>NC_057345.1:69192500-74040000 GCF_016509475.1 Prionailurus bengalensis
CTTCTTGCCTGATTTTCATCATCAAATATTTACTTTGGTATTTATATTATTGGTTATGAGATCCCATAGAGCTGAGTGCATGGTTCTTGGCAGAAAATTTTGGTTGAAGAGATGTGTGCCGGAATGGATTTATGATTACTTGTAAAGATAAATAGAAAAAATCTGGAAACGGATATAAATTACAGTGTTCTCTTTAGACATTAATACAAGAACTCTCCTTTTTCTTTTGTTGTACCCACCTGATGTATTTCTTTGGCGTTAATTATTCCTACCCCAAGTAGATGTTGGCAACATAGTGGTCAAGAGCTCAGTCCTTTGGGTTCAGATATGCTAATCACTAGCTAGATTTCATAATCTGTGTAAGCTGCAGATTTTTAATAAAAAAAAACTGTTAATACCTTGCTGGGTGTCTAGAGTTGATGATATAATGCATATGAAGCGCTTGGACATAGCAAACATGTACTTGTTATTTTAGGGGTTACCATTGTATATGTCAGTGCTTCATCAGAATTTTCATGGCTCAGCCAAATGGTACCTTTAAAATTTTTTTTTTAATGTTTATTTATATTTGAGAGAGAGACAGAGCAGAGGGGCAGAGGGGCAGAGAGAGAGGGAGACATAGAATCCGAAGCAGGCTCTAGGATCTGAGCTGTCAGCACAGAGCCTGATGCAGGCCTTGAACGCACAAACCGTGAGATCATGACCTGAGCCAAAGTCAGATGCTTAACTGACTGAGCCACTCAACTGCCCCCAAATGGTACCTTTTTAATTAAAGGCACACCTCTTAATGGTTCTCTTTTCATAGTTCCTAAAATGTTTCCAAAAATCTTAGAAATATTTATTTTCAGAATACTCATACACACACATATGAAAAAAATTAATACTACTGGGGAGCCTTGATGTGGCACTACTGGTCCATTCTCTTAGAAATATCTGTCAGGTGCTTTTCATGAAATCTTACATGATCTTACAATAATCTTACAATAATCTGCAAGGTAGATGTTATTAGTATTCCCATTTTATTGATGAGAAAAGGAAGACTTATTGAGGTCAAATGTCTTTCCCAATGTCAGAGAGGTAAAAATTGTGCATTCTGGCATGTATCCATTGTACAAAGTCTGGGATTTTGTGTGTGTGTGTGTGTGTGTGTGCGCGCGCGCGCTGTTTTAGTTGCATTAAAGAAAAAATCACAGCCAGTTTTGAATTAAAAAATACCAGGAGTGACAACTATGCACTCCTAACTTCTGACAACTCTATGTTAAGCATGTTTATTGATCCAAAATATTTGAATGCAAGTCAGATGACGTACATGTGAAAACAATCCTTCATCAATTTTGAGAATATAAACATTCCTCTGAAGAGGGGGAGGGGAAACTACATTTTCAAAATTTAACTACTTCCTTTAAGGCATACTGGAATTTTCTTCCTTGGTTTCTTTTGCTCACTCACTAAAATGTTACTAGGTTGAATATCACTCAAATAAATAAACAAACCTATTTCTCTCCATTAACTTGCCAACATGTAAAAAGGCTAGGAGGCTTATTTACTTTCAGGAATCAATTTAGGGGCAATTCTTCTTGATCTACTGCAACTTTTGCTTCTTCTAGTTTCTCTAACTGTAAAGCCAATAATGTCTGTTTTGTTTTCCTGGCCTTCAAATTCCTTTGCAGTCACCTTCAGTGACATGAACTGGAGATATTTCTACTATTTGTTTGTTTTAGCAAAAATATTATTCATGAAAAGGAAAAGTAGAAGATATAATAACAAGAAATCGTTCAATTTTCATTAGATTCTGCTCTGTACAACATGTGGAAAAATGGAGAAAATATAGAAAAGTCAATAGTAAAGACTTTCAAGGTAAGTTTGATTATTCAAAGAGAAGTAGTGAATATATATAAAATCAGAGAATTATATGGGAAGAGCAAGCAAGAGAGAGTAAGAGATTAAGATTGAGAGAGAAAAGGAAGGAGAAAAAAGATAAAATAAAGAACTATGTCCTAGAAACTGAACTTTATTTGTAGAAGAGCCCCTACCTTTATTACTCATTTATATGCTGGAACACTGTGGCAAAAAACTCTGAATGCTCCTGCAAATGGACTGCTTGAGCAATATAATATCATATAGCTATTTCATTTGATGTGTGAGTTAAAAAAAATCTTATGCATTTGAATGATCTTTTTGCAGCCATACCACAGATGTTATAAGACTCACTCAAAAGATGGCATCTTTTAAAATTTGAAAACATCAACTCTGCCAATTTACTCATTACTATTAACAAGATAAAATCATAGCAATATCTAACTCAGCAGGCATTTATTTATTGTTGCTATTAAAAATGTCTGGCACTGCAGAAAAAAATAAGGCTTGTGAAAATAATAATACAAAAGACAACAACTAAATGGGAACCTACTATGTGCCAGGATTTTACAAATGTTGTCCGTCTTAAATACAACAACCTGGCAATGAAGAAGTTATTTTACAAAGAAATGGAAGCTTAGAGAATTTAACCTTTTTTTTTCTTTTTCTTTCTTTCTTTCTTTCTTTCTTTCTTTCTTTCTTTCTTTCTTTCTTTCTTTCTTTCTTTCTTTCTTTCTTTCTTTCTTTCTTTCTTTCTTTCTTTCTTTCTTTCTTTCTTTCTTTCTTTCTTTCTTTCTTTCTTTCTTTCTTTCTTTCTTTCTTTCTTTCTTTCTTTCTTTCTTTCTTTCTTTCTTTCTTTCTTTCTTTTTTTCCCCACAATTATATAGAGAGTAAGCTCCTAAGTAAGGGCGTGAGGTCTTACCTATTTGGCTTAACAGACTTTGCTTCCTTGCTTTCTATACGGAGCTGTTCTACCTAAAACGAAGTTGTGGATATATGTAAAACTATATATAAAAAAAATCATGCATGTACAAAAATCATATATATATAACCATATTCATATCTGTATCTAAACAGACACCCACCTGTACCTGCCTACCTCTATCAATTTCTGTATCTTCATATTTATATTTCTCTATCTGGGAACTAATGATATATTAGCATAGAAAATAGCTAAAAAATAGAGTATGATATGAATGAGTAAAGTACACTCTGAACTCTGAGTAGAATGTGAAAACTAGTCAAGAAGGAAAATTATAGGACCCATTGTTTGCATTTACGAGGAAAAAAATGTTTCTTTGGACTTAGTCTTATTGGAAAAGTAGGGCCATTTGTGAACAGGAGAGAGAAAGAAAGGAATAGAACATGTATTTATTGAACACTTAGTATGTTCTAAGCACTGGAAAGACAGGGTTTTTTATATTGCATGTAATCACCTTATTATGGCCATTTTACACCTAAGGACAGTTACACTCCAAAGGGATGAAGCAACTATTCAATCCATAACCTGGAGGAGGATTTGAACCAAGGTCTGCAGGACAAACAAATACTATGTGCTTTTCATATCACCAGGAGATAAACAAAACGATACTAAGTAAAAGTTGGCCTGGGACCAATATTCAGATAAATTGGAGGGGGAAAGTGACAGGGAATGAGAGGAATTAAAAAAAAATTTTTTTTAAGTTTATTTATTTTTGAGAGAGCGAGTGGGGGAGGGGCTGAGAGAGAGAGAATCCCAAGCAGTCTCCACACTGTCAGCACAAAGCCCTGTATGGGGCTCGAACTCACAAACCATGAGATCATGACCTGAGCCGAAACCAAGAGTCAGATGCTTAACTGACTGAGCCACCCAGGCGCCCTGGGAATGAGAGGAATTTTTGAGAATTTAGTAAAGTAAATCCAGAGCCAAAAAGAAGAAGCCTTAACTAAGGATATGACACTATGGTTAGACAAAAGAATAACATGATGTTATTTCTTCTGAGCATAAGTGGTGCTTTCTCTGTTAAGTGCTTATAGTTTCCAGAAGTTCAAAAGTCACCTGAGGTCTTTCATTCATTTGATAAGAGAATGTTCATCTAAATTAATCTTTGGAAGTACTTACAAGTGTGTGTAGACTGTTAGATCATTTGGGAGTTCAGAAATGAGCAAAGTTGGTGTGTGAATTTGCTGGATGTGTAATAGAGCAGGCTGACAAAATAGAATGGAACTCAGTGAGATTAGGTTAAGCATTTCTCACCGCGCTGAATTATGTTGCCGGTGGAGAGTGGAAGATCCCAGTATTTTTAAATGAGTTCACATGTACTGAATCAGTGGAATTGTGCTGAGTGATCTTGAGAATGCTCAAAAATGAGATTGCTGAGCAATTTTCAGTGATTTAATTGTTAAGGAATTCTGGAGACTAGGAATCAGCAAACTGGAGATAAGCAAATATCACTCAGAGTTTTGAAAAAAGGGAAGAAATATTTTGCAAACTAGAGAGCAGCCAGCTTCATTGATCTCTGGCAGGAATAGAATGATTTGGAGGAAGGTCGTTTCACACTTTTATGAGAGGAAGTGGTGGTTGTTAGGACCCAGTATAAACTCACTAAGATCAAAGCACGTGAGAAATGTGCATTCCATTTTTGAAGGGCATTGATTTTCTGCAACAACAGACCAATCGGGTGATGTTTCTCTAGCCCTATGATCCATCTAGTTGCATGATTATTTTACATCTGTTCTTAGATCTGCAACATTGCACCTGCATTTCTCACTCTAACTTGATGATGTTACATCTTTGTTCACTGAGAAAATGAAAGATACCAGAGGAAATGTCTATGAGCTTCCTCTGCCAGAATGCTGCCTCTTCCTGTATTTGTGCACACACAGTCTGCCTTTCCCCAGCTCCTAGGGATGTACTGTCCTGCTCCAATGTAAATTCACCTCCTCCCTTGTGTTCTGCATCCCATTCTTCTCTTGCTTGTTCAGGGCCAGCACACCAGCAATTGCCCCTTCCTTCTCTGATGATATAAGCTTCTTTTCTGTTGACTCATACCCACTAACATATGGGTGTGTTATTCTATTTCCCATCTTAAAAGGCAAATGAAACCAAACACTAACCGAAGAAAACCTTTTGTCTGTGAATCTACTTCCAATGATTATTTCATTTATTCCCTTTAGGCTGGACCTCCTGGAAAGTGTGGCTTGTATTTTGTTTCTGATTCTCCTCTTCCTGTTTTCTGTTCAACCCACTTCTTTTCAAGTTGTGGTAGCTACACTCAAGTGGCACTGCTTTTGTGAGTATTATCAATACTAACAGAGGCTTTGACTTAATTAGTTTGGGATGGGGCATGGACTGGTTATGTTTTTGTAAGCTGTCCAGTTGGTTATAGATTCTGGCTGGGACTGAAAACTGGCCCACACCTTCTGAGCAGGGACTAACTAAATCCCTTAGCATGCTCACTCTGTCATAGTGCTGGCTGCCTCTGAGGGCTTGCCTCAGACATCTAGTCGGTTTCTCTCTTTGGCAGTTCTGTAGATAAAATAGGGTGATTATTTTGAATTATTCTTTGTAAGAGTTATTGCAGAGTCCCTTTAAATAGAAAGCTTGCCATGCATTTTAAAATAAGATTATGATTTACAAAAACATTGATTCATTCATGAATTGTATGAAACATAGCTGTTACATTAGACCAGGTATGTATTTATTTCCCAGTCTTTTGCAGGTGCTTGTAAGCCTTTATAAACTAATAATCAGAAAAAATATGGGACATAAGCAAATCATTATAATAACTTTATTTTGTCTTATGTGAAACATCCTCTTTTGAGCAATTTAAAGTATTTTACATCTTTGTAGGACAATAGTTGACATGTTCTATTTCTGAATTGAACTATTTGTGCAGACTACTAAAAATTCATAGATGCCCTTAAGCTGAGGGTTCTTTTGTTTGTGTGCACAAAAACCTTTGAGGAGTTAAGTGTTATGTATTGAAAATGTAATAGTGGGCAAATTTTCTATCTATCAATCTTTGGGTCTGTCATCTACTTGTACAGTGCTTATCACCCTATCATCTATCTGCTATATATTTTCTCAAGATATATGGTTTGTAGTTTTCTCTATATTTACGGCAAATAATGATTTTTGATGTTTATTTATTCTTATTTCCCTTTTGAGAAAGATCAAGATAACAGTGCACAATAATGGAAAGAATGAGACAAATAGTTGACTTTTCAACATTCCATAAAAACTTTGAAGATCAAATCAGCAGTTCAATAGCCTGAGAAGTTACAGGCAATCACAGGAGTAAGTTGAGATCAGAACTGGTAGTAGGCTGGGTTTCTAGGCTCAGGGTGGCCACAAATTAGCCTTGTGACCTTGGAGGAGTCTCTTAACTGTTCCAGACTTCAGTTTCTTCAGCTCTAAAAGGAGTTTAACTTTTAGATTACTTGAGAATACTTGGGATTGTATAAAGCTTTTTATAGCAATACCTGGGAAAACAATAATCTATTCTTTAATAAGGATTTTATTGTTTAATAAAAGAATGGGAGTAAGGTTATATGAGCTGTGAATAAACCCCATTTTAGTGAGTGCTAAAATAAATGAATTTGGCCATTTTTCTTTATGAAAATTGTCAGAGAAATTAGCTCTGTCTTTGAGCACAAACACAAGAGTCAAAAGAACAGTAAATGTAATTTCAATTTCATTCATCTTTTTTCAGAGACGAGAGACAAACTTGGAACTCTTCCAAAAGACCCAAGTAAACAGAGAGGAAGTTTTGGAAGATTGAATCAGAGCCAGAATAAACTAGGATTTCTGTTTAAGATGGATATTACAAAAGGAACTGAAAAATGATTCAGGGAGATATATTTAGATCTGGAATCAGGCAAAGTTGTTTTAATTAAACTTTTTAGAATTAAGATATTAACTTGTATCAGTATTAATTTACATGAGAGACTATTAAGGATATACAGAAAAGGTATTTGACTAATAACACCTTTTTTTCCTCTTTAGTATCAATGCCTATGGTCAATTAAGTGGGAAAAAAATCAAACTAATTTCATGTAGTTGCTAATATAGTAAAATAAAATTTATGTTTTATAAAATTATAGTTGTTTTGGTTTTGCCCTTAAGAATAAATGAAATAGAAACAATTCTACTTTTTTTAAGTTTTCTTTCTTTAAAAAATATTTACTTATTTTGAGAGAGAGAGAGAGAACACACACACATGCACCATTAGCAATGAAAAAGAACGGGGCAGGGGCAGAGAGAGAGATTGAGAGAGAGAGAGAGAGAGAGAGAGAGAGAGAGAGAGAATTTCAAGCAGTCTCCATGAACCATGAGATCATGACCTGAGCCAAAATCAAGAGATGGACGCTTAACCAACTGAGCCAACAAGGTGCTCCAATTCTACTTCTTAGTATAATTTTAGAAAATGCGGTACAAGTGCCCCTCTGCATCAGCACTCCTGTATCCCTTGGGTAAATTCCTAGCAGTGCTATTTCTGGGTCATAGGGTAGATCTTTTTTTAAGTTTTTGAGGAACCTCCACACTGTTTTCCAGAGTGGCTGCACCAGTTTGCATTCCCACCAACAGGAAGACCATGAAGGAGGGGAAGGAAAAAAAAAAAAAAGGTTGGAGAGGGAGAGAGCCAAAGCATAAGAGACTCTTAAAACTGAGAACAAACTGAGGGTTGATGGAGGGTGGGAGGGAGGGGAGGTTGGGTGATGGGTATTGAGGAGGGCACCTTTTGGGATGAGCACTGGGTGTTGTATGGAAACCAATCTGACAATAAATTCCATATTTAAAAAAAATGCGTAGGTTGTGGCAAAGGCACTGAGGATAATTTTTTTTAATTTTTTAAACGTTTATTCATTTTGAGAGAGACAGAGCATGAGCAGGGAAGGGGCAGAGAGAGAGAGAGGGAGACACAGAATCTGAAACAGGCTCCAGGCTCTGAGCTGTCAGCACAGAGCCTGATGTGGGGCTCGAACTCACAAACTGCGAGATCCTGACCTGAGCTGAAGTCGGACGCTCAACTGACTGAGCCACCCAGGGGCCCCGGCACTGAAGATAATTTAAAGGAAAAAGTGATCAATAGGGCCAAAATACTGTTGAATTAAGTCTTGATGTCTGATGTTTAATTGGCACAGCAACAGCAACAACAACAACAAAAATAGATTGGTGAGATTATCCAAGCCATGGCGGAGTTCTGAAAGAGCCATCCTTTACTGTTGTAGTGAAAACTCATGCTAATTATCTAGGTTGACTTTATTACTTGTTTCTGATTAGATTTGCTTAGAAGTCATTTCATATTAAGAATATGTTTTTTAGGGGCACTTGGGTGGCTCAGTCAGTTAAGCGTCTGACTTCAGCTCTGGTCATGATCTCACGGTCTGTGAGTTCAAGCCCCACGTCAGGCTCTGTGCTGACAGCTCAGAGCCTGGAGCCTGTTTCAGATTCTGGGTCTCCCTCTCTCTCTGCCCCTTCCCTGCTCATGCTCTCTCTCTGTCTCAAAAATAAGTAAAAACTTAAAAAGAAAAGAAGAATATGTTTTTTATCTTGTCTGGTCAGTGGAATAGTAATCTCAATTTTATATGAAGAATTGAGTTGTTACCAATTTTAAGAATTGTGGATGGGTGGAGTACTATACTTGAATGAGATCTCAGCTGGTATGTAATCTGATTTAAAAAGAATAAAAAAATTCTTTTGATTGTTAGGAAAATGATAGAAAATATTGAATAAACAAGATCCTAAACAACAACAGGAAACATCGCTCTCTCTCTCTCTTTTTTAATACCTCAGTATGTTAGGGATTATTCTGTAAGAACTGTAATACTAATGAATAGCACAATATGATTTGAATTCTGGAGTCACTGGAAAGTAACACAACTACTTTCAAATCTGTCAACTATTCTAGGTAGGGAGGTACTAATCAGATAAATTGAAGTAGATGAAAATTATTTTCAGATATTAGAATTGTCACTTTTTTTTTTAAATTTTTTTTCAACGTTTATTTATTTTTGGGACAGAGAGAGACAGAGCATGAATGGGGGAGGGGCAGAGAGAGAGGGAGACACAGAATCTGAAACAGGCTCCAGGCTCTGAGCCATCAGCCCAGAGCCCGACGCGGGGCTCGAACTCACGGACCGCGAGATCGTGACCTGGCTGAAGTCGGACGCTTAACCGACTGCGCCACCCAGGCGCCCCAGAATTGTCACTTTTTAAACATTTATTTAAATTTCTAAGATTTTAGCTAGATTTTATAGTTATTTATAATGATTTTGATAATGTATGTCACAAAAGTTACCTTTAGTGAAATGTAGCCTATTTTATAGAAGCAAATGTGAACCTCATTCATTTATTCAGTAAATATTTACTGAGTGCCTGTTATGGTGAAGTGCTTTATTAATTGTTGAGTATTTTCCTACTCTCTCCAGTCTTACCTTTGCTAAGTGTGAAACTTATATTTTATTCTCTATTACTCTCCCTCCATTAAATGTGTTTTGGTTTTATGCTAGTACCAAAAATAAATGCTTTAGGAACTTTTTTTTCAAGATACATTCTCATTTTTTAACTTGTACTTTGAGCAATATATTGGATCATCAGTGTTGTTTGGGCTTCTCTAGAACTCTGCTTTTTCCATTGACCTCAGCATTGCTCATATGGAAACAGAAATGTGAGGCTCTGCAAGGGTCACCTGGAAGCTTGATTAACCCCTAACTTCTTCCATAATAATGTTAAGAGTTCAGTATCCTGTCCTTTGTGTGTGTATCCATTAGCAATGAAAAAGAAATAAGATGGAAGTAAGAAATAGTTGGAGAAAACAATGTACACAAATTTGTTTGCCTCATACATATAATATCTGTATATTTGGTATTGTTGTTTTATAATTGTGCACCTAGAAATTAAGGACTAATAAAATCACAAAATTTCCCAGGCTGGACAGGATTGTGGTAAACCCAACCCAATATTGGGTCTCTTTTAGTGCTAAGACTGTAAGTTGAAGGTGCTTAAAACCACAACAGCATTGATATTTGTAGTAACACAGACACGGGTTTGAATCCTGGCTTTACCATTTGCCAGCTCTGTGACCTTAGGCAAGTTACTTAATTTCTGTAATACTCAGAAAAGATTGGTATAATGGATATACTTTCTAACCCATATAATTATTGAGGATTCAATGGAATACTTAAAACAAAATTTTTATCACATTGCTCAATCTGTAGCTGTATAATTTATTAATCAAATTCTGTCTTTGTTGGTATTTATTCATAAATGTCATTATCAAAACTTTTTTGGAACCTTTTATATACCAGAGTCTCTACCATGTGTCAGAGGTATAAGGTCAAACACTGTTGTGGGGCAACAAGAGATAGATTGGTAGTTATGATTGTAAGTACATACACAGGAATCATACTGAATTTGTTGCATGCATATAATTCCATGATTATATGCATGCAATATTTATGCAATATTATATGCATGGAAGGAAAGCATTTCACCTGTGTTTTTAAATTTTTTAAAAAATACCTTTCTTGTTAAACCCATGCAAAACTTTGTTTTATACTATGATACTTACAAAAACAAGATAGCAAAGAGATTAAAAGCAGAGCTCAGAAATTAGACTGCCTTGATTTCTGTTCTGGATTTATCACTCACTAGCTGTATGACCTCAGGCTATTTATTTTTCTTTGTGTCCTTTGCCTCAGCTGAAAAGGGGGGGCAATAATATTAACTGTTTCTTGGGATTCTTATAAGATCTAAATGTTATAATGTACATAAAATTCTCAGAGTAGTTCTTGGCTCATAGTGAGCACTCAGTAAGTGTTGGTTATTCTTAACATTATGCATCACATACTATTTAAATATAAAGATGTGTGTGTGTGTGTGTGTGTGTGTGTGTGTGTGTGTGTGTTAGGGCTTAGAACTATGAAGTGTTGTATCAGGCAAAATAATATCTGTATTCTGTATTCCACACATTTGTCTTTACCAGTTTTAATAATATATCCAATAACTGTGTTCAGTAATATTACGTTTAGTCATAGGGATAATATTGTCAGGTATAAATGGCGCAATTAAAAACACTACAGGAGCTAAGTTGCTCAGGAAGTTGCAATGCAAATGTTCTTTCCTAAAGCCTTGCAAATGCACGATGAGAAAAAAATGGGGTATCTTATTTTATTCCCTAGTGAGAATCTATCCACATCAAATACACTATATAACACTGCACATGGGCAATCTCTGCTGAGATTCCCTGCCTCATCACACAGGCCTTCTAGAGAAGGAAATTGATAGGTATTGATTTCATTTTGAAAAGAGTCAATCCATTACAAGTCTAAGTTAAAAGTAGAAGCATGTCATGTGACCTAGAGATATTATGAATATATCTAGTTTAAAAGGTACTAATATTGAAGCATACTTGGAGTTGTTTATAAATCACTGTAAAATGAAATTACTCTTACATCCAAAAAATGTTTCAAAATGACATTTATTCAGTTTATTCTAGGACTATGAAATTCATTCATTCATTCATTCATTCACTCATTCATTCATTGAATGAGTATTTAGTAGGTACTCATGATAAATTAAGCAGTCTACTGGGCACCGAGATACAAAGATTGGTTACATTTCCCTGACCTCACAGGCTGACTATCTAGTAGTGGAGGAAAGGAAATGAAAGAACTTTTTCTTTTAATTTTTTTTAATGTTTATTTATTTTTGAGAGAGAGACACAGACAGACAGAATGCGAGCAAGGGGAAGGGCGGAAAGAGAGGGAGATACAGAATCCGAAGCAGGGTCCAGGTTCAGAGCTGTCAGCACAGAGCCTGATGCAGGGCTTGAACTCAGGAACCTTGAGATAATGACCTGAGCTGAAGTCGGACGCTTAACTCAACTGAGCCACCCAGGTGCCCCAAGAACTTTTTAATAGTAAGCAGTATGTTAGATTTATATAGAAGAATTCAGAGGATGGACTAGAGGTTTCTAATTAAGAACAGAGCAGATGTCACCAAAGGCTTCCGAGAGTTGAATCTTGAATGCTGGCCTGAATGAACTGGTGGATGTATGTGTTAGGCAGTGTTGTATATGTGAGTGGTAGGGGAAGACTGGTGTATTCCAGGCAAAGGGAACAGCTTGTGTAAATGGACAAAGGTATGAAAAAGCATGAACTGTTTGGGGAACACAAGTGTTCCTGTGGGTGGAGCACAAGGATTGATGAGTTTATGGGGACATTTCCGTGTCCTCTTGCAGGCAGGTAGAAACTGGATGCTGGGTGAGGCTAGGAGCAGAGTTAGGAGAGCTCAGATGAGTAATAGTGACTGGAATGTCCCTTGCTTATGGGCCACAGTGTGCAACAGAGCACCAGGAGTGGTTAAAGAGACCATACTTCGGAGAGAATGAGAAATTGAGAGCCAGTAGATCTGACGTCTAAGGAGGCAACCAGGCAGCGTTCAGGTTGGAGGCAGAGACAAAGGAAGACAGGGACTTGAGACGAGAGCAGAGGCTCAAAGCTGCGACCTGGGTGCGATGTGGAGCTTGGAGAAATTTCCTGAGCAGCCGGAACATAGCTGCAGCAGATTTTTATAGGGCACTTGCAGCCTCCTGAATTGGTGAGGAGGGAGCTATTAAGGGCACTGATCTGGCTCAGGCAGAGGGCCTCCAACTAAACTGACGAGTTTGAACTGTATCCTGAAAGCTTTGGGGAATCATTGCGGGGGTTTAAGCAGGGCAATGGCATGATCGGATATGCGTTTTAAAAAGATCTTGTTGGCTGCTGTGTGGGGATAGATTGAAAGTTTGTGAGCCTGAAGGCATGGAGATCAGGTAAGAGGGTTTCCACACATGAGAGATGGTGGAAGCCTGGTGTAAAGTGCGACAATGGAAACAGACTAGAGAGGAGTCATTCTGGGGAGATCTGGAAGGTGGAGAAAAAGACAGATTTAAAGGACAAGGAGAAGAGGAAGAGCAGAGTCTAAGAATCTAATGTTTCTGAATGGGATACCTGGGATAGAATTGGGTGGGTATCTGCTATTCCTTGCAGCAGGGAACCTCAGAGGGGTTGCAAAGCCGATTTCATGGATGGAGGTGTTGAGTTTGAGGGTTTTGCTGAAAAAGCTAGATGGGGCACAATCTGAAAGGAGTCATGTGTAGGTCTAAAACTCAGAAAAAAAGACCTGGGTTCAGGATAAGGGTTTCGAGTTCCTTAGGATTTAAGGGGTGACTCAAACTGATTTATTTGAATGAAGAGCTTACAGTGAAAAAGGAGAGAGTTCTGGCACACACATTTAGGAGAGACTGAAAGAAAAGGATTCATGAAATTGAGAAATAATGGCTAGAAAGGGAGAAGGGAAAGGAGACAGTGGTGATCTGAAAACTACAGGAGAAAATAATTTCAAGACCAAGAAGAGCTGCAGAAGAGTCAGCATGATGAGTAAATTTATTGTGAATATAAAGGGTAAGGCATCAGTTGTATTCACTTTGTTAGATACTTTACATGTGGTAGCTCATTTAATCCTCATAACAAGCATATGCTGTTATTATCCCCATGTTACAGATGAGACTGTTGACACACAGGTTAAGTCCTCTGCCCTACATGATACAACAAAAATTCATACCCGCACAGTTTGAGTCCCCAGTTTAGATACATAACAACCAGCTTTGTCAGTGCTAAAGAACTAAAAAAAACAAAAAAGTAAAGCTGAATTGCAGTGAAATGAGGAAGGATAGGAGAAATTAGGAAGTAGAAACAATGAGTGAATCCTTTTCTCAAGGAATTTTCATCAAGTAAACTGGAAAGGTCCTGGTTAGAGGGGAGGTCGGGTTTAAGGAGATTTTTTTTTTAACTGGAAATATGTGAAATTATTTATGTATTCAGTCACTAGAGCAGGTAAAGGTGTGGATAAGTGTGGAAAACAATGAAGTGGGTCCTTGAGGACATTAGAAGGGGTTAGGATCAGATATTAATAGTGAACAAATATTTATGGACCACATAGTACATACTTGTCCCTAATAGGTGATGGGCTTATAAAGATGTGTAATATATATATACATATATATATTAAACACATACACACACACAGCAATTTGCCCTTAAAGAGCTCAAAGTTGAGTTGTAGGCAGGTAATTAAAATAGTGCATCATGACATCATGTGCGGTAATGAAGGGGGCTGCTGATGGACTGACTTCAGGAGGATGGACTCCAGAAGTTTAGGAGTGAAAGCTCATGTCCCATCACCTTAGCCCATGGTTTTATGCTCCAATTCACACTGACCTCCTTTTAACTCCTGAACAGGAGCAGGCTGAGGTCATTTTGGTTCCAGGGCTTCACACACCTTGTCCCTTCTTTTCAGGAATGTTACTTCTATTGAGACTCCTTCCCTTACCACATATCTACAGTCATACTTGCCCACACTTTATTCTCTCTCACATCACTCCATTTACTTTATGGCCATTTTTACATTATATAACAGATAAATCATTCCCAATTTACAGGTTCAACTTTCAACTTTTCGATTTAATGATGGTGTGAAAGCAATACACATTAGTAGGAACCGCATGTTGCAATGCGAATTTTGATCTTTTCCTGGGCCAGCAATATGTGTGTGATCCTCTCTCATGATGCTGGCAGTGGCAGCAAGCCTTAGCTTGCAGTCAGCCTTGGGATCTCAAGGGTAAACAATTAATGCACTGACAACCATTCTTTACCCAAATAGTTATCCTATTTTTCACTTTCAGTACAGTATTCAGCAAATTACATGACATATTCAACACTTTATTAAAAATAGGCCTTGTGTTTGTTGCTTTTGCCCAATTGTAGGCTAATGTAAATGTTCTGAGCATGTTGAAGGTAGGCCCTATAGGCTAAGCTATGATGGTCAGTAAGTTAGTTTATTAAGTGTATTTTCAACTTAAGGTATTTTCAACCTACAATGGGTTTATTGAGAAGTGACCCCATTGTAAGTTGAGGAAGATCTGTAATTATCTTGTTTATTTTTGTGTTTGTTTATTTGTTTCTTCTTCTGGACGTGAGCTCCCTGAGAGCAGGGACTATCTTGTTCACCATTGTCTCTCCAGTGCCTAAACAATACCTGGCATATAGGAGATGGTCAATATACTTTTGAATAAATGAATGAATAGAAGAAATAATGTTGGGCAGAGTCTGTAAGGGTAGCCTTAGTGTAGATGAGGTAGAGTGGGTAATTTTAAGTAAGCGGGAAAGCATGTGCAATGTCATAGAAGTATGAGCCAGGATGATATATTTAAATAGCAATCAGTGATTTGGTATGTTTATAGCATCCCGTGAAATGGGTTAGTGGCAGCAGTGGTGAGGGTGGAGGGGATAAGGAGAATGATTAGTAACAGAATGGTACATTTTGGCCATATAAGGAATGGCTTTATATGCCAAGTCAAATATTCTGTTGATATGGACAATCCATTGAAGAACTGAATACTATGGAAATCAGATCTTAAAAATCAATTCCATATGAATTTAACTATTAGCGTTTATGCCTGAACTCTGAATAATTAGAAAATATTCTGTTTATTAAGTTCCATATTAATATAATTATGATCACACAATACACACTATTGACCTAAATATGTCATTAGAAGATAGATTTCTGTGAAAAATTAAGGATTTGTGTTTCGTGTGTATCACATATTTTCTTGTGATCATTGCATAGTAATTCTGCAGCCAGAGAATCAAGGGCTTTGTCATTATATGAATACGTCCATATTCATTAAAAGCATTGGGCTGATCTTTGTAGGTATGGTAATGGAAATCTGCAAACTTGTTTAACCAAAGATCAAACAACCTAATTAAATGTTAGTCATTAATAATAATAACCTCATTTTTTACTTTTACTTTTTTTTTTTTTTGGTAAGAAATGGCAAATGGTAGAAATATAGCACAAAAAGAAAGCAAGCAACATTCACTGAGAAAACTGTTCTTTGTTTTTTATTAATTACTAGATTAGGGAAATGACATTTACTGAAGAAAATAACACATCATTTAATGGAATTGCCAAAGGTCTTTTGAACCTCCAGAGAATTGAAGAAATGAGCTAAATGATCAAAACTAACGCTGGGAGCCAGGACTCTAATACTTGCTGACGTTTTTGCTAATTTGATAAGTTATGTGAACTTCTAAACAATAGGATGAGAGCAAAGAAGGAGCTGTAATGGGGAAAAACACCCCGTTTTACATTTGTTTTCCTAGTCACCTGAGGTTATTTCCATGAGATGATAGTATTGTCTTGATGGGAACTTTGGTAGAATAGACACTACTCAGTATACATAAGGAGATAATTTCTATTTATCCCTTATTTTTAAAAATATATTTTATTTTATTTTAGAGAGAGAGAGAGAGTGCACGTGAGCAAGAGAGAGGGGCGGAGGGGGAGAGAGAGAAGGAGACAGAGAGAGAGAGAAAGAAAAAGACATAGAGGGAATCTTAAGCAGGCTCCACATCAGCATGGGGCCTGATGTGGGGCTTAATCCCACAACCCTGGGATCAGGACTTGAGCTGAAATCAAGAGTCGGACATTCAACCAACTGAGCCACCCAGGCACCCCTATCTCTTATTTTTAGTCACTTCCCTAGAATACTATATCAATTTATGAAAATATAACTTTGCAATTTGCGTAATTACTAACGAAAATAAAACCAAGTGCACAAGTAGTATCTTTTCAATTTTCTAGTGCATCTATTTCTCTTTTTGAGGTGTACATTAAGCTTAGAAGCATGTAGCTGTTTAAAATTGGTACAATTATTCTAGTCATCTACTGAACTGAAGGCATCTACTTATTTTGAGCTGAAGGCTTTAGATATCTGAGCACTTGGGATGTCTTCTTTATTTAGCATAGTTGATAAAACTAGACCATCACTGCTGGCATATATCTTTTCATGTCACAGCAAAGTTTAAGGAAACTCCTCATGGCCATTGCTCCCTGAATACAAACCCTAATAGACAAAGATGGTGAATTGTCAGCTTCTGTTCCTGGGAGAATGATCTATGGCCCACTGACTAAATCTGGTCTGCTGTGTTTTTGGAAATAAAATTTATTGGATCATAGCCTTGGTATCACACCAGACTAAGTTGTTTATCTCCAAATGGGCTCCCCTAATAAAACTTCATGTTTACTCCTACTGTATTACTTATACTGTTGCTATTCATGCCTGTTCCCCACCATTCACCTAGTAGACTGCAAATTTGTTTACTGTCATATCTGTAACACCCGATTGAATGTTGAGAGGACTGTGGATACTCAGTAACTACTTGTTGTTGTCTTTGAGACATAATTAAGGAATGCAGTGATGTTTTGATCTAGGTTGTAATTGTTTAATTTACTTCACTACAACTCCACTTACTTGTGGTCTCAAATTATTTCCTAAGTTGACCAATTCTTGGGTGGGTCCAGTCTGATTTACTTGCCTTCTGTGCAGCCAGCATTTGATTCTTCTGTGTCATCATTTTTTCCTATTTTCTTTATACCTGTATGACCATTCATATTATTTATTTTCAAGGAAAACTCTTCCCTCACGTATTGCTTAACTGTAACTATTCTATACAGTTCTTTTTTACAAAAATTTTTAATGTTTATTTTTGAGAGAGAGAGAGAGAAGGAGTGCAAATGGGGAAGGGGCAGAGAGAGAGAGGGAGACAGGGACTCTGAAGCAGACTCTAGGCTCTGAGCTGTCAGCAAAGACCCCGATGCAAGCCTCAAACTCACACAGACCGTGAGATCATGATCTGAGCTGAAGTCAGGCACTTAACCAACTGAACCACCCAGGCACCCCTCTACACAGTTCTATCCCCAAATTTTGTCTTTCTCTTCTTTGCATTCATTCCTGAATTATTTATAAAAATCCATGATATTACCACCTGTGTTTTTGGGAACCATATTAATCTGTTCAGACTCATCCCTGGAGCCACATGTCCATCTGTCTACTAACCGTCTCTTCCTACAGGGCCACAGAACCTCAGACTCTTTACAGCTTGCACACTTCAATCATCATATTCCCCTCCAAATCTACACACACAATTCTGTACACCTTCCTGCACTTCCCTGTCTGGATTAATGATGTTGAGACCCATTCTTGTCCCACTTCTGTTGTCATAGTTCAGGTTTTTAGCATTTATTTTTATTGTTTTAGATAGAACTATGACATTGGTAACTTATCCTGGAGTCTATCTTTCCCTTGTCTTCAGAGTAATCATTCTAAAACATATTCATTCTTTTCAAACCACAGAGGACTTTAGTGGCTCACCAGTATTACAGACAAAGTCCAATATCTTTGCCATGTTATGCAAAGTTCTTTGTGATCAATGAATGGTGTTTCCAAGAGTTGTGCAGAGCATTACCTGTGTGGCTGTGGGCAGTGGTCTTGACATAAATGTGCAAATCCTGGAAAGAGATTTCTTGAGTTTAAATTGTGGATCCATTACCTATTAGCTGTTTGACCTTTTTTTGGCTTTTTTTTTTTTTTCCACACATGAGAGAGAGAGACAGGAGTAGAGGGAGAGGGAGAGAGAGAATCTTAAGCAGGCTCTGTGTTCAGTGCAGAGGCTGATGCGGGGCTTGATCTCATGACTGTGAGATCATGACTTGAGCTGAAATCAAGAGTCCGACTCTTAACCAGTTGAGCCAGGTACCCCAACTGTTTGACATTTGATAAGTTACTTTGTTTTCATCTTTCTTAATTTCCTTGTATATGAAATGGGGAATAATACTTGCCTCATAGAGATTTAGTAGAGATTATATCTTAAAATTAGTAGAAAGTGTTTAAAAAGTGTTTGGCACAGCATAATTGTTCAAGCAAATGTTACATACTATTAATATTATTAATTAATTATTATTATTAGCTTTATGCTTTCATGAAACTTTATATCTTTTATTATTTATTGTATACTTACCTGTAGTAAGCACCTGTAGGGCAGTATCGGCTACTGGAACAGAGCACGTGTTTGGGCATTAGGAAGATATGGATTGACATCTTTATCTTTACCTCTGGTACTTAATCTCTCATCTTTGAAATCATGAGAATATTATCTGTTTCCTAGAGCTGTGTGAGAATTAAATATGAGAATATATATCAAGCAATTATTACAGTATTTAATGAATATAGTGAATATCCCCAAATAGTACTTATTATTATTTCTGTATCAATAGTGCTTTGCATGTATAAAGTTATTTAATGACTGCTAAGTAATTTTCTGTGTTCTAATTTGAAGAAAACTAGTCTGGTTTGAGAATTCTTAGAGGGTCGTTCGTGTCTTTGTGTCTTAATAGAAGTAATCTTTATGATCCATGGGATCTAATATGAGACCATTATGAAACTCAGTCAAAATAAGGTCAAGATGTTAAAGTAAGAGCAATCCCATACATCTTTTCATCTGCTAGTTCTAGCTCCATCTTTACCTTTCAGCTACTAGTCTAAAATTTTCTTCAATTTGCTCAACTTCCCCATATCATTAGAACATTTTGATTAAAGGGGCACCTGCTTCAGTCGGTTAAGCATTTGACTCTTGATTTCAGCTCAGGCCATGATGTCAGGGTTCATGGGATAGAGCCCTGTGTCAGGCTCTGTGCTGACAGCACGGAGCCTGCTTGGTATTCTCTCTCTTTCTCTCTCTTTGTCCCTGCTCTGGTCATGCTTGTGTTCTCTCTCTCTCTCTCTCTCAAATAATAAATTAAAAAAAAACATTTTATTTGAAAATTTATAATTTTTAGGGGCACCTGGGTGGCTCAGTCAGTTGAGCATCTGAATTTGGCTCAGGTCATGAGCTCATGGTTGGTGGGTTTGAGCTCCGTGTCGGGCTCTGTGCTGAATGCTTGCTCAGAGCCTGGAGCCTGCTTCAGATTCTGTGTCTCCTTCTCTCTCTGCCCCTCCCCCACTCATGCTCTGTTTTACTCTGTCTCTCAAAAATAAATAAATGTGAAAAAAAATTAAAAAAAAGAAAATTTATAATTTTCATTTTATAATTAAATGAAATAAATTGGTGTTGAAAACCAGTTTTATTTAATTTTTGAATTAAACTGGATATTGTAGTTGATTACAGTTTATTTGCACTAGTTATTTATTCATGTCTGTTTCACAAACTGGACTAAAATTCCCATGAGGCAGAGACTTGCTTTATTTGTGTTATGTGCTTGGTTCCCAGTAGGATCTCACTAATATTTGTTGAATGAATGAGTTTCAATTACCTCTTGTAAAACCCTTTTAACTGACCTAAATAAGGGAGAGATTTAAAATTCATCTTCCATAGGTAAATGTTTCTGTATATATTGATTTGATTTTGTGATCATTTTGTATCAGGGATTGGCAAACTATGGCCAGCAGGCAAAATCTGGTCTGTTGCCTGTTTTTTAAGGCTTGTGAGTTTCAAATTGCTGTTATCTTTTTAAATGTTTAGAAAAATCAAAAGAGGAGTAATATTTCATGATATGTGGAAATTGTAGGAAATTAAAATTTTAGTGTTCATGAACAGTTTTATTGGAACACAGACATGTTCATTCATTTCTATATTATCTATGGCTGATTTTGCTCTAACTGGCAGTTATATAGTTGCTATGCAGACTTTAAGGCCCACAAAGCCTAAAATATTGACTATTAGACCCTTTACAAAAATCTGCCAACATCTGTTCTAAAGAAAATAAAGAGACATTACGTTGATCTTACTTTTGATTTTCAAAGAATCAAGAGATAACCACATGCATATTTTAGTCTTCTATTTAACTATATATTTAGATAATTTACTATCAATCTTGATTGTAAAATGATAAACTATACATTTTTTCAAATGAAATCATCCTGTAAGAATGTGAACCAGTATTGATGAAATATATGCATTGCTTAATATCAAATTTAGTAATTCTTATTTCAGAGTTTTGTGTTTCCACTTGACTTTCATTTACATACCCTTAACCATGACTTATATTTGTGTATAACTTTGAGTCATTTTGAGGGTTAAAGCATTTAGAACCTAAATTCTAAATTTAGACTTTATTGAGATATACTTATTCTATGAATTTCAGATACGTTCTTTCTTTTTATATATCTATTTCCCCTCTCTATCTTAATTCTCAAACATTAGACCAGTAGCTACTACAATTTGAAAAAAAATCTCTAGATAATAATAATGATAATAATAATAATAACCCTTTTCATTTTGATAGTATCATTTTTTTTTTTCAAAAGCTTTCACATACATAAAGGAAATCTACTGAGTTTGGTCTAAAACCCTACAAGTGAAGGCATGGTATGTTTCACTCTTGGAATTGGTGTGGGGCTCAGCTCTAACAGAGGTAAAGAAGTCTTTAATAAAGAGAATCCAAAGCAGTGGTTTAAAATGATAGAACTGTCTGTTCTCTTACAACAATCCAGAGTTTTGAGATGCAAGGCTGGTAAAAAGAAGCTGCCACCCTTGCCCCATAGCTACCTTCTCTGGGTCCACGGTGGCTGCTACAGTTGCTATCATGTCCCAACCGGAGAGAACAAAGAGCCTGGGAGCACATGCACATTTTTTTTTCAGGGAGAAAGCCTCCAACCGGCATATATATCACTTCTGCTTTCATCTTATTACCTAGCACCTAGGCAAATGGCCATTCTAACTGTAGATTACGTCATCTATAACTGAGAGGACCTTTGTTACAAAAATCATACTACCACGCAGATATTTCTTCCTTTTACTAAGAGAAAAGCTGTGTAGATATAAATTTGCTCAGATTGAGTTGGTTTTCTGATGCCAGTATTTCTACGGTATTGTGCACAAACCACTGAATATCCTTACCTTAAACACTCTTTCTATAAACTATTAAGTGAACATTTCATAACTTTGAACCATTACTCATGAAACTGATTTGAATAGAGAACACATCAGACTAGAAAGTATCCATGGCTCTAGGCCAGTTACTTGTGGGACCACGGATATGTGAGAGGAAACCTGTAGATTCTGCTTTATTAGGGAAAGTGAGAGTTAGAAATTCTCAAAGTTAAAAAAAAATCTAAAAAAAATTCTGTTAAAAACCCCTGACTAGTAATATATTGCTAAGTGAGACATAACACTTCAATACAGTTATTTCATATAGTAAACAACCTGTTTTAAAATTTATTTGATAGAGAGTTGAATATTCTATAAAGAGTTAGTGACTGTGAATTCTATTTGGTTTACTTTCAAATGTTACTTAAAAACTGGCTTGCAATATTTAAGAAACTTAAGATACTGTATGTCTAATTAATACACATTTTAGGTAGCATTTTAATAATTTTCAAGGATAAACTCGGTAGAACTCATTAATTTCTAAATTGTAAGTGATTTGCACTGGCTATGCTTCTTTCTTGGATGAGTAGTTCCTCTAGTAAGTACCCTAATATTAGACTGTCTCTTGAATTTTTAAACCGACTTATTAAAAGAGAAGGCTTGAGTGAGAAAAATCATACAATTAGAAAGCCATCCTTTCCACTTACTATTAAGCTAACAATGTAAGCCTAATATTTAATGTTATTAACAATGCCCACAGTCAAAGGTTTATGATTAAATGAAGGATACAAAAGGACTGCCATTTTTAAAACATCACTTATTTTTTTTTAGAAGAATGTAAATCAAAGACTAGAATTAAAGCCCCAGAGAAAATTTCATTTAAGCAAATTTGAATTTCTTTTCAGTTCCATTTCACCCTCGTTTTTTTTTCTCCCCTTCTGATAAACTTTTGCCCTCTAGCCTGCCGTGAAAGGAACAATGAAGCAGCCACCAATGTTCCCTAAACTCTGTAAGTGACTCTTCCTGAGTTATTATCCTTCAGCTTCTATAAGGAGCATGAAAAATCTCCTTTCTACCTCTCCCACCAGGAATCCAGTGCAAAGCATTGCACTTGATGTCTTGTAGAGCGGAAATCAAGAAACATAGGGCCCATCTGTGTACATCTTGCATGCTGAATGGAAAAACATTATCACCCTTATAAATTAACGAGAAGCCTTTATCTGGCCAAGGCTCTTTCCCCACACAATGTAAGTAATGTGGCAGAGATCTGAGACTTCCATGAAATGCCTGCCCCAGTCTGGCCTCTTCTAGTGTTAAAGAAGAATGGGAACCTGGACAATTTTCAGGGATTTATTTAGGCCATGAATCTGCTTGCTGGGCTGGTGAAACCTTTGTGCTTTAAGTTTTCAGCTTTTCATCAAAAGAAGAAGAAAGGAAAAAAAAAAGAAAAAAGGAAAAATCTAAAGCAGCAGATTTAATTTCAGGATTGAAGATTTGATACTGATTTTCTCTCTCTCCCTCTCCTTTTTTGTCAAGAAGCCGAACTTATTTTCATATATAATTTCTCTGCTTTGTCAACTCATTAGCTTGTGAATCCAGAATAGATTTTTATCTAAGGAATCAGGCTTCAAGTCTTAAAGACATCAGTGATTCTATAAGGTGATAAAACCCTTATCCAAACCGTGCATACTGCCTTCTAATTAGCTGGCACTGTCCTTAGGAAATCCAGAGTTTTGCCACGCACCATTGGTGTGAGATTCCTAGTGTAGTATTCACTAGCATATGAAGTTATTCATTACTTGGTCAGAAGCAGATTCTAATGCACAGACTGGAGGAGGAATATGTGTTTAACCTGCTTACTAGCAAAGGTGTATGCTTTACAGATGACATACCTGGATATCTTCTGTGAAAAATACTTTCCCATTTTATCTGGTCTTCTGCCCACATGCCTGCCTTTTCCTTTTAATTAGCCAAATTCCCATTCCTGACCTTATCTCTTTTTGCTTTGTTTACCTACTCTAGATGCATCTTTTCTCTTGTGCTGCAATAAATCCTTGAAACTGCCTCCTAATTAACACATGGTAAATCTCCTCTATAAAAATATGTATTTACTAAATTATACACAGGCGTTTTGTTCTGTAAATCTCCAAGGTGGTAAAGGGTCTCTATTATCTGTCACTTATATATGACAGTACAGTTAATTACAATTGCCCTATCACCTGTGGCATTGTTCTATCATTATTCGTTATTCATTTACACCCATGCTATAAATTTCTGTGGATAAGCCCATGTTGCTTTTCTTTCTGGAAAGGAAGGTGCCAGTACTCTGTTATTTCTCTTCCTGCTCCATCTTTCACCAATGTCTAATTGAGATAGAAATGAAAAGATAAAAAAAAAGTTCTTTGAATAAATCTATTAATTTAAAAGCATTTCTCCCAGTGGTTTTTTTTTTTTCTTTCCTTCAGCAGTGGGTCATGCTAAACATTGATTTACAGAAAAACAGCTGTAACTGCATCTGTAACTGTTTTGCGCCATCATTTTGGCTCTGAAATTATAGCTTCCATATAAGTTAATTATTAATATGGCAGAAATTGAGATGATGTTGCTTAATTAGTGAATGTGGTATAAACTAGCTTAGTTTTCAGATACCAATACTTCTACGACATAGCAATGCATAGGCCAGTGAATATCCCCAGCCAGTCTTTATATAAGCTTATTGCGGCAGCAATGTAAACGAATATAGCATAAATGGAATTTCACATCATATCTTCATGATCCATAATTCCATGGTTGCAGAAGCTTGGTTTCAGCATTATTCTTCTGTGTTGTTTTCTCTAACTTCCAAGGCATGAGTAACCCAAAATTAAATGGCAAGTGCCCAAGAACAGTGCAACCAAAATGAAAGAGGAAGGTGATTTCCATGTAGCAAACTCTGTAAGTGTGAAATTATATTATACATCTAGCTAGATATTTCTGTTGCCGAATTTATTCCCTCAAAGCTAAGCTCTTCACTCAATGACAGACTTACTTGCAGATATTACCCTACCTTGGAAAGTTCAGTTAAAGGTGTTAGGGCCTAAAACGAATACCTTGTGAAACTCAGAGCATGTTCCTTTTCTGGTTGGAAAACTTGTAGTGATTTATCCCATTCCTTATCTTTAATATAAAATATTGCAGTCCAGGCGCCTGGGTGGCTCAGTTGGTTAAGCGTCCAACTTCGGCTCAGGTCATGATCTCACAGTTGGTGAGTTCAAGCCCTGCGCCAGGCTCTGTGCTGACAGCTCAGAGCCTGGCACCTACTTTGGATTCTGTGTCTCTCTACCCTCCCTTGCTCACGTACTCTCTCTCTCTCTCTCGCTCTCAAATATAAATCTTAAGAAAAAAATTCGAAAAAAATTGCCATCGAGTTTTAAATTTGGTTTAAAACATACATTTTTAGGACAAAAGATACATTTTAGCATGAAATAAATAACATTAACATTTGATAGGCATAAACATCCCATTTAAATTTTTTAAATTATTATTAAAATTACAGTATTTTTATTAAATAAAAAGTGGCAGAGGAAGCAATAGTGTGATGATAGCATATTAGCCAAAAAACAGTTTAGAAGTTTCTCCTTTGTGTGTAGTAATATAACAAATTCTAAATTTATATTCATTTTCTCATGGAATTACTTCCAAGTTACTTCTAATTAAGACAAAAACTAAACCTACAAAACAATTCAGAATAGGAATGTGAAATTATGTTGCAAAATTAAATGAATCTCTTGTAGGCCAATAAGTTTGCCATATAATTAGATTAAAAAATGAATACCAAATATACGATGTCTATTTTCAAGCAAAAATCCCAAGATAAATCATACAAACATAATTAAAATATGCATTGCCCAGAGTATACTGGAGGAAATTAAAATCTATTAGTTGTTAAGGATTTAAAGTGTTGTATAGCCCTGGAAAGGAAATTCCATAGTTTTGAATCTTTTAACACAATGATAAAAAGGACGTATGCATTGATAAAAGTTACTTGATACCAGAAACTTTCCCCAAAGAAGAATTTTATTAAATCAAGTGGATAATAAAGAGAGAGTCTTTGAAAATCCTGTGTGCCTCCTAACTCAGACAGCCAATAAAACTTACACATCATGGGATAAGCAAGGTTTGGTCTAATGTAATTACTGTTACTTTCATTGGATGGGAAGTTAGTGGATAATAATGGTATTATCATTGGCAAAAACATATCTGAAAAGTTCCAAATTAATAAACTTGTTTTCTATAAAAAAATAAGTCATATATGGGGCACCTGGGTAGCTCAGTCAGTTGAGTGTCTGACTCATGGTTTCATTTCAGGTCACGATCTCGCAGTTTCGTGGGTTTGAGTCCCGCGTTGGGCTTTGCGCTGGCAGGACAGAGCCTGCTTGAGATTCTCTCCCTGTCGCTCTGCCCTTCCCCCACTCACTCTGTCTCTGTCTCTCTCAAAATGAATAAATAAATAAAAAAAAATAAGCCATATATATATATTTATAGCTATAGGTATATATGAAATTAATTTGTTTGCCCTGGATGTTTGAATTAAATAGTGTGTTTTCAAAATCTCATAAAATCCATTTTAACTTCTCCTTAACAAGTTTTTCTGAAAAGATGAAAAAAAAAAAAACCTCTTAAATACCTAAACTGTAAAAAAAAAAAAAAAAGATTTATATGTTAGAAAAGTTTGCTGTCTTTTATCAAGGCTGATTGATATTTGGATGCATGGGGTTTTCTTTTTATGAGCATGTGACTGAGTTTTGGAAAGCTCTGAAAAACTCCACAAATAATTACATAAGAATAATGAATAACGATGTGTTGCTCAGGTGCACATTTACCAAGCATCTACTCTGTACCAAACACGTTACCCCCTTCCAAGAATACAGGCAGTCACACACTTGTTGAACCATGTTCAAGACCAATATCTTTTGAAATCATTGTATGAAGATCAGTCTTCGGACACTGAAGTTATATTTAAGCACCCTCCTTTAATAATAGGAGATAGTTTTCAAATCAGATATTTTTATTGATATAGTTCATACGACATCTTTTTACTTAAAAAAAATTTTAACATTTATTTGCTTTTTGAGACACAAAGAGTGAGTGTGAGTGACGGAGTGGTAGGGAGAGAGAGGGAGACACAGAATTCAAAGCAGGCTCCAGGCTCCGAGCCACCAGCGCAGAGCCTGATGCAGGGCTTGAACCCATGAACCGTGAGATCATGACCTAAGCCAAAGTCAGATGCTCAACTGATTGAGCCACCGACATACCCTTTAAAAAAAAAAAAGAACATTTATTTATTTTTCATATATAGAGACAGAGCATGATACGGGGAGGGGCAGAAAGAGAGGGAGGGAGACACAGAATCCAAAGCAGACTCCAGTCTCTGAGCTGTTAGCACAGAGCCCAACGCAGGGCTCAAACTCACAAACCTGTGAGACTGTGACCTGAGCTGAAGTCGGAGGCTCAACCGACTGGGCCACCCAGGCGCCCCAACATCTTTTTACTTTTAAGAATTACTTATTTCTGTTAAGATTCTTAGGCAGCAGATCTAAAACCAAAGAAAGAAATCGTTCCCCTCTATGGACTGCAAAAGCATTAGATTTGTACTTAAGTGCTCTGAGTTAGTGATATACAACTGCCACCTACTCCTAAGCAATCTTAGGCAAACCACTTAAACTCTACTCCGGGTTCCTTGTCCTTCAAATGAAGATGTGTCATTTACCTCCCAGGGTTGTTGTGAAGAGTTAATGAGAACACATATATTAGAGCCTTTTTGCAAGCTGTAAAGAGGCTATTTGAATGTGAAATATTTTAAGTGTCTTGGTTCTAAAAATGTGAAAGATTCCCAACATTTGTGGAGAAAAGTGTTGACTTTTCTGAGATAAGGGTGTGTTGAGAAAGGAGTATGTGGCTTTGCCAGTTCTGTAACTGGAAACGTGGATTGTGAGCCAAGACTTCTGCGTAAGGGGGATGACAAATGTGAATGCAGCAACTGGCAAGAAAAAGACAAAATATAGTGATGAGATTTTATTTTATTGTTGATAGAATATTATTTACTTGAGAATTAGGTTCATATTCTCTCCATGAATGCCATACTCTCATAGAGCAGGTATTTATACAAATTGATTAAATTACAAAGACCTCATTCTGGACCATGAAAACTTAAACATGAGAAAGTTGGACAGATTTCTAAGGAGACACGTAAATACAATTAAAGGGCTTGGGCATGGGACCTGTGGGGAAAAGGTTCTGGGATTATTCAGTTTGCTAGGGACAAGGCTAAATGTAGAAATGTGGGAATGTGTAATATACTAAGGATAAAAGAACATCTGTTTTTTATGTCTAAGAAAGATCTAAAAGGAACTGGGCTTAAGCTATAGGATAACAAATTTAAATTAGCAACAAGAAAGAATTTCCTGACAGGGTTGTTGGGCATACAAGGACTTGCTGGAATCTCCTTTGCACATCTTTGAAAAAGTGTTTCCATTAAAATAGAATGGTATAGGTGTTCACCTTCCTGAATGTAGAACAATGAATCAGATACTTTTTTTTTTTTTTTTTTTAAAGTAGGCTTCATGCCCAGTGCAGAGCCCAACGCTGGGCTTGAACTCAAGACCCTGAGATCAAGACCTGAGCTGAGATCATGAGTCAGATGCTTAACCAACTGAGCCATCCAGGTGCCTGGATCAGATAATTTTAAAATAACATTTCTAATTCCCTGATTCTTAAGTATTGTTACTCTGGTAAAACAAAAGAGAACTCTGGCAAAAATTGTCCAAGATAAAATGTTTTTATTTGCATAGAACAAAGAGAAAATGTATTTTGATCACAGTTATCCTATATTATCTCATTGTAAAATGACTAAATTATTTCTTGGAATATTCTAGAATGTTTAAAAACATGTAATAGAAGACTCTTTAGAAATTCTGTGCATCTGGGGGTACCTGGGTGGCTCAGTTAGTTGAGCGTCCAACTTCGGCTCAGGTCATGATCTCATGGTTTGTGAGTTCAAGCCCTGCCTTGGGGCTGTCAGCTGTGTTGACAGCTTGGAGCCTGGAGCCCACTTTGGATTCTGTGCCTCCCTCTCTCTCTGCTCCTCTCCTGCTCATGCTCTGTCTTTCTCTCTCTCAACCATAAGTAAACATTAAAAAAAAAAAGAAATTCTCTGCATCTGAATTCTTTCAACTCTGGAGTCACATGGAATAGGACATACAAAGTGTGGGAAAGATCTATTCATAAAATACTTATTTCTTATTTTTCCTGTGCTAGACTAAATTGCCCTCTTTTGATCTGATGTGTTACAGTATGTTCGAGTTCCAGCCAATGGAATGTGAATGGGATAGATGTTATGTGTGCCATTTTGGGGCCTTTTAAGGAAGGGTATGGCCACTTTCACTCTGTTTCCCTTTCTTCCAGCTGCAAGCAGACCATGATGAGCTACTAAGGGATGGCTGAGCCACAAGTTGGCAGGGGCCTGGGTCTCTGAGTTACCACATGGGGGCACCTGCTAACCTGGAACATCTGTCTCAGTCTGTTATGCAAATGAGAAAGAAACTTCTGTTTGAATCATTCTGCTTGTTTTAGATTTGTTTCTTCTGCAGACTTGAATGAGACATTGAGTAGCCAGGCCCATCTTATTGTAGTTATTTCTTCTCTGATCTTGGATAAAGACTTTTCTTCCCTGGTTTTGGGTTCTCTTCCATAAAACAGTGAGAACAGTGAACTCATTCTGTGTGTGTGTGTGTGTGTGTGTGTGTGTGTGTGTGTGTGTCTTGGAATAATGAATGATGTTTCATCTTGAATTGTAGTTTTGTTATTTAACCTAAAGTATGAAAAGATTTTTCTAGTAGATGAATAATATCAGAATGCATTTGTTATAATATGGTGATTTATAATTCACTTTGCTCTATCTTCAAAGAAAAACAAAGGAAAAAGCTTTAAAATTTAGGAAGAGGGCCAAAGATTTACTTCAAAGAATTGTTTGCAAATGAATTCTTCAAACTCTGTTAAAAATATGTTGTCTTTTTTACTGAAAAGATTTTCTTCAGTATTCAGGGACAATTTCAATTAATACCTTTACAGAGAAAAAACCATTTTAAGCATGATACTTAACTATGTTTCTGTGAAATTGAAATACAAACTACAGGAGATTTAGTGAATTTTCTAATTATTCTTCCTGTCTATGGACACTGGAGGTCACAACTATGTAGAAATATTTGTATGCTAATTAGTGGAATAAAATACTCTTCGGTGTCTTATTCTTCAGGATTTTGAAAACTGGTAACAGAAATTTAATAAATGTGGGTCTATATATCTAGTTCTAGATAATGATATAGGAACTTGTTTTAAGATTAAAGTATATAATAAATCATCTCTTAATCTCTTCTGGCTGCCTAGCTCTGTTTGAAATCAAATCATTCATTCATTTGGAGGTAATATTTTGTGTCATTTGGAGCTTGGGCTGTGGAGCTAGAATACCTGAGTTTAAATTCTGACTCTACTGTTTCCTGACTATTGGATCTACAGAAGCATTTCACTTCACCTGTCTGTTCTCAGGTCTTTATCTTTCAAATGAGGGCTATAATGGTACCTACTTTATATAGTGTTGTGTGAAATAACACCTTAGGGCCTGGTACACAGTAAATAATCAGGAAATTATAACTATTATTCAATAAATATGTATTGATTACCTGCTATAGTAAAAACTACAATATATTAAATCTCATTGGTCAGACAATGTACTTGACACTTTAAAAGTTGACTCAATAAAATCTAACAACTCCGCTGTGAGGTAGATATTATTATGTTAATTATACCCGTGGAATAACTAAGACTCTGAGAGGTTAAGTAACTTGCCCAGAATCACACAGTTAGCAAATGGCAAAGCCAGAATTTGAAATCAAGTATGCTAAACTCCAAAGTACTGTACATTGAATAACAGGAGTAGGTGCAAAGATAGAAATGATGTAGCCCAGAAGAAATTAGTTTAGTCATGGCAGAGATATTAAAAAGTATATATCTTGCTAAGTGTTAAAAGTATCAATGATGTGCTATGGGAAGAAACCTATTTGTTTTTCCATTGCAATTATTACAAAGTGGTATATTCTCCTGACATTGGTTGGTTAGAGATTGTTGCTAATAAGATAATCGTTGGGACTTAAATCATTGACTGGTCTACTTTGTGTTCCTTGCGACCATTTTCTGTGCTTGCCCTAGCCCTTCCAATTGTTTCATGAGTATGTCTTGAATCCAAGAAGACCAATGTAGGTGTCTATGGGTGGGAATGAGCAAGGGCATCACTGCTATTGGAAAAGCCATTCGATATGGACAAGTATGTCAAGAGTTGAATACTCATGCATATAGACTTGTCACTTGTGACCCAAACCTGACATAGCTTTGGCTGGACTTTACACTGGGACTAACGTGGATTCTAGATCAAGATGACAGTTATCGGTCTCTGCTTACACACTCCTGGTGTGTACAAAAATTTCCTGCCACTTAATTTGATCCCTCTGCATGCAGATGAGCTAAGATAAATTTAGTCATTTCTTTAGCTAAATTATTCAGGGAGGTGAAAGTGCTGGTGGCATTAATCATAAAATTATGAAGTCAGAAGAGACCTCAGGAATTGTCTGATCCAGTGTCCTCACAGTGAGGGTCCTGAGACCTCGTGAGAGTCGATATATTAATTTGGGTCACACAGTCAGTTGTGTACAGAGCTGGATACAAAAGCTAGATCTTCTCATCATTTTGCTCATGTGCCATATCAAATTAGGCAACACGTCCAATTATTGATTCTATTTATTATTTCTGATATCCAAAACCTCTTCTACATTTTCATAGTCTCTGCTCTTGTTTTAGCTGCAACAGAAAAGCCAGTTGGGTGTGCGCTAGAGAGAACAGAAATGGCTAAAATTAGCAAGACTGTTTTTGTTTATAAAGTAACTCCAGTACTGGCTTCATCTTCAGCTGGCCTTAGTAAAGCAACTCCCTCTCCTATAGCAGTAAGACGTTTCTCCTTTGGATTGGAGCTGGGTCTTGGTTGTAGCTCCAGTCAGGTTCTGTGCTGGATCTGTTACCTCTATAAAAATTTGATGAGAGAAAGTGCTTTTGAGACAAGAGAAGGAAGATGGTGAGGAGAAGTTGAAATGAAATTTCAGAATTTAAAGCTATCAGGAACCCTAGCAATCAACTCATCTAGCGGTCTTATTTTACAGAGGATAAAATCAAGTCCTGGATAAGTTAAGTGACTTCTGAGGCTTTACAGAATATGGGCTAGAATTGGGTTCCTTATTCCTAGTGATTCCTTCAGTATAATAGAGCCATAGTTGGTAAATTTTTTGAGTACGTATTTTGTGCCTGACATTATGCTAATGCATGTGTTATACATTATGTAAGATGATGTATATTACACCATATAGTAAGCACTAAACTCTTAAGGATGGTCCCACTGACAGTGGAGTATATTGAGGCTCAGAGAGTTTAAATAACCTTCTTAACATCACATAATTAGTAAAGAAAAGAACTAGGATTCCAATATGGGCCTTGTCAAGAGCTATGGAATCTGAGACTAACTTCCTTGCAAGCTAAACAAGTTAGCCTCTGTCATGGATGCTGACAGAAGACTTGAAACACTTGGATCAGAGACAGAGGCCTTTATTATTCATACTAATAATAGTACTCATAGTATCAGCATTTCCTTGAGCCCCAGTTCCTACAGAATGGTGAGAAGAGGGCCAGGTGTCACTTGCATATGCAATGAGCTGCATTATAGGACAGGAACCCTGAGCCGAGGAAACTGATCTTTTATAATAGTAAGGAGGGCTAGCCTTTATTCTAGAGAGAAATGCTATCTCAGTCTCCCAAGGATGTTTGCTATTTAATCATGCTTGCAAAGATAGCTCAGAACAAAGTCAGTCAGTACCATTGCTTGAAAGACGTGCAGAAATATGAGACACCCAGAGAGAATTGTCTCCCAATATACTTTGACTGTAAGACTCGTGTTATCAACCACTGTACCATGCTGACTCCGTCAGCAGGGAAATATATTGAAATGGTTTGCTGTTGAAATGGAAGCATTTCAGCAATATAAATTTCCCCCATTGAAGTGACATTGGTAATCAGGCCATTAAACCTTGAGATAAATCACACCGAGTGAGGTAAATGTAGAGCCACAGATGTATAATTGGGGCTGGGTTTTTAAAACTTCTCCTGTGTTTAGGCATCTTTCCCCCTTACCTAGCAGCCTACTTGAAGGAAGGAAGAAAGAGAGAAGACAGACTCTAAGCTCGGTTTGAAAAGAATAGCATCTCTAGGCTTTGCATTGTGCGCAGGTATCATTGCATGTCAGTCTTCATAGCTTGTTGCTGAGGCCACTTGAGTCTGTTCATAACATCAAAAGGGATGTAGCTACCAAGGTGGAAAGGGCAGTTGGGTCTCCTGAGTTTAAATAAATTCTGCTTACTCGCTGGTGTCCTTGGATAAGTTTCACCCCTGTCTCTGGGAGTTTCATTAGCTCTAAGATGAGGGTGACCCTTGTCAAACTCATAGGACAGTACCTGGCCAGTCGTAAGCAATCAGTCAGCATTCGTTGTTATTATTAAAAGTAGCAGAAGTTTGACATGGCTAAAAGAAGTACTGAAAGATGCTTTTAATACCTGGAAACCCCACAAGAAATATCACTTTGAGCTAAAATCAGTACAAGGAGGAATTTTAAATTGACAAGGTGAATTTTTATTATTTAAAAATGTAGAAATAATATTTGTGATGATGATGTTAATGCTGCTGCCTTTAAATCCCAGAATGAAACTCAACTACCTTCATTTATGCATTCCCCCAAAAAGGAACTCTTTTGTTAAGCCTCACTTAGTCCGTCTTAAAGCACCTTTCAGTCAAAGAACAGCTTCTCATTAAGGGAAAAATGATTATTAACATCCTCATTTTGCTTCCTCTCGTGAATTATTTGCATTCAGAAATGGCATGGCATTAGTTTCAGGGTAAATGCAAATATTACAGCGGGATTTCTCACCAAGCTCTTTTTTATTATTAGCTCTTTTTATGTACTCCATTTATTATTCCCTCATCATTTTTCACATTGTATTAAAATGTTAGATTTCTTAAAATAACAGTATTTCTTTCATTTGGTAATTGTCTCGGCCCTGTCTACAACAGTCTACATCACAGAGTGCCCATCTATAATTTGGAGTGGCTTATACTGACTGTTGGTCTTTGCTTCGGGGAGGTCCCAGAATTAGCTATCACGGTAACTGAATCCCCTCTCTCCCACTGAGAATGTGATTACTCCAGGTGAGGTTCATGGGCTTGGGAAAGAGGGCGGTGGTGTGAGAAAGGCTTCTGCTGTGAGTGCTGGCAGTATATTTAGTCTGGGGCTTGAAGATAAATTAGGATTTCTTTCTCCTCAGCTTTGAGCAGTGTCCATCTCCAATGCTTTTTAAATACAATAGCTCACACTTTAGTTTTCTCTTGATGTCTTGAAGTTGTTCTATGAGAAACCTTTGTTTGCTGCTTCCAATGGCCTCCCTATGAGGAGCGAATGAGTTAGGAGACTAAGTATTCTTAATCCAGGGGCAGTGGTTATAGTTTGGCTGGAGTGGAATCAGGGAATCGAGTATACTTTTCCACCAGGGTCTGCCTTGATAAACTGATTATAATTATTCTGTTTTTCTCTGATCATAAAAAAAAGGTAATAGATCTGACTAATAAAACAAAACTAATAAAATCATTTGATCATTTTGATTCACAGCACTTCACTGTACAAAGCTTCCCTGTTGACTCACAAATTGTTGCTGTCAAATCATTTTATATTTGTTTCTTTTGGATATGACTTAACGTCTCCTTTTCTCTCCCCTTGTTACTGTCCATCATTTCCCTTCTTCCTTCCAGGGAGCAGGGTGATGATCAATGATGAAGTCTTAAAGCAGGCTATTCAGTAGATCATACAAATGTGTCAGTTTTTCAGATGGCTTGCGATGTAGCATGTAGCTATTTCTAAGGCTCTTACCATAGGATCTGCTTCTTGGTGCATCACAAACTAGAGAATATAGTGATTAGCTTCTCCACTTTTGTTGTGTGATATGCAAATTTTTACTTTGTAAAGGATGAGATGAAACAGTATTACCTTCCCTGTGACCTAGAAGTTGGTAACAGAAGCAAGCGTCCAACTCAGAATTCTGCTGGAACAGGCCTGCAGTTAGACTAGTTCTTCTACATATTTAATAATGCCAACCTGGCACCAATTTTATTAAAAATCCTCTAGCGAGTAGTGGGTTAGCATATACCAGTTGCATTTGGCGGAGGAAAAATGCGGACAGTGTTTCTCACAACTGCTAATGGGCTATTATTGGGCAGCATATATCATTCAGCCTAAAGCAGGTAATGTCAGTTTTGAGTGGTTATGATGTGCCCAGCACTTTGCTAAGTACCCCATGGACATTATTTTATTGGTTGAGAATCAAAGACGTTAATCAAAGTTGCCCAACTTTTTCATGTCATGGAACACCTAGAATGTTCTAGCAGTGTGGTGCACTGAGGAAGGTGGTTGAGGATGCTTGCTATTGGAGCCAATCAGCCAAAGGTTCCAGGCAGGCCTAGGTCTGGGCAAACCTGGAACCCATTCACAGCACAGCAAGGTGCATATGATGGGAATTTGCAGATCACCATTATTGATGAGATTTTTTCTTTTTGGGGGGGGGGTTGGCGGGGGCTATTTGTATTCTTTCTGAAATCATCAATTCATATGCTTGGCCTTTTTTTCTCCCTAAAGAGATGTTCATTTTTTTGTTCCCTAATTAATTCCGAAAACCAATTTTAGGGTTTAAAAAAGACAAGATGACAGATTTTGGATTCAAACTTCCTGGGTTCATGTACTGGGACTGTTCATGCACTCCTCTCATGTTCATGTTCTGTTTCTTGTTAACTGTGACTACTGGCAAGTTACTTACCCATTTTTCCTTTAAGTGATCATTGGAATAGAACTACCCCTTGGGTTTGTTATGAAATAGTAACCTGTAAACCACTGAGAACAGTGACTGTTACACAGGAAACACTCATAAATGTAAACTATTTATTGTATTATGAATCTTAGCATTTTGTTACAGATTTACAGATTTTTTTCCAATTTATTCTCTCCTTGTCAACTTTATTTGTGAGGTTTTTCATATATATAACTTTTGGTGATGAATGACTTTGAAACAAATCCACAAAAATTAAAAGTAACATTATCTATATTTTAAAGTTTATTCATTTATTTTGAGAGAGAGTGTGTGCAAGCAGGGGAGAAGCAGAGAGAATCCCAAACAGGCTTAGTGCTGTCATGGGGCGGGGATTGATCCCATGGCTGTGAGACCATGACCTGAGCCAGTATCAAGAGTCGGATGCTTAACTGACTGAGCTCCCAGGGTGCCCCAAAAGTAACTCTAAAATGCTTGTTTAAAACAGGTATGCAGTTAACAGCAGGGATAAAAGTACGTTTGTAAAAAGACACAACTATTTTGATGACATTTCATTTTAGTCTTGTATCTATATATCCCAGTGATTCCCTACAATGGAAGAAGCAAATAATCCGTGTACATTTACCAGTTAATTTCTTCAGGCTTTCCTGCCCTATCTATGTTCATCTTTTGACAGTCTGAAATGGAAAAAGCATTTTTATCTCAGAGGAACTGCAGGGCTCGGGAATGTTTGACTTAGATGTTCTTACCGTAAAGGGACCAACTTCACTAAGAGGGACTCAGTGTCATCACTTAAGACCTTGGCCAATTGTATTAGGAATCCTGGAGCACAGGGGCTACAGCAACTATTTAACTGCCACCAGCCAACAACTCAGGGGGACTGGGTCACGAGATTGAGAGATGGAACTGTTGTTGAAGGATGGCCCCTCTATCAGTGTTGCTATATGTATTATATGAATGACAGGCTAATACAATTCCTCATCCACAGAGAGTTGGTGAGAACAATGTAGTGCAAATGGAACCAGTAAGAACCATCATTTGGTCAGAAGATAAATTACCATCATTTTTTTAACCTGAAGTCATGGTCTGTTTCTGATTTTTTAATATATATGTATATATTTTTTGGAAGAATAATGCCTCAATTAAAAAGGCAGGCTTGACAGAATGGTCCTGTTGTTTTATAAGCCATACTATAGATGATAATTTTCCTATTTGGATTATCTGGTGTTTGACCACTGAGGAGAGGTCCAGGTCCCTTCTCCCTACTCCCCCAAAAGAAGGAACTCAGCAATGAAAAGCATAGATACCTCAGATCTCTGCAAGTGGTGATCATGTTGGCTTGAATTTTAGTAAAATAGTTTATTCTTTAGGGACCCCAGGGAACTTAAAAAGGCTCATATCACCACAGTGTCCAGTAAGGTACACATGATTTGTATTAACAACTATACATGACAATAAAGAAAGCTGTACATGCCCAAGTTTTACATGCCAATAAAGAAAATTACCACATTGGGACGATTTTAAAATATGCCCATAATAATTAAATGTAGCTAATCAACAAATACAGTTAATCAACGTTTGGAAGCCCAGGAAGTTATCCGTATGTTCTCAGTTCCCTAGGTGATTCTGGCATTATTGATCAAACTCTGGGCCAAAGATTCCTTCAAGTCACATGCATCTGCCAGACAGGAACTGGCAAGGATCTCCTCACTTTGTCATAGCCTGGCTGAGGACCAGTGTGAAAAGCTATATGGATTAACATATGAATAAATCTACTGTTTATACCAAAAAAGGGTAGCTACCATCAGTATAATTTTGGGCTCTAGGCAGTGCCTTAATAGTATGGCTGGTGTTCAGAAGAATATTTTGGCTGGTTGTGTGCTAAAATATAGTCATTTATATATTAAGAATGTAAGGGATATTATAATTATTGAAATAACTCAATAAACATTCATCTGGATTGATATTAAATGCTTACTGGTTTGTGCACATCTAAGTTAAATATAAACAGATCCCGAAACCTCTGAAAGCTTAATATGAACATGTGCATCAACAGATTAGAAGATACACGGACAAATGCCAACACCAACCAAAAAAGTAAATTGAACCAAATACTTATGCGATATACAATTGCTTGCACATTGCTTGGCAAGTGAAATTTGAGACACAAAATGTGCCTATCAGAACTGCTATTGAGGTGGAAATCATTTCATGAATTCCAGTTACTCAGAGAATTTTCTAAGGCGATAATGTCACTCTTCCCTTTTCTAAAAATAAATGTTTCTATTTTGAGGGGCTAAAATGGCATCGAGGCTGTAGTAGACGCTCAGTAAAATTTTTGTAGAAGGAATGAAAGAAAGATAAGTTTGAAAAGAGAGAGCGTTTCAGGTATGTGTAGGGAGAAGATTTAGGACGTAGGAAAAAGGGACAATGTGAAAGTCCTGAGAAAATATCTTGGTTAAACAAAACAAGCAAAAAGCCATGCAAATAAGAAGAACCATAGAGAGATGAGAGGTGGAATGGGAAAAGAAAATTCAATGTTAGTTAGATGCTTCTCAGACTTTGATAGCATACTTTTCAGGTTGATTGTATAAAAACTTGTATTTGACAAACATAATAATGATTAGTTGATTAATTATAATGGAAAACATGGAGTACTAATCTTTTTATTTTTAATTTTTTTTAAGTTCATTTATTTATTTTGGGAGAGAGAGAGAGTATGCAGGAGTAGGGGAGGGGCAGAGAGAGAGGTAGAGAGAGAGAATCCCAAGCTGGCTTCATGCCATCAGCACAGAGCCTAATGTGGGCCTTGAACTCACAAACTGAGACCTGAGCCAAAACCAAGAGTATTCCTAACCAACTGAGCCACCCAAGTGCCCCTAATTTAAAATTAAAGTGAATTCTCACTGGTTTGGAAAGCAAGAACCTTTTTGCTTAGGGTGATATAGGAGTGATCTCAGGACCTTTACATCCCCCTGTCTGATGTCATGCCTTTAGGAGAACCCATCAGCAGGAGTCAAAGAGAGTGAGAACGATTAATTTTGTCAGTTTTTACCTTTGTTGTGATGTGTAAGAGCTTTGTTCCACACCGCTGGAATCATGCACCATCGGGTCAGGGAAGTTTGAATTCCAGCAGGATTGTGCTCAAAAGGAAGTGTGGCTAATCATAATGCCGGGGTTGTCTTGAGTGTGATGTTGACACATTCAATCTGGCCAGACAATAGGGACAGTGAAAGCTCTGAACTGTTTGGTAGGCTCCTTTCAAAGCCCTGAAGGGACATAGTAAAAAAAAAAAAAAAAAAGGTGGAGGAAACCACCATAACCACTTAGAAGAAAGGAATCACAGAAACCACCCCATGACCCCAAACAAACAACAAAATCCCACTCCTCAAAGTAGTTATTTTGAAAACCATGTGTTTTATGATCTAATTTCTCACTTTCTGCTGCCTCTTAGATTAGGTTTTCAGTATTTTGTAAAGGAACTGACCATATAAGCTTTTCCCAACCCAAAAGAGCTTGTGACCTGCTCTAATTAAGAGAACATGGTCTTTGGATTCATATCTAAGTTTAAATTCTGGTTTTGTTTGTTACCAGCAATGTGACTTTAGGCAAAGCTACTTAAGAGTCTCACTTTCCTTTTATTTTTATTTTTTATGGATATGATAGGATCTATCAAACAGGATTATTGTGAGGATTATAAAATCACCTACGCTAGCACCTGCAAAATGTTAGGTTCCCCTCCAGTAAAGTGGGGAATAAAGAAGAGTCTATATTTGAGAGAAAGAACAGATTAAAGTTTCTATGCATTTTTATAGTTTCAGAAATACAGTGAAGCTGAATCATCTACCAAATCTGAAAATGCAGCCAAATGATACAATCATGATATTGTACAAATATATGTTGTTTGTAGTTTTGTTCATAATGGAGAAAATTAGAAATGATCTACACAGTCAACATGGGATTGCTTAAACAGAATATGGTAGACCTATTTGATGTAATAATAAGCAGCCATTAAAAATATCTCATATCTGGATACTTAAAGTTCTTAGATTATTTGCAGCATTTCACAAAACAAAACAAAACAAAACAAAACAAAAACCTAATTTCATCACTAGAGGAGTCCAGTTCTAAAATTGAAGATAATATATGCATTAATAAAACAGAAAGTAATACATCTACATACCTACGTGTAAAGCTGTTATGTTTTGGGGGTGATATTATGGGTGACTTTATTTCTTAATTTTTAAAAATATTTATTTATTTTTGGGAGTGCACAAATGGGGGAGGGGCAGCGAGGCAGGAGCAGAGGATCCTAAGTGGCTCTGTGCTGATAGGCTGACAGCAGTGAGCCAGATGTGGGGCTTGAACTCACCAACTGGGAGATCATGACCTGAGCCAAGATAGGACCCTCAACCGACTGAGCCACCCAGTGCCCCTAATTCTTAATTTTTTGGGGGGGTCATTTTTGATGTTTCCTGATCACCAATACTAAAAATTTAATTTTGTAATGGTAAAAAAATATTTAAAAATAATTAGTCTTTGGCTTATACTTAAAAAAATTTTTTTTTTTAACATTTATTTATTTTTGAGACAGAGAGAGACAGAACATGAATGCGGGAGGGTCAGAGAGAGAGGGAGACACAGAATCTGAAACAGGCTCCAGGCTCCAAGCTGTCAGCACAGAGCCCGACGCGGGGCTTGAACTCACAGACGTGAGATCATGACCTGGGCCGAAGTCGGACGCTCAACCGAATGAGCCACCCAGGCGCCCCATGGCTTATACTTTAAATAGTAATACAACTGATTAGTGTCACAGTTCTTTGACACTTGTTGAGTCAAAAGATAATAGTGAAATTATTATTTAGTGGATTATATTTCAGCATATGTCTCAAGAAAAGCAGGTGAATCTGTAGAGTTGATGATATAATAATGATACCTGGCTTATTTCTGGTTTATACAGATATTTTTATGTTATACCTTTCAGTAAGCACAAACATTTTCATTTACATTAGAATTAAACTCTTCTAAATGGATCACTATAAAAAGCTTAGGTAAAATACTTCATTTTCATTTGATCATTTATACAGAGAGATATTTTGTTTTTTTGACCGAGAATGTTAAGAAAATAAGTATTGTTTTTATTTAGAAAATAAATTCATGTGAAATCTCCTAACACAGAGGCTAAATGATTATTAATGCATACTATTGAATATGACTTTAGTAAAAAATAATAGTGGTCTCTAAAATGCATTAATCTATCTACTCATTTACTTATCCTCTCATCAATTATACCTTTCTTCTATTCAAAAGTAGCTGAAGTTTAAAAGTATCTAATAGAACAATTAAAATATAGTTCTAAGTGTAATAAAATAATCTGGGAACAACAATGTTCCTACTATATTTCAGCCTCATTTTTAGACTAAGTCATACAACTAAAAGAAAAAAAACTAGCTATGCATTTGCTTAAAATTGATTCCGTTAATATTTTATACTAGTGGCCTTTGTTGTAGGGAAACTATTCCATTAGTCCTATTAGGATAACTAATAATTTGGAGAATTTAGGGGACCAGATTTCATTATGATACTAAAATTATAAGATCCATCTTTTAATTTGAATCTGGAGTTAGCTGATATACAGCATTATTTGTTAGTATCACTGGGGCAATATGTCACATACTTTGCCAAAAAACTTGTCTTCACAAGTTGCTGAATTGATTATTTTTAGATACTTCTTTTCCTAGGCAATCTCATGATTCATTTCTGCAAAATCACTTTTACCGACTGTGAAATGGATCTGATATGTCCACTTGGAAGACTGAAAACAGATGAACATTTTGAAATTCAGTACATTGGTGTAGACCTTAAGAGTAAAGAAAGTGATTAGAAATGCACATGACCTTAAATAAGAGGCGGGGGCAACTGGGTGGCTCAGTCAGTTAAGTGACTGACTCTTGGTTTCGGCTCAGGTCATGATCGCACAGTTTCATGAGGTCAAGCCCCTTGACAGCTCTGCATACTGACCACGAACGGAGCCTGTGTGGGATTCTCCTTCTCTTTCTCTCTGCCCCTCCCCTGCTCACACTCTCTCTCAAAATGATTAAATAAACTTAAAAAAAAAAAATGCACGTGGGCACTTGAGTGGCTCAGTCTGTTGAATTTCCAACTCTGGATTTCTACATCATGATCCCAGGTCGTGGGATCGAGCCCCACATTGGACTCCATGCTTGGAGCCTCTCTCTCTCTCTCTAAAAAAAAAAAAAAAAAAAAAAGCAAAGCACAGTCAGGTATGTGGACATGGCCCCTAATAAATATCCTATCACATCATCCTTTGATAGTTGAAACAAAAAAAGAATTCATGGGGAACATAACTCTGACTACAGTTGATTTCAATAATCATAGATGTCTTGCTGCTGTCAGATGTTTAGTGGACAATTAAATGCATTCTAAAAATTACTGAATTTTATATATACTATATGTGTTTATATACAATAATTCATAACATTTATTAAAATTTAAAGTTTACTTTTGAGTTTTAAAACAAAATATTAATATTTGAGGAAAATGGAGAAATACAGTAAAGTATGAAAAAGAGAAAATATTAAAGGGAGAGAGTAATCATACAGAGGTAATCTATTAACATTTTGTGTGTGCCCTCAATCTCTCCCCCTGCAAGTAAATAAATAAACAAACAAATAAATAAACATGCACATGCATGCAGATACACATATACTCATCAAACTCATATACACATTTTAAATAATTCAAGTTGAATAATTCAAGTTAAATAATTCAATATTCTATATAGAATAGTAATTCCTGTTTTTTATCCACATATTGTATCATTTGATCCACTATATAATATCAACCCATACTATTAAATATGTTATTTTTCACTAATTTTTAATGGCTGCATATTAGTCCATTATATGGATAAACTAAAATTTACTTAACTATTATAGTTTGATATCAGTTATTATTTGTTTTATTATTACATATAACATATTCTCTTTGACATAAATCTTTTAATATTTCTTTTTTTTAATTTTTTCAACGTTTATTTATTTTTGGGACAGAGAGAGACAGAGCATGAACTGGGGAGGGGCAGAGAGAGAGGGAGACACAGAATCGGAAACAGGCTCCAGGCTCTAAGCCATCAGCCCAGAGCCTGACGCGAGGCTCGAACTCACAGACCGCGAGATCGTGACCTGGCTGAAGTCGGACGCTTAACCGACTGCGCCACCCAGGCGCCCCGATCTTTTAATATTTCTAATGATTTTTGTGTCAAATTTTTTATGTGTGTGTAAATGTGTTCAAATACATTCTCAGGGTCTAAATTAATCTCTCTTTGAGGATGACCAACATGGGATATGTGTGAATCACTTTAAAATAATTTTTTAAAGTCATTTGTGTGTGAATCACTTTTAAATGTACTTTACGTGGAATGATCATGCTCCTTCATTCATTTAGATGTCTGTTGAGTACCTGCTGTGAGAAGAGTGTGTTAGCACTCTTCTGGATGCTGGAGATACATCTGTGTTTTTTCAGGCCCAGTTTATCCTGAGGCTCTTGAGACTGCTTTGTCAAGGTCATTGTTTACCTATATGTTGCAAAGTCCAGTGATCAAATTTCATATTTTTAATGGACTTATCAATAGCATTAGAAACAATTACTTAACCACTTTTTTCGGAACACATTCTTTTCTTTGTATAGGAGACACCATTCACTCTTGCCCCTCCCTTTCATTGGAGATGGCTGCTCTTTCTTTGCTTATCTTCATTTTCCTGATCTATACATATTCAACTGACCTAGGGCTTATTCCTTAAACTCTTCTCTTCTCTAAGACATTCACAACCTAGATGATCTCATCTTCCCCATAGCTTTAAACACCATCTATTTGCTAGTAAAAGACAAATGTATTCCCTATCTCTGGTTTCCCTAAGTTCCAGACATATACTACCAACTTGATTGCTCCTCTTGAGTATCTTGTAGACAATTTAAATTTGCAGTGTCCAGAACTGCACTATCGCTTCACTCTCCCACTAACAAAACAAACAAACAACATACCTCTGCAGTTATTCCTAGTCCCCTTCAATAAATAGTAACTGTAGTTTCTCTGTTCAAAACCTTGGAGGCACTATATTTATTCAACAAACAGTTATTGAAGGACCATTATATTTGCAGTCTCTATGAGAAACGCTGGAGATCAATAAGTTGGACACACACACATCCATATGTATACACCCTCTCAAAGTGGAGTTTATGTTCTAATGAACTTGATTTCTGTCTCTCTTAGCCTCATTATTCCATCAGCAAATTCTCTTGATTCTCTTTTCATAATCTATCCAAATCTGATCACTTTCCACAATCTTTCCACCCATTCCATGCCATCATCAGCCTTCTAACTGATCTTCTTTACTTCTGTCTTTGCCTCAGCAAAGATTCTTGTCAACACAGCATCCAGAATGATCTTTTAAAGCCAGATCATGTCAGTCTTCGATTTAAAATCCTTCCCATTTCCACCAGTTCAAAAAGCTATATGTGCCCCTAAGTTTATTGCAGCATTATTTACAATAGCCAAATTATGGAAGCAGCCCAAGTGTCCATTGATGAATTGATAAAGAATTTGTGGTGTGTGTGTATATATATATATATGTATATATATATATGCACACACATATATATACACACATATATATACATATATATACACACATACATTATATATATGCTGTATATATGTATATGTATATACACACACACATATATATACACACACACACATATATATATACACACATATATATATACACACATACATTATATATATGCTGTATATATGTATATGTATATACACACACACACACACACATATATATATACACACACACATGTATATATATATATGCAGTGGAATATTACTCAGCCATAAAAAGAATGTAGTCTTGCCATTTGCAATAGCATGGATGGATCTAGAAAGTATAATGCTAAGTGAAATGTCAGAAAAAGAAAATATCATACAATGTCAGTCGTATTAGAATTTAAGAAACAAAACAAACTAACAGAAAAAAAGACAAACCAAAAAACAGACTCTTAACTACAGAGAACAAACTGATGGTTACCAGAGGGGAGGTTGGTGGGGGGAAGAGTGAAATAGGTGAAGGGGATTAAGAGTACACTTATGATGAGCACTGAGTATAATATAATATAATATAATATAATATAATATAATATAATATAATATAATTGTTATATCACTATATTGTACACCTGAAACTAATGTAACATTATTAGCTATACAGGACTTTTTTTAAAAAAGCATAAAAAAAAAATAAAATCCTTCCCATTTCAAACCAAAACCTAGAGTCCTTACCATAAAATCCGTGACCATAGTAGGAACTCAACAAATATCTAAGATGAAAGGCTGGATGTGAGGGTGAAAGGATTTGACCTGCGGGCCCTGTACAGACTGACTCTTCCCCCACCCCCAGCTTCAAAAGCCAAGATTAAGCTTGTTAATATGGTTGTCTGTGGTGGAAGAGGTGGACTGCACGGACACAGAGGTCTGAGTATTTGATTGACAAATAGTCAATCTGGTTTTTGACAATTAAGACCAATCTGGTTAGACATGGCTATGGCTGCTCTAGGAAGAAGAAAATTCCCAAACTGAATCTTTTCAGTAGGAGGAGGGAGATTGATTTGACCTAAAGGTTTTACTCTTAGCCTTTTACCATCCTCTTTTATGTGGCATTGAAGAACTATGAATTCAGATGCTCAAGTTATGATTTAATCTATTCATATAAAATTCTTGATTTATTTGAATCATATGTATCTATTGCCCAATAGTTATGGGTATCAGTCCCTCTGCACCCACCTCATCTGTTATCGTTAACAGTAATCAGTTGACCAAGCTTGGCAAGCTACCCAGACTTTAATCCATAAGTGGAAACAAGGAAAAAAAAATCAATTCTTTTTGGTTTATATGTGTGAAATTAAAACACTTCTAGTTTAAAACTCTGCCTGGGCTAAAAGAACTAAGTTTGCCTCAGTATCGTTTTTTTAAATAGAACCATTTGTTACAACTTTCCTGTTAATGTGTTGATCAGTAGCAAATTTCTCTTAGTGGTATTCAAAATTAATTTTAGTAGCTAAAATTAGTGGCTTTCCTTACTAAGGGGCTATTTGCTGCTTTCTTTCTTTTAAAAAATGGGAGCAATTATTTGTGCTTATGAGAGCGATGGGAGCAACCAAACACTAAAAATAGAAATTATGAAATTAGCCACAGGCAAATTACAGAGCAGGGACAAGCCATGAATGTTCCCTCCGACTGGCCTGCTGCTGACCTCCCTCGTGAAGTGGACAGGCTATTTACTTGAATGGATGACATGTTGGAGAAGCATCATCTCTCACCTGGTTCCATGTCTGTTTAGCTCAAAATGCCAGTTGAGGGCTTAGTTTGATGCTGTATTTTGGTTCCAGAGACAAACCTATTAGAACCATAGCTGAGAGTAGAAAATGCATTATGTCAGGGCCACCTGTTAAATTTGAGCCATAACCTTTGGACTGGGTGGCAATTTTTTGGTTTTTAATTCTACTTTCATGTCTTTGAAGTTAAAGCTGTTTCTGTACAGAGTTACTCTCAGTTGATATATTTAATGCAGGAAAATGTTTTGAGGCGGAGAAGTGCTATTTGTTATTACTACCAAAAAATACATATATCCATCCCCCGCTCCCCTGCAAAATAGCCAACAAAAAAGAATCTGATTCATCTTTGGAGAAGAAAAAGAGAAAAAAATAATACATCAGGGGAAAGGCTCTAAGCAAAATCACATTTAGTGATCAGATTCTCTGTTTTCTTGGCTGCTGTTGCCAAGGCATCTGCAATTATTATCTTTTTTGTATCAGGATGAACACATGGAAGCAAATAGAACTTGCACGTAGCGAATGAAATATAAGAATCGTTTGGGTGTAGGTGGAAAGGAACTGATAGGGTTCAGAGGAACAGATGTTCTAAGAGTTATTAAAACTTTTCAAAATGAGATCTCATACCCTGTATCTAATTATTGCATTGCTCTTCTCGTATCCTGATGAGTCAGACCTGTTAAAAATCTTGGGGAGAGTGAAGAGTAATGCCACATGGAGATGAAAGCAACTTGCACCACACCACTGACAACTTTCAGCCCAAGCCGTGTTGACCCTCTCCTCAGCTGATCATCTGCAGTGGCGTAGCACTGCCCACAAAAATGCCAGAAAAGAGCCCTTCTGGCTACAATGTTTTGCATTCTTCGAGTACATTATTTGAATTCCTTCTCCGAAACCCCCCTGTTACGTTATTGTTCTCAAAATAAGTGCTCTTTGATTTGTTTGACTTTGTGTTTGCAATACCCTAAAACAGATCTCATTTTGTTCTCCAGTTGCAAGTTATCTGAGCATGCATTTTCTTTCCATGCAAAATTAGGCTTTCTGCACCCATAGATTGGAAGCTAAATGCTTCATATTTATTATCTTTAAGGTGCTGTGTTAATGAAAGAATTTTAATCATTGACATTGCTCTGTGAATTATGTATTACAAAAACCCCTGCTGGTGAGTTAGACAAAATTAACCTACTGTAAGGGGCATTAAAAAAAATCACAGCTAATTAGTAAGCCAACAGGAACAAAGAAAATGTAAAACAAAGATGTTGAGAGTAAGACATTTAGGTAGTAACTGCTGTCTCCCTTTCAGATGTGGCTCTTTCATTCAGGCTGCATTTGTAATACTGCCTGCCATTGCTGGAATCCTCCTCCAATCTGATATGTTCCATTAGACTTGAGCATTTTTATGTTTTGTAATTAGTTTTCTAAGCTACAGTCTCTTCACTCTTTCAAACTGTGGAAATCCAAAGGCTCATAATAGAAAATGGAAGATATTTTTAAATGCTTTTAAATTATTTCCCAGGCGATCTATATTAGAGATGTAAGGCAATTCACGGGGATTATAATGGGAAATGATTTCCATTGCTTTTTTCCCCTTAAATTACTCTGTATGCTCATCATATATCCCGTATCCATTCCTGTATTCTAAAGTAGCAAAGCTTTGTCCAGGCTCCCTTCCTGATGCAATTCCATGCAGAGCGGACAAAAGCAGGCATGGGTTTAAATCACAGGCCGCTTGCCTCCTCAGTTCCTCCTCATGCTGACATCCAGGGGCCATGCATCACTCTGCTGGTGCGGGGAACTGGGGAGGAGACAGTTGACCCTGAGAGGCTGGCAGAGAGGTGCTCACGCTGGGGCCCATTTGTTTATAATTGCTCTTTCTAAGTTATAGGTGGAGATAAAGCAACCAAAATGGGGCAGGCAGAGGCAAGAGATGACACTAATGTCTATTTCAATGTTTCTCTGCTCAACAGAGGCCCCAAGCATTAAAAGCAGTAGGACGATTCTTTGACCTTTCATTTTCTTCTGGATTATTTCTTTTCATTTTCTCCATGTTAAAATTTCTCTCCTTGCCTGATAATATCCACGACCTTTGTTTTACTGATGAGAATCTGATCTGTTGTTCTTTAGGGAAAGCGTCATTAATCCTTCCTCTTCCACCCTCCTAGCTTACTGTTGGAGTAACCTCTGACTCTTGGAGGTTTTAAAAGAAAAAAAACAAATGGAATAAATAATTTTGTAAAAATCTTGGCTTTTTTTTTTTTTTTGGCAAAGGGAAATGGTCTAAGAATGCACAACGAGGAGGGGTTCCTTCTTTAGAAGTGACATAAAGCGTAAAGGATGCAGGATGTCAACCGCAGGATGTGAGAGCTTGATGTGGGGATTTTGGCTCCTGCTACGTTCAGCTTGGAGTAGCAGGCGTGTCTTTCATGTTATTCTTCTGGACTTTTCCCCCCTGGATTTAGAGAACTTAAAGGATTGTTCTACCTTCCAATTCAGATGAATTTTCTCTTTTATTATAAGCTCAGTGAAAACAGGTCGGGACACTGTAGTAAATTTGAATGTTCTTGAGAGTCTGAGAGAACCTTCTTTCCACAGTTTTCTACTTCCATATTCATGGCTAAAAAAGGAAGCCCTAGAAACACCTTCCCCACCACAGCCTCTCCATCACTGACTCCCTTGAACCCATCATACTTTTTCCCGATTATGTCAGTCACCTCAAAAGCCACCAGGGTGCAGGTCACCCCGTTCTAACCATACTGTAATCCCCACAAGGTTCACCTGTGTCCCACAGCGTTCCTGAAAACACCTGGCCTTCTTCCAGTGGGAATCTGATCTGATATTTGGGAAATACGCTGCGTTCCCAGCGTCATCTCTAAACATTCCCTTCACGGTTGCACTTGAATGGAAATCTGGTTCTGTTCTAAGGACAATGTTCCTTACATCCCTCTCACGGGGGAGCCCCCCCTTTTTTTCTCTCCAAAGCCCCCTCCCCACTGGCCTGCAGGTAGAATAGGTTCTCTTGCTCCTCTTCTGCCTGCCCACATCAGTCTGTCTCTCCTCCCCTCTAAAAATCCCATGTTTGATCTCATTTGTCGCCACTCACCCATTGTTGCTCACGTCAGCTAACCTCTGGGTGATCCCCTTCTTAGCACAATGATTCTCGCCCCTGGCTCATTGCCACTCCTTCCAGTATTACCTCCAACTTCATGACTTCATGATGATTTAAATGTGCACGGAGTTGATCTTCCTAACACCAGGCTCCTCAACACCTTGCCCCACTCTTGTTTTGTTGTATTCACTTGAGAAAAACCACAATTTTGATTCTGTACAACTTTTGGCTTACTTTCTGTCTTTACCCATACAGCTGAATACGTTTAGAGACAAGCAGAACATCACATAGAATGGTTTCACCTCAGACTTCTAGTAAAGAACATCAAGTGGGTTTTTAGTGCTTCTGGTAAATAATACCATAATATTATAATACTGTGATACATTTCTAATATATTTACTTTCCCACTCTCTTGGGTGATTCACAGTCTCTTCCTCTGCTGTTTAATCTCATGCATAAGTATTAAATTACATCAGACCCTTGGCCAGTTCATAAACATGTTACGATTTTTTAAGCTTTCCTGAGAGTTCTACCACCTTATAACTATATGATCTTGGACACGTTGCTTGGCTTCTTTGTATCTCAGCTTCCTCATCTATAAGGTAAATAAATATATTATACCTACAATCATTGGATTGTTGTGAGGATTAGTTGAAATAATACCTGTAAAGTTTGTTACTTGACACATCTTTGGGGCTGAAAAACAATTGGATACTATTATTACTACATTTAATCTTTCAGGCCAGTAATTTCCTTTTTCCTGCTTGCAGAAACTCCTACTTATCTTTAAAAGCCAGGGCATAATTTTCCCTTCTGATGAATGTGCCATGTCTTGTTCTGTATTACCATAGCACTCTGTGCTGGTCTTTTGCAGTAGTTATTATACTGCATTATAATTGTTTCTTACATGTCTGGCTCCTCAGCTAAAGTGATTCTTCCTTGATAACATTTCATATGTCTCATTTAAATTTGCATCTGGATGCTCTTGCCTAGTGACTGGCAAATATATATATATATGTATATATATATATATATTTATGTATATATATATAGACACACACACACACACACACACACTAGTTGTGTGAATAAAAGAGGTAGTTAATATTTTAGTATAATATAATACTTCTCCTGTGTCTAGATATATTGCCAAAATTGTTCTTCAATTAAAAAATTCCTTTTTTTTTTTTTTAAATTTTTTTTTTTAATGTTTTTTATTTATTTTTGGGACAGAGCGAGACAGAGCATGAACGGGGGAGGGGCAGAGAGAGAGGGAGACACAGAATCGGAAACAGGCTCCAGGCTCTGAGCCATCAGCCCAGAGCCCGATGCGGGGCTCGAACTCACGGACCGCGAGATCGTGACCTGGCTGAAGTTGGACGCTTAACCAACTGCGCCACCCAGGCGCCCCTAAAAAATTCCTTTTAACGAGAGTTATTTGAAAACAAAGACCACAGTGAAATTTGAATCCTGCTCAACATCCACACACAGAAAAATCACATGTAATTATTCAGATAGTTGCATGGGTATTATCAATTAAATATGCAACTGGTGCCCAGCTCTGAGGCAGGACCAAAGACTCTACTTTCTAACTGAAGGCCTGGTCAGACTGGCACAATCTTTTTTTTTGTTTGTTTTTAAGTTCTTTTAAAATTTATTTTGAGAGAGAGAAAGCATGAACAGGGGAGGGGCCGAGAGAAAGAGAGGGGAGAACCTCAGCAGGCTCCGTGCTGTCAGCACGGAGCCGGACCTAGGGCTCCATCTCAACGACTGCAAGATCAAGACCCGAACCAAAACCAAGAGTTGGATGCTTAACCGATTGAGCCATCTAGGCGCTCCAAGACTAGCACAGTCTTGAGCCTGTGGTTGCTGAGATGTGTCAGAGCTTAGCTGTTCCTGAGTTTATTCTGCAACAGACCCGACACACCAAGGCACAAATTCCTTCTCTACATAAACTCAATGTGGGACGTCAATGTGAGAGGTGTTATCTGTTTTTCTTTTGGGGTTCTGTGATGTTCTTTCCTTGAAAAACTCTTTTCCTCCTTCAGAGTCATCCAGGATTATAAGAAGCGAAGTAAATTAAAGGTTTAGTTTAAGTCTGGCTGGGAAAGCAGTGTCCTGCTGCTATTCTTTTTGATGCATTTGTCCTGTAAATTTTTATGTTTGCCTCTTTATGAAGATTAATTAATAAAAGTCATAAGAATCAATGTTATTGTATGCATTTAGCTGATGAAATGTGAAAAAAAGAGTGGTATGTTGTTTGCCTTCACATGGAAGTAAGCCATCCTTAGGTCTGGGGTAGCTGTTCCAGAGCCTTGCCACACTTTGCTTTGGTGTTTTGAATTTTCATCACTTGGGGCTTGACTCATGTAAAAAAGAACTACTATTTCAAATTTATGTTTGGACATATCACTTTTTTAAAGGGAAGGTGGGAGAACAGCGAACAAACTGTAGATGTTGTCACCACTTATAAACAGTTTTGCTGAGGGCATTACAAGGTGCGAAGAACTGTCAGCTGAAAGAAAATCTATTGGTTCTCTGGCTTTCCAGCATCTGGGAAAGAACTGAGCAGCCAGTTGAAACCTCATACCATGCAAAATTGTATTAGATTTTTCATAGTTAGCTCACTCCCGTTTCCCTTCTGAATAGAGAACCCCTACAGGGCCTTTTCCCACCCCCTCCACATGCAGCCTGATGGATCATCTGAAACTCTCCAGGGCTACTTCCTAAGGAATTACACAAAGAAATATTGTCCGAGTAAAAATGCTAGTAGGGGACCATGCAAATATCTGCACGCATGTCGGAACTTGAAAAGTTGGGGAAAGCTGCTGCCCAGACTTGAGTCTATTAAGTAAGTTTTAAGAAACTGACTAGTCCTTATGGTTGATCAGTTAATCTGTGTTTCCCAGTGAAAGCAGCCAAGGAGCAAGTAATTCTCTACCATGCAATCCTTTGTTACTTGTAAACTACTGTCTTTCACCTTGAAACTGCAGTCTGTGTACAGTGAACCACAGGGTGACGAAAAGACCGTGACTCCTAACATTGGCCAACAGAAATCCAGGGCGACATGCCACAGACTTCAGGCCACTCATCTCGACACAATGAGATTAACATTATTATTAGTGATCCCTGTTGTTTACTCACTTAGTTCCAAGTACCGGCCCCTGTGCTAAACAATTAAATGCACATAGTTATCTCATTTAATCTTTCCAAGAACCCTGAAAGGTTGCTCTCTGATTACTACTTTACAGAAGTGGAAATTGAAAACTCACAGAGATCAAGTCACTCGCTAAAGCCATGTAGAGAGTAAGGGTGTGTGATACTGACCCGAAAACTGTATTTGCAGCATTTTTCTCTTCCCATGTTTCAAATCTGTTCCCAAAGCTACAGAGTAGATATGCTCCGTGACCAGGAATGGATTTGGAGAGCCCAAAGCAGCAGGTTACCCTCATGAGACTGTACTTACAAGATGGTAAACTTTAATGTCCACGAACATTGGGACAGAACATATGTACTGGATACTGATCACAAGCCCAGTAATGTGGTAAACTTTGGATGAGATTAAGTGTTTATGGGTGTGGAGAAATTTGGATCACTCTATTACTGTCTTCAGTCCTCTGCCAAACAGCAAAGAATTCAGCTTCCCTCCCATCCCCAACCATCCGATAGTACATTTCCCATCCCCAAAGACCTAAGCATTTGTTTGGTAGGGGGACCACAAATTCCAGTGTTGCCTGGTGACACTGACTTACACCCTTTCTTTTGGCATATTTAATAGCACCTGTTCGCACTCTCAAGAGCGTCCTGATTTGGACAGTAAGTTACATAAGCATCCCAACTTTAGGTGTTTGTCCCTAACGTAGGGAAACAAAAAACTCAAATCAGCCTAGCAGTGTTTACTCTGAGGCAATGAGTTTTTCCCACACGTTGTCTTGTCCCTGGCAAACCATGTGGGGATGACGCTGTACGTGTTTGAGGACTCATGGAGTCCCTGGACAGTCTGCCTTGCTGGGTCCTCTTCTGGCCCTGCACACTGTTCCCCCGGGGTTTACTCCCCCTGGGCCGATACGTAGGAGGGTGTAGGGAATCGCATGCCTTTTAGCTTTCAAAGATCTGTGGGAGACAGCTACTCCCCAGCTAAGGTGGGATATTTTCATTAAATAAAAGTTCAAAGTACAGTTTCTCATGAGCCATGCAGGACTCCAAATCGACGCTGAGAACTCTTTTGAATTTGAAACTTTGGCAGCATCTGTGCTCGTAGAGACAAGCAAGCTAGTCCACATTCCACCCCTTCCGCAGAGCAGCTGACACCGCAGCTGGGAACACGCATCCTGCCTCGGCCTCCTGTGCCGGGCGGTGGCGGCAGATGGAAACACTTGTGGGGTTTTCGAGATACCTTTCTCCTTCCTTTCCCCGCTCGGCTATCCGCCCCTCGTTCTTCATAAAACTCTGAGGACGCTTGAAAGAGACAACAACTTCTTCTATTCAGAAGGAACATAGGATTTTGTACATTTAGAAATGACTGTCTGAATTAAAACTTAGTTTGTGAAACTCAAAATTGTCCTGGTTTTGCCAAAATGCCACCTTCCTCGGAGGCTTAGGCTGAAATGTCAGGATTCTGTTTGTAGTCCTGGTGCGTATTTTGAACTGTAACGAAATCACCCCTGTGACTGTTTCTAATGTGTTTTCGTAAAGCCTGGCAAAATTATATAAATAAAATGTCTTCAGATTTTCGTCTTTGCTCAGCTGTGTTGCAAAGGGGTAATCGGACCCCGCTACAAGTGCTATGGAAAAACACAGCTTAGCTGACAAATTAGTGGTATTTGGTGCTAATATTACTAATTCAACATTTGGAAGCGTTGCTCACTGGGGAAAAATAACATGTTCTATAAGTCACAGGAGAAACTAGGGAGATAGTTAATGGGTGTTGGCCCCACTGCACACATTGCTCACAATACTCTTCAAACTGCTGCTGACTTCCTGCCAATAGACGTGGAAGTAATTGTCAACAAGATTTATTGTTCCTTTCACATTTACCCAGTGAGGGAGGAAAGGTTGAAAGAGTTCTGTGAAGTTCAGTACTGACTTCTGCTGAACCATAGCAACGCTCCCTGATTATTGCTAATGTGTGCCACAGAAAGAATTTTGCGTCATTTGAAGCCTTAAAATCATTTCTTGTCGGGACCAAATTCCCCCATTGTCCTCAGTAATTTCTTCGAAGATCAATGAGCTGAGGGTCCGTTTTGTTTGTTTTGTTTTTTTTCCGTGGCAAAACAGTTGTTTTGCACGTGGTGAGGCAGTGTCCTTCAGCTACAGAATTAGGAGTTGGATTTAGAGTGTGACCAACTAACCCCACCCTCTGGAACCAACACAAAACCTAACTCAAGAAAGAGAAGGGGGATATTAATTTAGAAGATGTCCGTGAAGGAGTATACGTGGTTAAAGAAGCTGATGAATATTCAGGAGCTCATGTAGTAACCCCTTCTTTCCATTTCAGTTCTACTGTAGGGACACCTGGTTTGTGTGGACTTATGAAGGAGTTTCTCTTTCTTCAAGTGGCATCTAGCTCTATAAGAGTGAAGATTATGAGATTGCATTTCCTGTTACTTAGGTAGAGTTTTCTAAGAGCAAGAAGCAAGCCTATGAGGGTTAAGAAATGCATCAACTGAGTGTAGACTTCTCAAATCATGCATGCAATGAAACCCACACACACCACTAACACACACAGAAGATTATCTCTTCCTTGGATTTCAGATGGCATTTCCAGGCACAAGGGGCACCTGTCGGCAAAATTTCTCTCTGTAATGAAGGTCATCTGGATGGGAGACAACAGTAGGATGTGAGGACTCCAGTAAGTGGAGAGAGAGCCTCTAGGACTGATTGAGGCAGCAACTGCTGTGAGGACTGTTAACAACTGTGGGGGGAACAAATACATTGGACAAGGAGTCATCTATCTAAGCAGTATTTACACAGGCAGCAGGCATCCGAAAAGGAATGGATTTGGATTATGAAACCCCTTTTTTTTTCCTGTGCAAAAAATAGGCGTGATGCAGGAAATCTGAACCTCCTGGCATCCTCCTTGCCATTTGGACATTTACCATGGTGCTTGTTTTCATACCATTGAGTGCTTATCCCTTGATTACTTTTTGGAGAGGGAGGAGAACAGATATAAAAGGGACCTATCATTTTTAAATGCCACCTTTCAAAATGTAGATAAAAACGGGGCAGAAGCAGTGTTACGAATAATGCCAGTAATATTAGATGTCAGAGTAGAACATAGAGCTTGCTGTACTGAATCTATGATGCAGCCTATTCAGCTTTGTATTTTGTATCTTAGAGTGGCACAAAGAAGTATTTCCTGGGAGGCCACGGTAGCTTTGCACTACAGGAACCTTGATGTCGAAGTAAAACCCTCTGAGGATTAATTATCCAAGAATTCATGAACACTGTTGTTGTTTGGGTATATATATTTTTTTCTTACAGAGCTCCATACCTTTACTAGAAGATATTCATTAATTTATTTGACAAATATTTATTAAGCATCTGCTCTGTATCAAGAGCATTGTTCCAGGCACTGAGGAGACCAGGTAAAACTCTCTTCCCTCCTTGGGCTTATATTCCAAAGGAAAGGTCATCATAACAAAAACATTAAAATAAATGGAGGTGAATGAGCTATGGGGCAAGTCAAGCAGGGAAGGTAGCATTTGGGGTATGGGGAGAGAGAGATGATGGTTCTACATTGGGTGGTCAGATTAAGCTTCATTGAAAAGGTGGCATTTGAGTAAAGCCCCAAGGAAGGTGAGGAGTAAGCCATGTATCATCTAGGGGAAGAATGTTCCAAGTTGAGGGAAGAGGAAATGCCAAGGTCCTGGTGATGGGGCAGGCCTGGTATTTTCAAGGAAAAGCAAGGAGGCTGCATGTAGTGGGAAGAAGTGGGAAGTAACTGGGGGCCTGTATGCAGCATCATGTTGGCCATTTAAAGGACTTTGGCTTTTGCTTTGCGCTGGAACTCATTTGAAGGTTTTAAGAAAAGAAAAGACTTGTTTTAAACAATTCACTTGCCATGTTGAGAAAAGTCTGTAAGGAGGCAAGATTGGCAGTAGAATGACAAATTTGGTTACTGAAATAACCCAGGTGAGAGATGATCATGACTTAGACAAGAATATTAACCATGGAGGTGGTAAAAAGTGGTTGGGTGCAGAGAATACTATAAAGGCAATGGGCCAACAAGATTTGCTGATGTATTGAATGTGGAGTGTTTACATAATGAATTGTCCTTAAATCATCCCTGTACAGCATCTACATGTGGACTCATTTGCCTTTATCTATACTTTTCCTGATTTTGTAAGCTTTGATTGAATTTCCCACCAAGATCTTCACCTTTCTAGGCCAAAGACTTTGAACATTGTCCTCATACAGTGACCTTCTAACCTCACAGGCATTATGTCTGCCATCCTCTTGACTTCAAGTTTGTTACGATGGTGTTTAGGTGAAAGCAGTGTCCCACGTGAGCTATACTGTGTCTTGATGTGCAAACTCATATTACATTTATCTAGAAAAATTATTACTACTTCTCCTTCCTAGTTCTATGTTCCCTCCTCCCTCCAAGGCATAAGCAATGTATCTAAATGTAAAGCTAATCTGTCAGTCTCGGTACTGAATATGCGTTAGTTACTTAATGGATAGTGTGGGCACCTCTGTCAGTCAGGATTCCTTCAGTAATTCTAATAATAGTAATTTTAAATTATATTTAAAAAGGCCTAGTGGTAGCAAGGAACTGTTTGAGTGCATCATCCTTATCTTCTCATTGAATTTTCACAGCCATTCTCTGAAGGAGGTACTAATGAGGAAACTGGGTTTTAGAGAGAGTAGGTGCTTTGCCTAAGGTCAGGCAGCTAGTAAGTTTTATCTCTGGGATCTGCAACTAATTCTATATCTACTACATTTCTGCCCTCAAGTTTGGTATCCTTGGTGTGATAGTTAATTTTATGTGTCATCTTGGAGGGTGTTTTTGGATCATATTAACATTTGGATCAGTGAACTTTGGGGAAAGCAAATTGCCCTCCATAATATGGCTGGCAGTCATTCAATCAGTTAAAAGCCTAAATAGAACAAGGTACTGGCCTCCCTGAGCAAAAGAAAATTCTCTAGCAGAACTGGAACATTGGCTCTCCTAGGTCTAGCCTATCTGCGTTTGGACTGGAACTGCACCATTTTCATAGGTCTCCAGCCTACTGGCCCATACAATAGACTTTAGACTTAACTAGAGTCTCTAATCAAGTGAGCCAATATGTAATTTCCGTGTATATTTTATATGCAAACACACACACACACACACACACACACATCCTATTGATTCCATTTTTTTTTTGGAGTTTTCTAATACACTTGGAGTTATTTTTAAATTTTGATTAGTTAAGAGTTACCTTCTAAAGTGCAATTATCACCAGAGGTTCAATTTAGGACTATTGAAGTCTAATGCACGGCATCAGCAACTTGCTGGGATATAGGATTTCTGCTCACATAAGAACAGTATCTGCCTCCTCTCCATCTTGTCCCTGTGCTAATTTGGGTCCAAATTATCAAGCTCTCACACCAAGTATGACACCATTTCCATCCTTTCTAATGGCGACCACTCTGCATAGCACCACTGTGTTAATTAAAAACAACCCATTTCCTTTTATTCCTTTTTCTGCTTAATGACCTATTATGCATTTCCCTTTTCATCAAGTTGATAGAACATTTTCTAATAGTTTTTTTGAAGAATAATAAAAGTGTGGCTAATTCACCATTCTGGAAGTGTTGTATAATGTTCCAGCTAGAAAACTTAAGCCATGGTTTGTAATTACTATTGGATATGAAACTGTAAAATTTCCCTTTACAAAATTTTTAGATAAAAACCAAATAAAACAAATCTCTACCCCCAGGGGCTATTATCCTTTCCACAGATAGGTATCTAGGTGAAGTTTCCAGGATATTGTTGCATCCCACCCACCATTAAAAAAAAAATAGTTCAAGTCTAGATTTTCAAAGCAGATGTCTTTCAAAGGTGACCAACTCTGGGTTTCTCAAGAGAGATCAACAAGTATTGGAATAACAGAAATTAGTTGAGAGAGAAGGAGAAAATGCTAAGGTTCTGTATTGTTTAAAAAAATTTTTTAATGTTTATTTTTGAGAGAGACATGTTTGTTTATTTTTGAGAGAGAGAGACAGAGCGTGAGTGAGGGAGGGTCAGAGAGAGAGGGAGACACAGAATCCGAAGCAGGCTCCACTGTCAGCACAAGCCCAACGTGGGGCTCAAGCCCACCAACTGTGAGATCATGACCTGAGCTGAAGTCGGATGCTTAACCAACTGAGCCACCAAAGCAACCCTATTTGTTTGTTTGTTTGTTTGTTTTAATGTTTATTTATTTTTGAGAGAGAGAGAGAGAGCATGTGAACAGTAGAGGGACAGAGAGAGAGGGAGACAGAGGATCTGAAGCAGGCTCTGCACTGACAGTGGATGCCCCGGTTCTCTGTTGCTTTAAAAAAGATTCTGTTGGGGCTCCTGGGTGGCTCAGTCAGTTAAGCATTTGACTTCGGCCCAGGTCATGATCTTGCAGTCCATGGGTTCGAGCCCCACATTGGGCTCTGTGCTTACAGCTCAGAGCCTGGAGCCTGCTTCGGATCCTGTTCTCCCTCTGTCTCTGCCCCTCCCCCCCCCACCCCCCCGGTCACTCACTCTCTCAAATCAAATAAACATTTTAAAAATTAAAAAAAAAAGATTCTGTCACAGTTACAATTTTTAGTTGCACAACTATGCAAGGAGAAAAAGCATTTTTTTGTAGTCATAGTTGATTAAATAATATAATGTCTATCAATAAACTTAATATCTATCAACTATATAATGAATAAACATACTATCAACTATATAATGAGTAAGCATACTTTACTACAACAAACAAATGAAACATACCTCATAGCTTTGAGATTAACAATATATAACATTGCAATTTAAGAAGTCAGAATGTCACAAGAGAATTATCTTTTAAATGTACTAGTTAGAATTTAATTTCATAATATTGAGACACAGATTAAGTATAAAACTGATGGAACAGGACTTTGCACCCAGCCTAGCTATTAATTATATCCTTATTGTTTTGAAGTATCAGACTGGCATGCTTTCTCCCATCTTCTTTTCTGTTCTCACAACACCATGTCAAAGGCCAGCTCAGTGCTCTGTATTCTAAGTATATTGGTCAATATTTCAGCTTTCCATTCTCTCAAAGTTATTGTTTCTGAAACCAATTATCTCCAATTATCTCTTACAACCCATTTAAATGAAAAATGTTTGAATCTTTTTTTTTTAATTACCATAAGAGCTCTGGCCTTGTGTATCAGGCAGAGTGAGATGCAGAATGAAAGCTCGTAAACAAACCCCTTGGGTCTGATTTTTTGCTAACTTCTCCATAACTTACTACATGTTTAAGTCTTGTCCAATTGGCCTACCCAAGCCCCCCTCCCAGCCCTTTTTTTTTCTATCTCTAAGGGTTGCTAGAGAACTAAATAAGATAATTTATGTTGGGATAAAGTGGCAGGCAAATTGCAATGATTCAAAAACAATTTGGCTTGTAAGATTGTGGACTACTGTAAACCTAAGGATTGGCAAACCATAGCTTGGGATCCAAATCCCATCTGCTGCCTAAGTTTGTAAATAAAGTTTTATTGGAACACAGCCACAGCTAATTCACTTATGTATTGTCTATGGCAGCTTTCACCTCTTAAAAGCCAACTCGAGTAGCTGTAACAGAGACTGTCTGGCCAACAAAACCTAAACTATTTGGTATCTGACCCTTTATAGAAAAAGTTTTCTGATCTCCGCCAAAGCTGATCTTAAGATCACCATTAAGTAAATAGCTAGCATTCTCTTTCTAAATCATTTGAAGATTTTGCAAAGTTAGAAATATACATTGATATTTGAGAGAAATTCTGGTCCTGTTTCTATACAAACGGCAGGGAAAGACAGATAAAACAATAACAGCCAGTAATAAACTAAGTGCTCCCGCCCCCAAACTCTATGGCAGACTAGAACGTGGATGTTGCTAGAGGTAAGGGAACACCAAACTCACGAAGGTTGGAGCTGGCTGTTAAATTTGGCATCACTAATTTTCAAGTGGTCCCAAATGCAACAAAATGCTTTCTTCCATAATGATATATATGTGTCTCTTTGCCTGAACTGCATAATGCGTACTAATTAAGATACTTTTCTGCACAAACTTGTTTCTCAGGGAGGAAGTGAACACTCCCACAATCACTTCACTATCCTGAGATTTAAAAAGGAAGTGGATGAACATAAGGGTCAACAATCCATTTTATTAGATTTAAATCTGTTTTTTCCTGTACCTCAGACCAAAAAATCCTTCTCCCCCCCCCCCCCCACTTTTTTTTTTCTCTCAGTCTACCATAGCTGAAGTACAGAATAGCAGTTTTTACCCAACACTCTGGACACAACTATCCTGCTTCTGTCACTCCTAGCTGTGTGACCTTGGGAAGTCACCTAACATCTCTCATTCCCAGTTCCTCACTCATTAAAATGGGATCATAATGGTACTTTCTTTGTATGATTGTTGAAAGGATTCCATGAGTAAATACATGCAGAGTGCTTTTAACAGCATTTGGCTTGTAGAAAGCATCAAAATGCAATTTGCTGTTATTACCATCATTGTAGTGCCTAGTTTTCTTCAGGAGACATTTGCTCCAAAGCTCGAGATGCTTCAAGTTGTGTTCTCAGGTAAGATATGGCTCACACTTTTAGTAAGAGAAAAACAATTACACTCCTGTCAGTTGATACAAATTCAATTAAATGAATATCCATACAGCGGATATTATTTACTTAATACTGTACAAGATTGCTGGAGATAAAAAAAAAGCGACACCATCCCTGCTTTCAAATAATTTACAGTCTAGTAGAAGAGATAAAACACACACACAGGAGACAATTAGAGGCCAACTCAGCAGTAGCATCATCCTCATTATCTCGTCATCCAACTTCTAGTTATTGATCACTTACTCTTGCCAGATTCCATATTTGCTGTTTTACATACATCACCTCTGTAAATTCTTACACACCAATCCTGCAGTGAGATGTTAGTTTTCCTGTTTAACACATGGAGGCATCGTAGTTCAGAGGAACTCTAGGACTTGCCCAAGGTCATACATACAGTGATACTCAGTACATATAGCCATTAAGCAGTATGATTTGAAAAATTCTGGGGCGCCTGGGTGGCGCAGTCGGTTAAGCGTCCGACTTCAGCCAGGTCACGATCTCGCGGTCCGTGAGTTCGAGCCCCGCGTCGGGCTCTGGGCTGATGGCTCAGAGCCTGGAGCCTGTTTCCGATTCTGTGTCTCCCTCTCTCTCTGCCCCTCGCCCGTTCATGCTCTGTCTCTCTCTGTCCCAAAAATAAATAAACGTTGAAAAAAAAAATAAAAAAAAAAAGCCTCTGACTCATTTAAAAAAAAAAAAAAGAAAAAAAAAAAAGAAAAATTCTTCCTCCCCAGGGATCTCAGCAGTGTTTTAAAAAACACTGTTAATTTTGTTTTAAAGATGATGCCTGTTTGTTTGAATGTTGGTGAGGAGTACTGAAAACTGTCAAGGACGTGTAGCCCGTCCTTTTATATATAGACTTAGTATAAAACTGAATTTAGTCAGTTTCAAAATAAGTAATATGGGCTAATCCTATGAATTACATGCTTTGGAAGTTAAAAAATAAGAATATGGAAGGTTGGGAAAAATTGGTGAGCAGACTTTGTGAAGGTTTTAGTGATAATTTTTGTGATTATTTTCATTCAGCACCATTGCTTTTTTTGTGTGTTCAAAGACCTGCTCTTGAAGATCAGACATACATTTAAATATACCCGAAAGAGCCTGTAATGTCACTCTGTTATCCCATGTGGATATATTTTGCTTTATACAATAGACATCTTTTTAAAATAAATTGAAACATGATCTCTTGGCATATAGTGGGTGCTTAATAAATACTAGCTAATAAAAAGAATGAATGAATATATTTACATTGAATTTACATTCTAATTTCAGAGCTGCTTTATTTTCCTTTCTGATTGATATTTAATTGGTTGTGGCCTTGCCACTCTAACTTTAATTATGTCTGTCCCAACAGACTCTATAGCAAGTAGTATTAAGTGAATACACACTCACGTGTCTGAGAACTCAGTATTCAAATAACTCCAAAGGATATCGTTCCAAAAAATAAATACTTGTGTAAAAGACAAAACAAAACAAAACATGTCTTGGTTGTCTGGTCCCTAACTTCAGTGTTTTCATGAGTTTTATTTTTTTAATATCTGTTTTCTATAATATTAGAGATAAGATTGAGCAGGCTTGCTATTAAAATGGGGAAAAACAGAAAGGCATATTTGTGCATGCGTGTGTAAGAGCACAATTTTCCCTGCTGTAAAAGATGTATATAAGGGGAAGATGTGAGATTTTAAAGAATCTTCAATCATTTTTGTAATGTTATTGAGAATTTGATATGAAATGGAAACACAGTAGCTGCAATTGTTCCATTAGTCCTGTGCTTCTCCAAATGAGCTTGGAGACTTACCCCCATGGGGATCACCTGGGGCATCTATTAAAATGGGCCCTTCCTGGCCCCATCCTAGATATATCAAATCAAAATTTCTGGGGTCAGGCCAGAAAACATATTTTTAACACGCGTGCCAGGATATCTTTAGACACATTGTGAGTAAGACCACTTCTTCAGTCCTAAAGAAGGCTGTAAAACAGATTAGCCAGACTCATTAAATTTTCTGAAACTGACATTTAAATAATATGTTTACTAATAGGAACTTTTTATTATATATAATATATATATATATATATATATATATATATATCCAGAGCATCAGAAATCCTTCCTAATTAAACAGTTGACACATTAAATAGAATATGGGATAGTCAGTGAAGAATGAAGAACCTAATAGGAATGAGGACATAATGATTAACATTTATCTCAGAAATTAAGATATTGTCAAGTTTTGATTTGTGTGTCAGGATTTACATTGTCCTGGGGTAAACGTGAGGGGGTAAGGGATGAGAAATTTAGTTCTGGCAGGTGACAGAATTTGTAATCTCTAACTCCTATGAAAGCTGCTATATTACTTTCTTTTAAAAATCAAACATATTTGACTTCTGCCCAATATATTCATGATTATTATGCAAAATTTTAAAGATAAAAATGGTTGTACTGGTACAAGTAAGGTTGCAGGTCAGTGTCAGCATACTGTGTTCTTTCTTATAAGGCCCTACTTTGATGATTTTGTTTTGTTTTTTCCTCACTGACACTTAGAATAATTTTTGGCAACCTCCAAGAATTGAAAGAGACAATGATGCTATGTTTATGATGTTAATGTCATAAATACATATTGGGTACTTAATGTTGCATCAGCTTATCTGCTTTGCATATTTTTCCATTAATGCATATTTTTTTTCAATGACTTCTCAAAATCAGCTTCCAAGTAGCTATGACTACTAGGATAGCTGATGAAGAGATGGCTATTTAGAGAACTGAAATACCTCGTTTGATGTCACACAGTTCCTCAGAGGCAGAGTTGGGAAACAAATTCAGATACATCTGAATCCAGAGTGTGGGAGCTTTAAAATGCATCCTGCCACGTCTGATAACCTATTCATAATTTGGTAATAGGATAGCGGCATGGGACTTTAATGAGCTAAAGTAAAAAACCTATCTCCCCTTGTGCTTAGTCCCTTTGTCTGCTATTTTCACCTCATTAGTCTTCTTTGGCCAACCTGGAAAAGTTGTCATATTTGACTTACATATTTGGAATCTTACATGCCTGGGGTTTGCAGACATGCAGTGTGCATTTTTGTCATCTAGAACTATTTTAAGAAAGAATTGAAGACTAGGGCATTGACATTCATCAGGGCAAGCTGAGTAGACCATAAATGATTTTCAGGTCTGGGGTAGACTTTGGAATCTGTCTCTGCTACAAAAGTGCCTAAATTGTGGAAGGCTGAGCTTCATCAGAAGTGACAGAACGATTGTGGCACTAGGCCTAGTTCCTATGTCGTTCCTGCCTTGGACAGGCTCAGTGTTCTATTTCCTGTCACAGTGTTAAGAGGGGAAAAAAAAATCTCTTTCTCAGGAGTGAAGTTTTCAACTGAGTATCTGAGTAATAATGATGACATTTTTCCAACTGGAATGAAAAGCTGACTGAACTCCAAGGGAGTCAGAAGCCAATTTGAGGGAGGAAGGTTAGAGGAGAGGAGCGGAGAAAAGTCATGATTTCTGGAATGGATAGGGTCAGGACAGGCAAATGTGGTAGCATAGCTCCACATCATGATGAAAACCAGCTGAGTGTGTGACCTGGAATGGGGTTCAGGGTATGTACAATTAAAATGAACATAATTGAATGATTAAGACAAGAACGATAGGTAAAATAATATCCAGAGTGACCCAATGGAAACAAAGAGAATGTTGCTTGAAAGAAGTTTTAAAACAAAACAAAACACCTCAGAAAAGACTCAAAGTCAGGTTTTTCTGAATCATCGCAGTGGGTAAAATGAGGTAGAAGCTTTCAGTGGCTTATGATAAAAAGGTTATATACTAACAGAAATTAAGTGTTGGTGGCTTTCCAATGGCATATAACTGTTAAGTTGTCATCTCCTAGGACTAATCTCTGTTTACCAGAGAATGTGAATTTCCTTTAATGACACCCAGCAAAGACAAGGTCTGTCCTTTGGAAGACCAAATGAGAGTTTTCATTTCATCAGGGCATTCCAGAGAGGCAGACATGTTTCTTTTCTTTCTTTCTTTCTTTCTTTCTTTCTTTCTTTCTTTCTTTCTTTCTTTCTTTCTTTTTTTATTAAATATAATTTATTGTCAAATTGGTTTCCATACAATACCCAGTGCTTATCCCAACATGTGCCTTCCTCAATGCCCATCACCCACTTTCCCCTCTCCCCCACCCCCCATCAACCCTCAGTTTGTTCTCAGTATTTAAGAGTCTCTTACGGTTTGCCGCCCTCCCTGTGTGTAACTTCCCCCCCTTCCCCTCCCCCATGGTTCTCTGTTAAGTTTCTCGAGAACCACATATGAGTGAAAACATATGTTATCTGTCTTTTTCTGCCTGACTTATTTCACTTAGCATAATACTCTCCAGTTCCACCCACATTGCAACAAATGGCTAGATTTCATTCTTTCTCATTGCCAAGTAGTATTCCACTGTGTATATAAACCACATCTTCTTTATCCTTTCATCAGTTGGTGGACATTTAGGCCCTTTCCATAATTTGGCTATTGTTGAAAGTGCTGCTATAAACACTGGGGTACAAGTGCCCCTATGCATCATCACTCCTGTATCCCTTGGGTAAATTCCTAACAGTGCTATTGCTGGGTCATAGGGTAGAGAGGCAGACATGTTTATATCAACTTCTCTGATTAGATAGTAACTTTAGGTTCAGGAGGACAGTTTAACTGAAAGACCATGTGTGCCTAGCACAAGTAAAGAAATTATAGAAGAAGAAGAAAAGAAGAAGAAGAAGAAGAAGAAGAAGAAGAAGAAGAAGAAAGAAGGGGAGGAGAAGGGAGGGGGGAGGGGAAGGGAGGGGGAGGGGGAGGGGAAGAAAGGCACACAAACACATGGAAATATAGAAGAGAGGGGAATAGTAGACAATGAATTTGGGGGAGATAGAGGATTGAGGAGACAGAGTCTGATTTAAGTAAGGGGTAGCAGAGGATTCTGCAGAACTCCAGAATGGAGGAGAGACATGAAAGAGGCATGACAATGAACACAGAGGGTCTTCATGTGAAACAGTTAGGCTCTCTGGGTCACCTTGCCATCATAGTCCCATCCACTGACCTTGATTCTGACTCTCCATGCCCCGACCACACCTCTAGGCCAGCCTAAAATTTCTACTCATGACTAGAGGTTCAACCTCTTTCAAAACTGGACTAGAACATGTCTGATTTCAGGTACTCCAGACCCAGTTGAGGATAGGGTGATAAAAATAGGATGACAGATTGACATCTGCATATTAAAAGGTTGGATAGGGGTGCCTGGGTGGTTCAGTAAGCATCAGACTCTTGATTTTAGCTCAGGTCATGATCTCACGGTTCGTGAAATTGAGCCCCACATCATGCTCTGCGCAGTACAGAGCCTGCTTGGGATTCTCTCTCTCCCTATCTCTCTGTCCCTACCCCTTTCTCCCTCTCTCAATAAACATTTAAAAAAATAAAAGGTGGGGTAACTAGCTTGTGAATTTGTTCTGATGCTCTCTCAATCTCTTTCTCCTTCTTTCATCTTCTAGAATGCAGAGAGTCAAAAGGACATCTCCTCTTATTTCCTATCCCCAGGTAAAAATCTGGAGAGAATTTCTCTGAGGAAGCAGAATGGCTCTAAAAGAATAGATGATAATATTTAAATCTTGACACTGGTGGGACCTTCCACAAAAAAATTTAGCTTGTCACTCAAGGTTCAACACTTAACAAGACCTGCCCTAACACATAGAACTTCCATGAGTGTTTTAAGTATCTTACTCTTAAACATATAAAAATAGGGGCACCCGGGGGGGGGTGTGTCTCAGTTGGTTAAGCATCAACTCTTGGTTTCGGCTCAGGTCGTGATCTCCCAGTTGGTGAGATTGAGCCCTGCGTTGGGCTCTGTACTGACAGTGTGGAGTCTGCTTGGGATTCTCTCTCCCCCTCTCTCTCTGCCCTGCTCCCTTTCTCTTTCTCTCTCCACCAAAATAAATAAACATTAAAAAAATGTGCAGATACGGTCAACAGCTAATGGAGGAAAGTCTCTGACGTGAAAGAAAAAAAATAATCTGTAAAGTAGAACTTTTAGGAAGCAAAACAGTAAAGGAAACAGAAAACACCTCAAAAGAGACTCTGCCATAATAGTCTCAGAAAAACAACCAAAGATATTCTCTTTGAAGCAAAATAGGATTCTAAAAATAAAACAATAAAAGAAAAGGAAAGAGATTTTAGATATATAACATTTAAAATAAAAGTTCATGGGCCACCGGGGTGGCTCAGTTGGTTAAGTGTCTGACTTTGGCTCAGGTCATGATCTCACGACTTGTGAGTTCAAGCCCCGCGTGGGGCTCTGTGCTGACAGCCCAGAGCCTGGAGCCTGCTTGGGATTCTGTGTCTCCTTCTCTCTCTCTCTCTGTCCCTCCCCTGATTACACTGTGTCTCTCTCTGTCTCTCAAAAATAAATAAGAACATTAAAATATTTTTACATAAAAATTCAGTCGTCTGTAAAGATAAAATTGAGTACATTGCTCTGCAATTAGAACAAAAAGATAAAGATGGAAAATGGAGGGGGTAGATAACTAAGAAAATTGTAAGACCAATTAAGGAGATCCACCATCCAGTTCCAGAGAGAGAGAAACAGAAAATAGAGGGGAGGAAACTATAATATATAGTTTCCTATATATTATACACACATACACATACACAAAGATAGATTTCACTATTGTTAAAGAAATGTCTCCATCTTGAAAGGGTCTACCAAGTGCTTATAACAATGACCATGAATAAATTTATGAGGACAGAAATATTACTTAGGATGCTGTTTTTCTTTTCTTTTACTGCAAAGGCTAAAACAATAGTGGCTAAAATAAAATGGAAATTTATTTGTCTCTCATATATTAGTCCAAACACGAGCAGTATGCTGCTTCATGGTATGGAGAACTCAAGCTTCTTTTACCTTTTGCTCTGCCATCCTTAAAATGTGGTTTACTCTCTTGGTTTGATGACTGCTTGAGCCCTCACCATCACATCTATGTCACAACCAGCAGGAAGAAGAGAAAGGGAAAGTGAGGCCATTCCTGCCTCCCTCCCCCTTTTTAGGGTCCACTACAGAAACTGTATATAATTTCTGCTCACATCCAGTTGGCCCAAAGTTGGTCACAGGATCATCCCGCCTATACAGAAAGCATGGGAATTACAGTCCTCAGTTTGGGCTGCCCTGTGCCTGTTGAATATTTGAGCTCCTGCTACTCAATGGAGAACAGAAGACTGAATTTAATTAAGGAGCAGCTAGAGCCACTGCCACACCCAGAGATAAAGAAAAGAGCCTAGAAGCTCACACAGAGAAACAAGTGACATAAAGGATTAGGGAAAATAGTATTTGATTCCTCATTAGCAACACTTGAAGCTGGAAGATAATGGAGAAAAAAAATCTTTTGATGTATAGAAGGAAAAGAATTTTTGTCCCACATAAAAAGAAATAAACTAACAATCAGGTGTGAGAGTTGGAATGAAGACATTTTCAGGCCTGCAAATTCTCAGAAACAAATTCTGTAAGAAATATACTAAAAGCTGTTTCAGCTCAGTGATAGAAAAATTAAAAAAAAAAAAAGTCACAGGATTTAGAAAACAGGGAAATCCAATACAGGAGAATCACGAAGTGAAATCCTAGCTGAACAGGAGGTCTAGAGAGTAATGAGTCCAGATTGGAGCAGGTCTGAACGTAGGATTTATTTTAAGCCTTAGGTGGCTACAACTCAAGATATGATGTAAGAGGAGTTCCCACTGCCTATGAGAATAGAGAGTTCCTAAGGCTGAGAGTTAGAGCCTTGAGCAAGGGAGAGATTTGGTGGGACTGGAGCTGGAACATGTTTAGGTTCTTCTGGGATCTGGGACTTCATAGGAGGGGATGGGAAGATAACAGCAAGGTAGAAACCTCAACAGGACTGAGAGAAAAATCTAAAGTAGAGAGGTCTTGTTTGGAATTTTGGAGAGACATACAGGAACATGAGAACAGTAGAAGAGTCAGAATTTCGTTTGTGTAGGCAAAGATAGGACTTGACTACCCCCAAATTTCCCTCCCATGGAGGGTAGAGTGGAAGAACACATAATTTTCATGCAATCCCTTTGAGGGATGCTGCAAATAGAGCTGGAGAGTGAATTTATCTAGAGGGCTTGGCAAGGCAAGGACTGAAGTCCTGTGTGCTTCATGGAGACTTCTCAGGCAGGGTCTTAACCAGAAACCACAGCCGGACCACAAAGTATCTCTTCAGATTGAGTCAGCAGGGAATTTGCTGAATTCCTAGAGTGTGTGGCTGAGTTCCCTGGCAGCAGTTATCAAAATTACCTTTTTAGAGAGAATCGACCTGCAGCTGAGTTTGTGAGAATTGTGTGTGTGTGTTTGTGTATAGGAGAGTGCATGTATATGGGAGAGAGAAATGACACTGAGAAATGACATGTTGAGAAATGATAGAAGTGGGGAGATGTGCTTTAACTTATTTGCCTTCATATTTCTAGTGCCTGCCATAGTGTCTGGACCATAAATATTTGTTAAGGAATGGGAAGATGCACAGAAGAGAGCCTAAGGAGAAGGACCTAGAAAGAATACTAAAGACGAGAGAAAATAGTTGGCCAACATATCCAGTTTATGATATTTTATGATTTTGTTAGTAAGAATGTATTATGATGTTGCATTTTTACAACATTAGGCATAAGTGGCAACATTACTATTTGATATTTGACCCACGAACTAGGTAAGTCCAGGCTTACCTGGATTCAACTTTTAAGAAGGTAATTTCCCATTCCTGCTGCATATATGCTAATTAGTTGAGAAAATGTTTCTACTTCAATGTGGATTAGTGGTCTGTGAAAAATTACATAAATTATCTGTCATTGGATTAAAAAAAGACAGTATTAAAAGATGGAAGGAAAAATTTTGTCTCAGGTGTGAAATACAGGCCCTACAAAGCTAGGATATAAGCCAGAAAAATACTAGTCTGTGTGTCAAAACAATAGTATTCTCTTGAAAGTTTAAAGACCACAAAATAGTGTTGTGATTGTTGACTGAAGCACAAATTTCAACAATGAGGGTTTGGAGAGAATAGAATTTAAGCTAATAATTCAGCCTAGGCAGTGATCTTAATCATATATGCCAGAAATAGAAAGAAAAATGTTATTACAGAATTTTTCTATCTGTGGAGACTAAAGAACCCTAAGGATTTTATGAGAAGTCTGAATTTTTTTTTTTTTTTTTTTTTGGTCTAAAGAGTTTGCAACTCCAACCCCTTGAGATTTGCTCATCAGTTGTTGTTAAGCCTTCAATATATTTTGACAATAGAACATAATAATAATTATTGTATTATATGTATTTGTAGCAGCCTCAACTCTGATATACAGACAATGGGGAAGAGAAGCAATCATTTTGTGCACTTTATTAACTCATTCATTATATGAGGTGACACTGGTTATATCAAGATTGTATAATAATAGTCTATTCTAAAGCATGGATTTTTTTTCATAAAACAGCATGAGTGTATCATGCCAGAGTAATATGAATGTGAAAGAATATCCATCATAGAATAATAAAGGAAGGATGAAATCATTTTACAAAATGAGACACAGAATTCATTTGCTCAAGTAGCTGCCAGTTGGTTGTCTGATAAAAGAGCTAATGCATAAGAGTCAGGTTATAGACCTATGCATTAATAGTAAAGATGGCATTTCAGTCATTGTGGGTGGTATGCCACAGGCACTACACTGTGTGTGGAGGAGTGGACTGCTGAATATATTAGCTCTGCTTGCAGTACCGGATTCTAATTCCAGCAGCTTCGTTGTGTGATCTTGACTATTCCTAGCGTTTTACCTCTCTCAGCTATAATGAGCCATAGTTTCTTCATCTGTGAAATAAGGGGGCTGGACAGAATCTTCTCCCACTTTGAAAATACTATCCACCTATGATTTCAACTAAAGGAGAGACACAGTTAATAACCACAGCTCTATTGACTTGTCTGCTGATCAATTTCAGGAGCTCAATCTCTGCCTAACAGGAAATACTGTGGAAAATGCTTACAAATGATTGTGTAAAGGATGTCTGAGAAGGAAAAAAGAAACTCACCGTGTCTCTGACTGCTGGATATATGGAGATAATGGGGAGTATTTGAATCTATTGGTTAACCTTGGCAATGGTCTACTGTGTGGAGGTCACTTAGAAAGCTTTCCCTGGATTAAAGAAGCAAGCGGGAGAGGATCTTGTCGTAGAGAAAGCTGAGTGAGGGAATGAGAACCAGAGTGCAGAGTGTGTGTACATGTGTGTGTATGTGTGCATGCACACGCAGACAACTATCTTCCTGTGTACACATGTGCATTTCCCGCTGAGAGAGAGAGAGAGATCTAGCTAATCTACAGTTCCTTAGCTTTCCCAGTATTGCTTGGCAGAAGTTTTACTTGAGTATTCAAACTTGAAAAAAGTTCAGGATTTTTCTGGTGAAGCACAGATGCAGATAAAAGTTTCCTGTTGATTTCAGAGTACTGTTATAATTGCAGGATTTTAAAATCCTGGGTTTTAAGAATACAGTCTGAAATCTGTCGGTCTTTAAAAAAAAAAATCATGTCTCTATGTCCTTTCTGCTACATTGGGCAGGTAAAGTATACAGTTAAAATGATAATACAGAAAGCATTTTTGAAAATAAATTATAGCCTGTAACAGTGGACGAAGTCAGATGGAAAATTTAACTCCTGAAAAATTAATTGGTCAGAGATACAGTGAGCTAAAGATTATGCATTTGAAGGAAGAGTTGTGGGTTTTGAGTTATTAACATAGAATTTGTGTCATTTAGATATAGTTTGAAATCTCTTCCTATCCCGTTACCAACTGTTTGACTTTAGGCTATTAATGTTTTTAAACCAAAGTTTTCCCATATGAGAAAAGAGGATTATATTTCCTATCTCATGTGTTGTGAAAAGTGAAAAGATTATGTATGGAATGCACTTAACACAGTGCCTGGCACATAGTAAGTGGCTGATAAATGTTGATTGCAATCTTTTTTTAACACTCATTGCCACACAACAGGTGCTCAAGAAGCATTTGTTTAATGAATATTCCTATAGTCCTGGATTCAGGAAACCAAAAATGTCATGCTTAATATTGGCATGGCTAATTGAAACTTCATAAAAATTTAGTCCCACACCAGTCCAACACAGCATACAGCATCATGCTTTCTTCCGTTTGGTCCTCTGGGGGTAAAGACAACTGTTATTCATGAAGTGCCTAAGAGTTATGGGAAGGGAAATTACAGGCATATCTCCAGAATATTGCAGGTTTAGTTCCAGACCACTGCAATAAAGCAAATATTGCAATAAAGTGAGTCAAATGAATTTTTTGGTTTGCCAGTGCATATAGAAATTATGTTTACAGTATATTATAGTCTATTAAATGTGCAATAGCATCATGCCTGAAAAAACAATGTTTATACCTTAACTAAAGAATACTTTATTACTAAAAAATACTAACCATCATCGGAGGCTTGCTTCAGAGAACCATAATCTTTTTGGAGGGAAGGGTCTTGCCTCAGTGTTAATGGCTGCTGACTGATGAAGGCAGCGGTTGCTGAAGGTTGGGGTGGCTGTTACAATTTCTTTTTTTTTTTTTTTTTTTTTTTTAATTTTTTTTTCAACATTTATTTATTTTTGGGACAGAGAGAGACAGAGCATGAATGGGGGAGGGGCAGAGAGAGAGGGAGACACAGAATCGGAAACAGGCTCCAGGCTCCGAGCCATCAGCCCAGAGCCCGACGCGGGGCTCGAACTCACGGACCGCGAGATCGTGACCTGGCTGAAGTCGGACGCTTAACCGACTGCGCCACCCAGGCGCCCCCACAATTTCTTAAAATAAGAGAATTATTAAGTTTGCTATATTAATTGACTCTTCCTTTCAAAAATATTTTTTTGTCTAGCATGTGAGGCTGTTTGATAGCATTTTACCCACAGTAGAACTTCTTTCCAAATTGGAGTCAGTCTTCTCAAACCCTACCACTGCTTTATCACCTACATGTATATAATATTCTGAATCCTCTGTTGTCATTTCAGCAGGCTTCACAGCATCTTCAGCAGGAGTACATTCCATCTCAAGAAACCACTTTCTTTGTTCATCCATAAGAAGCAACTTCTTATCCACGTAAGTTTGATCATGAGATTGCAGCCATCCAGTCACATGCTCAGGCTCCACTTCTAGTTCTAGTTCTCTTGCTGTTTCCACCACATCTACACTTACTGTCTCTGCTGAAGTCTTGAACCCCCTCAAAGTCACCCAGGAGGGTTGGAATCAACTTCTTCCCAACTACTGTTAATGTTGATATTTTGACCTCTTTCCATGAATCACAGATGTTCTTAATGGCATCTATAATGGTGAATCCTTTCCAGACGGGTTGACTTTGCCAAGATCCATCAGAAGAATCACTATCTATGGCAGCTATAGACTTAAGAAATGTATTTCTTGGGTCTCCTGGGTGGCTCAGTCGGTAAGCGTCCGACTTCACCTCAGGTCATGATCTCGCAGTCTGTGAGTTCGAGCCTCTCATCGGGCTCTGTGCTGACAGCTCAGAGCCTGGAGCCTGTGTCAGATTCTGTGTCTCCCTCTCTCTCTACTCCTCCCCCACTCACACTCTGTCTCTCTCTCAAAAATAAACATTAAAAAAAAAAAAGAAATGTATTTCTTAAATAATAAGGCTTAAAAGTTGAAATGGATCCTTAATTCATGGGCTGCAGAATGGATGTTGTGTTAGCAGGCGTGGTGAAAACAACATTGGTCTTGTGCTACATCTCCATCAGAGCTTTTGGATGACTAGGTTCATTGTCAATGAACAGTAATATTTTGAAAGGAATCTTTTCTTCTGAGCAGTAGTTCTCAACAGTGGGCTTAACATTTTCAGTAAAGCATGTTGTAAACAGATGTGCTGTCATCCAGGCATTGTTGCTTCCTTTACAGAGCATAAGAAGAGTAGATTTAGCATAGCTCTTAAGGATTCTAGGATTTTCAGAATGGTAAATGATCATTGGCTTCAATTTAAAGTCATCAGCTGCATTAGTCCTAACAAGAGAGTCAACCTGTCCTTATGAAGCTTTGAAGCCAGGCATTGACTTCTCCTCTCTGGGTATGAAAAGTCCTAGATGGCATCTTATTCCAGCATAAGGCTATTTTGTATACATTGAACATCTGTTGTTTAGTGTAGCCACCTTCATTAATTAGCTAGATCTTCTGGATAACTTACTGCAGCTTTGACATCAGCACTTGCTGCTTCTCTTTGCATTGCTTCACAGAGGAAGCTTCTTTCCTTAAACCTCATGACTCAGCCTCTGCTGGCTTCCAACATTTTTTCTGCAGCTTTCTTACTTCTCTCAGCCTTCATGGAATCGAAGAGAGTTAGGCCCTTGCTCTGGATTAGGATTTGGCTTAAGGGAATGTTGTGACTGGCTTCACCTATCTAGACCGCTAAAACTCTCTGCATATCAGCAGTAAGGCTGTTTTTCAATTCATGTGTTCGCTGGAGTAGCACTTTTGATTTCCTTCAAGAACTTCTCCTTAGCATTTATAACTTGACTGACTGGTGCAAGAGGCCGAGCTTTCAGCCTACCTTGGCTTTAGACATGCCTTCCTCACTAAGCTTACTCATATCCAGCTTTTGATTGAAAGTGAAAGGCATGCAACTCTTCCTCTCAGTTGAACACTTAGAGGCCATCGTAGAGGTATTAATTGGCTTAATTTCAGTATTATTGTGTCAAAAGGAATAGGAGGGCCTGAAGAGAGGGAGAGAGATAGGGCAACAGCCAGTTAGTAGAATAGTCAAAACATACACAGTATTTATCAGTTAAGTTTGCTGTCTTACATGGGATGGTTGTGGAGCCCGGAAGCAATTACAATAGTAACGTCAAAGATCACTGATCACAGATCAGCATAGCAAATATAATAATAATGAAAACATTAGAAATATCATGAGAATTACCAATCTGTGACATGAGACACAAAGTGAGCCAATCTGTTGGAAAAGTTGTTGCTAGTGGATTTGTTGGATGCATGGTTGCCACAAACCTTCAATTTGTAAAAAACGCAGTGTCTGCAAAGCACAATACAGTGGGGTCTGCTCCTACAAGCAGAGGTCAGGGTATGGAGGCTTTGACAAAGAGCAGGCCTAGTGGGAGGTGGACGGTATGAGAGGGAGGCTTCAGAAGCAGTAGAGGCAGACATTGAGGAGAATGTAAAGATGACCAATCACAGAGCACCAGCTCAAGACCCATTCTTTCTCTTCTTTCTTTCCTTTCTCCTTCCTTGCCTTCCCCTTATCCTCCCTCCTTCCCTCCTTTCCTCCATACCCTCCCTCCTTCCCTCTCCCCTCCATACCTTTTTTTTCTCTCCCTTCCAGCTTCCTTTTCTTGGCCTTCCATTCTCCTTACTCCTGTTCTCAGCAAGTGATTGTACTTGGGATTTTACTTGGGAAATGTTGACAAACATTTTGACCATGTCTTCTAGTGGGCCAGGCATTTTTGAGATCTCGGTAACTTTCAAACTGCTTTCTGTGAAACCTGCATTTTCTACAAGATGCTTCTATTGAGTTTCACGTTTAATTCATCTAAAATTATACTTCATTATTTTAAAAGCTGTAGCCAAAACCACAGCCAAAACCCAAAACAAAAACAACAGACTCTATCATGTATTTGCCAATTTTTAGCACTTTAGAGACTATCAATTTTTAGCATTTTAGAGACTATCAAACCATGTACACAGGGTTTAACTTGTTTTCATGAAGATTTTGTGCTCTGGTTCCTTTTGTTTATTTACACATATATTGGACCTTCCTCCAAACATGTAATTTACCAGGAAGGCTGGAGCTTTTCTCTGGTCTTTCCTTGAATTCAAGCCTGTACATGCCTGCTCATGTAAAATGATACGAGTGAGTTCACTAGTTCAGCACATGTGTGCTGTGCTCCAGTAAATGCCAGGCAAAGCTCAGGCACATCTGCTCCCTCACGCTCTTATCGTGGCTTATTAGACAATTGTGCAGTAACAGGTGAACTCTACACACTGCATCATGACCATATTTTACTAATAAAGTGTCAGATGTTACCTGCCTAAATTAAATATACACACAAGTGTAATTGTTAAAATTGGGGTGGGATAATTGCTGTTCAAACTAGACATCACTAATTAAAAACAGGAAGTTTCAAAAGAAAATAGAATTTCATGGTTAATTCCATGAAAATTATAAGGATCAGATGACACAAGTCAAGTTATACCAGCCCCAAATCTAGTGCCCTCTATACAAAGTCCTCATTGTGTTTGTGAAATTAAATTTTGCAAAGTTCTTTATTCTGTGGATTCTGACATGTTCTGAAGTTCTGGAATAAAGGTTGACTATAAACGTAAGTCTTCCAACATCTTTTAGTACGATTTGAACCACCATTTAATGTTCTTGAAAAAGTATGCTTGAAAATGTAAATTGGTCAATAAAAAAGTATTTATAGCACCATTTGAAGTTATCACGTAAGTAAGAGGAAAGGCACAAGATATCAGGAAAACACTCATTCGACCCTCTGCTATTGATTTTGCTACAGTCATGGTGAATGAGCAAGCAGTGAATATACACTTATTGCCATTCCTTTAAAATACTGTGTGAAAAAGATACTAAGAAGCTGCTCATGAAGAATTGTTTATTTCAAAAAGTGAATTATGTGAAACCATTACAATTCAACTGTTTCAAGGTATGAACACTATGCATTATACCAATTTTTTTTTTTTTGTCAGTAAGATAGGACCAAATGAGTAAACACAAATGGTATATATTTACTGAGTAAAATCCTTGAAGGACATACAACAGGGAAAAGTGTTTAAGTTTTATTTTAATTTAAAAAGGCTCTATCAAATCAGTTGTCAAAAATGGATCAGTGTTGCAATTAGCATTGAGAAAGTAAGGGTGGGAAAAACTATAGGATTTGCAGTATAGGAGCAGTTGCCAAAATGAGTTCAAATAATTGTGGCGTATTGAGTAGACAGTCATTTGCTATTAAGCAGATTAATGAGCATCTTTTAAAACAGTCTTTCATTTTCTGATAGAAATTGCCAAATTTTAGAGGTGTACTCTCTGCAATGCAGAATTTTTGGTATTATGTGTGGATATATATATATATCCACACATATATATATACATACATACATATACATATATGTGTGTATATATATATTTTATATATATTATATACATTATATATAATGTATATAATATATAATATATTATATGTATATAAAATTGAAATTACTTGGTTCTGCCAAGGCCAAGTGCTGATACAAATCTTTCAAATGAGACAAGAAGTCTTTTTTTTTCCCTCCCTGGTAATAGCACCATTAATAAAGCCTCTCTTAAAATATGGTTTTGCTTGCTGTGTCTCTTGTTGTCGACATTTTTAATAAGCTAAAGAAACCCAAAATGACAATGCTAGCCTGCTATGTTAATCTCATTTACAACTACTATAAAGTTTACAATAAAATTGAAACTTAAAATTTGGATTCAACATAAAAATAAGTAAATTTGCTTCGTATAAAACTCTGAGTAAATATGTGATAGAAATGGGCATTGAAATATATGAAATTAGTAACATTATTGAATGTCTCATATTTCAAGATATGTATATATGTATATATGCACATGTTTTCATATATGTCAATGAAATTTTAAACTTGTTGAGAAAACCATTCATCAAATGTTATTCTGAGATTTTACTAGTTATTCAAATTGCAAACACAAATTTCCTACTACTCTTTCAAGATTCTGTATGTATTTAATTGAAGATTTCTGAGTTTACAAAGAGAGATGTTAAAATAATTCATTCGTCATCTGTGTAAATCAGGATTTTCTGTAGCCTGTGCAACCAAAACAAATGCAGAAATAAATTGGATACTCATGCTGAAATCAGATTACAACCATCAATTGTGGTGCCTGGTTTCAGAGGTTCATGTATAGTCCAGTAATCTTATTTTCTTATCGATTGGCTTCCTGAGTTAGTATTATGGATTCAAACTTATAAAATAAATTCATACTGGAACATCATTTGTATATTTTTTATGTTGGAGTGATTTGCCCAATATTTCATTTTGTTTCATCTCGCTTTTTTATTTCTTTTCACTTCCATGGCTATGCTGTCTTTCATTTATATTCATTGAACATCTATTCTATGCCAGACAGTGTTCTAGGTTCTGGAGATTTAAGGGTGAACAAACCAGAAAAGATCCCTCATTATGTGGAGACTACATTTCTTTAGGAAAATAATAAAACTGCTATTCAAATTTTGAAAACTAGGTCCGTAGAGTTTCATTTCTGCAGCAAGGAGGATCCAACCTGAATCTGCAAGTTCTTCTTTTCCTATACATGCTGTATGGAGCAGACTTCCTAGAGCAGTTTGGAACTAAGCAGTGAGCCGACTTTAGAATAAAGGCAGGAAGAGCCCTGGATACATTTGGTTCAGAGTGAGTTGCTCAGAACCTCAGCTTTAAAGTCTGAGGTCTTCTGTGTGGGGCCAGAAGGAAATAACAAAATAAAACTGTATTATTTGCAAGCTCTGTAAGTTCCCAAAGCACACACACAGGTGCTGCCATTTGTAGTCTGTAGTAGCTTAAGAGTTCTGAACATGACCTAGAAGAACCAATCAACAAGTATTTATTAACCACCAGCACATTCCTAGGTATTCAGTGAGAAATAAATAAGAAATATTAGATATTTTCTCTATCCTTTAAGAAGTTTGACAACTAACACTAAAAGAAAACTAACCACTCATCATACCAGGCACAAATAGACAAAACTATCTGTGAAGCCACACTTAGAATGGAAAAATAAATCTGATGTTCCCTATCCTAGGGCTGGATGTAGTCAAGATTACTGTAATACAACCTAGAATATTATACGGCCATAAAATAAAGACTTTCAATCAGTGTGCCATTGACTTTAAAGCCATAGGTATTTCAAAAACAGAAGAAAATGAGGTATAAAGTGTAAGAAAATTCAGGAGAGGTAGAAGGACACCATTTGAGTCAGTGGTATGCTAGAGCTGGCTCATGCAATCTCCCAAAGGTATTTTTTTTCCCAATTCTGCGTTAAGGATTGACATGTTGATTGCTGAATACTGGTCATGGTGGAAAATATTTATACTGTGGAAAATGGCAAATACTACAAATCATGTTTTTCTGTTCTTTCTTGATGTGCGTGTTTGTGCGTATGTGTGTATGTTTCTTTTAGTGGAGAGTTGCCTGATGAACATACCGCTGGTCTGTTTGCTTGCATAGTAGAAGGATGGGTAGTGACTGAGGAGTGGAGTTCCATTTGCTGAATAGGATCATGGATCCGTGTTTGCCACTGTTGCCTAATAAGGTTAGCAAATGTTTGTGCATGAAATGAATAACTTAGAAAAGTAATAGGAAAAGAAAGTCTTAAGGCCAGACCCACTCTGAGGAATTTGGTTTCCCATGGAGATATGCCGTTGTGCTTTTGTGTCCGTATAGTGCCTAAGAATAATCAAGAGCCATTGCTCCCAATCTATGCGTCACTCAGAGGTGCCTTCCCTTCACTCTCCCTCATCAGTTGACCCTTTCTGAGTCTCTTCCCCTAAAACATTTGTTTCATCACATCTTATCAACATGTCAGTAGCTTGTAGGGGCTCAATGTGGAAAGCATTTCCTTGGATTATACTTTAGGATCCAATAGATTTGGGCTCAATCCTGGCTCTCCTTCTCATTTACTCTAGGACTATGGGCAACTCGATAAGGTGACTTGGCTTCAGTTTCCTCATTTGTTAAGTAGAGTTAATAATATCTTCTTCATAAGATAAAGAGATATAGGGGCGCCTGGGTGGCGCAGTCGGTTAAGCGTCCGACTTCAGCCAGGTCACGATCTCGCGGTCCGGGAGTTCGAGCCCCACGTCAGGCTCTGGGCTGATGGCTCAGAGCCTAGAGCCTGGAGCCTGTTTCCGATTCTGTGTCTCCCTCTCTCTCTGCCCCTCCCCCGTTCATGCTCTGTCTCTCTCTGTCCCAAAAATAAATAAAAACGTTGAAAAAAAATTTTTTTAAAAAAAAAGGAAAAAAAAAGATAAAGAGATATAAATGAAATAATATATGGGTGTAGAGGACCTAATGGTATTCCTGGAGGAATGCAGGAACTCTCATTATTTTATTATATATAAGTATAAACATATAAACACATATTTCTAGTTCTTCTGGCTCCCTAGCTTTTTTCTTTTTTAGAATTGAGATATCATTAACATATAATATCAGTTTCAGGTGTAATGAATCAATATTTGTATATATTTTGAAATGATCACCACGTAAATCTAGTTAATATTTATTACCACACATACAGTTTTTTTTCTTGTACTGAGAACTTTTCAGATTTACCCTCTTAGCAGCTTTCAAATATATATAATGCAATATTATTAGCTATAGTCACTATGCTGAACATGACGTTCCCAGGACTTATTTATTTTATAACTGGAAGTTTGCACCTTTTGACCCCTTCACCCATTTTGCCCACTACCCAACCGTGCCTCAGGCAACTACCAATCTGCTCTCCATATCTGAGTTTGGTGGTTTTGTTTGCTTGCTTGTTTTAGAGTACACATATAAATGGAATCATGTAGTATTTGTCTTTCTCAGTGTGACATTTCATTGAGCCTAATAGCTTTAAGGCCTATCCATGTTGTTACAAATAGTAAGATTTCCTTCTTTTTTATGGCTAAACAATAGATTGTTTTTCACAGTGGGTGCACCAAGTTACATTTCCACCAACAGTGCACAAGTGTTCCCTTTTCTCTGCATTCTTGCCAACACTTATTATCTCTTGCCTTTTTAAAAAACTATTGTTTTAGAGACAGAGAGAGAGAGAGAGAGAGCGCATGAGCGGGAGAGAGGGGCAGAGAGAGAGAGAGAGAGGGAGAGAGAGAGAATCTTAAGCAGGCTCCATGCCCAGCATGGAACTCTAAGCAGGGCTCAATCCCATGACCCTGGGATCATGACCTGAGCTGAAATCAAGAGTCAGATGCTCAACGGACTGAGATACCTAGGCACCCTTTTGTCTTTTTGATATTAGCAATTCTACAGGGGACAGGTGATATTTTATTGTGGTTTTGATTTGCAGTGCCCTGATGATTAGTGATACTGAGCATCTTTTCATGTACCCATTGGGCATCTGTATGTCTTCTTTAGAAAAATGTCTATTTAGATTCTCTGCCCATTTTAAAATTGGGTTATCTTTTTTTTTTTTTGCTATTGTGTTGTATGAGTTCTTCATATATTTTGGGTATTAACCATATATATATCTAGATATATGTATATATATATATATAGTAGATAGTATATAGTAGATATATATATCTACATATATATATAGATACATATATATGTAGATATATATATGTACATATATATATACATATATCTATACATAGATATAGATATCTATATCTAGATATAGATATCTACATAGATATAGATATCTATGTAGATATCTATATCTAGATATAGATATCTATATCTATATCTATATATATATATATAGATATCGATATCTATATCTATATATATACATATAGATATATGTAGACATATATATAGATATAGATAGATATATATATAGCTTGCAAATATCTCCCACTTGATAGGTTGGCTAGCTCCCCAACTCTTAAGGAAGTGTTTATGCAAGTTTGTTATCTGGCTAAAGATTTCTTCTGTGTTATAAATATGACACAATGCCCTGTTTACCTCCATAGACTTTTGGAACAGCAGGAACAGTCTCATTTTTATTGAGATATATGTAGAGGGGGAGGCTGGTTGACAAAACATTTGCTTGACCAAAAAAAAAAAAAAGTAAAGAAGTTTAAAGGATAGTTTTTGAAATGGTTTTTCCAAGTTTGTGAGATAATATCTAGATAATTCCAAAGTGAGATAATATCCAGATTGAATGCGGTACTGATGTAAGAGGGTGCTGTAGTTTCTATTTTTGTATATAGTCAGATTTATATAGATGCTTATACTTTGATGCTAGAGTTTAAGAGTGGTGCATGCACTGTAATCTGGCATCACTCAGAGCAGTAAAACATCATCATGCACATTAATGTAACTGTGATAGTACTTTTGTGATATTAAACCAATGTATTTGTCAGCCTAAATCATGTTTCCTTTTAGCATTCTATTCCTAAGCCTTTAGGGAATGAGAGAGAATGGTTCATTCCTGGAACCCATAAGGTCATTGATGTGCTTTGAATCTCAAGGCTGGCTGTTTTGAGTACAAGGCAGTAATAGTGATATCCAGACAATCTCAAAAGAGAAAAGCATTTTCCAAACTCCTTTGGCCCTTTTATTTACAAGATTCAGACATGGATTATTAGAGAGTAGAGGGTTTTTTTTGTTTGTTTCTTTGTTTTGAATATGTCTGGAGTAGATAAAATAACAGGATATAATAAAGAAATAGAAGATCTACCCCTTCCTGTGCTCATGAGTTATGGGAAAAGTAAGACCAAGGTAAAGCAAAGAATTACACTTTGTGTTTTCTTTTCCTTTTTTTGGAGAGGAAATTCAAAGGAGTATCAAAGAAGGATCTACATGTTGTTAAGGAGTCCAGGAACATGGCTGTGAGTTTATGTTTGTGTGTGTGTAGTAGCATAATTTTCTTGGGCATACAATTAAAGATTACAAACATTTAGAACAGGGATTAGCAAACTTTTCTTGTTAAAACTCAGATAATAAATATATTAGGCTTTGTGGGCCATGTGGGTTTTGTTGCAACTACTCAACTCTGCTGTTGTAGTACAAAAGCTGCCATAGACAATACATAAATGGATGGGTGTGGCTGTGTTTCAGCAAAACTTTATTTATAAAATCAAGTAGTAGGCTGGATTTGGCTTTCAGACTATAGATCACCAATTTCCACTCCAGGAGACACTGCATATGTGGATATTTCCAACATGTCACAGGGTTTCTGTGAGGTTATGTAGGGGTGCTATGAGAACTGGTAGACCACCAGGGGACTGAAATCAAGACAGAGAGGCTACTGTTTTTGAGGGAATGATGACTGGAAATTAATGGCTGGGACCAGCATGCAACCCTCCAAAATGCCAGAATATGTCTTAGTCATCAGTAGTCAAAAGACAAGCAAAAGGGTCCAGAGGACACCAGGGTATCTGAGGTCTCCTCCATCTACAGAACCTTGAGATCATATAAACTTCATCACAGCCTTGGCCACCCAAAGTATTCAGACATCATCCTGGCAAGAGGCAGGGGGAGAGGATGCAATTTGAAAAACTGAACTGTTACTGAACAGACTAAGTGGTCCAAATGGAATCAGACACAATTTACTGGGTTGCATTATATTTAGTTCTGTACCCTTTGTTACCCAGCAGAGAGAAAGTAATTATGAGAATTTGGTGATTTATGAAAAAGTTGATGTTAATAACAGAGAACTTAGGAGTCTATTCTCTTTGCATGGCTGAGTATAGTGCTAGTAAATTCTTGCCTTGCTTATGGTGTCTTGATGCTGAAAGAGGCCTGCTCCCCTTGATAGACATGGTCATCTTCTTCTTACCCTACTCCCATTCCCAAACCATACTTTAATACCCCCAGAGGAAGAGCATGGACAAGGAAGCACTAAAAATATCTTTCACTTATTCCCACCAATAATACTTTGATGAGGTTTACTTTTTATATTTAATATTGGAAAATTTTTTTTCATATTTCAAATATGAACACAGTTTTTTAAAACACACTTAGTTTTAATTCTGATACTCATCTGTAGGTATGTCTTTCTTCCATGATATGTAGTCCCTGCTCCTGACCACCTACTCTCCTCAGTGCTCAACTCATGGAGAATCACTGAGCTATCTGTATATTACTCAGTCAAGGGGAGGTGATGTTGCATAGTGGAAAAAGTAATTTTTCTGGGAAACATACTTCTGTATGAATAGATCCTTAGCGTTTTTGAAAATAGTGTAATCCCTGTTACGGGTTGAACGTGTTCCCCACAAAAGATGTTTAAGTCTTAACCCCTGGTATTTCTGAATATGACCTTATTTGGAAATAGGGTCTTTGCCGATGATCAAATTAAGATGAGATTATGAGGGTGGGTTCTAATCCAATATGGTTGGTGTTCATATAAAGTGGGGAAGTTTTGACACAGACAAATAGCTACAGAAGGAAGACTATGTTGATACAGGGAATGCATCCCCCATAAGCCAAAGAATATATAAGATCATCAAAAGCTAGCAGGGAGGCATGGAGTAGATTCTTCCTCACAGTCCTCAAAGGGACTCAGCCCTTCTGGCAACTTGATTTTGGACTTCTAGACTCCACAACTGTGAGAGAATACATTTCTCTTCTTTAAGCCAACCCGATATGTGGTACTTTGTTAAGGCAGCCCCAGGAAACTAATATGGTCCCCTTCAATGTTTCCCTTTGGAGAATATTCAAAAGTTAAAGAGCCAATGCTTCCAAATGAGCACACATGGTTAAGATGTCACCCTAACTCACCCTGTAATTTCCAGTTAGTTCTTGCCAAGTATCTTATTGAACACACTGAACTAATTCTATAGATTTCCATCTACCTCTAGATAAAAATACCTTTTTTTAAATTGGACTCTTATGCAAGTGTATACAAATCACAATAGAACAGCGTCATCAAATGCCTTCTGGTGTTTTTCAAGCCAGGACCCCTGGTCCTCAATCTGGCCTTTTTTTTTCTTTTTTTTTCTTTTCTGGCTAGATCTGGCTTTTTGATGCTGGCACCCAGGGTAATGCAGGAAGGTCCCAATCTTGATACTTTTTTTTTTTTTCTCTATTAAGTTCTTAGAATTTTTTCCTGGAAGCCATAAAACAAAGACTTTTTGTCTTTAGAGTAAAAGAGAAATACAAAGTAGGTAATTATCCTGTTAATTTTAAGGGCATAATTTTAAACCCCAAGGTGAATACTTTTTATTGGAATTATCCACTTTGGCTGGATGGAGAAAGCCAAAGAAAACAAGCATGACAGACTTTGGTTTCAAATCTGTGGCTTCTGCCCTCTCAGAGAATGATTTGAGTTTTGAGGCTGAATTTCTTGTGTTGCCAGGTATTCTGTTGGTGTACAGGATATTTTTGTGCTGTTCTTTAGCTTGTGTGCAATAGTATTATGTAAGCTGTACCATAGGGAGAAAGACATGATTAAAAACATTTGTGGCTCATCGTTAAATATAGAAATCATTATAATTGGATTAATTTAGGAAATACACAATGATGCCTGAGTTTCCCCTTGAGAACAAAATATACATTGAAAGCTACATTTTCAAGAAAGCAATTGACTTTCTTGCATAAAAATTACAGATTCTTAACTCAGACTCCCTTAATCCCAGGCCTCACTTAAAGAAAATGTAACATCTGCATGCCATGTTAGGTGATATTTTTGCTTGAGTCAAATCCATTTCTTGAAATGGTGAATCTGGATTTTTGCAGGTGAATGTAGCACTGCTCCATGAAAATTTGGTCCTAGAGGTACAACCGGAATTTAGCAAATGCCACTGGAAGCAGTTACATCAATCCAAGTAGGAGAAAGGAGAGTAGCAGATGCAGAAAATGTAAGTGATGGAATAGTCATATAACAAAATACTTCCAGCATATCTTTTGTTATGTAATGTTACCCATGACATGCCTATCAGTAATATTGTCAGAGGCTGTAATTGAAGAGATATATTAATTATTATCAGTCACCTCCAGCACTCTTATGGCTGGTGGAGTGATGTCTTCATAAAATACTGACACTGGTATTGTCTGGTGTGCGGGAGGCTGTGGAGAGATTTTTTTTTTTTTCTCTGTAGCTAAAGGTGCCTTGGGCTGGATTTCCTTTTAGCACCATTCCTAAACTCCTGGAGAGAAAAGCTACTGGAGATGCAATGTCCCATTTTCCTCTCTCTTCTCCCTCCTTTTGGTTCTGCTCTGGGAAGAGAAAAATTAAGAGCACAGCGTGGTTAACAAGCCTGGTGACATAGGCTGGAAGAACTAATGTAGGTTCCAGCTCTTGAGCTGGGACCCCCTTCGGTTTGTTTGAGGGGTTTAGCAGCCTGCTTGTCAGTCTTCTGCCGCTCTCCAGTTGTGTGTCAGTACAACACCTGGTTGTGAATCGTAAAGGCAGTTCGAAGCCCCTGTTGTTACCATGTTCCCACTGAGAAGCTGCAATTTTGTAGACGAAGGTGGGGGGTTGTTACCAGAAAGCAATAGATTTCTCACAAGTTGGAAAAGGCATATATGTTTATGTCTGTGTCTGTGTTTATTAGTATATATGTTAGTCTGTTAGTATATACTACTATCATCAATATCATCTATATAACATTTTTTGTGTTTAAAAAATTTTTAAAAACATTTTTCAGTGTTTATTTTTGAGAGAGGGAGAGAGAGAGAGAGAGAGAGAGAGAGCATGAGGGGGGAGGGGCAGAGAGGGGGAGACACAGAATCCGAAGCAGGCTCCAGGTTCTGAGCTGTCAGCACAGAGCCCGATGTGGGGCTCGAACTCGCGAACTGAGAGATCATGACCTGAGCAGAAGCCAGACGCTCAACCAACTGAGCCACCCAGATGCCCCTATCTATATCTGTTTTTAATTGGAATTGGCAGAATATATTCAGAATAAAACCTGATTATTTTCAACTTCATTTTTACCCCAACACTTTGAGAGAGTGCCTGGAGTTAGAATAAACTCTCGCATCCCCTGTATGGGTCAGAGTCTATTTGGCCAAAGTGGGAGTCAAAACAATTCTTTCAAACCTGCAGCAACAGTGTGACATGAGCACTGCTAGAACCATTTCCCAAAATTATGTGAAATGATTCTAGCAGGGTGGGATGAAAAACAGAAAAGACCTGCTTCTAGAAGGAGCGATCCCTGGAGCAAGGAATGGGAGGGCATGTTGATGGGAAAAATCTGTAAGTTTTCTTTAGCAGATCCTTTCTCTTTAAGTAGAAGTGGATTTTTCTGGAACCACATTTATGTCATTTTCTTGGGGTTGCTCCTGAAAATTTTCAGTTATTGAAAAATCAGATAAATACAATAAATAGATTGGAAGGTAAGTATTCACTTCTATCATATGAAAGGAGACTGGAGCCCCCTCCCCCCGCCCTCCCAAAAAAATCAGCTAACAGTTAGCTCATGACTAGTTCTTGATAACAACTTTGTCCTGGTTAGATATTATCTGATTTCCCACTAATGGTACTTTTATTTTATTTGGTTATCACAATTACTAGTCTAAGTTGTTAATCTAGTTATAAGATTATTATATCATTAAAATTTGATCTTCAACATTTCAGGCTATTTTGAACTGTCTGTCAGAACTGTATTTCGAAAAACTCCAATTTCATTTATTTTTGAAGGAGTAATCTTTATACTGAAGATTATGTGTAAATGTTGGAGATTCACAGATATCTTAGCAGTCATCTGTGTGTCCGCAGGTGATCTTTGCCTAGAAATGTCATTCCCCTCAGACAGCTTTCTCTTTCCTCTGTCTCTGCTATCTCCCCCACACTCGTATGCAAGAACATATTACCTACAAGGGATTGGCATGTTTTGCTAATTTTGGCCTATAAATTTGGCTTATAGTCTCCCTGGCTGTAAAATGTTTTCATGTTAAAGTTCATCATCAGAGAATGGAGAGTTTGAGCTTTTCCCAAGTATTTAGTATTGAGAAGTGTCTTTTGTACAGTCTTTAAATGTTCTAGTGAGATCTGTTCAGTATCATTAGAAATATTAATCCAGTACTATCTTTCATGTCTTCCAGAGGAATTTGAAAAGTACTTCTGGTCTTCAAAACTGCAGAACATTGCATGTTATAACTTTTATTTAAATCTGGGGCGCCTGGGTGGCGCAGTCGGTTAAATGTCCGACTTCAGCCAGGTCACGATCTCGCGGTCCGTGAGTTCGAGCCCCGCGTCCGGCTCTGGGCTGATGGCTCAGAGCCTGGAGCCTGTTTCCGATTCTGTGTCTCCCTCTCTCTCTGCCCCTCCCCCGTTCATGCTCTGTCTCTCTCTGTCCCAAAAATAAATAAAAAAATTGAAAAAAAAATTTTAAATCTTCACTGTAAAACTCAAGGAATTGAAAAATTAAGTTGCCTACGCTATTTTTTAAAACTTGTTTCCCCACATGAATGCCTCTTCTTTTCCACAGTACTCTTGCCTTTTATGGACTAATTCCTTCCAACACACAATTTGTCTTCACTTTATGTAACATGCCATTTGAAAAATTTTGAGCAATCAGAAATAGATGATTATAGGGATTCCTTCATTCTTCACTCTCAGCTCCCGGTTTCAGAATGTCACTGCCTTTCCACCTTCAAATTACATTATGACAATTCAGGAGGGCCAAGAGGGAGTATAGTGTAATGGTTAAGAAAATGGATTTTGAAGTTTTAAAGACCAATTTAGAAATGCTGCTCAGTTCATCTTAGGCAAATTATTTAATGTCTCTCTCTTTTTTTGTCATCTGTAAAAATGAGGATTCTAATACCCATCTCGTTGCCATGAGGTTTAAGTGAAATATCATGAGTAAAGTGTATCACGCACCAGCTGCACTCACCAATTGTAAAACATTAACAAGAGAATGGTTTATCACTAAAAAGGTGCTAGAGATTCTGTCCAAAACTAGAGATTTCTTTGTTGGACACAGTATTTTACTTTCCTACTATAGTTTACCATTTTATAACTATCATTCTAAATTATTCCACAGTTAATCTTGATTCCTGATATGTAACGGTATTTTCCAACTGTAATGGGGAAATTACAATGTGCCCAAAGGAAACTGAATTACAAGAGACATGAGAGATCTCTGAGGGCATATAAACATGTTTTTTTTGTGTGTGTGTGTGTACGTGTGTGTGTCTGTTTTAAGATTCTAACTTCAAATTCTGCAGTTAGCCTTTCATTCTTGAAGTGGGTGAGCAGAGACTTCTGAGACTGTTGGCACATGAGTCCGCACTAAGCCATCTTGCAGAAATGGGAGAGACCTCTGGAGCAGTGCAAGGCATACTGAGCTTAATTCAAATCCTAACCAGTCACTTACTCCATGTATGGGGACTTTGGGACAAATTATTTGACCTCTCAGAGTTTCAGTTCCTAAATTTATAGATCAAGTAACAATACGTACCTCATGGTTCTTTTTAGAATTAAATTAAGTAATATGCAAAACTGGTCAGAACCATATTTGGCATCAACAAGAACTTAATTGATAATAGTTAAAAAAAAGAGTCTACTCCACAGGATCCATTGGTGAATTGCCTTATCTAAGATTTTACTAGTGAGAAGTGAAACTTGTAGCACTTTGTTGTGTGCAAACGCTTTTCAACTCATCTTTTTGGAACTCAGACTTGCCTTGTGTCATTCTGTGGGCACGGGCCTGCTTTGAATAAAGGGTATTCATATTTGGGTAGCTATTCAGAGAGTTCTTGTGTTAGGACTCTCTGCTGCTCACTCTGCCTTTGTCAGAGCCTGCAGATCTGTTTGGAAGATGTGGAGAAAGAATTTGACCCATGTGTGAATTGCTGTGCCAAGCTAAATTGATTAAAATTCATTTAATGGTTTAGTGGTGCCTGGGTGGTGCAGTCTGTTAAGCATCCGACTCTTTAAAAAAAAAAAAAAATTTATGGGGCGCCTGGGTGGCTCAGTTGGTTAAGCGTCTGACTTCAGCTCAGGTCACGATCTCACGGTCCAGTGAGTTCGGGCCCCGCGTCGGGCTCTGGGCTGATGGCTCAGAGCCTGGAGCCTGCTTCCGATTCTGTGTCTCCCTCTCTCTCTGCCCCTCCCCTATTCATGCTCTGTCTCTCTCTGTTTCAAAAATAAATAAACATTAAAAAAAATAAAAAAATAAAATTTTTTTTTACATTTGTTTATTTTTGAGAGACAGAGAACAAGCTGGGTAGGGGCAGAGAGAGAGAGAGATGCGGAATCTGAGGCAGGCTTCAGGCTTTGAGCTGTCAGCACAGAGCCCGACATGGGGCTCAAACTCACAAACCCTGAGATCATGACCTGAGCTGAAGTCGGACCCTTAACCTACTGAGCCACCCAGGCGCCCCAAGTGTCTGACTCTTGATTTCAGCTCAGTTCATGATCTCACATTTATGGGATCCAGTCCCGCATCGGGCTCTGCACAGAGTGGAGCCTCCTTGGGATTCTCTCTCTCCTACACTCTCTCTCTCTCTCTCTCCTTCTCTCTCTCTGCCTCTCCTCCACTCTTTCTAAAAAATAAATAAATAAACTTAAAAAATTCATTTAATCATTTGGCACATTTTATCAAATCTAGGATGACTTTCATTTTAAAAAGACACCCTGATTTCAGAGAATATATATTGTAGACTCCATGAAATATGGTCAGTATCAATTTTCAAGGATTTATTCTCTCTGGGAACTGAATGTGCTTTGTAATTCAAGTTCTTCCTCTCTCCTCATCACCGGCCTAATGGGCTGATTGGCACTTGCAAGGATGGGAGAGCCTAGGAAACAAGCTTTGACAAATATTTGCTGATGCCTCTGTTGGCCGAGCCAAAAAAATTCGCATTATTTTCAAGGCAGCTATTTTAATACTACATTGAGATAATTTTACTTTTTAAAAAAGGACAGTATAGTAACCCCTTCTATTAAATGTAACTGGGTGTAGTAATTTAAAAAAAAAATTTTTTTTTCAACGTTTATTTATTTTTGGGAAAGAGAGAGACAGAGCATGAACGGGGGAGGGACAGAGAGAGAGGGAGACACAGAATCGGAAACAGGCTCCAGGCTTCGAGCCATCAGCCCAGAGCCCGACGCGGGGCTCGAACTCACGGACTGTGAAATCGTGACCTGGCTGAAGTCAGACGCTTAACCGACTGCGCCACCCAGGCGCCCCTAACTGGGTGTAGTAATTTTTGTGTGTGTTAGAGTGTAGAATGACTCAAAATAATTGATAATACACTTAATAAAAATGGACACATTGTTTATATACAAAAATTATTATGAATGTAATAAGCTATTTGTATTATCTTTGGAGTGCTTTATTGCTTTTTATATTACCATTAAAACCTATTATTTATTATAATTTTAATCAAACATATAATGAATTCAATATATATGGTATCTCTTAGCTAGCCTCATAAATGTATGAAAGTACATATATTTTTAACAGCTTAGTTTGATATGGATGAAAAATGCATAGCTTGTATGGAATCTGGGCCTTTGGTTTTCCCACTGCTTATTGGTTCCAGACCTGAAGCTCTTGTCATACAGAGTTCTTTCCAATTTGTGATAGAAATCTGAGCTGTGGATGCTTTGGCCCTCAAATTCTCTATTCAACTTTCTCTGATCTGCTGCTACATTTATAAATGAATCTGACAAATTGGCTAAAATCTGAAAAACAAATGCATAATGCATGGGGAATTAAACTTTTTTTGTAGAATTATAAGTTAATTTATTGAAAATTATCAAAAAGGATAATACTTGGCTATATATAACTACATACATAATTATATAACTATAATTATATATATACATATATGTGTTTTCACACATAGCAAAAATATATTTAATATCATACGTCAAATATATAACTATTTTCAGAAAAATAAAATATTAAAACAACCTTCATAGAGAGGGATCCTGTCAGATGGGTGTTAAGGCGTAGCATAGAGAACCTTGTGCAGGCTTTAAGTCAGAGAGACCTACTGAAGAATCCTACCTCTTGTTGAGAATTAGCTATGATCTTAGACAAGTCACTTGATCTTTCTGAATATCAGTTTTCTCACATGTAGAAAATTATTAAATACCCTTCTTACAAATTTGTTAAGAAGTTGATTGAGATGAAGCATGCGAAAACAATTAACAGCACATCTCAGACTACTCAAAACATTGCTTTTGCTTCCTTCCTTTCAGAATCACATTGATGATTGTGTAAAAACATCCACATACGTAAAAATGAAATGTACTTACTAGGATTCTCTCATCAAGAACATCAAACTGTAATTTTATGTACATAATGTGAGCCTTCCGTGCCCCTCCCATGTTTTATGTCTCCAACAACTGTAGTGAAGAGGGGACCACAGACCCCGCCCACTCTCCAACTCTCGGTCACTCCAGTCTCACCACCATTACCTGCTCTGAGATCACAGATCAGATCAGGTTATACCTTTCATTTGTGTTAGGTTTGTCTCCATAAAAAGCCCTGGAATCCAAGGCTACCCTTCATCTCCTGTACTTTAACACCCTGTATTAATTAGTTCAGGAAATCCAGCCACAGGGTCCTGGGGAAATCATGGATAACCATCCACAGAATCCCCTGTACATTCAGCACCTTCTTGAATGATCACCTCACCTTCTTCCTCTCCCTGGACACCTGATTCTTGACAGGGCTGCTTCTGCAACTCTAAGTGGATGTTCATTTTTCTCCCACTCCACTTATATATCTGTATGGTAGGTATCCACCCTGTTCCTCAAGACTGTTTCCTTTTCTCCTTCCAGCTTTGAATCCCATGTTATCTGTCATTTACCACCTTCCTTGTTGAAGTCACCTACCAATCTCGCATTCACTCTCCTTCATTACTTAAAGACTTCTGCTTCTGGCTCATTACTTCTCAACCTAATGCCATCCTAAGTCTCAGTGACTTTAGTATTCTTATAGGTGGTCTTTCTCATAACATGGCCTCTCATTTTCTTAACCTCTTCCTTTACTGATTTTGTCTCCCACCTGACTGCAGCTATTCATTCACTCCCAGGGTCACATCCTAAACCTTCTTGTTAGCAAAAGCCTTTCCATAATCCCAACTTCATGTACCCCACACAGTAGGCATCACCTCCTATATTCTCCGCTCAATTCTTCTAGTATCTTTACTCCAACAATCTTTAAGTCCTGATAGAATTTACATCCACTGATTCTCCTGTCTTTACTGTCCATTACAAATCTCATGTTTTCACTTCCCTCCCTAGACAGCTTAAATTTCATGTTCAATTAATAAAATTATCTCCTTTAATTCACCCTCAGCCTTTTCACTTTATGAAAGATTGAAAAGACTGGTCTGGTAGGCTTGAAGAGATATGTTGCTCAGATCCTCCTTTGAGAAAGAAATTGTCAAACAGTGGGGAATATGGTTGACTGATGGTCTCCAGCTTTTTACACTTTGGGGTCTTCTGTGAGTGAACTCCTTGGAGAGGTCCAGTGACTTCAGCCAATGACTGAGTAAATGGTGCTCTCAAGGTCTAGCCATTTGCATTTAATGCAAGACTCCTCTAATGGGTTTCCTATCCCACTAGTGGAGTTTGTCAGTCTGTATCAGGGTCTGCCGGCTGCCTCTTTCCAATCTTGCTTCCTCCTCTTTAATTTCAGAGGCATTATTTCCCAATAAACCTTTGCACTCCAAATTCTGTCTCAACATATGGCACAGCTGGAAAAAGTATAGCCATAGTTAAGCAGGTTTCTCAGCTGATTATACACCTACACATGGACTTTGCTCTCCGTCTCACTTTCAATTGATGATCAGGTAGATAAGTGAGTGCATTGTGTTGTTAGGCAGTTGTAGTAAATTTCCTTAGTCCATTTACTATTTAACTCTCTTACATCATTTCTTCATATTCTCTCTTTTTCTCCTACTATTTATATATTGACACCTCTCAAATTTGTATCTCTATATCAATTCTCATTCCCAAATTCTGGACTCCTTTATCTAACAGTCCACCTACCATCTCTACTGGAACTTTTTTTTTTTTAATTTTTTTTTCAACGTTTTTATTTATTTTTGGCACAGAGAGAGACAGAGCATGAACGGGGGAGGGGCAGAGAGAGAGGGAGACACAGAATCGGAAACAGGCTCCAGGCTCTGAGCCATCAGCCCAGAGCCTGACGCGGGGCTCGAACTCACGGACCGCGAGATCATGACCTGGCTGAAGTCGGACGCTTAAACGACTGCGCCACCCAGGCGCCCCTCTACTGGAACTTTTAACAAGCACCTCAGTAGACCCAAAGTAGAACTGATTGCTCTTACTATCTGCTACAAACCTGCTGCTCCTGTAGTATTTCCCAGCTCAGCTAATGGCAACTTGACTATTCCAGTTGATTTACCAAAAATGTTATAGTCGTTCTCAGTGCTTCATTTTTTCTTATAATTTACATTCAAGCTGTTACTAAATGCTATACGGTTTTAGCTTCAAATAAATCCTGAATCTGTCTACTTCCTACCGTATCTTCTGCTGCCACCCTAGCATAAACCACCATACCTCTTTTCTGGATTATTGTTTCAATCCTTCTGCCTCTGCTGTGTACTTTTAGCACAGATGCCATAGTGATGCTCTAGAAGTGGGGGAAAGAATAGGTTAGATTATGACACTTCTCTGCTCAATTCCCTTCAGTGGCTCCCACTCAGAATAAAAAGCTCATAAAACCAATGGTCTAGGTGTTTGGCCGGATAGGGGCACCCATTACCTATCTGACTACTTTCCCCTTGCTTTCTTGACTCTCACACTAGGTCTTTTTGCTGTTCTTTGGGGACCCCTCTAATCTTTCCACTTTACAGTTTTGGCTTCTGCCCAGAATTTTCTTCCCTCAAAAGTTTACAGTGCTCACTCTTGAACTTCCTTCAGATTGTTGTCAAAATGTGTAGCTTTGTTGTCCACCATATTTCAAATTAATTGTCCCAGTCTGGCATTTCAAATTCCCCTTTTATTTTTCACTTTACTTCATATGACTCATCACCGTCTAGCATTCTTTCTATTTTATTTATTTATCTTATTACATGTCTTCCCCCTAAACTATCAGCTCAAAAAGAAAAGGAATTTTTGCCTATATTATTTACTACTCAATTTTCACTGCACAGAACAGTGATGACATATAGCCGGTACTCAAAACATTTGATGAATATTAAAAAATAAGTGAATTATATATATATATATATATACACACACACACACACACACACACATATATATATATATATATATATATATATATATAAAATTCATTGCCCATTGTATGTCCATTAGAGGTTCCCGTCATCCTATTCATAGTTCTAGGGTTTAAAAAAGAAATGCATATCTAGTTTATGCCTTTGATCTTTTTATTACCTAGCCAGACAATTTTATATTGCCTTTGAACATACATGTGAATTCATATTTTATTATAGCCCCTATTAACATGGGTTTGGAGGTCACGAGTATGTTAGACTTACAGGCATATTGTCCACTTTTTATACCACAAAGCAACACTTATTCTTTACTGTCATGACTATTAGAACTCAGTAATGTTTAATTCAGCCTTTCAATTTATATGTTTTGTCATGATTATTTAATAGCTTCATGTGGGTAATTCTCAATTCCAAAACAATAGCATAATAGTCTAGTTGAAATCAAAACTGTGTGTCTTAATCTAGACCAAAGGATATTGCAGTTATCCAGATTCTTGAGTATTTGAGTTAATTAAAATGATTTTCTGTAGTAGCAACTCTGATTAAAGCAGAAGGTCTAAATAATTAGCTTTCAGCATGGAAGTTTACACAGAAAACAATTCATGAACTTCCTTATTGAGCTATTGCCATTTATATAATTATGACTTTGTAACCTTTCCTTCTAGCCCAGATCCCTTCTAAATGCCTGACTCAGACTCATATACTCTTCTACCTACTATATATTTTCATCTGAATGTCCTTTAACATCTCAAACATGTAGTCTAGCTCCACATGCCTGTGGCTCCCTTTATTTTAGTTTCACTGAATAGCATCATCATCTACTCAGTAGCCCAGGACAGAAATTGGGTGTCTTCATAGAATCATCTCCATGCATATAGTACTATGCTAGGTGCTGACAATGCAAAGTTGATTAAGATACAGATCCTGTCCTTGGGTAGGTTATATCTAGTAGGGGAAATTGACATAAAATTATAATTTCACTTTTATTGTGGTCAGTGCTAAGAATGATATAGAAAAAAATCTTTTTAAATTGGGTTAGAAATTTATTGAAAAATTCTTTTTGCTGAGTATTGAAGAATGGATCTGGAAGTTGAAAAGTAGGAAGAATATATCAAGCAGAGAGAGCAATCAAAGCAAAGACACAGATGAATTACAAAGCTTAAAGTTGAAGTGTGGCATAAGCTAATTGTATAAGATCGTGTCACACAACAAATACAATTTTTATGGCAGTAAGGGTGGAGTGCGAAGTTGTGTGGGTAGATATGGACATACCATGCCAAGAAGCCATGGACATGGGGAACCACTGAAAGAGTTTAAGTAGAGGAATAGATAGTCAGACTTGATTTTAGATCTATCACTTCGTTGTTGTGGAGAGAATGCAGCACCAAGTAGGAAAAACCAGAGGGAGATGAATTAGAAGGCTATTACTTTAGTCAAGGAAAACAGGAGGGACCGATCTAGATCAGTGAAAATAAAAATAGAAAGCAGGTAGTATATACAAGAAATAATCAGGAGAAAATTGTATTAGGTGATTAACCACATGGTGAGTGATGAAGAGAGAGGCAGGTTTCTGCTTTGGAGATTGAAGAAGATTTTATGTTAATATCTAAGAGGAGGTTGGAGACTTACTGGAGATTTTATATGTATTATATATATATATGTATTATATATATATGTATTATATATGTGTTATATATATGTATTATATATATGTATTATATATATTTATATATGTAAAGTTAATATGCAAGTCTGAAACAGAGGTAAGGGGAAATAATTGTTGAGATGGAAACCTGAGGAAAAACCTGGATTTGAATAAAATAGAAACCCATGAAGGATACAAGGAAAGAACAGTCGAACAGATACGGAGAACGAGGAAAGGAACTAGAATGTTTGATTACTCACTGAGAAACTAATAGAGCTAAATTCCAAGAATAGGTTCACTAAGATGTGGGCTAAAATATGTCCATTGAGTCTGGGGTTAGAGTTTGACTTGGCCAAGAGTAGTTTTAGTTGTGGGGGTAGAAATGAAACCAGATTTTTCATACGATGGATTGATTATATGAAAGTATAGAAAAAAATGAATGTAGACTATTCATTCAAGAGGCTTGGTTGACTAGAAATTATATGAAATTGAGTTTGGGTTAAGAGGGATTCCAATTCTACAGATGAAGAAACCACTGCTTATTAACGTCAAATAATTTGTCCAAGAACACCTGATTGTCTGTGTTACACCCAAAATCATAACTTGGATTCCAAAACCTGTTCTTGTTTTGAGCTGAATAGATGGAGCAGCAGCATAAATGACATAAATAACAAGGTGCTGAATACTATCATCATCCTAGTATCCTCTCCTTTTCGACCATACCACGTTTTCTTGCAGCTGTATTTGAACCTCATTTTAGAACGATGATTATGGCAACAAAGGAGTGGATGGATCGAAGAGGAGAAGTACTGCAGGCAGCAAAATGGAAGCTAGGGAGGAAGAGTTGTCAAAGATGACTTTGGGGTTTGCGTCTTGGTTGGCTGAATTAATAGTGCTACTGTTGAGAGCAAAAGGCAGACCCACCAAATGTTGGGAAAGGAAGGCAGAAGCAGGTGCAGCGGAGAAGTTGTGAGTTTGTACAGTTCCTTGGCACCTGCCAGTCTCGATGTACTGAACATTCACAACAATGCATTTGAGAGCTCTGCAGCAATTGACCAATTTTTCATTAATGAAGTGGATTTCTATATTCAGTGTTGTATCAACTAAAATATGAACAAAAACATTAAGATTTACCAGGAGCTAACTAATTTGAGACCAACTTAGCTAGCTGATTGTTGGTCTCACTTGTTAGCTAAAATTTTAAGCGGGAGGTGGTCCCGAAGAGAAAAAAAAGTTAAATGAAGTGGTTTTTGTCTGCATTTATCTAAAGTGTTATTTGTACAAAGTAACAAATGACTTGGTTGAAATCACTGGGGAAAATTGTACGTTGCCTTGTCATATGAAAACCCTGTTTTTCCCTCTAGAGAGAGAACCTTGATACTTTAATTGTCATGTTTATCAGAGTCCAATTATGACATGAAACTCCTTACCTGGAATTAGTCTAGGTGGCGGTAGGAAATTTGCAAAAAATAATTTAAAAAGAATGACAGAGAACTGAAACCAGGTAATTCGAATCCACTATTCCAGCAATACAATTGGAAGACAATTTTAGAGTTTATACCCATTTCTTTTGAATCTTGAACCTCGAAAAATAGTTATGCATTCAAACGCTTTAAACTACAAGGCTAAGGAGAGGAAGACAAAGAATATACACTGTCATTAAATTTAAAAATAATTTAAAACTTACCATCTCAGACTTCACATCAACAACTCCGTTAATAGGTGCTTCAGAAATCACAAAGTAACAAACAACCAAAAAATACAACATTAAAATTAAGAATATTTGATGAGTGTACTTTTTGCATTGCTAACTTTAATCAAGGAAATGGCATTTGACTACCTAGTTCAAACATCTAATCAATGAGTTTGAATAAGTCTTGATGTTTCCCTTATGTTTGTAAAGTGTTTATATATCCTGATAGCAACATCTGTACTCATGACCTTTATTTCTACTGCCCTAAATGATCAAGGTCAGAACAGCGGCAGAAATCCTTTGTAAGGCAAAAGCCTGGGTTTTTACAACTTTAAGTATGCATTTGTTCTTCTGATATTCTTTCCTAAAAATTGGTAGGAGAGCTACCAGTAAAGGAAGGGTCAGTATTAATTACAGAAGGTTTAGCTTTCCTGCATATTGCATGAGACACGAGGATAATAATAGTCTCCTATCTTCGTACTTTTGCATTATGTTAATGATCGTCAGGAAGGCAATGTGCCAGGAAGACTACCCAGCCTTCTACTTCTGCCCGAGGTATCTGCGTTTTAATCCAAAATATCTATGTTTAAATTCAAATCCCAGAAGAGACTCAAATGAGTCTACTCTGTCTTATGAAACACTTACTTGTGCCAGTGAGTGGATTTTCATGCTGTGGTGCAGTCAGACGTACTTCAGTTTTACAGCAAGTGTTTCTTAAAGAGATGCTTCTGCTCTTTGCTTCCTCACTGGATATAGCTTTGGCAGTGGTCCAGTGAGACTGAGAAAATACTCTCAAATTAGGCACGGACTGGTGATAATTGCTAATTATTGAATGTCAATGGGTGAGAAAAGAAAAATCCATGAAATGGCAGAGATGGCATGTAAAAGTGCCAAGCACACTGTCATAGTATTCAATCCATCAGTCTTTATTAAAAAAAAGGGGGGGGGGTAAATTCAATTAGGCTAAATAGATGGTTATTTAACAACAGTCAATAAAATATTTCTTTACCGTATAGTAAATAGGCTTATATTTAACCACAGCTTAGTATATTCCAATGTTAATACCAGGGCAGTTTGTTTTCATAGCTTGATCTAAACAGCACTTTATGTTGACACTTCTATTGCGTATTTAATGAACTCATATCAAATATGCATGGCAAATAAATACTATGTTCCTGGTAAACCTTTATTCCTTCCCCACTCTCTTGATCTTTTCAAGTGAAGTAACGTGCTTTTCACAATATATTTCTTCTCTCATAAAAATGCGTATCACAACAGTGTAACTAAATCTTATTTCAATATTTTTGCAAGGCAGAAAAGAAAAATCTAGATCATTTTAAGTGCAGACTTGCTGCTGTTTTAAAATGCAGCTCAGAACTCTACCTCAGTTGGCCTGTGAGCAACCAGTCTGCTGAGAAGTACCCTTCTGAAAGAAAGGATTAAGGCTTCCTGAAAGTCCTTAATCGGCCGCCTCTATGAAAAAAACACTGTAGCAATGTGTGTGATGCTGCTGATCAGAATCAAGGCTGGCAGTGATGGCTGCCCTTAGCATTGTATGTGTGAGAGCATAGAGGAAATGGAGCTGCAGTGGGGCTCTGCATCGGGCATGGGAGCAAGGTATTGGTAATTTCCCCCAAGAACAAAGTCAGGAATGTTGGAAGCAAGAAATTAGGGTGGTTGGGGGTGCGTCTTTACTGTCATGAGATTGATACAAAATAGTATTGAAGTGACTGGGATTTCAAAGATTTGAAAGTGTCACATAACTGGCAGGTCCTAAGTCTCCTATTTAACCTATGCATAAAACACAGATAAAGGCTGCATGCTGGAAAGAAATAGATGAATACATGCACAACCTTCTGCCTCCTGATTTCTGACCAAGTCATGTTTAGATTGTGATGCTGCCATGAGCATCCCTTTCACTGAGGGAAGAGAGGAGGGCAATTCGCTCCCCCGGTTTTTAGAGATGGCATGTGGTTCAGCTCAACAGAGAGCAAAATAGTGATTTCTTCCTTTTTCTGTAGACACATATGACGATAGAAACTGCTCTGCAGTGTTTGTCTGGCCCAGAGTGTGCAATCTGTAAAGGGTTTCCTGGTAATTAAATTTTGAAAAGGATATGAATCCCTTTATTTATATTGGGTAACTTTGAGACCAGAAATAACAAATGTTTGATTCTTTAGCTCAATGGACTTTGAAATAAATGCTTATTTTTGTTCATCTCTAGCTTTGGGTAGTTTTTGAAATGCAGCTTTAAAGCTAGCCTTCCTTGTAATTCACTATGGGATGTCTTTATACACTGCTGACAGTAATACAACTCATTTTGGGTGATTAACTTAACCCCCAGTATTGCAAGTGTCGTGCTGCATTAGCATATCTTTCAAGGAATAGTTGCAGTGTGAGAAAATTGCCTGTAGGATTATTTGCAACTAGGAACCTGTGAAATGTAAAATAAAATTGAAGACTATAAAGTAAAACATCAAAGCTACCTAAAATATTAATAGCCAGCACTCTAAAAAGTAATTTAGAAGATTGCATGAGGTAGTGAAAATTACTAATTTAAAAACAGAGTTAAAAAAAAACAGGCAGGAGTTTAGAACAAACAACAGACAATAGAAATTCATTTTGTTCATACGATAAAAGGAGTTCAAGAGATACTGAAACCTTATCAGTTGAGAGGGTCTAAAGTTCAATATTTGACCATCCTGAACTTAAAGAAATATGAAAGCAAGGCTGACATTTTCTCCACTTCAAGATTGAAGAGAAAATATACTGTACCCTTAGTAAAATATTGTAGTGTATCGAAAGAGCATTTTCAGTCCCTCTTGGAAATTTTGTTTCACTGAAGCATTTCTTTTTTTAACTTGTTCTGTGATATCTCCCTGTGGCTCAGAGGTCATTTGATTGGCTATTTCTTAGGCATTTTCCAGGTTCGAAGCCAATTCTTCAGTGCTCTGTCATTCACACTAGGTGTTTTGTTTTGAGAGGAAAAATGTCAAGTGACATGGTGAATGTACTTCCTTTTCTTAAAGGGTAGGATCGGGGTTAGGAGCAGAATGCATGGATTGTGGAGTCATATGTGTCTGGGTGCAACTGTGCCTGCCACCTTCCAGCTGTATGACCTTGGGGTAACTTACTTAACATCTCCAAGTCTGTGCAAGTAGGTCATAATATCTATCTGAATGTGTTGTCAAAGATTCTATGAGACAACACTCATAAAACTTTTAGAATATTGCTTGGTGAGTAGCAAACATCCAATAAATGGTAGTTTACTTTTATGATTCATTATTCAAGATGATAGTTTCAGAAGTGGCAGGTAAGGCCCTGTGAAAAGTGGCAAGAAGCTCCACATTACGGTTGTGACATGGCAGACCTGAGGTGCCTTTTTAAGGTACTTTTCTACACTGGGAACAATTTTCCCCGCTTAGTTCTGTGATGGAGCTACAGGGAGAAAGGGGAATGTGTAAGGGAACGAGTGCATGGTGGAGGAGAAGAGGGTTGCATCTCTTGCATCTGGAGAATGGGCACTCAGTGCTCATGCGGGGTGCTTATATTTGTTGAGCATCTTTGAAGTAATACTTACCTAATACAGGTAAAAATGAATTAAAATGGGCATTTAAGTAGAGCCCATCATGTTACCAAATATTTCAAGATGTCTGATGAAGTGAGGAATTGTACTCACAGTAGAAGAATGAAGTTAACACAAGTTTGGAGCAAGTGAGCATAGTAAAGAAAAAACAATAGGAATAATAGAAAAAGGGAAAAAAGGTAGAAAAAAAGGAAAGGAATCACACATGTGAAAGATGTTAAAAAAAAACTGAAAGAAAGTACATGGAACAAAGATGAAGAGATACTCATAATGATGATAATAACATTTTATGAACATTGGCTATATGCAAGGCTGTGTACTAGCATTTTAGTTTCAGGGTTTTTTTTTTTCTTTCTTCTTTTTCTTCTTCACTTCTTAATTCTTGAATTTTGAACAAAGATCTTATTATTTCGATGTATAGCTAGGGGAATGGGTTCAGGAAATTAATTTGCCTAAGATATACAATATTTAGAAAATCAGGAGTTCAGGAAATATGATGAAAATTATTTTTTAAACCATAGGCATCAAATAAGATTGTGTCATACCTTGAAGAAATTAGAATATCATCGTAGGAAAAGTCACTGTTGAAGTCATTGTGAAGTTGAAATTAAACCATGTAAAGTCCATTGAATTATGTCAAGGATACTGTTGTTATAAATTGTATATTTATCATTCTATATTATACATATGTCAAATGTATATGCTATTAGATTTTTAAAATTCTTGTAGCACAAAGAAAGCACATTTTTGATTATTAAACAGATAGCCACTTTTTCTAAAATTACTAATTGAGCAATGATTAGAAGCACACCGCTTAAAAAATGCTGAGGAATTAATAAGATGGAGAACACAATACCTTCCTTTACACTTTGGCATCAACAACTATTCTTTGGCGGGTTATAGTCTGTGTTTAGCACTGTACTAGGACTTTGTGTTCATGAAGAAAGACAATTTGTGGTCCGTGTTGTCACTGAGCTCATAGTTTAGCCTGGGACCATGACAAACATGAAACACCATAATACAAAAATACTAAGAACACAAATAAGAAATGAGGTGAGCCAATCATTGCTGGAAGAATTCAAAAACAATCCATCATGGCTGGAATAGTTGGGGAAAATTGTTAATAAATTGTAGAAACTAATAAAAGAAAACAGTAAGCATGTAAGAAAACAATAAAGAAAAAAATAATAAAAGTACTAAAATAAGACATTGGGAAATCCTTCATAGGAATATGAAGTCTAACTATGATGGAAAATGTAGAAGTCAAAAAAGAAAAGGTTTCCTATATAAAAATGAAGATCATCTGCTATAAATAAATAAATAAATAAATAAATAAATAAATAAATATCTTAACCCAAGGTAAAACTTAATGAGCAAGCAATTAGTCAATGCAACTAGTATATGAGACAAATGGGTTCATCTCTCAACTACAGAGAGTGCTTATAGAAAATGTTAAGAAGTTTGGACCCAGAATATGCACTGACAGTTCATTGAAAGGGAAATACAAGTGGTTCTTAAGCAAATGAAGATTTATTTAACCTCATTTTTATAATACACACACACATAAATGTAAAATACACTGAAATACTATTTTTCAATTATTGAATTATTGAAACTAGGAATGGAGTCCCAAATAAACCACATGGACTAGTCAGAAAGGCAGAATCTCCAAAGAAATTTTGATGTAATGTCATAGGAAAAAGGGAATGGATATTGAGTAGAAGAAAAAAAAACAACCTCAGTCATCTAGTGTAAATGCTAAAACTACACCATATCACTATTTTACCAGGAGCACTTTATGCCATGGTTGTTTCTAATGAGGAAGTTTTGTATTCTGTAAGAGTTCAGCATATTTTGTGTATTAAAATATGTTTTAAGACTGTTGCTTTCAATCAAGATGGAGTAATAGGACATCAGATTTATCCTCTCCACTTGAAATAGCTGAAAAAGTAGACAAAATATAGAGTTTTCAAGAACTTGAACATTAGAGAATGAAGGGCAGTGATTCCTAAGAATCAGGTTACATATGGGGTGAGTTTTATAATTATCCCAGCTTATTGGTACAAGAGGATTTCCAGGCTGCAGTGCCTGGATGGGGACTCTAGGCAATGTATGGTAGACTTCTTGATTTGGGGGTAAAGGAGCTGTTTGGGAGTGTTGGGAGACTGAGGTGCACAAAAACTCACCAACCAACCAAATAAAAAAAAAAAAAAAAACCTGTAGGTATCTCTAGGGAGTCTTTCTTGAGTAATTAGGAAGGCACTGTTCAGCAAATATGTGTGAGGAAACTACTGGAGGCCAAGCGAACAACTAGCTGATAGCATTAAAAGCAACAGTAGTCAGAGCTCACACTAGGCCAAGAGTATTGCTTATTTCCCAGCCAGACTGGAAAATCATGTAATTCAGAGAATTGGGTAAATACTCAGAAGGGTCTCGCCTCAGCAGAGGGGAAAAATGAGACATCGACTACTGTTTTTACTTCAGCCTAACAAATCTTAGGAGCAAGACCCAGAAGGATCAAATGGTTTCCAAGTTACTTAACTAGATCCCAGAAGAAAGCTCAAGAAGTTTAGAGGAAAATAAAAATATCCAGTGCTTAACAAAGTATGATTTACAATTTCTGGCATGTAATCAACAAATTACCAGTTATAAGAAGAATCAGGGAAATGAAATACATAATGAGGAGAAAAATTAATCAATGAAAAGCAGCCCAACTCTGAAACAGAGGTTAGAATTAGCAGACAAGGACATTAAAACGATTATTATAATCGTACTCCATATATTCAAAAAGCCAGAGGAAAATTGAAAATGTTATATAGAGACATGGAAGATGCAAAAAAGACCCAAATCAAACTTCTGGAGATGAAAACTCTAATGTCTGACATGAAACGATACACTGGATAGGATTAATGATAGATAAGACATTGCAGAAGAAATGATTGGTGAACTTTCAGATCTAGTAGCAGAAGCTATCCAAAATGAAAAACAGAAATGGAGAAGACTCAAAGAAAACAACAAAAAAATCAGATCGTTAGGAAACTGGGGACAGCTTCTCTGGCAACCTCACACATATGTAATTGGAATCCTGAAAGACAGGAGGACAGAAAATGTTTGAAGAAATAATGGCAAAACTTTCCAGAGTTGCTGAAAACTACAAACCCACAGATCCGAGTTGCTCAATGAACTCCAAGTAGAAAACTGTACTAAGGAACAAAATAACCTGTTTACTCAAAATGAGTGATAAAATGAAAATCTTAAGGACAGCCAGATGGTTTCTGTGATCTACAGAGGAACAAAAAAATAAATATTGAGGCACATTTCTCTTTAGAAACAATGCAAGTGAGAAGATAGTGGGGTGACATTTTGAAAGAAAAATAACTGCCAAGGAAGAATTTTATAACCAGGTCAGCTTCTATTTCAGCTTAGAGATGGAGAGACTTGGAAATAATAGGGACATGTAACATGCAACAGGAAAATACAAACTGCAAATTAATGATGCTTCTTGAATTTGCCAGAGAATTGAAATGTGAATTATTGGGAGTAGTGAGGCAACTAGAGAAATAGGATCCAAGCATTTGTTTACCTGGGGCAGACACCACTGGCTGTTTAAAAGGTGGTAAGAGGATATAGCTAAAAATTGTTAACAAATTGCTAAAGATGGAATGAGGGCTGGAATAAGAGTGAAAAAGCTCCTGAGGACTTCAGATAATACAACATTCTCACACTCTTGGAAGAAAAGCCTTAACCCCACAAGGCACTAAGATGGATGATGGGAAGAGGCCCGAGATAGGTTTTCTCATGGTTCTCTTTGGGAGAAAGGAAAGACAGTCACTGCCATAACTCTACCCAGAACTATTTTTCCTATTTCCCTTTCTGATCAAAAGCCTTAATTAACCTTTGAGTGTGGGCGTTGGTGGTCAAGAACAACACAAATGTGTTGCTTTAGGGCACTGGTGGGAACCCACTGCAATTTGGAAAAGGGAGTTTTTTAAAAAACACCACTTGAGGAGGAACAGAATAAGTTCCAGTTTCAACATTACAATAAGAAGAGAGGCAGTGTCCTTTCTTATGAAGGACACTAGCTGGGCTCATAGACACTGTCCACCCAGAATTAAGGCAAACAAGTGTTGAGTAAAAATAACAGTGGAATATAGCTGAGAGAGCTGCAAAGAATAGATTCTATCTGGGGAGAAGTGCAGTGAGAAAACACAGCACTAATACCAAGGGGAGAACAAACACTTTAAAACCTTCCTTGGCAACCATCCCATCTCTAAACCCAAGGTATCACTCAGGGAATTTGAATCCTGTGGTGAACCAAGACCCCTCATAGCAACAACAAATCTCAAACACAGTTCAGCTCCTGACTAGACCATCATAAACCCTTCAATAACTGGCAGTAATAATAATAATAATAATAATAATAATAATAACAAACAAACAAAAACTCTGCTTATTTCCAAGCTTAAAAATATTTATTTCAATATCTCCTGTCCTACACAAGATGTCTGGCTTTCAACAATAACAACAAAAAACTGTGAGGCATCCAAAAAGACATGGGAAAACATTCTGAAGAATCACTAGGACTAGACTCAGTTGTGACAGAGATGTTGAAACTCTTTGACAAGAATTTTTTTTTTTTTAATATTCCAAGTTAGTTAACATACAGTGTAGTCTTGTCTTCAGGAGTAGAACCCAGTGATTCCTCTCTTACGTGTGATACTCAGTGCTCATCCCAAAAAGTGCCCTCCTTAATGCCCTCATTGACAAGAATTTTAAATATGATTAATATATTAAGAATTTTAATGGAAAAATTAGATTGCAGTGCAAGATCAGATGGGTAATTTCCACAAAGAAATAGGAACTAGGAAAAATCAAATGGAAGCACAAGAAGTGAGAAACATGGCTAATAGAGATGAAGAATGTGTTTCATGGGCTCATCAATAGACTTGATACAGCCAAGAAAAGAATTAGTGAACTTGAAGAGAAGGCAACAGATAACACAAATTGAAACAGAAAGTACAAAGAGTTGGGGGATTAAAAAGTCAAACACCATAGAGCATACAAGAGCTGTGGGATAATATCAAATGGTATAAATAGAGGCATAGTTGGAATTCCAGAAGGAAAAGAGAGAGAATGGGGTAGTAGAGCTATTTGAAGAAAGTTTTCTAATATTATTGACAGATATGCAAACCAGTCCAAGAAGATGAGAGAACATGAAGTAGAATAAATATCATAAGACCACACCCAGACATTTTATATTTAAGCCACTGTAAATGAAATACAAAAGATGATCTTGAAGGCAGCCAGCGGGAAAAAGATACATTACGTATGGTAGAATGAGATAATAAATACACCAGACTTCTCATCAGAAATCATGGAAGCAAGAAGACAAGTAATGTCTTTAGAATGCTGACAGAAGAAAAACAAAAACCTGTTAAAACGAAGAAACAAACAAACAATAACAACAAAAAACTCTGTTAGCCCAGAATTCTATGCCCAGCAGAGGTATTTTCTATAAGTGGAGGAAAAATACTTTCTCAGACACACAAAAGTGGAGGGCATTCATTTCTAGTAGACCTACTCTACATAGTGTATCAAAGGAGGCAGGTTATTATGTTTTCTTTTAAGGAGGTTTTTCAGGCAGAAGTATTATGATATCAATCAGAAAAACTGAGGAATATTGAAAAATGAATAAATTAAGGTAAAATGAAATTTCTATTTTTCTTATAGCTTGATGTCTCTAAGAGATCCTGGTTGTTAAGTCAGAAAGAGTAACAATATAATGTGTGCTTAGTGTATATGTTTTAAAAATAACAGTGGTGCAAAAAATATCAGGGAGTGATTTGGGATGTATTTTTATAAATCATAACATTACAACTTAGGTGGTATATTATTTGAAAATAGATTCAGATAGTTTAAAAGCGCATATTGAAAAACCGTATAGCACCCACAAAAATGGTTAAAAGAGACACAAATAATAATTCAATAGAATAGATATAACAGAATCATAAAAACTGATCAACTAACCCAAAAGAAGGCAGACAAAGTAGAAAGAAGAACCAGAGAACAATACGATCCAGGCATTCCAGCTTCAGGTATTTACTCAAGCAAAATGAAAACATTTCCCCATAGGAATATTTGTGTACACATGTTCATAGCTGCTTTATTTGTAATAGCAAAAACCTGGAAAAAATCCAAATATCCACCAACAGGTAAATGGATAAGCAAATCGTGTTATATACATACAGTGGAATGTTCAACAATCAAAAGGAAAGAACCGTTGATATATACAACAATATGGATAAATCCCAAAAACAATTATGATAGATGAAAGAAGTTGGTCAAAAAAAGAGTTTGTTTTTATTTGTGTAAAATTCTGGAAAAGGCAAACTAATCTAAAGTGACAAAAATAGATTAGTGGTTGCCTAGAAATGGGGCATGGATGGATAGGGTATGGAAGATAGCAATGTAGCAAGAGAAAACTTTTGGGGGTGTAGGATATGTTTCTCTCGATGTGATGCTTTTGTGTGTGTGTGTGTGTGTGTGTGTGTGTGTGTGTGTGTGTGTGAAAACTTAAACTGTATCCATTAAACACATGAAGTGTGTTGTATGTCAGTTATATCTCAATAAAGCTGTTAAGGAAGTATGGTTTGTTTTGTTTTAAAGCTTATTTTTTTACTTATTTTAAGAGAGAGAGAGAGAACACGCACATGTGTGAGCAGGGGAGGGGCAGAGAGAGAGACTCTGTGCTGTCAGTGTGGGGCCTGACACGAGGCTTGATCCCAGGATCTCAGTGCCTGAGATCATGATGTCAGTCAAAACCAAGAGTCAGATGCTTAACCGACTAAGCCACCCAGGTACCCTGATAAGGTATGTTTTAAGCAGATTTATGATAGCATTTTCCAGTTTGCAGCAACTATATTTTAATTTCCACCTAACTTCACTGTGCTTGCATAAATTTATTCTTATACTTTCCTGGTGCAGGATCAGAATATCATGCCTAACTAATTTATGCAAACAGTATGGCCCCAAACTATCAAAACATTATCCTACGTCACACACTACTACTAAGTGCTGCAAAGTCTAAAATTCTGCCTTTCGATTTCCACCCACTGTTCTTTCTATGAAGTCATTTTGTGGCTAGCTGCTCATCAAATCCTTTCCTTCATCTTCCTGGGCACACAGCTATATTACATTTTCTGTCCTTCTCTTGCAGTGAGATGTGGCCATGTAACCCAATTCTATCTAAGGGCAAGTAAGCAGCAGAAGTGATAGGCACAACTTTCAGACCTGATCCTTAAACTTCTCTTGTACATGATCTTTCTCACCTTTCCCCATCATCTGGCTGCCTGAGGACCCTTCCAAGACCCTACAAGAAGGCACAGCTACAATATGAAATGCCTTTGTGTGTAAATGAAAATGTAGAAAGCTGCATGCTCACCAGGGACAGCGGAATTAGACTGTTATGTGAGTCATGAAATAAATTTTATTGGGTTAAGCCATGAAATTTGGCATTTGGTTTGCTACAGCATCCATATTATAATAACTAATATACATTGCTTATTTTTACCAGCATTAGTGGAGATAATAAAGGTGACCCTTAACATAGCTGTGTCTTTCCCTGCACAATTCTTTTTTTAAGGCTGTCTTTGTACGTTTACTCTGGTGCCAGATTCACAGTAGATATTTAATAAATGCTTTTTAACTTTCTTGGACTTATTTTTTCCATTGTCATTTTGGAATATAGAAACAACAAAAAAGAAAATACATTTATTTGTTCCAATTAGCATGTCTTTATGAAAAAAATTTTAAATGTAAGTTTTAGAAGTTTTGTCAAGACAGATATCTCACAACCGTACTGCCACACAGTAGCTTTCTCTATTATCTGTAAGAATATGAATCATAAAACATTGTGATTGAGAGAAATAATTACTGTTGAAATAGAGTGCACGTAAGGGTTTGTAGTTACTTGCAGAAAACTTATTCACACTTTTGATCAAAATTCCATTATACAATTCCAAATTACGTTTTCAAAAACAAGTTAGAAAGCAACACACTTTTCTTTAGTACAAAATCATCTTGTAAAAGGATTGTGTTCATGAACAGTGATATTTCATTTCAGCTTGTGGGTGTTATTTCTAAAGAAACTAAGTGGCTCTATTTCTCTATAGGATTTACTAAAACAAACTTGACTACATGAGTAGGGAAGGAATATGGCCATTTGTCTCTACTGTTCAACTAACTGGTGATTGTTAAAAAGTGCTACCCATGTCATTCCTTTTCTGAGTAGATTCAGAGGATGTGATACCACCTGCACAAGGCACTCACTCCACCTCGCTCGTGGCATAACCACTGGCTCTGAAGTGCACCTAGCGCAGAGGAGGGAAAAAGGGGGCTCTCTTCTCAAATTGCAAGAAATAACCTTTCTAGAGAAATTACTACAATCATAGAAGAATTGCTGTTTCTTTGAGGAATAAGAAAAGAAATATGTGGGCAGTTGGGCGTCTGAGGGGTTCAGAGTGGGAGATGTGAAATGGCTACTCTACGATGTAGAAAAGCCCTTTCTTGCAGCACATTTTTGAACCAGGCTCTTACTTGACAAGTACAGATGGGCCAGGAAAGAAAAAATTGAGCTCACTCGGTTCAGAGGGTAGTGTTACCTGGGGGCTATGTACTTTACACACTGAGATCACAGATGTTCAGTGAACATGGAGGTGTTCTTGATGAAGTTCTGTCCTTACTGCTTTATTTGCTTATTTATTAGAGATACCTGTTAATTAGTGAAGTAGGCACATGTTTAGTAATGGATAGACTTTATCCCATAAATACTGAAAATAAAATCTTCATCCAAAGAGTGGAGAGCTTAAGAAAGAGCTTGAAAAGGTTGGGAATACCCCAAAGAGAGGTTGAAGAGAGAGCCTTGAGGCAGTTCACGGGTCACAGACCTTCAGATGAGTGAGGAGTCACTCAAAACCCTCCTCTCTACCTTATTCAAAATATATCAATGGACTTAATGTGAATAAATCAACTCCATTCCTCTGCCCTGGAAGATCATAAATAGAAAATCAAAGAACTAAAATCAGAGGGCTAAGAAGGACTTAGAGAAGTCACAGAGTTCACCAGTTTGCCTCCCAGCATAGGATGGCATCTAAGTCTAACAAGGCAGGTGATGAATATTCTTAAAGGTGGCTGGTGGTTCACACTGTTCAAATGGATGTCCAACTACCATTTATTAAAGGAAAGAGCTTTTGTTCCCCCGCTGATATCAGTGGCAGAGCTGTTCTAACTAAAATGTGTGTTAAATATCAGAAGCCATCAATGCACTTATAGAGGATTATATTTCTTGGACTTCAAAGTAACGTTAGGCAGTGTGATTTGAAATTGTAACTTTGAAATTAAAAAAAATACAAGTTTTCACCACTGATAAAATTGTGATTTTATTTTATTTTATTTTACTTTATTTTATTTATTAGCTGCTCAGTTTGAATCTCCTTGGCTCATCTACACTCAGGCAGAGGGTGCACAGGGGGTGGGTCTGTTGCTCCCTCAGTCCTGCCTCCCTGCTCCCTTGGGTCCCTCCTTGGACCCCAGCACCTGTAGTAGCCTAAAATTGTGACTTCTTTTTTTTTTTTAATTTTTTTTTCAACGTTTATTTATTTTTGGGACAGAGAGAGACAGAGCATGAACGGGCGAGGGGCAGAGAGAGAGGGAGACACAGAATCGGAAACAGGCTCCAGGCTCTGAGCCATCAGCCCAGAGCCCGACGCGGGGCTCGAACTCACGGACCGCGAGATCGTGACCTGGCTGAAGTCGGACGCTTAACCGACTGCGCCACCCAGGCGCCCCTAAAATTGTGACTTCTTAATCATTGTTCTGTGCACTTATGGTACAAATTTTTTTTTTTAACGTTTTGCCTTTACTTTTCTCCCTGTCCTCAAGTAGTTGTAGCTGGATTGTTTCTAAAATTTTCCTATTTCCCTTACTTCTCCCTCTATCTTAACCCTAGGGTGTATGATTTGGATTTAGAAAAATCTGGCATAATGGACAGAACCCTGGACTCCTGAGAGTTGTCTGAGTACAGGATGGGAGCGAAAGCAGTTTTAGGATAGTGTGGTAGAGGCTCTGGTGAAGTCATAGCAGCAAGCAAATCACCACTGGGCCAGTTAACTCTTAACTGGAGAGTCAGGGAAAGCATCTTGGAAGTGATTTGGCCGGGAGGAGGGATGGGGGGCGAAGGGGTGGTGGTGTTCCACGAGGAAACAGCATATACAAAGTTGCAATGTTGCAAAGCTGTTAAGTAGCATAGTCCATTCACTCTGTTTGTAGTAATCAGTTACTCATTACTGAAGTCTAGAATGAATAGCATGGAGAATCACAAGATAGGCATAAATAGGCCAGGTCATAGAGAGGCTAACATCATTAAGGAGAAATTTCTGGATACTACCATTGACATGTTATTAGATTTTCATCTTTATGGATGTTCCTTCTTCCCATGAGAGTAATGAAGTAATTTACTAGCAGGAGGCCCACAATGGCTAAGAACGGCTACTATGGATATAGCTGGAACCAGAGTGGTAAGGCTACTGAGAAAGGAGCCTAAGAAATAAAGACTCTTTTATAACCCAGCCCAGCTGCTTTTTCTCGCAGCGATGCATTCTGATGAACCATCCTGCTGCCCAGAACCACCATTATCTGTAAGGCTTAAATAGCTATGTTTATAATTTATATTTTGGTGGTAAGGCCTACTTTAATTCAAGTCAAAGACTGACCTGAATTTAAGAGGAGGAAGCAAGGTTGTTAGGTAACCAGAAGACAAGCTGGCACAGTTCTGTTGTCATGCAAGGAAATGTCCATTGCTTTAGATCCTCAGCCATTCAAGAGACTGTGTTCTCCTTCTACTCCCTTCCAGTCCAATGCAGCTTAGTTTTGCACCACTTCCTTAATTTGCTGACAACGGTCCCATAGCCCTGATGTATTGTCTGAACTGCGCTTTTTTAAAGCTGATCTGAGCTACACAGTAAGTTCCAACATTACTGGATCTCATCTCATGTTGCAAACTCAGTCTCCCTTTAATTATGGTGAATTTGGACAGCATTTATTCCATAGATAAGAATAAAGAAAGTTGAAAATGAGTTTCTGAGAGTTCATGTAGCAAAGAAGTGGAAACCCAGATGGATTCCTTCATTGTTATTACAGCAGCAAACATGCTGGAAGTACAGGTCACTCTGTGAGTTGGTTTCCACTTTGTATTCATTCATTCATTCCTTCATCTTGTATTCCAGGATGGTGTAAGATGGAGGGCTCTCTTTCAGGCTAAGCAAGAACCTTGAAGAGCAGTGCAATGTCAAGGCTTGTCTGAATCTTCCCAAGATTTGCATTTTTATAAAGGTGTGTCAGGTCAGTCTGGTTTTAAGCATAATAGTAAGAATAAGACTAACTCTTTGTCCTAAAATACAAATAAGTAAATAAATAACTTTTAAAAAGAGGGAAAGAAATAAAGGGGGGAACCAGTCTCCATGCTGGATCCCAGCTTCTCAGAATTGTGCGAGCCCCAGTTTAGGCCTGAGTTTGTGCTTTACCACTCATCCCAAAGCTGCTGTTGTCAGTGCCATCTTCTGCTACATGTTGAGGGAGCACTTTTTATTCATCTTGTACTGTCCATAAATGTCTAAATCATGACTGAACAGAAATGAACTTTCAGGCCAATGGAGTTGGTGTAGTGTAGCTGGTGTAGTGAAATGTTTCTTGCCAACTGACCTATTAACATTATTCTTGCTCAAGTAGTACACAACTATGGACTCTTCCTCCCTATATATAAAACCCTTTCTGTGAATATCTTCCAAATACCTTTGAGTCTCTAGAAATAACGTGTGCAGCGGTGCATCTGAGAAAGGGAAAGGTCTGGTTTGCATGGGAAGGTGCTCTAGATTAAGAGCCAGGTCAAGAAGGCTCGGTTTTACTTTTGGCCATGTGAACACCAGGTCAATGAATTTTTTTTTTTTTTTTGAAATAAAAATTTATGGTCTGAAATCTATTCCATACAAAATGATTCCATTTGAGATTCTATTTTAGAGTTCATATTATCAACTTAAACTAATAATTTTCTTTAAACTTTAAACTTTTTTTTTTTTTTAATTTTTTTTTTTTTTCAACGTTTATTTATTTTTGGGACAGAGAGAGACAGAGCATGAACGGGGGAGGGGCAGAGAGAGAGGGAGACACAGAATCGGAAACAGGCTCCAGGCTCTGAGCCATCAGCTCAGAGCCCGACGCGGGGCTCGAACTCACGGACCGCGAGATCGTGACCTGGCTGAAATCGGACGCTTAACCGACGGCGCCACCCAGGCGCCCCAAACTTTAAACTTTTTTTAATGTTTATTTATCTTTCAGAGAGAGAGAGAGAGAGAGAGCTCACATGCAAGCAAGTAGGGGAGGGGCAGAGAGAGGGAGATAGGACCTGAGGAGGCTCTGCGCTGTCAGCACAGAGCCCGATATGGGGCTCAAACTTACGAATCATGAAATCATGACCTCAGCTGAAGTCGGATGTGTAACTGACCGAGTCACCCAGATGCCCCTTAAATTAATAATTTGGAGATGATTTTTTAGCACTGTAGTTTAAGAAACACATCCTCTTAGCTTTTAATGGGTATGTTGTCTTCTATGATATTTGATTTGTAAGAGGTAAGTTATGTCCCATATCATTGTAGTTTTCTTCTTCTTTTTTTTAAATTTTTTTTCAACTTTTTTTTTTTTTTTTTTTAATTTTTGGGACAGAGAGAGACAGAGCATGAACGGGGGAGGGGCAGAGAGAGAGAGGGAGACACAGAATCGGAAACAGGCTCCAGGCTCCGAGCCATCAGCCCAGAGCCTGACGCGGGGCTCGAACTAACGGACCGTGAGATCGTGACCTGAGCTGAAGTCGGACGCTTAACCGACTGCGCCACCCAGGCGCCCCTGTAGTTTTCTTCTTCTGACATAGGATCAAAGTAAGATCCGTTAATTTTTAAGATTGTGGTTGGTGCCATAAAGATTTATTCAGTTAGCTTTCAGGTTTTCATTTTTGTTAATATGAATTCTCACAGACTAAGTGGTATGAAAATAACTAATTATATAGTGTGACAAAGTAGGTTCGTACATTTCTCACCAAAAGTATTGTGCTGAAAACACAATTTTCATTTTGTTTTTCATATGTAAAAATTAAAGGAAGATTTTAGGACAAATAACTGCCTTGACTTCAGATAGCTTTCTTCTGTGTTTGGGACTCTCATTGCCTATGACAGATGAAGCGATTTCAGTGGGACGATTCTATTGTTTAATTTGATATCCTGACATTCTAATGGTTGCATCATGACATCTAGTTGTCCCAGATCTCTTTATGCTGTTCTGTGGGAGTGACAGTGTAAAAAAAAAATACGCATCTTTAAGCTGCCATTCTGCTTAACTCCTCCTCTGCAATAACATTTGCATGCATAATACATCATAACAAATTAGATGTCGCAAAGACACACAACAGGAATTATGTGAATGTGCGGTAAGAGCTTGGCTGATGTAGCAGGAGAGGAGGAGACTGGAGGCTGAGGGAAGAGAGAAGAAGAAGAAAAAGACTCATGAATGAAAATGCCCATAGAAGATGGCAGCTGAAATTTATCTTCTCATCTTTTTAAGGCCAGTAATCAATTGCGGAAAAGTAAAGGAAAAGGGAACATTCCAGACCAATCTGGTTACCACCAGTCTGATAGAAGATTGGAATTAAACAATGCTATTTTGTTCTAGAGGGGAACATATTCATTGGTTTGAAGGCAGTTAAAGTAACTATGACACCGAGGAAATCTCTTTATTTCACATGTTAACCTGGAAAAAAAAAAAAAAGGAAGATATTGAGGTTGTAATTCAAGCTTATTGGAAGTGTTTTCTAGTAGACTGGAAACAATCTTCTTGACTGAATGAGCCTAGGCTGGAATTACAGCTGTACCCATAAAGACCTCAGCCACTCTGCTTGGCTTCTACCTTATAATGACTGGATTAAAGTGTTTTTCTTATGTGATTGTATGTCTTCTGGCCTCCTGACACACAAAATTGGTCAATTTAGAAGCACTGCTACCTGATGGTCATTGAAAGGCCATTGTCCCTGACGTGCTATTAGTACATGTCATACCTTGGCCAATAAGTGGCACAAGGACCGGGTCCTTTTCTAAAAGGTTGGAATAGCAACTTTCAAAATGATGAGAATCAGTCAATATCTGCTGATGATTTTAAATGTTTTGTTTAGTCTGACAAAAGCACAGGAAAGAGGAATTGGACTCCTGGTTCCCTTTATTTTTGTCTCCCCTCCCACCCCGCCATCTCTTTCCATTTTTCTTACTCATTTTCTGTCTGTTTTCCACAAATACATAAGGGAAATAATAAATTTTCAGTATCATGGAAGTTGGATTAAATTCAGGAGAAGCCCCAGATATTAGTGTGGTTACGATACATGCTGTAAATCTTTGCTTTCTGTCCTGCTCACCTTGGCTTCTATTTCCTTAGTTTGCCCCCTCCCAGCCCTCTTCCTTCTCCTCTGATCTCAGGCCAGGCGTCCCACTCTGCAAGGAGGCACGTAACAGATTGCTTCAGTGAAGCATTTGCCATTCTCCAGGTTTTTTCTCATCATTCTCTTGCAGCCTTTTTCCAATGCTCCTGACAACGTGGAAGAGCTCCCCAGCCAATCATTTTCTGGCATTCCATTGGTTCCATGGCGAGATCCGAGGAAGCCCATCAGCCTCTGCTAGGCTGATAACCATCATTGCTTCTAATGTGTGCTTCGGCATTTCTCATCACAGCATGCATCTGTTGGGCAGATAAAAGGAGAGATTTACAAATATATAATCAGCAGATGTATGAAGGCTGTTGAAGCAAAGTAGACTAAGAAGGAAGCATATCCACATTTTCTTGGGGGCAAGAGTAGATAAATATGCTGGCTTTTGTATGATTAGGTCATTACTAACACCTGGAGGCTGTCTCGGTCCTTGGAGGGAAACCATGGAGAATATTTGGTAACGAACACATTTGGTTCACAGAGGGGGTTATTCTAAGCCAGATTGGAAAACATTTTAAAATGGAATATTGCCTGCATAAAAGAGGCAGATATTTCAGCTTTGCTTCATAACAGGAGTTCTCTAGTGGATCCTTCTGCATAATGGAGCCGTATGGTGGGTCTATGGAATATCACGCTCTGATATCAGAAAAGCACACGTATCTTCAGCCAAATGTTTGCATGTGCGTTAGAGCACATATAGTATTATTTAATCACTTTCGCCCAGGCCCTTGTGTATTAGCTCCCCAGCACCAATTGTATAAGGAGCCTCACTTAAAACCAGTGGGGTTTTTGAATACCAGTGAAGAGATTTCAAAACTATAGTCCTTGAAATATTAATTCAAGTCTGTCTCTTATTGATCTTTAGTATTCTCTTCCCCTACCCCCTAAATTTCCAACATAATAAACATGGAAAATATTGGAAACTTAGAATAAATATTAAGATAATTTCATATTTGAGGCTTTCCTTTCACCTTAACTAATATAAAGCTGATAGATACCATCGTCTCGCTTCATAACACACACTTTATTGATGGATTTCTCCAGCACATCTGTTAGAAGCCCTAATTTTTTAAAAAGAGAAAAAGGACACATCGTAAACTTGTGGGAAAGGAAATAAATACCAAGAAATTAATTACTTAGCCTTTGCTTGACAACAAGAAAACCTTGGTGTAGTGATTTCTCACCATGGACTCAGATTTCTAGAAAACTGTACATGACCAAGAGAAGCTCTGTGGGTCACACTAAGTCATCAGGATATTGGGAAGTTGCATTAGGATGACACTGTCCGACAGAGAGGAATTGCTTGCTCTGGTAAGAGATTAAAAATTTAATACTGTAGGATATTATATCATTCTAGGCCTCTCTATTCCTTCTCAGTTTCTTTCTCACACTGTCTAGTTTTTTTTCTCCTTTCTGCTCTATCTATGGTGAATACCTCATGCTTCAAAAAATTTTTTTAAGGGAATCTTTCAACTTTTTCCTCTGTAAACTTTAATTTGTGGGTTACATTTTCTTAAACATGAAGCTTTCCTTTTCTGTGCCGGAATTAGAGGAAAGAAGTAACATGGATGTTGTATGCTGTGTCTTCAATAAAGATAAATGGTAGTGATTTTTGGATAGAATTAAATGAATAGTTAGAGACACTAAATTAAGAGAGGCACAGGGGTGCCTGGGTGGCTCAGTTGGTTGAGCGTCCAGCTCTTGGTTTCGGCTCCGGTCATGATCTCATGGTTTGTGGGATCGAACCCTGCCTTGGCTGACAGTAGGGAGCCTGCTTGGGATTCTGTCTCTTCCTCTCTCTCTGCCCCTGACCTGCTTGCATGTGCATGCTCTCTCTCTCCCTCTCAAAATAAATAAATAAACATTAAAAAAAAATGGTACAGAATAATGTCAATGCCAGCCTCACACATGCAGGCTTCCTTGGCTGAACATCACCTAAGCTATTTTAGAACACAGATACATGCCTTTAATGATTACAAATCTTCTTCCATCTCCAAGTGAGATGAAAAAGAAATTGTATCTGTTTTTCTTCATTGTCTAAAAGGTATATGCATAATCTGTATGATAAACATGTGGCAAGCAACTGGCGCATAAATAATTCAGTGATGTTGAACAGGGGATTTATTACAGAATGCCATTCCACATATCCCACCTCACCCTTCCCCCTTTCTGTGCTACTCAGTACCCGCATGACCTCCATCGAGTAGGTATGTTCCGTTAAATCTAGGAACTTCTCAATTTCTGTTATAACTCCAGAAACAAAACAAAATAGAAAGAAACAAAACTTGGTATTTTAAGGTACTGTATTCCTTTTTTAAGAGATAAGTTTACCCCCTCTCCTAGTGAAATGATTTTGAAATTCAGATAAAGCTGAAGTTGGAGAGGATTTCTCTCCCCCCACTTACATCCTACTTCATAGAATTTCCATGAGTCATATTGTTTTAAGGGTTCATAAAAGAACGTACTTGGTATTGTACCAATTTAATGTTCCAAAGGAAACATTTGCCCTTGAGATTCTTCTAATATGCTGCATTTGGATTCAATGAAAGAGTTTATGTGCACAACTTTTGCTGTCTAATGGGAATTTTTTGTGTGGTCTGTCTGATGGCAATTTGGGGATGAGAGAGGAAATGAGAATCAATATTATATTATCAATTTCTGTTCATCACCGTCAGCTTTCTGTCCCTCCCCCTAACACATTCTCATCCACCTGCACAGTGTTCTCCTTTTATGGTATTAGTATACGATAAAACTTTATTTCACAGCCTTAACATAATATTGTGGAAAAAAAGAAAAAAAGGAAGCCATTTCAGAACAACTATTGGTTTTGTAGCCAAACTTTTCTTCAATTCTTGATGTAAAAATACAAATTGTAACAATTCTAGTTTTCCCATGCAGTCAATAGCTAATCGCATTACTATTTTATGTGATAGATATGCCTATTCTGTGTGATCAAATGACTTTTCAATTCTTAATTTGGACATATCTTTTGAACACTGAGAATAAAATATTAAAAATATTCAGAAGTTTATAGTATTATAACATCTTCCATGCATGCAGCTTTCCCTCTGTGTTGGTATTGGTGAGCAGATACTAACAATAACACTTGGAGAACTTTATTATCCAATTTTGTGTGCATTCAATAGGATTATGAGTTTTTGATCATACAAATGCAAAAGAGATTTGGCAGTAGCAGGAAGCAACATAGTTCTAGAAGCAAATTTCCATTTTATTAATCTGAGATAGAACTACTTTTTCCAAATTGCTACACAGCTTGAATTATCCGTTCAGCTTTCTCTGTTTATTCTTTGCACCACTAACCTCAGAATGTTAGTGGTTTACATAAATTCACAATCCTATGAAATCTGGGGGACTAGAAATCTTTGGATGCTATCCACACGACTAAGATGCAGCCAATAAAATTTTTAGCTTTCTTTGTAGGTGGTCTTTGTGAGTCTTGGTTAGTGACCTGTGTAAGTTAGAAGCAATGAAGAAGGCTCTCGAGATTTATTTAAGGTAAATAATTTTAGCAGCTCACAAATTTACTAGAAATTTCTCTAATGTGCCTTTGAAATCTATGCTGAAATCCTCCTTCTATATGAGAAACTCTTAAAGTGTGGTGTCTCAGTTGCTTCAGAAACCCATCCAAAATTTTTAAAATTATTTTATTTTATTTTATTTTATATTTTTTTAATATATGAAATTTATTGTCAAATTGGTTTCCATACAACACCCAGTGCTCATCCCAAAAGATGCCCTCTTCAATGCCCATCACCCACCCTCCCCTCCCTCCCACCCCCCATCAACCCTCAGTTTGTTCTCAGTTTTTAAGAGTCTCTTATGCTTTGGCTCTCTCTCACTCTAACCTCTTTTTTTTTTTTTCCTTCCCCTCCCCCATGGGTGTCTGTTAAGTTTCTCAGGATCCACATAAGAGTGAAAACATGTGGTATCTGTCTTTCTCTGTATGGCTTATTTCACTTAGCATAACACTCTCCAGTTCCATCCACGTTGCTACAAAGGGCCATATTTCATTCTTTCTCATTGCCACGTAGTACTCCATTGTGTATATAAACCACAGTTTCTTTATCCATTCATCAGTTGCCCATCCAAATTTTAATCTTTTTACCCCACATTAGTTACGTGGCTGGCTAGGTTCCAGTAGTAGCCGTTACAAAAAGGTGAAGATCCAGAGTTCTTCCACCTTCTCCTGGCTTTCCCATCGCCTCTTTCACACCAAGCCACCTTTCCACAAAATACCCTAAGGCTCATGCTGCCTGGATGAGACTCTGATTGTCATCTTCTGTGTTCCTGTTGTCACATCTTATTGAGGAAGGTGGCATCATCTCACAGTTCCTCTCTACACCCCCACCACCGATAACTTCAGCCTCCATGTGGATAATGCACCTGACAACTAATTTCAATATTTAAAAAAACCAAACACTTTTTTTGCCTTTTAACAGTCCTCTCCCATGGCCACAACTGGTCTTTATCAGTACCCATGACTCTTCTACTTCATGAACCTACTCGTTGGCTACAACAGAACAACCTGTGAGCCTCCCCAGTTCCTTTGATCCCTAATCTCACTAAATTTTCTCTTCCATCTCATTAATGTCTGCAGTTTTTCGAGAGTCTATCATTAGCTCTTTGGCTGCAACCTCATGGTGCAACAACATACAGGCCTGTTTTGCTAAACCCTCAAGTTTTGCTCATCTTGAGATTTTGCCAGATCCATTCTATACTTCTTCAACCTGAGGCAGGGGTTGTATCTGTTTGACAGCAACATTGCTGATTGTAGTGTGCGTGCTTAGTTACTCTTTTACTAAGATGAACTGGAATGAAGATACCAGCAGGAGATTTCAATGAATGAAGCTTAATCGTAGGCTTCAAGCCTTGATGACTGGCAAAGCTTCTGGTAAAAATAGAAACTTTGGGAGTGGGGTGGAAGGTTGTGGTGGAGTGGGGTGGAGAATTGTTAATTCAGTTATTAGAATTCAAGGTGAATGTGAAGGTTCTGTTTGAAATGTCCCTTGGAAATTAAGAAGACTGGGCATTTCTGGGCACTGAGGACTGTGGACAGTGATCTGAAGTTGTTTGAATAGTTGTCACTTCACAACAACAGCAATAAAGGAGATTGACTGCACAACTCCTATGGTTTATGTTTTGTCACCGATTCCTTTATAAACACGATCTCATTTCATCTTCATAGCAATTGATTGTCATTCCTATTTTATAGATTAGGAAACCAAAGCTTAATCTATGCATGGAGCTACAAGATAACTCAATGGGAAGTAGAGAGGGAAGAGAGTCCAATTGACACAGATAGTTTTAGGGTATTGTTCGACAGACGCTTGTTGTTTAAACTAACAGAGTTACAAATATATAGGGAAATGAGAATTTAAAGAAAAACAGGGTGGTCTTCGTTGCTGAATGCCAAATGTTCCGAGGAGATTAAAAGATGATGACTAAGAAGAAATTGTTAGTTTGATATTCCCAGACCACTTACTGGTCATCCTGAGGAAGCAGGCTCAGAAGAGTGATGAGGACTGAAGTCAGTCACTTGACACAGAATGACAACTTGGAGAAATATGGCAGTGAGTGGATGGAGAGCTTGAAGGGTCAGAAAAGGTTTAAGGGAAGTTTTGCCTTAAGTTAGTTTTGTGGATTATTATTATTATCATTATTATTATTTTAACATTTATTCACTTTTGAGAGACAGAGAGGGACAAAGCACGAGTGGGGAAGGGATAGAGAGAGGGAGACACAGAATCCAAAGCAGGCTCTAGGCTGCGAGCTGTCAGTACAGAGCCCGACGCAGGGCTCGAACCCACGAACTGCGAGATCATGACCTGAGTTGAATTCGGTTGCTCAACTGACTGAGCCACCCGGGCGCCCCAGGTGGATTATATTATATTGTGGATTATATTAGTTGGTGCAGAAAAGTAGACTTGGTGAAATCTTACTGGGTATCACAGAAAAGTGACCCTTTCAAGAAGTCATTTCAGATGGTGACACCAGGCCAGGCTTCATCTTTGCAGCCTCTCAGCAGGCCAACCAGCTTCCTGGTTGCTCGGGAAGCAGAACAGAGATTGTGAGGAACTCGTATCTCATCATAAGTGCATCAGACCACAGTATGTCTTCAGCTCCCAGCCTCATGCCCTGAAGAGTCAGTGGCCCTAATGTACATTCAAGGGAGGCTGAAAAATATCGGGGAGCATGTGCTGTATTTGGTGAGCTTGCCTCTCTTTACCACTTGAGTGAAGGAGGCCATGTTGCCTATTGAGATATTAAAACAACAGCATGCAGGTTAGACTTTACAGCTAGACTGTTTTGTTAGAACCTGGTGATCCTGGTTCGCAAGTTCCGTGTGTTAGTTTCTCCAAGTTAGCCATTCATACAACCTTCTCCCCATGCTTTCCTCCTTTAACAGGTTAAAACTAGGAATAGTAATTTTGAAAGAGTTTTCTCCACAAAATATATGGTAGCATTTAGCAGCTTTGTAGATGCATGATTTGGCATGGGATTTCCAGCTTGCTTACTGTGTAGGGAGAGGTTAAAAGGTTGCATTCCACCAGGAGCAAGAAAGGTAAGTAGAAAATAACAAATGGACAGCAACAGTGGCTCCCTCTGGAGATTCAGGGATAGAATCCTCTGGCAATGAAGGCTTTCCTTTACCCTACTTGATTACCTTGTACAGGTTTGCCGAGCCCTGTATCCATTTTGTATCAAGGTCAGCCTTCATTCAACTAAGCTAAGGGACAGAACATGAGGTCGGTGGGGGAGGGCAAAGCCCTGCCCTTCCCACTTCTGGTGAGCCAGTGGGCAGGCGCTCACAATGTTTTTTGTCTGATGACGGAGTGCAGTATCCAGAGTTCTCTGGTGGGTACTGTGGTTGCTACTCCTCTCTCCTCAGATTTCGGAACACCATGAACCATCCTGAACAAAGCCCTGGAAGCTGCAATAAATAAAAAGGTTTTAAAACCTCAGAAAGGAGAGCCTGAGGAAGTACCACCACAGTCAAGGTAAATTAGTATCACCCAGTGGAAAAAGAAGACTCTCTCTTCCATAAAAAAGGCTCTCATAGCCTGCCTCCTGAGGCATCAAAAATATCCTGAGGCCCTGTGGACTAGTGAGTTAGGCCCCATTTTAAAACAAATGATCTGATACAATATGATGGTCCGTGTACAAAAAGTCAGCAGAGAAAACATAGGCTTTCAGAAAACAAAACACAAACTGCTGGCTGGGGGAGAAGAAAATGTGGATGAAGGCTGCATAAAATAACCTTACTGCTCATATAAGATGGTAACTCTTTCTCTTTCTGTCCCCTTGCCTCCCTGCCTTTCTTGACTTTAGAACCCTTCCTACAGTGATTCTTGTGTAGAAGCCAATATGTACACCAAGAGTGCGCCTGCTCTGGCTTAGTGGCAGGGTGGTTTGTGGGTGGAGCGATGTGATGCTCTTGGCAGGGACCCTCCTCCCAGCCTTCCTTCCTGTACCTGGCTCACCTCAGGTTCCTGCTCAAGCAGCTCTGGAGAAGTCTAGGCCTCCAGAGAGCATGGTGCAAACATCACTGATGCAGAGCGAAAGAGTCTAATATTAAATAACACATTTTTCATTTTGCTGCAATGACACATTTTTAATTTTGTACTCAGATAAAAAGAAATCATAAGTTTATGTTTACAATCTGGATTGCTTTCTGTCCATGTTAAAGGTTTGTCTCTCTATCCCAAATCCCCGATGTCTCAGTTCCTGTGTGATCGTACCTCTGCCTTCATTTTTAATGTTACTCAGCTCTTTTCTGCTCCTTATATTCTGTGTGTCAGTGTCTCATCTGCTCTGCTTTCTGACTGCAGTCCTATGTTTTGCATTTATCTGGATAACTCTTACTTGTCCTTGTCATCTCTTTAGAGAACTTCACCAAACCCCAAAATACAGTTTAGGCCTTGTTTTACACTCTCAAGATGTACTCTTCTCTTGTAACACTTTATCATGACTTCAGTTATCTGATTATTCATGAGATTATCTGCTTAATATCCAGCCCCCCCACCCCGCCGCATTAGACTCCAAGCTCCATGTAGAAAGTTTATATATGACTTATTCATCACTTTGTAACTGGCAACTCACAAAATAATTGAGAAATGATTGAGTGGCCAGTAAAGATTTGTTGAATGGATAAATGTTACAGCCAGAAGAGGCTTCCCATTAACTTCTCTCTCTCTCTCTTCTTAATTTGAGAGAGAGAGAGAGAGACACAGCGAGAGAGCAAGTGGGGAAGAGGGACAGAGGGAGATAGAGAGAGAGAATCTCAAGCAGGCTCCATGCTCAGCATAGAGCCTGACACGGGGCTTGATCCCATGACCCTGGGATCATGACCTGAGCCAAAATCAAGAATCGGACACTCAACCCACTGAGACACCCAGGTGCCCCATCTGTCTCTCTTTTTTTCATTAAGGTATAGTTGACACACCATGGTACATTAGTTTCAGGGGTACAGCAAAGTGATTCTATAAGTTTATGTGTTATGCTATGCTTACCAAAAGTGTAGCTATCATTTGCCACCATACAGTGCCCACCAGCTTCTTGCTAAGGTCAAATACAAAGGCTGCATTTCAAACATGCTAGTATATGTTTCCAGTTCAGACCTCATGAACACTGGGTTGATGGTCTAACAACCAGATTTTTTTTGGGGGGGGGTGCGGGGTCACATATAATGGTCCTAGGAACTTGGATGGTGCTTTTATTAAAGTAACTTTCCTTGTATGGCAACATTTAATCCTCACACCAACCCTGTGAAGAACGTAAGAATGAATAATGGTATCATTAGTATCTTGCGCATGAGGAAACGAATAAATCGCTGAGAAGCTCTATCTTGCCTTGGCTTCTCAAGCTAACTCGTGACAGAACTAGAACAAGACCCACAATTTCTAGCCCAGTGGTAAGGATTTTTTGTTTTTTTTGTGTGTGTTTTTTTAAAAATTACATATATTGGAGTAGCTCAACTGGGAGCTTATTCTATGCACAGTTCCAAGAAACCAAATACATATAATACATTTAAATTCAAGTCTGCACCATTGATTCATATCTCCACTTTAGCTTCTGGCTTATCTGAGTGAACAAATGCCTAGTCTTCAGGAGGGTCTCTGGATATCCAGTGAAGCTGTCATTGTATAGACATCTTTACGTATATAGAAGTAGATTGTTATCTCTTCACAAATTTCACTGTGGCTATGCCAAACTGGCCTACGTGACAATAACAATTGGGAAATCTCATTAAACAGCTGCATTCCAAACTCTTGGACAGAAATAAGATTGAGGTACCTCCTGTAAAACTACTCTGTTAAATGGAATTTCAGTAACCAAAAGGGTTAAAAGGGAAAATTATTCAGAGGAAACCTCGTTAAAGGAATTAGTAATGGGATATGGGAGCATGTTATCTTTAATTTGCGGGCGTGAATCCAAACTCAGTTATTAGTAACCCAAAATCTATTTCATGTGGGAATTTTAGAAGCTCTGGTGGAATAATTTAGGATGGAATCCGTCTGTTTAATGGATCATTGTGCACTGACATTTTTATTTTAAAAACAACATTTCCATGTGCATGTGTTTTTTTTTTTACTCCTTTTGCTTATTGCTGAACAGGTGCTTCTCATGACTTACTCTTCTGACATTGTTTCATGCTAAAGATCATCTGTTCGCACTACATTGAAACTCCACTTTAAGACTGTTTGCTTCTGAAAATACTTTCATAATTAAAGCAAATCCTTTTTGGATCCCACCCAAGAGAATTTAATTGCTAAGACAGCAATTACTTATTATTTCACACAGTCTTATTTCAAGAAGATTCCAAAGTCTTGGGACTCCAAACAGAGTTTTGTAAGAAAGTGCCATCAAACTCTCATAATGTTCTGGAAAGGCTGTATCATGTCAAGATAGAGATGACTTTGAGCTCTCTTGTATCACTGGTCCATCCCGCAAAACATTCACTGTGAGGTGGGAAAAGGGTGCATTCCGCCAAAGTGAAGGTCAGAAAGAGCCTGGAGAAAAATAAGGTAAGACCAAGAGAGTGCTGTTGGCATTGGCCTTGCCCTTGCCATCCTCAGCAATCTCTGTTTTAGTTGGAGGGCATTGAAGAATCCCTATACTGATGGCTCTGGGCCAAGTACAGAAGGAAATGAGTCAAAATTGTATGAGGTAATACATTAGAAAAATAATATGTTTATTTCCAGGCCTAGCTGATTCTGAAAAATTACCATTGTAATTGGTTGTTTTACGAGTAATGTCAAAGAATAGACCAAGACAGGTTACAGGGGCTCAATGTTATTAATCCTTAAAAAAATAGAGCATCTAGATTAAGCTGAAGGCATACTTGTGGAATTTGGAGCAGTTTGTAATGCCTTAAAAGCCACTCCCTCTGGTGCACCTGTTCACTGGTGAAATAGAGGACTTCACTTAGGAAAACAAGTACCTTCCACCAGCACTCAATGTAGTTGGTTGAAAAAGTAATTGGAGAAAAACAAAGAGATTCTTGTTCAATCTGAAATTCAGAAGAAACTCTTGCCAGCTTTATGAATGATGGGAGTTCTACTCTCCATGTCAAAATCACTGGTCCTGTTGCTGATATCCATAAATTAAGCAGCTGGGTTTTTTTTTTTTCCCTTTCCTTTTTGCAATTAAGCACACAGTGCTCACAATGCACAATAGATCCCTTAGAAGTGCGTCTAATCTGTCTACTCCTATTAAAAAAAAAATACTGGATACAGGATCATAAACAAAGAGTCAGTTACAGTACATCTGTACAAAGCTGGAGAGTTGAGTTCCAAGAGGATTTACATTGGGAAAATCCCCAAAGCAATAAAAAGAGACAAGCAGAAACGTGTCCACACTCCAAATAGTGAGGTAAAGCCTGCTCCCAAGCCAACATGCTCATTCAAAGGATTGGAAAGCTTGTGTTTAATAAAACATAATTCAAATAGCCGTGTTCACAATATCAAGGGTTGCTTATAACAACTATGCCAATGAGGAGGCGGGACTACTTAAAACTATTTTCTGAAGCAACTTGCTAATTTAAAATGTTCACCTTCTTGATCTACTGGCATCATGATCTGAAGACCATGTCCACCAGCTGAATGTTGATTTCCCCCACTCCGTGAAAGTCTCTGAACAGACCTTCAACTAAAGCTGTGAGACTCTGGCTCCTTCGTGATAATGATAGGCCTTAATCACCAAATTATTCCTTTAAATTTTAGAGTAGCAGGCACCATTAATATCCTCCTGCAGGTCTAACCACTTATTTAGGAAAGAACTTTACAGCAGTTGGAGTCGTCCGGGCTGGGACTTGTGGCACACTCTGGTTCACCTTCACCTCTGCATGACAGAACAGGCAGCAACCTGGAGCATTCACTGGGGGATGAGGCTTGGCTGTGTTTATAAGTAACACCTGTGTTTATCTGCGCTTAGAGGTGCCAGATACCCCTTTGTCAAAAATAGCAAAGCTTCCACCAACATACTAGTCGTTTCTGAGGAGGGCTTATGGTATCATTTTATTTTCCAAAGAATCTTTCTTTCTCCAGCTTTCTACATTTAGTTGGATCTGAATAGAATTAGAAGTGTGTAGAAATCATTCAGACTAGGGCTGAGTTTCTAAACCTAAGTGATAGAAATAACAATTTAAGAATGATAATCCTCTTAATTTATTATGGAAAGCGATTCCTTTCTTCTTTATCCTCATTTTCTCTCTTTCTTTATTTTTCCCTGAGCAATCATGCACATATTTTTGGAGGGCATTACAGCTCTAACCCATCCAGAAGCAGACACATTGAAATGCTTCACCATTGTGATTGCAGTTCAGGGTTTACTTTGGACCTTGAGCTCATTAGGGAAATATTTGACATCTCAACTCCAATTATTTAGTAGTCACCAAGCTGCAAAGGCCACACATAACTGCCTGCAACTGGTTATAATTGGAGAGGATCAGAAGAATGATAGCATAGGACTGCATTTCTCTTAATCTCCAAAGACAACAATACCTCAGGTCATGGTTCCTTTCCAAAGTATACTGAAAGGCTGGAAAACAATAGAGGCCCTTTCGGATGAGAAGCAACCAAAATATTTCTTTCTACATAATAGAAATATAGAATCCTCTCAGAAAAGTTGTATAGATCTACAGTTGTCTTTTTCTTCCTCCCTCCCTCCCTCCCTCCCTCCCTCTCTTTCCTTCCTTCCTTCCTTCCTTCCTTCCTTCCTTCCTTCCTTCCTTCCTTCCTCTTTTTTTCTTTCTTTCTTTCTTTCTTTCTTTCTTTCTTTCTTTCTTTCTTTCTTTCTTTCTCTTTGTGTAGAAAGCATTCTTATTTTTTTTTTTCTGAAACATTCGGTTATTGAATAGCTCTCTGGTTCTTCCTCTCCTTTGTTCTCCCCTATCTCTTCCTTGTCCACGTTCCAGTCTTGATTCTGAGTCAGTCTGTCAAGGTGTTTCATTGTCAGTGGCAGATATCTGTTGCCCAAGGGTTTTGTTTGTGAAAAGAAACCATTTCTTCACTTATAATATTTCTCTAGAAAATTATTCTTTTCTTCTAGTGTCCTCAGTTGAACTATTATTATCAATATATCAGCCTTCTTTATCTTCCTGGAGGTTTTATTTGATCAATACCTGCTTTACTTTCATGGAGGAATCCTCATGGTTTCTAAATATTTATTTTTGAGAGTGACAGAGAGAGAGAGAGAGAGAGAGAGAGAGAGAGAGAGAGAGAGAGAGACTGGAAGAGGGGCAGAGAGAGAGGGAGACACAGAATGCAAAGCAGGATCCAGGCTCTGAGCTGTCAGCCCAGAGCCCGACATGGGCCTTGAGCTCACGAACCTCAAGATTATGAACTGAGCTGAAATTGACCCTTAACAAACTGAGCCACCCAAGCACCCCCCTTCATGGTTTCTATAGGTCTTGTGCAAAGGGTAATATTTATGTACAAAGAAATAGTTTTTCGTTATAAATATAGATCCTAATGAAAAAAAAATTGATGTTTATTATTGAAAGAGGGAGAGAGAGAGCGTGCAGGACAGAGGCAGAGAGAGACAGAGACACAGAATCCAAGGCAGGCTCTAGGCCCTGAGCTGTCATACAGAGCCTGATGTGTGGCTCGAACTCATGAGCCCTGAAATCATGACCTGAGCCAAAGTCAGACATTCAACTGACTGAGCTACCCAGGCGCCCCTAGATCTCAATTTTTTTTAAAGAAGTATTCATTCTATATGATTTAAACTATATAGTATTTTGGAAAAGGCAAAAGTATGGATACAATAAAAATATCATGGCTGCCAGAGGTCAGCGGGTTGAAAGATGAATATACAGAGCACAGAGGATATTTAGGGCAGTGGAAATACTCCTCATGATATTGTAATGATGGATCTATGTCATTATACATTTGTCTGAACCCATTGAATATACAACACCAAGAGTGAACTCTTAGGTAAACTCTGGGCTTTGGGGGTGAGTATGATGTGTCAGTGTGGATTTGTCTTTGGTAAAAAAAAATACAATAGCGAATAGTGTTGATAATGAGGGAGACTGTACAAGTGTGGGGGCAGGAGGTTACTGGAAAATCTCTGTACTTTTCTCATAATTTTATTGTAAACCTAAAACTGCTTTAAAAAATTAAGGCTTTAAGAAATTATTCACTACCAGTGTTTTGCTGTGTTTCTGTACTTTTTTCCTCCCAGCACAAAGATATGTTTCCTTTCTTTTAAAACTGTAGTTTAAGAATTTCCCTAATTCTTTTTTTTAAATTTTTTAATGTTTATTTACGTTTAAGATAGAGCAAGAGACAGAGACGAGACAGAGTGTGAGTGGGTGAGGGGCAGAGAGAGAGGGAAACAGAATCCGAAGCAGGTTTCAGGCTCTGAGCTGTCAGCACAGAGCCTGACGTGGGGCTTGAACTCATGGAGCAGACCACAAGATCATGACCTGAGCCGAAGTCAGACACTTAACCAACTGAGCCACCCAGGTGCCCCTCCCTAATTCTTTTAAAAGAGAGTATATTGAACTCATATATATCACTCTACTTCTACAGTTAACCCCATTTGGCCAATCTATTTTCATCTCCTCATTTTGAAACCTTATAATACAATGTAGTAGCTATAACGCCACTTACATACCACCTCCCCTATTGTTGGATGTTAGGTTATTTCTGGTTTTCCAATATTAGGACAAATGCTGTGACAAACCAATTTTTAAACATGTTTTGCCTCTCACATTTAGGTGTATTTCCTTGAGTTCAAAGGCTACTTTCCCTAGCCTTGACACATATTACTAAATTACTTTTCAAAGCTCTGGGAAACTTACGCTATCAACCATGGTTTCATTTTCCATAATTGAAAGTGATTGGTTAAAGATAGTTTTGCTTTGGTTTACTTGATTTTTTTTTTATTATTATCAATGGAAATCCCAAACAGTTTTAAACAGCTTTGCTTTGTTTTCATTCTAGCTGCGCTTCCTCATTTCTGAGATGTTTTTATTGTCTGCTCATCTGTTTTTGGGGTTCTCAGTACTTCTCAGGTTTTTCATATGAGATATTTACAGGATGATAACTATTTGAGAGGAATGATTTTTTGAAGAACAAAACCACATTTTTTTGAAGTGAAACATTTTTAAACCTGTAGAAACTTGACCTGTCATGGTTTGAGCAGACGTGGGCGAACACAGTGGATGGTTTCATGGCCTCAGCAGTGTTCTTAGAGGGAATAATTCTTAGGACTGTTGATAAATCTCCTATTTCTTGACATTGGAATGCAGATATATGAGAATATGTGGACAAACTTAGAGAAAACTATATAAATTTAACCCTCCGTCTTGAAATTGTTATTAAAATGCATTTTAAAATAATGCATGTTCCAAATAACTATCCTCTATTTTTTTCATACTCTATTTAAATATAGGGTGGTTCAGAAGGAGGTTCCAGAGAAGAGTCTGTGATAGGTGGTTTGTGGTTGCAGGAGCTGTTTCAGGATGAGCTATGCTATTATGCTGGCATCAGTCCTAGACCTGCCTTTGATATTTAGGTGATTGTTTACCCACAGATATACAATTATTGTTTATAAATGAATGATGTACCTTTAGCTGCCATTTCTGCTTCATTTGCTTTCTGTTAGAAGAGTAATGGAGAATGGAACCTGAAGGAAGGAAGGGAGACGTGCTCTGTAAAATCATGTATGGTTGGCACCACGAGAAAGAGCCCCATAGGACTGAAAAGTCTAGTGCTGTTGTGAGAAGGCAGGGCTCTGCTGAGGACAAGCTGTTCCATACATTGCAAAAAGTGAAGATATCTTCTTGATTGCAATGTTTGTGCATTAATGTGTTCAGTAGCCATTTCCACGAACTCTGAGAAGAACCTGGTAGAATAAATTCAAATGTGTGTTTTAGGAATACTAAACTTAATGAAAGCTCTTAACCTTTCCCTCCTCCATCTTCTAGGATCAAACTAACCTGTTCTTGTTCTGGGTGATCTAGTTCTTCAAGAACCTGCTAGATCATTATAGTTAATTAGTTGAACAGGATTGTAGAATGGTATTAATGACTTATAATGACTGAATGTGATACACCCCCAGTCTCACCCAATAGCATAGTAGGTTTAACAAGAGTCTTTGATGCCTCAACTCAAGAATATGACTCATGGTTCAGAGTGGCCATAATGAACAAATCAGGAGACTATAGATGCTGGAGAGGATGTGGAGAAACGGGAACCCTCTTGCACTGTTGGTGGGAATGCAAATTGGTGCAGCCGCTCTGGAAAGCAGTGTGGAGGTTCCTCAGAAAATTAAAAATAGACCTACCCTATGACCCAGCAATAGCACTGCTAGGAATTTATCCAAGGGATACAGGAGCACTGATGCATAGGGCCACTTGTACCCCAATGTTCCTAGCAGCACTCTCAACAATAGCCAAATTATGGAAAGAGCCTAAATGTCCATCAACTGATGAATGGATAAAGAAATTGTGGTTTATATACACAATGGAATATTACGTGGCAATGAGAAAAAATGAAATATGGCCTTTTGTAGCAACGTGGATGGAACTGGAGAGTGTGATGCTAAGTGAAATAAGCCATACAGAGAAAGACAGATACCATATGGTTTCACTCTTATGTGGATCCTGAGAAACTGAACAGGAACCCATGGGGGAGGGGAAGGAAAAAAAAAAAAAGAGGTTAGAATGGGAGAGAGCCAAAGCATAAGAGACTGTTAAAAACTGAGAACAAACTGAGGGTTGATGGGGGGTGGGAGGGAGGAGAGGGTGGGTGATGGGTATTGAGGAGGGCACCTTTTGGGATGAGCACTGGGTGTTGTATGGAAACCAATTTGTCAATAAATTTCAGAAAAAAAAAAAGAATATGACTCATGGTGAAAATTTAAGAAACTGTGAAATACTGGTGATGGAGTATAGCGATGGTGGCAGTATGGTCAGAATTTTGACAGAGGATTTATTCTAGTCTTTGAGAGTTTCTACAGAGGAAGTCACCTACTTATCTATTAAGCAATGATTTGCTTAATGTATACACATTTATATAGAGTTTCTCAGATCCCCTCCCCCTACATATATGCAAAAACTTATGTAGGCTAAAAATGCCTGTAAGAAAATTTAGTTTTAACTTTTTTATTCCAGTACATATAATTTTTAAAAAAAGATTCTATTGTTAATTTACATTAAAATAGAACAATTCATTTATTCTCACTTCCATTCTAAGGCCAATTCTCCATCTCTATGGAAAAATAGATTTTTATTGAAGTGGGAAAAAATTGGTCATTCTGCCAATACCTAACTGTATAATCTAGGCACGTCCTGTAATGTCTCAGCTTCAGTTGACCTATCTGCAAAAAAAGGATCAGTAGTACCTATCATAGAGGATTGTTTTGAGAATTATCAACATAGTAAATGTTATTACACTATCTACATTTTAATAGGCTGCTGATGACATAATTGATGGTAGAACTGGAATGTGAGAATTGCAATTTAAAACAGAATAATTTGGAAGTTCTCACACATTGAATTCTTATTTACTATTTGCTAGAAATAGTTACATTGAAGGTGCTAAGAACCATGAGGTTAGATTTGTTAAACATACTTAGTTGATGACCTCTAAAAGGCACATTTACTAAGTTTAAAGGATTGAAGGAATAGTTTTTGAGGGGATTTCATTTCTTGTATTGTGTTCACTGGAATATTATGAGTTTTTTTTCCTACTATCTCCCTGTCAAGAGAACCGACTTGTTAACAAATTTCAGGGGCAGCTGTGAAGACGAAAGCTGTCAGTAACTTCCCATTAAGTTCCAAGCTTCAGTCTAGCATGGAGAATGTGCTAGTCTCTGTGATGGATGATCCTTCCCAAATGCTGCATTTGAAATGGCTTTCTATTGTGAATGGTTAATCTTATTGAGTTTAAATTGAGACTTTCTCAGAATTCGCATATCATTTCAGTTTTGAAAGCTTATCCAACTATAGCTGAGATATTTAGGACTCAATTTTTAAAATCATACTTTTTACACTATTATGGGAAGAGGTGTTTGTATAAGGAAGTATTTTCTCATTTCTCATTTTGCAGAAAAATAAATTATTAATGGGATTTTAGATGAGGGCTCTCTACCAGATCAGTGAATCGACTTTGAGGACAGAATTATTTCATTGTAAACCCTTGAAATAATGCCCCAAATAAGTGGAAATTTAATATTCCACTTTAATTGATTATTGTAGGTGTGGGCCTCCTTAATTGTTTCGGTTAACCATTTGGCATTAAAAACAATCTCTGCAAAGAGCTGGTTTTTTTTTCAGGGAATTGGTCCTCATTGGAAATTACATCAGTGGGATATTCCTGACATAAGATTGTGAAGTTTTTCTGTCATAGCTGTGGTTTAAAGAGTGAAACTTTTCATATACTGGATGGTTTGCTGTGGTCTGATTCTGTTCACCAGGTCCATGGAGTTACGGTCTTTTTATTTGAGTGCAACGAGCTCATCATTCGGGGTTTTGGAACTTAACTGGTAGAAGAGGTGGGTACAGCTCTGGTAGTGAGTGCCCTTTATAGGCAAGTTCTTAATAACCACCTAGAGGTCAGCTATTTCCCTATAGCATACGGTGGAACTCAAGGTTTTCTAGATAATATTTGCTTAAGTGGGTAGGTGAAATGATAGAACTTACTGGAGATGATCCCACAACTCTTGAGATTTAATACTGGGTAGAAATACATGATGGTTGAAGTGTGGGGCTTTGCACTCATCAGGTTTTGGTACAACCTTGCCTCCATCACTCAGTCACTGAATGTCTTTGGGCAAATGGCTTACCATTCTCCATCTTTGTTTTCATGTTTACAAAATAGAAACGATAATTCCTACCAATGAATATTTTAGAATTAAATAAATTCACATAAAGTGCCTAGTAGAATCCTAAACTATATTGGCATGCAATAAACTGAAGTTTCTTTTTGTATATATTTTCTTAGGTAAACTTTTTTCCTCGTTTAATAATTCTCTTCCTTTTCCCCACTATTACGGACTGCTAGAAAGAATGCTATTTGGGGTATAATAGAAAATCTTTCTCAGATTTTCCTCCCACAGAGAACAAAGAATATAGCAAAAGGACCTCTATTCTTGGGCCATCATTATCCTCAGTGCCTGACTGACGTGGAGCAAATGCATGGCCATATTTGAATGCCCCGCTATTTCCTACAGCAGCAGTCAAGGTCAGAATGATACTATTGGCCATCAAAAAGTATAATCTGTTGGATCTTGAAAGGCTTTAGCTAGAAATTCTTCCCCTTCTCATATGCACCATCCTAAAGGCCAGTCTCAAAGCTTTTTAGTTTCTCTTTAGACTTTTATTTTTGGTCCTGCATGCTGTAAGTGTGCCTTGCCTTGAACTATTTGAGTTTCATTGTTTACTTTCTTCTTCTTTGGAGTGTATTTCAAGCATGTTATTCTTAGTGGTCCTTTGTTAAAGCTCTCAGAGGCCTTCACACTCTAAGACAACAATGAATTAAAAGTTAATGTGTTATTATTTTTTGCTTGCTGTAATTCCATCCTAGTATTTGAAATGGCTTCACCCAGGAGTGCAAGGCTTTCAAATACCTGACTCTAAACCTGCCATAACACTTCAAATGTCTCTCAAAATTTACAAAGATCCCTAAAGGAACCAGCAGAATGATTTCCCCAATGTTACAGAGTTTGAACCCTAAAGCTTTTAACCCCTGAAAAGTTGTACAGGTAAAGCATAGACAGAATGGTAGATGTTGAACTTTCCTGGCACAATAATGTCATTTGACAAATGATGACTTCTCCTAGATTACTTACATACCTCCTTCATTTTAGTTTTAGTAAACTTTAACTTCCTTATCCTTCTTTCTTAAGAAAAAATAAATATTCCTTCTTTAAAATTTATCTCCAGCTACATGTGACACTAAAGAATGACTAATTTTTAAAAACTTATAAAAAGTAATGATTACCATTTTCCTTCTAGTCTGTATATAGCCAGTGGCCAAATAATTGGTGTTGAAGAGATATCTAAACTCAATGCGATACACTAGGTATAATCAGAGCTGAAACAATATAACTCAGTCTTAAATTATTTATTTTTATATTTTTTAATTTATAAGTTAAATTAATGCCCTTAATAATGCTACCTCTTGATTCAGTTTCTTGGATGATTGCTACTTATTACTGATCAGTTACATTGTCTACTCAATATTTAAAACTTGTGCTTGGGACACCTGGGTAGCTTACTGGGTTGAGTGTCTGACTTCGGCTCGGGTCCTGATCTTGTGTTTCGTGGGTTTGAGCCCTACCTCGGGTTCTCTGCTGTTGGCGTGGAGCCTGCTTCAGGTCCTCTGTTGCCCACTCTCTCTGTCCCTCCCCCACTCACATGTGTGTGCTCTCTCTCTCTTAAAAAATTAAAACCCGTGCTCAAAATTCTGTTGATGGATTTATCCTGTGTTGTTATGGATTGACAGAAGGGACGATGAAACCCAGGGTATCCAGTTACCACAATGTTCTTGGCAAGGCAGGAACTGTATGCATGGCCATGCGTGAGAGCATGCCTTTTGTGTATCAGTTTCACTGATGGATATTTCGATTTCATTCTCAGGGCTTTCATATTGAAATTCAGATCTTGAGTACCAGAAGGAGTTTCAAAGGTACATTTGTGAAATACTTAGGAATTATTGGATTAAGTTAATTTCTGGATTCAATATTGTGCATTTTGCTAAAAGAATCTATATCCACAACATTGACTACTTCACAACGAAAGGATTGTAAATTATGAATAAATCAATTTCATCTCATAGCATTTTACCTTACAGAAAACTATTCCAGGTTGGACTATTATAGCATGTTTACATTATAGGGCTTTCAATTCTAATGGAAGATGGTTCAGATATTGTGGATAATTAATTCTAGATACTACAAAGTTAGAGATTTTTTTTTTTTTGAGAGGGAGAGAGAGAGAGAGCGTGCAGAAGAGGGGCAGAGGGAGAGGGAGAGAGAGAATCTCAAGCAGGCTCCACACCCAGCAAAGAGCCCGAGGAGGGGCTTGATTTCATAAGCGTGAGATCATGACCTGAGCTGAAATCAAGAGTCAGTCTCTCAACAGACTCTTAACATCCAGTCACCCCAAGATTTTTTTCAATGTTAAAAAAAAACTCAGAAAAGGGGAAGAAGAGAATTTGTTGTGACTGTGGAGGAGGGTGAAGAGTTGGATTAAATTGTAACTGGTTATAATTGTGACAAATTGTAACTGATCTATTTGTGGTCAGTGCAAGGCAACTGTGATTAATTCTTTGCTCTCTTCTATGATTGGGTGCCTTACCCTCTCCACTTTATTTCCAGATCTAGACCAAAATGTTCTAATGAATCTTCTTTTTATATTATGAAACTATTAGCATACAACCTTTCAATGGAGTTTTATAAAGGTCTATAAATTGCAACCATCGGTATTGGAATATTAATTATTCATTCACTTAAGTAGTTACCTTAAATGCATCCCCCTCCTAGTTTTCTTTATTGAAGTGTTCAGGTCTGTCTTGGTATGGAAATTTAACTGGTAATTTTGCTTAATTTTGTACAATAGAATACGGTATAGGTAGAGTCAGTAGACCAGAGACCAAGAATCTTTGAACAAAGAAATTTGCAAATAATGTTTCGTTTTGTTTAGGTTGTTTTAGAGAGCAAAGAAAGGGAACAGTGATACTTGAAAACATTACTAAATAATAGTTTTATGCAATCTTATGAAGAGTTGGGAAAACAGTTGTATACTCCAAAGGGTTGTTTACATAAGATTGTTAGTTGGTCTGGTTTTTTTTTTTTTTTTTTGTCCTTCAGTGGTTATATATTGCACTACACTTTATAAATGAAACAAAACACTTAGAGACAGACATAAGGGAAAAAGCATTGCTCTCAGCTTTTACAGCACTTTCTAGTTTATTTGAGACTTTTTTCTCTACTCAGACATTGGTCATTTGAGATCTCTGCCAGGTAAGTAAATTAATTGACTGAGTATAAATGTATAAAGCTTTTCTATCACCTCTTGAAAATAATGAAACTCTAGAAGACAATAGAACTTGCAGCAGTAACAGCAAAATGGCTTACTAAAGTGAATTAGAAGGTTGCACCAGATTTCATCTAGCTCTTTAACATATGTTTATCTATCCAGCTATCTATTTATCTATCTAATGTGTGTGTTTACACACAATGCATAAATGTTATGCAAAATGTATATAGAAGCAGATGCCTTACGAAGATTAAATGTTATTTTTTATATGTCTCTAAAGTCTGTGTCTCATATTAATACAATGGATTGTCAGATTTTTCCATTGTTCCACTTCAAAGCATGCAATTATATTGCCTTAATTGGAAGCACTGATGTGTTTTCACCAAGGATGTTTATTTGTATTCTGACTACTGAGATATAAATATGGGACCATTTGCTATTTTTAGTTTTCCGCTAACATTTTTTTTTAACTTTTTATCTTTATAAACAGACACGTTGAGTTTATTGTCAGTTCAAAACTCTGAATTTGTAGTGGATTCACATAAAGAAAATCTTACTGTTTGTCATACTGAAATGAATCTTTATTCAAGGGTCGTGATAATACATAGCAGAAAGTATAACAGACAAATCCAGGGACTTGCTGACTTATGTATTACCATAAATCCAACTGGCATGGATTTTATCCAAGAAGATTTGGTGTCCATTTGACCAGAATATCCTTAAATATGTTGTTATCTCTCATCAGTGTGGTCAGCATGGATTTAAAACACTTTTTGATGTCACATGTTGCTAGTGAAAACAGTTTCCTCCAGAACTTTTTGAGGATATAATCTCTGCAGGGATTTGAGCGGAACAAAATTTTCATTTTGTCAGGTAATGTAAGTATTAAATTACACTAATTCTTACTAAATAGAAAGTACAGATTTTCTTTAACGTTGGGTGTGACAGCAGGGCTCTGTTGATCAATGCTGCATAGATTCTGCCTTTTCCCATATCTGTGGCCTTATTGAGCCTGAACATGTTAATTAGTTGGCCTGAAACATCTTTGCTGTAGACTAAAGTATCAAGTCTCGGGGCGCCGGGGTGGCTCAGTCGGTTAAGCGTCCGGCTTTCACTCAGGTCACGATCTCGCGGTCCGTGAGTTCGAGCCCCGCGTCAGGCTCTGGGCTGATGGCTCAGAGCCTGGAGCCTGCTTCTGATTCTGTGTCTCCCTCTCTCTCTGCCCCTCCCCCGTTCATGCTCTGTCTCTCTCTGTCTCAAAAATAAATAAATGTTAAAAAAAAATTAAAAAAAAATAAGTATCAAGTCTGGAAATGCCATTTTTAGCGCTGTGTTCCAGATGCCATTTCAAGTACTTTGTAGGTATAAACCTATTTAATCTTCATAATTTACACAACGCACATTTGATTGGTTGCCTTATTTTACAGTCGAGGTAGCTGAGGCAAAGGGAGGTGAAGGTACTGTGTGCTCTTACAGTATTGAGGCTACTGTTCTCTAATGAAAATATTACCACAAATTATTAATATATATTGACAACTCATTAAGAGACCATCCCAGTGCTAACATTTCATTTATTTTTTCACAATATTTTTTTCAAAGCTAAGAAAAGAATCAATGCCTACCAGTACATCATCTAAATGGGAGTGCAGCCAAAAGAGCTTCTTAAAAACATAGATAATGATGAAATAATAATTTGTTCACATATTCATTCATTCAACAAATATTCAACAAATATATTTAAAAAAAACAAATATAAATTATTTATTTTGGGGGCGCCTGGGTGGCTCAGTCGGTTAAGCATCCGACTTTGGCTCAGGTCATGATCTCACAGTTTATGGGTTCAAGCCCCATGTCAGGCTCTGTGCTGACAGCTCAGAGCCTGGAACCTGCTTTGGATTCTGTGTCTCCCTCTCTCTCTTCCCCTCCCTGCTCACACTCTATCTCTCTCTCTATCTCTCTCTTAAATATAAATAAGCGTTAAAAATTCTTGAAAAAAATATTTATTTTGTATCTACTGTGCACCAGCTACTTTTCTGGATGTGTACAGAGGATACAAAGATCTTCAGGTAGACTATATTATAATACCAAATAAATAAGATCATTACATATTGTGGTGTGTGTTCAGAAAAACAAAAAAACCAGAGAGATGCTGGAATAAAAAATATCAAGGACTTCCTTCAGATAAGGATAGTCAGAAAAAGCTACTCTAAGGGGATAACATTCCAAATGAGACCTAAGGACAAGATAGTCATAAGAAGAGCCAAGAGAAACATATCAGCAAACGTTTGGGGAAAGTAAGAACTCAGAATGTTCCACTTAGGGAAGGCCAATATGGCAGGAACACAGCCGTGAGCAAAGGTTCTGCATCTACAAGGAAGCTCAGAGGGTGAAGCAGCTGTATCTTGCAACAGTAGCGGAGGCAGCTTGATTCAGTACTCGGTCAACTATGTGACTGGATCCATCAGCACAACAAAACCTCAATGGCATTGATTTTGTTCTTGGTTCTTGTCAGTGGCAGGAATGAAGACTTACCAGATACGTCTTCTGTGGTAGTCCCAGTTCTGGATATTTTATGTATTTTTTTTCCTCATTTGATTCTTACAATCCTATAAATACAGTGCACCTAGTGGTGCCTGGATGATTAAGCATCCAGCTTCGGCTCAGGTCATGATCTCACGGTTTGTGAGTTGGAGCCCCACATTAGGCTCTGTGCTGATAACTGAGAGCCTGGAACCTATTTGGATTCTGTGTCTCCCTCTCTCTGCCCCAACCCTGCTCATGCTCTCTCTCTCTCTCTCTCTCAAAGAATAAATAAAACATTGAAAAAAATTTTTTAAAAATAAATAAAATGCACCTATAGTTACTTAGGTAAACAAACAAACAAAAACCATCCAGCATAGTTAAGTAACTTACCTAAGGTTGCATGGCCATGAGAGAGTAATAGAGTCTAGACTGACTCAACCTCAAGCTTGAAATCCTTCTACTATGCTGAGTTTCTTCCCTGTGATAGTGACAAGGCAGAATGGAGAGGATGATCAAATGATCCCCCCAAAAGTATCTGATACAGAGGAGCCAGAAAGTTCCAAGAGGCTGTGTTGGCTCCCTAGCAGAGATTTGTTGGACACTGGAGAGGTGGGGACTGTATTAGACATTTGTGGAAAGGAGACACCGAGACTTAGAAAGCAGGAGTCAGAACTTCTTTGGATGCAAGTGGAGGTTTGGAGAGGACAGTCACTTTGCTTATTTCCCTGGGGCATATGTCCCTGGACAGTGTTTGTTAGCAACCATGGGGAGGAGTGACAGGTAGAAATGGGGTATTATCAGTGCAGTTTCAATCAGACTAGTCTAGGTCTCAGCCTGAATTTCGTGTGTCTACTTTTGACCATGCAAAGCTATGACTGACATGGATACAGCACAAGGCTCAGAGCATGGTATAAGACTATGACATTGGTCTGTGTGTAATGATATTCCAAATAGATCTAAATAATTAAATGGGGATTTCTACTTGTTTTGGGACTAAAATGATGGAAGCTTTGTAGTTTCCCCTTGGTATTAACATAATCTCCCCTTTTGTATTCAAGTTACATATTCATTATTATTTTTTTAAAGTAGGACCACTGCTTTCTCTCTCCTGAAATCTGAGCACCGATATCATATTGTACTAGTTGTTTTCATGGGAAAAGATGGATTACAAGACTGTGAATTCAAATGGTGGCTGGTTGCCGTTTTTTAAATCACCAGGATCCCAAATATTAATTTCACATGCGCACATCTTAAGCCATAATTAAGTTGAACAGCAATCTGGTGGGAGATTCCATCTTGTAGTGCACAGACCTTATTCTCAGACTCCTCAGGGATGCTATATTTTACTTTTCCTATTCAACATTTTTTATTTGATATATTTCTTTTGGATTATATTTTTCCATGAAGTTATCCTAATTCAGGAGCTTTGTTCTTTATGGAAATAGGTTATACACTTTTGGGCCAGTCTAATAGGAAGAAAAAAGTTGTGTAGAGAAGCAGAGTAAGAGGTACAATGAGACTTTTGTTTGTTTGTTTTTTGTTTTGTTTTGTTTTCTTTTCTTTTTTAAACGAAGTTCCTGGCTGGTGGAATACTGTGTGGATTTATTTTATTGATTCTTGTTAACTGATGGAGTCCTAATAGAAGAAAAGAGAGAACTAGAAAGAGAAAGAAAATTTGTGTCGTATTTCTATATTTTTTTAAAAAACAAGTTTTTGTGGAGCTGTGAAGTGAAAAAGCTCTTCAGGCAACTACAGTTTCCTGGGGCATTGGCAAAGGAAGACATCAGGTGAAGATGGTTTAGGATTTGGGATGAGCATGTCATCAAAACCTTCAAGTAGCCCAGCCACATCTAGTAACATGGTAGTCTGAGAGATTTCTAAATACAAAGTCATGAGATCTGCATGCAAAAATCAGATTCAGTAGGAATGACAGCTGGCTGGGGGCAGGGGGCACTCCATTCAATTTTTAAAGCTTTCCTGCAGATTCTGAGGCAGAGAAGGTTTATGAATTACTGAGTGGAGGACTACAGAGTCTTTCTCTCATTAGGGAATCCTCTGTTTTTGTCACTCAGCTCTCCCATAAAAGACAGAGACCATGGTCCACCTTGTAGATGAGAGGTTGTTCAGGCACCGAAGAGGGTAAATCCTTTTTTCTACTAGGACTTCTTTGTGGATTTCTCTTTCTCTCTTCTCGTTCATTTTTCTTCTTTTTGCCTTCCTGACTTCATCCTGATGTTTTTGAAGACCGTAAAAGGGATTTTGTTCTATGGGAGATTACAGAAATATTGTGAAATTTGGGTAGAAAATGTACCATGTAGACCAACCTAAGACTTCTTTTTAAAAATAAAAATGTATTCTTGTGAGGTGATTCTTTTATTCCCTTACCGAATTTATCCCACAAAAGCCTGGTCTGTTTGTATCCTTTTTGGCCTAGGTGGGTAGGGTGAGCCTGTCCCTTGTCTCTAGTTGACAGATAATATACCACGAGCCAACTCCTGTCACTCTGCTTCTCTTCACTTGAAGCCCAACATTTCTGGACCTTCCAAATCCTAAATACTAATGTCTACTGCTTTCAGAGAGCCACTGCACTGAGGTTGATAATTTTAGCACCAGCCTAATACCTTTGCTCTCTATACCATCTCCTACTGTGGATCTCAGCAATTCTACCATCACTTGTCCACCTGACACTACCCTTGTGTTTCAGTCCCTTCCAAGAGTCTACTCTTTTCTGTTTAGTCCCTGTGGTTATAATCACATTCTGGACTTCATCATCTCATTGATATGGAAGCTTTTGCCATCTCTAAATATAGCCTATTCACAGATTGTTTCCCTTTATTTTGATAAATCTACTGATATCTTTTTTTATTAGGGCTCCTGGGCATTAGAGATCTTTCAATAACCTCAATTTAGCAGTCTGCATGTGATATACTTGAGTATCTATTTAATTTGGGTAACTTAGTTGAATTTATTTAGTTCAACAAACACCAATGAAAGGCTGTTTGTGCAGTGCATTATGCTGGGTGCCGTGACTCAAAGATAAATGCCACACTGTCCTTGTATTTGAGTATTTAAATTCTAGTTGGAGAAACATATAGGTGGTTTTAATACAACACAAACTATACCATGACATAATTACACATAGAGAGCTATGGAAACAGACACACACACACACACACACACACACACACACACACACATTTAGTCCAGCCTATGCATCTAAGGGAAGGATTCCTATAGAAGAATGGTGATTAAAATGAGTCCTTAAGGATATGAAAGAATTAGATGAAAAAGAGGTTAGAATGTACTATCGGTAGAATTTAGTGCATCAATATTTGTGTGGAGATGTGGAGGGTAGGTTATGGAGGAAACTATGGGAGGGCTGTGGCAGATGACATTAAGAAATGGGTGGGAGTACCATGAAGAATACCATAAGCACCATGCCAAAGTGCTTGGATTTTTCCCTTGAGTTGATAGGATTCTGTTGAGGGGTCTATGCAGGGGAATTGTTTGGTTAGATTTGTGTTTTAGGTCAGTCAGTATGGCTGTCTGTAGTTAATGGATTTCATAACAGCAGAGCTGGAAGCAGTGAGACCAGTTGGAACCCAATAGTGACAGTCTGGGTCCTTGATTAGAGCAGGAGTTATTAGGGTAGAAAAAAGTCAATCTGAGAAATATTTGGGAGGTAAGTTTGTAAAGTTTAGATCGCTTATGCATTAGTTTTTTAAATTAATATTCATGGAGTACCTATGTGCCAGACATCAGTCTGGGTACTTGGATACAGGAGGAAACCACACAGGCAAACATCCCTGCCATCATGGAGCTTACATCCTGGTGGGAATGATAGGCAATAAGAAAAAGGTAAATGTGTAGTGTATTACATGATGATAAGTGCTAGGAAGTGGGGTAAGGGGAGAGAAAGTATGGGGATAGTTACCAGATTTAACCATAAAATATATATATATAGGACACCTGGTTGCATTTAGATTTCAGATGAACAATGTATATATTTTTTACTATAAGTATACTCCATGCATTTGGGGAGACATATTTATGTTAAAAAATTACTCACTGTTCATCTGAAATTTAAATGTAACCAGGTTTCCTGTGTTTTATCTAACTACTCTACATATGGGTGGAGGTACTCTTTATAGAGGATGGTGAGTGAAGTCTCTCTAATATGTAATCTTTGAGTATTGCCCAGAAGGAAGTGCAGAGGCAGTCCTGTCGCTATGTCTGGAAAGAACATGCTGACAGGGGAACAGCAAGGGCAAAGGCCTGAACAAGGAGCATGATGTCCTCCAAAGACAGAAAGGAGGCCAGTTTTCAGGAAAGGAGAAGTAATCATATCTGGGGAAAATTCCAGGTTTACTAGGGGCTGAAGTGAATACAATTATGAGTATCGTCTTTCAAAAAAATAACAAAGTTGCAAAAATTAGTTGTGATAAAATAGTCTACAGAAAATCACAGAATTAAAAACACACAAAATACTGCAGACATCACAAAATCCAGAGAAATAAAACATTACTTATATTAACTAACTGCCTGACACAAACCTCTGTAATACATTTTTCCTACCCTTTTGGCTATGTATTAGGGTATTTTCGTCTTGTGAACATAATATTGTAATATCATTTTCTGTAGAGAGAGGAAAGAAAGATTTTTCAGTCTCTCCTTTAGCATGGTTGCTCAAAAATTGGTGCTTTATGGGGCACCTGGGTGGCTCAGTCAGTTAAGCATCGGACTTTGCCTCAGGCTGTGATCTTAGTTCGTGAGTTCAAGCCCCACATTGGGCTCTGTGCTGATAGTTTAGAACCTGGACCCTGCTTCAGATTCTCTCTCTCTCTCTCTCTCTCTCTCTCTCTCTCTCTCTCTCTGTCCCTGCCCCACTTGTGCTCTCTCTTTATCTTTCAAAATAAATTAATAAACATCAAAAAATCTTATTCATTAAAAAATATGCTTTATTATTGATAATTGATAAAATCTTTTATTTAAGCAACTTAACGATGACGTTAAGTTTAAGATTTTTGTCACATTTGGGAAAAAATTTGTATCAATCTTTCTTCATATATTAACAGTAATATCTCAGGACATTTCAAATTTTCTGAGGCAGAGACTGGTCTTCAGTACATTGACTCAACAATGCCTAAGCAGTTTGTCAATGATGTCCTTACTGTAGTAGCATATTATAAATTATGTGTTATATTTGTGAACACCAAAATTGTACTGCATTATAGGGTATGTTTCTAAAATTTTTTTTAACATTTATTTATTTTTGAGACAGAGCATGAACGGGAGAGGGTCAGAGAGAGAGGGAGACACAGAATCTGAAGCAGGCTCCAGGCTCTGAGCTTTCAGCACAGAGCCTGACGCGGGGCTCGAACTCACAGACCGTGAGATCATGACCTGAGCTGAAGTCGGCCACTTAACCTACTGAGCCACCCAGGTGCCCCTATAGGGTACGTTTCTGAAAGAAGAATAGTATTGGGCTGCCTGGGTGGCTCAGTTAGTTAAGTGGTCGATTCTTGATTTAGGCTCAGATCATGATCTCAAGGTTCATGAGATTGAGACCCGCATTGGGCTCTGCACTGATAGCGTGGAGGCTGCTTGGCATTCTCTCTCTCTCCCTCTCTCTGCTCTTCCTCCGCTCATGTTCTCTCTCTCTCAAAAAAAAAAACTTAAAAAAAAGAATAGTATTTTGAGTAGGCTTTAATGAGAACTGAATCCTCCATGTGTGATTTACTAATTTCAGGCTCCAAACATTTCAAACTCTCTCCACCATATATTCTCAGTGGTTGGTGCCCTAAAGCCTCTTTCTACGGCAATCGGACTTTACCCTGCATTTCAGGTCATGATGCCTGGTGAATTAAGGCAGTAAGCAGCACCAATAACAACTTAACAGGGTGGCTAGCACATGGAAGTGGCAGCAAACTACATAAAGATATTCCTCGAAACCCAAACTCAAATTATCTTCATGTCAGTTTCTCCTACAGATATGATTATGTCTAACCGATCACGAGGAGTAATGTAATAGATGATACATGTAAACTCAGAGTGGAAAAGCCCTGTGAACTTAACTGGTTTCATTAAAATACCTTACTTTTGCAATTGTTACAAAAACAAAACAAAACAAAACAAAACAACAACAACAACAAAACACATCATCATGAAAACCCATTTCTGGGTCTCCTCCCCCAGACTTGAGAGTACTCATCCCAGTGAAGGGTCCTTTACTAACTTCACAGTAAATTCACCTATGCAGTGATTAACATCTATATGGATCTAATAAGTAAACATTATATATATGTATATATATATAATACATACATATGTTATATATACATTATATATATAATACGTACATACATACATACATATATATGTGTATATATATGTGCGGTGTGTGTGTGTATATATATATGTAATACATACATACATTATATATACATTATATATATATAATACGTACATACATACATACATATATATGTGTATATATATGTGCGTGTGTGTGTGTGTGTATATATATAACCAAATGATAACATTTTAAAATGTATTAATTCAAACCTGTAAATTTTAGCATATCTAAAAATTAGGAGCATTTTACAATAAATGGTGTTTTATAAATGTTATTGGTCAAGGAGTCATTCATAATAAGATTGTCATTACCTCATTTTAACCTAATTAGCTTTTGAAAGACCTTGCCTGTAAATGCAAACTCGTCCTGAGGTACTAGGAGTTCAGGCTTCAGCATATGAATGTCACCCGTGAATTATACTCATAACATACCAAACAACTCACCTAAATGGTTTAAAATTTCTTTTGACTCAGGAAGAGCATATAGGCTAGCATTGTTTTCTTAACAAATTTTACTTATCATGTAAAACTTTGATAAAAAATAAATACAAAAATAGGCATAGTGGAAGAGAATCCAAAAAAACAGAAATTAGAGACAGTGATTAGACTATCCTTTGAGGAAGAATTGTTTTAAAGGGGATGGAGAAACAGCAGTAACTGGAGAGGTTTGCAGGGAGAAGCCGCAATTATTTCTTAATAGTAGAGCGTATGTTTATGGGAATAATCTGAGAGAGAGAGAGAAAATGGATGATGTAGGTGACTGAGCCTCCTCTTAAAAAAGGAATGGAGGCGGGGCGCCTGGGTGGCGCAGTCGGTTGGGCGTCCGACTTCAGCCAGGTCAAGATCTCGCGGTCCGTGAGTTCGAGCCCCGCGTCGGGCTCTGGGCTGATGGCTCAGAGCCTGGAGCCTGTTTCCGATTCTGTGTCTCCCTCTCTCTCTGCCCCTCCCCTGTTCATGCTCTGTCTCTCTCTGTCCCAAAAATAAATAAACGTTGAAAAAAAGGAATGGAGGCTGGATGGGTACAGAGCGACTGGCTTCAGAAGACACAATGAAGGTGAGTTTGATGCAGAGGGCAGATGTGGAGGCAGATGTAGAATGTGGTTAGAACTGGAGGGTATTATACTAAGTGAAATAAGTCAGTCAGACAAAGAGAGATATCATATGTTTTTACTCATAGTGAAACTTGAGAAACTTAACAGAAGACCTGGAGGAAGGGAAGGGGAAAAAATAGTTTCAAACAGAGAGGGAGGCAAACCATAAGAGACTCTTGAATACAGAGAACTGAGGGTTGAAGAGGGTCGGGGGAGAGGGAAAAATGGCTGATGGGCATTGAGGAGGGCACTTGTTGAGATGAGCTCTGGATGTAAGCAATGAATCACGGGAATCTACCCCCAAAACCAAGAGCACAGTGTATACACTGTATGTTAGCCATCTTGACAATAAATTATATTTAAAAAAAAAAGTCTTTTCAATTGCTTCTATTTCTAAGTGACATAATATGCAGTTACCAGCTGAAAATGAAGACCAGAGATGGATATTAGTAGTTTGAGGAGAAGGAGAAATAGTGAAATAGTCATTTAGGAGAGAGAGTGAACTGACTGGCTAGGTGCCGTAGGATTGCTAAGAGCACACTAGAGTTTAGTGGTCATAAATCTAAAATGAAGCCAGTCAGTATGTGGTGATCAATTAATGCAGGGGATGAGAAATGTGGAGTGAGGAAAGGAAAGCACCTAGAATAGCTCCCGAGTCTTGCCTTGAGCAATGGTTAAATATTGGTGCATTGAATCAGGGGATGCAGGTGAAAACAGGCATAGAGTAGGGAGTAGAGATAGTGTGACTTCAGTTTTTAAGATGTTAACTAAAAAATGCTTATAGGTTATGTATATGGACTGGTATTCGGCCATAATTTAACTACGTAAGTTCTCAAAAGCAAAGGAAAATTTTAGGGTTGGTGATATCAATTCACATCACCACCACATGTAAACGTGAATTAATTGAATGCCATTGGTTAGATGTAGGGTTTAGAATGAGCCTCATTGTGATGTTTGTTAGTTGTAGAATGTTTGTGGGGGGCTGAGTTATTAAGGAAGAAGACATGAGGAATGGGAAGGCACAGAGAACTTCACTGTGGAAGATGCAAACATAGAGGTTTGTATACTACCCACTAATGAGCTATGCCCAAATGTTGGACTGAGGGCACCATGCCATTGATTGGGCCCATTGATCTGACAACTACTCTGTACTTGTGCTGCTTGATTATTTTTTTTTTAAAAGAAAACTACTTTCATTTATTTAGAACTTTTTTGTTGGAGTCAGATGTCATTTGAACTGAACTGAATATAACTGAAACATAACTGAATATTCTTCTAGCTTTCAATGCATATAGAAATATTTTATTACAGAGAAGGAACTTTATATACATGCGGTAATTGATTGAAAGTACAAATAAAAATGTCAACCAAATCTATTATGTTAAAAGCCTCTGACTTTGTTATTATTTTATTTTAAATTAACTATCTCTTTTTTTTTATTTTTTTTTATTTTTATTTATTTATTTATTTTTTTTTTATGAAATTTATTGACAAATTGGTTTCCATATAACACCCAGTGCTCATCCCAAAAGGTGCCCTCCTCAATACCCATCACCACCCTCTCCTCCCTCCCACCCCCCATCAACCCTTAGTTTGTTCTCAGTTTTTAACAGTCTCTTATGCTTTGGCTCTCTCCCATTCTAACCTCTTTTTTTTTTTTTTCCTTCCCCTCCCCCATGGGTTCCTGTTCAGTTTCTCAGGATCCACATAAGAGTGAAACCATATGGTATCTGTCTTTCTCTGTATGGCTTATTTCACTTAGCATCACACTCTCCAGTTCCATCCACGTTGCTACAAAAGGCCATATTTCATTTTTTCTCATTGCCACGTAATATTCCATTGTGTATATAAACCACAATTTCTTTATCCATTCATCAGTTGATGGACATTTAGGCTCTTTCCATAATTTGGCTATTGTTGAGAGTGCTGCTAGGAACATTGGGGTACAAGTGGCCCTATGCATCAGTGCTCCTGTATCCCTTGGATAAATTCCTAGCAGTGCTATTGCTGGGTCATAAGGTAGGTCTATTTTTAATTTTTTGAGGAACCTCCACACTGCTTTCCAGAGCGGCTGCACCAATTTGCATTCCCACCAACAGTGCAAGAGGGTTCCCGTTTCTCCACATCCTCTCCAGCATCTATAGTCTCCTGATTTGTTCATTTTGGCCACTCTGACTGGCGTGAGGTGATACCTGAGTGTGGTTTTGATTTGTATTTCCCTGATAAGGAGCGACGCTGAACATCTTTTCATGTGCCTGTTGGCCATCCGGATGTCTTCTTTAGAGAAGTGTCTATTCATGTTTTCTGCCCATTTCTTCATTGGGTTATTTGTTTTTCGGGTGTGGAGTTTGGTGAGCTCTTTATAGATTTTGGATACTAGCCCTTTGTCCGATATGTCATTTGCGAATATCTTTTCCCATTCCGTTGGTTGCCTTTTAGTTTTGTTGGTTGTTTCCTTTGCTGTGCAGAAGCTTTTTATCTTCATAAGGTCCCAGTAATTCACTTTTGCTTTTAATTCCCTTGCCTTTGGGGACGTGTCGAGTAAGAGATTGCTACGGCTGAGGTCAGAGAGGTCTTTTCCTGCTTTCTCCTCTAAGGTTTTGATGGTTTCCTGTCTCACATTTAGGTCCTTTATCCATTTTGAGTTTATTTTTGTGAATGGTGTGAGAAAGTGGTCTAGTTTCAACCTTCTGCATGTTGCTGTCCAGTTCTCCCAGCACCATTTGTTAAAGAGGCTGTCTTTTTTCCATTGGATGTTCTTTCCTGCTTTGTCAAAGATGAGTTGGCCATACGTTTGTGGGTCTAGTTCTGGGGTTTCTATTCTATTCCATTGGTCTATGTGTCTGTTTTGGTGCCAATACCATGCTGTCTTGATGATGACAGCTTTGTAGTAGAGGCTGAAGTCTGGGATTGTGATGCCTCCTGCTTTGGTCTTCTTCTTCAAAATTCCTTTGGCTATTCGGGGCCTTTTGTGGTTCCATATGAATTTTAGGATTGCTTGTTCTAGTTTCGAGAAGAATGCTGGTGCAATTTTGATTGGGATTGCATTGAATGTGTAGATAGCTTTGGGTAGTATTGACATTTTGACAATATTTATTTTTCCAATCCATGAGCAGGGAATGTCTTTCCATTTCTTTAAATCTTCTTCAATTTCCTTCAGAAGCTTTCTATAGTTTTCAGCATACAGATCCTTTACATCTTTGGTTAGATTTATTCCTAGGTATTTTATGCTTCTTGGTGCAATTGTGAATGGGATCAGTTTCTTTATTTGTCTTTCTGTTGCTTCATTGTTAGTGTATAAGAATGCAACTGATTTCTGTACATTGATTTTGTATCCTGCAACTTTGCTGAATTCCTGTATCAGTTCTAGCAGACTTTTGGTGGAGTCTATCGGATTTTCCATGTATATTATCATGTCATCTGCAAAAAGCGAAAGCTTGACTTCATCTTTGCCAATTTTGATGCCTTTGATTTCCTTTTGTTGTCTGATTGCTGATGCTAGAACTTCCAGCACTATGTTAAACAGCAGCGGTGAGAGTGGGCATCCTTGTCGTGTTCCTGATCTCAGGGAAAAAGCTCTCAGTTTTTCCCCGTTGAGGATGATGTTAGCTGTGGGCTTTTCATAAATGGCTTTTATGATCTTTAAGTATGTTCCTTCTATCCCAACTTTCTCAAGGGTTTTTATTAAGAAAGGGTGCTGGATTTTGTCGAAGGCTAACTATCTCTTTTGAATGTTCCCCTATAGATGTTTAAAACCTGATTCCTAAATATACCATTTTCTTTAAATTTCTCAGATTTTTAAACTTATTTTCATCTCATTTTTTTAAAAACATCTGATTTAGAATAAATTACTTCTTTGGTTTAATTGTAGGGACATTCTAAGATCTCTAACATAGTCTTACTAGTTGTGTACCACATACTTCTTAAAACTAATATCTTGAAATGTTTCATAGTTAAATAATCCAAAAACAATTACAGAAATCAATAGTGTCAAGATAATGTTTAGGGAATAAATTAAAGCATTTGGTCATATGCCCAACAGCAGAGAAAAAAATGCTTTTAAGGGAACTATGTTAATACATTTTAATGATATTCTACATCATAATATGTAGTATTATGAAATTGATCAGATTGACTTCATATGGTAATGCATTTTGCATACTTTTATTAAATTGTATTCAAATTCAATGCCTTGTAATCATTTAAAACAGAAGTGTCATTTTAAATTTTATAATACGCTAAATAGTTAAATAATTTAACATGAAAAATTTAATGTACCATTTTGATAATGTATCAGGATTTACAGAGAATTGGTTTCTTTTATCTTTTATTCCTGAATCCCTAAAATAAAGAGTGTCAGCATATGAAATTCAATTTGTATTTTCTCCTATAAAAATTTATCTACACTAGATTTAGAATACAGTGCTTTGGGGAATTAAATAATTTTTTCAAATTTTTCAAATTAAAATGTGTGCACCTAATTATGGTTTTCTGATCAATATATGCATTTATCTTTTTGTGCCATCTTGAGAGAAGGACTTTATTAAACCTCCAGGATGGGTCGTGCATAACAAACACAGTATTGGAATAAACTGAAATTTCTTGCTTACTTGTTATGTGTTTGCTTGCATATAGTTTTTTTTTTTTTGAGATTTTATTTTTAAGTAATCTCTACACCCAGCATGGGCCTCGAACTCACAACTCCCAAGATCAAAAGTTGCATGCTCCACCCACTGAGCCAGCCAGCCACCCCTGCTTGTGTGTTTGTGTGTGCATAAGTATGGTTAATACAGCTTCACATAATCTTATTTACATTTACCCCTTCACTATTATTAGACAGAGATAACCCCCACTGTATTTTGTAGACATCTTTTTCTTCCTCCTCCCATGCCACCTTTGTACACACTCGGGGATTAATTACTGGGCAGATTCTGTCCTTTGTGTCTGTGTACTGATAACAGCTAATCGTCTAGTAAATTTTGGCTCACTTTCTATACTCAAATAGCTTTGCTATTAACAAGGCAGGATTTTTAGCAGATCAGAACACAAAACCAACTTTAGAGTTAGACAATTTTGAGTTCATTCTGCATTTTCTAGCTATGTGATTCTGAGTGAATGACTTAAGCTCCCTAAGCCTTAATTTCTCATTTGTGAAATGGGATAATGATACATATAAGGATCCTTACCTCGCAAGATTATCATCAATATGAATTGAATACCATAAGCAAAACATCTAGCCATGATTTGCTTATAGTACTTGGTTATTATATTATCATTATTTTAATTCAGTTCATTTGGACTAGTTTCTGAGACCTAGTCATGTATATCTACTTAGATGTTGTGGTGGATGTGATATAGAGTGTCTTCTTAACAAAGGGTAATGTTCCCCTTTCTCAGAATGGTCCAGATAGTCAGAAGTGCATCATGATATGGCTTCTTTGATCAGAATCAATCAGAGTATGAATAGGACCTGATTCAAGTCATGCCAAACAAGGTTCCAACCTAGACATTTTCAAAGTAAAGCAGGAGAAAGAGCTTTATGGGATCTGTCTCTGAGGGCAGAGCTAAAAGATGTGATGCTCAAAAAGTACCAGCAGTTTGCACAGTTTGCACAGTACCACGTGATGGGATCAGGTTGTTAATTAGAATACAGTTGAAAGTAGGAAGAAACACTACTTCGTTTTTTATTGTTTGTTGAGCACCTGCTTGCTGGATAGTGATAAGCACTAAGGGCTCACAAAAGTGAGCAGAACCAGTCAAGTCTCCTGCTTCTTGGAGTGTATGAGCTAATGAAATGTCCAGTGTTGAAGACAAGGCACTGAAGGAGTAAATATAACCATGAGTGACTGATTAGACACTAAGCACTGTGAAGGAAGGAATAGGGTCCAGGGACAGGATGGACTAGAGAGTTAGGAAAATCTTCTGTGAATAAGTCACACTTAAGCCAATACAGTGAATCCTAGAAGTGGCTATCTAGGCAGAGATGGAGAGGAGGGTGGCTCAGGTAGGGGGAAAAAAAGATGTGCAAAGAAAATGAAGAGGAACAGGAAGCATTTAAAAAACTAAATGAAAGCTCAGTTATGAAGTGGTGATTCACAGTGTAGACTATGGACCCATACTGCTTGGTTTTGAACAAAGAGCTACTAGTAATTAGCTGTTGCTCTTTGAGCAAATTATTTAACCACGTTCTGTATCAACATTATCAAACGTTTAAGGGAATCACACAAGTTACATAGTAACCTCAGAGTGGTCTGTGAGGGCACTAAGGGAAATGATATATGTAAAGCACTTGACACAATGTGTTCAGCATGCGCTAAGAATTCAACCTATAAAGGGTAAATCTTAGAGGGTAAAAACTCAAGAAGAGGCTGAGAAGTAGCGAAGAGCATGAGAAATTATCTGGTTTCCATTTTGGAAAGCTCTTCAAGTCTGTAGAGTAGAAAATATATTTGACACGTAGGATTAGATGTGAGGAAGCAATTCCTATGCTGCAGAGTTAGGTGATGAGGCTTTGATGCAGCTGGTGGCAGTTGTGGGGACAGATTTTAGCGTGTTTGGGAAATAAGATCTATAGGACTTGGACAAAAATTGAAAATGAATGTAAAGGAGAAAAGGTATGAGGAGTAGCAAGGAACTTCTGAGATCAGAAGCTAGAGGGACAGGAAATACACCTAAGAACAAAAAACACAATGCAAGGTATTAAGTCTTATTGCCAAGATAGGAACAAATTGCAAACTGAGCTCAGAGGAGCGGATGTATTTGTAAACAATCTGAGGATCTTTGGGAATTTCCATTTATAGAGTTTGGAAATTTGTTGCTTTATTTATTATTATTATTATTATTATTATTATTATTATTATTATTTTTACACAAGCAAAATAGGGAGACTGAAAATAATGGTGAGATTATTTTTCCTATGCTTCCCTCTGAAAAAAATCAGATGGTTACTCACCAAAAACACAAGTTTTAAATAGCTGTTGAATGATCTTTATGTTTTATTATTTTATCAAAACTCCCATATACATTGAAATCCATTATTCAGTGCTGATTTCCAAATACAAAAACAGAATTAGAAAAAGTGAACATTTTTGATAGGCACACCATATATATTGGACCCTCTGATCTCACCATGCAGAGAAAACTTCTCTCTTCCGTGGGGGATGTGTGCTGATGGGGAGAGGGAGAATAGTGTTCACTCCATGCTCTTTGTTTTCTTCTGGGAGAGAATTTCCTCTCTGTCTATGGAAGCTTGAGAAATAGGGATGAGCTTGCTGTGGGGGCACAGCTGAATGATGCAGCAAGTTGAAACTGAATAATTGATTGAAGTTTCTGGAAATTGAACTTATGGGTATGTGGGTGCCATATTTTATTTTGAATAAAACAACAAAGATATCTGGTATAAAAATACTTTCTTCTTTAAGGATTAGAGTCTACTCCTGAAACCAAAATGACACTGTATGTTAACTAACTTGAATTTAAATAAAAAAAAAAAAAGAATTAGAGTATGCCAACAAAAATCAATGATCAATGCAAAGTTCTAAAATAAATTTTTTTTTTTTGTAATAATTCCACAGTTTTAGGTAAGGCTAAGAAAACAGATAGAAGTAAAGTTGAAGATCAAAACAGAACAAATTTATGGTAAGTATATTAAAAGACAGAACATTTTAGTTTTATTATCCAAAAAGAAATTGTCAGATGGATAAAAGCCATGCTACTTAACTATCATGGCTCTAATGGCATTACCATATATATATTTTTTGTTTGTTTGTTTGTTTGTTTTTAATTTTGAGAACCTACTAGGTATTGAGCGAATGCTTATAGACTCCAGTAGGACAAGAAGTTCTTTGCATGTTATAAGACAAAGAACACACTAGGAAAGATTTTCATTTTTTATTTAATCAAGTTAATAAACACCCCTGAACCTATGTCTCCTCTGTAAAATGGAGTATTAATACCTAACTGTAGAGTATTAAAAGTTATTGAGATAATATATATTAGATATTATGCTTTTAATAAATAGTGGTTATTATTATTATCTGATCTTCATATTTTATTTTCTAGAAGATTGGATTACAGTCATAAAGCCAAATCATATTTTTGGTTCAGAGTAAGCCTAAAATTAATTAAAATTAGAGCATTTTTCACATGAGCTGATTCAAATATTTCTTAAAATTTCTTAAAATGTGTTTATAAAACTAAATATAAATGTATTTATTTATAAAATTTTAGGATTTCAAAATTCGAGTTCATATTGATACCATGAGGTTCTGTGAAAGTGAATTCTGATCATTTTAACATCCACTTACTAATAAGTATTTATGTTGTAGATGTAAATACAACGTGGTATCAGTTGTTTATTGATGCCTTAACAAATTATCACATACTTGGTAGCTTAAAACAACATACATTTCTTGTCTCACAGTTTTGTAGGTTAGAAAGCCAGCATGGTGTCATTGGGCTAAAACTATGGTGGCAGTTCAATTGCCTTCTATATAGGCTGCCCCAGGGGGAGAATCTGCTCTTTCCAGGCTCATCTGGGTTCTTGGTAGAATTCAGTTCCAAGCAGTTGTAGGACTGAGATCACCACTGTATTGCTGGCTTTTGGCCAACAGTCCTTCACAGTTTCAGGAAGCCGCCCAAACAACCTTCATCTTGAAAGCCAGCAAAGGTGGTTGGGGCCCTTTTGGACTTCCCAATTACCTCCTCTGTGGCTTCATGTCTTTGGCTTATTCTTCTACATCTCTTTGACTTCATCTGGAGAAAGTTTTCTGCTTTTAAAGGCTCATATGATTACATTGGCACACCTGGATGATCCAGGATTATGAGAATCTTCTTGTTTTAAGGTCCATAACCTTAATTACATCTGTAAAGCCCCTTTTGCAGTGTTCCCTGTTCACAGGTTCTAGGGACTCATGTGTACAAATTTTGAGTGGAGGCATTATTCTGCCTACCACAAATATGTATTCTCAAATAGTAATCTGTGTGAATTTTTGGTGTGCCCATAGAGTCTTAAATTTTTTACTAGTAAACAATTAAGAAAGATATGTAACATATGTACTGCATTTTCATAAGGAAATTTGTAAATCATACTTATATTAGCTAACATTGTTTTATTTCTTCAATTACCATCAAATTACACATGTTTGGTAACTCCCTTTGAAGTAAATGAGCAACATTTATTCTCAATAAAGCTTCCATTTTAACTAGGCACATTAAATATCATTAGCACAAATTCATTATAAATTACATTCCAGATTTCATACAGGGTTTATTTACCCAGCACTTGTTATATAGGAAAAGTTAACTAAGATAATATTAATATTAGTTTTAGCAGATGCCCTACAGTTAACTAGAATCTATTTAATACAAGAAGAAATTCTTGCTTTCTTTTGTAACGGACAAAAATCAAATCCATGTTTAGATTATGCTTATTAATCTCACCATTCTACTTTTATTTTTATTCTAATGATACATGTAAATTCAGAGGCATATTTACAATAGATGGACTTTAAATGTAAACTTCACTGTTTTGTATCACTAATTATGTTAAAAGATACATAAATTCTCTATAATTACCCTAAGCTTATTGCTATTTTAATATAACATCTTTTTTTTTAAATGTAACTTGGATTTTTGACATTAGTCCTTGATTTGTATTTCATCCAAGCACCACAGTCTTGGATATCCCCTGCAGAGATAGATCCATTCCTAACAAGGGTCTTTTTTTTTGGAACTTGGTAATGATTATAATACAGATGACAATCCCTGTCACTCTTTTTAGGCTGTAGCTTTTCAAGGCAGAGTGGTGCTCCCTGATCCTTCTTAAGCCCCTGTTTAAATGTAAATTAGAAGAGACCAGTTTATATTACTTATTCCCGGCATCCATATGCAACACCAGATTGCAAAAAAATATATATGTATATATATATATTTGTAAGAAGCTATCCCTATATTTATCTTATGACACTCATCACTGACACTTTAGTGCTTAAGCCGCCAGACTAGAAGCATTTCAATTATCTACCTAAGGGAAAAACCATCCCAAACAGGCAGACCTTTGTCTGTTTTAGAGCTGGATTGAGTAAGTGGAGAGCAAGTGACTTTTTAGTGCTCTTGGTCTAATTAGATAGCAGTTTGGTCAAAGGGGTTATTTGCATCTTTTCCTGAATAAGAGAAATTAAATGCCCTTAACCGGATTTTGAAAGGCAGATGGGACCTTAGACGGCCTAATATCACCTTTTCCACTGAAGGTTTTAATTTAAAAAAAGTTCCATCTTTAGGTACATGAGAGGACAGTATCGTGGACAGAAGGTAATTATTAGCAGCATTCAAGGGCGAAGAAGAAAGAAAAGTAGCAAGACCCTTCCCTTAGCCTTTTAATAGAAGGTGAAAATGGGGGGGGGGGAAGAGCTTTACCTATGAAAGGAGAAACTTCCTTTCTCTGAATTTTCATCGAGTTTTTTACTTAAACTTTGGTGATTTGGTGTCCTGTTAATTTAGCACTTGACTGTGGAAATTTTTTATCAGCAGAAGTACAGTTATTATCACTAAATGTCATTATCATATGAAAACAAAGAGGCTAGAGGAAGAGAACAGTCTCCTTGTTGGTATTCAATGAATAGATAAAGTCTCATTCATATCACCTACATAAGATGTCACTTAAAATCCTTGGGATCAGGGGCGCCTGGGTGACTCAGTTTAACATATGACTTTGGCTCAGGTCATGGTTTCGTGGTTCATGAGTTGGACCCTCACATTGGGCTCTGTGCTGACAGCTCAGAGCCTGGAGTCTGCTTCAGATTCTGTGTCTCCCTCTTGCTCTGCTCTTTCCCAGCTTGGGCTCTGTCTATCTCTGTCTCTTAAAAATGAATAAATGCTTAAAAAAAATAAAATAAAATCCTTGGTATGAAATCTCTCTGCTCCCATTTATAATCTGTAGGATTTTAATTCCTTTGGGCCTAACTTTTCTCAACTGCAAACTGGATCAATATTGCTCATTTCATCAGTTTGTTTTAACGGCTAATTGAGATAACGCTTGTGAAATCTTTTGCATGTTTATTATCTAAGTGTTCAATAAATAAAGATGCTGTTATTTATTTTATTTCATGCTCATGGCAAACCTGTGAAGCAGGCAAGGAAGGTATTATTATTATCATTTCACAGTTGAAGAAACTGAGACAGGACTAGTTGGAGGCTTTCTTGTCCGTAATGGAATGTTGATGATTCTTTCCACTATTCAGTGCTGCTTCTCAGCCCTGCAGTTGCCTGTCTAGATGTGAAGGAGACCTAATTTAGAGTATCTTCTTGATTTGAAGGTGTGCAGTAACCTATCGTGTGCACAGCACACTGCAACAGATGCTGAAGGAAACAGAGAAGTATGATTGCTGTACACACTTCCTGTTCAGTAGACAAGAGGTCTATCCTACTTGGTTCTGGTCCTTCTTGGCTCAGAGAGTTGACTCAAAAGCACATAATCATAGAGTTGAGGTCACCATAAATATAATGCTGCCCGTAGCATATAGTATCCCTGTACATGTTAAGGACTTGGTATTAAAGCTAGCTTCCTTCTCTATTTGATAATCACTTCTCCTTGCCCATTATTTCCCTCCCCTCCTTTCTTTCCTCATCTAATAGACTTTTATTAGAAGACAAGCAGTTAGGGGCACCTGGGTGGCTCGGTCGGTTGAGCGTCCAACTTCAGCTCAGGTCATCATCTCGCAGTCTGTGAGTTCGAGCCCCGTGTCGGGCTCTGTGCTGACAGCTCAGAGCCTGGAGCCTGCTTCTGATTCTGTGTCTCCCTCTCTCTCTCTGCCTCTCCCCCGCTCATGCTCTGTCTCTCTCTCTCTGTCAAAAATAAATAAACATTAAAAAAAATTAAAAAAAAAAGAAGACAAGCAGTTAAGCCTGACCTCTCTAGTAGATAAATGCATTATTTCCTCCATGTCTTTAGTGTCTCTAAAAAACAGATTTTGCTTTAATGATGGATTAAATTAAGGGGATTGTAGATGGCTTTCTGATAAAATTTTCCTTGTATATAGTTTTTACCACACTTAAAAGAAGCCTAGTATGATCTTTTGAGTGACACAGGGAGGTAACTGGAAGTTCCCTGCAACCTGAGTATGTTGTCTTGGATCACATAGCATGCTGCAATGTGATGACTGGTCTCAACAACATAAGGATGTAAGGAAACAACAGGCGGATTGAATTAAATGTTTGTGTGTTGGAGTATTTCGTGTGTGAGTGTGTGTGTGAATTAGGTGAATTAGAGCAGAAGGGATTAAGAGGCGGGGAGAGAAGAAAATCAAGATGACATGACTCACACAAAGAGTCCAAATGCTCCCAAACCCTAAGCCCTGATTGCGGTCAGGATCCAAAGGAGCGCACGCTTTTTATGTCTCTTGCTGTGCTTTTTCTTGCCCTGCTTGTCATTCTCCTGCCATTCCATTAGATCTGGTTTAAATCTGTTGGGTAATAAGACAACTCTACTGAGCTTTATTTTTTCCTCCAGTTTTATTTCAATATAAGGTCATACATAGTAACTGGAAAAATCTGTTTGGAGGCAAATAGCATGACCCATAGCATGAGAATATTTCTGAATGATGGAGAACCAGATTTGTTAGAGCATATTCCAACTGCTGTCTTTTCTGAGTTGATTCCTTATAGCTCAGTCTTAAAACATTTATCTATCTTGCCAAAGGGGCAAGGTCTAGTTGTCTTCTTGTTCTCTCTTTTTTCTAAATCGAAATTATACATGAATGAGACAGGAAATGGCTAGAATGCCCATCCAGCATGTAAAAATGGGACCAGAAAACCAAAACTTTTTGAGATACACCTCTGCAAAGTATTGTGAAAGTCACATGAGATCGTCTTTATTCCTAACGCTAGCTGTCTGTTTTACAATCCAAAAAATATGACAGAACACAATGTGATAGTTTGTCAAGGTATCTCCATGGGATCATGGGGCACATTTTCCTCTCGTGATACACTGTGGCCGTATATCTGTGTTTTAGAGCTGGAGGATGTCTTATAGACCACCTAGTTTAACCTCCATTTAATAGACATAGTAACTAAATCATAGACATGGGAATTTGCCTAATTTTACACAGCAGGTTACTGAAAAGTTCTGAATAAAGACAAATTTAAACTTCCAGGCAATCTCCTACCTATAACTCTAGGTATTTTGAGGGGGAAAAACATGATAAACAATCCTAAAGTCATCGTTGAATGAATGACAACGCAGATGCTCTAATTTGACTCATGTAACAACAGAAGCAATCCAACTACTCTTTTCAGACCTAAGTGATGAGTGGCTTTCTGATAATCCAGTTCTTTCAGCTGTACCTACCCAACATGCCTCTTTATGGTGAATGTCACCTCACAGCTGAAGCAAGTTTATGGGGCACTGCAGTTCCCCGGGCGTTCTTTGTTCAGTGGAGAACCAGAGAACTTCAGTCTCGGGGACTGTGAATCCACCAGCTTTCATCAGTCTGAAATGCATTTTAAATCAGTGTCAGGCTGGCTGCAAAATTTATTTCTCCAACTTTATAGTGAGTCCAGCTGCCCCACACTCCTGTGAGTACCTATACTAATTACATATGATGAAACATAAGAAATGAGCAAAAACAATGATTTGGAGCTGTGTTTGAAAGGAGAGGTGAAAATGCAGACTCAAAAACAATAATCCTCATCAGTGCCGTAGAGAAAGCAAGCTTCTGGGTACGTTATCATGGCCGTAAGGAAAATGTATACATATAGAAACTTTATGTTACTATATAGACCAAAATGAGACTATTAATGTTGGTGTCTTCCCTTGAGAATGCTGACAGTCTTTCATTTTCTTTTGTCTGGTATTTCTGAAGCTGTCTTTTCTCACATCTGAGTTTGGTTAGTCACTATTTCAAACATTATTATACTGAAAACGTTATTATACTGAAAATTCAAATAAAATGATTTTGCCTTTAGGTCTCAGATTCCACACAGGATTCTTTAATTATTAGTGAAGCAGGTTTGATTTTTTCCATATTGAAACCAGTCTCCTCAGTGCTTCTAGGACTGAAGTATTTTTGGTTTTAGTTTCATGTCACTAATGTAGTCATCAGAATTGGCACATTTGTTTTTTTTCACAATTTCCCTGATTGGTAATTACCTGACCAGAAGTGGTCAAGCACTTCATGAAGTAGTGCTTATCAACAATTTGTCTGAATGTACCATTTTGCAAAATGTAGTTTTGCTATATTGACAAATTTGAACATGACTTGATGGCCTGATAATGTCCGTTGCCTAATTGGCGTTGCTGGGAAAGTTGTAGACAACTGGGTGTGTTGGGAGATGCTTTAATATTGGGCTAAGTGTAGGGGAAAATAAATGCTGTTTGTAACCAGAAAGGGAATGAGGGGAAAGTGATAAGTAAATAAATCAAGAGGAAAAAAAAAATGTGACTATCTGAGAAAGGGAATAGAAGCCAAGTTTCACAGCCTTCTGTCAGTTGCTTGGGAGACAAAGGGAGGGGAAGTGGGGAATGGAGTTTTGTTTAAAACATCAGGAAGCAAGAGAGGGCACTGATTAAACATGCAGGTTGTGGAGCCAGAATTCCTGGGTTTAAAACTTATTTTTAGCACTTCCTGCTGTGAGAATAATGTCGGACTGCTTAATCTAAGCCTCAGTTACTTAGTTCTGCAATGGAGCTATATAATCACACCTACCTCATAAATCCATGGGGAAGATTCCATGAGATAAACCATGTCTTGATCCTTAGTCCAGGGCATGACCCACTTTAAATGTTAGCTGTTATTGTTATTAAACCTCAGAAGTTTGTTGTGGTTATGTATGGGGGAATGCTGAGGAAAACTGTAAAGCCAGAGCCAAAGAATATAAAATTTGTTTTGTTGATAAAAGGGATTTGATAAGACATATATGCTACCATAGCTACAATGTAAACTTGCTGGAAATAGCTTTGAAAGAGTGTGGAATTGCGACAGCCGATTTTATGTTGGAAGAAAAGCAGCGTTATTATTTTTAGGTCCAAATAGAATTGCCTAATGGATTCCATACATTAGTAATGTAAGACTATATGCCTGACTTACTTTCCCTGGCTCCATTTGAAGGGAGGGGAATGAGAGATCTAGTAGAAGGTGACTTGGCATACAGAGCAGTACAATCTTAGGCTCATTGTCTCCAGAGATCCTGGTGAGACAAGGAGATGCGGAAGTTGTTGGAAAGGAGACAAGTTTTTATTCATTACTCTTAGGTTTTTATTCATTACTCTTAGAATCATGAGGGCATGATTCATCACCAGACTAGGCTTAATTTAAAGGCAACTTTGGATCTCTTTGCTTTGGTAGTTAAACTGTTTTGTGGCGACTAAGTGGTAATATACAGGGGCATGTATAATAGAGATACATGGGCAAATTTCCTTATGGGTTATAGTTTCCATTTCTTTACAACTGTTAAGACTTTTTCACTGTCTGTTGTGAGAATTAAAAGATACCACTTATTAAAAAAAAACTACCTAACAAAATGTTTGAGACACAGTAGTTGTGCTACAATTGTTCATTTCCTTTCCTTTATCTATTTCTTTAGAATTTCTTCTATTATTCCTTTAGATACTTTCTTGCTTATACCCTACTATGACATCCAGTTGAGAGCATGATGACTTCTCATTCATTTTTCTTGCATATTTACTTGGTAACCCATTGCTTTCCTTTGGGCATTTTACATTTCCTTTGTCTACTTTCTTGACCCTCTGACACGTGTCCTTTTCAGTTCTCTTTTGTGCTCAATATCTTCTGTTGGCTCCTGTAGATTCACTTGCCTTCTCCTCTCCTCTGCTCTGCTTTAATAATGGGCTACATCAATGATCCCCATGTTTTCTGGCTTCTGGATGGGTTTGGCCAGTGGAGAAAGGGTGCTGGGGAAGATCCTTGAGAGCATGTGATGACTGGCTGACCTGTGAATTGGACCCCAGCAATCAGAAGCTCCTTACCCCCTCCTCTGCCCTTGGAATGTGTGTTCCATTTGCTTTCCCTTTTCCCGGAAGCTGCCCCAAGGACATAGCCTTTGAGATAATGATGTGGTATTGAGACCACCCAGGTGGTATATGTGACTGAACCTAGGTAAGGGCTGTACGTAAACTTTCAAGAGTTGGTAGGTGGGTGTGAAGATCTACCAGCTGCCCAAGACAAGCATCATAGAGAAGTCCCCTTACTTATTAAACCTGCTACCTACCAGTCTGGTGCGGTCTGCCTCTCATTTTTTCTGGTCTCTCTCACCTTCTGCAAACAGGGGCTGGTTTTAGAGTATATTAGGAGAGCGTCTGAGGAGTTGTGACCAACAAAGGAAAAAGTGAATATGAGGAGTTTATTTCCTCAACTCCCTTCCTATGGGGTCACCAGGACTGGATGCATGAAGCTAGGTGGTTCTCTCTACATGGCTCTATCTCTTCATTCAGGCGAATACTTTCTTTCCACTTCCCATCAGACCAAGGAATAGCTCCTCACTGTTACTAGGCCAAGATCTTTATAAATATCTCCCTTTAAAACTCGTCTTTAATTACCCAATTTAAACGTGCTATCTCTTTCCAGCTAGGATGCTTGGAAGGATATACTGCCTTTGCTCTTGGATTCTACCACTCTTGATCTTTTTTCCTCTATATTAATAAAAGCACCTATCTTACATCTAGAAAGTTTCAAATTTATAAGAAAATCAAAGCACATTTAAATAATACATATCTCAGTATAGATCACTCAGATTTCTAGGTTTCAATCATCTAATTATTAGGAGTCTGAGTGGGTGAGTAATCTGCAAATACATTTTTCATGTCTTAATATATAAGCTGGAATGTGGCTAATGAAATAATATATATTTTGGAATTTGATACATAATGTTTTTTTTAAGATCTCTTATTTAGAAAGTAGTGGCTGGGGGCGCCTGGGTGGCACAGTCGGTTAAGCGTCCGACTTCAGCCAGGTCACGATCTCGCGGTCCGTGAGTTCGAGCCCCGCGTCGGGCTCTGGGCTGATGGCTCAGAGCCTGGAGCCTGTTTCTGATTCTGTGTCTCCCTCTCTCTCTGCCCCTCCCCCGTTCATTCTCTCTCTCTGTCCCAAAAATAGATAAACGTTGAAAAAAAAATTAAAAAAAAAAAAAGAAAGTAGTGGTTGATTGTCAATGGATTTTATAAATAAGATGCTCTCGGTTATGGACTTCCAAGATAGAATTATGGTGAGGTTTCATGTTCGATGTGTATTTGTTTAACTATATAATTATATCACTAACCCAAACATTAGATAAAAGGGTAGGTTATTTTAGTAAATTGTAAATGGAATTTGTTATTGTTTTAATTTTTGCATCACTTAAAATTCCAAAGATCTGAAATCAACACCTGAGCAGAAATATATTCAAGAACATAAAACTTACAAAGAAAGGAGGTTTATTAGAAATTAAATGTACTCTTTAATTAGGTCTGGTGTTCACATCTGAGTGAAATCAAATGGCCTTTAGCAAATATTTTACAAGCATGGTTTTTGTATAAGGAAAGGTAGGTGACATAATGATCAATTATGAGACTGACATGCTATTTTCTTTTATCTTTGGCTGCTCTGCTAAAATTCAAAGTACTGGGTTATACTACAGCATATCTTTTAGGAGCCCTATTAGATGTGTATTTTATTTGCTAATTAGTGTTGGTAGTTCCTCAGTTTGCAGCCAAAAGGGCAGTAGGCATTGGATCAGAAAGATATCTGATATGCAATGGCATGTAATTTTGTAATGCAAAAAATTATCATATTTTATATTTTTATAGAGAGTAAAAATTTTTTTTTCTTTGATTTCTATGTGTTCTCTGTGAAAGATAAATTTTAAAACAGTCTGACACTCTGGTATACAAAGAACTGTATGTCCTTGCTTGTATGATCTCAAATAACATCGATATAATAAACTTTGGTAACATTGCACAGAGTTTGTCCGAATGCTATCTTTTTTCTGAGTGCACTACTGTGTATGTGATATGATATTTGTGTAAATCAGTTATATATTAAATTAGCATATCCATGATATGTCATACACACATATTTATCCTATTTAATGATTTTCAGCAAATATGTTTTGAGAATCTCTGATGTTGTGGACGCTAGAGCTGCAGCAGTGAGCTCAACATGGTCTCTACCCTCATGAACAGTACACACGCTTAAGCATTTGCTGTAGATGTGAACAGTTTTCTCCACAAAGAATGCAACCATTTAGGACAATTTAGACAGAAATGGAAAAATAGAACTCCTGTTAATCAAGGTCTTTTTAAACAGTGGACTGCCTCTTTAGTTTAGAAAGAAACTAATCTCAAATAAATTTAAATACCATGCCTGGGCATCTTTTTTTCATTCCTATTTTGAATCAGTATCATTCCCTACTGTTAACAAAAGTTAAACTTCTCCTTTCCTCTGATCCTTAATTTATAATTTTAAAAATAGATCTCAGCTGCACTGTGAATGTTATTACCACCAATGGGTTAGCTGTTATGTGGTTTAACGTTCTTTAGATGTCATTAAGTAATATCTTTGAGGTATCTAGTTTTCACACATATCTTTATTTTTCCTAGAAACAATAGCCTTTTTAGGTTGCCAGGAAAAATGGTTTCACTTTATAAATACCAGCACCTGGCTGTTAGATTTATATATTATGTACAATTTACAGATGAAAAAAATAGTAAATTGAGTGAGTAACCCATTGTTCACTGTTAAACATACAGGAGATGCCCACATAAGACCTAAGCAGGGTATGCAAAATGGCAAGCTTGCAGAGGGCAATTCATGGACTACTGACCTCCCAAGACAATGTCAAAGATTTTATTAATCTTACAACCATTATAAAAAGAAATGAGAAAACAATAATGGAAATGTAACAATTATCATAATGTGATGATGAAAATAAAAAAATAAATTTTTAATGGCACAATAAAAGGAAAACATGGTAGAAAAATGTAATAGAACTACATACAATATAACCCATAACCATACATTTAAAAAGGCATTAAATTGCAACTCTTCCCAGCATGGTCACCCAAGTTGAATATCATGAAATGGCTAATGGTTCACTTGATACTTCCCAAAGTTTAGAGAGCAGCAGGGGTAGAAAAATTCATTTGTCATTTGAGCCTTTATGAACGACTAAGAGAATTACGTTCTCCACATTCACCGTACAATGGCAGGAAGAGTGGGAGGCACCGGGTAGGGCCTGTGACATCCAACGCAAGAATTGAAAGATGTACAGCTGTTGGTGAAGGAAGGGAATGTTGTCATTTCGTGTTGGTGGAGAAACACTATCTTCTGGAAGGAAAGACAGGATCCTGGCAGGAAAGAATTTTAGATCACACAATATTGAAATCACTGATGCTGAAAATAGTACCGAAGTAGCCTTGAGTCTGTTCAGCAATAACCAGCCCAACATTGGTTCTCCCCATTCCTCATGTGTGTATTTGCAAAACCACAGTACCACAAGTAGGAATTGGTTATCAAACGTGGCTGTGCGTAACCACTCACAACTATGGGAGATTTCCTCTAAAATAATTTTGCTTCACTCACATGAAAGGCTGTTTTGAAAAACTTTACATGCAAAAAAAAGTTACAGGATATGATTGATGAAAACTTTAACAGAATTTTCATAAAGCCCTTAGAGATCAAGTAGTGAAAGAAGATCAGAAATTGAAGGTACTATTAGGGATTTAAAAACCACTTATTGAAGAAAAAACAAGATGCTTTGGGCCACTGTGTATGTGATACAAGGTAAATGGATACTCTGAAGGCTGCGGTGTGAGTAAAGTGGTTCAGGATATTTATGACCTGGGGGCAGGGGGCGGGGGTGGAGAGAGAAGGAGGGAAGAGAGGGAGGGGTGAATTGCAAAATCTGCTAGTGATACAAGACTATTTAGATTGAGTATTGGTAGAAGCCCAGAACCCAGTTTCAGATTTAAAATACATACTTTTAAATTCCTAAGATATGTAAGGAGTTTAAAAATTATTGAGAGCGCATACACATAAGAATAATTTTACTGCTTACCTCATTTAGTAGATATTATATTCAGTCTCAAATAAGCCAGGGTTTTAGTCACTGGCCAAGAAATTTCTGTAAAGTTTGTGAGGTACTGAAATCCTTGGATGTATTTTACCGGGTGCTTTAAATGTAATATATAAAGCATTACTGAGGAGAAATTATAAAAATTATAACCCTATAACCCTTTCAATTTTAAAATGAGTTATCTGTATATTAAGTGCTGATGGTGTAAGTTAAAAGTACATAGAGCGAGTTTAAATATATGAGTAGGGCACAGAATGAGTACCCTTATTTTTCATTTTCTCTGGCCACTTTCAGGCATAATACAGATCAATTAACTTTCTAATCCATTAATAAGGATGGGTTCTCATCTGAATGTGCTCAAATGAAAGTCTAAAAATATCCCAGTTCAAGACTGCAGTGGTTTCTTTTTTTGCCTATTTGTGTCGACTGACATTTGATTGCTGAAATCAAGTCATACTCTATCTAGGTGTAACCTTTCTGTACTGTATGCGAGGGTGTAAACTTTGTATGTCTTACTGAAAAAAAAATGTTGTTTTTGTGATTGTGTACTTTGTGACATTGGCTAATTTATCCAGAAAATTTATAGTAAAAAAGCTGCATAGGTTACTGGGTGTCTGATGGAGATGTGACCCGATGTGGAGTGTTAAATGTGCTGGTATATAGAAGAATCTGAAAATACAGTACTTGTCTCCATTAGAAAAACAAAACAGATGATAATGTGCTAAAATCATGGAATTGTCAAATTAAACAGTGTTAGTAGGAACCAATGATAAAAGGATTCTCTAATATGCAACTTCTAGGGCATTTCTGCTAGCTGTTATGGAAGAGATACTTGAGGAAATCATCTGATACTCTTTGAAAATATAAATAAATTTTTTAAAAGGAAAAAAAGAAGAAAGCTAGGAGTTAAAAAAAAAAAGCTAGGGACTAGTACTTTTTAAGATTTAAGTTTAGGAGCTAAGCCTTGTCAGTTTTTATTGGTTAATAAGATTGAGGAAATAGGTGCCAAGTATAGGTGGTAAGGAGACTATATTCTGGATACAGCCCTAACGGCCTTCAAAGTGTATATCTTTTTCATGATATCCTTTTTCTCCCCCTTACTTGACATTCTCTCAGAGGACTTAGTCCAATGTTTCCAGTTTAACTTGCACCTAGGTCCTGATGACATCTAAATAAATATTTTCAGCCTCAACATCTCTCAGAAACTCCAGCTCTGAATTTGACTGGACATATGTACTTAGATGTTTTAAAGGCATCTCAGACCTAACCTATTTGTTGCATTCCCATTCCCTCTATTTCAAAGCTTCCTGTGTTCATTACTGTAATTAATGCACCTGCCATATACCTAATCGCCCAAGCTAAGAGTATCAAAGTCAAGCTTAACTCTTCTCTTTTCATAGTTTGCTAAATCCAATTTATCAACAAATCTTTTCAATTATATATTTTCATTAAAAATTACCAAGCCAAACTCTTTCTGTTTTTTTTTTATGACATTGCTCTAGAGTCCTTTGCCATTTATTTTCTAGACACTTGCCACAGTTTCTTTTTTCTTTTTTTAAATGTTTACTTATTTTTGAGAGAGACAGAGACAGAATGTGAGTGGGTTAGGGGCAGAGAGAGAGTGAGAGAGAGAGAGAGAGAGAGAGAGAGAGAATCCGAAACAGGCTCCAGACTCTGAGCTCAGTATAGAGTCCGACATGGGGATTGCACTCATGAGCTGTGAAATCATGACCTGAGCTGAAGTCAGATGCTCAACCGACTGAGCCACCCAGGTGTCCTGCCACAGTTTCCAGTATTCCAGTTCCAGTAACTGTATTGAGTCTTTTTCCTTCTTATGTCTGTGTTCCACATTACTTCCAGGAATATTTCCTAAACAGACATACACATCTCTACTCATTCTTTGCAAAAACTTTTCATGGTTCTTACATTATTAAAGAAGTAGTCCAAAATCCTTAGCTTGTACTGCACACTCTAGGAACATTGAAGTTAGTGGTTATTTCATGAGAAAGGCATGATTTTATGCCTCATTTTCTTGCTCTAGAAATTCCCTCCTCTTAGAATTACCTTCTGTCCAATCTCCTCGTATGGAACTTGTAAAACGTATGGTTATCTTTTAGCTCCCAAACCAAATACCACGTCTTCTGTCAGACTTCTCTTCTTCTCCTCTTACAGAGTTATTTTTTCTTCTACATTGATTTAATTTGCTTAATGCCTTTGTTAAAACATGAACCAGTTTGTATTAGATGTTTTTGTTTATTTGATTCTGTTTATTCTTTTCTCTTCCATTATTTCTCTTTGACTTTTTCTTTTAATCTTGTTCTCTTCCTTTTGATCCTGTAAGATCTTTGAAGTCAAGGACCTTTGTATAACTAGTGCCAGGCACCAAATTAAAAATGTAGCAGGGCCTCTGTAAAGGTAAAATGAGTGAACCAAATAATCTTAGAATGAGAGAGAGACATGAAAATGGAAACCTAAGAGATTTGAGCAGTCACTGCAGACTATGGGGGAAAAATGTTGAATAGGAATAAGTTCAACTGAAATTGGTGACCTTTCTTATGGGTATAACCAGTGCTGGAGGTAAGTGTGACCCAATAAAAAGGGGAGAAAAGAGAATTTAAACTTTTGGTAACAATGATTTGGTCAAAGTGATTGTCCAAAGGGTCCCAGAGAGTAGTCAGATAAATGAATCAAGATTGACCAACTGATCAAGGTGAGCCTGAGACCATGAGCATTCTTCACTTGTGTAAATTTCTGGAGAAGAGGCACCATCTTAGGAAAATCAGTCTTCATGCAAAGTAAAGAGTAGAGGTAATGTTTTAGGAAAAGATTCTCATGATTTCCAAGTTTGTTAGCAAAAAATGGGAGTGCTTGTAAAATTGGTATGCCAATGCTTTGGCTTTGGACCTTTGATGATCGGACTGAATAAATTAATAGGTAGATAGGAGCAGCAGTAAAAGTGTAGTTCACAGGGATGGGATGGGCTCATTGATTCAATTGGAACTAAATGTTACTGATCTCTTCCTTTCTTTCTTTCTTTATTTTTCTGCTGGGCCCTTCCCATTAGCAAAAAATTCTTTTGCACAAAAAAATCTAATTTTTCTTTGTTTACTTAACTCTCCATCTACCACCCCATTTCTTTCCTTACTTTTATAACAAACTCCTTGAAAAATTTATGTTCATTCTGTTTAATTTTTCTTTTCCATTGTCCCTTCATCCCAAGATTTTGTTTCCATGACTCCATTGCAAATTCATCTTTTCAAGTTCACCAAAGACCTTTTAGTTATTAATTCTAACTCATAATTCTTGGTCCTCTTTCCAACTAACCTATTTGATGAAGTTGATCACTTGATGATCACTTCCTCTTAAAATGATTTTTTTTTTTCACTTGACTTCTAGGACACCACATTTCCTTGGTTTTCCTTCAACTTCACTGACTGGTCCTTTCCAGTTTCCTATGTTTGTTGTCATTTCTATTGTAAACCTTTGAGCACTCCAGGGATCAATGCTTGGATATGTTCTTTCTCTATTTCATTAAATTATACTCACTTCCTAGATTATCTTATCTATTCTTGTGGCTCTAATTACTATATATCACTGATAACTCCCAAGTATATATTTTCAGTCTAGTTATCCCTTTTAACTCTAGACTCAACTGTGTACTTTACATCTTAACTCAGAGAAACAGTTGGCATCTCACACTTAATATATCGAAAACCACATTCCCAATCTTCCTCCTCAACCTATGCTTCTTATAATGGTTCTCATCTAATTTAATTGCAATTCTGTTTTCCAGTTGCTTAGGCTAAAGTTCTTATAATCCCTGGTTCATCTCTTTGCCTCACACCTCACATTTATTCTGACAGCAGACTCTACGGACTTTCATTTAAAAATATATCTCAAATCTTACCCCTTGTTACCACTTTGCCATTCCCTGTCTGGTCATACCCATCAATGTCTATCATATGATTATGTTGCAGTAGGATTCATAAGTAGTTTGTTGCCTCATTTCAAACTGTTTTCAGTATCGCAGCCAGGATGAACCTGTGTAATCATCAATCAAAAAGCCTAATAGGCCTGTGCCCCACCCCACTGTCATTTCCACTCTGATTTGTCTAATGGGACTCTTACCTTTTCACTGACCTGACCTCTTTAGAGTTCCTCAAACATAGTAGGCAAACTCCTGCCTCAGTTCTTTTGTACTTGCAGCTTTCTCTCCCTAGAATGTTTTTCCCTAAGATAGCAAAACAATTTGCTCTCTGACTTCTGTCAACTCTCTGCCCAAATTTCACCTTCCCAGTGAACCATTCCCTGGCTACCTGATCTGCAGTTCTAAAAACTACTGTCTTCCCATCTTCCCTGCTTTATTGTTTCACTTAGCACTTACCTAGATAACAAGTACTTAGACAGGACTTTCCATGAGCAAGGCACTGTTCTAGGCTCTGCAGAAAATATTAGCTTATTTAATGATCATAATAACAACCCTTTGAGCTTGGCAATATCATTAGTCCCATTTTAGATATGAGAAAACCAGAAACTGGATTGGTTAAGTGACCCATCCACTGTCAAGATGGCTTTGTAAATTGTGCTCCTTACCACCCTATTAGGCAGCCTCTCACCATGTCCACATTCTACATCTGTTACTTATTGATCTTTTAGATTCTCTGTCTCACAAAGTATTGGCCAAAATGATGTAGGCTCAATGTGATGGGTAAAACTTCTAGGGTGTGTCCAAAACGAAAACAGAACCAAAACACAAGGAAATATAAAATTCCTACTCAGACTTTATATTCTTTCTCTTTCTCACAGAGGATCTAGTGAAGAACTCTGAGATCTTTATGGATGGAATGGGGCAATTGTGGGATAAATGACTCAGTGACTGACCAGGAACACCTGCATGGGATCATTGCATGAACAATCCAAAAATTTAGGGGTTGGCCTTCCATGAATAACACAGGAATCGTTCATATAGAGGGGATAGTTGAAGATAGTGATTAAAATCAGTGAAAGATTCAAAAAAAGATTGAAGAATAAAGAACTCAGGGCAGGGTCCTGAGAAACACAACTGAATGTAAGAGATTGAAAAGCCAATCAAAGAGATAAAAGTAGACAATAACTTAAGATTGTTTATTGCCACTGAAATCAAAGCACAAAAAAATCTCCATAAAAAGTATGTTAAGATCAGTCAGAAAATGCCATTTAGAATTACTGGAAAGAGGTTATTGCTAAATTAATGGAACATAATTGCTATAAGTTTATTTAAAACAACAGTGACCTTTTAAAATTAGATTATTTATGTGGGGTTTTTTTTTGGTGTTAAGTTGTATGAGTTCTTTATATATTTTGGATATTAATTCCTTATCAGCTGTATCATTTGCAAATATCTTTTCCCATTTCATAGGTTGCCTTTTCATTTTGTTGATGATTTCTTCCATGTGCAAAAGCCTTTTAGTCTGATTTAGTTGCAGTTGTTTATTTTTGCTTTTGTTTCCCTTGCTTGGGGAGACAGATCCAGAAAAATATTGCTAAGGACAACATTCAAGAATTTACTGCCTATGTTTTCTTTTAAGAGTTTTATGGCTTCAGGTTTTACATTTAGGTCTTCAATCCAGTTTAGTTTATTTTTTGTGTTTGATGTAAAAGAATAGTCCAGTTTCATTCTTTTGCATGTAGCTTTCTAGTTTTTCCTGATACTTTTTATTGAAAAGACTGTCTTTTCCCCATTGTATATCCTTGCCTTGCCTTGCCTTGCCTTCTTTGTTGTAGATTAATTGACCATATATGTGTGTGTATTTCTGGCTAGAGGACATCTTTCCAAAGAAGATATATAGATGGCCAACAGATACACAAAATGCTCAAAAATCATTAATCTTAGGGAAATGTGAATCAAAACCACAATGAGATATCGCCTCACATTAGTCAGGATGGCTAGTATCAAAAAAAAAATAACAAACATTGGCAAAGCTTTAAAGAAAGGGAACCGTTGTGTACCATTGATGGGAATTTAAATTGTGTAGCCATTATGGAAAATAGTATGGCGGTTCCTTAAAATAATTAAAAATAGAAATATCATGTGATCTAGTAATTCCACTTCTGGGTATTTACATGAAGAAAATGAAAGCATTAATTCAAAAAGATGCATGCACTCCTATGTTTATTGCAACATTATTTACAGTAGCCAAGACACGGAAGCAACCTAAGTGTCCATTGATAGATGAATGGAAAAAGATGTGGTATATACAATGGAATATTATTCAGCCATAAAAAATATTGAAATTTTGCCATTTGTGACTACAGGGATGGACTGAGAGAATATTATACTAACTGAAATAAGCCAGACAAAGACAAATACCATCGGATTTTACTTATATGTGGAATCTAAAAAACAAAACAAAGAGTCGTAAATATAGAGAACGAACTGATAGTTCTGGGGCAGGGTGGGAGGTAGGTGAAATAGGTAAAAGAAATTAAAAGGTACAAACATCTAGTTACTGAAATTAAAAAAGAGAATAACCTCAAAAAAAAAAAAACACCAAACTTTTGAAAATGGAAACACAAGAGCCAATATGGAGAGGTTAACTGAACAAACAAGGGAGAGAACTGTGATATTAAATCATCATAAAAAATGCAAAGGAATAATGTTTATAGTACAGGTAAAAAGTATAAATTAGGAAGAGAGAAACTCTGAAGAGAAAGATAAGAAAAAAGAGAACCATCTTGATGCAGAACATGTTTTATGTTCCTTTTTTTTTTTTTCCAAGATAATAAAGAGGCAGTGTTCTGACTGAATTTGGGAATGGAAAATAACACTTACATTGGTCAGTATGGATTAGAGCTCTTCTATAAAAGGGTCATGAGGGAATTCTAAAACCTTCTTGATGTGAACTGTGACCATTTCCAATTACAAATAGAAATGTAGAATCAAAGAAGAAAATTTATACGTACCATAATGTATTTTGGAGCCATTTAAAATACATCTGTCTCTTCCAGTTCTAATTAGGCAGCTAATTTGACTTGGGTAGCTATATTGGTGTGAAGAATTGTGGACAAATAGCATAAAGACATATTTTCTTTCATCAAGTAAAATGTCCAGTAAATGGCAATGATAAGCAATTCTTAAACATTTCTTTTTTTTTTCATTTTTTCCCCACATATTTGATGTTTATTTATTTTTGAGAGAGAGAGAGAGAGAGAGAGAGAGAGAGAGAGAGAGAGAGAGTGCAAGCAGGGAAGGGGCAGAGAGAGAGGGAGACACAGAATCCAAAGCGGGCTCCAGGCTCCAAGCTGTCAGCACAGAGCCCAATACAGGGCTTGAACTCATGAACCATGAGATCATGACTTGAGCTGAAGTCAGATGCTTAACTGACTGAGCCACCCATGCGCCACCCCCCCCCCTTTTTTAAAACACTGTTTTTGATTTTTTTTTTTTTTGAGAGAGAGAGAGACAGAGTGCGAGCAGGGGATTCAATTTTTTTTTTAATGTTTATTTTTGAGAGAGAGCATGCGGGGGGGAGGGGGCAGAGAGAGAGGGAGACACAGAATTTGAAGCAGGCTCCATGCTCTGAGCTATCAGCATAGAGCCCAATGTGGGGCTCGAACTCATGGCCGCAAGATCATGACCTGAGCCAAAGTTGGATGCTTAATTCACTGAGCCACCCAGGAGCCCTAAGAAAAGCAATTCTCTTAACCTAATGTGTTCTTATTCAGACATAGGAAGTTGGTGAACAATAATTGACCATGTTTATCACTTCTTGTTTTTTTGTTTGTTTTGTTGTTGTTGTTGTTGTTTTCTTGGAAAACCTCTTCATTAAGCTGCTAGTGAGATTAGGAAAATCATGTATTTGGTAAAATAAAGGCAGAATCAGACATATTTGCCCTCCAGATTTTAGTTTTCCAATGTAGATTCACTAATCACCAAGGTCCACTCAAGGTATGAAAAGAAATCTCTAATTCCACAGGTATAGCACTTTTCATTTATTTTAAACTTACAGAGAAGATTACTCAATCAGACAAAAACAGGTAAGCAGGTGACCATTCTCTGATGTTAGAGGAAAGAAGCATAATACAGATTTTCTAGACTAAGATAAGCATGAGCATTGGTAAAGTCTTCTTCTCTTTTCTTCCCCCAGACAAGGACTAAAGGCTACTTCCGTCGTATCTTAAAATGTCCAGCAACAACCTAAATGCTAATCCTGATTTTGAAAATGTTATTATTTTGTTTCTCTGGTTAATGCTGAATGACATTTAGGAAAATGCTGTCGCGAGGAAAGATACAAGTTCTTTGTTTATAGACAAGGATCAATATGATAAATGATGTCACATTTGTTTTCTAAGTAACCCCTGTAGTGTCTTGAGTGATTATACAATTTGTGTGCAAACTTGGGGAATAATAGTATTGGTATTCATAATACAGCACAGTGTCTTCTTAAAGCCTAATAGAATTTCCAGTAATATTCTGCCTGGCATAAGGACTGTCTCAGAAACTGACTCGTCTTTTACCGTAAACTAGCTATGTCAACTCCAAGACTCTTGAGTATGTTGAGATAGAGGTCAAACCATGTTACTACAAGGTAGAATTTTAATTGTAGTCAGTAAACGTAACTGCTGCAACGGGTTTAAGAAAAACATTGTTTAGCCGAAATAAAGGAGCATTTTGTTAAGAAATTTTGTGACAATCAGCAGCAATAACCCTGTGTTTTTTTAAACAGAAATCTTCCATGATTAAGCCGGGAAAAACTGCAAAGGGGGTGACTTCAGCCTTGATCACCTCATTTTACTCTTTTTTGCGGTTTTGAGGAAATGAAACAAACCTTGGTAGGGAGCAGATCAAAGGTTAGCAAGAGGAGATAGCATCATTTTCTTTCCTGATTAGTCCATGATGGCAATTAAGCAAGAGCCATAAAGTAGAATTATTCTTTTGCTCATTTTTTGGGGGGAAAAATTTGGTATGTTACATAATCACAATCCTTCTGAATGCTATTTTACATGTTCACATGCCTAAGGTCTCTTACTAATTGGGATACCTTTGCGTGGGACTCCTGTAGGGATGACATATCTTGCTGAGGGGACCATGTTGGGTATAAGACAGGCGGGAAGATACTTTTTACACTTTAATAATTTCTCTGCGCTTTTTAAGTTTTGCATAGGTCAATTAACTCCTCCATCTATTATTAAGCATTGGCCAGATCTGCTTTTGTTTGTTAATTGTGCTTCATATCTGACATTATAGATCATGTGCAAGGGGGTGGCCGCCTGTCAGATTCCTGAGTCTGTCTTTTGGTCTGGTGCCGTGGGCGAGGGACTCACATGGGCAGGACACAGGAATTTTTTATTCAGCTGAAAATTACTAAATCGAGCCATGGGAGAAAACCACCTCTGTTTCAAAAGGTGTTAAAGCCTGGGCTGAGTGATTCCATCTCAATATCATAAGGCAGAAGAACACTGGTTTGTATTCAGGAGACCCTAGATTCAAATCGTGGCTCCATTATGTAAAAGCTAGACAAGTCCCTTAATCTGCCCATGTCTTGGTTTTCTCATTTGTAGAGTAAGAATCGATTGCTTAGAATTGTTATGAAAGTTAAGGGAGGAAATTTGTAGAAATTTAACACCATACTCATCCAGAAGATGCTCGGTCTGAATCCTGAAGCAGTTCAGACTGAACTTCCACTTTCTAAAGGCTGTATAATCATCTAGTTCTGCTAAGACAAATGCAGACAGTTAATGTGCCAGCAGAGGACCTGTCTATACTGTTGGAGACACTGGGGTCTGTGGCAAATGGATGGGAAAGGCTGAGGCCAAAGTGGAAGCCATAAACAGATTTTGGTTTAACTTGGTGGGGTTTGTTCAGTAAGTACAAGTTCAAGCCAGGGAGAAGGGTGTAGTTAATAAGAAACAAGAGGATTTTGACTAGGAGCCTGGATACAGATATAACTAGGACTTACCCATTTAGTGGATCTATAAAGATGCAGAGCTGTCACTTGGGATGACGATAGGGGCTTTCTAACCTTTGTTCTGGTTATGAACACCTTTCTTGGTATGAGAGGTTAAAGGCTGTGGGTTTAGGCTGTGCAGAGAGAGATGGGATCCTGCCAGCACCAATAATAACAATAAAGGGCTGTGTACTCTGAGTGGTTTTCCCAGTTGACACAGCTTAGCTAGGTTCTCCTAGCTAAGGGAGATCTTTTTTTGTTTGTTTGTTTGTTTTCATGGTATCTTATGTGATAGAGATTTCTGAATTAGGGATACTAATTCTGAATTAGAAGCCAGTGACTTCTAGAGTTGTCTCACTAGAACATCCTTTTACCCCTGGTGTTAAGTGGTTATTGGCCACATCTCAGGAAACAGTCCGACCTAAGGCTTAAACAATAAGCATTAACTTAATGAACTAAAATCAGTAAGTATAAACTAGTACAATTTGGGAAGTGGGGCAGACATTAAGAAAAATGACTATCCATTTAGTATCATCTCTTCCTTTGGATTCTACAGATTATGTCAAGTTAGGATATAGGCATTCCAAGAGATAGAAGATGCTTTCTCACATTGTTCAGTGTTTATTATTTAATGATGCATAATATGTCATCTCAACTGTATTTCCATTTGCCTTCGATAACTCTGTGTACTACATACAAACATACCCATAGAGCTAAATTGTACTTGTCAGTATTGACGTTATTTAAATATTTTTTCAATGCAATTAATATTGTTTATCAATGAAAAAATGGATTGGAAGGGTGAGAATTACTGACATATTTTCTCTCCTCTTTTCCTTTCTTCCCTCAGAAGTTTCGTAAGCATTCCTATCAGCACGAAACAGGTGAGGATCCCACTGGGCACAGGGTAATCCTTGTGGATAAATGGTACATATCGAAAAATCTGTTGACTTATCATTTAGCGACAGCTGCCCAACTACCTTTCTCCCTACTGCGAGAGTCCCTGGCTGAATCATCAGAAGTTGATTAATAATCAAAAAAGTAGAATCTGCTAGGGTGTAGGAAATAGGCGCTCACTTACACAGTACAGCTGAGAACAAAATTGGCACAATTTTTTTCTGGACAAGAGTTGGCCTATATATTAGCAGCCTTTGAAATATGGTTACTCTTTGACCTTGCAGTTTCACATTTGTGAAATTATTCAGAAGAAATAATCAGATAAATGTGCAAATATAGAAGTCCAAGGATGTTCACTGCAGCATTGTTTATAATAATGGAAAATTGGAAACCTATCTAAAATGGTCAGTAAAAAGGACCTTATTATGATACTTTTCTATGACAGAGTAATATGTACACATTACAAAATTTTATAAAAAATGCATAATCATATAGGAAAATACTCGTGAACTAGTACCAAGTGAAAAAAGCAAAATGGAAAACTGTATGTTTAAGTAGCATTCTATTTTTGTAATAAATATGCAGATTTAGATACTTAAAAAAAGCCCCACAGTACCGTGTATCAAAAAGCACAAGAGTTACATTAGTGCTATAATAGGTGATTTTTTTTCTTATGCTTTTCTGTCATAAACGTGTTAATTTTGTCATCACTTAAAGGTAATTGTGATATTGAGCGCATCCCTTTTTTCTAGAATTGTAATGCCATCAGCATTACAATTTTTATCTCTTTTGTTCATTGCTGTGTGTTCAACACCCAGAAGAATGTGTAACTATAATTAGGGGCTTAATAAATATGTGTTTAATGAATGAATTCTCACTCTGTTCTATTATTCTCAAACATTACCATACCAGAGAGCCAGCACCTTCTTAGGACAGTTGTGTTGAAATGAACAGAAGCTCAAAATGATCCAGCCCCCCCAAATAGTCTTAATTTCTAGAACAGTCCTAGAGATTGAAGGTCATATTTTAATGCTCTAAGATTCCCCAATTTATGCTCTAATACCCCAGTTTAGTTTATATTATTATTATTATTAACGTCTATTCTATTTTTGAAAGAGGGAGAGCACGTGAGCAGGGGAGGGGCAGAGAGAGAGAGGGAGAGACGGAATCCCAAGCGGGCTCCATGCTGACAGCAGCAAGCCCAATGTGGGGCTTGAACTCACAAACTGTGAGATCATGACCTGAGCCGAAGTCAGACACTTGACCAACTGAGCCACCCAGGTGCCCCTAGTTTATATTATTTGTATAATTTGGGGTGGGAACCAGGATTTAAAGAAATAACAAATGGCCATGCATAAAAATGAAGTTCCTCATTTCATTTATCTTTTTTTATGCAACAAAAATTATCACATGCTTATTTTTATTGTGTGTTGAAAACATTTGGGGGGAGTATAACAGCAAATATGTAAACACTTGTAGTTTAAGTTTGTTGTATTTTTGGTTGCCCACCATCTTCTGGATACCCTTTTTATGCATGGGGAATCTCTCCCTTTATGAGATCTCAATCTCCAAGGCAGACACCAGAAACTTAAATTTTAAACTTCGTTTACAGCTATAGCTCGAGAATTTTTTGTAGATTTCTCCCATCAAATGTTCCCAAGCAAGGTTTTGATTAGGAAACATACTGCAGGAAGAAAGAAGCACGATGCAGTATCTATTTTTTCTGGTGAAGGTGACTGAGAAGTAGCCAGTGTTATATGTCCCAGTTCTAACAGTTAGGCCTGGGGATTTATAGGCAGGAAAATCTGGGGTTCCCAGCAGCAGCGGAAAACTGTTCTGTGAGCAATTATGTCATTGCAATTTGGATATTGTCCTAGTTAGATCACCTCCAGTGATTCTCTGACCTTCCCCAAAATCTTGTGAATTGCCTACTGTTGTTCCATAGTATGTTTCACCTTCTAAGAGAAACAGAACACCCAATAAAAGGCTTCTTACGATCTTTTCTTCTCTCCTCTCTTCTCCTCATCTACAGGATGGCTATATAGTTAGACCACAAAGTCTACTACCCCACTGGTACTGCACTCAAGTATTCTGCATCTCTGTCCACTACAGTAGTTGAACTATATGTCCCTGGCCCACAAAGGCCATCTCGGTTTTTTTTCATCCTGGATCCCACTGTCTCTCTCCGACTAAAGGACATGGCAATTAGCCCCTCTCAACTCCACATCACCAGCATTCTTTCCCATTGGTGTAATGAATGTTGTAATATATTGTAATGATAATTATCCATTGCCCTCACTGCCCTCTCCAGTGAATTAACCATTTCCCTTCTCTCTGCTAAAACAAACTCCCTCAAGAGTTGCCAGTATTCATAGTTTTCACATCCCTGCCTCTGCAGCCATCCCAGGACAAGCTGCCACCACCAGTTTCCATCTGGAGCACCGCAGTAGCCTCTTGTATGTCTCTTTGCTTTCTCACTGACAAATATGTGCTCTACTCAAAGCAGCTGTGGTGAGATTTTAGAAATAAGGTCAAGTCACATCTTGCTCAGAATTTCCCAATGCTTTTATCTTACTAACATACAAGTTGCAAGTCCTTGCCATTTGGCACCAGGCTACTGTTTTGACCTTATCTCCCATTTCTCTCACCCTCTTCCATTACCTCTGTTCCTTCTTTTTTCTCTAAACTTCCACGAATGCCTTTACATCCAAGCCTGTGCGTTCACTGCCCCTTCTTCCTCGGATACTCTTCTTCTAGGTAGTCACTTAATTTTGAGATTTGCTCAAATGCTCTGCTCTCTTGGAGGATTTTTCTCCTTACCTTACCTGCAACAGTTGTCTTCTGCCCCTAACACCCTTTCTTACCCTGATTTCTTTTTCCTCAGAGAACTTATTACCTCTTCTGTTTTATGTGCTTATTTGCATATTATCTATCTACTCCCACTACAGTATTATCTCTATGAGAGCAAGAATGTCGCTTGATCACTGCTGTGTTCCCAGTGCTTAGAGGCATTAGGTAAATACTTGTTGAATGAGTGCCTGGGATCTTATGAGAGCAAAGAGCAGGGAGTGCCATATATTCTTCCTAGGAAGTTCTTCTCAGCGGAGGTGGTTCTGAAACAAGTACTGAATAATGGGACACATGCCAGGCAACAGGTAAAGAAGAGAGGAGAGGACATTGTAGAAGAGGGAATGGTATGTTCAGGTGCACAGAGAAATGGAAGTTTTAATAATAGGGGGAAGAGTACTTTCTTTATAGCTAGTGCCCAAGTATGGATGGAGTAGGGAGTGTGATGGAGTTTTCAGAGATAAACCTTGAATGGTAGACACCATGATAAATGTGTTAGGTTTATTCTTGCAAAGTTTAGCAGTATAACTGTATGCATACTGTACCATTCCAAGGATTTTTTTTCTACATTTTTCATGTGCTTATTTTATTGAGAAAGAAATTTTATTGGAAAGAAAATTAAACCACTTTATATTGCTGTGGACGAAATGATGCAGAACCAAAAATCCAATTGCCTAATTTATGTCTTCCTTTCTTAAAAAGCATCGAATGCTTTTAGTAGTATTTTTCAGACTCTACCAAGTGGTATAGCCTCCTATATAATCTATGTATATGAGCTATGCTCATATGAAGTGGCAAATCAGAGATCAAATCCTTCTCCTTCTCTATTTGAATGAATGGTTGTTGGCTTGTGTCAATCTGATTCAAAAATAGTAAAGGAAAAGATTAATTTTCTCATACATAGTGGCTCTTAATCCTTTGAAACTGATAAATGCTATGGACAGTCTACCTAGAGAAATATGTGTAAACACACATAAACAGTTTTGAATAAAATTTTAAAAAGTGTTGGATGCACCCTGCGGCCATTCATGTCTCTTTTATGTCCATTGGCTCGGTTACACATATATCATGTTTCTCACACATACACCATGTTACTCAAAAGGTAGTAAGTCAAAGTAGTATGAAATGAGTCAACTAAATATTTTCAAAATTACACACTTCGGAGATATTATTAGCATATGAATGCGTTTTATACATTGGATGTCATTATTTATCCAGTGTGTCTCTGAATGATTTATAAAAACATTGGATTCCCTGAATATATAAAAAATCTTTGAAAATAGTCCCTCAATAAATAAACATAATAGGTATAGAATAGTATTTTAGGTTAACTGGATTAAAAAAAACATAGGCAAAATTAGAATATTCCTAACTTACTGTTAAAGTGGTAAACAAAAATCAGTTAGGTGGAAACTTAAAGTATTTAATCTCAAAAGCTTGCCAAATGGATGGGGACTTTTAGTGATTAGGATGTGTTTGGCTGCCAGTACCAAAAACATATCTCAAAATGTTTAACTCTAGAGAAAGTTTATCACTTCACATGTAAGTCACTGGCATGCAACATGACTCCAAAGTCAAGTAGTTAAGCAGTTCAACAGTGCCAGCAGAGATTAAGGTTCTCTGCATCTTCCCACTCCCACAATTTCAGGGAATTGCCTTGGTTGTCAGGCCAGCTGCTCCTGTGGTCCCAGTAGGGATGCTACAGTTCCAGGAGGCATTCAGATATGTGACCATCCAGAGGAATAAAATGACAGTCTCTTCTCTGTGTTTCTTACTCTAAGTCCCTCCCCTTTGATGTAGGAGATCTCTCTTGGCAGCCCATTGTCCAGAATGGGTCATATCCATTTGTAAGCCAATCATTGTTAAGGAGAATTGTATAAACTTGATAGAGTTAAATTGTTCATGATTTGCTCTTTTTTTTAAAAATTTTTTTTCAACGTTTTTTATTTATTTTCGGGACAGAGAGAGACAGAGCATGAATGGGGGAGGGGCAGAGAGAGAGGGAGGCACAGAGTCGGAAACAGGCTCCAGGCTCCGAGCCATCAGCCCAGAGCCTGACACGGGGCTCGAACTCACGGACCGTGAGATCATGACCTGGCTGAAGTCGGACACTTAACCGACTGCGCCACCCAGGCGCCCCATTCATGATTTGCTCTTGAGCTGAGAACAAAAATATATTTTCTGAGGTATAGGTACATGCATAAAACTGGGGTCTCCTTAGCAAATAAGAATGAGGAAATTATGGGTAGGCAACTATTAATCTATCTTGTAAGAGTTGAACAAAAATATGAAGGAAAAATATTTTCGTAGCAAAATAGGGTTAGATTATGTGTCTACAATATTGGCTTCTGTGGGTGATGGAGGAAAAATGTCATGAGATCATTAGCTTTGTAGGCGTTGATTAATGTGATTATTGAATACAAATGGAAGAAATTTTTTTTCAGAAATATCTATTAATATTTGAGAAGTGTTAATGTTATGATTACCTAGGTACATTTAACGTCTCTGTGATTGATTTCCTCATTTGTAAAATGTGGATAAAGCAACCTTTCCTAGCTATCTCATAGACTTCCTTTGTGAGCCAAAATGATTACATCTGTGAAGGTTCATTGTAAACAATAAAATGAAATTCAAAAGCTGTTAGTCTATTTCTCTCAGATTTCAAAGTACTTGACATAAGTGGTCTTATTAAATTAATGTTAGTGAGGTGGTTTACAAGTGCTATGGTATTTCTTGTTTACAAATAAAGCCATTTGGAAATCTTGATTTTCATGGAACCAACATTGTATAGGTAGCCAAGCTAGAAATAGAATCACACCTCATACCTGGCTCAGTTTTCTTCATAAGATTTGACTACCTTGACATTAAAAATAAATTGTAACATTTAGCTATAATTCCTTTTGTCATGGATAACAGTGGCTTTACAACTTTTTGATTGTGAAAGAAAAAAAATAATTTTACATTATAAACCAGTACATGTGTGCAGGTGCATGTACACACAGACTACATATACATCTACACAAATAGAAATATAGAAAACAGATAAAAAACTATTAAACATACTTATTCTATGTGCAATTAGTTCTGACATTTTTTGTGTTAAGTTTGACTAAAACCTTTGTTGCAACTTATTAAATTGATTTTATGAGCAACCAATAGTTTGTGACCCATAGTTTGTAACACACTACTACGTTCTACTAGTGCTACTCCTCCTACTAGTATAAAAGCAGTGAGGGCATCTGGGTGGCTCAGTCAGTTAAGCATCTGACTTCAGCTCAGGTCGTGATCTCATAGCTTGTGAGTTTGAACCCCACATCGGGCTCTCTGCCTCATGCTGGGTTCTCTGCTGTCATCACGGAACCCACTTTGGATCCTCTGTCTCCCTCGCTCTCTGCTCCTCTCTCTCTCTCTCTCTCTCTCTCTCTCTCTCTCTCTCTCAAAAATAAACATTAAAAAAAACACAGTGAAACGGGGATAGCCTAGAGACTTTGGGGCTCTATCCAGTGGAAATCCTACAGATGTGTTTTGTTAGGGCTGGGCAGTGTTTTGTTGCTGTTGTTGTTATTATTATTGGTTTGTTTTTATTAGCCTAAGCTTTACCTCAGAAATACTGAATCATGATATCTAAGAAAAGGCATGGGCATACATATTTTAGAAAATCCTCACAATTGAGAACACAATGTGTTAAATATTTCGTGAGTAATTGCAGTCAATCCTGTGATCTTCCAACCATCAGTATTCTACTGGACTATCCATCAGACTCAACATGTACCAAATTGACCTTAAAATCTCTAAAAAAACTCGTCCAGTCCATCTTTTCCTTTCCCTTCAATGTCCCCACCCCCATATATATATACGCTTTGTTCTGTAAGAGTTTCTAGGTTCTACATTTGTATCAGTAGAGGCTGTCACCGTATACTCAGCAATAAGCTGGTTTCTCTTCACTCATTTCCCCTCCACAAATGAATTAATTAACATTACTCATTATTTCTGCTATCAAAGTCCCTGCCTTAATGCAAGGCTTCCTCATTCTTTACCTGGACTATTGCATAATCACTGTTATTCTCATCTCTCCTTATTCTCTTCAAATCAGTTCTTGATGCTACCAGCCAGGAGTCTTTGCTTAAGGTGTTTAATGGCTCTGTTTTCCAATAAGATAACTCTAAACTCTTTTTAGCAGCAAAGAGCAAGGTCTTTCTACCGAAGCTTCCGTTTATTTATTTCTCCCACTGTAGTCACTGTAGCTCCCATTCATACCTATGTTTAATTTATCATGTTCCCAATATGTACCACGCTGCCTCATGCTTCTGCACCACTGTGGCCCACGGACAGAGCTCCCTCATTTGATGCCTAGCTCCGATCTTTTCTTTTAATTGACATTCTGTACACTCTGCCTGATTTAGGGAGACACAACTGCATTCGAATTCTGTCTGTGTCTCCTAATCTTTCTAGTGATCTTAGGCAAGTTACCTTCCTATACCTTGGTTTGCTGCTTTGACTTGTAGGGCTCTTGCAAGGTTTAGACTTAATATATGTAAATTGAACAGCACAATTTCTGGACATCTACACAGGCATCTTCAAACCCCGATTTCATGTTTGTGAAGTTATGACTAAGTTTTTGTATGGCAAAATGAACACACTTGGAATTATTTGGCTCTGAACAAATAATGGACTTATCTAAACATACACATTTAATTTTGCGTGTATTTATTGAATAACTACCTTGTGCCAGATCTGGAGGTAAAAAGTGAATAAACTATTGGCATTTAATCTATATTTTTTGCATCATTGACACACTCTAAAACATTTACTAGAAATTTATATACTTTTGATAATAATAATGACTTCTGTAAAGTATTTTGTAGCATGATATCTTCTTTTTTTTCCTTTTTATGAGTGGCCTCAAAGCCAACAACTTGAAAACTGGCTTAGCTTTGCAAACAAAACATCACAATGCTTTAAAATGGCATGAATTGATCAATTTGAAGAGGTAGTTAGTAAACTGTAGCATTAACTTCTCTCGCAGTGAGAAAATCTTTAATGATCTATAAAGGGGAGCAGATAGCATTTTAATGGAATTTGAAGACGATGCCAATATTTGCAAGAAAAGGAGACTCTTAAACATGGACCACACTGCCTTAGAGCAGGAACAGGGCTTACCACTAGGTAAGTTTTAAATGCAAAGTGGGACAAATTCATCAGAAACCTAGATGTGCAACAGGCAGAAATGGCTTCTGGGGAGAAGAGAGTTAGCTGCAGGGGCTCGTGGCCAAATCTCTCCCTAGTTTTGTAAGTGCTGGAGTCAGGGTGGCTGAGAAGAGGCATTGCCTTTCACAAAGATCTTCTGGACATTGTCCTAATCTCACCTCCCACCCTTTTGGGAAAACAGTACACACAGATCAGTAGGCATGAAGGGTGATATATACTTGCTATATATAACCAGCCACTGGATTTATCTTGGATAAGTAATAAGAACCAGGGAATAATCCAAGGCATATTAGAAGAGTATAAATACACACAACAGAGAAAATTTTTATACAGATCGTGGGGAATTCGAATGAGAGAGGGAGAGAAAATTAGGAAAGTCAAAGTTAAGTTCAGGCTTTAAGGGAAAACAACTAGAGTCTAAGAACTCTGCTTTCTCAGAAATAAGCTGCTAGGAAAAGCAGTTGAAAGCTAAGACACAGAGAAGGCACTCATTTCCAGATGACAAAACCTAAGATGTATTATTGCTCTAGATTGATCCTCTGTCGGAGCAAGATTGAATGGATAACCTATTTGGTCTTTCCATTTCTAGCTCTTTTTCATTTCCACTTCCATTATTCTATGAATATACAAGAAAGGGAAATATAATATTGTTAAAGCTCAGGTATGATTTATTGACTCACTGTATCTTTAAGATAACACATGTACATTGTGTTGTTATACTTGATAGCACTTTTTTTTTTTCATGAATAGTCGTGAATAGAGTAAACAGACTCATAAAGCCTGTTTAAAGTGTCAGCGTGTAAGTTACTGCTGATGGTGTCTTGGGGCTGCGTTAACTTAGACACGTAATTTTTCTTTCTTCCTCTTCCCTCTCGCCTCCCCTTTTTAATTAATAGATCTTCTCATTCATGAGCATTTAGCATCACCTTGTTTGCTTGATGCAATTCCCTTTGGGGGTTTCCTCTGTGGATGTAGTAGAAGGACATAGGGGAAACAGTTTGATGAATCACAATTTGTTGAAGGCAGTAATGGTAGCAGCGATAGAAAAATGGAATATTTGCAAAATGCCAGAGGTGAAGGAATAGGACACACATGATTAAAGTTGCCATAAAATCAAAGCTGTCAAAGCAACAAAAGCCGTAAAAAAGAAATATTCTGGCAACGTCAGTCTCCCCACACATCCAGGGGTGCCATGAAGCATATTACTAAAGAAAGTCCGTTAGGAGTAGAGGAAGACATTTTTCCCACTGACTATGAAAACATATGCTGAACTATAAATGTTCTCTGCCCCAGGAATTTTAGCTTGAGCGTCTTGGGACTGCAACCTTAAAACACCATTCGGAAAGCAAACACTAGCAACACTATTTCAAGGGGCTGAAAAAAGAAGGGAGGAGGGGATGTAGTAGGAAAGGTGATTTGGGGAAGCATATTCAAAGGCTGAGGCTGACTTTGGGGAACCCCGGTAGAGGATGTAGAATCTTGCATTCAATAGTACCTGTGTTGTCTTTTCATAAAGATAGTGTTACTGTGGAGCTGGAAGCATGGAAAATGCCTCCATTTCCTTCCCAGAATTCACAACTAGGGGGCAGGTGGAGTCTGCCGAGTGATATGCAAAGTGTATGTCTAGAACCAAATGGTAATTATTCCCTACCTGATGAGATCCAAGCTACTTTGGCATATGTGATTGGTTAGAAAGGGAAATGATCTGGAAACGTCCTAGAGTAGCCTAAAAACCTAAAGGTATACCAGGAAGGGATTGCACTGCTTGCTTTTGCTGCCCTTGGTGGAAAGCTCTGCCTGACTGGAAAGTAGACTCTTAACATTAGAAATAAATTCTAAAGTTATGGGCAGGGGCGCCTGGGTGGCTCAGTCGGTTAAGCATCCAACTTTGGCTCAGGTCACCATCTCACAGTTCGTGGGTTTGAGACAGCTCAGAGCCTGGAGCCTGCTTCGGATTCTGTCTCCCTCTCTCTCTGTCCTTCCCCCACTCGCACTCTGTCTGTCTCTCTCAAAAATAAATAAACATTAAAAAATAAAAAAATAGGGGCACCTGGGTGGCGCAGTCGGTTAAGCGGCCGACTTCAGCCAGGTCACGATCTCGCGGTCCGGGAGTTCGAGCCCCGCGTCAGGCTCTGGGCTGATGGCTCAGGGCCTGGAGCCTGTTTCCGATTCTGTGTCTCCCTCTATCTCTGCCCCTCCCCCGTTCATGCTCTGTCTCTCTCTGTCCCAAAAATAAATAAAAAACGTTGAAAAAAAAATTAAAAAAAAAAATAAAATAAAATAAAAAAATAAAGTTATGGTCTGGGTTTGAGTGAGCCCACAGATTTGGAGTTTGGTTTTAAACAGAAGCAAGTTGTTACATAGCTCCTTGTATGGAAAATATATGCATATTTTTTTTTTTAAAATCACACTATTTCTGCCAGGCTATTAGTGGTATAGTTTAAAATACTTTTGTGAATACATAAAAGTACAGTAGTCCCCATATATCTGTTCCAAGGCCTCCTATAGATGCCTGAAACTGCAGATAATACTAAACAGTATATATACTGTTTTTTTTCTTACATATACATACCTCTGACAAAGTTTAATTTATAAATCAGGCACAGTAAGAGATTAGCAACAAGTACTAATAAAAGAGAATGATCACAATAATACTATAAAAAAGTTAAATGAACATGGTCTCCCTCTCCCCCCGCCCTCCCCCCAAGATATTATACTTCTCACTCTTCTTGTGATAACGTGAGATGCCTCTGTGATGTGAAGTGAGGTGAATGAGGTAGGCATTGTGCTACTATTGACCTTCAGGCCATATGTCAGAAGGATGATCTGCTTCTTGGCTGCAACTGACCACAAGTGACTGAAACCAAGGAAAGTGAAACCATGGATAAGGGGGAACTACTGTATTCCTTGGAGGCTTGCTGAACTTGATTGCATTCAGAAAGCTTTCAGAAACCATGAACCCATGACCATTTTCTAATGAGGAGCTCATTTTCCTTTCCTACAAACTTTTTTGAAACCTCCAGTAGGAGTGGTAATGAGGGAGTGAGGGTGAAAATGTAAAGCTGGAAGAAATTGAAGAACCCACCTGCAGTTCATGTGCTCTCCTCCCAGAGGGGCATTCCAGAAGACTCAGGAAACACTGTGCCGAAAACCAGTTATTGGGACACAAGATCTGCGTCAAAAGACCCTCAAAGGCTTTAATCGTCTACAGATTCTTTTTGTTAATTGCTGTCTATACTTTCCAGGAAGATTTCTTTTACTGACACTCATGGCTACTTGGGGCCACTTGGCTGCTTCAGATCTTATAAATAGTGGCCAAGATATAATAAGCATACCTTTCCTAAGACTGGCTTTATTCCTGGTGTGGAGCTTATGTACCGGAAGAGCCCAGCTGCCTACACAGCTCTCTGTACACAGCAGTCAGGGGAGAGGCTCACCACTTACTAGATGTTTCATCGTGGGAAAGTTACTTATATCAGATTAAAGGTACTGGCACCAGACATTTCTATAATGCCTCTTCTGATTGGAAAACTTAAAATTTTTAAGTAAATCAACTTCTCTGAATCTGTTTTCTTATCCACAAAATAGGGATATTGAAATTAATCCATCTTTCTTCCTAGGGGTGTTGTAAACCATCCTGTTGCCAACTTTCCTACATTATATAATTAAAAGGAAACATTATCATCAGTATCGTACTTATCACCATTGAAACTTTGTTTTTAACATCTTCCTATAAATATAAAAAGTTTCATTTGGAAAACTGTTCAGTTTCTTTGAATGGATTAAAAGACGCACAATGAATGAAAAAAATTGTCAGAGTTTGCTTTAATTTTTTTCTTTATAAATATCTGAGCTCATCTTGCAATAAAATATGTACTCGTGTGATTGTAATCATTTCCATGGTAGCAGATCGGGGATGACACACAAAGGTCTGAGACTTGAATATAGGTTCAAGCAGCAGGAGAAACTGGTTTGGGACCAAATAAGCTCTTATTCAAGTAAAACTGTCGAAAAACACTGCCAAGGGAATACAGAAAATAACTGGGGAAGGAAATTGCTTTTGGGATAAATGTTCTGTTCTTTCAAGTTTGCTCTGGTACAAAAGTGCCCCTTTGAAGAGACTTAATAGAACCATTAGAAGGACCAAACATGAAATATCTCATGAAATCTTAACAGGTTTATTTTATAACCATTTTTCCTAAAGGTGTATATAGAGGAAAAAGAAACCAAGGAGATAAAATTTGCACTCTTGTACAAATGCACAACGCTATTTGATGTAGAACAATTACTTATGTCTAAATCGATTCCAAATTTGCTGTCTGATCTGTGCTTTGCTGTTACTTATGCATTCTGTGCTACCTGTATGTCTGGACGCCAAACTGAAGTGCTTGATTTTTCCTTCACTTGCTCATTTACTGAACTTTTGCAGGTTACTTGTAGCTCTTTAACAACAACAGTCCGTTGACGCTCTCTTTAGTTTTGATGAAAGTTTTGATATCCTTGTCTTCCTCTTACTTTTCAGTTATTGGGCATCCACTGTGTGCTGGGATGCTGTACAGATATGAGGAGTTGCCTGTTCTAGGCCCTGAGGATAAAAGAATGTATCAAATACATTCCCTGTTTGCAAATAACTTGCAGTTAGAATTTTAAATTTAGACCATTGAAATACAACAATATGGAGCTACAGTGTCTGTAATCTACAAAGAACAACTAATTCAGTGTTGCCTAGAGTCGCCTGGGTGGCTCAGTCGGTTGAACATCCGACTTTGGCTCAGGTCATGATCTCGTGGTTTGTGAGTTCCAGTCCCGCGTCGGGCTCTGTGCTGACAGCTCAGAGCCTGGAGCCTGCTTCAGATTCTGTCTCTCTCTCTGTCTCTCTGTCTCTCTCTCTCTGCCCCTCCCCCACTCACATTCTGTCTCTCTCTCCTTCAAAAATAAATAAACATTAAAAAATTAAAAAAAAAATTCAGTGTTGCCTTAGAGGAGGGGACAAAATTGTTAAGTGTATTAGTAGTTTCACTGAGGCATGGAAGACCAGTAGGAATTAGCCTGTCCAGTGGAGGGGGGAGGGGAGGCCATAGGGGATTCAGAAAAGGGGAAGTGGGGTATTTCTACGGTCAGAATAGAGGAAGGGTGTATTAGTTTGCTAGGGTGACCATAAAAGAATACCACAAACTAGGTGGCTTAAATGGCAAAAATTTGTTTTTTTTTTTGTAGTTATGGAGACTGGAAGTCCAAGGCATCGCCAGGATTGGTTTCTGTGAGGCCTCTCTCTCTGGCTTGCAAATGTGTCCTCACATAACCTAACCTCTGTCTGCATGGACTTCCTAGTGTCTCTTCCTCTTATAAGGACACCAGTCCTACTGGATTAGAGCCCTACCCTTATGATATTATTTTAGCTTGATTATCTTGCTTAAGTTACATTGGGAGTTAGGGCTTCAGCATATGAATTTTGGTGGAGCTAGGGGTGACACAGTTTATCCATAACAGAGAGTAAAGGACTCAAGTCTAATCAATGAAGTAAAGGAATGAGAAAGATCATATAATGCTTGAATGTCAGACTGTGTGTCTAAGTTAATAAATTTTAGGAAACTGGGGAACCACTGAGGATTTTGTCAAATGGGCTACTGTGATCAGATTTGCCCTTTTTAAGGATCGTTCTTGCTGCAGGATGAGAGAGCAATGAAGGCGGGGTCAGTGGCAGAGACAAGCTCAGATGCAGAGAGACAGGTTAACAGAGCAGGGAAGCCTGCCAGGCCAGGGACAATGATGGCCTGAGTCAGCAGTGGATAAATTAAGGAGACCTTTAGGGAGTAGAATTGATAGGAAGTGATGGCTAAATTGTGTATAGAGAGTGAGGAAAGGAAAGTGGTTGGTGTTGGCTTTGCAGTATTTGGAGTAACTAAGTAGATAACGAGATAAATACAGTAAAAGTACTGGGGTTTAGGGGTTGGGCAGGAGATGACATGATCAGTTTTGACATGAAGACTTTAAAGCCTGTAGAACATCCAGATGGAGATGTCTAGGTAGATATATAAGCCTGAATGTCTCAAAAGAGTTCTTGGACGAGAACAGTTTGAAGTTATTCAGGAATATGGGCAAGAGTTAGAGCTGTGAGAGAAATTACCTAATTAATGTAAACTGTGAAGATAGCAAAAAACACCTCATACAAATAAAAGGTAGGAAGCATTGTCATTTAAAGTATGAGTAGAAGACAGCCCTTCCTTCTTATTGATGTATATAAAAGTATAATTCAAATAATACACTAGTTGTGAATTTGACTCAATTCTCTAAATAAATAGTAAATTATGTTTGTATTGTGATTTACTAAATAAATCGCATTGCAAAGATTTTTTCCCATTGTACGTAAATATTTTATTCTCTTTGATTTCAATTTCAATCTGTGATTTGATTTTCGGCTTAAAGTCTTCTAAAAACTAATCATTATTTTGGTTGCAATATTTTCCCAAGTCTTCCAAGTAGTGTTAAGATTAAAACCTAAATCCCTATTAACTAGTAATGGAGTTTTGAAAAATGTAAATAACTCCAATAATACCTTTAAATCGGGGAAAATTTGACTTAATTCTAAATATGGCATCGTTCTGTGCTTTTGATTTCAAGTTGCATAACTTTAACAGCTGTATCTTAAAGCATTATCAGGAGATGCTAATTCGTATTCTTGCTAATTCATATATCACTGCTGTGTCCCATTCATAATAGTCACATGCACGCAGTATATCTACCTGAGAATATTTACTGTGGTTGTATGCTTGGCTTCAGGAAATTGACCTGGAGAATTGGAATTCATTGGAATTCTTCCTATGAGGAAGGAAGGGACCCAAACAGCTGGTAACAGTAATTCTTGATCCTTGCTGCATTTTTTTTTTCTTTGAACATCTATTTACTCTCTCAGGCACTGTTCTAGGAGCAGTGATTACAGAGGATAGCAGTAAACAGAACTTAGCTGAGACCTCCTTGTTTCAGAGCTTACAGCATATCTTCTTTTGAATTCACCTGAATATATTGCTGTAAAACCCTATCCCTGCATATAAGAATGGGATGGTGTAGGGGCGCCTGGGTGGCTCAGTCGGTTGAGCGTCCGACTTCGGCTCAGGTCATGATCTTGCGGTCCATGAGTTCAAGCCCCGCGTCGGGCTCTGTGCTGACAGCTCAGAGCCTGGAGCCTGCTTCTGACTCTGTGTCTCCCTCTCTCTCTGCCCCTCCCCTGTTCATGCTCTGTCTCTCTCTATCTCAAAAACAAATAAAACATTAAAAAAAATTAAAAAAAAAAAGAATGGGATGGTGTAGCACTGTTGCTGCAGCTGTTTATGGAGCAGTTCATTATAAGTTGGCTCTTCAATTCCATCACCTGTTCTTGGAGGTAGCTGTTCTGTATTCCAGACCTTCCCTCACAGTGATGGAAGTAATGACTTGGACCAAGGTGAGCAGCCACGAAATCATTTGCTATTGGGCCCAATAGGGTAGGAAAAAAGATAGTCCTTGGTCTCGGTTTTCTTTGAATCGTCATTGCTTCCTAATTTCTGTTCATGGCTCTTCTTCTCCAGCTTGAATATTCAAGAATATAGGAGGTTAATTAGTTGAAGCGGAAGAAGTATGAGGTTGGTTTTAGTTAAGTAGAAGTGACAGACTTTTGAACTCTGCAAACCGTGACAAGAATTCCAAGGCATTCACTACCACTTGGTTATTGATTTCCACAGATTTTTGCATCATTTAAAAAAAACAGACTAACTTAAGGTAAGCAACATTATCTATACGACAAACTTGTCTATAAGGAAATCTAATGGTGTTGACACATAAAGTGGAAAAGACTTTTTAAAAATGTGTATTTTAACACTGTGGTTGAGTTATTAAATAACATATATTGTGCTTCCATTTAGAACATTTGAATAAAGAAAAGCCTATACAATTTCATATGTTTTTCTTTCTTAACATGTGAAAAGAGAGAACCATTAAGTAAACATACAGTCACTTTAATGAGAAGTATTTCCAAATATCAAATGCAATAATATTTTAATTTCTCATTATTTTTCATATTTACCATGCAGTAGATTAAAAAAACACAGAAAATTTAGAAATGATTGAAATTTGAAATGAATATTGTTATTATACTGGCCTAACAATGTCATGATTCTTCCGCAGGGGCTCAGTATCACACTTCAGTATCTTGATAGATATCATAGATGTTAGGTTATTATCAAATCTGACAGAAAAGGCTGTGATTTGAAAGCTTCCTTAAGAATTCTATCTGTAATTTCTGTTAACATTTGACAGAGTTTCATGACATTAGAACCACTAAGCTCATTGAAATTCAACATTGGCTGAGTTTCTTGCATACGCTTCTCATTTACAGATAACACTTCTATTTCCTGACACAGAGATTCAAAATGAATACCTCAAGCAGGAAAACAAAACAAAACAAACTACAAAAAAATTCATTTCAAAATAAAATCAAACACACCAGAACAAGTACCATACTGAGAAACATTTTAAGGAGACCGGGGGGTGAGGGGGTGGCGATGGAAAGGAGCAGATTTAATTGATAGAAAACAGACTTTTATACTCAAGTTCAAACAACTCATCTTTTCTGTCCTGTCAAGACAGTACCAAATAAATTTAGAAAGTAAATAGTAATAACTCAAATTGCCCTAAGACTGTTTTGTCAATCTCAGTAGTTCTAAAATTTGTGATTAAAACTATATCTCGCAAATATTAACCTTTCGATAGCTTTTGCAACTTGTTTCAAGATACATATATGTAGGAATTTTCCAATCTATTGACTTTTTTTTCCCCTTTCTGTCTCTATGTGGACATATTTATTCAATTTGTATAAACAGCCACTTTAAGGTAAACTGGGAAAGTTGATTCAATTTGACAACTTCTGAGTATGATCTTATGTACCTTTGATATCAGACTGAAAAATAGTCAGAAAGCTTTTCCCTACTCCATAGGGGTTTTGGGGAAAAAAGAAAAAAGAAAGAAAAAATATATTTGTAGTTTCTTCATCTTCTGAACTAGTCACATAGCCATAAAATAACACAAAAACTCACTGGACCGAGATATGAAGTAGACACTCAATGTGCTTGTTGATTTTTGGAAATTATATTTTGTTAAACAAAGATAGACAATATTATCCAAAAAGCTAGGCAAATATTTATTTGATGGAGCTTATGAAGAATAAAACATCAATAGTTAAATAAGGTCCTCTTAATGAGATTCTACCCCTTAAAATTGCTCAGAACATGTAAAGCATGTTAATTAGTAACATTATTTTTATACTTCCTAAAAATGATAGGGTTTTCTCTGCTTTTTCTGTCTTGAAAATTTATGCGACAGATACATATTGCACACCTATAATGTGCCAGGCATAATTGTCATAGTGTGTCAACATAATTGCTGTTTTTCTAAGTAAAAATTTTAAACCGGACACATAGTCTGGAAGTAGATTTTTTTTTGTACTTTCCATGGTCTTGCAGTTTCCTGTATATCATCTGTAATCTCCAACCTCTAAATATGCAATGAACGGTAAGTTAATTCTCAGGTCACAGATACCAACTGATACTTGTATTCTGAATGTCGAACTTGGAATTTCCAGATGAAATAATGGATTATGCTGTGGGAACAAAAGGATAGAACACTTGCAGTTGTGATTGTCCTACACAAACTGAAATTCACAGACCTCATCCCATTAAACCCCCAGAAAAAAAAAATGCCTTTTAATTAGTGTGCGTCCCCCCACCCCCATCCTTTATGAATGTTAGAATTGTAACAAAAAGGCCACTGCACCTTTGAAATGTTTCACGTGAAAGAGCCCAGTTTCTGGTTTCTATTTTGCACTTCTAAGTGTTTTCTAGATCCTTTGGAATGCTTTGCCTGCAATGGCTGTGCCATTCTTACAGCTTAATGCGTGTGCCTTTCTTGCAACTTTATTTCTAATTAGTTGTTGCCTTCTTAGAGATGAAAGCCCTTTTGCACCTTGAAGGGCGATGTGAACTTAATGAAAATATGCTGATACAAGTTAAAGATGTTTCTTTATGCGAGTAAGGGCGTTGAAGGTTAACCCTGACCTTCTCAGAGGAAAATTGCTGTACTATGTTTCAGTTAAGATTATGTATTACCATATTTCTTTCAGCTAAACCAGGCACATAATTTCAGGGTGAAAAGAGTTGTTTTCTTTAGAATCACCTAAACACAAGTTGGCTTAAATGGATAGCTGCAAAAATAAATCCTTGGCAGCAATAACAATACCAGGAGAGAATGTGGAGTGTTATCAAGAGTCGCATCAGGGCAGAGGATCTGCCTTCCCATTTGTTTTTCTTTGGCTGGGGAAATAACGTCCCCTCTGGCAATAACTTCTGAAGTTTCTTTGTGTATTTTGAAGTATTCAGAGTGGACACTGTGATGTGCTGCCCAGATGCCCCTATAAGGGGCACTTGTTAGCCCAGCTGCTGGGAGTGCTGCCGACAGAACGCTTTCAGGAATCCCCTTCCGGGACTGCCTCAGGTGGAGAGTGACCCTGCTCACACCAAGCTTTTTTTAGGTCAGCCCCCATCAGATGACTGATGATATGGGTGGAGGGACATAAAAGCCTGGATACCTTAGCCCAGCTTGGAATTTTGAAGGGCCATTCTAGTCTTAGAGTTGCCTGTGAAAAGATGAAAGAGAAGTACAACGAACAGGCATATAAGCATCTCTTAAATTCGCCCATTTGCCACGTTTATCTTCATATAGGTACGTACACGTGCAGATTGCTAAACTTTGAGAAGAATGTTTCAGAAATTACGATCCATCACCCTGAAATATGTCAGCAGTTATTTTCCAAGAATAAGGACACTCCGCTGCATAGCCGTAATAATGTTGTCACTCTCAAGGGATGTAACGTTGATACTATACAACTGCCTGATATACAGTCCGTATTCTAATTTCCCCAGTGTCCTAGAAATGTCTTTGATAGCTGTTTTTTTTCTCACTGGGAATCCGTCATGGATCGCAGATTGTATTTGTGTCTTTAGTCTTCTTTAATTTACAATAGCTCTCCCACTTTCCTCTTTATTAATCATATTTTTTAAGAGTTCAGAAAATTGTTTTGTGGAATGGCACACAACCTGGGTTTGTGTGAGTGTTTCCTCATGAGTATGTTCATATTCAACATTTTTGTAAATAATACTAAAAATGTGATATTGTGTCCTCAGTGCATCTAGGTGATATTAAGTTGATGACTTAGTTAAGGTTGTGTCAATGAGACTTCTTCACTGGTAAGCTATCTATTATCCTTCATAATTAATACATAATCTGTAGGGAACTCTGTTTCACCAAGGCTTTAAAACTTTGGATTTTATGTTCTTAATAACCTTCTCTAATGGTTTTAACATCCATTGAAAATCCTTGCCTAAATCTATTTTTATCCTAGAGTTTGCAAAATCGTTGTTTAATTTTTTCCTTCTATGTTTATTAGCTAGAAGTCTTCTGTAAAGATGTAAAGATGAGCCTTCCTTCTTTCCTTTTTTCTTCTCTGCCTTTTTTTGGGGGGAGGGGCAGCAAAGGGTAGAAATCAGGGATTTTAAAAATTTGATGTGTAATAATTTATTAAAATTATTTTAGTTTTATATGTTTATGATTCCCCCAATTTTGTCAGTGGAAACCTCTTAAATCCTTTGATAGTTTGCTTTCAGGCACAAAAAGGTATTTTATTTCTTTGCCCACATTTGTGATCAGTTATGTCCTTCAAATGGTATTTACAAACCAAAATGGCATTTACAGGCCAAGATCTGGTGCCACTTTGTTCATTGTTCCTGGGATTCATTCCATTTCTAGGGCTTTTCTTTGAACAGATCCAGGAAACAAACAAAATATAAAAATCATATGTTCTTGCAGGGACCTCCAGTTTCTTCCCATCCTTCTCTCAAATACCTCTTTCCTCAGTGAGAACTCTGGTTCCCAAGTAACATTCATCTGTTTACTCATTGGCCCTATATCTATCAAGCTATCTAGCTGTCTGTCTGTCTGTCTGTCTGTCTGTCTATCTATCTGTCTGTCTATTATCTATCTATTGTCTATCATCTATCGATTTATCTATTGACTTATCTATCTATCATCTATCTATCACTTATCTGTCATCATCTCTTCCTCCTCCTCCTCCCTCATCATCATGATCATCATCATCATCTTTCACTTATTAGGAGGCTTAAATAAAACCCTTCAAAACACACCCCCACTGAGTAAAGATGAAGCTATTCTTGCTGTTTTTGTAGTTAGAATATATCCAGGGTGCACAGCTGAAATACTATGGTCAAAGATATTTAATTAGTTCTGTTATTCCTATGTAATTATATTTTCCATTTGATATGGTTGTCTCCATTTGTCTCTGTGTATAATTAATTTTGCTGGTTTTAGTACATCTTTGTTGATTTCTTTTTGAAACTATAAAATGTTTTCATTATTCAAAAAATTTTTTTAATCCCTTCTCCTTTTCTTATTTTATATAAGAATAGTTGGTTTAGGTTACTTAATGTTCAAGTTTACTGTGATCGCCTTTGGGGGTAATTAACATTGTCCAGAAATGTATGTCTATACAATGAAGACTTTGTGTTTACCTTTTTAGGGGAGAAAGAGGGAAGATTCATATTTGAATGAAGGTTTAGGTACATAAAATTTTAATACATTTTATCAAGTTCATGGAAGCCTAAAATTACTACTTTGTTACATAGGATATCACATGTGTATAGAAATGTGTGCATGGCTGTTGAGTAGCCAAAAACGTGGGCTGTGCCGGCTATTGTCTCTCAGTTCCAAATACCCCCTTCATGTTCTTCTCTATGATGCTGGCACTCTCTAAACTGTATTTCACCCTTGCCACCCCCATTGTCCTGTTAGGTTCTACCATAGGGCATCACGGAAGACTAGAGAAAAGAAGGAAGATGGAGAAAGGACTTACTTCTTCTCGTTTACTTGATCCTTTCTGAGTTTCTCCAGCAATAACCCTTTACCCAGACAGAGATCTTTCTAGTAGTAGTTGTTTCAGCTTCTTACTTATTCCAATACTTTTAGACTAGCCACTAAGAACTCTATTTTTTCAGTGGTCTGAGTCTGGGTTTCATGATGCCCCTCCTCAGAGCTCCTGAAGTTCTAGCACCATCTGGGGAGTGCTCTGTCTTCAGAAAAACGTGTTCCAACTTTGCGAATTTCCCCCTTCAGTTTCCTTCCTTTTGTCCCAGCTTTTTGGGTAGGAGCTGCTTCAGGCAGTTATAATCTCTATGTTACCTAAGTGTTCCATGGTTGCCTTTTCATTCTTTCAACAATCTAGACAAGCTCCTAAATTGTATTGTGAATACAATTTATGTGGTTTCTGTTTTCCTGACAGGATGCTAACACATAGGTATACTAAGAATAGTCTTAGTCATTCCCTAATGTTTTTATATCCACACACACCTGTAGGCACCTGTAGGTAACCAATTTACTATATTTCACCATATCCTTCCTATATTTCATTTCAAAAAAAAGATGTTTATCTATATTTATAATTAAATCTAAACCTGTGTGTAAGAAGCGATGTCTTTTCATAAGGTTTTTTTTTCTTTCTTTCTTTCTTTTTTTTTTTTTACAAAATCTGTAATGTATTCCATCATGCGAATTACCATAGTCATTCAGTCATTCTCCTATAACCAGACATTTGGGTTGTTTCCAGTATTCTTTATTACAAATAATGCAGCTATGAAAAACTGTGTACATAGTTTTATCCCACATTTTTGGAGCTATACCTCCAAGAAAAAATTTCTAAAAGTGAGATTTCTAAGTTAAAAGGTAAACATATATATAGAGTGTTGTTAGATATTGCCAAATTCTTTTTATAGCAATTGTCTCATTTTGCACATTTTCCTACAGTATAAAGAGAATCTGTTTACCCAAAGTTTGCAGAAATAGTGTATTCTCAAGCTTTTGAATATTTTGCTCAATCTGACAGATAAGAAACTGTATCTTTACAGTTTAGTTTTAATGTGAATTTCTCTCATTATGTTTGAATATTTTTTATATGTGTAAGGGTAAGCTTTATACCTTCCCCCATGAACTATTTGTTTATTCTTTTCACTCTTTGGTTTTAACTATTTGTCTCCTCAATTTTTAGGAATTCTTTATATATCAGGAAGATTGTTTTATTTGTTATATATATTCAAGTGTTCATTCCTTCTTGGTTATTTTTCTTTTGAATTTGCTTATAATGTTCTTTTGTGGTTGTTTTTGTTTTGTTTTGTTTTTTGCTATGCAAAATGTTGTAAGTATTCAAAATTATTAATATTTTACTTGTATTATATCTAGAGCCCAGATATTTGGTTAGACATTATTCTGGATGCTTCTATGAAGGTGTTTTGGGGATGAGATTAACATTTCAATCACTGGATTTTGAGTAAAGCAGATTGCCCTCCATAGTGTGGATGTGTTTCATCCAGTCAGCTGAAGGCATTAATAGGACAAAGACTAAAAAACAAAACAAAACAAAACAAAACAAGACTAAAAAATAAAAACAAGCAAATAAATAAATAAAAGAACAAAGACTGACCTCCCCCAAACAAGAAGAAATACTCCCAGCTGACTGTTTTTGGTCCCAAACTGTAACTTTTCCCTGAGTCTCCAGCCTGACAGCCCACCCATCATATCATCATATCATCATATCACTAAGCCTCCACAATTGCGAGAGTTAATTCCTTAAAATAAATCTCCCTCTATGTATATAGACATACCCGACTGATTCTGTTTCTCTGGAGAACCCTAACATACATACCTTATCCATTTGGGATTTATTATGATGTTTGGTGACATGTTTCCTGTCTTATCTGTTATCCAAATGGTTATCTAGTATGTCAGCATCATTTGTTAAAATGTCTATCCTTTCTCAATGATTTGAGAGGTCACTTTTATCATATATATAAACTTTCATCTCGATTTAAGTCAATTTCTAGATAATCTGTTCTATTCTACCGGCGTATGTATTCTTGCAACAATAACACCTTACTTGCTAAATTTTAGGAACATTATAATACGTTTTCATTTCTGATAGGGCTACTGCCCTTCACTTCTGTTCTCCCCTTGCCCCCAAATTTGGTCATCTTATCACTTAAAAACTTCAAATGTTTAGAAAATTTGAAAGAATTTTACAGTGAGCACTCATACACCAGCGCACATAGTATAATATTAATTTTCTTTTAATCTTACTTTATTACATATTTGTTCATTTATCCATCCCTCTGTGTATACATCAGCCCATCTTATATTTGGGGTGCATTCCAAAGTAAAGTATAGACATCACTATCATCCTCCCAAATACTTCAGTATCTATAATGTCAAATAGAATTAAATATTGGTTAGAGTCTTATCTTTAAAATAAATTTTCCTATAATGAAATGCATAAATCTTTAGTGTAGCATCCATTAAGTTCTCACAAATCCATATACCTTGTGATACAGTAAAGTTCTCTCATTGTCTTTCCTGGCAAATGCCTAGTAATGTTCTAAAGGTAATTGCTATTTAGATTTTTTCACACCATAGGTTAGTTTTGCCTATTCTTGGACTTCATGCAATTGAGTCATACACTATGTAAACTTTTGTTTCAAGTTTCTTTTATTTGGCAGTATGTTTTGATAGTCATCCATGTTGTGTGCATGAGTAAATTATTTCTTTTAATTGCCGAGTAGTATTCCATTGTATAATTATACCAAACTTTGGTTGTGTATCTTTTACTGATGGACACTTGGATTGTTTCTAATATTTGGGTGTTATGTACAAAGCTGTAATGAACACTGTTAAATAACTACTTAGGGGATATATGTTTTTATTTTTCTTATGTAAGTACCTAGCAGTAAAATTGCGGGGGGGGCATGAGACAGGTGAATGGTTAGTCGTATAATAAGGAACTGCCAATTCTTTTATCTAATGTATGTGAATTTCAATTGCTTAATTTTTGTTTTTGTTTCTAAATTTTGGTTAATCTGGTGAGAGTTCAGTAGCGGTAGGGTTTTCTTTTTTGCCAGTTTTTCTTGCATTTATTTTTCCCCAATGAACTTTGGAATAAACTTGTCTATCTTCAAAACAAAATCCCAAACAAAACTGGTGACATGTTTTTGAGATAATTTTTAATCTATATTATTTGGGAAAAATAAATTTGAAAAGTAATCTTTTTTTTTTTAAGTTTATTTATTTTGACAGAGACAGAGACAGTGTGACTTGGGGTGGGACAGAGAGAGAGAGAGAGAGAGAGAGAGAGAGAGAGAGAGGAGAGAATCCCAAGCAGGCTCTGCACTGTCAGCACAGAGCCCCATTTGGGGCTTGAACTCATGTACTATGAGATCATGACCTGAGCCAAAACCAAGAGTTAGACACTTAACCAACTGAGCCACCCAGGTGCCCCCCAAAATAATCTTTTCTAATGGCGAGGAATGCTTTCTATTTGTTCTAGTCTACTTTTGTGTCTTCAGGAGTGTTTTTACAATTTTCTCTTTTCCACATTTCTTATTCAGCTTATTCCTAAATGTTTAATTTTTGTGCTGTTATTGTAAATGGTTTTCTCTTCAATTGGTTATTTTATATATCTCTCTATATAATTTTGTGTAGTAACATATAGTAAGTATATATTAGTATATATATTTACATACTAATTTTAATCCTGTCATCTTAATGAATTCCTGTTCTGTAAGCTAGTTTTAGCATTAATTCTCTTTGATTTTCTAGTTATATTGTCATACCATTTGTATAGAGATAATCTAAAAGCCTCATTCCCCCAAGTCTTATGATTTTTAATAGTTTTCAGTTTTCTGATTTGCTTCGACTCTTTTTTCTTTTTGCCCTGAATGTAACCTTGTCTGGTATTAAGATTGCTAATCCTGCCTTATTTTTCTTTGCGTTTACTTTATATGTCTCCCTATCATGTTATTTTCAATTTTTTGACACATTGTGTTTTTGTTTGTGTTTCTATAAGCTTTGTTCAACCTGAAATTCTTTTTCTTTTAATAGGAGTGCTTAGCCTATCTATATTTCTTGAGGTGACAGATTTGTTTGGGCTTAGTTCTTTCATAGTCTTTTATATGATACTTTCACTTCTTTCATAGTCTTTTATATGATACTTTCACTTTTTATGACTTCTTTTATTTTTTTTCCCTGTATTATATGGTGGTTTTTCTCCTTGGCTTTGTCTTGTATGTAGATTCTCTCTGGTAAGTTGTAAGTTGTATCTGTATTGTCAGTTCTTTTAGTGATTACATTTATACCATCATTTTATATAATATACTTACTACTCTGCATCTTTAGGTGTAACTATTGAATTTCCATTTTGTGCAATAACAAAATTGCCATAATTCCCCAATCTCTTCTTTTTACTTCCATTTGAAATTATAGATAAACAGCATTTTTTCTTAGTCTGTTCTATACCTTTATATACTTAAACACAATTGTATTTCTATTATATTTTTATCCATTTAAAAAAATATATATTTTAGTTACCAGCTTAACAATGAAGAAATAAAATACTTATATTACTCCTTATCTTATTTCTTCCTTTCGTGTTGAATTTTTTGCTCATATACATTTGCTTTATTTTTGTGGTTTGTTATATTTTCTTTTGATTTTATAACTGTAATTTTATCAAATATTTGGTCTTATTCTCAGTTGTTTGAATTCAATGTACCAACCAATCATTTCCCGTAGTTTCTTTACTAATCTTTTCCTTGGCTCCATTGGTTTCCTTAAAGAAGGACTCATGGGAGTTGGAATTCTTGCACATGTAAAGATGCCTGTCTTCTGGCTTTGTTTTCATTCACAGTTTACTGGTTATCAAGTTTTTGTGTTATACTTTTTTTCCCTGAAAACACTGTACACATTTGCCAATCTCAATTACCATTGGAGAAAGCTGAACAGAAGCCTCTAAGGCTGGCCTGAATCTTCACTTAATGTGGTGATTTTGTACTTTTGACTTGAAGCCAAATAGAATTTTCTGATTTGTTTTGTTTAGAGAAGACTGACACCTTTATGGTCTATGTTTCAGCATTGATCATTCTGTATCCATGTTTTCCTGGAGAGTGGCTCTACCCTTTTACTCTGTAGGTTAGTCTTAGAATTCTAAAAAAATATTCTTGAATTACATTTTAAAATATTTTTCTGTCCCCATCATTGCTACTGCTTTTGAAAGTCATCGTTTCTATATATAGCACATTCCCCCCCCCCCCCCAATCTTGACCTCCATTTGCTTGTTTTGTCTGGTTAGCGTGATGTTTTCCATTTGCAGTGTGATCAGTGACACTTTAACAATTGTTGGTTGTTGTTTTTTTTTTTTAACTCAACTTTCCTGAGCTCTTTCTGCTCCTTTTTCTCTGTACCCATCATATATTTTCCTTAAGGCCTATGTTATACTTACCTTGAACTCTTTTGGCTATTTTGTTAATTTTGAAAAATTGTTTGGCATTGTGATTATTATATTTTTCTAGTTGTTTCTAGCCTTCACTTATTACTTTTTGTATTTGGGGGAGGGGAGATTCTGTACTGGTTCAGTTTGTTTGAATGAATTCTTCTTAGCATGGCTTTTTGCAAGAAGCTTTTGTGAAAAAGGGATCATGGTAATACTATGGGGTGGTAAGAATTCACCTTGGTACACAAGGAAACCCAAGATGCTTTGTTGGATGTGTGAGAGATTTATTTTAGTCATGACTCCAGAGCCAATAAAGATCAACAGCTATAGGAGACTCTTAAATCCCAAGTTTCTCCCCTCCAATCTGTCTCCAATCTCTCCAATCATGCCAAATATGTTTTTGTGTTTCCTTGAGGAGTTCCTGATACATCATGGTACCATATGGCATTTTCCCACTAGCCTGGGCATTCCGTTTCTTCTGTTTTAAAACAAATGATTTTAAAGAAGATCATTGCTTTCGCTCCTCAGATGAAGTTTTTACTTATGAATAACTATGCTCTGCTGGCTGTGTTTGGGATCTGCAGACTTTCTCATTTGGTGTTTTCCCATACCTGTCCCTCCTTTGCTACATTTGGTGGTTCTTCAGCAAATATTAGAGTTTAGGGTTACAATATTCTGTCATTTTGGAAAGATAAAAGTATTTTTAATTGTGTTTCCTCAGTTATGCTTATTGTTGTTCAGTGATTTCTAAGAGAAGATAAAGACAGGACTGTAAGTTCTCTGTTCATCGACTTTCAATCCTGGGGGCTACAATAAATGTATGAATCTTTACTTACATAAAGAATCTAATAAGGATGATGCTGGGATCCTGAGGTATTTGTAGCATATGAATCTGCTGTCAGCCTCAGAGTTGCTTAAGGTATGTAGCATAGACTTTGAGGAATAAACTCAGTTTGGCCTCTTGTATGTGTTTGGGAGGTATAATTTACGTACGAGGAAATTCACCAAGTCTTAGTTTTTTTCTTAACTTTTGCTCTTCACAATTTTTCTTTATCTCTCTTATCTCATAATCCCCATTTATTTTGATCTTACTTGCTACTGGTGTTGTATCAAATAGGAAGTTTGGTTACAATTAACGGAAAACCCAACTCAAAATGATTTAAACCAGTAGTTATCGATCTTTAATATGCCATCAAGATCACTTACCAAGAGTTTCTGATTTAGTAGGTTTGGGGTGGTGTCTGGGAATTTGCATTTCTGACAAGTTCCCAGGTAATGTGGATGCTGCTAACTTGAGAATCATACTTTGAGAATCACTGAGTTAAACAATTGGATATATTATCTTGCAGTAAAGGATGGAAGGATGCCTCAGTGGTTTGCTCATGTGATATTTCAACAATACAGTTATTATTTCTTCACAAAAACATAGATGATCTACCCTCATGGAGCAAGCTGGTCGTAGCATCTCAGAGCACAACAGCGTTCAGAAACCGGGGGTGGGGGGGTGGGGAATAAATACCTGATACTCTTGTCTCTTCCAGAGCTACTTTTCCATGAAGCACTCTCATTGGTAAAATTAGGCAACACAATCTTTTTAATGCCTATTTACTACAAGGAGGTTGTAACTAGCATTCATTGTTAGATAGGACTAATCAGGACTTCCCTCCTATATCTAGCTCCTTTCTGGATAGCCAAATCAGACCAGCACTTGGGGCTGAAAACAGTGGGGGTTAAGTTGCTCAGATGGGGAAAGTGGCTGTGCTGTTAATTACTGTGTAGGAATGTTTCCTTAGGACTTTTACTGCAGTTTGGGCCCAGTCTTTCCTAGTTTATTTTCATCTGTTTAGGAGTTAAAATCTAAGTGTTAAATGCCACATTAACACCTCCTTGTTAATTAGCATGAACAACAATGTCTCAATTGATTCTTTTAAATTCTCTAGTTCTATTCTTCCTGTCTTTTAGAGTAATCAAACTCTGTACAGTTTTTATGGTATAGTTGTGCAAAATGTGTCCTTCAATATTTACCTTAGTTTTTATTTTTCTTCCCTGTTTCTTTAACAAATATAATTTTTTTTTCTGATTCTGGAACAAACTTGGAATAACCTTTCTTCCGCTGAGATTCTAAGCTGCTGTTTTTGTTACTGTTACAGATATTTCACTGCTTCATTTGCTGATGATTGATTCAAAATGACCTGTTTTCTCCAGGTCATACAACTTGTTTGCTTTATAATAACAGGGCCAGAGAATTTTGTAATGGAACTTAACATATGTGAAATAACTATCATATGTCATACTATTATTATTATATAGACATTTTATCAAAGTACACACACACACACACACACACGCAGAAGTAATTAGCTTGACAAAAAGTGAACATTCTCATTTTACCACCAATCAGATCGATAAATTGAACAATCCATAGAAGCTTCTCACATATGCCCTCCTAGCCAATATCCCTTCTTTTCCACACCAAAGGTGACATAGATTAGTTTTGCCTATTTTTGAACATAATATAAGTGAAATCACATAGTATGAACGTTTTGTGTCACGCTTCTTTTGTTCCATCTTATATGTGAGATTGATCCCCTGCCTTTTCATGTGGCTAAGTGCTTGCACACATGTATACTCCTGGTGGTAAGGGGAAGTTCCAGTAGCTTCGTATCAGGTGAATACTTAACTATTTTCTCTTCTTAGCTTCAGCAGTTCTGGTGGGTGTGTATAGTGCTAGTTGTGGTTTTAATCTGCATTTTTCTCATGACTAATGAGGTGAGGATTTTCATTCCAAATTCATGTCTTTAGTACATATAAGACTATTAAGATTTCTAGGGTTTTGTCATCAGTTTTACTAAACTTATGTTTTTATAGTTACCTTTCTTTTCGTCCTAATTTTCATGTATACTGGCTTAAGGTTGTGCATAATAGCTTCCTCTTGTATTCTTAATCTCTTTAAGTTCTGTATTGATGTCTGTTTTTCATTCCTGATATTATTTGTATTATTTTATTATTTTCTGCTAATTTTTTCTTTGCTAGAATTTTGCTACTCTTATTTGTCCTTCAAAGAATATAATTTGGATTCATTTTTTTTCTTTTGAGTTTTTTTTTTAAACTTTTCACTCCTTTTTTCTTTATTCTCTTCTTTTCACTATCTTTGGGTTTAACCAGCTGCTTTTTTCCTACCTTTTTGTGGTGGATACATACATAGTTTATTATCAGCCTTTTTTTAATCTCTTTCAATATGCGTATTTAAGTTTTAAATTAATTTTGGTTTTCATTTAGTTAAAAACAGTTCTAATATTGAGATTTATTCTTTGCCTATGAGTTACTCAGAAGTATAGTGCTTAATCTCCAAACATTTAGGGATTTTTTTGTGAACCATTTGATGTTATTTTCTAGCTTAATGCAATTTTATTCCAAAAGCAAATGATATATAATTTCAACCATTTGAAATTTGTTGAACTTGCTTTATGTCCCTGCATATGGTCGATTTTGTAAATGTTCTACTATTGTAGGATGCAATGTTCCATACAACAATTATATCATTTGTCATTCATGTTGTGCAGATTTCTCTATTTTTACTGATTTTTGTTTGCTTGTCTTATCAAGTATTGAAAGAAGTGTATTAAAATATTCTTTCATGATTATATATATGCTTATATATTTTTTAATTTATTTAATTTATTTAATTTTTAAATTTATTTAATTAATTTAATTTAATTTATTTCATAATTATATATATGCTTATATATTTTTTAATTTATTTATTATTTTTTCTTAGAGCTTGAGCAGGGAAAAGGGGCAGGAGGAGTGGGAGGGGTGAAAGAGACAGAGAGAGAGAGAGAGAGAGAGAGAGAGAGAGAGAGAGAAAGAATGAATTCCGGGAGGCTGCATGCTCAGCAAGGAGCTCTAAGCAGGGCTCCATTCCACGACTCTGGGATCATGACCTGAGCTGAAATCAAGAGTCAGATGCTCAACCAACTGAGCCACCGATGGGTCCCATGATTATATATTTTTGAGTTCTTCTTTTATGTATTTCAAGTTTTATTTTATATATTTTGAGATCATGCTCTTAGGTAAATACAAAGTAATATTTTATATCTTCCTGGTAATGTAACCTTATATTATTAATAACTCCCTACTATTACTTTTTTCTATAAAAATTTGCATGCTACATGCCAAATAATTAGGCTATAAATGACTTTCATATTATATGACTTGGGTGACATTCCACAATTTGCCAGGATTATACACAAAAGAATTGCTGTGCTCCAGGTCTCTGGTGATATTCAGCTGTTTGCTGGATTTTCTGATTACAGAAGTACTTTAAGTATTTCCTTTAGTAAAAACTTTATGATGAATATTTGCCTTTGGGACCTTCAATTTCAAATGAGTCTCATTATTTCATAAGAATCTATCTTAGTCTCCTTGGGCTGCTATAGTGAAGTACCATAGACTTAAACAACGGAAGTTTATTTTCTCATAGTTCAGGAGGCTGGAAGTCCAAGATCAAGGTGTTAGTGTTTGATTTTTTCTGAGGCCTCTCTCCTTGGATTGCAGATGGCCATCTTCTCACTGTAGCCTCCCATGGTCTTTCCCTTGTGTGCATGTATCCCTACTTTCTTTGTGTGTCCAAATTTCCACTTCTTAGAAGGACACCAGTCCGAGGGGATTAGGGCCCATCCTAATGGCTCATTTAACCTAATCAAATCTTTGAAGGCACTGTCTCCAAATATTGTCACATTCTGAGATACTGGGGGTTAGGGCTTTAACATATGAATTTTGGGGGAGCACAGTTCAGCCCACGACAGCATCATGGCATACTATATCCATGACTTAAATTAGTAACTAGAATGAAATTTCACTGTGCACTTTCTTTGTTGTTATACATCTTGTAAGCTAGTTTATATGATATCCTTTCTTATGCAATACTTTTATGTAATTAAGAAATTTTTGTCTGTATTTTAGGTGCATTTTAAAATTTACAATATCTTATATCTGGATATTCCATGTATTTACTCTTTAATATTTAGCAGCAAATGTTTTCTTTAGCAATTCACATGTAAAATTCACTGATATATTGAAATAGTTCCTTGTATCAAGACATTAAGATAGACCTAACTAATTAGAATATATTTTTTTAATTTTGCATAGTTTAGAATCCAGGCTATCGCCCATCTTGATTCAGATCTACTTGTTAAAAAAATGAAAATTGTGGTGTTTTCTTACAAGGCTGATAAGTCAATTCTAAACAGAAATTACACCCGGATGAACAATATAGACATCAGTTTTCATCTTTTCTTGTTCATACGTTTATCAAAAGTTGAGTGCTATAAATTCCAGCCTGAACGAAAAAGACATCTTAGATGGTGTGTCAGATTACTCTGTAGTTTTAAAAAAGAAAACATTTTTTCTTTCTTCTCAGCCTCTCTTTCAATTGGACGGGGCCCATGTGATCGAATTCTGGCCAGTGGAGTTTAGACAAAAATGATGAACACTGCTTTCAGGATCAACCAATTAAAACCTTCTATAGTAATCTTCCTCTTTCTTTCCCTGTTCTTTGGCAAATAGAGAGTGCCCTATGGATCCACAGGAAGGCAAAACTGTAATTGATTGGCTCCATGATTGACAATATGGAAGGCTGTTCACTGACCAGGAACATATCACTTATGTGAATGAAAAATAAACTTGATTGTACTAAGCCACTTGGATTTGGGGTCTGATTGTCACAGCAGCAACCATTTACTTAATAGGTACAGATGGTCAAAGTGCAACTTGATATAACTCATGTAACATTCATTGCTGAAAAGCTTTCTTTTTGAATATCTTATTATAAAGCACTTCAGAGCACTTTTCCTTAAATTCTTTCTACTTGATTAAAATGCCATCCATATTCTATGTGATGTTCATGAAAAACTCGATATTTCTCCAACCACCTTTTCTCCAGTCTTAACATTCTTCATTTTGTTTTACATTATTTTGCTTCTGGTTTGACTAATTTTCCATTTATTATTCCTCAGACATTCAAATAATTCCCTCCTCTGTACATTTACTTTCCTGATGTGTCTTCTCCCACATTCTTATTTAAGCTCTGCATTATTGGGAAAGCTTTTGTCACTGCCTTAATCCTCAATGAATTTCTGCAATACTTATTTTTTGAATGATTATTTTGGCACTTACCAAATTGATGCATATGGTGTAAGGAGAAAGGAACCTAGTCTTTATCAAGGACACCTAATATACTACCAAGTATTTTAAATCTACTTAATGGCTACAATCAGTTGAGTGCATAGCATATGCTAAATGCTTGATAGACTCTCATTTAAGCATCAGAATAACCTTATGAAGTAGATCTTTTTCACTCCCACTGTATAGGGAGTGAGGGATTAAGGAGGGGAAGAAATTTACAAGCCGGTTGGAATCTAACTTCAAAGATTAAGCTTTCCCCACTCTACCCTGTGTTACTTACCTTTAATGAATAGTGTACGTTTTTTAAATTAAACTTAAAACACATCTGTTATTTTCTATAATCGGAAAGTGTACTGTGTACTAAAGTTACTTAATAAGTATTTGGTGATTAGTCACTACATGTCGGTTCATTTCAGAATTGATCTTTATTTTAGGAAAATGTGCTTAAATTTATCCTTGACCTCTGGGTCTACTGAGGTGAACATCTGTGTTCAAATGCACAACACTGGTTCTTTAGTCTGGAATCCTGAGACTCCCACCAGGAATTTCCCTCCATTGTAACCCAAGTTCTAGGTCAGACACTGAAAAATAGATTTCCTGGGATTATTCCATTTTTAAGTAAAGGGGTCAGTGTACACCCAGAGCAAATCTAGACCACGACTATACTGTTAATATTTGTTGAAGTTTGAAGTTCCTATGTTTACTGGTAGGAATCCATCTTGATATTCCAACCTCTATGAAATAATAAACGCTCAGAATTTGCCTGCTTGATTATATAATCTTACACCAATTTCAAATCTATGTTTTTTCTGTAAAAAGGAATTTAGAAGATGTTTAAATGAAGATCAAAATGGAGAGAATCTAATTAGGGCTATATCCAATTACAATCCTACTTTACTTATTTAACATTATTTGAAAGCTCATCTCATATATTTTGGTCGCTGAAAAATACTAAATTATTTTAATTCTTAATAATATCATTACATTCACAATCTGTTATCAGGTTTTCATGAATTTTACATATATTTATTATTTTATGACAATTTATATATTTTATGCATTCCAGTTTTCAGCAGAAAAATGGGTTGTAAATAAAGTAAGTTAATTGCTAATATATATTCCATGACTTTAATGGCCTTTTCTTCCCTGTGGACCATTATTAGTTTTCTCCTAAAACCCTTTTAATTAATCAAAAGAAAATGGGAGATTTCCATTAATATCTGAGCATCTTTTTTACCTTAATTTGTTCTGAAGTGCATATGTGTCGTGAATTGTGAGTTTCTGGGCAGATAGGGGGAAAAGGAACCTCCATGTTTTCTTACGTAAGTGAAAAATGGCCACTTCATGATCTGACAGCTTATAGTGTTACTGGCCTTTTTTGTAATAAAATGTTTATCCAGGCTTCTTTGCTCTTTTGTTTGATAGTCCCTGGGAACAGAGTGCTCATAAATGTGGCAATATCAGATTCACTGACAGATTTTTAGAAATTATCTAAACCAAAGTTGTATCATTTGAACATTTCATTTGGGTGGAAGGAAGAAAGTAAGCATGTATCACCAAGAACTTCACTTCTCAGTGTATACTCAGCCAGCAGAACTGCAAGTCAAAAGAAATACATGTCATTAACCTATGGATTTCAGAAAAAGAAAACAATAAATGGTCTCTGGGGATTTTGTTCATGGGAAGGATGCTCTATTTAAAATTAATATTCCTGATGCCAGGAATTACAAAAAAGATATAAAGAACCTATTGAGATACTTGAGAATACTGAAGAATCAAATTAAAACACTAACTTATGTGTGTTTTTTTTTCTTTCTGATTTTAATTTGTATCGTTCTCCACATACAAGAGATATTATCACTCAAAAACGTAAGTGTTCAGGTGGAACAGAATCCCAAATGAAGGGAGGCTACAGAAACATCAAGAGAGTAGAGTCCATTGTCACTGGGTATTGTGCAACCCACAAACGAAATTACTACTAACGGATCATATCCCAAACTGAATTCACTGGAATATCAGAAGACAAGTGATAGTCTTTCTGATATCCTGACTGGAAAGATGAGTGTGAGTCTGTACCCAGAATCTAATTACAGGCAAGCCACTAATAAAACCACTAGATACTTGACAATATGAGAGGGAAAATTGTACAAACAGAAAATTTATGACAGTGATCCATAGCACCGCTGCAATAAAGGAATCTAGTTTGAGTGACACTTGCTGAATAGTAATAAAAAATTAGAAGCCCATTCAACCACCCGGGATACTATCAATATTTACTTCTTCTTTGGTTGTCAGTTTCGTGTCATGCCCCCAAACCTCCTTTAAGAGAGAGGAAAAAAAATGTAGGCTCTCCTCCCTACATAAATTTAAAGCATAAGTCTTTTAGCTTTTAGGATTTTTTTTTTTATTTTTCTGCAGGCAAAGGCAAGGGATTCGCTTTTGTCACTCTTAAGAAAAGCTGCTCTGTAGTTAAGAACACAGTTTTAGAGCCAGAAGGCATAGATTTTTTATTCCAGATTTTCCATATGATAGAATAATGTGGTCCTACCTGCTTATGTATTGATTCTCTCATTTTTAATATGAGGACGACCATAATTACTTGAAGAAGTACTAAGAGAATTAAAGTAGACATTAACTGTAAAGTACAATGTCTTACAAGTAGTAAACACTCAATACACGGTAGATAAAAAAGAGAGAGACAGAGAGAAGCATTTAATTCTGGTTCTGTAGTAACTTTTAAACAATACGGTCGAAGCATTATCCAAAAGATCAGGTCTATTTAAAGCAGAAGTAATAGATTACTCTATGAAAAGATATATGCAAAAAAATTATTTTTGTACATAGAATTCTAATTTACTACTGGTTTAATTGCATAGTTTTAATTTAACAACGCCATAATTGAAGATTGACCTTTACTTGTTATTGATCATCAAGGACAAGATTCCTAAGAACATTTCTTAATTCTCACTGTAACATATAAAAGTAAAAACTGAAATACACTGGATAAAATATGATGTAAAATACATGTGTTAAGCAATGAATAATAATTTCTTTAAGAGCAGTTAATCATTGGTTAACATTTTTGTTCTTGAAATAGTAACATTTTTTCCCCCAAGTGGATTTGTAAATATGTATCTTTTCCCATTCTTGGCCAAGGATTGAGACCAAAATCAAATTATTACAAGAAAATGGCACTGGTCTGGAACATTCCCATCATTTTAGGTATTGGTAGAATTTCAGAAGTCTTTACTGACTGCTCAATTTGGGAAAGTAATATCACTTTTGATGATTGATTGAATTTTAGAAGGCTTTACTGAGGACTAATATTATGGGGTGGGTAAGAAGCGCAAGTCTCTGGTCAGTAGCAAAAATCTAAAATAATTCAAAAGTAGCCTAACTGCAGGCCGAAGCAAAGGTACTTCTTGAACATACATGGCATTTAGCATGTAAAAATCAAACAAAGCAAAAACAAAGTGACATAAATTTGACATCATGCTCCACTTAAATATAAAAGCCCTTCCTACATACTTTCACATGACAGATAGATATATACAATCAATTAATAAGCAATCACAACTTGTTTTTCCTTTCATATGCATTGTGTTTTGCTAAGAGAAGGGAAGAAATATGAAGAGGAAGGAAAGACTTTGAAAGCAAAAATTCATAATTCCACCCTCTTACTTTTCCTTTTTTCTTGTCAATGGATGGAGAATGAGGCCCCAGAAAATCTCTCTCTCAAGGAATCTAGTTAAGACCTGACTTAGTTCTCATTGTTAGATATGAAATTGGTTATAGACTATGTCCCTGGAGCTCTGTTTTCCTCCACACCATCCTTGAGTGCCAGATGGGCCACTGTTATCTTTCCAATTGCATGGAAAAATAAAAGTAGTAAGTCATGTATTTAGTTCTTTTACTAAATGCCTTGCAATTCCATACACTATTATTCTAAAGGAAATTGGGCTATTTACTAATAAAGTATTGAGTTTTTAAGGAGCAGCAAAGTTTGACATCTTTGAGCAAAAGCTTCACATTACTGGAACAGGAAGACCCCAGTTCAGTGTTCCCATAAGAGATATGGCTTCCACACAATCCTTGATAACTCTGTAAATCTCTTATTCTATACATGTACATGAAACTCCTACAGTATGGGAGGAAAATGCTTCATCTTCAGAGCATCTTGACATGGTGATGACTTTCAGTTGCTCCTTTTTTTGGAGTCTTATGTTAATTGAATTATTTTTAGGTGTGTCTTTTAAAACTTTTATTCATTCTGCTGTTTTGACATTGATTTGATTTTTATTTTACTTCTCTGTACATTCTTTATTAAAACTGAGAACCCCCCAACTTCCAAAATAGGAATGTGGGATGCAGGTTTGGAAACCACTTCTCTGAAATGTCTTGTTCTTCTTTTTAATGTTAGAGGAGAAAATGTTTCACAGTGTAGACTGACATAAACCAATCTCAAATTAGAGGGATCTCTAGAGATCTAATCTCTAACTAGACCTTCTTATACTAGATGGCCCTTCTCTGATGAGGGAAGGATTCTGGCCTTGCCCTCCTTGTCCTAGATTATTGAGCTGGGTGAAAATTTGACCAGGTTAGATCAATCAGATTTGACTGAGAAGACATTTGGAATTGGGATTCAGAGACTTTAGTTGGGCTCTGGTAGTGCGAGTTCAAAAAGATGGAAAGGGCAGCATGCTATTTTTCATTGGAACATAGGTTCTTTACCTTGCTTATCTAAAATTAGAGAAAATAATCCTAAGAGTTTTGGAAGTATTTATATTTTGGTAAGAGCTCCCAAGTTCTTGCATGGATAAAACATGCTAAACAGAAAATGGGTCTGTATCTACATAATAGGCATGATGTATGAACACTGGCAATGGCTAATGTCAATCCACAGGAAGGAGGGATGATCATTAAAGTGACAAACCAGAGTATTGTTTCTACTTGTATTCTTAAGAGTCACATGTTAAAGAAGGGTCTTTTGCTTTTTTTAGTACCATTCACAATGCCCATGCAAAAATAAACTGATTTCTATTTACAAAGAGTCAATAATGGTATAAAAAGGCAGATAAAGCCTTCTAAGGACGGAAGTCCTCAAAGTCTTACTTTAGAAGTTTTATCTGCTTATGCTCAATTTCCACAGATATGAGTGTTAAATTAAATATGGCCCATGAATTTGATAACTATTCAGGTCATTTGCCTTTGTCTCTGATACAGCATAAGCTGATATAAACTCTGATATAGCATAGATGTTAGTAATAAACAGCCTGCATTATATTTGATACATATACCTCCAAAATAGCTGTAAAGATGTATAGATGTGTATATAGATGTATAATATATGTATTTTAAAGTGATACATATATACATGAATATAGATAATATATCTAAAAATCTGGGTAAAACACATGAACATAGATAATATTTAAATATATTTCTAGGAACACCTGGGTGACTCAGTGGGCCGAGTGTCCAACTTCGGCTCAGGTCATGATCTCACAGTGCGTGGGTTTAAGCCCGGCGTCGGGCTCTGTGCTGACAGCTCGGAGCCTGGAGCCTGCTTCGGATTGTGTCTCCCTCTCTCTCTGTCCCTCCCCACTCGCGCTCTGTCTCTGTCTCTCTCTCTCTCTCAAAAAGTAAATAAACATTAAAAAAAAATAAACATAAATAAATATGTTTCAACTTTTTTTTCCTATTAAAGATATAAGAACTTGAGATTTTGGTGTTTGCTCATAAAATAGGACTTGGGAAGTCTGTAGGGTAAAACAACAGAAGGTGAAAAAAGCTATCCTCCTTTCTTAAGAACTAGCAGACTAAACTGCGATAAGAAAAGTTCTCTGGCATGGCCTGATTCAAACTGACTTAACCAGATGGAGTCAAATAATTCAAGATACACCATGATAAAAATAAAGATGCCCCAGCACTGTGTTTTCTTCAAAAGTAGTTAAGCATACCCAGCTCCCCTCTTCAACACCTTTTGAAAATATGATAACTGAAAAAACATAGCCTGGTGGCAGATGAACAGAATTCACCAGTGGAATTCAAGGAGGTGATTAAAAAATATAAAGAAGAAATGGAAGCAACAAAGGGGAATTCTACTGGGAAATTGCCTCGTCGAGGATCCTGACAGAATCTGGAGGTTCTCTTCTGAGTTTGGGACTGATTACCAATCCATTCGATCACACCTTAATCCGCCACCGCTGGGTTGGACCTAGAGCAACACAGATTTTTCTGTACCCCCTGCCAAGAGTCTAATAATCCACATCCTTTCTTTTGAAGGGTAGAAATCTCAATAGGATTGGAAACAAGTCTTGGAAAAGGTGCCAGCAGGGGGCTTGTTTCATTATAATAACAAACCAGCTCCTGTTCAGAGAGAAATCACACTGAATTCCTTGCTGTCTTGTCCTAGTTGATTCTTTTTTTTTTTTTTAATCCTAAATATTTACCTTAATCCCTTTAAACCAAGGCCCTCCCAAAGGAATAGCTACACTTCTTCCAGTATCTGGAGACCATTCTCTTTTGTGGCATTCCTTTCCTTGTTGCTATGCTATGGGTTCACTATTCTCTCTAGAGAGGATTTTTTTTTTTTTTTTTTGCTTCCTTACTTCCTGGCTCTACATTTCATTTTCATTCTAAACTGATAACTTGAATTTACTTTTCTTCTTCATGTGGGCTTTTTTCCAAAACCTGAATATGGAATCCTTTAGATATAGACAATCTGAAATAGCTAAGTAGGGTAAATATTTATCTATATTATTGATGTAGATTGTGGTCAAATCCTGACAGAATAAGACATTCATACTGGGCTTTCTGCTTACATCATCCTTGATTTAGTCACAGAATCTCTGTCATCCTCACACCAATCAAGTAGCAACAAACTGATTCTGGTAGTTCTGAATATATAGCATTCTCTGGGCAACACTGTTTAAACCAAATTGCCCTTCTCTGAAGATGAAGTGAACCCTGGTCTTGCCTTACTGGCCCTGGCTTATTGAAGTGGGTAGGCATCTGACCCAGGCTGGGTCAACCAGATTTGATGGAGAAGACATTTGGGGTTCAGAGATGCTAGCTAGGTTCTGATGGTATTTGAACTGAGTGGGAATGCTGCCCTTAAGGACAACTGTGTTCTGTGCCTGGTGAAGCAGTTGAGAACGGATGTGAAAGGAAAGAAAAATTAGGCTGATATTCAGGGACTAACAGGGAAGAATGCAGGGGTCCCTCAGAGACAGAGAAGAAATCAATTATAAACTTGTGATAGTATCAGTTTATAGTCCTAGTTCCTAGTGAAGCCCCCATACTTCTTTACTTTGGGATCTATGAGATAGCCTTGTGTCCCTATAATAAATCTACCTTTTTAATTACACTTGCTTGATTGGGCTTCTGTTACATGAAACAGAAATACCTAGGAACCAGTCAATTGGTTTCATGATGGTCATTGAATCATACCATGTCTTAGCTAGATTAAAGATATCTAATTTGGGGCTTCTGGGTGGCTCAGCCAGTTAAGCCTCCAGCTTCAGCTCAGGTCATGATCTCACAGTTCATGGGTTTGAGCCCCACATCGGGCTCTGTGCTGACAGCTCAGAGCCTGGAGTCTGCTTTGGATTCTGTGTTTCCCTCTCTCTCCGCCCCTCCCCTGCTCACACTCTGTCCTGTCTCTGTCTCTCGCTCTATCTTAAACGTAAATAAATAAACATTAAAAAAAAAAAGATAGCTAATTCAGCTCAATCATTTTGCACAGAGAAAACTGAGACCTATGAAAAATGTGCTTATGGTTGAAAAAAGGTAATTAATGGCAAAATGGAGGGTAGAAATATAACGAGTGCTAAGAAGGGTTGGCAACACACAACGAAAAACATGATCAGGGAAGAGCCCTGGAACTCAAGTCAGAATGTGAACACTAGTCCCTTCTTAAAGACTCACTAGCTGTGTTACCTTGAGTTTGTTTTTTGAATTTTTTTTTCAACGTTTATTTATTTTTGGGACAGAGAGAGGCAGAGCATGAACGGGGGAGGGGCAGAGAGAGAGGGAGACACAGAATCGGAAGCAGGCTCCAGGCTCCGAGCCATCAGCCCAGAGCCTGACGCGGGGCTCGAACTCACGGACCGCAAGATCGTGACCTGGCTGAAGTCGGATGCTCAACTGACTGCGCCACCCAGGCGCCCCTTGAGTTTGTTTTTTGGAGCTTTGGGTTTACATCTGTTAATAAGGAGTTGGGACATATATTCTATCTGGTCCTTTTTTTTTTTTTTAATGTTTATTTTCGAGAGCGAGAGAAAGCATGAGTGAGGGTGGGGCAAACAGAGACGGGGGACTGAGGATCCCAGAGGGCTCTGCGCTGAGAGCCCAGTGTGGCATTGGAACTCACAAACCCAGTAGATCATGGAAGTCAGACGCTCAACTGACTGAGCCACCCAGGCACCCCTATCTAGTCCGTTCTAACTCTAAAATCATATGATTCTCAGCAATGTCCCCAAACACAAAGTGAATTGGGTATCATAAGTAATTATCTAGAAAATGTGAATATGAACGTGGTTGCTTGGGGAGGAAATAAACTAGTTCACATAGGTGAGTGTCCAAGTGTTAAAATGGAAGCATTATTTACAGTTCAAAACTTCCTGCTCAAGTCAATCAGGGGGCCACCAAGGTAGTAGTTTTACTTTGTGGGTTTTTCATTTTTCATATCAAATCAAGTAGTAAACTGATTATATGTGCAGCCAGTGGGTTTGTATTGAGAATCTGTCTGGAAAGCATCCAGAATCAGCTGCATGCCAAAATGACATTCCTTCTTCCAGATAGTAGGGACATTGAAAGGTTAACTGTAAATGATTTTGGGCTCCTTGCTCTTTGAAGAAATAGAATAAATGAAAACAAACCAATCTCTCTCTCTCTCTCTCTCCTCTCTCTCTCTCTCTCTCTCCCCTACCCTCCCTCCTTTCTTTCCTTTTTTATTTCTTCTTTCCTGGCTAATGATATGTTTGTAGAATGAGTGAAAGTATGAGGGCTTTTCTTATTTTTCCTTATGAAAGATAAAGAACAAAGAGATTGTCAATGGAGTGCAAATTTTCCATCTCCAAAATTTTAAACTCCTGACAACACATAAAATACATGCTTATCAGCATATACATGGGACTTGAAACAGCATAAAATTACCTCCATAATATATACCATATACCATCAAATCCCCTCTGCTAGCGTATTGAGATAATTTCCCAGTGGGTTACATCTCTGTCTGATTTCCTCTCCCTGCCCCTTCCCGAAGCCCTTCTCATCTGTCTCACGCTTTGACTAGTCTACTGAATTGTCTCATTTGTCAGTCGGTAATAAATCTCTGTTACCACCTTCAGTAACCTTTCCTCAGGTCGAAATTCTCTTCATCACATTTGCCAGTTTCGTACATTTGCCACTTTTCCTTCTTAGAACTCTTTAGTTTGTGCTTCTTTGTAATTTCATGCTTCAGGTAAATCTGACCACTCCTCCTTTCTGTGTTCGTTGATTTGTCCTCCTCTTCTTATTCCCTAAATATGGACATTCTGAAATGTCTTACCTTGTTCTTTTCCACCCCTGATAAGCTCTGTGGGTGTTTCATCAGGTCCTGTTATTTATCTTAAACTATCATTCAGTGAAGTGTGGAGGAGACTGGGTGTCCCTGGGAGAAAAAGTAGTGAGGAATCTAGAGGCCAAATATCTCACTCTTGAATTTAAAGTCTTTGGGCATCTTTCTTCAGCTAAGTTTAAGTTTGTATCTCCTGTTACCTATCCCCTATTTTAGAAATTTTATCTCCGTTTTTCATTTCTCTAATATGTCTTGTGTTTTTATACATATTGCTCTTCCTTAGAGTCCCCTCTGTGTCATCTGTAGTTGAGAAATCCTACTTGTTCTTGAAGATCCAATAAAAATAGGTTTTTTATTCATTCTATAAACTTTTTCAAAAGTGCTTAATATGTTCCAGTCTTTGTACAGTGTGCTGAGGAAGCAAATTAATGGCATAGTCTCTATTAAAATGGAAATATACTATGTGATGTAATATATAATATGTAATATATAGCTATATACTATAGAACATATCATCGTAATGAGATACAGTAGCACACATACTAATCCAGCCTGGGAAACGTCCTCTGGAAGGGTTACTCTGAAGGAAAAGTAGAAATCTGCCAGGTTAGGAGCACCTGGGTGGCTCAGTTGGTTGAGCGTCCAACTCTTGGTTTCAGGTCAGGCCATGATCTCATAGCCATAGCTTAGGACGCTCTCTCTCCCTCTCTCTGTGCCCCTCCTCCACTTGCATGTGCTTTCTCTCCCCCCACCCCCAAAAAAGCCTACCAGGTTAAAAAATGATTGGGGTGTTGGAGTTTTTCCATGCAAAGAGGCAGCAAGTTTATTAAAGCACACAGATTATGTGAGAGAGCACAGAATTCTAAGAGTATATTAAGCAGTTTGCTCTAGGCAGAAATGATCTTTTCCCGCTCCAAAGTATATTCATGCTACACATAGGGCATTTTTAACGTGCTTCTTGCATTTTGGTTTTGTCTGTTTCTCTCTAATTCTTACAAAAAGCAAAGATTATGTTGTATGTCATTATGCATGTTTCTCTTCCAGCGAGGCAGTATAAACTTCATAGATGGTCAATATGAGACAAATGCCAGCTGAATGATGCAAAGGTGGCATCGACCGAGTATGTTAGTTCTCATTCACAGGTTTAGTCCTCTAGACTGAGGCAAATAAAAAACTGACCTTTCCAGGGCCACTGCATCACTCAAACAAAAGTGTGAAACTACAAGCAAACTTTATAAAAAGAAAGGTGGAGGTTTTTGATGGATTTTTTACTTAAACAAAAGGGCACATCAGGATCTGTGGATTTTTACATGGAGCTTTTTGGGTTCCTTCAGTACAGGAAAATGAAAAGTTATGCAGAAATTCAAAAGTTATTGTGACTGGCGTCTTGGAAAGGAATGACACTTACAGGATTCTCTTAAATGTAGGAATGTCATAATAAAATTTCTATTACTGGAATGCTATAATTTTAAACTTCTGGAGTTTTAAAGGTTAGGAAATTCATACAGAAAGCTGACCAAGCACCTTAATTCTGCCACTTTGGCCACTGTTTGGATTACTTATAATCCACCTTTGGAGAAGTCCACACCTCTAAAAGCTTATTTTTGAGTGTTATGAAAGTGAACTGAGGTCCTCCTGATAATATTGTTTTGTTAAGTACCTGACATTTTCTCTTCAGACCAGAAGAACAAAATGTGATGAAAGCAGAACAAAAATGGACATTATATTGTGTTCACATTTTTCTCAGTTCTGCCCCCGACCCTCTTCACCACCACCCCACTGAAGCTGTGAACCCAGTGTCAATCAGGACCATATCCTTGCCTTTTGGCTAGTGTTTTTAAGGCTTTCAGGGTCCTAAAGGGCCCCAGGTATTGGTAATTGGTGGCCACTAGCAAAGGCAACTTCCTTTCAGAAAAGAAATATAAATTAAAAATTCATGAACCCATGAATTGGTAGACTAAAACCCGAAAAGTCAAAGGATATAAATGGAAATCGAATTCTGTCAATGATAATACATACATACCGAATCTTAGCAGCTAATGTTATGACTGCCTAAAATTTCAAGTCTGAGAGGTGGGTATGTAAGAATCTGAAAATATATAATGCTATTTTAGAGTGTGTCTGCTTTTCAACATCCTATAGCAAGTTTTATCGTTGTTTATTTCTTTAAAATACTATCCACATTGTTCCTGCTCTGCATTTGCAGTGAATCAAGAGCTCACTCTATTGGATTTTTGATTGTTCATTCAAAACCTCTGTTCTGTGGCATAAATTAAGAGCAGCGTGCGCAAGTTTGGCGGTTTTACTTGTATCCTGTTTGTATTGCGAGTCAAGGTGTGCACTGATCAGCTGCCATCACTGTTCAGCATCTCTACGAGGCTAGGTTGTCAGGTTACTACCATCTGTTATTTCATGACTCCCATTCTCCAAAATGTTCTGATTATCCAAGACTTAAGTTTAAGGTATTATGAATGGCAGGAGGGCTCTACCATTTCCACTCCAGGTTGCTAACCGTGGGGACTCTAACTGTGTGACTCCAATTCCCTAATTGCTTGGCATATTACAACATTCCCCTTTATTTGTTATTTAAAAATTAATCCTCACTGATCACATTGGAGTTTTTCTTATAACGTTATTCATAACCGTGGTTGGAATGCAAAATAACATAATCATAATTTCTGTTTCTGTTTTTTAAAGAAATACTAATCAATGAACGAGAGAGAAAGGAAAGAAGGCCCCCAAGTAATGGATAGAGTAAAATTATAAACGTTTCAAGAGGATAATCCTCTTTATGTCTTACAAGATGATAAAAGAAATAATATCCCTTCAAGTATCTGGTGTGTGTCATCTACTTCATCTCTAATCCTTACAGCAGTCCTTCAAGTTCAAGGATTATTACTACTATTCTACAGACAAAGAACTCAGGCTGAGGGGTTAGTGGTTTGTAAGGGGTTAGGGCACTGAGTTGGATGTGCCAGAATCTCAATTTATTCTCAGGTGTGCCTGACTCGAAATTTTGTTCTCTTTCCATCATGGCATACAGCCTCCGTATATCTTATGTTCAGTCAAAAAGACCTCAAAAATAAGGTCTGACCCCATCTAAGCTCTGGGTTAGGGACATGTTGACTCTGTGTGTTTCTTTGTACCATTTTCATCATTACCAGACATACAAAATTTATATGTATATATAAAAATATATTTGTGTGTATATATATTTTATATATATATAATATATATAAATAATATATAAATAACATATATATATTTTATATATATTATATATATATTATATATATAAATATAATATATATATATAGATATATAATATATATATATATATTTGAGGGGCTCCTGGGGGGGCTTAATCATTTAAGAGTCTGACTTCTGCTCAGGTCATGATCTTATGGTTCACAGGTTCAAGCCCCTGCATTGGGTTCTGTGCTGACAGCTCAGAGCCTGGGGCCTGCTTCAGATTCTGTGTTTTCCTCCCTCTCTGCCCGTCCCCAACTTGTGCTCTGTCTCTGTCTCTCAAAAATAAATAAATGTTAAAAAAATTAATATAAAAATATATATATATTTGGAATTCTCCTTTCTTTTCAGAGTGTTTAACATATCCAAATTAAAAACAACAATAACAGCAACAGCAAATTTTGCCAAGAGGAAACTTGGAAGTTGAAGTGATTTGGTAAGCATATGGCAAAGTAAACCCCTCCCAGGCTATGAGCAGTTATTACGAAAAGGAGTAAATAATTAAAAAAAATTATGAGCAGAAAGGCATAACCCTAAAAGTGGCATAAAATATTGCATTAAGTCAATTTTTAGGAAACCTGAAAAATAATAGGTATTGGAGTAATCCACAGGAAATAAAAATATCCATATACTAAAGCAAGGATAACTAGGCTTAAAACCTTGTAATCTTTATTCCAGGTGTTGGAAAACTAAATATGCATAGTAATTATGAATAAGGTTTTGCAACCTCTTAAATAAACAAATAAATACCTTTAAGTTTCATAAATTAATATTTTCATTAATAAAAGCAAATGGTGCCAGAGAGGAAGAAATCAGAGAGTTGAAATTCTGTGCTATGACTTCCACTTAATTTAGTAAAACATATTACAGAATGCTGTGTAATGGAACCAGGTTACCTTTGGTATGCTTAGAGATCAGGATTAAGATTTTGACAGCATAAAGTTATGAGACAACCATCCCACTTATTTAAATCAGACCCTTTTTCATAATACAGTGTTTTCATCTATGGCTCTGGGGATCAGAAGAGTTTCATGGCACAGTCAGGAAATGACATCAACTGTATTCAGTGAGAGGGGGTCATAAGCTAAAGAAAGAAAAAATTATTCAAATTAATCTCTCTTTTCTGAGTTTAGTACAGTACCTAGTGACAGAGTAGGTATTCCTTAATGAATAGTGGACATCTATCATGTGTTTGTCACTGTTCTAGGAATTGAGACAAATTAGAAAGACAGTTACTGACTTCAGAGGGCTAACAGTCCACTTTAGGGAATAAAAATAAACCATAAAACATGATGCAATATGTAGTTTATGAAAAAGTTACTCACAGGATACTAATGAAAGAGGAAATTTAAGTAACCCAAATTGCAGAGGGAGTTTTGGAATGGTTTTTCTGTGTTTGATCTGAGTGTTAAAAAAAAAAATGTGTAGGTATTAACAAAAGGGAGGAAATAAGGGGAAGGCTGTCCAGATGGAGACAAGAATGATCAAGTGTTTTTGTGTGACTGAGACATAAGTGTATGTTGGTGAATGACCAGAGATGAGCTAGAAAGGTAGACAATGATTACATCATGAAAGAAGTTACTAAAAAAGGAGGGGGGAGGATTTTATTTTCAATATGATTGGGTAGAATTGAAAGTTGTAAATTGAGGGAACATAATCAGATTTGTATCACACATACATCATTCCTCAAGGCTGGCTGTGGAGTTATGAGTTCAAGACTTGAGAGTGAGGCTGTTTAAATGACCTAAGGGAAAAATCATATGAATCTTCTACACTAGGATGATGACAAAATGTAGACAGGAAGAGCTAGATTTTCCCCCTATAAAGAAAATAGAAATCTTCATGTCATCATTTATTGAGATTCTGGGGATCGTTTTTCACTCCGTTTAAACTAGCACACCTTGAATGCTCCAGAAGTTAGTATGAAGAGTGGAGAGATACTGAAAGAAATAAAAAATTAAAATATGTGGGATTAATTTGATGTGGGGGGCAGTTTTCAGGTGTCAGGGAAACTGATATTAGAGGCTAGAAGAAAGGCAATCCATGTTTTGTGGTGATGGAAGTCTGATATGTTACTTGGAATATGAAGGAAGGAAGACAATAGACCTAATCAGTTTGCATGACATGACTATGAGATCATGGCCTGACCTGAAACCAAGAGTTGGACCCTCAATGAACTGAGCCACCCAGGTGCTCCTAACCTGGCAGATTTCTACTTTTCCTTCAGTACCAGGCTTAAGAGTAACCCTTCCAGAGGACCTTTCCCAGGCTGGATTAGTATGTGTGCTGCTGTATCTCCTTACCATGATATGTTCTATAGTATATAGCTATATATTACATATTATATACTATATCACATAGTATATTTCCATTTTAATCGGGACTGTGTCATTAATTTGCTTCCTCAGCACACTGTCAAAGGGAAAGAATTGGCTATAGAATGTTAGTAGGATACATTGACTGCTTTTGGGAGCATTTGACAAGACACTAGGAGAAAGAGACAAGCTTAGAAAATAACTGGACAGTTTGCAAGTAGGACTGAAAGAGTATAGAGTCCAGAAATTACAAGAGGCAATTCTTTTTAAACTCCAAACAGTAAAAGCCAAAAAATTGAGAAGCAGCTTACACCACAAAGACCTATTAAAACTCATCCTAGAAACAAAGATAAAACCATGGCTATCATATCTATGGTTAAAGCTTCTACATGGATTAAGGAGTGACCACCAGATCTTTTCAGTTCAAAGGAAAATCATTTAGAGAAAGGAGAATAGGGTATGGCTCTATCACTGAAGCCACATGACTTGCAGGTATGTGCAGTTAAGTCAAGGGAGTGAGGCATGTTTTGAAGGAAATTCTTGGTGTAGCTGTTGGCATGTATAGCTATTGAGCACAAGAGAAAAAGACACCAATGAGTAAGACACTAGCTTCTGGATTGACAAGATTTAATGACTGCTTGATACTTAAGATGATCCTATGGCCTCCCACTTTCAGTACATAGGAAGAGGACTGAGAAGCTGTGTGGCCTGCCAGGGTGGCCTGTTCATCAGTGTCTCCTTGAAAATGACCAGAGAGTATAATGGACAAAAATGAGAGGTAAGGACCATGGAGAACCCTGAACTAGAGAACTTTCTCCAGGAAAAAGAATTTGGGCCTGATCAAGAAGCATACTACTCTAGGCTAGGTGCTGTGGATCAATGTCTAGTGCGTGTCTCTCACTCTCCCCCTTTCTGAATAGGAGTGTTTACTGCAATTCTCTTGCTCCTGTTTCAACATTTCTTACTGGTTGTGGAAGATACAGATATCTTGCCCTTTTTCATGTATAGTTTCCCAGATGAAGAGAAAGGCAGCCTGTGTGCGATGTACGCATTCTTGCATATAAACTCCATGTGGAAACCTCCATGGATAGCCCAGAGCTTGATGCCATGACTGTATGGAATTTGGGAGTTTTCTCACCTATAGAAAAGATGAGCATATTTTTCTGCAGAAAGAAGGATGAACCAAACATTTGGTGACCCAGAAGGGCAGATTGTAATGGACATTGCTGATATTTGTTCAGACATTGTAGGTTCTTTTTCCTCCTGTCTCGCTTGTGATTGCATTGTACCATGTGACTAGTCCTCGCCAGTAAGTTGTGAGTAAAAGAGTAATGTATCATTTTTAGAGTGGAGGCCCTTCTGAAGACATTTTTTTTTGTCCTCTGACACAGTGAATATGAATATTCAAAGTGTCCTCTGTTTTGTCAGCCTGGATCAGAGTGAAAAGATACAGAGCCTCCAGTCACTGTAGATTTTTAGCATGAATGTGCAATGTTCAATAAAGCTTTCTTATTCTAGGTTACAAAGATTTGGGGATTCTGTGATACTGCAGCATAACCAATCATCCCTGGTAGACACTGGGTCACCAATACATATATTTATTTCAGTTCTTTCTTTGAGTATGTACAAAGGGGCCAACAAAACTCCAAATCAAAGAGGGTGTGGAAAATTGCTCACGTCATAAAACTTTCCTGCCGCCGGGGTGGTTCAGTCGGTTGAACATCCAACTCTTGGTTTCGGCTCAGGTCATGGTTTGTGAGTTCAAGCCCCATGTTGGGCTCTGCACTGATGGTGTAGAGACTCTTTGGGATTCTCTCTCTCTCTCTCTCTCTCTCTCTCTCTCTCTCTGTCTGTCTCTGCCCCTTCCACATGTTCTTGTGTGCACACTCTCTCTTTCAAAATAATAAATACATTTTTTAAAAAATACAAAACTTTACTTTCAACCCCCTTTCCCCATCCCAACAGCCCAAAGAAAGAATTAAATTTCAATTCCTTAAGATAAAAAAATTTAAAAAAGAGCCAACATATACCTATTTGAAAGAATGAATGAATGATGACAGATAGTTGCACTAATGTTCATGTTTAAAGGGTTTGATATTTTTCTGTGAAATTGTGTTTAGAATTACAGTTTCTTTCAAAGCAATGTTCCCTTTAGTTGGTAAGTCTTCTTTAAAAATAGGAACTGACCTGTCAATTTCTGAGAAAATATTTGACACTATGTGGTCTGTTTGAATAATTTATTGTCCCGCGTTTTTCTTCTTCATTTTCTTGTGCATCTGTTTGACAGAACCTATGGCACATCTAGAACACTGGCAGAAATGGGATGGGCAATGTGATTTTAGCCGATAAGGAAGTTACACCAAAGTGAGGCTTCAATATGGTTGAGTAAGCCAAGCAGTTATATCTGTGACAGTGTTCCAAGGCACTGGGTTAAAAGAGTGCAGTGTGGCTGAGAACTGGGTAGCCCCAGATAAGAGGGAAGAAATTGGTGAGGGAAGAAGAGATGGAGAAGTAACAGGCTCCAGAATTTCATATTTCTCTAGAGGGTAACAGGGTCCCTAAAGGACTTCAGGCGGAGAGGCGGGGCGTGTTTCACACTTGCAATTTAGAAAGATCCTGCTTACCGTGTTTTGCATATTCAGCATCTTTTCTACCTTCCAGATACCTCCTCCTCAATTCTATTTAACACTAGTAACTGAGTACAAACCTTCCAGAAAAGGAGTAAAGAGGATGTGCCCTGAATTTTCTTCTTCAGATATAGTATCCATTAAAAGTGCTACTGAAAGTCACAATCTGGATTTTAATGGTAGCTGTACCCTGATTCAGAGTCACAGTTCAACAGCTTGAGATTTTATTCTTGCCTCTAGTTTGTCAGAAAGTGAGGCATCTGAGCTATCTGCAGCTAACCCTTGCAAACAAAATCGCTTCTTTATTTTGTGTAGTTGTGACACTGATTCTGCCACTGTAAGGACTAGTTTACAAGAAAAATGGATCCTGAGGGACAGGGTCAAGGATGCCTCAATAATGTGCTGCCTCTTTATCATGTTATAATGTGGGGGCAGAATATTATAAATTCATTGCAAATCCTACATTTTTTGGACTGACTTGTTATGGGTCATCCAGAAATTTAAAATTTGAGGTTGTGGCTTGCTTTCTATGAAGTGTAAATCTTGCCAAAAATCTCTTCTACATGCTAAATTCATTTGACAATGATTTAAAAAGCATTGGTAGAATCTAGACTAAGCCATCTGAAGATTTGTTCATAGAAATGAAATTTGAATAGAATGCTATCAATTAATTTGGATACTGGTTCTTGGCATATGGAAACTAGGTTGGTGCCTTTTGAACCCAAGCCCCCTATTTTTTAAAGTATTTATTTATTTTGAGAGAGAATGAGAGAATGGGGTAGGGGCAAAGAGAGAGGGAGAGAGAGAATCTCAGTCAGGTGCAGAGCCTGATGTCGGGCGCAGTCTCACAAACAGTAACATCATGACCTGAGTGGAAATCAAGAGTCAGACGCTTAACTGACTGAACCCAAACCCTTTTAAGGCAGTAGAGTGAATCGAATTTTGTGCCCCTCCCCTTCAAATTCATATATTAAAATGTAATCCCAAACGTGATGTTATTTGGAGGTGGGGCCTTTGGAAGGTTTTTCAAGCCATGAGCCCTTATAAATAGGATATGGTACCCTTATAAGATACTACAGAGCATTCCCTGTCCCCTCCCACCATGTGAGGACAGAACAAGAACACAGCCGTTTATGAACCAGGAAGCACCAGACATCTACTGGTGCCCCGATGTTGGATTTATCAATCTGCAGAACTGTGAGAAATAAATTTCTGTTGTTTGTAAGCCACCCAGTCTATGGTAATTTGTTATAGTAGCCCGAGTGACTAAGACAGTACTTATAGTTTCTTGTACACATGGTAGAAAGAAAAGAGAGAAGAAAAGAAAACAAAGGAAAGGAAAGGGAAAGAAAATACCTGTATTGCACAGCATTAAATAATGAGAGAAGAAAAGAAAAGAAAACAAAGGAAAGGAAAGGGAAAGAAAATATCTGTATTGCACAGCATTAAATAATATAAAGATGTTACTTGTCAGAATGGATGTGAAGGACTGTGAGTTTTGGGCAGGCTTGAAGAATGGAGAATATCTGGGGAGTTGAACTATTTTGGATGGAGCAAATTGTGCATATGCTGTTGACAGGTAAGCCTGTTCACTGATAAGAATACCTCATTTCTACAAACTGGTGTCTGCAGAATTCTTACTGTGATTTTAACCTATATGGAGTTGCTGGATGAGTTCAAGAAAGAACCATTTATGACCTAAGCCCAGATGATCAGTGCAAGGAGCAGAGCTTGTGCAATAATCTAAAGGGCCTTGGACTGAGAGAGAGGACCCATGTTCTGTTATTGCCTCTGTCCATATCACTAGTGTATGAATTGGAGCAAAGCTTAACCCAACCTAGACCGTGGGACGTCATTCTGGACTCTTTTTTTTTCCCCCCTCCCTTAGCGCTTTTCAAATTCTAGTTCTTATTTTGAGTAGCAGCTGGGGGAAAAGTGCTCTCAGCAGGGGTCGGCCTGGTGAGGATGAGCAAATCATCTTCTCTTCTCACGATTAAAGTCCTGACATTAGGCAAGTCTTCTCATATTGTCTTTTCTCTTAAACTGACATAACCGGTGCTCGGCCCCGGAGTAGCTTAAGACATTGAATACATCTCTTTCTCCTCCACTTAGTGCTGTCAGTACAGAAGTGCAGGTCTCGCTGTCCCTTGCCCAGTTGCTGGCCCAATTAGCGCAGCACAGTGTAAAGATTACAAGTCCCTGCTCTGCTCCAAGTGTCAGTGATTTAATCAGCCTCTTAAGGTAGAATGCAAAACCACAAATTCAGTGGCAGACGGTGGGGGGGGGGGCAACGCACCCATTGATTTCCACTTATACAAGTAGTTTTCTTTGGAGAGTGACTCCTTAATTACTCTTTGCCAGTGTCTAGTAGGCCAGCTTCCTCATGACAGATTAAATTTACCACATTCTGTTTCGATACCAAGTGAAAATTTCTGAGTCATTCTGATTATCTTTCTCCTTCTTTCTGCTGTGACCCTTCATTACCCCCCGTGGCCTTTCCTTCTGTTCTGTTTGCGGGTGCTTCAACTTTCTTTTCCCATAATTTTCAATTATGCCTCCACTCTTTTATTTATTTGTTTATTTTTAATGGGTGAAATACAGATGTTGCCCACCAATTTCTTTGAAAGCTTGTCAGGCAAAAATAGACAAGTTCATTGAAATAATCTCTTCAAAACTTATTTAAAGTTCACAAATCCAAATGACTGTATCCTAGTACAGCTTTTAAAGTAGTGAAAAAATAAAAGCTGGGACAGAGGTATTACATGGCTGAAGAGTCAGTTAATACCTTCCCCTGGTAAAGAAGAGCTTTAGGATTGTGTTTTATGAATATTAAATCAATTGAAGGCTGAGAGACTATCACTTCTCTGTTTACTCTCTTCACTTCTTTTCCATCTTTCTTTTCCATTTGGGCTAGGAGCTCTAAGCAACCACATCTGTCTGACTTCTGGCTCTGTCCCAAGTGGGACTTGAGGAGGTCACTAAGCCTTTCTGAGCTTCCTTTGCCTAGTTCATAAATTGAGAAAGTTGGGATAAACTATCTCTGGCATGTCTCACACATTCTATGATTCCATAAAATCTTTGGAGTTGAAAGAATATTCAGATCACAGATAATGGTTTGTCCCAAGACACACACAGTAGGCCATTGCATGGGAGATTTTGATATATACCAGACTTGATGTAAAAGTCACTTTTTTCTATAACAACAGATCAATAGTAGCTAAGGTATGTGAAGTTTTAATAATACTTTTCCCTTCTTGAATTCAGTGAGGTATATGCTAAATAACTCTTGGATTGTTTCTTGTTTCATTCCACTTTCATGCAACAGCAGGCTCATAGTAAATTTCACGTTATTTGACTTGCACAGTAATTTATCACATTGGGGAAACTGCATCTAGCCTCAACAAATTAAAGCTAAATTTGATTTAATCATTTTCATTTTAACAGAAGCCATTAGCATGGCAGGATTAAGAATAAATTCTTTGTTTTGATTATTTGTGTTGAATAAATTTATTGGATTCCTTACCAAATTACTCTTTACATTCTTCGCTGCTCTGGCCATGATTTGTTTATTAATGATTGAGGTCACCACCCGATTCATGAACAAAAGCATCTGTCCTACTCACAATACCTCTCATGAAAATTCTTGGTGTTTATTGCCTTGTAATGAAAGCACTGATGGTGATTAGTGTCAACCAAGCCTCTAAACATTTATATATTTGATTCATAAAAGTTTTCAAAGGGTGAGTTTTGTTAAATTTGAGCTCTTGTAAGTGTGCAAGTTATGTTTCTCATAATAGTTATTTTCTGACGCACAGGATACAGTTGGGCTATATTGGATGTTGGAATGGATCTAGAGTGGATATCAATACTTAAAATTTATTGAGCATTTGCATTAATGTTTTGGGTTGTCACAGTGATCCTGTGAGGTGCTTATGTTTCTGATACCCAGTACATAAATGAGGAAACGTACACCCAGGTAGATTAACTCACGTAATGTCCAACAGTCAATGAACAGAGACCCAGAGTGCATTGCTAGGCAATCTGGTAATAGCACTCACTCTTAACCATTCTACTCTACTGCCTTTGACCTAGATAAAATCCTAGCTGTACCCCTATAACTCTTGCTGTGTGGCAGGAACTCTTCAAAGTCTTTAAATTTTAACCATCACAACAACTCCGTAAGAGAGGTACTATTATTATCTCTATTTTATAGATAAAGAAACTGAAGAAGAGAAAGTTTTGTTAACTCGTCCAAGGTCACATAGCAACAATCACTGGAACTAGAACTGGATGCATGTATGTAGTTCATCTTCTGAGCCTCTCTTTTTAAATACTGATTTGTTTAACTTTTCATAGGATGCATATGTTTTGTAATTTACTAGTCGTGTGCAATTTGGAAAGTATTTTCTCACATATAAATGGTCATAAAATATTTGCTTCACAAAGCTGCTATGAAGATTATCAAATCAGTATTGAAATATTAAAGGGTTTTGGAAAGTATACACTGAGATAGTGAACTTGGAGATACCTTCGTCGCCCTCCTCCTAGGTAGGTGACCATCATGAGGCATCTAGCCAACCCTTTCAGGCCTCTGTTTTTTCTAGTGAGAGGGCTTCTTTTTAAGTGGTTCTCTGGGTCTTCTCTGGTTCCATGACTTTAAATACCGTGTGTACATTGATGACTTTTAGTGTACAGTTTTTGCGTGGATCTTTTCTTTGAACTCCAAAGCATGTCTACAACTGCAACTCAGTATCTCTGCTTGGATGGCTAGTGGTCCTCTCAAACTGAACACTTCCGATACTGAGCTCTGGATCAAATGTGCCTTGTTCACCACTCACTGCCTCTCCCTACCAACATCTGACCCCTGCTCCTTTCCCAGCCTTCCCATTTAATAAATGACACCTCTACTTATTCAGTTGCTTAAGCCAACACACCTAGAAAGTTGTTTTTGACTCCTTTCTTTCCTTCATACCCAAATATTGATTGAGCAAATTCTCTTACCCTTACCTTCAACAGACACCCTGCATCCAAAGACTGCCATTGTATAAGTACCACCACCCTTGTCCAAGCTGCGATCCTCTTTCTTGCACCTAGGCTACTGAGCTAACTAGTTTCTGTTGTCACTATTGACCTTTTAAAGATGTTGATTGAAGATGTCACTTTCTTGCTCAAATTTAGACCAACATCCTTACCTACATAACCTTACATAATCTGAACCCTGCCTCTCTCTTCCACCTCATCCTATCTTGTTCGTTCTGTGCTAGCACAGTGGTCTTCTTGTGTTTGCTCACACATGAAGTGTGTTTATTTTCATGGGTTTTCTCCTTTTGTTCTCTTCCCACTGATATTCTCAGGTCTAGTTTTTTAAATCTCATTCCTGTCTATGCTCAAATGTCCCTACCTCAAAGGCATTCTCCTTGACATGTTCACTCTCTCTAAAGCTGTAAGCTTCCCATCCCATCATTTTAAAGTATTTCTCTTGGCACTAACTACTGTTGAACCATATTTTATATATTTATTTTTCTATTATCTGTCTTCTACAGCAAAGCATACGCCTTCTGAGGTCAGGGTCTTTGTCTTGTTTTTCACTGTATGTGTAGCAACTAGAACACAGACAATCAGGATATATTTCCTAATTGTATGCATTCCTTGTAAGGTATAGCATAATAATTCCATGTTTAGCCAATGGTAATTGCATAATCTATAGGCTGTTGGGGCAGGGAAGTGGGGAGCTGCCATTTTATATATCTTGTGCTCTTAGAGCACTCTTATTTGCCAACTTTCACATATTCTCTGGCCTCATTCCTGATTAGTAATTCTGGTTTCACTCATGGGTTGGCTGTCTTCCTAACTTTCAATATCTGGCTCTGTTTTCTGGCTTCTGCTCCTATCTGTCCATTCGGCCATGGCATCTCTGTGGCTGATAGAAACCTCCCTATTGGATATAGCCCCACACTTCCTACCTGGAATATTGATTGCTCTCACAGGCAGCTCCTGCCAAGAATTGCCAGCCCTTCTGTGTATCTTGAATTGCTAATCTTTTGACTTCTAGTAAAGAGGGTTTGATAAATCGTGGTCCCTTTTTTTTCCTCAATTAAGATAAATTTTTATTTTTATTTATTTTTTGAAGTTTATTAATTTATTTTGAGAGTGAGAGAGAAAGCATGCATGCTCGCGTGCATATGAGCAAGGGAGAGGCAGCGAGAGAGGGAGAGGGAGAATCCCAAGCAGGCTCCACGCTGTCAGCACAGAGCCTAGCGTGGGGGCTCAATCCCACAAACTGTGAGATCATGACTGGAGGGGAAACCAAGAGTCAGAGGCTTAACTTACTGAGCCACCCACATGCCCCAGGATACAGTTTTAAATGTGTTCGTAACTGGTGGACATACTTGCCAATCTTTATCTGCATTATGTCTGAAGTCTCTTCCCTAACCAGTGCTTGCATCACTGAGAATAAAGTACGGGATCGTAGTAGGAACTTTAATCCCAACAACATGTGTGTTCTGTTACCTTCCCCTAGCATTCAGAATGATTGTCTTTTTTGCTATTTACTACTTACGTGACCTTGGACAGATTTCATCATTTCACTGTTCTTGTCTACAACATGGCAATTAAAAATACTTACCTATCAGAATTATTGTAAACATTAAATCAATTGAAATTGATACATTAAAGGTATTTATACAGATCATGGACTGTGAATCAGAAAGATTGGGGTGTTAGTGCAGACTCTGCCTCTTACTAGCTACATGAGTAGCTAATATTAAGCTTCATAAAGATACTACTGTCCCTCCCTCTGATATTGTGAGAACTGAACTGTAAAACTTACACAGAACACCAAAGTGATGATCAGACTTCGTCTTTCACCCCATATGTCCATGCTCTGGCCCTATTTCTGATTTTCATTCTGGTCCTCTGGGAAACCTTCCCAGACAATTTGCTACATCCTTGCCATTCTCCTTCTCAGCAAGTTAGACCTTGCTCATGTATCTCCATACAACCCTTAGATCTTTTTTAATTCAGTCATCCCAGGCTGCCTCATAACTTAGCAAGAATTTTCTTTGGCCTTAAATCCCTACTTTTGACTGCTTTCACAACACTGAACTCATATGTCAGTGTTCACTCAGTTCATTCCAAAGTTAGCTATATCCCTGAACTTTGTGGTTTTGAATATTCTCCACCTTCCTCCCTAGCCACAGGGAGAAGGTCATGTATCAAGTTCTTTCATGACAGTCAGGGAAGCCCAGCATGTCACATACATGTACCTGTAGGATGCATAATTATAGCCAGATATTCAGAACATATCCAGGAGAGGTATAAAAATAGCTATTTCACTTTAAATTTTGCTTAATTTATTGCTCCTTTTTGGATTGATCAACAATATTTTACAATTGTGTCCATACACATTTGAGAATAAAATCCTTCTCTGGCATTGTAAAAGGAACCTATTGATGATTTATCTCCTTGGGTAAAAGACTTAGAGCAGTTATCTAGCTAATCACTTACTTTAAAAAATCCAAGAATGCATTAATTGGACGTTTCCATTCACTGGGGCAGGATGCCAAGGAGCTACAACCCCTGAAAACCAACCCTGGGGATGCTTATTTTCATCTCTGTCTTTTACTGAGTTACTACCACTTTGTGGCTCTAAGTTTGGACCTGTTTGAAAATTATGTCACTGTCAATTACATATGAACTTTATTGTGGTTAATCTACAGAAAATAAATTGATGACAGTGAGAATATTGTGTTTATACATAAATATTTTACTTAAAAGGTGTTCACAGTTCTTAGAGATGGGACAAATGAATCAGTGGCTTTGGGGGTTTAGAACTATAGGAAAAACTTATGCCTTCCCTGAAGACATTTTCTCTCTCTCTCTGTCTCTCGTAGTATATTTTATTTTAGGTTGGCAAATAGGATCGATCAAGAGATAGCCTTAAAAAGTACTCAAAAGAACTTAAATATATTTCTGAGAAAAAAATTATACAGAGAACCTTGATTATTTTGTTGTGTTTATGAATTTAAATTAGCATTTTCATAATTTGTTCTAAGCAATCCTAAACTCAGTACCCAATTTTGGTATGCAGTTTGAAAAAAGTAAAGCTTGGAAATTACTTGCAAGAATGCCTTAAAGTAATATCAAAATTGGCTAACATTCACTCAGGATCTATGATTTTGAGATTATAGTCTCACTGGTACTATTTACCAATGGCAAGACAAGAGTTTAAATCTTGTGTAGAAAATCCCTGCCGTTTTTCAATTTGGTAAATTCAGAAGCTAAATAGTATTACAACCTAAAAGAATTAGATGCATCTTTTCACCTATAGTTAATCTCAAAACAACAAAACATAGGAACAAAATAAATTAATACATCTACTTTGTGGGGGCCATTTTAAACATTTAAAAGAAATTATTGAGTAATGCTTTTAAAATTCTCATGGGAACTATAAATCATAGTGAATTGCTCTTTTGAGACACTACTATCATTAAAGAATTGCAAAGATAGTATCTTTATCTTCCAGAGGAGATAATATACAGAATAAAATACATACCTGTCTTAATAAGTTGGCCAAATTAGCCTCTTGTAATTATAAGAATCTCCTTAAGTGTTTTTTTTCCTTTTGACCATAGTTTTTCTAGTACACTTACTTTCATGAGACAATAATCTTGTCTTCGTAGTGATGAGGAGATTATTTTGCACTTACATCATCCCTTTCATCTGAACATGTCAAAGTCTATTTAATTATCCCACTTTACAGATGGGGAATCAAAACTCTTAAAGTGTGAATGACTTGTCCAGGCTCACAAAGAGTCAGTGGCAGTCAGCTTAAGAATCAAGAATGGAGATTTGCTCCACTTGTCCAAACACAAGAGATTGCTGTCATTCTGGATACATTTCATGTATTATACTTAATAAGGAAAAGTGACCCACTGTGTTTAATAAACAGCAATTCACATATAATCAGTATTCATTCACAAGAATTATTTGATTGTCAGTGGAATGCTGTTCTATTGGCATTGGCCAGAATGACAGCTGTAACATATGTGTGAAACAATTAAAACTTGAATCAGTCAATATCTCAGAGGACTCCAGATCCAGTATCATTTCAGTGGACAGAAAAGTAGAGAAAGGAACACATTATTTAAGGGTTGAAATGCTCCCACTCTACATGCTGGAAATTTTCTGTAATCTCAAGTTAGTTAAAGTGACGTCATAATCTAATTGGCATAGGGTTGTAAACATAGACTTTCTCTCACTATTGCTAATGTGGCTACTGTTCCTGTTCAGAGACTAACTTGGCCAATATCGAAGGGTAACAACTGTGTAGGCCCAATCTCAGGGGGATTAGTCTGCTTAGTGGAAGTTGTTTAATTAGTTTTCTTCCATCATGGAAAGGGTAGCACTTTGATGTAACTTGAATTAAAAACTTCTTCTGAATATGGACTTGCCTTTGCTTCCCACAATCCTTCCATTATCACCATCATCTATTGATGGTTGAAATGTCTTATTCGTTTTCATGGTATCTTGTCCAACATTACTTAAAACCCAAAATTTTATTTTACATTAAAGGAAGGATTAGCAGCAAGCTATAGATAAGAGAAGGGTGGACAGAGAAAAAACAAAAGAACGTAGAAGGAGAAATAACTATATATTTACAAATGTTCATATCAGAGCAAGGAGGAAATACTCATAATGATAATGATTACAGTCCTCATTTATAGTGTTTATAACCTTTCTTTTCTGCCCCATATTTCCTTTGACCTTGGCAAGCACCTCAGCTGGTTATGATTTCTTGCCTGTTGGGTGACTCAAAAACTTCACTTCTAAAGTCTGTGACATTAGTGTTCTTACCTATTTTCCTATCTGTTGTTGAGGTTTTACATTAACTTTTATCATAAGACATTGGAATACTTATAATGCCCAAGATGATCTGCTCTCAGACATATTCCACCATGACTTCCTTATGTAGAAGCAACACAATTTCCTATTAATAGTCAGAACCAGTCACCAAATCCAGTATAATAACACTCTTTTTGCTTTTCTTTCACTAACATCAGGAGCTTACAGTTTCCAGTTTAATGGAACCATTGTTTTATCCCCTGGTGGAAACATATCACTCTTGGGAACTAAGACTTCTAAACCAAACAGAGCTATAAGTTGCAAGAATGAGAAGTACACATTTCATTAATGGATAATTAAGACAAATAGTAGAAGTAGTTACTCCCATTTCTATTCTTTGATTCCCAGACATGCGAATCTTAGGTATGAGGGAAATTCATACTTTGGTTACCGATTTCAGAGTACAGACCACGTCCTGGAGAACACTACCCTGTCTCTGCAAGGTATTGTCATCCATTTGGTGCTGCAACTGACTATTCAAGTGGCCAGTTCATCATTCTGTCAGGTTAGCTGCCTCAGGGTGATGGGAAACATGGCAAGACCAGTGAATCCATGAACATGAGCCCATTGCCACACTTCATTTGCTCTAAAATGAGTTCCCTGTTGAGAAGCAATGCTGGGTGGAATACCCAGATGGTGAATGAAGCATTCTGTAAGTCCACAGTGATGGTTTTTGCAAAAACATTGCAGGAAGGCAAATCTATATCTAGAGTATCTATTCCAGTGAGAACTAAGTTTTGTCCCTGCTATAATGAAAGCGGTTAAATGTAATCTGCCTGACACTTGGTAAATAGCTTGAGGATCTCTACCATGTGAGGAACGCTGCTCTATGGGGACTTAGTGTAAGTCTCTGATGTTGGTCAGATAGATATTTGGCAGTGGCTGTAGCCAGATTGGCCTTGATAAGTGGACATTCGTGTTTCTGAGCCTATGTGTAGCCCCCATCCTTGCCACCATGGGTGCTTTGTTCATAATCCTATTGGACAAGAACAAGGGTGAATGGGGAAGATATATGACTGATACTCAAGCAAGTTATTGTGTTTATTTGAGTATTAAGACTCTCCTCTGCTAATGTTGCTTTTGGTGAGTCTTTACATGGAACAAAAATATATCCTGGACCAATCAGAGAAATCTGTGCTCATATCATTCCCTCAAAATCTTTCTTGCCACTAATTTTCCAGTTGTGCTTTCTCTAAGTTTCTGATCACTCAGACATTACTTGTGACTCAGTGTAGATTCATACCTCTTGCCATCACTCCTTGCAAGCAAAATTAACGACCAGGTACACTATTTGAAGTTCTGCTGAGTGGTGGATTTTCTTTCACCATTCTTCTTTAAAGTTACCCTTGAGTGGGACTGCAATGCTGTGGTCATCCACATTAAAGTATTGCCAGCATATCATGCAGAACCATCCGGAAACCAGGCCTAAATTTTTCTTCTTTTATCATTTGGCTGTAGGAAACTCTCCATGAAGTCATAGGCATGGGTTGAAAAACAAGAAGCAACGCAGTAGGTAGGCACTGGGAAAATCTGAGATACTTATTCATGTAACTTTATTGTGCTTTTGGGATTTGCTGAAGCTCAATCTTCCATAAAACACCTCTACTTGAGGGTGCTTGCCCAAATAGCTGGTTGGGTGAGACAACGCTGAGTTTGTAATGGTGATCTCAGATTGCACAGTAGTGTGGTGTCCCCTGGCCAAGTATTGAGCTTCTTCTACTACCAGAAGAAGCCGGAAGCTGTTTCCTAAAGGAGAGTAACTGTGTACAGAGCATAACTTTGCTCCAAAATCCTAGATTTTTGAACTGTGATTTACCTACAGTGTACTGTAATTTACCTACTACAGAAGGAGTGCCAAAGGCCCAGTACCTTACTGCTGTCTGCCACAGATACTTCATATACCATCAGATCTGCTGGATCGTATGTGACATTCAGAGATACATTTAAAAGCCCAGGCTAGGGGCGCCTGGGTGGCTCAGTCGGTTAAGCGGCCAACTTTGGCCCAGGTCATGATCTCGCGGTCCGTGAGTACGAGCCCTGCGTCGGGCTCTGTGCTGACAGCTCAGAGCCTGGAGCCTGTTTCAGATTCTGTGTCTCCCTCTCTCTGACCCTCCCCCGTTCATGCTTTGTTTCTCTCTGTCTCAAAAATAAATAAACGTTAAAAAAAAAAAAGCCCAAGCTAGTCACATAGAAAGAACTACATGAGAAAGAGAGTACCTCCTCATCTTTACCCAGGTATACATTGTTGTCTACCCAATCAGGTGTCCCAAGTGTTCTAAGTATACATTACTTGTTTGTATGAAAATAGCTAAAAGACACTTTGGATAAGCAGAGTTGTAGACTTAATAAAATTAATTGTAATCACAAGCATTATTACGAGAGTGTGGCCTGTTCACGTGAAAATTAACTGATGTGGAACTCTTTCATCATGAACTTAAGGCTCCACCTATTTTCCTGTCTGCGTCCAGATATAGTTTCTATTTACTTAAAAATAAGAATGTGATAGTGTTTTTCTACTGTAAAATTATACATGCCCATGATAATTAGTTAGTAATTTTTTTTTAAGGAATTACAAATCACCTACACTCTCTCCAAGGAGAGTTAAGTAGTGTTCACATTTCTATAAGCCTCTGTTTTTATATCTAACTTTATGTGCACAGGATGCATGTGTACACACACACAATTTTACCTGCTGTATATACTGTTCTATAACTGCTATCCTCATGTGGAAATTTATTAGGAAACTGTTTATTTGCCAAGGATTGAAAATGTACATTGGAATTGCTGAGCAGTAGTCTGTTGATTACATATTCCATATATATTATATTTTATTAATTGATTCCTTATGAATGATGTTTAGTATATTTTTTAATTTTCTGTTATAAAAGTGTTTCAGTGAACATTGTGACAGATATACACACATACACATGTAAATATATAGATATAGGTGTGTATTTGTCCAATTATCATATCAGGATATATTTTAAGGAAAGATATTGATGGTTATTATACATTTAAACATTGGCACATGTTACTGAATTCTTTATCAAAAGTGTGTGCCAATTTATGTCCCATGGAAATTCCATGAGAATGGTGTTCTTTTTAGAGTAGGACATTTATTTAAATTAAAAGGATGTTAAAATGGAAAGCTTTTCAAACCTTGAAGAGCAGAATTGTTTGCTCAGCTTCTTTCTTTCTTTTAAACTAAGAATTTCTTTTAAATGTGGAAGGACAATAAATAATCTTATTCCCTAAATGGTTTTGATATGTGGCCAGAACTGGGGTAGATTCAGCAAGTTTCAGACATTTTTTCTATTTTCCTATTTTTTGGCACTCTATGAGGATTAACAAAACTTTTTTTTTTTAAATGTAATTGCTAAGTTTCTTTTCTTGGAGAAAGAATTATACTCTGATTTTCTGGTAAATATCTAAAGCTTATCCATCTATTCCACATCATTTAATAATACTCAGAGGCACTCTTATCCATAGATATGATGGAATTGGATTTCTAAGTCAGCAATAGGGAACTTTTGAGATAAACTTCTTTTCCTAGAGCTGAAACCTGAAGGGGAAAAAAAATGCTTACAATTTTGAGGATGTATACATACTATTGAGGGGAATAAGTGGAGAGAGAGAGAGAGAGAGAGAGTAAAACCAGAGGAGGAAGTACCCTGAAATTGTCAAGAATGAGTAATAAGGAAGAAGAGTAAGAAAAAAAGTCAACTTTCAAACTGAGGCACAATATTTGCCTAATAAAACAGTGAATTTACCTGAAGTTGTAATAAAGGAAGTGAATATATTTTCTTGAGCAAAGGTAAGAACTGTATGTTTTTCAGATTTGTCATCATTGTACTCATTCATGACCAGGCCTCTAAAGATATTTGACCAACTCCTATTGTTTAGATCTCCATTGGTCTTTTTCTTCCTCTTAATGATTGTGTAGAAACAAAATAGTATTCTGCATCCTCTGGTCACTTAAAGAGTAGATTTGTCACTTTTAGGTTAAAAATCCTTGTTTTAACATGGAATACTCTATATTGGCAAAAATGGGCCCCATCTTGCAGTGATCTTGACAGACTGCCAAAGTCCTACTTTCCCTGGGCTCTTTTTGCTGAGGCTCTGTCTCTTGAGAACCCAGATGTCTTTCTGCCTGCTGAAGAGACCCCCCCAGGCTGGTGCTCCGCGGTGAGAAAGTATGTGCCTCCATAATCACGATCTCAGACATGTCTCACTATTTGTTTCATTCGGTTTTATATTTTCTAGAAGGCTGTCATTCCAAATGGCACTCATTTTGAAATAGTTAAACCCAAGCACAGAAAAATGTAGAGTGGTTGGATGAGGAACCCAGACACCTTGGGCTTGGACAGGCCTGAAGTTTTGTCTGTGTTTCTTCCTGCTCCCAATTTTCTGTTCATTCCTCTCCTGTTTCGTATCTCAGTTCCCCTACCTCCAACTTTATTTGCATCTCCAAATTTGACTCTGTGTGACCTTTCAGCTCCAGAGCTTATAAAGGCAGACTAAATACAGTCAGTATCTGCAACTCTACATTCATTTTTCTCAAGAGAGGAATCCGATTGGGCTGACTTCCAAAGGAGAAACTTCCCTGTCGCTGAAAGAATTCAAGCAGAGACAGGTTGGTCATCAGTCAAAGTAGTAGAGAGAGTTCTAGTTTGGGCATGGAAGATGAACCAGATGACCCCTAATTCCTTTCAGCTTTAGGATTCAAGTAATATATCTTTGCTTAAAACCCTCTCCCTAGAAAATAGCTTCCAAAATAAACACCTACATCATTACTCTTTCTTCAATCTCTGTCAGAAGATTTGCTACTGTCATCATTGAAAAACGATGTAGAACATTCCAGCAATTTCAATTCCTCAAAATGCCAGATGTTATGTTATTAATCATTTATATGTAAATATATATGCATCAATATACATGTATATATGTATTTACATACATGTAGTATGAGATATGCATAGCTTTATGGTGCTAGATAAATTCTTTCAAAGAAAGAACTTTGTAGTCTGAAATATTTCCATTGCAATTAGTAAAACCCTACATGTAGTCCCCAAGTAATAATCAGGACAATTTAGCACTCCGTCTTTGTGGGGCTACTATCATAAGTTTGAACCAGGGGCTTAATACATAGGGGTAGCATTGCTAAGGAAACCATTCCTTTGGTATCCACGTGTGATTAAAAAGCTTTGTCTTGCTTTTGTGTCTGACTTAAAGGTACTATATATTTCAGATAGAATTAGCATAAAATAAAAAAAACAAATAAATAAAAGAAAACAAAACAAAACCCTAAATACCTTTATTTTTAATTAACTACCCTTTAAAACATAGATTAGTATAAAAGTTTAAGCAAAAATTTAATGAGATTGCTTCTGTGTGTCGAGCTTCTGTCCCTTCACCTACAATCAGCACCAATTGATTAGACTTGTTCTGTTTTGTTTCAGAGGAAAGTGGTTCTACTATTTTTATTCCACCCTGTCTCTAGAGGTAAAGGGATGATGTCAAGCAGTCTGCCGTATTCTCTGGAGGGAAAAGCCAACGCCTTCTTCAGATTCTACTTTCTTTCTAATCCAAGACTTTAGGTATTGCCTCTCTAAAGCAGTAAAGTGTCTCTTCAAGCTGTTATTCTCCTTTTCCCCCTCTTTTTCTTTTTCTTCCTTTTTTTTTTCCATCGAGAACTAATTCGCAAACAAAAAAATGCAGAGACCTTAAAGATTCAGGTTGATGCATTTTGACATTTGTATAGTAAATCAACTATTTTTTTTTTAGTTTTTCCTTTTTCTTCTGTATTGGTTTTTTTTCTTTTTGCTGTACATATATTATTTTTAGTGATTTCTCTAGATGTTAGAATATTCACCTTCCCTTATCACGTTTCTTCAAGTAATATTTTATTTTTTCACAAACAAGGGAATAATTTTGTGTCCATACACTTTCCTTTTTCCTCTCCTACAACTGTTTCCCCCTCTGTTGTCATTTATTTTTCTTATAGACCTATTATTATTATTTTTACTTGAAGTGGCCACTAGTCTTTTAAACAAGAGTCTTATATTATTCCTATGCATTTACTCTTCCTGTTGCTTTTGTTTTTTCCTGATGATCAGATCTTTCCTCTGGTATCAATTTCCTTCATCCTAAAACACTTCTTTAACATTCCTTGTAGGGCAGTTCGGTTGGGAGTTAATTCTCTAAGTGCATTTCTAAATATTTTTTAAAAATGCTTCTATTTCCCTTCATAATGGATAGATACTTTTTGCTGTCTATGCAATTTTAGGATGTTTTTCTTTTCTGCTCTTTTCATATGTTGCTCAGCTTTGTCCCAGCCTCACTGCCATCACTCTTCCTTTTTTTAAAAAAAAATCTTAATGTTTATTTATTAAAAAATTTTTAATGTTTATTTTTGAGAGAGACAAAGTGTGAGTAGGGGAGGGGCAGAGAAAGAGGGAGGAGACGGAGAATTTGAAGCAGCCTCCAGTCTCTGGGCTGTCAGCACAAACCTGATGTGGGGCCTGAACTCAGAAGCTGTGAGATCATGACCTGAGCAGAAGTCAGACACTTAACCAACTGAGCCACCCAGGTGCTCCTAGCTACCAGTCTTCTTGTTATGTCTTAATATATAATGTATCTTTCTTCTTTGGCTGAAATTTTTGCTTTCTGTTCTTCTCTGATTTTCAGCATTGTGATGATCAAGTCCCTAACAGTGGTTTTCTTTAAATTTGTCCTGCTTGGTATTCGCTTTGCTTTTTGGATCCTCGGTTGATATCTTTAGTCAATTTTGGAAAATCCTCAGTCATTTCTTTCTCAGTCAAATGTTCTGCTCCATTTTCTTTTCTTTTCCATCTTAGATTCCCATTCTTCATATATTGTACCATTTCATATTTTAATATTGTCTCACAGATCTTGGACACTCAGTTCTGATTTCTAATTTATAGTTTTTCTTTGTATTCTAGTTTGGATAATTCCTACCGCGCTGTATTCAAGTTCAGTGATTATTTCCACTGAATAGGCTCATGCTAGGCTCGTGTCTAGGCTCATGCTAAACCCACTAAATATATTGTTTATCTGGTAATGTATTTTATATTTCCATTTGGGTCTTTCTATTTTTGTGTGCGTGTGTTCTTTTTGCTCAAATTCCCTAACTGTTTATGCACCTTGTCCGCTTCCCCCCAAGGTTCTTTAACATATTTAAATATAAGAATCCAGGATTTGAAATCCCTGTCTCATAACTCCAATACCTATGCCATTTCTGGGCCCACTTCTATTGTATCTTCTCTCTCTTTTTTTTTTTAATTTTTTTAACGTTTATTTATATTTGAGAGAGAGAGAAAGTGTGTGAGCAGGGGAGGGGCAGAGAGAGAGACGGAGACAGAATTTGAAGCAGGCTCCAGGCTCCGAACTGTTAGCGCAGAGCCCATTGCGGGACTTGAACCCACAAGCCCTGAGATCATGACCTGAGCCAAAGTCAGATGCTCAACCGACAGAGCCACCCAGGCGCCCGGGTCTTCTCTTAAATGTAGGCAACATTTTGTTGATTTTTCATGTGTCTTATATTTTTAAACTATATGCCATGCAGTGTGCATGAAAGAACACTTGGCACTGAAGTAAATAATAATCTGTTTCCCAGAAAAAGCCATATTCCCTTCTGTCATCTGCTGGAGTGTCCAGTGGTGTCAGTCTAAACAGCTAATTGATCCAGGTTTGGGCTTTTGCAGCTTTAGGTAGTTGTACATCAACTTTAGCTTCCAGTGTTTGAGGAACTCCACATTGCTTCATGCTATAGAGTTCTTCTGCTAGCTTTCCAAATTGTAGGTGATCTCTCTCTCCTATACATGCAGCTGTCTCTTTTGTTAGTCACTGGTGACTTCTTTTTTCCCTCCAGTTCCACGCTTGGCTTTCTGTACCTTAGGACTACATTCTCCACTCTGCTTTCCTGCACTAACCTTTGGGAGACCTCTGCCTTGCACTGGGTCAAGGCTCTGAGTGTTTAGAAGGAGTTTTAATTATCTTCAGTCCTCCGATTATTTGTCGAATCTTTTGCAGTCAGTGACCTCACTAGATGAAGGCTCTGAGGTGTGCCCCAGAGGGATTTCCCTCTGCTCTGCTCCACAGCCCTGCCATTGACTTACACCAGAGGAGGGCCCTACGAACCACTGCGGAAAGTTTCTTTCAGAGTTCCTGCCCGGCTCCAGCCATTGGCATATTATACCTGTGTGTTTGGTGAAGTGTCATGGAAAGAGCTGGCAAGTAGACGCAAGCTCACTCTATGGCGTTAGTGATTCTCATCCATCACACCAGCCCACATGTGGTCACCACAAGTTTGTTAAAAGTTTGGCTGGTTTACCCTTCCCAGCTCCTCTGCTACTCCTATAACACTGAAGGCAGCTGTAGTTCTCTTCCAGAAAATTCATCACTTTTTAGAATTTGGTTTATTTTTGTTTCTTCAGCTCTCGTACTGCTTTCAAATCTATGATTTTGTAGTTTAGCTGGCTCGTGGTTAGGGTGGGAAAGATCATACCTTGAGACTTTCCATGTCCTGTCCCAAACCTGGATGATCTCTCTTGCTCCCTTTTTAGTGTCATTTAAAAAAAAAAAAATGGACTCGTTATTTGAGACTGTAAATGACCATGATATTTACAGTGTAATTTTGTTTCTTCTCTTTGTTACCCAGCCCTGGATATTCTGGGGTTTAAAGCCGAAATAATGATTAGGTGATTAGATGCCATCTGTGATTCATGTACATCTACTGGTGAACGTTCAGCATGTCTCTTTCTCTATGGCAGCCCAAGCCAAAAAAACTCAAAACACAACAAACACATCTAATGAGTACAGAGCAATTCCTAAGAAAACAAAATGAGCTGTAAGCGTGGGGTTCTTGTCCCCAGTGATTCTTGTACAACGTCAGATGTTATCACCTGTGCTATAATCCACAGCATAAGAAGTACGCTGCTCTTGCTTGAAAAATGGCAATTGCTTTCCTATAAACAGTCTTGCCAGTAAAATAAAATGTCATGGCAACTCCAGAATGGCCCAATTGGAGGAACATCTTCTCTTCGTGTGATTAGGAAAAACAGAGAACAGAGGTTGAAGGTTTAGGAATGATAATGAAATCTAAAATCTGTGATTCTTTGACATACACAGAAGAGTCAAACTAAGCACTAATGTTATAGCTTGAAAAGTTAGGGAAACACATAAAAGCATTGGGTCACAAACACTCTGCCAGCAAACAGGAACCAAAAGAAGTGATATTTATCAGTCTAAATAGAAAGCTACGTGTTCTTCCCATGTGTAGAAGAGTGTGTAGAATATGAGCCATCTCTCACTGGCATAGTTTTGAGGAGACTGGAGGTGATTTGATTTTGAGGAAAAAGGGCAAAAATTTCCGAGAGCAAATGGCTTAAATGAGTGAGCAGAAGCTGTGTATGGAGCCCATGGTAACAAGAAATGGCTTAAGTCAGAGAATATGAATCAAATGAGATGCTTGCAGACCTTTAACTATAGCAGTGCTAGCAAGGCCTCTGTAATACTTAACACATAAAACAAATTATAACAATATCCTTAAGATTACCACACAAGTAATAGTGCTATATAAAAACTCATAAAAACGAAATGTATGGCTACAATAACCATATTAAAACAACTACAGTTTTCTCTTAAATAACCATATAACCCATGCTTGGAGGTTATTATGCTATTTAGTGATTAAGCTCAAGAAGCAATGTCTTCCAGCCATTTGAAACTGAAGAAGAAAACGAAAGGCCAGTTTCTTTCTTTTCCCTGGATATGGGGTGATAATGACCTCAACTGGGAGCAGAGGAGTTGAGGGGAGCCGGGCAAGATGGAAGAACAAACTTCTCTTTGAGCACTTCTTTTCTGAAGATACAAAAGAGCAATTCTTTTGATGAAAACCGTAAACACACACACACACACACACACACACACACACACACACAAACACACCAAAACCAGTAGAACCATTTAAATGTATGAGCAAGAAGACTTTTATTTTTAAGGAAGTATACACGGCAGGACCTCATAGTTACAAAGCACAACACATCTATATTGCTGACCTTTTCTGATTTGCTATTGGTGTAGAAGATTTGATCTCTAAGATAAAGATATTTCTGTGCTTCTGGCAGAGAAAGTAAACAAAAATAAATACACATTATAGTCATTTGCAAGCAAAGCTCAAAGATATTGCATGAAAACTGCATTGATTTGCCTTTGTACAGGATGTTGGAGTTTTGAGCAAGGCTATTAATATGTACCTCTTCTCTACGCAAGTTCGGAGCCATATGAGAAAGAAAAAATTAAAAAAGGGAAAAATCAATAAGATAGAAGAAAAATTAAGTTTTGTTACTGATGAAAGCTGAATCGAGGACATGGAATGTATGTGTGGCCACAGTAGATTTGCTAATACTTTACCTTCTGATTACACAAAGTTACTTCCCAGTCATGGCACATCCAGATGGCTGTAGGCCTCTGCCCACTGGGGCTTTCTCCTTAAACTTATAGTATGGAATAGCAAAAAAATATATGCATCTTATAAGTGGCTGCTTCCAAGAGAGGCAGGAAGGAATTGAGCAGAACGTGGTCACTTCCTCCTCTCAAACATCCCAACTAGGTAGATGACTCCTCCTTCTAGGGTATGGATGAGAGTGGGAGAGAAACCAAGAGTGATATTCTAGAAGTCCCTTCTCATGGAAGTATGGAGGTTCTCATAAACACAGGTCATTTAATACTCAGACAACTTTATGAGCAAAACTCTTTTCCCTGAATTATACATGAAGAAACTGAGGCCAAGAGACACAAAATGATTGGCCAGATTAAAAGAGTAAGATAAAGAATTTAGACTTGGGCTGAGGTATTTTCCTTCTATGCACTTGAAAAACAGTCATTTTTGACTTGTTTTCAGAGACCAATGTGTCTGATGTCCTTAACTGCAGTTTCCAAAATAGTATTAATTCTCAATTTTTATTAATTAATTTATTTATTATTTTAAAAAATGATTTATTATCAAGTTGGCTAACATACAGTGTATACAGTCTAGTCTTGCTTTAGGAGTGGATTCCCATGATTCATTGCTTACATATAACACCCAGTGCTCATCCCAGCAAGTGCCCTCCTCAATGCCCATCACCCACCTCCTCTACCCTCTCAACCCCCCACCCCCAACAACCCACAGTTTGTTCTCTGAATTTAAGAATCTCTTATGGTTTGCCTCCCTCTCTATTTGTAACTTATTTTTCCTTCCCTTCCCCTATGGTCTTCTGTTAAGTCTCTCAAATTCCACATATGAGTGAAAATATATGATACCTGTCTTTTTCTGAGTGACTTATTTCACTTAGCCTAATACCCTCCAGTTTCATCCACATTGTTTCAAATGGCAAGATTTCATTATTTTTCATCACCGAGTAGTATTCCATTGTATATAGAAACCATATCTTCTTTATCCATTCATCAATTGACAGACATTTAGACTCTTCCCATAATTTGGCTATTGTTGATAGTGCTGCTATAAATATTGGGGTACATGTGCCCCTAATGAATCAGTACTCCTGTATCCTTTGGATAAATTCCTAGTAGTGCTATTGCTGGGCCATAGGGTAAAAGTGGAGGTTCCTCAAAAAATAATTCTCAAGATTAAAAGCGACACTTCATTTCCACCTTCTCGACACATCTTTTGTTTTTATGGATGGCTTCTGATTCTGTATGCTATGTCAAAATATAAGATGAAAATCACAGATTGGGGGAAATTCATCTTATATTATCTGATGTCAATGAACAAAGGATCTCTGCCGATTTGGCTTTGCGGATCTTTGACTTTATCTAGCAGGGTCATGGTATAGTGGAATAGAAAGCAGGTGTGGCATTATTACAGGTTTCACTGCTGTTCTTATGACTCCTAGATCAGCTACAGTTTCACAAGCAGCACTGGACATTGCAGGCCTCCCTATGCAGGGGCTTGGCTCTCCTAAATGTAATGGCATGGGAGAACAAAGCACGTGCATCCTGTGAGCAGCCTGTCCAAAGCAAGGAAAGAGGAAGAGTGTGGCCTGGGCTAGTGTAGTTTATTCCTGCATCTAACGTCATCATAAGGTAAGTTCCATCTCCTCCCTTGGGAAAAATGACTAGAGGAGCCGTGAGAGTCCAGGACTTTCACATTAGGTGGCTTCCTCAACATGGTAGGAGTCCTCAGGTATGTGTGACAAGGAATAGCTCTGATCATACAATGTCCCTGCACAAAAGAAAGCTCTGTTGGTTTACAAGTGAAGTTTGAAATCATTACCTTCTCTATTGCAGATTTCTCCCGGTCTGATTTTCCAGGTTTATACTGCAGGCATCCATTGGTAACCTCAAGACTCTGGATCCCATTGCTCATTAAACATTCCATGTGCTTTCTCATGTTTGTGACTGTGCTCTCATTAACAAATATTCATTGTGCACCTAACATGTGCCAGGCACTATTTTAGAAAATTGAGATAAATCAGTGAACAACACGTACAAAAATACGTGCCACTGTGGATTTTATATTCTAGTGGGAGATGGATCATAAACAATATATATTGGAAAAAGTAAACTTACAGTATTTTAGAAAGTGATATGTGCTATAAAAATAGAGCAGGATAAACAAAACCAGAAGTACCAGGGGCACTGGGGAGAGGAGAAGACATTTTTAAAAGGGTGGTCAAGGTAAGGTTCATTGAAAACTTGGCATCTACTATTAGTTTCCTAGGGCTTCTGTAACAAATTACCACAAAGCCAGCAGCTTGCAACAACAGAAATTTATTATTTCACAGTTCTGAAGGCCAGAAGTCCAAAATCAAGGTGTTAGCAGGATTGCTCTCCCTCTGGATGGTCAGAAGAGAATTCTGCCTTGCTTCTTTCAGCTTTTGGTGGCTCCGGGCATTCTTTGGCTTTTGAGTGCATAACTCCAATCTCTATCTGCATCTTCATATGACCTTCTCTTTGTGTTCTCTTTAACTCTCTCTGTCTTTATTTTTCCCTTTGTTCATTTGTTTTGTGTCTTAAATTCCACATATGAGTGAAACTGTATGGCATTTGTCTTTCTCTGATTAACTTATTTCACTTAACATCTTACTCTCTAGCTCCATCCATGTCATTGCAAATGGCAAGATTTCATTATTTGTTATGGCTGAATAATATTCCATTGTGTGTGTGTGTGTGTGTGTGTGTGTGTGTGTGTGTGTGTTCATATATATCACATCTTTTTTCAAATATTTATTTTTTTTAGAGAGAGAGAGAGAAGGAATCCCTACAGAGGATTCCATGCTGTCAGCACAGAGCCCAATGTGGGGCTCAGTCCCATGAACCGTAAGATCATAACCTTAATCAAGAGCCAGACACTCAACTGATTGAGCCACCTAGTCGCCCCTATATACCAATATGTTTATCCATTCATCAGTCAGTGGACATGGGCTTCTTCCATATCTTGGCTATTGTAAATAATGCTGCTATAATATAGGGGCACATGTTTCCCTCTGATTTAGTGGGTTTTTTTAATTTTGGGGGTAAATACCCAGTAGTGCGATTGCTGGATTGCAAGGCAGTTCTTTTTTTAACTTTTTGAGGACTCCCCATACTGTTTCACAGTGGCTGTACCCGTTTGCATTCCCACCAATGGTGTATTAGTGTTCATGGACAGAGCTTATTTTAGATTCATCTGTGTATCCCCCATAGGATTTAATATAGTGCCATGTATATATGACGTGCTTCTTTGTACGTATTCACTGAGTAAATAAATGAATGCTAACTGTGGTCATATTACCGTAATTTCTTCCTAAAAAACAGCTCTATCTTCTTTAAGTACAACGCATTGTCAAGCTAAAGAAAACGATTCTTCATTTTCTAATTTTCTCATTATGGAACTTTGTTGAGAATTCTGCTGCAATATGATATTCAGCACGAATCTTCAGGAAAAAAAAATAAACTTTTACAAAGAAGATATTTGGACATGTAAGAAAAGGAAGAAAAGAGATCCTTCCTTTTCATCTTACCTCTTGGGTTTTGTCTTATTGATGTCATAGCACCAAGCCCATTCTTACCATTTTTGCTGCCAGAGAGGAATGATGGCACATTGCCTGACATACCAAATTACAATAGTTTTATTCATATCGTGTCTAACTATAACAATCAAGAACCATTTGCTTATAGTACAATTATTTGTGGCTTGTCATTGTGTGAAGGCAGAGTGTGACATTAATGAAGTGATTGGAAGGGGAGTCCGTATGGCATGGTTCTGAATTTACGACAGTGTAATCACTATCTGCCAAGCCAGGACAGGCGAGACCATTTTTGGCAGATTCAATGACAGCAATGTCTGTGATGCCGAGAGAGAGAGAGAGAAAGAAAGAGAGAGAGAGAAAAAGAGAGAGAGAGAGAGAGAGAGAGAGAGAGAGAGAAATATCTGGCATTATTCTTGTGGTACTTAGCTTTTAAATCATAAATCATGTTTGACCCTGTGTCCTCAGTCATTTTCAATAAGAAAGCTAAATTCTGTTTACTGTGTTAATTTTCCTATTCTATCTGAATAGAAACATGTATTAGCAGAGATTACTCTCTTTTTTATTCCTTTGCCCATGTTTGTTCTGTCGTCTCACAGCCTAGCTTTAAAGATAATACAGACAAGTTCACAGGTACATTCTCCCTTGTGTTGATTGAACTTATATTCAACGAGTGCCCCAGGACAAAGTCTTCTATGGAGAGTAATGCTTGGTTGATGAACATTTTTTTGTGTTGGGATGCTTGACTTTCTTGCCACTTGAGATTGTTACTTGTCAGCTGTGCATCACTCCTTCCCTCTCTCTTCCCTCTGTGACTAAGATCCCTTCTTCCCTGTGGAAGAAGAACCCAGGTTACACTCCCCATACTGCCCTTCTCTGTGTGGTCCCCAGTTAAAATTTGACAATGAGAAGGCAGAGAAGAGAAGTTATTCCTAGAAATTATTCTCAGAATATTGTGTCTATCAGGTGTGGTAGTTTCTCGGTCTATTCCAGGAGCTCAATGTTCACGGTCAAGGTGGCCAGACATGGCAGCCTCTCAAATTCCTTTCCAAATTCCTGTGTGTCCCGTGGTTGTTGCAGCTTCTCAAACTTATTTTTTTGAGCTCCTGTGCCTCCATCCACTGCAGTGCTTCAGGTAAAAATGTCCCGAGGACTGTTTCTCTAGTCTTCCAGATGTAGGCGCAGCCTTCTAGAACATCACACCTCATGTTATCCACACTTTTTGGATTAAGCTCCTTTCTCTCTGTAATACCTGTAGTCTCTAGCTTTCTTTTTCTCTCTCTGTTACTGAAGGAAGCACAGACTGATATACTCATCCCATATACATTTTCTTAGTATCTAAGGTGTATTCCAATGCTGGGCTGGACTCTGAGGCTGAAGAGCTAAATATATGGTACTGCCCTCACAGAGATGAAATCTGGTGAAAAGTCTAAAATGTGAGCACAAATTACAAACGAGAATTTGTAGGAAGCTTACCTAATGCAGACTAGGGAGGTCAGGAAGCACCCTCAGGGAGAGGGAAGTATACCTACACTAAAACCAGTGAGGTCTCTTAGTAGCCCTTATTCCCATAGCAGAAGCTTATCTAAATTTTCATCTAAATTTTCAGAATCAACATATTCCGATCTCTCTCTCTCTGACTACAATTTACTTTCTATGACTTAACTGTAAATGTATTTGTCAATAATAGCCAATAATAGCAGTTTCTCGAAAATCATTCTGAACACAGAAATACCTTGGCATTTAACTTTTTTTTAAATTAAAATTTTGTTAATGTTTATTTTTGAGAGAGAGAGAGAGAGAGAGAGAGAGAGAGAGAGCATGAGTGGGGAGGAGCAGGCATAGGGGGAGACACAGAATCCGAGGCAGGCTCCATCCTCCAAGTTGTCAGCACAGAGCCCAACACAGGGCTCCAACACATGAACAGAACCGGGACATCATGACCTGAGCCAAAGTCGGACACTCAATGGACTGAGTCACCCAGGCACCCCTGGGCATTTAACTTTTGTCTTTGTATGCACAGAGTTTTGGAAATTTTCCACACAAAATGCCTGAGTGTTTTCTCGCCTTGTTGAAAACAATTCGACTTCCATCTAAGGAATCCCTGAACAGGGCTGCTTCAAAGTTCACTCAGTGACTGAGCGCTCCCATCCAGGACTGTATCATCAGCATAAAGATGCACACTGCAGTCAGAACACTGCCTTGTCAGCTCATTTATAAAGATCATAAATAACAATGGTCCAAGGATTGATCCCTGAGGAACCCCCATAATGACATCCATTAAATCTGACATGACACTGTTTAATAACACAAGTGGTGTATGCCCTCTTAAGTAGCTAGCACACCAATTAATTAAGGATGATGCCATACCTAGTCCATTCCATTTATCCAGCAAAGAAGTATGCACTACCAATTAGGAAATGAAATGATGTTTGAAGCAACACTAAGTTATGTATCTAAGAGAAGATCTTTTGACTTGATCTGTAACCCTGCGATAAGATGACTGTGTGCACACGCCCTCTCCTTCAGAGAGCTGTGACTGTGTTGACATCTTATTTTAGTAAGGAAAGAGAGGCATGATTTTAGCTTGGAAATGACCCTTCGACATCACATCCAGGATCTTCTCCAGGAAGGCATACTTAGACATAATTGCAGTAGATGAAGCTTTGAAGTAATAATCTTGGATGCTCACTTAAATAGTTAATAGGACAATCTAGCCTACTGGTACTTCACAGAGGCATTTCCACATCTTCACAACATTGAATGAAATGCAAAATGCTGTCCAATGCCAGCTTCCTTTGCCAATTATTTTCATTTGAGGAGCTGTAAATAATTGCTGGTAAAACGGAGGGAAGAAACCACAGAAATTGCATTGGCAGTATATAGCATTGGGGGAAAGGGAGAGAGGAAAGAGAAAATAACTTTTTCTCTTGTATTCAGAAACAGGGACATGAATGGTGAGAATAAAGATCCTCTTATCTTGGAAGCTGTGGGAAAGAAAGAGAGGAAGGGAGGAACAACATGCTTCGGCATCTCCAGCCGCCCGAGATAATGATGATGATAATGCCACATGATTGTACTTAATGATGTTGAATCAATTTATGGTGATGATGATGATGATGATGAGTTTTAACTCAAATCATGTAGTGTCCCTTTATTAGGAGGAAGATAGGGGGGAAGAGTAAAGAGAAGGGAAAGGAAGATGGAAAAAGAAGGCTAAGAAAGAAGGCAAGCAAGGAGGGAAGGAATTATAAATTAATTGGGTATTTTCATTGTCAATACTGGTTAATTTAGTATTTTCATTATCCTATTAACATGGGCATCTTTTTCAAACCTTTATGATATGTTCGGCAGAGAAGATTTTTTCTAGGAATAATAAGATTTGATTGCATTTATTGGGAAAAAGATAGGAAAAAAGTAAGTAATGTCTTTATCCACTTGCTTTTCCTTAGCTAAGAGTCCAGAAACAGGGCGAGACTAGAGAATAAAAAGACTCTGGCAGAAATACGGTCAAAATACTCTCCTTCTTGCAGCAAAGGCCAACTGAACAAATGACTTTTCGCCCCATGGGTCGGTTCAAGCCTGGTCAGAGTAAATCCCTTTTCTAATATCAGAAATTCTCCCATCCTTAGACACAGCTGCAGCAACCTCTTTACTGGAAGAGGGGACTCTGTTGAGTGCTTGACATTTGGAAGCTGCTTATTTCCTCCAAAACTTTAGCCTTCACAAACAGAAAAGTCAAAAGTTTTCTATAATTACTATCTGGGGCAAGTGTGAATGGGCCGTAGTTTGCAGAATTGCTTCTGCTAGATTTGGTTGATATTACAGGGGTTTTAAAAATAATAACAAGGACTCTGTGTGAAAGCACTCTTCGTGTTAGGATTTCAAAAGGTTTTAGAACCTTAATTGTATAATTAGGGACCTCACCCACTATTAAGAATGAACCTAATTATCAAGCTGTGCTAGAAAATTAAGGATAGCTATCTTAATGCCCCATAAAGGGAAACTGAGGTGCGTAGAGATTGAGAGATTGATGTCAGATGTCCCAGCAAACTGCTCTGAAATTAAGGCCCCTGGTGACTGGTTGCTTGTGATAAAGCTGAATTTACAGAACACCTAAATCACCATGATATGGTTGCATATTCTAGAATGGCACTAATCAGGGTGTGGTCCCCAGACCAGCGGCTCTGCATCACCTCGGCAGTGATAGAAATGCAAAGCCGTGGGCCCTGCCCCAGACCTACTGAAATCAGAACCCTTGGGAATGGAGCCAAGACATCAGTATTAACAAGCCCACTCTCCAGATGATTCTGATGTCCACTAACTTTTGAGAGGCTCCAGACCAATTTTAACATATATTTACTTGCTTTTCTCTTTCTTACTACTGTTACTTACTATCATCGCTTACTAGTCTTACTATTTTTTTAGTGAGGATTACAAGTTTTAATATTCTTTATTTTTTTAATTTTTATTTAGATTCTAGTTAGTTAACATACAGTGTAATATTGGTTTCAGGAGTAGATTTTAGTGACTCATCACTTACGTCTAACACCCAGTGCTCGTCACAACAAGTGCCCTCTCTAATGCCCATCAACCATTTACCCCATCCCCCACCCACCTCCCTCCATCAACCTTCAGTTTGTTCTCTGTCATTAAGGTTAATATTCTCTAATTACTCACATTTAAGTTTACCCTAGAATCTGAATTATGTGTTAAGTGGGAATTTCATGGAAACACCTTCAACATAGTCCCTTTTCTCAAGGAATTGGTTTTGGTACGTTTTTCTGCTGTAGGTATGTATTTCACACCTGCCCCTCTATCTTCATTCAGTCATGATATGTACACTGGTCTGTCCTCAGAAGTGAATTCTGTCTTGGCTTCCCCCATGCCACTGGAGATTCCTCATGACAAACCTCCACATGTTTAACAAACTTCAATTTGTCAGTAGCTTCATTATCGACTGTCAGTCACTCTTCTGTCTTTGATTTAGAAGAATAAGATGGGACCTTCCCAATGATAACTCCACTTTTCTTTTAGCAATGCTCACATGCAACCTCTACCTTCCAAATCATCCCCGTCCTCGCCAGCCAAGAAGACAACAAAGTATCATCTTGCTGTTTCCACAGCATTAGACACACATCTCTTGCAAAATCTCAGTAGCATTTCCTTCTTTTTTTCTTTATCACTCTTGATTTGCTAGTGTCTTTCTATTTTTTAAAATCGTTCTTTCCACTAGCATTACCAAACCGATCTGATGCCCTCAGCGGTGGACAGAAGAAATGAAAAAATCACCCCAAGGCTTTGGTGGTGGTTTACCATCCTGTGGGAGGCCTGTGACCTTTCTTTGCCATTGTCAGGGTCGCTGTGCTGCACTAAGTCCTTCTTTAGAGATTTTCTTTAGTAGGTTTTCAAAGATTCACTCAGTGGACTGAAATTGTCCCTGCTCAATAGAGATTGATTGTGAACAGTGATTCTGAGAGGCTAATACAGGAGAGAGACCCCCTGCTGGGAAAGCGATCTCCTACTGGGGAGGCGTGTTGGCTGCTATGATATCTGATCATTTTCCTTTCCCTTTTTGATTTCACAGAGGCAAATCCCTACACTTGTGAGGCTGCTTTTAAACTTCTCTGTCCATGGGACCTTTATTAGTTGTTTCACCTTTGCCAATTTTACATGTGTCAGAGTTAACATTGTTCTCTTCTATTTTCCATTAGTGTTTAATATGTCCTGTATTCTTTTCCCTTTATTCCTTCAATTTGTAATGAGGAAATTTCAAAATGGCAAAGATTTATAATTTCTTTCCCTTGCACTCTATTTAAGGAAATTGGATCAAAGGAAGATTTAATGTTTTGCCAAGCAGATCGGTGAGAATTCATGTGAGAAAAGTAAACTTGAATGGCAGCATAGAAATAAAACGGTGTGATGTGGGGGTAGACAGACCTGGAGGTAGTTCAAGGGTGCCTGGAGAGGAGTGAGGGTGAATTAGAACAAGAAGGAACAGGGGGCAGGGACAGGGGGGGAAAAGAGGTGTTGAGAGCAGGGTTTAGGTGGAGGAGTAAGAAGGGATATTTGCAAACAAAGAGGTAAACTTTGAAGAAAATGAGCAATGGTTCAAGGAGGTGTTTAGGACATCTTGTAATTGGATTTAAAATAGTAGATGTTCCCTACTCCATTCTACAAAAAGGTCACTAAGATTTTTTAAGTTGCTTTTCAATACTTTGGACCAGATAAGTTTTATTTCTTGAAGAGAATATTGAGAACTTCCTCAGTTATATTTGGATTTAAAATTTCCCTTTTCATGGAAAAGATGCGTAATTTAAAATAAAAAGACACACAATACACATCGAATGGATATAAAACCACATATAAAATGGTTTTAGATGTGCTATTTCCAGTGAATTCTTTCTTCTTTTACCTTCCTGTGGTCTTTCCCAGGAGATTTCTCATTCCTAGGACATGTGCAAGTTTTAGACTGAGAAATCTGTTATTAAAAAAAAAAATCTAACATCACAGGCACTACCTACACTGGCCAAATCACTGTAATCTTCCTTACTCTTGGGCAATATAACATCCTTGGTATGTCTGTGAATGCTGAGATATTGGAGTTGTGTAACATTAGTACCATAGGAGCCGATGTACAAATGAGTGCCCTATGAATATCTATTGATGTTGATAAGGAATTACAATTTTACAGCTCACATGAAAATTGTCATAAGTGAAAAATGCTGCTGAAATAGTTCCACATTGCATTTTGGAAACAGCAGCATGGAAGAGAAGAACATTTTATTTTAGTTTAATTTTTAATAGATTCACTATTTTATATAGATAGTTAATATGAAAAAAGCCCACTATTTTGATAAAATTGTTTATTTAAAATACCTGAAGTTGTTACATTTTAAATAAATATTTAACCTTAGCCTTACTCCTTAACCAATCAATTACATTGAAATATATGGAACCCACCAATTCTTTGGTAATTTTGGAAAATCTTCACACGAGTATTTATTTATGTGTTTAAAGTTTATTTGTTTATTTTGAGAGAGAGAGAGAGAGAGAGAGAGAGAGAGAGAGAGAAAACGCATGCGAGTGGGGAGGGGGCAGAGAAAGAGAGAGACACAGAATCTGAAGCAGCCTCCAGGCTCTGAGCTGTCAGTGTGAGCCCCATGTGGAGCTCAAACTCAGGAACCATTAAATTATGACTCAAGCCAAAGTCAGGCGCTTAACTGATTGAGCCACCCAGGCGCCCCTTGATGCGAATATTTATAGACTATATTTATGGATTCCTTTCCATTGTAGACTGGCAGTATTATTGAGATCACATGTTTTAAAATAAATCCTGATTTGTTCCTAATATGTTGCTATGTGCTTTGATTGGAATTCTAACTCTTCAGAGCCGTATCTCTTTACATAGGCTATTAAAATTAATATTTTTCTTTTATTTGAACTCAATGTCAAAGTGACTCTCTTATGATACTTCTTTTTTAAGCCTCTTAAATTTTATTTCAGCATTTGCAGCCAGATTAGTTCTGGTGGCAGCCAACAGCAACATATATTGCCCTATTAGTTACTGCCCATCACTGAACAATGATTCAGTAGACTAGGTTTAAGGCCCCAAGTCATCTAGATCAAAAGGAAAACAATTGCATCATATGGATTGCTTAAGTATACTAGAATTATATTTACTATATGCTAAAGAAAAGAACATTTTATTTTTCCGGGTCTGAAAGTTGTATACATTTTGGCTCTGCCTCCCCAGCTCCCTAAATAACCTTGTCAAAGTCATTTAACCTCTTAGTGTTTGTTTTCTCAGCTGTAAAATGAGGATAATTATCCTTACCTATCTCATAGGGGTGGTGTTCAGATTAGCTAATTAATGATTAGAAAGTGCTACAAAAAAGCTCAGTATTATTAAGGAAAACCTAAGTATTTTTTAGTGCCTTTGGGTAAGAGCGCTACTTAGCAGAAATGATTCCCAACAAGTGTTTGCTAGCCTGATAAACCACCAGCTCCCTCCCTGAGGAAAGATGACTGGTCCTGGGACCTTGTCCTTCACTGCTGTTTTGTTAGCTGAAGAGCACAGAGGCTGTCTATACAACAAAGGACCCTGGGATCAATGATACATTTCCTAACTCTGATGCATCTGAAGAGCTGTCAAGTGATAGCAAGATATGCCACTTCAGCCTGAAGAAAACATCCCTAACCTCTTCAGAACACAAAAATGCCTGTGGTACGTGGTTACAGTTGCAGCTCGTACTATATCCTTATGCAAAATGAATTCAGCTTTTCTTTGCAGGTTAGGAGATATTTGTTTACATCTTTAGATTTTACCTTTTGCCAGACAGGCTCATCAAGCAATGCATTTTCTCATTATGTTTTTTACATAGGCACTCATGACACAATGGGCCAAATTGCCTTCTTCACATCTTTCTGAACATTGGATTTCTTGGCACTGAAGAGGGAGAGACATTCTTCGGGGCTTTGCCTAGTTCTTTTCTTTATCTAAGGATGTTTCTGGATTCTACGCACACCTTTCTTCCCCCATTTTCATTGCTCTTTTTGGTATTTCCTTCTCTTTCATTTGTCCACTGTGCTGTTCACTAACTGCTCTCCCTGTTTCCAGTCCATTCTCTGTACAGACACCCGCGTTGTCTTCTTTAAAAAAAAAAAAAAGCCTATTGTTTTACTCTTTTGCTTCAAATGTAAAGTGCCTCTTAAGTGGCTCTCCTTACCTTTTGGGACAAAGGCCAACCTACTCAGGATGACAGCTGAAGTTTCTCATATACAGGCTACAATCTACCTTTCAGCATCGTTGCCCATAACTCCAGAATTACTGATCCTAGAACCTTCCATTTGTGGAAACGGCTCTACACAACTAATGGTGTTTACTTTGTCTGAAATGTTCTTTCCTCCTGAGTTAAATGCTATTAGTCCATGAAGAATTTGTTCGAACGTCAGCTTTTCTATGAAAACTTATCATCTTTTTCGCTTAGAAAGTGCAAAATCCATTTTTCTTGCAAGATCCTTTATACTTTTTAGGAGAAATTTCACTGGACTTCAGTTGTGTCTTCTGTTCTCTTTAAAGTGTGTGGTGTTGAGCACTGTCCTCGTCTCAGCTTCCTGTTATATTAATTGATGATGTCAGGGATAATGACTTACCTACTAAGTGGGTTTGTTATCAGGATGAAATGAAATGAAATAATGCATGTGAAAATGATTTGCGACATATTAAATGCTGTACAGATGTAAGTTATTATTATAGTACTTATCACTTTGTATTATAGTTAGCTGTATAAATGTATGCTTCCCCTGATGGATTACATATAATCACGTCAAGAGAGGAAACTGTTTTGTAAATAAGCTTTGTATTCCCCAGCATCTATAAGCATGCCTGGGATAAAGTAGTTGTTTAATAAATATTGGTTGAATGCATGAGAGAGAGCAAGACAGAAAGTAAGATAAAAATTCTATGCCTATTTCTAGTCGTGTGTGGATTCTTTCCCTTCCACCGCCCTCACCATTTTTTTCATTTATCCATTCACCAAATACAATGCACAAGGCATTATCTGTTAGAAAAGGAACATTATGGCATGTTTTTTTTAACAGATGTTCACTTTACCTTGTTACGTACCCAGAATAAAGAATAGATTTAATTTTTTTTTTTTTACACTGAATCACTCTTGGGGTTGTAATGACAACCGCTTTTGTGGTTTCCTTATTTTCAGAGTATAATTAACCTATAAAATTACTTGATCAAAAAAAACTGTCACATTGATGGAAAAATAAATATTCACTCATCATCAGATATAATCAACTGAACAAGTCTTAACAATGCAGTGAATAAGACTGTTTAGGTCTTATGAGAATTGTTGATCTTGTTCCAATATCTAGTGGGCATAAAATAATCCTCTTGGCAACTATACTTTTCAAATTACCAGAGAGGCTAAGGGAGAAAAATGACACTAAAATAGAAACTTCCTTTTTTTCCTAGGTTCTATTTACAAGCTTAGCCTTGATCATAGCATGTAAATGCTTTAAATTTTAGGTGGTAGCAAATGGGAAAATAATTACAAAATTCCATGTGTGTAACTGATTGCTTTTTTCCTACTGTTTCGGGATTCTTTACTTGCAGTATTAAATTTTTTATTGTGAACAAATATGAGTAATATTTTTAACATCACTCCATTCAAAAGCTTGCCATGTTTTAGATAATGGTGATTTATTCAACATATCATGGAATGTATTAAAAAAAAACCTCAGAAAACAGGTTTGGTGCAAGGGAAAAAGTTACTTGAAAATACGTTTCTTAAAACTTAAAGAATTATATTTTACATAATCCAAAATGCTACTGAGTTCACCATTTGTAGGGCTACTGACAAAGCATTTTTGTAAAGATGGAAGAGTAATTTAAACTTTTCATTAAAAGCCTTTTCAATCTCCACTGAATCAAGCCAGCTGTTCTTTTCACTTCTTCTTCTATAGCAGCACATCATAAACATTGAGACCAGAGCTCTGGATGACACCAAAACTGCTTATCCACAACTGTCTCCTCCCCAGAAGTCTGACAGAGGATAGCTGGCAAAAGATACAGACAAGATATCTTAATCAGAGCTCTGCGGATTGCTGGATTGCTCGATCTGGAGGAGTTTACCACCTGTGAATAACAAAGCCCTACTGTTTTAAAAGCAATGTTTACTGGGTGGAGAAAAAAAAAAATTATCCTGGATAGCAGTTGCTCTAGGCTGCTTCTGTGTTCCTCTACAGCTTCTGAGACGACCAAAGACGAAATCCAGAGTCCACAACTACAACCCCACTGAGGGCTGCGAAAGTCCCTTTACTATCTTCTCTGGTCGCTCCTTTTACCTGTTCCTTCCTTGTCCTTCTCTGGCTTCTCTTCACCCATTGATCTTCCTAAATGAAAAATTTTCTTTAAGAATCCACCACCGTGGAGTCATCTTTGCAAGCTTTCAACTATGATCCCTAAGAATATAACTTCAAAAATTTGTATTCTCTCAACGCTGATTTTTCTTGTGGCCTCCAGCGTGGTGTGAGTCACTATCTTTTCCATCTGTCTCCAGTGTCTCCTCTGGTCTAATCTATCTCACACCCTGCTGTTCAGTGTAATCACCCTGAAACATGTCTCTGGTAATGTCTCTTCCCTGCTCAAAACTTCAAGGTCTCTTTACTGTTTAAAGGAGAGAATCCAAGTGTTCTAAGAGAAATGTGGGATGCTTCTCAATTTGTCTTCTGCTTTTTGCTTCCAATCTTATTTTTTCTCTTTTATGTTTCCTCTAGGACAGTGCTGTCCAATGGAAATATCATATGAGCCAGACATGTAACTTTGAATCATTTGGTAGCCCATTAATATAAAAGTAAATATAAACAGATGAAAATGTTTAATAATCCATTAGATTTATACAATTTACATATGTTGATATGTCTATATAACTTATTATATTCATATTATAGGTCTTATATTTATATTTAAAGATGTTTTATAAATACATAAATGATATAAGTGATATAGATCATATAGTCAATATTACAAATCCATAATTACATACATATATAGTAGCCAGCTTCCAATATGACCCTTATTGATCTTTGCCAACATCAATGGCTCTAGAATTTCCTCTGTGTAATTCCCTTTCCCACTGTATCAGGGTTGGTGGGATGGCCAATAGAGAATGCAGATGGTATGTCACCTCTCAGGGTAGGTGTATAAAAAGGCTTGTGGCTTCTGCCTTGTTCCCTCTTGCATCATTCATTCTGGGAGAAGTCAACTGCCATGTTAAGAGGGTACTTAGGCAGGCCTGTGGAGAGGCCTATGTAGAGAGGAATTGAAGCTTTTTGCCAACACCCAGCGGGGAACTGAGGTCTCCTGCCAATAGTTGCTGAAGTGATCCATCATGGAGCAGATTGTCCAGCCACAGTCAAGCTTCAGATGACAACCACCCCAGCTGACAGCTTTATTGCAAACTCATAAGAGAACCTGAGTTAGAACAACATAGCTAATCCACTTCCATATTCCTGACCCTCCAAGACTGTGTGAGGTAATAAATGTTTGTTGTTTATAAATCCAGAATTTCTCAGTCATTTGCGGTGCAAAAGTTTAAACTAATGCAGGTATGGGTACTTGCCAGAGGAGTGCTGTTGTAACAAAACCCAAAATGTAGGAGTGGTTTTGGAAACAGGCAGTGGATAGGAGCTGGAATATCTTTAAGGACAGTGTTACCAAAAGCTTAGAGAGCCTTGTAAAATCTGTTTTTAGAAACATGTTATTCTTTGAGCAGCTGTGAATGAGGGCCTAAAGGAAACTGAGGAAAGTTTATCAATACTGTTTATCAATAATATCAGGAAGTTTATCAATACTGTTCTTATAGTAACCTGGAAAGAAGAAAATGTGCCCAATGAATTGAGTGATGTAGCTAAAGAGATTTTCAGGCAAAGTAGTGAAGGTGCCAACTGGATTCTTCTTGCTGCTTATAGTAAAGTGAGCAGGAAAGAAATAAACTAAAGGAGTGACTGTTAAACAGAAAGGAACAAGACCTTGATGCTTTTGAAAATTCCTAGCCTACCGTGATGGTGAATGATGTGAAGATTTAAGAAAGATCTTATAAGCAGAGATCCAGTCCAGGATACTGTCAAGAAAATATATGGTTCAAAGATGATGTTGTGGATGAGACTCTGAAATCCTTTGTGAAGACCTCAGAAAGATCACAGGTATTGCCTCAGAGGGCAGTACTGTTCAGTCCACATGAAAGTCCCTCTCAAAGGCTTCTGCATATACCTGGAAACTCTCCAACTGCACAGCTTCTAACACTTAAGGATCCTTGTCCCTCATCCATCTCAGGAGAAACTCGAGAGAGAAAGGACTCATCTTGAATGGAAACTGGTGCAGCCACCCTGGAAAACAGTATGGAGTTTCCTCAAAAAGTGCAGCAATTGTACTACTAAGTATTTACCCAAAGGGCACAAAAATACTGATTCAAATGGGCACATGCACCCTGATGTTTATAGTAGCATTATCAACAATAGCCAAATTATGGAAAGAGCTCAAATGTCCATTGACTGATGAATAGATAAAGAAGATGTGGTATACATATATAATTGAATATTAGTCATAAAAAGAATGAAACCTTGCCATTTGCATTGATGTGGATGAGACTAGACTGTATTATGCCAAGTGAAATAAGTCAGTCAGAGAAAGGCAAATACCATATGATTTCACTCATATGTAGAAATTTAAGAAAGAAAACAGATGACCATAGAGGAAGGGGAAAAAAAAGAGAGAAGGAAGCAAACCGTGAGAGACTGTTAACTATAGAGAGTGATTTGAGTGTTGATGGAAGGGAGGTGGGGGGATGGACTAAATGGGTGATGGGCATTAAGGAGGGCACTTGTTGTGATGAGCCCTGAGCGTTTTATGTAAGTGGTGAATCACTAAATTCTACACTTGAAACCAATTTTACCATACATGTTAACTAACGAGAATTTGAAAAACAATTGAAATAAAAAAAAAAAGAAAAGGACTCATTTTGAAAGGCATCAGAGAATGTGACTTTTGTCTAATGGAAAAAATGCTAAGAAGAATCACAGGAGATACACAAAGTTTTAAAGACAATTATATTCACAGATGCATTGCCAACATGGAGGAAAAGTTACAGAGATAATATGAAATAGAGAGCTTTCAACCCCTGGAATTCTCCAGGTTGGTAGGAGACAGAAATCTACATGGCTGAAAACACAGGTCTGTTTCTTGGAAAAGGAAGGATGAGTCAATGGGTAGAACCGAGAGGTCTGAGAGTAAAGCTGAAAGCCATGGACAATGACTTCTGGGAAGGAATGGGACCAAGTCAAGACACATAGAACATATGCCCGGCTCAATTTTAGGAATGTTGTAGACTCATGACTTCTTCGTGCTTCTTCCCCCTTTTCAAATAGGAATGTCTATTGTGGTGAAATTATGCCTGCCCCACCGTTGTATATTACATGTGTCGGGGCCATAGAACTCATCTCTTTTGCTCACAGGTCTTCTGGTAAAGAGGAACTGTACCGGAGGAGATGTACTTAAGAAGCCAGACCCGCATAGTTCCATCTGCATCTACACATAATCTAGAAGACAAGAGTCTAAATTTAATTTGTTACCATGAAAGGATGAACTTTGGGGTCCCTGGGGAAAGAGTACACATATTTTGCATGTGAGAAGAATATAAATAATTTGTAACCAAAAGGTGGACTGTGTTCAGTACATCTCTTCCCTTCAAGGGGTAGAGCCAAATTGCTCTTTGCTTGAGTGTGGACTGGACTTCATGAATAGTTTCCACTGGATAGAATAAAGCAGAGATGATGGTGTTCGACTTCAGAGACTAAGTCATCAAAGGTGTAGGGAAGAAAAACCTTTCCTTTCTTCCCTTTTAGATTTTTTGGCTGGTCTAATAATTCAGTTGACCTAAGACACATTAACAGAAGAAAAACAAATTTAATTTTGTATGTATGGGAACTCATAAAAATAAGAGACTCAAAATAGTGACCAAAGAAGGAAGCTTTTATACGTATTAGACAAAGAACAATACATTTGTGAAAAATTGAGAGGACAAAGAATTTGGGCTTGGTTTAGCAAATTAACGAAGAAGTAACGAGGTTTTTTTATATAGCCTTCTAGGTCCCGAATTCCCTATCTCTGGTGAGAATAGTGCTTTCTACTCTCCAGGTGCTGGGAAGGTAACTTTCACATGGGAATTTATTTCTTGCTTTCAGGGAGACAGAGGAAGGTCAGAGTGTCTTTCTTGCACCAGCTATTTCTTAAGTAGCCTTAATTCAAAATGATCAATATGCCAAAGTGGCATATTTTGGGGTGGCCTGACCTGAGCCCCATCAAAAGTATTACATCTTCCTATTTGCTTTCTCTCTTTGATCACGCACTCTGTGGGAAGCCAGCTGCCATAAATGAGGACTCTCATCTATGGTGATGGTTCATGTGGCAAAGAGTTGAGGTCCCTGACAAACAGCTAGAAAGGAACTGAGGTCTGCCCACAGCAATGCGAGTGGTCTTCTGGCAAGGGGATCCTCCAGCCTCACTCATGTTTTCACGTGTCCAGCCCTGACTGGCATCTTTATTGTTACCTCATGAGTGTTCCTAAGCAAGAATCACTCTCAGATTCCTGACCCACAGAACTGTGAGATACCTAATGTTAGTGTTTTAAACTACAACGTTTAGGGTAACTTGTCATGCAGTAATGTATTAGAATACATTTTATAGTCGTTTAAAAATACTTCAAAAATCTAGTGTATATTTTACACTTAAAGAACATTTCAGTTTGGATCACTTTGAGTGTTCCAGCCATATGTTATTAGTGCCTACCATATTAGACAGGGCAGAACCTAAAGGAAATAACTGCATCTACATGAATTTAATGCACTCAAAATTTTCACATTTCCAGATGTAGTTTCATTGTTGTTGTTGTTTGTTTGTTTGCTTAGAATGTCTTTTTATCCCTTCTCCATCTGGTTACCATCCCCTCATTCTTAAGATCACATCCTATTATTCACTTTTTTAATAATTTCTTTCAACCACTCAGAATTAATTATTACTTTCTTCTTTCTCAGCACAGTTCTTATAATTGGTTACATGTGTCTCTTTTCTGGACTGTGAGGATCTTGAGGGCAAGATTTATGTATTTGGTTTTTTAAGAAAAATCTTTGCATGTGCCTAGCTTGCTGCTTAAACTTAGTGGCCAATAAATATTTGTTAACATAAACGGTAGGCACTAGACAACTCCTTGGCAATGATATTGTGGAAGTGGTTCTTGCATTGCCTGAAAAATTGACCTGCAAGATCCCTAACAATTGTCAGTATCCTATAAAATGCATCATAGAGAGATGTAGTTCCTACCTGAGGGCATATAAACAGAGGGCATATTTCTCTCCCCCAAATAATTGTGTGCAGGTTTGTTATGCAGAGCATAAATAATTGAGTGAAGACGGTTGCCCATTAGTCACTGAAGATTGCCTCTGTAAGAAAGTCTTGTTTCACAATTCCGTTCCTCTCTCCCTAGGAAGTGGCCCTTGTGCCAGAATGAAAATTGTGCTTCGGGTCTTCCTATGAGCTGAAACCTCTACTAAGCATTTTCAATATTTTATTGTAGATGCTTGAGGCAGAAATCAAACAGCACCAATCCTAGGTCAGTAGAGAGTTACTTCTTTTCTTTGGTTTATGAGAAAAGGATCTCATTTTTGTTTTCTGTGAGTGAATATTCTTCAGATGCAAGGATAACTTACAAAAGCAAGTTAAAGAGAATGAACACAGTGTTTCAGATACAGCGTGACTAAGCAGGATGTAGAAATTAGAAGAATCTTACCCGGGGACTATCGGTAAATTCTTTCCTTTTTCTTTCTTCTTCTTCTTCTTCTTCTTCTTCTTCTTCTTCTTCTTCTTCTTCTTCTTTTTTTTTTTTAATAATTTTGCAGAGACAGGAAAGCAGATGGAGGCAAAGATATGAGTCTCATCCTGGTGGGTTATTGTTCCAAACAGTAGCATGAGAGAATTATCTGACCACTTGAGCGGTGAACTTCCTCTCAACATTGTGGGATGACCCAGATACTGAACTTTTGTCTCTTGCTCTTTACCCCCTTTTCAACTCTGAGATGATAGTACAGCCTTGAGGGGTCATCAAATGGATTGATTTTCCTGGAAATTTTTACTAGTAAAGTACAGCTTTCAGATTTTTTTTTCCTCCCCCCAAAGGAAGGATGCCAGAAGCAGCATATCATGTTCTTGTCATGTTAGTGCATCATAGAAATATTAGCATCCTGGATGCGAAAGCTATGAAAGCCAGGGGCTGAAAGCTCAGCGATCCATATGGTTTACAATATACACCCTTAGGCAGGGCTTGTGGGTTGTGTGGTTGTTTAAAAGAAAAAAGGAAAAAACAAAAACAAACAAACAAATAAAAAAAAACCCAAAACCAAAACCAAACCGAAACAAAGAGAAACATGTGAAAAGCGACTTTCTTATGTGGGAAATCAGGGTGGGGGACTCTGTTCTTTATAGCTGATTTCCTATGCCTGCAGTGCCCCTAAGCTTGTCACCCAATTACTCATAGAGGGAGTCTGCACAGGCTCACATGGGCACCCCCACAGGAAGGCAAACTGAGAGCTATTTCCGTGTCCACCTCATATTAATTTGTACAAGGGAAATTACTGCAGACTAATGGAGTACCTTCTTTCCATTTGTGGCTTCTCTGTCAGTTTTCAGCAAGGAAAGCATAGGACAGGAAATTTGCTTTACAAAAACCACCTCAAACTTTGCAAAGTACTCTTAATTCCCGGTGCTTAGAAAATTAAGATTTCCTTCTCCTCTAAGTTCATGTTAGCTTGTTTTCAGAGAAAGTTCAGGTTTTTGTTCTCTCACCAAAAATTTACCATTGAGATAATACTGAATATAGTCACTCCTTGTCAAATTTAGGGAGTGATATAAATAATGATAGTCTTGCATCATTGATTATAAGTTCAGGAATAAAACCATTTAAGTTGCATATCATCAAGACATGAATTTATACTTGTACAAATAACATTACTGTCTAAATTTATGTGATACAGGAAAAATAAAGACATTCTCAGGTGTTGTCTAAGAGACCACAGACTAAGAACATGTAGGTTCGATTATTTGGTCATATAAATCTGATCAATTTATCTAAATCTATTCATAAAACCCATTTATGTTTTAGAGATACTAATACTATGCTTATTTCTGAAGATTAATTTTTTGTTACAATTCTTTGCCAGAACTGTGTAAAACATGCTAAAAATAAAGATTATCTATGCTGTGTTTAGCCAGACCTTTGAAATTATCAACATTAACATGAACTTGCCCTTCAGTTTCAGAGTATCTTAAAAGTACTCTTTTCTTTTTTTTTTTTCACAGTTTTTCTTTCATATATAACCCTGTTTATCTAGACTAGAAGGTTAGTTTGGAAGAAAAATTAAACCATCAGATGCAAACCAGTAAATGTGTGAAGAAATAAAAATTATGCGTTTGCCAGTTTGTAGTCTCTTGAGATTGGGGTGGCCCTTTGCTAATCTTGAACCTAAACATTGATTAAATCAGTCTGGAAAGTTCATCACGATCCTCCATGTTCTCTAGGCTTGTTTCGGGATAATTTTAAGCTACCAGATGGCTGTGGCCTTCCATGTCTCCTAGAATCTAATAGGTACTTAATTAATGAGTATCATCTTGATGATCATGGGGTTAATGAGAATATAGAAAACTCAGCATGCCAAAAGGGGAGTCCAAGGTTAATGCATGGTATATCTGATCTTAAATATCTTAAAGCAGTTGCTATAACCTGTGGTGATATCGTATAGAGTCCTAGAACTAATGGCAAAAAAATCCTGACTAGTTCCTTCATCTTCAGAAAGAATGGTTAGACATGTTATTATGCTTTCTGAAACTACATGAAATCATGATTACACATGCATATGTATCAACTAGATATTTGTCCATTCTCACAGATGAGAAACAGAGGCAAAATGTACTATCACATGACTATAAAACTAAACCTGAGTTCTGGAGATTATTTTTTAATATGCATTTTAGACTTACCGAGATAACAAAGAAAAATGTTCCTCTGTGTGCCTTGGTTTTCTAACTTCTAAGGTAGAATAGGCCTAACTTTCCTTTTATTTTTCAGGAGCAAATTAGCTTCATAAGCATGAAAAGAGAAGTTCCCTTTTTTTACTTCTTTTTTACTTTTGATATCTTTATTCTCTTTATTTTAGTATGACATAAATCTGAATTCCTCCCATATCCCCTAAATAGAACAATGAAATTATCACCATCCCCTCATTGCCTCTCCACATATACCTGGAAAGGAAAGAAAAGTCACATTTGAACCAGGTGTTTAGGGGCCAGTGGTGGGGAGAGAGATGCTAGAATAGCTACAGATGGATTGAAACTGTGAATGGGCAATAAGGCTGCTCAACCCTGGTGGTTTCAGTGTCTGAATGAGCTCTAGACACTGAAAACCAGGGGTGGACATCTTCAATTTTATCCCCCAATCCAACTCAAAGCAGGAGAGAGCATTTACCAGATTATACCGAAAGGATTTTAGGATCTTCGTTTATACAAATCATGCGTGTTTATACCATAGTTTTAAACACAGCAGAGAGCTAAGAGTTTGCTGCAAAGTTTACAAATGATTATAAAGAAATCTCGTATATAAATATACACTATGTAAATCTAGTATATAAATATAAATATACTATGTATATTAAATGTTTATTTTGAGAGAGAGAGAGGAAAAGTGTGAGTGGAGGAGGGTCAGAGAGAGAGGGAGAGAGAATCCCAAGGAGGCTCCACTTTGTCAGTGTAGAGCCTGACATGAGGCTCCATCTCAGGAACCCTGAGATCATGACCTGAGCTGAAATCAAGAGTTTGATGCTCAACCAACTGAGACACCCAAGCACCCCTAGTATGTATATATGTGTGTATGTATGTGTGTATATATATATATATATATATATATATATAATATTTTAATATTTCAACCCCATACATTTTCAAGGGGTGGTGCAAACCTCCTTCCTCTCCCTATTGGTCTCTTCTTTCCCACTATCTTGTTTTTCAGATTTCTCCCTGCCCCATTTACTGCATATACCTGGAGTTTGATTTGGGCTGTTACCAATGAAGTTGGTTTCCAGGTTTTATAAATGCCCCTCACTCATTTTCTCCTGGTATCTTTACAGCCATTTTAACAGTCTTGTTGGTGGGTAAGTAATGATGAAAGGTAGCAGGCAAGTGACCTCTTATATATTTCTGGAGAAGTAATTAGTGAGTTGGACCCCCAGAGACACGGGTGATATATTACAGCTTGTAGGTGGTTTGGCATTGCACGCATTACTCCGCCCACACAACTCTCAGCAACTTATATATCTTAAAGCAGAGGTAAGACAACAGCAGCAGATGGGAGAAAATGAGTTTATAAACAGTATGTGTGTGCTTTCTGGGTTGACACGGAGAATCTATAGACATTCATTACATACTTAATGTCACAGTGACAACTGATGGTGGAAGTAGATAGATTTCAGTAAACCCTTTAATGTATATTTCAACAAACACTGATAAGGAACTCTGAGCTTGGATTTCACAATAAGAAAAAATAAATAATGCAAACTAGGCGTACTCAGTCTTCACCTTCCCCTAAGGGTGGCCAGACTTGATATTATCTCCAGAGGCATTTACTGTGGCATAAGTGTGACCAGAAAACTGAACTGCAGAGCAGTGTATTACTTAGAATAGTAAAGGTAGCAGTGCTTATTTCCATGCAAATGCTCCATTTCCTGTTGACAATGTCAAGCTAAATATTTAATTGATCTCATTAAACATGTTCAGGTATTTTTACATCACAGGTTGTGAATTTAAAATGAGACCATATTGATTAAGATAAGGCACCGGAATAAAAATTCTTCTAACCCTGTCATGAGCTCTCATAAATATCTTGGGTGAAACCACTTAGCATTTCTATATCTACAGTTCTCAGGCCAATTTCCAAATTGTTAATCAGGAATGATGGACAGCATGTTTGGCCTGGATAGGGAACAGATACTGAGCTCCAAATGTATTTCTTAATCCTATAATGGGAATGAATGGAATGCTAATTCAATCCCCCACACCATCTTCCTATCCACGTTCTGGTTTCTGAAGAGTAAATGCTAATACCTAACTTGCATTCCACCACTACTCATTCAAAGCCTGACTCACATCACTAATTGATCATAGCACTCTTGGCTCTTTGACTCAGATGTTGTGTCAGAATTCTTGGCAACATAGATCTCTAAGAAGCCACTCTTAATAGTTCAGAACTGGCTCCTGAGACGAAATCTATTTCATCATTGCCATTTCAATTCTAAATTGCCATACTGGCTTCTTAGCTCCTTACAGACTGACCTTAAATCTCCACAATTTATAAGAAAAGCTCATATGGACCTTCCCTGACTTCTGGATAATAGGAAACAGATTCTTGTCTTGGTTTTGTTTTGTTTTGTTTTGTTTTCGTTTGTTTGTTTGTTTGTTTGTTTCTCCTTTCTAGTGGAGGACAGAGTCTCGGCTCTCTATTTGTGCTTTGAGTCCCAACCTATTTCTCAGTCCAAGTTTTAGTACCAAAAATAAAATAGAACAACAGATAAAAGCTACTATTAAAGGCCAAAACATACTCCTGTCTTACCCTTTGTTTTCCCTGATAACTATAGTTACAACCGCCTATAGATCTCACTTCAGCAGAGGATATCTATTGTCTACCATATGCTTCAGTTCTCCAATGCTCTGCTCTCATTTTTTTCTTCTCTGAGTAACAAAAGTCAAGCAAACAAAAATCACCCATGTTTTGTGGGGCTGGGAAGAAGGGGCTGGGGAATGAATGAACGAAGAGTAGTGATGACCTCAGCTTAGTTAATATTCATCCACCCATTAACTTATTTGGTAACTATTGAGCACCTGTGATATGCCGGTAATGGTGAGCCTGACAAGAATGCAGCAGTGAGCCAAAAAGGCTTAAAAAGCTTAGGGTCTAAAATTGAAGGGGGGGGGGGGGGTTAATCAAATAACACACAAGCGTGTAAGTATAAACCATGATAAGGCTACAAAAGAAAAGTAGAGGGACTTGGAAAAACAGCAGTGAACAGATCTAGTCTGGCAGGTCAGAAGAGGCTTTTCTGGGGAATGTAAGGTTGAAGCAAAAACTCTGAAGACTGAATAGGATTTAATAGGTGGAGGGTAGATGTAGGGGAAGTAAAAAGAGCCTTGCAGGCAGAGGGAATAGATGTGCTGAGTCCTGAAGGCAAGAAGGTGTATGGTGCCATTGACAACTTGATTGTAAATAGAAGGCAGAGTGAGGTAGGATGCTAGTAAGAGGCGGAAGATGTTGCTGGGGAGATAAGCCCGGTCTAGATAGACAATGTAGGTATTTGTGGATCATGTCAGTGGATAGAGCTTAAGTGTCTTAAACAAAGATATCACATAGTGGAGTTTTGTTGTTGTTAGTTGTTTGTTTGAGATCACTACAATTTTGGGGAAGAAAGTGAAAAAGGACAAGAGTGAATATAAATAGCCCAGTTAAGAGGCTATTGCATTTTTCTAGGTGAGACGTTATGATAGCTTGGACAAAGGTAAAGGCGATGGACCTGAAGAGAAGTAGACAGATTCAAGAGATATTTAGAGGGAAAACTCAATGGGTTATAAGATACTGGAGGTGGAGGGCCTACCTGGAAAAGTAGGGGTTAATGATGATTGTAAAATATTACTTTGCACCTTTGGATTGAATATCTTCCTACTCCCTAAAATAGGATGCACTGGGGAAAGACCAGGTTTTGAGGATTGAGGGCATGGCTTTTTTTGTAGTTGGTGTGCCAGTGAGTTTTCCAGATAGAGTTGGCAAACAGACGGATGGATGTGCTAATCTGGATCACTGTGGAGTGAAACGTAAATAGGAGGGTCATTGACATATATCCCCTCATTTTCTGATTACTTCCAGAAAGATTCATGCAACTCAATTAAGACTTCTTCCTGTCTAGCTGACCGTACATAGGTTGAGTTTCCCTACTACAGACAGCTTTCCTATGTTGTAAAGATGAGTTGGCTTCTAAATGATCAGACAGACTGAGAGATGGTAGGAGTGTGGGGAGATTTGCTGACATGTGTTGAGCAAATACTATGTGCCAAGTACTAGACTAGCTACTTTATTGACATTGTCTCATTTAATCAGTCTCACACCTGGGGAATACACACCATTACAAAGATGAGAAAACTTGGGCCCAGAGAAATCGAAGGACTTAAATTCTTTCAGCAATTAAAGTATAATTCTGAAGACCCTTGCTCTTTCCACTGTGACGTTTGGTTACAGGCTTCAAAACTGTAAGTAATTATATGACAGTGTATCAGATATCCAAATGCAGCGTATCAGATATCCAAATGCAGCGTATCAGATATTATCTTTTTTCTTCCACTTAGAATATAACCTAATGTTGAATCAGACTTTAAATAAATTTGCTACCAGATACAACTTACAAGAATGTCAATATAAAAGTAGCTATTCACCAAAATTTTATTGAATACTAACTATATGCAAAGGAACTGTATTACTAGTGCATTGAGACTAAAAATATAAACAATTGAGGCTCCATACTCTCATTTTACTCCTCATTTAGTAGGAATGACAAAGCAATATGGTAGTGATATTTATCAATAGCTACCTAAGTGCCAAGCATTTTTGTGCTAGTTGTTTTACATGGTTTTTCTCAATTCATCCTTATTATGTAATTATGAGATAGGTAGGCATTATGTTCTCTGTGTTACAGATAAGGAAAATGAAGTTCAGGGTTGCACAATCAGTACATTGTTGACTTAAGTTTTGGATTTAGTTCTGTTGGGTCCCATATCCCAAATGTGTGATGAGATTATTTTCTCACTCTCTCACTCTGTTTCTCCGTCTCTGTCCTTTATTTTATTTTTTTAAACATTTTTAATGTTTTATTTATTTTTGAGGGAGAGAGAGAAAGAGACAGAGTATTAGCAGGGACAGGGCAGAGAGAGAGGAAGGCATAGAATCTGAAGCAGGCTCCAGGCTCTGAGCTGTCAGCACAGAGCCTGATGCGGGGCTTGAACTCGTGAACCGTGAGATCATGACCTGAGCCATAGTCGGATGTTTAACCGACTGAGCCACCCAGGCATCCTGTCTCTCATCTTTAGATTAATAGTTGAAGACCACATTATGGGTTCTCCTAGTTACCTATACCATGGTAAGAAAAAAAAATGAAGTGTCATGCTAATGTTACTTTCTGGAAAGAGAGAAGATATTGAGTTCTATTTTTTAATTTTTTTTTTCAACGTTTTTTATTTATTTTTGGGACAGAGAGAGACAGAGCATGAACGGGGGAGGGGCAGAGATAGAGGGAGACACAGAATCGGAAACAGGCTCCAGGCTCTGAGCCATCAGCCCAGAGCCCGACGCGGGGCTCAAACTCACGGACCGCGAGATCGTGACCTGGCTGAAGTCGGACGCTTAACCGACTGCGCCACCCAGGCGCCCCGAGTTCTATTTTTTAAATGTTTTAAAGCTTACTCTTATTGGGGAAGATAAGTGTATGTATTTACTAAATGTACTAATAAAATCTTATACATTTTTTTCCATGAGACTGAGAACTGAAAACCACTGTAATAAAATGCTGCATTTTATTTTATTTTAAAGTTTATTTATGCGTTTTGAGAGAGAGAGAGAGAGAGAGAGAGAGAGAGCAAGCATGTGCATGCCTGAGAAGGAGGGGGGCAGAGAGAGAGAGAATTCCAAGCAGGTTCCCCACCATCAGTGCAGAATTGGATGCAGAACTCAAACCCATGAGATCATGACCTGAGCTGAAAATAAGAGTTGGATGCTTAACTGACTGAGCCACCCAGGTATCCCAGAAAATGCATTATTTTAGATATCCTTATTAGTTCAGAATCTAAGGAGGTGTCATATATTGTCTTCCTTATGAGGACCACAATTTATTTTACAGGCTTTGTGCCACCTCTTATTTTATTTCAGGTTTACAGATTTTAGAATTTTTCCATATTTATTTTCCCCTGAAACGAGATATTGTCAAAGCACACATCAAATTTTGAAATTATTTTCCTTCTACTTATTGGGGGCACTTTTGAACCAAAGATATTCCAATTTAAATAGCTTATATTCTGAAGTTTGGCTGTTGCTTTGTTTGGACTGTCAGTGGGAAAGAAGAAAAAACTCTCTTTTTATTAGGTTGATCACTTGGCTACAGTGATTCCTATTTCTGAAACACAAAGGAAAATGTGTAAAAGAGGCCAAAGTTCTTACAATGGTTTACAGATATGGCTTTTTATATTTAAAACATTCAACATTAATGCTTCATGAAATCAAATGCATATACTATTTAATCATAGTCTGAAGTTAAGGGGAGCTTCTAGTTGCCCTTAACTGGCTTTCGAGCCAAAGCAACATATATTTGAAAGTAAAACCTTTAATAAGCAGAGCTTTCTGCTACTTTCTAATATTCTGAATCCCATGCATAAACATATGCCACATTATTCAAAACAATTTCATATTATGTAAAGAACCATTGTGCAGCTGTACATTGTACATTTGTGCATTGGTACCCCACTAGGCACTGGACCCTATGCTTAGGCGATGTCTGTGCATAGAGGGTGTCGTACAATCTCTGTTCCAGAAGCTCACAATCTATTGAGGGAGGGAGGCAGAAAAAACAAGTACTCTGATACTAAAAGTTAACTAATCAAACAGCATGACTTAGTTGTGTACAATATATAGAAAGCAGACAGCTTAAGAGTAAAGGGAGGGAGAATAGAAGAGGGGACCAGGAAAGAAGAAGGAAGGGAGATAAGGAGGATGGAGAAGGGGAAAGGGAAGAAGGAAGGAAACAAGGAAGATAGAAGGGAAAGAGCAAAATCTACTGAAGCACAAAGTATTACTACCACCCTTCCCTCCAAATAAGCATGCATTATGCTCATTCATGATCATGTATGCTTGTGCACCTGTGTGTGTGTATCTTTGGGGCACATTCACAGAAGTTAAATTAATAGGTTTTAATATACAGGCATGCTTAGTTTAATATACAGGCATGCTTAGTTTAACCACCAGGTTCTTTTCCAAAATGACTGCATCCGTGTTCAACCCAATAGCAGCAAACACAGCAGCAAAAAAGTTCATATTTCCCCATTCTGATCAGCACTTGCTATTTTTATTGTTATTTGAATTTTATTTCCCTTATTTCTTATGCAGTTGAGTAGTTTTCCAAATACCAATTAACCCTTTTTATTTTCCTATTGTCTCTTCTCAAGATCTCTTCGTTAAATTTTCTGTTCCATATATGAATTCTTTGTCAGTTATGTACTTTACAATATTCTTCATCTAGTGGGTCCCGCATCTTTTTAAAACTAGGTCTGTGGTAAATTTACCTTATAACTTTGATTGTATGTATTTATTCCCCAAATTTGCTTATTTTTATAGTTTCCTTTTCCTTGATCTTTACAATCACATCCTGTATTTCTTTGTCTGTATTTTACAATTCCAATATCTGATGTCCTTGTGGAATCTAAATCTGTTGCTGTTTTATATTCAGGGTAGTTTATTGCCTTGTGTTCTTGGTAGTCTTTGGTGCTGAGTTCATTGTGACTCCTTAATCTATAGGAATCCTGTAGCTCAAGGAGACCCTTTGTTCCAGAGAAGATTTTCATCTGGTTTTTTTTCCATGATGATTATGCAATTACCACAAAATGCAAAAATGTCAGAGTATACGTGTTGCTTCATTCACATTTTGGGCATTTTCACAAAAGTTGAATTTATTCTGATCGTTTTAAGTGAAAATAGGGGCGCCTGGGTGGCGCAGTCGGTTAAGCGTCCGACTTCAGCCAGGTCACGATCTCGCGGTCCGTGAGTTCGAGCCCCGCGTCAGGCTCTGGGCTGATGGCTCAGAGCCTGGAGCCTGTTTCCGATTCTGTGTCTCCCTCTCTCTGCCCCTCCCCCGTTCATGCTCTGTCTCTCTCTGTCCCAAAAATAAATAAAACATTGAAAAAAAAATTTAAGTGAAAATAAAATCCCTAGGGGCAGTTCAAACATTTCTGGGAAATATTTAAAAGAGTATTGAGGGGTGCCTGGGTGGCTCAGTCAATTAAACCTCTGATTCTTGACTTCTGCTCAGGTCATGATCTCATGGTTCATGGGTTCGAGCCCCATGTTGGGCTCTGTGGTGACAGCATGGAACCTGATAATGATTCTCTCTCTCTCTCTCTCTCTGCCCCTGCCCTGCTCACACACACAGTCTCTCTCTCTCAAAAAAAAAATTACATAAATAAATAAATGTACTGAGAGTTACCTGAAAGACATGAATATAGAACATCAATTAAAGTATGCTATATTCTAAGTGTGTTAGTGTCTTTTAAGAATTGGTGTTTGTGGAGACCAGGCAGTATTGTGGGAAAAATGTTGCCTATTGAAATAATGCGTTTGACCTTTGGGGTAATGTTTTCTGAATTCTGTGCTGGTTCTTAATGCTAATTTGATGATATTTTCTATCATCTTATATATATATTTTTAATAAATGAGATTGATGCAACAGAAAGATATTAAATTCCTACATTTATTTAAATGTAGAAGCTGCCACTCGCTATCTAGATCTAGTTGATGAATGTAGGTGGCTACACTAAACAACAGATTTTTAGTGTAGACAAAATAGCCTTCGAGTGGAATAAGATGTCATCTAGGACTCTCATAGCTAGAGAGAAGTCAATGCCTGGCTTTCTTTATAACTTCAAAGAACTGGCTGACTATTGTTACGGGCTAACGCAGCTGATGACTTTAAGTTGGAGTTGCGTTGGGGTGTCTGGGTGGCTTAGTTGGTTGAGTGTCAAACTTTGGCTTAGTCATGATCTCAAAGTTTGTGAGTCCAAGCCCCACATCGGGCTCATTGCTGTCAGCGTGGAGCCCGCTTCTGATCCTCTCTCTCTCTTCCCTTCACCTGCTTGCACTCTCTCTCTCAAAAATAAATAAAATATTTAAAAAAATTAAGTTGAAATCACTTCTGATTGGCCATTCTGAAAATTATGTTAAATCTACCCTGTGCTCTAGAAATGGAACAACAACGTCTCACTGACAGCATGTTTGTTTACAACATGTTTACTGAATATTCTAAGCCTATTGTTGAGACCTACTGCTCAAAAAAAAAAAAAGATTTCTTTCAAAATATTACTGCTCATTGACAATGCAACTGGGCATTCAACAGCTCTGATGGATATGGACAAAGATATTAATGCTGTTTTCGTGCCTACTGTCATAATGTACTTTCTGCCACCAAGGAGTAATTTTGACCTTTAAGTCTTATTATTTAAGAGATACATTTCATAAGGTTATAGCTGCCATAGACAGTGATGCCTTTGATGGATCTGGGTAAAGTAAATTGAAAACTTTCTGGAAAAGATTCACCATTCTCAATGCCATTAAGAGCATTTGTGACTCATGGGAAGAAGTCAAAATGTCAACATTAACAGGATTTTGGAAGAAGCTGGATGACTTTGAGAGTTCAAGACTTCAGAGGAGGCAGTGACTGCAGATGTTGTGGAAAGAGCAAGAGAACTAGAACCAGAAGTGGAGCCTGAACATGTGACTGGATGGCTGCAATCTCATGATCAAACTTTCACGGATGAGGAGTCGCTTCTTACAGATGAGCAAAGAAAGTGGTTTCTTGAGATGGAATTGACTCTTGGTATAGGTGCTGTGACAATTGCTGAAATGGCAACAAAGGATTTATAGTATTACATAAATTTCATTGATAGAGCAGTGGCAGGCTTTGAGAGGATTGACTCTAATTGTGAGAGAAGTTCTATGGGTAAAATGCTATCAAACAGCATCACATGCTACAGAGAAATTTTTTTGTGAAAGGAGGAGTCAATTGAGGCAGCAAACATCATTGCTGTCTTATTTTAAAAAGTTGCCACAGCCATCCCAACCTTTGGCAACCACCGCCCTGGTCAGCCAACAGCCATCAACATCAAAGACAAGACCCTCCGCCAGTAAAAAATTACCACATGCTGAAAGCTCAGGTGATTGGTTAGCGTGTTTTGGCTTAAACCATTTTTTTAGTTAAGGTACATACATTGTTTCTTTAGGTGTAATGCTACTACACACTTAATAGACTATAGTAGAAACCTAATTTTTATATGAAGTGGGAAGCCAGCCAATTCATTTGACTAGCTTTATTGCCATGTTTGCTTTATTGCAAGGATTTGGAATCAACCTGCAATATCTCCTAGGTATGCCTGTATTTAAGTGCTCAAATACTGTCCAAATTGGGTGATTTGAGTCAATGTTAATATCTGCTTGAAAAGTAAAAGAATTTACTTGCTGAATTGACCCTCTAAAAATATAAAATTGAGGTTAGATGACAGCAGAAACTTCAAATCACCCTGAGTTTGGGTCTAAGTGAACTCTCCCAGCCACTGACCTTGGCATCACCTTGTTGAGCAGCTAACACTCGTATGTTTTGGGATTTTGCACTAATGACTGACTTTTGCTTGATGATAGGGAAGACCTGCTATTAGAAGTTTCTACTTCTCTGTGTAGAACTTTGGAATATCTGGGAAGCTCTATAGCTGTTTGGACACACCCTTTGCTACTTCTAGCTTTAGGGACATGTCTCTCTAATCTTCTATATCCTTTATTCAAAGAGACATTCTGCATCCTCTGTGCAGGGTGACATCTTTGTCTGTCAATCACATCTTTGTCTTATTGTTGCACATACTACATTGGATCCCCAAATGGATTACATATTAAAAGATCAAGTTCAGAGGCCCAGTTTTAAGGTCAGAGGTGAAAATTAGCATCATGGAACTGTACTTTGCATGTTACAATTAGATACTAAGTTCACTGAGCTAAAATTGTGCAAAAATTGAACTAAGCAAATAAAGGTAAAGTCACTTAAAAATTGATTTGTCTTAATGCAAAGGTCATCTGGTCATGTATGGTAATTAACTGTATTGTGTGAAGTAATATAAATCTTTAGAAGTTGATAAGAAGAGTGCTAATTATTATGAAAATGAAAGACATGATTCTGGACATGTAATGTTGAAGAAGGTACAGATGAAAATGGCCCACTAGAAAGGAATACCATAAAAGTAATTGACCAAGTCAAAGAACATCAGAGGAACAACATTTTATGAATATGAATGCTAATCCACTTAAAAACATTTTGTATACCTGAGACCTAAGAAAGAGGCAAAGACATACAATGAAAAAACAAAAAACAAACAAACAAACAAAAAAACAACAACCAAAAAAACCCAGCTATTGAGGAAGAGGATAAGGTTTTGTTAGCTGAGAGCAAAATGAATTATTTGCTTGAGTATTCCCCAAAGAAGAGGAAGGTAGTATTCTAGAAACTGCAATGCATTCTCCTTTGGGGGAAGCAAGATGTTAAAAGGCTTCGCCATCACACTAGAGCAGATAATTAGGCAATTACAACTATTAAATTTGACAGAGCATTAGTTTAAATGCATTACTCACTAGAATTCTGAAGGAAGTAACAAATAGTATAATTTTTAGTGAATACTTTTGATAACTCATTGAGGACAACATCTTACCAGAGGGTTGAAGGGTGCTAATATATTCTTGAATTTGAAAAATGCACGCATGTGCACACACACACACATACACACACGATCCCAGGGGAAAAAAAAAACTCCCTAGTAAAGCCTAAATCTTCTGAAGTCTTTTCCTCTTTTATATGCAATTATTGCAGTGTGCTTATAGATATTAACCCACCAATCATCAAAAGACCTTTAAGAAGTAGGCAGCAAATATCATTTCAGAATCTCCTACCTTGATTTATAGGTATTAAAATAGAAACAAAAAGAAGTCACCTTGAAAACTACTGGAAAAACCCAGTCTAGGATTTAAGTAACTGACAATTACCAAACATTTGGTAATGCATAATTTAGTGATACCAGAGTCAACTTAGAACACTGTTCTTATCACCTTGCTATAAAATCTTTAAAAGGATTACTCCTGCATTTTTAAAAAGCATGAAATATTGCTACACTGAATAATAATTTAATGTAATAATCACATACTGCTTATCACTTACGTTCCAAATTCCACGTTTTACAGGTATCACAAGATCCTGCTGGTATTCATATGAATTATTGCTGCTTAGAATGAAATAAAGAACTTTTAAAACAATAGTGCTGCCCATTGCATCAGAGGTCCCACTTTATGGGGTGCCTGGGTAGCTCAGTGGGTTAAGCAACTGACTCTTGGTTTTGACTCAGGGTGTGATCTCAGGGTTCCTGAGTTCGAGCCTTACGTCAGGCTCAACGCTAACAGTGCAGAGCCTGCTTGGGATTCTCTATCTCTTCCTCTCTCTCTGCCCCTCCCACACATGTGCCCTCTCTCTCTCTCTCTCTCTCAAAATAAATAAAGTAAAAAACTTAAAAAAAAAAGAAGAAGAAGGTCCACCTTTGTTTCTAAAGATTAGCAGTTACTTAGTGGCATCTTTGGCATACCTGTTTTCATCCACCACTCTCACCGCATGGTTATGGAGATGGATAGCCTAGGTCAGTGACAGATAAATGATGGTCACAGTGGATCTTTGCATTAGGGTTAGACCCTTTAGGGATCTTTGCTCTTTCTGACACTGCTCCTGCTCATATTCAGTAGGGCGCACTCCTAGGCTAGATTGAGGATTCAAGGGGCTAGGGTCTTAGCTTCCTCACCTTTGTGTTCCCTTAGCATATCAACACACTTAACTCTGGTTAATTCATTGCTGTTTGAAGAAATGGATGAATACAGGATCCTTCCAATAAGCTTTTTCTGACATTCTGCATGGATGAGTTTTGGAATCCTTTTTACATAATTCGATATTGGCTTCTATTGCAGTATTTACAATCTTGCTTTGCAATTTCTAGTTAGAAGTCCGCTGTTTCCACAGTCTGGTAACTGCTAGTTCTGGCCTAGCCACATGCTGTGCTAATGATTATATATTCAGTGCCAATCACATAGCAGATGCTCAGTAAATGTTTGCTGAATGAATAAATGCATGTGTTCCCCCCCACCTCCATCTGCAAATATATACCTCTCAATAAACAGTAACAATAATGCACATTTCCATACATTCAAAACATTTTAATATAATTTAAGATATGGCTGCATCTCAGAGATGTTTGTGATTTTATTTTAATTCTACTTCTCAAATCTGCTACCATATTTTTTCTGTGAGTGGCCCTGTGATTTTTGATTTGAGCATGAGGTTCATATCCTCTGAATTCATCAAGAATTCAGAGTGAATTAGTAGAAAGACAGTGTGGATTCGAATTTAGGAGACCAATACTCTTGTTTTGGGTTTACTTTGAAGAAATAAATTAACATCTCTGAGCTGAACACCATCATCTCTAAAGTGGTAAGATTAAACTGGGTGATATCTAAACCTTACTAACTCTAAATATCAATTATTCTAGAACAAATAAATTGAATAAACATTTATTGATTGCCATGTAATAGAGGGGTACTAAGAGAGAGAACGTTCAGAGAGACAGATAGTCCTTGTTGGGATTTATGTATTCTTTAGGGCAATACTGTCTAATAGAACTTTCTATGATGGTGGGATTGCTCTATAACCTGCACTGTCCAACATAACAGACAATAAGCACATGTGACTGTGGAGCACTTGAAAGGTGATTAGTGCAATTGCAAATTTAATTTTATTTAATTTTAATCAACTTAAATTTACTTTTTATTATTTATTTTTTTAAATATGAAATTTATTGTCAAATTGGTTTCCATACAACACCCAGTGCTCATCCCAACAGGTGCCCTCCTCAACCCTCAGTTTATTCTCAGTTTTTAAGAGTCTCTTATGTTTTGGCTCCCTCCCTCTCTAACCTCTTTTTTTTTTTTCCTTCCCCTCCTCCAGGGTCTTCTGTTAAGTTTCTCACCATCCATATAAGACTGAAAACATGGTATCTGTCTTTCTCTGTATGACTTATTTCACTTAGCATAACACTCTCCAGTTCCATCCACGTAGCTACAAAAGACCATATTTCATTCTTTCTCATTGCCACATAGTATTCCATTGTGTATATAAACCACAATTTCTTTATCCATTCATCAGTTGATGACCATTTAGGCTCTTTCCAGAATTTGGCTATTGTTGAAAGTGCTGCTGTAAACACTGGGGTACAAGTGCTCCTATGCATCAGTACTCCTGTATCCCTTGGGTAAATTCCTAGCAGTGCTACTGCTGGGTCATAGGGTAGGTCTATTTTTAATTTTTTGAGGAACCTCCACACTGTTTTCCAGAGTGGCTGCACCAATTTGCATTCCCACCAACAGTGCAAGAGGGTTCCCATTTCTCCACATCCACGCCAGCATCTGTAGTCTCCTGATTTGTTCATTTTGGCCACTCTGACTGGAGTGACATGGTATCTGAGTGTGGTTTTGATTTGTATTTCCCTGATGAGGAGCAACATTGAGCATCTTTTCATGTGCCTCTTGGCCATCTGGATGTCTTCTTTAGAGAAGTGCCTATTCATGTTTTCTGCGCATTTCTTCACTGGGTTATTTGTTTTTTGGGTGTGGAGTTTGGTGAGCTCTTTATAGATTTTGGATACTAGCCCTTTGTCTGATACGTCATTTGCGAATATCTTTTCTCATTCTGTTGGTTGCTTTTTAGTTTTGTTGATTGTTTCCTTTGCTGTGCAGAAGCTTTTTATCTTCATGAGGTCCCAATAGTTCATTTTTGCTTTTAATTCCCTTGCCTTTGGGGATGTGTCAAGTAAGAAATTGCTGCGGCTCAGGTCAGAGAGGTCTTTCTCTGCTTTCTCCTCTAGGGTTTTGATGCTTTCCTGTCTCACATTCAGGTCCTTTATCCTTTTTGAGTTTATTTTTGTGAATGGTGTGACAAAGTGGTCTAGTTTCATCCTTATGCATGTTGCTGTCCAGTTCTCCCAGCACCATTTGTTAAAGAGACTGTCTTTTTTCCATTGGATATTCTTTCCTGCTTTATCAAAGATTAGTTGGCCATACTTTTGTGGGTCTAATTCTGAGGTTTCTATTATATTTCATTGGTCTATGTGTCTGTTTTTGTGCCAATACCATGCTGTCTTGATGATGACAGCTTTGTAGTAGAGGCTAAAGTCTGGGATTGTGATGCCTCCTGCTTTGGTCTTCTTCTTCAAAATTACTCTGGCTATTCGGGGCCTTTTGTGGTTCCATATGAATTTTAGGATTGCTTGTTCTAGTTTTGAGAAGAATGCTGGTGCAATTTTGATTGGGATTGCATTGAATGTGTAGATAGCTTTGGGTAGTATTGACATTTTGACAATATTTATTCTTCCAATCCATGAGCAGGGAATGTCTTTCCATTTCTTTATATCTTCTTCAATTTCCTTCATAAGCTTTCTGTAGTTTTCAGCATACAGATCTTTTACATCTTTGGTTAGGTTTATTCCTAGGTATTTTATGCTTCTTGGTGCAATTGTGAATGGGATCAGTTTCTTTATTTGTCTTTCTGTTGCTTCATTGTTAGTGTATAAGAATGCAACTGATTTCTGTACATTGATTTTGTATCCTGCGACTTTGATGAATTCACGTTTCAGTTCTAGCAGACTTCTGGTGGAGTCTATCGGATTTTCCATGTATAATATCATGTCCTCTGCAAAAAGTGAAAGCTTGACTTTATCTTTGCCAATTTTGATGCCTTTGATTTCCTTTTGTTGTCTGATTGCTGATGCTAGAACTTCCAACACTATGTTAAATAACAGTGGTGAGAGTGGACATCCCTGTCTTGTTCCTGATCTCAGGGAAAAAGCTCTCAGTTTTTCCCCATTGAGGATGATGTTAACTGTGGGCTTTTCATAAATGGCTTTTATGATCTTTAAGTATGTTCTTTCTATCCTGACTTTCTCGAGGGATTTTATTAAGAAAGACTGCTGAATTTTGTCAAATACCTTTTCTGCATCGAGTGACAGAATCATATGGTTCTTATCTTTTCTTTTATTAATGTGATGTATCACGTTGATTGATTTGCGAATGTGGAACCAGCCCTGCATCCCAGGAATGAATCCCACTTGATCATGGTGAATAATTCTTTTTATATGCTGTTGAATTCAATTTGCTAGTATCTTATTGAGAATTTTTGCATCCATATTCATCAGGGATATTGGCTTGTATTCTCTTTATTTACTGGGTCTCTGTCTGGTTTAGGAATCAAAGTAATGCTGGCCTCATAGAACGAGTCTGGAAGTTTTCCTCCCTTTCTATTTTTTGGAATAGCTTGAGAAAGATAAGTATTATCTCTGCTTTAAATGTCTGGTAGAACTCCCCTGGGAAGCCGTCTGGTCCTGGACTCTTATTTGTTGGGAGATTTTTGATGACTGATCCAATTTCTTCACTGGTTATGGGTCTGTTCAACTTTCTGTTTGAGTTTTGGAAGTGTGTGGGTGCTTAGGAATTTGTCCATTTCTTCTAAGTTGTCCAGTTTTTTGGCATATAATTTTTCATAGTATTCCCTGATAATTGCTTGTATTTCTGAGGGATTGGTTGTAATAATTCCATTTTCATTCATGATTTTATCTATTTGGGTCATCTCCCTTTTATTTTTGAGAAGCCTGGCTACAGGTTTATTAATTTTGTTTATTTTTTCAAAAAACCAACTCTTGGTTTTGTTGATCTGCTCTACAGGTTTTTTAGATTCTATATTGTTTATTTCTGCTCTGATCTTTATTATTTCTCTTATTCTGCTGGGTTTAGGCTGTCTTTGCTGTTCTGCTTCTATTTCCTCTAGGTGTGCTGTTAGATTTTGTATTTGGGATTTTTCTTGTTTCTTGAGATAGGCCTGGGTTGCAATGTATTTTCCTCTCAGGACTGCCTTCACTCTATCCCAAAGCGTTTGGATTGTTGTATTTTCATTTTCATTTGTTTCCATATATTTTAAAATTTATTTTCCAATTGCCTGGTTGATGCATTCATTCTTTGGTAGGGTGTTCTTTAACCTCCATGCTTTTGGAGGTTTTCCAGACTTTTTCCCCTGGTTGATTTCAAGCTTCATAGCATTGTGGTCTGAAAGTATGCATGGTATGATTTCAATTCTTGTATACTTATGAAGCACTGTTTTGTCACCCAGTATGTGATCTATCTTGGAGAAGGTTCCATGTGCACTCGAGAAGAAAGTATATTCTGTTGCTTTGGGATGCAGAGTTCTAAATATATCTGTCAAGTCCATCTGATCCAATGTCTCATTCAGGGCCCTTGTTTCTTTATTGACTGTGTGTCTAGATGATCTATCCATTTCTGTAAGTGGAGTGTTAAAGTCCCCTGCAATTACTACATTCTTATCAATAAGGTTGCTTGTATTTGTGAGTAATTCTTTTATATATTTGGGGGCTCCTTTATTCGGTGCATAGACATGTATAATTGTTAGCTCTTCCTGATGGATAGATCCTGTGATTATTATGTAATGCTTTTCTTCATCTCTTGTTACAGCCTTTAATTTAAAGTCTATTTTGTCTGATATAAGTATGGCTACTTCAGCTTTCTTTTGACTTCCAATAGCATGGTAGATAGTTCTCCATCCCCTCAGTTTCAATCTGAAGGTGTCCTCGGGTCTAAAATGAGTCTCTTACAAATAGATGGGTCTTGTTTTTTTATCCATTCTGATACCCTATGTCTTTTGGTTGGCGCATTTAATCCGTTTACATTCAGTGTTATTATAGAAAGATACGGGTTTAGAGTCATTGTGATGTCCATAGGTTTCATGCTTATAGTGATGTCTCTGGTACTTTGTGGTCCTTGCAACATTTCATTCACAGAATCCCCCTTAGGATCTCTTGTAGGGCTGGTTTAGTGGTGATGAATTCTTTCAGTTTTTGTTTGTTTGGGAAGACCTTTATCTCTCCTTCTATTCTAAATGACAGATTTGATGGATAAAGGATTCTCGGCTACATATTTTTTTCTGTTCATCACATTGAAGATTTGCTGCCATTCCATTCTGGCCTGGGAAGTTTCAGTAGATAGATCTGCCACTAGTCTTATCAGTCTCGCTTTATATGGTGGAGCATGTTTATCCCTAGCTGCTTTCAGAATTTGGTCTTTATCCTTGTATTTTGCCAGTTTCACTATGATATGTCATGCAGAAGATTGATTGAAGTTACGTCTGAAGGGAGTTCTCTGTGCCTCTTGGATTTCAATGCCTGTTTCCTTCCCCAGATCAGGGAAGTTCTCAGCTATTAGTTGATCAAGTACACTCTCAACCCCTTTCTCTCTTTCTTCCTCTTCTGGAATTCCTAGTATACAGATATTGTTCCATTTGTTTGCATCACTTATTTCTCTAATTCTCCCCTCACACTCCTGGATTTTTTTCTCTCTCTTTTTCTCAGCTTCCTCTTTTTCCATAATTTTATCTTCTAATTCACCTATTCTCTCCTCTGCCTCTTCAATCCGAGCTGTGGTCACCTCTGTGTTATTTTGCACCTCATTTGTAGCATTTTTAGCCCCTCCTGACTGTTTCTTAGTTCCTTGATCTCTGTAGCAATAGGTTCTCTGCTGTCCTCTATACTTTTTTCAAGCCCAGCAAGTAATTTTATGACTATTATTCTAAATTCTTGTTCCGTATATTGCTTAAATCATTTTTGATCAATTTGTTAGCTGTCGCTACTTCCTGGAGTTTCTTTTGAGGAGAATTCTTCCATTTCGTCATAATTTCGATAGTCCCTGGGGTGGCAGGGAACTGCAGGGCACTTCCCTTGTGCTATCTGGAGTAACTTGTGTTGGTGGGTGGGGCCGCAGTCAGACCTGATGTCTGTCCCCAGCCCACCGCTGGGGCCACAGTCAGACTGGTGTGTACCTATCTTCCCCTCTCCCAGGTGCAAGGTTCACTGTGGATTGGTGTGGCCCCTGTCTGGGCTACTTGCACACTGCCAGGCTTGTGGTGCTGCTTTGATGAGAATGGTGTATTAGCCAGGGTGGATCCACAGGTGCACAGGGGTGGGAGGGGCAGGCTTAGCTCGCTTTGCCATTGGTGGTCCCCTGTGGGAGGGGCCCTGCAGCACTAGGGGGGAGGCAGGTAGACCTGTTGGAGGGATGGATCCATAGAAGCACAGCTTGGGTGTTTGCACAGTGCAAGCAAGTTCGGTGACAGAAACTGGTTCCCTTTGGGATTTCGGCTGGGGAATGGGAGAGGGAGATGGTGCTTCCCAGCGCCTTTGTTCCCCACGGAGCTGAGCCCTGTCTTCCGGGGCTCAACACCTCTCCCTCCCGGTGTCCTCTTGCCCTCCCACTCTCTCAGCAGAGCTTTTGACTTTTAACATTCCAGATGTTAAATCCTACTGGCTGTCAGAACTCATGGACTCCGGTCCCTCCACTTTTGCAAGTCTGACTCGGGGGCTCTGCCTTGCTGGGCGGGCTGGCTGCCCCTCCACCACCCCGGCTCCCTTCTGCCAGTCCGTGTAGTGCCCACTGCCTCTCCGCCCTTCCTACCCTCTTCCGTGGGCCTCTCGTCTATGTATGGCTCCGGAGAGTCCGTTCTGCTAGTCTTCTGGCGGTTCTCTGGGTTATTTAGGCAGATGTGGGTGGAATCTAAGTGATCAGCAGGACGAGGTGAGCCCAGCGTCCTCCTACACCGCCATCTTCTCTCCAATCAACTTGAATTTATAAGCCACATGCAACTATATTGGACAGTGCAGGTATAGACAGACAGCTATGTGAAAAAATAACGTGACTGTAGTAAATTTAAAAGCAAAAGTACAATAGAGGACAAAAGATTAAATTCAAAGAAATTTCTTTGTGTTTTAAAAAAGTATATCAAACTTGGCTGACTCAGTCAGTAGAGCATATGACTCCTGATCTTGGGGTTGTAAGTTCAAGCCCCACATTGGGCATAGAGATTCCTTAAAAAAAAAACTAATTAAAAGTAAAAAAGCATATCAAACATAAAGAAAATGGATTTTAAAAATTACATAATATACATGGAGATTAGTTGAGTACTCAAGTGTTTGTGTAAATATCTTTTTAGTATTGTAGAAATGACCTTAGGTAAGGAATTTTTTCAGAACATCTAAATCTGTTTATAACACAGATTTTTAGCTAAGAATTAGAAAATACTGAGGAGCAGAGCAAACATAATCATGTTTTGTATAATCGGTTTATGGGATTCAAAATGACTATTATGATCCCATATAACCGTAATGAGTACAGGGATGAAAACAATCATAGAGGCCAGAATCAAAATTAATGTACAATATAGGCCCTGGCTTGAGAAAATGACAGGGGAAAATGGTTGTGCAAGTGTATTAATTTATTAAAATTCTCACTATAAAATATTTTGGTAAAAATAAGAGTCATAAAATCTGTTTAGAAACATTTAAGAAAGAGAAAGTGACTATAGTCACAGCATGGATTCCAAATCAACCAAGTTATTTTGGCAGGTCATAATGAAAATTAAACCATGTTTGGAATAGTATGCTAGGTACATGTCTGATCACTATATTATTCTCTTGAATGAACATTACTGAAATTACAGAGGTAGGACGGAACGCAACCAAACAAACTTAAAATTTTAAATCTAACTTTATTTATTTTTTTTCAACGTTTATTTATTTTTGGGACAGAGAGAGACAGAGCATGAACGGGGGAGGGGCAGAGAGAGAGGGAGACACAGAATCGGAAGCAGGCTCCAGGCTCTGAGCCATCAGCCCAGAGCCCGACGCGGGGCTCGAACTCACGGACCGCGAGATCGTGACCTGGCTGAAGTCGGCCGCTTAACCGACTGCGCCACCCAGGCGCCCCAAACAAACTTAAAATTTTAAAGGACAGAGCATTATTCATGAGGAATGATTATCCATCTTAGCAAACGTGGCCTTGAAAAAGATGACTAGGGGGTGAACCCCAAGAGGTTTATTGGTAACAGCAAGGAAAGGCTGGATTGATAATGACCTGAAATTGAAAAGGAAGAAATATAAATTAGGAAACACTTTCTGATTGAAAGAGTCAATCAGACAAAACAACAACAACAACAAGAAAAACATACAACTTGCTAAGGAAGATAGTATCAATACTAGTGACATCAAAAATTGGTTCAATGATAAATTTAGCTCTTGGTAAAACTTTATGAAAGAAATATTGGTAACAGTAAATTGAATACACAGGATATAGTCTATATATTAAAAGAATAAAATTTTAGTTTAGTTCTGTCCTAAGCATCTGGAGGGAAAATGCAGAGAAAGTATAATATAGTAGAAGGGGCATTGACATTGGAGTTGGAAAGATGTATTTGAATTCACATTCTGCCACTGCTAACTCAACTTGAGTCAAATTGCTTTACCTCTCTGAATCTGAGTTTCCAAAGCTGCACCAAGTTTAATGAGACCTACTTAAGAGAGTTGTTTTCATGTTTAATGAAATAATATGTGGAAAATGCCTAGCATTATACCTAGGTATTCTTGTGTTCCTTATAAACAAGGGCCTCAATTCAGTCAACTGTAATATACATGTATACACCAGTCAGAACAATTCCTTCTAATATTTATTGAGCATTACCCCACGAGAGGCATTCTCCTAGGTACCAGCTGTATAAATAGAGGAAGGAAGCTGTGTTCATTGCCCTCAAGGAATCACAGCCTAATCAGGAAAATAGACTCATAAATAACAGTTACATAAGTCAAATCATGAGAAGGGTTCTAAACAGCCTTGAACAAGTGCTTTGGGAAAAGAGAAAGGCAAGATTGGAAGAGGATGAGCAGGATAACAATCCATACAAAATCAGATAAACTATTTGATCTTGGCATAAGTGTGTCCTGTCACTTCATTAGTTTTAAGAGTTCATTCATTTATTTCTTTAACAAATATTCATTTAGCACCTACAGTATTCCAGGCTCTGGAACACAATGATGAAGGAGGTGCAGTAGTGCCTGCCCTCACTGGAAACATAATCTGGTCTAAAATGAATTGGAGAGCCATGCCACCCTTCATTACAAGATTGTCGATAGGGGATGTATGGAAGCAGGAGTAAATTTCATCACATGGCTCCCATGTCTTACAATGTTTCGATTAAAAGAAGCCCCAAGGGCAAATCAGAAGGGTAAAAACTTCCATCAAAAGTAGTATGTAGACTGAAGGGTGTATATGTGGAAAGGGATGGGGTCAGTCCTCATTGGGTTAGTGAAAGAGTAGAATGAATTCCATGCATAAGGGAGAATATTTGGCTTTAGAATGAGGATTAATCTCAGGTTTCTCTTAACACAAGGGGACAGAGGCAGCCTTTTCTCTCATCCATTGCCCTTCTGGTATAGGTCTAATCTTTTTAAACCTCAATGCCAAATAAATGTTTGTTTACTAAATTAATAAATACATGAACATCTTTAAATTATGAGGCTTAAATTTTTATTCTAAAATATACATTGTTGGTAATTTCTATATTAATAATTGTTCTTTTTGTTGAGGCTGACATTTTAGTTGCCCTCCTCAAAGATCTGGTATTTATGAGGAAATTCAGAGTCATATTACTGCAAAAAGTAACTAAATATTGAGCTTACATTATATTTCTCCTTTCTCCAGACACCCTCTTAACCTGTTCCACAGCCTGACCGAAACATTTATGTCAAAAGATGGTATTTCATGAACATGAGGAAATGCTTTTTTTTTTTAAATGCTTTGCCATTTGAAATTTGAATGCCCTTCTTTGTCTTTTTGCCCAGAAAGCCATAAAAAGCAGGTAGTGCTAACAGCCATTAGAATTACCTGGTGCAGTTAAGGCCATATAAGCACTTAGCCAGATTTATTTGAAAATGGTTGCATTTAACAAACCACCCAAATATGAGTTAAATGATCTGTGGACAAAAATTGTAAAACAGTCTAATAAATTTCTGGTGCTTAAAAATATATTGGTAGCAGATAAGAAGAATCCTATCACACTCAACAAAATGATCAAGGGGGTTGACTTTATATTTAAAGAGAACCAGAAATCAGATCAAAAAATACTAACATTTAGGTGTGTTCCTGATACTGGGTGTGTGAGTTGAAAATAATGTAGCTTTTTTTTTTAATTGCTAATCGATTTACTAGGTAGCCTCCATAATCTAGATTAAATTTTCCCTTGTTTCTAGGAGAGTCAACACAAATTCTTAGAATTTTCTGCAGCACAGGGCTATAGTACTTACCTTTTCTCTTTCTCTCTATCCCTCTCTCTGTCTCTGTCTGTCTGTCTGTCTCTCTCTCTCTCTCTCTCTCTCTCACACACACACACACACACACACACACACACACACACACACAGTTTCTAACTTTAGAATGAAGTTAATGAGTTAACTTTAGAATGAAGTTAGGAGTTTTGCCTGTCTTTTTGGTCCCCTTAGAGGAAGAGAATAAGATTTGAACTCAGCTTTGGTTTACTTAGCTTAAGACTGTCTGATGAGAATGCAAAACAAATTTTAAACCCTTTGTGATTTGTTTGGTATCATTTGTTCAATACTTTTGGAAAGACAACCACAGATAACACTATGGGAGACAACAAGGACTAGATGTATTAACAATAACTCTAGGTTTATAATGTCTTTCTCTTCTGACTGTGATTAGCTGTCAGAATCTCTTCAGAATCTCTCTTAAAACAATGAAACTTCAGGGATAATTTAATATCCCAAGTTCAAAATGTGCTTAAATAACGAATGGTTTACAATGAGTTTGAGGCACAATAAAAATTTTGTGTTTTAGAGACCCAGGTCATGCTTTTGCCGATAGACTGTCTCTCTGGGTGAGTCACTGAACTCTGATTCTTTTGTTGTCCATCTGTCACCAAGTGAATGACCTGCCTTTTTCCTTGGCAAAGGAATAAATAAACATTTCCTAGGTTTTTCAAATGCCAATTCGATCCAAATGTTGAATGCAACTGAAAACAAATGCCGTAAGACAAAAGAGGAAGGCTTTGTCGTTATGACAGCTGGAAAATACAAAACACCGGAATACTGTTTGTCCCACACACAGTGTTAAATATTGTAGCTGATTTTCATTCATTGAATAGATGCTTTTGGGGGACGTTGTGTAAACAAAACCAATTTTAATGTTTTAAAATCAGTGAGGATTTTTCTGCATTATATTGCTAACAGATCATCGGTAAGTAGAGTGTTGACTTGATCTCTTTTACCTACAGTGGTGATAAGTTTGCTCTGAACCAATAAACTATCTATACAGTCTCAACTGATCCCTATTGTGATTGAAATGTTTCTGAGACAGCTGGCCAGGATTATTGGAGGCATAATATGTGACTGAAGAACAGATGTCTTCTTCGTTTGAAGTTAACCAGTCTGTTTAGGACTCAACCTTTGACCTTATGCTTAAGAGTACACAGAACTAGTCAAATTAACTGGTCCCATTTCCCCCCTCTCATAGCCACCAAGGAATATGCTTAAAGAAAGAATAGGATATAACAGGTGTTGTGATCTCTACTAAGGGACCATTGATTATCTCAAGTTCACTTTTCCTAAGTTGCAAGAACATAAAATCTAGTGAAATATTCTAGTACTGGGACATCATTTATCTTGCATTGTAGTTTGGCTAGATAGGATTATTGTCTTTTAAATTTTCTATAACTGGGTGATAAATTGCCATAATTTGATCTGTCTCCTATAATTTTAGATATCATTCTGTTAGACAAATAAAATTAAAATGGCAAAAGCCCTTAATATAACCATGGGATATTAAGATGTTTTCCCTATGAGGAAATGAAGCCCACCCCCACTGAAATGCAAGAGGAGGAAAGAGCCTTTGTCCTAATTCTGAGCTAGGGTAAGAGGTGATAAGAAAACTTGATATGGCCCAATGACACAAGTTTTATTTTCTGATTTTAGATTTCTTATTAGATGTTCCCTCTTAAGAGTGAGATTGTGAAAGGAGAAGTTAAGTACCTTACCATATGCTGCAGATTGAGTACTTGTCTCCCCCAATTCATATTTTGTGATGGTATTTGGAGGTGGGGTTTTTGGGAGGGTGGAACCGTCATGAGTGAGGCTAGTGCTCTTATAAAAGAGACCCTAGAGAGCTCCTTTACTTTTCTGCCTTGTGAGGGTACAGCAAAAAGACAACTGTCTAACAACCAGGATGCAAGCATTCAGCAGACACCGAATCGGCTGCTGTCTTGGTTGTAGACTGCCCAGCCTCTAGAACTGTTTGTCGTTTAAGCCACCCAGTCTAAGGTGTTTTCATTATAGCAGCCTAAATAGGCTAAGATACTTTATTTCCCTGGAGGCTGACATGGTCTAGAGTTATTCATGCTTCTATCTCTGAGACAGTCATCCAGGTATCATAGTATTCCTGCCTTTATATAAATTAGTTTATAAAGATGAGGCTGGCAAAGAGGTGTTATGACAGACGGTACTTTGAAAACAAAGTCTTCACTCTGATAGCTCTTCTCAAGTACATTCAATGAAGGTCAGATGAGGATAAAAAACTAACTCTTGACAATACTGATATCTTTCACTTAAGGGTCTTCTGTTTGATCTGCAGCAAGAAGAAAACACTGCTCCTCGACTACATGATGCACTTGGTAAGTAAATGATCCAAAAATGTATTCTAGGATGGATTCATTCATCTACTCTATTTCTGAGTATTTTTGGCCAAAAAGTACGCAACTTTATTAGTTACAGCATCTATTCAACTTTAATGAGAAAAAAAACTATAATCAATATTGGATATTACTTCTGCTGACATTATACAAACCATATGTTTCATTTTACTTAAAAGTTAATAGTTTAATATGAAAGCCAATGTATGTTTTTCTATTTACATTTGAATACAAATAAGTACTTCCTTTGTAAATGTGTGTTATCTAGACTTTCAATGTCTTTAACTTCCTTAGGATCCTATCATCTACTTCAAGGTAATATTAATCCCAGGCATTTCCATTCACGTGAAATAACCATAGAGGTTCATACTTCTCAATGTTTTTATCCCACTTATTGATAAGACATACTGAAATTCTACTTAATTGTTTTCACCATCTCAGATTCCAAAGTTTGAGAGAATAATTTCTCAAACTTATAATTAGCTAGTGTGAAAAAACAACAAAAAAATTATTTATCATGTATATCTTCATCAAAGACTAAGCTTGTAAATGTAATAATCAATAAGTATTATTTAGTAAAAGGATAAAATAAAGAAAAAGAAAGAATTTAAAACTTCAGTATTATTGAAGCCATCATTCTTCATTAGTGTTACATAACATTATATAACTTTGAAAGTTTATATTCTTTTGAAGAAAGGTACTGTAAAACTTTTTTTTACAAATAAGAAAAATAGGGGCACCTGGGTGGCTCAGTTGGTTAAGCATCTGACTTTGGTTCAGGTTATGATCTTGAGGTGAGTGAGCTCAAGCCCTTTGTCAGGCTCTCTGCTGCCAACGCAGGTTTGCTTTTGATCCTCTGTCCCTCTCTCTGCCCTTCCTGCTTGTGTGTGCTTTCTCTCTCTCACACACAAAAAGAAACATTAAAAAAAAAAGAAAAAGAAAGACATGAAAGTAATTAAACTTAAGCATTTCTATGAGAGGCACTGAATGGAATCAATGACCAAAAGTTAGGAAAAAGAAAAAAAAAGAAAAGAAAGAAAGAAAAAAAGAATTCAAGGGGTGCCCGGGCAGCTCAGTAGGTTAAGTGTCTGACTTCGGCTCAGGTCATGATCTCACAATTTGTGGGTTCAAGCCCTGCATTGGGCTCTGTGCTGACAGCTCAGAGGAGCCTGCTTCGGATTCTGTGTCTCCCTCTCTCTCTCTTTGCCCCTCCCCTGCTCACACACACTCTCTCTCTCTCAAAAATATATAAACACTAAGAAAATATTTTTAAAAATTCAAGTTTAGCTTTGATAACTTCTAAATATGTAAAATTGAATAACTTACTTAAAGTCTGTAAATTTTAGTAGTATTTTCTCCCCAGTAGTTTTATTATAAAGATGTAATACAACCATATATGTAAAATGCATAATGGGATCTCTGTTCTCATCACTATTATCACTTCTGCCAACTTTCATATAGGTGCTCCTTTCATTTAAGTGTGCTCTTAATAGGCGTAACCTATCCCTTTATAAATGGTTGATTTTGGAGGCTATGGTTAGTTTACCAAAATACACAATTAGAAATATTGATATGTAGAATGAATGTAGAAAAATCTCATAGATATAGAAAATGTTTAAAAAAACCCACGGAAGCGTTTTCTGAAAATGTGGCTCCATTCACACTTTTTCAGTGTTGGAGACTCTGCTAAGCATTGTAACCTATATAGAGCTACAAATCTATGTGTGTGTGTGTGTGTGTGTGTGTGTGTGTGTGTGTAAGTAGAAGGAGGAAGAAAGGAAGGAGATTGGAGAATAAAGAATGATCTCTCTAACCCTCTCTATCTCACCTCTATTCTCCCATGGGAAATTAGGCCAAATAGAGAAAAACAAGCTTAGATAAAAGCCAAAAGGCCAGTGTATTACTAATTAGGTAAATAAACAGTGTGCTATAAAACCTTTTTAATTTGTTACCAGGATCATTTAGAATAGCATGAAATTTGAAATAAGTGCTATTCCCTAGCCTATTAGATAAGATTTCCCCATTAAAATTAGTCATTTAATCCAAAATAAAAAAATATATATAATTTGAGGTGGAAATTGGGTCCCAGGGGTACTTTAGGTTGCTAAATTGGTTAGATAACTTGAAGTGAATGTCACTAAATAGCCACAAGTAAGCCATAAGTGAAAGAATGATCCGTGAACTACTCTGATTACTTGTCAACAGCAGAAGAGGGAGCAGCGTAGACTATAAAGGATGTAACCTTTGCAGATGACTTCCTCATATTGACAAGTAATCTGGACAATTTATTGCTTTTCTTTGAAGGTTCATACATGCAGAGCTGTCGTATAGGTTTAATGAGATACAGACATCTGATATTCAAACCCCTTTTGCTCAGAATTGCCCTTCTATTCTAATTAACTAGGTTTTATGGTATTTTTATTTGTTTTCTAGTCTCCTTTTTGGCCTTAATTAAAAGAGACAGTATGATAAAATGGCTATTTCCTTTCTGCAACACATTCGGTGATGTTTGCAAGTTTAACTCAAGCTTCCGGATAAGAGCATGGCACATGGGTTGGAACATGCGTTACGTTCCAGATATCAAAGTTAGCTTTAGTTTGACTTTGTGAGATTCTAAAAGCAGCTGTGCTTTGTTGCACTTGCTTAGATCCCAACAGTGATTTAGTTCTGAGGATTATATATTTGTCTCTTATGTGTCAAAAGTCCTATCCCTTGTGACTTTACAACTCTGTTTTTGTATTTAATGTAAAAGCATGATAGCTTCGCATTGATGATTGTCAGCAGTTGCTATTTATCATCTGTCAAAATTTTTCTCATGGGAAGGCAGAAAATCAAATGGATTATGGCTGTTTTTTTAGTTGCTTCAAGGAATCTTGCATGACACAAGGCAGAGAAAAAAAAAAAGAATGGTAAAATGACTCCGTGACAAGTAACTTAGCATTCAGATAAATCTGTGATTTTATGCACATAGCAGAACTGTCATTCACCCTGACAAAATAGCATATTTTAAAGTGTTATGTCAATTTGCTTGTTTGACCTCTAGGTTGCTTTACCACCTGGCCTGGTAGTTACATAGTTTTGCAGTTACTTGTTTCTAGTGAAACAATAAACTAAGCTGGTTTGATGGCACCTCTGAAGAGTGTGAATGGGATCCAGTTATTGGATTATTCTCCTTTCAGATTTTCCATCTGATTGCTGAGATTATCATCAAATTCTGGTGACTTGTCAAAATTGGGGAAGTCAATCTCATTGAAGAGAGATGAGTGGAATTTTAGCAATTCATTTTTATTGAACTAAAATGGGCTGCGTTTGGAGATATAAATGATGACGTTGGAAGTCAGTGATTACATCTGGAGGAAGTCAATGGAATCCACTACTAGAAATTTTGGAGTAATAAACATGCCACCCTTATAGAGCCATATAAAAATGCTAATTGTGTCTTAGGAATAATCATCTTGGCCAATAGATAGGGAATTTATAGGACTACCAGATTCTCATGAAGTATCTGTTGTTAACTTTGAATTTCACTGTAGATGTAAATATAGAGGTATGTTCTAGCCCAGAGTTTTTCAATCTCAAATAATGATATTTGGGCTGAAAAACTCTATGTGGTCTGTCTTGTGCATTATAAAGTGTTTAGCGATAGCCCTGACCTCTTCCCACTAGATGTCTTCCCACTAGAACCACTCATTCATTCCTTCTAACAGGGCTTTAAATAAAGTCCTATAATCACAGCCAACACACTAAACAGAAAAAAGACTTCAACTACTCTAATTCTAAATTCAAGGAATTACCATGAATTAGGCAAACTATTGCTCTGAGGGCTTAAGAGAGGTCAGCTTCAAACTACTGCAAACTCCTACCCCCAACAACCACTGCTCAACTAACCAACATTAACAGAAAACAGGGAGAATTTTGTTTTTCTTTTTTTAGGAATTTAGTGTTTATGGGAAAATGCTAGACCTTCTCTTCTAGGAGAAGCAAAGATTGCTTTATTCTCCCTTAAGATAAAGGGAAGTTTTTCAAGAGAATAATTCCTAAATATCGAGGGTGGTAGCATATTTAAATATTGTTCATCTCTTTTCAGGGACCAGATATCCTTAAGAGAAGGAAAGAGTCACTGAACAAAAATTATTAATGTATTAGAGTTCCAAAAATGTCTTCTTTCTTTATATGCTAAAGAGAGTTCTGGCCTTTGCACTCTTAGTTTGTTGCCCTCTTTCCAAAGAAGATTATGCTCTTGCCAGATGGTTTGCTAGGTTTTTGTAATGCAAAATCAGTATAAGGAGAGGAAAACAGAATTTGGGAAATAGCAGATTAAGGAGAGAGGGGGAGTAGAGAGACAATATCCAGATGGCATATGTGTCCTCTGTAATGTAGAGATACAGCTTGGAAAGATTTTTCTTCTTAGAAAAATTAACATTAAAAAAGAGACAAAGTGAAAAAAAATGAGAGAAAGAGTGACCGCGTTGAAAGAATTCATCAATAGCTGATTCAAGATCATTTTTCATGTCCAGAGTTGAATGCCCAATGATGCCTGAATTCAGAAGACTATAAGATATAGCTACTGAATAAATGTAATATGGTCCTAAACGTAGCAGACACATATCACACAGCAACCTCTAAGTGGAGAGAAAGTGTAGTAGACCTCAGATTTATCAATACAATTTTTTCTTTAAAAAATTTTTTAATGTTTATTTATTTTTGAGAAAGACAGAGACAAGCAGGGGAAGGTCAGAGAAAGAGGGAGACATAGAATCCGGAGCAGGCTCCAGGATCCAAATGGTCAACACAGAGCCTGACACAGGGCCCGAATCCACAAACCATGAGATCATGACCTGAGCGAAAGTCAGACACTTAGCTGACTGAGCCACCCAGGTGCCCCTCAATATAATTTTTTCTTAATAGAGAGCAAAATATTAGACAGTTGCTGAAGCATCATCCCTGATAGGATTCTCATCAGTTGGAAAAACAATTTGAACTTGGGGACAAAGCATTATTAATGGGTTGTTGCAGAAATGATTTTTCTAAGAGCTTCTTCCTTAAATGTTGGAGAAAGGAAGGAAGGATAGAGGAAGAGGAGGTCTCCTTGCCTACCTGGCCATATGTAGTCATGGAGTGGTACCCCTTAAATGGATGCAGAATGAATGATCATCAATGAGCATCAAAGGCTGCTGAAGTGTTGGTTTCACCCTGACTCCCTCTGTCATTACATTACAGGCTTCTAAACCCCAAGCTAACCAGACTATCCTATATCCTCTATTTGCTCCATTCACCTGTATATCCCTTCTTGTGGAGCCATGGAAAACCGTGGAGCAAGGGCAAGGTAGGGATTACCTCCATCTTTTTCAAGACACACATTATTGTGATATCTTTAAGTACTGTTGACCTTCCAGCTATAGATATCCCCACATGAAAATTGTACACAGTTTTGATATTCAAAAGTACCCCCAAATCTCAGAAAATACATAAAAGGTGTATTTTTGTTCGTTTTGTTTTTTCTCCTCCATGATAAAGGAGGGAACTGAAAAGGGCAATGTGGCAAAATGTCTAAGTTTCCAGAATGCTCTGTCAGAACATAGCAACATATTCCGCTCCACTGAGATGGAATTAAGGGTGTTGCAGCTCAACAAACATGGAGTTGAGGAATGAAACAGTCTCCATGACTCCAGACACACTCTATTTCTAGTCTGTTACTCATTTGCCATCTTTTTCTGTTGGGAACTTGCATATTGCCTCTTGTGTCTTTCTGCGCTCACTGTGGCTCAGGCCATCACTGTTGATTTTCACAGGCTTGAGAGTAGGGAATTAGTGCCTCAAATGCTCACCTCCAGTAATGATAACATTTCTTGAATATTTACTGTGTGTAGGCTGTTCAAATTTTGGGTGTATGTGTGTGAGCTTTTAAGTATAACAGGCTTATACATAAGTAGATGAAACATGTACAGCTGTAGGAGTTGTTACAAAATGAACATACCCAGGTTAACCACTACCCTGACCATGCTCCTTCTCTACCACTAATACATAGCTACTCTCCCCATCCCCAAATATAACCTGTATTCTGACTTCAAATACCATATATTAACTCTGGCTTTCTTAGAACTTTATATCAATGGAATCATACTGTATGCATTCTTTTGTGTCTGGCTTCTTTAACTCAACTTTATAATTGTAAGATTAACCCATGTTTGTGAATGTTTGTACACTCTCATTGCTGTATAGCTTATTTATCCATTATACATTTGTTATTATGATTATTAATATATGAGTATTCTCATACATGCGTATTGGTGATATATTTCTGTTATGTCTATACTCAGGAAAGAAATACCCATTTATGCTCCCAGTAGCAATTATCTGACAGTTCAGTTGCTCCGTATTACTGTCGATACCTCATATTATCTGTCTTTTTAATTTTAGCTATTTGGTGGGTATTTTTATATCTCACTGCAATTTTAATTTGCTTATCCTTTATGATTACTGTTGTTGAGACTGTTCCAAATTTGTGTGTATGCGTATGAACTTTTAAGTATGTTATTCAGTACCCTCTCACATTTTTCTTGTCAGTATAAATATCCTTTTTTGTGAAGTTCAAGACTTTTGCCCAATAGTCAATTGAGATGTCTACATTTCTCATGTTGATTTAAAGGACTGGGAGGACGGGATGGATATACATGAATACTTTGTTAAAGATGTAAATATTTATGCTTCATGGATATTCTTTATTTCTTTATGGCATCTTTTGTTGAAAGAACAAGTTCTTAATTTAAATACCGTTAAATTTAAACCTTTTTGTTGCCATTGTTGTTCCTCATACTTAGTGCTTTAATGTCCTTCCCTATCTCAAGGTCATGAAGAAATTTCCCCCCAAAATTTTTTTTGTTTGTTTTCTTTCTAACTTTTAGCTTCACAATCCATATGGGATTGATTTTTTTTTTGTGCAGTAGGAAGTATGGGTTAAGTCATTTGTTTCCATGTGCAGATCTAATTGATCCACTATTGTTTATTGAAAAGATTATTCTATCTCAACCACACTACATTGTGACATTTTAAAAAATCAAGTGACAGTTTCAGGAAACAAATCTTTGGATTTTATTCTGTTCCATCAGACCATTTGTCTGTTCTTACCACGTTTTGTTAATTACCACTGTTTTAGAATACATTTTGGTATTTGGTATGTATGTATATCTTCTTCAAACTTGCCTCCAATTTTGGTCTTCTTTAAGCTCACCTTTGCTCTTTTGAGCTGCTAAATAAATTTTAAAATCAGTGTGTTGACACAGCCCCTCTTCCACCACTAACATACACATATACACTTTAAAAAAATCTGCCAGAATTTTTATTGGAATTGTAATGAATCCATTGGTCAATTTGAGAAAATTTACTTTTTGTTTTAAATGTTCAGTTTTTCAAACCATGAACATATCTATTTCTTCACATTCAAAAATTTTTTTCATTAATATGATCAGTGTTCAAGTGAAGTATACTAAAATTTCCCAATATTATTTGGATTTTTCTTTTTCTCCTTTTTTATTGGGAAATTTTATTGGAAGAGGATTCCTATATCTATGTCATTTTATGTGTACAAATTTTTATATTTATTCTTCATTGTGTATGTACATGTATATCATCATGAAATATCTGTCCTTAACTCTAGTAATACTTTTGCTTTATAACCTAAATTTGACAAATATTAATAGAGTGTTATTAGATTACTTTTGTAGTTTTATGTTGTATCAGTTTTACTTTTAAGCTTGCTGAGTTATGTTTTTGTGAAGAGGAAATAGTTTTGTTCTCTTTGTTTTTAATTCTGCATGACCTTTTTCTTGCAATTGTAGCTTGTTTATATGTAAAGTAGACATTGATAGAGTTAAGCTTATATCTATGTATGATCTATTTGTTTTCTATTTTTCTCACCTGTTCTATATTCATTTTTCTCTCTTTACTTAGCTTTAAAAATTAGCTAGATATTTTGTTCTTCAAAAATGTTTTTCCCCGCTACAAGGAAATTTTATTTATTTATTTATTTATTTGTTTGTTTGTTTGTTTTAATATATTAAATATAACTTATTGTCAAGTTGGTTTCCATACAACACCCAGTGCTCATCCCAACAGGTGCCCTCCTCAGTGTCTTCAAAAATGTTTTATCCCTATACAATAACCATAGAGATTATAACATTTTCTTTAATTTATTAGAATCCAATATAAATACACTTACAGTGCTTCTCAGATGATGCTACAATCTTCATGTACATTAACTTCACTTATCTGTTCCCTTTTATTATATTATTATTTCAATGCATTTTAGTTCTAAATATAGTTAAACCAAACAGAGCATTATTGTTGTTTTGTACAGTCCAAGTTCTTTTATATATACAGCATAGTTACCATTTCCATTTTTCTTTATTACCCTCTTCCTTTCTTTGTTCTGTCTATGGCATGTTCTTCTGCTTGAAGAACAACTATGGGGCTGCCAAGGAAAAATATATCAGTGTTTTTCTCTTATTGTCTGAAGATACTTATTTTCCCTTACCTTTTGAAGGATATTTTCATTAGGTAAAGAATTTTACCCTGGCTGTTATTTTCTTTCAACACTTTCAAGGTATTCTATTATTTCCTCACTTCCATCATTTTAGTTGGGAAGTTAGCTGTCACTTTTATCATTACTCTCTTGAAGGACGTGTTTTTTTCTTTGCTATTTTAAATATTTTTCTTTGTCTTTGCTTTTTAAAAGTTTTATTATTGTGTGCCTAGATTTAATTTTATCTGTACTTCTGTTGCTTTCATCAGTTCTCATGTATCTCAAAATTTCATTTCTGTATTTTTAATCTTTTTTTGTCCCTATGCATCAGTCTTGAGATTTCCTACTTATGTATCTTGAAGTTAAGTGATCATTTCTTCCATATATAATATGCTCTTAAACCCATATACTGAGTTCTCATTTCACAGTACTGTATTTTTCAGTTCTATAATTTCTATGCTGAAGTACTTCACCTTATCATCTATCTTTTTGGACATATTAATTATAGTTTACTAAATTCTATATAATTAATCTCAAATTACATGTCACCTATGGGTTTCTATTTTGGTTTTTTTTTTTCTCTTGGTCCGATGTATGGAAACTTGATCATTTTTAACTGGATAATAGACGTTTTGTATAAAAAGCTTATCTATCTATCTATCTATCTATCTATCTATTATCTCTGTATCCATCCATCCACCCATCCATCCATCCATTCATCCTTCTACCATTCTGTCCCAGGAAGTATATAAGGTATATATACTGTGGCACAGCTAAAGCAAGGGTAGATCAGTACAATTCAATCAAAGTCTGAACTGACAGAGGATTGGGTTAAAATCTTTATAAGCATGAGAGTCTGCCTCTGCTTCATCGTCATCTCTTTCCTAAGATGTAGCCCTCCAGTGTCTCTGAGAGCTCTTCCTCTTTTAAATGAAAAAATACTTTTTTTGTTTTTCTAGTGTCATATGATAGAAGCTATGCTCAGCTTTTCAGCCGATTTATCTATCCTTGGTTTCTTATATTCTTTCTGAACTGTCTAAAAATTAGCAAATGAGGCATGAAAAAAGTTGGTTCAGGTTGTTAGGCTTACTTTTCTGCTCCTTCTTTCTCTTTGGGGTCTAGACCCCTCAGGTTTTCTGATGCCTTTAAAGTGGAGGTTATTAATGATTATTGTGACATGGACATTTTTTTTTAAATTTTTTTTTAACGTTTATTTATTTTTGAGACAGAGAGAGACAGAGCATGAATGGGGGAGGGGCAGAGAGAGAAGGAGACACAGAATCCGAAGCAGGCTCCAGGCTCTGAGCCATCAGCCCAGAGCCTGATGCGGGGCTCGAACTCACAGACCGCGAGATCATGACCTGAGCCGAAGTCGGATGCTCAACCGACTGAGCCACCCAGGCGCCCCAGACATGGACATTTTTTTTTAATCTGATAAAGTCTATGGACAACTTCAAAGAATAATATTATATATGCACAATAATAAAATAACATGGCTATAAGAGGCACTAATTATGTTGAGACACTATATGAAATATGTATATTTTGCATTAAACTTCAGTATTTAGTAGCAAGTTTAATAACTACCACAATTTCAAAGTAGGGAATATTATTCAGGATTCTTCAGAGGAAAAAAAAAACAATAGGATGTGTATAAATAGAGATTTTTTTTTTTTTGAGGAACTAACTCATGACTCATGTAAAAGCTGGAAAATCTAAAATCTTCAGGGTATACCAACAGGCTGGAGACCCTGGGAAGAGCCAGTATTTAAGTTTAAACCCAGAGAGCAGTCTGCTGACAGAATTCCTTCTTGCTTAGGGAAGGTCATTCTTTCTTCTGTTAAGGCCAACTGATTGGATGGGGGCCACCTGCATTATGGAGAGCAATCTGCTCTACTCAAAGTCCACTGATTTCAGTGTTAATCTCATCCAAAAACAGCCTCACAGAAACATTGAAAATAACATTTGATTAAGTATATAGGCACCATGGCCCAGTTAAGTTGACATATAAAATTAAACACCACATAAGATAAGCATAAATCATCTTACTTCTTTATTTATGATCCTTTTTATTAATAAGAAGAAGACCAGGTCAGTTATTGGAAAATTGATATGCTATCATATATCCTAACCTATGACTCCAAACAAGTCAGTCTGCCATTAATAGTCAAACTATGATCTGGGGATTTCATCCTGCAAATTGGGGAAGTACAAGCCCCTCTTATTGGATCCCTTAGAAATGCTTATATGTCCTACACATCTGTCTTGGGGGTCACTTGTCGTCGCTATCAGCCATAATTTTTTCTGAAATTTACATATTTCAGAGCACTTCAGAGTATCATCCTTTTGTTGTTGTCTTTCCCAGTTCTTCTTCAGTCCTTATAAAAATTTACTCTGTGATTTTAGACCGATTGTTAAGTTTCTAAAATCTGAAGCATAGTTCAAGCCAGTGTTTAATCAAAATGGTCTGAGTGTGTAGAGTCAACAGAAGTACAGTGAAAACAGGAATTAGATTCCCACTAGAAGTTTTTCTAAGGATCAGTGGCCCCAAACCAACCTCTGGATATGGGCCTACTTCTTGGCAGGTTTATAGAAGTAGCAGCCCAACCTAAGTCTCATTGACAAGAATGTCCAAAAGTCTCCATGATTTTGAGTGCAGGCTCCCAATTAACTATTCCAGCCCTAAATGAATACTTCTTTTCCCCCCTTCAACCTATTTATCTGTGACCCAGCACATTGTCTTTGCATAATTGAAGTGTAGATTCAGACTACACAGAGATGTGTGTCTTTCCTCCAAGTATTTCTTCACATGAAATTTCAGAATTGGAACAATGCCAAGAGATACTAGTGGGACAGTTGTTCCTAAAGGAGAAAACTTGGAAATATCTAGATGTATCATACCCCTGATATAACTGGATAGTTGGTTATATCCTCTGAATGGAATGTATATTCTTCCTGTTAATAATGATGTAGATCTTGCCAAACATTTTTACTAAACAGAATACTTAATACTTAAATCTACAGTATCTGTGTTCTGATTGTAGTGCTACCACACTTTTCACCAAGAACCATGGGTGGATATTTGCCTTACATTTGTGAGACTTAAAAGGCCCTCTTACTGAATTCTCAAAAAAAAAAAAAATTGCTCTACAGTTAAATTGATGTCTTCACCATCAGAAGCCAAATACTGCTAGCAAATTTTAAATGGCCTGTCTCCACAAAAACAAAAATCAAACCAAACAAGCAAACAAAAGTATAAAATCAATCAGTCTAGTTATCTCTTTCCCCCCACTGTATTTGTTAACATTGGGATAAAACAACTCTCCTTCTCTATGAGCAGAAGTTTGTGGCTACCTTTTCTCTGTAGCAGCCTTCTGTCAATAGGCCATTTCTTTTTTTCCTTCAGGGTCAGGGCCCCTGTGCTCCTTAGAGTAGGGAAGGGAGATACTTCTTAATCAGTTCACAAGAGGAATACCTCTTAGATGGGGTTCAAAATGAAAACAAAACAAAACAAAACAACCCCAAATTGTGGAAAACATGGATTCCATGATACTTCCTATGTAATCCCATTGAATGGCTCCCTTCTATCCTTATCTGACTAGGAGACACAGTCCAGTGCTCCTTAAATAAAAATGTGATTCCCTCATGATAGCACTTAATACATTGATTTGTATCTGTTCATTATTCGTAGTCATTATTGAACTATACCTAGTATATATATAGTACCTAAAACATAGCTGGCCCATACTAAATGGTTTGTGAATAAATGAATGTTCATGGCATATCAAATATCATGTGGATTATTTGGCACTAACTTTGAAAATGCTTATCCATTACCTGGCTAGAATACAATATCTATATATATTCTCTAGAGAACAAAAAAGGCAATATAGAACAAAATAACAAAGTGCATAGCATAGGCAAAATTCCCAGTCAGAGTTGTGAAACTTATTAACCTATGTGTGTAGATATGTATGTACATATGCTATCCATGTTCCAAATGTATTTCGGATGGCTTACAAGAGCATATAAAAGCAAGATGATAATTGGGGTGCCTGGATGGCTCAGTCAGTTGAGTGTCCAACTCTTGATTTCAGCTCAGGTCATGATCCCAGAGTTGTGGGATCAAGCCCCATGTTGGGCTCCGCAATGAGTGTGGAGTCTGCTTGAGATTCTCTCTCCCTCCCCCCCTCTCCCATGCTCATTCACGCTCTCTCTCTGTATCTAAAATAAAAGTAAGAAGATAAATAAATAAATAAGCAAGATGATAACACATGATTTCCAAATGTGAGAAAAAAAAATGAGAAATATAAAACAATAGTGCCCGAAGTTCCTAGTAGCTGTGAGATGTCTTGTGAAGGAAAAAAAGAGTTGATTTGAACCTTGAAGAAGAGATGTAAATGTTTAGAGTAAAAAGCAGAAGGAAAAGGGCGTGAAAATCTGGGGGTACTCTGTGAAAACTAGACAATGGAGTTCATGTATTTAACATACCGTCAAGAGAAGTTCAAATTTTTTTGTGAAGGTCTCTCTTTAGGAAAAACAAATAAACAAAATTATGAAAACAAAGTTAGGTCAGGCCCTTTGAGGGGCCTGCACAAGCGAGAAGCCTTGAAGTTTAAAGGTCACTATTTTCTAGGTATACCTGTCTGTGCATGTGGGAAAGTGTCCTGTCCAAGTGAGAATTCAGACATTTGGGTAGGAATTGGGAAAAGTGAGACTGGAGAGAAGAGTTGAGATGAAAAGGACTAAAATCCCCAAATGTTGAAGTTAAGTTTGATTCTATAAGCAGTGACAAGTTATTGGATATTTTTCTGCAATATCATAAAATGTGGAAACTGGTGTATTTAAAAGATTCATTAGGGAGGGAGTAGGTTTATGAAAGAATGGAGGCAAGGAGACCATTGCAAGAATATATCTGTAATTCATGAGGTGATAAACATTTTAACAGACTTTATGCGTTATTCCATATTAGGAATTATGTTCTTTATGAAAATTATACTTTTTAACTGGTATCGAAAGTGACAAAATACAGTATTGTGTCTGAAGAAAGAAGTTACATGCAGGGAAGATATGATTTCCATTAAAATAATTTTATTTAATGAGGCTTCGAGAACAATAATTAATGAATTGAACCATTTACAGTTCATAGTCTAATCACCATTATTGGCTAAGTTAGGTAGGCATAGCATTTTCCATTTGCGATTTTTTATACCAAATGTTAAAATTATTAGGAATTTTTCTTCTGTTTTGATTTTGATTGACATGCATATGCTGGAGATGTAAGACCCAAGTCTCTTATCACACTCTCCTCTGCGCTTGGAACTGCTGTAGATTTCACTGAGAGCTTCATGCGGAGATAAGAGTCCCCCAGTCTCAGGGATCTGTAAAAGGAAATTTAGGCATGTTCTCCTGGTTCTTCAATTGGCAAATAAAGCTGAAATTCATTTTTTTGGTATCCCAGGAAAACAGTGTCTTTCCTTTCCTTTTCTTTTTTTAAAAAAAGATGTATTTATTTTTGAGGGGGGGGGCGGGGAAAGGGAGAGAGAACAGAGACAGAGAGAGAGAGAGAATCCCAAGCAAGTTCCACATTGTCAGTGCAGAGTGCGACGCAGGGCTTAAACCCATGAACTATGAGATCATGGCCTGAGCCAAAACCAAGAGTCAGATGCTTAACTGACTGAGCCACCCAGGTGCCCCAACAGTATGTTTTCTAACAAAATGTCAAGATAATTTCTTGAATTAGACAAGATCAAAAATAAAAATATAAGGGATCTGGGAGAAGGAGCTTTCTGATGACTCACAAAAAGTCTTTAGAGTTGTTTCTCTAAAGAAAAATCAGCATACTCAGTTAGACTTTTGTCCAGACTTTTGGACAGAACCTGGAAAAAGACAAATGTTAAATGAAAAAAAAAAATGGAGAGACGCCTTTTAACATGTACACACACCAAGGACCATCAGTAGGTGATGACATGGTTAGAGAAAAAGGTTGGGAGGAACAGAATATTCATTGATGAAAATATGTCACCCTTCATTCAGGTTACTTGCTTGCAGCAGGACAGTAAGATATCGTGTGTAATTTAGATTGGAATCTTGTTTTAAAAATATATGTGGCCATTAAGAAATTGGGGGGAGGGTAACAGGGGAAGCATCTGGAGGAGTTTGAGTATCAACTAGTTACCAGGAATTAAGTGTAATGATGTCTGTACATCAAATTTCAGTTTGGGCAACTTGTTTGCCACTATGGTTCGTGTTGGTGTGATGTGTGTGTTTATTACTAGCAATAGTAATAATACTAGGAGCAGCAGCAGCAGCATAGCGGGGAGGGCTAGAGAGAATGAAAGAATCTTTCTAACGGACACCATTAGGATCATGTGCTGTGGCAGAGAGGTTAACAGATAGAAGAGAGAGGGGATGTCGTTCATGCCAAACAAACAAGTACTTACCACACCATCCCCCATTTTACAGCCTCCAGTTTCCGGAGTTTGTTCCTCCCTGTTTTCAGATACCATGCCTCCTACCACTCTGTTTTTCTGGGGTTCCTTCAATTTCTTTCTGGAGCTGCCAGGAAAAAAAAAACATGTTCCTTTTGCATCCAGAAAAAAATAATAAGCTTTCAGATCATGGCAACTTCGTCTTTCACAACCAAAAAGGATTGTCAAGGTATTTCCTAAAAAATTTCAGAAACAAAAATAAAGTTTGAAAAAGTTTCTATCTTGAGTCTCCACCTTTAGTAGCATAAAATAGCAAGCAGAAAGCTTTGACATTTGAGCCTTTCTTTTAAAATGATTTCCTTTACCACATGTTGTCTTGGTGTAAGGGATGGGGAGCATAAAATCTTTTCTTTCTTTGTCTAATAAATATCCTAGGTATTGAGGCTTTTCCTCTCTCTCTCTCTCTCTCTCTCTCTCTCTATCCGTAGTATCATATCAGTATACTGCTTATAACCTGTGATTCATAAATACTACATGCAGTTCCAGTTTTTGGACTCTACTTAACGCTATTATCTTTGGAGAATAGATTTGCTTTTTCATTCGTCTCTTGGATTAACCCTCTATTCTTCTGTTTATTGGTGATATTTCACTTGTCAAGGCCTACGAGTTCTTTTTCAATAAATACTAAGATCATAAAGGCTTGCACTATGGTGGAGCCATGGGTGTTGTTGCTGGGTGACAAAGATAAAGGTGATAAATATCTTGGCTGGTTCTGAGGCTCTGGGACATAGAATGGCTGTTCCTGCTGTACAAGCCTCTGCTAGCCAAAGTTCTGGATGACATTTGACTGGATGGCCATGGCATACATGGGAACATTCTCCTTTCTACACTTTTGAGCATACAATTTAAGTGTATGTATAGCAGGTTATTTCACTGTATATGAGAAAATAATCAGCCCACATATTCATCTGTCAACAAAGAGTTTATTACACCATGAAAATCTCTTTCATCCTACCTCATAACATTGCTCTCAGGTAAGTATCACTACCATTATCTACATCATGGGTGAGGAAGCTAAAGATGAGGAGCGGTGAAACGACACAGGCTCACAAATCACACTGGTAAGAGAGCTAGGCACAACGTCTGGGTTTTCTGCCTCTGGATTTTCTTATTGCATGATGTTAAATTTTATTTGAAATGTTATCTTTATGCTTGCACATGTCTCCTTCGATTATCTTCTCCAGCCCCATTCTCAAGTGGGGTCACTTGACCCCATTTACTGCACTGGGCAGACGCACAGGAGCAAGACCTTCTTTTCTGTTTTCTGACCACCTTGACCACTGTAAAACTGTCCTGCTCATGAGAGCTCCTGAGAGTTTATGAGAAGCTGCTCCCCGAGCCCCTAGGGAAAATAACCAGGTCAAAATTTTAACTAAAATTTCTTGTTACTCTTCTTTCTTTAACATGAAAGGATTTTTTTCCTAATGAAATGTGGATATAAGATAAGTTTTCAAGGTGATAAAAGAACCTTGAGCTACAGAGAAAAATATAACATAAGTATTGTAAATTTCTTACTCTTCTGCCACCTTAACCTGTGTTAACCCATCCAAGGGCCCTGTCATCCGTGTCATTGCATCACTTTTGTCCATGTTATTCTAGAAATCAGTGTTCTAAACCCATCTCAGAAGAGGAAATCTGGAATTCCTGTAATTGGATTCAAAGGGTTAGAATATCTCCTCTTAGTTCATCATTTGAACTTCCCATTATCTCTGTCCTTTATGAATCAAAACCAATGCTTAGTTTTGGGTTCCAGTGAAGTTCTCTGGGCTGTGATTGGATACACTGAAGAAGCACAAGACTGTAACTGCCCTTAAAAATTTTACAACCTGGGTTGGAAGATGAAATTAGTTTAACTTTCAGAAGGAAAAACCAAGGGAATAACAATAGCCCCATTGTAAGATGGTAAACTATGAAAGTGCCTAGAGGTAGAGAGAAATATGGCAGTAATCAGAGCTTGGGGACTGATGGTGATGAACGAAAAGGAAGAAAGGCTTATGTATAAAGTTTCTTACCTTGAGGATTGGAATTTAGTGGTACCTGAGAAAGGAATGTGAATACAAAGGAGTGGAGTCAAGTTCTATATGTGAAAGTTTATAGGTTGAGAAAATGATTACTGCACATTCCCTATCATTCCAGTGGTTGGATTTTCTTTGCAGTTGTGTAGCCTGCAGAAACACTCTTTAGATAGTTTTCATCAGTTCAAATGTGCTATCTACTCTATTTTAGAAAATGTTTATTCACTTGAGAAGGAGTAAAGTAAGCAAATGCTTTCGGATTTTTCTCTCCAAGCTCTCTTAATGACCATCTAATTTGATGGCAGTATCGACTGAAATTGTCAATATCTGCGAAACAGGCAACTTTTACCACCTGACAAACTACTGTTAGAAAGAAGACTGATAGACATAATTATTCCTCTCTATCTCAGGAAGAAAAGGGGTAAAGTTACATTCAAAGTGTCTTTAGAGAAACCAAATGTATAATCCTAGAAACTGACATTTGAGCATTCAAAAGACAGAACATACTTCTATATATGTCCTTCAAAATTTTTATAAGTCTTCAGAAATATATTGGTAGCATACTTCAAAAAATGTAGACCATTTTAGTCAATGGACCAAACCTTCACTGATGAACTGAAGAGGTTTTATGCTTCTAGTAATAATACAACACTTTGTACTTCTGATAATCCTTTTATCTGAGGAACTCAAGGCACATTAAAGGAAAAATAGAAATAGGGGGAATGGAAGTAATAATAACACAGTTAAAGCAAGTGTAGATATATTCTGTATAGATCAAGGTCAAGAATTTCCAAAGTGGTTACAGTAATGTAACTACATAGATCCTGATCTCATACACAAATATAGCGCCCCCAGTAGACTGCAACAGAAACCCCAGTTTAGAAACTGAAACTACAAAAAATATTCTTCCCCAAAACTTCTGCCTTGCTACAGCTCTTTAGGGGAGAGTGTTATATCTTTGAGCTCTAGTGCAGTATCTTGTTTATTCACCAGTGAAGTTTTGGATATTACTGTTCAAACAGCAACAAGAAAAAATTTGTTCTAAGTTAACCTGATTTAGTATCATGGCCTCCCATGAGGACAATTACACAGAAATGCTGACAGAATTTAGCTGCGAAGAATAAAGGTGATTTCCCAAAGTGTTCTATGAGCCCCTGTGAAATTTTAATAGTCATTATGGCTAGAAGTGTATGTGATCAAACACTTAGGAAAGCCTGTTCACAGTTACCCCTTGTGGAAATTCAAAAGATAGTTACTTAAACTTATATACCCATTTCCCTCCACCAAACACTTAGTAACACCTGTGTTTTTTAAGAACACAATTTAAGAAAAATGGTGTGGTGGACATAAAATTCCTGCAGTAATTAGGAGACCAGGTTCTGATGTCAACTAATAGATGTATGACTATAGATAAAACATTTAGGTTTTCTAAGTCTCTGTTTATTTGCCAATAAAGAGAGGATTTTGTAGTAGATAGCATAATTTTTAATTCTTTTTGGCAATAAAATTCAGTGATTTCATTTGAAGCATTCATTTAGAGCTCAGCATCTGTAAATACACCATCTGGACTTTATGCTAAATTCACAAGAATTTATAAGAAATTTGAATTCATAAGGAAAAAAAAGCATTAGTATAATGATTCATCCTTACCTATACTTTCTTGTTCCTGTAAAATTCTTTAATTTTTGCAGAGGAAGAGTTCATCGATTTCTTTGTTTCCTCATGAACACCTTATTACATGTAATTTCTACAATAATAAAATTTACAAAAGTTTGGTGAAATGCAATTTCTAGATGATGGTACTTTTTGTGACAGAACCAACATGTTCTGTCCAAGGAGCATCTCCAGCAGGTAGCACTCTTTATGTAATTTCTAGGTGTCGGCAGCAAAGCTGTTAGCTACTTTATCAGTGTGTTGAAAACACACAATGTTCATCTTTGCTGGCAAAGCTACTATAGAATATGGTAATGCCGTAAGGCCCTGAGTGCCTTCTTTATGGCTTCAGCTCCCTCTTCTGCTCAGTCATCCAGGGTTAGAGAACATTTTCAGGGTTTTAAGATCAAGAAGAAAATTCATTCAAATGATCTTTTGGAGCCATCTAAATAGAGGCTGTAATAGAAACTTTCAAAAGCTTTTCATAAGAGATTTCATTGATCCATTAAGAAAATACCCTTATGTTTCCACTCTAAGTAGATAACTTGTACCCTACTAGAATAGTTTCTAAACCTAGGTGTTACTGAACTCGAATCAACTGAAATAATTTAAAATGAAATTTTAGATTCCAGCAGGAACCAGAATTGGATTCTCTGAAGGTGAGGTCTAAGGATCTGTTTTGTGAGGTTTCTCAAATAGACTTACCCAGTCTATCTGGTGCCAGTATGCAGACTGATGATATGGGAGCAAGAATGGAACGCCTTGTCTTGTAGGATATGATACTAGAAATAGTTATATTCCTACTCGGTTTGTGGAAAAGTGTGAAAATTCTGTGAGTTGTTTAGGGCAACTATTGATAATCTAAGGAATATAATAACATCCTTACACAGGAGGGTTCAGGGTGAAAAAGAATGATATGTATGTATAAAAAGGCAAAAAAGGGAAATACTTAAATCTCTATGACAATAATGGTTTGCATGTCCTCATGTGTCCCTCTGACTTTCAGTATCTTCATAAGTAGAATGAGAATGGATGGGGCAGCCAGGAGGAGAATAAAATGAGGGAGATGATTGTGGTTACTGCTTCAAAAGGAAGGGACAGTAAGTATTTGAGTGCATATTATAACATGCCAGGCCAATTTCTTGGTACTTCTACACATACTATTTCATACAATTCTTACAAGAGCCCTGAACAATGTTCATTAATAATCCCATTAATACAGATGAGTAGATAGCCAATCAAGAATTCTAGAGATGGTAGATTGGACACACATATTTACATCTATTGCCCTGAAACCCTACTAACATGATAGTAAAGGGAGTTTTAAAAACACATATACTCACAAAAGCAAAAAGAAAGAAATAGACCAACTTTACGTTTAGAAGCTCGCAAGCAAACAGATGAGTGGTAAGTGACTTAGAAGCCAGAAAGTTATATCACAAATCAGTAAACAAATTATAACAAACAAAACTACTTTTACCACAGAGTCCGTGAAAGCCACAAAAATTGGCTCTGAGAGTCACTTCCAGAACAGTGTATGAGGCTGGTGCTAAAAAGGAAATTGGTTGAAAGCTTCTAGATAAAGTATATAGTCTCCTTTATCAATTCTACCATTGTACACAGCTAGGCAATTGTACCTCCTCACCCTGACAGCAGACTGAAAATTTATTCTCTGGAAGAGGTTTAATGGAGAGATTGTGGAAAATAAATATGTTTGAGAGTAAGCATATTGTATTGAAAATCCAGATAGTCAATGAAAGATTATATATGGAAAGTTAACATCCTCTCAGATTTTTGTACTGCTTGTCTCCCAGAATACTGGCAGCCTGACTCTCACCCTCCAGATAGAAAATTGGAAGAAATTTCTCCATTAAACTTAACTAACCCAAGAAAAAAAGACCTAAAGATAATGACATTTGGGTTCTCTATCCTAATTGCTCAGCCAAACCACACTATAATGAACCCAACAATGAAGAAACCCTACCATGGGCAGAAAGCTTCAAATCAGCTGGCAAGTCCTTGCTTTTCATTATGAGCAGGCAGCCAGGAATCACCAGACAATGAGGGAAATCTACTATTAGAGTCTAAGACAAAATTATATAAAGAGGAGAAAAAACCTTTGGAGGAAATTGAGACTTCGCAAGAAACGAAAGATTAAAAAACATAAATAGAGAGATAGGAGAAGATATTGCTTTTATGAAATAAGGACACAGCACTACTAAAGTTTAATATTTAGAGAATAAAAAGTACGACTTGGAAATTAAAAATGTGATAGTGGAAATTTTAATAAATGGTTTGGAAGATAAAGCTCAGGAAATCTTCTCCTCCCCCCTCAAAAAGGAATATAAGAAAGGAAAGATAAGAAAATTAAAGGGACAGTTCAAAGGGAGAAGTACATTAAACAAGGGAGATAATCATTAGAGACATAATTTAAAAATATTTCCCAGAACTGAAGGACATATATTCAGGTTGAGACATTCTGCTGAGTACCAAGAACAATGAGGAAAGTGGGATCTGCACTATGACAATTGTCATGAGACCTTAAAACACTGGGGAAAAAAGAACATTCAACAATTGTAAAAAAAGAAGATGATCAAGAAATAAAAATGAATTAGTCTTCTCAACAACATCAATGAAATCTTAAAGATAGTAAATAAATGTTTTCAAAATTTTGAGGGAAAATAAGTTCCGTACAAAGACTCTATACCAGATAATGTGAAGAAGATAAATGATGTTAAAGCATGATATTAATAAAAATATTTACCTCTCAAGCATACTTTCTTAGAAAGATACTAAAGTATATATTCCAGGAAAGTGAATGAATGAAGAAAGAGGGAGACAAGAAAGGGGTACAGAGAATATTGGATTCAACTGAAGAGCTAAGTAAAGAGAATCCCCCAAGAAGACAGACTGTACAATGACAGTTGTACTCTACATTTAGACTAGAATGAATCAGAAGGCTGTATGAGTGGTTATTGCAAAAAAAATGAAATAGGACATCAAATGTGTTTTGCTTCATAGCAAGGGATTAAATGATTGACAGATTGCTTTAAACTAGTGATAATTAAAAAAAATTAAGCAAGCTCTCAATAAGACTATTATTAACTACAGGAAAAGCAGTAGGCTGTGCAAGAAAGAAAATGGCACCATCTATCACATGACCAGGGCTGAATTGCTTTGCATAGTTGTAATAAACATTGAATCTATGCAAATGTTGATATGCCTACATTAAGAGGATGGACAACGGAAACTGCTAATATGGTGGGACCCAGGTGGAGGGAGAATATTGAAAGAGGGATATTCTCATCTTCCATAACTGGAAGTCAGTAGCTAATGCCTAAATCTGAAATTAAGCAATTAAGTGGACATCTCTGGTAGCAGGAAGCAAGGATGGTGGTGGGGGCGGCAGGGAAATTGATCTTTTTCAAAACAAGTCTTGTGGAAACCTTTGACACTTAAAACTATGTGATGTGTTAATTTGATAAGAAATCATATTAAACAAAAGTCTATTTTTGAATATTGAATAATTTTCAGTCTAGATGATATCGTCATCTGGAGATCTAATTACACAGTTTGATGTTGTTATTGGTACACATCCACAGAAATGCTATAAATCAATGTATAATTTAAATTTACATTAGCATTTCAAATGTAGGAAAATTCCAGAAAAGAGATCGTTAGTTTCTTAATTCTTCTATTGCAAAATGAAGATTTCACAGATAAGGTAATGTTTGTGCTTGGTATTGCCAAATAGGCAACTTTGTTCTTTTAGAGGTGACGTTTCAAGAAAAACATAGCTTTCAAAATGAAGGATCAATTTCTAAGGATTGTTGGAAAACCATCTTTAGGTTAGTTTTATTTAAAAGGAGATTCTGTGGGTGCATCTAAGCATGAAAAGTAGGATGTTTAAAGCATGGAGGAACTCTTATTAGTAACATAATAAACACACATCCTGTTTTATGTGCTGCTATTTCTAAAGACTTCGTTAAAATATGGGTAACCGTCTAATAAGATTACAACTTTACAACTTGTTTAAAATTTGTTTTTAAAACCAGCCCATTGGATTTTCATACCTTTCTTTTCACATTCCAGTTACGCAGCAAGGATGCTTCTCATACTTTATAGAAATATAATACTAAAGCTTTGTTTCAGGATTTCTAGTCGCTAAAATTCTTATCTTACCACAGTCTGGCTTTTATCACATTCTAGGACTACAGTCTTTCTTCATTTCCTCCTGAAAAGGGCTACTGGGAGGGCATCACCATTTGATCTTGATCCCCAGGACTCGCCTGCTTCTAGAGTGTTGTTCATTCCATTCTTCTCTGTAGAAACTTCCACCTTTTCCATTTTGGCTTTCTAACTCTTTCCTCTTTCAGTGTCAAGCTCAAGACTTGTTTCATCCAAAAATTATCATTTGATCACTCCAGCTATAAATATCTTTTAATATTGCTTTGTAAATATTTTAAAATTGTTTTATGACTTCTCATGTTATAGCATTAGATGTGAATTACATTGTGTAGTATTTAGTTTTCATTCCTATTTATGCTTATTTCCTAAGACAAAAGGCAAATTCTTTGAGAGTAAGGACCATATCCAGCGTATTTTTATATGACCCTGGTGGTGCCTACACGAAATCAACACTCAAAAAATTATTATTCATCTAGCTTTGTAATTTATTCATCGAAGTGCCGAACAGGATCTGGGGACATAGCTGTGAATAAAGGAGACATCATAGTTAACTCTAATAGAATTGCAGTTTATTGAGAAAAATAGACATGGATACAAGTAACCCAAATGAGAGTACATGTTGCTTTAAGAGTATCTAGTGTCAGAGAATTAGTGAAACCTTCCTGAGGCTTGTGCCAGTCTGTTGACGAGGGTATATGGGGGTGGAGATTTTTTGCAAGGACATGTCATATGAAAAAGTATGGCGCATTCAAGCAAATGAGACAAGCTTGGGCTCGGTAGAGTGCAGTGGGGTGGAAGGTGAGACAAAAGGATGGAGGGAAATAAGTTAAAGATGAATCTTCGGGTGTGCCTAGACTACTCAGTCGGTTAAGTGTCCAACTCTTGGTTTTGGCTTAGGTCATGATCACAGCTCATGAGATTGAGCCCCATGTTGGGCTTTGTGCTGACAGTGTGGAGCCTATTTGGGATTCTCTCTTTCCCTCTCTATCTGCCCCTCCCCACTCTGTTTCTTTATCTCAAAATAAATAAACTTAAAAAAAAAAAGATGAATCTTCAAAGATAGGGGAAGGTATGACTATGCAGTGTCTTATAAGTATGTTAAAATTTTTACTTTTCAAGCTAAATACAAAGGAAACTTATTGAAGTATTTAAACATTGGGAATATATGATTAGTCTTCCAGTTTGAAAAGGTCACCGTAGTTGCAGTAGGAATAATAGACTAGAGTGTCTAGAAATAACCTCAAGGGAAGAAAGAGTTAATAGATTATTGCAGTCATATGGCAGAGGTAATGTTATCTTGGATTTGGGGGGTGAGAAGAGAGGGGAGTTAAAGAAGAAATGGAAGAAATTAAGAAATATGTATATGAAAAAATATTACCAGGGTGATTGTAGATGTAAAGAGGTGATGGAGGGGGAAGTGGCGACAGAGTCTTAGAATTCTCATTTATACAACTGAAAATAAACTGTCAATGTTCTTGAGATTGGGAACAGAGGATAAAGACCAAGACTTAGAGGAGGCAGAAGGTGAGGTGGGCTTTGAGACATACAAGTGGAATATGTAGTCAGGTATACGGTGTGGAACATAGAAGAAAGAGCTGGGTGGACACACAAATCTGTGAGTCATCTCCATACTGAGGGTAGTTGAAGCTAGACAAGAAAATGCAGTTTAGAAGAGGACCCCACAAAAGTTGAGAGAACCTCCAAGAGTTGAGAGTCAGGAGACGGAGGAATGAGGAGGAGAATTATGTCATACAAGACTTAGAAAGGAGAGAGTAGAGACATAGGAAGAAAACATGGTGTCACGGAAACTGAAAGAGAAGCATATTTTCAAAAGAATTGAGGGGTCGATAGTATTAATGCTGTGGAGAGATCACGTGTGATGAAGATTTAAAATTAATTGGACTTACGTGGCCAGGAGAGCCACTGTTAACTTAGTCGAAGCTAAGCTAAGATCAGACTGGAATGTTTTCAAGTACATGATAAAATGAAGGCAACAAAGATGCACTGCTGAAGATCCTGTTTTCTTCTAAAGTTTCATCAACTCCTTTCTTGACCAGCTTTTCCTGGTGATATGAAGCACTGGAGACTTTGGGTCCCCACTCCACAAAAGCTAGGCCCAGAGCAAGGGGGCTGAGGCCTAACTGTGTGTCCCCTACTAGGCAAGACACAGGGAGTTGGTATTTGGAGTGACTACTAGTTTATTATAAGGGTCTCATTTTTGGCCTGTACTCACCCTTGGTCTACTTGTTTTCTCTCCCTGTTGCTGGGGTTAAGGGGCACTTAAATATTTGTCACTGAAGAAAATAAAACTGAGCTACTAAATACACATACACACACACACACACACGCACACACAAATTGGAGCACCTAATATTTTAAGCAAATATAGATCTGAAGGGAGAAATAGACAATACAATCGTACTAGGGGACTTCAATCCCCCACATTCAACAATGGATAGATTATCCACACAGGAAATCAATATGCCAACATTGGACTTGAACTATTCTTCAGACTAAATACCGAACAGATACAAACAGAACATTCCGTCAAACAGTAGCAGAATACATATTCTTCTGAAGCACAAAATGAACATTCTCAGAATATACCATATGTTAAACAAAATGAAGCAAGATTTTAGCAAGGTCACAAATCAAGTCAACAAATTTAGAATTGAAATCATAGGGGCGCCTGGGTGGCGCAGTCGGTTAAGCGTCCGACTTCAGCCAGGTCACGATCTCGCGGTCCGGGAGTTCGAGCCCTGCGTCAGGCTCTGGGCTGATGGCTCAGAGCCTGGAGCCTGTTTCCGATTCTGTGTGTCCCTCTCTCTCTGCCCCTCCCCCGTTCATGCTCTGTCTCTCTCTGTCCCAAAAATAAATAAACGTTGAAAAAAAAAATTGAAATCATAATAAGTATCTTTTCCAACTATAATGATATGAAACTAGAAATCAGTACAGCAGGGAAACTGGAAAATTCACAAGTACATGGAAATTAAACAACACACTCACGAACAACCAATGAATAAAAAACCAAAAGGAAATAAAAAATATCTTGAGACAAACAAAAGCAGAAGCACAACATAACAAAACTTACGGGATGCAGCAAAAGCAGTTCTAAGAGGGAGTTTTATAGTGATAGATGCCTACTTTAACAAACCTGAAAGATCTGAAATAAAGAACCTAACTTTACACATCAAGAAACTAGAAAAATAAGAACAAAGCCCAAAATTAGCAGAAGGAAGGAAATAACAAAGATGATAGCAGAAAGAAATGATCAGAAATACAAAATAAAAGTTTGATGACATTTAGAAAAGATCAACCAAATTCATAAACTTTTGGCTAGACAAAAGAGAGAGAGAGAGAGAGGACTGAAACAAAATCAGACATTAAAAGGGAGACATTACACTGATATCACAGAAATAAGAGGTAAGAAATAAGATACTATGAATAATTATATGCAAAAAGAATGGATAACCTAGAGGAAAGAATAATTCCTAGAAATATATAACTTCCCAAGACAGAATCATGAAGAAATAGAAAATCTGAAGAGACCAATAATGAATAAAGAGATTGAATCAGTAATCAACACAGAAAAGCCCAGGACCAGATGGTTTTATTGCTAAATTATACTAAACATTTAAAGAATTAATACCAATCCTTCTCAAGCTCTTCCAAAACATTGAAGAGCATACTCCCATAAAATTCATTTTATTAGGCCAGGATTACCCAAATATCAAAGCCAGATAAGAACAGTACAAAAACAAAACAAAACAAAACAAAACATACAAAAAAACAAAACATACAAAAAATCTTACAAGTCAATATTCCTGATGAACATATATGCAAATGTCTTTATAAAAATACTAGCTAAATCAATTCAACAGAACATTAAAAGGTTCATACACCATGGTCAAGTGGGACTTATCTCTGGAGTGCAAAGATGGTTCAATAAATGTGACATCCTACCTTTATGAAAGATAAAAATCGCATGATCATCTAAATAGATGCAGAAAAAGCATTTGACAATGTACAACATTCTTCATGATAAACGCTCTCAATAAATTAAGTATAGAAGGAACATACCTAAATGCCATACATAATAAGTCCACAGCAAATATACTCAGTAGGGTAAGTTTGAAAGCTTTTCTTCTAAGATCAGGAACAAGACAATGGTGTCCACTCTCACCACTCTTATTTAACATAGTAATGGAAGTCTGAGCCAGAGCAATTAGGTAAGAAAAAAAAAATCAGAAAGGAAGAAGTAAAATTGTCTCTGTTTGTAGGAGACATGGTATCATAGATAAAAAAATCCTGAGGATTCCACAAAAACAAAACCTTGTTAGAACTACTTAACAAATTCAGTAATGTAGGATACAAAATCAACATACACAAATCAGTTGTGTTTTCATATACTAACAATAAAATTTCTGGAAAAGAAATAAAGTAATTCATTTACAATTGCATGAAAAACAGTAAAATACTTAGAAGTAAATTTAACCAACAAGGTGAAAGATGTATACACTGAAAACTAAAACATTGATGAAAGAATTTGAATATGGCACAAATATTCCATGTTCATGAATAAGAAGAATTGATGTTGTTAATACATTCATACTACCCAAAGCCATGTATAGGTTCAGTAAATCCTTATCAAAATCCAATGGCATTTTTTACAGAAATAGAAAAAATCTTAAAATTCATATGGAACCACAAAAGACTCCAAGTACCTAAAGCAATCCTGAGAATGGTAGCAAACCTGGTGATGTCATACTTCCTTATTCAAAACATTACTACAAGTCTACACTAAAGAAAACCATACGGTACTGGCATGAAAATAGACACACAGCCCAATGGAACAGAATCAAGAGCTTATAAATAAACCCTTGCATATACAGTCAACTAACATTTTACAAGGGAGCCCAAATACTCAATGGAGAAAGGATAGTCTCTTCAGTAAATGGTGCTGGGAAAACTGATAATCTAATACAAAAGAATAAAATTGGATCCCTATTCAAAATCAACTCAAAATAGATGAAGATTTACACATAAGACTTGAAACCTTAAAAGTCTTGGAAAAAAGAAAAGAGGAAAAATGTCCCTGACATTGGTCTTGTCAATGACTTTTTGGATAACACCAAAAATACTAGTAACGAAACCAAAAGTAAACAAAAGGAACTACATCAAATGAAAAATCTTCTCCACAGCAAAAGAAATAACGAAATGAGGTGACTACAGAATGGGAAATAATATTCACAAATCATTTATCTGATAATGGGTTAATATCCAAAATATATATGGAACTCATGAATCAAATGGAAAAAAAAACCCACAATCTAATTAAAAGATGAATAAGAGGGGGTACCTGGGCAGCTCAGTCAGTTAAGGTTTAGACTCTTGATTTAGGCTGAGGTCATGATCTCACAGTTGTGAGATTGAGCCCTGCCTGTATCAGGCTCTGTGCTGACAGTGTGGAACCTGCGTGGGATTCTCTCTCTCCCTCTCTCTGCCCCTCTCCTGCTCATTCTCTGTCTCTCTCTCTCTCTCTCTCTGTCTCTGTCTCTCTCTCTCTCTCTCAAAATAAATAAATAAACATTAAAAAATTAAAAAATAAATGAATAAGAGGACCAGAATATTTTCTTAAAGAAGACATGCAAATGGCCAACAAGTACATGAAAAGATGCATATATAGTCAATATATCATTACAGAAACATTAACAATCATCAGGGAAAGGCAAAACCACAATGATTATGGTACTATTATGGTACTACTATTATATGAACTACTATATGCTATAGTAATCCCACTTCTGGATAATGCACAAAGGAAATGAAATCAGGATCTTGAATCTTGAAGAGATATCTGCACTCTCAGATTCTTTGTAGCATTATTCATAATGTCCAAGCATGAAGCAACCTGAGGGTCTATCAATAGATGAATGGATAAAGAAGAGGTGAGATACATTTATATATTTATATATATATATATTCATATGTACATACATTATGCATATTATATATATTATGGAATGTTATTCAACTATGAGAAAGAAGATATCCTTTCATTTGAGACAACATGAGTGGAACTTGAGCACATTTTGCTAAATTAAATAAGTTAGAAAAAGACAAATGCTGTATGATATCACTTATATGTGGAATATGTAAAAACAAAACCTGAACTCATAGAAATAAAAATAGAATGATTGATGCCGGGTGCTGGAGGATGGGGATATGTCAAAGTACACAAATTTCCAGTTACAAGGTGAGTACATTCTGGGGATCTAATGTGTAGCATGGTAGCTATAGTTAACAATATTGTATTACATTCTTAAAATTATTTAAAAGAGTAAATCTTATATGTTCTTAACATACACACACACACAGGTAATTATGTGAAGCAATGGAGATGTTAACTAACCTTACTGTAGTAATCTTTTTGCAATATATAAAAGTACTAAATCATCATATTGTACACCCTAAACTTACACAATCTTATATGTCAATTATATCTCAATAATGCTAAAAAAAGTATAATCAAGTGGATGGAAAACCTATTTTGTGTATACCTGTCAGCTTATTTCTGTAGCCACTTCTGTCATTGCCCAATAGACTCATAAACAAAGTGTTCAGGTTGGAGGAATTGAGGGTTTACATGGGCTCAGAAACACAGACTCCCACTCACCAAGGCCTACCTGGGTATGGCCACTGTTAAATACCCAGTGTCAGCAGCAGAGATCAACACTGAGTCTCCAATAAGGTATTATTCCTCAGCCAGCTACTTGGTGGCAGGTTGGTTATACTGAACCACTTATATGGAAAGAGCAATGTTTTGTTTTTACTAACAAAATTCAAATTGTCATCTGTGGACTTACAGAATGCCTTATCCACCATCATGGTATTCTACACTAGAACAGTGTGCTTTGCTAGAAGCAGTGCTTCTAGTCAAGGAACTCACTTCACAACAAATGAAGTGTAGCAGTGGACGCATGCTCATGGAATTCACTATCTTGCAATGTTCCCCACCATCCTGAAGCAGATGACTCCAGCGAATGATGGAATACTCTTTTGAAGACTCAGTTACAGTGATAGCTAGGTGGCAATACCTTGCAGGGATGGGCAAGCTTCTCTAGAAGGCTGTACATTCTCTGAATCAGTGTTAGTATATGGTGCTGTTTGTCCCATAGTCAGGATTCATGGGTCCAGGAATCAATGGATGGAAATGGAATTGGCACTATTATTATCCCTAATGACCCACCAGCAAAATTAAAAAAAAAAATTTTTTAATGTTTATTCATTTCCTGAGAGAGAGAGACAGAGACAGAGTGCAAGCAGGGGAGGGGCAGAGAGAGGGGGAGACACAGAATCTGAAGCAGGCTCCAGGCTCTGAGCAAGCTGTCAGCACAGAGCCCAATGCGGGGCTCAAACTCACAAACTGTGAGATCATGACCTGGGCCAAAGTCGGTTGCTTAGCCGACTAAGCCACCCAGGTGTCCCTCACCAGCAAAATTTTTGCTTCCTGTTCCTGCAACTTTATGTTCTGCTGGCTTAGAGGTCTTAGTTCCAAAGGGAGGAATGTTTCCATCAGAAGACAGAACAATGATTCCATTGAACTAAAAGTTAAGACTGCCACCTGACTCCTCACTTTTCTCAATCAACAGATAAAACAGGGATTACTCTGCTGTCTGGGTGGTTGATCCTGACTACTAAGGGGAAATTGGACTACAACTCCACAGTGGAGGCAAAGTAGACTATGTCTGGAATAAAGGAGGTCCCTCAGGGCATTTTAGAGCGTTACCATACTCTATGATTAAGATCAATGAAAAATCACAGTAACCCCATCTAGGCAGAACTATTAATGGCCCAGATCATTTAGGAATGAAATTTGGGTCACCATGTTAGGTAAAGAATCACAACCAGCTGAGGTGCTGGCTGAAGGCAAACAGAATATAGAATGGATAGTGGAAGAAGTTACTTAATAAAAACCAGGTACAGAAATGAGCATAATTGTCATGAGAATTTCCTGTTTATTTTGTTATAAATATGTTTGTATGTGTATAACAAGTATCTTTCTTTTCTTCCCATGTTATGTAATGTTGGTGACTTTATATCATAGTTTTTAAGTATTATTAACTTTACATAATAGTACTTAAAATATCTAAAAGAAGAGTAAACATCACTTAAGGCCTTTACTTCCTCTGCTTGGGAGGGAGTAAGTACATTTTTGGTTATACACAGGACAGTTATATCATGCTAGGTGGAATTATGATCTTGTTATTGGCTTTCTTTGGAGATTAAGTATGATTTAAGGAGATGTGTTAGGTACAAAGTTGATAAGAGGTAGATTTAAAGATGATAAATTTTAGGTATCAACTTGACTGAGTCATGGGGTAACCAGATATTTGCTTAAACATTATTCACAGATATGCGAGCATGTTTTTAGATGAGATCAACAGTTGAATCAGTAGACTGAGTTAAGCAGTTTACTCTCCTTAATGTGGGTGGGCCTGATGCCATCAGTTGAAGGTCTAAATAGAACAAAAAAGATTCACATTCTCATGAGTAAGAGGGAATTCCTCTTGCCTGACTTTCTTGAGCTGGGACATCAGTCTTTTCCTGCTTTTAGTCTCGAACTGAAACAAGCTGTTTTGGGTCTCATGTCTGTCTGGCTCTCCTGCTTCTCAGGGCTGGACTCAGACTGGACTAGACTCAGAGTGGACCTGCACCATTGGCTCTTCCTGGTCTTCAGGATGCCAAATGCAGATCTTCGGACTTCTATGCCTCCATAATATTAGAAGCCAATTGTATGTAACATACCTATTTACCACCCCCCGCCCCCGCCACCGCCACACACATGCACACCCATTGGTTTTGTTCTCTAGAGAGTCTTGACTAACAAACATAGTTATCAAATGAGAGATATCACTTCCTACCAAGGATGAGAAGCTACTAGTCTGTTAATTAAAATTGTGGTCATTTATCACAATATTGGTTTTTAAATAGAAATAAAATATAATTGTTGAGAAAACAAGATTATTTATGTGATTTTTTCAAATTGTCCTACAAAATTACTGCCTTCTGAGCCATCCTCTTGCTCTTAATTAGAATTTAAGTTCTCTGAGAGCAGGAGTTATGATGCATAGATCTCAGCAGGTGGTAAATCACTATCTTTGGACTAATTACTTAGTTGTGCCACTGTGGAGTTTATATCCAGAGAAAATCTGTCTCAGGAAACAAAGAAATGATGGATATTCCTTGAGCTTAATGTAAGGAGTATTGATATAAGTAAATACACTTGGTGGTACAGAAATGCCTCATTGGCATTAGACAACTTAGTTTCCAATGCAACAAGAACTCTTCCTCCAAGATTTTGTGTGCCTGAAAAATTAAAGTTTCTTCAGATTCATCTAAAAAGTAAAAATCCAATTGTAAAACACCAAACAGAAATGGTTCAGTAGCTGTTTTGGTTTTCCTATGGATGGCATAGGACAATGTGATCACACTATGAAACCTGACTTCCTTCCACTAGCTAGCTTTATCTGCACTGCCTAAGCTTTAGCACTAACACCTGCAGAGAGAGGCTGGAAAAACTAAATAATGCACCAGGATGTCTGTGGGGAGCCATGCGCCCCATGAAGGCCAAGAGAGTTCTCATTTCTCAGACACTAGTTTCCCCTAGCCACTCACACATCAACTTCTGTAATCAAAGGTGAATGCTTAAAGATTTACACAGCAGTAGAATGCAATGTAGCACCTTCTTCTTGACGTCTCTAGTCTGCACAGAAAAGAAGTTCCAAGGTCAGGAGCCTAAGGTCCATATCTGAGCATTCGGGACTAGTGAATCTGTGTCATGAAGTACGTGTCTCGATTTCTGTATTGTCTCTCTCTAGGGAAGCATGTACAATTTTCCTTTTTTTAAGGCGTGAATTCAGAATCTGGTGAGTGCAGAATCTGGTGATTGTGTGCCTTTTGTGTCTATGATCATGATATCCAGGAAAAAGAAAGTAGCATTAATGTGCATGACTAAGGTTATGTGGCCAGCTAGTAGTCATATGTAAGTCCTCACAGAGGTCCTTGATTGCTTTTTACAAAACTGAGAAAGAGGCTCCTTTGGAAGACAGGCACGGGGGGGGGGGGGGGGGGGGTGAGGGGGGGGGGTTACTCTGAGTGCTGTGCTTTTCCTATGGGGAAATTGCAAAAAAGCCCTCTCCATGTGGTCTTGACATATACCACTGCTTTATATTTATTAGAACTTTAAAAAAAAAATCGATGTCAGTAAACACATACTTTTAAGAGTTAACGATAGGGGATTTAAATACTTTAATCACTGTGGAATACTTCTAGTGAGCAAACAATGCCATTTCAACCTTAACAACTATATACAACTTTTTCCTTTTATTTAGTCTTCAGTAGGTCTTTCAACTCATACCCATGAATCTACATCCCTGTCGTATGGTTATAGACTTTGCTTATGATTTAAAGATGTTGTTGGAAGTGATAGAGACAAATAAAAAGACTATTAATTATTTGCATTTAAGTGAAGCAGTTATCAACAAAATAGCTAATTTGCCGAAGATCTTTATTTTTTTTTAAACTTGTATGTACTTCCTTCATCTGCCTTAATTTATCTCTGTCTCCGTGTCCTAAATATAAGCCATCAGGGCCTTCACTCGGGGCCAACTTTGCATGCATGTGTTGGTCTCTTACACCCCAGGTGCCTTTGGGGATACCCAATAATTCATCACTTTTAGAGAGGATCAGTCCTTAGCACTTGGTAGAAATTATAAATCCTTAGAAGCAGCCATCATTGACACGTGCTGCAAGTGTTGGAAACAAAGAGTGATCCATAGAATATTACACTTTCGTATGCTGTGTAAATTTCATTTGTTTCCCTGGTTCTAGCACACTGTGCCTGGTGGAAAGTAAGTGCTTAATAGATGTTTTCGTAGGCTGTATTAAATCTGTATTAAGGCTTTGGTAAATGTTTGTTGCAGAAAACGTAGCACAGAGGTTGGAGGCTATACATCAAAGGAGAGGAAATTCATATGTAAAATTTTAGAGTGTATTGAAAAACTTGTGAAGTAAATCTCACCAGGGAAATTTGTCAGTGCGAGAGATAATTAAAACAAATGTGAAATTTCTAAGTAAATAAAGTAATTAAAGGGATATTTACGATTTTGTTTGAACACATTTTTACAACCAGTTTTATTTTATTGGTTTATTTACTCTTAATTCCTAGAACAATATTATTTTACCTTTGCTTTCAGCATCCATTACATTGCACTAAGTTTAATTATGGAATCTGTGATGTAGTCATTGTACATTTATAGGGAACATGAAGCCAGTCACAGGCAGTCTTAGTGACATGCACAACACCTTTCTCTCTCTCTCTCTCTGATTATTTGGAAGATGACAAGAGTGAATTATGATACAAATAATTATAATTTCATGTGATGAGTCTTATAATATTAATAATAAATTTAAGGTTTGGCCCATTTAGTGTGGAGTAAGAAACTTAATGGAATTTCTGAAGATGAGTGAAAATAATTGACTCTTACATACCTGGATCAAAAAAAAGCTGAACAATACTGTAATTTCTTTAAGTCCAGGAAAATATCATACAGAGATCAGTGATGAACTTGTAGCTACCTCAGCAGACCAGGAAAGTGGCTTAAGTAAATAGCAAAATAGATCGTTCTATTAAATAGAAAAAACAAACATCCCTCCACACCCACAAAAACTGGCCGGTGAGTTAATTGCATATGTTTTTAAAGCCAAACATCAAATAGTCTTTACCTTGAATTGGATTGTTTAACTAAATTAACTAAATAAAACTATTATTCTCTGAATCTTCAAATTAATCCAAGAATTACTAAATTCTTGATGAAAAATCCCTCAGAGACTATTAATCTTAACTATTGGTATGATGTTTGAGAAAAATAATTAAGGGGATCAATAAGAAGTGTTTTATTTTAAAAAGATAAATTGATGACTATGTATCCAAAATGATTTAAAAACCATTCCAGTAGGCAGAGAAAAGAATTTATAGAGTTTTCTACAAAGTACATAATTTCTCCAACTGAGTGTTCTAGATTTTTTTCTTAGAATATACTACTACTCCTCAAATACCTGCTAACCTGCCAGTTATCTTCTTATGAGGTAGGCCAAAGTAATTTTCTCTGCAACTTTTGCAATTCACAGTAAAAGTTAATGTTTTGAATGGTCTTAGCCATGATTTAGTAATTAACGAAGGCACCTAGAATCAAAGCTGGAACCCAGGCACCAGTGTAGTGTAATCCAGAAAACTTCCCCTTTGACTAGACCATTTACTGACTACAATTAATGAAAATAATTTGCCTTGGTTAAAATTGGCATTAAAGATCATTTTATTTTAATAAAGATAGATGGCATGAATAAATATTTGTAAAATAAGGTACTTAAGCTTCTCGGGGGGAATTAAAGGCAATAATATCAAGGAATTGTCATGACTGAATGCTTACTATGTGATTCTGGGCATTGTATGAAGGTGGTGGGATTGTTTTCTCTTCTCTCATCCACTGCATTGCCCACTATCCCTCCCAGCCTCTCCCCTACCTCACCTCATCCTGCCCGCCTACACCACCCTGGCCCAAACAATCTGAAACCAAGTTCACAGAGTAGAGACATAACGTAATGCTAGAAAAAGACAAGCCATATTTATCTTGATAAGAAATAGTTTTTTGGCATTTATCAAGTATTTATCACTTGTCAGTCTGTTTACTAATTATGAGATTGATAATAAGTTATTACCACTTAACAGGTGTAGAAATAGACTATAAAAGAAGAGAACTCAGAGTTTTTTTCCTCCTGTGTAGGAAAACTCCCAGTTCTTCCCTTCCATGTTTCTCTCCTGTGAGGCTCCCTCACTACTCACATGGAACACTTCTGACACTTCTCGTCATTCTACATGTGGAGGTATTTCCCCAAACCAACAAGCAAGTATCTGTGACACCAGCTGTGTATCCTGTGATTTAAGCCAATTCTAATACCTGCACATAGTGTCAGATCCCATAGGCTGAGAGCTCAGTTGCACAAAACTCCTTCGAATCCCACTTCAGATGCCAGTTCTAAACCCAGAGCACCCATGCTTCCGTCCTATTTGGCTACAGATTGGAGGTTCCCACAACCCTCTCCTTAGGTTCAATTAATTTGCTAGAGTGGCTCACAGAACTTAGGGAGACACTTACTTACGTTTAATAGTTTATTAAAGGATGTGATGAAGGATTCAGATGAACATCCAGGTGGAAGAGATGCATAGGGCAAGTATGTGGGAAGGGGTGGGAGCCACATGGCCCCCTCCAGGCATGCTGCTCCCCCCAACACTTCCATGAGTTCACTAACTCAAAAGCTCTCTGAATCCCCTACTGTTGAGATTTCATGGAGGCTCCTCAAATAGGCATGATTAATCATTAGTTCCATTTCCAGCCTCGCTCCCTTCTCTGGAGTAGTGGGGCAGGGGTGGATCTGAAAACTCCAAGCTTCTAATTATGGTTTGGTCTTTTTGGCAACTGGCTCTCATCCAGGAATCATCCAGAAGCCCACCTAGAGTCACTTCACTAGAACAGAAGATGCCCCTACTTCTCTTATCACTTAGGAGTTTATAAGGGTTAGATGAGCTCTGTTCCAGGAACTGGGGGCAGGCACCAACATATATTTTCTGTTATCTCACAGAGACACAAAGAGGTTAATAACTAGCCCAAATTCATAATCTTCAAATTTACACATCCTTCTCTCACATGATGAGAGAAATACTGATAGAGGCAACCTAAAAGATTCCAGCTTTTAATCAGGATACAGATCTTCTCTCAACGTGTGATGGGGTTATGTCCCAAGCAACCCATGGCAGGTTGAAACGTTATAAGTCAAAAATGCATTTAATACACCTAACCTATTAAACACCATAACTTAGCTTAGCCTACTTTAAATGTGCTCAGAGCACTTACATTAGCCTGCAGTTGGGCAAAATCATCTCACACAAATAATGAAGTGTTGAAGGCCTCATGTAATGTATTGAATACTACACTGAAAGTGAAAAACAGAATGGTTGTGTGGGTACAGAATGGTGTTTCGGTTGTTTATCCTTGTGATCCCATGGCTGACTGGGAACTGGGGCTGCTACTCCTGCCTGGCAACACGAGGGAGTATCATACTGCCTATCACTAGCTCAAGAAAAGATCAAAATTCAAAATTTGAAGTACGATTTTCTATTGGTTGCATAGTGCTTTCCTACCATCATAAAGTCAAAAAAAATCATAAGTTCCAACTTGCTAAGTTGGGGACCATTTTTGCAAAAAATGCTTTCTGTTGAGATGTTGACACTTTAGAAAGGAGCCCTAAAGTTTGGAGGCAGGGAGGAAGAAAAGAAAAGAGACTATTTTATGTAGTTATTACCTTATTTAATATTAAGACTACCCATAAAGTGTCAGTATCATACTTTACAGATAAGTATTCCAAGATGTATAGAAATCCATTTATTTCTTCAAAGTCAGATAACACATAAATGGAATTAGATAGATTGGAACCCTGCTTTTGGTAAAGTTCATATGTTTACATACTATGTCAGTAAATTTCTTTACAAAAATAATGTAAAAAACTTGAAAATGGAGGAAGTGATTTCAGGACATCGTTTCAGTGGAGTGCTGGGCATCGTGGAGCTGAGTCTCTAAGGTTTTTCTGGTTCTACAGGGATGTGCACCACTGACTGCCTTTCTCTTGACTAGGCCATCTTATACTCTGCAGGGGCAGATGTTAAATTATAGAAAAAAAGACATAGTCTTGTCCATAGCAATACAAATAAATATTGTGTGATATAGATACAGTTGATTTTGGCCCTATGGAAAAGATATGTTCAAAAAATTACATTTTATTGCTCTATAGCAGCGTTCATCAAACTATGGCTGGCAGGCCAATTCCAGCCTGCAGCTGTTTTTAAAATGACCTGTGAGTTAAGAATGGTTTTTAAATTCTTAATGAGCTGTTAAACCCCCTCACCTACATACACACACATTAAAGAAGAATAGGAGCGTGTGATCAAGACGAGATGTAGCCTGCAAAGCCTAAAATATTTGCTATTTAGCCCTTTACAGAAAAAGTTCACTGACCTCTCCATTTCTTTGCAAATTCAGCATTTCTGTTTTTATATATTATATAAATACATATGTATCTATAATCCATGCATATATAATACATATAAATATGTGTGTCTTCTTCAAATTCTTTCTTTGAAGCAGTTATGACATCTTATTGGCTTCTTTGTTAACTAATATAATAAAACCTTTGACGTGTATTCATTTGATGTTTTTATATGATTTTCATTTTATGAACATTAAAATTTATCAGCTCTATGCACTAACTTTAGTTTCTATAATTTATTCAAATCAGTAGAAGTTGTATAGAAATTCTTTCTCAAACTAGAAGGACCTCATTAATTACTATATTACAGAAAATCTAAGAAGTGATTTAATTTGCTTCTCAGCATTTTCATGATACGATTCTTTTTAATGAAAAATAATTGTATTAAGCAATTCTCCTGTTAATGTACTTCCATTGATGAATAACAAAATGTAATTTTAAAATCAATAATCTTGATCTTGGCAATTCAGTGTTTATTAATTCAACACCAAATATATAATTAATTTAATTTAGAAATTAGGAGTAGAAATGAACATAAGAAATTATTAATTTTTTAAAGTGTTTCCTCATTATGTATTATATTTATCAAAAAAATATTCTATATGGATAGATAGTAGTTGCATACTTTAGTCTGTTTATTATAACCTTGAATTGATTTGAAAGAGAATGATTGCCAAATTTGTGTTTAGTATTATTCTTCACTCGTTATTTTTTTTGCAGAAAAGTGAAAGAAAGAAAAGTAACCACACATTAAATTCAATTACTATACAAAAGATCATAATTTACTGCTCACCCAAATAAAACCTGACCCATCTGTTGCCTAAGTCAATTCTGGCCATTTATATAACGGTGAACTCATCCATGATCATTTTGGCAGGAACTCGAGATTTTTGCATTATATTAAAATGATAAACGGGGCGCCTGGGTGGCGCAGTCGGTTAAGCGTCCGACTTCAGCCAGGTCACGATCTCGCGGTCGGCGAGTTCGAGCCCCGCGTCGGGCTCTGAGCTGATGGCTCGGAGCCTGGAGCCTGTTTCCGATTCTGTGTCTCCCTCTCTCTCTGCCCCTCCCCCGTTCATGCTCTGTCTCTCTCTGTCTCAAAAATAAATAAATGTTAAAAAAAAAATTTAAAAAAAAAAAAAAATGATAAACTTTGAGATTTAAAAAAAAGAAGCAGAGTATTAGGTTTTCAATTGTCTTTCATAATGTTTATGACAAATTCACAAAACCTTGATAAATTATTACTAAAATGAATTAATTATAAACCTGTCAGCTGAGTTTTCAAGTTTCTTATTTAATTATACTGATGAAATTGTTGTCTTGTAAAATATACGAGATATCTCCAAAACTCAATATCATATTCTAGTATTAGTCTTTGCTCTGTAAAATTGTCATCTTTCATGTAATATATTTGTATATAACTCCATTGTTTTATTCATGCAGAAATTTCTTTTTATCCCAGATTATATTTTGCCATATATTTTTAGTATTGTTTGTGTCAAAGCCAAAGGTGAAGTGAAATAACTTTCTTGCAAAGTAACTAAGGACTGAAGATCATTGAAAACACAACAAATTTGGGACATGAGTAATGACATACAGTTCTGAGAGGTTTCCTAATTTATGTCAAGAAAAATGTTTCTCCTCCAAGAGACAAATTCAAGAGAATTCTACATAAGATGTGAAGAGAAAGTATCAGTGAGGGAGACTGGTTGACAGAGACATGAACTTCTAAATATTCTATAAATTGTGGATCTCAAGTTGACACTTTCTCCATTCAAAGTGTCTTTTAACTTATATTCTGAGGTCAAATATTGTGACTAAATAATTAAACTTGAAGAGTAGAGCCCAGAAATCATAATGATGGTGCTGCTTTGCCTCTGAATATAAAATTAATAAGCTATATGAAAGTTGTTTTCTAAAACTATTTGAAATGTAGTATTTAATTATGGAATGTTCTTTGTTCCAGATTAATGACTAAAACTAAAACAGTGCAAGGCAGAATAACAAAAACAATCAAGGAAAAGAAAGGATTAATATGACACCCTAAATTAAAAATATATAACATATTAATTGAAATTACACTATAGCTATAGTTCCTATTTTAAAGGGTTTCATCTCTTTCCTAAATTGCTATTGCATAATGTATAATGAGGGAAAATATACTACAAAAAATTTTTAAATTGTAAAGAACTAATTTTTGGTTCTAGGAACTGTGGGTAGCATTCATTTAAAATATTTAGAATGATTTACAACTGCTTAATTATTCTCCTAATATCCCATGGAGTCCTGGGATTGTAGGTTGAAACTGAGAAGGAGAAATTTAAGGCACTTGCTGACATAGGAAAATATTGGGTTACAAGAATAGTCTAGCAGGAAAAGTGAGTGATAGAAGCTTAATCACCAGGGACATACAAAAGTCAACAGTACTAAAATATTAGAAAGTTTATTTTAGGAAGCAATTTTCCCCTGCTGGGGTGTGTATGTGGACTGGATTGCTTACTTGATCTTTCCTCTTCTCTACTGTCCATTTTCATGCCCAAATTTGAGTACATCAAGCAAAATTCTTAACATTTGAGATTGCATTGTTGATCTGATGCTGCTAGACTCTGACATTTGCCCACCCAAGAAAAATATGAAAAAAATTTGATAGTTTCTCTTGATAGCTTCCCATTTAAATTCATCATTTACCTGATGCTCACCACCCTTTCAAATTAGAAATAATTCATAATAATCTGTGACCAAACACAGAACACCATTCTATGGAACAGAATTTACTTTAGTGAATGGTTCCACACTGGAAACTTTTCAGATACCGTGTGAGTTCATTAAGGCAATTATGCCTTAAATTCTGGAAAGACACGACTGGCTTGGTCATAGTTAGTGTTAGTGATTTCCTGTGGTGTGGTGTTTATGATAGTAGCATAAGCCCAGCATGAAGTTACGTTTGCCTGGGGGCAATTGTAACTTAAGTGCTTGCTTTTTTGACATTTGTTCATATTCTTCAGGAAGAAAATGTATTTTTGTTGGTTTGTTTGACCAATCTTTACTTGAAAAAAAAAAAGACAGTAGAACCTATATGGCTTAGAAATGTATGTTACAAATGTGCTTGCCAGGGAAAGTAGAATCCTGCTGTGTTTGGACAAAGCAGCCTGTTATTTTGTGCAACATGCTCCTAATGTTGAGATGATTTAGATTCCTCTTTTCCTTAAGGAGTTGTGTTCTCCAAATTGGTATTTCTCTTCCTAAAGTCAAGAAGTCATGAATAAATAATATTGCCTTGAGATCCAAGAAAATGGATAAAGGTCTGCTCACTGCCACAGGATGGGGAATCTTTCAATGTTTATCTCATCAAGAACCATTAGACGGAGAAGATAATCCCTTGCATATTCATTTTATCTATTTGAGTTGTATTATATTTTTTGCAATTTTCAACAAGACATTATAGCTCTTGTTCTCTCTTCTTTGTATAAAGATTCAGATTTTTATAATGAAAACTTTACCATGTACAGTGACATCTCTGTCAAAGGTATCATTTGCATACTAACAGCAGTGCATACAGGTTAGAATCTCCTCAAAAGACCAAATGAGAAGGACGTAACTGCCGTTGGCTCTGCCTCTGATGCTCAGATGGGGGCTTCGGGAACTGCTCATTCTACTTTTGTTCAGTGACAGTGGTTTGAGGGTTGTCTAAATCCTGATAAGGGTGCTTTTCTCCTATGTCACACAATACTGTCAATTCATAGAAATATACATCTTTTTTAGGACAGTAATGTTGTTACACTGATGTCTAGAATAAACAGTGTACTAGTTCAAAGTTTAGACTCAAGAGTCTAAAACTGGAAGGCAAAGCTGTTTTTAGTTTTCTTTTTCCTTCTGAAAGTGATTTCACACAATTTATTTGGGCATTTCTGAGTTCCGAATACCAAGCATAGTAAGGGAGACATTTGGTGGTATCAGATGTCATTTTTTATTTACATGCATTCTCTAATCACAAGTTGGATAAGAATACATCAATTTTTCTGTGGATCTTTTCATTGGCAAAGTTGAATGTACTGTACACAACAGTGAAGCTTTAAATACACCCTCTGACATACTTACAATCTCTGTACTTAAGAGATTATGCACTGTAAATCTTTTGGTGGGGGCCAAAATTAACCATGAATTATTCAGTGACAAGCTGAAGGATCCCAGTGCAGATTGGTTCAGGGTACTATTTATTAACGCTAAACCAATAAGAAGGTTTGGCAATGTGCCTCCTCTGTTTGTGGGTTGTGACTTCTCTAGCACTTTGAGCCCTGTACTGCCCTTCCGTGGCCATGGGTGATGAGTTGTGGAGTAGCTTGGTGAGAAAAGCAGCACGGTCTTGGAAACTTGGGATTTGGGGACCGGACCCAGGAAATCCCTGGGAAATAACAAAGCAGCATTGTTGATATAAGAGGAAGAGACTTATTCATAACAGATTTAAAGGACTTAATCCATTTTGCAAAGCATAATTAAGTAAAATAAACATCAAATTGTAAAACCGAATAATAAGTAAACAAAAAATAGATTCAGTACTAGCAGAGTTGTCTGCTTGTTACCTACCTTGGGGGAAACACTGTCATCAGATATTGATCAAGTAAGGCACAGTCCATGTGGTCAGACACACTTGGGCTGAATCCTATTTGGCAACTTTCTCGTTGCGTTGGCCCAGGCAATTTGCTTACCTTCTCTGAATCTCACAGAGTGCTCAGGTGCTCTTATTGTTCCTGAAAAAAATGATACTGCTACTCGTTATCCAAATGATACTACCACTTTCCTCAGAGACACATGATCAGAGGAGTCTGCTGTCATTTTCTTTTTTGCTTATTCTGAGTGCCATTGTCCTCCTTCAGAACTATTTTTAAAAAAATATTTATTCATTTTGAGGAGAGTGCAAGCAGGGGATGGGCAGAGGGAGGGGAACAGAGGATCAGAAGTGGGCTCTGGGCTGACAGGCTGACAGCAGCCAGCCGATATGGGGCTCTAACTCACCAACCACAAAGATGGTGACCTGAACCCATGTTGGAGGCTCAGCTGACTGAAGCACCCAGGTACCCCCCTTCAGGACTATTTAAATCAGTGTGACTGCCCCTTCACCTTCTTCCCCGTAATCTCTTCCCTTTGGCTAGTCCACTAGTGGATAGAAGTCCACTATCTATGGTACTTCCTGAAGCAGATTTCTGAAATAAACATCTACGTTTAAGTTCTTACTGTAATACACCTGACCTTGAGGCTTTTCTGGTCTATTCTATGCATTTACTGATAAATTCAATAAATATTTTATTTAAAAGTGTGCAAAATTTTGTACAAGTGCCGTAAAAGCTGTAAAAAGACATGAAGCCATGGTTTTTACTTGAAAGAACGTATAATAAAGTAAAAAAAAAAAAGTGAGTATTAGAATTACAAAGTAAGATTTGAAAAAATTTATATAAGTATTTAATATAATAGTAATAATAATCAGGATAGCTGATGTGTACTGCAGTGTCACTACCCGCCTCTATTTTTCTAAAGGCGTTGTATGTATTAACCCACTTAATTCTACCTGTAACTTGGTGAGCTGGATGCTCTAATGATCCTCATTTTACAGATGAGGAAACTGAAGCACGCAGAGTTTAAATAATTTTCTCAAAATGCAATAGTCCCCTAGGGAGCCCAGCCAGGCTCTTGTCCACACCCTGGGTCCCTGTGCGGTAGATCACCATGCCAAGCGGAGGTCACTTGGTATCATTATCTTAACGCTTTTCGTTTGGCCGCAACATGAGAAAAGAGCTCTTAATTACAACTGGCTTGTTCAGGTAACATTTCCTGGAGAAGATAACTTCTGAAAAATTACTGAAGGAGCAGATGGAATATTTTTTTTTGTAGTATTCAATTTTCCTGACAATAAAAGTGATACAAGCACATAGCAAAAATTTTAGAATATACTAAAAAGCCCATGGAAGAAAATAAAAATCACTCATAATATCTACATTCAGAGTTAATAACCGTTAACATTTTGGTGTATATCCTCTGGGTGGGCGTGTGGGTAATTTTTCTTCTTTATCATGGTATGATGTATTTCTCAAATGTTTCCAGTGCAGTTATGTTGATAATAAGAAAGCGACAAAATAGCACAATACCTTAAAAATATTTTTCACCCATTAATTCAACTTTTAGAAAGATTTCCATAGGGAGAAATCAGGAAGGAATTTGCATATTTACATATATATAATCTATCTCTCTTTTTCAAATATGTATTCTCCTCTATTTTTTTTTTACTAAAATATGATTATAGTATTTTACAGCCCCGTACAAATTTGTTGGTGTAACAAATATCTTCTCATGTCACTACACGTTTTTCTATGACCCAATATTAATATATTTTTAATGTATTTTTAGCCAAATAACATGTTTTCAGACATTTAAACCGAGTGGCAGAGAAGCTGTCTACAAAGGCTGCAGTCCCTTCCCATGATGTTGAGATGTTGCTGAGAAGTGGCTACTTAGCCTGGGTGTCTGCATCTTGTTAAGACCACATGACTGTTTCCCAGCCTTCCTCTGTATTCCCCTGCATCCTCTGCATTTCCCAGCATTCATCTGAATCTTGTTAGGACCACGTGACTGTTCTCTGTTAAAGGAGAAGTGGGCAGAAATGATATGCACCACTCATAGAACCCATCTTTAATGGACTCCTTCCCCTTCCCTCCTCTCCCCTTTGTCTTCCCCCATCCTCTGTCTACAGAGAGCAAAGGACTCCCAAGAAGTGAGGTATGACATGACATATGAAGGAAATAACAGGATCTGTTTTTACCACATGGAAGGGTGCCCACCAAACATCCTCACTGAACCCGAGCAAGTAGTAACCTTTGTTGTAATTCACTAAGATTTAGGAGTTAATATGTTAAGCAGCTAGTCTTACCTTATCTATTACGGTTTCCCAATTTTTGTTCTTTTAAATAAAAGTTTTAAAAACATCTCACAGATGTTTTCTTTTTCCTTTTTAATTTTTTAAAGTTCTTACTTAAATTAGTTAACATACAGTGTAATATGTTTCGGGTGTATAATTTAGTGATTCAACACTTACATACAATACCTAGTGCCCATGACAAGTGCACTCCTTAATGTTTCATGGATTTTTTTTTTTTTTTTGCTCTTAAACTGTAAGAGCAATATATCCTTTTTGAAAAATGCCTGGCAACATAGAGATCTACTAAGAAATAGCCAACAGATTTTCCTTTCCCCTTCTTCTCCCTTTTCTCCCACCAAATTTTCCCTCGTATACTCTCCAAGTGTTTTATGACCAATATTTGGTGTATATCTTTCCACACTTTTCTTTATGACCATTTAGAATGTATAAAAGCACAAACACTACATTTATTCATAACTTTTGCCTAAATTTTAAACAGAAAAGCAAATTTCAAATAGGCTGCAGGAGAAAAAAAACAGATTGCAGAGTATTAAGTCTGTATCCATTTCTGCAAAAGAGGGAAAAAAAGAAAAGCCTAGCATTTTAAATAAACATTCTTATTAAGCAATAACATCATACGTCTCCGAAGAGTATTTTATTAGAATAAAAGATCAGAAATGCAATCAGTGGGCGAAAGGATATGCACAATTTCAAGTGTGTTGATCTACATGGCAGAATTGCCCTACAGAAAGATCAGACTGATTTTGCACTTCAGCAGTGTCAGGGATGCTTCTGTTACTTGTGGTGTGCTGTATTTAATATCACCACAGAATTGTTAGTTTCCTTATATCAGTTCTTTAGGGCAGCTAATTTCCATTTCATTTCAGTGTGTTATCTTGTAATTGATTTTTTTTTAATTTCAGAGAATCTATGTTTTTATTATTTTATTGAGAACATAGTTTAAGTTTCAATTATGTATCAGCAATTCTTAATTATACAGGCCTATCTTCTTGATTTTTTTTTTAATGTGGAGTATTCTTTTCACTATCCCTAAAAGTTTTGGTTTTATTTATTTGTTGGTTGGCCAATTGATTGGCCTTGTTTCTCTATTTATCCTTGATTTTTGACCTGATATTTGCCCATAAATAGTGCACGTTGAATGTTTCTGAGTCCTAGGAAACCCCTGGGTGATGTATAAGCCTCCTGTCAGAAGCTTTACAGTGGCTGGATGAGTTTATATTACCAGATCACGGATGCCTGAGAAGTGTGTGTGGGCTGCATATGGACCCTTGTGATCCTAGTGGCTGAGTCTCTTCTCTGCTCTCGAACAAATTAAGGGCATACATAAAACCACCTAAGTAGTAAAACAGGGCATATTCGGTCACAAGTCCTGGTTGTCAAGGAGACTACTGAAGTATAAGCTGAAGTTGAAGCCAGATGTAGAGAGCCTTGAAGATGACAGACAAATAATAATAACCAGCATTTATATTCTGCTTTACAGTTTTCATAGTGCTTTGACATGTGCTATTTATGTTTACATTGGCTCTGAGAAATAGATATTATCTTTGCTTTTCAAATGAGCCTCAGAAAGTTTATGTTCTGTGTCCAGGTCATTCAACAAGTAGGCAGAAAAACCAGGAGTTAATCCTGAACCTCTCTGGTTCTAAACGCCTATGTGCATTCCACTGTACTTGGCCATGTCAAAGAAAATTATAATCAAAGATTCATTTTGTGCAATGCATAATCCAGTGATAGTGTGCATGATAGACAATATAGAGAGGATCCTAAGGAAGATACTTCCTCCCCTCTAATCAAGCTGTTGCCAGCGTGTATCATATAATACAGCAATGCATTTAAGTATGGGCTCAGAAACCAGAATCCTTAGGTTTTCATGCTCACATATCACTTCCACGCTAAATTTGGGCAAGATACTTAATGTTTTTGTGCCATAGTTTCCTCATATTGAACGTGTTTACCTCAAGGCTTCTCGGTGGTTCATTTGGTTGAGCATCTGACTCTTGATTTCAACTCAGCTCATGATCCCAGGGTCATGGGATCAAGTACCACATCATGCTCAGCACAGAACCTCCTTAAGATTCTCTCTCTCTCTCTCTCTCTCTCTCTCTCTCTCTCTCTCTCTCTCCCTCCCTTCCTATGCCCCTGTCCCCTGCTTGTGCTCTCTCTCTCTCTCTAAAAATAAAAAAAATTAAATAACTATATGAGGTAAACACCTCATATAGTTGGGTTTTTTAAAATTATTTTAAAGTTTATTTCTGAGACAGAGAGAGACAGAGCATGAGTGGGGGAGGCACAGTGAGAGAGGGAGACACAGAATCTGAAGCAGGCTCCAGGCTCCGAGCCGTCAGCACAGAGCCCGACGCAGGGCTCGAACTCACAAACCGTGAGATCATGACCTGAGCCAAAGTTGGTCGCTCAACCGACTGAGCCACCCAGGCACCCCTCATATAGTTGTTTTTAAATTAAACAAGTAAATGTATGTAAAGCGCTTAGATGATACCTAGAACATAGAAAACTCTCATAAGTCATAGCTATTATTATTTTACAGCAACCACCTATAAGCCAGGCCCTTTATGGGGCAATTTGTACACATTATGTTTAACCTCATGAAGTAGTTATTTCCTCTATTTTACAGAGAATGAAAAGGTCTGAGAGGAATTCTAACGTTTTTCTGTTGAACCCTACTATTTTGAATGACTATAGCACTTATCTTAATTTTTAAAATTTAGATGTGCTTATACTCTCAATTGTGTGAAAAGATTCTGGATTGAGAGATGGTTCTTTTTGTCCTCTGCACCTGCCAACTATGCCTAGTTTTGTTCAATGCCTAGAATGTAGGAAGTGCTCGGTGACTGTTTATTGATAGTAGGAATAAGAATGATAGATTAGGAAGCAGAGTGACAGAGAACTTCTGTTTCTCTTTGTTCCGCCATCTTACTCCTCCAAAGAAAACACTCCCATGGAATTTTCAGAATCTACCTTGAAACAGTGTACACAAAGTATTTCTTCACTACTTTGCTTATTGCTATTCTGTGATCTACAGAATCCATACATTTTTTGGACTAGAGAAGGCACTCTAAGAAGCTGAGTCAGAATTTTGGGCATGCTATGAAAATACAATGGAACTAGCTAGCATTTGTTTTTCCTCTCTATTGCTGACACAACAATGTTTAGAAAAGAGACTACATCAGGAAGAAAAGGGCATTTATCTCATTTTATTGTTTATGTCACATTTTGCACTGTGACTGAAACTAAGAGTGAGTCTGAAACCAATGGTTAAGGAAGACATAGCTTATTTCTGAAGACAAGTAAACTTCCAAACAGAGCATAATTTTTGGTATGTCACTCGTGATTTTCTAGACCTTCTAAGATCCTTTGAGTGAAGGCAGGGATATATTACGGGACATTAAGTAAAAAGTAAGGAAATGTGAATTAAAGGATAGACTTCATTTGTTTTTTATCCTTTTTTCACATTTCCTTTGTTTTTCCTAATGCTCTTTTTCTGTTCTAGGATTCTATCTAGGACACTACATCCTGGATTATGTTTAATTATTATACCTCCTTAGACTTCTCTAAATTGTGAATGTTTCTCAGACTTTCCTTATTTTGGGTGACTTTGAGGGTTTGAAGAGTACTGGGCAGTTATTGCATAGCATTTCTTTGAATTTAGATTTTATTTTATCTGATGTTCATCTCATGGTTAGATAGAGCTTATGGGATTTTGGAGAAAGACCACAGAAGCTAAATGCCACTTTTATAATATCATATCAAAGATACATACTGTTAACATGACTTACCACTGTTGATGTTGACCTTGATCACTTGCCTTAAAGTAGTGTTTGTCAGACTTCATCACAATAAAGTTACTATTTTTTTTAATTCCTTTTTCCTTTGGAAGAAAGACACTATTTTCAACCTATATTTAAGTGGTAGGGAGTTGTGCTCCTCAAGGGGACATTATCTGCACAAGTTATTCAGAAATGTTCTGCACAGGAGATGTGCTATTCTCATTCGTGTATTTTTTTGGGTTATAATCCAATACTACATGATTTATTTTGTTTCGCTCAAGTCATTCCAGCTTTGCCACTGAGAACTCTTTCAGCTGATTCCTGTGTCCCTTTGAAACACCTGCACCTAGTGTAAGCGGATATGTTCGTGTATTTGGGTACTACGCTAACTTCTTGTACTATAAGATGCTCCAGACTCTTGCATGTTCCCTATCCTGACTCTGCAATCAGCCACTTCTAAAGATCCCTCGTTCTTTTTATTAGAGAAACCAAGATCTGGTGCCCAGGTGTGCTCATTGTTCTTGGGATCTCGTACTCAGCCCTATCAACTAACAGAGTAAGGGAATACATATTTTTATCACTTATGGTCACCCTCGCTGTTTTGTTGTCAATAGACTGCAGAAGCAAAGAAACCAGGGAGGAGGTTTTTGTCATAATCCAGGAAAAAGGTGATAATGACCCATTTTATTTACAATAAAATACAGTTATTGATCATGTTCATTATTGATATTCAAGTGTCTACTATCTGAGTAGATTCGCTTGCACTTTTGCAAGCTATTTAGTCACCAAATAATTGAGTACTTAATGCAAGCTTAGTTCAGGGCACAGAGTATACAACCTTGAGTAAGACTTGATACTTTTACATGGATACCCAAGTGGCTGTCGTTTATTGGCATTATTGGTACTGTTGAAAACAAACATGGCAGTGATGTAGGTAGGGGCATGAAACACTAGGTTTGAGGTGGTGAGTAGCCACAGACGGAGAGGGATACATATGAGAAGTAAATGAACAGGGAATTAACAAAACTGGTATTTAAGTAAGTATTGGGAAGTAAGAAACAGGTTGATCAAAGAGGAGTTCAACTTTTGTAGACCATTCTAAAGATAGTGATATTCACCAAAGCAGTGGATTTCAAAGTTGTAATTTATTTGAGGGGAGGTTGAGTGCCAATTTATGTAAGTGGTGCTTGTGGTAACATGAAGGTTCTTATATTTAAGAAAAAAATATTCAGTTGTCTTTTAGAAAAGAATGAAACCTCACTGAAGACCAATCAAGAATCCAGTATGTTAAAAGTGTATGGTTTAAAGTATCTGAACCATAGATATTTAAAAATCTGTATGCTGTTGTACAGGAAACTTTTTTATCCATATGTGCATGTATATTGAGAGCCTGAGGACTTCATATTTTAAAGGATCTTCTTGACAGGTAATAATCATTGCTGAATATAATTGATACTAGCACTTATTGAGAGTGACCAAGCATTTAATAGTTTTTCTCTTTGTCTTCCTAGAACTGTAGGAAAACAGAGGTATTATAAATGCCTGGCATGTTCTGGTCAAGTTTTATAAGTCACTTATTATGAAAATAGATGGAGACAATGAAGTTGTCATATGATGCCATGATAGTCTCAAAGATCCAGTTAATGTTTAATAATGTTTACATACCTGACATGAAAAGCCAAGGATTGACTTGATAAAGCCTAACGGCTGCTAAGATCTGGTACTTTTGTAATGTCTTCAAAGGAAGTGGATCAAAAAGAAATTCTTTAATAGAGTACTTCATACGGCAATATCCTTTGGAGGAACCAGTTCAATTGACTACATTTTGTAGATAAATCCTCAAATTCATCTAAGAAACTGATGTAACCCCTACTGTTGTTCAAATGTAACAAGGATCTAAATGAGATCAAGAATGTGTGTACTTTGCCAATTGTACATGTAAGTGTATTAATATTCTCAATTCTTGGGGGTCTAAGACTTGCTTCTGTAAAGTCATGTTAGAAAAAAAATATAATACTACACTTCTGGAGACTTTTGCAACTGAAAATATTTTTCTTTTGTATACTTTGTCCCATTTAATTTATCCTCACAATAGCCTAATATTATTAGAAAAGTAAATACTATTATTTCTGATAATAATGATTATTTTTAATTTAGAAAGATAGGTAATTTGTCTCGAACCTAACAGCTAATAAGTGAAGGGCAGAACTAGAACCCAAGTCTTCCGACCTCAGGCCAATATATTCAGCACTCACCTCTTTTATTAGAATTCAAAACAAATAAGAACATGTCACATAGTTAATAACCTTGGACTTCAATTTTATCATCTGTAAGGTGAAGATAATATTAACTCTCCTCTCCACTTCACAAATTATAATTAAATATGAGTTAAATGCCAAACTATTTAATTATTTCACATTTTACAGATTATTTAGTTTTTGAAGACTCCCTTTTTCTCTGTTTGCACATTTGCAACCAAATGGATCATGTACGATTTTGAAATCTGACCAAGGAGTAACAGTTTTCATGCTCATGTGCTACATACAATAAAACCCTCTAACTTAGAGTTTACATCTCATCTCATGGTGAAGACTTAAAGGAAGGGAGAGTCCAGAAGCATGAACTCTGTCCAGGGTTGGTGGGTGATGAATCAGGGAGGGGGATTTCCTCTGTTGCAGGGTGTGTTGCAAGCAGAAAGCCTTCTCCACTTCCTCCTCCATCCAGGCTGCTTTCTCAGTCTTGGGGAGAGGAAGAGATAGCAAAAATATCTTTTAATTCTTGTGATGTGTGATAATGCTTCTTTCCCAGAGATCTGGATATCTTTACTTTAAACATCCAAATTTCATCATTTAGAGTAAGCCTAAAACTTTCTAAGATATCTAGAAACTCTTGGAAAATCACTTCTCTGGCTCCTGGAATGATACCAATTTCATCTTGTGTCAACCTTAATACAGAACATTACCACTTTCTCAATAAATCCAATTAGTCAAGGCTTTTGGGAAATCTTACTAGAATTAGCAGACTGAATTGAAGATTTGGGGGTTACTGAGAGAGGTCATATAATACTGCACAGTCTTCCTTCAGTCTCTTTTTTTTTTTCTCTCTCTCTTCCTCCTTTTGTGCTCCACTGTTTTCCTCTTTCTCACCCCTTTCTGGTCTTTTCCATCTTCCATTGTTTGAATATGCCCTTGAGGTCTCAGTCTCCACCCTGATGGCCCAATGGAAACTTACCAAAATATTTTTTTCAATCACAGGGTTCTCACTGAGAAATTCAGTTGAAAAAAAAAATGTTCCAGTTTAGTACTTAGTCTTGTCACTAAAAATCACGTTTAAGACATAGCATAAAGCAGCACACATGCTTTGTACCATATGGAACAGAGCAAAATGGAACCCAAACCTGGATGTAGGACTTCCCCCTTCCTTCAAAAAGGTGATGTTTAGGGGCACCTGGCTGGCTCAGTCATTTAAGCATCTGACTTCAGCTCAGGTCATGATTTCACGGTTTGTGAGTTCGAGCCCCACATTGGGCTCTGTGCGGACAACTCAGAGCCTAGAGCCTGCTTCGGATTCTGTGTCTCCCTCTCTCTCTGCTCCTTCCCTGCTCATGCTCTGTCTCTCTGTCTCTCAAGAATAAATAAACACTAAAAATATTTTTTTAATTAAAAAAAAAAGATGATGTTAGTAGCACAGATCAGAACCATTACCAGTAGCAACAGCAATAGGAGGTGGTCACAGTGGGCGGCTAATCTACACCAGTTTATCCTGGTGTGACAAAGAAAACCAAGGTTTATGAGATCAGCAGGAGGAAGAGAACAGCAGCTTTCTTTCCTTGGTGTTGGGCCCCGACTCTGAAATCAAGAACAGAAGGAAACTCACTGTGGCTGCTATAGCACAGGGCTATATGATCTGATGATTCAGAGTTATAGGGCTGGGAGTGGGAGAGAAGAAGGCTGTTAGAGATTAGATAGGAGGATTACACCTGGCAGTAAACAGGACACATTCCCTGGGGAATTCCTGGATGAGTCAGAAGGAATTTGAGCAAGAGCTGGGGTTTGCACAATGCTGTGGGTGAGTGCTAAGCCTGACAAATGCAATTGTGTCACTGCTATTGTGACATTGTTCTACTCCTCAGTTGACGTCATCGGAACAAACATGCACGGGTTACACTTGCATTGCTCCTAGGTAACAATTAGCCAAAGACCTCCTGCTCATTTCGGTAAAACTTGTGCTTTCTTTCAGGAGTCACGAGTGGATTTGAATGTCAGTGCCACCTTTTTCCTAGAAAAGTTCAGACTCTACTGGACGGTGATCTTACAGTCTCAGAGTCCTGTTACCTTCATTTAGTGGTTACAACTGGAAGGAAATATTTACGATAGTGGAGGACAAAGGCATGTGAAACACGTGGGGAAGGTTAGCTACATTTCAGTGCTTTGTGTGCCATTTTCGCTATCTCTTTGTTGCTACCTAGATATTTCCTGAGGAGTAACGTTTTAAATTTGGCACCAGGAACTTTGTAGTTACAGTGAGACTGGTTGCTGGGGACTCATTCAATTTAGGAATTATTTGCCAAGCCCTTTCCTCCTCTCAATAATTCTCTTTCCAATTTTTTTTGGCATTTTCTTTAGCTGTCACTATTATGCATACGGCACTCACTAAATAGGAATACTAATAGCTAACACTTTGGGATATTTGTCAGGTTCTAGGTGATTTACATACCTTAGAGCAAGCCTTGAGATAGTTACACTACCACCCTACTTTGAAGTTGGGACCTAAGAAAGGTTAAGTTCTCTAATCTCCCATAGGTAGTAAATGCCAGTGCTGGGATTTCAAACATGGGTTTGTCTAGTACCAAAGACTTTACTATTAATTATTGTGCTGTATTGTTTCCTCACTTTCAGTAGTAGAAAATAGGAATGCAACTGTGGAAAAAAATGAACAAAGGAATTGTCCGTTTTGCATAGTAACAATTGGGATGGTTTTGCCATTTTTCCACTTGGATAAGTTGCAACTACATTTCTCAGAATCCCTTTCCTTGTCCCAAAGAGGTTATTTAACTGGAAGATGGAAGCAAAGGCATAGCCATGATTCTTGGAAGGTCTGTGTGGTTAGATTTAGTAAGAAACAGATGCAGAGATGCTGGCAGATTTAGCTTGCCCTGTTGCCTTCAGTCTCCGTCTAGGTGTTTTTTGGTTTATGGTTTTGGATTTTTTGACTGGCATTTTCTAGAGGCAACAAGGACTAGGATGGAAAAAGTGGCTTCAGCAGTATGAGTGAAGAGGCAGTGAGTAGAGATTAGGCCAGAGATATAAAAGGAGACCATTTTACAGGACCACATAAGGATTTTGGCTTTTACTGAAAATGAAATGAGAAGCATGGGTGCTGGTGGGGCTTGGAGGAATGTTATGGAGTGTTGATATGATGCCCATCTTCTCAAAGGCTGACTCTGGTTCTTGTGAAAAACAACTCTTGGTTCACAAGTAAGGCTGGAGTTACCACTTAATATGGGGAATGACCAGCATATAGATAGCATTGAAAGCCAAGGGACAGGAAGTGATCACGTAGGGAATGGGTGTGAGTAGTCATGTGAAGAGATAGGAAGACAGCCTTAGGACACTCTAATTGTTATAAGGTAAAGAAGTCAAGGAAAAAACCAGCAAACGAGATTGAGAAGGAACATTCTGCGAAGTAAGAGGACCGGGAGAAAAATGACATTCTGGATGCCAAGAAGAAAGTATTTATAAAAGAAAGAGTGATCAACTTTGCTAAATGATGCCAATGAGTTGAGTAAGATAAATAACAAGAATTGACTGAAAATTAATCAGTCGCTTACTACTAAAAAGTGAACCTAAATTCCCCCAAAATATGAGAATGAGACAGACTGGGGTGGGGGGGCCCTGGGTGCCTCAGTCAATTAAGTGTCCACCTCTTGATTTCAGCTCAGGTCATGATTTCACTGTCATGAGATTGAGTCCAGCATTGGGCTCCTTACTGAGCGTAGATCTTGCTTGGGGGTCTCTCTCTCCCACTCCCTCTGCCCCTCCCCTGCTTCTCTCTCTCTCTCTCTCTCTCTCTCTCTCTCTCTCTCTCTCTCTCTCAAAAATAAATAAATAAACTTTAAAACATAATGAGACAGATTGTTTCCAACAGTTTATTACTTCTTCCTAGAAAACCTCTATCCCCTTTCTCTGATTGAAACCTCTGTTCATCAGGAGATATCAATTCAATTTCTCCTTTTGCAGAATGTGATAATCTAGGAAGCATGGACTATATCATATTTTGGTATTCTCAGAGTCTGGCAGCTAAAAGGGTAAGTAGATGAATGAACATATTTGTATGTGAAAGAAACATTTAAATGGAAATAACATTTACCATACACCTAATATATGCCAGAAATCTTGCAAGAAGGTTGATATTTTCACAGTACATTATTCTATATGATTGATATTATTCATCTAATCAATTAATTTTAACCACATTTTACAAATTAGGAAGCTCTGGCTCTTGATGTTAAGCAGGTACACACACACACACACACACACACACACACACAGAAATAACATCTACCCTGATGGCAGAACTGGGATTTGAACCATTTCTGACCTCAAGACTCATGATATTTCTACTAAATTACACTGAATAAATAAATGAACAAAGGAATGAATGCACAGTACTTTTCCTTCTTGATGTCACTTACTGGAATGGCTTCCTATCCTAAGGGTGCTGCCATATGCCAGCTCAGCCCCTCAAATACACATAGTGACATCACTTTGGTCAGTAGCAACAGCAAGGTTAACCTCTTCCTCATCAAAATTCTAAACTATATTTATGCAAATTGTTTTACAATGGATATTTTTAAAGAAGGGGGGAGGTATCAAGCAAGGCTCAATTTTTTCCCCTTATCAGGCCAGCCTGAAACTTAATCATCTCTGACTATGCTGTTTGCTTCCCAGTTCTGTTTTGCTTTTATATAGAAATAGCCCAGCTTTCTTGTATTTGCAATTCCCTCCATCTTGGATGGTTTCCCTTCAGGAATAAAAACTTATTCCCTCAGCTTATAGGGGGGCTGTGAGCTGAAAGTACTCCCATGACAGCCTCTTATAGGGATTGCCTCACTGCAGAGATCTGCCTGGACCAAGGTCACACTTCTCTCCCAGGGTATCTTGTATCCAAACAATTGATTATTTGGTAAGGAGATATAAAGACCCTACCCTTTCACTTGAACTCTGGACAACCCCAAATGGTCATGACATATTCAGAGCTTCCGGAAGGACTAGCTGAGACATTGTTGAGACTGTGTTGTAGCTCACTTTCTCCCTCTGCCCAATCCTGCTCCCTTCTTTTCCACAAGGCAGTCCCTTCTAAATCTCTTGCTTGTTAATCTTTATCTTTGGAGCCTGCTTTCCAGGGAACTCAACCAGTGATGCACCCTGAGTTTAAATGCTTAAACCCTGAGTTTCACAACATGATCGTGTCTTCAGTCTCTGACAGTACATGGGCTGAAACTCCATGTCAACCATTTATTAGCTGTGAGGCATTGAGCAGGTCACTTAACCTCTCTAAGCCTCAGCTTCATCTGGCAAATGGAATTAGTAATCATGGATTCAACCAAAAAATACTCACGAAACACTTAACATACTGACTGGCACATAGGAAGCTTTCAACATATGAAAAATATTTGGGTGATTATTAAGGGAGATACCACACCGCCTCTGAAATATTGAACAAAAGAGTCAATGGTGATGATCTAATCTGGTTTAATTTCACAGACAAAAAGGGATTAAGTTATTTGCTCAAGAGGCATAGTTAGTTGGGACAGACTTGAAACTAAAATGCAGGTCTCTTGACTCTACTGCACCATGCTGACTTTATCTTTTAACCAAACATCTTGGCAATGTAAAAACGGTACTATATGGCCGAGGTTTTAATTTGCACATTTATGCTTAAGAACATATTCCAGAAGAAGTGACTCTAATAATCCTTGGGTTATAATTATAAGAGACCATAACTCAGTCAAAATTCTTAATTCGAATGAACTTTTGGAAGCATTAGTATTTTCTGGTTGTCTCTGTTTCTGATCCCAATTAGTTAGAAATGAAAAACGTGGAGAGTTGGACTAAAATATTCTCTGTATTTCTGAAGTGTCTCCAAGACATGATTTGGATATTCTAAGAATTTATGATTCTATTGACCATCCTGTTTTCATAAGATAATGAAAGTCTTTCTGTTCCCCGGAGGTAAACTATGCTTTATCTTCCTTTTTCCCTAAAAACATTAAGGCTGAGAAAAGTCAGTTTTAAGGAGAAAATTACCAAAGACAAAAATCACCTTAAGTTATCTGGATTTTAAATTGTGTGAGCGACCATAATACTCAATCCACAGACTATTTGAGTCACTTTTATTACATAACTATGTTTACATTGTTTCCTTGCCTTGTTTAGTCAACAATTTCACTGATCAACAGATGTTTATTTAGCATCTACTATAAACTCTGTAGCATTTATCCTTTATTTCCCAGAGGAGCAAAACAAAGCTGTTCCATTAAAATTTGAGCTCTCCCTCTCATGTACATACACAAGACATTTAAAATATATGTTCAAGAAGCAATCATCACAGCCTTTGCTTTGGATAAATGTGAAGAACCTACATTTCATCAGAACTCTCATCTCTCTGGGTGCCTGGATGGCTCAGTTGGTTAAGCATTTGACTCTTGATTTCAGCTTGGGTCATGATCTAGAGGTTCGGTTTCTGAGATCGAGCCCCATGTGAGGCTCTGTGCTGACAGTGGGGAGCCTGCTTGGGATTCTCTCTCTCCCTTTCTCTCTCTGCACCTCCTCCATTCATACTAACATGCACACACTCTCTCTCCCTCTCTCAAAATGAATAAATAAACATTAAAAAAAAAGAACTCTCATCTTTCCATTAACACTTACTCAAATAGCATATCTTGATATATAACAATAATTAAAGATATAATTGGTAAGGCACTTACTGAAAGTGACCAAGCATTTAATAGAGTCTCCGATACTTAAGACTCATGTATTATCGAGCATATGTTTTCTAAATATGTGTAAACTTTGTAATTCAATTAACAGTAAATATGATTCACATCAAAATAGTGTCACAGGTGAGTGGCATTTGGATGCTCTCATTTCTGAACACAGAGCAAGATATATTGACCCTATTACAAAGAATAAATATCAATAAAACAGCAGGTCTCTGATAAACAGATATAATTACCAGAAGGATCTGCCTATTTACACATCAGGACTGCTGTCTTGGTATACCTTATCGCGTTACATAATTATCAAATAAAACAGTAATTCTGGGATAAGTAATAGCAATCACACAGAGTACTGCATGGTTAGGTATTTTCATCTTGGTTGGAAGACATTAGTATATAATATGTAACTAAGCAGTTCTCTGCATATCTGAACGGTGAACGAATACCAAACTGGTGTCTGAAAACCAATCAGCAGCCAGTGGAGAGGGTACTTCTCTCATGATTTTACCTGGTTTTCACTTTAGTGGAGAAAACCAGAACTAACAGTTTTAAGACAGTTTTCAGATAGTGCTTTTCATCTAACCTTTCCGTTTGGGGAAGTTTCCTTTTGTAAAATCAGAAGTCCTTAAGGGAGTGAATATGGCCCTGCAACAAGAGCTTCTTTTGCTTCTGGGGCAAGTATGTCTGTATTCTTTTCCTCCCAGCTCTGTGATGGGCACATTAAGAGCTATTCCTTGCTCAGTTGTGCAGCTCCTACAGAAGAGGACATTAGGAGACCGGGCGGATGGCCAAGACAGAGGGTGAGGAGAGCAGAGACCACAGCCACTGCAGCAAGCCATCTGCGACAGAAAGGAAACAAGGAAAAGGTCTGCTCTGAGCTCTCAGGTGCTCCCGGAAGCCTTCCGGTGTGGGCCCTTGCCCTCAATTGACCTGGGCTTCTACAGAACTGGGAAAGAGCTCTGTGATGTGTGGTTTTGAGCCACAACTTTGCATCATAATAGGTTTGGTAGAGTCTCACTGATCAGAACAGTACTCGTGTGTATGGAGACATTTGGATTGATTGATAGGCCTCTTACTAGCTGCCATTCAGAAGATACTTTCAGTTCTCTCATTGAATGAGATTCCGGCCAGTTTTTCCCCAAGCCATTTCCTTTTTTAACTCTTTTTTTGTCCTTTAGGATTAGTGCCACTGTCCTTCAGGTTGAGCAAGATGGAGCATTTCACTGTCACTCACCAGTCAGTCAAATTGTGACAAAAGGCAGTTCCTTCCTGTCAGGATCCTGAGGAGGAGAGGAGGGGGGCTCTCAGCAGGGGCTGTCTTTGCAGCACTTAATGCCTTTGGTCCTGAAAGGAAAGAGTGGGAAGGAGCAGGAAATTGGACTTAAGTCACCTCCAAATCAGGACACAGTTCAATCCTAGCTAGTGTTTGTTTATAAAATAACTCTCTAATTCACACTCTGTCTCCCATTTAACCTCTTGGACACATGGCGTTCAGCCCTACTGAGAAGATTTTCTGGAGTTGTTCAGAAAAGTGCTGAGTTTGACACCAACAGAAAGGAATTTGGGGTCAGAATTACTATTTTAAACTTCGGCCTTTGGGATTTAGAAAAGATGTTTCCGATATGCTAAAACAGCTGGAAGAGCCTCTGAGTAAGCGAGGTTGCCTTAATTTGTATTATAGGTGAGGACAACCAGGTCTGGGGAGGTGGGCTGACTTCCTCCTGCACCTTCAGAGTCTGTGATAACATCTCACAGCCCTGAAGGCACAGAACTACGAAAGGGAGAGCAAATCCATGCAAGCACCAGACCACTCCCAAGGTGAAGTTGCACTTGGTGGGGGGATCCCCTGTCTCTCCCTGTTCCAGCTGAGGCTTTTTCAGTCTTCACCAGATAAAAAGAGACATTCAAGGTCATTAGCCCAATTTTTCTCTGTGAGGGTGGAGCTGGGATTGGCTGCAGAGCTATTCTGATGACCCAGAAATTACATGTACTCATTTCTTTCTTTTTAGATAAAAGCATTTCTATTCCAGTTTTTCTATGGCTCTTTTTCAAGGGAAGAGGAGGAAAAAAAGTCCCACATCTTTGCTAGCAGACTCTCCTTTTCTATGTGCAGCCTTTTATAATCTATCTTGATTCTCAGCCAATACCTTACTTTTTTTTTTTTTTTTTTTTTTTTTTGTACTTTGTATCTTTTAATCACCTAAGGAATCTGACTCAGTGTCCTTCCCTCTGGATCACAGGCTGCTCCTCCTTTATCTGTATCTCCCAGGAGGAGAGGGAGAGGCTAAAAACCTTTTTTCCTATGTTGGCTCCTGCCCTGACAATATAACTTCCTTGTCTCCCAGCCCTTTTCTGGACTGTTATTCCTTCCTGAGCTTGATTTCAAAGCAGTATTTTTATGTAACAACAGGAAAATCTCTTAAGAAGTTATGTTATTATTAAAACAAATTAAGAAGTTGTCTCGTATACATGTGTCCACAAATGCACAGAAGTGTGTGTGTAGAGGTATATAACTGCATGAATGTATATTATATAAGATCATGGAAAGCCTTTTTCTTTGTGGGTTTTTCTTTTCGTCTTTAAGAGCAACAACTACAGTCCAAAATGAAAAAAAAAGAGTAAAAACAGTCACTAGATCCTTTTTAATAGTTTTTCTTTGGGGGAGAGATAGGCAATTATATGATAAAATATTTCCTACTTGGATCGTAGCGAATTGAAAGCCCTGTTCATCACCACACTTGCAGGTCTTGGTATGATAGGTAAAATAGATATAATGAAAAATGAATTAAAAATCACTAACACATGATGAAAGTCATTCAAATATGAAAAATGTCAATGGAAGGGCTAGGACCAAACCTAGTCCCATTTCAGTCCTTGATTATGGTTTTAACTATAAATCTCAGAACTGTGGGCAGATTTCTTTGGGGCACAGAACCTTTTTTCTGCTCAAGTTCCAATATTTTTCCTTTAACAATGATTTTTCTCTTTTCCATCCCCCATTCAGACACATTCAGTTTTGCCAAATGTCTGAAAGTTTATATAAAACAATGAATTTGACAAATCATAATCTCCTTTAAGTTGGCATCAGTAGCTTCTCTGACAGGTTCCAGGTACTGGGTTATGTTTGAAATGTTATGCTGCTTTTGGTTTTCTACAAAAATACATGAAGTGATGAGAGATGCACAGTTTGAAATAGACATCACAATAAAATATAACTTCTTTCTTACATTGGCTGGTTACTCCTTTGATTTATACATTTATCCATGAATCTCAGTATGTGAAATTTCAGATGTAGAAATTAAAATCACAACCCTAGGGGCGCCTGGGTGGCTCAGTCAGTTAAGTGTCCAACTTCAGCTCAAGTCATGATCTCACACTCCATGAGTTCGAGCCCCGTGTCAGGCTGTGTGCTGACAGCTCGGAGCCTGGAGCCCACTTCAGATTCTGTGTCTCCCCCCTTCTCTGCCCCTCCCCTGCTCATGCTCTGTCTCTCTCTGTCTCAAAAATAAATAAAAACATTAAAAAAATTTTTTAAAAAAAGCACAACCCTAACTTCCACTTGCTTCAAAGTATCAGTATCTATCCTAATTCTAAAAATGTTTGTGTTAATACTTTCTTGTTTTCCTCTCAGCATATCTTAAGCATTGGTGACACCAATAGTGAGACCAGAAAGGAAGATATATTCTGAATGAGACCAAAAACAAAACTACAGGTAAAGGAAAAGAAGCAATACTCCCCACATTGCATGATGCAAGAGAATAAGGACCACATTGATAAAACCTGCTGTATTACACACACACACACACACACACACACACACACCTTTGTATTAGGGCACAGACTTAATATTTCTAATTATTTATAAATATCTAAATATATAGGTATTTATATATTTATAAATTTATATTTATAAATATTATATATATTTATAAATTATTTATAAATATATAAATATAAATTTCTAAATATCTAAATATTTCTAATATTTCTGAAACTACATAAATTCTCAGATTTAAAAATTTATTATAGGGATGCCTGGGTGGCTCAGCTGGTTAAGGGTCTGACTTCAGCTCAGGTCATGATCTCACAGCTCTCGTGAGTTCAAGCCCCATGTCAGGCTCTGTGCTGACAGCTCAGAGCCTGGAGTCTGCTTTGGATTCTGTGTCTCCCTCTCTCTGCCCCTCCCCCACTTACACTCTGTCTCTCTCTCAAAACTAAATAAACATTAAAAAATAATAAATAAAAAATAAAAATATATAGGAAGATCCTCAAAACAATCATGAGAAAATAGGGAACTGCAGAAGTTTTCATGTTCTGTGATTCATCAAATTTCTTCAGATTCCTGTGTAAAAGTTCTGTCTTCAGTGGTTCCCAATTTATTCACTTATGTTATAGCCTAGTTACTGATTGCAGATTATGTATTTGGACAATACTGAATCCTAGGGATTTCATGCAGAGTTCCTGCCCTTAAGGAGCTTACCAAGTGGTAGAGGGGAAGCATAGTCAGTCATATGTAAAATTACAACCTGGCAAAATATTCTGGTGGAAAGGAGCCTGCTTCTAAATATAATGAGGTGGTAGGATGGCAAAGGATTCTTTGAAGAAATCAGAATGGAGGTGTAATCTAAAGAATGGGTAAAGGTAATGAGAGAGTGACTAGCTGTCCAGAAAGAAGAGATGATGTGGGCAGTGAGAGGAAGCACCAGCACATGCATGAAAGGCTCTGGATGCTGGGACACACAGAAGGAGGAGGGGCTTAGTGACGCAGCTGAGGCTTGACAGTTAAGTAGGAACCTAGCATATCCATGCAATCACTAGTGGGGGGTAGACAGAGAAGGGTAGGATTATAATGCGACTAGGGTGGTGGTAATAGAGATTGAGAAGAGGGACCAGATGAAGGATACATAGGAGGCTAATGTGGCCAAAACTGTTGGATAGGGGAGAGAGAAGAACCATGGAAAGCTCTCAGGTTCCAGGTATGAGTGTTCGGATGCTCAGAAGATGATAAAATATAGATTCCATGTGACAAAGCCAATTCTGAAGGTCACAATGATGAGTTCAGTTCTGGACGTGTTGTGTTTAAAGATGGTTAGCAGGCTTTATGATAATGACTCTAAACATCTGGATAGATTGTGCCGCAAATACCCATTTGGGAATTTTAACGTATAAGTGGTATTTGAGAGCTTGAGGAACGGATGAGAGTTTTAGTGGGGGATGTCCAATAATAGTGGTGTGCTAAGGACAGAATCCTGATGTAAGCCAGCATTTAAGAAGCAGGTAAAAACAGAAGCCTCTGAGGCGACAGGAGCAAACCATCTGAATGTAAGAGGGGAACTAGCGGAGGACAGTGGTGAAAAAGGTCACAGCAGTGGGACAACAACAGTGTTAAATGCATCAGAGCTATCCTTTAACATCTGGGAATTAGGAGATTTGTCAATCAGGAGATCATTCCCATCCAGAATGAGAGAAGTAGAGTGAAACAGGCAGAAGTCAGATTACCTGAGATGGGGAAGTGAATGGGAGGTGAGAAGGCAGAGAAGTCTGGGGATGTAAAGTCTGGGAAGAGAGTGGGATGATGGATCACCTGGGGGTGTTATTGTTAACGGGGAGAGTTTTTTGTGCATGTGTTGGGAAGGATCGAGGGGAAATAAAAAGGTTGAAGTTGCAGTAGAGATGGGAGACAAACAGAAGAGGCAACACTCTGGAGAATGACCAAGGGGACAGGGTTGAGGCCTGAAGGGATGAATTGATCCTGAGCAGGAATTAGGCATCTTTACTTTGGGGACAGAGGAAGGAAGTTCGATACACAGGGATGATAGTTTGTTTATCCCTTTTCACTGAGGGTTCTTTCCACTACGTAGGAGTTTCTACTAGAAAGGACATGTAGATTCAATAGTATTCTTTAATATGACAGATGACAGGGAGGAAGGAGTGGCAATGTAGTGTCACTGAAAGAACATAGTCTCAGAGTACATACTTCGTACCTGAGATCCCCTATTTCCTTTGTTTGTGACCATTGGCACACACACTCACATGCATGCATGCATATCTACACAGGTGCATGCACACACGCGCACACATTTTTAATTTCACAGAGCCTTTGCCTCCTGCATGATTATCCTGGAGGGTAATGATGCCTTCCTCGTGATTTTGTAGTGTGGGTTAATTAAGATCGTGTATATATGTATTATATCAGCCAATATCCAGTCAGGAAAACAGACACAACTTGGGATATTTCAAACAGAAAGAAATTAAAACATGGCACTAGTTACCCAGGTGCGGGGATAGCTGAAAAGCTAATACAGGAACTGTGAGGCAACCTAGAGATTAGGCAAAAGATGTAGCCATAACCACCTTTATTCCTGGAAAAACAAAGAGACAAAGTGGCTTTACTGGAGCTTTGGGTGGAGGGTAACTTGGTAAAAACCAGAACCAGGCAGGACTTGCTCAGCAGTATTGGTTGCCCTGAGGAGAAACTGCCCGGGACAGCAAGGGAGGCACAGATGCTTCCAGAAATGCCAAGGAAAGGACATTAGCCTTCTGGAAATGCCTCACCTTGGTCAAACCTACACGGAAGCCAGAGGAAACAGAAGCCTTGGCAACGCAGTTTCCTGTGAAACTGCACGGCGACAGAAAGTCCGAGAAAGGATCTGAGAGCAAAATACACAAATGGCAAAACACCGACATGCTAATTTATCTAACAACATATCTGGCACAGAGCAAGCGCTTAAGAAATGAGACATTCTCAGTTATATCAACCTGTTTTAATGAACAGAGATGGCACTACTTGGTTGACAGGGAGGATAAAATGAAAAGTCAGAGAATTATTTTAGAGTGGCTGCCTATAACAATTGAACTGACTGCTGCTCCTGTTTATGACGCAGCTGAGACAGTTCTGGTTGTTGAAATATTTGCAAGACTCATTCCGCCTCAAAGTGGAAAATCCCGTCTGGGGGAAACTTTCTGAGGACTTTAGGAATACTTGAGTCGTCTCTTCAATTTGAAAACAACCGCTGGCATTGCCCAGCTCCTCACGTTTTATGGCTAGGAAGTAGATGGCTTGTATTCCACTCTTCGTCTCTGGCACCTCATGGCTGTTAATATAATATCACTCCCAGCCCAACAGGATGTGCTGCTTGGAGGATCTTGTCTTTGAAGTGAAATGAAACCCTAAAGCTTTCATTTGCCTAATGAAAACCTCAGCCAGGATTTTCCCCCATTTCTGATCACATATGGAGTCTTCTAAGCTCGCTTTGGCTTGGGACGCCAGATGCCGATCCGCACGTGGCATTCTCACCCAAATTTGGAGCAGGTGCCGGTGATCAGGACAGGAAACAGATATTCAATCCAAAGAACCCCCCCCCCCCCCCGCTTGGTTATACGAGGAGGGAAGCTCAGTACTGAATTATAAAAGGATCCCTATTAGCTTACTGCCCTAAGTACCAATCTATGTAGGTTGTTGTCTGCTTCTTGGCCTATGACTTCTTGGGAACTCGGGCATAAACATTCAGATCTCACATAAGAAGCCTTTATAAATATGAATGTGATTTTCCCTAAATCTAAAGGTGGTTTTCATTTTAAAAAGCAACATTAGACCATCCTCACAGCCAGCATCGAATGAAGAAAAATGTTCCGAGTAGATATGAGAAAATGGGCACCAACACAGATGTTTCTGTGTAGGAGCCTCTGCCCCTCCTCCCTTTTCCAAATACACAGCACTGAGTGGTGGCTGTTAGGGTCACGAGCAGAGGAAGTTCTCAGATGCCAGTGCAAAGCAATAATCTTCAAGTGGATGCCAGGCCGACAGGGATATGGTGTTAGTTACAAGGAAGTCAGGAGGCCAGGACTGAGAGTCAAGGAAAGTTAAAAACAAAATCAGTATGAGGGGAAGGGTCACAGAGGGAAGCAAAGAGGAGAGTCAGAAGGAAAACATCTGTAGGCACTGTGAGAGCTAACAGGGAGGGGAAGTGGGTAGAGCACATTTTTTTTTCTTCCCTTACTGTTTGCTGCATGTGACGTGGTTTTGATATTCTCCATGTTTCTTAAAATATTCACAACTCAAGACTACTGATGTGTGGATATGAGTTACTCTTTCTAAATGGAGGGTCACTAAACAAATGTTAACACTCACCTACTCCTCCAGGGCTCTGTCCTTGCGTCTTTTACCAGACACTTAGCCCCACCAGCAAATTCAGTGGCTGCTTGGGCCTCATGTGCTTGGACGATCAGGTGAGAGCACACTCTAGCCACATCTGGCTGTGTTACCTGAAGACGACATAGGATGTTATTTTCTTTTATTTCGCTCAATAGTATTTGTGTTTGCTTCCTGCTGAGAGGAATTTGGAGAAGCAAGTAAAGAGAGTGTTTTGTTGTTTTTCTAAACGTACACTCTTCATTTCAGAGCACATTAGCAATGTAAGCCCTCTCTTTTCATTTGATTTAGTTATTCTGTTTTTCCCCTCCATCCCCTCTTCCCATTTTTATCCCTTTTCCCTTCCTATAGGCACCCGCACTAATATATTTGATTCTGGTCTTTTGATATGAACCTATCCTTATAAAACAGGTAGCGATATTAGAGTATTTTAAAATATAAGTCATGTTGTGCTATAAATTTATTTCTGTTTCTTCTTCTTTTTTCACTCTATACTGTATTTGTAAGGTCTGTGCACTTTGCTACATGTGCATGTATGTGTTTATTTTTAACTGTGATGTCATAATCTCCAGTATTCATCTGCACATTTTAGTTATCCATTCCTGTATCTATTCCCGTATTCTTAGGCTGCCTCAAAGTCTCTTCTATAAAAACCGCCATGAACAATCTCACACAAGTTCCCTTCGGGATCAGTGTGAGAAATCCTCTGGGATGTATACCCAAGCCAAGGATGGCTGGGATGTTGGCTCTGCACACACATTATTCCCCTCACTACTATCAGATTGTAAAGCAAATATTTTGCAATTCTCTTGGCCATATGGTTTCCATTTGACCTCTAAACTATACAAAACTCTCAAATCAATACTCCTTAGCCTCATCTCTCATTGTTCCAAAATTTCCTGTGTAAATTTGTTTCTTCCCACCTGTCATCTTTAGTAGAACCACATTATGGTCTGCAGACATTCTGCTGCATCAAAAATGAGTCTGGGCTTACTTTTGAAACGTTTGAGTTAGCTTTATTAGAATTGATATGGATTGAGATACCACAATATGATTTTTAAAGCCATTACTAACCTCATCATTAAACACTTGAATTAGCAGCATTTCAAGCTATCCCAACGGTCCCAGGTGAGATGTACTTCATGCTGGGGAATGTAGGTAAAGAATTCAAGTTCATTTCAAAGTCCTCCAATTCTGCATGAAACCCTGCATTGGTTCTTATGGCATGAACAGTCACAATCTCTTCGGAAGATCAGACAGTGTCATTTAACTAACATAGAAAAGGAGCAAAAGCTATGAAATATGATTCTTTTCCCAATGGTTTTGGTGTAAAACTTCTGAAACTTTCCCTTTAATACTCATCAACAGTTGGCATTGTTTGATGACAAGTATAAATCTTCCTAAGTAGGAAGGCTCTGCAACTCAAGGACGCCCCCTCTCTTGGTTTTTCCCCCATCTCACAGAGTTATCCTTCTCAGCCATCTTCACTGGCTTCACCTATTGGCCTCCTGGGCCCTATTCTTTTTTCTACACCCACTCCTTAAGCTTAATCTGACCTCTGTAGAGAGAATTTTCCTATTTAGCCAATATAAAGTAGTCATATAACTCCCCTCTCTCCCTCCTGCCCTCCCCTCTCTCTCTTGACATATATCTATGTAACATATTACGGCACCCCTTCCCCATAGAATACATGTTCCACAAAAGTAAGATCTTCATCTGCCTTGCCAACCTCTATCTCTTATGCCAAGCATAATACTTTTGTTGACTGAATGAATAAATAATCGTCCAGGGAATTCTAGTGGTGTGTGTAATAAATCAAGGCAAGGCTTTGATAATATGACCAGAGAAAGGGTAGTGCTTGAATCCCACCACCGACCATAATTATTTCTTCTCACGATGCACTTAATAGAAGAATTTGTGGAGGTGGTGACAGCATAGGAACCACACAATCACTTTGTTGTTATCTGGGCTTGTGTCCAACCCCACCACGAAATTTTACCTTCAACTCCTTAGGATATTAAATACTATCCTAAATTTTGTAGTATTTGCATATTCTAGTTGGCATTATGGAATCTTAGGAGACTGACAAAAAGAGGGGATTGATACTTAAAATGCATGGAGGAGAGGTACAAATGGCCAGAGCCATCCTCTTGTGCTATAAGCTTTAGAAAGCAAGAGAAAAGAAGAACAAGCCACATCCTGTGTGCCCTTTCAGTGAACTCTGAACTCGCTCATGAATAACTGTGACCATACATGTCCCGGAATCAGACCAGTCAGGTTATTTCCATCCTTCTTGAGGAGATACAAGAATGGGAGTGTAGAGTAGGTGACCAAAGGGGCCTTCCCACCTGCTTTTACTTAATCTCCATCTTTTACCAATTCTGGTCATTGTCCGCTCTCCAGATGTCACTTTGAACCTTTGAGGAGAAAAAGGAGAGGCATTTTTCTAAGCACTCTATGGTATTCAAAGTAATTTTACTACAAAATTATCTTCTTAGAATTTTACTATAATGTTGTGAGGTAGGCAAAGAAAATACCATCAAGCCGACCTTAAGAATTAAGAAACTTTTGGGGCGCCTGGGTGGCGCAGTCGGTTAAGCGTCCGACTTCAGCCAGGTCACGATCTCGCGGTCCGTGAGTTCGAGCCCCGCGTCAGGCTCTGGGCTGATGGCTCAGAGCCTGGAGCCTGTTTCCGATTCTGTGTCTCCCTCTCTCTCTGCCCCTCCCCCGTTCATGCTCTGCCTCTCTCTGTCCCAAAAATAAATAAACGTTGAAAAAAAAATTAAAAAAAAAAAAAAAGAATTAAGAAACTTTCGGTCCCGTGCTCAGGAAGCTTTGCCACAGCTGTTGGTCACATGCAGTAAAATTTAGTCTCCTTTCCTTTCTTTCTCATTACTGCTCACATGGATCAGGTGGCTAGGCTACCGGACTCTGAACAAATGAGGGTTTTGTATGTGATATATCAGTTTCTGTGGTTGATCTTATTAATTACTTGAGGTTTGGTACTGTTGGCTTCTACAGGTAGGTCTTCTGAAGAGCCCAAAAGACATTCTCTGAATTCTCCCACCTTTCTGCCTCATCCCTGATGAGAGACAACTGAGAAGGTTCAGGAAAACATACAAAGCAAAACACACCTGTCTGCTAGAGAATAGAGGAAAGAAAACGTGTAGGAGTTTATAGTTTATGTATTCATGGCTGGAAATTTTAAACTTTCCATGTTCTTATGTTTATGGAGAAAAGATGAAAGATCATTCAGACATCTTGTCTACAATTTGCTTCAAAAAAACCTCCACTTCCTTAAAGTAACCAAAGCAATTCTCCTTGTTCTGTGAGAAGGAATAACAGTGCTTCCAGTTCTGCAGATGGGGTCCTTGAAACACAGAAATCCTGTCTGTTTAGCATTATATTAGATGCATTATATTAGATGTGCATTAAGTTGCTTAATTTCAGTCAAAGTTTGCATTCGTGCAGGTCTATGCCATGTTTCTTGGCTCAAACTGAAGCTAAAGCAACAGGGAATGTGTTTTATCCCTGATGGATATTACTGTGTGAGACTGCCTATAAAAGTTAAATTTATTGAATACTTGCAGCAAATCAACACCTTTATGATTAATATGGCTATTGACCACAACCTATTTATATACTATCACAAGTTTGTGTTTGAAGATCTCAATAAATCATCTAATTTCACCGAGTTTGGGGCCCTGACTAAGAAACTTTGGTCCAGTTTATTGAGCCACACACAACAGGTTTGCCATAAATAATAACGTCTTATTTATGGCTTTCCCCACTCCATTTTAATAAAACATAAAGACAAATGATGGAATAAACGTGTAATAGTAAAAACTGAGTAAATTCTTACTATCCTAACTAAAATAGCTGTACAGAGTTACTACATTTCAAACTGGCTTACTGGGGTGTGTGTGTGTGTGTGTGTGTGTGTGTGTGATGTATTGTGTATGCTGTTTGCTTTATCTGATGCATAGCAGTTCGCTCTTATTATATGTGGATAGATCTTATGTATTGCTGTCTTTTTCCCTTCCTAGTTTTCTCTTACTTATTGATCTGATTACTTTGTGATTTTGTTGAAATCAATTAAACAAATTCTTGAAAGAGGCTTTCACTTAAAGGTCCTATCAAAGGCTAATGTTACTGATTGACCTGCAACCAAGGACACTTCTCTCTGTGGTATTAGCATCCTCTTTGTCTATGCACGAACGTTTTGGAGAAAGACACACAAAACACTGCATGGAGTGGAGAAGCAGATGAGAGCAATCAGCCTTTCCCCACCCTTCTACTTACTGTTACAATGTGAGAAAGCTGCATACAAAAAAAGAGAGGTCTTGGAAATTAAATCACAAATGTGGTCTCTATTCTAAGGACTGGATATGGAATCTCTTTTCACCTGAGCATTTTCATTGGTGCAAAAAATAAGCAACATCGACCAGCTTGTAAAGGAAAATCTACATCTAATAGTTTTCTCTTATTTCAGGTTGCATTATCTTGAACAGATGAATATCATATTTCAATGTGTCTAGCACAAGGCTGGTATATGGGAAGATTTAACAAATATTTATTGAATGTGAATGTATGGCTTTATTATTATTTCAAATCAACTTTTAACCATCAGGTTTCCAAATAGCAATTTATTACCCCCACTGTATACCTGAAGAAGTGTGACTGACCTCACTGTGATAACACATTGTTATCTTACTTTGGTGTTTTGCTCGCAAATGCCCTAGAAGATGGGATTTATATGTTTGTTACAAAAGAAAGGTCACAGAGTTGTCCCAATTACTGTTACTCAGTGAGAAGCCTCTAGTCCAGGCATCTTTCCTGTGCAGAACTTCCTTGTCTTCAAAGGCAATGTGCAAGCTCTCCATGCACACACAATGTGGTTGGCTCTGAGAGTATTTCTTGGCTTTTGACCACCACAGGGTCCAGTGTGGGTATTCTGTTCCACAGAAGAATATCTCTTATCTGAAGTAAGGGAAAGACTTAAGTTTACACACAATGTTTCCTGGTCACCTTCTAGAAATAAAAATATTTGGCAAGGGAAATAAAACTAATATTCATTAATTTTTCCTACAGGCCTATGGAGGTAGAAAGGATAGGTGTTATTATCCCCATTTCACAGGTGAAGAAACTGAGGCCAGAAGAAATTAAGTTTACAAAGGCACCACATAGCCAATTTATCAGTTAGGCTCGTGAGGAGATAGAGATGGCCCAGGACCAAATGCGTAATTGGAGAGAGTTTAATAAAGGGGCTTTTTACAAAGTTGTGAGCAAGGTTTAGGAAAAGTGACAAGGAATGTGCTGTGTATTGGGACTGGTGATAGCTGGGAACTATTTCCATCCCTCAACCTGAAAGAACAAAAGGGAGAAAGCAATTTCTGGAACCCAATAGTGGGCCCCCAGATAGGCCATGCGGCCTTCAGTAAAAGGGTGCAGCCAATGCACTTACCTGAACAAGAGGAAGGTAGAGAAAGAATACCAGGCCCTCCTTTCCTCTTGCCTCTGACTGGTTGAAGCCAGAGGGAAGATGAGTCTAAAGATATATCCAGTCTAGTTCAGCCTCTTGGGACAAGAACAGCTAGGCTGGGCAGAGTCGGAATTCAGCTCTTTCTATTCAGCCGGTTGCTGCCTTGATACTTGGCATATAGTCTCTGCTGAGTAGTCACAATTTTCTATTTTCCTTAAGGTGGGCAAACAAATCTTGTCACATTTTGTCCTTTTTTAAAACAAGTTATGACCAGCTGACTTGCAGGCCATGGACGGAAATAGCAATGATCAGGAAAGCTGATTTTAATATTTCTGAAGACAACAAAAATAAGGTTGTTAACCAAAGGACAAAAATAATCATTCCTCAGGCGCCTGGGCAACTCATTCAGTTAACCATCCAACTTCGGCTCAGGTCAGGATTTCCAGGCTGTGAGTTCGAGCCCTGCGTGGGGTTCTGTGCTGATAGACATCTCAGTCTGGAGCCTGCTTCAGATTCTGTGTCTCCCCCTCTCTCTGCCCCTCCCCTGCTCATGCTCTGTCTCTCTCTCTCAAAAATAAATAATAAACATTGAAAAAGATAATAATAATTCCTCTGTTTCCCATATGAAGCATATGCCAAATACTGATTGTTCAGTAAGTTATTTAGAAGTTATTGATCAGACACCTATTATAGGCCCAACACCCCATTAGGTCTTGCAAGGAATACAGGACTACAATGGGTATAGTCAGCCCTTACAAAGCTCACAGATCTATTTAAAGGTCACATATTACTGTTATAAAAGGTATAAAATCAAATCTGTTTTCAATGTGATTTTGATCTACCCTGTTCTAAATAGTAGTATAGAGGGTACATAAGTCTTGTGTTAAATTAAGCTTATGGGGTAAACGGTAGAGGGAAATTAAACAGTTTATTTACTGCAGGCCTTTTCAGAGCCTTAGTTATGCTAATATGCTTTGAAAAATCTTTAAAAGTCAGCAATGTTTTCTGAACTTATTTCCCAGAACACTTCTTTTCCCATGTATGAAGTCTATGAAAATTAGTTTCTCCCCTCAGTTTTTTTTTTAAACTATGATCACATGATTGTATATCATTTCAAATTGTAGGTAAATCTACTCATAGTGTCTTCTAATATTTTATCTTGGGTTAGTGTCCTGTAGGCTCTCTATCCAGTCATTTTTGAACAAAATACAAACACTCAATGCAGTAGGAGAACTGGTATTTAAAGAGAGGGTTTAATTTTTAAAAATCTTTTCTTGATATAAATAATTATCTTTGGTTCATGCTTTGTAAGTCTAACTTTTTTTTTTTATCAAACTTCTGAAAATGGGATATGTCTGCATATAATTTTAAGGGTTTAAGGGAACAGGTCACTTGTGTTTTACTTTATAAAAACGAGTGATCAGCAGTGACCAAGTTTATAACATTTTTAAGATATCGTCTGTTAGTATTTTTTACCAGAATATGGCATTTTCATTGCTTTTTCTTCTTTCCTGACCCTCTTCTAGCTCCACTTATGACCCTCTTGCCCTGACATAGAACCTGAACACAGGACTCTATCTGTGCATTTGTTGCCCTGCCAGTAAAACTCACATGGCCAGCTTTACTGCAAGCTGATGGAGAGAAGAGTTAGGATCTGTCACTCTGAGGCTCTGGATATTCATTACTTGGAAGTAACTTTGTTAAGGCATTTTTAAAGATAGATGAGTGTAGAATGGTGCAGCGTCTTCAAATGAGACTGGATTTGGGAATAAAGACGGGAGATACAATCTCAGCTCTGCCCCAGATTAGTTGTACAGCTTTACTAACTCTGTAGGGCTGGGCAGAGACATGAGGCCATGGCAGACAGCCCCTTCAAATCAATCCTCTAAAAGTGTTTATTTCCCATTTATTTAGAGGAGCAATCATAATCTGTTCAGGGTAACTGAGGAAAGTGAAGCTCACTAGTCGAATGGCCCAGCTTGCAGACCTGAAAGTCTTCTTTGCAATAAAGGGACTCATTTCCATAGTAGAGAGTTTATAGGTCCAGAGTAGTTACTAATGCCACTTAGTACTTTTAACATTCTCTTCTCTTCACTCCTAAACACTCCATGTGATTTATTGCCAGAATACTTCATTTGTATTCCTACCACACACCATGTAATTTTTTTTTCATTTTTTAACATTTTAAATTATATTTTATTGCCCATATAATGTCTTAATATTTGTTATAGATCAGTGCTTCCTGAGAATTGGCTGGTTGGCTAGAATTTACTCAGTTCTTCCAATTAAAGCCAGTTTTGTTTTTGTTACTGTTTTTATCTTCTAAATGACATTGTTGGATGAAATCATAGTTACCAAACCTGAGAATCAGAATCACCTAGGGAGATTTAAAGACTAATTGAATCAGAAGACTCTGAAAGTGAGGATTCGAGCTATGTGTTTTTGTAAAACCCCCTTGGATGATGCAGACACAATGGGTCTGTAGGCTCATGCATGATATGACATGACTAAATGATTTCTGGTGGCTTTTTGACTCTAAAGACTGTGACCTGGCAGTGAAAGAGATTAAAGAGAATATATGCTAGTTGAATGCATCATTATCTTCCACAAGGAGATTTTCTTTCTCATTGGGTATGCCATCACCACTTTAAGGAATCCATGGCAGTCGTTATTACCTTTCTTTTACACAGGAGAGGACACAAGACCAGACAAGGTAAAGGACTCACATAAGGTCATTGGCATTGGAAGAGAATACATAGCTTCTGACTTCTGGTACAATGATCTTTAAATTATAGCAATTCTGATAATGTGGAACAATACTGAAGAAAAAGGTTTTAAACGTCTCTATGAACTCATTAATGATTTCCCCCTCCAAGGGGGAAGGGAAAGAAGTGACTTCTTCTGGGTATGCTATGGTTTTCCTATTTAAATGAGCCCATTAAAATTGTCCTCTCTTCTTCCTGCCTAACTAGTCTCTCTTGGTTCTCAGTGGATGAAATAACGTGTACTACTTAAGATTCATATTTCCTTTCTAACTATGCCTTGAAGGAGCAGGATTAACTTCCTCAGCTTCTTCTTCTGCAGTAAACTCTAATTGGCTGACAGCTTGCTCAGACAAACACATAGCCCCTGAGGGCTTTTATGGTAAAAGACAAGAAAACATGGTCACACATCCGCCATTTCTCAATACATTTCTCCCACAAATTATAAAAAAATAGGACTGCATCAAGAAGGCTGAAACAAAGATGTTAGATACTGGCCAATAAAATTCGAAAATGACCCATATCATTCCTTCTACCTGAAATATCCTTTCTATTGTCCCATAGGAGAAAATATTCTCAACTTTACAAATTCCAATCATGAATGATCAAGCACACAATCCCTTGTTGAATCAACCCTGCCAGAAAACTTGGAACTACCTAAAACTGACCACTCATGTACTACCTATGTGTTTGTCTTGATCTGTTTCTATGTCTGCTGGAGACATTGTTAATATTCTCCTTAATTTCCATATATTCTTTTTACCTTGAGAAGCAGCAATGGGTTTTGAGAAGGACTGACTTTATCCAACAATGCAGCCTCATGTCCATGGACACTGAGCATTTCAAGTAACTCAGGCCTAAACAACCATTGGATGGCTTATCCTGGTCCTGGGGAGTAAAAAAGATGGCAAGGGGCAGTCAATTAGTGTAAAATTCGAGACGTTCCCTAGAAATTTTGGCAATGGGACATTCTTTCTTTCTGGGCTATACATCTTGCAGGAGCCTCAACTGCTGCAGCCATTTTGCTAATCTGAATAAAGACATCCTACAGGCGAGGCTGACCCAGGGGGAGAAGTCAGAAACAGGAGAATTACCTAGAAATAGTGCTGGTGCCATTTCTACCTGTAGTTTCTACAGTGATAAAGCATATTAAAAATATCATTCAAAACCGAAATTTGTTATTTCTATTCTCCATGAAGCCAAGTCTAAAAAAGGGTTTTAACAGGATTACTAAGTAGATAGATGAAGAGGATGTCATGGAATCACAAAAAGCTCTTGGCAAAGTTTCTCAGGAAACTTACAAACCATTTGGAAAAAGATAGTTTGGGTGAATGATCAATCAAACTCCAGTGTCTTCAGGGCCATGTCATAGGGCTCTGGCATGTCCAACATTCATGTAACTGACTGGAGTGGAGAAATAGAAAACATGCTAGCAAATTTACAGATTTGGGTGAAATGGGTATTATGTTTGATGATTAAATAATAATTTAAAATTATGGTCTAGAATGAATAAGAAAGATTAATTTAAATACATATATACATAAAATTTTGCATTTAAAGTATTTAATAAGGATGAATGGGTGTGGGAAAACAGTAAGTCAATGAAAAAGCCCTGGGGGTTTAGTTGACTACAACCTCATAGAAACTCATAATGTGACACGCTATTTAAAAAGCTGAGGCAGTTCAGGGTGCCTGGGTGGCTCAGTTGGTTGAGTGTCCGACTTCAGCTCAGGTCATGATCTCGCAGTCTGTGAGTTCAAGCCCCACGTCAGGTTCTGTGCTGACAGCTCAGAGCCTGTAGCCTGTTTCGGATTCTGTGTCTCCCTCTCTCTCTGCCCCTCCCCCCGCTCATGCTCTGTCTCTCTCTCTCTCTGTCAAAAATAAATAAACATAAAAAAAATTTTAAAAAAAGCTGAGGCAGTTTTAAAGCTGTGATTAACCAAAGTATAATGTCTATGCCAAAAAAATAAAAACCAGTTCCACTTTTTTTGTGGTTAGAGAATATATGCAGTTGAATGTTCAGTTTCGACATTTTAGCAGTTAGTAGGTTATGCTTAAGAAATAGTTATAGGGGCGCCTGGGTGGCGCAGTCGGTTAAGCGTCCGACTTCAGTCAGGTCACGATCTCGCGGTCCGTGAGTTCGAGCCCCGCGTCAGGCTCTGGGCTGATGGCTCGGAGCCTGGAGCCTGTTTCCGATTCTGTGTCTCCCTCTCTCTCTGCCCCTTCCCCGTTCATGCTCTGTCTCTCTCTGTCCCAAAAATAAATAAAAAACGTTGAAAAAAAAAATTTAAAAAAAAAAAAAAAAAGAAATAGTTATAAATGGTGTTTCCAGAAATTTTAAGTGTCATATGACAACTTCTTAAAAGATCTGGGACTTTTTAGCCTGGAAAATTAAAGATGGATGAAAGCCAATATAACAATCTTTACATATTTATTCATTAAATGAATAGGTATTCAACACTTATTAAATGACTGGAAAGGTGAGAGATTGTGGAGACTCAAACATGGACAAGATCTGAAGACACAACTTCATTAAAGACAAAGATACAAGTATAAGAAATTACAGTGTGGTGAGATTAGGGCAGATGGATAGACTACTATACAGATAATAGTAATGAAGCTACCAAATGGAATTTGTAGAGGCATTAACCTCTAATTTGAGTCTAGGAGGAAGAGTATGAGGTTCCCTAGGCAGAGAGACAATATCCTAAGAAGGTACATGGCAAACGTAAGGCAGAGAGACATAAACCCTTTATAATTAGACCATAGAGAAAACCAGTGGTGAAGAAGGGGAGCTTGAAAGTAGAGACTAAATTATTTAAATAAGATAACTTGGCTGAGGTATAAAAATGGATTAGAATACTAAAGGGATTGATTAGGAAAAATAAATGGTTAAGAACAATCAATCCAACTTTTAAAATAAAAAAAAAAAAACAACGACAACGAGGTACTCTAACCACATTAACTGGAAAAAATATATATAGTATTTAACATTACCATTAACAGAAAAAGAAATCCCAGAAACATATATAAAAAGTTAATATATAAAAAAGTGTTATTTCAAATCTGTAGGGGAAAAAATGAGCAAAAGTTTCTGAGATAATCGCTTAAATGTTTGAGAAAAATTAAATTAGAACTTGATGTTATTGTCTAAATAAATTCCAAATGATGCAACAATTTAACTACAAAACATGAAATCTTAAAAACAACTAAAGGCATAATTCCTTAGAGTAAGGAAGATTTTCTTGAGCATAAATTCAAAAGGATGGAAAAAAACCATAAAGGAAATGGTTCATATATTTGGTTTGTCAAAGAAGGAGAAGAAGAGAGAAATAAAAGAAAATCAATAAGAGAAATCTGCCCTAGTTTCCACCCCACTACATCCATCAACAGTCAAATCTCCTCTCCCTGTGTTTCTCATTTCAGTAAATTGCATTCCCATCTACCTAGTTACTCAGATCAAACCTTTAGAAGTCACCCTTGAGTCTCTCCTTTTCCCTATTTCTCCACATCCAATCTGTCTGCAAGTATTGTCTGCTTTACCAATCAAAATGATTCCAAATCCATCCACTTCTCTCCATTTCTCCTGCCATCACTTTAATCCAAGCAACCAATGACTCAGATTCCTGTAGTTGCCTCTTTAAGTGGTTTTCCTGGTACCACACTTAGTTCTTTAAAATTCCATTCTCCAGTATCAGCCAGAGTGTTTAAAATGCTGCAGTGATGTTCATCATTCACTTCCCTAATATTTATTGAGAACCTACTATGTGCCAGGACTATTCTGAGAGGTGAGGCTAAAGCAGTAAGCAAAACAATCAAAATGTCTGCTTCATGGAAATGACATTCTAGTGAAGACAGGGGCCAGGGGAGGACAATAATAAATCAGTGAAACAGTATTTTAGAATAGAAGTACATGGAAAAGTATAAAGCAGGATGGGACATAGGGTTTGCCTGGGAAGTCATCGGTAGTTGTGTGTTTTGTATAGTGCATAGAAGCTTGGCCAAGGGGATGAAAGGATTGAAATCCCAGGGAGGTAATTTTTCTAATTCTTCTTCCCAGATGGTGCTCATTTTCCAAATACATCTGCCCATAGTAAGTATCTTTTTCTAATTTACTCAAAGGCACAGTTCATGGACCATATAGATGGTTCTGTTTTAAGAGGATCACTGACTGATATGTGAAGAACACAGTGCAAGGTGAAAACAGGGATATAATTAAAGAGTATTGTAAAATTTCAGGTGAAAAGTTATCATAGCTTGAATAGGACTATAGTAATAGAAGCTCTGAGAAATGGTCAGATTCTGAATATACTTTTTTCCCAGTTTTATTGAGAGATAATTGACATGCCTCACTATATAAGCTTAAGGTGCACAGCAGGATGATTTGATTTACATATATTGTGAAATGATTACAATAGTTTCAGCTAACATTCATCTTCTCATATGGTTACAGTAAAAAGGAGAAAAAGGAAAAAAATGTCTTCTCGCGATGAGAATTCTTATGATATACTCTCTTAACAACTTCCCTATATATCAGACAGCAGTGTTAGCTATAGTCATCATGTTGTACATTACATGCCTAGTACTTACGAGTGGAAGTTTGTAGCCTTTGACCACTTTCCTCTAGTCCACCTCCCCCCACCCCACCCCCACTCTGGTAACCCCAAATCTGATCTTTTTTTCTGAGTTTGGCTTGTTTCTGGTTTTGTTTTAGATTCTACATATAAGTGAGATCATAGTGTTTTTGTCTTTCTCTGCTTACTTCATCTAGTGTAATGCCTTTAAGTCCCATCCATGTTGTTGCAAATGGTAGGATTTCCTCATTTTTTATGGCTAAATAATATTCCAGTGTGTGTGTGTGTGTGTGTGTGTGTGTGTGTGTGTGTCTCACAACTTCTTTATCCATTAATCTGTCCATAGACACTTAGGTTATTTCCATATCTTGGCTATTGTAAATAATACAATGAACGTGGGGTGGGGGGTTGCAGATATCTTTTTGAGGTAGCATTTTCATTTCCATTAGATATATTCCCAGAAGTAGAATTGTCATATGGCAGTTATATTTTTAATTTTTTTTAGGATCCTCCATACTGTTTTCCATAGTAGCTATACTAAGTTAAAACCCCACCAACAGTGCACAAGGGTTCCCTTTTCTCCACATGCTCACCAGCATTTGTTATCTCTTGTCTTTTTGGTGATGGTCATTCTAACAGGTCTGAGGTGATATCTCATTGTGGTTTTAATTTGCCACCACTAATGGCTAGTGCTGTTGAGCTTCTTTTCATATACCCATTGGCCTTTCATATATCTTCTTTGGAGAAATGTCTATTTAGGTCCTTTGCCCATTTTAATTCATTTTTATTGTTATTGTTGTTCTGCTATTGAGTTGTGTGAGTTCTTTATACATTTTTTATATTAACCCCTTATCAGACATAAGGTTTGCAATTTTTTTCCCATTTGGTGTTTCATCTTTTCACTTCATTGATGATTTCTTTTGTTTTTTAGTTTGAGGTATTCCCATTAGTTTATTTTTATGTAGTTGTTGTGCTTTAAGTGCCATAGCCAAAAAACTGTTACCAAGATCCATGTCAAGGAGATTTATTCCTATATTTTCTTCTAGGATTTCCATGGTTTCAAATCTTACATTTAAGTCTTTATTCCTTTTCAAGTTAATTTTTGTGAGTAGAGTAGGTTATGGGTCCAGCTTCATTTTTTTTTTTACATGTAAATATCCAATTGTCTCAGTACTATTTATTGAAGAGACTGTCTTTTCTCCATTGAGTGTTTTTTTGCTCCCCTGTCAAGTATTAACTGGCCATACACGCTTGGGTTTATTTCTGGGCTCTCAATTCTGTTCCTTAGGTCTATTTGTTGTTTTTATGCCACTTACAAATAGCCTTATAATGTAGCTTGAAATTAGGAGGTTTCCTGCTTTATTCTTTCTCAGGATTTCCTTAGCATCTTTTGTGGTTCCATACAAATTTTAGGAGTCTTTTTTCTACTTCTTTAAGAAATGCCATTAGAGGGGCGCCTGGGTGGTGCAGTCGGTTAAGCGTCCGACTTCAGCCAGGTCACGATCTCGCGGTCCGTGAGTTCGAGCCCCGCATCAGGCTCTGGGCTGATGGCTCGGAGCCTGGAGCCTGTTTCCGAGTCTGTGTCTCCCTCTCTCTCTGCCCCTCCCCCGTTCATGCTCTGTCTCTCTCTGTCCCAAAAATAAATAAAAAACGTTGAAAAAAAATTAAAAAAAAAAAAAGAAAAGAAATGCCATTAGAATCTTGATAGGGGTTGCATTGAATTTATAGATGACTTTTAATAGCATTGACATTTTAACAATATTCTTCCAATGTATGAACAAAGGTACCTTTCCATTTATTTGTATCTTCTTCAGTTTCTTTCATCAATGTCTTGCAGGTTTCAGCATAGAGATTTTTCACCTCTTAGTTATTCTTTTTTAATATTTTTGATGCTCTTATAAATGTAAATGGTATTGATTTTTTATTTCTTTTTCAGAAAATTTGTTTTTAGTGTATAGAGATGCTACTGATTTTTGTATGTAGTTTTATATCCTGCAACTTTACTGAATTCATTGATCAGATCTAACAGGTTTTTTTTTTTTTGGTTGAGTTTTTAGGATTTTCTATGTATAAAATAATGTCATTCACAAATAGATACAACTTTACTTCTTCCTTTTTAATTATGACTCCTTTTGTTTTTCTTGCCTGATTGCTCTAGCTGGGACTTACAGCTCTGCATTAAGGAGGAGTGATAAGGGTGAGTGCCCTTTTCTTTTTCCTGATTTTAGAATAAGGATTTCAACTTTATTGATGTATGATGTTAACTTTGGGTTTTTCATTTATGGCTTTTATTACGTTGAAATATATTTTTATACCTAATTTGTCAAGAGTTTTTATGATGAATGAATGTTGAATTTTGTCTAATGCTTTCTGTGTCTATTGAGATGATCATATGATTCTTGTATTTCATTCTTTTAATGTGATACATTGTATTAAGTGATTTGCTTATGTTGAGCCATCTTTGCATCCCAGGGATAAATCCCACTTGGTCGTGGTGACTGGTCCTCTTAATGTGCTGCTGATTTCAGTTTGCTAATATTTTATTGAGAATTTTTGCACCTATATTGATCAGCGATACTGGCCTGTAGTTTTCTTTTTTAATAGTGTCCTGTTCTGGTCTTGGTATCAGGATAATGCTAGCCTGGTAAAAAGAGTTTGGGAGTGTTACTGGATATATTTTGAAGATGGAAGGAAGATTATTTTCTGCTTGATTGCATGTGGGAACTTTCACATTTAGCCTTTTATTGAAATCTAGCAGTCTTACTCCATTTGAATTTCCCATTCTCTTGGACATCATCTCCATCCATTCTCCATGATGCTTACAGAACTTCAAATGTATTGTCTTTCTTTCTTATCCTTAAACATTCCAAGCTCATTCTCAATCGGGGGCCTTGCCACTTGCTCTTTTCTACTATGGAACCCTCTTCCCTCAGATCTTTGTATGGCTTACATATTCTCATCAGCCACTGAATGCAAATGTTACTTGCATAAAGAAGTCATCTCTGACTATATCATCCCCAGGCACTCATTGCTGTTCTCTTGATTTGTTTTCTTTACATAATTTATCACACTCACTAATAGGTAATCATTTATTTGTTTATTGTCAGTCTTAATAGAGCGCATGCCATTAAGAACATTATCTTGACCTAAAATGGTAGGTATAGGAGTTGCTGGAGCCTATAGACATTTACTTACAACTTCCATTGTCATTCATAGTTTTTACCACTGCCCAGAAATAAAATTAGTCTCACCTTTTTGAATGAAATTAAATGCTAATTAAGTGGACTTGTGTTGGACAAAGTTGTGAAGAGGGTGGAAGTTTCTTATCTTCTTCCATTGCATTTCCTCTGGAAGTGCCTAGGGCATATTAGGGTAGATAATGGTATCAATTCATTTTTAAATTTCCAAATGCTGTACTTTTGCACACTTACTTTGGAAATTATCTTATATTGAGAGTGCCAGTTGTGTCACAGATTATAAAAAATTGGGAAGATAAAAATAAAGCAAGCTTACATTAATCAGAGGCAATCATTTAGAATGAATATTAGTTCTGTGCTGATAATATAATATTTTGTTATCACATACAGAACATCAATTATGTACATGAAGGGTACATAATTGTCTATTTAGAAGTCCTGCCTAGGGGTAGTTTAATTCTATTGCCAAGCTGCTAGAAATTCAATTGATGCAGCACAAATTAATGGTCAATGCTAATAATACAAAATTTATGAGATTTACATCCAAAACAGAGGCTGTTACAAATAACATTTCAATTATTAGTTCTCCTGGTGGTCTTTAATAAAAGAGATGAAATAAGTTATCATTGTAAAGCCCTGGCTAGATATAAATTTTCTTAAAGGTGCCTTTATTAAAGATGTTGCAGAGCTTTATAGTAAATTTTTCAATGTAAATATTTCAGTTATATCCAACTCTTTTGTGTTCTACTTAATTGATATATAGGAAGCAATTTCAAATGATAGGCCATTCTTCAGATACCTACAGTAAAATAGGCAATTTGGGTTTATTTTTTTCTGTCTCACTCCTAAAACAACAAAACACACGGACACTATGAGAATATTTACCTTGGAAAACAACTTCTGAGCTGGCAGTGACTAGAAACCAGAGGCTCAAACCACTCTGAGTAAACTCAGGAGAAAAAAAAAAAGAAGCCATTCAAAAAATAAAGTCAGGGTGACCTTCAATAGATTTCAATTAAATTCCTCCAGATATTTAGTAAGGTTTGAGTGAGCAGGGAGATAAGGAAAGAGGTAAATGTGGGAAACCATGACAGTGAGATGAATTTATGCTGCGTGTGATCTCATTTCATCTACGTGTGATCTCATTTCTTGGGTGTTCTCCTCATACTGGCCCAGTCTCCAACTCATATCTTACTATAAGAGCCTTCTGTCTGTCTAGTCTGTCTGCTTCTAGTCTTACTTTTACTTTCCTAAAATCCACCCTCCTTGCTAAGACCAAAATAGTCTATTTGTCAAATCATATGAAATTGTCGTCCACAAATTATATTCTCAAAGAAGCCTTTCCTAACACTCAGGTTTGATCATGTATGTAATGAGCTTCCTTCTTTATTCACCACATTAGACTGGAATTAAGTATTCACATCTCCCCCACCCCCCTCTCTTTCTATTTCTCTGTAGACTAGAGCAGGAACTATCCTAGTCATGTATTCTCAATGGCTAGCAGAGTGAGTGGCACAGAGTAGATACTCAAGAAGATCAGTCATGCTGAACTGATATGATAAAAGTTTTAACGTTGCAAATTTATTATTTTTGTTTTGGCTTTCAGAATTTTTTTCAAAAATTAAAACAGACAGGGAGCTTGGGGTGAAAATCTTCCCAAATTTATATGCAGTCTCTAAGGATGGGTTTTTTTATATCAAAATTTTAAATGTTTATTTATTTTTGAGGAGGGGAGGGATGGAGAGAGAGGGAGACAGAGGATCTGAAGTGGATTCCACCCTGAGAACACAGAGTCCTACATGGGACTCAAACCCACGAACTGTGAGATCATGACCTGAGCTGAAGTCAGATGCTTAACTGACTGAGCTACCCAGGTGCCCCAAGGAGGTTTTTAATATTCCAGTTTTTTTGACATAGGGTGATCTAGTTCTGCAACCTTTCTTTAGAAAATGTTTTTTAATATTACTAAAATATTTTGAGTTCAAAACTTGTAAGTTCTCAAAACCATCACTACATGCTCTATCTCAATACCGCAGTGGCTTCAGTGCCTAGAGTCTGTTTTGTTCCACTTTTCTTCTATGACACAAAGAGAATAGCTTCTGCCATGGCAATAGAAAATACAAACTCTAGAAGATCTTTGATTCCTGGACTTTTATTGTATAATGCCAAACTCTAAAGAAAGAACGAAAGCCTTAAAATATATGTGTTAGTATTTACCTATACTGTGATAATTCTGTAATTAAGACCTGAGCAAGATGGAACGGTGTTGAAAAGGAGGATCTCTTTAATGGTTTTCATGGACTACCACCCAACTGTAGTCTAGGTGACTTCTCTTCCACTGCGTACCTTCAATCCCCCATTGAATTTGGTATGATATCAGTGCTACTTCTCAAGGAGCACTGCATGATTTTTGTGGGTCCCTAGAGTGAGCAATTGACTTGTAAGTCTCCATAAAGCTCTACAAAGCATCAGCTACTCTTGAACAAAAAGCATTGTGCATCCAGTATCCCTGGAGAATGACTGTGTAAACAAACCTCTCCTGGAGATCAGCATGCCATTGAAATACAATTTGCACCTGGTGGCAAAAGTTGCAAAAAGTCAATACTTGATGAGGGAGAACTTTTAAAATCCTTGAAACAGCAGAGTGGCTCAAGGCTATTTGTTGTATTTGCAATAAAAGTGTAATCCAGTGTAATATGCAGGTAGTTACCAACCAGAGAAAGCCAGCTGTGATAGTATTGAACAACATCCCTCTCTCCCACCAAATGAGCTGTTAAAAGAACAAGCAGAACTGGTAAAGAACTAATAAGAACTTTGAAAAAATCTTCAGAAAAGGTTACACGTTAGAGTTCTTCTAGAAGCTGTAACAACTACAGAAAGCTTGGTGATTCTACAATGTACATTTCAAATACTTAATTCTAGGTTTGGGAGATGCCTGAAGAGGAAAAGCTGTTTGTGTGCTGAAAGAAACTTTGGTGGGGAAACATTAAACTATACAAAACTTATTTATTTAAAAAAATTGGAAACAAGCATGTTTGTTAGAAATACTGCATTTTGTGTTTTTATAAACCTTATGTTACTACCATCTGTAACATTCTACTTTTCTGGAATCTAGCTGGTTTAATTTAGAGTTGATGTTAGTTCACTACACAATTTTTTACATATAACACTCCCTTATCTGTAGTTATGTTGGGCTTGTGGATAATATTCCATTATTCCATGCAAATGATAGAAAAGACATGTTGTCCCTTAAAATGTCCAGTGCTCTCAGAGGTAGGATATATATAATGAGGATCTGAAGGGATTAGAAATGATTAAATATCTAAAAGGATAAAGAAAACCTAAAGTTTCAAAGTCACATGTTTATTTTCCTTAATTTAGTAAAGGAATAAGAATTCAAATGAAATTTTTAAAAAATGTTTTAGTTCCTCTGGTGTGTATAATTTCTGTTTTAAAATGAAACTTCAAGCAAAGAAGAAAACCCTTTAGTTCTATCATTGAAAATATACAGCAGAACCCTTTTAAGTATTAAAATTGGAAATTGCTTTTTGTCTTAGCTAATTAATCACTGGTTATTTTTATTTTCTTTAAATTTGGCAAGTTGTATTAAATTGTGTGCTATTTATTGAAATGAAAATTAGATATGGGAGTTCTGGAGTTGGAACATTCTTTGATATAGGAAATATAAGTCAGAGAGGGCTCAAGGTGCAGAACCCGAATAATTTAGACATGGTTTCACTGGCAAAGCAGAACAGTTGGGAATTAGAGTTGGTTTGGAGGGGGGAATAACATGCTCAATGAGGGCAGATTGGCTTGGAGATTTGGGTGGGATTTTCAAGTTTAAATACCTGAAGAGGCATTTGAAATACAAATCTAGAAATGAGTATAGAAAACAGAAGTGGTGATGAGAGTTGCTATTTATTAGTATAGACATGAAAGTCAGAGCCCTGAGGGAAAAAAACACTCTGTCTGTTGGACAGGGATTTTTTTTTTAAGTGATAGAGACTGGGGGACCTGGGTGACTCAGTCAGTTAAGCATCCAACTCTTGATTTCGGCTCAGGTCATGATCTCACAGTTTGTGAGATCAAGCACTGCATGGGGCTGTCTGCTGACAGCGTGGAGTCTGCTTGGGATTCTCTGTCTCCTTCTCTCTCTGCCCTTTCCCTGCTCTCTCTCTCTTTCTCTCAAAATAAATACATAAACTTAAAAAAATTGAGTGATAGAGGATGCCCACAATTAAAGGATGTAATCAGGAGATCAAAATGTAAGAAATATTACAGATAGAAAAGCCAATGATTTCTCTGGAAACCTTTCAAAAGAGAATTTTCACTTGAAGGAGGGGCATTATCAAAGTCCAAAGATGAAGTTAATGGCATGAAGAGTGAAAGAAATTAGGATAAATAATCGAAGTTGTTTATAATCTTCAAGAACCTTTTAGTACAATGATAAGTATTTTCCTTCTTTCCAACACAAACTGCTAAGTTGTGGATTTGCTAAGAGCAGATGTCTTCTGTCAAAGAGATTCAGAAATAAATGTCAGTTTTTATGATTTTGCCTTGTCTTGTAAAAGAAGTATACTTTTTGACACTTATTGGTAAATCATTTGTAACATGAGGTAAGTCTTATATTTATTGAGTTGTTTACTTTAACAGACAGTCATAACTACCTGGTTCGAATGTTATTTGAAACTCAGGTACAAATTTTTAAGCGCTTTTTATTTAAAGAAATGAAGGAGAGTGATAAAATTGATATCACTAGTACATAGACATGATTTTGTGAGTTGAATTTGCCCAGTCTTTGAAAGAAGTAATTTAATTTAAGATTTTACTCAATAAAGTAGTGAATAGGCTGTGGGATTTATATTAAAAGATTTTTCAAGAAGGCATGGCTTCAGATGATATGTCTAAATTTCTTGAAATGAGGCCAAATGATGACATTTTGTAGATGATACATATTTTCTTCTAAAATTTCTATTTTCCATCAGCTTCTTTTCATGTCATATTGGATTTTATATTATTGTTCATTATTTTTAACTCATAAAAAAGTACCTAATGCTATCACTTTTTTACTATAATTTTAGAAAGAAAGAAGAAATCTTCACGTTAGTTGTGGTTTCTTAAGACTGAAAGATACAGTAGAAATAATTTTTCCCCCCAAATTCCCTTCTATACATCTTTTCCAAAGGAGATGTAAGTTCTCTTCATTTAAATTAGTGCTTTATAATGTAGATTATAACGTATGTTTTATTCTACTGTTTTGATTTTTAAACACTCTGAGGTTGTTTTCCCAGTATAATGTTATGCAAAAGCCTCAATAATTTTCAAAGAAATACGCTGAAATTATGTTTCCATGTTAACTAATGCATACCTTAATCATTTCACTTGACCATCAGCCCTTTCAGAGATGTGTCTTTCATTTATGTAAGCTCAAAGGCCTACACAGTGCCTGGTTGATATACGATAAGTACTTGATATTTGATGAACAAATCATTGAAACATTTTTTGCTTCTGTTGTACAAAGATTTTATATATGTATGCACAAATATGTGTATATATATTTCAGTACTACAATGGGTTTTAATAATTTTTTATTGAATGTAAATAATCTATTTTAAACTTTCACACAAACCTGCTTTCTCTTCTTACCTCTCTGATCAAACTTTCTACTCCCACTCGACAACACAATGTATTTTCCTCGTTTAATTTACAACCATTATTTTGTTTGTGAGACATTACATTTCATTTCGTTTGTTTAATTCACCACATCTGGAGCAATTTGTATACTGACAATAATCTCTATTGAACTCTGAAGGTAAGTCAGTACCCAAGAGTAGAGAAGCATCAACAAAGAACCAGCCAGGGAATCAGATGTACTGTGGTCTCTAATCTGCTAGGAAGGATGTTTCACCCCTGTGTCCTCAGTCTCCCCACTTGCACACAAGAAGAAATTGTACATGTCCATCTCAATTCTATTATTGTATCAAGTTCTAAGAAATAATAATAAATAATAATAATAATAAATAGTGAATTCTCAATAGAAACATTGCCCATAAAGCTTAATAAGAACAAAATTGAACTATACCCTATACTTTGTAGGCCCAGTATTTTATTTTATTTTTGTTCATTGAGTGGAAAAATTTTGGACACAATCTCTTCTGAAATGCTCTTGATAATTTAGCCAGCATGTATTTGATAAATGACTTATGTTTTTAATACTAATTATGGCCAGAGGCAACGATATGGGTGATTGTTTCAGATCTGAAAACAAATCAAATAATATGTAATTCCAAAATAGGTTTATCTTTTCAAAAAGAATGAATTACTTTTTTTTAAGTTCTATCCTTTACTTGTATTGGAATGTGTAGATTCATATTTGGTCTTATCTTTCTAAATAGCGGTCTCATAATACAAGTTAGCATTGTGTTCAGAGAATTATAAATCTCATATAACTATCTAGCACTTTCAACTTAATATGCTTTCACACTTATTAACTCATTTCATTTTCCCAAAAAGACATGAGGAGTAAATAGAGCACGTATTAATTTAGCTGTTTATGAAATGGGGAGAAGGAGGCATAATGTATATGGATAATTGTTCTAAACAAAGCAGGGAGTGAGTCTCTCTTGATCGGCAGACCTCCAGTCCTGGGTCCCTAGCATTAATTCCAAATGAAACCAGTCTGGGTTTTAGAGTCTGATTGTTTGCAAAGCTAGTGTACCTGGAGCAGTCAGAGAGAAGATAAGTAGGTGTTAAAGAACATGAGACTCTTTTAGGAATTCCCAGAAATAAAAAAGGTCCAACAGTCATCATGGAGGCATTGAAGGTCATTGCGCTGTGCTGTGGACATTAATATTTTAAATCCCTCATTTGCACACATGCAGCAGAAAGGCCTGGGAATATTCTTGGTGATAATTAGTGGACTGGATTTTTGCGTATGACACATTTTTCCATTTTCAATTAATGGTCTCACTATAAGAAAACTTCTCTTTTGTGTAGCTATAAAAATACTTTTATCATAGAAATTTTTAGAAGGAAGTAACAAGCACATTTATCCTCAGTACACTCTGCTTTTCTGTACAAAAATAATATAACCAGTTTAACCAAAGTTGACAGCAGCACAGTGAGTCTTGGCCATCCAAAATTTTAGAGTTGGCTATCGGACCAGTTCCTAGAGGTTGCTTATGTAAAGCTCATGGCAACAGCAGCTCATGAACTTTACACTTCATTGTGCAAAAGCCTATTTGGAAACGTTAAGCCTTTGGCAAGATACGGGATCACTAAATCATCCTTGCATGGTTTAGAAATTCTTGTTCATGAACAGAACCAGTAACAACACTATGTGCCATATTTTCAGCATTGAGACTGTGTTTCATTAAAGGAAATAGCCATGTCCATATCCTGCAGGGGGCTACATTTAAGTTTCTATCACATAAAATAGGATGTCAAGAGTTTCAACAATTTTACCAATTTAATATCTAGAATGGAGAATGAGCAATTAGCACTATAAAAATTCAGAAAAGAGAGTCTGATCTGACAATATTTTCTGTTATCAGTGTGATAATTAGAATTTGCCTTTACAAGAATTGGCCTTGTAAATGTAGGGGCACCTGGGTGGCTCAGTTGGTTAAGCGTCCAACTTCGGCTCAGGTCATGATCTCGCGGTTTGTGAGTTTGAGGCCCGCGTCGGGCTCTGTGCTGACAGGTCAGAGCCTGGAGCTTGCTTTGGAATCTGTGTCTTCTCCTCTCTCTACCCCTCCCAGAGCTCATGCTCTGTCTGTCTCTGTCTCTCAATAATAAATAAACATTAAAAAAACTTTTTTAAGTTTGTAAATGTATAAGATGTATGTGTGACAAATATCTATCTTTCATATACAACCATCTGGAGGGTCAAAAGAACAATGGACTTTAGGATCAGACATATTGGCTTTTGAGCATGGCTTTATGTCATCATTTATTCAGATTGAAAAATCAGGTTGTTGAGCACTTACTGTAAGTCAGGCATTTTGTCAGCTACCAAAATTACAATGATGATCACAGAGGCGCTGTTTAGTGGGGGAGATATGCATTAAACAAAATAATCCCACAAATCATTTTATAATTGAAATGTGAAAAATGATTTCAAGTTTGTGTACAGGCTACTATAAATAGGAGCCATCAGAAACATAGAAATTCAGAGGGACATTTGCCAGATAAAATAAAGAATGTTCCAGTTAAATTGGAATTTCAGATAACTAGTAAATAATTTTTAGTATAGGTATGTCCCAAAAATTGCATGAGAGATACATATACTAAAAATTATATATTATATATTGTTATATATTAAAATTATATTATCCCCCGCACCCCCCCCCCCCACACACACACACACAAATTTCCCAGCCCTGGGAAAAGAGTGCTAATCCCCAGACCTATGCATGTATAAGGAGAGTCAGGAAAGTCCTCTGTGGAAGAAACATTTGAATCAACCCTAAGAGATGAATGGCAATTGGCATAGAAACTAGGGAGGCATTTTGAATATTCCAAACCCGTGAAGGATCAGTGGGCAGAGAGAAGGCTAGCATGGAAGTGAAGTGCACTAGAGGGGAAAGCTGGTCAAGGGTAAGACCCCAGATCTTTCAGGGCCTTTCCTCATGCCTTATTCCTCTTATTCTCCATTTTCCATATGTATACTAAGGTCATAGTTATGACCCAGGGGAGAAGATGCATAATAGTAAGTATGGGGCTGACCCTGAATGAACATTTGTTGACTATTTCTCATAATGTTCACCCTGGCTGTAACTCATCCTTTTACCTCTGGAGACTTTTATTGTTTTGTTGTGTTGTGTTTGATGTGAGTTGTTTTCCAATAGCTTTGATTTTTTTCCCCAGCTTCAGGTCTGACTTTTAAAGATAATCTGCTCTTGCTTTTGTACTTCAGTTGCCCGGTGTATTACCATATTACATCTGAAGTTAAGTGCAGTTTTGCCAGAGGGTATCTACATATCCTGGAAATGATTATTTCTGGGTTCTCCACTTTCTCTAAGGAAAATATCCCAGTCACTGATACCAGCCCCAAGTATGTTCATCTTCTTTGTCTATTATATGGAGAAATTTAAATGCATTCTTTTTCAGGGGTTATTTTGTAGCCACTTTAAAAAGGTTTCTATGGTTTTAAGCTCAAATGTCATCATGTTGGGGGGAAAAATGTCTCCTTTCCTAATATCCTGGCTTCCTCTCCTCAACTGCTCACCACCCCAGAGACAACTTCTGTCTAGTACTCCGACATGCTGATTTTGAGTGAGCACGTCGGCCTGGGAGTGGCAGCACTGGGCCAGAACTCTCAGTGATGAATGTCAGCACAGCGGCCGCGGTCTTTCTGCCAGACAGGAGGCTAACAGGCAAACGGCGGGGAGTTCACAGGCTTGGAGGGGCTTGTTAGACAGGGCTCAAAATTCTCATGAACATCACTCTGCCACTCCACAGAACAGCTGCAGCCTCAACAGTGGGAGTCTTCACATTGATTTTTCAAAAAGCTCCCCCTCCAGAATTTAATGTCATATTACACTGTTAAGCGCCCTGCATCACAGTATATTGTTATCCATCATAATCTGCCCTCACCATTTGCTGCAAAGTTGCTAATTTGGCAGGAGAATATTTCCCCTATTAGAATGAGTTTTCTCTCATTCTTTCCTTTTCTGAGGATTTGTCAACTTTCGGCTACTAGGACTTTTCCGTGTGACTCAACACTGTCCTTACTTTAGAGCAATGTTGTTACTGGCCACCTTAAATCACTTCATCGCAACAAAGAAATGCTTTCTCAGGGGAAAACCTCCTAAGAATTTAGATTAGATGAGAGTTATCTACTTATAAAGATATTTCATCCACTGGAGGAGGTTAAAATGTGGGTATTCACTCAACAATTGGGTTTTGAGGATCTACCATGTTTCTGTTCTAGGCACCGGAGCTAAAACAGTGAATAAGACAAAGTCCCTATCCTTTTTTAGCTTCGTTTTACTAGAGAGACAAGCCAGGACTCTATAAATAAATGAAACCTATTATAATTTCAAATGGTGGTAATTGCTATGAATTAAAATAAATGCGGGAGAAGGAAGCTCTGATGGGGGCAGTAGAGGGAGAGGCTATTTTTGATAGGGTAGTCATGGAGATGCCCTCCAAAGAGGTGATATTTGAATTGAGATCTGAGGGCATGAATGTGTCAGGAGCACATACAAATTTGGGACTGGGGGGGATTAATATAAAGAATGTATCGTATTACAGTGAGTGCACAGCTGACGCTAACTAAACAATTTCTCATCATGTTCGTGCTATCTAGATGAGGGTACATAGCATTCTCGGTATAAGGACAGCAAATATAAGAATTTGTGCATGTTAGAATCTCTGAGAAACAGAGGAAGAAATGAGCGTGCAGAGGTCTTATTAGCGAGTTTTCTTAAGATCAGTGCCTGTAGAAGAGAAAAGCCGGAAGCAGGAAGGAAGCAGGTTTGGGCAGAGAGAGGAGGTCAGCACAGTGATGCTCCTTTGGGGGCCAGCTGACCTTTTAAGGAGCTCTAAAGATGCAATGATCTTTCAGAGCTGCTGTGCATTAGGGCAAGAGGTCTAGGCCTATCTGTGTGAATTGGTCGTTCTACGTGGGCTGTTTCAGGAAGTGATGTAACCCTGTTGGGCAGTGTGGGTCTCTTCAGCCTAGGCGTTCATTCCCTGGACAGACAGGTGAAAGTTGTTGATCAGTAGGACTCCCAGCAGCAAGGTGCTAGCACATAATTCTCCATGGATCTCTTACCTTTCCTTACAATCAGACGCACTTCATTCCTATTACAAGTGCTTCAGGATCTGAGCGGCGCAATACAGATTTTAGCTGGATGAGTAAGCAACTAAATGTCATTTGGGGAATGCCTGGATTCCTTCAGATCAGACATTCAAATTCTATGTGTACCAAATGATTCTACGTAAATAATCTCTTTATTTCCTTTGTATAATAACATAAAGATCTTGATCGACCAGATATGAACCATTGGGTAAGTGCTTTGTTAATTCAGTTCAGCAAATATTTTTTGAAATGATGGTATAGTACTTTGTCTTCAAAGAGCTTAAAATTTACTGGAAGAAGCAGATGTAAAGTCAACTCAATACAGTCTCTAATGCAAGATCAAGTAAACCAGGGATAAACAGCAAAGTATTTTGAAATATGAAACATAAAATATTTTAAGTTTATTTATTTGGGGAGACAGAAAGAGAGAGCATCTGTGCACATGTGCACAAGAGTTGGGGAGGGAGAGAGAGAGGGAAAGAGAGAATCCCAAGCAGGTTCCACACTGTCACTGCAGAACCCAATGTGGGGCTCAATCCCATGAACCGTGAGATCATGACCTGAGCCGAAATCAAGAGTTGGACACTTAACCAACTGAGGCATCCAGGTGCCCTAAAAGCATTAAATATTTTTAAGTAAGAGGTAGTAATATTAAATAGATGGAATGTTGACATTTAGAAGGTACCCTTAAAGTAGAATTTTGATGCATCTGGAATGGGAGGAAGTCTTCCAAGTTGAGTCAAACAGGAAAGCTATCCTGTAAGCGTGCACAGTCAATAGGCTGGATGCTTGGGAGGAAGACTATGCAGGGATGTGGTGAGAGGTAAGATGGAAAAGACAATTCATACTTAGAATATGGCAGACCTTGAATGTGCTATTAGAAAATGAGGACTTCATTCTCTAAGCTACTATCTCAAAACGTGGCTTATGGGCACCTGCATTAGGATGCCATGGATGTTGAATAAAAATTCATACTCTAACACTCCATCCCATACACTCTGATTCAGAATCTCTGAGACTAGTTTCCTGAAATCTGTAGTTGACATAAGCTTCCCATGATAGTTAGAGGATCTCTGCTCCAGATAATGGGACACCACAGAAAAGTCAGGTGTCTGCCTCCACAGCTCTGTAGGATGTATGAAGGATCTTTCTCACATTTGAAGTGTCAAACTGAAACGTTCCAAGAATTCTGGAATTTGAAGTATTTCAAATTTAATTTGTTCTATTTCATTTTAAACAATAAATTAGTAACTTAATATACTCCACTTGCCCATTTCTGTTAATACAGAACAGCTTTTCTCCTCTTGCCAAAAATATTCAGTTCTGTAAGGTGCTCAGAAATTGTCAGTCTCATAGTTGCTATTCTCTGTTCTTAGTGAGACATTTTCTTTACTTCTAATCCTATGAATCATTTTTACCGTAGAACACAAGAAGTTTCTTCAGGGCCCTTGGAGACTCTGTTTTCTGAGTTGCAGTTATAGCAAGGAGTTTATTTTTTTTTGTTTATGATCTGTAAATTCCTTTCCAAATCTCTGATAGCTTCAGATCCCTTAGAAGCCAGTCTAATCTTTTATTTTCTACTTATAAGTCAATCCAATAATTAAATTTTTTTTCCCTAGGAACTTTCTTCCTCTTGCTTCAGTCACAAACACTTCTTTTTCACCTGCTTCATTTTAGAAATCCCTTGTTAATATTTTCTTTGATCTTAGCCTTCCTTTCCTTAGGAACTTGTGTCAGGGCCATGCACACTGATGGTGAAGTGATGCATTTTATAAAACATATCAGATTCCTCACCTTTCTCATTTATTGCTAGTAGAATTGTCACAGTAATAATGCAATGAGTATAAATAATGGTGCTTCTCTCTTCTCATTTTTTCCACCCTCAAATCATATCTGACTCTTTTTACATCTTTTCTCACATCTCGTTTCCCCACATTTCCTTTGCGGTAGGAGAGGAAATCTTTACAAAAGAGTCAAACACAGATGCTAGGAAGAAGAAGGAATTTCCCTCTGAGTCATGTAATAAGGGGTTGGGTGAAAGGAGAAAAATTGAGAGGAGTCATGCCTTCTCTGGCTGTGAAGGTAAGGTAGGTCCAAAATTAATCAATGGATATGTCCTGTCTATCCCTCTGACTTCTAAAGAACGTCCCACCTTTACAAGATTGAAGATGCTAAAAAAAACTAAAAAATAAAAAAATAGTTTTAAAAAATCTACCAAATGAGATCAGAAGTTAGGGTGAAAAGATTAAGAACAGGGATAAAAAATGTGAGAAAAATTGATTGGTTTATTTTTCAAAAAATTTTAATGAAAATTTAGAAGAGAGAAATAATGGATCTTCTCTACGTGTAAGAGACATGGATATAGGAAAACAGTAATTAATTTTTAAAATGTTGTTTACTATATTTCCTTTTTTGTTGTGTGCCAAAGTACAATCATAGCACTTTGAGGGGCGCCTGGGTGGCTCAGCTGGTCAAGTGACTGACTTAGTTTCAGCTCAGGTCATGATCTCATGGTTCATGAGTAGGATCCACGCCCCCCCCCCCCCCCATCAGGCTCTGCACTGACAGCATGGGGCCTGCTTGGATTCTCTCTCTCCCCCTCTCTCTCTGCCACTCCCCTGCTTACACACACACACACTCTCTCTTTCTCATATAAATAAATAAAAATATATATATTACAAATAAATACAATTAAAAAAACACTTTGTAAACACTTGGTTGCTGGTGTTGGATGTCTTGACTGTGATTCTGCTCTGAATCTGGGCCCCATGGGTCTCTGGATTCATAGCTGTTAACAAGTAAAACTCACAAAGCAAATGTAAGCAAACAGGCCTGGCATGTTAGAAAAGGAGAGAAAAGTCTGCATTAATGTCTCCAGAAAGGGAGAGAATTGGTTCATCCCTGAGGCATGAGGAATGACTCTTTCCAGGGATGACTGTCTTAGTATAGACTCAGACCAGAGGGGGACAGCTAGAGCCACCTGGACAAGCCAGGTGTGCTGAGGTCATGAGGATTGGGCCCAACGACCATAGGTATGGGGTGCAGCTGTCAATATTAACAATAGCAGTATTGACTGTCTGCCTGAGACACAAGACTTTCCTGGGCACAGAGGAATAAAGAAGTGTTGTGGCGGGTAGGTGGGAGGGGGGCAGGTCAGAATTCTAGCATCACCTACAATACATACAACATCTATTCCTCCAAACAAACAAACTTCTGTTATTCTGGCATCTTTCTGCTCATCTATCCCTTTGATAGTCACATTTCTAAGAAACATTCTCTACGGATGATGACTCTACTTTCTTAATTCTTTGCTTTTCTTTGCCACCTACAGGCAAACCCACCACCAGTTGCTAGTGCTTTGGTCATCAGACTCCACACAGAATATATTCACTACTGCTGCCACCGCAGCACCCTCTGACATGGGCTACGGTGGAGCCTGGGGAGTCTCTTCTGGTGAATAATGTAAGTGCCCAGCTAGGGTGATTACAAGGAGAAAAAGAGTAATGGCTGCAGAATGTGAGTGCCAGCTCCCTCAAGAGTTGTGTTTGCCATCGTAAAAGCATGAAAATGTAATTCTCGTTTTACTTGCCAGTCGTGTAAGCTTGGTTCACATGAATCTGTCTTTCAGAGATCTATCCATTCCTAGTGAACTGAAGAAAAAAATTCTAAGCCTGAAAGATTAAGGGTGAGGCCAGGACCAGGTGATCTCACTAAGTAAAGCACTCTCAACAAGGAATCAGCCAGGTCTGTCCATCCTAGAGTAATTCTGTCTCTTCTTCTAAGTTCTGTAGTCACAACAGTGACTTCATCCTTTTATTTTCCTTATTTCACTGGGTAACTTTGCATGATAGGTGTTCAAACCTTTTGACTGCTTCTGGATTTACTTCAATGAGCACCTGCAAACCACATCCTTCTTTTCAAACATAATTGATTGAATTTCAATAATAGTAAGATGTTATTAGACTGGACTCTTTTGAATATTGAACAGTTTTGAATATTACCCATTTCTGATTTGGTGATATTGATGATTAAGTCAGTTACAATAAACACTGCATCTTTGTCTGAACTTAATACTCCTTAATATTGTAAAAGAAGCCATCTATAATGGCTTTTTTTTCATCAAGTCTCAAAATTCTCAAGTCAATATGGGGGTTTGGGGGTATCTCAATCTCAGTATCCTTAGTTTATCTTGTTTTTTTTTCCCCTCCCTTTCATTTTTTCTTTTTTTTTTTTTGAATTTGCCTTTAATCTAGATGCTTCATATAATGTTTTAAGAACTTCTTAAAACCACTCTGATTTTATTAGTAATTACATTTTAAAATGTGTCACTGAAAATTCTCAAATCAATATGGGGGTTTGGGGGCATCGCAATCTCATTATCCTTAGTTTACTTTATCTTGTTTTTTCCCCCTCTCTTTCATTTCTTCTTTCTTTTAATTTGCATTTAATCTAGATGCTTCATATAATGTTTGTTTTTTTTTTTAATTTTTTTTTTCAACGTTTATTTATTTTTGGGACAGAGAGAGGCAGAGCATGAACGGGGGAGGGGCAGAGAGAGAGGGAGACACAGAATCGGAAACAGGCTCCAGGCTCTGAGCCATCAGCCCAGAGCCCGACGCGGGGCTCGAACTCACGGACCGCGAGATCGTGACCTGGCTGAAGTCGGACGCTTAACCGACTGCGCCACCCAGGCGCCCCTATAATGTTTTAAGAATTTCTTAAAACCACTCTAATTTTCTTAGTAATTACATTTCACAATATGTCAATGCTTACTATATCCAATGAGAAAATGCTGCTTCTCTTAAAATATAAAATCATGGCTATGGATCTTTTACCATTACTTGTAAGTGGTTTGTTTGCAGTATTCTCTAGCAGAATAAAAACAAAACCTTAGTGATTTGTCCCATTTTAGTTTTAACTATGTCACTTATTCTTGATGTGTAATATAATATATATGATTAAATGCTTCTTAGCTGTATCAGGGTATTGGTTTATTCAGGGTTTGATAAAACTCAGTTAAAGTACATAATAATTTACTGGATTAATTGGATATGTGTATATTCCTATGTATCTCACATAATATGGAGTAGAATGGCTTTCTAAAAGATCCATAGTATTAATGAGACCTAGCTTAAGGGTGATTTTTGAGTATGAGCGTCATTAACTTTTGAATTTCTTTACCTTCGAAATACTTAAAAAAATTGATTAGCTCAATAACGTCAACCATTTAAGTTGACTGTAGGGTTTATATTACCTTGCCTGTTTACTTAGGGAAAACCTCTGTGTATAAATGCTATTCTTCTAATATCACCTTCTATATTATTGAAGGAATGTTACAATGGTAACTTTGATTTATGCAACACACTATTTCTAATGAATTAGAACTATAGTATATCATCTTATTCTTTTAACCTTGCTATGAAGTACAGGATGAGTAAAGTAATAAATGAGTGGCATTTATTAACATCTTCATTTTATAGTTAAAGAAGACAGATGACAAGGTGACTTAGTTTTCCCTAAATTTAAAAAATCTAACTGTTTGGATGACAGAGATAATATTGGCTTCAAGTTCCCAAATATTCACCTAGTAGATAAGCTACAGCTTTGTTAAAGTCATTGAAAGTTTTGCAAGTGTGCAATATATGCAAATACATTTTCATATCATGTATGTGTGCATACATGTGTGTATATGTATACACTGTATCCCATTCCTTTCCATTCTATTCTAAAAAAATCATAAAATCAGGTAGCTTTTTATCATTATGAAAGATAAATATTTTCTTCCTCTCTCTCCCCTTAATCTGTGAGTGTGTGTGTGTATTAAGGTATATACTAACTTAACAGCTTTCATTTCTTAAAAACTCTATAACTCAGGGAAAAGCCACTAAATTAAAAAAAAAGTTCATTAATTTTAATGGAGAAATTATGATGTATTACGTCTGCAAAAAATTCTGAAATAATTTTCGCAGATATAAAAATTATATTGACTGAACAATAAAAAACAATTTGGAAGTAAATTCGGTCTGTTCATAAAATAGAACATCGTGAAGCCTAATTATACTCCTTTCTTTTTCTGTACTATTTTCATCACAAATATTTCAACTTTTGGAGAGCTCATAGTTACCAGTTCAAAATAAAATTGTAGTGCAGAAAAACGTTTTAGGTAAAACTAAAGACTATGCATAGGAAGGCTTTTAAACACTGAGATTGCTCACACGCCACAGCTAAAATAACCATAAAATACACTAAATAACACAATTTGGGTTTATCCAAAGGTTATTCAAATTGTTTATCCAAAGGTTATTCAAATTGTTGTTCAAATTTGTCTCCTTTATAATAGAAACTGTCATTTCAGGTAAATTGGTGAATGTGCCTTTGCCTGAACTCAAAATCTCAAACTATCACTTCTTATAGTGTGTTTATTGCATGGTGTGTGTGTGTGCGTGCGCGCATGTGTGTGTGTGTGTGTGTGTGTGTGTGTGTGTGTGTGTAGAGTCATAATAATCCCCAAAATGAGTAGTTTGAAAAGTAGTATAAATTCAAGGGTCATTATATTGAAAAATTATTACCTGAAATGTCATTGTGTGAGGTAAGTCAATATTTCTCATGTCTAGGCCAGTAGACCATATCATTCTAATGAGCTTAGAAATCAAACTTTTCTTGGGGTGCCCGGGTGGCTCACTTGGTTAAGCGTCAGACTTCAGCTCAGGTCATGATCTCGCGGTCCGTGAGTTCGAGCCCCGCGTCGGGCTCTGGGCTGATGGTTCAGAGCCTGGAGCCTGTTTCTGATCCTGTGTCTCCCTCTCTCTCTGCCCCTCCCCCGTTCATGCTCTGTCTCTCTCTGTCTCAAAAATAAATAAATGTTAAAAAAAATTTTTTTTAAATAAAAAAAAAATCAAACTTTTTTTAATTGATTATGGTGGACCCTAGGAAGAGAAAAATTAGCCTTCCCTGGCATGAATCTTGGTTGTATTGTTTAAAAGAAGCAGGGCCTAGTTGTAAAGACAACTATTTAACACAGTTTGATGTTGAGTGTTCACTTATGCTACTAAGTTATTGAAAGCCATCATTCTAGGCTAGTGATAATCAGGTTTGACTGACCCACAGTTTCCAGAGTTAGAAAGTGTTATTCTCAGTAAATAAATGTTTTCTGTAAATTTATGAAAGACAGTATGGCCCAGGGCACAAATGCAATCATTTTTCAATGTAAGCGATGGCTATCCATGAAAAAGGGGACTTCCAGTTTGCCTTAGCAAGTAAGGTCAGGCAGTGATGCAAGGATTTAATACAAGTTATTCAATAATAACCTGAAAAGTTTGTGCAGCTGGCCCAAGGGTGGTCATCCAAATAACTGTTTGGTGCAGACAAAGAAAGGTGCAGATTTAATAAACCAAATTTCAACTATTATACTTCACTACAGGGAAGTACTCAAGACTATGAGTCATTTACTCAACTGCTCTGGAACTTTTGGTTAAAGCAATTGTCAGCTACTGCTGCAAAGCTTTGTAGGGACATGGCCCCTCACATTAATACAGAGGAATGCTAGATTTTTTGGGGGGGGTGGGGGTCTGCGTTGTTTTTTGTTTGTTTGTTTTTTGTTTTCTATAGGATAATCGTGGGCCTAAACTAAACACATTAAATTTTCATTTTATTTAAATAGAAATCAACAAACTTTCTTCCATGTTTCCACATAGTCTGATTCATTTAAACACATAGAATTTTTATTTTACAGTATGTTATTGATACCCTTGTGTTTTATATTATTTTTGCCTTAACTATAAAATATCATTTACATGGGGAGTCTTTCTGAAAAAAAATGAAAAGTTTCTATTATCCACTTCCCTCTAAAGTACCCCTCAATTAATAGTAAGTTTAATTATTTAAAATTGTTATATTAGAGTTCTTGTTTAATTATGTTAAATCTAATGAATTTTATCATAGTAAATATTAGCATTTACTACATAATTAATGTTCAAATATATAGGGAGATAAATTTCTTAATATGATATTGAGTACTAGCCTCAAATGTGGTCTCAGAGTTAGGTTGCCTGGCCTTCTAACCTGCATCTGTCTCTTCACCAAGTGGAGAAACACGTTCATTAACCATCCATGCTTTAAATTTCTCATGTATGAAATGGAGATTACAATACTACGTACATTGCAGAGTCATATCAGACTTCAATGAGCTAATCAAGGTAAATGCTATTAAAGTTCCCAGCACATAGCAAGGACTCAATAAATGTTAACTGTTACTACTATAGCATGGACAAATGTGTTTCTACAATTCAGCTGTGGAAGAAATACTGTATTTTGAACTTTTCTTAGATCAACTTAGTTTTAAACTGTGAGCTTTCCCTTCATTGAATGTGGAAAATTTAGCATCATTCAACCATGGGGATTCTTTCCACATCTGAAGTCTGTCAAGCTGCCAAGATTCCAGGATGTTTGGTAATACGAGAAATCAAACTGGGAAATTTGGTTGTCCAATATATGTCCACGTTAGTTATGAATGAGGATCCCAGTGTTCCATCCAGCAGTGTTGCTTCATCCCCACTGCTCTGCTATGACCTGTTTTAGGCAGAGAATCTTTGGCAATTCTGGGATCCCCACCCCTAGTTCACCCTATGATGAACTCTAGGGTAAATTCTTACTTTGAGCTCCTAACACGTCTTCTACCCCGTGGGACCCATAGATCTCTCTCTCTTCTTCTTTAGTTGTGGAAAGTCCTTAAAACAAAGAAAGAAGGAAACAAAGAAACAAACAACCCTTTTACCAACTTGAATGAAAAAATGAAAAAAAGAGAACCCTTCAAGGAAAAGCATAGATTGTGGATACAACTAGAATGCCTTTCAACATTATTTTTAAATAAAATTTAAAAATCGCCACTTTTAAGAAACTCTACCCTTTGATCATGGTCTCACCTACCTAGAGCTCCTTATTTCCCCTTTCTAGTTCGAAACTTTCCAGTATATTTTTCACATGGTATAATAAAAGACATTAAGGAGTCATCCATGAGTAAATGCTATGTGACTCCTCTGTTGCTACTCCTGCCTTAGCTCCCATTCTGTTCCTTGCCTTCTACTCCACCACCTCAAATTGATGAGAAATTGCTAGAATAGATATTTTTGCTAGTAAATATTAAATCTACTACCTCCTTATATCTCCTCATCTCTCCTGCTAAGGTCCCAATGATACCAGTGTGAAACTGGCTTGCCTCAAGTTAGATACAGCAAACAGGAGACAGTTGTACTTGATAAAAGAGAAAAGTGTGGACTCTATTACATAAGGAGCTACTTAAAATGCATTTCAGTAAGCTGCATTGTTTATTTGGAATATTAAATGACATTACGATACATTGATGACTGATATCTATTAAAAATAGTGTTCAGAATAGTTTAAACCTGCCTAATTTGAGGAAAAGTTTTCAGTACAGGGTTGTAGTGCTTTCTCTCTCAAAACGAGTGTATCTTGATTCCAGCATGGTAGGAGGAATATGAAAATTCCCAGAACAAGACACTCCAAATATGGTTATGCTTCTAAAATTAAGAAAAAGTGAAATTCTGTTTTAAAGTGTATTTTTTCCTGTCATTTGAAGAATTTTGCCTTTGAAGTGATGGTGTGTATTAAGGATAACAGAATTTGCTTTGTGTTTATATAGGGGCTCAATAACTACAAATTTGTTTTCTAACTTCTATCATTTTTTAATGTTTACTTATTTATTTTGAGAGAGAGAGAGAGAGTGTGCGCGCACACACACACACGTGGGGCAGGGGCAGAGAGAACGCAACATGGAACTCAGTCTTAGGAAGCAGGAGATCATGACCTGGGCCAAATTCAAGAGTCGAATGTTTGACTGCCTGAGCCACCCAGGCACCCTCAACTTCTATCATTTGATTTTTGTAACACCTCTATGAGATAGGCAGTAGAAGGTATTAAAATAATCTATTTTCAGATGAGGAAATCTAGGTCCTTCAGAGAAGCTTGATCAGAGAAGATCTGTCCAAGGTTATAGAGGCTATAAGGGCTGGGCCCAGAACTTCAAATCTGGCCTTTTGATTCGAACCTAATACTCTTTTCATGTATAACCTGAAGCAGGTTATAAATCTGGATGGCAAATAGCATCCACTTTGCATGCCAACTCTAATAAATTGGAAAGTATGCTTGAAATAATTCTTGAAGGACACATAGAAGATACCCAAGTGAGGACGGGGTGTTTCAGGTAGAGACAACCACATATATAAAGTCCCAATGATATAAGAGGACATATAGCATTCAAATATCTTCAAATATTTTTCTTTATTTCAACTAAAAAGTGCTCCTTTATTTTAAAATTGTTTGCTTTGCCTTCTGACACTCTAATGGAAAAATCCTCTTTTAATAATGCCAGCTCCTTTGGGCCTCACCATGGCTCACTACAGCTGGGTCTCCACAGTCATGTCAGGCCTCTGGATCATTTATTCAGACTTACTGCCAGGTTAACCTGATGGCAGTTACCCAGTGATGTGTCTTTCTAGATGTTTGTTTTGGATAATTAGAGAAAGGCTTTATCATGCCTAGTAACTGACTATGAAATATTTTCTGATTTTATACCAAAATTATGAGCTGGATAAATAACCCCCCTTGGTAATGATGTTCTAAATGTTGCTATTTATTAAAAATATTTTGGAGATTTTCTCATATTTTCAATTAGTAATTTATGATAGTTGTGCCTCTGATGAAAAGTAACATAATGTAACAATTATTATTATTATTATTATTATCTTAGCCAGTATTATTTTATGCTATGTCTCATGAACTTGTAGAGAAATTTACACAAATTATCTATATTACTTGTAATCCTTAAAATAACATACTTATCTCCATTTTATAAATGAGGTAAATTAAGATTAGAGATATGAAATAACCTGATAAAGTCACAGAGCCATTAAGAGATGTAACAGGGTTGTTAACCTATGTCTTTCTGTTCCCAGATATGAATGTTCTCAACCATCATCTCTTGTATCATAGTTGCTTAACTTTAAATGTAAAATGAGAAATGCAGAGAAGAATCTGCCTCTATATAGCAGTACCTCCAATAATTTGCATAGAGGAATATCACCTTATAATGGTAAAAAATAAAAATCCTTTGCTCAATACATATTTATTGGCACATGTAAATAACTCAAGTTGATTAGATTAAATTCGGTCCATTTCTCCAATGTTTCTTCTGGTGACTTTATTTGTAATGATCCCATTTCATATTTTGACTTAACAGTTGTTTTGGAACTCTGCTTTGAAGTTAATCTTTTAGGCCATATTTATCACAAGAATTGCTGGAACTTTGGTGAGAATGTTTATCAGAAGGAAAAAACAAAAAACAAAAAACTCATTCCCTTTCCCCAACCTGGCTTGATTTCTGTAAAGAAAACTGGACTGCAGATTTTATGTACTCAGACTCCTTTAGGCTTTTCTAAGGCTTTATGGTGTTTTCCCAACAATATTTATTGATCTGGTTTCCTTTGACTTCCAGAATATTTCCTGACAGAAGATTACCAATATAGCAAATTTTCTACTCAGCATTCAACTTTCTTTCCCCAGTGAAGATCTTCTGCTGAATGTGGGGTTATCCTGATTTAGAGGGAGGTATTGTGATTCAGAATCACTGTCACATCTACCTCTGACAATGAATGATTGATTACCACATGGTTATCTGAGAGATTTTGTCTATGTTCTAATTTTTTTCCCATTTTTTTTCACCATGATAAATGTACTTTTTAATCCCCATCCCCTATTTCCCCCATCCCCTCCCCCCCACTTCCCCTCTGGTACCCATCAGTTTGCTCTCTATAGGTAGGTCTGTTTCTTAGTTTCTCTCTCTCTCTCTTTTTTCTTTGCTTGTTTGTTTTGTTTCTTAAATTCCACATATGAGTGGATTGATATGGTATTTGTCTTAGTCTGACTTATTTCACTTACCATTATACTCTCTAGCTCTATCCATTTTGTTGCAAATGGAAAGATTTCATTCTTTTCTATAGAATTTCCCATTCATCTGTCATTGGATACCTGGGCTACTTTCATGACTTCACTATTGTAAATAATGCTACAATAAATATAGACACACATGTATCCCTTTGAACTGGCATTTTTGTATTCTGGGGGTAAATACTCAGTAGTGTGATTGCCGGTCATAGATTAGTTCTATTTTTAATTTTGGGGGAAACCTCCATACTGTTTTCCGTAGTGGCTGCGCCAGTTTGTATTCCCACCAACAGTGCAGGGGGGTTCCTTTTCCTCCATATCCTCACCAACACTGGTTGTTTCTTGTGTTTTTGATTTTAATCATTCTGACAGTTGTGAGGGGATATCTCATTGTGGTTTTGATTTGCATTTTCCTGATAATGTGTGATGTTGAGGATCTTTTCATGTGTCTGTTGGTCATCTATATGCTTTTTTTAGAGAAATGTCTGCTTATGTCTTCTACCCATTTTTAAATTGGATTATTTGTTTTTGGGTATTGAGTTGTATCAGTTCTTTATATATTTTGGGTGCTAACCCTTTATGAGATATATTATTTACAAATACCTTCTCCTATTCACTAAGTTGCCTTTCAGGCTATGTTCTAATCTTAATGAGAACAAAGGTGTTCAAGAAAATGGAAACTGCCATAAATTTGCCTATGTCTTGTCTTGAAATGAACATATTGATTGCTTTGGAGTATTAGCTATGATGTAAGTGAAGTAACAGACTACCTATTCCAAAGTATGTGATCAAAATTTTGCCCTATTATCCTTTCATTATTTCTTCAATTAAACCAATTATTAAGTATTTACCTTTGAGGGAAACTTATTTAGTGTCTTCTCCCTAGAGACTATTAAAAGTTTGCTTGTTTTTGATTGGCCCATCGATGTAACTATTAGAAAAAAAAAAAAACCTACTTCACTGCTTTACTCCTTTTAAGCCTTTGGAAATGACTGAGTCCTGAATTCTGACAATGTTAACACTATCATTCACTTTTAATAAACCATACTTTGAAGCCAAATTAAGTGCTTCCTGAAAACAGTATATTATAGGATAGATGGATTCCCTATGCAACGATGTTAGCTTCCTCTTGACCTGAAAATTCCTTTATACCTTAATTAAAGGGTAGAACAATGAACACTAAGCAGGTCACTGACAGAAAAAAGGAAAATGCATTCCTTCAGAATTGCTAGTTTTTTGGTCTAAGGCTTATCCAACAAGCCATTTTCCAAGTGTTTATTAAATCAAGCAAAACAGTGTTTTTCGCATGTCTTAGTGCTTCTAGAATCAAATCAATTCAAAAATAGGTGAGGAAAGGAAGTGTGTAAATCACAATTTACATTGAGAAATTGATTCCTTTCCCCAAATGAAACCATGCTCTCTGTCAGAGTGCAAGAACATCAAAGCAACTATGAACAATGAGAATGAAAACAGGGGTTTTGAAATGGAAATTGAACTTTTAATGCTTTGCTTATGGTGTATAGGATGTTACTATGGGTTAAAAACAGTCTCCCTTTCTGATTTTTCACATCAGAATAAATTAGTAATTTTCTTAATTTTCATTGCTCTTTAGAGTAACTACATTGATATTTTCTTACCATGTAATCTTTCAAAGATCATGAGACTTTAAAGAAAAAAATCAAGAAGCTTTAAATTAGTGTTGGTTTTTGTTTTGTTGTTTAGTTTGGATACCTTATTTTAAAAATGCCTAATTCTATGGGGATATAGACTGACCGATTTTAGCCAGCTTCAGTCCTCTTATGTAGTCTGTGTGGCCCTGATGGGTGTCTTCTTCAGCCTCGACCTTTTTAACTTGGGCCTGTGATGAGCAATTTGTAAATATGTTATATAATCTAGATTCCAAATAAAGAGTGAATACTTATATCTGATCATCTTTGTTGTTCTTAAATTGTAGTTTAATTATTAGAGAGTAGAGATATTGTTGTCTACTTGAAAACATTTTAGGGCTATAATTTTTATAATTTAATGATTATAAAGTAATGTTACAAAAACTCATGTGGTGAAAATTGATTCACATATTTTATATTTTGAATATATAGTAGTGCCTCACTTATCTTAGTATTTGAAAAAAAATCTGTTGTCATATTTCCTTTTGGTGAAATAGGGTCTTCTGTGAGGTTTGACAGCATGGGTAAGATATAAGAAACCATGCTTTAAAGTTCATATTACAAATTTGGGCACATTTGCTATCATTCCACATAGCAAATAAAAAATCTTGTCACTAGATGAGGGGCTTTTAGACAAGAAAATACACATGTAATATACAAATTATATTTTGTAATTATACTTGGATACTAATTTGTAAGTTGTATGTCTAGGTGTGAATAGCAAAATTATGGCAGAAAAATTTTCAAGAATAAGTTGGCACTTGTAAATATATCGTAAAAGAAGAATAATGTTTTCTGGTGATAATCCAGGTACATATGTATTATTTTGTTCAGTTCTTGTATTTTTATTGTCACTCTATCTGTCAAGGATGATTTGGCGCATTGTCCCTGTATCTCCTATTTTTCCCTCAAATACATTCTCATCCAGCTCTATGCCCCATGAGACTGACTGTGTGGCCAACATTAATGGGCTCCCTTACCCATCAGCTTCCTGTTTGGCTAAGCAAATGAGGGTCTGCAGAAAGAGATCAGAGCTGGAGGAGAATGAGGTCCTCTGTGTCCTCTCTGTGGCTTGCTCAGGTCTACTAACTTTCTACCATTGACCGCAGGTAGAAACTCCTGAGGGATAACTCCTCACAGTGCTCTCTCTCCATTTCCATTAATGTAGCCTCTCTTCTCTGCCTGAGAGCTACACATGATAAAAGCGTCAGGTGTTATTGGACCCAGGTTATTGCAATTACTTTGGTGCTTCCCCTACATCCTATCCACATCTTTGTAAGTAAGTGGGCCCTCTATTATACTCTCCACAAACTATACGATTTGAGTGTCACATATTTCTTGTCAATACCAGACAGATCCACATACTCATGCAGAATATGATAGGATAAACTTGAGTTTCCCCTTATCTGTGTCTCCACAGACTGGGCCATTCTTTGATTCTAGGAAATTGATCCATGTCCATTTTAGAATTCCCTCCCTCAACTCCATGGACACTCCCTCTTAGGCATTGATGATCTCTCTTGGAAGTTTTAGTTTCATCGCCATTGTTTTGCTTTAGACCTTTACCAAGAAATTAAGTCCAGCTCAAACGCATCATCTTCCACAGAGCTGTGCTCGTTGTTCTTTTTTCCTGCGTTCCTAGTCAGAATTAGGTTTCCCCCTTGGTGTTATCTTTGTAGCTCTTTGTTTAGAACGCCTCCTAGAAACAGTCTCATTCCCTAAAGTATTGGGGCTATGTCTTTATTGATAGGTTTCTTGAAACCAAAAGCTTTCAACACGCATGTATTGAATATCAGACAAGGGTCTGTGCTAGATGCATGGGAACAAGGATATGAAAAAGAATAAAAGGTAGTAATTTGAAGAGTCACAGTTCCTACTGACCTTCTTTAAAAAGAAAGCTGTCAGTACCCATCATCTGGATTCCTTGCTAGCACTTTTCTCCAAACACAAGTGTAAACACATTACTATACAACAACTCTGACCACTACTCCCACCACCAGCAAACAAAACTCACAACTAATCTTTGATGGAGACTTCTGTTTTTAAAATAAAACTTAAATTCCTGAGTACCATATGGAAATACTCAAAGAAAGGGACTCCTGCCAATCCAGGTTTAGTTTTTATTCCACATTATCACCACTATTAACCCTCACCCCATTGGATTGTTCAGCGTTTTGTTCCACGCCCTGTGCCTCTCAAGTTGAACGTTTCTATTTTTTCTTATCTTGCCCTTTACCATAACTTCCAACTGTCAGAGGAAGGTGTTCCTACCAAGGTCCAGCCTATCTGTCAGCTCTCCCACCAGATCTTCCAACTCCAATGAATGGCAATCCATTACTGAGTTTTCCTTTTATCAGTGCTAATGGCATGCATATAAGTCTTCCCAATTACATTCTAACTTCCTTAGGTCAAAGGATCAAACTCATTCATACTTGCAGACTGATGGTACCTAGTGGAGGCCAACTTTACACATGCATTTTGAGCTCAGTAAATATTTCTAAAGTGGAATGACTTACTAGTGATGTAATTAAACTTACTGCGACCTTTCTTCAGAAGAGAGTGGTAAGTTAGCTCTGCCGCAAGAGGGGTAAACATAAAGTTAGGTAACTGTGAATTTTAACCTTATTAGTCTTCATTTAAATTAAAAACTGAATTACTTTAGTTTCTGTCTCTGACAGAAGACTCTAGCTACCATTTCTTCTCTTGCCAAGTAGAATTACTCTCAGAGTCTGCAAAAGTCAAGTTATACAGGGTTGTCTTTTTTACTCCTTTTGAATTTTTCTTTCATTTTCAAAACATGAAACTTCCAAAAATTATTGGCATGCAGTTTAAAATAATTATGTATTTGTGCAAAATCTGAAAAAATGCACTTGAATAAGGTGCAAATATCCACCATTCATAAAATAATTAGTTTGGGCCCAATTACTGCATTTTAAAAGTATTAAAGAGGCTTTTTTAAAACATCTAAGGATGTTCTTTTTTTTTTTTTTTCAAAAATAAATCTCCAAAGCTACCTATGGATTTATTGAAATATTTATGATAAAACGGAATCCAGAAGCTTTATGTTGGTGGCATCAGAAAGAGGTTGAGTGATAGACAATGATCTGATTCTCAGGGTGAATTATTAAAAATATATTCTTCTTTACAGATCAAGAATTGAAAGATCAAGCAGCACAGTTCAAAAGTTGAAAGAGATTAGATAAAAGATGGGTTGTGCAGAAGAACCCAAGGAACAGATAAAACAACTAGTAAGGTGGTCACTGAATCTCATTGAACCATGTATGTATGAGAGAAAGTTGAAATTTTTGGAAAGTGACTATCCCTGTGTGTTATTAGCAACAAATATTAAATTTATAATTGTCCTTTATACATAAAACATATAATTTCATAATTCTCCCACTTCTGTAGCATAATAAATATCTAATATTTTAAACATTTATCAAAGGCCACATACATGATTTCATTTAATCCACATGAGATCGCCAAGAGGAAAACAGGTATTGCGTCTATTTTTTGAAAGAAAAAAGAGACAGATTTTGTAATGTTCCTAAAGTCCCCAGAAACATTTGATATGGGGTTGTAGGGTACTTTCTTCTGGTGAACCAACTTCTCCTTCATTTCATGGGTACTCAATCTGAAAACTGGCAGACTAGTCTGCAAACTAGGCAATGGATCAGGACTCTTTATGATGGCCATTTCCTTAACCTGGTGATCATCCAATCTTGACTTCTTTTGATTATTTAGATTGATGATGCCCTTGTTGGCCGCTCCTCTTCATTGCCCTTGCATGTACAATGTACTATAAACCATTTCCATAGCTGTGAGTCAGTACTGTCCCCAAACCACTGCCACTCCAACCTGCTGTTCATTAAGATAACTGTCCTCACCTTGCTCTGACAGTTAAGCACTCCTTCCTGGCCTTTATTATGATTATTTTGAAGCTTCTCATCCTTATTAGCATGAAGCCCAGTTTTGCAATAACATCTCCTATAGTCAGTCTTGGTCTAGAGAGGACAGCTACCACTGAGATTCTTGGGACATCCGTTAATAATTTGATAAATGTGTCTCTGACATCCCTTGTGGAACATAGTTAGCTAATGGTTATCACAGGTCTTATGTAAAACTCTCCTACTACAGGGCCTGGGTGGCCCAGTTGGTTAAGCATCCAACTTTGGATCAGGTCATGATCTCACAGTTCATGGGATTGAGCCCTGTGTCGGGCTCTGCGCTGATGGCATGGATCCTGGTTGGGATTCTCTCTCTCTGCCCCTCCCACTCTGTCTCTCTCAAAATGAATAAACTTAAAAAAAAAACCTCTCCTACAATACTAATTTTTCTGAGCTATTTAATGACTTCTTCCATCACTTTTCATGGTAATTTCTGCATTTTACTTTACTTTGTATTGGTTGTCACTTTCTCCCAGTTTCTAAGAGACTTTCCAGCAGGTTTTTGCAGTCTTCTAGGGCTCTTACCAAGGTATTAATTCCTCTATTTGGGGAAAGTACTCCCATATTGATAAACTCTCTCTTATGCATCTCTATATTCTACCACCTCCTTTCTGAACCGAGAACTCACCTGATCTAAAACCACACAAATTTCCCTGGCCTCTGTAAGTATATCTTGGTTAAGTTCTTTAGCTTCTTTCAGGTATAGTCTCTTTCCTTCCTCAGAAGCTGCATCATGTTCCCAACTGAGTTATATTGTACCTTGACTTTCTTTGTTAGTCTGATGACCAGGAGAGGAGGTAAAATTAAATCCTGAGAAGTATGTCCACTATCTTGCAAGACAGAGCCTTTGGCTTGTCTTCAACTAATGGTTAATGCTAGTCTTTAAGAGGAAGAAATAGACCATTTCTGGAGGCCCAGATGATTTCGCAGAATCTGAGGATTAAAAATTTTGAGTGCATTGATCCAGATGTTCTCATCTGAAAATGTCAAGTTCTACTTTTTCTTAATTAGAGCCCTGACTTTGGTATAACAGACTTGTGGAGTTGAAATTTAACCTTCACTAGAGCTCAGCTACCCATATAATTAAGATCCGGGCTTAATCCTCAGCTTTTTCACCCCCCCTCTATCGATAGGAGATGAGATTCTTTTTAAACACTACTTATGGCAATGCCTGCGGAGGGACTCAGCTGTGAGCCATCAGTAGTAAGTACTTCTGGCAACTATCAGAATGAATGTCTATGCTCAGAAGATGGCAATCTGAGTGATTAGTCACATCATCCTGGAGAAGGGAGGGCTTCTTTTTCTAAGGTCATGAATATGTCAGCATTTTAAGCACTGATGAGAAGGGTCAAAGTTGAAATCACAAAGAGTAAAAAGAAAATCATACAGTGCAGTTTTATGAAGGATGGGATAAATGGGATACAAAATTTAGGCAAAATCCGTAGCTTTAGATTGGAGAATGGATGCCTAATGTGTTGAGTTAGAGAGAAAGAGAAAAGATGAACGTAGATGCAGAAAGGTTTTTAGGCTTGTTAACAAGTAGTAGAATGACTCACAGGGCACCTGGATGGTTCAGTTGGTTTAAGCATCTGAGTCTTTTTGTCCGCTGAGGTCATGATCCTACAGTTCATGATCTCCAGCCCTGTGTCAGGGCTCTGTGCTGATGGCATGAAGACTGCTTGGGGTTCTCTCTCTCCCTCTCCCTCTGCCTGTCTGTCTCCCTGTCTCTGTCTCTTTCTCTCAGTAAGTAAATAAACTTAAAAAAAAAAACCCAAGCAGTAGAGTGACTCTTACCTGATGGTAATACAGTAAGAGCCAGAATCAACTTTTAAGAATGAAAGAACCGTGAGCCAGTGGTGATTTTAGGAGAATGGAAAAACATTGGAAAGTTTTTATCTACAGAATTTTTTTTATTGTGTCCTTACTGTGTGTTATTCTGGAGAGTATGGAATTGATTATCAGAGAAACATGGTAAAACTGACAGACATTGTTGAGGGCCCAGATGAAATGGTGGTCAAGAATATTTTGTACAAAGAGCCTCCCTTTTTTTGTGGCTTTCTCCAATTGTGTTCCACTGACCCAGTACATACTTTTGTTAATCCAGGGTTGAGATTTTGCCATATGGATCCCATGAAAGTAGAGGTGAGTGAGGTATTGGTCAGAATGTTATAAACTGAAGGAGGAAAAATGAAATAAAAGAAGATACTAATGGAGTGACTCATAATAGACAGTCACAACTATACATTAGAATGGCACTAGGAGAAACTGAACATGTAGCCTGAAAATAGAGAAAGCCATTTTTGAAAAGTGACTGGGAGCCATGAGTGGATTAGATGCTAAGATCTAGGGTGACTCTTGGAGTAGATTGCCAATGAGGAGTATAGGAGAAGTCATTTCAGTTGAGTATTTACCAACCGTATTTTCTGTCTTCATTATGACTGGTCTCTCAGCAGTACTAAAAACTACTAATACATTGTTTTCTTGGTTACATTTATGGTTTCTGTGTCATCACACATAACTGATTTCTCTTCTACCCCTCTTTTCTCTTCTTCTTTCTAACCTTTGTTGGTTCTTCTTCTGAAAACTAACTTTTCAATGACATCCAAAAGCTCTTGTCATTCAGTCTTCTCTATATTTTCTCTTAAGATGATCTCATCTACACATGTGGATTCAAAGTATATGTATATACTGATGATTCTCAAATTTCTTTCTCTTGTCTGGTCATTTCCTGTGAGCTCCTAACTCACAAATCTAATTAGGTTAGGTCATCCACATATATGCATGTATGCCTCGTCTTCTCTCTAACACCTTTAAAACTGAATTCATGGTCTTCCCCATGAAACTGGTCTTCTTCCAGACTCATCTATCTAAACAGGTCATCCATTTCTACATTTATCTTTTTCTTCAACACTTTTGAAACTGAATTCATGATCTTCCCCATAAAGCTGATCCTTTTCTAATTTTCCCTCTCAACAAATGGTACCAACATTCACTAAGTTGCACAACCCAGACAGCTACAGTCATTCTTGACCATACTCTTCTAAATGGGAGATGCGAATTCAATCATCAATTTCTGTGAACCATACCACTTACTCTCTCTTAGAGGTGTTCAGTCTCTTTATATCCTCTGCCACCAGTCTAGTCTTTTTCATGAAAAACTGCAGTAACTTCTTAACTGATATTTCCTATTTCCTTACTTAGATCCAGTCTGAACATGCAAATTTGATCATGTCTCACCTCTGCTTAAAACCTTTTAATGACTTCCCATTACTTTTAAGAACTAAACCAAGGCCCTAAGTATCTGACCTCTGACTGTCTGGTCATCACCTTATGCTTTTTATTCTCTTGGTAGTTGTAACCAGTCTTTTTTTGTTTTTCCTGTGTTCTCCCAGCTGGACTTTGTTATCATTTCCTATACTATCTGCGGTATATTTCATATGCTTTTGTTCTGCCTAGAGTTCACCCAGTTAATTTTAACTAAGGCTGTTAGTGCACTTCGACTGAACCCTTCTTATAATAACAGAGTAGGTTGTATCTCCCAGTTATGAATACTTAGTTTATAACTAACTCTCTTTGTTCAAGGAACTTTTCACAATTTAAGTTAGGTAATTATTATTGTTAATATATTTACCTGAGTTTCCCATGAGTTTCCCTCATTTCCCATGTGTTTCATGGCAACAGGGCCATGAGTGTCTTTTCTTCTTTCAGTATCCCCAGTGTCTTACACAGTGCTTTTTATTTAGTAGGTACTCAACAGATACAAACTGAAGAATTAATTAACAGACAAAATATTGAAAGTTTAAGAGAGTGGCCTGAGTCAAAGATATATGCTGATTAGTTATCAGCAATTATCCCAGTGATTTTCATGCTTTGTTCTACCTCAACGTATTTGAATATTTGATAGATTTCAGGATACTCAAATCAGCTAAAGTCACTGATTGTACCTGTACATTTCAAAGTAAGAGCGCAGCATATTAAATTACTTTCCCAGTCCCCCCCCCCTTGTATTCATTTCCTGTCCCCTCTGATTTTGCAGTACCCACCCCTGACTCTGTACCGGACATGGAGTATACTTCCCTACCCCTTGATTTGGGGCTCAGCATGTGACTTGTTTTGATCACCAGAATTTTAGCCAATATGCGGCAAACAGAGATATAAAATGTGTTCTCATGGCTGGGCTTGCTCTTTTGCATTTCTACCATCATTACAAGAAGAACAAACCTGAGGCAGCCTGCAGACTTCAGGAAGATGAGATATATGTGGAGGAAACCTGTCCCAATCAACCTACAGACCTACAGCCTAAAAGAGAACTACTCTGACAACTCATAGACTCCAGAGTATGAGAATAATGCTTCTAAGTCACTGAGGTGTAGTTTAGTGGTTTGCTGCTCAGCATTTATAGCAATAGCTATTATAGCAATAACTGACTGCTACAATGAGTGTATAAGAATTTTTGGTGCAGTGAATGTCAAGAAAGGTGAATTTGCAAAGGTATCCTAGATGCTTTGATGTGCCCTCATACTTGTGTGAAGTGTTCTGCGACCACCACCGCTTCCCTGACAACCAGCCTACTCTTACCACAGGTTGGAAAACGGTATGATTTTATCTAACATCATGCACTGAATAGGATTATTCCAAAAAAGGGAGAAAAGATGTATAAAGTGAATTTCAAGTTACACCAATATTTATGTTTGGTCAGCATAAAAGAAACATTTTTGGAAGGGTCAGGGGAGGAGAGTACCAGAAAGTAGAGGGAAAATCGTGGCTGTGGTTCTTCAGAGAAGACAGTCAAAAGTAACCCAAGAAGGAAATCATCAAAACCAACTATTAAAATTATATCGATGACATGACCGACATTAACAAGAGAATGTTCTTGTTTATGAATTATCTGGATGAGCTGAAGTGTCTTCAGGGAAAGGGCAGGATGTGAAGAATCTAATATTCACTCTTAAAAATGGAGCCAGAACCCTCGGAGAAGGGTCAAGTTGTTGAAAAAGTCAGAGGGTATGAGAGACAAAGGAGACTATGTGGGAGGCAACCATGACCCCAGCGTGCCAGGTCATGGGGCACCCTGCATAGATGAGAGGCAGCATGGCAAAATGGGGAGGGCTGGGCACTCAGCCCCGGCTTCAGGCTTCTATCCTTGTCCCACCACTCACAAGCTAGGTGACCTCAATTCACCGTATCAATTTATGACATGGAAGTTTTTAATATTATATGAGCTAATACGAATAAAGTGCTTAGTACAGAGCCTGCCCTATAATCAATATTCAACCATTGTTAGCATATTATTATTACAGACCTGTTAGATGTGTGAGAGAATGGTGATTTTTAGCCAATGATCATTTCCCTTTTTTCTTAGGTGCAGCATTAGATTTCACTTTCCAGACCCTCTCACAGTGATGCGTCACTGTGTATACAGTTCTTGCCAAAGGAATGTATCAAAACGTTCTGTTCAACATAAAGTAAGCCTCTTAAGGTTTGCCTACTCCATACTCTGTTTGTCTCCCCCTGGAGTGCAGTGACAATGAGATGCTAAGAGACAGTGGAGTTATTTGAGGGAAGCTTCGACCATGTGTTGAAGAGAAGCTAACTGCTCAGGAATAGCCACCATCTACTGTTATGGGAGTGAAAAATACTTTTTATTATATTTGATCCATTATGTATTTTGTATTTATTGACAGTATTTATTACTATAACCTGTCTTCACTTAAGAAAATGTTGGGGGAAAAATAAGAAAAGCTTTACCACACGTTCTAGATTCAGGTAGCCTACATATTTCCTAGATATTATAGGTCTAAAAGGGTTGGCATAATTCTAACCAATTCACACATCATTTGTCACATAAAAGCAAATAGGACATTGCTCCTCAATTTGTTAAAATATGTATGGTGGAAAAATACTGTGTGTTCTGCACCAACAACAGATATTTATAATGCACTTAAACATGAAAACTTCAGTAAGGAAAAACTGTAGTGTTTCTCAAATTCATTTGGCCAAAGAATATCCTTTTTGCACACTTCTGTAAACATTCTTGAAGACGGTGTTTTGGAGACATCAATTTGGATGATGTAGGGGAATAGCTATTTTTAAGCACTCTGAGTAAGTATAAATTGACAGTCTTTTTGAAAGGCAATTTGTTAGTGTCTATAAAAACCTTTACATCAGTAATTCCACTACTCAGAATCTTTCTTAAAAATTAAACACTACAGAAACATGAGTATTAAGGATGTCAATGCTATTATATTAGCCCCAAACTGAAAACTATTTACATTTCTTTCAGTAGAAGGGTGATGAAAGAGTTTAGTCTGGATTCATGCTCTCTGATGTATTGCAGTCATTAGAAATGAATAATCTACACATTGAAGAGAATGGAAGCTTCAGTTGGGCAGGGGGTTTTGGTTCCCTGATGTGTCTCTAGCAAAGAGAAAAAGGCCTGCCACATTATCACTGTTTGGGAAATATTTATGAATGTAGAATATAGAAATGAATTTAATATGTATTTTTATGGAAAGGTATCTACAATAAATCGTTAAGTAAAAAATAATTAAATTCCAGGGCAATTCATTGGACAAGGTCTAATTTGTCTTCAAAGAAACAAACAGAGATTTAAAAAAAACCCCAGAATTATACCTGTTAAACTGCTTCTAGGGGTTCCCTCTGAAATGAGGAGTAAGAGTGGAAAGAGTAAGGGGAGAGCTTTAGTTATACTTCACGTACTTAGTCATCATTTGCCCCTCTTAGAACAAGCATATGTTCATGCATCATTTGGACAAAATCATTATGAGTCATTTAGAAATCATTTGAAGTGATAACCTAAAGTTATATTTTATACATTTACATTTTTTGTGAGTTTTTTTAAGTTTTTATTTAAATTCTAGTTAGTTGACATACAGTGTAATATTAGTCTCAGGTGTACAATATAGTGACTCAACACTTCCATATGACATCGGGAACCATCAGTTTGTTCTCTCTAGTTAAGAGTCTTTTTCTTGGTTGGCCTCCCTCTCTTTTTTGTTCCCTTTGCTTGTTTGTTTTGTGTATTAAATTGCACATATGAGTGAAATCATGTGGTATTTGTCTTTCTCTGACTGACTTATTTTGCTTAGCATAATACTCTCTAGCTCCATCCATGCAATTGCAAATGGCAAGATTTCATTCTTTTTTATGGCTGAGTAATATTCCATTGTATACAAATAAACACATCATTATCCATTCATCAATTGATGGACACTTGAGCTGATTCCATAGCAACTTCTTTTTAGATATGTCTCCTGAGGCAAGGGAAATAAAAGCAAAAATAACTATTAGACCTTCCTCAAAATAAAAAGTTTCCACACAGCAAAGGAAATAATTAACAAAAGGAAAAGGCACCTATGGGATAGGAGAAGATATTTGCAAATGACACATCTGATTAAGGGTTAGTATCCAAAAAATATAAAGAATTTATAAAACCCAACACTCGAAAAAATCAGTAATCCAATTAAAAATGGGCAGAAGGCATGAATAGACACTTTTCCAAAGGAGACATACAGTTGGCCAACAGACACATAAAAAAATGCTCCATATCACTCATCATCAGGGAAACACAAATCAAAGCTACAAGGAGATGTCACCTCACACCTGTCAGAATGGATGAAATCAACAATGCAAGGAACAACAGGTGTTGGCGAGGATGTGGAGAAAGGGAAACCCTTTTGCTATGTTGCTGGCAATACAAACTGGTGCAGCCACTGTGGAAAACAGTATGGAGGTTCCTCAAGAAGTTAAGAAGAGAACTACTCTACAATCCAACAATTGCACTATGTGGTATTTACCCAAAGAATACAAAAATACTAATTCAAAGGCTTACATGCACCCTGATGTTTATAGCAACATTATCTACAATAACCAAATTATATATTTATATTTTGAAGAGAAAATAGTAATATTAGCTAAAAACCTACTGACTGTCGATCATGTGCCAGACTGTTTAAATACCATATATGTATTAATTCACCTATTCTTGATTCATTTAACCATATGAGAGAAGTATTAGTATCATTACCATTTTGCACATAAAGGCAATGCGGATAAAGTGCTTGTCTGAAGCCATATAGCTATGGAACAGTGAACTCAGAATGCAAGCCCAGTCAGTCAAGCTTCAGAATTCACAATCTTAACTGTTCCATTAATGCTACATTTGAATAAAATCAATATTCTGAGCCAATGAGGACCTGATTGAAATAATGGGAAAGAAGAGAGGGACGATAAGTCTATAAAGGTTGATAGCAACTCTTGAAATCAAATGAAGTATCTGGATATTTTTAAAAAATTTATTCAGCAGAATAATGTATTTGTCAGCTCTACAAGTTGTTGATTTTTTTTGCAATGGGAATGGACTGTGGAGTGCCTAGAAGACAATAAATAAGGTCATGTCATCCTAGCTAATGTATGAGTAGAGGAAATGGATAGAAATAAAATATTCCAAAATCCATTATTGAAAACAAAGGTAACCATATTTAGCAGTAGATGATCATAGCACTGATGGATAGAGAGATCAAAACCGATTGAATTATGTATTGCAACAATGTTGCTATTAATAACAATGGTGAAATTGAGAAAAAGATCGTTTCTTCAGTAAAGCTTGAGATGATCAGGTCCTCTCACCAGTCCTAATTCACATTCCAGGCTCAATGTGTACCTGAACACCTCTGAAGTATTGCTCATTGTCTTGGCTGGGACTTCTCTTTCCTCTGCTGAGATGGCATATTCCTACTCATTTTTCAAGGTCAAATTCTAGAGCTATCTCTTCTTTAGAACCTCCCTTGAATACCTCCTAATGAAGAGATAAACCATTCCCTCCTTGCTTCTTTAGTCATTTTTCTACTATCACACTTACAATTGTCACCTTATTGTGAGTTATTCACATAGGTATCTCCCTGGATAGATTCTGTATGTTCTTCAAAATCTACAGTCTTATTTTATTGTGTCCTTGTTTGCCAAAGACCAGCACAGTATCAGGGAGAAGAGGTATTTCTGAATTAGTAATTGCATGAATGCATGTATATTTATGTATTTACTTAATTATACCTTCACCTTATTAAAAATAATTAAGTGTTTGCATGTGTGTCTGTGTGTGTACAGATACCAACCCCGCAGTATTCATTTCACTGTTGCTCCTTCTACTTCACTGTTTTACCACTAAAGAAACCAAAGCCAAGGAAGTTAACTTAGCTAATGTCAAACACATAATAACTCTCAAAGTCAAGCTTCGATTTCAGGTTTGTTTGACTCCAAAGCTAATGATTTCATTAGGTGAAAATTAGAGGCCATGAGAAAGATAAGGAAAAACAACAGAAGTATAAGAAGAAAAAAGTCTGGTGATGAGAGCCATACGATACCTACCACTGCTCTAGCAAAACACCATGATGACTCTGGCACACACAATGTGCTTCTTAAAATTTCCATGCCAATATTTCTAAATAAACCAGGAATAAGCCAGTGACTGTTGGTTATAACAACACTATCTTATTGCTTGTGTTTATACTGACCACTAGACTCATTTCATTCAGTTTATAATTTTATAAATTATCCAGAAACATGCCTTCATTTTGTCCAAGGGTAGACATAATGCTAAAATAACTTCAGACATGTTACTTCCAGATTGAAAAAATAGAAACTCTGACTGTAGGGCATCAGGAAAAATAATATTCCTGTGACTATTAACCACGGCCCTCGAGTCTAGAAATACCTCCTAAGAATCAGTCATTTAGAGCCGACAAATTGCAGACAAATTCCTCTGTATGCTGTCAGTGATTTTTGTCAGAGAAAATGTTCCTAGGAAGAATTAACTGATACAAATTCCTTTTGAAGACCAGTGACAGCCAAGATCAGATTGTCTTACCTACTAATATTTCATATTTAGATAGATATTTTATCTCGATAATGAACAGGATGAAGAAAAATTCTCTAGAACTTGGAGTCTTTAATCATCCCCTTTAACATATTGTAAGCTATTCAGGGAAGTATTTAGGAGCTGACTATTATTAATTTGCTAAGTTGATGACTGAAGCGGCATGGATTCTGCACAACAGAGTTTTTCTTTAATTACCGCAAGGTTAGCTGGAGAAGCATCAAGTAATTTGAGGTGACTCCTCCCCGAATTGGTTGGGGGTGGGAGGAGGTGCATCATTCCCATATTTACATATGAATTGGTCATGAACAGCTGATGCTGCATTTGCCGCTTGCAGAATGTGCTTTAAAAAAATAACAGAAATGAAACAATCTGCTTACTGGATAAGATAGTGGCTGACCTGATACGACAATAAAAATCGATCCTGGTCATTTTGCCAAGCATTAAATATTTTGTAGGTCCTTCTGCTGAGTTGCAAAAAAAGAAAAAAAAAGTTGGGTTTTATATTAAATTTTGCCTTTGGGCATTATTACTTTGAAAGTAATTCATGTATTTTGTTTATACTGGAAGGGTTCGGTGAGACATAGTTAACTGTGAATAGAATTCAAAACAATGACTCTAGAAAAGAACCATTCCCTTTGGTCAGAGGCTATTGTGTCAGCGGTTACGCCAAGTCAATCAAAAAGAAGAAAGAGCGGGAGAACACCAACTGGAGAATGGAGCTGTCAAGCTGATTGACTAGATATCAGTTCAAAATTTGAAATGTTCCGTGTCATAAGATAAATACTCAATTTCTACCTGAGCGTTGGCAGAAACTAAATACAACTACTTGAAAATCCTACGCAAGTGTCATTGTTGAGAAATGCAGGAAAACTAAATTACCTTTGCATAAAACTGAAGACAAGAGAAATTATTTGTCTAATGGCACTGTTGCATCCTGTAGAAACCTTTCAAGAAGAGTTTACTAAATTTCAGAGCTGCATATGTGCTTGTAGTAATGACGTTTTTCTTTTCCACAAATTTGTCAAAGTGGCTTGTCAAATCCACAAGTTTTGTTTCAGTTACCAAAAAAAAAAAAAATTGTGTTTTATGTGAATTACTTGATCTTTAGGAAGGTGTTTTAAACAATAGTGGAGCCCTAGAGAACTTTACCTCCGCCCCCTCCCACTGTTGATATATGAATAAAACTGAAAACAATAGAAAATACAATTTATTTACTTTGTATTTTATCTATGTTGCAAATTACTCTTCAGTTCCTTGTCTACTGTCTCCATGTGACTTTTCTAGTGTTGCCAAGAAATAAAAATTGAGAGCCACTGTGCTCTGAGGCACCTGATGACTCATTCTTTAGCAATAGTACTGCCTTGAGCAATTAGTCAATAAAGTTCAGTGAACTGATAGTTTTCTGTAATTTGTGTTCCTTCTTACTCTTTTCTTCACATCCTGGCTTACCATTCATTTTCTATTTTTTTTTATTTGGCCTATATAGATTTTGATTAACTTACATTTTGAAAATTTAATTAAAATGGGCCATCTCATTACATTAGCCATCACTTACTCTGCTTACTGATAGATTTCATTGTCAAGTCAAAATGTTTTCTTTCCTCTATTAAACATTTTTCATTTCATCTTTTAAATTAAATATAAAATCATCCTCATTTGGCTTATTCTGTTCTTCTGGTTCATTTACAATCGCCTTCATTTTGCATTCCATATATAAACTTACACTTTCGGTTTCAAGTTAACTCCTATACGTAGACAATGTATCTTTTTCCCAATGTTCGTTTCATCCATTGGCTTAAAATGCCACCTGAAAACACATTTCGTTCTATTTCCTGTTTTATATGTTCCTGTCTGCATTTCAGTATGTTTATAAAAATATTTTAAAGAGCATTTACATCCTCTTTTTTTTTTCATTTTTGGCTCAGTTTATTATTTACTCTTTAAAGTATTTGTCAAGAAAGCTTGCTTGGTATTGTTATATTATTACCCCAATTGATGTCTGTGTGACTAGAGAACATGTCAATCTGGTGTTCAGTCAACCAAATTAGAAAGAAGCTGAAAAAACAAGTCTCTACAATTTATACTCACTGTTGAAAGAATTGTAGCTGAACATTTGAAAAGATCTCGTTGGCAAGGAAAGAATTTAAGGAATAATACTTTAACATTTCCAATGCATTTTTTTAATTCATTCGTGGAATACCAGATTCTCTCAAACTCATTACTCGTGTTTATTTTATTGAAGAACAGTGAAAGTCTTAAACTGGCAATCACTTAGCGTCTTGCAGAAATTTAACTACTTATTGTAACTCTGCAGTCTTTCTTGCAAGCCATTGAATGCTGCTCCTTATTAAATATATATCATTTATTATAAAGATTATATTATATATAATTATACATAGTCAATGTAATATAATTTATTGCAGTGGTTAATCATTCCATAAAAACCGTAATGCTATTTTCAATACATCGTAGCTTAACTTGCAAGAACTGGATTTCACATGGAAAAGTCCTGCCAACTACGTACACTGTTCTGTGAATGCAGTGTTTTGTCTTGGAAAACCTGGGAATAAGAAAAGACCTGTGTGCTAGTTAGCTTTGTGGTCTTGAGCTAAATATTTATTCTTTCTGGCCTCAGTTTCCCATTTTATAAGATGAAAAGATTGGATTATATTACCTCAAAGCTCTTGACACCTCTAAAATTGTGATGACCTTTCGATTCCACCTCCATTTTTAGAGATTTCTGATAAAATGGCAGTGGGGGCGGATTTAAAGAATATGTATGTAAGTATAAATCCTGTGCAAAACATACATAGGGCACTCATAGTATAACGTACGCAAATAATTTTACCAAGTGTAGCATGCTTTCCTTTGCAACCGTGGCACTGCAAATTAGTATTTTATATTACATTGATAAACATGGTCATTTCATTCCGTGGTTTTCACGCAGCAAATCCGTGATTCTTTAAGCTTTCTGAAGACTTTAGAGTTTAGAGTATGAAACTACGATTAACCAAATAACATTACCAAATTATTCTCTCTGTCTGTGCTCCAAAAACTCATGTTGGCTGCTGTTGATTAGAAATGGAGATAAAATTAATAGCCTGATTTTTGAAAGGGATTTTCAAAAGCTTAGCAGATTTTATTAGCTAATCCAGACATTGCCTATGTGAGACAATCTGCCTCTTCTTTTCTCCTGCTCCTTGCCTCCCTCCTTCTTTATAATCTGGGTCTGGAACAGGGGATTGAAAGGTGAACACTGGAGCCAGACGATCCGGCGCTTTTTCTTTCACAGAGTCCTTGTGCTTTTCAGCTTGACTTCTATTCTAATAAGAAAGAAGAAAGTCAGCATTTCATGTCCCAGGAGCATGAACGTCTTGCCCTGCTTTGACTCAGGCAGAGAACATCTCCAGACCAAGTGTCCTCTGGCGGTATGTAAGTATCCTTACAATTTCTATCACATGGCCTGCCCCGCAGTCTCTTCGCCAGTACCATTCCATGATTAGTAAATGCACAGACGTAAAAGAAACCTGCCAGTGCCTTGAAGTGAAATCTCAGCACATCATAACACATCACACTGAAAGCAGTGTAATAAAAACAGGTATCCAGGTTTAAGGAAATAAGAGAAATTGAACACCACAAAGCCTAAGACAAGGATCTTTAGTTTGACGCCTCAGCAGTCAGCTTTGGCATGTGAGAATGTAAAAGAGGGTGGTACACCTTTTGCTTTGAATGTTTCGCCAATTGATTCCCCTGGCTGCCTTCCCAGAGTCTATGAGTATCATAGTCCCCTAATGAAGGCTTCATTGCATTCTTTTGAACTGATTCCTGCCAATATCAAAGAAGCACAGCAGAAACAAAAACACTGCTGTGATGTTAGACATCACAATTGTTAACTTTGAAAAGAAATCTTGGTACGTATGTTAGAACAATATCCATGTGGTTCGAGTAGTAGACTGGTGAATTCACTGGAAGGCTCTTTAACAAATGAAGTGGCTGGGAAAGAATGCTACTCTTTGGGTACTTATTTAGAAAAATGGAAGTGGATTTAAATATCATGATACCACGTCAAATATTTTCAGGCCTTTGCTTCTTGCAGGGACTTTACAGAGGAATGGAAATGCGAAGATGTAAAAAAGAAGCTAGTAATTTTTATTGTCTCCTTTAAAGAGAGTTGAAGTATAGGAAACATGTAAAGAAAAATGTAAAATTTGTAACAAATTTATGCTACCTCTTGAAAACTATAATGTAAACCAAGTAATCCCATTTTGAAGTTTTGTAACATCCAGTGGTCAATAATCTATTGTACTATCTCAGAAAAGTGCTGACATTCAACTTGATGTTTCTGCATTTGAAGTGACCTTAAGAAGCTCTGAATAGCTTCTTACACTGTAGTTTTGTTCCAGATTTCTCCCTCAGAGGCTAATTGTTGGTGTTATTAATAGCCACCTTCCCCATTTTTGAGGCTTCTTCCATTGTATTTTAGAGTATATAACTAAGTGATCTTACATGCCTAAGGTTTACTGGTAAATGTGTTCTACTGAACACTTTTTAAATGTATGATACCTGATGGCAGTTCTCACTTTATAGATATAAGTTCTCATTTTATTTTGAAAAGAAAGAAAGAAAACAAATTGGGATGGGAACGCTTTCTTAGGTATGCGTAGGGCTATTTGGAAAAGAAAATAACTTTGCTATTATTGCGGACTTATTAATGTTTGCACTTGTCCTGATTATTCCAACACAAACCAAATGGCATTTAATTTGGGAGAAATTGCTCTGGACGTGCAATCTAAAGAGGCGAGAAATGGAACAGACTTTCTTTATGCAGTGTTTGGGATGTGGTTAAATTATTTTAGGATGTTCAACAGTGTAGTGCAAATTCAAATCCTGTGGGCAAAGCTAAACAAGCAATGCTAGGCAGCTTAGCCACTTAATCTTTTGGTGTTCAGTCTGTTGGGTCTGAGCTGTGAAATGGCTCCTGTGGCTTTCATGTGGAAAATGAGAATGTTCTGTAACGGCTGATGTGGGAATAAAGAAGTAAATACAAGGAAACTCTTACAAGCTCTTAATATTAACTGCACTAAGTAAGTGTAACTAACTGCATTAAGTTATTGATTTATCAGGGCTTGACCAAATACTATTTCACTTTGTCCTTTTTGGAGACAAGGACAAAAAGTACAAGGAAGTTAAATGAGCCAGTTGTTAACTGGGTTACTGGTGAATGTACTGATTATTCCTCCAGCTGTCTTAGGAGACTATCCAAGGAGCCATTTACAATGGCCGGAAAACTAAGACCTATTGATCTTGATCATCTAATTTTTGAACTATCAATAAATAAATACTTTTCTGAAAGAGTTTTGTAGAATCCTCTCTACCGAGTTAAAGAAATGCACCAGGACCATTTGACTAAGGCCTCACATTTCAAGAAGGAACCCCATTATATTTTATTTTATTTTAAAATATTACCAAGTCTCTCTAACCCTAGTTTATAATGATGGAAAAGAAGCATAGTCCGTTTTACATGGCTAAACAAAATAAACCATTAACTGGTAGATAAACAGTAGATTGGTGTTTAGGGATGAAGTTTAACACGATATGTTTAGGACATGCAAAACCACACTTTCATTTCAGTCACATTTGGGTGGGTTCCAGGCCCTATTAAAACTGACAATGAAAGCGACTTTATTTACTTAGAGATGGGAGGGGTCTTCAAGGGGTCTTCTCTATAACTGCTAGGCTCCAAGGAGCTGCAGTATCCTCTCTCTCGAGTTGGTAATTAGACTTTTGGACCATTTTAAAGGATGCAGAGGGGGGTTTCTCTGTAAGTTTCTAAGGCTTTTAAGCACAAATCCCAATTGTGGGCTTCAACACACTTGAATTCTGATTACCTTTTCAGTCCCTAATTACCCAGGAATGAGGTTATAGGCAAGCACTGTTAGTAACAACAAAACTAGAGAACAGTGTATCTAGTTTCCTGTCTGAAGAATAAGTTGACCTTCAGTAAATGGTCACTGCAAACATAAATTATTTGATGTGTCAGAAACACTCAAGCCCTCTCTTACAAAAAAAAAAAAAAAAAAAGGGCAAAGCAAACAAAACCACACGAAACAAAACAGGTTCAACTCCCCAGCCCAGCTCTCCTCATAAAACTTAAGATATATTTAGGCAGAAAAAGTAAAAGTCTTTCCAACCATCAGATTCTAAAGTTAACATGAAGATTACTCAGAATGCACATTTATAAAACAGGTGTTTGAATCGCTTTGCCTAAAGTATGCTATTCCTAGCATAATCTTTTAAAGAACACAGATATTCCTACTGTAAAATTGTTTTTTCTATTAACCATATTAAAAGAATTCCCCGAAACAGGTTTTCTTGATGATAGAGACCATGTCTTATAATGTTATATATTCTGCACAGAATATAGTAGGAGGTCGATGATAATTTGCTAGTCTATCTAAAATAAATATATCTTTGAGTATTACTTACCCACAACTCTGATTATCCTCTTAAAGATCACTGTGTAAAATGTTAGGCTTTGAGATCATATTTCAGAAGTTACAACCAGAAATAGAATTTTCCCTCCCAGAGGGAGGTTTATAAAAGATCACAAGAAAGAGTGCTTTTTACTACTTTATTACTACGGAATATTTATATTTTCCTCTCAAAATGTACTTATTCACCCCCATAAAAATTTTCCATTTTGTCAGCCTACATGTACATGTACTTTCATTTATCCTGTCTACTCCTATTGTGGCTGTGTTGATATATATGGATATATATGTTTCCCTGGCTTTACCCCACTAAATACAAAGGCTTTACATATAGGTTGCAAAGGCCTAATGGATTTTAAGAAATTTGTCGAAAACATTTTTAAGGAATATTATGTTGAAGGTTTGAATAATTACCTAGTTAATAATTTTGAAGAATAATTAATATTTAAGATTTATATTCTTGGGGTGCCTGGGTGGCTCAGCTGGTTTAAGTGTCAGATTCTTGATTTCAGCTCAGGTCGTGATCTCACGGTTCCTGGGATCGAACACCACGTTGGGCTCTGTGCTGACAGTGCAGAGCCTGCTTAGAATTCTGTCTCTCCCTCTCTCTCTGTCTCTGCCCCTCTCACATGCTTGCTCTTTCTCTGTCTCAAAACAAATAAATACTAAAAAAAGATTTATATTCTTATGAGAAAACAATCATCTCCAGCTATTTACCAGATAAGGTTTTGTTTATTTTCTTAATAACAACAATAAAACAACTTTATTCTCTTTTTCTCTCTATTGGCTCTCTCAGGAGCATAAAATATACTGTGTCTTCTCACAACTTAAAAAAATGAACATAATTTTCATCCTTCTTACCCTTCAAATTACCACATTTTTTCCCTTTTTTTTGGCAAAATTCCAAGGAAAATGTCTATGTTGGGTCTTCCCTTTGGCATTTCCTCTCTTCCCTCTATTCTTGATTTCATTTCATTTACACTTTGGACTCCAACACTGCAAAAAAAAAAAATGTTCACGTGAAGGTCAATGATGATTTCCATAATGTGCAATCCAATAGTTATTTTGGAAGTAGGTGACCTCTGTATCCTGACACACTTTCTTCACTTGGCTTTAGGACACCATGCTTTCTAGGTTTCTTCCCAACTCTCTAGCTGCTGCTTCTATGTCTCTGTTCAGATTCCTCCTCCCCATATCCCTAAGTTATTAAATCTTTGTCTTTGGATTGCTTCTCTTTTCCATCAGCACCTACATTTTTACTGAACTCATCAAGTGTCGGGGGTTTGCATTCTGTCTCTATACTCAAGACTCTCAAGTGTTTAACTGCAGCCCTACTTCTGTCATCCATTCAGTGACCCACTTGACATTTTCTCATGTCTACTTGGCGTCTCACATTTAACATGTACAAAGCTGAAATCTCAGCTTCACACCATGTACCTCCTCCTTTAGCAGGCTTTGCCATCCCAGTTAATAGTGTCTCTATTCTAGTAGCTTAGGCCAAATCCCATGAATTAATTTTTCACTTTCCTCATGGGCTCATATCCCACATTCAAAACTTGAGCAAAATCTACTGAAGGACATTCAGAAATACCCAGAGTCCAGCTTCCCTTCCATCTCCATTGTTATCATCCTGATCCAGCCCGCCATGATCATCTTGCTTACATTTCTGTGATGGCTTGTTGACCTGAATTCCTGCTTGCACTCTTACCTCTTGTTTCAGATTGCCTTCCTTCTCAGGAACAGATCTTGAAAGAAGATTGGAGTACAAATAGTCCATTTGGGAGATGATACCAGGAAACACCCACAGAGGAGTGCAGAAATGAAAAATAATTTTTAAAAAATGTTTATTATTAAGCAAGTTACCACAGTGGGTACCTAGGGTTCGATCCTTCTGGTGAACACTGTGAGACATATAACCTGTCCCATTGGATATTCTGGGGAACAGGGACCACTTTAGCTTTCTTTAGTCCCACATGGACTTGGTGGGCTGCGAGGGTCAAAGGAAATTCTGAAGCAGAGTCAGAGGTGAAATCAGCTGCATAATTTGCAGGGTCAAGTGCAAAATGAAAATGTGAGGCTCCTTGTTTAAAAATGGTTAAGAGTTTCAAGAAGAGAACAGCAGAGCATTAAATCAGGGCCCTGCAGAGCACCATACCCCATGCAATTGCACAGGTTGCACACCCAAGAAGTCACAGACCCTGCAGTGCGATGTGTTAGGATAGGGTGTATGGGAATGATGAGTGCCCAGGTGGCGTGAGTGGGGTACTGTCAGAGTCTGCTACCCACCCATCCAAAAGTACTTAAATGTCAACTATAATTATGAATTTTGCTTTCAACTGAATGCCTAAAAACTGAATTGCAAAGTAAAAGCATATGAACGCATCTGTGCCTCTTGACATCAACTGCCAAAATCTTCCGGGAAGATTACACAATATTCTTTTTTTTTTAATTTTTAATGTTTATTTATTTTTGAGAGAGAGAGAGAGTGTGTGTGAGCCAGGGAGGGGCAGAGAGAGAGAGGGAGACGCAGAATCAGAAGCAGGCTCCAGGCTCTGAGCCATCAGCCCAGAGCCCGACGCAGGGCCCAAACTCGAAGCTGTGAGATCATGACCTGAGCTGAAGTCATTCAACTGACTGAGCCGCCCAGATGCCCCCACAATATTCTTAATAGTAGTTCTGTTTTCTGTAACCTTCCTAAATTTAGGTATTATTATTCTTTATTTAGATAAATGTGATGATGTCAAAAATGGTATTTCAATTTTTTCCTATTGTGCATTATTTTTATTTAAAATGATTATGTATAACTATTTTATTTAAAATGATTATTTATGTATACATATATATATATTTTTTTTCTTTTGGTAAATTCTATTTTTCCATTTCTTCATGTGTCAGTGCTCTTCCTTGTATTTTCAGTGCAGTAGGAGGTCTGGCCATAGCCTGCCGTACGAAAGTATTAAAATGCTCATATTTTCTTTAATCCGTTTGTGTGATGTATTATATTAATGTATTTCCCTAAAACTAAATGCATTTTTTTCATTCCTAATTTTTTCCTTACATGTTTAAAGCGGATGCTATTTAATTTATAATCCAAATCTTTCATTAATGGTTTTGGCAATTAAAGCATTTTTATTTTGAGATAGCTAAGATTTTTCTTGTTTGGTGGAAGGTTGTTTTGGCAAGGATCAACTTTAAGTGTTTTTTTGATTTTTTGTTTTTTGTTTTTACTCTTATTTGATGTTCTGGAATAGATGGTAGGATATGGGAAATCCTTATTTCTTAGAACTCTGAAACTGTCTGAGCCAGGAACTCTTTTGTAGATATTTCTTTGATAATGTTTTTAGTTTTCTTTTTCAGTAGTCTGCTTTTCTTGAATAAACATTTTTTTCCCTAGAAACATTCCACAGCTTTTATCAAAGTGGCTTATTCTCATTTTTTCTACATAGTTTGTAATTCTTTTTTTTAAATATTTTTTTAGAGAGAGAGAAAGAGCATGGGGCGGGGAGAAGGGGAAAGGGGAGAGAGAGAGAGAGAGAGAGAGAGAGAGAGAGACTATCTTAAGCAGGCTCCACACTCAGTGTGGAGCCCGATGCAGGGCTCGATCCCACAAATCTGAGATCATGACCTGAGCTGAAATCAAGATTCAGACACCCAACTGGCTGAGCCACCCAGGCACCCCTGTAATTTTATTTTTAACTAATGTTTTTACTCAAACATGATTAGAAAAGATTTTAAATTCTCTTTTATTTACTTACACATTTGTTTTAGTTTACTGACAGTTATAAAATGTACTCTGTCCATTTCTTATAAAATTCTCCTCCTTGCCAAGTCTATGACCCATAATTATAATTGGTCATGGCCCCTTGAAATGAAGGTATAGTCTCTACAATCCTTAAAGCTGAAAATTTGATTGATCACAGTGCTTATCAAAGCACTTTTTAATGTAAAATTCCACTTTTTCCAACATTAATCATTTTCTTAGGTTAATTTTTTGCATAAAATTAACCCTATCTTGTTTGCTGTCATGTTAACCATAAATCTGCTGATTATTATTTGTAAACAGAGGCTGTACATGTATGTGGGCTTGGACTTTTGGAAGAATCTATACCCAAAGAGACAATACATTGGATATTTTCCCCATCACTGTATCATTCAAATATAGAGGCAGAGAAATAAAGAAAAAAGATCAGAAATTAAAATTATCTGTAATTATCTTCAGTTTGTCTGTAATATCTATGTTCAGAGTGCAGAAATAGAATGCCAGGTGTCATTTAATGTGAAAGGCAACATCGTGGAGTTTTAAAAATTCCTATGAGAACTCAACTTTGAAAGAGATTCCTTCACAATGCCCAAAAACAAAAAGTGAAATAGAACAGAGTGTATTAATGAGAAATATCTTTATCCTTTTAGTGGGTTGATTCAGTCTCCTAGAGATGTTGGAAAGTTGACAGGCTTGACAAAGTGTTTTTCTTTTTATCTTAAATCATCCCATTTACGAAATAGATCTCATTAATTAAATAGAACAGCAATAACAAAAGCAAAGCAGTAAATGAAAAAAAAAAGCTCTTGTTTTAGGTTGTTTTGGACAATCAGCTATTTTCAGTGACTGATTATGTAGTAACAGCTACTACCTAGACCAGTGATGAAACAGTGAATACCCAAATTTAGAACATTCATGCTGTAGCTCAGTGATGAGACAGTACCTGTCCAACATAATTTTCATATCCATGTACCCAGACAGGGATTTGCTTTTTTTAGTTTTTATGCTATAGAACAATGGTGAACTGTTATAAAAAGCTCCTACTGCTGCTTCTGAGGTAGCTGTGTTGTAGTTTAAAAAAAAAAGAGCGTTAGAACTAAAAGGCAGGTTTGAGATTGAGTTCTGACACTACTAAGAGTTTGACATTGAGAAAGTCTCTTAACCTTTGAATTTCTATTATGTTATTTGTGATATGAGTAACTGCCAGAAAGAGAAACTAAAATTTAATGAAAACCTCTTCTTTTCTAGGCACAATACCAGGAGTTCTTCAGACACTGATTTATGTAATCTTCACGGTAATCTGAGTGTTACATGTGATTATTCCAACTTCATAGATTGAGAAATTAATATTTCCAAAAGTTAATAACCAACCCAAGGTCATATAACTGTGAGTAATTTAGAGCCAAACTGTAATCTGATCCTGAAACCTCACTGTTTTCTCTAAAAAGTGTAATAAATATGTACTGTTTTATTATAATTATTTTAGCAATTAAAATATTTTGCATGGGGGTTCAAAAGGCACTAATCTTTATTCAAATTCTATTCTTTAATAAGAAAATATGTAACATAGATAGTTAAAAATCTCTAAGGAAAGACACTAAATAAATCTCCAATGTTGGCTATATTGTTACTTCATAACATTTATATACCTCGGAAATTATAGTAATGGTAGTCAAAGAGTAAGTTTATTGACTGTAAATGGTTTACATCTAGTCTCTAAGGTATTTCCTCGACTGTAGAGTTTCCACTGCCCTGTAATGTTATATTCAAGGTACATATACATTCACCATAGAATTTGGAGACTTGGAATTTAAATGCTATTGTGTTTGGAGGCTACTTTCTCTATTGTCTTACATAGATTGTAGGAGATCTGAGAGTGTCCAGTAACTTGCAGTTCTTTCAAGATGATGATCTTAAAAGTTTCAAATTAAAATAAAAACACCTGTGAACTTCCTTTTCTAGGAGCAATAGAGTAAGTGATACTACATTTGCCATTCCTCTGTGAATAGCTAGAAAAAAATGAACAGATATATGGAAAAAAGAGTGATCATTTATAAATATGTTGCCAAACAGAAAGATGACTTTTTTCCTTTTAATAGATAATTGACTTTTGAAAGCAAAGATACCAATACATTGAAGTGTTCATAACAAATCTAGAAAAAAATGTGTAACAAATAACCTACAGAGTATAGAAACAGATTGTGAGATTCATATATATATATACATATATATGTATATATATGAAAAGGTTTAATATAGTTTGAGAGAAGTCTATAAAAGATAAAGGTACATATTATAAACTGAAGAATCACACAAAATTTGTTAAAAAGATAAAGTAAGATAAAGATAAGGTAAAAAGATCTAATAGAATATGAAAATATGCTCAATGAAACCAAAGAAGTCAAGAATAAAGTAATAAAATGAAAAATAATAACAGATAAGTCACATAGAAAACAAATATGAAAAACAGGACTTGCAACCAAGTGCATTGACAATTTCATTGAATGTACACACTCTAAACACATGAAGTGAAAGCCAGTGGTTTTCAAATTGAGTAAAAATTAATCCTGACCTGAATGCTTTTACAAGAAATTACTCTAAATATGAAGATAGATAAAAGGAAAGGAAGGAAAACTTGTATACCATATAAACATTAATCATAAAAAGTTGGAATGACTATTCTAATATAAAACAAAATTTATTTCAATAAAAATATATAAAAAAGTAAATTTTAGAGATTCAAAAAGCTACATTTCATGATAAGAAAGTGGTAAATTCATCAAGAAGACAAAACAATTCTAAATGTGTATGCAGCTAATAATAGCATTTCAAAATAATAAGGCAAAACCTTACAGAACGAAAATGAAATAGACCCATATACAGTATAAGATTGCAACAATATCTTTCAGTAATTTATAGAATATTAAGCTAAAAATATATTGAAATGCTGTAGGAATATAGTAGCCTTGAATAACACCATCAATCATGCTGACTAAATTGAAATTTACACAGCAGTATAACCAACTTCTTTCTAGGTATGTCTGCTGAGGCAAGGGAAACAAAAGCAAAAATGAACTATTTGCTCTGTTGGTGGGAATGCAAACTGGTGCAACCACTCTGGAAAACAGTATGAAGTTCCTCAAAAAGTTAAAAATAGAACTACCCTACAATCCAGCAATTGCACTACTAGGTATCTGCCCAAAGAATACAAAAATACGCAAAGGGATACATGCACCCCGATATTTATAGCAACATTATCAACAATACCTAAATTATGGTAAAGTTCAAATGTCCATAGATTGATGAATGGATAAAGAAGATTTGGTGTATATATGTATATAATAATAATGTTGCTAATATATAATATATATATGTATAATAATAATATACAATACAATGCATACTATACAATAGTATTATATATACATATATATACTATATATATATATATATACACACACACACACACATACATACACAACATTACTCAGCCATCTAAAAGAATGAAACTTGCCATTTGCAATGACTTGGATGGAGCTAGAGAGTATTATGTTTAGTGAAATCAGGGAAAGACAAATACCATATGATTTCACTTATATGTGGAAAATAGGAAATGAAACAAATGAGTAAAGGGAAAAAAAGAGAGAGGCAAACCAAGAAACAGACTCTTGACTATAGAGAACAAGGTGGTGGTTAGCAGAGGAGAGGTAGGTGGGTGAGTGGGTGAAATAGATGATGGGGATTAAGGAGTGCACTTGTGATGAGCACAGGGTGATATATGGAAGTGTTGAATCACTATATAGTACAACTGAAACTAATGTTACACTTTATGTTAAGTAACTGGAATTCAAATTAAAACTTAAAAAAAAGGGAATATCATGAATGAACTTATGCTAATAAATTTTGTGACTTAGAAGAAATGGGTAATTAAAAAAATAAATCATCAAAACAAATAAAAGAAATGGAAAATAAGAATTGCTTTACATCTATTAAAGATATTGTATTTATAATCAAAAACTTTCACATGAAAGAGATCCCAGGCCCAGATAGTGTCACTGATATCATTCTGCCAACCACTTAAGGAAAAAACAATAACAACCTTCAATAAACTTATCAGAAAATAGACAGGAAGCACTCTATAACCCACTTTATGAAGCTAGCATTATCCAAATATCAAAATCAAAAAGAGACATTTTGGGGTGCCTGGGTGGCTTAGTCGGTTGAGTGTCCTATTTCAGCTTAAGTCATGATCTCATGGTTCATGGGTTTGAGCCCTGCATTGGGCTCTGTGATAACAGCTTGGAGTCTGGAGTCTACTTCGGATTCTGTCTCCCTCTCTCTCTGCCTCTCCCCTGCTCGTGCTCTGTCTTTCTCAAAATTAAATAAACATTAAAAAATTTTTTTTAAAAAGGAGACATTTTGAAAGAAGAAAAATAAGAAGGGGAGCAGGAGGAGAATAAAAGAAAACCAACCCGTATCTCTATAGAATCAAGATGAAAAAATCCCTAGCAAATGTTATCAAATTAAATTCAGCGATATGCAAAAAAGATAATAAATTATGACCAAGTGAGATTTATCCTAGAAGTTCAAGGTTCGTTCGACATTCAGAAAGCAATTGATGTAATTTAGTACCACAGACTTAAGAAAATCTGTAGGATCATCTCAATAGAAGCAGGAAAGCATTTGACAAAATTCAATACCCATTCCCAGTAAAACTCTCAGGAAACCGGGAATAGAAGTAAATATCTTTAACTTGATAAAAAGTATTTACAAATTAACTTGTACATAACATCTTAAGGGAATGTTAACATGGGGAAATTTAAGAAATATGTACGTAAAGTAGTCATAGTGTGACCTACTGCCCCTCTCAGGGATTGCTTCATCGGTGCCCTCAGCCTGTCCCCTACATGGAAGTTTAGTGCTGAGCTGTCACTTAGCCCCATAGTTTCCCTATTAAGAGAAAATTTCCCCCTGTTTTGGATATGCAGTGAACTTCCTTGTATTGCTTACATACGTGCATTATATGGTACCTGGCCATCCTCACCAGTGCATCTGTCCCCCACAGGAAGGGGACAGGGTCTTTGCCTGCAGCACAAAAGGGATGTGTGCAGCCCATTGCCCTATATCTGCTATCAGGAGGAACCCACTGGCCATGGGAGACTGGCACACACAACAGATGCTGACCTTTCTATGTCTACATTGTACTTTCTCTGCAAAAAGCATTGTTGCTACCATTGCTTGTGTGTTGAGTCTTCCTCAGCAACGCTGACCCTGTAGAAGATGTGATGGAGCAAGTATGTGGGCTCCTAGTTCTGATGGTTGCTATTGTTGTACTCTTTGTTATCCTTCACATGGTAGAGATCCTAACTTTGGATTGGTAACTGGATCTTTATGCTCTACAAAATGGGGAAGACCCACTCGTGGGGAAACAATGCTTTCCTAAAAACAGGAACAAGCCAAAAATGTCAACTCTCACCATTTCTATTCAACACTGTACTGGATTGTCTTACCCGGTACAATAAGGCAGGGAAAAGACATAAAAGCAAGTTTGTATTTTCACAGAGAACATGAATGGGCATATAGAAAATCCTAAGGACTGTTCACACAAAACTATTAGAATAAGTGAATTTTGAAAGTTTACGGCATCAAAATCAATAAACGTGCATCAATTACATTTATATGTATACTTTCAGCAAATCACTGTGAAATCAAATTGGAAAATATTGTTTAAAATAACATCAAAACTCTGAGATAATTTAGTAATAAGTTTAACAAAATGTATGACCTGTGCACTGAAAACTACAAAAGAGAAATTAAAGAAGGCCTAACTGCCCATGAAAAAGAGAATTCAATGTCGTTCAAATGTCAGTTCCCCCCAAATTGAGCTACACATGCCACTGTATCCAAAAAAAAACTCCAGCAGACAACATTGTAGACTTTTGATAAGCTACTTCTAGAATTTATATGGAAATGTAAAGGACTTAGAAAAAGTGAAACTACTTTAAAAAAGGAACAGTGTTTACACTTAATACTACGTATTAAAGCAGAATCATCATGGCAACCCTTTACTGACATAGTATCGAGGAATAGATCAATGAAACAGAAGAGATAGTTTAGAAATTGGCTAATACGTATATGGTCAATTTGTTTCTAGCAGAAGTTCTAAGGTAATTCAATGGGAGAAAAAACATCTTTGCAACAATGGCTGCAGGAAAACTGGAAATCAATATGGAAAAAGAAAATCAACCTCAATCTTTACTTCACACTAAATACAAAATTGATTCAAAATGAATCATAGACATTACTGGAAATGCCAAAACTATCAATCCTCTGGAAGAGAACATGTGACATCTTTACAAATATGAAATTGGAAAATATTCTTAGGACATAGAGGCATTAAATATAAAAGAAAAAAGGCAAATTGAGTTTCATAAAAATTAAAAACGTTGCTCTTCAAAAGATATAATTAAAAAACATGAAAGATCAAGCCACAGACTGGGAGGAAATATTCACAGTACGCATTTTATACCACTCAATAATAAGAAAAAGTCAGCCCAATTAAAAATAGGCAAAAGATTTGTACAGACACATAAAAAAGGCAGAAATATAAATGACCAATAAGCATATTAAAGGTATTCACACATCATTAGTCATTAGAGAAATTCAAATTAGTTCTACAATGTTAAATGATTGACCCACTAGAATGGCTAAAATTAAAAATGTCCTAGCAATTCCACTCCAAGGGAAGTATCCAAGGTAAATTATAACATATGATTATAAAATCTTTTCATAGTAGCTTTATCACCATAGCCAAAAACTAAAAACAGTCTATATAGTAATGGGTGAATTTGTACATCTCTTAATTTAGGGCAGTGAAACTATTCTGTATGATACAGTCATGGTGGATACATGCCATTATAAATTTGTTAAAACCCATACAATGTACAACATAAAGAGTGAAACCTAATATAGATTATGGGCTTTAGTTAATGATGATTTATCAACCAATATTTGTTCATCAATTGAAACAAGTATACCACACTAATACTGGGTGCTAACAATGGGGGAAAGCAAGTTTGGGCGGAGTGTGAGAAAGGCATGGGTAGCAAGGAATAAAACATTATGCTGAATGAAAAACGCCAGATATAAAAGCATACATAATGTATTATTCTATGTATATGACATTTAAAACCGGCAAAACTAAATTACAGTGACCGAAATCAGATTACTGGCTGAATATGGCTAGCCGACTCTGTGTGTGTGTATGTGTGTGTGTGTGTGCGTGCGCGTGCACGTGTGTGGTTTGCCAGTAAAAAAACAAAAATTCTTTTAGAATGATAGAAATGTTTTATATCTTGACGCAGCAGGGTTTACAGGAGTGTATACATGCAAAATTCACCAACCTGCATATTAAAATGAGTACATTTTTAAATGTAAATTATACCAATAACAATGATTTACAAAATAAGTGAACAAACCATCCAATAAACAAAAAACAAATAGACAAAAAGTCATTTAGGTCCATGAAAACCAGACTGAGCAACTAATTCACAGGCTGTCATCTCGGGCTTATTTCATCTAAATGTTCTGTAAAATTCTGAATCAATAGACTGTAAGTAAATATCATCACAGATATAGATACTCCAAAGGAAAAAATGCTTCACATTGGTCACAAGGCATTCTTGATGTGAGTAGACAAATTATTATTACAAATTTAACCCTAGGTAAAAACAAATTAGAGAGCAAATTACATGGGTGTTATGTTAGAGATGTCAGTGCAATCATTCAATTATTTATTTAATATTTATTAACCACTTATTCTGTGCCCAAGCACAGACATTCATATTCACAATAAAGAGGGTGAGAAGTGAGTAAACAGACTGCTATAATGCAATGCAGTAAAGATAAATAATCCTTCCTCATGAATGAGGAAGAGCAAGTATGGAAAATACGCCAGCCATCTGACATCTGAATTTCGAGTCTATGCCAAATACTGCTCTCAGAAACTTACCTTTCTGGGGATAGAAATATCAGATTATCAAAATATTATAAATTAAGAAAGCATTGTGCTAAGTGCAATATGTGTGTTTTTTTTTTTTAAATCATTCGAAATCTCAAGCTACTTAAATTGTCCAAATAAACTATTCAGGTGATTATCTGCATTAGTTGCAATACTCATGGTCTTATTTTAAGATTTTAAAGCTTTACTGAATGATCATTGGATAAGTAAAACATTTCTGTGAAGTTTGCCAAAAAACTTGTGTATGAGACCTCTTGTCAGAATTTCTGCTAACTACATTTATAACTCTATCACCATGGCTATCATGGCGGTCACATATTGTGTCAGTGTCTTAACTGCTTGGGAAATCTCTTCCTCCTTTCTTGTTATTAAGGTCTTGAAAAGTGTTGGAAGTTTCCACTTTCGGTATTTTCCCTCTATTCACTGAAGAATTTCTTTTCTTTTTTCTTTTCTTTTCTTTTCTTTTCTTTTCTTTTCTTTTCTTTTCTTTCTTTTCTTTTCTGTACTCTCCTTTTCTTTTCTTTTCTTTTCTTTTTTTTTTTTTTTTTTTTTTTTTTTTTTTTTTTTAGAATTTCTAAGCTAGGCAGTTCCTGTCTCCTGGCACATGTACCAATTGAGTCTTCCCACTACATTTGGCATATTTGAATGATCCTAAAGGTGAGGTGCGTGTGTGTGTGTGTGTGCATGTGTGTGCGCGTGTGCAAGCATTGTCCCCACACAGCATGTCATTTCGATACAACAGAATTTACTTTGAACCATAGTGATCCCGCTGAAAGCTCCATCATGAGGGGCTCGCTGGATTAACAGAGAACTAAACCTGCATTTTATTTTATTTTATTTTTTTTCAACGTTTATTTATTTTTGGGACAGAGAGAGACAGGGCATGAACGGGGGAGGTGCAGAGAGAGAGGGAGACACAGAATCGGAAACAGGCTCCAGGCTCTGAGCCATCAGCCCAGAGCCTGACGCGGGGCTCGAACTCACGGACCGCGAGATCGTGACCTGGCTGAAGTCGGACGCTTAACCGACTGTGCCACCCAGGCGCCCCTAAACCTGCATTTTAAATGCTGATGCTAATTTGCAGTTGACCTCCCTTTCATCAGATTTCTTCCACATGTCATTCTCAGGAAGAGTATATATACATAATCAAATTATACTACAGGTTATAGAAACATGAAATTGCAAGAATTTTTCAGGCCTCTTGTTTAATATAAATCCCCAATAATATCCCTTACTGGTAGGTATAACATTTCAAGTTTTGTGGCTGAGAAACCAGGTGTGCATTTCAAAAGACTCATGACAGAATTTATAAGAAAGACCCTTAGGTATGGAAAAGAAACCACTTCTTAGGCATTAGCTAAAATCCAAAATTAAAAAAAAAAGTACTGTCATTTTGAATGATGGGATCATTTATGATAACATTCCCCTTGAGGTCATTCAGAAGCCACAAATCATATAAGTTGTATAGCTTTCTAGTAAACTCCTCATGTTATAAGTGAAATTTAGGAGGTGAAAAATGATAGCGGTTGCCAGGTGGGAATGTGGAAGGTGAATTGTTCTCATCTTGCCTTTCCTTGCTAAAAGGCAATGGAACCTGGTTTTGTGTGATGGCTAAGGTCTCCTCTGGTCTTACATGGCAAACATTTTGTGTCCATGGTTCCATCTGTGTGTCCTATGTGTTTATAAAAGGCCTGAGTCTTTTAAATAGTTCTAAAAGGAAATAATCTAAGCATTCGCCTTCACGACTATTGGTTTTTATAAGGACACTAGCTATCTTAACTTATCCCTATGTTTCCATCTTACCTTTGCATTACCTCCAGATACTTCATTATGTTGTTTTTTTAAAAACAAGAGATATTATACTATAATCCAATTCAGTTATCGAATTCAGGAAACTGACATCATCACATTACTATACTATATCTAATCTATAGTTTCTATTTGCATTTTGTGAATAACATCAATGTTGTCCTTTATAGCAAAGTGATTTCTTCTAATTCACTAACAGATCTAGGGGACCGTGTTTCATTTAATTGTCGTGTCTCATCTGAACCACTTCCGCAACACTTTGTTGTTTCATGATTTTGACATTTTTGAAGTGTACAGATACAATTTTTTTTAAGAATGCTGCTCAGTTTGACTTTGTTGTTTCTTCATGATTAGATCCAGGATATGCATTTTTGTCAGAAATACAACAGAAATGATGTGTAGGCATATGGCCATCCAGTTATCCCATTATTAGTGACGTTAATTTTGGTCACTTGGTTAAAATGGTGTCTATTGGGTTTTCTCCACTATTAAGTTACTACTTTTTCCTTTGTAATTAACCTATAACTTGTAGGAAGATATTTTGAGGTTATGTAAGTTTCTCATTATTCATCAAACTTTCACCCACTAATTTTACCATCTGTGTATAGTTTTGTTTTTTTTTTTTGCTTGAAACAGTTATTACTATGGTGGTTGACAATTTGTAATACTTTAATTCCATTATTTCCACTTATTTTATTACATGGCATTTTACTGTAAAGAAAACTGTCCTTCTCTCTCCCCTATTAATTATTAAAATCAGTTTGGTCCTATGGATCCCCATTTTCTTCTAATAGACATAGCATATTACAACCATTATTTATTTTGATGCTTAAAATGACCCAGGTTTGGTCATTGGGAATCCCTTCAGGTTAACTCCTGTGATCCTTCTGACAGAGCCCTATCATTCCTTAAGGAATTGATTACTTTCTGGCACACCAAGATATTTCAGGTTTATCTTAAATATCCTAGCCCCAGATACGGAATAAGTATTTCCCCCAAGGAGTTTGGCTTCCTTTTAGCAAATGTTAGTATTTAAAAGCCAAGATTGAGGCTTGAGGTGTCAGCTGAACTTTAAATGATCTTTTACCAATCCTATGTGGGCTCGTAGGACAGATGATAATTCTGAGTCACTGATCAAGTCTATGCCCACTTACCTAGTCTTCCCTATGTGCCTTCTCTAAGGAGTGCATTGTGGTAAAGCCTGAGAGCAGGAAAGGGAATCTGAGAGGGATCAGTCGTGAGGCTTTGTCCTCCTCTGAGGACATAATGTAGAACAAAGACATCCATAAGAGGCACTACAGGCTTCTACCTATAGAAGACAGAGTACACAACTAGAGGGTTGGGAGAAATCCACTGGAGGCCATCACGCTCTCACCTACAAATGACGGGTTGAGCAAGAGAACTGGAAAAACCCTTCTGTGCTGCTCTAAATTTTCTAAGGCAGGGGCAGGGCAAGAAATCTACAGGAGATACCACCTACACATTTTGGGTCTTCACAGGGTCTGATACCTGCCACCAAATACAGAGACAGGCCAACAGAGCAAACTGCAAAGTGGCAGAAAGCCTGAGGCAGGACTGAGGAGCAAAACAAAACTCCACTTACCCAGAAAGCTGGCAATAGGAGTGAAAAGCAGAGAGAGAATGGGCAGAAGAAATATTTGAAAAGATAATGGCCAGGAACTTACTAAACCTAATCAAAACTGCAACTCACAGGGGTGCCTGGGTGGCTCAGTCAGCTGGGTGTCTGACTCTTGGTTTCAGCTCAGGTCGTGATCTTGAGGTTTCATGGCTTCGAGGCCCACATGGGGCTCTGCACTGACAGCCTGGAGCCTGCTTAGGGTTCTGTCTCCACTCCCCCCCCCCCCCCGCCCCACTCCCACTCGTTTTCTCGTTCTCATTCTCTCTCTCTCCTCAAAATAAATAAATAAATAAGCTTTTTTAAGTTTATTTAACTAAAAAAAAAAAAGAACTTCAACTCACAAACCCAAGGAGATCAATTGAACTTTAAGGAAAAGTACTAAGAAGCAGTACTGTCTAGAAAACAATGAAATAACTTTTTAAAAGTGCTGATAGAAGATTAAAACCACAATAGCAACAACAAAATGTTAAACTACACGTCTGTATTCAGCGAAGATTTCCTTCAAACGTTAAAGCAAAATAAAGCTAATTTCAAGCAGGAAAAAAAGAGATAAATTCTTCCTATTTGGCCTATAGTTTGAAGAGTATTAATAGCAACTATTCAGATGGAAAGGAAGTGTCATTATATTTGAATCTGTAGGCAGGAATGAAGAACAGCTGAAAGAGTGAGTATTTGGGGGTATATTAAAGATACCTTCTAGTAGGTCGGTTTTTATACAGTTATGTTTGAGCATTAATGACCCCCAATTCACCATACTTCCCAATGTGAATGCCCTTATGCTGTCCCTTTTCACACTGATTCTTGGCATGATCATGTGACTTGCTTTGATCAATTAACAAATATGACATTAGGAGAAGTTTGACAGGAGCTGACACACAAGGACTTGTCCTCTTGGAATGTTTCTTAGTGGAGCCCAGCTGCATGTTAGAATAAAGTCTGGTTAGACTACTGAATAAGTCCAGGTTATGTGGAGACATACCCTGAGGTATGAAATGTCACCTCAGGAACTCCAGCTCCAGCTAAATTGACGGCAATCGTCAGCCATCTGAGTGGCCCAATCCAATATCACGATGAGTGGAGGTATTGCCCAGTTGGGAACTCTCAATTCCTGACCAACAAGATGTGGAGAATCAATGTCATTATTGTATTAAGCTGCTAACTTGTTTTCCGGAAGCAGATATATCTCTATAGAAATGGAAATATATGATAAGATTTTTATCTTACTCATGAAGTCATACATATTATTTTAGGTAGATTGTTCTAACATAAGGATGAACATTTTAATCATAGGTAGCTATTAAAACTACAAAGAATTTTAGCCAAAAAAAAAAAAATGGAAGAGATAAGATCAAATGCTAAACCATTCCCAATTAATTCAAACAAAGGAAGGGAAGGACAGTTAATAATAAATGGGACAAGAGGGGGAAAAAAAACCAACATGGTAGATTTAAACACAAAATGTCCATTATACCATAAAAATAAAAGAATTGAACACTCGAATCGGAGGTAGAGAATACAAGATCAGACAAAAAGAACCCATTTAGATTCTGTTTATAAGAAATAGTTGTGGATGACAATAAGAAATATTATTATTTGAACATGTTGAATAAAGCTAATGCAGTTATTTGTTGGAAATTTATATTCTAAGATGCTTTTAAGAAAAGAAGACAGGCTAAAAATAATGAGCTAAACATCCAGTTTAAGAATTCCAAAAAAGGAAAAACAAGAAGTCCAGAGAATGTAGAAGGAAGGAAATAATAAAATAGGAAACAAAAATACATCAGAGAGAATCTAGAGTGTGGCTCTTTGAACAACTAAAAAATTTTACAAATCTCTGCAACACTGAGCAAAGATCAGCAATATTAGGAATAAAAAGGGAACAAGCCTAGAATAAAGGAACACTTTCAAAAAGGGAGAAATATGGTGAATAACTTTTGGCAACTCACTGGACAAGTCAGGTGAGATGAAAACTTTCTAAAACCTTATAAATGACTAAACTGAATCAAGATGGTCCAGAAGACCCTAGTGGACTTGTAACCATTAAATAAATGAAATCATGAAGTAAAGTCTAACCTCAAAAATAAACAAACCAATTGGACACCTATAAAGCCATAACACCAGTTAAGGCAGTATGATACTGGTACAGGGATAGGGAGGGGAACCTATGAACCAAAACCTATGAACCTCAAACTGACCCCCGAACAGCAATACTGCCAGGGAACTGACTAAATGCCTGAGGTCCAGGCAGCAAGCCGACCACCGTGCACAATGGAAACACCAACATTTTGAATCAGGCAGGATGGCTTGCACTGCTAAGCAACCTTGGGCATGTCCCAGCTCATTTCCTCCAGTTTCCTCAGTTATAAAATGGGATATTAAATTGCATGCCTTGCACATATTGAGTGAAAGGGTTTGAGAAAGAATAAGTACTTAACACATTCTTTAAAAAGTGCTGTTACTGTTCTCCTTCAACTGACATCACTACACATTAAAACAAGAGGCTGCGTCATAGAAAATGAGGTAGGGAAAAAAGGGACATTCACATCGGTAACTATGTTCTTTCCTTGCCCGTGCATTTTCTCCCTTCCTTTATGTTTTTGAAGTTACACTGGGTTTGAAAAATTAAAGTTGGTGAAGTAAAACCTATATCTGGCCTAGAAAAAGAGCTAGTTTTCTCTCCGTGTCCTTTTTCATTCCTCCCTTGCTTCTTTTTCTTTCGAAAAGAGTGATTGCTACAATATTCATTAAAACCAGGCAGCAAAGTGATGGTATGAAAGTATGCCTGAGGCAAGGGACAGAGGGACTCCGAGAAGTCTCACAGGGCATAGTACAATCCAGGAAGCTGTTTTAATGCCATCTTCTTTGCGTGTTAAAATATTCCCAGTTGATAGTTGAGATAATGACTTGCAATGACTCTTTTAATTAATTAATTTTTGTTTGGGGTTTCAAAAATTATATCTTTTGTTTTGAAAAGCCCCAGGGCATGAGTGGATTTTTCAAAAATCATTAATTACATATTCTAAACAACTAACAGTCGCATTAGTAAAAGGAAGAGGAAAAAGTAAGTTCTCAGGAAAACACTCAGTAGACAAACTATCTTGTGCATCAGGATCAGAAATTGTCAGCTTGCTTAATATTCAATACTGGACACCTATTACTGTGGCAGGGAAGTCTATGCAATAATGATAGAATTCTGAGCTATTCAGCAATTTTTGAGGTCCTAAGAATACCAAATGTTCATGTGCCACTCTTTTGATAGAGTTATAGAGACCTGGAATTAACCTTATAAAGACATTCCTGTTTCTTCATGACAAGGATAGAGTTGACATCTTGTGACTTACCATTATCTGCTTTGTGAGTGTTAGCTTTTTCTAACAAGCTGAAGCGGGGAATTTTCCAAGTACATCCAAATTATATTCAGTCATATTTGCTTTTGTGAATAGTAGCTATGACATTTCTACCAGGCAGTTTAATATGCCACAGTAAGATTAATGAGCAAACATCTAATAAGTTTATTATTATTATTATTAATTATCATGTTCCTCTTTTGGTTAACAAAATGGAATGATGTAGGGCTACAATTTTTCCCCACATTAATTCACCTTCTCATTTTCTTCCTACTAATTTTCTCTTGCCCTGCAACTCCCACCCAATACATAGAGAATAAAGAGAGAGAGAGAGAGAGAGAGAGAGAGAGAAAGGAAACTAGCACATATTCTGTACTTACTATATACAAGGAACTATGGTCCTTTCATTTTGGTTATCTTTTAATCTTTGAAACAACTCTATCAGATAGTTGATCCATTCCTCTTGCCAATGAAACAAATAAGACTCAGAGAGGTTATAGCACTCTCCAGTGCCACAGAGCTAATAATCAGTACAAGAGAATTGGAGTCTCAAATTATGAGATGGCAAAGCCCAATCTTTGTTATACAGTCGCTCATTTCACATCACCTATTTATTGTGAGATATCATATAACGTCTCAAACGTTAACATCCTATGGATCCTACTTTCTGACTTTGAACATCAGCAAACTTTAAGCAAAGAACAATCACTCGCACTTCCTGTATGCCAGGTGAGGTTTACTCCCTAAGGGTAGGCCTTTGAAATTGGTAGTTTGAGTATCCTCTTTGTTTTAAAGATGAGGATAAAGAGCTACAAAATAAGTAAGAAACTTATCCAAGGTTACATGGGTAGTAATATATTGAAGCCAGACTTGATCTCTTAACTATTGTGTGATATACTGCCTCTACTGTATAATACAGCAGAAAGATAGTTTCAAAAGTGGACGAGAATTTTAATTTTCATTTCCTTGCATATTATCTTAATTATCATCTTTCTGATAAGATATGTAATATCTTAGCATCTAGGTGGGGTGGCTCAGAGTTGCCGCAGGCTTATCCTCATTTGGAGCATTGGAACCACGCTGGTTCCTTCGATAATTACGCTCACAGTTGAAGCTAGAAGAATATTCGAAACTCAGATAGACTTAGATAAAGGCACAAGGGTACATGAAAAATAACTCTATAAACTGACCTGATGCCAGAAGCAGAATTTCATATTTTAGATTTTTAAGCTGTTACCAGAATAGTATTCCCCCACACATTATTGAGAAAATAAAAATGGGTTCTATCTTTCCAACAATGAAATAAATATTTCAAAAATATTTTTAAAAGTATTTTTAACAAAATGCATACTTCACGCATTTTGAATGTAAAAAGGATTCTGAGTTATCCAATAGCTGATGGTAAATATCATTATTTTGGTGATTTTTTTCCTCTTTCTTTCTATATGCAATTTATAGTGCTGGAATGATACTGAATGTGTTGTTCTGTTTCGCGCTTTGTTTTTTCAATTACTGTTCTAACATACGGATATTCTTCTGTGTTTAGTTTATCTATTGGTACACAACAAATTACTTCAAAACCTAGTAGCTTTACACAGTACATTGTTTTTTAAGCAACATCTCTGGGTATCGGGAATCCTTAGTTTTGCCTGGTGGTTCTGGTTCAGGATCTCTCACGAGGTTGCAATCAAGATGTCAGCCAGGGTGGCCGCTATTTGACAACTTCACGGAGACTACAGGATCTGCTTCAAAGATGGCCGTCTAGCAAGAGCTGTTGGCAGGATGCCTCACTTCCTCACTGGCTGCTGGCTGGAGGCCGCCGTTCTTCCCTAGGAGGGCTTTCCTGCAGGGCCACTCAAGTGTCCTCACCACATGCCAGCTGGATTTCCCCAGACTAATCAAAGAGTACAGAGATGGAAGCTTCCATGTCTTTTATGGCCTAGCCTCAGAAGTCCCCCTCCATCATCTCTGCACTCTGCTTTTGGTTACAGAAGTCAGCTCTGTTTAACAGGGGCGGGGCCTACACAAGAGTATGGATACCAGGTGCCAGGATACAGAGTTCACTGTGGCCCAACTCGGAGGCTAGCTATGATGCTATTATTAATGATTAAAAAAAACGCAAAACAAAACACTTCAATATGATGGTGTAAAGAAGCGTCTTGTTTTCCTGGAAATGTCTTCTCAAACCTACAGCTGAAAACAAAGGCCCATAAACACATACCATTTTGGATTCAAGGAACATCCAGATCCTGACAAGAGACTTCCTGCCTTCCATAAGTCCTTTGAGAACTGTTGTTTCTCACAACTGCTACCAATGTCTACCATACCCTTCCCCCATTATTTCTCAGTACCACTGCATTATCCCCCAGAGGACTGGCCCAAGGGAGCACCACATTAAAGATGGGGTGGGACCCTGTACCCAAGGCTGTTGGGTCTTCACTTACCCCTAGCGAGTTCTTAGGGAACAACAAACAGAAAAGGAAGACTTCACTTCATGTCTTCCTCTTCTCCCCATCCTAACCCTCCCCAAACAAGAAATAAATTCAAGAGGAGGAAAGGTGTGTGTGTGTGAAAGTAAACCAACATCTGTGTGGGGGTGTCCTTTGGAAGTGTTCAGTGAAATTACAAATGATATCCATGTATTTTGTTTCAACATGCATTTATTCTGAGAAAGAGGCACACATCCATCATTCTGTTGTTTTAAAGTCTCAATTAGAACTCAGACTGTGACGATATAGAACAAGAAACAGAAAGAATTTATAAATGTGATGGTAAGAAAATATTTTCCCCTTAAATCCACTCCCCAATGCATCTTCTACAGGAAATCACTTGGCAACTCTTCTGAACGTCAAGCAAGAAACAGACATCATATTATCTGTTGCAGATATATTAGCTTTAATCTGTTTCATAATCTTGCATTGATCAAAAAACTACATAAATTTAGATTATTTTTGCAGCGAGAGCTAAAGGGACATTGGGATTGAGGTCACCGAGGAAGTAGCATGTATGGCTGATTTTTAACTACTTCCAGTCAAAACTGTGGACTTATTAAAGGTATCTTGTTGGAGGCAAGGTTCTAGTAAGGGATAGTATAGGGATACTGTCCTGAATCTCTGGGTCAGGGCCTTGGTAGTTAAACTTTTGAGTTCCTGAAACACAATGTCCAATAATTTGGTTATTTCACATTTCAAAACTGAACTCTTCTCAACTATCAGAATGTTAATTACATGCATACTGACAGACACAAGAGGGCTCCAGAAATGGCTTTTACTCCAAAAAGCCAACAGAGGTCAATGGACAAGTGGACACAAGGCCATTGGGAATCTAAAGGCAAATCATGAAATATTGAGATAAGGTTTTCTTTATTTTATTAAATTTGTCTACCTCTAGTTTCAATTTTTGCATTTTTAGCATATTAAATATGTAAAAAGGTATTTTCCTGAGACAGAAAAAGCAGTGATAATAATTGCAATCACTAATACAATGCCAACTACCTGCAAGGCACTGTTCTAATTGCTTTACGTATATTATCTCATTTAAGCCCGCCAAAGCCCCATGATGTTTAACCCTAATTTATAGATGAATAAAGTCATGGAGGAGGCATGGAGTGATTAAATGAGTTGCCCAAGACTGCACAGCTGCTAAGGAATGGAACTGGGTTTCAAAAGATGGGTGAGTAAGGGTCCAGAATCCAGGTTCTGAAGCACCCCTTTATGCTATCTCTTCATTACTGAAAAAGTGAGACATATTAAACATGTAACCCTCTTGTAACCCAGTTCATGTGATGATGAGCAAAATGTTCACAGCGGCCAAATATTCAATGTCTTATTTTGCCATATTTAGAACATTTAAAAACACTTTGGACAAAAATGATGTATTTTGATGTACGCATCTATGACTGATGCATAGGTGTATAATGTCTTTCTCTTAGGGACCAACACCTGTAAAGGAGAGGCTCTGCTTTCCTCCCAACTACCCCTCCCGCCTATGTACAGAACAGCAGCAGAGGATTTGCTCCAGAGGGAATGAATTCTTGAGCCAAAAATAGTTCATTTTTTTCTGTTGTACCCTTTTGCATGAAGTCACTAATTTGAGGATGAATGCCTTTTTGTTTTCGTCAGAGCAGCCTAAGGAAATTTCGGTACTAGACAGTACTTGGATTTGTCTTCCCTCAGACTCTGAACTTGCAAATGAGGGCAAATATACAAATCATTACATTTAAGAGAAGACAGATCTCTTATCAGTGTCAAAAAAAATGGAAACTAAAAGCTCATAAAAATGCTAATGATCATATCTTTCCCACATGCTCTGGTTCAGTACAAAGTTTCTTTTTGATAACACCATAGAATGCTCTCCTTCCTCTTGCCTGTTAATCTGCATCTCTCAGTGTGAATTTAGAGCAAATAACATAAATCTATAAAAAGATACTCTGCATTCTCTTCCAAATATAATACTTGGATAATAATGCAATTGTTGGGCAAAGTAGCATGCTTTGCTCATTAGCAATGAACGCAGATGTGAAGGCTTCTCTGTCCCAGCCTTCTCCTCCTTCTCATTACTGTCCTCCTGCGTCAGTGCCTGTAAGCCTGCTGAGCATGTGTGGCAGAGTGGAGGCCAGCTCTGTGCACCTGCAACCCGTCTCTGTCCTTTGCTTATGCTAGAGTTTCTTGCAGTCTTTCCTTAAGTACCAGTCAAAGAGAATTGGTTTTTCCAACTGTACAGCTGTTGTCAACCCCACAGCTATAAGCCTGAGTTTGCTTAAGTGAATAAATACAGCCTTGTGCACTGAGGCTACCAGATCCGCTGAGAAGAAATCTATGGCCTTGTCATTTACATACAGACTAGTTCTACTTGTTTGAGTAATACCCATTGACCAAAGTCGAAAAACATAACGCAAAGTAATCAAAGGCACATAATTAACTACGAAGCATGGGAAAGCCTCAGGATAATTTTTATTGATTCCTAGCAATAAGTCTTTTCCCTAGACAATGGGTATTGTCTTGTTCCATGAAAGAGAGAAACTTACTAATTTACAGTTAACCTATTTTTCAGCATAACCTCCTATAAGTGACATCAAAAAACCAGAATGACTATTTATGTCTACATCAGATGATAAAAAAAAGTATCTGCTTACAGAAAAATGAAAAATGTTTGAGGATGTTTGACCTGCTTTTATCCAGGAATTAAATCCGTCAACTACACTTTAAAAAGCTATAAAAATGTAATGACAGAACAATAATTATGCTGCAGCTAACGCAATATGTCACTACAAAATTGAGTACAGAGAGTTATTCGAACTTAATATTTTTGCTTTTGTTAAATTTTTTATTAAAAAAAAGACTTACTGCAAAACAATACAGCAATTTAAAAATACTATATATGGTTTTGTTATGGCTCCAAAAGATCATTTACAACCTTAATCAAAAAGCATTTTTACATAAATATATGATTCAAATTTTATGGAATCTTTTTTTTTCTTTGTCCCATTTCTAATATCAGAAAAACTGTATGGGTCAGAGAAGAGCTACTGACTTATTCTAGCTAATGCTGCCCTAGGTGAAATGTAGTTGGAGATTTAAATTTCCAAGTATTAAGAAAATACAAGTTCCTAAAATGAAACCTACTAGAAACACGGCTTCTATAACTAGAAGTGGTTAGTTGGAATATTAAATATGCTTTCTATAGTCAACACTTGGCAATCTGTATGCCGTCAGATCCCTTCTGTCCTTTGACAGGCTCTGTGGCTTTCTTGTTCCGTTTGTGCTGCCGGGTCATATTTTCCCCATTTCTCTGTTGTTCCCTAATTTCCTAAAGATTTCTTTAATTCCTTCCCTAGGAACACAAAGCAGAGCTTGTCTGCTTGCTTGGCAAATGACCCAATCTTATATATTGGGTGGGCATCTGTTAGCATCAAAAATAGAACTCGTAAAGGCTTTTTTAATCTGAACACTAGTATTGTGATCTATGGATGGTTCTGTAATGAACTCAGGTGTTATCAGTTGAGAAACTTCCCTGGATACGGGAATGACCAATAGAACAAAACAAAATAGCAAGCTATAGCTTGCTTTTAGCAGGTATGGTATGTTTTTGAAGCCAGAGGATTCTCAGCAATAAATACTACACAGAGTCTCGAACTTGCAGTCAGGCATGAGATTGCATCCGCTGGCTGACGTTCAGTCCGTTCAGTGGAAGACCAGCTTCAAATAGCTCCAGTGATCTCTGACCCTTGGTATTTGGACGTGTGGAGTTCCCTCCCACACTGGCCCAGAGGTGATCTGTGTGCCCAACACAATATGGCAGAAGTGATAGCGTGTCACCTCTGAGATTAAGTTGTGAAACACAGTGTCTGGATCTCTCTCAGATCACTTCCTTTGGGAAAATCAAGCTGCCATGTGATGAGCAAGCAGCCTTAGTGTAAGGCCCACATGGTGAGAAACTGAGTGAGGCCACTGGCCAATAGCGACATGAGAGCATTTGGAAGCAGATCTTCCAGAACAATCAAACCTTTTGATGACTCCATTTCCAGCTGGCATCTTGACTGCAACTTTATGAAAGACCCAGAGTCAGATACCTACTGTTTGTACATTCCCAGACTCCTGACCCAAAGAAACTGTGTGACATAGTAAATGTTTGTTATTTTAAATTGCTGGAATTTGGGATAATTTGTTACACAGCGACAGGTAGCCAATAGACTGTCTACTGCTAGGTAGATGGGACAAGGTTCACTTTCTTGGCTATAGGAGTTAGCAATTCAATGTTATATGCCACCAAGTGAGCTGGGCCAAGGGCAATACTCTGTGCAGAAGAAAAACAGAGCTGCAGGTCTAGCTGTGTTTCCCAGGGTGGAACCAACATGCACCAGTTGCTGAATTAGTTTCTGTAAACATATTAACTCATGTGGGTTCACTCAAAGCAGTTTAATGAAGGAGGTTTATTTTCTCACTTTTGCACATGAAAAAAGCAAGTCACAGGTTGTCACTAAGTCTGAGAACACAAAGAAAGTGACAGAGCCATTAATTCAATCTTACTTCCCTGTAACCTTAAAGAGCAGATCCTTCAACTGGCATAGTTTGTAGCCTCTGATAATTGCTAACACTTACGGATCTCAGTATGTGCCTACTACCACACCACCTCTCTCTCTAGCAACAAAAGAAGCTCTTCGAATCCTAAAATCCCCTGCAAGGTAGTTATTACTTCTGTAAATAAATGAATAAACAAACAAACAAATAAATGGAAAGGGCCTTTCTAGAGTGTACATATTAACATGGGAAAAGGAATGATTTTAAGAATTCATCTCATTTGTCAGGCTCTCCCCTAAGAATACCTCTCAGCTACCTGCTTATTTTGTTATTTCTCCAAATTAAAGACTCTTATGCTGCTGTTAACAGGTTTATCACAAGGATTACTTCCTTTTCTGAACCATTCACTCTTTTCCTTTTCATTAGCTTGAATAATGAAACATTACCTGTGTTCCCTCTTTGTAAACATCCCTTGGAGACAAGAATAGACCAAAACTTTTAGACGTGTCTGTGAACATTTAGACTGGAAACTCTAATGTTTTAGCATGTTTTAGCATCAGAGTATCAGGAAGATGTTTTTAGAACCAGAAAACTCATTAGCAGCACTGAAACAGACAATGAAAATAAAAGAAAGGAGCATGGATTCAATTGACGACTGACACTTGATTTTATAATGTCCCTGCTATTCAGGTGTTCCTGTTTAGTGCTGGAACTTAGGGAAGACACGGGCCATGGTATGAGGAAGGTCATCCTAGGGGACAGAGATGAAGCATGTCTTTTACCCCATCAAAAAATTTTTTCCCTGAAAACTTCACCTCTATTGAAAACAGATATTTGGCAGGGACCTACAAATGTTTAAGTTAAAAGAGATGCACAGTGAAAAAGATCACCCAGTATTAACTTTACAAGGGGCTGCTTCACATTCCTCCGGTGTGGAGACATCACTTTGCGAGGCTACAGACACACATACACACGTGCACACAAACACATTTCTGATTTCTCTTCCTTTTTTCCTCTCTTAACTTTAGAAGTAGTTGGCTTTATTCCCCCAAAGTACACAATGAAGAGACTCTCACAAATTGTCAACACCTGGAACACATTTTCTCTTGGCAATGGGCAAATAAGTATCTTTATTCCGAATGGGGAAAGAGATCATACCTCTGTCATGCCTGACTTGAACATTTACTTGGTACCTAGTTTCCTTAATTTCAGTGTCTAAGGATTAGACACTTTGAATATCAACATTGTTTCCCCTTCTAAAGTAAAAGTGACCTTCTGCTTTCAAAATTTTCTCCTTGCTGCAGTAGATAATGGATCCATGCAAACTTAAACTTTGATAACTTCAGAAGCACATGGGGTAGAAGCAAAAGTAAATGGTTTGAGGAAGCACGACAGTAATATTCCCAACATCCGGGCTTTGATATGATGTTAACTCCAATTTATGTTTCGACTTAACTTCCCAAGTGTCAAAACACTCTTGGTTGCTGTCAAATGAGTCTAACCACCTTACTCTTAATTCTTGCCCCAGACTCGTCCAAAGAATGTTTTTGATGAGTGAATACTTATTTATAGTTCGCTACACCATTGGAACCAGTAAAGTTATCAAAATGTAAAGTGGGTTGAGAACTTAATAAACATTCTGGATATCTCAGGGTAACATGCTTTGGGCCATTTTAGGAAAATAAAACTTGCCCCACTTGAGGAAATGGGAAATTAGCCCAAGAAGCGATAGGACTGCAAAGGAGCATATCAAATGTAACTTCTTCTAATGACGCTTTATGAGACACACAGAATTTATGTTTACCGTGGCCATGGATGTTGACGGTAATGGTGTCACAAAGCTCTTATCAATGACTCAGGTAAAAGCTGATTTCAAAGCTGTCTTGCCAAATTTTCCTAACGCTGTATACTCTCCTACATGCCTGAAATGAGCATCGCTCACATTCCAAAGTAGCCCTGCCAAAATGCTGCGATAAAACTCAAGAACCCAGAAGTGCTAATCCGACAAAACTTTCAAAACTTTTCAGCAGTCTTATATCTGGCCTGCTCTCCTATCGTACGCCCTGGATAAACACTCTCAAATTAACCAAACTGCTCCGATAGCATTTAAAATTAGCATTATCTATTTTGAAACGGAACTCCATTTTGAAATCTACAATTTATCTACTTCTGTCTTCCGTTGACACTTCTTCACACTCGTCTACCTCTTGTTCATGTCATAATATTATTTCCGTGCATGTCTGAATCAACTCCAATAGATTATAAGCTCCTCTGTATGTTAGTCATCTTTCTATCCTCCATTGTAACCAAATAGAGCGTTTTATGCTGAAAATATGATGGAATCCTAAACATGATAGCAGATGTAATCAGCTTTATAATTGTAAAGCAGGACTCGTAATTCTATTTGTACTGCAGCCATGTAAACATCACATGCTTTCCATCAAAATAGAAAGTTAAAATAAAAAAAAAAAAAACATCTAGAAGTCCCAGTTTTTTTTTTTTTTGTTTTTTTTTACAAACTCAACATGTTGTGGCCAGATCTCTGCCATTTTAGTTACATTAAGCATATTATTTATAAATGATGATGAAGATAGATAGATAGATAGACAAGGTACTTATATAGTACTTACTATATGCCAAGTACAGCTGTAAGTGCTTTCCAAATATTAAGTCTCATGACAACTCTATGAGGAAGGTATTATGATTATATCCATTTAATAAATGAACACATGGGTGCACAGAGAAGTTAAGTAACTTGCCAAGGTCACACAGGTAACAAATGGAGAATGCTGGATTTGATCCCACAAAATCTGACTCCAGAGTTCTCTGTAATAACACAGAATTAAGAAAATCTTAGATATAGTATATATACTATACCAATTGAAAATAAAATAGGGCATATTGGTATCATCGTTCCTGCTCACCAGCTTCTTAGTTGTTATGTATCAGGTGGTCATTATTTCTCATCTGCATGAAAAAAGTTTATAAGGCAGAATGGAGATGGAATAAGAGAAATATCACTTGCCATTTTTTTCTTCTACGTAAACATAAATACAAACACCTAAGATTTCCTTAAATCTTAGGAAGGAAGATTCCAGAGAACAGTTCTTGACTTGAGTTGAGGCCGGGGACATTTGGAAAAACCATCTCTTTTATCCACAAGACAGACTAAAAGGTTTCACTTCTCTGTGCAAATTTCTTTTTATCTACAGTCATTTCTCAACATGGACTTTATTTTTTTTTTTTTTTTTTCAACGTTTTTTATTTATTTTTGAGACAGAGAGAGACAGGGCATGAACGGGGGAGGAGCAGAGAGAATGGGAGACACAGAATCGGAAACAGGCTCCAGGCTCTGAGCCATCAGCCCAGAGCCCGACGCGGGGCTCGAACTCACGGACCGCGAGATTGTGACCTGGCTGAAGTCCGACACTTAACCGACGGCGCCACCCAGGCGCCCCTCAACATGGACTTTAAATACATCACTGTTGACTCTTTTAACATTAAAATCTAGTGTCTGAAATACACAGATAAGGTAAGCAGCATCCTTTTACCGAATGGATCCTGAGCAGAGTGAATGTCCAGTTGGGTGAGCCAACACTTCCCTAGGTTTCTGCATTTCTTCCTGTGAAAAATGGAGGCTATTAACAAGCAAATCTTCAGATATTTAACTAGGTCTGATCAAGACTAACTCTGGGTAGATACAAAGAATCTGGCTGTGGATTCGTGCTAAACAGATTCGATTGATTGTACTTTTGGTTCCTCGTTGTTTGGAAGGTGAACAAAAGTTAATTAAGCATTTAGACCTATTTGCTTGGCTATAAGTGTGTTTATTATGCTCCAGCTGGATAGCACATTGTTTAGTGAGTACTTTCTTTGCATCCCTAAATCAATTCGTCTGCTAGACAAAACCCAATGATTTACCTGCTGTCGTTAATGCACTGAGAGGTCACATAAGCATTGCGTGAAGTATGCTTCCAGAGAAAGCTGATCCTTTCTGCAGGATGTCATATTAGGAGAGGAGCTTGTAAGAGCATACCTCTATTTCATACAGCATCTGGCATTCACCCCAAGTGGCCACAGGACACCATCCTTACGGGAAGGATGCTGTTGTATTAGCAAGTGATTTATGAACTCCATCTAGGATTTAGACAGGAAATATATTCTGATATAGACAGGAAAAACAAAGGCAATCTTTTAAAATTGACTTTAACACAATCAAATCAGATCAAAATCCACAACTTAGACTCACCACTTTAAAAATAAAATTAACAACTTCTTATTCACCCATTCAACACTGTTTCAGGCACTGGGAATAGAATGATGAACCATAGTCAATTAAACATAAATTCTGACCTCAAAATGTTTTATTTAAAAAAAACTTACGTGTATTTATTTTGAGAGAGAGCGAGCATGTGCAAGTGGGGAGGGGCAGAGAGAGAGAATCCCAAGCAGGCTCCACAGCATTGTCAGCCTGTGAGTTCATGACCTCAGCCAAAAGCAAGGGGCAAAAGCTCAACCAACTGAGCCACCCAGGCGTCCCAGGTCTCAGACTATAAGAGTAAAATGAACCCAGGTCTCAGACTATAAGAGTATCTAATTTTTGTTTTCTATTTTTCTAAATATTTAATATTTGAAATGTATTTTCATAATGCAGCTATTGTACAAACATTGTGTTGAGTCTGCTATGTGCATTATTTTATTGTTACACATGACGATTTGTTATGTCATCTTAATTTTACAGATGAAAGAAGTGGTGCTCAGTAAAATTAAGGAAATTTTCTATAAAATCTATAAAAAAACTTTCTATAAAATCCATCTGCCATGGACCTTGAATACCATGTTTATTTTCATTACGTTTACACATGGCAATTATATTTATGCCTAAATGTTCCTTTGTACAGAGGCCAAAGTAAAACTCATTTACTTTGCTGGTAGTTTATCAGAAGTTTTTTCCTAAATAAACTTTCTTCTCAACACTGCCAATCAAGTATGCCTTAAAAACGTACACTAGGATTTCTGGGGGTTTTTTTTGGCATCCCAAGTCTGACTATCACATGTCATTTTCATAGGGAGACTTCCATTCTTATGTAAAAGCCCAAAGCACTAGAGAATAGCTTCTGGGTTATAGTGAATAGGACTTTTATTCATCCTTATGTTGGTATTTAGAAGACAGGGCTTGTACCCCCCCTTTTTTAATATTGTAAATTTAAATTGCACCATTTCCTGTCACAAGGAAGAGAACTGAATTGATTCCCTTGAATTTAGCCCATATTTTTAGGTTTTCCTGGCCCATGGTTTAGTCTAATAAGGCAGAAATTAACTTTGAGATCAATCTCCTTTCTAAGGTCTAAAAGATAGTCATCAAATTCTATTGATTTCTTTTCTCTCATATCATTCTTCCAAAGTTGTATTTTCAATAAAACTTCTTTTGGATTCACAAAGGTGCCAGAATTCTCTTTCTTTTCTATTAGGCCTTATTTTTCTCCAAATGATGTTCAGGAGAATGATAATAATAATGGCCTCAGAGTCTGAGGACTTGCCAACATTTTTTAGGAGGAATGTGATAGTCTAGGCCTACAATCATTTCCACATGTCCTAGCTCTTAAACTGAAGGGAATAAGCGCCAATCCCAGTTGCCTTATCTTAATATTCAGTGAGCCCTGGAGGTTGCAGACAAATTTGCTTTCGATGCAGGCACTATCATACATCACAGCAATTTCTCAGCTCCTTCATCACATTCGCTCAGAATTGTACTCCGATAGCCAGAACAGCTGTTTTATGCTATATACTGAGCTGACTCAAAGAAAGATCTGTCTTTGACATTAAGGCAATCAAAGCCCAATTTGGAGTTTCTTAGGCCTTCAGTTTAGTGGGAGATAAAATTTTAGCTGCTATGACCATATTATTAATTCTTACAAAGTTTCATTTGCATGATTCTGTTGTAATCTTTAGGGGCATAAAATGATCAATGGTATCTGTTTACTTAATCTACAGCTGCACCCCCACTTACCCCCTTGGCCTAGCTTCTACAATCATAGTATTTTTGTTTACTTTGCACATTCTGACAGCAGAGAATATAGTCATCATTCAACTTTGCCTTTTGAGGATGCACGTAGGAAAGAGTAAACAACATTGAATAAAATGACATCCTTTACAAGGCAAATTTAGTACAGCACATAATAAATTTTGCCGAGGTCACATTTTGCACATCTAGTAATAATAAGAAGGTTTGTGACTCTAACTGAGCACTCATAAACTTAGTCTTTCATCTCCGCTCTTAAAAAAATCTCAGTGTGTCAAAGTTGGCAAACTCTAGCTTTGCCAAAATGCACCATCTTCTATGCTTTTGCTGTTCCCTTTCATGTGATACTACATGCACTGCCAGAGCCTAATGCATTGCAAAATGCTCGTCTTTCTATGCATAAGGCTATAAAAAGGAATTTAGCTTGCAGAATATGTCACAAACTCATTTGGTAGTTTATATTAGATTTAAATTTGTACCTTTCCATAATTATTAGAACCTAAGGTGCACAATCCCTACTTCACCATATGGAACAAATCTATGCCTTTAATGTTGTAGACTTGATCAAGGTGGTATTGCTTGAAATAAATACCCTTGAAAGCTGTTCTTAAGAAAATTAACATCACTGAAGACAAAGCAAATATTTCAAGTTCATTTCAACCTGAGCTGCATGTTTTTCTGGCTCAAATAAAAAAAAAAGAAACCAATTTGTCCTAAATGGAGATATACCTAAGGTATGGTTGTCTGCCTTGGGGAGAAGAGGAAGCCTAACCGGATTCTGGGCAGTGAGTATGATTTGGGGTTTTCTAAGAAGGAATGGTGGCCTTGTTGCCATTATGGCTCACTACTCCCGAATATCTACTGATTCCAGTCATCTGCCCTGGGTCAAGTTTCTTTGAAGAGCTCTTGATGTGAAAAGATAGAAGTGATGACATTATCTATATTTTGAAAGCTCTATGTGGCAGCAACAAACAAATTAAAGATAGTGAGAGGCAGAAAGATCACTTAGGAGGTCTAGGATTGCCAGGATTAGAAGTGTGGCAATGACAGTGGGATGGAGGGGTGTGGAGGTGTGATGACAAGTAGGATCTGTATATACTGGGAAAGCAGACAAGCATAAAAATCTAAGCAAAGGGATGTATATTTGCCAATCTCCAAGGACCTTCCATAGAATACAGTTATATGGTGTTAGCTCTGGTCTAGCCTTATGACTTGAAATTTCAAGAACCTCACATTACCAAGTTCACAAGACCACTGCATTAATATGGGGGGATTATTTAATAATTTCCCTTGGGAATTCTATCACAGGAAGCAGATTACTCAATCACAATGATCTGCTCATTTTTTTCAAGGGCCTCTTCTGGTGAAATACAAAGATAAGCCTTATTAAGAGTCCCCCCCCCCTTTCTTCCTTCCTTCCTTCCTTCCTTCCTTCCTTCCTTCCTTCCTTTCCTCTCTCTTTCCTTATCTCTCTCTCTCATTTTCTCCCCTATGGAGAAATAATCATTATTGGAATTGGACTGGAAATCTATTTCCCCAAGAAATTTCTCTCAGTAGCCAATCAAACCAAATAGCAATCAAATATTACCTCATAAATATAGATCAAAAACAGAGAACTATAGCAATGGAATACTTACTGACATCAGCCATCAAATTGATTAATATGTTATTCTCACAGTAAAATAATATTGCCAAAGGAACTAAATTACTAAATACCTTTTGGGCATCCCTGAGAAGACACTGCCAATATTTGTCTTGGTGATTCTTTTTCTTCTAGGTTTCATTGGATACCATCCAAATGGCACAAAAATGATGGGAGTTTACTAGTAAGTCTTCCAGATGTGGGAGTTGTTCTGTTTCTTTAAGATAACTGTGCCTATCTCTGATTTGATCCAACATGTGTCTCAGAAGCCAGTCTTAGCCAATTTTTTAAGTCCTTGAGGAGAGCCTCTCTGGAATACTCATGTGCATGGTTCAAAGGACAGGTGACTATTAGTAAAGAAACAGTAGGATTTAATGTTGACTTGGGAGTTCCTATCCTGTGAAACTCACTACTGAGGTAGGAAACATTAGAAGAAAAACTACTTATCCAAAAAGGATAATGTATTCAAGGTTTTAATAGGTAGAGTTTTAGTGCTTCTAGGACATCAATGGTATAGATATAATTTAACAGTTGGAAATGGCTCTGAAAGTACAGTGTCTTCAGGATGAAAGAGAATATTATTCACAGTTTCTCCCCGTTTGTAGTTCATTGCTTCCTCTATAATGTGAGAGAGATCTGAGCTAGTGATATTTGTCTTCAAATTACCTATTAAAGGTAATTGCTTAATTTCGGTTAGGGACAAAGACCTAGGGGAGAATGCTGACTCACAGTGATCTATCACAAGCCTGGTGATCCGTGGACAAATTTTGTTTTATTTGCATAGTGTTTAAAAACTTCGCATTTGATTTCTTCTAGACAAGGAGTTCACATGGCAGGTTGTCACCGTCCTCCCTCCACTGTTTTTGTACACGAGGCTATTTCACTCATTTTTGTTTGCTGCCTGATTCCCGAAATTATTAAAGATTATGACCATGAGAACAGAAGACAAGAAAAAAAATTCCTGAACAACACTTAACATTTTAGCATAAAAAAAACCCCAGCATCTGAAGAAAGTGATTGTGACTCCTAAGAGAAACACCAGATGGCTATTTCCCATCAGATCCAAAGGAACAGAGAAAGATGATGAAAAGCATCTAATTCAGCAGAAAAGTGAGTAAAATGGAGACTGAACACAGTACTTTGAGAAAGTTGTTAGATACTGTTGAAACTTGAGAGAGAAATTTCACAAGATATTGAATAAAGGAGGCAGATTTTGGAAAGATGAAGGTGTGAATAGAAAAAGTAAGTCAGACATAGATGACTTCAGGAATACCTAAGCACACTCACCCGGAGTCTTTCACTTACTGACATTTACATCTGGATATCCACTGGCTACTCAGCTTGGATGCCTAATTAACAACTCAAAGAAAACATATCCTAAATTAGATTTTTGATTTTTTTTTCATGCAAAGTGTTCCACTCAAAAGATGGTCCATTTCCATTATTTGAATCTCCATCTTTCTGATTGCACAGATCGATGAGCGAAAGAAGCCATTGAGAGAAATGGGGACACCTACCTCACTTACAAGACCTGAAGTGGTGCTTCATGGGATTTAAACAAACAAATAACAACAACAGCAAAACACCTCCAAAGTGGCCTGTGTGGAAAGCAGTGTCTTCTGGGGACAGCTAAGTGTTGGCTTAAAAAGAAAAAAAGATAAACAGAACATTTGGGGGAATATTTGAGAATATGTTAGAGTTTAATGATGATTAACTTACAGTAAGTGGAAGAGTGGACTCAAGTTATGATATGTTATGTAAAGTATGTGGGTATAGTCCACAATCACCACACATTAACATTAGCTGTGTTATTGGGCATGTACATAAACCACTTGTGCCTTAAAATCCTCATTGTAATATTGGGATGAATAGAGTTGCCTCCTAGTGTTTTTGTTTATTTGTTTTACTTTGTTTTGTTTTGTTTTTCACCTACTATGTATGAAGCTCTGAGGATGGCATCAGAAATATGAAAAGTGGTGGGCTCTCAGTAAATGTTAGCTGTTATTTTCCTTACCTAAATGGTTCTCAAACGTACTTAATTCTATCATTCAGACATGATCTCATCTTCCCCTCAATTGTTCCAATGCTGATTATGTATTATATACACTGGTGCATCGTGACATTTGTATGTATCATATTTATCCCAGTATGTTGTAAGGTCTTAGAAGACTAGAGGTTCTATTTCTTTGTGCCTTTTATGACCTCATCCATGCTAATATTTCAACCGTTTTACTAATAACCCTTTTCACAACCCCTGGGGAAAACTTTTAAATCCTCAGTATCTCCTCTTTAATAATATCTCCTTTGCAGGGTTTCTGTAAAATAATTTAAATGTCCCACACATTATATGGGCACAGGCACATGTTAAATATTACATAAGTGTCTGTTTCCATCTCTTCTATATAGCATTCATTAAATAATTATTGACAGTGGTAATGAGAACTATTTGCTAAGGTCTTATTAGCATGTCATAGACATGTGAGCATAGACAGTGCATAAAGTGGAGATGGGTATCCCTGCAGGAGCCTAAAGGAAGAAGCTCTCATAATGTGGTCCCATTGTATTAAATGAGAAGGAGTAAATGATAAGAAGACAGTTACTTCTGGGGCATTGAGTTAAGCGTCAAATTGGAGCCCTCATTGGGCTCTGAGTTGACAGTGTAGAGCCTGCTTAGGATTCTCTCTCTCTCTCTCTCTCTCTCTCTCTCACACACACACACACACACACACTACACACTACACAAAATAAATAAAGAAGACAGTTATTTTGGGTGTGGTGAGACGTCTTTCACTATTCACAAAGCCACCGTATTTTCTGTACTCCTATGATATTTTCCAAAAATAGAAAAATAGTTTCAAATATAGAAGTATCTTTTGAAAAAACAGCTGCTCTATTTTAGAATGTCATGCAAAGTCTGTCTCCATAATAGCTTCCGCTTCACCTGTCCCAAATCATGAAATCCATGACAGGTCACTTTAATCCACAAGCTTTCTGTCTTTTCTTGGAGCCAGGTGGGCAGAGCAATGCTGTTCCTTCAGCTGGAGAAGGTGAACGTCGCCTGCTGGCGAGGAGGTTTAGCAGCTCGGGCACTCTAAAGCGCCCCAAGTTCTCTCTAGACAGCAGCTAAGGCAGACTAAAGTGAGAAATCCATTATAATAACACGCTTTCTGAGGAAAGGGGATTACAGGTAATTTTCTTTTATTCCCTAGTAACAGGGTTTTAATACAGTGCTGAGACAGTAGTTGAAAATCAAATACCTCATTGAATTAAGGTGAAAAACAGACGAATTGTCTCATTTCTTTTTCAAGGCTTTGGAAACGCGGAAGTTAGAGATTTTTTTAGTGAGTCGTTTTTTGATCATCAGATATGCTTCAATATCTAGAAAGCATATTTTCCCCCCAGACGTGAAGCAACATGAACAACTGTAAATTCCATGAAATTCATGTTAATAGGGTTTTGAAAACAGAACACCTGAAAATGACCACATACTCTGGGAAATACGCATTTCAATGAGCATATACTTGCACCTGCAGTCACAAATTTATCATGTCTGTCAGTTCATTTTTTTTTTGATGTTCTGAGGCAAGTCTAAAGGCATTTAGTAACATTGTAACAGAGATGTTGTTTTGTTCTCATTGACCACATCTCTTTCATGCTTTGCCTGCTGATTGGTGACTCCGGTTGCTGTCAACAAAGTTTCTTCTCTCAGGTATCTCTCTCCTTATTGTCCTGCAGTCATTGTATAAAATGATTGTTTCTAAAATGATAATTAGGCAGCATATGCTGTTAATTTCCTCAGATGAAGAGCCCAAGTTTCATGAAATTCTCTCCATATTCATAGATGTGAACCCCTGGATATACATTTGGTATTGACTGCATGCTGTGGTAGACACATTGTGAGACCAGGTGCCGTATCCAGTTTGATCACATGCAAGGGAAAGACCCTTTTTGGACCTTAATATTTCAATTTAGAAAGTTGGAGAATCCAGTTTTGATAAAATTTATGGTCCAAGTCAGCTCTAATATTCAGTGTCTCACACGCACACACACACACACACACACACACACACACAACACACACACTCTCACCTTCACAAGCAGGCAGTAGCTCTTTCAGAGTATGATTTGTAAGTTCCTGGCACATGAAAGATGATCAATAAATGCTTTTTGAATAATTAAAAAGAATCTGTACATATGAACTGCGTTAAACAGCAGAGCTACAAAGACACCAAAAATAACTCATTTTCTTCCAACTCTTATTTTTAAGTTTCAACGCTATGTGCATAATTTTACATCTTCTAGGAAGTAGAATGTTTATATATTAAACCCTGAAAATGAGTTTGTATGGAAAAACCAACTGGCCATTAAGGAGAGTGGTATTAGCAGTATCTCCTCTAATGGCGCATTTATGAATAGCTGACCATGCTGTGATCACAGATTGGTGAATAACTTTCTCTTTTAGCCTCTTCTGAGGGCTTGTACTCTATGCTAAACTGTTCTGGAACCCAGCTTTGTATTACCCCTGATTTTGCTGAGTGGGTAGGAACCTGAAATTATATGGTTTTCATAGGAATTTACTCAGCTCATCTTTCATATCCATGTCAATACAGTGTTTTACAGTTGAAATCCCAAAAGTAAATACAGAAAGGTATCAAATTTTTGAAACAAAGTACCATAAACTTAAGGTCGAAAAAAAAAGGTTTTCATAGCTAACTAAAATTAAGCAAGGACAACAATATCATCTACTCACAAAGGACAGTTAACATTTGACCTCGTACAAATGAAACTCCTGATAACACTAGAACCACAGGGGAGAAAATATTGACATCACGGTTTGGCAAAAGAACATGTAGGATTTTGCAGGAATGGTGGCATATCTTTGCTGCTGGTAAAGCTTAAATTAACTGGGCCAATGCTTCTGAGTGCAAAATTTCCCTATACAAGTTTCAAAGGGACAAAAATGAGGAGAAAAAGGGTTATCTCAAATGTATTGGCAAACTTCCTTAATTTCTGCTTATGAATTCCAGCATAAATCAAAAACCCAATAGAAACTGATTGAAGTGGAACTGAAGCCAGATGGTGACACAGAGGAGGGAAGGGTCCTCAGCTGGCACTCACTACTACCCAACCATACCATGATGACAACGTGGGGAGTTGTTGGAAAGAGAAATACTGTTTTTCTCCCTGTCAAATGCCATTTCAATCATGGCTGACTTAAGGCATATTACAGTTTAGTGGAATTTCCAATGTGTTATTTATGTGGATTTGTAAATTGCATTCATTTCCTTATAATATATAAAAGCATGTATTAAAATTTCACTAAACTTGTCTCTCACATGAGATAATACATATTATTACTAATATTTATACTCATCATTTTCCTTAATCACCAGGGACAGAACAACAGCTGGGGATTGCCTTTAATCTATCAGATATCATACCAGATACAAATGCACAATCTTCTGAGTCATTTCATCAGTTTCCAAAACAAAAATATAAACATGAGTTATCATCTGTCACAATAGCTTTAAGTGATCAAGCCCTTGCAATTGATCAAAATTAAGCCATTAAGCAAAATTATAATAAAGGAAAGTATATGATAAGAGGATCCCTGTGTATCATGAATATTCTGCAGCCGTAATAGAATTTCCCTGAGGGTAAGAGAGTGTATTTTATCATGTTCCAAGGGCTCTCTAATAGTAGATAGCTATATCCCTGGGGCTAGAAATTAGGCCTGAACCCAATAGAGTTGTTGAAGTTTCAGTGGAAGAAACTCATAAACAACACATATGTGAAATATATTGATACATTCTTCTTAGAGATAGTTTATGGCACCTCAAGCAGGTGGTCTTTAATCAGTGATAGTTTCTTTATGCGAAAAAGAAGTACATATATTGTCTTATAGTCAATATAGATATGTGTGTATATATGTATGTATATATGTATATATATATGATGGAGGCACAGAGCCAAGTGAGAGAAGTCCAAGAATGTGCATCATTTTCCCTTTACCATCTAAATGCCTAGTCCCTGTGTTACTACTATTGCAAAATGTGTGCCTACTGAAGTTCGTTGGGCAATAGTATAAGCACAGCAATAGTCTCATGACTAGCAATTGAGGTACTTAACATCAGCATTCCAGTCTCTTCTTGATTACAAGGAATAAAGAACAAAGACCAAATTCCTCTCTAAAAACTCACAAGAATTCTTGGGGAAGTGACAACATCATGAATCACCTCCACTACCATGCCTTAAAGGGAATCAGCTAGGCTTCATGGAGACTGAAATATATGTCTGGAACTAGAACAAGCATTCAGAATACCATGCAAGACTCAAAGAAGTTACTTTGTGGGTAACCCCTCTGTTATCACCAGCTATCATGCCCTATGCTGTCTCCATTATTTCAAGAATATTTTTCTATGATCTTAATACAACTGCATTCTACTGATATTCAACCATTCATTCATTCACCAAATATTTATTGAGTGCCCATTCTTACACTAGATACTGGGGATTTATGAAAGCAAGACAGACATGATCCCTACTATTGTGAAGCTCAGAGTCTATTGGGAAAAAAAAGTATCTAAATACAACTCAACAATTAAGAAAAAGCTATGAAAGTTAGGTATAATTTTCCATGAGAACAAGTAACAGGTGTTTTTGCCTTGTGTCTTCTATTTATTTGTGCTCCCTACTATCTCTACTATCTCATGGCTCCTGCTAAGTGGGTCTTACTTTGGATTCCACCTATTAACCATGATTCATTCTGTTAGAGAAAAAAAATGACTGATTGAATAACTTGGTCACTATCAGCTTAGAGAATCTGTTTCGGGAAGAACAAACATTGCCAGGATGTCTCAAAATCCACTGAACACTTACGGGATTTGGGGGTCTGCAAAAGTCATTCATTTGTGTTCCAGGTGTAGGGGACATATAGTAAAAACATGAAGACCTGTTTATAAGAATTCCTTGGAAGGGCTATCGGTATAACAGGGACTCTGACTCTACCATTTGAAACAGATAGGTCCCCTGTGTGACCTAACCAATATTGGAATGCAAACATCTTGTTTTTGTAATGGCCGCCTGCTTCCAGAAAATTCCCTTACAGACTGTTTAAATTAAAGTCCATTAGGTGGGCAATAACACCTTTAATTTATACCAGGAAAATTTATTATGAGGAAGTATTAAGTTAGTAAAAGGGGATTAAGTACTAAAAGGGGTAAAGAGAACCCCAAAGCATACAGGGATAACAAAAGTAGGAAGCGTCACCAACTCCAGCACGGAGGGAGAAACAAACTTGGAAGTGGATGCCTCCTACCCTCCAGCACAAAGCCGACACTCTGAGTGTCTGAGGGAATTGGAGGAGCACTTTTTGGATGAGAGAAATTCACCAAGGTGCTGCAGGAAACCTCTCCCTGCCCATGAAACTTCCTAGGAATTCATCTTTTGGAGTGGCCTTGAGAGTCGCTAAGAAGCTGCTTGCTGTGAAGTAAGAGAGCTCACTGGAAAGCCACCTACCCTGGTGCTGGTGAGACTGGCTGGCAAGCTATCACTAGGATAATGGCGGAACTCACCAGGAAGCTGAAGTGGGTATCCTTCTAGCACCTTTACCATCACTCTGCAGTTGGCAAGGAGAGAGGCCGACAGGGTCCAGCTCCAGCATCACAAAGTGTGGAAAGAAGGCTAGATTTGAAGTCGAGAAGCAATCAGCTGGTAACTAGCATACCCTCACTGGTATGAGGAAGTCTTTGCTTTCTTTATTGCCATGGTTTTCAATTATGCTGATGATTTTTGGGATCCTCTGATGAAAATCAGTCCTTATTTTAACTTACATTCAGAAAACTGGTGTATTCTAAAATTATTTATTCAATATCATAGTCTGCAGACAACTCTATGTGCAACACATAATGATGAATTCAACTATTTTATAATATTGTGCATACTTACATATGGATTTATTAGATGTATACATCTTCAGAAAATTTGTTAATTCAATTTAATTCAACAATTGTTACCACCTACTATGTGCAATTCGCCTTACAGAGATGAACGATTTATAGGTGACCCTGTTCTGATAGTAAGACAAATTCACACAAAAGTAACTTTAACACAATCCGAATTTTTGTGTGTTACTGTATTCAGTCATTTGATACATGTTGTTTGGCTGCCGACCATGAACCATGTAACTTATTATAGTTACAAAATATGAAGGCATTAGGGAGTTCCCCTGGAGATCTCAGACATTCTTTGTAAAAATTGAGACTTGAATTGTGCTTTGAGGTATGGAATTATTCTTCAGTAGCTGGATTGGGGGATGGAAACTGAGCAGTCAAGACAGAGAGAGCAACCTGAGCAAAGAATTGGGGGAGAGTGTAAGAATTCTTCCATTTATTACATTCAAATCATAGTCAGCTCTCAGTTTATTATAAATAGATTCTCTTGTCCTCTCTCCCCACTGTTTAGTTTTCCTACACACTATAGCTATTTTAATCTTTGCACAACAGAGCTTAGATTATATTGTTCTTTCTCAAAACCTCAACATGTTCAATCCACCTCATACAGAATTCAGAGAAATGCCTCCTGTTTTTCAAGGCCCTTCAGGGTAAAGCCTCCAACTCATGCTTCAACGTGTTATCCCAACTCCCGAGTGCTCAACTCAACTAATTGCCTCAAGTATCATTGTTCATATGTACCCCTTCACCCAGAGCACACCCTTCACAACTCTATAAAAAAAATTCTAGCATTTTTTCCCAAGCCCATTCAAAATGTTACTTTTCTACAAAGACAATTTTTAATCTCCCAATTAATGACGTTTCTTTTCTGAACCCTGATGGGAGTGGGGGTAGAGGAAGGTTGGTAAAATCAATTATAGGGCTTCACTTGTTTTTACACCTCAAAAATAGTGATGAGGATTATGGAAAAGCTACGGGATTATAGAATATAAGATGTCTGGGATGCCTGGGTGGCTCCATTGGTTGAGCGTCTGACCCTTGATTTTGGCTCAGCTCTTGATTCCACACTCTTGGAATCAAGCCCTGCGTTGGGCTCTGCACTAAGCATGAGAGCCTGTTTAAGATCCTCTCTCTCCCTCTGATCCTCTCTCCCACTCACTCTCTCTCTCTCTCTCTCAGAAAAAAAAAATAGAATATAAGATGTCTGGTCAAAGTAGCTGTGACTAGAAAGGGTCAAATGTTATGTTGGGAGCATTTCATTACCTATTCAGGAGAAAGATGACTCCCAAACCTCAAGATAAAGCAGATAAAAAAAATAAATAAGAAATTTTCTCCTGGATCAGATAAATATTCTGTGTATTCCAGTATTCTTCTCAGCCTTTTCCAGAAGTAAATGGCTATCCCCTTCATGTCAACTTCAAAGGTCAGGGACATGCTCCCACAATATCCTGGATTCCTTTATGAAACATCAGTAGAAAGGGAGAAAGCCAGAAGCAGATTTATTGTCTATCTAGAGTTGTCTGATTATTTATACCTCTTCATTCTTCCAGGGCTTCAATGCATAGTAAATTTGCAGTTGGCATCTATGCTTGCACTTCAGGTGCTATAAATCAAGACAGAAAGGTGCCACATTTTAGTTTTTTAATGATCAAATGCTGGCAGTCGTGGGGTCTCCTTAAAGAAGGCTGCTTTTATAATCCAAGTGAAAAGCTTACTATGAATATTGAAATACAAGTTAGATTCCAGAGGTATGTGCAGACAAGGTTGGAATAGGAGAATAAAATGGTATGGAATATCATGATCCCATTCTAATTTCACCATTAATTCCTCAGAGTTACCTGTCTGTCTTGACATGCTATTGAAATGTAGTATCTAAGGATACAAGATTCCTTGTGCTGGAAACCACTTCTTCTGAAATGTGGCACAGCAGAATTATATGGCTCTGTGGTCTCTGATGACTTGTGGATGAGGCATACTATATACGTCTCACTTCCTTTTCTTTCTAGAGAGTTGGGCTTATTGAAGTGTGACTGATTTTTCTTTATAATATGTCAAACTGGCATTTTATTGATGTAGGTAGTGGTGTAATATCATAATACTTTTGATGCAATTTTACACTATAGTGGGATTTGGGGGGAGAGTCGCTGGCTTAATTTTCTTTTCTCTTTTTTTTTAAAATGTACAATTTAATATAGATTTGCTTCCTTTGGAACTCAATAGAACAACATATTTAGGTGACCAATAAAATAACCTTTTTGAACTTTTTGCTGATTAGCCTCTCTACCTTTTAAACCTGACTTAAAGAAACTCCAACTTGTCATTTAAAACAAAATATAACAACCCCCCAAATCATAACCAAAGAAAAAGATGATGTTTTTATTTTTTCTCTTGTGGGGTAATTATTCTCACTCTTGCTCTTACTTTTTAGTACTTATTAAGAACTAGGACCATTATAGTATGTAAATTATACATTAATGTCAATTATAGTGAATAATTCTTTCCCTGATTATTGGAAATATATATTTTCTTCAGTCTTTTAAAAGCTTAAACGCTTCCATGTTAAAAAGCAGCAATTAAATTATTTAAGCTCAACCGAAGGCAGCTTTAGGTTTACAGTTGCACGGAAAGTTTCGACACAAACTCACCACTGACAAAAAATGGAACATTTCAAAGTATTAACAGTTAACTGCTTAACAATCAACTTAAAAGATCTGACTTTAAAAGTACATGCACAGACATTTATTGTCTCCAAGACTGGCATCACACAAGTGAGACCGGCTTTTTATTCTTTTGCTTTTCACTCAGGGCACCTTTGACTATGAAGACCATTCATCACGGTCACCATTGTCTGGCACTTTAGAGATCTCACTACCAACAGGAGCAGCAGGAGACTCTGGTTTAGAAGAAGAAACGTTTTCAATTTCATTTTTAAAGAATGTGAGCCATTTAAAATTCTTTGTATTTTGACTTGTTCTATATTAGTAACAATGTCAGTCACACTATTGTCGATGTGCTCTGAATACATACTTATTAAGGGGCAGCTAAGACATTAGAAGCTATAACTCTGAAGGTTGGCTTCCTTTTTATTCTTTTGCCAAAGGGTTGTGACTAAAAGGCAAGGGGATGGCGTTAGTTGTGCTGGTCTCCATAGCATCTAAAATTGATGGGCTAGCTGAGTCCAGGGAACAAGCTGGGAGAAGTCTGGTACTGGTAAAGATACCTGGTCTCTCCATAATTCTGCAATTATCAAATTTTAAGTTCCAGCAGGAAATTTTAAGTGCTGACAACTTATTGAAAACATTTGAAATTACACACTTTATTTCTGGAGAGGAGCCAATATAGTCGTCAGGACGAAACTTCTCTCAGACCAGAGTATCTGCATGTCTTTTGCAGGCTTCTGATAGCTGTTTTCTGACACTCTTTGACTCTTCTGATAGATAAGGCAGAGAATAGAGGATGTGGCTATTTTATGATCGTGTTTTACTGTCTGAGGCCAAAGGAAGAATGATTTTTTTTCCTTTAACTCAAAAAACAGAGCACTAAGCATAGTGAAGAATTTGTTCAGAATTGTTGGATCATAAAAGTAATCCTGAAATGGTTTGTGGTCTAGAAGATATAAACTGGATTAGGGGACAGAAGTCCTGGGTCTCATTTCCTGTAGTGTCTGATCTGTTGGAAAAGCTGAGATGGTTGGGTTTCTTGACCTGCAGGATCAAGATTGGAAGTGTTGAAATCTATATCAGTTATATAATTGCTCAATCCCTTGCTTTGCTTTGGATCGGCATAAATCCGATCTAACCAGGGACAAATGAGATTGGGGACAGATTCCATCTTCTTTTTAGTAAACACACTATTGAGAGTAACTGCACGTGACATTCAACTGTATAGAGGAAGTTATCTTAGGATAGCTGCATCCCTTTATTATACAGGCACACCCCCAAGGTATTGTGCGTTTATTTCCAGACCACCTCAATCAACCAAATATCAACAGAAAACAAGTCAGATGAATTAGCTGGTTATTTGGTTCCTCGGTGCACATAAAACTTGTGTTTACATTATACTGTAGTCTATTAAGTAGGCAATAGCATTATTCAACAAAATGCACATACCTTAACCAAAAAATACTTTATTGCTAAAAATATTAACCATCACTTGAGCTTTTCATGAGTTGTAATCACTGATCACACATCACAACACCAAATACAAAAATTATGAAAAAGTTTGAAATATTGGGAGAATTACCAAAATAGAACACAGAGACATGAACGGAGCAAATGCTATTGGAAAAATGGTGCCAATAGGCTTGTTTGATTCAAGATTGCCACAGATTTTCAGTGTGTAAAAGATACAATATCTGCGAAGCACAGTAAAAAGAAGATAGGCCTCTATATTCTTGTTGGAAACTACGCTTTTCATTTAAAGCACTTCCCACAACTGTATGTTAGCATTTTTAAACGTGCAATTATCTGTTTAGTGTCTGTTTTGTGCACTGGGCTCTGTGTTGTAGGATGCAAGGAACTCTATAGGTCTTGCGCTTCACCATGTCTCACACAGTGTCTCATACATAATATGAGGGCTTAATACATATTTGTTCTATGAATAAATTAATAGGTGGTAAATTTAAACTGAAAAACATCAGAGTCCCAATGGCCCTAGCTTTGGGATCCAGAAAAAGGAGGGATATATAAATGGGGAAGGGAAAGAGTATGTTGGACATTCTTTCCTTTGAATTCATCAATGAGCAGATAATATTACTAAAGTCATTTTACAGACTTTTTTTGTAATTGATCAAAATACTCATATATTTTATAATGATGCTAACATGTTTTAATATAGCCTATCTAATTTATAATGAAATGCAATCACATTCTATAGATGGGTCCTTATACCAACATCAAGAAAGAGAAGCAAGGCTAAAAAATGAATGCTATAAATATGACTATAACGAAAAACAAGACAATTTTTAGAAATCTAGACACTTGAGTCAAAGAGATAGGGATTCAAATCCTGACTAAGTTATTTTGGGCCAGATGCTTAATTTTTACATCCATAAAATACAGGTAATAGAACTGATCAATAGGATACTCTAAGAATGAATTCAGATAATATATGCAAATCATATCACGATGCCTGGTCCATAGTAAGCACCTAAGAATATTAATGTCTAAAATGATCATATTTATAATTGTACTTGTTAGTATTTGAGTATTCCAAGTCTACAAAAATGAGTTCCCTAATACATTCACTAGGGCTCACTCTCTGCGAACAGAGTTCCCATAGTCTCAATATCATGTGTAAAGTTTCCCTTCCCCGTCCATCTGTTATTGAAACTTGGCTGTTTCTGAAGACTCTGCACCTGCTTTCAAGTGGAGGCACCTTTGCTCCCACACCCCATGTATCATGATGCCTGGAGGTGCCCTGCTTGATTTTCATCTCTTAAGTAGCTTTCCCTACTACCTGTCAATCACAGTAGTGTTAAAGAAGGGTTTTCCGTAACACTATGCCACCCACTGTGATTCTTTGTGCAGTCATGTACAACCTCACCCGTACTCTCTACATTCATGAATGTTTTGGCACCTGGCTCACTATCTTCCCCTACAGAAGAATCTTGGCATGATTCTCGGCAATTTCGAAAATCACAAAGGTGATCCATCTGGACACTGGCTTCAGTTCTTTGACCATATTACCAATCCTCTTTTCCTCTACTCCACTTCAGATATCCAACCCTATGGTCATAAATTAGAATTTGCTGTCAACAATAATGGCCTCACCTCTAAACGCCCAAATTCAAATAGCCTACATTCTTATTTGCCCGGTTGATTTTCTCTGTGAGCTCAACTTCAACTACACAAGAGCTCCAGTATATTGTCCCTACCATGTATTTACTCTCTATTGTCTTCGTACATATCTTTATCTTGTTTACTTATTATCTTAGACCTCATGGCCCATCATTAAAATCATTGAAATGTCTCTCTTGCAGATATTTTTATAACTCCAAACCCCCTTTTATACTCCTCACTCGGATCTGGTCATCAAAATAACTAAAAAATCTCATTTTAATGAATAAATAAAAGTGAGAAGAAAATAACCTCATATTTTTATAATTAAATCTGTTACCCACCTGTAACCTTATTCTTTCCATTTTTTTTCTCTCAAATATAAACCATTTCTCTTTTCAGAGTTAATCTCTTAACCTGGGCTCCAGCCCTTCCTCTTTTACTCAGGATTTTGCTCCAGAAATTATTTTGTCTCTTCCCTTTGCTACCAATTTTCCCTTCTTTGTTGGATCATTTTTCACAAGGAAAGCTGAATGGCCTTATCATTAAAAATCCCTCTACCTCCAGCTGCCATCAAATTTCTCAGTAACTTTTTGAAACAAAGCTCCTTGAATGATTGCTTTGTGTTCCCTGACTACTTGTTCACTTCTAATCCCCTTATTAATATATGATCGTCAGGATTTGGTCACCACCACACCACTAAAGCTGCTCTTGTTAAGATCACCAACAGATCCATGTTGTGTAAAATCCAACTTTATTTCTCGTTGTGTTCAAATCCTCAACAGCAATGGACACAAATATTTACTCTTTTGGTCTTGGCCAGTCAACCCCCATTCATTTGACTTCCAAGACACGGATACATTTTGTTTCTTTCTCCAACTTCATTGACTGTATTAAATTATTCTTTCCTCCTCTCTACTTATACTACATCCCAAAGAAATTCCTCTTGCTTCTATGGCTTTGAATACAGTAGGATTTTATGCCGACTCTTAAACCTTTATTACCATCCCTAAATTATAGACCTGAAAAATCTTTTTGAGTTTCTGATTATTGATTTCTACCCATTTTCTGATTGCTACCCATTTACATGCCTAAATCTGATCCTCATAGCTCATCCATATCTTAATAAAACGCACTACAACACATTCTGTTTTTCAAGCAAAGGCTTAAGAATCTTCTTTGATTTCCCACTTTCCTCAAGTTGCTTTATCCAGGCAATCAGCAACTCAGCTCCTGAAAAAGTGCAAGAAATGTTTAAAAAAAGGAAAAAGAAATAAAATATGATGATATCCTTGAAGACTTTACATCTTCCACTCATCATCCAACCACATCCTTCACAGGCTTCCCATCACATTATAGATAATAGAGGAAATCTTCTGCATTCATTGTATGAGCCCTACAGGTTAAGATTGCTAATTTTTTTTTTCACTCACTCAGTCACTCACTCCAACCACATGGGCACTGTTGATGCTTCTTAAATGTGCTACACTCTTGTCCATCTCAGGGCCTTTACACTGACCCACATGAAATGCTTTTTGTTAGACCTTCACATCATTTCCTCCTGCTTATCATCTGAGTCACTACTCAAATGTCATCTCTTTAGAAATAATTATTTGACTGCTTTATTTAAAGTACCTCTTCCATCCCCAGTAATGAGCAGTCCCTTTACCGTGTGCTTTATTTCTTATACTATTCAACATTGTCAGACTATGCACACACACCCCTCATGCACAACATATATATTTGCTTATTGATTTCTCTTAATACAATTTAAGATTCATGAAAGAGATTAGTCCTGTTCAATGCTGTAACTTCATAGCCTAGAATAGTGCCTGCTACCTTTTGGATATTCGATAAATAATTGTTGAATCAGATTGGAATCTGTGATAAAAATGAATTACATATAAATGGCTTTTGGATCTTGTCTACGTATACAGTTGATTAAACCAAACATGTGGGGGACAGAGTAAAAATTATGATTGAATAATATTATTGCAGGGTGCCTGGGGGGCTCAGTCAGTTAAGTGTCAAAATCTTGGTTTCAGCTCATGGCATGATCTCACAGTTCGTGATATCAAGCTCCGCCTTGGGCTCCATGCTGACAGCGCAGAGTCTGCTTGGGATTCTTTCTCCTTGCCTGTCCACTGTTTGCATCCTCTCTCTGTCTCAAAATAACTAAATAAGCTTTTAAATTGACACTATTGCAGAGAGAATATTTTATTCTCATTCACTGAAGGTTTGTTTTGTTTTGTTTTGTTTTTTGTAGGAGTGTAAGGAGTATAATCTCTCCAATCAGCATGCTGTGCTTCCTGCCATGGCAATGCCAGAAATATCGTGGGGATGATCTTAAGGGTTTCAAAATTGTTGACTTTTTATGTACCTAAAGAATATGTTACATGAGAAAGGCAGTAAGAAGAAAAAGGATAATTGGGTTCAACAATTTCACTTTTGTGTTCAATTCAAAGGCCTTTGACTTAGTCCCCTCTGATTGGTAAAAGGGCAGTCCTTGGGAGTTGAGTCACATCTCAATTTTACTGAGAAGAAGCTTCTTGGTTAATATATAAATCCGTGAATATTAAGCACCTACTCTGTGTCAAGTTCTCCTCGAGGCATTGGAAAATCAGTGAACAAGACTGACTCCAATATTTCCAACATTCATTAAGTTAACCATTTACTGGGGAAGAGGTTTTTTATCAAGGAATTATGGGTGTGATGGGCTTTATAAGAATCACAAGTGCCATCTCACAATGATCCTCTCTAAAATACTTGCTTCTCAGTTTTTTTTTAAATTTTTTTTTCAACGTTTATTTATTTTTGGGACAGAGAGAGACAGAGCATGAACGGGGGAGGGGCAGAGAGAGAGGGAGACAGAATCGGAAACAGGCTCCAGGCTCTGAGCCATCAGCCCAGAGCCCGACGCGGGGCTCGAACTCACGGACCGCGAGATCGTGACCTGGCTGAAGTCGGACACTTAACCGACTGAGCCACCCAGGCGCCCCGCTTCTCAGTTTTTGATGGGCTAGATGTCTTTGGATTTTCTTGCTGTTCCTCTGACATCTTAAGAGCTCTGGGATCCTTGTTCATGACGAAACCCTTTTCACTCTGGACCAGTTTTACTCCAAGAGCCCCAACCATTCAAGACCTGAAGAGTCAGACAAAAGTTATGTGATGATTTCAGCATCCTGGGAACTTTTCCACTAAGTCAATACCTAACTCCACCTTGGAACAAGAGATATTTTTATTTATCATTGAATACTCACCACCTAATAGTTCCTGGAAAATGTCATTATTCCCTCTGCCTAATTGACACTTGCCAGTAAGACTCAGGACACAGTAACTTTCCTAAATCCACTCCTTCCAATTCCAGTCACTGAACCAGAATGGGTCACTATTGGAATGTATATGTGTCAACCTCATATATCTCACAGATTATGGAACCGTGGCTTCCTATGAATTTTACAAGGCTAAAAAAAATAGGGATGATTGCAAATTATTTTGTTATTTTTATCTTGTTTAATTGGAGAAAAAGTGTTTAAGACTAATACTAAAATAGAGTTGGTATGTTGTGAACATGTGGCTATGTTATACAACAAAATAGCAATTAAGTAAGAGCATATATTCTGCTTTGTTTCACTTGAACATTTTAAAGTAATGTTGTTTTAATATTTGATAAATATAGACTTAAGAGCTTGAAAAAAAAAGAAAAAATTAGGGGTGCCTGGGTGGCTCAATCGGTTAAGCATCTGACCTCAACTCAGGTCATGATCTCACAGCTGGTGAGTTGAAGTCACCCGCCCCTGAACCCAGTCGGACTCTGCGGACAGCTCAGAACCTAGAACCTGCTTTGGATTCTGTGTTTCCCTCTCTCTCTCTGCCCCTCCCCCATCCACGCTCAGTCTCTTTCTCTCAAAAATAAACATTAAACATTTTTTAAATAATTAAAAAATATAAAATTATAGTGCTTCTCATCTTTTATTTTTGGACATTTTAAAAGACCTTTATGACTTGTTATTTTTCAAGGTTAACATATTCAAACTAAAATTCTCACTAAGTATATGATTTATTGAACCACCTCATACTGAGTGGAATCGCTGAACCTCTTCTGCTGTATGTTTCCCAAGGAAGTGTGGTGAAGCAAAGCAAAAATTGTGTCTCTTTTGTGAATGTGAATGCCAGCTCTCCTGGCAGAACACTTAGTTTCCAAGATGGATGTGCAATTGACACTGGATGGAGCACATTTAAGCTTTTTACCTCCTGCAAAATACTTGAACCACATTGTGATTTCAACTTATTTCTCCATCTACTTTAACTCAATACAATGTACTCCATTGTCTGTGAACAGATTTCAGAATTTCATGTGTCAAAACAGGATTGAAGACAATTGCTTTGTTATTAATGAATTAAACTAATTATGGGCACTATATGATACAAACCTGGCTTTAAAAGTAGGATATTATTGTAGAACTTAGTTTAACTTGATCTACGTAAGACACACCTTTTCAAATGAGTAATTTGGTTAACTATGGAGAAAAGATTTTTAAAAACATGTGATGCTAACAGAATACATTTAAGCTATAGAAATTAAAAAATTATCAAGCCCTCTTTCAAATCATGTAGCATTACCTTTTTTATTAGCTTTTTAAATTTATATCTTACCTCCTAAGGCCAGTGCTTTAAAAGCATTATGTTGTACTTTCTTCTGCATTATTAATTTGAATGATCTTTATTTTTCAGAGTAACTAAACTTTGTAGAGACCTCCACTCTTAAGTCCTGAGATTTTGAGATACTAATTTTTTATCAATTATACCTAAAATAGTATTTCCTATTGTCTGAGATTCTCAAATACAAATAATGTGCTTATTCTATTTATATTAAGTAACATGCCATAAGCACTATCAGAAATACTGTTGTGTTTTTTTTTTTAAATTTTTTTTTTCAACGTTTATTTTTGGGACAGAGAGAGACAGAGCATGAACGGGGGAGGGGCAGAGAGAGAGGGAGACACAGAATCGGAAACAGGCTCCAGGCTCCGAGCCATCAGCCCAGAGCCTGACGCGGGGCTCGAACCCACGGACCGCGAGATCGTGACCTGGCTGAAGTCGGACGCTTAACCGACTGCGCCACCCAGGCGCCTCTCTGTTGTTTTTTTTTTTTTTTTTAAGAAACTTCATCTGTTTGTGATATTAAAATTCTAGGTGTTAGACAAATTTCTCGCTTTAACATATTTGCACACTTCGACTTTTCATGTACAGTTGCTTTCAATTATAGTTTTAACATGATTGAAAGTTATCTCTTCTGAAAGGGTTCTGCTATATAATGCTAACTCATTTGTGTTCTTGGAAGCAGTTATATTATTGTAGAGTCTGTGGAAAATGTCAAGATTCCCACGTCCACTACTCTCCTGCCATAAAATCCAGAGCTTAAACTCCTTAAAAATAAAGCCAAAAACTCCTAATCTCGCTTACTCTTACTAATGCTTCCTCTTCCTCTTCTTTAATGCATGAAGACCAACCAATTGGATGTATTCAACTACGTGGAAAAACCAGATATATCAACTGGAAGTTTCCTTAGAGAAATCTATATTTAGCATCTTGCTACCTGAATTGCCTTTATCCATTTGATTTTCTGGGCTGCACTGCTCCCCAATTAAACTCCCTCTATCTGACCATATCGGTTCAGGTTTTTCATAACCTCACCCTGTGTACTATTCCTCCAGCTTGAATTGCACATGCTTTACAAGTCAGGACTTTGTCCATCTCATTTTATATATCTATGTTATGAGAATAATAATTATTTTCATTTTTCTCATGTAAAGTTGTATAACATAAATGTGTTATGTACAACTTTTCTATATCTGTCATTGCTCCAAATCCTTTTTGTTATCAAGACAACAAAATGTTTGCCTCATTCTAGATCAGGAACTGACTTCAAATATCTCTGGTTATGATAATCAGTCATTAGAAATAGTCCCACCTCACCTCTTTTTCCCTCTCCCTCAAAAACATTTTTCCTTAGACATAAATCTTTATTAAAAGTTTCTACACATTTTTATAAGTTATTACCAGAGTTATGTAGAATATACTTATGGCAGATTCACCACTAATAAGTTCCTTAGAAAACTAGCAGGTTTTTTGTTTGTTTGTTTGTTTGTTTGTTTTATAAAGTGTTCATTAATTTTTAGAAGAAGGCTTTTCACATAAATGATGCCAATCAATTAAACTAAGTGATAATATTTGAAACCATCTACTGGAATTTTCCAGATAATCATATCTCAGTAGTTCTGCTTTTGGAGGGACCGGTCCAGTTCCACATCATAAAGAAATAGCAGTTCTTCAAAGCTGATCAAAAGGATCAGGAGAAAATTACTTATACTTTATAAGAAGGGTGAATACTCAAGAGGTCTCTACCTTTGCAACACATACATATGCACTCAAGTTGTTTTTTTTTTTAATTTTTTTTTCAACGTTTATTTATTTTTTGGGACAGAGAGAGACAGAGCATGAACGGGCGAGGGGCAGAGAGAGAGGGAGACACAGAATCGGAAACAGGCTCCAGGCTCTGAGCCATCAGCCCAGAGCCCGATGCGGGGCTCGAACTCACGGACCGCGAGATCGTGACCTGGCTGAAGTCGGACGCTTAACCGACTGCGCCACCCAGGCGCCCCGATATGCACTCAAGTTTTGAAGATAATACTGTATTGAATATTTTCTATAAATTAAGTCATTTCCTTTAGGATAAATTGCATGTGTGTTTCTCTCAGTTCAACACTGTAGAGGAATATGCAGGCTTTTTAGTCAGCTCTGCAATACTCCTATTTTTTGTTTATTTTTCTAAATAAAATGTCTCAAATTATGGAGATCACTACCAAAAAATCAAAATCAGGTCTTAAATATTTAGGCAGCTTACATTCAACCATTTGCAACAGACGTTTACTGCATTTAGTTATCTAGAGGCATATTTGGAGTTGAACTTATCCCAAAGTGTTTTCCCTTCTAGGAATTCAATATTAACATTTGTGTTTAGCCATGCTGAGTCATGGTAGTATGTGGTTTACATTTTTTCTTTCCAAGTAAAGTTTATGGGAATCATGTTTCTAAGTTGAAACTCTAGAATTTTGAGCAGTAATTTTCCTGCATATTGAAGTGAAACCAGGACTTTTTGTGAGGAATTTTTGCGGCCTCTCACTCTACTTCCTCTGCCAACCATGTGTATAGGTGAAGTTACTACAGAACTCTTGGAATAAGCTCACAAGAAGATGGTGACTCTTCCTTCTCCTGGGTTGCTACATGGCAAGCATACTGCAGGTGGGGTTTCTGTCATATTATGTAACCTTGAATTCACCACTCTCCTCATCAAAAATATGGCTGTGCATATGGCGCCTGGGTGGCTCAGCCGGTTGAGGGTCCGATTCAGCACAGGTCATGATCTTGTGGTTCACGAGTTAGAGCCCCTCATCAGGCTCTGTGCTGACAGCTCAGAGCCTGGAGCCTTCTTTGGATTCTGTGTCTCCCCCTCTCTCTGCCCCTCCCCTGCTTGTACTCTACTTCTCTCTCCCTCTCTTTCTCAAAAGTATATAAAATATTTTTTAAAATGTGGCTGTGCAACCAATATTCCTGGAGGAGTTCACAAAAATATGAAGTTCATAAACTTGAGAAGTTAAAAATAATATATACCCAACCCTCACACATGGAAATTCTGATTCTATAATCCTGGGCTAGGAATAGAGCTACCCTATTTTTTTTTTAATCCATGGTTGATTCTGAAGAATAATTAAGATTAAGAACAACTGTTCTAAGTCCTTTAAGTTAGCATTCCTGGATCCTGTCAGAGAACCTCAAATACCCACTGTGAGAGCAAGTTTCAAATTTGATTTTTGACTTTTTTCTTAGCAGCTAAAACTCGGAGGCTGTACCTATGAGAATAACCCTGGCCACCCTTCTGGAATCTGCTGAGTTTCCTTGTATTCATTTGGCTCACAGTGGCCCTTGAGCATCACAATGGTACCGAATGTGGTGCACATCAAGGTACTTCATTACATGTGATAGTGCCTAGACTGGTATGGCAACAGTGAGATTCCCAGACAATTCCAAGACTCTCTTCCCATTGGATTCAACTCCATTTACACTACTGTGAAAACTTCCCTGCTTCTTCAGATGGTCATCTCATGTTGGCTGTCATCGAGTTTTGTTTGAATCTCTATAAATAGCTTTTATCATCCTGGTGGGTTAGAGTGAGTCATGTATTTATCAGTCTCTCCATTGGTCTTTCCCTTGAGTTTGTGGACATCGTCTTTTTAGCACTTAAACTTCCATGCTGACATGCAGCATGGTGCCTTTCAATAAGGTGTACTCAGTGTAAAGATGCCTCCAAAACCTGAATATAAGCTGAGTCTCAGGTCCATACTGATATATATTAGTTTACCAAGTAAATATGCAATCAGGGATAACAAACTACCATTTTGTACTAGTTGTCTATTGTTACTGTAACAAACTGCCACAAATTTAGTGACTAAAACCAATAGAAACATATCATTTCAAACTTCTGCAGATCCGAAGTCCAGGTGGATGTGGCTGGTTCCTCTGCTCAGGATGTCACAAGACCAAATTAAGGTGTCAGTTCACATTTACTTGGAGGTTCTGGAGACGAGTCTACTTCCAAGCTCTTTTAAGTTGTCAGAATTCAGTTCTTTGCAGTTGTAGGTCTAAGGTCCTCATTTTCATGCTGGCTGATGGCCTGGAACCTCTCTCAGCTCCTTAAGACCACCTGAATCTTTGGTCATGTTTGTTATCCCCTCTGTCTTCAAGTCAGTAAGGATGAGACTTTCTCAGGCTTCCAATCTCTCAGATTTCCTTTTCTTTTCTTTTTCTTTTCTTTTCCTTTCTTTCTTTTCTTTCTTTCTTTTTGTTTTTAATGCATGTCTTCTGCCTCCAGCTGGAGAAAGTTCTCTGCCTTTAGGGGTTTATGTGATTAGATTCGGCCCAGCTAATGCAAAATAATTACATCTGCAATCTCCCTTTTGATATGAAATGTAAGATGCTCTCAGGTCTCAGGGATTAGACTATGGACACATTTAGAGGAAATGGGTACATTCTGCTTATTAGACTTTTGTGTATTTATTAGCACTTCACTTTTTTCCTATCCATTTTATGTTTACCACTCTAACTCATAAGGAATCTTGCCATCATGTATCGGCTGCTTTTAGAGCTGATGAGGCAAACGCTGAATCAAAAGGTCAGTGAGCTGTACATTTTCAATACAGCTACCTCTTTTCCCTCCCAAAGACACACTGACATTTTGGAGCCGGTTTTCTTTTTTCTTATCCTTGTTCCTTATGAGCCATATCACACCATGATCCAGAACACCTTGGCTTCATGTTTAATTATCTCTGAGCTCATAACTTCTCTTCCCCTTAGAAACTACAGAGAATATTTTTCTCCATTTATTCAAATACTCTTTCCTATTAACTTACAAGAATGAGCATGAGCAATTTAAAATGTGTGATTCCCCATGGATTTAAGCTATAATTTGTTTCCTTCAATGCAAAAAAATAAACGGAATATTGGGGGGGGGGAGTGTTCATAGAGTATACTGAAAGAAAACAACGTACATTTAAATCACAACTTCAAGACTGGTCTCACTTTTAAAAGAAACAGCTCTGGCTTAAAATACAATAGTGTTTTGTGCTAAAAGCTGAAGCACTAAAACACATCCATTTGAAAATAAAGTCATAATAGTCTCAAGAGCTGCGTCTGATCTCACTCACTTCTCACCAGAAAATAGTGTTATGTACAGGTGGCAGCAGTGATGTAATGTAATGGATGTCGAGAGTATTTGTTAAGATACCACTGGGGGCTGACGCTTTATAGCAGCTGCACTCCTTCCTTGGTGAGTTTGGTTTTCAAAATGAGTTCTCATCCATTCAAACAGGTTCTTTTGCTCGAAGTCTCCAAAGACTATTTCATTATCCTCCCTTTTCAATGACTTTCCATAAAGGAATACAAGATGTGAATCTGGTTTTAATATGTACCATTTAAAGTAGTTATCAATGATACATTAGCCATTCCAGCCAGTGCCCCTGTGAGGTGGGTGAGTGAATAATTACAGGTGACCTTCAGACAAGTGAGGATCTAATGTAGGCTCGAAGGCTTCTAAGTATAGGGTGTTTTGTCTGATGGGTGAACAAGCACTGAGTCATTAGCATGGCATTTGAGGGATCACTAGGGATTTGTAACTAGAATAAACCGATTTTTTCTTAGTCATGTTAACGGGCTATTCTTCTTACTTTAAATCTAGATTTTAGATTTTTCTTTCCTTATTTCAAGATTTAGCACTTTATGGTATATTTTCCTTCAGGAAAGGACACAGAATGGAACTATCAAAGGAACCATGCCTAATAAAAAAATTTAGAAGCCAGGACATTTTTAAAAGTTGAGAGAAATATGGATTCCTAATCCATGGCTGACTTGAAAAAAAAATCATTTCTAAGCAATTGTAAATGTTTAACCCTGGTTTGTAAAACTGACCAGCTCAATTGCCATAAATGAATATTTTATCCTGTTGAATAACCGCATTAAATCTGTCAAAATATTAGTTCATAAGCGGTGTGTGGAAAGATAACTTGTCATCCATCTTTGTTTTCTGATGCCCTGTGTAGAGTGGGTGCTTAACACAGATTCATTGAATAATGATGTCAATTCTTTTTGTATTCTCTTTTATTCCCTAATCTTTTTACTTCAAAGTGGTGAGAAAGAGACCTCATACAGAGGGGGAAAAAGGGTTTCTCTGCCTTAGATACTCTTTCAAGGTTGAGCCACATTTGAGAAAGCAAAACAATTCAGGCAGTAAGGGGTTGGATGCTTATAATGAAGACCTCTACCAAAATGTTTCTTTCTTTTTTATGCAATACACAAAAAGAAGGGTAAGAAATAAATTCTTACTAATTTATTTAATGGCTTTTTCCATTTTTAAAAATCATTTTCACATTTATTCTAGCCTGTTAACTTTATTTCTTCTTTTGGAGTTTCTTCCCCATTACTCTCTTCTGTAGTATTTTCTCCACTTGTCACTTAATTAACAGGAGACCCCTTGATAACAACCTTCCATCTTTACTAGACTAATTGTTCTTTATTCCTTAAACATGCAAAACTAGCGAGGCTTAAAAAACATACATCATTTGAGATGTGAATGTTAAAAACTACTCAGTTTTCTTACTTTTCATCTTCTCATTTTCCTCATGCTTTTCCCCCCATTTATGTTTTCAATGCCCCTCTTTAATTTTATTTGGTTTTCTCTGCTTTAGAGATAATTAGTAGCTTGTCATTTTTTAATTCTCCGTCTACAAGGCCAAAATTGATTTCATAATTAGTGTGAATAGTTATGCCAAGCTAAACAGTCCTTGGGCATCACTTTAGTTAGGTTCCGGAAGCAAGTGGTTAAGGACTCTATTCAGTATACAGCAGAATCAATATGGCGTTCATCTAAATTCCTTTATTGCAACAACACGTGAGAGCAAGTTTTCACTTAAGCAAGACCCACTTGTAATCAGATGGTCAATAATTACAACAACTAAGAGAAGTTGAATTATTTTACTCAGAACTTGCATCATTTACTAAAGAGGGGTGACAGTGTGACTGAGATTGTCTTCCTACCCATTCAGAATTGGTTTAAACTATACTAGGAACAACCACAAAAGACTAACAGGAAGAGCCTTTATCATTTCATCTGGAGTATACTTACAAGGTCAGTTTCCTCGATCAACAAAACCTCTTAACTTATACAGTCACTCATTCATTCAATAAATATTTATTGAGCTAACAGCATATTCCAGGGCATTGTGCTAAGGACTAAGACACATTTTTTCCTGCTTCAATGATCTCATGTGTAGCTAGAACAAGGGGAGGTATGGGTCAAGACAGAAATATATAATCAAAATCCAATGTGTGATAACTGTGACAGAGTTGTGTATGAGGAACACTGTAACACAAAGGAGGAGCTGATTGGTATTGATTCAGGGAAGAATCCAGTTGAACAAGACTAGCTGAGTGGCTTGCCTCCTCCTGATACTGCTGAGCACTGTTGGTGAGGCCCAGTACGTCTTTAGATTTCCGTTATTTCTTGTGCACAAAGAGAGTATGAATCCGATAGTAAGCAATAGCTAAAGTTTTCAAGGGCTTCCTATGTGGCAGGCACTTTTCTACCAATTTTACTTATAATAACTGATCTTTGCTCCAATCTATGAGAGAGATACAACTGAATATGTTAACTTTATCTGTTGTGAAGCCGAGGCCATGAGAAGTTAAGTAGTTTTGGCAGAGTCACCAGTTAGTAAGTGGTAGAGACAATAAAATACTACTGACTTTTTTCTCCTGTGAGTTTGAAGTGAAAACTCTTGCAGTGGAAATTTCCAAATTCATTTCCTGAGAAAGTAGCCTAAGAAAATTGATAGAAACTGGGGAAAGGGGAGTTGTCTTACAGCATACACACACACACACACACACACACACACATATATATAATTTATTTATATTCTTTATATATGTATACATATAATATTATATATATATATATATTTTAAAGCCATTTTAAACATGGCTGTATTTAGTTTCCATGGAATCCATGAACTTGCATAGAACACAGTATACCTTCTGAAGCCAGATGCTTAAATTCTTTCAAACATCTGACATAGGAGTTAAGACAAGGAACAGGATGACTAAATTAAGAATGGGTGGCACAGACAGTGTGGATGCTCCACAGAGAAAGTTGTGGCCTTAAAAGATTTTTACAGGGGCGCCTGGGTGGCTCAGTCGGTTAAGCAACCAACTTCAGCTCAGGTCGTGATCTCTCTGCTCCTGCGTTCAAGCCCCCTGTCAGGCTCTGTGCTGACAGCTTCAGATCCTGTGTGTCCCTCTCTCTCTCTCTCTCTCTCTGCCCGTACCCTGGTCGAACTCTCTCTCTCTCTCTCTCAAAAATAAAAACACTAAAAAAAATTTTTTTTTTTTAATAAAAACGGGGAGAAAAGACAGAATGAGTAAGTGGACTTCTTGGCCAAAGTAACAGGACTCATATCTGGATCTCCAACGCTCTTAAATAAGGGCAATTTGGGTTCTTTTTTAAAAGTGTCTTAGTGGGGCGCCTGGGTGGCTCAGTCGGTTAAGCGGCCAACTTCAGCTTAGGTCATGATCTCACGGTCCGTGAGTTCAAGCCCCGTGTTGGGCTCTGTGCTGACAGCTCAGAGCCTGGAGCCTGTTTCAGATTCTGTGTCTCCCTCTCTCTGACCCTCCCCCATTCGTGCTCTGTCTCTCTCTGTCTCAAAAATAAATACACGTTAAAAAAGAAAATTTAAAAAAAAAAAAGATTTTTGCAAACTCTTCTTGAGTAGTAGATATTATCATTTCTAAAGCTGTAACCTCACCACAGTAAGAAGAGTTACTTTTATTTAAGAAGAGTTAAGGCTTTTAACTGTTCCCACCATCCTGAGTGCGTGGGTGGCTCAGTAGGTTAAGCAACTGACTCGATTTTGACTCATGTCATGATCTCAGGGTCGAGTTCGGTTCGTGAAGTTCAGCCCCATGTAGGGCTCTGCACTGACAGTGCAGGGTCTGTGCAGGATTCTCTGTCTCCCTCTCTCTCTGTCCCTCTCCCCCTCACTTTCTACCTCTCTCTCACTCTCTCTCTCTCTCTCAAAAAAAAAAAAAAAAGAAATAAAACAAACCTTTCTTAAAAAGTAAAAAAAACCAAAAATTTCCCACTACCCCAACATCTTCTCTCCGTTCCAGTTTACTTCTGGGCAGTACCTACATATACAGGCATACAACTAAATTTAAATACTGCTGGGAAATATGTTTTAAAGTTATTTCCTTCCTTTCCTCTTTCATCTGTAGTAATTCGTCTTATTTCTGAAAAATGGGTATCTTCCATGATAACTTATAACATTAACAAAGAAGGGGGCGCCTGGGTGGCTCCATTGGTCAAGTGTCTGACTTTGGCTCAGGTCATGATCTCATGGTTCCTGAGTTCAGGCCCCACATTGGGCTTTCTGCTGTTAGCGCAGAGCCCACTTTGTTTCCTCTGGGGTGCCTGGGTGGCTTGGTTAAACAACTGACTCTTGGTTTCCTCTCAGGTCATGATCTCATGGTTTCGTGAGTTCAAGCTTGACATCAGGCTCTACACACTGACAGAATGCAGAGCCTGCTTTAGATTCTGTTTCTGTCCCTCTCTCTCTCTGCCCCTCCCCCTCTCATGCTCGCTCACTCTCTCTCTCTCAAATAAATAAACTTAAAAAATTGTTTTTTAAAAAGCAAAGAAAAAGAATCAGACTTTGTAAAATCCTATTCAGAGGTAATGATACAATTCAATTTTTCTAAACCTTCATTCTGAGGGGCAAGCTCTGTGAATGAGAATGTATTCAATGCTTAACTGATGGTCTTGTTAGAGCAAAGTTATATACCTTTTAAAACCAAGTTAAGCTTTGATATTTTTGATATAGCTGAATCCGTTTAAAAATGTTTTTTAGCAAGTCATAAATGAATGATGTGTAAATATACTAATGAATGTCAACATTCTTAAGGGAACCTATAAACATTTCTGAAGAAGGACTCCCTCTTACTCTGTAAGCTTTGAATTGGTAATATAACTCAGATGAATAAATAAATTCATAAGTGCCAAATAGTTCAATGCTACCATCACCTCTGTTTCTCCCCAGCTCTCCAGTAAATGTTAAAACCGGTTGCCTGATATTATTCTTTATCTATCTAATAAGAAAACAATTGACATGGGATTGTATTAATATTACTCATGATTAAAACAAGAAGTAATCTTCAGACTATCAGTAAGCAAACTTAGACTTATTTAAACTTGAATTTTAATATTTAAGCCTTTGTGACTAATCGAACAACTATTTGAGTCATCAAATGTATTTTACATCTAACAAAACACACTCCAATGAGACATTTTAAAGCAAGTAATACTATGTCAAGGTCAATAAAGACAATATTACGTAGTGTGTTTCAGCGGGGTTAATTGGAAATTCTGATACTTAACATTTCAAAGCCTACAGCTTTAATGTAAAATACCTTATATTTGTAATGCACTCTTGTGCTTCACATTTTATAAAGCAGTATACATGGATGGCCTTTCTGTTCCTTAAGAAAATCACTATGGGTTGTCAAGCATGAATCCTTGCTTTCATTTTAAAGATGAGTCGTCTAATGTTGGAAATGTGATGTGCTACGAAAGAGCTCACACAGATAGAAGCAGTAGGTCCAGGAACCAGAATCCAGGCTTACCGATTCCCAAATTCATCTTTGTTGCATTAGGGCACATTCATTGTCCTGAAGGTAAATCAAATAGTTGTTTATCAAATGAAGACCCAAAGGACATTCTTCTTGACTAGTCTTGTTATTTAAGACCAGAATTTTTTTTCTGTATAAATCCTTCAGGTTCGTCATTCATTTTATTTTGTAGTCTGAACTCTTCCTAAGATATAACAAAGAAGAGCAAATAACCAGGAGGAATTGTTGATTCTAGAAGGATCGTGGAAGGTTTAATTCAGTCAGTTTACTCTCTTACAAACAAGTATGGATGTGTAGAAAGCTGGCATCTGAGTTCCCTAAAATCCTAGCAAATTGCATAACAGATCATCAGTGAAACTGGCAGGTTGTTTAACTTCTCTGCTTTGAAGTTTTCTTAAGTATAAAATGGGGATTATAAGGATACTCAGATAATTTTAAGAAAGTTAAGTAAATCAATATTTATAAAGCTATTCATGGCACCTAGTAAGCATTATCAGCATTAGCCATCATTAACTATTATTAATAAATGCTACAGAGATAATATGTATTAACTGATGTCTTTTTAGTAAAAGATTTTTAAAATCGCATACATTTAAATAAACTTCCATTTTTTTTCTTTCAAAGGTATTCACAATATCATTTTAAAGGCTGAGATTCTCAAACAGCAAAGATAATTTTTATTAAGATTAAATAACCTCCAGGGTGGGAGTTCGGAAACGAGGGTGAGTGCTACAAGTTCTGAGTGTGTTTTGAACTTACAGATATTCAGACATTTTGACCCAGAAGCTTCCTGGCAGTTTCAGACTAAGCATAGGGTGCTCTCTTTCCTCAATAATTGGCACTTAGAGATAATAATTACATCAGTCATGCTGTCAAGAAACATGCAGTATTTAGACTTAATGGGAAAAAAAACCCAACTTATTAAGTAAGAAAATTCGTTAATAATGTTAATCTTCTTTTAAGTCCCCAAGCATGTATCAACACAAATGGGTAAGCATATTTGAGGGACTAAAATTTCTCCCCAATCCATGGCTGGGCTCTGCATGCCCATACCAGAGGTGACTGTCTTTGGGGAACTGACAATTTATCATTGGCTTTCCATTTTGACATTTTACCTGTCTTTTAAAGGATATTCAGTTTAGGGAGAAAAGAGATCAATGGCTAATTTTTTTTAAGTTTGTTTGTTTGTTTGTTTGTTTTTAGAAAGAGAGAGAGAGAGAATCCCAAGCAGGCTCCGCACCGTCAGCTCAGAGCCCAATGCAGGTCTCAATCTTAGAAATAGAACCATGAGATCACCTGAGCCAAAGTTGGGCACTTAACCCACTGAGCCACCCACACGCCCCAATGGCTGATTTTAAAGGAGGAAGGAAGAAAATTAAAGAAGGAAAGGAGAGAGAATAAATTTAGATCTCTTTTAGTTGCAAGTAACAGGTAAAGATAGACAAACTTTGGGCTATGGAGGAAAACCGAAGAATTTATTTTGTGAATGCTTAAGTGTTTCACAACTTAAGAACATACATGCATTTGGGTCTTGAGGACAATTAGGACAAGTGCAGAAATACCGTAACACATCTTTTTCATATCTTGTTATTGTGGGACACAAGGCTGTTTAGAGTTCCTGAAATTTACATCGCAGAATCAATCCTCAAAATATTGACTTGACTCCCTTCTTTACTCAAGCCGCGGTTCCTAGTAAAAGGACACACTGGCCCGGATTCTGTCAGATTGGAGCCTCGATTCCACTCACTCTGACTGCAGTGGGAAAGGATAAAAGGAGGGCAGTATGGTTAGCCCGGTTTGGGTGAATGAGTTGTGGTCAGGGATCTGGGTCACCACTAATTTGTTTGTTCTTGTTCCAACCATGTGAAAGTGAAGAGAACAGTTACCAACAGAGGAGTACCAGACAGATAGCCTTAAGATATTCCCCTGGAATTGATTTGTTTATTTAATGTTCATGTAACTGACATCTGCTCTGCAACGTGTGTGCGCCAGTGTTCTAGATGTTGAGGATGTGGCAGTGGATGAAATAAACATATTGAACTTATGGAAAACTTGTATTATTTTTATTAAAACACGTTTTGAGAACTTTATGGTAACTACTCCCATTACTTTACACCCACCTCCAGAGTAAAGCTATCCATTTTTTTTTTTTCTTTTTACCTGAAGCTAAAATTCCTTCTTATACCATTCAGTATGCTGAGCACAGTAAGAGATTTGGTCTTGGATGGTATTTGGCTACATTTGGTTTGTCAAAGGTTGACGTAGTCCAGGAGTTCACATGTTTCCACTTTAGTCCTTTTTACCCACTTTTTTCTTTTTAGATATCTCAAGCTATCGCTTAAAGGAGTAATTTACTACTAATTTAGTAAAGAATAGCCCTAAAGCTTAATTTGGAAAGATTGTGTGAGACTCTTGCATCATAGGAGGCCTCACATACCAGTCAGGGCCACTATATGAAGTTCATTACTGTTTATTAGGGATTTTTTGCTAAGATTCTGGGAGGTGCAGAGAGGGCTAGACAGCAGTCAACAGGCTGGCAGAGTAGGATATCACTCATGGAGGGTGGGTGTCTAATTGTAATTCCCAAGGAAAAAAAAAAATCTAAGATGACCAGCTCTGGGTTAAGGAAAGAATTGCAGTCCTGCCAGGCTCTCGGAAGTGTGATTAAATGACAGGCACTGTTCAGTGTCCTGGGACATAAAAGGCATTAGTAGCAGAGAGTTAATACTTTGGAAATAGCACTCAGTCAGTGAAAACAAATGAGATAAGGCCTCAGTTCAGCTAGGAGGAACCAGAAAGAATGTAATCAACTGTAAAAGAATTTCATTGGATTTCTTACACAGGTTGAATGGGCATCCAATACTTAAATTGTCACCTATTAAAAAAACAAAACAAAACAAAAACCCTGAGGGGGCACCTGGGTGGCTCAGTCCGTTAAGCGTCCGACTTCTAATGTTGGCTCAGGTCATGATCTCGTGGTTCATGAATTCAAGCTCCGCATCAGGCTCTGCGCTGACAGCACACAGCCAGCTTGGGATTCTCTGTCTCCCCACTCTCTCTCTCTGCTCCTCTCTCTCTCTCTCAGAATAAATAAATCAACTTTACAAACATTATAAAAAAAAACCTTGAATATTTACTGAAAGGAAGAATACAGAATATCATTTGCTCTCCATTATTAATGATTTCTTAACATTAAAAATATTCATCATTAAGAACAAATAATTTTAAACAGAATTGTTAGCAATCTACTAAAGAAATCAACACTAATATTGCTAAATTCATGATTTTAAAAGTGACTGAGAATAATGTAAACTGAGAATGTACATTTCTAAATCAAATACGTGAGAGGGTAAAAATATAAAATAAAATAAAAAAACAAATACTGCCATGGATCAGGTTGAAATAGTCTTCAACCTGAATAGTGGATGCTAACAAGTATGTTCATATGGAATGTGTCTAATATTATGGTAAGTTATCTTACTTTCTTCGGTGGTTTAAGGTGGAACACTAATACATAGGGTATTCATCAGCCTATAAAAAGAAGGTAACAAACAATACTACAGTGGACAAATCTGAATGGCAATATATTCCATCTATGCAAAGAAGGTACTTCAACACCACATATTATCATGCTTAAAAGAGAAACAGGAACTGTTAAATTGCATACTACTTGCATATGGAAAATACACACTATTTATTTAAGTGAATTACACTGAATTGCATCATGAGAATTTGTACAGATTAGGTTCTTTTTGACCCAAAAGTCCCCCAACATGAAAGCCTTTTGCACATTTGTATTTCTGCATTATGAATGTAGATTGTCTACTCAGAATCATCAGCTTCAGACCCATGAAGAATGTATTTCTGTACATGGAACTTCTGTGTTTTTCTATAAGCAAACCTCTATACAATAACCACAATTCTTGTCGCATTAGAGATGAGGTTGTCACAATCATTCTAGCTCATATCCAGTTGATATTAAAAACAGGGTTTCTCACAAGGTAAGCAACAGGGAAATTACATTTCCTAGATTCAAGTCCCCTGCACAATTTTCAGTGATGTAGCATCAACATCAGGCTAAGAGTTTAATTTTATGACAATGTGTTTACAAATATATTAAGGGTGGTATTTTCAGCACCCTGAATGGGATTTGAGATCCATTTCTTGCTTATCATAGCAGTGGATGCTTGTGTAGAGCTGGGTCTCTTGGCAATATGATGAAAATGAGTCCAGTGTTTATTTTCGTTCCTCTTTGGTTTAAACTACCACATCTCCCACACACAAAAACCTAGTCAGATGATATTTTAAGTGCCAAAAGGACACATTAATTAAATGTTAGAAAATAGATGCTCCAGAAAGGATGTCATTCATACAAAAAGCTTCAATAAGGAGTCAATTTTGAATACCGAGAAGCCCCAAATGAAATACAATATAAATTACAGTGGCTCATCACAACAAACACACATCTAACAAACCATTCGACAATTCTCCATCTCATCATCTGAAATTAAAATCCATACATTTTTCGCTAAGGTCTAGTCCCAGTTGTCACATATTTTTGATGGGTAAACCCTAGTGGGCTATTACTTTATATAACACAGTATTCCTGGGTTTTATGCAATTCTGTTTTATCGTAGACTTTGTGATTTTGGCACTGTACAATTTATAGTAATCACTTTAAGGACTACAGTTTTCTAAAAAGGTAAAAATTAAGGTCAAGTACGTAGTCATCTTTAATAGAAAATTTTCTTGAAATATTTTTTTGGTTCAAAAAATAGAGGCAAGTTTAAGGACATTTGTCGGTAATGAAAGCAACTCTGGAGTCTATAGCTCCAGTGCTGATGCATATTAGAGAGATTAATAACCTCTTGCCTTCCTTTGAGTTTATCCTGGGTTATCTGGTACTTTTTGTGCCTTTCTCCTTCATGAAGCCCATTTCCTTTACCTTGGGGTGGGTCAACATCAGCAATTAGAGAAAAAGAAAATAAAAATAAAATGTGTTTCTCCACCTTACAAGTAATAAATAGTTTTTTCTTCCACCTCACTTAATCTTGCTGGACTTGCTGAAAGAAATCTGAAAACTACCAGAGAAACGTGTCAGCAAAAGGTGGGACCTGTCGAATACAGAATTAAAACTTTGATTTGAAGCTCTGGTGGTTTATTTTGTGAAATTATCAGATGTTTGGTACCAACTCGCAGTGCTGAGTGGGAGAAAGAAGAGGGCTAAAGAACTTGGGAAGTATTGCAAGACTTTTGAAGTGACTGGTTGTGGGGATCAATCCATAAATAGAAAAGCAAATAGCTAAAAAGGAAAAAGAAGAGTAAGAAAGGGGTCTTGTCTCTTGAGGGATAGTACTTTTGGAGATACTCTTTATTCTACTTGGTGCCCAGAGCCCTGAATCAGGGCTTTTCTTCTGTAACAGGGGCAAAATAATTAGCATTGCTTTTTGTTGTTGTTGTTGCTGCTGTTGCTATTTTTCTTTGGAACCAGAGACTTGGGTTTAGATTTAGTACTTTGCTCTCGCTGTGTAACCTTGGGCAAGTGAACATATCTCCTTTATGCTCACATTTCTCACTGGTAAGTCGTAGCTAAGAATACTCACCTTGCAGAGCTATTGGAAGGAAGAGAAGTAAGATGTAATAGGGCTGGGCACATCTAAATGTCTAATAAAAGGGAACTATGTGGTTGGTGAGGCTGCTATAAACGATGGAGACCAGATGGAGAAGTGATACCAGTCTGAGGGCGAACTCCTCGGCACAGAATCCAACACACTCAGAGAGTTAATCATGGCTGAGATCCTGGTCCTGGTTGAGAAAATAGGCTCAGAGGGGGCACTGCCCTGGGGTCAAGGATTAGAGCCAGCGCTGTCACTAACCTGTGCCTGGAGAGTCATCTCAGAAGCCTAGGGAACGTGAGTTAGAGCCAAGGGCGTAGGCAGCCACGGCGAAAGTCCAGCCTTTAGAGCAGACTGAGTCCACAGCACCGAGGGAGCACACAGGTGGATGGCGTACATAAATTGATGAAGGTCAACAAAGGCAATGCACTGCAGCATCAGAGCCAAACCTTTCCCTACTAGGAAACACCAGCATTTACAAAGAAGTACAGCATATCTAACGTGGTCCGAAAGGACTTCTATCATCCTGCGCCAGTCTTCTTCCATAATCCTCATCTGGAGCCACTGCCATCTTTCCCCCTGAGCTCCAACCAATAGGCTTCGCGTATCTTCAAGCATCACGTGCCTCGTACTGTAGGCTTTTTGCTTAGGCAGCACTTGCAAATGCCTGCACACCTTTGATCTCAGTTTAATGCTACTCTCTTAGGGAATTCTTTTCTGCCCAAAGCCCTAATCCTTGCCAAAATAATATTTTGCCACTCGGCTGCTTTTTCTCTTTATCAGTAATAGTAATTTTGTGAAATGACTAAATGTTTAATGAGTGATTTAAAGCTTCTTAACTTTTTTTTTGGAGGAGAGAGACGTCGCCTATCATATTCAGCCAGTACTTATTTCATCAGTTTTTAGCATGGCAGCTTGCATAAGATGAGAAATTAATACGTATTTGTTAAATGATTGAGTGAATAATAATCAGACAGAGTTAAGAGCCTAAGACTAAAAGCCTTAGTGGCAACAATAGATGACGATCTGGAAAATCCATTACCTGGGACAAAAGGGAAAGGGAACAAAAAGAGCCTAAGTGAAGAATTAAATAGAACTTTCCACCAGTCTACCTAAAGCTAGAAGTTTGTCCATCTATTAGGGGAATACTCTGAGGCTTAAAAGTCCTGCACTACATTTAGGCTGGTAATAAATTAGAGGAAGAGAATCTGTACATAGTTTGCCCTTAGGTTGCCTTGCTTTTTCCCCCAGATCTATCTTGGTGATTGCTAAACCCTGATTCAAATAAACTTTAGTTTTAATAAAAGCAGGCATCTGAACTGTGTAGAGCCTTCTTGTTAGTGATATCTTTGAAAATAATGATGCTTAATATTACTGTCAGGTATTGAGTAATCTCATTTATTTTTCTCACTTAATCCTGTTAACCCTTTGCAGTAAACACTATTTGCATTTTGCAGGTGAAGGCATTGAAGTTCAAAGAGGTTAAGTAATTGGTGTGAAGGTATTTAGCTGTTAAGCAACAGAGCTGAAATTTGAACCCAGCTGTAGGTTCTTGCACAGCTCATGTTCTCAAGTTTGTGCTTTCCTAGACATAGTGTGTCTGGTGCACAACTGTGTTTTTTGCTTTATCAGTTTTGTGAAGAGCTTGTCAAATGGTATCCGAATAGGAATTTTTTTCTACGTGTCAGAAAACCTGAATGTTACATATTCGCCTCAAGAGTCTACTCAGCAGGTCAAGGTTTTATCTATGGAACTTATTTTTTCTTCATTTCTATTACGTTTTTAAGTAAATAAAATGAGAAGAGTATACAAACAATTAAAAATTTTTTTAAAATGTTTTATTTATTTTTGAGACAGAGAAAGAGCGTGAGCAGGGGAGGGGCAGAGAGAGAGCGAGATACAGAATCCGAAGCTGGCTCCAGGCTCTGAGCTGTCAGCACAAAGCCCAACACCGGCTCGGCTCGAACTCACAAACCACGAGATCATGACCTGAGCTGAAGTCAGATGCTTAACCGACTGAGCCACCCAAGCGACCCTACAAACAATTTGAATTAGCAGAAATAGTCTGACAGGAAACAGACTTTGTATCAGTTGATTTGGAACGAAAGTGAAAAATTTCCAAAGATGTTAACAGATTGCATTGAAGTTTGGTACACTAGGGAGAGTAAGTCTAAAACGAACAAATGAACAAAACAAACAAACCACAAATCTAAGGCAAATCTAAGGCATGTTAGTTTTATTTGAATTTATTTCTTTTTTCTGTCTTCTTGTCTGTGTTTATAATCTGGTTTCTCTCATGTTAATTATATCTCATCTTCTATTTTTTCTTCTTAATTTAATACAAATAATTTTCAGATTGATAACTTCCTGTGTCTCTTTTTACAATAACAGGGGGTTTTCTTTGTTGTTTGTTTGTTTGTTTGTTTTTCAGGTCAAGCTTGCATTTTACAGACATGGCCTGTCTTCAAGTTCCTGCCCATACATTTGCTGTGAATTTCCATAGTCTGCCTCTTCCCACCAAATACTGAATCTAGACTGTGCTAATAGTTATTCTTGCTTCAAATTATTTAACTTTCAAGGAGACTACACTTTGTATTTATTACTTGTTCACAATCAACTACCAAATAAGTAAAATTCTTCTGCAATAGAGTTAGACAAAAGTGAAGGAGTGGATTTCTGACTCTTTTCTACCCATCGTTTAAAAAAATTCTTTTACTGGAAAAGTTTACATAAAGTAAAATGCAAAACTCCTTAAAGAGAACTTTAAGAGGCGTTTTGATAGGGGTGACTCAGTCGGTAAGCATCTGACTCTTGATTTTCACTCAGGTCATGATCTTGCTGTTTTTGGGTTTGAGCCCCATGTGAGGCTCTGTGCTAACAGTTGTGGAGCCTGCCTGGGATCCTCTCTCTTCCTATCTCTCTGCCCCTTCCCCTCTCAGTCACTCATTCTCTCTCAAAACTAAATAAATAAACTTAAAAAAAGAATTTTGGCAAATGCATGCACTCATATAATCCATACCTCTGTTAAGACATATCCTTCATCCCAGAATGTTCCTTCATATACCTTTTCCATTGATCCTCCCCAAACTCCAACAGAAAACCTTTGCCATTTTTTTTCCACTATGGGTTGCTTTTACTATAAATTAAGTGCAATCCCACAGTAAGTACTCTTCATTATCTCATTAGTTCCATGTATCATACTATCTGTAAAATTCATTCATGGTGTTACTTATAGAAATGATCCATTATTTGTTTTGTTTTGTTTTTCAAAAATTTTTTTAATGTTTATTTATTTTTGAGAGAGACAGAGACAGAGTGTGAGCAGGGGAGGGGCAGAGAGAAAGGGAAACAGAATCCAGAGCAGGCTCCAGGCTCTGAGCAAGCTGTCAGCACAGAGCCTGACACGGGGCTCAAACTCACAAACTACGAGATCATGTCCTGAGCCGAAGTCCAATGTTTAACTGAGCCACCCAGGCGCCCCAATCCATTATTTGTTTTGAAGTTCAGAAGTTCATTTATTTATTTTGAGAGATAGAGCGAGCATGCATGCATGTGCAGGGGAGAGGGAGAGAGAGAGAGAGAGAGAGAGAGAGAGAGAGAATCCCAAGCAGGCTCTGTCCTGTCAGTATGGAACTCAAAGCTTGATGTGGGACTCGAGCCCTTAGACCTAAGCCCAAAACAAGCTTCAGACGCTAAAGCCGCTGAGCCACCCAGGCACCCAGGCATCCATTATATTTTTATTGCTGAATAACATTCTCCTGTATGTATATAACAAATTGTTTTCCATTCTCCTGGTGTTGGGATTCAGATTTTCTTCTAGTAATCTCATCCTTGTGAGCAGTTAGTGTTGTCAGTCTTTTATTTTTAGCCATTCTAGTAGTTGTTAAGTGGTATTTCATTGTGATTTTCATTTACGTTTTTCTGGTGACTGCTAATGTTGAAGACTTGTAGTGTGCTTATTGTCTAATTGTTTGTCATCCTTCCACAAAGTATATTGTAGTCTTTCCCCTCCACAAATATGTTGTCTTATTATTATGGCAGGAATTCTTTATATGCTTTGGATATAGGTGCTTTCTTAGATATGTGTGTTTTGCAAATATTTTCTCCCATCCTGTGGCTTACTTATTCATTTCCTTAGTACATTATGGGAGAAGGAATTTTTCATTCTAATAACGTTTATTATTTTATTTTTTATGATTATTCCTTTCTGTGTACTGTCTACAAAATCTTTGCCTAATTGCAGATTGCAAGATACTCTCCTTGTGTTTTGTTCTAAACCTTTATAATTTTAGCTTTTCCTGATTTTTGTTGTGAATATAATGTTACACTTTGCAGTGGGTTATATGAATACTCAAATGTTATTTTCATCTCATTTATTTATTTATTTATTTAGTTTTCAATATATGAAGTTTATTGTCAAATTGGTTTCCATACAACACCCAGTGCTCATCCCAAAAGGTGCCCTCCTCAATACCCATCATCCACCCTCCCCTCCCTCCCACCCCCCATCAATCCTCAGTTTGTTCTCAGTTTTTAAGAGTCTCTTATGCTTTGGCTCTCTCCCACCCAAACCTCTTTTTTTTTTTTTCCTTCCCCTCCCCCATGGGTTTCTGTTAAGTTTCTCAGGACCACATAAGAGTGAAACCATATGGTATCTGTCTTTCTCTGTATGGCTTATTTCACTTAGCATCACACTCTCCAGTTCCATCCACGTTGCTACAAAAGGCCATATTTCATTTTTTCTCATTGCCACATAGTATTCCACTGTGTATATAAACCACAATTTCTTTATCCATTCATCAGTTGGTGGACATTTAGGCTTTTTCCATAATTTGGCTATTGTTGAGAGTGCTGCTATAAACATTGGGGTACAAGTGCCCCTGTGCATCAGTACTCCTGTAGCCCCTGGGTCAATTCCTAGCAGTGCTATTGCTGGGTCATAGGGTAGGTCTATTTTTAATTTTTTGAGGAACCTCCGCACTGTTTTCCAGAGTGCCTGCACCAATTTGCGTTCCCACCAACAGTGCAAGAGGGTTCCCATTTCTCCACATCCTCGCCAGCATCTATAGTCTCCTGATTAGTTCATTTTGGCCACTGACCGGCGTGAGGTGATATCTGAGTGTGGTTTTGATTTGTATTTCCCTGATGAGGACCGACATTGAGCATCTTTTCATGTGCCTGTTGGCCATCCAGATGTCTTCTTTAGAGAAGTGTCTATTCATGTTTTCTGCCCATTTCTTCACTGGGTTATTTGTTTTTCGGGTGTGGAGTTTGGTGAGCCCTTTATAGATTTTGGATACTAGCCCTTTGTCCAATATGTCATTTGCAAATATCTTTTCCCATTCCGTTGGTTGCCTTTTATTTTGTTGGTTGTTTCCTTTGCTGTGTAGAAGCTTTTTATCTTCATAAGGTCCCAGTAGTTCATTTTTGCTTTTAATTCCCTTGCCTTTGGGGATGTGTCAAGTAAGAAATTGCTACGGCTGAGGTCAGAGAGGTCTTTTCCTGCTTTCTCCTCTAGGGTTTTGATGGTTTCCTGTCTCACATTCAGGTCCTTTATCCATTTTGAGTTTATTTTTGTGAATGGTGTGAGAAACTGGTCTAGTTTCAATCTTCTGCATGTTGCTGTCCAGTTCTCCCAGCACCATTTGTTAAAGAGACTGTCTTTTTTCCATTGGATATTCTTTCCTGCTTTGTAAAAGATTAGTTGGCCATACGTTTGTGGGTCTATTCCATTGGTCTATGTGTCTGTTTTTGTGCCAATACCATGCTGTCTTGATGGTTACAGCTTTGTAGTAGAGGCTAAAGTCTGGGATTGTGATGCCTCCTGCTTTGGTCTTCTTCTTCAAAATTACTTTGGCTGTTCGGGCCTTTTGTGGTTCCATATGAATTTTAGGATGTCTTGTTCTAGTTTCGAGAAGAATGCTGGTGCAATTTTGATTGGGATTGCATTGAATGTGTAGATAGCTTTGGGTAGTATTGACATTTTGACAATATTTATTCTTCCAATCCATGAGCAGGGAATGTCTTTCCATTTCTTTATATCTTCTTCAATTTCCTTCATAAGCTTTCTATAGTTTTCAGCATACAGATCTTTTACATCTTTGGTTAGATTTATCCCTAGGTATTTTATGTTTCTTGGTGCAATTGTGAATGGGATCAGTTTCTTTATTTGTCTTTCTGTTGCTTCATTATTAGTGTATAAGAATGCAACTGATTTCTGTACATTGATTTTGTATCCTGCAACTTTGCTAAATTCACGTTTCAGTTCTAGCAGACTTCTGGTGGAGCCTATCGGATTTTCCATGTATAATATCATGTCATCTGCAAAAAGTGAAAGCTTGACTTCATCTTTGCCAATTTTGATGCCTTTGATTTCCTTTTGTTGTCTGATTGCTGATGCTAGAACTTCCAACACTATGTTAAACAACAGCGGTGAGAGTGGACATCCCTTTCGTGTTCCTGATCTTAGGGAAAAAGCTCTCAGTTTTTCCCCATTGAGGATGATGTTAGCTGTGGGCTTTTCATAAATGGCTTTTGTGATGTTTAAGTATGTTCCTTCTATCCTGACTTTCTCGAGGGTTTTTATTAAGAAAGGATGCTGAATTTTGTCAAAGGCTTTTTCTGCATCGAGTGACAGGATCATATGGTTCTTATCTTTTCTTTTATTAATGTGATGTATCACGTTGATTGATTTGTGAATGTTGAACCAGCCCTGCATTCCAGGAATGAATCCCACTTGATCATGGTGAATAATTATTTTTATATGCTGTTGAATTCGATTTGCTAGTATCTTATTGAGAATTTTTGCATCCATATTCATCAGGGATATTGGCTTGTAGTTCTCTTTTTTTACTGGGTCTCTGTCTGGTTTAGGAATCAAAGTAATACTGGCTTCATAGAATGAGCCTGGAAGTTTTCCTTCCCTTTCTATTTCTTGGAATAGCTTGAGAAGGATAGGTATTATCTCTGCTTTAAACGTCTGGTAGAACTCCCCTGGGAAGCCATCTGGTCCTGGACTCTTATTTGTTGGGAGATTTTTGATAACCGATTCAATTTCTTTGCTGTTTATGGGTCTGTTCAAGCTTTCTATTTCCTCCTGATTGAGTTTTGGAAGAGTGTGGGTGTTCAGGAATTTGTCCATTTCTTCCAGGTTGTCCAATTTGTTGGCATATAATTTTTCATAGTATTCCCTGATATTGCTTGTATTTCTGAGGGATTGGTTGTAATAATTCCATTTTCATTCATGATTTTATCTATTTGGGTCATCTCCCTTTTCTTTTTGAGAAGCCTGGCTAGAGGTTTATCAATTTTGTTTATTTTTTCAAAAAACCAACTCTTGGTTTTGTTGATCTGCTCTACAGTTATTTTAGATTCTATATTGTTTATTTCTGCTCTGGTCTTTATTATTTCTCTTCTTCTGCTGGTTTTAGGCTGTCTTTGCTGTTCTGCTTCTGTTTCCTTTAGGTGTGCTGTTAGATTTTGTACTTGGGACTTTTCTTGTTTCTTGAGATGGGCCTGGATTGCAATGTATTTTCCTCTCAGGACTGCCGTCGCTGCATCCGAAAGCGTTTGGATTGTTGTATTTTCATTTTCTTTTGTTTCCATATATTTTTTAATTTCTTCTCTAATTGCCTGGTTGACCCATTCATTCTTTAGTAGGGTGTTCTTTAACCTCCATGCTTTTGGAGGTTTTCCAGACTTTTTCCTGTGGTTGATTTCAAGCTTCATAGCATTGTGGTCTGAAAGTATGCATGGTATGATTTCAAATCTTGTCTACTTATGAAGGGCTGTTTTGTGACCCCGTATGTGATCTATCTTGGAGAATGTTCCATGTGCACTCGAGAAGAAAGTATATTCTGTTGCTTTGGGATGCAGAGTTCTAAATCTATCTGTCAAGTCCATCTGATCCAATGTATCATTCAGGGCCCTTGTATCTTTATTGACCGTGTGTCTAGATGATCTATCCATTTCTGTAAGTGGAGTGTTAAAGTCCCCTGCAATTACCACATTCTTATCAATAAGGTTGCTTATGTTTGTGAGTAATTGTTTTATATATTTGGGGGCTCCCGTATTTGGCGCATAGACATGTATAATTGTTAGCTCTTCCTGATGGATAGACCCTGTGATTATTATATAATGCCCTTCTTCATCTCTTGTTACAGTCTTTAATTTAAAGTCTAGTTTGTCTGATATAAGTATGGCTACTCCAGCTTTCTTTTGACTTCCAGTGGCATGATAAATAGTTCTCCATCCCCTCACTCTCAATCTGAAGGTGTCCTCAGGTCTAAAATGAGTCTCTTGTAGACAGCAAATAGATGGGTCTTGTTTTTTTATCCATTCTGGTACCCTATGTCTTTTGGTTGGCGCATTTAGTCCATTTACATTCAGTGTTATTATAGAAAGATATGGGTTTAGAGTCATTGTGATACCGTAGGTTTCATGCTTGTAGCGATGTCTCTGGTACTTTGTCTCACAGGGTCCCCCTTAGGATCTCTTGTAGGGCTGGTTTAGTGGTGACAAATTCCTTCAGTTTTTGTTTTTTGGGGAAGACCTTTATCTCTCCTTCTATTCTAATTTTTTTTTTCAACGTTTATTTATTTTTGGGACAGAGAGAGACAGAGCATGAATGGGCGAGGGGCAGAGAGAGAGGGAGACACAGAATCGGAAACAGGCTCCAGGTTCTGAGCCATCAGCTCAGAGCCCGACGCGGGGCTCGAACTCACGGACCGCTAGATTGTGACCTGGCTGAAGTCGGATGCTTAACCGACTGCGCCACCCAGGTGCCCCTCTCCTTCTATTCTAAATGACAGATTTGATGGATAAGGATTCTCGGCTGCATATTTTTTCTGTTCATCACATTGAAGATCTCCTGCCATTCCTTTCTGGCCTGCCAAGTTCCAGTAGAGAGATTGGTCACAAGTCTTATAGGTCTCCCTTTATATGTTAGAGCATGCTTATCTCTAGCTGCTTTCAGAATTTGCTCTTTATCCTTGTATTTTGCCAGTTTCACTATGATATGTCATGCAGATCGATTCAAGTTACAACTGAAGGGAGTTCTCTTGCCTCTTGGAATTCAATTCCTTTTTCTTTCCCCAGATCCGGGAAGTTCTCAGCTATTATTTCTTCACGTACACCTTCAGCACCTTTCCCTCTCTCTTCCTCCTCTGGAATACCAATTATGCATAGATTATTTCTCTTTAGTGCATCACTTAGTTCTCTAATTTTCCCCTCATACTCCTGGATTTTTTTTTATCTTTTTCTCAGCTTCTTCTTTTTCCATAATTTTATCTTCTAGTTCACCTATTCTCTCCTCTGCCTCTTCAATCCGAGCCGTAGTTGTCTCCATTTTATTTTGCAGCTCGTTGATAGAATTTTTTAGCTCCTCCTGTCTGTCCCTTAGTCCCTTGATCTCTGTAGCAAGAGATTCTCTGCTGCCCTTTATACCCTTTTCAAGCCCAGCGATTAATTTTATGACTATTATTCTAAACTCACTTTCTGTTATATTGTTTAAATCATTTTTGATCAGTTCGTTAGCTGTTGTTATTTCCTGGACGTTTTTCTGAGGGGAATTCTTCCGTTTTGTCATTTTGGATAGTCCCTGGAGTGGTGCAGGGCTGCGGGGCACTTCCCCTATGCTGTGGTGTATAACTGGAGTTGGTGGGCGGGCCGCAGTCAGACCTGATGTCTGCCCCCTGCCCACCGCTGGGGCCACAGACTGGTGTGTGCCTTCTCCTCCTCTCTCCTAGGGGCGGGATTCACTGTGGGGTGGCGTGGCCCCTCTGGGCTACTTGCACACTGCCAGGCTTGTGGTGCTGGGGATCTGGCATGTTAGCTGGGGTGGATCAGCAAGGTGCACAGGGGCGGGAGGGGCACGCTCAGCTCTCTTTTCCTTCAGATCTGCTTCGGGAGGGGCCCTGCAGCACCGGGAGGGAGTCAGACCCGCCCGAGGGATGGATCTGCAGAAGCACAGCTTTGGGTGTTTGCACGCTGCAAGCAAGTTCCCTGGCAGGAACTGGTTCCCTTTGGGATTTTGGCTGGGGGATGGGTGAGGGAGATGGTGTTGGCGAGCGCCTTTGTTCCCCGCCAAGCTGAGCTCTGTCGTCCAGGGCTCAACTCTCCCTCCCATTGTCTTCCAACCTTCCCGTTCTCTGAGCAGAGCTGTTAGCTTATAACCTTCCAGATGTCAAGTCCCACTTGCTGTCAGAACACACTCCATCCGGCCCCTCTGCTTTTGCAAGCCAGACTCGGGGGCTCTGCTTTGCTGGAGGGCCGCCCCTCCGCCCCGGCTCCCTCCTGCCAGTCCGTGGAGCGTGCACCGCCTCGCCGCCCTTCCTACCCTCTTCCGTGGGCCTCTCGTCTGCGCTTGGCTCTGGAGACTCAGTTCTAGTCTTCTGGTGGTTTTCTGGATTATTTAGGCAGGTGTAGGTGGAATCTAAGTGATCAGGATGCACGGTGAGCCCAGCGTCCTCCTATGCCGCCATCTTCCCAGGATCCCTCATTTATTTTTAATAAATCATAGTAACATAACTCTTTTGCAAGTACTTGACTCCATTTTTCCTCCTCATTTTCCCACTCTAGAGGGAAAGATCTACATAAATACTGTATATGGGTTAAAGTCTAGTCAGAAAGAGACACCACCTGTAGTATATTTATTATTTAGAGAGAATTTAATTCAGAACTGGTTATGAGGATGTTGTGGGGGCAGGAAGAACAAAAGGAGGGAAAGTAAGTTTACCTGAAGCTTAGTGGCTATGGAAACCAGACCTGGAGGGGCAAAATGGCAGCAGAACTCTCCCAGCACCTGAGAGCTCTAGGAAGCTCTTGTCCATAGTGACTAAGAACTGGGAGCTGCCCACCAAGACCTTTGCTCTGACATTTGCAGGATCACCTCCTGATCCTGCTCCATCATTGCTGCTGATGCCCCTGGAAACAGGAGAGAAAGAAGCCACTCTTCCCTTCATTTCCTTTTCCAACATCCCATCCATGCCTCTTATCAGCAGAACCTTAACAAAACTGTTAATGGTGTCTGGGACAGAAAAAACAAACTGCGGGTTTCTAGCTGTGAAACTATAGATCAGAATGCATAAAGATAGGAATTTAGAAAATTCCAGAAATCGCAGAAACAACCAGCATATGAAGCACTGAGTCTCATTTCATTAAATAGATTTGGAGGCTGCCAGACTTTAAGTCCACACTCATTGTGTTGATGCAGATGACCAATGGGCAGAATATGTTTGTTTGAGGTGCTTGCCATGACTCCCAAAGGTTCTGTGCAGTCTGTTTAGGTAATGAACCAAACTAAAATCTCAGTAAAATACTGGTCTTACTCTTATTCCTCCCACAAATTATAAATCAGGACATAAAGTGAGAGCCATCTGCTGAGGAAGTCCTGAGCAGGCAGATTCCCAAGGTCCTCTTTCATGTTTATTCACAGCTCCAGGGTTTGTCTCGGGTTTGGGGTCATTGGACTGCTGACTGGAGTAATCTCACAGCCTGATGTAGCCAGAAAATATTTGTGGAAGACAAAAATTATACCGCTAAGAGCTCTTTCCATATATTGCTACTGAAAAATACAAACAACGTATGGGAACCAATTAAAAACATGTTGGGGAAGAAAAGCACTCCAGAATGGCAGCAGGAGGAGCTCTGCAAACTCTTTCTCCAGAAAAACAGCTATAGCAGGTAAAACTTGAAAACAAACAAAAAATATCAAGTCTCTGGAAATTGTCTTAAGCAAATTGAGGCATATGTATTCAAGAAAACCTACTAAATCTTGATAAAGAATAGTAAGAGTCTATGGGAGTCAAGCCATGGCCAGCTTCCTTCCCCCACCCAGCTCAGTGTTATAAAAAATAAAAGCCTTACTCAAGGCAGGCACAGCCAAGAACTTGGGTACCCTTAGAAGTCTGACTGTATTTGGAAAAAACGTATGAGAAGTTGAGCCTAAAGTCACTTTCAAACAATGGACATTTTAGACAAGAACCCCCCCTTTCCCACACCAGGGTCTAAGCAAACTTCAAAGACTGGAGTTTAACACTACCCATACAAAGGGGCCAGAGATTAATCTGATCAGACTGTGGAACAATGTATGCTCTTATACATAAGGGTGGAATCAGCTAGCAATTGTAAGGGCTAATATCTGGGTGTGATACCAATATAGAGAGACAAGCGAGAAACTTACAGGGAGATAAGGGAGACCAGGGAATACAGTTGAATAGCTCAGATAAAACCACTATTATCCTTGGAGAGGGGGCGAGGAGACAAGGTGACTGAATGCCCAAGACGGCACACTCTGAAGGACAACATTACAGGTTGTACACTGCAGGAGAAATAGGTTTCAGTGAACATAATCCTGAAGTACATAAAGCAATAACTGACATAATGGAAGGGAGAAGCAGACAATTCAAGTATAACAGTTGAAGACTTCAATATCCAACTTTCAATAATGCATAGAAAAAAGTAGAAAGAATATAAACAAAGGCTTATAAGACTTGACCAACACAATAAACCAGCTATTCTTTATGGACATTTGTAGAACACCCTACCCAACAACAGCAGAATGTACATTTATCTCAAGCACATATGAAAGATTCTCTAGGGTAGATCATATACTAGGCCATAAAACAGACTTCATTACATTTAAAAGTATTGAAATCACACAAAGTATGTTCTCTGACCATGGGAGAATGAAATTAGATGAAAAAATAAAAGGAAACAGTAAATTTACAAATATGTGGAATCAAGCAACACATTTCTGAATAAAATAGACCAAAGAATAAATTACACGAGACACTAGAAAATACTTTGAGATGAGTGAAAATGAAGAAAGAACACATCAAAACTCACAAGATACAGCTTAATCAGAGCCTAACATTGCAATTTACAGCTATTTACAGCTAAAAAATTAATAACCTAATTAATAACCTAAACTTCCATCTTAAGAAATTAGAAAAGAAGTACAAACTAAACCAAAATAAGTGGGATGAAGGAACTAAGAAAGGGCAAATCAGGAATAATGAAACAGAGAATAGAAATACAAAATAAAAAGTAAAGAAAGTAAAATGTATTATTTGTAACAAATCAATAAAATTGACAAAACTCCAAGAAGACTAGCCACGAGAAAAAGCGAGAAGATACAAATTACTTCAATCAAGAATGAAGGATGAGACCTCACTATCAACCTTTTAGAAATGAAAAAGATTATAAGGAAATAGTATCAAAAAATGTTTGCCAAAAATAGATAATTTAGTTGAAATGGACAAAAGCATAGAAAGACACATACAATCAAAAGTGATTTTAAAAGAAATAGAAAATCTGAATGGACTTATAATAAAGATATTGAATAGACAATTTTAAACCTTCCCTTTATAAAAAGCCCTTGCCTGGGGGTGCCTGGGTGGCTCAGTCAGTTGAGTGTCCGACTTCAGCTCAGGTTATGATCTCACAGTTTGTGAGTTCAAGCCTGTGTCGGGCTCTGTACTGACAGCTCAGAGCCTGGAGCCTGCTTCGATTCTGTGTGTGTGTGTGTGTGTGTGTGTGTGTGTGTGTCTGCCCCTACCCCCGCTCTTTCTCTCTCTCCCTCCCTCCTTGTTTCTCTCAAAAATAAATAAACATTAAAAATTTTTACAAAAAGCCCTTGCTCAGATCTTGCACTGGTGAGTTCTAACAAACATTTACTATATTACTATTAGCACTGATAGGCAAGGTAATAGAAGACTAATAATATGAAGTCAGGGTAATAGAAGACTAATAATATGAAGTCAGTTGTCTTTATACATATTAGCAATTAACAATGAAAATAAAATTAAGAAAACAGTTCTATTTATAGTAGTATCAAAAGTAATCTTAAAATTTAGGAATATATTTAACAAAAGAAGTGCAAAACTTGCCCTGAAAGCTATAAACCTTTGACAGATATTGAAGGCTTAAATAAATAAAAAGATATTTCATGTTTACGAATCAAAAGACTTAAATAGTTAAGATGGCAAGAGTCCCCAAATTGGTCTGCTGATTCAATGAATTTCTATCAAAATCCCAAGTATCTTTTTGTGGAAATTAGTAAGCTGATCTTACAATCTATATGAAAATGGATGGGATCCAGAATAACAAAAGCAATTCTTTAAAAAGAACAACAAAGTGCCAGGACTCATACTTCTCAATTTCAAAACTTACTAGAATGCTACAGTAATCAAAACAGTGTGCTACTAACATAAGGATAAACATACAGGTTATGGGACAGAATTGAGAACACAGAAATAAATGCTTACATTGATAATGAGCTGATTTTTTGACGGTGGAGAAAGAATAAGAAGGAAGACGGATCCCTTCCTGATACCACTATGAAAATTAAGTCAAAATGAATCACAGATCTAGTGACAGATTTAGTGACAGCTAAAACTATAAATCCTAGATTAAATTTAAGAGTAAATTTTTGTGACATTGGGTTAAGTAATGATTTCTAGATACAGCACTAAAAGCACAAACAGTAAAAGAAAAAATAGATAAATTGGGCTTTATCAAATAACTTTATGTTTCAAAGAATATAATTTAAAAAGTACAGGGATAACTCAAAGGAGAAAATGTCTGAAAGTTATATATCTGATAAGGGATTAATATCCAGAATATATAAAGAAAGCTTAGAACTCAGTTATAAAACAAAATAAAACAAAGACCCCAAAAGTAACTGAATTTTAAAAGAGCAAAAGTGAACAGGCATGTATGTATACACACACACACACACACACACACACACGAAAAGATGCTCAATATCCTTAGTCATTAAAAAGATGTAAATCAAAATTACAATGAGATACATCTTCATACCTACTAGGATGACTAGAAACCGCAGGGAAAGCTTTGCACAGTGGCAGTATCATAGCCAATATGGCTGATCCAACGTGTGATTATTGCTAATTGAAACCACAGGGGAAAAAATATTGTCTAGGAGTTCCTCAGTATATTAAACAGAATTACCATATGATTGCCAGCAATTCCACTCATGTGTATATACACAAGAAAAAGGAAAATATATATCCATTCAAAATTTTGCACATAAATATCCTTAGCGGCACTATTTATAATTGCCAAAAAAAAGCAAAAGACATCTCAAATATCCATCAACTGACAAATGGATAAATAAATTGTGATATATACATGAAATGAAATATTATTCACTGATAAAGAAGGAATGAAGCACTGATATATGCTCTAACATGGATAAAACTTGAAAATATTATTTTAAGAAAGAAGTCAGTCACAAAAGACAACATATTGTATTATCTTGACTTGAAATGTCCAGCATAGCTAAATGCATAGAGACAGAAAATAAATTTAGGTATGGAGCTTTTGGGGGGGAGTGAAGAAATATTCTACAATTATGTAGTAGTGACCATTGCAAAAGTCTATGGATATATTAAACACATCGACTTGTACACTTAAACAGATGAGTTTTAAGGTATCTTAATTATATCTCAATAAAGTTTTAATAGCAGAAGAAAAATAAACACCTGAGAAAATTATATTTTATTTTTAAACATTGCAATGCTTTTCTTGGCTCTTCTCATTTACACAAAGGCTGATAAGAGCCATGAGGATGAGCAATTCACGTATATATTTTCACTTAATAACAATAGCAATTCCATGAACTGAGTGTATTATTACCTCTGCTTTTTAGACAATATAACAAAAACTGAGAAAAATGAAAGTCATTTAAAAGATTTTTTTTTAGGAAGACAGAGAGTGTGAGCAGGGGAGAGGGGCAGAAAGAGAGAGAGAGAGAGAGAGAGAGAGAGAGAGAGTTTTAAGCAGGCTCCATACTCAGCATGAATCCCAACACCGGGCTTGATCCCAAGACCCAGGATCATAACCTGAGCCGAAATCAAGAGTCAGATGTTCAACTGACTGAGCCACCTAAGCGCCCCGAAAATCACTTGTTAAGTTCCCATCATTGTTAAGTCTCACAGCCAAATTCTTAGCCATAATGCTGCATTCCTTTCCTTTCCCCTCAAATATGGCACCTAACTGCTTCTGACTATAAAGGGCCAACACCATTGAGTATTGCACAAAATTTCTATCCTTCTTGGGGAAATTTAAAACTTCCAGACAAATATTGTAATGCTAGTTTCACAAAGGGGATTTTAACTGAAAATAGTAAATTTGTAATATTAAACAATACAGATTGCTTGTTAGCTCTAACTTTTTGGCCTGAATGGAGGTATGATAAGAACATAGGATAATTTATAGTGCTGTATGTTTTATCCTTATTTTCAAATATGACATATCAAATTAGACTCATTTCGAAAATGTCTTTATGGATTCCCTTTTATATCTGCACAGTGTGTGCATGATGTAGGTTGTAAAAATACAGATCGTGATATTGAACTCAAGTAAAGGAAGATATTATCAATACCAGCTAATGATGGTCAACAAAATGAGGAGTGATGAAAAGTGAATCAACAGATGACATTATGTACTCTTCCAAATTGGTAAGCAGTTTGGTTTAGGTTTACCTTTAAGTGGGATCACTCATTTATAACCTCCAAGAGTTTTATATGTAAGGATTCAAGGACAGGCCCAAATCATACAGATTAAGTAAGTCTTTACAGATGAAAAGTGTAATGGTTCAAAATGGCGTGCTTTATCCAAAGTCACAGAACTAAGCAGAGACAGAACCAGAACTAGAATACAAGTGTGTTGGTTCTCAGCCTGGTTACAATGCTGCCATTTCCCATTTAATCCCACTGGACACAGAACATTCATTTACTGTGGTTATACAGCCTGTATTTATACTAGACAAAGTAGGAAAATTATTGTTATCAAATGTTGGAGTAAACGCAATGTTAGTTAATCACATTTTATAAAGAAATATTAATTTTGTCCCAGTTGGGTCTTATATTTATTTAATCATTGCTTTCCTCCCTATTTCTCTAGGGAACAATCTATCCCTTGCTCCCTGTCTGTAGCCTCAATGCATGAAAGTTTATTTTAGTAATAGTATATAATTAAAGATGACAGTTAAAGATGAGGAAAAAGCATGCTGCTGTAAGAGATCACTGGGGCAGTCAAGAAAACACAATGACAAAAACCTAAAAATAATATTCTCACAAATATAAAGTAACAACTTCACTTAAAAACAAACTTTGAAATTTAAATGCAACTATCCTTTTCCCAGTAATGACAAAATTTTTTAAATCCCGTTATCAAATATGACAGGGCAACAAATACTCCTGTGATATGACAACATTATGTTCTTCAAGTTCTTGGATCAGAGACTGTTTCCATGAGAAACTGTTTATGTTATGTATTAGGCTCTTTCAGCATTAATTCTGGTTGGTTTTGGCATCAATTCCAATGTATAGAATCAACTAGGATAAGACACCGTAAGCTCTATTTTTTTTAGAATTTGTGAACTGCGTAGCATTCCTTTGGTTGCTACTTTCTACTTGTTGATATATTATTTTACATTTCAAATGCTTTGTTTCTTTAACTAGATTGTTTCATTTTCTTCTTAATCTGAATATGGCTAATTTATGATCACCAATTAGTGGAATGTGCCTCTGATATAACCTGTAATCATTTATGTAGTTAGTGGCCACAAACTCAAATCTCAGAATCTGATGGTAAATCTAATTGTCTTGATTCCAATCCATGAGAACAACTGAACAAACAGCTTCAGAAAGAAAAAAAAAAGACATTTTGGCAAGCTACCACTCTATATTTAAGGTTCCCTTTTACTTTTCCAAAAGGAAGGCTCATAAGACATCATTCATTCATTGGCAGATTTATCATTCTTCTTGTCCTTTATAAAAACCATACAAACTATTAAGGTTCACATTGTCTCATATTTCTTGACCTGCTTCTCACCTTCACCTTCATCAATGCTGAAATCAAGTAGAAATATGAATATAAAATATGTATGAAGAAAGTTTCCTTGAACTTCCAAGACAGATTTAAACTATAGAGCTATACATATATATACTTCATATATGTGATTTTTCTATGTAATATAATTATCTTTCTCCACAAAATGAATTAATGTTCATTATAAAAATTCTGGGAATTATAGCAAATTTTTTTCAATCATCTACACTTTAAACACTTAGAATTAACCAATGTTAATATTCTGTTTTCTTCTAGCCTAAATAAATATCTCAAAAAAAAAGATTATGTTTACTCTCCATGCTTATCATAGCCAACTGGAAATGTACTACTTGCCACAGAGTCAGAATAGTATAAAGATCATTTTCTAGCAGAGCATCCAATTAATATGATGAGAAGTCTAAGGGTAGCATAAAGCTTGATCTTTATGAATTTGAAGTGGCATGTTCAGTTTAGACAGATTAATTAAAACAACCAGGTACATGTTGTTATCATATTCGATTCACATCTTCCAGTATTAAGGTTGTATTAGGTTTATAAAATGAAGAATTAATCCGGAGAGGTGCTAATTAAATGTAAATAAAGGCCATTATGAACTTCTCAATGGAACTCAATTGGTATTATTATATTAAATAAAAGTGGTGTCAATCAGATGCCCAGGTGCATGGCTTCTCTTAATTTTCAGCTTTAGGTTTTTCAAAGAACCATTATTAACTAGATAAGTTTAATTAAATATTCATAAAAAGGTTTGCTGACCATTTACTTGGACAGTGTGAAATATTCTGCAACATAACTATTTATTCCCTCAAAACAAAGATTTGTTTCATCAACAAAATGACTTTAGACTATTATTCATATCAAGCTGTTAGGTTCACCCAGAAAATTCCTGGAGTATAATTTCAGTTGTGGATCTTTTCCAGGAAAGTGATCCAAGCATATTTCACAGTTTGCAAATACATACTATGAAATATGTTCATAGTTCCCTTTCTCATTCAATTTGTTTTGAACATATCTAAGTGTCTATAGGTACTAAAAATAAATCTTTAAAATTGATTTAATAAATGTATGATAACAAATTTCATGATAGAAAAGAAAATATATTTAAATGGCAGAATTCTAGTCTTGAAAATAAGTGCCTCTGAAAAATATTTTTGAATTGTTATAATTAATAATTATTAGCTTAGACTGAATAGTGTCATAACTTATTTGCTCTTCTTCAGAAAAGTGGAAAATTGCAGTTAGACTTGTGCTCTTGCTTTAGTTACTGTGCATTCCCTACATGAAGCATATGGTTAATTACGATATTAGATGAATTTGAGAAGCTTAGGTTGCCTGCCCACATGTCTAGGACCCAAACTGTAAATGCTTTGTGACCTCTTGGGGCGCCTGGGTGGCTCAGTCAGTTGAGCGTCCCACTTCGGCTCAGGTCATGATCTCACAGTTTGTGGGTTCGAGCCCCGCATCAGGTTCTGTGCTGACCGCTTGCTCAGAGCCTGAAGCCTGCTTCAGATTCTGTGTCTCCTACTCTCTCTGCCCCTCCCCCGTTCACGCTTTGTCTCACTCTGTTTCTCAAAAATAAATGTAAAAAAAAATTTTTTTTAATGCTTTGTGACTTCTTAACCAAACTATGATCATACTTACTTGGTGTCAGTCAGGTTAGAGTGTTCTGTTTTATGAAATTAATTGAGTAGCTCTCTCATTTCCTTATATTAAAGATTTGACTCTTAAGTAATATTGTTTTAAACATATGCATCCAAATAATACTTCTAGCTAGCAATATTGTAAGTTTTCAGTAAGTGTTTATTATTTTGAATGGAACTTAAAATAAACAGATTAAACTGTCTAGTCTCAAGAAGCTTAAATTTCTTATAATGAGACTAAAAAAAAAGCAAACACAAATAAGTAAGGAAAAATCTTGATACAACTAAAATCTGAGACATTGTTAGAAAACTGCAGGCATTACATAACTCTACATGCCAGGAAGAAATCTTATCTTAGTGGTGTGTTTCTTTCCTCTGAAAATAAAATTAATTTTCTATACGTGCTTTATCCATCAGTGTTTAGAACTGAAATAATATCATGTCTTGTTATTGGAACAATATATCAAACGACAAGCAAGTACAGAGCTAATTATCTGTGGAATAATACTTTCAAGTTGAAATTTACATTAAATTAACCTATTCTTTGAAAAGTTTTGCATGATGAAATTTTTGCCTTTATTTTTTGACTTGTGTGTGTTTACCATGCTAACTATGCCAACAAAGAAATTCTGGCATATTCTTTCTGTTACATATTTTGAAGGATTTTTCTCAGTGAGATAAACTCACAGGTCTAATTTCTTCCAAGAATGTAGGATATTTTTCAATGAGATTTCATGCCAAATAAAACTATCAATAGCATGTTTCTAAACCCAAGCCTGAAGATTTTGGCCTACTCTTTAGACAAGAGAAACAAGGTTGGGTATGTTGTTTTCCCAAGCCTTCTATCTTTCCTAAGCCCATTAATGAGAGTTTCAACAGATGAGGAGATTCCTCACACAATGACAATTGTAAAATCAGAGAATTTTCAAACATGATGGTAATGTTTTATCAAAGGTTGTAGACATGTTTATGGTGGAGAGCAAAGCATTTGGGGATAAATTAAATGTAGGTATAAATTTTTATGACTGCTACTTACTAGATGGCTGACCTCAAGTAAATTGTTTAACCTCTTCTAAAATATAAGGATAATAGAAATCACTATTTACGATTATTATGAGAATAATATGCAACTGCCTAGGATGCAACCTGGCAAAGAAAAGGTGATCAATAATTAGTATCCATATTCGTTTTATTTTAAATATTGACTTATTTATTTTGAGAGAGGGAGACAGAGAGCAAGGGGGGGGAGGGGCAAAGACAGAGGGAGACAGAGAATCCCAACAACCTCCGCCTTGTGTGCATAGAATCTTATGCAGGGCTTGAACTCATGAACCTGTGAAGTTATGACCTGAGCCAAAATAAAAAGTTGGATGCTTAACCGACTGAGCCACCCAGGCACCCCTATAAATAGTATCCATATTCTTATTTGATCAATGTGTGAAAGCCACTTAATGTTTTGAGAAAGAAGTAGGTCATGGTTACATGCACACATTATTTAAAAAAATAAAACCCTTACAAAATATACTACAGTGGAGTCAATTTATCAAGAAGATATAAGATTTGTTAATATTTGTGCATCTAACATAGAACATCTAAATATATAAAACAAAAATTACAGATCTGAAGGGAGAAATAGCAATCCAATAATAGTAGGAGTCTTAAATATCCCACTTTCAATGGGTACATTATCCAGACAGAAAATCAATAAGGCCATATTGGAAGTAAACTATGTGTTAGATTACATGAACCTAACAGACATTTAGAGAACATTCCACTCAGTAACAGCAGAATATGCATTCTTCTCAGGGACACTTGAAAAATTCTGTAAGATCATATTTTAGGACACAAATAAGTCTTAATAAACTTAAGATTGGAATCATATCAAGCATCTTTTCCAACACAATAGTATGAAACTATAAATGAATTACAAAAAGAAAGCTAGAAAATTTATAAATATGAGGAGACTAGCCAATATGCTCCTGACTGGCCAATGGGTCAAAGAAGAAATCAGAAGAGAAATAAAAAAATATCTTGAGAAAAGTGAAAATGGAAACACAACACCAAAACTTAAGGGATGCAGCAAAAGCACTGAGAAAAAGGAAGTTTATAGCAATAAATGCCTACATTAAGAAAAATAAAGATCTCAAATAAACCAAACTTTACACTGTAAAGAACTAGAAAATGAACAAAAGCTAAACCCAAAGTCAGTAGAAGGAAGGATGTAATGGGGCACCTGGGAGGCTCAGTCGGTTAAGCGTCCAACTTTGGCTCACAGCTTTGGTCATGATCTCACAGCTGGCGAGAGATCAGGCTCTGTGCTGACAGCTCAGAGCCTGGAGCCTGCTTCGGATTCTGTATCTCCCTCGCTCTCTATGCCCCTGCCCCACTCATGCTCTGTCTCTCTGTTGCTTAAAAAATAAATAAACATTAAAAAAATGTTTAAAAAAGGTAGGATATAATAAAGATCAGAACAGAAATAAATGAAACAGAGACTTAAAGAACAATAGAAAAGATCAATGAAACTAAGATCTACTTTTTTTAAAGATAAAAAACGATAAACTTTTACCTAGATTAATCAAGAAAAAAAGACAGGACACAACTTCAGTTAGAAATGAAGGAGGAGGCATTGCAACTGATATCACAGAAATACAAAGGATCATGATAGAATAGTATGAATAATTATATGTCAACAAATTTGACAACCTAGAAGAAATTAATAAATTTCTAGAAACATATAACCTATCAAGGATGATTCTTGAAGAGATAGAAAATTTGAACAGATGAGTTACAAGTATGCATATTGAATCAGTAATCAAACCCCCCCAAAAAGAAGAGTCCAGAAACATGGTTTTCCATTAGTTCTGTCAAACATTTAAGAGTTTATGCCAATCCGGGGAGCCTGGGTGGCGCGGTCGGTTGAGCTTCCGACTTCAGCCAGGTCACGATCTCGCGGTCTGTGAGTTCGAGCCCTGCGTGGGGCTCTGGGCTGATGGCTCAGAGCCTGGAGCCTGCTTCCGATTCTGTGTCTCCCTCTCTCTCTGCCCCTCCCCTGTTCATGCTCTCTCTCTCTCTCTCTGTCCCAAAAATAAATAAAAGTTGAAAAAAAAATTAAAAAAAAAAAAGAGTTTATGCCAATCCTTCTCAAACTCTTCCAAAAAATCAAAGAGGAAGGACACTCCCAAGCTCATTTTATAATTATTATGATACCAGCTCAGCTCCAGATAAAGACACTACAAAAAAGAAACTATAGGCCAATATTCCTGGTGATTATAAATGAAAAAAATTTCAACAAAATGTTAGCAAACTGAACTTCCAACAGCACATTTAAAGGATTATACACCATGATCAAGTGGAATTTGATCACGGTGTATAATGAGATGCAAAGACAGTTCAACACATACAAATCAATAAATATGACATACTACATTAAAAGAATAAAAGCTAAAAGTCATACGAGCATGTAATTAAATACAGAAAAAACATTTGACAAAATGCAACACCCTTTCATGATAAAAACTAAATAATTTGGATATAGAAAAAATGTACCTCAACATAATAAAGGCCATATATGACAAGTCCACAGGTAACATTACACTCAATGGTTAAAAGCTGAGAGCTTTTCCTCTAATAGCAAGAACAAAACAACGATGCCCACTCTCACCACTTTTATTCAATATAGTACTAGAAATCCTAGCCAGAGCAATTATACAAGAAAAATAAATAAAATGCATTAAAATTAAAAAAGAAGTAAAATTGTCTCTAGTTGCAGGTGTCATTGTATTATATTTAGAAAACACTAAAAATTCAATGAAAAGCCTGTTAGAACAAATAAACTAATTCAGTAAGGTTGCAAGACACAAAATGAATATACAGAAATCATCATTTCTATACACTAATGGTATGTCAGAAAGAAAAATTAAGCAAACGTTTCTGCTTACTATCACATCAAAAATAATAAAATCCATGAGAAAAAAAAATTTAACCAAGGGGATGAAAGGTCTATATACTGAAAACCATAACACCAGTGGATGGAAAAAATTGAATACGACATAAATAAATAGAAAGATATTCTGTACTCAAGGTTTGGAAGAATCAATATTGTTAAATGTCCACTCTACAGAAGGCTCTCTTCAGACTCAATGCAATCTTTATCAAAATTCCAAAGGCATTTTTCACAGAAACAAGACACGCAATCCTAAAATTTGTACGGAACCACAAAAGATGCCCACATATCCAAACCACTCTTGAGAAAGAAGAACAAAGCTGGAGGCATTCCACTTCCTGATTTCAAATTGTATATCCAGGCTATTATAATCGAAACATAAAAGCCAAAACATAGATAAGTAGATCAGAATAGAAAGCCTGAAAATATACGCATATACGGTCTTAATTTTTGACAAAGGAGCTAAGAGTATATAATGGGGAAAGGATTCAGTCTTCAACAAATGGTGTGAAAAACTGGACAGCCACATGCAAAAGAATGAGACTGGATCCCCACCTTACATCATACACAAAAATCAACTCAAAATGGATTAAAGATCTGAATATAAGACCTGCAACTCTAAAACACCAAGAAATAAAACATAGCGGGTAAGCTCCCTGACATTGGTCTTGGCAATAATTTTTGGATTTGACAACAAAAGCACAAGCAACAAAAGTAAAAATGAACAAGGGGAATTACATCAAAATTAAAAAGCTTCTGAAGAGAAGACATGAATAGCAATTTTTCCAAAGAAGACACCCAGATAGCCAAGAGACATGAAAAGATGCTCAGCATCACATATTATCGGTGAAAAGCACATCAAAACTACAATAAGATATCATCTCACACCTGTCAGAATGGCTGAAATAAAAAAACACAAGAAACAAAAGGTGTTGGAGGGGATGTGGAGAAAGGGAAACTCTCTTGCTCTACTGGTGGGAATGCAAACTAGTAAAGCCACTCTGGAAAACAGTATGGACATTCCTCAAAAAGTTAAAAATAGAACTACCCTACAATCCAACAATCACACTACTAAATATTTGCTCAAAGAATACTAAAATACTGATTCAAAGGAATACATGCACCCTGATGTTTATTGCAGCATAATGTACACTAACCAAATTAGGGAAACAGACTAAGTGTCCATCAATTGATGAATGGATAAAGAAGATGTGGTATATATATATATACATATATATATATACACATATATATATATACACATATATATATATATACACATATTCAATGGAATATTACTAAGCCATATAAAGAGTGAGATCTTGCCATTTGCAATGACATGGATGGAGCTACAGAATATTATATGAAGCAAAATAAGTCAGAGAAAGACAAGGATCACGTGATTTCACTCCATGTGGAATTTAGGAAACAAAACAAATGAACAAAGGGAACAAAAAAGAGACAGGGAGGCAAACCAAGAAATAGACCCTTAACTATAGGGAACAATTACCAGAGGGGATGGGTTAAATAGGTGATAGGGATTAAGGGGTGCACTTGCTGTGATGAGCATCAGGTGTTGTTTGGAAGTCTGGAATCATTGTATTGGACACGTGAAACTAATACTGCATTGTATGTTAACTACCTGGAATTTAAAAGAACTTATAAATACATAAATAAATAAATAGCTTATTAAAATTTAATAAATACAATGGGGGTAGATAAACTGGAGGTGTAGAGAGTAAATTATTTTAAAAATCCTGAGAAACACTAATAAGTAAATAAATAAATAGCTTCTGTACCGCAAAGGAAACTGTCAATAAAATGAAACGGCAAATTACTGAGTGAGAGAAAATATTTGCAAATCATACATCTATAAGGGGGTTAACATCCAAAATATATACAGGACTCATACATCCCAGTAGCAAACAAACAAACAAACGAACCAACAAAAACAAACAAAAGACCCAGAAAATGAATAAAATTCCAACTATGCTGTGAGGAGGCTGAGATCTAAAATGTATAAATATTTCAAACTTATCTCACTGTGTGATACTATTTTTTTCTTATTTTTAGTGAAGTATAATTAATACGCAATGTTACATTCCTTTCAGATGTACAATATAGTGATTCAACAATTCTATACATTATTCAATGCTCATCACAATAAGTGTGCTGTTGTTCCCCTTTATCTATTTCAACCCTCCCCCAAATTTTACAATCTTCTGTAAGGATTCGGGTGTATTTTTATTGACATATTTAAATTTCTTTATTTTTTCATTTCTGTATTTTTTATTTTATTTTTTCATTTTATTAAGATGTAATCTTAGTGTTCTAAGAAATGATGCTGCATATTGGAAAGTACTCACATTCTTTGGAACACAATCTGTTGGGACAGGTAGAGGAATTGCCCTTACTTCCTGGCCTTTCAAATGAATGTTGAAGCAACAAGTGATCCCACAAGAAAATTATGAAGCCCTTGAAGAGAAACGCATGAAGAAAACTTGATCTGCATGGTGATGAGGGGTTGCAGCATGTGACTGATTGTAAACGATATTTGTAGTATGGAATGGTGCTTATATTGTTTATCACTTGAAGAAACTTACTTAATTTTTCAAATATGTCCCAATAAACATAGAGAAGACACTGACCAATCAGAACAGACATCTGAAACATTAGGTCAGACACCCAACCAATCAGAACAGATACTGTCTGTACCAGAGCATACTGGGCAGATCCCAACCCTGCATTAGAGAGGGAGCTTCTAAGCTCATTTCAACTATTCCATGATGCTGGGCATATCCTGAGGCCAATGAGACTAAGCCAGCCTGACTCATCTCACCTGTATTGCATTAACTCTGTCATCCCAAGGAAAACCAGGACTACTGTATCTTTCACATCTTATATCATTAAGAACCTGATGAAAATTATTAACTCCTTCTTCAGAAAAAGTACATGCTGTGTAATGTCACCTACATTATTAGGGAGTTTGAAAGGGTAGAGCCAGACAATCCTGGGTTCATATCTCAATGGGGAAAAAAAAGATATTACCTAACCTTTAGAGTTATTCACAAAATAACATGAGATAGTCCCTAACTTATTCACGATGTCCAAACTCTCACAGATAAATGAGAAAATGTCTATATTTTAGAAGTCACTTATTTTGGGACACCTGGGTGGCTCGGTCGGTTAAGTATCCAACTCTTGATTTGGGCTCAGGTCATGACCTTATGGTTCATGAGTTTGAGCCCCTCATTGGGCTCTGTGATGGTGGTGGAGACTGCTTGGGATTCTCTCTTTCTCCCTCTCTCTCTACCCCTCTCCCACTCACGTTCTCTCTCTCTCTCTCTCTTCCTCTCTCAAAATAAATCAATAAACATAAAAAAAAGTCACTTATTTGTATTTGTCAAAAACAAAATTTGTAATACTTTTTCTCAATATAATATTATTTGCATGATATTCCTTTGGAATTTCTTTTCCAAATCACTTTTTCTTTTATAGAATTCTTATCTCTAAATACAAAATTATAGAATTGGATTGCTACTTTGACAGGAGTGGAAGGAAATGTGAGGATCATATGTATTGCAGCTCGTGATTGGCAAAAAGTATGAAAGATAATTAGTTATGCAAGTTAGAGTGTAGCCCCTCATGAATACAGCTCTCATTTACCTTTTCTTTTGGAATCTAAGAAATGTACCTGTCTGACTGAACATCTACTATATGAGGAGGCAATTAATGAGTCAAGGTCAGGAGGCCACTCAATATTGACCTTGAAAATAATGAACCAAATAACTGAGGAAGTTTACCAACACACTGTAGGAGTATTTCTTGTAGTTTGATATTTTCTGAAAGCAAGTTACATTTCCATAATTCTTGTAACTCATAGCTCTCTGCTCATAGAGAGGACAAATGCCTCATCTATTCCTAGAATCTCACCTTGAATTTTGGTTGCCTGCTGGGTTACAACTGCTATATATTCACCATCTACTTGACATATACTTTTGTTACCACAAGAAACCCATACACAGCCCTTGTTTGCAGACTTTGGTTTCACATATTTTATGTGTCATATATGACAAAGTCAGCATTGTAACTAAAATTATGTGTTTATTATTGTTCCCTTGAAAATATCAGAAGTTTACTGCATAGCAGGTCTGTTATCCTTGTAATACGCAAATTGCTTTTTCATGTTGGTCAGCAGTGACAAAAATAGGCTTACTACATTTTAAAATTATGTTAACTTATGACTCTTTTAATTTCTCATTCTTGATTCAAATATGTAAATAGCAATGATTTCAATTTCTTATGCTTCAGTGGTTTCCTAGTAGCCAGTAAAAGGAGCTGGTAATGTTCATCAGGCCATGTTGGATATTATTATAGAACATTAAAGTCTTCATGAACCCAGTTAGCTGTAGCTTAGCTTCCTCTTCAGAGCTTGTGTACCTGGGAATAATATTGGGGGGAAGCTTCACCTGAAAAGAGGGTGCAGAAAGTTCAAAGATTTCACTTGTGCCTTCCAAAAGATTCCACATCATTCAACAGTTTCTTTTTGCCAAAAAAGTGAAGTCCGTTCTTCCAAAACCAGAATACTAGATTCATCATAAAATGACACCCATGAAAATTTTCCCTCCTCTGATTCTGTTTTCAGTACTTCAATCTCGGGGAAATACTTGGGAATATTGTATAGAAAAACAGACAAAATTCAGGCCTTCATGGAGCTTATATTTTTGTGCAAGGAGGTGCATATTACACAAATAAATAAATATATGGAATGACCCATGGTGATAAGTGCTGTGAAGAAAACGAAACCAGGGCCAAAGGGGAGACTTATGGCTATCTGTAGGAAGAACGTTCCAAGCAGAAGAAGCCACAAATGCCTAGGCCTGAGGTGGAAGCTGTGTGGAATGTTTGAAAAATAGCAAGGCAGCCAATATCTTTAGGGCAGAGTGGTCTGAAGAAATGTGGTCAGAATGTTAGTAAAGTGAGGTTGGAGATTCTGGAGGGCCTAGGAGGCGTTTGGGGGACATTGGTTTTATTTTGTGATATCATTTTTAATTTAATTATTATTATTTGATTTTATTCTAGAATATTATTCAGGCATACTTATCCTTTGATTTTATTATAGTAGTCATTGGAAGAGTTTAAGCACACGGGTGACATGATCTGACTTGGATTTCATAAAGATCTCTTTGCCTACTGTTTGGAATAGACTTTAGGAGAAAAGGGCAGAAGCTGCAAGAATAATTAATCTGTTGGAAAGATCTGGGAGATAGCTGATAGTGGACCGATAGCCTAGGTTGAGAGAAGACTAGATCATTTTTGTATGAGCAGTTTTGGCCAGAAATGTTGTTTTTAAATCATGGATATTTCACAATTTGTGAATTCGAGCCCTGCATGGGGCTCTGTGATGACAGCCATAGACTTCTTGGAGTTGTCTTTCTCTGCCCCTTCTCCCTCTGACTGGCTCACATGCTCACGTGCTCTCTCTCTCTTCTCAAAATAAATAAACTTAAAAAAAATAAAATGAAGTTCATTCCTCATTAATATTGGGGTGCATTTTTAGGTTATGCAGAAAACATTAACAACAACAATAGCACTACCGATAAGACTATTTATCATTAGCAGATTTCAGACCCGGTACTGTATTTACAATGATGAAGTCTCATAGCAACCTTATAAAATAAGCCAAATGAGATACTCAGATCCAGCCCTTTTTATGTAAACTATTTCTTACCTGCAGGCAATGTAGGTTTGTTTTTGCCTCTTAAGGGTTTGTGGAATGAAACAAACAAAAAATGATCCTTAAGCAATAATAAGAATAGCTTAACACACACATGGTACTTACAACGTGTGAGATACTATTCCAAATCCTTTACACCTAGGGCCACACACACACACACACACACAAAATCCATTTTATCGATGAAGAAACTGAGGCACAGGGAGTAACTTGATCATGATCCTACAATTAGAAAGTGGGAGAACAAAAATTCAACTCATGGAGGTCTTGCTCTACTGCTCACATGCTTGGCCTCTGTGCTATATTCTATAATAAAAAGAAGACTTCTTATTCTTAATGAGAAATATATTATTATGGTGACAATATGCAATGCAGATGAGACGGGTCACAGTGTCTAGAGACCTTCTCAATCTATTAGTGATTCAAATTATATCTCCCTCTTCTAGCTATTTGACCATCAACAACAGTCTCATGTCCACCCTCTAGACTGAGTGTTGGGCAGTAAACTCAGAACATTTTACTATGCGAGTGAGTTGACTGTTATAATGCCTGACCCTTGTGATTTCAACCGCCTTTGCATTTGAGTTAGTTCTATACTCTTGACATAAATGTTTGGTTGCTACTCCAAATGATAGCTGGCCATATATGCACTGGGGAAGCTCATGCATGTGATCCGTGTTAAGCAAGAAAGAGAAAGCATTGCAGTTGGCAACTGGCAAAAATTCAATTAGGAAAAGTCTCGGATTAACCACTTCCATCACCACAGTTTTAAAATGTTGAGGTCAATTTGAGGATAAGCATCATTTATGCAAACTTCCCTAGGGACTAAATACCTGGACTGGTTCCAAACATCACGCAAGCAGTGTCCAGGCAGTTTTGGCAGTGAATCACACTGTTGACCTGCGATCCTTTGCTGTTAGCGACCGTGGTCTTCACAAGCAAATGTTGCCAAGCTAATTGCACTGTGCCAAAATGTAATAATTGCACAAATATCCACCAGGCTCCGCACTGAACATTGTTTATGATTTAGTAATGCAAGAGCCTTTGAAAACTTCTATTGGCAAACTGGCTTTCTGTCTTTCTTCCTCATAAAAACTGAAACTCAAAGAGGCTCTCCAAAGTTGCAGCCTAAGATATTTGAAAAAAGGTTTCAGGGCGCTCAGAAGTGCCTGCTTCACTGATGGCTGAGTTCAGCCACATCTCGGGAGGACCCTAGAGATATTTCTCCTGCCCATGAACTTGATTTGGAAATGATTAACAGAGAAAGGCCGGAGACCACAGTGGCTCTAGTGGAGTTAAAAAGTTCAGTTCTTAGAATAAAGATTTCATTAAGACCATAGAGTTTGGATATAGACCTGTCACTTTAAAATATGCTTGCTTGACTGCTTCCACTCTGATGGGTCTTTGAAAGGCTTCCGTTCCAGAGCAGAAGAGAAGCAGAGCCGCCACACGCATATTTTAAAGTGACAAGTCTGAATATTTAGTGTGAATGGAATCACTGTATCCTAAACCCCAAAGTAAATCTGGGAGCAGAGATGAGGTGTTCTGTCAGTCTGAGCTTTCAAATAAAATTGTCACAGGGAATTGCCCAAAATAGCCAAACCTAATTGCTGAAAAGGACTATAGCGGGCTGAGAGGGAAGTATACCGTAAGCCATTTATATTCCATGAACCATTGGCTGGCCTGGTCTATTTATCAAATACTGAAGGTGCAAAGTTAAATTGCTCATGATCAGTTTAGCATGGAAATAGCATCCTATTTATTTTGTTTTATTCCTATATATATTAGGCTTCATTGCTTTATTGAATTTTGCAAAAGTTGGTACGTATAAAAAATGTATAAACTCTATATAGGTCATATGTAGGTTCTGTGAAAGAGATAACGTATTCCCCATAAATGAAAGAAAAAACTAAGGCATCACTGGTGTCACTTAAGGTTCCCTCCTAAGTGTGTGTCTGGGTGGAGGGGTGTCATGGGCGCCTATCTCAGGAAGTCATGCTCCAGGATATCTTTCCTTAGCATTCTCATGTGTGAATGAGCCTACATTTGGTTGACATCTCTGAAACCATTGCTGTATCTATAAGAAAAAGGGAATGGAAATGTGGAAAGGCAGAAGTTTGGAAATTGCTGCTGTATAACAAAAAATCACTTCTGACACGCACAAAAAAAGGAAATGGACATTTTTTTTTTTGGAGTAATGGGAGAGTATTGGAGGGTGGCAGAAATGGCAGAAATGGAAGCAGCGTTCACGTGAGGGATTTGCTATCTCCTCAATCACCGAGAACAGAAAAATTCTTGGCTGCGAAGCCCTGTCATGTTGGGGCATCCTCCAGCTTCTGACGTGTATTCTCTGCATCCTCTTCTCACCGCGGACAATCCCATCTGAATCCACTGTTCCAACGCTGGTTATTTGAAAACGTCCCAAATGGGTGTCTCTAGCCATGGACTCTGCTGAACTGCAGGCCCAACATATCTGCACCGTTTACCACGCGACTTTAGTTAGAAGTCATTAAATCAACCTACAGTTAGCACGTTTGCAAATAAACTCAGCCCATTTTTGTTTGTTTTGTTTCTGTTTTTGTTTTTCTTCAAATTATTTAAACGAACTCAGCTCATTGACCCCAAACATCTCCTTCCCTACTCCGTGTTTGATCCATCTAGTTAGAAATCCCGACTCCTGAATTGCTCTGTATTTCTTTTCTTCCATACCGTATTATTTCCCAAGTGTGCATATTCCACCTTCTGAATGTTTCTTAAATGCAGACACTTTTCTCCAACTCATCTTCTATTCCCTCAGTTCCAAAGACAATGTTCATTTCTTGCCCCAAAGGCTGTAAAATTTTCTAACCGTTCATCCTACCATACACTTAATTCCTGATATCCGTCTGTCATTGTGATGGTAACTTTATGCATCAACTTGACTAGACTAAGGGATACCCCGGTATCATTATTTCTGAATATGTCTGTAAAGTCCTCTGTGGAAGAGATTAGCATTTGAATCATTAGACTAAGTCAAGAAGATCCACCCTCACCCGTGTGGGCAGGTGACATCCAGTCTTTGGAGGGCACAGATAAAAACAAAAGGCAGAGGCAGGGCAAATTCTCTCTAGCTGCGGTGTTCATTTTCTTCTGCCCTCAGACATTGAAGCTCCTGGCTCTTGGACCACCAGGACCTACACCAGGAGCCCCGTCACTTGGGTTCTCACACCTTGCCTGAATCATACCACCAGCTCTCCTGGCTCTCCAGTTTGCACAGCACACAGCAGGTAATAGGACTTCACAACTCCCACGGTAACAGGAGTCTCCTTATATATGAATATATCTTCATATATCTGATTGGTTCTGTTTCTTTGGAGAATCCTGATTCAGCCATCCTACAAACTGTGATATTCTAAAAACATGTTGGAAAGGAGTGTGAGGGGAGGATTATAAAGGGTGAGAGGAAGCTTTTGGGGCCAAATGATTAGTTTATTAGCTTGATTGTGGCCATGGATGTATGGGTGCATACTATGTCAAAACTAGTTAAGTTATACATTGTAAGTATAGCAGTTTATTTTATACCTATTTTACATCAATAACGCTGTCTTCAATTAAAAAGTGCAAATCCATGGTCACCAAAATTTTAAGGATATTTTTTTTAATTCTTATATTTGAGAATAGCTGACATGCAATGTTATGTTAGTTTCAGGTATACAATATAGTGATTCAGCAAGTTGACACATTATGCTATGCTTACTGTAAATGTAGCTGCCATCTCTGCCCATACAACGCTATTACAATACCACTGACTATCCCTATGCTGTGCCTTTTATTCACAAGACTTATTCATTCCACAGCTGAAAGCCTGTATTTCCCTCTTCCCTTCACCCATTTTCCCCATCTCCCCATCTCCTTCTCTCCGACAACCATTAGTTTGTTCTCTGTATTTATAGGTCTGTTTCTGCTTTTTATTTATTTATTAATTTTTTTTAGATTTGACATATGAATGAAATCATATGGTATTTATCTTTCCTAGGCTGACTTATTTCATTTAGCATAATACCCTTAGGTCCATACATGTTGCCACAAATAGCATGATCTTATACCTTTTTATGGCTATGTAATATTCCACTTCTTCCATATCCATTCATCTATAGATGGACGCTTGGGTTGTTTCCATATCTTGGCTATTGTAAATAATACTTCAATAAACATAGGGATATGTGTATCTTTTCAAATAAATGTCTTCATTTTCTTTGAGTAAATACCCAGTAGGAGAATTATTGGATCATATGTATTTCTATTTTTAATTGTTTGAGGGACCTCCACACTGTTTTCTATAGTGACTGTACCAATTTACATTCCCACCAATAGTGTACAAACGTTTCTTTTTCTCCACATCTTTACCGGCAAGTTATTTCTTGTCTGTTTTATTTTAGTCATTCTGACAGGTGTAAGGTCATATCTCATTGTGGTTTCACTTTGCATTTCCCTGATGATGAGTGATGTTGAGCATTTTTTCATATCTATTGGCTATTTGTAATGTCTTTTTTGGAAAAATGTCTTTTTAGGTCCCCTGCCCATTTTTTAAATTAGTTTTTTAACGTGGAGTCCTTTATATATTTTGTATACTAACTACTTATGGGATATGTCATTTGCAAATGTCTTCTCCCATTTAGTAGGTTGCCTTTTTGTTTTGTTGATGGTTTCCTTTGCTATGCAAAAGCTTTTTATTTTGGTGTAGTCCCAATAATTTAATTTTGCCTCCCCCCTCTGCCTGGAAAGACATATTTAGAATAGTACTGCTATGACTAGTGTCAGAGAAATTACTGCCTGTGTAATTATTCTAGGATTTTTATGGCTTCAAGTCTGAAAACTATAAAACATTGATGAAAGGAATTGAAGAGGACACAAGAAATTTGAAAAATATTCCATGCTCATGGATTGGAAGAATTAATTTTCTTAAAATGTCCACACTTCCCAAAGCAAACTACAGATTCAAATCATTCCCTGTCAAAATACCAACAACATTGTTCACAAAACTAGAACAAATAATATTAAAATTTGTACAGAACCACGAAAAACCCTGAAATGCCAAAGCAATCTTGAGAAAGAAAAACAAAGCTGTATCTTAATTCTGGAATTTTAAGATACACTACAAAGCTGTAGTAATCAAAACAGTATGGCGCTGGCATATAATAGACACTTACATCAACGGAACATAATAGAGAGAGCCCAGAAACAAACCTGTGTTTATGCGGTCAATTAATCTATGACAAAGGAAGCAAGACTATACAATGGGGAAAAAGCAATCTCTTCAGTAAATGGTGCTGGGAAATCTGGATAGCCACATGCAAAAGAATGAAACTGGACCACTTTCTAACATCATACACAAAAATAAACTCAAAATGGATTAAGGATAAAAAAAAATCTTCCACTAACTGTAGGCTCTACCTATATTTCTAGTCTCATTTTTGCCATCTTCCTTCACATGCATATGTTACTTCAGACATAGGATCGGTTATTTCATTTCATGTTTCTAAACTATTGCACATGGTGTTATTGTTCATTAAATATTGTGTGCCCATTAAACAACTGATAAGTCCTTTAAAACAGTCCAAATCAACTTTATCAAATATGGCTTACACAAAATCCCCAGTCTAATTAAGACAAATCACTCTGTCCTCACCACACATTGTTTATAGTTCTATCACAGCTCCTTCAGCACCATGCTGTAGTCATATGATCATCAGTCTGTGTGTCTGTCTCCCTAGTAGACTAAGATTGCTTTTCATTTTAAAATAGAGATTTTGGAACACCTGGGGGGCTCAGTCAGTTAAGTGTCCCACTCTTGATTTCAGCTCAGGTCATGATCTCATGGTTTGTGAGTTCAGACCCCAAGCTGGACTCTGCTCTGACAGGTGAAGCCTGCTTGGAATTCTCTCTCTCCTTTTCTCTCTTCCCCTTCCCTGCTCTCTCTCTCTTTTAAAATAAATAAAAAACAATTAAGAATTTAAAAAAATAAATAAAATACAGATTTTTCCATTTGGCCAACTTATTCAAATAATTAATCAACAAAACCAAAAAATAATTAATGAATTATTTCCTGGATAATGTAAATTATAAACTATATTATTAGGTACTGAAACAATCAAGCACTTTTATCCCCTGATATTTCTCCTTACTCTCTTGAACCTGCAAAAGAATAAGCAAGGCTTAGTCCTTGAACAACTTCTCTTTTCTGTCACACTATATCATTTGGTAACTTTATCAGTTTTCATGGCTTTAAATATAATCTGTATGCTAATGACTCTTACCACCCGTCAAAAAATCTCCTTGACTGCTTTCTTTGTCTCACCTGTCTCATCTAGATCATCTGGAAATCTTATTGGTCCCATCTCCACAATAAGTTTAAACATTCAAATACCTCACAGTACTCCATTAGTATCATTCTGGTCCAAGTTTTTGTTGTCCTCACCCAGGTCAGTTCAGTTGTCTCTTAAGTCATTTTTCTGCTTCAGTACTTTGTCTCTTGAAATCTGTTCTTATCCCAGCCCCAAAAGTAATCCTTTAAATACAAAGTTAATTATCCTGCTCCTCTTCAATAGCTTCTTGTCTCAAAGAGAAAGCATAAACCTTATAAGAATCTATAAATCATTGGACAATCTGGTGCCCTTGCCTGTCTCCTACTCTCCTTCTCTCTCAGCTTCAACCACAGTGGCCTCTACATTTTTCCTCCAAAAATACTGCCAGGTCTCTGACTCAGGATCCTTGCCCTTACTGTTCCTTCTGACCAGATCCTCCAGATATCCACATTGTTGGCTCCCCACTTTCTTCAGATTTTTACTCAAACATGACTTTCTCAGTGACATCAGCCCCAGAGACCTAGTGGTTAAAGTTTGAACCATCCCATCCTCCACACTTTCTGTTCCTTTCCCCCCACTAAAATATAAGCTCCTTGAGATAGGAACTTTAGTCTCTTTTGTTCATTGTGGACTTCCAAGTGCCACATAGTAGACTTTAAATTAAAAATTTGTAAAATAAAAGGGTAGTTAATAGAAAGATGTTTACTGAATACAAACTGGATAACCAAGAATTCCCTCCAATATAGATAATAGTTGACTGATACCCTTGTACTTATTTTAAAGAAATTGAACATTTTTTTCTTTAGCGTAGACATAGTCTGCATGGTGGAACTGTAAGATGGAGTCCTTTCCTTTGCAAATGTATTTTTATGAAAAGTAAAGAGAAATGGCCAGTGATAACACTTAAACTAGATTGCACAATGTGCATTACAGTGAAGTTTTTAGTATTGACAAGAAACTTCTAAATTCTATGTTCTAAGGAGATCATACTTGTTATTTTTGGGTGTCTTCAACGGAATCAATGATTCTTAGACTCTCTTAGCTCCAAATTTCATCCTTTCTGAAAATTTTGCTTCACCTCTTTCTGGCTCTGGGTCATAAAAAATAATTTTCCTATTTTTAAAAATCTCCTAGAATGTTCTATTTTTGTTCCTATGCATCTTAAAATCAATATTCATACTATCTGAATGTTTATTCTGAATTTGAAGGCATTTTATTATAATAAGTATGTAAATGATTCTGGATTTGGATATTGAATAATGCTTTCTTTATAACAACATATTATTTTTAAATCATGCAACTTGAAAATCTGTCCTCAGAAGGTAGAAACATATCTCTACTTTACTTTAGGTATCTGCCTCGGGAAAACTCTACAGTATTAAGGTGTTAAACATCTTCTCTGCAAATATTTTATTAATTAGTGTTTTAGACTTCAGGTATACATTGTGATTACAATGGTTTCCACTAGAGCGAAACAACATGTACAGACCACATTTTATAGGTAAATAGACAACAGAAGCCTACTGTGCATTTTGAAATTTAGAGTAAAGCTTCCCACAGTTTCAGCAATAATAAGCATTGATAGATGGTTTTTATACTATTTAGTAAAACAGCTTTTCTTTTCATGAAAAGGAGGGTAGGGAAAATGTGACATTTGAATAAAGTTTTACATTTTGAACAAGTAATAAAAATAAAAGTAAAGGTTACATTTCTAGAGTCGTGATTGATAACAATTGCTCAGTTTAACTGCATTTTATAGGTTAGGTAAGCAGTTTAAATTAAAAAGTGACCTACACAAATACACGGTCTTGAAAAGAAATGAAAGTTAATAGCTTTTCTCCGCAACTCTAAGAAACCTGATGGGATTTTGAATTTCTAGAGATTTGAGATATTAGAAGGATATATTTTGTAGTGCCTTCATATGAAACATGTTTGAAGATTCGTTTTTCTTGGAATAATGTTTCTGTTTTGACTACTAAAGCATTCCCTTGGATTTTGCAACATGTTTGAAATATAGTTTATTACAATCAATTATATTGTGAGACATCATAGATGTTCTCTAAGGATGAGTTTGTAAAATACACCCTCCTGTCTGTAGATCCTCCACAATTAACAATTTCTCCAGGGAATCACCTGGTTACCTCAATTAGGAGAGCTAGTGATGTTTCTGTAACTCTGAAACAACTAAATACAGTGCTATATTTTGTAGCATATACATTTTCAGTTGTCTGCTATGGAGTTGTAGATAATCCAAAATCTAGTGTATTATATCCATTATGGTTTGCTTAGCCGAGTATTAAACTGAACTTACATTCCTCATCAAACATCTGCAGCTTTAAGAGGAGTTAACCAGAAAGGAGCTAAATGATAATGTGCACTTCTCTCTACATTATATATTTAAAGTACGTGAAACAGGCATTTGTTTCATTTTCAAGGAGTCTTTCAAAATAGCATTTGCCCTCTAGAAGTTTTACTTGTTCCTCAATACTCATACAGATTTCAGCCTACAACTACCAATACCCCTTTTTCAAAGCATTGTTCTATTTCTGTCTTAGCTTTATTTGTCAAATCATTGTTTTATTTCTATCTTAGCTTTATTTTTCAAATTTATTTATTTGTATCTTAGATGTATTTATAAGGTCGATGAAGACATTTGGACATTTTGGTAGAACTGACTTTCTTTAAGAGAATATGTCTCTCTCCCAAGCTCTTTCACTACCAAATGAGTTGAGAATGCTACAGAGATCTTAAAATAAACTAATTTTTGCTTGCAAAAGTGAGAAATCTTCCAAATGAATCATCTGAAAAATTTTAGTGCCTTCTTCAATATATATATGAAAATGGAGTCTAGTTAGACTTTCTCTTTCAATCACACATTTTAGGAAACACACACACCTACAGTAAACAGAAAGAAAATACAACTGTATTAAACACACAGTGTGTTATTAAAAAAAAACCACAGTGTACCTCAAGGATCCTGGGTTGCTCAGTCGGTTAAGCATCCAATTCATTTTCAGCTCAGGTCTTGATCGTATTTGTGAGATCGAGCCCCACCACCAGCTCTGAGCTGACCACACTGTCTTCTTGGGATTCTCTCTCCCTCTGTGTCTCTGCCCCTCCCCTGATCACACACACACACTTGAGAACATACTCTCTCTCTCTCTCTCAAACACATACATAAACTTTAAAAAAAACACAGTTTACCTCAAATTTGTGTTTAAAACAAAAGTTTCCATATATATATATGTATGGTTTATATATATGTATATGTATATATTTATTTATATATATATATATATATATATAGAAGTTCATATATATATATAATATTAAGGTAGAGTTGACTAATTTATGGGAAACAAATTTCCCTCCTTAAATGGCATGGTTATTTATTCATATACTTAACCCCAATAAATGAGTAAACCAAGAGTGTGCATAATAAATTTTATTTTATTTTACTTTCCTTTATTTTATTTTTTTAATTAAAGAATTTTTCTTAATTTTAGAGGGAGAGAGCGAGAGAGCACGTGTAAGTTGGGGAGGGGGCAGAAGGAGAGAAAGAGAGAGAATCCTAAGTGGGCTCCACACTCAGCACAGAAGCCGGGGCTTGATCCCATAAGCCCAGGATCATGGCCTGAGCCAAAATCAAGAGTCCAGCACTCAACCAACTGAGCTACCCAGGCACCCTATTTTAAATATACCCTAGCAACTCAATATTTAAAGTCATTTTGGGGCACCTAGGTGGCTCAGTTGGTTAAGCGACCAACTCTTGATTTTGGCTCAGGTCATGATCTCAAGGTTGTGAGATTGAGCCCTGTGTTGGGCTCCATGCTGAGTGTGGAGCCTGCTTAAGATTCTTTCTCTCCCTCTCTCTCTGCCCCTTCCTCACTCACATTCTCCTTTTCTCTATCAAAATAAATAAATAAACATATTTTTAAGTCATCTTATGGAGAACATATTTGTATGACACTAAATCCTCTTGTTTCTCGAACAAGATATATTGCAAATGATTTCTTCTGTACCTTTGGTATTTTATCTAGTATCCTTTATTAAAAAAATGTTTACTTATTTTTGAGAGAGACAGAGATAGAATGTGAGTGGGTTAGGGACAGAGAGAGAGGGAGACACAGAATCCAAAGCAGGCTCCAGGCTTCAAGCTATCAGCACAGAGCCTGATGCAGGGCTTGAACTCACCAGCTGTAAGATGATGACCTAAGCCAAAGTTGGACACTCAACCAACTGAGCCACCCAGGTGGCCCAATCTAGTATCCTTAAAGTGAAACATTTCTGTGTTAAAAAATGTTTAAAGTAATTTCACATAGTAAAAGTGCTACTTGATTCTGAAATATTCAAATTTGTTCCAAGAATTTTTCCAGAAAAAATTGAATTTACCAAGCTACCTGAAAAGCTGGCATATGGGAAAAAAAGAGACGAAATAAAACTTCAGAAAAATTATTTTCTTTTTTGTATTTAATATGGCAAAGAAGTTGGAAGTTGCACTTTTGTTCAAAATATGAAATCTTAAAATTTTTAAAGACTGAAGAAAGGAATATATTGGGACGTCTGCAAGTTTTAGTTAGTAATTTTATGTCAAACTACTTTTGAGAAACATCCCTCAATCTCTCAAACTAAGGGCAAACAGTCCCTAAATGCTACAGTCTTCCCTGCCCTGTTCACCTACTTTTCTTGGCATGAAATAATTTGCTATAATTGACCATATACAACATAGATTAGCACCTGGAAAATTAGAAATTTATCTAGATTGGTCTAATCATCTAATCAATTCACATAGTCTAAGGGCTTATTCTTACCTAGTGTGAACAATTAATCTGCATAATTCTCACCAGTACCTCTAAAATAGCCATTCTTCTTAGCAAATGCTTTCAAAAGTTTCTTAAGGTTGATGTTACATGATAAGTGTGAATGGCCCCATTGTGTCAAGTAACCAATTTGTAGAAGTCCCAAATAAGTGTTTCTGGAGAATTATATTTTATACAGTCTCAAGTTTATAATTACGTGATAATGGCAATTTTTATAAGAACCCTGACATATTCAGAATATTCAGATATTAAACTGAAGTGACTGTAAAAAGAATATAAACAATATTTTTGGTAAATCAATATTTTAATATGGCGTGGACTTTAGATAATTATTTCTAATTTTAAAACTATCAAAAATGCCTTAAAGAAATGAATAAATTTTAACATATTAGAAGTTTCACACATGAAAAATAGACTGAAGGCAAAATTCTTGAATAAATGATTCCCTTTAGGGGCATGTGGGTGGCTCAGTTGGTTAAGCATCTGACTCTTGATATCAGCTCAGGTCATGATCCTGTGGTCGGTCATGGGATCAAGCCCCACTTTGGGTTCCATGTTGAACGTGGAGCCTGCTTGCAATTCTCTTTCCTCCTCTTTCTCTGCCCCTCCCTTGCTCAAACTTTCTCTCTCTCTCTCTCAATATACATAAATAAACATTAAAAAATGATTTCCATTGGTGTATTACAAACATTCTTCTGGCACATTTTTTTTCATATGCTATTCTATATTGGAGATAATTTCATATCAATATGTAAGTTTTTTTATTTTTCATGGCTATGTAATACTTTATTGCATGTATGTTATTAATTTCTTACTGATGTATATTTGGGCTGTGTATAATCTTTGCTAATACAAAAAAATGATCCCAATTATCCTTGCATATATTCATTTTGCATGAGTACTTTACAAAACTTAAATTTAATCCTCTCAACAATTCAGTAAAGCGGTGTATATTATTTTTTCTGTGTATAAGGAAATTGGAACTCAGGTTAAATAAGTTTTTCACATATACATAGATAATAAAATAAAACATAGTATATAGGCTCAAGATTATCTTATTCAGAAAGTGCAAGATCTCTTTTTCTTACCTGAAAACAAAACAAAACAGAGGGGAATATAAAGGCTATATGGCTATTAAGGAACTGTACAATATCTCATTTGTATTTGTATGATACTGGATGGTTTTGACCTATGCTCAGGTGCTCCAACATGGTTATATTGCATGTATGACTGATACAAGTTTAACTTAGTGTGGGTACTTAATGAATATCAAATAATGAAGGAAGGTGTTTGTGCATAGACAAGATCAGAAATAAAATAAATAACTATCACTTTTCAGGGTTTACTATTCAGTTTGGAAATATTCAGGTTGGAGAAATAATTATCAGAATCTCCATTATTTAGAAGTACTCTAATCTTATTTGGTGCTCATGTATTTCCTCTGGGGAAGATGCTTCTCAATTATATTTCTAGGATTTAAATTTCCAAATAGTTTTCTTAATATATTTCTGAATGTTATAGCTGTTACTGTTTAAATGATCTAATCTACATGAATAATTTAATTGTAGTAATTCACTCCTCTGAAATACAGAAAAAATAATGTGATTAATTTACTCTTCATTAAATAGAAACTTGCGTTTCACTGGAAAAACATCAGTTATATTTGGAAACATATATGGCTTTTTGCTTTGACAACTGCCAGAGCTACCATATTCAAAGGCTTGATGATCTATTACCGAATTTGAAAGGGAAAACCACAAAAAATTTACAAGCACACTACAGAAAGATGTCAAAATTTCCCAGAAGAGGTAGATGTGACTGAATAGTTTAAATGCACTGTCATGAAATTCTAGACACATCGAACTTAATGCAAACGAGTAAACTCATGAATTGGAATGAAGTAACACTTCTTTAAGGATGCAAATTAAAAAGGAAACATCAAAATAATGAAATCTGCCATTTTTTTTTCTCCACTGAGAAAATTCTTTACTAGATCTCAAAAACAGACTGTGCTCTTTGGAAAACAATGATAGAAAAAAAGTATTTGATGTAGAAATGGGCATTGAGAACTCTCCCAAGACACTCCGGTTAGTATTTTAATAACCTTATAGGAAAACTACTGTAATTAGTTCTATTCGTTACACATAGTTAAATATTCATTAAATCAGAGCATATTGTAGAAGAAAAATGAACTTATTTTCAAAAACATTGTAGAAATCAATGTCACTGTTTGATTATCTCTGTAGATTGGAATAACTCCTTTGTCTGAATATACGTGTCAGTGAAACTTTCTGTCAAGTATGCTGCTCTGATGTTTCAGGATTGTACACTGTACATTCAAATACTCAGAAAAACTTGTCAAAGAAATTTTAACAAATTTTTAAAGAACCATTCTTAATACAAAGGTCATACGTGCGTCTTGTTGAGCATTTAGAAATCACTGGAAGTTACAGAGGAAATAAAAATTCCTATAATGCCATCACTGGTGAGTGACCATCCTTAATAAGTTGATGTACGTTCTTCCAGTATTTTTATTACATACGAAATATAGGGATAAATTGAATTAGAATACTATATAGGATTGTTATGATATAAAATGAGCGTAATACGTCATATAACAACCATGATAAACTTTTTATGTAAACATTTCTTCCATGAATCAGTTTTTATTTCCCTAGGGTAGATATCTGGAAGCAATTTCAGAAGAAAAAGGTTGAAAGTATATGCATGGGGAGTAGGGTAAAGGTGTGTAGAACAGCCCTGTGGTAACTTCATAGTCATTATCAGCTTTGTTCTTTGTTATCCTGAAGCAATAACTCAGTCTTCTGTTTCTTTTATTTACTTACTACTTAACTGCAGTGTATACTGCACCCATATTTTCTAAGACATGGTCCTTCAGGCCACCTGCATCATCATCTCTTTGAGGACCTCTTCAAATGACGATTTGAAGGTTCATCCAACATTCAATGTGAGAGGGGGTAAGTTTATTTAAACTCATTTTAATCTAGCTCCCTGCATGCTGTTATGTGATTTAAAATTTGAGAACCATTGCTATTGTAGCTGTGACTATTTTTGATTAACGGGAGGAATCTGGAAACTGAGTCTCTCTCTTCTCTCTCTCTCTCTCTCTCTTTGACTCAGAAAACATGGAAGAACTCATTCAGATTTACTTTGAATCCTAGATCCACTACTAGGTCTATGACTTTGGGCAAGTTTGTCTGAATTCTTATCTGTCCAAATGAAGACGATAACACTTCCAATATCTACTCAAATGATTTTTTTGAAGAATTAAATACAGTATGTTTTGAAATTTCATGGTACAAACCAGTTGAGTAGGCATTCAACAATGTTAGTCCCCTTCAATAGAAGTAAGAGACTTTTTTTAAGTTTAATCACTTATTATTTCTGAGAGAGAGAAGAGAGAGAGACAGAGAGAGAGACAGACAGAGAGAGAGAGAGAGAGAGAGCACAAGCAGGGGAGGGGCAGAGAGAGGGAGACAGAGTCCCAAGCAGGCTCCAGGCTCTGAGCTGTCAGCACAGAGCCTGACATGGGGCTTGAACTCACAAACCAGGAGATCATGACCTGAGCTGAAGTCAGATACCCAACTGACTGAGCCACCCAGGCACCCCAGAAGTAAGAGACTTCTAAAGACCAGGCAGGCTTATCTATAATTTTTTTACATAGAGAAACTAAAGCTCAGAGAAAATTTGTCTTCTGAAAACATCCACAGAATAGCCTGACATTCATACATTACAGTTGAGGTAAGTTAAACTGAGTTAAAATAAAGTAAAACTTCGTATTTGGAAGGAGGGTTTCCCACACACAAAAATGTATGTCTACAGGTCCATGCACAGTGGCAGGTATTATGCACATATATCAGGCAGTAGCAGGTACAAAGAAAATGTTTGTAAGCCACTTGCATGGTAAACTGAATTAATTTATTTTACTGAGTGCGTGCTCCACCACGAACCACCTGTGACATACATGAGACTACACCCTGCAGACGGACCCCAGAGGCTGCACGCAGAACTCTATTGCCACATTTGCTCTGAGGCTAGGCTTCCTTCAGGCTGCTCACAGCCAGTGACTGCTACACGCGCCGCAGGGACGTTAACAGAGTCACCGGCTCTGAGCAGCCTGAAGGAAGCATGGGCCCCCTTCCGGGAGAGAGGAGACTCCTTTGTCCTCGCCTTTGGCTTGAGGAGCCCCCTACTGGCCTCGCCAAACCTTCCTTCTACCATATCGCAATCTAGGATACTTCCCTCCACCCCAGCCTTCCTTTTCTTGCTCTTTCATTTGGAATTAACGCCACATCCCAATGTGACAATTCTCCTAGGTTTTTCTGGTTCCTTCCATATTCTCTCTTGCAAATATTTCCCCAATAAAATCCTGGCACAATTAATCTCATTTGACATTTGCTTTTCGAAGAGTCTGAATTAGAGTATCTCCCTAAGTTCCTATCCCAACTCATCCAAATTGGAACATACTTTTCTTGATGTCGGCCATCTTAACTAATAAAATCTTATATTTCTTATATTTAGGACAAAATATATTGGAGATTCATCCATCCATCCACCCATCCACTCATTCAGTATTTATTGAACATCACTACCGCACGTGGCTGATAGTGAGTAGACAAAGAAGTAAACTATATAAATTCACTGCCATCATGAAATCCATATTCAACATTTTAAAAATAATTATTAAACAAATGGGGCATATGTGTAAATAAAGTACGCAGGTACTAACCAGTGGAAAAATATAGTTCAGTTACTAACAAACTGTGGACCCAATAATATGAGCACAGATAGATTTAGGAGAGAGAAGAGTAAGGACGGTAGACATGGAGAGATGAAGCTGGGTGATGACTGTTTGGAGTTTTTCACGGAGCCAATAAATCGTCATGTGTTCTAGGCATGACTATTGAGTAAATACACAATTGCATATGTTTACAAAGAGAGTTTTCCTTTATGTACAATGATGTTGTAACTAATGGTGATTTTAATTTCCTGTATAGGTTTTTTTTGTCAATATTCATTGCCTAAATTAATGAATTCTTAAAACAATTATGATCATATGGGGAAAAACCTCTTTTGACATTGAAAGAAATCCTCTTCAAAAGTTGAAACACACTGGGAAATACTTCAAGTACATTAGACTTGTAAAGAAAAGAGCAATCGGGGCGCCTGGGTGGCGCAGTCGGTTAAGCGTCCGACTTCAGCCAGGTCACGATCTCGCGGTCCGTGAGTTCGAGCCCCGCGTCAGGCTCTGGGCTGATGGCTCAGAGCCTGGAGCCTGTTTCCGATTCTGTGTCTCCCTCTCTCTCTGCCCCTCCCCCGTTCATGCTCTGTCTCTCTCTGTCCCAAAAATAAATAAAAAAAAAAAAAAAAACAACAACAAAAAAACGTTGAAAAGAGCAATCATGTATATATGAGGTTGACTTTCAGGAAAAAATGGGATTTGAGTTGGGTGCTTAGAAATGACTAGCATTTGTCTGGGAACAGAAAAGTTAAAGGGGCGTTATAGATGGAATTAACATTTATAAGCTTTGAGCCCCTAAGTGCTTTGTGATATTTTAGTTATTTTACATGATAACTTATGTATCCATTATAACATCATTATGAACTTGGTAGTGATATTGCTATCCAAAAGAGAATAAAGCTCAGAAAGATGAATTCACAAATTCAAGGTTATACAACTACTAGACGATGGAACGAGATATGCTGAGACCAGGAAGAGCACACATGTCTCTCGCCTACCCCTGGCATTCCCCGCGATCGGGAACTATCTAATTCATTACTATTTTGGTCTGATGGAGGACATTTGTTTTCCCAGGATCCGGTTTTACTTTATTATCCTCATTTTTGTCATCCCTCAAAAAAAATTTGATGGCTCTAGGTACAGAGATAAAGCATATGTGATCTGTGATGGTAGGTGGTTTACAACATCCCTTCATTCAAGACACAAGCGCCCAGCTATGGTGGCCTGTTTACCACATAGAAAAGGTATCAGTCAGGATGCAGAATACAGAGCAAGAAGTTCAGTAGAGGTAGAACATATAATATATGCATATATATTATATCCTATGAGATCAGAAAGGAGAACTGACATCTGATGGGGAAGAAGGAGGAAAGACTTTATAGAGAAAGTGGCAATAGGTTCAAAACCCAGTGATAATCCAGAAGTAAGACTTACCAGCAGTACCTCAGGCAGAGTAAATGGGGCAGATCCTTCTTCTTGCGAAGTTCACAGAAACTTTCTTTGGGAAAGGGGTGCAAACTTTAAGAAAAGAATATGATAATAAAGATGTGCTGATACAATAAACCAAAGCAAACAAAAAGATTCAGTTTGGATTTAAATTTCTCACATTGGGGCACCTGTATGGCTCAGTCGATGAAGCAACCGACTTTGGCTCAGGTCATGATCTCTCAGTTCATGGGTTCAAGCTCCACGTCAGGCTCTGAGCTGACAGTTCAGAGCCTGGAGCCTGCTTTGGATTCTATGTCCCTCTCTTTCTGCTGCTCCCTGCTCAGGGTCAGTCTCTCTCTCTCTGTCTCTCAAAAATAAATAAACGTTAAAAAAAAAGAATATCTCACATCCAAATTATAAAAGTTTCCATGATAACAACTCCTTAAGTACCTTTTACCTAGAAGGCTACTACCTTTTATTACATTGTTTCAGCAGTTTGAAAGCAAGGTTTTGTGAGAATGTTCAGATTGGACCAATAGTTCCTCCAAATAGGACAATCCTTTAATCAGGAAGACAATAACATTTTCAGAGGGACCCACATGTGGAGAGCAAGATCCAAAAGAATATTATAAAAGGAACAAGAAGCCCAGTGCTGCTCTTGAGGAGGTTACAGCCCCATGAAGACGCAAGGTAGACCTATAAAATTATAAACCCGAGTGACAGAAACATCTGCCAGATGGAAGCCCGCAGCCATAAAGAGACATTTGGTAAGTGTTCAGTATTCAAGGAAGTGGACAGGAAGAACTTTAGGGCAACTGAAACGAAAAGAAGCCAAGTGGGGTTAGTTTAGAGATGCTTCAAGAAGGAATGGATTTTTGGAGGGGTTACGGGAAACATGATCTGGCTGCATAAAACTCTTGTATTTCTTTGTGGTATTCCCCAGATGAACTTTATTAAATTGATGTGATTATGGTTGTCTTTAGTTCCCTTCTTCCCCCATTTCCTTTAGAGACTAGCCTGGTCAGCTCTATTTGACAGAATACCCCATCCCAGTAAGAGATCTGGATCACAGAGCCGTCCTCCATTCTAACACTAGAATTACTATAACTTTAATATTCTCTGTCTGTTTGTCTTATAGCTGAGTCTGCTCTCATTCCAGCTGCAGGGCACGTGGCCAAGTCTCTCATCTTCCCACCTTCAGTTCCTAGCAATAAGAGTTATTCAACTGTCTCTTCTATCCTTAAAGACCTCCAGGAAGATTGTTTTTTAATAATAAGGATCAGTACTATAGATTTGTATTGTGTCAGCTTATCTAAGCCGGAAATATATTTCTCAGAATTTCCCTCCCTGCATCCCTGTGGGCATGCATGGGATTTCGAAGGGGACATGTGAAGCAGCAGCCACATTCATTTCGCCTTTGGAAGACTGGTGCAGGGCATGAGCTGAATTGCCGTGCAAAGCAAATTCCCACAAATCTCCCCGCTTACCTTGTTGATGTGGGGCAGCGGCTGTACCTGCAGATTCCCCAGCGCTCACCTGATCGCCCTTCAACTTCTATGAATCTTGGGTCAGGTGTGTGCTTGGCACAGTAAGAAAGTGAGCCAGCTTTTTCTAGGTCACCAATATTCATCAAAGGTGGACGCTTGGAGAAGGTGAGAGGAACAAAAGATTCCAGTCGGAAAGCATGAGCTGTAGCTCACTCTTGTGGGCTGCAGTGTGTCCTTGTTGCTACTTACTTCACATCTATCTTTCTTTCCCGTCTACGTGCTTGGCACCAGATGCAAAAATAATGGCTTCTCATGGGCTATTCCACCAGCTACTACCTTTCATAAGAATGAATTCTCCTAATAAACCCATTTCTAGATGTGTATATGAGGCTATATATGGCACATGATATATATTTATATTTATCATTATAACATATTATATATACATGCATGTGCATGTGTGTTTGTATATGTATGTATACATATGTATATTTGCTCTGACTGGGACAAGTTCCTTCAGCTTGTTTTCCACCTGCCAATACATTATCGTTTTAACCTTGGTCGAAAGAAATGGAAAGTGCTGAACTCTCTATGCCTGGCTAACTCCTTTCCCTTCCTTCGGCCTGAGCTCATTGGTCCTTTTCCTAGAGAACTCTTCCTCAACTTCCTTACAATGCTTTCAAATGTCACTCTGTTCTACCTCACAGATATTTTCACAATTAACATTATTCATAAATGCAACTTGAATCAATTTGTCTAATGTTAGTTTTCTTCAAAAGATGGTAAGTCACGAGAGGACAGGAATCACATCTGTTTGGTTTGTTGCCTTTTCTTAGAGGCTAACTGGATGCCTGGAATATATTGTGTCCAATGTATGTTTATTAGATGAATGCATACCTATTCCATATCCTTGCCTTTTTTCATTACCCCCATTCCCCATTACTGTTGGTTTAATAAATGCATTCATTAATGTGCATACAGATGTCTGATATGTGTGTTCATTCCATACCAATAATTGCCCCTACTAATCATACACCTGGAACCTGTTAATTTCTAGAGCAGCTCTTCCTCCACTCTCATATAAAACCTTCCTCTGATGTCTTGTTATCCAGCTATAGCCCCTTTATCCTTCTTCATCCTATTCATCTCCTGACCATCTGTCAGTTCCCCAAATATCACTTTTTAGAACTAGACTTTCATCATATTTCCATATATTCATTTACACATGTGTTTATTCAATAGATATTTATGATGTGCCGGATCCTATGACTGTATAGTGAAGGACTGGATTTACCTATTCTCTTGGATTTGGGAGGAAATCTTGAGCTGTTTCCATTTAATCCAAGAAAAGACACGTGCCGGGGGCTTTCCCTTCCATACCTCCATGCCTTCTCTGGCCATCTAAAGTCCCTCTTACTGATCCTTAATGCCTATAGGTATCAGGAGCTTTGGAATTGGGTGAGAGTGGGAGTATTTGGATGATCTTGGAATGTCTCAAAGCACAGATGCTTGTGAAACCTTAGAGAGGTGATATGCAGTTAGCTGTTGACATGTGCCTTCTCCAGAGAGCCCCAGGAGCTTACGGTATCCCTCAGCACAAGGCACAGCTATTCTCACATTGTGCTTCCTTGTGATTCACTCTGTAGCCCAACTCTTCATCTGTTTTCTTCCTAATCTACTAATTACCTTTGATAATATGACAGGCCGTTACTGAATTATGCTTTTTCATTTGCAAAATGGTTTTAGTGGTTGTCTTCTTACTAAAAATCCTTACTTTCATAAATCATAAGTCTTCATTTTCACAGCTGTATTTTTTTTCATAAATGAGCTTCAAAAGCCCAATTTTAAGGTAAAAGGCTAAATATTGATTTTCTTTTTTCTCCTTGCAAAATACTTATCACAGTGCTCCTGGGTGACTCTGGCTCATTAGACAGAAAGTCATGGTAAAGGAACTCTAAGATAGAAAATTAATATATTTCAACATAGTGTCACCACACTATGGTTGGTGAATTATGCCATGAATCCAGCCAAGGTTAAAGAACATAATTTTGTTCTAACAAAAATCTTCATGGTTGTGTGAAGTCTTCTTGCATTCAGCTTCCTACATGAGATGGCAGAGTTCAAGTTTAATTACAATTCAGTTTTTTACTAGGCAATTAGGCCTAAGGATGAGTACTCATGGTTATTGAAAGTGCTAGTGAGGGAGTGATTTAAATTGTAGTCAACACGGCCCAAGATGGACAGAGAAGTAGGAGAGGCCAGGACCAAACAGAACAACTGGGAGGGAATGAAGTAATTGGTAGGATGACTGTTTCTAGGGATCTAAGAAATTGTTTGTGAGCATGGTAGGGTGAGGAAGGTGGCAGAATGTCAAAGAATTGGAAAATAATGGATAAAAAAGTCTGCTAAATCAAACTGAGAATCTAGGCAGGGATGGTGATGAATTTAAGAGGGTGGAGTAGAAGAAATGCTCATTGTAGTTGAGGGGATAAAGAAACTATGAGATTAACATGCATGATTATAACTGCTTATTTGATTTTCTCCCTATAAGTCCATCTTCTAGAAAGACAGGTATCATGCCTGGCTTATTCATCATTATATCTGTAGTTCCTAGCACAGTGCTTAATACACTGTCGATAATCAATAAAAACATTCTGTTGGAAACATAATAAATGAAGGAATCATTAACCGGCATTGAAGACACCCAACATGCGACTTTGGAGCAATATCTGAGTCTGACCACGTAAATCATACTTTCTCTTGCCAATAGGACTTTTTAGGCCTTATCTTCTGACTGGGAAAAAAAGTGTTCAAACCTCATCTTGCTAAATTATATTAATTATTTGGTCTTCAGCTTAGTCGTCAATTTTTATAAAAGTATTTTCTGTTCCAATATGTTTTAGTTACAGATCTGTTCTTTGGATTTTCATAGTACCCTGACTCTATTCTTGGACTTACCTTACTTGCTTTAATGCAATTTTTATGCCATTTTTAATAGTATATGTGTATTATTTATACAGGCAAAAACCATGTTTTAGTGATATAAGATTCAATAAATTATTTAGTGTTTACCTTTTGAGGTAAGATTCTAAGGGAATATATGTGTAGGTGTACAAACATAATGATTGGAGAGTTGTGTCAAGAGTCATTTTTATGGTATACTATTCCTCACTGTTTGATTTTTTTTAACCTTGTAGTAGTTGGTTCGTTTTAATTACCTCAGATTTCACAACAGATTTGTCTACATCAGTGCCCGTTTCCTCCAATTCTTCTTTGCTCTTTAAAGCTTCCCCTCAATACAGCAAACGTGTCTAGTCTTCAAGGATGATCCTTAACCCTCACCAACTGTTAATTTTGTCTCCTAGTTTATCAAGAAAACAGAAGTGATCGGGATCCAAATGGATTTACCACTTCCTACAGATATTTATAAGAGCGCCTATCCTTTTCTGTATTTTTGGAGAAGAAGGGCTCTTCTCATAACTGAAGACCGGTACTTTGGAATTGATCTACCTCAAAAATTACTTCCTTTTTCTCTCTCTCCCCATTGGATCTTTGCCCTTACACTATAAGCATGCTCTAGTCTCTTTCCTTCTTTACACACACACACACACACACACACACACACACACGATAAGCAAATAATCCTCTTCTGACCTTGAGTCAGTACCTCTTTTCCCAGCCTAATGTGGATGATACATGTCAACTCTATTTTCCTGATTAATAATTATTTCTCAATTCACTGACATGTGTTTTTAGTTATCAAACACTAAAACTTCTCTCTAAAAATCACTAACGCACACATTTCAAAATGGAGTGGAATAAGTTCAACCCTTATCCTTTTCTCTTCCTACCACACTGAACACATTCCTACCTGAAAAATCTCAGCTTCAATTCTTGGGCTTCTGACCATTCTTTCTCTATCTTTCTATAGTTCCTCTTTGACCAACTCTTCAAATAAGAAGTGCTACGTGGTAGCCATTGTTAAATTTCTTTAGGTCCATATAGTGTTTAAAAAGGATTTGAAATCATTACTAATATTTAAAAATTGTTAAATTTTACATAAAAATTTAGAATTTACCATTTCTCATGAGAAAACAATATATGGCAGTAACACTGTGTCCAAATATCCCATGCCAAATATTGGCAGAACTGTATACACCCTGCCTCTTTACACAAGTCATGCATTTTACATTAACTTTTATTCGCAATCAGTCTACTCCACACTTTGTTACTTGCCCTAATTCTGTGAACTAGGTAACTCTAAACATTTTGATTGTGCAACACTACAGTAAAAATGTTTCAGCATTCCCCCATAGGTCCATATTTTTACATATAAATTTTATTGTAATGCTGTATTTTCAAATTCTAGAAGTTTTCTTTTATTCTTTGACATATGTTCGTTATTTTAAAGTGTTTATTTATTTAGAGAGAGTCAGAGAGCATGAGCAGGGCAGGGGCAGAGAGAGAAGGACAGAGAGAATCCCAACCAGGCTCCACACTCAGTGAGGAGCCCAACACAGGGCTTGATCTCATGACCTGAGCTGAAATCAAGAATTGAGTGCTTAACCAAGTAAGTCACCCTGGTGCCCTGACATATCATAATAAAAACAATTTATTATGTTATGTATTTCATTTGTTTTTATTTCCTTCTTTTTTATAAATTTTAAGACTTTTTGATTTTGTCTTTATGAATTTAATGACTTCTTATAGACTCTCCAACTGTTCTATTATCTGAAGTTCTTGGGTGGTCTAAACCTTCTGCTTATTTTATCTGTTGACTTTCTGTCATGAGTAAATATTTTTCATGTGTTGCATGATTTTGATATTTTTGCACATCTCCAGTGAAACTTTTTCTGTAGGATCCTATAAAACTTAAGTGGAGGGCATGTCTCCCCAAAGCATGGCTTTTGCTTCTGCCAGAATTCCAAGGATACAACTGGCCTGAGACAACCTGTTATGCTGATTTCTTGTCTTGGGGCATTCCAGGATTACTAGGTAGCAAAAATTCAGTATACAGTCTGGTTACAAACCTATGTACTGGATATGACTGTAGTTAGAAACTCTCAAGGACAACGTTACTTTTTCTTTCTATACACTCTAGGCTGAGAGGCACAAGCTTCCTTGTGGTCTTCCTGGGATGCTGGTCATATCTCTCCTAGTTTACCCATCAAAGAGTCTGATTTACATAGATGGTGGTGTCATTTCCTGTTTCTACACAGGCATTATCACAAGATCTGGGTTTACAAAGAGCTGGCACAGGGCCCCCTTGCCTGCTCTCCACTCAGCTTTTAAGATCTCTCCTTTTTTTTTTAATTTTTTAAAATTTTTTATTTTAATCTCAACTGTCATCTTTATTTTCTGGGGCTTAAGGCTATATATTTAAAAGGATATTTGTTATATGACATCTACCTCTTCTAGGCATTCTAGAGAAAAAGACTTTTCAGGTGATTTAGTACACCATATTTGCAGAAATAGAAATCCATGTTTAAAAATTGCATGCAGGCACTACTAGACAATATACTGCATATCTTATGACCCACAAATAAAATGAAAAATTAGGAAAGGATGCAATAACTGTTTTATTATTGATGCCAAAAATATTTTTTCTTTCTCTAAAATAATTTTTATTTTTAGCCATGTAACTGAATGTGCTTAATTATGTTTTTAATTTTGTTTTAAATCTCTTTGATACAGTGATTTAAAGGTCTTGTTAAATCCAGTTTAAATGGGTGTTACAGTTGAAAAAATATTTCTAAATATCTATAGATCCATGGGGAAAATACACTTTTAGTAAATTCATCCCCTCTCAAAAGTATTCTGAAATTTATCTTTAAAATGTTATTTTAATGTCTATCTTCTTTGATACAAACCAGTTCTCCTTATAAAGGATTTTTTAATACCTAATATAATCTGTCACTGAAAGATTTTCTAAAAATAGCTTAAAAACTCTGTTTCCAACTTTTAAAAACATTCAGATATGAGAATTTTAATGAGAGACAAACACCATTTTCATTTACAAAATCATATAACAATGAAAACATTTCCAGACATTCTCAATGCTGTTTCCATAACACATTTGGTTTTGTTTTGTTTTTTTTAATGAATAGTTTCTGACTTTTAAAAATGTCGTCTTTACCTTGAAGGGAATAATCAGATATATTTATTTTTTTCAAAAATATTTGCTAGAATACATGCTCTGGACAACTACTTGTAATTATAATAGAAATCATCAATTTGAAACTCTTGTTTTTTTGATAAATGAAAACATTCAATGACTAAAAATTTTATATTGTGGAAATGTTAAACTTTCACGAAAGTAGAGAAAATAGTATAAAGAATTCTTTTGTATCAGTCACCCACCTTCAATTTTTGTTTTGTCTATAACTGCTCTTTGATTGAAGTATTTTAAAATGGATCCCAAATATCATGTCATTTATCTACAAATACTTAAGAATGTAAATCTAGTAGATAAATATTTTTTAAGATAACCTAACAAAACTAACAATTTCTTTTTAAAGATTATGTTCATTGAGGTATAATTTACATACAATTAAATTCACCAATTTTTAGTATACAGCTTGATGGGGTTTTTTAAAGAAAAGTTATTTGAATAAATTTTAGATTTACAGAAGAATTTCAAGAGAGTATGAAGAAATCTCTCAAATTTTTCATCTAGTTTCTTCTAATGTTAACATCTTATACACCATGATACATTTATCAAAATTAAAAGTTTAACATTGATATACTGTTATTGACTGAGCTATATTCTGTATTTAGATTTCAAAAGTTCTTCCACTATTGTTCTTATTCTGCTCCAGGATTTAATCCAAGATTTTACCAGGCGTTTAGTGGTCGTGTCTCCTAGTCTCTTAATCTGCAGCATTTTCTCAGCCTTTCCTTGTCTTTAATGACCTTGACACTTTTGAGGATAATTAGACAATTAAAAAAATTTTAGTATATATTTATTTTCAAGAAAGAGACAGAGAGAGACAGAGTGTGAGCATGGGAGGGGCAGAGAGAGAGGGAGGCACAGAATCTGAAGCAGGTTCCAGGCTCTGAGCCGTCAGTGCAGACCCCAACGCGGGGCTAGGACTCACTAACCATGAGATCATGACATGAGCCTAAGTTCGACGTTCAACTGACTGAGACACCCAGGCTCCCCGAATGAGTCAATTATTTTGTAGAATGTACCTCACTTTGGATTTTTCTGATATTTTTTCATAATTAGATTGAGATTATAGCTTCAGGTGAAGAATACCACTATTCTCATTGCATGATATTAGGAGGTACATGATGTTGGTATGTTCTATTACTCATGATATTAATCTTGATCACTTGTCTAAGGTGGTGGAATCTGCCAACTTTTTCTACTGTAAAGTTACTATGATAAATCTTGTTAAATGTGGTTTTGGCATCTTTAGAGATGATCATGCTTTTTTTCTTTGAACTATTAAATGATGAATTATATTAATTGATTTCCTAATGTTGGACTACTTTTGCACCCCTGGAATATACTTCACTGGGTCATGAGTCCATTGCTCTTTTTAAGTACTTTGCCATGAGGTAACCAGAAAATCTTTTTTTAGTACAGTAGATTTTCAAGGTCAATCCCATCTAATTAGAAAGTATTATAATTCTATTATTTAAGATAATAGAATTTGGAAATCCACTTACCAAAGCACTACTTTTGAATATGCCATGAGTAAATGAATAAGGCCCAGTTTCACTGCCAACCCCTTCTAACTGAGGAGCTCCCACTTCTGCTTTATGGTACTGATGTGGCACACCTGATCTCTGATCCGGGACCAGGCAAAGTTGTTAGGGACAATCTTCCTATTACCTATTAATGAGGCTTAGCCTAATCACATTACTCCCTGCTGAAAACTCATCTGTGGTTTACAACCCTTATTGGGCTTGGCTGTTCAGCATGCCCTGTGAGGCTACCTCAAATTGTCCTTTAGAACCTTTTCAGTCTTCTCCCATTGTCAGTTTTAGCCTCTCATGGTCCCTCAAGGGCATCATGCTTTTTTCTTAGCTTATTGCCTTTTCCAGAATGCCCCTCCCTTCTTGTTTCACATCATTTTGCAACACTCCATCCAGTCATTGTTGCCTCTGGCAAATCCAGAGATTATCAAGTTATGAAAACATTTTTTTGCTGTTGTCTGGCTCCCTCACCAGACTGTAAGATCATAGAGGCCAGGCTTTGTTTTATTCATGATTCCAAATGTAGATCGTAGCATAATTCCGGTACTGGTAAATAGTAGGTACTTAATAAATGTTTGTTGAATGGAATTGAATCAAACTTGACACTTAGAAAAGGTTTGTGGATTTGATTTCTTTGGTATGACACAGCTTTTATGAACCCACCAATTGACTGGGAAGGAAGTGCTCCTCAAAGAAGGAACATTTCTGGCATTCTTTTTCACTAACATTTGCCTTTAATTGACTAATTTAAAGCCTTCCTTTGGTTAGTTATTTTCTCCAGAAAAGGCAAGTCCCTTGACAGCCACATTCCTTTTAATTCATTTTCTGAGTGTTGGGGGGGATAAAAAAAGAGAGTCCTTTATTTATGAACCTTACAAAACATTCTTATAACGTCTGATGCACAAATATTGATCCAGGAAGGTGTTACCTCCTGTGGTTACCCTGTGGGTTTCCACTTTGAATTGCCAGGGAACTCACACTGAAATAGGAAAGTAATGTCATGTTATATGTCCTTTTTCTAATACTTAGCCCTGAAAGTCATATATTTTTTTAAGCTCACAATAACATCTGCAGACATCTAATGTCAGAAAAATAAAAGAAAACAGTATAGTTTAAGAAAACTCTTGCCTTTTTAAAAAATAAGTTCTTTGTATTTGGCACAGAAGTTAGCTAATTAACCTGTGAGTAATTAACGACTGAAATTTAAATTGAAAAATGGTTATATTTGTTAATAAAGAATAATTTAATGGTGGAATTACCCATCATTTACTTCCTACAAAATAATGCTTTGTCCTTACAATCTGTGCCTTTAGCTGAGAAAAGAAGTATAATATTTATGTTCAGAGGCAAAAACAGAAATAGCAAGAGATTTTATTTTTTATCTATTGCCAATATCCGTTTGACAACTACCTGGCTTTTGGCCAGTCACAATCAAATCCCCCATCAAGAGTGTCAAACTACTTTAAATTTATTTCTGGATAAAAACTGTTTCAAAATTTTTTTAGTGACACTGAAATAAAATTTAAGAAGCATTCCAATCACAGTTACTGTAAATTTAGATATAGTAGCTTCATACTAGAATAAAGGTCTAGCCAATGAAGTAATTTCAGACAATAAAATATAGTATAAATAGAATAAAATATAGACTTGTACACTTTTACAAAGCTCCAGATGCATAGGTAGATGAACAGAGTGAAGCAAAGTGGCCCAACACTTAACAATAGCCAACAATGTCAAACAAGTGTCCAAAAAAAAGGTTCACTCCATTAAATGTTAAGAATTAATGCAGTAAACTTTCCCTTGCTCTAAGTGATAGAGCCTGGATCAGTGGTTGAAAACTAAAAGGAAGAGGTTTTGATTCAGTATAAGAAAATACCAATTACCAAGCCTGAAAAAGGATAGGTCTGCTTTGAGAAGGGACGAGGTCTATTCACTGGAAGAAAAGAACAGCTTGGAGTATGGTACTCAGAATTCATTACACAGGCAAGAAATTTTACTAAGACTGTAGTTCTTATATTTGTTCATCTTAGGACTATTTAAATCACTCTTAAATATTACTAATGACCCCAGAGAACTTTTGTCTATATGAGTTATAGCTACTGATATTTACTAAATTACAAAATCAAGTAGAAAATTTTAAACTATATTACTTATCCATTTAAGCATAGTAATAACAAATATAAATACTATTTTTGAAATAAGATCTATGTTTTTAAAAACTAGTTAGAAAATAGCATTGCTTCACATTTTTGCAAATCTCTTTAATATCTTGCTTCAAAGAAGACAATTGTATTCTCATACCTGTTTCTGCATTCAATCTAATTGCATGATCACATGTTAATGTCTGGAAAACTCTACCATACACTTGTAAGGGAATGAGAGGTAGAAAGGCAAACAATATCCTGGTATTATTATAAAAATAGTTTTAACTTTATAGATCCCTGGAAACGGTCAATACAACCCCAAAGATCCTGAGAAAACTAACACTTGGAAATCTCAAAGGTCTTTCCAGGCATCTTATTCTACTGATTCTATTCCTACCAAGTTATCCTCCTGCTTTTTTTTTGAGTTCCTAAACCAAAATAATATATGATTGTCTTATGTTTTTTTAAAAAAAAGGTTAATTAAATACTAAGATGGGTAAAAAAATTTTCCCCTCTTGGTTGCTATAATCTGTGAATTTAGTGGTGAAAAAAAAAGCATGCATGTTATTAAAAGTCAGTAAAGTAGATTATGGCTCAAAGAAAAGACCATGGATTACATTTCTGTCTCTAAAATGATTAGGGATATCATTGTAGAAAAGTCAGTTAAACTCAATGATAAACAGCTCACATAGTTGTTGGCAGGATAAAACAAATAATAATAATGAAGAACTTCAATAATTCATATTATTTCTGTATCTCTTCTAAATGCAATATCTTTCTGTAATTTCTTTAGCTAAACTTTCTCTTTGCATTTGTGTTTTGTTACTTTTATTATGTTTTTCACCTGACCAGTGAATATTTAGGCAGAGAGTGACACAGAGCTGATATGTTTGGCAGAGGGATATAGTTATGCAGTTGACTCTTGAACAGCATGGGGTAGGGACCGTGGGGTAGGGGCCCCTACTCCATGCAGTCCAAAATCTGTGTGTAACTTTTGATGCCCCCAAAACTTAATAGCTCACAGAAACCTTAGCAATAACATAACTTGTCAATTAATACATATGTTGTATGGTATAAAAATTATATATTTCATTATGATAAACTAGAGAAAAGATAGCAAAGAAAACATACATAACAAAGAAAAACAAAAACATACATAACAAAGAAAAAATACATTTGCAGGACCGTATTTATCAAAAAGACCACATATAAACGTTTGGGCCACCTGGATGGCTCAGCAGCTTAAATGATCCACCCTTAATTTCAGTTCAGCTCAGCTCAGCTCAGGTCGTGATCTCATGGTCCAGTGAGATTGAGCTGTGCATTGGGCTCTGTACTGACTGTGGAGCCTGCTTGGGATTCTCTGCCCCTCCCCCCACTCCCATGTGCTCTCTCTGCTCTCTTCTCTCTCTCTCTCAAAATAAATAAATAAACATTAAAAAAATACTAACTTCTGTTCAAACTTTCGTTGTTTAAGGGTATATGTATCTTTACTTCTGATAAGACCTGTTAAGAAATGCAAAGAACATTTTCTGTCTTAACTGTGAGCCCCTTGAGGACATGAACTTTGTCTATTTTGTATACTGCTGTATTCCCAGGAATAAACTAATGCCTGGCACAAAAAGGTGCTAACTATATACTTGTTGGATGACTGAGTAAATAAATTGTAAATTAGTTAAAAAATTTATTTTCAAATCTCTATACCTAGCAACTTCTCTAATTTTTCCTTGGAATTGTCTAAATATAAATGTTGTGTCAACTTCAAAATAGTACACCTTAAAAGAATACTAGTGTAAAAAAAGAGTTTAGGGGCGCCTGGGTGGCTCAGTCCGTTAAGCATCCAACTTCGGCTCAGGTCATGATCTCACAGTTCATGATTTTGAGCCCCTGCATCGGGCTCTGTGCCATCCGCTCAGAGCCTGGAGCCTGCTTCAGATTCTGTGTCTCCCAATCTCTCTGCCCCTTCCCCACTCGTGCTCTCTTTCTCTCTAAAAAAATAAATGAACTTTTAAAAAAATAATTAAAAAAAGAGAGTTTAAAGGATACCCATTTTCTCAATTCAAGAATTCTCTATAATAACCATCCACCCCTCATAAAGCAGGTCATCCCATTTGACAAAATGGTCATTCTTAGGGTGAAAATCTATTCCCTCTGGTTTCTGATGCCTAAATTCTAAGTCTGTGTATTTTCAGCTGTCTGTGATTCCTGAGCAGATAAAGTATAATGAACGTAACTGCCAAGCACAAATTGACTATCCTGAATCCATAAAAATAATTTCTGCCTGGTTATTTTTGATGTGTCTAGATTGCTTTTCAGAAACCACAACAGAGGCTCAGTGAGCTATTTTTGTTCTGGAGGTGAGACACCTTCCTGCACTTCCCTGTAGCCACCACCATAAACCTGACATATTTTCTCTACTTTTCTATTCATTTCCACTATCATCCCGTTGGAAAAACTGGATGCATGTGAAATGGAAAAACATGAAGAAATAGAAACCAATCTAGACAGCATTTTTTAGTTCTACCTCTGTCTGAGATCAAGAAAGTCATGATTTTTGCTCTAAGTTTCTGTTAGTGGAGGAGATAGTCATGCACAAAATATATACCTATGTATAAGTCAAGGCAGACTTTGAGAAACATTGCTACAGATAAAAACAAAATGAGTACAAAAGACAAAGGCTTAATTCTGAATGGAAGGACGGTGAAGAACAAGGTTTATGGATTGTAGGAACGGTTGGAATTAAGTATTAATGTCAAGAGAGTAGTAACATTGATTAAAATAAGTATTTTTTGAACATCTAGTTAATAAATCCAATGAATTCCTATCGATTTTCATTCCACTGAAACTTCTTGCACGATTTGACATGTTGGCTTCCCCTCTCTTCCTTCCTTGAAATATTACTTTCATTTCCACTCTCACGTCACTTTGTCTTTGAATCCTCCTCCTCTCTTTCATAATAACAATGGTTGCCGACTCTCTCAATCCCTTGGGCAAAGGAACTGTCTTCCCTAAGCAGTTTCAAGAACCAAATCACAATTCATTCACATTCCACTGTATTTTGGCCATATAGGTAGTATCTTTCTAGAGTATCTTTCTTTTCCTGAGTGTTCAGCCAAAGAATTGCAACAGGCAAGCTGAATGACATCAGTTACAACACAAACAAGAAATAAATAGTCACTAATGAGCTTAAATACCAATTCTAAACAATCTATCTTCTTAACAAATTTTGAGAATCACTTCACAATACAATCCTCTCACTAACTCATGGTCTAAGATGGCTTCATGTTCGGGACACAGTCGGTGTGCTGGAGATTACATAGAACCCTTCAGCCTGCCTCGTCTTGTTCTGCACAATTAGCTTTATTTTCTTGAATATGTTTTGGGGGAAGCTTCATCAATACCCTTGGGGCTATTGTACACATGTGTTTGGCATTTTTTATGTGTACACAACATGGTGGCATCAATATTTATTATCCTCTTGAAATAGGTCTAAGTTGGAAGCTCCAATACTTTCCATAGCTTGTTCATAACAGTTTTAGTCAATCATATATGATGAGGAGGATATAAATGATGTAAGACTAAGTTAATTTTATTTTAGGGAGCAGATGAGACTATGACACAGCCTAAGCCCATGATTTATCTTTAGCCATCTCTTCTTTGTACTAAATATATTGCCTAATCCTTCCTAATGCAATCAAATGAGTTATCTGCCACACAATTAGTCAGTCAGAGTAAAAAAGTCACAGTCTGTTTGGGTTCTTTTGCTCAGTAATAGGACTCACATTTACCCCCTGATTAACAGAGAAATGTCTATCACAGACACTTTAAGATAAAAAGTCACACAACAAATAAAGGAAATATTCTGAAAACTCTCTCTCTCTCTCTCTCTCTCTCTCTCTATATATATATATATATAGTTCAAGGATAGAATTAACTAATTGGGATTAAGTTCATCACTAGCAAGACATCAAATTTCTTGCCAATATCCATGATCAGTTGTGCACATATGACTACGTAACAATACCAGTTAGACAAACTGGTGATATGACTTCAGCAAAATTACTTTCACATTTTTTTTCTGCATCTTTTCTTTGCTTTCTAGGCAAAACGACTGACTCCCTTAGGCATTGCATAACTTAATATTTATTAATAATACAAAATTATGCAATCCTTGGAATAGTTTTAAAATGAGAATCATTTAGTATACAGTTTTTAAAGTGAAATTTCTGAAATATTTAACTCATTGGTTTAACAGCAAATAGAATTGCCTTTTAAACAAGCAACATTAACTTATTTTAAATGAAAAATTTGAAATTATATGTCTAATGTTCTCAGATTTGAAATACTCACTTTTTCTCCTCTGAACAAATAGGTGATAAAGATACCACTGTTTGTTTTTTAGCCATTGACAATTTCCCATACATAAACATCTCTCTAAATAGATATCCTAGAGCTGTTTTAGTGTAGCTGTTTCATAATGAATTAATCGATAAATTGGGTGTCATAAAGAATTTCATTATCAAAAAACTGTTCTAATATCTTTTATAGGTTTTCTTAGACCATGAAAAATAGCATAACTCCAATACAAGATGGAATTTACTGTCAGAGCTGCTGAAGCTGAATGTGTTGTTTCTGGAAACTGGTTATTACTCTAGAGCCAAACGTAGTTGGGATTTGTATATGTCTACCCACTATACATGAACTGGAAATTTAGCCAATATTTGGGTTATTTCCTCAAGCTAGACAACTAATCTAGAAAATGCAGAGTTTTTCTGTCCCATTTAGCCTGACTGTCTCCCCACTGATTCCATTATGGGAGAACTGCCAAATCTCTACTTCATTTGGGGCTGTGGAGACAGCCCTAAGAAAAATGTATGGGAGTTATTTTGTTGTGAGTTTTTAATCTTTTAAGTTTTCTACGGAAACTTGTTTCATTAAAATGGGAGAAACCTGTCAGAGAGCTGCCTCTGTAGTTTGTATTACTTCTTCAGATTTGGTGATCTGCTTTATGTATAGAATTCACCCCGTGACGGTTTATTGTACTTTCTAAGCCATAGCTTTTCTGGCCGTGTTTTGAATTTGCAGTGACATTGTTTTGATTTAATTTGACATTTAATGTATGTTTTAGATTAGTTTGATTCTCACTTAAGGTAATATTTAATAATAGCCTGAGAATTTGAAAGATTTTTCCACCAGTCATATACAGAATAGTTGCTAGAGATGCCTATTTATGCCACACACACACATACAAATGTTATTTATTCCTTCAGTATCTGCTAATTTGTTCTTTTAAAAATGAATATTTTGACTGGAGGCAGAATATGTCCTTTTCCTTAGTGAAAAGCTATTTTCAAATTTTACCTTTGATCAAATTCACAAATACTTTAAAAAATAGATCATTTTTTTTGTATGGTAATATTATTCTCAGGAATATAAATGTGATGCTTCATTTTGTGACATTTTCTTTGGGAGTAGAACATTATGGCATGGGAAATGGAACTTTCTGGGCTTTTAACTTGTTTACATTCGTTTGCTTTCTATTGTTCAAACTTTAGCTAAATCTAAGTGTGTCTTTTTTGATTCTTTTATTCCCCCATGCACAAATTCTGGGACTTTTAGATGGTAGGAAAACACAAATAATGTCCAGGTTGTGGTCAAAGCACTATTTAGTTATAACGTTTTTTAAGTAATAATAATTTAGATTATCTTCAGCTTTGCACTCCTTAACTCTTAGGGGAAAGTACACTAGGATGTAGAGACTGATATCAGATAATTAATTCAAGGTCACACAGGGAAGCAAGAATGGGAATAGTCTGTTCTTAATAGTCTACAAATCTTAATGGGCCTCCTCAATAACTATGATTGATGGATTATACTTAAACACTTAATACATACAGTAATTTATTCCAGGACTTTGAATTTAGAAAGAAATATAATGGGCTTTAGGCATGGTCTCTATTTTCAATGAAATTATAAGCCAACAGGTAAAGGAAGATGCACACAAATATCATTCAATTTAAGAATCATAAATTTCTTCATTCATTCATAGAATGCTAGACACTGCTGAAGACCGGGGTTGCAAAGATGGGCGACTTTCTACCTTTCTATGATTTTTATCCGCAAAGAGAGAAGGCAGACAAAGAGACAGCCATGTGACGAATAGTTATGTTGGAAGAACAAGATGAGTGTTACAAGAAGGTAAGTTAAAAGTATGTTGAAAAGTGGAAGATCAGTCCGTGTAAAGAGTGTTCTGTTAATATTTCAGCAAAATCTATTTTATCTAGATGGTAAAGTTACTGCAGGTGGGGCTTACCTACACCTCATGCTATTTTTGCCTCCTCCTTAGGACCTATGTGAGCACAACACTAGCAGCAGCCATTCTGCTGGTCTGTAAAGGAAGACTCCAAACCACTTCAGCCAGGCCAAATTTGGAGAATTCTCTAGAAAATGTTTGCTACTAGAAACAAGTGCCACACATTTTCTAGCTAGTGATTCACTGATCACTCAGATTAAAATAACTCAGGGGCGCCTGGGTGGCTGAGTTAGCTAAGCATTGGACTCTTAGGCTCAGGTGATGATCTTATGGTTAGCCCACCTCGGGCTCTGCATGGACAGCACGGAGCCTGCTTGGGATTCTCTCCCTCTTCTCTCTCTCTCACTGCCCCTCTGCTGCTTGTGTGTGTGTGTGTGTGTGTGTGTGTGTGTGTGTGTCTCACTCGCTCTCTCTCAAAAATAAATAAATAAAATTTTTAAAAATAAAAAATAACCCACAACTCAGAAAAAATTCCACAAGTATACAATAAAGATATTTTTGCTCATTTACAAATAACCAAAACTTAAATGTGTTGTCAAATGTTCAGATAGCAGAGAGTCAGTGAACATTTGATAATTAAATGAATGGACTCTTCCAAAGGCTATACGGTCAGGGATTGTTTCTACAATAAATTATGAGAAAAGTATAATTAAGAGTACAAAATATACAGTGATAGATTTCACTGAACTGGCATTTCTGACTGGTTTTGATTTTGGCCAATTTATTTTGATTCTTCTCCAATTGACTTCACCTTCAAATTTCTTGAAATTCTAGGCCCTTAGTGTCAAAAGTGCTAACAACACATTTTCCTCCCCTCTCACCAGACCCTAGAACAGCAAAGTTCTCAGTAAAAGATTCAGCTTTAGTGACTTACCCTGAGTTGAAGCTCAACTTTGCCAATAAATGTATAATCTTAAATATGTAAAACTTAACTTGACTGAACTTCACCTCCTTACCTGTTAAATGTGGTCAGTAACACTGATCCTATAGTGTTATTGAAAAATTAAATTAGATAATATAAGAAAAGCAAACAACAGAATGCTTGCCTATAAAGGGTGATAATTTTCTCTTGATGCTCAAGGAGAAATATTAACATACTCAAATTAGAAGGTTGGGGCATGCCCATCAATTTAAGCAGTATTTCACAGAGTTCAAAAACAGTGTTGTTATTTCCATTTGTCTTACATAAAATAGGTACTTGATAAGTGTTTTGAATGAATAAATGGGTGTGGATAACTAAAAAATAATCTTCAGCAAAGTGATCCTAAGTGTTCTATATTTACCAACAAGTTAATTTCATTCAAACTACAAAAATAAATAATATTGTATGAAGTGTCAGAAAATTTGCAAATGAATTGAATGTGTTGGCTTACTTTCTAGAGATGCAAGACCAAATTCTGAAATTTGGGTGATTTTTGCATCCAATCAAAATGTGGACTGATTAAGAGTGGTATTATTCCCCCCAAAAGCTAAGGCCAATTAATATGGCACTAATGAAATTCTCATTGCTTTGACTTTTTTTTTGAAGCACCCACCCAATTATCCACTTAATCTCCATAATTTTATAAAGCTATTAAGAAAAAAAAAGTTAAGATTTTTCTTTCTAAATATTTACCAGAGGCCAGCGTTGTGCTGGCTGCGTTTATAAGCTTATCTTGTTAGAATGCACACTCTAAACATCAATCCCCCAAACGTTAAGTATAGGAGTCACAATCCCAAACTGATGGAATATATTCAGAGATAACAGTCTAGGCTACCTTAAGAGGAATAGCTGAGAATCAAATCTAAGCTCGACAAATTCCTTAGTCCATATACTTTGTGCCATACTCCACTGTACTTTCTAATCAAGACAAACAAGTTGGTGAATCTCTGGCTTCCAGGGAACTTTGCTTTTGAAGATAATCCTCTTTGTGACAATACTCGAATGTGGCAGTTCATTATAATTGCATAAGATTTTTGCTATCAACCTTACAACTTAGTGCTCTTAGAGCGATAATGATTGTATTACCCATGATGTGGTGTTTGTTTAACTAGTTTTGTTAAACTGAAAGGCCAAGGGTGATAACTTAATGCCATCTATTTCTGAGACAACTGTGAAAAGAAAATGAAAATCTGCTTCTAATACAAACCCAAATGAATTAAGAGAGGCTAAATTACCTTCATCAAATATATTTACCACTCCTTCTTGGATGAGGTCATTCCCAGAAAAATTGGTGAAAAAGAAACAATTTAACACCTAACTTCATATAATCCATTCATTCTTTTCCCTGTTTTTAGAGCACACTTAGAAAAGGGGAGAAAAGGGGCGCCTGGGTGGCTCAGTCGGTTGAGCGTCCGACCTCGGCTCAGGTCACGATCTCACGGTTCGTGAGTTCGAGCCCCGGGTCAGGCTCTGGGCTGATGGCTCAGAGCCTGGAGCCTGCTTCCAATTCTGTGTCTGCCTCTCCCCCATTCATGCTCTGTCTCTCTCTGTCTCAAAAATAAATAAACATTTTTAAAAAATAAAAAAAAAAAAGAAAAGGGGAGAAGAACATAAATCCTCAAGCAACAAAGAAGGGGTTAATGTTTTCCATCATTAATAGCTTCTGGAAAAATACAAAATCATTATGTGGCACAACTGATATTGTGCAAATATCAGCATCAGATTTAAAATGCACTAAACTGGAATCTAAAAACTTCCATGCTTCCAGACTAAGTAGTCATGTGTCTTATCTCAAAACCCAGTCATATGTAGCTTTCCGCTGGACTGATTGGAGAGAACAAGAAAGCTGAAGGAATTTCCTGAATAAGACAGAACAAATGGCAACTGTGTTATGACGCCAAGAGTGAAAAATAATTAACTTAATAGGAGCTTTGATTCTGTAGAAGATGAAAAAGTATCAGGATTGCTTTGAGCATGTTGGTGAAACTTTATTTGAATTAGCAATTTCCTGGAACTCTGTATTTGCATGTAGAACATTTTAAATGTCAATACAGTGCTTCACACAGTGCCTTCAACATGGAGAGCCCTCAATAAATAAATGAAAGAATAAAAAATAATTAATTCAGTGAATCTTTCTTATTTTCATTTTCAAAATGTATTTCAGAATATATTGTGTGTTTCTGATGAGTTATTTTTCCATGGGACATATTTTAAATGTTTTTTCCTCTTTTGTGGCAGAAGAGGCCTGTTTTGTTTTCTGTTGTGTTTTGTTTTGTTTTGTTTTGTTTTTGAAGTTTGCACATGTTGAACATCTGGATGTTGTAGCATCAAAGTCAGTTGACACAGCAAGCCAATAGACACTATTTTTGCTCATAACCAAATGAGATGCATGATTGCCTTTTATCAAGCTTCTTCTTAACTCAGTGAGTAGAATCAGTCTCTGATCAATAAATAACAAATCATCTGTTTCATAAATCAGACCTGTCAAAGCAAAGCAGAGCTTCGTGCTGGGTACACTCTTCTGTGTTTGCTCGGGCCTGGTAGCATCTGGTTAGTAAAAAGGGCTTCTTATATGTTTGACAGTTGTTTGGATATTCTATTTCAGCACCGTTCAAGTTTACCAGCTATTTAGGCTTACTGTGTTCCCTCCCTCTTTCTTCCTTCCTCTGTACTTCTCAGCTAAGATTCTCATCTCATGTGAAGTCAAAAGAACTGGTGTTTGATGTCTTTTTTTTTTTTTTTTTTTTTTTTGGAGGTGGATTACTCTTTGCTAACATCACTGTATTTCTTTAAACTACAGTTTCCTACCACTGAAATGACTGGTCATGAATCAAGTGGTAATAACTTGTGATTATACCTCATAATTTTATTCCTTTTGTATTTATTCCTCTGTAAATAATAATATTAACTGTTAGTATTTATTTGTACCTTTCTCACCATCACTGTCCTTGGCTCTCAAGATTAAGTTGATCTCTTAATTCTTATGGAAATCTTTTGAAACAAATGCTGTTATTAACTCTATTTGAAAGATGAGAAGCCGAAGTTAACATATGTGCTTGAAGTCAAGTAGATAGAGTTAGAATGCAGAAAATCAACACACTCCAAACCATTGTTTCTTCTTGTTGTTCACTTGTTCTTCTTCATGTTCGCTCCTTCTATCTTGCCTCCATCCTTTCCAACTCGAATGCGGTACTTCCCTCCAGTGCCCAGATAAGTTCAACCCCATACCTTCAATATGCATCTAGTTACTGCTGCCTTTATGGATACAATCTACACAATACCACATCTTAACTCAATCTTAAATTGTTCCCTGGTTTATTCATGCATGAATTCTAGGTTGTACACTCTTTTTGAGTAGAACTACATGTATTAACTTTCTTCATAACCTGTCAGCATCTGGTAGAGAGTAATTCATTGAGTGTGTGATTACGGCTTTGGGTGACATTTTGTATTTCCTATTATGGCTATGAAAGACACTGAATATTACGTATAGTTTAGTTTGTTTAGAGTGTGTGGCATTCGGAATAATCAATGTTTTTTACTCCATTTTCCAGGCCTTTCAAACATTTCTGGATTAGAGTGATATTAATGAATTATTAAATAAAATTATTTTAACAACATTATTTCAGCAGCTAAGAATGGAATCTGATGATTCCACACCACTAAATCTCCTTTATTATGAGTGTTTAATAGTAGTCATCATAAAAGAAAATGAGCTAAGCTTTTCTTCTTTTTCCCCTTCTTTGAAAATTGCATTCAGTTTTTAATCTTATATTCAAACCTTTTACAGTATGACAGTTGGGTATCTTGCTTCCCTGCCTTATTATTCTGGACTACAAGTAAAAGTTCCCGAAGGAAGGGGGACTCATTTCTTCTTTAAGATATTCATCTCTTTTTCTTCTCTCTAGTAATCTTTACCCATTTCCTATTTCATCCTTCATTTCATTTCTGTGCAAAACCTTTCCTTATAGAACTTCCTTCCCACCAGCATTTGACTTTAAGCAGTGAGCTTCAAATTTATAATATAGAATATATTACAATATATTTTAGTACCAATTACAATTGGTAACAATTGGTAATATATAATGTATTATAATATCAATCCAATAGGGTTATAATAAGAATTAAGCAAGTTGGGGCACCTGGGTAGCTCAGTCAGTCAAGCAACCAACTCTAGATTTCAGCTCAGGTCATGACTCCATGGTTCATGAGATCACATCAGGCTCTGCACTGACAGCACTTGGAGCCTGCTTGGGATTCTCTCTCTCGCCATCCCTTTCCACTTCTCCCCTGCACATGCGCTCATTCTCTCTGTCTCTCAAAACAAATAAATAACTTTTTTTAAAAAAGAGAATTAAGAGAGCTAATAATTTTAAAGCATTTACACCAGAACTTGGCACATTGTGAGTGCTATAAAAGTGTTTGCCAAATGAATAAATGATGTTAATTTTGCGTTGAAAATTTATTCAAGGTCTTCCATGCACTTATAAACTAAGCTCCGTAATGCCACTACAAAGTGATTACATGGCTTTATATTTATTTCACAGTAGGTGACAAAGCATAAATGTAAGAGGCGACTTAGATGTCTGGTTTTCTCACTATCATTCTTTAACTCCTGAACTTTTACTCTACAATTAAAGGTAATTTTCTAGAGATATGGGACAAATCATCCTGCACAGATAGTTTTATCCAGTCTTTTACATCAAAACAAGCAGTTAAGGTTGAAAACCCTTTGTGTCTGTTCTTCAGGGTGTTTGTTACCTCTGAATCTCTATTCCCCCAATGTCCTTTTGAGAAGAGAGCTCAGGAGGGCTTTTGGATTAAACACTGTGCATTCTATGAACTCTGACAGGCAGCTAATTGTACCTGGCACATACCTCTTGTCTCGTTAGCTTTCTGATTTTGGCATCATTGGTATTGCCTGTCCTTCTCCTCCCGAATTTAATCCATCTTTGGAGACAATACAGCCCAACTATTTCCTACTACTCATTGTATTCCTTGAACTTAATTTACTTCTTATTAAATTTAGCTTCTGCTTCATTCACTCCATTCATTGGCTCTCCAAGTAATAAGTCACTTTAAGCAACATGATATGCATTATGCTTTGATAATCAGAATTGATAGTTTTCCCTTCTAAGTAATAGATGATTTCAGATATATATAGATGTGTATATATATATATATATATATATATATATATATATAATTTATTTTTTTTAATTTGGAAAACTTCAGAGTTAAAGCTGATCCTGAATGGCATTCACAGAGCAGTCTCACACAAATGACTCATGGCAGGTGCATAAATATGCACTCTCTTCATCCAGTTCAATGTGCCAGAACCCATTTTTCTTATCACTTATGGTGATGCTTTTCTACTGAGCCAATTTGTTCAGTATATCTTCATTCAGTCAGAGACTGAAATATTCCCCCCTAGTTGTCTGGGTCAATGTTTTTCAAAACAGAATACTTTTTTATTCACCTCAAATATATTATGTATTTTTATCTACACTTAAACATTTAAAAACATCTCATTAATCCCTAAGAGCTATAAAGGGGCATTATATTACCGTGCTCCAGTTGATTGAGGCATGGCATATTTGATGTTTATAAAACCAGATTTTGCACATTTAAAACTATAAATGTGTGGAAGTCTAGAGTTCAGTGAGGATTCTAGGTTTAAACCAAGTTCTGAAAGAAGAATATAATAAAACTGAGAAATTTGAGTTAGAGCTAGAGATCAAAGGACTGTATAAGGAGTCCTAAATTTATCATTTATTTAAGGTTTTATTTTTTCTTTTGTCTTTCTTTCTTTCTTTCTTTCTCTCTGTCTCTTTTTTTTTTTTTTTTTGAGGTTGGTGGGTGGCTGTGTTTCATCTTACAACTTGCAACTCTCTTCTTGGTATTTTGAAATTCCTTAGACTCCTTATTGCTTAAATCCTTATTGCTGTTTTTCTCCTCACTTCAAAGTTTCAAGTCCATCTGATTTATTTTCCACTTTTATTAGAGAAAACTTCAAAATACTAAACAGTTTAAACATTACTTAATAAATGCTGATATCCCAATAGCAAGCTTTATAAAATTTTAATATCTGCATATTTTCACCACATCTTCTTTTATCAGAGACAAAACATTGTATATATTTGTAAATTCTTTATGTATCTCTTTCCAATCCCATTTTTCCCTTCATCTTTCCTCCAACACACCCATCAACTTGAGTTTGGTGTATACCATTCCTATATGTTTCTACATTTAACATACACATGTACAGCCATAATGATGCATATTATTGATTTCCATGCTCTTTATTCTTTTATAAATTAAATTGATTTTTATTCAACTTTGTGAAATTTATCCATGTGGATATATGCAACTCTAACTCATTCAGTTTAAAAACTTTATGATATTCAATCACATCCATCTACCATAGATTACTTATTCAGTTTCCTATTGAGGGATAGTTATTCCAAATCTTTTTCTTTTTTTAATTTTTTAATGTTTATTTATTTTTGAGAGAGAGAGCATGAGCGACAGAGGAACAGAGAGAGAGGGAGACACAGGATCTGAAGCAGGCTCCGGGCTGGCAGCACAGACCCTGATGTGGGGCTCAAACCCACCTACCATAAGATCATGATCTGAGCCGAAGTCTGACGCTTAACCAACTGAGCCACCCAGACGTCCTAGTTATTCCCAATCTTGACCTTTGTATACAATGTTGTTAATGAATGGTCTTGTTTGTGATTCCTTGTAGAAATGCTGCACTAAAGGTTTTCTAGGAGTGGAGTTATTGGGTTGAAGTGTATATTCTGGTTTTCCTATACATTACTAAATTCCTTACTAACATGGTTCTGTTTATATGTCTACTCTCTGGGTATAGAAATCTGTTTTTATTTGCATCCTCTTTGTTCCTTTCCAAACTGATGAATATAATATTATACTTTTAAATTTGCATTTTTCTAATTGTAAGAGAAGTTCTGTGAAATGGACTTCAAGTTCTTTGTCCATTTTTTTTTTTTTATTGTGTGGTGTGTCCCTTATTTTAGACTTGTGGAAGTGCTTTATATATTCTGGGTATTATTCCTTTGTTGATTTTATGACTTACAAATATTTCTCAGGCTACATCTTTGTTTATGGTGGATTGATACCCCTTTTCTTTTTTTACTGTTGCTATTTTTAATGTAATCAAATGTATCAATCTTTTCTCTTTATGGCTGTGTTTGTTTTAGTTCTGCTTCAAAATCCTTCTCTATTACCAATTTAACAAGATATCACTTGAGATTATTCTAAAAGTTTAAAATTTTGCTTCTTACTTTTACAAAGTCTATCTTTCTGTGTGGGATGTGGTACAGATAATCAGTTGAACCAGAACCATTTATTGATTAGCTGATGCTTTTTCCTCTTCCCTTTCTGTCATATCTCTAGATTTCAAATGTGCAAAATTCTAGGTTCTTTTTAAAGTTCTACTGATTTGTTCATTTATCCCAGAATAAAAGCCACAGTGTCTTAATTTACTAGGGCTTAAACTTCTTTTAGCTACTTATAAAGAATTTCCTTCATCTTCTTATTATTGAAAATCTTTCTTGTTATTCTTTATTTTTGTTGCTATTTGAACTTTCATATTTCACGTAACAACTATAGGGCTTTTAAGTGGGATTACATTAAATTTATGGACTAACTTGAACAAATTTGATATTTTTAGAAAATTTCACATTTCATCCATTGACTTGGCATATTTCTTCATATATTTAGATCTTATTTTAGTTCTTTCTATAATTTTTATCATGTATTTTTTCAATTACTCCTAGACATCTTATAAGTTTGTTGCTATTATTAGTGTTATTTTTCTCTAATATTTTGTATATATTTATTGGCAGAATAGGGATGCTATTGATTTGTTTGCAAGTTTTCCAAATTCACTTGTTAGATTTACTTGTCTATTGATTCTGTTAGACTTAATTGGTAATCAATAATATTAGATGAAAAAAGTTTTTCTTTCCTCCATTTTCAATAATCATCCATTTTGTCCTTCTCATTTATTATTTCATGGGCTAGGACCTTGATACAAGTTCATCATCAGGGATGATATGAATCTTTATATCTTGCTCAGAATTTTAATAGGGTTAAATTTACAATTAATGCTTAAATGGGAATTTTGGAGATCCTGGACTTAAGAAGAAACTGGATAATCATTTCTGATAATAGCCTCCTTCTTGAGATTGTTGTCATGTAGCTTGTATTGTGGTATCTTTGGTGTAGGTTAATTGGACATGTTTATCTTACAAAGGGCAGTTGGAAATCTGTACGAGGATTTTAAATTATGCTTAGAGCAAGGAATTGTGTTAAGCTGTTAACCCTTTAAAAATAGAGTAGTTGATATTATAAAATTTTACACGTATAATAATGGATACTTATAAGGTTAAGCATGGCTGTAAACATATAAATATTATGTGATGAACTTAGCACTCAAACCTTGTAACAACATAGGTAAAACCATACTTTGTACCACAAACACATCTGCTCCTTAAATAATTTTTCCTTTGTTGTATAATTCTAAGTAATTAAAAAGTGATCTTTGTGTCCCCAAACTGGGCAATCACTTTTCTCTCATGCTTTTTCCTCCAGTCTCTTCTGTAAGATAGAAATAGTCTTACTCTCTTGAAAGATCAATGATGGCACTGATTTGTGATGTTAAAAAGACCCACATTTTATTGGCACTTTCCCTTTTTCTCATCTTCTTATTCTTTTTTTTTTTATTTTTTTTAACGTTTATTTATTTTTGAGACACAGAGAGACAGAGCATGAATGGGGGAGGGTCAGAGAGAGAGGGAGACACAAAATCCGAAACAGGCTCCAGGCTCTGAGCCGGCAGCACAGAGCCCTATGCGGGGCTCAAACTCACGGACCGCGAGATCATGACCTGAGCTGAAGTCAGACGCCCAACCGACTGAGCCACCCAGGCACCCCTCTCATCTTCTTATTCTAAAGGATTTAGAAACTAAAAGGAAATGAGTGCTTCAAGTCTAGATTATTCTTGTTATTTACTGAAAATGTATTCCTTTCTCTAAGAGTCTAGTTTTTCCATTTTATGATTTCAACCTATTTTTCCATATCAAATTCTATAATTAGTACCCTTATCACATTCAGCATACCTGCCAAATTAGACTACTCACTTTCTATTTATCAAAAAAAAAACCCCTATGCTTAGCTATCTCCCAAATCTTGCCATCCTAATAGACCCACTGTCGTGAAATATTTTTACCTCTCTTTTCTGAATATCAAAATTTATTAATCTTACAAGAATCTTATTAGATCCAGTGTACTCCCTTAATGAAAATGTCTGATTCTCACAGGACTTGCCTCATAATGCACCCTCCCCGCCAATTATCATTTTATTTATATTTCACTTAAGGCTCCTATTCCATTTTATCTGATGTTAATCATTAGATGTGTTTATCCCAATTTGCTACAAGGTAAAAAAAATATCTAGCTTATAGAAAGAATTCACATAGCATAAAATTTTCCCACTTAAAGTGTACAATTCAGTAGCTTATTAAAAAGCATATTCCCTACAGTTGTACAATCATTATGACAATCTGATTATAGAATATTTTATTACACCAAAAAGAAACTTCATGCCTATTAGCAACCATTCCCCACCCTCCAGTTGCCAAGCCCCAGGCAACTACTAACCAACTTCCTATCTATATAAATTTCATGTATATAAAATCATATAATATGTGACTGGCTTCTTTCACTTAGCATAATGTCTTCAAGGCTCATCCATGTTACAGTATGTGGTAGTGTTTTATTTGTTTTTATTGGCAAATAATATTCTATTACATGGATATACCACAATTTGCTATTATGAATTGCCACTATGAACATTTGCATATGTTTTTTTGTATACATGTCTTCATCTGTTTTGAGTATATACCTAGAAGTAGAATTGTCAGATTATATGGTGACTCTGTTTAACATTCTGAGGAGCTATTAGACTGCTTTCCAAAGTGGCTGCACAATTTTACAATCTCCCTAGCAATATATTAAGGTTCCAATTTTTCCACATCCTCACCGACATTTGTTATTGTTAGCTGTTGTTGTAGTTTTCCTAATGAGTGTGAAATGTTATTTCTTTGATTTGCATTTCCATAGTAAATAAAGATGTTGAACTTTGAAAAATATGATTCTAGCAATTTGTATATCTTCTTTTAAGAAATGTCTATTCATACATTTGTTCTTTCATTAATTGGGCTATTTGTCTTTATTAATTGAGGTTTTATTATTGAATTTGTACTGTTGTGTACATGTTCTTTATATATTCTGAATACATGTTCCCTATTAAATATGTAATTTGTAAATGTTTTCTCCCATTCTGTGGATAGTCTTTTAACTTTTTTTACTGTAACTTTTAAAGCACAACATTATTTAATTCTGATGAAGTCCAATTATTTTTTCTTTTTTTCTTTGGTTTTTGTCACTTTTGCTTTTGGGGTCCTATCTAAGAAAACTTGAGTTAACCCAAGTTCATAAAGATTGACTCCTATATTTTTCTCTAAGTTTTTTAAATAGTTTTAGTTCCCAGATATACACTTGTGACTTATTTTGAGTTCATTGTTATGTATGATGTAGGGAAGGAGTCCAATTTCATATTTTGCATAGAGATATTCAAATGTTCCAGCACCATTTCTTGAAAAGACTATTTTTTTCACATTGAAATGTTTTGGTATCACTGTCAAAAATCAATTCACCATAAATTAAGAATTTATTTCTCAACTCTAAATTCTATTCCATTGATCTGATCTCTGTATTTATCTTTAGGCCAGTACCACACTGTTTTAGTTACTGCAGCTTTGTAATAAGATGTGAAATTAGAAAAATGTGAGCCCAGCAATTCTGTTTTTGTTTAAGAATGTTTTGGCTATAAAGGGTTCTTTGCATTTACAAGTGAATTTTAAGATCAGTTTTTTGGTTTGCAACACTCTTGGGAGCTTCTGTGGTATCGTATGACACTCAGAGGACAGTGAGAGACTAAATAAAGAGGAAGGCCATTCCAGATTTGTAGGTGACAGTTTTAATAAAGGGAATTTACATATGAGGCTTGTCTTAGGTGCCAGCAAGATGAATGGGTTCTTGCACCTGCCCACTAAATCTTAAAAACTTATAAAGAGGCCTTAACTGAGTTCAGTCACACATACCATGCAGATGTTCTCAACACCACATCACTATCTCAGGGCTATGTCCTTGGAGCAGCTTCTGGGATTAGGAAAGGCAAGCAGAACCCACATTCCTAAAAGGGAGGAATGGGTAAGAAGCCTGAGTGCCTGGGTCCACCTTATAGGTCAATCGATGGTGATGTCTGTTTGATGACATTCCCCACACTCTACCTCTTGTGACTGGCTCTTACAATCTCATGTACTCCTCCCTTCCACAATGGGCCCTGAGAAATCAGCAAGGGATCTCATTAACGTGGAGATGGCTCTCTTGGTGGCTATCTGCTGCATTGAAGGAGGATGCCACAGCAACAATACAGGCCCACATAAGAGAAAACACAGATGAAGAAAGTAATTCTCTAAACCAGTGACAAATTTTGTACCAAGAGCCCTAAGATCCAACAATTGATTTTGTAAATTTTCTAGGGCTGGGAGTTGCATCGAAACCAGTGACAACTTTTTGTACCAAGAGCCCTAAGATCCAACAATTGATTTAGTAAATCTTCTAGGGCTGGGAGTTGCATCACTCAGGGCATTTATTTGTGTCCTCATGTGATTTAATAAAGATGATACATTTGCAAAATCATCAGGTATGAGCACACAACATTCTGTTTGGATAATGCTGCAGGTGTTTCCTTGTGAGGTAGTAATAATGTCTGAGGCCATTTTATTCCGGTGGATAGTTTTTTCTCATTAAAGTTATTTCAGTGTCCAATAAAAACAGGCATTATTGACTATCATTCAGGATTTGCTGAGTGAATTTAGTAAGGGCTTCTGTGTATGCTATAACATCCTCCAGGCCTATAGAGGAAACAAAGACAGTGACCAAATGATCATACCAGTGAAAGACAGTGTCCAACTGGCAGTAAAGAGAGGGAGATTGGCAGCTATTGTTACCATGGAGCAGATTCTTCCCTGTGACCACAGAAAACCCACGGTGCAACAGCTCAAAAATTCAGGTGGAAGCCATGCCCAAAGATTTATGCCACACAATCATTGTGTCCCATTTGGTGCTACCCAATAAATAGCTAGGTATCACAACCAATCAGTGCCAAGCCAGTCACTCTCCCTTAATATGACAGAATAACTATATAGTTCCAGTGGTATCCATATCATGTTTCTGGTATAATTGTGTTCATTCTCTTCAGAGTGATAAGCCACATAAACCCACCCCAAATCTAAGCATAGCCACTCATGGCTCTGATGATCATATTTCTATCCGTTGCCCATTCCATGACTGGACACAACAGAAGTCTAAGGCCAAAAGACAGACATTTAGTATGAACTTGTAAACTTAGCAAGATCTTCAAGAATTACATTTGTGGCCTGAACTTTAGATGTTAATATGACTGTAGCTTTAGAAATTTGACCTAGTTGTACATACAATTGGCCAGAGGAGGCAGCACTTTCAGAAGTGAGGAGATGGACCAGGAATGGGATATGCCAGACCAAGACCCCCATCTTCTCCCATCTATTATTGATGCATTATTCAATGACGGGAATAGTGTGTTTCAACAGGTCCAGCTTGCAGTAGGACAATGGGGTCCCAGTGGAGATCCCCTTCACCCAGGGGTGTGAAGAAACTCACCCTTCCTGGTGGGATATCCCATTGCAAATTCTAATAGATAATTCCTTTACCAGGCTCGTGTTCTCAGCCGCATAGCACATTGATCCATAGTGAAAATCGGGGCAATGGCTTCCTTCCACAACTTCTACATTTTTATGGCATTGGGTGCTTCAGCAGGATTCTCTAGTTGGTATATTGGGCAACAGGTCCTACTGGTTGATCATTCAAATTTATTAAAGCCTGGGACGGTATTTTAGTTTACCCAGGCAAGGTGGTTTTACATATTACCAAGGTAATTTGCTGCTTTAATATTCCATTTTTTCTTTCTACCAGAAAAAATATTCCATTTTTTCTTTCTGGGTTATAGGGAAGATGGAACCTCCATTTAATGTCATGCTCTTTTGCCCATGCTTACACATCATAACCTTTAAAATGTGATCCCTGATCATTATCTGTTCAATCAAATATCCATACATAGTGCAGTTTCTCTGATCCCCTAATGGTGGCAGCCTGGTTTGTACAGTGGCAGAGGAAAGCTTGGGTTAAACCAGATGTCATATCCACACAAACCAGGGCATATTTAGAACTCTCAGGGTGGGTGGGTGGGTGGGGGATTTAATTAATTGCTGCTGTGTGAGACTCTTCACCAGGATGAGCTCTGTGAACACAGCTAGGAGTTGTTGCTCTATGGGGGTACATTGGGGTTTTGAGCCCTTCCAGAATTGGGACCTAAGTCCCAGAAGCATTCTCTCTTTTTGTTTTTTCTGCCACAATGCCCAACCCATACCTTCTGGAGTCAGACAGCTCAAATAGTAGCCCTGCTTAGGAGACATCCAGAACTTTCATCTATTTCATTAGTATTTTTGCCTTTTCAAATGCAGCCTGCTGTTCTGATCCCCAGTCCCACACGTGTCCCTTTCTTTAAAAAAATTTTTTTTATGTCTATTTATTTTTGAGAGAGAGAGACAGACAGACAGAGCATGAGTGGGTGGGGTGGTTGCAGATAGAGATGGAGACACAGAATCTGAAACAGGCTCCAGGCTCAGAGCTGTCAGCATAGAGCCCCATGCGGGGCTTGAACCCATGGACCATGAGATCATGACCTGAGCTGAAGTCAGACACTCAACTGACTGAGCCATCCAGATGCCCCCCCCCTTTTTAAAAAAAATTTTAATGTTTATTTATTTTTGAGACAGAGAGAGACAGAGAGTGGGTGGGGGAGGGCCACATGTGCCCTTTCTTAACTAGTAGTATAAGGGACAGGGGCATTGTGCCAGGGGGGCATTAAAAGTCTTCCCAAACTCCAAAATCCCTACAAAGGCTTACCCCTCTTTCATGTTCTTAAGGCTTGAATAGGCTTGCACCTTATCAATCATAGTTTCCAAGACAACATTGGTTTTACCTGATGGATAACTTTACAAAACTTTATAGCAGTGTCTGGGCCTTGAAATTTTGTGGTTTTACTGTCCATCTTCTTTCTTACAGATGCTCCAGCAAGGCCTACACGGTGGCCTGCAGCAGAGACAAATCTTCACATGTTAACATTGTATCATCAATATAAGGGGTTCATTTCAATGATGGGAGAAAGGAGAAGAGAGACAGGTCTTGGGTTACCATCCCATGACATATGGGGGTTGTGCAGGTAGCCTTGGCAGAGCACTTGACATGCCCATTGTTGTCCCTCCCATGTGAAGGCAAATAGATCTCATGACTCAGTGGCCATGGATATATTGAAAAAGGCATTTACTAAATCCACCAAAGCATGATGTATTCTTAGAGCTAAGACGGTGGCAATGTTGGGCACAGTTGCATGGATAGCAGACACTACCACTTTCAGTTCCTGGTAATTCACTATCATCCACCGTGAACCATCTGACCTTTTTACTGGACTGTTGAAAGCACTATGGGAAGGGCATACAATACCCACTTGGTGCCATTCTTGGATAGTTTTTGCTATCTCCTTACATCCCCCTAGGATATTTCTATTGTTTGGCATTTACCAGTCCATGTGAGGATAGCAGACTTACTGGTTCCCAATTGGTACTTCTTCTCAGAGCTGGTTTGATTACGCTAACCCCCAGTTAGAATTCACTAATAATGGTTTTCAGAGTTTCCAGGAAGTTCCTCCTCCTTAGGCCAAGTCTCCCTGCAGGATAGAATGATCCAATCTACAAAGGAATGAGTACCTTGACCATTTCTCCTCCCCTCCTCGCCCCCAGTCACCATGCAGATGCTGCCAGAGAGCAAGGTGTGTATTGCTGTTTTTCATTTTCTCTCTCATGCCAGTAAGCTCAATGGGAGTGTATGCTCTCATCATGAACTGTTTCCTGAACTGGGCACTGTCCCTCTGGCTGAGATTGTTGTTGGTGTGCTGTTGCTTTCCATTGTATTAGGGGTCAGGGGGTATGGTGTGTTCCATATGCTTCACTGCCAATCACCACAATCTCCTCCTCCTCACTGTCATCACTCCCCCAGGGATTCCATGTCTTAGTGTCCCCAGTAAGGCTTATTCACAAGCATCCAGGCCCTGGCCCATGGCAGCTTGTGTCCTCTCAGTTTTGCAAAATGGAACACTAAACTCTCTAATTTATCATCCTGCTCTCTCACCTTGCCTGCAATGTTTTTCTCTAATCTTAGCTCATCCTCTGACATGAGTTTCAGCCTTCAGTCAGGCATCAGTGGCCAGCCCACCGTGTCTACCATGTGTGTCTCTTCCTGCTCACAGGGGACAATGCACAGTTTGTCCAACAAGCACATCTGGAATTTTCAGGTTGTCTCCATACTCATGTGGTGCGGTGGACCACAGGTATCTAACATGAGGTCCACTCTTCTTCTCACAAAGTTTAAGGGTCAACTCAAGATTTCCCCCACTGGTGCCTCTTTCCTAAGACCTATTTCTTCAGTCTCCTGGCTGGCTCACCGAGTGTAGGTTCACAATCCTCTCAGGAGCTTTCCTGGTGTGCTCTGAAAGTGGCCCCATGCACAGAGGGAAGTAAAGAGACAGCCACTACAGGTTGGTAGGTGGCAGTTTTAATAATAGCAAAGCAAACTTACATGTGAGGCTTGTCTTGCATGGCAGCAAGATGAATGCATCCCTGCAACAAACCTCCAAATCTTAAAAGCTTATAAAGGAGCCCTAATTGGGCTCAGTCACATATACCTTGCAGTTGTTTCTAATACCACATTGTTATCTCAAGGCTATGTCCTCGGAGCAGATTCTGGGAGCAGGAAAGGCAAGCAGAACGCACATTCCCAGGATGGAGGTGGGGGTGGTGGGCAGTAAGGAGCCTGTAAGTGCCTGGGTCCAGCTCATGGGTCAATGAGTGGTCATGTCTTTTTGATGACATTCCCCAACATAGCTTGACAATTTCTTCTTTAAAAAAAAGTCAGCAGGAATTTTGATACAGGAATTGTGTTGAAACTAAGATAAATTTGGAGAATATTGCCATCTTAATATTAAGTCTTCTGATCCCTAAATATGGATGACCTTCCATTGATTTAGCTATTTTTCAATTTTTCAACACACTTTTATAGTTTTCAGTGTACAAGTCTTACACTTCATTATTGAACTGGTTGCTAAGTGTTATTCTTTTTGATGCTATTGTAAATGGAATTGTCTTCTTAATTTTATTTTTGGATTGTTCTTTGCTAGCGTATAGAAGAACAATTGATTTTTGTATAATGATATCATACTCTGAAACTTTTTTAGCGCTTGTTTATTAGTTGTAACAGTTTTTTAGTGGATTTCTTAGGATATATATGGTATCATGTCATCCAGAAATATTTTTTTTTACAATGTGGATGACTTTTATCTTTTTTTTCTTGTCTAATGCCCCTGAGAAGAACATCCATACAATGTTGAATAGAAGTGATGAGAGTGGACATCTTTGTTTTGTTCCTGACTTAGGGAGAAAGCATTCATTATGTGTGATCTTAGTTGTAGGTGTTTCAAAATGTCTTTTATCATGTTGAAGAAGTGCCCTTTTCTCCCTTGATTTCTGACTATTTTTATCATAAAAGGGTGCTCAATATTGTCAAATAGTTCTTTTGTGTCTATTGAGATGGCCACGTGGTTTTTATTCTTTATTCTATTAATATAGTGTATTATTTTCCTAAGAGTGCTACAACAAATTACCATAAATTATTTGGCTTGGTGCAGTAGAAATGTATTGTCTCACAGTTCTAGAGGCCACAAGTCAGGAATTAAAGTATCAGCATTGCCACACTCCCTCTGAATGCTTTAGCAAGAAACCCTTCCTTGCCTCTTCCAGCTCCTGGTGGCTCCAGGCTCCTTGTGTTGTGGCTGCATCCGTCCAGGCTCTGACTCCATCCGTGCATGATCTTCTCCTCTTCTATCTTCTCTCCCCTTCTGTCTGTCTGAAAGCTTCCTTTCTCTTTATCACATACAGACACTTGTCATTGGATTTAGGGCCCCCTTGGATGACCCAAGATCTTTAATTTACTTATATCTGGAAGTACTCTTTTTCAAAATAAGAAAACAATCACAGGTTCTGGGACATGGACATATTGGGGGTGCGGGGGCACTATTGAAACCACTACATCCAGCATAATATATTGATTGACTCTTTGGACTTTAAAACAACCTTGAATTAGAACTCCAGAAATATGTTGAAGCTTTTCAAAGCCCCTGTGGACATCTTGCTCCCCAGATTTTTCTTTTACTTAAAATAATTTTTTTTTGAGAGAGAGTGCACATCTGCGTGCACAAGCTGGAGAGGAGCAGAGGGGGAGGGAAAGAGACAGAGAGAGAGAGAGAGGATCAATTGAGATGTGGGGCTCTATTCCAAGACCCTGGGATTATGACCTGAGCCAAAATCAAGAGTTGGTTGCACAACCCACTGAGCCACCCAGGTGCCCTTCCCCAGATTTTCGTTTTAAATTTTTAGTCAGGATCCTGTTTACCTGAACTGGTATTGTAACCTTAAGCAGGTGCCATGTTAAATGATGTTTGATGAATATTTTCTTCAAACACCCTGGGGTTAAGTCTTTTCCTACAGAGGAAGTTCACAAACAGGTCAAATAATGACAACGCACTATGAATGGGGCTTTTCCAGAGAGCTGGCAGATAGGACAATAGTGAAAATGCCTTAGGGATAGACTTTTTTGAGGTCCAAATTTGGTCCCCTTCTTCCGATAGTTGCATAGCTTATGGTTTTCACAGCTACTATAGATGCAAGGTCACTGGGTTTCAAGAGTTCTGCAGCACTGGGGAGAGGGGGATGGGAAGAGCCAAAGTTACAATGCCTCAAACCCTGTTGTTCTTATCAAAGTTCAGCAGTTTTTCTTGAATAAATGCCTCTCATATTTTTTCAAGTTATTGGATAATTTCCAGAGTTTGAAAAACGTTGATAGTGACAATTTTGCCAATGTCTTCATTGCTTTTATAGAGGAGCTGGTTTATTACTGGACATCTCCAACTCTAGGGTTAACAGTACCAAAGATTTGTTTACTAAACTGTCCACATTGGGAATGAACTATTAAAAAGCACTTGTTCAGAGACTAACATGCATGTAGATATAAGAGCACAGCCACAACCTTGAACAAACTTCCCTTTAGTTGAGAGAGAGACAGAGTGCCAGCAGGGGAAAAGCAGAGAGAGAGGGAGACACAGCATCTGAAATAGACTCCAGGCTTTGAGCTGTCAGCACAGAGCTTGACACAGGCCTCAAACCCACGAACCATGAGACCATGACCTGATCTGAAGTCGGACACTTAACCAACTGAGCCACCCAGGCGCCCCTAAATAGTTAAATATTAAATAAAAAGGCAATATGTGCCAATTAAAACAAATACAGAAACAAAACACTACCAGTCGTGTTTGCTTAAGCTGGGTTAGCATGGCTACTGCAGTACAGATTACACCAATGTTCTTTAGGGTAAAAGCCAATCAAGATTCGTGATAGATTTAGAAGGAAACCGGTGTCGTGAAACACCTGAGGGAAACTATTACCTTGCTGTTAACACTAGGATGTCATAACCCTACAAAGTTGTAAGAGGAGAACTGGCTCTGTGTAGAAGATATAAGCATTCTGAATAAATAGTCCCGAATTTATATACTAAGTCATACAATATCACTTCACATAATTCATTGTTTCTGGTTTGTAACATAACTGCCACTGGGCAACTCAGAGAACATCAGGAAGTAAAGACATTTTCAAGGGAATCCACAAAGGAATTTTGTTTCAGGACACAAAATGAGGTTTTTACCACGTAGGCTAGAATTTTGGTCTAATGCTATTATTCTTAGAACACTGGAACACTTTGCCAGAGAAATAGTCAAAGCACAGCGGTTAGTTTTAGCACAATGATTTTAAATATTTTAGCTAATATTAATCTCGCTACAGCCTAACGTGCCACATTCCTGGAATGACCCAGCTCCTCAGGTTTATAGCAAATTTTCTTTCCATCTACAACCAGTTTTTTTTAAAGAAATTATTTCTTAAATAAAATACTTTTATTTAGTGTTTTTGGCCAATCAACAGGTAGAAATTTGTCTGAATATATATTTTTTAAAGGGTTAAATGCTGGATATAAATCTAATATTTTGCTCAAATTGGTTACTAAACTGCAATTTATCAAAAATTATTGTAATGAAATAACTGGTTTTTATCCTATGTTGATAATGTGTACACCCATTTTGTGAAAATTAATTTTATATGAATTCTTTGATTCTGGATTTATTTTCTATAATTATTTCAGAAGTCATCATTAATGATGTCCAAAACATTTTGCAGTAATTTTTAATTCCTACAGATTTTAAGAACTAGTCATGTTCATGAAGTGAAAATTATAGAATTGTGTAATTCCAGAGTTTTTAGAGACCACATAATCCAATTTGTTCATTTCATGTATGAGGGACCGCTGCCTGAAGAGCTTTAGAGACATGGCCAAGATCACAGTGCATGGCATTTCCAGGCTAAAGTCCAATTCTTCTCTTCCTGTAATGCCCAAATACATCCTGAAAATATGCTTGTTTTCCAAAGTCATATTTATTCATTTGTTTGTTATTATTGAAATTTTAAAAGCTCAAAGCTGAGGTTTTTAAATAATAGTGATTCTCTTTCCTTCAAGAGGCCTGGGATTAGCTTAGAAATGTTGGAAAGCTCTTTATATAATTGTGGTCAAAGAAATTTTTATGTGGTTAGGAACAAAAGTGGGCTACATGATCATTACCTCGCATGGCACTCCTCATGATTTAAAAGATTAAAATGATGTCCACATAACCTTTGACTATTATTATGTGGTTGGAAAAATAATGATCCCCAGTGCATTAATTCCTGGAACCTGGGAGTATGTGACTTTACATAGTGAAAGGGACTTGGCAGATGTGGCTAAAGTTAAGAAGCTTGAGAAGGGGAGATTATCTTGGATTACCAAAGACCTGATCTAGACTCACAATTCTTACAAACAAGGACTCTTCTTAATAGCAAAGGGTGAGAAACGTGGCAACATGAGAAAATCTTGAGTTGATGTTGCTGGCTTTGAAGATGGAGGAGAGAACCACAAGCCAAGGAATGCAGGTGGCCCCTAGAAGCAAAGGAAGGAAAGAGATTTTCTCCTAGAGTCTTCAGAAAGGAATGCCGTTCTGCTGACACCTCTATTTTAGCTCAGTAAGAGCTGTATCTGACCTACAATACAGTAAGACAATGCATTTATGTTGTGTTAAGGCATATCTTCATGTAGCAAAAAACTAATACGTACTAACAAACCCCCATTTAATCAACATGATAGGCACACTGATTCATTACATTTATTCCAGATTTAATTTTTGTTATCAAATGAGAAATATTTATTTGAAACCTAATTCCAAAACAAGGCAGAAATTAAAAATGAATGGTGTGATTACTGTTGCTACAGGTGTCATTTACAAATCTGTTAATGTAGGAACAAAAAGATGCACGTTCATACAGTTTCAAGTCAGAATAGAGCTAATAATAAAATCAAGAAGGGTTAGATAGCATGGGAGAGAATGAGCTTCCCACAATATTCCATACGTGTACAGAAAGTTCTGATAAGCTAGTACCAAAAGCAATACAAAGCTTGCCAGGGCAACCTTGGGGCTGCAGTGGAGACCCCAGCATGCCATTGACCTCATTCTCTGTAGGTCACTAAAGTCAGGATAGGTACACTTGTTTTGCTCTGAACCCTTTACTCAGAGTACGTTCTAACAGGAGGATCAGAACAACATTCTTAGTCTTTAAGACGTGACATTTCCAAATGTTTAAGTACGAGGATTATTCTGTCTAAATGGCTAATCTGTACTTTTGGAATTAAAATGTTCATATTTTAATGAAAACTCATATTTCTTTCCATAAATATGTACAAAAAGTTATAAAAGATATAATTGTCCTGACATGTCCTAACTTGAAGTTTCTCTCTCTCTTCTTGTTTAATGAGAAGAATGAACACTGCACCACTGTATTAACCCATGCCCTAAGTGGATAGCTGTATGATACTTGATGCCAAGCTGCTGGCCTCCTTCAGTCTATCTTGATCTATTTTTTCACCTTTCCTGCAACCTTTATGAACAGTGGATGATGTGTGGAAAATGAGTTCATCCCCGAATCAATGTCATTGAGTATGCTATGTGATCTAGGAGCAAGAGGAAAGAGGAAATCTAAGAGCATCATTTCCACCATAGCTGTATATATTCTATTTAAGAGTACTTAGATTGGATTTAATTTTTATTCCAAATTTTAATGAAGCTAAGATGTTGTGATTTAGCTTATCAACCATCAGTTATTACAGAAATGGGACATCTGCCTTGCATTTATCCAATATCTACAATATCACTTCCCACACCCATGTCATTTGTCACCAAGGCGTTTCAGAGCTCTTTATAAATGCTGTTCCCATATCCCACTCCTTGTCCAGTGACTTCAACATTTGTAAACAGATGGTGAAAATAAGGAATTATTTTAATATTAAGATTTAATAGTGAGTTGGTAACTGGGCTAAAATATGAAAGGACTCAAAACTCAAATGTAAACCAATCCATGTATTCACTATTAAGTTATAAGGATGCTTTATCATAGAGAAAGAAGTTTTAAAGGTATGGTTGCTTATTTTCTGTTTTATTTTTCTTTTTTATCCTTCTGCAGAGTAGAGAGACCAAGTGGCCATTGGAACATTTACCTACTCAAGACAGCTGGGCAAGAGAGCATGGCTGACATTCAAACTGGAATGAGTGATAGGAAATGAAGGGGCAGGAGATGCGATACAATTTGAGACAGACACGCTTTGCATTTAAAAAAATTAATACTGTCCCTTTCCTTCCTCCGTCTATAGCATTCTTCTCACTTCCTATGCTCCAAGGTCTGAAGCATGTGTACACACAACATACATTCCCAGGGACAATCGTTATATTCTCTGTACTTAACATTCTCTATTCAGAGAGATTGGAGGTCTGGGTCCATTTAAACACCCAAAAAAGCCCAATTAGATATATATCTGTTTCAACCTGCTATTGAATCGTATTCATCAAATGAAACAATTTGCAATTGAGTGCTTTTATAGACAAAAGGTTCAAATGGCGATGAGATTTTGACTAGGTTTTTCTGGAAACTTTCCTACCACCCAATTTCAGACTCACTTATTTTGGTGCATTTTTTTTCTTTGTGTTTTATTTATTTTTACTTTGGCTTAAACAAAGAAGGGCACTATCAATCTCTGTAGCAAAAGATGTTGAGTAGAAGTAGAAAGCCACTATGGTTTTTCCTAAAAATTCTGGGTTTGTTTTTAATTGTTGGTTTTGGTTTGGTCTGATTATAAATAGATGCCTCTCTTAACTTCACTGCTTCCAGTTTTGTTTGGTAGGTAATGTCATGATGTAACTGGAATTTTACATTGAAATCCTTTAATTCTCATATTTTGTAGTTTTTCCTCTTGTGCGAGGATAATTCTATTTTCCCTTATCCAAATCTGGCATCTAAAAGAAACTGTACTTCATAAACTTGGGTTTACTATGCATTGATTTTCTGTTTATACACTTTTATGGAGAGTCTTTTATTTTCTAGGTACTGAGGATGAATAGAACACTGTTTTTGTTTCTGGCCACTTATAGTAATTACCTTTTGATTACTAGAAAGATAAATAAGATAAGGGAGTGAAGTATGCAGAATTTTCTCCAGATTTACTTCTTAAAATAGACAAACCAAGATTGAGTGTTTCTTTTCCTTGCATGTGTAAGAAATTTCACTCTAAAAGAATATAAACAGGTATAATAAGAGCATAGAATATTTCACACTTATTGGTAGAAATGGTCAAATCTGAAATCCTAACATGTCATGGAATATTATGGAAGAGGTGCTAGGACATTTTTTAATGGTTTGGTCACCAAACATATGGTATTTTATTGGTCTCCTTACTGCACACAACACAAGTTAATATTTTATGAGTTTCAAGCAAACTAATGGGCAGGATTTCAAGGAACAGTGCAAGCATGAGTACCCAAATACTCTCATTACCAAAACTGGAAAAGTCACTGAGAGTGAAGGGTTATACAGCAATGGAGTCAAAGTAATTCAAATCCCATTAGAAATTGATCTAAGGAGAATTCTAACTAATAAAATGAGCAATCTAATTACTCTGCTTATGCCTATTATCTTGTGTTAAATTGTGAAACCACACCTCAGGAAATAGAACTACCAAATTTACCAGAATTTCGACCACCATCTTTTATGATGATTTCACCACAAATATGTTTTCACTTAGATCAGGTTCAATGTCACTGGGGGAAGGTGTGTAGCAAAATTGTTAGCTTTTTGTTTTATGTCACAATATGCCTTTGGAAATGCAGCATGAAATCCAGAATTCTTTCTCAAATCCATTTTAGATTATGGAAGTAAATAAATGAATCCACAGAAGAGACTTTTCAAGATGCTGTTGTAATCACTAAATGTGCAAATGATGCTCACATTTTAAGAAGGGGGATATCAAAACATAAAAGGTGGATACCATTCACATAATTCAAATACAATAAATCTCAGTGATAAGGAAATCTCAGATGTGGGAAGGTATTTTTAGTCTAAACTATCTATGCAATTACCCCAATTCTCAATTTCATTTGAGGGCAAAAACCTGACTTTTGTGACTGAAAATATTGTTATTAAAATAGAAAATGGGAACATAGGGCAGTGTTAAGATCACTGTGGTGGTTTTCATTTCAGGCTTCTAGGAGAAAATAGCTAAGTTAAATATTTTACTTATAAAGGACTTCAGGATAAAATTTTAAAATCAATCTTTTACTTTTTCACTGACTTTTCAAGTCTGCTCTAGTGATATTTTATATATATGTATATATATATATACATATATATAATTAAATAATTAAAATAATATATAAAGGATAATTAAAAATAAATATTGACTTTGTCCATAATGAACATTGCAATATTTTTGTTTTATTGCTCTTTGAGCTAGTCTTCTTCCAAGGTCAGAAGACTGCCATATTTTCTACTCCAATTTGCTGTGGAAAACTTGTGTTGGAGAAAAAAGGGTAGTTAGTCAGACTTTCCCCAGTCTGATCATGCAGTTACTATTGTCATAGATCTCCAAATTTATGACCTTAACATCCTGGAAGAAGTTGAATCGTTTTCAATGCCACCACCTTTAAATGGCACCTTTAAAACTGTAGTACTCTTAACAAAGCTTACAGGAACTCATCTTCTGAACAACATATACCATTATCCATATTACCAGTAATCTGTTTGTTTCCCCTTTTTATTTTAACCTTCTAATTTCAACTTTTGGTCTATGTGTCTTTTCCTCTCGTTTGAGAAACTATCTTTAAGTTTTCATCTGTATCTGCTAACAATTTAACTACATCCTTGTATCATGTTTTCCATTTCTTTGAAACTTTAAATGTATTTAAGATCACTTTATACCTTGGGGATGCGGTTAAAATGCTTCAGTAGGGGTATAGACGGGGATGCATTTCTTCACACAAGCATTTCTCATAACCTCAGCTCAAAGTAGAGCTGACTTCAGGGCACACTGAGACAGATGCCAGTTCCAAGAAGCTAATCATTTTTTACCCTGTCAAACTGATACTCCTTAAATATTTGTTCACCACTAATTTGGAACAGTGGCTGCACTCACGTGTGGGGGCTAGGTGTCTAAGGAGGACTAGCGATGAAATCTGCTTCCTTGTCCTACATAATTTAACCAAGGTCCCACATTTGCACACCCCATCCTTGAAAGCCCTGCAAATGGTTTATCAAGTATTTCCTCTAAAAACAAACAGAGAAATTCTTGACAGGAACTCCGTGAAATAGAATTTTCTCCACCTCAGTATGTTCCCCATGTTATCTTAGCACCAAATTAATATTTTAAACCCTGTATAAATTGGTCCATAGAGGCAGTAGGCCAAGTTTCTTGTCTCTTAATGAGCCTGTGGCAGTATACAAGAGCAAGGTGGAGAAAAAAGAATTACTGAGAAAAAATATCCAGGCATTAAAATGATAGATTACAAACCAAATCATGGCATATTTAGTCTTGGTGTAAATGTAACTTTGAAAGTGTTACTTCCTCAAGCTGAGAAATGGGAGATAATACAATAAATGGTGAAGAATGAGAAGAACATAGCATAATAGAATAAGTAAAACAAGTTTTTGATTAAGTTTGTGAGGAAAGAAGGTTGTTGATGTAACGAAGTCTGAATTAACACTGTCTAAACACTGATTTGTGTACAAAGCAACAGTATTTGGTCTCACCTACGTGGTTAGGCCATATACATGATCTTTTTCCCTAAATACCCACTCAAATGGTGCCTAAGCCCAGATTTGAATTAGTCATAGTCAGGATAAGCAATATTTTCAACAATTTGGTCAAAATGAATCCTGTTATCTTTTTTCCAAAGTCCCAAGACATTTTAGTGTCCTTACCTTAGGGAAAAGAATTTGAATTTAGACACCTGGAACTTAAAATTGAATATGAACCTGGAGCCCAGGACAAGCTCCTGGTATACTCTTGTCTTAGGGTTAAGTGGCCAGGTGGGTAGTGAATTGATATGGTAAAAGACAATGTACAACTTCCAGGTTTCTGGAAATGTTTCCCCTTGAGGCCAGTTTTTGACTAATGCTAAATGAAGCCATGGATCATCTGGTCAATATTTTTTTTAGAGTATGGGCTGAGGAAGAAGACATAAATGAAATGAAAAAGAGAAGTTGGAGAGAGATATTTTAATATTTTAGGAAAACACTTAACTTGATGAATAGTATTAAACATGATTAAACAAGTAAAATTGTACAAGTTTTAAAGATTAAAATATGAAATATTCTAATACCATCACACAGAGTTAAGCCACTATTGATATGTTGGGCATCCATATCTTTTTCATTCAGAAAACAAGGACTGGGGATACTACAGTGACCTAAACTTGCATAGTCAATGACCAACCAAGGAAATTTCTGCCAATACTTTACAGGAAATTAAAAAGGATAATAGAGACAGCCTACATAGACTGTTGATTGGAAGCGTACAGAGATCTCCATTAAGCCAAGATATGAATATGAAAAGCCAGCCATACAAAAATATGAGACATTCAGGTAAGGGGGTTGGGCAGTTAATGTAGATACTGTAAGGCGTTTTGAAATCTAGCAATGAAAAATAGCTCATGTAGCAGAAGTGTGTATATATACGTATTTACTTATTCCATAATAGATTAGATGAATAGTTCTGAGTCATGTTGATATTATCAAACGTAATGGGAAAAGCTGTAGGCCTTGGACATATACACTAATTTAAAAACACATTAACAGATATATAATACACTCTTGAGGGGCACCTTGGTGGCTCAGTCGGTTAAGTGACCGACTTTAGTTCAGGTCATGATTTCACGGCTCCTGAGTTTGAACCCCATGTTGGGCTATGTGCTTACAGCTCAAAGCCTGGAGCTTACTTCGGATTCTGTGCCTACCGCTCTCTCTTCCCCTCCCCCACTCATGCTCTCTCTCTCTCTCTCTCTCTCTCTCTCTCAAATAAATAAACATTAAAAATAAATAAATAAATAAATACACTTTTTGTGTAGGTATTCTATGAGCATGTGTAAAATGCAGTGATAGGCACTTAGCATTTAATAAATCTTTGCAATTATGATACTGAGATTTCCTCTACATACTTCAAATCCAGAAAACCACTTTTCAGGTTGGGATAACATTAGTAACCTTGTTGTTTATGTTTTTTGACTATTGGTCAAAAGACCAATATGCCTGCATATACATATTTAGGTATGAATAACTTATTTGAAATTGCAAGACGCACCTGTAATCCTGATTTTTGATCCCTCTTTACCTGCTGTAATTCTTTTCCTATAGTACTTGTAACTTTCTAACATATTCTATATATCTCATTACCAACCTACCACTGTTAGGATGTAAGTTTCACAAGGCTAAAACTCGTTTCATTCACTGTTGTACCTAGAAGAGGGACTGGCATTTCATATTGTACAGTAAATACTTGTTGAATGTTAAATGAACAACAATGATAAAATACTATTGAGACTCAATAAAAAAGCAATAATCCAATTACAAAATGGGTAAAAGGCACAGACAAACATTCCACTGAAGAAAATACACAGATGGCAAATAAGCATATGAAAAGATTTCTGAGCACTTAAACCCACAACTAGGGCAGCTAGGTGGCTCAGTCAGATCTCCATTCAGGTCATGTTCTCACAATTTGTGAGATCAAGCCCCATTTCAGGCTCTGCCCAGTCAGTGCAGAGCCTGCTTGGGATTCTCTCTCTCTCCCCCTTCTCTGGCCCTGCCCAGCGTGTACTCTCTCTCTTTCTCACAAAGTAAATAAATAAACTTAAGAAACACACACACAGTGAGATATCACTACATACCTGTCACACTGGGCTAAAATTTTGAGAATGAATGAATTAATTATAAATAGATAAATAAATGAATAAATAAATAAGAACACTAATTCTTCCTGGAAAGAATGTGGAGAAACTGGATTATTCACCCATTGCTGATGGGAATTTTAAGTGTTAAAGCCATTTTGGAAAACATTTTAGCAGAATCTAAAAACTAAATACGAAACTATAATCTGACTCAACAATTGTACTCCTGGGCATTTACCCCAAAGAAAAGAAAAGTTATGTTTACACAAAAATCTGTATACAAATGTTTAAGAGAATTATATGTTTAATTCATATGGTCAAATATTGGAAATAGCCCAAATATTCTTCAGTGAACAGTGACTGGTTAAACAAACTGTAGAATATCCATATTATGGAATATTACTCAGCAATAAGAATTAATAAACTATTGATACACACAACAATTCGAGTGAGTCTCCAGAGAATTATACTGAGTAAAAAAAAAAAAGTCAATCCCAAAATGTTACACACAGTGTGATTTCACGTACATAACTTTCTTAAAAGACTGAGCTATAGTGATGGAGAATAGATTGGTGGTAGTCAGGGCTTAAGGTGAAAAAAGAAGGGGATAGTTAGAAAATGGCAACATGAGGGATCCTTGTGGAAATATTCTGTATCTTGATTGTATCGATATTCACATCCTGATTGTGATATTACACCCTGGTCGTGCATGATGTTACCATTGGGACTAACTGGGTAAATGTTACAGGAGACTTCTCCATATTATTTCTTACTACTGCCTGTGAATCTATAGCCAATTTGACAATAAATTATATTAATTAAAGTAATTAGTTAATAAAATAATAAAAAACAAGACAAGACAAAAAAATTAAACAAAAAATGGACATGGAGTAGATCATTTTTAAGGTAGTATTTACACAGCACCTTCCACAAGATAGGCAACATTCTAAGTGTATGATATCAATTTAACTCATTTAGTCTTCAAAACAGTCCAATGAAGCAGGTTTCTCTTATTCTCTCTTCTGTAAATGATGAACTATTAAGTAACTTGTGTAAGGCCACAGAGCACTTAGATGATGAAACAAATTTTGTCCTTTTCTCTTTAATTTCAAAAAATTAAAAAGCAGAGAGAATAATAGTATGAAGTCATCATCTGGTTTCAATAATTATTAGTTTATGACCAGTCTTGTTTTATCTAAATCCCTACACTCTCACCACCATCTGGCTTATTTTGAAGCAAATTCCCATATCATATATTTTAACCTTAAATATTTTAGAATCTAGCTCTAAGAGATAAAGACCATTAAAAAAACATAACCCCAATACTTTCACCACACCTATAAAAATAAACAATAATTCCTTACTATTATCTAATATTATAAACAGATGTTTTAACCCAGGCCATATGACTCTACAATATTTTAATCAATGGGTCTTCTGTGATGGAAGTACAGATCTGACACTCAATAGCCACCAAGAGCTAGAAATAAAAATGAATATTGGGTCTTAGAATATTATGGCAAAGCATTGCCTTACACAAAAACAAGGATACTTTATGTCACTTGTTGATAAATGATGAATTTAAATTCAATTCTGCTCTGATCTTTGATCTCTCATGCTTTCCATCTATGATTATTTTGTCCTCATTAGATTCAGATAGTTTCATTTAATAATTATTTCTTTCTAAGTGATCTCTTGCAGATCTCTTTGTTGTCTGCCTTTTGAGGTTTCATGCTGCTTCCTAGTTATTGATCTTGAAGCACGTCACTCCAGTATTTCATTTTTCTTTCAGATTTAGATCACTCCTAGACCTCCTTATCTTTACATGCTTAATAAAACAGGTAAGTGTCTGGTGTACTTGTGCACAATAGCAGACTGATATTTTCAAAATTCATGTCCTCAAATTTTGGTTTAAACACAAATTTACACATTCAGAAACAACACCATATTCTCAGAAACCAATAACGAAAACTAGGAAGGCTTCACACCTACCTATTGCCTAAGACATGAGATATTATTAGAAAATCAAAACAATAAGTGTTGATAGCAACATTTCACAGAAACTGAGGTTCAGAGTGTCAAAGACACTAACTTCCCACAAGACCAAATTCAAGAGTTCAGAGACTGAGTGCAGTGTTTTAAAACATATCCTTAAAAGACAAATCAATCAAACAAACAAACAAACAAACAAACAAAAATGGTGACAGTGATAAGAAACACTAAAATACAATTCATTTTTTTTTTTTTAATTTTTGGGACAGAGAGAGACAGAGCATGAACGAGGGAGGGGCAGAGAGAGAGGGAGACACAGAATCTGAAACAGGCTCCAGGCTCTGAGCCATCAGCCCAGAGCCTGACGCGGGGCTCGAACTCCCGGACCGCGAGATCGTGACCTGGCTGAAGTCGGACGCTTAACCGACTGCGCCACCCAGGCGCCCCTAAAATACAATTCAAAGAAAGACAGAAATTGGTAGTTAAGATTTATATGTAATTTGATTGAGCTGTACTCAGAAGTCTAGAATACTGTCTAGAGTTCTATATTATTAAATACCTACGTTCTATTGAAGCCAACAAGTGAGCTGTATGTAGAGTGCCCTTTCGAGTTAGACTTTCTATAAAATTAATGTTTCTATAAAATTCAGGTCCTGGTTCAAAGGTGTGACTTGTGTCCAAAAGTGTAACATGTATATACTTGAAAATCAATTTGTAAACTTTATAATCTGTAAGTTAAGGTAAAGGAGAGTTTGAACACTATTTGTATTTATGAACTGCACAAGGCAATTGGTTATTGGATTTGGTCCAGTGAGGCAAATGAATACCATTTTGGGTATTCAACAATTTCAACTGAGATTTCCTTTTCTAGGGAGCTCATGAGACATAATCCATTGTTAATTGCTTTGATTATGGCTTATCTAACCTCTAATTCCCGATGACCTTTTTCAAGTCCACTTTCAATTTAATGAGCCAAACTAATAAAGTCTACACTGTCCTCTTGATAAGGTTTTTCTCCTAGAAAAATGTCCTTATAAATTAAGATATTTTTTGTTTAAACTATGTTCCTTCATACTAAGTGAGGTTGAAGAGTTGACACCTTTATCTTAAACTTTGCCATCTATTTGCATAATTATGCTTTGAAACATGTTTATGTGTCTGGGCATTTATATCTTCCAATACTATTTTTTGGTTCTCTCTTTATTAATTTTCTATTGCTTTGCACTGCTAACACTATACAGGTTTAGTTCAACAAATACGAGTTCAAATAATGAGCAGGAGAAACAGAAATGAAATTTACCCCCAATGCCTGAAACAATTAAAAGAAAGCCAGGAAAAAAAATGTTTAAAACAACAGGACTCAAGTTATCAGCATCAGAAACAAAGAACCATAATTCCTGAGAAATTTTGAAACAAGGTGAGTCCTTTGATTGCCCCAGCTTGCTGACTAGAGAAAGTTTCCAGACTGTGATGCAAGCAGGGGAAGCCCGGGGATGGAGTTGGGAGTCCAGAAAGGACAAAGCAATGAAGTCATAGGATAGAGTACCAGAGAGAAGAGAGCCTGACAGAGAAAGAAATCTGCAGATCTGTGGAGGGTCTATATGGGGGAGGATTCAGTTGAGAACTGAAACACAATTGTGTGAAGAAACTATCCTAGGACAGAAAGAACCACTCAACAGGATTAAGAGAGCAGTGCCCAGAAATCACTGCAGGCTAAGAATAGTGTCTTTTTCCAACAACAAAGGTAGAAAACCTCATAATTCAAGAGATATTGGTAAGAATACTAAGAAAGGTCTTTTCTTCTCAGTATGGAAACTGGATATTGACCCAAAATTAAACTCAGCTCTGGTCTCACCTGAAAACAAAACCTGAGAGGATTGCAACTCAACCACATGCTGAACAAAGCTCAAGAATATCTGCACGAACACAAACAGATAAAATTCACAATGGTTGGTATTCAATCAAAGATTCTAAGGTATGCAAAGAAGCAGAAAAGCACTATCCATAATCAGGAGAATAATCAATCAAAACCTCCCCAAAGAGACACTGATTTTAGAATTGGTAGACAATGACATTAAAACAGATATTATAATTATAGTCCATATGTTCCAAAGCTTAAATAAAGACATGAAAATTATTAACAACAACAAAAACAAATCAAACTTCTAGAAATGAAAGCTTTGATGTGTGAGATGAAAAAGACACTGTATGGGATTAATGGCTGATTGCAGAAGAAAAGATAAGTGACTGAAGGCATAACAATAGAAATGATACAAAATGGGATGCAGAGAAAGACTGAAAGAAATTAGCAGAGCACCAGAGAGATGTGGGATAACAAGTGATCAGCTGTACATTTGGAGTCCCCAAGGGAAGTGGGAGACAAAATATATCTGAACAAATAATGGCTAAAAAAAAATTCTAAATTTGAGGAAAACTATAAACTCACAGATCCAAGAAGCTCAACAAAGCTCAAAGCACAAAAATATGCAGGAGAAAAATGAATATCAAGACACATCATAAACAAATGGCCTGAAATCTATGGTCAAAAGAAAATCTTAAAAGAATACAGAGAAAGAAAGTCCTTATTTATAGAGAAACAAAGGTGAGGATGGCAACAGATTTCTTGTCAGGAAAAATGCAAGTAAAAGACAGAAGAACAACATATTTAAAGTACTGAATTAAAAAAGCTGTCAAGTTAGAATTCTTTATTTAGCAAAAGTAGCTTTCAGAAAGTGAAGACCAGTGGCATTTTCTATACAAAAGTAGGTAAAATTCATAAGCAGGCTTACTATAATACTATATATAAGACTGTATAATGAATAACTTTAATTAACCTTGATGATATACAAGTACAAACGTCAGAATTTCAGGCTTCATGGTTAATAGGTGTCAGAAGAATGGATAGGGCCCTAATGCCATATTTTTCAAGGTGTGGAGTCAGGAAAATATTAGTTATGGCTTAGGAAAGAGGAAATAAAAGTGGGGCTTTGTTATTTATAGATGTGAAGATAATTAATTTCAGCCAAATTAAAATGGTGACATAACCACACTGAGACAAGGATGGAGAATTTTGAGGATTAAGACATTGGTTGGGGTGTAGGGATTGTAGACTTTTTCTTTTGCACAGGCAATTTTTTGCTTTGCACAACAGTGTGGGATTCTAAAAACGAGCATGCAAGCTGAAATCATGCAAAACTATTTTAATAAGAGAGGGAAAACATTGGGGCGCCTGTGTGGCTCAGTCAGCTAAGCGTCCGACTTTAGCTAGGTCACGATCTCTTGGTTCATGGGTTTGAGCCCTGCGTTGAGATCTGTGCTGACAGCTCAGAGCCTGGAGCCTGCTTCAGATTTTGTGTCTCCCTCTCTCTCTGCCCCTCCCCCGCTCTCACTCTGTCTCCCTCTGTCTCAAAAATAAATGAACACTAAAAAACTAAATTAAAAAAAAAGAGATAGGAAACATTACAACTATTCCATGACCTTTAAAAAGTTTTATCAAACATTAAAAACTCCCTTACTGTCAGTAATCAATGGATAAAGAAATAAAAAATACAGTAAAACTAATAATTTATTATTATATGATAATACACATTAGTTTTTATTGTTATACTATAATTAACAGAAACATTGGCAAACATTTTCTTCCTCAGTAAAATAGTTATCAAACTTGTTGTGCAGTGTTTGCCTTCTTCTCATCACATAACTTAAAAAGGAAGCACCTTTTTTACGTCTTGGCAAACTGTCATGCTCTTTTCTAAGTTTGGATTCGTTCCCGACATTTTATCCTATGTGCTTTCAATGTCATGAAACATCTCTGAGAATTCTTTAATAGGAAGTTTTTTTGCTCCTGTCACTTACTCTGGGACATCTTTGTCCTTTATGTCAAAATCATTTTTCTCATTTATGTCAATAAATTCACCTTCACTAAGTTCCCCTGGCTGCGTATCTAGAGTGAAACAGCAACACTGCCAACACGATCAGCTGTTTCCTCTAGAACTCCTTTTACATTCAAGTCTAATTTCACTTTTTGGTTCTTTGCTGCCTATTCATGTTTGTTGCTCAATTCCCTCTTCCAATTATCCATATTTGTGTAATGTCATGTGGGTTTACCACTGAGAGACAGAGAAGCAACATCGCTAAAGATTACTGTATGTAAGTGAACTGAATAGCAGGTGAGTAGTGACCACTCATAGACTTTGAAAAATGTGATGTGAATGGTCACCGATCATAACGTGCATCTGCTTTTTCTGGAGCAACTTGTGGACTGAAGAGCCAGTAGCCCATTTTGTACTTTGCGCAATTACTCATGGTTAACAGGCTAGGGTACCAGGCTACGGTGAACCATTCCCATTCGTTGAGGGGCTGGCTTTATTTAAGTAAATGCAGTAACTGAAATTTGCATATTCTGGAACCATGCAGAGAGGACTGCCTGTGGTTATATGTGCGTTAATTTTCTCTTTCTTCAGTTGTATGCTTATTTGTTTGTTTTTTACCTATTAATATTGTCTTTTGATTCTTCCAGTTTTGTTGAAATATAGTTGACATATAGCACTGTATACATTTAAGATGTACAGCATAATGACTTGGCTTACACATACGTTATGTACTGATTACCACAATAAGTTTAGTTAACATCCATCATGTTTTTTGCCTTTAAGTTTTACGACTATTCAGGGACTATTCACTAGTTCATGAGGGCAAGTTTTATTCACTAATCTTTACCTCTCACCTAACACATCAGAAACATATTGTAGGATCTCAGTAAGTAGCTATAAATTAATAGAAAAAAACACATTCTGAGGTCTCAGGAATAGAGCTACCTGTTGGCTTGTGTGGATCTTCTTCAAGGCATTATAATGCAATGGTTAAGAGAGTGGCTTATAAAAATAAATTAGCAGAATAAAAATGAAATTCTGAATAAAAATCCCAGCTCTGCCATTTATTAGCTATAATCTTGGGCAAATCTCTTAACTATTCTGTGCCCCAGTTTTCTCATTTATAAGAAGGGAATAATGATGGTACCTATTTCATAGGATGTTATAAATATTAAATGAGTTAATGTAAACAAAACATTATGACAATGTTAAAATAGCAACCATTGTATAAATGGTAGCCATTATATTGGAGGACATTTTATTTTTGGAACAATATTATGATATACTAATACCAGTGGATAGAGTCACTATTTCCACATGCAAAATGGCTACTAGAAAATGATAAGTATACTGAGGAAAATCAAGCTGATATTTTTTGCTTTTGAGGGGTTCTTTTGGTACACGGAAAACTAGAGATATTTGTTGAATATGGTTGTATTTTAAAAGCCTTCCTAGAAACTGAAATCTGATATTGAACTCTATAGCTAACACGCTTGTATCATTTTTATAAATATTTTCATGGGAAGTGTAACCTATATATTTCTTTAGTAACAGAAGATTATTTCCAGAGCTTTGTGTTGAATGAGTGAATTAAAAAGTAGCTGTGAGTGTATTTTCTTTTCCTTTTTCCTCTTTTCTCTTTTTTTTTTTCCTTTTTTCCTAAAGAGAAAGAAACAAATGTCAGGCTTCAGTTTTAATTAAGTAATTAACTAAAATGTTATATAGAATAGACAAGAAAAAAGTTCAATTGTGTAATTTAATTTTAATTGAATGAAATAAGTTAGTGAGGACTAGCTGCTGTTTCATGAGTTTTCATAGGGCAGAGAATGGGTTTTAACAGCAGAGACGGGGGGGGGTAACATTGAGTCTAATTCTATTTAATTAGCAATGCCCAACCTTTCTCAACAGAAAAGCAATACTCTTATTAAATAATACCGAAAGTGCAATGGATTTTGGCCCAAAGTAATGAAGATGTGACCTCTACAAATAAACATTTCCCGAGAGTGGATTCTGCATGCATCCAAAAGGGTATATTTGAAAAACAAGTTAAAAAGTAACTACATCACTTCCAGTAACTTCAGGACCTACAGCAGCATAGACTTCCCCCACTACCCCCACCACAGGTAAGATAACACAATTTTTTAAAAATGGTTAGACATATTTTAATATTTAGCCACACTATGGCCATAACCAGCTATTTATTATTTGTATTTTTAAATAAACTTTTTATTGAAATATGACTTACAGATTGTGAGTTTACCAGAGCACTGAATTTTCACAAAGATGGCACGCTCGAGTAGTCAGTGCCAAGAACAAGAAATAGAACAACATTGCCCTGCCCAGTCCCTAGTGCGCTCTTCAGAGATCATGTCACCCCTTTTCTTAAGATCCCACAATGGCTCCTTGTTTGACTTAGAGCAAAGCCAAAGCTCTTGCCTGTTTGACTTCATCTCCTCCTCTTTTTGCTTGCTCCACGCCTGGAAGAATATGATTTTAAAATGAGGAGGATAGCATTGATAAGGCGCAGTATTGTAATCAAACAAGTACATGCTACTCATGAATTAAACCCCATGCAGTCCTGCTTTTTAAGAAATACTATTAGTTAGCATTTATAGTAAAATGGTTCGCTGAATAGGCAGACATTTTGCCTAATAGCTTGCTTCCCCACCCCCCAATTAGCTAGATACATCATAATACCTTTGGCAATTTAGGGATCAATTTCAGCCTCCAAGGAATTAAGAAAAAACTTAGAAGTTGAAGACTGTAAAGTATAGGAAGTCTAAGTAATTTAGGTTTCCAGTGGTGGCACATTTGAAATATCATAAGGACAAACAATGGATGTGACTTTTTCAAATTCAGTTAAAGAAATGGTCTTAAAATACAACTCTTAAGACGAAGAACCTGTGCTAGTTTTATCCTTTTTTCTCTGCTGATGTTCCCTCTTCTTCTCCCTAGCCCTAATGAACTACAATAGTTACGGGCTTTGGACTGTACTAATGATATAATTACAGAAGCCTCTTCTTCCCTGTCAGGTTTAACTCTTAACATGAAATACCTCTCTTGGCATTTTGCATGCTGTGTGCTGTAAAAGTCTACCAATTTTTACCTCCAGAACATTCTTTCATAATTTGCATCACCCAGAACCCTAAGCACTATCCCAATATACACAATCAGCAACAAAGTCTAAAAAATTTCCCTGGAAATTACCCTTTTTTTTTTTTCAACGTTTATTTATTTTTGGGACAGAGAGAGACAGAGCATGAACGGGGGAGGGGCAGAGAGAGAGGGAGACACAGAATCGGAAACAGGCTCCAGGCTGTGAGCCATCAGCCCAGAGCCTGACGCGGGGCTCGAACTCACGGACCGCAAGATCGTGACCTGCCTGAAGTCGGACGCTTAACCGACTGTGCCACCCAGGCGCCCCTGGAAATTACCCTTAATAGACAAAGAGAACTAGCCAAATAACAGAAGACAATTAATGATGGCATGTAGGGGCACCTGGGTGGCTCAGTCAGTTACCATCCGACTCTTGGTTTCGGCTCAGGTCATGATCTCACAGCTTCGTGTGTTCAAGCCCCATACTGGGCTCTGTGCTGTCGGTGTGGAGCCTGCTTGGGATTCTCTGTCTCCCTCTCTCGCTGCCCCTCCCCAACTCATGCTGTCTCTGTCTCTCTCAAAATAAATAAATAAACTTAAAAAAAATGTAAGAAAAAAAATGATGGCATGTAAAGACAGAAGAGAGGAGAGGTAGAAAAAGGATATTCCTCCCAGTAATGTTTTTCCAATATGTGATGCAAGTATCACTCCAATACTGTACTTAATAGTTTATTTCATCCTAGAAAGAGCACCATGAAAAACTTTGTTACCAAGACTTAGGTTTCTTTTCTGCTCCTTTCTTGACTTTGGCCAAATTCATATCTAACTACATACCTTACCAATTTTCCTCCATTGCTCCATAGTGGCTTTTTTGTTTTGTTTTGTTTTTTAAATGCTTATTTATTTTTGAGAGAGACAGAGACAGAATGCGAGCGGGTTAGGGGCAGAGAGAGAGAGGGAGACAGAATCTGAAGCAGGCTCCAGGGTCTGAGCTGTCAGCACAGAGCCTGACATGGGGCTCGAACCCACGAGCTGTGAGATCATGACCTGAGCCATGAGTCGGATGCTCAACCGACTGAGCCACCCAGGCACCCCATCCAGTGCTTCATAGTGTCTTAATGCTAAATAAAGATCCAGAGCAGCCAGCAAAAACTAAAGCAGACATTTAAAATATCTATCTTCTGTCTTAACAGAAATAAGCCCCTCCTTTACTCCTTTTGCTCAGCCAGAGATGAAATAAAGTGCTTCAAGAAGCCGACTCCAAGATTCCTGGTTTTCAAAAATGGAAAGAGGAACGCTACAAGTTAAATTACTGATGCTCTCTGTACTCTACATACCTCAGAAGTCTGAAAGAACCCAAGGTTACACAGGTACCAGTTTGAAAACCAATTATGGAAAATCACTAGTATCATTTGAACACATAATTCCTTTTTTCCTATGCAATTTTTAAATTGTTGATTTGGGGTATTACTTTTTCTTTAAGATATCAAATATATTTTCTAACACTATTAAAAGATATTTAGTAACATAATATTAAAACACTTGGGGCATCTGGGTTGCTCAGTCAGTTAAGCACCTAACTCTAGATTTCCACTCAGGTCATGACCTCACAATTCTTGAGCTCAAGCCCTGTATGGGATTTCCTCCGTGCTGGCAGTGTGTAACCTGCTTGGGATTCTCTCTCTCTCTCTCTCTCTCTCTCTCTCTCTCTCTCTTTCTCTCTCTCTCTCTGTCTCAAAGTAAATAAACAAACTTTTAAAAAGAATTATTGTTTATTATTAAAAAATAAAAACTTTGGGGGCGCCTGGGTGGCTCAGTCGGTTAAACGTCCCACTTCAGCTCAGGTCATGATCTCGCGGTCTGTGAGTTCGAGCCCCGCATCAGGCTCTGTGTTGACCTCTTGCTCAGAGCCTGGAGCCTGCTTCAGATTCTGTGTCTCCTACTCTCTCTGCCCCTCCCCCGTTCACGCTTTGTCTCACTCTGTTTCCCAAAAATAAATGTAAAAAATAAAAATAAAAACTTTGTCATTTACTACTCACTTCATTAATATTAATAATGATAATAACAATAGTTCATACATAGCACTGTGTTTAAAAATTATTCTAGGGGCGCCTGGGTGGCTCAGTCGGTTAAGTGGCCGACTTCGGCTCAGGTCATGATCTCGCGGTCTGTGAGTTCGAGCCCTGCATCAGGCTCTGTGCTGACCTCTTGCTCAGAGCCTGGAGCCTGTTTCAGATTCTGTGTCTCCCTCTCTCTCTGACCCTCCCCCGTTCATGCTCTGTCTCTCTCTGTCTCAAAAATAAATAAACGTTAAAAAAAATTAAAAAAAATTATTCTAAATGCTTAATTTATTCTTTTTTTCATTTTTTAAAAGTTTATTTATTTTTGAAAGGTAGTGAACACAAGCCAGGGAGGGGCAGAGAGAGAGGGAGACACAGAATCCGAAGCAGGATCCAGGCTCTGAGCTGACAGCATAGAGTCTGGTGCAGGGCTTGAACCCACCAGTGGTGAGATCACGACCTGAGCCAAAGTCGGACATTTAACTGACTGAGTCACCCCGATGCCCCTATTCTCTTTGTTTTTAAATAATAAGTGTTTGAAACTATAATCCCCCATTTTGCTACATCTATAATTATCTGGACAGTGATCTTCTTCCCCTTCTCTTCCTCCTCCTTCTTTGATTAAATTTTGCGTTCAACTTATATATGTTGTGGGTAGAGGGGATGCTCCATATACTACTTTATACAAAGTAACATTTAGTAAAATCATGCATTTTTTTTTAACTCATTGCACTGAATATCATAGCCTCAATACTGTTAGAAATATAAATAATATATTTCTAAAATTTAAAGTTAGAGAGCATTTTAGGAAGTGGATTTATTCCTGGGCTACAGGGCAGGTTCAATATTCACAACTCAATCAACGTGATACATTACATTAATAAAAGAAAGGATAAGAACCACATAATCCTCTCAATAGATGCAGAAAAAGCATTTGACAAAATACAGCATCCTTTCTTGATAAAAAGCCTCAAGAAAGTAGGGATAGAAGGAACATACTTCAACATGATAAAAGCCATATATGAAAGACCCACAGCTAATATCATCTGCAATAGAGAAAAATTGAGAATTTTCCCCTAAGGTCAGGAACACAGCAGGGATGTTCACTCTCACCACCGTTGTTCAACACAGTACTAGAAGTCTTAGCCTCAACAATCAGACAACAAAAAGAAATAAAGACGATCCAAATTGGTAAAGAAGAAGTCAAACTTTCAATCTTCACAGATGTCATGGTACTCTACATGGAAAACCTGACAGACTCCACCAAAAAAAAACCTGCTAGAACTGATACGTGAATTCAATAAAGTTGCAAGACATAAAATCAATGTACAGAAATTGGTTGCATTTCTATGCATCAATAATGAAGCAGCAGAGAGAGAAATCAAGGAATCCATCCCATTTACAATTGCACCAAAAAAACATAAGATACCTAAGAATAAACCTAACCAAAAAGGTAAAAGATCTGTACACTGAAAATTGTAGAAAACATATGAAAGAAGTGAAGAAGACACAAGAAATGGAAAAACATTCCATGCTCCTGGATTGGAAGAACAAGTATTGTTAAAATGTCAATACTACCCAAAGCAATCTACATATTCAATTCAATCCCTATCAAAATAACACCAGCATTCTTCACAGAGCTAGAACAAACAGTTCTAAAATTTGTATGGAACCAGAAAAGACCCTGAAGAGCCAAAGTAATGTTGAAAAAGGAAATCAAAACTGGAGGCATCACAATTCCAGACTTTAAGCTGTATTACAAAGCTGCAATCATCAAAACAGTATGGTACTGGCACAAAAAACAGACACATAAATCAATGGAACAGAATATGGTCCCAGAAATGCACCCACAAATGTATGGCCAACTAATCTTCAACAAAGCAAGGAAGAGGATCCAGTGGAAAAAAGACAGTCTCTTCAGCAAATGTTGCTGGGAAAACTTGACAGTGACCTGCAGAACAATGAAATGGACCACTTTTTTTTACACCATATACAAAAATGAATCCAAAATGGATGAAAGACCTAAATGTGAGACAGGAAACCATCAAAATCCTAGAGGAGAAAATAGGACTTTGACCTCAGTCACAGCAACATCTAACTAGACATATGTCCAGAGACAAGGGAAATAAAAACAAAAATGCTATTGGGATCTCATCAAGATAAAAAGCTTTTGTGCAATGAAGGTAACAATTAAGAAAATTAAAAGGCAACTGATGGAATGGGAGAAGATATTTATGACATATATTAGATAAAGGGTTAGTATACAAAATCTATAAAGAACTTATCAAACTCAATACTCAAAGAACAAATTATCCAGTGAAGAAATGGGTCAAAGACATGAATAGACACTTTTCCAAAGAAGACATCCAGATGGCTTACAGACATGAAAAGATGCTCAACATCGACATCAGAGAAATACAAATCAAAACCACAATGAGATAACACCTCACACCTGTCAGAATGACTAACTCAGGAAACATATGAAGTTGGTGAGGATGCAGAGAAAGGGAAACACTCTTGCACTGTTTATGGGAATACCAACGGGTGCAGCCACTCCGGAAAAACAGTGGGGAGGTTCCTCAAAAAATTAAAAATAGAACTACCATACAACCCAGCAGTTGCACTACTAGGTATTTATCCAAAGGACAGAAACATGCTGATTCAAAGGGGCAAGTTAGAGAGCATTTTACACTTGATTTCAAATATTTTAAATATGTTTAATAAAAATAATGTACTTTTTAAGCAGAGTCAATGCCTCTTTTCAAAGGACTATTTACTTTGTATATAGTAGAATGGCTTAAAATTTAGGATGGAATAATTTTGTTGCTGTATCTTTTATCAACAGAATTATTTTTATCTTCAACATTACTATTCCCTTCTAATTCCTCTCAATTTTATATTACGGTTGCCATCACAATCTATCAGTTTTTTTTTTTATCTGAAATATCTTTACCCGTACACAATACCCTTTTGTTAAATAATGCAATTGAGTTTTGAGGGTACATCTCAACTTTTAAACATCTTTTAAGGGGCTCCTAGGTGGCTCAATCATTTGAGTGTCTGACTCTTGATTTCAGCTCAGGTCAAGATCCCAGGGTTGTGGGACTAAGACCTAGGATCCAGTGCTGCAGTGAGCATGGAGCCTGCTTAAGATTCTCTCTCTCTCTTCCTCTGCCCCTCTCCCCCACTGATACTCTCTTTAAAAAGTTAAAAATAATAAAACAATAAAAATATTTTAAGAAAACTAAGTACAAGAAAACTTAGGCTTCTATAATATGTCCTAGTAATCACTCTTGATAGCTTAGTGCTTTTACTTCATTTCTTCAAATGTTTTCTATTTTGTACAAAAACTTGCATTATATAAATGTTTTTTGATTGGTTTAGGCATTTTAAGATCAGCTATATCCATTATCTTGTGTTCCAGTTTTAATTGTTATTTGTTTGCTCCATGCTTTGTTATTGCTTTTTTTTTTAGTTTCACTCTTTTATATATGTTATAGGTAGTTGGTTTTTACATTTTATAGTTATTTGGAAGGTAGAGAATTAAATCTAAACTAAAAAATATTATTTTTACACTTTTTCTTTTCATGTCAATTTCTCATACTTTATAAATGTAATCTGGAATCATGGAACAAGATTTTTAATCATAAAAATTAATCACAAGAATTTTTATTAGCTTACATTTTATTTTGTTACCATATTCACAATATTTTGTAACTAACTCTATTTGTTTAACTGAATGTCAATGCTGACCAACATTCCTTTTAATCTAATAGGAAAACATTACATGACTTTTTGAGTTTTTATTTTTATTCCTTTTCCCATTAGCTGAATTACATCTTCCAAAAAGATTTTGCAGCATGGGAATGGAAGCTATGCAATTTTTTCTCAGTTGTCTGAGATTATCTTACTGTTACATTCCTGTAGGCACAACACCTGATTGTATATTTCAGTCTCTCCCTTGAATCTGTAGAAAATCACTTATTGGGGCGCCTGGGTGGCGCAGTCGGTTAAGCATCCGACTTCAGCCAGGGAATGATCTCGCGGTCCGTGAGTTCGAGCCCCGCATCAGGCTCTGGGCTGATGGCTCAGAGCCTGGAGCCTGTTTCTGATTCTGTGTCTCCCTCTCTCTCTGCCCCTCCCCCGTTCATGCTCTGTCTCTCTCTGTCCCAAAAATAAATAAAAAACGTTGAAAAAAAAAAGAAAATCACTTATTTACTTTACACTATGAGTATTATTTACTTTACATTATGAGCATTCATAATTTCCCAAAAGAATTGTAAAATCATCATTTTGCTTCCATAGAGATCATGTTTTTCTTTTCCCTTTGGTTGAATACATGTAAAATTATTTTCTTTAAAACTATTATCAGACTATACCTAAATAAGAGTTGAGGTTGCAGTGCCTTGGTGGCTCATTCGGTTACGCTTCTGACTCTTGATTTCCACTCAAGTCATGATTTCAGTTTGTGACATGGAGCCCTGTGTTGGGTTCTATGCTGACAGCTAGGAGCCTGCTTGAGACTCTCCCTCTCCCTCTCCCTTTGCCCCTTTCCCACTCATGCTGGCTCTCTCTCCCTCCTCTCTCTCTCTCTCTCTCAAAATAAATAAATAAACATTTAAAAAAGGAGGTGAGGTTATTTATTTTGCCAATTGACATTAATGACTTTGAAATTTCAAAAAGAATTTATCTCATAAAAATGTTCCTCAATTGTGTCTCAGTATTGTTTTCCTTATTTTTATTCCGGTTTCTTTTCTTTTCTTCCTTTTTTTTTTTTTGCCCCCCTAGGAAAACTAGTTTTCACAGATTGGAGTCATTTAGTCCATTTTCCCTCTAATCAAACTATAACCTTTTCTCCAATTATTTTCATATTTTTTGTTCTCTCTGTTATACATGAAGTTGTGAAATCATTCAAGTTTAGTATGAGCTCTTCCACAGAAGTCGAATATGAGTTGATTTTTTTTGCATTTCTGGATCCATTAACTGGATTTCTTGTTGTTATCATTGTTGTCAGCCTAATTCTGTATAACTTAAAATAGTGTGTTCTTTCTTGAAGCCTAAAAAGACCATTTCTTTCATTGAATTTAAAAAAGTCAAGACACAAGCTATTTTCTAAAGTATCTTGTTATCTGAAACACAGAGAAGCATGAAGATTTCTTTACTTTTAAATAACATTTGACTTCTATGCCCAACAGAAATATTTTTGGTTAATTTTTTGTTTATTTATATTGGAAGAAGATGAGCTCTATAATAATCCAGCATGTTTCTCTAGAATATCTGAGACTTGTATTAGCCCCAATCCTCTTTCACCCCATCTTTCTCTCCACTTCCAATCTCTCTCTCTCTCTTGCTCCCTCTCACTCTCTTCTCTTCCTCTCCTCTCTAGAGCAGCTCAGTCAGACCTAAAATCAAATTCCAACTTAGTCATTCACAAGTTTTAGTTTCCTAGTTTCCTCCTCTATACAATGAAGATACTACTTTCTATCTTTATAAAGAAAGATCTGTCTTTTTTCTGACACAGACAGATCACAAGAGCAAGAGCTGTAGCACGAGAGTACAAGTTGGGGGGAAGCAGAGAGAGAGAGAGGGAGAGAGAGAATCTTAAGCAGGCTCCATGTCCTGCATGGAGCCCAACCCAGGGCTCAATCTCACAACCATGAGATCATGATCTGAGCATAAATCGAGTCAGACACTTAACAGACTGAGCCACACAGACACCCCCTATTTTTAGTTTTAGTGTGACAATGGCAAGAGAATGTAAGTGCTAGAATATTGCCTGAGACATATTATACCCTCAATATTAAAAAAATATTAAACCACACAGGAATAGTAATTAATAAGAATTAGTGTTAAAATTAAATTACATAACAATCTCAATATTATTATTATTATTAAAATATATCTGTACTGTACTATGCTTGTTAATCTTCAAAAAGATGCATGAAGAAAATGGATAATTTGGTAAAGAGCAAAACAGTAAACCCTAGTTAGTTCAGAGATCATTTTTATTGGTTGGAATTTGGAGTGGACAGCCTGTCTGTTCAGTGACACTCATGTCTAAATGAACAAGATTAAGTCAAATCTTATTCCTGCTCCCTTATTTGTAGACCTAATTGCTCTGCATAATCCAGAATATTAACTATTGCTGCTGTATTCACATCAATGTCACAACTAGTGAATATATGCACCACCCTTGGACATTTGGTCTTCTCTTTTCATTGGTTTTCTGTGTTTGTTTGTTTGTTTTTGTCCTTATATTTGACTTTATGGGTTTTTACTGTGCAAAATTTTGTGCAGTATTACTAATCCACTAATTCCTAATCTACTGTCACATTAACAAGAAAGTTCCATTCTGAATCTTAATCATATTTCTCTCCTTCAGAAAAAAATACAGTTGTCTCCATAATATAGACAAAGCTTAAATATGTGGAAAACTGTTCATCTCTTAGTCAATCTATTTCCTCTAATTAGTCAATATGTGCCAAGACATTAGTTGTTTAACTTCCACAAATACTCATATATTAGTATACAATACTCACTTCCTATTCAACAGTTCACACATCTTATACATTTGAAAATATTTCTCTACGGTTTTGACCATAGAGAGCGAACATACAGCAACATATTCAACTTTAAAGGGAAATGGAATTTATTTTTCATAACATCCACAGTAACAAGTACACCTTATGTGATGGCACACTCACTTATAGGTAGTTTATAGATTGAGCTTTCCTCAGAACGAAGAAATGCCAAAATTGTCCATAGTAATATCACTTAAGAAGGCTCTTTGCATACTTTAATAAAAGTTTTTTGTTGAGTTTTATTACTTGCAGTTAAAATCTTGTGCATTTGTCACCATTACAATTTTCATTTCATTAAATTAAATATCCACATTAAAATAATTTATATTATGACTAAATATCTCAAGAAGAAAAGGACAATGGGATATGATAAAGGAGGTCTTCTCTTTTTTCCTCTTCCTCTTACTAAATCATGATGGTAATTATTCAAAGGGAATTTAAGATAAATTATTGTAAGACTCTTCATTAATTTTTTTAGATAATTAGCAGAAATTCTGTCATTTTTATGAGAGGTTTGCTTGGCCATTGTGAATCTAAGATGATAATGACATCCAAATGAAATACTTATTTTTGTAGTATTTAAAAGACTAAAGGTGGTACCACCATGTTTAATTGACTGGCTCTCGTCATAAAACATTAGGTAAATGATGGTGTTATTTCTCAAATAGTACTTTATATAAGAAGAGTTGATAAGACTAATGTGTGCACTAGGAGAAAACTACAAGTACTTCAAGAATTAGATTCTATTTCTACTTCCAATATGAAGAGTAACCATTGATTAACTAAAATGTGGGGCGCCTGGGTGGCTTGGTCGGTTGAGCGTCGGACTTCAGCTCAGGTCATGATCTCACAGTTCGTGAGTTCGAGCCCCACGTCGGGCTCTGTGCTGACACCTTGGAGCCTGTTTCGGATTCTGTGTCTCCCTCTCTCTCTGCCCCTCCCCTGTTCATGCTCTGTCTCTCTCTGTCTCAAAAATAAATAAACGTTCAAAAAAAATTAAAAAAAAAATGTAATACTTAGGTTAGAGGCTTCTGAACTGTCGTTGCTACCAATGGGAATAAAAACTGACAGAAATAATAATTTTAAAATTAAAAACACTTTCATCATAAACGTGAATCAGACATTACAATATGAATTTATGATTAATTTTTTAAAAATAACCAACAAAGTTGTTCCTAGTTTTGTTCCATGAAAGGCTAATCATATAGAAATGAATACTCCTCACACCTCTAATATGGTCTCGAACACTACTTTTAATAAAAGGAAAGAGGGATCCCTGAAAACACAGGTCACCCCAGACTTGAAGCAAGAATTCTACAAGATGATTCTGAAAATTCCTATTCTATCTGGAATAAAAGGAGCTAAGACCTCTGGGTATTTTTGAAAGGTCGTGGAAGCCAACTTTAAAAACAGAACAATTTGGCCATCAAAAAGAGCAAGGACTGAAATGGATTTAAACACATCAAATATGTTATGTTAAAATTACTGAGTTTATAATGATACCGAAAGAAAAAATAAAATACAACAAAATGTACTTTTGCTTCCCTGTCTCAGGAATCAATTCATTCTGCAACATAAGTATAGGGTATGAATCAAGCATCTCACCTATCTTTCCTGAACAAACTCATTTTCATGTAAACACACTAAGTGATAAGGAAAGTTGTTCTTTACAAAAGAACTCTGTAAACAGCAAAAGTAATGAAAAAATCAAAACATTACTATTTGATAACATCTAATGAACTAATGGATTCCAGGTAATAACCATCAATGACTGCTAAAACCATTAATTGACTGCTAATAACCATCAATGACTGCTAAAGGCAAATGAGCAACTACAATGAATGGATCAAGATGAAAACACCTGAATCCATTAATCAATATTAATTAATTGCTACAAGACAATATGCCTCCCAATATAATGCAACAGGAAGTATACAATACCATTTGTAAATTAGATTTGAGAAAAAAGAGAGGGGACACATTTTGATTCTTTTGTTTACCTGACACATAGTAGGTCCTGAATAGGTGTATTTTGAATGAATGAATGGATGGATGGATGGATGGATGGATGGATGAATGATTGATTAACTGAATGTAGACAGAGGACATTGTTAAAACTTTAAACACAAAGTCACTTACTTTATGTCACTGATGACTATGCAAGTCAGAACATCTTCCATCAACTGAAAAATTTTAGAATAAATGCATGAAAAGAAGACCTAAATAGGATTTTTATCATTGGTAAACTGTCATGTACTTTTGTTTGGTCTTTAGATGTAGTCCTAATTCTCTCAATGAAAAGGATAAGGATAAAGTGTTTACTTATAATTTTTTATCATTAATATGACTTAACATATTGCTGTATTACACATATATATTATTTATATCTTCCTTCTCCCTGTCAGGGACCTCATATTGATGTCCTTGGAGAAAACTAATTGCCCCCAAAGCACTCCCCTTTTCAGTGTTTTGTTGAATTTGAATTAAGATTCCCTATAGTGAATTGCAAAGTTGTTCAAAATTGACTCCAGGCGTCCTAAGAACCCTAAAGCTTCCAAGGGACTTGGTAAAATCTAGAAACTCAATATCTCCTGAAGGAAAACTATATCAGACATATTATACTGTGCCTTCTTCTGTGGAGTTTGTTCTAATTCGATTTGAAATCAAAAGAACGTAACATATCCCATGTAGTTTACTGTTATATATCTCTAACATTCATTCTAGAAACAATGCAAGCAAAATTAGATTGACTAATATAATTGAAGTGATATAAAATTTGAAACATTTTCTTTACAATACATATTGTATTATTATATGGTTCTAGGTCACATTTGCATACAGAAGTAATCTTTGATTCTGTTGCTTGAACACTGACACAGCTAAAATAATTTTAGGATCAAAGTGATTAGGGGCACCTGAGTGGCTCAGTCAGTGGAGCCTCCAACTCTTGATTTTGGCGTTGGTCATGATCTCATGGTTCGTGGGATGGAGCCCCGCATGGGACTCTTCACTGACAGCCTGGAGTCTGATTGGGTTTCTCTGTCTCCCTCTCTCTCTGCCCCTCCCCCCTTTGCACTCTCCCTCTTTGTCTCTCTCAAAATAAATAAATAAACTTAAAAAAAAAGAATCCAAGTGATTAAATTTCATTACACTATGTCATAGACTTATTCTTCATTTTCATGATTCATATTTACTATAACATTGTTTTTATAATGATGTTTATATTTGCAAAGATTGAATTCATCACTTTAATTGTTAATGAGCAACAAGTTGCTTGTAGTTTCTCCTTTTCTGCCCTAAAGTTTAAACAAAAACAACAAATATTATACCAAATTGAAAGCTATAAGTGAAAGAATGCAAAAATACATTTTATTTCTGTCCTTACCTAAATATGTTTTACAGGTCATAATATAATATATTGCATTATAGGCAAGGAGGATGTAAAGCTAGAAGAGGATAAATACATTTCCTTTTTTTTGTAAATTACTAAACATAAGAACGAGGAATTGAACTGAGGCATGTCTGCCTGTCCAGTCCTTAAACTATGTCTTACATTGTCCCTTTCACTGACAACTAATAATTCAAACTAATCTTCTTGAAGTCCATCAATCATGCTAGCGACTTTGCTCATGATGTTCTCTGGGTCAGAAATGTTTATCCTGCTCTTACAGTCTATAGTTCATCTTCTCATCCTAGAGAGGACTTCCCCAGCCACACAACAAAACCTTGGTCCTCCTGTCCCAATACTACCTTATCACAGTACTCCTGTTTTGTCCGTAGCACTTTTTGCCATTTGTAGTTTTATAATTTCTTATTTCTTGTCTGTGTCTCTCCCCACCCATCACCGCCTGGACTGAACACTTCGCCACGGGAAGTTCATACAGGTTTCTTCACCATTGTCATTTAGTACACCCAAAGAGTTTTGGAAAGAATTAATAAAAGGTCAACATCTCGCCTGTAATTTGCATATTCCTTTAAACCTAAGGACCATCAAAATTAGGAAAATGATTCTATTTTTTTTCTAAGTATTAAATATTAGAAAGTCTTTTTTAATGGCAAGGTTCATACCTGGCATATAGCTTCTCGTAAGTGCTTATAGGGTGATTTAATAAATTACTATAAGTAAGTTGATATATAGCTGAACAGAGGCTGACTAGGGCATGGTAACAAGACATAAATTCAGGAACTCGGGATACATTTCAAATTACAGCTGTGGCATATTTACTAAAACTTCTACTGTGATGTATGCCAGCCTTGATATGCTCATCCTGCTTAAACAATTCAATAAGGCAGATACATTGTGCATTGTCTCTACTTTATGTGCCAGGAGCACTTCCTTTTTCTACTGGTTTGCTCTTAGTCAGATAAATACACTTCAAGCGCGTTTCTGAGTAGGTCCACTTAGAGCCCAGAGTACGAACTTCCATGGAGAGACAAACCAAAATGAGTCTGTGGCATTTCTCATTAGGCCTGTTGCCTGATTTTCATTAGGCCTCTTGCCTCTGTCTCATTAGGCCCACTGCCTGGTTTTCATGAGTCTCAATGCGTAAGATTCATTAGGCCTGCTGCCTGACTTTTATTAGGTACATTACCTGATTCTTATTAGGCCTAATGCCTGATTTCTTTTGGACCCTCAGTATTTGGGGCTAATACTTACTGTCATGGCTGGTCCATTGGTTGGTGACTGTCTTTCCTCAAATCAGTGATAACCAGAACTCAAAGTTCCTTATGCCTGATGAGAGGCACAGGTGAAGAGAGATTTTCACAATAAAAGCATTTTTGAAACCCAGATTTTTCCCCCCATTCATCCATTAGAATTCATTAGCTTCTTTGGTTTGAAGTTGAGGTAGCAACACCTTTTTCAAATCAGTACCTGCCACATAAAACACTGTTGCAGCAGAATGAATAAATAAAAAAGGATGCCATTAATTTGAATTCATTTGAAGTGGAACAAAAATCATTTATATGCTGTTATTAGGTTAATTAAATATTTTGTTTTCTATTACATTTATTTATTATACATTGTGAAATCAGAGACCTTTGTCACAATGTCTCTTTTGTAATTATGAAAGAAAATATAGTTTAGGGCCATTAATTTATTCACATGCAAACTGGATCAATACTGTTAAACCTTTCAACCCAAACTCAATGTATATATAAAAAGAAGAGAGTATAGTAAACACATAAACTACTCTGATTTTCTTGGAATGTCATTCTACATAATTTACGTACACAGCAGCCAGGAATAAAATAGTTTTACATTTTACATAAGGCAATTCTTTATATATTCTTAGATTAATTGATCTTAGGTACAATTTACAGATTTAAACCTTTAAGAATCTGTATTCTCTGATATAGTACTCTCTTTGCATATATAGTATGTGCAATTGTCATGCTCCATATATTAACCAATAAAGTTAATATGCTTTTTGTCATAAACACACATATATTTCATAAATAAATGGACTTAGGCTATTAATTTCTTTATTTGTAATTTTTAAAATTTTTTAATGTTTATTTTTGAGAGAGACAGAGTGTGAGCAGGGCAAGAGCAGAGAAAGAGGGAGACACAGAATCGGAAGCAGGCTCCAGGCTCTGAGCTGTCAGCACAGAACCTGACACAGGGCTCAAACCCACAAACTGTGAAATCATGACCTGAGCCGAAGTTGGACGCTCAACCGACTAAGCCACCCAGGCACCCCTAGGTTATTAATTTCTAGGTTTTACGAATGTCATAACTTACATAAATAATATTGACTCACTTAGAAAAAGGTTTTGACTTCAAAGCTACATGTTCAAATTATTGACTCCTTAATAAAGTTGAATAATAAAATGCGGAATTTGAAAGTTGTCCATTTGACCATTTGGGAAAAATATTATTCATTCTCACATAAAGGAAACATTAACATTCTCTGAGATTCCACTATTTACGAAATTTTATAAGCTCAAAGAATAAAATGCTTTTATTTACGCAAAAAAGTGTTACATGCAACAAATAGAACACATTATATATACTTTGCATTTATAATTTAAAAATAAAGCATTGCCATAATTTCTGATTCAGGATCAGCAATTAGCCCTGAATTCCTGGTTAATGCTCATTTGAACAATCTATTTTAGTCCCGGCAACATGGTCAAATACCATCTTCTAATCTCCAAATGTTTTTCTCAAATATTTTAGACAGTGGGTTGACAAAATGGAGGAAGCATATTAAACTATTGTGTAGGATGTTCACCTGGTCCAATCTGGAGGTGCAATCTCTGTTCAAAGGCCCATATCTCATACACTCACTGCTAAATATGTCCTGGACCTTGAAAGCTTTGATCTTGAATTTGTCACTTTATTAATCACTTGCATGTGGGAAGCTGACAGCCAATAACATTCTCTCTTGACAGTAGTGTTTAGATGAACTGTTCACTAAACATTTGGCTCAGGAATTATGAGAGACACATTGGTTTGAAAGACATATTTTGATGAAATGTTTTATTGGGGTGATTCATACACACCCGTGTCCACATGCATTGATTTATTTCTTGTCAAAACATTAGCTTGCCAACACGTAGTCACAGGCTTCTCTGGATTAAGTCGTATTTAAGAACTCTAGAAAAATAAGCACTCTCCTTCAAATTCTTGTGGGAAGGAAATGCTAAAAATGGGGTAATCACCTACTGATGTTGACTTTGACACCCACATTGAACTGCATATTGTACACATGATGGTCATGTTGATTTAAGGAGGGCAGTCTGGGATAATCAGACCCCTTTATTTATTTATTAAGAGCTTAAAGAGACCCAACCACATTCCTTACAAACACCTTCACAGTAAATCAGCAAGTGCAATAAGTTTAATATGCTTTTAGAAAATCTGCCTTCTTGAGAGTGTTGGTGCTTTTTTTTTTTTTTAAATGTGCCACAGTCCTTACAGCTCAATGCTCTTACATAGGTGAAGCCAACATATTCTATTAATTTGAGAGCAAAAGTTGTTTATTTCTAGAATTCTGCAGCAGATCAAATTTTATTTTGGGTCAATTTAGCCCTTAACACTAAAATAATTTGAGAAATGGGAAAAATTCTGAAAATCAATACTCAGAGTAAAAGTGCCTCTCTCTGTACAATTTAATTCTAATAGGAACGTACTTATTAACATCAAGCTCCCATAGTTTTTAGAAAGACATCTCTTTTATTTAATTTATTCATTAGTTTTTAAATATCACTCATAGCACCACACTCAGGCAAGTAGGCAGATAGGCCAGGAAATTCTTTGTGCCAAATGGCCATCAAAATCAAGGTCAAATCAATTGATTGAAATGCCAACTAGCAGAGATTAGATAATGTGGTTACAAGGCGGCCCCATCGTCTCCACATGCACCTTGTTAGGTCTAATTGCATTGAAAGGCACGTTATTCATAGTTAATCTAAAGCAGCTGAGTGCATGGATCATCCCACAAAAGGCTTTTCACCTGTTTCTGACTCTTAGGGAATTAGTTCAGGATGTAGACATAAAGATATACAACATTTTAAAAAAAGAGAAAAAGAAAAGAGAGCTCAGACTGATACATCTGCTTAGGTTTCTAGAGTTTGGACATAGACTTCAGCTCCAACAAAAGCATTCCTCCTTCATTCTGCTCCACACCTGGGTGTGGAACTTCAGCCTGAAACTAAGGTCATGCCCAGATGGCTTTGAAATGGGCTGGTTTCATAGTTTTTTGCTGCTGGTAAACTTTGAAGCATTGACTGAAGCAAGTAATTCTATCATGATTTTTGTCAGTGTCAAACGTATTGAATAAAATACACAGAATAAATGACTCCGTCACTCACTCCCTTCTCCAAAGTCTGAACTTCCGTCTCTTCGAATATATCCCAGGTTTGTTGGGTTTTGTTTGTCGGTTTTCATATTTCAGAGTCTGCCTACCTGCCCCTTCCTACTGTGTACTGGCAGTTCCCCCTCTCATTAAATCATGTATGGAGCCTTTTGCCTTCTGCCTCTTGGTCATTATTATCTCAAACATTGCCATCAGCCAGGATTTCCTATTCACATCATTCAACTGTACTGATATCCTTCAGCACATTAATGACATCTCTGTCCACGCCAGTTCCTAATGGAAAATATATCCAGATCTTTTTTGTCAAAATTTGAAAGACCAAAGAAATGTTCTGGGGAAAAAAAAGAAGAAAAGTAAAATCACAACTCATCTCACTTTGTTAGTTACCTTAATGCAATGCTTTTTTTTTCTTCCTATGAGACTTAAACAAGCTTGCCATCAGTGTATTCCAGTTACTAAAAATCTTTATTCCTTCCATGAATACTTCTTTTCCATTTTGTAACATCTTTTGCTGTCTTCTGGAAGAGGGAGCTTCTTGTTGGTTTGATATAATTGTAAGTTAAAAATCTCTTCGCAATAGTTCATGTTCTCATGATTATCTGTATACACTTAATGTCCATCACTTATAATTTCTCAACAATCTATTAGTGATTTTACATCAGTTTGTGGATAGTAGTCAGTATCTGATTCACCCTGGCTTTTCCTAACTTTCTGAATATTTCTCAAATTCCCTTTTCAATTTGGAAATGTTGGCAGAAATCTTGGCACAGGCACAGTAGGCCTTCAATAACCCAAATTCAGCAAATATTTGTTGTCCACTGTGCCAGGATTTCTGCTAGATGCTGAGTGCATAATAAATAACATAGAAGATGGTATCTTTGCAGTGAAAGAGTTCATAATTTTCAAGTAAAAACAAGATAAGCCCATAGTACATATCATATGTATTTGTATGCTCAAAGTAACATTTATATATAACAATCAGTTCTTTATGTTCCACAAGACAAAGTTATATTTAGTTACAAGATCTCCCATGAACAAATAGGTTTTCTAAAATTTTAATTTTATGTGGATTAGTCACTGTTATATTCATAGAGTATTCCTGCATATCGCCTACCCAAAGAACTCTTCAGGCTGTCAAAACCTAAGAGAAGTTAGTGATCCGAAAAATTCCTCAGTTCCACAATACTAGATTAACTTCAAAGATCCAAAGTGAGACAGTTTGACAAATTTAAACTCAGTAGTGTGATTTTGAGAAGTTCAAACTTGGAATGTACCCAATGTTTTATACTTTGGGGAAATATTAATATTAATAGGGTCTTCATGGACTTTGATCCATAATACATGTTTTGATTGTCCCACATTTCCTCCTAATTCCATGTACAACTCGTATCTTTTTTGTGCCACTTTAACTGACTCAAATTCACCCCTTTAGAATGAGGTACTGTGGTGTCCATGTTGTAATCAATGTGTGGCTTAAATACGGTTCTGTAAAGTCTTGATTCATGGTGTTGAAGGCTTTCAGTGAAAGCTCTTCACTTTAGTTGGCTTAAGTTACAACTTTAATATTGTCTTTTGAGTGTGCTTTTCTTGTTTTTTATTAAAAGAAAAAATGCAAGAAAAATATGTCATTGAGATTGATTGTAATGGCCAGCTGTTATAATCTCAGTGGAAGTATTAGAGCCCCTGCCTAAGGTGCACTGAAGAGTGCCAAGCCTCATAGCAACTCAGCTCATCCTAAAAAGCACCGTGGCCCGGAGTGAAAGCTGCAATTTAAAAATCTCCCAGAGACCCATTATTTGCAAATCATTGACACAACAAACTGTAACAACCCTGGTCCTCCTTGTCAATGCATGCTTAGGGAGCTTTTCATCCACAGAACCTTGCATGCTCAATAACTTTCCATACTAAAAATCCTTATGAAATTTCTGAAGAAAATGAGTAACTGCGCACGGGCCAGAATCGCCTTTTAAACGTTAAAAGAGAAAATTACAATCAACTACACTAGTTGGTGGTATCATATGCGGGAGAGAATCCTCACAAGTCAAAAGTAAGTTTACATGTTACCATATTGCTTAAAATAAAGCCAACTGGTTATTCAATTTTCTAGCAATAAAAGCATTTGAAACATCTCTGTTGGCATTCCCTTCCCCTTGTCTTCCTGCTAAGATCTTAAAAATAAACTAATGGCTTTCCTTCTAAACTTGAGAAGAGGAAAATATTACCCTCGGGTGTCAACCTTTCCGCCAAGTTTAACCACAAAGAGAATTTTCACAGCTGAGACACTGACTTTTAAAACAAAGGATTTATAGCATAAACATAGAAACAGGTTTAACTGTTAGTAGCCACCGCAGAAATATTATTCTTCAAAGAGGGACACATTTGGGTTTTATTCCTTAATATTTTAATACATGGTACTGGTTAGCTATTACAGAAAGGTAATTTGGTTGGATATCGTTTTATTATTAGAGCTTATATTGCTTCTAAGTGTGGTGTCATTGGAAATCCTTTCAAAAATTTGCAAATAAGAGAAATGTATCCTTTTGGATGACAAAGCATTGGATATTATCACAGACAGGGAATAAAATCTTTGGGCCACACAGGAGAAAATGAGTAGTATGTTAGATTGCTAGGGATTGAGGAAAGTGGAATAGAGAAACTCCCCAAGATGACTGAAGAAGAAGACAAATTTCAAAAGGAAATGCCCCACGACATTATAAGAAAGAGATGTTGACTGGATTCTACAAATATTTTTTCTTGTACCGACTATGGACCAGTATTTTTATCCACCTATAGCAATGGATTTTTCTCTCCCCCCAAATTCTACAAGGTTTGGGTTACTATCCCTGTGTTAGCAATTAAGAACTGAACTATTGAAAGTATGAAATAAATGATTTGCCCACAGTTATCTATCACCAAGTAGCCAAGTTCCCATCCCATGTCTAGCCTCCTGCTTTGGTTGTTTTTTCAAGAAACCATTTCAATGTACATACAACATTAATTCCTGTGTTGTATGACAATTATAGGATCAAATTATTATTTTATTATCATTTCTGTTGTTATTCTATTATCAGATCTATTGTTTTATCTTTGTCATGTTAGCATATATGGGGTTTTCAAAGATTATCATGCCTGGGTGCCTGGGTGGCTCAGTCAGTTAAGTGTCCGACTTCTGCTCAGGTCATGATCTTGTGGTTTGTGAGTTCGAGCCCCGCGTCGGGCTCTGTGCTGACAGCTCAGAGCCTGGAGCCTGCTTCGGATTCTGTGTCTCCCTCTCTCTCTGCCCCTCCCCTGCTCATGCTCTGTCTGTCTCTGTCTCAAAAATAAATAAAACATTAAAAAAAATAAGATTGTCATACCTACTATTTCCTTTCAACACCTAAACAAACCACACAGAAGGTAGAAATTATTATCTCCATTTTAGAGAGAAATTCTAGTCCCGGGTAGGATAAGACATCCATCAAATACTGTCTATAGATCCTGGTTTCTTAGCTCTTTTCATTGAGACAGTGAAAGATAGGAATGCAGATTACACATCTATAACTGGAGGGGGTGTTAGAAGCTCATATGGTGGATTAATTTGCTTTCCAGGGAAGATTTGGTAATAAAACATGGATAATTTTTTTGTCTCCTCTTGAAGGAAGGGGTATGTCACTGGCATCTAGAGGCCAGAGACCATGGATGCTGCTAAAGATCCTACAGTGATTGTACAGGTCCTCATGAACAACTGTCTAGCTCCAAATTTCAATAGTGCTAAGGTGCAAAATCTTGCTATAGAGAGGGAGAGAGCCAAACCATAAGAGACTCTTAAAAACTGAGAATAAATTGAGGGTTGATGGGGGGTAGGAGGGAGGGGAGGGTGGGTGATGGGCATTGAGGAGGGCACCTGTTGGGATGAGCACTGGATGTTGTCTGGAAACCAATTTGACAATAAATTTCATATTTAAAAAAACACCTAGGGAAAAAAAAAGAAGATATAGATGCTCTGGATATCATTAATATAGTTATGGATGATACTGATATAAGTGTAGATGTAGATATAGATACAGGCAGACATATTTTTAGACTATATATACATAGGGTATCTTTCTGTCTAGGTATTTGTTCTGGTTCCTCTGAAACAGATGGAATCAACTGTACTATAAATTTATCTATTTTACCCACCTTTGAGAAGGACAGGCTTTCCTCCTTATTCTTTCTTTCTATTCTTTTCTCTTCACTGAGATATAATTGACATATAATGTTGTGTAAATTTAAGGTGCACAATGTGATGATTTGATATATTGCAAAATAATTACCACAATATCCTTAGTTAACACATCCATTTTAAAAAAAAGATTTATTTCTGAAAGATCACATGGGACGGAAGGGTCAAGGAGGGGGGAAACAGAAGATCTGAAGTGGGTTCTGCGCTGACAGGAGCAAGCTTGATGTAGGGCTCGAACTCATGAACTCAGAGATCATAACCTGAGCTGAGGTTGGATGCTCAACTAACTGAGCTACCCACGTGCCCCAACACATCCATTTTTTTTTTACCATTCTTCCTTTACTTTTTGTTGTATGTGCTGAGAACTTCAAAGATGTACTGTCTTAGCAACTTTCGAGTACACAATGCAGTATCATTAACTAGAGTCACCATGCTATACATTAGACATCTTATAACTAGAACATGAAACTATCCCTTGGCCAACTTCATCCATTTCTCCTACCTTCCCCTTGCCTCCTGATTCAGCCCTGGCAAACACCAACCTACTCTGTGTTTCTGTGAGTTCAGAGTTCAGTATCTTTAGATTCTATATATATACATATAAGATCCCTCAGTATTTGTCTTTCTGTGCCTGACTTATTTCACTAGCATAATGCCCTTAAATTTCATCCATGCCGTTACAAATGGCAGGATTACCTTTTTTAATGGATAAATATATATATATATCATTATATATATTAATATAATTAATTATATAATTATATTAATGCATTTAATATATATGAATCTGTTGACAGACATATAATATATATATTAATATATATATGAATCTGTTTATATATATATATATATATATATATATATGCCACAATTTCTTTATCCATTCACGTGTCAACAGATTCTTTGGTCCTTTCCAAGTCTTGGCTATTGTTAAATAATGTTACAATGAAAGTGAGGATGCAGATTTCTCTTTGAAATAGTGATTCCATTCCCTTTGGGTATATACCCAGAATTGGAAGTGCTAGATAATATGGTATTTCTATTTTTTATTTTTTGAGGAACCTCATACTGCTTTCCACACTGGTTGTACCCACATGTACATTCCCACCAGTAGTGTACAAGGAATCCCTTTCTCGACATCTTCGCCAGTACTTGTTATCTCATGTCTTTCTAATGATAGCGACACTAACAGATGTGAGCTGATATCTCATTGTGGTTTTGATTTGCATTTCCCTGTTGACGAATGATGTTGAGCACTTTTTCACGTGTCTATTTACCATTCTTACATCTTTGGAAAAATGTCTATTCAAGTTTTTGTCCATTTTTTGATCAGATTATTTGTTGTTGTTGTTGGTTTTGCTATTATTTGAGCTTATTTTTTCCATTTCATTAATTTTTGCTTATAACTTTATAGTATTCCTTCTATTTTCTCAGGTACATTCTGTCCACTTTTACTGTTCCAGTTGAACACAAAATGATTCAACTAATTCAAGTACACCATTATAAAACAACTTTTAATATATATTGTTTATTTGCATTGTCCTCAGAGTATGGTATTTGGTTGATAATAATTCTTTTGAAAGTTATTTTGTCACTGTCTTATTGTCTAAATCTTTAGGTTTAGTATACATATATTATTTATTTATTTGCAAATAAAATATTAAATGTTTGATTAAAAATTAAATTATTTTCCCCAAATAGCCTCTATGAAAATGATCTATTTCTTCAATGTAGGGTTCTCTGTATATATATTTATTAGGTCAAGATTGTCATTTTTTTAATTTCTCATATCTTTATTTAATTGATCTACTGCTTCTAACATTGTGTATTAGAATCATAAACAAGATTGTGAGCTTTTTATAATTTTCTGCTTTCTCGCTTAATAGAATTCAGATAATATGATTAGAATATATTATAATTTTTATATATTCCTGGTATGTTGTTCCTTTAATTATTATGCTGTGTCCTTATTGCTTTCAACAATAGTTTGTCTGAGAGTAACATTGTTAGGACAGCTTTCTTTTTCTCACTGTTTGCCAAATATGTTTATTTTCATTCCTTTATTTTGGCTCTTTCAGGAGAGGAGGTGTTCTCTCAGGTATGAATCAAGTATATAACATACAGCTGGATCCTTATGATTTGTTTCACCAATTTTGTTCTTTTAATAAGTGGGTTTAATCATTTACATTATTTTCAGTAGACTATATTTTTTATAATTACTATTTTGTGTCCACTTTCCTTTTTACTTTCTCCTCCTTTTTCTCTCTCTCCCCTTCCTTTTCCTTCTCCCCCTTTTCCTTCCTCTTTCTCTCCCTCTTTTCCACTTCCTCTTATCCTTTCCTGTCTTCTCCAGAGGTTGACAAGTTTATCTTTATTACCCTCCTTTGTTTCCTTCTCCTGTTGGAAACTAAACATTGTATTTCTGGTCTTTTAGGGAGTAACCTAAACTTTTAACATACTAAGCATTTCTTATAGAATCTAAAATTGAAAATACCACACGTTCAGCCATTGGGCTGGCCACGTGACTCAATTCCTTCTTGCCCTCAGCTTCCCACGTCCCCTAGAGTCTTATATAGCTGTAGCACTGGACCACATTCTAGTCCGTAGCGTCAAGCCTCCAGTTTTGGTCCCAAATCAGGCATGACACTTCACTGGTTTTGAGTATTCAACACATGCCAACACATTCCCAGTATCCACTGTATAATTCCGGGCTTACAGATAAAGAGACGTGTGGCTTCAACATTGTTTTCTGTTTCATTTCTGGTCTAGTCAAGATTGAGGAGGATGCATCATGGCATAAATTTCTTGTGCCATCTTCCCTAAAGTCCTAATCTTTTAAAAAAATTATCTAAATAAGGTTGACGTTGATCTTTTAGCAAAACTAGTTTACATTTAGTTTAATATAGACTGTGATGAGAGACCGAGGTTGAGGCTGAGACACATAACAAAACAACTGTTCAGAAACCACTTGGATTCTTATTAGTAGCCAAGAAAAGAACGCTCAAGGGGCTATTACACTATTATAGAGTAATGAGCAACTGCCCCTGGGAATGGGGAAGAAGAAGAAATAAGGAGGCACGCAGTAACTCTCTATAATCTATCGAAATAAATCGATAGATTATTTAGAACCAAGGAGAGGATGCAGTAGTGGACAGCAACAAATAATTTTCTTTCCTTTTAAAGTAATTTTACATGTCACACTATTACTATGGTATATCCACTTTGAGAAAATAGCTGTTGTTTTTGAACTAGAAGCGTCTGTGAATCATTTTGATATATTTTGAATTTTATTTGTTCTACGCCATTTTTTAGTGTATTGTAACTCTTTGTAAAATAAGTGTGCTAACTGCCAATTGCCTTTGGTTTACAAAAAAAACACATATGCAAATATGATGCTCCATATTTAAAGGAATATCCTTTTCTTTCAAATTTATTGAAAGAAAGTAGGGTGAGATTTGGGAGGGAAGAGGCTTGAGAAAATTTTCCAGATGAAGATCTGGATCTTATCAATTTCACAGCCCAGGAAAGTCCTTCACATTTGGGAGTTATATTTTATTATTAAGTTGAAACAAACAGTGAGAAGGTAGATCACATTACAGAATATAGGATATTTTAAAACTTTTTCCCATGCTTAAGACCACATTTTCCTCTCTAAAATTATAAGATGAATTTCATGCTCACAAAAGATGGCAAACTGATTGCCCAAGAGAAATCTGCTTCCTATTTCTCTAACAGCTATACCTTTACTTCCAGACACGGAAACATTTTGCGGTGTTGGATTTGAGCACATTCAGAGGGTATGATGAGCTCAAACAAAACATATGATTAATTATCAGAAACTGCCACTCATCCATGGTGGGATGTGTTCAGCATGACAATAGTATACCTGATAGAGCAGAGGCCAGTGAATTTTTTCCATAAGGGGCAAGATAACAAATACTTTTGGCTTGGTGGGCCACAGAATCTCTGTTATGACTATTCAGCTCTGCAGTTGTAGCATGAAAGCTGCCAAGAGACAATACCTAAATAAATAGGCAGGGCTGTGTTCCAAAAAAACTTTATTGACAAAATCGGGTGGCAGCCTGGATTTGTCACATAATTGTCTTGTAGCTCCACTGGATGACAAAATAAAGCATTAAGTGTCTTCAGATAGATAAGTTTATCATTACAACATTCTCTTGTTTATGTAACTGGTAAAACACATATATGAGAACCCAGCTTTTCTGCCTTCTGGTACAAATACTAGCACATTCACAAGTCATGATATCCAATTGCTACCAATTTGAGAAAGATCCAGAAGGTAATAATATTTAAACCATTTACACTATGTCCCCTGTGACCTTTAAAATATTATCTCCACTACTTTCTGTTTAAATTTTCCCCTTTATCCAGATTTATAGAGCCTGAAGTAATGTGGAAAACTGACAATTTTATGGTACATTTAACTGATGGAGGAAACCAATACAGATAATTCAGGTCCAAAAGTGACTATATTGTCCTTAAATTTCATGGTTTGCCTATCTACATATCCCAAATGCACAGAATAATTGCCAACTTCATTTTGTGCTTACTACATCATGTATTCTAAACTTATCAAAAGCAGAGATTCGATAGAATTGTTCAAAGAATTGACATCTACTGAACCACAGTAGAATGTGAGATCAAAGAATTACACAGATTCATCTATAAACAATAAAGACATCACCACAAATCGTTGTGTCCAAATATTTGACCTGTGGGCATGAGAAAATATTAAAAATGCCAGCCTAAGTCCATAAGCATCAAAGTCCCAGCAAAGTTAAGTACACGGAGCAAAAGACAGAAGCTTATTACCAGCTGATACACTGTATTATGCTGACACTCTTATAATTCTCCCCTACGTCCCAAACTCCAAAGAAATAGTGTGTTTTAAGAGTCTGAAATATGAAAGGATACAAAATGTGAATAAAAATTGTGTATATTAAGTCGTAAAAGAATTTTTTTTCTGTGTTATTATGCAATTTTGAAAAGATAAAAGATTTATGATTTGACATCCATGACTTCTTAGGCCAATCCAGTTTCCACTTGAGGAGTTGGAGAGAGAAGGGCATGGGTGGGGGCAGGGGAAGTGTCCTCTTTATATACTATCCCCCCCTTACTTTGTGGGCTTCTGCTATAAAAAGGGAACTGTACTCTTTCAAGAAAAAATGAAATGGCCAAGATTGACAAAAATTGGTGGGGGGATGGGGGACTCAGAATTTTCACTTTAACAGAAGCAATGGTAAAATCTGACTTTTGATCAAATCTAATTTGACACTGGAAAAATGACTCCTTTTTAAATTTGACTCCATTTAACTGACAGGACTACCCCATATAATCTACTTCAGTTATTCTCACATCGATTTTGTTCTGTTTGTTTGTTTGGGTTTTTTGTTTTTGTTTTTGTTTTTTTGGCAATAATCCCATTTTGAAAAGAGGTATAATGTAAGTGCAAACATCCAGATGATTTAGATCCAAAACATGTTTTTGTTAAAGTTGTAGAAGCAAAACCATTTAAAAATTACCTGAGATCCCTGGATAATTGCCACAATACCTTTGAGAGATGCCATTTTACATAAATAGAACATGAGCAATTCATTTCCACAGATATTATATAACGGATATGAAGTAAAGTGTACATTGGCAAAATACCTTGGGAAATAAGGTGATTATATGGATGGTTAATAACCACCCAAACTTCTTAACATTAATCACCATGTTCTGGGTAAATTAAATCCTCAGTTTGCTACAGCTAGGCAAATCTATGTATTCCACTTTTCAAACAGCTGATAGAGAATGTGGCTTGCTGTGTTATACAATTTTTATTAAGCTGATTTTATTGGTTCAACGATCAGGTCAATGAAAAAGGTGCAACTTAACAGTTTGTAATAAAGGAACTTGTGTACCCTGTGTGAAATCACCAACTTTGGGATAACTTCTTTTTACATCTTGTGGTTTATATTTTTTATGGAGGTAGACCTGCACATCTGTAAGCATTATTTTATAGATAAGATATAACTATAGCTATATGGATATGGTATCAGAAACTGGGTAATCCTTTAGAAAATGTTTTCTCCACCTCAAATATTAACAATGTTTATCAACTCATTGCCACCTTGAGTAAAGACTTCATTCCTCTGCCTCAAACCACGGCTAGGTGTTGCTGCATAACTTCCTTCTGGTCAATTGATAAGAAGAGCTCTACTATGGCAATAGAAGATTCTATCCCCCTCAAGTCACTGTTTTTAGGTCATACTTATATACATACCCTACCTGCTAACACACATAATTAGGAACACACTTAAAATTATGTTTTGTAACCACTGTAGATTAAACATGAGTGCAGTCTTACTCTCTGAATAATGCAGTCACCATTAATAAGGTAATTAATTTTAACAGTAGATTTGTAGTCATGGCTGCTGAAGATCAGACTAACCTCAATGCCTCTGAGAAGGAAGGTGCTGGCCAGCACATTGTTAACATGTTTTGGTCCCCTGGAGTCTCTGTGTCCACTCATAATTCAGAGTCTTTCCCAATTCTTTGCCTTTTCTCTGGAGCCTTCTTGCCTTCCCTCTTCCTCTGGATACATTACTTTGTTGTCTTAAATCTGGTCTTTACTTTGAAAATGCTTCCTCTTCAAGCCTACCCTAAATTCAAATCAAAAGTACTTGCTAATTTGGTCCTATGGCAGCCCACATTTCCTCTAAAATAGCAAATGCTATAATACAGTTAAATTGCCTATTCATACTTCTAAGAGAAAACTCCCTACGGGCAGGAACTATGTCACACACAGAGTAGAACTTTGATAAATATCTTCAGATGAATTATTGTTTCCATTTAGCTAAGTTTTATTATTTTAACTCCTGCCACCATACCAGAAAATAATAAGAGTTTTTTTTAACAGAATACTCTAATGTTACTTTTATAGCCTCCTTTATCTACCTCTTAAAATATCATTCCAAAGTCATTTTAACTTCTCTATATCTTACTTAGCTTTAAGTACATCTATTTTTCTCAACTTCTCTAATAACAAAACATGATTTTAAAATCAACTGTACTGATTTATGTGTTCTTTTCCTTTCTCTAAGCATAGAGATAAAGATGTGACGTATAAGGATAAATCCAAATATGCAACCACTGGACAACATGTTGACTTGTGTGAATGAGCATCTCTTGACTCCCAGCATCCTGGCAGGTCAAGTGATGAGTGGTACCAGTAGGACAAGGTATACAGTAGGAAATTCATCATCCTCATTCTTGCAAAGAAAAAAGCAAGATTCTCAACAAACTTTTCTGGTCCTAAATCTTGAGAGAGATTTCTCACATGGGACAATTTAAGGAGGGCATTACGCAATGTAGTGAGGAATATACCCAAACTGTGTGTAGAAAGAGCAGAAATTACATTTATATAGCTAATTCTTGTAGCTGCTTTTGATAAAAGTGAAAGATTTAACAATGAAGTAAAATTCAGTGAAGGTGACTGAGTGATGGTGTCTAATCTGATCAAACAAGAACATTTGATTCTCCAAAGAAGTAGATGGGTGGCAGGCACTTTGGAGACCTCTCCCTTGAGCTTGCCTTTGAGGGACTTTTGCTAAGAGCCAAATAGCAATTAGTTCAAGGTTTTGCTGTGGGACAAAAGGACTGAAGTCTTTTTATACTTAACAGATTTTTAGGATAAATGCCTAAGCTTTGAAAAACCATGTGAGTGCTCTCCCTTTTATTAAGAGAATTAAGGATTCTCCACATTATCCTAAGCAGAATGGAGAAATGCCACGTATTCAAGAAGCTACCAACAGAAAAGACAAACAAAAAAAGAAGCTTGTTTTGTTTTATTTCACACCAGAAAGCCCTTTGAACACGGTTCTTGAATAAATGCTGCATTAAAGCTTCAACTTTTCACAATATGGTAACTCAGAGAGAGATATGTTTGCAAAAACATTCTGACCAACTGATGCCAACCTTCCACCAAGCCTAGAGAAAGATCCAGCCATAATTCTAAGGAAAATGTATAAGAAATTGGTCTCACAACAGTCAAGAGGAAAGTACCTCCAATTCAATTGATGCATTATGCAACTCTATGGCTTACTTGATGTTTAGCACATAATTGTTGGAGAACATCTGACAGAAATAACAACCTTTGTTTCACCAAGACCATTTTCCTAGCTAGAAGGCAGCTTCTAGACCACACCTAAGACAACACCCATCTACTACACAATGAGGAATTTATATTGTCAGCATGTGGGAACACAGTTATCTTCTTATTCACTCTGGCAGGTACCAGTTACTGATGGTCTGCTCAGGATAGGCCACGTGTAGATAAATCACAGGATACCACGAAATTCTCTGAAAGTAGTCAGGTTTCATGAGCAAAGTACCTTGGTCATTCCACTGCAAGGATAAATGACTTCAAACTCAAATGCCACTAATTATGTTCTTGATGCCCAAATAAAATCACTTGCCCTTTAAAACACACAAAGATTTTCTGCCATTTTGTGACCATTATGAGCTGCATTTTGGAAGTAAATCAACGTATTGCAGTTTGCAAAGAATGCTTTAGTACTTAATAGATTTTATACAATATAGTTAACATTTCAACAGTGATAGAGAAGTAGAGTAAATATTAATCTCCTTAGTCAATTAATCTAAACAGAATTGTCACCCTAAAGTAAATGAGTTTTTACACAGCCGTGTTACCCTGTGTCAAGAGGAATGGCATAAACAAAATTTGCAATTATGGATTTGGCAGTGTGTCAAGCATCTGAGAAGAAGGGCCTTTTTGACCTTTTAAATGTATATATTTTTGCTAGATCCAAATTATTTTGCAGTTGATAGCAGTAGAAATACTAATCGAGGCACAGAACAATGTAGACAAAGATAGTGTCTCCAGCCCAAGAGAAAGATGGTGGATGATATGCCTAAAAACACAGGAACTGCCTCTCTTTTTTATTTGCTTGTGGCTAGGCTGTAATGGGCATTGGTATTTATGCTTCTGTCCTGCATGTAGCTGGAAGCAGAAGACTGTGATTACAAATCTAAGTTATCTAGGGTCAGTAGGAGGCAGCCGGAAAGAAACATGTGCCAAGACCTATGAAAATTAGGAGAGGGTAGATAGATAGCAGAATATATTTGTTCATTATTAAATAATATTTTAAAATTGAATTTCATGGATTATTCTGAATTTAACACATTGCACTAGTTTCCTATGATGCCAGAAATACAGCATCACAAATTTATTATCTTATACAACTTAAAGAATTTTTCCCTTAAATGGACAAAAGACATGAATAGACACTTTTCCAAAGAAGATATCCAGATGGTCAACAGACACATGAAAAGATGCTCTACATCACTCATCATCAGGGAAATACAAATCAAGACCACAATGAGATACCACCTCACACCAGTCAGAATGGCTAAAATTAACAACTCAGGCAACAACAGATGCTGGCAAGGATGCAGAGAAAGTTGCACTGCTGGTGGAAATGCAAACTGCAGCCCAAACTGCAGTAGGGAGTGCAGCCACTCCATAACAGTATGGAGGGTCCTCAAAAAATTAAAAATAGAATTACCCCATGACCCAGCAATTGCACTACTAGGCATTTATCCAAAGGATACAAGTGTGCTATTTAGAAGGGGCCCATGCACCCAATGTTTATAGCAGTGCTATCGCCAATAGCCAAAGTATGGAAAGAGCCCAAATGTCCATCGATGGATGAATGGATGAAGAATATGTGGTATATATATATACAATGGAGTATTACTTGGCAATCAAAAAGAATGAAATCTTGCCATGTGCAACAACCTGAATGGAACTAGAGTGTATTATGCTAAGTGAAATTAGTCAGTCAGGAAAAGACAAATATCATATGACTTCACTCATATGTGATATTTAAGATACAAAACAGATGAACATAAGGGAAAGGAAGAAAAAATAGTATAAAAACAGGGAGGGCTCAAAACATAACTCTTAAATATAGAGAACAAACTGAGGGTTGCTTGAGGGGTGGTGAGTGGGGGATGGGCTAAATGCGCAAGGGGCATTAAGGAGGACACTTATTGGGATGAGCACTGAGTGTTATATGTAGGGGATGAATCACTGGATTCTACTCCTGAAATCATTATTGCACTGTATACTAACTAACTTGGATGTAAATTAAAAAAAATAAATTGGGGCACCTGGGGGGCTCAATTGGTTAAGCGTCTGACTTCAGCTCAGGTCATGATCTCACGGTTCGTGGGTTTGAGTCCCACATCAGGCTCCATGCTGACAGCTCAGAGCCTGGAGCCTGCTTCAGATTCTGTCTCCCTCTCTCTCTCCCCCTCCCCTGCTCAACACTCTGTCTCTCTTTCTCTCTCTCAAAAATAAAGATTAAAAAATTTTAAAAATTAATTTAAAAAAGTTACATTAAAAAAAGAATTTGTCTCTTAAAACAAAACAAATTTATTTTCTTATAATTCTGTCGACAGAAGTTCAACACTGGTCTCATTGACTTAAATAAAATCTAAGTTGTCAGCAGGGTTACACACGTTCCGGAGGCTCTAGGGAAGAATCCATTTCCTTGCCTTTTTCCAGGTTTTGGGGGCTGCCTGCATTCCTTGCTTCATGGCCACATTCTTCCATCTTCAAAGCCAGCAACACCTGGATGAATCATTTTCATGCATTCATTTCTCAGGTTGTTTCTCTTCAGCCTCCCTTTTCCATTTATATAGACCTTTGTGATTACACTGGGCCTACCTGGATGATCCAGAATCCTCTCTCCATCTCAAGGTCAGCTGGCTAGTGACCTAATTCCACCTGCAACCTTACTTCCCTTTGCCCAATCTAATACATTCACAGATTCCAGATAGTAAGATATGGACATCTTCGTGTGGGCTTAGGGGAGTCATTGTTCTGTGTGCCATACATATTATCTGTGTTAAATACACATTTCTACTACACCTCCTTACTCCTTGAAACCTTTTATTGAATCATCCCTTTTAACAGAATGTCATTTCACACCTTGCAAGGCACATCTGTTCCCATCTATACTCTCAACCCCATGAAGCCCAGGCCCAGTCATGGCAGATCACTCACTTATACAAACAGATGCCGCAATTTCAGGGCTTTGTGTTTTTTTTTGTTTGTTTGTTTTTTGTTTTTTGTTTTAATTTGCTGCAAAGTCTGTCCCTCCTCACCCTCAGAAGAAGCCCAAATATTATTGGTTCTGCACCATTTATCTGTGTCCCATTTTATTTTGCCCAAGGAACCATGATATGGTTTACTTACATTAGTATCATGTACATGTCAGTATGTGATGCCCTATGTGTAGGACTATCTCCTCCTTTACATGGATGCTGGAAGACAGAAACTGCCCACACTTCATCTTCCCCTGTCTAGCATTGACTAGTTGTCTTAACTTAAATAATTCTCTTAGTAGGAAAATACGTTCTCTGAAAAGTGACCCAATCTGTGTTTTTTTGTGTTTAGGCCAGGCTCACATTGCAGAATATTATTTACCCTTGGGCCATCCTTCAAAGGCATTGTACACATTTTTATCACCCCGGGAAGACAAACTACACAATCAGATGTCCTCAGAGTTCCTCTTTCTCTACTGAAGCAGGGACTCAATAGAGTTCATTGCCGAATGAAAGAATAGCCATGAGTCTCACAGCTAACCCAGAGACTGCAGACAGCTAGGAAAACAAAGCAGAGCTAGCCAAGAAGAAGGGAGAGAATAAGAATTAACAACAACAACAACAACAAAAAGTAAAAAGGAGCTCTAGGGGCACCTGTCAGTTAAGTGTCCAACTCGGCTCAGGTCATGATCTCACAGTTCGTGGGTTCAAGCCCCACGTTGGGCTCTGTGCTGACAGCTCAGAGCCTGGAGCCTGCTTTGGTTTCTGTGTCTCCCTCTCTCTCTGCTTCTTCCCCACTCGCACTTTGTCTCTCTCTCTCTCTCAAAACTAAATAAACACTTAAAAAAAAGAGCCCTAGAAATTACGGAGTTATAAGAAAAGAAACCATATTTATGTATGTCAGTTCATGGGATATAGGGGACAATTCGTAACCAAACCAGAATGGGGACAGTGAGACAAATATTTCATCTGTCTACCAGATGGGCACGTTAATATTAACCTCTTACTCAGGAAATTCTATTGCTTTCTTATAAAAGAGGTCTTTAGCTATTTTAAGATTATGATTCCTTACCTTTTGAGGCATGTTTGAAGGAAAGGGAAGTGAGAGTGGAAAGGATAAAACTTTAATGTTTACTTGAATGTACTGAGAAAATATTTATATTTGTCCTTAAAACGTGAAATCGGCACCAGCTATATAATTTGTGGGACTCAGTACAAAGTGAAAATCTGAATCCTTTCTTCAAAATTACTAAAAATTTCAAGATGCACTAGACCAAGCATGGGGCTCTTCTAAATGCAAAGTCTGTACAACTGCACAGATTATCTACCTGGGAAGGCTATCTTGTCCTCAGTCTTTGATTTTTAACCATAACTTCCCAGAATAACAGATTTCACTAAAGTTCAAGAATATTGCCTTATATATTTTTATCATACCGAAAGACTGAAGTTGAGCTTCATATTTATCAAATATTCATAGTTTTTTTGATTGAAATAAAATAATATTTGTTTCATCCAGCTACCCGACTATATAGAATACACACAGACTGTGAAGCCAAAATAAGTGGGCTCAGTTCCCATCTCTTGTCATCTAGTAGCCATGTGAAATTGGGAAACTGCCTAGCTTTGGTTTTGTAAAACAATAATAATTGTAGTATCTGCCACATAGGTATTAATGAGGTTAAATGGAGTAATATACATAAAGTATTAGATCAGTTCCCGGCATACAGTAAAACCTATTTAAATATTAACTATTATTTATTGCTCCTAATTATAAAAATAAGATCCAAACTTTAAACCACTTGACATCATCTCACCAATTGAAAGTTACAAAGAATGTCTCACTAAGTAGAATTCTCTCCATGGCATGAATATCATAAAGTGATACAGCTAATGAAATTACTTTTTTCTAAAACCAAGACTTGCTAAATAAAGGAAGCCCTCAGTACGAGTCCATAATTTAAACATAAACTTGGAGGCATACAATTTCACTCTTTTTCTTCCTTCATTCATTCTGTCCATATATGTTTATTGAGTGTCTCCTTTGTGAAAGATACTGTGCTAGACTTTCTCTAAGACTTAAAGCTATAGGGGTGCCTGGGTGGCTCAGTTAGTTAAGCATCTGACTCTTGATTTTGGCTCAGGTCATGATCTCACAGTTTGTGAAATCGAGCCCCACGTCAGGCTCTGCACTGACAGCACAGAGCCTGCCTGGGATTCTCCCCCACTCATGCTCTCTCTCTCTCTCTCTGTCTCTTTCTGTCTCTCTCTCAAAATAAATAAATAAATAATTTTTTTGAAAAAAAAATGTAAAGCTGTAAAGCTTATGTGTAATCAGTATATAATTTAGCAGGTAAAATTCAGTTATCTGTAATACCAGGCTATATGAGCCATCATATGAGGGGCCTACTGAGTTCAAGGGCAGGAAGGAAGAAGAGTCTGACTTGATTGAGGAAGTTCATCCTGCAGGAAATGACATATGGAATGGGTCTCCATGAAGTGTGGACAGAATTTCAATAGCAAATACCAGGATGAGAGAGTACTCCAGAGGGAACAGCATGAACAAAAAAACAGAGAGCTGGGAAATATGATATTTCAAAGTTAAGGTATTTTTACTTCTTTTTATTCTGCCTTGTCCTAGACAAGACTTGAAGTATCCCACAAGGATACATAAATTAAGATAAGGTAATATGATTAACAATTATATTAAAGAACCACTTCAGGTATTTCTTGGTTGAGCTTAACTTGCTAATAGTAAGAAGCAAAGTTGGAAAAGTGAATTGGGTTTAGAGTGTTAGTAGGTTTGAAATGCCAATATAAGAAAATTTTATTTTATTCATAGGCAGTCAGGAGCCACAGAAATTGTGCAAGCTAGAATTGAGAGGATATTAACCGGGCACTTGAAAGAGCACCCAGGCAGCAGGCTTGAAGATGGGTTGAAATGAGGGGTAAAAAATATGAAGGAGAGGATTAATTGCAGGAAGGAAATCTAGACAGGGAGTGAAAACATTCCGTGGCAAGACTGTGGCAGTAGAAATGGGAAGGAAGAGAAAGGTGTGAGAGATAAAAGTAGAAGCATCCAGGGGAAAAAATTCTTTTTTGAAGCAAGAACAGAAAGGAAATGTCTGTGCCAAGTAAGTAGGGTTAATTTCATTTTCATTTGTCTGTTTGCTTTCATTCAAGACAGATTTCAATTCTCAGCGTTGTTGCTTGTGGTTATGACCTCACCCTCTCCAACACAACTAACTGCCTTCAACTGGGTCTGGGGGACAAGAGGGAGGCAGGCAGACTCCCTCTTCATTTAGGCAGGAATGAAGGACTTTGGGGGGGAATACAGATGTGTGCATGTAATAAATCTCAGCAGAGCTGTCCCAGAGAGATTCACAGCCTGGGATTTGGACTAGAGAGATGAAAATAATTCAATTTGGCACTCTGTAGCTATAAAGAACCTTTCAACTGAGAATGCTGAATATATTCAACTTTCAATTAGCTATGCTAATCAACCGTCCGCATTGTATAAAGAGCAGATAACATAAAATAGCAAAAAAAAAAAAAAAATCACCTTTCTTTACCAGGTGATTTTGAAAGGTTTGTGATTACAACCGCAAATGTTTAAAGATAAGGTAAACCCAAATACACTGCAACACCTAATTTTCCCGGGGGGGCAGGGAAGGGGTGAGATGACCGGAACAGCTTGAATATATAGACTTTGAGGCATGCAAATAGTCAGATGACTACTATTTATTAATTGAATTATACATGCTTAAATTTAAATATTTTACGAAACAGTATGAATGGATAAAATGTGCCACATTTGAATTTTACGAAATAATCTTATCAAAGTTTTTACACGCTCTCTAACATTGTTGACTTCCCTATCACAAGCATCCCCTTTTAAGCCCTGTGCCTCAATCTTCCAGGGCACAGACTACTTCTGGCCAAGCTGTTTCAATTCATTCCAAATTCGTTCCAAACACGTGTGTTGCTCTCCCTAGAAACTTTATCTGCAGTTGCAAGCACCCATTCGCATACCATTTTATTAAAAGAAATAATAATGATAATAATCAGAAAGTATATTTTTGATGTCTCTACAAAGTAACAATTTACTTTTTGCTTTTTAAAAATAATTTTCAGAAGGCCTTTTGAACAGTGAAATCCAACACGTGAGATAATTTGTCTAAGAATAATTAAATATACGTGCCTCCTTTTTTTAAATGGATTCTGTCATGTGATATCTATAAATATACCAAAGCATTTTGAAGTTATCGCATGCTAATGTTCTAAATAAAATAATTTGAGAGATCACCCCTTAATTATGATAGGCTTTGCAAGAATTCAAATATATGACATTTTGCTCTTTTTAGGGTGTGGCTTTTTTTAGTAGCAAAAAAAGGGTTTCTATTTGGTGGGGGATGGTAATTGAGAAATGAATGTGTCTCAGGTTTTACAAGTTTGTATTTCAAGCTAAGGAATGAAGCCAAAACATCACAACTCTCAACTCCGCTCTGTTTATTCTAATTAACTTCTCTGTCTTCCCCCCCCCACCCCCACCCCCTTGGTTCCTCTTTACTGCTTCTCCTTCTACTGTGGAGCAGAGAAATAAATTATCCTACGTATTATACGAGGACAAGTCACCATACCAGTTACATAATTTGTGAGGCCAAATGGAAAGTGAAAACATAGAACTCTGTTAAAATATTGTTAAGAATTTCAAGACAATGACAGCAGAGCATTAAGTTTCCATGCACAGGGCCATGTTCAACTGCATGTCGCAGGCCCACAAAGCCAGCCCTGATGACTAATATCACTGCCCTGTGTCTTGAGGTAATCGCGGAGACTAGGGGAAGCAGGGAGGTTCAAGTGCACTGGAAACTTGCGAAGGTTGTGAACATGTAAAGGAGATTTCCATTCCTGAAGGATTCGTGTAACCTATCTGAAATGTCCAGTTGACATATGCTGTATTTCTGGAATATTTCTTCCTTCGTTTGGATTCATAAACAGCAACTCGTGAGAGAGAGGAAGAGTGAGAGAGAGAGAGTAAAATTGGAATAAAACTGAGCTTAAAAGGTGGTGTTATGACACATGGCAAATTTCAAAGTTTATGGGTAATTGAAACTTTTCTGAGAGAAAAAATAAAGAATTATTATTCATTATTTGTGTAAAGTACGAGTCTAGAAAGCATTTTTTCTATGGATGCTAGCTAATCATATCTCCTGGTCAGTTATCTGTCAGGGGTCTATTTCCACAAAATCACATATTTCTCTCCAAGAGAAATATTTATTTGATGTGAGGGGGAAAGTGCCATTAGAAAATCTAGTTATTTAAATTGTAGAGGCTCTTCACAAGTGGAACAAAAGCTATTGCTGTGACTTCAGAAAAAATGTCCTGTCCAGCTGAGGAAAAATCAGATGAACATTTCCTATTACTTGTAAAAGTAACAAGAAGACATGAATTCAGAGATGAAAGATCAAAATGGGAATTGTGAGGAGTATAGCAGACTTAATTCCTCTGATGGATTATCTTTGGAAAACTATAAATTTATACTGCTTTAAAATTTAAATTTAACCGATGACAATGGAACATATGAACCTATTCATTTTATACAATTATTTGACTAAATGTTTTTACTAAAGTCTTACAATACTCCACTGAAAAAATAAAATATATTGAAGGGAACATGTCACCAAAATATAATACTTCCCTTGTTGGCATAATGGGTCAGCAGTTAGTTCATCATGAAAGACAGTGTGACCTTTTGGGGAAAGAGTTGGATTTAACCATTTGTAACTAATGGAAGGGTACGTCTGAGCTGACCGTAAAAGCAAAAGCATGAGATCTTGCGAAACTATAAACAAATTAATTGTACATTGGGTGGTACAATACTAATTTTAAAAATAATTCAGAAGTTCAAACAGACAATAAGTTGTATTAGCAAAGTGGTAAACTTCCCTTACAGCAAATGCTTTCTAAAAACCTCCTCACTTTGCAAGAGCAGTGCCGGAACATGCAAAACAATACAGCAGAGCAGAAAACAATGACAGAGGAGACAGGACTCACGAAGGGACAGGTTGCAGAGCTACTCAGATCTAACCCTGGGTCAAGAGGTGCGTCACTTTTTCTCTTTAAGTCTTATTTTCCTCATCTGACAAAGGGAGATATTAATCTCACAGGGTCATCATAGGAATTAGACATAGAGGACTGTGTCTCACAGATTCCAAATCATGGATGGCTTTCCCATTTTAACAAATTAGAAGTGAGGATGTGTCTTACAATTGAAAGTGACTTAGATTCAATAAGATGCATATATAGAATTCCTGGCACTTGGAGGTACTCACTAGCTATAAATAACCTTGATTAGCTTTGTGTTAACCCTGTGCATCCTCGATTTCAGTAATCTCATGCACTTCCAATGGATCACCTACATGATGAAGGTATTCAAATTTATCAACGTCAGACTCCACTCCTAACCTGAATTTGACCATAGAACATAAGCGTCCCCAGCCAGGTGACCAAGGGGAATCTGCTTAATCCTCCTGCATGCTGGTTATCTAATATGTAAAGTGATGAGAACACCTTCTCCATAGGGTCCTTGAAATGATGATCTGAGACGAGTTATGTGGTAACATACCTAGCAGAGTGCTGAAAAATGAGTGGGAAAGTAGGGGAGGAAATGTATGCTCTTTGGAAACCAACAGGCTCACTTTCAAAACCAAGCAGTCCATCCATTCAATAGATTAGTAAATTTGGTTGTTATTTACTTTCTCTTTCTGAACCTCTCAGTTTTATTTCCTCATTTGTAGAATGTGAATGCTAATAAAATCAACACAAATTCATTTATTTTTTTCACAAATTCATTTGTGAAATGTATTAATTAAAATATTCATTATATATATTAGATTTAGTCCCTTATTTTAAATGTATATATGCTTATGTGAAATATGTATTACATATTACATACAGCATATTTCATGTCATATAGTATGTTATATATCATATACATATACATATACCATATATAATGTGTGTGTGGGGGGGGTGTGTGTGTGTGGGTGTGTTATTGAGCACCTGTCACACCCCAGGGATTCTTCTAGGCCTTGGAGATTTAGATATAATGTATGTCAAGTTCTTGGTTTATAACCATCTTGTGCCTGCCTCCCTCTGCCTTCATTTCCTCATCAGTGAAGAGAACAATATTACCTACATCAAAGGATTGTTCTAATGAGCTAATATGTGTAAGTGCTTAGAAGAGTGGCCAGCAGAGAATACGGTTTAGCAATTATCATTATTATTAATTCTCATGCTGCATTATGTAATGGTTAGGGCTCTGGAAAACAACTGGTTGGTTAAAATTTCAGGTCGACCATATACCAGCTGTGTGACTTTGGATTATTACTTAACCTCTCTGGGCTTCTGCTTTATTACCCATAAAATAGAGATAATAATACCACCTTTTGGTGGTTATGAAGATTAAATATTGTATTTGTGTAGCACTTAGTGCCTGGCATATCATAAGCTCTATATAGGTATTTGTCAACTCATATTAATAAATAAAATTGTGCTTCTATTCGTAGGAAGTTCTGAAAAATGTATCCACTGTGATGAAAATTAGATCAGCTATTTTCTACGATCGGTGATGGGAGTGGATTTATTACAAAGAGGAAGAAAGGAAATCTTTATCATGATTGGGATGGTGGTTACATGGGTATTTGTTAAAACTCATCAAAGTGTATACTTAGAAATGGGTGCATTTTATTACATATGTATTCTACTTCAATAAAGTTGTAAAAAATTGACCAAAAATGCAACATAGGTTAAAATTGAACAGATCAGGGAAAAAAGAACACGGTGTTATATAAGATCTATAAGGTGGCCATATTTTGGATGAGGTCATCCAGTGTGTGGTTAAGAGCAATGACTCTGAAATCTGATGGACCAGAGTATAGACTAGTAAGTAAGTCGATAAGTAAGACGATACTTATTAGGTATGTGATAAAAGAATAAACATTGCTCCTATGTAATAGATGAGACAAGTGAAAAATGTGCCCTTGGGCTTATCACATCAGTTGTCTGAACACTATTCTCCTTTGTGAGTTATGGGATTGGAGTCCTTCCTGAGGCCCTTCGCTTCTAAAATTCTTCAGGCCTATGACTTAGAAATACCGTGATAATTAGTCAAAGATAGAACTAGAAATACTTTCTTTTCTTCCCTTCCTCTCTTTCCCTCCTTTCTAAAACCTTTAATCTTCAGGGTCAGTACAAATTGGAGGCTATTTACATGAAGAGAAGAAGGAGTAGTTTTTCTTTGAATCATCACTTGGAGAACCTATAGAGTTAAAGCTTTATTTGTAAATTGGTATTTTTTTAGTTATTTCTTAAAACTGCTATTGTCTGTGAATATGATGTCTGATTCACTGAGGTTTAATTTGCTTTGGGGGTCTTAAAAAAATAAACTGCACAGCAGTACCATTAGATTCTTCAAATTCCATTTGATGTAGCACTCATTATCAAAAGGTTAATGCCAGAAATAAAGCTAGCCTCACATGCCATTACTACATGTTTGAGTGATGGGAGGTGAGCTAGTGCTTATACCAAAGACAACTTATTTCTGTTTGAAAAATGTCAGAAGCACACTGCTCAAATAATTAGAAGCTATTTAATAACAGCTTTTTTGGCTATCACACATTTAATTTATATTTACACACACAAAAGTAAGATTTTTGAAAATCTGTGATTGGTGTATATAATGAAGTTGATTTTTTTTAAATGCATATAGTTGTTTTCTGCTACTTTTTGCACAATAGCTTTTGTTCACCCTTATTTGCAGATTAGCTCTTTAGAATTGTGTAATACAGGTTTTTGCACAGATATTTAAGACAATTATGAAAAATATGTCCCTTGGTATGTCATTATAACTATGTCTTACTACTGTGCAATATAAATGAGAAATTTTAGGAGAGTCTAGCTTTGTACATAAGACCATAAATACATAGTAAGCGCTCTTTTTTTTCCGTAATAGTTCCAATTACTTCATTAATATTTGTTTAGATGCAGCAAGCAGAGAATATACTTTGTAACATCTGTTTGTTGAACGGGTTTTCACTGAATCACAATTGGCCGCTAATAGCTACAACAAAGAAAATTATGAGAAGATTGTTTCTAAAGCACAAATGCTTTTTGGCTGTTGTTTTCCAACGGCGAATATGCTTTTAGGAAAAAAAAGGAATAAACATTAAAGAGAGAAGCACTGTAGTCTCCCTGGCTGTGTATGTTACATATTCTGTGAATGGGGGCATCATTTTGTTACTGGATAACTACACAACTGCTTACGTGATCGATAAAGAACATTATCTTAAATCATAGCATGAATTCCCAATATCATACATAAAATCAATAAAACACACAAAGAACAGGACTGAAATTTTCCACTAAAACATTGCCTGCTGCTTTGGAAAATAATATTTAGTAGGTTGGATTTTTTGTTGTTGTTTTACTAATTATGAGCTCAGTGGCAGTTTATTCTGCAGTAAATCTGCTGGTGTGAGATTAAACCTGTTATTGAACAGAGTTTTGAATCTACTGCAAGGCACTCATCACTGCTGGAGAGTGAACATTGCTGTTATCTCATTTAAAAGTTGGCCAGCAAAGCAGCCCATTTGTTTAAAATGCAATTAAGCTGGTGTCTTGAAGAGAAATTAGCAAGGAGTACTTCATTTTGGAGGCATAAGAGGTCTGTTCGTAGACACATTAATCCTGCGATTTGGGACATCATTGCAATTTGGGACTCTGTTCCGAATGGCTGTTCGGAACACACAAGCACAAAAAGGGAAAGCTGGGTGGGGAGAAGGGTCAGCTCTGCTCTTGATCAAAAGGAATCACGTACAAGTGTTCACATCCTAAACCCCCAGCCCAGCCTTACATTTTCTGTGCGCCAGTTGAAGAAATTAGGAAAGCAAGTCTAATGAATGTTGCTGCTGAACTGAATGAAAAAGGTCAGCCATTTTTCACATAAATGTATGTATGATAAACTTGTTTTTAGAAGAGATATATAGTAATTTCACTGCTGGATAATTGTTTTAAAAATGCTTAGTTTTGAGTCTGTTTTAATTTCACGTTGCAATGGTTACTACAAAACAATGGATGAATATTTGTCATGAAATTTCCCAGAGAATCAGTTACATGAAGCAGAAAACTTTTTTTTCGAACCAGCACACTTTCAGATTTCTTTTGTGAATGTTATTTCTAATTCTAGAAAAAAAATAATGTTTTTGATGCTATTACCAAATATAGCATTTTTCAAAAACAAAGATTTTAGTTTGCAAAAAGCAAACACAATGTTTGCTCACAATGTTTTACTTATTTCTTCAGGTAGTAACAGTAATAAACTATAGCATGAGATTAAAAAATAAAGCAGAGATTTGAGGTAATTACTTAAATGACTCAAACAAAAAAAAATCTAAATTATGGTAGTCGTTCACAGTAATAACAGATTTTTGTGGTGTCTGTAATATCAGGTGTTTATTATCCTCGTTTCTGTATGACTTTTCCTAGAGTGACTGACAAGTAGGATATTTGTGTGCTATAAAAATTAAACGGGTGCCTAGTCTCCCAGCCACCCATCTTTATTTTGGTCCATATTCCCAAAGGTAGTGGGAATAAGCAGCTCATTTTAATGTTTCAATCAATCCTGTGCGCTGAAGTAGCATATGCAGTGAAATTTCAGCTTTGCGAAGCTCTTCGTCGACTCAGAGAGAGAGAGAGAGAGAGAGAGAGGAGAGAGAGAGAGAGAGAGTTGCAGATTAACTCTGTAAGAGCCAGTGTTGTTTTTAAAATCAATTTTGCTACATACCATTCAAAAATACATCTTGAACTTCCCCATTACCTTCAACAGAATTCACCAACTCACTTTCACCGCTGCTTGGAAATCAGGATGGTCGTTATAAATAACAGTTGTAGGGCTGCACTGAAACCCAGCAGAAACAGCTTGTCTTATTGGGGCGCTAGGTTGAAGTGCCTCAGGCAAATTTAATAAAACCCTATTCAAGATGCCGACGTCGTAACAGCCTCTGCAATATTTTATTCAAATTATCAGCTAACCTGTCTAAGCTCCTTGAAGGCAGGAGTGGGCTGTGTTCGTCTTTGTCAGCCTAGCACTAACCACATCTCCTGGATCATTTCGAACATAATAAATAACTGATTTTTTTTCTGACTTTAAAAACGTGGGTCGCTGTTCATTTTTCGTTTCCAATTCTAATTAATGACAACCATCATCTCTGATCTTCTCCAAAGTGTTTGCTATTTTATTTCCTCCTTTGTTGTTATTATTTTGATTGTTGCTGTCTTTTGACCTCATCCAAAATGCCAACCTTTCGGGGCATCACCAGCCTCTGGAAGACTTCTTGTTCACCCTGCTGCCCACAAGCAAATAGGAAATCATCTCTCTTTTCTCTTCTCAGCTTGCACCTTGTTGGGATAGAAACTGGAGTTGTGCTTCTCCATGAGAGTTTTTCTTTCTTAATTTAAGCTACATTTAACTCTCAATGAAGCCTAAACTTTCTGCAATATTTGAAATGCATTTTTTTTATTTCTTAATTTTTATTTCTTTGTGTGTTTGGACTTGTTCTTCTTTTCTGTTTTTTTTTTTTTTTGTAATTTTATATTTTTTAACAGCTATTAAGTTAACAGCCAGGAAAATTTATGTCTTGTAAATATCCTTTCCTTATTTTTTGCATATTTTCTATTAGGACCTTCATGTTTTTCTTAATTGTTCATGACGTTTATGTATTAAGAATTTAAAATTAAGGATATAAACTCTGCATGTCATAGTTTTAGAAAATATTTTGTTCAGTTGTTTTTATTCCCATTTAATTCAGTTTGGATTTAGGAATTCAAGTTTCAAGTTCTGGTATAGTTATATCTATATATCTTTCCCTTTGCTATTTCCTTGCACATTAAGAAATCAGAAAAAATATTCTCAAATACTACCTTCTAGTTCTTCATGGTTGGAATTTTTATATTAACTCTTTGTTCCACTTGGAACATATTTTCATAAATGGCTTGAGAAGCTGAGTGGATTTTTATCCACATAACCAACCAATTGCCCCAACTCTGTTTATTGAATAATCTTCTCCTCTCCCCACAGATTTGTTATGCCTCCTTTATGGTCTGTTACTGGGCTACTTGCCAGTCACCTAGGAACCATATTTTTAAAAAGATGGGATTGTGATTATGAGATGCAGAAAAAATAAAAATGCACGCGCCTAAGCCTTAGAATATCTAGAGTTTTCCGTGAGATACTGCCCTGCCTCAAACATTCCATATAGCTTTCTGCATGGTTTTATCAGCCTCTCCTCAGCTGCATGCTTCATACAACAAAGCTCTGCTACTCTGTGCAATAATGCTTCATTAGGAGAGAAAGTTAGTGAACAATCAAGAAATGGGAAGTATGTTGAAAAAAAATCTATAAGTAACAAGGCAGGTGGCTAGCCCATCACTTACACTTCGGGAATGTTTGTTATCAAAAATATAACTGCTTGCATTCCACAAAGAGGGAAAATATATCTGCAATACATTTATCTGACAAAGACTCGTATCTACAAATCAATGAGATAAAAATAGACAACTTAGTAGAAAAATGGGAAAAGATTTGAATGTACACTTCAATAAAGAAGATATACAAGTGGCTAATGAGTATATGACAAGGCTCTCAATCTCACTAGTCATTAGAGAAATGCATATTAAGACATCAATGAGATACACTATCTCCATCAGAATGGCTAAAAATAAAATGAATACCAAGTATATTTTTGGTGAGGATATTAAGAAACTGCAATTCTTGTATCCAGCTGGGGAATGGAAATTAGTATAACCACTTAGATAACTGTATGGTAATATCTACTAAAGCTGAACAAAAGCATATCCTATGACCCAGAAATTATACTACTAGGTATACATCCACAATAAATGTATTTTCATGATCTCCAAAAGACAGGTACTAGAATATTCACAGCTCCTCATAATAGCCTCACACTGGAAACAGCCCAAATGTCCATCAACAGTGGAATGATAAATATATGACAATATATTCAGAGAACAGGATACTATATAGCAATGTTTCTGAAAACTAGTGTGTATCAGAATCATATGGAGGGTTTGTTAACATACAGAGGGCTGTGCTGCACCCCAGTTTTCGGTTCAGGAGGTGAAGGCTCAAGAATTTGCTTAGACGGGTGCCTGGGTGGCTCAGTAGGTTAAGTATCCGACCTTGGCTCAGGTCATGATCTTGAAGTTTGTGGGTTCGAGCCCCATGTCGGGCTCTGTGCTGACAGCTCAGAGCCCGGAGCCTGCTTCAGATTCTGTGTCTCCCTCTCTCTCTGCCCCTACCCCGCTTGCCCTCTGTCTCTCTCTCTCAAAAATAAATAAACATTAAAAAACAGAAAAGAATTTTTGCTCAGAAATGTGCATTTCTAACAAGTTCCTATGATGCTGATACTAATGATCTGGGGGCACATTTAGAGAATCACTGTGACCAGTAATGAGAATGAACCCTCTACAGCTACCACAACAATATGTATGGGTCTCACAAATTTGGTGTTAAACACCGGGAGTCAGGGGAAAACAGGCAAAACAAATGGTGTTACAAGTGAGGACAGTGGTTACCTTTGGAGGGGTCAGAGGATGGGTGTTGATGTTTTTCTTGTTCTAGATGCTTAATAAATAGACAAATAGATCTCCACACACCTCTACGTGTGTATGTCTATAGGTCAATAAAAACCATAATTGAAATATAAAAATCCAAATACAACACACCTATCTTCCGGATTAAGTCAAACAATCGTGATATTGATGAATTCTAGCCCAGAGTATGTGCCCATGTAATTAAATGTCAGATATTTAAATCTCAACCAAGGATTGTCAACTATTAAAGAAAATGTACCAAGCACTGCCCCAGAGCCTGCCTGCTTCCAGTCCTAGTCTGCTTTGGTGCAAAGCTTCCTGAGGGTCCCTTACCTAGGGGCTCCCTGAAGAGGTGCAGTCTCCACTCTCTGACTCTCAAGTAGCTTACCTCCTGGTTTTCTGGGCCACTGTCAGCCAGTTTCTTTAGCAGCTTTTAAAAGGGAAGGAGGAACTGAGAGAAGGAAAGAACAAAGCAAGTAAATGAAGAAAAAAGGAAATATTCCAGGAGTGAGGAGAAAGAAAAATGCCTTCCAGCTGAGGCAGGAAGACAGAGAGACCCTTCATAAGGAATAAGCGAACACAGAGCTCAATCTTGAGAAGACAGAAGGGACATTTTATTGCTCACGATGCTTTTTCTTCGCGGGTATGCCTTCATATCGCCCCAAACAAGACTCTGAAGACAGTAAAAAGGCTCCTAGGAGTTTATTACCCTTTATACTTTGCTGCTGCTATTGTTTTCCTCTCAGGGTCATTCCTCCTCAAAGCCAGGTTAACAAGACAAAAGTAGATCTTTTACAAGGTTAAAGTTGCTTTCACTGGAAAAAAGAAAACCTTCCATAAAGACCCTAAATTCTCTCCATCCACTTTCCCCCAGTGCTCAGTGTTTTTCACTGGCCTGAAGGTTAACCGCCTCCAGCTCCTGAGAGCTCACGTCATTTCCCCTCACCCTCAGCCTCAGATGTGCCCCTTTCATTTGTTTTTTTCCCAAAGATGGCTTTATCAGACATGGCAGGTACAATAGGCTGACTTATCTAGATGTTGACATGTTAATGTTTTATCCCAAAACATTGGGATAAAGTTAAAAATATAAGGAGAAAATGGGGGGGGGCAAAGTATGTACCATGGCTGCCTCCCTTTTCTGTTCATTTTTTTTGGCATTTATGTGTAAGCTAGTGGTGTTGTTTATAAGCATTTTATGCAGGGACATTGGCTCTATCACTACCAAAATGTGCTATTCTCTTAACTACTAAGGGGAGGGCGTAGAGGAAAAGTATAGAGGAAATACTCATTGCAGGTGTGTATTTTACATGCCAATGCTTGGAAATCCAGAGACCAGCCCTACCAATAACAGGTGTAAAACTATGAGTGCAGAGCTATAAATTATTCAGCAAACCGATCTGCAGTGTTGTACTATGGGGGCGTAGCGGGTGTGTGGGGGTAGGCAAAGTTCAAAAAAAATAAGTAAAGGAAAGCCAAGATCTCTTCCCTCAATCTGTGTACTGCAGAACAGCAAGCAATTAAGAAAACAAAAGAACAAGAGTCCCAAGATTAAGGGAGAAGAAATAGAAATATATGAGAGATAAAAGTGTATCTATATTGAAAAAGGCACTCAACTCAAAAAGCTTGAGATCCCAAAGCTGCTGACTGGTTCAAATCAGCTTTGTTTAAAAATGACATTCTCCTATCTGTGAAGTAATCTCTGAAAACCTCTTCTATGATCTGTCTTTGTATTTTTCAGAGCCATTTCTTTCATATTTTTTCCTCTAATTCTTCAAGTATATTGCCAAAATTTTCAGAACTAGGGCATATTCTCTATCACTTATTTATTGTTAGAATCTTACTTCATCCGCCTCCTTCCCCCAAAGAAAACAACTATATGGATTATAAAGAGATGTGTAGAAAACTAAAACAAAAATTGCTAAGCAAGAATAATGGGGCAGAGGAAAATTAAGAGAAGGAAAGTAATAAAGAGTCAGGGGTAAAGTTAGTGACTGAAATGCCATCCAGTGTTAGACTTAGGGAAAAGTGGGCTGAAAATTTGGACAGTGCTTCCTAAGAGTCTGTTCAAAATGGGAAACGCAATCTGCCCATCACACGTCAGCTGTGTGTTCTTTTCAAAACATGAGTTTAATCATGTCAAACTTTTTCAACATGCTTAAAATTTTCAATGACTTCCTGGGGCACCTGGGTGGCTTAGTTGGTTGGGCATTGGACTTTGGCTCGGGTCATGGTCTCAGGGTTCATGAGTTCGAGACGCACATTGGGCTCTGTGCTAACAACTCAGAGCCTGGATCCTGCTTCAGATTCTGTCTCCCTCACTCTCTGCCCCTCCCCTGTTTGCACTCTGTATCTCTCTCTCTCAAAAATAAAACATTAATTTTTTTTTTAATTTTTCAATGACTTTCCATCTCCACTTGTATTTCTTCTGTGACCTCACAAAGGGGTCAAGTCCCTTATACTATTAGCCCTGACAATACAGTGCTACTCTTCAAAGCACACATCATAGCTCCATCTCAACAGTTTTTAATAGGCTAGTAGAGTTTATGCATCTCTCACTTATTAAACTCTAAGTTCCATGAGATTAGGAACTGTGTCTCCTTGTGTTCATCAGCGTGTGCCTCATATCTGTCACAGTGTCTGGCATGTAGTAAAAATTCAGTTAGCGTTTATTTAAAAAAAAAAGAGCAAGGGAGAGGCAAGCTTTTTTTCATACTGAAAGCTGATAAAAATGTCCTTTTATAGATTCTCATAAAAGAAAGTGTGTGATATGGGAAACACTGCCCTCAACAACCTCATTAAAAGTAAGTGTAGGATGAGAATATTTACTCATAAACATTCTTCAATGCCAAACCACATGATACCAAGTCATAGTTTCATATAGCAGTTCAATAACAATCCAAGATGATGCAAGGATGAAATTAGAACAGATTAAAAAAAGGCTTCATATTCCTCAGCTCATTCATCACAGATACCTTTTACAATCAGCCATAAATCTAGAGCATCAGGAAGAACAAATACTTGGGGGCACCTGAGGGGCTCAGTTGGTTGAGCGTCCAACTTCAGCTCAGGTCATGATCTCGTGGCTCATGAGTTCAAGCCCTACATTGGGCTCACTGCTGTCAGCCTGTCAGTGCAGAGCCTGCTTCAGATCCTCTGTCCCCGTCTCTCTGCCCCTCCTCCACTTGCACTTTCTCAAAAATAAATACAAATTTAAAAAAAAAAGAACAAATACTTGGGAGTGTAGATATTTTTAAATTAACCGACAGCAGAGCCATACCTATAAGAATCAGTCCAGCTGAGGTAAGCTTGACATTTGCTTTTGAAAACTTAGGAGCCCAATCAAGACAGGCTGAATACAGTTATACAATTGGAGATATATATATATATATATATATATATATATATATATATACAATTGGATATATATATATATATATACAATTGGATATATATAGTTGCATATATATATATATATAGTTGGATAAATGTATATATATAGTTAGTGGTAGGTATTTGCCATGTGATCATTGCATGATTAAAATTCTCCTCACTCCTCCAATGATCTTTTCTTTATCAACCTCTTCTTGAGGGAACCTATAGTTCTTGAATAAACTTAAGAGATTTTGTTGGTTTCTGTGAAAAGGTCTTTGCACATTCATTTCTAAAAATAATGTCAGTTAAAATGCTTCAAGATTTATTTCCTGAAAATTAAAAGGCATAAGCTTTCATCAGTCTTCCATGGTGATACAGATCTAAAACCACTGGCAATCAACAAAACTAAGTATAAAAATAAATTTATGAGATTAGATATGAATCAGAAGAGTTGATGTTGGAATGAATATAAAGAGTTGCCAAAAAAAGCTTTCTCTCAACTGGAAATGAAAACATTGAGAGTCTTGGGGCAACTGGGTGGCTTCATCGGTTAAGCATCTAACTTTGGCTCAGGTCATGATCTCACAGTTCATGGGTTCGAGCCCCGTGTCAGGCTGTGTGCTGACAGCTTGGAGCCTGGAGCTTGCTTTGGATTGTGTCTCCCTCCCTCTCTCTCCCTCTCTCTCTCTCTCTCCACCTCCCCTGCTTGTGCTCTGTCTCTCTCTCTCTCTCAAAAATAAATAAACAAACAAAATTACAAAAAGAAAACTGAGGGTCTTCCACAGACCACGGATGCTGAGCAAACTAAAATCTTCAGGAAATATATGGGAGGTAAAACAGTTTCTATTTTTTCAATTAGCTGGAAGTAGAGAAGGAAGAGTAGCAAAGTCACAGAGCAAGAATCATTTTACTGTTATACTGATAGGTGGTGAATTATGGTGGTAATAATTTGTATTTGTTTTTCTGATTTATATTGTTCCTCTTCCAAAGAATGTTAGCATATGGAGGACAAAAGAGTGTGGAGGTGAGAGGTGGGGCCAGGACTATCCTGTAAATTTGATTACTCTCTAAGAAAGAGCACATGGAAGTGTATACACAATAAGAATTTCCTGATTATGGCAATGGGGAAATGTTTAGGCTTTGACACGGCATTTCTGCTAGCCTAGTGTTTACGAAAGGCAAGCCCAAGTTCTGAGCCCTTGATCCTGGCTGAATCCTTACCTGACATGGGCTGCAATGCCCACCAGGTTTCAGGCAAGTCACTGTGAACACTTTAGATGTCAATGGAGGACGTGGGGAGTGTCTGCTCGCATGTCATCCATACCCTTCACACAGTTTACCAGGTTTAGTAGAAAACTGAAATGAATGGTATTTTACACAATTCCAGTCACTATTACACTTGTCTTTGAAGCCATACCAGATATCATGGTCTGGCTACTGCAGGGGGATCTAGACTCAGAGGCACTCACATGAACTTCCAGATTTTTAGCTTCTGAGAATCTCAATCTGACACTTGGAAGACTATTAATTCTCTGAAAATAAAGACTACAATTTGCTAGTTTCTGAGAGTGTCTGTGACTAGAAATTTTCTCAAACTGCAGCGGCAAACTAGCAGGATAGCAGGTGCAAGGGTGGCAGCATCGAACACTAAAGGCTGAAGCTCTGGTTGCTGAGCTGAGGTGTCCTCATGACTGAGTGTGGCACTGAGAAAGTGGGTGCCACTATTGGTGTCATCTCCGTTCAAACTGCCCGTGGGGGCACAGGGAGGGAGCCATGCACCATGTGACCAGGCTGGAATGAAAAATTCTCCATTCTTTGACAGCCCCATGATTCTGGGAATTTTGTACAATCCCGTGGAAGGAGCAGGAAATCCTAGCATGAGTGATTTTAGGATTCTCGAGAATACTGATAACTCAGATTTTTCTTGTCCTCCAGTGTTGCAGATATCTGCCTCACAAGGGAAGCCCCAGGGATCCAAGGCATTTTTTGAGACTGGAAAAACGCAGCCCAAGTGTTTTCTTAGCAGGGCAATTAGAGCTAGAATTAGTCTGGTTTATGACAATATCAGAAGAGAGTTAGATGATGTATCCAGGCCAAATGACAGCACATTAGGTGAAACAAAGAAAAGAAAAATCGAAATGAAATTTAGCAGTAATTAATACAGTAGTTTAATTATACTGTGGTGTTTCTATTTTCAACTATTTATTAAACTGAGGTTACAACTAGAATATACAGTTCTTCCTCAATTTACAAAGAGGTTATGTCCCAATAAACCCATCATAAGTTGAAAACACTTTGAGTGGAAAATGCATGTAATACGCCTACCCTTCCGAACATCACAGCTTAGCCTAGCCCACCTCAAATGTGCTCAGAACACTTAACATTAACCTGCAGTGGGGCAACATCATCTCACACAAAGATATATATTTTATCATCAAGTCTCAAATACCTCATGTAATTTGTTGAACGCTGTACTGAAAGTAGCAAACAGAAAAACTGTATGGGCACAGAATGGTCATCAGGTATCCCATGTTCAGGCACACGGTTGGCAGAGACCTGCAGGCAACTGGCTGCCACCGCCCAGAAAGACAGCATCACACCACATATCGCTAGCTTGGGAAGAGATCAAAATGCAAAATTCGAAGTATGATTTCTACTGAGTGCATATCGCTGTCGCACCTTAAGGTAAAAAAATCTCAAGTCAAACCATCGTTAAGTCAGGGACCATCTGTACGTTATGACATTTTAATAAAGTATAACTCCCTGACTTAAAAATCTTTCATTATTTCCCACTACTTTAGGATAAAGAAAAAGAGCTTCCTTCCTAAGTGGTCTCCTTGCCATGTCCCTTCCCTGTCCTCCACCCCCTATCATCTCGTTCAGCACAAAAGCCAGAATGAACTGTTTCAGTGGGAATTAAATCATGGCACTCCTCTGCTCAGAACGTGCTAAAAGTTTCTTATTTCTTTTTAAAGAGTCTTAATAGTGGCCTAGGAGGTTCTACAAAATTGTACCCCACACACACACTCTCTCTGATCTCGTCTCCTACTACTCCCCTCTTAATTACTTGGATTGTACTGGCCACCTTGCTGTTCTTTGAGCATTGCAATTATGATCTCACCCCCGGGCCTTTGCATTTGCTCTACCCTTTGCCTGATTTGCCTATAGGTATCCCCCTGATTTTCTTTCTCAAATTTACTTGGGTCTCTGCTCAAAACCACCTTGTAAGTAAGGTTATGTCTTAGTATGCTATATATATGGTAACTGGACTTCAACCTGCTTTCTTTGTCCATTTCATTATTCTCCAGAATATTAAGAATAGTAACCTCTGACATACAAGAAAAATACTTATTGTCTGCCCCCTTCCCAAGGATATTGTTCCCTGTTGAATGGAGAATACATGGAACAATTAGTTGCAGGTTTATTAGCAGACCTTCAATTGGTATTTGCTAAAAGAATAAATAAAATTCACAATAGAAGCTACCATGTTGTGCAGGCACAGATTGCTGTCTAAACCTTTATTCTCACCTCACAGTTCTCAATTTCAGCTATTCTGACTTCCTTCAAGTTCTTGAAACACACCATTCTCTTTTTGATCTCAAGATTTCTGTCCATACTTTTCTCTATGCTTGGATGCCCTTCCTCAGTTCCCTTCCCTGGCTGGTCCTTACTTATCCCTTCGAGCTGAGCCTAAATGTTACTTTGTCAGAGAATCTTTTCCTAATCAGCCCCATGTTATTCAATAAAACATCTTATTTGTGTTCTTCATGAACATGGTTTCCATCAATGGATTACCTTGAGAATTTTCATCTTTAAAAAAATTTTTTTTTACATTTATTATTTTTGAGAGACAGAAACAGAGCACTAGTCAGGGAGGGTTAGAGAGAGAGAGGGAGACACAGAATCTGAAGTAGGCTCCAGGCTCTGAGCTGTCAGCACAGAGCGGGACGCAGGGCTTGAACTCAGACAGTGAGATCGTGACCTGAGCCAAAGTCAGATGCTTAACTGACTGAGCCACCCAGGCGTCCTGAGAATTTTCATCTTATGCTTATGTTTTCTACTTAACCACACATTCTGTAAAGGTTTGCCTTATTCATCAATGTATCTTCAAAAACTAGAAAATGGTTGGCACATAGGCATTTGGAAAAAAAATTAAATGAATAACTGAAGGGAGTGTATTTGACAGAAAAGAATTTAAAATAAGCCAGTTCCTGCTTTATAGCCTAATCACTCAGACTTGGGTAAAGTGGAGTTAGCTTTTCGTTCTACTCTTTAACTGTGGGAATGACCAGTGTTATCATTCTGTGCATCACTGGGAACCAGCTTCCTAAATGAAAATATACACATTTCATAGGAAAAGACTCAATTTTATAAACAACAGAGTCAGATTCATATTGTAGGGAAATGTGGGCATCATTTCAGTCTTTAGAGCCTCTTAGCCATATGTACAGAAACTAGGAATTATTGCAGTTAAAATGGAAGAAAACATTCACGTGGGTGGAATATCAGCAAACAGTCTGTGGGATGCTGTGGCTGACCCCAAGGACTCCCCACTAGGTAGAATCACCTTTGAGAATTCACCATGGTCCTTGGTCTCATAGGTATGAAAAGAGGATTCATAAGTAAACACAAAAAGACTCTTAGAGACAAGCTTATCTTAGCTAGATTAACTTGAAGCTGATAGGTGAATGACAAAGCCAAGTAATTAATTTACAGACAGGGAATATTACTTTCTGGGGACTAAGGTGCTGCTTAGTTCTTAGAAGTTCTTGAACAGGATTTTTTCCAGGTGAGATGAAGTGTTAAATCAAAGGACTGCTCAGTAATCAGAGAACCAGAATAGGGTGTGGTCAAAGGTCTTGAGGATGGATCATCCGGAACTTATGAGGTGTCTGGTCTCTGTTCTTGCATCCTGAATTGTGCAGGCACTTGTACCCTTGGAAGCCAACTTGCTATATGGCTGCTCTCTTTAGATGATGTATGCTGACTGCAGATGTGACAATTTCACTAATTAAGTGATATTCTAGTATGTTCCCATGGAACTAGAAAACATTTTGCTAAGTGTTGTTTTCGAGCCATTTAATTCTCACAGGACAACCTTATTTCCCTTTCCTCTAAGTACTCGGGGAGGCCTCATTGCTCCATCCTAAAGGCTTGGGACTACATGGAAATAAATTACTCTTACCCCCTCCTAAGGCAATGAAAGTGTGCATAACTCACTAGATACTACAAGGATATTTCTGAACATTTCTGTTCTATATTAACAGTTTCCTATTCTAATGGGGAAAATTGCTCAGAAGCCTCTGTGTTCATTCTGAATAATGGCTGGAAGAGAACCCAGGTTATAGTCAGGAAGGCTGAGATATGGATTAGAGCAAGCATGTGTGTCAAACCTCTGCACTCACATTCAGCTTCTCCCACAAAAACAGATTCATTCGATTGTTTCCTTGAAATGGGAAGAGATTAGGTGGTAAAGCATGAGTGTGTGTGTGTGTGTGTGTGTGTGTGTGTGTGTATGGGTGCACGTGCACATACATGTGTGTATGTACCATGTGATCACTTCTCTTCTCTTCTCTTCTCCCACAGGTCACAAGGCACTGCCTCCCTCCCCATTGTCATGGTGTCATTCCGGATGCAAAGAAACCCCTGGTTCCACCGTATTGACCTTCCTAGCTGAGGATGACTAGTAAGAAATGTTAAGGCCTCTTTCAGTGGGTGGAAAAGAGGGAGTCCCTGCTCTGACATTGGATTTGGCCAAGGAAACAGCCTTCCTATACCTCCTGGTTTAGCTCTAGGCTATTCCTCTTTCAGAGGAATGCTATCACAAATGGTCCGAGAAACACCACACAGAGGCTCTGTCTCTGCCCTTGCAAAGGGACAGTGGCTGACCAGGGCATTTTAAAGCCTTTATGTGGTACCTCCTGAGTCAGACTGAATAGCTCTCAGCTGAAATTGCCAATGGATAAAAGCTCTCTTTAGAAATGGCCCTTTGATGAAAAGTTTTGGAATTCTTAGTATTATAACCCTTCAGCCAAATCCCATTATGTTCTATTTCTTCCTTTGAACTACAGGGAACTACAGAGGTAAAGCCCTTCTAGAGAGAAGGGAGGGGAAGTTTGCTGTGAAGGGGAGAGAAATGACTTAGTGTTCTATCTTTGCAAAAAAAAAGTTTAGTTTTTTAACAGAGGTGTCTATGAAATGAAAGCAGCCCTTAGGGGGAAAGTTCAGATGCCACTGTGATTGGGAACTTGGCTATGATGGTAGCCTCTCCAAGAAGCAGGTGTGGAAGACCCTATGGTCACACGCCGTTAAAGCTCAGGCCAAGCTCGGAGTGATAAGATCAGGCAATCAGCAATTAGACGGTGCTGGAGATGTCTCTCATTGCTCCTCTCAAAATAACCCTTATTAATTTTCCCAATTGTGACTACAGGCCCTTCACTGTTCTTTTTTTCCCTTATTTACCATTTTATTAAGCATCTCCTTGCATTCTATCTTCAGAGAGGTTTAACAGTCACTAATCGGGTAATTGTCACATCACTGCAAGGAAATTCACTACCAATGTCAACAGATGCCAGAAGAAGGAAATGGGGGCATGGGGAGGTTAAGTGAATTGCCCAAATTCACTTAAGCCAGTAACCAGAGCAGAGGGTGAACACTCTTAGCATATGATTCCTTGTCTGTGATGAACCCTGGGAATGGGTAGTCGCTTTAATTTAAATTTTTAGTTTGAGTGATTTTTTGGTCACATTTGTTATCCAGTTTTTCTCCATTTTCCAGATGAGTAAGAGTCTTACAGAGGCTTGTATAATTATCTTCGGAGCAGGTGCATTTCCAGTCATCATATTCAGAACAAGGCACATTTTAGAAATTACTGCTGGAAAGTACTAGTATTGCAAAAAAAAATGCAGAGATACGGCTTCAGTAGTAATTTTTTATACCTCTCTGCGTTGCCAAAAGATGCATACGTATCCCGAAACCACTATCACAAGAAAAGTGCACGCAGAAAACACTTGCACACACACATTTGAAAATCACACACACACACACACACACACACACACACACACACACACGATTCCTTCATCCTAAACCTCTGATGTCTTGACTCTACACTGAGTTAATAGATTATGGGAAGATTCTGATATTAACTTCAGACGTAAAACTAGAAACTTTAGTTCCCAAACCCAGCATTTTGTAATATTTTCAATAAATATGCTGCAAAGAAAAGTCATCTTCTAATTTTTTTTGTTTTTGCATGCCCTGTTTCTTCCTTTGGGAAACATGACACGAGTTCATGGAGTCAGAGGTGGCTAATAAGTAACAGTTCCATAACACTGACATTACCAGTCAATGAAATCTTTAAAAACATAAGAAGTTAAGCTCTCCCATGATGTTTTATCTATTTTTAACTCAGGCAGAAAGAATGGACAAGGAATTACAATAGTTGCAAGGTCTTCAATAAACCAAAAATTGTACCATCTTAAGACCCCTTTAACTTTCCAACTCTCATGACATATTGGTTCCCCAAATAACTCCTGTAAAGGATTAAATAAAACAGGTTTAAAATGAAATCTGGAATTAAACCTATTCAAATAGGAGAAAAAATTAAAACAGAAAAGGAGTTTATTATATTCTATCTAAAAATAAGCGTGAGCCAAGCACATGAGCCTGGGATAAAGTGGCAGATATGAACTCAATTAATCTAAGCTAGCCTGTGGATATGGCCCTTATTTGAGAACGAAAGATAAGGAGTGGCTAACCGGTAGGTGGAAGGGAGGAGTGGAATGGACAGAGAAGAAGCAGCATGTCTGAAGGTCAGAGGAGAGAGAGAGTAACATAAGGATGGAAGACATTCAGTGTTGCTGGTGTACTAAGTGTGAGTAAAAGGTGAAGAGAGAGACATACAAAAGGCAAGAAAAAAGGGAGGCAGGAGCCAGACCCATAAGCACAAAGCGCTCTAGTCCTGGAGAATTAGTTGACTGGGATGTTATCACATTCTGTTCTAACTCATCAGACTGATTACAAGCGTTTATTTTTTTGATTTATTAAAAAATTCAAATATTTTAATGCATTTATAGAAATACATATGAATTGATTACGATATAATTCATTTTTTCAACAAATATTTGTTGGCTGTGTGCTATGTGCTTGACACTGATTTAGACCTGAGAGATAACAGCAGTAAATAAGACACAAAAGATCTTTGTCTCACGAAGTATGTTTGTGTGTGTTCACATGTGCGTTTGTTTGATGTTTATACAGACCATGGACTCTAAAATGTTACACTGCACTATATTTATTTAGAACCCAACATTCAAATGAAATCACAGGGATATATTATTCAAAGAAAAAAAATAAACCTAAAACAGGAAAACACTATAGTAATAATTATGCTCTATCGGCAAGTGATTTAGGGAAAAATGAGTAAGATAGACAAAGGAGACTGAGCAAGTTGAGTGATGAATGAGACGATATTAAAATTTCTGGCAGAGAACATAGGTCATGCTAAACACAGAAAAGAGAGATTCATTTTGGTACATAAAAATGTGGCATCTCCATTCATAGGAACTACTCCCTGCATTTGCTCTATTACAAAGCTATTAACTTCTATTAAAATAAAAATTAAATTCTCAAGCTGAAAGAAGCTTATGGAATTAATTATGATGATATGTGAAGGGAAAAGAGGGAGTGTTTCTATGGGGCTGCAAATGTATGAGAGAAAATGGAGAGAATGGAAGAAACATCTCCGCGTGGGGTTTGTAAAAGACTTCCAAGGAGGAATTATTCAGATATTTGAAAAATGGAGTAAGTTTGGTTTTTACATATAAGTTTCCTCAGGTAATTTCATGTAAATTGTAAAAATAACCTTCCCACAATTCTTTGGGTGTTTCCAACAGGACACCCTCCCTACGGGGATTTGTGAGCAGGGTGTGGAAATTTTTCTGATGGAATGATCCCAGAGGATCATGCTTCACAATGAAATGAAAATGAACCCTCTAAGTGGCTTTCAATCAAACAAGAAAAAATGAAGCAAAAATGTGTGACACAAAGTATTATAGATAGCACTCGGAGATTTCTAAAACGAACTCTAAACTCAAATCATCAAGGGCAACATATGAATGCTGATTATGAAAATTTGTTCCCTTTTTCCAGTCACACATTCGCTGGCTGCTCCTTCACTTTGCTCCTTGTTTATTTGTTTGCCAGAAAGACAGATCAACTAATCATAAACAATGGGGGAAATGGCAATTTAAAAGCAATAAAGTAAAAAAAAATCATGAAAAGAGGAATTGAAATCAAAAGATGAATGTTTATAATATAGTACAGGGCAGGGGGCAATCCAGGCAGGCTCGATCAGACACAGGGCAATGAGAGTGACTTTATTAAAGTCTTCAAAAAGTCTTTGGGGCCTTCAACACAAAGAAGTCACCAGAGGCCTAAATGTGTTGTATGCCATGACTATAGAATTGAATCTTACACCAATAGGCTGGAGCTTATTAACAATGCAGACATTGGCCCAACTGTCATGCTATTTTGCTGAAGAGTATATAAAACTCTCATGTGACACACAATAGGTAGAAATGGGACTATAGTGATGTTCAAACCACATACACGATAATCATTACTCCCAGTAACATTAACTTTGTAGGTACTTTATAAAGACGAATTTTCAGGACTTCATAAGAAGCATAAAACCCTAACAGCACTTAAGAATGTTCAAGCTTCTCATAGTATAGACTTCAAGTATGAGCAAAAATTACTCAAGGTTTTAGGGCGGTCTCCAAACCTTAGAACAAACACTCCATGAGATCTTTAATGTCATTACAAAGCAAAAAAAAAAAAAGTCTAAGTTTATAAGTTCTCATCTGAAACACCCTAACGCAGTGAAGTACGTGCTGGTTGATTTATCCCTCCTAGAAGAATGAAAGGTTGCATTGGACCCGGTGAGATTTTAACCTGTGATCCTAGAGAATCTTCCAGAGCTTCAAACCTCAAGTTTGATGTGTAACCTACTGGTTTAAAGGGACCTACACATTAGTACTGTAGAGTCTAACATAGTGGGTGGGTACATCAGAGATAAGGAAGAGCAATTTAGTCAGCAAGACACCTATATTCCCTGTTCTAATCATAAAAAAAAAAATGATCTTTCCAAGAGCTACCACAAGGAGCATTTCGATACGCACCGAGTGAAAGCAAATCCTGTTGCTGGAATTTGCCTTTATGGAACTTCAGCCTCAATTTAGAAAAGGAGCTCAATTATTTCTGAAAATAATGCCTTCTTTTATTAGTAAAGTGTTCGAGATGTACATTATGCTCAAATCCGTGTGTTATTGTTGAGTATACATCACTTATTTATCTTGATTTAATTAATATTCTTCAGTATCACAGTTAATTATTACATGATTCAGACAGAAAAATGACATTCTCTGAAATACAAATCAACATACTGACTGACACCTGATGAACTGCTATAGCATGAGTCCTTATTAAGGAGAGTGTTTACAAACCACATTCCCACCGGTCACCACTCCACAGCCCTGTTTCACCAAGAGGCCAAAATCCCAGTAGCAGAGGAAACTTTCCTATTTTCTTCCTTTCCTGGCTGCTATTTCTGAGCCAAGCCTTTCTGAATATGGTATTTTTCACACATTACACTTATATGTTATTTTCTTTTGTGAAAGGGAGTGAGAGAGAAGAGGGTGTGAAGGTGTGGTGGGAGGTATTTTCAGAAAGTAAAACAAAAACAAAAACAAAATCAATCTTTTTGGACTATTATATAAATCTCAATATAACCAAGTTTTCATAATCAGAAGCAGTATCAATGTTTGTGATTATTTACTGGTTACATTCTTTTTTTTTTTTTTTTCCAGCCACTGTTACCAATTTCTGCCCAAACGATTACATTTGCTTTGGAGTTAATCCAGTTTGGATTTGCCAAACAGCTGAAAACAAAACAAGAAATAAAAAACAAACCAGAGAGCTTAAAAAAAAAACCTATATAACATATAAAATCTAAATATTTTCTTTATGAAATCAATTTATCTTGTCTTTATTTTTTTCCCTTTAAAAAAATGGTTATTTATTTTGAGAGGGAACATGCGTGGAGGAGGGGAAGAAGGGAGGGGGACAGAAGATCTGAAGCAGGCTTTACACTGACAGCAGAGAACCCTGTCACGAGATCATGACCTGAGCCAAAGTTGGACTCTTAACCAACTGAGCCACCAGGGTACCCTTATTTTCTCCTCTTCTTGTCTCTGTTCTTCCTCTACAATCTTACGCTCCTGGAGAAAATGAGTTCATGTTTAAAATTATGGTTTTTATATTGCTATTAATACCAGGAATTAAAGAAAGAAAATTTTACTAATATTTAATATGTAGAATGTCCTCTCGTTTCCCAACTCTCCTTACAAAATGGAATTGAGTGAGTCTCAGAAAGGAACAGCTGACACATCTATACAATTCACTGAGAAAACATTTCGAGAGAAGTTTCTACTTCACATCTTGGCTGATTTCACTACCTGGCGACAAGACATACCACTTAAAATGTGTATTGGGGAAATAAAATTCTTTCTCCTATGCTTATGATGGCATATTATTTACCATACTGAGGACTGACAGATTAACTATAGGATGCCCGGTTAAATCTGAATTTTACATAAAGAAGAAATGTTTCTGGTATAACTGTGCGTTTCAAGCATTACATAGGACATACACTAAAAATTAGTATTTATAATTTGAAATTCAAATTTAACTTGGTCTCCTATACTTTTATTTGCCAAATCTAGTAACTCTCACTGCACATAAAAATGAAATAAAAAAGTGTGGATGATTTGCACTATGAGCAATGGTTTTTGATCGTGCAGGTTTGTGGGGAGTTTTCATCTATAATTTGAATAAACTGTTGCTGGAGACTTTGATTAAACAAACTGCTTCAATTATTGACACTTATCTTGATGACTACCCAAGTATGGGGGTTTCTTCTCTAAATCTGAAGGATTGTTATTTTGATCCTGCATCCATGTCTGTTGGCCCTTCTAGTAAAACTCAAATTTACATTTTAATAGTACTGGCCAGACACAGCTATTATCACAGAAAATGTGTTAGGACTACAAAGAGTCTGGATTTCTCAAAATTTCTACTTGGTTCTTCCATCACTACCAAAATGGGAATTTTGTTGGAAAGGAAGGGATGTATCCTAGAGCACAGATGTCAGAAACTAGCTGAAAGGGAAATAAGTCAGTCAGAGAAAGACAAATATCATATGATTTCACTCATATGCGTAATTTGAGAATCGAAACAGATGAATATAGTGGGGGAAGGGAGTGAAAAATAAGATAAAAACAGAGAGGGAGGCAAACCATAGAGCCTCTTAAATACATAGAACAAACCAAGAGTTGTTGGAGGGGAGGGGAGTCAGGGGAAGGGTTGAATGGGTGATGGCCATTAAGGAAGGCACTTGTTGGGACGAACACTGGGTATTACATGTAATAATTCTACTCCTGAAATCATTATGCTATATGTTAACTAACTTGTATTTATTTTTTTTAATTTAAAAAATTAAAAAAAAAAGAAACAAGCTGAAAAGGGAAGTTAGCAGCCTACTCCTGTCTCCTGTGGTTTTCATCTTTCCTCTTCCCACAGTGTTGACTTTAGTCTTTCTTTTTTTGCGGATTCTTGTCGGCTCCTCCTTCCACATGATAAAACAAAGGTACCCCAAATTTCTAATTGCACATGTACAGGTACACTCACAACCAAAGACTACAAATCATTTCCAATTCCCTAAGAATAAGAAATCTCACTGTCTCAACATGGAACAGATGTTTTGTGTTAACGAGCTATGATCAGGACTGGTGTTACCCAGTATAGGGCTAGCTGATGGTGGTACTCTTGGAGAGTAGCACCTGTAAAAAGAAAAAGAAAATCCGGTCATTAGTATGTAGGCTAGAAAGACGCCTTGATAGGTACCAATCACAGGTACTAAGGAAGAGAAGTTCTTAAGTAAAAGGAGATTCAAAATAAATTTTATAGCCTACAATGAACTCACACTTGGGTCAGTTAGAGCTACTGAGGTTTTGGAAATAAGGATACAACAAACACAGGTGAAGACAAACCAAGGGAAACTTGGTCTTACACAAGAAATGTCAAATTAAAAGTTCACTTTAAATGTTTTTTTTTAACTTTGAGAAAAACAAACAAAAACCCCCAACCATGTAGGAAATCATCAACGGGAAAAAGAGTATGCTAAGTGCTCTGAAGTTGTTTTAAAAACAGGAGTGAGGCAAAAATAAACTCAAAATGGATGAAATACCTAAATGTAAGACAGGAAGCCACCAAAATCCTTGAGGAGAAAGCAGGCAAAAACCTCTTTGATCTTGGCCACAGCAACTTCTTACTCAATACATCTCCAGAGGCAAGGGAAACAAAAGCAAAAATGAACTACTGGGACCTCATCAAAATAAAATCTTTTGCACAGCGAAGGAAACAACCAGCAAAACTAAAAGACAACCGACAGAATGGGAGAAGATATTTGCAAACGACATATCAGATAAAGCGTTAGTATCCAAAATCTACAAAGAACTCAACACCCAAAACATGAATAATCCAGTGAAGAAATGGGTAAAAGACATGAACAGACACTTCTCCAAAGAAGACATCCACATGGCCAACCGACACATGAAAAAATGCTCAACATCACTCATCATCAAGCAAACACAAATCAAAACCACAATGAGATACCACCTTACACCTGTCAGAATGGCTAACATTAACAACTCAGGAACAACAGATGTTGGTGAGGATCAGGAGAAAGAAGAGCTCTTTTGCATTGTTGGTGGGAATGCAAGCTGGTGCAGCCACTCTGGAAAACAGTATGGAGGTTCCTCAAAAACTAAAAATAGAACTACCCTAAGACCCAGCAATTGCACTACTAGGCATTTATCCAAGGGATACAGGTGTGCTGTTTCAAAGAGACAACATGCACCCCCGTGTTTATAGCAGCACTGTCAACAATAGCCAAAGTATGGAAAGAGCCCAAATGTCCCTCGATGGATGAATGGATAAAGAAGATGTGGTATATATATATATATATATATATATATATATATATACACAATGGAGTATTACTTGACAATCAAAAAGAATGAAATCTTGCCATTTGCAACTAGGTGGATAGAACTGAAGGGTATTATGCTAGGTGAAATTAGTCAGAGAAAGACAAAAATCATATGACTTCATTCATATGAGGACTTTAAAAGACAAAACAGATGAACATAAGGGAAAGGAAACAAAAATAATATAAAAACAGGGAGGGAGACAATACAGAAGAGACTCATAAATATGGAGAACAAACTTGAGGGTTACAGGAGGGGTTGTGGGAGGGGGATGGGCTAAATGGGTAAGAGGCACTAAGGAATCTACTCCTGAAATCATCGTTGCACTATATGCTAACGAATTTGGATGCAAATTTAAAAAAATTAAAAATTAAATTAAAAATAAATAAAAAAAATAAAATCAGGAGTGAGGGAGAGTATAAGGATTTTCTACTTTTAGATTCAGGTATTTGTTCACAGCAGTATTGTTTGGAAAGGTTTTGTTCAAAAAAATTAATGATAATTTTCTTTAATATGTTTTAGAAGAAAAACCAGCTATGAACTCATTGGTTTGTTTAGAAGTAAAATGCAATAGTTTTATTTTATTAAACTTTGGTGGAGACTTTTGGTACCCATAGACCTAGCACTCGTGTGAAGTTGCTATTTAAAATCTTAAGAGTCTTCTCTCTCCAATGCCTTCTAATTCTTCTAGGAGCTTTCATTAATAATACCCAAAGGCAACTATAGCAAGTTAAAGGAAAGATAAATTGAATTGAAAATTTTAAGGTGATACTAACTACTCTTGAAATAAATTTTAGGTTTATGGAGGCAAACTGAATACATTTAACGCTAATCATGTGTCAATCATATTTAATGACAATCACAGACACTGTTCTAGGCACTTGATGCTTGGGACAGTTAAATATATATTATTTCTCCTCTCTCTATTGCACTTCTCAGATATTGCATTTTTTTTCTTTTTTCCCACTTGAAGGTTCGCCCTGCCCCTGCATGGAGCAAGTCTATCGGCACCATTTTTCCAACAGCATTTGCTCACTTTGTGTCCTCTGTGTCACATTTTAGTAATTCTCCCAGTGCTTCCAACTTTTTCATTATTATTATATTTGAATGGCTGCAATCTCATGATAAAACTTTAAGGGATGAGGAGTTGCTTCTTATGAATAAGCAGAGAAAGTGGTTTCCTGAGATGGAATCTACTCCCGTGAAGATGCTGTGAAGATTGTTGAAATGACAACAAAGGATTCGGAATATTGCATAAACTTAGTCAATAAAGCAGCAGCAGGGTTTGAGAGGATTGACTCCAATTTTGAAAGAAGTTCTATTGTGGGTAAAACGCTATCAAACAGTATCACATGCTACAGAGAATTGTTCCTAAAAGAAAGAGTCGATCCATGCGGCAAACTTCATTGCCGTCTTATTTTAAGAAATTGCCACAATCAGGAATTAAAGCAGGCACTTGTCGTGATGAGCACCGGGTGTTGTATGGAATTGTCGAATCACTATATTGTACACCTGAAACTGGAGAACACTATATGTTAACCAACTGGAGTTAAAATAAAAACTTAATTAAAAACAAGATAGAACCTGCCTCAAGCACCCCAAACCTTCAACCACCACCACCCTGATCATTCAGCAACCACCAACATCAAGGTAAGACCCTCCCCCAGCAAAGATTATGACTTGCTGAAACCTCAGATGATAGTTAGCATTTTTAGCAATACAATGTTCTTTAATTAAGATATATACATTGTGTGTGTGTGTGTGTTTTTTTTTTAGCTATAATGCTATTGCACACTTATCAGACTACAGTAGTGTGCAAACATAACTCTTACACGTGCTTGGGAAACCAAATAAATTCATTTGGCTTCCTTTATTACAATGTTTGCTTCATTGTGTGGTCTGGAACCAAACCTGCAAGATCTGAGAGATGTGCTTGCATTACCTTAAATATTAAGGCATTTAAACCTCCAAACAATGCTTTGCGGTAGATGCTATTATCATTCTATTCTTTCAGGTAAGGAAACGGAGGCACAGAGAAGTTAGATTTTTCTGTGGACACAGTGGTGGAATCAGGGTTTGATTCCAGGCAGTGTAGCCGTGTGGTCTGTGCTCCTTAGCTAGTACTACCACCTGCTCTCACTCAGCTAAGACATTGGCACATTGGATAAATCACAAACACAGTATTTTTAAAGAGCAGTAGCTAAGTATTAATATGGCTGCTCATGCTCCAAAATAGGCATTAGGCTTATTTGTTCTGAATATATGATGTACCCCTATTTATGACATACTTCTTCTTTTATGTTCTTTTACCTTTAAATAAATATTTATTGTAGTAAACAAAGTGTAGCATGGAAAAAAAATTCTGCAAACCTAAAATAATTCTGAATGAATGTGTTCCAAATTCATTCTTAAGAAATCATACAAGGGAAAAGTATAAATAATTTCAGAAGTCCTTACAATCATTTACTTAAAATAAATATTAGAGAAATATTGTAGTAGGTTAATAGCACTCTTATAAAAGCTGTTTTCTCAATTTGATTTCTCCTTAATTAAGGGCTGGTGATATTTATGCTAATAAAAGTATCTGGTATATGACTGGGAGATTCTTTTTAACATGAAAAATTATACAGCCTGACAGTGTTCCAAGAAATAATCGCTTTAATAATGATAGAAAAAAGCCTGGTTATTAAAAATAGCATAAAATAAAACTGTTCTTTATTTTGGCAGCAGCCTCAAAATCATCAATTATATTTCAAATTCACTGTAAGTTATAAAAGTATCTTGTAATAAGTTTGTCTGAGTCATTACATAATTTCTATAAACTTTAACCCCCCTATCCACCTCCCCCAAGCTTTAATAAAACAGGCAAATATACATCTCAATGGCAGATTAAGGCTTTTTGGTAGCTAAACCTAATTAAAATGGCAACATTCCAATGGTTTCTTTACCAGGGAGCAAGGACATCTGTAAGGGATAAAAAGATACCAAGCATTTTGATGCATTTGTTTCCAGTGTTTAAATGTGGCAACAGAAAACAGGGATTGATATTGGCTAAGCTACAAGCAACATTTGAGTTAGATGTTTAAAAAGAGCACAGGAAATCAAAGCAGTTAAATGAATTTTTATTTTAGGTTGTTGTTTTGCCTGCTATTTCTGCCTATTTGCATAGAATTCCCCCAAATGTGTCCCAGCATATTATAGACCCTCGTGGAAATTTTTTATACAGAGAGAAGTTCTACAGGAAAGAAACTGGTTCAACTTTAATTAACCCAGCATTTCTCAAGCTCACTGACCATGAAATACTTTTCTTTTTTTCTCGTTCCCAGCATCAACTTCCTTCCCCTCTTTGAGCAGCGTTTGGGAAGAGTCGCTCTAGCTTCCCATTCCACGGCATTTTAGAATGCCATTATTAGTCCCAAGTGTTTTAAGTGCTTTTTGTGCCTTCAAATTATTTCACAGTGGTCATATATATTCTATGTATTAAGATGCCACTCCAAGTTCCAAGACAGAGATGCACTGAGAGAGGAAATACGACTTTCCATGCCATTAAGAGGACATGTCATAGCTCTTACAAAAGCCGCTCATTTGTGTTACACTGACTTGTGTAAATCCCTCCTCCCGCATCTCCAATTATTGACTGAAAACATTATGAAGCTCCAGATTCATTTCATAGGCTATCTTAATACCTAGCAATACATCTTGGGGCGCCTGGGTGGCTTGGTAGGTTAAGCGACCGACTTCGGCTCAGGTCATGATCTCACGGTCCGTGAGTTCGAGCCCCGCGTCGGGCTCTGTGCTGACAGCTCAGAGCCTGGAGCCTGTTTCAGATTCTGTGTGTCTCTCTCTCTCTGCCCCTCCCCTGTTCATGCTCTGTCTCTCTCTGTCTCAAAAATAAATAAACATTAAAAAAATAAATTTAGGGGCGCCTGGGTGGCGCAGTCGGTTAAGCGTCCGACTTCAGCCAGGTCACAATCTCGCGGCCCGTGAGTTCGAGCCCCGCGTCAGGCTCTGGGCTGATGGCTCAGAGCCTGGAGCCTGTTTCCGATTCTGTGTCTCCCTCTCTCTCTGCCCCTCCCCTGTTCATGCTCTGTCTCTCTCTGTCCCAAAAATAAATAAATGTTGAAAAAAAAATTTTTTTTTTAAATAATAAAAAAATAAATTTAAAAAAAACCTAGCAATACATCTAGATAGAGGAATCTGCCAATGAATATTTACTGAATCATGTTAAAGAACTGAGATTTCCTCAGCCTTTTTATTATTATTCTGTAGCTCCTCAAACCCTTGGAATTGCACTAGCTGAAAACTGGCCCTGACTTTTTTTTTTTAACTTTGTGTTCATGATGGGTTTAGGAACAGGTGCACTAACCATGAACTCAGGTATACAAATGAGATAGGCAGTACACATAAGTCAAGCATTTTTTAGTTCACAATTTAATTCACATACATAATAAAATTGAGAAAGTGAACAGTACTTTTTCTGATGTTTTTATTCATTTGTAATTGTGTTTGGTAACGAATGAGACATACATTTTTTAAATAACTATTATCAACTGGTTGGTAGATTTTCTTCTAATTTCATCATTTTAAAAATCCAAAGATTTTAAAACCATGCGAGAAAGATATGGAGACACTGCTGGGGGTCATTTTTCTTGGGAACAAATATTTCAAATGAACAAACTTCACTTAGCAGAAATACTGTGAGCAGAGGTTTATTTTTTTCTCAGATTACACTTTTCACTTGCCATGTGGCACAAGATGAACAAACAGAAGGTTAGAAGTGCAGGATTGGGAAAAGTCTTTCTTACACACATAGTGTAGCTTGTGCCTCAAGCTAGTCAAATGCTGTTCCAACATGCACATAATGAATATGTTCTTTAATGTAGTCATATTCCTTTTCTTGTAGAAACTTTTATTCTAGACACCATTCCCTGAAAATAAAAATAAAACTCAGCATTCATTCAATGCTAAAGGAAAACAGTTATTTAGTAGAAATAATGTAAAATTTGACACCTGATATTTATTTACTGGTGCCTGATATTTTTGATATATCTTAACAGTTGAAAAGTCTGACATTTTCTATGTACCTCAGACTTGAACAAGCTTAGCAGGATGAAATTCTAAGTTTCAACTAAGTACTGTAAGTGAAAACTACTCAACCAAGTGTTCTGAACATCTGCTGTTTAGGAGTACCAACACTAATAATCAGAGTTGTTAAACATTTTAAGTTCGAAATTTCAAAATTTCACAAAATACCCACTTTCGGATTAAATATTTAGTTACCTTTTTCCTTTTCTTTAGGCACACATTTTTCATTATTTTGACCTTGGCATACAGTTTTACTTATACAGTAAATGCATTAGAAATTTTTTACACTGACATTTATAGGCCAAAGTATAATGATTAGCTCTTGGTTAAAGAAATAAAAACCACTCTGGGTGTGTCCAGCAGAAAGGAATTAGTACAGGGGATTAGCATTGTAAAGATGCAGAAAAGCCTGTCTGTCTCCTACCTTCCTCCTCTAAAAGGTATCAGGCAAGGGCAGTGATGTTCCCTGCTGGAGGATGGTATCATGTAACAGGAAGTTAGGGTAGTCTGATGGTAGCCAGTAATGCCAATCTGCAGGAAGTTCCCATGAGGACAGCATGTTGGAGCAGGATGGCAAGACTGTCCCAGAGGCAATCAGTAATGGCAGTCCACAAAACGTTGATTGTGTTGGGGTAAGAAAGTAAGTCAGGTAGGGTTGGTTGTGGTTAGCCATATTAAGGGAACTGAGCAACTAAGCAAATGTATTAGAGAATAATGGAAGGAGATGTCTCACTGATTGAGAAGGAAAGTACAAATATAGAAATGAGGAAAGCTGAAATAATCCCTGTAGTATTAATATGAAATTGGACCTATTGGTATAAATTCCTGGTTTTTAAGATACACAGATAGATGGGGCACTTGAGTGGCTCATTTGGTTAAACATCCAACTTCGGCTCAGGTCATGATCTCACAGTTTGTGGGTTTGAGCCCCGCATCGAGTTCTGTGCTGACAGCTCAGAGCCTAGAGCCTGCTTCGGATTCTGTGTCTCCCTCTCTCTCTCTGCCCCTCCCCTGCTCACACTCTGTCTCTGTCTCTCTCTCAAAAATAAATAAACATTAAAAAAATTTTTAAAAAGATACACAGATAGATGACAGACAGTTGATAGATAAGTGATGACTAGATGATAGATCTGTAAAAACAGACAAAAGGGTGTGTTTGAGTGTGTGAGTGTGTGTGGTGTGGATGTACATGCATATGCATACATATATATACTTCCAAATTCTGCCTGATGAGAGATTTTGGATACAGCAACACCCCAGTAGCAATGACCATGTTAACTTAAGCTAATATAAATAAGTAGCAAAATACTCAGAGAATGAACAAGGTTTGAAGGCAAGTTGGATAAAGAAACCAATTTGAAAGGGCTCCCACTGGCCAAATAAGAAGTAGAAGCATCAAAGAAAATAATGATATTAATGGATTTTAACCCATTGAATAAAATAGAAATCCTCGAATCCATATGGGTAAGTAAATGGAGGGAAGAAAAATCTGCCCTTTACAGTCATATCAAGCAATGAATGTAGACAAATGATGAATTTAGTGAAATCACTTTGGCAATCATCATAGAACTAATTTGGATAAGTATCAATGAATACTACAACTATTAGGTGAAATTTGAATGAGAAAAGGGCTATTACTCTAATCTCAAATATTTCTATTAGTAAATAGAATATTTACTAATATTTACCTTATTAGTAAAGCAAAAATTTTAAAAATGGGCGCCTGGGTGGCTCAGTCGGTTAAGCAGACAACTTCAGCTCAGGTCATGATCTCATGGTTCATGGGTTTGAGCCCCCACAATTGGGCTCTGTGCTGACAACTCAGAGCCTGGAGCCTACTTCGGATTCTGTGCCTCCCTCTCTCTCTGCCCCTCCTCTGCTCATGCTCTGTCTCTCAATAATAAACAAACATTGGGAGAAAAAATTTAAATACAGAAGAGACTCCTGGTATTCAAAATTTTAGCCTAGTGATCAAAATGTAAACCACCAGTAATCAATATTGTGTGACAAATCAATATTGTGTGCTACCAGATAGGATGTAAAGAGAAGAACAGTGTGTCACTTCTGTGTTAATCCTGCCCCAAATCCATAACCTGTCAATTACAACATGAAATGTTTCAAGAAGAAACATCAGACAAATCTAACTGACAAACATTCTATAAAATTGCTGCCCTATCATCTTCAAAAATATCAAGGTCATGAAAACGAAAAGACAGAGGCCCTGTTCCAGATTGAAAGAGACTAAAAAGACAACCAGATGCAAACATAATCTTCTTGCCATAAAAGAATATTGGAGTTATTGGTGAGGCTTGAATGGGATTTCTAGGTGAAGAGTACAGAGGAATTTGCTATAATATTTTTACAACATTCTGGAAATTTGAAACTGGTTCAAAATAGAAATTTAAAACAAAAAGCACTAGAATGACTGGAGAATACAAGTGAAGATGCTGATAATTTTCAACTTGCAACTAAGCATTTAGAAAGTTGGAAAGCTGTTGCAAAACTGCACATGTGAAAATTCACACATCTGTTAACTACTGTCAGAGAAGCCATAATATGGCTTATGACGATGCTCTTGCTTCCAAATCTCTTGTGAATTATCCTTTTTAGAAGAACTAACCCAGAACACTGCTGGCAAGGGCTTTTGGGAACTGTAGTTCCCAGACTTCAAAGCTCTTGTATGTACAGAAAGTGGGTAATGCCAACAATCTGGCATGCAAAGCATCACAGATCGATTCAGTTAGCACAAGGTTGGCTATTTTTTTGTTATTTATTAACGAACATAGTTTTACAGTTTGAAGGTAAACTCTTTCACTTTTGGAGGCACCTGCATGGTTCAGTCGGTTAAACATCTGACTTTGGCTCAGGTCATGATCTCACAGTTCATGAGTTGGAGGCCTGCATCAGGCTCTGTGCTGATGGCATGGAGCCTGCTTTGAATTCTCTGTCTCCCTCCCTCTCTCTTTTTGCCCCTCCCTGCGCTCTCTGTCCCTGCTCTGTGTGCAAAAGTGAATTTGCACATGTTTCTATTGTTCAGTATGTTTCTTTGGTTTGCTTTGGTTTAGTTTTGCTTTGTATTTTTTGTGTGCACCCAGTAAAAAGCAGTCTCAATTATATAGATGCTGGGATTCAAAGGTTAACAAGCCAAAGATTTTGGGCCTCTTCCAGGTTGTAGATTTTATGGGGGCTGGAGAGAGAGTAAGCATGTTAGTAAAAAACAAATAGACAAACAAGCAAAAACCAGACAGGGCACTATGAATGAAATACATTAGGTCCTGAGACAGTAGCTGGGAATGAGGGATTAGTCTGTGCAGAAGGGTGAGAATAAGCCATTTACATGAGGCCTTAAAGGAATGGCATTGTGGACAGACAGTGCTGCCAAGGCAAGAGCCCAGAAGTACAGTGAAGAGGTGGCTAGAAAGAAATGTGTGGGGCTAAGGAGTTTGGATACTTCTCAAAGTGCAAAGATAAGGCAATTAAGCCGAAAAGTGATATGATTTGATCTCTATTTTAAAATTGTAATTCCAGTAACTTTACAGACAAAGGAGCAGCATAGTGAGTTGGGGAAAGGTACAAGCAGGGAGGAGAGGCTAGTGGGTCATTTTACAAGATGAAATTAGAAAGGATGGTAGGCTCCAAAGATACAGGAAAGGGAAGAGAGGGGAGATATGTTTTGGAGCTAGAACTGACAGGACAATTTTTTTCCTCCTGTATTATGTACACAATATTTTTTGATTGCTTGGTTGCTTGGTTTGGTAGTTCAGAACCACATTCTGTATGTTTCACCATGGATACAACTCCCAAATAGGGCGATTCAGTTTTAAGGCTAATGTAATGAACAATCGTTTTTGTCTGCACGGAATCCTATCACCATCTTTTGGTAATAGAACTCAATTTTATTTTACTTTTGTTTACATTACTTTAGTCTTCTTTCCCTATATCACACAGCCTCGGTGCAACCATCCATCACATTATTTCTATCTCCCTCACCCCATCTCGCCCTCATTAGTGAATGAGACTGTGACCCAATTGAGCCCGTTCAGTCTTTGCTGTCCCAACACTATGACTTAGGAGTGAAATGATACAGGGATGTTGGGGAAATGGAGCTAAGTTTTTCTATTTATTTATTTGTTTGTTTGTTTTTAAGTTTTTCTAATATAAGTTTTCAAACAGACTCTCAGTGAGTTCCCAACACCCTCTGAGATATTATTACTCCTGATCTTTCTTTGGCCAGGTATATCAGGCTTTTTTTTGAATGTATGAGTTTTTCAGTGAAGTGTCCTTCCAATAAATTCCTTCTAAACTTACTCATCCAGACTCAATTTCTGCTGTTTGTAGCCAAAGAATCCTAACCCATATAGTAATTTTCCAGGGCTTACCTACTTTTAATTTGGAGGGACAATTTAAAATTGTCAATTTAGGGGCGCCTGGGTGGCGCAGTGGGTTAAGTGTCCGACTTCAGCCAGGTCACGATCTCGCGGTCTGTGAGTTCGAGCCCCACGTCGGGCTCTGGGCTGATGGCTCAGAGCCTGGAGCCTGTTTCGGATTCTGTGTCTCCCTCTCTCTCTGCCCCTCCCCCGTTCATGCTCTGTCTCTCTGTCCCCAAAATAAATAAACGTTGAAAAAAAAATAAATTAAAAAAAATAAAAATAAAAAAAATAAAATTGTCAATTTAAAAAGGCAAAATAGAAAAACATTTTTAAAAGGCAAAAAAAATAAAGGAATTTAACTATAACTTTTCATTACTAAAAATCATGTAAAAAAACAATATACAGCTTTCACTTAACTTGAAGAAAATCAAACTAATCTGCGTATTATCAAAACATATCCAGGGTAATACAGAAGACCTACTAAGAAGCAAGAATCCTTTGCCCCATCTCTCTCCGCCCCAGTTCTATTCCTTACAGGGAACTTCTTTTAGCCATTGCTGTTTTTAGACTTCTGGTTGCTCTCTTATTTTTACATAATTTGCTAATTCCTGATTTTTTAAACTATAAATATTAGCAATCACATTCCTATTACAGCCTAGAAAAAATGATTTGCATCAGCACTCTCAGTGTTCACTATATTTTAAAATTATGTACTTATATTGGTTTTACTTATTTTAGCAACTAAAGAGAGATATATCTTGATTGCCCACAATATAAAATGAGGATTTCACTGTCCCTAAAATTACCTTCAATTCAGTATCTGTCATCTGTTTATGTACTTTTTTGCATTTTTTTTATTTTTAAAAATTTATTTGAGAGAGAGAGAGAGAGAGAGAGAGAGAGAGAGAGAGAGAGAGAATTTTAAGCAGGCTCCACACTCAGCGTGGGGCCCAAAGCAGGACTCAATCCCATGACCCCTGCGATCAGGACCTGAGCCGAAATCAAGAGTGGGATGCTCAACTGACTGAGCCACCCAGGCACCCCTGTACTTTTGCATTTTTAAGGGTAGTGAATTTTACATTGAATTCAGTAAATTTATGGTTCTTGAATTTTGCCCCTGAATTGAATTTAAAAGTTGAAAAGCAATGTACAGTATTTTCATTATGACGACCCTTCCCTTTCTCCATCCCTCCATCCCTTTCTTTTATCCCTCCCTCCCTTTCTTTCCCAAGTTCTTAAACGGCATTTTTCCTTTGTGCTAAACACTGTTCTAGGTGTTGGGGTACAGTGGTAAATATTGTTTATATCAATAGGGACATGCACTATGTTTCTTATCTAATACTTTAATTTTCCTGAAGTTTCTGATTTTCCTTTAAGTTTATTTATTTTGAGAGAAAGAGGGAGGCAGAGAATCCCAAGCAGCCTCTGTACTGCCATCACAGAACCCGACTTGGGGCTTGAACTCATGAAACCCTGAGATCATGACCCGAACCAAAACTAAGAGTCAGAAGCTTAACCAACTGAGCCACCCAGGTGCCCCCTAAAGTTTCTGATTCTTTTACCTACCCACACCAACACATTTTTCTTTTTCTTTGTTTTTGTTTTTCTTTCTTTCTCTTTTTTTTAATTGTTTATCATGTCCTTAGGCATGCATACACTCTCAGCTAACTAATTGCTTCTCTCCAGTTGCCTCAATTTGTTTTTCCATTGAGACATTTCCCCTGAAGTCCTCCACCTTCTTGCACAAATCTAGCTGTTAGCTATTTATCCTCCTGGGATATCCCTAACAAGCCTGCTGATTTAGATAGGTCTCTTATTGGACCCATAACTTTGTTCCTTATTTAATCACTTACTACATGATAGCACATCTTTCATTAACTTTCTAAGAATGTATGCATGCAACATAAGACACAAGTGTCTAAAACGTCTTTCTCTGGTGCTTATATGTGATTTGAGGATTTGTTTCAACACAGAATTTCTAGATTTAAAATTATTTTTTCTCATAATTTTAAAGGCATTTCTCTAACATTTTCTAGCATCTGATGTTACTGATAATGTCTGAAACCAGTCTAATTTTTGCTCTTTTTAAAAATAAAGAAATCTTTAATTTCCCTTCCTTTCTTCCTTCCCTCCTTCTGTCTGGAAATTTTCAGAGATTTCTCTTTATATTTAGTGTCCTGAAATCTATAGTGATATATTTAGCCTATTTTTGAGTCATTTATTTCATTAATAACTTATCATTATAAGTTTTCCCATGATCGACATTATCAGGGCACATGTGTTCCTTCTCTTTGAGAATAGTTCCATTCAATATTTGTTTGATAATTAAATTTCTTCTATTTTTTTTTTCAAACTCTGAAACTCTTCATACTTGGATACAGGGCCTACTGGGTAGAACAATTATATCTATATTATTTCTCACTGATCTTGTCTTTTTATTTTAAATTTTAATTGATTTTCCCAACTGTGTATTTTTGCAATTGTACAGATTTATTTTGGAAGTTAGTCACAATTTTAATTTTCTAAGAGTTGTTTTTGTCTGGTGTGTCCTTTTCCATAGTACCTTATTTTTATTTTATGGATGTAATACCTTGACTTTCTCGGAATATGCTAGAGACTTATTTTTTACATTTCTTTTCTGAGGGAGAATCTTCGCAGAAGAAAACTCTGCTTCCTTCAGGGTACATTTTGAATCTATTTTTATCTTGGTCTTTCTTTATGCTACGGGTTTTCTTCACGTGACTGGTCATTCTGGTTCACTAAATGCATCTTTAAGAACGAAGCAGGAAAAAAAAAGAAAAAAAATAAGTAAAAAAAAAGAACGAAGCAGGTGTGAGATGGTTTCGAAATACTGCGCACATTGGTGGGGTTTGTCCACTGGCACGTTGCACTACAAGGGCTGTGCATAGAGAGGTGACTCTGAGCCTGAAGTGGCTCACTTTCCAGCTGACCAACTATGGTGAGTGTTTATCCTTCCCACACAAATTGTGTGATAGTGTGTGTGTGTGTGTGTGTGTGTGTGTGTGACAGAGACAGAGAGAGAGAGAGACCGACAGACCTGTAAGGGAAGGAAGTAAAAGACATTTGTTCTATAAACTCATCATTACTGAGCCTCCGTCCAGCCAGCCCCAGCTTGCATTCTTGCTCTCTCTCCTTTACAGAGGCCACATTGCGTCTGAAGCTGCCTGGTTTCTGGGCATCTGCCGGACAGCAGGTCTCATTCCACTGCAGCCCGCATTCCGAGTGTGCTCCAGGCCTCCCCTCCCTGCACAATCAGCTTCCATCAGCCTCCCATCTCCCTGAAATATTCTGAAAATTCCCCTCAGGTGCTGGCTGCTTTTGTGTTCTTTGTTGTGATGGGATGGTATCTTTTAAAATTCCTTCCCTGGCACTATAACAGGGACCGGGGTAAATGAAAAGAAGCTATATTCACACTGCATTCGCCTTCCTGAAGTGGAAGTGAACTGCGAGTACTTTTTAATTCTGCTGAAGAAGTATACTTTTGTTCAGTTCTGTAGGTGGAAGGGCATTTATGAATGTCAATTATAGTTTATATTTAAATTTTTCTATATTGGTAATTTTGAAAATGCCTTAGTGACTTAATATTTAAAAATCATATAAAATCCATGACTTTTAGACATAGATTTAACAATTAAAATTAATACCTGGGGGCACTGGGGTGGTTCAGTCAGTTAAGCGTCCAATTCTTGATTTCAGTTCAGGTCATGGTCTTGAGGTTTGTGAGATGGAGGCCCTCATCAGACTCCGTGCTGACAGTGCAGAGCCTGCTTGGGATCCTCTCCCTCTCTCTCTCTGCCTCTCTCTCTCTCTCACTCTCAAAATAAATAAACCAAAAAAGAACAATAAACAACACCTAATGTTTATTATTTTTCATTTTAGAATGCTCTACTGTGTCTCATTCTTAAGGCATTTTGCACATTCTGATTGTAATCAGAGGTAAAAGCACTTAAAAGAGCAGAAAGCCAGTCACTTTGGAGAGCATGTACGAAAAGAAACTCCCCAACAAACCTCTTCTATTTCACTGGCCCAGCAAACCTCTTGCCACATCACGGGCCTACCCTTAACTAAGAGAGTTGCACTGGCTTTAATTTGTGTAGACAAGTGAAAGCCTACCTCTGTAATCAGGGATGATTTTCCACTGCGTGGCAAACACTGCACGAGGGGAAGGGAGGGTGCGGGCAAAACTGTGAAAGTCTCCAAGGAGGGAGAAAGGGAAACACGAATACTCAACAGGCAACCAAAATACCCACTATACCTGCAATCTTTTACCCAACCAATCACTCAATGACAATACATTCAAGTCACTGTACCGTAGAGGCATTGGAGAAGCTTTCGTGAATAAACCGTGGTCATGGAGATACGTATGTTAGGGTAAGCACAGAGAGGTACGGCCCAGACATGGGAGAGTCTGGCAAATCATGAGGAATGCGGATGTTAGTTTTCTGAATCGGAAATTGTTGAAGTGTTTTAGATAGAGGAGGGACTTAATACATCTTGCCTTTTATGGATATCACCCAAGGTCAGATATTTGGTGGCCAGAACTAGGGTCCGACATACCATGTAGAACACTCTTCCTTTCTACTGCTTGTCTTCAGTCCTGTACTTATTCATCCCTTTATAGCTATTGTTCTAATTATTGTCTGTAAGTGTTAATTACCAAAATAGAAGCCCAGCTGATGTGAATTATATGAACTTCACTATTAGACAACTGCAATCATCCTCTTTATAACTTGTTTTCTCATCACAGATGTACCAAAAATCACATCACTGCCATCAATTTACTTCAGGGAATACTTTAGAAATTATATACCTTTTCCCTTCTTCTATTTCCTTGGACATAGGCTGTTATTTAATCGATGTTTGTACTTACAATATGATTAATTCACAACAGCGTGTGATATACCTATATACATTCATACCACTTTTTTTTTCCTTTTTTGAGAGAGAGAGAGAGAGAGAGAGAGAGAGAGAGAGAGAGACAGCAAGCATGTGTGGGGGAGGGGCAGTGGGAGAAGGAGAAAGAGAATCCCAAGCTGGCTCCACTGCCCAGCGCAGAGCCTGATGCAGGGCTTGGTTCCATGAGATCATGACCTCTGTGGAAATCAAGAGTCAGAGCCTTAACTGACTGAGCCACCCAGCATCCCCATACCACTTACTATTAAATTTTTTTAATTATTCGCTAATTGATTTACACTTTTTAAGCATTTTGTTGTTGTTGTGCAAAAATTCTAGGCAATGTGTTAGTTACATATAGTTCTGAACTAACAGAAAATTCATCAACAAATCTAAACCGAACAAAGTGTATCTGTCTAAAATTATGAGATGATTTTTTTCTAACTTCCACTGTGAATTTTACTCATTTTACCTAATCCTAATTATTTTTTAAAGTACATCTGCTTAGACTTCTGTAGTATCGCTACAAGCTGGCATTTTGATTTCCGAAAGAATTATTTAAAATTTAAATTTGGCATCTGTCAAAAACAAAACAAAACAACAAAACAAAACTCTGTCATCTTATTGGATAATATAATATAGCATCTAATGACTGCTGAACTTAACCAATCACACAGAATGACAGGGGAAAACCACCCCAACAGAAACTTCATGTCAAAATCATTGAGGAAAAAAAAAAAATAAAAGTATGATAAATTAATGCCTTTCTGGTCTACTAGATCTTATTCTTATTAGTCCATGCAAAATTTATGGTGCCAGATAACCAGCAAACAGAGACAATATAATCTTTTTTGTAAAGTACTGTCAGAAACTTTTACAGTGGTCCCGGTAATATGATCCTGGGCCTGTCTGACAGTCTAGGACACAGAGAGAGCTGTCAACCCAGGAGCAGGCCGGAGATGATTGTTAAGGGGATTTGGTACTCCTTCTATTTGCCTAATAGAGAGCCTTGTGCTCAGCATTTCCTGAAGCAAAAGAAGACAGATGAAATCTCTGGGCACTTCATTGCTACTGCCTCTCAAAGATTTCCTGTCAAAACGGGCCTATGAGGGGAGAAAGGTTTTCAATAACATTTTTTTTTTTTTTTACCTGGCAGGATTTTCAGCCTTGCTATGAAAAGAGTTTGAAGGCTCTGTCTTTGTTAAGGAAAAAAAAAAGAAGAAGAAAAAAATGCTGCCAAACTACCAGATCTAGTTGTGTTTAAAAATAAAAAAGCAATAGAGCAATATGACTCCTATTACCATAGCATAGAGAGAAAAAACAGTTTTGATTGACATTTTATCAATATTTTAGGGGTTTTTTTCCCTCTGAAATGGTGGAAGTGACCTTGATGTTCCTACTTCTCAACTGAAATAGGGAAAGTATGTTTGTTGTCAACCATTTTCGGGACTCTTTTAGTAGCTTGAGCAACAAATGAGGAGCTAAGGTCTCATTTTTGCCAAAGGGATGTTTGCCAATCTGCCTTCCTCCTTATTAATGCTTTACTCCTTTACTTCTGCCATCCTTGTCAGTCAGCCAAGCAGCCCACAGATATGTAAGAGCTTGTGAGAAGACAAAGCTTCTGTCCTCAAGGGCCTGATACTCTACAGGAAGAGGCCCTTGCAAGGGTGGTCACTGTGCAGATTTCTAGGAAAATATATTCGCACTCATATCTTTTTAGTAGCACCAGACAAGTCAGGAACCACATGCATTAGCTGTTCATTCTTTGCTCCTAGACACAGAAGCTGTTTTTGTCACTGTTTAGCATGGTTTGCGAGCAAAATCACAGCTTACATTTCTTCCCCTATATTGCACCTTCTGAATGGAACAAAGGCAGAGAATCTGAATAAAATAAACAAAAAAGGTGACAAAATGAGGATAGTAAGTAGGATACTCAAAGTTTTCTCAAACTGTAATTCCCAGCTTGTGCCTTTGGTGCTAATTTGCCCAGGCATCTTTGTTCGTTAACTGGCATGTTGTTAGCAAAGTGGGAACAGAAAGCCAGCATAGAAGAAGAATTCAAAACCAAAACAAACAAATAAAACCCTCAACTATCTGTAGACAGTTAATAAGGGCACACAGGGCAGGAATCCCAAGAATAATATAGAACAGAACAACTGATTTTGGTAACAAAGACCCTCATGTCATTAAGAAAAATGTTAAATCATGTTGCCCATATTTTGTCTGCAGAGATACGAAAACATGCCACAAATTTAATAGCATCTTAACCAAATTTATATACTAAAAATGGGTATAGAAATACCGCCTTTGTGTACTGAAAAATAGATTTATAAGAGACACGCCATCCCGCCGAATAAACTGGGTAAGTAAGATGTTACCATATATGGAAATTGAGCATATTCCATTTAAGCAGATTTATTTCATAATATTATGATATATTTTTTATGTAGTGAAATTTTAGAAATTTATGCATCAAAACCCTGTAACATCAACACGTAATTTAACACAATAGGTAAAAACAACAAAGTTTCCCTAAAACAGCAGCTACACTTATGGTGGACCATTAATTGTCAGCTTGTAGGCAATGCAAAGTCTTCCTTAATGGGGAATTCCCAGGTAGAGGAGCTAACTCAGAGAACAGCAGCAGCTTTGAACAAAGGATTTCTTTTTTTTTTTCTATGAAGGAGGTGAAGATAAGAAGTAAGGGAAGTCTGGAAGTACATGATCATGAGTTAAGGATAAAGAATACTATGGAATATTTGGGCAGTGCAGGGACATGAGCAATGTTACGAGAGGACCCAATTATGTACAGATGTGTGAGTAAACATAGACATTTTATTGTTTAGAAAAGGCTAGGGTCATGATGAAATCCTTTCCAGAAACTCAAGACCAATTCCTTTCATAACAAACCACTGTGGTAAAGTCTGTATATAACAAAATTTTTGCTAAATGCCAGCAGTGAAATACCTCTTATCTATTAAAACCAAATGCCATTAAGACAAAAGTAACCCAAAACAATGCTGGGCAGTCTTTGGAAATTGTAGTAGGGTTTGAGACTTCAGGGAAAGAGAGAAGCAGGACAAAGAATGAACAGTCAACAAGATTTAGTAAGCCAAATTTCCAGACAATAGCAAACTCAGACATTGTTCAAAGGAGTGACAGTAAGTTCTCTTCAAAGGTGGACCAGTGTGGAAATCAAAGGCAAACCCAGAAGTTTATCTGAATGTTAGAAGCTGAGAGCCATAAAGGCTTTGGAGGATAATCACAGGCAAGATTTTGAATGAACTGAGATCTTGAAAATCTTTTTGGTTGTTGACTTTCCTTTTTCATAAGAAAGTTAGTCTAAATGGGTATACATTTTCTTCAATTCTGATCACTTTTTGAGCTACACATTCTTCACGCAGCAATGTCAAACTAGTCAGATTGAAGAGGCTAACATGCTTACACGAAGCCACACAAAAGTTAGTGTGGTATGCATGTTAAATCAAAAGATCAGAAAGGCAGAACATCAATTCTTCGATCCACTTGGATCCCTTAATTCTGAGTATAAAAATAATTGTTGGTGAGTTTGTGATATATATAACCTCTGTCCATTTGTCTATTGGAACTATAAGCATAGGAACAAATCACTGACAGAGAATCAATAAAGATTTTGTAAATGTGACTGGATAAATAGAGAGCTAAAAAAATCTCTTGTTTGAATTCAATGGAGATTTTTCCTTCCACAGCTAATGGCTCAAATGTTGAGAACAAAAGCAGAAGACAGATTTGGCTTTGCCTCCTGCATTTTGGTGCCCTATTCTGTTACCCAGTGCTATTCTAGAATTAATGAAATATCAAAACCAAGCTGGTGGAATTGCTGCTAATTTGGCGTGTAATGAAACAAAAGAATCTAAAATGCATATGCTCCTACTTTCATACAAAGAAAAGACAATAAAAAAAAGAACAAATTACACTTTCTATCTTGGGATATGAAACAATTACAGGAGGAGGAAGGTGGGGAGTGTAAGACTCAATGGACCCTTTAATGAATAGTAGCAAAATATCCACCTCAACAAATGGCATTCTTCATACCTTAAGGATAGAAATAGCCTACTTCCATTCAAAGTTTTGTAAAAGGATCTTTATAGATTTTTCCCCCCACTGACTTAATGTCAACTTTTGGAATTAATCGGCTTTCATTAGGGGACAAGTACATGCATCACAACAGCTTTTATATTTTTCCAATCGTCACTTCGTCTGGGACTGAGCCCATCCTAGGGAGTTTCCACATTCATCTGACATCAATTATCCCAGGCTCCTGCTGATATCCAAGTCATGTCATAATAATTAACTTGTATCTATTACAACCAAGTTTCATAATTAACATTTTATTTGTCAAAATTTTTTCTCACGGACGTGTTTTAAGATATAGTGAATTTACTGGCTTTCAAATGCTCTTCTATTTTATAACTGACAGTGAGATTCAGTCCCAGTTTAAAATTCAAATGACCATGCACTTTCTTTGTCCGGATTTAAATAATCTAGATATACTTAATGATGAAGGAAATAAAAGTGGAAGGTAGATTACCTCAAAACAGACTAGGTTGCCTTAAACTTAAAAAGTCAAATAATTTTTGAAAAATTCCATCCCTAGCTCATATTTTCTAATGCAAATTGTAAATCCACCATCATAATCTCTCAAGCATCACCTTCACCTTTGAAGAATTTTAGATAGTTGTATGATCGCTATGTAATTTATAACAAAGGCATGCAAACCAAATAAAATTAGGACCCTAGCATTTTAAAAATATATAACTTACTCAGTACAATGACAGCATGGGGAAAAATGGTTGCATACAGAATTTGAGGAATTTCAGAATTTATATCGGACCCTATCAACTTTGGAATGAGAATATATGTTAAAACAAGGCTGCTATCATTCACATAATTCTCTCATCAATCTCCTAAGTTACAAAAAATGTTAAAACAAGATATTGAAAATGATAAGGATCCTCTTGATCTAAAGCAGGTGGGTGATGGACAGTAAATCTGATGATTGCCTTTGAATTGACAAATTGAAAGTTATATAAAGTTATAACTTTATTTGATCTAAGGCTAACTAAAAACGGGAATTTGGCCTTCCTGAAAAAAGTTGTAATTTGAGGAAACAGCATCCTCTAGATCCTAAGAGTATTTTTAAAAAAAATATCCATTGGGAAAAACGGCTATTTAAGAAGCTAACAGGACCATTCTCTACAAGAGACTGACGAAGGTTTCTTCTCTTACCTGTTTTAAGATATATAATTAGGCTAATGTTTTTTCATCAGCCAAAGAATTTATTTAATTTCCCAAATTCTAAAATCTCTCAATTATATTTTTCACATACCAAGAAGCTGTTTGATCAAAGATTAACTTCTTATACTTTTTTAGTCAATACTTCCCATAAAAGTATGTAGGAAATTAGAAAAGCAATTAAAATGTTTTAGAAAGTGAAAAATAAAACTCTAGTGTGGCTTCCTAGGAACTAAGCAATAATATATTAATTCTAATTATTTATATTTATGTAGCATTTCATCATTTAGATAGTATTTTTAGATGTATTATCTCATAGAAATGCAGGATATATTATCACAAACAAATAAGAAAAATGAGGTAAAATTAAGGAAAGTGATTTGTCTTTTATAGCTGCAAAATAGTAATAAGTTGGGAACTCAAATACAGACCTCACACTAATCCTTTGTGTCAATGTTCTTCAAAGGATGGAGAATATATAAACATATTTACCAATGACAAATGGAATAGAAACAGAAAACTTGATATGCTCAGGAGCCCATTAGTTTATGGTTCTCTGTTACCAGTAATAATTCCTTCTGACTCTATCCTTTTGAATACCTGAATAAAATCTTAGAATCTCCCTTATGCTTTTTTGTTCCCGCCTCCCATCTGCATTGATTTTCTACTGATTCTTCATTTCCATCTCTAAGGGATTGCCAGAAGTCCAGTCCAGGAGGAAAACAAAAACAAAAACAAAACAACAACAAGAACAACAACAACCTTTAGTAAATCATCTCTTTCTCCAAGTAAATAAGAATACCAGGGAAGTTCCCAGAACAAAACCAATCACTTACACAATATCAAACTATGAAACCCATGGTGTAGATCTGAGACTGGCATGTATGAGTCTGCTCCAGCAGAAAATCATGCCTCGAAAATGCAACTCAGGACTCCAGGCACCTAATGACACCAATTGGTATTCACACTGGAATACAGACTGCTACATATGCTCACTGCAAATTTTGCTTCAGGGAAAAATGGAGGACCGTTTAAGTGACTCCTTCTGTGCATTGAACAGTCTACTTACAGAAATGCCATACTAATTTTAGGGAAACTCTCTGCAAAGCTCACTTGAGTAGGTAAGGAGTGAATATAAATGTCCCAAATTATTAAATATGTATTTCATCAAACCTGGCAACCAGGAGGTGATTGATTTTGTACTCAGCTCATTCACACACCCTTATTTTTTATATACTATTTTGGAAGGTCTTTTTTTTTTAATTTTTTTTTTCAACGTTTATTTATTTTTGGGACAGAGAGAGACAGAGCATGAACAGGGGAGGGGGAGAGAGAGAGGGAGACACAGAATCGGAAACAGGCTCCAGGCTCTGAGCCATCAGCCCAGAGCCCCCCGGGACCGCGAGATCGTGACCTGGCTGAAGTCGGACACTTAACCGACTGCGCCACCCAGGCGCCCCTAATTTTGGAAGGTCTTAATCCTCTCCTCTATAGGTGAAATATTTTTCTTCTTCTTGATCACATAATGAAATATACTATTTGGGGACACATTAGATTTGTTGTAAGTGGTAAAATCTCCTCTCCTATATAGGTGAAATATTTTTCTTCTTCTTGATCACATAATGAAATATACCATTTTGGGACACATTAGATTTGTCGTTAAGTGGTAAAATCTCTGAGGCACAAACATCCTTTAAAAAATATATCTGAATCATCATACTTAAATTTATATGATATATTGGATATATATACAATATTTATATGATATATTGGATATATTGGCTAATATTTTAAAGCACTATCTCCAATATGCATTATGCAGCAGAACATAAGTGTAGAGAGAAGCACAGCAGCAATCAAAAGATAGCTTCTGGGGGCACCTGGGTGGTTCAGTTGATTAAGTGTCCCACTTCAGTTCAAGTCATGATCTCACAGTCCGTGAATTCAAGCCCCACACTGGGCTCTCTGCTGTCAGCACAGAATCTGCTTCGGATCCTCTGTCTCCCTCTCTTTGCCCCACCCTCTCTCCCTCCCTCTCTCTCTCCCTCTATCTCTCTCAAAAAAATTTTAAAAAATGTAGCTTCTGTTGTCCTAAACACATCCCTAACCACGGAACCACCATCTTCCACACTAAAAATAAGATACAAAATGTAGGATCAATGTCATTCATGGAAACTGTAAGACAAAACAAAGAAAAGAACAACAGAAACAAAATTTAGGTCTGCCCTTGAGAATATATATTTGTAAAACTGGATTTCTAAATATTTTTTAAGCCTAAATTTTAAGTTTGGGAAAGTTGACTTCCATCTTCCTTGAACATGAGTGGGGAAAAAAAAAGAGAGATAGAAAGAAAGCATCTGCCAGGTGGGTTTTCCAAGTCTTGATTATTAAACAGTAATTTTCATCAGATTTTAAATGCTCCCATCAATAGCAAGATTGTAGACGGATGATACAGCTAAATCACTGCTGATAGACAATTAGTTGAGTCTGCTGTCTCAAGCCAAGATTGGCAGAGTCTACTACGCTCGTAATCAAATTCCTCCACATTCAACAGAGCAGGCCTGAGTTTTCTAGTTAATGCTATGAAAGCAGCATTGAATAAATACAAATGGCTTAATCTTCTTTTGCAGTCATATTCTCCTACACTGGTCTATGTAATTAGGAAAATACTACATCTCATGTCCTGAATAGTGAATACAGCAGATTGTTAATCATTATATTTATATGGTTTATATAAAAAAATATTTAAATTCATGAGTACTGTAAGATTTCTTTCAAAGAATATTAATACATGGACAATACCTGAATATATATTATTATGTCTGTAGCTTACTGATGTGTCTATGGTGTTCTCTTAAGAGAACCGTTACAAAGCAAAATTCAGGTATAGCAAATGTTGAAGAAAAAAAAAGTGCTTATATTTTTGTTTCTATGTACGTGCATAAGATATATATACACATATGTACATACATATACACATATATACACATGTATATACATGTATACATGTGTATGTATACATACATATATACACATATATACATACATATATGTATGTACATAATACAGACAAATTTGGAGTTTGCACATTCCAAGGGAAGACACATTCCCATATAGGTGAAAAAACAATCCTACATTCAAATAAAAATGTGACATATTAAAATGTATACTGAAAGTACTTCTAGTAAAGCCTATTTTATAAAATGTATTGTGAACTGTATTTTATCTGTATTTTACACCAATGTAATATTGATTTCCTACAAAAACACATAAATAAAAGATTTATGAGGAGTGTAGCAAATCTCATTTGGCCAACAAACCGTAACTCTTTTGTGTCTGCTTTATGAACAGGAGCAACAATCGTAATGCTTCACATATTTCAATAATTCATCAAAAATGTACAAATGTTCATCATTTAAAAATAATTAAGAGAATAAGAATAATAATGGTGATTAATAACAAAGTCCTAAAGATTTATTTAACTCCCTCACATCCTTGCAAACAACAAAAAATTTATGTATATGTATCTGTGTACAATATATAAAGGGATGCGCAGTTTGTACTTTCAAAAATGAGTTTATGAAAACTAAACAGATGAGGAAATTAACAGGCAAACAAACGGTTTTTGAAATAAAATAGGTTTCTGAGACATGGAAAACAATATGATTACTTAAAAAACACAAAACATAGCAGCTTGAATCTGATTGAAGTGGTTCCACACTGTGCAGGCCGAGGCAAGAATCTAGAAGTGTGGGCAGAGTACAGGGAAAGCAGGACTTCAGAACACAGAGGAACCGTTCTCCTTTTATCTGTATAACCTCCACCCTCCCTGTTTCACCTTCCAAAGTTGTAACCCTGAACTTGGGACAACAATCGGGAGATGTCTGTCAAAGCTGTTCTTCCCTCCCCTAATCTATTCTTTCACATAATTAACTGCCTGACTTATTTGTCCTCTGATTTTATCTGAGGAGCTGGCGAATTTCACTAATTCCTGCAGTTACCACATATCAATGTGAAAGAAGTATTTAATTCCCAAGATGAAAAGCAAACATTCAGAGTATGCACAAGTAAGACCAAAATACTGGAAAGTTAATAACACTTGTCACTCCTGTAGCACCTTCCAGCCAATGATTTCAAAGCCCTTAAAAAGGAAAAGCTTATCGCTCTCATTTTGCTGAAACTGAAATACAGAAAGGTTAAGTGATTTGTTTATTTATTTATTTGTGATTTATTTATTCTGCCCTCGTAAGTCAGTAATGGAGCTGGGAATAGGAGACAAAATTTCTGATTCCTTATTCTCTTTCAGACCACTCACCTTCCTTAAATGCTCACGGTAGATGCTGCTGACATTTACTTTTATAAGTCAGGCATCATCATTTTTGAACTGGCATGCCTACCCTGTGCTTAGGAATAGTCAAAAAAATCAAAGTCCATTGCTTTGGAGCTCAGAGTTCAGAGCAAAATTACTTTGAACAACTATCCCTTTGAAAAAATATGGAGTTAATGGAGACATTTATTTGGTGCATCTCCATTATGATGTCACAGATGCTGCTACCATTTATTGTACACTATGTAACAGGCACTGTGCTAGGTGCACTGAGATCATTGAAATTAAGCCATCCAACAGCCTTATCCACAGATACCACTGTTATTCAAATTTCCAGAAAATAAAACTGAGGAACAGAAAAGAAATTCACACAAACCACAAGTGGAGTGAGTGGTAGGCTACAAGTATATGCATAGCTTCTGGCTTTGGAGCCTATGATTTATTTTTTCTACTAAGCAATACTGCCTCTTCTTTTACATCACTGTATGACATCAAAAATTGATAGCAGGAAACATGTTTAGTAAAAGTAAACAAAATAAACTACTCATTCAAATGTGGACCTGCCCATCACACTGCTTGACAACATTCTTTGCCTCCAAGTGTTAATACAGTATAACCTCATACCAACACCAATTAAAAAAACAAAAAAAGCATTTAAAATTCAGAATTTCCAATGCTGATTGGAGAAAATACAGAGAAGAGGGGTTTATATGGGTGTGGGAGGTGAATTATTTTTACTAAAATGGTTACGTCCCTGCTGAAAACTCAATTTAAAAACAATTTAGATATTATCAAAGTGCCAGATATATGTAAGGGGGAATCTATAAAATAGAAATTTAAAGTGATATATTTATCCAACTGTAAGAAAGAAAATAAAAATGTAAATAATGTTTTATGTGGTACAGTAAAAAGAACACTGACCTATTCAGTTCAGACGTGGTTTCAGATTCTGGCCCAACCATAGACTGCCATGACATTGAGTCAGTTATTTAATCTTGCTGACCTGCAATTTTCTCAGTTCTAAAAGAGGGATACCCCTGCCTTGCAGGGCTGTTGTGAGGATTAAATGAACCATGGACTTTTTGAGTGAGACTCATATTTGTTTCGTTCCCCACTTCCTAACATCCAGTCCAGCATAATCCATGGTTTATTATAGATGCTAAATAAATATTTATTGAATGAATGATAATACTTAAGAATTTCAATCTAAAATCTGGCATGTTAGGTAGTCAATACATGCTATCACTTTTTAAAACTTCATTAGTGATGTTATTAGTGTTAATAATGTATATGCAAAAACTAGGAAGACTCTGAGATTTATGCTACTTGGGAGCTAATAAATTTGTCTGCCATGTTTTATGGGTTTGAGGGGAAGACATGAGACTCCCAGATCAGAGACAAGGTGCAGTTTATTAATTACAGCAATAGCCATATCAGAGTATCACCATTTTGAAACATATGCCTGAGCCCCAATTTCCTCAGGACAACATGAGGAGGGCCAAATAATGGTGGCACAACCGATAGATGATATTACAGGAGAATGAATGATCAGTAAGCACGGTCACCATTTGCTCCAAAGGGAGACACTATCTCTATTTTCCAAGGCTAAGAACAAGTCTGCCTTTTACTTTGAAGAGGGACACTGTCTCTGTCTTCTAAGACAGGACACTATCTCTGTCTTCTAAGACTGTTCTACAAGCATCCAGTGCCTCCTTCATAAAATGTGCAGAAACACAGAGTATCCTTGGAGAATTGTTATCCAGTAGTATCAAAACATAATATGGGATGCTCTGCCTTTCAAAAGTTCCTGTTATGCCAGTTCATTTTTGTGAAGGACCTATGTTGGTACCTGATTTTGCTAACCAAAATAAATCCAAAGAGAATTTTCACTTGTATGAAAAAAGGCAAAATGCAGACATAGCACTCAGCATTGTTTTATAGTGAGATTCTGTACAGTCAGTGTGTATCCTGAGCAGCAAGACCGGCACTGTGAAGGGAAGCCTGGGTGGCTCAGTCGGTTAAGCATCTGACTCTTGGTTTCAGTTGGGTCATCATCTCACAGTTTATGGGTTTGAGCCCCACGTCGGGCTCTATGCAGACGCTGTGGAGCCCGCTTGGGATTCTCGGTCTCCCTCTCTCTCTGCCCCTCTCCTGCTTGCTCTCCATGTCTCTCTCTAAATAAATAAATAAACTTAAAAAAAAGTGGCACTGTTAAGCTCCTTCTGCAGGAACTCCACTGAGCATCTCAGCATCAAGCCTCCCTCACTCTGACTGTATCTGTGTCTGTGCCTTCTCTCGATTTATTTTGTGCATCCGTTAGCAAGATGAGTCCTAAGGCATCAGAAATGCCTAAGAGAGGTTGCCTTTTTAAAATGTTCTTAATGTTCAAAAATGTTTCTGTACAAATTAAGGTAACTGCTTCCTCACTTTACATCATTTCATCTTGCAAGTTTTCACAGGAACACTCTACTTTCAGATAGTGGGGAAAATCTGTATCTTGAAATATGATTAAAATGTGATTTTTAATTATAAAACAACAGTCTAGAAAGTTACATGAAGTTATACTTTTCTTCGCAGAGAGTTTAATGTTAGATTTAATTTGTCAGATGTCAGATTAATTTGCATTTTTTAAAAATTTTACCATCTTGTGAGAACATAAACATTGGCTAGAGTTAGAAATGTGGTTCCTTTTAATACTACTCTGTGCTGAACAAGGACACCAGAGAGTTTATGAAAGCTTTTATCTATCAAAGACCTAGAAATGTGGGGTAATTATGACAGGGTTCTATGCGGCCAGACAGAGAGGGGAGGCTTCTATTTCTGTATTGGAAATAGATACACCGTCGAGGAGCACCTGAGGCAGCGACACGAACAGCGATAGACTTCCAGGTATCTCTGCCAACAGCTTTCTCAGATGATTTTCCTATTTTTCTACACTTGCCACTGGTACCTCTTGAAAGGGTGGTTTACAATTATTGCATTCACCTCTTCAATGCTCTTTCTTTCACTCCTTAATCACTTCATGTCAGACATCAGTACCAGCGGCTCAAAGGAAACCCTTCTATATCAACTGTGAACTTTCATCATATTCAGTGACTCGTCCTAAGTCTCTTCCTACTTGTGCTTTTGGTATCAGCCTGTCCATTTTGAGAGTCTACGCCTTTTGAATTCTATGCCCGGTTCTGTTCTTGCATCTCTGATAGATAGCACTTCAACCTTCTCTTACCTGGTTCTGTTTCCCATCTCATCTCTTAAATGTCAAGTTTTCTCTTGGCTCCTCTGTCCTTTTTTCTCTCCATGTTCTCTCAATGAACCCATGGTTTTCCAGCATCAGTTCTATACAGATGGCAGTGAAAAGTATTATCTCCCTTTCTCAATTTTCTCTTGATTTAGTGTGTGTTCTGGTATCTGTCAGACACTTCCACCTGGATGCTCCAACAGTGTCTCATACTCAACCTATTTATAACTTAACGTCTCTGTGTATCCAGCCAGATGAGTTCCTGCCCACGAATACCCAATTTCTTATAAGCACACTGCTGTTGTGAAACACAGTGTTGCTGCTACTCCGTCAGCATCACGTCTCAGTCGTAATACATCTTTTCCAGCAAGTCCTCGTCACCTTGGCTTAGAGCCTATAACTCACTCTTTGACAATAAAAAAAAATCTGACAGGTTTTCCTACTTTGAGGTTCCACTTCTCCCTACGCCCTGTTTCTTCTGTTCTTTTCTTTAGGAGGAGCAACTGCCAGGAAGTCTGTGATGCTCCCTGGACAAAACCCATGCCCCTTAGCGTGGCTTCAAGTCTCTCTACAACCTGGTCCTCACCTGCTTCCATTCAACAAACGTTCAAGGAACTAGAATAATGTAGAAAGTGGTGCCTGTTTGGAGTGGACACACAGGGAGGGAGAACGAAGTGACTTCAACCAATAAATAATTTGATTATTACAAAGCATCAAGTACTAAGTTCATGGGAAATGATACCACATACAGTGCTATTTCTACCCTCATCTCCTGCTATTCTCTTCCACATGCGGGATGTTATCACCAAGGCGGATTGCCTGAGATCAAATGTTGTTCCTTTTCCTTCTCAAAATACACTAATGTGTTGTATTTTTTATAACCTTTCCTTTGTCTCTTTCTTTTCACTATCGTTTGAAATCCTACCTATTCCACGCAGCCCAGCTTAAAGGCCATTGATCTTAGAATCCATCTTTGATCATCTTAGCCACTCTCAGAACAATTAGAGCTCTTTGTACAATGTTTATGATACACTTACAGCATCATACGGCAGTTAAGTGGATGCAGATCATTGCCCCCACTGTACTGGGAAGGACGTAAGGGGTGAGTACCATTATGTAATAATACTTCTTTATAATCCCCACATGCCTAAAATACTAGCCAGTTCATAGTAGACTTTCAATATTGTTGAATGAGTGAATACAGTAATAAAACACCCCTAATATTCAGGGTGTTTCCTTTGGCATAGACTAGAAAACTCCTGCAAGCTGCCACTTTATAAAAAAGCAGTCAGTGGCTGGTGTGACAGAAGCCTGGGCCTCTGCTGGCAAAGAAGTTAACAAGGTATTATGGTAGGCAGCAGTTTCATCTGGAAACTCTCCTGCAGAACCCCAAATCTCCCACAGAGCAGTTAGGAAGGAGGTCAATTTCCCAATGGGTTGAAGAAAAAAAAATCTACTAACAAATTTCACCAGAGCAGAGGTGCCCAGAGCATAATATGATCACCTCCTTGGGAACACAGTATTTCTAGGAAGGATATCATCAAAAATCAATCACTCAACAGTTCCACGAGTGCCATGTGATTCTAGGAAATGCTATTTGCAAACAGTAAAACAGACGGAGATTTGCTAAGTCTCCAGATACTCTTCTCCTAAAGCTGGGGCCTCCAATTTTCTAAGCTCATTAAACTACTCTCTAATTTTATGCCTATAACACACTGCTATGTATGTGGTTTAAAACAATCATAAGATTTAGCATATTATGTCTTCGAAGCTCTTTGCACACATCAAGTAATTATCCACATAACACCCCTGTGATGTAGGTATTATTATTCCCATTTTATAGATAAGGATATTGAGACACTAGAGATCTAATAATTTGCCTACGGCAGTATAGCAGACCAGCTGCAAAAACCAAATTAAAATAAAATTTTCTGATTCTTTGTCCCGATTTCAGGCTGTAAAATTACTAGATATCAGACTTTCCTCTATAAACACACTCTATAGTATCTATGTGGATACATAGTGATATGCATACAGATCTCACAAAATAAGTATCACTATTATTTAACAGGAATATAGATACTTCCATATTATGCTGCTCTCTGCATGTGAGGATAAAAGAAATAAACATTATCCCAGTATGTTTGGGAAATATATATTAACTGCATAATTCTGTTTAATTATCTGTACCTCTTAAAGGTATAAATAACAGTCCACACTGTTACCAATTTTAGTATTCTCACAATGAGATGATTAGAAACAAAATGGCTGGTTTGAAAAATATTTCTTAGGACCTTCGTTTTGTGTTGTAATAAATACCTCACTGAACCAAATGGGGAGGACATGATAATCCTGTACCTCATGCAAAATCAATTACATTTTGGTTCAAGATTCTCAGTGGCTGAAATAGGATATTATTTTATGTCATGAACAATATGTTGTTCCAGTTACTAAGGAAACCAGTAGCAAAAACTAAGTTTACAATGATGCATTCTCAAGAAATTGACTACAATGTCAGTCTCTGGGGCATCATTACAAAGTGCTGTTTGCATTTAAATTTCTTATAACCCTTAAGCAACTGATTTGTTTGTTTACAAGCATGAGTATGCATTTTTACTCTGGAAAAAATTTCTAAAACATTCAACCAATACATCGATATTTAACCATTTGGAGAGCTACCCGTTAAGCATATGATGTCTCTTGCTGAATTATTATGTGTGGATTTGTGCTTCCGTGGGTTTCCAATGAGACCTCCCTTAAAGCCTCCACACATAATGTGCTCCTCACTAATGAAAGCTGCACATTCTGTTTCACACATGGCAACAAATAGGTGAAGTCATGTTGACTTCTACTGTTGCATGTCACAAATAACAAGATTCTACAGGAATCAATACATCTGTTTTGCACACAAGGTTTCTAGAGTCTACGGCTATTCGAGGCGGACTCCAAGTTCCTCAGGGAAGGCAAGGAAAACCCCAGATTTTTCTTGACAGACACTTGCCTCTTTTGTCAAAAAGAAACAACAAATATTCTGATGAGTTACTGATGCTTTTATAGTTGAAAACTCTCCTGACAAACTACTCTACTGACCAGAGATGACAAGGCCTTGACACGCTGCCTCTTCCTTCAGAATATATAGAACTGCTATAGGAGCTGATCAAACTGAATTCAGCCACAGAGAAAGAGAGAGTGATGGACATAGAACAGCGTCAGGGACAGGACTCTGGGCTGTTTTCCCTTACGGAAATCAACATCCATCCATTGTCTCCAGAATTCATTTGCAGCGTATCCTTTGTCTTAAGGTTTTGCACTTAGAACTTTGTAATGATTTTTGTACCAAAAGCAATTCTTGAGCTCCAAATTTATTCTATATTTAGTGAAATAAAACCCCACAAACAGTACGAAATGAACCTTTGCTGAACAAATCACTTTTATGACTAAGCAATCGCACAAACTCACCCCAAGGAACACAAAAACTAAATAGAAGAGACAAGATTTCTATTCGAAACTGAGACAAGCAATTGCAAATTCAGCCGTCCATAATAAAACAAATTTAATTAAGTAACATTCTAACTTTAAGAAGTATGCTCACTGATTTAGATCAGGGTTTCTTTCTTGTTTTGGAGGGGGGGGGTTCTTTGCAGAAAATTATTTTAGCACAGTGCTTGTAAGCCGACTAGCATTTTGCATTACTCATTTTTTTCCTTCCCTCCTACTCAGCATCAGCATGCATGGTAAATATATTGCTCCTGAATAGGAAGAAATTATGAAAAGTAGAAACAGAGATCAAGCTTTCCTAGGTGTCTGGGAAACCAGCACACTGGAGGCTCATTTTTTTGTAAGGTTTCTTTTATTTCCCATCAATATGCCATAAGCCTGATCTGGAGGATCCCCTCTAGTTGAAGCAAGAAAGTAATTAAGTCTCCAGGCTCATCACAACCTGTGCAATCTCATGTGCAAAGATTGTGCTTTGAGTCAAACAGCTTTTAGTTTTATGACAAAGACTCCTGTAACGGAGGGTTAACAATTAAAGGCAGGCAGTGTGTTTCTCTCACGGGGCTTGAAGCTCACTCAAGTGCTACAATCAGCAATCTCATTTGAAAGGGAAACTGGTTTAAACCCAGACTTTTTGTTCTTGTTTTTTTCTTTTATTTTGTTTTTACTTATCTTTATTTTCTGTTTAAGCTCGGCCTTTCTTTGCTGCACCTGTTTACTCATCTTGCTTTCCGTGAGCCCCTTTTTCTTGGTCTCCACCCTTAGGAAATGTTAGGTATATTTCCTCCTTGGCAGGAGTCGTATAATAAAAATCAAATCCTTGGTCAGTCTGTGTGTGGATTGTTTACTAGTTAGCCTCCAATGCCTTGAACCCGAAATGTATCACTGGCAGGTGTAAAGAGGTCTCCTGGAGGGTGCCAGTTCAGCTGAGTTCCTGGCCAAGATAACAATACACACCTACATGTACACACCCTTTGCCTTTTCAGTGCCTTTTATCACTGTCCTGTCTCTGTGTGGAGGTTGCACGCACCCGCCTCATTAAACAGCACAGAAATAAAGGCTTACCTTACTTTACCCCTTCTAATAAGGGCTGCCTTTTTCTTCTGTCTCCACGTTAGACACTGCTTGCTTTCTGTGATGCACCTGCATCACAACAGTTCAGTGGGTCTTTTTAAAATTAGATATTAAAATGCATGTCATTTGTTTTGGGCCTAATGGCATGGGTAATATGCTGCTAATATAAAGACTGATTTAATGAATTAGCTCAAAGACTGTGTAACGCATTTCTTGGGCAAGGGGTGGGGCGGTGGTGGCGAACGCAGGCAAAACCCTTCTAAGGAACACACATCAGCGACCTTCCGGTCAAGTCCCTGTGAGGGGCTGGAGATCCTCACACAATTTACAGAAGCACATTTTTAGAAGCTGAACCTGAGGACAGTTACTTTGTTTTGCTTTTTAAAGGAGATATTTAGAATCTGAAAGAATATATAAATCTCAGCGATTTAGATCATTAAAGCTTCAAGTGAACTTTTTTTTTTTTAAAAAAAGGTTACTGTCATAATTTTTACCGTTTCAGAAGAAAGGACAGAACTAAAACAGCTGAGAAGGGAAAATAAAGATGACAAACAGTTCAGAATGTGATTAAAAACGTGTCCTTCTGCTAGCACTGACTGTTGAACACAGCATCCTGAATGAAATGAAATGTGTCCTGTGTGAGCCGCAGAGTGCACGGAAGAGCCTCACAGCGATGTTGCCAAATAGTCCTTAACGTCTATTGGAAATTAGCAGCAATATTTTTGTTTTTCACTAAGTCCTGCCACTTTTCTCTGACAGTTATTTTGGAGGAGGGCAGAGGACAGGGCCACTAAGAAGAGATGCCTGTAAACGAAATAAGAAAACCTCCAGCTTGCTCTCGTATTTTTATACCCTTTATGTAGCAGGCAGGATTCGCTGATTTGCATACGTAATTGCAGGAGTTAAAGGTCCACCTACAGAAATTGCAGCACAAACTTGAGATGCAGATGGGGGACACTGGGGTGACAGAAGTTGGCCTCTTTGCTCGGGTTCTTCCTTTGAGTAATGGGAAGGGTCCCTACTTATCTGTTTTTATCAAATTCTTTCACCTTAACTCTGCTTCAAAGTCATAAAAAAATCTTCTATCTTAACCTTGGCACGAGGTCAGGAGAAAAGACTTTGGAGGGTGCATTTATAGGTTTTTACCCCCAGTCTCAGAGGACTGTACATTCTCCAGGCCAGCTGTACCTTTTGAAGTTTCACAGAGGTTCTATATTCTTTATAGTTATAATTTCCTTTTAAAAAAAAGAATCCATGCTGATTAGTTAGCAACTAATCAGTTAGTTAGCAACTTTTTTCAAACTATTTCATCTAGTACAAGTGGCTTAAGCTATATTGTTTCTTATCAGCTCTTGTATTCACAATACCAAGATTGTCTTTCCTACAAATCCACCTATACTATCCTCAATGTTGATTCATTTGTATTTCTAGTCAATCCGAAGATAGCGGTAGAGTAAATAAGAATTTGCATAGGTCAGTAAATTCCTTCATACTTAAAATAAATGTGTCAGAAAGGAGGCAAGGCATTGTCATTTTTAGGTGTAAAGGTGTTACAGCCATTTAAGTCTGCATTTGAAGCAGGACACACATACAACCATAAAAGTGATTGGGCATATTTCAAATGTGACTATTTTGCATAAGACCTAATATTTGTGTCATGTATTTTTATTTGAGCGAATTTTGTTTCATCGTGCTTGAAATGTGAAGAAAAAATAAAGCGATGCTGTCCCCCTAGTAATTAATTCTGAACACCATAGGGTTGCACTGTGCCTCGTTCAAGGCAAATCAGGTTTCTCAGCTACAGCTCAGTGTAAGTTCTGGGGAAAAGGCTGAAGTCAAGGTGTTGTCTTTCAGTACAGTCTGCCTCTACTCATCACACCCCCCCAACCTCATTCTGGCACAAGACAAGACTGAAACTTGCCCTCTGCGATGGTAAGTTATGACCAGGAACTATGCTTCTATCCGACTTTACAAGATAACTGAATGGGAGAAAATAGAACATTAACTTTTCAGTGGCTAAGAAAAGGAAACATTAATAGCTTTACAATCCATTTCTATATAGTACTAAAAGGAGAATATAACCAAATGGAAATATGTGCAATTCAGTGTTTATTTTCTTTGCTTAATTTAAATAGCATAAAGTAATACAATAGAAGAATCATGTGAAGCCTCAAAATAGCAGAAAAGAAGGTTTCCATAAGCAATTATGGTTTCAAATTTGATTTGGGGTAAATGTCCAAAAAGAACAAGGAAGTTCCACAGGAATTGTGCCAGCCAGAACATAAAGGAAAAAAAAACACTGTTTACAGGGACCTTCTGATTTATGAAGAAAACTGTGTGGTCCTCCAACAGATTCATGAAAATGCAACTGATAGAAATGGAGAAAGGAGGAACATTTTAATCTTGTCGGCTAACCCCACTGTGGGGTATCCTCGGATTATCCCTCATGGCAAAAATTCTGGGCACAACTTAAGTCTACCTTCCTAGCCAAGAACTGGTCAATGTCGCAAAGTAGTAAGAGGGAAGCAGCTAGAACTCCCATTGCTGGCATAAGTAGGCAGCGGGCAAGCTCACTGGAGTCCACTCTAGGCTGCCACTGTGCACATTGCCTAGTTCTGTCAGCACACTTGGAAATGGAGCAAGTTGTGTTGTGGGGACGTCTTTCAATTAACAATGAGATTTTCTCAAGGAAGTGAGTATTTATTTTGAGACTTAAAAATGCCTTTCACTCTTACCACTAAAAAACAAAAACAAAAAACCAACAACACCACCAAACTAAACCAAAATAAAAAAATAAAAAAAAAAAAACCAAACCTACAAAAACGTCTCTTTCCTTTCACTTTCTAAAATATATCCAGGTCTGCTTTAGAGAACTTGAATCATTTTAGCAAGTTGCGAATGTCCTATCTACCTTAGTAAATGCAGACACTTTAAAACTGTATGAGGTTAGGATACAGACAAGTGATTCAGAGCACCAGCCATGAGTGCAGGCTGGGCACCTGCCATAGTTGCATGGCCCTGGATAGGGAATTTAACTTCTATGCATTTTAGTTAACTTGTCTAAATGATGGAATATCAATACTACTTCATGAGGTTTCTTTATGAATTAAATAAAGCATGTAAAATGTTTGAGATCTAACAAATATGAATTACTTATGGTACTAGTTTTTAGCGGAGAGCCTAAGAGTAATTCCTCAAGAATAAGTATTGTTCAATCAAGAGTGGATGGTTTTTATTTCTGGTTTGTTTTGACTTACTTATTTCACCCATTTTTCATGTTCAGCCAGCTATATAAATACAAAGTAAAATATATCATATATAACCAGATAAATACTGATTTAAAATATCTAACAAGAAGACTTACTAGGGAAATTGAAGAGTCTTGAATGTAGATTTACCATAACTTTTAATTAAAATATTTAGCTTCAGTGCCACAAAAAGTTACTTTGTTAATGATTTAGCATATTTTGAAATGGATATCATGATATACAATTAAAGTAATGAAAGTCTTTAAAACACACGTGAAAGAGATAAATGCCCCCCTTTTTTTATGCAGACACTGAGTGTCATTGGTATAAAGCTTTTCACTTTAAACCAATTTGAGGTAACTTGGTAACACCGAAATGTCATTTTATTAGGTGAGTAAATAAAAGACTAAAAATACTAATAGACTGCAGGATCTCCTTCACTGGGATTTAAGGTGACAACTTCCTTTCCAAAAGATTGCCTGGAACTAACAAAAAAAAAAAATAGAGAGGGTCGAGTCACAGACTATGGTAATATAAAAAATTAGGAAATCTAATTTTAATCTTCTAATGTTGAAGAAGAGAACACCTAGATCTGGAGACATTAATAGCTGGCCTTAAGCAGGTAGCAAATTAAGAACAAAGCCAGGATGAGAACCTAGATCTTTTCAGATTTCAGACCATCAGTTTCAGAAAAAGAAAAAAAAAAGGTTTTAAATGTAATTTCTCTCAATTAAAAAAATACTGAAATTTGAATAAATTTAAGAGCAGAAAGGTTGTACAAAACATTAAAATTTATCACAAAATGTTAGTGCAATAATATGCCTTACGATGACCTTTATTCCAATAGTTATTTTTATTTGCTAGTCTTACATTTCTACTAGAAAGTTCATGTGTTCATTAATATTTTAATGTAATTTGATGATTTGCATCGTTGAGAAAGAAAGTTTCAGTGAAGTATGTCAGTTTATAGTTTTCTATTTAATTTTTTATTTAACATTCACCAGCTTTTCATTTGAATTTTCACATTAAAACAAAATTCTGGATTTCCAGAACGGTTGCTGTACATTAACCTTGTTTTTTTTTTAAACACTTCATCTATAAAACATACCAAATAAAAAATGTTACATTCATACCACTTATTGATATTGACTCTTAAAATTACCAGAGTCTTGGAATCACAATAAACGGGATTCAAATCATGTTTATGAAGAAAACAAAGTTATTCAGAGCTTGGGAAGGTATAATAAAACCACAAAATATTTCTAGAAGGTAAATCATTACTTAAGAGGTTCTCTTTTTAAAAACTTCAAAGATACTTAAAGTAGATACCAAGTAATGCTCTCTTTCTAAGATTGAAGATGTTGAATTTTTTTTTAAGACTTTGTTTTTGTTGGTGGCGATATAGTATTTTAGTATTTAACACATTCTACACAGCAACTGAATTAATTTCATGTGGACTTCAGAAATCTTAAACCTGAGGCCTAGAAATTAATGTCTTATTTGACTGAAATGAGAATAAACAAAATAAATTAAATATCATCTCTGCTTTTCATGTAGAACCCCTATAGATGTTGATGCGTATTAACCATGTATAGAATCCCGTTATCATTTATAACAATAGATACTAAGAAACTTGCTTTCATTTGATTCCTCTGTCCAGCTTCTTATAAGATGGCATCCATCTTATTCCTCTATCACACCGAAATCGAAGCAGACAGTGGTTATTTATACGCACTGAGATAAGGCAAGGATAGATCCTGCATTAGTCTTTGGCATATGTACCTATGATACAATCATATATTACCTCCCCTCTGGGAACATGGAATTCACTCGAGTACACAACAATGAGCCAGAGTACCTTACTTCCTATGTCTGAACATTTGACCAAACTTAAGAAACAACACCCCAGCAACCTTGTCATTTCAATTTTTCACACTTTTGTCTGTATGTGTTTTATGTCTCAACAAAGACTTATCTCCCCAACCCACTGCCACAGGATAATTCTCTGTAACAAAGCTCAGTCTCAATCTCCAACCAAATGAAAAAAGGGCAAATCCCCAAAGAGAAAAGTAACGGTCACAGCCATTTCTACGGGTCCCAATCTCACAGACCAAGGAGGAACCGATGACAGTTCATCGCTACCATAAACCGGCAGAATTTGCCCCAAAGGGATTGGAGCTTCTGTAAGGGGATTTTGTAGGAAGAATATCTTTCTGAGCCCTCCAACAGAGAGAAGCATTTTTTACAAGTAAGGAAGCTGTGTTGGCACAACAGACAACATTTTCAAGCTGGGCGGAGATGCAAATAGCCACTAGTGTGAGAATGTTGGTGTCTGTCATATATACAGCTTCCTAACCATTCTTCTTCTTCCCTCAGTCTTTGTATAATAATGTTTAGAGGGAGAAAGAATACGGCATCGTGGAAACACTTTTGCTATATATCACCAACACATCCAAAACGTCAAGGGCCCTCAAAAACGGCTTGTTTCCCTTCCCTGGTAAGGGTTAAGATGCCATTAGGCAGCCAAGTGAGGAAAATGGGGGAGTAAAAAGCGATGGTTGGGCAAACTATAAAGCCATACTTAAAACTGCACCTGGAACATCATGGCCCATTTTTTCCCATGATTCTGTTAATAAAATAAAACTTTATTTTATGTAGTGTCTTTGTGCCAAAACGCATCCCCAAATACTTTATATACTTAAATAATGCATTTAATACAACTGCCGCATGGTGCTGTGGTGCCCCAGATCACTAGGAGTCTTGAATTAATACACTGTAATGATCTCTCCCCAGAGAAAGCTGCAAGTGTCTGGTTGCTAGGCAGATTATGGAAAGGGATTTGGGGTAGCGTAATTAGGGGAGGTGCTTGATGGCTGGCACACCTCAGAGATTCTAATTTTCTTTTTTCTGTGTTAAAAAATATGTAAGAGATTATTCTGTGGGCAAACTACAAACTAGAGAAAAATTTCAAATGTGAACAAATATCCAGACATTTTCTGTTAAGAGGTGGAGAGATATTGGAGGATGATGGTACGGGTGAAATGTTGACTCCGAGTTAGCCTCTTGTACCATCTTTCAATATAAAGGCAAAGGCTGAGCTCTTATTCATCTTAGCTTCGTCATATAAATGAATACAACTCTGAGCCCAGTATGGAACTATTTCAGGCAGTTTCTATTACACCTAGCATGTGACCTTCTAAACCCCGGAATCCCTCGTGTATGGCGTATTCCAACTAATATAGGGGCTTTTGTCTCTTTCCATATGCTTCGCTGTCTCTCTAAGACAAAAGCCAACTTTTGAAGTGCAAAATAAATGTGTTAAAGGGCTTTTAAACTCAACTCACAATGATATAATCATTTAAAGGAGTTGATGTAATCATTACAAGCAATTTGTCCTTGCCAAAGATTGAAAAATGAGTCCTAAAAGGAGAGAGCTAGTGCTGAAGCCTGCATCTTGCTGCGCATAGAAGGGCAGAAAATGCCTCTTACATATTTTTGCATAAGTTGTTCCACTGCCTAATTGGGCAGGAGAGCAGGACAGAATTTATGGCTCAGAGTTCTCCTCAGCCACAGGTGTAGAGTGAGATTGGGATTGTTAACAAGCTAATTTTGGTCTGGAACTCAGTTGAAGCATTTCATTTCTAGCGGTTGGAGAGATGTCACACATTCTCGGGCAGCAGAATGTGCTCTTCTCCTTGCCACAGAGATTAGCCACAGCCTGTGATGCTGGTACTTTGCCGGCAGGAATGGGACAGAAGCGCCACTGCTGTGTTATTATCTGGGATCTATTATGTTTTTACATTTTTCAAAAATCTTTAAGCTAGATCTTTGACATTCAACTGCCTATAAAGACATGTGCCACCTGATGAGAAGCTTTGATGTGCATTTTGAGGATTAAATAATCTAGATAGAAGGCAATGTGTTTCCAGCCAAGAAGAAAACTATGGAGAAAATTTTGCCTCCTGCAGCTAAGCTCTGTTGGCAGTCAATACCTTTTAGCTTACCCTCTATATTTGATTTCATACATATTTACAGACTATTTTTCCTCTTACTGCTAATTCTTTTGAGACCAAATTAAGAACAAAGATAGCAGGAACAGGCTTCATCAAATAAAAATGTAAATATGCTGCATCTCATTTGTGCTTGAAGAAACTTTATTTAAATATTTTTTGTGAAGTGGAATAGTCTGGCTCTATCATTATTATCAGCAACTAGGAAAGTAATAGCCTAACGAATCAGTGTAAACCATGGAGCGGAAAGTAAAGTTATGCACTCTGGTAATGTGGCCTACTTTAGAATGAGATTTTTCTATAACTGCCAAAGCGAAAGTGACTGTAGTGCTGATGTACAGAGTCAATGACAATTGTCATGACCGACTTTATTTGTTGATATACCAAATGAAATTATTTTGACTCTGACTACTAGTATTTTACAAAACAATGCTGATATCATATTTTTAAGTGAATGAAACAGAGGGTGATTTCGGATCTTTACCTATTTCTTTAAATTTACTATACTTTGGTTTTTGGAGAATGGTGTGAGAAAGCTCCAGAGTCACAAGCTAATTAAGACTCTGCTTAATTTTGTTTCCCCTACCTTGATCAAAAGTATTATATCGCCTCATCAGCAGGACCTAGGAAGTAAAGCAGAGAATCATGCTAGCTGCATAGAGCATGTTATTAATTAAATAATGCAGTAAGAAAAGAAAAATATTTTTAAAAGACTTTCAAAAAAAAAAAAAAGTCCAAATCTCAATCAGAAATTAGTTTGCAGTTCTTCAGGCATCAAAAACCATCACTACATTTCTCCAGATTGCTCTAATTAGTTTTTCATTAACAAGAAACAGTTAATAAATTCTAAAAAGGGGCTCTTTTTCCTAGTTGTGGGCTGAATTTTCATATTTAAACTAAATGGTCTTTCGAACTGCATTTGTAGGACAGTATAATGTGTCAATTGCCAGGGTTATAAACATCTGAGCTCTCCTTCATCTTTCTTTAGAAAAACCCTCCCTGAGCCCCCAACCCTAACACAGGCATCTTAATTATTTACTTTGCCAGGATTATTCTTAATAAAGGGCACAAGTTTGGGTGGGGGGAGGGGGCAGTAAAAACACAAGCTCTCCTCTGTCACTGGGTATTTTACACTATCTTTTGTTCAGACACTTGCCCAAAATACCAACTGTCCAACTCATTTAAATGTTTTATCCTTAATGACTTTAACATGAAGGTGAGAGCTAGTTAACCTTCAAAAATTAAGGAGAGAACCTAAAATCCATGACTGACTGCTACATTCAAAAACTGAATGATTCCATGCCGTCTATGGCTATGAGAGGCCGTATAGTTCACACACAATGAAGTATAAAGCAAGGAGGAAAGACTGTTTCACTGGGGCAGGGGGGGTGGCAGGGGGAGAGTTACGATTGACCTCTAAGAGAAAATGATTCTTACTAAATACTTTCTTTTTGTGTGTGCTGAAATGACTGTCCTCTAGAGCTCAGCAGATGAAATGTGCCCCGCCAGTAGACAGGAGAACTTTAAACCTCTCAAGTGTGAGAATAATGAAACTACCATTTCTCATCTACAACGTTATAATCAAAAGAGTTTGAAAATACTTTCCATAATAACTAGGAAAGTGATTTATACAAATAAATGTCTCAAAATCTCAAAGGTTCCACCACAGTAATTAAAGGTGTAACTTTTGCATTTATTTTGCAATTCATGTCTCTGGAGGCTAATTTAGGGTACTTTTTACACAACAATATTAATTTATTTCTTTGTGCTACATCTTACATGATTTAAAGTTAACATCTGCAGTGTCCTTGCTTTCAAATGTAGATTTTGCCTTTCTAACTCCAGCTTGCTAGAGCTGTCTATGAAATCCTTTCACACCTCATACACACTATTTTCACACACACCCATTCATGCCCACACTCATAATCACAACACAGAGACGCTCTCTTTTCAGTGTAAGATAGATATCATCTTTAGGTTTTCAGGGTGGCCCTGAAGATTTGAAATAAACAACCCCATCAGAAACCTTGAAATCTTAAGATCATTGTCTTGAATTCAAGTAGATTCAATGTTATTTACCTGTTTTGAAATTAGTAGATAGGATTACTCTAGACATCCTGGCTTTTTTGAATATCTAATTAAATCGTATTATATCTACATTAACTGGATATAAACTCAACATTAAGAGGTTACAAAAGGTAACACAGACCCTTCTGTGTACTAGATAACTCATTTTAGCCAACACTGTCTTACCGATCGCTTCCAGAGAGTGGCTGAGAACTGCCCCATTCTTCATGGACTTTTGTTGTCTTCTGGAAGCCTCCCTCCTGGCCCCCAGATTCCAAGTAACCTAGTTAGCATATCCCTTTGCATGTAAAAAGGGAATGCACCCTGTAACCTGAGGCCAGGCCTACCTTAATTAACATTTCAAATCAGAGACTCTAAGCAGATATTTTACAAAGGTACAAAAAGGAAAAGAAACTGGCAGGGTGGGATGAAGGCAAGCCTATGGAGGCCTAATTTACTGAGCATTATTAAACAAAGATTTCGTAAAGAGACAGCAAAGAGAGAAATGGATTTCTACATAGAGTAATGAGCATTAAGAAACTAAGCTCATGTCTTTTAAAATGGGAATATCTGTGGCTGATTTTCTTCTGGTAAATAGGTTAGACCACAATAAGAAACTAGACATTCACTTAATGGGGGATACTTCTAAGATTTTGAATAGATACTCACCCCTTTTCCACAAAAACCTATTTTAACCCTTTGAGTTCTTAAGGTATTTGCCTATAAATGCTTTGTACTAGGTACAAATAAGATATTTGAAATTATTGAGTGAATTGAATCAATGTAGACATGCTAACAGGACTAATCAGGTCACTGAGTTTTGTTGTTGTTGTTAATAATGATGATTTGTTTGTTTTAACTTTACACATTTCAATCTAGCCTTTTATTTGTCTGGATGGTGCTCCAGGATCCATGAAGCCCTGGTAGTCTTAGGTTAATCAGAGCCAAACTAAATGGGATGGAAATACTAAGTATAATTAATTTATACAGCTTGTTACTGTGCTTCAAAACCAATCAAATGTGCATTATTATTACTTTTTCTTTGATGTAACATATGTTTTGTAGGCAGGTGGGGTATAAATTATACAGAAGTGAGTAAATGAAATACTTGTCTCTGTAGAATTGGACCAACTGAATGTTTCAACCCCAGTGTGGTGTGCCTAGAGTCATAAACCAAGTCACCACCCAGGACAATAGCCACAGAAATAGTTTTTAATTATTCAGTTCCTATAAAATATTTACGTCCCAAAGTTTCTCTCATTCCATAATCTTATTATCAGGAATCTAGCAATCTATTGATTGTTAACCAAAATTTAAATTATGAATATACAAATATCTTCCAGTGTCATGGACTTCAGAGATGGGAGGGTACCTTTTTCTGTTCACACAATTACAACAACACTGATGACTCTTTCAAGATCTTTGTGATTCTGCTAGGATCCAATAATACAAGAGAGTATTTGTACGCATTGGGGTAATTGAATGAGCTTCAGTTTAACTTTTGGAGTAATAAGAGAAGATAAATTTCTATCAAAAGGAGAAATATGCATTTTTCACACTTGCACCTGGCAGCTTTAATTTAAGATATCCAGCTCCAATACGGCAGCTGGGGCAAGATATTTGAACTAGAAATTCTCTTCCCCAGATTGCCAGGGTAAAAAAAAGGTGAGACTCCAGACATGACACATGCCTGGCAAGTATACTTTTTGTCCTTCCAATCTCCATGGCAGACGTCATCAGTCTATCACAACCTTTTCTATTTGAGCAAGATGCAGCCTCAAAATCCTTCATTGCAGTCTTTTCCAAATTCCAGACCGTCACAAAATACTCCCATCAGGTTGTCATAGCCACTGCTACCGGTATTTGGTAAATGTTATTTACTTAGTATTTGTCTTTCAATTAATAATGTTTTCACTTAATTGCATTCTATAAGAAAAACGTACATTATCCCTTGCTATCCATAAAATTATAGGTTTGATATGCTAGTTAAGGGTTTTTTTTTACTATATATCAAAACAAGTGATTATTAAAATATAAAATATTAATTTGTACACCATCTAAGAATCAAAAGTAGAATGGAAAATATTGCTCTATATAGTGGTCAATCTATGGGCAGTCAGATGTGAGAAAACTCATTTGCTTTTTTTACTCTAGAAGACATATCCACCAGGAGAAAGAGTATTTCATGCATTCATGCAAAATGATTCAGTTGAAATTAATTAAATACATATTTATTGTTTACCATCTTTAGATCTGAAGGGGAAATCAGAAGGAGTGGTTACCAGGTCCTGGAAAGAGCGATAAGGTGAACTATGGCGTTTAGTGGAGAGATATAATGGACCTAAGGCAACCAGGCAGGGGAATCAAGCCTCCAACTCATCTTCACCCTCTTTTGATCTTACGCTAGGGTCTTCCTTTAGCAAAAGCCAACTGAAAGTCATTGATACAGTCTATAGGGATCAGCGTTAGGACACAGAACAAGATTTCCAGGGTGTTAAAGAGATCTGGAGGATAAATAGTAGATATCTAGCACCAGTTAGCATTGTTTTAAGAAGATACAATGAAGAATATAACATAAAGCTATAGTTTTGTGGGTAGACAGAGGAATAAACAAGCTCTGTGAGTTGGTATTCATACGGTGTGTGAAAATAGGCAACTAATGAGCCCTGGAAACTCAAGAAATCTACCCAGGGGAAGTAAAATCATCCTCAAGAAGTAGGTGTTACACAGCTCAAGGGGAAAGATAGGCATGAGATACTTTCCAGAAGAATGAAAGGTATATTATAGTACAGGAACTGGATAGTATTTAGCATCACTGGGCAGGGCATAGATTGTAAAAGAAAGGATACAAGTAGAGGTTATAAGGGAAGATGGAAAGAAAATAAGTCACCATGAAGAGATTTAGATCTCATACTAAGGTGTATTTAATTCTACGTGTAATGGGGAACCACTGAAAGAGAGTAGTGAAATTGTTTTATTTGTGTTTTAGAAATATTGCCCCAATTAAAGAGAGGCATGACTGGAATCAAGAGCAGTGAAGAGTTTAGTGTTTGAGTAAAACAAGTGGTGATTGTGTGCAGAATTGAAATTGTTTCGGGAGGTATAGTTACAGACATATATAAGAGGCATTATCAACAGGGTTAGATGACATGTGGAAAGTGAGAGAGCAAGATTGTCTCCTCATTTATGTTAGCCCAAGCCTTACCAAATCAGTTAGTCTCACATATCTTTAGCACAGCTAAAAAATATTCCTTAAAAGTGTTAATTACATATGGTTTCTACACATGGAATCTTTTCCCCCCAATTTACCTATCATTAGAGAATTGGAGATATAGTCTGATGTGGGTGGCAGAGAAAACTGACTTAAAAGTAAAATTTAAAAAGTCTTGAAATTTGTATAAAAATATTTAAAATAATGGGGAGAGATTGGGGGGGAGTACCTAAAAATATTAAAATATCTTCATACAATACAGGTATATGTCAATTGGTCAGACTATACAAGAGACACAATTACAATGATCTCTTTCTCACAGTTTCAGTAATACATTCTTTGCCACAAGGCTGAATATAGAGCCTTCCCAATTCACATACTTAAACTAAATCGCTGAATAACAAAGCAAACTAAAGGATTATTTTCAGATTTGGCAGTAAAATAAATAAATAAACAAATAAATAAGATACATCATTTCTATAACTCTCTTCCCAATTTTCTTCTCTTGAATAAGAAAACTTTGTTAGGTTTTTTGACTCCACAACTTGGAGGGAGGAAGTTTCTATCTTCTGGAAGTAAACAAGTTACTCTTTGTAGAAAAGAGGACATAGAAACAGCACAAGAATTGATTCAAGATGTATCAGAGAGTAAAGAAATTACAATGACATCCATAGTAATTCTGTGTATTAGTATAACACATTCAGGCAAATGTTATCTTCTTCATTTTACAAATGAGGAAGCTGAGACTCTGTGAGATTTAACAACCTGCTTAAGATTAGTTGGTAATTAAATTGGCAGAACTGAGACTTGAATCCAGGAAATCAGAACTTTGTAGGGCTCATTGAGGAATATCACATTGCTTTCCGCATTCAAGAGCATCTGAAAATGTTGCTACTAAGTTTGTTTATTAACATAATTGTTTATTAATTAGCAGATAATGGTTATTAGCTCAGGTCATGTTTTACAATTCTTCTTTAGAATTTCTAAACTTTAACATAAATGCATCCCTGAATTATTTCCAGCTATGATCTATATATTGTTCTTAATGAGGGTTAAGGAGTCTGATGTATGGAAAATTTTGAGGTGACAGTTAGAGCCTGGGAGTTTCAGAGCTATTGGCTTATATGCCAAAGCTTAAAACCAGCAATTCAGCTAGCATATTTTGGATACCAATAGATGTAACTGTATAGAAATCACTTTAACTATTAAAAACGATTTAATTTCCCCCTTAGTAAAGATTTTAAGGGTGGCATGTTAGGTTATTAGGGTTCTCCACAGAAACAAAACCAATAAGATGTGGGTGGCAGGGAGAACTGATTTAAAAGTAAAAATGTTTAAGTCTTGAAAATTGTGTAAAAATATTTAAAATAACAGGGAAAGACTTGGGGGGAAAAGTACCTAAAAATATTAAAATATCCTCATACAATACATATGTCAGCTGGTTAGGTTATACAAGAGACACAATTATAGATATAAAAATATAGATAGATATAGATGATATACATAGATGACAGATATAGATAGATATAGATGATATAGATATAGATATAGATATAGATATAGATATAGATATAGATACAGATAGATAGATAGATAGATAGATAGATAGATACACACATATGGCTCATATAATCACAGAGGCTGAGAAATCCCATGATCTGCCATCTGCAAGCTGGAGACCCAGGAAAGCTGCAGTCTAAGTCCAGAGGCCTGAGAATCTGGGGTGTTTTGGACAAGAAAAGATTGATATCTCAGCTCAACCAACAAGACAGGAGGGCCAACTTCCTCTTTTCTCCACTTTTTGTTCTATTAAGGCCCTCAACCAATTGGATGATACCCACCCACTTTGAGGAAGGCAAACTGCAATATTGCATCCAAACTACTTCTGAGTTTGGCAAAAATAAAGTATTCAGTACAAGAGAACTGGAGAGGAACAAAAGTGTTGCAGAAGGTCATGATCTGGTTTCACTTTAATGTACTTGGAGATACAGGATTAAAGAATTAAACCTGTGTTTGCCAGTCTCACAATGAGTCTTTCAATACAATATCACTCCAGTACTAACACATGTAGCCAATAATTTAATTCCATTATGGGAGTTGGATTCTGAGGTTTTTGACTTTATAATCCAGCATTTGGATATCCCCCAGATTAAAAATTATTACTCCATGTGTGAGCTAAGAATTATTCATACCCTACTTGCCCAACTATTGGATCAATGGTACAAATAAGCAGTAATTAATGAGCTCGAAACATAGTGATTATGAGAATAAGGCCAGAAAACAAAAAAGGCACTGAACCCCCAAATCCTGGAATCATAGTTGCACAATCAAGAAAGACAGTTTTTTTTAGTATGGATGTACCAGCCAGAGAATGAAACCTATCTAGTAATATGTAATTTGATTAATGTAAGGAAATATTTCAATTTCCCACATCTTGTCAATGTACATCCAGCTTCTTAAAAATTATTTTTAGAAAGACTGTAGTTATTAAGTAACATCTTGCTTGGCAGTTTCTAAAAAAATGTGGTCAAGACTATGAAACTTATGATCTTTAGGTAGTTAGCTTTTTTTTTTTTAATTTTTTTTTCAACGTTTTATTTTATTTTTGGGACAGAGAGAGACAGAGCATGAACGGGGGAGGGGCACAGAGAGAGGGAGACACAGAATCAGAAACAGGCTCCAGGCTCTGAGCCATCAGCCCAGAGCCCAACGCGGGGCTCGAACTCACGGACCGCGAGATCGTGACCTGGCTGAAGTCGGACGCTTAACCGACTGCGCCACCCAGGCGCCCCTAGGTAGTTAGCTTTTTACCTCAAATTTTGGGGAAAAATTATAGGAAGTAATATGCCAGGAGTCAAAGAAAGTAAATTTGAGCCATGATTAAGATACCTCAGTATGACACAAAAATACACAATGAATAATAAGTCCTTATAAGAAGATACTGTCTTGGGGCACCTGGGTGGCTCAGTCAGTTAAGCATCAGACTCTTGATTTCAGCTCAGGTCATGATCTCTTGGTTCATGAGATCTAGCCCCGCATTGACTTCTGGGCTGACAACATGGAGCCTGCTTGGGATTCTCTCTCTCCCTCTCTCTCTGCCTCTCCCCCACTCTCTCTCTCAATCTCTCAAAAAAATAAATAAATAAACATTGAAAAGAAGAAGATAATGTCTTAATAACAGCTTATAAGACCCAGACAGCCCTAAATACATGGTTATGCACCCAAGCCATTCAACCACCATTTCTGTGGAGAGAGCTTCATTTCATTAGAATGTATATAGATTCTACACCATATAGTGTGACTAGGATTAAAATAAAAAAATTATAACAGACAGTACTACCAATCAGGGGGAAAGTTGTGTATGTGTGTGTGCATGTGTGTATGTGTGTGTGTGTGTGTGTGTGTGTGTGTGTGTGTGCATTCAACCTAATTACTACAGTGGTCTAGAGCAGGGCCAGGGCTCAGGATAGTCTTATCTGAGTTTGAGCTCAAAATACGCAATCAGGAATTTCTAAAAATCTCTCTTTCCCTGAAATGAGCCCTTGCTCATTAAGAAATCTAAGCTAGCCTGAGGACAAAAGGGAAGTAAATCAGCAGTCCAACAAAGACTAGGATTCAGCAGGGATATGAGAAGTTGGGGCAACTTGGAACACCAACAGAGAGGTGGATGTGGCATCATCTCTCATAGACACTCTTATTTATTTATTTTTTTTTTTAAATTTATTTTTGGGACAGAGAGAGACAGAGCATGAACGGGGGAGGGGCAGAGAGAGAGGGAGACACAGAATTGCAAACAGGTTCCAGGCTCTGAGCCATCAGCCCAGAGCCTGACGCGGGGCTCGAACTCACGGACCGCGAGATCGTGACCTGGCTGAAGTCGGACGCTTAACCGACTGCACCACCCAGGCGCCCCTCTCATAGACACTCTTAACACATGGTCATACCCTAAGCTTCTGGGAAAAATAAATATGAGCATCTGCTTTAATTAAATTTACAAATAGGAAAAGCAACCTGTGTCATTATTAGAAACATCTATGGCTGATTAATTCATATTGGTCAACATAGAAGTCTATCTGTAGACTTGAGGAATTTCTGTAAGATATAGTGCATATGGGAAAATATTTTTGAGACATAATTAAAAATATATATATTTGGTCTCTGCCCCTGGTTCCTGACACAGAACTTCTAAAACCCTTGGGATTTCCTAAGAGCTAGGATAAGAGGACCATCTTTTGTCATTCACAACAAGCACCTTTCTGTCATACCTGAGTTTATGCTAATGAAGTGACTCTGATGGGCCTTTAGGCAGCTTCAGAATAGGGCTGGTTGTTAGAGGAACCAATAATATGATTAGAAATTTAGAATTTTCAGCTCTATCTTCCAATCTTGGGAGCTCAGAGAGGCTGGAGATTGAGCTGATCACCAATTGCCAATGTAAAGGAACCTCAATACAAATGCTAACTAAGGATTTTGGAGAACTTGTAGGTTGGTAAGCACATCCACGTGCCAAAAGGCTGGCATACCCAACTCTACAGGGACAGAAGATCCTGCTCTCAGGATCTTTCCAGATCTGTTCCATGTACCTCTTCATCTACTACTCATTTGTATCCTTTATAATATTCTTTATAATAAGCTGATAATAATAATAATTAAGGTGTTTCCTTGGGTTCTGCAAGCCATTAACACAAATTATCAAACCTGACAAGGGGGTTGTAGGCAACAGAAGTGTGTGTAACCTTGAAACCCACAACTTGTGATTGGCATCTGAAGGGTGGGGAGTCTTATAAGATTGAGCCCTTAACCTGTGGGGTTTGGGGTAACTCAGGGTAGTTAACAGTCAAATTGAATGAAATCATAGAATACCCAGTTGGTATCCACAGAAAATTGCTGGGGGTCTGAAGTCCTGTATAGAGAAAATTTTCCTTTAGTTTCAAGGGCAGGTATTAAGGCATGGATGTCACTCATGGAAGATTTTAGAATATAGACACTCAGTAGAGGAACTGACAAATCCTTTGTTAAATTTCTCTTGAAATGGAGAAGTAGAGGCAACATCAAGGTAAGGTCTTGTCAAGAAGCACACCAGCTTTTGAAACTTGATAGAGACATGACCCAGACTTCTTGTCAGTGTAGACTACTCCAACAAGTCAATAGGCACAATAACAAGAGTGCTTTGCAAACATGCAAAGAAAAGAAATAGCCATTGTGGCAGCTTTTCTGTAGTAATCCATGATGTATGAGACAAAGATAAATTCTATGCTAAAGCTACAGATAATAATAGAGACATTTGTATAGTGCTCACTGTATGTCAGAACTCTACTCAGTGGCCTATTTAACTCTAACAAACCATGAAATAGGTACTATCAGTATTCCCATTTTATGGATGAGTAAACAGAGGCACAGAGATCCTAAGTACTTTATCTAAAGCGCATGAAAGGAATTAAGTAGCAGTGCTGTCATTTAAACTTGAGGAGCCTGGCTCTATAATCCCTAAAAAGGCATTAAAAATGAGTGAAAAATAAGAGTGGCTTATGGAAAAAAGAAAAGAAGAAGAAGAAGAAGAAGAAGAAGAAGAAGAAGAAGAAGAAAGAAAGAAAGAAACATAAATGTGTTTCAACTTATGTGAAATTCAGAAATAAGCAGTTCAGAGATAACAGGGTGACTTCTTTCTACCAAATCCTTCGATCTTGTTCTTCCATGTTGCCTAAACACCAATCCAAAGATTAATTACTTCATGGAGGAACATGCAGCTTCATTGATCAGATCAAGGCTTCAAGCAGCAGGATGGAAAAGTAGACATTTTCAAGCCTCAGATTTCAATGCTTCAACATATATACCTAGACGTGTCTGAATGTCAGGGTTTTTTTTTTTTTATTAATCTGGAACTTTTACAACAAAGAAATCCCAAGCCAGCAGACAAGAAAAACTATCAGAAAGGACTATATTGTGATGAGAAAAAAGATTGTTTTCTGGCAGATCGTAAATGCTAGAAAGTAAAAGCTATGAGTAGAATTTAGAAGAAATTTACAGGACCCGACAGAAATGATCAGATAAGGAAAACATGGAAGCAATGATGGAAGTGCATAAAGGCTAGATTCAGGAAGTTCAAAATGTAAGTAATAAAACATTTTAGAAAGAAGAAACAATAGATATAAAAAACAAAGTGGATGAAAGAAATTATTCTCAACTCTAAAGAGATCATTTATTTTAAAAGCCAAGAGTACGTACAATACTCTGGCCAAATTTAAAAATAAAATCATACTTAAAATGGCCTCGTGAAATTAGAAACTTCAAAGACACAGAATTCTGCAAACATCAAGGGGGCAAAAAAGCACATTCTGTATAAGAAACATAAAACATGACTCCACATTTCTACAACCTTAAACAAGAGAAGAAAATGGAACAGCTCTAGCATTCTGTGGGGAAATCTTTTGACCCAAGAATTCTATTTCCATACAATTTGTCATTCATTTATGAAGACAAGAGAAAGCAACTCTAATGGACAGGGGCTTAATCCTGTGCCACCCAGTTTGTGTTCTTTCCAGGGTAAACTATTAAACTGCTGGCAAATCTGTTCTAAAATGATGAAACAAATCAAATTATAATGAGAACATCATGGCTGAAAATGACTGATGGTTTGAGCCATTAAATGTGTTAATTGTGTTGGGATAAATTTCAATATTATTTTGAATGTGAATAAAATGTGGTAAGAGATTTTCTTTGAAATTAAAAAAAAGTAAAATTTATAGATTTTATAATTCCAAATAAGAAAACAAGTGCTGGAGAGGTGTGTATAGAAAGGTGTTGGAAATGTCTCAAAAACTTCACATTTACAAAAGAAAGTGGAAAATTTTAGACTGACTTCAATGATAAATTTAATATACATTTAAGCATGTACTTGTAAAATCATGGTAGAAAAAAGCAGATAGAAAGGATTCATTCAGCAGTTTGGGACCTGTAATGGCTCCCTTTCTCCACCCTCTTTGTTGATCCTAATCTTTCTACTTTTCTTGAAATCTACTGTAATTCTAATAAAAGGGGTGCATGTGGGCTTTATTCTTTTTGGGTTGGTAAGAACCTGGAAACCCAAGTCAGAGATCCTTACAAAGTTATAAAGCAATGTGTATTTGGAATAAGTTGGCCCTCAGAAGAGCATAGCTCTCTCAGGATAAGTTCAAATTTGATCTCACTTTAGTGTACATGGTACCCACTCAACAGGCCAACAAGCAGCTTCATGGGTGGACTGCATCTTCTTGCACCTGAGGCCTAGCTGATGCTAATGGCTGACCTACATAAAGATCACTTGTTTTCCTCGCTTTTGGGAATGCCACCAATTAGGATCCTTTAGCAACCAGACCAATTATCAATCAGTCTGGGTGAAAAATAATCTTATAACTTTAGTTGCTCAGCAACTGGGGAGAATATCAATAAAAACCACTAAGCCATATGCCCTTTGATTCAGAACTATTGCAAAGAGACAGGCATGGACTGGCAAAGGAAAACAGTAAAAACACCTTGGAGGATGCAAATGTAGCAGTAGGTATACACACGTACATCAACACATGCATGCACAGACATGGAATTGCTGGGCACAGATTCATGATTTCAAACATGAAGAATTGTTACAAGAAGAGTATGGATATGGTTGACATGTGACTTGGTGACTTGAAATATTAAATAGAATAAATTTTAATTTTAAAATTTATTCCAAAAAAACCGCAATTAACAAAATGTAATAGAGAAAGGGAGATGGGGTGAATTATGAGACTGACAGGATAGATCCAGGAAACTTAGCATGAGATTAATCAAAATTCCAAAACTATAAGTTAAAAAGAAATGGATGGGCAATAATCAAACAGATCATTAAAGAAGTTCCCTAAGATGAAAAAAGAACTGAACTTGTAAATTGAAAGGACTCACCGTGTTCTAAGAAGGAATGATTATAAAGGACACGCATATAAATAGATATATACAGGTAATTTGTTTGAATTCTAAAAACAATGAGAACATGTTATACAGTTTTTGAGAGACAGGATGAGTTTCTTTTTTTTTTTAATGTTTACTTATTTTCAGAGAGAGAGAGAGAGAGAGAATGCATGTGCAGAAGGGGCAGAGAGAGATAGACACACGAACAGACCCTCCCAAGCAGGCTCCACGCTGTCAGCGCAGAGACCATGTGGGGCTTGAACTCACAAACTAGGAGATTATGACCTGAGCTGAAACGACTTAACCGACTGAGCTACCCAGGTGCCCCAGGATGAGTTTCTGAAAAAGGCAAAAGAATCAGACTGGCCTCAGACTTCTCATTTGCAACATTGCAAGTTTTAAGAAAGAATACTATCTGTGGATACCTTACAAATTTCTGAGGGGCAGAAACCCAATCCAATAGTCCTATAAACAGATAAATTATCATTCACCTATTATGGTAAAAATATTTTTGTGCATATATAATACTTTTTTTAAAATAGCACCCAAAGACCTCAATCTAAGGAAATAATTGAGAGCAGTTGTGATTAAACAAACAATAAATCAGAATAGATACCTTAAAATGGGAAAATATTTATTCAAATCCACATGACATAGGTACATAAAAAGACAAGTCAGTGGAAAGAAAAAGAAAATGAAAAAACAGATTCCAGTACATATATAAATTTAACATGATTAACAGGGCATTTCTATTTAGTAGGAAAAGATAAAATTATTTAATAAAGTGTGCTATTTAAAAAAACTGTTACATGGCCATTCATCTGGAAGATAATAAAATTAAATACTATGTCCTTATAAAATTAAGCTACACCTATGTTAAAGTCTTAAAAATATTAAATAAGTGAGATGCCTGGGTGGCTCAGTCAGTTAAGCATCGGGCTTCAGCTCAGGTCATGATCTCACGGTTCATGGGTTTGAGCCCTGCATCGGGCTCTGTGCTGACAGCATGGAGCCTGGAACCTGCTTCGGATTCTGTGCCTTCCTCTCTCTCTTCCCCTCTCCTGCTCTCTGTCTCTTTCCCACTCTCTTTCTCTCTCTCAAAAATGAGTAAACATTAATTTTGTTTAAATATTAAATAAGTATTCTGCAAAATAATCTAGGAGATTACATATAAAATCCAGGGATAGGAGTGATCTGCTTCCTTAAACTGGAAATGTAGAAGCTGTCAAACAAAATACATAATTTACTATATAAAAATTCTCAGAGTCTTGGGGTCCCTGGGTGTCTCAGTGGGTTAAGTGTCCTAGTTTTGGTTTTGACTCAGGTAGTGATCTCATGGTCTGTGAATCTGAGCCCTGCATCAGGCTCCACACTGCTGGTGCACTGCTTTGGATTCTCCTCTCTTTCTCTCTCTCTCTCTGCCCTTCCCCACTCCTGTGCACTTGCTTTTTCTCTCTCAAAATAAATAAATAAACTTAAAAAAAAAAACAGCATCTGAGCAGCTTTAAAAAAAATTCTAAAAGTCTTTAAATGGCAAGTCCTATCATAAAACAAATCAAATCAGACCAAAATCATAGACCATAAATTAAATATATATATATATATATATATATATATATATATATATATATAAAACACAGAAAAAAAAGACAGAGGTTTATATCTGTAATATGTAGATATCTTTTACAAATTCACTAGAGAGCAATAAAAGTTCTTTTAGAAACATAAACACATGAGGTGAAGAAGCAATTCATAGATAAGTAAATCAAAATAGCCGATAAACAGATAAAGCTGCCCAAACACATTAATCCATAAAAAGCAATAGAGTGTTAATAAGATATCATGACTTTACACCTATCAGAGAGGAAAGCTCTGAAACAACTCAGAATACTATTATTGGTGGGCATGTGAGAAACGTCTCTCTCAATATGAGCAGTATGAGGACACACAGTCTTTAAAACAAGCTGACAAATTCTATTAAAATTAAAGTGCATGTATGTTTTGATGGAGTAATCTCACTTACAGGAATTGATCCCACTGAAGGAAAATTTAAAAATCACGTAAGGATTTATATACCTGGATACACATGTGTATGGCATGGGGGGAAACACAAATGCAGCTGGACAGACCCTCCCAGTGAATACATTATCACTAAGGGGATGGTTTAATACGTTATATTAAAAACACAAAATGGACTAAAAAAGAATTATACTACTTAACCCAAGAAATAAAGTGGGCATCAATAATGGGACAAAATGACAAAGTGGCATGATGTTCCTGTTGGTGTAATACAGAGAAGGGACTGGTATGACCAGTATAACATCCTTGCCAAAAATGTACAGCCCGAATCGAATCACGAGGCAACGACTGAGCGATGCTCAGAAAAGACTCAGAAAAGTCAAAGTCATGAAGGATAAAATTGATTAGAGAAACACTTAATATTCAAGGAGACGATAGAGATATGACAACCAAATGTGATGTATGATCTCTGATTGAATCCTAGATGAAAAACAAAGCTAAAAAGAATATGTGAGGCAGCTGAGGACACTGCACAAGAATTATTTTAGGTAATATGCGTTCATGTTAAATGTCCTGGGTGTGATCATTGTCTTGTGGTTACATAGGAGGCTGTCTCTATTCTTAGGAGATACATACTGAAATATTTAAGCCTGAAGTATAATAATGTTAACAACTCTCAAATGGTTTAGTTAAATGTTAACAATTGGTTAATGGAAGAGGTAGATGGATGTTCATTCTATTATTCTTGCAACTTCTCTATGGGTTTAAAATGCTTCAAAATAAAAAGTGAAGAAAATGCAAAAAACTGCAAAATGGGTTAAGAAATTACCTAAATGAGACAAAACAAACCATGGAAAATGTGGCCACTTTGAGCACAAGAGGAAAAGAGACAGACAGTGAGCTCAGACCCTAGCCTCGCCTTTTCCATCACTCCTGACTCCTGCACTGTACAACCAGCTAGATTGCTTTTATTTTTCCCCATACTCTGATAAATGTAAAATAAAAACTCCAGATTCACATAGTCTCCACTTGTAACTGCCTGTGTTTAGGTGAATTTGAAACTAATCTTGAGCCAGTCAAGTCTCTCATAGTGATATTTGCAATAAAGCACTGTGACCATGCCAGCTAGTAAGGTAAAAGGAAAGAAAGCAACAGAAAACAGTAAATCGTACAGGTGCTTAGTCATGTTGCCATAAGAATCTTTTAAAAATAATCAAGTTAACACTAAATTTAATGAATTTGTACACTACGAAAAAATGAGATAATTCATTTGGAAAGTCACCAGCCTTTCTTTGAGAAAATGGATACTATATATGTATATATTCACTGACACCTGGCACGTCTGAGATCATGTATACCAAATTTTAGCCTGGAGGGAATTTTTGCCAAGAAGTTATAAACCTCTGAAAATAGAGGTTAATAGGAAATGCTGAAACATCCTTAATGACAAGGTTGCTATGGCAACAATATAAGCTTACCACTAGCATCAAATATCTGCTGCATTTAGGGCTCCTTGTCTCCTTTGATAAGTTTTCCCTGAGTGAAATAAAAGCATCAATTGACTAGCTCAGGAAGACTTTTCTCCCTGTGTCATAGAATCAGTGACTTACTGTGTAATTAGGTGAGCTAGTCAGACGGGAAGAAGAAGATCGAAAGAGAAAGAACCAGAGTATGCCCAAACCGCCATTTTACAGTATAACTGGGTTGTACTCACCCAGGGCATTGTCAGGAATACTTTTAAGAAGCAAGGCCAATGCAGAGGATAAAAATAAAACAGCTGAATTAGCATGCAAAAAGGTAATCACGCACAGTCATTGTTTTTGGAAAGGGTTCAAACAATAGGTCAGGCACATTTCTACAAGACTTTTGAAAATCCATTTTCAGTAATTTTAGAGCTATGGTTCATGAAGTGTGGTCCACAATGCCCCTCCAGGTGGTCAGCAGCCCAGTCCCTTGTGGAGTTGATGTTTCTCATGTGAAGATGTGGTCCTTCTGTTCCCAGCAACTATTAATAAAATACTTATTTCACATAATCAAAACCAGCCATCACTTTTTTGGCCTCCCATCCAAACCCTCACCATCCCTCTTGTTAATACCAGAGAGGGGGCTCTGGGTACTGCAAACAGAATGCGGGTGGGATAACTTGTCTAAAGTGTTTTTATTTTTACCTGATTGAGATTGGTCATTTTACAGTAATACCAACACATTGCCATGAAATGTTCACCCTTTCTCTACATTTAGTGATCTCAGAAGGTATTAGAGGGTGATGTGATTCTTATTGTATAGGTGATGAAACTGAAATGCAAAAGTCAAATTGTTCCCTTAAGGTCCGGAACAGTGGAGCCTAAACTACAGTCCAGATTCTTAAGGCTTTCTCTTCCATGGAAGATATACTACAGCGAGTCTAATTCTGAAGCCTAACTCATCTTTCAGGACTTTCAAGCAAACTCAAGTTATGAAACAACCAGCTTGAGAAGAGAGTGAAGGGTGGTTCTATTTATCATGCCATGGAAGTAGAATGGAAAACCATGGGCCAACGAGCGTGTAGACAGAGATCTGGCCTCTTTAGGACAGTGGTTTTGAAAAGAAGGCTGATGATAGCCACATGAACAAAGTTGGTAAACAGTTATGGAGAGAAGGGTCATTTTTCATGACCACCGGGAGGATCCGTGCTGGGCATAATAGACTGTACCATTTAAGTTAATCTAGACTTTTGGTGGCAGAAGCTGCAATTGTCCACCAAAATCCATTCTTTCATCTTCTATGAAACTAATGCACTTTCCACTCTCCCCTGCAGGTAACAGTCTTCCTGGAGATGGCACTGGGGTGAAACTGATGGCACTGGAGTGGAAGTGATGCATGCCATTTCTAGGGCTGGCCCTGAAGACACTGAGCACAACTTCACACTCATTTCCTCCTCTGAAAAGCCGAGCTCGAGTCAGCTTGAATCATGCAGATGAGGACAATATTCTAGAGGATGATAGAACAACAGCATGGAAGAAACCTGCATCTCTGAATGAACATGTGGTCCTCACGTCTAACCTGCCTGCTTACCTGCGGTCTCTTATGAGAGGGAATTAATGTCTATAAATACCTGTATTTTTGGTGTTTTTTTATGCAGCAACTCAGTCTCATGTTAATATTCCTTGCACAGGTAGGATTTCTAAAATATAGCAGAACTAGGATTTGCTTTATTTCTATTTTTGGCCGCATATGGGCACCTCTCTACTTTCTGAGTAGTGAAAAAGTAGGAAGGAGGTGACTTTGAGAAGCCCATTTTAGCTACTGTACTTCTCTCCTCCATAACCAGAAAATAATGTGCCCAAATTCAATTGGTATTTTTTAAATGAATGTCTAGAATGATGGAATCGAGAGCATGTGTGAATGACATTAAGTGGTTGGTATTGCTTACATCTTAGACACCGGGAATAGTTCAGTGTGAGCTTGATAAATTAGGGAAATTGGCAGGAAAAACTAGGAGAAAGTAAAATAGGGCAAGGGCAAGATGTGACAATCAAAAGCCAGAAACAAAATGCAGAGATTAAAGATAGGGGCTGTCTGCATATGTACAACTACGACAGAAAGTCTAGAGTGACTGCCAACCTATGAGTGAATACCAGTCAGCACAAACAGTGCTGTTATTTAAAAGGCTGGATGGTAATATATTAACAAGAGTGTGACATGCCAACTTCAGGAAGTAATATTTCCTCTGCATTGGCACTAGTGAAGACCTTAATAAAGGATGGTGTCCAGTTTTGTTCTCACACTTTGAGGAATGTAGAAAAACTGGAGAGAGTCCAGCAAAGAGTAACAGAAATGATAAAAGGGTGGGAAAATAGAACCTGAGAGGGAAGGTTAATAACTAAGATTGTTCAGGCTGAAGGATTAAAGAGGCTAAAGAGTGACTTAAGATCTGTTTAAATATATGTGCCCTGCTATTATAATGAGCATGCTGACTAGTTCTTCCACCTGGACCTAATGAGACAATAAGGGAGGGACATTTGTACTGCAGACTTATATTTGCGTTAGATATAAAGGAACATTTGGGGGGAAGAAAAAAAGTTGTTCTATACAGAAACAATCTGTGAAGGGATTTGGTGCAATAAGTTTTCTTCGGGATATCTAAGACTGTAGTGCAATTGGCATTTATTTGGCGTTAGGGTCTGGGAGCTGATGAGAATGATCCAGCCTGAGGGGATGGTCATATTTACTTTCAGGAGGGATAACTACAAAAGACTCTCTGGGCGTATTTTATAAGACTGCTGCCACAGGGGAAAAATGCTTATGTCCATTAATCTCATGTCTGCTTTCAACCCCAGTTTTGTATTTGCGATTTGGGTGGAAACAGGAACAGAGACGCGTAATTGGGATTTGAATCTCTACTCTCCCATTTATCCTGGTGAGTGCCAAGTGTTCACCCAAAATGTTGGGTTTTGCCCTTGGCTAAGCCAGGCTAGAGTAGTGGTTCTCAGAATGTTTATCATGGAATCCCTGAGTGTAGCAAAACATTTCCAGGAGTCTGCAAGATCAAAACTATTTTTATATAAATAGTAAGATGTTATTTGTCATTTTCACTGAAATAAGTTTTGCACTGATGATATAAAAGCAATGGTGGATAAAACCATTGGCACCCTAGCAGGAATTAAGGCAGTGGCACCAAACTATAATGGTGGTCATCATGTTCATTGAGGTACTCAATGTAAAAAACAATGCAATTAGGGTGTCTGGGTGGCTCAGTCAGATAAGCATCTGACTCTTGATTTCGGCTCAGGTCATGATCCCAGAGTCATGGGATCGAGCCCCAGGTCTGGCTGTGTAATGTGTGTGGAGTCTGCTTAAGATTCTCTCTTTCTTGTTCTCTGCCCCACCCCCTGCATGTGCACACACCCTTTCTCCTCTCTCTAAAAAAACAAACAAAACAATGTAATCATTTTCTCTTGTATTAGGAAATACGTCAACATTTGGAAAATGTGCATTACTCTATGAATCAATATTTTACAAACTCGTAAGGTTACAGAATCATGCATGGGTGAAAGATCCATTCAAAGTGCAATTTAGTCAACTAGTTTTTTGTCTGTTTGTTTGTTTGTTTTTAGTCAAATAGTTTTGAGAGAGTAGAGTATGAAGAGTCTGTGAGATGGTTTCAGATTCTACATTGCAGCTAACTTTAAGAAACGAACACATGTCAAGGTATGGTATAATATTAAAGAATATTCATAGTTAGCTACTGAACTATACTTTCTTTCTTCTTCCAATCACATATCTGCATGAGGCCAGAGTTTCTTTCCATGCTTCCAAACAGTATCTCACAAAAAATTAAATGCAAAAGTAAATACGCTATTCTTTTCACCATTGTTTTTGTTTTGGAGAAATATTATTAATAAAAATATGTTACTTATATTATGTTCTGGGTTTATTATAATTTAAATAAATATTTTGAAAATTTCTCAGTTTTAATCTCTCATATGGAGAATATTGATATATGTAGCTCACATAAAAAACAAATGTTCTTTATAATCCTCACTAATTTGTAGTGTAAAGGGTTCAAAAAGTTTGTAAACAGCTAATTTAGACATTTACTTTATGCCTCATGATTATCTAAGTTGTATTATTGGACTATTAGTCTAAAGTAGGTTTTGTTGTGCTAAGTTCTCAACTCTGTACTTAAATGTAGGCACAAGGAGTTGTGTTAACTGATTAGATCATTTTTCAGTTGATACTTGATCTTTCTGGTATGTGCATCAAATGTTTGCACTCTGGGGCCTGGCTGAGTAGGTATCTGACAGGAGGACAGTCATCTCACCATGGGGATGTAGGTATAGAATGGATAGAAATGAGAATAACACTAACTCATTTATCAAACGCTCTGTTGATCCATGATACCCAATTGCTGCAGTCACTATCCTTCGGCCACTATGAGATTCCCAGGCATGTCACATTGCTGTGAATGCAACATTTGTGAAATTACGTAGCATCGTCAGTATGATCTACATTCCATCCATAGCCAAATTTAACAAAGTCAACCACTTTACAAATAGAGAGGGTCAAACTCCCTAATTATTCACAGGTCTTCTAGGTTATATTAGGCATTGTATAAAAAACAGGTAGTTTTTTTATACAATGATTCCAGTACTGAATTATACATTCCTTCTTTTCTTATATCTATAGAAGTTGACTGAGTTAATAAACGTCTGGTCATATGGATGAAGGTAACTTCAAAACATTTGGGAGACTGATTCTGAACTTTAAGCTTAGGCAGAGAGTGTCTGATTTTAAAGCTATTTGTTGAAAATGTCCTCCCAATTATTTTCCGATATTTGATAATAATGGATGTGGCAGAACAGGTTTCCAAGGAAACAGATTCTGAAGTAGAGAGCTGCATATTTGTAGGGAACAATACCCATCAAGGTGAAGGAGACAAGATCGGACAGAAGGAAAAATTACAAAAGAAACCTCAGACAATTCCATGGGAATCTCTGGAGATGGGATGGTGTTTAAAGGTGCCTTGAATTAAGGAAAGAAGGCCAGCCCACTGAACTCTAAGTATAATAGGCTGCCTCTGGGGAGGAGGCCAGAAAGAGACTCAACCATGAGAAGTCAGCAGCTAACATTCCCAATGCCCGAAAGAAGGGGTGTCTCAATTCTGAAGGATTTGGGTGACATAATACAGCGTCCATTACAATGGACTCTTTCACTTGGTTTCCTTATAAATTAAATGGGCTGACACTGAAAACCTGAACCTGCATTTCTTTAGAGTGTCTTCCATCTAATGTCGTTTCGGTTGTTGTCTAATCTAGCAATAGATATTGGAAGGGATATTATAAAATATAATGAAAATAAACAACAAATTAGAAAAAAATCCCCTGGAAAAAAGTCTCTAATTGAAGCAAAAACCAATTCCACATGCTGAATTGAGGATGCTAAAATGGGGGAATAGTTAATTTTTTGAGATAGACTAATGCCCAAAATTTAGCTCCCAAAATGTCTGTTGATACTATGATGTCATTAAGACTCTACAAATCAGATTGGCTGTTTCCCCTTTTTAATATTTTCTTGGTACCTGCAAGTAACAGCCACTATTATGGAAAAGGAGACCTTGGTATTGGTAACATAGACAGCTTAGAAGTTAGAACAGGAGGAGAGGACTTTAAAGTTTATTGTAGTTCAGCTACCTTATTTACAGATAAGAGATAATAAATAGCAGCTACTTATTAAATGTGCATTGTTTCCAATGTTGTGTTATTCAAATTGCTTATATCTTTTATCCTCACCATTTTTCTGCAAGGTAGTTAGTGTCATGTTCATTTCACAAATGAAGAAAATGAAACTCATAGGGTTCAGGCTACATTCCCAGGTCATACAGTAAGTAAATAGCTAAGCTGGAATCAATACTCAGGTCTGTTCTGTTTGATCCCTGAATCTGTACTTAAGTACTGAAGTATGTTACTTAGACAGATAACTCAGAGACTTTTTTTTTTAACTTAGGAATGGTGCTGATATCCTATCTCTAATTGAATAAAATGAATGTATTAGCAACTTGACTTTTGTCATCTTTGAATTGCTTTCTTGGGCCATTTTATGATTTTTTTGGGAAACATGTAACATTATAAATTCAAATGGGGTTTTAATTGCAAATGTCTCTCCTAATAGTCTTATCTATAGCTCAGTCATACATTTTGGCCAAATATAAAATGTTATCTAGAATATGAGTATAATAATCTTGATGTCCTGGAGATTCTATGGCTTCTTTGGGTACCAGATGTTTGGAAGAACTCTGTGAGACAAAGAATTAAAAGAAGAAATCAATGAATCATGATAATAAAATTTTGTGTGACTTATTTTTTCCTACTAAACTTCTTGCTCAGACTGTATGTTGCCATCTTTTCTTCTTTTCATTTAAGCCTGTCTTCACTGATTTTTTTAAAAAAAAATTATAGGAATATATTATACATACAAAAAGTATATTATGCATACATTTTTATCAAAGTATATTATACATATAGAAAATATAGTATATTACACACAGAGAAAAGTTCATATATCATAGATATACAGCTTGATGAATTTTTAGAATCTGAAAACATCTGTGTATCCAAGTACTTTGTACTCTTTTCATTCAGATGTTATATGTATCAGTGTCATTGGTTTGGAGAGGCAAAAGCCACATAATGTGATTTATCATCTCCCTGACTTCCCACCTCTGGGCAGAAGTAAGTGAATGGTAATCTCGGGTTTTATAAGAACAAGAACCAGGAGTTCCTTTTGAAAAGATAAAGATAGGAAATGCTAAGAATAATAATTGGGACAGATTAGGGGTGCCTGGTTGGGTCAGTTGGTTAAGCATCGAGCTTCAGCTCAGGTTCTCACTGTTCATGGGTTCAAGCCCCGTGTCAGGCTCTGTGCTGATAGGCTCAGAGCCTGGAGCCTGCTTCGGATTCTGTGTCTCCCTCTCTTTCTGCCCTTTCCCCTGCTCCTGCTCTTTCTCTCTCACTCTCAAAAATAAATAAGATATTTTTAAACATTTTTAAAAATTGGGACAGATTAAAGAAGACCTTGACAATCCCAAGATATAAACACATTGTAGGAAAAAAGACTTGAAAGAGAAGGAGCTAGGAGAAAACTATATGAATCTGTTCCAGTAGTCCCAGAAAAAGTAATTTCAGATAAAGTATAAATAAAAAAAAATACTGCAGAAATGGAAGCAATAAACACATCAACTATTGGTCATAAAGCACAGAAGAGAGTGAGGAGACAAATATGGCTCTAGAGGTTGAATCCTAGGTATCTGGGAAGATATGGGTACCATTGAAACTGAAATGCAAACTGACAGAGAATGGTTTTGGAGAGAACTTAGTAGAGAATTTCAAGACAGTGCAGTGTCAATATGTCAATTGCTTTACAAAGAACAAAAATGGGGAAGGTCGTAAAACCATCTTTGGACTTACTTATTGGAGCAGAAAGCAGAGCACAAGGGGTGAGTAGATGGCATAAAAGGTGGAAACAATAAGTGTAGACTACACTCTCCATTCAATAAATTTTTCAAGGAAGGAAGCAAAATAGCCTGGATCAGGGGAAAAATGCTGACAAATGATGTAATAAAGTCTTAGTGAAAAAGGAAGGGCTCAGCTTAGTGAAAGGCTTATCACAGGAGAGGAGAGCACTTTCCTATGAGATCAGAAAGCAAAGTTGAGCTTTTACATGGAGAGAAGAAAAGAAGAGGAATCAAACATTGGCCTTGACTTTCTCTAAGAACTGGGAGATCATATCAGATAAAAAACTGAGGGTGGGAGGAAATCTTGGAATTGACACCACAGGGAATTCAGAGGGCTCTAAATCATCCATGAGAACAAGTACTGTCAGGCAGCAGTGAGGGCCCAGCGGACTTCAGAAAGCTCGGAAGTGTAGTGGAACCAGTCAACCTGGCTTTGTGACTTTCTTAGGCAATGTTTGGCAGCCTGGGACTGGGAGTTGGGAAGGCAAATGAGGGTATTTACCCATTCTTGTGGATTGGAACAGCAGCTCTGGGGCAAGAGAGTGTGAAAATCTAATACAATGGCTGACCCTAGTGTCAAGGCTGGTTAGGCAAGCAAATGAGGCCAGAAGATGGGCTGATGAACTAAGACAATTGTGAGCTATCAAGGGATGGGGAGGGGAGGGATAATAATGAGACTGAGAAACAGATCTCATTAGAAGTGAGGAGATGAGAGACTTCTAATGAGAGGAGTTTGTGGTCGGAACTTATTGTACTTTTCATTCAGAGAGTATTAGGAGAGGAAGAACGGGGATGGATGCGATAATCCTAGGGTCTGAAGATTTGGAGTGGGATCAGCCTTAACCAAAGTTTGTTACTGTTGTAGTGATTTGTTTGTTTTAAAGCTAACTTTTTATGAACCTTTGTAACTACATCACGAGAACTGTATATCTGTATATTGTCCTCAACTATCTTTCAAATTTACTGATGAGTTTACACTTTCACAAGCAAGGCCACTTTTCATACACAAGAATTTCCTTAATCCTCACAACAAACCAGAGGCACTTCCTTTTAAAGGTAATGAAACTGTAAATCGGAGCAGTGAAGTAATTTACCTGAGGTCACAAAGAAGTAAATGACAGAAGGGGGGCCCCAGAGCAAGCCATCTGACTCCAAGGCCAGGGTCCCTTCAAGGTTGGTGCCCTACGTTATAGTAAGGGTTGTGTTATCATCCACCTTTGGTTTATAACACTTCAGCAGTTTCTTTTATGCGTGGGACCTGGGGGCAGGTGCTAATTTACACAGCCCACTTATTCCTAGTTCAAAAATAAATACATGTTTAATTATACTCTCAAATTTTTAAATATAATTGTCGATTTGTACTTGATAAACAGAAGCATTATCATTTTTCAGACATGATTATTTGAGTGCATAAACTTTATCTTAACAAGTACTTCAAAGCAGAGAAAATAAAAATTAAAAGAAAGTATTTGTTTATAATGTTATCCACTTGACTGATTTTAATATAGTAGATGCAATATGGATACTACACTTAATTTTTTCTCATCTTGGGTCAGGGAATACATGGCAGGAAACAGGTCTGTATACCTCTACCTGTCAAGGTTGTGGCAGATTATAGAAGAGGGTGCAAATTCCCACTATACTGTGGTAATCCCAGCACAGTAAACTTTATTTTTGAGCAACCTACTGAGTTGTCTGTCTACAAAAGGAGGGTAGATTCAGAAATAGTCATGTATGTGATAGGCTGATGGTGAGAGACATATTTTCCGTGTATTCTGAGGTTTAAATCTCGAGGATTTTAAGACTTCCCTCAGTCACTTTATAAATGGATATTGTGTTTAAGCTATACTAAATTGGGTTTATGTGTCAGTATCATAAAGCTGGAGAAGGTTGCTTTTCTAACTTGGGCACCAACTGATTGCCCGATGTCACAGCCACAGTATGTGTCACTAATGAATGGCCATTTCAAAAGTGACTTAAGACAGACAATTTTCCAAACGTCATTAGAGCCTGAGCAAACAAAAAGATGCAGAGTAGGAAGCAGAAAATGGTGGTAAATGAGTAGACTTTTCCAGGTCATGAAAAGATCTGATAAATAATCTTTAGTGACGAGAATATGAACGTTAGCCCTTCCCTTCGCCATCTCTTACACGTCCTCCTAGCTAATTACTATTTCTTTCTCTCTTCTGGATAGTGAAAATATTTCTTTGCTTAACCTCATTTTTTAAATGCTATCTGCCTTTTATTTTGTGTATGTATCAATTTTGCAGATCAAGAACAAGACAAAGAACTGTTAATTAAACTCTCAGGGGTACATCTTTAAGTTCCTGGCATTGTGCCCTCAGTGTTGGCTGCTTCACGTTTACTATAATAATGGGAAATGCCATAGAGAGGTTAGTATGAATGAAATGTGGTGGATAATCAGGGGAAGCATGAAAAGCAAGAAAAATATTAATGTGAGGCATAAGACTGGGAAGAGTCAAATAATGTGTGAAGAGTGACTGGGACATCAGGTACCAAACAAAAGTAGCAACTAGCCAGATATTATTTGATGGTACATTCTATGGAAAATTGAATATCATTTCATTAGTTTGGGGAACCTTATTATGTACTTAAAGACACTTGTCATTATTACTTATTCCATATCCATAGAAGTAAGGAGTGGTTTTCAGTAAAGTTCCAAATTTGTTTTTCAGGAAAGTTCCCAATTCTTCTCTTGAATTAACTTTTATATTCCTTTGAGCTCTCTGTGTTTGCCTGTTTAACAAAATCTAAAGTGGTCAAATTACCCCATTGAATTGGAACACATAATTAAAAAGTACATCAAACTTAATTGGGAATTGCTGTTACTTCTCTGGACCTCATTTATTGATAGAGAGCAGTGGACTTGTTAATCTTTGCCCTTCTAACATAAAAGCTCAATTACTTTTTTATTCCAATTGTCCTCACTCAACCCATGTGACAATGTGCATAGAGCAATTTCTTAGGAGTTCAGATGCAGGAGCTTTGGGCATCAGCACTTTGATCTAGTCAGGGCACCTGTTTGGTTGAAACAACCCAGATTGCCACGATTTAAATTTATTCCATGATTTTCTAAATGGTCCTCGCCGCCCTCAAAATCTATGTGCTTTATAATTTGGGGGTTCATTTGCTTCTTAAGAAAAATTGGGGGTTTGTCTTAGATGACAAAACCTTCTAATTATAAAATGTCAGTGAATTTAGAAAATAGCTCTATTTTTTAAAGCTGGTTTCAACCACATTCAGTTGCATAGTGTTGTTTTCTTTTCCCCCTTTAGAAAAGAGAATTACACGAGTCAAGATTTAGGTTTTTGCAACATGATAATTTCAGTCAACCATCAAATTGTTTTTGATGATTTAATCATTGCATGAGGGATACCCAACAACTGAATCTTTTCAATGCCACTGTTCTTTTGGATAGTTTGAAAACCTATAATTAGTTTTAGAACCAAGTGAAATACCAAAACCTGGGGAAAAAAAGTTAAATTAGGGAAGTCATAATATATATTGCAGTAGGTGTCCAATAAATTTCCTTTTTCATTTAAAACTAAAGAAAACAATTTGGAAAAGTAAACATTTGAGAAAATAAATTAACTGTGGCATGGAGGTACAATTTTATTAACAATAAAGCATGCCACATATACAAATAATTTCACTATTAATTTAGGTTAGCTACCTGATTAATGGCATGATAGTTGAATGGCATCTAGAATTGTCTTCATTTTTTAGCAATGCTAAAGGGGATTTGTCTACCAAAAAATAATTGTAATGCTCATAATAATTAAAGTTAGGGATGCAGTGTCTTGAAAAGGGTAAACACCAATAGAAAAGGACAACATTTTCTTAGAATTTCTGAAAGTGCTATGTTAATTTAGAAATTCATTTAATAATATAGTGATAAAATGAACTCGATGATTACATCACATTCAAGAAAAATGAAATTAAAATTACTTTTAAATAAGGACATTCTAAGTGAATATTATTGATAATTTTAAGATGTTTATTGATTCTTAAATATTAAGCTAGCAAAAATAAGACTTTTTTTTAAAATTTTTTTTCAACGTTTATTTATTTTTGGGACAGAGAGAGACAGAGCATGAACGGGGGAGGGGCAGAGAGAGAGGGAGACACAGAATCAGAAACAGGCTCCAGGCTCTGAGCCATCAGCCCAGAGCCGGACGCGGGGCTCGAACTCACGGACCGCGAGATCGTGACCTGGCTGAAGTCGGACGCTTAACCGACTGCGCCACCCAGGCGCCCCAAAATAAGACTTTTTAAGAGGTTTTGTATTGCTTATTAGTTTATAATGATTAGCATTTAATTTTGTAATTGAGTGATTTTAAATGTATAGCTATTGTTATAATTTTTCTCCCCCCTTAAACGTATATTAAATCTTTGAGTTCAAAGATTCAAATGATAATTTAGGTTTTCAAAGAGAGCTGCTAAATTATATTTACAATTAAATTTTCAAAATGTTTTTACTATAGTATAACTATAGTATGTCCTTACTATAGTATAATTATAGTAAAATGTTTTTACTACAGTATAAGTGGCAGGTTAGTATATGTGTACTTTTCCTGATAAATTATATCTAAATTCATTAAATATTATATGTGATAGGTATTTATCTGTACATAGTGATACATATAGAAATATATAGAGACATACATATAGACTACAACACATATATACACACATATATTGAACCTGAATCTTTAGGACTCTCGCGTATTATGAAACTGTAAAATATGCTAGAAAATACCTGATATTTGTGGCCATAAAATAATTAATTTTGTGCTAAAGTGTTATTAAAATGCTATAAAGTGTTAAAGATACATGCATATGTTTTATATATATGTATGACTTAATGATCAGTCCCAAATTATGGAATAATCATTTATAACACAACTTTAAAAATGCCAGTTTTCAAATATTTTACTTTAATACTTTTGCTGCCTCAAACCGAATGACATTTCAACATAGCTCGTTGCATGGGCAATATAAACCAGTTGGTGCCATTAGTTTTATCTTAGCAATGATGGTATTACTTCATCTAGCAGCAAAATTCTAATGGTCAGAGTATCAATGTCGTCCTTCTATTTTATTAAAATGAAATGCTTCAAAAAGGCATGAGATAACGTTGTATTCAGCACTTTGTGGAGTCTTATAAACTATCATAACAGTCAATGATTTTTTTACTTAGCAATATTTCATTTTTGTAAAATTGCTAATCATTGCGAGCGTTTACCGCCACATCACCACGGAGTAGTAGATTGTGCATCTTATGTATGGTACAAAAAGCTCTAACCATGAGAAAAGTTTCTGCAAATTTGACTTATCTCAATTTCACATTCTTTTGTGTTCAGCTTGTGGTGCCTGGTTTCTGTGCGAAATGATTTCCAAGCTTTCAAACGAAAGCAGTTAAGAAACAAAATATTTACACCCTTCCAACTCGTGCTTCCTGTATAGCTAGATACAATACAGATGCTAAGTCACTGGTCTGAAAGAGCTTCCACAGATCTATAATAAAATAATTAAATTAGTGAGCTGTGTTTAGATCAGAGACCCTTGGTTGCCAACTCCTAAGAACTCAGGGAATTCAGAACCACAGAAGGATCATTTGGACTCCATTTGGCAGAGACGTCAGAAACTCGCTGCTCTTGGGAACATCCTTTTCCAATAACATTTATAGCTCTAGATGGAAGCGAAAAGCACCATATGTTAAGAGTTTCCTGCAAAGCTTCCTGGTAAGAGAGGAAATAAATTCAACTTGTCACATCTGCTCGTGGGCCAGTCAAGTAGGATTTTATCACAGCCTTAAGTGGTTTACAAAACTGTCCTGTTATCGACTGAAGGGGCTTTACATTTCAGGTTTTCTCATACTGATGTTCATAATCTGAATCATTAAACTATTTTTCTTCTTTGGACTTTAGCAGCATGCATCATCATTTGCTTCTAAGCAAGGAGAATTATTCAAAGCAATTCAACTAAGAATCACATTCCCGTAGCTCAGTCTCCATAACTGCTAGGATGGCTTAACTGCTAGAATGCCTACGGGTTTCAGTTCTACCTCAGTTTTGACCCGTGGACCCTTACGTTTTGCATAATTTAAGATGGGAACTGCATTTAATCAGGCTAAATTGATTATCCACCATTCTGAAAAGTCCCGACTGGCTTAAACCATGGCAAAGACCCATAGGGTCAGAAAAGATTTTTCTGTCAGAGGTATAGGTAATCACAGGAAAGGTGTTAAACCTTGCATTGTTAGCCCCAAGTTCTCTCCCAGAGTGATCCATCTTTTTACCCTCACGATTAAAAAAAAAAAAAAAGTTAGAGTCACTATGGGCATTTCAGTTTTTCTATCATAAGCAAAATCCTTTTTAGTTTGCAAATCTACTGGAGATACAGCACCATATGTAAGCGTTACCTTTTCCTACTTAAGCATAAGTTAAATTGATAGCACTTGTTCCAAACTAAAAGCAAGTTCTCAATTTACCAACTTGCAGTTTTATATTCATGTCTTTTTGTAGGGAATGACCAAACTTGTTAATGAATTTCCTTTCATTCTAGAAGTTAAAAATGCTTTAAGTTAGAGTAAAAACTGTAATCTTCAGACATTTAATTATTGTATACTAAATAAATGTGATAGAATTTCAGCATGTGTTTATTTGTTGGTATAACCCACCATTCCTACAGATGAGTTATAAAAACATGTAAAAAATTGACTAAATCAGAGTGAAGGAAAATGATGTAGAATAACAAGATGACGAAAGAAAAATTTACCACATGAGCCGTATAAATGTGTGAAAGTAGTCTGTGGATTAGGCTGAGTTTCCTAGTAACCAAAACAAAACAGTTAAATGGTTCCCATTTCTTTCTATAGGAGAAAAAAAATTGTCGAGAGAGAGAGAGAGAGAGAGAGAGAGAGAGAGAGAGAGGGAGAGAGAGAGATTTTACTACCAATATGGCCTAGGAGAAATTTCTCCTGAGGATCTTCATGGAATGCTGAATGATTGAATCAATTATATCTTAATACCACCCCCCTCCACCCCCCTTTAAAAGCATAAAGACATTGGAATGTTTCATTGAGCTATTTCTTGTAATATCACTCAGTGTAACTTGTGAGCATTATAGTACAATTTAATATAAAATAGTTCTACCAGCATTGCTGCATTGCACAGTTCTGGGGACACTGTTCACAAAGGTAGTACTGAAACAGGAAGCAAAAGCATCAATTATTATCATAGAATAAAGGTGCTGGTTTCAACAATATAGCAATAACAAAATCTGTGATGGGCCTATTCCACAATGCCTATGACACAAACTTTCTACTCTCAGTTGTTAGGAACAGATATACTGTATGAAAGAAACTCAGACATTACTGATCATGTACTTATGTTCTCTACACTCTTATGGGTGAGCCCAAAATTGCCCCCTCTAGATCTGCCCTCCCTTTTATCATTTAGTAATAGAACCTGAAGACTATATTTCCAATTCTCCCTGAGACCCAGGTTTGGCCTTTCCCATCCAGGTTTTGGACTTTCTGAGGACAATTTCTTACTCGTTTCTTCAAATATACTTGCCATGGACTTTCTTTTCCTGCTGTCTGGGAGAAGATGACGCCGGGGTCAACTCTGGAAGCCACCTTTTGAGGATGGTAGCATTGTCCCACCAGCTCTGTATTGCTTACCTCTGTTCAGACTGTTGTGTCAATTATGTGAAAGGGAAATTAAATTCTGTCTTGGTTAAAGCTGTCTTGGGGTATTTTTTTAATTAAACATCTTAATCTAGTACAATATCAATGTTATCATTATCCATTTTATATTTCCCTCACTTTGGGCTAGAGAATTGAAAAAAAAAAAGAAAAATGCAAAGAAAAGAAGAAAGGAAAGAGAAAAGGATATTGGCTCTGTTTTAGTAGATTAATCAGATGGCCAAGGAATCATTCACTCAATCATGCTATGAGTCTTTGAGTTTTCACCAACAGTAATAAGAGAATATTAAGCAGAATATTGAATTGGGTGCCAGCCATATCTGTATTCAAATCCTGATGCCAAAATTTCCCTGACTTTTTGACTTTAGACAAGTAATGAAAACTTCTCTTCCTCATTATCCTCTTTAGTGTGTTTATGTGAATTAAAAAATATTAACTAACATTTACTGTATGCTGGATCCTGGTCTCAGTGCTTTACATGTGTTATTCCATTTGATCCTTTTGCAATCTGTATATGAGAAATTATATTGTCTTGTCTTCTAAGTAAAGAAATCTGACTTTCTCTACTTCCTTACTTTTCTTTCATTACTTCAACTAAGAGTTGAAACAATTGCCCAAAGTCAAAAGCTGGTAAGTAGTGGAGAAGGCTGTTAGTACTAATCTCTGAGGTCTCTAAAAGACAGCATTTGTGTCCTTCTAAATGAAAGAATCCTTAAAATATTAGTGCCAAGCTTGGCTATCCATGATTATGAATCTATAATTACCTTTTAATAGCAGTTTTCTGATATAAAAAATAGAGATCATAAATCATAATGATATTAGAAAATGTACAATAGCACAAAAAGCAATTAAGTCACCCATATTTCCTTCATCCATAATCACTGCTAACATAATCACATAGACTTCTTTTAGTACCAGACTCTTCTTTTTTACTGAAGTGTAATTGACATCCAATATTATATTAGTTGCAGATGTACAACATAGTAATTCAACATTTATATACATTACAAAGTGATCACCATGACGTCTAGTTACCATCTATCAGTATACAAAGTTATTACAATATTATTGACTATATTCCCTACGCTGTACTTCATATTCTCATGACTTACCTATTTTATAACTGAAAATTTGTAGCTCTTAATCTCCTTCATCTAATTTGCCTATCCCCCCCACCTCCTTTGGCAACCACCAGTTTGTTATCTCTGTTTATGAACCTGTTTCTGTTTTGTTTTTGTTCATTCATTTTGTTTTTTACATATCACATATAAGTGAAATCATACAGTACTATCTTTCTCTGTTGGACTTACTTCACTTAGCATAATACCCTCTAGGTCCATTCATGTTGCAAATGGTAATATTGCCTTCTTTTTTCTGAGTAATATTCCATTGTATCTGTGTGTGTGTGTGTGTGTGTATCTTCATTCATCTATTTTTTTAAATATTTGTAGGTTTATTTATTTATTTATTTTGAGAGAGAGAGAGAGAGAACAGGAGATGGGCCGAGAGAGAGAGAGAGAAAGAGAATTCCAAGCCAGCTCCACACTGTCAGCACAGAGCTCAATGCAGAGCTCGAATCCACAAACCATGAAATCATGACCTGAGCTGAAACCAAGAATCAGATGCTTAACCAGCTGAGTCACCCAGGCACCCCTTTATCCATTCATCTACTGGTGAACACTCAGGTTGCTTCCATATCTTAGCTATTGTGAATAATGCTGTGATGAACATAGGGGTGTATATATCTTTCCTAATTGGTGTTTTTGTTTTCTTCAAATAAATACCCACAAGTAGAATTGCTGGATCTAATGATATTCCTGTTTTTAATTGTTTGAAGAACGTCCATATTGTTTTCCATAGAGGCTGCACCAGTTTACATTCCCACTAACAGTGCACAAGTATTTTCTTTTCTCCACTTTGTCATCAAATCTTGTTATTTCTTGTCTTTTTGATACTAGCCATTCCAACAGTTATGAAGCCATGTCTCAGTGTGGTTTTGATCTACATTTCCCTGATGACTATTATCAGTGAGCAACTTTTTGTGTGTGTGTTGGCCATTGGTATGTCTTCTTTGGGAAAATGTCTATTCAGGTCCTCTGGCCATTTTTTAATCAGATTGTTTGTTTTTTGGTGCTGCTATTATATGAATTCTTTATATATTTTGGATATTAATCTTTTATTGGATATATCATTTTAAAATGTCTTCTCACATTTAATACATTGGCTTTTTATTTTGTTAATGGTTTCTTCACTGTTCAGAAACTTTTTAGTTTGATGTAGTACCATTTGCTAATTTTTGCTTTTGTTGCCCTTGCCTGAGGAGACAGATCCAAAAATATTGCTTAGACAAATGTCCAAGAGTTTACTGCCCATTTTCTTTTGGGTCCTTTATGCTTCAGGTCTTACATTTAGGTATTTAATCATCAGTTTATATTTTTTTAATATAGTGTAAGAAAGTGGTCCAGGTTCATTCCTTTTCATGAAGCTGTTCAGTTTTCTTAACACCGTTTATTAAAGAGATTGTCTTTTTCCCAGTGTATATGATTATCTTCTTTGTTGTGGACTAAACAGCAAAGAAAATAACCCATATAAGCATGGGTTATTTCTGGGCTTTCTATTCTGTCCCACTGACCTACATGTCTGCTTTTGTGCCAGTACTATACTGTTTTGATTACTATAGATTTGAAGTATAGTTTGAAACCTGAAAGCATAATACCTCCAGCTTTGTTCTTTCTCAAGATTTCTTTGGCTGGTTGGGGGCTTATATGGTTCTACACAAATTTTAGAGTTATTTGTTCTGACTGTGAAAAATGCCATTGGTGTTTTGATAGCATTGCATTGAATCTGTAGATTGCTTTGGGTTGTATGGCTATTTTAATACTATTAATTCTTTCAATCCATGAGTATGGTACATCTATCCATTCACTTGTGTCATGTTCAAATTATTTCATCAATACTTTTTAGAGTGTAGGTTCTTAACCTCCTTGGTTATATTTATTCCTAGGTATTTTATTCTTTTGGTGAAACCGTAAATGGGTTTTCTTAATTTTTCCTTCTGATAGTTTGTTATTAGTGTATACAAATGCAAAAGATTAGTGTATGTTAATTTTGCAAATTTATTGAATTTATTTATTAGTTCTAATAGTTTTTTGATGTGGTCCTTAGGACTTTGTACATTTTGTATCATGTTATCTGCAAATAGTGACAGTTTTACTTCTTCCTTACCAATTTGGATGTCTTTTATTTATTTTTCTTGTCTGATTGCTCTACACTGCATAAAAGTGGAGACAGTAGGTATCCTTGCTTATTCTTGATCTTAGAGGAAAATCTTTCATCTTTTCCTTATTGTGTATGATGCTAAGTGAGAGATTGTTATGTACGAAATTTATTATGTTGAGGTATGTGCCTTCTATACCCACTTTGTTGAGTTTTAATCATAAGCTGATGTTGAATTTTGTCAAATTTTTTATTCATCTGTTCAGGTGATCATATAATTTTTATCATTTTTTTAATATGGTGTATTTCATTGATTGGCTTGCAGATATTAAACCTTCTTGCATCCCTGGAATAAATCCCACTTTTTCATGGTGTATGATTCTCTAAATGTACTGTTGAATTTGGTTTGCTAATATTTTGTTGAGGATTTTTGCATCTATGTTAATCAGGGAAATTGGCCTGCAATTTTCCTTCCTTCCATCCTTCCTCCCTTCCTTCTTCCCTTCCTTTCTCCCTTCCTGCCTGCCTTGATGCCTGCTTGCTTGCTTTCTTTTCTTTCTTTCTTTCTTTCTTTCTTTCTTTCTTTCTTTCTTTCTTTCTTTCTTTTTCTTTCTTTTTCTTCCTTCTCCTGACTTTTTGCCTGGTTTTGGTGTCATTGTCTAGATTTGGCATGAGGGCAATGCTGGCCTTGTAGAATAAGTTTGAAGTATTCCTTTATCTTAAATTTTTGGAATAGTTTGAGGAGGATAAGTTTTAACATTTATTTAAATGTTTGGTAGAATTCACCTGTAAAACCATCTGTTCCTGGATTTGTTTAGAGGTTTTTTGATTATTGATTCAGTTTAATTGCTACCAATCAGCCTGATCAGATTTTCTATTTCTTCCTGATTCGGTCTTAGAAGATTATATGTTTCTAGGAATTTATCCATTTCTTCCAGGTTGTCCACTTTGTTGGCATATACTCTTTTGTAGTAGCTTCTTAAAATCCTTTGCGTTTCTGTAGGATCAGTTGTAACTTCTCTTTTTTTTCATTTCTGATTTTATTTCGTCCCTTTTTCTTGACGAGTCTAGCTAAAGATTTATCAATTTTGTTTATTTTTTCAAAGAACTACCTCTTAGTTTCATTGATCTCTTCTATTTTTTTTTACTCTCTATTTCATTTACTTCCTCTGATTTTTATTATTTCCTTCCTTCTGATAATTTTTGGCTTATTTTTTTCTTTCTTTCTAGTTATTTTAAATGCAGTTTAAGTTGTTTATTTTAGATTTTTCTTGTTTCTTAAGGTAAGCTTGTTTCACTATAAACTGCCCTCTTAGAACTGCTTTTGCTGTATCCAACAGATTTTAGAATGTTGTGTTTCCATTTTTTGTCTCAGATATTTTTTGATTTCCTTTTCGATTTCTTCATTGACCCTTTGGTTGTTTAATAGTATGTTGTTTAGCATTCTTGTGTTTGAGCTTTTCTAGTTTTTTTTTTCTTGTGATTGATTTCTAGTTTCTTTTTTTTTTTTTTTTTTTTTTTTAAATTTTTTTTTCAACGTTTTTATTTATTTTTGGGACAGAGAGAGACAGAGCATGAATGGGGGAGGGGCAGAGAGAGAGGGAGACACAGAATCGGAAACAGGCTCCAGGCTCTGAGCCATCAGCCCAGAGCCTGACGCGGGGCTCGAACTCACGGACCGCGAGATCGTGACATGGCTGAAGTCGGACGCTTAACCGACTGCGCCACCCAGGCGCCCCATCTAGTTTCATATTATGGTGGTCAGAAAAGATATGATTTCAATCTTCTTAAACTTATTGAGAATTGTTTTGTGGCCTAACATTTGATCTATCCTGAATAATGTTCCACGTGCCCCTGGGAAAAAAATGTGTATTCTGTTTTGGGATTGAATGTCCTGTGTGAATGTATTAAGTCCACCTGTTCTAATGTTTCATTTAAGGCCAGTGTTTCCTTACTGATTATCTGTCCAGATGATCTATCCATTGATGCAAGTGGGATGGTAAAGTCCTCTACTATTATTGTATTACTGTCAATATATTTCTTTATGTCTGTTAATATTTGCTTTATATATTTAGGTGCTCCTATATTGGGTGCATAGATATTTATGATTGCTATATCGTCTTGTTGGATTGATCCCTTTATCACTCTATAATATCTTTCTTTGTCCCTTGTTACAGTCTTTGTTTTAAAGTCTATGTTGTTTGATATAAATACTGGTATCCCAACTTTCTTTTCATTTACACTTCCATGAAATATTTTTCATGGAACCCTTCACTTTCAGTCTGGATCTATCTTTTGGTGTGTCATGTAGGCAGCATATAGTTAAGTCTGTTTTTAAATCCGTTCAGTCACCCTATGTCTTTTGATTGAAGCATTTAGTCTATTTACATTTCAAGTAATTATTGATAGATATATATTTATTGCCATTTTGTTTATCATTTCTAGGTTGTTTTGTAGTTCTTTGTTTCTTTCTTCTTTTCTTGCTCTCTTCCCTTATTATTTGATGACTTTCTTTGGTGTTATGTTTGGATTTCTTTTTCTTTATTTTTTACGTATTTATTATAAGTTTTTGGTTTATAGTTACCATGAGGCTTATATATAATATTGGACATATATAGCAGTGGATTTTAAGTTGATGATCACTTGCTCAGTTGGTTTAGCATCCAACTTTGGTTCAGGTCATGATCTCACAGCTGGTGGGTTCTAGCCCCATGTCAGGCTCTGTGCTGACAGCTGGAACTTAGAGCCTGCTTCAGATTCTGTGTCTCCCTCTCTCTGCCCCTCCCCTGCTCATTCTCTGTCTGTCTCTCTCTCAAAATAGATAAATGTTTAAAAACAAAAAACAAAAAAAGAGACAGGACACATTCTAAAAGCACTATATTTTTACTTTCCCCGCAATGTTCTATGTTTTTATCATATTTTACGTCTTTAATTTTGTGTACTCCTAAGCTAATTAGTGTAGATACAGTTGAATTTGTTCTTTTATCATTTATATTAGCTTTATGAGTGGTTGATCCATTACCTTTATTTTTTGCTTTTAGCAGTGAAGTTTTCTCTTTTACAATTTTCTCTCTTCTTCTCCTTCTGGGATTCCTATAATGCAAATGTTAGTGTCATTGATGTTGTCCAGAAGTCCCTCAAACTATCTTCATTTTTTAAAATTCCTTTTTCTTTTTGCTATTAAACTTCAGTGATTTCTACTACCTTCTTTTCCAGATCGCTGATTTATACTGCATCATGTAATCTGCTGTTGTTTCCCTCTAGCATTTATATTTTTTATTTCAGTTATCATATTCTTCATCTCTAATTGGTTCTTTTTAATATTTTCTATCTCTTTTTTGAAGTTTTCACTGTGTTCATCCATCCTGCTCACAAGTTTAGTATCTTTATAACCATTACTTTGAACTCGTTATCAGGTAGATTGCTTATCTCTATTTTGTTTAGTTATTTCTCTGAAATGTGTCTTTTTCATTCATTTGGAACATATTCCTCTGTCTCCTCATTTGGACCCTCTGTGTTTCTATGTATTAGGAAGATCAGCTATGTCTCCTGGTCTTGAAGGAGTGGTCTTAATTAGAAGCTGCCCTGTGAAGCCCGGAAGCATAATCTCTGATCAGGCAGTGTAGGTGTGTCCTCTCGGTGGGACGCTGTGTCCTCTTCTTGTGGCTAGGCTGAAACTGCTACAGGTGCATTGGTGGGTGGGGTTGGTCCCTGGCTCAGCTGGCTTTCATGCCTGACTGTAACTGCTGTGGGCTCATTAGTGGGTGGGGCTGGTCTCCAGCATGACTGGCTGAGAGGCTCAGTTGTGGCCGCTGCAGATGTGCTGGTGGGCAAAACTTGCTCCGTCCATGGACAGACATTGCTTTGGGGGAGGCCTTGGGTCCAGCTGACATTACCTGTTATGTACAGTGGGGTAAGACCCACCTTGGAATCATGCCTGCTGTATGGACAGATTGGGCAGGGCGGGTCCACAGGGGAACAATGGGGTCAGGATGAGTGGTGTTAGTAAGGTAAATGGAGAGTATCCAAAATGACACCTGCTATTATTTCCATTCCCAGAGAAAGTTCCTGCAGATCTCTGCCCTTCCAGCACAGGCCCTAATGTCCTTCATGTATGATCCAGGTGTTTTTCAAACTGCTGCCTTTGTTCTGGGTCTCAGAATAAGTGAGTTTGTGCACAGGCCCTTTAAGAACAGAGTCTTGGTTTCCTATAGCCCTCTAGCTCTCCTGAAGTTAAACCTTGATGATTTTCAAAGCCATTTGTTATGGGGGCTTTTTACTTGGTGTAGGTTTCCAGGGTAGGGTTACCTGATTATGGGGCTTCAGCCCCTCACTCCTTTGGAGTGCCTCTGTTCCATGTGGATCCCTATGCCAGGATGCGTGGATCCCAACCAAACTTCTTCCCTGCCCTCCTGTCCATCTCAAAGTGGCTTATGCCCTATATCTTTAGCTGTGGAAGAGCTTTTCTGCTGGTCTTTGGGTGGTCCTCAAAGAGAGTTGGTCTATATGTACTTGCAGTCATTGGAGGGTATTGAGCTCAGAATCCTCTTACTCTACCATTCTGATCCTCCCAAACTGTTCTCTTGTTTTTATCACTTGAGAATACATAGCCTAAGTGCCAGCCTTTAAGCCAACATCCCAACAAAAATCACCAGTTTAATTTATAGTATGTACTATGAGAAAGAATATTCATTTTGCGGTGTTGGTTTACGCAGTTCTTTGGAGCCATAGTCTGCCCCCCTGCTACTCCCAGATTAGTAATAGTTTTGCCTATAACTTTTCTGCTGGTCTCCATTAGAGCTCCGGAGCATAGTTTCCTTCTAGAATGCTTTACCCACCCTGAAAACATGGTGGCTAAGGGTATGTAAGTTAGGCTACACCTTCCTTTGCTTTTTGTCCATTTATTCTGCAATATATCAAGTCCACATCTGTATAATTGACTTTCTAAGGTGTTAGGGTAACTAAAGATGATTACAATGAGAGGAAGAAAATTGTAAAAAGTGTTTACTCAATTTGACTTTCTCATAATTTAAGGAAAAGGCACCCAAGAAATTAATCCCACTCTTGGATTCAAGGGCACTCTTCTGTCTCTGACCTTGTTCTCCTAAACTCTAGCCCGTGCTTCTTTGTGGAAATGCAAAAAGCAAAACAGTACTTTCCTCATAAAACGTTATGAGGATTAAATGAATTAATAAGTAATACACTTAGTGTCTGACATGCAGGGGTATTGCCTACATGTTATTAGTATTGTTGCTATTGAGGGAGCAGAATATAATCCTAGTTTCTTATATTGTGCAAAGTCACCTCTCTGACATTAGAGAAATCACTTCACATTATTAAGAAGAACAGTAGGGGATAATTTTGTTTATACATACCTCACCTTTCAAAGTATGACCAGGTAGCCTTCTGAGAACAAGAAACATGACCCTTGAAGTGATGTACCCGTTAAGAATGCTTAAGGTACAGAAGAGTCAGCTAAAGCTTTTAGATTTGGGCTATAAGAGATATCTTCTTAGAAAATGTACTTGTTGCAGTCCTTATTTTGGGAAAGGGCAGGGGACCAAGCTAGTTTTATTCTTCTTACACAGATCGCATGAACATTTCCACATCACTATATATTCTTATAAAGTTTAATTTTGATTATGGAAATGATCAAAGGGGTTGTTGAACTAAAATATTCTTACTTCCATGAAGAAAACAGATCTTAAAAAATCTTTATGAGGAACCATGTCTTTCTATACCTTTCCATGACAGTTTGCAAAATGATCCGTTCTTTATCTCCAACACACTTCATCCAAGCTTGCAGAAGACAATCATTGTTTAAATAAACTACCTAGCTCAGAACAAAAATATATTTGAAGTAGAATAAATGTATATGTAAAAACTAAGGTAAATGGTCACTTCAATTCAAAAGTCTAGAAAAATATCTTGAGGACCTACTATATACCAGGCTTGAGTATACAGATATGAATTAAGACTCCATCCCTGCCAGGATGTACTGGCAGAGTGAAAAGGAAAGACTTGAATTAGAGAAATGATGCATTTTACAAGGGTATTTACCAAGTCTCCTGGTTAAACTTTATCACCATTTTAGATGTTACCAAATATAGGAAAAGCAGAAGGAAATATTCAGATTATCATGAAGAGCAGAAGACAGATTGGTTCACATGGACTGAACAGGAATTAGGTGATGGATCATTTCAAGGGAACAGTAAACTTTATATAATCCATAAGCTAAAGTAGGTAAAGGAAAAGTAGAACCTCTAAGTTTGGTTATGGACCCTTTCTCAGAGTAAGGAAGCTTACTCTTTTAAAGAAATCTGTTTTAAGTGAGAAAAATTCTATGAGTGATTCATCAGATGTGTCGGTAACAATGATATAGCAGTCCCATCTACTGTATTATTTTTGGATGTGTGTGTATGTGTGAATAAATATGTATATATTTATATGCTCCCAGGTACATATACTTTCTATAAGGAAAGTCTATCTTTCTTTCATAAAGCACTTAACAAAGTTTAATAGAAGTAAAAAGTTTACATCATGAATGAAAACTCAGTCCAGTGGCAAGGTCTAAAAAGCAACAGTTTGTATTAATTTCCTGTTACTTCAATATCTGTATATGAGTTACTTTCTGTTCCTTTTTATAAATGTTTATTTATTTTTGAGAGACAGAGAGACACAGAGTGTGAGCAGGGGAGGGTCAGAGAGAGAGGGAGACACACAATCTGAAGCAGTCTCCAGGCTCTGAGCTGTCAGCACAGAGCCCAACGCAGGGCTTGAACTCACAAACCACAAGATCATGACCCGAGCTGAAGTTGGATGCTTAACTGACTGAGCCACCCAGGCACCCCACTTTCTGTTCCTTTTAACCCTATTTTTCATTGGCTCATCCTAATATCACTTCTAGAAAACAAAGGCTTAAACAGTCTAAGTATCTTTTAGAAGGCACAAAGTACAGCCTCAAACACAAAGCTTGTTAGGCATAAATGGGTCATCATATTGAAAGTTTTTGCCAATTGTGAAGCTGCTAGAGCCAATATTAAAGAGGCATAAATATGTTCCTAACCATTTTATTTTTGGAAAAAGTAAGTGGCCCATCATCCATAATGAATGGTATCTGGATATAAATAGAGTGCTTGACTGCCTATGTTTATATATTTGTGTATAGTTATATTTATACACCCTCCCACTCCTGTATACTCTCAATCTCAAAAGTGGCAGTTACAGGGGTACCTGGTTGGCTCAGTCAGTTGAGCATCTGACTCGATTTCATCTCAGGTCATGATCCCAGGGTCATGGGATAGAGCCCTGTGTTGGGCTTTGTGCTGAATGTGGAGTCTGCTTAAGATTTTCTCTCCCCCCGGCCCCCGCCGCCTCTATCCCCTGCTCACACTCGTTCTCTCTCTCTCCCATAAATAAACAAACAAACAAACAAACAGACTGGCAGTTACATATGTTCCCTTCAATGCCTCAAAGAACCAACAACCTGGATTCTAAGAGCAGCAGACATTCCAAACTGGCAAAGAACATCAAAATATATGTGTAATGTCATGGAATTCAGAATGGCAATAGCTAATATTTATTAGCTTACTCATGTATGCTAATATGCTAAGGAAATGCCAGTTACTATTCTAACTGATTTGTGTATATTAACCTATTCCATCTTCCTATGAGTGGGTCATATTAGCATCATATTTCACAGGTGAGAAAACTTAGGCATAAAGAATATAAGTAACTCTCCGAAGGCCAAATAGCTATTAAGTGGCAGTCGGGGATCCAAATCCACAGATTTCTGTCCCAAGGTATCTATTCTTCACACTGTGTTAATGTATGTTCTTACATGTAGCCAGTATGAGATTGATATCATGGTTATCCGGGGATAGGGAAGGATGCTTGGAAAGGAAATAGCTTTGAATTGGCCAGGCCTGTATTCCACTATTCCATCTTTGTCTTTCATTTGAAGATTTTAGATTTACATCATAGGTCTTTGTACAGGAGACCTACCAATCTTGGCCTTGTCCTGCCACACCTCCCCTTCTAATATGAAAGGTACCTGGAATGATTGCTTGAGTGGCTGTCAAAACAGAAAAAATTACTTTTTTTTCTCCCAAATGTTTCAGGCTGAGCTAAACAATAACAGTATTTTAAACTATATCGCCTTTCATCCAGTGCCACCAAAGGTAGAAGAGTGGCCTGAATGTTGGCTGTCTGCATTTACATTTCTTCTTTGAACTGTTTGGAATGTCAGACCCATTAAGTAGTAATGTGTTCATTCAGGAAGCACAATCAAAATAATTGAACATCTTCCCCAGATATGAGTATATTAATTTTTTCCTCTTTGCATAAATGTGGATGAAAATCATACCCATTCTGCTAAAGAGCAAAAAGTAATCAGTTCAAACCAATCACAAAATAAGCATTTCAAAAATATAAAGTTGGGAAGTTATGGCATGAGAACAGCCAAGAAATTTAAGTCACAGGGTCTATCATTTGTCTAATTCTTGTCTTCTCCTGCATTGTTTTAATATAAAAGAGGAAACATGCAGGTCAAACCCTACTACAATGAGTATCATTATCATAAAACTATCTAACCAGAAGACAGGAAAAAAGAATCAACAGTGGCTGTATTTCAAAACTTCAGATTCAATGACAGTAAATAAAGAATGTGGAATATTTCTTAAACTCTGTGGCAAATTGGTTTTAATTAAACATTACCTGAGTGCTTGCTGGGCTATAGGAGTTGACTGTGGTGGCACAAATACAAATGTGACTTGATTAATACCTTGACTACTGATGACACACACCTAACCATTATGGGCTCCATTACATGATCAGTGCCTTAAATCTCATTTTAATTTCACAGCAGCATTGGGCCTGTCTAATCTGAGGTGCATGAAGTTTAAAATTCTTGTCTGAGTCTCTACAGCTAGGTAGTTGCTAAACCAAGATCCAAGGTCCAAACATGTGCACGCCTGCTGATAATGTCACGCAGGGCCCTGGAGCTCACTGAGAAGAGAGTAAGCTGCCTGAGTAAGCCTGCTCCACCTTGACTGTACGAGCAAGGAAAGAGCAGAGACCTACAATACTCTGGCCATTCACTCTAGTCATGCTGACTTTGAGTAAAGTGCAGAGCCACATGCCTGACAGTCCTGAACTTGCCAGGAAATGAGGTCCTGTCATGTTCTTTGCCCTTCATGCTTGACCTTTGAAGTTCTCCATTAAACACCTCAAGGTCAAGGTCCCAGAAGCCAGAGAGCCACTTGCATCAGGAGGACTATGTCTACAGCTCATTTGTATATTTACTTTATTGTCTCCCTTTTTTTTTATCCACTTGATTTCATAAATCTCTTGTCCCCTTTAGCATTTTTTTAAAAATTACATAGCATAGGGGCGCCTGGGTGGCGCAGTCGGTTAAGCGTCCGACTTCAGCCAGGTCACGATCTCACGGTCCGTGAATTCGAGCCCCACATCGGGCTCTGGGCTGATGGCTCAGAGCCTGGAGCCTGTTTCCGATTCTGTGTCTCCCTCTCTCTCTGCCCCTCCCCCGTTCATGCTCTGTCTCTCTCTGTCCCAAAAATAAAAAAAAATAAAAAAAAAAATTACATAGCATATTTCAACATTTGTTTGTAATTATTTTTCTGAGATAGCTTGGGTTTGAATACTAGCTTTGCCATTTCCTAGCCATGTGATCTTGAAAAAAATCACATCTGCGTGCACTCCCACATCCACACACACACTTACAAACACATGCATATGCATGTACCCTTTGTAGGTGTTCGTTTCTTCAGCAGCTAAATGCATATAATAATCTTACCCCTCTTTGAGCAACGAGGATTAAATGATAAAATGAAGGTGAGACTGGATATAGTCAGTGCTGAACAAGGCTAGCTATTATTTCTGAATTTTCTAAATTTCTTATTTTTATTTAACTTTGATGGAGGGCAGATTAAAATGAATGCTATAATGTATATCCAGATATTAATCTATATACATTTTTAAAGAAGAAATATGCCCCCCTAAAACTGGAATTTTATGGTAATTTATATCAAGAGTATAGAGTGACATGGGATAATAGGGGCATCACTCTCTTCAGCTGTATCTTCACTTGCAGGGGTCCCAATGCCATTAAGAAAGGGATGCTCACCAGGTCTTTCCAGAGCATAATACCCTAAGCTTGAATGATTTACCTTATTGCACTTTTTCTTTGCAAAAAGAGCCTGCTCTGGCTAGTTTGCCACCATCCACTAGTGGGCAGAGAGTTTAGGTAAGATGTTTTCATGACAGTAGAAATGTGCATTTTATTTTTAAAAAATTTTATTTCAACGTTTATTTATTTATTTTTGGGACAGAGAGAGACAGAGCATGAACGGGGGAGGGGCAGAGAGAGAGGGAGACACAGAATCGGAAACAGGCTCCAGGCTCTGAGCCATCAGCCCAGAGCCTGATGCGGGGCTCGAACTCACGGACCGCGAGATCGTGACCTGGCTGAAGTCGGACGCTTAACCGACTGCGCCACCCAGGCGCTCCAGAAATGTGCATTTTAAAGTACACATACACATACACACACACACACACACACACACACACACACACACACTTTTTTCTTCTTTAAGGAGCTGGACGCCGGCAGAAGCTTTGAGGTTTGTAGTTACTTGAGAAAAGAGTGAGACCAAACCTTGGAGTACAGGTAGCATTTCACTTTTTTAAAATGTTTATTTATTTTTGAGAGACAGAGAGAGCACATACGCACATGCGCAAGCAAGCGGGGGATGTGCAGAAAGAGAAAGGACAGAGGATCCAAAGTAGGCTCTGCACTGACAGCAGAGAGCCTGATGTGGGCTCAAACTCATGAACCATGAGATCATAACCTGAGCCGAAGTGAGATGCTTAATCGACTGAACCACCCAGGTGCCCCTACAGGTAGCATTTCAGTAGACGGATATGGGAGGGGAGGACATTTAGGTAAATTCTGGAGGCAAGTCACAGGCAACATCTAGTATAGTTGTAAATAGATCCAAATACATTTTATCTTTTAAATTTTCAACTTTACTTAAAAAGCACTGTTAAAAAACATTTGGTTGGTAGGAAAACTGCCTCTAGCATGTGATATGGAGGTAATTTCTTAAGGTCATAAAAAGCCATTTAATAAACTACTGATGAATGGCTTTAGATCATTAATAGATCTTCTTATACATGCTTATTAGATGCAAAGAGAGTAATGTATTCACTGGGACAACAAATTGTTCTGATAAAAAAAAATCCCATTCACTTTCCCATTGCAGGAGCATTTTGATGATGGCTTCCATCAGGCTACCATTGAACTCTAGGGCAAGTCTCTCAAAAGGAGTTCCTGACCATTAGCAAATTCTTGAGTGATGGGAGAGAGCTAGGCCTAGGGAGGCCAGCAGTCTGTGGAAACACTTACAAAAGCATTCAGCAGTCCCTAATGGCCTGAAAGCAAATGGATATTTCACTACAACAATGAAAAGGAACATTTCAATTTGGATGCGTTTGCTTGTGAAACAAATGTTTACAACAGAAACCTCCATTTGGGCTGTTGGAACAGGTCAAACAAACTATGTATTTACTGAAGAATCAAGTACAGATTCTCGTTGTAAGTATCATCTCTTTGGGGCAGGCTATATCATAAAGATAACGCGCTGGATAACAAAAAGGAGACAGAGTTACAAGATTGTAAGGTAACAGGCAATATGTGTAACACTTACCAGCTCTGGAAGAGCTTTTCAGAGGAAGTCTGTATTAGGATAAAAATAACAGCTGCAGTAAGAGGGAAACTCATATTTCAGTGATGCAAACAAGACAGAATTTGTTTCCATCTCCTGTAATAATTTAAGTGTCAGATGTCCAGGCCATGGTGTCAGGGACCAGTCCCCTTCAGCTTTGGCTCCGGCATCCACAGCATTTGGTTTTCAAAGTGTGGTCCATGGTGGCTGCTCTGGCTCTAGGCACCATGTCTACCTTGTAGCCAGTTGAGCGAAAGCTTGCTTGTTCCCTGAGCAGTGATTCTCCACTAAGGGTGATTTGATCCTCCCCCAGGAGAAATTTGTGTCCCTCGCAACCTGGCAGAGGAGGGTTAGGAGGTGGCCACACTACTGACATCTAGTGGATAGATGCCAGGTACGCTGCTATACAACCTCCTATACACAGGACAGCCCATTATAATGAATTATCTGGCCTAACATGGCATTATCACTGAGTTTGAGAAATCCTACATCAAGCCTCTTATTGATATATATAGGGTAGGGCATATAAGCTGGCTGAAGACTGTTGCCACTACACTCCAGCTGTAAAACCGTTTGCAACCATTGTAAAATATCCCACAGGGATATGCTGTTAAGTACTATTTCTCAGCTGAATGCCCTTGGGCAAGTCAACCAAACCTTTGGAATCTCAGTTTCCTCAAAAGTAATAATGTGAATAATACCTGTCTCTCTAAATTATTATGGTAGCCTGAATTTTAAGATATCCTTCAAGATTCCTGTCCCCTGATATTTATACACCTCCTCTCAAATATTTAAGCAAACACTAATCTACATGTTGCAGTAAAGGAATCTTTTAAGGTGTAATTAAGTTTCCAATGCAGTTGACTCAGAAAAGAAATTTGTGTTCCCTGGGCCTGATATAATCAGGTGAGTACATAATTGGAATGCGGCTCTTCCTGGAAAAAGAGATTCATTTGAAGTGTGAGAGGGATTCCATGCAAGGGAGATTCTCCATCGCCAGCTTTGAAGATGAAGGGGACCATGTGTCAAGGAATTTGGGTGGCCTCTAGGAGCTGAGAGGGGCTCCGGGCTGACAGCCAGCAAGGAAACAGAGATGATGATGTATTCTATAATGATGAATTCTGCCACACTCATGTGAGCTGGGAAGAATACCTTGAACCCCAGATGAGAACACAGTGCATCGGATCTCTTTATTTTAGTTTTGTAAGACTCTGAGTAGAGAACTCAGCCGCTGTATGCTTGCATTTCTGACCTGCAAAACCATGAGCTGATAAATGGGTATTGTTCTGAGCTGCTATATTTGTGGTCATTTGTTACACAGCAATAGAAATCTAATAAAGTTACTATGAAGATTGATTGTAGTAATAATAGTTTCCTTAAGTAAATGTTATTATGTTCTAGAAAACTAGTAGGTACTTTATAATAATTATCTTTTCAGTAACTACTCCTAAATGGGCATCATTTCCCCCATTTTACAGATGTAGAAACTAACACTTAGAGAAGTTTCACAGTTTGCTTAATATCCCACAGCAAATAACAGCGAAACTGGAATTTAAACCCCACCTTCTATGTCTCTTCCTCCTTGCCTAGCTTTGTTAAATATAAAGTGTTAGAAAGAAAAAAGGTATCCTTGTTTTGTTTTGTATACATCGCAGCCTAATCACAGACTAGTGAACTTTGTGAGAGACAGTAGACACACAAACATCCAATGTGTGCGGTTACACGCATCCTGAGGTTTCGTTCTGGAGTTCACAGTAGCGATTAATTCAAGACAAGTGTTACTTTCCAGCTTAAAGGCTCCTTTCCTTACTTATTTTCTTGGTTGACACCTACTTCCTTTTATGCTGTGTGCAGTCAGTGGACCCTTTTGAAACCCAACTATTGTCTGTCTTTGATTTTCACAGAAAATTTTAGGGAAGATTTTTGGACTTGCTACATATCAAGGCAAGGAATGCCAGAAGCCACCTATCTAAATGTCTACCTAAAATGATTGTAATCTTGATAACTGTCACTTATAAGTATTCATTATATCTCAGGCACAGTGCTAAGTGCCAAATGTTAGATAATCCTCAGAGAATCTTATGATATAAACATTATTATTATCTTAACTTACAGATAAGGAAATGGCCTCAAATAGGTTTAGCATCTTGCACATGTAAACTTGGAAGATGAAATCAAATCCATGATCTGTTAAATTCTGTGCCCCACCCCCCTACCCCCACCGCCATGTACATATTTTTCTCAGTCATGGAATCTCCCAAGGGTCCTCCAAATCTGCCCTGAGAACTAATTGACTTTCTCAGGGCATCTTCATATGAGTTGGAACCTCAAAACCTAGTACCTGCTATTTACCATATATGGAGACTGTTTTCAGATACGATCCACATAGTAATATCCTGTGTATGCACTTAGTTCTTCAACAGGACTCATTTGGAGTGCTGCTTCTGGTTTATCTTATGCCATGAGGGAGCCTTATGGCTGGTATGTGTCTCACGGTGAAGACTTTTGTTGCTTTACCCATGTTTTTTCATCCAAATCCTTAAAGGCTAAGGCACTTCAATACAGCTGGTGAAGATTAGGGTATATTGTAAGGCAGAAGGCTGAAAACAGATTTCTCCATGCCATCTGCATTGGCTTATGCAGCTGTAGTGCCCACACACATCTGGAGAACTGCTATAAAATAAGACCCTAACATTCGGCAAAGGTAGCAGATGGCCTTGTTATCAAATGTGAATAGAAGCAGAGTCAAGTTTAAGACCAGGAAGAGGGCAGCCATAACAACAACAAAGTACCTAGAAAGAAAAAGAGCAACTGACGGGTAACAACACATCGCAAAATGAGCAAGGTGTGTGGGAAAGAGATGAGATGGTTGGATAAGAATTTCTGCAAACGTCAAATGAAAACAACAGGTTAAAAAAATGCCTTGATTGTCACAGTAATTAGAAACTGTTGGAATTGCGCTTAGTTAAATCTGGTTAATTCGATAGACTTGGCAGTGAAACTGGTGCTAAAGGTTGCCACAGATAACATTTGGCATGGTATGTCCTGGGGGCATTCCATCATTACTAATTGAGTAAATGACATTAACAGAGAGATGGACAAGCCTGTCTCTGCTCATTTTAAGGAATCCCACTGCCTTTTAAGGAATCTTGCCAACCTAAGCTTTTCTTCGATTAAAAAAAAAATGGTGCTGGAAGTAGTTGTAAGAATTGGGTCAATAAAACGGTGCAAACAGATTCCTTTTCTTAAAGCATGGCTACCCTGTGGTCAAGTCCCTTTCAGTACTCTGTAATAGATTCTCCCAAAGCCTTTGATTTCTTCCAAGAAGTTTTCAACAAATGATTGATAATAGGATCTGTTCCTATAAAAGGCAGATTTCAGAGCTGGGAGAGAGAGAGCCCATTAAATGGCAGGATAAATGCAGAAGGAAAGCAGAGAGGCCACACCACAGTGGGAAGCTTGGTTTTGCTCTAAGTCATTGGCATAGAGCTCCTATTCTGGGTCTTGACGATCTTTTTAGTCTTAAAGTAGGAGCCTTACAAGCATTCTTTTTTTTTTTTTTCAGGTTGAGTTGACATCGAGGAAGCAAGCTGCTCTAGTTGGAGCCAAACCAGACAACCTGCCCATTCTGTTAATTGGATTTTGAGACCTGCGTGGAGGTAGCCTGAGCTGGAAGTTTATTCACTTCTGCTCAGATGCCAAATCCATTGGCCTAGAAGTACATAGAACCTAATAAAATAAATTAGCAAAGTGGCTACGTCATGGACATTTCCAAAATGTATATCTTGTGGTTGCTCTCAGTTGGGGACTCTTTTATTTTTAACTGATCAATTAAACTTGTCTAGCTACATGAATTGTTCTAATTACTGAGTTTTCCCAGAATTAAATACTCTAAGTTAAATCAACTAACATTTAGCAAACGGGAGCTACTTCTTCTGCTTCTCTCCCTAAGAGCCCTCCATAGAATTAACAGTTAGGTGCTAATTGCAGATGATTAAGTGCTCACCAGTCTTGGAGTCCTTTCTTTAATATTAATGAGATGGATTAGCATGGAACATGTCTTCTATTAATATTATAAATGGAAGCCTGCATGGATCACTGAGTGCTGTTTTGTATTATAAGGAGCATTTAGTTTAAAGGAATAAAAAACAGTACACTCCTAAAATGTATCTTCCTTTCAACTGAGAAGTAAAATTACTGAGGGAAATGTTTAAATATCATTAATTTGGAGCAACCATGTAGCATTTTAGCAATAACCACCACAGCAAACTTTTACATAAAACTTCTTTCATCAGTCTCTGTGAGTAGGTATAGCACATTAAACCAGAGAAGACTTTAAATTATTCCATAAAGTATAGACACACACAGAAACACTCATAATTCCATACTACTAAAAGAAATTAGTTGGCAATTCAGGACCATTTTCACATACCTGAATTCTCTTCCAAAACCGCCACTTGCCTATTTAAAAATGCTAATTGATTTCTTTGGCCCATTCGAAAACAGCAAACTGCTGCTTTTTGTTTTTTTGAAAACATAGTTAATAATTACTTCTTCCTTCTTGATTTCCTAAGAAGATGCTTATAAAGGAATAAAGCTATAGTTCATACATTGCTATTTTAGAATTTACCATGAGTTAGACTGACATCACCTCCAAATTGTAGGAAAAACATTATTCCATTTTATTCCATGAGGTTTAAGTTAAAAGTATTGCTCATTTTGATAAGTGCTATTTAAGCAGTAGCATGAAAAACACTGCAATGCAAAACATTTCTTTTAGATCATGGTATGACCTAAAAATGACAATTTTAGCTCTTTTGTTAGTTGCAAGCATTTGCAAACAAGAGAACAAAAGCTTATGCATCCAAATCAAATCAGACCTGTGTTAATGCAGTATGTACCGCACTTTGATTAAGGACTTGATCCTCTGAGTCAAACTTTTAGTGTCCCTACTCCTTGACCGTAAAAATATGTACGCATTTACCATTTGCCCTAGATAAACATGTTTATAACCAAATAATACCATGTAGTGACTACGTACACAGTAATAGAGCTGATACTTACGCTTAGAACTTATATGCTAAAAGTGATAATGAGTAATGCAGGATTTCTCAGATCATGGAAAGAATGGAAATATATAGCGAATACCTTATATTTGACTTTGCACATGTTTGGTTTGATTTGGAATATGCATGATGCATTGGTCAGTTATATTTCTGTATAAATATATTTAGCTGCTGCTGTGATTGTTTTTAATAATCTCAAACTTCATCTATGTAAAGTCTTAATTTATGGCAACTAGGATACATTTTCTAGAAGAATTTACTTGAAATATGTGGTCTTCTGAGTTATTTACGATTATTCTTCTGAATCCTAAGATATACAATCTGCAAAATTATGGTAAATAGAATTCTAAGATAGTCCTCAAGATAGATATTCCTTGGTGTGTACGCACTTCAAAACTTCTTCCCCTTGATTCTGAGCAGAATTAGTGAATATGATGAAATAGCTCTCAGAATTATGTTATTGGTTGATTTAGAGTTAATCAAGATTAACTTGGGTGGGCTTTACCTAATCAGATGAGCCCTTTAACATAAAGTGTCAAGAGAGATTTTCTCCTGCTGGCCCAGAGGAGAACAAATAGCCATGCTGTAAAGGAGGAGGCCATGAGACAAGAAGGGAGGGCTCTAGGAACTGGGAGTGGTTCTCAACAGACAGTGAACAAGGAAATCGGGACCTCAATCATACAACCACAGGAAAATGAAGGCCTCCAGCAACCCGTGAGTTTGGAAGAGGGTCCCAAGCCTCAGACGAGATCAGAGTCTGGTTGACACTTTGAATTCCAAGAGTGGGACCCTCAGCCAGCCCATGCTTAGAATCCTGACCCACAGAAACTATGAAATGATAAGTCTGTGTTGTCTTGGGCCATTGAAGTTTACAGCAATTTGTTAGCAGCAATAGAAAATTAATACCAGGGGGAGGGAGCCAAGATGGCGGAACAGCATGAAAGTTTTTTGTGTGTCTCCTGTCCATGAAATACAGCCAGACCAACGCTAAACCATCCTACACACCTAGAAAACCCACTGGAGGATTAACACAACAATCTGCACAACCTGAACCACAGAATTCAGCAGGTACGCGGCGCAGAGAAGTGAACTTGGGGAGTGAGAAGGTGCAGGAAGGGAGGTGCTTTTGTGAGCGGAGAGAGGATGGAGACTCGGTGGGCGGGGGGGGGGGGGGGGGGGGCGGAGAATACAGGAAAAGCACCCCTCCCCAAAAGCAGCTGGAGAGAAAGTGGAAAATTGGAAACAGCCACAGGGACTAAACTAAAAAGGGAGAAAGAAGAGAATTTAAATTCCATTAAGACTGTAAACAAGGGGAGCTCAAAGGCTGCAACTCCGCAGCTCGATACCTGGCGATGCTCTGGTGGGAAGGGCAAATCCCAGGAACCGAGTGGGATCCGGGAGGTTCTTGGGCCACACGGGGAAAAGCGGTTCCACTGCTGGGAGGACATTTGGTAGAGACTGTTGAAGCCACCTGGTCCCAGCAGACCCCAGAAGGCGGCCACATTCACTGGTGCTGGAACAAGGTCGTTAAGGGTGAAGCCTGGTGCCAGATGTGTGTTGCGATTTTCCATAATCCCTGAAACGCTGCTGCTACGCTATCTCTCGAACTTTTTCTGGGGCGGGCTGGCACCTGGCCACAGTCTCGGGGAACCGGCAGCAGCAGGGTCCAGCAGGCGTTCCTGGGTGCAGCCAACATTCGGCCACTGCTCATTCGGCCATTGCTCATTCGGCCATTTCTCGGTGAGACCCTCTCGCAGAGGGGCGGGACGAGTCAAAGCCACAGTCCTTCGGAAGTAAGGGGCCAGGGGAAACAGCCACATCTGAGACAAAACTCAGAGGAGAGGTACTGCCTGGGGCCTGCTTACGGAGAATGAAAAAGCAGGGAGTGGATGAGAGCTGAAGGCAGAGGACAGGTGCGCGATTGCTGATCCAGGAGAACAGACTGAGTGGCTGGGTGGTGCCATGCTCACCATTCCTGCGCATGCGCATACGCACCTATGAGCCCCACAGCACTCCACCCCAGTAGGCTAGCAGCGCCATCTAGTGGAAAGTGGAGCCATTACACTGAGCTCCGCCCAACTGGGCCAACTTCACTCTCAAGAACACAAGTCTCACCACCGGTTTAATTTATGGACTATAAAGAGCTACATAGACTGACTTCTAGGGGAAAATGAAGCAATTTCAGTCCTACTTCAATCTGTTAGCAGGTCCATCTATTCAATTTTCTTTCTTTTTTTTCTCTCTTTTGCACTTCTTTTCTTTTTCTTGAATACAGAAAGAGAAAAAACTCATTTTTATTTTCAATTTTTATTAAAAATATTTTTCTTTAATTTTTATTACTATATTTTTTACTTTTGTGTAAATTTTTTCAAATTCTATTTTACTTTCATCATTTTATTTTAGTTTACTTCAATGTATTCACATTTTCAAATTTTCAAACAGTTTCCTTTTTTCTTTCTTGTTCTTTTTTCTTTTTCATTTTTTCTTTTTCTTGAATGCTAAAAGAGAAAAACTTCATTTTTACTTTCAATTTCTATTAAAAATATTTTTCTTTAAAAATTTTTTACTATATTTTTTGCTTTTATGTAAATTTTTTCAAATTCTATTTACTTCCATCATTTTATTTTAGTCTACTACAGTGTATTCACTTTTTCAAATTTTCAAACAATTTCCTTTTTTTCTTTTTTTTAATCTTTTTTCTCTTTTTGGTTTCTTTTTCTTGCATACAGAAAAAGGAAAGATTCATATTTATTTTTAAATTTTATTAATTTTCTTTAATTTTTTTCTACTTTATTCTTTACTTTTGTGTATATTTTTTCAAATTCTATTTTTCCCCATCATCTCATTTTAGTCTACTTCAGTGTATTCATTTTTTTAAATTCTCAAATGATTTCCTTTTTTTTCTTCTTCCCCCCCCCTTTTTTTCCTCTAATCTGTAAAACTACTTTGAACACCCAGAACAAAACACACCTAGAATATAGCATCATCTATTCGATTTGTGTGTGTGTGTTTAATCTTTAATTTTAATATTTTTTAATTTTAATTTTCTTTTTAATTTCAATTTTTCTACCTCATTAATTCCTTTTCTCCCTTCAAAATGACAAAACGAAGAAATTCACCCCAAAAGAAAGAGCACGAAGAAATGACAGCCAGGGATTTAACCAACACAGATACAAGCAAGATGTCTGAACCAGAATTTAGAATCACGATAATAAGAATACTAGCTGGAGCCAAAAGTAGATTAGAATCCCTTTCTGCAGAGATAAAAGAAGTAAAAAATACCCAGAATGAAATTAAAAATGCTATAACTGAGATGCAATCATGGATGAGGCAGAACAGAGAATCAGGGATATAGAGAACAAACTTATAGAGAATAATGAAGCAGAAAAAAAGAGGAAGATTAAGGCAAAAGAGCATGGTTTAAGAATTAGAGAAATCAGTGACTTATTAAAAAGGAACATCAGAATCATAGGGGTCCCAGAAGAGGAAGAGAGGGAAATAGGGGTAGAAGGGTTATGTGAGCGAATCATAACAGAAAATTTTCCTAAACTGGGGAAAGACACAGACATCAAAATCCAGGAAGCACAGAGGACCCCCTTTAGATTCAACAAAAACTGACCATCAACAAGACATATCATAGTCAAATTCACAAAATACTCAAGCAAGGAGAGAATCATGAAAGAAGCAAGGGAAAAAAGGTCCCTAACCTACAAGGGAAGACAATCAGGTTTGCAGCAGACCTATCCACAGAAACTTGGGAGGCCAGAAAGGAGTGGCAGGATGTATTCACTGTGCTGAATTAGAAAAATATGCAGCCAAGAATTCTTTATCCAGGGGCGCCTGGGTGGCACAGTCAGTTAAGCGTCCGATTTCAGCTAGGTCACGATCTCGCGGTCCAGGAGTTCGAGCCCCGTGTCAGGCTCTGGGCTGATGGCTCGGAGCCTGGAGCCTGTTTCCGATTCTGTGTCTCCCTCTCTCTCTGCCCCTCCCCCATTCATGCTCTGTCTCTCTCTGTCCCCCCCAAAAAATAAATAAAAGTTGAAAAAAGTTTAAAAAAAAAAAAGAATTCTTTATCCATCAAGGCTGTCATTCAAAATAGAAGGAGAGATAAAAAGTTTCCAAGACAAACAAAAATTAAAGGAGTTTGTGACCATTAAACCAGCCCTGCAAGAAATTTTAAGATGGACTCTCTGAGGGGCGAAAAGATAAAATATATATATATATATATATATATATAGATATATAGATATATATATCACATATGTAAATACCAAAAGCAACAAAGATTAGAAAGGACCAGAGAACACCACCAGAAACTCCAACTCTTCAAGCAGCATAGTGGCAATAAATTCATATCTTTAAATACTCACTCTAAATGTCAGTGGGCTCAATGCTCCAATCAAAAGACATAGGATAAGACACAATGGATAAGAAAACAAGATCCATCTATATGCTGTTTACAAGAGACCCACTTTAGACCTAAAGACACCTTCAGATTGAAAACAAGGGGATGGAGAACCATCTATCATGGTAATGGTCAAGAAAAGAAGCCGAAGTAGCCATACTAATATCAGACAATCTAGACTTTAAAATAAAGACTGTATCAAGAGATGCAGAAGGACATTATATCATAATCAAAGGATCTATCCACCAAGAAGACCTAACAATTGTAAACATTTATGCGCCAAATGTGCAAGCACCCAAATATATAAATCAATTAATCACAAGCATAAAGAAACTCATCAATAGTAATACCATAATAGTAGGAGACTTCAACACCCCACTCACAGGAATAGACAGATCATCTAATCAAAAAATCAACAAGGAAACAATGGCTTTGAATGACACACTGGACCAGATGGACTTAACAGATATATTCAGAACATTTCATCCTAAAGCAGCAGAATATACATTCTTCTCCAGTGCACATGGAACATTCTCCAGAATAGACCATATACCGGGACACAAATCAGCCCTAAGTAAGTACAAAAAGATTGAGATCATACCATGCATATTTTCAGACCACAACACTATGAAACTCGAAATCAACCACAAGAAAAAATTTGGAAAGGTAACAAATACTTGGAGACTGAAGAACATCCTACTAAAGAATGAATGGGCTAACCAAGAAGTTAAAGAGGAAATTAAAACGTATATGGAAGTCAATGAAAATGATAACACCACAACCCAAAACCTCTGGGACACAGCAAAGCAGGTCATAAGAGGAAAGTATATATCAATCCAGGCCTTCCTAAAGAAGGAAGAAACATCTCAGATACACAACCTAACTTTACACCTTAAGGAGCTGGAAAAAGAACAGCAAATTAAACCCAAACCAGCAGAAGACAGGAAATAACAAAGATTAGAGCAGAAATTAATGCTATCAAAACCAAAAAAACCAGTAGAACAGATCAATGAAACCAGAAGCTTGTTCTTTGAAAGAGTTAACAAAATTGATAAACCACTAGCCAGTTTGATCAAAAAGAAAAAAGAAAGGACCCAAATAAATAAAATCAAGAATGAAAGAGGAGAGATCACAACCAACACAGCAGAAATAAAAACAATAATAAGAGAGTATTATGAGAAACTATATGCCAATAAAATGGGCATTCTGGAAGAAATAGACAAATTCCTAGAAACATATACACTACCAAAACTGAAACAGGAAGAAATAGGAAATTTGAACAGGCCCATAACCAGTGAAGACATTGAATTAGTAATCAAAAATCTCACAAAAAACAAGAGTCCAGGGACAGATGGCTTTCCAGGGGAATTCCACCAAACATTTAAGGAAGCATTAACACCTATTCTCTTGAAGGCGTTCCAAAAAATAGACATGGAAGGAGAACTTCCAAACTCTTTCTATGAAGCCAGCATTACCTTGATTCCAAAACCAGACAGACCCCCACTAAAAAGGAGAACTATAGACCAATTTCCCTGATGAACATGGATGCACAAATCCTCAACAAGTTATTAGCTAACTGGTTCCAACAATACATTAAAAAAATTATTCACCGCGACCAAGTGGGATTTATACCTGGGATGCAGGGCTGGTTCAATATCCGCAAAACAATTAATGTGATTCATCACATCAATAAAAGAAAGGACAAGAACCATATGATCCTCTCAATAGATGCAGAGAAAGCATTTGACAAAATACAGCATCATTTCTTGATAAAAACCCTCAAGAAAGTAGGGATAGAAGGAGAATACCTCGAGATCATAAAAGCCGTATATGAATGACCCAACGCTAATATCATCCTCAATGGGGAAAAACTGACAGTTTTCCCCCTAAGGTCAGGAATGAGACAGGGATGTCCACTCTCGCCACTGTTATTCAACATAGTATTGGAAGTCTTAGCCTCTGCAATCAGACAACACAGAGAATTAAAAGGCAACCAAATTGGCCAGGAGGAGGTCAAACTTTCACTCTTTGCAGATGACATGATACTCTATATGGAACACCCAAAAGATTCCACCAAAAAACTGCTAGAATTGATTCATGAATTCAGCAAAGTTGCAGGATATAAAATCAATGCACAGAAATCGGTTGCATTCCTATACACCAACAATGAAGCGACAGAAAAAGAAATCAAGGAATCAATCCCATTTACAGTTGCATAAAAAAACCATACAATACCTAGGAATAAATCTAACCAAAGAGGTGAGAAATCTATACACTGAAAACTATAGAAAGCTTATGAAAGAAACTGAAGAAGACACAAAAAAATGGAAAAAGAGTCCATGCTCCTGGATAGGAAGAACAAATATTGTTAAAATGTCGATACTACCCAAAGTAATCTACATATTCAATGCAATCCCTATCAAAGTAACACCAGCATTCTTCACAGAGCTAGAAAAAATAATCCTAAAATTTATATGGAACCAGAAAAGACCCTGAATAGCCAAAGCGATCTTGAAAAAGAAAACCAAAGCAGGAGGCATCACAATCCCAGACTTCAAGCTATACTACAAAGCTGTAATCATCAAGACAGTACAGTACTGGCACAAGAACAGACACTCACAGGGAACAGAATAGAGAACCCAGAAATGGACCCACAAACCTATGGCCAACTAATCTTTGACAAAGCATGAAAGAGTATCCAATGGAATAAAGACAGTCTCTTCAGCAAGTGTTGCTGGGAAAACTGGGCAGCGACATGCAGAAGAATAAACCTGGACCACTTTCTTACACCATACACAAAAATAAACTCAAAATGGATGAAAGACCCAAATGTAAGACGGGAAGCCATCAAAATCCTCAAGGAGAAAGCAGGCAAAAACCTCTTTGATGTTGCCTGCAGCAACTTCTTACTCAACATGTCTCTGGAGGCAAGGGAAACAAAAGCAAAAATGAACTACTAAGACCTCACCAAAATAAAAAGCTTCTGCCCAGCAAAGGATACAATCAGCAAAACTAAAAGGCAACCTGACAGAATGGGAGAAGATATTTGCAAATGACATATCATATAAAGAGTTAGTATCCAAAATCTACAAAGAACTCAACACCCCCAAAACGAATAATCCAGTGAAGAAATGGGCAAAAGACATGAATAGACACTTCTCCAAGGAAGACATCCACATGGCCAACCAACACATGAAAAAATGTTCAACATTACTCATCATCAGGCAAACACTACCACCTGACACCTGTCAGAATGGCTAACATTAACAACCCAACAACAGATGTTGGCAAGGATGAGAAGAAAGAGGAGCTCTTTTGCATTGTTGGTGGCAATGCAAGCTGGTGCAGCCACTCTGGAAAACAGTATGGAGGTTCCTCAAAAACTAAAAATAGAACTACCCTACGACCCAGCAATTGCACTACTAGGCATTTATCCAAGGGATACAGGTGTACTGTTTCAAAGGGACACATGCACCTCCATGTTTATAGCAGCACTATCAACAATAGCCAAAGTATGGAAAGAGCCCAAATGTCCATCAATGGATGAATGTATAAAGAAGAGGTGGTGTGTATATATATATATATATATATATATATATATATATATATATAATGGAGTATTACTTGGTGATCAAGAAGAATGAAATCTTGCCATTTGCAACTACGTGGATGGAACTGGTGGGTATTACGCTAAGTGAAATTAGTCAGTCAGAGAAAGACAAAAATCATATGACTTCACTCATATGAGGACTCTAAGAGACAAAACAGATGAACATAAGGGAAGGGAAAGAAAAATAATATAAAACAGGGAGGGATACAAAACAGAAGAGACTCATAAATATGGAGAACAAACTAAGGGTTATTGGAGGGGTTGTGGGAGGGGGGATGAGCTAAATGGGTAAGGGGCATTAAGGGATCTACTCCTGAAATCATTGTTGCACTATATGCTAACTAATTTGGATGTAAATTTAAAAAAAAGAAAAGAAAAAAGAAAAGAAAAAAAAGAAAAAAAGAAAATACCAAAAGGAATTTGGTTTTATCCATGAAGAATAAATTTAACTGAAAACAGCCACTCTGCTCATTTAATGAAATCTTGCTGCAGACTTATAATAGCCCACAAAACATGGTATCCTTCATGGCAAATGAAAAAAATTATGGAGCCCCAAGTTATATTGCTAATTAAAAAGGAAAACAAGAGTTTCATAATTTTGCTTCCTTCTGTTCTTTGGATAAATGGTATTATCATTGTCAATGACACTACCAATCACTCTTGGATGACTTTAGAAGAAATTATTTAGGCATATCTCAGAATTTGATTCACTGTTCACAGGTTTCAGACTTATAATAGATGCTAAAATTTCCCTAGATTGCAAAAAATGTGCGTTGCCCCAAATACCATTGGAAACATTTTGGATTAATTTCCTTCTATTTTCTAAGAACAGTCTCTTCCGACAAAATATTTTGTTCTCAAAGCCCATTAAAAGGACTATAATTAATTGTGGCAATGTTTGTGTTACCCTGTCCACAAACTCAACATTCCCTGAATGTCACCTCCTGAGTGTCAACAGCAGAAAGCAGACAAAAATTCTAAACATCAGTGATATTTCTCTCTGCTTCCTCTGGTTTAGAGGGTTTTTCTTGGCAAGGTATTAAATCATACATATATTTGCCTTTAATAACTCTTGGAGGTCCAAAGCCGAGAATCATTTTATGTACTGTAAAATTTGCTGGGATCTGTAGTATGGGGAGGCAGTGTTTGGTGAGAATGGCTAACAAATGTCTGCCATTTTCTTTTTCTCTTTTTCTTTATGGGATGATGCAGAATTTCCAAGTTCAGGTCAGAATGAAATGTGTGATACAAACAAAAGAATTATGCAATAAAGAATCTTTGCTGTGGATCCTAATAATTCAATAGTTATTGCAGATCAACATTTACACACACACACACACACACACACACACACACACACTCAGTCATAGGGACACGACTTAAGAATTCTTAAGAATGCTTAAGAATTCTTACTGTTGATATTGTTTCTTCTCTTCTAGACTGGCATATTATCCTGCAGAGAGAAGAACTACAGAAGAGGCTGTAAGAGAAACCATCCCCAATCTCTCTCCACAGTAAACCAGCTTTATATTATTTCAGAGAATACTCATGAGAATATGCTTTTGTGGCGATAGCCTACTTACAAAGCTGGGGCAACATTAAGTCATTAGTGAATCTGGCTTTTTCTTTCTCTGCTGGGAAGACAAACAATAGTCCTGACTAGAGGTTCTTTAAAGCTATAAATATTTATCATATACTTAATTCTTAATTCTATAGTTAGGTTATTGATTCATAAGCAGCATGAATAATCTCAATATAGTACACTGGCAACAATGAAGCTTATTTCATTCCATCGCTTTTCCTTATTTTAAATCCAAATGTCCACAAGGTATATTTTTCCTCCATAAGCCTAAATCTGAAAGATTAAAATGGTCTATCAAATTCTGTCTTGTTCTTGAAAGAACCCTAGAATAAAAGGCCCAAGTTGGAGGTATAGATCCAACTCTTCTTGGCAGTGTGAATGTTTCAAACTCCAATGGCCTTATTTTTTAAAAAGTAAAGAAAAGGAAGGAAGGAAGGAAGGAAGGAAGGAAGGAAGGAAGGAACCCTTGGAATATCTCATTTAGCTAATGAAGGAGTTGCAAGAATCAAATGATGGATGCTGTGCCCGCTGTTTATATGCTTGCTATCTGATCCAGTCTCTGCTCTTTCTTTACTTGCTTCTCTGTATTGCAGGAAAGTATAAATGCTCTCTTGTTGTCTGACTTCTTCATAGTTTCAGCCAATGGGAAGCAGATTTTAAAAATTCAGTGATGAGCCTCGGTGGCTCAGTTGGTTAAGCATCTGACTCTTGATCTCAGCTCAAGTCTTGATCTCAAGGTTGTGAGTTAAAGCCCCGTGCTGGGCTCCATGCTGGGCATGGAGCCTACTTAAAATAAATAAACAAATAAACAAACAAACAAATAAATTTCAATGAAGAGAGTTATGGAAAGGCCTGGGTATTGTCCCTCTGTTTCCCCTTCTTTAGGTAGCATGCCTGGCTGGGACTCCTCCTTGCTTCCAGCCTGCCCCAGCTCGCAATCTCCTCCATGGTCCCACCTCTGGCAGGATAGCTCCCAACGGGTTCGCATTCTTGCCAAATGGTCCTTCTTGCAGACTCAGGTATTATCATTTCTTCCTGTTGTCCTTCTAGCCCTAGGGACAGCAGCTTCCAGCTTTTGCCCATCTTTTATTTGCCTCACCAGCTCTTATATGGTTTCTTCGTTCTCTTCTTAGCTATATGCCAAATTCACTGTATTAAATTCATTCATTGTGGAAAGGCAAGAGTAGTCTTTGTTTCCTGGCTCCACCTGGACTGATACTGATAGGAAAGCACTTTAAAGATTATAAGGACTTTATAAATGGAGGGTATTCATACTATAGTCACTTTAATGATTAAGTCATATTGCAAAGGTGATATATTTAGTTAATCGGCTATTTTGGCACTCTCTAGTTAATACCTCCCTTTATGGAAATGGATAATCAATAATCTATGCTATAAAAATGTCTATGAAGTTATATGTATAGGGACATAGGGATGGAATATTTTGTTTTGTTTCGTGTGTGTGTGAGTGTGTGTGCACGCGCGCGCACGCGTGCGTGCATGTAGAATTAGATTGGAACATTTTGGAATGTGTTTGGATGTCTTTAGTGTAGGGCAGTGGGAATGGTGGCAATTTCCTTTTAACTACCTTTCCTATTTCATCTTTTGATTTTGTTAAAGAAAGTACTAATCCTCAGGGAGAGACTCATGAAAGCAAACGGAAGAAAGCATTAGAAAGAAATGCTGAAGTGGCTTATTTTGTCCAGTAACAAACTTATGACAATTTTTCTTGACTTATGTATGTATCATCATCTGTCATCCACTTACCTACTTACTTGGAGAACTCAGAAGTTAGCTGCTTGTCATGAGCATGGGTTGAAAAATCAAGTCAGTTTGTTGCACTGGAAATTAAAACTGACTTGGCTCATTGGTTTGAATATAAATACTGGCTCGAATTCTTACCAATCAGGTCATATGACTTGCATTCTCCATAAACCGAATGAACTAAATCTGTAGCTCCAAGCTTTTGATGAAGTTGTATTTAAAGCATGTGATGACATAAAAGCATTTTTCAGTTTTTTCTAATTTTGCACTTATCAAGTCAAACAAGGTATACCTCTAAGTGGAAGAGGAACAGATCTAATTAATAGTTTTTGGTAAGTATTAGTAAACTCTTTGTTGAAACAGAGAAAGTAAAGAGTTCTAATGACTGAGTAACATATGCTTTTGGAACCATTTGGTGCATTCAACAAAATGGAAGACAAACCTAATTGAATTGTCAGCTCATTAAAAATGATGATCATTAAAAATGATGATAGGTCACAGTGTGATTTTTTTACATGTACCTCAGAAAATGTTCAAAGAATTAAGCAGTGTTGCTAAAATAAAACTCCTTCTATTCACATTCCTTATTTATAGGAATATATTTTCTCAGCAGATACATTCTGAAAGCAAACAAAAAATAGGATTAGAATTATTGATGATTTCACTAATATTTTACAAATAATTTGCATTCTTTTATCATACATGAACTAATTAAAAATGATAATCTACCCATTTCATTAAGCCATTATTTCTAATAAAGTTTACTTTTTATATTTAATAAAATATTATCAAATTGTATAATAGTCAAAGAGATTATATAATGTTAAGTCTAAGTTAAAGTCAAAGAAAATTTAATAAAAATAAATTTCAATTTACATTTTCACTTACATTTTGTGGCAGGGAAGACAAGCGCAGAATATGTTACATTAAGATGATTTTATACAGTAATTGAAATGGAATATGAATCCAAGACGTGGAAAAAATAATATAAAATTTCTGATTCAGAGGAAAGCTTACTTAGGTAACTTTTCAAATGGATTTGTTTGGTATCAGATTGTTATGATATTTAGGTTTTTTGGATACCTTTTACCAAATGACCTAGCTGTTGTATTTAATAAATGTTCATCCTTACAAGATACCAGAATTGTATTTTATGCAACCAATTAACCATGATGAAAAATCTTTTAGCCAGTATGTAAGCAAAACTTTTTGAGGACCTACCCAGACTATGCTCTTCTCTGAACTGTGACTGTATGCATTCTGTTTATGTGTTTCTGAGCCCATTAATGCATCCCATCTTGTATAAACTAATTGTTTCCTCTTCCTCCGTCTAATCTCCATCTGGATCAGCTAAGGTGTCCAGCATGAACTTTTAATGTGTGAGTCATCTAAAAACCAGATGGTAAACTCATATAGAGGAATATCATCTGATTTTTCATTATCTTTCTAACCTTTAGAGAGTGCCCTATTTTGGGCCATTTCTCCTTTTTGCTGCCGATTTGAATTTCCATACCCCCAACATCCTCTTTTATAATCTCTTAATCCCTCCTCTTTCCTTCTTTCAAAGCATTTAAATTTAGGTTTAGTATTGAGTAACTACCAAGTGAATCATTTAGATTGTAAAAAATAACCCTAGATCAATTTCTTTTATTTCTCCGCGACACAATTTCAAGCCTGTTTTACTTCTTTCTTTATGAGAGTATTACCCTGGCACAATCCCAATTGGTAGGAGATCTGTAGAAAAGAATGTTAAATTAAAAATATCAGTTACTGGCTTACCTCTTAATGAAGCAGCTGGCTTAAGAAGCCTTACACTTAAATGATCTGCCCCAGTACTATTATGCTGTCATAAGTGAGGGGTGCACCAACTTCCTTATAAGTAATTGGCTGAAATGAAAAGTCTGAGGTGTCTCCATTAACAGATTGATTAGAGACATTATTGGTACTGGAAGAGGCAGTTCTTTAAGACAAAGTCAGGTTCAGTGCTTTGAACAGTACTAAGACTGAAATTTATAAAATGAGTGTTAGATTAATTTACAGTGGAGCTCATACAAGCGATCAGAGAATCGGTGCCCAAACTAATTTGACGGATAGTCTCATTATGATCCACTGTACATCAAAGAGACTTCTACTATGTGACAAAATTCCCAGAGTGACCATTTATTCTCCTTCCATGAGTTGTGCTAGTGCCATCATGTCTTTCATTTTTTAAGGAGAAATTTCTTATTTTACATACAGAAATCATTGTAGGTCAATATACTGTTATTTCACTTTCCTTGTGGTTTAGGGAACTTGTGTGGGTTATCTATCTACTCCTGTAGGGTCACCAGTGACCCCTGGCCATCTCTGGAAGAACAAAGTACACTTTTAGTCAACATATTAACCTACATGTTTTAGTTTGACTCTTGAAAGCTTAAATTTTACTATCAGTAAGTCTCTTCACTTGAGAAAAATGAATCAGTTAATCCCCACGGTTCTTTCCCACTCGGATTGTCTCTATTGTCACACTTTTATTAAGTGTTTAATGTGTGCCTGGAACTAGACTTTGAAATCTCAGAATAAAAAATAAGTATTTTATTTGAGAAGAAATTTATAGCTAAAAATATTTCACTTGCATTATGTCTTGTGATCATCATACTAGACAGAATCATATCACTATGTTACAGATTTTTTTAAACACAAGTCTCAGAAAATCTAAATGACTCATTTAAGGTTATGAGCTTCACATTAGAGTGCCTACTGTCAGTCCAGATTGATACTAAGTTTTCTGCTACTTCTTTCAGTGCTTGCTTCACTATAGTAAAAAATGAGATCCCACTTTTAAAGGTCCTAGGATTTTGTTGCAGGAGCAAGACTGGCACAGAAAGAAACTTGAAGGAATAATGGAGTACTCAAAACTCATAAAATACTTAACATTCATAGAGTAGCTTCAACGCAGTGTATTTACCACAGTTCTATTTTCTCTTGGCCTTTACAACAAATCAATAAAATAGATATCATTGTTTTTATCATTTTCTAGATGAGGAAACTGAGGTACAGAGAGACTAGGAAGTGAGTTTCCTCTAGATCATACTAAGAATTTACCTGAGCCAGAGAGAAATAGGGAGGTGTAATAGAGAAGGATGAAGGAATTGGCCAGGTAGATTCTTACCTTATGAAGAACATTCATAACACGCAAGCTCATGTCCTCTACGTTCAATAAGAGGTCTCCGATGGATAGGAGCCACAAAACTGCAGTGCTCCTGAGACTGAAATCATGTCAGAAACATCTCCTTTGCATTGTTTCTTGTCATTTGTAAACCTTGTTAATGTGTGGCCTATTTCTAAGACTTCCACTTAGTGTAACTGCAAGTCTGAGGTGGAAGTGAATTGGAAGCCATAGTCTCTTGAGATACAACAATGTGGTCCTTCCAAATTTGTAACTGGAAAAAGACCATGAGGTTCCATGGGTTTCAGACTAAATGTCGTTAAAGTGGAATGCCAGTATATCAAACACACACTTATTAAAGCTTACTAACTACAAAGCAACTGTATTTCTTAGTTATTGAGCCTAGGGTCCTTAGAATAAAAAAGGACCTTAGAAATAAATCATCTAGTCTTTTTCATTTTTATAGAGATAGAAATTGAGACGCAGACTGTAAGTTGTCCAAGTTCACACAGATGCTTAACAGTAAAGTTGAGACTCCCATTCTGATCTTTAAACTTTCAATGATTTTGACTAGTTTTTGATTGGTTTCTGTAGATGACAAAAACTGTGCTGTGCGCAGTAAGGATGGAGCATTGCCACTCCTTCCTATATGCTATAAGCACAGAGCAGTTGGGGACCCAGTTTCTTGGGAAGTGTAAAGGTGACTTAGCCACCATTGGGGATTATAGAGGGAAAGGCAGATTTCCAAAAATGTCTCAGGAATAAATTGTTATGGCAATAGAATAAAAAAGAAAGAAAGAGACTCATTGTCCTTTTTGAAAAAGTTTAACACAACAGTATCTGTTATTGGAGATCATGCAGATTTCAGATCTAATACACGTTTATTCCACCAGTATTTGTCAAGTGCCTACTATGTGTCTGGAATTGTTTTAGGAATTGCATTTACAACATGAACAAAACTACATCTTGGCCTTAATGAAGCATTCTTGAAAGAGAGCAATGAATTTGGAGAGAAAGAAGGAGCGGAAAGATTTAGAGGCAAGATAAAAGGAGATAAGACAGCATTAAGTACAGACCACCCCTGTTGACTTTTCTGCCACTCCTTTAAATAATGACATAAAATTTATTAAGCACTTATCATGTTCCAGGCTAAGTGCTTTACATTTATTACTTTATTAAATCCTCATAGCCATTCTATTGGCCCAATGAAGTAGATAATTTTATTAATCCAATTTTGCAGATGAAGAAAAAGGTACATGGAGGTTAAGTAACTTGCTCAAAGTTAGAAAGCCTTAGGAAATGCTGGACCCAGGATTCAAACTTAGGCAGTCTGAATCCAGGGCCCATGTTTTTCATCAACAGATTTCAAAGCGCTTACCTGTTTCTGAGGTTATTATTTGTTGAAAATGCTCTAGGAGCACTGTAGTTACAATTACTATTGTCTGATTTTGGACAAGCTACTTAAATTCTCAAGTGCAAAACAATAGTGGTTGGCTAGGTAATTTCTAAGGTCCCTGAAAGTTCTAATATCTTCTGTCCCTGTTCAAGTCCATTCTACAAGGCACAGAACTGCTGACTGCTAGAGAGGATTATTTAAGGACGCTAAAATATCCCATGGTCCAGCCATCTCTGCTCCAGACTTCAGATTCTGTCAAGAGATCTAAAGTTGCTGTGGTTAATTTACCCCTTCTAGTCCTTCTAGTCCTTCATTTTAATTCTAAAGGATTCAAATCAATCAGCAACAGTTATCAAGTTATTAAGTCAACTGGCTGTTAAGGGGATGATGGTGAGGGCATTCATAGGGAAGAAGGACAAAGAAAGATCTAGATTGGCATGGCATACCAAAATGGTCTAGTTAACCACATCACTGGAAACCTCAGAACAGGGAATGGTGAATTTAAAGAAGAATTTATTTGCCAGACTCTATTTTTGCCTTCATGATTTTGTCTAGCGATAGCCTTCATATACGTATAACCTCACACACTCTGTTTTCTTTTCTTCTCCTCACCCTCCCCTCAACCCTATTCCAATGTAGAGCAGAAGACAGGCAGGGATGTGTTTCACAGAAGTTAGTTTTCAACGTTTCTGAAAAGGAAGTCAAACAAAAAAGAGATAAAGAGAAAAACAACAGGTATACCAAAAAAGCAGCCTATGTGTGGGGAAAAGCAGTCGGAACACACTAGAAATTAAGAGACTTGCTGATGTGAGAACCTATGTCCATCAGATTACAAAAATAAAGATATATCCCCTATCTTCAGTAGAATGTGGCAGCAGTGGAGAGGAACAGACTTACAGGGGCTATTTAAGTTAAAAGCAAGGACAAATGAAGCAGAAACCACAGTGTCCTTCCCCCCGCCCCCCCCCTCCTATTATACCTCCTATCAGGTCATTAAGTGGTTAGGCCTTTCCCTAAGGTATAGTCATCATCAACACCTTTGCTTACCTCAGTCAGCTTTGTGCCCCTGCTGCTACAGATATTAATGATGTTGTGAACTTATTTAGTATAAGTGTGGCTTAATGTGTGTTATTACATTATCCATCAGCTGTACGTTGCCCTTAGCAACTGGCATAAAGTTATCTCTAGTCCAGTGCTAATTTTATATCTGTCTTTGTTGGGTCAGCTTTGCTGGTTTCTTTGCTTCATACTGCTTTCAAGGTTATAACTCATGATAGCGTTATAGAAGTCACAACCTTATTATTGTAACAATAAGCACTGATTGCAATAGAGCAATGACCCTTGAGTGCATGGGGTCATAACAAAGGTCTTCGTGGCCTTTTGCTTTTTCTTTTTTTCTTTTTCTTTTTGCTCTTAAGGTATTCTTTGGGTAATATGATTTAGTGTAGATAAAGAGCACAGATCTACCTTGTGTGAAATTCCTCATTTAGAAAAATCTATGCATGGATACTAATTTTTGTATTTGGATATATTTCTTTAGGATTTGAAAACTGATTTAGGGGGTTTGTCTGAAATAGGATACAAGGCTAAACAGCTTTTTGTGGGTGAACTTTAAAAAAGTACCAATAAAATAGCTTGCAGACCTAACTAACACACATAAATTATAAAATTGTGTAGTCTGATCATATTGAAAAAATGTTATTCCTCTTATTTAGGGTTGAAATCTGTGCTTGATTGGTCAAGTTAACAGCAAAGAGTATATTTTAGTCATTTTAAAAAAAAAATTATGCATTTATTTGTTTGACTAGATGTGGAGCTAAATGGGAATTATAGGAGTGAAGCCATTAAATCTGTGTGAGAGCAAATCATCCCCATTTCACATTTCACTCTTTAACCTCTCTGGGTCTCTTTCCTCATCTGTAAAATGAGAAGATTAAACAGTTGATCTCAGGTCCTGCTTGGACTGATATATAAATGAGTGCAATTTCTTCCTTTTCTCCTTCTCATAGATTTGCAGTGTGGGAGTGGGGGTGTGTGTGGGGGGCGGTTCTATTACTCTGTCACATAAAGAAAACTGGTTTTGGAATAAAACATTGTGAGTCACTGTTGATGATGATCATGATATAATTATTATTGTAAGACTGAAAATAATACATGATTACAACATTTTTATAATTAACTCAGCTTTGATAATAATTCTGAAGTGTAACATTAACTACTTCCTATACCTGTATTTATTTTTTTCCTAATGACATTGAACAAAGATCGAATTAAATTCTTTTAGTGGACAGGCTACTTCTAGTTAAATGGAGGGATGCTCTGCCAAAAATTCCTGGCACATATGTGCTCAATAGCTGATCTTTAGTGGCAATTAGGCATCTTTGTACGTTATCTATTAGACCATTAGTATACATTGTAAGCAGGCAGTAGGAATTTGTGTAATTAAATTGAACAGTGTCTCCCTTCATTTTTGGCTTAACTAGTCAGTTTACAAGTGTACATCCAATATATGTTTTGGCATACTAGGTCACACAGAAACTCTGCTTAAAGAATTTGTGTTCCCTGCCGTCTCCATTATTTGACCCTTATGGTAAAGCCTGAAGATATGTTTCAGTTGCTTTATGAATACTGTTTTGCATGTTTCTGCATAGATTTGCATGTTAAGTTAAAGGACTTTAATTCCAAGGTTTGTGATATAGAATTCAATTAATAAGTTCAGGCAAATTATTCCAATTATATTCAAAACCAGTATTCAAAGTTGACATTTGAGACACAAGTTGAGTATCTTCTTAGCTTTTGTCTCTTGCCATTTCAGTACTCAAGTAAAAAGGCAAAAATAATAGCAAGAAAAATTCTATGGCCTGATAGAACACAGAATTACAAAACTTCCTTGCATAGAAAATGCCACAGAAAAACAGCCCACGTCTTTCTCATGGTCTACAAGGCCCTATATGATATGATCTGCCTCCCAGAATTTATTTTGTTGATCTCTGCTATGGAGATCCCCTCCCACCCTGATTCATGTATTGAAGCTTTACCTCCCCAACATGACTATATTTGGAGACAGGACTTTACATGGTAGTTAAGGTAAAATGAGGTCATAAGGTGGGATTCTAGAAATGGTGACTTTATAAGAAAAGGAAGAGAGATCTCTCTATGAGTACACTCACCAGGGAAATGTCATGTGAACACACAGTGAGAAGTTGGCCATTTAGAAGTCCAGAAGAGAGCTCTCCGACCTCGACTGGGGATTTCTGGCTTTCAGAACTGTCAGAAGTACATTTCTGTTGTGGCAGCCCTAAGCAGACTAAGAAAATTGTATCTTCCACTATCCCATATGTGCTCATCCAATCTAGAGACGTTGCCCTCCCTACCTTTCCTGGTACATATCAAGCATGCACCTGTCTTAGACACACTGAACCAGCTATTTCTACCGTCTAGACTTCTTTTCTGCCAGGTATTCTGCATGGCTGATTTGATCACCATCTTCAGCTCTTTGATCAAATGTCCCTTGCTCAATGAAGTCTTCTAAGCCCACACTATTACCACAACTGTCACCTCTGCAGCCTGGGCCCTCCTGAGCCCCTTTACACACTGTTCCACATTTTACCAATTAATTTCTATAGCGGCCATCACCTTCTACCAAGCTATGCATTTGTCTGTTATTTATTGTCTGTCCTTTTCTACTTTGTGTGTTGACGTATTCCATACATGTAGAATAGCACCTGCACACAGTAAGCAGTCAATACACTTTTGGGAAATGAATGAACTTGTGTTTATGACGAAAGATTTAAAAGATACTTCTTAGTAATGCTCTGCATGTCCCTTGTTGAACTTAACTATAGCCCTATGGATTATATTAATTCACCTTTTATTTATTCATTCATGTATACATCAATATTTCTGAAGTACTGTTAGGCAGTGCTGAGTAGTGGGAATGAGAGGTATGAAAGACAAGCATAGTTTAAGATCTTACAGAATTTAGAGCTGTACAGGATCATAAAGATCATCCTGTCCAAGGGTTTTCAAAGAGAAATTTTAGAAGACCCTTTAATCAAACAAATTTACATAAAATTTCAGGTAAAACATAAGTCAACACCCTTTAACTGAAGACAAAAAAGGAAGTGGGACATATACCATCTGTGCTTGGAAATCATTGATAACTCTTTTTTATCTTCTAGCTTGAATTCATGCAGGCCATGAATGATTTGAATGATTCTTGGTTCCTGTAAAGGAAAGCAAAAACATACTTGGCTTCAGGGCAGTTGAATTTTTAGGTCATGATTTTTTACTGCGATGTACTAAATTTGCACACTCTTTCAGACACAGACTTTTTGAACTATTTGAAGTCATCTAAAGACTCAGAAGAATTTTTTTAATGCAATTTGTTGTTGTGAAGGACTCTTGTATTTTAACTATTATTTGTAGGTTCCCATCAATGGATGCATGTGATCCCAGTGCTTTCTGTAATAATCACAAAAAATTGCATGTAAACTCCATATTTTTAGGGTATTTTTTTTCCTGTAACTTCCTGGAATCCTGAGCAATAGGGTTTGCATGTCCTCATACAACATTCTTAGCATGTGGGAAAGTTACTGCTAGGTCTAGGGATTCAGAGGGGCAGCAGTGACTTCGACTATTTTCTTGGTTCTGGCAGCAAGGACTAATTTACTCTATGGCCTTTATAGCGTTTTGGTTTTGAGTCACCTTGTTATCCACAATAACTCAAAAGGTATTTCAGGTCTTATCACATTTACTGTTGAAATTATAAACTTCATGTGAGCTAAGAGACAACCTGTGTTCACTTGTATAATTTCTATTTCTACAAAATTCTATATAACTCTTTATTCATTTCAAAAATGGCATTATTTAAAATTCTCTGTTATGCAACACTTGGATACAAATGGATACTATAAAAATATGCAAAGAAAACATGAAAAATAATACTAAAAAAATCCCTAGTTTAGAAGAGATTGTAATATTCATTGGATCTGATAGGACCCGTATATCTTCTGCCTATTAGCTACTTAGCTTCTACTAAGATAGTCCTAGAGATAGAGACCTCACTGCACCAAGAATACTCATTTACTACTTAGGCTATACTGATGGTCAGAAAGTTCTTCCTTATATTACTCTAAAATTTACTTCACTGTAATTATCCAAGACTGATGGACTGAAGACCAATTTTCTTCACTCTTGAGCCTCTCCTTCTCTAGGATAAACATTTCTCACTTCTCTTGCCAATTTTTGTTAAGTTCCCCCTCCCATTTTAGGATATTCAATATTTTAATCACCACACTTTGAATTGGATGTGTTAGGGTTTGCTGGTGTCTCTTAAAATATGATGCCTGAAAAACTAAACATTTCTTAATTTAGCTACTTGCCTTCCTTGTGAATCTATTTCTGATTCATACTGGCCTTCTTTGAACTTTCCAACTCTTATTTTTGTTTTTATTTTTAATATATAATCTCTTCTATTTTAGTGAGTAATTCTTCTTCTCTGAGAAGATAGTAGAATCTTTAAAATCCTTTTATCTTTTCTGTTTTTGTTGTTTTTTGTTTTTGTTTTTAATCCCTTTATCTTTTCAAGATGTTTAACCAGTTTTAATTTCAAACATGTTTCTTGTCTAATCAATTTTCCATACCCACTCTGTTGGTATAACATCAAGATAAAAAATGAATTATAGAACTTTTGATCCCTTTTGGTAGCTTTCCATTTAAGTGTTGGGTCCACAGGAAAATATCATGCCACCATGCTTGAAGAGGGCTAGATTCTGTCAGCTTCTAAATCTCTCCTTTTTATTTTTGCCTCTCAAGAATCTAATAGTTTTTCTTTCCAAAGGACTTAAGCAATCAGATGGTGATTGCCAACAGATTACCAGTTTTAGCAAGCTTTTTAAAAAGCAAGCTTTCTCTAGGATGCCTGCCTCCTCACATACATTTGGTTCTTCCTGGAGTGCATTTCTTGGGACTGTTCTCTTGGTTAACACCTTCTCATACATGTTTCAATGCTCAGCTCAGCTGTCACATCTATAAGTCTTTTGTGAATGCACAAAACCCCAAACTCCAGACCAGCTTAACTGTCTTTTCTCCCTGCAGACGTTTATCATGGAATGTGTGATAATACTGTAATGTTATTTCTGGTGTGCTTGTCTATAACCATACTGATATTTAGCTTTTGGAAAAGATAGAGCTTGTCTATTCAATTTAACATCAGTTCAATGGCAGATTAAAGGCATTCAATGACTGTGTTAAATTAATGTAGGAGTAAACTAAATTTGGATGACATCTTGTTATTCTTTATTATGAAGTATACATATGACAGCATATAAAACATGTGTCTATTACAATTAAAAGAATCAAATAAATTTCTATTTAGTCATCACATAGCTAAAGAAACAGACTATAACTAGCCAGTTAGAATCCCTCAATTTAACTCCTCTTTACCAAGCAAGATTACTCTTTTCTGAATGCCATTTTGGGCATCCTTTTGTTTTTACTTTTATTTTTATTAAATTTGTATTAAACCTTAAATAATATATGGTTCAGTTTTGTCTAGTTTGAAATGGATATAAATGGAACCATATTCCGAATGGTTCATAATTTTTTTTCTTTAGTCTAAATTGATATATAACACAGCTGAAATTTAACTTTGTACTAGTATATAATATTCCATTTTATGAAGTTTTCAGATGTATATATATCTATCTTATGCTTGCTCAACATTTTGACCATTTCTAAAAGCTTTATTGTATTAAACAGGGCTGCCATAAACTTAGAAAAAAGTTGCCATGGATTCATACGAGATTTTCTTTAGGGCATATAACCATATATATGCTCATGATGAGAATGTACAAATGTCCAACTTTAGTAGATGATGCCAAACTGTTTCCAAATGTTTGTACAATTATACACATCTCCCAGATAAGTGAGCATTCTAGTCAACTCACATCCCAGCCAATATCTGCATTGTCTATTCCATTTTTTCCCCCAATCTTATACATGTGAAAAGATACCAAAATGGTTTTAATTTGAATTCTCTTACTTGATAACCAGGTGGAACATACTTTCGTATGATTAAGAACATGTTGTGCTTTCCTTTCTGTGAAATATCTGTTCATTCTTTTGCCCAATTTTCTACTGAGTTGTTTGTCTTTTCCTTAATGACTTATAGGTATTAATTCTCTGTACACTATATGTATAATAAATGTTTCCTCAGCTTGTCTTTTAACATTTGTACAGTTTTCTCTTCACATTTAAGTTTTTAATCTACTTAGAATTGATTTCTGTATATAGGTGAATTATGGATCCAATTTCATTTTTTACGGGCACTCAATTATCTTAGGATAAATTATTTAAAAATAAATTTAAAAAATATTCTTCCCACTGTGATCTATAATGTCTACATTGTCATAAATCAAATTTCCATATATGTGCACATCTGTTGTGATATCTCTATTCTGTTCCATGTGAATATTTGTTTAGAACTTTGTGACTACGCTGTCTTAATATCTTAGCTTTATAGTAGATCTTAATATTTGTATTTTTTCTTTCTATCTTCATTCTATCTACTTTGATCTTCTTTCTCAGAATTATCTAAACTATTTTTGGTCACCCAATCTTCCATGCAAATTTTAGATTCAGCTCATTAAATTCCCTAAAATTTTATGTTTGAATTTTGGTTGGAATTTCATTGAACTTAGAGAAGGTATATTTTTATGGCATTGTGTCTTTCAATCATAAGCATTGGCAATATTCCAATTTAATCAGATTTTTAAAATGTATTTCTATAAGATCTAGTGCCTATTTACATCAAAAGCTTGCATTTTTTGTTAGATTTATTTCTAGGCACTTTAACAATTTAGTGTTAAATGGAATATTTTATATTTGAAGTATATTGCTTAAAATATTGTTGCTGTTGAATACAATTTAATATATTTATATATTGATTTTGTGTTGATCCATCTTGCTAATTGTCTTATTAATTCTAATAACTAACATATAGTTTCTTATGCAATTTCTATGTTGACTATCACATCATCATTCAATAACTATGAATGTTGTTTTCTTCCTTTATAATATATATACATTTTAGGGGCACCTGGTGGCTCAGTTGGTTAGGTGTTGGACTTCCACTTAGGTCATGATCTCACTGTTTGTGGGTTTGAACCCTGTGTCACGCAGGCTCTGTGCCGACAGCTCAGAGCTTGGCGCCTACTTCGGATTCTGTGTGTGTCTCTCTCTCTGCCCCTCCCTGCTCATGTTCTGTCTCTCAAAAATGAATAAAAACATTTTAAAAATATGCATATATTTTATTTCTTTCTTGATATCTTACTGTGCTCTGTAAGTCTTCCAATCAAGGGATGAATACAATTCATGGTATTATTATTGATTTTCTTATTTCTAAAAGTCTTTGGATCATTTTCAAATCTATGCCATCATTCTTCACAGTCTCTTGTTGCATACTCATACTTTGAAGCTTTACTTTATTTTATTTCTAATTCACTTTTGTACTGACTCTGTACTTGTTCATAGATACTACCTTTGTAACATTCTTTTTTCTTTATTTTTAAAGATTTTTTTAAGTTTATTTAGTTATTTTTGAAAGATAGAGAGAGAGAGCAGGGGAGTGAAGGAGAGAGAGAGGGAGACAGAGAATCCCAAGGAGGCTCTGCACTGAGTAGAGAGTAGAGCCCGACTTGAACTCATGAGCCATGAGATCATGACCTGAGCTGAAACCAAGATCTGACACTTAACTGACTGAACCACCCAGGCTACTCTGTAATGGGTTTGTTATTAGACATCCCATGCTACAGTTTATTTCCTGTTCTTTCCTGTTCTCCATCAACAGAAAATCACAGATTTTCTACCATAAAAACCCAAGGACAGCTTTTTGGCTTTTTTTCAGAGAGCTTCCACCCTTGGGGATCCAGAACATTCCCATGTACCAAGGAATCTGCCTCCAAGTTCCAGGAGGGTAGAAGCTTCTTTGTCTGGGACCTCACCCTGTATATCTCTTTAGTTGGCTATGATTTGTATCTTTATCATATCCTTTAATAAATTGGTAAATATAAGTGTTTCCCTGAGTTTTGCGGGCTGCTTTAGCAAATTAATCAAACTTAAGGAGAAGGTCATTGGAAACTCGAATCTAGCTCATCTGTCAGAAGCACAGGCAACAGCCTGGGGCTTGTCACCGGCATTTGAAGCAAGGAGTAGGGGGAAGTCTTGTAGGACTGAATCCTTAATCTGTGGAATCTGATGCTATCTCTGAGTAGACAGCCTCAGAATTGAGTTGACACTGTGTTGATGTTTGAGAATTGCTGGATGTTGTGTGAGAGGGATCCCCTCCCACATTGGAATTGGATCCAGGAACTCTAAAAGGCTTACATATGAAATATGTAGATGTATAATATATATATGTGTGTGTGTGTGTGTGTGTATATATACACATATATATATGTCTATGCACATGAATACATCATACATACTCATACATTATATGTAATTCATATATATTCTCTATTACATGTATAAATGAATAGATTTTATACACACATACATATATACATAAAGACACATAATTTTAACCTCTAATTATGATTATTTCAGTCAGAAGCATTCAGAATATCTGCCATACTATCAAATACACAAGTAAGTTTACATTTATACCACCAGCATGTTTATATATTATAATCTAAAAAGTCAACAGTTACTAGCTGAGTAACATTGACTGGTTGACCACGAAATAAGAAAATAGTTGAATCACAATTGGCACTTGTCCATCATTTGAAAGCCAAACAAGGCAGACTATTTCTAAACTTTGACTTTACTAAGTATTTCTTTTCACGATACTTGATACGAACAATGATCTGCATGTGCATAGCAGACTCATCTGCATGTGCTACCTTGATACCCTTGCCTATTCTTTGTGACAGTTAGGTTAGCCCTATCTCCATCTTACAGATAAGACAGTTCCAAAATGACTTGCCCAAGGCCTGAGAGCAGGAAGGGGATAAACCTAGGCCAGCCTTGGTACTTCAAATGCAGTGTCTTTGTCTCTTCAGCAGTACTAAGTCTCTGAACAGAAGAGATTTTTAACTTCTCTGCCTACAGCTATACTGTAGGTTGTGTGTGTGTGTAAACAATTAATTGCTATACAGTAGTCCTACTATCAAATGATAAGAAAACATAATCCCACTCTAAGTTTGAATTGTAAAGTGGGCTTGTAAAGTGTGAAATGTGTTCAGCATGGTACTTAATTCAAGTGCTTTAATTTCCAACCCATCAACTCTTTTTGACCGCATATATGATATTGAGCCACCTTTTATTTCCTCACCACAGATCTGCACCCTGCATAGCTTCAAAGAGGGCAGTTTGATCACCAGTCTATTAGATACATATGCACATCAAAAATAGACAAGAATTTCAGAAAAGAAGAAAACATGTTTTTACGGTCCAAGGGCAAAGGTCAGTCACTCAAAGACAATATACTGTACATATGTTATTTATATGCCACCATTTTTTTTTACTGTTGTTCAATGAAAAACATCTTGTTACCATAGCAACTGCCACATTGCATGCTATCTTTGAGACTACTACATCATTGTACTAGACACACAGAAAGACATTCACTTCCTCAAGTCATTTCAAAGTCAGTCACTTCAGTAAAGTTTAAAGAAGAATGAGTATGTGTTAGTCAGTCTATTTTTAATTGTTTTGCTGTAGAACCAGCTGATTTTGCATGGACCCCTTATTTTTTCCTTAATTTTTCACTGATCAAGAGAATGTGGGCAATGCATATTGCACTGTGTGTTAGAAGGAGAAGCAGACAACTAAGCAGTTTAATGGAAAAAAATTATAATCTGGCAGTTCTGGCTATATCACATCTATTTGTTTTCACATTGAGAAGTTCATATCCTGTCACAGCAGTGACATCTCACTGAGCCATAATGCGCCGTTGAACATACGTGTTTTCATTCTTCAATACAGACTGTAGACATGCCATCATATCTTCCGCTTAGTCCTCATTTTGCAACAATTGTCATCAAGTCCCACTGATAAGAAATATCGTTACCTGAAAAAGTATAGTAGAGAAGTGTTGCCTATAAAATTTTATTTTGGTCAAATGAACCATATTTATAGCTAGTAGTGGAAAATTATATTAACAATAATCACTAATATATATTGTTTTCTATATGCAAACACTGCTAGTTCTTTATTCCTTATCTAGTTTAACCTTCAACTGATTAAATGAAACTGATACTATTCTTATGCTATGTTTTAGATGGTGAAACTGAGGTTCATTAGACTCAATTATTTCCCCAAGTGGCAGATCTGTGTTTCCCATTCATATGACTATGGTCTCAAAGCACAAGCTCTCTACTTCTGTGCTTATATTGAGTTCCTCATTAGATAGGCTGGTAAAACTTCTTGAAAAGAAAAAAAAGAGATTTTTATTCGTCTAACATTTTCTTAATAATTGCTTAATTTATTTTAAGAGTTCTGATATTTTTAAGAGAAAAATTTTGCAAAATACAGCAACGAAATGGTGAAACTAAGTACAGTGCTTATACACAGCATAAGCTCCAATCATATAAAATATCCCTGGTCCTATTCCCCATACCCCCTTGTCATTCTAATAGTGTTTCCTTTAATTCTCTGCATTATTAACATAAGAACCATAGTGATCATGATAATAAGCTCACGCTCTTAGTATAATTGTTAGGGGGTACTGGATTGTTTTTCAGAAATATTTGCTACTGTCCCTCAAATAGCAAAATTTCTGACATGAGTTAGAAATGAGGGCAGCCAAGTCAACATAATAGGACCCAAGGATTCCCTTTATTGCCTTTCTACAGTTCACGGGACTCCAAGACTGAAATGGCATTGTGGTTTGGAATACACAGCGAAGGTAGAACTCCTATCTCTAACAGGGGAACATCTATTTGCATATGCTACCTTCTATAAATTGCAGTTGCAAACTCTACTAATGTCATTTTATTACAAATGCAGACATGGGAAAGGCAGAAATTGAGAATGTTGAGATTCACAATGTCACACCCACAAAGCATAAGCACCCTGGGACTACAGGTAGACAAATAAAAACTTTGTAGCTGAAAATAATGTGAAACACAAGGATAGTACTCCATATATTTAAAATTTTTTTTTTGTTCATATACACGTGTAACCCTAATCAGTAATTCAATTATTATTTAAAAAAATTTTTTTTAACGTTTATTTAATTTTGAGACAGAGAGAGACAGAGCATGAACGGGGGAGGGGCAGAGAGAGAGAGGGAGACACAGAATCAGAAGCAGGCTCCAGGCTCGGAGCCATCAGCCCAGAGCCTGATGCGGGGCTCAAACTCACGGACTGCGAGATCGTGACCTGAGTCCAAGTCGGACTCTTAACCGACTGAGCCACCCAGGAGCCCCAGTAATTAAATTATTTTGATTTTATATTTAAAATTATAGTTGACAATCCAGACTAAGTTAAATATTATATAAATTACATTTAAAAAATGAAACATAATTTTTATTTATTTGTAAAAATTTTTAAATGTTTATTTTTTGAGAGACAGAGCATGAGAGGGGGAGGGGTAGAGAGAGAGCGAGGCACAGAATCCGAAGCAGGCTCCAGGCTCTGAGCTGCCAGCACACTGCCCGCTGTGGGGCTCCAACTCCGTAACCGTGATACCATAACCTGAGCTGAAGTTGGACGCTTGACTGACTGAACCACCCAGGCGTCCCCATAATTTTCCAATAATTTCCATTTTGGGGACACCTGGGTGGCTCAGTTGGTTAAGCGTCCAAATTCTGCTCAGGTCATGAGCTCAAAGTTCGTGGGTTTGAGCCCCACATGGGGCTCTGTGTTGACAGCTCAGAGACTGAGGCCTGCTCTGGATTCTGTCTCAGTCTCTCTCTGTCCCTCCCTTGTTTACCCTCTGTATCTCTTTCTCTCTCTCTCAAAAATAAATAAACATTAAAAATAATAATAAAATAAATAATTACCATTTTTTGAATTCCTACTTGGTGTGGGAATGCTATAACATGCCCATCACCTAAATTTTTCCAATTTCTCATAATAATCTTGCTCACCGAAATAGGGCCAGAAAGGTTAGTACAGTTTTTCAAAATCATACAGGAAAGTAAGATAATCCAATTTGAATTGAAACTAAGTACTGGAAACTCCAACGTCCTTTCTGTTTTTGGTAAAAAACTATTTTTGAAATTCTGGTTCAAGTTTGTGTGTTTGTTTCTTCCTTTCTGAGATTTCATACTTTGGGAAAAAAGCAATAAAAAGCAGTTAAATAATTATAATAGAATTTATTTATTTCCAAAATGTTAATCTTTCAGAAATAATTAAATGTCTCACAGATACATAAAAATTTTATTTTGGTCATATCCTGAAGCAATGTTTCCCTCTTTCCTATACTTATGAAAGGAATAGTTCTTTTAATAATTTGAGTAAAAAATGAAATAAGTTTACTTTTTAGCGGTCACCTTTTTCAGACAATACTAGACCATAGTCTTTTGGTATGAAATATTTAAATGATTGTTTCTACATTACTTTGCAAGCACAGACGACTAACATTTCAGCCGAAACAGAGTAGATTAGCTTTCATATTTAGACTATGGTGCCTTTAAGTGATCTGAGTTAGTGCAAATGATAATGAACTCGTGCAAATGCATGGTTAGAACCAGTCTGATTTTTGTGAGCACCTGGGCAAGATAGTGTAATGACGCCTTTTTTCTTCCAATTGCACTAGGTCTGTCTTTGGAAGGTGTTTTTAGGGGGTTGGCACAGAAAGATACATGTACCCAAACACAACGTTCCATTTATGTTAGGCTACTCTATGACTGGATTTATTTTTATCTGAGTGAAGCAATTACAGTAAATAGTAACTTGGTAAGTTGGCACATTTATGAAACATATTTATTTTATTAAATTTTAACAAATATGCTAAAAACTGCCATAAAATGTGCTAAATGTCATACATACATATATACTGTAGATAATTTACCCCAAAACATTTTCTGCATAGTTTCTCTTTAGTTTGATGCTGCACTAAAATATTTGCGTAAATACATCGGGTAAATTTAAGACCAGACATAGAGGATCATGATAGATGTATGTACAGTTCGTAAGAATGTGGTATTAGGAATGTATATAATTTAGGAGGTTAATGTATGTTAACTTCTCCAAAGACTATAATTAAACACAAATTTCCTTCCATTCCTTGTGAAAACCTCTGTTAATTTTCTGGGAAGTCATTGATTGCGTTATGGAGTCAAAACATATAAGGATAGACAGATGGCTTAATGTCACAAAGTTATTGGCTCATATAACTAGATTTTTATTACTAAGTTTCAGATGGAAAGAGAAAGAGCTGTGAATAATAAATATAAAGCAAAATCATGTATATTAGATCAGGCTATTCTCCAATATTAAAAATACGGCACTGAAAGTTTTAAGTGAAAGATTTGTAAGGGTAGAGGAATCAGATCTAAGAATATGTATGAATAAATCTAATCTGAGTGTATAATAAGAATGAGACACAAGTGCTTGTTGTGCATAACCTTGAGAAATCCACTGACCTTAACCCACTGTCCATGTTAAATGATATAGAGGAATATTTCAAGCATGGAATTATTATGGAAAGTAATTTCTAAGCTTATTAAGAGGAAAATAATCACAGTGATCTAAACACCTTTTAAAGTTCAAATGGTCATTATTTTATATGAATTTATTAATATTTGCAAAAGAAATAAACAATTATTGAAATTATACCAATTTGTGTTCATTTGTATACACTTATTTCTGAAACATCAATCAAATATGTTATAAAAACATCTTTATACCTCTGTGATTATTTTCCTATCAACAAGCTTTGCAACACTTTCCATAATAATCCGGTGCTCAACATATTCCTATATATCCTTTAACATTGCTAAAGAGTTAAGAAGCCAACGGATTCTTCAAGGTCATACACAACAAAACAAAAAGAGCATTTTTCCTCCTCTAAATGTCCCTCTTTGACTCTCTGTCGTGTTCTTGCCACATATATTGAGTTATTTGAAGTGAAAGATTAAGTGCGATGGTTTGACTATATTACACAAGTTTTTCTTTTCTCTAAATAAGTTCACATTTTCCCAGTCTTTATTGGTAAATTATTATTGCATTTGCTTAAAGAAGAATGAAATAAAAAGTAACATTAAGGAAGAGAATGTCACTCTATGCATTTGCTTTTAGAAATCCTAACTCCTCCACCTCCATTTTCCACAAGGAAACCGATGTAGTAAACACATGGGTTTTTCTCCTTCCCTTTTTTATTACACTGTATTTTAAGAGATTTTGATCTGTCTCCAGAAGTTTTCCAATAAAGTTAAATTTCTTATGTCTGGTCCAGTATAGTCTAACATAATTTTCATAAGATCTGAAGATGATTGTTTCTTTTTCTTTCTCTCTCTCTTTATAAAGACCATTCTGTTTAATTTTCATTTGACAATAGTTAACATCTTTTTTTTTTTTTTTTTTTGGTAATCATGGAACTTAATACAATCCTTAACCCTTGATCTTTTCCCCTTTCCTTTCTCCTAAGTTCTCTCCCGGTTGAACATGTGAGCCAGACACAAGTAAGGGAAGCAGAATGAATGCATAGAAAAAAAGTGGTTTTCCTGGTAAGGAACAGGCATGTGAAAGCTTTCAGAACTTCCTTCCCAACCCTTATGCTTTTTTGATGATTGGGATAGCATGGGTAGTAGAAACAGATGCTTTCAGATCTATACTTTTTTGGCTCGAGATAAAGCGAGCAAAGGCTAACAGAGTCACGCTGTTTTGCAAACTGACATACATACTTCATCTTTCCAAAATATATCTGTGTAAAAAAGCAAATTGCCAGGCTTGATGGTGCTATGGATGCCACTGTTCCTTTAGTTAGGAGAACATAGAGAATAGAGATTAGAAAACCAACTAGATCATCGGTTTACCGTCAGCAGAGTCAGCTATCTCTACTATGTCCTGCAGCTGCTTTTAAAATTCCATTTCTGTGGATTTTAAATCTGTATGCAAAACATTTATATTTCCAAAGGGCCTTTGAATGCTATTGCTGCCCCTGGTGGTAAAGGGAGAGTTTTCTGAGAACCAGACAAGAGACAGGAAAATCCAAGTTCCCTTCTGAGGTTCGTCCTTGATTATTTCTCTGTCCTTGAATGAATCATTTTTAACTTTAGTCTCAGTTTCTCCATTCACATAACCAGTATATAATTGTACTATGACTCATGCTGCTTATCTCATGTAAGTGTGATCTGAATGTTTGTGTATTACTTTACAATGGAGAATACCTAATTAATTAAGGTTCCTCTGTGGCCGATAAGGCTTCCCATTAAATATATGATAGACACGATTGGCTGATAGCTGTCATATGTTGTATCAGTAACCTGGTAATGATAGCAATTAAATGGTATTTAGTTTTGAAGGAGATGTTTCTAAACAAGCCCAGCAAAGATCCTGAGACCACGGGATATGATCTGTTGAAAGATCTTGAGAGAATAAGAGACACTATCCCTCAGGATACAAGCTCTGACATCACTGTTTTCTATGTCCTTGGTTCTCCAAGCCACATATATCAGAACGAGGAAAGCTGAAGCCATCTTGGTATTTATGAGGCTTGCTTCAGCTCTTTGGCTCCATACTGCAGTGCCTCAAGAGTTAACAGGCTGTGAGCCATAGGATTTAGACCAGGGGTAACTGGTTGGCTCCTCGCAGGATAAAATAGGCTGAGAACACATGCTGTTTGGTAAGGCTTGTTGCTGTCATTATTGTTATGCTTGGTTTTGTTTTGAGTTGGGAGCACAAATGCTCAAAAAAATCTGACTCCATTTCCCCAGCTGTATTGACACCTTAGTGGTTTACAAGCTGCCATTTCACACTTTTGGGTTTGCAGCTGTTGGGCTTAGATACATGGAGAGCAAACAGTGGGGAGAGACATAGCTGTAGCAAAGTCAAGGTGGCAAAAATATCTGTGATTTATTTAAGGGAAAAAAAATACTGGAGAAGAGCAGTACAGTTGAGAGAAGTTTTTGGGTAGAGGAGTTTGGGAAGTTTGAAAAATATTAGAATTCTAATCAACAGAAAGACTGTCTACCACAACAAAAATATTATCATATTTAACTGTCTACTACCATTTCGAATTGGGTAAAATTTGAGGTAAGCAGCACAGGACTTGAATGTAAAGTACATAATTCCTTCGTCCTTACCACCTTGTTGCATTGTTCCAGAAGACAATATTCATGTGGCATTCCAAACAAATGACCTTTGTTACATGGAATGCAATACTATAGTGACTAGGGAGTTGTCTTGGGAGACAGGATGGATATTCCTAGCTTTATTTTTTTAACTCATTAAAAAAAAATGTCCTCTGAAATGTTATCTTTCTGTGAATTAGAAGCAAGAAATAACCTGTGTATTGCTAAGGTACACAGCTCATCAAGATCTTGGATAGAAGAGACTTCATAATTAGACAAAGTCACCATCATGAAAAAAGTACTAATAGTAATATATAGTTTTCAAGTCATTTCGTTACGCTTCCCTTAAAATATAGGGAAATACAATTTTGTAAAATATAGTGTCACATGGAGACAAATTAGATGGAAGTCTTCCACGGTGGCTTTCAATTCTCTGAATGAAGAAAATTAAATTTATAGACAAAGCTGGTCTAAAATTAGTCTCCAAGAAAAGTATTTGAGTTCACATTTCTTATAATTTGTATTTAAAAATTTATTGTATTTTATAATTATTATTCATGAGCAAGCTTAAGCAACTCACTAATAAAACTAATGGTATGCCACAAGATGCAATTAAAGTGGCTTAGGTAATAGGATGACCATTAGAGCTTCCTTTGGAGGAATAATAAGTGCCCAATAGTGAGAGCGCTTGTTGCATATATGAAAAATTTAATTTGGCTAATTAGTGACCTGGATTTGACAGGCAGTTACTTTGGTTATGAGAAGCCTGTGGTTTCTACATTATCCTTTTTAAAAGGAAAATAATGTGATATGAGGACTATTAAGAAAAGGCTCATTCAGAAAGCAAAGACAGAAAAGTATAGGATATCATTTTTCCTTTGAGTGTCCTTGCTTAGACTTTTTGCTCATCTGTAGGTTTGAAGCTATAAGCCCTTCCCACTGACCTCTTCCACCTCTCACATTTCCCATCCGAGGACTGTCAAGGCAAATGGCAGCAAATGCTGTCTCTATTGAATCATGACCCTTGCTTGGTACTTCACCTGAAATATGCAAGAATTCATCAAAGTTCTAAGATTTGAAGAAAAAAAAAATAAAAGGTCGAATTGTGAGAGTTGGAGAAATCTACCCCTACAGGCAAACTTTCATTTTTTTTTTTTTTTTTTGAAATGAAGGTCGCTAAGAGTATGTGGAGGGGAGTTTTATGAAAGAATCTGCACAATAATGAAAATCAACAATGGCAACAATAACCACCACCACAATAAACAAAATTCATTGAATTTCCCATAAAGTTTCTATGAGACTTCTGTCCTTCTTGGCTCACTCCTTCGAAGAGCCTGCAGCCCAGGGCCAAAGATGCTTTTTGCCAGGTTGGCAGCATGGTAGCAGATCAACTGGAGGTTTTTTTTTTTTTTTTTTTTTTAAATCTTCTCATCTACCCACCAATTAGGGTAATGCCTGTGCATATCCAGGCTTGGGGGAAGAATCTGAGGTATCTGAAAGGAGAATAATATTACTATATACTAACTGGAAATTTGTCACACTCTTAGAACACAACAGAGCAGAATTATTTCTCTGAGGCAATCTATGGAATCAACAGAAAGCAAGGGTCTTGCAGTATCTTAAAAATGTAAAGAAGAGTTGAATATTTGTTGTTGTTGTTTACACAGCATTATCAAGCAGGAAGTTCTGAAGCAAGTAACACCGTGTAGCAGTATTTATCTGTTTACTGTCAATATTCGGTAGGTTTTGTAAGTTATCATCAGTGTGTAAGAACACGTGGAGATTCTTTAGGTGGTGGTCATGGAGAATTCTGCTAGGTTCTTAATGAGAAACACTTGTGAGTAGTGGTTTCCATTTTTCAGAAAAATAATTTATCTCAATAGAACACACACACTCCAATTGGCATGTATATAGCAGCGTAGCTTCTTCGTGGAACGTTAAATGAATGGCTTTTTCGAAAGCCGTCATATAATGGGAAAAAATATTTTTTGAACATCTATGCTCACAATTCTCCATTTGCATTTAAAAACTGGCTTCTATCAGTCAGCCATAGAGCTGGCTAGAGACCACTGCCTTTGCACTCACTTACCTAGCATATAGAGACAGAAATAAAACCCTTTGAAGTCTACTTGGTTTCCCCCATAGAATTTCACATATTTGGCCACACATTTGACGTGTGAAACACAAGCATTGTACTAAAGAGGAAAAGCTTTTTTTTTCTTTTGTACGGAATTTGTTCAAACTTGTCTCTACACATCTGTATGTATTGTAGATGAATGCAGTTTCTTTCATGAAATCCCATAAGGTGTTTCTGCGATGAGCAACACTCATTTAACAAGTGCACTCTGCCATGCAGGCGGGACCTGCCAGGAGCAACAGCATGCCTGGAACGGAAATGTTGTTTAATGAATATTTATTGATTATGAATATTCATTAAATTAACATCTTTATGGCCGGCCTCGGGCTTTGTAACTTCTGTGGCAGTAAAGTGGTTAAGTAAAGTTTTCGATTCAGTCTTGGAGCTCTTTGAGGCTCAGATAACTATAAAAATTACCAACGCTGAGTTTCCTTCTGGAACAGAAAACAACTCTAAGATATTCTGATGTGGTTACAATTGGTATCAAAGCTTTTGGTTTGGGGATCACAGTAAGAAGTGACCTGACCCCTTTATCTCACGTGTTTTGGTGCAGTCTCCCCAGCAGAATGCTTCCATAATAAGCTCACTGTGCTTTTTTTTTTTTTTCACTTTCTAAATCCTCATGCTCTGTTAATACTGGGTATCATCATGTTTGTCATGGCTGAGTAAACCAGTTTCCTTCTCCAGGTGTCACTGAAGGCAAACTTTCCATCCTCCAACCCATTTAGGGGTGTGGTCTTCTGAAAACACACTTTTGATCGTGTAACACCCCTGCCTGAAATTTGTCAAAGATATTCCACTGCCTTTAGCATTAAATCCGAGGTCCTCACGTTGGAGCTGGACTTTGCTATCCTTTTAGCTTTATTTCTCACCAGTTCTGCTCAGAATTTTATTCAGCCACAGTGAAAACGTATCCATGCTAACGCTCACCCAGAAGCCTTGGAACACGCTTTACTTGTGGCCTCCAAATCTGATCACTTTACCCTAACTCTTTAATCTGGCTTACTTTCTACTTACCTTCTGGATACTGTCTTATGCCTCATTTCTCCTAGAAACCCTTTATTGATCTCTACAGGGCATAGATGTTTCTTCTCTGTGCTCTCATATCATTCAGGTTTACTCCTATTTTAGGACTCACTACACCACACTGAAATTTTCTCTTTAGTCTTCACCATAGACTTTACAGACTCCTTTTAAGTTAGGACTGCATCTTGTCTATCAGTGAAACTCCAGCACCCAGACAGGTGTCCCAATCAATCACCTAACAGGTGCTTCATGTATAAGTATGTTGGTTAAAGTGAATTGAATCAACATGCTTGATTTTGCTGGAAGCCTTCTCTAAAGGGCTTGCCCTCCCCAGGGTTATGCTAGGCTGTTTAGACTAACTCCAGGAAGCATTGGTAAGAAACCATGATTTTACATCTCAAGTTAGGTCTGTGGAAAATCTTGCTCAAAAGTAGGAACACAGCTCTATTCTGTAGCATGCAGGACTCAGGTTATCAATAACAAAAACAAAAAATATCTAAATTAGTTCAAGGAAAAAAAAAAGACACATTAAAAAAAGATAGAGGTAGCTCATGAAAAATACCAGAAGGCATATATTGGCCCTCAGTCCAGAAAAAATTTGCAGCTGTAAGGTGAAATTAAAACCATAAACTAGAAAAGACTCTGTGTACCTCATATTTGCCTCTTTTTGCATTCCCATTGCAGATTTTCCCCTCTGCCAGCTTTTCCTCTGCTTCTCAGGTCACATGGCAGATACCTGAGTTTCTATCACCCCATTCAAAACACAAGCCCAGACAGGACTAAAATTCCTTCTGCTCAATTTCTATGGAAAATGTAATTACTCTTGGGAACAAATATAAACAAGATTATCAGAGGCTTGTTTCAGAAGGTAGAGGCACCATTGAGAAGTTCATTTGTGAGTTGAGAAACCACACCAAACAACATAATTTCTGAGAATAACGTTGCCTAATTTAGCAATATAAATACCACCTACCACTTTTTACTCCAAGACTAGTATTGTGAATGCAATGAATTTATTTCTTGTTTGGCTTCACTTGAAAAATTCTCTACCCTAATTGAAATAACATTTCGTTTGTAATCATACAGCTACAGAATATATCATCAACTTTTCCTACTCTTGGTGCTGTATCAACATTGTTGAGGCTATGCCAGATCTGATGTTTGACCCCACACAATTCCTATCCCTTTCTCTCACTAGAGTTATGTACATGTCCATCAGGATCTATCTTAATAGTCTGAGAGCATACAATCTGGTGACTTATTTTCATTAGATGTAACTTGACGTCATCATAATCCATGTGTTTAGTCCTATATGACCAGATCTGTGGTTGTATAGTAAAACTTTGGATTGTGGGTAACTTGTTCTGTGAGTGTTATGCAAGACAAGCAACATTTCTAATAAGTTTTCATTTGATAAACCAGTAATGTCTTGCAATACGAGTAGTATGTGATGTCGAACGTCACATGATCACAACTGAGTCAATAGTTCTCTCTCGGTCTCTCTGTCTTGCTGTAGGATTGTGGGTGATCATCTCCCATGCTCGGATGCTCTGTCTCAGGCTGCAGTATATGCAGAAATCAGTAATTTTTCAGAACATTGAAAGGTGCCCACAATTAACACTAATGCATTTTTTGTCACTTCAAAGACTGTGGACAGTCCTTTGCTTTTCCATACAAGAGTAAGCTTAGGAAAGCTTTGCTTCATTCTAGGTCAGGTTGCCTCAGATATAGACCCTTTCCTCTGCTGCTTTATTGCCAGTTACATTAAATACCACATACGACAGTTTGTTAATACTGTACTATATTCAACATCTGTGTGAGCGTATGCAATGGCCCATATGCAGAAAAAGTTTGAAAAAAAAAGGCAATAAGAAGGTGATGAGGGGTGCCTGGGTGGCTCAGTCCTTAAGTGTCCAATTCAGCTCAGGTCATTATCTAGCAGTTTGTGAGTTCCAGCCCCGCATTGGGCTTTGTGCTGACGTTTCAGAGCCTGGAGCCTGCTTCTGATTCTGTGTCTCCCTTTCTGCCCTTCCTCTGCTTGCATTCTGTCTGTCTCTCTCTCTCTCAAAAATAAACATTAAAAAAAAAAGAAGATAAGGATTATGGTGGAAATTAGGAAGGAAATCATCGATAAGTACGAATGAGGTACGCGAGTAGCCGAAATTGCAAGATTTTATAGGAAGTCTACATCTGCATCTTATCTGGAGAGGAGGAGGGGAAAAAGGTGGAGGAATCCCTCACTTCAAATGATATTAGGGAGATGTGTAAAATGTGGGAAACAGTGCCAAATTTGGTAGAAAAGCACCACCTGAATAAGGCTGTAGCAGCGTGAGCAATAAATCTGTTTAATGACAATGCAATGTCACATTTCCGGGAAATCCTCAAAAGGAGGCAAAAGCAGTTGTCATTGGATAGGTTCCTTGTTAAAGCTGCATGAAAAGAAAAAGATTCCATTGAGCCAATAGATAGCAGTGATTCCATTAGTGATAGTGAGCATCCTCTTACACAATAACCCTCCTCGCTCCTGTCTCCCTCGTACCAGCCACAGAGGTTTTCAAAGGTAAGTGCAGGTTAATTTGTTTTTCTTTATATTTTGTATTTTCTTTATTATTTTGTATTCTATTACAGTATTGTAATCATTTTTATATGAATATTTTTGGGTTGTGGAACAAATCATCTGAGTTTCCATTATTTCTTATGGAGAAATTCGCTTTGATATACAAGTGCTTTGGATTACAAGCATGTTTCCAGAACAAATTATGTTTGCAATCCAAGGTTTTACTGTATTTGCTTTTTTTTTTTAATTTGGGGTTAAATCTCAAGTATTTTTCCCTTCCCTTTTACCTAGTGGGTTTATAAGTGGAGAATTTTTCTAATCATAGAAGCAAAGTAATGATTCTAAGTCTATTAGCTGCCACACTTCAAACCTTGTTCTCTGGGCTCTGTTTCCTCTGTCACGCCTTTAACCGTAGCTGCAGAAAACATGCAACTGAAATTTTGGGGAAAAAAAGCCATCCTTTTTGATAAGAAAAGTAGTATCTTCAGTATTGGTCTCCTTCTGATTGAGCCCCGAGTTCACTAAGATCCTCATGGTTACCGTCCATACACAGGACTCGTACATCATCTTGAGGGCTACATCTGAGCTAGCCTGAGCTGGATGCTTCACGGTGCTCACCATCTTCCATGCTTCTTCATGAATTCTTTAGTTCCCCATCTCCCAGCGCGACACAAAACAATGCCTTTGTGTGTAGACTTTCTGCTTTAGCTTCACTAGAATCAAACTACTCCAGTGTTTCTGAACCAAACGGCATATGTAAGAACTGCCTTACAAACTGTGTTGGAGACATCAATCTTTTCTGCTCATGTCAGAATACTTCTGCCTCAGGCTCCCTTGGGCAAGTCTGACCCCATTTGCAGTTGTTTCTAGTCTCCCTGTGGAGATGGGCCTCACTGTTTAATGTTTAACAAATGCTCTGCAACACAGGGGTCCAGCTACAACATTTTCTCTAATCAGGATGATGTCATAGACTGCTCCCAAAGCTGTATTCCCTTTGAGGGATGGTCTGCTTCTGCTTGCTCTGCTGCTGCTAAGACAGGTTTCCTCATGGATCAGGGTTCTGAGTGTCTGAGAACATAGGGCCTCATCTACTAAGGACTGTCATGAGAAAAAGGAAGTAGACATATCTTGGTAAGTCTAGGGGATAGAATTAGGAAAAATGAGTAAAATTTATTAAAAGACAGATTTAAATTCAACATAAGGAATAAAACTGAATAATAGATGCATCTAACAATAGAAGGGACTGGGTTCCCTTTCACTGTGATTGATCAAGAAGAAGACAGGGAAAGAATAGTTATAGGGGAAGAAGGGATTACCAAACTGGCAACCAAATTGGGCCAGACCACTTCTAAGGTTAGTTTTAGGAGCTTAATGATTTTATCTTAAGACTTCTCTTTTTCCTTCTCTCCTTCCGTTCTTTTCTTCCTTCTCTTCTCCCTCCCTTCTTTCCTTTCTTTTTTTCTCTTTCTTTCTTATTTTTAAATGAATTTAACTGTTTGAAATTAAGTTATACTCAAATTAGTATCACTGCCTTCAAGGTCAGCCAAAAAAGTAAAAACTGAATCTCATTTTCTTTCTTTTTCTCCCTCTTCTTTCTCAAGAAGTCAAAATAAACTGATCAAGTGAATGATCCTTTTCTCAGAATATTTCACTTTCAAGATTTTTACTTAGTTCCAATATGTATAGCCAGTGGAAGAAAGCACATCAGTCTTTGAACTCCAGGGCTGTCAAACATCTTTCACAACACCAGTGCTGAGGTTTTGAGTCAGTTTTCACCAGCTCATCACAGTTGAAAGTGTGAGCAGTCACCTTTAAGATCTTTCATAGTCTAGGAAGCACTTGCCTGCAAGTGTAGCTCTTCTCCTCATAGAAATTCAGATTAGTAAATGATCTTTTAAGCTTTCTATTACAGGGCTAGTAAAAAACCTGCTTACTGAAGAGCTACTATTTTGAAAGTTGGCTTTCTACCAAATGGGTGGAAATTCAGAAAACACTCTGATTTCTGCCTTTTCTGCCAGTGTGTTTTGCTTTTCTCTGCTCAGCCTTCATTCTCCATTCAGACCCCTTAACTCTGATTGGACGGCTCATAGTGACTTCCTTGGGACTACTTGCCAGTCCCCCAGCATTCAAATGTTGATCTTGGTGTGCCAAGACATCTGAGTAATTTCTCTGTGAGGAATCTATGATCATGGGGTAATCCTTCATTGGTAGGATAGCAGAGTGGTGGTGATTAAGCAGTGTCAAATGAAAATCCTTTGGTATTTATCTTTGTATATTTCCCTGAAAAAGAGTAAATGCATTTTGTTTGCCAAACACACTGTGTTGATCTGTAAAACCAAAACAAGTTTGAGGAAACAGTCCCTTTGTACTGCATTTTATCCACTTGGAATGTGTAAAGCAGAGTTATGGCCATCTATTGTTGATATTACACTACGTCCAGCCCTTAATTAACACACATCCAACAACTGTTACATCAATGTTTTAAAGATCCTTTTGCTAGACTAATGATTGCTTCCTAGTTACTGTGCTGTATCAATCTTCACTTTGGAAAAACAAACAAACAAACAAACAAACGGACAGCTTGAGATGTATATCTGCACATATTTATGTCACATCTCTCTCTGTTGGAAATCCCATGGACATCTTATCCTAAACATGTTAAAAACTGAACTTATGACCTCCCCAAATCTGCCACTTTTCTAGACTTCTTTACTGTAATAAACAGCATTTCTTATGCCTTTTATGTATTTTGGAATTACCTTTAGGCCTTTTATGTATTTTAAAATTATACTTTAATATAATTTGTAAGTGTATTTATATGTACATAATTATTTTTAAATTCTAGTCTAGGCTATAAATTCTATAAAAGCAAGCGCTTGGAACACAGTAGGCTGTCAATTCAAGTTTGCTGAATAAATAGTATAAATAGGAAACCATTCCATGCCTTATTAACTATTTATTAATTAAGCATCATTGTCTATGACTCCTCTATTTTTTGAATTTGTCAAACTCCATGGCTTATGGGGTCTGAGTGATTTAACAAAAACACACTGATCTTTGACAAATCCTTAATGAACACAAAAACTCATTCCAAAATATTACAGAAATATTCTTCTCTAAAAAAAAAATTGGTAGGCAGAGGAGTTCCAATAATTTCCACTTGCCATGTCCAAATAGAATAGGCAATAATCTTGAGAGTTATGTGGTAGCTCTTTGAGTTACCAAGTGTTTCTATTCTAGTTATATACTGGTAGTTCGGAAAATAACAAGGAAAATTTGGAGATTTCATTACACCCATTTTAAGCCAAATGCAAAATGCAGTTATCATTTGACTTTTACAACGTGTTTTTTTAAATAAGAGCATGTGTATAATAAACTCTGAATATATGGAGAATTCTCTTATCACCGATATAGTCACACAGTGAGAATGAGATAGACAGTGTAGACCGAACTGTCTACTGATTGACCAGGCTGATTTAATGGCATTCATGAAAGTGGAGTTTATCTCACTGTATGTGTATAATGGCATGCAGATGACTCAGGCTGACATAAAAGCCTTGAGGTCTCTCTGGCTATAGAGATTATTAAGCAGAAACGTATTTGGCTGCTTATTATAAAAGCCATAGTCAAACATCAAAGCCACATGAATAAGCATTACCATTTCCAGCTAGAATAAAAGATAAACTGTGGGTAAAGATTGTTTTGTTCACTGCTCTTTTATCCAATGCTTTAGAAGAGTCTGGCACATTGAGGGTACTCAATAAATATTTATTAATTAAATTAATATGACCACTGCAATAGCAGCTCTTTGAGTTGGCCTACTCCTGGATCCTTTCTGTTCCATTGCTTTTGGTCACTTTGCTTTAGTCACTATCTTAAACCTAAATGGGATTTCAACCCGACTCATGTGTATACCTTCCCATGAAGCCTGGTCCTCAAGCCAGATGTGGGTGTAGGACAATAGGAAGTGATTCAAGGGTTTGATGTGAGAGGTGTCCAAAACCCTTTGTGACTCCACTGAGTCTTCTCTTATGTCCCAGTCCAACAAGTAAACCTGAGGTTTTCTCAACCAGTAGCTCATTCTTCAGCATTCTCAGGGGTGCATGATTCCTGGGAGAGAGTCACGTGGGAACTGCAACTACATTTTATCTTGCTTTCGTTTGTAGTCTGGCAATTGGGGAAGTAAATGTATTTACTCATGTAGATTTCTTGGAACCTTATGAGGCATCCCAGAAGCTCTAAATTTCCTGACCTCTTTTATATGTTTATGTCCCATTAAACTGGCAGCTCCTTTGGGCCCTAGTCACCCTCTTCAACTCCCTCGGTGTTAGAAGCAACAGGTTAGTTACCATCTGTTGGCACTGAGGACCACACAGGGTTACCTTTCAGAAAGGACGACAAGAAGCCTGTCCATCTCTTTTAATTTGCCTGTTCCTAAACTCTGAATATCTGTCCTTTTTTTTTCATGTATGTGTGTGTACATTTCAGCTCCATTTCTTTTTTTTTAATGTTTATTTATTTTTTGAGAAAGAGTGAGACACAGACACAGAACGTGAGCGGGAAGGGGCAGACAGAAAGGGAGACAGAATTTGAAGCAGGCTCCAGGCTTCAAGGTGTCAGCACAAAGCCTGATGCGGGGCTCCAACTCATGAACCACGAGATCATGATCTGAGCTGAAGTCAGATGCTTAACTGACTGAGCCACCCAGGTACCCCTCAGCTCCATTTCTAACACTTGTCAGGGTTAGCGTGGTTACAGGAAATGACTATGAGAATCAGTGGGGTTATTTATCTTTTTCCCTTCCCTTCCAGATTCTCCAGGTCTTGTTTTAACTACCTCAGCATGGCTAATGGGATCTGAGTGGTTTGGATTTTGTCAGTCCATTTAGCCTCATCCTGAGCCACTTTTACTTCCTTACCATATGCTAACTCCATTGGCCTTTTATTTCTATTTGTGCTCTTCTTCCCACACGATGCCTTTACAACCACTATTTCCTCTTTCTTTCTCCATTTCCACCTGCCAGCTCCCACCCAAATCTTACATGTTTCTTCTTCAGGAGAGCTTTCGGTGACTGTCCACGCTGTGCTAGTTGCCTCATTACAAACTCTCACAAGCTCTCCTCAATTAGCAGGCTCACCCAGAGTCATCTTAGGCAAGCTAGTAGCACATTAAGACTCCAGGAGGTGTATTTACCCACAACGTACTCCGGTGATTCACTGAATTCTGGCTGCAAATCAGAGAGTAAACATAAGGATGACACCATTGTCTTCTGTCTGGCCATATGAATCTGGTTAAAGAAACTCTACCAGATCAGCCAGGTAATGGTAATAATGAAATTAATAATAGTAACTAATATTTATTGAGTATTTACTGTGTGATGCCTTATACTAAATTATTTGGATTGTACTTTTGATCCTTGTACAAACTTTCTGTGGTTATAGCAATATGAGTCACATGAGCCCAATTTTAGATGAGAGGAAACTGAGACCCTAGAGTTAAGTAGCTGTTACAAAGTCACAGGGCTAATAAGTGGCAGAGCCTTGATTTAAACCTAGAGAATCTTCCTCCTGAGTTAGTTCATGCTGGTACATTGCCTCCCAGGCTGCGGAACATTAGCCATTCCCATCTGTTTATACATTGGTAACTAAACTGCTAGATTTCTCCTTAAGGAACACTTTGTAGCCCCATTAGCAGGCCCGAGGCCCAGCCTTGCCTTTCCTGGTAAACCTTTGCCTCTCACCATGGTTCTGCATACTTCGTAGCTGAGACCTCATAGGATGTGATCTAGGCAAGATCTGTCCTCATTGTGCCTGGAAAGGAAGGATCTGCTACTGAAAGGAGAGATTGGGATAAGAGGGATGTGGGAACAGGAGAGAAAGAGAGAGAGCAAGCCAAGGAAAAGAAGAATGATATCTTCTCATCTGAGAAGGATGGGTATAAATGTAAATTTGAAAATCATTTTCCATATATTTCTTTAAACATTTTCAATGGTCAAGAGGAGGAAAGAGGTAAATAATTTTATTTATCTATATTTAGAGAGTGATTTGATACTTTCAGAAAAGCTGTATTAATTCTTGTTATATCATTTATAAGAGTTGCCACATCACTAAACTCCCATCACAATCAATTTTAGCATTATAAATTTGATGAGGGACGCCTGAGTGGGCTCAGTCACTTAAGTGTCCAACCCTTGATATCAGCTCAGGTCATGATCTCATGGTTTGGTTGGTGAGTTCAAGCCCCAGGTCAATCCTGTTTGGGATTCTCTCTCTCTGTCCCTCTTTCTCTGTTCCTTCCTCACTCACACACACACTCTCTCTCAAAATAAATAAATAGAGTTAAAAAAATTTTTATAATGAGTAAAAGGGTACATTCACTGTTTTCATGTATATAAATTTGATTATTACAGAGGTTAAACATACTTTTATGTTTATTGATGATTCCTAATTCTTCTGTGACTTGTCCATGTACTTGACCAGTGTTTTTATAAGAATGTTTGGACTTTTCTTATTGATCTGCAAAAGGTTCTTTAGATTAAGGTTATACATTCATATTTGTTGTAAATATATTTTCCCTCTTGCCATTGTTTTTAATTTAATGTATATTTGGTCTTTTCAAAAAATTCAAACACTTGAGAGAATCCCATTCACTGATCTCATTTCTGTGCTGTTTTTGCTTTTGTGCTTAAAATCTCAGTTAAATACGTACATACTTTTTTTAAATTTAAAATTTTTTTCTTTTATATAAATTAGAGTCATGCTAAATTAATTTTCATGTGGTTAAAATAAAATAATACCAATTTGATATAATACTAACATAGTAACAAAAAATTAATATACCCTCCTCCATTCTCTCCATCTCCCAGGCCCAAGAACAACTAATTTGAACTCTTTGTTTTTCAAGTGATTAACCCTGAATGTCTCTGAATATGTGCTTGCTGTTCTTTATTGATTTACTAATTTTAGATATTATTTAACTACCCAATGACAGATGAAAATTTATCATTTGAATAACACATTGCCTTATAGTCCTTCATCTTCTCAATATAATTATATAGCTATTTTTAGTTAAATCAGAAAAGGGTATTCATATCATGATGATGTGGGTATTGTTCTATGCCAAGAGAAGTTGTGTATATGTTTGCATTTCCTTTACTTGATATTTTTTTGCCAGAAATTTCTAATCACTTTTTACTTATTCATGCTACGTCCTTCTTATATTCTCAGTTATTGTTTTCCACTAGGATTATAATACCTTTTTTCCACCAAATCACTCCTTTACAAATCCCTGTGTCCAACTCTTCCAACCCAACGTGGTTACTTCTAGGCCTTTTGCAGAGCTATCTCCTTGAGCTGCCTTAGACTACTTTCTGAGATGAGTTGTCTTCCTTCTTGGACCCCATATCTCTGTCAGTCTTCACTTTGTTATTATTAGCTTCCTATTGCTACTATAATTAATTACAATGAAATTAGAAGCTTAAAATAACACAATTTATTATCTTATAGTCCTGGAGGCTAGAAATCCAAAATGGGTCAGCAGGACTGCATTCTTTCTGGAGGCTCTAAGGGAGACTCTGTTTCCCTGCCTTTCCAATTCTTAGTGGCAATTTGCATTGCTTGGCCATGGTCTCTTCTTCTGTGTTCAAATTCAGCAGAACAGCATCTTTGAAACCCTTCCTGTCTCCTGTGTCCCTCTCATAAGCTTCTGATTACATTGGGCCCACCTGGATATCTTTCCATCTAAAGATCCTTAACTTAATCCTGTCAGCAACACCAGTGTTTCCAGGCCATGTCAAGTAACATATTAGAGGCTCCTGAAATTAAGGACTGGACATCTTTGGAAGCCTGGGGAAAGGGGTGTAATTGCTCGACCATAGCTGTGTTTTGTTTTATGTTTATTTTCATTTTTTCCCTGAATGTCTTCAAAAAAATTTTTAAGCAAATGTTCATAGACCATAAATTTTCTGACTGTGCATACTTGAAAATGTCAATAATCTACACTGCTTAGACTGAAATATAATTAGTTCAAAGTATTGACTTCAATTTAAATTTTATTGGGATTAAATTCTGACTGCTACTTACTAGCTCTGTGATTTTGAGCAAGTTAATAAACCTTTGTTTGCTCAGTTTCTTCATCTGCAAAGTGGGCATATTAATAGCATCTATTCATAACAATTCATAAGATTGTGAAAGATTAAATAAATCATTCATATAGTTCCTGCCATTTAGTAAATGCAGGCTATTAGTATCTTCACACTTGATTACTAGGTTGGCTAGGCTTAGAATTTCGGGCTGACCATGTTGTCAGAACTTAGAATTCATTCCATCATAGTCTTTTAAGATCTACTACTGCTGTTGAGAAGTCCATTGCATTTTGATTCATGTTCACATTGTTGACATGTTCTATCATGTGAAAGCTTTAGACTTTTGTCTTTATATTTAGTGTTCTCAAACTTCAAAATCCCTGAGTATAAGTGGATCATTTTTTCATTAATTCAGTAAGACATTTTTCAATGTAAATTTTGGGTTTCTTATCAGCCATCAGAAATTCTCTTCCATTTTTTTTCTTTGTTCTATTCACTTTATAGATTCTTTGTTTGATGTTGGTCCTTCTGTATCAATTCTTTATGTCTATTATCTTTTCTATCACTCTTTTCAGCACTAATTGTCAAAGATTTTTAAAAAAAAATCAAAGTGAATTTTTTTTCAGAGAATGTTTTATTGTTAGTATCTCCTTATTATTCTAGAATTGTTCCTTTTTTAATTGAATTTAAACAGTTTTTAGCTTGGGTCCTCTGAGAGGCAGATGCCAGGACAGGAAAAGACATGCAAGAGATTTGTTGGTAAAACACTGGTGAAGGAAAAAGTGGGAGAAAGTACATGAGGTAGGGGCTTCTTCAGAAAGTGAGGTAGATCTGAACTCTTTGATAGAGAAGGGAAAGGAAAGAGGGCAGGGTAAATAGTCTCAGACGGCTGTGCAGTTCTAAGGAAGTTTGACCCTAACAATGGAGAGTTCTGGAGCAAAAGATACATCTTAAAGGAGTCCTCATCTCACAGGATTGGGCTTGCATTGGAAGCCCTGCTGTGCTCATTCATTAGGTTGGAGCAGCCTGTGAATAGTGTGGCCTTGATGCAAACATGATGGTGAGAAACACAAGGGCAGGAGCTAAGATCAATCAAGTATGCTTCCTGCAGCAGGAGATCTGAGCAGTGTCTTATAATTATCACTTTATCCTTCCCATGTGTCTCACACATCTACTGAATGAAGAGCAAGTCTTCTATGGTTTTTGTGGGCCTTTCTTCCTGAGGAGAAACAAAAGATAGAGGTTAATAGGGTAAACTGTGGCCTCCAATGTTCATGTAGCCTCAGGGCCACAACTGGAACTCATTCTCTTCCTCTTCCACTATCTATCCATATTATCTTCACTCTCTCATTTATCACCTCAGGAGGTCTTCGTGGTTTACCTTATGGTATGACCCAAACCTTCAATCCTGTGGGATCCAAGCCCTAGGTTGCTGTTTTAGTTTATGCTGCTATAAGAGATCACCATCATCTGAGTGCTTTACACAGTAAATATTTATTGCTCACAGTTCTAGAGGCTAGACTTCAGGGATCAGGGTGTCGGCATGGTTGCATTCTGGTGAGAACCCTCCATCAGGTTGTGGACAGTGGACTTCTTGTTCCCTCATGTGGTGGAAAGAAAGCTAGCTCTCTGGTCTCTTCTTATAAGGACACCAATCCCATTTATGAGAGCTCCACCCACATGACCTAATTAGCTCCCAAAAAAATCTACCTCCAATAGCCACAATATTGGGCATTAGATTTCGGATATAAATTTGGGGGGACAACAAATGTCCAGTTCATAACAATTGGCAATCATACCCTTCAGGCTGGAATGGTTGCCCATTTTTATCATGGTTACATAATTTCAAGGGAGTATTTTGCTCATTGTGTAAATGGAGCCCTACTTTTATATGCTGATCAGAGTCAATTATTCCTAACACAATAGTGACTCCTTTCAGCTGTTAGTGTCTAGATACAATGAAGTCCAATGTGTCCAGGGAGCAGCCATAACTTGTAGTTCAATAAGACCCCATGGCTCTTTCACATCTTCCTTTGTATTTAGTATTTGTAACTTCTGTCTGCTTTTGGTTATGAAAAAGAAATTGACTGAGAAACTCTTTACACTCATGACTGAAGTTTCCTCTGGCTTGTTTCTTGTTTACTCCTTCTGCACTTGCTTTCCACATTCCAGAAATTTGATGAAATCTCTTGAGGCTAATTGATCATCCCTGCCCCAACCCTGCTCCTAATTCTTTTTGTCACTTTGATTTAAACTATTTTACTTCTTTACTATCATTTCAAAGGGATCTTTGGAAGGAAGAAAATAGTATATGTGGTCAATATGCATTCTTAGAATGGAAGTTTTCATCTTGATTAGATATCTACAGGTAAGTTTTAATATGAAGTATTTATCTTTTATTATGGTCTAAGCAGTCACTAACTTTGTCATTTTGATGTCCTCTTGAATCCAATACTAATTTAAGGAAGTATTTTGTTGATAATTAAAAACATGTTAATGTTTATTTATTTTTGAGAGAGAGAGAGACAGAACACGAGTGGATGAGGGGTAGAGAGAGAGGGAGACAGACACTGAAGCAGGCTCCAGGCTCCAAGCTGTCAGCATAGAAGCTGATGCGGGGCTCGAACCCACAGACCGTGAGATGATGACTTCAGCTGATGTCAGTAGGTCAACCGCCTAAGCTATCCAAGTGCCCTGTTGATAATTTTTTTCCCCAATATTCTCAAAGTTGTTTAAAATTGTTTATTTTATTACAGTGTTGACTCAAAAATGGACCTGGGAATTTACTCTCTGTTTTGTTATTGTTGTTGCTGTTGTTGTTACTTGATTAATTTCTGTGGCACAGTATAGAGAATTTCAGCTTCTGAATAAAACACTGTCAAAGATTTTTCCAATTTTGAAAATGTGTGCTGGTTGAACTCCCTAACAGTTTGTGAAAGCTTGTTTCAACATATGCCAGCCCACACTGATCATTATAACTTAAAACTCAAACAAGCCAAAAATTTAAAGATTAAAATCAAATTTTACAATGTTTACATGTAAAACGTATATCAACATGTTTATAGATAACCCAATATCATCGTACCATTTAAACTGGTTTCTAGTCATTCAAATTTGTGATGTGTGTGTTTGTATGTGGTATTTGTCTACTTTTAAATTTAATTCTAAGCATTTTCCCCCCCTTAAGGAAATAACCTTTTACCTGAATTATTGTTATAATTATTTTCCAGTTTGACATTCTGCTTTTAATTTACATTTTGGTGTTTTTGACAATCAAGAAATTTAAACACATATGCCATCAAATATCAACTCAAACTGAATTTATAATTTGAAATACCTTTTCTATTCTGGTAAGGAAATAGAAATACATTTAGGAAACTTTTCTTCCTTCCTTTCTAACTTGATTCCTTCCATTTACCACCTTTGGAACATTCAGTAAAGTAATTGCACTTCATAGTGTCAGAGACCATTATCCTCTATGCAATATATGAATTTTGGTGGAATGTACTACAGAAATAAAGCATGTTAAAAATGCAAGACTGTTCCAAGGAGTTTTGTCTTGATTGTATAGCCTGAAAGGAGTCATTAAAGACTCCTCTTCATAGATGCCTAACGTTACTAGTTATATACATGATGGAGCAGAGATTCAGCATGACAAAAATGGTATTACAGGAAAGCTGTATGCCAGTGAGAGAAAGCCATGATGCTGGCATCAGTGTCACCTTTTTTTTTTTTTTTTTTTTTTTTTTGAAACAGGGTGGGAGAAAAAGCCGCCGGGCTCATCAGAAATGGGGCTTATGTTTTACCCAAGGCAGGGCTCATGCTCACCCCAAACAGGGCTGAAGCTCACCCGATGGATGTGGGACTCGAACTCACCAACCATGGGATCATGACCTGAGCCAAAATCAGATGCTTAATGACTGAGCCACTAAGGTGCCCCAGTGTCATCTTTTGATTCCATTTTCTAATGTATGATAAAACATACTATATCATAGAGCACAACAAGGCTATTCTAAAACTGGCCAGAAATCTCTTCATTCTGCACTCAGTAAGTATTTATTATGCTTTTCTAAGATAGTCAGCATATCTACTATGTTAGTGCTAAAAATGAATAAATAATATTTCTTGCTTTTTAAAAGTTTAAAATCTGGTCAGAGCAGCCATATGCATACAGACAAATCCTAACACATTAGAGTAGCTGTAATAAGAGAGTTGTAAACAATTTGTTATGAGAAAACAAAAGAGGAAGTCACTAAATCAGTTAAAGGGATTAGGGTCTGTTTCAAAGAGAAGATGATGTGTCAAATGGATCTTAAAAAATGAGTCATGAAAACAGATCTATTCATTGGCCACTGGCAGAACTCCAGATGGATTTTGGAATGAACAATTTCCACAGGGAGTGAAAGCAAAAGCCACTCCGGTAGCAGGTTATTCAATGCCTTAAGGAGTCAATGGGAGGTAGGAGAAGTGGCAACCAACTCCCCTTTCAAGAATTTTGTTTGTGCTGCACAGGGAGAGATGGGCACTAGCCACATGACTCTGGGCCCCTCTCATATTCAAAAACAAAGCCTGAAGTGTTTGCTGTTCTTCTCACAGCCACATTCCCAGTAGAGTTGGTACCAAAGTAAAAGCTTTGTTAGGTTAACCTCTATGGTTTGGACAAGAAGCAGACTCCTTTCCTCTGTACAAGCAGGAGTATACCCCACTATTTTTCTCAAAATCATGGAATTTGTTGAGGACTTGTAACATTCAGATTCAAACCTAATGTGTGTTATTTTTAAAGTTTGTTTAATGTTTATTTTTGAGAGAGAGAGAGAGAGAGAGAAAGAGAGCGAGCCTGTGTGGGAGAGGACCAGAAAGATGGAGACAGAAGATCCGAAGCAGGCTCCACACAGTGGGCACAAAGTCCAACGCAGGGCGGCAGGGCTCAAACTCAGAAACTGTGAAATCGTGACCTGAGCCAAAATCAAAAGTCAGCCACTTAACCGACTGCACCACCAAGGCTCTCCTAAACCCAATGTATGTTATTTGACTCTACTATGAATCAAAGCTTTCCTGGATTCTTCCTCATGTATCTTATATTAATCAACACAGAATCATGGATTTTCACCAAAAACTCATGCTCTTCAGCCAAACAACGACAACAACAGAACCTCTTAAACGTGGAACATTTTTTCAGTTGTATACCAACTACACACACACACACACACACACACACACACACATAGTATTTTAGTGTACTAAAGTCTACATTAAAGCAATATGACCTCCAGTCATTTTGTTCTGAAGCTGATGTGCAAGCATTTCGTTGGCAGATGGCTGAACTTTGCAGGTCCTTTTGAAAAACTGGTTTGCATTGCAAAGTAAGACTATGGGGAATCACACACAGACAGACAGACAGACACACACACACACACACACACACACACCCTTCAAACCAAAAATCACGTAGCTTCAAAATAAATACTAGGAACTTCACCTGCTGACTCTCAGAGACGAGACTATCTCTTCCTTCACTACCTGCTTGAGAAGTTGTGTAGGATTCGCTTGCTGGCCAAGTGCAGCTGAGATAAAATGAGGAAACAGCAAGTGGAAAGTATTCAGTAGCTCCTCAAAGCTGAAATCACTTCATATCAATTTTAAATTAAATGTAAAAAAAAAAAAAGAAAGAAAGGAAATGGTGCAATATATTTTCCTCTGCTTCATTTCTTTTACATTGCCTTCTCCTGGGCATTTTGCTATGTAGAAGGGTAATGTGTTTATACATTTTGGAACTAAGCAGTCATAAAACTGTATAGGCACAGCTTGGAACCACCATCCACAAATTAGAAAGCTCCCCTCGATTTGCCCATTTTATAAACACTTTATGAAGAAAGAGAAAAAAACAAAAACAAACAAACCCCCAGAAAGTGGTTTAGGTTTCCCCTCACTCCTTCCCCCATCTAACTCCTAAACAGTGCATTTGATAATTATACAGCACAAAAATATGATTCAAAGCCATGTAAATATGATTTTTCATCATATAAGAGAAAATCTTAAAACTTGCCTTCAGCAGTGTCAGCTGGAATTCAATAGACTCTATACACTTTTGAAATGAAAACCCAAATGCACTCTATTTTTTATACTAAAAGGCAAAGACTAATTGAAAGGGGCATCAGTAAACATATTTTTGTTTAGTTTCTAAAATATTTTTCTTATTGTGAACTAAAGACTTCAGAAGTCATTAGTGGTCAGAAATAAAATTATCTTTTCCCAAATCTCTAAGATGCTAGTCTGCTCTCTAAACAATCTTCTTGCTATTTGACCCATGTAATTTCAGGAAATTTGCTGAGCATTGGTAGCTTTGACCAAGACTCTAAGGCTCTGTTTCCAATGTACTCCCAGATTAAGATGGCAAGTCATTTGCATCAAAACTGTAAAATAAACAAAGTTTAAGGCATTGGATATTGGAAGTGTAACTCCTTCAACAAAACAGTGAATAACTTATTTACTCGCAACAGCAGTAATTTCCTTGAGATTGCTGCCTCATCACTGTAGGCACTGAAATGATACTAAATACAACAGTATTAACTGCTGCTTCTGTTTTAGATCAGATGGAAACTCAAATAAAAGAAAAAAGAAAACTGGAAATAAATATACGAGTAAGAAAAGATAAGTACATATTGAGGTACTATTATTTCTGGCTATGTTGAATACATTTAAAGATCTGATATTCTCCTGGTACACATGCTTCAAATAAGAGCTATTCCATGTTTTGTTGCTTGCCAAATTTTGTCATCTAGCCCATCTATCAACAAATGACAAACTGAATTATGGTAGGAGGAAGGAATGGTTATGAATGCTGGTCAAAGAAAAGATGGTTATAAATAAGATCAATTTTAATACACTACTCTTTTGAAGATCTAAACATGTTCCAAAATTAGACTATGTGCTCGGCATATCGTAGCTACTTAATAAATATCTGCTGGATGAATGGATAAACTTTATTCATTGCAGAAAATGCCAAAATGCTCCCCAAGGAAAAGAAAGTCCTGTCTGTTATGCTTCTGACCTCAAGTTTCATTTCATAGGGAATTGAGCATACTCTTAACAGAAACTGAATGTTCTATAGTAGTTTGGGGTGTAGGTAGATTGATAACCACTTTTGATGCTCAGCAGGGAACTCATAAATAGTTAAGCATATGCAAATTACTTGAGAGTAGTTGGTCTTCATTTGTGGTTTTAGGTCAGACTAATGATTTTCTCTTTCAAACAGAACCAAATGGATGTGTCAAAAGAGGTAAAATTCTTAATGGGAGTGGACATAAATAGTTTCTAACCCGCTGCTAAGGTTACAAATGTCACTGGTAGTTGTCATTATAATAGAGCAGAGGGTCCTTCATTATTTCAAATGCATTTCCATATCCACAGGTAGTCAGATAAGTGACCATTACCACATGTACCAAAAGGACAAACAGATGGTGTTCGGATCATTCATTTTTTTGTGTGTCTTATAGGATTCAAGCATTTTGGAAGTCATTCAGAGTCATGTGTTTTATATCAACTTATGTAGAAACATTTACATATATTGAACCCTTGCCCTTCTACTCCTGGCTTTGTTTCCTCCATCTCCTCTTTCCTATATCCCAAGTGGGCAAATGTGAAAGTGAAATATAGACCTTTCTGCAGGGTGATTGGGAAATCTTCCACTGAGTTCTAAGTGAGCGTTTTCTATTAATCTTCTGGCCTCCCAGCAACCCCAGGCATAATCAATAGCCCAATCCAGTTTGTACTAAGAGCCTTTTCCCCCTACTTGAGTTTTCCACATTCAACAGTTTTGCCACAGAGTTTGAAGTGAGGATAATGACCACATTGACAGTACAGAACAAATCACCCTGGCATAGCTGATTCAGAACTTCTCAACAGTTACCCTCCAGCGGAGTTTTGATTGTACCCACAATCCAAACAGGCAGTGGATGCGACCAAGGAAACAGAGTTGGCTGGGCAGAGTCCATTTTAGGGTTGTTTTGTTGTGCCTGGTCATATAGATAAAGCCGGTGGGCGTCATTATACATGGTCGCTTCTGCTTCTTTTGCAATTACATCACAGCAGCCCACCGCAGAGCAGGTTGGAAGCTTATCCAGCCCAGCCAAACCCAGCTAATACAACCTGTGATCTGGAGTCTTTTCAGATGTTGCTGAGGATGTAGGCTTGACAGCTAGGCATAAAAGTTATAGGCGAGGGGTATACCAGATTTTTTAGGATGGATATAGTGTTTTTACCTACAACTCTCTCCCACTGGGCCCTCCAAGCACATCCCCACATAAAGTCACTTGGAATGCCCTGAATTGACCTGTTAAGTAGAGCAAACATACATTTTCCCTGGCTCAAATAATGTCTCATCTTTTTTCCTAACCACATTACCATATCAGTTTATGACCTACTCCATTCTTGTTTTTAATCTGGATTTTCTGGTTAGATTGCTTGATTAAAAATTTAGTGGATTTCACAACTGTGAGTTCAATTACCCCCTACTAAGTTCAATTTTCAATATTCAGACATATCAAGCCCACTCCCACTTGGCCGTACCTAGATGAGGAAGGTCTTTTAGGACCAACTTTGGAGATAAGCTAGTTCATTTCATATTTAAGTCCTAGAGAAATTAGGCTACATGAATCACATGTGCAACAAGCACTGAGCTAATCAGAGCTAAGTGTAGAACCTAGTTTTCCTATCTCCACCTTCCTTCCAATATATGATACAATTTAGCAGAAAGTACAAAAAAGTCTATACAGAAGTTTACTTAAATCAGTAATATGCATTTTGGTAATCTGGGATGTTTGAACTAATGCACCATATGAAAAGCATTAAAGAAGCCCACAGCTATGAGTAAATCAGAGCATGTGAAATCTCCTTATACAGTTTTTGTTGCCACAGGATTTTGTTTTTTGTTTTCAGAACTTTTTATTGTAATTAATATTTTTTGATGTTGCTTCTCTGCTTATGTGGAAGTATAATACTGTGGCATTTGAAACGAGTACCCTAAAGCTTGGAGGAATCATCAGTGCATTTCTGGCTCCTAACCTTCCTGGTCAGAAAGTCTGTATTTAGCCTTTACCAAGTTACTGAGGCTTAGAAATGTGCTTTTCAATTCAGAGATCTTAGACACTTACATGTCTTTAGGTCCTGAATAAAGCTTTCTCTGGTGGTGTGATGGATAGTAACTTTCCTTACACAATTTTTTCACATGAATAGTTCTGTAGTCTTGCTTCAGAGAAAGGGTCCTGGGATTTACATGATGTATGCATTTTCCCCTGTTTCTTTAAAGTATTGTATTATTATGGATCACAGGCAACTTTGAACCAATGGTAGATAGTTTGCTATTCCCCTTACTATCTACTTGCATAATTTTCTACCCTCCTATTTTCTTTAAAAGGACTTAGGAGGAGAAAGACGGCTTGGAACACCAAGAACCTATTCAGTTTAACTAAATAATTCTCTCTCTTGTCTTGCCCTGAATCTCCCCCTCTCACCAGACACAGCCCTAAAAGGTGAGTTAGAGTCCTTGGTTATGGAGAAGAGGCTACTGATTCATATATTCACTAGGATTGGGAGTGAGGATGTTAACGCTAGATCTTAATGCACCTGTGGGAATAATTTGTATGTGGACAGACTGGCCATTTGGGTCAAAGATGAGCACTTAGTCCATATAGTTGCACTGATTCTTCATTCATTCATTCATTCATTCATTCATTTAACAGTATCTATGAAGCACTTTCTATGTGCTGGTGATACTGTCCGTTGCTAGAATTAAATAGTAGAACAAGAGAGACATGGCCCATTCCTTCAAGTTACACATTTTTTTTTCTCCATCTTTGCTTATTATTCGATAATCACTCATGAATCCATTCAAGTTCTATCTGTGGCTGCCTCATCAATCTCAGTTCTTGCCTTGGCTACTATTCTGTTTCCTCTATTTTCCTTCCAAACACCACTTTTCAACCAGGAGAAACAAAAACAAATAATCAAAATCAAAACGAAAAAAAATTGTAATCCTCAAATCTCAAATTGAACCATTTATTGTTCCAAAGAAGTCAGTGCTCTTTTTTCTCAGTCTTATGAGTTCCTGAACTACTGCTACATGCATTGCACCTTGGAAGAAATATAGCCAGGTATTCTCAATTTTCATTCCACACAATGGTAATCATTACAGTGCCTGGCACCATGTCATAAACTCACTTAACAAAATTTAATTCTTTTTAAGAAATACACTTTCATAAGTATCAAATTAAAGTTTTTTAACCTTATTCAAGCAAATGTAACCAATGTGATAAACACTGAAATGATAATAAATAAATAAATAACATTGTTAATTTAAAAGCAGATCCCAAAAGATTATTATTTAAGCATAACATAAAACATGTATTTTACCTAAAAAATTTATTAGTCAACTGACAAGTTGAAAGAAATAGTTGAGGGGTGCCTGGTGGCTCAGTCAGTTAAGTGACTGACTTTGGCTCAGGTCATGATATCATGGTTCATGGTTTCAAGCCCTGTGTCAGGCTCTATGCTGACAGCTCAGACCTGGAGACTGCTTCAGATTCTGGGTCTCCTTCTCCTTCTCTCCCTCTGCCCCTCCCTTGCTCACGCTGTCTCTCAAAAACGAATAAATGTTTAAAAACATAATTAAAAAAAGAAATAGTTAAGTCAATGAAGTGGTCCAATATTTGTTTAACGTAAAAATTTGATATTGCACAAAATTTTGACAATGTAAAAACAGCGATAGTTTTCTTATATACTACTAATAGAAAAAGAGAAAGGATAATAGGAAAATAGAATAAGAAAAAATTTTATTGCAGCATAAAAAGAAAATAACTATATAAAATAACTCCATAAAACTTAGGACTATAAAGAAGTATCTATATAAATGTAAAATAAAGCAATCATAATATATCGGGGGTTTTTTTGATGACGAGATTTAATATTGTAAAAATTTATATTTTCCCCAAATTAATCTAGAAATTTAACTCAGTAAGAAGCTATGTGCTACTATATGACACAACTGTAAACATTTTCTTAAGTGTCATTTAGAAGAATTCATTTACATGAATACCCAGAAATTTCGACAATTATATAGGGACTTGTGTCACTGATATTAAAACATACTCTATAGCTAGAGAAATTAAAGCAGCTCATTATTTGTGCATGAAGAAGTAAAGCAATTGGGATACAGAATAGGGTCAAGATACAGTGAATTTTATTTTCCAACTTAGTTGAGAAAGGATGCATTATTAAATAAATGATAGTGGATTAGCTATCTGAAAATTTCCATAACATACACACAAATAAATTCCAGATAGATGGAATATTTATATAAAATATAAAGCAAAAACACTGAAACAAAATTTAGGCAAATATTTGTGTAATATTTAAAAGAAAGAGTATAAAACCAAACCAAGAATTAGAAAAGAACAAAAAAAAAACCTCAAATTTTACTCTAAACATGTTAAATACTTTTTTATGGGAAAAGTACGTTATGAAAAAGTTATAGAGAATTTATTTGTGGAAGATTATTTATTATAGTCCTCAAATGCTTAATATCTTTATTATATCCCACTGCTTACAGATATAAAACAAAACAAACAATAAAACATCCTAATAAAAATGAAGAAATATTATGAAAAGAAAATTCAGAAAAAACTACAAATGATCATTAAACATAAGAAAAAATATGTTCAACCTCACTAACGTTCAAAGAAATGCAAATAACAGCAATACAGTTCACTATCAGAATGGAAATGAGATGGAAAAGTGGTCATCCTGGTCCACGTTGAACTACCTTTTATTGGTTGGTTTATCCATTTATACTAAAATTTATATGAACTTATATTTTTATTCAGCAATTCCCCTTGCATAAATGTATCCAATAGAAACCCAAATGAGTCATCAAAGGGCATTAATTACAGCAATGGCAGTAATAGTGAAAAAATTAAGAATAATCTGAATACTCACCAGGGTAAATACGTTTATACCTTCCTAAAAGATAATGCAATAAAGCCATACTAAAAAAAAAAAGTACTCTTTATTTCTAACACTGAAAGATGACTACAAAATGAATGAACTTTAATGAGGCCAATTGAAACCGAAAACATCCCACTTGAATCCTTCCTGAATTCCTGATCTACCGAATCTTGAGAATAAAACATAAAGATGCTGTTTTAAGCCACTAAATTCTGCAGTGGTTTATTACACAGCAATAGTAACCCAAAATAGCCACTAAAATAGAATGAGAACAATCTGCCTATGGAAGATAGAAAATGGAATGAGGAGATTAGCCTGACTACTGTGAAGAGAAATAAAATTAGGATATATATAGTGTAGGGCAAAACATGAGGATCTTGAAAACTAGGCAAAAGACACTCTATGTTTCAAAGAACAGAGAGATAATTGTTATATAACAAAATTTCACCATCATAGTTTTAGAGAAAGAAAGAGGGAATTATATTCTCATATCTAGCTGTCTCTACTTCAGATCCTTTCTTTCTAGGAAAAGAAGGAAAAAGAATTTCATTGGAAGGCTTAGTCTCAGCAAGGACAGTAAAAACTTCTGTGTTGCATCTGCAGAAGAATCTGAAAGTTCTCACAGCAAGCAGTTGGACTCAATGACCTTTAGGAGTCTTTCCAATTCTTTGATTCTCTAGGAAGAAGAGCTTTCTTTTTCTAAATTGTTTCTCAGATGGCTTGGCCAGAGCCCTCACATGCTACTAACTCTCTGTGGATGCTTTAGTTTGTCAGTGGCCCTTAAGTAAGACATCTAGAACTGGGCACAATATTCCTGATATGTGACCTGCACTGGGTGGAGGGCTCTGTAATTCAAACCATCCTAGTTATTGTCCATGACAGTTTCCTCACAATGTCTAAACATTGAATGATAATATCAACAGAATATCTCAGTATTAATCAAATAGCTAATAAGAAAACAAGATATTCTAGACATATTAGAAAAGTGGTCTTATTACAAAAGTAAGTTATTCTGCTTTATATTAGCCTGTTGATAATCATTTTATTCTTTTGTTGTAGCATCCAAATAGCATTCTCCCTAGAATCTTTATCCTTTCACTCATAACAGATTATTTTGCTTCTTCCTCTTTCACAGAAAAGTTATTTAACGCACAGCCCCTAAATTTTCCCTCACTCTACCTGTACATGTGCTTGAGTTGGACTCAACTCTTCCAGTTCTCTCCCTGACTTTAAATTTTATCTAGATTCTGCCCCATTGTTAAGTGTCCTAAGTCTTGCTCCGCCATCACTCTCTGGCTTCCTCAGTTTTGCCTTTTATATTGACATTTTTATCTTCCATTGCACCTACAAACATGTTCTCTAAGTCACTCACAGAACTTGTTTTGTCAGAGAGCCATGCTTCTATCTTCTTTCTTCCTTCATGGAAGTCTGTCCCTTGTTTGAAAGTATTCATTGTGGACCTAAGCAATTCTTTAAAATACCACATAGCTGTTATCTGTGCCTAGAAACCTACACTTAAAATGTATTAAAAAGCCACCTCTTTTCTTTCTAGACCAAAAAGAGAAAACAAAACCACACTTGGAATTGTGTTCATGTTGGAGATAGCATTTGGATAAATGGATTGTAGAATGGGTTACAGAGTTCTTTTGTAGAATTCTTTCCAAATAGGGCATCAGTTAAGCCAGCTTCCTATCTGGGGGGAAAAATGAGATTTTTAAGCACTCTACTATTATAGCATTGTATTTTAAAATGGCTGTTATTATTTATTTACTTAGTATCTGGCCACAGTTATTGAAAAGTACTGCTATAATCACTGTAAAGTTAAAACAAATGATGAAAAAAGACAAATGACAGTAAGACGCCACTTCAGTTGCAGGATGAGTTAATGAAAAAGTGAGGAAGAGGGGCGCCTGGGTGGCTCATTCGGTTGAGCGACCGACTTCGGCTCAGGTCATGATCTCACGGTCTGTGAGTTCGAGCCCTGCATCGGGCTCTATGCTGACAGCTCAGAGCCTGGTGCCTGCTTCCGATTCTGTGTCTCCCTCTCTCTCTGCCCCTCCCCCATTCATGCTCTGTCTCACTCTGTCTCAGAAATAAATAAACATTAAAAAAAAAAAAAAGAAAAAGTGAGGAAGAAACTTACTTTCTAAGTTCCCTCAAGCCCACCAGCACAGGACTACCAGCATCAAACCACATTTCAGGAGGAGAGAGGCAGCCTCACACTGATCTGGTGATGTAGGCGTCATCAAAAAATGCCAACTTTCAGCCCTCTTTTTTATATTCCTATGCTATAGAATGCCTCATAGTTGATTTGTGGCTGGTTAAGGCAATATTATTAAGGCAATATTATTATTTGTGGCTGGTTAAGGCAATATTATTATTAAGAATTTGAGAATCTACTATAATCACTATTATCACTATCAAAATGTTTTGTATTTATTTGCATAAAGAGTGCCATTACTGTATACAAATCGGTTAGCATGCTCTTTCACTCACAGAAATTTATTGTCTTTATAAAAATAGTGACGTGGGTGGGCATTTGAGACAAGCTTTGAACAAATACGAAATTTAAATAAATTAGTTACAATATGAGTAAGTGAAGGGTAACCCATATAATTATTTTTCTAGCACAGGTAATGCATGAAGGTTCTGGACCAGAGGATAGGATCATTGAGGGAAACTGGGAAGAGGTAAATAACATGTGTTACAGAGGATAATTTACTGGAAAATGGATAAAGAAAAGAAATGACATGGTCCTCAAGAAGTTGTGAGCATAAGGAACCACATCATTTGGATACATGTGGTGGAAAATTTAGAATCACTGTAGTGAAGAGGTTTCAAATACTGGCTCTACAAATGTCATCCTTTGAAGTACATAGTTCGCTAAGCCTCAACAGAATCTAATATTCTGCATAAAATAAGTATCTACTGGGCAGGTGATTGCATACGAATATGAGAACAGATCATAGTTCAAAAGCCATTAAAGTGCTGAATACCAAAATCTTGAAAATAAGCTACTGTAAGAAAGATAAACTTCCCACCATTTGGTTTTATACATTAGCTACCATTTATTTGGTATTGGTTAATGAAGAGAATTGCCCAGTACTTAATCATACATACGAATCTATTCATTCGTTTGTATTTATTTTATGGTTTTCTTTCCATCCTTAATTTCGCATTTATAGCAATCAATGCCATGTCTGGATGAGAATCAGGAGTCGGAGCATGAGACGTTGAAATATTCTGCAATCTAACAGGTGAGTCTCTGTGAGGGTTCACTGTCGAAGCATAGAACAACTCAAGCAAAATTCAGAGAGAATGTAAATAAAATATAAGGACTTGCACTCATACATGATAGATATAAGAAGAAAGGTAGAACAGCAGAGTTGAAGTGTGCTTTTTGCTAAAGTCAGCATGATACTGTTCATTTTTTACCATAGACAATCCTTCACCATTTCTGATTTCTTTGAATTTTCAGCTTTACGTGGGCCGTGTTGTATGCATGACACACACAAATACCAAATAATTGTTATAAAAGTACTCTAGGAAATACATGGACTTAAACACCTTGGGCCCTCAACTTAAACATAACGTAAGAGAGCAAAGGGGATGACAAAGGTCAACCATGGGGATTGTCCAACACGGGCCTGTGATGAACATCACCTAGAGCTTGTAGCCTGAGGTGTCTGATCCTGGAGGAAGCAAGCCACTAACTTTAGAACTCTGCATTAGACTCTAAGTGGTAAGTTCGAGTGAAAATAACCTTCACCAGAAAATAGGAAACCCATATTCTTGCATTTCCATTGGTGATTCACTGTGTAACTGGGTAAATCACTCGACTAGGTTCCTGTCCTATCTATCTCTCAGGGGTTTTGACTCCTATTTGTCATTGCACACTCCCCAAACCCACAAGTCACTCAGTACTGTCAGTCCTACATTTTATATTCAGTAAGGGCAGGGCCTCCACATTGCATACAAAGTGGTGGTAATGGTAGGCAATTAAATTACAAAAAGGAGAAAAGTGAGGGAAGGATGCCTTAATTCACATTATTCTGATTATATCAGCCAACAGAAAAAAGCATTCATTTCAACCACAAAAACAGTTTATAACCCACACATAGAGCTTAGTTGGGAGTGGGATATGTCCTTTCAAATACATCAAAATATCACTTTGTTCGTTCATTCATTCATTCATTCAGTACATAATTTAGTTTTTTCTATGTGTTCTTGGGGATATTTCACTGAACAGAAAAAGGATTTTGACCTCAGATTTCTTTTGTTCAAGAGAAAGGAGACAGAAAAAAACAATAAACATATAAACAATAAGAAAATTATTTAGTGTGTTCATAGGTTATAAGTGTTACAGAAAAAAAAGAAAACAGTAGAATAGGACAAAGGGAAACAACAGTGCCAGGGCTTAGGGAAGGGAGTTAGAATGTTACATTGAGGTTAGGGTAGCATCATTGAGAAGATGGCATTAAAAGAAAGTTAGAGAATTTGTGATGTGTAAATGTAGAGGGAGAATATTCTAAGCAGAGAGCACAACTAGAGAAAACTCCTTAATGTGAGACTACGTTCATCATGTTTAAGGAGAAGTAAGGAGATCTCACAGCTCTACTGAGGGGAGAATATTGGGAGCTGAATTAAAAGATAACTGAATTCAGGTACAGGAGTAGGGTCCATTTAATATTTTAAAAGAATTTGGGCTTTCAGTCCACATTAAAATGAAGCCATTAAACTTTTTTCAATAGAGGAATTACATGATTTCTCTCAAAGGTGAAAAACATTTCTCTGGCTACTGTATTAGGAATACACTGGCAGGGGCACCTGGGTGGCTCAGTCGGTTAAGCGTCCGACTTCAGCTCAGGTCATGATCTTGCGGTCCGTGAGTTCGAGCCCCACGTCGGGCTCTGTGCTGACCACTCAGAGCCTGGAGATTCTCCCTCTCTCTCTGACCCTCTCCCATTCATGCTCTGTCTCTGTCTCAAAAATAAATAAACGTCAAAAAAAAAAAAAAAAGAATACACTGGCAGAAGACAATAGTGGAAACCAGTCAGGAAGATATCATAGTAATTCAAGGGACAGATGATGGTAGCCCACACACACAAGGATGCTAGCAGTGGGGATGAAGAGAAGTGATAAGGTTCTGGATATATATCAGAATTTACTGATAGGATCGATGTGGGGTATGAAAAAAAAAAAAGAAGAGTTAAGGATATATGTGTATGTATATAATTTTTCCTCCTGAGCAATTAGATGGATGGAATTTCTATCATTTGATATGTGGAAGGTTGCAGGTGGACTAGCCTCATGTTTATTTTAGGGCATATGGATTTTGAAATGTTTATTAGACATTTAAGTGGATAGTTAAGTAGATAAAGATACAAATTTATTATTTGGGATAGAGGGATGGGCTAGAGCTACAAATTTGTGAGCAGTTGACATATAAGATATATTTAAATCCATGTGGTTGGATGAGATCACCAAAGACATGAACGGAGACAGTGAAGAGAAGACCAAGGCTGTAGGGTCTTCCAACATTAAGAGGTTGGAGAGAGGAGCACCTGGATGGCTCAGTTGGTCAAGCGTCTGACTTCAGCTCAGGTCATGATCTCACAGCTTGTGAGTTTGAGCCCAGTGTCAGGCTCTGTGCTGACAGCTCAGAGGCTGGAGCCCACTTTGGATTCTGTGTCTCCCTCTCTCTCTGCTCCTCCCCAGCTCGCTCTCTCCTTCAAAAATAAGTAAACATTAAAAAAAAAAAATTAAAAAAAGAGAGGTTGGAGAGAAAAAAAATCCAACAAGCAAGACTAAGGAAAAACAGTGAAGAATGAAAAGCAAAGGAGTGGATGGGATGAAGTGCAAATGGGGAAAATCTATCAAGGAAGTGGGTGTGCTGTTGATGTTGACAGTGGTCATTGGCTTGTCAATGCAGAAATCAGTGGTAAATATGGTGAGAGTAGTTTTGATGGGATGATGGGGGCAAAAACCAAAGGTGAGTTGGGAGAGAATGGGAGGAGAGAATTAGAAACTACAAGAAGAGATTACTTCCTTAGAATTTTTCAATAAATACAACCTGATGATAGACAAAGTGACAAGGAAGATGAAGCAAGAGAATTATTTAACAATTTAGATATGTCAATATATGTGTGCACTGATTTCATTTATAGAGGAGAAAGAGACAAATATTGACCTAGGAGGAAGAATGAGGAAGAATGGCTGGAGTTAGGCTGCTCAAGGAATTTCTGGAATGATGTCCTTAAACAAACAAGAGGAAATGGGATTTACATACCATTGGAAGGATTGGCTTCAAACGGAGACAAGATTACAATCCATTGTTTAGTCTCCTAAACTGTTTCTAGTCCATATTGCACCCATGAATATTCTAGAGTGGTTAAACACTCACTGAGAGAATATAATATATGTCTCTATATTATGAGATATGATTTCTATTATGGTTGTGAGGATGGGGGTGAGAAAATTTTAGAAGGTCAGAAAGGAGTAACTTGTTGACATATTAAATTCTTAATCTCTAGTGATTCCTTGCCAATAATATGAAAGTGGACATTAAAACAAACTCCTTATCCTATAAACTGTTTATACCTTAATTACTTATCTACAAAAAACACTGAATGGAAAAGGTCTTGGAACTAGTTTATCATTTTTTAAATCCATGAAGTCCATTCCCCTTTAGAGACTCCAGTAATTGAGGTTGGGCTGTCAAAGGGGCCTTTAATGAAACTACTAACATCTAGAAAGAATATCTTTTGAAGAGTGAGAATCTATTCTTACATATGAGCCTCAGAATGAATGGTGTCATTGTATGAGGCTGTTCATTAAAGTTCATGTTGTGAAGAGAAACTTTCCTGGCTTTTAACTTTTTTTTTCTTTAAATTTTTTGTTCTAGTGTTCTGTTCCTCTACTCGGTATTTATGAAAACATGATCAATTTAATTTTCCTAAATTAGTGGAGGTTTGTTCCTGTCACAATCTGTCTGTTTAAAAGCCTTTAGTAGTTTACCATTTTCTAGAGAATTAAACCAAATTGCCTTGTGTAGTCTTGTTTTCATCTTCACTATTACTTAGTCCAAGTTGCCATTATCATTTACTATAACAACTTAAAATCATTCCACTCTTATGCACACCATATACCTATACCACTACGTATCTCTTTTTTACATTTAACATTCTGCCAGCTATCTATAGCTATACTGATGCTGCCTAACAACCACAAATCCCAGTGGCTTAAGACATTAAATATTTATTTAGTTCACAAATCTGTGCATTGATTGAGTTGTTCTTTGGGGCTCTTCTGGGGAGCTTTGCTGATGTGAGCAGGGCTTAGCAGAATTCATTCACTGGTTACCAGTAAGCAAGGCTGCTCTGCTTACCTTGGCTGGGCTCTCGCAGGTGTTTAGCTGGAGGTCAGGTGGTCTGGGTAGGCCTCAGCAGAGACAATGAGCAACTCAGCTCCATTTCCTCATTCAGCAGGCAAGCCCAAGCATGATCTTCCCATGATGGAGCAAAAGGAAATAGCAACATGAAAGTGCTTTTTCAAGTCTATTTAAGTCTGGTTTGCTGTTGTCCTACTGGCCAAAGTGAGCTACATGGCAAGTTCAGAGTCATCACGAGGAGGCAGTGAAAGAAGGGCATGGATTTAGGGAGGTATGATAGAGTGAGACCATTAATGCAATCAATCTACTATAAAGACCTACATTCTTCACATGGTCTCTGGCTCACAGACCCATGTCACCCAGTTCTCTTCCACTAACTGCTTAGATATTGCTTCCTTTGCCTCATTCTTTTAGCCTAGTTAATTCTCATTCATCCTTCATCTCAGCTCAAATATAAGTTTGTACAGTAAAACTTCTTTGACCTTCCTGGCTATGTCAGAATTCTTTGTTATAACCCCTCATAAGAACCATGTTACTGTGTCACAGAGCATTTGATTTGGGTTGAATTATTAATGTGATAATTCAATTAATTTCCCACTAAACTAATAACTTTCTAAAAACAGTAATTTTGACATCTCTTGTGCAACACTTAGTATCCAGCATTGTGCATGAACATAAATGTTCAATAAATATTTCTTTTTTTTTTTAATTTTTTTTTCAACGTTTTTATTTATTTTTGGGACAGAGAGAGACAGAGCATGAACGGGGGAGGGGCAGAGAGAGAGGGAGACACAGAATCGGAAACAGGCTCCAGGCTCCGAGCCATCAGCCCAGAGCCTGACGCGGGGCTCGAACTCACGGACCGCGAGATCGTGACCTGGCTGAAGTCGGACGCTTAACCGACTGCGCCACCCAGGCGCCCCTCAATAAATATTTCTTAGATGACATTACCTAAGCTGGTTAAATTTTCCTGATTATTGTTTCTTTCCTTTTATTTTCTTCTCAAAAAATTTTTTTTCTCTAAGAGATGTTACGTTTTGTTATTGTTGTTTTTAAATGCTGAACCTGTCATCTCTTACTCCATGGGATCTAATACAATAACTATTTTTCTTCTTTACAAAAATTTTTTTAACACTTATTTATTATTGAAAGACAGAGAGACAGAGCGTGAGAAGGGGAGGGGCAGAGAGAGAGGGAGACACAGAACCTGAAGCAGGCTCCAGGCTCTGAGCTATCAGTACAGAGCCCGATGCGGGGCTCGAACTCACAAACCGCGAGATCATGACCTGGGCCAATGTTGGCTGCTTAACCGACTGATCCACCCAGGTGCCCCGACTATTTTTCTTTTTTGCTTATTCTCTCAGACTTTCAGTTAGACTTCGTTTTTAAGTTCCTAGTCTCTCAGCAATTTATTAAACAGCACAATTGAAGGGAACAGTAAGTAGGAAATTCGTTGTGTCCCTCAGGCCACATCCTCCCCACTTCACTGTAGTCTTAAGAAGAGAGCAGTAACGTGCAAATTGGTTTTGTGAATTAGGGATGTGCTACCATGTATTTCCAAAGAGGTGTATGCGCTAGTCAATAGGACTTTCAATTTGGAATTTGGAGATGTGAGGTCAGTGAGCTGTGGGTCCCTGCTTGAGTCATTATACATCTTTAGGCTTCAATCTTATCCATGATATTTAGAGAGGACGTAAGTCAAATTGATGAAGTCTCACATTCTTTGTAGCTTTAAGAAAAATTTCCAAGGAGTATTTTTGTATGCATAAATCACATCCTTTCTGTGTTCTTCTTTAAATGGTTGTATATTTCTCCAGCTGAATCTATCTCACTATGTTGCTTAAATGCCTGACTTCTGTATTAGACTATGATTTCTTTTTAGCATAAGAACCATGTCTTCTTCCTAGCACTTGGCAAAATTAGGTGCTGAATTTTTTTTTTAACCTCAATGAAGACTTCTATCCAATTTTCATTTATGCTTGTACATTTTAGGGCACATATTTTTCAGAGAACTCCCTTGTGTGGACGCTGTTGCCTTAGGTATAAGTTAGACACATTGGAGACTCCAACTGGGAGCTGTTAGCTCTCATTCATTAGTCCTTCCTTGAGCATGATAAAGTTATATTGAATAGGTGTCTTGACATGTTAATTTGAGAAAAAAATGCAAATGTGAAATGCAAAAATTTAGAGAGCATTTTGCATTTACAACCTTGCCTTTGGAATCACATATATTGGAGAAGATGCCTTTAAAATCAAGTTTCATAATATTTAACGTATACTAGAGTGACATGGAAAATGTTAATTTCAGATTGTGAGAGTTCCAATTATTGAAGCCATCCACCAATAACTACACTGAAGTAATGTCAAAGAATCCCAAGAGTGTTCCAGTGAAAAAAGAGTTTATTATGGAAAAACTAATGGACCGTTCTCTTTAGCTGCTCCTGCTGGTACAGCTATGATGGGTAACATACACCAACTGAAATATCCTTCTCATATGTTAAACCACACATTTTCTCTCCAGGGAAATAGAATGGGCTTCATCTTTATTAAATATGTTTGGTTGCTTGGGGTATTTTCTCTTCTGTTTTTTGTATCACTATTTTTATTTTAATAAAAAATATTTTATAGCATTCAGGCAAAAAACAATTCAGTTGTGTCTTTTTTTTTTCATAAATAACTTTGTGTTAGGAGTTAAATGGCTCTCCTGTGACCTCCATCTTGTTATGATCCAAAGGTCATTACAGTTTTGCCTTGAGGGTGTTAGGCTAATGAATCCAATGCTTACCCTGGTAAAGATGGCCCTGTTCTAGTGGTACAAGCCCACTGTGCACTATTTTTTAACTTGTCCAAAGGGAAAAAAAAAAAGGTGTTTGATGATGGTCAATTTTTGCTGCATGCATGGGATGTTATGTTGGTTTGCAAAAGTTTAAAGTTTTACATGTGTTCTCCATTAGCTGTACTTTTATGTTAAGAAAATAATTTCTTCAGGAGATCATCTTAGCCTTGATTATTTCAGCATAATAAAGAGTTAAGAAATCTAAAATCCCCCGAAAATAAAATCACAATGAAAATTATTTTTACAAACATATTGAACAATTCTTTGCAGATGTGTAGAGGGAAATGTATCATAATGGAAAGCATTGCCATTTGTAATTCTAAAGAGCATGAATTGGAACATCAGTTCTCTGCTGAAGCTATTCTGTTCCATTCTGTGCTTGCTTCATGAACTGTTCCAGGTCCTTAAAGAGCAATCAATGAGCCTACTTCAACCTATCATGTTGAAGCCTGAGTCCTTTTTCGTAAAAGGAAAAATTACTTTTTAAAGATCTATCTTGTCTTTGAGGAAAGGAAAAATCGATCATTTCTACTTCCAATTTACTTCATGTGACAACTTATCTCTGCAGGGTTAGCAGCTGATTAGACTAATATGACACATAAAACTTATTGCTAATTAATTTTTAACCCAGTCTTCAGTGGAGAACTTTGACAATTGTTACAAATGTGTTAGAACTCAAATGTTGTTCTAGAACACCATTCAAAATCAAGATTAATGAGTATGTTATTTGTAGCTCATCGTCATTAAGAATTTCATTTTGTGAAAGTTATTTCACCCTCAAATTCACCCAATACAAGATACAGTAGTCATTTGGCTTTGCAGTGTTGATTATGTATTTTTTTCTGCAGTTATTTCATAATTGCTTCTGGGTTCAATTCCACAATTTTTTTACTTATGCCATGCTTCCTTGGCTTAATTCCCCATTCTGTCTCCATGGATCACAGTGTTTAACAAAACTTCAGAGGAGAGAAAGTCTTACTACCAGATTTTCCACTTAAACTAAAGATTAAGTCAAGTTTAAATAGAAAATTTCTTAATCAAAGTTGTCAGCTTACATATGGTCACTAGGTTTATTTATTTTTTTTTATTTTATTTTTTTTATGAAATTTATTGACAAATTGGTTTCCATATAACACCCAGTGCTCATCCCAAAAGGTGCCCTCCTCAATACCCATCACCCACCTTCTCCTCCCTCCCACCCCCATCAACCCTCAGTTTGTTCTCAGTTTTTAACAGTCTCTTATGCTTTGGCTCTCTCCCATTCTAACCTCTTTTTCCTTCCCCTCCCCCATGTGGATCCTGAGAAACTTAACAGGTCACTAGGTTTAATGTAGTCAAGTGCATCTATATGAAATGGAAACAAGAAATTTAGGGTTCAGTTACATATCTGGAAAACAGTTTGGATCATAGACAATTCTCATTTCCTTCATGGAACTGAAAATAGTACTGAAGAAGAAGGGAATGGGGGAAGGAGAGGGAGGAGGGGGAGGAAGAGGAAGAAGATGGAAAGAGGAAGAAGAAGAAAGAGGAGAAGAAAAAAAAAGAACTATTTTTACTATATTTTAGTGAGTATTAATTATAGCACCATTGTGCTAAGTGTTTTAATTTAAGGTGGGATTTGAGGAACTATAGCTATTCACACTTTATGGTAGGTCAGAGAGATGAAATATTTTATCCCAGATCATACAGCCTTCAAGTTGTTTAAAGTAGAAATTCACACCAGACTCATCTCCCTTCAAAGCCTGCATTCCTAATCATTCTGTAATACTACTTACAAATGATTATGATGCTTTTATCTAATGATAAATAACTCTGGAACTCAAGGAGCCCTTAAACTCATAAGTCTGTAATGAATCCCCTTTAAGAGCTTCTCTGAATGCAGTCTCTCCCAGGATAGAGGATTAAACTAAGTTGCTTGTACAATAAGATAAGTATATCTGGCCAGGCACTATTGTTAGGGTTCTCCAGGTTGACTAACTTGGAAATTACTCTTTGGGACTCTCCCTGAGTAAAAATCATTAGGCTAAATCTTAGATTCCATCCTCACCACTTCTGTTTTCTGTACATTGAACCCCTGGTCGATTCATTATCTAAAGGATCAGACTGCCTTTGTAGTTTGGTCATCCAGGAGGGCCATGTGCCTTTGCAACTATGCCCTCCTGACATTCCAAGCCAAGGTAAAGAAGACAGGGCTCTATCTGGTAACATTATGGTAGTAAATTATGCAACATCTCAATATTGACATAAACTTTATAAAGATGTATTCTTTGTCCACATTCCAATATCTTCCCTAAAGATCCAGTTCCTTTTACCCACCTAAACAAGCTACATCCAATAAATAACAGCTGAGTCATTTTCAGGGTAAATAACAACTATAAGCCTTATAATACATTGCCACTTATTCTTGAACAACAGTCATAGGTCCCATTATTTCCTGGTGAGCTCTAACCCTGTTAGAGTTTATAAAAGCTACCTCTAAAGTAAGGTACATGCATGTAATATAGGGACCATGCAAAATGACCCGTGGAGTAGTGAAAAGAATATATTAGGGCCTCTCATTATATATTTTTTCACCTCATTATTTAAAGCTTTTATTTTGGGGTATGTGTTATAAAGTAAATAATATGTAGATATAGTGGTACATTTATATTATCATATATAAATAAATATACAAGTACTAGAAATTTGCACTGAAAAATGTTTGAGGACTCCTAGTCTATATTATTATTAAGCTGAAGAAATTTTAGGTGGAAAGCATATGACCATTATTATAATACTATAAATCCATATGTATGGATACACCAATTATCCAAAATTATGTAAATCCTATATTGTAAAGAGGGGCCAAGACTCCTGATGCTATACATTGGTAATCAATAAGTAAAAACAAAACCTCTGAAGATAAGTCATCCAAGGCTGTCTTTTGGGACAAGGGAAAATACAGAATGAGGTTTCCCATCTAAATCCCTTTAATTATGAGGGAATAAGCAAGGGAGTGGAAAAGGCATGTTAAATCTCACAATCATATTTCCCAGCAAGTGCTTCTGAGCATTGCTAGCTATTCTAGATAGGGGGTTGTTAAACACATTTTTTTTTTCCACAAGGAGTTTTCTTGGAGCTCTTAAGAGTAGCTGATAATATGTGTTGGGAATCTCTAGAATCTGAAAATATTGTGCACACTACTTTGACCATGGTATTATGCCTTTGAGAAGCATTTTGTGAGATTGGTCTGCCATTAAATGTACTTGGAAGATGTGGGCTAAAATAGTTGTTTACTCTGAAGTTTTTTGCCCAGAATCCAAACTTTTACCCCTTAAGTTAGTGTTCATCTCACTTCAAGCTCATTCCACTTTCATGTAGGCCTCATCAGCATTCAGGATATTCTTTCTCTTTCCTCTTTCTTCTTTCCTCTTCTCTTCATTCCTCTTATATTCAATAGAAATGTATTAAGTACTTTCTATTTATCCAGTACTGTGCTAAGTATAGAAAGAAATTGTGAACCCACGTGGCCTTTGTCCTAATTGGATTCAATTCAATTAGAGAGATAAACATTATATATATAATTATTCACCATTGGTATACATGAGAAGATCTAAGTAGGCGACACAGGAATACTGGGTAAATTAGGTGAGTTAGGGAGCCATCCATGAAGAAGTGATGTTTCTGCTGAGACAGGAAGGAAGAGTTGTATATGGAGACGTGAAGAGCAAGAGAGATTCTGAAAAAAAGCAAGTATGCAAATGCTCTGAGATGGTAGAGATTTAGTTATAGACACCATTAGATAGAAGACCAGTGTGACCAGACAGAGTGGGTGAGGGAGAGCGCCAGATGGAATGAGGTGCAAATGCAATAGAAACTAGATTACACAGAGCCTTGAAGTCTATACCAAAGCTTTCAGGTTTTAATTAAAAGCAATTGGAAATTATGAAAAGGCTTTAAGTAGGGAGTTACAGGGTCAGAGTTCCCTTTGAAATGATCACTCTGGGTATTGTGTGGATAACAAATTGGAAGGAGATCAAAAAACAGAAACAAAAGGCATTTCCATACCCACCTAGATAAACCCCACACAGAGGTAGTCAAGCATCTATGACAAGTGCTTGGTACATGGTGTAAACCTCATAATTTATTGCTGAATAAAGGAATTAAGATATTCATCCAATTAAGACCTTATTTCAGGCAAGAGGCATCAGTATGTTGGACTGGAAGTTGACAGTGTAGAGAATCTCAGACATATGACAGAGATGCTTGGTTGGGGAAGAAACAGGACTTTGTGTTATTGGATGGGAAAGAAGAGCTACTGCTTGGAAGAAATTCATTACAGTTATTCTCAGCACAATTTTTCTGATTGATGAGTGGCTTGATCTACCACTGCTGAAATATGTTCATTTCATTGTGAGACAATCTTTAGTCAATTATAAGATATTAACCAGACATGGACAATGCACATATTTTGGAAGTACAACTTCTAGGACCTCAAGTGTATCTCAAATGATAGGCATCTGTCTATTTAGCTTATGAACCTGAATAGCCATGTTCAGTCACTTTTTGATTCACAGCTCATTTGAACTTGGAATGTGTCAAAATTATAACAAACAACCATAAACTCTAAGTATTTTACTTATTATTTCAAATCTATATAGTTTTTTCAGATTTTTATTTTTTCCTTTGATTTTGTTTATTTCTTATTTTTAACTTTATTGAGGTATGATTGACAAAGAAAAATTGCATATATTTAGGTTGTATAGTGTGATTTTTCAAAGATGTGCCATGTCATGATTTAATATATGCATGCATCGTGAAAATGACTACAAGGAGTGACACATATGCTTTGGATATTAACCCCTTATCAGATACATTATTTGTAAATACTGTCTCCCGTTCCATAGATTGCCATTTCATTTCATTGATTGTTCTCTTTGCTGACCAGAGCTTTTTAGTTTGACATAGTCCTACTTGTTTATTGTTTCTTTTGTTGCTTGTGCTTTTGGTGTCATATCTAAAAAAATCATTGCCAAGATCAATGTCAAGGAGCTTTTCCCCCTCTGCTTTTAGGAGTTTTACAGTTTCAAGTCTTACATTTAAGTCTTTAACTTATTTTGAGCTAACATTTATAAATGGTGTAAGGTAAGAGTCCATTTTTATTCTTTTGCATGTAGATATCCAGCTTTCCTAACACCACTTTTATTGTTTATTTATTTTTGAGAGAGAGACAAAGAGACAGAGAGTGAGCAGGGGAGGGGCAGAGAGAGGGAGACACAGGATCTGAAGCAGGCTCCAGGCTCCGAGCTATTAACACAGAGCCCAAGGAGGGGCTTGAACTCATTGAACTGCAGGAGCATGACCTGAGCCAAAGTCCAAAGCTTAACCAACTGAGCCACCCACGCGTCCCCTAACATAATTTTTGAAGAGACCATCATTTCCCCATTGTGTATTCTTGGCTGCCTTGTCAAAGGTTAGATGATTGTACATACATGGGTTTGTTTCTGGGCTGTATTCTCTTCCATTGGTCTCTGTATCTGTTTTTGGGCCAATATAGTACTGTTTTAGTTATGGTAGTTGTTTTTATAAAAATGTTTATTTATTTTGAGAGGGGGGGTGAAGAGAGAGAGGGAGACAGAAAATCCCAAGCAGGCTCTGCGCTGTTAGCACAGAGCCCCATGTGGGGCTCAAATTCATGAACTGTGAGATCATGACCTGAGCTAAAATCAAGAGTTCGATGCTTAAGCAATGGAGTCACCCACATGCCCCTTGGTTACTGAAGTTTTATAGTATGGTTTGAAATTAGGAAGTGTTATGCCTCTAGTTTTGTTCTTTTTCTCAAGATTGCTGTGGCTATTGAAGGTATTTTGTGATTTCATATGAATTTTAGGACTTTTTTCTATTTCTTTGGCAAATGCCATTGGAATTATTATGAGGATTTGATTGAATCTATAGGTTTGGTAATATGGACATTTAAATAATAGTAATTCTTCCAAAGCATGAATATAGGATATATCTTTCCATTAATTTTTGTTTTGCTCAATTTCTTTTAGCAGTGTTTTATAGTTTCAGTGTACAGATGTTTCACCTTCTTGGTTAAGTTTATTCCTAAGTATCTTATTGTTTTTGATGCTATTATAAATGGGATTGTTTCATTAACTTCTTTTTTGGATAGTTCATTACTAGTGTATCAAACTGCAATTGATTTTTGCATATTGATTTTGAATCGTGCAACTTAACTGAATTTATTTGTTATTTCTAATATTTTTTGTGTTTTTAAGGTTTTCTATATATAAGATCATGCCATGTGCAAACAAAGGTAATTTAACTTCTTCCTTCCTAATTTGGAAAATCGAAGTAGTTTTGAAGAGTCACCAAATACTATTTCTAATACATGTGTTATAATCCATTCGATTATAGGCAAGAAATAAATAAAAATTTAAATGACATTTCAAAGAAAAATGAGGAAAGTGTCAGTTATGCGCTGAATTGTGCCCCTCCCCAATATTCATATGTTGAAATCCTAAACCCCAGTACCTTCTAATGTGATCTTATTCGGAGATAGACCTATAAAGAGATAATGAAATTAAAATGAGGCCATTAATGTGGACCCATACTGAAAATTCATAAGCGGAAATTTTGGATAGACACATATACAGGGAGAACAGCATGTGAACATAAAAATGGCCAACTATAAGATACAGACAGAGGCCTGGAGCAGACCTTCCCTCACCGACTTGTGAAGGAACCAATTCTCCCAACACCTTGATAGCTGACTTTGAGCCTCCAGAACTGTGAGTCAATAAATTTCAAACAGTTTTCAATTTTGCCACAGCAGCCCTAACAAATGGGTGTGGTATTTATAATGGCAACTTTGTTCGGACTTTATACGTGCTACTTGTGTTTCTTCCTCTGGTTGAATCTGTCAAATTTAACAACACATGCTAGCTGCTAATGAGTACAGTGAAAGCTCTGTTTTGCTTACAAAGATACACAAATTGTATTTTAAATAGTATTTTAAAGTTAGAAAAGTATGGAAAGCAGGAACAGCAATCACAGTTTAGCCAAGGCCTATTTCTGACTCTTTATTATTGTTAGAAATATTTAAAAAAAAGAACAATGAGTACTTTTTTATATTGAGAAGATAGTTGCTTATGTGGTTGTTCAGAATAAATACTGTTGGCAAGGTCACTTGAGCATTAGTTTGAGATGATGCAAATACCATATGCATTCTCAGCATTCTGCTTTTTCTCAAACAGGTTTTCTCCTATTTAGCTATAAATACACCTGCTTCATTTTTTTTCAGAAAGGAACCATTCTCTTCACTGCGACTGAGTGACAACTTTTAAATGTGTTTAAACATTTAATGGCTGAAATGACATAAATAACCATTTTAATTAAGTTCTCATATTTTCTTCAGAATTAGAGGACATAAAATTTAAATAATAGTAATATACAAGGATTTACGGGTTACCGTGAATGTAATGTTTTTTAAACGCTTCAAAGTCTAACATAACACATATCATATATGTATTTATCCTCAATGTTTTTCCTTAATCAGAAGGTCCATTATGTCAAAGAAACTTTAAGACCTTACACCTTAATTTTAAAACTAATTGTTGATGCAGACACTACATCAGAAAGTTAGATCCAAAGTTATAATTCTTCACTTTTTCACATATTGATATAATTGTTTTCTTTTCATAATTTTCAGGAACTAGAACTCAGAAAAATTCTGTCACGCCAACACATATTTATAAACTGCTTAGAATAACAGTACAAATGATGGAGATTGCTAACAAAATTGAAGATGCAACTCCTGTTCTAATAGACAAAACAGTTTTAGAGGAAAAGTAAATTAAATCTGTGTTAAAAGAAACAAAGGTGTGTGTGTGTATGTGTGTGTGTGTGTGTGTGTGTGTGTGTGTGTTCATGTGCTAAAAGAATAGCTGGGGGAAACACAAAAGCCATGGTGAGTACATTTTAAGTGAAGATAGTAGTACTTGTCCCATTAGAATGTAGATCTGATGTTGATGAGACTTGAGTTACATTAGAATATGTGTGTGGAAAGAGATTACTGCAGGCTTCAGATGCTAGTAATGAAGTTGTACCTGAGGCTGATAAATAATAGGGGACTTATTACAGAGGACATAGAGTTGGACAGCCTGCCTTCCCATGCTGGCTGGATGATTTAGTACTCATTGTACTCCATGCTCTTGCCTTGCTTGATTTTTTATAGCATGCATCATTCCACCAGATATTGTTAGAAGACCATTTGCTTGAACTGTTTTCTTAAAATGTTTAAATTTCTAATAGTCTATTCCCCAAGCAAAATGCCCTGCTTTCAGGACAAATTTTGCTTTGCTCAGGAGCGCCTGGGTGGCTCAATTAGTTAACTGTCCTACTTTGGCTCAGGTCATGACCTCACAGTTCGTGCATTTGAGGCCCACATTGGGCTCTGAGCTGACAACCCAGAGCCTGGATCCTGCTTCAGATTCTGTGTCTCCCTCTCTCCTTCTGCCCTTCCCTCGCTTGTGTGCTCTCTCTCTCTCTCAAAAATAAATAAACTTAAAAAAAGTTTTGCTTTGTTCAATGTTCCTTCTGTGATGTTTAGAATCATGCCTGGGACGTTATTAAAAACTCAATAAAAATGTATTGATAGATTGAATGAATTAGTGATCTTGTGCAATTGCTTAATGTATCTCTAACTCACTTTCCTTATGTGGTTATGGTGATAATATGATGATATGAATAACAATAACAATAATAATACTTACAACATAGTGGTTGTAAGGCTTATGATAGATCCACCTAGCACAGTGCTTTGCATATAATAAGTGCTCAATAAATTTAGACATTGATTTTATTACAGATTCTTGCATTGAAAACAACATGCTAACAGGAACCCTGTAGATTTCTTTTAGGATGCTGATAATTTGTAATTTGTCCAATAAAAAAGTAAAAAACTCAGAAGTATAATAAGTACATCAATCTTGTCCTTAATGAACAAAAAATTATTTGAAATTAGACTCAAACATAAATGTAGCAAATAGTGAAGACAAAGCATGAATTGTGAGATCCAGCATATACCAAGGCACTTAGAAAATAAAACAAAAACAAAACAAAACAAAAAACAGTGACATCAAGGGCAAGAGATAGGTAAAGCTTCCAGAAAGACTGTGGGAAAAGAAGGGATTTGAATTTGATACTGGAGAATAGGCCTGATCTGAATCCATGAAGAAGAATATCTCATGGGAGAGGAAAAAGGCAACACATTCAGCTGGAGTACTGGGTTGTAAAGGCAAGGAAAATGTTGACTGGGAGCGGGGGAAGGTGAGCATTGGGAGAGGAATAAACTTGCTGTATGCAGGATAACAAGTCCTTGAATAAACATAAAGGACACTGTCTTAGCCCATTCCATAGACTAGATGGCCTCTAAACAACAGAAATTCATTTTCTCACAATTCTGGAGGCTGGGAGGTCCGTGATAAAGGCACCAGCAGATTCAGTGTCCTGTGAGAACACCTTCCTGGTTCAAAGATGGCCATCTTCTCACTGTGTCCTCACATGGTGGAGGAGGTGGGGAGACTCTCTGGGGTCTCTTTTACAAGGGCACAAACCCCATTCGTGAGGACTCTGCCCTCAAGGTCTAATCACCTTCCTAAGGCCCCACCTCCAAATACCATCACATTGGAGACTGTTTCAACATAACAATTTTGTGGGGCACAAACATTTGGTCTATAGTAAATGATAAAAGTCAGGCAGAGAGCTTAATTTTGACGTAACAATAAAGAGGTAAATACTGCTGAAATATTTTTGTTTATATTTGTGCAATAAAGTACCATAGAGTCATCCAAGGAGGATTGGAATTAAGTAAAGAGCTGAGAATAAAGAAACTAGGTGGGAGACTATTTTGATGTCCTCTACCCCATCTTCTATTTCCCATTCTTGTCTTAGTTTTAGTTTTTGTTTTAACCAGCATGATAACTTTAAGATACAGATATGATTATGCACTTGTCTGCTCAAATTCTGATCATCTCTGCATCTTCAGGGTCAAGTATAAACTTTTTAGCAAGTTATTCAAAGTCCATAGTAAAGCAGGCTCAACAACTTTCCAGTCTCATCTCCTAACATTCCTTCTAAACACAAGTTGTATGAATCCTTATCCCGCCTCACAGACACACCAAACCTTTTGCCATTTATTTATTTATTTATTTATTTATTTATTTATTTATTTATTTATTTTTTATTTTTTTTTCAACGTTTATTTATTTTTGGGACAGAGAGAGACAGAGCATGAACGGGGGAGGGGCAGAGAGAGAGGGAGACACAGAATTGGAAACAGGCTCCAGGCTCTGAGCCATCAGCCCAGAGCCCGACGCGGGGCTCGAACTCACGGACCGCGAGATCGTGACCTGGCTGAAGTCGGAGGCTTAACTGACTGCGCCACCCAGGCGCCCCTTGCCATTTATTTAAATAAGTTATTAATATTTATAGCATAGAATACCATTTTGTCATATGCCTCATGTGACTTTCAACTCATCCTTCAAGACCCATCTCAAATGTTGTTTCTTTTTAAGCGTTTTCTAATACTGTCATATCACCATGTCTCTTTGGAAACTTTCTTCCATAGCAACCTATATATCTTGCACTTGTAGCATTGGACTTATTTAAATTCTGTGTTTATATTCCTACTTCTCATGTTAAATTATGAGTTTCCTGAAGGTCAAGTAACTTTGTATCTATGCCTACTATTGTAGTGGAATATTCTACAGATTTAATAAACCGTTGATGCATGATATATAGAATTTCACGATCAAGCAGAAAGCAAATGTACACAAGGCACTGGAAAAAAACTTACATTTTAAGCTGAAAAACAGTGTTGCTACATAGAGCATAAAGATCATTGGTAAATGGAACTGACTTAGGGTAGATGGTAAGTTTAGTGTTCACTTGATAAGTTGGATATATCAGAATTGTATTTGAGAGAATATATTCTGGTAATCTTGATACTACAAAGATGGCTTTTGAGCTGGGAGAGATAAACACGTTGGGCAGGCATATTTTTAAAGACAACTGAAAAAGAGAGACAAAGCAGGGACTCTAATAGAATGAATATGGAGGGAAATGAACATTTGATTGAAACCTGGGCTTTGTGACATGGGAGCAGTGAAATCACTGGTTTAGCAAACAGTGACCAGGAGAGTATCTGAGAGGTGAGAGGAGAGAAAGTGAGTGGCACAGAGGACCTGGGCCAGAACACATGTGAGAAGATAATGATCAACACTATCGAATGTGTCTGAAATATCAAGGGAGCTGAATCTGAGAAATAATCAGAAGAGAGTAATTGCAAGTTTGAGAGAAGGAGATTTAAGCAGCATGATTGCTGTAGAGGATGTGAATTCCAGGTAACAAAGAAAGTTGTTGCACAGAAATTGCAATTTTCATAAGTGGGTTTCAGTCATGTATACAACTTCAAAAACAGGAGAAAAGAAGGTTGCTAAGTGTGAGTCTCTGATTTGAAGTGTGTTTTTTGTTTTTGTTTGTTTTGTTTTGTTTTGTTTTTGGGAGATACTACTGTAGTTCTAAAGACTAAACTTGTAACTTCAAGTTCTGTTATGGGAAAAATAAAACATATTTGGAATTGGGGAACTTCCAAAATGAGATTTTCATTCATCATCAGTCACTTCTTTTTTTTTTTTTTTTCAACGTTTATTTATTTTGGGGACAGAGAGACAGAGCATGAACGGGGGAGGGGCAGAGAGAGAGGGAGACACAGAATCGGAAACAGGCTCCAGGCTCTGAGCCATCAGCCCAGAGCCTGACGCGGGGCTCGAACTCACAGACCGCGAGATCGTGACCTGGCTGAAGTCGGACGCTTAACCGACTGCGCCACCCAGGTGCCCCATCATCAGTCACTTCTGAAGAATTCAGAGTTAAGAATTCCTTTCATAAACCTTGATTTTCTTGTGGATAACTCTACCCTTGGACACATTTTCCTACGTATAATTTCTGAAAGAGTTAGACTTTGTAGGTAAGTTCTTCAGATGTGTTGAGAGCACCATTTCCCAAAATGTGTTCCAAGGAACACCAGTGCTACAGCTGTTAGTAGGGATTAAATGGAAAAAAGTTACCCTACTCAAATGTGTTTTTGAAATGCAAGTTAGAACAAACTCAAACAACTTTCTTTACTGCAGGATTCTTCAGAACCTTGACTATGTATACTGTATATATTGAAGAGGTATTCATAATTGTGGTTGTTTTCCAATATTTTGAGTAGTAAACATTTGTTATGAAACTCACTTTAGGGCATACTTCCCTAGACATGTTTTATCCAGTATTTTCTAACTTCTTTTTCCTCAACCTAAATGTTGCATCTTATCTATATGTTGCATAATGTAGTATAAAATAAAACCCACTCAGTAATAATAATAAGAAAAAATATATACTTAAATCAACTGCAAGCCCTCCATCCCTTCTTCTCTTCTTTCTTCCTTCCTTCCTCGATATGTTCCCTCTAATCAGGTGATTGTTTCAATGGACTTTTCAGTTCTATTTAAAATAAAGATCTTGTATCTGTGAATTGGATTTCAATTAATAACTATATATGGAAAAAATCTGAAATAACTCTCGGGAGACAACAGAATCTTTGGGACTGAGATATCTAAATCCTCATTTACAATTTGCAAGTTCTAGAATTGTAGGGTTCTCAGGGGCACCTGGGTGCCTCAGTTGATTAAGCATCTGACTTTGGCTCAGGTCATGATCTCACCATTCATGAGTTGGAGCTCCGTGTCGGGCTCTGTGCTGACAGCTCAGAGCCTGGAACCTGCTTTGGATTCTGTCTCTCTCTCTTCCCCTCCTCCACCTGCACTCTGTCTCTGTGTCTCTCAAAAATAAAATAGAATTCTAGGGTTCTAAATTTCTTTGAAAATATATGAGGGTTTGAGGTGCTGGCATGCATCGAATTCTTTAGTAAAGCAAGCATATTGAATATGCTTTTAACTTTAATACTAAACTTCACTGTGATGCCTCACAGCTCTTTAATCAGATCTGGATTGCAGTAGATCTCATCAAGGGGATTCATGAGGAGGGCATATGTCCTCAGCGAATGTGTAGGATACTCTGCATTCTATCACCACCACCCACCTTCATTTATGTTCTGGAAAAAGACACTCTACCAAATGTTTCCAATTTTTACTCCGCTTTAGTCCCATACAGATACCTCCCAGGAATGTTCTTATCTCATACACTGCGACTTCTTTGTTGCTCTATTTTGTTCCTCTACTCTTCACTGAAATTGTATAGTTAGCCCCTCCCATTCCAGGACAGCTCTGGATATATGTTCCCCTCGGTTAAACCCCTCACCCCTTCTCCTGTTTCTGTAGACAGTTGCCTTAGTGCCCAGAGGCTATCACCTTGTTTCAAACTGAACTTGCTTATGTCTCCCCTGGTTTTGATTTACAGCTTTTACCTACCTCTCCGTGCTTTTTCTGGGACATGTTTAGACTCCCTACATTTTTTTAAGCCACTACAAAAAAAACATAGGCATTATCTATTTGAATTATTAAGATTGTTTTTATTAAGCCATTCTTTTTGTGAAACGTACCTTTCCAAATCCCAAGGGAAATCAAACTCTTGGAATTATGCATTCCTGTGGTCTGAAATTCTTGATATACTGGTGCAGCCCAATGCTGGAATGCTTGGTCAGAGATTCTGAGTACCTTCTCTGTGTTGTGATGAAAATTAACCATGCTCATGTGACACTTTCTCCATAAAGCCCTTTCTCTAAAAATCCCTGTGCTTCTTCCTTGCTCCTGTTGTCTTCCCCAGAAACAAAAAAGAATGAACATCTCCTTCTCTAAATGGACAGTTACTTCAGATAGAGTTACTTAGATTAATGTCACAGGATGACTGAAAATGCCTATTCCACAAACATAAAGTACTCTTAGTGATTGAGATATAAGAGTCAGCTTTAAGTGTTTCATTAAAATCACTGCAAATATTATGCATAACAATTTACATAGAACTCATGAAGCTGCTTGTTTAATAAATGAGGTTCATCTCTAGTAAATGGTTTGGTGCAACCAAAGTGGCTCTAATCAAATTGGGGACAGATGAGTTCTGTAGATGTAGCTTATTTCATTAATTTACTACTGTTTAGAGTTCACAGTCAATGGCCAATTGATATTATTCGTGACAACACTAAATAAAATAAGTAAAGGAAAATAAGTTGCGTGATGTATTGCAGAGATAAATCACACCCCGGCATGTGGGGAGATGAAACCCTCCAGCAGAAGCACTTAGCACACTTCATTTGATTCCCATTCGTCAGCCTCGGTGCCAGTGGCTCAAAAAGAATGCAAAGGTAAATGAACACCAAAATATGATTTACAGCACTGGAAAACAGTCCTACCCAAATAAATCAAGGTTCCACTTCATTTCAGCCATTGGTTTATTCATAATACAGGGCTTTTACAATCAAGCCCCACCATCGTAAACAAACCCCAACAAAATACACACCTGCACAAAAAGATAGGCATGATACTCTGTGTGGACAGAGTACTAAAAATATTTTAAAAAAATAGTGGCAACTATTTGGTGGGTCAAGAAGGGAAATGGGCAGCACATTTTTAAAAATTTTGCTAGATTGAGCAGCAATCTTGTGTTCTGGTCACAGCATTAGGACAGGAGAAGCCACATCGACTTTCAGAATATGTAGATTGAAAATGTTTAACTGGACTGTATTTATATATGTAGTTTTGTGAAAACTCCTGGAAAGGCTACTGTGAAAGTCTGTTCTCTAAGAGTTTAAGAATTGAGCTAGGGCTGAAATAAAAGGGGAAGGAGAGGGATAAGCAAGGGGGAAGTGAATCTATTAAATTGGGTCTCCTATCAAATGACTTCAGGAATTTTCATTCTAAGCTTCATAGATTATAAATGCCATCTTAGTACAGGAGAAATTTTCCACCTGATACAAACCAAAGTTAATAAAGGACAAAACTGAAGGGTTTTTGTCACAAACATCTTTCTCTTTTGTCAATATAGGTGGCTGCACCACCCCAATCTAAGTTTACATTGATTTCTTTTTAATTAATAATAAGCTCAAAGTAAGGAAGGATATGTTCAATTGACAACAAATAAAAAGAAAACCTTATGATGGTACAATTTTATTCACTTATTTATTTATTTTTAAGTTTATTTATTTTCAGAGAGACAGCACGAGTTGGGGAGGGGCAGAGAGAGAGGGAGAGAGAGAATCCCAAGCAGGCTCCACACTGTCAGTGGCAAGCTGGATGCGGGGCTTGAACTCACAAAACTGAGATCAGAACCTGAGCCGAAACCAAGAGTTGGAGGCTTAACCTACTGAGCCATCCAGGTGTCCCAAAACGGTACAATTTTAGAACCAGAGGGGTCTTGTAAGATCATTTACGAGCCCAGTTACCAAATTCAAGAAAAAAACTAAAATAAAGGATCCCAGGAGGAAAAATGAATGAGTTAGCCAAGGTCACACCATGGATTAGTAACACAGACAGACTGTAACTGGGTTACTGGTTCCATACTAGGTGAATTCTGTTAGGTTCACCCAGATCAGGACTGATTATGAAGAAACTTTAAAATATTAGAAAAGTTTAAGTAAGCCTATACTGAAATCTTCATATTCCACAGCCTTAATTATGATATGCAGTGAAAATACGGAGAAATGTTCTGTGTGTGCATGTATGTGTATTATGAACATTTTTATACATAAGTGTGTATCATGGAGTTTTTAAGTATTCTGTTTTTCTTATAAGACTACTGCAATGTTTTACTTGCCTTTATTATACTCAAACAATTGTCCCAGGAAGCATTTAGTGTGGTTTCCAACCTTGAATTGACCTCACTATGATTATTGTAAGCATTGTTGCACTTAAATGGCTTTTGTTTCCCCTCCTTCTTAATTGTATCTTGAGACAGAGACAATGGACTAATTGTTCTTACTTACTGCCAACTCCCCAAAGGTTATGCATGGACTGTGATGCCTCTAACAAACTGCAAAGCAACTGCCTTGATAAACATTGAAAGGCAAGTATAAAGTGTCTAGATATATAGATATAGATATAGATATAGATATAGATATAGATATAGATATAGATATAGATATATACATGACGTGTATATATGAGACATCTTTCCTTGGAAATAGCATGTGTGGTATTTCCCCCCACTATTTGTAGTGCAGAGAGTGCTTATGTTATTGAAAGTTAATATTTTATCCCTAGTTGCAGAGGTATTACAAATTACTGAACCTATACAACCATGCTGCCTGAAGTTAAGATTATACATTGCTGAGGTTTAAATAGGTGTTTGCCTAAGAGCAGAATTCTCCATAGAAAACAAGTTTTCAGAAGGAAAGCAGAAACAGTTGGGTTTTCATTCTATTACCATTGAAATTGCACTTCTTTTTGTTAATGATTGAATAAATCAGAATTTCAGTGGTGTATTCTCAGCATTTTCTCCTATTTATTCCATCTGTTACGGAAAGCACCGGCATCTTGAGAAATAACCCACTTTATAGTCAAAAAAGTATAGTCTGCAAATTTAAGCTGTTTATTGTGGGATAAGAATAACCATAAAACAAACAAGCTCTCCTTGAATATTTGTGCCCCTGGTTGGAGAGCTCTTCCATACCCTTGAAGGGTTTTGGCTATAAAACACCCTGAAAAACAATTTCTCACAGTCCTAGCTCACATGTAGGAAGCTGTTTCCCTCATTCTTATTAGCTTGACTACAGGTTTGCCTGGGGATTAAATAAACTAGCTCACTTCCAAAACCCCTTTCAGGGAGAAAGGTCTCTCCCGCCTTTTGTAGCTTTCAGTACTAGCCCTTGACATCCAGGCAGGGGGTTTTACTTGGCCGGAACTGAACACAGAAATAAAACCCCAAAGAACATGAAGGCTTCCTGTGGCACAGCTGGGAAATAAGATTCTGCACCATTCCCCTGGTTCATGTTTTCCCTACCTGTTACAAGCCATTTATTTTTATAACACCTTTAATGAAAGTGACCTATCGAAAGAGTTTTGATCTGGGCTGTGGCGCACTAAGGAAGGAAAAAAGCACTTGGAATTATACTGGTTTAAGTAACTATCAAGTAAATAAAAGGAATAAGAGAAATAAGTTTTCACAAGGAAAGGTAAGTTATTAAAAAAAAAAGATTCTAAGCAAAATAATAGAATGCACGAGAGGAAGAAAATCTAACTGAGCATTCTTTCCAACCGTAATTGATTCAACAAATATGCATTCAACACAAGCCACCAGCATCTGAATGCTACCATTGCTATGAATATCTGTGCTTCGAACTTTACGTTTCTGTAACAACAAATTCCATTCACCTATGTTAAATATTTTCCCCAAATTTACAATCATCAAACATGTTAGAGTTTTGAATGACAGACAGGCTAGCATAACAAATTCTTTTCTTTCTTATATTTATCTGATACTAGAGCTGGAGGGAGATTTCTAAGTTTTCCTTCCAAACATGGTTGTAGAATTTTTCCTTGTTTGGCAAGGGAATGGAATTTACCATCAGTGGGGAAAATTCTGAAGTCAAGCTGTGAAATTGAACAAAATTTTCATCAGCAAAAATTGAGTTTGAAAAACATGTGTTTCCCCTTTGGTAACGGGAGGATGCGAGGTAGATAGGAAGCAGGATTGGAGAATTTAAGCCTTCATGATTCTTTCCTGTGTAACTCTTCGGCAGCAAGGAAAAGAAAGGAGAGGAATGCCAGCTGCAATGCCCAAAGCAAAATCTTTATGAGAGTGAGTGATAGAACTCAGAGAAGCAAACCAGGTGTCCACCCCCTTGATCTTAACACACAACATTTGTATACACAACAGAAAAGGAAAGACAAGCCAAGAAAGGACAGCTCACTGGGGAAAATGGAGAAAGAAAGTAATGAGTCAAGAATCTTAAGAGGCTGCTGAGCCTTGTGGTGTGTTCATACAGGCATGTTGAACAATAAGTCCAAGATCATAGTCTCAGAAAGGAAATAGCATAATTGGCTATTTCCTCAAGTCACATAAGCACAGCCCAAAGGATGCATTTTGGGGGATAACAACAGCTTAAGTTTTTATAGCACTTTACATTATCTTACTTGATCTTAACTCATCCACCCAACAAGATTGTAAGATACGTTGTAACAACTCAAGAACTTAATGCTCAGAGAGGTTAAATCATTTTCCCATGGGCCAGAATTAGGCTGGCTATAATTTTTTTTTATGCCACTGAACCAAGAAGAATTATACTAAAAAGTAAAATGTCACGGCCCCATCATTTTCCAGAAAGATAAACACGAAAGAATTGCCTAGCTTGCAACGTAGGACACATCTTTAGTAAGGATCCATATTAGGAACCTAGAATAAGATGTAGAAATTTATAATGAGTGTTCTTTCTAGTACTCATTCCCCTAGGGATCAGTTCAGTGGAACTTGTTATATAAATATACAGTAACTTTCGGGGCACCTGGGTGGCTCAGTCAGTTAAGTGGCCGACTTCGGCTCAGGTCATGATCTCATGGTAATTTCGTGAGTTGCAGCGCTGCCTCAGGCTTCTGTGCTGACAGCTCAGAGCCTGGAGCCTGCTTCAGATTCTGTGTCTCCCTCTCTCTCTAACCCTCCCCCACTGGCACTTTAGTTTCTCTCAAAAATAAATAAACATTAAAAAAAATTAAACAGGCAGTAACTTTCATGTTACACTGCTCAAACGTATTTTTCGCGACTGTCCTTTTACCCCTGGGTGCTGACATTACATTGTAGATCTTAAACTCTTGTGTGAGAAAGAAAGTCAACAATATCACCATCATTACCATAAAAAACATTTAGTGAGGACCAATCTGTGCACCTGTTGTTGTTTTGCAAAGTGGGTTACCAGACGTGGTTCTCGTCCACTGGGATCTTAAAGACAAAGGAAGGCAACCTAAAGGACATACAGATAACTAAACAAGCAATGAGACTTGTACACTGGCACATATGTGCTAGCTCCAATTTGCATATGGAAATGTCGACTTTGTAGATTCAAGTTAATGATGTTTTGCTTTTGTCAATCCATTATGAGTTGTCAGCTATTAAAATCTGGCCCCAAGTGGTGTCTCAGCGCAGCGACTTGCCTGATCCTGCTGTTCTGTTGTGTAGGTTAAGATATCAACTCTCCCACTGAGCTTTGGGGAATTCTTAGCTTGTAAAGACTGCATTCAGGGTCACTGATGTTTCAAGCAACAGCTCAGCCAAACGTCAGTTTTTCCTTAAATCTTTAAAAAGTTAGTTTAACAACTAGTACACCAAATCATCTGCTACCTTCTTCTCATAAGGTAGACTTTAAAGAAACTTTGTGAATTAAAAATGAAGGTAAAAACAACTTCTGGTTTGAACTCTGATGAAAGACTGTAGACAAAATATAGCTCCCTATTTTTCGGTTTTGAGGAGACTTATTCTTACCCTAGAAAACTTCAAGTTATATTAAAAAGGTACTAGGCTTCATGGCATCATTTCATGCAAACATATAAACGGAGATAAGAAATGAGAAGATTGCCAGGCTTTACCTTGTGCAGTAGCTATTTCTCTCTCTCTCTCTCTCTCTTTCGATATGGTACCCCTACAAGACAATGGACTATGCTGTACACATACCTAATCTTGTTTCATATTCACAATTGTTAAAAAAAATATATTCACAATTGTTACATGGGATAGAAACTACTCTACCTCCTTTCCCCCACCATACTGATCAGGAGATTCTGAATGAGTTGATAGGCACCACACAATGAGTAAGAATTTGAGACAGTATTCGTCTGACTCCACAATTCATCTGACTCCAAAGTCCATGTATCCAATCTCTAGCCATGCACTCTACAATAATTTTTTAAACATTTTTTTAACGTTTATTTATTTTTGAGACAGAGAGAGACAGAGCATGAACAGGGGAGGGGCAGAGAGAGGGAGACACAGAATCCGAAGCAGGCTCCAGGCTCCGAGCCATCAGCCCAGAGCCCGAAGCGGGGCTGGAACCCACGGACCGCGAGATCGTGACCTGAGCTGAAGTCGGACGCTTAACCGACTGAGCCCCCCGGGCGCCCCTTCTACAATAATTTAAAAGGATGCTTCTTTAAACATTTCTACAGATTTAAAAATTTTCCTTGTTTTCAACTCCTTTCCCTCAAAAGAAGTTGTGTCTCCTTGCGGAGACCTTGAATACTGAATCCTGAAAGGGCAGAGTGTGTTAGACACCTGTCCCAGACCACATTAAATCCTCTCACTCTGATGATCTCTTTCTCCAGTCTCTGCTACAATGTCTAGTTGCACACAGGCCCTGAGCAGACTCATTCAGGTGAACCTGACAGTGTCTTGCTTAGACCCCATGAGGCTTCCCTGATGCTGCAGCATGGTTGCTCCCCAGTGTCTGTCATACATGTGCCAAGTGGGCAATGTGGGGAAGTTCATGTCCACAAAGTCCCACTTCACAACTGGAGAACAGGAGCCAATGGATAAAATGATCTCTCTTCTGTCTTCCAAGTGAAAAATTCTGAGACACATGTCATAAGTCTCCTTAGAAAATCTGGCAGGATGGAACACCATTTGCCCGTGGTGTTGGCCAATCCATTAATCCTTCATTTGGCTCTCCCTTCTTCCTTGTTTCCCTCCACTGTCTCTCACTCCTGATCTTAGGGATCATGTCTTTAATAAATAATCTACATGCAAACTCTTTTCTCAAGTCCTTCATTCCTTGCACTTCAAGCTATGACACAGGTATTATGTTTTATTTATAATTATATGCCCATTTCATAATCACATGTCTGACAAAGCATATAGCTTTGTCAATGAGGATAGAATTGACATTTTGGGCTTTGTTTTGTTTTGTTTTGTTTTTATATTGCTAAGAAGAGCATAGGCTAAAGCAAGTTAAGGAATTGTTATTTTTCCACAGTTGAGAAACTGTAATGATGCTTAGTTGTTGCCACGGATGTGTTGCCTTGGAGGCTGGGGAAGCCGGACAGGGTTGAATCCATTATGGCCATTTCTAGGGGTACACACATCTAGGAAAAGTAACTTCTAATTCTCTTGATGCCAAGATCAGTGTAAATGACGCTATTGTCTTCTAATTGTAAAAGCCATATTCCTATTACTGAAATTTGTAATAGAATTTCTATCACTCATTCTTTTCCCCCTTAGCACAAAGTGAGCTCTCTAGTAAATTTCTTGCTTTTTCTGGTATGGATAATTATTTTTTAGTAACTGCATGGCGCATATTCTAAATTGAAATAGGCCTAGATTATTGGTCCATATCCAATTTGTCATCAGTCTTTAAAAATAGAATCATAATTAGGATTAATTAAAACAATTTAAGAAGATCTTGCAAGCCAAACACTGAAGAGCAGTTGAAATTGGACCCTTTCTCCCTGTTACTTCCTGATCAATGTTTCAACGCCTGTGGGCTTTCTGGCAATAACATGTTCTGGAGTGAAGGATTACAACTGGGCTCCCTTCAAGAGCAATAAATCCACTTAAAAATATGTAAATGTGTTTCACTTACCATTGACCTGGAGGTGAAAAGTTCTATATCAAATTACTAATAGCCTGAGATACCCATTCTCCTATTCTGATACTAATTAAAACGAGCTGAGAAATGAGCTATGTGAAATTGTTCATTTATATTACAATGAAAAAGTAAGAAAGATTTACTGTTACTTGTACATAAAGCTGAACTCTAAGAAAACAAGAAGAAGCAAGACTTCAATATTCCTTCTGAATTGTACGTTTTTCTGCATTTATCCTCCTGCCCCTTTAAAAATTTTTTCATTATTATAATATAAGAACTTGTCACATTAAATTGACCGTTTGTTAAAGTCTTATAGCTGGATTCCCTGGGACTTGGTTTCCATCATGTGTCTGCATGGCTAGAGTAGCCACCCTAATGGTGTAATACACTGAACTCCCATTTCCCCAAATTGGCAGTGGTCCATTATTGACCAGAGTAAGAAAACCCAAAGTTTTTATCCAAGCATTCTGGTTGCCTTGCCAAACATCTATCCTATAAGTATTTTGAACCTCTACGAGAAACAAGAATCTTTTACTAACAATACCATGCCTTCTAAGTACATTGTGTCATAATGGCCAATCTCAATTCCTTTTATTTTCCTGGTTTACTAGAAACTCTGTGAGGCCAAGAAACATCTTTTCCCTGTTTTTTTTTACATACCTGAGGCATCCAAACAATCTTTTATTAATTTAATGAGGAATTATATCTCGGGGTATTGTTTAGATGTTGTCCCATAAAACTTAACTTCATATACAGTGGATTTGATGAACAAATTTAACACATTTTAGATCTGGTTACTCTGAAAATCTACATTAACCAGGGTAATATGGACAAAGTATTGAATCCCATCTGACTCAAGGCCATGCATATGGTTGTGCAGGTGGTCTACTACAAAACTCTAGGAGTTTCAGTCACATTAGAGTTGATGTGAATGATGGCTCCTACCCCCGGGAGATGTACAGGACAACACTTGCCCAGCAATTCTTGGCAGGCCTGCTGACCTTTACTAACCTTGTAGATTTGGACAAGTTCCTTAATCTCCTCACTTATGAATAGGGAACAGCATGCCTCCTTAAAGGATTGTTAAAGATAAAATTACATTTTATTCCTTCCCAATACTGTTTACAATGATGAGTTTAGTTAGTGTATGACTTTCCCACTAGAATATAAACTCTTCATGAATATAGGGAATAAGTCTATTTTTGCTTATCACAGTAATACTCTTTTTTTTTTTTGGTTGCCTACCAGCTCTCAAATATGTATGTTAAAGAATGAGTAAATGAATGTATAAATTAAGTCATACAACGTACCTGGCACACAATTAGGACTAAAGAAATACTGGTGCCTTCTCTCACCTCCTGTCCATTGTTTATTAAAGATTGAAAAGTGTCTTGGTAGATCACAACAGTACTGAAAATGCTTACTACGTTTTCAACCTCTCTATATATTTTCTTAGAGTTCTGGAAAAATAGGAATATGGGGCCAAATATCTGAAAGATCAAAACAAGATGTACTAAGGCCTTCAAAACACTGTCTTTGGACTTAGTGATTAGATTTGATTTTAAGACCAAGCTCTTAATAGTGTAACTGAGCTAGTCTGAGTTCTATTGCAATTAATGACATGTGTCACCATTACCTGTCTCACAGGTTGATGTACGAATAAATATATTTTGCCACAGTGGCAGAAGTTTGCAAAGTGTGACCCCATAGAACTCCAAGGCCTTGTGCACTAAATCAAGGAATTGTACCACTAATAGTTTAGAAGGCTTATACTTCCCCTGCTTCACCCAAAAACAAAGCAAGGCAAAACACAACAGAAACATATCAGTAAGACATACACACTAGTAGAATTTTTATATTTTTCCTCTCATAATTTTTTTATTCTTCTATTTTTGTTGCTTCTTATTACTTACCTACATAAATTTTAGGATGGTAACTAACATGTCATAAAATAATATATCTAGTTGCATAAAATCAGATATATTGGTGTCTTTACAACATAATAATTTTAATGTTTTTCTAGGTTTTCTTCCATCTCACCAAGCTGGGAAGCACTGCTCTGCTAAAAATGAACTGTGTTTGTAATTGCAATGACAAACGCCCTTTATTTTTAATATACAAGTAGCCTGCATATTCAGTGAGAGATCTCAGGAAGATTATTATCAGGTTGAAGAGACAACCCATATAAATAAAGACAAATAACTAACATAACAAGCAGTGATATTAAATATGACTAGAATTAGACAGTGCTCTGGGGGAAAGTGGCCAGGAAAGACACTCTAAGGATGGGTTTAAGTTGTGCTCTTTAGTTTGTTAAGAATTTAGAGGAGTGATGGAATGTAGTTCAGTTGAGGGGAACAGCACGAGCAAAGAAAAAAAATCACAAGATGAAACTTACAAGCCATGTCCTCATGATAGCGGATTGTTAATTTATAAAGAATCACCCTATACCAAACCCAATAAAAAAAAGCATATTGGTAAATAGCATTTGAGAATATCTCTTCACAATTTTAAATAATTGAATACTATTTTTTTTTTCTGTTGAAGACGTAGCATAAACAAATCATGAAATCTTAGGGCACAAATCCTTAGTGACTGGCATTACTCTCTTCCATTTTCTGATAATATCCTGATTTTCTCTGCTGTGTGCTTTGTATGTCTAACTGATCCCATTCAGAACTCAGCAGCAATCTCTAATTAAATTAAGCCAATTAACATACCTCTGGGCAACAGTGATTGGTTTAGGAGATAGACAACTCAGGTGAGGCCAATCAGGATCCCCTAAATTCCATGCCTTTTGACTGAGTTATTAAGGAAGGAGGTTTTCTCTTTCTTGCTGGATGTAAACCAGAAAGCATGCTACCTTGAAGCTTTGAAATGACAGAGGAAAGGGGACCCATACTGAAGAAATGTCTAAAAGAAAGGGAAGAGAAAAAAAAAATGGGTCTGGTCATACCATTGAAACATAGGACCAAGCTTCTCTGACTACTCTTGAACTGTGCAATTATGTGAACTAAAAAATTTGACCCACCTTTTTTTTCTCCATTTTATGAAAAGCTTCTATTTTGAAGAACTATATCTTTCCCAGGCTTATGTCATATTTATACCAGGTATTATAGTTTTTGGTGTATATACATTGTTTTCTTTCTATTGCAAGTTTTGAAAAGGAAGTATCTTTTCTAAATTTATTTTTCTCTTCTTACCAGCAAACATTATGTCTTATTTATAAGACATTATAGTGATCCACTGATAAATTTAGGATAGTATGAAGACTAAAACTCAGACTTTGAAAGTGAAGGTTATTGGTTATAATTCTGCTTTTCCTATTTACCACTGTAGTTTGGGTAAATTATATGAGTTTTCTGAGCCTCAGTTTTATCAATAAAATGAGGATAGTAGAACTAACTCCTTAAAGTTTTTGTGAAAAGTATATGCAATGGTGTATACAAAATGCTTTTAGGGGCACCTGTGTGGCTCAGTCGGTTAAGTATCTGATTTTGGTGCAGGTCATGATCTCGCAGTTTGTGGGTTCAAACCCTACGTTGGGCTCTGTGCTGATAGCTTAGAGCCTGGAGCCTGCCTCCGATTCTGTCTCCCTCTCTGTCTGCCTCTACCCCACTCGTGCTCTGTCTCTCTCGCTCTCAAAAAAATGAATTAACGTTAAAAAAATATTTAAAAACATAAAATAAAATAAAATAAAATAAAATAAAATAAAATAAAATAAAATAAAATAAAATAAAATGCTTTTAGCATGGTCTGGTAGAGGTAGGTTGTCTTTTTTTTTCCCATTATTAAATGACTTTAAAATGAGTGAAAGTAATGAATGTATTACAAAATCTGGAAGTTAATGATGAGAAGAATTACTACCTTATACATTAAGTGATAAAAATGCTAAAACCTGAGAAAAATACCCAGTATATCTCCCATCTAAAGCAATCAGATGTAAGGACTTCAGCAATCCAGCAGAGACACAGCCCAAAAAATAATAACCAATGATAAATTTATTTAATATAATTTTATAAAATAATGTTAGGTCGAGAAAAATATCATAGGAAAATGTTGCTGATCTTTGGGGATGAAGAGAAAAGCAGATCAGGAAATGTTTAGCAAGATAATAGAATATACAAAATGGTAGAACATTGCTTAAGAGGTTTTCAAATTACTCTTAGACTGGAAGAACTGTGTTGCAAAGACAAAGTACATGTTGCTGGAGGTGGTATTAGATCTGATTTTTTCATACACTTATGGAATAGCCAATAAATTTAGAGGCTATTTTGGAGTAAGTCCTAAGAATTAAACCAACTATAATGAATTAGGCTTAATTGGGCAGCTAGAGTTTAATGTTTACCATACCAATTCTTGGAATCACCCTGGGCTGGAGAAGCCAAACTTTAAGAAGGATTTTAGATTTTTTCAAAACCAGACACTAAAGAGATATATAAGGCCAAAATGTGACTGAAAGAAGTATCTGTCAACAAAATTCAACACTGGAAATGTGTGAAGTTTTTAAGGATCACTGGAAAGGGCTACATCAGTATACTTTCTTACCAACTCTTTCCCCTTCTTGCATTTTGGTTTAAATTAAATGGAAGTTACACAATGGGAAATCAATATTTTGTTGTTCCAAACATTGTGCTCACCTTGGGGGCACAATATTCATGTAACTCTAGTGGGAGATTCTTTTGAAGGGGAGTTGAGAATGGCTGGAAAAAAGTTGAGACTGATCAAAAAGAGTAACCTCCCAGTGCAGTGTTGTCTCTCTAAGTGGAAGTCAAAAAATTTGAAAAACAGAGGCCCTTATTGAAGCTGACACTGCATGGCTTTAATTTATGTCTTAAGCCTGAGAGAATTCCTGCCTTAAAGCCATAAATGCACACAAGCTTTGTAAGAATGAAATATTTTAAAACAGAGGTGTACTCCATCCAGTCTGTAGGTCGCATTCCAGGTATCACACAAGGTCAGCAACTCATTCCCCTCTACCACCCTGGTATGCGTTATTTTGTCAGATCTCCCATGGGCATTCTTAGAAAACAAGGATATGTAGAAGATAGGTTAGAGTTTTTAGTTTCTGAAATAGCCATCGAGTCCAGGGGCACCATCTTTAAATGGTTTAAGGAATTCTATGAAGGTATCCCCTTCCAAAATATCTCTCATTCATTTGTTCATCATTGAGCAATTGCTATAGCCTAGAAACCTTAATCACTTGCTCCCATAAGACTGTACCTGAAATTCCATATAGCAACTCATTGCTTTGAATCCTATTTAATCTTCAAGAGTCCTCCCTTAAAATAAAATCTGTGAAAGGTCATTTATTAGTAGATGCTTATTTTTCATAATAGGTAGTTCTGAGTGAGTGGGTGAAGAGGCAAATTCTTTCTTAAGGAGTCTATACTTAATCATAACTGCAGCAAGCAGATTTTTGGATAAGACATGATGATTAGCTAGTTGGATAGCAAGACGTTTGCTTAATGTTATTATTTGCTCAAGGGTTCTGAGATTCCTGATTACTCATGGGCTGCCTAAAGTCTCATATTTACAAAGGTGAAACAAAAAAATTAGAAACCCTACTCCTGGGTGTAGCTAGACAAAGAATCTGCAAAAATGGACAGACAGAAGATAAAACATCAGGGGACAAAGAAGTAGAAGGGAGAATGCCAAAGACAACATCACCCACTTTGACATTTTACTTAGAATTTGCTCCTATCAAGGTCCTTAAGAAGGAGAACTTGTAGCAAGAAAGAATAAGCAAATTACTTCCTGTATATCATTTCATTTAGGTCTCATAACATGTCTGAAGTTGGTGGTAACATGAGGTCTATTGAAAAGTAAATGGTGAAGATGTGGACCCCAAGTCCTTACAGTTTGATCTAGCCACCAAGTGTCCATGCTTTACTGAATTCCCAAAGGCTCTACAGGCAAAGTTTACTAGAAGTAAGGGCACACATTTTATTTACAGCTCAAGTGCCTGCCCCATATCCGTCCTTGGCATACTGCCTTGATAGGGGTTGAGCCACACAGGGTTCTTGAAGACCCGCCTCCCCTCTTTAAGGTTCCATCCTAAGACTGCCTTAAGATTTCTCCTCCATGTATTCTTTATTTGGCTTCAATCCAGTTCCTGTTTTTGATATATGCGGGGAGGGGGGGGGGAGTGATCCCAAATCCCTACTGCCGACCTAGCCACACAAGCCACAGCAAATATAGAAGTGGAAAGGAAAAGCAAATATCAGTCAGATTTATTGTGATGGCTTTAATTAATTCACAAAAACTTCCCTCACCAGTATCATTGTGTGTGTTTTGAGAACTCTATTTTTCCTCACTTTCATATCAGAGTTCCTCTGTGATAGGCTGGAGGCAGAGTGAGCAAGGACAATAGATTACTAAGGAAGTTTGACACTCCCTGATAGAAAGTGTGATCAGCAGGTGAAAACCTGAGTCTCAGAGAGGAGAAATAGCGTGGCTAATGTCACACAACTAACCAGTTATTAGCACCTTGGACTTAGGTCGGGTTGATTCCAAAGCCTCTACTCTTTGTATTATAATAATTGTAGAAAGGTATTGTGAATATTATTTGTGAACTTTAAAGGTAAGTTTCTAAGGTCTTTCCAAGAAAATGTGATTAGATTATATCACAAAAGAAGTTATTTATGGCATTGCTTGGCATTTTAGAATGTAGAGAATTTAATAGTTTGTAATCTGTGTAACCACCAGTGTTCATTGTACTCGTATGGTATACTGGACACTGTGTCACAGCTTTACATGGGTTATTTTAATTCTGAAGGTGAAGTATTATCACCTTCCACCATGTCTGACAGATACAATCGAAATTTGGAGAGAGAGCAGAAGTAGTATGTCCAGAATCATGCAAGTCAGGACTGAGCCCCGTTCAGGAGCTCTTCTGCACTCAGCTGGCATTTTCAGTGAGCTTACCATAGCTTACTGGGTGCCCAGCAATACATAACATTAATAAGTCTCTCAAAAATCCCTCTAAATTAAGACCAAAGATGTTAAGTCAATAAGATTTCATCAACATTGTCTCTGAATGATTCCATAAACTTTAGTACGTATACATATTTTATATATGTATATATATATATATATATATATATAGAGAGAGAGAGAGAGAGAGAGAGAGTATATGTATGTGTATGTATATATCTTTATATCTCTATCTATCTATCTATCTATATCATATGTATATATAGATACTCATTTCAAGGTAAATGTAAAAGCAAACTTGATTCAGTATTCTACAGTTTGTCAGTAGAATAGCAGATACTATGCTATGCAATGAAAGAAAAATGGTGAACAAAGTTCATAGTTTAATGAAGTTTTCTGAGACATAATCAATAAGATTAAGCACATACATGTGAAAGACAGAAGAAGAATTATGTAATAAGCCATAGCAATGAAGAAGAAAGGACTATGTCTACAACTATCAACATAGATATATTTCAAAAACATGTTGTCTACAGAAAAATGATATATTTTGGTAAATGTACAACATATACAGTGCAATGGTGTATTATTGTTAATGGTGTTTTTATGTGTATGTGTGTATAAGAAATAGGAGTGGATTTGAAGTATGTAAATCAAGCTCATGATAGTATTTCTCTTAGGTCAGGGCCACATGCAATAGGACTAGGTATAAACAAAATAAACTCCATACAGAAGAAAACACTGGAAGGAAAGAAAATTAAATATTAATTAATTCTCAGTTGTGGATCAATTTCTTATAGTCTTCTTTATCCTTCTGTATGTGTGAGTAAAATTTTCTAGGTAAGAAAATCAGAAAAATAGAGACCGTAACAGAAACACACAGGATGGTTCTTGCCTAAGTGGGCAGGTAGGAAAGTCTCTGTATAAAAGTGATGCTAGACTTGAGATTTGTGGGTTTAAAAATTTTTTTCATGTTCATTTATTTATTTTGAGAGAGAAAGAGAGAGAGAGCAAACATATGAGCACGGGAGAGGCACTGAGAGAGGGAGAGAGAGAATCCCAAGCAGGCTCCATGTTGTCAGCACAGAGCCTGGTGCTATCAGTGAAAAGCTGAACTCAGGGCTGATCTCATGAACCGCAGGATCGTAATCTGAGCTGAAATCAAGAGCCAAATGCTTAACTGACCAAGCCACCCATGCACCCCTCAAGTTGAGATTTAAAGGGTGATAGCAATTTTCTGAATATATTAAAAGAAAGTATATTCCAGGTAAAGATCAAAGCCTGGAATGAGAATATCTTAGTTTAGGGAATTTCTCTCTCTCTCTCTTACACCCCAGCCTAGGCTTAGAAATGAGAGGCAGCATGGACTTGTGGGGAACTGGCTTGAATCCATAGGGAAACTCCTATTCTGTCACTCATGACGCCTGTGTGTGCTTACCACATGGCCCTGTTCTTGGCCACACTTACTACTAAAGTTGTACACAGGGGTCTCTCTGCTGGGTGTTACAGGCATGAACAGCAACTGTGAGTAAGACAGAAGGTTTGGGCTGTGTTCCAGCTGATGTTAACACTAGACTATTTTCCCTACTGTCAGATCAAGGCTGGAAACAGGTTAAGGAATGCTTTTTTTGTACGTAAATGCAATTCTTCTAATTCACAGGCAAGAGGGCATGTATGTTAAGATAAATTCATTTTATTTTATTTTTTCCTTTTCTATTCATTTTCAAAACCCTCTTCTCCACCAACAAATTGTGATAAGTGATATAATGGTACACTGGATCCTCATTCTTCTTTGACAAAATGATGAATCCGAGTGACGGCTGCTTGGGGTCAAAGATTTTGCTCTTTGATAGTCTTTGATCTTAGGATACATCCAAATCATCTGTCCCACACTCCACTGCCAACACCATCATGTTCTATTTCAAGTTTTTCAAGCTGAATTGTCTGAGAATTCTTGCTAAGATTTTAAGAAGTGATTTATAAAATAAACTGGTATTCAAGTGTTTTGTGAAATCACTGATTTAAACAAAATTCCAAATGCTATCAAGATATCATTGAGATTTAGGAAATCCATCTTATAGAGTTAATATGATTGAAATCATTTTCAAAAAGAATATACTGGTAAGTTCACTGGATACTTTGGTCTAAGCCAGTAAAATTCTTTTTGATAAGGATCACCCCCATCCTCTTATAGAGGAATGTACTGTATAACAATCAAGGGAATTTTGGAATGGGATCAAAGGCAGGCTTCCAGGAACGAGCCAAATTTAAACTAAAAGCAAAGATTTCTGCACTTTCAAAATGCCTTGGCAATACTCAAGAATATTTGATAGTATTCATTGTTCCCAGAATGTCCTATCATGTAGTGTGGAGGGAAAGGTAAACTATCCTATTTCTCTCTATACTCTCAATACTCGGAAAACCAGTAGTGGGTTTTTCCACGCTAAACGGTTCTCTAATTCTCAGTGGACACAGACTGGGTGTCCTACACTTTAACTCAATTCTAACACCAACTGTTCAGAGTTAGTTCAAACGCCCCACAGGCTAAGTAAGGGCTGTCATACAAGACTCCCCCACGTTGTCACCTGTACTGCTGACGAAGCAGCTATAAATTAGGGGTTCCTATGACCCACTCCTCAGGTTTGAGAATTTACTAGAAAGGCCAGACAACTCAGGAAAACAGTTTACTTAGAGGATTACCAGTTTATTGTAAAAGGATACAACAAAGATGGGAGGGATGCACACACAGGGCATGGTATGGAGGAAGGGACGCAGAATTTCCACACTTTCTCCACATGTGCCACACTCCCAGAACCTCACTTGATGTGTTCAGTAACCGGATGGTCTCTGCACCCCAGTGTTTAAGAGTTTTTGTGGACGTTCCAACACAGGCATAATTGAGTAAATCATCAGTTGTTAGTGACTGAATTCAATCTCCTTCCCCTCTCCTGCTCCCAGAGGTCTGGGGGTGCAGCTGCAATTCCCACTTCTAACAACATGGTTGGTTCCTCTGGCAACAAGCCCTCATCCTCCAAGACTTACCTCATTAACACAAACTCAGGTATGGTTGGAAAGGGCTCATTATGAATAACAAAAGATGGTCTATCCCTATCACAAAAGTTCTAAAAGTTTAGTAGCTCTGTGTCAGGAACCAGGGAAGAAGGCTAACTACATCTGTTATTACATCACAGTATCACAGGAGTTTAAAAGGCATTAAAGTCTTTGAGCATATACTACTGTATAAATGGCACCCTGAGAGATAGAAGTTAGCCAAAAAATATTATCTCTGGTATCTCTGCTGCTGTTGGGTAATATGTTCCATGTATGTCTGTTGGGTCCATTGGGTCTAAAGTTGTGTTCACGTCCATGATTTCCTTACTAACTTTCTGTCTGGATGATCCATCCATTGTTGAAAGTAGGGTAGTGAAGTCCCCACCTCTCATTGCACTGCCATCTATTTCCACCTTCACATCTGTTAACATTTACTTAATATATTTGGGTGTTCTGATGTTGGATGCATATATGATTGTTATATCATTTATCTTTATTCTTTGTGTCTGGTTATAGTTGTTGACTTAACATCTATTTTGTCTGATGCAAATATAGATAGCCTTGTTCTCTTTTCATTTCTATTTGCTTGGAATATATTTTTCTGTCTTTTCACTTTCAGCCTATGTGTCCCTAAAGCTGAAGTTAGTTTCTTGTAGGCAACATATACAAGACAGGACAAAGAATTCACTGGTCCACATGACAATAATGCCAATGTTGAGAAACGTAGCCTAAAAGGTTTGTTTTCATGTGTGGTTCTTTATGAAGATCATTTGAGAACGCTTAATACATTAAGATATTATAATATTATAATTAATTTGAGTTATTTCAGTAGTATTACAGTTAATATGAATTATTCTTTTAGCAAATATTAATAAGTAAAATTGATATTAAAAATATTTTTGGAAAAATATGGACTGTGATACTACTCGAGCTAATTTAGACTTCAGTAATTCCTGGGAATTTACCTTAATGAAAGCATTATCTTCAAAATTAAAAACAAAAACAAGAAAATAGGTTTCATAACAGACTATAATGCTATAGTAATTAAAATAATATGCTACTAACAGAGAGGGAGGGAGGGAAACCATAAGAGACTCTTAAATACAGAGAACAAACTAAGGGTTGATGTGGGAGTGGGGGAGAGGGGAAAATGGGTGATGGGCAAGGAGGAGGGAACTTGTTGGGATGAGCACTGGGTGTTGTAGGCAAGTGATGAACGATGGGACTCTACCCCCAAAACCAAGAGCACATTGTACACACTGTATGTTAGCCAGTTTGAAAATAAATTATATTATAAATAAATAAATAAAATAATATGCTACATGCATATGAATATACAAAGACATTAATGAAAAGAATGCAGAAAGACAGATATATTTGGGATACGATATCTGAATGAGATAAAATATCAACTATGTAAGAAAAGGAAGCAATTTTTAATACATTATGTTGGGACAATTAAACTATTCCTTTAAGGAAAAACTAAATCAGATGCCAACCTCTTGCTACACATATAAACACATTCTCTACCAAATGGATTTAAGTGCTCAGTTAAACAATAAAAACATTTGAAGAAAATATAGAAGACTTTATAATTTTCAAATCTAGATGCCATAAATAAAGTACTTAGTTTAATTGACTAACATTTCAAAATTTCTATAAAGCAAAGGCAATTGAAAGAGAAAAAGTGAAAGAGAATATTGGAATAGACATATTCTCTGACCATGGGATTCATATACTACATATAACAATGGCATCACATAAATTTGTACACAAACACAAGTGTGTACAAGAATATCACTTGCAATTACAACTGCTCTGTAACATGTAAATGTGGGAAACTTTCATGTTCAGCAATAGGGAAGCGGTTATATATCTGAAAAGAAGGCCATACAATGGGATACTCTGCAGCAATAAAAATGTGGGTAGACCTATATTTAATGACTGAAATGTTTCTAAGACATTGTTGAATGAAAGAGCTGGTTACACATTATTACTACTATTGACATTATTACTACTGCTTCACATTTACTAGCTAACAATTTAGTGAAGATTATAGAAGTTTGGCACTGCCCCGTATACATAGTAAATTTGTTTAATCCTTGTAACAACCCAGATGATAGGCACTATTATTATCTTCATACCACTAAAAAAGAAATCAAAGAACAAAGAGTTTACTTTCTTTATTTTTTTTTAAGCTTATTTATTTATTTTGAGAGAGTGAAAAAGAGAGAACCCCAGGCAGGTTCCTCACTGTCAGCATGTAGCCTGACACAGGACTTAAACCCACAAACTATGAGATCATGACCTGAGCTGAAACCAAGAGTCAGATGCTTAACCGAGACACCCAGGGGCTCCAAGAGCAAAGAGTTTAAATAAGTTTCCAGCATCCCACAACTTGTGAATGTGGGAGCTAGGATTGAATCCAGGCAATCTGGCTCCAAAGAAATCACTTTTAGTGACCACAATCTTCATTCATTAACACCTTAAATATTTACTGGCATTAAGCACTCTAGGTGCTGAGAACATAGTAATAAATGAACCAGATGAAAAACCTGCTCAGATGGATCTTGCACTCTATTGGGTACATCGTGGGCAAAAACATAAATTATGTGACGCCATAAGGTGAGAACTATGATGACACATACGTCAGGGACAAGGATGGTATGGAGGAGAATATGTGGAAGGGAGGAAGTTTCGGTTCTTAACAGGGGAGCTAGGAAAGGTCTCAATAAAGGGAGAGGTTAGAAATAAAAGAAGTAAGGAGCTGTGCCTGCTGTCCATCTTGGGGAAGACAATTTCAGGAAGAGGAAAGAGCAATGTAAAGCATTTATATGTTAGGTAGAAGCTCATGGCCAGCCAAAACAAAGCAAGCTGGAATATATTTGGGAATAATTGCATATGTGAATTTAAATATGTGAAAACATTCTAGCTCTCTCTGTTTCTCCCCTGCTCCTGCTCTCTGTCTCTCAAAAATAAATAAACATTAAAAAAAGGGGGGTGGAGGGCTGGGGGGCTCCTTCGGTTAAGCATCCTACTTCGGCTCAAGTCATGATCTCAGTTTGTGAGTTCGAGCCCCTCATCGGGCTCTGTGCTGACAGCTCAGGGCCTGGAGCCTCCTTGGGATTCTGTGTCTCCCTCTCTCTCTGCTTATCCCCTGCTCATGCTCTCTCCCTCTGTCTCTCAAAAATAAATAAATGTTAAAATTAATTAAATATATGTAAATATTCTGAAAGGAAGCACATTAAACCACAAAAGCAATCATATCTATAGATGGAAGTGGGGCTCAGCAGTGGTGTGTGAGATGTATAAACATGTATATGCATGTGTGAGTTTGGGGGATGAAGAATAAAAGGGGATATTCACATGTTTCTTACATGCTTCTACTTCATTATAATTTAGGAATGTGCTGTGTATCATTTCTATAATAAATAAAATTATATTGTGGAAAAAATGTTTGGAAAACATGAAAGCAAATCATACGTGAGTCAACATAAGCACCCGATTTGTTGTGTCACTCATTTGCACACCAATATATTTTAAAGTTTCTATAGAAACATAAATGTCTTCTTTAACATTTTCTATTGTTATTATTTATTAACAACAAAATGAAATACATTCATAAATATAAAGATATAAGTATATAACTGCGTGTCTTAAAAAAAAAAAAAAACTTGAAATAAGCGTCTAAGGAGTCCATGTGAATTGCCCCAAAGAGATTTATGGTTTGTCTTCAGTGAAAATGTTGTATTTTACCCAGATCATATATTAAACTTTTAGTTCGATAATTCACCCTGACATAAGCTACTTGTACTTACAGATTTACTATACATTATGCAGGGCAAAAGGGCAAAAGACTAGAAAACTATACACATCTTGAATTATGTGTGAATACAGGCCGATACATTTTTAAAAACTCAATTGACAACATGAATCATATTTAGATCAATATAGTTTGGAAACCTGAAGGATAATGTTTAAAATCCAATTGTCTAAAACAAAAATTGAGTGGACCTAGGGAATATTGAAAGAAAGAAATAAAAATCTATTAAATGATACACATAATGGCACAGTTGTTTGTTCTGACATTTATAAATCTATCTTTAGTAGATTGGGGTTACCAGGAAAGTGTGTCATATAAAGACTAGAAAATTAGACAAGTGAAGGAAAAAAAAATGCTTGTTTTCTATAAGACGAAGCTCAAAACTAAATGTTAAAATATCAAGGTGTTTTTAATGAGTATGTGAGGATGTAAGAGGTATGCAAGTGATAAAGTTAATTACCTTAAAGATTAATTCTAGACGTATGTACAATAACACCTAGAGAAAAATGAGTACAACAGTAAGGAATTAGCAACTATTTCTATAAATTCATTTCATTTCAGAGAGTCTTGAAACTTAGAAGGGACTAACATAACAAAATGCTTTTTAAATACCTAAAGATAGGAACAAACAAGCAAAAACCCTTAGACTAGCTGGTTCCTTAAGCCTAGAGAAAGTTCTGGAATATCGAACACAGGCAACACTAATACAGTAACAACAGAGAAGTAGACAAGGGTAGGAATCAGGAGTAGGTACTAAAAGAGGGAATGGAGGACTATCACTTTTAGGAATTCCTATAAAAGATTCCCACTACATAGGCCCAAGAAATGATGTAGTATTTTATTGTGTGGAATTTTGAAAGCGTTCCCAGGCTTTAGAGAAAGGTAGCAAGCCTATTTTAATGTTTGTCCCTAGTTTCTGTACCTTGTGTTTTGAGAGGGACACATTCTATAGATAGGTTTACACAAGCAATTGCAAGTTGATGGCTTTTTTTTTTAAAATAAAATATATTAGTTTGTCACAGTTCAAATGTAAAAGGATGGCAGGATTAATTATTGCAAGGCCTAAAACAAAATATTCTTTTTTTTTTTTAAATTTTTTTTAACGTTTTATTTATTTATTTATTTATTTATTTATTTATTTATTTTCAACGTTTATTTATTTTTTGGAACAGAGAGAGACAGAGCATGAACGGGGGAGGGTCAGAGAGAGAGGGAGACACAGAATCGGAAACAGGCTCCAGGCTCTGAGCCGTCAGCCCAGAGCCCAACGCGGGGCTCGAACTCCCGGACCGCGAGATCGTGACCTGGCTGAAGTCGGACGCTTAACCGACTGCGCCACCCAGGCGCCCCTAAAACAAAATATTCTGATCAGTTTTTGGAATAATGAAGAATTCCAGATTGTTTTAACATTAAGTGGGAGTTTTAAGGTATTTCCTTATTTCTATTCTGAAGGATCTGTCTTTGCCTGACTTGAGGGCAGAGAGGTATGTTAGCTCGCCACTTATAAACAACACTCCTCTTTGACTAGCAAAGTAATTCAGACCTTGCTCCACATGTGATTATAGGACTGGCTTGGAAGAAAATTTGAAACTTGGGGGAAATTATTATTGGGTCCCATGGGCTAAAAGAGCCAAACAGAGGCAATCTACTCTTGCTCAGAAATCATTTCTTTCTTGCTGTTGTCCCCTCCTCATGCTTGTCTCCTCTCCAATCAATCCAAATTGCCCTATTCACGCTGTCTCCCCCGGCTGGGCTTCTTAAAGACATACTCTGGCTGCAAGAAACACGATGAATTCACAAGATGCCCAGTACTTTCTCACATGAGATCTGGGCTAAGGAACAGGCTGTTTTGTAAATTGTGGATACGCATCTTCCTGGCTTTTTAGGCAGATGATACCGAACATATTGCTTTCCTTGGGAAGCAAAACTTGAAAAGTGGGTTTGATTGGGCTAGGACCAAAGCGGGGCCAGAGAGGTTTTTATCTCTAGGTGTGCAGAGACATCGTTTTGATAACTACATTCTGTACCTTATGAAGGCACACGCAGGGTCTGTGTCAGCTGGCATTTTTCTGTGTGCAAATGATAGAAACCCACCTCAAAGAAACTTTTGAAAATGTGGTAACAGAAACATATCATATCACTAAGGAACATCAGAACATTTGAGCCTCAAGAATGTGGCTTCTGGGATTGGGGTGACTTCTGGGATGTCGGGGATTTAAATCACTTCAGGATCCATTTTGTCCTGTTCTCCATGCTCCCTGTTGTATGGTGGCTTTATCCTCTGAAAACAGCCTTTTCACTTGAGGCTAAACCATGGCCACTTAAAGCTCCAGACTTACAACTTCCCAGCTTGGCTCCTTGAAAGAAACGCTCCTTTTCTGTGAACTCTAATTTGGAAAATTTTAGGAAAACTCTCTGATTGAGCCAACCCAGGACTAGTCATGGCGGCTGGGAAGAAGAGTACAGAGAAGTTCTCATTCCCATACATGACAGAACAGGGTAGAATCTAAAAAGCAATTCAGATCTCATCAGAGGGGCTGGCAGACAAAATCATAAATGCCCTCTTCAGTCTCAGAGCATCCAGACAGTGAAAGAGCGGTGGGACTGACACTCTCTCATCTTTATTTCCTAAAGGTAAGTGACTCTTGCAGCGTGCTTTCCAATTCACAAAGTATTATTTTTAAGTATATATGAAGTCTTGAAGTCTCAAATCCTACCATTATTATACCCATTTTCCAAAAGTGCCAGCTTTCCAAGTACAGATGTACAAAAAGATTGTTAAGCCGCCCTCCCAAAATAAATGAAAGGAAGTACTCAAATCTACAATCTTTCAAGGTCTGGACCCACGTTTTTTGTATAAACAATGGAAACTAAGAAATACACGCTACTAGCTATCTCTTAGATGCTAACGGGACATCTAGGTATTTTCATTGCTCATGACTCTTCATGTATAACCATGAAAATACTAACATTTTTCACCAAATATCAAGCCAAAAAAAAAAAGAATAAGAATGTGGAGGAGCAGCGGAGGAAGAGGAAGATGAGGAAAAGGAGGAATAGAAGAAGGAGAAGAAGAAGAAAGACAAGAGGATGAAAAGAAACAAGCAGACATAAAATAGGCAGCTTAGATTTTCTCAATAATAATACCATTTGTGGACAGGTTGCATAACTATTTCACATAAATTATCACATTAAATGCCACAATAGCATACAGAAGAAAAAAAATAATGTTTTATCCCTATTTTGCAGATGAGGTTTAGGTAGGTTAAGAAATGTTTTTATATAAACAGTGAACTTCAGGGTTGTATTTAAATGTCAGATTATCGACCTTTTGCCGGAAGAGGATGTAACTCCGGTTATTGATACTTCATGGGTCTTCCTCTAATTTTTGCATTTTTTACATTAGGCTCTTGAGTATATGAAAACCTCAAATGAGGTTCATGGCAGCATCTTAGGTGGGTAACAGAATAACTTAAAATTTGATGCAAATTTTTGTGTGTGTATGTTTCTGGAGGGAGGGCTCTTAACTTTCACCCGATCGTCCCAAACTCTGAAACACATTGCACACAAATAAGCTTAAGAACTACAATTTTTTTTTTTTTGCTTTTTAAGTTCAGTTCTGATAAATACACACTGACCGAGTATCCATGGTGCCAGCAGGGGATTTGAATGCTCAGAGTGTTGGGAGTTTCAGTCTCTGTCTTCAACCATTGCAGTAAAGGAGTCATGCTCACCACACTATATTGTTAGCTTTGTGTCTTCCATGACTTGGACCACAGCTTGGCGAGACTATTCATATCTGTATAATTATATTCTTTACCCAGACCAGTCGTATTTAGAAATTCTCCCAACTGCAGCTAGAATACCACCATGTCAATGTGCTCGGTGTTTACATAAGTGGGCTCACTCTTCAGTATGCTTCTAGAACACAAATAGCTTTTCACAGACTTGTGGCCTGCCCATAGCTCTTTCTGGCATGTTCACTTTAGATCTAGTGCCCATGAGGACCTGCAAATGCGATGCATAAGGATCTCAACTGGGCATCAAGAGCAAAGGTGGGCAGAACAGGGCAGTGAGAAGAATAAAGGAAGCCACACAGTGCGTGTGCTGATTGCTGCAGAGTGGCGGCAGTGGGCATTGCTGGGAAGAAGTGGGAAGAAAGCCCCCAGCTGCGCCTCACCAACTCAGGATGTCAGGAGGGGCACTCTCAGCGTTAAGGATGACAGAAGTCATTGAGATTTACAAAGGAGTCAGTGCCTGGGTGGTGGTGGGGTCTGGCAATGGAGGGACGCTGCTATCATAGCAGCTTGAAGTCTGATTAAAGTGCAAATGCCAAGTGAAGAATTTCTTCAAAAGACCAGCACAGTAATAGCAATATATCGAAGTTGTTTGGGCTATTCATTTTCAAAATGCAGCCTATTACACAATGAAAAATAGGGCAACCTGATAGAATAGACAGAGGGTCTTTTCAGACAGAAAATATCAATAGATAAGATCATACCTGTAAGTGGAAAAGGGCAAAGGGATTCTGAGCAGCAAGTATTTGAAAAGTACTGTTCCAGCCCCTGCTTTATAGTTCAATATCGCACCACCACATTCAATACAAAATTCAGTACTGTATTAGATTTCAAAGTCTGGCCATATTGAAGTCACCTAAAAGGCAAGGAAGCAAAGTCTTTCATCACTCTCATTGTGAATGTGACAGACTTTCAAAGGAAAACTGTCTTCTGTTTCTGATAGTTCATTCCCATTTCACAAAGATGTCGGGATCAGCTCATGCCTCTGCCCTCATCCCCACTGCTTCCACCGACTGCATCCACTTACTTTCTTGCTTTCACGTGCAGGCCTGAACCTGGACTTCCCCAGGGACTGGAAGTTGCCTCCGTAGGAAATAAATTAAGATGCTGCTCGGTTGAAGCAGATGATGTGCTTCATACCAAAGATGTTTTGCTTCTGCTGCCCCATACCTATCTCTTCCCTTAATAGTTCTCTTGGTCCTGAGACTGATGAGAAAGGCAGTGTAATAGACTCGAAAGAGATGGGATACAGGATCAGGAAGACAAATTCTACATCTGGCTTCATTACTATTGGCCAGATGAGTCTGGCCAAGTTACATAGACTCTCTGAGCCAATGTCTCTTCTCTCCACAATGATATTACTTTATGCTTAATTGTGTTTGGGAGAGAATTGGATGAGCTTACACTTAGCATAGTGCCTGTTATACAATGGTGTTGCTCACACTGCCACTTCTGGATCTTCTGCTTTCTTTTCAGCTTCAAAGTATTGCCCCATTTGTGGCTACCCATTTAGCTTGTTTTATATACACTTGCCTGGTCTTATTTGTCTGTCCACTGATTTTCTTCAACTCTACAGCATTTGCTTATAGCTACATATTGGACAGCACTTTTGATCCTGCCTTAATCACTGCTTTAGTGTGTATGATGGCCATGCTCAGATCTCCCAAAGAGAGCATAACTGACTGACAGCCTCAGCTGCTGCTACCCTGCACCCATCTACCACTGCATCAAGCCAAGGCTGCATTTCCTATAAGTTGCTCCCTAACAACGACTGACTATAATAGCTGTACTGTGATAGTCAATTTTATGTGTCAACTTAAACAGATATTTGGTCCAACATAATTCCAAATGTTTCTATGAATGTATGTTTCAGATAAAATTAACATTTAAATAAATAGATTTTGAGTAAAGAAGATTATGCTCCAGGATATGAGTGGGCCTGATATAATCAGCTGAAGCCTTACAGAAAAAATACTGATCTCTCTGGAGAAAGCACAAATTTTGCCAGGAGATGGCTTTTGGATTCAAACTTCAACTCTTTTCTGGGTCTCCAGCCTGCCACCCGACCTGGAAGACTTTGGACTTGCCAAGCCTCCATCAGCAGATGAGCCAATTCCTTAAAGTCTAAGTTCCTTAAAATCTACCACACACACACACACACACACACACACACCCTATTGGTTCAATATTATGTGCTTTTCATTTAAGGTAAATAACTTCTAAAAAAGACAACTCTCTGAGCTCTTTTATATTTTCAGGAGTGGACCAAGCACAGGGAAAAAATTTAGGACTATTTCCTTGCCAAATAAGTGGTGACTGTTCCTTACTTCAACTGTCGTTTTTTTTTAAGGTGTTGATAAGGCATGCATCAACATGCATAGCAAAGTGCTTGGCACATACAGATTGTTAATTATGATTAATGGCTTCCAATCTTACTTCCAGCTTCCTTTCCTTTTTCTGATGTCATCTCATTTCATTGCTCTTTGATGGCTGCTGTATGAGTTAAACAGACACTTAGTGGCAATGGTGGGACAGACAGACTCAAGGAAGAAAATCCTCTCTTTCACTTCTCAATCCCAAGCCACACATGCTCTAAATCTGCAAATATTTATTGAGTACTTTGTAGACGCAAAGCATATTACTAGACACTGAAGAGGAGAGGGGAAAGGACACAAAGATGTGTAAGACAAAAACTTCTGCTTTCTAGGAGTTTATAACTGGATAAGAGACATAAATCAACTCAAATATAAGAGAGACTGAATACACATTCATACACCATCTCTAATAGGATCTTCTGGAAAGAGTTTAATCTCAGCCCACCCCTGTGAATGTGTAACCCATTTGATACCTTGCTCAGTAGTTGGTATCCAGCTCAATGACATTCCATGCAGGGAGCTCTTAATGTTAACTATGAATTACATAAACATTTTCCTCCATTCTCATTTAAATTTTCTATTATCTAATTTCACTGAATTCCTAGTATTATGGGAAAGAAGTGAATAGGAGTGCTCAGCTGAACTTTTTGTTTTAAGATTTCAACTTTTACCCTCTTCTAACAAATTTCTTCTTGCTTGCTCTCCTCTCCAAATGAAATAATCTTGACCTTCTTCATCTTTTCTCATGTGCATCTAATCATTTTGCTTGCACTTCTGTAGACCTTTCCTACAGTCTTTCTGCTGTGAGCAGATACCTCTTTTGAGATGTTCATAATGACTGTTAGACCTTTTTCCTGAGAGGTTACACTGTAATTCAAAATCTATCAGTGTGCATCAGTAGCTTAAATTATGCCTCATAATATAAAGTACCGTTTTCTTGTCTTGGCTCAATTGTATCTGACAAAGGATTATTCAACTACCCACTTTTTGTGCTTCCTTCTGGAGTTCCTCAAAATATTCCCCACTCCTAACTAGCCAAATAATTCTCTGTTACCAACACATTTTGCAACCTCATTATTCAGAAGGCTCTCCAGATTGATTGGTGTTAACATACATAAAAAATCTGGTTCCAATACCATTCCCTGGGGCACCTTTCTATTAACCTCCTTTCAGGCTAACAACATCATTTATTTCTACCTTTCATTTTCATTGTTATCCATTTTTTTTTAACATCAAGGTTTTACAAGACAAAATTTTACCTCTCACCTCTCGGGTCCTACCTAAGGCTGAAATGGATCCTAAATGTCTTCTGGTTAGGGACTTGATCAAAAGCCTTTTGAATGTCTAAATATTTAATGCCCACTACTTCTCTACACTTCACAATTTTGTTAACTCTTTCAAAAATTCCAACTAGATTAGAAAGCCATGATTTATCCAGGCAGAAGCTGCGTATACTACCCACCTGGGTGTTTTATAACTCTTAGTAATGATTTTATCAGCTATTTTTTCTCATCCTGAAGGTAACACTCATTGGTAAGTAATTCTCTAGGTAACTCTGAGCTCATTATTTAAAGATGGGCACTCCTGCCTGTTTGTCCAGACAAATAGGCACCTAATGGAGATTCAGACCAAATAACAAAAAACCTATTTTCTCTCTGACATGTTCAACCACCGTCCTAAAACACCTTGGGGCATGGCACGTCAGAGCAAAAAGAAAGCTTTAGTTGAGTATTAAATGAACACAGTGTACTTTGCCTGCCCTGAAAGGAACATTAAGCTAGATTTAGTTTAGATATAAGAAAAAAATTCCCTGACAAGCCTCGCTAGCCCCAGCATGGGTATGAAGAGTGGCTGTGAATTCTTCTTTCTCCAGCAATTTCTGAAAATAGAGTAAGTCTTCCTTTTTCAGATGTGGCTTCCTTGCAGTCCTTGTGAAGAGGGAAGGGATGTGATAACCTCTGGAAGCCAACTTTCAGTCTTATTTTATGATTTCGGTTTTGAACTCAGTATATCTTAGGGGAAACAAACAGAGAAAATAAACTTACAGAATATCTCACAGAGCAAATGGAATGATAGTAACTGTCAGAGAACACAAGCGAGTTAAAAAAATGTATTCAAATTAAAACTGAAGTACCCTCAAGGTGACCCAACTAAATTTGCTGAAAGGATGAGAGGAATTGACAAAACTAATCAACAAAGGTAATCACCAGAATGTACACTAAGTGCTCCAGGTGCAGTGTTGCTAAAGGACCCTCCACTCAGATTAGGGGGGCTCAAATGGATGACAATCAGAAATGAAGAGAAACACCTGATAAGGGAGTGGACATGGAGTAGGAAGAAGACAGGACAAGTGGCAGAAGATTGCTCTTTTTCTTTCCTTTTTTGACTTCCAGTGATTCAAGTTTATAATAGGATTATAACACATTCATAATAATTGAAAAACAGTGCTCAAGCAGTGGATGTATCAGTGTACTGCATTCAGGTGGGGAAGATGGACGCAAGAACTCACAGCAGGAACAGGAATTAAAGGGTGATCTTTCTAGAATATAAATCTAATCATGCCATTTGCTTGATGAAAACAATTTGATGGCTTCTCATTGCTCTGTGAAAGAATAAAATAAGATATCATAGATTTTATGCAGGTTTAGCTACAAAATTTGTTTGCCGCTTGTTCAAAAGGCAGCAAGGAAAAGGATGCTAAAATCCCATAAAGATATTAAAATGTAAAGGTGTCTTTCTTCTATATTCTTTTTCTCTACCTGCCATGGTGTATGTTATTTGCTGTTTAATGTCTTTCTTCAGGCATGGAAATATTCTTCTTCTTAGGCATCTCCCCTTCTCATAGACCTGATGCCCCAACTTGTAGTAGATGGGTCACCCCTAAAGGACTGCAACTTGTCTGTTGGCATAGGGACCAGGGCTGGACAAGAGGTTTATGAGTTGCATGTACCATATCCCACCCCAAGATGCTGTGAGAACTCAACTGATCCTAAGACTCCTTGAGCCTACAATAGAAAGGGCAGCAGTTAATGGCCATTGGCATGGAGTGGGGGCCCGGGTGGGAATTGGCAGAGAAAAGGGCAGCCAAAAAGCATCAGGGAAGGTGAAGAGGTGGGAGGAGGTGAAACCATGTAGGACCTGAGTCTCCAAGCCTCTCTTGCCCCACATATATTCTATTGTCCATTGTCATCAACCTCATCAACCTCCTTCCAAAATTCGAATTCAAAGATAATATTACAGGTTATTAAACCCGAAGTGTGGGCCTCTTCTGAGAATGGGATCCTTTGTTGGTGTACTGGTTATCTGCCCATGAATCTGGCCCTGACCTTATCATACACTTGACACGTTTGAGAGCAAAAGGAGGTGCTAACTACCTGGAATACTGAGATAACAGGGGAAACAGAGACTGCCCCAGGTAAATCAGGAGAGTTAAACTGCTCCAAGCAATTCTACTATATGATTATATATAATTATTTATATATCTCTTCTTTGACATTTAGATTGATCACACATTTCATTATTATAGATAATACTTTAACAAACACCTTTGGACAATTCTGAACATGTTTGAGAATTTTTCTAACAGGATGATTTTCAAGTTGAAGGGTACAACCAACTGATGTCTTGAAATCAACTGAATGCCTTGTAACCATTCAAGGACAGGAGTGGAATGGATGGGATATAATGGGATGGGATGGGATGGGATGGGATGGGATGGGATGGAATGGAATGGAATGGAATGGAATGGAATGGAATGGAATAGAATAGAATAGAATAGAATAGAATAGAATAGAATAGAAAGAAGAGAATAAAGATTCTATCAAATAGGATGTAAAAGGCTAAGTATTATATTGTGCAATTGTCATGTATATAAGTATGTATGCATATTCTGATTTGCAATGGGAAAAATACATATGTATTTTTTATATACAGTTGGTCCTTGAACACAGATGTTATGGGGGTCTACCCCACACACAATTGAAAATTCATGTATAACTTTGGACTCCCCCCAAATTTAACTACTAATAGTCTGTTGATTGAAAACCTTACAGATAACATAGTCAACTAATACATATTTTGTATAGTATATGTATTATATATTGTATTCTTACAATAAAGTAAGTTAGAGAAAAGAAAATGTTATTAAGAAAATCATAAGGGAGAGAAAATACAATTTACAGTACTGTGCTATAAAAAAAACCTCCATATAAGTGAACCAGTGCAGTTCAAATCTATATTGTTTAAGGGTCAACTGTATACTTATTATTTATGTACATACATATAAAGTAAAATACTTATGTATGTTTATTTACTGTGGATTGCTGTCAAAAAGTTTGGAAGCTGCTGTTCCAGAGTTTATAACTCAAAGTACAATTGCTAGACCACAAGGTATTTTCATATTTTGTCGATATTGACAATTTCTTTCAAAGTAGTTGCACCAAATTTTCCTCTTGACTTTAAATTTTCTGGTTCTCTGTCTACTCTCCAACAATTAAGATACTCAGACAATTATGCAATGCTCAGAATCCTCGCACATGCTCAGAATTGTCCCAAGATATTTGGGACAACCTAAAAAATAGGGAATTTTACCTCATTTTAATTGGCAACTTTCTGATGAATAAACAACTTTTCACATTTTTATTGACCAGAAAAGTTGTTTTAAAAATTGTCTAGTAGGGATACCAGGCTGGCTTTGGCAGTAGAGCATGTGACTCTTGATCTTGGAGTTGTAAGTTCAAGTCCCACATTGGGTGTAGAGATTACTTAAAAATAAAATCTTTAAAAATAAATAAATAAATAAATAAATAAATAAATAAATAAATAATAAAATTGCTTAAAAAATTATCTGGTAACATTTTTTGTTAATTTTTCTACTGAGTTGTGTGTCAATTATTTTTAAATGTTTGAACTCTATAAAATATATTTTTATATGTTCATTTAAATATATTTTTTCAGGAAAACATATATAAAAATTATCCATGCCTATAAATGATCCTTTGAACAAAACAGACATTATCAAAATTGGAGTTTGGTGGAGGGCACCTGGGTGGGTCAGTCAGTTAAGCATCTGACTTCGGCTCAGGTCAGGATCTTTCAGTTCGTGAGTTTGAGCCCTGCCTCAGGCTCTGTGGTGACAGCTCAGAGCCTGGAGCCTGCTTCGGATTCTGTGTCTCCCTCTCTCTTTGCCCCTTCCCCTGCTCACACTCTGTCTCGGTTTCTGTCTCTCAAAAATAAATAAACAAACAAATAAAACATTCAAATTGGAGTTTGGGAATATATATCTATCCATCAATCATGTTGATTATTTTGTTCAAATTACTATTTTTAATAATAGTTTGTCTAAGGGATGTCTCAATTACAAAACATCCATTTATGATTGATATTTATGTTTTCCTTATAATTCTGTTAAATGTTTTTTAATTTATTTTTAATTTATATTTCTGGCATAAAATGTCATAACTATTATACCTTTCTGTCATTTCCCCTTTATATGAAGTAATTATATTCTTCATTCAATGATAGTTTATAAGTTAATGTTCATTAGTTTATCACATGTTATTTTGCCACCTTACTTTTTAGTTGTTATTTGGGTAATACTATTATCCATCCTTTGTTGTCAATATTTCTGTGCTCTTAACATTTTATGTGTTTCTTGTAAATTGAATCTAGTTTGATAGTGAGATTTTGTTCATCTAATCATAGAATCCTATTTTTTAGATGGGTACATATGATCATTTCTATTAATGTAATTCTTGACAAATGATTACTGTCAATTTGTGTTTTCTCTTTTTCATGCTTTCTTCATTTTTTTCTGCTTTCCCTGCCTTCTATTAGGTAAGTAAGTTCTCTTAATCACTCCCCTCTATTTCTCTTCTATTTGGTTTTGAAGATTTAAATTTATTATTTACAAGTATTGTTAATATTTAGCGCTCTTACCTAGCTTAATAAAAAAATAAATGAATCAATATCACTATCTTTCTAGCCAAAGGAGCTCTTCTTCATGTATTAGTAAGTTATTTCTACCTTCATTTATACCTTTCCCAAACTATTAATTACGATTCTTAATTTATATAGTGTTTACTTAGATTTACTAATATGTACACTTTTTCCCCCTCACCATTATTTTTGGTATGCAGTTTATTTCTTCTTGAGAAGTTCTGTAGTAAGGGTCTGTGAGGAGTGAAAAAAACAAAACAAAACACCTCTTTGTTTTCTTGCAAGTGTCTTTCCTACACTCAAATTTGAATGAATGCTTTATAGAATTTTATAGTCACAGTTTATTTACTCTAGCTGTCTTCTGGCATGTATTATTGCTGATGAGAAGTCAGCTGTCAATCTGATTCTTGTTATTTTGTAGATAAACTATTTTTCCTCTCTAGTAACTTAATATAGTCTCTGTGTTCATGAACTGCTGTTTTAGCATGATGTGTCCAAGTCTGTATTTCTTTTTGCTTTTCCTTATAATTCAGTGTGCTTTTTCAATGTGAAGACTAACATCACTTATAATTCTAAAAAAATTCTTACCGATTCTTTCTGTGAATAGATTTTTCCCCCAACATTTAAAAAATTCTCTTCTTCTGGGAATTGGCTAAATATATATTGTGACCTTCCTTTCAATAACCTACATATCTTAATACTCTATTTATAATTTTTATCTCTTCATTTCTCTGTTTCCTACAAAGTTATCCCTTCATATCTATACCTTTCAGTTAATTAATTCTATATTAAAAATGTCTATATATCCCATCTATTTGCTTTTTAGTATCAATGACTATGTATATATATATATTTTTTCATAAAGTCTGGTTGATTATTTTACAAGATACCTTGTAGTTTTCATATAGTACATTTCCCCTTCACGATTTAATTTTCTTCAAAAATATCTTTAAGCATGTTAAACATGCTTATTTTATAATCTCCAGGTTCTTTTTTTTTTTCTCTTGGGGATGTCGGGGGTTCTTTCTTTTTTTTTTTTTTAAATTTTTTTTTTCAACGTTTATTTATTTTTGGGACAGAGAGAGCCAGAGCATGAACGGGGGAGGGGCAGAGAGAGAGGGAGACACAGAATCGGAAGCAGGCTCCAGGCTCTGAGCCATCAGCCCAGAGCCCGACGCGGGGCTCGAACTCACAGACCGCGAGATCGTGACCTGGCTGAAGTCGGACGCTTAACCGACTGCGCCATCCAGGCGCCCCAGTCGGGGGTTATTTCTATTTCTTTAGGCTTTAATTCTTTTTTGTTGTTATTTGTTCTGGCTCATCCAGGTACTGTGAGATCTGACATTTGTACTTTTTAGGGCCTTCTATAAGGGAACAATATAAAATTACTAATACAAATTTAGATGCCAAAGTAAATATTTCTTTAAAATGATGATAAATTGTAAGACTTTTTTAAAATTTCGTGTTTTCTAACTTTATACTTTATTTTTATTTCCTAGGATATGTTACAAGAATAGTAAAATGAACTCCTATGTATCATTCATTTTGTTTTGTTAATTGTTAATACTTTGTGCTCTCTCTCTTTTTCTCCTGCTACCCTCATATCTGGAGTGCTTGGTTTCATAGGATGACAAACTCTGCAATACAACTTCTTGTCCTGCACAATATCAGATGAGTTGATCCAGTGGGCATTGGGAGGATGTCTGGAAATCATTCCTACATTGGGTCAGCGAGTAATAACTTACCTACACAAGAAAGTGATTGAGAATCACATGAGTATATCCCAGTAAACTTCAATTTCCTTTAGGTGGATCCAAAATATTCTAAGGTCACCCTACTACCACTCAACACAAGAGGAACTGTGACGGAGGGGAAATTACAGCAAAAAACGAACACAGTCTAAACTGATTACACTTAAAATATCTTAAAATATCTTACTCGAAAATTTTATAAAGTCATACATGGCCATGAGGACATATTATCAAGGCCTTTCCCATGATCTTTGAAGAGACATACATCCCCCATGGTAGTTTATTTTATGATATGATTTGTCTTTTTTTTTTTTAATTTAAATTTTAGTTAGCCAACATACAGTGCAATATTGTCTTCAGGAGAAGAATTCAGTGATTCATCACTTCCATATAACACCCATGCTCAGCACAAGTGCCCTCCTTACTCCCCATCATTCATCTAGCCCATCCCTCACCCACCTCCCTCCATCAATCCTCAGTCTATCATTTTTAAAAAATGTTTATTTATTTTTGAGAGACAGACAGAAAGAGACAGAGCATGAGCAGGGGAGGAGCAGAGAGAGGGAGACACAGAATCTGAAGCAGGATCCAGGCTTTGAGCTCTCTTTATAGAGCCCGATGTGGGGCTCTGAACCATGAGATCATGACCCGAACCGAAGTCAGATGTTCAACTGACTGGGCCACCCAGGCACCCCCCTCAGTTTGTCATTGTTATTGGGAATTCATCTTCAGTAGAATTTTAATTTGTTAAAGTTTTGAGGTATTCATGTACCCTAGATTGTCAATGTTTTCTTCCACAACAAACCAGAATATTCTTCTGCTGGAAGCCTCAGGGTTTTCCAGTCCTTCAGATTTTCTGCAGGGAGTGTGGTCCTATTCCACATCTCACAAAGCCCTTTGATATGTCCCTTGTCTCTACATGGGCTGTAGAAATGGTCAATATCTGATCTGAAAACCTAGTGGATCAGTACTGTACAAGTCTTAGCCACTCTAGTTTTCATTTATCTCTTTATTTCTGCCTATGGAAATTTCTTTTTCTCCCTTCAGGTATTGGTAATATAGTTAAAATCACCTTTTATTATATATAAAGCATTTATATCTTTTTGGGTAAGGGGGTCTGTTCAAATAAGTCTGTCCCACCATACTGCTTGAGAAGCTGCCTCTTCCTTTATCATGACACCATTTTCCATCTTCTAACCCACTATGCTACAACCATGTTGACCTTCAATTTCTTTAATTCACCCTACTCCCTCCTGGCTCCTGATCCTGACCATTACCCTTGCAGGGGATACTTCATTAACTTCTAATTATCCTATTAATCTGAGTTCAAATGTCATTTCCTCAAGGAAGCTGCTGATACACATCAGGTCCTTTGGTCATACATTTTTACTTTACCATGTATGTTTCTTGCCACAGCACTTATTGTCATTTATAATGATATATTTCAGTGATGTATTAATATCTGTCATTCCCACTAAAATGTGCACTATGATATAGGATGCTGAATAGGATATCTCCTTTGGAGGAGGGGAAATGGTGACTAGGACTCATGACCAAGAACAGAAGCACTCAACATTCTATGTTAAGCTCTGGCAGAACAGACTCTTTACAGAAAATCAGTATGTCAGCTACCACATGCATCGTGTTTTTAGTCTACTGTGTGTGTGGAGTTTTTTTTGTAAGCAGTATGGCTGTGCTAAGATAACTAACATTTTTCACCACCAAATAATTCTTCAGGGAAGTGATAATACATAACATTTTTAGCTTTGACTATGTGTTTTATGTGCAATATCTTATTCAATTTTCATAAGTGATCTTAAAGGCTAGGGAATATTTAAAATCTGTTTCCTTTTAAATTTTTTAATGTTTATTTAATATATTTTTGAGAGAGAGAGAGAGACAGAGACAGAGCAGGAGAGGGACAGAGAGGGAGACACAGAATCTGAAGTAGGCTCTAGGCTCTGAGGTGTCAGCACAGAGTCCAATGCAGGGCTCAAACTCATGAACTGTGAGATCATGATCTGAGCTGAAGTTGGATGCTCAACTGACTGAGCCACGCAGGCACCCCAATTCTTTTTTTTTTGTTAGGGCCTCAAAGTGGCTCAGTCGTTGAAGCACCCAACTCTTGATCTCAGCTCAGGTCTTGATCTCAGGGTTGTGAGTTTAAGGCCAGTGTTGAGGCTTGCTCCGTGCTCAGCATGGAGCCTACTAAATAAATAAGTAAGTAAATAAGTAAGTAAGTAAACAAATAAAACTCTGTTTCTTGTAACTAAGAGCACTGACTAATGTAATGTGAACTTCAAGATGGTTAAATTACTATATTTCAAGTGTATAGACCTTATTATTATTCTTATCACCAGTCAGATGAGTTTGCTAAAAGGGAAAAAAAGAGAATATGCTAAACACCAGAAATGCCAGAAGACTTATCTTTGTGTTACAAAATAGGCATGGCATATTTTCACTATAAAGAAGGTCTTGTAATTATTTGTTTGTTAAAACATGCAATAACTTTTGATGAAGGTTTCATTGAAATTGTTTGTGTGATTGTATATTGTGGTCCAAATAGTTTTGGATTTCACGATCTAGTAAAATTTCAAGCAACACAATAAAATGAATGTCTCTTATCGGCACTATTTCATAAAAAAAAGTCTTGTCGTTTTAACAGCAAAAGGTTAAAAAAAATACATAAGCTTAGAATAAAAGAGCCATTTAATTTGGATGTGCAAAAACGGTTCTAAGTAGGACATTCAAAGCAATACAGACTTGTCTCAGGAAACAAGAGAGATCTCAAATAAGCAATTTAATATTACACCTACAGGAACTAGAAAAAGAAGTGCAAAGCCCAAAGTTAGTAGAAGTAAAAAAAAAAAAAAGAAAAAAGAAAAAAGAAAAAAAAAAGAAATAATAAAGACCAGAGCAAAAATAAATGAAATAGAGACTAAAAATACAATAGAAAAAATCAACGACTAAGAGCTGGATCTTTGAAAAGATCAAATTGATAAACTTTTGGCTATACTCACTGAGGAGAAAAAAAGAGGAAACTCAAATAAATAAAATCATGAAATGAAAGATGGGAAGTTACAACTTCCCATAAAACACAAAGGAACATGAGACAACTATGAAAAATTACACAGCAATGAATTAGACAACCTAAAAGAAATGGATAATTCCTAGAAACAAATCCTTATCTTCCAAGACTGAACAACAGAGAAACAGAAAATCTGAATGGATCAATTATCAGCAAGGAGATTGAATCAGTAATCAAAAATGTCCCAACAAACAAAAGTCCAGGACCAGATGACTTCACTGGTGAACTTTACTAATCATTTAAAGAATATTTAACATCAATTTCTCAAAAACTCTTCCAAAAAGGTGAAAAGAAGGAAACACTTCCAAACTTAGTTTATGAGGCTAGTATTACACTGATACTGAAATCAGACCAAGAAAAAAGAAAATTATAGGCCAATATCTCTGATTAACATAGATGTAAAAATCTCAACAAAATATTAGCAAAAAAAAATTCAACAATACATTTAACAAAATCATACACCATGATCAAATGAGATTTATTCTTGGGATGCAGGGATGATTCAACATCCACAAATTAATCAACATGATACACTATTAACAAAATTAAGGATAAAAGTCATATGATCTTCTCAACAGATGCAGAAAAAGCATTTGAAAAAATTCAACATACACTTATAATAAAAACTCTGAAAACAATGTGTATAGAGGAAATGTACCTCAACACAATAAGAGCCATATATGACAAATCTACAGCTAACATTGCACTTAACAGTGAAAATCTGAAAGATTTTCCTCTAAAATCAAGAACAAGACAAAGATGCCCTCTCATGACACTTTTATTCAACATAGTATTGAAAATCCTAGCCAGAGCAATTAGGCAAGAACAAGAAATAAGAGGTACTCTAATTAGAAAGGAAGAAGTTAAACTGACACTATTTGTGGATGACACGATTTTTTATTAGAAAACCTTGAAGACACTATCAAAAACTGTTAGAACTAAGAAACAAAACAGTAAAGTTTCAGGGCACAAAACCAATACTCAAAATCTGTTCCATTTTTTACACTAATAAACTGTCAGAAAAATTAAGAAAACAATCCTACTTATAATTGCATAAAAATAATAAAATACCTAGGAATACATTTAACCAAAGAGTTGTATGACCTGTACACTGAAAATGACAGGCACTAATGAAAGAATTTGAAGAATATACAAAGAAATGTAAAGCTATTCCATGCTCATGGACTGGAAGAATTAATATTGTTGAAATGTCCATATTACACAAGGCATCCATCCTATAGATTCAGTACAACTCTTATCAAACTTCCAATGACATTTTTTTTCACAGAAATGGAACAAACAATCCTAAAAAAGACTCTAAATAACTGAAGCAATCTTGAGGAAGAAGAACAAAGCTAGAGGTAACACACTCCTTTGTTTCAAACTATATTACAAAGCTGTGATCAAAATGCAATATTGTATTGGCATAAAAACAGACACACACAGACCAGTAGAACAGAATAGAGAGCACAGAAATAAACCCGTACATATATGGCCAATTAACTTATGACTAAGGATCCAAGAACATACAATGGGGAAAGGATATCTCTTCAATAAATGATGTTGGAAAACTGGATAGCCACATGCAAAAGGAGATTGAGTCACTCTGGTACTCCATACACAAAAAATAATTCAAAATGGATTATAGATTTGAACATAAGCCCAGAAACCATGAAACTTCTAGAAGAAAACATAGGTGGTGAGCTCCTTGATATTGCTCTCAGAGATACTTTCTTGGCTCTGACTCCCAAGGCATTGACAACAAAAGCAAAAATAAACAAATGGGACTGCAACAAACTTAAAGGCTCTGCACCATCAACAAAGGAAGCCATCAACAAAACGAAAAGGCAACTTATTGACTAGGAGAAGACATTTGCAAATGATATATCCGACAAGAGGCTAATACCCAAAATGTGTAAAGAACTCATATGAACCCAATAACAGCAACAACAACAAAATTCCAAGTAATCCGAATAAAAAAAATGGGCAGACATTGTGAATAGATAATTTTTCAAGGAAGATATACACATGCCAACAGGCACATGAAAAGATGCTCAATATCACTAATCATCAGGGAAATGCAAGTCAAAACCACACACAAAACCTCACACCTGTCATAATGACTATTATCAAAAAGACAAGAAATTACAAGTATTGGCAAGGATGTGGAGAAAAGGGAACCCTTGTTCATAGCTGGTAAAAATACGAATTGGCGCAGCCGCTGTGGAAAACAGTACAGACATTTCTCAACAAATTAAAAAATAACTAACATTTAATAACTAACATTAAAAATAACTAACATAACAGCCATTCTACTTCTAGGTATTTATCCAAAGAAAACAGCAACACTATTTTGAAAAGATACATACACCACTATGTTTACTGCAGCATTATTCAAAATAGCCAAGATATGAGCACAATCAAAACATCCACTGACAGATGAATGGATAAAGAAGGAATACTACTAAGCCATATAAATGAATACAATTTTGCCATTTATGACAACATGGATGGACCTTGCGGGTATTATGTTAAGTAAAATAAGGCAGAGAGGGAACGACAAATATCATAGTATTTAACTCATATGTGGAATCCAAAAAACAAATGAGAAAACAAAATCCATAGGTACAGAGAACAGATTGATGGTTGCTGGATGGGAGGGGGCTTAGAGATGGGCAAAATGGAAAATGGAGAACAATACACACAAACTTCCATTCATAAAATAAGTAAGTCATGGGAATGTAATGTACAACATGGTGACTAGTCAGTAATATTATACTGCATATTCTGTAACTTTATATAATAGACTTATAGGTGATCATTCCGCAATGTATACAAATATTGAATCATTATGTTCTATGTCTGAAACTAACAATGTTTTATGTCAATTATATCTCAATAATAAAAACAGAACTAATATTTAGGAACTGCTACCATAGAAAAGGGAGTTGAACCTCATGTGGCTTAGGCAAAGGATCCTAAAGGTTGAATATTAGGAGCGATTTCTATTGAAGACTAATCAGAAAATAATAGCCATTTCTGGTTTTATAATGGGATATGATTTGCGTAGAGCTTTCAGGAATGCACTATGCAGGGAGAGAGGCACTGCATCTTTTTCATGTGCTTCCCTATTGGCAACTGAAGAGCATAGAGATGTAGACACCAATTACCTTAGTCTATAATAGCAAATGATGTGCCCTTCTTAATTCCTTCTCAGAAAAGCGTGCTACGAGTGCCATGTTAACGCCTTCTCCTAACACATCTCTGAATTCTAGATGTACAATGCTGAGTGCCACCCAGTGCTTTTTAATGCTTTCTTCACAGCCTGCTATTTTCAGCTTCATTCTTCACGTTTGTTTTAGCTCTCAGACATGTCAACATGTTCCCTTCAGCACTACATATCATAATACATCTCTCTGAAAGTGACAAAAAATGCTCATAAAAAAATTCCCATGCAAAATGATAATGCCACACTTTAGAATAAATGCCGTCTTGACTGGTTAACATATTTCCAGAAATATTCTAAAATAATTATCTTCACGCCCCAATTTCCTCATTTGGTTTCGCAGCGCTTTGTTCTCTGACCTTGTTGTGAGTAAAATGACTGCTTCACATATGTTCCATTCTTCTTTGGGAAGAGAGAACGTTGTTACTTTCTGAGCATCACAGTGATGCATGCATCGCAGTTAGGGAGGGCAGCACATTCTCCCAGGGCACAGCCCTACCCCAATATCTCAGAAAGTGACATTTATTTTTACAGGTCATGAGTGTAGCTTTTACCTCATAACATTGTATGGGTTCAGTGCATCTAAATAACACAAGTCTAAGAGGAAGAAAATGGAATGCACAATGTTATCAGTGCCATTCATTCTCAACACGGTGAATGCTGATCCAGGAATGGGGGTTGGCAGGGGCCACAAAGAAGGCAGTTCACAGGGTCAAGAAAAACCTTTGCAAACTGTCTTCTTAGCCTCTGATTTCTCTAAGATGTGGAGAGCCTAGAGTGGAAAACCATTAGTTGAGTGGGACAAAACACCATTAAGTGGTGCAGCACTTGGTGAGGAAGACCAACTTGAGCAGCATTTTTCATCCTGAAATTTTATTATGATTTGTGTGTGTGTGTATCTTATTCTCTCTTGGTTTTCTAAGAATACGTTTGATTAACCCTTTGAAAATAATCTAATCTAAGCTATGGAAAAAATGTAATTTCATTGAAAAAAAAGCACCTCTGTGCCCAATATCTACCTTTATATGCTATACTGTTGTTACTGGGGAAAACATTTGTGTCATGAATGGAATGGTACCATAATTATCTCCTTTGAGAACTGCATGGTCATAACCCTACCACATGTAAATTTGTGTGTATGCATATATACATTATACACATAAAATATTTTAACATTAAAATATATGTGTATGTATTATACACATATGTTATATGCATATATAATACGCATACATTACATATTTTATATATGCACACATATATAATATTTTAATGTTTTTATAAGCTTGAAAATTTTCCATAAACTATGCAAAGACCTTTGCTTTCAGGCCCAAGTAAAATTTTGCTAACAGCCATCTGATCACTTGTTTATTCCCTTCCTAAAAGTATATAGCACTATTTGGATTATTAGCTTACATTTTGTATTTATAGAACTAGTTTTTCAGAGTCTTTAGTAGAAAAAATTTTTAATGAATAATTACTTGTCTTTTCCTAATCTCCAATACATAGCACTTGGATTTATAAAGATAAGTCACACATAAAGATATACTATTATTTATCTATATAAATGAGACAAACAATTCTGGAAAAAAAGTGGTTATTCATGAAAGTGTTGAAACTTTCCAATTCCAGATTCTGATCTTGTTTCTAAATTCAAAATAAATATGAAAACCTATTTCATATTATGCCCATCCATCTGAGGGTGAATTAAGCATGAAGGTCAGCTAAAGTTACATTGGTAGCTGATTTTCCCTGATGGCTCACTGGAGAAATGATTTAGTAGATACCATTTCAGGTTACCTCTTTTAACACTGAATGTCAGGGAGCTGATAATGTTTGATAAGAAGCAGGAGGAGCCTAATTTTTGATTGTTTAATTAAAGTATTCAGGCACTAATTTATGTTTACAGAAAATATGTATTGGGTCCTTTTCTCAAAAAATTCCCAGTCTAGTTGCAGGAGACAGCAAAATCAACAGGCATTTATAATTCAGAGTAGTTGAGGTAAACGTCGCAAATTAAGGGCCACTTAATTCTCTGGTGGGCTTAGGGATGGATGTCCAAGTTCGTATTTTAGTTTATAAAGAGAGTAGGAATTAACTAGGAAAACACAAGACAGCCAGTGTTCATTACAGTTCTTTAAGAGAAACTACCTTGCATGATAGGTGTTAATATTCTCATTTTCCAGTGGAAAAAAAATGAAACTTGGAAAAGGCATACAGTTACGATGAGGTAGAGGCAGAAATTTGAGCCCAGGTCTGAGTCACTCTAAAACTCATACTATTGCCTCTTTTTTGGTTTTTTGGTTTTTGTCTTTTGCTCTAATTGACCCTTACTATGCCAAATCCTCTATTTAAAGAGGCAATACTTAATGCCATAATTAGTGCACTGAACTACATATCTATATGCAGTTCTTGAATATTCTGTACTACACAGTTACTACATTCAACAGCTATTATAGATACATATGTATGCTATGCAAGTTGTAAAAGAAATAATAACGAAATAAATTTACAAGGTGCATGCTGTACTTTGATGATGCCAATTTGTTTTCTTTTCCAAATGCTGTTAATGTCACTGTCATCTCTACTGCCAGAGGCATTTCTGTATAACCTGTCTGCTGCCATGCTCATTTAGAAAAGGAAACCTATCAGTACAACAGGATAGGAATTTCTCCCCCTCCCTTCCCACCATGAGCTTCATTTCAAAAAGCTGTTTGTTTTGTCCTAATTGTAATTGAATGAGTCTTTGTCATCCATCAATGTCTGCATTCCACAATCTTCACAATATTGAGGTTGATATTATATTCATCTTGGATATAGCAATGGCACCAAATGACACACATAATAACTCTGCTTAAAGCTAAGTTGGTTCACTCAAGGAGGGGCCAGCACTTGCAGAAATCATGTGCTTGGCCTTAGTCTCACAAGAGCTTCCACAAATTCAGGGCTCTTATCTTCTTGCTCTCATGCAAACCAGAGAAGGAAACAAACAACCTACATTGGAAACACAGGTTCACAGGCTGACTGAAAGGATCAAACCCTGCAGTGCAAGTGGTGGCAAAGGAAGGGGTGCTGGCCCCCAGGATTCCTTGATTACTGATATAGCAGCTCTGGGAACTCAAACCAAACTCATAAGAATATTCAAGATTAATTCTGCATAACCTAATAAAAATGGAGGGAAATGAAGAGGAGGAAGGAAACAGCATGCATGAATGGCTACATACACACCAAGCTCTCTACCGAGCATTTTGCTGTGTCTCACTGGGTCCTTACAACTCTGGTAGGAAAGCACTATTTGGCCTATTTTTATCATTCAGAAGTTCAAAAATTGGCCACAAGGTTCCATGGAAGATCTATAATTACCATTTGAAGTGTATCATTCAACCTGCTTTTTGCTGTATACAGTAGGCAGGCAATCTGCACTGGATGGAAAAATGTGTACTCAAGAAATCTCTCAGGGGTGCCTGGGGGGCTCAGCCACTTAAAAGTATGACTCTTGATTTCTGCTCAGGTCATGACCTTGTCGTTCGTGAGATCGAGCCCCACGCTGGGCTCTGTGCTGACAGCACAAAGCCTATTTGGGATTCTTTCTCCTTCTCTCTCTGCTCCTCCCTGACTTGTGCTCACACGCATGTACTCTCTCTGTCAAAATAAACATTTTTTAAAACTCCCTCCATCACCCCCATCCTATTTTCCTGCTTTTCCCCCTAATCTAAAATTTTGCTGCCACTTGACCATTTTGATCTGCAACAAATCTGACCTAGTCAGTGGTTTTTTTCTGTGCCTATTTAATTCAGAAAGTTCACTCACTAATTACTAAACTTGGAAATCATGTTAGGATCATGTGTCTGCCAAGTGCTCAATACAGAAAACAATCTCTAACTACTGTTCTTAGGTTAAGAAGTACAACAAAGAGAACACTCCAACCAAATGCCCAGTGCCTTTTCTTGACTGGGCTTCGGTTCCAAGCCTGCTGTCCTACTTCAGTGAGAGGCTAGATGATGGGGAAGCTGTCATGTCTTTCTCTTGTCCTTTTGAGGCTGAGCTCAAAGCTCGCCTATGCTAAACCTTCCCACACCCTTGTGCTTCTTTTAATTGTTTAGGACTACAGTTACCACCCAAGCAGTTTGCAGCCCATACCCTCAGGTTTAACCACTCTAATAGAAAATCAGCAAAAATGAGTAGAAGGGCTCATTTGCATTCCAGGATCTGTAAAAGTGGAAAAACTTTCTGTGTCTCTGAAAACGATATATGGGAAAAGTCACAGTCAAAAATGGGATGGGTTGGTTTTACCATAGTTACTATTAGTATTGGAGGAAGTCCTAGTTTCAATAGATCCCAATCTGTCTCCCCCCTCCCCCCGCCCCCACCTGTCTTAGGGCTTCTGAGAGAGGGAATACCATTACAAAATATACTTCTTAAAATGCTAGCTTCAGTGCAGGCTCTCTGGGCTGTCCTTTCCAGCCCATAGGCCTGCCAAGATGATACACATTTATTTTGACTGCTACTGTCTTAGCCTTCTCTGTTCTCTTGTCTGTATGAAATTTACTGATCTCCTTTTCACTAGTTATTTTTAAAAAATGGCTGTTTCACTTCTTCTGAACTTTAACAAGTTATTCCTTAATTTTACATCCTGCCTTACTACTGCCCACCCACAGAGCAAACACACACTACATGTTACACTACGAGTTTTATCCTCCAGAGCTGCCGGTCTGGGCAGAAGGGTCCCTATATGCTGAAAAAACCATGACTGCTATGACCAAGAAACCTTAATAATCATGAAAGCTGCTGGGACAAATGCAACCCTTGTCCCTGTTTTGTTATGGCTCAGTACATAATTAGTCCTCATGTATGATTTTACCCTTATCAGAGAGTTAAGGGAAATCTATCTCTGATTGTTATAGTAATGGGGATAATTGATGGGTAGGTCAAATATCAGTGGTCAGCTCCATAAGGTAAGCATTCTCAACAGGTTTTCTTAGTTTAGTCTAGAAGGCTGCTGAATGTGTGGGTGCCATATTTCTTTTCTCTAAAGTATGTGTTAAAAATCAAAAACAGGGGTGCCTGGGTGGTGCAGTCGGTTGAGCGTCCGACTTCAGCCAGGTCACGATCTCGCGGTCCGGGAGTTCGAGCCCCGCATCAGGCTCTGGGCTGATGGCTCAGAGCCTGGAGCCTGTTTCCGATTCTGTGTCTCCCTCTCTCTCTGCCCCTCCCCCGTTCATGCTCTGTCTCTCTCTGTCCCAAAAATAAATAAACGTTGAAAAAAAAAATTAAAAAAAAAAATCAAAAACAATGATGGCCAAGAAGCCTGGTTATGTCTTCCTTCTTAAAACGCCCAAAGAGCTTTAGAAAAGTACCCTGGGAAAATTAATAGCTATCTGAAATTTTTCCCGGGGATAAGGACCCCAAAATGAAAAGACATAGCTCAGAGTTGTGTGAGAAAGATAGACGTGAAAAGATATCATCATAATATTCTATACTGATACCATATTATCACATTTCAAGATATAATGGTTATACAAAAGATTGAGAGGTTAGGGGAAGCTTCACAGAATACACCTTGCATGCTAAAATACAACATATGTGAATTGGGACTGAAGTTCAGGAATATAATACATTGGAGAATCATGAGGGAATATTCTGTAGTGGATTCTCTGGAGAGGAAAGGGAAATAAGAAGGGTGTTGGAAACAATCAAAATACAAGGCAACTGCCGTCTACCCTAAGGAATAAGCAGGTGTTTAGAAACATGTAGTTACAGGGAAAGATAGCAGTTTAAGTAGACAGATACCACTGCTTGCATAAATTGTGGTTTCCTAAAAGTGAGAAGAGAGAGAAAGTATCTGCCTGGATAGAGTGGTGAGGTTTTCTGCTGGGCTCTACATGTTTACTGGCTTGAGTCACAGGCTTTGAGAAAAATATTGACTATCAAGGGCTTAGGACATAAGGTATGTTATGTTCTTAGAGCAATGTTTTTTTTTAATGTTTATTTATTTTTTGAGAGATTGACAGAGTGTGAGCAGGGGAGGGGCAGAGAGAGAGAGAGAGGAAGACACAGAATCTGAAGCAGGCTCCAGGCTCTGATCTGTCAATACAGAGCCCGACGCGGGGCTTGAACCCATAAACTGCCAGATCATGACCTGAGCCAAAGTTGGATGCTCAACTGACTGAGCCACCCAGGAGCCCCTAGAGCAATGTTTAAGTGGTGGATTACAGTATCCGGGTTGAGTACAGAAATAAGAGTCGTCAGTTGGGGATTATTGATGTGGACAGAGTAGCAATTTGGATTCTGTTTAATTCCTATAACAGAGTGTGAGTGCAAAGGAAAGTAAAAATGAAGGAAAAGTAGAAAAGGCAAAAAAATCACCTACTATGTGCAATACACAGTACAGTGTTTTCTGTGCTATGATTCTAGGAGTGTAGTTAGATACTAGGCATGTCAATTCAGAGATCTTGAAATTAAAGAAGTCCAAGATAGGACAATGCTCAGTATTTCACCTATGACTTCCACCTGTAATCCCCATGCCTGGAGTTACTCATCCATATAAATACACCTTCCCATTAGTCTTGATTTGGCCTCAAGATCATTCTCAGTCCAACAATTCAGTCATTCATTAGCAGTTCATCAATACTGATATGAGAGATAAAATCTTCTTGCTCTCCCAGATTTAGGTAACACTTCATTGAAATTGGAATGTGAGATGATTCCCCTTTGCTGTCTCTGACTTAAGGTGCTGGTTTTGCAGGTAGGAACTACTTATTTCCGTTTCCCATCCCATTTCTTTTGTAGTCAAGTTTTGTGACAAAAGATTACTCTCCCAACTATTTTCTACTGGTGCCAATGTTTTCACCTCTGAAACCAACCAATAGTGTAATATGGGGGTTTGTGAGTACCCATTCATTTTAAACAAGATTGTTCGAGGAGTTTATGCAACTTGTTTCCTAAGTGGATGGTGAGCTGCAAAAAGAAATTCCTATTTATTTTACATTCTCCTCAGTGCCTCACTCCTGTGGGGGTACACAGCAGGTACATAATAAATACTTGTTGTCTTAGTTGAGTTTCAAACCTTTCATATAAGCTGTTATGATTTAGCTAAAGAATGTTATAGCCTTTAGAAGGGCTAATTACAGCCTATAATTCGACTGACCTGTGCTGGTTCTGAAGTACTTAGTGGTAATAATACTGTTTTTGCAAGATGGATATTTTACTGTTGAGCCTGTCTGGTTTGAGAGGCTCGCTGTTTTATGGTCTGTGTGTGGTAATCATTTGGATGTAATGATCAAATGGGGGTTGCCCAAATTGATCGTTATAACAGGATTCCACTGTAATTACATTTCCATAAATGATACTCAAATTCACTAGGGAAATCAACAACCCCTTGGTGTGCCTACTTCCAGCACTGATTACAAGTTCAGGTTCTATAGCACTTTCTAAACAAAAGGTAATTAAAATTTTACAACCCATAGTTAAGCCAAAATGAAAAGGCAGCTTTTTGTTCTAGATTCAAAAGTGCTGCTCTTTGTAGACATCAGAAGACAATTCAATTTACAAGAATAGGCAGGTGTTTGGATCTTATACAGATTAATACATGCATATTTTAAGCATCTTGGAATCAGAGACTCAAGGGTTAAAAGTCCAGCTGCATTATGTCTATATCTATGTCATCTTGAGTAAGTCATTAAATCTCCCTGAGCTTCAGTTTTCTCATCTTTAAAATAGGGATAATACAATTTCTGCCTCATTAGGTTTTTGAGACAATGAAATGACTTATTGCTTGTGAAGCGCTGACCACAAAGTGCTGGTTGAACATGTTAGTTAAGTACTCAACATACCTTAGCTATTATTATTGTCATTTTGATTTTCTTTTTAAATCCAGCCATCTTTTCCCTAGTAACACCATAAGAAACAATATATTTATTCCCTTTGCCTTAGCAAAAATTGAATGTTTCCAACCCCGTATATGCCAATACCTGGCATTCTTAGTTTATTAATTCTTCTGTTCTAGAATTCTCTGGCTTAGCTGCTATGTCTCAGACATATATGATCATGTTCATCTCTAGACAGTGGGTTTTGTTATCTTATCAGATTAATTAGAATATTCCATAAACTTCAGATTCTCATTGTCCTAAAGCAGCTATCACTATAAACATGCAAGAGGTCATGGGATGATTCCAAATGCACATTCCCACAGTGCCTTCCCACAAAGGATGCAGGAGGAGGCATTTTCACATCAATCTAAATACCATTATGCCATCAAAATAACATTTAAGATAATGTACCAGCTCTTGAGCCCTTTCCAAATGCTAGGAATGCTTCTAAAGCATTGCATTTTAGTCCAGAAATTACTCTACTCAGCAGAAATTCAGCCAAGAAAAATCATCCTCTCTAAATAGAAACAAACTAAGGGTAAATGTGTCATCCTTTGCCACCCATGTAGTCTGTACCCCTTCATCAAAATTTATTTGTGGGCTTGTTCCAAAATTCAAGTGTCAATAAAGCCAGTTATCAGGATACTAAAAGGATAAACTTGCCAATATTCCCACAAAAGGCCTTTTTTGTTTTCGAGAAGTATATTAAAAAAGAAACTTGTTCCAATAGTAATCAAGGCCCAGAAAAAGTAAAGGCTTCCATCCAGACAGACCTCCTAGTTTTCATTTTTCCCTTAAATTATTATTTCTGGATTAGTTTAATAGTAACAGAAAAATGAGAGCGAGACCAATTGCCTTAAAACAATGACTTCTCCAACTGTGGGAGCTCATATCAATGTCATATTACCTGGACACATCCTTTGATTAGTTTTATTAAATGAGAATACCTGCATAGATAGACCTTTTATATAGAAGAGGGAAATATTCTAATATTTCTGTTTTTTACAGTTTTCTTTCTATAACATACTTTTTTTTTCAGAGTTTTATTTTTTCTGGTTCTTTCTTGACTTTTGGATTTTTAGTTTGATTTTTGACTTTCTGAAACTCTGTATTCTTCTTTCTCTTCCCTGTAATTATTTTATTATATATTTTATTACTTTTATAAAACCAATACTATTTTTGAGCATTGGCATAATTTTCTTTCTTTTTTTAAAAAAAGTTAATTTTTTTAAAAATTTATTTATTTTGAGAGAGAGAGAGTATGAGCCAAGGAGGGAGTGAGAGACACACACAGAATCTGAAGCGGGCTCCAGGCTCTGACCTGTCAGCACAGAGCCTGACACAGGGCTTGAAACCACGAACCACTAGATCATGATCTGAGCTGAAGTCGGATGCTTAACCAACTGAGCCATGCAGGCACCCCTGGCATAATTTTCTTTCTGACTGCTACATTTTATAATGAAGAATAGAATCCATAATGATTAACTCATAGACTAAATTCTCCATTCTAGAACATAGGTCACTCATTCTACCCAGTGAGTGTTTTCTGTATCCCACACTTTGTGCTAAGTACTGGAATTACAGTAGTTCAAGAAAGAAGTAACTGCAAAAAATGGCAGGGAAGTATACTATTAGTTGAACTGTGCTAGTTCTTTTAATCACATTGTTTGTGTATTAATTGTCTTATGGTCTAGCTTTTGCTACCTCTTGTCACTGAAAAAAACCTCAAGATAAACATCGAACTTATTCTTTGAGGTCCAGATTAAATCATAATTGAAGAGTTCTTTATAAATTCTCCAAGGTATTTTTACCGATATTATCTGCTTAAGGTGAACATCTAAGGCAATCCACCAGCCAGCAGAAACTACTTAATACCAAAGTGTTTGATCTTGACATATTTACATCATATATACATCATACACATAACACATTATAATACATTATAAGGTGCATCGCAACAAATTTAAAAAATTTTAAACCGTTAGATGGCAATTAATTGACATAAATTGAAACATTTTTTTTCCACTGTCAAAAACACCTGCAAAGTCATTAAATTTTCTAGCTAACTCTTCATGCTACCTCTTCTCAACTACCCTTGCTCTCATCCCAAACCTAAATTTCTTTCCATACCTGAGTCAAGTTTAATGTTATAGGGACATATAGCAACATTTGTTCTTTTTTGATTCAAACCAGGCTTTCAAAATAAAACACAGATGGGAAATGGGGGTTTGAAAACCCATTCTTGACCCTTTGTATCTCCTAATTTCTCTTTGATACTATCATAGTTGACCATGGAGGTAGTCCTGATACATCTGGATATCCAGACTTAATTTATTAGGTACCTGAACAGCGTGTAACTCTTTAAACAGTGTGATTAATCAAGGTGGTAGAAAATATTAAGAACCAGGAAGCTTGGAAATATGCTGTACCTTTCTTTTCAAGTCTAGGAGGAGACTGATGAGGGTTATGAAAAGTGCAAACATAGGAGTATCCTCTCAGCACAGGGAGGAGACTATTCTGGTCAATTTTTGATGCTTTGTTTTAGGAAAGACTAATATTTTTGTTCATTTTAATACAGGAAGCATTAGTACCTTCTGCAGTGCTGGGATGAGAACAGTCTGTCTGTACCTGCACCTGAAAAACAGGGAGGTTGCATCACACATGACTTAAAATAGAGTTCCCTGATTTACAATTCATTTGATTTACAGTTCATTTGACTCACTGAGAAAGAATTTACTTCTTTATCTTCACTGACTTCCAGTCCACCACTGCCTGAGACACATCAACCACTGGCCAATTCAAACATGGCCAGCTAAGGAACCATCACAATCAATTTATATTGATACAATAAATCAGAAGAAGGAAAGCAAGCCAAAGAACCAGCCTGGTGGTTCTGTACAAGTAGAACTATTGGAATAAAAAAAGAAAGAAAGAAAAGAAAAGAAAGAGGGAAAGAAAGAAAACAAGAAAGAAAGAAAGAAAGAAAGAAAGAAAGAAAGAAAGAAAGAAAGAAAGAAAGAAAAAGGGAAAATTTGAATACAACTGTAATACAGTTTTTTGAAGAGAGATAATTAAAACACAAAAATGTATTGTTGGAAATGAAATAAGACATAATATTTTACTTTAAAATTTGAAAGATAAATTAACAAAATAATATTGTTCAGAAATAATTTAGTCTTCATTTATTTATTTAGTGAATAAATCACTCAGAATCTATTATGTACCAGGCACAGTGTATTTAACAGGGTACAAGACAGGTGGCCTGGCCCTATGAAACTTATTTTAAGTGGGGAGACAGGAAGTAAACAAGAGACCACAATATAAGAAAATGAGAGGCTGTATGAAATATTGTGAAGACAATAAGAACAGTGCTAAGATAGGGAATAAAGGGAGAGGTCTGAACTACTGTATGTGAGGTTGTAGAAAAATCCTTTCCATGTAGGTGTTAGCACAGTCCCAAAGAATTGGAGGGATTTGGCAAATGGATATTATTCTTGTAATGGGAAACTAAGCTTGAAATCTCTGAGACAAGAAGGAGCTCAGATTCTCTATGAACTATCAGTACAGGGTAGTTAGAACATGGTGAATGTAAGGAGAATTATCAAGATAAAGTAGGAGAGATAGGCAGTAGGAGAGGATCAGGCAGGGATGTGTTAAGTTATATACTGGTTCAACTTTTAGGCTACAAAAAAAAAAGTAGGAATCTTAGGTTGGATCACAACATGATGATATTTGAATTATTAAAGGGAGATTCTGGCAATTATCTGGAGAACATGTCGAGAGGCTATTGGTGCAAGAATGGAAATGGACAGGGTAATTAGGAAGCTATTGTAAAATGCAATGTGTGTACAATGATGTTGGATTGAACAAGGTTGTGGCTTGGAGACAGTAGTAGGATGTCAGATGCAAGACACATTTTGGAGGTAAAACCAACTATACATGCTGATGTGGTTGGTAAGGGAAATACAGTGATCGAAGATAATTTTTAAGAGCCTGGTTTAAGACATTGGGTATGTGGTGGTGACATTTAATGAGATCAAAAAGAGTGGAAAAATAAACTATTTGAGGGGGAAGGGGCAAGGTCAAGAATTGATTTCTGGCCATGTTAAGAGTAAGATGCAAAAGAGTCATAAAAATAGAGATACTGAATAAGCACATATGAGTCTAGGATGCAAAGGAGATTGGCAGGTAGAGAGATATTTGGGGGTTACTAGCGTGTCGATTGTATTTCAAGTTAAGCAATGCATGGGGTGATTCAGAGAAGGAGAGAGAGTTTGTGGACACATTGTGAGAACAGATTTTATGTGACAAAGAACAGACAAGTGGGTAGAAATCAGGGCTTTCTGTAGGTCAAGTGACATTGTTTTCACTTTTTTTTTAAGAGAGAGAGAGAGCAAATGTGAGTAGGGGAGGGGGCAGAGGAAGAGAGAGAGGAAATATTAAGCAGGCTCCATGCTCAGCGCAGAACCCGACTTGGAGCTCAATCTCACGACCTTGGGATCATGACCTGAGCCAAAACCAAGCATCTGACACTCAAGCGACTGCACCACCCAGGCATCCCTGTTTTTACTTTTTAAGATTAAAAATATTAAGTTCTATTTATTTAGTGCTATGGGTCAGGCACTATGCCAATTGCTTCAAATTCATAAAGTATTTCATCTTAATAATACCAAGAGGCAAATACTGGTATTTCCTCCCTTAATAAAAGCATATAAAGAGATATAAAGCAAACACAATTAAATTATCTAGGTCCCCAAGGCTAGAAATTGGCATAGTTAAGCTTTAAATCTCCGTAGTCTGATTTCAGAAGCACCATGTTATACTCCCTGCTACTATAGTATGGTTGTTTGCTGATATAAGCAAATAAATATAGAGAAATGAATGATAATACAAAAAGAATTATAATATGGGAGATACTAGAATTTATAGTACAGATAGTGTATTTGACCACTGCAATAGGGACAAAAGCAAATAAAACAGGTGCAACAGAGTTACTTGCAGATTTTGTAGTTGGAAGATGAAGATCTCTCCAGAAGCTTCTGTACTCAGAGAAGTATGGTGGTTACCCTGAGTGAAAAGAAGAAGGTAAGAGATACAACAGTTCCAAAGAAAGACAACATGGCAGGAAATAGTTATTTTGAATAATAGTTATCTTGGAAGATCAAACTGAAGAAATACCCATCAATGCAGAACAAATTCACAAAGAAACAGAAAATATGATCAAAATAATATGAGATGTGGAGGAGAGATCTGGGATATCTAGTGTATGAATAATATAATTACTAGGGGACAAAAGGGAACAGGTGAGAAACAATGAGCAAAGAAATAACAGAATACCAGTTCACTGAACTGAAGAAAAAAACCCTTGAAATTCAAGAAAAGACCATTGAGTTCCAGACATCATTAACAAGATACACACACACACGTTGTGCTAAAAATTTATAAACTTTAAAGTTACAGGAAAAAAAAAAAGAGTAAAATGTCATCTACTTCTAGAAGCCTAGTGGAAGCCAGAAGATAATGGAATAATATTTTCAAAATGTCAAGAGAAAGTTGTAATTAACCTATAACTGTAATTCTAAGAAAACTGCCTATATTTAAATATTGGAGATAAATAAGGACATATTCAGAGAAACAAAAAATAAGAATGTTTACAACCAACAGAAGTTCACAGGAGGAAATTTCTAAAGGAAAGAAGAAAATGAAACCAGAGGGAAGCGTGACAGAGACAGTGTGCTCACCACCCAATTTCTGCTATGAGGTGATGGCAGTCAGCTGGAGGCCATACCATGGGTTCTGACTAATGAGCCATAAGAGGGAGGGACATGCAGGACTGGTGGCACGTGTAATTCCAAGGCAACAGCACAATATGATGAGGTCCCTGACTGATTTTAAGGAGAAACAGCTCCACTCACCTTATCAGACATTTAGTGTGAATGAGAAATAATTTTTTTATGGGTTAACCCAATGAGATTTCAGTATTAATTGGTCCCTACTGTATCGCCTGCCTATCCTTTTAAAAAAAAATAATAAAAAATCAAAAAACAAAAAACAAATTAAGAAAATGATGAACAAAGGTATGTGCAGACATGTAGGAAAATCTAAATATTTGTAATTCTGTATTTAACAAAATGATAGAAGTGTTTAATTTATAGAGTTAAAAAATATCAGAACTGAGGTAGTACTGTAGCTAATCAACAAAATCTATTGCTCTTCTTCCTGGCTCTGAGCTAGACTACATTTTTCAGCTGCTTTTTAGTCATTTGTACCCATGTGACCAAGCTGGTCTCTGTGACTTTTTTCCCTCATGTACTCAGAATGGAGATAGTCTATAGGGTCATTTTAAGAATCACATTTCAAAAATGGCAGAACTAAAGTTGGATGCAGCCTAAACCCTGAATCACAGTTTGAAGTGACTACCAATATCTGGACTTTAACCTGAGTGAGAGAGAAGCTTCTATTATGTTAATTCATTAAGATTTCCATGGGTTATCAAATAAAAACAATTAAATAATATATAATCTTCTTGAAATGTTCAGCAACTTAAAAAATTGACCATATTCCAGTCCATAAAGGAAGTGTCAATGAATTTCAGAAAAAAGAAATGTCATATCATTTTCTCTGACCACAGGGCAATTAAATTGGAAAGCAATGAAAAGGTCAATTAAAACAAAACATCTGTTAAATTGGAACTCAGACTTATAAATAACTCTTGGGTCAGAGAATAAATATTACTAAAAAATTTAAACATTACATCTGAAAGATAATGAAGTTAAAGTGTGTCAAAACGTGTGCACTAGCTGGGGGAATATATAGTTTTAAATACTCCTATTCAAAAAGAAGAAATTAAAAAGTAAAGAATTGAACTTAGGGAAGAGTAGGAAAAACCCAAATATAGTAGAAAACACAAAATAATAAGAACAAAAATTAATTGAAATAGGAAACAAATTTTAAGGAGAACTATTACTATCTCCACTTTTACAAGAAGAGAATTTGAGGCATAGAAAAATTTAATAAAATAAGCCAAAGGCAATTCTTTAATAAAACCAATAGGCAAAGCTTTGGTGAAATTAATCAAGAAAAAAATGATAGGATGCACTAGTAAATGAAAATAAGAATGAAAAATGGGTCGCAACTACAGCTACAACAGCAATTCTAAAGCTACCATGAGTGAAAATCAGTAGAAACAACACTAACGGCTTTTGCCTTGGTATTGGGTTCAATTTGAAACTCAGCATTTTAGAAGCTGAATAGCCTCATGCCTACTTCAACATTATATCTAACATGCCTGGAATTCTACATGATCTGTGCTTATGTGATTATATAGCTTCCTATCACAAGTAACAGCTTGCGATTGTACGTAATCACTGTAACTATGTTAATAGGGACAAAGTATATCATTTACGTTTATTGTTGATATCCAAACATTCACTTTCAAATATAGGGAAGCATTTTAGATATAACTTGAAAGAAAATTTCCTATTTAGTTTTATATGGTAAATTGTATCAATCAACTGAAGTATATAAATGTTGAAAGAATCATTGAAAGAATAAAATACTGTAGTAATTAGTGATGCTTGTGAGCACTTACTTTTATGTACAAAATGGTTATCAAGAACTAGATATGTGGGGAAATAGTGATGACAAAATCATTAATATGTATTATGTTGGCTACATAATTTTATAAAGAAAATTGTATCCGTTTTTGATCCTTCAAGTATTTGTAAATTTAATGACACAGAATAATAGGGTTTGGGTTATATGATAATTCTAATCTAAGTAAAATTATTTGGTGTACTAGCTGTGGCAGGCAGCTAGTGGTCACTCCTTCCTCCTGACATGTGTCACATCTTTGTATCATCCCCTCTCCTTGAAGTGGAAGCTGTGTCTTATTTCTATCCAAAAGAATATAATAAAGGCGATGAGATGTCACTCTCTTGATGAGGTTACATTACATGCCAAAGGTGATGGTATGTTATTCTATTTATTACATTATATTTTTAGAACTGTTTTAGCACCCTAAAGAAAGATGCCCTGTAGCTGGTCTTAGAGAGGCAAAATGCTATACTGTAGACAGCACCACACAACAGAGGTGAGGTGATACCTTGAGGAACAGAATTCTGCCAACTGCTAGTGAACCTATTGACCATTTATAATCTGTACCATGAAGTGTGGATTTGGGCTTTGAAGTCGGTCCAGCATGGCATGGATTCTTAGCTGTGTGGCTTACTAGATGTATGACTTCTAGTATTTTTTCAAGTCTTCTGAGAATTAGTGTCTGCAATGGCAAATGAGAACAATGTCAGTTACATTGTACTGTTGTTGTGAGGACTGGAGATAATGTATGTAAAATGTCAGGCACATAACAGGCTCTCAAATATGATTATTAGCAGAGGTAAAGAGTGGAGGTCACTGACCTCTCCAAGCCTCTGCTTTTCATCTGAATATAACACCTACAACATTGTAGGAACGATTAAATAAGATAGGGGAAAAGAAGGCCTTTGCCTGGTACATGATAAGTGCTAATTAAGAAGTGGTTTTCCAAATACCAATGCTACCTTGTCTCTCATTTGTTTACATATACATATGACTATACACATACATATACATATACATGTACATGTACATATACATATACATGTACATATACATATACAAATACATATACATGAGAGAGAATGCCAATACCAAAATTAGCTCATCCAATGAACTTTTCTAAACGTTAAAGTTGACCAAAATATATATATATATATATATATATATATATATATATATATATATATAGGATCTATGAACAGTTCTGTAACCACTTTTTATTCTGAGCAAAAATATTCTTCAGGATGTTTCAGAGAATAGTCTATTTCTCTCATAAACTATCATTACCATTTCTCTTTCAGAAAATGAAACCATCATTTCCGGGAAGGAAGTGGATGCAAATACGCATCTTCTATCACATGCCTCACATCTTACAGATTTCTGCAATTCCATCTCTTACTCTTTACTCTCAGGATTCAGATCCACCCATTGTATAATTATATGTTCTTCAAGAGAAATTGATGAGAATGTGAATGCTGAAAAACAGTATCTTGTTGCCTCAGATAAAACACAATATTTTCTGTTTCCACAGATGACTTGAAAAGCTGGAGCAATCAGTGCCAATCACTCCTCACTCAAAAAGAATATGTAACCCTGCTGCCCAGTGCACATTGGTTCTCATCTGTGACCTTAAAGAGCAAACACATACTGCAAAGCTCTAAGACTGCAGATGTAGATGAACTTAATAGTTCCATCATATCTATGAAGAGCACTTGGCAGAATCAGAGTACGTTTATAAAGACTACCTTCTTTGACCCTCTCGGGCACAGAAGTTATTATTATCCCTGCGTTACTGAAAGACAAAAAAATATATGCAGAAGTACGTGCCTTTCTCAAACCCACTTTATGAATAAAATGGCAGGGTAGCCCTGGCATCCTGGTATCTCTTTCTCCTTAATGGTGGTTTTCAAAATTTATAATAGATATACCTTCAGACCTTCAGCTTTTGGAATTTGGGCTTGAGTCTCAGCTCTTTCTCTTACCAGCTATGTGACTACAGTTAAGTTATTTAAACTCTTAACAGTTTCATTTTCTTGTTTGTAAAGTGGGGCTAATAATTGGGCATTTAGAGTTATGAAAGATTAAATGAGATAACATTTGTGAAATACTCAGCACTTATTAAAACCTCAAAGTTAGCTCTAATAAGGTCATAAGAAAATTTGTATTCTCCTATCTTTCATGAATAATTCCCATCTACATAGGAAATACTCAGTATATGATCTCAATTTCTAGTGAAGAGATGGCTCTAAGAATAAAAAAAACTTTATTATTTGTAAAAATGGAATAAATTTGTTTTCCTGGGGTTCATAAAAATGAAACACTTATCAAATTGCACTTCAAATAATATAGGTTTTCTATGCACTCAAAAAGGCATATTTTCGCAGGCAAATGAGGCAAAATATGCCTTTTGTCATTCTAAAAACCCAAGTGGGACAGTTCCAGTGAAGGCTCAGGAATATATATTTCTTTCTTAAATGATGAAAATAGTTTCTCCAAGACCACCTCTATTTTATCTTTACATCTAGACAAACTTCCCTATCTAGAATCCCAATCAAGAAAAAATGTAGGGCTATGGGTCACTGTAGGACTTGGTAAATGGATGTTCATCATGATTTGGGACTGTCTTATCACAACGATTTGGTATCAGGTAGATAGATACAGCTTCAGAGAAGGCAAAAGAGAAATTACATTTCATCAAAGAGAGGATATGGGAAGGCAGATACTAGGATGAACAGCTCAAGTATTTTACACCAGTGGCTGCTTTTTAAAGTTTTTTTTTTTAATGCTTATATTTTGAATGTTATGACACATACTGGCAATGTCAGAGAAGAAATGAAGTAATCGCTCAGTGTAGCATAAATGTGACCATATCAAAAAGTTTTTCATTGCTTTTATTTGATTATTTATTTAAAAAATATTTTTTAATGTTTATTTATTTTTGAGAGAGAGACACACAGTGAGAGTGGAGGAGGGACAGAGAGAGAGACAGACAGAATCTGAAGCAAACTCTAGGCTCCGAGCTGTCAGCACAGAGCCTGACTTGGGGCTCAAACCCGTGAACTGTGAGATCATGACCTGAGCTGAAGTCGGACGCTTAACCGACTGAGCCACCCAGGTGCCCCTCATTGCTTTTAGTAATGAAAAATAAATCAAATAACGATGTTTCCCTAGAATATAAACTAAGGCCAGAGGTGCCAAAATTAGATGGAGAGGTTTTAATTGTGTCTTAGTATGTTCTTGGAAGCAGCAACTGGTATAAGATAGACATACAATTTCCAAAAACTAAACAATGGCTCTTTGTCCTAGTTAGAATGTTAGGTTTTCAATAAATGAACTCAAAATAAATGAATTCAAAATAGAGCGACGGAACAGATATTAATTCTGTTTCAGACTTCTTTGCTGGGGATTAAAAGAAACTATGCAAGTCTATTATTACCCAGTGATGACTTCAGTCACATCAGTAATGATTCCACTTTTTTGGAACATCTTGTGGACGAGAGGCATCATCACTGAACTGAGATCACAATGAAAGAATCACTGAATCACCACTCATCAAATGGCTCTCAGAGTCAATAATTTTTATCTTAAATGTAAATGAATGAAAAACATATGGAAAGAAATTTAGTTCACAGAGTGATTGAAGGCTTGTGGAAGAGTGCCAAGAAAAAGATCGTCTTCATGCAATATATTCCAAAGAATCTTTGGTTTCAGGCTTCATAGCTTCTAGGAGATTTTCCTGCCTGAAGATATGCATGGGGAGTCCTGTTGTTTCCATTACACTGCGAATACTAGGAGTCTGTTTATAAGCTTGTACAGTTCAGTTTCAAATATTTTTCAGGGCAAAGTTCCTGGAACGCCTTTCTGGAAGAGATTTTCGTGATTAGATACTGTCATGAGTAGCCTGACAAGTGAGAAAACTGGTCTCCACTCTGAATGGGGACAAGGGGGGGGTATAATCAACAAGGCTGCCTTAGATCTCTGGGGGTCTTGGTTTTTCTGCCTCATTTCTGTGCAGTAGCAACCTATTTTAGAAGTACTTCTCCCGCTCTGCCTTTCTTAACATTGTTTCCCGCCTGAATTAGTTAAGGTTCTTTGGGTTACATTTAATAACAGAAATCAAATCAAGCCAAAGCAAGCAAAAGGGAAAGAGATGAGGGAACCAGGAGGCAAAAAGCCTTAGGGAATGCAGGGCACTCAACCTCTCCATCTTATATCTTTGGTCTTCTTAACACATGTGCTTCATTCACTTTTGACTCTCTACAGTTCAGCTTTCTCCATCTCTTTGCATAGTGGAAAGAAAAAGTCATTTCTAAACCTAAAATGACTGACTGCCTCTCAGCCCTTATTACAAACTCCTGAGGCAGAGGTAATCTTATTGCTCTAGTTTTAGGCAGGAGAACTTCCCCACCTGTCCAGTTACCTATGGCCAGGGCTGTGGGGTCATACGTGGCAAACACTGTTATCAGATCTCAAGGATGGGGTTGACATGTGACAAGCAGTTCTGAAAGGATAGAGACTGAGGTAAGCATTTGCCCCTGCATTTCAGGGGCATTGCTTCTGAATTTCATTTTTCATTGCTATGAAAGAGAGATTAATATAGATGGGAGCATTCTATAACCCTTTTTTTAATGTTTATTTATTTTTGAGAGAGAGAGAGAGAGAGCGTGTGTGAGCAAGGGAGGGGCAGAGAGAGAGAGAGAGAGGGAGACACAGAATCTGAAGCAGGCTCCAGGCTCAGAGCTGTCAGCACAGAGCCCGACATGGGGCTTGGACCCATGAAGCGCGATATCATGACCTGAGCCAAAGTCGGATGCTTAACCAACTGAGCCACCCAGATGCCCCTCCATATCCCTTTATTTTGAAACTCAAGCCTTCCCCCCGCTCCTCTGGAACACTGTTTTCATTTTTCATTTTTCATTTTTAACATGGTCACACCAAAGGGTGATATAGAGAACAGTTTTGAAGAGAATTTGCATCTCACAAAATGCTGAGTAAGCAACTATGGCAATTAATTATTATGCTCCATGTGCTCTGGTCCTTCTAAGCATAGTTCTGAGAGCTTAAATGATCTGTTCTAGCTCATTCTCACCATGCTAGAGTATAGCAGGAAAATCAAGAGGGAAAGGATGCCTCTAATTCACTCTATGATCTATAAGACACAAACTTTGAATAAAGAACGTTCTAATGGTAAGAGCAACAAAACTGTGAGAAATTTTGAGATGATTTATTAAGCCTTCATTCCTAAAAGGTATATGTTATCATGTCAGATTTCCATATGTTGCTGTGCTGTGCAAAGAATACATAAAATTGTCATCAAGAAAAATAATCACATATCAGATAATTAAAATGTGTAGGATGCAGAACTACGTCTACAAGATTTACGGCACAGTTCAACAGTTAACTTTCATTAAGCATTGCAAAGAGGTTACACAGTGGATGCAGGCGTTGGAATGCCCTGGACTCCAATCCCAGTTATGCTCATCAGCAACAGTATGGCTGAGGCATACTTTAACCTCCTCAGTTTCTTTATCTTTATATGTAAGTAATGAAATCTGCCCCATAGGATTGGTGTAAGGATTAAAATAGGTATCTCCAGGTCCCTAGTATATAGCATTGGGTATTATTATTTTTTTCCACTTTTTACAACTCTGCATAGCAAACATAGGCAAAGGGCTAGGTAATATGTTGCCAATTCTGAAAAATCAATAAACATAAGGTAAATTGTCCATGGTTACATGGATATGTTGCTTACTGCTTAGACTTCTTTGGTTAGATTTAATCACAGAAATCAAAGTGATTTCTTTTTGTGAACAGAAAGCAAAACGATCGGGAAATGGGAAGGATCTGGAACCAGGAACTAAAAAGCCATGGCAGCTAGGGCAGAGCAGGAGGGTCATCATCCCCAGTGTCTACTCTCCCATTCTTCGTTAGTCATCAAATTGTGACTTTTAGCAGGACTCATCACCACCGAGGACAAAGACCATACTTCCTCATCTCCATCTTCCTTGCAGCTATGCGTGGTCCATTAGCCAATGGAATGCTGACAAATGTGCCTAGTGTTCAACTACCAGCAAGTTCTCCTCAAGTGAGGTATTCTCCCCTTTTACCTTTCTGTTTTCTGTGCTGGGAAAACAATGGCTGGGGTTTCAACAGTTTCTTGGACCATGAGACGATCTCAGGAGCTAGAGCCATGATCTGAAGTCAAAGGAATGACACAGAAGGAACCAATATGGCACTCTGGGCCATCACACCGACTTTAGGCTACATCTTTTTTGAGGGTAAGAGGGAAATATATTATCTTAGTTAAACCATGGTCTTTTTTCCTGATACTTATAACCAAATTTAACTCTCACTGGTTTTATCAGAATTATCCAAACACAAAAGTATACTGAGTACCTGTGACAGTCTAAGGATAGTGCCAGGCTTTGAGGTCATGCATCATGTCAGGTATTCCTGAGGAATTCTCTGGCTAACTAGGAAAATAATACACATATATTTAGACAAATCATGATACAACCGTCATTCAAAGATGACGGAGATACTAATATGATACAAATATATACAAAGGTATATGAGGTGCAATTTACAAGCAGGGAAATGGCAGAGAAGTGCAATGCTCCAGACTTGCCTTTATAAACCTCAGCAAGGTTTTTGAGGCCCAGTGTGTCTAGGCTGGAAGTACCACAAGAAGCATCTCAGTAGTAAGGGATCTAGACCTTCTATGTGCAGTACTTTATAGGATGAGAGCCCGGAAAACAATGAAGGTCCTTGGATGAAAAAAATAGTGTTACAAAATAAGAATCCCCAGAGCTAAGCAGCTCTTATCAGCCTACAGTGCGTGACTGCATAACCTCCAGGCTAGCTTGCTTGCCTTCAATGACCTGCTTGCCTCACCAGTCACCTCTGGTTCAGGTGACACTATTGTATGGTGTCCTGCACAGGAAGAGCCTGTTTAGGTAAATGCCCAGAGTTTTAAGAGAAGCACTGCGAGGAATGGATGAATAGCAGTAGGGTGGGGAAGAGTCTGGACCAAATTGAGTTGGACCAAATATTTAACAGGTTTATTTAATGAACATATATAGAACTCACTATTGACCAATCATTAATCCGCTTAATCTTCACAATAGCTTCATGAGATAGGTACTACTATCATTCTCATTTTTGAAATGAGGGAACTGAGACACAAAGATGTTGATAGCTGTGTAAGGTGGCACATGTAGAGTGCACCAAAGCAGGGATTTGAACCAAGGCAAGCAGGTGCAAGAGTACCCCCCACCCCCGCAATGTTGCGTCTCTGTAAGGCTGTCCCCTGGTTAGGGAAAGCAGCTAACATTAACTGATACGTGTGCTCTGTGCAGCACTGTGCTAAGTGCTCTCTCTATATTATTTCTCTTAATTCTCACAATAACGCTAAGAAGTAGATGCTATTATTAGCTCCATTTTGCAGACGAGCACACCACTGATCACAGAAATTAGGTTAATCATCCCCAAAGTCCAACAGATTTAAAATGAAAGAGCCAAAATTCTAACCATGGTCTTATACACTTCAGAGTATGTGCTTAGAACCATGATACCCTATTAAAGAATGTATAAGATGGATGAAGGAAGAGAGGGAAGGGGACACTAATGTAATTCAAACTAGGTAGAGGAAGGAACTTGAATCTAAACATGGGAGAGCCAAGGGCAATGAGAATCCATACATTCCTGTATCATTAATGCCGTAATTTAGTTTTCTTTTTTTTTTAAGGTATGTTTTATTCATTGGTATAAATATAATCATAAACTGCACTGCATGGGAAAGTTTATGCAAGGAGGGGTTTCAACTGCAGGAGATCTAAAATTAACAAAGACCCCTTCTGAAGTTTAGCTTGGGAGGCCCAAAATTTAAATTTATACCCCCCAGCTGGATTGGAAAAATATAAAAGCCAAATGACCAAGTTAGCCTTGGAATCCTTATATTGCCCTCCAAGAAGCATACGTTCTGATTGAGTGTTGAGCACAGCAGGAAATATCATTACAGACCTAGAATCCAGATTTCTACCAGAAAATGCGAAGCATCTGGCAGTTTTGAAAGGTAATCTTTCCAGATTTACTTTCACATAAACTATGCTCCACTACAGCACTAGAAATCATGGGGGAAGATTGTTTTTAATATAGTGGTTCAGAGAACAGCACATGGAAACTTAAATGAAGACCGCATTTCGTCTCCAGGTCTTTATTAGCAAAGATAGCACCCTAGACCTTACTTATTTGTTAAGAAAGGTGGGCTCACTAGGATAGTCTTAAGATATTTTCCAATGCCTCCTATGTAGCACATTAATTTCTAGGGAATTCTGTGGGGCGCCTCTTTTCTGAGGCAATTGGCCATTGATTACCCATTAGTTTGGTGGTTGTTATTTTTCTCTACAGGAAGCTAACTGAAGTTTCAAATTATCTTCCACGACTTTGCTGTGAGCACAGCACTGAGTTCCTTTTTATTAGTTGGAAAGACCAGTTTCTGGTTTTGTTTTTTGTTTTTTGCTTCTGTTTTTTTAAATTACATCTCCAGTTTTAAATCCATGTGGATTGAAGGGAAATGCATTGTTTTCTTTTTCTTTATTCTTTTTTTTTCTTTTTTCTTTTCTTCCAGAAATAATGTGGATTGAGCTATGCATAAACAATCGAGAAAACATTGCTTCTGTTTTTTTTTAAATTACATCTCCAGTTTTAAATCCATGTGGATTGAAGGGAAATGCATTGTTTTCTTTTTCTTTATTCTTTTTTTTCTTTTTTCTTTTCTTCCAGAAATAATGTAGATTGAGCTATGCATAAACAATCGAGAAAACATTGTCATTGCTTTCATTGCACTCCAGACATCTCTCAGATGATTTCTCTCAGCACAAATCCTATTATAAGCAAGAGAAGGTCAAAGTATAGATTTTAATCTTGGAGGGGGAGGGAGACAGAAACTAGAGCAAAACCAGACAACTTGAGAAATTCTCAATGATCAGTGTTCTCAACATCATAAAATGGAAACAGGAGAGCTTTAAAAAAATAAAAAAAGACATCTTGGAAATAGTCATTTATAGCAGAATGCACAATGTGAGATGTTTGAACTGTGTGTGAAATATAAAAGCCAAGCTGAAAATTTACATTATCAAGATTGTTAGACAACACTGCATTATTGTTTTTCCAAAAGCAGAGCATGAATTTGGATCTTAATTACAATGAAAGCAAATGTGTGAAAGAAAAGTTTATTTCCTATTGTTGTTTGTCTATAATTGATAGTGTGACAAATAATTGCACCACTATTGTGTATGGCAGATAAGTAACTTCGGTAGAAATCTTGCCCTACACGGCAACCAAACAGCTGTTTATCATTGGCCTAATTATCAAGTTAATGAGATGCTAATTTCTATATTCATAAGGCATGCATGAGCAAGTACCAGTGTATGCAAAACAAGGTTTAGCGACAAACTTAATAAATAGCATAGCAAGGTATTGGTAAATAAACACAAATAGTTTTAGAATCTAGGACTTAGCACATTCAGAAACTGTACAACCCCAGGATGCATGCGCAGCTGTCTACTGTCTTTTAATGCATATACAGTGCTGACAGCAGCCTTCTTTCACTCGGTAGTAGTCTTGATTCAGCCCCTGCCGTGTCTATAGAACTCCTATTACAGTTGCTCAATGGGGGCAGAATCAGACACACTGTGCAGATTTATGGATGGCTGTTTCAATCCCTATGGGATTGTGGTGCCAGGCTTCCAATTTCCCCAGCACAAGATGGGATGCCCTTTTTTAAGAAATTAATATTATTGGAAAAACTCTCCAATAAACACTGCAGTGAAATATTCTTTTCCCCTTCTCCCAGTCAACAGTGCCCCTATGGGAAAGTCTGTATAACATCCAGATTTGGGATGTTATTCTTACTCACTTAAGACAGAAACTGTTTTTTTTTAATAATAGTAACTGTGATGGAGTAGTAATAATAACACTTAAGTAGCTAAACCAAATAGTAAAGCACGTGACAAACTGCAAAATTTGTCATTAAGACCTGGAGTAGCGCGAAGGAAATGATTTGGATTTTTTTGAAGGTAGAATTTGAAACTTTTGAAATGGTTAGAAATATTGACTTATACTATCTCCTTCTTGTCAAAGAATATAAAGTCACTAACAGTGCTCTCTGGGGCAACCGATCTGTCATCACACGATCTGCCATCACCTTGAGGACCCACTCACACTTCTCTGGTCCATACAATATCACACAGAAGAAGAAAAGTGGTATATCCTGAAAGGCTGTTTGCCTTTAGAACAGAGCTACACAGCCTGCTGCTGAACTTTCCTTCATTCCTTTTTGAGAACGCAGCCACAAGCACAGTGTGTCGACAAACAGTGAAAATAAAGGAAAGACTGGAGATGTCACCAAGAAAGTGGATGGTGTGTCTTTTTTGATAACCTGATATAAGATAATCCTGATTGAGAGGTGTGGAGCAATGTCAAGTTTAAGTTTGTATCATGGTTTATTTCCTAATCTGAAAACCTACAGAGGTGCTAAGTGAATGAAGGTGCATGTATTTACTCAGCATGCGAACAGGTTATAATACGCTTCCAGTCATAGTTTGAATCTCTGTTATTGAAAGTAACCAAGTTACAACTGCTGCTCCCTTCATTCTAATGACATTATTAGTAATGATAGCTCTACCTTGCATTTCACGTTTGTCACATGGTGATTTACAGGAATTGTACGGTAAACCTGAGGGTTTTGACTGCATGTGAGTCAGTCTTCTCATTTTACAGGTGTGGTTATTGAAGCCCACAGTATAAGATTGCTCGTGACATAGCCAGGATCAGAACTTTGAAATTTTGCTCATTCTCCCTCTCTTTCTACCTCAATAATCAAGCTGAAAAATGATCAGGGTATTTAACATGGCATGCTTTGCAAATGTGCTTGTAACAAGCAAAACACAAAAGTGTCTAATGTGTGACATGATTATAAATGGGACTTTCTGATTTTTCTATACACACTAGCAATTAGTCATGTATCCCCAGGGAATAAGAATACAATTCACCTCACAGGACCATAATTCTCTGCTATTAGCAAAACACCCCATTTTCTTTCTTTCTTTTTTCCTTTCTTTCCCTCCCTTCCTCCCTCCCTTCCTCCCTTCCTTCCTTCCTTCCTTCCTATTTATTTTTGAGAGATGGAGAGAGAGTGAGAAAAAGTGCATGCAAGAGAGAGCGCAAGGGAGGGGGAGAGAGAAAATCCCAAGTGGGGCTCGATCCCACAAACTGTGAAATCATGACCTGAAATCAAGAGTCAGATGCTCAACTGACTGAACAACCCAGATGCCCTCGGAAAACTCATTTTCTAATACAACTTTTCCCTAATCACTCAGAAGGGACTGAAGAATCTTCTAGAGACTCCAACTCATTCATTTCAAAAAACATCCATAGAGAACTCACCACACAATAGGAATTCCAGAAAGCTCTGCTCTGTGTTTTGGGGGTGAGTCCTTCAAAGTGGAAGATCAGGGCCATTTTCCAGGAATTCAGCTGCTGTGGGAGCAAACAATACAGTAGGAATTGCATGGCTGAGTCCATTAAGTTGATCAAATCCAGCTAATTTTATAGAATAATTTGATTCTGTTGGCTTGGGCCACACCTGCCTTAAAGAATTCTCATGGACAAGTTTTAATTCTAATTGTTTTAGGCCCAGGACTGTGAGGAGCAGAAACAAAGCAGTCAACTCTGGGATTTTGGAGGTGAGATGGGAGTGCACACACTGTCTGGAGTTCTCAAACATTAGCGTGCATCAGATTAATTTGTAGCTTTGTTAAAAATGCAGCTACTAAGAACAAGTCCCTGACTTTCTGAATCAGAGCCACCCAAAGAGGGACACGAACACTTTCCTTCTCAATAGTCTTCATAAGAACTTAATATTTACTAAAGTCTGAAAATCCCTAGGTAGGTCTTTGAACTCCATGAAGACAAGAATCCTCCTGTCTCATGAAGTTCTGAATCATCTGAATAAATATTCTTGAATGAATGAATGAATGAATGAAAAAGTAGAAATTCAGGAAAGTACGATAAAACCAGAGAAAAGAAGCAAAGAGTAGGATGCAATCAAAGCAAATAGAGATGTATTAGGTCAAAGCTCCAGGATGCCCAAAATATGAACAGCAGCTAGGAACAAAGAATTAGCCTCAAATCAAGTCCAAACAAACAAACAAAATTCCACATGGTCTTTGCATAACTGAGCATGTATGAAAACCAGTGTGCTTGACCAAGCAGAATTTCATACCAGCTGTCTGATTTCTTCAGATTAAGGATGCACTTTATTCACATTTGCATATCTCTGAAATCAGGATGCCCCTCCCATTTGATGCATCTTCTACTGTCCCAGATTGAACTCTCATTTCTCCTCCTTCTGTGGAAGATTTTGTGTTTGTTTTTGCCAGTCACCTGGGGGCACTATCAAGCTGAGACCACTTCAAATTAAATCCTCTACTAAAGATTTTGGGACCACATGAGCATTGTGAACTCAGACTGCATACCTGCAAAAGATTGTAGTTCAAATTTTCATGGGAGATATTTTTCTCCCTACCTCTATCCAGTGTCAATGTTGAAACATACAAGTTTCCCTAACTGTCCTTTTCTGAACATTGGGTTTAATTCTTATTTACCTCTGCAATGAGGATTTAGGATGGATTTTGCAGAAATCCCTATTAGAATCCCAGAAAATGTGCCTCTCCCTCTCCCCTACTTTTTCTCATGCTCTGTCTTTGTTTTTAGGGAAACACTGAATATTGTACCTTGCAATCAAGAGTATTTTCTATTTGATAACATATTGGTTCTTTCCACTGAGATTCTCTAAAATTCACAGCTGAGCAGCCCTAAGTCTATAGGGAGAATAGGAATGTCTGCATCTGCTTAAATACAGTTGTGGCTAAAACACAAAGTTCAGCTCTTTTTGATTCTTTCATGTCCTAGAAATTGAGGCAGTGGCACTCAGATTTCATAGGCCCCTATAGGTTGTTGTGCTATTTGCCACATTCATAGATTCATTGTGAGATCATCTGTCTTCTCTTCTCATACAATGCTCAGCATCTGCTAGGTGCTCATCTAGTGTTTACTGAACTCTATGTTCTAGAACATGACTGTCTAAACACTACTTGATTTGGCTCAGCACATAAAACAAAAACTCTCCTCTTGTTGGTTTCTGAGATCTGTCTGGCAATCACTTCTGGGCAACATTAGGAAATTATGCATGGTTTCTGGGTAAATGTTTTAATAAAATTCTTAACATTTGCAGAATTTGTTTTAAATGTTGTTCTCTTGTTGATGCAGCTGTTGGGATCAGATGGATTTCTGTGTTTTACTTTTGTTTTGTCTTTCCCCCATAGAAATTGTTATAAATGCTCACTTTAACTAAAACTAATTTTTTTTTAAGAATATAAAATGCATTTCAAATGATGGCTGGATTGATGATTCTCTGGCTTAGCTGAGTCTGTTCACTGTCCCTCCCTCAACAAGACAAGCCAATGTTCTGTGGAGTACTCAAGATGCAAGCTGCATTTTTCCCCACTTAGTCTGTTATTACTCTATTGATACAAACTTTGATTTTCTTTGATTCCACTTACCTCCCCCCAACACAAATTCCACATTTATCTTTCCTTTAATTTTTTCTTGAATTTTCATGAGGTGAGGACCCAGTCCATAAAACTCTGTGGCTTGCAGCTGTCTCCTAAAATAACTACTTTGAAGTGCCCTTAGTTCCACCTACTTCTTCCTCACCAGCTGCCAGCCCACCAACTCTGGGAGGAAACTTGGAAAGCAGAAGAGCCTGTGTGATCAGCAACAAAGCAAACTATGAAGGAAAGACTAATAGTATTATCAGCTCCATATATCTCCAGTTTCTAAAAGAAGTGGTGTCCTAGTCTGTTTAGGCTGCTATAACAAAATACCACAGATTGAGTAGTTGATCAACCACATGAATGTATTAGTCTAAGTTCTAGAGGCTGTAAGTCTGAGATCATGGTACAAGCATGGTCAAGTGAGGGCCCTCCTCCAGGTTGCAGACTTCTTGTTAAAGCCTCACAGGGCAGAAGGGCCTGGAGAGCACAGGTGGAACCTCTTTTGTAAGAGCTCTAATCCCATTCATGAGGGTTCCACCCTCATGACCTAATTCCCTCCGAAAGGCCCCACCAACTAATACCATTACCTTTGGCAGTTAGGATTTCAACATGAATTTTGGGTGGACACATTCAGACCATAGCAAATGGTAATCCTATTATGTTGGATAAAAGTCAATCTTCTCTTTAGGTTCTAACATATATATCATCAGTTGTATTTTCTTGAATTCTTCCAGTAACCAGAAATACAATATAACCTCTTCCTTCCTTCTTTCCTTTCTTGCTTCCTTTCTTCCTCCTTTATTGTTTCTTCCTCTTAATCCCTTCCTCTCTGCCACTTCTTTCTTCTTTATTTTTCCTTTTGCCCAAAATTCTGTGACTTGGACTAATTGAGTATCATTTTGTTGGTAATGGTGATCATAAATCACCAACTGTCATCTCTAACTATGTATCACATTTTCTACTAAAGGCAAATATGTCAAAGCATATTTGCCCATGGTCATCACTTCCGAAACTCCACATTCTTCAGGTCTTATAATGAAATACAACAAGAAACATATGTTTACATAGTTGCATTTAGTCTTTCTAGTTAAACAATTGTGGTGATAAGAATCTTGACAAATTTTGCAACAATACCTAACATTTTATTGAGCTCATACCTAGATACTGAAACTCAAAATTCTTTACGTGGATTTTCTTGATTAATCCTGTAAGGCAAGCACAGTATTTTCAAATTTTATAGATAAGAAAATTGATCCCCAGAGAAGTTAGATAACTTTGCCAAAGTCATGCAATAGTTTGGGTTATGATCCTCATATGACTATCTTGATATCTGGAGAATTTTTGTTTAAATAAATGTACAATTCCATAAGTAAATACATAAAGAACTTTCTTGTAATAGAGAACATACTTAAGAGAAAGGAATTGGCTATAGGTTAGATGTATATAGTTTGAGACGCTTACTAATGAGAGAAGATCCATTCTCTAGGCTGTATCATTCTATCTCCAGGATCAGGAATAGTCTTGTGGCTCTGTAAGATGGATATAATTCTTTGAGAAGGCTTGCTTATGGTAAGGTTAACAATTTACTCAGGAGGCATACTTGGTTATTCACAGATTATTTGCTAGAATGTTTCCTATTTCTAAGAATTCTTCAGCAGGGCATAATTTTCAAGATACACTGTTCACTCCATGCCAGAGGATGCTTGGTGGTCCTTGACTTGGTAGTTTAAAAACTACTTTGCTCACCACCATATCAACCCTTCTCTCCATGAATAGCCCCTGGAATCTATTTTCTTGTTCTAAGCAGTTCCTGTTATATAGTCTTTTAATAACATTCCCTGTGATGTTTACTATACAGATAATGGTGCCATTTTGACCTTTATTCATCATAGGCTGATTAACAAGGTGTGATTCTCTTGAGATTCTCTCTTAGCCTCTTCCCAATTCATTTTTCCTATATCAGCCACTGAGTCCTTGACACATACCTTCTTTTTCCCTGTCTTTTAGACTCTTGCACAATTCTGCATTCCTAGAGCAAAGTATGCAGGTGCTTTCCTTCATATTTTTCATAGGCAGATCCTGAGGATTTAGCCAGAACAGACAATCCCAGTAGCCACAAGGCAGCGTTAACTGCTCCAAGAGTACTTTTAAAAAAAAAAATTTTTTTTAATGTTTATTTATTTTTGAGACAGAGAGAGACAGAGCTTGAGTGGGGGAGGGTCAGAGAGAGAGGGAGACACAGAATCTGAAACAGGCTCCAGGCTCTGAGCAGTCAGCACAGAGCCTGATGTGGGGCTTGAACTCATGGACTGCGAGATCATGACCTGAGCCGAAGTCGGATGCTTAACCAACTGAGCCACCCAGGCGCCCCTCCAAGAGTACTTTAAAGATGGAATAAGATATGCCTCCTTCTGGGTTTTCCTGATACACTTGATGATTCCCGTTCCTTCCTCTGTGAAGTGCTCAGGAGGCCCCACAGACCAGTTCTGATGAAGTTTTGGGGTGAGGGTGGGGTTTGGAGCCAACGGACAAGAAAGAATTCTTGAAGACATCTTTGGTGCAAAAAGGTGATTTTATTAAAACATGGGTATAGGATCCATGAGCAGAAAGAGCTGCACTGGGGTTGTAAAGAGTGACTGGTTATTTACTATGGAGTTGGGAGAGGTAAAGTCAAAACTGAGGTTTCTGGAAGGACTTTGATATGCTAAAGAGAACTCTTAAGATGCCAGGAGCCTTGCTATTGTCAAGCTAAGGTTGTTTTTCTTCTAGTAAGACAGTAACATTAGGACTGTAGGGGGTTCCTAGAGAAATGTTACACACTGTATTTGCTTCAGTATTTGTCCATGGACTGCAGGTCATAAAGAAATTTAATTTTACCTGCCATTTCCTTCTTGCCTTTGTTCCCACATCGCTATGGAGGGGAGGGTGATTTTGGGGTTCCAGGAAAGTTAGTTTACAGGTTTCTGGAGATTAGGCTATTGATAAGATTGCCTTTTTCTTGTAATTTACTAAGATATTTGTAAACTGATGGAGACCCATGTCCTATATGACTGTGATCTTTATCAGTTAACCATTTGTTTTCTTTCCTTTCCTCTGTTCTTGGGCAGCCAGGAGTGACTGAGGAATATCACACATATCCCATCTGGTGGCTGGGGTGTGGGGGTGGGGGGGAAGGGGGTGCTAGTTTGTACTTTGCCCTCAGCCTGCCTTATGCTCCCTCATCAGCTCCACCTAGATTAGTGAGTTGACCCCTCTATAGTTTCTGTTAACTGAGTTATTTTAACAGATGGCTCACAAGGGTGCTTATGAGAGCAGGAAGTAAGGCTGTTAAGGTAACCGTGAGGTGGCAGACCCTCCCATGTGTTTTATACACACATATTGATCAGTTAGGAAATTGGCTATTTTGTTGGTAAAATAACCTTTTGTTACTGTTTTTTTTTTCCTAGCCACTAAAGAGTTGTGTCAGAGTCAATGTTTATCTCTCTTCTTTCAGCAGCTTTTAGATATTTTCCAGGGTCAGAAACTCCTCAGTTCCTCTAGCCATTTAAAATGATTTCCCCAACAGTGAACATGCTACAAGGCCCTGCTTCTCAGTCCTCATATATAACCTATTAAATTTTATTTGGTGATGTAAACTATATGAATTTCCCATTGATTTTCAGAGAGAAAGAATTAAGCAAACCCAGATTTAGGAACTGTTTTCTTATTTCTAGATGTTGTTGAAATCATATATTATAAAATCCTTAATTCAGGGATGATGAAAAATAGGATAGACTAAGAGTCATGTATAATTTCACTCCAATAAAGTTTCTTTTAAAATTTAAATCTCCCAAAACAAAACAAAATGAAAAAAAAAAATTCTTCTTGTAACTTTTTTTTTAAATGCTCTTTCAAGAAATGTATTCGATTCACAGTGATATCCTTTGAACTATCAGTAAATTCTACTGGACAAAACTCATACAGATATTGATCCCAGGTAAGCCACAGTGGTCTTCTTCCACCCCAACCTAATTTCTATGTGTAATGAATCTACAGCTGCGTACGATAGGTGATCAACAAGTATTTTTTCCTAGGATGAACCAGAATGCCTAACTGGCTACTCTTAGCAAAACCAAATAAGACCAAGTAGAAAGGGACTGTACCTCTCAGGGGCTATTATTTATGGGAAAGGAGGTGTGAAAGAACTGGGTGGAGAGGTTCCTGGAGGGCATATTGCCTGAGACCTTCAGAGGAGTTGGTGACTGGGAGTGTATAACTAGGGGGAAGGAGCTGTGCCTGGTGGATGGGGTGGGGGGATGGAATGAATAGGAACAGCTGCAGTGAGAAAATGGCTTCAAGGGAACATTAGGAAGTTTTCCTATGGGAAGAACTCTGCAAATTTTGAGAAATTTTTATGCCGCCTCTCCAATAAAATTCATAATAAAAATCAATTACTCTTCAACAATTTTGAAAGTCAATCCCTATAATTTTGAAGCAACACCACTCTGCGACTGGCTTAGAGTAGCTCAGTTTCTTTGAGCTTCCTGTAAGATCTATTTTACCCCACTCCCACATTTATCGCAACACTTGCACACTGTCAATTCTCTGAAGCCAATGTATCCTGTTCCCCAGGAAACAGGCCAAGAGAAGCCCCGTTCTGACGAAGTCTCACTCACTTTAACAGGATCGGTCCTGGAAGAGTTGACCCAGTGGCAAGTGCTTCTGGAGAAGGATGAATCCAGGGCAGGCACAAGGTGTACGGGTTCAATCAGACACAAGTTGCATTAAACATGAATAAAGTAGAGAGGCAATGGGAGTCCAATGTGGAATAGTTCCTTTAGTTGCTGGTTTCTGTAGGTGGGAAGACTCCTGGCTGAATGACACTTGGAAGTTGACCTGTCTCCCCAGTCAACAGCTTCTTGCTAGCTGGGTTTCGGGATCCAGGCTGCAAAACAAAGAAAGTTCTGATTTGTTTCTCGGTTGCAATCAACTGAAATAAACTAAACCTGGAGCCCTTTGGGCAGGAATGACGAAGCTGGGTTACTGCTGCTACTATCAGTCTATAAAGGATGCGGCACTACTTCTGCCCAAATGAATTCTGAATCATCCATGCTTCTGTGACCATTTATTTCAAATGCCCTGGCAGGAAGAGTCAATTGGGACAAATTTAAATCACATGTGAGTTCCTATTAGCTGCTTTTTTTCTATTTTTAAAACAGAACCTATCTTCTTTCTCCTTGGCTGTCCATCAGGGACCCAGCTTTCATCAAGACTTACACAATGGCAGAATCCATGAACCCATGAAGTTTCAGACATTTTTATTTTTAAATTTTTTTTAAATTTTTTTTTGAGAGAGAGAGAGAGAGAGAGAGAGAGAGAGAGAGAGAGAGAGAAAGAGCACATGAGTGAGCGGGGGAGAGGCAGAGGGAGAGACAGAATCCTAAGCAGGCTTCATGCTCTCAGCACAGAGCCTGATGTGGGGCTCGAACTCATGAACGATGAGATCATGACCTGAGCCGAAATCAAGAGTTAGATGCTTAACCCACTGAGCCACCCAGGCATCCCAGTTTAAGATGTTGTTGTTGTTGTTGTTGTTGTTTTAAAAAGCCACAGCACTAATTAAAAAGAAGACATGATTATTAGGACATTTACCAGAACCAAAAAAAAAAAAAAAAAATGGGGCTCAGTTGTAAAAACACAACACATAGAATAGACTGGGGCTGGGGAGTCAGATATATCCTGTTGTCAGAGCTGGGCACTGAGTCAAGGCTGATGTGGTAGCAACTGGCTTCTAGGTATGGGCCTTAATCTGGAGTGCATAGCATCTCCAGGCACATGGAACATTTTATATGGGGACTTGAGAACGTTGTTGAGACCGCTAGTTACCAGACTGAGGCCAATCAAAAGCAGTGTCGGTACACATTTTAAAATGGGATTCAGTAGACCATTATTGGCATTTTAATAAATGCTACAATAAGTTACATCAAATCTACATTGACAAAATGAAGTGGTGGTTTAGAAACATTATACAGATGATTTATTTTGCTTCTGTGTTAATTTATGTAAGCATAATAATTCCCAGGTGACCTGTAAGAATCACATTGCTTACCAATTGTGTGATTGGTGGACTTTCAAAAAGCTTTGCAAAGAAAATAAACCCTGAAATGTAATGTTGATATTGACTAGACACCACTATTCTAATTTTACTGCAAAAAACACATTGGCTGGAGTCATTAATAGTTTTAAATCCCCTCCAGGTCTCCCAGCATTCCTTGGCAAGATGCCAGGGCCTGAGCTGACCACTAGCCAGATCTGGGCTCTCTGATGTTTGGCAACACTCAGGCTATTTGCAACTATGTGTTCCCAGATGCATTCCTTTCCTCTGTGCCTAAGGATGCAGAGGGATGCTAAAGGTATCTTTATGACAGTGTAAGATTCGTTGTCACAGGGATAAAATTCAGTGGACTTTTATAGCAGCAGCTGCTCTTCTGAAACTAGGAGAAATAATTCTCCAGGTAATCACAAAAGAAAAAAGGAAAAAGGATGAAAGAAGAAATAGAAACAAATATATTATATTCAGGGAAAGTATCAACGGGGCAGGAGGGAGGGCTAAGAACAGCATTTATTGTGTTTTGACTATGGCTTCAAGGTTCCCATTAAGCCCAGGAAAAGGAGAAATGCAGGCAGTCAGATGTGGATGTCACAGCCAAGAAATGCTGTCATCTGCAATACTGCCAGCTCTCTGGTCTCCAGGGCCAAGATTGCAGAAATTATTTTCTAGTCTGAAAAATCTAAAGATATAAAGGTAAAAAGCATATAGGGTATTTCACAATGTTTGAAAACTGATGATTGTGTTAACAGAAAAAAGAAAGAAAAAAAATACTTTGGACAGACACTTTCCCTTATCTGTTAGAGGGTGTAAGTTTATCACACAGAGAAAAGTCTTTAAAATAAAGGTGACAAGGCCCTGGGAGTGATGACTGTGGACATCCTTTATGGAGTCAGGAACTATAACAACAAACAGAAGGTATGTAATAAAATTTCCTCATTTTTTTCATAAATTTCATCTGTAAGATGACTTCTTATTACAAAAACTATTAGGGAAGTTGAATTCCTCTGATCCCTTGTGGAGAACCAGGGAAAATTCCCTTCCCAATGTAAGGGGCTGCACAGAAGTCATTTCTTTTAGAGGTCTCTGACTCTAACATCAATGATGATTCGGACTGCCTTGATTGCATTCAGGCAAATGACTCATATACTCCACTAGAAGAAACACACACACACACACACACACACACACACACACACACGTGCGCACACGTGCGCGCGCGCGCGCACACACACACACACACACACACACACACACACACAGGATCACTAACATAAATTCTGACAGCTTGCAAAATTCACCTGCCTTAAAGAAATTCTCTTCACCTGAAACATGTCTACTGAAGCATGGTGTGCCAGTCATTATGGCATCTTGTGCTTCACACTGTGCAAGCTGTCTGCTCCCAGTTAGAACCAGTGTAGATTAGTCCTAAAATTTCTCAATCTATAGATCTATAGTGTCAAAAATAATGGTTGACATCTCTTTTTTAGGTGTAAGAATGCTTACTGATGCAGAGCTAATACTGAATGGCATCTCCTGTGAATACGTGGTGAAAGAACTCTCTTCTCTTCTGTAGAGCTCTTTCTTCATAGAGCTCTTCAGGGGAAGTGGGTATCTGGGGTCAATGTCTAGGACTCTGCTGATATGGGAGAGTATGTATGATGGGGAAGAATCTGTTCAGTATGTCAGCCAGCTATTAGGAAGGTGACTTACTGCCTGGATCCTGAATGTCACATTTCCCAAGGCTGTTTGGTCTGAACTTGATTTCTGTCCTATCTTTAATGCTGATGGGATTAGAAGGAGGTCACTCCAATAAGTCATTGAATAATATAGCTATATTGATTGATATAACTGATTGATAATAAGCTATATCTTCTTCGGTCAGTGGATCCCAGTGTTGGGAGGCATCACCCTCCCCTTTTAAAAATGTCTCAAATGGTGGTAATTTGAATGAGGGATGACGGAGTAAGGAGTATCTGGCATGGCCAATTAGATGGATGTACTGTCATTCTCTCAGTTAATGATTACAGGGGAAGATAGAAATGTGCCTTGGGGGTTTTATGATAAATTTGGTTTGGGACATTAGTTTGTGTTACATCCATATAAAATAACCAAAACACAGTTGATAATATACAAATAACTCTTAGGAGAGTGGGGTGGTCTAGAAATATAACTATGAAAGTTATCAAGATATAAATGGTAATTAAAGTCATGAGAATGGACAATTTAATGGAGTCTATAGTAAGAGAAAAAAGTCTCAAAGGATGATCAACATTTAAGGGACAGTGAAGGATTGATAGTTTGCGAGGACACTGTTGGAAGATCCAACAGGAATAATAATAATTAAAAAAAAACAGTAGAGAATAGAACTTTATCATTTATAGGATGTGGGTATAATATATGAACAGTTAAAAATAATTCTAAAGTTTTGACTATGGATAACTGGTATTCATTGGTGAGTTGTAAATATATATAAGTTTATTTGCACAGTTAAATTCCATTTTAACAAGAACCAATACAGGGGAAAGAAGTTTGCAATAATAAAATTATTTCTAAGCCCAGGCCAATGGCCTAGAGCATTAGTGCCTTGTTGATCTCATTACAACAAAATTCTCTACCATGAATTATTTAGTATAATGACTTTACCTAGTCCTTGTCTATAGAGTAGTTCTTCACTTATAATGAAAAAATCATAAGAATACAAACTGTTCCATGAAGGTTGATTTAAGTTTAAGAAAAAAAAATATTCTCTAGAGTCATAGTGGTTTATCCAATGTGAAACGTGTTGTGCTGTGCTGGAAACTGAAGGTGGGCTCTGGGGTGTGCATTTAAATGGAGCTAATGAATTTCCTCTGTGCAGTCCAGCCTGGGGAGAAATGGAGAAGTCAGTTTAATAAAGCATGCAGTAGAACTGCCCTCTCTGGCTCTCCAGATTATAATAGTAGAGCATGGCATCGTTCCCTTCTTCTCTAAATCTATTCTTGTTTTTCTGTTACTGCAATTTCTGACACTCACCATCTCATTTTCTCCTCTGCCCTCCCTCCCTTCCTGTTCCTTCTTTCAGGCTTGCCTACACCCCCTCTTTTCTGCCTCTCTGCCTCCCTCTCTGCCTTCTTTCTTGTTTTCCTTTAATTAAGGCTGGTATCTCGGTGACGATCTGAAGAGATGCTCACCGGGTGCTCACAAGTTCTTCCGCGATGCAGTGTTCTCAGAAGCCCTCATGGTGCTCCCTTTCCTGCTAAGAGCTGCAAAGTGGAGCCTCTGTGACTTGGTATGAAACAGCCTGACTTGGTACAAAAGAAATAAGTGTGTTTTTGGTTTTTATTATTTTTATTTGTTTATTGTTTTGGTTTGGTTTTTCTGAGAGCTGTTTCTTCTGTCTTATATTGGAGTCTGGGGAGATGGAAGGCCAATTTATTCACTCATGCTTTTTGTTCTGGTTGTGCATTCAGTTTAGAACTCAATGCTGGTCACTTCTCTTTTGAGCCTTTCCACAGGATTCTGAAGAAGTGATCTGCATCATTATTAACTTGGATGGTAGAAGCTGGGAGGATGCAGTTTAGGAACCTGCCATTTTAATCAGTGCTTCAGGTAATCACTATGCACACTAAAACCTGAGACCTTTACTCTAAAAGCATTATGACCTTTAGGATGAGAAAGTGTTTTACAGGGGGAAAAAAAAACCCAAAAAACAAAAAACAATCACCTGGGCTGCCTTTCCCTAACTCCACTGGCCTTCAAAATCCATTCATAAATAAGATTGTAAACTTTTTGAGGTCAGGAATCGTGCCTTTTATGTGTTTCTTAGACTTACTTGGTAGTATCTAACCATTCATCTGATAAAAATATAATACTTAAGTACAAGATAGGCATGGGCATCTATTGCCTGGTTACTAGTACAAAATTAATGGTTAAATAAAATATAGTAAAGGACACAATGTGTGGTTGGAGTTTCAAAATATTATTACTCCTAACTTCACCCTCTATGTGACTGTTTCCCCATTGTCAAAATGGAAATTCTATACTTATATTACATATTGATGAGAAGATAAGAATAGGAAAGTATGTTAAAACTTTTACAGTTTTGTACATCAACTATTATATTGTTAGGTACATTTCCAGATACCAGTAGATAAAACTAGATACATCACATAGTTACTGAGTGCCTTCATATACTAATTCCTCTGCTTGTAGATTCAAAATTAAAATCACAGGGTTCCTGAACCCCAGGATCTCACAATCTAGTGAGTAACACGAGTAAGTACATAGATGACTCTTACAGAAGGTAAGCTTTGCTCTGTGATGTTCACTGAGTAATTATAATCCAGAGGCTATAAGAGTTGTTTTAGAAGAGGAAGAAATTAATTCTTACTGGGAGATTGGAACATCTCTTTGTTTAATGCTGGTTGAATTTAAGAGAGAAAATAAAATTAAGGAAAACCCTATCTCTGCTTATTTAATCTGCTTGGGAGGGCTTTAATTACACAGAAAAGGGAAGGAGCATAGTACAGTAGAACCTTGATTAAATGGAACACTTTGAATTTGGATAATGGGATTTTCTTGCTAATTCTCTCTTTAAGACTAAAAGGTCCATGTTTTCTTGTTGCTATCCCTACTGTTAATAATGCCTATTCCAATAGTCCTTATTGAATTAATATGGACTCAACAATGGTTGACACAGTAGCAAATACGAATGATTCATAATATAGAATTCCTGACTCTAATGAGTTTATTATCTGGTAGATTAGAAGATTCACAAAATATAACATTAATATAAAAATAAAACAATAATGTAAGGAAGTATGTAACTAGCTAGAAATAAAAGAGCACTATATGGCTTAAAAGATAAAATAAATATGTTGGATTGGAATAGATTCACAAAATTGAGTCAGAATACATTGATTTGTATGTATCAGAGAGAAGATATAAAAGAAGCAAGTATTTCAAAAAATATTGAGAATACAGAGTATTCAGTATTCAGACTGAGTATAGAGAATATTTTGAATTTGAAGAGATGAGAAGCAAGGAGGCAAATCTGGCAGTTTTCATGGTATCTGAGATTGTCACTTAATATTTCTTAGATGATTGAATTCCAGAATTCTCATTTTGAAGACCATCATTATTGATTAACATTTTCTGAGTGAGTACAATGTACAAAGCAAACACAAATTGAGCACAGCCAGTCAGGAATGTGGGATTAGGAATCTAAGGATCAGAGGTAAGTAAGAGTCAGCAATTACTGATGTTGGAGACTTAGTCAACTTATTTAAACTTTCTAAACCAAGGTTTCCTTAGCTGTAATGTGATAATAATAATAGTACCTAACTTTTTCTTTTACTGTGAGTAAGAAATGAGGTAAGCAAATTAGTTGGCACAGTGCCTGGAATATGCTAAGTATTCGATGTGTGTTAACGACCATTATCATTATCAGAAGGTCTTAGACCTTGGGTAGAAGTTGTAGAATTTATACAGACCATTTGAAATGCCTACACAGTTTTATTTAACATGAATTCTGGATATTGCTTTTTTGTTTTCCACTTTATTCTAGTTCTTTTTTTTTTTTAATTTTTTTTTCAACGTTTTTTTATTTATTTTTGGGACAGAGAGAGACAGAGCATGGACGCGGGAGGGGCAGAAAGAGAGGGAGACACAGAATCGGAAACAGGTTCCAGGCTCTGAGCCATCAGCCCAGAGCCCGACGCGGGGCTCGAACTCACGGACCGCGAGATCGTGACCTGGCTGAAATCGGACGCTTAACCGACTGCGCCACCCAGGCGCCCCGACTTTATTCTAGTTCTGAGTGAGGTAGGCCTTGTTTTTTTTTTAGGATTTCATGATGATGCAGTTAATGCCCTTGATGCTGTGCTTGCCCATGTCTGCTTGGGCTACGAAAGCCGTGACCTCACAAAGTTTCCATGTGAGCCTACATCTAACTGTGTCTTTGCCTGGGATCATGTTTAGGCTATAGATGTGACCTTGGTTTGTGCAAGTAGACCAGAAGTACAAGCCAAGAAGCACCCTTAGGAGTCACTTCGACTAATGAGAAGAGGGAATTTGTAAGCAAGAACCCCAGCTTCTTCCTCTTTTATGAGGCAACTCTGAGTTGTGTTCTATAAATCCTATCAGATGACCCCCAGTAGGTATGGACTCCAGTTTCCCAAAAGGGTAACCTGCTCATAAATTAAGGTTTTATGAATTTTCTCTTTTCCCGTTATAACTTCCTCACTCCCACACGTTGCTTCCTGTGCCACGTATCAATTCATTCACCCCCAATCTACCCTTTATCTCTGACTCTGTGATAATAGAGATGACGCCTTTAGAATTTCTCCCCTGCCAGTTGTAATAACATTAAGCAGTTTCAGTAGAGGGTGCTGGAGAGACACAATGGAGGGGAAGGAAGTTTTCTCCCCGATTCCAGTATGTTCCACTAGGTAAGCTGCAGCAGCACATGAAGCTTCCACAGTATCTGGCAGTCAACTCTCCATAAACAGCTTCTCCTGGCATACCTCTCTGACGGTTTTGCAGCAAAGTGCCTCAAGCCCAGCATCTCCTATGAATAATTTTCCATGGCAGCTCCTAGAGCAGCTTTGCAGTGAAGTGGCATTAGTACATTATCTCCCCATGGATGGCTTTCCTTGGCACCCCTTAGGCATCTTTACAGCCTCAGTGAACTCATGGATCCAAGCTGCATCCCATTCAAAACGGTCTGGATATTGGCCATCCGGAGAAAGAGAGAGAGAGACAGAGAGAGAATGTGTGTGTGTGGTTGGGGGGGGGGGTGTGGTGGAGTGATGGAGACCCTCTATCAGAGGTTCTTCCTTTGGCACTCTATCTCAGCTTGGGGGGATAGAGGCGACTCCTTGTATCTGTTATGTCTATATTCTTCACAGTTGTCTTTACTCCTTATTAGCTCATCTCTGTTACTCCAATCTCATCATATAGTTAATACTTCTTTATATAAAACCTTCCATGTTTAAATATCTGTGTGAGTTTTGAGTCCTGATTGGATACAGACCCACATACCTCCCAAATAAACTACTTGTACCCAAATCTCTGTCTCAGGGTATGCTTGAGGGAATCCATGCTGAAATTCTTCATTATAGTAGACACATTAGAAAGCAGGTTCTCAGGATAAGAATCTAGAATTGAATTGCCTGCTGACCAGAGAGAAATTAGAACCACACTTCTGATGGAAAATGGAATGTTATAATTCAGTCATTATGTAGTATCACAGTTACATACATTCTTACATATGGTAGATTAGGAAGAGAATAAGGAAGAGAAAGCTCTGACTTTCAATAGGTCTAGCACACTGGTCCCCAGAGTGTGGTCCCTGCACCACCAGTGTTAGTATCATGTGGGCACTTGCCCTTTCCCAGACTTACTGAATCAGAAACTCAGGAATTGGGATCCCTAAATCTGTGTTTTGAAAAGCTCTCCAAGAATTCTAATGCAGTGCAAAGTTTAAGAGATAATGCTCTAGAACTTGAAAGAAATGAGAATAAATATAAGACTGTGGAGCAGATTGACTTTTTATAACTGACATAAAAGCCTTGAAAAAAAGAATGGCAGCCTTAGGTCAGCCAACTATCAATCCCAAGCTGTAAAGGCAGAACACTTTCATGGCAGTGTTTGAGATCCTTTTCTGCAGCTGATGTGCAGAACAGGCTGACATTTAGGTCTATCATCTGATCATAGGAGAGATGTAATTTCAATTGAATCTAAATTCATAGCCCCAGAAAATCTTCTATGCCAAAGTCAGGGCCAGGATAGGAGAGAAGTGAGACATTAAGACCTTGAATGAGACATTTAATGGGTAAATGAGCTTAAGAACTTTCAATGCCTACCTCTCCCCTCATCATTGCCAGAGGAAAGAAAGCATTGTTACTTGCTTGGACACCATTTAAAGGTCTCACGAGAGGTCAGTGCCTGACAGAGAATGTTTTGCCTCCTCAGGCTCTATACTTGCCTCTCTCCCAGTAATGCCAGATCAATAGTTAGGATCAAGTCTTCCCCTGGCATAAATGGGCAAGGTCCATCCTTCGTATGGACTATTCGCCAAAATTCTTAAGAACTTTTATAATACATAGTGGCAGAAATTAAGAGTTTATTTATGAAAATGTCCTTAGAGTGTTGCACTGAGAAGGGTTCAGAATATAAGGCAAAACAGGGGAGATTTATAAAAAATAGAGCAATCTCCTGTGATTCAGAATCCAGTATCCTCACAAAGGCCTATAAAGGCTCCTTGAAGCTTAGAGACAGATAGCTCACAATAAGCAACACTGAATGTAAGAATCATGTTGGCAAAGGACAGAGGAAGGGGATAGAGATTCAGAGACAGGGACTTACAGGAATGGGCACTAAGTGTATATATCTTTCTGTTTTGCATCAATGCCCACAGTGCCTCTTCCAGAGGAGATGCTGGACAACCACTGGACAAAATGATTCAAGCAGTGAGTGTCAGCTAGCTTCTGTCCTTAGCTATATTGGGCTATATTGTGCTTGCACACTGATCCCATGAACACAGGAGAGTATCCATGGTAGCAGGAATGGAGGCTATCATGCCAAAAATGAAACCCACATGCACACACACACACACACACATACCAGCAGCATGATAAAATGTCACAGACCAAAATTTAAAGAATCACTTCACTAGATAATTTTTTCCTGAATAACTGAATTAATCCAACTTTGTTTTTGATGACCATTTCCCCCAGAAATGTTTGTTTGCAAGAAAATTACAAATTTTAGGGCTTCTGTCTAAAACAATATTAAAATAACGTTGATATTTTTTGAATTCTTACTCTGTTCGAGTCCCAGTAACACACTGATGGTTTTATCTTTTTCTGTACTTAAAACACTCCTGTGAGGTAAGTACTAATATTATATATCTTAGGAGAAAGTACACTAAGGCTTCAAGAGGAAAAGACTTCTATATTCTCTAAGACCAGTTAGGAAGTAGCAGGGTCAGGGATTCAAGCCCACTTCCAGCTGACAATGAAAGCCATGTTCTTAACCACGGTGCCATATTTGTTATCAAAATTTGCTTCAAAAAAGGTGGTGAAGAAACACAGCATTTGGGTAATTTGATTCTAATTGTCTCTGTTGTCTTTTGAAGTGGTAAGTCTCAGACTGTGAGCACCGGTCCTTTGAATTAAAAAAGGTCACCAAGGGAAAGCCTTACTTCTGTTATCCTATCTACAGTGTTTCAAGTAATTGCCAATAATCCAAATTGACGTTCTTGGCTGCTGCAGCTTATATTAATGATTATACAAAATTTAATAAACATAAATTTAGCTCTCTATAGTGTTTGAGGAGTAATGAAACATATTATATTGCTTCTAAAGTAAAGCATCTAAAATACAGTATAAAGAACCAAAATGTTAATTTATTTCTAAAAAGAGACTTAGGTTTAGAAGTAAGAAAATGTTTCATTGAACCTTGGTAGAGTTACATTTGTAATAAGAGAACTGCCAACTTTATAGTCAGGCTGCCTATATAATGTAAATCAAAGCTCAGAAGTGCTTTAGTTTAAATTGCTTTTTAAGACTGTTGAACTCCTGTTGGTTTATACACAAGATTTATGCCAACATGTTCTTTCCATCTCCATTTTTCATGAAGGGAATATTAATCTTTGATTACCTCCATAATTACGGGAGTAGGAGTAGTTATCTGGGATGTACAGCTAATCTTTGATTATCCACCCTACCTCCAAACAAGTTTCTACTTTTAAAAACCCGTTCATTTACCTTATGCTAGGATTATAGAGTGCAAAGACACAGGGATTCCATGGGATGCTGGTAATGGTCAATCATGTTCAGACACATCTCCTCTTACCTTTTCTCTTTTCTACCTCTGACATCTACTCTATTATAGCTATTTAAGTAAAAAAAAAAAAACACAAAAAACAAAAAACATATGCTAAGCATATAACCTGTTAGAAGCTGGCTGGTGCTTCCGAGAAACATAGTTCATACACGTTAGCCATACAAAAATTGTCTTCTTTGAAATGTTTGTGGCTTTACACAATAAATGTTTATTTCTTAATCTTGTAAATCTCAATTCCAGAGTAGTGGCTTTTCTGGAACTTTGTGATTTCAAATATTAGTGTGGAGAGGAGACTACTCCTACCAATTAGGCCAAACCTAAAAATGACAGAATTAAAAAAAAAAATTAACATTTATTTATTTTCAAGAGAGAGAGAGACACAGAGCACAAGCAGGGGAGGGGGAGAAAAAGAGGGAAGCACAGAATCTGAAGCAAGCTCCAGGCTCTAAGCTATTAGCACAAAGCCTAACGTGGGGCTCAAGCCCATAAACAATGAGATCATGACCTGAGCTGAAGTTGGACGTTTAACTGACTGAGCCACCCAGGCACTGCAAAATTGACAGAATTTTTAATTGTTAAAGTGATGTGCTACAAAGGAATCTGTTTTTTCTTTTTAAGACAGGAAAAGAGAGTGAGCAAGAGAGCACATGAGTGCATGCATGAGCGAGGAAGGAGTAGAAGGAGAGAAAGAATCTTAAGCAGGCTCCATGTCCCATATGGGGCCTGAAGAGGGGCTCTATCTATCTCATCACCATGAGATCATGACCTGAACCAAAATAAAGAGTCCAACGCTTAACCAAATGAGCCATCCAGGCACCCCTGTGCTATATAGAGAGTAATCTTAGAAGGTATCTATTTTAGACAGAAAGATAATTGTAAATACGTGCCATTTGAGATCTTAAAGAAAAAGCCATGCAAAAAAACAAACAAAACAAAAAAAAAACCACAAACAAATAAAAACAAAAACAAAACAAAAACAAAAATTAAAATAAAAAAATAGAATGGGATACTTTTGTCTTCATCACTGATGTATAAAGGGTGTGGAAGTTGTCACTTCTTTCCTTACAGCAACAACAAAAAAAGAGGGACTAAAAATCAATAACTTTTCTTAGACTCATCAGAGAACTGAGGGTGCAAGGCAGACAGACACCCCAAATCAGGGGAGACTTAAAGCCAGAAAATAACAAGCAAGATCCAACTGCAGCAGAAGCCACTAGAGCCATAAATTGGTATGAACATTTAAATGGTAATTATGACAATTGGCCAGAGTCTGAATGTGGACTGGCTTGACAGAGACACTATTGGAGACTGTAGTGTTGGGAGGAGGAAGGGCACTCTCATGGATTTTACCACCAGGAATCCCTTAAGATTTTCACAGTGAAAATTCCAGAAAGACATTTTCTTGCCTCTGGCAGGGGAAGACGATTAATCTTTTGTGAAATACAACTAGAGATTTCTCCGTATCAAAGGTCTACTCTCAAGGCAAAAAGGACTTTACCAGAGTCTTATTTCAACTGGGGGAAGTTCATTCCACCCATTCTATCTGACCAGCCTTTATATTTCATGGAAGAAGGAAAAAAGCTATTCAACTGGAAAAATACACGTGAAGGTCACAGGCCAGAGATGCAGAAGCTTTAAAAGACTGACATTTAATCATAAGATTGTAGAATACTTACCTTCACACTACACCAAGAGTGCTCCAAAGTAGTACAATGGATTATAGCTGAAAAAGCTTCAAGATGCAGATTTTCATTAAGAAGGAGTACTCAAGAAAACTGAAGACAAGAGGGAGATAAAAATAGAACACTAGAGAAATCTGAAGCCTCTGGAACTTACAGATACAGCAAACTTTCATGTTTGTTCCTACTCAGATTAACAAAAATCCTCACATTAAGTCACTATATACTTTGTGTCCTATTATTTAATATGACATGTCTGGCTTTCAATAAATAATTAAGTGTTCTAAAAAGCAATAGGTGGGAACTATCTGAAGACACAAAGGGAACATTAGGATCAGCCTCAGATATGACATAGGCTTTGGAATTAATAGGGAGGGTATTTAAAATAACTATAATTAGTAAGTTAAGGGCTCTAATAGAAAAAGTTGATAAGTCAGAAGAAACAAGAGTAATGTAAGCAAGAGAGACCGAAAAAATCTAAAAAAGAGTCAAAAGAAAAAGATACCAAAAACACTGTCATACAAATAAAGAGTTTTTGATAGGCTCATCAGAAGACTAGAAATGGCCTAGGAAAGAACTAGTGTGCTTGAAAGTACATCAATAGAAACCTCCCAAAGAGAAAAACAAAAAGAAAAATGAATAAACTTAAAAACAAAATAAAACAGAAAACAGAAGAGAATATTCAAGATTTGTGGGACAATTTCAAACAATGTAATGTATGTGTGATTATAATACTAAGGAAAAAAGAGAACTGAAGAATATTTCAAGTAATAATGGTTAAAATTTTCCAAAATTAATGGCATACACCAAGTCATAGATCCAGCCAGGAAGTTCAAAATACAACAAGTAGAATAAATATCAAAAAATCTACACTTTGCTATGTTATATTCAAACAACAGAAAACTAAAGTCAAAAAGAAAATATTGAAAGAAGTCTAAGGGAAAAGGAACACTTTCCTTAGGAGATCAAGGGTTAAGAATCACAATGGACTTCTCATAAGAAATAGTGTAAGCAAGAAAACACTGGAGTGAAATACTTCAAGTGTTGAAAGTAAAAAATATATATATTATATATATATAAATAATATATTATATATATATATATATAATTAGAATTCTATACCCAGCTAAATTATCCTTTAAACTGCCCTTCACTTCAGAAACCAATCACAAGTCCCAGATTGTTACCTGCACTTCTGACTGACCAGTTATAAATCAGGGTTCTGATAGCCCCCTCCCCACGTTTAAAATTATGTAGAAAGGCTCACAAATCCCAGAGAGACATTTACTGACATTTACCAGTTTATTGTAAAGGATATTATGAAAGATAAAGATGAACAGCCACATGAAGAAGTACACAGAGGATATGAAGAAGGGATGCAAAGCTTCCAACACCCTACAGGCATGTCATCATTTCAGTACCTCCATGTATTCATCAGACTGGATCCTCTCCAAACCCCATTGTTTACAGATTTTTATGGAGGCTTCATCACACAAGGATGATTGACTATTAACTCAATCTCCAGCACCTCCACCCTCCCTACAGGATGGGGGTGAGGCTGAAAGTTCATAGTGTCTAATCATGACCTGGTCTTTCTGGTGACCAGCCACCATCATGAAGTGACCTAGGAGCCCAGAAAGAGTTGTTTCATTAGAACAAAAGATGCTTCTAATGCTCAGGAAATCCCCAAAAATTTAGTAGCTCTGTGTCAGGAATCAAGAGCAGAGACCAAATATGTATTTTTTTTATTATATCACATAAATTATACAAATTTTTCTTCAGAAAATTATACACCTATAATTGTTATGACATCTTCCTCTGAAACCTATAACATGCTGGAATGCAGGCAAAACCGGTAAATACTTTTACATTTTAATAGTTTTCTTTTATCATCTCACCTTTTATATTATACTAACTTTATTTAGATTCACAGAATCTAACATTTCATTACAGCACACTCAGGGAATAACTTATGAAACTCACTCACCGAACTATGACACTAAGATGTTCATGGTAGAAAGATCTTGCTAAAAACCCCAGGGAGTTATTAGGAAAATGACAATAGAAGTACCATTTACTAAATGTCAGTATGAAGGTAATGATAACTAAATTGCTGAATTTCAGAAAATAATGAAGAATTTTCTAAAATAAATGGTACAAGGAGTCTGCTTCAATAGAAGAAAACAAACATTTAAATTATTCATTTTCCAAAATTCCTAACCTAACCATTAACTTAAATAACCTTTCCCATTTAGTAGCAGAGGACACAATTAGTCAATTACTTAATTTCTTAGAAAATAAAACTACTAGATTGTTGACATCTTTCATATTTTGTCCAAACATAAATGGAAGCTATCTGCCAACCATTTGCAACTTTAATTTAAGAATGACTCTAAGTCAGAGGTGAGCAACCTTTTTCTGCCTAGGACCATATAGCAAATATTTTAGGCTTTGTGGGCCATATGGTCTCCACCAAAGCAGGAATAAACAAGAGTACAGGTGTCAATAAAGCTTTATTTATGGATACTCAAATTTGAATTTCATATCATTTTCACATTATATTAAATTAAATTTTTCTCTTAATTTTCAATCACTTAAATATATAAAATACAATCTTAATTTGGTAGCCATATAAAAACTGGTAGAGGACCCCACTGGTGTGGGGGATTGTTTTCAGAGTGCTGCTCTACGCTTTCTTAACAGAACCTTGCATGTGTGTGTATATGTGTGTTAATACACTTGGCCTGTAATCAATCTCCACTGACTCTACTCCTCATTTATATGGATGAGCAAGACTCAGTATCTACCATCAATAAGAAATAAAATAGAAGTTTACCATATGGACCCACAAATTCCTTACTCCAATATAGTTTTCCCTTTCCTGTACAAACCACTCCCTGCCAAGACCTCACTCTGCAAATATATACGACAGATCTGGAAGAGTTAGAAGAAAGTCTATTTTGACATTATTCTTTGGTGACATAGTTTCCTGTATTTCACTTCTTTCTTTCCTGTTCTTGCCTCTAGGAATATCTACCATAGTTAGAATGAGAAGATTCCACATAAGACCAGCAGACATGTCAGAGGGTTAGACCTGACTTAATAAAAGTGTCTGCTTACAGGAGAAAATATTTAAGTTCCTAAAAGTAACCATCTTTTGTTACTTAATTTTAACATTGACTACCATTATTAAATTGCTGGTATGTGTTTTTTATTACGTAACTCCATTAAAAATAAGGCTCCGAAGTGCCATCTGTTCCTCACTTCCTTAAAATTAACACTGTCTTCTGCTGAATTATGACAGTTACCCTTCTGAAGGTATGTGGTAAAATTACCAAGTTTTCACATAGAATGAAAATCTGATCCATAAATGGTTCACCCATGATTTGTGATGCATAGAAAACAGTATTAGATATTATGCTTCAGCTCCTGTGACTCTAGGCTTCTTATAAAGTAAAGTAGCTGTGATATAAATAAAATCATTTAATATGAAAAATAACGGTTAGGTTGTGGTTCTCAACTATACAGCTTAAAGGAAAATAATACTAAAATGTTACATGTTTATAGGGGCATGAGAAAGTATGACTAGGAAGAAGAGTTTAAAATACACACTTCAGTGGGACAAAGGCTAACTTCCTGTGATAGATCGAATTATTGTTAAAAAATGTTTGTTTTCACTCTCTTTGAAAGTATTACACATCCCATTTCCACTGATGTCACGCTAGGCCACATGATTTGCTTTGGCCAATAAAATGTTAAGATCTGTGAAGATGTAAAAAGCAATACATACTAAGTGAAGTAAGTCAGACTGAGAAAAGCAAAAAACCGTATGATTTCACTCATATGTCAAATCTGAAAAACAAAACAATAAATAAGCAATCAAAAAGCAGAATCAAATCTATAAATACAGAGAATAAGCTGATGGTTGCCAGAGGGAAGGGGTGTGGAATGGGCAAAATGGTGAAGGGGAGTGGGAGATATAGGTTTCCAGTTAGGGCATGAAAAAGTCATGGGAATCAAAGGCATGGCATGGGGAACATAGTCAATCATGGTATAGTAGTATGATATGGAGACAGATGGTACCTACATTTGTGAGCACAGCATATTGTACTGAGATGTTGAGTCACCACATTGTACATTTGAAACTAATACAACATTGTGTGTGAATTATATAAAAAAAAGAAGAACCAGTATGTGGTTACCCCAAATCTCTTTTCCTTTTCCTTTTTTGATTATCAACACTGTTAGCCAGGATCCTGGAGTGAAAAATCACATGGAGAGGGCTACAGCTACTTCTCAACTGACATGTAATATAGGTGAAAATGAAACCACTTTTATTATTGTAAGCCTACACAATTTTAGAGTTGTTTGTTACTCAGCCTAACCTACCTTATACTTATCGGTACTTCCCACAAGTCAAAAGAGGTTTTATCATTGTTTTTTCAAGAAGCGACTAGGTGGCCCAATGTTATTAACACTGTATAAGTGTCTTCTGAAGGGCTGACTGATTAACAACAGCCCATTCTACAAGGGTGCAGCCACTTACTTCAGTAGGAGCATGAACATTTTAATCAGAATGAGCGAATAACATTTATCTTGTCCAGGTAACAACCTATGCACTTCATGAAGACATCATGGCAATTAATAAAACAATCCATACTAGAGAATGAAAAGTGCACAGAGATAAATGTAAAGGTATCTAAAGCATAATCATGTCAACTAGAATATGGTGCAGTGAGGTTCTGATATTAAGTTCCATTTCTCACTAGTTTGTGGTTGTTTTGTTTGTTTGTTCATTTGTTAATACAACCTAGATTTCTCTCAGCCTTTCATTATTCAAGTTCTATAGGAATTCTTCACATGTTATTTTTTCCTCTAAGTTTCTATGCCAGTATGTCACTGTTTTCTTTCTTTTTTCCTATTTGCAGAAAATTCTGCATCTCTCCATTTAAAATTGCTTAAAGTGAACTTCAAGTTTAATGATTATAATCTATATAGAAGGTTGTTTCCTTCCCAAATGGTTTTGAAATTGCCAGATGCTAGTTCTTACCACTGATAAATAGCTTCTCTTTTCATGGACTGAACCTCTGCCTCATAATAAAAGTAATGATGAGGATGATAATGGCTGCCATTTATTTAGACTCCACAAGCCCTAAGAATGATACTTGGTGTTTTATAAGAATTATCTCATTTAAGTCTCACAAAAACAAATAAAATAGTTATTTTCACTTTACATTTAAGTAGACTGACAGGAGAAATCTGCTCGGATAGGGTCATAAAACGAGTTTCAATGTCCATTTCCCGTCTACTAAGCTACCTTATCTTCTCACACCATCCCATGGGTCCTTCAGTCATCTTTCTTTGCATTCTGCCTTGTGCTGTAGCAATGGGAAGACTCTAATGAGAATGCTTCTTTGAGAGAAAAGTATACTTATTGTTTAATATCTGAGCTGTTTAGTATCTGCTTACCCTTATTAAGCAGAAACATGCCCATCATGGGATTTCTTGGAGAAGACCATTAAACACACTCCTGACTGTATCAACCTTACTTTTATAATGGCATACCCAGTATAATGCCAGATTAATTGTACTCCTCAGCAGGCCTGGAGAAGTGGCCTCAAGGGAGGAGGTGGCAACTCAGCTCTCTTTTAGTTACTTGTTTTTAACAGGATTTTTTCTCTGGTGAGAGAGGTACAGAATTTCTAAGCAAAGTGAGTTGAATTATAGACTATCCTTCCAGCACCATTAATCTCAGATGAAGAAAATCTCAAGCTATTGACTGGAGTTATGAAGATCAAGATCTGACCTACTGTGTGAGGAGGCAGAAAAAAACTACACCAGGATAAGTGAGATTCCAACCAAGAGAATGAGGCAGGGCCCCAATGCCACAAAGCAAACTGAGCCTCACAAACTTAACAGAGTTGATGGTGAAGGCTGAAACTCAATAGACACGTGAAAATCAATGACACACCCTCCAAGAATGTAGTAACTGGTTTAGAGCCATGAGACTAATTCCAAGGCATGAATGATTCCTGACTATCTTGGTTTTGAGAAGAGTCAAGATTCTGGGTGGGATTTAACTGTAGACTGAAGATTTTCTTCTTCTTTAAAAAAAAATTTTTTTTAAACATTTATTTATTGAGGAGAGACAGAGCATGAGCGGGGGAGGGGCAGAGAGAGAGATGGAGACACAGAATCTGAAGCAGGCTCCAAGCTCTGAGCAGTCAGCACAGAGCCGACATGGGGCACGAACTCACGAACTCTGAGATCATGACCTGAGCCAAAGTTGGACACTTAACCGACTGAGCCTCTCAGGTGCCCCTAGACTGAAGATTTTGAGTGGGAATTCTAGATCTACCTTTCACTAGTAACTTACCTAGTTATGTTATGACTCTATTTCCTCAATTGTAAAATGTTGATATTAGTATTCATCTTACGAGTTTCTTATGATAATTATGATATACAAAGGGTTTCCTATTGACTAGGGAAGTGAAAAAAAGAAAAAAAAAGGAGGAATGACACTTTCCTAGTTCATGGGTAACTGGGCCAAATAACCTCCAGCAAACCTTGAATACCAAAAAGCTCTGTGGAAGTTAAATCACTTAGAGGCACACTCCTGAAACTAAAGTGAGCTCAGAAAAACTAACAATTCTATTTCTAGTCTCCTATTCCCACAATTACCATCCCAGTTTGAGTCCAACATTACCATCTGTCAACTGGATATATTTACATACATAACGTGCCTTGAATGATTTTATTATCTTCCCCCTCATACTTGTATTTCTTTTCAGTTGTCAGATATCATTTATAGGAACACATCAACATATGCATTCAAGTTCAAAATCTCCATTTCCTTTACATCCATGTCTAATTCATTTCCAAATCCATTCTACATCTGTAATATTTATCTCATCTATTCTCTTGTATTCATTTAACAGTTGACTTCCTAATTACCATCTCAGTTGTCTGTTATACTTTGTTACTTATTTGATCTCTTTGTCTCTAAGTAACTTCCCCATAACCATCTTGTCTGTCATCTTAATCCTATAAAAACACATGTAGTCAAGCATTTTTCCTACCTAAACATTATCAATGATTCTTTATTTCCTATAGAATAAAACACACAAGTTTGCTGACATTAATGGTCTTTCTTAAGTTGGTCTCAATATATAGTTTTATTATTTTATTTGTATTATTCTCTTTTCTCCAATTTATGTCCACACAACTATTCTATTTATTTCTGAGCACAATTTCTCTTGGTTCTTCATCACCAACTTTACTCATATTTCTTCTGTCTCTTAATGCCAAATATCCATCAGATCTTATTACTTCCAGAAGATCGAAACAAATAATTTTATTTCTACATTTCTTAATGGCCCTGTTTAACTTTGAATGGTCTATTTACCTGAAATATAAGTTCCTTGAAGAGAGCTCTTGAGTCATTGTACTTTACAAAATATATCCTTTATTACACAAAGCAGGTATTTAATAAATGTTGAATTAATAGATGAATAAACAAATATGAAAATTCAGGACATGGAAAGTAAAATGATAAAAACACGTTCTGAAAAAGTGGCTAATTTTGAGAAGTATTTCAAGGCTGGTTTTTCAAGAGGGCACAGCTTCATGTTGTTTTATTCACTTGTTTGGGTATATTCTTAATCACTTGAGTTATTCTCCACATGAAGGAATAGTTTTAAGTAATTATGTAAAAACACATATTGTTTTATTTTCTTATCAGATATAAACCTTGTCCTTTCTTGATACCCACATACTGAGGATGAAAACTCAGAAAACTCACTTAGACCTGCAGCAATTTTATAGGAAATTCAAAACTTGTAAGGGGGAAAAAAAAAACAAAACAAAAACCCTGTAGCTAAGTTTTTTTCCATATATATATATATGTGCGTATATATATATATATATTCCATATATTTGTATTTATATATATATATTCCATATATATGTATATATGTGTGTATATATATGCATATATATATATGTATTTTTTTGATCTGGATAGTTCGAGTGATTTTGTTTAGAAACACTGAAGATGTTGTGAATTTAGGGATGAGTAGGAAGGAAGTATGTTGAATTAGCATATGCATGCTAACATCTGCTGAACAGAGCACTGAGAATGCTCAGAATATCTTAGCCTTACAAGGATATGAAGGAAAGAAAAGGAAATGAAAAAACAGAAATATGGGAGGAGTAGAAAGGCAAACCTTGAATCATCTATACCTTTTTTGTAGCAAGTCCTATGTTTTTTCTAAACAGTTCTCTACAGACCTAACTTCACTATCTGAATTCAACAAATGGCAAATAATAATAATTAATTGTATTACCATAATTTATTACTATGCAGTTGGTTTTTGAGGTATAACAAACCTGAACCCCAAAATTAAGGGGTATCAGCAATTTTTAATTTAAGCACTTCCATATTTAAACAATCTAAACTGTATGATTAAAGCAATCATTCCTGGGTTACCTGGGTGGCTCAGTTGGTTAAATGTCTGACTCTTCAACTTGGCTTGGGCCATAATCTCATGGTTCATGGGATCAAGCTGCACTGACAGCATGGAGCCTGCTTGGGATTTTCTCTCTTCCTCTCTGTATGCCTCTCTCCCACCCAAATGTGCTCTCTCTCTCTCTCAAAAATAAATTAATTAACTAAAAACATGAAAATTCTAAAGTAATCATTCCTAACCATCACTACCACCATTTATCCCAAAGAGCGGAAAGTAGTTCCTTATAAGTTCACACAATATAAATTCTTTAGACACGGTACAATTTAAAATAAAGAAAGAAGGAAGAAAGAAAGAGGAAAAGAGAAAGAAAGAAGAAATAAAGAAGAAAGAAAGAAAAAAATTAAGAAATTAGAAAGAAAAGAAAGAACACGGTTAATTTTGCTATCTTTTGAGATGTAAGAAAAAAATGAATTCTAATTTGTGAAATTAATAAAGTACTATTGGGAAGTACTCTTTCACAGCCTCGTTTATTTATGAAGAAATTCTTTACTGAACATTTGCAATCTATAAAGCATAGGACATAGGACGGTAAATAAGACAGACAAGCTTCTTATCCTCATGGAGATTACATTTAAGTGGAAAAAAGAGGGAAGGAAGGAAAGAAGGGAGGGAAGAGGGAGGAAAAAAGAAAGAAGAATAGGAAGGGAGAGGTATTTATGGGTTGTGATAAATATTTTAAAGCAAATCAGTTGAAAAGCCATGGCAATTAAAGAAAAAAAAAAAGCCACCACGAAACTATAGGCAGAGTAGTCAGACAAGGCAAGGAGGTTAATTTGGGACCTCAGTATAGGAAGGAGCCAGCCATGCCAAGAGCAAGAGTAGAGGGAGAAACATCACAGACAAAGAGAAAAGGAAATGAAAGGCCCTGAAAAAGAAGTATTTTGGCACATGCAACATGAAAAGAAGCCAGAGTGGCTGCCACCTGGGGAGCAAGGGGGAAAGTGACATGAGATGGGGTTGGAGAGGTGGAAGGAGGCAGTATGTGCAAGATCTCAGAGGTCCAGGAGTTGAACTTATTTTTCCTGACTTTAATGGGAAGCCATGGAACTGCTTTAGGGAAGTTAGTGAAAATTATAACCACTCTGGTTGCTTGGAGAGTGTGGACTGGAAGTGGAAGAGTGGACATGCAAACACAGGTTTGGCAGTAAGCCAGCAGCAAGATGATGAAGGTTTGGGGCTGATGGTAGAGATGGAGAAACATACACAGCTTTAAGATATGAAGCTAAAAGTCATAGTGATTGCTGATGGATTATATATTGGCGAGGGGGTAAAGAAAGGCAGAAATTGAGCATAGGTTTCTACCTAGGTTTTCAGCTGAAATAATTGGGTGTATGATGGCCCCACTTTGTGAGATAGAAAAGTCTGGAGGATTAATTTTTACTGTCCTCCTAAATATGTGAATTTTATTACCTATGAGCCAATGAGACTCTGAGTTAGTAAGACAACTGAGCTTTTGGCTGCATCAGACTTGAGCTCGGAAGAAAGTTATGGGCTGAAGACATAAATTTGGATTTTTTTCAGAGGGCCTCCACCATTTAGTGACAGAGTAGAAGAGTAAATGTTTGCTAAAAGCATTGAGAACAGCTAGTAAAGTAAAAAAAAAGAAAAGAAAAGAAAAGACAAGAAAAGAAAAGAAAAGAAAAGAAAAGAAAAGAAAAAAAGAAAAGGAAAAAAAAGAAAAAAAAAAGAAAAGGAAAAAAAAGAAAAAAAAAAGAAAGAAAAAGAAGAAAAAAAAAAAAGAAAGAAAGAAAAAAAAAAAAAAAAGGAAATCATGGGACTATGGATTCCAAAAGAGGACAGCATTGGAAGAAGCATGTGGTTCACTGTCAAAAGTTGACAGAAAGTAACATATGACAAAACAAAGATATTTCCATCAGATTGGAATTTATTTTTATTAGTCAGCACAATTGGAATGTAAGTTAAAATTTAACACATCTTTTCCGAGGATATCTAACTGGCTGTCTTTAATTCAATGCAAAATGATGGAATACTGCAATTCTTGTTCATTTGATCAATAAATAATAGGTGTTACAGACTGTGTTAGGCACTATCAGAAATACTTTCCTTTGCCCTCTCTTAATTTTTTTATTGCAGCCTAAACTTTCTATCTGTAAGTTGACACCCATCTTTTTCTGAATAATCTAATTTTGCCTTATATAGTAAACCTCAGACCAATAACTTCCCAGATCTCAATTCAATTTAAATTTCCTTTTGTAATGATGGACTCATCCCAGCCCCCTACCATTTCCCAAAAGAGTAGCTTTCTTAAATTTTCATTTCTCCTGCCACTGATAACGACATGAAACCAAAAATCAGACTGGGACAGACTTAGGAAAATAGATCATTAATTTAAAACATATGGAAAGTCCAGCTGTTTTTTTTTTCTTTTCTCAACCCATAATGCAAAAGTGCTCCCCTGAAACAAGAAAAAGGAAGGTGATCATAAGAGGTAAAAATAAGCAAACAAGGCAAACTAGTGATTTAATTACATGCTATTCTAATTTCTCTTTTCATAGTTTGCCTTTTCAATCACTTATTTATGGAGATTAGGAGATTGGCCTAAAGCCACTGCAGAAATACAAGTTATAGGTAGAATCTACTAGAGTGGCATTGAGCCAAACATCTCATGTTATGAATTTTGGCACAAGGTGTTACTTTGAGAGGGCAGACTTGTTTCTGTGTATATCAGGCCAATCCACACTGCATTCTTTCTAAGGAATGGTCTTTATTAGGGGTTGGCCCTTTACATCATACATGGTCCACATACTGGCACAGCTTTCCAAGGGCTTTACTGAATGCATTTTCTCTATGTTACTCTAAGGCATGGTGTTTATTAGTGACATAATTACCCACCAAGACCAAATTATATAAGTTGGAAGATTTTAAATTCTGTGTTTTATGTATTATGAAAAGAAAAAAAAATTCTCTGGCTGCCAGCTTGTGAAAATATTATGTACATGACATCATGGTCTCCAGTTCAAAATACTAACTGTGCAAATCTTAACATAAAGTCTAGAGTTTTACTCTCATGATAATATTCATAACTTAACGGGGTGAGAAAAATTATATGAAAGCATTCTCACCTGGAGGTCACAGTATGAACTGAAGGGGATATAGAACACGCTAATAAAAGTGGGTAAACTCACGTGATGAAATGTTCAGATGTACCAGAAAGAATGAAAAATGCTTTTACATGCTTTTGCTATTGTTGTTACTGTTTTATTACAATTACTGTTATTGTTTAAGTTCAGGGCTGCTTTTGGAAATTAGCTTGATTTTAATTACTATAGTGGAAAATATAAGGCCATTTCTCTATTTAAGATCACACAACTAAGTTTGGAGTTTTCTCTCCCACTCCTTCCCCTTGATGTTTGTTATCTGGACAAATAACATTATGTAGCATTGATATGAAATAAAAAGAACAGGTGGAGGCTACGGTTGTGTTTTGTTCTTTTTTTTTTTCCCAAGAGCATTTTGCACTTCTGCTTGTTAGCAAATTGCAGCCTGTTGTGTTCACTTTCTGAAATAGGAACGGGAAACCGAGATAAAAAGAATAACAACAAAACACAAAATGCCACCACTACCATCCTCACCAGCAAGCTAACTTCAGCTCTAGCATCTATGGACTGCATTCAAAGCAAAAGATGAAAATCCCACCGTGTTATGTAGTAGGCATCTTATTCAATGGTTTAAGAAAAGAACTAAAGAGGTTTTTAAATGTCTTATGCTTGTCTTTTTAAAATAATTCTGTTAAAATGGATGTTTTTTGTGCTACTTGTTTTACAGACATTGATGGGCACTAGGGTTTGTGTGTACGTGTTTAGATGACCATCTTAAAACAATGGGATGGAACAGCACTTCTTCAGTTTTAATGTCTGTATGAACCACTTACAGATACTGTTGAAATGCAGATTCTGCTTCAGCTGCCCTGGGGTGGAGCCTGAGATTCTGGATTTCTAGCAAGAAAAGTGTAGGTGACAGGATGCTGCTAAAGCATACTTGGAACAGCATGGGGTTAAAAGACTCCAGAGATCACTTTCTCTCTTGAAGCAAGGCACAAGCATAGTGTATACATAGAAAGGAAGTTTTGAAACTATTATTATTCTTTGGGTTTCAAAGTAATAAAAGTGTTTTTTTTTTCTTGGTGGCTTCATCTGCATTAGTTTAGAAACTTTTTTGAGAAATCTGGGTTCCAGAATATGATACTTTTAATTTACTAATACGATCATTTCTTTTCATTGTATAAATTTTACATTTAAGGGTAAGCACAAGTTTGTGATTGTTCCTAGAATAATGTTACATATATTTTTTAGAGTGGAGAAGCATTTGGCTATTTCTATGCCGAAAATGCTTTAATTTGTAGTCTCTCTCTTAACCAATAGTATTCCTCTTGTCAGATTTGTATTTTGAGGTTTCCCAAATAATTAATCTGATTACATAACAAGAGACTAGACAGTTGGGGTTGACCACCAATGCTTTTAGCACATATCCAACTACTCTGGCAAGTTAGAAACCAAAGAGATAAATCGGTGGTTCTCCACAAGAGAAGAGGTAACCACAGTGAAGATCCGAATCACGTAGAGAACTCTTATCATTTATTTTCCCCTTCCTCCACTCGTATCCCTTTCCAAATATTTGAATGTCCTAGTGGGAACATGGCTATTTTAATTTGAAAGTGTGATCCAGATGGTTCTGATTTGCCACCTCCACCTCCAAAATTAAGGAATGCTAAAATGAATTAATATTTTGAAACTCACTTTTCATCTTGAATTTTAAAATCAAAGCCATAAAATTTTAAAATTGTTCGGTGTGCTTTGGGGCACCTGGGTGGCTCAGTGGGTTAAGTGTCCAACTTTGGCCCAGGTCAGATCTCGCGGCTTATGAGTTTAAGCCCTGCATCAGGCTCTGTGTTGACAGGTCGGAGCCTGTTTCAAGATTCAGGGTCTCCCTCTTTCTGCCCCTCTCCTGCTAGCACTCTGTCTCTGTCTCAAAAGTAAACATTAAAACAATAAAAAAATAAAATAAAATTGTTCTGTGTGCTTTCATCTTTCAGACAGTTAAATAACACTAAGGGTCTGTGTTAGAAGTTTTCTCACAGCTCAAAGAACTAAAGAGAATTGCATGGTAGCATATTCCATTGCATTGGCCAGTGGTTCTCAAGTCTCATCATAACCCTGGAATAACTTAGGGGAGTTAAAAAAACAAACAAACAAACAAACAAACAACAATAACAAAAAAAACACCACCAAGGCACGAGCCCCACCCCAGACCAATTAAATCAGAATCTGTAGGCATGAAATCTGGCATCATTACTTGTAAAGCGCCCCCAGATAATTCTTATGTGCAGAGTTGAGAACCACTGATATGAGCCAAAGACCCAAAAGCCTTTGTATGTGAAATAATCTAGAATAACTGATTTTTATATTACTAAAATATTGAGTTTCAGAGTAATAAATTACAAACTTCTATTCTTCTCATGGAATTCTTCAAGATTTATTTCTTCCTGATTACATAAGATCCAGTGGACTACTAACAAATGCATCATCATAAATTTTGCCCTTTTTGAGAATAATCAGTAGTTGCAATATCAAGGGATATGTATTCATTCATCTCAGTAGATTTCTCAAGGTACATAGAGCTGACTGAGCTCAATTTAATAAATTAGTGTTAATGGCATTTGAGTACTTGGCATCCTGTTAGGTCCTTTCACTTAAGAATGTGCATGTTTTTTTGTTTGTTTTCTGTTTTGTTTCCAATTCAATTATATGTTTTAAAAAACTCACATAGGATATAAATCTTTTGACGACACTGAAGGAGAAACAATTTCCAGATTACCTCATACTCCCATCCTCCCTGATTTCTTGAATGAAAGTTTAAATAAATTTTTAAAAAATCAGATATAATTTACATGAAATAAAATTCATCCTTTTTAGTGTACAGTGCTGAGAAGCAATTCTCCATGGGTTCTCGTGTTTCTGCATTTCTTGCGAGCAGAGACACTGACTGCCCTTTCTTCCAGGCTATCTTTCAAGCATGTTTGCATAGCAAGCAGCTTTGGAAGATTGAGTGTTTCCCACAGGAACAATGATAAGGCATGATATGAGTCACCAAGTCAAGTTTCTTGAAATGATATGGGCAGATTCATAATGTCAACCCTTTGGCAGTGAAGGAAAAAAAAAATGTTACTTCAGTTTCCCACCACCAAAATGAGGCCAAACCCCTTACTGGACTGCCTGGGGATCAGAGACAGTATGTGCCCCCTCTGGGCATTCTACTTGGTTCTTTGTATTGGCTAAGCCACAGATCAGCCTGGTTTAAGTGGGCCCCAAACAACAGTCTGTGCTGGAAGTGGTCCAGGAAGCTGTGGCACACTCTGTACATTTGGGGCTCCACTCCCCTAATGACCCCTTTGAGTTGCAAGTCTCTGTGACTAATGACTCTGCCAATTACAGGTTTCTGTCAAAGAAAGGCAACTTCCACTCAAGGGAGCTGTTTTAGGGTTTGGACTTATCGCCTCCTTGACACAGCTACTACCCTTCCTGAAAAGCAACTGTTAGCTTGCTACTGGGCTCTTGTCAAAACTGAACTCCTGACCCATGGAACCCTTGTGACACTCTTTCTTGATATTTCCATTTGAGTATATATCAACTTGGACTCAACTAACAAGGTGGGAAGGCCCAACCAGCTTTGCATTGTAAATGGTATATTTAAAACACAGCTGGTCTCAGAGGCATCTTGGCTTTATAAGAATAGTGATAGCTATTCCTCTGTGAGAAACTTTATACTCCATTCCTCCACGTGAAGAAAAGCTATTGGCTCCAGGGGGCTCTCAATTCACAGAGGCTCCCTAAAAGTCTGGGCAGGGTTCACTGATGGTTCAGCTAGGCCGAAACCTGATGTTGTCCCCTGGGCTGCTGCAGCCATTCAACTGCAGGGTCAGCTATGCAGAATCAATAATGCGTGTGCTTGCACCACTTTGTGGACCGAATTCAAAGCCATTCTCACAGCTCTGGTCACTATTTCCTTTAATGAACTTTGCAACATTTTTACCGACTGTTGCTAATGGTCCAGCTGTTACAGAAAGCTCGAAACTCACAAATGAAACATCACCCCCCCCCCTTCTTTTTTAAAGCTGTGAACTACAGAAATAAATAACTGCTACAGGTCAAACTGTATAGGTCTCTCCTGTCCATGATAAGATCCCATTCTCTGATGAGATCTAGGGGAATCAAAACTTCACACCCCAAATTGCTACCATGGCTGCCCAGATCCATTGTGCTACTAGATACTGCTACATATCCATCATTGTAGACTGGAACAAAAGAAAGGGTTGTCTCTGATGCAGAAATTACCAGTGCATGCCAGAAGTTGTGACTCCTCATCAAGTTGACCTGTATTCTCGTGGTGAGTGAGGCCACATCTCAGGGGGGATGTTCATTCATTCCTGACAAATGACTAAGTCAGACCTTTCACCTCTTTTCTGGGCTACCAGTGATGCCTCACCACTGACTTCACTTTTCCAGGTCACCATGTTGCTCTTCCAGTCTAATCAGCCAACTCTGGCCACACTACTGTGGTCCCTGATCCTAACCTGTGTCATGTTTGTGGCTCTCTGAATCGGTTGCAGTTGGATGATCCACACAGCAAAGTGGATGGATTTGCATGCTCTGCATCATTGTCAGGTACCTGGCAAGTTTGAGCACTGACAGAGCCTCCTCAAAAATTAACTTAGAAATATTTCTGACTCAACTTTCCTTAACTCTTCCTTTGGAAAGTGGTTTAGTCGTAGAATGTGGCTGTCTCCAGGAAAGGATCATCCCCCTAGTCACTTCCTAATAATCAGGATGTGAAAACAAAGATTTATTTTGAAAATCTGATATTTGTCCGAACCATTCCTGGGCATGATTCTTCCTTCTTTTCCCTGACATACAAGCCTATTTGCTATACTGAGTGTCAACCTGGCCAAAAGAAGGTGTAGATAATTCAAATAATTTGGATTCAGGTACTTAGATTCTCTTATGGATTGGCATGATCTTATATTATTATCCATAGATAATGGCCATACTGTCAATGACATTTCTCTCCAAATGACCCTACAGCAGCCCATATGTCCAAAAAATGGGGGACATGATATATTTTTTGTCAGTTTTATAAAAATGTCCAATCCTGCTTATACTTGTTCCTTCTGGAAAAAAAAAAAAAGGTCTGGGTGAAACAGAGGCTGACTGCAAAAAAGGATAAATTTTTGACTGTCAGAAAAGGAACAAATTTTGGGGTGAAACATGGAAAGCAAAGCCTTGGTATCTGTAGACAGAACAACTCACACACCAGGAAATAGAGGGGAGGGAATGATATTAATGACTTCTGTCTTTCAAAATCACCTTTGAAGATTAACTCATGAAGGAAAAGGCCCTGATGAGGCCTCCACAAGCACCTTAAATGTAATTGACTGCTGGGTCTGCCATTCCCTGCCACATGGCTCTGACGCAATGTAACCACCAGCTCCCTTAACCTTACTAAGTATTGGAAACCCTAGGAATTGGCTCCAGTCCTTACATTTCCAACACAAAACATTTATCAAAATTCCTGGTATCTTTCTCATCTTCATTATTATTGCCATCACTCAGTAATTTTGCAGGGTGGATAAATGCCAACTGGCTGGTCCTGCAGATAAACATGAACAGTTAGACTTATTGCCCTCAGATAGGCCCTCCAGAAAATAAAAATAAATTAATTAAATAAACAAATAAACCAACAAACAAATAAACAAAAGTACTAAGCTTCAACTTTTTCAGTTGATCTGGGAATTCTAAGGTTTTGAGCCAGCCAGTCAGGAGGATAACTAGGAAGCAATGTCAAATTGTGTCTTCCTACTGAGGAAAGTCCCACTTGGGGTGCCCAATAATTGTGAACATCATTTTATCACAGGGACTCTACTTCTGGTATGGAAGGCAGGCATCCTTCCCCAAGACATTATGACTTATACCTCAAGGATGGTTATAAGAGACCTTGAAATGTTTAAAGAAGCAAAGCCAGCAGATTGCACATATAGCAGATTGCAAAGATCTCCCCAAACTGAGACTATCCTTGGTTACTTAGGAGGACTTCCTAGAAGGATATATAACTCTTAATTTATGACAATCAATTAGGTATTTAACTCTATGATGATGTCATCTGGTTAGAAAAGGTGGGAAGGAATTTGTCCCTTAATTGAAGGAAGTAATCAAAGACATTACCTCAATCCTGAAAAGCATTTAGTTCAGTCTCAACTTATTGTTTAGGGTTTGTATGGATACAGAATTGCTTTAGATTTTCTCCTTGTGGACCAATATGGAGTTAGTGTAACCACTAATACACCCTGCTGTACCTGAATTAATGCTTCAGGGCAAGGGGGCAAGTTAATATAGAAACTTAAGGATAAAGCCATCTGGCTTTCTAAGAAAAACCAGCTGGTTCATTCCAGGAGCCTGGGGACGTCCCTAAGTCTAATAATACTAGTTAGACTCACACTTCTGCTCAGAGTCCTATATGTATCAACCTTAATTGCTATATGATGCAAGTTGAATGGAGTTGGTCTTCTTAGCTTCTGTCAGGCAGAATAGTCAGTGGCCAACAGAATGGCACACTCAAGAAAAATCTCTCTAGAAGCCAAGAAAGTATAGAAATGGGTAATGTATATTGTTGGCAATTCTCTGGTGTCCATTTTTTTTACGTGTCTTGCAAGCAGAGAGATGACTGTCCTTTGCCCTGGACTATCTTTTTGAGGTTGTTTGTACATATATTTAAATTGTTTGATAATTCCAAAATCTGGGCTATTATCTGAGTCTGACCGGGTTGATGCGTTGTCTTTTAACAGTGCTTTTTGTTTTCACATGACATGTAATTTTTTATAAAACTAGACACATCACACAGGATAGCTGAGGCTAAGAAAATGAACACGCATTTTCTTTTGCTTAGTCTTTATTGTGGGCAGATTGAGTTAATCTGGTTAATCTAGGAAATGAGCTAGATTTTATTGTTGCTGTTTTTGTTGTCATTGTTCCTATGATTAGCTTCAGCATACTGCAGGCATCAAATCCCTTTTGTGTTACTTGTATTTGGGTTGGAGTTTGGATTGCCAGAACATTTTACTCAATGTTTCTGTTCTATGATCAACATTAGACTTTCTCATATGGTATGTATCTCAAAGAGAGCTCCAAGTTATTCCATCTCCTGTAGCAGTAGACTACATTTACTTGTTTTCTCATGCTTGCTAGCCTAGCAGGGATTTTCAGGGGGTTTACTCTGCTGTTCCCATTCCGATTCTGTCTTAGTCCAGCCCTGTGTCTTTATATCCTTGGGGTGAGGCTCTCTTAGTGATACTGTCCTTCCTCCCCATGGTAGTCAGACTCTGCCTTGTATCTTTAACAGGTCTTGGATAGAAGAGAGTTTTCTACTGCTATTTTCCCTCTGGTGAGACCATCTCTAACAGGTCTGGTCCCTAGTTTATTGCCTGCCTTTCCACCATTTTAGAGGGCTTTTTTGCTGTTCCCTTCCCCTGGACTCAATGCTTTTTCACCTGTATAGACCCAAAGAGAGCTTGTTGCCCTTCCTTCAATGATGTAAAACTTTTGCTGCATAGGGGAAATAGGAGAAAATTATCCAGTCTTGGCATCATTCCTCTCCTGCACACTGCTCCCTTTTCCAAGGCCATCACCACCAAAGGAAGCTGTCTCTGTTATCCACCCAGCCCCCATCCTTTCTTGTGAGTATATGGTTAGGTCTATGGAGAAGGGTCTATGACTGGTTGCCAACTCTTCTTGTGTCTACAACTGCAAGGAATTCTATACTTTCATGCTAGCTCATACTCTGACATTAACAATTAGCTAAATATTTTACACGAAATCATGACCTCCTTTTACGATGGTTCCATCCTCCTCCTAGGCTACTTACTTACTCCAGATAAGCCAATCCCCACGTCCTATCTCCTTGGAGGAGTCTGTCTTTTTTTAGATTTCAGGCTAGTTGGTTGTCCTACATCTTAAACTGTCTAATGGGTCTATAAAAACTTATGATTTTATAGATTGTCTAGCTCTTTCTTGTTGTAAAGGTGGCGGCAATGTTCTTTTTAGCGTCCTACATCTTAAGCAGAAGCAAGAACTTAAATGGATTTTTGGTAAGACTTTAATTCTGGTCTTATGAATTTGTGGATCTTTATTTAAAGACCAATTTTAGACTTTTGTCATCTGACTCCATGCTGTCACAGAGAGAATTTATTATTAATCAGGGTCCTATGTTATATTTTATTTCCTCCTAAGCTTTAAATGAATTGTGATAGTTCACTACAGAAGGAAAAAAACATTTAAGACAATCTTGGTTTATAGTTTCTAAAAATAAAACAACTCCTGAACTTCAGAAAATTGATAAAGGGATTCATTATTTATGCTTCAAAAGGGTTCTACTTTTGCATGGTTGATAGAGCACTATACTTATGTCACTGCTCCCTCATTTATTATGGGATGATCTTATAATCTTGGGCAAGTTATTTTTCTGAGCCTACAGTTATTTATTTGTAAAGGGGCAAAGTATAATTTTCTTCTTTTTCACACTGGGTGTCTAAGAGAAGTCAATGATGTAAGTAAGCATGCAGAAATGCTAATCTCAGGAAAAGTACACAATATTATTTTTTATCACACATATATTAAGAATCGTTTTCCCATTGCAAAAACATGGGTGGAGCTAAAGAGTATAATGCTAAGTGAAATAAGTTAGAGAAAACAAATGCCATATGACTTCACTCTGTGGAATTTAATAAACAAAACAAATGAGCAGAGGGAAAAAAGGACAGAGAGAGAGGAACCAAGAAAGAGATTCTTAACTATAGAGAACAAACTGATGGTTACCAGAGGGAAAGAGGGTGGTTGATGGGTGAAATAGGTGATGGGGATTAAAGACTGCACATGTCCTGATGAGCACTGGGTGACTGGAATTAAAATTAAAACTTAAAAAAATGACAAAATAAATATATACATTTTTAAAAAAAGAATAGTTTTTCCAGAATATGATCTTAGGAAAATCTCTTAGCATTTCACCACCTCGATTTCCTTACTGGTAAACGTAATTCATGTAATATATTCTTTTATAACAAGTCTCACAAATCAAAATGGGAAGAATCAAAGACATAATATGTATAAAAGGGTTTTGTCTACTATAATAGTGTATAAATGAAAAGTGTTCTTGTTATCATCCAAATGTAAGATTCTCACTTTTAGAAACTGTTCACCACCTATACTGCAAATATTAAATCTCCAGAATTTATTTGAAATAATGTTAGATTTTTAAAAATAAATGTGTTTGCTACTTTTTTTCTTACAAACTAGGAAGATAAATGGAATCATATTTAGTTTGCATACCAAATAAAATCACACACGATACAAGAGAGTTTTGTAGGGGAAGATAATTCACACAAAAATATGTAATTATTGTCTAGATATACACTTCGTTTTCCTCTACCAAGTAAATATTTTAAAACCCTGCATATTATTGATATATTTGACAGGTAATAGAAAACAAAACAAAACTGTGAATTAGCCTAGCAACACAACAGCAAATATCCAGTTTGACTAAATACAGTAAGTATGACACTACCAAAAGACTACTGGGAGGATTAATTAGAAATGGAGGCACAACGTTAAGGTTGCTGTATTTAGCAAATAAAAGGACAGGATTATTATCTTAACTTTAAATTTCAAATGAATAACAAATGCATTTTTAGTAAAAATATGCCTCCAAATATTGCATGGGATATGCTTGAACTCATTTGGGGGCTATCTAAAATTTCAAGGTTAATCTAAAATTAACCTAGCATCTTGTTTTATCTGGCAACCCTGCATTCAATTAATGTTCTTTTATTTTTCCTACACCTGAAATTTAGTTTATTTTATAGTCACTTGAGTTGTCCTCAGTTCTAATTAAAAAAAAACAACCTTAGATAGCTCCTCATCCTTTATTTCATGCTAAAGAAAGAGGAGAAATCTAAGTGAATCTCCTAAGGCAACAAGTGAAATCTGTAACCACCAAGGCCTATAATTACTCCCACCTTTCTGGGATGCCCTAAAACTCAGGCCAAGTTGAGGTGAAGGGAATGTTAGGTGGTTATATGTTCATAAAAATTTTAATCTAGGGTAACATTCCTCATGAGGCTCTTCAAACCTTGTAACTATCTACTGCCTCTACTAGAAACAGAATTTCTCCTTCCAAATTTATTGCTGCTTAAGACCCACACTTTTTTTTTTAAATTTTTTTTTCAACGTTTTTAATTTATTTTTGGGACAGAGAGAGACAGAGCATGAACAGGGGAGGGGCAGAGAGAGAGGGAGACACAGAATCGGAAACAGGCTCCAGGCTCTGAGCCATCAGCCCAGAGCCCGACGCGGGGCTCGAACTCACGGGCCGTGAGATCGTGACCTGGCTGAAGTCGGACGCTTAACCGACTGCGCCACCCAGGCGCCCCAAGACCCACACTTTAAAGGGGCTGCCTAATGCCTGACATTGTTTCTCCAATGTCAATAACCCAAAGGATCAAAGTCGTAAGCACATGTTTCTTATACTCCATAGCGAATCTCTCATTCAGTGGTTCTCAAAGTTAGCTGTATCTGAATCACCCAGAGGGCTTGATAAACAGATTGCTGGGTATGATCCCTAGGATTTCTGATTCAGTAGGTCTGGGGAAAAGGCCCAAAGCTCTCTGATGATACTGATGTTGCAGGTCTGGGGACACTTTGAGAATCACTGCTGTAAATTAGAATTCTTAAAAGGAAGGATATAATAGTTGATTAGCTGGAGTATGCTATTCATTTGGCACCTCTAAAAATCTGTAGTCAAGAAGCATTCTAGAGATAAATTATGTTCATAATATTGACCATGGCATTTCAGTCTTTAAATGCTTTCTGAATCATTAAAGAGAGGTTGTATTATGTGAAATCTAAAGCTTGAGTTTTTTTCTGTTCTAATTTTTTCAAAATTGATAATACACATTGGTGTGTATATATCTCTCATGTCTAAACATGCCAAAGAACAGAGATATGCTATATGCTATATTTTTAAATTAATTTTAAGTACATATTCTCAGAACACTTAAAATTACATTTAAATGTGGTCCATTAGCATTTTTAAAAATATACAAGAATAAGAAACAAAATCTTCCTGAATACCCAGACTCTTTGTACTTACGAAGGCATTTCAGGGAGGGGAGGCAGGGGGAGATACAACATTCATTGAGTAAAATTATAAGCAATTCAGTTTTTGTTATTTCTCTAAATAACATACTTCCTCCAAGGCATTGAAGATATTTTAATAACTTTAACTTCACTGTCTCTGTGAAGTGGCTAATCAGCAAGCACTTCCAAGTGTAATTTAATGCAATGCAAAAAAAAATAGTTAAAGAATTTATTAAGCTTAGTATTTTAAAATCTTCACAAAAACACCATGTTGGACCAGCTGGCTCAAATAAGTAAGGCTAACACACACATTTTATCACATATATATCAGTTTTTTGAAATTAGAATATAAGAAAAACCAGAACTTAAAAAATTTTAGTCACTTAGTGTCACTTGCAACCCGAACTGATAGAATGGATGGCAGCGGAGAATTAAGTGTAGAGATTATTTTTAAAGAGCATGACAAAATGAGATCCCCTGTGAGTGCTCAGAGTATGCAATGTCTCTTGAGATGCTGTTACTATACTCCTCAGCACATTATCCAATGATACACTGATTGATGTATAGGAAATTACATCAAGAAGGCTAGCATGTCTTAGCAAAAGCCCGCAGATAAAATCAGTCTTCCCATCTCAAATCAAAATGAAGAAATAAAAATAAGGAGAAATATCCAAACTTCTAAATAAGACTTTGAACTCTGTGAAACCCTAAGAAAATTCATCCTCATCCCTAATTAAGTATTATTAATATTAGATCAAGTGATAGTAAATATTTTAACATTTACAAATACTTATTAACAAATATTTACTTAAGCTCCTACTACTCTTATTCTAGATCTAATTCTAGGCAGTTGACATATCTAATCTCACTTTATCTTTACAAAAAAAAACTTATGGAAAAAGTACTATTATTTTGCCTATTCTGCAGATGAAAAAAAAACCACTAACAACAGAGAATGTAAAGTTATAGTGCCCAGGATCACCAACTTGTAAGGGGTGTTAGCTGGCAACATGACTATAGGTCCTTGTTGAAGATTTTAGTCCTTGGGTTTGTTCAGATATAGCATTTAGCACAATCCTCATGCTACCCATATGAATATACAACATAATCTCCATTTGACAGATAAGAAAGTGGGGACTGCAGTTATTATGTAATTTTGCTGGTCTGGGATTAGATTCTAATCTCATTGCTGTCTTGCATTTTGACTCATCAAATTGGTTACTTTTCCAGTTTCAGAATCCTCACTTTAAAATACTGGTAAGTTCATACTTATATCAGACAAACTAGACTTTAAATTAAAGGCTGTAACAAGAGATGAAGAAGGGCATTCTATAATAATCACAGGGTCTATCCATCAGGAAGAGCTAACAATTATAAATGTCTAAGCGCCGAAATCGGGAGCCCCAAAATATATAAAACAATTACTCATAAACATAAGCAACCTTATTGATAAGAATGTGGTATTTGCAGGGGACTTTAACACTCCACTTACAGAAATGGACAGATCATCTAGACACACGGTCAATAAACAAGGGCCCTGAATGATACATTGGATCAGATGGACTTGACAGATCTATTTAGAACTCTGCATCCCAAAGCAACAGAATATACTTTCTTCTCGAGTGCACATGGAACATTCTCCAAGATAGATCACATACTGGGTCACAAAACAGCCCTTCATAAGTAGACAAGAATTGAAATTATACCATGCATACTTTCAGACCACAATGCTATGAAGCTTGAAATCAACCACAGAAAAAAGTCTGGAAAACCTCCAAAAGCATGGAGGTTAAAGAACACCCTACTAAAGAATGAATGGGTCAACCAGGCAATTAGAGAAGAAATTAAAAAATACATGGAAACAAACGAAAATGAAAATACAACAATCCAAATGCTTTGGGATGCAGGGAAGGCAGTCCTGAGAGGAAAATACATTGCAATCCAGGCACATCTCAAGAAACAAGAAAAATCCCAAATACAAAATCTAACAGCACACCTAAAGGAACTAGAAGCAGAACAGCAAAGGCAGCCTAAACCCAGCAGAAGAAGAGAAATAATAAAGATCAGAGCAGAAATAAACAATATAGAATCTAAAAAAACTGTAGAGCAGATCAACGAAACCAAGAGTTGGTTTTTTGAAAAAATAAACAAAATTGATAAACCTCTAGCCAGGCTTCTCAAAAAGAAAAGGGAGATGACCCAAATAGACAAAATCATGAATGAAAATGGAATTATTACAACCAATCCCTCAGAAATACAAGCAATTATCAGGGAATACTATGAAAAATTATATGCCAACAAATTGGACAACCTGGAAGAAATGGACAAATTCCTAAACACCCACACTCTTCCAAACCTCAATCAGGAGGAAATACAAAGCTTGAACAGACCCATAAACAGCGAAGAAATTGAATCAGTCATCAAAAATCTCCCAACAAATAAGAGTCCAGGACCAGATGGCTTCCCAGGGGAGTTCTACCAGACGTTTAAAGCAGAGATAATACCTATCCTTCTCAAGCTATTCCAAGAAATAGAAAGGGAAGGAAAACTTCCAGACTCATTCTATGAAGCCAGTATTACTTTGATTCCTAAACCAGACAGAGACCCAGTAAAAGAAGAGAACTACAGGCCAATATCCCTGATGAATATGGATGCAAAAATTCTCAATAAATACTAGCAAATCGAATTCAACAGCATATAAAAAGAATTATTCACCATGATCAAGTGGGATTTATTCCTGGGATGCAGGGCTGGTTCAACATTCGCAAATCAATCAATGTGATACATCACATTAATAAAAGAAAAGATAAGAACCATATAATCCTGTCAATCGATGCAGAAAAGGCATTTGACAAAATTCAGAACCCTTTCTTAATAAAAACCCTTCAGAAATTCGGGATAGAAGGAACATACTTAAACATCATAAAAGGCATTTATGAAAAGCCCACAGCTAACATCATCCTCAATGGGGAAAAACTGAGAGCTTTTTCCCTGAGATCAGGAACACGACAGGGATGTCCATTCTCACTGCTGTTGTTTAACATAGTGTTGGAAGTTCTAGCATCAGCAATCACACAACAAAAGGAAATCAAAGGCATCAAAATTGGCAAATATGATGTCAAGCTTTCACTTTTTGCAGATGACATGATATTATACATGGAAAATCCAATAGACTCCACCAAAAGTCTGCTAGAACTGATACATGAATTCAGCAAAGTTTCAGGATACAAAATCAATGTACAGAAATCAGCTGCATTCTTATACACTAATAATGAAGCAACAGAAAGACAAATAAAGAAACTGACCTCATTCACAATTGCACCAAGAAACATAAAATACCTAGGGATAAATCTAACCAAAGATGTAAAAGATCTGTATGCTGAAAACTACAGAAAGCTTTTGAAGGTAATTGAAGAAGATATAAAGAAATGGAAAGACATTCCCTGCTCATGGATTGGAAGAATAAATATTGTCAAAATGTCAATACTACCCAAAGCTATCTACACATTCAATGCAATCCCAATCAAAATTGCACCAGCATTCTTCTCGAAACTAGAACAAGCCATCCTAAAATTCATATGGAACCACAAAAGGCCCCGAATAGCCAAAGTAATTTTGAAGAAGAAGACCAAAGCAGGAGGCATCACAATCCCAGACTTTAGCCTCTACTACAAAGCTGTAACCATCAAGACAGCATGGTATTGGCACAAAAACAGACACATAGACCAATGGAATAGAATAGAAACCCCAGAACTAGACCCACAAACGTATGGCCAACTCATCTTTGACAAAGCAGGAAAGAACATCCAATGGAAAAAAGACAGTCTCTTTAACAAATGGTGCTGGGAGAACTGGACAGCAACATGCAGAAGATTGAAACTAGACCAGTTTTTCACACCATTCACAAAAATAAACTCAAAATGGATAAAGGACCTGAATGTGAGACAGGAAACCATCAAAACCCTAGAGGAGAAAGCAGGAAAAGACCTCTCTGACCTCAGCTGTAGCAATTTCTTACTTGACACATCCCCAAAGGCAAGGGAATTAAAAGCAAAAATGAACTACTGGGACGTTATGAAGATAAAAAGCTTCTGCACAGCAAAGGAAACAACCAACAAAACTAAAAGGCAACCAACAGAATGGGAAAAGATATTTGCAAATGACATATCGGACAAAGGGCTAGTATCCAAAATCTATAAAGAGCTCACCAAACTCCACACCCGAAAACAAATAGCCCAGTGAAGAAATGAGCAGAAAACATGAATAGACACTTCTCTAAAGAAGACATCCGGATGGCCAACAGGCACATGAAAAGATGCTCAACGTCGGTCCTCATCAGGGAAATACAAATCAAAACCACACTCAGATATCACCTCACGCCAGTCAGAGTGGCCTAAATGAACAAATCAGGAGACTACAGATGCTGGAGAGGATGTGGAGAAACGGAAACCCTCTTGCACTGTTGGTGGGAATGCAAATTGGTGCAGCCGCTCTGGAAAAGAGTGTGGAGGTTCCTCAAAAAATTAAAAATAGACCTACCCTATGACCCAGCAATAGCACTGCTAGGAATTTACCCAAGGGATACAGGAGTACTGATGCATAGGGGCACTTGTACCCCAATGTTCATAGCAGCACTCTCAACAATAGCCAAATTATGGAAAGAGCCTAATGTCCATCAACTGATGAATGGATAAAGACATTGTGTTTTATATACACAATGGAGTACTACGTGGTAATGAGAAAGAATGAAATATGGCCCTCTGTAGAAACATGAATGGGACTGGAGAGTGTTATGCTAAGTGAAATAAGCCATACAGAGAAAGACAGATACCATATGTTTTCACTCTTATGTGGATTCTGAGAAACTTAACAGAAACCCATGGGGGAGGGGAAGGAAAAAAAAAAAGAGGTTAGGGTGGGAGAGAGCCAAAGCATAAGAGACTCTTAAAAACTGAGAACAAACTGAGGGTTGATGGGGGGTGGGAGGGAGAGTAGGGTGGGTGATGGGTATTGAGGAGGGCACCTTTTGGGATGAGTACTGGGTGTTGTATGGAAACCAATTTGACAATAAATTTCATATATTAAAAAAAATAAAATAAGATACATCTCCTAAAAAACAAAATAAAATAAAATACTGATAAGTTTATGTATTTATTAGGGCAGTTTTGAGTATGGGCAATACCATATATTTAAGTAACTAATTCCAGTCCCTAACATATAAATAGTTCTCAATAGTTAGTTAAATAAACTTATCAAGGTCCTCTACAACAATAGGTCTTCTAAATTGGAAGATGTGATTTGGATATCTAACACTTGTAATTATTTCTTACCATTTAGGCCTGAAACACACCCCAGATACTGGATTTATCAAAGATAACTCCACTGGGACTAATAAATGTAGATGTCGGCGGGGGGGGGGGGGGGGGAGGTGAAAAGTGATGCCATTTGGTATGCTTAAATTAAGACCGCTACAAGCATCAAGGACAAAATATTTTATTGTCATGTGACTTCAACACATATGCTTTAGGCAATAATTAAAAGATCAACTCATGGTTGGCAATTAGTAGGCAACGGGTACATGGTTAATTTCTGCAAAGATTTGGTATACTCTTGAATCTACAAAACTGGAATTGCAAATAAGCTATTCTCTAAACATTGTTTTTTAATTTAAATAAATCAAGGCAAAGTTTTTAAGTGTGTGTAATGTAGAAGGCACCGTTGGTCATACACTTGAATGTATAACCATTCTTTTCTAGCCCTTATAAATAAATGCCTATTTATAATGTAATTATTTTAAGAAGTGCAGAATAATCACAGCATATTCCTTCTCTATCCACAGCTCAGCTACACTACCCTCACAATTGGTTAATCCCATTCCACCCTAAAGGTTAACCAAAGAGACATATGATAAACATACATCATAGTTCATTTCTTCTCTTGGGATGTCAGAACAGTGAGGTGAGCAAGTCCTAAGGGTACTCCTCTGGACTCTCAATGTCTACTACTCCCAAAGGCCTACCTAAATCAGAGATACCTACCTTTATTTTTTTCCCCCTTTTATTATTAGAGCATAGTTTTAGTGAGAAAAAGAAAAGAGCTGAGAGCTGAATTTGCTTTTAATCCAGTTTGAGAATGATTCGTATCTAGGAAAAATCATGTCCACACATGTGGATGTCTACTTCACAGAAATTCTATATTATGATTTGGGGCCATAGTCTTGGAGTAATATTAAACTCACAAGATTTGTCTTTGGCGCATATTTCCTTTTGTGAATATAGTTCCCTTGTGGTGTAATGATGATGATTTTAAGAGTATCAAAGTATTCCAACTCCTTCTGGGCCAAACATCATCTAAATATCAATCTCTAAATGCTTTACTAAAAGCTGTACAATATGTGTGTGTGTGTGTGTGTGTGTGTGTGTGTGTGTGTGTATTTATATATATATTAGAATAGCACAAATTTGTCTTGGATTGCATCCAAAAAGGGGTAGGCTACTTTAGACATAAGAGTATGTTATTGTCACATAATCACATGTGTTATAGAGTAAGAGTAAAACTATTACATGACATTCAATATTATTATGTTGGGAACAACAGAAATAGAAGCTTCTCATGGGGACCTAGCTATTTTGTCATTAACTCTCACTTCGTTACCTTGGGCGTTCATATGCAGCAATTAAAGGTCCTTATTTTGTGTTCCTGATATGAGGGTGCCTTGGAACCAGAAGACAATGTAATATGAAGTCTGAACAAAAATAAGCACATTTTTCCTGAGATAAAGGTTATAAGTTTTATTTCCCTTTTTTAAAGTAACAGTAGTAAAAAGTTAAAAATATTAAATGTTAACTTTATACTTATCCTTCTTTAAGTACATTTATACCTTCAAATCTTTTTATTTATATTCCACTACGTGTGTGTGTTATCACACAATTTGACCAATATACCTCTCTTAATCTACCTTGAATTTTATCTTACAGTCAAGTTCCTGTGTTAAAACAGGGTATTTTTTTTACATTGAAAAACACAATTATTTGCTCTACTTAAATTTAGAGAATTATTCTACTAATTGTTTGTTACAAACTGAAGTAATTATTACTGGATTGTACTTTCATATTTTCCTCAATGTAAAAACTAACTCTGGTCTTTATGCTTATCCCATTACTTGTAAGCTAGTCAAAATTAAGTGCTGTGGATGGAATAAAGGTGAATTTATGAGGCCCAAGTGACTGACATTTACCTAAGCATTTAAAAACTTATCTTCAAATTTTTCTCTTAATACATAAAATAAGTTGCTTTGTCACAGTGAACTTGGTCAAAGATGTAAAGTAAGTTCATATCCTAGGCATGGCAAAATAAGCATATCATCTTGCCATAACCTGAAGGCCAGCCACCTATGGGCTGGCAAAAAGGTGTTTAGCCTCTTCTGAAGTAGGTATCTTGACCTTTCCTTGTGAGAGGGACAGCAAGGCAAATGGCACCAAACCAGCAGCCAAGGGAGGGTGGAATACCTGGAATACCACAGACTCACTTTAGCCGATAAAATATGAGAAGTGAAGGGTGTCTCCCCTACGCACAAGCTTCAAGAGCCAGTGTGTCATGTGCCATGTTCCCTTCCCATTACCACAGCGACTGTGGCAATGTATGTTGAGATGCAGCATCTGTGAGCCGAGGTCCCTTGAATGACTGTGATAAGCAGAGCCTTCCTGCTGATCAGCTTTGCTCATGTAGCCTAAGTGGAATATGTATCATTTGAGAACACTGAGTTTTTGCAGTTATTTGTTACCACAGCATAACACAGCCTATTCTAATGGATGCACAAGCCACCCTCTATTTGGGAAGACTTGACTTAGATCTCACTTAATAAATTTTCCAGTCACCTTTGAAGCTCAATGTACATCATAAGATTTTGGGGTCAGGGGGAAAACTTGGCCATGGAGAAACTATACAGTTGATGACCTGACCAAATGGAGCTGGATAGGGAGCAATTTTCCACTTAACTAATTTTTTCAAGACAACATAATTTTAGTAATGTTCTAAATATACTTTAGCAATCCAGCCACTTCTACAAATTACTGGTGACAGAATTCTTTAGAAAATGAATTCTGAATATTCCTATGTATCCTACACAGAGAAAGTTTACTTAACAAAAAAGTTTATATATGGATTTTAAGAAGAGATTTAAATTGGTTTCATATAGAGAGCAAAAAATAAAAAGTTATAATTTCATCTTTTTTCTGTGGTTTTCAAGACTAGGGAGCAAAGGTTGTAGTTAAAAACACAATCATCACATAACCAGAATGATGCTTTGATTCAGAAAAGAAAGGAAACATGTTTTCTAGTGTTTGGCACAATTTAGTCCATTGACTGGGACCATGAAACACAGTGCACTCCCCTCAATCTCAGTTTCTTCTTCTATGAAAGGGATAATGGTACTCACTGTAAGAAGGCTGTAAGAGTTCATTGCTATTATTAATGTTGTTGGCTGGGAGGCAGGTGTAAGGGAATATATCAGTCACAGCTTTAATATATGGGAGTTCATATGTGATTTAGATATTTTTCCTCCTATCTTTCTGTCAAATACTATCCATTTGACTTTTTATCTTATATGGGTGTTAAAAACTGTAGTTGAATATAAACAATTCTATAATCTGAATCCAATTCCTAGTATCATCTGATGAAATAGTGTGTTTGAGGAAGCTGTATCTATGGATGATGCTTTAAAAAAGCATGTGGGCCTGAACCCAATAACTTAGCCCAGATTTCCTATGGTCATAAGTCAAGTGGAAATTAACCCTTTCATCAGGTATCTCCCTAATCTTCCTTTTTCTTCTTTCCTGACCATTGTACATTCCAGACTTATATTCCTTTGTGAAGAAATTGGGGAATGGTTTAGTCTGCCTGCTTTCTCAATAAGGCTGGAAGCAACTGTGAAAAGAGATCTTCCTGCCAGGCTCTTTCATTCCATTTTGAATCCATATTCCCAGCATTTTTAAGTGCTGGGGAAACAGTGGTTTACTCAGGCTGTTTTCTATGTTAATGAACCCTTGAGTCAAAGTTTTATGGCTGACAACAAACATTTCTTGGGTATTTGTATGGAATATAAAATAGAAGGAATGAAACATTTTTGAGAGTCTAACCATGTATTGAGTGCTTTTCTAACATTGTCACTTCTGAGTCTTGCGATTCAATGAGCTAGGTATTATTACCCCAATTTTTCAAATGAGGAAACTGTGGTTTGGAGAGGTGGAGGTAATTAACTAAATTTGCATAACTCAAGCTTTTCAAAACGCAGAGACCAACTTTAGGTCTCTCTTATGCGGAAACCTCTGATCTCATACAGCACCACGCTGCCTTCTCTTAAGGAAGTTACAATTTAAATAAGCCAAGCGACTTTTACTCTACCTCTCCGAACCTCAGTTCTTCCTTTGGAACATGATGATAATGATACCTTGTAAGAGTGGGAAGAGGAAATGGGGAAACATTTCAAACAGAGTTAATAACACAATGAAATATGCACATGAAATTTTCAGAGAGGTAAGAGTAAAGCCATATGACAGAGAGGAGTGTTTATGCAGAGATGCACTAGGACACATGCCTCAAGGTGAAGTGGGGCCATGATTTTTACAGTCTTAAATGTCAGAATTCTGTATCTTAATATGTGGGCAATGTTGAATACCTATTACTTATTAGGTTTAAAATGGTAAACAGATGTAAAACCTAAGTTTAATCTGGATAGTGTATTTTAACAGGATTATTTCAAGGAGGTGTTGTTATTACGAGAAAGCTTATTGTCCAAAATGTGGACTCAAGTTTGTTGACTTGCACACTGGCATTCTAGTTTTGCCACTAAACAAGACAAAAATGGCATACCTTACTCATCATTCATAAAAGAATGGTATTAAAATAGACTTTTCCTCTATTCTGTGACTCCAAGAATACAATATAATAAAACATTTAAGATCATGGACCTTTGGGGGCAAACATAACAGGCCCAGAGTCTTCTTTCTTCCATGTTTTTAGCTCTCTTACCTTAGGGAAAAAATGTTTAATCACTTTAAGCCTCACTTTCAATGATTGTAGAGTGAGGATAATAATAGTATATTCCTTACAAGGTTGTTGAAAGGATTAACAATAAGGTGATATTCTAAACGTATCTAATGCAAGGTTTGGCATCTATGTTCATTAAGTTAGATGCAGCTATGGTAATGCACTCTTGGGCAAGCCACAAAGAAGGGATCCAAGTATGGTATCACTTCTTTCTAAGCATGACAAATAAGTAAGCTGTTTTCAGCCTTCTACCCTCTAGAGTAAAAGGTTGGGTTACTGCAGACTACAAAGATGTGTGGCAAACAGTATTTTTATATTCTTCTTGGATTTCTTCCTCCTTTCAATTCCCTGGCATACGAACCCATACCTTTTGGGGTCTGTTTGCATTTTTACTATTAAGAACATAAGCTGACTTAGGGCATGCAGTGAAGAGTGCTGAAGGCAGAAAGGAAGTGGTGGGGACCCCTTTCAACAGCATCACATCTAGGGAAGAGGCACATGCTGCATGTCAGCCAGCCCACCCTGGGAGAGGAAAAGATTACTAATGGAGTAGCAATGTTAAAGAGAACAAAAAGTGAGCCCTTTTTTCTTTTCTTTTTGGAACCATTAAAACTTTTCAAAAATACACAAAACCAACTTGAAGCTCAATTAAGGGCTGCTAAAAGGAGGAGAGTATGCTGTATCTCCAGCATCTGGACTAGAGCTAGTGTATGTAATGCATATCCGTCACTGACAGCTTTCTGGGCTATTTTTAATTCAGTCTAATTAGTCATGTCTTCTCCTGCAAGTACAGGAATCAGTCAGACTATGGGTAACAATTGTGAAACTACCTTTAGAGAACTCCTTTGCATATTATTTTGGAAGACAACCATAAAGCCCTATAAATGATAGCCTCCATAAATGTCAGCCCAGATAATTCAGCTGATGTCAACAAGCAGAAGTTGGATGGGCTGTCATAGATATTGGGGCTGAATACAGCACATGACATCAAAATCATGGCTTTGTAAACATTTCCTTCTTTGCACACAGATTTAATTATCTTGTACCCCAGAGAAGAAGAAAACTGGGGCCAACATAATTTCAAAGGAAAGAAAAATGTGTTCCTATTTTTATAGACTTGTAAAAGCAAGGAAATGTCTGAAGGGAAGGAAAAAAAAATAGTCTTGAAGAAGAATGCAATATGCCCCAACCCAAACTTATTCAAGATGTCATTCCTGGATAGAATTCTATGCTCTCAGCATTAGACAGGCTGGTTAAGCAAAGGCAGGTTCTACATAGACTGTCATCTGAACATGATATTGATGGATCGTTTTTACAAACAGGCTGGACTGCAATGAAAAGCTTTGTGAACGTGCTAAGACCATTTTAACAGGTCACTGGAGACCAAAGTGCCTGGAGGAGAGGATCTATGCCAAGTCCTATGAACAGTTCATAATATATGAATAATGAAGCACTTCGCAAAAAAACAAAAAAAAACCCCAAAAAACAAAAAAAAACCCCACATATATATAAAATGAAGATATTCCCAAAGACGTTTCTCGTGTCACTGATATTTTTGAGAACCCTTCTAGCTGCAACCTGATTAGGTGTTTCAGGATCTGCAGTATGTTTTCTTCATGACACTCTGATCCACAGTTCTTTTTTTGTTTTGTTTTGTTTCATTTTACTTTTGTTTTTTGAATCACATAGAACGTATTTCCATTGTATTAAAGCAGGTAGAAATCTTGTCTGAAATAAGCGTTAGACTATAATGAATCAATTCAAAGTAGAAATATTACACGCACACATGTAACTAGAACTGTGGGGGACTTTCAAAGGCAATAGTGAAAGTAAGAATATTGGTTGAAAAAAATCAGCCTCCTTCCAAATGGGACAACAAAGAACTCTTGCCAACCAATCAGACACACAACCTATTTTCATCATTAAACATGTGACTCAGACCAGAAGGCATCAAGACATGTCTAGCTCACTCACTTGTCTAGCTATAATTTTTCTCTGAGATTTAATATACAATTCCAAGTCCCTGATTTTAAACTTGAGGCTATAAAAATATATTATTATATAACTTAGTTTACTAATGAATCATTTAAATTAAGTTTTAGAGGATTTTGTCATTATGAATGACTAGCTCATGATTTGTAAGTTCCAAAGAAGTTAACTGAAATTGGATTTATTTAAGTTGCAGGTGACCACTTAAGATGGCTCTGTTTAGAGCACATTCAAATAAAATTTTTAAAAAGTTAGCATTATTATTCAAATATTGTCCAGCTATTGTTGCTGACATTTGCTTTTTATAGGATCACAGAAAGGAAAAAGAGGAAGTATTCAAGTGTTTATCTCACCCTTCCCCTTTTTTGGGCATTTAAGTCTTTTGTTGATTTGAAAAAAATAAAACCTCCACAGACCTTCTGGGAAGCCCTATTAGAATATGCAAATACCTATGCCTTTAGTTATATGTTCACTAAAGATTAAAAATCTCTATTTAATATTCTTAAAAGTAGCTCTCTGCATGTAAAAGACTATTTTATCTATTTATAGCCAAGTTTACAGTTGCCAAGGCACATTGTTATACATCTGATTTGATACTCAAAAAATTGTTATGAGGTAGGTAGGGAAGGTGAGCTCTCAGGGGCAAGGGCAAGATTTAAATTATATTTCCATCACTGATGCCTTAGAATATGTGTAAGGTATTTCTTGAATAAATGGCTGAATTATGTCCTTTTATTCTTAATTTTTTTTTAAACATTTATTGACTTTTGAGAGAAAGAGACAGAGTGCAAGCAGGGGTAGGGCAGAAAGAGAGGGAGACACAGAATACGAAACAGGCTCCAGGCTCTGAGCTGTAAGCACAGAGCCCAACATGGGGCTTGAACTCACGAACCATGAGATCATGACCTGAGCCAAAGTCAGATGCTTAACTGACTGAGCCACCCAGGTGCCCCTGACTTATCTCCTTTTAAACAATAAGAACACCAAGGCTCAGTGAGATTCGGTGGCATTCCCAAAGTCTATTGTTGAAAGACTACCATTAAGGCTAGTTTTGAGGGCTTCTGATCATTATTTGTGAGTTCTGTGCTCCAATCAACTTATTAGGTCTCCCCACATACTATACATACTATATCACAGTATTCATTCCTAAACTTAAAAAAAGAAGAAAAAAGCCTGGGAAACAGAATAAGAATAACAGTGATTTGCTTCTTTATTTTGAAACCTCGACACTGAATTTTATTTTAAGGACAGAAAATAATTAAAACAATGAAATACTGATCATACTTTCTTTTCAGATGACTCATTCTTTAAAGGAGAAGATGTGGCTGAAGAGTAGTGATTATATCTTAAGTATTCTTAAACTCTCTGTTGGTTGATAACAACAATGGTTTATATTTAAGATGTTTATTTTACTCGCTGTGATCACATATATTCTTCCTAGATCCACAGAGCAACAGTATTTAGTCCCATTTTGCAGATAAGAAAAGTAAGCAATCAAATGAGTGCCCCAAGGTCATATATCTCGATCTCAGGTGGTCTGCTTCCATGCAGCAGTATCTCCAACACTGGATACCCTTCCCCATTGTAACTACTATTCTGAATGAATGATAACTCCTTTAAGCTTTATTGCATCTGTCTGGCTATAATTCTCCTTCCACTGGGGATTTTGTGGTAAAAAGACACTTGCTAAAGAACATAGGAGAGTATGACCACATGAAACTGAACAGCGTTGATCTGTATACTGTACTAGTTGGTGGAGGTCTTGAGTAAGTGTTGGAGTAGATGCCCAGCCCAGAGAAGGATGAGTAGACATGAGCCACCAGAAGTCTTTCTAATTAAAACATTTCCATCTCTTCTCATATAAATATTTGAACAATTAGAAATTAATTTGGATTAGCAAACTCCTCTTTTTAAAAGCAAATATCCTGGGGAGATGAAATCTGTAAGTCATAGTGACAATTATTTTAATAATCACATGAATATCAAGCTGAAAAGAAGTAATTCAGGAAGCTTTGCTGGGCAGGGAGTAAAAGATAATTTGAAAGCATGGAGAATATAAAGCCCTGGTGGGAAGGGAAGAACTCTGTTCAGCTAGGAAATATTGAGGGCACTGAATATTTAGAAAGTAGAAGGCAGAGCAGTGTGTGAAAAGGTAGTTGCATCCTAGAGGCAAGTTATGCCCCTGAGCCTGAATAGCCTCCAATGTGTTACTGAAAATTATCTTGAGCACATGGCTGTTAATTCAGGCAACTGAATTCCAAATAATTTGTAAGGCTATAGATGTAAATTTCCCTAAGTGAACTCCATCTCTGCAGTCCATTCTAGCTTAATCTTCTATAAGTCACTGACTCATGAAAACCGGTGTTATCCTAATCAGTCACTGCTATGCAAACACACAACACACACACACACACACACACACACACACACACACACACACACACGAAGAGGTAAGTTCCTGACACGTTTTCCAATGAAGATTTTTAAAGATCTATCACTCTATCTCTTAAGATCCCTTCTTTTTTGTTTTTCTCAACTTTTTGCATTCATTCATTCATTCAACTAGTATTTTTTTTACACTAAAATTATGGGCAAAGCATTGTGAATTGAGTCTTCTTTACAGGTATGATTCTGTAAGTTATCAACTCTACTGTTTCTGGGGGTCTGCTAAAGTTCATACTAAGTCCATATTCTATTTACAGGAAAAATCCTATAGAAGCTGATCTATCCATCATTTGGCCTTTGAATTTAAGCCATCAAGCCACCACAGTGTTTTAAGGGAAATCTGTAGCCATTTTCCTCAAAGGTTATGCTTATGATGGAGGTGTATGTTCAGTCAGTCAGTACCAGTCCACTCTTCCTTTCAACAACGTCTCTGGTCTTTTAAAGTTGAATTCTCCAAATTTTTAGACATTGTTAGCTGTCATCTTTCAAATTGAATATATCTTTTTATCACCCTGTCTAACCTTTGGAGCTCTTTATCTGGTAATTATATAAAATTATATGAAAATAGAAGCTCTGCATCTTCTCTGGTTGAGAAGACCAACAGCACGATCTTACTGATTTTCCATTTTTCTTACTAGTCCAGCTCTTAATAGAAGAATAAAACAAGGTTCACTTTGCCCTTAGTATGCTCAGTTTCAGGCCAGTTAATATTTGAAAGAGTTTTCACTGTGCTTGCTTGAAACGACTTTCATGTCCTAACCACTCTGCGGTGTGGTCACCTGTTAGATTTAGAAAATTATGGGTACGTCTAAGCACTGCTTAGACACAGAACTAAGACTTAACTTACCAAGTCATCGATATGCAAGAAAAATATGGGGGGAAAAAGGAATTATTTTGTCACTATTATGTTAGTAAAGCGAGAAAGAAAAAAAGGTGGTGGTGAAAAAAAATGGTTTAGGGCATCAGTGGGGATGAAGCATATGAAGGAACGAGGGAGATCAGGAGGCTGCCAAATGTCTGCCAGTCTGAACAATTTCATGTAACAGACCCTAAATTTAAAAAGATAAATAAAAACTTCCTAGGTGACTAATGTGGTCATAATGAACAATCAGAGGAGGGTAACAAGCTGGGGAGCACATTCTTATTCAACTAGCACACATCGGTCATTAGGGCTTTCAGGAGATAAGAGAAACTATTGACAGGCTTGAGGACAGCAGCTGAAATTACACAGTCACTCCACACTCTTTATACATTTGTCACTAGTGGATGTAAATATTTATGGCTCAGATAACAAATGACTTACCTTATTTGGTGATGTGAGGCACTGGTGCAGTTCCAGGGTCACTAGAGTGGTGTTAGGTTTCCACTGAGATCTGGGCTGGATTAAGACAGGGGAGTCGTAGCAGCTGCAAATGAAAATGTGTCATAACCCACTCCACCCCCATAATCCCCCTGTTCTCACACATGCCCCCAAACCAGCCCTCCACCTCCCACCAACAGAAAAAAATTAAGAAAATCTGTGCCTTGAGTTGCAAGGAAAAAGATCTTTCCAATAACTGGAATTTAGGAAAATGTGGAATGCAGAGGGGGAATAAACTAAGCATGTTCAGAGTGTATACAATTAAAACACACCAACCTCATCTGTTGAACAGCATGGTGCTCTGGCAGTTCATAAGCAAATGTTTAATAATATTTATACTTCAGCTAAATAAGGAATTAATAAAGAGAAAAGTCAGTTGTCCTGGGTGAAATTAACTTGGTCTGTTCTCCCAGATGTGGATCCTAGGATTAGGCAGTGTAGACTCACCTGTGGTCCCCACGGGTGCAGGAGAACTCTGTGAAGGAGCTCAGTCCAGGGGACCTACCTACTTTTCTATGCTTACATTCCATGTCAGCGGCCAGGGAGACAAGTTTTTATTCTTGAGAGGGTTTCTGCAGAGCTATTCTCCAACTGGGATCCTTGGCTACAACTACTGCATGAGTACAAGAGTGCTCAGAATAGTCTATTTAAAGTGAATGGTTCTCTTTTATTTGCATAAATTGTATATATTTAAATTGCACAACATGATGTAGACCACTTAAGAAAACTCACAGATCCTTTGTAATATTTACACTTGATGGTGTTTTACTTGGGAAATATTAAGTCAGCTCTGATCTTAGGTTGTAAGGAAATATAATATTTCACTAATTAAAAAAAATTTTAAAAATGGTCTTTTAGGGGGTAGAACCTTTATCAGATAGGCTAGAAATATAGAATATTAGAGACACTCCCTTCTTATTGTGGGTCTTGAAACTGCTTTCCTTAAAACTGTTAAAACCTTAAATGGATTTTGAACCATGAAGTTTACTACACTGCTGTGCATTTATACACTATGAATGTGCATATTGTTGCTCTAACACTTAAAGTTTCCCTGAGTCTCTCTTGATTATAAGTTTTCCCAACTGACAGCTCCTGCATTAAAAAAACAAATAACCACCCCCGCCCTTGCAAAAAACAAGTCCATAACCATAAACTGATATATTCTATGATCAAGGCACTTTGCCACCACTACTTAGAGAACAATGCCTAGAAAACCTTACTTTATGAAGGTAGAAAATGTATTAATTATAAGTTGCAAATGATATATTTAATGAATTCTTACATGTAACCAGAGACCCACTCTTACATGCACTTTTTTTTTTAACTCAACACAGCATTATTACAACAGAAAGGGAACCCGTGGTAGTGCTGTCTCTAGATCTCCTTCAGTTGGCAGCACCTTCAGGGAATGCTTCAGCTGCAGAGAACTTCCTTGCTCAAGGTCATGCCATCATGGGACTGATGAGAGGTTTATACAAATGCCAGGTCATTTTAGTCTATCCAATGCACAACATTAATGGGTTGCTCTAGCTCCAGAGTTTTTCCGTGGGGTTGGTCATTGGTAGAAGTTGTCATCAGGCCAAGATTAAAACTCAACTACTGCTGGATCCTGCTGGCTCCCCCCACCCCCTTCTATACGTTTTGATTCTTCTCAGTCTCCTACTCAGAGAACTCAACCCATGTCCTGTGGTAAGACCTTTATTAGGATTTTGACTCCAACTTCAGAGAAAAAAGGGGATGCTGCTGATTTGGACTCTCAGTGGAGATAATTGTTTGCTTGTGGATTCGTTAATCAATGAGTTAAGCAATGGATGACTGTCTCTCTAAATCAAGAACAGACCATTTAGGATTAAGGATGCTGTGGGAGAATTCCTAACCTCAGTCTATTTTCTTAGTCTCAGCACATGTTGGGCTTCTAGGATTAAGAAAAATGTGGGACCTATATATATAACTCAACTAAGCCAAATAAGATTTGGTGGGGATGGCAATTTTTGGAAGAATTAACACATACACACGCTGATTTTGCTTGACCATTTTGGTATGCCTAGTTCATTCACCTTTCCCTTTTGATATGTTCTCTGAATTTCTTTATCTCAAGTTCTACAATCAATCCTGGCCCCCAAAATGGATAATTTAAATGACTCTAAATCACTGATGAAACATGATCAGCTTTACGTCTGGTTCTACTCAGGTCTTAAATGCCCTAATTTTTTGGTGATTCGTCTTTTGACTTGTTTTTTTTTTTTTCCAGAATAGATCCCAATTGTGTAAAAAAAAAAGAAAAAAGAAATACCAGGAGTAACTGTTCTACTACTAAATTCTAATCTCTGGTTATGAAATCTTATTCTTCTTTTGCACCTGCCCACGGTCTATCATCTACTTATAGTTTCCTGTAGATTGCTTTTCTCATGAATATTTGGTGGCCTAAATCTTGAATTCAACTGGAAACTGGATAAAATACTCTTTAGAAAGCCCTAAATAATCTGCTACTTAACTTTTCCCTGTGTATTAGCATCCATCCTTCTCCTGACCCTGATTCTGAGTGGCATGGATCTGGGCCTCCTTTCCAATCTGTGTCACATATAACTAAGCCTTCCTTCAGGACAAGAACCACAAAAGTCATCCTGGTGCCCACGGATAGAAAAGAAATTGATAATAAATCTAGCCCAGAATACAGAAAGTGTCTTGATCTTTGGATGAGAAAATGGTCCCGTCAATCAGAATACACAACATAGTTAAGGTATGACTCTGACCATTAAGAGGTTGTAGTAACACATCTCTTCTAAATGGTTCCATTTCCTCACAATTATAACCAAAACTGACCAACCAGGAGGACAACTATCCTTGCAGCCAAATCCGGACCGACATTGTGTTCATCCTTGTTGGAAAAGGCAGTCTCATGTCTTTCGCCCCCCACTCAGGCATATAAGAATGGACCTTGGGCCTAGAATACTTCCTTACCAAGTGATAAGGGCCTACATAGCCTGTGCCAGGTTTATCATGTTGAGTGGGAATATCTTTTGCTATTTCACGTTCGGCGTGTACCCTTTTGCTCTGTTTATGCATGTGCATTATATGGACCTGACCAACCCCACTGCTATATCTATTCTCCACGTGGAGAACATGGAGTCCTTCCACTGCAGCACAAGAGGGGTGAGCCTAGGTGAGTTGTCCTGGATGGGCTGCTGAGAGAAACCTACTGGCCAACGGGAACCAATAACCACTATGGAAGCTGACCTTGCTCTCTCTTCTCTATGTGATCAAAGCCTTGTCCCACTCAATGTCTGACTGAGTTGAGTTTTCTTTGGCAATGCCAATACCAAGATGCAGTGGACTGAGGCATTCAGAGTCTTCTCCTGAGGTTGGTAACTGATGCATTGTATTCTGCTCAGTGATTCCTCGCTAGATCTTTTATACTGAGTCATTCTTAAAGGAAGAAATTCTCTCATACTTACAGATACAAATTCAGAAGGTTCTAAAACTGCTTCTCACTTACGATATTCACAGAAAAGATAGATTCCCTCATTCTGTCATACAAAATAAGTTCCTTATAAAACTTTGAAAAAAAACTTAGAATTTATCAAATGAAAGACTGACTTAATTACATATTAAAATATGAAATTTTAATGTGTGTGTATACGATTGAATATATACCTGAAGCCCTATTACCATTAAGTCTAAGTAATTTCATAATAAAACTAAAATATACCAGCCATCAACTTTCCCCATGGCAGCATTAGTTCTTATCAGCTGCTAGACATTCAGTCATATTTCTCTTTACAAGGAAAATTAAGCAACGAAATTTTAGATTTCTTTATTTACTTCCACAGGGAAGATCAGATGATAATATCAGTCAAAGAAGATCATTGCCCAAGGGCCAAGAATCTTGCTTTTTGTCCCTGAACACCCTGATTATGTTAGTAGAATAAAATCTCCATTTCTACCCATAAATAATTCCTAAAGGGGGAAAACAAAAAGAACAATGACTTGACAAGATTAAAAGGGTTGTGAGGACACCACCTTTAAACTCATTTACCATTTTTCACAGCACAGGCCTCTATTCTCCCCTTCCCAACCCCTGGCCCCCATTACAGATTTGATCAAGCACAGAGGAGAAACAGATTCAAGTTCAATTGGCCTACCCTGGTTGAAAATAGCCTGGGGGGAAAAAGAGGTCAAGACTATAGCAAAGTTCTCTTCATTAAGAAGATGCAATGAGCAGAACATAAACACTCTGTGATTGCTAAAAGCATGAAATAATATTCACATTGATAGGAACTTAACATAAAAAAAGAGTTTCATTAAATAGAAATAAAAAAGTTCAGTGACCTTTACCACATCTAAAGATATTCCCAGAATTTGCAAAAAGAAGCAAAATTATATACATTAAGAGAATGTTTTCAAGATATTTTTCTAAAATGATTATGACAATTACAGACAATCTGGCAGGAAGGGCCACAGATCTTGCCACCAAGGCAAGATTCATCCCATTGTTCACCTCTGTGCCCTATCTCTGAAATTTCCTCTTTCATTTCTTAAAAATGATGGTATGTTCCTCTCTTGCTTACATCCATCAAACTTAATTTTCAGAACTTTGGTATCCTGTTGCTGTACTTGACTAAATGGAGTCTTAACCCCTTTTATCTTTTTGGAATTATATCATCTGGCCAGACAATCCTCTTTCTGCCTGGAGTCTTACTGGCTGGCTCATTCCTTATATTTTGGTCATTAACCTTTTAATATCATCAATATTGGCAGAAGAATGTGCTTATAACAGATCGACTACATTTAAAAATGTAAAACATATTTATTTTCTCTCAAGTTCAAACTTAATGATTCTGGGAAAGAACATGAGCTATCAGAGAGCCTTGGGCTAACTGGCTTGAGCTAAAAGTCAAATATACTGGCTTCCTTCACACAGTGGCAATGATTCTAGAGAACAAGTGGAAGAAAGGAAGGAGAGGTGTTCCTAAAACACACTCTCAGTTGAAGAACATTTTTTTTTTGATACAGTAAAAAGTCCTTAGGCCTTTCATTTTTGTTGTCAAATCTCTGGCGGAATAAAGATGACACAGGCATCTTGAGAATTAATATCTAAAATAAGTCTCTGTCCCCAAACTTCAATACAGTGGTTAAAAAAATTCATCTGAGTCTATAGGTCTAAGTTTGTGAACAGTTAAAAGAACAGCCTTAGCTCCTGTTTCATTTTTTATTTGGAATTCTTGCAACTCTGTCGCCGAACATCTTGAATTTGTTTTGCATGTCATCAACTGCATGAGATGAAGATTTTTTTTTATCCTTTATTAACTATACAATCAAAGTCTCAGGCCCTGCATGATTCTCTAAAATTTGTGGCTTTCAGATCCACAGCGCCCTAGTTCAAGAAGGAAATTGCTTTCAGGCAGTATTATTCAAAGAGTCTTGTTTCCATTTTATCTTTTATTTAACACTGCTGTGTCATCTAGGGCCTCTTCACGAGGACTCCAATTATTTGATAGGCAGCAGCCAGTGACATTTTTCTCTCTTGTTGTCTCATCTGATAGGCACAAGTTAAAAATTGTTTTCTTTAAAAAATTAGGCGCCTACTTCATGGATGGGGCAGTTGACACAAGGGCCACAAAGATTTCACTGTGAAGCAAATAAAAAGAAAAGGGGGCGTGGGGGTGGGAGGAGATTCTTGCTGGAATGAAGAGTTTTGCAGAATTACCTGAAGGGTGCCCACAGCAATGGCTTAAATCACTACATTATCTCCCTCTTGATCCCCTGATGACTGACATGATGACAGCAATCTGATATTCTTAGTGTTTGAATAAGGACCCCAGATTAATTCTTGGCAAAAAAAAGTAAAATTAAGCCATGGGGTTTTCTTTTTCTCACGTGGCTGAGGGGTTCTTATTGCCCTGGTTCAATCTAGACGGCCACTGGTTATAAAAGTAAACCGAAATGTTACTTTTTAAAAAGTTATAAGATGATCATCCTGTAAGAATGGATAATCTCACATAAAATGGTGAAGTATGTCTCTGCTTTTTTGCCCACCTCTACCCAGGTCTACCCTTAGTGATGATAATATTTTTGAGTTCTTACTGATGAGGGACCATAAGGCAAGTTGAGGGCAAAGCAAAAGCTAGCTCCCCCTCCCTGCCCCCCTGAACATGGGATGTGTGTGATATTCCTCAGGCACTCCTGGCTGCCCAAGAACAGAGGAAAGGAAAGAAAACAAATCGTTAACTGATAGAGATCACAGTCATACAGGACATGGGTCTCCATCAGTTTATAACTGTCTTAGTAAGTTACAAGAAAAAGGCAATCTTATCAATAGCCTACTCTCCAGAAACCTATGGACTCAGTTTCCTGGAGCCCTACTATCACCTTCCTCTCCATAGGGATGTGGGAAACAAAGGCAAGAAGGAAATGACAGGTAAAATCAAATTTCTTTATAACCTGCAGCCCAGTGATAAACACGTGAGGCAAAGGCAGAGTATAACATTTCTCCAGAACTCCTGACTATCTTAATGTTAATGCCTTACTAGAAGGCATTATAGAAGGAAAATAACCTTAACTTGAGTCCTCTTTAGCATATCAAAGTCCTTCAGGAGGCCCCACTTTTGCCTTTACTTCCCCCAACTCCATAGTATATAACCAGTCACTCTTCACAACCGCAGTGTAGCTCTTTCTGCCCACGGGTCCTGTGGTCCTGTCCCCGTGCTTTAATACAATCACCTTTTTGCACTAAAGACGTCTTCAAGAATTCTTTCCTTGCCATCAGCTCCAAAACTCCACCACTCCCAAACCTCATCACTTATTATGGGGCCAAGTGCTGCACTTTATAGACATCATTTATTCCTTGTCACAACAGTGTGAACTGGGCACTATCATCTGCACCTTACAGACAAAGAAATTAAGGTATGAAAAGCAAAGTCACTTGTACAAGGTTACACATATAGTCATTGGTGAATCCAGGGTTAGCACCCACAAAGCCAGACTCCAAAAGCTATGCTCAGGAACGCTTTGCCCCACTGTACATTAGATTATCCTCATGTGTTTATCTAAGCATCTAAGAAGATTCCTGTTTTTGTGAAATACATGATCACAGTATAAAATATTAATAACATAAGGTGAGCACTGGGTGTTATAAGTAGGTGATAAATCACTAACTTCTACTCCTGCAACCAATACTATCAATAACCAATGTTATCTAACTTGATTTAAATAAAATATTGGAAGGAAAAAAAAATAATAATGCTAACACCTAATAAAGATATTCCAATAAAGAAAAAAAGAAAATACTAATAACACAAGGAAATAAGATATAAAAATGAAATCCTGCCTAAATCCTACAAAAATTATTCTCTTAATATCTCATTTATTCTTTACTAGAATGCACATTCTTTTTCTCTCACTCTTAATAATTTAATATCCTACTTTTAAATTTAACATTATATCATGAGACTTTTATGTCATTAAATATAACATTCTTCAAAAAACCAGTCTTAATGGTAACACTATATTCCATTAAATAGCTGCATTTGACATATGTTTTATGTTGAGAAATAAGATATTTTCCTTTCAGGAAGCACTTGTCTTTTACTCTTTTTCCTTTCCCAGGACTCCAGGTGTGAGCACATAATTCAGGTCTGGTCAAAGTATCAAATACTTTAGTCAGTTTTTTTTTTTTTGAGGTGGGCATGTAGCCCCTAAAGTTTCAATATGAACTCTCAAGCACATTTTCTGGACCTACTGGAGACAGACACTCTATCTGTTGGTGTTCCTAAACTGATCAGGCTTGGGTTTCTGTGAGAGGCAAGAATGGAGCCATCACTGAGGACACAGCACTGAAAGTCAGGTTCCTCACCCTGTTACTTGATGCCGAGATTGAGCCTTTTTTGATGGTTGTTTAACCTGGAACCTTCAACATATGTAAGACTATAAAATTCCTTTTTTGCATAAACAGCAAATGCAAAGTCCATGAAGTAGGAACATGTTTGGATGGCTGAGGAATTGCAGAGAGGCCACTGTGGTTTGTGAGGCAAGAAGAACCAGGAGATGAGGAAAGAGAGAGAGCAAGGGGCCAATCACATCATCTTAGAATCTTTCTAAGGAATTTGGCTTTTACCTGAAGTGAGAGGGAAATCAGTCATTGGAGGATTCTGTGCAGAGAGATGGGATGGCTTTAAACATGTTTAAAAAGATGACTCCAATAATTTTGTTGGAAATATTCTGGGGAGGCAGTGCAGAGAAATGTGCATAAAGCTATTGCAATAATCAGGGGAGAGCCGATGACACCTTTAACTGGGGTTTTTGCCTGAATACTGTGCTGTCCCTGTTGCCCCTCACCCCAGAGGTTTCCTGGGGGCAGACATGAGTGGGGAAGGCTGAGGCTGGGCACACGCCCTGTGTACTGAGTCTGAAGATGGAACCCTGGGCACCTGTGAGGATCTGCACTCATTCTCTGAGTATCCCTGTGCCCAAGAAAGTGTGACATTAAAAGACAAATAAACATCTTTATGACAGGTTAAGAAAGATACCTTGAATTAGAGAAGAAGAAATCTTTCTCCTGCATTGTGAACAAAGGGCCCTATAATTTCCTCTTGTACTGGGCCCCACAAATCATATGGCCAGTTCTATTTAGAAAGTTCATTTCAATAGTTTAAGGAATGAGTGGATAGTTAAGATGCAAAAAGGACAAGGATAAACTACTCTCATATAAAGAAGGATTTTGAAAGGAGACTAGAATCAATATATACTTTTTAATGTTTCTTTGTTTGGGGAGGATGAATTATCTGAGCATCTCTGAATGTCAACGGGCTGGAGTCAGTGGAGAGGAAGATAATAAGAGCAGGAAGTAATAAATGATGGAGCAAAGCACCAGGGAGGCAAGAGAAGATGGAAGGGTCTCACCATATCGGACTCCTTCAGGCAGAATCGTGAGCATATTTAACACTGAAATAACCAGTGAGTACATTGGCTGAGCATCTTTCATCAGGAAGTGCTGAGCATTCCCTGTGGGGGGCCTGACAGCTGGGAACCAGGGAAGAGGAGGAGAAAAATATTATCAGAAATTGTATGCTAGAGTTTGAAAAAATATTTATAAAGGGAGACACATACTGAAGACTAAGATCAATACAAAAATTCCTATATGGTGTGAATATCTTTAGTCATTTAAAAAGGAAAGATCATCTTAAAAGAAAATGAGCAAAGGAAGTAGACACAGGCTTAAAGACAGAAGACATGGTTTAGAGAGATGATTCAGAGTACTTCCTATTGGTGGGAGGGCTCCGTTTAAGCCACATTGTGGTAGTCCAGGGCTTTGCACATAGCAGACATTTGGCAAACATTTGTTGAACAATCCCAGATCAGATTGGCCCCATTCCGGATCACCATCAAACAGTTCCCTATGACTGCCCATGTCTAGGATGACTGGAGTGAGTAGAGACTCAGAGCAGTCAACTGGTGTGACTGAAAGTTGCAGGAGTCTGCCCATTTCTGTAGGTTTAAATTCTAGGACTCCTATCTTTACAATCTCTCCTCCAGCTACTACATAGCATTCACTATTCCTCAGAAACACAGGGTATTTTATCACTCCAACTCCTTCCTGTGCACACACTATTCCTTCTGCCCATAACTGGTCTCTGGCTTGAAGAGCTCCTATTGGGCTCAAAGTCTAAATCCAGCTTCTGTGAAACCTTCTTTTGACATCTTCCTTCACAGACACAGTATTTTGTACATATCCCCATAACCAGCATTTATGCATAATATTTTAACTTAAACTTAGTATTTTTCTCACTACAGTGAGAGTTCCTTAAGTGGAAATGCATGATTGTACCCTTAGTATATTACACAAGCCATATTACACAAGCCTATTACACAGACCCTCAATAATTGTTTGCAGACTGATTAATTGGCTAAATGAAAGACTGGCCAATTAATCATTGATATGAAGGAGAATGAAGCTCAAAAGGTAAAATGGGAGGGAGGAAGCATAATGATAGATCAGCAGTTGACATTCGTTATTTATTGTACCCCAGTACCCATTCCTCTTCTTTTTGATAGAAAATTAAAAAAAAATCCATCCTTTCCCATGACATCTACATGTTGCCCACTCCATCCCACACTTTATCGGATGTGAAAGAGAAAGCCTGAGTCTAACCAGCCACTGGCAGCCATCTTGAAGAGAATCCTGGAGAAGTAGAGCAGGGAAGGATCTGGTCACATTGTTAGAGTAGCCTCTCTAAAGCCAGCCCTCCTTTGAACTTTTTTGATCACATAAATCAATTCTTTTTTTTAATTTTTTTTAACGTTTATTTGTTTTTGAGACAGAGAGAGACAGAGCATGAACAGGGGAGGGTCAGAGAGAGGGAGACACAGAATCCGAAACAGGCTCCAGGCTCCGAGCGGTCAGCACAGAGCCTGACGTGGGGCTAGAACTCACGGACCGTGAGATCATGACCTGAGCCAAAGTCAGACACTCAACAGACTGAGCCACCCAGACACCCCCACATAAATCAATTCTTAATTGCTTACGGTATTTTGTGTTGGGTATTCTATTATCTGCCTGAATCAGAGTCATGCTGATCATTTCCACTGTGTTTGGAGTCACAGGGAATTATACGTATGTGAATGAGGGTCAAGTTATATGTTTGTGAGTGGAAACAAGTCCTGGTGAGCAGGAGAATGCCATGATCGTGATTGCAATTGTCTTAACCCTTCTGTAGCTGGACACTCAGTTTTCAACAGCTTGAGTTAAGACTGATGCCTTCTCCTGCTTCTGTTGACAAGGACTTTGAGTCCTGAATTTTCCTGTTCTCTGGCCCAATCCACTGGCACATTCAGGGCCTTTGTTATCTTTGTGTTCTATGTACTGTTCTCACTTCTTTTAAGACTGAGAGAACCTTGAGCAGGTGTGTGTGTGTGTGTGTGTGTGTGTGTGTGTGTGTGTGTGTCCATGTTTAGCATTGACCCACTGCAATGAAAGAGACATACATTTGCCATGAATAAAAATTTCAGAATACCCTCTGCTCCAAAAATAAAAGCATCATATGGCTCCCAGCAAAGTTTAAGTGAGGAAGACTGATTCACAGTTTGCAAACCTTCAGTTGAGCTTCTCTGGACAAAGGACAGAGTGCATGCTCCCCTTACTGGTTATTTCTTGCTAGCTGAGCATCTTTCCCAGGCTCTGTGTCTTCTATCCATTACTACATCACATACTGCAGGCTGCCACCCTGCCTGTTTGAGCTCTGTTAACCAGGACTCCTGTTCCTGCTGAAACAAAGCCAAGGGTAGGTCACAGCTTTTCCCCTTCACTGCCTTTCACTTACTACTAACTCCTCAACTAACTTGTCCTTTCTCTGCCATTTCCCTGAAGCGTCCTGGCACCTGTCTCACCAACAAAATCAAGAAGCACAGGCTTAAGGGTATTATTTATGACATTTCAGAAGGGAGAAAAGGGCTGAAAACACGTCTGCTCTCTTTCCTACCCCTCAAGAGAGGACATTGGTGGAACTTTGAAACAGTAAATAAATTTGAAATTGTCGCATGTTCAGAGGCTCTCTGGCTAGTCACAAAAGCATGTTCCTTGGCACAGCCTCCAAATGCCTGCTTAGGGAAAGGCTCAACTATCTCCTCAGGCAAGTCGTGGGTAATTCTCCGCTGTGAGAGCAGTAAGCCCTTCTTCTCCTCCCTCAGTAGAGACTATCTTCCTAGATGTAATACCCTTTGACCCAGACTGGAGCATAACATGATTCCCTTCTGAGAGGGTCCTTGGAAGTCTCCTTGCTACAGGGAATGCCTAATAGCCCTGTTCAGTGTGATCGACAGCTATTTTGCCATCATACTTAATACTGTTTGTCTAAAACAGGTACCACTTTTTTTTTCTAATAAAGAAAATTGGCATATCCTATGTTGGCAGATTTTTAAAATTTTAGTATGAGCGGAAAATTAAGAAGAGTATTAAGAGGAACTCTGATATCCATCCTCCCCAAAATGTTATTGTAGTCGTTCTCACCCTTCCAAACACTGTCACATATCCATTATGCTGTCATGGATCAGTGTACAATTGACAGAGAATAAGATTGAGACAGTCCATCAATCTAATGTCACACCATGTAATAAAAGTCTACAGAAACCCTGTAAATGCTAGTTACACCGCCAGATACAGCTCCAGAGTGCCAATTGGTGTAAAATGTTCTAAATGGCTATAAATAGATAATATGTCCTAAGGAAAATCTGACTCTTAGTGGTATTGAAAAGAGAAAATAGCAGAAATTACAGATTATTACCAATGGAAATAAGGCCAGAGGGCACTAGCATGAGGAGATGGGTCTAGGGAGATAAATGAAAAGGAGATAACCCTATGTCAAACAATCTTTCTGATTCACTATTTATAATGGTCTATGTGCTTAAGGCCTTTTTGAGTACACGAAAAAAAATTGCAATCTTCACTGAAATTGCAAGAATTTAAAATCTTATCTGTCTAGTTCAATCTTTGCTTAGAGGAATTTCTGTACTTGATGAAAAGCTGACTCACAATTATGTTATTTTATTTACTCATTTGTTGAAAGATAAAACTAATTACATAAAAGTATTAGAGTATTAGTCCCATATTTAACTATTACTTTATGATACTTTTTATGAATGTCATCTTAATCCTTTTAAAATGGACTCACCATGAAGTTTTTGTTTGTTCGTTTGGTTGCTTATCTTCACTTTTAGGTCACTGTTTACTTATGGGCACTTTGAGAATCTCATAAGAAATTACTATCTTTATTAAAACATAATTTGATATTTCTGGGGAGACCCAGAAAGTTTCTGTTAACAGATGTGTATCTCTTCTTTGAAGGTCCAGGAGATGATTTGAGGGCCTACTGATGGTGTCACAGCTATAAACAGCATTAGTTTTGATATAAGCCTTTACATGGAAACTACAGAAAGCAATCAAAACTTTGGTCCATTTGTACTGATTTAATGTTCACTACTAAAGCATATTTTTAAAAAAATGTTTGAAATTTGTTTAGAGTAATAATTTTATAAAAGGCAGGCAACATTTTAAAGTTGGGTAATGTATCAGTCAGTGTTCTCCAAAGGAACAAAAACAATAGTATATTACACACACACACACACACACACACACACACACACACACTAAGGAATAGGTTCACATGATTGCAAAGGCTGGCAAGTCCAAAACTTGTAAGGAGGAAAGCAGGACTGAAACTCAGGCAGAAGTCAATGCTGCAATTGTGAGGTAGAATTTGTTTTACTGAAAACCTCAGTTTCTGCTCTTTAGCAGATTGGAAGAAGCCCATTCACATTATTGAGTAATTTCCTTCACTTAAATCAACTGATTATAGATGCTAACCATATATACGAATACCTTCACAACAAAATTTAGATTAGCATTTGATTACATAAGGGTACTATGACCTAACCAAGTTGACACATAAAACTAACCCTCACAGGTAGTGAGAAGAATACCATTTTTAAGCTGTGGTATTACTAACTGTATTGCCTTCCTTACCTAAGGACACATCCAAGAAGACACTTCTAATTTATTTTTTTATCATTTCCCAAAAGGGGTTTAGATTGTTTATTTGTTTGGCTGTCTCAAATTTTCCATTCACCAAAGAAGACTGGAAACTCTAAGCTAGTCATTTTTTTTTCAAAACTCTACTAATTTCATTATAAGTCACAAAACAAATGTTAAAAATAAGGACTTTTAGGGGCACCTGGGTGGCTCAGTTGGTTGAGCATCATGATCTCGCTGTTTCTGAGTTTGAACCCCACAAAGAGTGGACTCGACGCTGTCAGCCTGTCAGCACAGTGACACTTCTGGTTCCTCTGTCCCTGTCTCTCTCCGCCCCTCCCCTACTGCACTCTCCCAAAAATAAACACTTTTATGGAAAAAATCTCTATCATTTCTTCGATGCCTTACTGCAGCTTACAAGTACCTGATGACAGGGGCACCTGAGTGGCTCAGTTGGTTGGGCATTTGACTTTGGCTCAGGCCACGATCTTGCGGTTTGTGGGTTGGAGCCCTGTGTTGGGCTCTATGCTGCCAGCTTGGAGCCTGTAGCCTGCTTTAGATTCTGTGTTTCCCTCTCTCTCTGCCCCTCCTCCCCCACTATCTAAAATGAAATAAAACATTAAAAAATTTTTTAAAAAGGTACTTGATGATTTTTTACTCTTGCCTATATGCGCATGGGCACGCACACACACACACACACACACACACACACACATGCTAAGACAGGGTACAAAAGGTGTTTTCTTATTTTAGTTTGTTATACAGATAAGATTATGAAAAGCATTATTTTTTATTTTGCCTTTTAAGTTTGGAAACATTGTCCAAGTCAATATATTTTAAATAGCTGTATGATATTATATAGATCTATAGATTATATTTTTCTTTTTCTTTTAAAAAAAAATTTTTTTTAACATTTATTTATTTTTGAGACAGAGAGAGAGCATGAACAGGGGAGGGTCAGAGAAAGAGGGAGACACAGAATCTGAAACAGGCTCCAGGCTCTGAGCTGTCAGCACAGAGCCCGACGTGGGGCTCGAACCCACGGACCACGAGATCATGATCTGAGCCGAAGTCGGACGCTCAACTGACTGAGCCACCCAGGCGCCCCTAGATTATATTTTTCAACTGATTTCCCAGTTGATAGGTGCTCAGGTGTTTCTATTTTGTTTGATCCATATTAAAAAAAAACACTAACAGTTTACAACTTCATATACATTTCCTTATAGTATATGTATAGACAGGAGTTTGATTTTGTTGTTATTTCTGTAGGGTTGATTCTCCAAAGTGGAACTGCTTAGACAAAGGATAGATTTTTTTGTTATAATTGACATTGACCAATTTCTAAAATGAATTCCATTTAATCTTCAATAAAAATATATTTAATCCTGTTTTCCTACATCCTTGAGAAATTTGAATGTTCCATATTTTTGTCAATCTGATGGCTGAAAAGATTTTATCATGGCTTAATTTACATTTTTTGACTTATATTGAGGTTAAGTAAACTTCTACATGTTTGTTGTGTATTGTCCATTTTTGACCAAATGTTCTTTTTTTGAAAATTTTGTTTTGTTTATTTATTTTTGAGAGAGAGAGATAGAGAGAGAGAGAGAGAGAGAGAGAGAGAGAGAGAGGAAGACTCAGAATCCGAAGCAGGCTCCAGGCTCTGAGCTGTCAGCATGGAGCCCGACACGGGGCTCGAACTCATAGACTGCGAGACCATGATGCTTAAGGCTTAAACAACTGAGCCACCAGGTGCCCCTGACCCAGCGTTCTTAAAAGTATATGTAAAGATCAAATTCGAGTCAAAATCAAGACAATGAAAATGTTCATAAAAAAATAACAATAATGATATTTCTAAAAATATGATTATATCAAACGCTATACAATGCCATTGTACAAGAGGAAAAATGTTTCCCCTACCTTCTTAAGTTCTATTTCCAGGGACTGTGAATCAAACTAGCAAACAAGACAATAACAAGAAAAATTAGAATAACAAAAGAAAAAGTCATGTAAATTTAATTGATGATTTTAATTTTACGTGCACAGAGGCTACCCAGAAGAGAATAGTCAACCCAAAGAGCAATTAGACTTGGAAGCTTATATGCCATTTTAACAACTGACAATAATGTATAGAGAAGTGACTAAACAAAAGAAAGGTGGTTGGGACTTCTATGGATGGTAAATTATGAGAAGGCAAATGTTTGGGAAAACTAATGGAAGATAAAGGTTACTTTAGTAAGATTTGTCTGTGTAGACTCATTTGGATGCCAACTTTTTATTTGTGACAATAAAACTGTTCTGGAGAGGAGAATTCTTAGTCCTCCTTTCTTTCTTTCCTTTTTTTTTTTTTTTAATGTTTATTTATTTATTTTGAGACAGAGAGAGAGAGAGAGAGAGAGAGAGAGAGAGGGGAGGGGGGAGGGGCAGAAAGAGAGGGAGACAGGATCTGAAGTAGGCTCTGTGCTGACAGCAGACAGAGCCCTATGCGGGGCTCGATCTCAGGAACAGCGAGATCATAACCTGAGAATCAAAGAATCAAAGAACGCTTAACTGAGCCACACAGGCACCCTAAGTTAGTCTTCCTTTCTTAAAAGTTTCTGTTTTTAGTCAGATAAGGCTTCTTTTTTTTTTTTTTTAACGTTTATTCATTTTTGAGAGACAGAGCACGAGTGAAGGAGGGGCAGAAAGAGAGGGAGACACACAATCTGAAGCAGGCTCCAGGCTCCAGGCTCCGAGCTGTCAGCACAGAGCCCAACGCGGTGCTCAAACTCACAAACCACAAGATCATGGCCTGAGCCAAAGTCAGACACTTAACTGACGGAGCCACCCAGGCTCCCCAAACCAAGAAGGCTTCTTTCTACATCTGTTACTTCTCAATTGCTTTCAGCTCAAAATACCCCATTTGTCAAAATAGCGTATTGTGGGGTGGCAGATATATTCTGATATTCTTCATTATTTAGCCTTCATAAGTAATACTGTGAAGAATGAGAATCACTGGAACTTTATAGTTTTGGTGTGTTGACAATTTGTTTGGAATTGGATTTGGAGCCTGAGACTTCTCTTATTAACCATATAACTGTGTAAATTTCTTTGCTCTCAGCTTCACCATAAACATAGGAAATTAAAATTTGCCTCATAATGTTGAACTATTTCACATGTGAATGCGTGCACCCCCATACGCTCATACACGAAGACTATCCACATGGAAGTTTTCTAATTGCAGTAAATTTGATTTGGTAATGATGCTTTGTATTTACAGAACCATACTTCATCATTTACAAAACATTTGTCATCCGCTATTCTTGATGCTCATCTCAAGACTGGGATATAAGCAGGGATTCAAGAAGGGATAAACTGAGGCTGAAAGAGTTAAATAACTTGACCAAACCCACACAAATAGTACGTTGCATATTAAGTCATTTGATTCTGGGGTCTAGTTTTCCTGCTGTTTCACATTTGGATCAATATACTGATAACTCAGATGCTTACAATTTCATAATAAATATCTTTATACGTTCCTTAAACATATTTTTTCCAATGCCCTCTGTGCATTGGAACAAATACATGAGTTCCTACGGAACAACAATTAATTTATAGAGACTAATGTCACAAACAAAGATAAAATTTCAGGTACAAAGACTATGATATTGCTGAATCAAATCTAATGTTTATTTAAGAACATATGCTAACTCCTGAAACCAATACTACAACAATACTAACTCAATTAAATTTAAATAAATAAAATAGAAGGAAAAAAAAGAGTATGTGCTAGGTAAGGGTGAAATCTTGAAACCAGTAAAAACACTAAATGATTTTTTATTTTCAATATACTGAACAGGAAATAATTCCAATTTTAAGATAAAATTATTACAAGAATGTCATGATCTGGAGTCAACCCCGGGATGGCCTTCTCCAGATACCTTATCTGGATGCTTTTTCCTTCCTTCTCTCTTTCAACAAACCTGCTCTCACCACCAGCCTGAGGGGCCGCAGGATATCTGATTAGCACATTCCCAGGGAGTTGCTAATGACTGATAAGGCTAAATAGCTCCTCCCAGGAGTGTCTGCATTTAAGCAGAATAATGCCTCAAGGTGGGGGGTCTCAAACTAAAACTCCTGAGGATCCAGTGAGACACTAACAAGAGTGAAGTGACCTGGCACTTGTGCTAATCTTTCATGATCTTTGAAATGTCAGTCTATTGTACTTTCCCACTTCAGCCAAGACCTGTGGCCAAAGAAATATGTTTGTTTGCTTATTTTACTGTAAGATACACAAAAGTACAACTTGATGCCTTATGACCTGGTAATCAGCCTTGGTGTCTAGGACTGTGATGAGGCTGGGGTGAGCACACACCCAATCTGACCTCTTCGCCCCACCAGTTTAGGCAGGAATGTAAACCCACTTGGCAAAATGTCCTGATTGCTTTTTAAAAGAAGCCAAACATCTAGGTTTTACCATAAATTATCCAATTTTTATACTTTGGCTCCAATGTTTAAAATGGGAAGCAATGCAAAATAAAATGATTATCTGCAAGCCATATGTGACTCTTAAGCTGACAATTTACAACTTCTTTAACTTAAAGAACAAAATAATAACCACTTTAGATGTCATTAATATTACTTGAAAGCAACAGTTTTGAATGGACATACCAGGACAAGTGCTTGCCTATAACCTTCAAACAAATTAGAAAATGATGCCTGTTGCTCAAGGAATTTTACTTCCATGTGTCAGAAGATTACTATGCATTACAACCAACAAAACTAAAAGGCAACGGATGGAATGGGAAAAGATACTTGCAAATGACATATCAGAGAAAGGGTTGGTATCCAAAATCTATAAAGAACTTATCAAACTCAACACACAAAAAACAAATAATCCAGTGAGGAAATGGGCAGATGATATGAATGGGCACTTTTCCAAAGAAGATATCAAGATGGCTAACAGACACATGAAAAGATGTTCAACATCACTCATCATCAGAGAAATACAAATCAAAACCACAATGAGATACCACCTCACAGCTGTCAGAATGGCTAAAATTAACAACTGAGGAAACAACAGGTGTTGGCAAGGATGTGGAGAAAAGGTACCCTTCTGCACTGCTGGTGGGAATGCCAACCGGTGCAGCCACTCTGGAAAACAGTATGGAGGTTCCTCAAAAAATTAAAAATAGAATTACCCTAGGACCCAGCAATTGCACTACTAGGTATTTATCCAAAGACTACAAAAATGCTGATTTGAAGGGACACATGCACCCCAATGTTTATAGCAGCATTATTGACAATGGCCAAATTATGGACAGGGTCCAAATATCCATTGACTGGCGAATGGATAAAGAAGATGTGGTATACATATACAACGGAATATTATTCCGCAATCAAAAAGAATGAAATCTTGCCATTTGCAACAATGTGGATGGAACTAGAGTGCATCATGCTAAGCGAAATAAGTCAGAGAAAGATAAATATCACACGATTTCACTCGTAAGTGGAACTTAAGAAACAAAACAGATGAACATAGGGGAAGGCAAGGAAAAATAAGACAAAAACAGAGACGGAGGCAAACTTTAAGAGACTCTTAAATACAGAGAACGAACTGAGGATTGCTGGAGGGGTACAGGGAGGGGTGATGGGCAAAATGGGTGATGGGCATTAAGGAGGACACTTGTTGGGATGAGCACTGGGTGTTACATGTTGTTACAGCAAATATTTGGCACCTAGGAAGAGACAAACCACACGCACTTGAGGAATCAGGAAAAGACTGTTTATTGTGCACTGGTGCTGTCCCAGCAGAGTCACCTCCAAAGGCTGAGCCCCAAACATTGGCATCGGCCTCCTTTTATGGCTGGGATAGTAGGGGGTTGAGGGACAAAAGGAAAAGGGAAGGGGGCACTTATCAGTGGTGCTATGTGGGCAGTTGGTGGGCACAGGAGCAAAGAAAGATTACAGAAGCCGAAAGTATACAAGGGGAGTATATCCAGCCTCGGACATCTGTCTGGCCCCTTTTATTTTGCTTTTACTAGCTTTTCTTCTCAGTGTAAGTGATGAATCACTAAACTGTACTCCTAAAACCATTATTACACTATATGTTAACTGACTTGGATTACACTATATGTTAACTAACTTTTTTAAATTAAAAAAAAATTACAATGCACTGATTGTGTTGGGATATGAGACATTGACATCATCTTTCAGAAACTTATTTTAGTAAATGTACAAATCTGTAGTGTTACAGTCTGAATGGTGAGCTCTACGGTTATGCAGTGCTCAGACTGCACAATGGTATGTCACAACCCTGGAAAATAATTCTTAGGTTTCTTGACTGTTGCACATTAGGACCTGGACCCCTCCAGCACAGAGTTTAAACATTTAGCTCTCTTTTTTCAAATGTTTATTTTATTTTTGAGAGAAACAGAGCATAAGCAAGGGAGAGGCAGAGTGAGAGAGAGGGAGACACAGAATCCAGAGCAGGCTCCAGGCTCCAGCTGTCAGTACACAGCCTGACCTGGGGCTTGAACTCACAAACTGCGAGACCATGACCTGAGCCAAAGTCAGATGCTTAACTGACTGAGCCACCCAGGTACCCTGACATTTACCTCTTCTTGATGCTCTCTCTTCGGTAGTAATGCTGCATATAGCATTTGCAGGCTTTGCTCAGCTGACCATGAATCTTTCAGACACTAAAAAATTAAAGATGGAATTTGAAGAATCATAAGATCATCGGGGTTTGTGTTAGTTTGCTAGGGCTGTTGTAAAGAGGACCACAAACTGAGTGGCTTAAACAACAGAAATCCATGGTCTCACTGTTCTGGAGGCTGGAATTTGAGTACCAGGTCTCAGTAGGATTGATTCTTTCCAAGGGTGAGAGGCGGCATCTGTTCCAGGCCTCTCTCTTCGCTACTGGTTGTTTGCTGGCCTTCTTTGGCATTCCTTAGCTTGTAGATGCATCATCCTGATCTCTGCCTTCATCTTCACATGGTATTTTCTGCTGGTACATCCCTGTATCCCAAATTCCCCTTTCCATAAGGACATAGTTCATACTGGATTTGCCCCTCCACCCCCAATGACCTCATCTTAACTTGATCATCTGCAAAGGCTCTATTTGCAAATAAGGTCACATTCTGAGGTAATGGGGGTTAGGACTTCAACATATGAATTTTGAGGAATTATAATTCAATCCATAACAGGGTATTTCCAAGGCCATCATATTTATTAATTCTACATTTTAAATTTTGTTGCATAATATCAACAGAATGCAGATGATCTTATTTTAGCTCTAGTTCTGTAACTTACCTTCCTGCATACCAAATAGTCAGAATATATATATTTTCAGCTGTTTTGAAATATAATACATTTTGAGCTAAAACTTTTCATCCTTACCTGGGAACATCTGCATTTAGTGCGTGTGGGTTGGGAGTGTGTATGAGTGTGCATGAGAGAGAGAGAGAGAGAGAGAGAGAGAGAGAGAGAGAGAGATTGCATTCATAGCCTCAGTGCTCTCCTTTAGATTGCTGAGTGATTTCCCACTTGCCAACAGCTCTTCACATTATATGAATCTAAACTACTCACATTGTGAAATCCCTTTCATTTCTATAGCTTATAGAGTAATTGCCTGCCAGTATCCCTTTTTTTGTAATTTACTTTTAACCATAAAGGAAAGCCTTTTTTAATTCTCTTGAATGCCAAATCATTCAGTACTGAAGGTATCATTTCAGTGTGCTGTATAATCTCACTCTAAGCAAAAAGGAAATGTAGCATGTCAGCAAGAAATGGCCCATTCTGAACCTTGATTTAAGGGGCTCTACTGCTCAGATCATTCAATATCTGTGAGGAAATATTTGGAACTTCCACTCAGCACAAGGTGCTTGATATCAGTGTATATGGTGGGAGAAGTGATGTCATGGGTTCAAGTTATAGCTGGGGCACTTATTTGTGAGGAATAATATTATGGAATGCAAAGAACAATGGACTAAGAATCAGGAGATTGTTAACGTTTAATTCTACCACCTCCCCAACTTTACCTTATAGATTTCCTTTGATTGATTCATTCATTCATCTTTATCAGGACTCTGTGTTAGGAGCTAAGGACATCATGGTGATTCGCATATGGAGTATGATATTAAACAAACATTAAAAAATAAATCACAAGGGGCACCTGGGTGGCTCTGTTAGTTAAGTGTCCGACTTCAGCTCAGGTCATGATCTTATACACTTCATGAGTTTGAGCCCCACATTGGGCTCTGGGCTGACAGCTCAGAGCCTGGAGCCTACTTTGGATTCCATGTTTCCCTCTCTCTCTGCGCCTCCCCGGCTCATTCTCTCTCTCTCTCTCTCTCTCTCTCTCTCTCTCTCTCTCTCTCAAGAATAAACATTATTTTTTAAATCAATCAATCAATCAATCAATCACAATACAGAGTAATATAGGTTACAATAAAGGAACTATAGTATGAATTAAGTGCAGGCTAAGCTGCTATGACAAGACTTGAAAATACATTGATACAAGCCACATACAAATGTGGGGAGACCAGTTGTCCGGGGCTCATGGAACAGTATGTGTCCTCTGTCTCTGAGTCTGCTGGCTGCTTCAGATCTCATTATCTTCCCTTCAGAAGGAAGGAGGGAAAAAGGCAGAGGCATGGATCCACATTCTATTTTAAGGGCACAAATGGGAAGTACCATGCATCAATTCTGTTTACAACTCATAGGTAAAACTTAATCATGTGGTTTCCCTGAGTTGAATGGAAGGCTGGAAATGTCGTCTTAAGTTGGATTGTCATGTTTGTAGCTAGAACATGAGAGTTCTACTAATTAAAACACACCCACTAATAATGAATATTGATGGAAAAAAGAGTAGTCTGTGCTCCGAACTACAATGGGAACATCCAGTTGGTAGCTGAGATAGAGGGGTATGACATACCTTAGTGAGAGGAAAATCCCTATCCTGCTCCAAAGAAGTGACATTAAACCTAAGAGAGACAACGGGAGTGTCTGATGATTAGAGATTGGAGGAGTCTGAGAGTTGCAGACAAGAAAAATAACCTATTAAAAAAAAAACCTGAGACAATAGAGCAGGCAATTACATGAACAGAAAAGCAAATGTTAAGATTGACATAAGAAAGTGGCAAAGGAATCCCCTGGAAAAATGTAAGCAAGAGCCAAATTGCAAAATGACTTTGGTCTACGTCTTGGAACTCAGAGAGACATAAAAGAGCTTGTACTAGGGAAAACCTTCAAAGATTTTCATTTTTAAAGAGTAGATATTTGAATAAGGGTGGGAAATGAATGGGAAAAGCCTGGAAAGCATGTGGCTGTATAGTAATTCAGGTAGAATGCTGGTAGCTAGACTATGATGAGAGTCCTAGGAATGTAGCTGATTAGATACAGGCAATATGAGATATAAGAGATATGGCTTACTGATTGATGATTGGATGTTGGTTCTTTTTTTTTCTTTTTCTTATTTCTTATTTTGAGAGAGAGAGAAAGAAAAGAGAGCAATGGAGGGGCAAAGAGAGAGGGAGACAGGATCCAAAGTAGGCTCTGTGTTGACAGCAAACAGCCCAATGCAGTGCTCGAACTCACAAACTGCAAGATCATGACCTGAGCCAAAGTCAGACACTTCACCAAGTGAGCCACCCAGGCATCTCATTGGATGTTGGTTCTAAGGTATAGGAAGGAGTCACAGATGCTTCCTCAGTCTCTTGCCTGAGCAACCAGACACTGGTGAACACTTAATGAGCTGGAGAAGTTTAAAAGAGGAGCAGTTTCAAGGGTCAAGGGATGGTGAAAGAGTTCAGTTTAAAACCACTGACCTTTGAGGTATTTTGTGACATTTGAGCGGCTATTTCAGAAGGCTTTGGGGTAGATTTGTCAGGAGCTCAGGAGATAGTCCAGGTAGAAAATGCAGATCTTGGAGATGTGGAAGTGAATAAGGTTATAGAGTAATTTTTTAGAAATTCAGGTAGAAATTTCAGGTAGAAAGAGAAGGCTTAGACATAGCTAAAAGAACATCACCAGTTAAGGAGATTGCAAAGATTGCAAAGGGAAGGAGAGAGAGCTCAGAAAGGTAGGAGAAAAAATAGGCAAGGCCACGGAAGTCAAGTAAGAGGGCATGGTCTACTACATCAAATGATATTACAAGAGATAGGTCTCAACTAAAATAAGGATAGATAGGTAACAAGTAGGTTGAAGGAGGAGAAAGACTGAAATATGCCCAAGAAATTTAATGGCATATAGGGAGAACATTTTGGTTACAGCCTTTCTGTCACAGGTGGAGCATTAAGACCCCAAGCAAATCAATGTGGCCTCTAGGTTCTATTATTTAAAGATGTGTAACTGCAAAGAGGCAATGGCAGGAGAGAAAGGTTATGCTTTTTTGGTTGATTGTTTTAACTGTGTAAGCTTCTCTTGAGTTTTCATGGGACCAGAATGTGTTGAGATTATAGTAAGAGCTGTAGAGTCAAAGCCTTTAACGATGAAAAGTCTCTGGCCTCTTGTACATGCAATTTCCTTTGTCTTATTTTTTCTCCTCACCTTCACTCCCTGCCTTTCCCATTTCATATAAAAATGGAAGATAAAATGTTGTTGAAGGTAACAGGGTGGTTCAGGTCTGTCCTAGATGACTCTTATGTTTATAAAATAATCATACTATCATTAAGTGTGTGCTAATTAATTTTCCAGGCACTGTGCAAAACACTTCTCAAGTATTATCTGCTTTAATCTTCATAACAGTCTTATGAAGTGTTTTTCTTTTTCTTTTCCTTTTTTTTCATGTTATAGTTCAGAAATTGCTGAAGGTGACACAGTGGATCAAAATTTGGGACTAGGCAGTCTGAATCCACAACATGGATTATCCTAAACTTCCATGGTAGACTCATAAATTGCTCATCCCCAAGTTTTGTGTTTGTTTAAAATATGAATTTTGTTTAACGATAGCTTTTACACTTATAATGAAACACATTTTTTCCCCAAGTAGAACTATTTTACTTTGGTCATCTTTCACGAGGCTAGAACTAAAATAAAAATGACTAAGTTGTTCTATGATCATGACAAATTTTAACGGTAAAAAAAATGTATATATTAGTTTGGTAAAGCTTGTTTTTCCTGACTGATTCTGGACATTTCTAAACAAAGCAAAAAGACTTTGAACAGTTCTATTCTTGAACGTGTTCAAGTTTCCAAACAGTCATGACAGGGAGATATCTTCTTCATGACATCATTAGCTGAGAATTGATACTTAACAAAATTAGAACATTTTCAGGATTTTGAGGGTCCATATATGATATATTGCAATGATTATGACTGAAAATCTTAGAGAAACCATGTGACACTGTTTAGAAATTGAGAGTAAACTCTGACCCATACAGCCTGAGAAATCAGCAAAGATATTTGTTCTTGAGGGATTGTGGCAGAGGCGGGCTGAATGATGAAACAGCCAGAAAGAGACAGAGAATCCAAACTGCTTTAGAATAAGCTCAATTTTAAATGTATGTAATAAAGTTACAACAATAATGTTGTAGCTCAGTAATGCAGTCTTAAAATGCAGCAAGCCAATTATACTTTCATTTGAAATTTCATGTCCTTATAATAAGGTTTGTTCTTTATTTTAGGGATTTATTGTAAGTAGAGATGAGTTGGCTTTTTATTACCTGCGTCCATCTTTGGCTATAATAATAAAAAAAATCTCATAGTGTATGTGTGTATGTGTGCGTGTGTGTGTGCATGGTACACACCTGTACTCTGCAAGAACTCACTACTTCTTTTTTTTATTTTTTATTTTTTATTTTATTAAAAAAAAATTTTTTTTTCAACATTTATTTATTTTTGGGACAGAGAGAGACAGAGCATGAATGGGGGAGGGGCAGAGACAGAGGGAGACACAGAATTGGAAACAGGCTCCAGGCTCTGAGCCATCAGCCCAGAGCCTGACGCAGGGCTCGAACTCACGGACCGCGAGATCGTGACCTGGCTGAAGTCGGACGCTTAACCGACTGCGCCACCCAGGTGGCCCAAGAACTCACTACTTCTGATTATCCCATGATCTAAATATTTGCTCAAAAACAGTCCTCATTTAAGAAAAACAAGATTAAAAAAAAATAACATGTATCAGTATGGTCTCTCATCCATCATTTCTTCCTATTCCACGTATCATTTTTTCCTCATACCATGTGTCCTTACACACTATTGTAAGTTGAATCATTTGCTTATTTTTCTTAAATGCATTTAAAAATCACCAGAGTGAAGTTTGATTTTTTTAAAAAAAATTTTTTTCTCCCAAAAATGTAGTCTCCTGATTCTTTTGGACATAAACACAATGATGGATTTGAAATGGATCCAAAATTAGGTTATAAGTAATATTCCAAATTAAAGCACCATCTAGAAATTGATGCCATTTGGAAGCTACAATTTTACCATATGGTCTCTGCATATATTCATTATAAAGACATTTACATCCTCCTCTCTTTTCTCTTCATGATATATTTTAGGATAAAAAGTTACAAAAGCAATGACAATCACATTCCTTTCTTATTTTTATCATCCTGCTATATTAATCTTATTAGAATAATTTCCTTTTCCACATAACAAGAAGCTCTTCTTTCCTACCAAGGAACCAAATCTAGAAGGAATACCATTATCATCATGTCTAAATAAAAGAGTCCTTGTTCTTCTCCTGTTTCCCATACCTATTAAGAAGACTTTTGATTTTTCTGCATGTTCCCAAGGATGTCCTCTTGGTATTGCTGAATGTCATCTTAGGTAATTCAGAAACTCTCATTTTAATTACCTATGTCCATTATTCATTTCCCACACTTTCCACAGAGGAGTGAAAAGAGATTTCCGAATGTTTCTATCTTAGCTGTTCCAAAGGACACCTTGTTTAATTAAAAGAGTATTGTCAAAAAAACACTCCCCAGGGGTTTGAAGGTATGTAGGCTTTGACAATTACCTGTCATATATTTACTTTAATGTAATGAAAATTATATACAAGAATTATATTTGTTTTAAATAAGACCAATTGAAATATATGTAATTAAATAACACCAACAGTGGTGTAGGTCAAAACGTAATCTAGTAATGTTGTAAGATTTATTTATGTGTTTATTTCTTTTATAATTAATGCTTTTTTGAGAAGGAAATAAACCCTCATAGTTTAAGAACAAAATACACAGATCTGTAAAAATGTACATTACCTCCCACTACTGTCTGTCATTGATTCTGTTTTCAGCTCCACTCCCACTCTGCTTTAATTTAGTGAATAACTTCTGTGTTCTTCCAGAATTTATTTAAGCATATACAATAAAATATAAATATATCTTATCTTTTCTCTGTTCTGCAAAATAATAGTTTCTGTTTCTTTTGATTTCCCCCGTATCTGTTATTTTTTCCCCCAAGTAAGATAACATGTATTTGATGTTCCTCCTTTTTTTCCCCTCTTGCTTAGTTTATGAATGATTTACCTATATTACAAATTTTTTTTTAAGAACTAGCTTAGGGGTGCCTGGGTGGCTCAGTAGGTTAAATGGTCCAGCTTCGGCTCAGGTCATGAGCTCATGCTTCATTGGTTCGAGCCCCACATCGGGTTCTGTGCTGATAGCTCAGAGCCTGAAGCCTGCTTTGGATTCTGTGTCTCCCTCTCTCTCTGCCCCTCCCCCACTCGTGCTCTGTCTCTCTCAAATAATGAATAAGCATTAAAAAAATTTTAAAACATATTTTAAGAACTAGCTTATTTATTTTTTATTTTACTACTTTTCTGTTGTCTAACTCATTAAATTCTGTTCTTTCAATTACTTTTCTATTGCTGTGTAACAAATAAATTACAACAAATTTAGCAGCTTACAGCAAAAATTATTCATTATTTCATAGTCACTAGCTGAAGTCAAGGAATCAGCTCAGCTGGACTGGGTTGTTTTCCAGAAGCTCTGGGACAGAATCACTTCCTAAAAATATTCATGTTGTTAGCAGAATTCAGTTCCTTGGGGTTGTAGAAGGTCCCTGTTTGCTCATGTTTTATTGGCCAGAGGTCATTCTCAGCTCCTAGAGGACACTCAAAAGTCCATCCTGGGTAGTTCTCTCCATCTTTTTTTTAAATTTTTTTTTTCAACGTTTTTTTATTTATTTTGGGGACAGAGAGAGACAGAGCATGAACGCGGGAGGGGCAGAGAGAGAGGGAGACACAGAATCGGAAACAGGTTCCAGGCTCCGAGCCATCAGCCCAGAGACCGACGCGGGGCTCGAACTCACGGACCGCGAGATCGTGACCTGGCTGAAGTCGGACACTTAACCGACTGCGCCACCCAGGTGCCCCAGTTCTCTCCATCTTTAAAGGTGGTAAGAGCACATCAAATTGTTTGTATGCCTTGACTCTCTGAATTCTCCTTCTGCTATCAGATAAAGGAAAGTGCTTTTAAAGGTCTCATGGAATTAGGATAGGCACACACAGATAATCTTCTCTTTTGATTAACTAAAAGTTAATTGATTATTCCTCTAAGTACATCTACAAAACAAAACCAAATAATCTCTTCACATGTAATATAACATAAATCAGAGTAAGAGCACTCATTTTCACAGCCTCAGGGTTTAGGGTGGGAAAATCTTAGAAGGCCACTCTGGAATTCTGCCTGCCATGATATTTATTCTCCAATGTTTTCTTTGTTTTATTGTTATTTTCAATACTTTTAGTCGAATGTTAGATTATTTTGTTTCCATTTCTGTTTTCATTGATGTTAGTTTTTATGGCTATGAGTTTTCCTCTGGAAGCACTTTTAGTAGTAGCATACATTGTATTACATATATTTGAATATGTAATATATTCATTTTTTAATTTAATTATTTTATTTTATATTTCCTTTTGAATCAAGAATTGTTATAGACTTTGAAATTTACAGCCTGCATTGTGGTGAGGGAATGTTGGTCAGTGTTACATCTACATGTAGAAATTTATTGATTATAGACTACCACAAATAAAAATTCAACAAATTTGAGGAAAAGACCTTCAACGAGAGACAGCATGAAAGGGCTTATTTCCCTGAGTTAGAAACCAGACGCCATATAAATATGTAAGAATTCAGATACAAATTTTTAGTGAATTCCTCAAGGCTAATGTAAAAGTGGGTTATTATGAAAGTACCAAATTGCTGGGGGCTGCACATAGGATAATTTTCAACCACTAGGAAGTTCTCCCTCATGAACACCAGAGTTGGGAGACCATGAGGAATATTTGGGGCAGGGTAAGAGAATGCCTCCACTGGGTTTCAGGGTGAAGGGAAAATAAGAGGAGCTATAGTAGAAAAGGCATTAGTCCTGCCAAGATTCTACTTCTGGATCACATTCATAGAACAAAAGCGTTAACCTGCTGGGGAAGGGTATCAAACCTAGAGAAGGACCCACTGCATCTGGAGGTAGGGAACAGACAAAAACTGTACTCATGGGGAGAAATAAAAATACATTGTAAGCTTAGACTATTAGAGGTCTCCTATAGGGAAGAGAAAACATTATTTAGAAGGCCCCAGTCACTGATGTCAGTGCCATAGTACATGCCTGGTGCTGAGGCTAAACAAGGACAACAGGGAACAACCTCCTCATGTCACAATACAGGATGAAGTGGTTCCATTCTTCAGGCATAAATACTATCTATCACAGTCTATCGCCCTATACAGTATGTCTAGCTCTCAAAAAGAAGTTGTGAGAAAGAGAAAAAGGGAGGAAAAAACAACATGCTCTCAAGAGACAAAAAAAATTAATAAAACCAAACTTGGATATGACAATGATCATGGAACTATCAAACAGAATTTAAAACAACTATGATCAATATGTTTAAGTTTTGAGTGGAAAAGGGGAACAAAATGCATTATTGGATAAGTAACTTCAACAGAGAGTTGAAACTTTAAGAGGTAATTTAATGGGAAATGTTAGACACGAAAGACATAATAGCAGAGGAGAATGCCTTTAAAAGGCTCATAATAGACTTGAAACAGCTGTGAAAAGTATCCATGAACATGCAAAAGGTTAAAAAAAATAAGCAAAAAGAAACACAGGAAAAAATGTAAAAAAAAAAACCCCAAAAAACAGAAGGAACAGACTATTCAAACACTGTGGGATAATAAGAAATGACTTCAAGTATATAAGCAGCATCCCATAGAAGAAGAAAGAGAGAATGATGAAGAAATATTTTAAGTGGTAGGGTTCAAATATGTTTTAATTGAATGGAATATACAAAACCACTGATCCAGAACATTCAGAGAACTTCAAGCAGGATAAACAGAACGAAACAACAACAAAAACAGAAACACATATATTTTCTTGAAACTTCTGAAAACTGAACACATAGATATATTTCTTCCAGGTTGCTAGATTAAAAATAATAATATGTTCCACACAAAGGAACAGAGAAAAAAATTACAGAAGACCTCTTACATGCAGTCCAAGGAAAAGATGGAGTCACACCATTAAAGTGTGAAAGAAAATAACTGTCAACCCAAAACTCAGTAAACTCAATAGCTACAGAAAATATCTTTTTTAAAAAAAGAGAAAGTTAAAAAATCTTCAGAAACACAAAAAAGAGAGTTTTATTGTCAGCAGACCAGCAAACAAGATATATTTTAGGATCGTTTCTGGCAGGAAAAAAAAATGACATTAGTCATAAACTTGGATTTAAGAAAACAAATTAAAAAAATCAACAGTAATAGAATATAATGCTCTAGGGCAATTATAACCCAATAAAACTAACGCACTAAATAAATAAGAAAAAAAATCTCTGGGAATGAGATTCTGGCACCTGTATTTAAAAAAAAAAAAGAAGAGTAACAGAAATGGCATAATAAAGGTAAACATATGAATGTAGTTTTTTTCCCCCTTATTTCTAATTGCTCTAAAAGATAATAGGCTACCTAAAGCAAAAGAGTAGCAAGGAACTACATTGCATGACAACATTAGCAAAACAGATGAAAGGAATGGACTGGAAGTATGTATCTATAAGATCTTTAACTACATATGAAGTAGAGTAATATTCTTTAAAGGCAGACATATTAATTAATTAAACATATATTGCAGGGGTGCCTGGATGGCTCAGTGGGTTAAACGTCTGACTCTTGATTTCAGCTCAGGTCATGATCTCTAGAGTTCCTGGGTTCGAGTCCCATGTCGCCTGCTCGAGATTATGTCTTTCTCTCTGCCCCTCCCCTGTTTGTGCTCTCTCTCTCCTTCTCAAAATGAATAAACTTAAATAAATAAATATAAATTATACAAATCCATTAAAAGATAATCAGATTAGATAAAAGAGTAAAATTCAACTATAAGCTGTCTACACAAAACTGACTTTGAAACTAAGACATAAATAGGTTAAATGTAAAAGGATGGGAAACAGTGATATCATGCAAACACTAGTCAAGCTGGAATAGCTATATTAATATTAGACAGTATTATTATTATATAATGATAAATAGATCAATTAATCAAGAAGAAATAATAATCCTAAACATATATCCACCTATAGCATAACTTCAAAATATGCAAATCAAAAACCGATAGAATTGAAAGCAGACATAAACAGATCTACACTTGTATTTGGAGACTTCAACACTCCTTTCTTAAGAATTGATAGAATAAGAAGACAGAAAATTAGTAAAAATATAAAAGAGCAGAGAAACAGTATCAACTGATTAACCTAATGGACATTTATAAAACCCATTACAGAGTATACATCACTTTCATGTACAAAAGGAACATTCACATAGAATACGATCATATGAACATATGATATGAATATGATATGATATAATATGAATATATGATAGATCATATCATGAGCCACAAAACAAATATTAAAAAAAATAAAATTATACACAGGAATTCCAACTCAGGAATTAGAAGCCAATTTTAAAATGTTTGTGGAAAGACAAAAGAACCAAAATGATTTTGAACTAGAAGAACAAAGTGGAAGGATTCATATCATCTAATTTAAGGATTTATTATAAAGCTACAGTAACATAGAGTAACCAAGTAACTCTTGTCTTTGAAGAGAATAGGGAATACAGAAATACACTCAAACATATAAAGTCAATTGATTTTCAACAAAAGTGCAGATACTGTTCAACAAAGACACTGAAAATTTGGATATCCACATGCATAAAATAAACTTTTGTCAATATGTTATATAGCATAACTCAAAATGGATTGTGCACCTAACTCTAAAACCTGAAACTATGAAACTATCGGAAGATAAATGAAACAATGCCTGGGGCATGGCTCAGTTGGTTAAGCATCTGACGTCTGCTCGGGTCATGATCTCATGGTTCATGAGTTTGAGCCCCATATCAGGCAGCTCTGCCAGTCAGCACAAAGCCCACTTTGGATCCTCTGTCTCATCCTCTCTGCTCCTCCTCCACCTCACACATGTTCTATCTCTCTCAAAAATAGATAAACGTTAAAATAATTATTAAAAAAATGAAGCAATGCCTATGTGGTCTTGAGTTAAACAAAGATTTTTTTTGATAACACAAAAACCACAATTCTGTTTTTTTTCACAATTCTTTATACAGAAAGAAATTGATAAGATGAACTCCTTAAAAGTGGTAACTTATGGTCTTTGAAGGGCACTACTAAGAACCTAAAAAGACAAACCACAGATTAGGAGAGAAAATTTGCAAATTATTTTTATGATAAAAGATTTGTAACCATACTTTATTAAGTGCTCTAAAATCTCAGTAACGAAACAACCCAGTCTAAAAAATGGATAAATAACTTGAATAAACACTTTAAAGATGGCAAACGAACAAATGAAAAGATGCTCAATATCATTAGGAAATAGGGAAATGTAAACATGGAATATTACTGCACACATACTAGAGTGACTTAAAATAAAACAAAAAAGAAACAACACCAAGTGGTGATGGGGGTGTGGAGCTACTGAAACTCTCATGCATTTCTTTTTTTTTTTTTTAATTGTTTTCTTTTTTTAAGTTTGTTTATTTATTTTTGGGAGAGAGAGAGAAAGAACACATGCATCGGGCAGAGAGAGAGGGAGACAGAATCTCAAGCAGGCTCTGTGTTGGCAGTGCAGATCCCAATGTGGCACTTGGAACTCATGGACCTTGAGATCACAATCTGAGCTAAAATCAAGCATCAGTCACTTAACCAACTGAACCACCCAGGCACCCACATCTCATTCATTTCTGGTGGCAAAGCAAAATGGTTCAGGAACTTTGGGAAAAAGTCTGGGATTTTATAAAGATATACATAACATGTGACCGAGAAATTTCACTTGTAGTTATTTAAGTGAAATGAAAAAAAAATATATATGTTCAAACACAAATCTGTACATGAATGTTTTATAGCAATTTTATTGTTATTGCCAATAATTGGAGACAACGGAGATTTTCCTCAATTAGGGTAACAAGATAAACTGGGAGAGAATCATTTAAAGGAATACTCTTTAGTAATTAAAAAGAATTTGTTGTTGACATACAAAATAACATGGATGGATCTCAAATGGCTTATGCTAAATGAAAATAGCCAGATTCAAAACACCACACACTCTATTATTCCATTTAATGACATTCTGGAAAAAACACAGTTTATAGGGACACAAAACATCAGTGGCTTCCAAGGACTGGAGTTGGGAGGAATGGTTACTACAAAATGGGGATCGTGTGTGTGCGTGTGTGTGTGTGTGTGTGTGTGTGTGTGTGTGTGTGCTGGAACTGTTCCATATTTTGATACTGTGGTCTTTATACCACTGCATGCATGTATCAAAATGTAGAACTGTGTGAAAAAAAATTATATCCTAACAAACAATGGAAAAAATAATATTCCAGTTATTACAAAAGAGACAAACAGAAAACTTACTCTACCTCTACTTTCTTTCTTTGTTGCCCTCCCAATTTGTATAGAAGTTGTTTTATCACCGAATTATTATCAATTATGTACCACTTACATTAATTTTGCCAGTATTCTCCAAATTTGTTTTAATAATAATTTTTCATTCAAATATATTCAATTCTCATTATTCAACTGCTATAGTACTTCCAGATATAGAATCTCTTGGTTGATTGAAAATTTGAACACTAGTAATTTTCTCAAGAACAGGTTACAGAAACAGTATTACCTCATGTCTTTTCTACTAAAAACTGTAGTCTTGTACTGTTTCTGATGACTCTCCTTTGTTACTATATGTTGCTGCCATTTTCTTCCATTTTTCTTATAGTATCTTTGTATCAATTTGTGCCAGTTACCATATGTCTTTTACGAATTCTTATAGAATGATGTGAATTTTCCTAGACTGGTTATTTGGACTTCATTCTTGCGAAAAGAAAAGGAGGCAGGGTAGTCTTCCAGGGTTTGTAACTCTGGTTGGTTGTAACTTCCAAGGATGGTAACTCTGTTGTCCAGAGATACTTAGCTATCCACAAACATGGCCTTACTGTACGATTCCTGATGCCTCCCTTTCTTCCATACAAATCAATTCCAGGAGGGTTTTCATTACAAATTCTGCTCACACTTGCTTCCTCACTTCATATTTCAAACCAGGTTCATGGCTAGAACTTCTGGTGAGTCCTTAACCTGTTAAAGCAGAGTTTTACCAGTACATTCTGAAATCTGTCACCACTGAGCCCGTTTGCCATTTTCTAAGCTTCTCTATTTCTAACAGTCCCACATACATTTAGCTCTTTAGCTGCTTTTAGGAGCCCTACATCTATTTAGAAACCAGTAGACTGCACACTTCCCGGGTTCTTTGAAAATGAGTTTTACATATTTTCACTGTTGTTTGTGTATAATTTCCAGGAGGAAAGGAGTAGTAATGCTGATTTACAGTCGTACTAGTCTAGTGAAGTTGATATGTCTTTTCAGATGTGGAAGGCCAGACTTCTAAGATGCTTACGTTCAACTGTACCATCACCCCAAAACATCATCTACTGTGTTCTTCAAACTTGATCACAAGAAAAACAATATTAAACAAAGGCTTTTAAATTGAAGCAAAACAATCTGAAGGAGGACATTTCTCATAGAGATTTTCTGTTATAACATCTTGGAGGAAAACATTCTCTCTTCTTTCTTTTCTGTCATTGCTTTCTTCTTTCAATCAAAACTTAGGTTTGCAGAAATATTTTTCTTACCTCTGATTTCTTGGATTATCAATATGCTCTTTTCCAAGTCTATGGATAATTTATTTATTGCTGGTTCTGCCTTTTCTAGGTTAGAATGCTTAATGCAGTTCCAAGCAGGAAAATGCTTACCCTTCTCTCAACCTTCTGGTTTCCTTAGAGGACTTGGTACAACATTGAAATGTGATAGGCAATATCTATTCTCAGGGACCTGCCTCTCTTTTGAAACAAACAACGGGTTAGGCAGTCCTCTGAAGTGTACAGGCACCACTCCAGGCTATTATTTTGAATAATCTGCTCTGGCGCAGGAACACTCATGCAAGGTGTTCAATGTCTTAAAATATGCGGTGCTACATGAGTGCCTACAGCACCTCAGGGTAAAAACTGAGCCCAGTATAAGAGTGAATGATGGAGCCTTTGTGTTTTTCTCAATGTTCAGGCAGGTGTGTTGGCATTTACACATGCCTATGTGATGTAGCATTCAGACGGAGATAAAACTCTTTGATGATTATACATTTCTACTGTACAAAGAATCCATCACCTTGCTAAGACAGTTTGCTTCTAATTGTTATGTTGTTTCTTCCCCTCTCACATTATCTTGTTTTATGGGAGAGGTGATTTTTACAAAGCTACATTTGCTTTACATTTAATTTTGTAAATATGCAACCAAATCAAAGGGAACTGCAGCGTGCTCTCATGTTTAAAGTGAAAATGCACACTGATGTCTAAAGAAGAAAACCGACAAGATTCACATTGGAGGAGAATCCAATGTCAATGCATTCTTGGACTGAGTAATTTTCATAACTAGATTTTATTATTAAATTGAAGGAGTTTGCAAGATTTTCTGATGAAAAAATATGATTAAATATGCATGTGGGAAGTTGGGGGAGTTGGTGCATGAAGTGCAGGAAGAAGTAAATATGTATGCAGGAAAGAGGTAAGATAATCACACTCAAATGAACATGGAAAGCAACAAGGAAGTCCTTTTATACTAAAGACCATATTTCCAGCAAATTGCAACTTAGCAATGCAGAAATAAATTCAGCAACACTGATTGCACAATTCCAACATAAAAGACTGAAACTAATGTTGAAGTGTATTTCTCGAAAAAAAAAAGATATAAAGATATTGTCCAATCCTTGAGGAAATGCCAAACTACTAAAGGAGAATTACAGAAATAACCAAACATAATACAGAATGGCAAAAATGTTTTTAAGAAACAAAACTGAAAGGATGTTTTCTTTGTTCTCATTAGTATCACAGAATGTTTTTAGAACATGAGATTTGACTAGGGTACTTAAAAGGTCTGACCTTCCTACCTTTTAATTCCTACTTTTACCCATTTCTCCCCAGAAACAGGCTATCACACAATTGATTTAAGCAGTCATGTTTTCACTATGCCTCAGTAAAGATGAAATGTAAAAAAAATATGTCAGACAGGAAAATAGGTTATGCTTGATTACAGTACTTATCTAATTTTATTTTATTTTATTTTATTTTATTTTATTTTATTTTATTTTATTTTATTTATTTATTTTTGTACGAACAGTTAATATGTGGAACTTTGGGAAGGAGATAAGGTTGTTTTTGAAATGCAAAGGTATAACTTTTTAAGACAGCATTAAATTATCACATTGCCCCACTAGTAGTTTGGTCAGCCAAGTGTTCAAAAATTCATTTTCACAAACATTTAAAAGTCATGTAATATTTGTTCACCGGCAAATGTTTAAGTTCTTAACAAGTAGCAGTCCCCTACCCTGCTCTCTCTCTCTCTCTCAAAAATAAAATAAACATTAAAAAAAAATAGGAAATACAAATTCCCATGTGAAAAATGGCCTCTCTGTACTAGAAGAAACCATCTTCAGTGGGGGAATCAAAGTCAAAAGAATTCTGTAAAAACAAACTTTGTTAAAACAATAACAATTCTTATCTCCCTTAGCTTCCCTGTATAGTTTAGTTACTCTTCCATAATTGTCTCTCTTTGCACAGCCCAGTGATAAAGGCATGTAAGTCTGCCATTTCTTTGGGTATTCATTCCTTATGAGAACTCCCGTGCCATGTAAACTTGCATAAATCCGTATTTTTTCCCCTGTTAATCTGTTTTATGTTAGTTCAATTCTCAGGCCCAGAAGAAAAACCCAAAGAGGGTAAAGATAAAGTTCTGCCTCCCCAACTGTATCATACAGAGTAGTTTCACTGCCCTAAATATCCTCTGTGCTCCACCTATTCATCCCTTCCCCCCACTCTAACTCTTGGCAACCGCTGATGTTCTTGCTATCCCCACGGTTTTGCCTTTTTCAGAATGTCATATAGTTGGTGGACATTGTTTTGAAAGATCAAAAAATGTATTTTTTTCCAAGGCTCCTCATACCGTGCTCTCCACTACAACTCTGCTCAAACTGGTGACATAAAATCTGCAAGTTTCTTGGTCTCACCAGCCAGACTAGTATCACACACACACACACACACACACACACACACACACACACACGCGAGCGCGCGCCCACGCAAAAATTCAGACTGGAACTCTAATCCGTTGTCCCTCTACTCATTTTAAGATCTTGAAGCCCTGTCCTTTCCAAGGATCTCACACTCCAGGAAATGAAAACCAGCACAATTAGGTATGGAACCCTCCTATTAACAAACATCAACCACGTCTCCAACAGGTCACTGGCACGATCAAAAGACAACAGTTTCCAAAAGGACATGCCCAAGGGCACACGGAAATTGCTTCTAGGTTAGCTCATCTCACCTCCTGAACAGATAGCCGACGTGCCCAATTACTGAACTGCCCCCTCCTTTTGATGGAAACTCCAGAGGTAGCTCCATTTCTGAAATCCCTCCTTAAATCATTCTGCAAAATCCTAAACCCTCCTGAAGCTCCTCACCGCTCCACTCCTCTCAAGGAGTTTTCCTCCACTCTGGTTTCTCTTGCTGCTGCAAATTAAGTGACCTACCTTTTTTTCTTTCTGGAGTCCGGCGTGTCCCTCGTGGTCTCCAGCCCTTCTGCGAAGCCGATGCGCTCGGCAGAGGGCTGGGGGGCCTGGGCTTCCCAGGGACCCGCGTTGCGCCTGCACCTGCGCCTGCGCCTGCGCTTGAGCACCTCCCCTGCGCAGTCGCCTTGTAAACCCCGCACCCTCAGGATGCCTGCCCCCTCTCCTCGCGTCGTCCGTGTTCCTTTGTGTTGGTTTCTTTTCCCGCCCTATGAGGTTGGCGAGAGGTCACCTTCCACATCCCAAGGTCCGATTTTTCTGGCGCGCTTCTGCAGCAGCACCTTTGAGGGACTCCTGACTCGGTTCCTCCACCTGTCCTCGGTCTCTCCTGCTCAGCGCGCGACCCGGGCATGGAAGAGGGTGTATTGCATCGAGCAGGTCCGGCACACCCTCGAGGTTTCACCGCATTGCCTCCTCTAACCGGTAAGCCCGTTTGTTCAGTCCCAGCCTTTGGGCCGCACTTTGCTTGCTCTTGTGATTTCTTTCAGCCCCCCCCCCCCCCTCCTCTTTCTATCCAGTTAGGCCTCATTGTGTGGCATCGTAATGTAGCAGTTGAATTTGTACATGTGGGAAACTTAATTTACCAGATTCAGTGTCGGCTGTTTGGAGATCATTGGTCTTTGGCAAATTAAGGGATATGACTGAGTATATCCTATTGGGCCTTAAAGATTTTTAAGATGGTTAAGAAGGATTTTGAATATTCTGTTAGAATGCTCATCTGCCCAACACATGGTAAACTTTTCAAGTTTTCTTGACCTAACCCCTTGCTTAAGCCAACTAGACTTTCACTGCTCTTTGTGCAATCCAAAACACTTCCTTATAAAAGTATAGCAGTAATTTTGGAAGGCAGCTATGCTCACCACTGTACCACCAACGCTGCACTATGGCAGATATTTTGTATGAAAGTTTGTTTCACATTCACCTGTATGCGCTTGTGAAATTGTGAGCATCTTGCCAGGAGGAACCAGTCTTGGTCATCACCGGATGAATAGCCCTCAGTAAAGAGGTCAACGCAGAATGGGCTCTTGTTGGGCTTATCAAAAGCACATAAGATAGAATATCCAGCGAATTTCCTAATAAGTGCATTACTTATCCTAGGCAATTAAAATATTATTTCAGATTGTATCTTTAGAGGCTGAGATTGGATAAATTGTTAATACTCTAATTGGGTAAATTATTAAAGGGGCACCCTGGCTACGATTTGACTGTTTATAAAATGCCTTTAAAGCTGTGTCCATTTCCTACCCCAAAAGACAGTTCCCCACAAAAGGCATTTAACTCTGTCTAACGGAGCCTGGGTGGCCCCGTCTGCCGAGCATGGAGCTTTTCACTCTTGGTTTTGGCTCAGGTCGTGATCTCACCACCGTTTTTGTGAGTTCGAGCCGCCTGGGGCTCTGCGCTGACAGAGGGGAGCCTCTCTCTCTCTCTGCCCTTCCCCCACTCCTGCTGTCTTTCACAAAACAAATGAACGTAAAAAAATGAAAACAACAAAACTCTAACAGATGCACACATCCTAATTGATTGTTCTGGGACATGGACAACAGTGATAGGTTCCTTTCACTGTACTTCTGGTTCTTTAGTAATATTAGTAGTTTCAAGGACTTGATCCTTCTAACTACCTCACATCTGAAATGTGCATCATCAATAAATATTTGGTAAAGGAATGATAGGTATCGAATGATGGCCTCTCCCCCCTCACCTATTAAAATCTATATTTGGTCAAACCCCAAAGCAATAAATTATAAGGCTGATGAAGTATTTTGTCAACATTAGATAATGTTTGCCATGCTGTCATGCCATAATACAATGTTTCAGACAGACACTTGTTGATTCTTGGCAGATATTAACTCATTTACTGCTCAGCAGTTCTAGAGGTGGGTACTATTATTATCTTCATTTGAAGATGAGGAAACTGAGGTACAGAAAGATTGAACAGTTTTCCCAGGTCAGATGGTCAGTAAGTTTGGTAGTTTGACTCCAGCATGCGTGTATATTACCATTATCCTGTTACAACTCTTCCTGTGCTATATATGAGATTTCTGTGAATCATGTAAAGATGTCCCCAGGGGGGGAGACCTTATGAGAACACCTTAACCCTAAGTAAGGAAGGAAAGAGGACTTTGTACTAAGTATTCTGAATGATTTGGGAAGTTTTTAGAATACAACTCATGTCTTACTTCAATAGCTGCCACTGCACCACCTATTTTAGCTTACTTGTAAACAACTGTAATTTTTTTCCTCATTATAAAAATCCTCAACTGCATAAATTGAGGATTTTTCTCGATCTTTGTAGGAAACCTGGATGACTAAGCTGTAGACTTTTTCAAATAAGATACTTACCTTAGGTAGGAGCAATTTAAACTGTCCTTTGGAAGGTTTACAGCAATTGAAGTGAAGTACTCTCTGGTATTATCCATGGAATCGTTTCCTTTATACATTAGTGGACTTAATTTAGGGTTGTCATGACATTTATTGAAAAAAAAAATAAAATCGAACATATCCTTAGCTGTGAAAACAACATCAATAAGAAACCAAAGCCACTGCCAAAAAAAAATAAATAAATAACAACCTTCTACTAAACATGTAAACCACTCCTTCAAAGAGTATCTGTATCCTTGTTTTTTCATGAAATTGTAAGTTTCATAACTTTTGGGAGGAATTCAGTAGTCAACCACGCTGCATAGCATTAGTGTGCTACGACATCAAAGGGAGAATGGATAAATATCAAGCTTTATTTCTAACCGGAAAATTATTGGGCACAACTATTCATAGTTCAAACATTTTCAAAAACAGTATTTAATATTTAAAGAAAAATGCTAGTCAGGGTACTGCAGGTTTTCTCATGCATTATTTACCTTTAGGAAACATGAAGAACTAGAATATAAAAAAATATGAAAATGGAAAAAGCCTCCCTACCTCACAAAAGGTTTTGTTTTGATAATGTCCCAATCAATGATAAGATGCTGAAATACATAGAATAATGTGTCAAAATAAATCTTCATTATAACCTAAACAAGTGGAGTTACATGTAAGTCTTATGCCTCAGCATAGTTAAAATACAGTCTTGGCACTTACATTCATCATTGAGGTCAGAATCTAACTTTTGAAATCCAGCTTTGCATTGGGAAATGGCAAATTATGGCAATTTTCTCAGGTAATTCAAAGCAATGGAACCACTTTCTCTTCTGTTCTTCAGGAAAGTACTAAACAGCAAATAAATTCCATGTTTCATATGGGGTCAATAATAGAACTACAAATGAACCCAGGGCTCAGAGTAAGTTCTAGAAGGAACATTGTTTCTATATTACAATGATTATAAAGCCCAGTTTTTATCATTGAAGCACTTTTGCATTGTTGGCTTGCAAAATGATGTTCACTAAACCCAACTGGCCACAGAGTCTTAAAATGGAGTCAAAAGCCATAAAAACAATTGTATAAAATAAGAATATAGGTACTTTATATTCCTAAGCATCTCATGTATATAACTTACCCATCCTGCTCCAGATCCACCACTGCTTCGGCTTTGCCTGAGATGATAACCTTTTTAACTCATAATTTTTGCTCTCTACATTTTCATGAACACATCATTAACTCTGGAATTTGACCTGAAATCATCTTTGTTCTTCCCTCCCAAACTCACAAAGGCTATATGAAAGGTACATAGTAAAAACTGGGTGCACCTCTCTCTCTCTCTCTCTCTCTCTCTCTCTCTCTCTCTCTCTCTCCCTGTCTCAAAAGAAACACTTAAAGCTACTGTTTCTGGAATCAGCATCAAACAGTTTCTCTTCCCTCCCCTGTCAGGGACCTACATGATAGGACATCCTATGAAAATATGCTGTGAATGTTTTATGAGTGTGCTTTTACTTAACCAGGAAGTCTGGAAGGAGGAGAGTGACCTAACCTGCCACATTTTCTTTATGAGAACATCTTCCTTGTGATCTATGGCTTCATGAAGTAGGCATAGAGTTTCAAAGTTGCCCTTGAATCCTGGGTCAAGAAATGCCACCAACATATATTCTTTCCTGTCACACATTTCAATGAATGTGTAGTTTCTCCAGCCAATGTCATTACTTTGAATTTGATTTGTGAGCATTCCACAAAAAGGTGTATATGCCTGTATATGATAAACAGAAGAACCTGACTTCGATTTCCATTATTATGTTTGAATTCCTGAGTGAGTGCTTCAGACGGCCTATATTGATCTTTATCCATCTTTCATTCCTCCCTCTCTTCCTTCTTCCCTCGCTTCCTTCTTTGCTTCCTCTTTTTCATTATTTCTTTCAGATGATGAGGACAAGAAGAAAAATGACTAGAGAAGCTAGAAATGATCCTGCAACTTTGATATAAGAACAAAAACAAAAACAAATGCTCTCCCTCCAAACACCCATTTTTCTCTTGAGAACCTCTGGGGAACTAGTTAAAACGGTTGCTAGGCAGCCTGTTCTTCATCTCACGATGGGTTAGAACTATGTTCATGTTTACTGAGATACTCTGGCAAAATTCTAAAATGAGTGGCTTTTTATTTTATAACTCCAGTTTAATTAATAACTAACATTTTAGGCATATTTATAGCAATCGAATATATGGAAATTCTAATTCAGTGAGTTAGGTATATTTCCAAAATTCCATCACCTTTTTAGCAACTTATTTTTTATTATTTTTTAAATCTCCATATTTTACTGCCTTCCAGTTTACTTGGAAATTGTACACACCAATCTGCTCACAAAATATCTAGTCTATTTTATCATTCTTCAAAAAGAGCTATATTTTCCACCACTTCCCTTGAGAGACTGCACCTGAATCTATTAGCAATGAGATTGTCAAAGAAATTATATTAAGAGCCAGAAAGATAAATAAATAGTATATTATACGTTCACGCACATAAAGACACAGACATAATTTGTGTGCATAGGCACGTGTACTAATTTTCACAAAAATGCGTGCACATATATGACTTCTTCCATTTATTTCTGGTTATAACTCTACTAACCATGATAAAAATATGTTCTCTTTATAGTATAGATATCTCTGAAGACATTTCTCTTTTTTCATTTTGGGGAGATCTAAAGTACTTTTAAGATTTCTTCATTTATTTCTATGTTGTGTTATTAACGTTTATTGCTTTTCCCTTGAATGTGTTTATTTTAGATATTCAGGTAAGTGAAATAGCCCACAGATAGTCTCTATAAGAAATGGGGAATGAAAGGAGTGATACAGATTGTTATCTAAGTCATGCTACTGAAGGAATAGCATATTTCTGGCCCAGGTTCTTCTACATCCTTGCCATTGGTCTCCTTTTCCTTCGTGACTCATTGTGAATTCATCTGTAAAACTCTGTCATCTATTAGTCTTTCAGTTCTTACTATGTTCCAAAGCTAGTGCACTGATTCAATCCCATATTCCCAGACCAGGGTTTCTTAACCTATAGTGAATGAACTGTCCCATCTATATCTGCCCCCACTTTTTATTTCCTGTTTTTTTTTTCAGTTTTGCTTTGTTTTATTTATTTTATTTTCTCAAACAGCCACCATGCATTCCATCAGATTTTTTAAAGAGACTCCAAAAATACTAAGAAAGTTTATCTAGATAACAGTTAAGATCTTTGTAATAACTCTGAGGTGTAGGCATACCTCCACTTTCTCTTGATGTTTGCTTTATACATTAGGATAAGGGAGAAGTCCTGCTCTGTCCAGTGCTGAAAATGGCAAGTGAGACAGGTGTAATCTCAGATTAAGGAATCTTATTTAGAAAAAGGTTATATGATCAGTGACATTTAGATTAACTTCCTAATAATGGTAGATCTGGTGAGTTATTTGTAATTTTATTATTTTATTTATTTATTTATCTATTTATTTTTATAGTTTGGTTTTCCCATGGAGTTTATTTGGGCAGACCTGGGGACAGGGAGGCTCTACACCTAAAAGAAGGTGTTGGGTCTCTTGGTGGTAAAGCGTGGCTTGTGCTGGTGACACAGGACCTGGTGGGGCAGCAGGAACTTGATCTTGGAGCTGTGGAACTGCTTGGCTGCCGGTGGGCAGCACTTTCTGGCTGCAGTCTCCTTCACTTTCATGATCTGGATCCAGTGGGCCTGGGCATGGTGTTGGGGGCCCATGGCACCATGGCATTGGGTGACACCACCTACAGTGGTCAGGTCCTCGTACTCCTGGCAGATGTTGTGGATGCTACTGCGGGAGTCATAGCACAGCCAGATGCTGAAGTTCTTCACCCTCAAGGGGTATTTCTTGAACACTTGTCCAGGGTAGACAGTTTGCCCTGAACACTTCTTCATCTTCTTCAGGTGAGACACAGAAGTAGGAGAAGCGGGACTTGGCCACAGCATGAAGTGCAGGGATTCACATGTGATACAGGGGCAGAATGCGGCATTTGGGGGTGGACAGGCAGCTCCCCAGCACTTTGTACTTTTGTGGGGTGCCCAAAGCCTTCATGGCAAACTCTGCTCTCGTTGCCATCCAAGGAAGGTGTTTGTAATTTTAATTGAGCTTAGTTAGTCTCTCCACTAACAATAGTAAGAAAGATGTTGAAAAGTCTGAATCCCTAGGTAACAAACTGCTTAATACAAGGGGTAGCCAGGGGCACCTGAATGGCTCAGTCAGTTAAGCCGCCGACTTGGGCTCAGGTCATGATCTCATGGTTCATGGGTTTGAGCCCCGCATTGGACTCTGGGCCAAAAGATCAGAGCCTGGAGCCTCCTTCGGATTCTGTGTCTCCCTCTCTCTCTGCCCTCCACTCTTGTGCTCTCTCTCTTCTCTCTGTCTCAAAAATAAATAAACATTAAAAAAAAAGTACAAGGGGTAGCCAGTGGGTATGGGTGGTCTTTGCAGCAGCCCTAACAAACTGAGTAACATTGGATGAATCATTTAATCTTTATGTTCCTTAGTTACCTTGTCTTGAAATGGTAATGCTAGTACTTTTATGACTTCCTTTTCAGGGTCACTGTAATAATAAAATCCCGTAACTAAAAAACTAAAACATGTATATGCAGTTCATATGTATATATATATAAATATATTTAAATATAAATATATTTATATATATATTTATATATATATACATATGAAACTTTTGAGCTCTGAATGTAAATAAGGCAAGCATTTGCTTTGCACTGTAGCACCCCATCAACAAATCTGTTGGCCAATATTCCGATACTGAATATTCATATACAATATAGTAGTTCCATTTAATTTGAAGGAACAATATATAAACCTTCCCAAAACAAGACTCCTCTTCTGTTCTTTAAATAGTCTCCTTGGTATATGGGAGGCTATATATTAGGGTAGAGTAAAATGTAGTCAGATGAATTTAAGCTTTTATCTCTATATTACCATTTACTAGATCTGAGTCCCTGAAAAGTTAGTAGGTCCTTTATGAATGATAGTGTTCTTTATTCTTTTGAAGAAACCAATTACAGATTTATTTTCCTAATATCAGTTTTATGCTTTTACAAGTCCTTTGATTTTTTTTCCTCCACTACCAATTTCTTAAAGTTTAATTATAGTATTGTCCTGAATTTACTGATGTTTTATCACTTCCTCTAGGACCGTCTATGAATGCCATCAAAATGTTGATAATTTATTCCTCTACCAGAGAGAAATTCTTTAGGATATACTGAAACTTCTGAAGATAACATTTTTCTTATCTCTATTTATAAGTACCTCAATTCTTAAGTCACTCTTCTCAAAGTAAAGCAAAAGCACCCAGTAAAGACTGTTTCTAGAGGTCAAAGTGAAGAAAAGCTAGATCATCACAATTTTGGCCTTTTTTTCAATTTTTCTCTTCTTGTTTAACTAAGAATTATTTTTTGGTTAAAATGCATCCATTTAAATAAAAATTTAATTTTAAGACTCATTTGGTTTATAGTAGCTTCTTAAATTATCTTTAAACTGAATATATTTTTGCAGAATATTCAGAAATAGTATTCATGTAAATGACTTCAGTTTATCCTGTAAAAGGTATCTATGAAACAAACAAGAAAATACTTTGGCTAAGTTATCCTGGGAGTAAAGGTAAAACACAAAGATTTGGTAAATTTAAAAGTAAAGGAATTAAAAGAATAGCTGGCATGTATGTCTTTGTTCCTTCCTTTTTTCTTTCTTTCCTTCCTTCCTTAACTATTTAAGAATAGTGTTATAACATCTGCAACTTACTTTCAGTGGATTCGGGATGAAGAAAGAGAAAGGAATATGCAAATGTGGCACACATTAACAATTAGTGAACGTTTGTATTTATTGTAGTACTCTCAGTTTTACTGTGGATTTGACACTTTTCAAGTTACAGTTTTAAAAATATGTGTGTATACCTAGCTTCTAAAATATATCAGGTACTTCCCTAGATACTGGGATAATTCAGTATTGAACAGAAAAATAAAGGCCCTGCCCCCTGGAGCTCATGATCTTTTTCAGGTGTCAGGCATTAGCCAACAGCTACACAGTTTTTAAAATCATTGTTGGTAAGTGTGATGATCATTCATGTCTGATGTTTATATAGGATCTATCTGGATCCCTACTTCTACTGGTCTAGTCTAGCACAGGGAACCTGTAGCCGGGTGATTGTTTAGCTTCAGAATCTTCGTATCAGGACCAAGCCACGGGCCTCAAACCAAGAAAAATAAACTGCCTTATCTGGGCTTTTATCTTTTTTTCCCTCCCATCCATTTTGCCTCCACTCACCTTGCCATCTATGGGATCTATAGTCTACTACTTTTTATCAGCAAAAAATAATTTCAAACTCCACTAGTGATATAAGCATATGATGTAGGGAAACAGTCTCTTGAACTCTGCCAAGTTTTAGATTCTGAATAGAAAATTCTCTTGGAGTCATATGATTAACGGGATATGAATGGATGCAATGCATACAATTTCAGGATCACTTCTGTGAAAGGAAAGTTCTTGCTTCCTCTTTCCTCTTTCCAGAGATTGGATGGGAGGAGGGGGGACAGTTGAGAGCCAGCTTTCACTATTTCAGCAACCCTATGTGTGACCTTGTGGAATAGTCACTCCATCCGAAATAATGCCCCTACTCTGTACTATTACTGGAGAAGAAAATACAAATTCTCTCTTGTTTGAACGGCCCTGCTTTTAGCTTTCTTTTCTTTCCTTCTTAAGGTTTCTTTTTTGTAGTCAGTTTGGCCTATATTCTAACTAATGTACACTTTAACTAAAAATCCAGGAACCATTATTGATTCTTCCTTCTTTGTTCCTCATCTTTTCTTTCTTCATACAATAGTTGATATCCTCACTGATCCTTGCTTTAACTACTGAAGTAGTAACAAGTAGACTTGGTCTTTGAACCTTCTGACTCTAATCTCTTTCTCACCCTTCATACTTACATCAGCTTTTCATTTCTTCTTCTTCTGTTTTTTTTTAGTTTATTTATTAATTTTGAGAGAGATAAAGGGAGGGAAGAAGGAGAGAGAGAGAAACAGAGAGTGAGAGAGAATCCCGAGCAGGCTCCATGCTGATGCGAGGCTCAAACTCATGAACTCGTGAGATTATGACCTGAGCCAAAATCAAGAGTCACATGCTTAACCAACTGAGCTACCTAGGTGCCCCAGCTTTATCTTTGTGCATTTGTATTACTTGTTCTCCTCAAGAACATTCAGATTCTTTTCCTCTTTGTTTTTTTTTTTAATTTTTTAAAATGTTTTTATTTACTTTTGAGACAGAGAGAGACAGAGCATGAGCAGGGGAGGGGCAGAGAGAGAGGGAGACACAGAATCTGAAGTAGGCTCCAGGCTTCTAGCTGTCAGCACAGAGCCCGACTCGGGGCTCAAACTCACGGACTGTGAGATCATGACCTGAGCTGAAGTTGGATGCTCAACCGACTGAGCCACCCAGGCGCCCCACCCTGTTTTTTTTTTTTTTAAGTGCGGCAAATTTTTGGCTTCAGCTTATATGTTATGCCCAAGTGGCTTTGAGAAAGGGCCACCTTCCCCAACTTCTTCACTCATTGAAATGATAAAAATCTCTGAAATTCTAATATGGCTGGCTTAAATTTTATCTATTATGTGAAAAATCTTTCCTCAGTTCTTCAGACTGAATTCACAATTCTTCTTGTACTATTTAGAAAAAACTTTTTTTTTACCTCTTTCAGAGTGTTTTGTTCAGCCAAATATTATAATTTCCTTAATATGTGCCTATCTCTACCATTGGAATATAAATTTCATGAGACTATGCACTATATTTTATTTTTCTGTCTCATTTTCATTGCTATCACCCACGGAAACTTGCATATTTCTCCATACATCAGAGGTAACAAAAAATATTTATTGAGTTTTCTGACTTAAGGAAGGTTAAACTCTCCAATTCCTTCCTGAATTAGAATGATCCTTGCTGGAAGCCAAGATACTAACAGAGAAGGCTTATAAAGAGAAAGGAAATGAGGTGTGTGTGTGTGTGGGGGGGTTTATACCCCTCCCCAAATTGGGTGTTTTAGTTTATTTACTTTAAGCAAGACATGATTTCTATTTTCCAAAGGAAGAAATCTTGAATATATTATAAGAAAATGATAAGGTTTTCTGGACATCAAAGAATTCTTACAAAATAACTTTTGGATGAGTTAAGTGTAAAAGAATCAGAAACATACAAATTAAATTTCCCTTGAGAGACTGGGCTTAAAAATAAAGAAGAAACATGTTTAAAATATTACAGAGCTCAAAACTTTGAGAAAAGATTTTAGAAAACAAAATACTGAAGTTTAATAATATGGTAAAATTAAGCCATAATGGCACATTATTCAAATATTTTTACTCTCTACTAACTTCCCCCAAATATAGACCATTTCCTAAATGACAGACTCTTTTAGAATCATGGTTTGACTTAATGGTCTCAATTATCTATCCTCTTGTTTTACCATAAAATGCTAAAAAGAACTTCTATTTAATAAGAGCTTACAATGTGGTAAGTGATTTTCCAAAACTATCTCAATTAATCTGAACAACAATCCACATTTTCCAGATGTCAGTGTTTTTCTTGATCCCGCAGTCCATGCTGTTTCCTGTCCCGTATGCTGTTCCAGCATGGCCACTCCTAACTTGGCAGGTTACCATAGGGGTAAAAGGAACTTGTTATCTACCCGGAAAGTCTCACCATAACTTTGGGAAAGAGAAGTAATATCTGACTCATTTCTAAATTTTGTTGTAGTATTAACTTCAAATAAATTTTAGGACACTGTGATTTGTTAGCCACTTTGTAATATTAATGATAGCAACCAGTTACAGAGCACGCTTTCTTATATGAGGTGTTGTGCTAAGTATTTTAAATACCAAACCTCAGTTATCACAACTACATAAAGGAGTTAACGTTATTCCCACTTTACATGTGGAGAAATGAAAACTCTGGAAAGAGTAAGTGAAAAGCTCATAGAAACACAACTACCAGAGGTAGGGATTTAATCCATATCTAATTCAGCATCTTATACTTTTCATTGCAATTTTATATTGTTTTTACTTTGAACGCTATAAGCCATTAATAATGAAAATATAATGAGTTTCATGCATAACAAATTGGAATAGTATACAAAATTATGAAGAAAAATAATTTTCCCTTGGGGAACTTTGTTCATGCAGGTCAGTAATTTTGTAAGATTAAACCCATATCAAACTATGACTCAGAAATTCTTATAGGTTTGTATATTAGCATTGTGATAAAATGAGCAGGAAATCTGCCAATCTATTGCTTAATTTTACTCCTTATCCTGACAAATGGAAGCCTTATCTATAGACAGGGAATCTCAGGCAGTATTTAGCTACTTTATCTTGGTTAATCCATACTATGGAAAGAGATCTGTTAAGTAACCAATAACACAGACATGATGCACGTTACTCTGTAATGAAGCCATGCTTGAGCTGTTGAGTGATGCATTACCGTCCTACTCCATCAGACACTGTCCTTCTTTTAAAGTGGGAGCTCTGAAAAAATAAATAAATAAGAGTGGGAGCTCTGGAATTAGCCACTCATGTCTTGATACCCGCCAGCATAGAGAATAAAGATGATCAGACATAGGGTGAGAACATGAGTTTTTATTCCCCACTCTTTTTCAACTTTTAATGGTTTGAGTTGGCAATATACTCATATAGTTCAAAAATCAACATAGTAAAAAAAAGTAACCAATAAAAAGTCTCACTTTCTCACCTGCCTTTCCCATCCATGATCTTTATCACCATAACCAGGTGATCCTTTCTGCTAGCTTCTTCAGTCTATCCTTTGGAGATTTTCTGTGTACATGCAAACAGAAACATAAAGTCTGATTTTCTCTTTCTTACATGAGTAAGAACCTACTATCCACACGGTTTTGTATTTTGCTTTTTCACATAATTTCTTGCCTTAGAGGTCTTTACGAATTTATTGACAGTTTCATAGTATTCCATCGTTTAGATTAAGTCTACACTTATTTAACCAAAAGTTTCTACATGAGCTAGAAAAACTTCTGTGTAAGAAGAAAGCATATATGAAAGAAAATATAATGCCTACCAAACGTGCTTGCCTCTGTCATCTATCCCATTTGCAGCTAGGGGTCAGGTGCCAGGTGATTAAATTGGGCTAAATAAGTATGATTAGTAGTCACATGGGTCATCTCCAGTGAAAAACTCACCTGTGACTCTTGATTCCCTCTCCTAATATGCAGTGAATGAGAAGCTGAATGTCCTCGACATTACGGCTACAAAGATGAGGGCATTTACTACTTCACATGCTTGAGCAAATTTTGCTGCAAGCTGTCTGCCACACTGCAGTGGACACATATTGTTTTGTATGATTTGGGACTTATTTTGATGTTGTATGGAATCATGCATCTTGAACGGGAGGAACCTTTGCTAATGTTTAGTGGCTGAGTCCTTAGGTCTCTGTGTTGAAATTTTGAATATATGTGCAGTTTTTTTTTTCCTGGAGAGTCATTAATAATCATTAGGTTCCTAAAAGTAGTCCAGAACCTGAAATAAATTTAACATTACTAATCTGGCTAAACCTCTTATTACAGACAATAAAAATGAGTGTCAAAGAGATGAGATTATTGCTCAAGAAGGTACAATTGGGTTGCAGATCTCCTTTCTTTCAGTTCTGCCCATGGTTTCTCATGGTCCTACCTAGGAGAGTCCAATGGCAGTCTAAGACAGTCCAAGGGCAGTCTAGGATAGCCCAGTGGCATTGAACACACAGCTCCAAGTGGAGTCAACTGTTGTTTCTTAACTTCATCAGCATATATATTCTGTTAGTAGCCATGCACGAACTCACAACCTTTCTGTCTCATGTACTTGACTATATATGTTTATAGTCTTGTTCATTTCATTTGTTCAAATAGTCAAAAAAAAGTTAGGAGGTAGGCCTGATCTGTCATTTCACCCTCCCCCTGCCCCACAAAAAAATTCCTACTTCAGCCAATCTACCAAATATTAGTTTTCTCTGTCTTTCCTTCAGAATACATACCCAAACTGGTCATTTAGCACCGTGCTCACTGTTGCCTTCACAGAGCAGGTGCCTGTCTTGGACGATGCTGACTACTTCCCTATGCTTTCCTTACACCCTCTCAACTTTTGTGAGGAAAGCAAAATTGTCTTTTAAATCTTAAAAATGATCTTTTAAAAAAAGCAAATCAGGATCTCTTAATGGCTTCTTACTACACTTAAGAACAAACTCTGTTTTTAAGTGTAGCCTGTGTAGGGGAGGAAAACTTTTCCTTCCTTCCCTTTTAACTTCTTTAGCTGGTATAGTAATTAAATTGATATAGGACAAGCTAACAGGAGAAAAACAAAGTTAATTTCATATATATGGGAGCTCATATAAACATGAGACTTAAAGAAGTGACCAAAGCAGGCAGGTTTTATACCTTTTAAATAAAGAAACAAATTTTTGAAGAATTGACAGGACAAAGAAGTTGGGCTTAAGTTAGCAAATTAATGAAGAAGTAACAAAGTTTGTTTCTCCAGCCTTCTTGGCCTTGAATTCCCTATCTGTGGTGATAAGGATGCATTCTACCCTCTACCTGCAGGGAGGGTATTCATCACAGGGAAATTTATTTCCTGCTTTCCTGAAAGACAGAAGAAAGTCACAATGTTCTTATATCGGCTATTTCTTAAATAACTTTAATTCAAAATAACTAATATGCCAAGGTGGCATATTTGGAGCACCCTGCCCTGAACCCCATCATTTATAAGGTTCTTCCCAGTGGACCCCCAGCTCTATGACTAGCCTCATCTATTGAAAAATGCTTCACAGGGATATTTGTAAGACTAAATATTACTTATTTGGGTGTATGTTCAAAGTTCATCTACAGTGGGTGTCTAGGTGGCTCAGTCGGTTAAGCGTCCAACTTTGGCTTGGGTCATGATCTCAGGGTTCGTGGGTTCGAGCCCCGTGTCAGGCTCTGTGCTGACAGCTCAGAACCAGGAGCCTGCTTCAGATTCTCTGTCTCCCTCTCTTTCTGCCTTTCCCCCACTCATACTCATCTCTCTTTCTCAAAAATAAAATAAACATTAAAAAAAATTTTTTTAAAAAGGTCATCTTCAGGAGAGGCCCTCCCTGACCACTTGGAGAAAACACTCCTTTCCTCTACCACTCTGTATGCACTTTATTTTTTTTCTTTATAGACATTAACATTTGATTTTAAAAATATGCTTATTTATTTTAGTGTATCTTATTTCATCTACAGTGTAGGCTCCATGAAGTTGGGGATCTTGTCTTTTTTGCTCAAAAGTGAATCACAGTACCTAGAACACTAGTTGGTGCCTATTAGTGCTTAATGTTAATTAAATCAGTCAATCATTGTTCATTCTCCAAATTCCCTTCATTTTTCTTCTGTCATTTGACACTGCCCATCTTTCAGGGGTTTAGACTTCTATGATTCAGCTACCTCCTGTCTCTCCTGATCGATTTTTTTCCTAACCCTTATGGCAGCAGCAGCTACAAAATAGACCTTTTGATCTTGATGGGAAAGATAGCATCATGTGAGAAAACACTCTGCCCTAGGATTTTGAAGACTCACCCTATACCTGCTTTTGATTCTAGTATTTTTGGGGTATGACCTTGGATAACTCTTTGAATATCTCTGAATCTGTTTTGTAATCTGTGAAATAAGAATGATAAAAAATTATTACAATGAGGATATGCTCCCTTGGAGCTGCCTCCCCAAAATGTATTTCATTTAATACGCACAAATTAGAGGACATAATTCATGTTTATATATACCCAAAAACATAATGCCAATGTACAAGCACATTGTTGTTGTTGTTATTATTATTATGTTGTTGTTGTTATTGTAGCAAGCTCTAATTCACCTCCCTGATTGAATTTTCTGAGTGTTTTCTATCAGCACTAGTAATAGTGTCAATAAGGAAACCTAGGAATCAGCCCTTTCAGTTTAATGGCATTTGTTTCAAGAATATTATAAGGATGTTATGAGGCCTCTTATAAAGTTAAAAACATTATTGCTTGTTCTATAACCACATTTTCTATAAATTAAGGGTCTTCTTTTTTACTATAGAAAGTGTTATACCATTTAGCATGAATGGAATTTCATGGAGCCAAAATTTTAAGTCTCATCAATTTGTCACCAACTGGTATTAGCAGATAGCTTCCCTAGTTGTAAAAAACCTTTCTTCCGTTAATTGGCTGGTGCCTACAAAGAAATGTCTGATTTTAATGTATATGTACATATATAAGCTCTGTTTCACCTGAGCCAATTCTGTAATAACCCTCAACTTCATCAGATCAATGTCTGTTATCTAAGTGTATGGATCATGCTTCTACAACAGGCTGCAAAAGAACCTCTTCAAATGCATCTTGCACAACTAAGTAGTGAGAACTTGCTAATGCACTCTGAGTCACATACTGTGTAAAAGCAGTAAATTGTTTCCTTGGTGGTTTTGACAACATTGCCTCTGAACATAATTGAATGTCATACGTTTATATGTTTGCAAATAAGGTCCCAGTGACATTACCCCTGGGAATGTGTACACTTGGTCGTCCGTTTATGACAGAGGAGCCAGACATATGGCCTGTGGCCTCGGTTTGGCCCCAGAGCTGTTGCCAAATCCTCCTACCAGTTTTCAGCCAGTCTGCCCCGTCACTGTGCATCCGCTCTGTCAGAAGTAGTGCTTCCCATCAATAAATGAGCAGAAATGCAGCTTCCTCAACTGCCACCTCGCGGGGCCTCCCGGCTCTGAGATGGCAAGAGTCCTTGATATGTGCAAGAGAATGTCACATGTTATGCAAATGAAAGAAAAATGATAAGAGAAGGAGAAAGAAATGTTACAATGAAACCTGAAAACAGATCTAGAAAAGAGGCAGAAAAAAGAAAAGACCCTGCTTCATGGAAGTCGGGAGAGGTAGACTTTAATGCCTACACTGCTCTAAAGCCTTCATGGGATAGTGGACAAATCTCTTTCACCTCATTGGCCTTAATTTTCTCTCCTGTAAAGCAAGAGAGCTGGACTAGTTTTTCAACTTTTTTTTTCACCATGAAATATTTTAATTATCTGGGTCAGATCTCATATTTTAAAAAATTTTGTTTATTAAGCAAACTATATTTATCATTTCCCCCAATTATTAAATAAATGTACAGCTGCAAATCAGAGTTTCTGACTGGCATGATCTTTGACACATTGGGTTGGTATCATTTCAGGAAAAAAAAAAAGAAAAAGAAATGTGTCATTTGACTCTCTATACGTAGAAAGCCTTGAAGTATGGAAAATACCTTAGAACTATAAATAATGTTCCATGGATTTTTGCTCTTCATGTGAACATATTTTTTTAGGATTTTCTTTCAATAAATATTTGATAAACACTGTGCTTGGAGCTAGCATTGTTAGGTACTGAATAACACAAACTATTCTTGATAAACTTCCCAAGTGGTAGAGAACACGAAGAAAAGTCTAATTCAACAAAATAGAAAGTATAGTAATAGAGCTATAATCAAATATGGGATCAAGAGAAGGTCTATCGCTCAGTAGCCTCATTGAAGGAAAATAAATAAACAAAGAACAAGGACAACAAAACCCTATTTGTGGAGACTTGCTTAACATGAGGGGCCTTCTGTTCATATTGCTCACCCAAAGTGTGCTGTGTGGGACCAACGCCCTGGGAGATGCTCTTAAAGACAGTGTGGATTCTTAAAAACATAATTTTGATTCGCAAACAAGATTTTCTATCTCCTTCTAAAAGATTTATAATGCATATGTGCATATTAAAGACTCTAGGAAGCCCCTAATGTAAAGAAACATATTTAACTTGGTTTGATACCGATTTTTTTTCAAATATTTGACCAAGGAATCTACTTTTGCAGAATGCAAAATAATGAACCATAGGTTAAGGTACTCTAAATATAGCTCTTTTTGTATGTATGTGTACATGTGGTGGGAACACTTAAGATCTACCCTCTTAGCAAATTTTAAGTATATAATAAAGTATCATTAACTATAGTCACCATGCTGTACATTGGATTTCCAGAATCATTCATCTTATGTAGCTGAAACTTTGTCCCTTTGACCGACATTTCCCGATTTCCCTCTCTCTCCTACTTAAATAGAGGTCTCGGAATAAGCAAGATATCAGAACCATGTTTCTTGATCACATTACTTGGTGGCCCATTGCCAGCCTCCTCCTACAAGCCCTCAAGACCTGTAAGATTGGTATTACTGAGCTACACTTTAGCAGTCTCCATAAAACATTTAAAAAGAGGGGTGCCTGGGTGGCTCAGTCAGTTTAGCCTCTGACTCTTGATTTTGGTACAGGTCACGATCTCATGGTTGGTGAGATCGAGACCTGGGTCAGGCTCTGCAATGAAGGTGCAGGGCCTGCTTGGGATTCTCCTTCTTTGCCCATCCCCTGCTTGTTCTCTCTCTCTCTCTCTTTCTCAAAATATATAAATAAACATTAAAAAAACATTTAAAAAGAAAAAGATCTGCAAAATGCACTGAAGTTTCTATAAAGATATTGTTAAAGTTGCTGTTCACACATCACTCAGTAGAAATTCAGGATAGTATCTTTTTTTCAGGTACTGATCCCAGGAGTAGTGTGTATCTCCTGAATAAGTAGTTTGTTTTTAATCATGTTGACACCATGATTTAACTGGTCATTGTTGACAGAAAAGATCAGAGTAAAATTTATGACCTGAGTTTATAAAGTGTAGAGAATTTTATATGCATATTTGGGTATTAATTTCACTCTTGATTTCATCTTGCTTTTCCTGTATTATTTTTTCTTTGCCCTAATTTTTTCATTTTTAAATTTATGAGCACCATAAATTTTATAAAAATTAAAATTTAAAATGAGTAAATTTCAGTATAGAAATTCAAACAATTTAAAATTAATTAAAAATTCCATGTTCACCCTTCTCTTTTTACCTTATCAAATCTCTAGTCTGCCTAACTGTATTCATGGTTACAAACCACTTTGGTGTTTCTTTCTAGATCTATTTATACATAGAGAAAAATATAAATGTATAATTTTAATGTGTTAACAGGACTTTAGTATATGTTTTATTTTATTTTTAAAATTTGTATGTCTGGGAACTTTATCACCCACCTTTTTAAATGATGTTATGTTCATGTAATAAATAAAACCTCCTTTAACCATTCCTCTATTGATATTTTCCCATTTTTTCCTATTAAAACAAGGGTACACCCAATGTCCTTATACATATATTTTTAGTGAAATATACATTTTTTCAGTAATAAGTATTAATTGATGGAAACTATCAGGCTGATGATTTTAGGGTTTTTTTGTTTCATTTTCTTTCCTTTTTCTTCTTATTTTTTGTGATTCATCAGTGAGCAAGAGAGTCAAAGATTCTTGCCCTTCTGCAGCTTAAAATTTAATGGTGGAGACAGCTAAGTAAAAAATATAAATAGAAAAAAGTAAGTTATACAGTGTGTTACAAAGTGACCAATCTTACAGAAAAAGGAAAGCAGAGCAGGATAAGTAGTGTAGAAGTACAAGGAGTGGGAGTATGGATTCTAAATAAAATGATTAGGGTAGAGCTCATTGAAAAAGTGACACTTGGACAAAGACATGAATGAGTGGGGAAGCTAACCATTGGTAAGTGATCACTTCTAGCATGGGGATAACAAGTAGGAAAGCCCTCGTGAGGGAAGGAAACAGACATATGGAAGGAAGAACAATAAACTGTCATGGGTGGTGCAGAGTGGTAAATGAGGAGAGCACTAGGCAAGATGGTCAAAGTGTTTTTTGGGAAGAAAAGGGCGTATATTGCATAAGACCTTGTAGGACATGTGACCACTTGGGCGTTTACTTCGGGTGGGATGGGGATCCAAGGAGGGTGTTAGAAGAGGAGGCATATGACCTGACTTCTTTTTAATAAGGTTTTCTCTGACCGTTGTGGTGAGAATAGATCATTCTGGGGACAAGGAGTGGGTGGATGCAGAGAAACCAGTGAGGAGGCCCTTACAATAAGTTGGGAAGAGATAATGGAGTCCAGACCAGAGCAGTGGAAATAAAAGAGGGAAAATGTGGTCAGATTGGAGGACAACTAATAGACTATTTGTATGCTGATGTACAATGATCCAGTAGAGATGGGAGAAATGATGTTGCAAGAGAGAAGGTGTATTGCTGGAAAATTTGGGGGTAGATAGGAGCTGCTGGAATCTAGAATACATGTGGAAGAATTGGCTTTAGATTGTGGTACAGGTAATTCTCCTCTGGCAACAAGATGAGCAGCAGAGAATGTGGGTTCATATATAGTAAGTGGGTAGATGTGTTGGTGGGAATCTATGATAGTCTCTTTATCATTTAAGTTTTCTTCATGAAATTGTATATACAGTCATCAGCTCAGAGTGAAGATAGGGGAGGAGGTGTTGTAAATATACAGGAAGAGCAAATGTGAAAATTGAAATAAGAGAGTGGAAAAATTAAGGGAATTGGAAATTTCATGATTGCCTGAATAGCATTAAGAGATCCCATTAGATTTGTGGTTATGATTTTAAATTTGAGATGAGTAAGTATGGTTGTATATTTTTCTCTACACATTTACCTGCAGAGTTGTAGGCATAGAGAATGGTGATCTGGATTTAACCAAACAAGTTTTGTCTTGTGGTCTTGCCAAACAAGTAAAAATAATGAAACTCGGGTAGGCAGTTAAGGGTGTAGATCAGGAAGTGATTATAAGGATTACCCATAGAATTTAAGTTGGATAAAGGGAAGGATGAGAACATCAAAGGGATAAGGGGCAGTAAAAAGTTAGTTGAATCAATTGATTAGATTTTCCAGTGGAATCAGAGCTTTTGGTGTTTGGAACTAGAGAAAACAAATTAGAAAGATGGTGATCAGAGTGGCACCAGGACTAGCTCAGTTAGTGGAGCATGCCAACTCTTGATCTCAAGGTTGTGAGTTCAAGCCCCACGTTGGGCATGGAGATTACTTAAAAAAAAAAAAAAAAAGAAAAAGAAAGATGGTGATCAGAGAGGGACACATGTAACAGAAATTGTGGAGGGGTTGTAGTTTTTGATAATGAACATGACAGGGTACTTAAAGCAGGTGGAGGACCAGATCATTGGAAGATGGAATTCAAGGATCAGAGAATTTAAGGTGTCAGAATGACCTACCTGAAATATTGAAATTGTAATTGAAACAAGGCTTGGGTAAAAGAGAAAAGAAGCCAGGATCTCAAAGTCAAGAACCAAATCAGATAGGTCTAGGAATGTAAGGCAAAGTAACAATGAGGGATACTAAATGATAGCACTAGATGACATGAGGTTCAAAAATAGGAAATTTGGGGGAAGAGGACAAAGAGACTGCTTTGAAAGGAGTAACGAGGAAGAATAAAATGCACCTACTCCAACTCCAGCTCCAATAAGAGAAAGGTTGTAGGAGTAAAAGAGCCATCATCTGACAGATTTGCAGGGAAACCAGAACCTTTGGGAGAGAGCCACGTTTTCATTAGACAAAGAGAGCAAATTAAACAATAGAAAAGTGGTTGTAGATGTAAGGAATTTTTCTAAGGATCAACTGTGAATTCCAGAGAACACAATGGAAGACTATCTGAAGATGGAAAGGTATAGAGGGGTATGACTGTGGGGTGTACAGAGCATTATGGGGATTTGGGTTTGGGAAGTGAGAGATGCCTTGGAAACTATGTAAAGATAAAATATAGAAGAAATTAATTCTGGCGGATTCTAGGCACACGATGGTAACACGTCTGTAAGCATGGTTAGTAGGGAGTATGGATATTTGATGCTCTTTCTTGACCCCAGTCAGTGGAAGCAAGGAAGCCTAGGGATTTGCTCACTCAATTAACAAATATTCATTGAATACCTACTACATAACATACATTGTTATAGATGCTAAGGATTCAGCTCTGACCAAAGCACAGTCTTTTCCTTATGAAACTTACATTCAAATAAAGGCAACAGAGAACAAATAAACAACTAGATAATATTAATATCAGTTACTAATGAGAGCTGTAAATGAAAATGAACCAGAAGAGGGAGATAAAGAATAACAGGGGTATTATTTTACACAGGGTATTTAGGGAAGACATCATAGAGAAAGTCATAGTTGAATAAAGTACCTGAATGAAATGAAGTGAATTTTGCAAGTAACTGAAGGAACAGAATTCTAGATAAAGTAATAGCAAATGTAAAGACCCTGAGAAAATAAAGCATTGTGTGTGCTTAAATGACAGCAAGTAGGATAGCATAAGAGAGAGAGGGGAAGAATAATAGGAAGTTACATGAGGTTAGAGCAGTAGCTAGGATTCTGATTCAAATGTATGAAGTGTGTGTGTGTGTGTGTGTGTGTGTGTGTGTGTGTGAAACACACAAAAGATATATCCATTTCCAGGAAGTTTTAATAGACTCTGTATGTCCTTCAATAATATTCCAGTTTATACTGTCATTAAAAATAAGATTGGCCACTTTTATAACCCTTGCTAAAATAAAATTAATATTGATCTTTATAAATTTACCTCATTTAAGGGGCAGTATTATCAGAGGTTATTTAAATACATATTTTAAATGTTTATTGGATATTTGCAAATTATTTGATTATTTTTGCTCGTTATTTTATTAATTTACTTTTAAATTGTATTTACCGGTAGGAGCTCTTTTTTGATGTGGGTTTTGAATCCTTATCTATGATATATGGTGTAAATATACTCTTCTGGTTTGTCACGTGCATTATAGTTTTGTTTGTGTTGACTTTTAGTATAAAAACAGTTAAAATTTATATGTCGCTAATTGCATTAATCTTTCCTTTCATAGTTTCTTAATTTTGTAAATACTTGTGTTTCACATGTGTTTATAATTTTTATTTAAGTCACAATCCATGGTGTTTTCTCTCATTATACCACACGTAAATTTTGTATACCCTCCAAATTACTTTGGGAATGAGGTGTGGAAATGAATCAATGGTAGCAGCAAACTTGTAGACATTGCTTACAATGTGTCAGGTACTATTCTGTTTTTCACATATATTAATTGATTGAATGCTAATAACAACCTTATGAAGTAGGTACTATAATAGGCCTTATTTTACATATAAGGGAACAAGTATATATATTCAGTAATTTTCCCCAGGTGAAAACACTGGTTAATACTCTAGAGAGAGTTCAAACCCAGAAAGTCTGGCTCACAAGTCACTATGCTATATGCTGCTCTCTAGTGAGCACTTAAATCATGCCTTCTACAGTCTGGAGGTTACAATGTTGGACTTCATATTTCAACTGAGTGTTGAGAAATAAGTAGAATTTTGACAAAAGGAATTGGAAAGAACACCCTGTGCAGTAGTACAGCACTGTAAGTTGGTGATATTTTCTGGATTTGGAGAAAAGTTCATGTTACAGGTGTATCAGACACATGGAATGGAGTATGGGAGTTGAGATGAGAAAGGAGAATTTTCATGAAAGAGTTTAGGTACCATTCCAAAGGTCAGGATTTTACTCTGAATGAGAAGGTCACAGTTTGGTGGTTGTTGCAGTAGAATGTAGAAGTTATAAGCAGCCTCCAACTCTATCAATATCTAGCTCTCTGAAATTGGGCAAGATACCAAACTTGCCTAATCCTTGATAGACTCATCTCTTAAGGGAGAATAAAAATTGCAGTTACTTTAAAATTTTAAATAAATGATGAATGTTCAGGATTTAGCCTAAAGTCTGGCAAGTATTGCACATGTAGTACTCTCAACTCTTATCATTTCTAGTTGAAGTAAACGTTGATGAGAATAAAAATTGCAGTTACTTTAAAATTTTAAATAAATGATGAATGTTCAGGATTTAGCCTAAAGTCTGGCAAGTATTGCACATGTAGTACTCTCAACTCTTATCATTTCTAGTTGAAGTAAACGTTGATGAGAGATGGTGGGCAATCCAATAAAAAAGAAAATGCAAATGACTTTTAAGTGGTAGCAGGAATAGCTTTTGGTAACCATTTGGGTTCAGAGAATGAGAAAAGAAGAGCAAATAAGGATGACCCTGATATTTTGAGGTTTGGAGACCAGGTATTTGGAGATATAAGCTGAGGTCAAAATGAAGGAAGAGGAGGAGGAGATTTAAGGGCAAAGTGCTCAATTTATTTTTGGAAATATTAAAGTGAGATACCTGGAATTTATCTGTGTTCTGATCATGTCTGTTAAGAAAAGATATAGTAAAATCAGTTTATAAAACATCGTATGTACTGGAAATCTCTATTAATCAATATCTCTGTTTTACCAGTGCAATAAAAAATTATAAAGTACCCAATGTGGAGTTTGAGAAACTGTAATAGCTTAAAGTGCCTTCTGAATCACCAAAGAATTATGTACAGTATAATTTTATTGTTCAGTATATGATATTGCATTCTAATTACATAAAAGTGAGAAAACCTCAAATGCTATGGGTACAGAAAAAATGCATTCCAGTTTCTGGGACAATCTCAATTTTAAATTTATTTGTTTATTTTATAAGCTGTTTATTTAAAATAAATAAATTAATAAAAGCATTTATTGAGGTCATCCATTGAATGTCAAGTACCTCTGTCTAGAACATAGTCCACAATATACAGAACAGGTGATAGCATGAAATGAAACTGAATTGATGAGCAAGATAGCATCCTTAAGGCATATTGTAGCAATAGGTCCCCCAAAACAAAGGCACTGTTCTGTGTATGACTCTAAAAACTCTCTAGTTTATTATGCAAAAATGCCCTACACTTGTGCTATACTAGAACAAATTAAATTTATTATGCTGTTATGTTTCCATTTTTATTATATCTGAATGCTGATACAGTGTTTTCAGAATGCCAGATTAGGGTTTTCAAATTAGAGTTTAAAAACCTTCTTCCAACCTGAGGAAATTAATTTTATGAGCGACTTAAGCATCTACACTCTAAAAAGACACCTGCTTTCTCCTGGTAAATATATGACTTTAAGATAATTTAAAGAGCCTTTGAAAAGTTTAAAAAAATCAGCAAAATCTAATAAAAATAGACAAGATGCTCAGGGGATTCAAAGTAGGTTAAGATATCAAAATATAAATGCCATTTGAAAGGGATTCTTGCACTAAATTTAGGATTTTAGCATTTTGACACTGATAAATCTTGCTGCAGGGTTCCTAAATCTGATGAGAACACCTGTTAGTGACGCACAAATGCCTGAATTAAAATGTAGTTTTGATATTTCGGTTATTAGATTAAAATCAGAAACCTTTAAACACACAGTAATTTATGTAGGATTCTTTTTGTGAGGGACTTTTAAAGCATAGATTGACTCAGTTTGATTCTGGAAAGTTTCTAAATTGAAGACTTTAAGTGAATGTGCTTTGGCCATATGATGCAATTTTCTTCCGTATCAAATGGAGAAGTCAAAAAGTAGAGTATGATATCATGCTGTTAAGACATAATGAGAAGATTTAAAAATTCTTTTAAATAAACTCTTAAATGGAAATATTCATAGAGGATAAAAATATTCAGGTGGTGTGGTTTGACCTTTAGAGTCACATAAGAAAGATGAGTCCAATTCATTATTCATCTAGGTATTGCCTATTATAAAATAATAGACTTCAAGTGCTTTATATATAACCATTAGAAAGATCTGTGCATAACCCAGCCTCCATTATGTAACCAAGTAATGCAAAAAATACCTGTAAGTTAAGTGACCCCATGAGAAGCAACACTACTATAAAGCAATTTTTAATTGACTTAGAAACAAAAGTATTATAAGAATAGTTTTGTAACTTAAATAGAAAGAATAGAAAAATCTCTCTCCAAATCTTTGCTTCAGTATTATTCAGAGTGTTGTGTATGGATATAACCCTTGCTTTCAGTAAAATTTTTTTCAAAACATTGTCTTATATTAGAGTATGCTATACCTGTATAAATAAATAATGTAAAAATAAATTTACCAACCTAAGTCTTGGAAAATGTTATCAAAATTAAACTTCTATTTATAATTCCTTCTGAGATATATGCCTGAAAAATTTAGTAGAGATGGTGGGGGGCAGGCAGGGAGAAAACTTATAAGTCAAATAATTTTATTTGCAATTAAACTTTCAGAAATTGATAAAGCAGTGCACAGACTTATGTTAGATATATTGAAGTTTCAAATGTAAGTGTTTTCCTACTATGATGCACATGTTGGCCAGTAGGACATAGCATTGATAAGTGACTTGGCAGGCTCTCTTAAATGATAACTAGACAAAGAGACAGAAATGAGCTAAATTATTGGAGTAAATATCTTTATATTGAATTATAAATCACTGATTTGTAGAACAGACTTCTTATGATCATGAATGTAAATTAAAAATAGATCAGCAAAGAATGAGTAAAAATGGTCAGTTTTCAAATACTTTTCACAGCTTTTTAAGCCTGACTTATTTCTCTGGCTCAAAAGGAGAAAACATATTGGCATTTGTGTTTAAAAAACCCTTGGACAGTAAAGTGCTAAAGATTGCCAAACCAACTGAAAGTGGCTTTCTTGTAACTCTGGTATGCTCTGCTCTGCACCCAGTTCTTTAGCATGACATGTCCACCTTTTCCACAAAAGTTTTTCTTAATTCTGGAGAATTTCTTATACTGATAGGCATATAATTCTAAATTTTATAGTAAGGAGAAATAATAAACTGGGTTAACATTATATATTTTCTCTGGAATACTATGTAACAGTGAAGCTCTGTCCTTCCGCATAAATGAAACTCAAAAGGAGCCAACTGAATCATTGATGGGCAGGCAGTGCCTCCATGTGATGTTTCAAATTCATCATGGCTCCACTTTGCATGAAAGTCCTCTTTGTAGTGCGAAAGCCAGTTTGGCAGTTGTTATCTAATGAAGAAAGAGAGGACACTTTGAAAGTCAAATGAAATTTTAGGACCACCTGTATGTCAGTGAGGTATTTGTTACTATAAATTGTTATGGGCAGATAAACAAATGGCAATTTTAATTTAGAGTAAGAATAAGTTGGAGAAAGGTTAAGGGACTGTGCCATATGTTTTCGAGTGAATTCTTCATATAGTTCTATGATAATGTATATAGATTTAAAATTAGGTCAGGAAGGGGCGCCTGGGTAGCTCAGTTGGTTGAGCGTCCAACTTCAGCTCAGGTCATGCTCTCACAGCTTGTGGGTTCGAGCCCCGCATCAGGCTCTGTGCTGATGGCTCAGAGCCTGGAGCCTGCTTCAGATTCTGTGTCTCCCTCTGTCTCTGCCCTTCCCCCACACACGCTCTGTCTTCCCTTGTCTCAAAAATAAATAAACATTAAAAAAATGAAAAATAAAATAAAATTAGGTCAGAAAGACATGAGAAAAAATAGTCAATTTTCAATAATTTTTCACAGAGCTTTCTAGTTTACATCTAAGGATATATTCTGCTGCAATGGTTTTGTAAACGTAGATTATTATTTTTTTTGTCTCCATTAAAGGATGGAAAAGGAAACAATTTGTTTTGCAATGGCCCAGTTTCATAAGGGTGGTACAGACTTTTGGAAATATTTTAATTTTAGTTACATTGATCCAGGTTAATTTGGAAACAATTATAAAGCACATACAAATTACAAGTCATAAAATGTATACTGTAAAGATTTGAAGAGTTATAAGAACCCAAAAGATTCAAGCTCCATTTACTAAGAATAAAATGCTGATAACCATGAGTTGCAGTTGTGGTTTGGATGTACTCAGAAAAGTTAACTACATAAAAAATGTCACCTTCTTATTCAGCATATTAGCTCCCTGGGTGTCTTCAAGACATATCCGCTGGCTTTTCTTTCAAAATTTACACTTCCCTTAGCTATGCTACGATATTACAGCTATGGAAGAGTGAGCTGGCTTCCATTCTGCCTCATGCATCATCAACCAAACTGTCAGTAAAGTGCTAATTGCAGAAACTTTATTACTTGAGGTGATATTGAACCAGAGAGAACACAGCTTGATTTTTCATATTCCAAACTTTGCAATGTGAGCAATTAGGAAAAAAAAAAACTTTCTTTTTGTTTCAATTTGTAAGCTAAGCAAAATTGAAATGGATGTCACTGACAGTAAAACAGAAACTTAAAATATTGTCCTTCTAGGTGACTTTATAACTTAGTATAAAAATATCCTGTTAACCCCTTCTTATCAAAATGCATATTTTGTACCTTAACAGCACTTGCAATTTTACAACATAATTGGATACCTTTAATTGGAGAAAGAGAGAACTCTACCTTATTTTATGATTCTGTCATTCAAGTATTTTTGCAGAAGAAGTATACTTCAAAGATGAGCTTTATATATACTTTCCAAATTTATATAATGTATTTCCTATGGGATCTAAAATATTTAAAGCACCCTTTAAACATTATTTGAGAAAATGGTTTTGGAGGTAGCACAAGGAATTTCATCTAGAAATACAAAAATAGATGAAGATGGTTTAATGGAAATTTTATTGGAATAGATGCATGGCAAGTCAGCTGGGACCATTTCCAGGGTGAGTTGTGTAGGGGGTGATCAGGAAAATCAGCAAATAGAATTCCATGTGAAGTCCTTGGGGAGATTTAATGTTCATTAAAACATATGAAAGGAACCTCTAAATCAGATTTAAGGGTCTACAGAAAAGGAAACAAACCTGTGTTAGATTCTTAAGAAGGAGAAAGAATTAAGGACATGAAGGTGGAAAGGACAGGAAAAAGGAAATGTTTCATCCCAAGAAACAACTGAAGATGGTATGGCCCTGGATTTTTTTTTAATTGTGACCATTTGGAGAGTCTGAAAGTTCAATAGAACTAATGCCTGGAAATTAAATGGGTGATATGGATTAGAAGGACACTAGCCTGTGAAGTAAGCCATGGAGGATCTTGAAAGGGCTCACATGCTAAAGAATTTCAAATTTGTTGGAAGGGCAATGGGAAGTCATGTAGGGTTTTGCATAGGAATTTAACATCATCAGATTTGTATTTTTGAAAGGTCAGTCTTGCTGCAGTCTGGAGAATTGCCTGGAGCTAGACAAGACTGAAAATAGGGAAACCACTTAAAAATCTGTTGCAGCAATCCACATAGGTTATGATCCAGGGCTCAGCTGGAATAGTAGCAGGAAGAAGGGAAAGATGGATTTCAAAGATACTTACGAGACAGAATCAGCTGAGTAAAGGACTTGCTGTGTGAAGTGGAGGAGAGGGAATATTTAGGGATGGTGCTTAGTTTCTGACCAGGACAACAGAATGAATAGTGGTGCCATTTGTTGGGACGTAGGAAGAGGAGTGAGTCTTGGTGGTAGAGATGATTTCAGTTGCGAACCTGTTGAGTTAACATTTTCTATGAGATATACATGTATTTAATGCAGATGGAAACAGTGGGACATGGAATGCAGGCCGGATGGGAAGAAAGTGAAAATAGGAAGGTAGTGATAGGGAGAAAGGAAAGGGGTTGGGTTCTGGAAATTTCACTCAGTTACATGGACAAGTGTGGGCAGGGAGAGTAACTGCAAGAGATCTGGATGGGTAGGAGGTTGTGCTCAGAGTGAGGTATTTAAGTTTATGAATCCAACAGTGGACAAATCATGGTGGTGGCAGGTGCATGGGTGGCTGTGGGCCAAAGTGTAGTTGGGGTGAGTGTCCTTGGAAGAGAGGTGCTAGCAGCTCAAGTCAGTGTCACAGTTCCATTTTCCCAGTGTTCATGTTGAGATCTCACTTGGAACTCAGATGCTGTTGGGGTACAGAGTATATTTATATTAATATCTGTATCCCGGTGTTTGTGTTTATATACACAGGGAGTTGTATATAGAAGACTTTGGCTGGTAGTCTTGCTACAAGTAACCATAGAGAGAATTGAGTTCTTACTGAAAACAGGAATGATGGCCTTTCTACAATAAGTGAGCAATGAGATGCAAGCTTGAAACAGAGACATGAACTTAATTTATAATTAATTTAATTAACATATTCACCCCACTATTGGGTTGAGTTCAGTTTGATAAAATTTAGTGCAAATATGCTGGCATACATAAAATGTGTACATACACAGGTGTTTGAAAAGCTGAGGGAAAAGACTGATCATTGGGGATTAAAGGTTTAGGAAACCTTATAGAAGAGATGAAACTTGATCTGAACTTTAGAATATGGCTTAACATTTAAACTAAAGAACCTACATTATTTACTATTTAAACATTAAATAGGCTTGGGTTCAATCCTAAGCTGTAAGCTCTTGGTAAAATTGTTTAGTCTTTCAAAACATAAATGTTTTCAACTGTAAGGTAAGAATATTAATATTATGACTTACAAAAGGTAACTAATTTAAAAGCTTTTTCCCTATAATAATTGATTAAAGTGAAAGCGCTAACAATTTTAATTATTAAAAGGACAAAAATTACAGAATATAGAGGTTATACACAGAAAGAATTGCTGTGTTTAAAAATTGAACATACTTTCTGTTGCCAAAGAATTTTTTAAATAGAGTAAAAAAGGTAATTACTGTATCCCCACTAGTAGGCAAATGATATCATCAGAACATACTAAATAATGTTGATTAATGAATTTTTCCCCCATTTCTCAGTACACAGAAGACTGTGCTTACTTGCCCACTTGAAGCTAGGTGTAGATATTCGATTAATTCTGAATAATGAAATGTAAGTGGATATGTCTTCTAGAAAAAAGCATTTGTTTATTTGTGATCTATTATTCGATTCTCTTCTCTCCTGCCATGGCAAACCTTTTTTTTTTTTTCAACGTTTATTTTTTATTTTTGGGACAGAGAGAGACACAGCATGAATGGGGGAGGGGCAGAGAGAGGGGGAGACACAGAATCGGAAACAGGCTCCAGGCTCTGAGCCCTCAGCCCAGAGCCTGACGCGGGGCTCGAACTCACGGACCGCGAGATCGTGACCTGGCTGAAGTCGGACGCTCAACCGACTGCGCCACCCAGACGCTTCTACTGCCATGGCAAACCTTTTGACTGATGCTGAGATGGGATTTTCAAAAAATGTTAGAACATTTATTAACCTGGTGATTTGAGACAAAGAACTCTGACCCAGCTGCATTAAATATGAACAAAAACCAAGATTTGGAGGTTGTTTGTTACTGCGGCATAATTTAAACTATACTAACTGATGTAGGATATAAAGTTGTCAGTCACAAATGAGATTATAATCTATTGAAAGAGAGGAAGTTCATCTTTTATCTAGGCCTGGGCAAATAAGGTAAATCAAGAAGAAAATAGTGGCCTGAACAATGAGAACCCTTTTTCTGGATTGCTTCCATTAGTGCTTTGTCCCTGAAGTGAGAAGTACCTTGCCAGTAAGGAACTGTCTTTTAAAATTTTTTGTTTTTGTTTTTGATATTAGACAATGCCCCTAGCCACCCAGAACCCTGTGAGTTTAACAACAATGGTGTTGAAGTGGTTTGTTTGCACCTAAACACAATGTCTCTAATTCAGTCTCTAGATTAGGGTATTATAAGGACCTTTCAGGCTCAATACACATGGTAGTCTATGGAAAGAATTATTAGTGTTGTGGAAAAGAACCCAGATAGAACATTATGAAAGTCTAGAAGGATTACATACCATTGAAGATGCCATTCTTGTTATAGAAAAAGCCGTGAAAAGCTGAAATAATATATTCCTGCTGGAGAAGAAGGAGAAGGAGAAAGAGGAGGAGGAGGAAGAGGAGAAGGAGAAGCAGAAGTAGAAGTTAGTAAAACCACAGATAAATAAAGAAGAAAACAGTAAAGTTGAGATATACAATAAATGGTGACATAGTTTTCTTTTTCTAATAAATATATAGATAATAATATACATGATATTACCCATATTAAATAGTTTATCATCTAAGCTTTTAATTCTAAGCTTTTAATTTTACACCACAAAACATTCTCTGGGTTTCATATAACCTTCCCTCTAGGAGCTTATGGTCTGAGACCAGCAATGTAGCATAAAAATAAACATAAAGCAAATAAAATAAATTCTGTTAAATGTATCAGCATCCTAGGTATGTGAAAGGCATGATGAAAGGCAAGAAAGCCACATGATTATATGGACCAAATGCTTTATAAATAAGAGAGAAAAAAGGGTATTCATGCAGAAAGTACTAGGATATGGACAGTGAATTACAGTAGAGGGCCAGGAAAACAGAAGAAATTTGTGGTAGAAATAGGTTGAGCTTTGAAATAATATGTCTTAGGTTAGACCATGGACAAGATGACAGAAATGAGTCTTCTAGAACATGAATTCTAGGTGGTGAGGAATGTGTCCTTAATGTCCAATAATACCCAACCATTTCAGTAGAAGTAGATCTCTCAGATTTAACAAGAGATGTTACTGAAAATTCTTTGTGCTTCTCAGAGCTGAAAGGCCTCTAGATAACTATAAATTTAGGAAGGTGATGAGGGAAATGGCATGAGAGTTGTTCATTCTCCACCCTATAGCAGAAGGATATTTTTGAAATGCTGATCTGCTTGTATAATCCCCACTTGCTGTTTAAGACCCTTCAGTAGCTTTCCATTTCTCTTAAGTGTATGACCTTTCATTAAAGAACCTCATGATAGAGGGGTAAAATGACCTAAGGTTGTAAGTAATATGAACTCTATCCACCTCTCCAAGCCTTCTCTCACCTTACCTTCTTCCGCAGAGCCATCACCATGGACTTCTTTCAATTTCTTGATTAGCCATGCTCCCTCCCACCATGAGGATTTTGCATATGCAATTATCTCTACCAAGAATGTTTTTTCTTCCCGTTAGTCAAGTTTACCTCTATTCATCTCTCACCTAAATCTTGTATACTATTTTTTAGGGAAGTCTTACTGGATTTCCTGGCTACGTCAAATCTTCCTATAACAGAATTTTGTACCACTGAGCACCTCTCCTTTGTAACCATTGTCAGAGTTGCAATTGTATAATTGTTTATGCATCATTCATTGATGGACATTTGTTGTCCTCGCTGGAATATAAGCTCCATGAGATCATATATGTTTCTGTTTAAGCTTGCTTAGTGAATGTTTACTAAAGTGTCAAGTAAGTGGAAGCCTTTTAATGAATACCGATTGAATAGATTAATATTTATTATTTATTTAAAGTATTTATTTAAAGTATTAATAAAGTATTTATTAATGTAGAACAATGATGATAACACCTTGATGAACAAGTGTGCTTGCTAAGTCACTAAAATGCTTAAAATGAAGGCCACAGTATTTTGGGGAAAGTGTGGGAAGGCACAGATTTTTTTCAAAATGTTGTAGTCATCAGTATTTGCAGAAAATTGTGGAATCTGATGCTAATTTCTTAGGTTAAGGAGGGGAGGATAAAAACTATCATGTTAGGAGTGATTTTCATGAGAATTACTTTTCTTTCAAGGTCTGAAACAAAAGATAAGTAATATGTTACCATTCTAATGGTGCATTTCATCTTTCAAGTACTCTGCAAAAAGAGTTTAATAAAATTGGGCTCAATTAGGATCCTTAGGTAATATACCATTCTAATAAAGTAAATATTGTGGTTAACCAGACCCTTTGTAAAATTTCAGTCACTGCTGTAGGATATATTTACTAAACTCTTAGTGTTTTTTGCTGTCTCAGTAAACACAATGATAGTGGACATTATATAACCTCTTCTGATGATTCAAAATACTGTGATGCTTATGGTTATCACTTTGATAATCAATTTTCATTATGAGAAATAGAGATATAAATTTAGAAGAGAGAGTAGATTGTACTGAATGACCCTTGGATATAACCCAAAAGGTATTTTTTAAATTATTAAATACCTTTCTATACTTGTTTTATATTAATCAATTTGCCTCTATCATAAAAGCAAAGGACACAAAAGTTCTGGCTTTATTATAATTGACTTAGTAAGTTGAAAAACTTGACCTTTTGTGAATCATGTGGAGTTATTTATAAACCCTGTTTTATTATGTTAATATCTAAATTATTCCATCTGGATCTAGTAATGAAAGTCAGCTCTCAGAATATGTGCAAGTGGTTTACTTTTTACTCAAGATTAATCTGTATAAATGTAGTCCTAATCGACATATGAAATGTACTTTTACAATAAAATATTAAAAGCTGTTTCTTTTTAAACAAAGAAATGTTGCTTATGAAAGATCAAGTAGTATTTTTATTTAAAAAAATTTCTAAATGTTATTTTCAAAAAATGTATCACAAAAATGGTTATTTTAATAATGTTTTATTAATGAAATATTTCAAGTGGGAAAATGATAATATATATTCAGTGAGTTACTCTTATTTGGGAGTTTTTCTTATTTTTGGAAATTTAAAATAAAAATATAAATTATTTAATGAGTGCAGGTAACATGTTTATGAACATAGAGAGACCTTGCCAAATCAAATCCTGACAATAACCAGAAGGTCACATATTGTAATTTTAAAACACATCTAATATTTTCTTCACATTGGGAAAATATTTCTACATTTTATACCAGTGGGAGGTGTTAAATTTTTTGCATGAAGAATGGTGTGAAATGCTTATGACTTTATTGCTAATTTTTCCTACATTGAAAAATTGTTTGCTTTATTTTAAATCAGAACTTCAAAATCCTGGAAAAATAAAAAAAATAATAATTAAAACATTGATCTTCTAGATACAACAATCAATCCTACAAGTAAGTGTGCTTTTGTACAATAATCAGGCATCTTTTTTTGGTAAGAAAGATCTTATTCCTGTCTACTTTTATTTCCTATATTCCCATTTCTTTAATTTTTTTTTCAACATTTATTTATTTTTTGGGACAGAGAGAGACAGAGCATGAACGGGGGAGGGGCAGAGAGAGAGGGAGACACAGAATCGGAAACAGGCTCCAGGCTCCAAGCCATCTGCCCAGAGCCCGACGCAGGGCTCGAACTCACAGACCGCGAGATCGTGGCCTGGCTGAAGTCGGACGCTTAACCGACTGCGCCACCCAGGCGCCCCTATATTCCCATTTCTAAAATAAACTATTGGGCAAGCTTTTTGGGAGGATGACTTATTTCCATGAATATTTTGCAAGGCAAAGAAAGAGAATCTTCCTGGGGCTAAACTATCCTCCCCAAAGCATGTGAATATTCGTTCCAATTTTGTTCCTTCTAATTAAGCATTATTATAAAATCCTCACCGATCTCACAGCTGATTAGTGTTTCCATTAAGAAACTGTCAGTGTGGTGTTAAGTCTAGACATAGAGAGCTGTAAGAAAAATTCTAGCAATATTTTCCTACGTTAAAAACAGGAACAAATCACATTTTCCTATAGGGACTCTATCGTAAGATGTGTAGAAGACAATTATTTAAAGTGTGCAAGATTTTAACGTATAATTTTCCAGAATAACTATGTTATTTCTAGTATCCACATATTTGTACTTGCTGTTTCTATTCTGGAAGACTTTTCCATTCCTCACCTTGAGCATCCATGCTGTGAGCAAATTCTCCCTATCTTTGCATTGAAGTGCAAAGCATCATCTCCTCTGTCCTGGACTACTGGAATACCTTTTCATGATATCACACAACTGTTTAAACTACATCCCCCTCCCTTCAGGAACTTCTAACACAGAATGAAATGCAGTCTTTACTAGCACCAAATAGACTGTCATCTAGCCCCTCACCATCCCTCCAAATCCACTCCATGCTGTTTCTTGAACATGCCAAATTCTATTCTTCTATCTGGAAAAATCTCTTACGAGAACTTGACAAGCTTTAATCATATCATTTAAGTTTCTGCTCAATGTCATCTCCCCAGAGAGGTCTTCCTTATGATTCTGTCTATAAAGTAGTTGATAACCACATCACTTTCTATAACTTTAGCCTGTTTATTTTCTTCATAACACTTTCTACTTACTGATATTATATCATTTAGTTTTTTTACGTTTTATTGTCCATCTCCTGGACTAGAATATGCTCAGAGCATGACAACTTTTAGTCTCTCTGCTGTGCTGTATACCCAGTGCTTAAAATAGCGTGTGGCACAGATTATCCTCTTAGTACTTGAGTGAAAAAAAAATCAAGGGTCTCTGATTCCATTAAGCCTTTTCCAACTGTCCATCTCTCACAATATACACCAGTTGAGCAGATGTGATCATTTCTTTCTTTATCCTATTTGGCATAAAAAGTTAACATGTATTGAGTGCTTACTGTGTACCAGGCACTAAGACTTTTTACATATATTGTCTTCTGTTAGCGCACAATTACTCTGTAGTGGTAAACATTATTAGTGGTAGTGTTAGTAGTAGTAGTAGTAGTAATAGTAGTAATATTTCTAGTCCAGTGTCACCCAGCAAGCAAGTGGAAGAGTTAGGATTCAACCCTAGGGAGTCTGGCTCCTGAACCAGACTCTAAAGCCAATATGCTACACTACCTCTTTGAAGAAATCATCACAGTGTTTTGCAGATGAATACTGGGATCTCTCTTGGGGAGAAAGTTATGCTTTATTCCAATACGGCACAAGCAAAATGTTACTAAGTGAGAGAGTGAATGAAGAATTATCTATATTTAGGCAACAACCAATGAGTTCATACAATCCAAAAAAGAAACAAATGCATTTTTGTCAGATGTCAGAGCTGCCATATTCTGATCACTGAGAAGAATGAGGGACCTATAGTTTACTGAGGAACAGATCAGCTTACTATCATGAAAGTTTTCAGAACAGATATTAACCATGCATCCCTCCAATCTATAAACATTTATAGAAGAATTCCAAGAATACTCTTTGAAATTTAGACATAAAACATTACTAAGACTATTTGGAAAAACTAGAAAAAAACCTGACTCTATACTAGTATTTTTGGGGGGTAACTATAGGGATTTAGATGGAATATAACTTGATTTTATTAATGAGCTCCAGACTTACGTCATAGTTTCCTTTCAACAGTAAACATTATGCAGTGGAGATAGAAGAACCAAAGACTTTATCTGAATATGTGAATATATGAACAAGAAAAAAATATGCTATCTTTGTGTCTGAACGACTAAGGGGAAAACATGTCTATTGTATTTCTCAAGGCTGTTTATATGTGTCACAGACATACCCTAGATCAGCTAGGACAAAGAGAGTTATTGGCTGAACTAACGTAGTTAGGGGAATAGGAAAGTCAAGTGCAGTGCCACTCACTAGTTTGAAGCATATGAGCCAGATACTCAAATGCTTCAGTATTCTTCGAGTTTTATGTGTCTATTTTTCTCCATGTATGTCATTTATGTCTATTAACAAAGATAGGAGAATGATTGAGTTTAACAACTGGGAAATTAAATCCAAAAAATTCTCTTCTTCATAACAGTAGCCTTGACCATAATTCAAAACAATCAATTGATTTCATTGGTCTCGTGGAAGAGATTTTTTTTTGAAAGCATACTCTAAGTAAACAGTTTTGATTTAAATGATTTATATTGATATCATCATTGATACTTAAATTCTTCAGTATGATTAATTTGGAAGTTCACCCTAAAGTCTCAACCAGAAATACGAATTGAGCATAGTATATATACTGTAGTGAAATAATTTTTAGATATAAAACAATACTAAGAAAGTTTGGTCAAGAGAAATGTATTCCCTTTCCAAGACAGTGCATTTCAAAGTCTCTGTGGTGAAGAACCAAGTTTTTGGTTGTTTTCCCCCACTGCCAAGACCTCAGGTACCAATATTTTTGTTAAAAAAAAGTAAATTACTACAAACTAAAATGAGAAAAGACATCCACAAGTTAAAATTATTTTTATATTTAATAGACATAAAATTACATTTCAATAAATATAGCAAGAAATATTATACAGAAAAAGGAAATACAAATTTCTGCAAATTGTTCTTTTAAAATGTATATCTATATAGCTTATTAGTATAGACAATTAGTATTATACTCAATCTTTGACTTTATTCAATTGTAACTGAACAAAAACTTATGTGTAAAAAATGATATCCAACTCAAATACTTTTTTCACACATTTGAACCAAGACCATGCAAGTCAGTAAAGTTTTAGTGTAACAAATGGGTTTGGTTTTTACTTTCTCATGTATCTAAAGTAAATACATGGATAAATTTCTAAATGTTGATTTCTATATCTGTATTTATTTCAGTATAGTAACAATAACAATTAAAATATAATAAGAGAATATAACTTCCCTACAAATTCTTATTGATGGCGCCTCCCCACCTCCCTTCACTGGCTCCTTGATTCAGGAAGCCCTTAAATCTGGGTTTCTTCTTTGCCGCAGGCTGGAAACTGCTTCTGAGTAGTTGGTTTCTGTAATTTTAGGGCTCACCTTGTTTGTAATCCTCTCTTGGATCACATTCCTGCGCTTTCTGTTGTCCAATGTTTGAAAATATTTGCTTCATATTGTCTCCCCATTTCCTAGTTGTTGAAGAAGAGAGGGTGGTGTTATATCAGCTTGGCTAGAAGTGGACGTATTATACCACGCACATACTATCTTGTTATATATTCATTGCTGTTCACTTCAAAATATTGTCTAATTTCTGCTTTTATTTTCCATTTGCATGTTGAAGTATTTAGAAATGCATTATTTGATATCATGAAGTTAGGTTTTTTTCTAATTTCACTTTTATTACTGATTTCTAGGTTAATTTCACTCTCATCAAAGAACATAACTGAATAATTTCAATTTTTAGGTTTTGTTGTAACTTTAGTTTTGGCCTAGCATATGGGTAAATTTTATACATGAATACTTAAGAATAAATATTGCTGTTTTGGGTGAAATAGTCTCTACATGTTAATTAGTTTATGTTTAAAAAATTAATTTTTAATACCTTCTGATTTTTTTTGCTCAATTCTATCAGTTATAGTGGGAAGTATATTATTTGTGGATTTCTTTTTGTTGTGCAATATGAATCTATGAATCTATGATATTAGATGATTATAGATTTGATATTGTGACATATCCATTTTGTATTGACTCCTTTATATTTTAAATGTTTATTTTTTTGAGAGAGAGTGTGAGAGAGTGTGCATGTGTGCATGCAAGTGGGGGAAGGGTAGAGAGAGAGAGGTGGTGGGAGACAGAGGATCCCAAGCAGACTCCACACTGATAGTGGAGAGCCTATGTCAGGCTTGAACTCACAAATCATGAGATCATGACCTGAGCCAAAGTCAGACACAACCTACTGAGTCACCCAGTCTCCCCGCTCCTTTATATATTAATATGGCCTTCTTATCTTTTTCTTTGAAGTCTATTTTGCCTTACATTAATATACCAACACCAGCTTTCTCTTGGTCAGTGTTTCATGCTATCACCTTCCTTTCAACTGTTTTGTGTTCTTATACATAAAGTGTGTCTCTTTTTTTTTTTTAATTTTTTTTTCAACTTTTATTTATTTTTGGGACAGAGAGAGACAGAGCATGAACGGGGGAGGGGCAGAGAGAGAGGGAGACACAGAATCAGAAACAGGCTCCAGGCTCTGAGCCATCAGCCCAGAGCCTGACGGTGGGGCTCGAACTCACGGACCGCGAGATCGTGACCTGGCTGAAGTCGGACGCTTAACCGACTGCGCCACCCAGGCGCCCCTAAAGTGTGTCTCTTATAAGCAATATATAGTTGACAGTTATTTTTTACCAAGACTATCTTATCTTAGTCTTTTACTTGATGAATTTGGTTATTTACATTCAATATAATAATTGATATATAAAGAATAGTTATATTCTATAACTATTTTGTAATGACTACCCTAGAGATTACATAACTCATCTTGTACTAATTATAAACTAAAAGAAGTTATTATTTTATCATATTCCTGCTACTGTTTGAACCATACACCTTTTGACACTATTTACTCTTTATATCATTTTTAAAAAATTTTTGTTTAACGTTTATTTATTTTTGAGAGACAGAGAGAGACAGAGAATGAGCAGGGGAGGAACAGAGAGAGAGGGAGACACAGAATCTGAAGCAGGCTCCAGGCTCAGAGCTGTCAGCACAGAGCCCAACGTGGGGCTCGAACCCACGAACCGTGAGATCATGACCTGAGCCGAAGTCAGTCGCCTAACCGACTAAGCCACCCAGGTTCCCCTATACGTCATTTTTATTCTTACTGTTTTCAAAATGGGGAAATCTTCTAAGACTTCACTGGTTCAACTCCAATTGGTGTTAGCTTAAATGTTTGCCCTTTTACCTTGTCAAAGGAAAAAAAAAATCATGGTAGTATTTAATAAGGAAATGTTTCTTTTCTATCAGAAATTGGATGCAATTGATCGAAGGTCTTTTGGCATCTGTCATAAAGGTCATTGAATTTTTTTCCCCTTTGCCCATGTAATATGATTGGTTATGGTAGTCTATTTTCTAGTAATGTAAAGCCCTTGAATTCCCACAGAAAGTTTCTCTTAATAATAGTACTTTATTAATTTAATATTCTGTTAAATTTGAGATACTGCTATGTGTCCTTTTTGTATTTATATCCACAAAATAACTTTGTCCACTTATCTGTGTCACTTCTGCTTTGCTCTGTTTATTTAGTATTTTTTAGGAGTGGGAAGCAACATTATATTATCTTCATAAAATGAATTGGGCAATTTCTCTTATTTCTCTGTACCTTGGAAGAAATTGATAAACAAATAAATTGTGTATTCTTAAAATTTTATACAAACTCATCTATGAAACTATCTGGGTTATGAAACAGAGAAATTTCTTTAGTCTATATAATAATTTAACTTTATAACAAAAATTTGCTATTTCATTGAGTGTTTAAATTCCATGAGCATGCTTTCATGTACGTAATCTAAAAACGAATTTTTCTGTGTCTGGGGTTCTCTTTTCATGAGTAATTTTATGAATTGCTATTCTCACACTTTTCCAGCGGTATCCATTACAGGTTTACTTATTTCATTATAGTTTTCAAATAACTAGCTTTAGACATGTCTTTGTTTCTAATTTTTTTATTTATTAAGTTAGGTTTTAATCTTTATAACTTTTCTACTGGTTCTTAGGGATTATCTCAAAGTACTTTTACTATCACCATATTAGTATTTATTGCTGTAGAACAAATTACAGCAAACTTTACAACTTAAAATAATACCCATTTATTAGCTCACTGCACATCAAAAGTTTAGCATGATATTTCTGTGTTCTCTGTTCAGTGTATCATGAGGCAAAAGTCAAGATGTCAGCCAGGCTGTCTTTTCCTAGAGGCTCTAAGGTAGAAAAAAAAATCTGCTTCCAAGCTCATTCTTGTTATATCTTCAGAATTCAGTTCTTTGCTGTTATAGGACTATGTCCTTTTTGGTTGTCACTTAGTGGCTGCACTCAACTAATAGAGGTTGTCCATGTGGCCTTATGTCTTCAGATCTGCACCAGTGTGTTAAATCCTTCCCCATTCTTTGGAACTCTACCTATTGTCCCTGTCCTCTGTATCAGATTTAAAGAGGTCATGTGATTAAGCCAGACAAATCAGAATATTTTCCTATATTAAAGTCCACTGATCTGAGACCTTAATTACATTTTCAAAATGATAGCAGCATCTAAACAGGTATTTGACTGAATAACGGGGAAAAGGCATATATTTACCAGAGAGTCACATAGAATTGACTGCCACACTCCTATGAGTAGAACATTTTGTTCACTTATTATTTTTCCTACTCTGCAGGTATAATTTCTCTGGAGTACATGTTTGTCTGTATCCTCTGCTTTTTAGTATATTCGGACTTGAGAAGCTGATATCCTCTTTGACTCAAGTTAGTTACTATTTTTTGATTCTTTTGTGGTTTAATGTACTTTTTAAGTAATGCTTTTATTATTAAAGTGAATCTTTATTTCACTGAAATGAGATAAAGAGAATTGGTATGATTTATTCTTTTCCATTTGGGAATTTTTTGAGATTCAAGATATGATCAATATTTATATATGCCTTATGAATATTTAAAAAGTATCTATTTTCTGCCTAGGAGCTACAATATTAATTATATTCATTTTCTCAATTTCCTTATTTGATTTTGGATTATTTGATCATCATAGAGAAAATCTCAAAAAATAATTGTTTTCCCATTTATCTTTTTTATTTTTAATGCTTTTTTATTATAGTTGAGTGATACATTATTTTTTTTCTTTCTTTGTAATCAGCATGCTGTACATTCTATCCCCTAAACTTATTTATCTTATAACTAGAAGTTTGAAACTTTTGACATCATTTACCCACTTCTCCCACCACCCTCCCCCACCCCCCCACCTCCCACCTCTGGCAACCATTGATCTATTATTCTCAGTTAACTATGAGTTGTTTTTGTTTTTGTTTTTGTTTTAGATCTCACATATAAGTGAGATCATACATTATTTGTCTTTCTCTTTCTGACTTCGTCTAATGCTATTAATTTTCATCCATGCTGGTGCAAATGTCAGTATTTCCTTATTATGGCTGAACAATATTTATATATTGTATAAACATTTATATAACATATAATATATATTTCTTCACTCATTCATCTGGCAATGGATACTTGGGTTTTTTCCATGTCTTGGCCATGGTAAATGATACTGTGGTGTACATAGGGGTGAAGATATCTCTTTGGGATAGTGATACTGTTTCCTTTGGTTATATACCCAATAGTGAAATTGATGGATCATTTGGTAGCTCTATATTTAATTTTTTGAGAAACTTCCATACTGTTTCATAGTGGCTATACCAATTTACATTCGTACCAACAGTGCACGGCAGTTCTCTTTCTGCACATCCTCACCAACATTTACTATCTTTTATCTTTGTAATGACAGACATTCTAACAGATGTGGAGTGATATTTCATTATGGATTTGATTTACATTTCCCTGATGATTAGTAATGTCAAGCACCTTTTTTTTTTCATTGAAATTAAAGTTAGTTAACATACAGTGTAGTCTTGGCTTCAGGAGTAGAACCCAGTGATTCATCTTTTACAAACGATACCCACCGCACATCCCGAAAAGTGTCCACCTTAATGCGCATCACCATTTAACCCATCCCCCCATCCACCTCCTCTCTAGCAGCCTTCAGTTTGTCCTCTATTTAAGAGTCTCAAGCACCTTTTTATGTACCTGTTGGCCATTTGTATGTGTACATCTTCTCTGGAATAATGTCTGTTCAATCCTTATATTAATTTTTTAATCAGATTTTTTTTGGTTTTCAGTCATATGAGTTTTTTTTTATATATGAAATTTATTGTCAAATTGGTTTCCATACAACACTCAGTGCTCATCCCAAAAGATGCCCTCTTCAATGCCCATCACCTACCGTCCCCACCCTCCCACCCCCCATCAACCCTCAGCTTGTTCTCAGTTTTTAAGAGTTTCTTATGCTTTGGCTCTCTCCCACTCTAACCTCTTTTTTTTTTTCTTCTCCTCCCCCATGGGTTTCTGTTAAGTTTCTCAGGATCCACATAAGAGTGAAAACATATGGGTGCAGCCACTCTGGAAAACCGTGTGGAGGTTCCTCAAAAAATTAAAAATAGACCTACCCTATGACCCAGCAGTAGCACTGCTAGGAATTTACCCAAGGGATACAGGAGTACTGATGCATAGGGGCACTTGTACCCCAATGTTTATAGCAACACTCTCAACAATAGCCATATGAGTTTTTAAAATATATTTTGGATAGTTAACCTTTATTAGATATATTATTTTCAAAAAATTTTCCCATTATTTAGCTTGCTTTTTCATTTTGTTGATGGTTTCCTTTGCTGTGCAGAAACTTTTTAGTATTATGCAGTCCTGGTTGTTTATTTTAGGTGTTCTCACCTTTGCCTTTAGTATCCAATCCAAAACAAATCATTGCCAAGACCAACACTAAGGAGCTTACTCCTTATGTTTTCTTCTATGAGTTTTATGGTTTCAAATTTTATGTTCAAGTCTAATCCATTTTAAGTTGACTTTTTATGTATGGTGTGAGATAGGGTCCTGTCACATTCTTCTGCATGTGTGTATCCATTTTCCCTCAACAACTTTTAAAAGACTATTCCTTCCCCATTGTATATTGTTGGCTCCTTTGTTATAAATTAATTTACCCTATATGGAAAGGTTTATTTCTGGACTTTTATTCTGTTCCATTGATCTATGTGTCTGTTTTTATTCAAATACAACAATATTTTGATTAATATAGCTTTGTAATATATTTTGAAATCAGGAAGCAAATGCTTCCTGACTTATCCTTCATTCTCAAGATTATTCTATTTGGGGTCTTTTGTAGTTTCATAGAAATTAAATTTTTTTTTCTATTTCTTTGTAAAATATCTTCGGAATCTTTATAGGGATTGTGTTGAATCTGTAGATTGTTTTGGTAGTATGGACATTTTAACAATATTAATTCTTCCAATCCATGAACACAGGATATATTTCAATTTATTTGTGACTTCATTAGTTTCTTTCATCAAGATCTTATAGTTTTGGGCATAAAGATTTTTCACTTCTTTGCTTAAATTTATTCCTAGGTATTTTATCCTTTTTCATGTGATTGTAAATGGGATTATTTTCTTAATTTTTTATTTCTGATAGTTAACTGTTAGTATATAGAAACTCAAGTAACTTCTGTGTATTCATTTTGCAACTTAAAACTTTACTGAATTCACTTATTAGTTCTAATAATTTGTGTGTGTGTGTGTGTGTGTGTGTGTGTGTGTGTGTGTGTAGTCTTCAGGGTTTTCTATATATAATATGCCATCTTAAAATGGACATAGTTTTCCTTCTTTCTGATTTGGTTGACTTTTATTTATTTGATTTGCTTAATTCTTCTGGCTAAGACTTCCAGTATTGTGTTGAATAAAAGTGATAAAAGTGAGCATCTTTTTCTTATTCCTGATTTTAAAGGAAAAAAGTTTCAGTTTTACACCATTGAGTATGATGATAGCTGTGGGCTTGTCATATATGGCTTTATTATGTTGAGATCTGTTCCCTCTATACTCACTTCACTGAGTTTTTATCATGAATGGATGGTAAATTTTGTCAAATGCTTTTTCTACATTTATTGAGATGATCATATGAATTTTATTGTTCATTTTGTTAATGTTGTGTATCACGTTGGTTGATTTACAGTTGTTAAACCACACTTATATCCCTGGAATAAATGCCATTTGATCATGGTGTGTGACTTTTTAAATGTATTCTTGAATTTGGTTTGGTAGTATTTCATTGAGGATTTTTGCATCTATGTTCATCAGGTATATTGGTTTATAATTTTATTTTATTATAGTGTCCTTGTCTGGCTTTGACATGAGGGTAATACTGGTCTCAAAAAATGAATTTAGAAATATTTCCTCTTCTTCAATTTTTGGAAGAATTTAAGAAGGATAGATATTAAATTTATTTGAATGTTTGGTAGAATTCACCAGTGAAGCCATCTGGTCCTAGACTTTGTGTTTGGGGAGGTTTTTGATTACTGATTCAATCTTACTATTTATTGGTCTATTCACGTTTTGTTTTTCTTAATGATTTTTCTTGGTAGGTGTATGTTTCTAGAAATTTATCAATTTCTCCTAGGTTTTCAAATATTGGTATATAATTGTTCATAGCAGTCTCTTATGATTCCTTGTATTTCTGTGGTATCAGTTGTAATGTCACCTCTTTCATGAATGATTAAAAAAATTTTTTTTTTAATGTTTATTTGTTTTTGAGAAAGAAAGAGACAGAGCGTGAGCAGGAGAGGACAAAGAGGGAGAGGCAGACACAGAATCTGAAGTAGGCTACAGGCTCTGAGCTGTCAGCACAGAGTCTGATGTGGGGCTCGAACTCATGAACCATGAGATCATGACCTGAGCTGAAGTCAGATGCTTAACCAACTGAGCCACCCAGGCACTCCACTTTCATTAATAAAGTTTAAGTATCTGAGTCTTCTCTCTCTCTCTCTTCTTTGTTTGTTGTTGTTGTTGTTGTTTTTTTTTTTTTGGTGAGTCTAGCTAAAAATTTCTCTATTTTGTTTATGATTAAAAAAACAGTTCATCATTTTCAATAAAGATTGATCTTTTATATTGTCTTTTTTGTCTCTATTTCATTTATTTCTGCTCTTATCTTTCTTTCTTTCCTTCTACTATTTTTGGACTTTGTTGGTCTGTGTAGAGTTAAGTAGATTGATTGAGGTCTTTTTTCTAATGTATCTATATACTGCTATGATAGTTCCTCTTAGAACTACTTTTGCTACATCTCTTAAGTTTTGATATGTTGTATTTCTGTTTTCATTTATGTCAATTTTGTAGTAATCTTTCGATCTCCTGTTTGACCTACTGGTTGTTCAGTAGCAAGTTGTTTCATCTCCACCTATTTGTGAATTTTACATTTTCTTCTTCATACTGATTTATGGTTTCATACTACTGTGGTCAGAAAAGATGCTTGATATGATTTCAATCAAAAGATGCTTTTATATGGTTTCAATCTTTCTAAATTTACTGTGATGTTTTTAAAAATAATAAGAAAAAAAATCCACATTGAAACAGGTAAGAAAGGCTGTGACATACTGTTGCCATAAACCTCATCCCTGGCATAATGACATATAATCAGGGGAAAACTCACAACTTCTGGCTTCTCCCTAAGGCGTGAAGGGTTTGCACCCAGTATCTAGTGTCCAGATTTTTAAGACTTTCACCTGAAGGATGAGATCTGAAAATGCATAACTCTGAAAGCTAATGGCGTTTGTGTCCACAGGATCCACAAGACTATAGTAAACAAAGAAGCAGTTTTAATGGGCTTGCAAGGACTGTTTGGGGTGCTGTCTCTTTAGGGCTCAGTGCAGAGGCAACAGACAGAAGCAGCCATCTTTCAGTCTGAAACAAGCTTGTACATATATGTCTGCACACTGGCTTTTGCAACTAATGCCAAAGGGCACACCCCTTCATCCTCTGGCTTCTTGGCCAGAGGAGCTTCTTTTGCAAGTCCCATGGGACAATAGCAAATAAAGAATCAGTTCTTAATTGGCTATCTTCCCAGGTCTCAGTGCAGAGGGAGTAGAAAAACGCCCAGCTCCAATCTTTCCCTGAAAGAGATCTACTTGCACACTCTAAAACCTTCTGCCTGAACATGCACCTTTCTATCAATGTGCATCTAAGGACTGACTGAGATCCTTCCCTTTGTGACACTGACAGGTCTTGACACACCCTCAACTACTGAGAGCCATTAAGTAACAAAAAGTCTTCTTGGACAATCACACAGGTTTGAGAGACAACCAAGAGCTAGGGCCATTATGAACTATAAGGTTCATCTCCTGCACAAGACCACTCCTGCAGGTCTGGAAGAGGGAACTATTTTATATAATGCACAGAAACTAACACAAAAAGTCACAGGACATGTAGAAGCGGGAATATGTTCTAAAAAAGTAACAAGATAAAAGTCCAGTAATAGAACTTAATAAAATGATGATAAGTGATTTACTTGATAAGGAATTCAAATTAATGGTGATAGTGATGCTTACCAAGGTTAGGAGGATATTGCATAGACAAAGTGAGATTTCAACAAAGAGACAGAAAATATAAGAAAGTATTAAGAAATCACATACCAGAGTAAAATAGTAATTGAACTAAAAAATTCTCTGAGGGATTCAACAGCAGACTAAATCAAGCATAAGACGGTTCAGCAAACTTGAAGACAGGGAAGTAGAATTCATCCAATCAGAAAGGGGAATTAAAAGGAATGAAAAAGCATGAATGTATCTTAAGGGACTTTGGGGATACTGGTATGTCGTCAAGTGAACCAGTATTCACAATGGAGAGTCCTCAAAAAGAGAAGAGAGAGAGAGAAAAGGATCAGGAAGGTTATTAAGATGATGATGGTAATAAATAATAATAATAATAATAATAATAATAATAATAATGGCTGAAAACTTTACTAACCTGGGGAAAGAAACAGACATCCATATCCAGGAATCCCAGAGAGTTCCAAATGAAAGGAATACAAAGAGAACTACACACTGATACACATTATATTGACATGAATTGTCAGTAATTAAAGACAAAGAGAGAATCTTAAAAGCAACGTGAGAAAAGCAACTTGTTACATACAAGGGAACCCCCAAATGATCATTAATAAATCTTTCAGCAAAAACTTTGCAGGCCATAAAGGAGTGGCATGGTGTATTCAAAGTGCTGAAAGAAAAAAAAAATGAAACAAAAAGCTGCCAACCAAGAATTTTCTATTTGGCCAGGCTGTCCTTCAGAACTAAAGGTAAGGTAAGGAGTTTTCCAGACAATCAAAAGCTGAAGCAGTTCATTACCACCAGACCAGTCTTACAGGAAATGTTAAAGAGAGCTTTTGAAGCTGAAATGAAAGGGTGATAATTAGTAATTAGTAATAAGAAAACACATGAAAGTATGAAGGGTAAATATATAGTTAAATTCTGAATAATCTAATGTTGTGTAATGGTGGTTGGGAAAATCACTTATAAATTTAGTATGAAGATCAAAAGACAAAAGTCATAAAAATAACTACAATAATTTGTTAATGGTATGCAAGGTAAAAAAAATGTTAACTGTGACAATAAAAAATAACCTATTGTGGAAGAGACTAAAAGTATAGAGCTTTAGTGTGCGTTCAAACTGAAGTTCTTATCAACTTAAAGTAGACTTTTATAAATATATTTTATGTATGCCTACTATAACTGCAAAGCAAAAACCTATAGTAGATATGCAAAAAGATAAAGACAAAGGAATCTAAGCATACTAAAATAGAAAATCATCAAACACAGAGACAAAGAGGGAAAAAAAAACAAAAAAAATTGCAAAATAGCCAGAAAAAATTAATGAAAATGTAATAGTAAGTTCATACCTATCAATACTTTAAATGTCAGTGGACTAAATTCTTTAATCAAAAGGTATCAGAGAGGCTGAATGGTTGAAAAGCAAGATTCAACTCAAATATGTACAAGAGACTTAGGAGTTAAGGATACATATAGACTAAAAGTGAAGGGGATGAAAAAATATATATAGCATGCAAATGGAAACCAAAAGAAAGTTGAGGTGACTATCCTTATATCGAACAAAATTGACAAAAAAAAGACTACAATAAGAGACAAAGAGGGGCATTATATAATGATAAAGGGGTTAATCCAACAAGAGGTTATAACATTTGTAAATATTTATGTGCCCAATGTAGAAGCACCTAAATATGTAAAGCAAATATTAACAGACATAAAGAGAGAATTTGGCAGCAAAACAATAATAGTAGAGCACTTAAATACCCTACTTTCATCAATGGACACATCAGCCAGACAGAACATCAATAAGGAAACATACATTGGACTTTAACTACACATTAGACCAGATAAACATAACAGACATTTATAGAATATTCTATCCAGCAGCAGCAGAATACATATTCTTCTTAAGCACACATGGAACATTCTGTTGGATAGATTATATGCTATACTACAAAACAGTGATACATTATTTGATTCCTAAATGTTTTTGGTGACTACCCATGTTATATTATCTTGAAATATACATCTTTAAATAATATCTGAGGCGCCTGGGTGGCTCAGTCAGGTAACTGTCTGACTCTTGATTTTGGCTCAAGTCAGGATCTCATGGTTCCTGAGATGGAGCCCCATATCAGGCTCTCCACTGACAGCATGGAGCCTGCTTGGGATTCTCTCTCCCCCTCCCCGTCTGCCCCTCCCCTGCTTGCTTGTGCACACTTTGTCTCAAATAAATAAACTTTTAAAAACAAATAAGTTAATAATATATGACAACATGATAAATAAGGATTTCAATGATTATAATAATGGAAGTGGTGATGATGATCATTTGCATAACATTGACATAAAATTGATTTTACTTTTAATTTTTTGTATATTATTTTTATTTTGTATTTTTGAGTTTTAGGTCTTCATGTATTTTGGTTGCCTTTTGTTTTGCAGTCTAAAAGTTTTCAAGTAGTGAGGTTTAACACATTAATCTTGTGTTTTATGGTGTATTTTATGCTCTTTAGCTTTCACGCTATTCTTCTATCCCCAGCTCACTGCTTTTGCTAAATTACTCCAAGTTTCTTTAGTCTTTGGTTCTCTAGTGATTTGAGATTTATATATCTTATATTTATTCTACTACCTTAACATTTTGGTCGCATGCATACATTTATATGAATTCATATTTTAAACATATTTTACTCTAGCAATACAGAATGAACTTTTTAATAAAACAAAACTGATAATCTCATTTCTCCACATCATATTCTAGCTTCCTATTCCTGAAGATAAGTCAGGCACTTTAGCTTAGAAACAATGGCCCTTCAGGGCACCTCAGTGACTCAGTTGGTTAAGCGTCTGATTCTTGATTTCAGCTCAGGTCACAATCCCATAGTTTGTGAGTTTGAGCCCTGTATCAGGCTCTGTGCTGACAGTGCAGAGCCTGCTTGGGATTCTCTCCTTCCTTCTCTCTCTCTGCCCCTCCCCTGCTGTCTCTCTCAAATAAATAAATAAAACTTAATATATATATATATATATATATATATATATATATACGTTTTAAAAAAAGTAAAGAAACAAAGGCCCTTCATTAACTGATTTATTCCTATCTTTCTTTCTTTGTAACATCTGTTCTACATTTCTTTAACCACCAGAACATGTCCTATAGGTTGAGGCTTCATGAATCCGCACACGCTGTTTTTCAAATTGGATGCTTTTTCTTCTTTAATTTTTTTCTGATAAATCCTATCAAATTTCAACATTAAGATCAAATTATCCTATTCTCTATGATAACTTTCCTAATCACTTTCTCCTCCAAAAGTCCGATTTTTAAAACTCTCCTTTACTGAAGTGGCATTCTAGGTATGTCACCATAGCACCTAATGTCCTGCCACCTGATTATTAGGTTATGCATTCATGTTCTCTTTTACAACTGGGAGTTCACTAAAGGAAGGGGCCACATATTATTTAGCTTTGAGTCATTAGTATGTAGCACAGTAGTTTACATATTTGTGGTACTTAATAAATACTTAATGAATTAAGTATATTAGATACACTTTAGTGTTTGCCCATGTTTTAGCTCAAATCTATAGAAATTTCAGTTTACATTTATAAAATACATAATGCCATTTTCTGATTTATTCTGAAATACCAGAAACAAAGAAAAATATAAAATTAAATAAATCATAATGTAAACTATGCATTTTAGTTGATAATAATATATCAATTTTAGCTCAACTGTAACAAATGTACCACATAAATGCAAGATGTTAATAATAAGGGAAAGTGGGATGAACGTGAGGGGCTAAATGTCAATTCTTTATACTCCCTGCTCAATTTTTCTGTAAGCCTAAAACTTCTCAATAAAAAAGTTTTTTTTAATTAAAAATTTTACTCTTTCTCTTTACTCCTTCTCTTTCTCTTTGTATCTATTAAGTAAACTAACATATTTGGGCACCTACTGTAACCAAAACTATATTTGTGACTAGGAAGGAGACAGAGGTATACCAGACAGAGAGCTAGAGAGAAAAACTGTTAATTGCTGTGTATTATGATGAGTACAATGAAGACTGTAGGATAGGATTCTTTGGGAACACATACAAAGGGTGTCTGTCCTAGAACTGATCAGAGAGGATTACATGATAGAAGTGACACCTCAAAGGAAACCTGAATGATAAGTAGGGGTTTATGAGTAGAGAATTGGAGTTAGAGAAAATAGAGGCTGGAGAATTAAATCTGATACTGTTTTACATTTTGAACTCTATCCAAAGAGTGATGTGATGGTATTGAGAAGATTTTAATGTGGACGTATTCAGAGTTGCTTTCTAGATTGATTATCTGGGTACTAGAGAGAGGACAATGGACAGGAAATAAATGGTAAAAAATCAGACGGTGCTAAGGCAGATAGACAACTTATGAGGCTTTTCTCATCATCTAGGCTAGAAATGATGCCTGTCTAAAATAGGTTAGTATCAGAATAGACTGAGAAGTTCAGAGGGGATTAGGATATAGATGGATTGAGCATGAGTGAGAGGAAGATATCTTGGATGATTAGTTTCTCACTGTTCACCTGGTAGATGTCCTCACGCCATTCACATTACCACAAAGATAAAGTAAATTTGGGAATGGCAATTAGAAATGAATTCAGTTTGGGATTCAGGATGACTGCAGGATATACAAATGGGGATCTCCATTTGTGGAATATAGGGAACTGGACCATAGGGAGAGACTTGGGAAGTGCCAAACTCTCTTTGTAACTGAAGAAGGAGAATGGAAGAATTGGAAATGTAGCATTGTATACTTTCAACACTGTACAGCTATGGAGAATTGATATTTCTGAAGTGTAACTGAGAGAATAGATATTTTCTAGTTGAAAAACTTTATAGATGTTTATACTATATTTTTCTCTCTGGTGACAAAATGACTTTAAAAGTAAAGCTTATTTATTTTTAGTGGACATTACATCTTTTTGAAGATACAAGGATACTTACTCTAGAATCTTCAGGAACTTTCAGGATGCTATCCATATAATAGATCCCAAGGATCTCATCACTTTCCTGACTTTAAGAATGGGAGTAATTTAATGAGGTTGCTATCAACTCAATCAGATTTAATGTCTCCTTATATAATACTATGAAATGTTCCCTCTACTATCCTGAAATTAAATTCAAAGATAATACCTGTACACATATATTTTTAATGCTGCACCTTAAATTTAGGATACATGAAGAATAAAGGCAAAATATAATAAAATCATTATTTCTCTATATTAATGCTCAGAACAACACTAGAAGACAAAATGAAATCATCAGATACTTGAGCACTTAGGTATAATCACCAGGAAACTACAACTTTCTAACTTCAAGTTTAGAAAGGCAAAGATTTTTTCCACTACTCTATTCACTGCTGTCTCCCCAGTGTCTGGATCTGTGCCCAACACATAGTATGTTCCTGACAAATGCTTTGTTAAATTATTAAAAAATTGAATACAGGTATTTTGTATTGGTTTAAATACCACCAGTAACATTACAGTGATGGGATATTCTGAATTGTGGGTCAGTTTATGGCGAATGTCCACACTAAAGTTTTCCTAATTGTTGCATTTAAATATTATTACTGATTTAGTTACTATTGGTTAAGTATTAGCCCATGGGGGAAAAATCATTAATCTGAAAGAATTTCTTTAAAATACCTTAATACGAAGTACTTTATTTATATCAATAATAATGAGTTTGCACTAATTGATCACCTATTATATACCTGATAGTGGAGATTGTGTTGTGCACCTGTGTATACACAGCTCTTAGAAAAGCATTTAATAAATACTTTTAAATAAATAAATTACTGCAACAACTGGCTATGTGGGTGTTCTGCTCCTTTTTTGTATTTCCATTTGATATATAGTGATTACTGTGGTCTATCAGTGATATGTGAAGTAATGTAGCAGAATTGTCTGATTTGTTTACCAAAAAAATGTGTATTTTACTCAGAAACTAAAGACTATGTTTAGCATAGTATTTTTAAAAACCACATCAAACTTATTTTTTATTATTGTCAATTCTCTGCCCAGATCCTTTTGAATCCCTTATTTCTTCTGTGAGTACCAAGCTGACTTCTCATCATTAACCTTGCCATCTTTGTTGGAAGGCTACCTTCTGTTGCCAGAGCCTTTTTTGCCAGTGCACAGATGATCAGAAATGTCTGGGAATTAACAATTCCTTGAGAGCAGCCCTTTACCGATGGCTTCAAGAATGTAAATATTCTAGCTCCTTCACTTAGTGGTCAGAATAATTCTGAAGAATGTGTTTAGTACCTTTTTCCTAGATATTCCCTGGAGGTTATGCTTAGTAACAACTTGACAAGCTGTGTTTTGTTCACTACGTTATCTTTATACTCCTTTGTTTTTCTTGCACCTCTCAAACTAAGAATGCACAGTCTTCCTCTCAGAGTCAGATTTCAAGAGGAACCCTGCTAGGGGAGTTATAAATGATTCTAGGAAACGGATCTCCAGACCGAACTGTATGGTTGGGTCCTTGGCTAGCCAAATAGCAGAAAGACTGCATTACTGGTGATAGGTGGGATGGTGATAATCCTTGGTGTTCTGTAGCATAACCATTGATAAGTCTCTCACCAATGGTAAATTGAAATGAAATATCTATGGAAGAAGATGTGCTGATATATGCAGTGTCTTTGACATTTGAGATATATGATGGCTATGGTAATTATAAAAACTGTGACAGTATTTAGTTATTTTAAAACTTCACTGATGTGCTAAATAAAATTGACAAACTCACTTCAGCATCTGAACTCAAAGACAGCTTTGAGACTCACAGATAGCTTCTGCAGAGAGGAAAGGCCAAAGGGTATCTTTCATGGTGTTTAAAGGGACTCTCATTTCCTGCAACTGGAGGGCAAACCAGGCCAATACCAGACCCAGGATCTAATTGTGAGAGTAGCCGAATTACAGAGAAGACATGATTCCCAATATTGATATGTCTCCTATGCTGAAGAATGGGTACAAAGGTGCAAAAGGAATGGACCCCAGCTAACTGAGATGGGAACACGTGTGTGGATACACTTGAGAATCTTGTATCTACAGATACTCTTGAATGCTCCAAGGCTACAGAAGTAGCCCATGTTCCTTCCTAGATAATAAGAGCCTTCCCTTGCCTGGAGACCTTGCAGAGGCCTCTACTAAGATAGGTGCCTCCCAAGATGATAAGTGCCTTCTTCAAGATTTCCCTCCACCTCCCCTCAACACTTCTAGACTAATAGCTAGTATAAAATTCAGTAAACTACTGTAACTCCTCTGGGAGGAAAGGTATTATTCTCCCAAAAGAGCTCTAAGATTTTGAAAATATGCACTGACAGGTCCCAAGAATGGATTTTGAGGGTGGTAGATGAATGGAAGGGAGTGTTGGGTGGCATGAAGGATATAAGGCTGTACAGAGGAAAGTTTGTAAATATGGGCTACAATCTGTTGACTTCAGATTTAACATACTGGCAAGGATATCTAGAGCTTGTCCTAACTTGCTACTGGCATGGCTTCCTAAAAGCTTAGAAAATGTTGGCCTCTAGTAAGTGGATGGAGATATTGGAACTTCCTTGTAGGAAGAGTGTGGAAGACGTAAAAATATTTAGAGCGGTGGGCATGCTAGAATGAATTTATTCACTGTCTAACCTATTTTCCCAAAGAGAGCCTAAACGACTCTCGATTTGGTAAATCGATAGGAGATGAGCTAGTGAGGATGGTACCAACATAATGTCCTTCATAAGCCAGGGTTGATGAGGAGATACTACTCTCGATTTGCGTTCCCTAGAGGCAATGGGGATGATACGATTCTGGCACAGCAGAGGCTTGGTGGCAGCATTAAACAATAGAGGGAAAACATATGTAGTTATTCAAATGTAACAAAGCTAGAATGGCAAACTGGTTTGTATTTTGCGTTATCTATAATTTTTATGAAAATTGTAATATAGACCTGCATTCATACAAGTTAATCACATATTAATATCTTAAAATCATATTCCCATGTTCTACATTAATGAGAAAGGAGTCAGTTTCAGTCATTAGAGGTTGTTTATAATAAATATGCAATAAAACAAATTACTGATATTTCTTAGAAAAGTAATTAATTTTGTAATATAAATTTTATAGGTGAATATTGCATATTGATTTTTCTTTTCCTGATCAGAATGATGCTCAAAAAATATCCGTAGCTTTTCCACTTTATTTTTATCCTAAAACCCTCACTTTAAAAAAAAAAAATTCTTAGTAATATTTAATACATCTATTTGCTTGAGAGAAAAATTATGTGTGGATGGGAATGTGAGTGTTTGTTTGGAAGGATGTCGCCATTTTTCACCAAAGGAGCAAATTGGGGCACATTCTAGTAAGAAATGTGTATAACGAGCCATAGTGGTCCCTTTTGGGGTGTTTCTTGCCTGGAAGCCACTTTATGCCAAGAGAAGTGATTTCTTGTCATTTGAGCTTTAAATGTTCCCCATTCTGCTTAAGTGGCTGCATTTAAATGAAGTTTAAGTACAGAACTTGTGAAAGCATTAGCAGTCAAATAGGCCAATACTTTCTCTTTTTCAGTGAGTGTATCGGGATAGTAGACAGAGTATGTGTGTGTGTACTTATGTGTGAGTCCCACTGTGTATTCCAGTGTTCTCTTCAGGGCATAAAAATATGTGTTTGATCAAGTTTACTTAATAATTTTACCTGGTTAATAAATCTCCTCTGTTAAAGTTAATTTTTTTCCATTTTAAAATTAATATACACTTATACTGGGGAATCTGGAAATAATTTTTTAATTAAAAAAAAAACTAACCATAGGGCACCTGGGTGGCTCAGTTGGTTAAGCGTCCGACTTTTTATTTCAGCTCAGGTCATGATCTCACTGTGAATTCGAGCCCTGTGTTGGGCTCTGCTCTGACAGCATGGAGCCTGCTTGGGATTCTGTTTCTTGTCTACCTCTCTCTGTGCTCCTCCCCTGCTTGCTCTCTCTCTCTCTCTCTCTCTCTCTCTGTCTCAAAAATAAATAAACATCTTTAAAAAAAGAAAAAAAAATAAACTACCCATATTTTCACCACCATATTTTCACTTGCCTGTTTTTTATATTTATGTGTTTTCTTTTTATAGTGAATATGCAACCTTAAATCTTTCCTTTTCACTTATGAAAATGAAATAGGGTTTTTCCAGGAGCTGATACCTCTTAAACAATACTTAATAGTTTCATAAGAGCTCACAGAGTACATATACTATGCATTATTTAATCATAATCCTATCTTACACATTTAGATTGTATGTTAATCAGGGTTCTCCAGAGAAACAGAAGCAATGGGATAGATAATAGAGATAGATGGATGATAGATGATAGGTAGGTAGGTAGATAGATCATTTATTATAAGGAATTGGCTCACATGATTATGGAAGCTGAGAATCCCACAGTCTGTGGTTGGCAAGCTGGAAACCCAAGAGAGCTGATGGAGTGGTTTGAGTTCAAGACCAAAGGCCAGAAAGCAGAAGAACTAATTGTGTAAGTTCTAGTCCAAAATCTGTAAGTCCAAGAACCAGGAACACTGATGGCATAAGTCTCGGTCCAAGGGAAGGAGAAGATTGATGTCCCAGCTCAGTCAGGCAGAGAAAGAATTCTTTCTTCCTCTCCACTTTAGTTCTAGTGAGGCCCTAAGCAGTTTGGATGATGTTCACTCAAATTGGGAAGGACAGTCTGCTTTACTCAGTCTACTGATTCAATGCTAATCTCATCTTGAAACACTTTCACAGACGCACCCAGAAATAATGTTTCATCAAATATCTGGGCACCCCATGGCTCAGTCAAGTTGATATAAAGTTAACTACCACAAGCTGCTATACTTCTCATTATTAAGAACAATTCTGTCATCAGTATTTGTGCCAATTTTTTTGTTTTGTTTTATTTTAGAATTTATGAATAATTTCTTAAAATAGATTCCCAGGAGTGAAATTATCAGATCAAATTGCATTAAGTATTTAAAATTTTCACAATAGTCCTGACTTGTTTCTGAGATAATTTTTTATTATATTATACTTGGCCACACATTTATCATTCTATACTATAATTTTACATATGTGTTTAATTTACAGAGAAGTAAAATTTATATTTGATTTTATTTGCCTTTTGAACACTGATATGGTAGAACATTTCCCATATGTATGCCCTGTTTTGTTAAAGATCAGGTCATATCCATTGGCTGCTTATCTAGTTAGATTACAGGACATCTTAAATTAATTTGTGAGATCCCTACATATTAATAATGTTAATACTCTCTTATTATGACCTTTTCAGTTATATTATTTCATTCTGCATTTCTTTAAAATAAGGTTCTAGTTATATGTACCTCAAATCTATTATGATAACACATTTACATTTATAAAAATCTTATTAGCTGAACAGGTTTAATGAATTACTATATTTATTTCTCCCCAAAGTCATCTTTGAATTTTTGGTTAATAAATAAAGTTGGTGAATTCCTCACTTTCTAAGTAGCAAACTGGTTACCAAAGCCATTTTAGTAAATCATTCTTCCTTTGCTCAGTGGTTTGTGGTGTTTCTATGATGTGTGTATATTCTGTATTACTTATCGATGTCCATCTAATTGTGTTATGATCATTTAAATATTATGGTTTTGTAAATATATAATATCTGACAGGTCTTGCACATCCCTTTAATTTTATACATGGTTTTAATATATAAAATTTAAAATTATAATGTCTATTTCCTAAAAATTATATTTTTAAATTTGAAATGAAATTACAGTAAATAAAGTAATTATGAATGATAATTTATCTTTATGAATCACTTTTATCTAAAGCTTGGTATTTTTTTTTTAATTTCTTAATTCTGCTTCAATTCTCTTTTTGATAACCTTCTTCAAATATACACTACACATGTTTCATTGGCATTATTCCTGGGCATTTTGCTACTGCAAATGGGAATAAAATTATAGGTAGAGTAGGCAGAAATATTCTATTTTGATAGAAGTTCCCCTAACATTGTCAATTTATATTTGACTACCTCAATAGATCTATAAAAGTTTGAATTCGGGTAAAACCCCACATTTTATTTGATCACATTTCTCTTTTTAAGCCATCTGGCAAGTGTTCAGTTACTGATGTGTAGAATCCCTCACAGATACCACTGGATCAAGAAAATATCTTCCTCCTAAATCCCAGTGGAGTAGATCGAGGAATATAGGAAAAGTTGATTTCATTAATGTCATTCCTAATTCTGTATAGGAGGTAAGAGAAGAAAGAGGAAAAGTTCTGTCACTGGCTTGCTGCTTAATCTGTAAGTTTTCTATTCTTTATCTCATTCTCACCCAGAGCACTGACTATTATATGATTTTAGATGATGTCGAAATATGAATTTCCTCTGCTGAACTATAAATATATATTTATCTTCTCCTGGACAAGCTCAATTTGTCCAAAACTGAACTCATAATAATTTTTGCTCAAGTAGGCTTTTTTTTTTCTGTATTCCATGTCTGACTGAGGGCCATCATCTTAATTCGTTTGTGTGTTACTGTTATTCATTCCCTTTTATTTCTCAGAAAATAGGTCTCCAAGTTCCTTTAACATCTCTTTAGTGTAAACCTCCTCTCCATCCTTTCAGCTCCTGCTCTCATTTTGGACCTTATCTACTCCGTCCTTGGTCTGAGCAATAGTTTGCCCACATTTCTTAGTCTCTAATCTGGCTTTACTGCCATCTACCCTTACCCTTTACACTTTAGGCAAAGGGAACTTTCTAAGAAGCAAATCATTAGCTTTCCCCCCCTCCTTCTTTAAATATTTCAATGGGTCATCATTATCTTCAGGATAAATGTGTTCCATTACTAGGATAGCTATATAATATCTTGCATATTAATCATCATGCTTTCCTTTAGCCTGCTAAGTAATTTACTGTTAGTTTTACTTAAGGGTAATTTAACAGCATTCGCAACCCAGAGATGGTAAGACTGAAATGAAGTGAAAGAAAATAGTCGATAATTAGGGATTGAAAACCAAATTGGGAAATCTGAAGGAATCAGAGTTTTCTACGCTGAAATCCAGCCCCCACTCTAGGAGAGATAAGGCGAAGAATATCACCAAGGCTGAGGACAGTGTGGAAGAATGAGAAGTGATCTTCTAAAATATTGGTACCCTGGAGAAGAGGCATGAGTTGTGACTAAGAGCAGTGAGAGGGCAGCATCAAGAGAACTCGAGGGATATTTTGGGTGCTAGCCTAGGGGGTACATGATGTCATTGGATGGGAGCCATGACAATGGTGGAATCCAAACCAATATCTTATTTTGGTGCTTACCTCCATACTGGCTGTTCCTTTTTGCCCTGTCTGCCCTCCCATCAATAGCATGCCATGTGTGGTTCATTCAGGAAGATGGCACTCATGCCCCAAGACTTGTCTTTCATATGGATCATTTGGCATGTTTATTCTCCAGTACCTTTCGATGGTCCAAAACATTTAGAATATGAAGAAATAGGGGAGGTATAGTAACTTCTACAAGATCCTTTTGTATCAGAGAAGGCCTATACACTCATACTTGGAGGTATAGCACGTGGTTAAACCTCTTCTGTGACGTGTGTGCAGGAACTTAGCTGTCCAGTGTTATCTATTACTGTAACCTCCCAAGCTTCAACCATAGTAATTAGTAGTAGGTACTCCTAGATACACCAGATTATGTAAAACTTCCATGACTTCATTCCTTTAATCCTCTTCCCTCTATCAAGAAACTCCCGTTGCTAACCTTGCTGATATTTTCACAGTGTACATGTTAGTCTAGCCAGACCACATCTTTTAAAAGGTGTTTTTTTCTTACCTCATCATATGCATGAAAATACAAAAGTGCAATAAAAAGTTTGGGTATTGTTTTTTTCTCCATCCTTACCCAACCACCTCCACCAAGTCTTGGCTCTCGACCTCTAGAGAATAGAATTCTAGCTTATTCTTCTTTCTACTGCCGATGACTAGCACTGTGCCTAATATTTAGCAAATGTTGAATGAATGAGTGAGTGAATGAATGAATGAATGAATGAGTCTGTTCTCACAATCCTTAACAGTCAGTTCAAGACTTAAATTCACATAATATAAATTGGCCCTGAAATAATCACTGCTATTCCTCAGACAATTTCTTATTTTTGTCAACCTATCTCTAACTAAATGTTTAACTTCTATCTCCAACTTCGTGTCTCAATTATGTGAAGCTCCCCCAAACTAGCATCATCTTGCAAACCAGGTTCATAGACTTCAAAGAAACCTAATGCTGCGAAGGATTGAGATAAAGGGAAAGTTCGTCAGAATAGCGGGTGTCAGGGTCTGTTAAAGTAGAGCTAAACACCCATCTACATTCCAGTAAGATCAGATTCACACACACACACACACACACACACACACACACACACACACACCAAGACATGTGCATGTGCACACCAAGACAAGTAAAAGTTAATGCTTTACACTTTTGGAATATTTTAAACTTTTGAGGATATTCACTTTCTTTAAAGTCTTAAGGAGACTAGCTATGACTTCCGACAAGCTGGATAAATACACCTTGAGTTGGAATGGTAATTCTGCTTCCTTCCTTGTTTTTCTGACTTTTTGAAACCAAGTCCCCAGTTCCTGAAGGCTTCAGCTTATCTTCTAGTGGGAGTCATTGTTTTGTGCCTAGGGCTTCTCACAACTTGAGGTAAGCTCACATTCACATTTTTGAATGACAGCACTCAGCACTCAAGGACCTTAGCAAACCAGTCTGTGCCTTTTCTTTTTTCATCATGGAAAAGCTTATTACAAAAATAGACACATTTCTAAATTACAGACTTTCCAAAGTACAACTATTGATAAATGTAGGGAGTAGAGACAATTTGGGTAACCAACACCTGAAAGTTACTTCTCATTTCTATGGTTGTCTATTTGAATTATTTCTATGTACAACCCAGATTTAAGTGTTTTGGTTTAATCATCATGACATTGTTAGTGGAAGGCTTTTAATCTTTGAACTCAGAAACCTTCTTAGTCTGACTCAACTCAAGTCTATTGACCTTTAAAGGACAATATACAATATTAGTCAATCAAGTCTATATTTTTCACAGATCTATAGTTTGAGCATAGGAGAATATTTAGAATGACCAATTTTTTTTATTACAGTCACTGCTCCAAGATAAGTATGCATTTCCACCTTTAAAATTGATGTAAAGAATTAGCATATTTTGAGTAGACTATGCCTGTAAAGCATTAAACTTTCCAATGCCAAGGTAACTATTAGACTCAGTAAAATAAAATTTAGTTTTACAATGGCCACTGTAATGTAATTTCTTACACAATGAGAAGCAAACAAATAGCATCTTTTATTGATGTCCTATTGATTTTGAATTAGAGAAGGAAACTATAGACATTGACATAATCAAATACAGGATGGGTCTGTACATTCTGTATGTTTTTAAAGGTTTTTCTATCAGCAGATGACATCTCACTAAGCTGTACTGGGCTTTAAGATTGTGGTTTTGAAATAGCGTCAACTCAAACTACTTCAACAGCGGGTACTTCCAGGGCTTATAACAGGAAATAAATTGCTCTCTGCCTCTCATTACAATTCTCACTTTCTTTTTTAAGTTTATTTATTTTGAGGGAGAGAGAGCACATGCACCCATGCGTGCAACTGGGGTGGGGGCAGAAAGAGAGGGAGAGAATTTCAAGCAGGCTCTGCAGTGTCAACATGGAGCCTGATGTGGGGCTGGAACTCCCAAACTATGAGATATGACCTGAAATGAAGAGTCAGATGCTTAATGGACCGAGCCACCCAGGTGCACCAGTTTTCCCCATTTTTAAGGGGGCTTCTTAGGGACAGGAGTGAAGATCCAGAACAGTGAAACTTCAGGTGACAGAGAAAAAGAGTTACAAGAATGATCTAAGAGGATACAGCCCAAAGTCTGTACAGCAACATAGCAATGTAACATCCTGAATTAAAGTGAAATGAAATAGGAGGTTTTATGAGACATATGTGTAAAGCATTGCACTTAAAAATATTTGTTTACTTAATTTAACTATGTAAAATAGTGAGGATTGGTATGGAAATACAATATCATGTCCTTAGATATATACTTAACAAAAATAGGAAGTTATGAGATTGAGCGTTTATCATCCTTCTGAAGCCCCTTAGAACATAAATAATTCCATGGGCCAAATACAGTGGGATCAAAGAGGATGGGTAGACTATCCCACTTTGCCTGGGAGGTTGAGGTGAGATTTGTGCAGGGACTAGAAAGAAATGCAGAATTTCCTGGGGTGGGTGAGAGGCAGGGGATGGTGGGGAGGGGAGTTATGAAGCAGCAAGGTATCTTTAGAAGCTTCAGAGCAGTATTCCATTAGCATTTAGTTTAACTTCAAAATTTATGTTTTTCAGCCAATTTTTGTTATACTTCTAAAACACATTTCTAGTCTAGAATCTTACATACAAACCATAACAAGGCAAAAAAAAAAAAAAAAGACTGGCATTAAGTATGAACCATAAAATCTCAAAGGTGATAAATATGGGAGACTTGATATGAATGGTTATTTTTATGTATTTCATCTATTAGCACACAGTAAGTTTTAAGTCACTACTCAAAATAGATTGTTTTTCGTGTGCAGAAGCCACTACAGTTGCAGTTATCTTCTCAATTAACATCCACTTGCCTGCCAGTTTTCACCATGTATGCCTTGTGTCCTCCATGAAACTAATTCCCCAACTATTCAGGAAATGCAAACAGAACTTCCAAATATCTCACACAAAGCTTTTGGTATTAAATTACCTAACATGTTTTCACCCAAGTCAGACTCCATAGCTATACATTATTAAGGCCGTGAATTAACTCTTTAGAGGGAAAATTCACAACTTTAAAATTAAAGCCTGTGAATAAGACAAAAGATGAAAACAGATGAAGTAATGTAATAGCCAGCTGAGGAAGAAAGGATGTTAAGCAGTGGTGATGAGACAGCGTGAAGCAAAGTGGCTTCATTAATACACTGCAAAGTACCAGAATGCCACACAACATACTCAGTTTTCAAACCAAACACAACCAGAGTTTGCCACTATTGATTTTAAGTAGCAGCTGCCTAATTGCTAGAAAGCAGATACTTGAGCAGTTGTTGAGATCTACAAATGCAAATAAGATTCCTCACAAATGTATCCCTATCACAGCTACTGTGGCTTTCTGTGGAGTTACACAATAATTGTGATATTTAGCCATTATAGTAATTGAACTTCTATAAAGTAATTAGTAGTAGCAAACAGGTGTATAAATAGCAGTTACTTAAGTGATAGTCAAATCACAATTAAAAAAAAAGTAAAGAGCTTATTACTGTGCTTTTATTTCCCAAATTAAAAATCATTTTAATATAGTTCCAACAATAATTTATTTTACATTGATAATTTCTTGTCTCAAAAATAGTTTTCCTATATATATTTATTCAGCACCCTGTACGTTAGGTATTTATGAGGTAAAAAAATAAACATTTTCCTATGGTTGTTTCTTTGTTGCTGAAATTAAAGTAATTCCTAGAATAAAGTGATTTGAGAGAAGTGATAAATGTTCAGTGTCACAGCACCCTAACTTTGTTAAATATATATATCTGAAGAGATGATATTATATTATTCAACTTTTTCAAATGTAACAATCTAAAAGTAACGATATATTCTGGCTAGTCAGAATTTAATATTTGACCTTCGAAGTACTGTGAGTTATCAATTTTCAAAGAATTATAATGCCAAAAACATGGTATAATTAACATTCATGATATACTGAACCTGATCTAATTTTGTCTTTATGGATTAAAAAGATATTTCAAATCATTGGTCAGCAGAACTATCAGTTTTTATTGAGCATTCAGTTATCTTTACTAAAAAGTAGCTCAATCCTATTAGGTAAAAAGAGCTGTACAACGAAAAGGCTCTACAGAGATGGAGACCTTTCTGTTTTGGGGGAACAGTCTAGTGCGGAAAAGGACAAATAAGACAAAAATATTTTGATAAGTGTTATGATAGGAGCGCTAGGGGCTTAAAGGGAGTGTTCAATAAAGATTTTCTACATAACAGGGGTTTTCTTAGTATGGTACCCCCAGAAGCATGCCTTGAGACAAGATTTTGAGGTTAATTAGTTCGTTTGAGAGATGATTCTAAGAAATACCAGGACAGTGAGGAAGTAAGACACAGAAGGAGTAGAGTCAATTAAATGTGTATTATCATACAATTTCCCACCTGGGTAACTGAGGCTTAATCCAACTGGGGGAATCTGGAAAATGGTGCAGAACATGTCTCAGAATTATCTCACCCAAGGGGAGAGGGATTTGGAGTATTTATATACTATTTACCATCAGTCTTTGTTTGAGGTCTGCTCATCAGGATGTTAATTCCATCATACTTCTAGCCTACAGAGGAAACAAGAGTGCTCAAGCCAAATATATTTATTAGTTTTTTCTTTCATTTGGAAGTAGGGGCAAAGGGATTATAAGGGAAGGAAAAAGGTTCAGGAACTGACATTACAGATACTCATTGATCTCTTTGGTAAGCTGAATTACTGTGTTTATTTTACCTTGGAGTTTATTTTACCGCACATTATTCTACTACACACAGACCTTCACTTCTTTCCTGTCAATCATATCTCATGTTTTAGTACCCATTTTACCTTAGTTAAATTGTGAGGTCAGTCACTAAAATTATTTATTTACACATATCCCCAGTGTCTTTTTTCTCCTTTCCTTTCTTTATGCTTATCTGGGAAATTTAAACCCTGGTTAAACCTCAGTTCCCCTCCAGTTTGGCATCTAAACCTAATAGTGAACTTTGGCTGGAGAAAAACCTTCAACTCTGCTGAGTACTCTCAGATAAATTCATACCGTAAATCTCAAGTGGATCCTATGCACTGACTATCTAACCATGCTCCTATCGGCCCCATTCTGCTTTTTTTTTCAACGTTTATTTATTTTTGGGACAGAGAGAGACAAAGCATGAACGGGGGAGGGGCAGAGAGAGAGGGAGACACAGAATCAGAAACAGGCTCCAGGCTCTGAGCTATCAGCCCAGAGCCTGACGCGGGGCTCGAACACCCGGACCGCGAGATCGTGACCTGGCTGAAGTCGGACGCTTAACCGACTGCGCCACCCAGGCGCCCCCCATTCTGCATTCTTAAACTTGATTGTTTCATAGTAGTTCAATGATCAGACTTCAAAAGCCATGCGTCAGCTGAAGGTGTTGCTTCTTATTTCACTGAGAAAATGGAAGCAATCATAAAATGAAATACTTCATCTCATCACAACCAAATCTAACCAGTTATTTCTATCTATGCCCATATATATTGTCTTCTCACCTATTAAAACTATTGAACTTTGTTAATATGCCAGACTCTCTGATTATGTAGTGGGCCACATCCCCTTTTGCCAACTCAGGAATTTAATTTCTGGAGTTATTATCTTTTCTAGAACACATTTACCACCCTATCTGTATAGGATTAGTTCCATCAGTATTTGAACATACCCTAGAAATTACTATAATAGTGTGAACTTTAGTAATTAAATAGTATTTCTAAGGCTCAGTTACTTCATCAATGAAAAAGAAAGATAATATCTACCACTTTGGATTGTTGCTAACATTAAATGAGATGAAGCCTAAAACTCTCCTTAGAATGTTTGAGATTAATTAATAATTTATTACTTATTAAATTTATTATTTATCTGTGTCTTTCCCCCTGAACCTGAGTGGCACTCTCTGACTATCTCAACTAATAGAATATGGCAGAAGCAAAGCTATGAGACTTCTAAGATTAGGTGATAAAGACTGATATAGCATTCATCTGGCTCTCTCCCTCTTGAAATTATCACACTTGAAACTGAACAAAGGAAGTCCAGACCACATAGACTAGCCCACGTTGAGAGAAACCCAAGGTTGCCAACCCTCAGTCATGGCTGAGATTTCTGGCTGATACAGCACCACCTTAACAGCTATGTGAATGACCCATCTTGGAAGCAGATATTTCAGCTTTCAGATGAGCCAACCCATTCAATACTTTACTTTGAATGTGGGTTTTGTGTAATGGTGAAAACCCAATAGTTTGAAGAGATTTATACATGGACTAACACTGCCAGTTTGGACTCTAAGTGGAGAGAGATTAAAAAATGAAAAAGGTATGGGGTGTCTGGGTGGCTTAGCCAAATGAGAATCTGACTCTTGATTTCTGCTCAGGTCATGATCCCAGGGTGGTGGGATACAGCCTTGTGTCGGGCTTTGTGCTGAATGGGGAACCTGCTTGAGACTGACTCTCTCTCTCTCTCTCTCTCTCTCTCTCTCTCTCTCTCTCTCCCTCTCCCTCCCTCCATCCCTCCCTCTCTCCCCCCTCCTCCTCTCTCCCCCCTCCTCCTCTCTCCTCATGTCCCTCTTCCCCACTTGCATGTGCTCTCTCTCTCTCTCTCTAAAATAAAAATAAATAAATAAAATGAAAACAGCATGTCTTGACCCCTAAACTTATTCAAGCAAGAAGCACGCTGAGAAAACAACTGGGCTCCAAACAAGCCTACATATTATGGAAGAGTAAAGAGAATTCAGAAAGTAGAACTACGAGCTTATAAGGCAGACCCAAGAGCCATGGAGAGTTAGCCCCACACAGGACAGAGACCTAATCAAGAAACTGGCAGCATAAACCAAGCTGGGTTACAAAATTGGCTGAGGACCAGTAACTGGTGTGTGTCCTTTGCTTTTTCCACTCTTAGATTGGTTGCAATTATCTTGTCCTTGTCTCCCCATTATGATATGTTAGATATACAGTGGAAGGTACAGATAAGTTGTCTCTTTACTTCATACGGCTTCAGATTGAGCAGAAATGTTTTCAAGGAGCTGTATAACCAAGGAACTGGCTCACAGACCTCATCCACACTCACACCTGATTTGAATGGTGAATCCTGGACCTCAAGCCCAAACCCGATGCCATAATGGATGAGATTTCTATGGGATTCGGGGAAAGAGTAAGTGTATTTTGCATGTGAGAACACTGTAAGCATTTTTTAGTCAAAGGACAGACAGAAGCAGTTTTAAAACACATCTGCACATACTGCCTATGCAAACACATCTCAGTGAAGTGAATCTGTGTGACTTCTGAGGCTAGGTTACAAAAGGCCATGCGGCTTTGGTTTCTCGGAGGACACTTGCTATAGAAATCTTCAGCTGCCATGGTGGAATCTGGCTACTCTTAGAGTACCACATGAAAAGACCACAGGGAGAGGAAAAAAGGGGGAAAGAGGGAGAGAGAGAAGTTAGGGAGAGTGGGAAGAAGGGAGGAGCCGTATGACTACAACCACATGAGAAGTCACAAGGTAGAACTTTCTAGTTGATCTCATCCCTAGATGAGATCATCCCTAGATTCAAGAGCAAATTAAATGAATGTTACTGTCTTAAAGCCACGTGTACAGTTTTCTGGGACTGACATAACCAAGTAACACAGACTAAGTGGTTTAAATGACAGGAATTTATTTTCGTACAGTTTTGGAGACTAGAAATCTGAGATCAAATTGTCAGCAGGGTTGGTTTCTTCCAAGGCCTCTGTCCATGACCTTTCTCTGTGTCTTCACATGGTCTTTGCTCTGTTGATCTGTATCCTAATGGCTTTTTATAAAGACTCTTGTTTTGTTGCATTAGAGCCCCCCCTTATGACTTAGCCTTAAGTTAAATTAATTAATTGATTAATGAATTAATTAATTCCTCTTAGAGGTCCTATCTCCAAACATAGTCACATTCTGAGATTTGGGGAATCAGTAATTCAGCATTTGAATTTGGGGGTAGTAACAGTTTATTCCACAACATCATTATTTGGGGGTTTCTTCTTATGCAGAAGTAGATAACCAAAACACCATCATGTTTCCTGATCGTATCCTAATACTGTTTATACTACATTTTAACCGTCTCCTCACTTGTTTGTCTTTATCACTCATTTTTGTACTGTTTGAGGGCCAAGACTTTACTTTTCATTTCTGTAGCTGCCGTGGAGGACACAAATTTCAGAATTACAACAGAACTGACATATTATTGGCCTTCAGTGAGTGACTGATGATTAAATCAATTCCTTGAAGACTGCATCATGTTTTCTATATCCTCTCTCAACATAAGAATTGTCTGCTCTCATAGAAATATCTCCTGTAATCTATTCCATGGTGGAAGAAGAAATGTCGCTTTTTCTGGCTAGTGCTTCTCAACATAGTTTCAGAGTTCTCCAAGTTAGCTTCAGTCTTTCGTTTCTTATTTCCCATTTCTATCTATCTCCACTTGCACTACACTTTGACAATTCTGGACCATAGGCATTTCTCATCATGTTCCAAATTACTCTTGGCTATGAACAAATGGATGAATAAGCAGAGACCCACTTCCTTTGGGCATTTTTCTTGATTACTTCTAACAACCTAAGATTATTGTTGCATTTGGTAAACTCTTGAACTGTTTTGTACTGTGATACTCATTCTATAATATAAATCATTCACCTGTGAACTTTTTCTATCCTAGTTCTTGGGTTTTAAACTGCATGAGTAGGAAGTATTTTATGTTCATATTTACACTTCCTAAAGTCCTCAGGATAATATTTCACACATAGTAGATCCTCAAGTGTATGTTACATTGCATTAAATTGATCAAATACTAAGTCTTCTTTCTTTATGGATATTAGGTATATTAATTTCGAAGTGTTTTCTTGTTGGCACAACTCATAAGAGTAAATGTATAAAAAGAAATGTTACAAGGACTGTAATTAAGAATCATAGGTTATCTCTGACTTTTGCAAGTAAACTAATTTGCTTATATATAATTTAGACTTGGTTTATTGACATCTTAACTTCAAGATATGAAATTATTTATTTGATTATTCTGGCTCTGTGCCACAGTTATTTTTTGTGATATTCCATCAGTTATGAAGCATGATCTTTCAACAAGGTTTATAAAACATGATTTTTCAGTTAATGTAACACTTACTACTCAAAGGGTATCTGTCTTACCTGCTCATCATTTATGCTTCTGCAAATTCAGTCAAGATTTTAATTCTTCTTCTCACTTCTCCCCAACCTGTGAATACTGTCTTATTTATTGAACAAATGTATAAGAACTCCTCTACACTATCAGAATACATTTTAACAATATAATGCTCTCAAAAAAACGTACTACATTGACATTCATAGTGTTGATCTACATGATTGTAAAAAGAGCTAGTTGATATACAAGATAATCATTTAATTGGTTACTTAGCATCACAACAAATACTTCACTTAAAACAATTTTTCGGATTTTTTGGCCACCATTAACATTTCATATGACTTAGTGAAAACATTTATGTATATGGATACTAGCCACAGAAAAATAGATTGGAGATACTTTTGCAAAAAACAGTTCTGTCTCAGAACTGTTTATCTCTCATGTTTTTATTATTATATAATTAAAATGTTATAAATGTTCTAAAAAATAAATGGAGAAGTGAGTTGTTAAAGGCCAGGCCCCCTACCACATTTTTTGCTGTACCCTGCCTAATATTGAATGGTTGATTAGAGAGAACCACTCATAGGGTAACATCTCCCTTCTCTATTAAATGGTAGAAAAGACTTTAGAAATGTTCTTTAACTTTCATAATTTAAAAAATAGCATAGAGTCTTTATTGGCTAAAAGAACTTTACCAATAATTTTATTGTAAGTATTTTAAAAGTTCCTTTCTATTGTTATTGAATGTTGGTTAATTCTTAACTCAGTCTTCTGCATCTTCTGAAAAATGTGTCACTAAAAAAAAATCACACATTTGCAATCAACAATAATTACATGTCTACTAACCCAGGAATCATTCAATTAATTAACCTTTCAATTCAAGTTTCAGATAAAAGGAAAATGTTCATTGAAATAAGTTTTTAAATAAAATTAATAGTAAGATTCCAAGCCAATATTTTTTGGTTAAAGTTTTTCACTTTGATATTCGAACAGCAGAGTGAACTGAATGAATAAAGTATGCCCCCAACTAACTAACTATATCCTTAGTAAATGGAGTAAGAAGAAACACTGGTTACATTATCACCATGTTACATGATCAAGAGTCAACTAAAGTACCCATAAACATAGGAGTTGTTAGTATGTCTAATTTAGATTTTTTTTAAAGTCCCAGGAAGTGTAGAATTCACTTAATTGGCACCCTGATAAATGAGTCTCCAATCTAATTGGTATAATTACCAAGAAGCAGGCACAGTGTAAGGTATTTAAATGACTCAAACCAATTGGCTCATAGAATATTTTTGCCATTTAAATAGTGTTATTTATATGCTTATTTACAGTAGTCTACTATTACAACATCCAACTACAAATATTTTCTGGTATGCTTTATCTACAGATCTATGACTAAGAGACAATATTGTAAATGTTTTCTTTGATTTCCATTCATTTGGAACAAGAATGAAAACTTAGCAAACTCAGCACTATGCCTTGAAATATTTTGTGTTTACCTAGGGTTGGGTGATAAAACTTGAATAAATGATTATTCTCATCACATATCAAAATATTTGAAACCCTTATCTTAATCTTTTCTATTAGAGTCCATCTATTGTCTTCTCTGATGCAAAGTACCATGAAGAAAAAGTTAAGAATTATTATGAAGGTAGTGTCTTTTTTCTTCCCTTTCTTTAGCAGGAAAGATGAATGTTTTACTCATGAAAGTTATGAGGTGGAAAAAATAGCTATTCCATTTTGTTTTTCACTTCTGACATGATATAAATTTCAATGGAAACCTTGGAGATTTATAAGAAAGAAAAAGGAAAAACAAAGTCCTCAAAAATAGTTTTTCTTTAGGAGAACATAATTATTTTCAAGTTTCTCATAAACTTGTTTGTCCTATCTCTAGCATTTTGATCTGCTGGTCATTTTATAGTAATTGAGAATTTTTCCTAAAAATTCCTGGTTGGACACTTAAGCAACTAAGCCACCCAGGCACTCCAGCATTCCTATTCTTAAATGCACATTATTCACAAGCAAAATATTTCTTAAAATGTTATACATATAAATTTTATCTTTTTAAGCTCACCATTAATTTAAATGTATTCATTAGACCCTTGGGGTTTTGTCAATGAATGCAGACTCTTTTCAGTGCATTTTTTAAATTCATTGATAGTATTTCATTCTGAAATTCAGAAGACAAGAGGCCTCTGATAAAAGTCACTCTTTAAACTAAATTCCTATATCCTAATTATACAGAAATAGATAAACTCAAGCAGTAAAATTATCTCATAATTCACGCAGAAATTAAGAATTTTCAAATCACCAACAGATCAAAGCAAAAGTAATAAGTAAAATGCCTTTAATTGCATCAACTACCTCCTAAATTTCAACAAGTGACTCTCATGTGAAATTTAAATTAATAAAAAAATCAATATTAGAACGTATGTTAAGCAGAATAAAGCCAAAATATGATCTATTTGTCACTTTGTCTCCTGATGTATGCATGTGTATGTGTGTTTTGCTTTTAGAAACCATGTCTTTGTGTTGGATATGTCAGTTTAATTTGCCTGCCATACCTATTTTCTACTAACATACCTTGTCTTCTTTAAATACTTAGAAGAGATATCCAACGTATAAGATGACCCCACCTCCATGGCTATAGGTAATAGAATGGAGTGGATATCCCATTTAAGGGAATCTAATCAGTAGTCAATCAGTTTCCCCCTCAGTCATCTGAAATAAGAGTCACAGAAACTAGTCAGAAGACAAAGAGCTCTGGATTAAACAAGTTACGCATTTTTTTTTGCTAGAACCAGCATCATAGCAAATTTATACCACCTCCAAAATTATGAATCAACAATGAGTAGGAAGGAAAAATCTCAACTGCAGACAAAAAAAAAAAAAGGAACGGATGCTCAGAAATAAAAGACCTTCTGGATCAGAAAGACATGTGGCTAATGTAGCTGTTTGGAGATGTGTTAGTGTCCATGAGTCCACTTTTTCTCAATCCTTTAAAAAACTTCCCATTTCTTTTCATTGGAATGTGTTGTTGCAAGGGATGTTTATTTTTTTTTTTCCAACTAAAATGATTTGATTAGAACAAACTTTATTTTTTGTTGCACTTTTATTTGATAAATTGATGCATCTTGCCAAAAATCTTAGTAATATCAGGCCCAAGTTACATTTATAAAACTGTAACATGGCACATTATTTTGTATTAGAAATGACAAATAGGTTACTATAAAAAGGTGGCAGAGCTTCTTTTGGGAAGAAAGAAAATATACTGATGGTGTTTAAGTGTGAAAGAAGAGACATCCAAGACATGCTTGCATGAGCGACAGCAGACACAGCCACTTGAGGGAGTGGGGTGGGTAATGAACCATGTGAGGGCAATAACTCAAGCAACATGGAGAGTGTGTATGTTTATGTGTGTTTGTGTGTGCATGTACACATACACATAAAACTTACCTTCCTAGTAAAGTGATTAGTTTTTTGAAGTCAGGGACTATTTTACTTTCTTATATGTAGAGCCTTGACCAGCAACAAGCCCACATTAAGAGCCAAATAAATAACTGAATCTGAGTTTTGTCTTACTCTATGATCTTGGACAAACCATTTAATCTGGATTTAGTTAACCATTTAACTGTTATAGCTGTAATAAACTACAGGTCCATTGTGACTGGAAGGAAGGAGAAAGCGAAAGAAAGAAAGAAAGAACGAAAGGAAGGAAAGGAAGGAAGGAAGGAAGGAAGGAAGGAAGGAAGGAAGGAAGGAAGGAAGGAAGGAAGGAAAAAAAAAGGGAGAGAGAGAGAAAGGAAGATGGGGGAGGATGAAAGAAAAAGGAAGAAAGGAAGAAAAGAAGGAAGGAAAGAAGATGAATGAATGCTTTCCCAGAATGCATTTGTACCTGTGTTAGATTAACCCTAAACCCAAAATCTAGTGACTTGCTTCTTCCTCCCCCAAAATATCAGTTTGTTGTTTATATTCCATGTTAGCTCCATGTGTTTCCTTCGTCATGGAATCCAGGCTAAAGGAGAGGCTCCTTGCTGGAGTGTTGCTGATCTTGTGGCAGAGGGAAACGAGCAATTCCACATCCAGTGATTATGCTTTAGGTTGCTGCTTATCAATGTCACAAGTTGCTTGCAATCACATGTCACTGATCAAAGTCAGTCACATTGCAAACTTGCCTCAATGGGGTGAATCCATCCTCTCACTGCTAGTGTAGATCACATAGCAACAGAGGGAATTAGGACATTTCTTGATGGGGTGTTATTTCCTGGGAATAGCTCCTCAGTCATTTATTTGTGATGGCTCTTGGATGGCTGTGCAAGGACAGTATTTCATTTTATTCCTTGGCTACATCTAAAGAAGATATTAAAGAATATTCCCTCCTTGAGAGCTCAGAAATTTTTTCAGTCTGTTTTATGCCTATAGAAGTTTTGATCCCCAAATAGGGTTAACAGATAAAATATGGACTCTTGGTTAAATTTGAATTTTGATAAACCACAAATATCTTAATATAAGTATGTTGCAAATATTGTAGAGGACATGATTATACTAAAAAATATTTTTTATCTAAATTCAAATTTAACTAGGCATCTCGTATTTTTATTTACTAACTCTGGCAACACAAGTACCCAAAGGTAATCTCAAGTCTCAAAGGAAAGTATTTAATTTAGGGTGTTGGCACAACTGTTTCAAAAACATACTAAAATTTTTAACTATTTGGTTACAGTCAGTTTCCAGTGTCTATGGATATACTATTTTTCCCTTCCTTGTAAGATGCCCTTCTCTCTAGATTTAACTGCCAATAGTTTAAACTTGCCAGGATTCCATGGGAAAGTCTCACTCTTTTTTTCTTGAGACATTTAACCCAAGTGGAGGGATTTACTGAGTGCCACATTAATGACTTCTGAGTTTTAGCAACAGGTTTTAGCTCCCCCCAAATTAGTCTTTGCCATGAGGCTGAGTTTTAATTGGCCTCTGTCATTAAAATCTCCTAATATTATATTTTACTGAGAGAAATTAAGAAAAAAATTACATCATTCATCCCTGTTAGTAAATTGGCCAATTATTTTTGAGTTCCTCTCTTTCTTAAAGTACCTTATCACATGCAGCCAATAGCACATGTGCAGCTTTCTGTTTTCCAACTTATTCACCCACAAAACTTATCCAGTACATTACCTATCCTCTAAGTTATGAGAGGCAATGGTTATGTAACGTTTCACCTGTGCACATGCACAATGGGTTGCCATCTGTCTAATCAACGGTAAATACTTTCTCACCATCTTCCCAGTCCAAACCCAGTAGCACATGTATTGGTGTGGTTGTTTCAGCAGAACACTTCACAAGTTCAGGTTTTTTAATTGGTCATCGTTGCTAGGTTATACTACAGCATGAGAGAATCTTAGTAGCTTATTACAACTAAGGCGTATCTCTCATTCTCATCAAGTGATACATATAGATTGAATCAGTTATAGCTCGGTTCTATGAGATATATTCATTCTGGGACCCAGGCTGAAAGAAGAGTCTCTATTTGGGACATTGATATTTTCATGCAAGAGAAATACATAACAATAGATGCTTCCTGTAGGAGTTTTGTCATAGGGTCCCTAACTACTTTCCCTCATGTCTGATTAGCCAAAGCAAGTTATAACATCAGTGGTTCAAGAAGTATACTCTTATCACAGAGAGGATACAGGGATAAATGGGAAGTCTCAGACTATTGACAATGTTACCAAATTATTTTTAAATAAAAATTTTTAATGTTTATTTATTTTTGAGAGAGAGAGAGTGTGAGCAGGGGAGGGTCAGAGAGAGGGAGACAGAGAATCCCCAGCAGGCTCCATGCTGTCAGCTCAGGGCGCAACACCAGGCTTGAACCCATGAACTGTGAATTCATGACCTGAGCTGAAATCAAGACTTGGTTGCTGAACCAACTGAGCCACTCAGGCACCCCTAAATAAACTTTTTAAATTTAGTATAGTTTTAGATTTACATTATTAGTATCTTACGTTAGTATAGTTTATTTTCACAATTAGTGAATCAGTATCAATATATTATTATTAACTAAAGTCCACATTTTATTAAGATATTCATAGTTTTTACCTAATATCCATTTACTGTTCTAGGACTCCATGCAGGATATCATATTACATTTAGTTGTCATGTCTCCTTAGGCTCTTTTACTGTGACAGTTTCTCAGGCTTTTCTTATTTTTGAAGATTTTGACAGTTTTGAGAAGTACTAGTCAGGTATTTTGTAGAATGCTCTTCAATTAGGATTTCTCTGACATTTTTCTCATGATTAGATTGAGGTTATGGGCTTTGGGGAGGAGGACCACAGAGGTAAAGTGTTATTCTCATTACATCATATCAAGGATAGATACTATCAATATGACTCATCACTATTGATGTTAATCTTGATCATCTGGTTAAGGTGATGTTTGTCATATTATTCCTATAAGGGAACAATTTTTCCCTGTCTTATACTTTATAAGGAAGTCACTCTACAGAATTTACATTTAAGGAGTAGGCAAATATGCTTTACTTCTTTGAGGGGGAGTATTTACATGCATATTTTTAATTTTTGTGTGGGGAAGATTTGTCTAATTTTTTTATTCATTTATTTTTTCAGCCATGTATTGAATTAATATGTTTATTTATATGTGTTTATTTATAGAATATGTTTAATTAATATGATTAATATTAATCAAGATGTTGACAATGTAGGTTTCATTCTAAGAGCTCTTCTCTTGGCTTTAGGTGACCACCTTCTTGCTGTGTGCTCACATGATCTCTTCTTTGGGTGGACACAGGGGTAGAGCTCTCTGGTGTCTCTTCTTATAAAAACACTAATCCCATCTTCTGAGGGCCCCACCTTTATGACCTCATCTAGTGCTAGTTATCTCCCCAATCCCCATTTCCAAACATCATAACATTGAGAGGCAAGGCTTCAACATATGAATTTTGGGAAGACACATACTCAGTCCCAAAGAGTACTCATTGGTGTTTATTTTATACTTTGAGTTATAATCCAACACTATTTTGATGGTTACATTTTTCTCCTTTTGATCATTGGGAGCTCTTTTACTTGGCTTTTATGTCCCTTTAACATAACTCTGTGTGTGTGTGTGTGTGTGTGTGTGTGTGTGTGTGTGTTTGCATGTGTTAGCGTGTGTTAGCATTTCCTTGTTTCCATGCAGTAGAAAATGTTCATCTTGTAAATTTTCTGCTCCAGTCCTAGAGTGAGCTCTTTCTCCAAGGATCCCTGGTTCCTTTGATTGATAATGGTATTAGAAACCAAGAGCAGAGTACTTGGTGTACTTGCTATTAATGAGGTGTTGTTGCTTCCAGGCTCTCTCATCTGCAAGAGCTAGAAATATATGTGTGCATACTACCTCATGTGCATACACGTATCTATAAATATTTTCATGTCTATCTATCTATCTATCTATCTATCTATCTATCTATCTATCTATCTATATCAAGCTAAACATGAATTTATACTGATATTTCCGTCTAATTCATTGGCATATGGATTATTCTGGCTTTTCCCTTTGCTTATTTGAAACCTCATTCCAACAGTGAGAAACTTAGCTCCCACCTTCCTCCATTCACTTACTTGCTTGTCAAATTCTAGTGTACATGTATAGTGGCTTCAGAATTGTTAGCTCAAACCCCTGTATGAAACAATTTTATCAACTAGATTATATATTTTTTTGACTTTAGTCTTACAGACTGAACTCATTTCTAAAATTGTTTAGGTCAGCAATTTATTCTCCCACCCCATTGAGTGAGGTTATTTCACACAGTTGTAATACATTTAGATTTTTTTTTGTCACAGTATGCATTCCATCTTGGAATTCTTCAACTTCTTAGTTTTTTTTTTTTTTAATTAACATACATTAAGTTGTAGGTTTTATGCAATAAAGTTCTGTGAGTTTTGACACATGCTTAATGTTTTATATTCACCATTATATAGTATCATACAGAATAGTTTGACCACCATAAAAATATTCTGTGCCTCATATATTCCACCCTTTCTTCCCAATGACAAATGAAGTTGAGGCTCCTTTTATATGCCTGTTTGCCATCTGGATATCTTCTTTGGTGAGGTGTATGTTCAAATCTGCTCATTTCTGAACTGGGTGGTTTGTTTTCCTTTTGCTGATTTTTAAGAGTTCTTTGTATGTTTTTAGATACAAGTCTTTATTAAATATATGTTTTCAAATATTTTCTCCCACTCTGTGGCTTGTCTCTGCATTTTCTTAATAGCGTCTTTTTCAGGGAAGAAGCTTTTTACTTTAATAAAGTCAAACCTGTAATGTGCTTTTCATGGCTCACGCTTTGGTAATGAGTATCTAAAAACTCATCACAAAAACCTAGGCCACCTAGATTTTCTACTCTGGTTTATTCCATAAGGTTTATAATTTCCATTTTACATTTAGGTCTGTGATTCATTTAGTTTTTATTTTTGGTATGTGTAAGATCTGTGTCTAGGGTTTGTTTGTTAGTTGGTTTGTTTTGTATTTGTACGACTAATTGTTCCAGAACCACTTATTGAAAAAACTATTCTCTCTTCATTGAATTGCCTTTTTGCACCTTTGTCAAAATTTAGTTGGTTACCTTTGTATGGGCTGTATCTGGGTCCTGTTTTCTGTTCCATTGATCCGTGTGGCTCTTCTTTCACCAATGGCACGTTGCCTTAACCATTATAGGTTAATAGCGATTCTTGAAATTGGGTAACAATAATCCCCCAACTTTGTTCTTGTTTAGTGTTGTGTTGGCTATTGCATGTCCTCTGATTTCCACATAACTTTTTAGTACCAGTTTGTCAGTATCTACAAAATACATGCTGAGATTTTGATTAGCGTTGTATTGAATCCGTAGCTCAAGGTGAGAGTAATTAACATCTTAACAATACTGAAAGTTTTAATTCATGAAACATGAAATATCTCTCAATTTTTTTCTACAAAGAGTAGCTCACTCTATAAGCTAAAAAATAAGTCCTTGGAGTAAATAATTGCAATTAAAATTTAAATATTCAAACATATATCATGAAAAAAATTAAGAAAAACAATGTACACTTGAAACTAACATAACACTGTATATTAAGTAATTAGAATTAAAATGAAAACTTAAAAAAAGCAGAAAAAAATACATAGCAGTGCCTCTATCCTAAGATTCATGTAGATAAGTCTATTCTCCAAATATCTGATGTTGACTTTGTTATAAGTGCTTCCTACTATATGCACAAAATTGTACAACCATCACCACTATTCTTTTCTTTCTTTCTTTCTCTCTTTCTTTTTCTTTCTTTCTTTCTTTCTTTCTTTCTTTCTTTCTTTCTTTCTTTCTTTCTCTCTTTTTTTTTCTTTCTTTCTTTCTTTCTTTCTTTCTTTCTTTCTTTCTTTCTTTCTTTCTCTTAGCCTAGAACACCCACTAAATGAAGAACTGTTCTTCAAGGAATTATCTACTCATATGGTGTTGGGATCATTCCCCAATTCATTTGTAGTCCTAGCCCTATAAAATCTAGTATTACATTTCCCTTAGAAAAATGAATTGGAAAGTATAATATCTAAGGAAAGGCTAGTATCTCCCTATTTGTATATTTCAAAATTTCTATGATTAGTGTTTTATATTTTTATGGATATAAATATGTACGTATTTTATTATACTGAATGATTTCATATTTTTGGTACTGTTGTAAGTGGTGCTTTTTAAAAAAAATTCAAATTCCAATTGTTCATTTCTCCTATACACAAAACAAATTGTCTTCTGCTTATCAACTTGTATTCTGTTACCTCATTATACTTGCTTATTAATTCCAAGAATTTATTTTCAGATTTTTTGGGGGGTTTCTAAATGGACAATCATGTTATCTGAAAATAAAGACAGTTCTTTTTTTCTTCTCAAGTCTACTTGCCTTTCACTTTCTGTTCATGTCTCACCACAAAAGCTAGGACTTCCAATACCATGTTGAATAGGAGTAGTGAGAGAAAACATCCTTGCTATGTCCAATCTTAAGTAAAAACAAATCCAGATTTTTATATTAAGTAGGATATTGACTTTAGGTTTTTTTTTGTTTGTTTTGTTTTGTTTTTGTTTTGTTTTGTTTTGTTTTGTTTGTAGATGTTCTTTATCAGGCTGAGGAAGTCCTCTCTATTCCTGGTTTATTGAGAGTTTTTATTATGAATTGGTGCTGTATTTTCACAACTTTTCCTCCCAAAATGGATAGAACATAGGATTTTTCTTCTTTTTCCTATTGATTGACTTTTTTAAAGTTTATTTATTTATTGTAAGAGAGAGAGACAGCAAGTGGGGAAGGGGCAGAGAGAGGAAGAGAAAGAGAGAATCCCAAGCACTGACAGTGTGGAGCCTGACACAGGGCTTGAACCCATGAACCTTGAGATCATGACCTGAGCCAAAACCAAGAGTCAGATGTTGAACCAGCTGAGCCACCCAGACGCCCCTCCTATTGCTTGATTTTTAAATATTGTACCAGCATTGAATACCTGGAATGAATCCTCATTTCTTGTGTGTAGTTCTTTATTGGCTTCTATTTACTAATATTTTGTTGAAAATTGTTATGTCTATGTTCATGAGATATTATTGTGTAGTTTTGTTTTCTTACAATGTTTTTGCCGGCTTTAGTATTAGAATAATGCTGGATTCAGAATAAGTATGGAAGGATTCTCTATAGCTTCTATTTTCTGGAAGAAATTGTGAAAAAAAATGATATTATTTATTCCATAAATGTGTGGTAGAATTCCCCTGTAAAATCCTCTGGACCTGGTGCTTTCTTTTTTGGAAGGTTATTAATTATTGATTTAATTTATGTAGTAGACATAGGTTAATTGGATTATTTTCTTGTGTGAATTTTATATTTTGTGTCTTTCAAGGAATTTATCTGTTTCACCTAAATTATCAAATTTGTGAACATAGAGTTCATAGTATTCCCTCATTATACTTTTAATGTACACGGGATCAGTAGTGATTTTTTTTCTCATTTTCTATGCACATAGTTTTTATTTCTCACTCTTTGTTGGTTAATCAAGCTAGACCTTATCAGTTTTATTGATATTTTTTAATATTCAGCTTTTAATTTCATTTTCCCTATCATTTTTGTCTTTCAATTTCACATATTTCTGCTCTAATCATTATTTTTTCTTCTTTGACTTAGGCATACATACATTGTACTTATTTCTCTTTTTTACTAAGATGGAAGCTTCAGTATTGATTTTAGATCCTTACTTTTTTCTCATGTATATGTCTAATGTATAAATTTCCCTCTCCACACTGCTTTTACTATATCCCACAAATTTGTATAGGTTGTTCTTTCATTTACATTTACTTCAAATATTTTTATAAAATTTATCTTGAGCTTTCTCTTTGACCCGTATGTTATTGAGAACTGGGTTAGTATTTGAGGACTTTCGAGATATCTTTTTGTTATTGACTTCTAGTTTGATTCTATTATATGAAAACAAATTTTATATGATTTCTATTCCTCTTTATATGTTACGATCTGTTCTATGGCCCAGAATATACTCTGTCTTGGTCAGTGTTTCCTGAGAGCTTCAAAAGAGTATGTATTTTGCTGTTGTTTGATGGAGTATTCTATAAATATTAATTAGATCAAGTTGATTAATAGTGCTGCTCTGGTAATCTATAACTTTGCTGATTTTCTGTCTGCTTGTGTATTAATTTTTGGTTGGCCCAACAATTACTTACAGAAAGGCATTGAAATCTCCAATACACTAGTGGATTTTTAAATTTCTTCTTGTGATTCTGTTTTCGCTTCATATATTTTGATGGTCTGTGGTTAGGTGTATATACCTTTAGCATTGTTATATCTTCCTGGAGAATTGATTCCTTTTCATTATGCAGTGCTATAATAATCCTTATTCTAAGTCTGCATTGTCTGGAATTATACAGCTACTTCAGTTTTCTTTGAATTAGTGTTAGCATTATATACATTGAGAACTCTGCAACTAGAGATGGGAGTAAGGGTTAGAAGAAAAGGCTATACCTTTAGAAAAATAAATAATAACAATTAAGCCATTAATTTAACTACATTTTTATATTTATTTATGATTCTAATGTGGTTAATATTTTCACTGGGCATTAACATTATTTCAGGCAGTGATTATATCATACTCATGCATTTCCCACAGTGTCCATTAAATAACTTGTGTATACTGTACTTAACGTGCTATCTTAATGTACTAGTATTTTTATATTTGTTTAGTTGATTGCTAAGTTATTTTTCATAACTGAGTTGTTACTATAGTTGTCACGTTATACATAGCAATGTTGTTTCAATAAATATCTGTTGGACAAATGCATGATCTAAATGTGAGGAGTTAATAGAACGACTTGCCTGTATGGAACAGAATTTTTTTGCTGGAGAATAGCAAGGAATATGTGAGGCAAAAGCATGAACAGTTAAAAAGATTTCTTTAAAAAATTTTTGTAATGTTTCTATTTATTTTTGAGAGAGAGAGAGAGGGAGGGAGAGGGGCAGAGAGAGAGGGAGACACAGAATCCAAAGCAGGCTCCAGGCTCTGAGCTGTTAGCACAGAGCCCAACGCGGGGCTTGAACCCATGCGCTGTGAGATGATGACCTGAGCTAAAGTTGGACGCCCAAGCGACTGAGCCACCCAGGCACTCTAAAAAGATGTATTATAAATTTAAACTTTGTAGGAAATGTAAAGACAAATAATATTTTCATGAACTCAGACTCTTAAGGTATTAAAATAGTGACCACAAGTGAGGTATTAAAGCTGGTGCTACACCAATTCAGTGTATATTAAACAGGTTAGAGTTAACTTTGCGATCAGCATAAACTATAAAGAAGATTTCAAAATAGAAAATGATTATATAGTTTACATACACTGCAAGGCTTACCGGAGGATCATAGAGAGGTTCATTGAATTTTTGCTGGCTAATAAAATTTAAATAAATTTAATTATAAAAATATCCTATTAATTCTTACCATTTTACCATCAATGGGATTACAGAAAATAAATTCAGTTACTGAAAAAAATCTGCAAAATAGAGCTCATATTTGAATGAAAATATAGTTGCTTGAAACTCTCCCAAATTATTATTTTATGTCACTACTTTGGAAGCCACTGATCAATGTACACTTAACTAAGAAGATATATAAAAATGCAAGTTTGTATTTTGAAACAAATCTAAATTTGCTTATTAGGTAGAGAGAAACTAAATTCTAAATCACATGTCTGAAAACAAAGATCTACGTGAAATTTTAGTATCCCATCTCATCTAGCTAAGTCTTCCTCAGTATGAATGTGCCATCGCCATTAAATGAGAATAGGGAAAGAAACTGAGAATTTAGAAATATCAAGGTCCATTGCTTTTCAGAAGCAGCATCTGCAGATTGGGTTTGTTTATGCTGTATCTGTTGATAAATTTGATTTCCTAGAATGTTACATTCTCACTTATAGAATGACCTCACTTTGAAAGAATGATGAATGGTAGAAATAACTCTAGACTAAGTTTCAGAAGACCTGAACTGCCACATGTCTGTTTTCTCTAAAGTGAGGAAGTTGGACTTAGTCTTAAAAATCACAAAATAGGGGCGCCTGGGTGGCGCAGTCGGTTAAGCGTCTGACTTCAGCCAGGTCACGATCTCGCGGTCCGTGAGTTCGAGCCCCGCGTCGGGCTCTGGGCTGATGGCTCAGAGCCTGGAGCCTGTTTCTGATTCTGTGTCTCCCTCTCTCTCTGACCCTCCCCCGTTCATGCTCTGTCTCTCTCTGTCCCAAAAATAAATAAACGTTGAAAAAAAAAATTAAATAAAAAAAAATCACAAAATAATAATTGAGATTTTGCTACTTCATTCTTTTTACAATGGATTAAAATAGAAACATACCATTACCTAAGGATTTGGGCCAGTATATTTCACATACAAATTTAAATTGAGTAACCAAATCTTAGGAGAGTATTAAACATCTTCTAAAACATGGCAGGGGAAGTATCCCATAGAAACTTTAATTATACAAGTATCTGAATGCCTTGTGGCCTAGATTCCCCATTGTCAGAGTGATGATTAAATTAAAAATATCCCTGAACATTAGCCACACAACTAGAATAGCACTTGAGTAGTTATTCCTTACATTCAGCTCTAAAATATGCCAAATTTATGTTTATAAACAATCTTCATTAAGTCTGACAGGCACTGTTGATCCGAGTTAAGTCTCTAATTCTGGGCATCCAAGGCCTCTGTCCTCTCTTTCTTCATCTCTTATTGTTTTCATGATGAGATGAATTAAAATTCTTATTTGTTATGCATTCGGTGTACCACCGCTCTTCCTGCTCATCTGTGCTTATAAGATTTTACTCTGCTTGCATAAGTGTTCATGAGCCCTCAATTTTGAACAGCTGTGAGGAAGGCTGGTTAACTATTTGTAAACACCACCCAATGATCCTTGACAGTAATGGAAGTCTTGCAGAATACTGAAGTGCTATTTTATTGGGAGTGATAATGAGACTGTCTTGTCCAGGGGTCTGGTTATTACACCAATACCGAACATTATTGTTTATTTGTGTGGTGTAAAATAATTAATTAGTCACATTTTTTCCCCAAGGAGGCTCTATCCATACTGAGGGAAAAAATGGTGTGTATAGCTCTTACCTTTATTGTGATAATTCAAACTTGTACCATTTTTGAGCTTTCTATCTGGTTTGGGTAGCTTTGAGAACAAATATCAAATTTTTATATTTTGGATTGCCCTTTCTTTTCAAGAGTAAAATGGTATTATGTGAATAAGATACTATTCATATAATATATAGGATAGCTTATATCACACAATACACAATATATACATTATTATGTAGAAATACATTATTATGAAGACATGAACATTTTTCCTATATGGTCACCAAGCTTAGAAATAAAAATTGCTTTTATTTTATCAATTTCAAGTTTGCTGTGAGGAGATACTCTTAACAATGGGAGTTGGTTAATAGGGACAATACCTATTGGAAAAGGGCCTGGCACTCATTTAAGGCATCAATAAATTATTGTTGAATAGATGCATAAAAAGTTGTGAAGATTTCCCCTTTTAATCTGAGAGCATGTATCTTTTTAAGTTGCAAAGATGCAAATAAAATACACGTTTTCTCATTGCAATTCAGAGCCTGTGCTGCTCTATCTTTATGCATGTAGCTTTATATACCAAAATCTTTATCTCACTAAAGTCATTTTGTAGATTTCTATATATACTTAGTGCACATTTTTCATGAAGTATGCACAATGCTGAAGTATTTATAAGTTGTTGCTCATATGAATGAGATGTATTTTTAAATTTTATTCTCCTACTGGTTATGGTAGTAATGGTAGGAATAAAAATAACGTCATTTACACTAGACTCTCTAATTTGCTCAAAAACATTTTTGAATGCCTACTATGTGCAAGGGACTATGCTAGGCACTGGGATAAGTGGTGGAAAATATAGAGAATCTGTCTTCAAGTAGTTGATGGTCAACATGGGTCAATAACTATCTTGAGGAAAAACAGAATAGTTCTATTGAGACTGTCAGAACACAACTGTCCCTTGGCTCTCTTGCATTTCTAAACTTCTTGCTAGCAGAGGCAGTGACTACCTTTGTTCGCAACTATCTTTTCACTGATGTTGTACAGTAAATAGCCTTGGAAGATAGAGACACAGTGTTTCATTCCAGAGCAAACTGCAGATTTGTTTACAGTCTTGGAACATATAGTCTCTTTTGCTAGCAAAGACAGACATGCTTACTGACCATTATAAAAGGCAGCTTGTCTAAGCTCAAGGTTGCTGTCCTGTAAGGTGATCTACATATTGCATGTGTCATTCGACCCTCTTTGCATCATCTTGTGAGAATTGGGCTCAGAGAACCGGAGCAAATACTAAAACTGTTTCCTCTATTACCATGAGTAATAAAGTCTTTTGTTCTGATATAGGAATCTCATGTCTTCTGCCAGCAACCATGAAACTGGGGCAGGCTAACTGGTTAACTTACAGAGTTACATATCAGATCCTTCAGAATGCTGGACAGATACCTGAAGTCAAAGTAGGACATAGCCAAGCCACAGTGGGACAGGAGTGGGGATGCCAAAGGGAGCATTTTAAGGAAAGAGCTATCCTGTTCATAGGCTTAGTTTGTTCAGTATTACAGAAGCAAACCTGGGGTGGGGGATATGAATTAGGAAGACTTGAAATTGTTGTTTTATTGAGTGCTCACTGTGTTTCAAGAAATTTTCTCTACACATTACATAAATTATCTTATTTGATTTTCAACAACTGATTACATAAGCATAATTTCTATTCCCATTTCATAGATGAAGAAATGAAGACAGAGAAAGAACAAGTAACATGTCCAAATTTATATAGTTTGTTTAGAGGTGGAGTCAAGATTTGAGTACAAACTGGATGAGTTTAGAGCCCATGACCCTTACCACTGGACATATACTTTGAGAGAATCTTGGACTGAGACAACATTGTAAAAGACTGCTTAAAGCACAGTGAGAATGGTGGGTTTTATTCCAAGTAAAAGGGGTAACCACCAAAAGGCAGGGAAATGACCTGGTTAGTTGTAAAGTGTATGCTCCGAACAAGGATACAATCAGAGGTACTTGAAGAGTGGTTGCAATTGTGTAGGCTAAAGAAGATGATGGAAAGAAGGTAAAAAGACAAATTGTGATCTTCTATAAGCTTTAAAAAAATATGTACTACCAAGTACAAAGTCTGGTGAACAGTATGAACTCAAAAACATATTTCAAATTAATTAATTAATCAGTTCACTATCAATAAACTATTTTATAATTGTAATTATTTTATAATTAATTTTTGCCTTTCAAATAAATATAATATCTTCCCATAATTTTATCTTGTTCTGCATCTTTCTATTTGTTTTTAATCTGTGTCTGGTATTACTGTACTGCTAGAAATGAAAAAATAGTAGTCAATAACAATATTTATTTAATTTATGTTTATTCATGTAAATTTAAAGAGTATGCCTCTGGGATATGGGTTTCTTTAAAGGGCCCAACAGTAGATTCATTAGGCTTTGAGGGCCATTCTGTCTGTGTTGCAAGTGCTGGAACCTGCTGTTATAATGAGAAAGTGACTATAGACCATGTATCAATGAATGGCCAAGTCTTTTTTCCAACAAAATTTTATGTAGGCACTGCTTTAGAATATATCTATGAATTATTTTTGATATTTTCCTAAGCATATTTAATTTATTAATTTAACAAACTTTTACTGAATATATACAATGTACTAGAAACTGTGTTAGAGGTCAGAATGCAGCAATGTGCAAATCGTTGTCCTCAGTGGAGCTTAGAGTACAATAAGATGTAATTTAAAATCAGTGTGTGTGTGTGTGTGTGTGTGTGTCTGAGTGAATGTGTTTATACAGGTCCTAGTGATGGGAAATTTTATTTAAATGTTAGCCATTAGGGACATCCAGTCACATTGGAACATATTTTATTTGTTTTAGCTAGGTCATCAGAATGGAAATTTGATGACAAACAAGTCATTTTGACTCAGCCAGTAATAGCATTTTAATATATACATGTAAAAATGGTGATTCCTCTTCTTCCATTACTCACACATAAATATGTATAGTGCATGGCATAAAAAATTCTCTGGGAAAGTGTGAGTAAAACTAGTTAATGAATCCAGGTTCTTCTGGAACCAAAGCTTCTGAAATCCAGATTTCTACCTTCAGAGATGAACATTGAATCATGTCTCATATAATTAAACAGTCCTGATTAAAACCAGCTAGTAGGCAAGGTTAACAATACCCACCAAATCCCTACCTAGGGAAATTTACCATGGAGGAGAGGAAAACTTTGGCAAAGGATCAGGCATCAAATACTAGGGCCCAAGTGACCATATGAAGTTGCACCTACCCTGACCCAGTCTCAACAGCAACATGGGTATGCATTTGGTAAAATACATATGAATGTGTATGCATGTACATGTACATTTATGAAATTTTTAAGAGATATGCCATGGCAAAATCATAAGATAGTACAGCTTTCTTGGTATTAGCTTTTTGGTCAGGGATAAGGCAAAATTCCCAAACATAAGACATGACAAACTACTGTTTCACAAGCAGTTCTGTTGGTCCTTGACTTCTAGCACATGTCCTACTGCAGTCTACATCTTGCATCAGACAATTGCACTGCTTGACCTGGGTGATTTTTTGTCATACATTGGTTAACTTGGGGCATTAAAAAAAAAACTGAAGTTTGCATTGCAAATCAAGATTTCATATTTTTAGCAGCCATAACATGCAGCCATGAGAGAACGGAACAGAATACCAGGACTCTTTCAATTTTGAGCAAACTTTTTTCATTGAAGTATAATTGACACGCAATATTATATTAGTTTCAGGTGTAAAAAATATTTATTTGAAAATTCTGTACATTATTCAGTGCTCACTCTGGTAAGTGTAGTCACCATTTGTCACCATACAATGTTGTTACAAATATAAACCACATTCCCTATGGTGTACTGTTCATCTCTGTGCCTTCTTCCTTTTGTAACTGGAAGTTTGTACCTCGTAATTCCCTCCATTTGCTAATCTCCGCCCTTACCTCCCCTCTGGCAACCATCCGTTGTACTCTGTATTTAGAATTCTTTTGCTGTTGTTCATTTGTTTCATTTTTTAAATTCCACATATTAATGCAATCACATGGCCTTAGTCTTTCCCTGTCTGACTTACTTCAATTAGCATAATACCCTCAGGGTACACCCATGTTGTTGCAAATGGCAAGATTTTATTCTTTTTTATGGCTCGGTAATATATATATATATATATTACCAAGAAGATATTGGAGATATATCTTCTTTTTTTATTCATCTATCAATGGACACTTGGGTTGCCTCCCTATCTTGGCTATAATAAATATTGCTACAATAAACATAGGAGTATAAATATCTTTTCAAAGTGTGTTTTTGGGATTTGGATAAATATTCAGCAGTGGAATTTCTAGATCATATGGTATCTGTATTTAAAAATTTTTGAGGAATCCCCATACTGTTTTCCAAAATGGTTGAACCAATTTACATTCTCATCAACAGTGCATGAGGGTTCCCTTTTCTCACCAACACTTGTTAACTCTTGCCTTTTTGATACTAGCCATTCTGACTGGTGTGAATGATATTTCACTGTGGTTTTGATTTGCATTTCGTATTTAATCAATTAAAGTTTTAAATAATTAATTTTAGTCTAATTAATTTCATTTAATTGATACATTTAATTAATTTACCCTGATTAAAATTTTAACTAATTAAAATTTAATGATTTAAAATATGTGACTTATTTTTATATCACTAGTCTTTTAGCAACATATTATGAAAGATAAATTCAATATTGTTTTCTGTATCATTTACATAATTTTTGTTGTTATTAGGATGGGGTATTGGTTTTGACATAATCATCCATTTGGTGATCACTCAACTTCTTATTTAAACTCAAACATTGAATTGTCCTTGGATTTCTAATATAAACTCTGTCTAGTAGTAAACTCTATCTTGAGTGAAAATAAAATTTATTCAGCATTAACTCTGTGTTATTGCTCTATTAGTCAGTTATATTGACTATTTCAGTGATTCTGACAAAATATTTAACTACAGGCATTCTTTCCTCAGTATTTTTAATTGTGGGACTCAGAGAAGTTAAATAAATTACGTAAGATTCAACAACTAATAAGTCAAAAACTGAACTTCAACAATAAATCCATGTGACTTCATTGGACCAAATTGTTTATCTTATTACAGGTTATACTTTCATCAACTATCGAGTTGCATTTGCTTATAATGTTTTTAATATTTCTTCCCTTATATGAATAAGTAGTATTAATCTAGTTTTCTTTATTATGATTTTTACCACATTTAAAAATGAAAAACATAGAAGAAATTTTAAATGAGAATATTCATTCAACTCTATATAAATGAATATGACAATCTAAATGAAGTATGTGATTTGCCAGCAAAAATTGATTGACAAAAATTAAGAAATCAAACCTAAACAAAGAAACAAAAATCACTGTAGAAGAAATTTGGAAAATGGACAAAGGAAACCTCCCAAAAGTGAAGGTAAAGAAGGTAAAGATTTAAGTACAAATTATTATTATTATTAATTATTATTATCATTAGTAGTAGTAGTATTTATGAATGCAGAGCAGATGCCAGGTATAGAGTATAGCCAATAACATTAAAAACAAACCAAATGGCAACCTAACTATATTCTCAGCAAAACATTAATTTATGATATTTCTCCAAAAACCAACACAGTGCCATGTTCAACAATAAAATGAAAAACAAAACAACCAGCAGTTGCTACCTTAGACCTCAAGACATAGTTTCTTACAGCATTTCATGTCTACAGTTTGGTTCTCTGTTTCAGAGCATGAATTACTTTTCAGATGAAAAACCTGGGATGGCGGAGGTTTGTTTATGTGTGTTGGGGGAGAATCCAGGGTGGAAAAATAGGGGGGAGTAACAAGAGATTCATTTCTCTGGTCAGGCAACCAAGTGAGGAGGTAGTTATTTAGAGAGCTTCTCAAGTAGAGAATATTGTACTGATCTACTGAGAGCTGAGGAGGTAGTAGGAGCTTCCTGTGAGACTCAAGATAGCAACAGGAATACTTACGCAAGAAAGTCAAGACGAGGGTGTCAGTGCAGTTTGACAGTGGCTCTTTTCTGATGCTACAACTTTAAAAGTATTCATTACATTACCACACCCAAGAACCACATAAAAACTCGAGTCCCATCATCACTGCTGTTAAGTTTCTTCATTTGGTACTGGCATATTTATCTTACCAGTGTGCAAAAGGCATATTCAACACCCTGTCTGGTCTTGGCTTAGGTTTCAATGAACAGAATCCCGTAACTCTTGGCCAATTTGTGGGCTTGTTTTTTGGTGACTGTCCTTGTTAGCAAATCACACTTGTTTCATCTGAGTTTTTTACTTGCTTAAGCTGTTCCCTGTAGAGGTTCATATCTGCAAATGATTTGCTATTATTGATGGCACATAAACAGAGGAAGCCTTCACCTGTCCTCATGTATTGGTCTCTCATGGCACTGTATTCTTCTTGACTAGCTGTATCCATTATGTCCAGAACACAGGTTTTACCATCTGTAACCACCTGTTTTCAGTTAAAATCCTCTATGTTGGAATCACATTCATCTACAAAGTGGTTCTGGATTAGCTGGGTTGTCAGTGTGCTTTTCCCAACACCAGCTGCTCCAACTGCCACCAGTTTGTACTCAGTCATTTCACACCAGCAAGAACCTCAAGTTTCACAGCCTCTGCTTCCAACGGATTTAGGACCACAACTGGGGAAAATGTTGGAGACCCCAGAACTACCATCACCAGCCCCCACCAGGGATTAAGTTCAAATCATTTTAAAACTTAAACCAACCAGTATTGCTAATTATATTTAAGTTTTTAATCTGAATTCTGTTTAAGTTGTTGCAAAGAACTAAGAATATAATGCTTGAAACATCTTTTGTGAAATCAGAACATTTATACTTCTGTCAAAGGCAGATAATATTTATAACAACAACAACAAAAAGTCCTTAAGGTCATTTTTTTTTAATTTTTTTTCAACGTTTATTTATTTTTGGGACAGAGAGAGACGGAGCATGAACGGGGGAGGGTCAGAGAGAGAGGGAGACACAGAATCGGAAACAGGCTCCAGGCTCTGAGCCATCAGCCCAGAGCCTGACGCGGGGCTCGAACTCACGGACCGCAAGATCGTGACCTGGCTGAAGTCCGACGCTTAACCGACTGTGCCACCCAGGCGCCCCTTTAAGGTCATTTTTTAATGTTAGTACACAATCCAAAATAAAATTAGATTGTAATTAAGAATTGATATCTACCAGTATTTTAAAAATAAACATAGTCCATAAAAGATTTATAACTGGAATGCAAGGGTGGCTTGTTATTAGGAATACAATATCATTCATCATGTCAGCAAACTAAAGCAGAAAAAATTTTAATAATAAATATTATTTTTAGTCAAGATACAGGTTAATCTACATGATCTCAAAATGACACCAGACTGATGCAAGGTGGATTTACTAGTTAAAACAGCATGCACTGAGAAAATATCCTAGATAAGTAACTGATTTTGAAAAATTCCACAGTCCTGGAAAACAGAAAGGAATAAAAAATAAATCCTGGAAGCTATAACCTTTACCTTGGAACATATAAATAATCCCAAGAGATTTTCTTTGTTTTTGTTCTCAAAAAAAAAAAATTACATAAAATAACGCTTCCATGTGTACTTCAGAACTTCACAAGAAAGAGTCAGATTTATTTCATAAATAAGTAGCTATAATAAGTCAATAGAAATAACAGGAAGAATATTATAGTGGATATTTATAAATTTTTGCCTTTTATTCTTTCCAAAAATAAACAAACAAACAAAAAGGAAAAGTAATCTCACTCCCACTCTGATGCATATAGAGAATTATTCCATACTTATGCTACACCAAAAGATGAATGAAAGATGGGATCATGATCCAAACGAGAGTAATTAAAATTTTCTATTTAGTAAACTGGAAAGGGAAGAGGGCGATGTGTTCCAATCCCAGTTAAAGTTGGATTCTTGAAGAGGAGATGTAAAAACTAGAGATATTAATAGGGATCCCATATTTTCAGCTTTTAGATTAGGATATAGAGAAAGCTAGTCCATAAAAGAAACAAAAACTGATAAAAGAGATGAGAATATAGAAGCCATAAAAATATCTGGAGAGTAAGATAGAATATACACATGAGGTTTCTCACAGTGTGTTGAGTAAGCCCTGACACCAGGCAACTCTGGGTTCAGATGAAGTTTCTCCTTTTGTTTGTAAAATATGCTGGGATCTTTGTATTTTATTTTACATTATTTTTGAGCTAGAAAACTGGCATACTATTTTTAATATATTAAGTCATATATTTTGCCTTTTCTCTAAATTATAGTCTTCTTGACTTCCCAGCCATTAAATAAAAGCATTTCCATCATGCAGGGGAGACTCATGTAATCTGGAACAAAGATGTCAAGTGTATGGTAAATTAGGGCTTTGGTGTTCCAATAAAACAGTAGCTTTGCAGTCTAGGCTTAAATGAAAGACAAATTTATAAATTCCCGTTTTTCTCACATTAAAACAATTGGAGATCTGAAATTTTTATTTTAGTGTATAGAAAAAGATCATGGAATATTATGGAAGTGGATAGGGTAACAGAGAGAGAAAAGAGCAAAAGATCAGATGCTGTGTCTTTAGTTCTCTATTCGACCCCAGTATAGTTCAGCTGAGGATAACCCTAAAGATGAAGATGGGGCAGTGATAGGGGAACCCCAGAGGTAGATGTGTATGTGGGGGATGCTGAAAGGAAAGGAGCCTGGTGCCCCACAATTTGTCAGATCTAGGGAGGAGGCCACTTGGCTGAATGTCCCACACCGACATGGACACACACAGCTGAGTGATGATGGCCAAAAGACCACAGACTGCACCAACCATACTTTTACCTTTGACTGCACAAATTCTGTGCATAATGAGTGAAACGTCTCAAAGTCACTGTGTGTCCTCAGTGAAGAACAGGGAAATCATTGGTTAATTAGGGAGGGGCTCTTAAAGAAGGGACCAATGAGCATCTGGCTGAGATTCAGCAGAGCAGCAGCGTCGGGGGAAAGCTGAGGCGGGGCCACATCAAAGTAGTGGAGCCTGTTGGTCGAAGAAAAGGGACCTCTAGGCACTGACTGTGCAGAGACAAAACAAAACCTAAACATGACTTTCATTAGCCACAATACTGAGAATAGATAACAGTAGGATGAGCAACAGTAGGATGTCTAGGGACATCCTAGAGAAGGCTGCTACCCAATTTGGGTTTTTTGTGATGCCCCATGGTATGTCCAGGTACCCTTTGGCTAGAAGGAAGAGAAAAGGGTAGAGATAACACCAAAGGGATGATTTTAAAAGGAAAAAATAAGTAACCTTTAAGTGACGTATTTGAAATCCCATCCATCTTAGCTTCTCCTACCACCATTAAAGAGAATCTAAGCTTGAGAAAACTATGCAAACAGTTGTATATTAAAAAAACAGAATGTGACTTTTTTGCATATGTAAGTTTAGCATATGTGGATTTTAATTACCCACTCTACACTAGTAATTGCTAGTTTCTCTTATCTAACACCAAAGTTCTTTAAAAAAAAATTTTTTTTAATGTTTATTCACTTTTTGAGAGACAGAGAGAGACAGAGCATGAGCAGGGGAGGGGCAGGGAGAGAGGGAGACACAGAAAGTGAAACAGGCTCTGGGCTGTGAGCTGTCAGCACAGAGCTCGACGCTGGGCTGGAACTCAGGAACTGCAAGATCATGACTTGAACCGAAGTCGGACTCTTAACTGTCTGAGCCACCCAGGCACCCCTAAAACCAAAGTTCTAACAAATGTCAGCACTGAGCAAGGAAATAAGAGACTGATTCATTACTGCTGACTCTATCCCTACATCAGATGGGATAATATCACACCTGTAATGACTATCAGAAAGAGTGATCACACCTATACTTCCCTTATGTTGCAGCACGGTCATTACATAATTAAATTGTTAATACTTGTCAACATTTGTTTTGTTCTGTGGGAGATTATCACAAATACCCTTTGGTTACCATTGCCTAAAGACCATTAGTAGTCAGCCAAGTAAGTTTATTATGGAAAATTCTTACTTTTAAACAATTTATTGAATTAAATCATTTTTGAAATCAAAATTCCAATTTGGAAATCCATTTCCTTCATTCAGTTATGTTTTTACACTACTGAATTGGGGTATCCTTCAAGGGAAAGAAATAGTATAAGTAGAACATACTTATGTCAATAGTTTATATTGAACTCAACTGGTAATAACTTTATTACCTTTCCACAAGCACATATGAAATAAGTTGCTCCTCTGGTGAAAACCCCAAGGTGACTGAAAACACACATATCACAAAACACTGCAGTGTGCATGAGTTGGCAGTCTTGGTGAAGAAGCAAGTTACTTCACTCTTCTTCAGTACTTCCTCCACTCATCAAGAAAAGTCGAAGGCAGAGTGGGAGTGGCAATCATGGGTCAGTATCAATGGAAAGAGAAGAAAGTAAGGGCATGGACTTCCTATTCTGCATGTCAGTTAGGTCATGCTGAGTCAGTTAGGACCCAGCTACCCTTCTCCACTGCAGAGTGTGATCTGCTCAGCAGGACTTTGCAGACTCTGCGGGTCTTTAAAAAATAGGTTCTACAGTGTCCAATAATAGCCACTTTAAGAAATAGGTTCTACAGTGTCCAATAATAAGTACTGTCCAATAAGTGACTTCTTAAGATGCTCAGGGTATTTTGATAAATTGAGAAGTCTCTAAATCAATTATCTCTGTAAGTTTCTTCAATTGTCAAATAAGAATTTAGTGTCTCTAAATCAATTATCTCTGTAAGTTTCTTCAATTGTCAAATAAGAATTTAGATAGTTTTTTTTTTCTTAATTCTGCTTTGAGTGACTGTGCTGGGCCAGGCTGGTGCTTAGCCCATCAATTGCCCTCTTCCCCTTCAAAAACTGCACGTCTAAGTAGAGAGCCCTGGGAGATGATCTTTTTTCAAAATTGATTTCATAATGTCTTTGCTATTAATGATGCTTATAGGGTGTGAAACGTTAAATCATGACCCTGTAGGATTCTGGAACTTTTGCTCAGCCAAAATGTCATTTTATTTTATTCTTTAGGGTTGTACTTCTTACACTAATGTAGGATCTGGCTGTAGACTGTAATTAAACTGTAGTCAATGGGCCTAACTTTCACAAGCAATTAGATGTATTTGCTTTTTTTGCTCCTCTTCTGAGAATATGAACTGGTTTTGTGGAATCACTAAGATGTATCCCTCTGCCCCCACTTTTATTTTAGTTCCTGCTCAGTGCAAAGAGAACACACAGCATTCTGCAATGTTTTTATTCTATTATTGCTTGAAATATTGACTTCACATTCCACTAGAGAAATTGAATGAGTGCAGGAATGTAAAGTACTGTTTAAGCATCTATGTTCCCTTCACCTTTGATGTTTTTCTCTCCATATAACCTTTCTATGCTTCCTACAATTCTACTCTTCTCATGTTACACACAAAGCTGAAAATGGGCAAGGCTCAATGGCCTAGAACATCTTATACTCATGCAAGAATACAAGACACTCGATTATGACATAACTTTGGATATTTTTCACATTAACAAAAAAATAAGAAGATAAACCAAGTCAGAATTTAGACTTCCAAATTACAAGGAAATGGTGTCTACCAATACTAAGATATCACAATTGAGCCAAGTGTCTTTCTTTCCCCAGTTGCTTTTTTGATCACTTTCTTTAAAACATCCACGTGTATGATTGCTATATTGCGATATCTATGTACTCTTGAGAAAGAGCATTGATGAAAATCATTAACTATTGTGTCATCAATAATTATGTGGTTTTCATATCTAGTGATGGAGATAGCTAAAATACCATTGTCATCATTACTATATCCTTTTCTAAATTATTTCTTATCGTTTACAGAATTATATATGTGTTGTTGCTCTGCTATAATCCCAGAGGGCCTTATAAAAATACATAGACACACACATACAGGCGCACATACAGTTTTTCATATTATGTATTATCAGGGGAAGTCTGTGGTGGAAGTGTCTGAGGCTCCTACCACTCTTGATTCCCCATAGCAACATAGTTTTTGGATCAGTCAAAACCCCATAGAGACATATGCAAGAGTTCACATCTTTTATGCTGGACCTCCTCAGGATACACTAATTTGCTACAGCTGCGCCCATGCCCATTCACTCCTAGGTTCCTGGCAAGCCTGACCTTGATGGTTGACAGGTGTGGGAGCTACTGGCTCAGGGGAAAGAAAATTAACCCTATTTCTGCCAGAGCCCTCTTATGGCTGAATGGGAATAATCTTCACTTCTCAGCATGAGAAACTGGTATGAATTTTTTAATCAGTCAGAAACCATGCTAGTCCCAAAAGCATTGGCACACAAGATTATAATTAGAGATGTTGCTTAGAAGTGGAAAGATGAAGATAGGCAACAGCTGGTTCAGTAGCCATGTTAGAAGACCCTTTAACATTCTTATAAAAGAAAATATTTAGAATTCATTGGCATATTTTGAGAAGAGAAGAAAGCCATTTCTCTCTTCCTCCTTCACAATTTGCCCTCTTCAGAAAAAAAAAAGTGTGTGTGTGTGTGGGGGGGTACTTTTATAAATGTTTTAAAAGACTGAGCCATTTTGAAATGGTACATTTTTGACCATTTTAATTATTTGATTTGTTTTCTTTTCTGCTTGGTGCACAGTCAGAGGTAAACTAAAATGGCTTGTGCTGGTAGTGGGCCATCGTAAAAAGCTCAAATGACAGTGGGAAATTGCTTTTGTGATGAAGGGAAGCATTAATAAAAGCTTTGCTCATGTTTACCCTTTTAAATTGGCCCTAGAGGAGTTGATTAAACTACCCCATTGGCAGTGGTTGGTTGATACATACATTGTGAAATGTTCTATGCCTGTAGGTGGTGGTTGAGTTTAGAGGTATCTACATATTTCTCATCTGGTTTGGTATGTCATTGAAGTTTCATTTAAACTTTTTGTCCCCTTGTGATCTGGTAAAAATTTAAGTCTCTGCCCAGAAAGAAAATATTGTTGTATATTTAAGAAAATGTCATATTTTCCTTCCCACAAGGTGAAATAACGTAGGCTCTCAAGACACTAAGTTATTCTACCTGTGATTTCAGGGCTTTAGTAGACACTGGTAGCTAGGATTTTTTTTTCTTTTTAATTTAAAAGTAACCAAAGCAAAATAAAAGGATTTTTTAATGGGAATTTCTTGAATTTAACTATACGTTTGAGATGCCCCAAGAAAGTGCACTAAATAAGTTTTATAGCTCACTTGGGAGTCTTCCGGTTGAGTCAGAAAGTAAGAAAAGATTCATGTGGTTCAGCTGTCTAAGGGTACTCAGCGTGAGAAACCAGTGCAGAGTGAAGGCTCCCTGAGGATGGCCTATCTTATTCCCACTGTTGTGCCATTCCTTAATGCTTGTCTTCTCACCCTGAACAGCATGACAGGTGCTGTGCTCAGAGCATCTGCAAAGGCAGTTAGTAGAAGACAGGATCTCTTATAGAAACTCAAATGTCCTCCTTGGAGGATTCAGTTGATAAGGGTACATATTTGATTTCTGGAAGAATTCTGTTTAACTTTATTTTTGGTTTTGAATCTTAAAATTTTCTCTGGTGAAAGGCAGCTAGTGAGCATCAAAGACGTTTGTACATATTGGAATCATGTGGTTTTTCACACCCAGTGTATAAGGCATAGATTTTTCTCCTAACTTTGTAGAGGAAAATATTGGAACTGTGAAAGGTTGAATTCCTGCTCAGGCATCTAGTAAGTGCGAGGGTCCCAATATTTATCATGATTTTCCTGGATCCAAGACCAACTTCTGTCTAATGCATTAAGCTTTCTCCTCTATATGAAAAAAATAGGAGAAATTTAAGATTTTCCTTAGAAATGCATAATGCGATGAGTCTTAAAGATTTTCTAGTTTAACTCTTCTTCATTTAACATGGACAAAAATGAAGACCTTTGGGAAAAGGGAACTAATCCCAAATCACACTGCTCCTTTTTTTTTTTTTTCCTTTTGAATGGGTTTAAAGTTACAGGCTTATTTAATCATGCATTTTTCTTTTTCTTTTTCTTCTTTTTTTTTGTTATAATTATTTACTTAGACTAACAGAAAAACTTTAACTACATCAGTGTAATCATCATCACAGTCAAAATATAGAACATTTCTACCACTCAAAAACTTCCTTTGTACTCCTTTATGGTCAGTTTCTCTACTACTTACTGATAAGCTTTCTGTCAGCATAGACTAATTTTGCCTGGTCTAAATGTTGTGTATATGAAATCGGACAGCACAAAACTTCTTTAGTTCATTCATTCATGTAGCTAGGGTATCATAGTACTGTCTTTCTTTTTTTAATTGCTGAACAGTATTCCATTATATGCATATCCTATGCTTATCTATTTACTTGGGTTGTTTACAGGTTTTTGCCTATTGAGAAAAAAAACCTATGAGCATTCCTGTGCAAGCCATTTCATACCTCTTAGGTAGATACATAGGTGTAGAGTTGCTTAGTGTTTTGGTAATAAATTGCCAAATTGATTGCCAAAATGGTTATACATTTCTATATTCATAACCAGTAGTGTATGAAACTTCCAGTTGTTCTGTATCTTAGTCAACACCTATATTTTCAGCATTTTTAATTTTACCCATTCTAGTTGTTATAGCAATATCTCATGGTTTTACTTTTTATTTCTCTGAGGCTTGAAAGCATTGAGCATCTTTTCTTGTGTTTGTTGGTCATTCATGTATCTTCTTTGGTGAAATATCTGTTTGAATTTTTTGACCAGTTTTTTACACTTTAGGTTTCTAATTTTCTTCTTGAGTTGGAAAAAATGATTTTATATTTTGGATAGAAGTCCTTTGTCAGTTATATGTAATATAAATGTGTTCACCTAGTGTGTGTTGCCCTTTCAATTAAAAAATTTTTTTTTACTATTTATTTTTAAGAGAGAGGGAAATGGAGCATGAGCAGGGGAGAGTCAGAGAGAGGGAGACACAGAAACCAAAGCAGGCTCCGGTCTCTGAGCTGTTTGAAGTGGGGCTTGAAACCCACGAACTGTGAGATCATGACCTGAGCAGAAGTCAGATGCTTAACTGACTGAGCCACCCAAGCGCCCTTCATTTTTTTAATGATAATATATATAGTATCAATATATCTATCAATATATCTATATATCTATCTGTCTCTATATCTATATAGATGTAGATATAGATATTGCATTCTACCTAGAAACATTTGCCTAATTAAGATTATAATTAATTTTTTCCTGTATTATCATCTGGAATTATAAACTTTAAAGTTTGAACTTTAAAATAAATTTCAAAGTTTATATTTTAAAGTTTAAAATTTTAAGTGTGGAGTTCATCTTTGTGTAGGTTATGAAGTAAGAGTTATAGTTCATTTTTTCCATAAGGATATCTCTTTGTTGAAAATGTTATCTTTTCCCCATTAAATAACTGCAATATGTTTTTTTTCACTTTTCCAAATAGTATTTAAAAATCTACTGACTTAAAAAAATCTCTTACTATGAGTATGTTTGTGTATTTCTACTCTCTCCATTCTTTTCCATTGATCGATACATTTCTTCTTTCACCAATACTGCAATGTCTTGATTACGGTGGCTTTTGAGTAAGTATTGAAATCAAACATGTAAACCACTTTTGGAAAATTGTTCTGGCTATTATAGGTTCTTTGCATTTTTATACAGATTTTAGAATCAGTTTGTCAATGTTAAAAAAAGAAAAAGTGATGAATTATATTGGGATTTTAACCATGATGAGTCTTCCATAACTAGGTTCCTTTTAATTGTCCTAACAATGTTTCAGTTATTCACTGTGTCTCATATATATCTTGAACATATTTTACTAAATTTATCCCTAAATATTTCATGATTTTGTATGCCATTACAAATAGTATGTTTTATTTAAAATTTTATTTTCTAACTATTCTTTTCTAGGATAGAAATACACTTGATTTTTTTATATTGATTTTATATCCTATGACTCTGTTAAACGGGTTTTTTATAGCAGTTTTGCTGTTTTTGATTCGTTAGAATATCTTATATATATGTAATCATGTATCATCTCTTCCTTGTGAATCATCTCTTCACAAGGACAGTTTTATTAATTCTTTTACAATGTTTATATTGTTTATTTTTTTCTTCACTTCTTGCACTGTATAGAATTTCTAGTACAATGTTGACTACAAGTGAAGAAAACAGCCATCTTGCCTTGTTTCCAGTCTTGGGGGAAGGCATTCTGACTTCCAATGTTGTATATGATGCTCATGGCAGGTTTCTCATACATGCCTTCTATAAGGTTGAAAAAATTTTAACTTAAATGAATGATTTCTTTCCAAATGTGTTTTTCTGCACATATTAAAAATTAACATGTGCTCTATTGTTCATTCTATTAAAATGGTCAATTATGTTGATTATTTTTCAAACATTAAATCAACTGTTTAATTCCTGAGGTATACGTCATTCATTCATTCATACATACGTACATACATGCATACATACATCAGTCTACGTAATTATCCTCTTTATATATTCTGAAATTCAGTTTGCTGATATTTTGTTAAGGATTTTTCTGTCTGTGTTCATGATCTATGTTCATGTGTAGTTTTCTTTTAGTATCTTTGACTCGTTTTAGTATCAGCATGCACTTGCTTCATAAAATAAACTGGAATTGTCCCTTCTATTTGTGGAAGAGTTTGCATGTAATTGTCATTGGTTGAAATCAGCTCTTAAGCCATTGAGGCTTATACTGTTGCTTATGGGACGGCCTTTAACCATGAATTTGATTTGTTTGTATTGATTAAGGGCTTCAGGTTTTCTTTTTCCTTTTGTCTCAAATTTTAAAAATTTGTATCTGTTAATGAGTTTGTGCATGTCCTTAAAGTTAGCAAATTTATTGGGATATTTATTAATTATAATCTCCTATTATCTTTTCACTGTCTATAGGATCTGTAGTGAGTTTCACTCTTTCATTCCTGATATTAGTTATTCTTCTGTTCCCTAATGATGATCAGATCTTGTATTTTTAAAAATGTTTACTGAGTTATAATTGATATCAACATTATGTACAGTATAATTATTTTGTATTTGTATGTGTTACGAAATGGTCACCATGATAAATCTATCCATTACCATGCATAGTTACAAAATCTTTTTCTTGTGATGAGAACTTTTAAGATCTAGTCTTTTAGCAGCTTCCAAATATACAATCATTATTAACTGTAGTCACCATGCTGTGCATTATATCCCCATGATTTATTTATTTTATAATTGAAAGTTTGTGCCTTTAGACCCCCTTTACAACTTTCACCCAACCTCCACCCCTCTGCCTCTGGCACCCACCTATCTATTCTCTGTATCTATGAATTTAGTTGTTGTTTTCTTTTTCTGTTAGATTCCACATGTAAGTGAGATCATACAGTATTTGTCTTTGTCTAATTTCACTCAGCATAATGTCATCAAGATCCATCCATGTTGTCACAAATGGCAAGATTTGTGACATGTTTTTATGGCTAAATAACATTTTATATATATTGATGGATTTAAGTTGCTTCTATGTCTTGGCTATTGTAATAATGTTGCAATAAACCTGGGGGTGCATATCTTTCATGGTGGCAAAATGACTAACAATTCCAGGCTTCACACCTTTATAGTACATCTTCCTCTCTCCTAGATGTTTATAGAATAATTCTTCTTGAATCTTAAATAAACCCTTGAAACTGATCATATGTCCATCCAGAAAAATTCTTGGTGGACAAAGAAATGATATATGCTGATTAGAGTAAACTTCAGGTACAGGAATCAAGCACTAAGTTAGATGACATGGAGTTACCTCAACAAAGTTAGACCTATCAGGAATCATCCCCAGAGCCTAGGGTATAATAATAACCTCTAACTTCCAAACACATGGCCTTTTAAAAATGGAAGTATAATGAATAGCAATATCCTGTTAGTTTCAGGTATACTTTATAGTGATTTGATATTTTTATAAATTATGAAATGATACCCATGATAAGTTTAGTTACTTTCTGTCACCATACAAAGTTATTGAAGTATTATTGACTGTATACCATGTGTACATTACACCTCCATGACTTACTTATTTTGTAATAAATTTTGTGCCTCTTAATCCCCTTCACCTATTTTTCCTGCCTCACCAACTCCCCTGTTCTAGTAATCAACAGTTTATTTCTTGTATCTATGAATAATTTTCTGCTTTTTTTCTGATTTTCTGTTTCTTTTGTTCATTTGTTTTGTTTTTTAGAACCCACATACAGGTAAAATCATATGGTATCTGTCTTTGACACTCTCAAGTGTCAAAAATGGCAAGAGTTCATTCTTTTTTATGGCTGAGTACTATTCTATTGTGTATGTATACCATATATTTATCCAGTTATCTATTGATATTCACTTAGTTTGCTTCCATATCTTGGCTATTGTAAATAAAGCTGCAATGAACATTGGGGTACATATATTTCTTTGAGCTGGTACTTTTGTTTTCTTTGTATAAATAGCCAGAAGTGGAATTGATAGATTGTATGATAGCTCTATTTTAAATTTTTTAAGGAAACTCCAAACTGTTTTTCTTAGTGGCTACACCAACTTATATTCCCAATAAAAGTGCTTGAATCTTTCCTTTTCTCCACGTCCACACCAACACTTCTTGTTTTTTGTCAGCCCATCTGACAGGTATGAAATGACATCTCATTATGGTTTCGATTTGCATTTCCCTGATGATTAGTGGTGCTGAGCATCTTTTGATGGGCCCGTTGGCTATCTGTATGCCTTCTTCGGAAAAATGTCCATTCAGATTCTCTGCTCAGTTTTTAAATCAGACTTTTTAAAATATTAAGTAGTATGAGTTATTTATATATTTTGGATATTAAAATCTTTTTGGATGTATGATTTGTAAATATCTTTCCCCATTCAGTAGATTGCCTTTTTGTTTTGTTGATATTTTCCTTTGCTGTGTAAATGATTTTAATTTGAGGTAATTCCATTTGTTTATTTTAGCTTTTGTTGCCCTTGGATGAGGAGACTGGTCCAAAAAAATATTGCTAAGACCTATGTCAAAGAGCCTACTGCCTGTGTTTTGTTCTAGGAGGCTTATGGTTTTAGGTCCAAATTCCTGGCTTTTAAACAGCTTGGAAAAATAGTAAGTCTTGGGGATAAAACATGGGGAAATTTATGATAGCAAACAAACAAACAAAAAAGATTAATTGTAACATTTTCAACCAAAACAATATCCCTTGAAATTAGAATTGCCAAATTTACCAAGTAAAAATACATGACACCAAGTTAAATTTAAATTTCAGATAAATCATGAGTACTTTTCAGTATAAAATTGCTCTCTAAAACACTATACTTGAAATTTCATGTTAACTTCAATACCAAATTGATCTATTTGAAATACACATACACAAAAATCAAGACAACTTCTATATGAAACAAATAAAGATAAGACTAAGATTGCCAGTAGGTTTCAGTTGCATGCATCCAAGATTGTATGAAATCAGTTCAACATAACGTGGTTTCAATGAGGAGGACATATCCTGAAGTTCTCTCTCTGCCTCCTTATTGATTTTTTTGCCGAATTTGGCAAGAGTTTGCTAAGCTCTGTATTGTTGTGGAGCTTTTGTGTTTTTGGTTTTCTGTTTGTTTTGTTTTGTTTTTAGGAAGAAGCTCCCTCTCATATCTCAAGGGGCAGGTCTCTTGTTGCATGCAAGGGGTCTCTTGGTCCAAGGTGCATGACTGCATGGATAAAGTCTCTAACTCCAGACTTAGGAAGTTCATTTGACTCTTGTTTTAAGGATTTTCCCTTAACTTAGCTTTTATTAATAGCAAACTTATATTCCAGGCCCGACTCTTTTTTCCCCCTTGACTTGCAGAACTTGAGAGGGAAGAGGTACTGTTTATATGGCTTCCTTAGAAACCTCAACCCAAATCATGCTTCTTAATGTATACGTGCTGGTACTAAGAAGTTACGGGATATGCTGCATGTTTATATGAATGGCACAAATTCTGGAGTTTTAAATTTAGACCTCTTGAAATAAGGCTCAAATTTTGTGGGATAATATCAAACATGTATTACCCATTTTTAATTATTACAATAAATTATATATAATAATTCAATATAAAAATGAAAATAGTTTCTGAAGACATATAAAAATGGCTTCATAATGTGCGCCATTCTGCGAAATCAAAAAGGAAATGACACTGAAACATTAAATATAAGCAGGAATAGGGGCAACATAGAATAATAGCCCCAAAATACAGATTCTGGAGATACTCAAGTGAATTTTTCTCTCAAATTCATATGTCTGTCCTCTGTCCACAATCCCCCCAAAATAGCCATCCCAAAAGAAGGTAAAGCATGCTTCTAGAAATTTAGGGATTCCAGGTGGGCAGACGAACATGAAAGAAGTTGTGGTAGGCTTTATACAGCTAGTGATATGCTATAATTTGAAATACCTTGAATGAATTTTGCTGTCCTTATCACTACAGTGTTAGGTGCCACATGAAAGCTGTGTTTCAAAATTAACAAAACAAATAGACAAAATCATCCAGAAGCTTCCAGGGATATTACATTCTAGATATGGACTTCATGAGATAGGAACCTCAGGAGTGAGAACCTTTAAAATAAAGTTATTGCCTTAGCCCTTGGTGAGAAGTTTACAAAACAAGCTGTACTTCGCATCTCTGGGTCTAACAAAGATCACATATCAAAGCTTCATGACCAAATTAATGTGTAGCTTATCCCCCTCCCCAAGGTCTTTCCCTTGGTTTTATTATTACTGACAATATTGTAAGAGCGGTGTGAAATGGCCAATTCACACATGTGCCACGTTTTGCACACTGCCTGAACCTGCTGGAACATGATTTTCCTAAGAATGATGACAGTAATAAACATCTTCTGGCAGAGGCTTGCAAAATCTGCACCCATTTTAGTCACTCAGTAATGGCCCATAAAATTCTTTGAGAACTGCAGGAGAAAAACAATGTACATACTCATGCATAAATTAAAACTAGAAGTGCCAGCTCAATGGAACTCGACTTCTCACACTCTGGAACAACTGTGGAGCAATTAAAAAATAAACAAACTCATAACACATGGGTGCAGCCAACGGTCATCAGAGAAGGTGTTCTCTGCTGGAGCTCAAACCATTACCCAGCACTTTCCTTGAGTAGATTCCCTCTTTGGTCTGTGAAAATATTCAGAGAAATTTACATAATCCTTCCTGATGAGGTCTCTTGCAAAAGCATTGCAATCTAAGTGGTTGAGAGGGAAAATGTTCATCTTGACTTCCCTTTACATTGAGGATAATTTTCCTGCAGGAAATATGATATATAAAAGAACATTCCTGATTTGCCTATTTGTATCAAGGTTTTAGGTTTGAGCTCTGTCATTTTTATGGGTGAACAATTCAGAAAAGCCCTTTGTTTTATCAAGGTGCAAAGAAATTAAACACTTTGACTTGTCTAAAAAATATCTTTTTAAAAAATGTTTATTTATTTTTGAGTGAGAGAGAGAGAGAGCAGGGAAGGGGCAGAGAGAGAGGGAGACACAGAATCTGAAGCAGGCCCCCGGCTTCAAGCTGTTAGCACAGAGCCCGACACGAGGCTTGAACTCATGAACCGTGAGATCACGACCTGAACCCAAGTCAGGTGCTTAACCAACTGAGCCACACAGGAGCCCCCAAAAAATCTTTATAGAACTCAAAAAAAGTCATAGAGTATTTCTAATAATATCTTAGAATCTCTTTGTCAGTCCTACTCATTGTGAGTAGGATTCTTTAGAATATTTGGAATTGAAAAAATAATCAGGTTTATGGTCAGGTTTCCATATTTGTCTTAGCAACTGAAAGCCTATCCTCTCATTATTTGGAAATTTCTCAGGTAGAAAGTGTAAGTACCACCATTTACCCTGTTATCTAACATAATATCCAGTAGTGGAGACAGTGTAGTTGCAATAATACCCTCCTGAAGTAGCAAGACTATAGTTGGGGGAATTGATCCCAGATCCAGAGGTGGGTTTAATTGATCCTAGTTTAATTGATCCAAGTCACTCACCAGAGATTGGCGTAGTAATGGACATGCGACCATTTTGGGCCAATAGGCCATGCAATAAGATTTATGAAAGATCCCTAGGAAAGTTCTTTCTTTCTCTTCAGAGTGAATCAGAAAGCTTTTTTCTTCCCCCCCCCCTACCCCACCATGGTTGTGAATGAGGAAATCTGTAGCCCCTATTACTTTCAGCATCCATCTTAAATATTTGAAGAAATGAGAGTCAGGATGAAGTCAGTGAGAAGTTTCCTGAGCTGGTGGATCTATCAGCACTAACCCCATGAACTTGATTTCCTCTTATATGAGCTGGTAAGTGACCCATTCTTTAAACATCATTGTTTTAGGCTTTGTTACTTACTGTGAGAGGCAGTCCAATAGTCTCAAGAACTTTACAAAAAATGTATTTCTAATAGAGCTTGGACCTTGTAGGATAGAGAGTTGCAGATGTTCAGATAATTGATGTGTGGGCCAAAGATATAGTCCCTTTAGACAATCAGAGAATTATGAAGTAGGAAAGATAGAATCTTCTTAGAAAGCTGGCTATAGCTGGTGAGAATCCCAGCTCTACCACCTGTGAGAATCCTCCATCCTGCTTGAAATTTCTGTGGTTTTAAAGGAGTTTACTTCCTCAACATTTTTTCTCTATATTTTTCCTCTTGATTCTCCATGTGCTATTTTCCATCAGAGCCCATCCACCTCACTGTGTGTGTGTGTGTGTGTGTGTGTGTACACATGTGCACAAATACACACAAACACACACACACTGCATCACAGAGCATTCTGTAATGCTGATTTTCTAGGTGATTTCTGGAATTTCATAATGGGAATATGAATCCTGACTTGTATGAATAGCTGCACACTCCACTCCATTTCTTCTCATCTCCTCTTACCTGTCTGCTCCCAAAGACACACTAAAGAATTTCCCCAACAAAGGCACATCTTCTCCTCAAGGACTCCTAGCTGCAAAAAAAAAAAAAAATTAAAAGTTGGCAAGTTCTTCTCTTTTCCAAATTTGTCTTGAACTTGCCTTAGTTATCAAGGAGATATTCTTAGGGTACTGCATCTGCAAAATAATATTCCCAGTTGTGACCAGAAGCTTCCTTCTAAGTCAGTACAGCTCTCAATTCAGAATGGTGTTTAGATTCTGCCCAGCCCCTTTGCAAGCAGGGAAGGCTTCTGAGGCAGCAGGACCTTTTCATGTGAGAAAGGCCACTATCTAGGATTGAAGAGAAATACAAATGAATGGTTTTAGGATCAGAAACATCTTTGGATCTGAAATATGGGAAACGGTCCATACAAGCACTATGCTCTAAATGCTGGGAGAGGATGGTCCTCGTGTTAAGCACCTTCTTGATACAGATTCATGGTAGATGGCAGGATATCAGAATTGGTGCACAGACTAGAGACGAAAGACCTGAAAAATCTTGCAATGTTAGTAGATCCTTGCTGTTAGATGATTTCTAGTGCAAAAAAAAAAATGCTTCAACTTCTCTTCCAATGTAATTCACTTCTGTTCTACATATCAAAGATCTCAGAAGAGTAGTTAAGGCTATCAGGTGTAATTCAGCACTTAAAGATCTTACCGTTCAATTACTGATCATGAAAAAAATATTCACACTCAAAATACCAGCTCAGGAAACAAGAGTTTCACACTCTAGGGCTAGTGCTATAATCCCTTATAAAGCACTGAACTATATCACAATGATAGTAGAGAGTATTGCTGTCTAATAACAGTTTAGCATATATGGAGCCAATACATACAACTGTGGATTATTAATTCTAAAAAAGAGGAATATAATTAATAGTCTGGAATGATAGGAAGAGTACACAAGTGGACATCAAGAAACCCAAACTTGTGGTTTGATTCTATAACTTTCACACTTTACCTCTCCTAGCAGGCCTTAGTTTTCTCCTTGATAAAATGATAACATGAAAATATTGATAAAATGAAACAATTGGGTATTCCTTCAGTAAGGTAATTCTAACTCATAGTTTTAAATTATTTTAAGAAGTTTGAAAACACAAATCAAGGTACCTAATCTTTTTGCTCTCAGGTTCCTCATCTGTAAAAGAGAAGTACAAAATATCAGCAATGGATATATGCATATCATCCCTGGAGCCCCATTTTGGAAACCCATGCCTGTTTGCTTCCAACTTCTGCTCCACACCTGTCATTACCTGTCTCACAGTAAAATCACTTAGTTCAGGTGGTTTTTTGTTGTTGTTTTGTTTATTTGTTTGTTTTAGTTCAGGTGGTTTGAGAGAAGTTGATGTAATTCTGTAAAGGTAGACACATGGCTTGGCCAATCAGGGATTAGCACCAGCAATTGGTACAGGAATAGACATTTGAAGCAGGCTAGACCAGTTAATGTTGTCCTAAGACTTTCACTGAATCTAACTAGAAAGAAAACTTCCTTTTCTTAGATTGTGAGCAAGGAGAAAAAATGGACTTCCATTTGCCAGTGGCCATCTTGTCACTGCTTGGAGTGCTCCTTTTTGAGAATGAAGATAAATGGAGAGGAAGAAAATTGGTGAGGTTGGGGTTGGCGACACTTCATCTTGAATCTCTGAATTCAAATGCTTGAAGCCAATTATTTTTGGTATGTTTCATGAGCCAATATGTTTCCTGCTTTTCTTTAGGACAGTAATTTTCGGGGAATCTTGGTGGCTCAGTTGGTTGAAGTCCAACCTGATCTCGGCTCAGGTCATGCTCTCACGATTCATGAGTTCAAACCCTGCATTGGGCTCTGTGCTGATAGTATGGAGCCTCCTTGGGATTCTCTCTCTCCCTCTGTCTCTCTGCCCCTCCCCTATTCATGCTCTCTCTCTCAAAAATAAACATTAAAAAATATATTGCATTAGGAAAAAAAAGCAATTTTCCTTGGATTTTATCATAAATACTCAAAACATCTACTGATATAACACCTTAGAAATGTATTAGAAATTTTTAATGAGATAAAGCATGTAAAAGAGCTTTTAAAAATGCAAATAACTATGCAAATATGTTACTACTACTATTATTTTTTTATCATTTTTATATGATAAAATAGAGAACAATTATTTTAATTAAGAATAAAATACTGGGGCACCTGGATGGCTTAGTTGGTTAAGCGTCTGACTTTGGCTCAGGTCATGATCAGAGGCAGTTCACAAGTTCAAGCCCCACATTGGGCTCTGTGCTGATAGCCTGGAGCCTGCTTTGGATTCTTTGTCTCCCTCTCTCTCTGCCCCTCACCCTCTTGTGCACTCTCACTCTCTCTCTCTCTCTCTCTCTCTCTCTCTCTCTCTCCCCCTCTCTCTCTCAGAAATAAACAAACATTAAAAAAAATTTTTTTAAAAACAATGAAATACTTTGTTGGCATTATTACTCAAATAAACACCATCTTAAATAAGCACATAATTCCTTGCACCCTTATCTTTGTTGCTTTGGGAGAACTTACTTGATTTATCTCCTGGTCAAGAAGTCTGCCTAATAGCTATAGATTTGTTTCTATATTATCTGATTGCTGAATAGAAAGTAGGAATATACTCATTTTGCTTTGTAATACAGTTTAACTCTCTTTTGCTAAAGTTCTTATAATACTTTGTACTTTTAAAAGAAAGGTGCTAAATGCCAAGAATTAGTATTCCAGTGATTTAATAAGAAGGAAAATAGAGACTTTGTGAGGTGTGCTAAGTCTACAAGATTTTAAATAGGGTCTGAAATCATTAATCCACAAATTCTGGACTAACCCACTTTAATAAAGAGGAGTTCCAGAACCTAGTTTGCAAACTGATTATATGGTTAATGCAGGATTAAATTTTCTTTCAATTATAGACCAAGTCTTGAAAATGCTCTAAAGAGAATGAAGGAAAAAAAAAATCCTACAAGAGGTACATTTGGTGTAAAGTGCTTTTAAATATGTTTCTTAATTGCTGGGGGCTGTTTTGCTCTTCATCTAATCATTGTCTGAATTACTGAAGCTCAACTCATCTGATAAAATAGGTGAGTTTAGTGGTAATGAAGTCAGATAATGTCTTATCTGAGTGTCAGGCTAGGCATCAAATGGGCAGTGTGTTTAACCATTAGTAAGGAGTTTACAGACTGAAATATTTTCATCCAAGTTACATGTCTCAAGCCAATTCATTGGAATAAGAAAAGGTTTAGAAATGGGAAAACATTTGAGAAGCTGTGCCTTTAACTATTTAATAAAATTGCTTGTTATTTAAATAAAGGTAATTAAAAGTGTAATGCTCTGGAACTATTAGGCACCTACTCAAAACGAGTGGATTTTTGTTTTGTGAAAGAGCCAATACCTTGAAAGAAGGCACAGGCTTCACAATGAGAATCCCATAGATACTTTTAAAGAGCTGGAGATTAACTCATTTAAATAAACAGTCATTTTATGGCTTTTTCACCAGGGAAGCCAGTATTTCCTTGGGGTTCTTGAATTAGGGAGTTCCACACCAAGGTTCTGTGAATTAGCTATGTGGGCATTCATATTATCAAGACCTTCACCACCGCAGGAGGTCCCACATGGGCAGAAATCAAAGAAATGTAGTAATCTTGTGACTAGACTAATCTTCTGCCTAGAATGCTTTGGAGTTTTTTGCATTATACCTGTGTTTTGTTTTGTTTTGTTTTGTTTTGTTTTGTTTTGTTTTAATCCTGAAACTATTACTTGTTTGATTCTAATTAGTAACACATACTGGATGGCCAGGCCCACATGCACTGTTTTTCAGGTGTTCATTCTCATAGAGGAATTTTTATATGTGTTGGTTTTATACCATAAAATGTGAAAATTAATACAACTGCTCAGTACAAGTTTAAGAGCAGGCTTATGTAAAATAAAAAGATATTTTAAATGAAATAGACAAATGCACTGGCTTTTCTATGTTTTTTACACTAACTGAAGCAAAACTATATTCACATATGAGAAACATCCAATTTCATTTCATCCCTCCCCCCTCCTGCCCAACATATGGTAAGTATTTCCTTGGTTTCTAAATCTGATTCATTTCCAAATACACTTGGGGAAGAAGTGTAAGTTACCATACTTCCATCTAATTTTTCTCAGGGAAATTTGTACAACATAAGTTTTACAGAATGGACGAGTTTCATTAAAAAGAAGAGTCTCTATCCCTGCAATACTTAAAAACCTGTGAAATTGCAGGCCATCAGAAAGAAGTCATGGTATTATTTGCTGGTTTTCTGTCAACAACTTTCCCATCCTTATGTATGTTTCTGCAGTTTCAAGTGCACGTTTTTAGTAGCAATGGGCCAGGAGGATGCAATTGACTACCTTGGATGTCTGGGCCACCAGACTGCCTAGAGGAGACCGTGGAGTCATACATTCTACTTGATTGTGTTTGTTTTTTGTGTTGCTTTTATTTTTCTATAGAAAACCAAACCAAGCAAAGAAACTTTCTACAATGCATGCTAAAATTACCGCTAACTTACATATGTAGAAATTTCTTCTTCTTGGTTCAGTTCAGCAGTCTTGTGTACTGGTTGTTTTCTAAATACATCAGTTTTATTTTGTGCTAAAAACTAATGGCATCGTGTTATATGCTACTTTTAACTATATGGTTGAAATGCTCTGGGCCTGACAGGCCATGAAGCATTAGTATATGATTGGTTCTTTCCGTCTTGGAACTCAGCCTAATACCTAGAGTATTTAAATAGGGAAATTGACATTGACTTTGTAATCCCTTGTGTGACACTTGTTCTGTGAACAGATAAGGGGGAAGTAAGTCAAGTACAGCATTTGTCAGGAAGTCTCCACTGTCTCTTTGTCCCCAAAGGCAGGAACTGTCAGCATTTGTGACTTCAAGCTAGCCCATGTTCTGATATTATTGTGCACATTCCCAGAGGGGATTCTTTGGAAGGACTTCTGCATTCATGTGAAAGGAAATATTTCAGCTGTTTTTCGCAAGCACTGATTGCCCAGGACAAAGTGACTGACTGCTACACATGCTGAAGTTGAAGGACATAAACATACTATAATATGTTTTGTCATAAACAATCACAGATTAAGGCTCTTTTCACAGGTGATTGAACAAAATGAATAACAGAATGAGGACTTGTATTCTGAAGCTTGTTGCTCATGTAAACTCATGTTCTGCATTTTAGAATTTGTTGATGGCATAGCTTCTGCTTTAGGAATAAGCCCCATTAATCAGGTCATTCCTCTAGGTGTATTCTGAAGTAGCTACTTTTGGTGATTAAACTTCACATATTATATTAGGTAACAGAGCATGCTGTTAACAGCATGCTATCACTAAAGGCAAAAGAAAGCATTCATTTTAGATAAGGCAGGTTAATGTGTGTCAACTCTAACACTGCTCTCTGAAATGAAGGTAAGAGTAAGAAACAGAACACCATCAACAATAGCAAACATTTGCTGAGTACTCGCAATGTGCTGAGCATGATACCAGGTACTAAGAAGAAATATGTATCATATCGTATCATATCATATCATATCATATCATATCATATCATCATATCATATCTCCTGTTATATTTCATAGGCAATGTAAATCAGCAAGCAATTCAAGGCAGTAAATCAACAATAATCTATATGCCTTGAAAAGTATCAAGACATATGAATCCCATTTAAAAGTCAAAACAGTTGAGGTCTTTGCTCATTCAGAGGCTTAATCGAGGGTACAAACTCTGTAAGAAGTTTAAGCAAGACTATTTATCTTCTGTGTGATGAAAGGCTAGGGGGAGAACCCAGGAGCTTTGAGATTTTCCATCTAGCAGAGAGCTTAGAGCCTGACCACGAGAACTTTCAGGTTTTTCCTTCTGGGATGAGACTGCATTTAAGATCTCCAAGGAGGGACGCCTGGATGGCTCAGTCGTTTGGGCGTCTGACTTCACCTTGGGTCATGATCTCACGGTTTGTGGGTTTGAGCCCCGTGTCGGGCTCTGTGCTGACAGCTCAGAGCCTGGAGCCTACTTCAGATTCTGTGTTTCCCTCTCTCTGTCCTTCTGCTCACACTCTCTCTGTCTCTCAAAAAAGGAATAAATGTTAAAGAAAATGAGAAAAAAAAAGATTTCCAAGGAACCCTTTAGCTGATAATTCCAATTATGAGTTTTAAGCTTGCATAAAATGTCAGTTGTTAAGCAATAGACATCATTAGATTTTTCATCGCCTTTCACTTGATGCTATTAATGAAGCACAAACACAAGTCTAGTAATTCCATTTCCACTATAAAAGATTCAGAGGGATAAAAGAACCTCAGTGGCTTTTTTTGTCCAGTGTTTTTTTTTAAATATGTTTTTCTATATAAGAGAAAGTCTGTTGTGAATTAAATGCAACTCTGCATTTAGTCAGTACTCCATTCTGTTTTCCCAATAAATAACTGGGTCCAAAATCATTTAAAGAGAAAAGACCTTCTCTTTCAGGAAACAATTCCAGACTACCCTTTATGAGATTTCTCTAGCAGACCAGTTTGAAACTGTGAGGAAAATAACCCAAACCATGTCAGTGTACCGAAGGGAGATCCATAGGGAAGCACAGCCTCCTAGTTCTGTCTCCATACCATTTCTGGTGGGTGCGGAATAGAAGAAAATTGTGGTTTCAACAGAATTCAAACATTATTGTATCATATCTGAAAACATTTATTCATTAAGACCAAAATAAAGGAAAACGTTTTGAAAAGTAACAGCCAGTAATTTAAGTCTCACTGCGCTCAATGTAAATTTGAGTTCTGGCCATTTTCAAGCATGTTATCATGAGTATTTACCATGACAACATCTGCATAGCATTACCTACTCACTTCTGAGTATTTAATGTAGGTACTCTTAAGAAACATGTTCCTTGTGGTCTGTTACATATATTTTTAAGACCACATTAAAAGAATCAAAAGTGGAAAAGATGTTTCCAAGAACTTAAACACAGACAATTCTCATGGGGATTTTTGAAAATATGCAGTATTTGCTTTAATATCCAGAGCCCATATTCTAAAATATCTGTAGAAAACCTAAAGTGAATGAAGAAGTCACCAACTTTAGTGGCTTCAACAAAGTGTTATATTTTGGGAAACCATGAAATAAACTTCCATGAATATAAGTAGTAAGTAGAATGGGAAAAATGTATATCTATTTATCAGATGATGGAGTTTCCTGGCATTTTCTCATAAGGCAACCGTAGAAGAAGCTATAACATGAATGTGCATGTGAAAAAGGAAAGCATAGCATCCGTCTCTCGTGTCTTTTTTTTTTAATGTTAAAGCAAAAACAAAGAAAACCTGAAGGACTAATGCTAAAATTGGCATAATAGTGTTTGATTTTAAAATATAGTGATGGAAGGTAAATAATCAGAAAAGCAAAGCTTCCAGGATTTCTTGCCCTCCAAGTAAAACAGGACAGTAAACAGATATTGTTATCAGATTGCAAGAACATTTGAATATAGGCACTGAAAAGATGGGAATAATAGTGTCTTCTTTTACTTTGAAGTTTCCTTATTGGAATGCAGTGCTTAGGGGGATTTGCTTCATTTATAGAATTGCAATTCAAACCATTCTTTTCCATTGGTAATATATGTCACAGGAAGATTTTCCCATAGTGAAACCATTTTGTTAATAAACATTATTTTTAATGTTGAAGGTCCCTTACATGCAACTAACTGGAACCATGCTTTCACCAAGGTTTTAGACAAAGCCTGGCCTTTGAATTATACAGGGTTGACATGTCATTGCAGAGACACGTCACATTGCGTTATGTTGTCGCTTTGCATCCCATGGCGTTTCATTGACACACTGCAGGCTCTTGTTCCACTTTTTTTTTTGTGCTTCTTTCCACGCTTCCCATGAAAGGCTCCAAGACCCAACAACTTCTGCAAGAATTGATAGCCTTTTTTTTTTCAGTGAACAATCACTTCCTTATTTGAATGACTAAAAAATGTGCTTTGGTTCTTAGTTTATGAAAAAATTTACTTGGGATGTTCTCAGCCCATCCACGTCACTGGCAGCCCTCTGTTTCCAAACGTAGAATAGGGATTCCAAATCTACAGAAATGAACTGCATGAAACATGCATGGTAAGATAAAAATAGTAAAAGTTGATTTGAAGTAGGATATAAAGACTGGGTTGAAAGGGAAAAGATCCTTTCATTATGAGAAATAGTGTTTTTATGATAACAAAAGGTACCCATTTTCATATTAGGAAGGTTTGACAGAGAAGGGGAGTAAACAGAATGAAGAAAAAAATCATGGGTAATCCCACGATTCAAAAATAGGCCCTTATCAGGTTCATTTCTATCTACATCCAGAGTAATACTAACATGGAGTGTATGTGCATAAATGTTTCACATACAATGAAAACCTATTTTTAAAAATGGAATTATATTATAAACATGTCTCTGTTCATTAGATATTCCTATGCAGTATTGTTTTTATGTATACTTTTAATTTTATTATGTGATCATGGCGTAATTTATTTTCTTAAGATAAACTCCTTAAAAAAGAATACAATATACCTAGAGATTGCCACTTTCTACCTCCATACAGATTTTAATGCTTCTTTTCCTGATCCCTGTGTGTACTCTTAACAGCTGTGTTTAAAAGTGCCCATCTTCCCTATTCTTCACTAGCATTAGCAATAATCATTTATTATAATTTTTATCATCCTGATGTATGGAAAACAGTTAAACACCATCTTAATTAGTATTTTTTATAGTTAGTAAGGTGAAATCTTTTATTATATGTTTTTGGTCATTTGTAAGTGCTTCTGCCTTAAAAAAATTAATTAAAAAACCATGATTTTTCTTTCCAACGGGATGTTTTATTGCAAAAAAGTCAGACTGAATCATTTCTGTAACCAGATTACTTCTAATTAAAGTATTTCACACCTAAAGCCCATTTGGGAAGGTATGAAGTCTCTACTTCAACTAATAATCCATTCCTCTGTCACCCAAATGTTCTTAACTATTTGAACAATGAAAATCCTGCATTATTCCTTTAGGACAAACTATTGGTAGCCTCGGGACAAAAACCAAACCAGAATTATTCAGTGTGCTTCAATCATAAATTCTGTCTCTTTTTTCCCCCAATTTCCATGGTCTGTCACTATTGTCCTTTATCCATAGCTTTCTGTTTCTCATTCTTTTTGAGCTTCTTTTGTTTATTTCCACTTTTATTTCAGATCTCTGGAATCCTGTGAGGTAACTTCAAAGACTTGCCTGCTTGCATATGAGAGATTTTGGAATTGTTTTTTCTTAAGTTTTATTTCTTGCTCCCAGTGAGAATGACAAAGATGACTAAGGAGAGATTGCATTTAGTCTTGATACAGAGAAATACCCCGCTTAATGAGTAGATTGACTCTTGAAAAACATTTTTTTTTCTGAAATAATAAAACAAAATATTTGCTGCAGCCTTTATCATGTGCTAGGCACTTTTATATATTATTTCATTTGATATACACAAAGTGTTATGAGATTGATGTTATTTCTCTCATTTTAGAGGTGAAAGAATTGAGGCCTAGAGACAGAAAAATGGAAGTAAGAATATATATATATTATATATTTTTTTTTTAATTTTTTTTTAACGTTTATTTATTTTTTGGGACAGAGAGAGACAGAGCATGAACGGGGGAGGGGCAGAGAGAGAGGGAGACACAGAATCGGAAACAGGCTCCAGGCTCTGAGCCATTAGCCCAGAGCCTGACGCGGGGCTCGAACTCACGGACCGCGAGATCGTGACCTGGCTGAAGTCGGACGCTTAACCAACTGTGCCACCCAGGCGCCCCTATATTTTTAAATATATTTATATATATTTATATATATAAATTTATATATAATTATATATAGAATTGAGGCCTAGAGACAGAAAAATGGAAGTAAGAATATATATATTATATATATTTTTATAGATATATTTATATATGTTTATATATATTTATATATATAATTATATATATTATTATATTATATTATAATATATTATATATAATTTTATATTTATATATAAATATATATTTATATATAAAGTTGTTTTAGATATATATAAAGTTTTATATATATATGTGTATATATATATATAAAGTTTTATATATATATATGTGTGTATATATATATATACACACATATATATATAAAGTTTCTTTTACCTAAGAATACAAGTAAACAGTGTATGTGAAGGTGTGTGTATGTGTGTGATACATAATTAAAAACAAAACATATTTGTAAACAAGTGTTCACTTAAAGTCTTTTCCAGGAAAACAAAACTAAACAAAAATTTTCGTCATCTTTGAACATTCTTCTTTTCTGTTTTGACTTTTTCTTCCTAAATCCTTATGCACTTCATTAAAGAGGTTTTAGAAAAATATTGAAAATCATCCTCCTTTCAAGGCTGTTCCTAACCCACTTACCCACTCCCCCAAGAGCCGAGTCCATGGGGAAAACTTGTCATACATTCAAGGTATATGCCAAGAATCATGACAAAAGATACTGGATTACAAAATGGACATTGCCTGCTTTGGGAAATCATTTTAACAGATCATTCAAATAAAAATTTCCTTTACCGATTCTTAATAAAAGAAGTAATATGTAAACACACAGACTATTTTAAAGTTTTCCAACTACTTCCATGTATTTAGTGTCATTTAATTCTAACAATTCAGGAGGAAGATATTATTCCCTTTCTTCAGTTGAGGAAACTAAAACAGAGATGAGGTGACTTGAATTTGCAAGTCTCAGGTGTGAAATTAGGTCTTTGGGACTGAAATCAAAGACAGTCCCTTCATTTGTGCCATGTCTCACCAAAACTATTCATCCATTTATTCACGTGCTCAGAGAGTATTTGTTGGACACATGTTATATGTCAAGGTCATAGGAAATTTTGAGACTCAGAGACATGAAAAATTCAGTCACTGCTCTCCTAACTTAGAATGTAGCTCATGACTTATGTGTTTAGATCAAACTAGATTACAACACAATGCATGTTCTAGAAGTGCCCCAGATGTGAAATACTAGAGGAAGGATGAAACTTAAGAAAAATATCCTTCGGACTGAGTTAGATTTCAAAGGACTTAAATGATTTATCTTGTAGTAAGGCTATGGAAGAATACTCCTAGTAGAACCAATAGCATATGCAAAGAGTCATCCAAAAAATTGATGGGGTATTTTAAACTGAATGAAGTTAGAACATTGGCTTAATAGAAAGGAGTGAGTAGAATGCTGTAACATGAGTTTACAGGAATGCTGTAACATGAGTTCTGTGAGTTTACATAGAACTAGATTATGTGGTCAGCACGAGTAGATAAACAGTCTAAATAATATACACATCTTCCTTGATTTACAGATTGCATCCTGATAAACTGATAAATCTGATAAATCATAAGTTGGAAATACCCTAAGTGGCAAATGGATGTAATACACCTAACCTACCGAGTATCATAGCTTAGCCTAGCCTACTTTAAATGTTCTCAGAACACTTCTGTTAGCCTACAGTTGGGCAAAATCATTTAACACAAAGCCTATTTTATTTATTTTTATTTTTTTAAACATTTATTTATTTTTGAAAGACAGAAAGAGAGCATGAGCAGGGGAAGGGCAGAGAGAGAGGGAAGGAGACACAGAATCTGAAACAAGCTCCAAGCTCTGAGTTGTTAGCACAGAGCCCAATGCGGGGCTCAAATCGATGAGCCATGAGATGGTGGCCTGAGCCGAAGTCAGACGCTTAACTAGCTGAGCCACCCACGTGCCCCACACAAAACCTATTTTAAAATGGAGTATGGAACGTCTCCTGTAATTTATTGAATACTGAAAGTGAAATCCAGAATGATTGTATAGGTACAGAATGGTTTCAAGTGTTGGTGTTTTACCCTTATGATCACGTGGTTGATCAGGAGCCGGGGCTCACCACCACTGCCCAACATCACAAAGAGGGCATGATACCTCATATTGCTAGCCTGGGAAAAGATCAAAATTCAAAATTGAAAGTACGGTTTCTACTGGATACATATCACTTTTGTACCATTGTATAGTTGAAAAATCATGAATTGAACCATTGTTAAGTCAGAGACCATTTGTAACTTAGTATGTAGAAGGGTGTTGGGGCAAGTTAATAGTCTAAACAGTTCTTGAATGCCCACATCCATTATTTTTGAATAAAGAAAATACCTTACTTTTCATGTCAAGCTTTGTGATTGGCACTGTTATTCCCAATTGCAATTGAGGGAATTGAGGCTTAGAGAGGTAACAAAACACATCCAAGGTTACCCTGCTTACAAAACACATACCTGAGATTAAAATAGAGGTATACTTAAACCCATAGCTCATGTTTTTTGTACTCATTGTTAAATATTTTTTTGGACTTGACCCCACAGGAAAGGGGGTCAAGTCCAAAAACATATTGCTAAAACCGATGCCAAGGAGCTTATACCTAGCTTTCTTCTAGGGGTTTTATGGCTTCAGGTCTTATGTTTAAGTCTCTAATCCCTGTAGAGTTAATTTTTATGCATAGTGTAAGATAGTGGTCCAGCTTCATTTTTTTACATGTAGCTGTTCAGTTTTCCCTACACTATTTATTGAAGAGGCTTTTCCCCATTATATAGTCTTGCCTACTTCATCAAAGATTAATTAACCAAAAATGTGTGGGTTTATTTCTGGGCTTTCTATTCTGTTCCACTGATTAACATCTGTTTTTTCTGCCAGTACCATACTGATCTTATTACTATAGCTTTGTGGTATAGTTAGAAATCAGACCTCCATTTTTGTTCTTCTTTCTCAAGCTTGCTTTGACATTTGAGTTTTTTTGTGGTTCCATAGACATTTTAGGATTTTTTGTTATAGTTTTTTGAAATATCCCATTGGTATTTTCATAAGGATTTCATTGAATATATAGATAACTTCAGGTAGAATGGACATTTTAATAATATTAATTCTTTCCATCCATGACAATGCTATAACTTTATATTTATTTGTGTTTTATTCAGTTTCTTCCATCAGTACACATAGTTTTCAGAGTACAGGACTTTAACCTCCTTGGTTAAATTCATTTCTAGGTGTTTTGCAAAACTTTTTGGTGCAAATCTGAATGGGATCTTTTTCCTTAATGTCTCTTTCTGACAGTTTGTTATTAGTGTATATAAATGCAATGGATTTTTGCATATTAATTTTGTATCTTTCAGCTTTACTGAATTCCTTTTTTAGTTCTAACAGGGTTTTTTTGGGATGTAGTTTTTAGGGTTTTCTATATATAGTATTACATCATCTGCAAATAACAATAATTTTGCTTTTTCCTTTCCTATTTGGATGCCTTCTGTTTCTTTTTCTTTCCTGATTTCTGAGGCTAGAACTTCCAACATTATGTTGAATATAAGTTGTGAGAGTGAGCATTTTTCTCTTATTCCTGATCTTAGAGGAAAAGCGTTCAGCTTTTTGCTGCTGAGTATGATGTTAACTGTGAATTTGTTGTATATGGCCTTTATTATGTTGGGGTACATTCTCTCTATACCCTCCATATTCTCTATACTTTGTTGAGAGTTTTTATCACAATGAGTGTTAAATTTCATCCGATACTTTTTCTGCCTCTATTGAGATTATCATATGATTTTTATCCTTTATTTTGTTAATATAATAAATCACTATTGACTTGCAAATCTTGAACCATCATTGCCTCCCTGGAATAAATTTCACTTGATCATCATGTATGATCCTTTTAATGTATTTTTTAATTTGGTTTGTTAATATATTGTTGAGGACTTTATATCTATATTCATCAGGGATAGCGGCCTGTAATTTGCTTTTATTGTGGTGTCTTTGTTCCATTTTGGTATCAGGGTGATGATGGTCTTTGTAAAATGAGTTTGGAAGCATTCCCTACTTATCATTTTTTTGGAATAATTTGAGAAGAATAGGTATTAACTGTTTGAATGTTTTCTAGAATCCACTGGGGAGGGTATCTGGTACTGGACTTCTGTTTCTTGAAAGTTTTTTTTAATTACCAATTCAATATTATTACTAACAATAGGTCTGTTAAGATTTTCTATTTCTTTATGATTCAGTCTTGGAAGATTCTGTGTTTCTAGGAATTATCTATTTTTTCCAGGTTTTCCCACTTGTTGGTGTATTATTATTATGCAAGTTAGTCTCTTATAATTCTTAGTATTTCTGTGGTATCAGTTATAATTTCTCTTTCATTTCTGATTTTGTTTATGTGGGCTTTCTCCTTTTTTTTCTTGACAGTTCTAGCTAAAGGTTACCAATTTTGTTTTCAAAGAATTTGCTCTTGGTTCCATTGATCTTTTCTGTTGTTTTTTTCGTCTCTATTTCAATTATTTCTGTTCTGATGTTTGTTATTTCCTTCCTTCTAGTAACTTGAGGCTTCATTTTTTTCTCTGTTTTTATTTCTAATTCCTTGAGGTTTAAAGTTAGATTTTTTAATTTTTATTTTTAAATTTACATTCAAGTTAGTTAGCATATAGTGCAACAATGATTTCAGGAGTAGATTCCTTAATGCCCATTACCCATTTAGCCCGTCCCTCTCCCACAACCCCTCCAGCAACCCTCTGTTTGTTCTCTATATTTAAGAGTCTTTTATGTTTTGTCCCCCTCCCTGTTTTTATATTATTTTTGCTTCCCTTCCCTTATGTTCACCTGTTTTGTATCTTAAATTCATCATATGAGTAAAGTCATATGATATTTGTCTTTCTCTGACTAGTTTTCCTTAGTGTAATACCCTCTAGTTGCATCCATGTAGTTGCAAATGGCAAGATTTCATTCTTTTTGATTGCAAAGTAATACTACATTGTATGTATATGTGTGGTATGTGTGTGTGTGTGTGTGTGTGTGTGTGTGTGTACGTGTACATGGGCTCTTTCCATACTTTGGCTATTGTTGATAACACTGCTATAAACATTGGGGTGCGTGTGCCCCTTCAAAACAGCTCACCTGTATCTCTTGGAAAAATACCTAGTAGCACAATTGCTGGGTCATAGGGTAGTTCTACTTTTAACTTTTTTTTTTTTAATTTTTTTTTCAACGTTTTTTATTTATTTTTGGGACAGAGAGAGACAAAGCATGAACGGGGGAGGGGCAGAGAGAGAGGGAGACACAGAATCGGAAACAGGCTCCAGGCTCTGAGCCATCAGCCCAGAGCCGACGCGGGGCTCGAACCCACGGACCGCGAGATCGTGACCTGGCTGAAGTCGGACGCTTAACCGACTGCGCCACCCAGGCGCCCCTCTACTTTTAACTTTTTGAGGAACCTCCGTACTGTTTTCCAGAGTGGCTGCACCAGTTTACATTCCTACCAGCAGTGCAAGAGAGATCCTCTTTCTCCGCATCCTCACCAACATCTCTGTCTTTGCCTGAGTTGTTAATTTTAGCCATTCTAACTGGAGTAAGGTGGTATCTCATTGTGGTTTTAATTTGTATTTCCCTAATGATGAGTGACGTTCAGTAGTTTTTCATGTGTCTGTTTGCCATCTAGATGTCTTCTTTGGAAAACTATCTATTCATGTCTTTTGCCCATTTCTTCACTGGATTATTTGTTTTTTGGGTGTGGAGCTTGATAAGTTCTTTATAGATTTTGGATACTATCCTTTTATCTGATATGTCATTTGTGAATTATCTTCTCCCATTCCGTTGGTTGCCCTTTAGCTTTGCTGTCTGTTTCCTTTGCTGTGCAGAAGCTTTTCATTTTGATGAGGTCCTAATAGTTCAATTTTGCTTTTGTTTCCCTTGCCTCCAGAGACGTGTTAGTAAGAAGATGCTGTGGCCAAGGTCAAAGAGGTCTTTGCCTGCTTTCTCCTTGAGGCTTTTGATGGATTCCTGTCTTACATTTAGGTGTCTCATCCATTTTGAGTTTATTTTTGTGTATGGTGTAAGAAAGTAGTCCAGGTTCATTCTTCTGCATGTTGCTGTCCAATTTTACCAGCACCACTTGCTGAAGAGACTGTCTTTATTCCATTGGATATTCTTTCCTGCTTTGTCAAAGATTAGTTGGCCATAGGTTTGTGGGTCCATTTCTCGGTTCTCTATTCTGTTCATTGATCTGAGTGTCTGTTTTTGTGCCAGTACCATACTGTCTTGATGATTACAGCTTTGTAATACATCTTGAAGTCTGGGATTATGATGCCTCCAGCTTCGGTTTTCTTTTTCAGGATTGCTTTGGCTATTTGGGGTCTTTCCTGGATGCATACAAATTTTAAGATTGTTTGTTCTAGCTCTGTGAAGAATGCTGGTGTTACTTTGATAGGGATTGCATTGAATATGTAGACTGCTTTGGGTAGTATTGATATTTTAACAATATTTGTTCTTCCAATCCAGAGCATGGAATATTTTTCCATTTTTTTTGTGTGTGTCTTCTTCAATTTCTTTCATAAGCTTTCTACAGTTTTCAGGGTATAGATTTTTCACCTCTTTGGTTAGGTTTATTCCTAGATATTTTATGGTTTTTGGTGCAATTGTAAATGGAATAGATTCCTTGATTTCTCCTTCTGCTACTTCATTATTGGTGTTTAAGAATGCAACCGATTTCTGTGCATTGATTTTATATCCTGCGATTTTGCTGAATTCATGAATCAGTTCTAGCAGTTTTTTGGGGAATCTTTTGGATTTTCCATATAGAGTATAATGTCATCTGCAAAGAGTGAAAGTTTGACTTCCTCCTGGCTGATTCAGATGCCTTTTATTCCGTTGTGTTGTCTGATTGCTGAGGCTAAGACTTCCAATACTATGTTGAATAACAGTGTAATATTCCTGACCTTAGTGGGAAAGCTCTCAGTTTTTCCCTATTGAGGATGATATTAGCAGTGGGTCTTTCATATACGATGTTTATGATCTTGAGGTATGATCCTTCTATCCCTATGAAGTTAGATTATTTATTTGGGAATTTTTTTGGTTCTTGAGGTAAGCCTGTGTTGCTATGAGCTTCCTTCTTCGAACTGCCTTTGCTTCACCACATAGATTTTAGAATGTTGTGTTTCCATTTTCATTTGTCTCAAGATATTTTTTTATTTCCCTTTTGATTGCTGACTCATTGGTTGTTTGGTAGCATATTGTTTAACCTTCATGTATTTGTATTTTTTCCAATTTTCTTTTTGTAATTGATTTCTAGTTTCACACCATTGTAGTCAGAACAGATGCTTGATATTTCAGTCTTCTTAAATTTATGGAGGTGTTTTTTGTTGTTGTTGTTGTTGTTGTTTGGTTGTTTGGTTGGCTGGTGTTTATTATGTATTGTTTTGTTTTTGTGGCCCAACTTGTGATCCATTTCGGAGAATGCTCTGTGTGCACTTGAGGTAATGTGGATTATGCTGTCTTGAGATGGAATGTTCTCTCTGTATTTATTAAGTCCTTGTGGTCAATATGTTGTTTAAGACTGATGTCTTCTTATTGATTTTTTTTGTCTTGATTATCTGTTTATTGATACAAGTTGGGTATTAAAGTTCCCTACTATTACTATATTGATACGAGTTTCTTCCTTTGTTTCCGTTAGTATATGTTTTATATATTTAGGTTCTCTGTGTTGGGTGGATAAATATTTACAATTGTTATATCCTCTAATTGGATTAACCTCTTTTTCTTTTTCTTTTTCTTTTTTAATGTTTCTTTATTTATTTTTGAAGGAGAGAGGGAGACAGAGCATGAGCAGGGGAGGGGCAGAGAGAGGAGGAGATACAGAATCCAAAGCAGGCTCCAGGCTCTGAGCTGTTAGTGCAGAGCTTGATGTGGGGCTCAACCTAATGAACCGCGAGGTTGTGACCTGAGCCGAAGTCAGACCCTCAACAGACTGAGCCACCCAGGAGCCCCGGATTAACCTCGTTTTCATTATGTAATGCCCTTCTTTGTCTTGTGTTACACTCTTTGTTTTAAAGTCTATTTGGTGTGATATATTGCTGTCCTGACTTTTTTTCCCATTTGTTTGTTTGTTTGTTTGTTTGTTTTGCATGGAGTTTTTCCACCCCTTCACTTTTGATCTCTGTGTGTCTTTAGAACTGAAGTGAGTGTCTTTTAGGCAGCATATGGATAAGTCTTGTTTTTTATCCATTTAGTCACCCTATATCTTTTGATTGAAGCATTTATTCCATTTACGTTTAGAGTAATTATTAATAGGCATATACTTACTGACATTTTGATGATTGTTTTCTGGTTTTTTGGAATTCTTTATTCCTTTCTTCTGTTCTTCCTCTCTCCGGTATGACTTAATGACTTTCTTTAGTGTTATGTTTAGATTTTTTCCTCATTATTTTTGTGTACCTATTATATTCTTGGTTTGTTGTTACCATGAGGTTTATATGTAATAACCTATGTATGTATAGCAAACCTTTTTAAGTTGATAGTCACTTACATTTGACTGTATTCTAAAAGCGCTACATTTTTACTTTTCCTTCAATGTTTTATGTTTTTGACATCATATTTTCCATCTTTTTGTTTTTTATATTTAGCTCATTATTGTAGCTATGGTTGGTTTTACTACTTTTGTTCTTTTAATTTTCCTACTGGCTTTTTAAGTGGTGGATACAATATCTTTACTATGTATTTGAATTTACCCATGAGATTTTTATCTATCTATCTATCATCTATTTTAGAATTATGGCTTTTTTTTTTAGTTTAAATAAGTCCTTTTATAATTCCTGTAAGGCTGATTTAGTGGTGACTAACTCCCTTAGTTTTTGCTTGTCTGGAAAACTCTTCATCTCTCCTTCACCTTAATGACAGGTTTGTTGTGTAGAGTATCCTTGGTTCAAAGTTTCTGTCCTTTCAGCACTTTGAATATATTATGCCAGTCCTCTCTAACTTGGTAAAGTTTCTGTTGAAAAATCAGCTTATAGTTCTATAGGGGCTCCCTTGTATGTAAGTAGTTGTTTTCCTCTTGATATTTTTAAGATTCTCTCTTTACTGTTAACTTTTTTTTTTTGCTGTTAACTTTTTAATTATAATGTATCTTCATGTAGATTCATTTGGGTATTTCTTGTTTGAAAATCTCTGTGCCTCTTGGACCTGGATATCTGTTTCTCCCTTCATGTTAGACAACTTCTCAGCCATTATTTTTTCAAATAAGTTTTTGGCCCTTTTGCTCTCTCTTCTCCTTCTGGGGTCCCTATATTGTGAATGTTAGTATGCTTGATGTTGTCCCACAGATTCCTTAAGCTATCCTCATTTAAAATTAGAGGAGTGTTGGATGAGGGAATGGGCTAAATGGGTGATGGGCATTAAGGAGGGAACTTGTTGGGATGAGCACTGAGTGTTATATGTAGGTGATTAATCACTAAATTCTACTCCTGAAACTATTGTTACACTATTATGAACTAACTTGGATTTAAATAAAATTTAAAAAATGTTCTTTTCTTATTGCTCCTCTCTTTGGGTGATTTCCACAACCCTGTCTTCTAGGTCACTGATCCATTCTTCTGTGTCATCTAGTCAACTGTTGATTCTCTTTAGTGCATTGTTCAATTCTGTTATATTCTTCAGCTCTGTGAGTTCTGTTTGGTAATTTTTTATATTTTCTATCTCTGTTGAAGTTTTTGGTGTTTTATGCATGTTTTCCCTAAGTTCAGTGAGTCTCATTATGACCATTGCTTTGAACACTTTATCATGTAAATCACTCATCTGTGTTTCATGAAGATTTTTTTCCTTGCTCCCTCATTTAGAGCATGTTCCTCTGTTTCCTAATTTTGCTTACCTCTCTGTGTTTGTTTCTGTATATGATGCAAAATAGCTATCTCTCCCTGTCTTGAAGGAGTTTTTCTGTGTAGAAAATAAGAACCTTGTCCTATATCTTAATTAAACTTTCTCTCTGATTGTTTCTGACCAATGGGGTCCAGAAAGGCAATCCCTTCAGCAACTTGAGCCTCAAGGGACAACTTATGTGACCTGTACATGCTCATTGGCATTGATAGGGTTATGCACAGCATATGGGGGTTTCAGGGTTAATTACCTACTATGTCTATTGGAGTTGGGGGGGGGGGTGCAGGGGGGTGGGGGCTGCTTGACTACTGTGCCTGGGATTTCCGTACCTATAAGGTTAGGGATTGGGGTTGTTTACCCACCCTGCTGTGTCTGCAGGACTAGGGGGTGGGGTAGTGGTGTTTACTCACCCTGTTAAACTAGTTAGAGTGAGGTTACAAGAAAGTCTGACCAGTGCTGTCACCAGTAAGGTAGAGGGAGCCAATAAAAATGGTGTCCACCAGTGTTGCATCCCCAGAGGGAGTTCTAACAGATTCTGCCCATCTGTTAGATGCTTTAAGTTTAGCAAGTAAATCTCCTTAACCTATGGTCTAGGCTTTTCTCAAACTGCTGCTTTTTGCATTGGGTCCCAGGGCAAGTGGATCAGTGTGGAAGCCCGTTAAGAGTGGAAGCTTTGTTCTCTATAACCCTTTCTTCCCCTGAACAAAATCACTATTGGTTTTTAAAACCAGATATTCTAGGGGCTTGTCTCTCTAGTGTAGAACCCAATGGCTGGAAAGCTTGATGTGGGGTGCAAACCTCTTCCTCTCTAGGGAGAAGCTCCATTTATGTTTTGTTTTGTTTTGTTTTTGAGATTCTCCTGATTGTGCATTGCTGCACTGGGGGTAGGCTTTTGGGCAAGAATGTGTCTCTGCCTCTCTTACACTTCTTGGTATGGTCCTTTTACCATTTCTGTGGAGCAAGTGTTTAGTTCACAAGTTCTTTTCACAGGGAATTGTTCCATTTGTAGGTATATATTTGTTGTGTCCATGGAAAGAGGTGAGTTCAGGATATTCTTATGCTACTGTCTTGAACCACCTCCCCAGGCATTAGTTTTCTGCCTATATTTTTTCGGCCCCCATCTCTCCTTCTCCTTCTGGAACTCCAATTGCATATATTTTAAATGGCTTGATATAGCCTCATCAGGTAATTGAGGCTCTGTTCATTATTTCTTTTTTATAATGCTTTCTATGCATCAGTCTTTGAATATCCATTAATAAATCTTTAAGTCTACTGATCCTCTTTTCTGCAGTGTCCCAATTTGCTTTTAATTTTCTTAAATGAATTATTTTTATTTTAGACACTGTATTTTTCATTTCTAGAATTTTCACCTGGTTTCCTTCCTTCCTTCTTTCTTTCTCTCCTTCTTTCCTTTCTTATGCTTTCCATATTGCTCCAGAATTCCCCCATCTTCAATCATCATATATATTTCATCCTATAGCTTATTTAATATATTTTAATAGTTATGTTAAAGTTCTGGTACTCTAATCACAAAATATGCAGTTGTTCTTATGACTTTCTCTATTATGTATTTCTACCTAAGAAGACCATAAACTTTAGAAATGTAAGGATCATTACTGGTTGGTTCTCTTCTTTACCTAGAGAGAAAATACCTATTATGTACTTACTGAGAGAAGGAATGAAGTTCCTAAGTACCCCATGTTTTTCAAAAGCAATGCCATTTTAAAAAGCTCATAAATATACTTGTAACAAAGTTTTGAACCAAGACCAAAATATAAAGATGATTTGTGTGTGTGTGTGTGTGTATACATATATATATATATATATATACATATATATATGTATATATATTTCACTATATATAAAAATATATATATTTCACTATGTATATAAATATATATATATTTCACTACTAGAGCTATATAATATTGGAAGTCATTTTACTCAAAGTGTTTTTAAATTTTTCATAGTTAATCCTAATATTGACAGGGTTTTTGACTGGAAGTGTCATAGATATAGCAGAGTGAACAAGACAAAGCCCTTTGACTTTTCAAGTCTTGTAATTTCCTTAAGCTTGGAAGACAATACTCATTATTTTTATGATTCACTTTTTCATGATATTCCACAATATTTTCTAATGTCAGTAAATCCCATATGACTTATATACAATAGACTGTGGAGTTTAACACCTTGCAACTGCAAGTGGGCAGTTATTTTCTTTCTCTGTTTTCTTTCTCTCTCCATCCCCGCCTCCCTCCTTCCTGTCCTCCTCTCTTCCTTTCCTCCCTCTTACTCTCTCTCTCAAAAACTAACTCAACTGTTAAAGCAATACAAAGCAACACAAATCTGAATGAAAAGGCATTTAGTGTACTTGATCCTTGAAAATAGCTACTTCCTTTAACTCTATTAAGAATTTAACTTGACTGACAGATTTCAGAGTCCCAAATCAAATGCCAAGTCAAGTAACCCTTCTGAGATATTCTCACAAAACTCTCTGTGGACTACATTGGAATAAGATAAGTTAAAAAATAAAAGTGTGGTGAGTAGAGTCCGATGACAAATTTCAGTATCATTTTTTAAATGTTACTGTAATTCAGGCAAATTTGAACAAAAAGTATGGAGTTAGGAACACAACAATGAAAACGAGTCTATCCATATCCATACATAGTAGCAACTCAAGGAAGATAATGCCTCCAACTACTTTTATTTCATAGCATAGACTTTCTAAGAATCTTAAAAAATAAGAGACTGCATTTTATTTTTGCTTCATTAAAGTCGGGTGTAGTTAATGTTTATAGAATATCAATAATGCAGTTTGTAGCTCTGCATAATTAAAGGCACCCTTTTTGTTAATAAAATAACATGAAAAGAAACTGCACAATCAGAGACATAAATATGTTGATTCATTTGGTCTTATTTCAGGCAAGCTTAATTACAAAGACATGGGTGCCTGCTATACCTATAAAAATATTTTTCTGTCACTTAGAGCTATCAAACCTTACACCCATTTATGATATTAGTGAGAAAGAGTAAACATCATCATAATGGCCCACCAGTGAATACTTGCAGCCGTGGCCGTCTAGACTATGAATCTGCAAATAGAAGCATATGTAAATGGAGAAAGGCTTTACACACACACACACACACACACACACACACACACACAGTAAATTATTCTCTGAATCTATTTTAAAATGCCAACCAACAGAAAAAGCTGAAGAAATATATTGCTAATGTGAATCATTAGTGTCAGAGGCAGCAATTGTGATAATGCAGACTTCGCAGGACTTGAGTCAGAAGACCCAGACTGAGTTCTAGCCTTTCTTGTTGTTAGCTGCATGCTATTGGGCAAGTTTCTTAACCTCTCTGAGCCTTAAACCCTTTATTTCTTATATCTAAATCAATAATTAACAAGTCACACATTTTGCACTCAGAGAGTTAGAGTTATTTATATTATATGTGTATTTTTTAAAGTTTATTTATTTATTCATTTATTTATGTATAAAAAATGCAAGTGGGGGAGAGTCAGAGAGAGAGAGAGAGAGAGAGAGAAAGAGAGACAGAGAATTCAAAGTGGGTTCTTTACGGTCAGTGCAAAGCCCGATAAGTGGCTTGAACTCACGAACTGCTGGGCCATGATCTGAGCCAAAGTCAGACACTTAACTGACTGAGCCACCTGGGTACCACTACATGTGTTTTTTAATGTCTGGGTCTATCTAGCACATAATATGCACTTAACGGATATTTATTCCACTAGCCTTCCTGTATGAAAGAATTGTGGTGATCAAGTGAGATAATTTCTATAAATGTAATTTATTTAATTGAGATAAATATCACTATTTTTCTTATTTGCATATCAAAAAATATGACCTCATATTAGTTTCTACCTCAGACTAAATGATTGAATTGTGATTCACCTTAAATTTGGAAGATAATACAGGAATTAATTATCAAATAGAGAGCAGGAAAATCCACAATATTCTTGGACAAAATTTAATCCAGAGCATCCATTCAGAGAGTGAGTTGATTCTGAGACAATCACGGATAGTTGGAGTAGCTTTGGGAATTCTAATGTTCACTGGAGCCCCAAGTAGGGCAGTTCTTATAGACGTGCAGAATCAGTAATTGCCTATCTCCGATTTGAGAGGTACTATGCAATTCCTGCATTTCCATAAATAGGCAGGTTCCAAGAGAGATTCATTTTACTGTAATTGGTATAGGGGTTACATAAGATCACATGTAGGAAAGCACTTGGTAAGCCATCATTCACTGACCAAATGAGACTGTCATCATCATCACCACCATCATTACCATAAATTGGTCCCATTCCCAACAAATTACTCCTTGCAGAGAAAATAGGCAAATTTTATTCACACTAAAATGTCAGGTACAGGACAGAAGAGATCAAAATCACTACCTTTTACCCTGCTTTGGGAGCATAGGGAAAGAAGTGTGACCTGAAATGTGGAAGTAGTTAGAAGAGAAAGAAACAGTGGTGCCAACTGATAATATTTGTTAATAATGTACCAAGTACTAAAACAAACTTATCACATGTATTATCTTACTTAAGATATTAGGTAAGGGATCACTTAATTAGAGTATTTTGAAAAGTTTTATGGGATAATTTAAAGAATATTATAAAGGTTTATGATATAATTCTGAGACTCTAATGCTCTACTCTTCCTGACAGTAGCTATGGAGGCTGGAATTTCTTTAAGCATCATGTGCCTATAAAATAAGCTATCTTGAGAACAATGGTGATACACTAATCAGGGCAGAGCCACGAGAGTCTCAGAGATGTATTACTACAACCCTGAGTAAGGTATAAATGAAGTTCAACAAGCCCTTTTATTTCTAATTGTTAAGTCAATATTATTTGCTTTTTCATTATACCTAACTATAAAATATAAATAAATATCATAATGCTTGGTATTTATTTATATAAAGAGCTAAGGCTCTTTAAGCCTTAGCCTAAATATGACCTTATTTTAAGGAATGCCATCTATCAGTTGTATATACCTGCCATGCCAAAATTCACCCATAACTTTCCACCTAACAATATATTCAGCCCTTCAAAAAGTGGGACAATTTATATCTGAGAGAGAGCAACCTAAGTAAGAAATAAGTGGTTGGAGAATTTTCTTCTGTCACTGAACTCACATCTACTTAGGGAGGGTAGGGTGATGGTTAATTTTATGTGTTAATTTGACTGGGTTTCAGGGTGCCCAGAAATCTGGTCAGACATTTTTGTGGTGGTCAGACATTTTTGTGGGTTTATTTGTGAAGGTGTTTCTGTATCAGATTTACATTTGAAAACATAGATTGAGTAAAGCAGATTGCCCTGCCCAATGCGAGTTAGCCTTATCCAATTAGCTGAAGACCTAGACAGAATAAAAAGACAGCATAAGAGGGAATTCCTTAAACTGGGACATCGGTTTTTTCCTGCCTTCAGACTTAAACTGAAACATCTGCTGTCCTTGGGTCCTGAGCTTGCTGGCTTTCAGAGTAGCACTTACATTATTGCCTTTCCTCATTCTTGAGCCTTAGGACTCCGGCTAGAACTATACCATCATCACTTCTGGGTCTCCAGTTTGCCAACTACAAATCTACTTCTCAGCCTCCATAATCATTTAGCCAATTTCTTATGATAAATCTCTTTGTATATAAATAAAAGAATGTGGAGAAGGTATTGCCCTTGAAAGAAAGGAAGCACACTGGGTGAGATCCACACTCAGTATTGACATCTTCCCTCAGAGCCCTGATAGTTTTGTGGTACATGAAGGGACAGAACTCCAGCAGAAAGCAGCAGTTTTATTGGGTTGGGAAAGCTCCCAGAACAGTGAAATTGAGAGAGGAGCACCTCAGAAAGACAAAGCTACAAAAAGAACAGCCACACATATGCATACAAATTCCTCTCAGATCTTGGGCTAACCCTAAACATGCATAACTCAAGACTTCAGGTACACTAGCAGAAAGCAACAGGTGGGAAACTTTAAAGACCTGAGCAGAGATTTCAGTAGGGGTCCATTACCATTGAGAGAATGTTTAGAATTCAGTCCTGCCAAGTTAAAAGGGCTTAGTAAATACCTTGTGCTTTCCATTGACATCAAAAATCTATACCCAAGGAAAAAATGAAAACCAAAGTAGACTCATGCTAAAATTTCAAACCAGGCCTCCAGTTGTTAATCTGCATGAATGATCAAAACTTAACAACCCTTTATAAAAATTTAGGAAATTGAAGAGATAATGATAATGGGTGAAGATATGAGGTAGTTCAGAAAGATATGGACATTCAACAAAAAAAACCAAATGGAAACTGTAAACTTGAAGAAAAAAAAAAATGAAACGACATGAGAAATCAGATGTATTAGATAAGTTTAGCAGCAAACTGCATAATAGAAGAATGGGTGGAGTTGAATCATCAGGGAAAACAAAAAAGATTAAAACAAATGACCAAAGTCTTAATGACTTATGAGACAAAATTAAGCCATACAGTACAAATGTAATTGGAATTCTAGAAAGAGAAGAGAGATAAAACAGGGCAGAAAAGGTAATTTCTTCTATTCACAGATCTAGGAAGGTCAGAGAACCCTAGGCAGAACAAATATAAAAACAAAACAGTCAAACAAATGAAACTAAGCACATCATAGTCAAATTTATGCATGCCAAAGAAAAGGAAAAAAAATTGGTTGGGGGGAGGTGGGAACCCATTACTTACAAGGGAACAACAATAAGAATTACTTTGCATCAGAAAGGGTAGAAGCCAGAAGATAAGGAAACATTGTATTTAAAGTGCTATAAGAAAAAAATGTTAACCTAAGATAATATAAAATGGAAATCATCCTTAAAAGATGAAAGTCAAATAAATATATTTGCAGAAAAATAAAAACCTAGAGGATGTGTTGTCCATGGACTTACACTGTAAGAAATGCTGGAGACTCCTCAAGTTGAAGGGAAATGATATCAGATAGAAATATAAATCTCTGAGAAGTAATTTAATGGTAAACATGGGTAAAAATAGAAGACTTTTAAAAGCTTTATTTTTTCATTAAATTCTTTGGAAGTTAATTCATAATTTAAACAAAAATATTGGCACTTTTTATGGGGCTTAGATTAGATTTAAAGTAAAATTTAGTATAACAATAACATAATAAACAGGAGGGCATGTTACTATAACTGTAATGCTCCACAGTTCTTACTTTTACAGGAGGTATATAATGTTAACTCCTAAGAGAATGTTAAGTGTGTGCTTCCTAATATCTAGAGTAATACAGTAACAGAATGGTGAAAAGAAAAGAAGCTAAAAAACAAGTGGGACAATAGAAGGGATACTAAAAAATGCCAGTTTAACTCCATTGAAGGCAGAAAAAGGAGGACAAAGATCAAAGGACACAAATAGAAAATATATATATATGCATATATATATGAATATAAAAAATAGTGGATATAACTCAATAATTATATTTAATGTTTTAAATGAAATACTAGTAAAACTTATATAGGGATGCCAATATATCAATGTAAAAAAAAAAAAAAAAAGCAATTCAGTATGCCCAGGTAAGGATTGACTAAATACCAGCATTTAACTTCTGTTCATCCCCTACACTATATAAGCCTACTAAAGCAAGAGCAAAAAATTTTTTTCTGTCTTGCTCAAAATGGTTTTTCAGATGTTAATCCCCCAATCAAAGAGAATATGAGGGGTAACAAAAGAATTAAAATGTATATTCCATAAAGTGGGAAAAAAGAAAACAGAGGGGAGGAAATCATCAATAAGTCAAGAAAACTTCACAGAAGTAAAGGATAAGAGCTTCCAGATTTAAAGAGCCTACCAAATAACCAAAAGATATAGTTGAATTAAATGGCATCATTATAAAATTTCAAAGCACTGAAGACAAGGAGCTTTGAGAGGTAAAACAAAAATAAAACCATGCCTATACAAAAATATTGACTTTTGAAGAATAATATTTTTAACCTAAAAAAGAGTGTAACAAGGCTGCACAATTTAGAGAAAAAAAAAAGTTTCCAATCCAGTATTTCATAGCAATGTCTTACAATTTTACTTCAATGTACTATTTTCCAAGAAGCTACTGAAAAACAGAACCCATGAATTTAAACAACATCAAAATACAAGAAAAAGGGAGGTAAATAATCCAGAAAATAGAGAATCCATTACAGTATGAAACTTAAAGTTATCTCCAGCATGATGACAATGGAAAATCCCATTCAGTTGCTTTGTAGCAGGTCAGAAATCTCCAGGAGAGATTTTTTTTTCTCTTAAAGAAACTGTCCAATAAATCCTATTAAAAATCTATTAAATTCTGTTAAAATCCTATTAAAATTCAATTAAAACTTAATAAGATTTAATCTAGTAAGAGTAAATGTGCACAACTTAGGGAAAGGTTGGGTTTGAAATACTGACGGTAAATATAATACTAAGGCAACAACAATAGAAGCAAATGATGGCATGTGCCACCTCTGCTTAAATAGCAACAAGTCACTCTTAGCAGAGCTGCTGATAAGTGACAGAGAAAATCATGGAGACAAGAAGCAGTAAGTAGAAGCTTAGATTCCTCACTGTTCAATTCCATTCTTGGATAGCCCATAGGTATCTAATGGAGCCAGAAATCAAACTGGGAGAGGAATTTCAACTTGCATGATTAAGAAAACACCAACACTTACTGGCATTATCAGTGGTTGAGATCCAGTGGTAAGATGATGTGGAAACCAACTCTATTGTATTTGCATACTGTTTATGGATAGGATCACCTACCCCCCTAAACTGTTGTAGACAGTTTCTGAGATTCATACTTCCTAGTGTTCAGACCTTTATTTTCTCCTTTTCCCCTTAAGTGTTGACTGGACTTACTGACTCACTTGTAAAGAATAGAATACTATAGAATATCACCTCCTAGATGATATTATAAGAAGACCATGGCTTCAATCTTTGGTTCTCTCTCTGTCTCTCTCTCTCCCTCTCTCTCTCTCTTGAATTGCTCACTGTAGAGGAAGCCAGCTGCCATGTCATGGGACAGCCCTGTGGTGAAACCCAAGGGAGTGACCTAGGAAAAAAAATCTTCTGAATCTTGCCAAAGGCCAATGAGTGAACTTAGAAGTAAATCTTCCCTTACTCAAGTCTTGAAATTACCAGACTTGTGCCTCTTCTTGATTATATCCTCATAAGACACTGAACTGTAACCATACAGCTTAGTCACCCCTGGATTTCTGACTTAAACTAACTGTGAGATAATAAATATTTGTTGTTTTATTTATCTGTTATGTTTATTTGTTTTTGAGAGGTAGAGAGAGCATAAGTGGGAGAGAGGCAGAGAGAGGGAAACACAAAATCTGAAGCAAGCTCCAGGCTCTGAGCTGGTAGCACAGAGCCTGATGCAGGACTCAAACCCATGAACCATGAGATCATGACCTGAGTTGAAGTCAGCCGCCTAGCTGACCGACTGAGCCATCCAGGTGCCCCTATTTGTTGTTTTAAATTGCTAAGTTCTGAAGTAATTTGTTATGTAACAATAACAATAGATAGTTAATATAACTAATGTGACCAGAGACCTAGGGTCTGAGCCTTATAGCTTATATGGCATGGTAAATGAGTGACCTGATTTACTCTGTCAATTCTCTACCAAAAATGATTGCCTTAAACATTCACTTATGGCCAGTTTTAGAATTTTTTAGGAGGTCAAATTGCAAAGAATTTTTGGACAAACTAATTTTTTATTCTCAGTTTATATCCTCTGTCTGATCACAAAGGGGGACTCTATAGACCATATACGAATATATCAGCAACTTACACAATTTGAACCCATAATAGTTTCAGTGCTAGTACAGATATAGCTATAGTAGACTCTGGCAGATGGATACAACAGTAAATAGAGATGAAACAATTCAAGCAATAACACCTGAAGCCTTCCACTATATCAAAAGTGGGAACCCAAGCCTGGGTTCCAAGAGAAAAGGTCCCAGGATTATTATTGGGATACCTTAGATAACCATTCTTCCCATTACTAGATGTAGAACATCATTGTTCTACTTTTCTACTTGGTAATAATCCATATCAAACATCATGCTGGTCAGAGTGTAGTATCCTCTTGAGTAGCCAACAATCAAAGTGATTGTATTATATAAAAAAAACCCTGGCCAAAGAGTCTAAGCTTGGCAACGGTGTCTCCAAGTCCCAGGCCACCCAACTGGGCATTTGACTTAGCATGACTGACACATGACTGACATATTCCAGTTGTAGTAGTACATGAAAATAAAACAATTCTGAGATTGGAGAGTATTAGAACTTCAAATATCACCTCTCTTCAGGAAGATAGCTTATTTGATACCAGAAAACAAGTCTTGGAAAACTCAGAGTGGCCAGATAATCAGTTCTGGACAGCATCTCAGAGTCTTTTTAAGCATATGGGGTAACACTATTCAACTACATGAGAAGAACAACCTGGGAGGGGCACATTATCCCACCCAGAGAATTCCACTTATGGTCATGGAGTTCTAGTCACTGGATGCTCTTATGGATCGTATATTCTAGTGGATGTCATAGACAATAGGGAGTTCATAAATAGAGTAGACCATTTCAAGGAGTTGTGAGTGATATGAAGAAAAACATGAATTTTGACTAGAGTGGATGTGGGGGAGATATTAAATAGGGTTGCTGAAGTAAGCTCAATATACATATTGAGCTCAGAGCTGAATTATAAAGACGTAGCCATAAAAATATTTAGAAGAAGAATATTCTAGATGTCCAGAAAGGCAAGTCCACAGCAAGGAATAAACTTGGTATGTACTTGATGAAGGATGCTACTGTGCCTGGAAAGTAAGTAGCAGAGTGCTAAGGGAAAAAAAAAAAGGGTTCCAAGAAGCATAGGGCCATGTAGGTCTGCGTATGTCTTGGTAAGCACTTTGAAGTTTATTTGGAGTATGAGCTGAAACCACTGGAAGGGTTTAAGCAGAAAAGTAATAAGATCTGAAAGAAGTTTGTAAAAAGATACCTTTCTACATTGGCTGATAAAGTACAGTTTGGAGAAGAAAGTCCAATGAATAGATCATTGAAGAAGTTCAGGTAACAGAAGATGTTGGTTTGGAATGGATGGGAGAAGTGGAGTGATAATATGTAGACATGGTCAGGAAATATTTTGGAGGCAAAGCCTTTAGAACTTGCTGATGTATTAGAAATGAAGGGAGAGGGAAAGAGAAAAAACAAAGATGACGTCCTAAGATTTGCTTTGAAGCAAAATACATTGGTAGTAGAGAAGGCGAAATAAACTCCACTGTTTTAATTTATATAATATTGAGATACCTGTTAGTCATCATGATAAAGATATTGAAATGGAGGTGGGTTGAAGAAAGATATTTGGATTAACAAGTCATAACTAATGGTAAAAATTTGTAATTATTAGCAATTGGATGGTTGGTGTTTAAAATCATAGAGCTGGGTAAAGTCAATAAGGAGATCTTTAGTTACTATCAGGATCATTGGATTGCTCAGTTAAAGTAGAACAATTTCTGGGATTTTCACATCTGAAACACTGAGATATCAAACAAACAGTGACTTCCTCGGTCAGTTCATGATATATGTCGGTCAAATGTCTTTGAGACCTAAACTACCCAAATTCTTCATGTATGTAGACTCAGTCAGTGATATGTAGTTAGTATAGTTACTTTATGCAAGTGACTAGTGTTGTCTGTAATGGTATAATTTTCCAAAGAGAGGAAAAGGAATTACTGTGTTAAATCTGTAATTTGGATCCATATGATGGTGCAGCCAGTTATATGGTGTTACTAAATGGCATTTTAACAGAATGGCTTAGTCCTGTTGATTCATTTTAGAAAATAGATTACCATAAAATATGTGGCATTTTGAAGAATCTCTGTAATGACTACTTTAAATATTTTCTAAATAAGTATTTACATGACTCTTTTCCCTGGAAGCTGTTAGTGCCTGTTAATTAGTACCTGTCTAAGTGTTTCAGCATAAGCAGCTGTACACCCAATGCTTAGTGCAATAAAAAATATGACACATTTCATTTCAGAGAAGTCTTGAGTTCTTCTCACATATTTTTAAAGATTGAAGATTGTTCTGATTTTTTTCACCATTACATCAAAAGAAGTATATTCCTTTTTTGCAGAGAAACCACCAAGCATTTTGAACAAGAAAAAATGATGATGCTGAAGATGCTGCTGCTGCTGCTGCTGCTGTTAGTGATACTGTTACTGACTATGGTGATGGTGGTGGTAGTGCTTGTGTAGATGTTGGTGGTCATAACTAATCTTCATTGACATACTAGTGTATTGCAAGCATTGGGCTAGGAGCTTGCACTATAGTATCAAATCTGCAGAATTCATATTATTTACTCATTTTGCTGATGAAGAAAATGAGGATAAGCGCATTAAATTGCCTGCCCAAATTCACTTGGCTAGTAAGACTAGGATCTGAATCTTGGTCTATCTAACTCCAAAGCATTTATTCTTTTCCACTTATTATCTTGCACATCATCTTGTCTCAGAGTTCTCTGCCTTTATGCAACAGGCACATTTATGTTTAAAAGCAAATGAAGATAATTCCTATGTCAAATGTGTCTGTATATGTGTGTTTAAATTTCTAAGGATATAGTACTAATTGCTATAAAATCCAAAAGAAATCTGGCTTCACAAATTGTAGATTTCTTATCTGTAACCCCTGAGGCCTTACCATTTTAAGGCTCTTGGAAACCCAATTGCCTGAAGGTAGAAATACATCAGATCAGTATTTTTAAAATGTAATCTCTTCCCCTCCCCAACCAATGATGGATTCAGTGTACAAATACCCCAGCTCCTAGGCTCCTGGACTGAGCTAACTGTGGAGGAATCTGTCCTATAGAGACTCCAGAGTTCTGGTTTGTCCCAATGGTACTGGTTTGAAAATTTACCCTATACTTTGTGCTTTCTCTTTCCTGACTCACTTCTCCACTCTCCTAACAATGTTTTCTGAGATCACTTGCCAAATATCTTACTTCTCAAATCCTAGCCTCAGGGTCTACTTCTGAGGGAACTCAAACTAATCATGGATTTTTTTTTTTTATTTCTAACTAGAATTCTTATTTCCCATATATGTCTATGCTTTTATTCTGGCTTCAGAATTTTGGATCACCTATTGAGAATGTACAACAAAGAGAATATTTAAGCAGATTGCAGGCAACGTTGTATCCACCATGGTAATCTTTCTTCACCTTTAATAAAATAAAGTTTCTACCATGCTCAATGCAGTCAGCTCTCAGTCCCCATCTATTAGGTCTGGGACAGCTTTACTTTCCAACTAAAGGTTATTTGCTTTTTGGCCACTAACAGTGCAGTGCCTGGAACTCTCGATATTTATCTAGTACAGTCTTTATGTGCAGTAAACAAGAATCTAGGGCACAATGGAATCTCACATTTCATCATGGTTGCTATAGCACTCCTGACCTCAGCCCGGAATTTTGAGAGCACAGGGCTGCTCCCAAACAAGTGTGGTTGAGTTATTGCATTTACTTGACACTTCTGACAGAAGAGAGAGCGAGTGTTTCATTCTTAAGGACTAATTTCTGTAGAGGTTTGATATATGCAGTGGAGCACATAGACATAATTCTGAATGCTTTGGGGTTACCTTCACCCATGTTTCTTTATTCTACACAATTTTAAAAGTCATTTTATCATTTGGTTTTTAGATTAGCTAATGGGATGTTCATTACTTTATTTAGAGTAGTGGACAATGGTTTGTTTACACTAAGCTCATTTTATGCTGCTGTATAATTGAAGAGTTTTCTTTTCTGAAAGTTTCCCTGAAGGCATTATTGGAGAAAATGCATCTGCAGTATTTGCTTTTTGTAACTCCCTTTTTAATTTACTAACACAGGAAAATTTTATTCTCTTAACACATCTTGAATTTGGTTCCTTCCTTTGTTTCTGAATCAAATAGATATCATAATTACTAGAATGTTTAATGTCCCATATGAATTTCTTATGTTCCTTACTCTCTGAGAATTCATATGCATGATTTGACTACAGGAAGAAATAAACATTTCTTTGGACCTGTAAGAAGTAAGACACTGAAACCTTGAACAAAGAAACCTTCATATCATCTGAATATGTTCAAGTAGAAAAAGTAAGCCAGACCATGCACTGACATAAAAAAAGTGATGGTCATTACTTTCATCTTTGGGTTGGAAATTACTTTCCAAGCATTGTTTCAAACACTTAAAATATAGCTGCCATCATATTAACCCCAGATAGACACCACTGTGTGCTAACAGCATAAGTTGTACACATCTTTCTCTTCAGTAGCTCTGAGAAGGAAATGTAAGTGCGGGGTCAGCAGGAACCTCTCCTATGGAAGAGAGAGGCTACTCAATGAGAGACAATCAAGGCTATTGCTAGAATGGCCCTATCAAGGTATGTCTTAAGGCCAAGAGGCTTAGGAATCCCGTGGGAAAACTTGTTCTGTATGAAGAAAACTACTTTGTGTGCCTTTTGACATGCCTTTGGGGGGAGTAGGATGGAATATAGCATCAAATATAACTCCTAGCTTTATCATTTACCAGCTGTACAGCCATTTAAATGCTTGAGGAACCGTTCAAACATTTGATCCTTGGTTTTCTCAAATGTGAAGTGGAGGATAATAATAACTTATTTAACCTGCCCTCATAGAGATTTTATGAGTAGTAAATGAAATGTATGTGAAAACACTTTGTATATTGTAAAACCACACACAGTAGTTCTAATGGCTTACCTTTATGACTGCAGTGGGTGCTAGACATTCTTCCCCGTGTTTCACCTAGACTATCTCATTAAATCTTCACAGCAACCTTAGAAGAAGGTATCAGTGTTATTTTCATTTCCCATTTAAGTAATTTGAACAAGATTCCAAGGTGAGTGGAATATAGCAGAGATAGGAATTGAATCCAAGCAACAGAGTATCAAAGACTATACTGTACTTTAAAGGAATGCTACTCAATGAGTGTTCCATCAACTGGAGCATGTCCATAACAAAATAAGTTCAGAAACTGAACATAAGTATTTGAAAACTTTTATAACTGTTTGATATTGTCTCAACATCCAGATACATGATTATTTTATAGTAATTTGTGTTTATTTTATTGTACAAAATGTTGGTTCGCAGTGGATCAGAAAGGAAAACTAGCCTTCATCACAGATAGTTCAGGAAACGCTGCTCTAAGTCACTGCACAATGTGCTTGTAATTGATTATTTTATTGGAATACTGCAGGCAATTTGCAAGATAGCCTTGCTATGGAAATTAGAAGATAACCTTTATAAATCACTATACCTAATTTAAGCTAAGGAATGTGCTTGTACATACTATGAAAATAAATAATAATTCATGAAGCTAAAGCCAGATTCTTGATATCAGTCCTCCTAGTCTCAGCAAAGTTCTCCTCTTTCTCCCTCTGTCTTCCATTCTGGACATTAGATAGGGTGTTACCAAATAAGTAGTTCTTCTTCAAAACAAATATTCTACTATATATGGTTCATGTGGAGGATTATGTGGGAGATTGACCTCTAGGAGAAAATGACTTGTATTGGTCAAATATCCCCCAAATCAGAAAAAGAGGGGGAAGTGAACACCTGTGGCTGGAAATCCCATATTTGATCAGCTAGATAACAAATGAAAAATACTTTTATGAATGCTTAGAGATTTTATAGCAATGCTTGGAATTATATTGGATTCACATTTTCTCTACAAGATTGTTTCAGATTTGACTCGTTAAGGATAGTGTTACTCTTTCATTGTAATCTTTATATCAATTAAGTTCATTTCACTTCTTCAAATATTTGCCATTTTCTTTTTTTCTTTAGTTTTGGTCTCAAAGTTTTCTGTCACTCTCAAATAAATATCTTCTGATAAAGCAAGAAATTCCAAGAGATTGTTTTAAATATCTTCTTTGGGTTTTATATAAAACCCATTGTTCAAGTCTTATGAGGCACTTATGTGACAACCATGCTTATGTTTAGAAACTAAACTCAGACACATGTTTCATAAACAATATAAAATCTGATTTTGTAAGAACAACAAAGGGATGTGTAAGCTTCTTGGATTAAAATAAATATTAAAACTTGTGGAGTGAGTTACATTTGGACATTTTGATCAATAATAAATGTTTCCATGCAGGATATAGAAACTTAATGGAGACTGATTCTTTGAGTGTCAAGATTTATTTTTCTTTCTCTTTTAGAGATACATAGTTTTGCTTAGCACAACGGTCAAGACAACAGTTTACAATCTCATAGATGATAAATTGAGATCATGACCTGAGCCGAAATTGAGAGTTGGCTTAACCGACTGAGCCACCCAGGCATTCCCGACAAATATTTTTTTAAGGATCAGTATGTACTTACAGTGGAGGATAAAGTGTCAATGTTAGTTTTCTAACTCATTAAGGAGTATCCTCTATTATGGGATATTAGATTGTTACCAGTCTTTCACTGCTATAATCAACTCTTAAAGTATGGGGACATATTTAGACAAAAAAAGTATTTGTTGCTTATCTGAAATGTGTTTTATATAGCAACCCTAGACGATGAAGGGCAAGTTCTTTGTGAAGTCCAAGAGAAGATATCTTCTCTGTGTAGGTCTTACCACCATAGGTCTACAAACTAGCATTTAGTGGTAGGCGTGGAGCTGCTCTTGGTCAACAGAGTCATCAGTTGAGAAGGAGAGCAGAGGAAAGTAAAAACAAACAAACAGGAACCTATTTCTGCATTTGTCCATCGTGACATCTGACTAACGCAGCCTTTAAAGGGTAATGGCTGGTGCTTCATTCCACTCTCCAAATCTCATGCAAATAACTTTGGCCAATTGTAAGCCAGAGCTAGAAGAGAAGGGATTTAGAGAACTGTACTTCCTGACTTAAACAAATTGACGAAGTGAAAATCACCCCCATGATGATGATGATGATGATGATGATAATAATATGGGTGTTTTCTCAAGGGAAGCTACATCTTTGTAGCAGTTCTGGGAGACATGAAAAAGTTTTACTTTACCCAGCATTTGGTAAACTAAATAAGTGTGTGACAGAGTTCAAGTTATGTGATGTAATAAGATCACATTATGTCAAAAGCCATAGGATTTCCAGACATAGTCCAGGAGTCTACCTTGAATGTTTTCATAGGCCTCTAAATGTTGTACCATCTATGTTTTCAATTCAAACCTTGACTTGGCAGTGTGGAGATTCTACTCTGAAAGCAACCTTGATGCATGCAATGGAGTGTTACATATTTGAGGGCAGATTAATAAAATTAATTTTCCAGCCCACTGTGGCAATCCTCTCATATGGACTACTTAGATTATAACCAGTATTTCATTGCTATAGTTTACCTAAGTAAATTTTCATACAAAATAAATGTACAGAAATGCAAATATTCCTATAGTTTTCTTGGTGTAGAAATTTTAGGATAAAGGTAACAATGTTTGCAAGACAAATCAACAATTTTAAGGCAAAATATCTATTATAAAATTATACCCCAGAAAAGTTTTACTAATTACAAACCCACCAGTTCAACAGCATAGGATTATAAAATTTCTGACAACCACACCCACACCCACACTGGGAGTTTTCATTAAAAACATAGATTTACCTTTTGAGAGGAAAAAACATGTTGTTTTAGTTTTTATTTGTATGGTGATTCCGTATGTTCATGAGACATGTACATATACCCACCTGTGAGATATTTGTCATGTTATGTACTGTTTTTCTATTGTAGCATTTATTTTTCTTGTTAATCCACAATTACATTCTCCCTGTTTTATACCTTTTCATTTGTTTGTGGCATTTGGTAGCATAGGATTTTCTTAAATAAGTGGTCATAATCAAATCTGCTAACTTTATCTGTTTTCAGCATGTAAATCCAGGTGTAGGAATGCCTCCCTCCCACCCCCAATGAAGGTATTCTAAAGGACATTTGTATGTTTTCTACTTTTTAAGACTTTGCATTTAATGGGCACCTGAATGGCTCAGCTAGTTAATCATCCGACCCTTGATTTTGGCTCAGGTCATGATCTTACCGTTCGTGAGTTCAAGCCCACGTTGGGATTCTCTGTCTCCCTCTCTCTCTGCCTCTCATTCTCTCTCTCAAAAATAAATAAACCATAAAAAATGGATGTACATTTTATATCCAAGTTTTTAATTCATTTGGCATCTACTATGAACAAAAATTAAAAATAGTTTAACTTTTCTCAAGTAATATTCTAATTATCCCAATTTTTTTTACTAAACTTCCTTATCTTGTTTTAAAATGCCACTTTCATCATAGGATGTGTTGTACATAATCATAGTTCTAGCACAGGGGTTGGTAGTATGAGCCCAGTACTCAGACTACAAGGTAATGGCAGTTACTTACAAGCTGTGTGAACTTATGTAATTTAGTTAACCTTTCAATGATTAAGTTTCCTAATCTGTGAAGTTGGGATAACATTAGGATAAAATTGTCATGAGGATTACAAAGATGAATTCATGTGTGTAAATCTCCTAGAAGAGTGCCTGGTGTATAGTAAACACCCAATAAACGTTGGCTTGCAGTGTTGTGTCTTAGGATATCAAATGAAACACTTAGAAACTCAAGTTCAGATGAGCATTTTTGGTTGTTAAAGACTGGACCTAAAAGTCACTTTGAAGATAGTCCCACATCTACCCCTTGTCTCAGTGTGATGTGAACCTCCACTTTGATGTGATATTGCCACTTAGAGAACTTGTTACATCTCCTATTATTACTATATTACTATTAAAGAAATATGGTAGATGGGTTTTATGTACTTGAAAATGGTTTGTAGACGGAATGTGAAATAGAGTGTGAGAGAAGAGCTAGGTCAGAATGAGAAGCAAAGAGAGTTTGATACATAGCTCTAAGCTAGCCTTGTATTTAAGAGATTTAAGGAAGAAGAGTAGAACTGTTGAAGAACGTAGGAAGCAAAAGTCCTTTGGGTTGGGCACTGTTCTGTAAAGAATTGTGCCCCCTTCTTGCATTCATATCTTGAAGCCCTAACTCTCAATGTGGCAGTAGAGATGGAGCCTTTAAAGAAGTAAATAAGGTTAAATGAGGTCATAAGCATAGGGACATAATCCAATAGGATTTGTGTTCTCACGCAAAGAAGAGAATCCATTGATGCATAATATCAATATGGGAACAAATAGTATCTTTAGGGGTGCCCCATATCAATATGGGAACAAATAGTATCTTTAGGGGTGGCTCAGTCGGTTAGGCATCTGACTTCAGCTCAGGTCATGGTCTCACAGCTTGTGGGTTCAAGCCCCGCGTCAGGCTCTGTGCTGACAGCTCAGAGCCTGGAGCCTGCTTTGGATTCTGTGTGTGTCTCTCTCTCTGCCCCTCCCCTGCTCACACTCTGTCTCTCTCCTTCAAAAAAAAATAAACATTAAAAAAATAAAAAAAATAGTATCCTTAATAAAGGATATTAGAATAAATGAATATCCCAAAAGAAAAAAGTGACCCTTGACCTTATCTCAGACCATACACAAAAATTAACTCAGATGGATCATAGACCTAAAAATTATGGCAAAAGAAACAAAGGGTTATACTTAGCATTTTAGTGATTTTTTCGATCTGTTAGTGTATATTGCATATTTTCCCTCTCTCTGTATTTTTCTTTGGAAGGCCTCCCTAATATGTACCTATTTGATCAATACTCTTAATTGGATTTTTTAATATTCTTAAATCTCAGATTTATAAATCAATTCTATATATTTTTCTCTTTTGTATTAATAAAATTCTGCTTTTATCAACTCTTTTTTTCAAGGTAAAATTATCATAGTTATAGAAAATAATGCCTATATGCCTTTAGAATTGGATATAATTCCTGTTAGAGGAATATTAGAATTTAATAAGGTGATGGAATGGAAAGTTAATACATTAAAAGCCTTAGATTGCCTATGTTCAAACAATAGAAAACAGAATGTTAGAAAAAGTATATTGTTTCAAAACAACAAGGAAACATGGAAAGATACTTAGACATAAATTTTATAATTATTGCATTAGACTTAATTTAAAAATCTGTTAAAAATCTAAGACTGATTAAAGAGGATTTAGATAACTGAAAAGATATATGCTTTTGGATAGGAAGATACAGTCCCATCGTTATGTCACTTCTCACTAAACTAACTTACATATTCAACACAAACCCAATTAACAAAGAAGAGGATTTTGTTGTTGTTTGCATGCTTCTTTCTTTGTAGTGTTTAATTTGGGATTTGATTTTGCATGTTGTATGAAACTAAACAAAATATATTAAGTTCATCTTGTAAAATAAAAATGTGAAGATCTTTTAGGACATCTTTTAACAATGGAGGAAATTAGAAAATTCTAATAATAGAGATGGGTAGATATGCAACTTTAAAATATGTTACAGGGGGCGCCTGGGTGGCTCAGTTGGTTGAGCGGCCGACTTCGGCTCAGGTCACGATCTCGCGGTCCGTGAGTTCGAGCCCCACGTCGGGCTCTGTGCTGACACCTCAGGGCCTGGAGCCTGTTTCAGATTCTGTGTCTCCCTCTCTCTGACCCTCCCCCGTTCATGCTCTGTCTCTCTCTGTCTCAAAAAAAAAAAAATAAACATTAAAAAAAATTAAAAAAAAAATATGTTACAGGGGTGCCTGAGTGGCTCAGTCAGCTGAGTGTCTGACTCTTGATGTTAGCCCAGGTCATGATCCCAGTGGTCATGGAATTGAGCCCCGTGTTGGGCTCCTCACTGAGCGTGGAACCTGATTAAGATTCCCTCTCTCCCTCTGCCTCTCCCCACTCATGTGCTCTCTCTCTAAAACAAACAAATAAGCAAAAATTTAAATATGAGCACTAGAGATGAATGACTGTTTATAATGACATTAGAGATTAGTTAGGCCAAACAATGAAACAGTAAAACAAAAATAAATTGATTGAAACATGATTTGTTTTACAGTAAGGTAATGATGCCATATCAAATTAGTGGGGAAGACAAGGATAATTCTATAAATTATGTTAGATAAAAGTAAAGCTGGATCCTCACTTCATTCCTCAAAACAAAATAAATTTTTATGGAGCAAAGATTTAAACTAAGCATAAAAGTCCTAGAAAGAAAACACTGTGAATTTATTCATAATATTGAAATGAGAAAGGCCTTTTTAAATTGAACATAAAATCTAGAAACCTTAAAGAAAGAAAAAAAAGAGAGATAACATCAACTTCATAAAAATAAAACATATATTTAAAAAATTACCATAAATGAAGTCAAAAGGCCAACAGCAGACTGGAAAACAATTTTTCAACACACGTAACAGACACAAAGTAAATTTTTCAAATTCTCAAGATGCACATATACGATCTTGAAGAAGAATCAAGAGCTACAAACAGACAGTGTACAGAAAAACAATTACAAATGTGCAATAAATATATGATTCAATATTGTGCCTCACTCATAATGATATAAAATAATTAATTCATACAAAAGTTATTGAGCACCTCTTCTATATGTTGGGGAAACAGCCATTAACAAAGTAAACACAAACCTCAGCCCTAATGGAGATTATATTTCAGTGAGCAAACTACAGACAATAAAAATGAGTAGACAAAATAAATGAGTAGTACATAGTTTATTTGATGAGTATTGAGTGCTGTGGAGAAAATAAAGCAGAGAAAAGGGAATGTGAGCTCTAAGAGAAAAGAGGACTGTAATTTTTAACATGGCAGCCAGAGATGGCCTCCAATAAAGATAACAATGTAGTATCAAATTTCACAATTTCATATCCAGCAGAAATATGTGAGTGAGGCAAAAAATATGTATGAGAATGTTTAAAGAATCATTATTTGTAACAGCAAACAACGTGAAACAACTGCATCAAGTATATCAACACTAGAATAAGTAAATATTTTAGTATATTCACATAGTAGAATTATATCCAAAAATGAACCTGAATCTACCACAATTATAATAAAGCAACATGTTGGAATCTCAACATAATGATAAGACAAAAAAAAGTCATGTAAGAGAACCTCCATTATGTGGTTCCATTTATATCAAGTCTGAAACTAAGCAAAACTAAAATAGTTTTAGAAGTTAGGATAGTGGTTATCTTTGGGGAGAAGACTGCATGGGAATGTCTTTTAAGGTACAGGAATGTTCCATTTCTTAGCCTGAGTAGTGAACACAACTGTATTCTCATGGGTAATTAATTGAGCTGTTCAATGACAATTTATGCACTTTTCTTTATGTTATATTTCAGTTTCAGGAAAATTTAAAAAAAATCCCTTTCTGGATACCCAGGTTTCTTTCATTATTCTTGAGGTTTTAAAACAGAACCAGGATATATCTAAATATTTTGATTTTTCCATTAACCTTTCCTACTGCTCAGTGAGCATTTTGATCTGTACACATGGGCCTTTCTCAGACCAAAGCTTCTTCAGTGTTTTTCCTTTCTTCTTTATTAAGAAATATTGCATGTTTCATTGGGTCTTCTGTCTCTGGCCTTCAGTAGCTTCTGTATTCATTCTTATTGTCTTTATGAATATTTCTACTACACTTTGGGAGTAATTATCATTTGTCTTTCAAATTAATCATTTAGTTTTCCAAGTTTACAATTCAATTCTGAATTTCTACTGGTGACTTTCAAATTTTTTTTTAATGTTTTATTTATTTTTGAGACAGAGACAGAGCATGAGCATGGGAGGAGCAGAGAGAGAGGGAGACACAGAATCTGAAGCAGGCTCCAGGCTCTGAGCTGTCAGCACAGAGCCCGACATGGGGCTCAAACTCAGGAGCTGTGAGATCATGACCTGAGCTGAAGTTAGACGCTTGACCGAATGAGCAAGCTAGGCGCTCCTCTACTGGTGAATTTCATTCTGAAATCCCTTTTTCATTTTCTAATATAATATTAAGTGATTAAGGCTGTTTACACATATTGAGTTTTCTTTCTTCAGGTCACAGGGACCTTCCTTAATCAGTTATGGCCAGGTCACTTGATTTGGCGTGTGAACTGTGAATGGAAGACAAACGTGGATCTTACTGCTTACATGCCTTTAGGAGCTATGTGATATTGGCCATACTCTTCTCTATAAACCATGTACCTCTGTGATCAGCATTACTCCACATAGGGTAGTGGCTCCTTTATTATCCCGTGAAGTGAAGTGAAGTGAAGTGAAGTGAAGTGAAGACAATGTAGAACAGAGCCCATTTTCAGCCCATATAAATCTGTGAAATAAACAAAAATAAAATCATCTTGCTTTAAGTCACTGAGGTTTTAGACTATTTGCTACTGCAGCAACACCTGCCTCTCCTGACTAATATACCATATAATCATTCCTAATCTTATCCTAACATTTCAGTAATTTGTACAATTTAATTCTGTTGGTTTTCATTATTATTCTAAAATTGCAATCTATTTCTTCATAATAACGAGTATTAATCTATTTTCTTATATTGTGAATATTTTCATTGACCCCACATGATGTTTATCTAAGATGTATACATCTCTAAACAGAATATCCTCGTCCCCACTCACTATATGCCTGACTATAGTTAGAATTTCCAAACACGCTAACAAAACTGGTAGATCTAAATTCAATCAATAATTAAGTAATGCAACAACCTGAGAGGAGAGAGTCCAAGTTGAATACAGTCCTGGCAGAGGAACATTTTCTATGCTTGTTTCCTCCTGTGTTTAGTAAAGCTACTTCACCAGTGATCAATTTTTGGTATCCAGTTTCTGTTTGGCTGGAGTAGGTTCACACTGTGTCTGTGGCCAGTTCCCTACCTGTCACACACCACATCAAACAGAAGCCCTTGTTACCCCTGACAAGCTCTTGCTTCTCTGCTGAGTGAGATCTGTACTTTGTAAGACTCCCAGGCGAAACTTGAAGGCTTTTAGTATTGCTGCTTTTATTTTTGCCATATTTATAAAGATATGTGTGAATAAATCAAATAATAAGTTTAGCCTGTCATCATTTCTACACCTCCCCATCCCATACTTGTTCATACTCTTAGTCCCTCTCCCCAGGAGCAACCTGTTTTACTTTCTGTTACCTTCGAAACACTAAATAATATATTTAATACCTCTGTTTCAATTTAAGCATTCCAAACAAGTATTGATTTGCTGAAATTAAAAATAAAAGTTTTCTTTAGTAAACTTTTAACCTCCCTTCCTTCCCTTCTCAATTCTTGATAGTATTTGTGTGTGTGTGTGTGTGTGTGTGTGTGTGTGTGTGATTACTTTATTGGCTATTAGATCTTATTTAGTGTTTTAAATGTGCCTCTATTCTCTTTCATAATTCCTCTACCCTTCCACTTCCCATTGTCTGTGGGCTATTATTTTACAGTTATGCTGGAATTTTGTTAATGCTGGAATTTTGTTAATATTTACATTCTAACTTCTGCATTTACAACTAAGTCTTAACACAGTTTGTCCATGGGTTGACTAAAGCTGAAAACCATTAAGACATTATTATATTATTATGAATAAGCACTAGGATTACATTCCTTTTCCTATGTAAACAATACCATAACTCCTGAGCCACTTGGAAGAGAATATTAGGAGCATCAAGACAAAGATGAATTCTCTTACATCCCAACAATTGCTTGGAATCAATTGTTTATATACAATTTAATTTTTCCCTGGAATTTTGTATTGCTTTTCCTTTTATCTTGAATAACATGCTTTCTCTTGCCTCAGGTTTGCTCATTCTCCTTAATCGCACACTTCCTCTCAAGACCTTTACCTTCAGAGACCACTCTCATGACTCTCACAGAGGCCACCATTTTTTCTACTGCCACTGCATTCTAAATCAACCACTTTTAGGCCTGACAGATCACTGCCATCCTGAGGTACTTTTGGTTTTGTTTTTGTTTTTATTTTAGTAGAGGTTTTTTCTTTATTGTTCTTAGTTTCCTTGTTCTTACATCTTTTTATTTCTTAATCTACATGCTCATTTACTCAGTGTACAAATTCAGCTAATTTTACAGAATGAGATTTGGGAGGTGTAACTGGCTGTTCATTGGATGATGTGATACCTAATGACCTCAGTATCCATCCTTCTTTTCTTACTTAGGAACAGTCCCAATTTATTTTTTTAGGCCACCAAGTGAACAAATAAAATATTCTACCTTGCAGCCAGGTAATTCTAATAAGTGAGAATTAGTTGCATTGGGTGCAACTTCATTGGTAAGAGCAATTGGTAAGCTCTCCACAGACACACATGTACCTACTTCTAACTGAAATGCAGAAGTGATGGGAGGAACTCCAGCAGTCATTTGAAACATGAGGCAATCTTGAATATGGAAGCCATGCACTAAGAACAACACAATAAAAAGAGGAGAACCTGGGTCCCCAGGTGACATCGTGGAACTGCTATACTAGCCATGTTACCATATATTTTACTCACAAATATGAATACTGGCTACAAATATATTTTACAAAGAAGTCAGAAAAACATTCCATTGGAGCAACTGGTATTTCTGATCTCAGTTGCGAACTAGTGAATACACTTACATATTGAAAATAGTGGGGGCCGCCTGGGTGACTTAGTTGAGCGTCTGACTCCGGCTCAGGTCATGATCTCACAGGTTGTGTAATCTGTGTTTACAAATTACATACAATCTCCCAGGTTGTGTAAGATGTGCTTAGAGCTCAGAGCCTGGAGCCTGCTTCACATTCTTTGTCTCCCTCTCTCTCTGCCCGTCCCCTGCCCGTGCTCTGTCTCTGTCTTTGTTTCTCTCTCTCTCTCTCTCAAGAATAAACATTTAAAAAATTATATATAAATAAAGAAGATAGTGGTAAGATTTTTAGGCTTTTAAACATCTACAAATATCTTACTTTGTTATACTTGGTTACAACTTTTTGTGATGCTAGAATTCAAGGTTGAAACTTATTTTCCTTCAATGCTATAAACATGTCTCTGTTCTCTAGCATTTAATGTTGCTGTTAATTCTGATGGAAGTCTGATTTTTATTCTTTTGTGGGCATTTCCTTTTTCTTTCTGAAAAATTTTAGGATGCTTTAGTTTTCTTAATATTCTAAAACTTTACAAGAATGTGTCTGGATGTGGGGTTATTTGTTCTTTAAGTCTTTTATTTTTGTGAATGGAAGCGCACCATCCTAAACCAGATTTAGGGTTTTTTTTAATGTCTATGCATTTATTTGGAAAGAGAGCATGAGTGGGAGAGGGGAAGAGAGAGAGAGGGAGGGAGAGAATCCTAAGCAGGCGCCACACGAAGCATGGACCCCAACACAGGGCTTTATCTCATGACTGTGAGATCATGACCTGAGTTGAAACCAAGAGTTGGATGCTTAACCGACTGAGTCACCCAGGTGCCCCCAGATTTAGTTTTTAAATGGAAATGATTCATGGTGGTAAAATAGAATACAAGTGGTATATTACCTTTGTATTTCCCTTATCTCCAGCCCTCTCTTGTCATCAATAAACTTTTCATCCTATGTATTAAAAACCCAACAAAAAGTTATTGACTCACTTAATTGAAATATCTAAGTTAGCCAAAATTTAGGCTCAGTTCCAGGCAGAAGATGTTGTTATTCTCATCTCTCCATCTCTTGAATCAGCTTTCTTTTTTGGCTTTACTCTTATGGTGGTCTCTAGCAGCTCCAGGCTTATGTTGATCCACTATTAAGTCTAGAGGAAGAGAGTTTCCTGGAATTTAGTTTTATCTGCTTGGCTTGCTCTATTTGTCATTTCTCTTAAAATCTCTGGTACACTTTGTAGTATACAGGCTTTGGACGTGAACCTATCTCTGAACCAGTCATGGCAGCCAAGGACATACAATGCTCTGATTTTCCACTCTAGAACCAAGAGTGGTGTGGCAGAGATTGCTAGTTTCACTGAAAATCCATTCTCCCTTTCTTACTTTATAAAGACAATCCTTGGATTTTAGTTGACCTCATGGCTTAATTCTCCAGCCTCTGTTTCAGCTAGATATGTGCTTGTGGCAGTGTTCTGATCAATAGCAAGTAATAAGTGGTATATACCACTTCAGAAAAGTAAACTTAATGGGACAGGTTGGTAGATCAACAGAAATGATGGAGTTTAGATCTGTAACATCAAAGGGCACCTTGCCAATCCTGGTCTCCCTTCAGTCTTAATTTTCATGAAAAAATAAATTTTAACTTTGCTTTAACTGTTATCTTGGATTTTTCCTTCATTTACAGCTAAATCCAATACTTTTTAATACAGATACTGTCAGCACCATCCCAACCACATGAACTAACAATGGACATAAAGGGTGGTTTGCTGAAAAAAAAAATAGAACTGCAAAATTCATCCTAAAAGTATAGAAAATTACCTCTGGCCAAGTAAATACAAAAGACAAGTATGCAGGGTATATGCACAGGATCGAGAGTGAGGGATTCCTCACTTAACTAGTGGAGAAGTAGTTGGTTTCTAGTAGGATGCTCCAGCATTCAGTTGTCCCTACCTGCATACATTTATTTTTTTTTAATTTTTTTAATGTCTATTTTTGAGACAGAGAGAGACAGAGCATGAACGGGGGAGGGTCAGAGAGAGGGAGACACAGAATCTGAAACAGGCTCCAGGCCCTGAGGTGTCAGCACAGAGCCCGACGTGGGGCTCGAACTCACAGACTGCGAGATCATGACCTGAGCCGACATCGGCCGCCCAACCGACTGAGCCACCCAAGCGCCCCCTTACCTGCATACATTTAGATGTTCCTTGAAGGGTCTGCTATGAGGAAGGCAACCTTCTCTAGTTTCTAATATAGATGACAGCTTTTCTCTATTTCAATACTATCTGTCATTTAAATTGAATTTCATCCCATACTCTCACCCTTACCTGGAAGGCTACAAAACGTTTTCCTGTAAACTTTTTTAAAACAATTCAACTAATAAAACCAATTGTACTGTTTAAAAGCCTTTAAGAGGCTGTCAGATATTTTGATATATATAATAGTTGAAGGAACTTCTTTCCTTTTTAGTTTATTTAATGTATAATTAGTTCTCTTAAAAGGGTTCAAATTTTGGGGAAAAGCTACATTTTTTATATCAATATCTCTATTTAGAAAACTAGGGTAAAATTTTGTCACTAGTTTCACATTTATTCTTTTCAAAGGATATGCATTTGTCTTATTATGATAAATCCTGAAACTAAATGGGTACACACACACACACACACACACACACATATGTGCATATGTCTGTGTGTGTGTGGGTGTGTGTGTGTATGCGTGCGTGTGTGTAGACAAACCTGTAAATATACCAGGACTGACAGTTAAGAAAGCAGGGATACATGACCAGCTCTCTTGTTCACCATCTGTGTGACCATGTAAGAGTTATTAGAGAACCCGAGATGCTTCACGCCCCTGTCATCTTTTGTCATAACCAGAATCAAACTCCTCCGGCCATCTGTCCTCATCCATGAACATAACCCCCATGCTATTCTTCTATTCTTCACACCTCTAATCTTAGCTCTTTCCTCTCTCGGTACACTGTTCTTTTGAGATCCCTATTCTAAAGCAGATAAATTCTCTGATATTCTCAGTTTTCAAGGGCTTTCCCTTCATCTTCTCACCTCAATCCTGGTTTACTCCTCCCATAACTAGGCCATCTTTTCCCATGACACACACATCTCCTCCCTTATTCTACATTTGTTTTTTGAGGTCATGGATACATGATTGGATCCCCGATTCTCTTCTCATCATTCAGTCACTCTCTTCTTTGTCCTTTTAGCTTAATACTCATGGCCATTACTCTGCTCACTATACAAGTATCTAATCATTACTCAGGTATCCTCCAATTTTTCACTGAACTACCCTGGAACACACCCATCTCTCAGCACATCACTTTCTCTGATCCATCCTCCTTAATGTTGTCAGAGACCTATTTCTAGAGTGCAAGTATATGCCTGTCCTTCCTTTCTTCATCTTTTCCCAGTATTCTGCATGGTTTTTCAGTTCAGTTCAAATAGCAAAAGCAGGCCTGTAATGGTCTTACACCTGCTTTCCTCTCCATGCACCCCTCACGGTTTTCCCTGATACAGATTTCATGTCCAACCTTGCTCCACAAACAACCTAATCTCACCTCCCTGAACCTGTCTTGTCCTCTTCAACTCCCATTGGTCATGGATCTCTGCTGGAATATTAATACACCTACACCCTGTCCAAACTTCAGCTTAGGACTCATTCCTTCTGCCATTTCTGTCACTTCTCCCTTCTTTTCACATTCTAATTTGGGATAAAATCCCTCCCATAGCACCTGGTTTCACCCTTTTCCTAACATGTGTCACATCGGATTTAATTGTTTATTATCTTCACTCCTCCCCACCCCCCTAGTTAAAGGGTAAGTTCCTTGATGGAAAAATTGCACTTATTCATGTGCGTTTCCCTCATGTTTAGTATAGTGCTCAATAAATATACAAGGAGTGAATTAATCTCATCTCCCTCTGCTTTTGTTCTCTACATGGTCCAATTCCCCCAGATGAAACAGTCAATGTTTTGGATTAGTTTCTTACATTTTACTGTCACTTTCCAAATAAGTCTGGGTCATGGAAGATTTACTTAATGCAGGAAATGAATAGAATAAATGTGTACATAGATTGCATGCCATGGTAATTAAATCATTAGTGCCGAACACTAGTATTTAGACTAGAGCACGTTAACATATGTTTTTATTTGTCAGAAGCAATAAGTAAAGATGAAACCTAGTAATTATAGACTGTGAATAAATAGGAGTTTTCCGGGTGGTCTTGCATAAATCCTGAAGAAAGGAAAGCAAAAGGCAAATGTTCACCAGTATTTCTCTTGACTTCTTTATTAAATGTAATAGTGGCCTTCAGATATTCTGTGCTTTTAAAAATCGAACTCGTACTATTTTTATATGTGCACTACAGTTGTTTCAGATATACATCAGTAGTTTCGTTCACTTTTGTTGACTCTCTCCTGTGCTCTCATTCTTATCCTTTTCTGCCTTCCAGTCACTGCCTCCCCCTCTCATATCCTCCGTGTCGTCTCCCAGCCTTCTTTCGCACTCAACTCCTACAAGCCATTGGCCTCCTGTCATTCCCCTTTACCCTTCCTCCACAAAATAATACTAGATGCATGTGGTGATATGTTTGTGTGGAAATGTAATACATATTGATTTTCACTTTAAAAAATGCGTGAATTATGAACCTGTTTGTTAAAAAAATACTAGTATTGCTAGTGATATTTTAGTGATATGTGAAAAAAATAACAAAATATTTAGTAGTGTCATTTTTGTCCTCTGGTATTAAAATGAGCAATGCTATCCAGAGGACAGGCATCGTTGTGTCAATAGAGGTATATTCTATTGCGGGGTTGAGCGGTGACTCATTCTTTCTTACAGCCAGAGAGGGGCCTCCCACCACATCCACATTTACCAAGAAGATAACCTGGTTAACAATACAGTTGATTGTATATTTGATTTTGAGATATATGCTTTTATGGTGATTGAAATATTCTTGCTTCTGCTTAGGACACCTCTAAATAATTAATAAATTACTATTTGTATTTTTAAAATAAAAGAAATTTGTTTGGTATTTCAGCTCCCTGTGGGTAAGGGATCATATGAACTATGTAATAGACAGTAAAAGAGCTTCTTCATCTGGGGCATAGAAAAGCACAAGTAAGATACTGTGTATAATCAAGAACACTATTCCCAATAGACACGGATGGGTGAATGTAGGGTACAATAATTTAAACCTAACCTCATCTTAACCATTCTAAATGTAATCCTGCTGAGGAAAGGAGAGAATTTTTCTCTTTCTAAACCTCTAAAATATGGTTTCGTCTTTATAGCTGGAAATGCCGTAACTCTGTTTGACTGCGTATTACCACTTGGCTTTGAGGATCACCAAAGCTCAGGGTGTAGAGAAAGCAGAGCATAAACTCCATTCACTCATTGCATAGACACAGTTTTCTCCTGGCCTACTCAGTGATTTAACAGTTTCTGGCTCAGTACATTATAAATCACACATGACATCTCTTCTAAGACTGCAGTATCAGGGTGTGAGTTTGGGCCTCTGAGGAGAGTTGTAAGGGGAGCAAAAAGTTGTGAGCTGTGGACCTGAACAGCTGCTTGGTGGTGGCAACGGCAGCTGTTATGAAGAAATGCCTTTCCCCCCAATGTGCTTCTCTTGCTCTCCTGTCCCCTTTCTTGTCAATAGCCAGTCAACATTTATTGATTGTGCAGAGGCTAAGGGCTAATTCTTCTGTGTAAGCTTATCCATCTGCCCCTTTTCTTTTGGCTTACATTGTCTCTCCCGGGTTTTATTTTGTTTTTATAAACATCTTTCTATCTGCCTGCTCCTTCTCACCATATGGCAATTCTGATATATATCTTTTTTGTTGGAGGAGGAATGTGAGACAACAGGAGAGAAGAGGTCTCTAATGGCAAAAAAAAAAAAGATTTAGAACACTTATCAGAGGAGTGTGTATTTTAATAAATGCTGCTTTCTTCAGCATGATTTTAATTACATTACGATTAAACATTTTTCCCCAAAAACAAGGAAGACCAATTTTCATAAATACAAATGTTGTCTACAACCAGTGTCTCCAATTCTCTCTTACCTGTCAACGTGAAGCAATTCAATAAGACATCTAACCATACTACACCAATAAAACTGTTTTTGCCTAAATCACAAATGGCCTCCACATCACAAATCTAGAGTATTTTTCCATTCTCATCTTACTAGATTTCCCAGTAGCATTCAAGTCATTCGGGAGCATTCAGTCTTTCATGAAATATCACATGGATGCCATGACTTCACCCTCCTAGATTCCACCCCCTGCGCACTGTGTAACCAGCCCTTCTCATTCGCATCCCATAGCATCATTGCCTCTGCCTCCCTGTCCCAGAGTGACTGCCTCACTGAACTCTTCTCTAGTTCCACCTGTCTGTAACTGAGCTCATCCAGCATCACAGCTTTAAATATTATCTATTTGCTTATGGGTCCCTAACTTCCACCTCTAGCTAAAATTCCTGTTTTTGAGCATCAGACTTTTCTATCAGACTGCTTTCTTGATACCTCCACATGCTTATAACTTGAATAAAAATAGACTCAAACAACACCAACACCTTCTACTCACTCAGTTTTCTCATTTTGGGGCAACTGTCTCCCCACAGTTCATATCAGAAACATACGAGTCCTTGATTTATTCTCCTTCAATCCCTATATGAAATGCTTCGGTAGTAAGTCACTATTACCTCCCACATGCATTACTTACTCACGTTTTTTCCCATTGTTTGCTGTTACCATTGTAGTGTATATACTTTGCTCTGGACTGGAATATGGCAGTACTTTCCTAAGTTGTCTCTGCCATTCTTACCTTCTCCGTTTTGTTATCTAGGAAGCATCTGTAACAAGCTTTTACATTTTAAACCCTGAGGATGTCACCATCTGGCTTATAATCCTTCAGAGGTCTCCTGTTGCCCTTGTAATAAAGCCCACTGTTCTTAACTTCCTTCCAATTTCCCGGGGGACCCAGCCCTCCTGACTTCTTCATTCTTATCTTGTGGCCTGCCCCAACAGACTCCCTTGCCATTCTTCATACATGCTGTTTCCTCCACCTGGAAGGTTCTCCCCTGAACTCCTCACATACAGGCTTCTTTTCATCCTCCATGTGCCATCTTAAATGCCAATTTCCCAGTGGTACTGTTCTTGATAATCCAGTCTAAATTAATTTCTCACCCACCCCCTTCTAGTCTCTATCATTTTATCCTATTCTTCTCTTTCATAGAACTCCTCACAATGTGTGTGTGTTTGTGTGCTCTATTGTTTAAGGCCTGACTTGCTGCTCAAATGTACTCAACCTTGCAGTGGAAGTTTTTGTTCGTTTGTTTTGTGAAGAAAAGAAAAAGAATGTATGTCAGGGTACATTCATTAATTTATTCCTCCTCATCATTTGCCATCAGTTAATTGTAAGCCAGTATGTCAGTAATACCAGTGATAATGAAAATAACAACAACAGAAACACCAACAATAATAGCAGATATTTATATAGGCGTTGTATGTGCTGAGCACTCCTGTAAGTGCTCTTAATGTATTATCTCCTTCAGTCTGCATACGAAGTAGGTACTATTCATCTCCCAGTACCATGGACAAGGAAACCAAGGCACAAGAAGGTGAAGTGACTTGCCAAAGGGCATCGTGCCCTTAAGTGGAAGAGCCTGCTTATAATCTGACAGTTGGGCTCTAGAACTGGGGGCTTTTAAGTACTAATCCAAACTGAAAGTTATTGTGGGAGTATAAACTGAAGGAGATAATGAAAAATTGATTTTGCTTTCATGAAGGTTAGAGTTTGTTGTTCTCTTAAAGCCCAGCAATAAGAATACTTGCCTCCATTTTTAAACACAATAGATACTAGGTCTGTATTATGTCATGCATTCAATACTAGTTTTGTTTCTGTTGGTAATTTCTTATTGATTGCATAGTTAATATAATTAATATTACATTTATGGTACCCAGGACCACTTCTTGTTTTCAAACTACATTAAAATAATGAAGAACATATACCACAATAAGCATTTCTAGAGAATTTAATGCTTTCATTATTAATTTTATCCTATAAGAGGATGATACATGTTTCATTTAAGGTTTTAATTATCAGGAAAAAAATATGTATATTTCATTATTCCAAAGACATATGAAGCAGTTTTTACCACATGAGAACTAAGTCTCTTCTAAGAATCAGTAAGGAAGAGATTGCTTCCTGAGTCTACATAATACATGGCTAAATTATTATTCATAAAATCATTCAGGAAAACTTCATGTGTGACAGTTTGAGCATGTAGACTATAAAATAACAAACATGACTCTATTTCAAATAGGCTAACAGGACTGGTCTATCATGCAATTTAATGTAGGACATTATATAGGTTTGAGTCTTTTGGACCTAAGTGAAGAAAGACAATGCATTAAAACCCTCGGAAGCTACCCTTCAGACATTTGAATATGGCAACACTGCGGTCTGTGGGAGTGGATGTAACTATAATTCCCCAGCTGCAATAAACATCCAAATATGTTGGTTTTCTGCTCCCAGAGGGTTTCCAAGCTGCTCTGCCAAATCTGTTAATGTAGAAAAATGAAGTCAAGAAGAACTTAAAAGACCTGAAAGCAAGTCTGAGATGGAGGAGAGAAGACAGGAGTAGGAATGGGAGTGATTAAAGATCCATTTATCATCCACAAAACTGTTGTCTTCCCATACAAGGAAATAGAATGGAAATGCTCCTCAAATTGGGAAAAAATATGCTAGTCATTATGCATAGATCCCAAGAGAAGAGATTTTACATATTGACACTGCTTCTTCTCAATACCACCTCTTTCTTCCAGTGATTAATATTAGATCATGTATTTTTAAAGGTCAGAGAGGTTCTTGGGAATACAGAGACATTTAAAGATAAGTTACGATTGGTGAAGAGAACATTGGTTAATTACTAATTAGTATCAGTTTCTTTGAAAACTTTTGTTGTGGCTATAGCAGTCTCCCTGCACAGTTAACATAATCAGTTTACTTTATATGAGGCCAAACATTAGCTTCCTATATGATTTTCCATGTCTGACCCACCTACCCACTGCTACCGAGGAAGTTTAATTCCTGTTCCTTACAGTCAAAAGAGCTCATGAGTCAGACTCAGAAGCCATAGTTCTCAATGCCAAGGCTGTTCCTTTTAACTATTGGATTTGGGCTGGGCACTTAATTGCCTGAAGCATCTGTTTTCTTACTTGGAAATGGCATACTTCCTTCACAGAAGTCTCTGGAACATGTGAAAGTGCAGACATTTGGTAGACCCTCAAAACATGTTATCATTTCTTTCTTCCTTTGTTTTTTCTTCCAAACCTTGGAAACAATTCCGGTCTTAGAGTAGCAAACATTAAAGAACATGACATATTTTTATAGTACTTTCCATTCTCTTTGTGAGTGTTGTTTTACTTATACCTTCCCATTTAATTATGAAAATAACCACTAAAATAGTTACTACTTTTTCTAAGTTACATATCAGAAGAGGGGGACTCAAGCAGTTTTACTAACTAGGCCATTTATTTATGTAACAGTATTTCCTGAGTGTTTACTGTGTTCTAGGCATTAAGCTAAGGACCATAGACACAAAAATGATTGTGATAGGGTTCTGCCCTCCATGAAGTCCCAGTTTGGGAAGAGAAAAAGGCAACACAAATATACTCTGTTAATTGCTAAGACAGTAGAGGCAAAGCCCTCTGGCTCTTTGATGACAGCAGCCTGACTCATGTTCAGTAAAGGGCTGTCAGTCTCGCTTTCACCCATTTTTATAGTATAACTGGTATCTTATGTTTTTCCCCCTTGGGACTCACCCCTTAGTTAGAGATTTATCTTCTCAGGATAATATGTCTTCCCAGACCACAGTGCCACACTTTCTCTGTAGCCCATCACCTGAATTTGTCTCTTTCCTTGGACTTACCCACTCAATGCAGATCCACTCAAGAACTTTCTATGTGCCAGGACTTATGCCATATACTGAAGATAAACTATTTGCAAAAGGATATAAGAGAATAAAAGTATATTTTTAAATTACTGTTCTTGAGAACATTAGAATGTAATAAGAGGAGATTATCATTGAATAGATAAAAAGAGTAAAATACTATAGATGCTGGGATAGAGGTCTGCTAAGGACAAAGGTGAAGTGCAAATAAAGCCTGGTCCACATTATCTGCTTGGTATCAGTGTGGGTTAAGGTAAAAGATGAAGCATTCAGCTTTATTATGTTGTAAATGAGTGGATTGTGGCACAGAGAAGGGTCATCTTCAGGTGGATATTTAGACTTGAGCTGAAGGGAAATATCTTGGTTAAAGATATATCTCTTCAGAGTCAAGTATATGAAATATCATACAAAGTTATGATAGCTGGATTGCCCAAAGAAAATGTCTAGAATGAAGAGAGAAGACCCCAAAAATGGCAGAACTTTGAGGAACAGCAGAGTTAAGAAACAAGAAGGGTGAGCAAGGACATAGATGCCAGTCCTTGCAAAAGACATTCTCATCTATGATTGAGAGATCAGACTTCATCATTCCTCAGATCCTTGTAGGCATCTGTATAACACAACTGCATGCCAGAAAAGATTTGAATGATATCTACTCACAGTACTGTTAAGGAAGCTTACTGAATTGGCAGTCTAATCAGGAAATTTTTATAAGAATTTTAACTAAGCAAATAAGAATAAAAAACAGATGAATGAAAAAGAAATGTCTTCAAGAAATAAATAGATAAAGAAAATGTGGTGTGTATACAGTGGAGCATTATTTATCCATGAGAAAGAAAGAAATCCAGCCATTTGTGACAGCATGAATGGATCCTGAGGGCGTTATGTTAAGTGAAATAAGCCAGAGAAAGACAAGTGATGTATGGCATCACTTCTATGTGGAATCTAAAAGTAAAACCAGAAACAAATAAAAACAAGCAAACAAAAAGCTGATTTCATAGAAATAAAGACTACAGTGGTGGTTTCTGGGGGCCTGGGGGGTGCAAAATGGGAAGATATAGGTCAAAGGGTACAAATTTTCAGTTAAAAGAATAAATTCTAAGGATCCAATGTACAGCTTGGTGACTATAGTTAATAACATGGCATTTGTACACTTGAAAGTGGCTGAAAATAGATCTTAAGCACTCTCACCACAAAAAAAAAAAGGAGAGAGAAAAAGAAAGAAAGAGAACCATGTGAAGAGGTGATCATGTTAATTGTCTTGATCTTGGTAATCATTCCACACTGTATATGTATAACAAATCATCCCATTGTACAAATAAAATAAATACAATTGTATTTGTCAATTATTTCTCAACAAATTTAAAAAAAATGGAAAGAATGGAATAAATCCATGAATTCCAGACTTGAGCTCATGTCTTCATGTTCCACAAGAGCTTTAGTTTATATATTAAATAGTGGTGTTTTATCTCAAGGTGATATCTTCAAGGGTTTTAGAAATATTACTAGATTCACCTAGCTATACTTTGCAAACTTCTAGCTGTTATCATTTTAGCACCTTCCTCATACAATTAACCTTTTTTTCTTTCAAACCATCAACATTTTCTAATACTACAGTGATTGCTGATCTGTTTAATTCTATTCTCAATTTATTTTGAATAAATGTGCTAATCTTTAAAACAGGTGCATTGTATTTCTTATCTTTTAGTAATTAAAACAAATAATCTAATAGTTATATATTTGCCATATTTTTTTTTAATTTGGAAACATATTGCTAAGGGAAAACATGTTCTTGTTTCAAACTTTTTATCAAGACCTTGTCTTTGAGAGAGAATTATTGGAAAGAGGTTAGAGAGGTTTTGAAGCTTGCTTAATGCAGCAGTTCCTAGAATGTGATACTCAGATAATAAGCACCAAGGGATAGTATTAGGGGAGAGTTGGGGTGAAACACAATCTGTGGTCAAATAAGTTTGGGAAATTCTTTGTTAAATTATGTTAAAGAGAGTTCTGTCCTGTAGGACTTCTCAGAGCCTTCAAAGTTTGTTTTCATGGCAAATGCTTTAGGAAAAAAATTGCCTTACAGGCACTGATCAAAAGACTAAAAGAGACTAATGACAAAACATGGATGTGACAAGGAGTGCCATGGTTGGGGACTGATTGTATTACTCAAGTCAGGAAGAATGAAAAGCAGGAAGAGAATGGAAACCCTTGCTCAAGTATGCACCTAGGAAAGAAAAACAGAGGTGAAGGTAAATTTTTTCTGTATTATAAATAGAGCCTACCTCTGACTTTCTGGAAAATTGCTAATTGCTTCACCAAAATTTCTCTTGGAACCTGCTTCCTTTTCAAAGTAGAAGGACATGATGCCTTGTTTACCATAGTATCTCCAGTGTGTAGAACAGTGCCTTATCACAGAGAAAGTACGAAAAAAATCATTTGTCCAATAGAGCAAATAGTAAATCAATGGTGATAGAACCATAGGAATAAAGACAATTCTGTTATTTGGAGACTTTCCAATGGTTGGCCTACAGAAATCAAGAGTTCCAGGTGTTTCCGAATCCTGTCTCTATTCTGAGAGATTATGCTTAAGGGGTTCCCCACAGGAAAAGTTTGCAAAGCCTTGGCAACTTGCCAGTGTATGTGAAGGCACAATTGAAGGTGGTTATTAGCAGGAAAACAATACAAATTGAAGGGAGGCTAACTGTCCTTTGCGCAGTTTCTTCTTATTTATTAAAGAATGTTTATTATCAACCTAACCTTAAAACTTGGATTTTTACATTAATAACGCCTCACACTTGTAAAATAGTTTTCAAGTCTCTTCAGAATTGACTAACTCTATTAATCTTGAAAAAAAGTGACAAGTAGTCCATTACAGTAAGAGAAAAATTAAAGCAGAACAGATGAATGATTTGCCAAAGGTCACAACATTATTTTATGGAAGATCTAAGATTAGAACCTAACTCTCCCATCTTTTATTCCTTACAACGCACAGAAGAGTAAACACTAATTCCATCTGGTTTGAGAAATCCCCTTACTTGCAATGGAATGGAAACTTTCTTTTAAAAATAACCTCTATAGAAAAAATTTAAAAAAGAAGTCCCCATGACTAATTCCCCTAAAATAATAAAACAATTATAAGACCACATAAAAGTCATCTAAAAGCTGGGTGAAGAGAAGATCAAAGATGCTTATGTAAGGACAAGATAGAAGCTAAGCTTCGAAAATTCAAAGCTTTTGTGAGCTCTAATCATTTCACTTGCATTCATAAAATCTTAAACATTTTCTCTCTACTTTTTGATGTATAATATTCAATCGATTGTAATGGAATATAAGTGGATAGTACTTCTAACGGCCCCTGAACAAGAGAGTGAAAACCATGGCACATGCACAGCACTGCCGCCTGGAGGAAAGTGGGTCTCTTCCTGCGTGTTCACGTGCTTTTAGAGAAGAAAAGAGAAAGGGCCCTGTGATTGGTGCCATTGTTATTCTTCTCCTTCTAGGTTATTTAAAATAGAAGAATTTTGGATTTCCCCCTTTAACATTCTAAAGTCAAAGACAATGACAAGATTTACTGCTAGGAAGCCTATGTATGCTTCTTTTCAATGAATTTACAAAATCCATTATAAACATATGTTAATATTAATAATATGTAACAATATAGGGGCACCTGGGTGGCTCAGTCGGTTGAGCTCAGGTCAGCTTCAGGTCCCACTTCAGCTCAGGTCAAGATCTCATGGTTAGGTTAGTGAGTTCAAGTCTGCGTCAGGCTCTGTGCTGACAGCTCATAGCCTGGAGCCTGCTTCGGATTCTGTATCTCCCTCTCTCTCTGCTCCTCCTCTCCCTCTCAAAAATAAATAAACATTACAAAATTTATATATATGTATATATTTGTGTATATATGTATATATATGTATATATGTGTGTGTATATATATATGTGTGTGTGTATATATATATATATATAAAACAGATCTAAAAGGGATGGAGGACCCTGTGGTGACTTCCTAAGGGGGGGATTTTTCCAGTTTATTGAGATTTTGAATTATTGGTGGGGTTAAAGCTTCATTACTGACCTTCTTCCTAGGCTATTATTCACCAGTGCAAAAAGTTGGCATTAAAACTCCGTGGGATTAAACAATTCATAAGTCCTTTAAAATTGTACATTTTGACAGATAAAAAGAATATAAAAATATTCACAAACTACTTAGCTAGTAAATTGTGAGCTTTTAACAGAAAAAAAATCAAATGTGCTATTTTTTCAAAGAATTGATTGTATCTAACCACTTTCTCAATTTTTCTGGTGTATATTTATGAGATTAAATATATAAAAGAACAACTGAAGTGTGGTGGTCTTCAAACAGTTAAACAACAGGCTCCTGTTGAAAAAACATTTTGTTGTAGCAAAATAGCTTTTAATCCTAAATTCTATAAATGGGTGGGGATATGTGAGAAACTTTTTATGGCAAAAAAAAATGGGGAAAGACAGAAGAAAGAAAAGTAATAGCAGAGGGGGTACAAAGTAGCACTCAGACTAGAAGGTATTCATTTTCCACCCGTAAATACAAGGAAAAACCATAAAAATTCTTGCCATTGAAACCCCAGAAAATTTTCACAAAGAATATTGGGTTTTTATAGAGAACAAAGATAGTCACATCTCCTAAATTTCCTTCCTTGAAACATTTATGTAAGAGCAATTAGGAATAGACATCAAAATAGTTTCTAAATTGTGAATAGTTTTGGCAGAAACCATCTGCATTTATATGACTGAACACTGAATCATTACTGAGAACATCCTGTAGAGAGTATATATCTCCCTTGTCACAAAGAAATGATGTTCATTATGTGCCACCATGGGATCAAGCACTAGAACATTTAAATAAGAGGACATTCAGAGTAAAGATAGTGTCAATGAAAAGGACAAGAACAGAAATGTGATCCAGTCAGTCACTGAAATAATGAGGGGTGGTAATTAACATTAAAAGTAACAGTACTTGTTTGGCATATCATTTATAATTTCATACGTGTGGTATTCCATAGTGGGTATTCAGTTTGTCTTGAGTAATCACTTGGTGTGTCTTTTTAAAGCTCCTATTTGACAAAAGTCCTGTCAATGTTTATTAAAGGTGTTGTTTACTAAAGAAAGGGGAGATCTAGCCAACATGTGTTATTCTTACCCTGGTACCCTGAGTGAAAAGTCATATAAACATACCACTTAAAGAATGATGTCTAAACAGAGTCTGTTATTACTGAGTGACTTCAGTCCTAAGTACTTTGGGAACTGTAAAATGTCACAGACTCCTTCATCATAAAGGCAGTGTGCTGCAGGAGAAATAATTCCTATCTCTATGGGAGAAGTCTTGACTCCCAGTTCTGCCACTCATTGACTATGTCTCTTTGGGACGGACACTTATAATCTGATACTTTTCTTATGTGTAAGAAGATAATTATTCTGTCTATCTTCTAGGACCACAGAGACTGAAGTAATGCATATGACTATTATTATTTTTCTTATTATCAACATAAATATTACTACTTCCTATTTCATAGCACTTTTAAAGTGCCTTCAAGTACTTGATGCCATTCAGTTCTCACCACAGTTATCTGAAGTACATTCTATTGTATCCATTTGCCAGATAAGAAAATGAAATCACAGAGATCAGCACCTGTGTCATGTGATCAGGAAAATGAAGTGCCAGGACGAAAGTTCTGATTTTCTGATATTTGCCCCACGATCTGCTACACCAAATCATCCATCATAAATATTCTCATTTCATTCTACTTTACAGAGTCAACAAGGCATGCTGGCCATTTCACATCTACTTGAGTCACTCCAACAAGGAGAAATCTTCACCTCTTGAGGACCCATTTTCAATACCCTCATTTCTAGAAAGGTCTTTCTTTGCCTTGATCCAAAATCCACATCTTCATGACTTCCACTTATTGTTTCTCTATTTCTATCCTCTAAAAATGTGCAAAATAAGTTAAATTCCTCTTCAGCTGAATGACTTTCAAGTTATTCTATAGGCTTTTCTGTTTTCGAGAAACTGATTTTTTACAGAACAGTCAAGAGTTTTCAGTGCCTACTCTCCTCATCATTATGATTTTCCTAACTCTGTAAATACATCAACTGTCAAAGACACCTGTTTTCTTGTGTCTAGTACAGTGTTGGTAGTATTGAATTTGACTTTGTTTATTTTTCTTTCTCTCCTATAGTTATGCACTTCTGTGTGTGTTGGGGGAAGACGATTCATAATCAATCATTTTAGTTTGTTTGTTTCCCTGGGAAACATACATAGATCTTGGTCATAAAAACCTTTAATCTATAGCATATTAAACTAGTAAACTGCAATGTTAATTGAATTTAGCATTATTAAGCAGGATCAAAAAAGTTGATGTAATGGAAACTCTGTTTCTAGAATAAAAGAGGCTACAGTTTAACTTGATTGACCACTTACTCAGCCCAAATGCCATGGCATAAGAAAGGACTCTTGATGTACAGAGTAGGTCGAGACACTGCCCTCCAAAACTGATGGTAGAGTCTAAAGAGATCTCACAGACGTGACAGGTCATTAGATATTTAATCTGGATTTGGAAAGACAAATATGCTTCCATATAAATCACAAAATATGCTTCCATATAAAGCAATGTATAAAATACATTGGGATTGTATTATAAATGTCTAGTAGGGAAGGGGAAATGCAATTTAATGGCAATAAAAATAAAGTGTGATCAGTTATGAAGAGAGCCAGCTTCACAGGCACACAGCCAGGACAGTCGCACTGGGCCATATGTTCAGAAGGGCCAAGCTCTTGAAGTTTAAACCCTGCAGTGGCTGTCTTAAAATGTTTAATACTTTTATTTTTGAATTTATTTTGTAAGTAAATTCCTGTGGAAACAACAAAGCTTATGTCAGTTCATGTGCAGCCTGGCCTCTCACCACTCGTCCCCCTCACCAGGAGGGTTCTTAGCTCCCAGCTTTCTTCCCTTTGGCACCCCAACCACTGCTGCTCACCAATGGAGTCATAACAGGTGCAGTGGCCAATGAAAGCCTGTGTTCTACCATCACATCTTGGGGTTGCCCATGTGAGAGCACAAAGAGAGTCAGGTGTGATGCACACCTCAAGGCATCTTTGGGGAGGGGTGGGGGCTTGCATAAATATGTTATTTGCCCTGGTTGGCAGAGCCATAGTGGGTTTAGCTGGTGACTTGGTAGGTGATTTATACCCATCTTCCATCAGGCATATCCCAGGATGGAGATGACATTGTTTGGGGAGCACTTGTCCACTATGTGTAGAGATGGCAGTCCATTAGAAGGAAGAATGATTTCCCCTGCTGTCACTAGGACCCTGTATTTTCATTTTGTCATTGGGACCTGTAAGTGATGTAGCAGGTCCTGGTTATAAAATAGCTGAAGCTGGGGATTCTCTGTAAACACCTTACCCAGTGGAGGTGCGGAAGCCTAGTAGATTTCTCAGGCTTTTCATCTGAGACTTTGATCATAGATAAGACTTATCCATGCAAAAAAAGAGAATGAAGAAGGCTTCAGGCAAAGTAAATAACATACGAAGGTCCCAGTCAAATAGGGGCACAGGAAGTACTCCAGGAACCGAGAGAAGTTGAATATTATGGGAAGGAACATTGAGCACAAAATGGAGGGTGGAATAGCCGGGCGCAGTTAAGGAGGAGGTCAGCAGTTGTGCTAATCAAGGAAGGGCTTGAGAGGGAACGGTACTGGTGAAAAGATTTTTTAAAAACAGTGTTTATTGCCCAGGGTTTGCTACTAGTAAAACACATCTTTACTACCCTGTGCTGGTAGAATCCACTTTTGACCTTTAATTAGATGATGTTGCAGAATTCTCTGTAAAATGGCCTTTCATTGGAATTAGCACATCATTGTCCCTTTATCAAACTTACATCCTGGACTCTTCTCACCTGTGAATGTGTTGAGCAGGAGCCCTTCTTCCTCAGAGTTGTGCAAGCCAGATCACTGGAGGAAGAGGGCTCATCAAGAAGTGAAATGAACACAAATCTTTCTCCTGTTTCATTGCCACTATCTACTGAAAGAAGTGTAGCTATTTTACCTAAATTCTCCATGGAAGCGTATGCTAAACCAAAAGTAAGTGAATGGACCCCAATGGTATACCAAAAAGAATCTCTTAGAACTGCAGCAAAGCATATTTTTCAGAATTGGAACGAAGTAGATATTTTTTCTTTAGTAAGGATATTTTTTATCACATTGACATTTAGTTTATTAGACCTAAGTTTACAAGACCAGTTCCAGAAGAGTTTTAATCTAAATCAGGTGCCATTTCCTATAGATAAGATGAGAAGATGCTGAAGAAATATGGCTTTTTTTCTCCTCAAGGCTTATTCAAAACAAAATCACATCAATTCCTTACCACCAGGAAGCAGCATATTTTACCTCAACTTTCAGGGAAATAAGTATATCCAGCAATAGGTTGAATGTAGGCTAAAAGTCGTTTTCTCATGTTAGTTTTTCTTCTTCTTCCTTGATGTCTTTGTTTTTGTTTTTGTTTGAAAAAAGAGAAAGAACCTACTTCCTCTTATAAACTTTTAAGAAAATAAATGAAAGATACTTAGTAAGACTTTTATAAATGGAAACAGAAAAGAAAAAAGGAGATACATATACCAACTTTAAGAGTAGTATCCAGTAAATGCCACTGGCTTAGTATCGGGTGGTGCTGTACAAAAGAGTGGCCACTTTTGTGGCACTTCTTTCATGTCTCAGACAGGGAGGTTGGATATGGTAATTCCGATTTAATGTTTATACCATCCCAGTGAGGTAGGTATTGTATTCCCTGATTCACACCCAAAAGAAACTGAGCTGCAAAGGGTTCATGTAACTTGCCAGTTTCATATGATGGTGACTCATAGAGCCAAGCCTTAAACTCAGGTGTGTTTCATTGTAAACTCTGCCTCTTCTTATGTCTCATATTCACATATTAGAAACTGAAGAGGAGCAAGAGTTCTGTGACTAGAGTGTGGTTTGCAAGAATAAAGTCATTTATTTGGTCTAAGTCAATGAGGGAGAATTTAAGTCTATTTGTTTGCCTTGCTGTAATAATAATTTGCAGGGTAGTCTTTACCATGTCAATATCTTACACTGTGGTTATCTCATCCCAGGCCAGTCAGATCTACCATACAGAATTATGGTGAAGATCATCTAATAAAGAAAAGAAGAACAGTTTTAATTTGTTGAGTGCTAGCCATTATGTTGGGCTCCATCTTCATGATTATCAATAATACAGAAAGCAGTAGTGCAGTTTGAAAGGAATTTGATGCAGCTGTCTGGGGAAAAGGTGAAATGGGTGGGGCTTGGAAACGGAAAAGAATTAGGAAAGTGAAAATGGCAGGGGGGTTCGAGGTCAAGCACACCTTCCAAGAGGTGGATAAAAAGGTGACAGTATTATATGAGCATGGTCAGGTGAAATTTCATATGAAAAACAGAACAAAACTTTGCAATAGCAACAGTACCAAAAGCAGAAGTGTGCACAAACATGCGAAGTCCTAAATTCACCCTTGGGGCACCAAACCCAAACTTCCAGTCTACCAGCCAAGTAACCACTACATGTTGTTTATCTGCTGCACATGAGATGCTGAAGGATAAAGAAGAAAGCAGAAAGGGATGTTGCCATAGCAGAGTCTGAGGTTCAACATAATGCAAAAAACATGTATGGCTGCTTACTACATGCTGTGTTCTGGTGATAAAGAGAAGCCGGTAGGAAGAAAATCACAATAGGGAAAGAGATCTGGGAATTGAAAGGAAATTTCCTGGGATCGAGCAAAATACATGTTTTCGTGTTATTTGTATCGCGTGCTTCCACTTTAAGTCCTGGATTTCTTGGAACCTTTGCACGTAAAAGTGTTCCCTGTAAATGTTCTTAACTTAATCAACAAATAGAATGAATAGGGCAGCGGGGTTGGGGGGGGGGGGGGGCGGTGGTAATGAATTTTTAAGAAGAAGGACCTAGAAGGGAATTTACTTTCACATAGATAGGAACTTAGTTCAGGGCTCTTTACACTGGCCAAAAGGGGGAAAATTTCATAAAGGGAGAAGGGTTGCCAATCATACAAATGTAAATGTTCAAAGATATATGAGATTTGAAGTGCAAGATATATGATCGTATGTGTGATTTCCTCAGTGAGAGGAAATATCAGATTTATGAATATACTATGTTCCATCCTCATCCATAACAGAAATTTGAAAAGGAAATATTATTTTGGGTCATGACTTCTCTCCTGTATATAATAAGAATGGTTGCAAGAAGACTTTAACTGAATAACTAAAAAAGGTAGAAAGAAATTTGATTGGGGAAAAGAAAAGGTAATGTGTGGACACATTTAATTGCAAACAAATCCAAGGATCTAGGCATAAAGATTGTCTATTAATTCCTCGCTGTGTAAGATGAGAGGCCTGAGGTACTTTTTCCAGGCCTCAGCGTCCTCATCTGCAAAATGAAAGAATTAAATAGATAATCACTAAGATCATTTCCAATTAAAAAATATATTTAGATAAACAGAGTAGCAGTCCAGAATATACTTAAAAGAAAAGGAAATGGACCAGTCATGTTGAAAAGATCTGTGTAAAAGAATTACTGTTGTGCTATATGAAGTAAAATATTCTGTCTTTTTAAATAAGGCTAGAGTAATGACAGAAATTAATTTTTACAAAGGTTGGAAATGTGGCATATGTGTATGAAGGGTGAGTAAATTGCTGTTATAATAGGGATGACTTAAATTATGATATGAGGATGATAAAGAAGAGAAAATATTTTTTGTCCTTTCAAGATGTCAAAGCTTAACTGAACACGTGTTTAACAAATTAAAAGTCTCAAGGCAGAGTCTCTGGTAGAGACTATTAATTGCAGAATCCTGATACCTATAATTCTCTGCTTCCTTAATAACCAAATCCCAGTTGTATTCATTTAACAAATAAATTGCTACATTTCCCATTATCCCTTATAACAAGATGAGATTGTATGTCTAAGTCCTTGGCAATGAGATAATAAGCTTGTGATTTTGCAGTAGCCTTCTGGGAAGACTGCTTAAAGGGAGCTAACTGATTTAAGATAAAGAGATACTCTTTTATCCTTCCCCACTACCTCTGCTACCACAGAAGTGATGTCTGGAGCTACAGCAGCCATTTTAGACTATGAGGTGACCTCAAAGAAAGAAGTCTTATGCTAAAAGTGGAGTAGCAGAAAGAAAATACAATGGTCTCTGATAACATTGTATCTGATGCCAGTAGGGTGGCCTTGGATGGTTTGTCTTCAAAATTCTCTTTGACATGAGAAAGAAATAAACTTCTGTCTCAATTAAGCCACTATTATTTCCACTGTTATTTCTTTTCTCAGTTATATGAATTCAAAACTTAGTCCAACTGATATAGTACCCAGAAGGGAGGTGCTTCAAGTAACACAGACTAAGATGTGGCACTAGATTGGAGGCAGAGCTAGGTAGGTACAAATTAGTGATACAGATAATGAAAACTGAAAATCTCAAGAGCCTTATTACATATCAATAAAATATTTAGTCAAATCATTACCTGCCATATACTGGAAAACCAACCATATGCTGGCTAACACTATAATGTGGTATTAGGAAAAATAGTAAAATTTGTGCAAAACGTTGGCATAAGTTGTCAGTAAAAACCTAAGAGAATGATGAATTTAGGGTGGAACCAGCACGCCAGTCTGAGAGTTGAAAGAGAAAGTACTTGCATCTTCATTAACATTAAAGAAACTCTTTGCCTGTGACCTACAACCTCAGCTGATTGAGACACTGATAATTTGAAAACTTTCCAGGTAGATAGAAAAGAGAACTGTGTATATCTCTAGTGGAAGCAATTAAAAGAAGTGTCTGCAAATTCTAATCTTAGCAATAAATATGACTGGTGCCCCACCATTCAAAAGTAGTTAGCCTGCTGGCAAAGATACACATTATTTCAGATGTCTTCAATGCAGTAGAAAACAAGCTGGAAATTATTTGGATGGGCAGAGCACAGAGGTCTATAAATAAAAGACTAGTAGTGTCCTCAAGCTTAAAAATTCCATTTATCCAAGAATTTTGACTGTATTTATTCACGCTTGGAGATGACCAAAAAGCCACTATGCTGCCAGCCCACCACATTTTTGAGGGTAGCCTACTGTCCAAAAAGAATCCACAGATCCTGAAAATAATAACAGGAACTGGTTTGCTCTATATGTGTGATCCTTAAGAAAGATACACTCCTGAATGTCCACCTCAGATGTAGCCACAGGATAATGGAGAAGGAAAGCTCTTTCAGAGGGCCAGACCACGAGCCACCAAGGAAAATGAACAAGGGAGTTCTCACTGAAGAGCAGAAGCTGGGGCCACCAGATGGACAAACTGAAGAGCTCACTCCACAGCCAAGGCAGGGAGCCTGCAGCATTTCTTCTCAGCAAGATTTGATGATTGTTGTGCCCCAGAGAGGCTTTTCCTGTGTTTACATGAATAAAAGTACTTAACTGAACCATGAGCCACCAAATCAAAACCTGATAGAGGAGATTGGACATCATAGAGAGAGACTGACCCATGAGTAGGATGCAGGGGAGACATCAGGGTTTTATCTGCTGAAAGAGGAAGAAAGGAGTGCATAGACATAGGGTATCCAAAGGAGCAAACTATATACAGCTGTTGCAGGTTTCATGCTTCTTCTCAGTTCTTCATTCCTTCCTGTGCAGTGTGGCAGAGGAAACAGAGAATACCTGTGCTTGCTTTGGCCAGGGCAAAGTGAAAGGAAGGTGACATGAACAGAGACTTTAAACACACTTTCATGGGCATTTGGTGCCTCACCATGAGAAGCGTGTGACCAGCGTCAGTTCAAGGACAATGTGAACATGTGGAGCAGACCCAAAGCCAATTCCAAAGGCTGGGCCCAAGGTCAGCCAACAATAGGCCTAGAGCAGAAATGTCCCTACTGACTGGGATTTGAGACACTTAACATATGATCATAAGGGAAAGAAGGAAAAATAAGATAAAAACAGAGAGGGAGGCAAACCATGAGAGACTCTTAAATACAGAGTACAAACTGAGGGTTGATGGGGCTGGCGGGGGGAGGGGGCGTAAATCGGTGATGGGCATTAAGGAGGGCACTTGTTGGGATGAGCCCTGAGTGTTATATGTAAGTGATGAATCACTGGGTTCTACTCCTGAAGCCAAGACTACACTGTATATTAACTGACTTGAGAATTAAAAAAAAAAGGGAAGGGGGGTCGTGGGGGGCACCTGGGCAGCTCAGTCAGTTGAGCGACTGATTTCAGCTCCTGTCATGATCTCTCAGTTCACGAGTTCAAGCCCATGCCGGGCTCTGTGCTGACAGCTCAGAGCCTGGAGCCTACTTCGAATTCGGTGTTTACGTCTCTCTCTGCCCCTCCCCTGCTCACACTCTGTCTGTCTTTCAAAAATAAATAAAAAACATTTAAAAATTTTTTTTAAAATGTCCCCACTGACCTATATGCATATGACTGAGAAAAAATAAACAGTTGTTTTAATAAACCATTGCATTTCAAGGTGGTTTGTTATGTAGCATCATGGCCAATAAAGCAATCAGACCTATCTTAACTGCTACAGTTAAAAACAGAAATTTTAGAGGTTTCATCGGCAGACATGATCATTAAAGAAATCAAAATCAGGGGTGCCTGGATGGCTCAGTCGGTTAAGTGACTCACTCTTGATTTTGGCTGAGGTAATGATCTCATAGTTTGTGACATCCAGCTCCACCCTGAGAGCGCTAAGCCTGCTTGGGATTTTCTGTCTCCCTCACTCTCTGCCTCTCCCCCGCTCATTCTCTCTCTCTCTCTCTCTCTCTCTCTCTCTCTCTCTCTCTCTCAAAATAAATAAACTTAAAAAAAATAGGAATCAAACTAAACCAACTCTTGAACACCCAGAGCACAAATAAGAGAAAAAATACCGAGAAATTTCTGGAACCCCCCAGAGTGGTCAGGAAGGCTGGAGCACTGAACCTGAGAGATAAAAATGGAAGTCAAATCAAGAGCATGCGTAACGAAAGAGCTTTGGGGCTTTGTTGTGAGGTGTTTTGTTTTGTTTTGTTTTAAATTATTTTTAACTATTTTAACTATTTCAAAAGTAAGAAATTAAATAGCTGAAAGTACAAAGTTGGTTCACCATAAACAACGGATCCAAATCAGGGGGAAAATCTGGAATTGGACACAGTGTGCTTCTATTTTTTTAAGAGTGGAGTACCTGAATTTTAAAAAATTTAGGAGAAAAGTAAAAGGCTCAGATTATGTAAACAGAAATGTAAATAGTACTATTAGATGGGGCTAAACAGAAAAGGCTAACTTTCCAAAAGAATAGATCAAATGAAGCAGAAAGAGGCATACAAGATGAGATCCTTAAAAAAGAAGTCAGGAAAGTATTACATAGAGTAATTGCAAAGGCCTTTTCTCCTTATAACACGGAAATTGATGGATTTGAGAGTAAGGATATTAAAAAAGATCTTTAAGAGGCTGCAGGAAATAGAAAAGCTAGGACAAAGCATGGATGTCATGTAGAATATTTTATGACAAACTGCTGACCTGAGCCAATAATTCTTGGCCTGGAGAAGGAATTGTTGCTCTATAGAAAGCTAGGTGCATGCAGGGGTGAAGAAGAGAAACTGCAACACATTTCCTAAATAGATTTCAAAGGAATGCTAGAAAGACACAACGAGGAGTAGCTAAAGCACCTTTTTTTTTAAAGGTATAAACAAAAAGAAAGCAGAAAGAACAAGAATAATATATTTTAAATGTGGCAATGAAGACGGTGGTAGGCCATTAATGCATAAGGATAAAGAGAAGAACTGGCTAGAAGGGTGAACACAGTTACAGCAGAAAAAGCTGTAAAGCAAATAGGAAAGGCAACAAAGTGTGAAAATAGTTTATAAAGGTGTGCAATTGTATAGGTACCAAAGACTGAATTGCAGGATATAATCAAAATATATACCTAGATAAAACTTATAAATACTTTGTATAAATTGAAAAACATATGAGGCTCAATTAAGATCATGTGTTAGGAAAGGGTTGTGAAAAGTATAGTAAAAGTATAATATAGAAAAGTAACTAATGGTTGCAATGTTAAGAGTTACTCCTCATGGGCAAGTAACATAGAAATACTGTTCAAGTCAATGAGCATTTATTTAAACACTACAATGCACTAAGCAAATGTTAGACACTGGGGGACACATCAATAATGAAGATACATATGAACTATTATATATTAACTATCTCAAGCCAGACAGTGGGCTTAAAACAGAATAGATACAGCTCTTAATGAAGACCTTTGCTGCCTTCCTAGAGGCAGCCACTATTTACTATCTTGTGAACTCTCCAGAAACACATGTATATGCAAGTACATACATGTGTTCATATATATAATACACACATATATGTATATACATATATATGTTTATGTATATACATATACACACATATATACACATATATATGTTTGTATATATACATATCCATATATATGTATCCTTTAATTGTATACAATTATGGATATGTTATATATACTATTCATGACCTTTGGTTTTTTCTTAACACACTAATTTGAATATTCCATATCAGAATATACAGAGCTACCTCATTTTTCTTAATAGCATATTTTGTTGTGTGATTCTGCCATAATGTATTCAATTACTGGCCTTTAATGGACATTTACAAAGTTTCCAGTCCTCCCTTATTACATACAATGTTAATGCATAATGGGCTCTATAAATGGATTAGTATACTTATACAAATTTATAGAAGTGAAATATGTGTTAAATGGCAAGTTATTTTTTAATTTTGTTAGATATTGCCAAATATCCTTCAAAGTGGTTATACCCCTTTATTTTATGACCCACAGTACCCCAAAATGCTTTTTTCCTCATGCCACCTGCCAGTGACATTTATTATCAAACCTTTTGATCCTTCCAAAAAAAAATCTTATTGCAGTTTAAATTGTGTTGGTGTTATAATGAAAAAATACGAGTATATTTTCACATATTTAAAAGATTGTTGTTGTTTCTCTTCTTATGAATTATCTGTTCATAATCTTGGCCTGGTTTTCTACTGTTCTCAAAGTTAATATGTTAGAAGCAATAAACCCTTTGCCATACATCTTCTCAATTTTTTTAGTTTGTTATTTTTCTGTCAATTTTATTTTTTTAATATGGTTTGATCTTTTTAAACTCCTTTAGATTATTGTGGGCTCATATGCAGTTATATGATATAATTACAGACATTCAATGCATTCATCACCCAGTTTTCCTCATTAATGACATTTTGCATAGCAATTATACAATACCACAGGTAGGAAACTGACACAGGTATAATCCATCAACCTCAGATTTCACCAGTTTTACATTCACCTGTACATGTGTATGGGTGTATGTTTAAGCATTTTATCACATGTGTAGATTTGTGTGAACACCAGACAGCCAAGATACAAAACAACGCCATCACAAGGATCCTCCTGCTACCCTTTTATACTCACAGCCCCCTCCTCCCTCTGCCCGTCTCAGCTCTTGACAACCACAGATCTGTCCTCCATTTGTACAATTTTGCCATTTAAAAAATGTTTTATAAATGGAACCATACAGTATGAAATCTTTGGCGATTGGCTTTTTTCACTTGGTGTAATTCCCTTGAGATCCTTACAAGTATGTATCAATAGTCCATTCCTTTGAATTGCTGAGTAATATTCCATGGTGTGGATGTTTGAGTTTATTTATCTATTCAGCCATTGAAGGATGTTTGGATTCTTTCCAGTTTGGGATTATTACAAATAAAGCTTGTATGAGCAATTGTGTCCAAATTTTTGCATGAGCACAAGTCTTCATTTCTCTGACATAAATGCTCAGCAAATTGCTGAGTCATATAATAAGCACATATTTAGTTATGTAAGAAAGTGCCATTCACTTCTAGGGTGGCTGCACATTTTTGCATTTCTATCAGCAATGTATGAGTGATCCAGATCCTTGGCATACCTGTCAACATTTGGTGCTACATTTTTATTTCAGCATTCTAATAACTGTGTAGTGACATCTCATTGTAGTTTTAATTTTTATCTCCCTGATGACTAATGATCTTGAACATCTCTTCACATGCTTCTTATCCTTTTTATATCCTCTTTGGTGAAAGTCTCTTCATATCTTTAGACCATTTTCTGTTTCTAATTCATTTTATTTACAAATCATTGTATTTTGACAGTACTCTCTACTTTCCAGGTAATCCTTTGTTGAATATGTGATTGTCAAATATTTCTTCTGGTGTATAGCTTTTAGTACTCTTCACAGAGTCCTTCACAAAGCAAACACTTTTAATTTGGATAATCCAATTTATCTTTTTCCCCTTTTATTACTAATGTTTTTGGTATCAAGTAAGAACACTTGGCCAGGTCATAGATTCTGAAGGATTTTCTCCTAAGGTTTTTTTTTTTTTCTACAAGTTTTATTAGTTTTATGTTTTACATTTAAGGCTGATCCATTTTGAGTTAATTTTTTGTATAAAGGGTGAGGTTTAAGTTGAGGTTCATTTTTTGCCTATATAGGTCCATTTGCTCCATTGAGAAGTTGTCCTTCTTCTATTGAATTGCTTTCGCGCCCTTGCCAGAAATCAGTTGGGCATATTTGTGTGTACCTATTCTAGGTTATCCTGTTCCATGGATCTGTGTATCTACTCCTTTCCCAATATCACACCATTACTATAGCATTTAAGAAGACTAATTTCTTTAATGATAATCTTTATCAAATTGGTTTTGGCTATTTTTTTTTTTAATTTTTTTTTCAACGTTTATTTATTTTTGGGACAGAGAGAGACAGAGCATGAACGGGGGAGGGGCAGAGAGAGAGGGAGACTCAGAATCGGAAACAGGCTCCAGGCTTTGAGCCATCAGCCCAGAGCCTGACGCGGGGCTCGAACTCACAGACCGCGAGATCGTGACCTGGCTGAAGTCGGACGCTTAACCAACTGCGCCACCCAGGCGGCCCAGGTTTTGGCTATTTTAGTTCTTTTGCATTTTCATAGAAATTTTAGGATGATTTTGTCTACATTTACAAAAACTTTGCTAGGATTTTTATGGGAATTGTGTTGAACCTGTATATCAATTTGGGGAGAAATGACATCTTTAATATGTTATCTTACCTTCCTTAGACACAGTGTATCTCTCTAGATCTGAACGAATTTTTTTCATCAGCATTATGTTTTTTCAGCATACAGATCCTGTATATGTATTCTTAAGTTTCTACTTAAGTATTTCATTTTCTTTGGCGTGATTATAAATGGCATTGTCTTCTTAATTATTTTCACATATTCATAGTTAATATATAAAAATGAAATTTTATTTTTGTGTGTTGATTTTTTATCTTGAGATCTTGCTGAACTCATATTAGAGGTATGTAAATAAAATTTTTTTAGATTCCTGATGATTTTCCACATAGACAATCATGAAAATAAGAACAGTTTTATTTTTTTTCCTTTCTCCCTGTATGCCTTTTATTTATTTATCTTGCCTTAGTGCACTGGCTAGAGCATCCAGTACTGTGTTGAATAAGAGTGATGAGTTAGGAATGTATATCCTTATCTTATTTCACTAATCTTAGAAACCATTCAGTCTTTCACTATTAATTATGATGCTAGCTGTAGGGTTTTTATAATGCTCTTTGTCAAGTTGAGGTAGTTGACTTCTGTTCCTATTGTTGAGAGTTTTGATCATAAATGGATGTTGGATTTTGTCAAATACTTTTGCTGCATAAGATGATATGGCCAAATAATATTTGAATACTTACATTCATTCACTTGTTTTTTTCAAGATTCTTGTTTTGTGATTCGGTCTTTTGTTTGTCTTGAATTTGATGAGAAATTTTCTAGTGTTTATCAATAAGGATGATGATGCTCACTTTGTGTGTGTGTGTGTGTGTGTGTGTGTGTGTGTGTGTGTGTGTGTTAGGAAATTTCCACTCATCAACTAATATTTTATTATAGCTTTTTAAAAATAAATTTTAATAGAATGTTAATTTTATAATGCATGTTTCCAGAATCCATGGAAGGAACCAGGTTTTTTTCTTTTTTACCATAAGTTAGGTGTAAACATTTTCCATCATTGAACCTCTTGCATTCCTAGGGAAAGCCATTTACTAGCCATGATATATGATTCTTCTAAAGTGCTTTTGGATTCTATTTGCCAGTGTAGTTTTTAGGAATTTTGAGCCATTATTCATAAATGCTATTTGTTAGTAAATACTAGTTTACTATAGTAGCAGCTTATTGTCCTAACCTATATGCCTTCATTTACTTATTCTTTCTGCTTATTTAATGCTTTTATTGGACTTTTTCTACTTATATTAGATTTTAATTCACTTATTTACTACTTTAGTAACACAAGTATTTGTGTGATACAATTTACTTTGAGCACTGAAACTACATCTATTTCATAAAATTTGATAGAGTTATAAAGTTTTATAATTAATATTGCTACTTATACTACAATATAACTTTTTATTTCTCTACATAAGTATTGTTTTAATATATATATTTAATTTCTACGTGGTTTAGGGTTTGTTTTCTATATTTGTTATTGGTTTGTGATATTTTGATTTAAGAATGTGGATGTACAATATCTACTTGGTGGATTTATCGAGGTTATCTTTGTGGAATGAAACATGATCAATACATAAATTTTCAATGTAATTGAATAAAGGCTGTAGTCTAATTGTAAGTATAAATTTTGTTTATCAAGAATAATTATTTTAACTATGCTATTGATTTCCTCTAAACATTACTTAATATTTGTTTAATATATCTGCTAAAGACTGAGAGTGATTAATTAAAGTCTCCTATTACTGGATTTCTGCCTACTGCTTATTTGCTGAAATTTTAGCATTTTGAATTTTGATGCTATGTTATTGACTTTAGGAAGATTCACAAAAAATCTTAATCATGGATTCTGGTTTTTTCATTATTAAATGTCTTTCATTTAATAGTTTAATGTGCTTTTCTTAAAATTAGACCTTGTGTGGGGCGCCTGGGTGGCTCAGTCAGTTAAGCATCCGACTTCGGCTCAGGTCATGATCTCGTGGTCTGTGAGTTCAAGCCCCACATCGGGCTCTGTGCTGACAGCTCAGAGCCTGGAGCCTGTTTCAAGCTCTGTGTCTGCCTCTCTCTCTGACCCTCCCCCGTTCATGCTGTCTCTCCCTGTCTCAAAAATAAATAAACGTTAAAAAAAATTAAAAAAAAAATTAGACCTTGTGTAATTTTAATAAAATGACCCTGACTTGCTTTTAGTTTGAATTTTTTAACCTGTATTTTACATCAGACCCTTATTTTAATTTTAGATGAATATCGTATATAGCACCCATGTTACTTTTTGATCCTAATTGAGGGTCTTTCACTTTTAATAGAAGATGTTATCCCACTTATATTTACTGATATACCAAGTAGTTCTGGCATTTCATTTCATTATACTTTTGATGGCTTAATGTGATTTGGGGTTTTTAATTTATTTTTACTATATGTTTATGTTTCTTGTGTGTGTATGTTTTAGTCGTTCCCATCTTTTAGTCCTTCATTTGGAAAGCATATTCTCTGCTTTTAGATTTTCTGGCAGTTAGCTTGACTACATGTATTTCAGAGGACTATATTTTTAGACTTTGAATTCTCAGGGAAGAATTTTCTCATAATTTGTATGTCATTTATCACAAAATATTTTTGATGTGTTTTGCCTTTTTTCAATGTTTTCTCTTCCAGAATGTTTTATACATCTCTCATGTGCTCTCTTTCTGTTTATCTGTGTTGCTGTTTTCCCCAGGCCAACTATGTGTTTAGAAGATCATATTAGAAACGGCCTCTGTGGAGCAGTGGATATTCAGATAGCTTGAATTCAGATCCCTTGTCCTGAAACGTTTCCCAACAAATGGGCATCCTAGAGTTTTGATTATTTTCTGGGTTAGCACATGCTTTCCATATCTCACAGTAAATTATGCCACCAGCTTTTGCATAGTGATTTGGAGTTTGTATTACTTTTGTACCAAATAATCAGCTGGAAGATTGCTTGCCACCATGCTTCCCTTTCCACCCCTACCACCCCCCCCCCCCCCCACAGGTTGTTTGCCTTTTTTTTTTCTGCAAAGATGATATGCAGGCACTGTACTTAGCTTCACCTTTTCTGTCATTCTATTCTGCCCAGCAGAATTAGTGATGGCTCAACAGCCTGCCTACAAAGCCACTGAGCCCTTGCTGTTCCAAAGCAGAGGTCACTGACTTGACCTTTCAGAAAGTGCAACTTACCTTTGGATAATTCTGCCTGCTTCCTGAAACATGGAGACACACACCTCCTGCTGCTTTCCTCATTTCACCTAGATATAAATTTCACAACACTTTGGCAGCCCTCCAAGTTTTCATTTCTGCTTCTTTGTTCTGCATTTTGGTTTTGAGTTGGTTGCAAAGAGCAGGGCAGAAATGTCTTTTCTCTGCCATCTTTAATTACTTCCTGTATTCTTTATAAATTTTAAAAGAATTTACAATTGAGCAAGAACAATTAAACTTCCATGTTGCAAGCAATAGAAGCGCTTGTTCCTTGTGTAGCCAGGCTCCCTTTGCATTTTTAGGAAATCCTGTGCACTTTTAGGATGACATAGCTGCCCTCTCCACAAGTCTGAAATAGATAGCCCTACAGGGGTGCATGGAATTTTACTTAACAATCTGTGAGTCCACACCAGAAATTCATAAGGTTACACATTGTTCCTTCTACCCTTTTCTAAAAGATTTTATTATGTTTTCTTGTAGGCTTATGAATAAATAACATGTTTCTGCTCCCAGTTTGTATTGGAACATTTGCTATGCATTTTGTTTTCAATCATAATCCTTAGAGCCTTGAAACAAACAAATCACTTATACTATATAGAATGATATTGTCTTGGTATTACTGCCCTAGGAAATAGTGTTCATTTTCGTGGCTTCATTTCAATGTACAGCAGAATTTAGTAATGCCACAATCTCCTACATAGTCCTAGTAATACTAAATGAAGCGGTGTGAAACTTCTAGCTTTATCTGAACTCCCATGTCTGAAATCCGTCATTTGGTAGTGTTTAGTTTGCCCAGCTTATTTGTTTACCCACTGCCTATCGACTAGCTTCCAAATCCTCCTGATGAGGTGATTTCATAACAGCTGAAAATGATATTGCATTCCTCACCTGTAGCAGGTGGTCCCCAAGTGGCCGTTCATCTTCTCTTGTGGTCTCTACTGTGAACTGTAAATCATGTCAGGAAATGACAGCCTGTTAGGCAGTGTGATCTATCATTATAGCGAGTTACCAGTCACAACACGCCTACACTTGATCCATCCTATGTGCCAGTGATGGATTTGGTCAGAAGATTGCCATTTCACATTTTGGAAAACATGAACTGATGTGAGTCCATAAATGAAATATTTTAACCTGTGATCTCATGTAGATGTCATTATGTCATCTCTCCTGGAATTCAGCTGCCAGAAATAAAGTTGAGGAAGTAGTTCATGTCAGATTGGATAAGAATGCCCCATAAACACAGATTCTGAATCTCTAGCCACTGTGCATATATTAAGTCATTATTTCACAAACATTTTGAGCATTTATTTGTTACCAAGCACTGTGCTAGGTTCTAAAGATGCCAAAAATAATGATAATGATAAAGTCAGAATTGAAAAAAAAGGCAGATTCATAAATAAACAGCCATATATTGTTTGGTATTTGAATATATTATGGGAACGTATGGGACAGCATTTCATTCCGTGGTTAGGGGTTTGGAGGAATAAACATGGAGACCAAGGTAAGTTTCTTTAGAGATGTGGTGTAAGCTGAAGCTTAAAGGATGAGTAAGAAGAATGCTTAGTAAAGGAGTTGGGGGTCCAGGCATAGTGGGGAGTTATATTTCATGTGTAGGAGAATAAGCAAAGGCATAGACTCAAGACTTGGTCTAGGGGCTCCTGAGTGGCTTGGTTGAGTGTCCAACTTTGGCTCAGGTCATGATCTCGCAGCTAGTGGGTTTGAGCCCTGCATTAGGTTCTGTGCTGACAGCTCAGAGCCTGGAGCCTGCTTTAGATTCTGTGTCTCCCTCCCTCTCTGCTCTTCCTCCACTTGTGCTCTGTCTCTTTCTCTCAATAATGAATAAACATTTAAAAAAAAGACTTGGTCTAAAATGTCTAAGGGACCACGAGAAATAGTACATGAGTTTACTTGGTTATTATAAATAATATGCTATAAACATTCACATCCAAATCTTTGCATAGACGTATGTTTTAATTTCTCTTGTGTAGATACTTGGGGGTAGAATTCTTGGGTCATATGGTAAGTTTGTACTTAACTTTTTAAGAAACTGCCAAACCATTTTTTCAAAATAGCTACACCATTTTACATTCCTACCAGCAAAGTATGAGGGTTCCAAGGTTTTTTTTTTTCTTATGAGTTTAAATTAGAAGGATGCTGTAATTATGCTTTAAGTAAATGAATCTGAGAGCTATTAGAAATGAAACTAGAAATAAAGTAACTATTTGGAAAGCTGCTGAAATAATCTAAGGTAGAACTGCAAAGACCTTGAACTAGACTAGTGGTCACTAGAATGGAGAAGATGCATCTTAGAGAAAGAACACTACTACTGAATAAGAAAAGGTCATTTGCTTCCTTCAGGTGCGCAGCTTGGGGGATGTGACACATGGAGGTGTGAGGACAAAGGAAGCATCTGCCCAGACAGCCAGAGGAGCTGAAGAAAATGGGTTTGGGGTCTTAGGCTTATTGTCTTCACATCTGAAATGTCCAGAATTAACAAATGTAGCCCTAAACTTTCCAACAACATTTGTACCATCACTGTGTCATCTTTTATTGAGTCACCAGCTGTATGCTGGCACAGCATTGCATGTGCTTGAGCACTTTTGCTTTAGAGATTTTGTCCATTTGGTTCTAAAAATAATTGCAAGAAATGTATTGTGTTGCAGTAAGTATAGAACTACAATGTATTTGTAAATTCTACTTGTTAGAATTATATAATTTGTATGTTAGCATAAAAAATATTATTTTGTGTGGCCTACATCACCTATTTTGTAGTATATTACAGTTATCTTAGGATGCAGTAAATTCATATTCCGGTGAAAAGGTATTTGGCAATATTCATAAACCTATCAAGAGCCTTTTCCAATGTTTCCATCCAAATAACCACACAGAACTGTTTTAATGTGAGCTTAATTCAAAGATGAGATGATATGGACCATATGATGTTTGGTTCAAATATCTTTTGTAGATACTGGAAACAAGCAGTTACTCAAAAATATCTGTCACTTTAGGACATTCGGGTGTCTCAGCCCATTAAGCATCTGACTCTATTTCAGCTCAGGTCATGATCTCTGTGCTTCATGAGATGGAGTTCCACATCTGGCTCTGTGCTGACAGCACGGAGCCTGCTTGGGATTCTCTCCCTTCCTCTCTCTGCCCCTCCCCACTCATGTGCACGCATGCATGCTCTCTCTCTCTCTCTCTCTCTCTCAAAATAAATAAACATATATATATATATATATATATATATACATATACACATACACACACTTATATATATCTTCACTTCAATTACACCAAGTTAAAGTCTTAACTTAATAATTGCAACAATCATGTGATATGTACACCATGTAAATAAGAACATCTAAGAACAACAAATATGAATATTGGGAAAGGTTAAGTAATATTTAGCTAGATCATAATATATTTGGCTTTATCATATATATCATTAAATTCTTTTGTGTTAGGCTAATTACTGCCCAGCTTGGAATATAATTTTAATAAGTTTATACAACCAAACTTAATTCTCTGCAAAAATCAAAAACACCTATATTATGCATATCTAAAAAGCATTTCTATAGGTTGAAGATCAGAGATTTGCAAATGTTCTGGCAAGAGTGAACCTCTCTGAGAGCAGAATCACACTGTTAAATGAATAGCAAATAGATCAGAGCCACAGGATTTGCTTATATTGGATCTTGCAACTGATTGCATTTTAATTGCTTAAAATTTTCTTTGAATAAAGGCAATGATTAGAGCAGAAAACTGAAGGTCAAACCTTATTTTCATCTCTACTAAGCAGAATGTTTGCAATACAAAATCAGCAAAGAACACACTTGCTCAATTCCTTTTATTTTAAATCAGTGTTTACTCATTCTAAACACTTATATTCTAAATAATACAGTGAAGACTTAGACACTGATGTTACTAATAAAAAATGAAAAATTCAGTAGATTTCCAGTTATTTGCCAGTGTTTAAGCTATCTGATATATTATCAGCACAACTTCAGTGGCATAACTCAGGTACTTTATCTCATTAAAAAGTGCAACAAACATTTAACGTGAGAAAATGAAAGGAAACCCAAAGTATATATATGAGATTAAAACAATAAGTCATAAAAATAGTGGTCACAAAAATAATGAACAAAGTGTTAATAGCCATAGTAGCAAAAGAGCACACAAGTCAATTTTTAAAACACCATAAATTATATGAACAAAAGATATGTTACAGAAAGATGCAAATAGTCAATAAATATATGAAAAAGTTCGACACACAAAAAAGGGATGCAAATTAAATTATGAATATGTTAAAAACTTTGCTCTCTAAATTAGCAAGTTTTCTTAAATCATTTTTCCCGTTGTGGGCAAAGGTATGAAATAACATTCTCACATTCTTCTGGTGAGAAAATAATTTAGTACAATCTTTCTGAAAAGCAATTTTAAACTGCATAAAAATAAAGCTTAAAAACTTGTACATTCTTTGACCCAGTAATTCTGTTTTTTAAGTTTATTTATTTATTTTAAGAGAGAGCGAGAGAGAGAATGAGTAGGGAAGGGGCAGACAGAGAGAGAGAGAGAGAGAGAGAGAGAGAAAGAGAGAGAAAGAGAGAATCTCAAGCAGGTTCCATGCCATCATCACAGAGCCTGACGCAGGGCTCAATCTCATCAACCACGAAATTATGACCTGAGTCAAGAGCCACCCAGGCGCCTCCTCAGTAGTTCTATTTATTAAAAAAGATCCCCAAGTAATAATCAGAAATGTGAACAAGATTTATGAATGGTGATTGTATTATTTATCTGATTATGAAAATAAAACCTGAATATGACCTGCATGGCATGTACAGTAATAGAGGAATAGTGTAATTAATTAAGATGTAGTCCTAGAATGTTCTATTTGATAGCTTCCGTAATAATAGGGAAACTGTTAAGTTCAAGTGAAATGTGAAGATGTCAAAAAATAGATACTTTCACTGTATCTATGTCTGTGTCTATCTAAATATATTCAGCTATCAGGGTATCTATAAACCTAAATTTGCAAAGTTAAAGATTCAAAGAAAATATCTCAAAATGTCAACTCATTTATATCATGGTTTTTGACAATGAAAATGTATATTTCTTTTACCATTCAAGAAACTTTTCACAAAAAATGATTAGTTCAAATGAATGTGGAAAGTAAGGGACATTTTGGAGGATTATAAAGTCAGAAAGTAAATGACAGTAATTAGTTTGTCAGTTTAACCCAAATAGCAAATTCAAATTAATTTGCTGATAATTAGTTTGGTTTACTTTATTTTTTAATGTTTACTCTAAGAGAGAGAGAAAGAGAATGCACAAGTTGGGGAGGGGCAGAGAGAGAAGGAGACACAGAATCTGAAGCAAGTTCCAGGCTCTGAGCTATCAGCACAGAGCCCAGTGTGGAGTTTGAACCCATGAACTGTGAGATCATGACCTGAGCCAAAGTTGGATGCTTAACCGACTGAGCCACCCAGGCATCCCTCTAAGTGCCATCTTAAATCTCTCAGGAGAGAAAAATACCAAGTACTAAGCAGTAGGCAGCAATTGTAAAGCACTCTTATTCTAATATTCTCATTTGCCACTTGGCCATACATCCATGAATTTCTTTTATTTTCATTTTGTTTTTACATTAATGATAATAATTTTTATTTATCAAGCAGAAAACATGCAGCAGCAGGTCTGTGGTAGAAAATGAGGTGGTCAGTTTGTCCCTTCTTGTTATCTTCTTTAATTCCTCTCTGTTCCCAAATTTATCTACTATCAAATCTCTTTGCCCCTACTTAGATTCACATTAATTTTAGTGAGGGAAGAGAATCTGGCTTTTCCATTCAACAAAGGGAATGATTAGCAAACTTACAACCACCTTCAACTGTTAGCCAAAGTCATAATTGATGTTTTTAAGGCAGGCTACATAGTTTTATTTTTCTGCTTCTATATTAACCAGCTCAGACTAAGATATTTCCTTTTTTTTTTTTTTTTTGTAGAACCATATTAAAGACCATGCTAAGAAACCTGTACATTTCCAACATCTTGACATTTTTTTAAAAATTTTTTTCTTTTAACGTTTATTTATTTTTGAGACAGAGATAGAGCATGAACAGGGGAGGGTCAGAGAGAGGGAGACACAGAATCTGAAACAGGCTCCAGGCTCCAATCTGTCAGCACAGAGCCCGACGCGGGGCTCGAACTCACAGACCGCGAGATCATGACCTGAGCCGAAGTCAGCTGCTTAACCTACTGAGCCACCCAGGCGCCCCGCTGACATGTTTTTAAATGTTTATTTATTTACTTTTGAGAAAGACAGAGAGCTTGAGTATGAGTGGGAAGGGCAGAGAGGGGGAGACAGAGAATCTCAAGCAGGCCCAACACTGTCAACACAGACCCCTAGTGGGGCTTGAACCCATAAACCATGAGACCATGACTTGAGCCAATTTCAAGAGTCAGTCACCCAACTGACTGAGCCACCCAGGAGCCCCTTGACATTTTTGATATTGATATTGTATTGAAGCTTCAACTTCATTAGCACATAGTCTAATTCACAAAATGCAACAGATAATAGGTTAAACAGTTGCTGTTTTTAGAAGTTTGTCAATGTCTCTGGGAGAGAAAACTTAATTCTCTTGTATCCCACTTCCACTTAACCAACAATTTGTTAGACATAGTTAAATGTAAACTACACTTCAAATGGCCTATTTTAGTATATCTGGAGTTCTTTGCTTGCAAGCAATAGAAACCAGTCTTAGATATTTTTTTTTTTTTTTACTATAAAGTTACAATTAACTCACAGAATCTAAGGAAAGACAGAATAACCAGGGCTTAAGAAATACAGGAATCAGGGTTGAGTCATAGATCTTAGAATCTCATGGATAGTCTCTTTTGAACTCTGGTATTAGAATAATTCACCTCTCACTACCATGGTTTCATGTGCCAGTTAGGTCAAGATCAAAATGCCTTGGAGAAATAGATTTAATTCACACAACTACCTCTGAATTAGTCATCATTACCTGGAACAGATGGGCTATCATTGACATCAAATGATCAGTTGTGCTGAAGTGTGTGTGTGTGTGTGTGTGTGTGTGTGTGTGTGTGTGAGAAAGAGAGAGAGAGAGAGAGAGAGAGAGAGAGAGAGACAGACAGAGAGACAGAGAGACAGAGAGAGAGAGAGACAGAGAGAGAGAGAGGGAGCGAGGGAGTGCAGGGGATGGGATTCTCACGAATAAGGTTACTCTGTTACCAGATAAAGGGAATAGGCACTGTCAGACTGAAATATAAAATAGTCACTTCTGAGCAAAATGAGCCTCTTCTGGAATAGCAGAGGAATTGCAATTCAGGACATATAAACTACAACAAACCATAGGCAATTCTGGAGAGCAAAAGAGAGGAGCATTCTTTTAAAGAGGAGAGGAGGAAGTTGGAAGGAACTGTTTGGAATGAAAATTCATGGGAGGAGAGAGTTTGGGGTGTGGAAACGTGTCATTAGCTGAGTTGTGGAGGTTCTCATTGGCTGGGTTGTTGCTGAGAAAGGAGAAAACCTTCCTTCCTCCTGCTGGCATATGTAGTTAGCTTTGATGACTGTGTATGTGAGAGCTTTCCCTTCAGGGCTTTCCAGCTGCATTTTGAATGAGGTTTTTCTGTCATTTGTTTTCACAGGCACACAGACACAACTGAAGATGTCCATTCAGTATCTATCCTAAAATTTGGACTCTTCCTGTCTCTTTGATTACTTTTTTCCCATTTTATCCATAGGATTCTCCTCTTTTATGTGACACGTTTGTTGTCGTTATTTGTGTTTTTTTTCAACGTTTATTTATTTTTGGGACAGAGAGAGAGAGACAGAGCATGAACAGGGGAGGGGCAGAGAGAGAGGGAGACACAGAATTGGAAACAGGCTCCAGGCTCCGAGCCATCAGCCCAGAGCCCGACGCGGGGCTCGAACTCACGGACCGCGAGATCGTGACCTGGCTGAAGTTGGACGCTTAACCAACTGCGCCACCCAGGCGCCCCTGTTGTCGTTATTTGTGAGAATTCTTTTTTTGCTTATCACCTCTGTCTGTATAGAGAGAGACAAGAAGGCAAAAGTTACCCTGCCTCCAGCTTTAAATCCCATCTTACTTTAATGATTCCCCAATTTTTATCTTAGTACTGAACATCTCACTATTGATTCCCTAATTCACATTTCAGATTTCTGTAGACATGGCTACTCACATTTCCAACAAGCATCTTAAACTCAACATGTCTAAAATAGAACTCATTTTCCCTCCCTGAAAGCCTGTTTCTTCTTCCATTTTTCTTAACTCAGTGAAAGGAATCACCATTAGTCTTGCCTACATCAGAAGCTTAAGGATACTACGCTCTTTATCCTCAGTCACCACTCCCAAAACAGATCGGCCACTCTGCACTGTTAATCCTGTCAAATAAAAAGTTCTTGAATATATTCCAGTTTGACTATGGTGGCTGTTCACCCTACTTTACCACCCCAAAGTCCCCACTTATACCTGTTGTCCATCGCAATTAATAATTGTGTTCTTCTTCCCTCTAAAAATTATTCTAGTGTGGACGATACAGTTAATGAGTTAAAGAGACACCCTACAGATGAGCTATTTCCGTTCCTCGGTACCTTAATGTAGTTCCTTATGATTTTTACCCTACTCACAATCCGGCTCCTACCTACCTCTTCACTTCTAATTTCCTGCCACACACCCACAGGGAAGATGCGTTCTGGCTATCCTCGCTGTTTGCAGTTCCTGGAGTGCATTCTTGATCTTGATTCAGATCAAGCACTTCCTTCTCTGTGGAACTTCCTTTTCTAACTCACTGGTAATCCACTACCATCAATTTTCAGACAGTTAGGCATCCCTGGAAATACTACCTTGGCATGGTGCTTATGGCTGCACGTTGTAGCTCTTCAGTTACTTGTCCACCAATTGCCACATTTCCATGTGCTGGCTACTGTGTCTACGCAAAGATGGGGTTGCATCCCTCTTTTTGTATATTAAGTACCTATCATATAGTCATACACAAAAAAGGATGGCATGCAGGTATTTATTTTCTACAGTCCCTCCAACGGTACTGGTACACCTTGACCGAGTATCACAACAATATAGCTTAGCGCATATATGTAGCAAAATATTCTGTCATTTTCTCTTGCATGTTTTTATTTCTTCTAGTTGTATTCACCTTCTGTTCCCGCAATAAAATGGAGTAAAGGGGAACCATTTTTTGATTGATTTTCCATCCAAATTTATATATTACAGTTAGGTTTATTGCCCTGCTCCTGCTCTGTACTCTTCGATAATCAGACATATATCCAGATTAAATTGCCTTTAAGCCAAACAATCCATAAGTGTCTTGGACTGTCTCATATATGCCTAGTAACTATAGCCTTAATAACAAATCAAGATTTGATAGCCAAATTGGGGCCCAATAAAAGAATTTAAACTTCATCTTAGACCCCCTCCCAATATGACTGTAAGATGTACCTGTCATTAAAATATCATATTAGGAAGGAGAAGGAACATCAGAAAAATTCAAACAAGGAAAAAGAAACTTTTTTTAAGATACTGTGTGATGATTCCCACAAAAATACCTTTTTACAATTCTTTTCTGCAAAAAAAAAAAATCAGAAAATCCAGGATAAAGTTACTCAAGTAAAATCATTATTTCACATAATTAGAAGTCTGGAGGTCAAGTGGTTTGAGAGTTGAATAATCCAGTGGCATATTGACATCATCAATGACTTCACTTTTTTCTCTCTTTATGATCTGTCATCTTCAGGGAGTAGGTTTGCCTTTTATGGACCCAAGATGGCTACAAAATGTAGAAGGGTATAAAATGGATTCTTTTCCTTCTGTGTATGTCTTTAATGGACTCCATCCAGATGGCTCCCAGCAGATATCTCTTCTCAACCTATTTGCCAGAAGTGCATGATAGGACTAAGTTTAAACTATCAAGGGGAATGAGCTTGCCCTGGTCTTTTGACCAATCATGATTTATTATCTGGAGCTAAGGAGAATCCAGAAATGCATGAGCATGAGATACTTGAACAATTTTTTTTTTAATACAGAGAAAGGTGGGAAGTGGTGGTTAGTATGCAAGCAATAGTGGTCTGCCATATTTTATATTCATTCTGTGTCATAAAGCATTCCCTTAGGTTAGAGCCAGACAGTTCTAGAACCACACCAATCAAAGAACGGGTTGTGTCTCTAAGCATTAGAAATCCATTATTGGCAATGAATATGGGCATGGCATATTGAAATCTTAAAAAAAGGATAAGCAGTAGAATGATTTGAGTCTGAATCCAGACTGTTCCTCATATTAATTGTTCTCTTAGAGTTGCTTAGGTATCTCAGTAAACCTCTGTTTCTTCACCTATAATATGGGGACAATGGGATGAAATCCACAGTAGTGACACTCATTGTATTCTAGTATAACATGAGTATCTATGCCTTTCCCTTATAGCATTGTGAGCTCTTTATAGTTAAGAATGTGTCATTTTTGTAGTATTCCTGGTAGCTAGCATAGCAGCAGAATTGATACCCAATACATATAGCTAATGACCAAAGGATTATGTCATAAAAATGTGTATTGAAGACTGTGCATAGTATTTAGCAAGTAATATACACTTAAGAATGATTAGATCAGCAGCAATGATTTGACTTTTGACAAATCTGACTAGTTGCTAATTGTATTTAAATAACGCTACTGGGGCACCTGGGTGGCTTGGTCGGTTGAGCGTCCCACTTCGGCTCAGGTCATGATCTCACGGTCCGTGAGTTCGGGCCCCGTGTCGGACTCTGAGCTGGCAGCTCAGGGCCTGGAGCCGTTTCAGATTCTGTGTCTCCCTCTCTCTCTGCTCCTCCCTTGTTCATGCTCTGTCTCTCTCTGTCTCAAAAATAAATAAACATTAAAAAAAAATTTTTTAAATAAATAAATAATGCTACTTAGAATGACTAGCTGTTGGAAAGCACGCAATATGTAGAAGTTAATGCACCTAGATCCCTGGACTGCCCCTTTGACAGTTGTTTTATTCTGAAAAGTCACTTTTGCATGTTGGCCTTCAGTTTCCTCATGTTTCAAATAGATACCATCTTTTCTACCCGATAGTGGTATTGTGATGGTATAATGACTAAATGTCTCTTAGAGTTACTAAGCACCTCTATGGTCACTTCAGTAAAACTGTGCTGAGGCTCTGCATAATAAAGATACCTGGGGAATCACCAAAAGTACCGGTTTCTTCCTAACCAGTTAATAATAATTTACTAATTCATCTGTGATCTTATATGATTTGATTCATCTGTTCCAATAAATTTAGCAAAAATTTGATTTGACACCCACTGTAATAGCACTGGTTGATAACATTTGTCGAGTGGTTGCTTTGTACTAAGCTCTTTTCTAAGTATCATCATTAACTCATGAAAATACTTTTTCATCGTTCCATTTCCTGGATTGCAAAACTGAGTTTTCAGGGGACAAAATTACTTCCTCACAGCTATACAGCTCGTGAAAGGCAAAAGCAGGTTTTGTGCCCAACTTTGTTTGATTCCAGACTTGGGTTGGTTATCCACTTCATTATAAGGCCATTCAGATAAGATTTATATATCTGGGAATGTCAAAAATCGCATGAAAAGAATTCAGGTAATAAGCCATTTTTGGTTCCCTCAGTGAGGTATTAATTAAACCCTTTAGCTGGCAATTTCTTCTTGCTATAGTAGAAAATACCACTTGATAAAGCATACATTAAAACTAGTCTGGTTTCACTGTTGAGAAATGATTTCCATTTAACACCTTATTATAACATCTTGTTCTTGTCATTTTAAAAAATGCCCATTAAGCTTATCTTACTTATAAGACAAAAATGGTACTGTAATATACAACTAAAAACTAATGAAATCATTAAAGGCATCACAGTAAAAACAAAACCCTTGGGAGATGATTCAGAGTTTTCCATTTCTAGTTCATAGAGTAATACAATCCCCACTCAACAGAAAAAGTACAAAATGGTAGTCATCAGTACTAAAGATCTTGTAACTATCGAAATTACACAATGTAAATGTTCTAATATTATAGATACAAATTACAGTGTGAAAATATTTCAGTAGAGCACACTAGTCAACTCAGTTGCCAATGAGTTTTCCTTAGAGTTCTTACCTTATTGAAACAATAAATATCTTAAGCAGGGAAACATGTTCAGTTGCTCCTATGTGCCAGCACTGAAGACACTATTTTAAACATAATAGTTACTCAATAAACATTTCCTGAATGAACAAATGATTAGTACAAAGATACAGGGAATGCAGATTTCTCCCTGTTTAGAAAGACACACAGTCTATTTGGACACAGCATAGACATAAAAGATTTTTAAGAATTGAGGCGCAGAGGGGCACCTGGGTGCCCCTCTCTGCTGTCTACACGGAGCCTGCTTCATATCCCCCGTCTCCCTCTCTCTCTTTCCCTCCCCTGCTTGTGCTCTCTATCAAAATAAATAAATAAATAAATAAATAAATAAATAAATAAATAAATGTTAAAAAAACAATTGAGGTACATATATGAATATTTAGATAATCTGCAAAGTGAAATTTTGGACTAAAGCAATTTATGGAAACTATCCTAGGTATCAAAGATCTGTTTGGCAGGATGATACTCAGAGGGCTTGTTGCCCATTTATGACATAGCCTCTTCTGCTGGCTAAGAGAGGAAGTAGGAAAACACTGCACAGAAACAAAGAAAGTAGGAATTAGTGATGAGGCAAAGCTCATTTGGCCAGTGGTCCCTGTACTGGGAATCATTTCAAAGTACTAGAAGGATGAGAATAGTGGAGAAACCACAGTCATAAGTAGCTTGCTCAAAACTTTTTAAATACGCATCAAAAGATAAGCAATTAAAGCCCATTCTTTAAAATTCTAGCCATCTCTGACTTCATAAAAACGGCGTCAGCCTCCTGCAAAGTTACAGTCCAATCTGCTTCAGATTGGATAAAACAATACCCAAGGTACAGAGGTGCAGAAAGGCTTAGTTATTGCTAGTTAAAGGGGTTGACAATCATGGATAAGAAGTGCTCGTAGTGCAAAGTAGAATTGTAATCAATGTCATTGTCATTTGAACCACATTGTTTGCAGCGTAACCAATTGTGAAACCAACATAAATTCAAAAACTAAATTAGAAAAACAGATGCTTCTTTTGTTTGGAAATTTTAGTCCCATCTACTCATATTGTATATCATTTTCTTTGACTTACACCACATAGAAAGAAAAATCACAGAGCATAATACAAAAATACAGGACATATTTAGCAAATTTGTGGATTTCATAAGTCATTTATAAACTTTGGATTTACAAACAATTTCAAAGGCTTTTGAAAATATTTATAAACACAAAAGTCTCATAATGCTACATATAATTATACCGGGTCTTTTTCAAAAGCATATTACAGAGACAGAGTTTATGCAGAATATCAAGTTTCCTATTTGGGGTTTGTCTTGGAGACACTGAACAATTTATTTTTCAATCTCTGTCTGCACTGATGCTCGTGATTAAGCTAAATACATTGGTGCAATGAGAGGAAAGAGATTTATCTTGTGAATAATTTCTAAATTGACTTGTGACATTAGGAAGCCAGCCTATATGGAGTGGGATTTATTTCCTCAGTTCACTAAAGTCCAAAGGATTTTTGTTTCCTCCACTGTCTCAACTATTTTTTAAGAGAATTGGGAAATTAATGTTTAATTTATTTTGAATTACCAGACTTCTTACAATTTTAAAGCAAACATATTAACTTTGCATGGAATCTTTGGCATCATGGATGTAAGTATGACTTCAATCATGGGCCTACATACAATGCTGATTTGTATAGAAAAAAAGTTTCTAGAAATACTGGTATTTTTTAAAGTAGATACTCTATCAATGAATTGTCGAGAGGAATTAGAAGCTACACACACACACACACACACACACACACACACACACACACCTGAAAAGTGCTAAGAAGAAGAAACACGCTTGGGCTTATAATGTTAACTTTAGGCAATCAAAGGTATAAACAAAATATGCTTTGCTATACTTATAGCATATCATTATGAGTATAAATTTAGGGATTGAAGTCTTGCTTTTAATCTAATAGTCTGAGGTACTTCCATTTTGTTTATGTCAACATTTGACTTCCAGTAATTTAAAAAAAAAAAAAAAGGGCACCTGGCTTGTAGTTCAAAAAGCTCTTGATAAAATATTAGACCTCTTTCTGACACGAATCAGGATGGCAAGGAATAAATTTCCTGTTTCTTACAAGGGACGTAAAAATGGCTGTATTTGGACTATGGGTAGAGTTAATAAAACCTTGGAAACCTCAACCCGCTGTCCTAAAAGTATTCGTCTTAAAACAGGGATAAGGTTAGGAGACAGGAGCATGAAGAGGACTTGGGCTTCAGAACCTACTTCCCGGTAGAGAAGCTACTGGTGGTATGGCCTTCAGCAAATGCTCTTCCTGAGTCTGTTTTATTATCCATAAGAAGGGTAAAATACTGCATTTTTGAGATTATTTTGAAGATTTGATGGCATACAACGTGTAGAATTACTGACATAGAATAAATGCTCGATAAATCTTAAATTTCTTTCATCTTCCAATCTTCGCTTTGTCCTTTCTCATGAAACAAAACAAAACAAAATAAAACCAAAAGTTTAAACTGTATCATAAGAGTAAGTAAAATGAAAAATATTTTATTTTGTCTCATCATTTTAAGGTTAGTCAACTAAAAAATCATTATCATACCAATGTATCAGTTTGTGCAGTGTACTCACTTGATCTACAGATTTAAATTATGTAAACTCAGCAGTCTTCCACAAAAAGAGAGAGTAAGCAAATCAAGGAGAAAAGAAAGAACAATTTAATAACTGCAGAAGATTCTTGCCACATTCCAATAAAGAAGCATGAGTTTTTTAACGAGTAAGAGATGGAGACATGATTTGGCTTTCCATCCAGTCATGGTCTATCACTGAATGAAGCACAATTCCATCATTTAAAGACACCTATTTTCAGTACAACATGCCCCCTAAATTCATGCCAGCCATTTCATCTGAAACTCAACTAAGGAAACAAAACCTGTTCCAATGCTGAATGAAAATATTGGTTTGCCAGTCTTCAATGTAATCTTTCTCTAAGAGATTTTTAATGGCTAGATAGAATAATGTAAAATATACATATAAGAATATATTCACATATATATATATGTATATATATATATCTATCAATAGTGGGTATATATATCATTTCCTCAATTATTTTAGAGCCTGCTCACATTTAATTTATCACTTTGCTGTAAGATTAAAGTATGTAACAGAAAATAATGTGTTATTCTTCAAGAGAACATATGACAAGGCAAAATGCTGCATAAGCAGTATAAACATACTCAGATAATTTTTACTTATTGTCATTGAAAAGAGAGGGTATAGAGAATTTGTAATGATAAGTTGCCAAATTTTTGCAGTTAAAGACTTATTTTGAGATCTTGTGGTTTGGAATTGAAGTTGAAGGAGAATATAGATATTAATGAACGTAAATAATGAAAATGTTGAACTAATTAGGGAGATGTTGATTAACTGGGAAATTTCTAGAGCAAAATCAAGTGTATTTACTACATTTATAGGGTAATGAGAAAGCAAAATAATAGTTATGAGTTTCATAATGAACAGTCAAAGAAGAAAGTATAGAAAAATACTCAGAAAAATATAATAACGAAAAGGAATCACCCCATATATGCCTGTACACCCCATAAATGCATGTGCACACCCACCAATTACTCAAGTTTTCAGATCTAAAGCAACTAGATAATTAAATAGTAGTTACAAAAGACAGATACTATTGGAGTAGGTCAAGGGTTAATTGAGTTGCTTGAACTCAATAATTACTCTGTGGGATAATGTCAAAGAGAGAACTTTCCATGACCTTTGTTATCTGGAGAATCAGACAAACCTCTAGCTCATCCTAACATCTAGAAGCCATGTGGCAATTTAAGGCAAACATCATTAGATTAGTCTTAGCTTATTCTGGCTGCTGTAACAAGAATTCCATAGACTGGTGACTTAAATAATAAACATTTCTTTCTCATAGTTCTGGAGGCTGGGAAGTCCAAGATTATGGTGTCATCAGATTCAGTGTCTGGTGAGGGATGACTTCCTAGTTCATACACAGCTGTGTTTTTGCTGTGTCTTCACATGGTGGAAGGGGCAAGGGAGCTCTCTGGGGTCTTTTTATAAGGGCACTATCCCATTCATGAGGGCTCCAACTTCATGACCTAATCACCTTCCAAAGTTCCAGATACCTTCACAATGGAGATGAGGTTTCAACATATGAATGGGGTGGGTGTAAAAATTCAGCCTAATGAGGATATTAATCTTTGATATTTAGTAGCATAGATCACCAACCATATGCAAATCAGATATTTGGAATTATATTTTCAAAGTATAACTTCTTAATTTCCATTAAAAGTACAAAAGGGAAAGGGCTCCTGGGTGGCTCAGTTAAGTGTCCAACTCTTGATTTTGGTTCAGGTCATGATCTCATGGTTTGTGAGTTGAAACCCCACATCAAGCTCTGCACTGACAGTGTGGAGCCTGCCTGAGATTCTCTCACTCTCTCTCTCTGCCTCTCTCCTGCTTGTGCTCTCTCTCTTTCCTCCTCCCTCCCTCCCTCTCTCAAAATAAATAAATAAATAAATAAATAAATAAATAAATAAACAAACATTTTTGTAAAAAAATAGTACAAAAGGGAAGGGGATATTTCATTGTTTGCTAAGATTACTGTTGGCCAGCCAAGCATGTACATGAAAATGCTGAAACTGAACTCATAATGAGATGTGAGTACAGAGTTCTAATTAGAGGAGGAGCCAACAAAGGAGACTGAGAATGAATGGCTAGTGTTTTCAGAAGTAAAAGTAAGAGGATGTGGCTGCAATCCTCTTCAGTGACTTGTTCATTCAGAAATTGCTACTTCTCAAAGAGGGTTTATGCATTATTGTAGGCTTCTTTTTTTAATGCTTATTTATTTTGAGAGAAAGAGAGTGCCCTCACATGCACCCTTGAGCAGAGGAAGGGCAGCGAGAAAGAGAGAGAGAATCCCAAGCAGTCTCCATGCTGTCAGCACAGGGTTTGAGGCAGGGCTTGATGGGGGGCTCTATGTGGGGCTCCACATGGGGCTGGACGTGGGTCAAACTCACCAACAGAACAGAGAGATCATGACCTCAGCCGAAATCAAGAGTGGGATGCTTACTCAACTAAACCACCCAACCCATTATTGGGCTTACTCAACTAACCCACCCATTATTGTAGGATTTTGAGGCTTACCACACCCTCTAACTATTATCTATAATTGCTTATTTATGCAGGGTAAGGAAAACCAACACAAGAGGGTTAACAAATACCTTCAGGGATATAATATTGAAGACTTTGGGGCCCCAGATAGCACTTCCACCATTTCACTCATTTCAAGGCTAGAATTTTGGTAGAGAAATGAGGTTATGGGCAGTAAATAACTTTCTGTACCAAACTGTACCATAGTACAGATAATAGGTGTGTCTTAGATCTTGACTAAAGACGTAGCGATGATGGACCAAGATATTTGTTCGAAGAATGAGTCGTGCAGAGCTGCTCAAGCTGAAAATAAAATATAGGAAAATAAATGGAAGACAAATCTTTAATACCAGTTATTAAGGACTAAAACTGTGAGTCAAAATAGTAGAGAAGATGCCTGGCAATTCTCAAGAAAAAAGCAAATGAGAAAAGAGGTCATAATCAATACTTGAGGTCAATCAGCGTAACGATACTGGGGTTTGGATAATCAATGGAGTAAACTTATAGTTTTAGTAGAAAAAGGTAAATAGTTATCCTAAGTATTTAATCAGTTATGTCATATGTCTCATGCTTAGAATTTAGGTTTGCAATAGTATATCTTTATGAAAAAGTCCAAAGAAAGTACTAAAAAGTGAGATAGATCTTTATGTCCATAAAATATGAACTTGTGGGGAATCCATGAATCAGAGACTGGCTGTATGCTGGCAGCATCTTATTGGAAACAAAGAAAAGGAGGCTTGTAAGAGTGTTTATGTAAGATACTTAAAGCTGTTCAACCAGAAAAAAAGAAAAAATCCATTACTGACATATATCACAAAACACACATCAAAGCAAAATATGGCAAAGATGGTGGGTTTTGATCATCTGGATTTATTAGGGCTTTAGTGCTGTGTAACGAATTACTACAAATTTCATGGCTTAAAAAATACCATTTATTTGCTTAGAGTTCTGTAGGTCAGTTATCTGACACAGTGTTATTCTCTTTTCTGCTCAGGGTCCTATAATGCCAAAATCAAGTTTTTAGCCTGAGTAAGTTTTCATCTCAAGTCACTGAGAAAGGATCCATTACCAAGATCATTCAGGTTTTTGGCCAAATTCAGTTCCCGTGGTTTTAGGATTAAGGTGCCTATTCCCTTGCTGACTATGATCCAGTGGCTGTGCTCAGCTCCTGCAAGTCCCCTACATGCCATGCTGTGTGGCCCCCTCCCTCTGAAAGCCAGCAACATCTCTTTGAATCTCTTTCCTGTTTTGGATATCTGGCTTACTGGTCTGGGAACAGGCAGAGAAAACTCTCTGCTTTTATTTTTATTTATTTATTTATTTTTTAAAGTAGGCTCCATGCCCAATGTGGAGGCCAGTGCAGTGTTCGAACTCACAACCCTGAGAACAAAACCTCAGCTGAGATCAAGAGTCTGATGCTTAACCAAGTGAGCCAGCGAGGTGCCCCCAAACTCTCTGCTTTTAAAAGGCTAATGTGGCTATGTTGGAGCCACCACAGTTTTAAGACTAACTGTACCATATGGTAATTAACTATGATAAAACTCATCATATTCATAGTCCCAGGGACTGTTTAGGGAATGAACAAGAGGCAGGCAGGAAATCTTGGGGCCATCTTAGAAATCTGCCTACCACACGGGACATCTGTTAAAGTCTTCCTTAGCAAAAGCAGAGCAAGTAATCCTGACCATATGATAAATTACTGACTATTCCACAGGGAAGGTGATAGTTTCCCTCCATTCTCCTCTGTTCTACTCCCTTGGGATACTGTATCCTTTGTTAGTGCTGCTTCTAATGGTAAATTGAAGCATGTTCAGAGAAGGGGAATCATCCTGAAACTGTGGGATGAAGAAATGTCTAAAGGACTGAAGATGTTTAGTGTGCAGGAGATGTTTCATAGACAAAAAAATATTCTTGTCTTGATTTAAAATATTTTGAATATTTCCACCAGGTCATTATTCACTGTGTATCATTAGGATGCATGGTAACAATGAATAGGTGAAGGCAATAAAAAAGTTCAATATAAGGAAGAACTTACTAAGAAAAAAAAACAGTTTTCTGGAAAACCTCTTAGTATTCGTGCAGAGGGTGCCTAGCTGCTTTATTAGAGACTTTAGAATAAAAATACATAGACATTAAAGAGAAGTATAGATTTATGATCAAATTTATATAGAACATTCTAGATTAAGCCAATGAACAATGCTTGCCTCAGACTTCACGATTTCTCAAAGACTTTATTATGGTCTGTGATTCTTTGATTGGAAGGGTATAGCATACTACATTCTCTAGATTAATAGAACACCAAACCTTTTTTTTTTTTATTTTTTTTAATTGACAGTCTCCTTGGACTAGAATTTTACAAACTTTACTTGGTGAACGTCTGTGTTTTATAGAAAATTCATGAACCAAAGATGGTTTGAGACAACCACTGCAGTCTCTTCCATGGTTTCATGACACATTCCAGTACTTCCCTAGCACTGGCTCATCTTTACCGTATGAGCTGAACATACACAGCAGCCATAGACAAAGAAAGAAATCTATTTGAGCGCCTATGGGACTTAAATTGATTATACATATTCTCATAGAAGTCAGTTGGAGAATAAGTGCTTAGAACCTTGCCCCCTCAAAGCCTTTGCTGCAGGTAATTGAATGAAAGATTACCTGCATAAAATAAATTGCAAAATGCTAGTGTCAAATTCAACAAAAATTATTAACAATGAAGGTGGAAAATAAGAAAGTATTGTGATCTGTTACTCTCCATAAATAATTCAAGGAAAAAAACAATCTTTCTGATTTGTAAGTGTTTTGGAAGCTAGTGCTCTTTATCAATTCAGACGTGGCATCTTTGTGGTCTGGCCTGCTGTGTTGAGAAAGTTTCATTGTTATAAACATGTTAGAGGTTTCCCTCACCATTTCTTTCAATGTTACTCAGTAAGTCCACTTTTCTTCTCTGTGGCACTGTGGCCGAATGAAACTAAAACTATCCATATATCTGGTTAAATATTTCTTATAGAGAATCCTCTGAGATTCATTTCAGAAAATGCTGCAATCCAATAAATTCAGCAGGTTTTGTCATTTTAGAATTTTTGTTAAAAATCTTGAGGACAAAACGTAGCTGACTTTTCATATCCCAATACACCAAAAGTAGACATCAGTAAAAAAGGAATCTCTTCTAAAAGAATCTCATAGTTCCTGAGCTAAAAAGAGGTATTGCAGGTCCTTATTTACAGCTTTGCAGGTACAAAAAATAATGACAAGACCAAAGAGATAGCAGTGATATGTCTGAAGCCCAGTCCTTCTCTTAGTCCAGTTCTTTTGTATTAGCTTTCACTTTTTACAACATTATTCTACAGCCCTCATTATGTTTTGTGTGTGTATGTCAAATAATGTAGCATGAAAGTAATGAATTTATCTTGCAATACTCTGTATCATGCATATGTCCAAGATAGACATATTTAGTTATAATGTCATTACCGGTAACAAACCTAGGATTCGCCAATTATATATTCCCCCTATTTATGTCTCTTCACTGATTTTGAATTTTTCTACTTTCAATATCATAATCTATGGAAAACTTATTATCTCAAAAGATCAATTTCAGTCTGATTTTCAACACACAAGCACTCAAATAATGCTAAGTCTCATATATATTTATATGAATACTGTGGAAATCTTTCTCTACCGAAGTTCCTATCATATCCAGCAGAGTAACAAGGGCATCAACCCATTAATTTTACTGAAAAAACAATTTCCCCTTTAATCTGGCTCTGTCTTTTGGGTAGCATCAATATCTGTAATTCACATTTCTAATTTTGAGATGATAAAGTTTCATATTCTTCCTGTTAATTATTACAGGTTTGGGAAAGGATCTGAAAAAAAAGGAGGAGGAGGAGGAGGAGAGGAGAAATATTTTAATAGGAAAGTCTTAAATGGGACCTAATTTAAAAAAAGAACTTGCCGCCAATATGATATCCTTAAATATAGAACATTTCAATTAATCCAAAGACAGGTAATATCCATGTAAAAATTTCATATTAACCCACCAATGTCCTTCAGCCCGTGCTGAGAAGCACCAACTCTCAGGCTGGGGAAATAGCTTAGCCTCCCAGGTCCACTCAATTCTTGGCCTATAGGCTGAGATTGCCACCAAGGGAGCCAATTAGTGCCAAATATGTTGGTGGTTTTTTGATGTAGGAAAATCTCCCTTAAGAACTGGACTGAGATGAGCCATCAAATGATAGTGATTTTCAGTCACTAATGATCTGGGATTTAAATAGAGACTTTTAATTGGGTTACCAAGCAACCTGCAAATATTTTGGTGATACCTGCTGAGTCAATTGGGTAGTTTGTAACCCACTCTCCTCTGATTATGTTATCTTTGATATGAGTACATTACATATGATAAATGATCAGCATGGGTTTTTTCCTTTGTCATTACCAAGAAAAGACATCATTGAGTCTTCTGTTCATTTCCCATTATGTTTCCATATGTCCAAAAGAGGGTAAGCAGAGTAGAGCATGGCTATAGGGAATATAGAGAAAAAGTATTTCTTAAGCTCTCTTCTTATGCCCTGGGCTTCTTTTAGGTGGAGTAAGACCTCATGAAATCAAAACGTCTACAAGGGATTGTTTTATAAATCGTGATTCCCCTTAATTAACAAAACCAGAATTTTGTGTTTGTTTCTTGCATCAATTTTTAAAACATAAAAAGTGAAATGTTCAGGATATTATTATGGTTTTTGTTGCACCGGAGGGTTATTTTCAAAGAAAACTTCGAGAGAAAAATAAATTGTGTTTTTCATTGTTTCCAGATGCCTCCGTCAGTCCCTGTGGTCAAATACATTAACTTTTTTCTAACTGCTACTGTCATTTGCTCTAGTCCTTCTTGCTCAACTGCCCCACATGGGTCTCCTTCGGTTTCGTTCCTTAAACTACATACTTCTGGGCATTGGCCCCGTTTGGGATTGGCATTACTTTCCCAGTGCTGCTGTTCTGCCCCTGTGGCTTTTAGGTAACATTTCACATTGCCTTTCAACTTCCACTTTGCTGGCACATGGTGGGCTCTTCAGAAAGCCTGTTTTCTCTCTTTGACTTGTGTGTGGTATGACTCCTCCACTGTAGATGAAGCGCTAGCCAGACCTTTGCTTCTCCCAGCTTTTCTTCCACAACCAGCTTTGCCTTTCTGCTCGGCCGCTTATTTAAACTCTTTTTGAGGAGGTATTCCTATGAGAATGTGTGCTCTGCTTGCCTGGCTTGATGTTTCTTTGAGCACCTTTTCCTCTCCCTTTGAGAACTTGTCCACACAAGAAATAACATCAAGAGACCTCACTTTTCCATTCCTAGTTCTATTCCCAATGCAAGCAATTGAGCAAATGATAACATAAATCCTGGTACCGTTTCAAAGATCACATTAAAAGGACCCTTACAGCTCCCCACTGCATTTTACAAACGAAGACGCTGAGGAGCCAACATGTTAAAAGGCTGACAAATGCTACATAAATAGTGCAAATGGCTGGGAATGAAATCCTGTATAATCATTCCCAATCGCATGTTTTGCGCAGTACGTCATAGCAGCTGTCATTTGATCACTGATTCCTCATTCAGTTTCATTTGCCACAGGTGGTCAAGTAGAAGTCAGAGTGGCATGAGATTCTACATGTTTTAGGAGGAGGCATTTAATCCATACAATACAGAATAAAGAAAATACTATTGAGAAGGAGAATCGAAATGGAGAGAATGAGGCAAAAATCATGATAAACATTTTAGTTATGAGTTGAGGCTCTAAATGTTTTTACAAGAGGAAAGAATATTCCATGCTTTTGGGTCTTGTACACTTGTGAATCAATGCCTGTCAAAGTGTGAAAATTACGTGAAAACACACATACAAATACACACACACACACCACCACCACACACATCTCTAACAGGATATTCTTTCAAAGGATTATTATTTGGGGTTGTTGGAATATCTTTCTGTTTTTTTCTCAATTTAGCACAGAGGCGTGGAAAGATTTCTTGAGAAATCCCATGTATTCTCCTTTACAGACTTTCCCAAATGTGGTTTTCATCTTGCATTTCTTAAAAGATCATTTCTAAGTTCATTTTGAGCTGAATGATCAGCTGGGCTCCCATGAAGAGCCTCTGCAAAGACAACAGTTAGACCTAAGGTTGCTGAAGTATGAGATTCGATGTCTGGTTGATTTTTTTCATTTTTGTTGTTTTCCCTCCTCTTTCTCATCTCTGACCAGCCTGAAGCATGATACAGGCCGGGCTGGAAACTACAAGCTCACAATAAAGCAATATTCTAATTATCCTCCTTTTAGTAAGGGTTCTTTTTGACAGGTGTCAAGTAGATTTAAAATGGTTGACTGCTGCGTTTTCTGTCTTTTTTCCCCCTTTTTTCTGCATTGTCATTCCTTGAAGTCGGGTTAAATGCTGACATCTTTTTGTGCTTAACTAGCGAAACTATCAAAGAATGTATAAATTACAGCTTCAGTTACACTGACACATAGGATACTCATCTACCTCTAATGACAAAATGCACAGTTGACCTTGGCTATTTTTTTGTGAACAGAGTTGTGAAATTTAGTTTGCAAAATCTCAGTTCTGCCTGGTTCCCTCCCATTCTTTCAGGTACTTCTTACAAGTGGGGTATTCTAGTTAGTTATTCTATCTTTTTATCTCTTGCATGAATAAATTACAGAGTTCTGCTCCTTATCAAAGAAAACATTCGACTCATCATCTAGGGAACACAAAATATTTTTTAGACCATAAATTATTCTTAAAGAAAATCTTAGATGAGTTGGACACTCTTTGTGGTGTGTATGTATATGTGTATGTGGGAGAAAAAGAGAATGTGTCTACTTGATGGCATTAGTTTTAAAGGGTCATAGACCGACTTTCAGATTGTCATTGTATCTATTAGTCCTTAAAGCAAACTAGCCTAAAAAACAAACAAACAAGCAACCACCAACGATACCCTTTCCTACTCCTTGACCAGCAGCTGCGAATGACAAAATATGCTCAGCTTTTCTGCTATAGTATTTTCTTCCTGCTTATTGGCAGAGAATGTGATTTCGTCGTATAAGGTTGGAAAATGACCCCTTGTAATGATAGAATTTACATAAATAAATGCTGATAGCACAAAACAGATAATATGCTGTGGGTATCATCACAATAAGTTGTTTCCTACTGACACAGAGTCTAAGTTGGAAGCACACAATTATGCAAATCAAACTAATGCCAGTTGCTTATTACTGTCATGGTGGTAAAGGCAAAAACATACCCTCCATAGACAGCTCGAGGCTGGGCCACAAGCCAAAATGTTTGGTTTTGCTGACATAGTAACTGAGTCAACAAAAATAGGATATAATAGTAATACATCAGAGGAATCCACATCAGGGCAGACCTGAAGCTTAATGGACTGTGAATCCTATATCTGTGCAGAGAGTCCTTTCTCTGGTATTGACCCATAATATGTCTGCTTCCACATTTGCCGATTCCATAGAAATAGATTACAGAAGCATTTTGGGGGGACCTGAAATGTCTGCAAGACATTCTATTAGCTTTTCCCAAAACAGATGATATGACATTTATAAATACTTAAATAATGCCATCTATCCTAGGCTTAAACACTTCCCAGAATACTTCAGAGTACCTGCTGCTATTTGATGTAGGTTTGTCCTGAGTTCTCATTATAGCACTGGAGATGTTTTCAACAATGGAATGTTCATTTGACACAAAAATATCTTTCCTGTTTTCTAAAAATAGAATCGTTGTTAACAGGAGAATATTTAACCCTAGAGAGTAGCTAATGAATCTGGTTTTCACACAGGCAAACTTAAGAACAAATGTGGCCCTGGCATAGGAGGTCAGTGGGGCAACAGCTGCTGGTCTACCGATTTCGTCCATCTCTCTTCTGAGTGACAGTGCAATATATGCAGTGGACTGATACCATGAATGGCCTAGATGCTTCACAACCATGGTATCCATGCCCTGGGCCATGAGACTTTGCAGTTCTTCCCATTATGAAGTGAACATATTTCCTTGCCACACGGTTCTGAGCTTAGCTATGCTATTTGCTCTGCCAATGACATGGAGACAGTTGTATCAGAAGCAAAGGCACAGAAAAACATCTATACTTGCCACTGCCTGGGAAGAACATGTCTGGTCCTCCTTGCTGGAGGGCAGGAGACACATGGAGGACAGTGGAGTTGTCCTGTCAGGGCCAGTCTAGGTCAGCCAGTGATCAGCTAACTACCAAACATCTGAATGAGTCCAGATCAGAACTGCCAAGCTGAGCCCAGCCTCAATCATGGATTCGTGACTAATACATGCGTCATGTTTCAAGCCCTTGAGTTTTATACTATTTATTATACAGTTATTGTACTAATGTATGAATGGTGACTTTTCACCAAGTTTTCACAAGATTAAAAGAAACTGCAAGAGAAGTATACTCTATAAATAATGAAAAAAGAGATTGAGTCAACAGATTTTAAATACAAACCTATAGGAAAATGCAAATCAATACCACAATGAGTTACCACTTTACACACACTAGAATAAATATAATCAAACAGACAATAACAAATGTTAGCAGGGATGTAGAGAAATTTGAGCCCTCATACATTGTTAGTAGGAATGCAAAATGGTGCAGCCACTTTGGAAAATAGTTTAGCAGTTCATTGAAGTTCGTCACAGCAATTCCCATCCTAGATACATATTCCAGAGAAATGAAAACCTAGGTCTATGCAAAAACGTGTACACAAATGCTCATAAGAGAATTACACAAATGTCCAAAGAGTGGAAATAATTCAAATGCTCATCAATTGATGAATGAATAAGCAAAATTTGACATATCCATACAATGAAATATTATTCAGCAATAAAAAGGAATGAAATAATGATCTAGACATTACCTAGCACAGGAGGAACAGCAGGGAGTCATGGGAAGTGACTACTGAGTATGAGTTTTTTGGGAGGTGATAAAAAAGTAAAATTAGATCATGGTGATGAATATACCAAGACCTATTTGATTGTGAACTTTAAATGGGTGATTTTTATGTATATGTAAATTATATCTTAATAAAGCTGTTTTAAAATATGAATATATAAATGCTTATGCTACCTTTGACCAAAGCACGGCTTGGTCTTTATCTTAGCCTCCCATTATATATGTCTCAAATTTCTGGACCTTGGTCATTCTTTCATTTATCTTTATTGATTGGAAGACCTATGTAGCCAAAATAAAACAAAACTCTTAGGATTGTTTCTTTAGAACTACATGCTTATTGAGGCGCCTGGGTGGCTCATTCGGTCAAGCGTCTAACTTCAGCTCGGGTCATGATCTCACAGCTCCTGAGTTCGAGCCCCATGTCAGGTTCTGTGCTGACAGCTCAGAGACTGGAGCCTGCTTCAGATTCTGTGTTCCCCCCTCTCTCTGCCCCTCCCCTGCTCATGCTCTGTCTCTCTCTGTCTCAAAAATAAATAAAAACATTAAAAAAATAAAAATAAATAAAAAAGAACTACATGCTTATTGACTATATATAACAGAGTTTAAAAATGAAATAATGAAGAATTTTTGATGTTCAGTGGTAGACCCTGGTTTTCACAGAACTCCAGCTCCGCCTTTCCTTGTTTTCTGCAATATTCATTCGTACTCTGCTTGCTCTTAAAACTGATCCATGAGGAAGAAAGGACACCCCTGTGAGTTTGGGAGGCTTGCACATGGAGTCCAACTTCAGTGGGCAAACTACAGGCAAACTGGGCATGCTCAGCGCTGCTCCTGATTTCGTGTTCACTGCCTGTCTCCAAGCAGCAGATTTGAGGTTTAACTTGCTTTGTCTTGTGAAACTGAGTAAATGGACAGTCCACAACACTGTCACCTGCCCTGCTCTCAGCCTGAAATTTTTTCTCATCTAAGAGCCAGTCCTACCACCCTTCCCCACCCCCACCATGACCACGCCTTCCATCAGGCCCTCATTATCTTTGTCTCAATTACTACTTCTTCCAAACTCCTCCACTTGCTTCTGGTTTCCCCCTTCCAGTTGTCCTCAGAGTGACAGTTATGAAGGGGATATCCTGACTGTTTCATGCCCTTTAACAAAAAGTTTCACTGGCTTTCTTTTTCTCCAGATAAAATAAAATTTTCCTTGTGTAATTTGTAGGGCCTTTTATGATGTGACAATCTCATGAAATCTTGCCATCCCTCCCCTTTGACACAGTAAACTACTTATTCATCATGCTCTCCCCTCATGCCTTTAAATAAGCGTTCCCTTATCTTTGTGGGTGGTGGAGGAGAGGGAGAAATTAAAATTGAAAATAGATGAATATACTAGAGGGAGGGGGAAACGCGGAGTTGCTGTTACATGGATATAGAGTTTCAGTCATGCAAGATGAAAAGATTCTAGGGATCTGCTGTTCAACAATGTGCTTATAGTTAACAATCCTGAACTGTACACTTAAGAATTTGTTGAGAGGGGGGCGCCTGGGTGGCTCAGTCGGTTGGGCGGCCGACTTCGGCTCAGGTCATGATCTCGAGGTCCGTGAGTTCGAGCCCCGCGTCGGGCTCTGTGCTGACAGCTCAGAGCCTGGAGCCTGTTTCAGATTCTGTGTCTCCCTCTCTCTGACCCTCCCCAGTTCATGCTCTGTCTCTCTCTGTCTCAAAAATAAATAAACGTTAAAAAAAAATTTGTTGAGAGGGTAGGTCTCAAAATACGAATTTTTACCACAATAAAAAAATAGATAAATATATCAATGCTTATATAGACACAGGTATATCTTCACAGACCTCTCTTCACCCGATAACCCCCTGCTCATCCGCCAGAAATTCCTGCTTCTGCCAAGAGGTCTCTCCTAAGCCCATCTGGGCTGAGTGCCTGTCCCTACCTAGTTGTTACCTGCAATGTGTGCACACACCACACAGCACAATAATGTCTAGGGTTTCCCCCCCACCAAATTCAGTCCATAGCAGACTATTATAAGTCTTTGCAATACCTTTCTTTTTTCACTGTCATTCATTTATTTATTGATTCATTTATCCCCTTCTGCCCATTTCTTCCTGCCATTTCCCCCATGGAACGTAATGTGTTCTTTGGATCTATAATGTGTATGGATTCTTGATTTTAGATTAAGTCCTTATGAAAGTAGTGTATTGTTTTATATGTGTGTATTTTCCACACGGTTGCCTATAACACCTGTCTGTCTCAGCTTCTAAATCATAAGCCACTTGAGGGCAGGAAATCAGCCTCTTTTTTTTAATGTTTATTCATTTTTGAGAGACAGAGAGAGAAAGAGAGAGCAAGCAAGGGAAGGGCAGTGAGAGAGGGAGACACAGAATCCAAAGCAGGCTCCAGGCTCTGAGTTGTCAGCACAAAGCCCAACACGGCACTTGAACTCATGAGCCGTGAGATCATGACCTGAGCTGAAGTCAGAAGTTTAAGGGACTGAGCCACCCAGGCACCCCAGGAAACCAGCCTCTTTTAACCTGAACACCTTGCAGAGTGAAACACAGTAAGTGACACACAGTAAGAACTCAGTAAATGTTTTTTAAATCCGTTCATGAGACAATAAATTAATGAATTAAAAGGTCTATATTTTAGTTGAACTTCTAATGTCCTTTGGTGGACTTTTCAAGTTTCACATTGCTTGTCGAGAATCTCACCATGAGCGCTTGCAATAAGAGCTAAAATCTTAAAATATGAAACCATTGAATCTTCGCCTCTTAAGCTAACCACTAATTTCACCTCTGAGGTGTTGCTTGAGCACACTCTCCCTACCGTACTAGTGGATATTGTGGACCATCATGTGGACAGTGGCTGAAATGTTTAGTAGATTCCTACTTCTTTCTCAAAACGGTTGCTGATTCATAGCTGAAGTGATCAGCCCCAGAGGGAACTGAGGTCTCCAACCAAACCAAAGCCAGTTTTGTCATTCCCATTACCCATCAGAAGACTACAAAGATTCTTTCCTTGACTTTGAACCATTGTATGGGTTTACAGTCCACTTGTCTGTGGTTTAGAAACTGAGCATGTCAGCACTACTTTTTACAGCCTCAGTGTAGCAGCAAATGTGTTTTGTTCTCTCCTTTCAAAAGTGAAGATTGTATTTTAAAATCACTCTCTCCCCTAGGGAACCACTCATTCCTAATTCCCTGACAGGCCATGAGGACCTCAAAATTAAGAAAGATGTCAAGGAATGTGAGTTTGTACAGAAAGGACTAGAAAACCACCCAGACACGTAACGACTCAGTTATGTGCCTGGCTTTTGTCAGGAGAACTGTGTGTCTGAATTTTCAGGCTCATAATAGACATGTGTGGCTAACTGACTTTTATCTTACCTCTGTCATATTGATCTATCAGTGAATCTATAATAGAAGATGGGAGCCTGGAACAGTAAAAAGTAATAACCATTGAGATGGATAGCTCGAGCAAAAATGTAGTTTCATGGGGACACTTAGTGTAAAGAACTGTAGATTCATGTCAAGGGGGCATAAGTATCCCCTTCAAAGCCAACTGTTAAAAACACCTAGTGCACAGATGACCTGCCTTCAGAATATGATATGTTTCTGTATTGATTTTCAGAGTTTCAAAACAACAGGAAATAGCCAAGTGAAAGTTTCTTTGCAGAGCACTAAAAGTAATTTACCTTCTTCCTTTGATTTCAGCTTCAGATTTTGTTTTATGGTTCAAAGTACAAGTGCTTATTTTAAAAATTCATTTCTAACTTATGGTAGGAAGCAGCAGTGGAGACCAAGGCTGTGTGGAGTAAGAAATGAGCCACAAAATGAAGCAAACAAACCCCCAAAATTGCATTAATGGAGGCAGCGGCAAGTCCTTACATGGTGAAACTTGTCTTTCAAGCACAGGCCCATTGTTGGTGGGCAGGATTTTACCATTATCAGAGTATGCTGAAGAATAGATTGAAGAGCCTCCAAAATGGTCAATACTATGACTTTGAAGCCATCTCGGGTTGACTTCTGCTCTTCCATCTTTTGTATGCCTTTTTGCATGAAAATATTGGCATATTAAAAAAGAAAAGGTCATCTAGGACAGAAGAAAAACATTTACTTTTCAGTGCAAATTGATGTCACTTGCATGCTTTTATTAGTATATAGCAAATGCTAAACATGGTGTAATATGAACAACTTAAAATTCCTAGACTGGAAATCTCTCTTTTTTTTTTTTTCAGAGATCATGTGCTTCCTATTCACATGTATTTGCTATATGCAGTGTATGGGGAAAAAAAAAAAAAGCTGATTCAGTGCCCAAATTTGATATTTTTTTCCCACTGTTTTCTTCATGTTTGGCTTTGGGAAGTTGTATCAGTCAGAGTTCTGGCAAGAAACAGATGGCACGCTCAAGTGTTTAAAGTGAGTTTTAATAAAGACACAAAGGGTGGGCAGTGTTAAGGGAAACCAACAGCGGAGGGTAAAGCAGGCGTTCCTGAGCCTTCCAACCACCAGGGCTGAAGCGGCAAGAGGAGGTGGGTTTCAAATAGAGTGGGGCCTGTGTCTGGCGGGAGAGTCACCCAACAGGAGCTGTGGCCCAAGGAAGAGGCTCCCAGAGACTGCCCACCCATGAACCAGCGGGCGGGAGTCAAGGGAACAAATACTCCTGTATGTCTTTCCTCATGGCTTCCGCTTTGCTACCAGGGCCTCCCATTGGCTGAGCCCCACTGAAAGCCAGAGTAAAAGAAACTTTGTTTCATAGGTGCTTCATATTAGTCTCCTGGGATAGAGGACAAGGGGAGAAACCCAGAGAATAATCTGCAGGGGCAGATGGACAATGCCGCATCACAGGGCATATAGTCATATTTTACTTTAGATATATGCTCTGTGCTTCTAGAATTGGCAGCATAATTGCTGTTTTTCAGCTGCAGCAGAACTGGGAAATGCAACTCTTTTACTGTACATATAACACATCCTGACCAAGTTTAGAAGGAGAGTTGGCTGGGAGAGCTGTGAGTATGAAATAAGAATATCTATGAGCATGGAAGAAACTGTTAAGATATTGAGGAATAGAAGTTAAACAAAATTAAATGAAGAAGTACAAAAGAGATGAGAATCTGTTAACCTCTGCCTTCTACTTCTTAGCAAATACAACATTACAGCAAGTACAAATACTGTGATAGTGCTCCCCGGAGCCATGGCAATGACTCACCTCTTCCTCACTTCCCCTCACCCCCATCCCATTAAAAAAAACTTCCAATTCAGATTATGGAAATATTCTTCCAATTTACAAGAAAAACAGCAGGAAACTTGGGTTTTCTGTAGACATTCAGTCATAGATTTTATTTTAATATAATGCATTGTATCCAGAAAGGGAGAAATATCCATGTCATGTGTTTGCCAGAGCAAAGTTAAAATGTGTATGAACTCTGGGGTATTTTTTTTCAAATCACACCCTTGTAAGGAGCCCATTTGCTAGAAATATTTGAATCTGTTAAGTATTAGATATGGGATAGATTATTTTTGTGTTATTTTTGTCATTCTCAGATGTTTTCATTGTGCCTTCTGCAATCAAATGGCCTGGGTCGGAAGATTAGAATAACACAGGGTCTCCCCTGAAATACACAAATTTGTCTATTTTAGTTAGCAAAGTAAGATGCTGTACCAGAAAATTTACATTCTGTACAGAATCCAGGTCCTATGTTACACACATATTGGTTGTGTTTCAAAAGACACATGTTAATAGCTCCTTCCCTATCTAGATAAATTACCTACCTATTATCCACCTATCTATGAAATCTAAATGCAATAATTTAATGCAATGTAATAATTCAATGAAAAAGGTAGCCTACTTGCAGAATTCTGTCTCCAGATTACCAGTTGCTGGAGAAATATTTATAGTTATTAAGCCCATTAGGATGGTTGGTTCTCACCTAGGATAAAATGGTAACTCTCTACTGCCTAGGTTTGCTTTCCTTTCTTTCTTTGCTGGTATTCTTTCTCATCAAAGCCAACTTTTTAAGGCTGAAATATTTCACAAACAGCTTCTAATGGCTTGAATTGTTCTTTTTTTTTTTTTAAGTACAGATAACGGGAAGTGAAAATATAGCTAAAGGCTTCTTTCAAAGTATGTTGACATTTCTGTTCCATTAGTACAGGATTGTAATGTGTATCCACATGTTAGCTGTAAAGAAAAGACCATCTCTTGAGCGGTAAAAATATATGTGAAGTGCTCATTCCAAACATCTGACTACACACACACACACACACACACACACACACACACACTCATGCACATCCACATGCACACACACACACATGTGCTGGGCTGGGAAGGGACTGTGATAAGAAGAGATAGTATTTGAAATATGAAAATCTGCCTTCTAATACTGACTCCTTCCTGATTATGACCCTAAACCTCTCCTATCCCTACTCCACCAACTGCTACTCAAGTCACTCCCCCAAGTCCTATATTCTCATCCATAACTTACATATCTATAACTCCCTGAATTATCTTTATGGCTATCTGCCATTACTCCTTTGCTTCCTGATTATTGTTGCCCTAACCCCACCTGTCATTTGATTGTTAACTTGTCCCTCCTTTTAACACCCAGCTACATCTTCACTTTCTCCAGAATTCCTTCCTGAATTCCCCCAACCTGAGTCAGGTTTCCGCACCTCTAGCCACCATAAAAACCAGAATGCTTATCCCATTGTCTTGTGGTTTTCTGTTGGCTTGACCATCTTCACAGAGTCAAAACTCCCTGGAGGATATGGACAGCATCTTCTTTGTGTTTGTATTTCTAACATCTTAAAATAAGGGGCACATAGTAGAATGTCAATTAGAGTTTGGTGAACAAATGAAACTTGAGCTCAACTCAATAGAAGTCTTGACTCAGTCTCACCAAATTTTGGGACAGTATCATTATAGAAACAAATGAAGGAAAATAAAACTCCCAGGTGTTTCAGTAGTATTGCAAAGTACATAAAAGAAAGTGTGGAGCAGAAACTGAATGCCTGGATGTCTGACTCCAAAGACCATGCTTCTCCTATGTTCCCTCTCCAGGTAACTCCCCACGCCTCTGTCTCTCAAACAAATGGAACAGAGAAAACTCTCTCTCTCCACAGGGTTGATAAAAGCAACAAAGGAAATCGTGTCAGTTAATGTAGAACAGAGTAACAGAAAAGTCTAGTGCCTTTTCCTGTTAGGGAGAAGCATAACTTTAAACAACACAGAGAATAAGGGATTGCCTAGCCATGCCACCTTCTCCCGCCCCACACTGAAGGTTTTCTTTAGAACCAGCCAAGCTTTATCCAGTCACCTTAAATTAGTCTCCCTTAGCATGTATAATAAGCACAGTTGCACTCCTAGGGTTTCTCTACACCAGCACTGACAAGAAAATGTATAGTAGCAATAGCATAATGGAAAGAGTATGAGGCTCAGGAAGGCTGCTCATTCTATTAGTCTGCAAAATGCCATCAGCCTACAGTTTAAAGAGAGAAAGACACAGGGAGAGTAAAGTTCAATTGCCCTCTAATTAGCCCTAATTAGCAGATTGAAAGCTGTTTGTATATAACAAAAGACACCTATTTTTGTGGTTCAGCAATTGAAATGAATAGTCCAAGTGGATAGTAGCTACTTGAGTAGAAAGCAATTTGGGGACAAGCACATGCAATTTCAGTACTGTTTTATGGGACAAATAACTAGTTTAGAAAAGTTTTTTTTTTAACCAATTGAATATTAAGAAAGAAGAATTGAACAAACATGAATTACTCATAGCTATCAAAAGGTAATAAAATCCAAGGCAATCTATAGAAATTAGCACAATCAGCAGTTTGGCGAAAACAATTTATGAATCAATTGTATTTCCCAAATCTCTGTTGAAAGAAGGTATTTTGGAATCCCCAAATGCATTATTTCACATGAGTAATGTCACATCTAGTGACAATTTAATTTCTAATGGCTCTGACTTGAGTCTAAACACAATTTTCGAACAAGGATACTTTGGAAACTTGCAATCATTCCTAAAATGGAGCTCGTCAGAAGCAGGTTTCTCCGGGCGCGAAAGCGAAATACCCTCTTCCCTCCTCCTTCCCCTAGTCTCAGGTCTGTAAATTGGAGGAACAAAATAGAATTTTCAGAGACGGGATACTTGCAATGAAGGCAGAAACTTACTCTTGAATAAGGAGGAATGGAGTATAATTGAGGGGTGAGCACTGAGGGGCGACAGCTCACTGTAGAGCCACCGGTAGTTTTCACCTGGTCCTCAGTCATTTTTCATCTCTTAGAAGCAAATTCCCAGCCGGCAAAGATGGGCTGGCCTTGAATACCACTTTCTCTACTAAATTCCTTCTTTCTTAACCGACATTTTGTGGTTGAACAGATGAATCCCAGATGTAAAAAGAATAGTTCACATTCACAGTGAATGAAGTCCTGGCTCATTAAAGGAAAGACACTATTCCTTTCTGGCTCTGAATCCCAAGATAGCATTTCTTGGAGTTGAAAGGGAACTGGGAACTTTAACAAAATCCGTAAGGAAAACTTCCTGGGTCACCGAGAAAGCCCTAACAAGAGGATATCGTTTAAATGTCCTGTTGGGTTCCAAGTGCTTCCTTGAGAACTTGCCCCCCTGGTTGCCTTCCCAGCATTTCAAGTCTCTTACTTAGACCTGGTGTTGGCACCCATAAACCTTCTCATCTAGTTTGAAAAGGCTGGCACAGAAAAAGCCAGTAGCAGAACCTCCTTTGTTGAGTGTTGGGTTGAGAAAGAATAAGGAAGAAGAGCAAGAAGAGGTGGGGTGCATGCTTAACATTCAAACAGGTCGTGATTATAATAGTACTCCAGAAAGGGAAGATTAACCCTGAAGTTACTCCAGGAAGAAACTACCACCATACACTGCGGCCGTTATCAACTTTGTAAAAGCTGACAATGGTCTGAGCGTGTTCCTCCAGTTATAAACTACTCCTTCACAGTTCAGGAAATCTCAAGAGCTGTCTAACTGCTCTACTCCCACTTCCAGCCAGTCTCACTCAGAGTATTGCTACAAGTGCTGACTCCTCACTTGGCCAAGAGCACGTCCTCTGTGGAATGCCTTGGGGGAACAACTTTTCCTCTTGACCTCACGTTTCTTAATAAAATTCAGTTCTTTAAAGTGAGAAGAGTTGACTGGAGAAGACAGAAAAGAAAGGAATCCTTGCAAAAGATGGGTTTTCACTGGCCAACAGGCTTCACTTTGATTCCCCAATTTTCAGGAATGCAGACTTTTTCCTCAAATCACTCTGCTGCCCAATGAGAGTAAAGAGCAAACTCTCCAGTATCACAGCATGCCCTGAGATGAAAATGTGTGAGGGCAGGAATTTAAATGCTGAGCATAACCTGACTGAATGTTACTACAGATTCCCAAATAAAAGTCTGGCAAACAACTAATTCTTTCCTCTGTGGTTAAAAGCAAATGCTTTAAAAATATTTTCTATAGACTTATTACTATTTTTTTTTCTGAATGCTTAAGTCCATTGTCTCATTCATATCCTATTTGTTTATCTAGGGGAATTTTGTTGGGAGGGCATTGCCAGAAAGATCTGAATTGTGACCAAAGTCGTAACAGCCATATATGTATTAATTTTGCTGACAGGCTAAAACACAAGAACATTCCTGACCCTGATTATCAGGGAAGGTAACGTCCAGGATCACAGAGGAAGGGCTGAATGAGGTTAGAGATCTGACAGAAAGTGATCACGTCACAGATGTGTCTGTCACTGCAGAAATTTTTGGTGCTTCAGGAATACGTTTGGGTTTCTGAGTTAACCAGATAATGTCTTGTTTTAATATTCTATGTCACCCATGTAGGCCTGATCACAAGTTATTTTTTTCTCCTACTTCAGAATATATTGGATGGCTATGAAAGAAAACTCTGATGCTTGGAACAACAATCACAGAAACCAAAATTTTATGCTTTGTTCTTTTATAGGCCTCTTCAAGCCCCAGGAACAGGTGCTTTAAATTAGGCTGCTGAAGGCCAGCAGGGCCTGGCTTTATTATACTTTGGTAAATAACAGTCACTGTTGTCATCGGAGTTTTCTACACTTGCAGAAAATGTCACTAGCCACATGTCAGCAGGGTTCTTTGTCTAATTTCTACAGCTAAGGTGGCAAGAAGGTTATTAGAAGTAATAGCAAATTTAAAGTTTTATTAGCAGTAAACTGCAAAAGCTAATGGTGATGCCAACACTAGATAAAATCATTGTCACAGTTAATTCTGAACTCCTTATTTCAAGCTTAATAATAGGAAACTCAATGGAAAGGATATTACACGCCCCATATCACTCATGAGTGCCGCAGGCCTGAGTAACTTGTTATTTTGCTCATGAGTGAAATAAAATGCAGATTATACTGCCTGCTATCAGGGGCATTGTTTTAATTGAGGGTGTATGCATGGTGATGAGGGGGGCTCCGAGTAGGTTCTCATTTTTGTAAATGTTATAACAGTGCTCTGCTTGTTTATAACTGCGACTTGGCACGTCACCTTTCTCTTCCGTGTGTGTGCGTTGAAAGTTTTTTTTTTGTTTTGTTTCAGCTTTAGAAAAATGCAAGCAAGCTAGGGAGAAAGGGAAGATAGCATTCAGTGCTCCTCACCAGCATTTCCACGGAAGTGCTTCTCCAGCATTCTAGCGCCTTTGTCTCCATCCCCTCTGTCTACAGAGGCAAACAATGGAATATTTGTGTTGCTCTGTTTGTCTCATTCCAGTCCTGGATGCCGGCACAAAAGAGCCCTTCCACTCTGACATCCACGCCCAGCCAGGAATAAATAATACAAGATGCACTCCTCCATGCTTCACATTCAGTAAGAAAATAGGTGTTTCCAAGAATCAAGATCACATGGGATTTTGTGTTCTTTTTCTAAAGTATGTTGCTCTTTCCTTTCAAACAAGTTGAAGCGATTTCTGATCCTGTGCCACAAATCATCCAAATGTGCCGCCTCGTGAGCTGTGTGTGCATTCCTGCTTTAAGGGGCTCCTTACACTGACTTGACAGGGACTGTCTGTGATTATGCAGGTCTAACTTTAGGCTGCAGCGCATGGAGGCGACTATTTTTAAGCGTGTCCTGTTCCCTTTGATTGGAGTTGAAATCCTAAGACATCCACAGCCAAGATCATTTGTGCCTCTCTAAGTTTCAATATTTCTCTTTGAAATATTTGGCTGATGAAACACTGTATGGACAGAGCTGCCTTTAGTTCAATTTCTGAGCAATTATCACACCACGGCAATTCTACTTTATCTAGCAGTGGAGACAGCCAGGCTGCCTAACAAAGCTTTCACCTAAGTTAAGGACACAGAAAGGAGCCAGGGAAAGCAGCCCAATCTCTGCTTTAGTGTTTAAATTTGTAAAAGATACAAAATCTGAATTCAAAACCTTAGGACTTGTGAGTGGCTTACTCATTAGCAGGTGAAATCAGCCCCCAAATTGCAATCTTGATTGGTTCGATAATGCTGTTTAACTTGTTGTGAGATGAGTTTCATTTTCAATAATTTCCTCACTGCTGTTTTTCTGCATCATATTTCAGTTTGCAGACTCTGTCCTTTAAATGGCATTTCCACTTTGCCAAAGCACCAAGCTGTGAATTTATTGAGAAATGTTTGTGTTCACCATAAGACGATGCCATTGCTAATAGGGCCCATTAGTCTCAGGAAAAATGAAACACTATATTCCTAAATGGTAAACAAACAGTCCCAAATTCCAAAGATTATTATTACCGGGAATGCAAAGCGCAGGGCTGTGAGAGTTTGTAAATATGCACAACTGCACAAATTCGCATGGACAATGATGCATACCATATTCATCTCTGCTTATTTCCTGTGCATGCACAGCATTCTTATGTTTGGCAATGAATATGGTGTCGTGGCACTGGAAATCCTTTTATTATTAAAAAAAAAGACAGAAAGGATGTCAGCCAGTTAAGCATGATATTAGGATTTGATCTTTTTGTTTGTTTTGTTTTGTAGTTCCCAATTTAGGAGAACCATCAGTTCTCCCAAAAGATACTTTTAATGAATTGTCATACCTGATTTTACATGGATGCCATGATGTCTGGCCTGCTTCAATTTAGAGTCCCCCAGGACCTGTAGAGATTTTTAATGGTCGTGAGAAATTGTCTCATACTGTGGATTATAGAACTGTTTCTGTGATAGTCAGCTATCTACTCTATTTAAGACAGATCTGACTCTGGAAGTTTGTTTCACCATTCTTGGGTATTTGGTATTTAGATGATTTATTAACACATTTAATTATGCTGATAATCAGTGTTAACATAAATAGCAAACAAACATTTTCAACCTCAAGGATATTTTTAGAGGAGTAAGTTTTTGTGACTTTTTCCATGATTGTTTAAACAATATATCTTTTAACTCTTTAATGGCTGTAAGCGGAAGTCTTGATCTTTAAGTCATTTTATGCATCTTAACTGCACATGATTTGCTTCCAAGCCAAGTCCCCATGCTACCATGCACCTCATCCAGTTCTTAAATGTGTAATATGCATGCTTCTTGGTGTGTGCACATTAGTAACTTTTCTCTAAAATTATAGTTCAACATGGAAAAACAGCAGTGACCAAAACTGACCAAATATTTGCCTCAGTAAAGTTTACATTGTAATAGGGAGATGCAGTATAGCGTGTGGTATGTTGGCTGATGGTAGTAACTGTTATGGAAAAAAATAAAGTGGAAAAGAAGGACTGATCAGGGAGAAAAGAGCTTCTCTGAAAAGGTGGCATGTGAGCAAAGGGTTCTGAAGGAGTGAGGTAGCAAGCCATGCAGCTAGTGGCTGGAAGAGAATGTTCTACACAGAGGGAAAAGTAAATGCAAAAGCTCCAGACAGGAGCCTCCTTGGAGCATCTGAAGATCACTGGAGAGAACAGTGTGTCTAAGGCAGAAAGATGAAGGGAAGAAGAGCGGCAGATGATGAGGTCAGAGAGATGGTGATGGCAGGGTTTGTGTGTGTGGAGGTGAGGGTGATGAGAGGTCCACCGAATGGCTTTTACCATGATTCAGATGGGAAACCATCAAAAGATTCCAAGCAGAAGAGTGATATGATCTGCCTCATGACTTAGGGGCACCTAAACTACCTTGACAATAGACTATTGGGAATAAGAGTGGAAGCATAGACACTAGTCAAGAAGCTATTAAAATGAGCCAGATAAGAGATGATGCAGTCTGACTGAAGCCAGACTCTGGATAAATTTAGAAGTTTGAGTATACAGGATTCGTTGGCAAATTGGATAAAAACGTGAGAGAGAAAAAAGGTCAAGAATGATTCCAAGTTTTTAACCTGAGCAAATGAAAGGTTTGAATCGCCATTTACTGAATGGAGAAAAAAATGGGAAGGAGCACATTTGGTGGGGGCAGGTAGGACAGAAGTTGGTCTTTAGCTACACAGGAGGAGGGGTTGAGTAAGCAGTTGCCTATAGGAGTCTGTCAGTTAGGCACACCCTCACTACAGACATTGTAATCCTTGATACTGTGAGGTTAGGAGTGCAGATAGGGGAGAGAAGTCCAAGGATGGAGTTCTTGGGCACTCACTAGACTTCAAAGTGATAAGAAGAATTCAACAAATGGGACTGAGAAGGAATGGTCAGTTACTTAGGAAAGAAGGAATTGGGGAGAGTGCAGTGTCCTAGAAGCCAAATGAAGCAAGTAGATAGATGAAGGGTGACGGATGATAAAAAGTATGCATTTATTTCTGAAAATCATTTATTTGTTCCAAAATAGCATGGTGTTTTAACATAGTGAATACATTTAAATGTATTTAAACAAAAAATTTTTACTTTGGAATCTAAATTATCTGACTTGTACAATCATTGATTAAAACATACACAGAACCAATAGTGAAATCTCTTTATTTAGAATGGTGTCATGAACATTCAAAAGTTTGTCCTAATTCTGTTGAGATTCCAAAAACCTATTTTGAAATTCCTTTAATCTTTTTTATAGTGTTATGTATATGTAACATCAGTCAAGTATAAGCACACGTATGTATGCTTTCTTTGGGGCACTCAGGTATAGTTTTTAATGTTTGACCCTATAAAAACTACAATTTTAGAATTTCCTGTTATCTATTTATTTTGTGTTTGTTCTGGGTTTAGATTCTCTCAGGCTTAAAGTCTTGTCTTTGGAATTCCTACTCCCAACATTGTGGGAGTGTGAACTCTGTAATATTTAGGCCACAAGACACATTTTGTGATTTAGGCCTTATTTAAACTGTATATAATTTTATGCATCAATTTTGGAGTCATATCAGTACCCTTATAACTTGAAGGACCGCCAAATATGAGGCCAATTTTATCTAAGTTCTTATATTTCACCTGGTTTTCATTTTAGTGGGGACATAAGAGTAGGTAAGAAGATAAAGCAGAACAAAACAATTTGGCAACCATCTTGTTAGTTTAATTCCAGATTAAAGCCAACTTCATAATTCAGAATTCAAGTTGAGTTTCTGAGCAACCTATCTTTAAGGGGTTCCTAGGCTCTTCCCTTAAGCCTCCCAGAAGCCTCTGCTGAACTTCCTCCCCAGGTTTCCCAGGGGCACATTGCCTTTTGGCAAATGACATCTTCTTCCAGCTTGAGTTTTGAACTTACTCCAATTATTGGTAGCAGACTTCAAGTGGCAGGTTTAGTGGATAAATGAGGAACATAGCACAACAGAGACTCCCAGAACTGCCCATACTCAGCCAGTCTCTCTCTTATCAGCTCCTCTGACTCCTGCACTTCTTCTTTGCCACAACTACTTTTCAAATAGCACAGTCCCAAGACTCGGAATCTCATGAAAGCTCAAGTCATGTAAGCTGGTATAGCCCCACTTACCTGACACCATATCAGCCATTCTTGTATACCTGTTGAAGAAAAGAGTGAGAGGTCCAATATGCCTCAGTAAAAAGTGTCAGAAAAAATTTTGCAGAGCATGACAAGGTATGAATATCCTCCACATCACAATCATAACAGTTCTTACAACTCTATAAAATTAAACATTACCTGACAAATAAGTTACTAAATGAATCTCACATAGTCTATAAGCAGTAAAATTTACAACACTGAGCACGAATGAAGTCACCAAATACAAAGTGAACAGATGTGTGAGTAGCCCAAGTGTGGAACAGCTTCACAGTAGCCTCATAACAGATTATAAAGTCTGTTGCTCTAGGAAGTGTCAAATAATTTATAGATATTCTGATGAGCCCCAATTTACTCACCTTTACCTTGTTTTTTCTAATAATGGTGACTTACATTTTCTTCATAGCCCGAGTGAAAAAGGTAACATAAAACAAGGGTCAACAAAGTAGGGGCCTTCCTGCTACTAATTATACATGACAGGGTCAAGGTTTCCACAAGTTCAACAGGCTCCTTTAAAGAAAGTACATCATTAAGGGTATGCCCCTCCAAGTGAACAGGATGTAAGTTTTCCTGGGAGTATAGAATGTTTAGTCTAACATGACAAAGTTCCAGAGACCGAAGGGAGACACAGGAAAAAGGGAGGGAAATGGTGTAATGTGACATATACATAGGTAAGAATCCTATCCTCTGAAGGCTCTCAGCTCTCCAGTGCCTTGACATCAATGCCTGTATGGCCATAGTCCGTAGTAGACTGTGTATCAATGAGTGCTATGCTAAAGGGGGAGATGGAAGAGAATAAAACAATTAAGAAGTGAAATACAGATAAATTGGATGGATGGATAGATGGACGCATAACAGGCTTATTCTTTCTAGCTGCTACAGTCTCTCGAACACTTCACAAGACCATGAGAGACCACCATTATTAGCCCCACTTATAAATGAGAGCCCAGAGATGCTAAATATGCCTACATAGCCACTAAAGCCTCTATTCGGTCAGTCTAATTGTCTCTATAAACTTATTTTCTGTTTTTCTCTATCACATTTATTCTGCTCCAGCCACGCCAGGCACCTGCTGCTTCCCAAATGTGTCAGGAAAATTTCCACAGGGTTTTTGTGCTTATAGTTCCATCCACCTTAGTGTTCTTCCACTGAATATCCACATGCTTTATCCTTTTGCTTTGATGTCTCCTTAAATGCAATTCCTCTCTCTCTCTGTACATTCTTATGCCCCATTCCCTCCTTTTCTATAAAATCATTCTCACCATCTCTCCTATATCACCACCACCTCCCCCCCCCCCCAAAAAAAAACACCTGAGATGGGACCTTGTATGTAGGTAACTTATTTTTGGAAGTAATAGCAAAAACAGAAGTAGAAAAATGAGAAGAGTGAAATGGGAAAGGAAGGAAAACTGATGTAGCAGTGCATTATCAAGTTGCTAACCAATGGGGATAATTAGGGCTCAGCATCACTAGGGATCCTCTGGGGAGCCTTGTGTAATACACTTCAGAGTTTTCTACCTGAGTCATAGGCTCTTGTCCCCATTGTTCAAGGGTCATCCTATGGATTTTGGTTAGATGGTCCCATAGGTGTTCTAAAAAATAGCCCTCAGGCAAAAGTTGGGACTACGTGCTGGCTGGTTATACCTAATTTTTGATGTATCAATGGCAAAATAAAAACTTTGGATGAGAGGGTGTGACATGGAAGTAAGAGTTTTCTAAGAGAGCCCACTTCTTGCATCACTCAGACCTTTCAAAGAACCTTCAAGGTAGTTAGTGGCCAGTGGTAATTTCTAGACAATCAACTCAATATAGAACAGTTTGTGGACAAAGCTAGAGTCCCTCCTGTTGCAACTTGTCCCTGGGCCATAACTGACAGTAACCATCTTTTTTCTCCATTCATCCCCATTCATTGCTTCTCCCATTCTTGCTTACTATCCCAGTTGGTCTAGACTCACTTGTTTGGAGGGATGACACAGACCTTCTTACCCAAGAGGTCAGAATTGTTAATTACCCTGTTACCCTGGTTAAGCCATTGTCTTTACAATGGTCCATTTTCTATTATCATGAGGAAAGCTCCAATGAAACCCCTGGGTTCTTTTTTTTTTTTAGAAAGAGAGAGAGAGAACACAGGAAAGGGGGGAGAGGGGCAGAGGGAGAGAGAGAGAGAGAGAGGGAGAGAGAGAGAATCTTAAGCTGAGCATGAAGCATGACACAGGGCTAGATCCCACAACCCTGGGATCATGACTTGAGCCAAAAGCAAGAGTCAGCTGTTCAAATGACAGAGCCACTCAGGCACCCTTGAAACCCCAGGATTCTAAACATACTCTCCCAGGGTACCGTTATGTAGCAGCAGTCATAGATGTTCACTATAATCAGGTTCAGTTATCCCCACCAACATGATCACTTTCTTCTCTTCTGTTGGAGCCGCTTGCATGAGAAGCACAAAATGACCAAGAAGTAGTCGTAGTTTCGAGGTTGTGAAACACTTTGTAGACCCTCTCATGAAGTGCCCTCCTGCCCCATGGAAACCAGACTTCTAAGCCAGAAGAGCCTGAATTATGGGCATGGGAAGCACTGACTCCACCAATGGGCCACTCTGAGTGACAACAAAGGGGCCAATTTCTACTTCTTGGTTTTTGGATCTCTGCATTCTGGCTTTTAGGGTCACAGCACCATACACATCCAGAAAGAGAGCATTCCAGCCCTACAAGGTGTAGTCCCTGAGTTTAGGCATTAGCTAAGCTTTAAATTATATGTTTTCATCATTCTCTGAGGCAGCCACACTGTTGGAGAGCAGGAACCGCACCCTCTCACCATCGTACTCCCAGAACATGGATGAATACCTGGCACATATTAGGCAAGCAACACATTATCTCTGAGTAAATGAATGAATAAATGAATGGTTCAGTTAATCTCTTTAGATATTTATGTATCTGGGAACATTCCAAATCACAAAACAAAGAGATTGAAATTCATTATAAACTAGTACCTCACATGATTAAAATGTGAGCAATCACTTCTTAGACACATACATAATTAGCACACATGATGTCAAAAATAAAATTAGGAAAATTGAATTCACTTGTATAATGTATGTAGAATTAATCTATTGGTGTATACACCGTATTTATTTACCTTAGTGTACCAACAGATCATAAACTTGACAACATAGGAGTACAGATTCACTTATTTTTCCTTGTCCTAAATACTAATGAATTTCATGTATGAAAACCTCATTAAGAAACATTATGTTCAAGAATAAATTGTCAAAGCCCTACTCTACCAGATTAAATGTATGATAAAATATTTAAAATGACATTTATTGCATCAATTTTTTTAAATAAAGCTAAAGAAAGCTGTTAATATAACTTAATAGCCCCAACTCTTGTTCTCTTTACTATTCCAGCATATTTCTCCAATAATATATTTTGCCTACTCCTGCTAAAATAGCAGAAAATAATACCTACAGGACTAAAATGAAGTTTTAGAGAATTAAAGGAGTAGCTGTAAATGTGTAATGTTTTATATGAATTTCAGGTTAGCATGTGATATATCGTATTGGGTTTCCTGCCAAAGGGATTTCAAGTTCTTGGGAAAATAAAGTCAGCATATTTCCATTTTTGAAGGGAGTCATTTTATCATTAATCATGGAACAGTTACTGAACTCTGACAGCTCTAAGTGTTGAAAAAAATCAGAGAGGATCCATTTTTTTTTCTACTTATGAACTGTAAATTGGTGATGAGGACCAATGGAATCTATTTACCTAGCCTAATGTTAATGCTTCATTTTAGCTAAAATGTGGACATATAGTAGTCTCTGTGCATATTTCACCAGCATTCAAATACCACAGTGTTGGAAAAATTTTTAATGAAATCTTAGATCCTTGTAAGAGAAAATCTAAGGATTTATTCATAAATATAAAGATAGTCTATCCTAAAATATGCCTATCACAAATATAAGAAATTCCTCAAATTTTAGAAGACTTCTACTTCCTTTAAGGTCAAAATGGAATTCATTTATTCAATTCAGCAGCATGGGTAGTCCAGCTAGAAAGTTAATGTGAAGCTCTTCCTTTCTCTCTTTCCAGTTCTCACCTTTGAAACCAGTCATCTAACTGAAAGTAGTCTTCCCAATTAATGAAGTTATCTACACAATTTTCAAAATGTGACTTCAGTTTGATTGTCTATGAGTGTTAATGTTCTCGAAAAGATAATAATAATTCGAAACAGTAGTAAAAACAATAACTGAACAATAATTGAAGTCACTAACACTTCCTTTCTGGAACAGAAAAGTTACAAAACTTGGTGCTTTATATTAACCCAGGAAAACATTGATCGCATGCACATGATAAAACCAATCACTCTTGGATCTCAGAAGACATTCGTGTTATTTTGTACACCCATTCAAAAGATAGCCAAGTTTTTAATCTAGACCAATTCATAGCAAACAATCCATGAAAACAGCAAACTAGGATGAATGGAAAAATTCTGAGGTCCAGCACATACATAAAACTCAATTATATTTCTTTGTACGATCACAGTAATTTCCTTCAGCAGAGTCCCAAACTATGCTATTGGCTCAAACAGCCAACAAATGTCTAAAAGTTATGAAGGAGAACTCCCATTTTCTCATTTTCCCCTTCAGTTTCAAGCTAGCATGCATTTCTAACTTTGCTCATTAAGAAATGTTTGTCCTTAAAAAAATTTCATGTTGGCTCCCAAAATAGTGATCTAGGAAAGCTCCAGGAAGGATATTGCTCTAAAGTTAATAACTCATCTTCACTTATCAACTGTCTTCAACTCTCACAAAGTTCCAAAAGATTCTTTTGTTAGTGTCACAGGACACTTGATGAAAAATTTTTAGAATCAACCCTGACACAATAAGTTTGAATTCTGGATGCTCCTGGGTCCCTTTTCCTTTGAACATTATATGCTTCGGAGTCTTTCTTTACATTTTCAAATGACAGAGAAATGGAAAATCTTTCTCAGGTACTGTAGTTCTTTAAGAGCTTCTTGCAAAGATTTCACATGTTGCAGTTATACCTCAAATTAGACATTTTAAGTTTCCCTGCCTGGTCAATTATAAGACCCTGGGCCTTAACCAGAGAACATATGCTTTCGACTTTGCAAAGGTCTGAGTCAACAGCTTGTTGGGCTTTGAAGAACCTCGGCCTTTTTTGTAGCTGGGGCTTTTTCTCCTTTTGCATGTTTCACGACCACTGCTGGTTTTCATTCATCTCCATTCAGTGGTTTCAGGTGACATTTTGGGGCTGGAAACATAATGTGTCAGAAGATAGCTGCAGCTTCCTACTGTGTTAGTTATTGTTTCCTTTGTCAGGAGGTGAGTGAGCACAAACATTTTCCAATTGCTCTGATTTTCAGACAGGTTTAGATCTACTGAGCCATCACTGATGCACACGCCTATACTATTTAGAAACACTTGATATAGATTTCAGAGGCGATTTCTAAGTTCGGTCCCATACAAATAAAGGTACTCTGATTTATCCTTTTTCCAGAAGAGGAATAGATTTCATGTCCTCTTCTTGGTTTACTCCTGCTCAGTATAAAAGGAATAGATGGGGTGCTTCTGAAAACGCTTCTCATTTGGGTTCAAAACAGCAGTTCACCTTTTTGCAAAAGGCAAAACATTACCATGATCAATAGACTCTGTCTCTTGGGATTTAGTTCTGCAGTCCTTTCTTGGGTAAAATTCCCATTAGAATCAGAATGAAGTCCTTAGTGAAAACTTAAATTACATTACAATATTCAGTTTCCTAATTTCCACTAAGGCTTTGCCAAAGGCATTGAATGATTTATGATAAACTTGAAAACCTCAGTCCCCTCTTCCCAGGGTGTCTTCAATTATCTCTTTGACGAACTCTGCTCTTGATTCCTTGTTGAACTGAAGTAATAAGGGGTTTAGGGCTTATATATTTTTCCTCAAACTTTTCCTTTTTAACTTTAGAATATCTGCAAGTGAAATGTCGTTGAGTGGATCTTTTTAAATGTGCCTCTTATAAAATTATAGTTAAATGTGATCTTATTCCCACAGAATTTATATGACTTATAAATGTAAATTTCCTATGCCATTTTAGTTATAAAAATTGTATTATGAAAATTTGTTAGAATTCATTATACTTCAGCCTGAAGAGTTTGCTCTTAGTTAGAAAATAAGTTCTGATAAAATCTCATATTGGGTTCTATTTGATTCCTTTGTTACTTAGGATACAAACACAGCACTGGCCATAATAAGAATTGGATGTGTGAGTATGGATAGATTATAGAATTTTAAAGTTTGATCTGCCTCCTCATGGAGAAACTGAGTCCTGGGCAAACTGAAGGACCCATGCAAAATCACATTTTATTAAGAACAGTGTGCATCCTACTTTTTATCATGGACTATAAAGTCAGAGAATTGTGGCTTTAAACATTCCATACACTACTTAATAGCTATGTCACGTGTAAGTTAGTGTGTGTGTGTGTGTGTGTGTGTGTGTGCATCTTAGCTATGCCTTTATTAAGTCTATGGGCTTCAAATACTTAACCAGTAAAAATGGAGATATCTACCTTTTAAGATGGCTGAAAGTGTGTAAAATTATATATGCAAAAGTCCTGGCCCACAAAAGGCATTAAATCAAATGATCAAGATTATACTTATTATTATGCAACTAATCTAAATGATGTTTTGTCCTTTTCTCTGACTTATTCTTCACACAGTTTTCATAATATGTCTCTAAAACACAGGCCATAGTATGATTTTCTTTACTTTGAAACCCCCTATGGTTTCTTAACATTGTTCAAATTAGGTTAAAATGTCTTCCCCTAACATAATACGTCCTGCACATCAGGCCACAGCCCACCTTTCCAAAAATCACTTCAACTTCCTTCCTATACTTACATTGCTTTCAAGTCTAGTTAAATTGCTTTCTGTTCCACAGACACTTCCTCACATTGTTTTCACCAAAATGTCATCTTACCCATACGGTTTCTACTTATTCTTCTAACCAGATGTGCCATTTCCCACCACAGTGGGGAGGAACCAGCATCTACCGAGCATATACTCTTTGGGGTTCTGTGTCTCGCACAGTGTTACTTCACTAACACTGTTCTTTTGGCATGCATCTCATTCTACTTTGTGGTACAGTCATTTTTGTCCTTGTTTCATTCTGCCTCCATTTATGAAGGGCAGGAATTATGTCTTAATCTCTAGCATAATATACTTACAAGTAAAAGGTACTAGGAAAAAATGCTAATTGAATACCTTTACATGTACTAGGCAAAAACATCAGCCAAAATTGGGGTTTGAGTGGCATCTGAAGTAGCCTGGAGAACTAGGATAGCTGATTTGGGATAGAAAAGCTTTTTAAATCCATCTTAAATCATCATTGGACTTACTCTTTTTTTAGCAAAAGGGAGTTGGAGTACACAATGTCATGGGGCATGCCGCGATTGGAAGAGGGCATCAGTTTTCTCTCCTCCTCCCCAGGCCTAACAGTTAGACAGTTGAATGAAGAAGAAAACAAAGATCAAAAACACCAAACCAGCCCAGGAAGGCACATAGAAATACTTGCATTATCATCATGTAATGATGTAAAAAGTTCAAAAAATAGAAAAATATTTTCTGAGGACATTTATTTAGATGCAGTGTAAGCATCTTCCAACGTATTTCAGAAAATGGGAGATGTGGTGAATTGAAAAGATGAGGGAAAGAATTTGACGAGGCGCCAAACTTATGTGTGTTTTTATGGTTACAGGCTACCCTTTAAAAGTATACATCCATTTTTACACTATTATTCATATCATGGAAGTTGAACATGCATAATAATGTGTAAATGGACGCAGCTTATAAAAATGTGAATAATATGAATACCAAAGTGTACTTATTTTTAGAGAATAATTTCCTACCACTGGTGCTTAGAACCTCTAAAATCATAGAACAGTCGTTCAAGTCCTTCCACACACTAGACTGTAAAGTCCAGGGCAAAGAATATGGCTGTTTTGCTCAATAAAATTACCCTCCCAGAAAACAGGCTTTTTTAATAAATCAAGCTGGGATTCAAAATGGAGACCAGCTTTCATTAAACCTTAATAGCTTCCAAAATGGAAATTTATAAACTAATGGTAAAAACAGTATAAGTTCATATTAGGACAGAGTAAACAGGTCAAAAGCTGAAGCAGGGGCCTCATGGAGGGTTGGGGAGGGAAGCAAAATGTAAGGGGATGGAAAAATACAAAGACAAACAGATTTAGAAGGGACCTGAGTGCAAAAAAAAAAAAATGGATTCTGTCTTTCAAGTGACAGGAAACCAACTGACCCCTTTGAAGAGAGCCCCCCTGTCACCCAGAGGAAGAGATACTTCACACAATTACTCAAGGAAATAACAAGTTCAAGGGTGCCTGGGTGGCTCAGTTGGTTAAGGGTCCAACTTTGGCTCAGGTCATGATCTCTCACGGAGCCCGCTTTGGATCCTCTGTCCTCCTCTCTTTGCTTCTCCCCCACTCTCTCTCTCTCCTGGTGGGGGGGGGGGAGAAAATAACAAGTTTAGATTCCTTCCAGATAGCCTATTATCTTTCTTTTATCTATCTGTCTATCTGTCTATCTGTCTATCTATCTATCTATCTATTTATTTTACCAAGCCAAGGTCTTTCTATACCCTTTCTATACCCTCTTTCAGCTCATTAGGGTACCATTTAGGAAACCACTGCAGTGCTGTAGTTCATAGCCCACAAGTCAGCTACCGGAAGGATCTGGACCAATGTGTTTTATGCTTCTTCAATTTAGGGAGCAAAAGAAGAATGCTTTTCTTATAAACATGTGATGTCCACATTTCTCATCATCTTTCTCTAGAAACAGAAGGTCCCCTCTTTTGAACCCAAATTGGGCAATTCAATTACAAAGTCATTAGATCCCACTGTAAGATGATTCGGGGGAATTCTTGTTTTCACAAAAAGCCTTCTCTGTGTTCATCCAACCTACATTCTGGCCTCTTGCACTCAGTTTACAAGGTTTCTAATTAAGCTCCAGAGAGGATTATATAGCTCACTGAACTGAGTCATGATGCTGCAACCAGGAGAGAGGAGACACTCCTATTTTATCAGAAAAATAAACACTTTAGTTTCATTTCCTCTGCCACACATGTTATCTCTGTGTCCTGTCACAGAATTTTTTATAGGTTTTTATTTCAAAGGATTACCTTGAGATTACTGTCAACACAAGCCAGAGGGAAGTCTCCATCCAGAATATAGCAAGTGGTTTTGCCTTCTAAAAAATCTTACTCCAAGACAATATAATAATAGCACATGATATCATCGAAATAATCTCTCATAATTTAAGAACAAAGAGACAGTTTTTCACCACACTTTGGCCCCAAATCTGAGGAAAATAAAATGTTTATCGGTGACAAAAGCACAATTTACCAACTTGGTTCTTAAATCAAAATTGTAACCTTTTAAATTGTTTCAGAAGCTCCAGTGGTTTCTGCTGTTCCTTATAACATCTGTAGGCAAAATGCAATGTGCCAGGTCACAATTCTTAGCTTGGCAAGAAAATGTTGCTTAAGAACATAAAGGTCGTTCCCTTTCTTATACAAGAAGAAAACACTTTAGTTGTTATTCAACTCAAGTAAATGCTTCATAACCATCGAATTAAATATTTCTGAAGGGTTCATTCCTGAGCTTTCTGGGTTGAATTAGGTTTTTCTCAGAACTATACTTCATGTCACCCACATGTCTTAAGAACTGGTGCCTTCTGCTCAGCTGTGCATTTCTTTCCAGACACGCCGGATGTCTATGCAATAAGCACTCTGAAAGTTCAAAGAGACACAGCACATTCTGTGCTTTCTCTTCCCACCATTCCACGTAAACACCATTAATAACCAGACCACTCTTATGCCAAAAGGGTCTGATGGCTGGACTTTGGTCTGTTAATAGTTCACACTCACTCTTTGCCTTTACTGCGCTCAGTAGAACAATCTACCTAGGGCCAAAATCCAGCCACTCAACACCACACATGCTTCTACAAGAGTACAAATACTGACCCAGAGCCTAGAAAATCATGCCTGTCACCCTTGTCTCTCACTTCCTACTGTCACTAGCCCTACTCCTCAGAGTCTATTCATTCCCAAATTAAACAAACATGTCTTCAGAGTCAACCATTTATCAGGCATTGGAGTTGATACCAGGCAAAGATCAGTGAGCAAAAAGACAGACAAAAATCTATGCTTCTAAGGAGCTTATAGTCTCCTGGGCACAAATACGGAGATAAGTAAAAACATACACAAAATAATTCTGGATAGTGCAATACTCTTCCCTTACTGGTGTTTTCACTTTCCACAGTTTCAGTTACCCACAATCACAGTCTGGAAGTAGATGATCCTCCTTCTGACATATGATCAGAAAGTCAGTAGTAGCCTAACGCTATGTCACAACACCTACATCATTCACCTCACTTTATCTTATCACATAAGCATTTTATCATCTCACATCATAAGCAGTGAGTACAGTATATTTTGAGAGAGAGAGAGAGAGAGAGAGAGAGAGAGAGAGAGGCCACATTCACATAACTGTTATTACCATGTAGTGGTACAATTGTTCTATCATATTATTAGTTATTGTTGTTAATGTCTTACCATGCCTAATTTATAAGTTAAACTTCATCATAGGTATGTATGTATAGAAAAAACCCATAGTATATACAGGGTTCAGTACTATCTGTGGTTTCACGGACCTGTAATGTACCCCCCATAGACAACACAGGGACTACTCTAATAAGCTATGTAGGAAAGAAACCCCAAGATAATGTGATACCGACTTGGGGATAGTCAGCACCCAGATGGGGAGTTCATGGAAGGCTTTTCTGAGCAGATGGCATTTGAGCTGAAACCTGAAGGAAAAGAAGAATTCGGACAGCCTAAACACTGGATAAAACATTTCAAAACAGAGGAAATAACAAGAACAAAGCTCCATGGAGTGTTAGAGCAACCAAGAGACGCTTAGAAGGATGGAAGCGGAAAAGTATTCCTAAACTGAAAATTGCAAGCCACAAACAATTCTAAGCCTGTGAAAGTTTCTTATGATTCTTCCATATTCCTTTGAAGCATATCAATGATAAGTTCTCTGTAATAGTTCTCCTCCAACATGACTTCTTAGATGCAAACTTAAATTTTGCAACTTATTTGAAAGATTAACTTTTATTGTTCTTGATGGGAAAAACAACACTCCTCCTCTAGGACTTTTATAAAGGTTACTGTGTAAGGCGGACCCTATGTGTTTCCTACTCAAGATCCAGTCTGCCCTTCCTTCTATCAGAATCTGTTTGTGGCAGTGTGTTCTTAAAAATATGTGCAAGGGGCTCCTGGGTGGCTCAGTCAGTTGAGCATCTGACTCTTGGTTTCAGCTCAGGTCATGCCCTCAAGCTTTGTGAGATTGAACCCCATGTCAGGCTCTGGGCTGACAGAGTGGAGCCTGCTTAGGATTCTCTCTCTCTCTCTCTCTCTCTCTCTCTCTCTCTCTCTCTCTCCCTGGCTTGAACTCTCTCTCAAAACAAATTATAAAATAAACTTTAAGGGGCACCTGGGTGGCTCAGTCTTTTGAGTGTCCGACTTTGGCTCAGGTCATGATCTCATGATTTGTGAGATCAAGTCCTGCTTCAGGCTTACTTCTGTCATTGCAGAGCCTGCTTCGGATCCTCTGTCCCCCTTCTCTCTAACTTTTAAAAGAATAAAAAATAAACTTTAAAACAATATGTTTAAAAATATGTGCATGCATGTGCACATGCCTACATACCTGGAACTCAACTTTTCAGCCTCCTTTGCAGCAAGGGAACTGACAAGTATGTCATATCTGGCACAGTGCTGGCCAATGAGATACAAACAGAAGATTAGACCTTTACAAGAAAGATACTTAAAATATTTTCAGAAGAGGGCAGTTCTGACCTGCATGTTGTACTTCCCCTTACTCTTCCCTCTATTCTTGCCTGGAAAGGAAATATGATGCTGAAAGTGAAACAGCTATCTTTTGATTCTAAGGTAGCTGTAAGAATAAAGCCACATATTTGGGAGAGTTAAGTGGAAAGTTTATAGCAGCCTGAGTTGCTAATACCATCATGAAACCAGTATAGAGACTTGGACTATCTCCTAACTTCATGCTGAGAAAAACAAACCTCCATATGTTTAAGTCATTGTTAAGTTTTGTGGCTTAAGTTTTTTTAAGTTTCATGGCTGCGTGTAGCCAAATGCAGAATTACTGTTTTACACAAAATAGATACAAAGATAAATGGTAATTTAATGTCTCCATCATCATTTCTATTACTGGTGTGCCTTCAGGAAGCTGGAATTGTTTATATAAAAGGTGCATGAAGGTTGGAAAATACTAAGTTCACCTATTCCACAGTTAAGCTATCAAGGAATTTGAAGAGTTATGGAATATAAAGTAGTTCTCATTCTTTCTATAACGTATCCAGTAGCTGTTTACTTCCAGAATCATTATGTTACGTTGCAGTGCCAAAATCTTTGGAGTTCTAAGGCTGCACAATTAAGTATCATTTATTTGTTGACCTAGCATCTTGCCAGCAGAAGAAAACAAGAGAGATTCTGCTCTTGTTTTCCTTGTTTTTCTTTCTACCAGTGACAGTGGCATCTGGCATTGCTCCTATATTCCAAATAATTAAGAAGAAATGCTTTCGCAGATCTAAGCATTTGGAAATTCTCTTAGGGATTTGACCAGAGCAAGTAGATTGATCTGGCCTGCAGCAATAAGAAATGAGGGGTTGTTTGTGGACTACACTGGCACAGGACAGGTCTGAGAGGATGCTTCTGTGGATGTAGAACTCTTCTACAGAAATAAATGTCTGCTGCTCAAAGGCCCGTGCCAGTCTGCCGCATCTTCTACTGGAAACTCCCCAAAAGAATCTTTAGTCATCAACTAGGCAGAAACACCAAGAATAAACAGTTGCTATATATTAATTGCCAAGCTCACAGTATCGAAATAATAATTAGTAGTTGCTTTTTATGAAGCAGCCATGTGCCGAGTGCCTAGCATCATGCTATAGAGTATATATATGTTAACTTTAATCTTTATAGTTCTACATAATATGACCAATAGTTTTGAAAGTATATAGAGTTAGTTGAAATTATGACATACATAGGAGAAATTCAAGTGCATTTTGTAATGTCTTCTATATTGTATGGAGCTAGATAACTATGTAATCAAATTGTTCTTATATACTACTTTCATTGACTTATTGATGAATGTATGTAGATGCTTTGTCACAGGGACGCTTGTTTTTACAGGCTGCTCAACTATGTCTATAGCAATTTTGGACACTGTGGGCATTTTTTTGCGGGGAGGAGCAGGCGGGGGGGTGGGGTTCCAGGTTTCATCAGGATAAGATATATGTGATACACTCAATATGATCTGATATAGTGTGAAGCTTTCACCCAGGGGTGTAATACTGCTCTAGGTTTGTGCCTATAAATACAAGAAATCTGATAAATACTATTTTACATAAGTCCTATAAAATATATGTACAGAGAATATACTTGTATGCACTTGAGGTGTGTTTCTACTAGGAGAGGAACTCCATTTTGACTAGCTATCTACAAAAAGTTAATTCCAACCCCCTACCCCACAATTTTTCATGTCTGATGTTCAGAAGAATTTCTCAAAGACTAGCTTCTAGCTCCATATATTTTAAATTTTATTTCTCCCAAAATATTATATTTTATTGCCGAGCTCTATAGTTCATGTCCATATTACAACATGATCTTCCCCCAGTACCTTTATATCATGATTTGGATAAGTCAGCGTAGTGGACTGTAGGAATATTCCTGGAAGGCATTCAAACTCAGATTAACAATAAATTAATTATATTGGAAGTGACTAAAAATATCAAACAGTACCTCCAACTCAACTTTCCCTTAGCTAAATGCAAAAAGAAAAGAAACAGAGACAGGGAAGAAGGAAGGGAGGGAAGAAGAAAAAAACCTGTTGCCACTCTAATCCTACCCAACATGAAGGCAAGTGTGACAGATGGCAGGGCAGAGTGGAAAGACATGGTGGGTTTTCACAATTGTGGTTAAAATGTTTCACTTTTACAAAGTTTACAGCAACCTGTGACCAGGTAAATACATTGCTAGGCTTCACCCAGGGACCTTGAAAGAAACCAGTGCAAGTGAGGGGATCTGAAGCTTAGGCTTCTTTATAGCAAATGTGCTTCAACCCCCAAAGTGCCTACATGTTAACAAGAGCGAATTGGGGAGCTGCCATATTTATCTCACCATGAAAATGATCCTTCCAGCTAAGCCTCCACAGTTGCACTCACCAGGTAAAATGAAGGATGCTTACTTCTGAGGCTGAACATCAGAATACATATCCAAGACATAATAATGACTTAAGTCTGTAGAGAGAACCCAGGAAAAGAGTTTATAATGCTGCACATAAAAAGACCTGTTTTAATTCCAGAACATTTTGTGGTTAGGGAAGGGGAGCAGGAGGGAACAAGGAATTACAATTTATGACTCTCTAACAAATAACAAATGCCAGTGACAACAGTTACCATTTATTGAGCACTTCCCCTGTGTCGGTACTGTCACCTCATTCAATTCATGAAACAACCCTTTGAAGTAAGTGCTTTATTATGTACACTTTTAAAAGTAAGATTTATTAAAGTATAATTTATTTACCCTCTTAGTAAATAAAGCCTTGAAATCAGGTATGAGTCCACCAACTTAGTACTTTTTAAAAATTCTTTGGCTAGTCTTGGCCCTTGGCTTTTCCACATAAAGTTTAAAATCAGCTTGATAAGTTCCACTGAAGAGTCTTGAGATTTTCATTGGGATAGCATGGAGTCTGATAGGTGAATTGGGAGGAATTGATATTTTAAAAATATTGAGTCTTCTGAACCGTGAACACAGGATATGTCTCCATTTATTTGGGTCTTTTTAAATTTCTCTAACATTTTGTCATCCTTAGCTTACAGATCTTGCAGATATATTTTTAGATGTATCCTAAGTATTTCATGTTTTTGAAGGATGGGATGTGAGGAGGTCACCTGTCCTTTTATTGGTAACTTATGACTTTTACTTCATTTGAGAGAAATGTAAAGATGCACCATTGAGGGGAGTTCACTTAGTTGTCCTCTTCCCTGAATATTTCTTGTGAGCACCAGTGGGAGCCTGCAAAGAACACATTTGAGAAACTACAGACTTCACCTGTATCTTTGACTCCTGGTGTCATCCTAACTCATACTTAGCCTTTCTCCTTACCTGCTGAAACTGGCAGTCACCTCTTTCTTCCATGCTCTTCCAAAGGGGCAACAGTATTTGCTTCATCTCTCTTTGGAGATTTCTCTGCCTTTAGAAGCCAATTCATGTGATTAGAAGTCTTATCTCTCCAGTGTTTTTAAGAATAACGGCTTCTGGGGCACCTGTATGGTTCAGTCAGTTGTGTAACCCACTCTTGGACTCTTGATGTCAGCTCAGGTCATGATCCAGGGATCAAGGGATCAAGTCCCACCCTGGGCTTTGTGCTGAATGTAGAGCCTGCTTGGGATTCTCTGTCTCTGTCTCTCTCTTCCTCTCTCTCTCTCTCTCTCTCTCTCTCTCTCTCTCTGTCTCCTTCTGCCCCTCTCCCCCACCACCTCTCTGTCTTTAAAATAAAATTGAGGGGGGTTGGGAAAGAATGGCTTCATTGATTTTTTTTTCTTAATGTTATGATAGAGTGACATTCTTTTGTAGAAAGCTACATTGGAAACAAAAAAGTAGCCAACCAGGACCACTTTATAGGAGAAAACTGAGACTTTCAGAAGCCAAGTAACTTGTTCTTGATCATAGATCTATTACATATCATGGCCAAAACTCAAAATCAAGTTTCTGAAACAATAGTCAGTTGTGTTAAACATCACACTAAAATGCATCCTGGAAGATCTTTTAACCAAAAGACCATATTCTATCTGTCTACACGATTCTAATCAGACTCAGATATTTTCCTTTTTATTTCAGTGGAGCACTGGAAGCAATGCTACAATTATCTGATGAGTTACTAAGGGTCCTACCCCCAAGTGAGTCTAGAGTGCAAGATTTTTTATAACTAATTGTACCTAGAAAATTTCTACCCTTCTCAGAGGCCTGAGCCATTTTAGAAAGTAAATGCTTAGCACTTCTGCCATTATTAAATAGGGTTGGATAATTCTAAAAATGTACATATTACTGTCTGCCTTTTACTTATGTATTCATTTATTGTATTTGCAGTACAATTAACATACTGTGTTATGTTAGTTTCAGGTATACAATATAGTGATTCAACAGTTCTGTAAATTACTCAGAGTCCATCACAATAAGTGCTCTTACTCCCCTTCATCTGTTTCACCCATGCCCCCACCTGCATCCCCTCTGGTAACCATCAGTTTGTTCTCTATATTTAGGAGTCTACATTTTGTTTGTCTCTTTTTCCATTGTTCATTTGTTTTGTTTCTTAAATTCCACATATGAGTTAAATCATATGGCATTTTTCTTTCTCTGACTTTTTTCATTTAGCATTATACCTTCTCAATCCATGTTGTTGCAAACAGCAAGATTTTGTTCTTTCTTATAGCTGAGTAACCTTCCACTGTATCTGTATACCACCTCTTTTTTAATTTTTTTTTAACGTTTATTTATTTTTGAGACAGAGAGAGACAGAGCATGAACGGGGGAGGGTCACAGAGAGAGGGGGACACAGAATCTGAAACAGGCTCCAGGCTCTGAGCTGTCATCACAGAGCCCGATGCGGGGCTCGAACCCACGGACCGTGAGATCATGACCTGAGCCGAAGTCGGACGCTTAACCGACCGAGCCACCCAGGCGCCCGAATATACCACCTCTTTTTTATCCATTTGTCTATCAGTGGACACTTGGGTTGCTTCCATACTTTGGTTATTTCAAATAATGCTGTAGTAAACACAGGGGTACGTACATCTTTTTGAATTAGTGTTTTTATTTTCTTTGGGTAAATACCCAGTAGTGGAATTACTGGGTCATATAATGCTATTTTTAGTTTTTTGAGGAACTTCCATCCTGTTTTCCACAGTGGCTGCACCACTTGGCATTCATACCAAAAGTGCAGGAAGTTTCCTTTTCCTCTAAATTCTCTCTGATATTTGTTGTTTCTTGCATTTTTTATTTTAACCATTCTGACAGGTGTGAGGTGATATCTCATTGTGGTTGTGACTTGCATTTCAATGATTATAAGTTATATTAATCACTTTTCATATCTTCTGCTCAATCAGATTATTTGTTTGTGTGGCGTTCAGTTGTATAAGTTCTTTATATATTTTGCACGCTAACCTCTTACTGGATATGTCATTTGCAAATATCTTCTCCCATTCAGTAGGTTGTCTTTTTATTTTGTTGATTGCTTCTTTTGCAGTGCAGTAACTTTTTATTTTGATGTAGTCCCAATAGTTATTTTTGCTTTTGTTTCCCTGGCCTTAAGAGACATATCTAGAAAAATGTTGGCTACCACTGATGTCAAAGAAATTACTGCTTGTTCTCTTCTAGGATTTGTATGGTTTCAGGTCTCACATTTAGGTCTTTAACCCATTTTTGGTTTATTTTTGTGTATGGTGTAAGAAAGTGGTCCAGTTTCATTCTTTTGCATGTAGCTCTCCAGTTTTCTCAGTACCCATTGTTGAAGAGACTCTCTTTTTACCATTGTGTGCTCTTGCCTCCTATGTCAAAGATTAATTGACCATATAATTGTGAGTTTTTTTCTGGGCTTTCTATTGTGTTCTACTGATCTATATATCTATTTTTCTGCCAGTACCATGCTGTTTTGATTACTACAGCTTTGTAGTATATCTTGAAATCTGGGATTGTGATTCCAGTTTTATTCTTCTTTTTCAAGATTGCTTTGGCTAATGGGGTCTTTTTTGGTTCCATACGAATTTAAGGATTATGTATTCTAGTTCTATGAAAAATGCTGTTGGTATTTTGATAAGAATCACATTAAATCTGTAGATTGCTTTGGGTAGTATGGGCATTTTTAACAATATTTGTTCTCCCAATCCATGAGCATGGAATACCTTTCCATTCGTGTCATCTTCAGTTTCTTCCATCAGTGTTTTATGATTATCAGATTATAGGTCCTTCACCTTCTTGGTTAGTTTATTCCTAGGTATTTATTATTTTTGGTGCAACTGTAAATGGGATTATTTTCTTAATATTTCTTTCTCCTACTTTATTATTAGTGTATAGGAATGAAAGAGATTTCTGTACATTTATTTTGTATCCTGCAACTTTATGGAATTAATTTATGAGTTCTAGTAGTTTTTTTGGTGGATTCTTTAGGGTTTTCTATACATAGTATCATATCATCTGCAAATAGAGTTTTACTTCTTCCTTACTAATTTAAATCCTTCCTATGTCTTTATGTTGTCTAATTTCTGTGGCTAGTACTTACAGTACCATGTTGAGTAAAAGTGTTGAGAGTGGCTATCCTTGTCTTGTTCCTGACCTTAGGGAAAAGCTCTTGGGTTTTCACAACTGAATATAATGTTAATTACCGGTTTTTAATGTATGATCTTTATTATGTTGAAGTATGTTCCCTCTAAACCTACTTTGTTGAGGGTTTCATCATGAGTAGATGTTATACTTTGTCACATGGTTTTCCTGCATCTATTGAAATGATCATATGGTTTTTATCCTTTCCCTTAATGTGTTATATCACATTGATTGATTTGTGAATATTGAATCATCTTTGCATCCCAGGAATAAATCCCACTTGATAATGGTGAATAACATTTTTAATGTATTGTTGGGTTTGGTTTGCTAATATTTTGTTGAGGATTTTTGCGTCTATGTTAATCAGTTATTGGACTGTAGTTCTCTTATTTTGTAGTGTTGTTATCTGATTTTGGTATCAGGGTAATGCTGGCCTCATAGAATGAATTTAGAAGATTTCATTCCTTTTCTATTTGTTGGAATAGTTTGAGAAGAGACTTCAACTCTTCTTTAAATGTTTGGTGGAATTTGCCTTTGAAGCAGTCTGGTCCTGGACTTTGGTTTGTTGGGAATTTTTTGATTACTGCTTCAATTTCATTGCTGATAACCATCTGTTCAAACTTTCCATTTCTTCTTGCTTCAGTTTTGGGAGGTCATATGTTTCTAGGAATTTATCCATTTCTTCTAGGCATATATATCCATTTCTTTGCAGGCATATAATTCTCATAACATTCTCTTATAATCCTTTGTATTTCTGTGTTGTTAGTTGTTATTTCTCCTCTTTCATTTCTGATCTTGTTTATTTGAGTCTTTCTTTTTTTCTATGAGTCTAGATAAAGGTTTGTCAATTTTGTTGATCTTTTCAAAGATGTAGCTCCTGGTTTCATTGATCTACTCTATTCTTGTTTGCATTTTGTTTATTTCTGCTATAATCTTTATTATTTCTCTCTTTCTACTGGTTTTGGTTTTGTTTGTTCCTTTAGGTGTAAGGTTAGGTTGTTTGATATTTTTCTTACTTCTTGAGGTAGACATGTATTTCTAAATTTCTGTTTTAGAACAGACTTTGCTGCATCCCAAAGGTTCTGGACCATTGTGTTTTCATTTTTATTTGCCTCCATGTAGTTTTTTTGTTTGTTTGTTGTCTCCATGTAGTTTTTTTTTTCCATGTTTGATTCCTTGGTTAATCCATTCATTATTTAGTAACAGGTTGTTTAACCTTCATGTATTGGTGTTTTTTCCAGATTTTTTCTGGTGGTTGATTTCTAGTCTCTTAACATTGTGATTAAAGATGCATTGTATGACTTCAGTCTCTTCAAATTTGTTGAGACTTGTATTGTGGTCTAATGTGATATATCCTGGAAAACGTTCCATGTGTACTTCAAAAGAATATGTATTCCACTGTTTTAGGATGGAATGTTCTGAATATATATGTGTTTGATCCATCTGGTCCAGTGTGTATTCAAAGCCACATGGTTTTTTTGTTGATTTTCTGTTTGAATGACCTATCTATTGCTGTAAGTGCAGGATTAAAGTTCTCTACTATTATTGTATTACTGTAGACTACTTCTTTTATGTTTGGTATGAGCTGCTTTATGTGTTTGGGTGTTGTCATGTTGGGTGCATAAATATTACAATTTTTGTTTATTTTCGTGTTGGATTATTCCCTTTATGATTATATAATATCCTTCTTTGTCTCTTGTTGCAGTCTTTGTTTTAAACTCTATTTTGTCCATAAAAAATAATACAAATAAGTAAAATTAATTTTTAAAAAAAAGTCTATTTTGTCCAGAGTAAGTATTGTTACCCTGGCTTTCTTTTCACTTTTGTTTGTATGATATATGCTTTTTTATTCCTTCACTTTCAGTCTGCATGTGTCTTTAGGTCTGAAATGAGTGTCTTGTAGACAGCATATAGATGGGTCTTATTTTTTATGCCTTCTACCACCCTATGTCTTTTGATTGGAGTATTTGGGCCATTTACATTCAAAGTAATTATTGATAAATATGTACTTATTGCCATTTCGTTACTTGTTTTATGGTTGTTTTTGTAGTTCTCTGTTCCTTTTTTTCTCTTGCTCCCTTCTCTCTTGGTTTGCTAGCTTTCTTTAGTGACATACTTGGGTTCCTTTCCATTTATTTTTTGGCATATTTATTACCAGTTTTTGATATGTGATTACCATTACGTTTATACATAACATCATAAGCATATAGCAGTCTATGTTAAGCTGATGGTCCACTTAAGTTTGAACCCATTCTAGAAGCACTAAATTTTTACTCCTCTCCCCACCCCACATTTTAGGTATATGGTATCATACATCACATTCTTTTATTTTGTGAATCCCTTGACTGACTTTTATACATATACTTAATTTCACTGCTTTTGTGCTTCCCATTTTTCTTACTTCTACTTAAGTTCTTTCCTTCCCCACACAAAATGTCTCCTTTTTAAGCATTTCTGGTAAGGCTGGTTTAATGATGATTAATTTCTTTAGGTTTTGTTTGTCTGGGAAACTCTTTATCTCTCCTTCTATTCTGAATGATAGCTTTGCTGCATAGAGTATTCTTGGTTGCAGATTTCTTTCTTTCAGTACTTTGAATATATCATGCCACTCCCTTCTGGCCTGAAAAGTTTCTGCTGAAAAATAAGTTGATAGCCTTATGAGATTTCCCTTGTATGTATCTATTTTCTCTTGGCTGCTTTTAAAATTCTCTCTTCATCACTACTTTTTGCCATTTTAATTACTATGTGTCTTAGTGTGGACCTCCTTGGGTTGATTTTGTTGGGGGCTCTCTGTGCATCTCCTGGATCTGGATTTCTGTCCTTCCCCAGATTCAGGAAATTATCAGCTATTATTTCTTTAAATATATTTGCTTCCCCCTCTCTTTTCTCTCTCTTCTCCTTCTGGGATCCCTATAATGTGAATGTTATTATGCTTGATGGTGTCACTGAGTTCTCTATGTCCATTTTCATTATTATTATTTTTAGTCTGTCCCTTATTCAGCTTGATTGCTTTCTGTTACTTTGTCCTTCAGGTCACTGATCTGTTCTGCTTCCTTTAATCTATTTATTCCCTCTGGTGTATTTTTAATCTCAATTATTGAGTTCTTCATCTCTGATTGGTTCTTTTTATGTTTTCTATTTCTTTGTTGAGAATCTCAATATATCCTCCATTTTTTTTTCCTCAAGTCCAGTATTTATGATGATTACATTAAATTCTCTGTCAGGCACATTACTTATCTCTATTTTCCTTAGCTCTCTTGCTGTGATTTTGTCTTGTTCTTTCATTTAGTACATATTCCTCTGCCTCCTCATTTTGTCTAACTATCTGTGTCTGTTTCTGTGTGTTAGGAAGGTCAGCTCTGTCTCCTGCTCTTGAGAGTAATGTCTGTATAAAGAAGAGGTCTGTAGTGCCTTGCAGTGCAATATTCCTTGTTCACCAGAACCTGGCACTTCAGAGGTGTCTCCTGTGTGTGTTGGGTATGCCCTGCTGTTGTGGATGAGTCACGTTTGCCTTTAGTCCATTTGTCTGCAATGGCTCTCTTTGCCTGTTGTGGGCAGGGCTAGTCCCTATGTTGTTAGTGGACCAGTCTGGGGCTTGAATTGGGTCAGATAAGGAGTTTGTCAGAGTTCTGTCCCTAGAACTGCAAGATGCTTTCCTTGTGTTGGCACCTAAAAAGCTTTCATAGATGGGCAGGGCCTGTAGTCAGACCATGTGTATGCCCCCAGCCCATTGCTGGAGTCACAGTCAGATTGATGTGTGTGGTTACCATCCCCTCTCCTGAGGGCAGGAGTCACTTTGGGGTGGTGCTGACCCCTGTCAGGGCTGCTTGCATACTTCCATGCTTGTGAGGCAGCTTTGGATAGACTCCTACCGAGGGTGTGTTGGAGCGGGTGAGTCCACAGGAGAATGCAGGGGCAAGACACACAGTGTTAGCAAGTTTTACACAGTCTGCTGTGGGAGGAGGCCAAGTTGGAGGGAATGGATCCACAGAAATATGTGGGAACAGGGTGGATTGTTAGCAAGCTAGGTGGAGAGTATTCATGCTGCATTAATTCCCACAGGTGTCCTGCATCTAAGATGGGGGTCCTGGGAGGGAAATGGCACCTACCAGTTCCCTTGTTCTTGGAGAAGTATCTAAAAGATTCCTGTCCCTCCAGCACAGGCCCTGAGATTAGCAAACAAATCTTCCTCCAGTACACCCTGAGCATCTTTCAAACTCCTGCTTCTGTGGGGCTGGTTTTTTGTGCTATCTCTTCAAGTTTCTCATCATTCTCCAGCTCTCCTGGAGCCGAGCACACTGATATTTAAAGCTCCATCTGTTAAGCCCCACTGATTGTAATAAATTAGGAAGTTACCCCCCACCCCCCAGTGCTCAAAGCCAAATGTTATGGGAGATTTGTCTTCTTAGTGTGAGTCTCCATGCCTAGGGTGCCTGATGTGGAGTCTACTTCTTTTCCCTCTCTGTGCCCACAGTGTCCATCCACATTCCCACAGACCCATTTGGCTACTGACCCCATCTCTGCCCTTCCTACTCTCTTTGATGTGGCCTCTTCTCTATATTTGCCTGTGGAGAGTCTATTCTAACAGTCTTTGAAACATTTTCTGAGTTATTTACACTAATGTGGGTGTTATCTAGTTGTTTCCATGGAACCAGGTAAGGCTAGCATCCTCCTACTCCATCATTTTCCCCACACCTATTGGGTCTCTTTTAGAAATGTTTGAGCAAACCAGTGGAAACATCATGTGATACAAAATCTTACTTGAAAGAAAGGGGCAGCTTCTGGGCAAAAGGATTCTGCATCAACCTAGGAAAGGTGATAGAGAGGCAACTTAGATTGGGTTGCTTATGCACATGTTACTTAGAATGAACCAGTGTTGGTACCAAATTCAAAGACAGAAGCAAAAATTCTAGATAGAAACTAGAATACATACAAGAAGGTCAGGAAAGAGCATAGAATTGGGCTTTTGAAAAAGGTGGAAAAGTAATTTGAAAGAGGACTATAAATATCAAATATATACTTGAGTTTCCTTGTAGTCACCTGTAGAAGCCATTCTGGTAGTTTAGGAACCTGTGAAAATCTGACATGCAGCCAGATGGCCCTCATATCTTGGCTAGACATCTATTTGTATAGTATATTTTACCTCATAAACCACTTACTCATATTATCTTATGTGAAATTCATGGCAATCTTATGTAATGGGAAGGGAAGGGAATGCTAGTTCCATTTTACAGATGGAAAACCCTAACACAGAATGTTCAGAATATATTAAATTTTCCAATCATACCTGCATTCATAGATCATGATACAGACAGCTATGCTATCCTTTTTTCATTTGAACATACATATGTTTGTGTATATAATTACTTCCTAGATATGTACAGTTTCATATACTCTCTGAATGTTGCTAAGATATTTATAAACGTCATGACTTAGAAGAATCACAAGAAAACCATTAATGAATCATTGCATTTCATAAATGACAATATGATAAAAGGGAAGAAATTCAAAAGGAATGAATCCTCTCCAAAGTTCAAGCAACAGATTCTCGTATGATGTTGTGAAGAGCAAAAGGTGCTATGGCTCTTAGAGGTACAAATCAAAACTTTGCCACTAACATTTAGCAACCATTTTGAGATTTTATCAAGGTAAAAAGTACCTGCAAACTCATTACTTGGAAGATGGGTAGGATTAGATAAAAGAGGAAAGACCTGCATGCGATAAGGGGAAGGCACTAGTGAATATTTGGAACATTGTCTAATTCTAGGAGCATTTGCCTGTATTGCCATTAAACGGCATTTATACGTTTATGAGTCTTTGCCCTAGTAAATTGTGATTTTCTTTTTTTAATGGTTTTTTTACTTATTTTTTATTTAAATATATGAAATTTATTGTCAAATTGGTTTCCATACAACACCCAGCGCTCATCCCAAAAGGTGCCCTCTTCAATACCCATCACCCACCCTCCCCTCCTCCCCACCCCCCATCAGCCCTCAGTTTGTTCTCAGTTTGTTCTCAGTTTTTTAAGAGTCTCTTCTGCTTTGGCTCTCTCCCACTCTAACCTCACTTTTTTAATTGTGATTTTCTTTAAGGCAGGGACTGGAAAAGATTGACTTTTTGTATTCTAAGTACCTAGTAGAGTGCCTAGATACAGTAAATATTCAATAATATTTGGTGAATAAGGCAATGGTGTCAGTATAAAATGTATACATATATTTAATGTGTGTGTGTATATATATATATATACACATATTGTATATGCATATGTGCATATATATACACACACACTCACATAATAACATTGATAAAATTCCATATTAAATGTAATACATATTTACATGTATACACACATATATGTTTCCATACATACTATGGAATATATATATTATATAAAATACGGAATTAGATGAGTGTTGCTTTATAGGGGTATGTGTGTGTGCTTATAAACAAGTATATTTATGCATGTGTGCATCTATGTGTATGTGTGTATATGTAGATATTTTTATCTTTGAATTTTTCACATTTTTAATCTCAAATAGTCTTTACTCAAATTGAGTTATAAAATTGAGAATAACAATAACAGTGAAAAACAAACAAAATAAAACAAACAAAAAAAAAACTGAGAATAAATGATGTTAGTCTTGGCCCATGAAAGTCACAACTGGAAATATAAATCTGATGCATAATATATCAAACCTAATATACACAACTTTGCAAGTACCTGCTACTTTCTGTGGTCTGATCACTCCTGGAATCAGGTTACTGAAAGTTATTAGGAACTTATAAAGCTATGCATTCATGAAGCTACGGGAACTCTAGCCTAACAATTGGCTAAAAATCACTTTCTGATACAATCTGCACAGAGATTGACAGCTTTCTAGGTCTCTCTGCCTCCCTACAGACCGCCACCACCCCTATGTGCCATCTTATATAGTCTGCAGCTTGACTGAGGTCTTATTCTGATTCACACGGGAGTGTTGAACAAGGTCTATCTGGAATAAAATGTGGATGCATTCAAGAAGATTTCATTCCCATTCATTCATTCATTTTCTCATTCTGAAACATTGAGTATCTGTACTTGACAGAACTGTATTAAGCACTAGGGCACAAAGATGAATAAAGGAAATCTCTGTCAAACCACTGCTGAAGTTTCCATGGTGACATTTTTTTGAACCCCAAGTTATATAAGGTGTTTTCATGTTCTAAAAAGATGTACCATGACTATTAGGCAAGATGGCGGCGTAGGAGGATGCTGGGCTCACCGCGCGTCCTGCTGATCACTTAGATTCCACCTACACCTGCCTAAATAACCCAGAAAAACACCAGAGGATTAGCGGAACGGAGTCGCCGGAGCCAAGCGCAGACGAGAGGCCCATGGAAGACGGTAGGAAGGACGGCGAGGCAGTGCGCGCTCCACGGACTGGCAGGAGGGAGCCGGGGCGGAGGGGCGGCTCACCGGCCAAGCAGAGCCCCCGAGTCTGGCTTGCAAAAGCGGAGGGGCCGGGCGGACTGTGTTCCGACAGCAAGCGCGACTTAGCGTCTGGGAGGACATAAGTTAGCAGCTCTGCTCGGAAAGCGGGAAGGCTGGAGGACAAAGGGAGGGAGAGCTGCTGAGCCCCCGGAGGACAGAGCTCAATTTGGCAGGGAACAAAGGCGCTCGCCAGCGCCATCTCCCCCGCCCATCCCCCAGCCAAAATCCCAAAGGGAACCAGTTCCTGCCAGGGAACTTGCTCACTCCGCGCAAACACCCAACTCTGTGCTTCTGCAGAGCCAAACTTCCGGCAGCAGATCTGACTCCCTCCCGCTGCCACAGGGCCCCTCCTGAAGTGGATCACCTAAGGAGAAGCGAGCTAAGCCTGCCCCTCCTGCCACTGTGCACCTTGCCTACCCACCCCTACGCCAGATCCCCAGCATCACAAGCCTGGCAGGGTGCAAGTAGCCCAGACGAGCCACACCACCCCACAGTGAATCCCGCCCCTAGGAGAGGGGAAGAGAGGGCACACACCAGTCTGACTGTGGCCCCAGCGGTGGGTTGGGGGCAGACATCAGGTCTGACTGCGGCCCCGCCCACCAACTCCAGTTATACGCCACAGCACAGGGGAAGTGCCCTGCAGGTCCTCACCACACCAGGGACTATCCAAAATGACCAAGCGGAAGAATTCCCCTCAGAAGAATCTCCAGGAAATAACAACAGCTAATGAGCTGATCAAAAAGGATTTAAGGGGCGCCTGGGTGGCGCAGTCGGTTAAGCGTCCGACTTCAGCCAGGTCACGATCTCGCAGTCCGTGAGTTCGAGCCCCGCGTCGGGCTCTGGGCTGATGGCTCAGAGCCTGGAGCCTGTTTCCGATTCTGTGTCTCCCTCTCTCTCTGACCCTCCCCCGTTCATGCTCTGTCTCTCTCTGTCCCAAAAATAAATAAACGTTGAAAAAAAAAAATTTTAAAAAAAAGGATTTAAATAATATAACAGAAAGTGAATTTAGAATAATAGTCATAAATTTAATCGCTGGGTTTGAGAACAGTATACAGGACAGCAGAGAATCTCTTGCTACAGAGATCAAGGGCCTAAGGAACAGTCACGAGGAGCTGAAAAACGCTTTAAATGAAATGCAAAACAAAATGGAAACCACCACGGCTCGGATTGAAGAGGCAGAGGAGAGAATAGGTGAACTAGAAGATAAAGTTATGGAAAAAGAGGAAGCTGAGAAAAAGATAAAAAAATCCAGGAGTATGAGGGGAAAATTAGAGAACTAAGTGATACACTAAAAAGAAATAATATATGCATAATTGGTATCCCAGAGGAGGAAGAGAGAGGGAAAGGTGCTGAAGGGGTACTTGAAGAAATCATAGCTGAGAACTTCCCTGAACTGGGGAAGGAAAAAGGCATTGAAATCCAAGAGGCACAGAGAACTCCCTTCAGACGTAACTTGAATCGATCTTCTGCACGACATATCATAGTGAAACTGGCAAAATACAAGGATAAAGAGAAAATTCTGAAAGCAGCAAGGGGTAAACGTGCCCTCACATATAAAGGGAGACCTATAAGACTCGTGACTGATCTCTCTTTTGAAACTTGGCAGGCCAGAAAGAATTGGCACGAGATTTTCAGGGTGCTAGACAGAAAAAATATGCAGCCAAGAATCCTTTATCCAGCAAGTCTGTCATTTAGAATAGAAGGAGAGATAAAGGTCTTCCCAAACAAACAAAAACTGAAGGAATTTGTCACCACTAAACCAGCCCTACAAGAGATCCTAAGGGGGACCCTGTGAGACAAAGTACCAGAGGCATCACTACAAGCATAAAACATACAGACATCACAATGACTCTAAACCCGTATCTTTCTATAATAACACTGAATGTAAATGGATTAAATGCGCCAACCAAAAGACATAGGGTATCAGAATGGATAAAAAAACAAGACCCATCTATTTGCTGTCTACAAGAGACTCATTTTAGACCTGAGGACACCTTTAGATTGAGAGTGAGGGGATGGAGAACTATTTATCATGCGACTGGAAGCCAAAAGAAAGCTGGAGTAGCCATACTTATATCAGACAAACTAGACTTTAAATTAAAGGCTGTAACAAGAGATGAAGAAGGACATTATATAATAGTTACAGGGTCTATCCATCAGGAAGAGCTAACAATTATAAATGTCTATGCGCCGAATACCGGAGCCCCCAAATATATAAAACAATTACTCATAAACATAAGCAACCTTATTGATAAGAATGTGGTAATTGCAGGGGACTTTAACACCCCACTTACAGAAATGGATAGATCATCTAGACACACGGTCAATAAAGAAACAAGGGCCCTGAATGAGACATTGGATCAGATGGACTTGACAGATCTATTTAGAACTCTGCATCCCAAAGCAACAGAATATACTTTCTTCTCGAGTGCACATGGAACATTCTCCAAGATAGATCATATACTGGGTCACAAAACAGCCCTTCATAAGTTTACAAGAATTGAAATTATACCATGCATACTTTCAGACCACAATGCTATGAAGCTTGAAATCAACCACAGAAAAAAGTCTGGAAAACCTCCAAAAGCATGGAGGTTAAAGAACACCCTACTAACGAATGAGTGGGTCAACCAGGCAATTAGAGAAGAAATTAAAAAATATATGGAAACAAACGAAAATGAAAATACAACAATCCAAACGCTTTGGGACGCAGCGAAGGCAGTCCTGAGAGGAAAATACATTGCAATCCAGGCCTATCTCAAGAAACAAGAAAAATCCCAAATACAAAATCTAACAGCACACCTAAAGGAACTAGAAGCAGAACAGCAAAGGCAGCCTAAACCCAGCAGAAGAAGAGAAATAATAAAGATCAGAGCAGAAATAAACAATATAGAATCTAAAAAAACTGTAGAGCAGATCAACGAAACCAAGAGTTGGTTTTTTGAAAAAATAAACAAAATTGACAAACCTCTAGCCAGGCTTCTCAAAAAGAAAAGGGAGATGACCCAAATAGATAAAATCATGAATGAAAATGGAATTATTACAACCAATCCCTCAGAGATACAAACAATTATCAGGGAATACTATGAAAACTTATATGCCAACAAATTGGACAACCTGGAAGAAATGGACAAATTCCTGAACACCCACACTCTTCCAAAACTCAATCAGGAGGAAATAGAAAGCTTGAACAGACCCATAACCAGCGAAGAAATTGAATCGGTTATCAAAAATCTCCCAACAAATAAGAGTCCAGGACCAGATGGCTTCCCAGGGGAGTTCTACCAGACGTTTAAAGCAGAGATAATACCTATCCTTCTCAAGCTATTCCAAGAAATAGAAAGGGAAGGAAAACTTCCAGACTCATTCTATGAAGCCAGTATTACTTTGATTCCTAAACCAGACAGAGACCCAGTAAAAAAAGAGAACTACAGGCCAATATCCCTGATGAATATGGATGCAAAAATTCTCAATAAGATACTAGCAAATCGAATTCAATGGCATATAAAAAGAATTATTCACCATGATCAAGTGGGATTCATTCCTGGGATGCAGGGCTGGTTCAACATTCGCAAATCAATCAACGTGATACATCACATTAACAAAAAAAAAGAGAAGAACCATATGATCCTGTCAATCGATGCAGAAAAGGCCTTTGACAAAATCCAGCACCCTTTCTTAATAAAAACCCTTGAGAAAGTCGGGATAGAAGGAACATACTTAAAGATCATAAAAGCCATTTATGAAAAGCCCACAGCTAACATCATCCTCAATGGGGAAAAACTGAGAGCTTTTTCCCTGAGATCAGGAACACGACAGGGATGCCCACTCTCACCGCTGTTGTTTAACATAGTGCTGGAAGTTCTAGCATCAGCAATCAGACAACAAAAGGAAATCAAAGGCATCAAAATTGGCAAAGATGAAGTCAAGCTTTCGCTTTTTGCAGATGACATGATATTATACATGGAAAATCCGATAGACTCCAGCAAAAGTCTGCTAGAACTGATACATGAATTCAGCAAAGTTGCAGGATACAAAATCAATGTACAGAAATCAGTTGCATTCTTATACACTAACAATGAAGCAACAGAAAGACAAATAAAGAAACTGATCCCATTCACAATTGCACCAAGAAGCATAAAATACCTAGGAATAAATCTAACCAAAGATGTAAAGGATCTGTATGCTGAAAACTATAGAAAGCTTATGAAGGTAATTGAAGAAGATTTAAAGAAATGGAAATACATTCCCTGCTCATGGATTGGAAAAATAAATATTGTCAAAATGTCAATACTACCCAAAGCTATCTACACATTCAATGCAATCCCAATCAAAATTGCACCAGCATTCTTCTCGAAACTAGAACAAGCAATCCTAAAATTCATATGGAACCACAAAAGGCCCCGAATAGCCAAAGTAATTTTGAAGAAGAAGACCAAAGCAGGAGGCATCACAATCCCAGACTTTAGCCTCTACTACAAAGCTGTAACCATCAAGACAGCATGGTATTGGCACAAAAAGAGACACATAGACCAATGGAATAGAATAGAAACTCCAGAACTAGACCCACAAACGTATGGCCAACTCATCTTTGACAAAGCAGGAAAGAACATCCAATGGAAAAAAGACAGCCTCTTTAACAAATGGTGCTGGGAGAACTGGACAGCAACATGCAGAAGGTTGAAACTAGACCACTTTCTCACACCATTCACAAAAATAAACTCAAAATGGATAAAGGACCTGAATGTGAGACAGGAAACCATCAAAACCTTAGAGGAGAAAGCAGGAAAAGACCTCTCTGACCTCAGCCGTAGCAATCTCTTACTCGACACATCCCCAAAGGCAAGGGAATTAAAAGCAAAAGTGAATTACTGGGACCTTATGAAGATAAAAAGCTTCTGCACAGCAAAGGAAACAACCAACAAAACTCAAAGGCAACCAACGGAATGGGAAAAGATATTCGCAAATGACATATCGGACAAAGGGCTAGTATCCAAAATCTATCAAGAGCTCACCAAACTCCACACCCGAAAAACAAATAACCCAGTGAAGAAATGGGCAGAAAACATGAATAGACACTTCTCTAAAGAAGACATCCGGATGGCCAACAGGCACATGAAAAGATGTTCAGCGTCGCTCCTCATCAGGGAAATACAAATCAAAACCACACTCAGGTATCACCTCACGCCAGTCAGAGTGGCCAAAATGAACAAATCAGGAGACTATAGATGCTGGAGAGGATGTGGAGAAACGGGAACCCTCTTGCACTGTTGGTGGGAATGCAAATTGGTGCAGCCACTCTGGAAAGCAGTGTGGAGGTTCCTCAGAAAATTAAAAATAGACCTACCCTATGACCCAGCAATAGCACTGCTAGGAATTTATCCAAGGGATACAGGAGTATTGATGCATAGGGCCACTTGTACCCCAATGTTCATAGCAGCACTCTCAACAATAGCCAAATGATGGAAAGAGCCTAAATGTCCATCAACTGATGAATGGATAAAGAAATTGTGGTTTCTATACACAATGGAATACTACGTGGCAATGAGAAAAAATGAAATATGGCCTTTTGTAGCAACGTGGATGGAACTGGAGAGTGTGATGCTAAGTGAAATAAGCCATACAGAGAAAGACAGATACCATATGGTTTCACTCTTATATGGATCCTGAGAAACTCAACAGAAACCCATGGAGTAGGGGAAGGAAAAAAAAAAAAAAAGAGGTTAGAGTGGGAGACAGCCAAAGCATAAGAGACTGTTAAAAACTGAGAACTGAGGGTTGATGGGGGGTGGGAGGGAGGGGAGGGTGGGTGATGGGTATTGAGGAGGGCACCTTTTGGGATGAGCACTGGGTGTTGTATGGAAACCAATTTGTCAATAAATTTCATTAAAAAAAAAAAAAGAAGATGTACCATGACCTAAAACCCACGTTATTTTGTTTAATAACTGACCATCAGAAATCCAGTTTGTACCTCACACTAAAAAGCTGTGTGCAGTGAAGGAAACATCAACAAAATGAAAAAGTAACCTATGAAATGGGAGAAAATATTTACAAATCATATTTCTGACTAGGAGCTAATATACAAAATATATAAACATAAACATAAATATAATTTATATTTATTATATAATTACATATTTTTATATATTTATATTTTATTTATACAACTCAATAGCCCAAAACAAACAAAGACTCTAATTGAAAAATAAGCAGAGGCTCTGAATGGCATTTTTCCAAAAAAAGACATACAGATGGCCAAAAGGCACATGAAAAGATGCTCAACATCATTAATTATCAGGAAAATACAAATTAAATTCATAATGAGATACCATCTCACAACTGTTAGAATGGGTATTAACAGAAAACAAGAAATAACAAGTGTTGGCAAGGATGTAGAGAAAAGAGAACCCTTGTGCACTGTTGGTGGGAATGTAAATTGGTGCAGCCACTATGGAAAACAGTATGGAGGTTTCCCAAAACAATTAAAAATGAAACTGCTATATAACTTATCAATTTCACTTCTGGATATTCATCTGAAGAAAAATGAAAACACTAACTCGAAAAGATACATACACCCCCGTGTTCATTGCAACATTATTTACAATAGCCAAGACATGGAAGCAACCTAAGTGTCCACTGATGGATGAATGGATAAAGAAAATGTAGTATATATGTATCACATATATCACGTATTTATATGGCATATCTACATAATACAATATCATTCAGCCATAAAAAAGAAGGAAATATTGCTATTTGCAGTGTAACAACATAGATGGATCTTGAGAATATTATATTAAGTAAAATAAGTCAGACAGAGAAAGACAAATACTGTATGATCTCACTTATATGTGGAATCTAAATCCCTCCCCGCCAAAAACAAACAAACAAACAAACAAACAAACAAACAAAAAAAACCCTGAACTTATAGATACAGAAAAAGAGGTAGGTAGTTGCTAGAGGCAGGGATTTGGGGGTGGGTGAAATGGATGAAGAGGTCGAAAGATACAACCTTTCAGTTACAAAATAAATAAGTCAAGGGGATATAATATAGAGCATGGTGACTATAGTTAATAACACTGAATTGTATATGTGAAAGTTACTCAGATAGTAGATCTTAAAATTTTTCATCATGAGGAAAAAATTTAACTATGTGTGGTGATGGATGTTAACTAGACTTATTGTGGTGATCATTTCACAATATATACAAATATCAAATTATTATGCTGTACAGCTGAAACTAATATAATGTTATGTGTCAATTATATCTCAGAAATTCCACTCTAAAAAATGAACTAGAATACAAATATATGGCATTTAATGGCAAAGAAATAATAAATGCATTAAAATTTTGGAAGAAATATTTCATCCTTTGAAGATCGCTCAGTGAGCAGTCGCAGTTCACAGGTGATATGAGCATGCTTCAACCATGACTATACATGACAGAATATGTACTCAGTTTGTACTAGAGTAGATTTTATTTTCCTCATGTTTAAGCTAAGACCAGAACCCCAAGGCTTAGCCTTGACATAGATATACTATAAATGAAGTGCTAATGAGATGGAAATTCTCCAGGTTGCTTTTGAGACTCACTGCATCAATGTGGACCTGCCTAAAATAATCTGAGAACTGAGAATCTTTTTAGAATGATGCCAAACTCTTGAGTCTGAAAACTTAGCTGAGAATGCCTTTCCAAAAGTCTTGTGGTTCTTTTTTTGGCACTTTGGTTTATAATCCTAGCTGGACCCCGTCTGAAGTTCTAAAGCCCGTAAACTAAGAATGAATGGTCAATGTAAACAAGCCAACTTGAGAAAATTCAGACCTTGCTTGGCTGAATATTTCTGTTAATATACCTCGTCTATACTGGTTTAGCTTCTTCTGGCTAGAACCATTTTTCTGCCATAACTCTTTCCCATATAAGAAAATTTCCTTTTCATCATACAGGGATCTTTCTCTCCAAAGGCTATGGTGCATTGTGCTATATTGAAATTCAATTATTTGGATATGTTCTGTGTCTGAACATTGATAAAAGTATGATAGAAACTGTGTTATCTTTAATCAAAAGTTACTTTTATTTGTAGATTCTAAGGGCAACTAAAATTTTTATTTGACAGGTTCCAATCGTTCTAGTTTGGCATACCTGCACATTTTTATTGTATCCTGGGATCAGGCATAAATCAAGTGATTTCCCACAGACGAATAAAAGTGGTGGAGTAATATAGTTCCTGGAATTTAACACTTCACGGTCAGGAGGTCACATATGCTAAGTTGCTTATTTATATGCCTCTTAAAATTTAAGTCTGTGGGCAGGAGACATGAAGAAATGTGACTTACTATATCAATGAAGAATGTATTGTTCTTTTTCTCCATGTAGATAAAATTAGCAGTGTTGGAACAGTAGATCATACAAAAATGTCATCAGGAACACAGAATTTGCCAATTTTTGAAATGTGCTTGCTTTATGATTCCCTTTTTAAAATTTTAATCATCAGTTTTAAACAATGAGATTTATTGAACTTTTCTTTTTAATGTGGAAGAGAGAGTTACTGTGCACCAATTATTGAAATGCTTGCCGACACCTCCCAGACTAAGTTTGAAGTTAGGTTAGGATCCATTGTAGCCTGAGAGGAGGTGATACATGTCACTTCTGGGTTGAGGCAACGAGGAGCCCTCTCTCTCATTGCCAAAAGTGATGTTGGAGGCTGTATTCCAGATGGTGATTGTCAAATGGAGATGGCCATTCGACTCACATTTAACTATGATATAAGACAAGAGATGGACGTTTTCACAACTTATGGCATAAAGGGCTATAATGAGAACAAAGGTATTAACAAAGTTTTATGGGACAATTAATTCGTTTGTGCAAATATATTGAGCTCCTAGCATGTAACTTATACTAAGCACTTCTTTCTACAGTATCTCCTTCTCACATATTTACCCATTCAAATGTCATTGTGTTCTTTAATTTTTTTAAGTTTATTTATTTATTTTGAGAGAGAGAGACAGAGAGAGTGAGCAGGGGAGGGACAGAGAAGGGGAGAGAGAGAGAATCCCAAGCAGGCTCCATGCTGTCAGCACAGAGCCTGACATGGGGCTTGAACTCACAAACCGTGAGATCATGACCTGGGCCGAAACCAAGAATCGGTTGCTTAAATGACTGAGCCACCCAGAGACCCTCACTGTGTTCTTTAGAGCATGATATTAAGGCTCAGAAAAGTTTTGACTTGCTCAAGGCAAATCTCTGGAAAGGAAATGAGTCAGGATTTGAATCCAGACCTCTTGACTAAGCATCCAGACTTTACTTCTCTGAAGAGCACCTTAGAAGTTTGAGATGATCAAATTTCACTAAACTCAAGTCATTTTTATCTGAGGGCTCTAGTTTTTTCTCTTTAGAAACATATCTCCCTTGAAATGTACCTGGAATGCATAAGTGAAACACTGGCAAATTAATAAAGGAAATCACATCAGTACCTTAAGAAGGGCAGGCCAGGGGTCATGCTAGAAACTACTTGGAAAAAAGAAAATCCCTGCAGCTTTATCATAGTCCATGTGCAGTTCCTTATTGTAGCATTTAAACTCTTGAACACATGTTTGTCTCTTAGCTGCTGGCCTCACTGGCTACTAGCAATAAGGAAGGAGGAAGAAAGAGGAGCTTCTCTCCCCTTCGTGTTAAGAAGGCCAGCTGCATTGCCAGGATCTCCTGAAGGCAAACTGGGGAATTGAGGCTCTCTCTGTTTTTCTGTGCAGAACAATGTTGAACTTTCTGAGAACTGGCATAATGCAGTCACGTGTCTTGTTTCTGCATTCAAAATATTGTCTTTTCATAGTCCTTCAGAATATGTTAAGGAAGGCTCACTGTACATCACAAATCATGGTTTAAATTTCAAAGCATTAGATAAAAATGACCTTATACTGCATTTGTAGATGTCACTCTCAAGCCATCCCAATGTAGTTTCCATGGGAACTAATGTACATCAAAGGAGAAAGAGAAAGAAAGTGACTGTAAGACCAAATTTTCAGTCACTGCCTCTTCTTTCATTGGGAAAACCAAAATGAGCCCCATGTTAGATGCTGATGAAATTAGATTAAATCTTATTCCCCATGTGAATGTAGCTTTTTCTTAAGAATCTAATCTTTAGTACTACACACATGATTATGAAAAAACTTCCCAAAGATTCCCTCCATGTGACTTATAAGTTGTATTCAGAGTCTCAGATGGCAAATGTGCCTCCTTAGGAGAAGGGTCATCGTCATCCATTATTATTGTTGTTATGAAATTATTTGTCAAATTATTATTATTATATAGATTTACCATTTGTGGAGAATCCACTCTATACCAGGCACTTCAATGGAGCCATGAATAAAATTTGCAATCACTCTCACATATGAATACATATCAAGATTGTGTTCTGTCAGCATATGTGCAGTGTCTTGCAGAGACAATGAAGTGTGGGTAGCTGTTACTAATAACAACTACCAAACATCATTGTTAAAGGAACAAGTTGCAGCCATCATTCTAAAACCCAAAACCACACTTTAAGACCACCATGATCTAATTCTGTCTCACAGGGCTCATCTGGAATGTAAAATAAACTCAACACTTTACTTTTTGGGTGGTTGGAGAGAAGCAATGATGTATTATATTCCCAGTCATAATTGAGGCTAATGATATAAAATGTATTTATAGCCCATAGGGAATTAAGTAGAAAAATAGTTAAAGAGAAAAATTCTTAGCTACTAGAGCTGAAAAAATGTTGGATCATGTGATACAAAATGACAATTATAGTAAGAGCTCCAACAATAAGATTTTTTTTATACTGGAAGCTACTCTAATCCTACCAAAAAGCTAGAGAATAATGCCATCATCATCACCACCATCATGATCTTACCATATTCAACACATTTGATTGATAAATAATTTAGGCCAGGCACTTTGCTTGGGCACAAGAGATATAGCAGTGCCAAAGGCAGATAAATCTTTAATTTCCATGTCACAGTTTAGCCGAGAGAGAATGGAAAGAAACCATGGGAGTTGCATAAGTATGAGGTAGGGAGTTCAAAATTATTTTGGGGGTAGCAGTAGCTAATAGACTCAAGAATGGGCAGACACTGGAAAAGGAGAAACTAAGACTACAAACACAGTAATGTATACTTTGTTCTTTTCTTTTTAATCTTATTTTTTATTTTTTAAAATTTACATCCAAATTAGTTAGCATATAGTGCAACAATGATTTCAGGAGTAGATTCCTTAGTGCCTCTTACCCATTTAGCCTATCCCCCCTCCCACAACCCCTCCCGTAACCCTCAGTTTGTTCTCTATATTTATGAATCTTTTCTGTTTTGTCCCCCTCCCTGTTTTTATATTATTTTTGTTTCCCTTCCCTTATGTTCATCTGTTTTGTCTCTTAAAGTCCTCCTGTGAGTGAAGTCATATGATTTTCGTCTTTCTCTGACTAATTTCACTTAGCATAATACCCTCCAGTTCCATCCACATAGTTGCAAATGGCAAGATTTCATTCTTTTTGATTGCCGAGTAATACTCCATTGTGTATATATATACCACATCTTCTTTATCCATTCATCCATCGAGGGACATTTGGGCTCTTTCCATACTTTGGCTATTGTTGATAGTGCTGCTATAAACATTGGGTTGCATGTGTCCCTTCAAAACAGCACACCTGTATCCCGTGGATAAATGGCTAGTAGTGCAATTGCTGGGTCTTAGGGTACTTCTATTTTTAGTTTTTGAGGAACCTCCATACTGTTTTCCAGAGTGGCTGCACCAGCTTGTGTTCCCACCAACAATGCAAGAGATCCTCTTTCTCCGCATCCTCGCCAACATCTGTTGTTGCCTGAGTTGTCAATGTGAGCCATTGTGACAGGTGTCAGGTAGTTTCTCATTATGGTTTTGATTTGTATTTCCCTGATGATGAGTGATGTTGAGCATTTTTTCATGTGTCGGTTGGCCATCTGGATGTCTTCTTTGGAGAAGTGTCTGTTCATGTCTTTTGCCCATTTCTTCACTGGATTATTTGTTTTTTGGGTGTTGAGTTTGATAAGTTCTTTGTAGATTTTGGATACTAATCCTTTATCTGATATGTCATTTGCAAATATCTCCTCCCATTCTGTCAGTTGCCTTTTAGTTTTGCTGATTGTTTCCTTCGCTGTGCAGAAGTTTTTTATTTTGATGAGGTCCCAGGAGTTCATTTCTGCTTTTGTTTCCCTTGCCTCCAGAGACATGTTGAGTAAGAAGGTGCTGTGGCCAAGATCCAAGAGGTTTTTGCCTGCTTTCTCCTTGAGGATTTTGATGGCTTCCTGTCTTACATTTGGGTCTTTCATCCACTTTGAGTTTATTTTTGTGTATGGTGTAATAAAGTGGTCCAGGTTCATTCTTCTGCATGTCGCTGTCCAGTTTTCCCAGCATCACTTGCTGAAGAGACTGTCTTTATTCCATTGGATATTCTTTCCTGCTTTGTCAAAGATTAGTTGGCTATACGTTTGTGGGTCCATTTCTGGGTTCTCTATTCTGTTCCATTGATCTGAGTGTCTGTTCTTGTGCCAGTACCATACTGTCTTGACGGTTATAGCTTTGTAGTATAGCTTGACGTCTGGGATTGTGATGCCTCCTGCTTTGGTTTTCTTTTTCAAGATTGCTTTGGCTATTTGGGGTCTTTTATGTTTCCATACAAATTTTAGGATTATTTGTTCTAGTTCTGTGAAGAATTCTGGTGTTATTTTGATAGGGATTGCATTGAATATTTAGATTGCTTTGGGTAGTATCAACATTTTAACAATATTCCTAAGTGAAAACTGGGCAAATGACCCAAAGGTTTTTCTGCAAAGAAGTGGTCCAATAGAAACTGCCATAGAGTAGAGAATATTATGAAACAAAGTAAGAACCAATAAATAATATGAAGCAGAATATTGAAAGAGGATTTAGGAGAAAAACATTTCCCATGGCCACAAAGGGCCATGGTTTTTCCAATTTAACTATGCTGACATGCAAGCTAAAAGGATCACATTGAATATTCCCTATAGATATTGTAAATCTTTGCATATATTTCCATATACCTACATATACTTTATAAAGTATAGGGCTGATTTTTAAGCAATACTTTTTGTTGTGATTATAAAGTTCTAAATTTAAAAATTAAAAGAAATAAAATTCCTTCATCTATATGGATATAATATTATAATTTGTGTTGGGGGAGAGAGGAGGTGACATACCATCACAGAGGACTTTGGATTCAATTCATGCTTCTCCTACCTGCTGTTAGGTTACTTTAGGTAAGTTAATTAACTTTTCAGGGCCACAGATTCTTCATCTTTAGAATGAAGGTGATAATTACACTTATGTCACAGATTCATTTTAAAGATTAGATATAATATTTGTAACACATATGAAGTGAGGAGGTCTGTAATATGTCGGGGGGAATATTTCCCTCCCTTTTTCTCTTACTTCTGTGTGAAAAATCTCCCTTGGCCTCTCTTCACTCTCACTCAAATGTTGAAAAAGTGGTGGGGAAGAACACAAGGGGGCAGAGGAAGTGATATTGTCTGACTGGGGCATTTGGAAGGAATTAGGCATACATGGCTCTCTTCTTTTGGCACTCAATGTCTGCAGAGAGCTCCATATTCTCAGCTGTGTCTGAGACTGGGTGGAAAGGATCAATTCTGGGCTGGAGTATGGGGAGGCCCTTTATTGCCAAACATCTAAGCTATGTTCTCCAACAAGCTTATCAGAAATAAGGCTTGAAGTTTAACTTTCATCTGCCTGATGACTATATCTGCCTTTGGTTCTGATCTCTGGTGGGAAAAGAGGGTCATTTACTAAACCTGAGCCACACATTATATAATCCTCATTCCACAAGTGATGACTAATAAGAATAAGAGTAGTTATAAAGATGATAGCCTAAGAAAATAAACTATTTAATTTGTATCAGTCATGGCTCTAAGGATTTTGTATATTTTATCTTCACAACTCTATAAATTAGGAACTCCTTGTCATTTAACAGATGAAAAATTGAAGGTTAGGGAGGTTACGTAAAGGACTCGTAATCAATACCTTCTAATTGAAGCAAGTTGGTTTCAAAACCTGCCTCCTTATCTACTATACTAAAAATACCTGAATGAGATATTTATATTGACAAATTACTGTCGATTTTTCTGGAACTCAAAAAGAGCACAAGAATAAAAAAAAGATTTGCAACATTAATAACCAAATAGTTTATTCCTCTCTGAAATAGTTTACTCAGCATCGTTTATTTATATATAATAGGTACCAGGCAGTGGGAAATTCAGGGTGAATAAGATAATGGAACAATGTGACAAATCCTTTAGTAGCAGCATAACAAAGGGTTATAAATAAACCTAGAATGCATTGATTAATTTAGTAAGGGAATAGGACTTGGGTGAGCAAAAGCTAGAAAATATATAAGGGCTTGAATGTTTCAGCAGTCATAGTGGTAAGCCCATGGGGTCTATGATAGAGAGAATGAAAGAATATGCCAGAAAGAAACATGGAATCTCACATGAGAAGGTCCTGAAATGCAATTCTGAAGGTTTTATTTGAAAGAAGTAGAGAGTGAACAGATTTTTTTTCAAGTGTGAATGATGTAATACATGTTTTAGAAAGCTAGTTATATACAAGGAGATTGGAATAGAAGAAGGAAACACTGGTGCCAGGGAGATCCATTAGGGCATTGATTATTATAAGTTGAATTATGCCCCCCCAAAGATGTGTTTAAATTCTAACCTCCAGTACCTGTGAATATAACCTTATTTGGAAATAGAGTATTTGCAGATGTAATTAAATTAAGATGGGGTCATTAGAGTGGGCCCTGATCCAATATGACTGTTGTCCTCATAAGAAACAAACAAAATTGAGACACAGGGATGCCAGGTGACCACCGAGGCAGAGACTAAAGTTATACAGCTGCAAGCCAAGGAAAGCCAAGGATTGTCACCAACACCAGAAGCTAAAAAAAAGGTTTGGGCTTCCTGGGTGGCTCAGTTGGTTGAGCATCCAACTTCAGCTCAGGTCATGATCTCACAGTTTGTGACTTCAAGCCCTACATCAGGCTGGGGCTCGCTGCTGTCAGCCTGGAGCCAGCTTTGGATCCACTGTCTCCCTCTTTCTTTTCTGCCCCTCCCCCACTTGCACTCAATAATAAATTAAAAAAATTTTTTTTTTTAATTTTAATAAAGGAAAAGGCTTGGAATAGATTCTTCCCTAGAGCCTTTAGCAAAAACATGGCCCTGACAACTCTGTGATTTCTGACTTCTAACCTCCAAAACTATGAGAGGATAAATTTCTGTTGTTTTAAGCACCTAGCTTGTGGTAATCTTTTCACAGTAGCTTGAGGAAACTAATACGAGTATTAGAATACTTGAGTCAAGAAATAGTGAGGACTTAAATTAAGGTGGAGGTAATAAATGTTGAAAGGAAGGGGTGTATGGTGGGCCAAGGTTGTTAGGCCTGCTGCAAGACTGAAGAAGCAGGGAGAAGTAGGCACTGAATCGTGGAGGCACAGGGCTCCCTTAAATGGTAATAGAGTGAGTACACCCTTGAATTTTGATGAGCCCCTTTTCACAGCCCTCCAAAACTGCTTCCAGGTCCCAAAAGGGAGGGGACTGTTAAGAAGATAGGACCAGTTCCTCCACCAGCTAGTCTGATTCCAGTAGCCCTGGATGTTTGGCTAATCTTGGAGGTGGTTTAGGAGAAGTGCAGGCCTGGGGCTCTGACCACCAAGCTAGAGCAGGAGCCTAGATATGAAGATTGGCATTGGTTTGATTTTTCTGTCTTCCCATATTTCCCCCCCAATTTAGTAGCATGTGTTAAATAATTTATAAGAAATGAGAAACCAGAAATAATATGTCTAATTTACTCATTCTAGAAATTGGGAAGTAACAGAAAGAAGATAAATGGAAAAAGTTGCTCAAGATCAAGGCCAGTGAATCAGAGAGGAAAGGCCCAAGGCAGCAGAACAAAGCTTCAGTGAAGAGATGATTTTACTTGGAGAGCTAGCCTCTGTCCTTCTATTACTGGTCAGAGAATGGAGAAAACCCAAGCCTGAGACAATCGCTCTGCTAAGTGCCCTTGAAAAGGGTACACTGGGGTCGGCAACAAAGCCTGACCATTAAAGAGAAAAAGAAATAGGATTAGAAAAGAAAAAAGAATGATAGGGAAAATATTTTTTAAGTAAAAAAAAAATCATAAGAGCACAAGTACTGCCACAAGAAAGTAAAGCAGGTAGTTAGGGAGAAAGGCCTGATAACCTCTTTGAAGCTCTGACTACATTAGAAGGCCTTGCAAGATAGTCCTTAATTCTATGTGCAGGGAGAGCACCTTTCCTGTCTATTGTTCTTCTGGATTCTAAACCACTGACCCCTCTATGCTTTCTAAATGGAAAATGACTTCAATTTAAAAGAGTTCCCCCATAGCATTCTCTATATTCCAAATGGGAAAGCCTGGGTTTGTCTTTGTGCATTTCATCTGCAGTAATCTGAAATCTAACACCACTCTCTTCCTTTCTCCAATGATCGAACAAGGGGTGGGCAGCAACAAGGATCCGTGGGCGAGGGATAAACCCAGAATAAGATGAGAGTATTTAGACCTTCTGACTGTGTATGCTATGACACTAAAGACTCTAACAACACGCTAACAGTAAACATAAATATGTCTTCGTCAGAGTATCAAATTTCTTGCCCTGTCTGCATATTGTATCTAAACATGGACATTATAAAAAACTAATAAAAAATAAACATGGACATTATAAAGCTGAGTGGAAATAAAAGAGAATAATTTAATTAATTCATTCAAACAGGTGGTGAGGTTTTTTTTATTTTTAGTTTTTGGAAGTTTATTCATTTTTGAGAGAGAGAGTGGGGGCTGGAGGGGCACAGAGACGGGGAGACACAGAATCTGAAGTAGGCTCCAAGCTCTGAGCTGTCAGCACGGAACCCAACACGGGGCTCAAACTCACGAACCATGAGATCATGACCTGAGTCAAAGTTGGACGCTCAGCCGACTGAGCCACCCAGGAGCCCATTTTCAACACTATGTTAAATAACAGTGGTGAGAGTGGACATCCTGAGACAGGTTCTCTTCTTATGTCCTCTTAATAGATGAAGAAACTGAGGCTCAAGATCCCATAGATAGGGTGAGGTTGAGCCAAGTTTGGAACTCAGATAATAGGAGTCAAGAGACTGTGTGCTTAAATTAACCTCTTTATAATGTCACCCTGCATCATGTAATGTGGTAGGCAAGAGGAGTCAAGGCTATAGGAGTTCAGAAAAGGGAAAGGTTGATAGGGAAAGATATAGTCAAGGCATGCTTCAAGGGAGAGGTAGTACATGATCTTGGCCTTAAAGGATATGCAGATTTGAGTCAGCAGAGAGTGAAACGGAGGGCCCCCAGGTTGGAATGAGAAAGCATTGAATGCAGTGCAAAGTCAACATAAGACAGGACTATAATGAGGGACTCCTTTGAATGGGCTGTGTGAGAAGTAAAATAAGTCAGACAAAATCAAGCTGGATTAAAGAAGACCTTGGCCATCAGGCAGAATATCTGACATCATAGGAAATAGGAAACTGCCAAGGGTAGTATTAGTCTAACTCAAGTATTGAAGGCACTAACAATGGTATGCAACGTGGATTGTACCTAGAGGGAAGCCCAAAGATTTGTAAGGAGATTTGTAAGAAATAATGATATGAAAAAAGTTTTAAAGGAAAAGTGACAGGACTCACGGACTGTGATGTGTTAAAGGAAAGTAAATGAACTCATCATACTAACAATAACCAATTTTTACTGAGGATGTACTATATGCTATAATCATTGACATGTAATCATGCATTAATTTTCATTATGATTTAGAAATTAAACCAAGGTATGTTCTAATCCTAGAATTTCTGTGATTATCTGTCAAAGTCAACTAAGACATCAATTTTTTTCAAATAGTATCATGAGGGGTATTATAATACCACTTAACAGAGTGAGGGAGTATGGAGGTTTAAGGGTAGGGAATGATAATTTTGATTGAAGGCAGGCACACTATTCGAGTGTAGTATAACCTATTGGGTAATAATAATAATAATAATGATAATAATAGCATAGTGCTTATTATATTGTTCTACATACATGTCATAACTCAGTTAAGATAGAAATACTTATAGTGCTCCCTATTTAAATAACAATAGACCTTATATGTCTTTATAGTATGCTACACACTGAGATAAGTTTTTATTATTTTTTACTATTTTTTAAAGGTGTTGTTTATTTTTTTTATTTTTCTTCTTTGAGAGAGAGAGGGGGTGCAAGTGAGCAAGGGGCAGAGAGAGGGGGAGAGAGAGAGAGAGAGAGAGAGAAGAATCCCACAAGGGGCAGAGAAAGCAAAAGAGAGAGAGGGAGATAGAAGTGGGGCTCACCCGAAGGGGAGATCGAGCTCACCCAAAGTCAGGCTCAAGCTCACATGATGCAGGGCTCAAACTCATGAACGGTGACATCACGATCCGAGCTGAAGTCAGATGCTTAACCGACTGAGCCACCCACACGCCCCATGAGATAAGATTTTGAATGTATTAACTCAGTTAATCCTCAAAACACACACACACACACACACACACACACACACACACACACACACATACACACACACAAAGACATGAAGTAAATACTAACATCTTCATTTTCCAGATGAGGAATCTCTAGTTCAGAGAAGTTATATAACTTACCTGCCATCACAGAACTAATGAGCAGCAGAGTCCATATGTGAAGCCAGGTGGCTCTGGTTCTAGACTGTGTGCCCTTAACAACAGTTCTACAAGATCATGAGCTTTGAGGTCACACCAGCCTGGATTCAAGTATCAGCCTTGCAACTTACAATTTGTGAAACATTGAATGTGTTCCTTTTTGTCTCTAAGCCTGTTATTCCATAGTAAATAGAGGGCTAACTATGGAGATTAAGCTCCATTACCTAAATCTGTGTTTAGCACAGTGTTTCCACATAGGAAGTACTCACTGTGTGTTTTATGAATAAGTAAATGGATAAAACACATTACTCATGCTACACAGTTAACATTTTTTTTGTATACTACTTAACATTATTTAATTTTTCTGCAAATGGATTTTTCTTCTGAATCGATCTAGACTGTATTCATTCTGAGGGCAAGACATGTGCTTTTTATGTCTATATTTGCTCCAGTGCTCCAAAGAGTAATGTGAACACAGTAAGCTGCTCCATAAGGATAACCTCCATGAATGAAACACCACTATGGGCCAGACATTGCATTAGGTATTTAAGTCTCTTAGCAATCCTATATAGGGAGTACAAACACAAATTCCAAAAATAGGACTGTACCTTATAGAGATAAAGTGGTTCTCCCATAGTCACATAATCAGTCCATGCAGTATCAGGAATCAAATCCAGCTCTGTTTGTCTCCAGAATACTTGAGCTTAACCATTATGCCCTATTGCCTCCCCAAAGCCCTGATTGATGAGTAATTTGACAATGTGTCAGGGTCCATCATCACCTGCTTTTGGAGAAGATCTTCTTGTGTCTGTAGTCCTGGTCTGTTTGGCAGACTTCCAAGCTCGTGGCTTTTCCATAGGTCCTTCCTCTTAGAGACTCAAGCACAGTCTGTAGAACCAAGAGATAAGACACAGAAAGAGGTTGCTGTTGTAAGTGGCCCTGCTAGGACATGGAGGCAGGAGGAAGTTTCCTGCCTTCTCAGTATATTATGACTTGAGCATTCTCTGCTTAATAGCCTCTAACTGATCCACTGTGAAAATTCAGTACTCAACGGGTCCTCAACATTTCTGATTTTGTACCCGTGGTGAAGTGACCTTGTGGCTGATCAAAAAGAGAATCTTTAAAGCTCACAGTGGAAAAAGCATGGCTCCTAACCTTCTACAGAATTGTTTTTAATACTTCCTGCAGGCTGTTATTGGTATCTTTATTTAGGCTGTATTTCTTCACTTCAGTGTCTATGTTTAGCAGATATATAAAGGAGCAAATGGGTTTAATGGCCTGAAGTGGCAGAGCAATGATATGTGGGCCTCCTCAGAGCAACAAAAGATCAAAAGACCATGGGGGAAACTTCCTGTTTCCTGGTGACTAAGAGTCAAATTTCTTTTACCTGTGAGTCAAGGGGAAATTCATGACCACCCTGTATACTTTGAGTTCTTCCTTTGAAAGACTCTTCCTGCAGATAGAGTATGACAGGCTGGGGGACAAGGGAGTTTCTTTAAAGGGCCATGCAGATAATCCTCTCATCTGATTTACTTTGTCTCACTGTGGGTGGTATAGACTCACATTCCCCTTAGGGGTAATGCAGGGTTTTAATCAAACTAAACAGATAAGCACTGGATCTGGGCATGTACACAATCTAGGAACTGCGGACTTCTCTAGGGCTCTGCATCCTGGATCCCAAGGAGTAGTGTGGGCACTATTAGATCTATTTGGAATCACTCCTCTGCTTTGCCATTCATATCACCCCTGCCATATCACCCCTGCCATATGCTCCCACCGAATAGGGTATGACTTCCTCATCAGGTAGCTCTGATTCTGATTCCAGGTTCTTTCTCTTATTGACTATGTGATCTCAAGTAAGATATAGGACTTTCCAAGTTCTGTATCTTCATCTGAAAAATGGAGACAATGACAGTACCAACCCTATGGGTGTATTGTGAAGAATGGAACTAAGTATATAAAATAATAACTAGACATACGAAGACCCCAATGAATGGGTACTGATAGCACAGGCAGCTAGAATACTTTTCACCAGATTGATCAGTTCTGTATTTCTGTTTGAAGGCAACCCGAATAGACCCTCAGAAGAAATTCTCGCCTTATTCACAGTAAAATCAAAATAGTCAGGGGAGAGAAAAGTTTATTTCATAAATTATTTAGCGTAAGCTTCCCCTGTATCCACCCTGAGTTAATTATGAACACTAAAACCACTTTGCCTCACTTTCTTATTTTTGCCATATATTAAAGTGGGAACAAAAAACTCAGTACTGCCCCAACATTGGATCAGATGATTAAATAAATCTTCTAAGTCTGAATGTCTCCTCTTCCTTTCTTCTCCTTGATGAACAACATACTAAGCATAGGGCAAAGGAACTTCCTTTGGTTGCTGCCTCACAATCTCCCTCGCTTCCCTCATGTGTATGGAAAGTGACCAAAAGCCAACCAACAAATGCAAGTCTTACTAACTCTGATGACCTGTCACCAACTCTGACTGCCCTAACCTGCCCTGAGCCATTCCATTTTTGTGTCACTGGGGTGATACAGGGACATGTGACCATTTCGCCATGGTTCTACATTACTGAACCATGTTGGGTGGGTGTGAGTGTGGGTGTGTTTGTGTTTTTTTCAATCATTACAGTTATTTTTGAGTATTTATTTTATTTTATGAAAATTTCCATTTTCACTTCTGCTCTACTTCTAAGCAGATCCCTCCCTGGTTATTAAAGAAAAAGGTCCAGGTATGCTGGTATATTCACAAGTGTTATCTGTAACTTTTTTTCGTGCCCAAATAATGCAGTGTTCTTTGAATTCACAGATGCTTTATATTATCGCCCAGGTTTGGTATTCACCCTTTAGGGTATTTAGACACATAAAAGGTCATTCTTTGTCTTTACCATGACAGGCAGAGCGCTCTTGGCAGTTTGGGATGAAGACAAGGGATGTTAAATACCTTGCCATCCATGAGAACTTTAAGACACAATGAAAATTGTGCCCGCATACCAACACTTCCTTTCTTAGGAAAACTGCAATTATTTGTTCCTTCTCTTTTTCCTATTGGAGAAATTAACTAAGTCTGTGCATCTCAAACAGCATCTTTCATTCAAACTCAAATTCAAGTCTTGACTACTAAACACCTATAACTGTTAAGTACTTCTTCATTCAGTACCCTGTTTAACCCTCTGAAAGAACTCTTTCTTGTAAGCTTCTTATTATCTCTCTTATTGATAGGGAAACTAAAGGTTCAAGAAAGAAAATGACTGATCCATGTTCTGATACTGAGTTCAGTACAATTCCACTACTTCTGCTGCTTCTATGATATCAACTTTTATAGCATTATCAGGACTACTAAAAATGTTCGTGGTAGTTATCTCCCAAAGAAAAGAGGAAAATATGAAGGAAAAGAGAGTAAGAAAAAAAAAAGTAAATAAAACTCAGTTTCAAAAACCCAGAGTCTAAGTTATATATAAAAGAACTTTTGAAAAGTGGCTAGGTGAATTTATGTCTCTGCTGACATCATGAAATAACAACTTTCAATTCAAAACTCATTCCTGCTATATATTTTTCTCGTATCTATTTTAATTAAAAGGTTTAACTTGAATATTAAACTTTTATGTCATCCTTATGTATTTGACCCTCTGGAATACTGCTGAGTAATATGACATTCACAAGATTACTATTGTGTCCACTTACATGATTTAGAATGTATTCTCAATAACCAAAGTGTTCTCCCGACTCTTTGAAGCCCAGCCATCCTGTTTTAGAGAGCCTTTCACTCAGGCTTTCAAACCACTCTACACACATCTCTTTATTCTCCTTTATTCTATAAATTGGGAAATAGATCAAATACAAGTTAAGTGGCGTATAGAGGTCAATAGCAGATTACTTGAAGAACCGGGGAAAGACATCACTCTGGACTCACAGTTATCACTCAAATAATTTGACATTTCTTCAGAAGGCTGAGTTAGCCTGTGAATGTAGTAGGCAGGTTAAAGAGATTATTTTTCCATGAGGTGTTCTCAAGAAGATTCACAATTAACTGCAACTCATCCAGCACCTCCTTTTCCCCTGCCCCAAACTGTGTATACAGAAATCAGGTTCACTGTTCATCCTTTCTTTTTATTTGTTACATCTGCTAGAGACCAATGAAGATAAAAAAATATTTAGAGTTTGGGGTTTAATATAAGTTCCTGAATGCAGTTGCTTGATACAATGCTTTTGTAAACAAGTAACCAAAGTATTTTTGCTGTGTTTTTGATAAAACACTGCTAACTGACAAAAAAAACTTCAAGGAAATTACTCACATTTAAAAGTGATTCTTAAAATCCCTAATGGCATTAAATAAATAACACTGTTGAGGGGGTCTAGCTCAGGGGTCTGCAAACTATGGCCCTGTGGTCAAATCTAACTGCTGCCTGTTTTTATAAACAAAGTGTTATTGGAATACAACCTCCTCCCTTATTCATTTGCATTTTGTCTATGGCTGCTTTCATGCTACAACTGCCAAGCTTGAGTAGCTGGGACAGAGACTCTATGGCCTTCAAAGTCTACGATATTTACAATCTAACCATTTACAGAAAAATTTGCCAACAACAGTTCTAGATTAAACAATAGATCAGTCCTGGCAGGTATGAATAGTAACCTTGACTATCTTATATCACTCATAAAGTTTAATTTCCAAGATCCCAAGTAAAACTTTCCAAATGTCCTTCCTTAAGACCACACATCAAGTTTTGAACTCTTCTCTGAACAGGTCACTTTGCAAAAGTCAGATGAGGAAAGCAGATGATGACAATTTTGCTGAAAGACCACTCCACTTACGTCAGGAAAAAACAAGCAAGTGGGAACGTATTTGGAGACCTCAATTTTCCATACTTTGCTCTAATTACTAGAGTACTGTACATGCATATCTCTTATCTTTGAATTTCTTGGCATGAATTTGGTAGTACAGTATTACTTTGATTATGGCTTCTTATATCTGGCATAAATATATTCCCTCTGTGCATATTCTTTTTAGATGCAGCACAAAAAAAGCATGAGTCTTCCTTTTTTTCCCTCTCTTGCCTTTTTCTTTAGGAGAAGCAGCTGTGAAGTCATAATTATGTTCACTTCCCACTGGCAACTGGCAAGCCCTTTATTTTTGTGTATTTGGAGCTCACCAAGAATAAAGTCCATTCCCTCCTTGAGGGGCCATTATGCCATTCCATCTAGGAATTCACAGTTTGCCAGTTCCTAAAACATTTATTGTTATAAATAGCTTTGTGCTCTTAAAAGGGGGGCCCTTATGAAATGAAGTAAGGGGAAAATCTCAAAAGAATATGAAAAAAAATCAACATCATCTCCAAGATATAGCAACAAATTTGCTAGCTTTTAAAAACTTATAATTATCATTGGTGGTTAATTGGTGCCATAGATTACACAGTACTGACATGTAATTTTCTAAAACAAAGAGCTTTTTATTGTGTTACATTGTGCTGTAGATTTAGGGACTTTTTATTTTATTTTTACACATTGAAGAACAAAGGGCGAAAGTCTTGAAACATGCAAGGATTTAGATAATGAATTGCACCCTAAATTTAGAAAATATATCAGACAATACAGAATGATTCATGGTAGGAATTTGTGATCCTGCAAAGGCAAGTTATTGGGACTTTTGTTTATAAATAAGCCAACTTCTCTTGGCTCAGACCTGGATGTGAGCCAGCAACATTAATGAACATTTCTTCTGCTTCACACAGACCTTCAAAAAGGTCAGAACCAGAGTACTTTATTTATGTTTTATGGGAAGATGTATTTAATGTTTGTGAATCCATTTGGATAATAACATTGATTTTAATGGGCTGATAGATGTATTTGTCTTTTAATGTCCATTATGATAATGATCACCTAGAGCCTATGAAAAATTCAACATTTACTTGTTGATTAGTCAGTTTTTTCTTCATAGGTGCTCTTGCTTCTTAACCAAAATTTTTAGGAATCACTAGCCCTCAAAAGGTAACCCCATTTGTCTGAGGGTATGAACAGACTGTAGATTCACGATTCTGGCTTTACCCTTTGTCTGGAAAAGCAACCTTGGATTTGGTATTTAATGTCTTCTTTGCTGTCTGGCCTGTGAAGAAACACTTCTGAGGGGAGATGGATGTTTGTCTATGACTCTATTGTTTAAAGAGTGGGGCTCTTTCTGCACGAAGGTCAGAAAGAAAGACTGGGAGCCCAAATGAAAGCATTCGTACTTTGTAAACATAGACCACATGCCCCAATCTAAATTGAATTGATGGTAATGCTGCAAAGCAAAATGTAGCAAACTTAGGAATGAACCCAGAAGGCACAGGGCCTGAGTAAACTAAAAAGAAAGCAAAGGGAGACCTCAGGAGCCCTCTGCATCTAAGGTGAGTTTCTCTTTTGAATTTTATTTCTTAAACAAGAGTATCACACACAGAGATGTACTCATGGAATTTGCATTCAGTAAGTGATGACTTTTTGACATTTAGTTCAAGTTTCCTTTCAAGAGAAATGGTCCAACTGGTACTTTGGAATTACTTCGTAATTAAGCAGACCTTTTGGTATACCATATGCAACCACCAAATCTAAAGTCATGGATCCTATAGCCTTTCCAGCATTTTTAAATCTCACGTTTTAGGATGATTTAATATTTTATTTAGAGAAAAAGACAGTGAAATACAGGCAGTATGCCTTTAAGCATAAAAAATATTCTCTCACACAGATAATGAGAACTCTGACCCCGATTTGCTATTCCAGTGGAAGCTGCAACCAGCACCACTACCAGCCATAATAGCCAATGGATTGGCGATTCCACAGTGGGCTTCACTTGAAATCAATAGATAAATCCAGGAGACAGAGCAAGAAAACATAAATAAAGACAATAGTAAATAAAGGAAGTAAAATAAATATGCATCTGTAGATAAACTGATAAAATAAATTAATAAATTAATGGCGATAAGGCATCAATTTTCTGTCTGATTTACATGACCTCATTTGCACTTTTTTTTATTTTAGAGAGAGGGAGTGTGAGTGGGGGAGGGGCAGAGAGAGAGGGAGTGAAAGAATCCCAAGCAGGCTCCATGCTCAGTGTGGAGTCCCACATGGGGCTCCATCCCACGACCCTGGAATCATGACCTGAGCCAAAATCAAGAGTTGAATGCTCAACCGACTGAACCACCCAGGTCCCCCCTCATTTGTACTTTTATACTGGTTTGCTCTAAAATGGTAACTGCGAATTGGTTGAATTGGTACTGTAGTCACTGGTTAAGATTTGTCAGTAGGAATATTACACGGTACCACAGGGTCACCTTGCTTTCCTATCTCTGAAGTTCCTTTAGTTCTTTTATTTATTCACCAATTTATTTATTCAACAAACCTCCATTAAACATCTGCCATGATTCAAATTTTGAGTCTCTCCCTTCCTTAAAATTGCAAATTATACATGTAAGAAATCAATTTAAAAAATAAATAAATGTGCTTTTAATTTTCATCTCCATTAAGAAGAAATGTGTGCTTTTTTTGTGTGTTTTTTTTTGCCTTTTTCGTTTTCAGAGATAAATATGCTACTATTCTGTACATTTTTAATCTTTATAGGAACAGTCTGGGAAGTTTTGGGGAAGGGCAGAGTTTATCATATTAACTTCAAAAGGTCAGGTATGTAACTCAATTCTCATTTGTTTCCATTAAGAATATGTTAGGAATCCATAAACTTATATAAACTTTAAAATATTCTGAGATTTGGTAAGGAAATCCAAGTCTACCCAGTTCAAACCTTTAGGATATGCCAAACTCCAATTGTTTTATCTTAAATTATTTTTTTTAATATTATTTACTTTAGAGAGAGAGAGAGAGAAAGAGAGAGAGAATGAGCAGGGGAGAGGCAGAGAGAGAAGGAGACACAGAATCCGAAGCAGGCTCCAGGTTCTGAGCTGTCAGCACAGAGCTGGACACAGGGCTTGAACTCACGAACCGTGAGATCATGACCTGAGCCGGTTGGCCACTCAACCGACTGAGCTACCAGGTGCCCCAAAACTTCTTATTAAATGTCAGGTATTTGCTCTCCAAATCTTAGAACAAGTAACAGCACTGTGGTTAGAGAAACCCTGTCCCCTGCCCAAAGACTTTCCAAATCTGCTCATTTAACCTCTTGGGTATGTCATTTGCTTCCTGAAGCAAGACTAACAGTATTTCTTTTCTCTGGTCTGTCTCTTAACAAAAATGTGAAGTAATCAGAATATAGCGCACTTGTTGTCAGCGCCCCTTTCTGTGTTCCTTTCTCCTCCACACTGTCACTGATTTTCCACCTATAGGTGGATGTGACTCAGAGGAAATGAAGAAACATTATATTTCCTGCACCCTGTATTGTGGAATAAATTAAAATCTGCCAACAGTTGTTCATTGCGTATGTACAATGGATAAAAGAGCTAAGGTCTGGGGGTTCAAAGATAACAAACACAGTTCATACTCCTGAGTAAATAGGCAATTTCAGAGATGGGACAGAAACAATCATATAAGCCCAATGTGATGTGCTATAATTTAGGCATAGATAATATGCTCCTAGGGCAAAGAGGAAGGAATAATTCCAACAAATTGGATGGGAATAGCTGGGAGGTGCTGAGGCAAATTTCTTGGAGCCTATAGCATTTGAACTGATCTGGAAGGATGATTATAAAAGATTTCAATTGACAGAGAAAGCAAAGGTAGAGAAAACTGCATGAGCCAATGCAAGAACATTCTTACATTCTCAGCTTTTTATATTCTCACAGGACATTATCTTTAGCAATGTAAAAATGATTACACAAGGTAATAAACAAGCTATAGAGTGATCAAGAAAAAGGCCTCTGGGACTAAATGTTCTGCCTTCAATCACTAGACTAAGACCTGGGCTGAGGGGATTAACTCTCTATTCTGTAATATTGCCAATTATGCAATAAGGATAAGAAGAACACTTCCCCATTGGAGCATTCTTTATAGTTACTTTTATAAAGACTTAAGTGTATGGAAATCTGGGCCCAGTGACTGACACACAAACACTCAATAAATGATTCTAATGTTTTCTTATCATGATTATTATTTCTGCCAATAATAATTGTATACCTAATAAAGATAATTATTTCTCCACAAAATCAAGAGGCAATTTAAATATAAAACAAAATTTTAAACTAAAGATATTTATACTTAATAGAATTTTTAACTCAGTTACCTGATGGGAAAAGGATTTAGGAGAAATAAGGGAAACATTCTAGCATCTTTCAAATCACATGAGGTAGTTGACTCTATATTCCAAAGGTTTACTATCTTTGCTCAGTGGCATTCATATTGCCATAGAGAAGATTTGCTGGTTCCAGGGCATTATGCTGACATATAGAATATTCCATCTACATAAGATTTGGGTTATGGAGCTTTAGAATTATTAATCTCACTGATGATAGTATGGTTCCTTGGGTTACTAATTAAAGTATGGAATGAGGAGGACAATGAACACACTCTCTTTTTCACTAAAGAAAAAATCAGTATCTTTTAAGAGCTATTAAACCAAACTCTACTAAATATTTTTGAAATATGTGTTAATTCTTTCCACAAATTTGCTAAATAAGAAGGAGGGGAATCTTATAAGTCTTCAAGCAAATAATGAGACCCTGTGGGGTCTTGTCAAGCCCTACTCTGTTCTATAGCTCACAGAATGGGTCCAGCAGAAGGAATTTAGGGGAAAAAATGCTAATCCTCACCACACTGATGGCCCTATCCAGCCACTGTACAAGCTTCAGCATCTAGGACTGGCTTCTGTTCCCAAGTGTCCTGTCATCTCCCCTCTATAACACTCTTTCATCTGAATGTTATTCAGAGAGAATTCTATTACTATCCATCAGTTGCACTATGCATCATTCGGCATGTATATTCTTTTGCCTATCCACAGAAATTGTGGAAGCACCAGCATTTCTTCAGCCCTTCTAAATCAGTACTTGATAGTTCACTCAATCCATATTTTAGTTTGCACATACAGGCTCTCCTTGTATCTGATAGTATTTATTTAATTAACAAATAAGAAATAATTCCTGTGTCTTCTAACTGTATCTAAGAAAATTTTCCCTTTACCACACCATTTTAGAATGTTTATTTACAATATGCTAGAAAGATAATCATATTCTTAGCAATTTTTAATTAATATAAAATGTATAGTATCCCGAAGTTTATTTTGTTATAGCTATATCTGTCATTTTTTAAAGAAAGCCTCTGCCCAGAAAATGTGGAAGAAATCATCTGTCTCAAGAGCTTGGTGTTCTTGACTATTCTGAAATTCTTTAAATAAAATATAATATGGAAAATGTGTTCTGCATGTCAAGACTGTTTCACTGTGAGGCCTTCAGAGCCAGAAAACAGGCTTAAGATAATTAGACATGAACAAAACACTTCAGCCACTTTTTTTTTCATCTAATAAGGAAGTGATTATTATAAGATGGGCCATGAGTGCCCAGACAACAGGTATAGATTCTTTCTAAAATTAATTTTAAAAATAGGCAATATCTTCTTAAGAATCTCGGCATTTAAATCCTCTCTCTTTACATGTTTTTGCAAGAAACATGGAACGTATGAAAGAAGATGAATATAATCAATAGCAGTTTAATAACACATTTACCTGAATTAATCAGATTATCCACAAACAGCTCATTAGCGGCAATAAAAGTCTATGGAGAATGAATCTAATATGGGGCTGTATGTAAGTCTCTAATATTTCAAGGAAGATTTTTCTGTTAATCACATATGAAAGATGCAGTCACTCATGATAAATAATTGTTGGTCCTCCTAAAAAACATAGGGCAACTCAGGGGCACCTCAGTAAGTTTTTACTGCACCAAAGATAACAAATTCATGAACAAAAAAGAGATTTTTCAATCTAGAGGAAAAGATGAAAGGTTTTAAGCAGCAGTGGTCATCACCAGGAAAACTCAGGTTAAGTTAACAGTTTTCTAGGAAGACACCATCGTGGACGACACTGCAGAAATTAACCTAACCTGGAAGTTCATTGTGTGTTCCATTTAACTTTTCTATATGGCAGCAAACTCCTTGTTGTAAGGTCCTACTGGGAATGAAGTGACCCATTCCCCAACTCATTCATAGAGGCACAAAAGTGAAGACTGATGTATTCATTATGCTGTTGTTGTTTTTGAACTACAGAAACTTCAATATTCCTTAGCTGTGAACAACTAATAATGGATTATTTCCCTTACTTGATACTATCTGTAAGGTTTTTTCTTTTTATTAAGACTTTGGTTATTTTTAAAAGCAATTTAAGGTGTATAGCAAAATTAGGGGTAAGGTACAGAGATTTCCTGTATACCCCTGCCACCACAGGTGTGTAGCCTTTCCCATTGTCCATGTAATGCACCAGAGTGGTACATTGGTTACAACTGATATAACTACATTGACACATCATAATCACCCAAAGTCCATAGTTATTACTAGGGCTCACTCTTGGTGTGTTCATTCCTTGGGTTTGGGCAAATGTATAAAGAAATGTATCCATTATCCTGATATCATCCAGAGTTTTTTCACTCTCCTAAAAATCTTCTGGACTCTGCCTATTCATCCTCCCCCCCCCCCCCCCGCCCCCGCCCCGGCCCCACCATGCTCCAAGTCCTAACAACCACTGGTCTTTTCACCATAAGATAATCGTTTTTGTCATTGTTCTTGTTTAGCCAGGAGCTCTCCATAGTTTTGTCTTTTAAAGAATGTCCTATAGTTGGAATCAGATAATATGTAGCTTTTCCAGATTGGCTTGTTTCACTTAGTAATATGCACTTAGGTTTCTTCCATGTGTTTTCATGACTTAGTAGTTCATTTCCTTTTAGCACTTAGTAGTATTTCTTTGTGTGGATGGACCACACTTTATTCATCCATTCACCTACTGAAGAACATTGTGCTTCCACGTTTCTACAGTTATGAATAAGTCTGCTACAAACATCCATATGTACATTTTTGTGCGAACATAAGTTTTCAGTTCCTTCAGGTAAATACCAAGGTGTTAATTGCTGATCGTCCAGTAATAACATGTTTAGTTTTATGATAAAATTGTCAAACTATCTTCCAAAGTGTCTGTGTCCTCTGAGCCATCTTCATCACTCACTGGAGACGTGTATCATTCTAAGCCAATGATATCAACCATAACTGCACTGTGAACAGTAATCCTATCTTTCTCTCAGCATTCCCTTTCCTCCTAATTAAGGGTGTTATGCATAGATGTTCTTCTTTCTTCTCTGACTTTCATCACTTAAAACTTTGTTGATTTCACCTGAGACAAACCTACATCCATATTTAACCATCTTTACTGCTTCCTTTTCCCTTTCAACTCTTCCCCACTTACCTGACTAAAATTTCTATTCCATTTTTCTGTTTCTTCTTCTATAAATTCCAGAAATAGCCCCAATTTGAACAGAAAATACAAGAATAATTCAAATAAAAAGAAATCCATGTTTCAAAGGTAATTTATTTATAATTAGAAAAAAACCAATGCCTTTATCTTCAAAAATTCCTAAAAATATTCTGACCTCCCTTTCAGAATTTCTATAAAATATATCAACTATATCTTCCTTCTCTTTTTAGTAATCAAGCTTCTTATTAAGCTATACATATTCAAAATAAATAGTACACTAGTTTATCCAATTGGAGCTAACATTCTATTGCATATATTACATTATAAACCCTTAAGGTATATTATATGTTAATTACACTTTGGAAGTTAGCCTAAAAATCTAACTGCAGTGGTCAAACAACTAATTCACTAGGATACTTTTAGAAAATAACTAATTTTCAAGTTGGGGGTTTATTGTATAACTGTATGAAATCATAAATCTCAAATAAAGTTTTTAAACTATATGACTTCAGTATCAAGATACTTCATATTTTTGCTAGGCTGCCCTCCGTGTTCAACTTTATCTCTAGTGACTATATCAAAATAGAACAGATCTGAAAGCAAAAACAAAGAATTGAACTCCAAACATGAAACAAGTAACAAACATAAAATATCTCTGAGAAATGCCTTATAATTCTAAAGTAAATGTAGAAATATATTTTCACAGAAATACTGCTTATGAAATTAAATCGGTTACAAACAATAAGGGAATAATTTGAAAGAGCCATTAATTAGATTAATGGAACAATTTCACTCTCCCTTTATCTCTAGATGCCATATCCAGCATAATAAATTATACTGAAGTTCATTGTTGTTGTTTTTATTTCAGTCTGGTCGAAAATACTGAGTGAAATACAAAAAGCAGACGAACAAATGAAGTCCAAATGAATTAAGTATAGCTCCTGGTATAACTCATAGTTAATATAAATTGAATGCCCTCTCTGTGTAACAAAATTTTACCATAGAGATAGGCTAGAACTCACATTCATCATGTGTTTGCAAGAATGAATCACTTCCAGAACCCATCCCAATAATGAAACAATTGACCTTTGGTATCTATAGCAGGGTTGACAAGCAGCTCTAAACTGATGCAAAATCTTACTTATTGGTTTGGAGGCCCAGAGTTCTGTGTTAAGGATTCTGAGGTCACTTCTGTGATGAATGACAATGCTGTCAACATGCTTAGCAAATGGCTGATCTAAGACTCCCCTAATATTAATGTCCATGATAGCAAATAAATTGCACTCATTTTGCAACATCCTCTTAATCCATGGCAACTATCAGGTGTAATAATGGCCATGAGCAGGAAAAGAAGTGAAGTAATATGAATACCATTTATTTGCTATCTTTGACCCAAAGAGTATTTGAAAGGTATTTTCTATGACTCAGAAGTACAGAGGCTCTTTGTGTTGCCATGTTTATAGCACCTGAACCCTTCTATTCACTGCCCTGTGGAGATTCTGTTCCAGGGTCACTGGGAAAGGTGCTATTATCACTGATAGATCAGAGCACATTTGTGCCTAGAGTTAGAATGAAAATCATCTTTCCATAGATATAAGACTATGCATGACCATTATATATTAATATAGATTATATGTATATATATGTTAATATATATTTGTTCAACAAATATTGAGAAATATAGTATAGTTAGGATTAATACACATATATTAAATATAATTTTAGTAATAGACTTTGTGATGATTCCTGGTTTAATATTAAAATTCTGGATAAAATGCCATAATATCATGGATTTTGATATCAAAGGAGCTGTAGCTCCAACATTTACCTAGTACACTGACATCTCACTTTTTCTCTCTGAGTCTACATATTTTCAAAATATAGCCAGGTTTCAAACTTCAGAAGGTTGAATGAGACAAACCAAATAAGATATTAAATATGTTTTGTGGCTGTAAAAAATGCTACCCAATACCGGGTATCCCAACTGATATGTTACCTTCCCTTTCTCACTCCTATTCTTAGTGCTTTCTTATCCTTGATTATGTTTCAAGCTGTCCAGAGAGTCCAAAGTGACTTCCCAAAGGCTTGGCTTCCTTTCTAAAAGTTTCAAATAAGGCTTTTGGGTGTACCTCTTTTCTTCTGAGGATAGGCTCCAGACAAGAGAGAAGGTGATGGTATGTGAACTGGTTGCCTGGGTGATACTTATCTAGTTAGTCATATAGAGAAATGTAAAAGCCCAGTAATTAAAGTCATCCTAGCCTGGATGCTGGATGTAGCAGAGGGGATTCCGATGAAGGAAATGTTAAGGAATGAATGAAGTCAGACCAGCTTGGAAAATTAAAATTTAATAAAAGTTCATTATTTTAAAGTGAAGGTAAGGACTTCTCCTATTCCATACTTTCTTAAAAAGAACAACACCAAGTAAATGGTCCTAAGAGCAATTTTCAGTCCTTTGTAGTTATTAATTTGTAATCACTGCCCATAATTTTCACTAGCGACCATAAGAGGGACAGTCATAAATACAAGGAAGGGTATATACAAGGCCATTCCAAACCCAAGTTAGCCCTACCTACCTGGATACAGAAAATGAGTGCTGCAAGCCACAGTAATCATACTTGGGAGAAAGTACTCAATAGAAAGTGGAATAGTTTTAACATCTAGACCAACGGCCAGCAAACTAGACCCACAGGCCAGCCCTGTTTTTATAAATAAAGCTTTATCGCAACATAGCTATGTCCATTCATTTGCTATCATCTATGACTATTTTTGCACTACAAGGGCAGAGAGTTATGACAGAGATGTATGGCCTGAAAAGCCTAAAATATTTATTATTCAGCCCTTCAAAAAACAAACAGTAAATAAATAAACTAAAAAAATAAGCCAAACCCAATCAAGACTGTAACTCCCTTAGAGTGAAAATTATTAAGGATTGGAAATCAAAAGGACGATGTAATGATTTCATTGAAATTTTGTGTGTATTGCCATTATTTCATTCAATCAGCAAATAATTGTGTGGGTTCCATATGTCCTAGACATAATAGGAGATACAAAAGCATAGCAGTGCAGCTATCCTACTATAATGGAGGGAGCTTGGTGTTATGAAGACTTGAACTTGAAACTTCACTTATGAATTATGTGACTTTGGGGGAGTTACTTAGAATCTCTTTAAGCCTCTGTTTTCTTAACTCTAAAATGGGTTAGTTATCATCATTCTCTACAGACGTATCTACCTACCATCTCTTTGCCTTTTCCCCCGGCCAGTATGGAGATTGTTGAAGTCACCTAGGTGGGGAGGGCACTATTTAGGGTCTGGATTTAGAATCTCTAAAGAACTTATCCACATGAATGATTCTTTGCATAGTGGTAGAGTCTGGTGTATTGCAAACATGCAAGATATATTCTTATTCTTATTCTTATTCTTATTCTTATTCTTATTCTTATTCTTATTCTTATTCTTATTCTTATTTATATTATTTATATACATATATGTATTTATGTGGTTTCCAATCGATTTAATCTTGTGTATTTTTATCTTCAACATTTTTTGGCTTTCATGACCTCAAACCAACTTAATCATTTACACAATAGGAATTAAGTGATATTTTCAGAATTTTGTCATGGGAGTAGCAGTACAAAACAGGATAACTTTTTTTCTGGGGCAGGAAAGGGAGTCACCAAATTAATTGAATTAATCATTTGCTTTTTCACCATGTGGACTCAGCCACAGATAAGAAAAAACTGATTTTTACAGTATCCCTGCAAACCAATCATTACAAACATTAACTGCATCATTTTGCCTGGAAGTAGAATTATTCTTTCCCACATTGCTTTTGTATTTCCCAGATTAACACTTTTTTTTTTGGTAAGTGTCACTTAAAAATATATTCAAATGTCTAAATGCTTTAAGCTGCTTTGAAAAACATATTCAAAAGTAGAAATAAGGTTTCAGCGATACAAGAGTGGGAAGCATGAATGACGGATCACTATATGTAACATAAGACCCTTGCTTTAGTGAACAAGGATCAATTTAGCAGTTCAGCATCAATTCCTGTTGGGGAGTGGGGGGAGAGGTGGAGATAACGTGAAGCATTGTCTACTCAGAAGGAAGCCATTTTCAGTTTAGACTCCAAGAAAGATACTTCTGCTGCCTCTTGAAGGATTTTGTGCCTTTTTTCTGAAACTTGAGAAATTATGTTACCCAAGAGTGGGTAAATTTGAGGTGTTGTCTCTCTGCCTCATCATGCAATGTGACTGGAATAGAAAGATATTGCTGTAGGTCTCTGGGTGCTTCAGTTTCTATTGCCTAAAATATATTTCCAAAATTAGAAAACATGAGCTTAACTTTTCTAATTATTGAAGAATAATTTTTCAATCTCAGAAGACATAGCTCTAGAATTCTGAAATAAATCAAAAATTTCTTTAAAAAATTTTCCTTCCCCAACCTTCCTTCTTCCAACACAGAAGGTTTTCCCAAGGGAAGACTTGTAAGAACTTCCCAACAGGGAACATTTTTAGGAGAGAAATGGAAAATTACAGTCATATCAATAGAATCTAAAAATGAGGCGAAATATATAAAAAGGAAAGGCATGCTCTTCCTCTGGCTTTACCTATTCACATCTTAACAGCCTCTCGAAGAAGTCTGCCTTGACCCCCTGACATGTGGTAACAGCCACACTCATTTATTATCATATTCACTGCTTTCTCGTTTTCATAGCATGTTATCACTGTCTGGAGTGTGTATGTGTGTGTGTGTGTGTGTGTGTGTGTGTGTGTGTGTGTGTGTTTTAATGTGGTTACTGACTATTCTTCATCTCCCATTTGAATGTAGACTTTATGAGATCAGGGCCTCTTCTGTATTTAGCTCAGTCTGGCACATAGTAGACATTGAATAATATGTGTTGTATGAGTGAATGAATTATTCTGTAGGAGGGTTCATCTCCCACCTCTCCTTGACATTAAGCCCCAGTAAAGATGTGCATCTGTCAAAAAGTAAACATGCATTCTAATCTTAAAACTTGTGGATATTCTCCCTTCTATTACTGCAACAAACTTCCTACTAATGCATATGGAAATCAACTTGAAAACTTTAATGCATTATATAATTATAGGTCCTTTAACGAATACTTTTCATTTAATGCCCAGAACGGTCCTTAGGTATTGTCTAATCCACAGCCCTTTATATACCAGTGAAAAGATTAAAGCTAAGTGCTTTTTTTCCTCCAAGGTCACAAGCTAATCTTAGCTTGAGTCAATATGAAATTCCATGTCTCCCAACTCCTAGCCCAGTGCTCATTTTACTCTACCTGAGCAGGCCCCAGCATTGCTGGGCAAAGGGATGAACAAATATTGAGTACTTATGATGTTTTCAGGTACTTTGTCAAGTGCTTGTGGTAAATAATGTGTGTTGCTGAACAAACATTTCCTCTTCCTTATAGGCCTGCAAATTTTTCACATAAGCAGACCATCAGTAGCTCCAAAGTAGCATTCTGTTTAATGTAAATGAATTCATGCCCACCAGGTCTCCTAACAACAGTTACTGGTCCAGGAGTAACTGTCATATAATTTGATCCAATTAAACTTAAGGGACAGAATGTGCTATGCCTGAAGGAGATAGTTTTTTCTGTCAATCTCTTACCCGCCCTCCCTTTACTGTTGGCAGCCATTTTGTGGGCATGAAATGATCTACCCTTGGGATGAAATTACTGCTGAGGACAACAGTGTCACTGTTTATATTAAGGGGTGAAGAACTTTCTGCAAAGGGCCAAATAGTAAATACTTTAGCTTTGCTGACCTGATAGCCCATGGTTCCCATGGCAATTATTCAACTTGGCCACTCTAGTGCAGAAATCACCAGAGTAGCATGATTGTGGCTCAGTAAAATTTGACTCTAAAAAACAACCATTGGCCTATTTACATCACTGAACCATTTTGATATTATTGAGTTACATAACATCTATAATTCCTGGGGCAGGAGGAGCCCCAGGAATTATATATGTTAACTTGCAATTATTTGAGATGATAAATGTCCTTATTATTTAAGCCAGTTTTAGTAAAAGGGTTTTTTTTAATATTACTTAATTAAATTATTAATAATTTATTAAATTAAATTATTATTAAAACCAAATTGGCCTGATTGAATCAGTAATTTATACATCTTATTACTTATAATATTCACAAAACTCTTGTAAAGTTGGTATTCTTGGATTCACTTTTAAGATTAAAATATAGAACCAAAGTTTCAGAGTTACGAATTGTTAAAACCAGGATTTGGACCCAAATATGCTTGACCTTTCACTCTGTGGTGACCCAACCCTCAATTATCTTGTTCCTCAGCACTTAAAACAAGTGGGAGAACAACTGTAGCCTCAGTCAGGTTCCAAAACCACTAAAAGCATATCAAGCAGAAAGTGATTTCATGCAGGGAAGTACGTGCTTACAAAATCTTTGGAAGGGCTGGAGGAATCAATGTCGGTGGTCTGCTCTTGAACTTTCAGTTTTAAGGTCCTACCACTACACATGAAACCCAAATGACACACAGCAGCTACTGCCAGTCTTGTAACTGTGGCCACCACAGCCTCCTCCCACCAGTTTCCCTGATGACTATTCCATGACTATGTCGTGTTGATTCCTCACAACTGTCAGAATTTACCTGTCACCTCTACATCTGTAAGAAAATGGCCCATGCCAAACTTCTGGCTTCTGAATCTTATTCAAGTGCATATAAGTGATTCACTTAGCTGCAAAGGAGTCCAGAAAGTGTACTTTCTAACCTTCCAATTACTCCAAATAATAGGGTCAAATGGAGATTAAGTAAGGCATCTCCTCAGAAGCTGCAATGAGGCTTCTCCTCAGAAGAGCTTATAGGTGTATCTCCCACACCTATGGGAGAACAGGGTTACAAGACAGAGAGAGAGAGAGAGAGAGAGAGAGAGAGAGAGAGAGAGAGAGAGAGAAACTTGAAAGGACTATTTCTTCATCCCCAGGCCTATCAGCAACTGAACCTGAGTAATGACTTCATAGTAATTTTTCACTGTATATTTGAGGGAAAGTAATACATTCATTATTGGAATAAAAATGGTTCATGTGTATAAATCTTGCCCTTGGCAAAATAAATTATCCATGCTCATTCCAATGGGAAAGATGGCAGGGCCATGATGCTAACAGCCAAGTTCTATAAATCGATAAGGGAAGCAGTTTGCTTTTAACCAAAAGAATTTATGCTTCATGGCTCAGTATTGGTGAGGTATTGATCTCCCAAATGAGACATTGTGGCTACTGTAAATAAATTAGATAGGTGTTTAATTGGCTTAAAAATATATCCTCAGTTATTTAAAGCATGTGGTACTTTATGCAGGAAAACATTTCAATGATGCTGTGAGGAAGCGCAGAACTGACATCTAGTACAAAGAGCAGTCCAGAAATTCATTCCCAAGCTCTTTATTTAGCATAGTACATATTTTTGGGTTAGTAACTCCACTTCTCTCCATCTCAATTTCCACATCCCTGAAATTTGGGGATAATAACATGGGAGGATTAATGAGAAAATGTGTGTGAAATGATTTGCACATCTTGAAGAGCACTATACTATATATGCAGGAATATTGTTATTTATGATGAGATGGTGTCAGATGCATAAATTTGGGTTCTTTGAATTATTGGCATACAGGAAAACAGGAAATCTAGGTCAACGGAGACCTTTTTCTCTGACTGCCTCTTCTATGAATAAAACACAAAGGAAACTTCTCTAACTTTCTCGGGAAAAAAAATTGTCAACTTCTACAATTATTTCAATAAATAATCTTCCTCCAGGAGGATACAGTTGTAAGGCAGGTACAGTATTCTTTTAAAAAGAGGTTTGTAGGTCTCACTTTCTTACATTTCTAAGCTATCCTCTGAGAATAAGAGCTGTATATATGTAGTATTAAACAAGCTTCAGGACTGTGCACAGAATTCACTCCCGTGTATCTTATTTTAATCTTATTTTGCCAAATTTTCCATGAACTGAAAAAAATCATCCATAATTTTCAAATCCAGTGAGATTTCCACTTGCCCTGGGAATCATAGAGATGAACTGAGTTTTGTATTAAATCATCTTAACAGCAAAAAAACAAAAACAATTAAAAAAAGTTACTGACTTACTAAGAATGACCTGTTGATCTATAAAATGAAATCATGGTTTAATTTTATTCTAAATTTAAAAGAACATGCAATTTCTGTATATTGTTTTTACAAAATACAGATCTAGTAAAGTCTTTTGAGACATAGATCCTATCTGATAAATTATGACTAATGTGAATTTTGGAAATCACCCTGTTTGATATGTCAGGAGAGAATGATTTACTAGCAGATTTGATTTGTAAAAGGGATGTGAGTTCTAGATCAATGGGTGTTTGGGACATTGTAAAAATAGCTTTAACTTCTTTTTCAGGATAGGTTAGATAAAATAACAACTCTGCCCAATTCTGCAAGGGATCTGAGTCCAGAGGGGAGAAGAATCTGGACTGCTTCCTGGCATATTTTCTCCCCAGAATGCTTGTGTTCATTCACCATAAGTTGATCAGCTACCAGAAATGACATTTTTCAACATCACTTTAAAAACTTAAGTGTGGAAAGGTAGACAGTTACGGGAGAGCAGTAACAAAATACTTGAGCCATTCTTCCTACCCTTCCCTGAAAGCATGGACTACATGTCATCTCTTGATAATATAGATACTAATCGACAAGCAACAGCTCTGTGGTAGGTGCTGAAAGTTTGGGCAGGGCCAAGGGAGGATACGAAGGTGTGTTAGCTACATGTAAATGCTTAAAATCTAGTTGGCAAGTCAACACACAAAATAGTAAATCTCAAATGCATAACCAGTGAATAGCATTCTAGCAGGTGTCACTGGAAATGTGGTCTTGGTGTTGGTAAAAAAAAAAAAGAGAGAGAGAGAGAGAATGGAAGAGCCACTGTTCTTGCCAACAAAACCACAGGGGGAAGACTTTGACATAAGGGGGAAAAAAAGAGAGAAGTATAACACTAAGAGCAAAACATATGGTATAGTCCATCCACCCCTTAGGAAGTAGAAGGTTTCTGAACATGCCTTCCGGACTTTGAAAGTCAGTGAATGAAGCCAATCTGCTGCTAAAGACAACAGTCAGGAGAGGAGGGACCACCCAACCAATGACAGGAATGGAGCAGACTCTATTCTGGGAATCAGGAACGCCTGCCTCTCTGGCAAGGAGGCACAAGTGAGATTTCCCCATTTTACTCCGTCTTGAAAACCTTGATGAAGTGTCACAAAGCTAGTAATTTCTCAGTGCGAGCATGATGGGACAGTGTGGCTTCCTATTAGCAAGCACTGAGTTATGTTAATTATCTATTGTTTAAAAAGAATTAAATGTGTTAATATAATATTGTGCTGATAGTGCTTATAAGACTTTTGTGTGTGGAATGACATCGCTTCATTCAATGAAAAAAAATTCTTGAACACAACATATTGTAATGAAAGAAGCATATTCATAAAATACTAACCCTGAAACATCAACCAGTCACAGCAGAGAGGCAGATGGCACATAAGCTACTGTCTGCTAGAGTATCACACTATAGACCTATTCAATGAGGGTTATGAGTTCAGAGAAGAGAGATTCTTGTGTTTGGAGAGGTAATACAGGCTTTGTGGACGAGGTACAAAAGTAGCTGGTCTTTTAGGAAAAAGCAGGCATGGAGAAAGTAAAAGAGGACATTTGAGACAATATGGTGGGAAGGGTACCAGTAAATCTTAAGCTCTGGAAAGAGCTTAGGCAAAATCCCCAATGTTCTTCATAATGCTCAGGAGAATGCTTATACACGATTTGCACATAAAATATTGAACTTAAAAAAAATCTATATTGAATTCCCTAGCCATTTGTTGAATGCAGCAATGGCACACTAATGTGGCAGAGGGGACATAAAACAAACAAATAAACAAACTCTCTACACAGATGCCCAAGGGAGAGGATGAACAACCTCACGGAACTTCAAAAAGAGGAAAACTCTCTCTCCCAATGTATGCAAATGTGTGTTTTCTGGGCAAGGCCAGGCTTACAATCTAGCGGAGCACAGTATTGGAGAGGGCTAGATTCCCAACCACCACCCACGAACTACATCAACAGTCAAGCTGACATGGAGACTGAAATTACATATTCTTTTGGCTTAAATGTTGTCTTCTCTCAAACAGCAAATCATGCAGTTCCCCCCCCCCCCCAGTCATGCAATTACTTTATGCGACATTTATGCTTTAAAGAGAATGAATTCATCATAGTCTTTCTTAATATAGAGCTTTCATGGTCAAAAGGTAGAAAGAATATGAGGGTGCCTAGGGAAAGGCAGCACGGCTTAGGGAAGGCATTTAAAATAAAGTGGAGGGAGATGCTTACAATAGCTTCTTCCCAATTATCATGACCTTTAAGAGTCTGACTACACAGCCAGGAAACAGAAAGGCCCATTCCTTGATCAAAAATGTTGCCATCTGGCCTTTTACAATGGAAATGCATTTACCTTGTCCAAATATTCTTTTTGGTATGTAATAATGCGTTTAAATATTCCTCTAATGGTAGTGATTTAGTTTGCTTCCAATCATTTTCTATAACCAAAATATTACATGAAAATTCTTGTACTTATATCCTTGCACTTTTATCCATTATTTCTGTAAGAAAAAATCAAGTGGAGTTGCTGATTCAAAGAGTACTATGTATGATTTTAGTACATCTTGTCATACTGTTCTCCTTAGAAATTATACCATTGGATTGTCCCACCTGCTATGTATAAGAACCCCTGTGTTCCTACACTCTTGCCCACATATACCATGTTATCAGACTTGTTGATCTTTGTCACTGTGATAAGCAAAAGTTTTCTGATCACTTTTTATAACAGTTTTTCTGGATAGAAACCTTAGGGAACACATTTTCTTTTCTTTAGAGGTTATGGTCATTGTTTCTACTAACTAGCATTTTATGTCACCGTGGAGCTAATGAGGCTGCCCTCATGTTTTCTCCTGGAGGACTTTAACTTTTTTCCTGGTTGGTGAGCCTATCATTGTCTTTCAAATCCAGTAACTATAATAAAACATGCTGTGTGGCCTAATCTGTGTTGATCTTTTCTGAGATCTAACATGTCCTTTTAAAATGCAACTGTAAGTTTTCTTTGGTTTAAGGAAATTTTCTTGAGTTATATTTTAAAATGCATTTTCAGTTTCATGCTTTCAGTTGTTTTTGAGGGGATATGATTTTTTTTCTTTTATTATAATTTTCTCTCTAACCCTTTTAAACTCTTGCTCATTTCCATTTGATTTGCTTGCTTTGTATCACTCACATCATCTGCATCATTTGGTATTATTCATTGTGATTTCAGTAGTGTCTACTTTTTGCATGCATGTTTGTGCTACTTCTATTTCGTCTTGTTTGGTGTGATTACTTATTATTTATAATCTATTTCTTTTCTAAGCCCTGCAAGCTCGAATTTCTTTCGATACTTTTTCCATGTCTTTCCTAAACTCTTGTAGATCTTCTTTGTGCCTTTGTTTTATGAAAACAGTTGCTTTCAGTCATATTTCAATCTCATATGATGTATTTAGTAACAACTTTTGCTGTTCTATGAAAAACAGTTTTGTTTTACAGAATGTTGCATATCTGCCTTTGTTTTTTATGTTCTCTTCCTGCTTTTTTTTTTAATAGTATCTTGCATAAATACTACACTAGCTATTTTTTAACTCATCTTTTTCATTTTGACTAAAAATCCAGGATCAGTTCTTTTCAGAATACGGACAGAGCGGACAGAGTCATGTTCCAGCCTAGAAAGACAAAATGATATGTCTTTCAGCCTTGCGTCTCCCTAGTCTGCCAAAATCAGTTCTGCAGAGCTGATCACAATGCAGTTTCCTTACAACCCCTACCCCACCGACATCCTGCTACCAATGAATGCAGTTTGTCTGTTAAAATTCTCCATGCAGCTTTTCTCTTCTCCTTCTCCTCAGAACCAACCCCATGAAAATTCCCGCTGACAGTCCGTAGGGCCTGGTCCTGTTGTTGTAAAGAAAAAAAAAAAAAAAAAAACTAATGTTTTTGCAATGGAGTGCACCTCTTAGGATAGAAAAGCATGTTTTACCATATTTTCCGAGCTCTGACATCATGGACGTTCTTTTCCTGCATCTTTCTCCACTACTGTTACAAGTTTACTAATTGGGGCAGCCAATTTTGTTGTTGTTCCTCCTATTTTGTTGTTCAAGAATATAGTAATTTGCTTGTTTTAACAACAACAACAAGAGCAAAAACAACAAAAATGATTTTGCATTTTTGTTTCTTATTTTTCTGGTTTCGTTTACATATTTGGGAGAATAAGTGGGAAATTTGACTATAATTAGCCATATTAAAATTGGAGGCTTTTTTAGTGTCCTTTTTTTAAGGAAATATCTTTGACTGTATTTTGCTTATTTTATTGGAATTGTTCTGTTAATATTATCTGCTCATCTTGACTCAGTGTTAGTAATTTATATTTTTATAGAAACTAGGCACTTTGGATTCTACATTTTAAAAGTATATGTATTATTTTACATATACATATGCCATTCTTTTCTGTTGAAAAAAAAATTTCTTCTTATTTGTAATTATATCTGCTTATCTTCTTTCCCTCAAGCGACTTACAAAGTAAGTTAGGATGGGTCTTTTCAAATAACTATATATATTTTGAACACTGTTCAATTTATTATTTTTTCTTTAAAAAATCTTCTATTTTACTTGAATTTTGCTTATTCTGTTGATAGACTTTGAGTATAATACTTTATTTTAAACTATGTCATTTTCAAATAAGTGTTTTGGTTTTTCTAAAATTAATTCCAAATAATTGCTTTTATTGTATCTCATAGGAATTGATGAACAGTGTGCTCACTGATTTTAAAGGAGTTTCTAATATGAATTTTGATCATCAAAATTGTTCTTAGAAACCAACAAAGAATTATAACAGTTATGTGTCAAGAACAAATAACAGTTATAGATTTTTAAAAATATCTATGTGAATATATTTAGTTGGCTATTATTTTATTGTTCAGTTTTTTAATTTATTGCATTGGGTTTAAAGATATAGCCTGAATGATACTCATTTTAATTTTTTGTTTATTTATTTTTGTTTTGTAATTTTTTTTAGATGCTGATTAATGCCTATGCCTGGCAAATTATTTGTAGATATTTCAATACCGTTAGAACATAATGCATATTATTAATTTGAGTTACATGTTTCTGGGACTAGTAAATAAATGTTAAAAACTGTGTTTTTTAAAATCTTCTGTACTTCATTAATTTCCAAGAAAGAAGCATTAAAGTGCTATAGGATATTAAAGAGCAGTTGAAAGAATGAAGGGATCTTTGTGTCTTGACAAGAAAAATCTTCAAGATATGTTAAGCATTAAAACCAAGTTTTTGAATGCCCCCAACAAGTCTTACTCAAATGATACTCTCAGTGGAGCTGCTGGACCATTTTATTAATGTTGCAACACTCTTCATCACTACACACACAAGAAGTTCTCACTCCTTAACTCTCCTCTGCTTTTCCATAGCATTTACCATATTCTAGGCATTAAATGATTTTTTTTTTTTTTGAGAGAGAGAGAGAGGGAGGACAGGGAGGGGTGGAGGTAGAGGGGGAGAGAGAATCTTAGCAGGCTCCACACCCAGTGCAAGCCCAATGTGGGGCTCGATCCCACGACTGTGAGATCATGACCTGAGATTAAATCAAGAATCGGACCCTTAACTGACTGAGTCACCCAGGCGCCCCAAATGATTTTAATCTTATGTTGTTAATTGTGTGTTTTTCTCCACTAGGATGTAAGCTTCACAAGCCCAGTGATCTCTGCTTGCCTTGGTGACTGACGTGTCCCAGTACCTACTAAATGTGGATGTTCCACAGGTATGTATTGAAAAGTATGTGTATATATTAGTACACTTCAGGTAAAAACAAACTTTTGAAAACACATATATGCAAATAATTATAAAAGATCTAGAAGTACACTCATGGAATTGAAGGTTTGATTTTAGTGTGGGATTGAAAAGGGGGCTTTTTACTTTTTTGCCTGATATAATTCCACATTGAATATTTGTTATAATTAAAAGTATGTATTATGTATATATTTACAATGTTAAAATTTTATTTGAAATGATAGATATGAGTAAATAATGTGTTTTGATAGAGAAGAGTAATGGATGAGGACTATCCTTACCATATATGAAAGTGTACTCTAAAGTTCCAGTCACAGAATGGTAGTGATAAAAGAATAAGCCTAAAAATCACGGAACACATATCTGATAGATATTACTTAGCATAAACACGAAAGTACTACATAATAAAGAAGACATTTTTAAATTTTTTTAAAATTTTTTTTAACGTTTATTTATTTTGCGGACAGAGAGAGACAGAGCATGAACTGGGGAGGGGCAGAGAGAGAGGGAGACACAGAATCGGAAACAGGCTCCAGGCTCTGAGCCATCAGCCCAGAGCCCGACGGGGGGCTCGAACTCGCGGACTGCAAGATTGTGACCTGAGCTGAAGTCGGACGCTTAACTGACTGAGCCACCCAGGCGCCCCTTAAAATTTTTTTTAATGTTTATTTATTTTTAGGGAGAGAGAGACAAAATGTGAGTGGGGAAGAAGCAGAGAGAGAGGGAGACACAGAATCCGAAGCAGGTTCCAGGCTCTGAGCTGTCAGCACAGAGCCCGATGCGGGGCTCAAACTCATGAACCATGAGATCATGACCTGAGCTGAAGTCCGACGCTCAACCGACTGAGCCATCCAGGCACCCCAAGAAGACATTTCAAGTCAGGGAGAAATAGAAAGGTATGGAAATAATTATTGAGCAGGGGGCGGGGGGCGGGGGTGGGGTGGGGCAGGGTAAAACAATGTAAATGTTCGCCTTACATCAAAAAGGAATATATAAATAGATTTATGGATATAGAAGCACTATATTACTCACTGCAGAAAATACTATAAATAAAATTAAAATTCCAGTACTATTGTGGGAAAATTTTTGAATAAATGTAAGATATATCATATTGGATTAGGATTCTTATTAAGTCAAAGTCTTACATAACCAAAAGAAAAACACTAAAACCTAATAAATGAACCAAGCTCTTAAATATGTAAGACTATGGGGCATCTGGGTGGCTCACTCAGTTAAGTGTCTGACTTTGGCTCAGGTAGTAATCTCACAGTTCGTGGTTTCGAGCCCCACATTGGGCTCTCTGCTGTCAGCACAGAGCCCACTTTGGATCCTCTGTCCCCCTCTCTCTCTGTCCCTCCTCTGCTTGTTTTCTGTCTCCTCCTTTCTCAAAAGAAATAAACTTTTAAAAAAATTAAAATAAATAAATATGTAAGACTGATTCAACCATAAGCCACTGGTTTGTTTCTCTGCCTTCATGGACAAATATGGCACTTGAGATACTTTATATTGAGTGACCCTAAGAACAGGCTATGGAATCCACAAACAGCATACTTGCAGAAATTTAAAAAGGCTTTAAAATTACAGGAGCACTGGACTTTGTGCAAACTGAGACTTCCCACATTTTTTTTTTATTGTAGTTTAAACACAAATCCAGGATGCTGGTTCGACAACAGATCTGTACAAAGTAAACTGGGACAAAAGGTTATTTAATTGCCCAGAACAGGGAGAATCTGTCTATCATCCCTGTCAATAATAATTAGCCCTTTCTGAAAAGGGTGTTGTAGATACACAGTCGAAATGATCCTTAAAGGGGGGATATAATTTGGCTTACAGAAATCCATTACCAGCAAATAACTGCTTGTGGAGGAAAAATACCACAAAGCATCACACTTGGAAGTGATAATCACAGTAAGTAGCATCCTGAGCCTAGACTGGGTCTTATATAAGAAGCTATCATATCGCCAATTAAACAGTATTTTCTCAGTGTGATGACATTTTGAAATGGCTAAATACAAAATTGGGAGGAGAAAATGAATTGCTCTCAGTCACCTCTCGTGCCCCTCCCCTGCCTCCACAGCCCCCTCAACAAAATCACACGAGAAAATCCAACAGTCTTGCCACAGTGATTTTCCTGGCTCAGTTTCATAAGAGACCTGGAAATAATATAGAATCAGTTTATAAACCAGACAGGGCCTGGCCTGCTGTGTCAACACAGAAAATCAATCCAGGAGTCCCAACCCTGTTTTGTGGCCTTTAGGGCTGCTTCAGAAATCAATCCCAGAGAAGAATAAAAGGGCAGTGCCACGAGGTTCGGGAACACACACCTCAAATCGACAGCTGCAGAGCCTGATTCCCCCGGAGACTGCAGTTTGAGTGCTAACTGTGGACTCACGGGGGAGAGCTGCCCTGGCCGAGCACACATGTTCATTTGAGGTGATGCCATTTTTTTCATGCTAACATTTCCAAGGACCTCATGGGTTAGGGACTGAGCTAAGGCTTTACCTGAATGATCTCAATCCTCACACTGGACCATTGAGGTGGATGCCACTATCATCCCCCTTTAAGAAAGGAATAAAGACACTTAGAGTAAGTCAGTTGGCCGAAGTACTGATCTCATAAGTGAAGTCGGCCCTTTTTATCATAAGTGTTTAGAAACTTTTTCTGGTATTTCTGTATTCATTTGTTAGGACAATCATAATAAAGTACCACATACTGGGTGGTTTAAATAACAAAAATTTATGCTCTCAAAGTTCTGGAGTCTGGAAGTCCAAGATGAAGGTGTTGGTAGGGTTGGTTTCTCTGAGGCTTCTCCCCTTGACTTAGAGATGGCCCTATAATCTCTTGTGTTTTCACATGATCTTCCTTTCATGCTTCTCTGTATCCTAATCTCCTTTCCTTCTAAAGACACCAGTCATAATCTTAATTACCTCTTTAAAGGTCCTGTGTCCAAATACAGTCACATTCTGAGGTACTTGGAGTTAGGACCTTTGACATACAAATGTTGGAGGAGAACACAATTCAACCCATAAAAATCTTTATTACTGTAATTTTTACGGACCCATCATTTAATCTTTTATAAAATAGTGACCACAACCTGTAAATCCAACTATTTTCTTATCCCATAAATATTATCTGACTTTGGCTGGAGAAATACACTAACTGGTCTCACTTTGCATATGTTCCACATTCAGAGTAGTTGGGGTGACCCAAGATGCATGCAGTAACTATCCATCCAGTGACTCGCAAACTTCAGTGTGCATCAGAACCCCTGGAAGACTTGCTAGTCACCCCCAGAGCTCCTCATTCAATGGGCCTGAAGTAAGCCCTGAGGATTTTTACTTTTAACAAGTTCCTGCGTGATGCTGGTGCTGGTCCGGGGAGCTATCCTTAGAATACCTGTTCTAGTTCATTCCCAGTCTACTCTTAGGTGACTCTTCTGAACCCACTTTTTTTTTTAAACCTCAAATACCTGCTTCTCCATTGTCATTCTCAGCTCACCTTTCTTCTTCCTTCACTGAGAGAAAACTTGCTCAGACCCCCGCTGGGTCCCCAATGGACCCTCCCAATCCCCTCCACCCACTGGCATCTATACTCACTCTGCCCTTCTGACTGTTTTCTTTTTTTTTTTAATTTTTTTTTTAACGTTTATTTATTTTTGAGATAGAGAGAGACAGAGCATGAATGGGGGAGGGTCAGAGAGAGTGAGACACAGAATCCAAAACAGGCTCTAGGCTCTGAGCTGTCAGCACAGAGCCCCACGCAGGGCTCGAACTCACGACCGCGAGATCATGACCTGAGCCGAAGTTGGCCACCCAACCGACTGAGCCACCCAGGCGCCCCCTTCTGACTGTTTTCAAAGATGAATTTTCTGCAGTCTTTCTAGGGCCAAGCCTTCCACATGTATACTAGATACCAAGCCCTATTACCCATTCAAAGGCATCAGTCCATTTATTTTGCGTGTCTTAGCAGATAAGGATGCTATTAATTCTCCTACCTCAGAAGGCTAAAACTGGAGCACCTGGGTAGCTCAGTCAGTTAAGCATCGGACTTCGGTTCAGGTCATGATCTCAGGGTTCATGGGTTTCAAGCCCTATGTTGGCCTCTGTGCTGACAGCTCGGAGCCTGGATACTGCTTCAGATTCTCTATCTCCCTCTCTCTCTGCCCCTCCCCCACTTGAGTTTCTCTCTCTCCCTCTCCCTCTCTCTCTCTCTCAAAAATAAATAAATAAATAAACATTTTTAAACATAAAGATTAAAAAAAGCTAAAACCAAACTAAAATCCTACCTGTTACTGGACTCACTCTTCCTATCACTTATCACTCTATTTTATCTAGTCTCTGCAAAAAGGAAAAAAGAACTGAAAAGGGGAGTCTAGACTCAATCTATCCAGTTTTTCTTATAATCCAACGGTAATCAGGCCTTAACTCCCATTGGTTCACCAAAACTCTTATTATTAAGCTCAGGATAATCTCTAGGTTGCTAAATTTTTTGAAGCATATTCCTTATTGATACACTTTTTTGGTTTTTAGGGCATTATACTTAACTTGTAGTGAACCTATTATTGTTATTTTAAATATATTAATGAATAATTTTCAAAACGTTCCCAGCTTTTTTCCAATGTAGATAGGTATGATCTGCATACAGAAAATAATGATAATAATAATAATAATAATAATGTCTTTGAAGCCTTCAATGATTTTTTTATACTGTAAAGAAGTCAATACCAAAAGTTTGAGAAGCACTACAATCCCATTATGCTCCTGGTTTTTGAGTATTTACTGATTTAGTGCCTTCCACAGCACTGTATATCCGGTGCTTACCTAGAATTTTGGCAAAAAGTAAGTTGCATGTTGTTGCCACATAGGTAACAAGGATGTGACTCTCAGAAAAACACCACCATACATAAAAAATACAAATTTCTTTAATGTGGGTAAGGTTATTTTTATCCTCCTAGAGGAAGGAGCAATACAGAGAAGGAATAAAGCTTTAGGGTCCCAAGTCCTACAGGATTCTCAGCTGCCAAGTGTAAGGTCCCATTGGGTTCTTTGAAAAGAGTTTCTTTGCCAGTGTAAACCATTTGGGGACTTCATCATAGCTGTGCCTACTCACCAAAGGCAAGGAAGCAGCAACCTGCTGGAGGGTTTATTGAAAGTGTGGGTAAATCAGAGTTTTTGTTCCCATGTGAATAAACCCCCCCAGCAGACCTGAACTTTAAGCCTAAAGTATGTTATTCTACATAGAAGCTCTGTGTATACTTACCAATAATGATTTACTGAAGAAATAACAAAAATTATAAATCAGGGAGAAATGCTATATATTAAAATGTCACAGCTGTAAATATACTTAAAGAGATCATTTGGTTTGGAGTGAAATTTGTAAGTATATGTAATATTAGAAATGGATAATTTAAGATATATTATAGCCCAAAAATTTTTTTAAAAATCACCACAGTGTTAAAAGCTATAAGAGTATATAATTCATATTGGCAGGTAGCCCATATCTCTTGAATTATCATAAACCAGGACACAAAACGCTCTTTAAAAAAGATGATTAAGTGATTCAAAAACAGTATTATTTCAATTATACAAATAAAGGCTTACAAGATTTATGCAGAAAGCTGAGGAAAGTGTGGTACAGTATCATGGCAGAGCCCTATGTTGCCTTCCTTTAAAGAAAAAAAAAGATTACTGATACCTAAATTGTATTAAAATATTGCATACACACACACACACACACACACACACACACCAAAACTTAAGCAATGCTTGAAACATATTTTTAGTGTTTTCCCCTGAGCTTCAAAACACAATTCAGCCATTGTTTTTTCTCCAGGACACAAAAAAAATATTACTATTTACGAACTAGGCAAATAACATCAAGAGAAGAAACTATATTTATTTTTCTTTTCTCTGCCATTGAAGTTGTACTAACATTAGCAGGGAAGAATCCATTAATACATAGCAAGTCACGATGCCCTATGAGTTTTACTATTCTACATCATCCTAAACAAAGAAATTATAATAATTCTTTTAACTATTTGCCTTTTATTTTCCCCCTTTTTAAAAACATATCAGTGCGAAGCATATATATATATCAGCATGAAGCTTTCAGAATCACAATATTGCAATCCATTCTTTCTGAATCCAAAGCACTATTTGCCTATGTAAAGAAACTCGGAGTTAGACTTTATTTTAGAGAAATAGCAGAATACTTTTTCTACTAGATAAAGAAATCAATTCCTATGGTCTTATCTAGCACCTATGTATAAATCATCTTCTCAATCTGTATCACATTTATAATCTTTCCACTACATAGTTTAGCTGTGTAAGGGTGGAGGCTGTGACTTCTCAGACTAAGACCTAGCCATTGCCTGGCTCAAAATAAGCTCAACAAGTGTTTGCTAAATTGCAAAATTAGATGTTGCCATCTGAATCTTCAACACACGCCATAAATTCAGCATTTTCTTCTACCATTGTTACCTATCTGTGTTGACCATTTGTCAAGACTAAAACCATTGGCTTCAGTGACTACATACCCTCTCACTCTGAACTTCATATCCAATTAATTACCAGGTCCTACGAACTCTGCAAATTCTCTATTAGTACACAAATTCAGGTTTTGTGTTACCAAAATATTACTTCTGACTCATTTATATTCCCTAGTATAATGTCTTCTCCAGCCCATTGCATTGTAAAATTGGCAATAGTTACATTCTAACAAGAAGTATAACTAATACGCTAAGAAAGGAGAAAAAAGAGAACCATAAGATGCTCAATTAAAACCACAAACAGCAGAAAAAAAGATTGGAAGACAAAGAATAAGGGTAACAAATAGAAAACACTAACAAATATGGTAGATATTAATCCAACTATATCAATAATTACTTTCAACATCAGTGGTCTAAGGCACCAATTAAAAGAGATTGCCAGGATGCCTGGTTGGCTCAGTCAGTTGAGCATCCAACTTTGGCTCACATCAGGATCTCACAGTTTGTGGGTTCAAGCCCAGTGTCAGGCTCTGTGCTAATAGCTGGGAGTCTGGAGCTGCTTTGGATTCTGTGTCTCCCTCTCCCTCTGCCCCTCCCCCACTCATGTTCTGTCTGTCTGTCTGTCTGTCTCTCTCTCTCTCTCTCTCTCTGAAAAATGAATAAACATTAACAAAAAAATTAATAAATAAAAAAAAGAGATTGTCAGACTGGATCAAAACACAAGACCCAGTTAGATGCTGTTTACAAGAAACCCAATTTAAATATAAAGACACATATCAATTAAAAGTAAATGGGTGGAAAAATATATGCCATGCTAACATTAATCAAAAGAAAGCAGGAGTTAGTTATGTCAATTTCAGACAGAGCAGATTTCAAAGTAAGGAAATTATCAGGGATAATAAAGGCATTACATAATGACAAGGGGTCAATTTTCCCAAAAGATACAACAGTCCTTAGCATAGGAGCACTTAATCACACAGCCTCAAACTACATGAGGCAAAAAGCGATAGAACTGCAAGGAGGAATAGATGAACTCATTGCCATAGTTGGGGACTTCAATACCCCCCTTCTCAGACATGGACAGATCGAGAAGGCAGAAAATCAGTACAAATATAGTTGAATTCAACAACAGCATTGAGCAACTAGATATAATTGATATCTGTGAACAACTACATCTAACAGCAACAGAGTATACATTTTTCTCAAGCTCACATGAAACATTCACCAAGAGAGACCACACTTGGGGCCACAAACATACCTTAAATTTAAAAGAACAGAGGGGCGCCTGGGTGGCTGAGTTGGTTGAGCATCTGACTTCGGCTCCGGTCATGATCTCACAGTTTGTGAAGTTCAAAGCCCCATGTCGGGCTCTGTGCTGACAGCTCAGAGCCTAGAGCCTGCTTCTGATTGTGTCTCCCTCTCTTTCTCTCTCTGCCCCTCCCTTACTCATGTTCTCTCTCTCTCTCTCTCTCTCTCTCTCTCTCAAAAATAAACCAACATAAAAAATAAAAAAATGGAAAGTATCCGATGTCTGCGCTCAAACCACAAAAGAATTAAACTAGAAATCAGTAACAGAAAGATAATTGGAAAATCCCGAAATACATAGAAATTAAACAACATACTTTTAAATATAATAACATGGGTCAAAGAAAAAAATCTCAGTAAAAATTTAAAAATATTTTGGAGTAAATGAAAACAACTTATCAAAATTTGTGGGATGCAGCAAAAGTGGTACAGAGAAATTTATAGTGTTGAATGTATGTATTAGAAAAGAAGAAAGATCCAAAATCAATAATCTAAGTTAAAACAAGAAAAAGAAGAGCAAATTAAGCAGAAGAAAAGAAATAATAATTAGAGCAGAAATCAATAAAATTGAAAAAGAGGAAATAGAGAAAATCAATAAAACCAAATGTTAGTTCTTTGAAAAGATCATTAAAATCAGTGTCTAGCCAGACAAAGAAAAAGAGAGAACACAAATTACTAACATAAAAAATGAAAGAGTGGACATCACTACAAATTCCACAAAGATTAAAAAGATAGTAAGGGAATACTGTGAACACTCTATGCCCACAAATTTGATAACTTAGATGCACCAATTCCTTGAAAGACACGATATACCAGAACTCACATAAGAAGAAATAAATGATCTGAATGAACCTATATATGTTAAAGAAACTGAAGCAGAAATTAATAACCTTCCAAATCAGAAAGCGCCAGGTCCAAATATTTAAAGAAGAAGTGATTTCAATTCTCTACAATCTCTTTTAGAGGATTAAAGCAGAGGAAATACTTATTAACTCATCCTCTGAGGTCAGCAATACCCTAACACCAAAATAAGACAAAGGCATTACAAGAAAATAAAACTGTAGACCAATATCTCTCATGAATATAGATGCAAAAATCCTCAATAGAATCTAATCCACAAAAAGTATAAAAAGAATTATCAACTACAACCAAGTGGCATCTCACCAAAATAATATACAGAAATGTCAAATAAGCAAATAAAAGGTGATCTACCTCATAAGTTATCAGGGAAATGCAAATTAAAGCAAGTAAAATTCTACCACATACCTTGAGAATAGCCAAAATCTAGACCACTAACAACACCAAATAGTAACAATGATGTGGAACAGGAAATCTCATATATATATTGAGAATTCAAAAATGGTACAGACATTTGGGAAGATAGTTTGGCATTTTTTCTCAAGACTAAACACACTCACATATAATATAGCAACCACATTTTTTAGTGATTTCAACTCCCAAAGAAGTTGAAAATTTATGTCCGCACAGAATCTTGCATACAAATGTTAATAGTAACTTTATTCATAATTGCCAAAATTTGGAAACAATCAATACGTCCTTTGGTAGGTGAATGGATGAGTAAACTGTGGTATATTGAGTTGATGGATTATTATTGAGTGCTAAAAGAAATGAGCTATGAAGTCATGAAAAGATAGGTGAACCTTAAATACATATTACTAAGTGAAAGAAGCCAGTCTGAAATGTCTAAATACTGTATGATTCCAACTATATGACATTCTGGAAAAGGCAAAACTATGGAGACAGTAAAAAAGACCAGGGATTATGGTGGTGGATGAATAGGCAGAGCACAGAGATTTTAGGGCAAATATTCTGTACGATATTATAATGATGGATACGTCATTATGTATTTGTCGAAAAGCATAGAATGTACAACACCAAGAGTGAACTCGAATGTAATCTATGGATTTATGGTGATTATGATGTGTCAGTATATGTTTATCTTTGGTAATAAATGTACCATTTGATGAGTGATGTTGACAATGGGGAAGGCTATGCATTTGGGTTAGGTCATGATCTCATGATTCCTGAGCTGGAGCCCCACATTGGGCTCACTGCTGTCAGCAAAAAGCCCGCTTCAGATCCTCTGTCCCCACCCCCCCCTGCCCCCGCCTCTCTCTCTCCTGTCTTTCCCCAGCTCACAGTCTTTCAAAAATAAATAAAACACTTAAAAAAATAAAGCCTTTTCTAAAAGCAGATATGAAATATTGTTTCCACTTCATTCCCAGTTTTCCCTCTGCCTTAGACTTTGTTTTTGTTTTTTTTTTTTTCATTTTACAGTCAGACAGATCATACCCAAGATTCTCTGATTCCTAAAAGTTGGAGCCCAGACTCCAACCTAATACTCTTAACCCATTCTTCTACTTGATTCAACAAACCAAACAACCTTGACATGAACTAAATTTGTATCTGCTACATGAAATTATTAAATACCAATTAACCCAAATAAATCCTCTGACATTCAGAGGATTAGCATTGCAATGTGGAACAGATTTATTTAATACAATCACTTTATATAGATCATTCCTATATGAATTGCTGTGCAAAATTTTAGTGCAGACATGTCTATATTCCCATGTATAGATCAAGTATTACTTGCCTTCTAGGCAAGTAGTTTCTCTACCTAAGTGTTCCTCACTCCCCTGGATTGTTCATAGTCATCATGGTTTACACACACTAAAGAGGATATTACAGACTTCTACACCCCAGCCTACAGTCTCTCCAATAACCACTTCCTTGTATCCTGCAATCTATACAGGTCCTGCTGTGATCGTCTCACTGGTCTGTTACCCAGCTGATTTCAGGGAAGTGCACTGATCTTGTGCCCTCAGGGCTACGCTTGGGCTTCCTGCATTGATGGAAGCAATTAATACTCAATCCTTTCAGTCTCCTGCATAGGCAGTTCAGGGTGTTCCCTGGCTTCAGAGTACCAGGACAAGATGGCTCAGGTACCTGCCTGCCACCCAATATGGATAATGATTTTTTTCCTTTCCTTTTGCCCCTTTGCAACCCCAATTGCTGTATCATCATTCCAATATTAGGGTGTTTATCCTCTTTAGCCCTATTAACATGTACGAAGCTCATCCCACAAATTCAATGAGCAAGAAATACACAATTCTATACTTTATAAAACTCAATTTTTATTTGAACACCCATGTTTCCCACAGAGGTAGTAGGAAACTTAAACTCAGTCCTATTCATAATTTTCTATCTCCTTGTGGGGCTCTGAGAGTGCCCTAGAATTCAGGAGTTGGACCTCTCCAATCTTCAAGCATTTGTCCACATAGATAGCCACTCAGATGCCCTCAGCCCCAATCCACATAATGCCTTCTGGCCTCCTGGCTCACTTGTTCTTTTTCTTTTCTTTCCTTTTCTTTTCTTTCTTTTCTTTTCTTTTCTTTTCTTTTCTTTTCTTTTCTTTTCTTTTCTTTTCTTTTTTAAATGTAGAAAAGAGCAAATTTAATCCGAACATGGATACATTTGTGATTCTATTAATGAATGTATTCACTTGTAAGAAAGAGTAGCTTTGCTTTTTTTTAATCAAAGTAGAAATTTACTTATTTTGGATAGTCGTCTACAAAGAATTCTCTTTTATTTATTTATTTTTTTAATTTTATTTTTAATTTTTTAAAATTTATATCCAAATTAGTTAGCATATAGTGCAACAATGATTTCAGGAATAGATTCCTTAGTGCCCCTTACCCATTTAGCCCATCTCCCCTCCCACAACCCCTCCTGTAACCCTCAGTTTGTTCTCCATATTTATGAGTCTCTTCTGTCCCTCTCCCTGTTTTTATATTAATTTTGTTTCCCTTCCCTTATGTTCATGTGTTTTGTCTCTTAAAGTCCTCATATGAGTGAAGTCATATGATTTTTGTCTTTCTCGGACTAATTTCACTTAGCCTAATACCCTCCAGTTCCATCCACGTAGTTGCAAATGGCAAGATTCCATTCTTTTTGATTGCTGAGTAATACTCCATTGTATGTGTGGCTCACTTGTTCTTTCAGGTGCACTTGGGACATGGAACTCTTCTCTGACCTTATGCATAGATGCTGTCTTCTCAAATACCACACACAGCTATTTCCTCTCAGAGATTTTGCCACTGCTAATCCTTACTATTGATGGCTGAGGACTTGGTCCCTCCCACACAGGGCTTATAAATGTTATCTTGTTTTCTCTATCCAGGCTAAGACACATCTCTCCACTCTTAAGGGGCTGGGTCCAGCTTACCTGCTGCTTCTGACCAAGATACTTTGTCCGACCTGCCAATTTTCTCTCCTTTCTGGGGCTTTTGAAAAACAAACAGATGAACAAAAAACCCAACAGCCTTAGTAAGCTATTTCTACTTTCTGTATTTTTCACACACCTCCCCTGAATTGGATGGGAGGAAAAAGGAGTGATTTAGAGAGAAAAAGATTCTAGATTAATATTGCAAACTATTATCTTAGATACACCTAAAAACTCAAAAGATACAATTATAACCCCTTCATCGCACTGGGGCTACAAGCTCTGCCTTCTTACTCCACATAAAGCTACTATCCTAGATCCTTGTGCACAAATATTCCTTTTATACTCCATTCTCTGTGCAAAATAAGCATCCTTGTCCGCCTCCTTCTCTTGTATACATAAAAAATTTCAGTGATTCCAGAACACCTTGTCCATTCCCCACCGCCTTTTAAAGAATTGCTCCCTAAAATTCCATGGTGGTTTTCTGGCTACAATATTATTCTATAATGGGATATCCTACATAAACAAACAAACAAACAAATAGGTATTTAAATGTATCAATTAATATAACTTGATAAACTTTAATATTAATATATTCAGTGCCAAAAGATATAGGTGGAGAGGACAGTGAAGATAAGTGATCAGGAGGCCCAATTCTCAATTAGAACCTGCTCTTCTCTGTCTAAAAGTGTCACTTTCTTGTAGAAGACAGATATTTTTAGACAAAGCCAACCTTAACTCTTGTCTAAACAAGGAAAAGATTTTTGTGAGGGTCTGTTCTCATATTCTAACAAGCATCATCTTAGGGAACAAAAGGAAGGATCCGAAAATTGCTGAAAACAATGCTGCTATTCAGATATAAGGACCATAGTCATCCTCTTTGTGAGGTACTCTGAAGATGCTGTTCAGAGGCTGCTTAGGAGAAAAAAAGAAAAATGTAAACTGTTAGATCTCAGTTAAATAACTGTGTTTATTGCAACTTAAGCTAATAGTTATTCGTTATTCAGTCAACTATTTGGTACAGACAAATAAATATTCTCTCACTTGTTAGTCCCTGGGGGCTCTCTTAATCCTATCTGGATTTACTTTCTGTGAATTTCTGAGTAATCAGAAGTTATAGGTTGGATACATCTTGTGCTAGGGACACCCATGGTGTAACTGCTTCATTTTTACTTTTCATTTCAAAGGAAATGGTCCATCCAGAGTGAAAATTGTTGTGTTTTTTTGGTGGTAGAGTATATTTTCCTCTTTGTTGGTGGTGTTACTGTTGCTGTTGTTTTAATCAGATAGTTATTTCAAACAGAAGCAATCAAGTTTCTTTTTTCATTGCCACCTCCCTCCACCCCATCCACTCAATCCATGCTGTTAAGGAAATACCCTTGTTAGTAAAGTGATTCATCTGGTTTTTTTCTGTAGCTAAAGCAGCTGGAAAGATCATTGTAAAGGAGTCTTTTCAGAAGGTCTATGTAAGCTAAAATGTCGTTAGAAATATGGCAATGTCTCAGGGTCACAGGTATTTTCTCAGATCTAATGTGTCTTTTAGAGTAAGGAAAAGAAATTTGCATTCATCAGGATGCAAAAGAGAACATTTAATTCGAAGCTCTAGAATCTGAAATCATCCTACGCATCTCCGTCTGGCCCTAAAACTTGAGGCCATAGTCAACTTCTCTTCTTTTCATGTATGCATTACCTGGAGAGAGAGAGAATACTTTCTCTGTAGCTAAACAGAAAAAGCACTCTTCTCTGGCCAGGTAGTACATAAAATTCCCACTGTGATAGCCATGACTCAGGGTTTTCAGGTAGAGAGTTAACATGTTCGTATGCTATTATTCCAAAACGTGGTTTGGTTTACAGATTGAATTCTATCATTCCATAGAGAGCAAAACTATGAGGGAATGGAATATAAGACAGTAAAGTATGGCTGGAAGAAGGCTGAACGAAAAGGACACTATCTGGAGAAGTCAGATCAAGAAGAAGCATGAACAAAGTAGTGAAGGGAGAAAATAGGCATAAACCTTGTCAAATCTACATTCAAAAATGTGCTCAAATGCTATTTGGCATGTCTTCTTTCTATGAAAAGGGTATGTAGATTGTACATGGTAACTAAAATAACTTACTGAAAACCACCTGACCAATTAAGTATTGCATTAAATAAGTCACAACCAGAAAAATTTCAAAAGAAGTGTTATTTCACATTTTCTTCAACATGTAGAAAATTTCCGGCTTTTAATCAAATTCAATAGTCAACAGGGCTAGTATGATATCCATGTGTAGATGTTTCTTTTTTTGCTTTGGCCAAGTGGAAAAATAGCTCTGAGGAGAGGAAACCAATGAGTAGATGTTATGTTTCTTCCTCAGCACTTCTACTTTAGTTGAGAAGAAGCAGAGACGAGATCATTATTGAAATATAGTCCGTTTTTAATGGGTGCTTTGAAGTTGTTCAAAGTTGTAATTTAGGAGAACAAAAAGAAAAATGTAAACTGTTGCTCCCTAAAATTCCGTGGTGGTGTTCTGGCTACAAATTTATTTTGTAATAGGACATCCTACATAAACTTTTTCCCCTACTCACATATCCAGAGCTGACTATAAAACTGTTGACTAATTCAGAATGCATTTGAAAGTTCCAGAATGCACTTATACTTGAGAAGTATAAAGAATTTGTCAGTGAGAATGGACACAGTTAGCTGTGTGTGTGTGTGTGTGTGTGTGTGTGTGTGTGAGAGAGAGAGAGAGAGAGAGAGAGAGCACTTGAAAGAGAATGGGAAGGAGAGGACATAATAAGAAAGAATAAAACAAAGAAATAGAATGAGTCTATCCACAGTGCCCCAAAGTAGGAAAGACACTTCAGATAAGTTCAGAAGCAATGTGGTATTCATCCACTCATTTTTTTTAATTCTCCCATAGTAGTACTTGAATGCCCACAGTATGGCAGACATTGAGTCTCAGGGACATGATGCCAAACAATCTAGTTAGGACGCAGTCCAGTGGTGGAAGCAAAAGATTTAAATCCAATGTTGAAAGATCTGTTATAACTGCAACGCCTCAGGCTTTATGACCTGATTACCTGATAATAGCCACCCTCTCCTGTTCCTCCAAACACCTAAACTATTTGAAAACCCTCATCTGTATGACCTCACATAACCCCATTTCCTCAACCCCATTTCTTGTTCACCTCGATTAAGTAATTATTTCCTCCCACTAATTCTATCTGCCTGGAAATTCCCACTCACCTTATAGGCACAGCTACAAAATTTCAGCCTTTAGGAAGTTCTCTTCTGACTCTTTAGGAAGGTAGCCTGTCCTTCTCTATGGTCTGCTTCACCAGACACATAACATTCTTCTGTTTGATGGTCTTTTCCCCCATGAGGCTGGAAATCTCTAAAAGGCAGAGATTATGATCTATTTGTCTTAGTATCCTTAGATCATAGCACAGCTTTTGGAACAAAATAGATAGTATCAGGAATTTAGAGAGTAAATCAATGGTGGCAAGACAAACTCCAAATAGAATAAGAAATGCCACTTTCCCTAACTTTCAGAGTTTTTATAGGAAAAAAACCAATATAAAACATGTGAAAATGCCTCATGTACATAATACCCCACACAATTATTTAACAAACAAATGTATATTATGTGCCAGCATATACTAAACACAAAATGTGTGGTATTAGATACAGCCAAGGTTATAGGGTGTGTGCTCTCTGTGACTTTATTAAAAGGCTTTCCAGAAAATAAAATAATCCTGTCTCCTTGATTTTAAATGTTTCCCAGGAGCCTTCAAGTTCCCTGGAATTTCTATTAATAATTCCATTTATTCCAGTAATACAATATATGTCAAACATCACAATGTCTATGAGAGATTAATAACCTAAGTTTGTCTTGACATGAGAAAAAAAAAAGATTGATGGAAAAAATCTCTGGAAAGAGGTTTTGATGCCAAATTAAGATTTCAAGGTGAATTGATAAAGAGCAACTTTAGAATTGGCATGTTGCCCTATGATGTTCTTTTTAAGCACCACACCCACACACCGTGTGGCCTAGATTCACCTTGTGTCCTAGGGGCCTCAGCATCCGAATTCTGATGTGGGCTCCTGTACCCTTTCCTCACATGTACAAGGCCTGGCTTGCCTTTAAATATACTCTCCAGCTTTTAAATATATTCTTCCTTCCCATTTTTGCATATCCTCTTCCAGTTGGGTTTTGAGACTAGCTTCTTAAAAATGGTGCTAATTCTGTTCCAGCTAAGTTTTCTTCAGGCTACTTTAGGTAAATCCCTGCCTGGGACCCTCTGCTATCCTTCTCTCAGTCAGAACCAGGCACCTTGTGAAATATGACATACGGTGTCATCATAGTGCCCTCAGCTTTAAGTCCAGTTCCTGGCATGTGGAGGGTATTCAATGAATTTATGTTAAATACATGAATTGCGCATTTGTTTCTTACATTGTTATCATCACAGAAAGACAGAGACAGCAGGAAATCAGAGGCATGGGGTTTTAAGTGGAGATAGGTAACACCAAAAAACAAACAAACAAACAAAACCAGGAATGAAGTCTAGGACTGAGTCTGGGGGGCAGTGTGAAACAAGAAAGTAAAAGGGAAAACAAACAAACAAACAAACAAACAAAACAGTAAAGACTAGAGGCAGAGGTAGATCTGAGGGGAAGAAAGGAAGTTTAAATTTCAGATCTCAGGGCTCCTCGTTTGCACAGGCTCATTTGAAGGACCTATACCTAATTGTACACTTATAACTTCATATTCTGTTTTTTAAAGAGGCTGCTATAAATTGTATAACCTAAAGTCCCACAAAAATGAGATCTGCCCAGATAAAAGATAATAATAGTAATAATTATTCAAGCTGTCACTCAACAAATATTTATTGAGAGTTGGGTCCTCCTCTGCTGGAGGCCCCAAGGTCAAGTAAGAAGGTCTAGCAAGTATATTACAAGTATTACAGTATACTGGCAAATATATTGTATATCACTTTAAAGATCTTGTCAGTTGATATAATAAGGCAGTGAGTGGATTTTCCCAACAACACAAATGAGAGCTGTTAGTCCCATTGCACAGATAAAGAAGCTGAGACACAGGGAAGTAAATGTCATTGTGATAGGTGAATAATAGCCCCCATTATGTCCAGGCTTTATGCCCCAAAACCTGTGAATGTTACCTTATATGGCAAAAGGGATTCTACAGATGCAATCAAGCTTACAGACTTGGAGATGGAGAGATTATTCTGGATTTTCCAGGTGGGCCCAATCTAATCACATGAGTGACTGGTGGATTCTTATAACATTAAACATAATCTTACCATACAGTTCAGCAGTTGTGGTCCTTGGTATTTACCCAAAGGAGTTGAAAACTTATGTCAACACAAAAACATGGACGTGAATATTTACAGCAGCTGTATTCATAATTGCCAAAACTTGGAAGCAACCAAGATGTCCTACAGTAGTTAAATGGGTAAATAAACTCTAGTACATTCAGACAATGGAATATTATTCAAGCTAAAAAGAAATGAGCTATCAAGCCATGAAAAGACTGGAGGAAACTTAAATGTACGTTACTAAATGAAAGAGGCGAATCTGAAAAAAACTACATACAGTATGATTTCAACAGTATGACACTGTAGAAAAGGAAAAACTATAGAAACAATAAAAGATCACTAAGTATCAGAGGTCAGATTGTGGGGACAGATGGATAGGCAGAACATGGAGTATTTTTAGGTGAAAATATTCCGTGTGATATTATAATGATTGATACATGTCATTATACAGTTGTCCACACCCCTAGAATTTATCGTATTAAATGTGAACCCTAATGTCCAGTAAGGGGTTAAAATCCAAAATACATAAAGAACTCCTATAATCCAATAACAAAAAATTAAAGAATCCAATTAAAAATAGGCAGAGGACCTAAATAGGCATTTTTCCAAAGAAGACATACAGAAGGCCAACAGACACATAAAAAGATGCTCAACATCACTAATCGTCAAGGAAATGCAAATAAAAATCATCATTGTTCTCTTAGTAGTTGATACCTAGCATGTAATAGATATTTAGTAAATATTTGTTACATGATTGAAGTACCAGACAAAAAACAGAAATGGGAATGGGCAAGACTCCGTTCTTACCTCAAAAGAGTATTTCAGAGTGTGGCCCAGAAAATATATAAGAATAGCAAAAAAGTATCACCAACTCCTTGCAGGAGCAAGTCTTACTTTACTCTAAAGCAGCTTGCTTAATTGGGGTGGGGGGCAGGGGGGGGATGTCACCAGAAGGAAGACGAAATGACTAAGCCAAGTGCTAGATAGGAACTTGGCAGTCGGGATCTGTCCTTATAGGCCTGGTCATTTGGGCCAAAGGTCATTTTAGAGGAACACACACCCTTCTGCCTATCTTAAAATCACAGTTCAATGAGCCAAGCATTGACAAGAGTTTTGATCTAAGATTTATTTGGTAAAGGATGACCTTTCAACCATCTGGCACACACTTTGAAATATGTATTTTTTTTCTTTACCTAATGGTCTGGGCACAAAGAAGTTTCATGATGAAATAGACCGATGGGTACGGTAAATCCGGAGAATGCAAGCAATAGCTTCTTTCCACTGCCTTTCATGCCACCTATCTGAGACAGGCATTGTATATAATTAGAGTATTTCTTTGTGTAGAAACTCCCTTTTCTACATCATGTGTGAATCCAAATATTTTGAGCTGTGTCCCAGCATGATTACATAAAAAGCATAATTATAAAAGGAATTTAATGCTCATGTAGCCAGGAATCCTAGCACACACACTTATGTCATTAAAAAGAAAGTATGCTCCAATCTTTGCAGTAAGTTAAATAAACTAATGTCTCCTCATTTTCCATGGGTACCTCTTACGGTCTGTAAGTTACAGGCTTCAGAGCCAGAGACAGTGTCATCTGAAAGATTAATTTGGTTGGAGCTGTGCTGATATTTGTGCAGTGAAAAAAGCTATCTATATATCTGTGCAAGATGGCCGTAAATGATGCAGCCCATATAGGGCTGCCTTGGAGTGACACTGAGCTGTCCTTGGCTGACGTGTAAGAATGTTACAAGAGCCCTTTCTCCTTAGGGTGGCAGATTTCAGGTGGAAGGTGAAAACTCAGTGGACCTGTTTACACAGGATTACTGGATGCTGAGGTTGGACTCTTCTGGCTGTTGAAAATAATGGATTGAATAATTTTTTTTTTTGTGCTTTTTATCCGACTACTCTATTGATCTATTTGACCAAATGTATGGGTTATGCTGATGTCTTGTAAATTCAACTTATAACAATTTAAAAATAATGAAGGGTCGGAACCCATCTAGCCTCATGGCAGATGTAAAATAAAAGAAAGTTGATTTACCTTCTAATGCGAGACACTTACCCTACTGTCTTTGTGCAGACGATGTGATCGCAATGGAAAGGGTGGCTTCAGAGGGGAGGAATTATTTGGCTCAGATAGAAGGGACATCTAAGAAGTCGGAAGACCGGCAGCCTCTTCTGGCTCTGATGTGATAATGCCTCCTGCTGCTGGCCAAACATATAGTGTGGCTTTAACAAAAGCAAGCCCCAGACACGTTTTAACTCTAAGTATCTGGATTAGAAAAGCTGTGATTTTGCATTTCTGTTGCTGCCTTGTGCTACTATATGTTTGCACTACGAAGATAAAAATAACATGTCACAGAGGCTCTGTAAATTGAACTGCAAGATGGCAGAGAGGTGGCTATTGGGACACAGGAAGAATAAATGATCTTAGTTTATTTATTAAAAAATGCACAGCCATGTGGAAAACTTACCTTTCTCTCCACCCCAGTGGGCCTTTTCATCTAAGGTTCACTTGCTGCACAATAGAGGCACTTTCAACTTCCTCTTTTACAAAACTCAGCTACTTCCCTCACATATTATCATTTTGAATATATTTTTGAAACACCAGATGTTATTGGCTCCTAACAACACAACAGCTCTGGGCTCTGAACTAGACATTTTTTTTCCTCCTCATTTAAGGATCTTCTTGCTACTAGTGGCCTCTATTTAAAACATGCTCATTAGCTTCAATATACTGTGGTGTTTAACACATCACAATGCTGAGATTACCTCTCTTTGCTGTTAAAAAAAAAAGTGCCTTCAGAAACCAAAATGAACCAACAATTTCCTATTTGAGAGAGTTGGAGAACACAAGGTGGTCCTGTCCCAGTGCCAAAATAAAAGCCTTGTAAAGCATTTAAGAAGTTTATTCTTCCCAAGACATAAAAACATAACCCACCTTAGCTTTCATTTGAGTTATGCACGCACAGTGAATGGAAGGTAGGCCTTCCCCAAGTGAATAAATCTCTTTGAAAGAGGGGATATTGGTTTGCCTACATAATATGCTGTACATAAAAATAAAAAACATATATTCGTGTAGTTGAAGGCAGGTGTGAGCAGAATTGAGTGGTGGCCAAGATTCCGAATAAGCGGTATACAATGTGTGAAGAACATATGGTAATGTGTGAAAAATGTAAGCCTATATTCGGACGACATGACCTATGTGTTTATGATGTACTCAAAAGATCATTTATTTCTATTTCAATAGCTTTTTAATCCATATCAAGGTGCCCCTTGTGACAAAATTTTGCAGAAAGAAAACTCAATCATATGAGTGATTTCTCTACCTGGTGGCCTATTGAAACTCTTCATGCTAGGTGGATATATTGAGGGCCACTAATAAACTTTGCTAATTTAGTATTTCTATTACAAAGCTATTATCAGTATGTAACATCTTGTCAAGAAATTCACTCATCTTCCAAAATTCAGACCAAGTTTATGTATTTGTGCCTATAGGTTAAATCACAACTCATTTCAAACTATAGAGCCACTGTTCACACACCCTATCCCATCTGTTCTGATCACACAGGGTCCCCATTTTTATTGTGTCAAATATCTGAATACATCTTCCTTAAAGAGAATCTCTGTTCATGCTTCTGTAAATCCATCAAGACAAGTTGTCTACCACATTGTTTAGCAAATCTGTGGCTGGAAACATACTCATTGCTGTAATCTACACAGAGTGCAAGAAGGAGGTAGAGGGTGAAATCATTGATGCTAACCTGCCCCAAGAAAGGAGACGTGAATTGTGAAGCTGAAATAAGACCTAAAGAAAAGTGATATAGAATAATTGGGGAGAGTCCTCAAAATCAGAACTCATCCAAGAAAATGCTACTTTTGTTCCTATAATGAGAAGGAAATATTAATTCTATTCTCCACAAACAAGGCATCCAGAAACATTCACGAAATGTATAGCAGTTCGGGTTCCCTGAACATCAATTTTTATAGTAATAAAAGGAGAAGGGCAAAGCATCAATATTGTAAACTCGTTGCTCAAGTGAGATTGCCAGGGGATACATATAGTGAACAGAGAAGCTCTAGGCCAGAACTCCAGGAAATAGCAATGTAGCATCAAACTGGGCAGAAGAAAAAGTTACACAAAGGAGAATGAGAAGGGATGTTTATAGGACCATCAGGAAAACGTATAGTTGTGGAAGTCAGTGTAAGAGAACACCTCAAGAAGGAAGGGATCAGTGACACTGAGAAGTCAAGGGAGACAGGAACAGAGAAGAACCACTGGACTTAGCAATTAGGAGGTCAAAGAAGGGAGACCTTGGGGAAAACAGAGTCATGGCCTCAAGAAGAAAGGTGAATACGTGGAGGCCATTAGTAGAAAAGTTTGGTTCTGAAGGGGAATAAAGAGATATAGATGAGAGATAGAGAGTTTGATTATTTACATGTCCATTTGTTGTTTTAAGATAGAAGACCATCTAAGCATGTCTTAATATTGTTGTTTTGGAACCAGCAGATATTGGAGAGTGTTCATGTTAGAAAAGAACAGAAAAAGGAGATTTGGGTGTGCTCAAGTTAGTTAGCTTGGTGGAAGAAACTTGAGACACTTCCCTTTTGTGATTTCTGTTTTCTGTGCGCTGTAGAAGGCAAAGTCATTTCCCAAGAGTGAGGAAAGATGACAAAGTCAGAAGTCTGAGCAGAGTAGAAAGTTCTGAAGTCACTGTTGAGAGTGCGAGAGGGATAGATGACGAGAAGAAATTTAGAAGGGCTGCTGGCAGGTATGAACATGCCCTGAGCTTGGACAGAATGAGATAATGTTCTCAAATCTTCTATCCTTATCTTTGGCATAGAGTGTGTGCCCAGTAGAGATGATTTTCTGTTGCTGCTTTTGTCATTTGAAATCCTTGGACAAAAGTTCTTACTGTCAGTAACACTATACAAATTTTCAGATAGAGTAGCCCAGCAACAATTTTTTATAATCTCTGTTAAATTACTCCCAGCATAAGCTTAGAGTATGCCAGATTGAAGGAGAAAATGATTTGTACAAACTTATTTTAAGAAGATAAATGGGAGAAAGGGTCTCCTGTATTTACAGAAAACAATCACAATCATTTTCCAGCACTCTTATGGGATGTTAACAAATAGTCTGTTTCTGTTTCGAGCTTTTATGCCCTCAACAGCCCTACTTCAGTTTGTGTGTTCTCAGCCATCTGTCTCCTGCCTTTCTCCTATCACTACAGAGAAGGGCTTGAAAATTCTTATTTGAAAAGATATTTATAAATCAGATTTGTTGGTGTAAACTTAATACTATTTGATTTTCCCTAAAAACAATGATTACATTTAGCCAATGATCTTTTTAAAGGCCAGTGTGTTAACTACCAAGATTGTGTAACAGAACGTGAAAGAAACATGCCTAAGTGACCATTAGGCAGCAGTTACCTTGTTTTAGGCTATGTCTTGAGAACACAAGCGCAAGGATGCTTTTTCATTAACAGGTACTTGTATTATTTTATTGCCTGTACTTATCTCAGCCTCTCTTATTTGCATTTCTCTTTCACTCTCACCCCATCATCAGTGCCAAAGACTGAGATGTAGCAGAAGAGTTTGTAACAGCCATGAAGTATCTCTGTTAAGATGAAGTGAAGTAACGTGGCATAAGAAGAGAAGAGGAAAAAGTGTTATGTCCCTGGATCTTCTGTTTAACCATTTTTTAAGTACCATGCAGTATTTTGAACGTGGACAAAGTATTTGCTGAGGACTTTGATAAAGGACTTTGAGTAAGATGAAATACCCAGGAGTGGAGAAGCAACAGTATCTCTGGTAGAGAATAGTACAGGAGACAAGCATGTCATCCAAGAGAACAGTTAGGAAGCATTGCAATAATCCAGAGAGGGGATGATGACATAGACCAAAGTGGTAGTGGTGGAAGTGGTGAGAAATGATATGATTCAAATATACTTTGAAGGTAAAGACGATAGAGTTTGTTGATGGACTAGATGAGAGTATGGGGGTGGGGGATGAGATTCAAGGATGGATATAAAGTTTGGGGCCTGAGAGCCCAAAAATGGAGGGTTGCAATGAACTTAATGGAAAACACAGTGGGAGGACCACTTTTGCAAGGAAGATCAGGAGTTTGGTTTAGAGCATGTTCAGTTGAGATTGCTATTAGCCAATCAAATGAAAAAAGTTGGGTGGGAGCTAGAGAAGCCTGTAGTTCAAAGGAGATGTCTGGATCCTGAAGGTAAATTTCAGAATCATGAGGATATAAACAGCACTTAAACCCATGAGACCAGATGAGTTTACAGTAAAACGATGCACCTAGAAAAGAGTTTTGGGGACTGTGCCCTGGGGCATCTCACCCTGAAAATATTGGGATGATGAGAAGGACTTAACAAAGGAGATTAAGAAGTTTGAGAAACAGGAGGAACACCAGAAGCTTGCAAGGTAACAGAAGCTAACAGGAAAAGACTGATTCAGAAGGAGGGAGTAAACTGCTGCTAGTCTCATGCTACCAATAGGTCAAGTAAGGTGATGGGGAGATTCACCAGTGGGTCACCCTGCATGGAGCTCTTAGGTAATCTTGAAAAGAATAGTTTCAGTGGACAGTAGGGGTGCAAGTCTTGTTGGATCCAGTTCATTAGAGAAAAGGAGAGGAATCCGAGACAGCATAAATAATTCTTTTAAGGAGTTTCTATAAGAAAAAGAAAGAAATGGGGTGGTAGCTAGAGGGGGAATGTGGTGTCAAAAAGAGTTCTTTTAGGAGCACCTGTGTGGTTTAGTCAGTTGAGTGTCCAACTCTTGATTTCAGCTCAAGTCATGACCCGAGGGTCGTGGAATCGAGCCCTGCATCGGGCTCTGTGTGGCAGAGCATGGAGTCTATTTAGGATTCTCTCTCTCTTCCTCTGCCACTCTCCCTGCTCATGCTTTCTGTCTCTCTCTCTCTCTCTCTCTCTCTCTCTCTCTAATAAAATGAAATTAAAATAAAATATTATAGTAAAATAATATTTTAAAAAGGAGTTCTTTTAAAGAGGGGATTTTAAAGCATTTTTATATAATCGTGGAGATGATTTTAGTGTTGAAAAATAAATTCTGTGATAAAAGTTGAATTTTAGAGAAATTCAAACTTAGAAAAACTAGAGCCTTTTGGTGAAAAGGGAATTCATGTACTAACTGTTGAAGTGCATGAATTATTTGAGTATATTATGAGCCCCGTTTAACAAACTATTATTCTAGAATGGTAGTGGATTATACCAGAATTTTTCTGAAAGCCACATTCTCAGGAATATAAACACTACAGAGTGTTGGTAAATCATTTGAATACACCTACTGGTGATATGGCTGATTGAAAGATACCAGTGGTACAGTTGGTGTACTTATTATGTGCCAGGAGCTCTTCTAGGGTGCTTTGTGTATATTCATGTATATTATTAATACATTTATGTATATTAATGGATCTAATTGTCATCCCAGCAAACTATGAAGATTGTTACTAATATCCCCATTTTACATTCAGTGTTCCCAGAGCATAGAGAATTTAAGTAACTTGCTAGTTGGTATAGTTTCTAAAAACCAAGCCCCGTGGTCTAGCTACAGTATAGGATAGCCAACAGCCTATTCTGAAATTCACAGAGATAGCTATACAAACCAAGAGACAAGTAGTTGGCCTTCTGATGGTTGTAAGGGCTTTGCAGACCCCCACCCCCATGGGGTGTCTACCACCTAGTGATGGTGCCCTGCTCACAGAGGAGCATCCCCAGGGGTGGGGGTGGGGAACATGGGGAACATTTGTATCCATTTCATCTCACTTGTTCTGGGAATTAGGTCTACTCAGATTATCTCACAATATATACATCACTACTACCATTCCCAGCAACAGCATGTTCCAGATATTTGTCTCCACTATTATTATCTTCCCCTCTTTGACTGAATGCATATCAAATCTTATTTAGTAGAGAGGAAAAGCATCTCCTTTAACCTTGTCATATTTTCTGGCCCAAATACTCTTCTTACTTTTATTTCAAAAAGGCTCTCAGCTGTATTACTATACCCCAGCCTCAGCTTTATTTTAACTTATTCTCCTTCAGTCTGTCCCCTCATTACCGTATTGAAAAATATTCTTTCATAATGTACCGGTGGCCTTTGAATCGCCATCACCAAAAATTGGTTCTCATTCTTATTAATTTCTTTGCAGTTTTTGGCATACTCAAGGAAGACAGGAGGCAGGAATTACATGATTTTTATGTATAATTGGGCATAAAGAGAAAATCACAATTCATATTTACCCTCCCTACAGCACCTTGTATATAAAAAGTAAATAGTTGTTGCAGGAGTGAATGAATGAACAAATGAGTGACGCTAAATATGTGGCATGTGGCCTCTTTTAGCTCCACTGAAGAGCTTTGGGGTTTCTCTTGGTATTCCCAAGTCCATAAGAGAATGACTGCTTTCTAGAGTATCACATTTGGCATAATGACTTTCCATAATATTGTGGAAATCGGTGAGAAATCTCAGGTGAGTAGAATGCTGAATTTCTGTAGCAGAGACCTAAGACACTTAAGGTCACCTACAGACTAGAGTCTGAAATGATTAGTCATTTTTCTATGCAGATCTATGAGTGGAGACTACCCACTTTGTATTTGCGAAGAGAAATTATGTTGTCATTCATATTTGTAAACTGAGAATTAGTATATAAACACATGCACGCGTGCGCACACACACACACACACACACACACACACACACACATGCATATATACCAGTTTAAGGTTTCAGTTAAATTTATTTTCCCCTTATTTCTTGTTTCCTAAATGAATTCATAGAGCTAAGAATATGCCCAAGAGTTGAAAACTATTTGAAATAGCAAAGAGAATCTGGGTATTCCTCTAAGAGTTTAGTAATCTTACCTTCTCTTCCTGTTAATTCATTTCCTGATAAAGAGTATAAATGTTTGTATGTATATAATGGAGTCACTGAGTATTGGCATTGGCTTTCCCATAAATTTTATGAAACAAATCTGAAAGACTATAAAGCACTATTTCTAAAAGAATAATAAGTCATTTGCCTTTCCAGATTGAATAAAGATCCTTTTAGCAGCCACGGAAGGGCCTTTAGGTTCTTTTGTTTGTTTTTGTTTTATTTTTGTACATTTAACAGAGATCTTAAGAGCTGGATTTCTTTCCAAAACATCATGTGGAGCACTTGCCTTGCTTTATGTTGTCTGGGAGGGCTGAGAGGGAACTTCCAGCCTCTTGTTTTTCATTATTGCTTCACTGACTCATCCAAACAGTCTCTTTTAAAGACAAAACAACAACAAAATCCAACTGAAACCATGCAGCTAGCTGGAAGGGAGGAAGGGGGGAAGAAAAAGTTCTATATTAATAAAAAAACAACCACATTCTGTCCACATGCTAGGCACTAGAATAATAGAATAAGCATAATTCCATTTCTGGTGTGTTGCTTTTTCCTCTTCTTGAGCAAATCGTAAAGTTATGTCATTAAGGGGAGGGGATGAGGAGGAATCTGACTCTTAAAGAGTAACTTAAAGATCATTTTACATGAGAATGTTTACTGGACTACATCAAGAGATTTGTTGAAATTGCTTTCAAAGTGAAGACAAAATAATCTAGATTTATAAGAGTAAGTGGAAATAAATTTTTAAATGCAAGATAAAGGAGACAGCATAATGTCTCCCAAACCATCACCCAATCAGCTAAGCATGAAGAAATCAGGAATTCAAATTTTATGCTTTCAGAAAATAATGTTTAAATAAGCCATATAAATAGCCCCAAGGCATAAAAAATTATTCTCTTTAAAAACGTGCCCCTGGAGATTTACATCTTGACTTTCTCGTATGGAAATAGAATTGTGTATTTCATCTTTCAAAAGTTTATGAAATTATCTCATCATCATTACTACAAATACCTGAGATGTTTATTCACTTATTCAGATGGCAGTCATTTTTCTAGGGTGACTCTAAAAAAATCACTTGAGGCTATTGTTTGATTAATATGTAGAATGACACAATAACACTTCATTCCTTTTTGTGTATGAAAGTTTTCTTACCACCCTTTCACCCATTTTCTGTGTATGACAGTCTCCAGTGACTGTCCAATGAATGCCCTTGCAGAAATCTTACAACTACATCATAAATTCTTTATCAGATGATTCAACAGGAGAGAATTTACAAGCCAGTGTACATGCAATAACCAGTTGGGTTGCACAGTTCATAGACCGGATTGCTTGCATGCTAGAACATTTACCGCAGGAGTAATGTGGGTGAAGTTCTCCAGTAGAGAGTACCACATGGGGCTTATCCATCCTAGGATTAATAGTATTTCATCCAACATGGCTGGATGTTGGGCAACATTTCAAAATGGAGATCTATCAGTAAATGGAATAGTCTCCCAAGGGAACTAATAGGAGTGTAATTGCCTTTTCCATTTAAAACTGAGCCAGACAAAGCCTTTGTAGAAAGAACCATGATGTTATGCCAGAGTGATGGACTGCCCAACTCATGAGGTCTCTTCCATCTCTAATTTTATGACATGAAAAATAAAGAAACACATTAAAATTAATGCATTTTAGCACATATCCATCTATCACCCCAAAATAATTCATAGCTGAAAGAAAAGGACAAATAACAATTTCTAAAATCTATTACAAATCATAGGAAAGCACTAGTCATCAGAAATACTCTTTTAAGAACATCCACCACCTACAGTGACTAGTTAACAGTCTTCTATTGTGTACTTGAAATTTGCTAAGAGGATGGATCCTAAATACTGTCACCACACAGACACACACACACACACACACACACACACACATAACTGTGTGAGGTGCTGGATATTTTGAATAGTTTGATTGTGATGATCATTTCACAATCTATAGGTATAGGTATATCAAAACATCAGGTTGTATACCTTAAATACATATAATCTATATTTGTCAATTATACCCTAATAAAGCTGGGGTGGGGGAAAACAGTCACCACTTAAGTTATGTCATTTTTAGTTAGCACCTGGGGAGACTGCCAAACAGTAAATCTCATAACTGGTATACCCTACAAGACTCTATATAATACCATAGTCAGTGTTCTTTTGGAATAAAAGGAATTTCAGCTTTCACATACTTTCTGCCACTGTTGTTTTTTTCACTTTTTGTTACCCTAACAATATTTCATACAAAACAAAACTCGGGTGTTATTGGATATAAAATACATTCAGTGGTTCTCTAAGTGTTGTCTCACAACCCCTGAGAGTCCCAGGACCCTTTCAGGTGTCCGTGAAGTCAAAATTATTTTCATAAAGTTACAAAGACATTATTTGCATTTTTCACTTTCAGCCTTTAAGGACAGGCTACATGATACACTCACAATGATCAGAAAATCCTATTGAAATGCATATCTGCATGAGGCCTGATTTTCTTCATATACTTAACCAAAGCAATATATTATAATAAATTGAATGCAGAGGCAGATATGAGAACCTGTCTTTTTTTCTATTATGTCACACATTAAACAGATTTGTAAAATTATGTGAAAACTTGGCTGTTTGTTTGCTTTGGAAAATATAGTTATTTTTATTAAAAATGTGTTCTGTTAACATGTGATAGCTTATTGTTATTTTTGAATAAATTAACAAATATGTTAAATATGTCTACATTTTAACTTCTAATACACTAAATAACAGTAACTATATAAATTATATTTAAAGACACTCTAAAACCAAAAGCTTAAGAACCACTGACAAGAATCTTCAAAAATGGGGCACATGGGTGGCTCAGTCGGTTGAGCATCTGACCTCAGCTCAGGTCATGATCTCACAGTTTGTGAGTTCGACCCTGCATTGGGCTCTGGGCTGACAGCTCAGAGACTGGAGCCTGCTTCAGATTCGATCTGTCTGTCTCTCTCTCTTTGCCGTTCCTCTGCTTGCACTCTCTCCCTCTGTGTCTCTCAAAAATAGACATTAAAAAACACTTTTTTTAAATAGAATTTTCAAAAACTTTGGATTGATTCTATGTCCCTTGGTAGGTACTATACAGTCTCTCTATCTCTCTTATTTTAAGCACATTTTCTAGAATTGTGTCTGTATTTGGTGGCTCTACCTCCTTACAACCAATCTTTCTTTAAATTACTCCAATCAGGGTTTTTCCCAGAAATTTGCCCAAACCACTCTTAACAGGCCACCATTGACTTCCATTTTAGCCAGATAAGGCTCAATTCTCACTCCTAATTTTAATCAGCCTGTTAGTATCATTTAAGAATTGACCTCTCCTTCCTTCTTCACTTAGTTTCCAATTCAACACAATCTTTTGGTTTCCCTCTTCCCTTAGAGGACATTTCACAGATCCTAGATCTTTGCATGGCTTCTTCTTCAAAAGCATTCAGGTCCCAACTCATGCATTATCTCTTTGAAGAGTCCTTCCCTTCAAAAATAGTCATCTATTACTTTATCCCCTTATCCTGCATTATTTTCTTCATAATTTTTATCACTATCTAAAAATGTATATTAATTTCCTTATTTACTGTCTTTCTAAATTCAAAGAGGGCAGAGACTTGGTTTCTTCATGACTTTTTCTTTGGGCTGAGACATGAGCCTGGTTCCCAGTGCTCATGGAGTAAATACCAATGTAAATACCAATGATGATGATGATGGAACACTTCTCCCTCAATAGGATATAAGCTTCTTCATGGCAAAACTTTGTGTTGTTCATAGTTTTATAAACAGCATTGAATACTAGGCCTGGAATATAATATGCCTTAAATGTTTGGTGAATGAAATAATAGATGTTAATGTATTGCTTAATGTCTACAAAATACTTTCATATCCACTATCTTAGCTAATAATCACAATTCTGAATAGATAAAATTGCTCTGCCTGTTTTTTATTTGCAAATTCTTGCACTATATACTGAATCCCATGCTCTTTTATTTAGAAATAAAGTAATAAGCAAGCAGATGAACTTCCTAAAAGTAAAAACAAAACAGGCAAAAGAGCTGTAAATGTGTTTTTCTGTTAATTATTCAATTCTCTATATTCTGGAATGATAATTTTTTTCTATACCAACTGACTATACTTCTACAATCACAGAATAGTAATAAAGAAATGGAAAAAAACTGCCAAAATTGAGAAACTAAAATGTATTTTAAACTTTGATATGTTTAAATTCATCATTCAGAGGGCTCAAGTGGTCTAATTCAGAAAATATATTAATTATTACCCATGAGGTGTAGACTCCTTAAAATCTAGTTGAGTTATGAAGTGCTTCATGGAATCTGTCCAAAAGCAGCCAAACATTTTTCAAGTCTATACATATTCCCCTTATATGTGTATATAGGACTGTGGAGAGGTTGAATATGGGGAGTTAGCATACTAATTCTCTGCTGACCCCATCCCATTAATATTTTGAACTTGAGGCTCTGTGTAACTTACCAAGACAGCTTTCTCAGGTGAGATATGGGACATTTCTTGGCTATTTTCTGACCATCAAAGACAGTCTGTGTTTAGAATCTGAAAAAACCATTTCATCTCTTCTATAAAATATATCTCTTAGGAACAGCTTTGCCCATGATGAAATAATGGCAGCACCCCTAGTGGGGGTAGGAGCATTTAGCATTGCTTGTATCAAAGGAGGCATATATGGATGATGTAACAGATAAAGCAGAAGCTTTCCTGCAAACTGGGCATTCAAGAAAACATGACCTGGGATCGGAGCCAGAGAGACGGTGTTACCACGCTGAATGTGTTGTTATGGTTTTTGCCTTTTTTTTTTTTTTAATGACTTCCCGAAAACCCAGATTTATTTCCAGTGTGTTCACTTTTGGAGAAATATAGATAAGATTAAATCTCTCGGGTCTGGCTTCATGCAGAGTGGACTGACTTCTGGCTCGAGTTTTACTGCATCATTTGTACTTTATACATGAGGTTAGGAGCTCTTAAGCATTTGGTGCACTTAAATCAAACAACAAGTAAATAATTTTGGGTTCATCTTCCCGTTACTAAGATTCTTTAATAGAAAGTCTATGGTTTTTAAAGTAAAGGCATTAATGTTCAAATTTTAGTCTTTTGTGGTATGCATCTCCGTAGCCTCAGAAATAGGATTTAAGAAGATTATGTAGATCATGTGCTTTCCTTGATGTCTTCGGACATCACTCTGAGGTGCCAAAGAAGAGAAGCAGAAACAAGATATTCCCTTCCACGGTGTGGAATAAATTCCATTTTTATGTAACATTTTTATGAATTCAAATTTGAAAGTGACCTGCAAATCTAGCTTACTTCTTACAAACAAGTTTTCAGAAGATATTTACAATTAGTAAAACACTGCTGCAAAACACCAAGCAGAAGGGAGAAGACAGAAATCTGACTTCAAAGCCTTCCCAACTCTCCCCTTCCCTTCCCTAACCCTCAACTCCACCCAGAAGCATGTCTCTTTTTAACCTCTGAAATTTCACACAAGCCTGAAGTCTGGCTCTGACTACAAGGCAGGAAACAGCCCATATGCAGCACCCAGAGAGGAAGGGTAAAATGCAAAAAAAAAAAAAAAAAAAAAAAAAGGCACAAAAGATTTTGTTTCAATCTGATACTCTACAAAGTTTATTTAGAGAAAGGGTTGGATTGTGCTTTTTGTTTGTTTTGTTTTAAAACTGCCTGTTCCCAAGTGGATGATGAGCACTGAGTTGAGGTGAGGACAAGTTGGCTTTCAGCCTACAGGCTCTTCCTTGTTACACCCAAAGGGGATTTTAGGAGGATTTGGAATTCTTCAGATCTTGAGCTTGGAGACCATGGGTGGAGCCCAGACACACAGCATTCAACTGATGGTTGCTAATTAAATGTTTGCCAAGTGACCTCAACTGGCCAGACTATTTCACAGGGGAGGAAACAACACTCCATGAGATAACTGGAGGGGGCACCAAGGGGAGGAAATGGGGATGTCTGGAAAAGCTTGCTGGAAACTGGAGATTCGGGTTCAGAGCATATACTGCTCTGAAGGAGAGAAGGTTAGCCAACCTGGAAATCTGGGTCAAAGAAAGCATCCTTTAAACTCACCCATAGTGAAGGAGCATAACTGAAAAAAAATCTCAAACAGTTCTACTAAAATAATGAACCACGGTTAAGTAAATAAAGTAACACTACTGAGATTTTTAGTAGTGGTTAACAAAAGTTTCAAACTGGTAAGTTTGGTTTCAGTCTCCTTTAGATTAAAGCAGGTGTAAATATTAGTTCTAATTCCCCTACAGTTAGGGGAACGAACCATAATCCCTGTTTGGCTGAGTCGATTCATATTTACACCAAAGTAATTATTAATAATTACTCTTACACACTCAAAAGAGCTACAATTTGGATGATAAATGATAGGGTCACTCTTTTCTGTGACCAATGACTTGTAAAACTTCAGATGGTTTCTAGTAATCTAGAGTGCTATTGAGGGAGTCACTGACAAGCCTACTAGACCTAATTGTATCAAAAACTTCTTAAAGGGACAACCACAGTGAAGGATCTAACAGTGCTTCAGCAATTAGCCTCAGTGAAGTACAATTCAAAACAAATCAAGTCTGTCATGGAGATGCCAAAACAAGTTAATAAGTTATCTTAAATTGCAAAAATTGAAGTCTGATGTCCAGAACCAGGGAAGATATTAGAATTTCTTTCTCTGCTTTAGGATTTCATCGCAAGGGTACTATTTGTTTCTAAGCATACTTCTTAAGAAGAATTAATACATTGGAGCACATTCAGAAAACAGCTGCCAGGATGAAAACATTTGGGAAAGCTGTGGCATTAGTGTCATGCTTGAAAAAACTGACCAAAAAATACCCCAAAGGAAGAAAGCTGTCAAGCCCTGCTAGAGGTCCTCAAATACTTAAACACGTATCGTATGAAAGAGAGAGTTGACTCATTCTGTAAATCTTCAGGTTAGTGTAATAGGTTAAAGTTAAGCAGCAATAAAAATCTGTTCAGTATGAGGGCAAGCTTTCCAACTAATAAAACCTTCCCAAAATGGAATGAGAGCTCTTTGGAGATTATAAATATTGATAGAGGTGTTCAAGCAAAAGCTAAATGATATCTTAATAGGGATATAATGGGGTAAATTAATGCACCACATAGAAGTTAGGATGAAAAGATTCTAAACTCATTTAAAACTCTGTACACTAGCATTCTAGTGAAATAGTGGGGAGATCATTCAGGAAAATCCTCTACCATGGTGTTAATCACCATAATCCTGTCTGTGTTTTAAAGGGTCTTTGAACTGGTCACACTGCCCCATCTTTACAGTAAATATAATACCATGATACAATTATTCTTTCTCAGTCTATCAATTATCAGTACCGTTGTCTAGATCTGGGGAGCTCATTAGTAGAGCTGAGCTGGCGCTACTCCAGGTATACATAACCAAAATCTCTGGGGAGATACATATTCTAGAATGGTCTACAATCTGAATCCATCACCCAACTAGTAGTTAGTAGTCACTGGAAATCTTTGAAATAGTCCAAAGTCATTTTTTATCCCTTAAAGCTAGAAACAGATAACCCTGTCTCAAACACTATTATTAATGTTCCTTGTTTGAAAATTGTTTTAGAATCCTTTAGGATGTATATGACAAAAACCTAACTGAAAAAGGAAAGTAATTGGCTCAAAAAACCAGAAAGTTGAGGGGTGCCTGGGTGGCTCAATCAGTTAAGCATCTGACTTCAGCTCAGGTCATGATCTCACAGCCTGTGGGTTCAAGCCCCACGTCAGGCTCTGTGCTGACAGCTTAGAGCCTGGAGCCTGCTTTGGATTCTGTGTCTCCCTCTCTCTCTGCCCCTCCCCTACTCATGCTCTGTCTCTCTCTGTCTCTCTCAAAAATAAACATTTAAAAAAATTTCTTTTAAAACTAAAAGTTGAAAAGCTGAGCTGGATTCAAACATGATTCTAGAGTTAAGTGTCATCAGGCTCATGTTTCCTATTCCTTTCCTTTTTGCTTGCTTTATTTTCTGCTAGACTCCTTTCTCCATCCGGTTCTCTTTATGTAGCAGCAAGATGTCTGCAGCATCCTCACAGCTCAAGTTCACTGAAAAATAGTAAGCAGGTCTTACCAATAACTCAGAGAAGCCCTAGGAGGATTCTGATTGACCTGACTTGGGTCCTGTGCCCACCCCTAGAGACATGTGAGGCCCATTCTGGCCATGTGGACTAGCAGAATCACTATGGAAGGATGACTGGGCAACCATATGTCTACTGTGAAGGGTAATCAACTGAACCAAAGAATAGAAGGAAATCATGGTTGGTTTTCATTTTATTCTCCAACAAGATGGCCTTTTCATGATACTACTTAATAGCAACTGACGCCAGCTATGGTGTCATGCTATAAATTTGTAATCTTTCCCAGAAACTATCACAGTGCCTTAGGAAAATCCACACTCTCTTGAGTATAGTCCAGTTGGCTTCTATGGAATTGTATTATAAGAATGGGACTCTACATTATGTATAACTCATCATTGGATCACACTACCTATTACCCTAACTTGGAAGGTTCCTAATAGGAGTGTCTCTTCATCATGCACAATTCTGGGCTCTCCTCCAACTGGCTCATTACCATGGTTGAGTTGCTGATCTAGATTAAAATGTTCCTTCTATAAAAGACAACAATGGAAGTCTACAGACAGTACAAATATTAATGTATGAATCACACATAATTGAGGTGAAAAGGACTTTTCTAACCCTTAAGGTTTGGGATTTAACTCCCTGGTAGAAAGCCAACAGGAGCTGAGTACATAATTCTTTATTATAAAATCCTCAAAAACTAAGGTCAAATTCAATTCAAATGAAATTATCACTTCTTAGAAGTTCAGTAGATTTGATTTAATTCACTTTTTTGATTTTCAAGTAACTGATTAATTCCCTTTCCAGTTGCTTTTCTGGTTTCCCCATGCTTGCCACCTTTTTATAAATTCCTTTGATTGGTTCATTAAGTTAACAGCTAGTTCTTGCCCTGAACATCAGGCTCTTAGGAGAACCCTGGTTACCTTTTTCCTCAACAACTTAATTGGAGACAAGGGAATTCTGAGCTACTCTCATTTCAGGGACCTTTAAAAACCCCAAAGAAAAGCGATTTTAATGGGCTTAACTGCCTGCTATCAAAGAGAAGTTAGATACCTCTGTCCCTCATAAGAGAAATGCCACAAATGTGTTTAAACTTCCACAATCCACTCCAAAACAGAGTAGTTTGTCATTAACAAACTAGACAGCAAAAAAATATCTTTATTCTGCAGAGGAAGAAAGAAATGGAGGGAAAAAAGAGGGAAGGAAGGAAATTTTCAAAGTAAAGTAATGAATATTTTCAAGATAAATACTCAGAAATGGAATATTTGGCAATATGATTATCTTCAGAAATAATTAGTTGGAGAATTATCCTGTTATATACTGTATAATCAGAAAGGCTTCCATTAGATTTTCATGGAATAACTTACCATAATCACCTAAATAGAAAGTAATAACTTATCTCACCATACAACTTAATAAATGCTATGCAACCCTTTGATATCACTTAATGGTTTTGCCAAATAATTACTCTTCCTAGATAATTGATCTTGTTGCAGAATCTTGGAGCTGCCAGAGGAAATGGTTTCTGTGTATGTGGAATGTAATACTAATTAATATCTTTTTCCTGTTGCCACCTGCAGTTCCCAAGGGATCAGCCTTCCAAAGAGAATTCTTTTATATGGATTGCGAATATTTTTTTCTTTAATTTGTTTGGAAAGGGTCGAAGTCAAGGAGGGGTACTTTTTTTTCATTGATCCATTTCCTGTATTTAATTATTTGACACAGTTGACTCATGACTGTGTAATTATCTCTTGGAGTGTTTAACATTAATGTAAAATGGTACTGTATTTCCAAGCCAAATGGAATTTTTATGAGGCCATACAACCCTTCTTGGCTTTACTTTTTGTTTAATGGTCATGCTGTAGCAAACAGCAATGTGCAATATGAACAGTTAAACTATTCTCTTAATTATTGCATCTGGTTTACCATATCCTGCCCATCTAGTATGTTTTAATTGAAGGGCAGAAAAGATCTCTGGTTGATCATTGATGGTTTTAAATTGGCACATAATGATAATACTGAGTTCTGGAGGGAGTTCTTCCTAAATCTCAGCATATGTCTTTATGTTAAACAATTAAACCACATCTGGAAAGAGAAAGCAGATCAGTACATTCCTCAGTGGACTCTGAGAAAACTGATTCAGTGGGCTGAATACTTGTTACCAAAAAAAGGGGAGGGGGAGGATAACCTTGAACTAAAGAGAATTTGCAGATTAAAAAAAAAAAAAAGAACAGGTGTTTGAAGGAAAATTCCCACAATGAAATAAATAGTTTTGTATCGGCAAGGGCATTTAAGCAATAATGAGGAGATTTCATGCATTTTATGCAAGGGCACCAGGGGGAATTAGTAACAGAAGAATATAAAGATCTTATTTCAAGAAAGTATATTATTATTAGGGTTTGCCAAGTCTCATGTACAAGTTAGCTGAACAAGGACTTACTTAGCATTTAAAAGAGAATCTAGAATATGTTTAGAAAGGGTTAATATGCTGTTCACATTGCCTGAGGCAAATCAAACTAAAAGTTACACTTGGGCACATATTTCTAGGTGAGAGTTAAGAGGAACTTTCATCAACCCCAATCTCCTAGGTAGACCACAGCCAACACTGCCTATCTCCTGCCCCCAGTCTCTCACCTTGAATTCCTTCTAACACCCTCCTTTGGGATGCCAAGAGAAGTCTTCAACAAACAGACCTTTTATCAGCACTTTCTTGCTGAAAAACCATCAATGGCTTCCCATTTTTTTTTTTTGCCTTTAAGAAAAAAATCCAAATTAATGTATCTGACAAATTCTCTACACTCTTTTTCCTATGCTTATTTTTTCTGCTACTCTCTATAGAAACTCTCTATTCTAGCCTCACTGGTTTATTCCTATTCCCCAAAAATCTTGTGTACTTTCTTATTTTGGTGAAAATTTTCCTTGCCCAGAATCTCTTCTTTTTACTCTTAACTAAAACTTCTTCTGATTCAGACTCAAATGGCACCTCTCTAACAAAAATTTTCCAGCCTTTCCAGTTCAAAATAATCCTCCCCCGCTTCCTGAGCATCCCCAGAGTAGTCATGTTTATGTTACTCATTTACCATTTCTTGATTTATGCCTATTTTTTGGTTGTTTTACACGTGCAAATGGCTTATGTATTCAAATGACTGTAAACGTTATGCATTCCAGAATTTTGTCTTCTATTTGGGAATGCCCACTCTACTACAATTACTCCCCGTCCTTTCACATAATTGATGCACCTTTTTACATAATCGGCAAACCCTACCAAAAAAAAATGCATTTACTCTTGAATTTAAAGTCTCCTTCTGAAGGGAACAAGAAACAGGAGATTCATCCTGTATTTGTTTGCTAGGGCTGCCATAACAAAATACCACAGACTGGCTGCTTAAACAATGCTGTGAAGTCTGGAAGCCCAAGATCACGGTATCAGCAGGTTTGGTTTCTTCTGAGGTCTCTCTTCTTGGCTTGCAGATGGCCGCCTCTTTGCTTTGTCCTCACCTGGTCTTTTCTTTGTGTGTGCATATCCCTGGAGTCTCTTCATACATCCAAATTTCCTTCTCTTATAAGGACACTAGTCAGATTTGATTAGGGCCTACCCTAAGGGACTCAACTTAATTACCTCTTTAAATGTCACATTCTGAGGTACTGAGGGTTAGGACTTCAACATATGAATTTGGGAGGACACAATTCAGCCCATAATAAATACTTTGCAACACTCTTTGTTATTTATTCTCTTGTGTCCTCTGCATTTACAAATAGTTGCACTTGTCAGAAGTTAGGAGTAGAGATTAATCTAATTGGTCCCTGCACAAAATCAAAAGCCTTAGACTTTAAGCTTTAAATCTGAACCTCAGGGCTTTCCATTCTCCCCCTTTTTCTCATCACTGGATTTATTTCCACGTATGCTTGTACATCCATTACTATCTTACTTTTTCCTTCAATTCTCTGGTTTCAAATATAAGTTTTAAAAAAATGAAAATTAGAATATGAATAATCAATGTGTCAATTAAGAGTCCTTCCATTGCAATCAGTAGTAACCTAAGCTAAATCTTAAGCATAAGTGGAATATTTTGATTCCCATATTTTTAAAAAAAAAAAAATGGTACTGTAACATTGGGTTTGGATCAATCCGGGAGTTCAAATAATGGCACCAAGACCTGGTCTCTCTCTCTCTTCTTGCAGCTGTGCTTCCTCTGGGTTGGCTGCATTCTCTGATATCACTCACCTTGTACTGGAAAGAAAACAAGTGGCTCTAGTACCTTAGCATATGTATTTTGAAGCTCAATGTTGTTTTCTGGTAGCTGTTCCCCAAGACTCAAGACTTGACTTTTTCTCACTAGAATAGCTCATTACTAAACCAATCCCTATGACGAACACAAGGAATATTAAATGGCCAGCGTTAAGTCCCATGTGCCACTTCTGGAGGTGAGTGTGGACCAGCACCCCTGCCACGCACAGGATCGTAAAAGGAGTAATTCTCCAAAAGGAAATTTGAGTTTTGTTAATAAAAAGAGAAGATACTGGGGTGCCTGGGTGGCTCAGCCAGTTAAGCAAGGGTCTGACTTCGGCTCAGGTCATGATCTCATGGCTCCTGAGTTCAAGCCCAGAGTTAGGCTCCGTGCTGACAGCTCAAAGCCTAGAGCCTGCTTTGGATTTGGATTTGGTGTCTCCCTCTCTTTCTGCCCCTCCCCCACTCTCACTGTCTCTCTCTGTCTCTCAACAAATAAATAAACATTAAAAATTTTTAAAAATAAAAAGAGAAGATAGAAACATGGCAGTCAAAATTTAGCAAAAACCCACAGCAACATATAAGTTTAAATCTACCACCCTTTTTGATATTAGAGGGGGAGAGAGTAGCAGAGGAGCAAGAACTGATTAAACCATCAAGGCAAAGAAAAATGTTTTCGAGGCAGAGAACATTTTGGAACAAAGGTCCTCCCTTGTACCCCTGAAATTATATCACAGAGGAGTCAAGTCAGCCCTGTTTGACTGCACCCTATATGACCCACTTCTAAGAACAAATTTACTCTACTTGCTGGTGCCCCAGTTTTCTCAATGTCTAAAAGCCAGAGTCAGGATTAAGGCTGGAATTCAAGTTATTGAGGATTGCCTAATAAAAGGACAAAGCAATTTGAACATGGAAAGCCACGTTCAAACTCTTATTAATAATTGTGTCTCTGCTGAGCACATGTAGGGACAGATAATTAGATTCACATAAAGAGTGGTCTCTAATTGGATCCAGATGCAAAGAAGTCGACAGACATTCACTAAAGGGAAACTGTACAAAATAACCAAGAAACAAATGGAATTGCAATGCGGAAGTTTATGAAGAATGATGGGTTGAATGACTACAAAGCCTTTCAGGCAGCTTTTAGTCACACACTTAAAGAAATTTATTGTTGCACTGCACATTATTACAGAGCAGCATTGTCGAAAACCAATGATGTTCCCTGCAGAAAAAATACAATATGGAATACAGAATCCTCGGGAAGAGCATTTTAAAGATTTTAACTATTCTAGAGATGTCACCCTTTTTATTCATCAGCTTTGGTTAATATTAATTCCATGGTATGAAAAACCAAACTCCATCATTTTGGGATCTACAGTTTATGTCTGTACTAAGTGAAGAGACTGTAAACACTGATAAAAACCGAACTTGTCTCCACTTACTAGAGGAGACTTAAGTAGATGTTTGTCCCACATGGATCCAAATGGGTGTATTCAGTCCACATGCAACCAAGGGTTATAAGGAGATAATAGTCACCATCAAAGCTATTCTCATATGGCATACAAATCAATAAATGCAAATACATACACTCATACTTCTTGAGGTTGAAATGAGTTATGTAGGTCTTGTGGAGCATTTTAAATGTGAAGTCTGTCTTCCCCATAGCCATTCAATGGCCATTTCTGAGTAGAAGAAAGAATAGTCCAAACAGAGAAAGTGGCATATGCAAAAGTCCCTAAGTCAGAAAGAATTTATGAGTTTGGGGAAGTAGGGAAAATACAGGATGGTTGGATTTTAAGGAGAAAGGGGAAAGGGACAGACTAGGGACCAGGCAGAACCTCCACAACCAGGTTCACACCTGAGCCTCAAAGTCTGCTCTTTCAAACACCAAAAATTATGCTACCCTGCTCTACATAGCCACCTGTTCGGTGATAATTTCTTTGCTGGTCTCATCCGACACATTTCTTACTATAGTACTCCACTTCTGGTTTGCCTATGTCCTTGGGCATGGGGGTCTAAGGCCAGTCTACTGAATGGATCAGTTAGATAATGTGATTTCGGGGAGATTGGGAAGGCCCAAATTTCCTGAGTTCACAATAATTGATACATAATTCAGTTTTTACCTTAAGATTTTGGATTGCAAAATTAATTACAAGTTTGCCACAGTAAGGTAACATCTTAATTGCTTCTAAAGTTTGGGTGAAAAAAAGCTAAGAGAAGGTTTTGTTGGCAGTAGAGAAAAAGAAACAAGAACAGTGAGGACTTGAGAAGATATAGGAGAAAAGATTCAAAATAGGTAGAGTCACCAAAGGCACAGAGAAGTTGATAGGTATTTAGCAAATAAATGAATACATAAAAGATAACCTTGAGCCATTTCTCAAGTTTAGCCCACTGGGAACTCTGGTTTTTCTTGTGCTCAACATTCTTCCTGGCAGAGTGACAGGCTAAGGAGTCTCCGTGCCATCAACACTGCCCTTCAACTTAATCAGTTGGGAAACACTGATAAATGGTGACTCTCATCCAGTATGAAAGCTAAGGAAGCAATTGCCAAGTGATCCACTACTTGCATTATCTTTAATTCCACTGCGTTAAACATTGTGCTATTCAAAGACACCATCACGTGATTTTTGAGTAGTCAGAGGTTCAATAAATACAACGCATTTTTCCTCTGGTACTTTCCCCTTAGTTTTTTGTGATCAAACATGTCAAAGCAAAACTAATTCATGGAACTTATCAAAACAGAGGACCGAAGACACAGACACCTCACCTACTATGGTCCTGAGGGTTTGAGGGTCAAATCCAGATACTAGGGGGCACCGACATACACTCTGTATTGATGTGGAGACTGTGATAACAGTGAATCATGGTCTTGGGACTGGGAACCAAAGTAGGAGATCTGGGAATGGACCGGAGACAAACTAGAAACTCCCATATCTACCTCTACTCCTAAAGTCCTACACTAGAATCCAAAGTTTGCTCATCCAGACCTTTTCCATGAGGCTATGTTCAATTCTTGTATAATGTTGACAGGAACAAATGGTGTAACCAGGAAGTAGTAATATAGTTAACCAAGGGTGGGAACTGGATGGTAAAGTTTGGACAAGAAAATGTTTTGTACATCTTTAACATGAATTTCTGACAGAGCACTCCCATGAAGATGTCCAGTGTAGACGTGTGTGAGTCTAGAGATTAAAAGAAAGTGACTGGGGCTGAACATAGAGATTTGGGAGATATCAGCACATAGACTGAATTAAAATCACTCTAGTCCAGCTCTCGCAGACTCAGAATCCAGTTATTCTTGCTGAATTTGCCAGGCACTGGACTTGATTTTGCTCCAGTTTCTGGATCCCTACCCCATGCTTGGTGCCTCGACTCCTCTTTTGGTCCTTTACCTCATTTAGTCTGAGACTGGGACCCCTCCCTTGCTCTTTCTTTCTGGCTTCTTTTTAATTGCCACTTAACTCTGCCCTGTGCGGTATAAAGATTGATCCCATGTCTTTGCCTGGTATGTAGGCTCATCACTGCAGTGTGAGCATTGTATGGCCCTAACTGCTACAAAAGAGAGTTTTACTAATTGCCACACCTCACACAGGGATCACATTGCCTATCTGGGCATCACTGTAAAAGTCACTTGTGTGACCATTCCTAAGGCCCAGGCCTATAGCTGTCTGACCTCCAATTTTGTGTTCACCAAGCTGCCACGCAAGGAGTATATTGAATATATTGACACTTAGCCCAGTGTCATACTGAGCTCTGATCTATCATATTAAAAAACATTATGGTGATACAGGCCCAGCTTTTCTAAAACATCTTATCCAGTCTGTTTTTTTTTTTTTTTTTCTGCCTCTCTAAATGGCACTCCATAGCCCCTACTCAAATTCATCCATCCGCTTTGTCTTTTCTCTGACTCTTCCTCTCACTTTCTCTGTCACTGTAAAGATGCTCTTTCTCCTCGGGACTTCTGATGAGCCTTCTTAGCTCTTTTGAGCATACAAGCCACAATTTTAGGTTGGGATTCCCAGGCACCAGACCCCCAGATGGAGATCTGCATGTAGGAGGTTTACTGGGAGCACTGAGTGGAACATCACTTGTAAGGAAGTGAGGGAAGTAGGATGGGCTGGGCAGAGGGACAAGTTGAACTATATTGCTTTTGCACCAAGGGCTTCACCCAATCCTACAGGAGCTCTGACGCTGGGTGGCACGTCAAAGTTATCTCAAATTAGAGGCAAAAGGGCCAGGCCTTCAAGACCCAACATTCCTTCCAGGAAGGGGAGGAAATGTGGGGGAAAGCAGCTCCTTTCATCTAAGAATCATTGCAGGGAGAGGTACTGGACTCTACAAGAATGTATGTTTGGTCTCGAAGAGGGGTCTGGGCACACTAGTACATCCCACTTCATCTACCACTAATCTGATGAACCCAGCTTCATTCTTCTTTTGTTTTAAATAAGTCCAGATTAACTTTATATTAAAAATAAAAACCTTCCCTGACTCTCCTTCCTCCTCAAAGATTACCCTACTTAGTTATGTAGATGGAACCAGCTATATGTTACAGCCTTCGTGATCACTGTAGGTGGAACAAGACCTACATTACTAAATGAATTCCATGAATACAGAAATCAATAAGCTATTAAACTGTTATGACCATTTCACTCTAAACCATCTGGTCCACTGGGAACTCCAGGTGCTATTAACACAACAGACGATACCAGATACATCGAATCCATTACATACAGTTTTAGTTCATGGTTAATATAATTTAATAAAAAAAAAAAAAAACTTCAGGGACCCTGAAACTCTACCCAGTAAACAACACATTGATACCTGTGCATTAAAAAAAATTAAGTACTTTTCAATATAAAAAAAAATGTTTGTGTTCTCTATGAAACAATTACTTACCCGACTTTTTGAGTAAGAAAGTCTTCATCAAATATGCATTACAGTTACCAGAAGAAGATGTACTAGGCTTATTGTCAAGAAGCAGATTTGAGACCAAGGTAAGGATATTTACCCAGCTGAGATCTTGCACAAGTTAAAACCTATCTTGAACCTAAATATTTTTCACCTGTAAATGGTGATGATAATGAAATCAACTTCATAAAATCAACCAAAAAATTAAAGAGTATTCACAATAACAGAGGCTAATATTGATTAATTACTGCTTGCTAATCATTTGGTTAATTGCATTATGTATATTTTCCTATTTTAAGCCTTACTAGAACCCAAAGAAGTATGCACCATTATTATTTCTACTTTAAGGAATAAGCAAAGTGAAACTTGAAAAGATTAAGTTATCGTCTCTTGACCACAGAACTAGTAGCCATCAGGTCTGCCCAATTCCAGAGACCATGGTTGAACCCTCGTTTGCCTTCTCTCAGTAAAATATATCTGGAAGTATTTTGAAGCTGGTAAGGCCTCATTTTAAATGCTCCTTTGTTTTGTTCTTTGTCTTTGTTGACCTTCTTTTGTCCCTGGTCCGTCTTTGTGGTGAGAAGGTGATTAGTGTGGGGTTCCACTTAGTCTGTCAGCTTGTTGGGTCAGTTCATCCCAGAGCTTTATCCCAGTGAAAGGGAGGACATGGTAAGGCACTAAGAGGATGTGCAAGTCTAAATCACACTTGCTGGCACTGTCTGGTGGCAAAGTCATTCCCAAAGTCCTGCAAATCAACTGCAAACAGAAGTTTTAGCACCTCTTAGTAATTCTTACAAGACTGAGGGTGCATTGTGTATTTTAAGTGATACTTCTTACTGATTTATTTGTAGGTTCCTGAACATCCAATGATATTAACATCTTACTCCTTTTTTGCAAATTCAGAAAGGCTCCACTTTCTAAATATATTTTGTTATTCCAGTGATGTAAAGGGTAAGCTCAGCCTATTTCCTTTTTTAATTACTCTATTTCACTGTGCCAAAAAAAAAATCTGATTCAAAATATATCAGAACTCAGTCCAAAATATAAGCTGTTCACCTGTAAAAATAGGGTTGAGGGGATTTTGGAAAAAAATGCAATTATATTTTTTTAGGATACAAAAAAAACCTTTAATTGCTCACTTTGTTTTTCCAAGGTCTCTGAAAACTCAAAAGAGGGGCTAAACAGATTCTGGACTTTATAAACGAAATTAACTTCCCAGATTAATATATTGTTTGCCAAGTTTCAGTTTAGAGTGAATTTTTACAACCAAGTTATAAAACTCCTGAAAATACCATGGGGACTAAGAATGGAAAAGCTCAGAGAACTCCAATATATCTGATGATAACCTAAGAGCCAAAAACACATGGTGAGATTGCTATCCCAAATGGTGAAAAAGGGACAGAGTCAGTTCATATGGTAAAATAAGTGATATATTTTATGGCATTCATATATTTTGAAAGGCATGCCATAGGGTATTCTGTAAAACTTTATTTGGATCTGTGGGAGACTGAATGACTCATTGGCTGGTAATGGGATACAGAGCTCTCTGCTTCAGGGCCACCAATACAAATCTTCCCTGGGAAGAGAGTGATATAAAATTGTTACAATGGATCGACTTTTGTTTAATCCCCACTTACCACCTACCCCTGCACTCTGCACTCCCCATGCCTTCCCCAGACCTCCAGTCTTGAGGCTGAAAGATCCCATTTATAATTGACAGCTATATACATGTTTGATACAGTAAAAAAAAAAAAATCAATGCTTCCCATTTATTTATTTTATTTCTAAGTCTGACAATAAATAATTTGTGGAAACTTTAACAAAGACATTAAGAAACTGATGTCACATATCACAACTTATTAGCAAATGTACTTCAAACCTCCTTAGTGCTTAAAAATCAGCACAAAATACAAGGATTGTCTAGCTAGTGAAAACTTATGCAAAGAATGAGGTCATGACTGAACGGAGTATTTAAAAGAAGTAGAGGAAGAGGAAACATTTCATTTTCGTGTCCTATGGGCGGAGCATTAGCTAAGTGCTTCCACTTAGCAGAACATTCAATTTCCACAATCCTCTGAGATATATTTGTATTTTATTTACATGTTGATAGGAGAGGAAACTTAGGCTTAAAGAAATTAAGTCACTCAGGACTACACAGCTTGGAAGAGATAGAACTTGGAATCAAACACAGGTCTGCGTGATTCTGAAGATGGTCTCTCTGTTTTAGCTCCTGGCCTTTGACAGTCAGGGTGCTAGACATAAAACTCACTGCAATACGTCCCACAACAAACCAAAACAACTATGCTGCCAATGAATCTCTACTACCTAGTTTTCCAAATACAAGTATTCTGCGCTCTCCACCAAAAATTTGAAGTACTTTGAGCAACTTGATCCTAAATCTTCCGTGGGAGCTATACCCCATAATGAGAAAAACATGCATCTCTATTCTATTAATGGAAACGCTCCACTTAATGGCAAATCTAGCATATATGACACCCAGAGCAGGTCTTTCTTATAACACCCCCTCCTTTCCATGACAAAATTAGTTTCGGGAATCATCAAGAAATGAAACAAATAATGTTCAGAAAGGAATTGGAGACAGTCTTTTATCAAACATCATGTATAAATTATGTAAGTAATTGTCCAGTAACTAATGAGTAGATTTTAATAAAATGGAGACATCCATAAAAAATACAATTTAAGTAAGTACTAAATTGTACCCCTGATATAACACTGCATTTTTTGTTATTTAGTTTTAAAACCACTGTAAAGAGTTAAATTGGATTTTGAAGGCATTGTTCAATCACAGTAAAAAAATTCATCTATGAAGTAAAGTTTGCCTCCCAGTGAAAAACTTTGCAGTTCACACTGCACATTTTAAAGACAAATTTAAAAATCCAAAGGGTCACACAGGAGGATAGAATTGAAGCAATTCACGTTGTTTTCCTGTTTTTACAAGTACTTTATCACCATTTATTTCAAATCCACTGTTTAAAATACAGGAACAGGTAGTGCTATAGGAATAGAACAACACAAATTGTGCCTGAACATTCCAAATCCTCAACAAACTTCTCCAAACAAGCACAGCTGAATCCATATGTAGGAGAACAGACTGTATAACTGGGAGCTTTCCAAATTAACTTCCACATAGAAAACAATGTTTATTAAAGGACAAGCAGTAAACACGTGCTAATTTGAAGCTTACATATACATTATTAAAAGTCACCATTATAATTGCCTAGAACTTAACCGAAAAGAATTTTTTTTTTTTGAGAGAAGTGTTTTGTTACTGATGTCTAGAATTGCCAGCACATGGGTATAATGAAAACCGAGTGAGTTTTATTATTGTTTTTATGTTTTCTGCAGTTGCTGCACCCAACACAGATGACACTCACTCCCCCCACCACTGGTGTGCTGCCAGCTCCGGTGCCTGTTTAACACTGACTCACCAAACATGTCTGCAATGGGATGATCCCTCCTCTAAGGCATGGGATATTTAACTCTTCCTAACAATGTACAAATAAATCCTTTGTGGAAATCTTTCTTCATAGAAGAGCGATAGATTTTCTGACAGTATGTGGCACTTCTCCCCCCACCCCCATGCTCATTTGAACCCTTAACCACTACCCCCATAACAAAAAATAGAAACACATGCCTTCCTTGGGTGTTTTTGTCATCTTAGTTCTGTGTCCTCCTCCCACCTCGAAACGTGTTGACCTACGTATCTGTGCTCATACACTCTTCTGTCCGTCATGTTATAATGGATTAATTGTCCATAGCCCTTCCAAAGGCAATCCCCTACATATTTACTTATTTATTTTTAATGTTTATTTATTTATTTTTGAGGGACAGAGATAAAGATCAAGTGGGGGAGGGTCAGAGAGGCAGGGAGACAGAAGATCCCAACCAGGCCCTGTGCTAACAGGAGGGCCTGAACTCAGGAACAGTGAGTTCATGACCTGAGCCAAAACCAAGAGTCAGACACTTAACCAACTGAGCCACCCCGGTGCCCCCCCCCCCACCAACTACATATTTATACTACATTTTATTCCCGTCTATCTACTCAGGGACTTTGTCCTTAAATTTTTTACTTATTTCTTCTGCATCATCAATTTCCCCTCTTTTCCAAATAATTTTCATAAGTATAAAATTATGCATATGGTTAAGTACCATTAAAAAAAAGAACTGCTCTTTTAACCCTCCTTTCCATCTCTATTGCTGAACCCTCTTCTCCCTGACTTCTAAATGTTAGAGTGCTCCAGGAGTCTGTCTTCATCATCTTTCTTCTCTCTATATACCCATCTCCTAGATGGAGATTAGACAGATTTGTCTAATCACATGACCTGCAGAATCTCCTACTGGTATCTACATTTACATCTCTAGCCCGAACTCCCCACTGAGCATTCAGCTTGAACATGTAACAGCCTAATGACATTTTCACTTGAATAGCGGATAAGCATCTCAAGCACAACATATGGTTCCCCTACACAACACACCTAGATATTCTGCTCCCCCAACAGATTTCTTCATCTCAGTAATTGGCACATTGTTCAATCACTTGTTCAGTTTTTCTTGGGCCTCACATATAAACCATCAGCAGAGTCAGCCATCTGAACATCAAGTGTATCTCAGGTCCAACCACTTCTCAACAGCTTTATTGCAAGCCATCATTGTCCCTGTAGGGAATGCCACAACAATGACATTCTATCTGGTCTTGAGGGGCCAATGGTTCATCCCACACAGAAGTCAGAGTTGCCCTTTAAAAATATGTCAGATCATATTACTTCCCTGCTTGAAACTCACCAGTGGCTTCTTACCACACTGACAAGAATATCCAAAGTTCTTATGACAACCTGCAATGTCCTATGTCACCTATCTCTGCCTACCTTTTTAGTATCCTCTCCTGTCACTAATTCCTCATTCATTCCACTTCAGCTCCACTTCAGCTTGCATTTTCTCAAATAGGCCCAAACTATGTCCACTTCAGGCCTTTGCGTTTGCTCTTCCGTCTACCTGGAATATTCTTTCACTTGATCTAATGGCTTGCCTCTGCATCTAATTTAAGACTCTACCCACCTGGCCCCTCATCAATCAGACCTTTGCTAAGCATTCTATTTAAAATACCACCCTCATGCTGCTTTATTTAATAGCGCTTATTACCAACTGATATTTTACTATATATTAAGCATAAAGTAATACTGGGATATTCCTATGAAGATGGCATCAGAGAGCTTCTCCAATTAGTTGTGACCAAGTAAGACTAACTATAAGGGGCCAGGAACTAGCACTGAACTCAAAACTCTAAAATAGAGTATAGACCCAGTTACCTAGATACTAATGCTGAAGATTCCAATGCCGCAGCAAAAATGGGCCATCCATGCAGACCAGCAGTGTTGGGGTGACCAAAAGGGTTTTCAACTATTCCAAAATGTCCATACACCAAAGCATAACAAAGTTGATATGAATCTCCAACGATCATTTAGGTTGCTGTCCCAACTCTTTAAATGTGTCAGGTTCACTTATCTGTTTCATTTCCTATTTACAATACTGCTCCTGTTTTTTGGTTAGGATTTAATACTCGGGTCTTTTTAAACCAAGTTTTTAAAACTTTTTTAATGTTTATTGATTTTTGAGAGAGAGAGAGAGAGAGAGAGAGAGAGAGAGAGAGACGGAGCATGAGTGGGGGAGGTGCAGAGAGAGAGACACAGAATCCGAAATAGGCTCCAGGCTCTGAACTGTCGGCACAGAGCCTGATGGGGGGTGGAATTCACAAACTGTGAAGTAATGACCTGAGCCAAAGTCAAATGCTTAACCTACTGAACCACCCAGATGCCCCTAATATTTGTTTTTGGGCTTCACCCACCTGAAGCCAGAAGAGAGCCTAGTTTAATGGATAAAGTTTATAAGTAAAGCTAGGTTAGGAGTAATATGTTTTCCACTATCTGTCCAGTTGTCTTTACCTTCAGGCAGGCATGGCCTCAAAAACACCTTTTGTACCTACAGTTCTTGAGTTGTTCCATAGCCAATTGTTTATATTACCATCTGTTCCATTAACTTATAAACTCAGTATTAATTTCCCAAAGCCCACCACAGTGTCTGGTTTATTCATTTGACTTTTTTTTAATTGAATACCCTTCCAGATATCCTGAATATGTGAATATGTTACCAACATACCTAACATAGGTCTTTAGGGGGGAAAAAAGGTATACATATGATTAATGGTGGAGTTTTGACAACTGTATGACAGGACAGATTTCGGTCACATTTCATACAAACTATTTTAACAGAGAGAATTTAATACAAAGGTTGTTAATTGGGTATTGGAGAACTAGAGAACTGAAAATCAGGCAAATGGGGACACCAAAGCATCACAGAGGTGGAAATACAGGAAGCAACAAGCATACCCAGGGCTGGGGAACAAAGGGAAGAGACTGGTGTTATTAAAACCCAGAGGCTTGGCAGAGAGGGCAAACAGAGCTGGAGTCAGTCCTCTGAGGAAAGATGCTGGTAGGGGAAGATTAGGCTTGTTCTGTGAATATTGGAAAAATGGCAAATTGGAGCCATTTGGCTACTGATTGCTGCCACCAAGCCAACCTCAAGGAGCCGAGTTCATCTTGACAGGAACCAGGAACCAACAGAAAGGAGCAAGTCCCTTCTAACTCAAGCCTTCCAGTCTCGATTTAGGAATTTATTATAATTATATATGTGTTTGTTTATTATCTGTCCTTCTCATAAGCCTTTGAGTTCTAGTACTGTTTGGTCCACCATTAAATCCTTAAAGTCTGGCACACCATAAGGATGAATTCACAGATGAATGAATGAGACCTGTTCATTTAACCAGCCAACCTGTTGGAGAAGTTGGTAAAACAAAGCTTCGCCCCAAGAAAGTAAAAGAGGAAAAACAAGACTTTTCCCATTAGAGCATTAGTAATTAGGTGCTGGAAAATTTTAATGATTTTATTATGGTAGATTTGTGGATTTCTTTTTAACCTAAAAGCACACTTGTTCCATATTTTCTCAGTTTTGTTTGCAGTCCTCCTGTGAGTGCAGAACTTAACTTTTTACAAAATAAAGTTTCACGAGCTCAATGTATATCGTTGTGTGCACAATATACTTTAAGGACTCCCCTTCTAAGATTTATAAATTTCATGAATGAGTCTGCTTTAGGGTAGTTTCTCCATTGTTGATGGCAGTCCATGAAAATGCAGGTTAGACAGCCTGGCTTTTTTCCTAACACTGCCATCTTAAAATCTCATCAGAGTCTTTTAACTCTGCCTCCCAAAAGAACTTTTTACTTTTAACCTCTTTATCTGACCTTCATGTCTGTACCTTAATTGGAACATTCTGAAATCAGATGGGGTACAAAGAGAAGAGCATTTTCTCCCTTCTTTCACTGAACATTATTTCATACAGAAACATGTGTTGGTCCTGAAGACAACACCAAGAACAGAATCAAAGGGTGCCAGTTAGTGAACCATTTTGACGAGAAAAAGTGGCCTAACCTATACATACGTTGTGTCTTATGCATCAACATCCCCCTCTAGGCCAACCTATACAAAAGAAAAAGGAAATGTTTGAGGCCAACACAATGCGATTGGAAAAAGTTGTCTTATTCAGAAATCTAAATATGTAACACAGGAAGATACTGGTAAGGTTCAAAGTAATGGAAGGAAAATATTATTTAAAAATAAATGACACACTTTTTAAAACATATTTGGTCAGATTTCCAAATGACCCACTCTGCTTCTCTATTTTTCCTAAATGCCAGTTTCCTCAAATAAATCAATTCCATGTGATTAGCTTTAAAAAAGAGACCTGTGATATGTACAAAAGCATTAAACATAATTTGAAATTTAAATTGTGTTCCAAAGAAATTGTAGTGCATTAGATTGTGTTCAACATTTACTGCTGATATTTAGTCCATTTACATACGGCAATAAAAGACAGTTAAACCATTAAATTACATGACTTTCTCAAAATTGCTCTTCAATTATGATAAAATTAAGCTCTTTGTGTCCTATTTATAAACATGGATAAGTAGCCAATACATTGCAGATACCATTGTACTATAACCAAGTTTAATTTTCAATAGTTTCTTCAGGACTTTAGTCATTTACTGATATTGGCTGATAAATTTATTTGTGTGTGTGTGTGTGTGTGTGTGTGTGTGTGTGTGTGTGTATGGTTGTCTATAAGCTGTGTCAAAATCATCTCCAAGGAAGAGAAAAACGATATAACTCTTTGAAAAATGCAAAGCGTACAATAGCACTTAGCAACTGTGTAAAATATAAATCAGTTTTGAGAAAACAGAAATTTGAAAGGAAACAAGGAAAACAAGGAAACAAGGAAAATGTAGAAGGGAATTCTCAGAAAACAGTACTGCTTTTCCCTAGTTTAAGGAATTTTGTATTAAGGAATTTATGATTTATGAAAGATCTCAATTCTTGGTGATTTTTAAAAAATGTTTCAGGGCAACATTGTGTGGTGAGAAAATAGAGTTTTATGCAATTGCCCCAAGATTATTTCTTGACTGTTATGTCTGCCTATTTATACTATACAAATCCTTCAAATAAGCAATAAGGTTTCTATTCCAGTTAGACTGTAATCTCATTGGGAGTAATTTCTCTGAACTCCAGACTCCTTTCTTAACCAATTAAAAAAGCTAGAAAGTAAATAAGGATCAATAAAAATAAAGCCAAATTATAACTTGTAATATTTACTGACACGGGTAAATCCAAGAGAAAACCAGTAATGCCAATCATGCAAAATTTGTAAAGTTGCTTCTTTCATCCTTTTGATTTAGTTCTTTTCCTTCCACATCTACACAGCCCACACTGGAGTAGAGTGTTGGCAACATTCTGGTGAAATTACAAAGAGCATATAGCCAGTTGGGAATACTTAGGCCAAAAAGACTGCCTTGTGTTCAATTAGGTATCCTGAAGTAATCCTGGCCGAAGCAAGTTTATGGCTTAGCATATACAAAGATGATGTACTGGGGTCTGCAATTACTACCAGTGAGACAGAAGTGCACTTTAATTTATGACTGTCATCTGTGTGATTTGAAGCAAAAGCTCTGGCCCATGTGGAGAGGTGCATCTGCTACGTCCAACACAGGCCTGCTCATTACTCTCATGGAAAGACTGGCAAAGGGGAGAGGAGAACCTGAATCAAAGATTTGGACACCACTGTCAACACCTATTTCCACTTGAAACCTGAGGAACCAATTTCTGTTTGCAAAACTAATTGAGAAAGTTTAAGAAGTTTTGCAGCAGATTAAGAAACAGAGCAAGCCTGTCCTGACCAAGGGGGAGTTGGGTGCTGTACCTTATGGAAATGGCATTTAAAGGGAGGAACTGTCATCTGCCACCATGACAGCCAGAGGATTGCAGCCAAACTTCCATCAGTGCCCGATTGACAGTCTGTTCCCTGACCAGAAGGGGGATGTTGTCCTGCTGATGGAGATTGGCGACCCTAGAGAAGCTATCCGGTGTGGCACAAGGAAGCCAAGTGATGGCAACAGAGAGGACATGTAAACTCATAGGCATGGTGCCAATCTTAATGGGAGAGCGGAGCTGCTTCTGACTGATGCTAAAGACACATAAAGGCACAGACTTTTAACAAAACTGGTGACAAATGTCCAGACAGGCAGTTTGACTGCTGATCTCATCTGGCAGCTCTTCATTCTCTCTGGCTCTAGATACCAGATAAAGATCTTTGTTTCTCTCTCCTCCTTGTCTGATTTTGGAAAAGGTTTCCCCACTCTTGGCCTTCCATTATTTTGACTGACAATCCAAATTGTGTCTACATGCAAAATCAATTCTACTGTAGTCTTTTGGATTAACTAACAACTGCCCTTTTATCCAACAGTCGTTGTACTCACAATGATAAAACCACCAATTTACAGTTCAAGATCATCTAGATCGTAGTTTTAAACAGTTTTAATTTTCTCCATGAGTTGGAATCAGCAGGTTACACTGTAGTTTGAGAGAGAGCACAACCAAATGCAGTGGTTCCCAAAACTCACTGCACATTGGAATCACAGGAGATCTTTAAAAAATACTGCTGCCTGGCTCCAAACTTGAACATTCAGATTTAATTGACATGATCTGGACATTGGGATTTGTAAAGCCTCTGCAGGTGATTTTAATATGCAGCTAAATGTGGGAACCACCATCGTGGTAACTAAACAACAGTAAGCTCTACAGCTTCCAGATTCAAAACTCAACTTCTCCATTTACTGTGTGACTATGGAAAGATTACATCATCGACTAATACTAATGATGTCATTATTGTGAGGATTTAGTTCAAAAAGGAAAGTACAGAGTAAGTGCTCAACAAGTAAGTTTAAAAATGAATCACTAGGGGCGCCTAGGTGGCTCAGTCAGTTAAGTGTCTGACTCTTGAATGCAGCTCAGGTCATGATCTCACGGTTCATACAAGCCCCCACATTGGGCTCCATACTGACAGCCTACTTGGGATTCTTTCTTTCCTTCTCTCTCTCTCTCTCTCTCTCTCTCTCTCTCTCAGCCCCTCCTGTACTTGCTCTCTCTCAAAATAAATAAACAAACTTTTAAAAAATGAATCACTAATAAAAAGCACATTGAAGTACCAGTCCAAACAAAAGAAGCCTGTTTACATGATTTCCTTACAAATTCTTTAGACTAATTTCATTCATTCATTTACTAAATAATTTGCCTTAATAGCAGTATCCGTGGCTGCCATCACAAATCACCACAAACTTTGTGGTTTCAGACAACATAAATGTATTCTCTTACAGTTTTGTAGGTCAGAAGTTCAACACAGATCTCTCTGAGCCAAAACCGAGGGTTGGCAAGGCTGTGTTTCTTTCTGGAGGCTCTAGGGGATCATCTATTCTCTTGCTTTCTTCAGCCTGTAGAGGCCTCCCACACTCCTTGGCTCATGAGCCCCTCCTGCATCTTCACAGCCAGCAAGTTGCCTTTCTCTAACCCTTACTCTATAATCACAGTTCCAGCTGACCAGCCCCAGCTGGAAATGGTTCTCTGATGTTAAAGAATCAGGTGATTAGATTGAGCCCACCTGGATAATACAGGCTACTCTCCCCATCTCAAGGTCTGTAGCTTGAATAGCATCTCTAAAGCTCTTTTTGCCATGCAAGCCAACATATTCATAGGTTACAGCAATTAGGGTGTGGACATCTTTGGGGAACCATTATTCTTCCTACCACAGAATGACTATATCCTTGTATCATGTTCACTGGAAATGTTCTCTTGGATGAATAAAACTCCTCCAATCCTTAACATCTAGGGTAAACTCTTTTATACTTCAGTTCAAGTCTTATAGAAATTATTATAAAATGTGAACCAATTATGTCTATCCATGTCATTTGGTGAGTAATAACTGTTATAAGGATTTAACCAAATCAGTCCCAGGTACTGATAATAGTTATTCTGTGCTGACTTCTTCAACTTTTTTGTCTGTTGTTTCCTCTTAGGGTTCAGATACAAACTTTTACCCAAATTCCCTCCAAATGTTTTTTTTTTTCAGTTGGCAGATCCCCTTCCCATTGTAATTGCACTTTACTTCTGCAAATTCCAAACACTATGCCAACCCCCCACCAAAAAGCTACTTAAGCAAAAATAAGTAATGAGCTCCCACCAGGGTTGGTCATGTTTCCTGACACTATTCACACCTCTCTGGATAATCCATCATTGCTCTGCAGCACCAACTGACCCTGAAAATCTGGACAATTTCCCAGAAACCTGTGAGCTAGGCCCACACATTTTGTCAGAGGGAGTGGCTATTACGATCTGGAAAGACTTCCCTGAGCAAACATCCTCCATCCAGCCAAAGCCTCACCTTGAAAACATATACTTCGAGATTTCTCCTTGACATTGTCGTCTGCCCATGCTGCTCAGAGGCTAGCTCAGCCACACCATCAAGTTCAGGGTAGTCACACTTAACATCCACAGCCTTTCTTTATCTAATGCAGCTGTGACTCATTAGAATCGCTCACATTCTCCCTTCCTCCTCTCCCTCCTCCCACCTCTGCCCTCTTCTGGCTGAAAAGCAATTGATAACTGTCTATCTTTCTCCCACCTCTGGAGGTGAGGAGCTGGGGAGTCAGGGCCCTAAGTAGTCTTATTGTGGTGGAAGGAAAACGGGAAGATAAGGCTAGGTAGGCACAGCAGGGCCAGATGATAGAAGGCTCTGGATGCTGGGCTGAGGCATTTGGGTTTGATTCATTAAATGATAAGGAAGCATCATAGGCTACTGGGTAGACGAGTGACGTGAAGATAGTGGTATTTTCAAAAGAACAATGTGGCAGTGCCATGTGTGATGACTTAGAAGCAGGGACAAAATAGAAGAGAAGCCAGTTAGGAGACTATCACAAGAACCAAGTCCAAGTTGATAAGAGCCTGAGACAGTATGACAATGTACATGAAGCAAGAGCAAGGATAAATCCAAGAGACTTCAGGAATGAGAAGCCTCTTGGGCTTAGTGACTAATTTTACATGAGTGATAAACTTGAGAGGTTTCAAAGATGAGTCTAAAATGTAAAGCTAAGGCAGTAGGAAACGGTAGTGCTTCTGAGACAGGTAAGGGGATGGGAAAGGGAACGTGGTTTAGTGTGGATTGAATTAACAGCAATAGCACTTACGCTACTCCTTGATTACAATCCATCAATCTCTTCTCATTTCAGTTAGTATAAATGCCAAATGCTTAACATCACTCACAAGACCATGCTTTAAATCTCTATAATTTTATCTCTTACAGTTATTTTGATAGCAAATATCCCAGTATTTTGCATGAATCAAGTTACTTTCTGCCTATAGAATTGGGCCCATGTCCGGTCAAACACAGAACTCCATTCTTGTGATTATTCCAAGAAACGTTGAGACGCTGTATATGGTTGCTAGTTAGAAAAAAAAGATGTGAGAAAAACCTTCCTCTTTTTCTGTGGGTCAGGAGCCATAAGGATGACGTAACCTTGTGATTGCTAGTAACCAACTTGCTACCAAATGAAGGAAGTCTCTCTGAGAATGAGGCCAATGGAGACAAGCAGAACTAGACAGACGGAGACCTGAGATCTCATATAAATCCCTGGATCCAGCCAAGCCTCACTATCTCTCCATCTTAGACTTCCCAGTTATATGTACTAATTAATTCCCCACCCCACCCCCTTTTTTTAGCTTAAGCTCAGGCCTCTATCACTTGTAGCCCATGTCCTGACTATTCTATCATCTCAAGGCTGCTCCTTTGCAAGGAATGCTTTTCCCTATACGCTTTTTTTCCTTTTTTTTTTTTTTGTTTATTTTATTTTTGAGAGAATGAGAGACAGAATGCAATTTGCCTCTCTGGGGGAGGGGCAGAGAGAGAGAGGGAGGAACAGGATCCGAAGTAGGCTTCAGGCTCTGAACTGTCAGCACAGTGCCCGACGTGGGGCTTGAACTTACAGACTGCAAGATCATGACCTGAGCTGAGGTTGGCACTCAACCGACTGAGCCACCCAGGCACCCCAGCTTTTCCCTATACTCTTTGACTAACTCCCATTTGTCTTCAGGTCTTGGCTAAAGTATTACCTTCTCAGAGAGCCATGCCATGAAGCACCAGTCCAAATTAGGTCCCTCTTTACTGTTCTCTCAACTCATCTTACTATATTTCTTTACAATTCTTCTTATAATTTGTAGTGATATATGTGTTCATTTGTTGAAAATCTGTCTTCATTAATACTGCCTTACATATTACCCTCTGCACACTCAAGTCTTACTAAAATGATGGTAATAGTGTTTTTTAAAGGCATAAATCCAAATTAAAGAAAAAGCAACAAAACATTGCAAGGCACAAAGCAGAGGGGTGAGTAGCAATTGACAGGCCTGAGAAAACTAAAACCTAAGCCAAGGAAAGGCTGAGAAACAGCCTACTCGACACCACAGAAGTCGCAAAAGACTCAGGAGTTCTTGGTACCAGATTCCTGTGAATGTAGGAGGTGGAACTAAAATCAAGCCCTTCTAAGAAACAGATTTTCAGAAATCCTCCCCTACTAAGTGGGTAGCTGTCCTTCCCCCACCCAGCAGAAGACTGGACGTTCTCTGACTAGGTAAAATGGAAGTTCTTTGAGCTAGTAGATAACCAGGCACAGTTGAAGGCTGGGCACAGAGCTAAAACCAAGTGCAGCACTAAAATTAAGTGGAAGTTTTCAAAATAAGTGTTCCACTAGAGTCCTTCCATCTGGAAAGAGGGATTATATTTCACAAGTAGAAAATCAGATCCTTCTCTGGGGAATTTGATCCACCCAGGATAAAGACCTACAGATACTGACCTTAGGACTTGTATAATTTAATGGTCCAGCTTGAATCATATCTTGGAAAAGCCCCACCCAAGACAGAGTTTGTTATGAGATTCTCAGTATCTCCCTCCCAAATGAAAGCCAACATCCAAGGGTCACCAGACCTTTAAAGAAAGCCTCCAAAAGAAAAGATGGATGTGAAACCAAGTGAAAATTTAAAAGACTTGAACAAAACAGACAATATTGCAATAGAAAAACTTTTAAAATTAAAATCCTCAAAATTAAAAAAAAAAGACATTGCATCAATGAAATAAAAGCAAGGCACTTTCTTGGGAAAAAAATATTCAGAAACCAAAAAAAATCCTGTAAATTAAAAATAAAATAGAAGAAATTTACAATTTTTGTACTGTTTATTTTTGAGAGAGAGAGAGAGCATGAGGGGCAGAGAGAAGAGGGGACAGAGGATCCAAAGCGGGCTCTGTGCTGACAGCTTGATGTGAGGCTCAAACTCATGAACCATGAGATCATGACCTGAGCCAAAGTCAGACCTTTAACCAACTGAGCCACCCAGGTGCCCCTAGAAGAAACTTAAAAAGTAGACGCATTGGAATAAAATTTGACTAATTCTTACAGAGTGTTGATCAAAAAGACAAAAAGATGAACAGTAGGAAAGTAAAGGTGTAAAACTGAGAGGACCATTCCAAATCCAAATAATATTCTATTTAAAACAAACAAAACAAAACAAACAACAAAAATGAGAAAATGGAGAAGAAATCATCAGAGAAATAATTCAAGTGATTTTTCCAAACTAAAGGTCCATCAAGTGTTCAGCATAATAGATGGACGCAGATCTACATGAAAGTACATCATGAAATTCCAGAACACTGGAGGATAAGAAGGTTCTAAAAGTCTCCAGAGAAAATGACTGTATACATACAAAGAATCAAAATTACAACAGCATAGAACTTTTCGACAACAACATGGAAGCTAAAGACAATGATGTAATGCCTCCCAAATTCTGCGAGGACATGATTCCAACCTAGAACTCTCTAGCTAGCCATTTAGTGTGAAGTTAGAATAGAGACATTTTCAGACATGCAGTATCTAAAAAAAAATTTTTTTTTTACTTTAATCTGTTCTCAGGAAGATACAGTCTACTAAATGAGGAGATAAACCAAGTCAGAGGGGGAAAAATGACCTAGGAAACAGGTGACCAAACACGAAAGAAATAAATGAACTCTTCAAGGGGACTGTGAAGAGCAAGAGAGAGAGAACAAATCTGCAGCAGCTCAAACGTTGTCCAGAATGGACCAGTGCAGGCACAAAGACTCCAGGAAAAACTTCATAAAGACGCAATTAATATATCACCAAATGCATTTGAATATAACTGAGAAGAGATTTACTGAGGAGAGATTAGGGATAAATTAGCCATAAGTATGTGGAAAACTATGCAAATAAGAATAGAAATTATTATGGTTGTTATTATCATTGTTATTAATCCCAAGAAAAATAAAAAGTTGCACAGGGAAAGATAATAATAATAAAAACAAAAATTCCTAACATGTTAGTGCTTATTATATGACAGGAATTGTGTTAACTCTTTATATTTATTAAGTTTTTATTTATTAACTAATTCAGTATTAATCATCACAAAAATCTGATGTTGTAAGTACTATGATTCCCTCATTCTACGTTTGAAGAAATTGAGACATGGAGATATTAAGGAACATACCTGAGCTGACCCTGAGAGTACCATTTCTGGAATTTGAATACAGGCAACTGGGCTCTAGAAGCTGTTCTGCTAACAATTACTACATGCTGCCTCTCAAAATAATCATAAGATATTATAAATCTCCACTATAAGTAGCATTTTCATGGGCAAATATAAATGCTGAATATTCATTTATCCCAAATTACAAAATAACAACTTTGGAAGACTAGGGAGAAGAGTGTATAGGTATGATGTGGTACATGTGAAAGGCTAAATCTTCAGACTCTTTCTTGAAGGCAATAGCTAAGACCTTAAAAACAGAAAGAAAGAAATAGCCGCATAAGGATCGTTTTTAAAGACTTATAGAGGGGCGCCTGGGTGGCTCAGTCGGTTGAGCGTCCGACTTCAGCTCAGGTCATGATCTCGCGGTCTGTGAGTTCAAGCCCCGCGTGGGGCTCTGTGCTGACCACTCAGAGCCTGGAGCCTGTTTCAGATTCTGTGTCTCCCTCTCTCTCTGACCCTTCCCCGTTCATGCTCTGTCTCTCTCTGTCTCAAAAATAAATAAACGTTAAAAAAATTTTTTTAATAAAAAATAAAGACTTAGAGATAAGAGCGCAAAAAATTCAGTTAAAAGAATTGAATATGGATGCCACAAGTAGAAAATGGCAGGGTATGAAGGATTTCCTTTAGGGAACTTATCAAGACTTGTAGAAATGTTAAGGGTTTAAGTATCACCAAGTTGATATGTAAAGCGATGAGTATGGATCACCTTTCAGTGTAAGTAGAGAAGAGAAGTCCCAAGGACAGGATACTTGAAGGTCTACATAGCCCATGAGAGGAGGCTAAAGGAATAAGAAGTAGAATAGAAACAAGGACAAACTAAAAAGAAAAATCAAAGGGCTCAAAAGCAAAAAGGAGAGAGCATTGGGAAGGAGAGAGCCAATAACAGTAAGGAAAAGAGGGAAAGGACAATGAGAATAGCAACTGAGCCAAAATAGCATTTCAGTAGTGGCTGGGAGCAGAGCGGTCGTGGGTGATTACAGAAGGAGGTGCAGGTAAGGCAGCAGGAGGCATGACAACTACATACTGTAGTTGTCAGAGTAGCATGAGTCCTAAAGACGTCATTTCCTCCAGCATAGGAGCTCCCTACCTCAAGAGCTGCCCAGCTAGATTTAATTTTTTTGTTCCCTGAAGTACACTGCCAAGGGAGCAGCCGCCCCTTCATCAACAGGGAAGGAATGACAGGAAATCATTATTGGCAAGAAGCTTGTTGACATGAAGAAAATGACATGGTTAGTTTCTGATGGTGGCAGCGTGCCATTTTCAGCGATGCCAAAGCAAAGAAATCATAATATCTAGCAAAGAATATTTCCATGCCCGCCATATAAATTCTAGCCAGATGTTGCCCCGAGGAAAGTGAGTTCCTTTGGCTTTGATGACAAGTACAGAAGAGCAAAGGCCTCCTTCTCACTATTGATGAGCTCTGATTGTTGGTTACATGAATCAGGAGACAAGCTTTGGGGCAGGATCAGAGCCGGCCCAGAGTTAGACCTGAAGATAAGTGAGAGGTCACCGTTTAATTTCAAGAAGAGCGCCAAGTACATGCTGAAGAAGAGAGAAGCCACCTGGCAGCATTAAAGTGGAGCCTCCGGAATGCGATTGTGTTCTGGGGGCAGGCAGGTGAGAGCATGCTCAGCTCCAACAAAGTAGACCTGTGACAAGGGAGAGATGAAAGCGTCCCCACCACCTCCTCCAACAGCTACAGGAGGTTTCTTGTTCCTTTCATCTACCAATCACGTGACCCATCAGCTACCTGTAGGGGGTGTCCGTCGATTCTGCCACAGTGAAATGTTTTAGTCGTGTGTCAGAGGGCTGTTTTCTTGAAGTAGAGGATGTCAGAAAAGTGTAAGCTGGCTTCCAGTTGTACATTGATACGTACGTTTCAATTATGCATTGAAGCTGCAGTTTCTTCCCTCTCACTGAGGCACAGCTCAAGAGAACAATGGTTCTTTATATATATATTCCACGTGCAGATAAGAAACTATCAATGCTCATGTAAAATGATCATCACTCCTGAGAGCTGCGCATCAAGTGAAAAATATTTTGGATGAATCGTGAATCCATTCTTTCTGTATTTTCGTCCCACTCAGAGGCAAAGCTGACACATGTTGTGCGCGTGGGCACACACACACACACACACACACACACACAGGATACACACGTGGGATTGAGGCTTCCCATGTCTTCTGCACCAGACCAAAGAAAATGAGAATATAGCTATCCCATCCAGCACATCTTAGATTGTAGCCGACTCCAAAGGAATACCATGGCAGTGACTCAAGAAGAGATGCCAGGCTAGGGAGTGGACATCCCATGCCTCTCTCCACCGATGTCCCACCTGTCTACACCTGTGAAAAATAAAAAGCTAATGGAAGACAAGAGAGAACCTGTTCTGAGGGATAGCAGCACTGGGTTTGTGCTCACTCTAGATGAGTAAGAAAGCTATGGTATCCAGATGAAAAGAACAGCAGTGAAGCATGCAGGCAGTGGAGGCCGGCTGTTTAAATTCTGAGTGTGCATTTACCAGCTGTGTGACCTTAGGCAAGTTATTGAACCTCTCTGTGCCTCTCTGTCCTCAACTCTAAAATGGAGTGAATGATAATATTTACCCCATAGGGATATTTTGTCAGAATTAAATGAGTTAGCTCATTTAACACAAGTGCAATAAATGGTAACTATTATTATGTGTGTTCATAGGATCCCTGGACCCTAAACAACATTCCCCACTAGCTTGTTAGATACCTGAGATTCTACCTTTGGAAAGTTATTCCTTGGATATAGAATTCAGGGTCCACAAGAGTATCTAGCCTTATTAAAAGACAAAAACTTCTAACAATGCAAAAAGGAATCTCTGAGACTCATACCTATGAGATACCTATTTTCACTTCTTCCATGGTCACACCCAGGAGCAAGGCGTCATTAAATCACCTCTATATGTCTTTCACCTTTTCCTTCACCCTGCTTCCCTGTGTGACACTGGTTCCTCTTCACTCTCCCCCGTCTACCTGCTGGCATATTTTACAACGTCACTGGCTCTTCTACATCTTTCTCGTGGCGATTGTCCAGTCTGTCTTAGTTCCTCTGACACCCTCTTCCCCGACTACCTGCTGTGTATCTCTGTCTGCAGCAGTTCCTCTGCCACCTCAAACTCACCAGGTCCAAAATGTAGTTTCTCACACTGCCCCCTCCCACACAGAGCACTCACAGCAGTTCTGCACCCCACTTCTTTTTTTAATGTTTATTTCTCTATTTTGAGAGAGGGAGAAAGAGAGGGAGAGGGAGACAGAGAATCCCAAGCAGGCTGCACGCTGTCCGTGCAGATCCTGACACAGGGCTCGATCTCATGAACCATGAGATCATGAGCTGAGCCAAAACCAAGAGGCAGACGCTTAACTGACAAAGCCACCCAGGTGCCCCTCTGCACCCTACTTCTGTTCAAGGTACATACATTTTGCAAACTGGAAACCTAGAACTAACTTGGGCTGATTTTTCCAAACTTGTTTGTATATGTAGGTTACTAAAGTTTTTATGTTCTAGGTCTAAAATGTCTCAGTCACTCTCACTGCCCCTGCCCTACATCAGGTGCTCATACTTCCCACTTGGACCTTTGCAGTGAGCTCCTAACTGACCTCCCCTCACACTCTGTGCATTTCCCTTCCAATCTAATGAGCACACTGCCTCAAGCTTTGAGCACACACTTTCTTATTGAGAATAATGTCATGACTCCCCAAAGTCTGGTGAAATAAACTCAGTACTTCAGCTCTGAACCACCTTGCCAGCCCCAAATCCTACCCTTCTGCGTATCTATCTACCCAACATTCAAGGTAAACTGAGTTATCTGTGATAACTGATATCACTGAGTTACTCTGTGATATCATTACCCCAGGACACAAGTCATCCTTCCTTACTCCATGTCTTTCCTTGTGCTCCATGCACCTGAGAGGATCTTTTCTCCTAACTCCATTCTCTCTGGCCCCATAGATCATGTTGGTTCAAATCCTTTGCTTTTAAAGCACTGAGGCCTTAAACAAGATACTTGATCTCCATGAACTCGGGAGTGACTCTGGAAATTGTAAAATGCACGACTATAATGATAGGAGCTGTTGGGAGGTTTCAGGGAGCCACTGTAATGTAAAGAAGCTACCGCTCAGCAAAGGACACTTATTTTTAAGGCTTAGCTCAAATAGAAACCCCTAAAGGAAGCTTTCCCTGATTTCTCACAATAAAGTGGTTCTCCTTCCCTTCTTCTGTCCATCCTTCCTCCCTCCCTCCTTCATTCTCCCTTCCCTCCCTCCCTCCCTCCCTCCCTTCCTTCCTTCCTTCCTCCCTCCCTTTCCCTCTGTCTCTCATTCCCTCCTTTCTTTCTTCCTTCCTTTCCTCCTTTCATGCAACAAGCATCCCTGGGGCAGCTACTCTATGTGGGACACAGACCTGCCTTGGGCACATACCCAGGACAGACAGGGTCATGACTGTCAGGAAGCCCAGAGTCTAGTGAGAGACGTGGCAGGTATAAAAATAGAGGTATGTAATGGATATCAAGCACACACACAGAAGGGAGAATATATCAGCCCAGGAAAAGCTTGCTGGGTGTGGTGAATTGAGAACTAAGCCATAGAGATGAGAAGGAGCTACCCAGGCACCATGTGGGGAGTGGGGCTCTAAGCAGAGGGTTACCAGGTGCAGTGGCCGAGGGGCACCAGGGAGCGTGGCTCCCCTCCAGCAGTGTTTCTTACAGTGTGATGTGAAGAATGCTAAAGCAAGATCATTTCAGGTGCTCTTAAAACTCCAGAACCCCACTCCAAATCACTGAATGAAAAACCTGTGGATAGGACCTGGGAAAGTAAACTTCAAACAAGTGCCAGAAGTGATTCTTCTATTCATTGCCTTAGAAGGACAGCGATTCCTCTTGGGGGTCACAGAGACCCAGCATGAGGCTTCATTCAGACGACAGAAATGGAAACAAAAAACTAGATGAGGTAATAAAAGCAAAGGATGTGGAACAATGCATTCTTCTTGCATTTTGGATTTTCAAAATTTATTTGAAGTAAATTAGAATACTAAGCAGCCATTAAAAATAATGTTGTGGAGTACAGTTTTCATATTGAACTGTTTGTGCAAGAAAAGAAAAACTGCACATGTATATAAAATCTCATTTTTGTAAGACAAGTAAGTTTTTGTATGTATGTGCAGAGAAAAAAATCTTATTCTGAATAAACCTCAAAATGTTAATGGTGATTATCACCAGGCAGTGGGAGTTGGTGTAATTTTCGAGAGGATTTTATGATTTTCCTAAATGAATATGTATTTCATGTATAATTTTTAAAAAGCACTGTAAGTTCCTTTTCTTCAAGGCAAATAGCCAGAACCAAAATGGAATTCTAATTAATGACCTGAAGCCGTGAGAACAAGAAAGGTTTGACCTCAGGACGGGAGGTGGTGACATAGCCCAGACTCTTCACAGGGCGCCAGACCTAGGTCTGGCGTGAGCAAACATCTAGCAGCAAGGCCAGCAGGGAGAGCAGGAACTGAGGCCAAGCGCTCCACAGCCCAGGCAGTATTAGGTCAGGAAATCACAGACCCAGCTGTGAGAACCTGGAAGCCCAGAGAAGAAATGAAGCTGAGACAGGAGACTATGTCAGGAGTTTGGCAAGGGCCAGATCCAGGGGGTGCCCCGGACCGCCAGAGTCCTGGCTGCTTGTAGTCATCCTCTCCTCACAGTGTGGAAGGTTCTAGAAACCAGAGGTTGGATCAGGGGCCCCCAGGTGGAGAATCAGGGGCCAGTGGAATAGAGAAGGTTTCTAATGTATTAAACTGCCCGCAGGGGAGCCCATAAAATTCCCCAAACCTGGGATCCTTCACATTTTTGTATTCTCGTTGTGAAATAATGACACACTCTCCCGCAACTGTGAAATTATGTTTTTTGATTTTGTGTTTCTAAAGTTAACATAATTGAAGGGAGTTGTCTCAGACCCAGTGTTTGGAACCTGTGCTCCATATCCTATACCCCAGACTACACTATCATCCTGTGCCATGCAGTTGTTTAGTGAATGTCATTATGAATAAATAATGATATACGGGACGCTACTCTTTTACGTAAAATTATATGGATAATGCAGCTGATACTAGGGATGGAAAAACTTTTCACTGGTCCTATATCATAGTCTGTAAACCATGAACATTGAATTAACTCCATAAAAGTGACAATTCTGACCCTGGGCTATACCCATTAGTCCAAGGTTACAGCTTGCAAGCCAACTCAAATTGTTCTCAGTGTGGTACTTTACTGAAATACTTATCATCTGGAAACCGTATGTAGTGCATATTCTTAATAAATAATAACACATTTTATTTTGGTTTACTGAAAATTAACAGGGCATTGGGGAAATTGCTGTTATTGTGGGAGCCTGTTTCACATTTGCCTTGGCAGTACAATAGCTGTCTAAGTGGAAAAGAGGAGAGCCAATGGCTGTGGAGGTGGGTTTTTTCCTCTGCTGCCGGCATTCAGAGAAAGCCATGCAGCTGGTAACATTAATGACATCCTATATGAAATTGTCATTCTGAGTTGATTGGTTTTGCATTCAGGCACAGTAAATCTACTTCTTTGCAACTATATTCCAATCTGTAGTCCGAATGGTCTGCAAAGTTTCAAGGCTTTTCCATGATTGTCTAAGACAGCTTTGTGGACATGCGAAGTAGAAAGGCAAAAAGCAGTGAGCTTTGGGGGGGCTATACCTATGCCAAGAGCTCTTGAGTTATTGTATATCGTTCTCTGATAGTCCAGATTCCTCTCTGCCCCAAGTTTCAGAGCATCCCCTATAAGGTTCTCCTACCTCCTGACATAACAATGAAGGCATCAGCCCCACTATGAGTTTTAATAGGAGAAGATACACTTGTGCAGTTGGAGAGAGAAGGATAATGATAGAATCCAGGAGGGAGAAGAGAACAGGGACTAAGACCGACAAAATCAGCTTTTGTGGTGGTTTCATTGGCTGCTTTTCCTTCTCCTTGCTGGTCCTGCAAGGTAATAACTATCAGTAAGGAGGCCATGCTGCACATAGGCAATGGTTATACAGCTTCTCAGCCCAGCTTCTACTTGGCCAACCCTCCTTCTTGTGCTCACCCTGTTTGCCGCCTTCCCCCCTTCTTGCTATGTTGAAATGCCACAAATGGTTTCATTTTCATGCTAAGAGAGAAATATTTCCAAACAAGTTTCTCTAGTTTCTGTTGGCCTTTGTTTTCCATTTTGTGATATATATATACATTCTCGTTCATTCTTCCTATCAACTCTGTGGGTGTTTGGGAGGAGGTTCGAACTGGCATTCTGAGAAACCATATAATTACTCTTATCTAATGATGCATTTTATATTTCCTGGATTTAGAAGAATTTTCTTTTTTTTCTTTTACTTAATTCCTCCCTTTCCACATGACTGATTCTTGAGCGTTAATGGTTCATTCTACCATTTTTCCAAACACCCAAGTTGGAAACCAGAGTGCCCTTCAGCTTCTCTCTCCTCCTTCCCCTCCCCACCTCCCCACAATCATGCCTCCAAACTGACCCTCAAACTTATCACCCAATGTGACAGGCCTGGCCCTTATCATTTTCGTCCCAGGTTATTATACCCTCCTAACCAATCTGCCTGCTCTTAGTCTCTCCCCTCCAATTCACTCTGCTATGCCACCAAAACAATCTTCCTATAAAGGTTAAAAACAAAATCACATACCAGGTCTGCCTAAGATTAGTCGCATAGGTTCCCATTTTCTCAGGATTAGATGCACACTTGCAAAGCAGCTGAGCAAGATGCTCAAAACGAGAGCTCCAGAGCCAAACTGTCTGGGTTCAAATCCCAGTTCTGCCAACTACTAAGTACGGAGACTAAGTAGTGATTTGAACTGCATCTCGGTTTCTCCACCTCATTATGAGAATTAAGTGAGCTGATACTAATAACCAACATAGCACAGTGACTTACATGTAGTAAGAATTACACACCTTCTGCCATGGACATAAAATAATTACCCCACATAAGGCGTGGGGGGCCCTTCACTGCCTACACTTTACCTTTCTGCCTCACCTTCCATCACTCCTGACCACATTCTTCACACCTGTCACCACATCGAGCCACTTGCCATGTGTTTCTGCATGTGCTGTTTTTTCCACTCCAAATAACCTTCTCTTCTGTCTTTCCATCTGGGAAAATCTGTCCTGCCATTAGTTTATCACTCAAGTTTTTACAATAGTGTGTGTCCTGTTGTTTCATTGTTTATTGTCCCCACCAAACTTAAGAGTTTAAGATCTTTGATTTTCAAGGACTCATTTATATTCACATCTGCTGACTCCATATCTAAAATAATGAATAAATATTGAGTAAATACTCAATGAATGATTGATGTTGGAAAGAAAGGAGGAAGGGAGAGAGGCAGAGAAAGAAAATAAGAGTTGCTTACAGTTTTCTCTGGGACCAACAAGGTGCTAAATAGTTTACATGGATCATTCAGTCTTAACAACAGCCCGGTGAGTAGATGATATTATTGTTCCCATTTTACGGATAAAAAGCCTGAGGTACAGAGATTAGTAACTCTGTGAACATTAGCCTGACCCTGTAATCTGAGTACAAGTTTGCCTCCCACTGGTCCCAAGCTGGAGTCTCCTTCGTCCCCCAACTGCTGGTCAGCACAGACTCAAGGACAGGTCCCTTACACTAGCCTGACCCGCAGTTAGGCAGGGCGGGAAGAGCACAGGCTGCCAAGCCTGCTGAAATCCCATCTGTGTCCCACTTACAGACTTCCCTTGAGCATCTCTGATGCTCAGTTTCCTTAACTGTAAAATGTAAAACAGTGCTCACCTCCCAACTTCTAAAATTATTGTGAGGATAAAGGAGATAAAGTATGTACAGCTACAGTTTCAGTGCTTTGCACACACTAGGAGGTCAGAGTGAAGCACTTAAGATTAGCTAGCCTACTAGCTTCTTGGCTTGGGAAAGAACTCCAATTATAATTCCCATTCTTGGTGGTTTTCAAGCCCAGCCTCTTTTGTAAGCCCAAACCGGTTTGGTTTGGCTAAGTAAGAACTTTGCTTCAAAGAAAATGTTTTATGCATGCTCAAGACAAAGGCGTTAAGGAATGTTGGCGGGGAGAAGGGGATCTCCTGAAAGTGTAAGGAGCAAAGAAAATGTAATCCACCATTAAGGAAAGAGCAAAAAGCTGTCATTCACAGTACACAAATAAAACAAGGCTCCTTCCAAAATCAAAGTGCCAGTGACCCATAGTTCTGGAGTGTCAGCTTGGGAATTGAGGAAAAAGCAACTTGAATAAGCTCAACAGGTTTCTGCACACATAGGTATAGAAAACCAAAAGGAAACATTGAAACCCAATAGAATGGTTGGGAGAGTTTTATGTTAATCTTAATTTAATGTAACTACCTAATCAATTTGTGACTGAAGAAGCCACGAACGAAAGAAAGAAAGAAAGAAAGAAAGAAAGAAAGAAAGAAAAAGAAATTTGCTAAAATTGAACCTTTCACCTTGCCTATTTTTCTTGTGGTCTTTTGACGTTTTTGCAGTACATGATCAAAGACCAGCACAACTCTTTTACCCCCGAAATTTAGAAGCAGTTACAAGAAGCAACTTAATTTATGGCTGTAAAGACCAAGTACATTTTTCACATGGCATAATTAAAACTAGGTCAGTGAGAGAAAGGAATGAAAGACAGAGAGGTTGTCTAAATATTATGCTGATAAATGACAAATTCACCTTGAAACAATTCTTCTGCCATTTCTCTCTTTATTTAGCAATGTCGTCCGTTTTGCATTTAAAGAATATTCAGTTTTCAAGATACCAGGTTTTCTAACCATCCCCCATGTTAGTGGGCCAAACATTACAGACAAGAGCTAGAATTATTCATGGTAATTTACTGTTCTCTTCAGTCCAAGGGCAAACCTGTCTCCTGCCTTCATGTAGCCTTCTAGGACATGCTCTGCTCTTATTGTCTGGGCAGAGTTCCCACTGATAACCAGGGAGGGCCCACTGGAGAATGCATGTATAGAAAACTCCATGCTACAGATCAGAGAGGAGAATTCAGTCCAAGCCCAGCTGGGCATTCCAGAGAGAGAAAAAGAAATAAGCAAACATAATATCAACAATTGAGGGAAATGCTATGACTACAAAGTTCAGGGTTTTCAAGTCTTACAGGAATTGTATAAAAGACTCTCTGATGTGCTATGTGGTGGATGAAGCAAGGCGAAGTAGCAACTAAGGGAACAGAATCCACCAGAAAAAGAAAAATAAGTCAGGGAAATCATAGAACTGTCTGACTCGATTCCAGAAAGTCACTCTGGTGGAACTCATAGGGCATTAAGAAGAATGTTTCATGTGCTTAGCTTGGGATGGCTTAGCTATATGGGGGGAATGAGGAACTAATTACACAAACCCTTCCAAGGGTCTGGCACCCTAATGTGTTTTCCCCTTCTTCTTCTTCTTCCCACACTCACCCTTTCCTATAGCTATAATTCCAAACCCCAGCCTTTTCTAACCTCCTTTCAGCTCCTCACTGGAGTGGAGAATGACATTCGTGCTGAATGTGTGACTACTTAGCAATAACATCCAGGTTTCACCATAACTGATCACCATCCCATCAACACTTTCGGTTGTTGGTGAAGCTTTCTCTGAGGTGTGGGCCTGAACCCTGTCAGAAGAGTGTAATTGCTAACATCTCCCTCCAACAAATGAAATTCTCTAGCAGACCATTTATCAGTTCCAACCATTTCTACAGCCGACAAGTAAAGAAAGACATTTCTAAGTGAATGATTCAGTTATACATGTCTTTCAACACGTTGTATTTTGAATAGTCGGTTTGGGTATGGTAGATGTGGCATTTGATGGCCTTAAAACCACAAACACCTGAAGTACCCTTCTTTGAAATAATTTAGGCACTTTCTTCCTGGCAGGCTACAGAAAGAACAATTACAAAATATGCCCAAGGGATTGATCCTTCTAGGCATATAAAAATGACTATTTCTCCACAAAATCACCTTTTCCACATACTCCATCCAACCTTGAGAAACAATGCTCCAGGCTGTCATAATCATTAGGATCTGAGGGCTTTATTTTTCCTGACTTGCTTACCCACCCCTAGAGTTTACCCATAAGACTCCAGTTTAATTTCTTTCTCTTGTTTAGAATCCTTCCTGAGCTCTTGGATTCAAGTACATATTTCAGAATGTGGCCTCAGGAGTGTGAGATCTGACCTATGCCTGTCCGTCTCCATGGCCAGCTAAGCTCTGCCATGCTGGACTCATTCCAGTATCTCAGACTAGCCATGGCCTCTCCTGCCAGCAAGCAGTCTCTCACACAGACTGTCTCCATTATCTACACCGAACTTCCCTAAACCCATCCTCCACCATCTTTGAACTTACTCTTGAGGTCAAGAAAATCACGTAATTCAGACTTTTCCTGACTCCTAAATCAGTCAGATTCCTTCCTGGAGTTCTCCATAGGTAACTCTACATCTGCTCTTATAGCATTCATTACACTTAACCGTCTTCCACTAGAAAGAAATCCCTTGAGAACAGAAACTGTGCATGTTGTGTTCAATGCTGTACTCTCCCCACTCTTCTCGTGCCTGGCATGTGATAGGTCCTTTGTCAGGGTGCTCAGGCTGCCATAGCAGTATACAACAGGCTGTGGGGCTTAAGCAGCAGAAATTTATTTTCTCATAGCTCTGGTGGCTACAAGTCCAACATTCTCTTGCTGTCAGTGTTGGTTTCTGGTGAGGCTTTTCTTCCTTGCTTCTCACTGTGTCCCTCATGTGGTCTTTTCTTCATGTATGCATGGACAGAGAGAGCTCTCTGGTATCTCTTCCTCTTCTTATAAGGATACCAGTTCTATTGAATGAGGGTCTCACTCTTACGACCTCATTGAACACGAATTACCTCCCTAAAGGCTCTATCTCCAAATATCATGTTAGAAGTTAAAGCTTCAACATATGCATTTGGGAAGGACACAATCTGGTCAGCAACAGGCCTTCAGTACATATTAGTTGAGTGAATGGTTAAATGAATGAATGCTTTCTTATTCCGAGTTCTTTTCTTACTGAAAGGATTGTTGGCTCATGAAGACATGAACCATGTCTTTCTTTTTCCCCTGCATTCATCACGGTACCTGGCACATAGCATATATTCACTGCATGGATTGAATTTAGGTTCAACCTTCAAGACAAAAGTGACCTGTGAAAACAGAGGTGTGTGTGAGTGTGCATGTGTTGTTGATATGTGCACTTTCATTACAAATGAAAGTTACTTAGTGACTCCCTATGATCATATAGGAAGCTAGTCCTATACTCCTAGGCAGAAAGCTAGCAAGTAAGCCCCAGCTCAAAATTCAATTAAAGAACAGAAGCAAATGAGCGGCTTGCAAATTCAGTGCTGCTTAATTCCTGGCCTCCTTATAATGACAGTACTTTCTCTGTGAAGTAATTTTCTTTTGATAAAAGGAAACCATGTTCCCTGACCTCAGAAAGAAATGAATTAGTGATTTCTCTGCCTGAGAGTTGACAAACAGCCTTTACATCTTGCTCCCTGATATCCAGCAGTGAAACAAATAGACTCCGAAAGTAATCTTTTTTTAAAGAGGTTGGGGAACCATAGAATTCCTGTAGAGTCCGACCTCTGGATAATTCTTCATTTTGTTTCCCTTCATGGGGACATCAGTGCCCTGTTGTCCATTCATACCTCATAACCACAGCCTCAAACACAGGGTTTGCTCAGCCAGCAATACCAGTCTCAGCAGCAAAGTGGGCACCTCATCTCCAGAGCTCCCCTCACCATGCCACCTCCTCTGTTCCCTGCAGTTGTCATCAACAGCCACCAGCTTTTCCAGGCCTGTGAGAATTCTCAAATTTGCTATCTTGACTCTAACTCAGCAGGCAGTTAGGCAGCATGAGAAGATGTTTCCCTTTATCTGATCTGAATGTACCTCTTTCTACATTCAGAGAGTGAGTAAAGGGTGAACTCATGCGATTCTACTGAATCACCCAAATCCCAAACTTCAGTTCAGCCTTTCCCCTGCCCCACCCATTCCTTCAGTGGGTTCTTTTGATAAGATTAGGCCTTGTGGATAACATTAAGTAAACTTCTAGTGCATTTGGTGACAATGTCAGAATTGTTGGATTCTTTCTGGTGGGTACCTGCATAGACTTGCCCTTGCTGAGCTTGTTATTTACTTCTCCTCAAGAAAATGTGCATCAAAGAATTGTAATTAGCAGACAATTGTTGAGTATCTCCCCGAATGAATGGAATAAATGGATCCCCATAGAAATCCTAGAACCATAAAAATAACATATTAAAGCACAAAAAAGTTATATAAGGTGACCTATTTTCTTTAATAGTTCCTAAGACTGAGTGTTTAGGAAAGGCACATAATCTATGTGACCTGTTGACAAGAATAGCAAGGGCCTGGTTTAACTTTTGGGGTCTATGCACATTTACAGAAGGAGAGTCATTCCATATCCCCAAGCCTCTGACATCACAACCTTATCAGGAAATCTAGGGCACAGTAGCAAAAGCCTATAATGTCGTATTTCACATTTGTCAACCTTATCACTACTTCCCGCCTTAGCTATGCTAGAGAAGAATAAAATTAAGCCAAATTATCTCCATACACTAGGCACTTGGGTAAGGCTACATCGTTCAGTCCATTCTCACCAGCTCTGGTCCTCCTGCAGTAGTAGACTACCTGTAAAGGAAAAAGCTGATGGAGGACTTTTTCACTCCAATGTCCTTTTTTCAAATGATGAAATAATCAGCTTGGGATGTATATTGGTTTCCTATTGGTGTGTAACAAATGGCCACATAGTAGCTTCAAACCACACAAATTCATCATAATCTTATAGTTCAAGAGGAGGTCAGAGTCTGACATGGGTGTCACTGGGCTAAAATCAAGGTGTTGGCAGGGCCAGTTCCTTCTAGAGGCTGTGGGGGAGAATCCACTCCCTGCTTTTTCCAATACCTGTAAGCCACTTACAGTCTTTGGCTTGTAGGTCTTTCCTCCATGTTTGAAGTCAGCAACACAGCATCTTCACACCCTCTGACTCTGATACCTACTCCCCTACCTCCCCCACTGTTACTTAGAAGAACCTTGTAGTTAGATTGGGCTTTCCCAGATTATCTAGGATAATCTCCTATCTCAATAAAATCCTTAACTACATCTGTAAAATCCCCTTTGCCATGTGAGATAACAACATTCACAAGTTCCAGGAATTAGATGTGGACATCCTGGGGAGTGAAAGGGCATTATTCTGCCTACCATTGGATGTAAAAGGTACATAATGTGTTTCCAGTGTGTTTTTTCAAGTGCCTCTAATGTCCATATTTGTCACAGGCCCATTCCACCCAAGCAGGCCCCACGGTGTGAAGGTTTATACAAAGGGGAGCAGGAGCCCCAAAGTTAGCTCAAGAGAGTTTGTGACAACAGAGGACTGGCCAAGGCAGAAAGCATAGAAGAAGACATAAACTTACATCATTACTCCTATATCCCTCTCCTCAAAGACTTTTGCTATTTAAGCATTGCTCATAAGACATCTGCAACATCCCTTTCCACTTTGCAGATGGAAAAAAAATGCTAAGAGAGCTTAAAAAGCACAGCTGAGGTCACAGCACTTCCACAGCTAAGCAGGAAAAGTCATCCAGCCCATCAATGCTTGAGTGGTGGAATTAACCAGACTCTGTAGTGACGGAGTAAGAATACAGTCCCACATCAGGAAAAAAACACAAGGTTCACTTTAATTAAAATGAGCTTATAGTTACTACTGTAATTTTCTCCCTGGTATTTATGAGTCATTTAATAAAAACTTCCTAGGCTTTTAGTCCTGCACTTTGCTCCGGGCCCCTCACTCTACCAGTTCATCATTTCATGGCCGGGAAAGATCTTGAAACAGATCATTATAGTTGAAGCTTCTAGGAAGTTAAAAGAAACAAACAAACGCTTTTGCATATCTGTATTGTTGCTGGAATGTATATATAAAATATGTGACTTTTCTGCAACTTAGATGAAAAGAGCTTGTCCCCTCCCTTTTTTACTTCCTTAAGCTCTTTCTCCCTCTTGTTCTCATTGCTAGCACAGAACATGAAATTTTTTCTTAGTGTTACAAGCTAAGAGGGCTGCTGAATTTATGTTCCCCTTCTTGGGGCATCCACGGGTTCATTTTCATAAACCTAGGCACACCCCTGGACCAGCTGCTGCTGCTCTAATATCTGAGGAGAAGTTTTGCAGCCGATCAGACATCTCAGTGTGAATGCACCCCCTGAGGTGGAGCCCATATTCAGAAGAATGAAGGTGCCATTCTGTACATTCAGAGAGAAATCATGTCAATGCTACATCACTTAGGCACTTGTTTCCATCATGCAGAGAATTAAGAGGTAGAACAAATCAGCTAGCTTTCAAGAGTGTTATTCTTCTGAGAAGCCTGTTCAGACGTTTACTTTCTTTGCTTTTCGTTTTTTATAATGTGTGTCCAACTGGAAGGTGAGTTATAAGAACACAACTGAGTTGAAACAAATAAAATGGCTTTTGTGGTCCTCTCACGGTTCTCCGTGGGGAGCTGGGACCGATATAGGGTGATCAAATGTGCCGGATGGCAGAGAAAGGACATGCTTAAGACTGAAAGGGTTCTGTTGACAAAAGAGAAAAACATGTCAACCGATTTTTCTTTAAAAAAGAGGAGATAATTGATGTCTTGCGTACATCCCTCCAGGATCATAAAGAAATAAGACAAAAAAAAATGTCATAGAAGGAGGGGGAAAAAAGACTACTTGAGTTTGCTAGAGGTCAGGGTCTGAGCATCATTCTTCCTGACACTCCAAGTGCCTACGATGTTGCCAATTATGAGTAAATGTTAGTTTAATGGGATTGATTTAAATTGTATTGAATTACACAGGTTGGAACAAGAGGCAGTTCTACATGGTAATGGCACTGTTGTGGATAATCATGTGTGTCTGGTCCACGCTGAACTCCAGTGTCTATCTCCACCAATGTTGAACTCTGAGAGCAATTAGATTAACAAATAAATCATCAATTTCATTTAAAATTTGTAAAAAAAAAAAAAAAAGAAAATTATACAAGAAACAAAGTCTGAAGGTTTATTGCAAACTGTGAAGTAAATGTGAATGGCCATGTTTAATATTTTTTTAAACTCAAATAGGGAGAAAACACAAATGAGCCAGACCGTGAACATTTGGAGAACAGGAGTTGCATCATAGCGTCTGTCATGCCTCCAGTAACACAGTTTCTGGCTCAAAGTAGGCACTTACAACTTATAATTTGGTCCACAATGATCTCTTCCTTGAGGTCCCTCCAACACACAATAGGGCACTCGATTGGCTGCTCTTTGCCCTCTGTCACTGCTTGTTTCCGTTTGCTTTATACTATTCCGTTTGCTTTAACTATTTGATCAGAAAAATGGATGAACAAGAAGTGGAAAAGAAGTAGCTGATGGCAGGAGGAAGAAGGAGGAAGGAGGAAAGGGAAGTACAGTTGACAAAATCAATCAAAGATGGTTTGGAAGTAATTAAACGTGTGCGGGGGTGGAAGCTGGAAAGGTGTGCCTGGAGCAAAAGGGCAGATTCAAGAGAAATGAAAGATGAACGTTTTTTTAGTTGTGGGAATAAGAAAGAGGATGGTGGGGTGATAGTTGGTAGAGATCTGTAGGGCCCAAGGGAAGTGTTGTCCATCATCTGTTGGGCTAGATGTCCAGAGAGATCAACAGTGAGTAATAACTCTTTTGTGGAACTCATGATCTATCAAAGGCAATTATTCAAGCTACTTATCAGCCAGGAGGAGGTGGCTACAAGCTCTAAGGAGGGCAGTTGATGTGGATTCAGTGACATCCAAGTGGGCTTTCATGAAGGAGGTCGCTCCTGAGCAGAAGATTGAAGCATAATGTCACAGGTAGAGGTTGACACCAGGAGTGTAAATAATGTGGAGTCAGGAGAGATTTGGTGAGTTTGGCTTTAAAAACAATAAGGTTTTTGGGGCACCTGGGTGGCTCAGTCGGTTAAGCGTCCAACTTCGGGGCAGGTCCGTGATCTCATGGTTTGTGAGTTCGAGCCCCGCGTCAGGCTCTGTGCAGACAGCTCAGAGCCTGGAGCCTGCTTCCAATTCTGTGTCTCCCTCTCTCTCTGCCCCTCTCTCTCTAGAGCTCTGTCTTTCTCTTTCTCAAAAATTAACAAACATTAAAAAATTAAAAAATAAAAACAACAAGGTTTTGGAGCAGGATAATTTTCCAACTTAACCTCTACTTCATCCACCAAACTCCTATGAATTTGGCCCACCATGAACTCTTCCTCGACGCCCCTCCAACACACAATAGTGCACTCGATTGGCTGTTCTTTGTGCTGTCACTGCTTGTTTCCATTTGCTTTAGTCTTATCTGCCACAAGCAGACAGTAATTTCTTAAGAGCCCTTCTCTTGCTCCTCTAAAGTCATGTCTGCCACAAAACTGTGCTTTTTAACCCAGTAGGAAGCATCCATCCATAGTGCCTCACCTCCCATACAGTGACCCTCTCCCTGCCACCTGCACTTATAGCAATGTCCCCAGACCCTTCGCTCTCATTCTTAACCTGCTGCCACTTGGAGCCATCCCTGTTTGCTCCCACCTTTTGGCTGTGTTCACATCTCCATGTTTCTTCTTCCCCCTTGGAGTGAGTTCACACTTGCATGTGGACCTGCTGGTCCCTGACCTTTGGCTTCTGCTCCAGGACTCTGGTTTAGATCTCCCCAACCTGCTACTCCTCCTTAGGGCTTTCCTGGGTAGTTACCCACTCCTGTTCACCAGCCTCTCATGACCCATCTCCCAGCCCTGCCAGCTATCTAATCCCAGAGGAAGAGTAAATCAGTCAATACCTAATATAGCACCAGACCGTGGAGTAGATTCTTAATAAATACTTCAATTCATAAATGAATTAATTGTTTAAATGTTGGGCATTTTTTTCTTCTGGCAACTATATTAAGTTTCTATAGATCTCTAAGTTTCTATAGCGTATCTACCAGCAGTCTTAGGCATAGACAACAACCACCAGCACTGAGACCCACCTCCCAAATTCAAAGAACAATTCCTTTGACCTCTGCAGAGGCAGCTTACTTTGAGGGTCCCATGCACCAAGGGTAGAACTACAGACATGTGAACTGCATCTTAAGCGTAGTGCATGGTGAGAACACTGTGTAACTTCCCTGTAAGTTAGACAAGTGCTTATAATGAAAGGTTTGTGAGTTCAGAAAGCCCCGGGGTATTCGAAAAGACAGTTCAGCTTCCTGTCTGGGAAGAAAATGACAGCTCTCCTCACTGGGATTAAGCTTCAGATATTCAAGAAGAAAAAAAGAAAACTTGTGAGTAATGCATCAGACCCACTGCAGGAAATTTGGTGCCTCGTGAGCATTACCCCTACGGAATCAGGTGCCTAATGTATTGACAGTGCACTGAGGTGTTGGGCATCATTTTGGGAAAGGACAATGCCTTTCTCACCATGAGAACCACCACAGATGGATGACAGGATGGCCAATCCACTCGCATGCCACAGACAAGAGTATTTCCTAAAGACTTTTCAAACAGGTCTCTTCCTTCCCATCTCTACTACCTCTACTCACATCTCAGCCATTCTCACGCCTTGTTTGGGCAGCTGCAGACACGTCCACACTGGTTTCCCTGCCCTGGAACTCACTCTCATCAAATGTGTTCTCCTCACCCCAGAAAGGGACCTGAAACGCAAATCTAATTCCTCCTTTGCTAAAACTCTCTCATCTCCCTGTCGCCTGTAGAACAAAAACCAAGCCACTTATCATGGCACAGAAAGTTTGCTATGGTCTGGCTTCTGCCCCCCTCCAGAGCCATGACTCCCCACCCACCCTAACCCCAGTTTCTGCCTGTTCCTGTTCACTCTAGCAATGTTGAATTATTTGTAATTCCAACTACACCATATTTGAAGTCATCATACTTGTACTTAGGCTGTTTTCTCTGCCTGCTATATTTTTCCATTCCTTCTTCACTTGGAGAAATCCGTGTTTCCCTTCAAGATTTAGCTTAGATATCAGATCCTCCAGGAGAAGCCTATGGACCCTCAGCAGGTGCAGTTAGATACCTCATCTCTCTATCTCCCCACCATTCTATGCCCTTGACTGAGTGCTCATCTGTTTCCACGCTTGTTTTCTCCAGTTCACAGGTAGTTGCCATGCCACATTTTGCTTTCATTCCCTGACTTATGCCAAAACACTTAAAGCAGAGCAGAGCCCTTGTGAGTGTAGGCAACCCTGATAAGATCCTCTAAAAGTCCTATCATTTCTAACATTTTAGACAGGACAGTGGCCCCAAATCAACTTTTCTTGAATAAGTGAATGTGGGTACATTTACCAAACATTTTGCAGGCAATGCATTAAAAGACATAGACACATGCTAGGGGTAAGGTAAGGCAGGGTTAATGACTAAAACAAACAGGAAAACAAAGACAATTTGGATCCTAAAACAAAATTAACCAAGAGGAAAACTGGGACAATACTTTGAAGATAAGGATCTGATGCTTTAAAGGGCTAAAGAACTGCAATTTAAAACTTTTGGAAAAATAGTATAATCTTTGGATTTCTGAGAGAGATCTTCAACATCTTCTACAAACCTTGAGAATACTGATTTATTGTACTATTGACTGGTAAAAGGAAGGCTGACCTGGGGGAATGATTTAATGATAGAGAGTCTCCAAGGAGTCTCAAAAGTATCACTTGTCCATAAAAATGGGGGATTGAAAGAGAAAAAAGAAGATGTAGATATAAATTATGTAGTCTTTTGGTGCTTTTGATATTATGCCTCACAAAAGGCTAATGTAAAGTAAGAAGAGAACACAGAAGCTTTTTGATTAAATAACAAAGCTGGATTAATATTTAAGGTACAGTGTATTTATGAGCATAGGCACCTAAAAGGGAGAGAAATGACTAGAAGAAATATTTAAGGTTTAGCATTAATAATGATTTCGTTCCATTTGTTTGGTACGGTCAGTGGTAAGAAATGCAGTAAGACATGTGAGACCAGCCTCTCCCTCCCCATACTTAAGCCACTCCTGGGTTGTAAATTGTCACTTAGGAGATCTGCATTTAATTATTCTAATAGATCCACTTAGAATCACCCTTTTACTAGAGTAAATAGCACTGCAGTGCGATACAAGACATAAATAGATATGTAATTTCAGTTTAGAAAGAGATTTGTCATCAGAAGAAGCCAGTTTAGTGAAACATAGATAGGACATATATAAGAGGGTGCCAGGAACACAACAGGACTTGTGTTAGGCTCAACACAAGAGTTGCCGAGCAGGTGGCACTCACTCTATGACTATGTCTACACTGCATCACTCGTGACAGCCCCCACAAAGCACGTGGAAAAGTGAGAGCCAAATTGGAGCAAAAAGGCACTTACTTTCCAGCATATATCTTTACTTCACATACATAGTTGGTTTGATGGAAGAAATCTCCCAGATCCTGACCCGTTTATCAGCACAGAGCCTTCATAAAAACTCAAAAGGTTGGGGCATCTGGATGTCTCAATCGGTGGAGCGTCTCTTGATTCTGGCTCATGTTACAATCTTATGGTTTGTGGGTTCTAGCCCCGCATCAGACTCTGCGCTCACAGCACAGAGCCTGCTTGGGATTCTCTCTCCCCCTCTTTCTCTGCCTCTCCCCTGTTCACAGTGCTCGCTTACTCTCTCCCTTTCTCTCTCTCAACATAAATACATAAATAAACTTTAAAAATTAAAAAAAATCAAAGTTTGTTCCATGAAGGTTGAAAAAAATGCAACATGCAAACTTCCAAGTAAAGCAACATGACTGAAAATATGAGCCCATGCCTCCAGTTTATGAACATGTATTAATCACCTATTGAATGCCATGTACAAAGTGTTCTGAGATCACAGATGAAGAGAGAGTAACTGTTTATGAGGAAGGCCAGGAAGGCCTCACAGGGGAAATCATCTTTAGAATGAGCCTTGACAGGTGAATGATGGGCAGACACGCAAGGCACAGCATTCCAGTTTAACTGGTGAACACCATGCAAATGCAAAGAAGCAAGGAGAAGCAAGATAAATTTGGGACACACAAAATGTTCAATATGGCTGTACAGAGACAACAGTGTAACTTGAAAAGAACATGTGATGTGAATCAGATACTAACTGTATGACATTGGGCAATTCATCTCCTTGAAAAAAAATACTAAGAAAAATGATAATATGATATCTATTTCAAGGGTTGCTATAAGGATAAAAAGAAAAACAAAAACTACAGTATGTGGAAGTGGATTAGTGTGAAGTATGCTCTCAATAATTTATTTTTGTTATTATTAGTACAAATAGCTGACATGATTTCAAAGCAAAATAAAATTCTACCGTCGTCAAAAATATAGCTAATCTAGTCTTGTCCTACGTTATTAATTGTGTGAACAGTGCTGTGATATCCGACCCAGATCTCCCCTTCAGGATTGAGGTATTCATTCTTCCATCCACTAGGCACATCGACTAATTTCTGTGTCCAAATCCAAGAATTGCCCTCTGCCAAAGGGATACCACCCACACACACCCCACCCTAAGGTTAAGTTCTCTCCCAAGGGCATCCAGTGATTGACTAATAGGAAAGTACAAAGTCCTACTATCTTGCCTCAAATTGGAAAAATTCTGCAAGACTCCAGATCCAGGGCTCCCCCATGGGATGAACTAAGCTATTGCAACTAAGCCCCAGCTCAACTTCTCCCCCCAGCCATTCCTAGTCTCCTCATTTTCTGATTTGTGCAGTTCCTGAGAGTGCACCCCAATAAACCTGTTATATACAAATCTCTGCTTCAGGGTCTGTTTCCAAGGAACTCAACCTAAGGCAGTCACACTCTGTTAATTCACTGCAACACTAAGAACCTCAATGTAGTTCAGATCTATGAGACTGATTCATTCATAATAACCCCTTAAAACTTATTGACAAGGGCCTAAGGCACAACTGCCTTGCCCTGGGCTGAATTTCACCGTAGAGTAGCATTGTCAGTGGCCTCTGTGTATTCTTAGTAGTATTTCTACTAAAGAGCCAACATAGAGGGCATAGACTCCAAGCCTTAGAGATTCAAACAAAAAACAACATTTGACCATTCCATGCCCTCCAAATCTATTAGATGCCACCAATGGCAGAAGAAAACAGGTTTCACAATACACAAAATATGCATTCCCTATGCCTTCAGCATTGTGAGGAAAGTTTTCTTGCCCTGAATCATTTCTGGGCTGGTGTAAAGGATCACTGCAGAATAGCTTAACACAGCAGTAAAACTAAATGAAAGCACTAACATCAATTACATGGAAAAGTTCTTTCGTAGGGACCGGAAGCCACATTTGGAACTTCTTGGCCTCTAGAAAAAATATATTAAAAACGAAAAGTGAGAAAGCCTAGAGAAGCATCTATTCCCTTCCAGGTGAGGGGCAAGGTAAAGTCTTGAGCAAGATAGCTGCCAGGAACCCAGGCTGGCCTCTTTAGAGCCCCCGTTCTCAAATCTATCAGATGCTGAAGTCTTTTCTTTACTCAAAAAGAATGAAGGTGCATGTGAAGGCAACTGCCTCACCCCATTCCACCTGCTAAACCTAACAGAGAAAGGCTGCTTGAATGCTCACACTCCCAAAGCAGATTTGTATTGATAGAGTAACCAAAGCTGTACTTGGGGATGTTTCTTGATTCTGTAAACAGATAGAGACAAATTCACAGGAATGAGAATAACTCTCTCACATACTTTACCATTCTTTACACTTTGTTGAAAAGTCAGCAGAGAACTTCACACTTCATTGAAAATCCATTAAAACAATTACTAGGTCATTAGCATGGACTTTTAAGCACTGGCTTTCAAACTCCACTTACTAAAGAAAGCTCTTAGATAGACCCTCAGCTCCCTTAGCAAGCACAGTCCTAGGGAGCTTTTAGTACACATTCAAAACAGACAAAGCCACATTGTGGAAGGAAGGAAGGAAGGAAGGAAGGAAGGAAGGAAGGAAGGAAGGAAAGGAGGGAGAGAGAGGGAGAGAGAGAGAAAGAGAGGAAAAAAGTTATTCTCACTGAAAATAAAGAAAATATCATGCACAAACCACTTATATAACAGTATATGTTACATAATAGAGCCATTATGTATCACTCCTCAATTTTACATAGTAAATTTAGTAGATGGTCAGTAAATGTTGGATGACTCAAGAATGAGTTTCCTAAGGCAATCACAAATACCTATTGAATGCCTACCAAGGCGTTAAATATTATTTGTGTGGTCACTATTTATCTCCAGACCATACTCATCCTTGAACTTCAGACTTAATATTTTCTCCTGCCTGGTTGGATCTCACTGAGATATCTAACAAATAACTTATCCAAAACTGAACTCTTGATCTTCCTCCAAAGCTACTCTACCTACCCATAGTCTCCTCCATCTCAGTCATACAGTATGTACTTTTTCTTTGTTTTCTTTCAATCCACACAATTAATTTGAGATTCATTTGCGCCTTTGCATTTATCACTAGTTTGGGTTGTTTGTTTGTTTGTTTTTCTGAGTAGTAGTCCACTATATCCATATACACTAATTTTTCTGCCCCTTCTTCATTAATGGCCATTTGAGTTGTTTCTTGGTTTTGTAACTGAACTGAAGGACAGTCCATCCACTTGATGCCCAACAATCCAATAAACTGACACTGAGCTTTTGCTTTGAAGATAGGTGATTTGTTGGCGTGTCCTCCAAGAGAAAGGGGAGATAATGCTCAAAAGTTCCAAACTTCCTGATGGCCTGCAAGTGAGGATTTTTAAGGGCAAAATTTGGGGCAGCCCTCCTGAGAAGATGGGTGTCGTTGATTGGAGAGCCCTGAGGTCATTCTAGCTGGTGTTGGTGCTGCTTCATCTGGTCCCCTTGAGGTTTTGCCCACCTCAAGAGACTTGGATTCTACTAAGAAAGAAGTATCTTTATTCTTGATGTTAGAGAACTCATTAGGTACATCTGGTGATTATATATATCTCTGGGGTAGTGCTTGTTAACTACTTGTCCTACAGTTTCCTTTGAATGGTAAGAGAACATTCTTACCCTTGAGTGTATCCAGTCCCTGGTGGGTCTGGCCATGACTGGAGTTGATAGGACTTCTGGTGTTTCTTCTCCCATCTGAACGGGCAAGATGGACATCAAGTGCATTTTGGACTATAACAAAATACAACTGATATAAATTTCAAAGAGGCTACAAGGTAGGAATATGTTTAAATTTCTAAGAGACTGCCAAACTGGTTTCCAAGATGATTGTGCCTTTTTACGTTCCCATCAGGAATGTATGGGAGTTCCAGTTGTTCTACATTCTCAGCATTGGTATGATTATTCTTTTTTATTTTGGTCATTCTAGTAAGTGTGTAGTGATATCTTTTTGTGAATTTAATTTGCAATTTCCTGATGAACAATGATGTTGAACATCTTTTCAAATGCTAATTGTCCATTCACACATCTTTTCTTGGTGTAGTCCCTATTCAAATATTTTCCCTACTTTTAAATGCAGTTGTTTGATTATTTTTTATTATTGAGCTTTGAGATTTCTTTATTCCGGATATAAGCCTTTCATCAAGTATATGACTTACAAACGTTTTCTTCTAGTTTGTGACTTGCCTTTACATTTTCTTAATAATTTCTTTTGAAGAGGGACTCCTGGGTGGCTCAGTGGATTAAGCGTCTGACTTCGGCTCAAGTCATGATCTCATGGTTGGTGGTTTGAGCCCCATGTAGGGCTCTGTGCTGACAGTTCAGAGCCTGGAGCCTGCTTTTGATGCTGTCTCCCTCTCTCTCTGCTCTTCCCCTGCTCGTGTGCACTCTCCCACTCTCTCTCTCTCAAAAATAAATAAACTTTAAAAGTTTTTTATTTCAATTTCTTATTGCTTATTGCTACTATATAGAAGCAAAATTAATTTCATATATTAATCTTATATCTTGTAATATTGTTAAACTTGGTTTTCAAGTAGGTTTTTTGTAGATTTCATTTGATTTTCTACATAGATGATTATGTTGTCCTCAAAGTCAATTTTGCTTCTTCTTTTTCAATATGTCTGTTTTAATCTCTTTCTTACCTTAAATCATTGGCCAAACTCTCTGGCACAATATTAAATGGATGTAGCAATTACAGCCATTCTTGTTTTGTTTTTGATCATAAGGGAAAACATCCAGTCTTCAACTAATAAGTATGATGTAGCCTAGTTTTTGGTAAATGTCTTTTAATCAGGTTATGGAAGTACCCTTCTATTCCCTAGTTTGTTAAGAATTTTTATCAGGTATTGATGTTGGATTTTTGTCAAATGCTTTTCTGCATCTATTTAGAGGATTGTATTTTTTTTTTGTCTTTTTTAGTTTGTTAATGTGGTGAACTACATATATTGATCTTCTATTGTTAAATCAATGTTGCATGCCTCAGATAAATCCACTTAGTCATAATGTATTATCCTTTATTATTGGAGTCATTTTGCTTAAATCTTATAGAATTTTAGCATCTATAAAAGATATTGGTTTGTAGTTTTCCTTTTTATGACATCTTTATCTGGTTTGGTATTAAGATAATGCTGGCTTCATAGAATTAATTGAGAAGTAATGTCTCTTCTTCAGTTTTCTTCTTTTTAATTTTTTTAATGTTTATTTATTTTTGAGAGAGAGAGAGAGACAGAGCACGAGCAGGGGAGGAGCAGAGAGAGAGGGAGACACAGAATCCGAAGCAGGCTTCAGGCTCTGAGCTGTCAGCACAAAGCCCGACGCACGGCTCGAACTCATGAACCGTGAGATCATGACCTGAGCCAAAGTCACTTAACTGAGTCACGCAGGTGCACCTTCTCTTCAATTTTCTGAAAAAATTTGTGTAGTACCAGTATAATTCCTTTCTTAAATAATTTGTAGAATTCACTACTGAAGCCTTATCTCTTTGGACTTTTCTTTGTGGAAAGGTTTTTAACTATAAATTCAATTTCTAAACAGATATAAAGATACTTAGATCATTTCATTATTCCTGAACAAACTTTGAAAGTTTGTGTCTTTCAAGAATTTTGTCACTTTCCTCTCAATTGTGGTGTTTTTGGGTATAAAATCAATCATGATGTTTCTTTATAATAATTGTAATATCTGTAGAATCTTTAATGATGTCACCTGTCTCATTTGTGATATTATAATTTGAAACTATTCCTTTTTTCTGTATTAATTTAGGAAGAGGTTTATCAGTTTTATTGCTTTTTCTCTAAGAATAACCTTTGGTTTCAGTGACTGTTTTTGTTTTCTATTTATTTTGCTTGGTTTTGCTCTGATAAGTATTTTCTTTCTTCTGCTTACTTTGTTGTTGTTTTCTAGTTCTTAAGATGGGAGCTGAGATCATGGATTTGAGACCACTTTCACTTTCTGATGTACTTAGTGCTATCAGTTTCTCTCTCCAAGTAGTCTTCTAGTGGCATTCCACAAATTCTGATATGTTGTGCTTTTATTTTCACCTACTTTAAGTAGTTTCTAATTTCTATTTTGATTGCTTCTCTTTTTGACCATGAAGAGTGGGTATTCAACTGGTGTAAAGTTTCAGTTATGCAAAATAAATAAGTTCTAGAGATCTGTTATACAGGGTTGTGCTTATAGTTAATAATACTGTATTGTGCACTTAAAATTTGTTTAGAGGTGGGGCGCCTGGGTGGCTCCGTTGGTTAAGCATCTGACATCAATTCAGGTCATGATCTCACAATTCTTGAGTTCAAACCCCGCGTGGGATTCTGTGCTGACAACTCAGAGCCTGGAGCCTACTTCAGATTCTGTCTTGCTCTCTCTCTGCTCCTCCCCAGCTTGCTCTCTGTCTCTGTCTCTCTGTCTCTATCTCTCTCTCTCTCTCAAAAATAAAGAAAAACATCTTAAAAAATGGTTAAGAAGGTAGAGCTCATGTTAGTGTTCTTACCATGACATAATTAATTTAAAAGAAATATCTTCATAAGCTCTAAAAACTAAAATACAGCACTAAAATCAGATATAAAAATTGCAACACAAAAATGCATAGAAAAATAACTGAAAGGAAAAAAATGTCATAACATTCTTTTACCAGTGTTAACATGTCAACATTCTTGCTATATCAGTCATGAAATAATGGGTGACATTCCTTTTGCTTTTTTATATTTTGAATTTTCTTTGAAATTTATAAACTTTATAAAATGAAAATTATATAGTATAGCATATAATACATTTGAAAATAATTATAATTTGGCTCTTGTTTCTAACTAAAATACTGATTTTCTTTAGGACAAAACAATAATCTTTTAAAGAAATTTAAAATTTTTTATTCCTTTGTGTCAATTCACATTTCCATCTGTTGTCTTTTATTCCTTCTGCATGAAGCAGTTCCTCAACATTTCTTATAGTGTGAGTCTATCAGCAAAGAATTCCCAAGCCTACTGACAAAGACTTCTCTCAGGTTATTATTTGTTTCTTTATTTCTTTACCATCTTAAGTTCAGTAATGTTCAGTGTATTTACATTTTTGTGCAACAGATCTCCAGAACTATTTCATCTTGCAAAACTGAAACTTTGTTACTGATTGAATAGCAACTCCCCATTTCCTCGCCCTTGGCAATCACCATTTTATATGCTTCTATGAGTTTGACTAGATACCTCATATAAGTGAAATCCTAATATATTTCTTTTTGTGACAGGCTTATTTCACTTAACATAATGTCCCCAAGGTTCAGTCATGCGATAAGATATGATGGATTGTTTTTGTTTTTAAAGATGAATAATATTCCATTGTATTTATATGCCACATTTTAAAAACTCATTTATCCATAATAAGCATTCAGTTGTTTCTACCTCTTAGCTATTGTAAATAATGCTACAAAGAACATGGGTGTGTAATCTGAGTTCCTGATTTCAATTATGTAGACATATACCCAGAAATGGAATTGTTAGATCCTATAGTAGCTTTACTTTTAGTTTTTGAGAAACTTTCATATTGGTTACCATAGAAGTTGCAACATTTTGCATTCTACCAATAATATGAAAGGGTACTAATTTCTCCAAATCTTCCCCAACACTGGTTATTTTCTCATCTTTAAAAAATACTTGTTCATTTTGAGAGAGAGAGAGAGTGTGCAGGGAAGGGGCAGAGAGAGAGGGAGAAAGAGAATCCCAAGCAGGTTCCATGTGTCAGCTCAGAGCCCCACGTGGGGCTAGATCTCACAGAATCAGATGCTTAACCAGCTGAGCTACCCAAGTGCCCCTTTCTCGTTTTTATAATGACCATCCTAATGGACGGGACATTATATCTCATTGTGGTTTTTGATTTGCGTTTCTGTAATGATTAGTAATATTGAATATCGTTTCATTCACTTGTCATTCATTTGTATATCTTCTTTGGACAGTGAGTTGGGAAGGGGCAACAGAGAGGGGATCAGAGGATCTGAAGCAGGCTCTGCACTGATAGCAGAGAACTCGATGCGGGGCTCAAACCCGTGAACTGAGAGATCATGACCTGAGCCGAAGTCAGAAGTTTAACCAACTGAGCCACCCAGGCGCCCCATCCTTTGCCCATTTTAAAATCAAGTTAGTTGATTTTTGTTATTGTTGTTGAGTTGTAGGAATTCTTTATATATTCTGGATATTAACTTCTTATCAGACATATGGTTTGCAAATATTTTCTTCCATTCCATAGGTTGCCTTTTTACTCTACTGATTATTTTCTTTGATGCACAAAAGTTTTTAAGTTTGATGTGTCTCATTTGTCCATTTTTGCCTTTAGTGTCTGTACTTCAGGTGTCATATCCAAGAAATTATCACCAAATCCAAATCATGAAGCTTTTCCTCTATGTTTTCCTCTGGGAGGTTTGTAGTTTTAGGCCTTACCTTTTGGTTGTTAGTTGATTTTGACTTAGTTTTTATAAATGGTTTAAAGTAAGTGTTATACACTGACTTCATCCTCCTCAAATTCATATATTGAACTCATGACCCCCAATGTGACTGTATTTGGAGATATAGGGCCTGTAAGGTGGTAATTGAAGTTACATGAGGTCATAAGGTGGGGCCCTAATCCAGTAGGACTGGTGTCTTTATGAAAAGAGATACCAGAGTGCACAAGCAGAGTACAGGGCATGGAAGGACACAGAGAAAAGACTGCCACTTACAAACCAATGAGAGAGGACTCAGGAGAAACCAAACCTGCCCACACCTTCATCTTGGACTTCTAGCCACCAGAACTATGAGAAAAACATGTCTATCATTTGAGCCACCCAGTCTGTGATATTTTCTTATGATAGCACTAGCAAACTAATACAGGAAAGGTTGAACTTCATTCCTACGTAGTGGATATCTAGCTTTCCCAATGCCATTTGTTGAAGAGACTTTTTAGTTGTTGTATATATGAAAACAATCTTTATTTTACTTTATTTGGTAAAAAGATATTTGCACTGGATGGATTAACTTAAATTCATAGATTTTTTTTTCTTTCAGTGTTCTTTATTTTTATTTTTTTGTTTATTTATTTATTTTGAGAGACAGAGACAGAGACAGAGCATGAGTGAGGGAGGGGCAGAGAGAGAGGGAGACACAGAATCTGAAGCAGGCTCCAAGCTCTGAGCTGTCAGCACAGAGCCCTACACGGGGCTTGAACCCACGAACCAGGAGATTATGACCTGAGCTGAGGTTGGATGCTTACCTGACTGAGCCACCCAGGCGCCCCACGTTCAACATTCCTTAAATGTTGCTCCACTGCCTTCTTACTGCATTGTTCCACTGAGAAATCTGCTGTCATCTTTATCTTTGTTCCTCTGTTTTTAATGTGCCTCCTCACAGCTGCTATACGGGTCTGTTTTATCTTTTGCTTTGAGCAATTTGATCATGATGTTTCCTTGTGTAGTTTTCCTCATGTTTCTTTTACTTGGGGTTTAAGAGGCTTCTTTGATCTTTGGCTTTACAATTTTCATTAAATGTGGAAATTTTCAGCCATTATTTCTTCAAACATTTTCATTCTGTCTCCCTCTTTCCTCCTGTCTTTTAAGCACTTCAATTGTATATACACTGTGTCATTTGAAGTTGTCCCATAGCTCATTGATGCTCTTTTCATTTTTTAAAAAATTATTTCTTTCTGTGTATTTCATTTTGGATAGTTTCTGTTGCTATGCCTTCAATTTCATTCATCTTTCCATTGGCAATATTAAATCCATGCATTTTCAATGGAGGGACTGTCTCTCCAAGAAGGCAAAATTTAGTTCTTGGGAGGTAAAAATGTCTTTTACAGTATATGTGTGATTATAAATGTCATGAGAGATGGAAGTTTTAGGGTGGGGGGATATCCAAAAAGTTCCTTGGGGGTGTTAATAAGAAAGGTTGAGAAAGTTGATATAATCTGCTAATAATACACAGGATATTTTTCATCTCGACATCAGACATTGTAGTTTTTTTTTTCCCTCTTAACATTACATTTATTTTTTTAATGTTTATTTATTTTTGAGAAAGAGAGAGACAGAGAGACAGAGCAGGGTTGGGGCAGAGAGACAAGGAGACACAGAATCTGAAGCAGGATCCAGGCTCTGAGCTGTCAGCACAGAGCCCAATGAGGGGCTCCAACGCATGAACTGTGAGATCATGACCTGAGCTGAATGGTGGCTTAACCGACTGAGTCACCCAGGCACCCCTCTCTTGAGATTACATTTAGATCCATTTCATATCTTCTATGTTTCTATTTAACTTTTTGGACAAATGGGATGCAATTATAATAGCTGTTTTAATATCCTCATCCATAATTCTAACACCTGTGTCGGTTTTGGGTGAGTTTTGGCTGATTGAGTTTTGTCCTCATTAAAGGTCATACTTTTCTGTTTCTTTCATATTTGATAATCTTTTATTAATGTTAGAAATTGTAATTTTACCTTGTTTTTGTATTTCTATAAATATTCTTAAGACTTGTTCTAAATGCAGTTAATTTACTTGAAAGAGTTTAATACTTTTAGGTCTTGCTTTTAAGATTTCTTAAGTGATACCAGAGTAGCATTTAATTGAGGGCTAATTATTCCCAAATACTGAGGCAAGACTTTTGGGTTCTACCCACTGCCCCATGAATTATGATGTTTTTCAGGTTGGCTGCCCCTAGCCTTTTGTGAATACTGGATACTGTTATCTCTGATCCCTTTGGAAGATTCTTTCCCCAGCCCCTCAGGTAGTTTCTTCACATGCATGCATACTTGTACTAATCAATATTCTGATGAATAATCAAGAGGAACCCTCTGCAATTCTCCAGATCTCTCTCTCTATCTCTCTCTTTCTCCTTCTTCCTCTCCTTCTCATTCTCTCTTCTGCATTATTCTGTCCTGCAAACTCTAACCACCTTGATGTCCCCAGACTTCGAGCTCCATATCAGCTAAATAAGTTTTCTGGGATTATCCTGGGTTCTCCCTCCCTGTACCACAACCTGAAAAGTAAGGTACTAACCGTGGACAAGTATTGGGCTCACTTCATGTCTTCCTTCCCTCACAGATCATCTTTCATTGCCTGGTATGCCCAGGGTCTTGAAAACAGTTGTTTCATATATTTTTTTTTCCTTTGGTTGTTTCACGTGAGAATATAAATCTAGTCTGTTATTCCATGTTATTCAGAAGTGGAAGTCCATAAGCCAGAATTAACATAAACTTTTTTTCTTTTGCTTCCATGTCCAATCGATCAGAAATTATTATTGGATTTACCATTAAAATGTATCCAGAATCTTACCATTGTTTACCATCTCTATGGCTACCAAATAATGATGGGTACAAACCACCATGATCTCCCAAAGACTATTTCAATAGTCTTATAATTGACCTCCCTTCTCCCACTTGCAATCTATTTATCTACTATCCTAAAATAACAAGTAAAAAATGTCCTATTAAAATTTTAAGCCATATTATGTAACTCTTGCATTCAAATTCCTCCAGTGTCTTTTTATTTTTAAAAAAATTTAAGCTCTTTAAAATCCCCTACAATGTTCTAAGTGATATACTTCAATTAAAGCTCAGCTCCTACTATTCTCAATTTTCTCCATCCACCCTGACACTACTATTCCTAGAATATGTGAAGTGTACAGGTACCATTGATCTTTGAATTTGATGTTCTCTTTACCCAGAAGAGTCTTTCCTCATATAGGCATAAAAATGTTTGCAGTGTGACAAACTTTGTGCTTAATACTCAAGATAAAATACCTTTATTTATCTATCCAGTCATTAAACAAACATTATGTAGTATAATTGTGAATAAAATGCACCTAGTAACTGTCCTCACAGAGTCTATAGACCATGTTGTAAGAGAGACAGTTAAACATTGATTCATCAGTTAATTCACCAAATATTTATTGAGCACCTACGCCTAACATTGTGTACTGAATTATGGGAAAATAACAGTGAAGAGAACATTTAAATAATCTGCCTTATAGAGCATACATTCTAGTGGAGGAAGAAAGAGAATAAATGAACAAGTACATGTATACCATAGAGATATTCGTGTTTTGGAGAAAAGATAAAGCATGGTAGGAGAATGGATAGTGCCAAAGTAAGGATCAGGGTAGGCTTAGCTCTTTTTTATAAATCCAGTGAAGAACAATTTCCTAGTACAATAATATTTAGCAAAGATCTTGAAGAAAATATGGGAGTAAGCCATGTGGCTAAGTGAGCAAAAATGTATTCCAGGCAGAAGTAATAGCACATGCAAATGTCGTAGGAGTAGGCTTTGTGTATTTGAGGAAGAGTGAAGAGGACAGTAGGACCAATTCTACCTGTGAAAGATGACAACAACAAAATTCGTAGGTGAGGTGTTTCTCCACTTAAATCCACATGAGCCTGGGTGGCTCAGTCAGTTGAGCATCGACTTCAGCCCAGGTCATGATCCCACGGTTCGTGGGTTCGAGACCCACATCAGGCTCTGTGCTGATGGGTCAGAGCCTGGAGCCTGCTTCAGATTCTGTGTGTCTCTCTCTGTCTCTCTGTCTCCCAAAAATAAATAACCATTAAAAATTAGAGAAAAAAAATCCTTCAGCGGCACCTGGGTGGCTCAGTCATTTAAGAGTCCAACTCTGGATTTCAGCTCAGGTCCTGATCTCACTGTTTGTGAGATTGAGCCCTGTGTAGGACTCTGTGATGATAGTGTGGAGCCTGCTTGGGATTCTCTCTCTCTCCCTTTCTCTCTGCCCCTCCCTCATGAGATCTCTCTCTCACACACAAAATAAATAAACATTTAAATCCTTTAGAAGGATGAGAAGTGAGGTTATTACACATGGAAGGAACTGAACAAAGGCTAAGAAATATGAAAGGCCATATTTGCAGAATGAAATGAATCCAGTATGACTGGAGCTTAAATTGGGAGGAGTCCTGCTAGAGATAAATTTGGCAAGTTTAGCAGTGTCAAGAGATTGCAATGTCAAGATTGCTATAAAAAGTTTGTACCGGCGTACCTGGGTGGCTCAGTGGGTTAAGCGGCCGACTTCGGCTCAGGTCATGATCTTGCGGTCCGTGAGTTCTAGCCCCACGTGCTGACCGCTCAGAGCCTGGAGCCTGTTTCAGATTCTGTGTCTCTCTCTCTCTCTCTGGCCCTCCCCTGTTCATGCTCTGTCTCTCCCTGTCTCAAAAATAAATACATGTTAAAAAAAAATTAAAAAGTTTGTACCACATCAGTGCCTGGGTGTCTTGGTCAGTTAAGCATCCAACTCTTGATTTTGGCTCAGGTCATGATCTCAAAATTGGTAAGATCAAGCCCCTTGTCGGGTGCTGACCCCTCTCTCACTCTCTCTGTCTCTTAAAATAAATAAATAAACATTTTTTTTAAGTTTATACTATATACTCTGGGCAATAGACAGTTTTAATCAGGGAACTATACTTTATATGTATGAATGAAGAAATATTGGACAATAATGGCATGATTAATACCAGAATCTGGCCAAGGGGATTTGATCTAGGTATTGTCATGGCTCCAAATTATCTTAAGAAGTTGCTGGGGACCATAAAATAAGAGAGAGAGACAAGAGAGTGTATGGAAAGCCCTAGAGTGAAGTCTTGGAAAGAGAAGATAGTTAAGCAGTACTTTTTTTTTTTAATGTGTTTATTTTTGAGAGAGAGAGAGACAGAGAGAGAGTGTGAGCAGGGGAGGAGCAGAAAGAGAGGGAGACACAGAATCCAAAGCAGGCTCCAGGCTCTGAGCTGTCAGCACAGACACTGATGTGAGGCTCAAACTCATGGTCCATGAAATCATGACCTGAGCTGAAGTCAGATGCTTAACTGACTGAGACACCAGGCACCCCAGTTAAGCAGTACTTTTTTAGGAAGGTTTTTTTTTTCCAATATAAAATGTTATATTCTTCAGTGTTTCTAAGAAATCTTCAGTGAAATATCTGGATTAGTCTTTAATGCACCTGGAGTTGGATTTGTGGTTTGTCCTGAGATATCATAATTTGCTGAGATAGGAGCTAAGATGACAAGACACTCAAGAATCCAATTATATACTGGAAAATGTAATATTGTTAAAAACTCTGGTATTCCTTGATCCTAGTATGTATTGGGCAGGTGGGTGCTTGTTAATGGAGAATTGCTCTGTTGGGCTATTATTACATACCCACATACCTTGTATTTTTGTATCCCTCTTTAGACTAGACCTTGAGAACACTTTACAGGTGTGATATTGTGTTTTATACTAAGAAATATACATTTAATCTTCAACCCTGTTTCTGGCACAGAGTTCTTAAAACTTGGAATTTTCTTAAGTGATAAGAGAGATAAAAGTGTCTTTTGTTGTATTAATGAGGTGACTTTTGGAAAATACCTAAGGAAGGGGGCTGGTTGCTAGGAAACCACCCACATGATTAAAGGGTTGGAACGTTCAATTTCACCCACCTGACCTCCAGGGAGTGGAGAGGATCTGGAGTTTGAATCAATCACCGAGGGCCAATGATTTAATCAACCAGGCCTATGTAATGAAGCCCCCAGTAGAAACGCAAAAGGAGGGGGTTTAGAGAGCTTCCAGGTTGGTGAACACATGGAGATTCAAGAAGACGGGCATGCCTGGAAAAGGCATGAAAGGCTCCATAACCTTTCCCCATGTTTTCCCCTCTTTCATCTGGTGTGGACGTGGACGGTTGGGGGGGGTTGGAGCAGTCTTGAGGGACTGAGTCCTTAACCTGCAGAATCTCATGCTATCTTCCGGTAGATAGTGTCAGAATTTAGTTGAATTTCAGGACACCCAGCTGTTGTTGGCAATTGGTGTGGTCACCCCCCTACACACACATTGGAATTGTGTTGGTGATCAGAAGTGGGCTTGAAGTCAGAATCTTTAGCAGGATTGCAAAGAGTAAAAATATAGTCTTACTCACCCATTCAAAAATATTTCTGAATGCCTGCTATGAACCCCACAATGTTGGAAACACGCCCTCATAGAACTTATCTTCTCACTGGGAAAGGCAGACTATAAACAAAAGTTTGTTTGTTTGTATTGAGTAGCAATCTTAAAAATTTAAATCAGGCAAAGGAAATAGAAGCAGCCAAGGGGAGGGTTGCAATTTTTAATCGAATAGTAACAAAAGACCACACTAAGAAAGTGACATTTAAGTAGAGTTGAAAGACATGAGAAAGAAGGGGCGGGGGGAGAGAGGGAGAGAGCACCTTGGAAAGAGTGTTTCTGAAAGGACATAACTAAGGCTGAGATTTTTCTGACACATTTGATGACTAGCAAGGAGACCAGAGGAGCTGCACGGAACCCAGTATGAGATGGAAGAGAACAGGGTGGGCTAGGAAGCAGATCATGTAGGACCTTGAAAGCCAGCATAAAACTTTGGCTTTTACTCTGAGTGGTGTGGGAAGCTCTTGGAAAGCTTTGAGCAAAAGGGTAATCTTCTATTTTGGTAAAACGGATCTGAGTTGAGAAGAGACTAAAGGGAATCAGAGTTGGAACCAGGGAGTCCAGCCAGGAAGTGATTTTAAGAGGTTATAGTGGTTCAGACCAGAATGAAAGCAGCATGGTGGTGAGAAGCAGTTTAATTCTAGATTGATTAGACGGTTGAACTAACAACATTTGCTGATGGACCCGATGCTACTGATTCACATGTTCAATGTAGAGTTTTACCTGGAGAGACGTTAAAAGCCATCCTTAATATGAACTGCATGGCTGTGCTTAACATGAAGAGCTATGAGTGAATTCTAAGCTTAGAAACACATCTTTCCAGAAAAATGTAAAATTTAAATCACTCCTTCAAAAATGTGGTTATGTATTCTTTTCTAATAGCTGAATAGATAGGGAGCCTGAGGTTTAACGCTATCAATCCTCATAGGCTTCCTTTAAAAGGCTTCAAATTTATCTCAGTAGTAAGGTATCACTTTACCTAAAGCATAATATGATAATTGAAATGCTGAATAAAATGTTTTTTACTTTGGAGGTAAGGGTGATTTAAAAAGAGAAAAAGATTGCTCACATGCTACTCACTTATTCCCTCTTTCTCTTAACACACCACACAAACCTTCAATTTTAAAGAATGCTCGCTCCTTCTGGTGAAAGTGTCCCTTGGTTTCTCATACCAGCTTTGACATAAAATCAGCTCCATATCTGGGAGGTCCACATTCCATGCAGCAGCCCTCCCTACGTCCTGGAGATGAAGGAGGGAATGAAGGGGCAGTGAAACCCTTTGACTTAAGCTACAGTTTGTTCTGAATTTCTTTCAACTGCTCCATTTTGGAAACTAAATATGCCTCAGCTAGGAGTGGGGACTGAGATTCCTGCCTATTTCCTTCCCGAACATGCACCTTATCTTTGTCTCTGTTTTGAGAAAATCAAATATCATTACGTTTCCAAAAATATTTATCTTGGAGCTTGGGGAGAATTCCTAGTTGGTGAGAAAGTGCTATTTCAAAGGAGGCAGGAAATAAATCTCTTGATGATACAGACGTCCCGAGCAATTGCATTACTCCAGTTGCTAGAGGCAGACTCGAACCTTCCGTGGCCTCCTTGTTTAGTTGAGGCCCTTCAGGAAAAGATCTTACTTGGCAGTATTCCAAGAGGAAGCTGATTAAAGTCCAATGGGAGTTGCAATGCCCTAATTTCAATTACCAATCAAATCAACACTCAGTGACCATGACAGAAGACCTGGAAAAGTGCCGAATTAATATGTATTCCCATGAAATATATAAAGATGTCCTCACTCTGGAAAGAACATTTGAAACCTGGTGATCAATAAGTAAATATGAGAGTCAGCTTTTAGCTCAAGTCCCTTTCCCCTACCCCATGGTTGCGGCTACCAGAGAACAAGTAATTCTCAGGTAACTGGGATTGGAAAGATTCAAACTCCACCCTCCAACTCCTGGTCTGAGGACGTCAAATGGGATTTCTTAGACTTAGAAATGTGTTGGGGTATTTATCTCTTTTCTTCTCCTTTGTCTACTCATATTGCAGTGAATTCCCCTAAATTTGCTATTGTGAGCAAGTCAGTGGCCTTCCCACCAACTAGAGATTTTGGAAGCAAAACCCACAGGCCATGGTTGTCTTTAACTCTAGTAGCTACAACTTAAACCTGAGCGATATGAATTGTAAGTATTAGAGCTCCAAGTGTTTAGTTATGGTTAATTTATAACTAAACACACTAGTATTTAGTGGAACAAAAAAGGTCATTAGTGTCTTACTAGGAAGCAATTAAATTAACAGCTCAAAGCCATTCATCAATCCCAAAACAGATGCTGAACTTTTCTGTAGGAAATCAGATTCTGTAATGCAGGAAAAGAACTAAACTCAAACACAGAAAAACACACCCACCCCTCTCAGCTTCTTTCAAAACAAAAATCCACCTCTCTTTCATCTGCAGCCGGAGTCCCAGAGCTCTTTACATTTCAGAGCCAAACCCAGGAAAAAAACTGAGGAATTCAACCAGAAAACTCCCCAGGCATACTGTGAAGTCATCCTCCTCTTTCCCCTACCACCCACCAACAACATTCCCTCATCAACTGTGTGCTATTTTTCGGCAGTCAATGAGTAATAAGATTATTATCGTATAATAAAACAATATGTTCAAACTATATGAACTGTAATATTGATTAAGTAGCATACACCTCCCCCCAAAATAACCTTTAAATTATATTTGATAGACATTCTTAAAGTATATAGTGAGTATAAACTATGTACTTGGAAGGAAGTGGGAATACATACTAAGATTATTAGGAGCACCTGGGTGGCTTAGTCAGTTAAGCCTCTGACTCTTGATTTCGGCTCAAGTCATGATCTCACAGTTCATTAGGCTCTGCCCTGACCATGAGGGGCCTGCTTGGGATTCTCTCTCACTCTCTCCCTGCCCATCATACCCCCCACTCTCTTTCAAAAGTAAATAAACTTTAAAAAAAGTAATAAACCCTGATCCTGCCCTTGAGGAATATAATCTAGGGAATGCAATAGATGCATATCAATATGGCACATTGGAATGACCATGAACTTTGGAGCCAGAAAAACTAGATTCTGGTCTTGACATTGTCATTTAATAGTCAATTGACATTGGGAAATTAGTTTAACTTGCCTGAGCCTTAGTACCTTCCTATGTTAAATGAAAATAATGCTCAACTGATGGAGTCGTTGTAAAGATCAAATGGGGAGATGATGAATCAGCAAAAATTAAAGGGCACATTCACATTCAGATAATTTGAGAAATATTGAACAAAGGGATTCTTTATTAAAGCCAGAGCAACGTATTAGGAGGCCACAAGAGACAATGTGGTACCCATGGCTGGTATTAGTAGGTGATGAGCAAGGAGATGAGAACAGTTGCCAGAATGCCCGCAGTACAGAAGGTAATATGGAGAGGGCAGTCTGATGGAAGTTAAGGTTCTCAGTGACTTCACAGTGAGACACAGTGGGAACTTACTTTCTCCAATCCCTGCCAGGTCTCCCCATCGACTTGAACCCAAGGTTTTTATTGAGGTGGCCCATATGGCTCTTTCTCCAAGTGCACAAAGCAGAGTGGAGAAGGCTGGCAAAAGAATCTAAAGGAGCAACAGATAATTCCCATTCCAAATGATTTATAAAATCTAGGGTACAAAATATGTAAGTTATCCTAATACTACTGACTGCTTGCTATATTTGTACTATGCTAAATAGTATGTATGCCTTTATCATTTAATCATCTAAGAAAGTTATTATGTTCAGACTGTATATGAAGGATCTGAGGCAAAGCAGTGTTAAATAACTTTAAAGAGGTAAATAAAATAGGAATTCACACCCACATCCGACTCGAGTTTACATCTGCTATGATGTAGTGTCTCCTACTCAGTAGATAAGTACTGATTAATTGATGCTGTTAAGATTTTTCATAGCATTTAATCTGTACTCTTAATGCAGCCACTGGCTTCTTTTGCAATATATCCCAAGTTCATCACCTTCAGAACTGGGCAGCCCCTCACTATCCTGAATAAGTACTTAAAGAGGCAATTAACTCAGACCATTCATACTGTGAATGCCCTTTTAAAAAGCAGTATGAGAAGATAAGACTCAAGTTATTGTTACAGGCATGCTATTACACCAAGACTCTTACATTCCCCACTCTGCTATTAACTCAATATGTCTGTGGACAAGCTATCCAGACCTTCAACTTGTTTCCTCACTAGAAAATGGGCAAATCTGGGGAAAGGGCAAGTTGAGGGAGGTGATCTTTAAGGTCCCCACTCTAAGATCTCACGTATTTATTATGTTTACAAGGTATGAAACATTCGGGATGTATCTAAATTTGTTTACTGATTGCTTATAGTGGGCTTCTTGTATTGAGATGTTCAGAATAGAGTTCAATGTTGCTGAGATTATGGCTGGTTCTTTTTTTTTTTAAGTGTATCTTTTTACAAAGTCAAGCCGATCCCAATATCTATGATACACATAATCAGAAATAAAGCAGAAATGTATATATAACCCAAAGATGAAAAGGCAGTTTGGGAAATGAGAAAAGTGCTCTTTTATTGAGTATTTACTATGCCAGGCAATGTGCTAAGTGCCATACAGATTGTGTGTAATTTAATAAAGAAATGATTAAATTAAGAGTTAGGGGAGCCTGGATGGCTCAGTTGGTTGGGCATCCGACTTCAGCTCAGGTAATGATCTCACGGTTTGTGGGTTCAAGCCCCACATCAGGCTCTGTGATGACAGTTCAGAGCCTGGCACTTGCTTCGGATTCCATGTCTCCCTCTCTCTGCCCCTCCCCTGATTGTTCTCTGTTCTCAAAAATAAATAAATGTTAAAAAAAATTTTTTTTAAAGAGAACATGACTCCCCATTGTTCTTACTAACTAGCTTATGTTGGGAGACAATTCCCCATGGATCTCTAGCATTTCTTCATGTCTTATGAACAGCAGTATGAACTCCCTGTATCTTCTCATGTATGTTATACAGCATTGAATGATAGAGGTAGTGACTCTTCTGAAACAAGGGTCAGCTTTGCTTACTGCTTATTATAAAAGATATAAATCTTTAAGCTCAGGGCTCCTCAGCTGTGACACAAACCCACTGTGTGTACATGTAACATCCACTTGGGCACTTTCCACTTCACTCCCATGAGGCTGGTGGGCAGGTAGAGAGAACAAGGAGAAATGATGCAAATGTAATGTCCATGAAGTTTGCTAGGCCAAGAGAATAAAGTCCTTTGCTTCCAACCCAGGAATGCCATGCCTCTGCCGGCATCCATGACAGTATGGAAGGCTAATTTGCTAGCTTGTCAGTAGGATAAAACCTCAAAACTTGCCAATTCTTTACCTTGTGACCTTGAACTATTCATTTTTCCTCTTGGAGCTTCATTTTCATTATCTATAAAATGACCTCTCACATCTTATGCCCCCTGGTTAATTGCTTTTGAATTTGGGGGGATATTTCAAATGAATTTTTCTGAATTCCAAAGTGTGCATAAGCACTCCATTAAAAGCAAACAAGTAGATAGAGTGTGTCTATAACTGAAGTGTATGTAGGATGACCGTTCAACAGGAACCAGGAATTAGCAGATAGGTCCTGGGCACCCACTCTGTGCCAGGCACTATTCCAGGTGTGTGTGTGGCATGGGCTGGGGACAGAAAATAAACAAGCTAACCACCAACTTGTTAGCTTAATATGCACAAGCTATTAATATGCTTGTTAGCTTAATATGCACAAGCTTTATAATAAAGTGAAGTAGTAATAAAGTGAAGTAGTAATAAATATCAAGAAGAAAAAATAAACAGAGACAAGGGTGAAGTGGCAGGAGTTGCTACTTTTCATAGGATTGTCCATACCTCAGAGAACTCTTTGAGTGGAGATCTGACTGAAGTAGGGTTAGAGCCATGTGACTACCTGACTTGAGATCCTTCCAGTAAGGGAGGAGAGTGAGTGCTCACATCTGACATGGGAACGAGCTTCATGTTGATGTATCACCATCATCTTGAGGGTTCATGTTTCTTCTGAAATTCCTATACATTACCATCCGCTGCACACAAACATCCCAAACCTCCTAGTATTTTAGATGTTTTCCCTCTGTGCCTACAGTAATATTCAGGGAAGAGGTATATATAAAACCCCCTCTGCTTCCCTGATTCGTGCACCTTGTTTAATTTTTGGCACTTCCATTTATGGCAGATATTCAATTATTAGCCTTGATCTTCTGTCTTCTCTTTAGGATTGATCCAAATGATAGCTCTCTACAAATGATAGAAACTGAAAAATTGAAGGAAAAGTCTTGCTCTGAGTTTATTGTTCATAATAAACCTTAGAAACTGATTTTTGTCTCAACTTCCAGAAGCCTAAGTGAGAATTGTTTTTTACCATTTGGCCATTTTGGCAGACTTAAGGATGTAGTTTTGATAAGTTTGGAATCTATTTAAAGCTCATGGATCTAAATGTGTTTACTCTTGGAGAAAATAATAGTGGCTTTTAATGTGTAGTAGAACAATCTTTAGCATACCTAAAGAGCCAAGAGAGCCATTTGGAAATAAATATCTACCTACACATAAAACATTTTTGATTGATTGGGGACAAATTATTAAACGATGTGCCAATTAATGACCTTCAAAAACATGTCAGTTAAAGAGTGAAGGGAGGAAAGTCCTTGTAAAGCATAAACAGTAGAAAAATCCCTACTTGGCTCACACCACATCTGGTCAGATTCACCTTTTCTTACGAAATGTTAGGGTTCTTTGTAATATAATAAATTAGATTTTGTGAATATTTAAACCAAGATAGGAAACACACTGGTATATGAAACTAATGTATCCCTTGTGGAGGGTAGATCAGAAGCTAAGCTACGAAAACTCAGCATTTCCATCCCGAAAAATGCCTGTGTGTTTAAGAAACACATCATTCTGTTGAATGACTGGTTCAAAATAACTGAACCATCATCCCCCCTCAATTTTGTTTCCTATGAAATTGTGCATATTAAGCCTCGTTGGATTCAGCATTCTGAAGGAAGCAAGAACACAAACTCTGACAGACATTCATCACAATCTCAGTAATCTTGAAGAGAAGAAACAAAAGCATTTACAAAGCAGAAATGTTCTAAACTGAGGAGCTCTGCTAAGCACTTGGCCACTGGAATATCACCTAGGAATTCGGTTACTGCTCCCCGTCCAATAGTTCTGGAACAACTGCTGACAGCATCCACGGCATTCTTTTTGTCACTCCCTGAACTCCTAAGAAGCTCATTCCATATTTCCCAGTATGAGAAACCAAAACACTTAATGATATTGAAAGCTCAGCGCTAAAAGTCCCAGTGTTAGAGGCTACAGTTCCCATCTGTATTTCTGTGGATTTACAAGCAAAGTTGAAAAGCAGTAGAGTGTAGTGCTTAAGGGAGACTCTGGAGCCAGAGGGCTCCAATCCTGGTTCTTCTACTTGGGCAAGTTGTTGTTTCTCTTCTCTTTGCCTTCTTTTTCTCATCTAGAAAGCGGGGATAATAACTAAAACAACATCAAAGGTCGTTTTGAGAATTAAGTGAGTTAACATATGTAAAAGCTTAGGTTAGTATCTTATATGTGGTGAGCTTTCTATGGATGCTATTCCTATCCATGATAAGCTGAAAAATATCCTGCAAAGATATCAGGCCTTAGATCCTGCACACTTGAATATTACTTTATATGCAAATGATATGATTAAGTTAAGGATCTTGAGATGGAGAGAAGTCTCCTAAATTATCCAAATAGGCCCTAAATGCAATCACATGTATCCTTAAAGAGAGAGGCAGAGGGAGACTTCACATACACAGAAGAGGAAGAGGCAATGTGATCATGGAGGCAGAGATTGGAGCAAAGCAGCCGTAAGTCACAGAATGCCAGCAGCCACCAAAAGCTGGAAGAGACAGCGAATGGATTCTCCCCTAGAGCCCCCGAGGGGAGCACATTCTTAGGACATCTTAATCTCACCCCAGACCTAATTTCAGACCTCTGGCCTGAAGAGTTGTGACAGAACATACTTCTGTTGTTTTAAGCCACTGTTTGTGGTAATTTGTCAAAGAAACCATAGAAAACGAAGACCCTATCACAAATTTAATAGATGAAATTAATGGCCCAACTTTTCACCTCTCCCTGGATCCATGATCTTCACCCTGTAACTTTGCAGTTTTTCCCACTAGAGACAGAATGCACTTCCTCAGCCCAGTGGTGTGACTTTTTTTGTCAATAAAATGTGGGTGGGGGTGACAGTATGTAGGCTCCAAGCCCAGGCATTCAGAGGCATCCCCGTTTCCACCTTCCTGCATTGCTATTCTGCTGGAACTGTGAAATGGATGTGTCTCAGATGGCCCAGTAGTAACAGACTACATGTGAAGTGAACCCAGAACCTACAGCCAAACTCAGGCAGGTTCAGACACACACCAGTGAAAATAAGTGATTTTGCAATTGTCTGCTATGCAGCGACAACCGACTGCTGCAGCTATTATTGTGATGTTTGTGTGATATATTACAGGCACAAAATTAACGGGTTTTTGTTAATATCTGCTATTTCTCTGGACAGCGTAGTGGGTTAGAGTGGGATTACATCACTCAACCAGAAATTGTATGCGTAATCTAAGCCGTCCATCCCACAAAGACAAAATAAAATGAATAAGAGCACATCTATTGCTACTTCTTGGAAAGAGGCGCAAATAGCTTAGCAACTAACTCCATTTACCAAAGCCAATACTAGACACAACTGTGAAGGAAGCTCTGTGTGTTTTCTTGGTATTCCATTCACCGCATTCCACCTCCACTAAAAACTAATTTTTCTCGTGTTCCTTCCTAAGATAAAAGCACAATGAAATTTCATGACAAAGAATGATCACTTTAAATTTTTTGGCCTTGAAGATAGTAGCATAGTGGTTGTGATGCTTAACTTTATGTGTCAGCTTAGCTTGGCTGCAGCACCCGAGTTATTTCATCAAACACTAATCCCAGTGTTGCTATGACAGTATTTTGTAAGTGTGTTTAACATCTACAGTCAGTTGACTTTAAATTAAGGAGGTTAGCCTCAATGAAATGTGTGGGCCTCATCTGAGCAGTTGAAGAGCACGACAAAAACTGAGGTTTCCCGGAGGAGGAGAAATTCTGCCTCAAGACTACAGCATCAATGCCTTCCAAGTTTCCAACCTGCCAGCTTGACCTACACATTTTGTGCTTGCCAATTCCCAAAATCACATGAGCCAATTATGTAAGAGATACTTACTATATGTAAGAGATGTATTTCAAGGATATATATACATACATAAACACTTATAGTATATATGTGTATATATGTACATATACATATATATACATGTGTATACATATGTGTATGCACATATATAAACATAAATATACATATCTTCTTTTATTCTGTTTCTTTGGAGAACCCTGACATTACACCGTACAAATTATGCAGTGGTACAATTTGTGGAAATGGAAAGGGAGCTGCCCTGAGGAAGGAAGATGATTTCAGTTTTGAGCCAATGCAAAAAAAAAAAAAAAAGTCATACCCCCTCCAGGTCTCCACCACCACCACCCCCACTCCCTAACACTGCCAGGTCTCACAACTTCCTTTCTGTTCTTCTTTCCCACTAGCAGACCTGAAGTTCCACTCGCTGAAACAAAATGAGGGGTGGGCGTAAATGCTTTTAAGCTGAACCCTCTCTTGCTGTGGTCAGAATGTGTTTGGGATTGTAGAAACTTTGAAAATCTGGTAAAGCCAGGGGATAATATCCCAGAAAAAAAAATGCATGTAATGACAGTTTCACAACCTGTTATTTCTAGAGTAACAGAAATGCTTCACTCAAGTCTATTAAAACAATGTCTTAGTTCTGCATTAACTGTCAAATATACTATCTAATTGCTAGGAAGTCCCATGATCTCTGCTTTGTAAGCAGTGCATAGACTCTCAGAGTCACAATGGATCTTAAAGTTCCCCCTGTCCAGCTTCCTATCTCACTCCTGAACCCCTTCCATAACAGCATCAATCAGTGCCTATCCAGCATCGACTTAATGACTTTAGTAATAGGAAACTCATTCTCTTTCAACACGAGCCATTCTGCTCTCAGGTCAGTTCTGACTTAAATTTCCAAGATAACTTGCTCCAACTCCCACTCTTTTTCCAGTCCCACCCTGTGGTATAACAACAGAACATCTTGAATCATTCAGTTCACGCGGCCACTATTGCAGCATTTATTCTGCCAAGTCTTTCAGTCTTCCCATCGTCAGCTTAGGATTGCCAATGTACTTAAGTTATATTCCACCTCTTTCATGCATTCTCAGTAACATTATTTTCTCCTTGAAGAATGTCGATATTTTGTACCTTTATGTACTTTATAACAAATACTTAGCCTGGATGACAGAATAAACTTTTATTATTTACACGCTACTTGATTAAGTTACTATAAGAAGCCAGAAAAAGTTTGCTGAGAGGCAAATGTGGGCATTAAGGAGAGATAGTGGGGGCAAGCAAGAGCTTGGTGTCACTTTAAACCTTATGCATATATGTTGGTGTTTTCTCAGTCGACATAAAGGCAAGCCATGGAATAGCTAGATGTACAGCTATTTGACCATACTAAAAATCACCCTAAAACTTCACTTATTATTCAGATGAATCAAACTAAAGTCATATTCCTCTGGAAAGTAAGCTGCCATCTTCCTTCTCTCTTCAAGCTTCCAGAGATTTATTCATATTTGAATTGACTTATGAAATGTCGATAAGGCAAAAATATCTTGAAAACTATCCTTCTGTAATCTTCAACCAAGGCAGAGCCAAACATTCCCATAATTATGTAAAGTATGAAGCCCTTCTTGCATAGAGCACACAATAATCCCCCAAGCTCGTAAAGATGGTGTTCTATTTTATTTCTGACAGATTATTTCAGAATATTGAAGCAGATCTCTTTTAAAGGAACACAGAAATACTGGTGAATATACTCCTACTAGAAATTCCTTTTTCAAATCAAACTCTAAATATCTTCAGACTCATGTGAACATTAGTATATAATGAAGCCTACCCTCACTGCAGCCTAACTAACCTGGGCTGCTTCACTAGAATGCTTCTGAACTCATTTTTTATTAGAATATACCAATAGGAGAATGGTTAAATAAACTGATATTCCCATATGATGGAATTATGCAGCCATTAAAGGTGAAGCTTATAGATTCTGGTTTGAAACGTACCAAGCTTTCTTTGTCTTATCTAAAATATCTTAAAATATTCACAAAAAGAGGAGGAGTCTAAAACCCAAAACACTCTAGATTAGAGCTCGATGGTACTATATTGACCAAATCTGGAATGAATTTACTAACTGTGAAGAAAACAGAACTAGATTAAAAAGAATAATCATGGACTACTTATGCCCTGCTGCTCATTCACTTGCCTACCTGAAAGTAAGTAAAAAAGACCCTTCATCTCCATTTCCACAGTGTATGCACAGACACGCAGACACACACACACACACACACACACACACACACACACTTACTTTGGGCTGAATAAGTAATTGAATGAAGCACATTTGCTGGGAATGATGACATAATCAGTTTGGTTTTTTTAAGTTTATTTATTTATTTTGAGAGAGAGAGAGACAGAGTGGGGAAGGGGTAGAGAGAGGGAGAGAGACAGAGATCCCAAGCAGGCCCTGCGCTAACAGGGCACTGACTTGGGGCTCAGACCCACAAACCATGAGATCATGACCTGAGCCGAAAACAAGAGTTGGGTGCTTAACTGACTGAGCCGCTCAGGTGCCCCAGGTATATTCAGTTTTAAGTAAGTTGAGTTTCGCATGCCGAATTGAGATATCCAATAGCCAATTGCATGTATTAAATCCTTTCAGTCTGGCGATAGACTTGAGATTTTTCTGCATGTGAGAGGTAATGGAAATACCAGGAAAGAATGGATTTGCCCAGAGAGAGCAGAAAGGGATGAGAACCCAGAGCAAAAACACAAAGCAGAGATTGAGATTGAGAAAGGGTGGCCAGGAAGGCAGAAGAGTAGTCAAGTACTAGAAGCCAGAGGGAGAGGATGTTTAAAAGGGAGAAAACTATCCACAGGCCAAGTGTTCTGAGAAGTCAAGTAAGATACAACCTATAAATATCCATTGAGTTTCTTGATGAGAAGAGGGTCATTACTGGCATCAGACAGACTTCTTCAGTGGGTTTATGGGGACCGAAGCCATACAATAGTGGTTTAAGAAGCGAGTGGGAGGTGTTGAAGTATAAACACAGAGTAAGGACAACGCTTTCCAGAGGCTGCAATGAATAATGGAATGAATAATCTTTATACATCAATCTCTTTCACAGCCTAAAATGTCATTAGAATACATTCTTAGAATTTCTAGGTCAAAGGATAGACATATTTTAAAAACTTATGATAGAGAATGCCAAATTGTCCCCCCTACTATTAACCTTTAAAACAGTTCCCAAGTTTATCCTTCAATCATTGATTTAAGCCAGTCCCTTCCCCTTGTTGCCTTTAATATCAAAACATCACCTGTGTACAACATTCAGAAAGGATGACTTTCAGGCACTGCAGGAGTATAAATCATTGAAATGTGAGGTATTTCATTCGTGCTTTCAGTATATGTGTATGGAGAGCCTAGTAGGCGGCAGAGGGTGAGAGGATATTAGGTAAACACAAAGAACGAGTGCTTTTAGTGGATAAGAGGAACATTTAATCCATAGTTACACCTATAACCATAATATTGCAATTGTGTTAAGTGTCAATAAGAAAAATACTATGACAGAGGAGCGTAATCTTGTCTAGGGGTCAGGAAATAGTCTGGGAAAATGAAGGATGGGTAGAAGTTGGCCAGGGTGTTGGATTATCTGTAGTCAATTCAACCTAGCCACCGCCTCTTCTATTGCAATTTCACTGCTTAGCAGAATGAGGAACTACATTTCCCAGAATCCTCTTCCTTTGGGGGACCCAGTTTAGAGTTAGACAATAAATGGAAGGCAGAGAAGAAGAGAAAGAGGAGAAAGTGGTGTTCTCCAGTGGCAGGTGCAAAGATTCATGGCCAGACTGCAGAGAGGAGGTTTGCAGAGGATTTGAGGTGAGCTCCTGCAAGTCATTTGCTTCCATGCAATCTAGGCAGCTGTAAAGGTTAGTGGCAACCTCCTAGAAGTTAGTGCTACAGGCTGAACTCAGTGAGATTGAGCCTAAGCCCTCTCCGGGGCATGTAAACCCCTCATACCTTGTAGGAGAAGAAATGTTTCAGATGGAAAGAATAACGTATTAAGAAGATCCTGAAGTGAGAAGACACTTGGCATCTTCTGCAAGAGCCACTGTGGCTGGAGTCCAATGAGTGAGATTGATGTGTGGGAGCAGTGGAGTCTGATTATTCAGGAAACGATGGGAAAAACCCTTAGCCCCCTATCTAGCAGGTATGGTAGTAACTTGAACAAATACAACTTTGAAAGATTTAGGATAGCTTTTCTTTAACCAGAAAATCCCATCAAGCAGAAAACCCCATTATCCAAACATTGGATTTGTAGCAGATACTTTACTCTTGAATTTTCATATTTGTCTTTTCATCATTTAGTAATTTTAATATTTTTAGTCACATTAAAGGATCCTAATGACATTTAATAACTCCTTAAAGATATTTTGCTGCCTTCCTTCAGTTCATGCTTAGCCTTTCTCTTCCTGATCAATCCATTAACAAATATTTATTGAGCAGCTTCTTTGCACAAAGCATGAGATAGACACTGTGGGATACAGCTCATAGAAGACAAGGGGAAAAAAATCATTAAACAGTTGAAAACCAACGTAAGAGAGTGTTCAGTTCATAGCTCTAGTCTAAAGAATGCCTCTTTCAATAATTCATATGCTCATTTAATCTGTATGAATAAACGTAAGCAAGTGTAGGGTGATGGCCGCATGCTAAGTCCTCAACCTGCAGTGTTCTGCTCCCCTTTTGTTTGTAGAACTCCTAAGCATTCTTCAAGATGCAATTCAACTGTCACCCCTGGGATCTTTCCTGACTTGCCCAGGCTGTCGCATCTCCTTCGTCTGTAGTCACAAATCCACTTGTATTTACCTCTACTACAGTCCTCAGCACATGTTCTTACAACTTCATGTTTGCCCTATACATTTCTATCCAATGGCAGCAGAATAATATTCCTCATTATGACATCCCCACCTATAATGTTGCCTAACACATGTTTGCATTAATGCATTCATTTGGTGGACAGATTCAGACTCACTTGGCAAGAATATTTTCCCTTCGAAAACAATGTGCCTTTGGGGGTACTATAGACTTTCGTTTCCAGAAAGGCTTATCTGATTTCTTTTCTCTTGAGGATTTTGGCATTTTCTGCTTCAATCAGATCTTTTGAATTATTTTGCTGTCTTCATGGGAGCTCAGTCCTTTTGCTTATTGACTGCCATCTTGTATTTCTGGCCCATGATTGACAGAGCAACTGGAATCTACGAGCAGAAAATCAATAATGCAAGGCCTTCAGACAGTCCACTGATGCTCTTGAAGAAACTGGTTTCCTGGTCTCAGTGGCAGTCACTGATCAGAAAATGTAAAACTAGCGAGCCATGAATAGAAACAATGTAAAGTCAGCCGCACTGTTTCTTTGCATGAGAGGGTTTTTATATTGGTTTCCTGTGTTTAAATTCTGTGATGTTTCTCAGACCCTAGAGGGGGATGAAAAACGGGTGGATGGAAAAGAAAGGGAGAGGGAAGAGAGCACTGAGGGAAAATTGTGAAGTGTGCAGATTTGTATTCATTTGTTTTCTCATTGCCACACTAACCTTCACCAGTCCTTAAGCTTTAGGGATCCTAAATGTAAATTTGTTCTTTAACATAACATTTTCCTTGTTCAAGTATAAGTGACACTCGAGTAGACATGAAAGATTCGAGACTTATTACTTGCAAGTTAGCATTTTACTGCTAATGTAGTCTGCCACCCTTTACCTCCTGGTTTTATGGTTGTCTAATTATAGCCTGCAGGCCTATGGTGGTCCTTTGCTACTTCAACTGGAATGTAGCTTCCAGTGAATTCTCCCCATTAGGACCTCCCACTGAGTTATTGATTATTAAGGTAATGCACTTTTAGTGTCCTATCTTTAACATGGAAATGTAAAAATGAATGGCTTGCAATTGGAAGACTAAAAAATGAAGAAGAAGAAGAAAGAAACTTCCCTATGGAGAGTCCTGTATGCTTTTTAGGTTACTGCTAATTTAAAACATTGTCAGACAAAGCAGTTTACCTGTCAAGTGATTATACATAAAAGGCACTTTATTATTGTATATTTTAATCTCTAAAGGAAGACACTTTGACATAGAAAAAGCTGGCTATTGATATTTAAGAAAGAAGAAAGAGGGAGGAAGTGAAGGGGGAGGGAGGGAGGGAGGAAGGGAGGGAGGGAGGGAGGGAGGGAGAGAGGAAGGAAGGAAAGAAGGAAGGATGCTTGTCAAATTCAATTTTTTTAAGGAAAGAAAGTACAAATATGGCCCCTTTCTAGGCAAAAAAAAAAAAAGGACAACCTTCATATTAACCATTCTGGTTATGGACATCTTGTCTAAGCTGTAGGAAACAAAAAAGAAAGGGAACTGAAGCCTCTTCATTATTTAGATGGAAAAACATGACTCTAGGTTATATCAAGACCATCCTTTATGAGGATCCTCCATGGGAGCCCACACACAGGATAAATACTGGCAAATGGCATGCAGGATGTAGAATCTGTTAGATAAATTGTCTGTAGGTGAGGCTTCAGTGATAGAGGTTCCTCTTTCCTCCGTGCAGGGAAGACACCTGCATTTGTAGAGCAGCTCTTCGGTCCTGCTGCCCTCCATTAAAGCTACCTGAGCAGCAACGGCGGTGAGAAAGAACTGGTAGGTGAGTAATAAGGAAAAGAGGATGAATTGGGTGGGTTCCCTCCGAAACTGAGCTTGAACGCCCAGACCAGCACCTTATTTTAGGTGAAAGCAGGAATCAGAAGCTGATAAATTCACTTGACTCTTGGAGAGGAAATGGAATCATCGATCACTTTTTTAACTGCAAAATCTATTGAAAATAGACCCAACAGTCGGTCTCAGAGGTGCTCATGATTAGTTTTTGAGAATTCAGGAATCCTGCTGTCTTCGCATGCCTGAAAAAGATAAAATGCTGTTTGCTTGTGAGTTACATAATGTATTATCTGAAAGCATGCTGAAAATACAAAATGCTATCCAAATGTTAGCTAGTATCTTTTCGTTGTTGTATTTTCTTTCTTGATGAAAGCAGTACCAGTTTGCAAATTTAAGTGAAAAAGCTAAATCTAACCCTCAGAGGCTGGCTGCTGTTCACGGAATGATTGGGTGGAGGCATTTGAATCCTAAATGGTCCAAAGAGGGCCAATTATCATTCGATGAGTATCCTAAGCATTAGTATTATTCATCAGACAGGTTCATCTGTAGATCTTAAAAAACTCTGCCAAATAAGTACCATTAACCTGGCCTCTCTGGATGGGATCTCAGGAGGAGATCTCAAGACATAAAGAGTTTAAGAGACTCAACTTCAGACGTAGAATAAGTTGGGGGTCAGGCATGTGAATCAAACTAAGCCACTGACCTACCAACTAGACTCTGCTTTGCCACAGAAGCTGGGTACCCAAGAGACCCTTGAAAGCAAATAAGGTGCTAACAGCCATTAATTAACTTAAGGGTGGGTCCTAGTTTAAAGGGAAGGTGCTGGCTTTTTTATTAGCAGAAGGAATGTTTTTAATTGGATTTGATAATAACGCCCTCTGAGCCATATAAACCCGGAACCGTTCTTTCGCTATAAATTTAAAATTCCAGACTTGAGTTGCCAAGGAGAAAGGACAATAATACTACTCTCTTCCCTAAAGGGAAAGCCGAAGCTAAAGTAAAAGAGAATCCTGGAGAGGCTAATATTGGAGTAGGAGTTGGGTAAGGACCTGGGGTTGGATGTAATTTGCTTAGAGGCTAGGGGGAGTCACAGCCCAAACCCTCCCCTCCCCCAACACTAAGGACCAGACCCACACTTCTGATGAGTTGCAAATGTTTTATAAAGCTTTCTTCTTTTTTTCTTTTAGGATAAGCTTCCTGTCTCATAAAAAAAAAAAAAATCCCCACAAACTTTTAGCTCTCTTTTAAGCAAACTGTCTGTATGCTGTAATTAAGTTTCATTTTTTCACATTGACTCCACCGGATGGAGGGTGCCATAAATCATATGAACAAATGTTCAGCTAAAATCCTCTCTGTAAGCATCATAATTTAAGTGAATTCATTCTCAGTTCATCTCTTGGAGACATGATCTCATAGCATCTGTTCTGGACAAAGATAGCCATCTTTATTACCTGGGAAAACAGCAGTGAGTTTATCCCAGCTTACTTTGGATAGGCCCTTTCCTCATTCATTCATTCATTCATTCAGTGTGTGTGCGTGTATGTGTGTGTGTGTGCGTGTGTGTGTGTGTGTGTGTGTCTGTCTGATAAGAGAATTAAACAACAACAACAACAACAACAGTGTGGATCAGTTATTGCTTTCCTGAGAAATCACCCCTTTGTTCATGTGTCTGGACACTCACCTTATCAGTGATACGTAATCAAATTGCTCTGCCCCTTCTCTGGGCCACATTTACCACTAGCAATGTAGAAAGTTTTGGCTGTTGTCTCCAGGGGGTTCTTCCTTGTGATCTCCTTGTTGTTAGGCAGTATTTCATGAGGGCAGGAGCAAGGTATATAACCTTGCATGGTAGGAGAATCAGTCCATGATTTTGTTGTGCCCTGTTTTAATTAGTTTGTATTATGAGCACTATCTTAAGATGAAAAATATACTGCACATTGTTGCAGCTTGAGTTGTCGAAAACAGCAGGAGCTATTTGGCCTTAGTTTCGACATACTTTAAATGCCACTGGAATGTGACCCCATGGAAACACAGCTACTTTTACCCACCAGTTGCCAAGGCTCACTTGGTATTGTTGGTCCACATATTGTTATTGTGATTCAGGTGTGAACTAAGACACCTTAACACACTCTGGTCTTACCACTCTCTATTACCTTCCTCTTCACTCTTGTAGATGTTGAGTTTTTAGTTCATAACCTAGGCTGAGACAGGACTCCTTTGATTCGAGTGTAAGGCTGTGACAGCAACATTTTTCCAAGTACAAAAATGGTATGTAGATCAATTTTCATCTGAGAGAACTCATTAGGGGATCGAAATACTGAACCAGGATCATCAAAGACTTTGAGAAGCTAGAATGTTGGGCTTACTAACAAGATGGATTTCAACAGGGATAAATGTGAAGGCCTTCATTTATGCTCAATAGACCAGCTGCATAAATACAGAATGAAGGAGGGATGGCTTCAAGATAGTCATGCATGTGTTTTTAAAAGATATAGGCTTTTTAGGTGACAGCAAGACCAACGTGGGTTAATCGTATAGGATGTGGCTGCAAAAACGTCTTTTAACAATTTGAGAAGACAACTCTAGAAGTGTGGAATCCGGATCAAGGGAATGATGTGTCTGTGTGCCATACTGTTTATTCTTTAAGAAAGGCATTACACAACTGGATTTCATCTGAGAAGTAAGCTGAATGGAAGGGAATTTGAAACTATTTCCTGTAAGTAGCAGCTGAAGAAACATGAAATATTACCCTGATGAGGAAAAGACTTGAAGGATCTATGATTGTTTTCCTCAAATATTTCAAAGGCTCCCTTTGGAAGAAGAACCATCTAGTTCGCTACTGACCAAGAAAGAGAATCGTACTCAGTCTATAGGGTCCTTGCAGAAGCTTATCCCAGTGCTAGCTTTGGTAGCACATACACTAAAATTGGAACGATACAGAGAAGATTAGCATGGCCCCTGCACAAGGATGACACACAAATTCGTGAAGCATTCCATATTAAAAGAAGAAGAAGAAGAAGAAGCAGCTCATACCAAGTTTTTTATTTGTACTTAAGAAGTCAGTATGGAAATGTACGATCATTTGTTTCATTTAAAGATGATCTCTTCATTGGTCAATTTGAGAAATACTTTAACTACATTATCTTGCTTTCTTCTGGTAGGGCAGGCATACAGAGTGAGGCATAAATGATCCAGAGTGCTACATGTGTAGGGAAGTTGTAAGTGACAGCTAGAGAAAAGGGTAAGGGGTCCAAAGCAGAGTGTATGGAATGAAACTCTTTCAGGCTGAGTTTTATTTTGTAGGTAATGCAGACAACTAAGGAGAGAGAAGAAGTGTATCACAATGGTCCAGAAGCAGAAAGGACTTTATGAGTCCATATGGGTGGAACATCAGCTTAGACACGTTAGGACTGATGTGGGAAATATTTCCAGATTGACTCAACCAAGAATTCAGTCTAGGTATTTTTCAGTCTACAGGAAATCTACTGTTAAGTAGATGCATGGCAAGGGACTGGAAAAGCAGTCCACAAAAAGAGATAGCTAGGTCTCCACAGCCCCCACCTATTTAATTTACTTAAACTTCTGGGGCATGGATTGAAATATCTGCTTTCAACTTATTTGGGTGCCATGTAGCTATAGAATGAGCCAATGACGATGGAACTGACACTATTTGCAAAACTCTGGCTCTCCCTTGACCTTGGGCACACATGTAAAATATATTTACTTAGCACATTTCCCCCCTCTTTAAGGTGAGAACAATCCACATGTCTACTACTAGTTCCTCAGCACAAGTATAAAAAGATAGAGATAATAGGTAGGTTAAGGTATGGCAGCCCTTTTGTTCTTTTATGCTTTCCAGACTTGATGAATAAGGAGGACCCTCTCATCCATCCATGTTTTTTTAATAACCAGTGCTCTGTTTCTTATGCTGTGCTTCACCCTAAAGCTGCTCTGGGTGGTGATGGTGGTGGTGAAAATTTAAGACATTTATAACAGATACTTACACAACATAGGTTATTATGACTACAATTGCTACTATTTTTATGATTCCTGATCCTATGGTAATCCAGGGGGTAGTTAATAACTCCCTTGGTGAAAACTGTTTACCCATAAACACTTTCATGAAGGCTGAGTAGCAATTAAGGTAATGGTTCTGGTGTAGGTAAAGGTAAATGACCTCGTTAAGGCCCCGGCCTAAATGGTACCCTGGTGACCTGAGAATGCTAGTAGGCAGCAGTTTAGTCACATTGAGTACTTTATTCACCACATCTCAAGCCCTCTATCATTATTGTTTGCTTACCATCCTTCACAGTGTGACACGGGAATGCTGGGTTTGGGTTGAGAGAGTGTGTGCACGTCAATGTGCCCAGAGAATTTGAACTGTTGGCCAGAAACAGTACATCTTGAACTGCAAGTTCACTTACTTGGGTGACAGTCATCTCCTATGTTCTCAAGAATCGGCAGCATTAATCTTGGCTTAACCACATTCAAATCCTATAATCGTTTATCCACTGATTCATTTCAGCCAATGTCATAAATCCATCTAAATCCTTTACCTATGGAGAGAAAGAGCAAACCTGAAAAGAATTATTCACTTGACTAGCCTGCTGGTGCTATCATAAAATGCTGCTTAATTATTTCTAACACTACAACATTTAATGGATCTCCATTATGGGACTCCTAATCCTTTACTCTCTGTGTGTGGTGGGCTCTGTGAAGAGAACATGGCATCCTCTAAGATGCCCAAAGTAGTTATCATTTAGTGCCAACAAAGTGGCCACTGCTGCATAGGACCACGCCTGTATTGCCTTCTTTTCAGTGAAGAACTACCGTGCTGTTCACACAGATATTTCTACAAATGTCCAAAGGCCAGGACATATTAAACAATAGGATCTTAAACAATAGAACATGGTTCACCAGAAATTAGTAATTAAGCAAACCATAGTCTATGCGACAATTCAAGCCACATAATTATCTAACCCTCTGAGTTGAAAACATGAGCAAATTTTTAATGCCACCTCTGCCATCTCTAGGACCAGAGTATAGGTTAGTTTTCAACATCCCACAAAACGGAGAATTTAGCCTGGCAGAGGCAGATGGATCAGAAGGGGCTCTGAGTTGTCTTCATCGGTCACAGGGAGGAGACAGCAGTTCTGTCCATAGGTTTTAGCAGGTGTAAAAACAATGGCATGGATACACTGTGTGTGTGTGTGTGTGTGTGTGTGTGTGTGTTCACACATAAATGTATGGTGCTCACGTGCATTTCATCAGGCTTCCCAGAGGAAAGTCCAGTGGGTGGTGGAGCTGGCTGAGTATAGCCATGACTCTTATTAAAATCACGGTAATGGCGGGGGCGGGGGGGGGGGGTGCGCCTGGGTGGCTCAGTCGGTTAAGCGTCCGACTTCAGCTCAGGTCACGATCTCGCGGTCCGTGAGTTCGAGCTCCACGTCGGGCTCTGGGCTGATGGCTCAGAGCCTGGAGCCTGCTTCCGATTCTGTGTCTCCCTCTCTCTCTGCCCTCCCCCATTCATGCTCTGTCTCTCTCTGTCTCAAAAATAAATAAACATTAAAAAAATTTATAAAATCACGGCAATGGGGCGCCTGGGTGGCTCACTTGGCTGGATATCCAACTCTTGATTTTGGCTCAGGTCATGATTGCACGGTTCATGAGTTCGAGCTCCACGTTGGGCTCTTCACTGACAGTGCAGAGCCTGCTTGAGATTCTCTCCCTCTCTCTGCCCCTCCCCCAATCTCGTGTGCTCTCGCTCAAAATAAATAAACTTTTTTTAAAAAGTCATGGTAATTGTCTGGCTGTCAGGGGCTGCAGCGTATGTTCATGAGCAGCCCACCCATTCTCTCAGTCTTTCACAAAAACAATGCATTGCTTACAATTCATACACAGCATTTTCTCTAACGTCATACTCAACACTGTGACAAATTGTTTCATTTTTTCTTATGACCTAGGACCTAGAGGCTTCAGCTAATTCAGGAAACAATCTGGTGACCAAAAAGAATTTTCTCAGGAACCCCACCAGGAAAACTTTGCAATGCTATAATTCTTCAAAGAGTCAGCAACTTAAATGAGAAAAGCATACATTTTCAATTAAGATTCATATTTTGTGTAATATCACTCTTTAAACATCAAAATAGAAATGGCTAACCAAAGCCATGTCAAAATCATAAGAAAGAGGAAAGAAGCAACACAGATTCCAGAAGCCAGCGTGTCTGTTCCAGATGGCATACTTTGAGTCTGAAAATTCATTAACAGATCGGCAGTGTTGTTTTTTGCGTTTTGTTTCATTTTTAATATTCCGCACAGGTGGCTTGATTTGTCTGTCCACAATGGGATTACAACCACTGAGTCAGGAAAGAACTCAGCCTTGAATGCATCACCCATGCCACCTGCCTGGCAGCTTCCAGAACTAAAGAGCAGCAGGTCAGGGGTTCAGGGAAATTTGAGATTTGCAGGAACCATGGCAAGAGGGAAACAGTCCCTATTCCTTCCTATAGCCCTGAGTGCTGCCAGCTGGATTAGGTACTCCCAGCATGGAGGAAGCCCAACCAGTCTCTCCTATTTTCCATGACACAGTTTTTCGCTTAATCCTCCTTTTGGACTACCTAATCCTCAGTTAACCACTAGTTAAGGACGTCACTACCTCCTGGAATGGGGAGGAGACCAAAGCACAGAGCACTTGATACATTTCAAGCAGCCAGGGACTGATCTGAGAAAGCTACCTCTCTAGCAGAAAAAAGTCCACATACACAAAAGGATGGCCAAATAAGCAAACATTTCTACTATGTGCCTATATAATTATGCATATATACTCTGTTTGGAAAACTTAGAAAGCAGGAAGACATTTTTACTTTGGGAGTCAAGAAGGAAAAATGCTCAGCAGTGCAGGCTGGCCAGTATAAATTGTGCTGTTGAGGAAAGTGTTAGCAAAGGTGTTTCCTGAATGGCTCACTTCACAGGACCCAGTGCACTCAGGTAACAGCTGATGCCCTGACATCAAGTGCCGGAGCCAGAACATGGCAGGAAGCAGATGGTGTCATATTTCCTGGGTCTCACTGTCCAGTTGAGTTCAGCGCCTGCCAAGTACAAAATGAAACGTCTCTCCTTTCACAGAGCACCGCACACATGGCAAGCTGGGATGGCGGCTGTGGAGGCAATGGCAAGTTCAGGAGAAAGCGGAAGCCTCCGAAGCACAGGTGCATTCTGATCGAAGACGGGGAGGGCACAGGGCGGAACTGGCAGCAGGAGGTCACTCTCTCTTTTCATCCATTTAACAGACAGAGCAGAATGGTTTGCAAGTCAGATGCTGAGAGAGGCAATGGAAATTCAGTCACAGCAAAAAAAGGTAAACAGCCGGGCGAACTCTTGAGTGGCCAGATGGACAGTCAGGTCACAGGTCATCAAATCAGTCACACGGTGCCACATAAAGCAGCAGGCTGGCACTAACAGGGAAGACCCACCTGGCAGGCTGGCAGACAGGCATGCAGGGCACGGCTCAGCTACCTGAGATGAGGCTGGGAGAGAGAGAGGCGAGGACAGGGGGCTCCTCTCCAGACCCTATTGCCCCTAGCCTGCATCAGCATCATGCCTTGGGGTTCAGTAAATGCTTCCAAGAGAAAATATGTGCCCCTCCTGAGTTATATCACCAACATCAACCGAGCAGCAACTTCTATATATAGAGAGAGCTGCTTTTTTAAAAAAAAAAAATTTAATGCTCGTTTATCTTAGAGAGAGAGAGACAGAGCATAAGTGAGGGAGGGGCAGAGAGAGAGGGAGACACAGAATCTGAAGTAGGCTCCAGGCTCTGAGCCATCAGCACAGAGCCTGGTGCGGGCTCTAACTCACAAACAAGGTGATGATGGCCTGAGCCAAAGTCGAACATTTGACCCACTGAGCCACCACCCAAGTGCCCCTAGAGAGAGCTTCTATGTATTTTTAATAGCATATATAGATATATAGATAGATATAGATAGATAGATACACACACACACACACACACACATACATATATATAATGGGTGTCTTTGCTCATTGGCATGCTAGGCACAGATAATTAGTTAGCCATCCCCAGCCATGAGCAAGGATCCTGGGGGCCTATTCTGAGAACCGTATGTGTTGATGAGTAAAGGGTAGAAATAAAGCTAACAGTGCTGCAGGCAGGAAAGTGGAATGGAAGCCTTAAAGAGTCATCAGAAATCTTGGGGATTAACCTCACCTGGGGGGTGGGGCTGGGGGCAATATGGCAGAGGGGAAAACACCAGAACTTCAGAGTCGGTTGGAATCAGCTTTACAATTTTGCCAGATTTGTAGCCTTGGGCAAGAGACCACCTTTCTGAGACTGGGTGTTCCTATTTATAAAATGAGAAGAAGGGTCTCTACCAAGAGGAGTTGTGAGTATGTCCTGGACTTCTGGTTCAGAAACTGCTCAGAGAATGACAACAATGATTTCTTAAAATTTAGCTTAAGGCGAGTCCTAACCTGAAGAAACCAGAACTCGCTAGTTCAGGACACTTTCTGTTGCAAATGCTACAAAGGACAACTGAAGTCACTTAAGCAGAAGGAGAGAATGCATTGATTCTTTTACAACTGAGTCTAGAGGCACAGTTGACTTTGGGTAAAGGCTCCTCCTAATATCACCAAGGCTGTCCCCGTTCTTTCATTTCTTGGTTCTCCTTCTTTTTTGGTGTCAATGTCCTGTCTCCAAACTGTTGGCTTCATTCATAAGTCTGAGAATCCCTGGCTTTCACTGTCCTTACCACCTAGTACATAGGTCATTTCAGACCAGTGCATCTTCGCCCTGCAGACCACCCGGATGCTCAGAGACCAGGAGCAGGTCTGGGAATGTTCTGGCCCTTCAAGTTGGTGGTCTTTCTCTACCCAACCTTCCCTGGTTATTTAGCTACATTGTGGACTGCTGATTCTGAAGCCTTGCCCCATACCTGTGGCATGTAGCCTATGCCCTGACCCCTTGCCTGGATCCTATCAGCCTCACCCTGCACCATGCTTCAGAAGAGCTGCCATGCCTCTGCAGACATGACTCTGCAAGCTTTCCATTGTGGAACGCAGCATCTCTGGTCCTCTGCCTTTCTGCCTCTTTTTCCCTACATGTTCTTCCCTTCTCCTGCCCAAAGATCCCTAGATGCTGGGGATCTAGAATCTGTGCTCTCATTTCCCTTTCTCTGCTCCATACTTCCTTTGCCAAATCTTCACTACTGGATCATCTTTTCTCCCATAGTACAGTCATTATGTCAGTGGGTACCAACAGCCTCACGTGCCAAAAGTCTTAAAAACTTTAGCATCCGAGATATCTGGGGCTGTCCTCTATGGTGGGAGCTTGAGACTACCATGGTACTTGCATGCAAAGGAGCATCCATTCATAAATTTAAAAAAAAATTAAAGAAAACATTACCCCTCTCTTTAGTGGCCCTCCTCCTCCATGAGCCCCTGGGGTATGGAAGGACATACCAAAGCAATATTTATAGAATAAATATATAGAATAAAAGGAGGCCAGCTGACAAGGACCAGTAACTCTAGTTTGCTATATTTCCCCCTGTTATATTTCACTAGGCAGACCAGAGGCATAAGAGGAATTAATGTTTAACAAGTTGAATAACTAATTGTCTGCTAATGAGTCCCCCCTTAGGCTCTTACTGAAGTGGGTGTCATGTGTAAATGCAGTGTTTTGTGTAAGCTTGAAGGCTTCTAATGACACATCATAAATATTCTTTGAAAAATTAAAAGATGCTGTAGCACCGATCTCTTTTTGGCTTCTTGAAGACTCTTTGGTCTCTAGGTTCCCAAGGCTTGCAGGGTCTTCCTGAATGATAGTTAGACCCAGGACCTCTGACTCTCCATAGACTCTACATTCTGTTCAGGAAGTGAACACCTACTTTAGCTACGCACAGGAGGTGATAGAAGGAACCCTGAATTATAATAAAGAACGCCTACATCTTAGTTTCTATTCTGCCATCAACAGTTGGGAGAACTTAAGGCAAACTGTATACTTCCCCTGATGCACAGATTTCTCATTGACATGATTAGAAAATCGGAACAAATCATGGTCCTAATCAGCTAATTTTGTAGTTGTGCAAATGGGCAAGTGTACCACATTAGAGTACAATAGAAGTTTAAACAACATGCTGTGTCTACCCAAGATGTAGCTCATAACAAAAATGATAATGAGCTATTGGGACAAAAGACCACATCTTTGTTATGTCTATTCCCAATACACATGACCTGGCATATAGCATGTGCTTATAAAGTATGAATTGGATGGATGGATGGATGGATGGATCCATGGATCCATGGATCCATGGATCCATGGATGGATATATGGATGTATGTATGGATAGATTCATGAATGGAGAATTTGAGAAATGGATGGATATGGATAGATAAGAATATGAAGGCTGGGTGGATAGATGTGAATAAATGTACACCTATCCAGATAATTGAGTACAAGTAAGTAATATGCTGGCCAGAGAGGATAAGGCCTTCTTTGTCTCAGGGATCTTGTGTAACCTACATAGGTCTTGGAGGCACTTCTGAAGTTCCTGCTAAACTCAGCAGAAGTGAATTGTGTGTATAAATAGCAAAATTTTGCCCATATTAAATTGAGTGGTATAACAAACCTTACATTGAAAGACTTCGTATAAATATTTCTGTGTCATATTAAATCTAGGAACAGGTTCATATTTATTCTTCTGCCTCATGAGCACAGTCCTCTCTAAACTTTCTGAAGGCATGAGATTAGTACATTCAAAGTCATCCTGTCAAATATAATGTGATTTTGGAGTTCACTTACATAGCCTGCTTTTATACAATTCATTTTTACATAAAGACTAATTTATCAGGTAGGCCCTGAAAAGCATACTGGACTTTGATTCGAGGTACCTAATCCATACCTCATTCATTTATTCACTCATTTACTAACTCTTTCAACAAATAAGAATCAAGTTCCTATTGTCACGGGGCGCTGTGTTAGAGAGCGCTGGGGGAGGGGAGAATACAACGATGGGCACGGCACACTCAGCCTGAACCCAGGGCTCTTCCTTTGTTGTTAATTCACAGTGCACTTTTATCTCCCCATCTTTTCTATCCTGGCTTTTCACAGAGAGATGGAACGTAGAGAGGAATGTGATTAGCCACCTCAATTCTCTTCCCTTACTTCTGAGAGGCATTTCCCTCACCTGTGCTTTTTAAAGACACTAATGCATACACAGCTAGGCTTTTTCCAGATCTGTTCCAGTCCCCATTACCTCTCCTCCCCTCCCATAGTTAGGGGAGTCCATGTACCTTAATTATGTAGCCCCCCTGGCAGACACTAGCTCAGCACCATGCTGAGCAAGTTAATGTTCCCGGGCATTGCTACCCTCCCACTTCTTGCCCAACGACTTTTCTTCCAGGTGAACTGAATGGATTGGCTCTTAATGTGCAGTTTCCCAGAAATCTCACACCACTGCGGGTCCCTATCGTGTCACACTGTAGTGACGGTAGTAACTAGCTTGAAACATAAGTTTTATGGATCCTGAGCCTAATGATGAGCTAGGCTATACAATCCTTTGGAACTTACCAGAGACTTGGCTGTAACAAAAACAGAGCAGAAGTTAAGAATATCTTAATATCCAAAAGCTCAGAGGATTTCTTCTAAAGCTGTGTTGTTTACCGCTTAATACCACTGGTGATTCAAAATCAATGTAATATAAGCATTCACTAGAAACATACCAATGCCCAACGGGACATGAGTCAGGTCTGTGACACCTTCACTAATAAGGGATGACAGTAAACCAGCAATACAGCCGGCTTCAGGATTTTGAGAGACTCTAGCCCTGAATGTGTATGGCATTCCCTGCTTGGAGAGCATGCTGCCTTATTAGCGTGGGAGAACCAAAGGACAATAAAGATCATTCCAAGGCATTCTTCCAGATGAGTAACCTAGAGTAACACTGCTCAACTGAGAATTAAAATGGAGAGTTTGCAAGGTCTTCTAGCGATGTTTCACCCAGGATTCTAATCACTGGTATCTGCTGACAAGATTAGCCTTAGGAATAGGGAAAAGTAGTCATCCTCCATGTGGGGTCCAAAGTGTCTACTCATTTGATTGTTACTTTCTCTGCCCTTCCTCCTCTCTTTAAATTAGCACAAACACGCATTCAAAACCCAACACATTGGGACTCAGTGGGTCTTTAAGACATCAGCCATCCCCTCAGCCTAAATGCTTTTTTTGCAGAATTTCTATAGCTGGTTCCTCTCTTCAAATCTTACTTCTTCGGGGAGGCCTTCCCAGGATGCTCTCTGGAAAGAGTAGCCTCTGTCACTCTCACTCTGTCTCACTTGTCTTTGTACCATGTGGCCTGCTTGAAGCTGGTTGTTTATTATCTGTCTCCCCAGTTAGGAGGTAAATTTCAAGAAGGCAGGTACTTGTTCTAAATTGTTCAGCACTATCTCCAGAGACCAGACAGTGGCTGGCACACAGTGGGTGTTCGATAAGTATTAGTTGAATGAATTACTAGGTTTTATTTGCATTATGAATTAGCCCATTGGTTCCCTCTCCTCTGAAAAAGAAAAGGAAAGTAGGAGTCAGGAGAAGAAAAATGTTAAGACCCGCTCTGCCATTAACTAGCTACATGATTCTGACAAAGTGGATGAAATTTTCTTGGCCTCAGTTTTCTCCTCTAAAATAAAATCCAGTGTTGGGGGAGAAATCTGTCTTTCCCACTCATCAGGCTTCCAAGAGGAGCGTTTTCTTCTCTAATGCTTCTGGTCTCCTGCACCACTCCTCACAGTCATGGAGTGACATGAGTAATAGATGAGTTACGCAGGCATGAGAAAGCAGGCATGGCCAGCTCACCCCTTCCCCCTCACTGTGTTTAGGAAATGACTCGCCCTTGGAAAGCACATCTTCTCATCAGCTCTGCACCATGCAGTAACCTTTGGGATTAAGTCTCTGCCCCTCTTGGGGGAGACGGAACGTTGTAGTGGTCCAGTGTTTCTGTGACTGAAGGCAGAGTTCTTTGAATTCTGGGCTATGTTTAGTAGTAAGCCTATTATGCCTCATGTCTATACTGCATTCTTCAGCTCAATGCTTAATTAGAAATAAAATGATATTTTTATCTTCATCTACCTTTTATTTATCTCAACTAGCCCAGAACTCTGGTGGGGAAAAGAAAGGTATTAGATATTGACCCACTTACAAAACAAAATAAAAGGATATACCTAAAGTCTCTTCCATGGTGCTGACTATGGATAAATGTGTACATTTTTCTATGAAATATGTAGATTAATAAAGTATGGATATGTGTTTCTCAATATGGACATATATATGAATGTCCTCTTTCTTCCAAGAAGTATAAGGCATACAGTATAAAATATATACTTATAAGCATGAAGTATACATATACAAGTATATATAGAAGTGTATATGTATATATGATATGTACATATGTATCTACATCACATACACATACTCCAGAGAGAGGAGGGAAGGTGGTATAACTTATGTGTGTGTGTGTGTGTGTGTGTGTGTGCATTTCTCTCCTGGTGTAAATAGGGAAGAATAGATATGAAATTTGGGAGTTAGTTTTTAGAACAGTAGGAATTGACCTATAAAAGCAAAAACTGGCTAGCATGGGTGGTCATACAAAAATAACTCAGTAATCCAAATATGTTGTAAGAGATGGGTAGGTTAAAATTTCAAATGACTCAATATTCAAACTCTACTCTTACTCCCCCCACCACCCCTAGATAGCTCTCTTAATTCCAGCCAGATGATTCTGAAGCATAATGAAGAGAATAGAACAACAGGTGGGTCATCAGAAGAACTGTAATGATGGCTATGGTGGGGATAGTCCTGGAGAGGGGTTGGGGGTGGGGAAGTAACGGAGAGAAGGCAGAGAGGCTGTGTCAGTGCATCAGACAAAGACAGCCATTGTCCCTGAATTTGATGTCAGATCCATCTTGATCCACTTGCAAAAGGTCCAAAGAAATGCTCTCAAAGAGAATAAAATGAAAGGCATATTCCTTTCTGAGTTGCACATTTTTACAAACCTTAACATTTTTGCATTTTAGATACGTCCTACAATTGGTGCATCCTAATTGAATCAGTAGCATTCTTTCTTTCTCGTTGCTGTATTACATAATGGTACATCTTAGAACTGATGGAGTCTTAGGTTGGGTTCTTTCTGTTTTTTGTAATCCATTATAGGGAAATGAACCAGAAATGTGGTTTCGAGTAAAGTGTGCCTTGCTCAGCAAAGGTAAATTGCAACGCATGTTCTGCATGTTCTGCATGTTCTGAGGCAGAAACAACCTCACCCCAGTGAAATCTGGGAACATGCACCAAGGGCCCATAGTCCTTCTTTTCAGGACCCATTTAAAAAAATGAGAAACCCATTAAAAGTTTGTGTATGGAGATATATTTTAGGCTTCATTTATACTAAATAAAAAGACCCCAAATATTTAAAAATATAAGGTTTTTATTATTAAAAATAAGAGCATGCACAGTGGAATATTATACAGTCATTAAAAGTGCAATTTTGAGGGACACCTGGCTGGCTCAGTCAGTAGAGCATGCGACTCTTGATCTCGGGGTCATGAGTTCAAGCCCCATAGTGGGTGCAGAGATTACTTAAGGAAAAAAAGTGCGAATTTCAGCTGATACTTATTGATGTGGAAAATGCTAATAAGATAAAATTAAGTATAAAATAGGATACAAAACTTCATATTTAGAATTTTCTAATTTTGTAAAATATTCTACATGCGTAGAGAAAATATGTTATAAAATGCAGCGAAATGCTAACAACTCTTGTCTCTCTTGCTGGTGAATATTCAGTCTATTTTACTTCTATATATCTTCTTTCATTTTCCAAAACCTTTCCAATGAGTGTGGATTACTTTTATGGCTAGAAGCAACTCTTCTCCCTTCTAAAAGCAGTTTGTTTTGTCCCCAAGTTGCTTTTTCTCCTAATAAGTCAAAATGGACCTGTGTTTGGCCACAAACTAGATACTCCTGAAAGTTATAGCCAGTCTCTCAGAACGGGGAACCAGGGGCCGTAAAAAAATGCCCTTTATGCTAGATAACAAATCATGTTGGTAAAGCAGGTTTCTCCGGTTTCCTGGGCATCCAAATCCAGAAATAAATTGCTGACTACTCACTTTCTGAGGAGACCCCATTCCTTACCCAGATATGGCCTCTCAATTTCTCATAAAGGAAGATAATCACCAGTACCAGAACTGGGGCTTACAAAACGCTCATTTATTACCTCTCTATTTGCCCTGGGCCCAGAGGAAACTTCATGGTCTCTACCCTTTGACTAGCAGGTAGGGAGAAGAGGGTAGACTGCAAAGAACGGGAAATGTGGAGTGTGCTACAGAATTTCACCCAAGGGGGATTAATAAAGTTTCATACAGACATCCCAGAAGGCAAAAGTTCTTGTCTGTGGAGAGGAAGATGAAGAGATTCTGAGTCGAAACAAACAAACAAACAAAAAAAACAGGTCAGACATTGGAAAAGACTTCATGCAAAACAAGTAGGTAATATAGCATTCCCTGAATTCACCTATGGAACTTAAGTATGTAGAAAATATGAGAACTTTTCTCAGTACAGCTGTGAGGAGCCAAACAAGAGAAGCCAAAGCGAAGTCATCATGGTGAGAAGGTCCACCACCAACCTGCTTTAATTCATAGGTCATGCTTCTGAAAAGGTGCTTTAGAAAATTAAGCAGAACATGTTGTGAATTCCTCTTTAGTTCAAAGCTTCAACCATTCTCCAACCCTGCCTTTTTCATAAATGTTTCACAAAGACAGCTTGTGTTCCTTCTCCTCTGCTGTAATTGTTAGTGACTGAGCTGGACTCAGAAAATGTAAGTCAAGGTACCTAAGTGTAGGGCCCACACATCTGCATCTCTTAAAACCCCTGAGGTATTCCAATGTGCTGCCACTGTAACAGAACGCTCACCTAGATTATCCATGACTAAGAAATAAGCAGGAGGAAGAATGAAACACTTGACACAGACAAAGGTAAACATAATTTTACTGTTCACATACGAGTTTAGTTTTTTATGAAAAAAAAATTAAAATTTTAGGGCCAAATTATATGCTACTTTTATACACTCCTTTCCATTTATTTTTTTAAGTTTATGTATTTATTTTGAAAGAGAGAGAGAGAAAGGGGAAGAGGCAGAGAAAGAGAGAATCCCAAGCAAGCTCTGCACTGCCAGCCCAGAGCCCTACACAGTGCTCAATCTCACCAACTGTGAGACCATAACCTGATCTGAAATCAAGAATTGGTGGCTTAACCCACTGAGCCACCCAGGTGCCCCACATCTTTCCATTTAAAGCTCAACATAATATTGTGAAGAAAGCAGAGTAGCCTTCTTTCCTTCCTTCCTTTCTTTTCTTTCTCTTCTTTTCTTCCTTCCTTCCTTCCTTCCTTCCTTCCTTTCTTTCCTTCCTTCTTCCTTTCTTTTTTTTCCTTCCTTCCTTCCTTCTTTCCTTCCTTCCTTTCTCTTTCTTTCTTTCTTTCTTTCTTTCAGAGGCTCAGAGCTGCTTAATGACTTGCCCAAGGTTTTGTGGCTGGAAAGCACAAAATGTTCCTAGGCTCTGATGCCCACCTTTTTCACTCATGTGTGAACCATGGAAAATACTCTTTTCGTGGCCCCATTCACCAGCCAGTGAAGCCAAGTTCCTCCTTAATTATTGGCCCTCTTTCCATGACTCTGTCAGTAACCCAGCCAATGGTCAACAGGGTTTTTTTAGCATTTACTATCAAGTTTCAATACAAATGAGCAATGATATGTTGAAAAAGTGAGAATCAATGCCACTGATTAAGAAAATGTCCTCAAATTTGCCTTCCAGACACTCAGCTTTAAAAGATGAAGGGTGGGGCGCCTGGGTGGCACAGTCGGTTAAGCGTCCGACTTCAGCCAGGTCACGATCTCGCGGTCCGTGAGTTCCAGCCCCACATCAGGCTCTGGGCTGATGGCTCAGAGCCTGGAGCCTGTTTCCGATTCTGCGTCTCCCTCTCTCTCTGCCCCTCCCCCGTTCATGCTCTGTCTCTCTCTGTCCCAAAAATAAATAAACGTTGAAAAAAAAATTTTTTTTAAGATGAAGGGAAAAAAATCTGTATCTGACTTGATTGCTTATGAAGAAAATTCCTGTAAGTGTGAACACTCCTTTGAAACTGTCAACATAATAATAATGTTAATATTGACTATACTTTTATTCTGCTAAGCATATAAATTCCCTTAATCCTCATAGCAATTCTCCATGAGATAAATACTCTTCATAAACCCATTTACAGGTAAGGAAGTAATGGCATAAAAAAAGGTTAGGTAACTTACTCTAAATCATATTAATTACTAATATTTGTCACAGACCTGAGGAGCGAGCTAAAAAGCTGTGCTACCCTCCATCGCTTTCCCAAAATTATCTTACTAACAGTGCTTATCAAACATTTCTAAACTCCCAGCAAAAGGAAGAGTCCAGTTCCTATCAGAATTCAAGTGTGTGATTTTTTTTTATTTTTCATAACTTTGAAAATTGCTGAAAGTCATGCCCCTCCTTGTTTGCTAGTTGTGCTGTTCAAGAGCCTTCTCCGATCTCACTCGAGACTTCAATGATACTCACATCCTTGAAGGCCCTGTTCCTGTACTGTGGTTCCATTTCCCGACTACCGGTTCTCACGTTCCACTGTAATTATTGGTGCATTTTCCCCCAACTACTCCGTAAATTTCTTCAGGGAGGGATCGTGCGTTTTCATTTTATTCACTCTAATGCCTCTCTTTGTGCCCTACTCAGATCGGGAAGATGCAAATTTCACTAGCTATAGAACCTAGATAACCATGTGCTACGTTTAGGGTTTTTAAATTAATTCTATAATCCAATTCCATTAATGAGAAGGCAGTCTGATGTAGTAAAAAATGCTTATATAGTCATTAAATAAATTTGGGTTGGAGAACTTGATAACTAACCAGGAGCAACTGACAAGAAAACAATTATTTTATACAAAATCATGGGCTCTTCAATTAGTCAACTTCTTAAGTATTTCCTTCCAATGTAATTCTAGTTTAGCTTTTTATTCCTCAGCTTGCACTTCAAAAAAAAAAATGGGAATGTATAAAATTTCTTTTTTTTTTCTTTCTTTTTAAAATGTTTATTCCAGGGAACATACAATGTTATATTAGTTTCAGGTGTACAATATAGTGATTCAACTCCATACATTATTCAGTACTCATCATGATAAATGCACTCAATCCCCTTCACGTATTTCACCCAACCCCCAACCCACTTCCCCTCTGGTAGCTATTCTATAGTTAAGTCGGTTTCTTGGTTTGTCTCTTTTTCCCTTTGTTCACTTGTTTCTTTCCGTAAATTCCACGTATGAGTGAAATCATATGGTATTTGTCTTTCTCTGATTTATTTCACTTAGCGTCATACCCTCCAGATCCATCCATGTTGTTGCAAATGGCAAGATCTGAATCTTTTTATGACTGAGTAATACTCTATTGTATGTAGGTACCACATCTTCTTTATTCATTCATCTGTTGGTGGACATTTAGGCTGCTTCCATAATTGGACTATTTTAAATAGTGCTGCAGTAAACAGGGGTGTGTGTATCTTTTCAAATTAGTGTTTTTTTATTTGGGGGGAATACCCAGTGGTGGAGTTACTAGATCATATGGCAGGTCAGTTGTTTTTTGAATGAAGAACAAAGGACATACCTTTATAGTCAATAACCCAAATAAAAGAATATGCATCTTGGAGAGGAAGGAGGAGAGAAGAAAAAGAGGAGGGCAAAAGGAATTGAGGAGGAACTAGAAAGTAGGAAAAGAAAAAGCAATGGGGTTGGATTATGGAGAAGTCAGCACCAGAGTGAAGGAGAGAGCAAAAAGAAAAAGTTCAACATTTCCTGTGTTTTCCAGTTTTCTGAGGTTTTCAGTCCCCAAGCACAGGAGTCTGAAACTCACTTGTAACTATCTGCAGATGACTCCTCTCCCTATCTGGCACTCTTTCTCTCTCTGTCTCTGTCTCTCTCTGTCTATGTCAACCAGGACACTTCTTTAGTAGAGCACTTTCTTATGCAACAGAAGCCCGAGTTTTACTGTAAGAACTTTTTAAAAGATAGCTGTGTAACTCTGTTTTCTTATAAGAAAGAAAATATAACCACAAGCCCTTGTATTTTAGAAAATGTTTTCAGCCAAAGACTAGTTCTGGTATCTTAGATAGACGTCTACACCTCTGAACCAAATGAAGGGAACAAGAATGTGAATGTCTGTGTATGTTGCAGTGAGTTTGGTTGGATAGCCAAGGCCAGCTATATAATTTGTGGGGCTATGGACAAAATGAAAATGCAGGGCCCCTTGTTCAAAATTAGTAAAAATTTCAAGTTGGTGACAGTGGAGCACTCAAGCATGGGATCTTTCTGAGGATGATGTCCCGTGCAGCTGCACAGGTGACATGCCCATGGAGCCGATCTGCAGAGAACTTTGTCCGGTGGGGGCAGCTGGCAGTCACAGCAGGAAAAATGCACAGGTAGCCAGAACGTTGTTCTGGTAATGAATGACTATCTCAAAGTGTAGACAAGTCATAAGCTGCTGGTGGTGACTGAGTTTGAATGTTATTAGAAATAGAAGAGTGTAGCCATGCAAGAGGAAGAAAAGAAAGAAAGATTAACAATGTGACTTTACATTTTGCCAGCCAGCTTTCATCCAGGAGACCTACCTGGAAACCACAGAGTGTCAATTCTTACTTAGTAGTATCTCTTTCTTCAAATAAAAACTGATACTAGCCATAGAACTTCCCTAAATAGTAGGTATGCTGCATGAATGTTGGTATGAAAGAGCCTTAGAGCTTTGAAAGCCAAATAAAATACTATGGATATCAAAAAATGTCTTTGACTTTTAATTAAGCATGATTCTTTCTAGTTTAGCCTGTTAATTGATTGAGCAAAGGAAGCAATATGCCTTATAATGTCTGCCTAATCTCCCTTAGAGGGACATTGTGAGGATCACTTACAATAAGACATGCACTGAGACCTTATAAACTATAACCACTACTACAAGTAGAGGCAGTGTTGTTCAGCAGAGAAAGTTCTGGGGCCAGAATGCAAAGACTTGCACATACCAACAACTCCGTAACTTACCACCGATGACCTTGAAGCAACTCTGAGCCCCTCTGAGCCTCAGTTTCCTCTCCTGTAAGACAGAAATAGCAACTTTCTATTTAACTCGAAGTGGCATAATGTGCAAACATTATCCTGTGCCGTGTTTTTATTAAACTCTAAAGTGTTGCACAAATTTAAGCTATTTTTTATAACTTGGCATTGTCAAGGTCACCTCTGATGCCAAAGAATTAAAGCCCAGAGCCATAAAACTCCAATCTCTCAGAGATTAACAACAGAAGATGAAATTGTATTTCAACCCTATGTAAGAAAGATCTATGCCCATGATTACAGAGGTAAATGGCAACATAAATAAAGCATTTCCTTGAGTGTTTTTGTTTATCCCCCTGTGTTTGATCCTTATGGTCATCTACACTTTATCAGCAGTAGTACACACAGAAGGCAGAGTAAACTGTATGTGGGAAAGGTGGCCAACCAGTATTTTTCTCATGGTGCCTCACATAGGCTAGACCTTGTCAAGCAGAATAAGCAAATGTTTTCTGCTTCCTGCCAAATACACTGGGCTTCAATCCCCAGAAATGTTTTTATACACAGTATTTACCCTCAAGGAAATTTTAAGTCCTCTGTCCAGCTTCCCACATTTCCACCCTCCCTCCCGCTTCACTACATCACTCATCAACCCTCCCTTGGTGCCCACCCTCAGCCACAGCAAGAAGCAGCAATGACATAAGCTAGAAACAAAATGGGCCACTGTAAAGGGCTGGAGTTTAATGGGAAAAGCAAAGAAACTGCAAATCAATAGGAGTAATGTGATAAGATGCGTACGGAACTGATTCCTGTTTTCCAGGCAGGGCGCACAATAGAGGTAGGTTGGGGTTATCTTTTACAGAACCAAACTAAAATGGAGTCATGTATGTCAGGGGAACAATGGAGATGGTCAACACAGGAGCATAAAGGAAACCTAACCTAACCTTGCAGGAATTTATAACTCTTCTCAGATATCAGCAGAGAACACTAGTCAAACCCTAAGTGCCAAATCTATTCATGCCATCTCTGGACTTCCTTGTTCCCTTGTTTAGCTGCCCCTAACCAAATAAGAAAGAAGCCCGCTGGGAAACCAATCAGCTGAAAAGCCAAATAACTTCTGCATTTACTCCCCGCCCCCCAAAAATCCCTTAGTCTGGAAACAACCCAGCTCATTGTTCCTATAGCTCTGAGTTTCCTGGCTTGCAGGTTGAAGCCTTGCACTAAACACATCTTTCTGCTTTGTTTTATTCAGTATGCAAAGTTTGGTTTTCGACACTTTATCTCGGCTTCCAGCTTTACATTTTTTTTTAATGTTTATTTATTTTTGAGAGAGACAGACAGACAGAGTGCAAGTGGAAGAGGGTAGAGAGAGAGGGAGACACAGAATCCAAAGTAGACTCCAGACTCTGAGCTGTCAGCACAGAGCCCAATGCGGGGTTCGAACCCACAAACCATGAGATCGTGACCTGAGCCAAAGTCGGATGCTTAACCGACTGAGCCACCCAGGCACCCCTGCTTTCAGCTTTAGTTAAGAGAGCAGAAAATTATTAACAGCCACCCGATTCCTGGCGTAAGTCACCAAGCCAGAATTTGGTGACAGACCTTTGCTATAAATTCATGTTTACATTTTTTTCCCAAAGTGGCATCTGCAAGTGTGTATTCCTTAACAACATGGTTGAGTTTGTAGATTTGAACCTTTGCTATCACCTTTTGGAGAAGTAAGACCAAGGGTCCCTAACAGGATGCTGGTACCAGGCGAAAAGATCACCTCAAGTATAAGTTCTAGAGGCCTTTTAAGTAACAAAATGATATCTACTAGCAGAATTCTTCAGAATTCCAGGTACACTGGGTGTGCTGGTCTCATCCTAGAGAAGGTGGAGTTGAAGTTCCATAGTCACTGAAGTTGGAGCTCTGAACTCCCTTTAAAAGTGAACAGTCTGTCATTTGACAGCTACCAGAAAAAAAGTGCACTTCTATACTTGAAAATCTACAATCAGAAGGAAAGACCTGGCTTGGCAGCAGTCGAATCTCTGCTTAGTACTACTTCCTCTGCAAAGTCCGTCACTGTTAACCTCTCCCTCCTGTACCTTATCCACAGGCCTATCTCTGTGTGTTCACCTCATGTGATGTTTATAGGTGAGTGGATCTCTGTTACAGATTCTTCAAGGGTGAGTACTGGGTCTTGTTCATTATTGTCTCTCCAGTGCCATGCTTGATGCACAGTATGTCTAAAAAATTTTCACCGAAAGAAAGCTGGGGTAGCTAGCAAACCCCATCAAAGGAAGTATAGATACCAAATTCTAGGTCATGTGCTATCTCTATGTCAGTTCTGGAACCTTGGAGAATTGTGTTCCGTCTCTGATACCATATTCTATAGCATTGGGAAACTAGAGCTTGTTCAGAGTTGGCAGTCCAGATGGGCGGTGGGGAGGGAAAATGTCTGGCAGAATCTGGAAACCATGTCAAATGAGGAACAAATGAAAGAACCGGGAATGATTAACTTGGCTAAAAGGAGGCGAAGGAAAGATGTGGTTACTCTCCTCAGATATTTGGAAAGCTGTCAAGTGGAGAAGGTAGGTCGATTTGTCCCGTGTTACCCTAGAAGGCAAATGAAGGTTAGTGATTATGAAGTACAGAGAGGCCGATTTTTTTAGCTCACCAAAAGCAAGAACATCCAAACAAACAAAACAAAACAAAACAACACTCACTAACAATGGCAGAAAAAGAGTAAACAAACTGTCTTTGAAGTGACAAGAAGAAAATGGCGTATCAGCCTGCAAGGATCCCTTCCAACATAGGGTTTCTAACTCTCTACAGAGTAAGTGCAAGTACCCCCTGGAATCACGGGCACGGAACCCTGCTAGGGAATAAGTGATGTCACTTTTTTTGCTCGGCACCGGCTATAATAGGTAGGACAGCACAGGAGACAGCGTGGAGCTCCCGAAGATGGAGGCAGAAGGGAGAGGCATATGTCTCCAAAGGCAAGGGAAGTCTGATGGTTCTGAAGACAAATTCTCATGGTACTGCTTTGACTACTGCTTCTCCGAGTCATCAGAAGCAGCTATCTGGAGTGAGAGTAATTTAAAACAAAACAAAAATATTTGGAATTTGGCGGAAAGGCACATCTTTTTGAAAGTTAATACTCAAAAGAGCTGCAATCACGCATCTGTTTTCTTGTTTGGTTTACAATTGAGGGAATGGGAACAGAGGACTCCATGAAATTGAATGACACTTCACATTGATAAGCATTTCTGAAACAATATGGTAGCAATTTGAAGAACACATTATGCTCTCAAGCTGCATAAAGAAAGAGCAAAGAATATACTCTTTAATGCTTAATTTTAATAATGATCTTACTTGTTACAGATGCTGCATTTCACAATGAAAGCCTGTGTTTCAGTCCAGTAATATGATAAGGCACAGCTTGTAAAAATGAGAATTGAGTTTAACTATGTTCTTGTGTTCTATTTTCCATTTATCATGTGAATCGCTTCCAAATAAGATTGTCTTACTTCATTAATTTGCATAATTACTGAAATACAGCATGGGATCCCAAATAACAAACTCCTGATAATATCATTTCAGATTTACTGTGACAGTATTTTGAAAATGACAAAAATTGATACACAATTACATTAGGAGTAAAAGTATATAAGCTAATTATGTTGCTTTTGAGTCTTCAAAATATATAAAGAGGTTATTTGGGACAGAACAATACATTTCTGTGCTCAGATGCTGAACAGCTTGAAAACCAAAACACAACTGGCAAGTGCTGTACCGTTTTAGGGTAACAATAAGTCTGCTTTTGACAGAGTAGAAGCCAGGCGGAGTTTTGTTTTTGTTTTTGTTTTTGTTTAATGAAATCAAGACCATTGACGAAGGATGAGAAAAGTCCTCAATGAAGACTTAAAAATACCTGTTCAGATGTATTTTGATTTTGGCAATAGCACCCTATCAAATCAGCCTGACAGCCTCTGGTCCCAGTAAGAAAATCCTGACGCTTTGTCTGAGTTCAGACTTTCAGCAAGTGCAAACATTTCACTCAACTCCACCTTCAGCGCTACGGGCGAGATAGAAAATGTGGATACGGATAAAAAGCCGCAAGCTATTAGTTAGCTCTATCAGACGTTGTTCAGAGAGCCAAGTAGTAAACGCTCCTCTCTGGAATGGAGGCTGCTGAAAGACAACAAGGCTCATTGACAAAATAAATCCCGTGGCCTGTCTTGGGCGAGCTGATAAACAGGGGCCCCGACTGATTAAGTGTCGTTCCGAACATCACAGAAACGACTGCAGAACAATAGCAGAGACAAAAACGACACCTCTTCCTCCTGCCTCCCGCCTCCCCTTATTAATCATTTTAAACCGAAAGCTTGCAACTGGCAGTCCCCAGTCCCGCCTAAGATACTGCCCGTTTCCCTAAGACGACATTCTGGAAGCTGCAGAGCAATGTGTTACCATTTCGCCGCCCTTTCCTTTCGGTCATGACCGGAGTAAATCTGTGACTTTTGTGAGACAGGAACACGATGGCTGAGGGATGGAACATAAAATACAAGTGTTTGTATTTTATGTAGAATATAGGTAGCATCTTACTTTTTCTAATGACTCACCAAGGGACGTTGACTGCCTGAAGAAGAGAGATCTCACTGTTGTGCGGTGGCAATCTGACTAGGTAATCACCCAGATGCTGTGACGGCCCGGGTTGCTCTGCGGTTCCTCTGCCCGGTCACCTGGCTGAGGAGGAGGGCATGCCTTCCCGAACGCTTCATCTTCGCCGAGCTCCAGCAGCTTTTAGGCCTGGGCCAGATGCCTCCGGCCTGTGGCGTGAAGGAGCAGGCTCGCCGGGTTCTGTGTACCTCTAGGCCACACTCCACATTTTAGTTCATATTAAAAAATAAATCTGGAGCCGTTTAACATTCCCAAGCTGGTTGTGTGTATGCGTGTGCGCACATGTGTGTGTGTTTATGTGTGTGCGCGCAACATGCAACACTTGAAAGCAGGGTTTCAGCTGGCCCAGAACCTGCCATTTCCATCCAGCTGTTGGCCTGGTGCCTCACAGCACACTTACAGCCCATATTAATAGCTCTTGTAAAATATGCCCTGTTATTTTACCCAGGCGACAAGATTCTCAACAGCTGGAGAGAACATCTCTTGACCCAACAACAGACAAATAAGATTCTTCATGTGGTTGAGGCCAGGGTGTGTGAAACAACACAACGCTGAGATCTCACCACATCCACGGGGGTTTCCTGCCTCTGCTTCAGAGCTCCGGTGAGGGCAGCACGTGATCTCCCAGGATAGTCTGTTCCACTTCTGGACAATGGCTCCTATTGTTAGAAAGTTCTTTCCCGTTGGAATGCATCTTGCGGTAACCTCTACCTAGGGACACTGGGACTTAAGGCTCGTGTACAGAACGTTACATTCATCTGATTGAATTTTGTTTTTATTATTGCAACCACAAAGAGTTCTAGATCCTACTTACCATCTTTACCATCCCTCCCAACTTTGATTCAGCCACCGATATAACTATCTCTCCAATATCATGATATATATCACTAACAAAAGTAGGTGAAGAGAAAAAGATCAGTGCTTGTTACTTTAAGTGTATCTTCGGGTAAACACTGATCTATTAATCACCAGCTTTAGGGTAAAGTTTTCCATAGGTCATGAAGGCAGCTATTACTGTACCTATGCAGATGCTGCTCAGGTGTGGCTGTCCCATGAAACTTGAACTCACTTCAGGGCTAAAATTAGCTACCTTTGTATGTTGAGTGTCTAATACAGTGCCTGGCTCAAAGAAGATTTGTCATAAATGACTGGGAACCAACAAATATTTTCTTGGGGACCCTTTGCTGATTTCCAGTGATTACTGTTTCTTTATTTATTGGGGCATAAAATCCACTACCTTAACCACCCATTTTCTACCATATTTACCTCCATTTGCTTGTTCTTATTATACATGGTGTTTTAGCATTGTGTTGATTTTCTGAAGATACCGAGATGTAATTTATCAAGCCAAACTCATTTAGAACAGCTAGTTCTGCTCACTTTAAAAAACACTTTGGGGGCGCCTGGGTGGCGCAGTCGATTAAGCGTCCGACTTCAGCCAGGTCACGATCTCGCGGTCCGTGAGTTCGAGCCCCGCGTCAGGCTCTGGGCTGATGGCTCAGAGCCTGGATCCTGTTTCTGATTCTGTGTCTCCCTCTCTCTCTGCCCCTCCCCCGTTCATGCTCTGTCTCTCTCTGTCCCAAAAATAAATAAATGTTGAAAAAAAAAATTTAAAAAAAAAACAAAACACTTTGGAAGCCTATTTTGTGTTAGGCTCTGTACAGACACTAAGGATTTAAAAACAAATGTGACATAGTTCCTGTCTCCGAGAAAGATATAGTCCAGGGAGGGGAAATAGCAGGGTTCAAAACAATGTATATGGGACATCATGGAGAGGCCAATGGAAGCCCAATGGAGGGGCACTTAACCTGGTCCATGGTGACAGCCAAATACTCTTGGAGGAGATAATACCTGGGCCTAAGCTTGAGGAGGCAACAGAAATTAATTACACAAACGTGCAAAAGGAGTGTATTCTGAGGGGAAAAACAGAATAAGCAAAAAGCACAGAGGTGTGAAACTATATCAGATACACAGAGGCTAGAGTATTCTAGAGTGAAACTCAGTTTGAAGCACAAGAACTTCACAAGATGATGCTGGAGAGTCAGAGCCTTGGTCACAGAAGGCCTTGCTGGCCAGGGTAAACAGTGTGGGTTTTCAGAGATCAACAGGGAGATGTTAGAAGCAGAACCATGTGTGTTTTATGATGAGGAATTTATTATGGAAATTAGGCCAAAAGACAGTTATAGGAGTTGCTGGGAAGTGGGCGTCCAGTAGGAAGTGGGAGGATCAGAAAGGAGTCAACCACCAAGCACATCCAGCCACCAAAGTGGGATCGCAAGGCTTGTGGGATTACCTAAGGAAGCTGGGCTTCTCTTCAGCGAGCCACACACCAAATGAATGGTGGTGGTCCTGAGGCTGCTGTTAGTCAAAGGGCCACTAATTGGGAAGAAAAGCTGGAGGTGGGAGGTAAGAGAGCAAGTACTGCCTGGAACCTTTAATTCTGTCACCGCATCTAGTCATGAAGACCTTCAGAGAGTAACGTTTGTTGTTTCACTTCTGCCTTCCGAGTTCACAGTCTTACACAAATTCTTCTTTTTTTTTTTAAAGCTTATTCATTTATTTTGAGAGAGAGAGAGAGCAGGGGAGGGGCAGAGAGAGCGGGAGAGAGAGATCTGTATAGATCATGCGGGGCTTCACCTCACGAACCATGAGACCATGACATGAGTCAAAGTCAAGGGTCAGATGCTTAACCAACTGAGACACGCAGGCTCTCCACAAATTCCTTTTTTGCCCACTATAACTTGTTACATACAGAAAAGGAAATTCTAGAAGACATAGTTTAATTGAACAGTGTAAACTACCACAGTTAAGAAAAGGGAACAGAAACAACACATGGCCAAGAACATTCCGAAAGAAGGAAAGACACTGCTGGTGCAACACTACTCGTCACCACTGGCCATTCAGTCCCACACAACGCAATTTTTGACACCAAAAGTGCCATGAAAAACCTCTGAGGACCCTCGCATCTTTGTACCACTTGCTCAAGATTCAAAGTGGTAGAGTATCTGATGGGTCAAGCTGTGGTCAAACACCTATGCTAGCTGCCAGAGATGAGGAAAAGAAATATCTGCCCCACTTTGGCATCCATAGATTGAGACAGGGAGGGCCCTTTGTTCCATCTCTTTGGGGATTTTCTCTTAAAGTAGTAAAGTTGTTTGGATGCTGCAGAAAAACAACAACAAGACAAATAACCACACCCCACAGTCAGATTAACTGTTAGGAGAAAAACATTCCCATAGGTGCAATGAGAATAGATTTTGGCTAAGTGCTCTCTCTCAATTAGTGTTAGAGTAGGTTGCAGTAATATATCTAATTGTCTATGTCTATAACTAATATATATATCAACATTTCAACAGCACAGAACAACGTAGCCAACAAGAAGATGATTTCTTCTTTATTTAATAGTCCAGGGTGAGAGTTTGGGATAGCAGTGAAGCTCCGGGACCCAAGCTCTGTCTTCGACACATAGCTTGTAAGGTCATGATGGGTATTGAAGTCCCAGGAAGCCAAAAGAGGGAGAATAAAGGAGTAGTCATGTGTAGAGATTTTATAAACTGGTCAAAATGGTGGCACGTCGCTTCTGCTCACATTTCTTTGGAGAGATCTTGATTGCATGGCCTCACTTACCAACAAAAGAATCTGGGAAAATGGCCTGGCTGTGTGCCCAAAAGAGGGGAGAATAGATATTAGTGGTCAGGTATTTGTTTTTGCCGTAAATTCTGCCCAAGCCACTCAGGATTCAAATCCAGCTGAGTAGGTTCATCTAATCATAGTTTACCAAATTTTACTATAATAAAACAGATAATAAACATTATAGGTTTTAAGGCCATTTGTTCTCTGTAGCAACGACTCAATTCTGCCCATGTAATACAAAAGCAGCCATAGAAGATTAAAAAAAAAAGTGTGGGGGTGGCTGTGTTATAATAAAACTTTATTTACAAAAATAGGCAGCAGGAAGTTTGTGGCCTACAGGCCATAGTTTGTTGACCCCTGATATAATTAATTCTACTGTAAGCATTGTTCTCCTTGAGAGAGATAGATGCAAAACTAAAGCTGATGAGTTATTTGCTTTGTCAGCCAGCAACATTTTGTCTCTGTCCCAGTCTCTTCCGCCTGTCCCCTACTTCACCTTCTGCATTTACTCATTTTTCATCAAAGTTCTTTTTGGTCTCCATCTGGGTTAGTTCACCATTCCTTTTTGTCACTACCACTTATCCTCCATGGACCATGGTCCTGTTCATTTGAATGGTGAAATAGGCCTTTATACATAACAACTCGTTCATGTTTGCCTTTCTTTTGCCTCTTTAACTAAGCAAGATATCACTTGCCTCCTTCCCTTCATTTGCAAAGATTTATCCAGGGTCCTCTTCTTGTCATGGCCCATAACACCTTCCATGTGGCCTTTGTTGCCTACCACAGTCATTTCCATGGCTCTAATCTATGAACAAGAAGCCATGTATTTGGTACAAAGGTTGCAATGAGCTTAGTTGGGAGGCAGTTCTCCATGGTTCTCTCCCTTTTCTTTATATCTCAGGAACAGAGGTATTGATGACCTTTCGTTTAGACTATTTTTTCAAGGATGATGTTATACTGACAATGTCTCCCTTGACTGCAAAGGTTGGGTAGGTTTGTTCCCAATGTATCAATGTAGCCTATTATAAAGCATTTGGATTTCTTAAGTTCAATGTTCTGTAACACAACACACTCGTTGTTCTATAGGAAACAGAGCTTGGGAACCCGTACAATGCTAATACTACTGCTTTTGCTATAAGCGATCAACTATTCTTTGTCTCTGACTCAGGGATCTCATGTCTTCTGCTGGCATCGATGAAACTGTGGCAGGCCAACTTGGTAGCTGGTAAATAGGGTGAAATCTCAGCTCCTTCACTATTCTTGACAGACTACATGTTTCTAAGAATGGAGAAATATGGTAAATAAACTGGACTCGAAATTAATGTATGGTAGAGCAGAGCAGAGCTATGCCAGGTTACCTTTAAAAAGGTGGCCAGGGGCGTCTGGGTCCAACTTTGGTTCAGGTCATGATCTCGCGGTCTGTGAGTTTGAGCCCCGAGTCGGGTTCTGTGCTGACAGCTCAGAGCCTGGAGCCTGCTTCGGATTCTGTGTGTCCCCCTCTCTCTGCCCCTCCCCTCTTCACATTCTGTGTCTCTCTGTCTCTCAATAAAAATTAAATAAACATTAAAAATAAATAAAAATAAAAAGGGAGGCTAATTTCAAGCCATGACTCCACCCCTTTCTAAACTTCCATGAATGTAAAGTGGTAAGGGTAATATTAGATAACTTTGAATTTTCTCTGTTTAAAGAAATATGTAAATCATTTCCAAATGTCAGTGCTATAACTATTATTAGTGATAATTGACTCACAATGTACCTTTCAACCATGTCACAGTTCTAAGGCCAAGAAGAATTGACATAGAATATATTTGGTCTAGTATGGGCAGCTTTGAACAGGCACTGCATCAATAGAGAGAGAATTCTATATGCTGTAAAAGCAATAGAATGTAGAAAAGATGAGGCAAATTGCCCCCTGCCATTCTGCTTTACTGTCAATAAATATTGAGCTCTATCTGTGTGAAGAACCACTGTGTTTGGCACCAGGATAGGAGGTGGGGATAGAGAAGACCTTATTAAGGAATTCGTGATTAGAGAACCAAAAATCACATCATTTTAAGAAGTAGAATAACCCAAAGTCATATTGGTTTGACATGAAGGAAGTGTTTGCAGGAGGCCCTGGGGGAATTTGGGGAGAGATTTTGATATGACATAAAGGTATGTGAGAGCTACCTGGGGTTAAAGGGCAAAGGTTCTAGAGGAGCTGAGTTTTGGAGCAGTATTCTGGAATGTTGGAAAGACATACATCTTAAAAGGAAAGTAGATGGCATTTGGGGCAGTATCATTCCTCATCAGTAGCACAAAGGGGAAAATGAGAGTCAAGCAGTAGCATAGTCAGGGAGAACCATGACTAACTGGAACATAAGGTGACCTGCGCCCAAGTCTTGTTCTGTTAGTAACTAGCCATCTGAGTCAGCCACTCTTAGCCTGTCTTTATCTGAAAATAAGGGAGTGAGTAAATTAGATGGTCTTTCTAAAGAAACTCTTTAATTCTATAATTGGCTTTGGGGGAAGCAAGAAGCATGTTAACGTGACAGACCTGAGTGTTAATGTTGAGTTGTAATGAAAATTAGATTTGAAAGATGGGCTGAGCAATTGGCAGTCAGTGAAGACGCTTGTATCGGATGTCAGGATCAATAGGGAGTCACCGCTGGTCCTTGAACAAAAATGACAAGATTAAAATATCGGTGGAATGCAATCAAAGAATATTGCCCAGGAGGGCTTTCAAAATAACTATGGTCAATCCTAGACTGTTTTTTCAAGCGTCTTATAAAAGTTACATTTCCATCTACCCAAATAAGGGTAGTGGTAATTACACTATCAATTAAATAGTTTATCCTGCACCTGTTGAAAAATTGGAAGTATTAGTTGCCTGCACAGTACAATAGAAGTGTTTGTGATGCAGAATTATTAAAATATGAAATAGATGAATCCTACATATTATGTAAGGTGCTTCCTAATCTAGGGTACTTAAAGCTGGTTGCTATATGTTTCTGAATGGTAACTGATTGGCATTGCTCTGATTATGGTTCGCAAGCCAGAATTTAACCCTATTTTTAAAAGTCCATGTGCCTATTGCCATATCAAGAAACAAATACATTTTCTTATTCTGATCCATTGTCTCATCTTCGACATTGCGTCTTACCACAGTCAATTACCTCCATGAGGACACCAGAACATCTGTAGATGCTCTCATTTTCCTAATCAATCATGGACCAGTTTAGGAGTCTGAATGTTCATTGCAGTGTGGAGAGTCCCTTGGTAGCTTATCTCATGCCTTGAATAAAAGCAAAAAGGGCCAGTTGACGCCCTGAATCTAACAGCATCTATTCCTAGAAAGGCTGGAACTTCTTGGAAATGCAGAGCAGGTCAGGCTGGCCTCAGTCATCTGAGGCTGTCATGCAAACCCCCCTAGCCTCTGGAAGATTCTTTGGAAGTAAAGACAATATACAGATTCCTAAAATTCTTTTTGTGGAAGGGCACCTGGGTGGCTCAGTGGTTGAGCGTCCAACTTCGGCTTGGGTCATGATCTCACAGTTCATGAGTTCGAGCCCCACGTCGGGCTCTGTGCTGACAGCTCAGAGCCTAGAGCCTGCTTCAGATCCTGTATCTCCCTCTCTCTCTGCCACTTCCCCACTCATGCTCTGTATCTCTCTTGCTCTCAAAAATAAAGAAACATTAAAAAAAAATTCTATAAATAAATAAATAAGTAAATAAAATTCATTTGCGGATACACAAACTAGAATACAGCTTTAAAGCTAGAATAAACAAACATTTACCAAGTGCTTCTAAAAGACCAGTTTCTTTCATAATATTATTTATTTTTATTGAGATATAATTGACATATAACATTAATTGTAGGTCACCATCACCACACATAGTTACACATTTTTTTTCTTGTTATGAGAACATTTAAGGTCTACTCTCTTAGCAACTTTCAAATATATAATACAGTACTATTAACTATAATAGTCATGTTGAACATTATGCCCTCAGGATTTATTAATTTTGTAACTGGAAAGTTTGTGCTTTTGACCACCTTCACACATTTTGCCCACCTCCAACCCTTGCCTCTGTCAAGCACCAATCTATTCTCTGTATCTGAGCTGTGTTTTTTGTTTTGTTTTAGGGAGGGATGTGTTTTTCTTCTTTTGTTTTTGTTTTTATTTAGATTCAACACATAAGTGAGACCATATAGTATTTGTCTTTGTCTGTCTGGCTGATTTCACTTAGCATAATGCCCTCAAGTTCCATCCATGTTGTTGCAAATAGCAAGATTTTCTCTTTTTTTTTTTTTTGGTTGAATAATATTCCCTATGATATATATTATCTCTCTCTCTCTCTCTCTCTCTCATTTTAAATATTTCTTTTAGAGAGAGAGAGAGCATGAGCAGGGTAGGGGCAGAGAAAGAGGGAGAGACAGAAAAAATCTCAAGCAGGTTCCCTGCTGCCAGCACAGAGCCCAATGAGGGGCTTGAACTCATGAACCATGAGATCATGACCTGAGCTGAAATTGAGTCAGGAACTTAACTGACTGAGCCACCCAGGAGACCCATATTACATTTCTTTATCCATTCATCTGAAGACAGACACTTAGGCTGCTTCCATATTCACAATAGTATCTTAACTCTCACATCAAACCTCATTTCCAGGATGCCTGGGTGGCTCCGTTGGTTGAGCGCCTGACTCTTGATTTCGGCTCATGTCATGATCCCAGTGTCATGGGATCAAGCCCTGAGTCTGGCTTCATGTTGAGCATAGAGCCTGCTTAAGAATCTGTCTCTCCCTCTGCCTCTGCCCCTCTCCCTCACCCTTGTACTCTCTCTCTCTCAAAAATAAAAAACAAAAACAAAAAACAAATAAAAAAATAAAAACAAATAAAACAAAAAAACCTCATTTCCTACAGATGATGAAGATCAAGATATGCTTTGCAAGATGTGGGAAAACTATCTGAGCTATAGTATTAAGTCAAGGATATAGGAAGAAGAAGTAAAAGAGAAGGTTTAAAGGAGGATTTAAAGGGGTGCAGGTGGGTGAGGATTGCTCTAATAGAAAAGATGTTTTGTAAGGCTTCTTTCAAAGAAATCTTCTCCGGCCTGTCAAAGCTTATATTCAAACTATTTACTTAAAAGAAAATACATAGCTCTGGTTCCAGGGTGACTGTGTGTTTTCCCCCCATGAATATAGAGCCCAGATTAGTGTCATTTGTGGATTAAAAGTAGCTTCAGTGCTGCTCAGATCTGGTGGGATTTTGTGGAGAGATCGAAACTGTAGGATTTACCCCTAATTCGTGAAATCAGTATGGCTATTCAGATTTCTCTGCAGCCTAAAATGCATTGATAAATTAGAGAGGGAGGAGGAGATGGTGATTATTGTCAAAGAAAGGAAGCAGAATGAGGAACAAGTTTCATCATCAATACTTTCCCTCTAGAAAGAAATTCAGATTTTTCTTCAATTCTCTGAACCTTTGATTAGCCTCCAAAATGAGCCATTTAAAAAGCCGGGGCTAATGTTAACATTCTCCTCAAGAAAACATTCCGAGTAATTCTGAATATTTTCCACCTACATGATGTGTCTACTCTTTGCCAATCTAAAAATGATATGAAATAAGAAGTGGGTGGGTTTATTGTCATTTTTTTCCTCCACGAGCTTTTCTGGTCAAGTCATACTCCTGACCTTCTGACCTCTACAGCTTTTCTTTAGAGAGCAATACGTTTATACGTTTTTAGAAGAATGTCCTTCTAAAATCATCCCATTGGTAAAACTTAGAATCACAACTGGAGGCAGAATGGCTTTCTGGATTGGAAAACGGGCTGGTTCCCAGGGAGTGTTACTGATGAGAGCCCACATGGAAAAGTCTCAAGAGAAAATGAGAGGTGAAGAAGTGGAGACATTGAAGCCAGACCACCATTCTGAGGAGCTTTTCCATAAAGGGAACAGGAGTTAAGGGGTCAGAACAGAAAGGGTTATGACATTAGGGGAGGTTGATCTCTGAGGATCAGAGATCTATGCCCATGGGGATCACAGAGCTACCGAGGGGCTGTGTTCATTTTAACATTGAGTGTTAATTATTGAGTGTTATAATCCAGTCTCTGCTTAGAAGGGGGCTCAATCTTATGTAAAAATAACAACATCTCTCTGGCCTCAGTTTCCTCAACTGCAAAGTCAGAAAGTCACAGGAGATGATCTCCAAGACTCTTAAAACATCAACATGTTTCACAGCCGAAACCCTTAGATATATGAGGCTTCCAGAACTTGCCCCGTCTTTTAGCTGTCTTCTTGATCCTGGACTTTGCAGCTAATGGACTGTTACTCGATTTCCTAAAATAATATAAAATTCTATTGAATGGGTAACAGTCCTTTGATTTACCCTAAAGCTTTCACCAGCCCATAGAAACCTTGCAATGTAATCTTTTCCATTCCCACCTTGGCTCCTTCCTGAAAAGTCTTTAAATTGTGTCTTTAGCTCACTGAACTCTAATTACTTTCTTCCTTTCCTTCATCACTGCTTAACCTCCTTCATCCTTGGTTTCTCTTTTTAACCCATCCAGCATCCTCCTCTAAAGAGCCACTTTTTTCCTCCCTCAATTTCTTACCTGTAACCACACGCATTACAAAAGTTTCCTCAACATCTTAGGGAATGTGGTTGTTAACCCCCATCTCGCTGCTGGGCCTTCCTTTCGGGAAAGGATGCCTGACAAGGGCTTCTGCAAATGCACGTGAGGCCACTGCAAAGTGTCTGTACCAAACACCTGAGAAGTGAAATCAGATCCCAGCTCCCTCACTTATCAGGTGGCTGTAAGGACTTGGAAGGCGACTTAATGTCCTCGGCCTAGAGTGTTCTTATCTAGATACAGTAATATCTACCACAGACACTTACCCAACCGTTTGTGAGATAATGGTATACGAAAGGCTATTTAGTAAGCCCTCAGTGATACTAGTTAAAAATCTTTATCCTCTCCTTAACCCATCATTTTGTACTTGCTCTTGCATGCCATGTAATTTCTGACCCGCAGTTCCTTGCAAATGATGTTTCCTTCTATTCCACCGTCCTTTGTGACATCTCTCCCTCCTCCATTTTCTCTCCTCCCCTTCCTCCTAGTTTTCCACCCAATACTTATTCAATTCTATTCTTTAAGAAGCAACTCATGGGGCACCTGGGTGGCTCAATTGGTTAAGCGTCCGACTTCGGCTCAGGTCACGATCTCGCGGTCCGTGAGTTCGAGCCCCGCGTCAGGCTCTGGGCTGATGGCTCAGAGGCTGGAGCCTGCTTCCGATTCTGTGTCTCCCTCTCTCTCTGCCCCTCCCCCGTTCATGCTCTGTCTCTCTCTGTCTCGAAAATAAATAAACGTTAAAAAAAAAATTTTTTTTTAAAAAGTAGCAACTCAGCACGTCTCTGGAAATGGATTCCCTGTGTTCTCCAACCCACTACCCAGACTAAATGGCCCTTCCTCCATGCTCCCACAGCCCTTTGGGGATGCCCATCTTTTCTGTGTGTCTGTTGGTTTACTCCTTAGTCTTCTGCATGCAACTCACTTCTTTGTGGACAGAGACTGCTTTATCTTTATGTCCTCAAAATCTAGCAGAGGATATAGTAGGCTCTCAAAACATGCTACAGGAAGAAAATAATAGTTCTTCAGAGTTCACAGTTTCGGCCTCAGTATTTGCTTTCCTTCTTTAAGCAATAATTTTTTGCCACTCAGGACTCAAACTGTGGGGCCTTTGTAGGTACAAAAAAAAAAAAAAAAATCACATTCAGCCAGAAGAGAAACAGCAAGAAAGAATATGTATCACTGCATCTCATTAAGTAGAAAATATCCTAAGGGGAATATAGGAGAGAAAGAACTGCATTGTAAAGGCACGGAGGAGACCCCCAAAGAAGCTTTTGTTATTATTGTTATTATAATTAATGGAAAGGAATTTGGCAGGATCCCCCAATTTTAAGGGACAAGGGAAAGCCATGGGACCAATAGTAGTAGTGGATCAGCACCTTCATTTCCATCATGCTGTTCAGCCAGCCAGTAAAAGTACATCAAATATACATAGGCACCGTGGGGACAGGAAACCAACTTGTGGTCAGTGAATTCTAAAGGAAAACCCGGAAGCGGGATAAAAAGGGCCATGGATTAATCTCAAAATCAAGAGAAGGAGCAGTACATCTTTCTTCCCCTTTCTATAGGAGATGGAGCAGTCGCAAATCTCTGAATTTTCAGTTATTCTTCTTCGGCGATTAAAAACCAATGACTTTATTCAAAAGGCATTTTCAACTATGTTGCCCACACCCAGATGTACCAGGTACTCTCAGGATCACAGTGTAACTTGAGGCCTCCGTGCTGGGCAGGGGCTAAGACTTTGCTGCAGGCGAGATACAGAAACAAAACAAGGTACAAGAGCCTGAGCTGATTCCCACATATCACAAAACTGTTCCATGTGGTCAGCAGACCTGTCAGATGCCCTAAGAAGTTCTGCAGCATGTGAAAGTGATCCTGTGTCCCTGGTGAAGGATGCCAAGTCTAGCCTAGTAAAATCAAGGTGCATAAAATAGACCCAGTGAAAGGAAAATGTCATTAAAACCTACTTGAGGGTATAGACTGAAATGCTTCAATCTCAACAGCCCAGAAGTTATTTGACTTTGGGCAAGTCTCACCCCAGCCCCTGTGACCTCCTCTCATATCACCTCACGTTCCAACCACCATGAACATCTCACTGTTCTCTGAATACACTTGACCCAACCAGGATCCTGTTTCCCTTGCCTGGTTTGTCTTTTCCTACTTCCTTCTTCTAGCTCAAACATCAGTCTCTGCTGACTCCCTCAGGATCCCATGGAATTCTCAGCACAGTTGCAGTGTTTACCGTATTTATTGAAATTATATGTTTAGAGCTTGCCTCCTCCACTAGGCACAGAGATCCTAGAACAGTGATTGTATTGTTTCATTTCTGTACCCGGCATTTAGCACTATACACAAAACACAGGTTCTCATGAAATGTTTCCTGGATAAATAAATTTCCTTTAATTATGCCTCCGTTCCTTCAAATGCAAAATGTAGAGGTGAGACTACCCTGCCCCCAGGGCTTCTCCCTTGCCTGACCTGCCAATGGTTCTACAAAGCTGCCTCAAAAGTCACAGAGATAAAGAACCTAGGTTTTATAGACCAAAACAGACCCAAATACTTACTGAGTACAAGCTGTTTAACTTATAAAAGTAGACCATGATTTGCCTGTGTTCCACAGAGTTCTGCTTCCTGTGGCATTCCCATGAGAGAATTTTCCCTGTAAATTCCTAGCTTCCCTCAGAACCACATCTCTCTCACACAATATTCTAAATAAAGGACTATCCTGCATCTGGCTGCCATCCATCAGCTAGCTCCTTGGAAAATAGCAGAGACACGAGAGTTATATTATGTCTTTGGCCATTATATCGTCCAGACCCCTGTGCCAGGCCAGCATCATGGTATCACAGTCCTATGGATGGGGAGTATGCTGAGAATGAGCAGGCAGAAGGTCAGAAGACTTTGGAGTCCAACAGGTAGATCACATTTAGTTCCACCACTAGCTTCCAGTGTGGCTTTGATCAAATTGTTCAATCTTTCTAAGCCTTACCAGTAAAATGCACATAATAAGTATGCCGCTCTCATTAGGTTGTGAGGAGTGCATGAAATAACGTAAGCCAAGTTCTTAGTCCAGCATGGAGATTCTTAGTGCATTGTGGACACTCAGTGGTATCTATATTTTAACATATTATCTTCTAGCCCAATCCCCTTGGCTTAAATATTAGGAATCTGAAAAGCAGAAAGTCATAGAAATTTGCCCACACTCACACAACTTATTAATGGCACAGCTGGACCTAGATTTCCACACCAGGCATTTTGCTGGTTCCTACTGGTGCCAGGAAAGTCCTACACAGGCTAATGTTTCCATCATCAAGTCAGCCCCAAGAATCATTTTTTTGTGTTAGATTTTTGGAGCACATTGTCCAATGGTGTACAGGAAGGCCAGGAGGTAGACTGTATGCCATCTATCTTCTGGTCCCTCCTGGGGAATCAGCACAGCTTAAAGGGAATTGCACAGTGATTTCTACTTCCTTGTCTCCCATCAGACAGGCTCATGACCTTGTGTAAGTCACTTAAATTCTCTGAACCTCAACCTCAGCCTTGACTGCGAAATGAAGATGATGATGTCTGTCTGCTCTCACCATCCACAAAGATTTGCCATTTGTGATGGGCAGATAATGGCCCAAAAGGTACCAAGTCCCGATCCTGGGAATCAGTAAATATTATCTTATTTGGAGGAAGTATCTTTGCAGATGTGATTAAAGGAAGGATCTTGAGATGGGAAGATTATCCCAGATTATCCAAGGTGGGGGGAGGGCACCCAAATTCAATCACATGTATCCTGGTAGGAGTAACACAGAGAGACATTAGACATACAGGGAAGAGTGGGTGATAGAAAGATGAGGACAGAGGGATTTGAGGATGCTGGCCTCAGACTAGAGGGATGCTGTCATTAGAAGTGCTGGCGGTCACCAGAAGCTGGAAGAGGCAAGGAACAGGTTCTCCCCTACAATCTTAAGAGGGAGTGTGGCCCCACTGACACCTTGATGTTAGCCCATGACTGGGCCCAACCAGAAAGCTCAGCCTTGTCTATGTCAAAAAGGGAAGAGGACCGGGAAATATGGAGCTGCACTAACGACTGCCACGGTGAAGTTGACTACATGTAGAGGACATGCAATCAACACAAGTAGGAAGCTCATAGGCATGGACTCATGAGGTGAGCTTTGAGAATGTGGCTCTGGGGAGTTGGAAAGGCACAATAAGACAGCAGAATAAATTCTTACTTGGACAGGGTGATATTTGTTTATTTGCAAGGTGACCTTACATTCTGGTTTGCCAGGGCAGTCCGTTTACACCTGTATTCTCTGCAAGATTGTTAATAGCACCTCCTTTAACTCTCCAAAGTTTAGATGAAAAATATTATGGCAACCCCTACTTATCTAGCATGGGTATAATTGAAGCCCTGATATTTTTGAACAGTCCTAATACATGAATATGAACATGAATCATCCGAGGAACTTGCTCAAAGGACAGATGCTTGGGCCACATCCCCCCAGAGATTTTACTTCAGTAGCTGGAATGGAGCCCCTGGAGTTGGCACTCAAAGTGATTCTGGATACAGTTGGCACACAGATTATACTTTCAGGAATCTTGCTAAATCTTCCTTCACATTCAGGCAAAGCTAACGGGTGCCTCTATAAATGGAACATTTTCCAAGGGATGTAGATCACACAAACACATGGTCTGTTATTGTCCAATTTCCATTTTATTAATTATTTGAAATAGTAAAAGATTTTGGTTGCATTCCCAGATCTATTACTTTTGAGTATTTACTTTTTTTAATAAAATTTACTTAGGCACTCAAGCCAAGTAATGCCTCATGGCTTAATTCTCAGACTTAACAAAGACCAGGAAGTACAGGATCTGGGAGATACGGGATAAGGGAGTTTCTGGATGCAGTCAAGAGACCTTAGAAGCTCCCCAAACTCAAATTAAAAAAACAAAAAACAAAAAACCTCTCCTCTTACAGTAAGAGATTCCTTTGAGCCAATGCCCCTGTGTGAAAAAAAGGCAAAAGAATTTTTGTGTCTGAAGCCTCATTCACACCTCCATGTGGATTTATCAGCTGTTTAGCCACCCTTAAAGAATGGAAGTGTGGATCCGAGCAGGCCAGAGTGGCAGACACTTGGACAGCCTAAAGAGCAGTTCTTGAAAGCAATCAAGGCTCCCTCGGACTTTCAGGGTACTAATGGAAACAGGAAGGGAGGCAAGAAGAGGACACGTACATCAAAGAATAGAAACAAGAAGAAATGCTCCCACTTCACCATTGTGCCTAGGAACTAGCTGCTTGTATGGATGCTCTCTGCGTGGGTATCAGTGGCAGAAGGGGTCATTCCTCCTTGAGCTAAGCCTGGAGGCACACAGATGAATAAAAAGCAATCACTATACACACAGATATTTATAGCAGCACTATCCACATCAGCCAAAAGGTGGAAACACCCCAGATGTCTGTCAGCAGACAAATGGATAAACAAAATGTGACATGTCCGTACAAAGGAATATTATTTAGCCATAAGAAAGAAATGAAGTACTGATACATGCTCCAGCCTGGATGACCTTGAAAACATTATGCTCTGTGAGAGACTGGTCACAAAAGATCTCGTGACATATGACGCCATCCATATGAATTCCAGAACAGGGTAATCTATAGAGACAGAAAATAAATTACTGCTTGCTTAAAGCCAGAGGAAAGTGGGAATAAAGAGGTGATAGTTGAAGAATAAGGGGTTTCTTCTTGAGGTAATGAAAATGTTCTAACAGTGACTAGTAATTGTTACACATTTTTGTGACTATAATAAAAAACACTGAATCGTACACTTGGAATGTGTGAATTGACAACAGGTACTGGTGAGGATGTGGAGAAAAGAGGATCCCTCGTGCACTGTTGGTGGGAATGCAGACTGGTACAGCCCCTGTGGAAAACAGTACGACAGTTCCTCAAAAAGTTAAAAATAGAACCATCCTACAATCTAGCAATAACATTACTAGGTATTCACCCAAATACTACAAAAATGCTAATTCAAAGGGATGCATGCACCGCTGTGTTTATTGGTTATTTACAATGACCAAGTTATGGAAGCAGCCCTAGTGTCCATCAATAGATGAATGGATAAAGAAGATGTGGTATATACATAAATACAATGGGATATTACTCAGCCATTAAAAAGAATGAAATCTTGGGGTGCCTGGGTGGCTCAGTCAAGTGCCTGACTTCAGCTCAGGTCATGATCTCGCGGTTTCTAACAGCTTGGAGCCTGGAGCCTGCTTCGGATTCTGTGTCTCCCTCTCTCTCTGCCCCTGCCCTGTTCATGCTCTGTCTCTCTGTCCCTCAATAATAAATAAACGTTAAAAAAAATAAAAATAAATGTTTAAAAAAAAAAGAATGAAATCCTGCCCTTTGCAACAACATGGATGGAGCTAGAGAGTATAATGCTAAGCGAAATAAGTCAGAGAAACACAAATACCACATGATTTCACTCACGTGTGGAATTTAAAAAACAAAAGCCAATGAGAAAAGAGAGAGAGAGAGAGAAACCAAGAGACAGACTCTTAACTGTAGAGAACAAACTGGTGGTTACCAGAGGAGAGGTGGCGGGGGGATGGATTCTATAGGTGAGGGGGGTTGACAGCTCACTTGTGATGACCACTGAGTGATGCATGGATTGTTGAATCACTATATGGTACTCCTGAAACTAATATAACACTGTATGTTAACTACACTGGAATTAAAATAAAAATCCTAATAAAAATTAATTAACTAATTAAATGTGTGGATTGTATGGCATGTGAATGAAATCTTAATAAAGCTATTTCTAAAAATAAATAAACCCAACAGTCACTCTCTTCAGGGAACTCCCGCAGCCTCCCCTGTCCCAGGAAGTGAGTCAGTCATCTCAGTACAGCTCCGCGCCTTTCCCAATCAAATCCTTGAAATCCTTGATCATCCCTGGAAGAGAAGAGAAAGGCAGAGAGAGGGCGCAGAGTTGGGGGTTGGAGAAGTGATTCCTCACCCGTCGCTGCTACCGCAGCTTTTCTATTTTTATAATTCTTAGCCAGCTAGAACTATCAAAGGGATCATCTGAATGCATTCTTCGTGAATGCTGAGGGCCCACACATGTATCTGTCGTCCGTATAAAAGAGTAGCATCAGAAAGTCGGCTTCTTATGACTTCTGAATGTCACTGCACCGACACAGACAGCCAGGTGAGTTTGTGGATCCGTTATTTCCCAGGGACAATGCAGCTCATTCTTTAGAAAATACTAGAAAGTGAAGAGGATTGATTTGCTGGTACTTCAAACCCAACATGTCCCGAAATGAATGCATCACCTTCCCCTGCAAATCGGTTCCTCATCCTATTATCTCTATCTGCACCGCCTCAGTTAGTGCCCGAGTCAGAAACCAGGCATCACCCTGGAGTCTATCCCCTCTCTCACTATCCTCAGCCAATCACTATGTCCCGTCAACTACCAAAGCTGCCCATTTCGGTCCGTTGTCTTCACCTTTGTCTGTCCTCCAGGTGAGGCCACCATCATATCTCACCTGGGTTGCTGCAAAGCCTCCCAAGTGGTTCTACCTCCTTTCACCCATTCTCGCCCCGGCAGCCAGATGTCCCTTCGAAAGGACAAACTGGATGACCTCACCCTCCCCTTTAGTTGTTCTCAGAGTCAGTCCAGTCATCTGAACATGATGTACAAGGCTCTTGACTTCTCCAGCCTCATCTCTTCACTTCCCATTCCAGGGCCAGCCCTTTGTATTTCCCATCACCCTCCTTCCCACCTTCCTGACCGTTCCATGCTCTCACTAGCCTCTAGACCTCACCAGAGGCTACTCACTTTGGCACGTGCATGCCTCCCCCACCTGCCCCTTCTACCCCACTCTCTTGTCTGACCAACTCCAAATTTCCTTCTCTCAGCTGTGTCACTGTCTCCTACAAGTTTTCTCAGAAGCCCCTCTTCACCCCTGCCCCAGACTACATTTGATGACTGTTATATGCTTCTGAAAGTGCCAAAATACTCACTACACAATACAATTATTGATCGTTTGTAGGGCTGTCCTCACCTGTAATACGTGACCCAAGGCAAGGAAGCAATTGGTCGTATGCCTCATCATTTGCTCACAGCCTAGCAGGAACTTAGCATTAAAGTAGGCACTCCATAAACACATAGTGTCACCAAGAGTCCTGATGAAGGTGGGCTGGTGCCTGGCTGTACAAAACTATGAAATGCAGAGGGTCTATTATCGTTGGCTATGTTCATAATCACCACTTATATGCTGACTTAATAATAGAAATAAAGTATTCTGTGTAGGGAGAACAAGTCTATTTTGTTTATTTTTTATTGAGGTCTCATTGACATATAACATTATATTAGTTTTGGGGGTACAGCATAATGATTCAACATTTGTATATATTGCAAAATGGTCACCACAATACATCTAGTTAACATTCATCAGCATACATAGTCACAGAATTTTTTTTACTTGTGATGAGAACTTTTAAAACTCAGTCTCTTACCAACTTTCAGATATGCGGCACAGTCTTATTAACTATAGTCTCCATGTTGTACATTACACCCCTATGACTTAGTTATTTTACAACTGGAAGTTTGCACTTTTTTTGCTCCCGACACCTATTTGGTCTACTCCCCAATCCCCACCTCTGGCAACCACCAGTCTATTCTCTGTATGAACTTGTTTGTTTGTTTTAGATTTCACATGTAAGTAAGACAATACAGTATCTGTCTTCCTCTGACTTCACTTAGCACAATGCCTTCAACATCCATCCATGTTGTCACAAATGGAAAGATTTCATTCTTGTTTATTCTCTTAATTTTTAATTATACATATATGATTATAAACCTTACACAAAAATGCTTGTTCTGAATGTACTCAGTTTAATTTCAATTTTGCAACAAATGCATCTAAAAATTTTGCCCTGGTAATTTAATCATCACGACTATGTGGCAAACTTCAAGGAAGAAAAAATCCTCCATTGACATATTTTATGTGATATTTTAAAATGCAAGACTGACACCAAGGAGCAGTGCATTAACATTTTTTTGGTGGACAATAAGAGATCATTCACAGACACAATACTGAGTTACTTATTACTGTATTGAGTTTCCAAGCACATTGCTCCTTGGTGATTCCTGGCTCTTAATGTATTGACTTTTTGCTTGAGCCAGAACTTACAGAATTCCACTTCACCTAACACCATACCAAGTTACCCCTATTTTATATAATTCTACATTCTATATTTCCAATGAGGACACAGTTCGGGCAGTGTGCACCTCCTTGGCAGATGCTGTCTCCTAGACAGGGTATTCTTCACAAAGAATAAAAGCTCATGGTGACATCCAGTAAGTATAAAATCTATACTAAATGACTGATAGAGCACATTTTCTGAAAACTGATCTAGTTTGCCTTTCACCCCTTCTTTGGACATTAGGCTAGCGGGCAGAAGACAGAGGGGGAAAAGCCAGCCTATGAGTTAGACAGATGTGTGGGTTCAAATTCTGACTGTGATCCTTGTTAGCTGTTTGAACTTGCACAGATTATGCTCTGAGTCTCAGTTTCCTTGTCTCGAAAATGACTATAACAATATTTACCAAATATGGTTCTATGATGACTTCAACACTTAGTCTTAGTGAACGTATCCAGCAAGAGTGGGAGTCTCGTGGTATTTATAAAAAGTTACATATATGTACCCCTAACCACCCAAATATGAGGAGATTAAATGGATATGCAACATGCATGGAACTTAAAAGGTACTGAATAGCTTTTCTGCCTTTCCCTCTCTTTCTCCACCTCCCAACTTCTACAGCGTTGGAGCGAACAAGTCAAGTTTCTTAACTCAATGGATGTGACCCAGTGCCTAATGTGTTAAATAGCAGCTTAGACTGCTGTCCCACATCTGATAAATTGCAGGTGAGAAGAGAAACATTCAGATAAGGTTTGGTTCAATTTCAGGGAAAGTGGACACAAATAGATCTTGTAAACAGCTGCCGTATTCCAAGGAAAATTTACAAAGTCAGGAAAATAAACCTTGGGAAACCACTCTGATGTATTAAATGTCTATAAGCCACAATTATTGAAATCACCTAGAAAGGCAAAAAGTAAGCCAAATATATCATACATTCCTCTATCTAAATATATGCATTTCAGCCTTTAATTTTTTTAAACCAAAATAAAGTGTCTCTGTTTTAGAGTTATCCAGATATAAACTATGTTGGATCAAAAGAAAAGCAGTAAAAGTGGTTTTATGTTCATCTTTCTAATTTGGTTGAACACGTTGAAATTAAATTACCAGTTTGACATTTTGAGTTGCTAATTTTTTAATTCAGTAGCGACTTTCATTGGCATTTTGCCTTAGGATTATTTTTCAAGTTTTCCTCTTGTCAGTGGGCATCTCGTTTTCCACTTTTTTGCCCTGTTTTATTTGTGGCGTTAAACATTCAACTATTAGAATTTCCCGAAAGTCCTTGCAAGTCAAACTACTGTTTTAAGAAACTATCAGTGCTTTTGAATTTCCCTCTCAGCGTGACAGTATTGAATATGCTTCCTTCCTTTACAAACATTTAACTCTTAATTTTTGTGTTAAAAAATCTGGTCACATCAGAAAGATTTTAAAATCAACCAAAGAGTCTCCCACTGACCGAAGGAGGAATGATAAACATAGTATATAACCACTTTGCAGTATCTAATGAAAATATAACTAGGGCTAGCCAGTGGTCATTGACCCTTGCTAAGTGGGAAATTTGATATTAATGGACCAGCCTGACAGAACCTAAACCCATCAATCAATCTTAACATCACCCAAAGAGGGGCAGAGAGACAGATAACATATGCCTCCTACTGTGATGCCACCACCATTCCCCACACCACCTATGAGGTATTCCTGCCAAAAACTCTAACCCAAATCTGATCAAGCCTCCAGATCTTAGGTTACAGGAAATACAACTTGGGGGCTGGTAGGGAGACAGAGAAATACATTCTGTAATATCATAGGATTCAATTAGTGCATCAAGAGTATGAGTAGCTCTACATGACAAATGACCCAGTTCCTTCAACATATAAATTAAAAGGTGATAAAAAGTTAGGGGTTAGATTTAAAGATACTTAAGAAATGTCAACTATATGCAGTATCTGGACCTTGTTTGGATTCTGATTTGAACAAATGATGCCATCAAGAAAATTTGAGTATTGGCTAGATATTTAATGATATTAAGGGATCGTGTTTTAGGTCTAATGATGGTATTTTAGTTTTGTTATAAAAAATTACTTATCTTTTAGGGACATATATACACATATGCATTTTCAGATGAAATGGCATATTTAGGATATGCTTCAAAATATTCCAAAAGGGGGTGGGGACGAATAAGGGTAGAGATCAAGTAAGTTTATCCCTTTGTTGATGACTGTTGAAGCTAGATGATGAGTATATGAGGTACTTTATACTCTTCTCTCTACTTCCCTACATGTTTGAAATTTTCCATAATAAAAATGAAAAATAAGAATGAAAACAAGAAAAAAGAAGAATAAGAAGAGGCCAGTACATAGGAATCTAGAAAACAGTTTGCCTTTTACTCTGTCCCTTTCCCTCCCATAAAGTATACCAAATCTCCAGATCCAAACGTCCACACAATTAACACCGTATCTTTTGGCTAAGTTCACTAAGACAGACCTAAGAGGAAACTAGAGTCTTACATATTTGTACAAATATCTATTATTCTCTAGTGTTCCCCTCTAATACTTTCCCTATATTCCATAAGGAGATAAGTGGGTCATACACAAGATGTCAAAAGAAATTGCCTTCCTTTGCAATCACCTCCAACTTCTACTCAGTACAAAAATCCAAGTGAGTGCTAAAAGGGAAATGCCTTGTGACAAGGTCAAACAAGACAGATGAGAAATATGGCTTGTGATGAAAAACTAACAGGTGCATGTTTTATTGGCATGATAAATGTGGAAAAACCAGATGTGGAATCCCATATAACATTATACTAAACGTTTTAAAGTATATCTTTCCCCAAAGAATCTTTTGTTGTTGTTTTTTTTCCTCCTAACTCTTATTCTTGTCATTCTGATTGCAACTTCTGTAAGCCTCTTAGGGACCAGGGCAAAAGAACTTGTGGAGATTCCATTTTTACAGGAAATGCATAGAACCCTACAGCATGACCTTCTTTCAGTGAGCAAGCCTGTTTGTTCATCGGGAGGGAAGAGGCATAGGTGGATCAGTTGCCACACTAGTCTTCTCTGCAGGACTGATGAGTCTGTGACCAACTTGCTAATAGAGCAAAGCAGACTCCACCATCACCCACAAATACAGAAAGGTACTAGAAGTAGTGTAAACAAGATTGCGTTGCTTTTGGTTTGCTTGGTTTTTGTTTTGTTTTGTTTTGTTTTGTTTTGACCATGAATGCTTGCCCTCATTTCCAGTAACGGCCTGAGTGGCAGGAGGAATGGCTAAATGTATGAAGTGGCTCTTAGTCTGGTCTGCAAAGCTGCTATGCAGAGCTATGGATAGACTACAGGACCTTTTAAGGTAAGCAATGTGTTCTATCAACATGTGTCTCCAGTTCCTAGCAGAGTGCCAGGCACATTGTTGCTCAATAAATGGATAGAATTAGGGAACTAAGGAGGAAGGGGGAAGGGATCATCTCTACGGATAAATCGGCAGGATGGGATCCATTCCCCAGATGTTCAGACTGCTCTCTCACAACTTTCATCCAATTGCTCAACAAGTCCATCCAGTTAAATTCTGGTATGATCCTTCTCCCACCTGGAGGATAACGTTTCACTCTCTGCTACGATGGTTAATTTTTTGTGTCATGTAGCTAGATTATGGTACCCCGTTGTTTGCTGAACACCAGTCTGGATGTTGCTGTGAAGCTATTTTTTAGATGAGGTTAGCATTCATATCAGTATTCTTTGATTAAGCAGATTAATCTCCATAATGCGGGGGGCGGGTAGGCTAATCAGTCTTAAGAGAGTCAGGCCTTAAGAGAAAGAAGACTGAAGTCCCCCAAAGAAGAAGGAATTCTGCCTCCAGACTGCCTTTGGACTCAAGCTGCAACATCAACTCTTCCCTGAGTTTCCAGCTTGCCAGCCTCATCCGCATGCATGGACACATGCGCATGCGTGCATACACACACACACACACATCTGCACATACACCTCCTATTGGTTCTGTTTCTCTGGAGAACCCTAATACAGCCCCTGACTGGTCTGTTTCCAGGACCCTTTCCCTCTTACCCTTCTTTACTTCCTCATCCACACAACCCATAGTCATTTCTAAAATCCAATCTGATAACACTATTGCCCCATGACACACCTGTCAGTGGTCCTGTATTAACCACAACCCCTCCCCATGTAAACTAACGTTATTCCCTTTTCTAGAGCCCCTAGACAGGCCTTACGTGAGTGAAGTTCAACCCTCATCACCCAAGATTGTAACACTGCAATTGTTTATTTGAGGGCCCCTCTCCTTGCCACATCTCCATATGGTACAAATGATCTCGGCTGACTAAGCTTCCAAGAAGAGCTGACAGGGCTTACTTAAATATATACTCATATTGTCCTTTAGCAAATAAGTGCAACACAAATGCCCCCAGTATTTGAGAATATTGGATTGTTATCTTTAAGAAGAAAAAAGAAAATTAAGCTGACTGAAGTAATATGGGGGAAATCCTGCAATATTAAATTTTAAAGAGATCCTGCTAGGATTCATTTTAATAAAGACCCACCAAAAATATGTTCAAGCTTGTGTACCTGTCATATTTGTCAGTAGTGATAGATTAAGAATCTATCAGCTAGTAAATTAGCCTGGATTCTTAGAGCGTCTCATCAAGACACTGAGACTTGAGCTGTCTTAGTATTTATGGACAAAGTCCATGGCACAGGCATATTTCAGGCTGAGACAGGCTCACTCTGGTTCACTGACCAGGAATGAATACACTCAAAAGGTGGAGACCCAAAACGCAGCCTTTCACCGGAACCAGGCAGGGCTCATCAGACAGAGCAGGCCCCAAATGGTCCCAATTGTGGATCAAAGGAAGATAGAAAGGTTAAGAAATAGACAGCACAGTATTGTCACCACTCTCCCATACAACAAAACTCAAAATCTCCAGAATCTTCTTACTCTCATCCTTTCTGCAGATTGTCGCAGAGAAGCTATGTATTGTGACAAGTTACTTATCTATTCAAATACCTTTACTAGTATTACTGCTAGTTACAGAATAAAGCTCTGTAGTTCTCAGCCTGATATTCAAGACTGTACTTTCTCTTCTCAACTGAGTTAACCAATTTTATTTCCTCACCCCTGAGTATATATTTTCTTCAAGATCTACCATTTCTCCATGAAGCTCTTCAATTATTCCAGCCGGTGCCACTCTGCTTTGTCTCTGAAAATGTTGCATTTATTTTACAATGGGCATGTAATCACATACTGCCAAGCAGTGTTTAACTCATTAGTGTGTGTGCACGCGTGTCTTAAACAACATCTAAACCATCAAGTGCTTGAGGGCAAAGGCCTCAAGTAAAAAGAAGATCACCTTAATAATCAACCCAGCACAGTTCTGCCACTTACTGGTGCTATACCCTTGGGCAAGTTACTATCTAGTCTGAAACCCATTTTAGTCATGTGGAAATGCCATGCATCCTGAATACTTCCCAGAGTTACTGAAATTGGGTTAGTTTAAAAAAATGTGTGAGTACTTTATCAATCCAAAAAAAAACCAAAAACCACCATGTACTTTTTGAAGATATTAGTATTAGCAATATATACGAACATAAGTGTGCAGATATATACTTATACAGATATGCTTCTGTACAATAGATAGTATTACTACCTAGAAAACTGTATGAGACCTAATGTTAGAAGTAGCCAAATGTTTTTGTATTTTTTTTTTCAGCTTAATAGCTTGAGAACATCCCCAGCTAAAAGGTGAATTTAAGAAGGCCGGAAGTTCATACTTTACCTGACAGAGAAGGTTCTTTATAAATGTTTACTGAACAAAGGAAGACAAATGAAAGAGTTTGTTTATTACAGTTATCTGTTAAGTTCTGAAATCATAAACACCAGAGACAAACTAGTCAATTCTAAACCAGTTTGCAGATTCTATAAAGTGCCATGCTCTAATTATCTAAGAAATAAGTGATCTAACATCACTTAACACTAAAAAAATCCCAATATTGCTCTTAGAAATGGAGAATTGAATATTGCTTCCACTTTCACTTCCTTGAGAGAACAATGACAGATTATGTGTTATATTCAAAGTAGGGAAAGGTGTCGATAGGCCAGGATGTTCTTCGGGAGAACGGCTGACAAAGCATAGTGTCAACAAAGCTTTCATCTCCAGACTCAGATTAAAGGTCAGTTGCATAGCAGTTGTGTTCATTGTGGTCTATGGTAATGGGAACAGATGCTGCCACACATGATACATATAGCTTCGTCAACAGTCTCAACAGAATCCACCATTGTGCCATAATTCACATCAAATATAAAGTTAAAAATGGCAGTAACATGGCCCTGGAGTCACACAGTCTGATCGCATTTAGGTCAATGCAACTGGAAATGAAACCTATTGTCCTAGACATATACAGAAAGATGGACAAGCATGGAAGGACCTCAAACAGTTTTAAAGAACAAGCTGCTGAAAGCAGAAGTCCTGATGTCTCCAAGATAAGAATTTCCAGTGAATCAAATATATATTGAGTGCCTATTGTTTGATGGGCAATGGGGGCTACACACTGGGAATAAAAATAATTTATTTAGAGTCCACACCCTTGAGATCTCAGTCTAGAAAGAAAGACGTAAGGGTTAACTAGATCACTTCGATTAAAAGTATTAAATATAAAGATGCTAAATATAGGTAGAGATAGGGGTTCCCAGCAATGCAGAAAGCTGAGTTAAGATACTTAGCAGTGGTGAGGCCAGAAGTGCTGTCTTGGACTGGCCAAGTGCAAGCAGCAGGACCTTCAACCCTTCCAAAGAATGGTAGCTTCCATGAATTCCATGAGCTTACTTGGTGGTAAATCGCCATCATAAAGCCGCAAACTTTCATAACCACCTAGTTTTACCAGACTTTACATTTGAATTTAGTGAGTACCTACTGAGTGCCAAGCACCATGCTGGCCTTGTTCATTAATACATGTCCGTGCTTTCTAGCTCACAAACTCAACTGTCAAGTCTGTTACAGATCAGTCATGGAAGCCAACTGTGAATAAGTAGTTAGGTACAATAAATGATTATTATAAAACACAACAGATTTAATACTCACACCAAGACTCACAGGATAGGAATTATTAGCTTCACTCTCTAGATTAGAAAATTGTGGCTGGTGGGTTAAGCGATTTTGCCCATGCCATGCAGGTTAATAGTGGAGCCAGATTTCCTGGCTCTTTCGTTAAGAGTACCTTGAACCTTAATAAATTTGTCAACAACTTCTCTTGTGCCTTCTTCCTAGAACTTTGTGCTTATCACTGATGTATTCATCAACTCAGGCTGCTATAACAAAACTTCATAGTCTGGGTGGCTTAAACAACAGAATGTATTTTCTTGTGGTTCTGAAGGATGGGAAGTCCAAGATCAAGGTGCTATCTGATTGGATCCCTGGTGAGGGTTCTCTTGTTGGTGTGCAGATAGTTACCTTCTCACTGTGTCCTTACATGGTGGTGAAAGAGTCCTTCCTCCTCTCCTTCTCTTCTTCCTCCTCCTCCTCTTACGCTTCTTCTTATTCTATAGTCCTATCAGAGTATGACCCCCCTTTATAGTCTCATTTAACCTTAATTATCCCCTAAAGACCCTATCTCCTGATAGTCACATTGAGAGTTAGAGCTTCAACACACAAATTTAGAGGGGCACAATTCAGTCCATAACAAATGGCTCCTTGAGAACCATGAAGCTCCTCAAACCCAGCTTTTCCTTCCCAGGAACAGTATTTCTTCAGATCTTTCTAGGCTTTTTTTTTTTTCCCCATCAAGAGCTCCTCTCTCCCAGGACTTAAAACCCACCCTTATAATACCACCTTCTAAAAATATTTATGAGAATTTGATGGTAAGCTGAAGAGCTACATTTTTATCCTATCACTTCTAAAATCCCAATACACTTGCAGTCAAGGAAAAAAATAACAAAAGTGGGAGGCCATAAAAAGATGAGAGTTTTTTCAAATATTCTAGAAGCTGGAAATTTTGAAACAGAGTGGAAGAAGCTGTGGTTCCCCGATGTCAGAGGTACAGCAAAGAGATGGCCCACCTGCCTAGCAGAATCCTTATTAGGCCTGATGTGCAAAGGCAGTCTTTACAATTGAGGGCAGGAGTGAAAAGAGAATGGGGGTTAATTTGGAATGGAAACACCCCTGATGTCCCTTCCTCACCTGTGTATACAGGATGTTCCAAAACCACAAGATTATATCTCAGTCTTAATAAAACTAGAGGGATATTCTTAAAATAAATTGAACGCATCATTTGAAAAGACAAGGTTTATGACATAAGTTCCAGCATCCCAGATAAAATTCTTGGGCATCTTAGCACTCATGCTTCCTTTATACTATAGCCTGCCAGTTGACAATCCATGACCACATCCACGGGGCTCCCAGATAACCTGTCTGCAGCCTCATTCTTAAATATAAATGGAAAGTCAAGACATTTGAGAAAAGCCAGAAATGTGAAAGAGAAATACCACAATAAGAAAAATAGGAAGGGAGAAAAGTAGAATAACTAGGAATTATTTAGAAATTAAAAAGATGTTTCACAATACCTTGTTATCCTTAGAGATATGACATCATGAGATGCCATGACATGTAAGAAACCACTACATTTATAAAACAAAAAGAGGCGTCTTTGAAAAAGAACAGGAAGGAACTTTTGGAAACGAAACTATCATTGTCAAAAGTTAAACATTCCAGGGGCGCCTGGGTGGCTCAGTTGGATAAGCGTCCAACTTTGGCTCAGGTCATGATCTCACGGTTCGTGGGCCCGAGCCCTACGTCGGGCTCTGTGCTTGACAGCTTGGAGCCTGGATCCTGCTTCCGATTCTGTGTATCCCTCTCTCTCTCTCTCTCTCTCTCTCTGTCCCTCTCCTGCTCATACTCTGCCTTTCTCTCTCAAAAATAAACATTAAAAAAAATTTTTAAACATTCCATAGAGAAATGGATAAAGCATAGGAAATCTCACAGTTGATAAAACAAAAATACAAGTGACCCCAAATATTGTGCTTTATTTTCTTTATATAGTTACCTCTTTCTAAATCAGATTATTTGCTTACTTGTCCATTTTCTGTGCCCCTCACTCAGAAGTAAGGTGCTCACTGAGTATTTCTGGGATTAAAATAAATCAAAAAACAAAGAGACAACATGATAAAAGATAAGAGATGTAAGAGGCATGGTAGATTCCATATGTGATTAATAAGAATTCTAGAAAGATGTGGAAACAGTGAGGGCAAAAACTTCAGTGAAAAGAACAAAAATGATTTCCTACAGTTGAAGAGGGATATGAATCTTCCAATTCGAAGGATTTTGTAAATAATGACCGAAGTTACTGAAAAAAGAGACCCATCATTAACCAATTTATTGTGAGCAGCGCCTGGGTGGCTCAGTCAGTTAAGCATCCAACTTGGGCTTAAGTCATGATCTCACCATTCTGAGTTCAAGCCCCGCATTGGGCTCTGGGCTGACAGCTCAGAGCCTGGAGCCTATTTCAGATTCTGGGTCTCCCTCCCTCTCTCTGCTCCTCCCCACTCGCACTCTGTCTCCCTCTCTCTCTCAAAAATAAATACATGTTAAAAAAATTTATTGTGGAATTTCAGAATATCAACAATAAAGAGAATATCCTGAGGAGTAGAGATTGGAGGCAAGAAGTAACATTGGTAAAGGAAGAACCACCAGACTGGCCTTAGACTTTCCATCAGTAACTGGATTTAAAGCAAAAGCAAAGAGTAAAGACACGTTAGCCATTGAGCAGTAGCCCAGAAGAATGACAAAATGAGCCCTGACTCTGGAACCAGCTGTTGTGTTCAAATTTGATTATGATGAATAACTTGTGCTTTTGGGAAAATGATTTAACCTTCTTGTGCCTCAGTTTCCTTTGCTGTCAAAAGAAGATCATAATAGCCCTCAAGTTCAGTGTTGCTATTAGGACTAAATGAGTTAATTTTCATAAAATCCCTTTAAAAACATGTCACAATGTAATCTCTAGATAAGTCTTTCTTGAATAAGAAAAAAAAAATTCCAGGACCAAAAAAAAAGTTTACCTTACTTGTACCCTTTCTTAGGAAATTATTTGAGGATGTAGATGAGTTAAATTAGTGATCTGTCAGGATGCTTTCAGTTATAAGGAACAGAAAACCCAAGACAAACTGACATGAAGTAATAAAGATGACTTAGTCCTTTATAGAACTGAAAAGATCAGAAGCAGAGTAGACTCATGGTGCAATTCAGTCAGAGTTCTGGCTGTGCTTCCTTGTGATTTTTCAGTCTGCCCTCCTTGGCGCTATCCTAAGGTTGGCTCCTCTCATGGCTATAATATGCCTGCAGTAGCATTGGTGGCCACATGATACTTCAGTAATATCCAGGAGAAGAGGGAATATGATTTGCTTCAAACATTGTACTAAAATCATAAGCTTTATACTGTTTAGGCCACCTTTGCGTCCAGGGGAATGCATAGCCTGATTAGGTTAAATCCTGAGGAGAATTTGGGGGCGTAGTCTCCAAAGCTGTCCTCACCACCTGCAGGAGTTTAGCCAACTGTAAAGTTAGTCCCTCGGACTCCCTTACTTTTGATACCAAGTGCAAACTGGGGAGATTCTCAAAATCCCTCGATTTCAAGAATTCACTAGAAGGACTCACAGAACTCATTAAAAGCTGTGATACTCATGGTTACCATTTATTATGTTTAAAACAAGAAAGGGTTACAGATTACGACCAGCCAAGGGAAGAGATGCATAGGGCGGAGTCCAGGGGAAATACCAAATGTAGAGCTTCCACTTATCCTCTCCCCATGGAGTTAAGGAGAGTGTTAACTCTTTCTGGCTATGATGTATAACAATGAACAGGATATTGCCATTCAATCAGAGAAGCTCATCCAAGCCTTTGATGTCCAGACTTTATTGGGGCTTGACCACATACTGCCTATATGGTTGACCCTTATTCTCCTGCCCGTCCAGAGGTCAGGCTGATTTCTAGTCCCTTCAGAGGTAGGAAATGATACCACATGACCCAAAGCACCCATCATAAATCATAAATCACATTCTTAGGCTTCCTGGTGACCAGAGACACTCCTATCAGGCAGGACATTCCAGAAGCCTAGAGATCCCGGCCCCCTCAGCCCAGCTTGAAACTATCATTGTGACCAAGAGGGATGAGCTTATCCTGATTGGCTTAAACCCATTAGGGCCAACCTCTGAAACTGGTATTGAGGGCAATCCTTCTCAGACTGTATGGCTGTTGCACAATGGAGGTGGATGAAACAAATGTTTGTGTGGCCATCCAAATGCCCACTGGAAAAAGAGAGTAAACCAAGAAGGAGGGAGACATAGAATCTGAGGAATGTTGCATTGAAACCAGAAGTGCCGGGAAGCCAAATCTCAGGATGATGGTTTTATAGCAGATCTGGTGAGCACTAAGTCCAGACTGGAGCAGGAGGACAGATGGTTCCAGAAGGGAGGACTCTGAGGAGAGGGATGCTTTCATAGAATAGATGGTACATTGGAGACATTGAAAGAATTTAAAAGTAAAGGCAGAGAATACAAGAGGGGAAATTCTGAAGCAGACAGAAAGTCATTGGGGAAAAAAAAAGCCTGAAATTATAGCACATTGTTTTATTATTTAGTAGTGAATAAATACATGGATAATAGCATAAATGCTACCACTGATCTTCAACATTCAGAGTCATCCTATAGGTTAGGCACAGGATTAATTTTTGATTATAGGACAGAATGTAAATGCTACCAACTTTGAGGATGTAAAGGTAAAAGAAAAAGGGAAGACAGGTAAAGAAAAGTGTGGAGGGGCTAATACCTTTATCATAAAAACTAGGAACTCAAGAGAAATTATCTATAATAAATGGAACAAGAAATAGAGTTACAAAGTTAATGAGCAGAGGAACTAAAGAGCAATGTATTTATTCAGAGGAAGTGAGGAGAAAAGATGGAGGTATATGTGAGCAAAATACTTAATCATGAGAGCAGGAAGTCAGTGGGAAATGTCTAAATTAGAGGCAATATGAAGAAACAAGGACATAACCATAAATTGAAACACACGGAGGTAACTGCTAGGTAGCCTCTGGGTGGGTACAGCGACCATGTAATTTTAGGTCCAAATCAAGATACTTTGGAGTGAAATAATGATAATAATTTACACTGGGATAAAACATAATTCAGGACTGTCCAGAATGTGGAGCTACCCCCACTTAAAGGGAAATAATTCCAAGAGGTCTTTATTTAGAATCAATGATGTCTAGGAAAAACCCATGGCAAAGAGGGACTAGGGATCTTCTTAGTAGTTAATATCTTTAGTGATATGTATGCAATATTTTGACAAATATAAAAATTACCTTAGAAAAGTGAAAGTAGAGGGGCGCCTGGGTGGCTCAGTCAGTTGAGCGTCCGACTTCGGCTCAGGTCATGATCTCACAGTTCGTGAGTTCGAGCCCCGCGTCGGGCTCTGTGCTGACAGCTCGGGGCCTGGAGCCTGTTTCAGATTCTGTGTCTCCCTCTCTCTCTGACCCTCCCCCATTCATGCTCTGCCTCTCTCTGTCTAAAAAATAAATAAATGTTAAAAAAAAATTTTTTTAAGAAAAATGAAAGTAGATTTAGGCTAAGGTGTTAAGGGCTTACTAGGGTATCTCCTCCAGAAACTTAACATTTTCACAGAATATTCAGCGAGGCACGGTATCTTAAACAGTAGCCATGCTGTGTCCAAGTTAAGCTTTGACCTATCAAGGGTACACTCATCACAAACTAAACATGACATAGATGTTGACAGATATGTTTTACTCAAAAATAGCGGAAAAGAACTTTTTTTTCGTAATAAATCACATGTAGATATGCAGAAGAAGATTCATAAGAAACTTTTTAAAACACTGGGTTTTGGAAAATATCTTATCTTAGGCAGCCACTGAGAGCCACTCATTACCCATAGTTTTAGGTGTACTCTCAGAAAAGTTTGGAAAGCCCTGAGTGAACAGATTGGAAGCCTCTGTGGCAAGATGACAGAGACACATTTTAAGATGAGAGAGGAGGGCAGGTACAGATTCCATGCCCCTTAGATCTCACCATGAAGTTTCCTGCTCTGCCTGCCCCTCAGGGCATGGAATGACACTGTGTGTCCCAGTGTGAACATGAATGGGGGTAACCCTTCCTGGAACGCTCCGCTCGCTGAATTTCCTGAAGGCTGCTGGACTCTCTACCGATGGGATATCTCCACCACACACAGTGCCAGGTTACTAATGAAGCAACAGAACTCCCTTTGCCCATTATGATGGGGATCCTGAATCATAAGGAAAATCTTCATTTGTGAACGTGACATGATAATCAAGTCCAAGTGTGTGGCGTACGTTGGTGGTAACTCTGAACTCCTGTCCTAAGTGATTTGAGGTTCTTGGATCGAACTCCTTTTCTCTTTCATGTTACATCTGATTCTGCCATGACAGCCACCAGTGACTTCTTTAATTTCTCTGAGACTCAGTTCCCTGACCTACAAAATAAGGTTAATAATAGTACCTCTGTTAGCATGGGGTTGTTGTGAGTCTCAGGTGAGATGCACTAATTTAATATTCAGCGCTGAACACAAAGTGTTCAAGAAATAGCAATCATTAATACTTTAATTGATATTAATTATAATAGATTAAGGCAAAACATGTCTCTCTTGACTTCTACCTACTGAGCCATATTCTCTTCTCTGTAACAGCACAGCCTAGTTCTGCTCCCTCTGTATGGCAGCCCTTCAAGGATTTGAACCCAGATTTCTTCTCTGTTTATACTATCCGCCAGATGCAAGATAATATGGAAGTCAAGAGAACAGCCTTGGTCTAGGGGCTTGAGGTCTGATCTTCAATCGTAATAGGCCTTTAGACAAGTACTTAATTTCTCCGAAATTCAGATTTCTCATCTGGGTATTGAAAATAATTATACACACCTAATGAGGTTACGGTAAGAATAGAGATAATACCAGTATTGGAGTAATCCCTTAAGAAATAACAAATATTTTTTCTATCTTTGCCAGGAAAAAAATAAAGAGCCATGACTCGGTGTTTGATTATGGAGAACAGTGATTGCTGGATGTGTTTTGAACCTGATGAAGTGAGGACCACACTTATTATCTGCAAAATTTACCCGTCCTTTGTTCATTCCTTCAGGGCTCTGCACTCCGCTAAGAATATTCTCATGATGGCTGATTAGTTTGATATGTTATTACTCCAATTAAGATTATTGCATTTTAACCAGGATATCTAATGGTAGCTATTGCCAGGACTGGGGCAGGATTTGAGGGGGAGAGAGGGGAGCAGAAGCCTTGAGACAGAAAGAACCAAATTCTTTCTGTGTAAGTGTGTCGTTTGCAAACTTTATTGTGCATCAGAATCATGTGATTAAGTATGGGTAGGATCTTCCCCAGTGATTATGATGAAAACCAAAATTTGAAAATCAGTGTTGTAGATCAGTGGTTCTCAAATTCACTTGTCCACTGGAGTAATCTGTGAAGTTGAAAATACTTAAGCCCTGGCCTTACCTGCAGAGATAGTTCCAGTTGGTCAGACTGAGACCTAGGCATAGATAGTTTATAAAATTCCCCAGGAGATTTGAGTGTTCAGCCAAAGTTAAAAATCGCTGATGGGTGTCTTTCTGCACCCAACTAGGCCAGGATGAATGACAGGTACAGATGAAGAAATACAATCCTCCCAAATAGCTTGAACCACCCATCAAAGCCAAGCTCTCTTTGGGAGAATGTTCCACCTCTCCGTTGTAAATGGCATATTTACAGCCATTTCCTCTGTTCACTGCCAGGCCTGAGACATTGTTGAGTGCTATGGAGTAGCTATTGTGCTTCTCTCCGGGTGGGTAAAATTATTCTGAAATATAATGTTCGGAATACAGTAAAGCAGAGTGCATTATATATGTATAAATTAGTACTAGTCATAATAATAATGAGGCCTCAGAAAGAACTTTCTAAAAATGGTTTGACTTTCAAAGAGGCCAAAATAGTTTAATTTAAGGGTACGTTTCCACTCTTGTGTTGAGATCTGCTCGTGTGGCTTCTATTGATGATAATGTTAGTTGTGAGCTCTTATTCAGTAGGCGTGGTAATCAAGTACTACATTTAAGGGGGGACTTAAGTGGTGGCCCACATATCAGTTGGGCAACATTCTGTTTCCAAAGGTTATTCACTTCCATTTAAATGCAGAAGAATTAAAATCAAATCATTTCAGATTTTTCTAAATCCAAGTCAAGGATGTCTGCCTTTGTTCTTTTTTCCACTTCTGAAATTTCTAAGAGAGCAAAACAGAACAATGGTCTTTTTTTTTTTTTTTAAGTTGAATGTGCTATGTTATCTGGGCTCATTAGGATGCAAGAAATAGGCTCTCAAGGTATCTTAAGTACTGTGGGTGAGATGGGAGCATAACCTCAGGTATTTTCATAGTAACAGGGGGTACCCATCTCAGTTGGGTAGCCAGGCCTAGACAACAACAACAACAACAACAACAACCAAAAACTTAGAAAACTAAACCAGCAGGGTGTCAGAAAGCATAATGGAGCTGGTCTTGCTGAGCCAGGAGAGTTTGGAGGCTGGAAGGTTACTTAGGATCCAGTGCCCTTCTGCAAATCAGCCTCATTCTGGCTGTGGCCGTGTGCTCAGAAACCCCGTTGGGCTGGACAGGTAGGCTCCCTGATACCACCTTCAGCAAAGGGGCTGTCCTAGAGATGTACGTGGACTGGGATGGAAAAGGCATGCCAGACAGAGGCTGCTTAGGATCAGCTTCATTCATTCGCTCTCTCTCTTTCTCATGTATCTCTGCATTTTCTTCATGTCTGCTCTGTTCTCATCTCATTCCTGTCTTGCCAACCCAACCCAAAATAAACTGGTCTGATTGGTTTGGCTAATATTACCTCAAACCAGTGATCCCATAAATCACCTGCAAACCTGCAGATGGGCCCCTGGTCCAATTTCATGACTGTCTTTGAACAAAACAAACAAACAAAAAAGACTAGCCCTGCTTTCTGAAGCAGGAGGCTATGAATGAGGTAGAGTCATCTAGAAGGGGTGGTTAGGTATAGCAGGCACCGTGTTTGACATACTCTTAAAAACCGTGAACATTATTTTGCTAATCTTGCTACTATTAACCAAAGAGCACTATGTTCTGTATGTGCCTGTGGCTTCTTGTTATACATGGCTACATCCTTTTCTGTAAGACTTTTATATTTTCTTCCCTGTCAGCTGACTTTCTGGGTATTTGCAGTTCAAACTCTTGATAAAGAAGATCTGGTTGGTCTAGTTTCTAATCATTGGCTCTATATGGCAAATGTCTCTTTTAAGGCCACCCCTTTGGCTACTAATCAACCAATCAATTTTCTCTTTGGGTCAGATGCCTTTCCCTGATCCAATCAGTTGTGTCCAAGGTGGGGTGGGATGTCACATGGGTCACTTCTATGTACCTAATATTTCTTCATTTACCTAGAACCATGTAGAAGGAACACTCATAAGGAAATTATAATAATCAGTATTCTTATGGGCAATAGCTACCTAATTTAAGGTTAAAAAAAAAGTTTTAGTAAAAGGTATCAGATAGCGTATAAAATCTCAAGTAGAACCAGAAAACCATGCTTAGAAGATTTACCACCAGGAACAGTGCAGCTTAGAAAAATATCTAATCACTAAGGACTGTTCTAGAGAAACACCATTGCTGCCAGACCTGCTGCTTGGCACCTGCTGCTTAGTCACTCCAGAGTAACTCTAGAAATTCTACCCAGGCTTCCCTGAAGAACCAGATACCCCTGTCATTGGGCTTACCTGGTGACTGGGTCTTACCTTCGGCATCTGCTGCCTCATGGAGCTCATCTCCATTTCTAAGTCCCACGAGAGGATATCTATTCAGCACTAGTTAGAGCATGCAGAAAACCTTAGCTGCAAAGGACTTGGAGAAATGTAAGTTTTAGTTTTCCAAGTAACTGTGAGGTAAGAATCAAGCTAGGAAACCATTAAGAATGGGTACTGAAAGAGCCAAGAAGAGTCCACCCCAAGGGAATTCTGAGATGTCAACATTCCAGCATCTCTCCCTCAGTCCTTACAGAACACTGTAAGGATGCCTTATTGGGTAGACAGCTGTCCTTACTTGGATAATATTCAAGGAAGTACTCTTTTCCTGGTCTCCTTTAACAAATGTGGACTCCCTCCATTAGCCAAGTCGAACTTCTGGTTCACTCATTCCTTTCTTTCTGCCTTTGCTGAAATCTCTCTTAGGAAATTCTCCTATTCTTTACCACAAATATGTGTGCAAACCCAGATTTCAAGAGCCAACTTATACCTCACTTCCCTAAGTAACACTATCATCTTGTGATCACCCCTTCAATCCCAAACTCCTCAGTCTCCCCACGCCCCGGGCTGAGTGATGTTGGTTTTACAAGAATTTACTCTGGCTTCATATACATGTTACACTGTTCGTGCAGCTCACCTCTCACAATGGAGTGGCACGTAATGCCCGTACAATAGATACTTACCAAATAAATACTGATCGTTTCAAATACAAATAAGAAGAGGAAACTTCCTTTTAGAGCCAATGGGAACTTAGAAAGTGCCCATTGGCCTGAAATCAAACTCATTCAGTCCAAATTGAAATCTTTCCTATGTTGGGGCGCCTGGGTGGCTCAGTCGGTTGAGCGGCCGACTTCGGCTCAGGTCACGATCTCGCAGTCCGTGAGTTCGAGCCCCGCGTCGGGCTCTGTGCTGACAGCTCAGAGCCTGGAGCCTGTTTCAGATTCTGTGTCTCCCTCTCTCTGACCCTCCACCGTTCATGCTCTGTCTCTCTCTGTCTCAAAAATAAATAAACGTTAAAAAAAATTATAAAAAAAAATCTTTCCTATGTCTTCGAAGCTTGGGAAAAGAAGTCAGCCATTTACAAATTCAAAATAACTGACAAATACAATGGTAAACCGACCTGCCTTTTCAGTCACTTCCTGAGAACATTCAGGAGCTTACCCACAAAAGGGAAGAGCCTGTACACAGATGAGATGTGGTACGGGAAGGCGGCAGGGTAGGGATATTTATAGCCTGGGTAGATTTGGAAAACCATCTCATTCACAAGAATACAGCTGAATCATTGACCCTTTTGTCAAACTTTCCAGGCCTCTCTTCCTGCAGAAGAAAAAACATTGATGGAGAAACAAAGTGAGTAGATTCAGTTAAAGTAAGGATGACGAGGCTATGGACACTGTCATCTATTAGTATATTCTGTTCGAGAAGCACCTGGCCCAGAGACATACCAGGTGATCAGCGCATTGATTAGGTCATGAACATCAAATTTGTTATTTCCATTTAGAAATTAGAAAATGTTCTCCATAAACTAGCTGAGCAGTAGAAAGTCATCCAATATGATCCTATTCATGCATCCCTCATGCATATGCATCCTCACTAAACTCTTCCTGCTGTCACTGTTCAACCAGGCGCCCCACTCCCACTCCACCTTCTCCAAGCCAGGCGCACCTGCTACCCTGGGCGCTCACTGCTGCTGCCATGTCTTGCTGCGTAATGCCATTGTCAACCTCCCTGCCTGGCGTGCGTGCCATTCTCCTTCACTGGAGGAAGGAATGTTTAATTATTTTTAATCAGTGGACATGGCATCTTGCTAGACAGCGACACTTGGGGGATCCAACACCATCTGCCTTCCACCAGGCGCCAGCTGCTCTGGTGGATGTCGGCAGAACACCTTAGGACACGGCCTTCCACTGCCAGGCGTCTGCGAGCGGCTGCCACTCGGCACAGCCTCCAACGCGACGCTGCCACTTGGGCGCATTCCCTGTCACGGCTCGTCTCTCACCCCTGCCACCCTCGCAGGGAGGTGTTCCACAGCCCCAGCTCCCAGAACATTTTGCAAGCAACCCGGGGGCCTGCCAGTAATAATAGGGTGTCCAAATATAAATGTCACCCTAACCCAATGGCCACAGATCCTTCCATCACCATTAGTCAACCTAATGGATCTGCTGACTTCAGTCCCACAGAGAGCGGCTACTGACTTCGCAGCAGGCCAACCCGTGGAGAGCAAGGGTCAGCCAGCCTACCGAGTGTTTAAAACAGTGGGAAGGAAGAAGGGAGAGAAATGCCTTTACGATAAATCACTGAGCTGTCCAGGGTGAGCAGTGCCCTTGTAAGTGAGCTCCTGATCGGTTGTGCTCCGCAAGTTGCTGTCACAGACCTGTCCCTTCCACCTCCCACCCTTAAGGCAGTTCCTGCAGCTCTCACAGCTGTGCCAACACTTTTCACTCCCGCAAAGCACATTCCATTTGCTGCAGTGGCGTTAGCGGCACAGCGCGGCCCCTGGCGGGAGCACCGCCACCTCCTTCCCGAGGAGCGGGCTCCCTTCCCAGACTAATTCCTACACTGTGAACCAAGCCCCCAAGGTTCATCTCACCCCCCACCCCTGCCCCCGACTTTGTGAAGAGCCAAATTAAGCAGCTCTAACCTCAGCCTTATTTTCATGCAAAGTGAGAGAGATCAGCCGCTGGGTACTGGCTGGAGGGGAGATAAAAGCCCCAGCTGTGCCTTCTCAGGGAGTCAGTTTCACCTCCAGCAGGAAAGCAAACTGTTCTTGTGCCTGAGGGAAATTACGGAGCCTCACACTTTCATCCAGAGAGGGACAAAGGGGAGGTCAGGTGCTGCATCTGCCAGAAATGGGGATGTGTGAAATGTGATTAACCCAGGAAGGAGCCAGACAGAACCCGGCTGGGGCCTCTCCTGTCTCTGCATGTTTCCCAGGGTCAGGAGCAGGAGGAAGAGTAAACAAAAACATTAAATAAATATTTTTCCATTTAACCCATGTGTTAATACAGATTTTCACAACCTCAACAGCACAGACTGAATGGATAGTGCGGCATTAGCCTAAATAATGAAGGAAGTAGTGTACATCCGTTGAATTTTCTGCATTTGTGTAAAGAACGGCAGGGGTTGGGGGGTGCGAAAAAGGAAGGGGTTCCAGAACGTGCATGTAGTCACATTGTACCCCAGTCCATCGCAGCACTGCTAAACCTTTCGGGGCCCATTCGATCAGCTCGCTTAATGTTATTTCTCAGGCTAACTACAAACCACCGGTGCCTGTAGAATTAAAGTCATCAATAGCTGAGCTCTCCTGCATTTACAGGAAGACACAAAATAAAATCCCTACCGATACGCCTATCAGAGTAGGAAGTTCTCAGTCCCTTTGCAGACAGTCTCTGTGAGAGCTCTGTGTGGTAAATGAAGCTACAAGTGCATTTGTCTCTTTGTCTAAATAAGTAATGCCAATTTCATTTTCAAACAGTATGCTCGGGCTGCATTCATTATTGTGTTAGGATTTCGTTTCTGCCAAACCAGCCCTCCCCAGCACCCTGCTTGGACAACTTGTCTCTGGTTAGAGATGTATGCTGAAAACAGATACTGTTTGAAATTGACTGGAGATGTATTAAATAATCACAAGAGAAATTCCAGTAAAAATAGAGTCAATTATCAAAAGATTAACACTTTTCTTTGTTCTGCAAGGAAAAAAAAGGCAAGGAGGGGAAGCAATTTTCAAGACAGGCACTGATGCTTTAAAAGGATTCTTCAGAGGTGAATTATTTAATCCTTTGTGACTAAGGAAATCTTTGTGTGCACTGCGGGAGGGGGGAGCAAACAGGAAAAATGTACAATATTGAAAAGTGAAAATACAATATGTGGCACACTGAGAACATGTAAGTCAGAAAGCCTGTCGGGTGGTTGATACCTGAATCAAATCTTGATTACTCTCCTATAGGAAGAATCTGCAGATATTTTCTCGAATATCCCTAAAGGATTAACATAATCAACTATCGAGTGCTACTGCAGCTACTCCACAAAAATGTAGTTAAGGCGGCACTTATCTGGCAGTGGGAAACTCAGCTCTCAAAGAAGGCACTTCATATATTAAGGCTTTAAATAGTTTTTTTAGGGCCCTCTTCAAGAAGCAAGAGCTGCTGCGGAGGTTGGGAAGGGTCTGGTGCCCACCAGTGTAATTCTGCTGGGCAGAGGCGGGGCACCGGCAGCCGGGCGAGGTGGGGTCCCTGTATCTGAACAGGACTGACGAGGCTGGGGGGCGGTTGGCCTACAAGTAAGTTTCCACCCGATTCCCTGGAGGGAGGGGGTGGTTGAAATGCACAGAGCCAGGCTTCCAGAAAAGCCAGCTCAACTGGGATTACTTCAGTTAGCGGACAGCTCAGAGAGTTGCTAACACTGACCTTCAAAAATCGAGAAGTGCCTGTGTCCCTGGGGAAACGTCCCCAGAAGAGCTAAGCCAGATTGCTCCTGATCAATACCCTCTTCTGTATGACTCAACTCCAGCCACAGAGACTCTCTAAGAGGCCTTTGCACCAGGCGGAGCTCTCTCAAGCAAGTGAATCAATTGACTTGCCTAAGTAGCATAGGCCGAGAGGGCTAGTCCCTGCAAGAAAGGTCTCTCAGATGGCCTAGTGGTCCACAGGCGGGAGACGGGGCAGAAACAGGACAGTCAGGGGCCTCAGCTGAGTTGGGTCGGTTTGGCGTGAGAGCAGCATGCCCCCAGAAGCGGAGATATGAACTTGAGCTAGCTTTAAAAGTTTGACTACTCCCACCTACTCATTTCCTTCTACTCGTTTTATGAGCAATATATATTCTGAGTGATCGTCATACATATTCTGTAATTTTTCACTTAGAAAAATAGCTTTTGCATTTCATACAGCTCCTAATTCCAAAATTAGTTCAACAGCTAGCAGTGAATGTAGAAATATATACCCCTTTCGGAGACATACTTAGGCTGGTATTGATTTATGCTATATCATGATTCTAGTCTTATGGGATAATCACCTTGTCAAGGCTATATTTATTGTTGTGGCTATTAAATCACATTAATTCCTCAGCGATTACACAGAGGTAAAGTATCCACACACTGCAGCAGTGACAGAATTCGGTTTTCCTCCCAAAATAAATGCAACGCAAAGATCCATGTCCTAGTTTTTCAATGGTATTCCAACCTTTTTTTTTTTCTTTTTGCATATCTTACACAAGCATTAAACTTACGGTTGCAGCCAGCACTTTGCCATAGATTTGAACTCTGGTGGAAAAGCCCCTTGAGGGAGAAGCGCTTTGGAGACAAGTGCTAATGGCAGCACGGCACAGAAGCAAATTGCCCATCAAATGGGATAACTTAGTGTTGCAGAAGCATTTGCAGGGGAAAAAGAAAGGGAGAAAGCAGAAATCATCCAATACCGGGTGCCCTTGATTTAGGCTGCTTTCAGTAGATTTGTATGGGAATGCAGATTCTCTCCCTTGCTCAGGGAGTTTGTAGTAACACTGTCCAGACCCAACTTGCCTTAAAACTTCCACGGTGTTTTAGCAAAAGCAAAGTGAGAAAAGGAGAGCTATGCTGTGGAGGGGTTTCTTACATGAGGTGTGAGCTGATAGGATCCTTTTTGGAGATGGGCATGAAGCCCCTGCCAGATTTACAACGGATGCAAATCTGTGCTTCCTGCTTGGGGGACCCCTGGTTAGCAGGTAGCTCTGTAGCCCTTGCATGTGATTGGTGTCTGGAGGAGGCCTCCTGCGAGAGAGCACTCAGGGCCCAGCTCCACCATACTTAACAAAGACAGCACTACCCAGTACCAAGAATTCTGGCCACCAACAAGAAATCTCAGAGTTGAAGGCTGCTGACTCTTGGATCATTTGAAAAGATCCTGCTTGTTTTGTATTTTACATAAAGGGTGAGATAGGATTTCATCCAAACTGGCTCACCCTCCTTTGTGCCTTGCATATTGATTCCTGTCATTACTTTGGGGCAGGCTTCTAGCTTGATTGAAGCCCATGTCCGTGACCATGTTCATGTGCCTGTGATGTTCTTCACTTTTATGAATGCCAAATACCTTCCATCTACAGTCCCGACCTTAGCTAAAGTCCCCAAGCCAATGAGGAACAAGAGAATAATGAGGAACAGGAATGATGCACGAGGGTTGTTCTGGACTCTAATTGTTATTGGTTCATTTTGGACCAGTGAACTGGATCATGCTTAACGATGCACTAAGTTTTGACTCCAGTAGAAATGATAATAAGTGAGCTTTAAAATGTAGATGTCTCCACTGTAACAACGTATTAAAACCGTCCCAGAAATGGGGGAGAAGATGAAACCCTCATTGGCCCATCCTAGGTTTTGTAAAAGAAAATAGCGGGTACCTCACACAGCCAGCTCCTGGTTTAATTGGTTCCTATTTAGTAAGTTTTTTTCTTTTCTTTTAAAAAGAAGCATGGAATACCTGAACTGTGGGATACATGCTTTTGTTCTGTTTTCTGCAACACGGAGACAGGTAGCAGAACTACTTTTACTTGAAGCGATTTGCATGTCCCTAAGTGCACCTACCTGAATAATAAACTGCTTTTCCCTCAGCACCACCCACCATGCCCACACCACCCCCACCGCCCTGCTAATCTGCTTTGCCCAGACCTTTCCTCCAGGTCACCTTTCCCTTTCCACTTGTCACCTCTTCAGGCCTTCCATACACATTTTTACAGGGTGCCCCAACTAAAAGGACTTTTCTTCTCTCTTTAATTGTATAATGTATTACTGAGCTGTCTCAGTGAAAAAGCCCTGAAACAGACTTCCCCACCAGTATGCCTCGTAGAGTCGGTGTAGCTTTTTCTATTTATTATTCTCACCTATGTAATCATATTAGGAAACAGCTTGGAACCAATTTCCTCACATGTCTTACTTCTGCCTCATCTGCCCCCAAACCTCTTAAGTTGTTGACTTCAGAGATGGTGAGGGATGTTTGTCAATTTCCCTTCCTTCCCTCCCTCCAGGATCTAGCCTCTGTCTCTGAAATCTGATCCTCTCTTTTCCCCCAACCTCTTTTTTCCCCCAGTCTCTTGGAGGTGATACAGTCTTTCCCACACTTAATAACTTTTTCCCCCCACTGTGGCCAAGAGCAGATTGTGATGCACTGCTTTTACTCTGTCTCTCACCTAGTTTTACATTTTCCCCACCTGTGTTTCTTGGTCCTCAAGTTTCCCAGGAATGCCACGAAACTTTCACTCAAGCTGTTCAAGCGTGTATTCCTTCAGCCTGCCAAAAGGCCCTCTCTAGATGGGTTTTCCCCAAGTCCCCAAGTGCTTTTGCTAACGAAACTGCTGAACGGGAGCTAATTTATCACTCTGTTATCACTATATTAGGGCATGAGAGAGCCATACCCAGAATGAATTATGGATCCTTCCAGTGTCCCATGCATCCTGTACGTCAAGGTAAGCAAATGCTGCGTTGTGTTAACTGTCAGCCTCCAAAACAGCTGACATTTGTTATTTTAATTAATAGTTTACTTTGCTGAAATAAGCTTCTGCGAGAAGCTATGACTTTTTATTAAATCTTCACTGCAGCATTGTTTTCCCCAGATTGGGAGACAAAAGCTAATTTTCAAAACTGCTTTATCCTGCAAGGTCACAGTCAACAGCTTGTGTGCACATGTCAGGGAAACATCTGCTTCTGTGCCAAAGATATAAGTAAAATTTGCTTTATTTTGAAATTTAAATTTACTTTTACTTGGAGAAAAATGATGAGTCAGTCATTAAAGAGCTATTAAGTGATGTTGATTAGGGAAGACTTTTTAACCAGTCATTTTGTCTCACAACTGACGCTGAAATTTCTCCGACCTCAGCATTCTGCTTAGACGTCGCAGGGAACTGTGGTCACTGGCACATCTGGATCTGGACCAACTTGTCTTTTCATTAATGCAAATCATTATTATGTAATTACTCAGCCTGCAATGTAGAGATCATTGATTTCTTTTGCCCAGTAGCAGTATTTTTAAGTCACTGATGACAATGAGAACTTTCAGGACAATCCAAACTATACAAATTAGCTGCAGTTGAAGAAAGAAAGGCAAACTGACTTAAAAGGTTCCAACACGAAATTTAGTTCGGAGATTTTCTCCTTGCTTGGAATAAATTAACCGAGGGAAGTTGCTTCCTTCATGTTGTTTTAATTACCTTTGATAATGCATTTTACTCATCACATTTCCAAGACAATAACACTTTAGTGCTCTTTCCCCAAATGGACTTGTGCTCTGCCCCTGCATGTGTTCCCGTATTATGTCCCAGCTCTCAGGGGAATCCGTCACTTTTCTGAGAACACCAGTGACTCCTTTGGAGAGAGATACCCTAATATGAGCATTCTCATATTCGGCTGATATTTCTGGGTCTTGTTTCTTTGAGGCCAGAGAGGTCCTCAAACACTGACTTTTAGAAAAGCAGGTAACTGTCTCTGGATTCTGAGATCCCATCTTTTCATCTTTTCAAACCGCCTCTGCAAGTTTCTGATGTTGTGTAGTAGATGAAATGATTGGCCCTAATTTACCCCTCCCGGCGTCTACACCCCTGTCTCAGCTTCGCTGTGGGAAGAACATTTCCCCACCTCTGACTTCGAGCTCAGTCATAGATTTGGTTTTGACAAATGACATGTGGATGTAAGTAACAATAAGCCAGTTCTAAGCCAATAAATATCCTCCCATGTTTCTGATTGCCCTTTTGTACCTCTGCCATGACCATGAGAAATTTATACCCAGCTAGCCCTAGTTGGTACACGGAGGATGAGATGCTGGCACAGAGCTGCCCCAGCTGAGCCCAGCCTAGATCAGCCAAGTTCTAGCCACAACTCACAGTGACATGAGCTCTAAAAATGATGATTGTTGTTCCAAGCTACTGAATTTGAGAGTGGTTTGTTAGGCAGTGATAGCCAACTGTTACATAGGTGTTATCTTCTTTTTTACAACCTTTTTGAGGTACAATAAACTTTGCATATTTCAAGAATACACTCGATAAGTTTTGATAGGTGAATAGACCCATGAGATTATCACCACAATCAAGATAATGAACGCATCCATCACTGCTAAACATTTCTTCCTAGCCTTCTATAATTTCTCTCCTTCCTGCCTTTCTTCCCTCCCTTGACTCTACCCCACCCCCAAAAAACCACAGGCTCTTTAGAATGTATTTTATATTTGGCAGCCTACGTCTAGCGAGTTTCATGTGGACTGTTCTTGGCCATCTCTATTCACATGTCAGTATAGTGTTCAAATTTAGTCATTACTACCTTGAAAAATCATGGGGCCCACTGCCCAGGAAACCATAATAGGAAAAAAAAGAGTTGACCCGAAAGTATGGACTTTGGAATTACACAAGACTACTTTGGATTCTCACTCTGATATTTAATTGCTCTGTGACTTTGAGCAGCCAGGTCAAACTCTCTGAATACCAGTTTGCTCAAATGGAAAGCATGGGAAATATATACCTATCTCTATGGGTTATTCTGAGGATTAAATGAGGTAATGTATGTAAAATACTTGGCATTGTAACTAGATCGCACATGTGCACATAGCATCTCACTAAATGTTAGCTGCTATTATTAGCTTTATGTCACCAGATTTACTGTTCCTTAGGTACACAGTGAAGGGAGAAGCCACCTCACTATACCTGGCACAGGGTAATCACTCAGTAAATGTTGGTTGAATGAATGAAAAAGTTCAACGTTTATTTCTTTGCCTGCAACAGGGGCATTCATTTTGTAGAACAAGAGCTCATCCTATTGAACCAAAACTGGCGCCCCTCCCTTTCTCTTTCTCTTTTTAATAATAAGCTTACTCTAGAATTGTATATCTAATATTCCCTACAATTCTAGATCATTTGTGAGGACTGCATGCAGAAGCAGTGGTGATGACCTTGGGAAAAGTGGTCTCATGCCCCAGACTGACACCTGTCATTTATTTTCCGTGGGATTCTAAACTCTATGATCACTCAAGGCCTTTTTCAGGGGCTAGCACTTACCTCAGATTTACTTCACTCATTTCAATTCACCTTATTGAAAGAAGAAAAGAAAGGAAGGAAGGAAGGAAGGAAGGAACAAAGGAAGAAAGGAAGGAAGGAAAGAAGGAAGGAAAATAAAAGGGAAGGGAAAAGAAATAGAAAGGAAAAGAAAAGAAAAGGAAAGAAAAGGATCCTCTTTCTGTCTCATTTGGGGCCCCTTTAAAGAAGCAGGGAGCAAAGTGGACCAACATGGATTTTGGTTTATATCTTTCCCTTATTCTGTCTCTGTCCACTGTATTTAACCCCTCAGGGCCTGGCAGTCATACCTGGCCGGCCTCTTCCTGACTCCCATGGAAGTCACCTCAACAGTACCTGCTGACATCTGTATCCATCCAGGCCCTTGAGGAAACCACTCTTTCCCATCTGCTGACATGCTGCTGAGCTGCTGGGCCAGTTCAGATGCTGACACCTTGCTTCGGCGGCCCACTTTCCTGACGATGACCTTAGAACTCTTCCTCAGCAGTCACCATCTGGCTCCACGAAGAACGACAGTTAGGAGACAGGTGCTTGCTCGTATTTCTACCCTTGCTTCTCAGAGAGCCTGGCCTCCAACGGGGAAGGGGGTAGGATAGAAACAGGTGGCTGTCCCCACCCCCCCACAGCCACATGTGTCACACGACTCACCAGATCCACATAGATCCTGCTTGGGGTCTTGAGACTGCTTTTCCACCTCACTACCCAAAGGCAGGTTTTCCCAAGGCTGTTCTTTCCATTGTCAGCCCCTTCCTTGGTCAGTTGCTAATTCCCAAATCCTACCTGTTTATAACTCTGCTTTTGTGATGCTGGGACTCTGAAAATTATATTTCTCATTTGTCAGCTGGCACCCTGCTAGGTTTTGCCAACAGGGATTTCGAGAGGGAGACTGTTCTGGGCTGAATTTTGCCCCCTACACCCCTCCAAATTGTTTACTTTGAAGTCTTAGTGCCCAATGTCTCAGAATATGACTGGATTTAGAGATAGGGCCTTTGAAGCAGTAATTAAGTTAGAATGAGGCCTTTAGGATGGGCCTTAATGCAATTTGACTGGTACCCTAATAAAAGGAGGAAACTTGAACACACAGAGAGACCCCAGAGATGTACACAGAGGAAAGGCCCTCTCAGGAACCGGTGAGAAGCTAGCCCTTTGCCAGCCAAGGAGACAAGCCGCAGGAGAAGCCAAATCTGCCTACCCTTGATCTCGTCTTTCCACCCTCCAGAACGGGAGAAAATAAATGTCTGTTGTGTAAACCACCCCGTCTGGGGTGGTTTTTGTTAATGGCAGCCTGAACAGTATGAGAGAGAGTGCAGATAAGGGGCGGGAGGAGGGATCTGCTTCGTGGATATGCTAGCTGCTCCCATCAGTACTGCCCCAGCAGGGCCTTTACCACCCAACCCTCCCCTCGGCAGCAGCTCTCCCAGTCTCCAGTCCTCTCACCAGAACCCCCAGGACCAGCCCATCATGCCCCCACCCTCCAAGGGCTGAGTCCCCCCCAGCTCCATGGGCCCCCTTCTGAACTTCCAGTTTCTCATAACTCCAACCCTTGCCCTTTGTTTTCTCAGCCCTGGGGGCAGTTAGTTTTGTGCGGTAGTTACTATCTTTGCTCACTCTTACTACCTTCAAAGTCCCCGGGCTCCTCCCTCCTGGCGTCCATGCCATCCACTTCACACCCGCTGGCCCACCCCAGGATCTCCTTCACCAGCCACGGTCTGTCAAAAGTTAGAATTGCTGGGGCGCTTGGGTGGTTTAGTCAGTAGGGCATCTGACTTCGGCTCAGGTCATGATCTCATGGTTCATGGGTTCAAGCCCCCCGTCGGGCTCTGTGCTGACAGCTCAATGCCTGGAGCCTGCTTTGGATTCTCTGTCTCCCTCACTCTGTCTCTCTCTCTCTGCCTCTTTCTCCCTCCTCCACTCACACTCTGTCTCTCTCTCTCTCTCTCTCAAAAATAAATAAATATTTAAAAAATTTGTTTTTAATTTAAAAAAGGTAGAACTGCTGAGTGGAGAAGGTATTTGCTATGAGAAGTTCTGTCTGTATGAGTTTTCCATTGCTGCTCTAACAAATTACCATGAATTTGTTGTTTTGAACAATACAAATGAATTATCTTATAGCCATGTAGGATGGCAATCTGACCCAGCTCTGGGTGAAAATCAAGCTGTGAGGAGCAGGTTGTGTTCTCTTCCGGAGGCTCAAGAGGAGGGTTTATTTCCTGGTCTTTTCCATCTTCAGATGCAGCCCAGTTGAAACTCTCTCTTATGCCACCATCTCTCTGGTTCTATGCGGCCTGAAAAGGCTCTCTGTAAGGATTTATGTGGTTTAGATTTGGCCCACCCATATAATCCAGGATAATCTCATCTCAAGGCCCTTAACATTAGTCGTATTTGCAAATCCGTTTGCCAAGTAGGAGAACAATTCACAGGTTCCCAGGATAAGGGCAAGCATAGGTCATTACTCTGTCTACATAGGATCTTTCTAGCTTTCACCTAATCTTCCTTCTTTCTTATTTGACATGACTTCCCACTTCTACCGACAGCTGAGTGTTCTGTTTAGACGTATGGAAGCCTGTGTACTTTGAAGGGGCCAGTGGGAAACACAGAGGTCCTATGATCCAGGTCCTGGAAGCTAACAGTGTACTCCCCTTGGTCCTCAATTTTCTTATCTATGAGAAAAGTTGACCCTAACGATACAAGCTGATGCTAAAATATCGGGATTCCCGGGGCACCTGTGTGGCTCAGTCAGTTGAGCATCTGACTTCGGCTCAGATCATGATCTCGCCATTCGTGAGTTCAAGCCCCACGTCAGGCTCACTGCTGTCAGTGAAGAGCCCACTTCAGATCCTCTGTCCCTCCCCTGCTGGTGCTCTTTCAAAAATAAATTTTAAAAAAACATTTAAAAAAATAAATAAAATATTGGGATTCCAGGGAAAGGCTGTGCAAAGCACTCTCATTACTCTATGTGAGGAGAGCTGAGAGTAAAGCAGCCTGGCTGATTACTGGGCCCTGGTGTCGGGCAGATAGGCATCAGTAATATATTGGCCCCTCTCACCTGAAGCTCAGTTTTCTCCATTCTCCTCGGAGTGGCCTCTGAGTGGGGGTGGGGCCACCCCTCACATGATCCCTGCAGATAAAGGGGCCTATTCTCGTGCAAGGCCACGTTTGCAGTTTTCAATAGCTATATGAGGGTTAGAGTCTGATCTTGGGGCTCATGAGTTAAATTGAAGAACCTCCTCAGAGGTCATTCTTACAAGGGAAGGACTCAGAGAAAAGAAGTGGAGTGGAGTAGAGGGGACTCAACTGGTTAGCTTTCAGGCACATTTTCTCCCTGTTCTTTTTTTTCTTTTTCTCTTTTCCTTTTTTTCCCTTCTTTTCTTTTCTTTTCTTTTCTTTTCTTTTCTCTTTTCTTTTCTTTCCTTTCCCTTGCTTTCCTTTTTGAGAAAGAAACAGCATTGAGACCATAACTAATTCCATGCAGGATTTGGATGCATTCCAAAACTCAAGGCTACTCTTCCTTTACTTTGAGACCAGGTGATTTCTCTAAGTTTTATGCCAAGCATACCATACCTTGGGACTTATTGAAGAACTGTTTGTCCATGAAATTTGGTGCAGGCAATTCCAGAGCACATCAGTGTTAAGTCCGCGTCATTGGGTTTCCTGGGAGAAGGCGAGGCCTCGCAGCTCTACGACGCCCTTCACACTGGCGCTGTCTTGCCAGTTCTTTGCCATTTGTGTTCCTATATCCCTTGAGTGTGTGTGGATGTGAAGGGAAGAAAAAGAAAAACGTGCTTCACTCCCTGATCTACGATCCGTTTTGCACATACTTTCTATTTTTTAGGGATTTATTTTTCTTAGTGCTGGGCTTCATTGCAGAAGGCATTGGGGTGGCTCTCTGATGATTTATTTGTGTAGAAGAGTGAGGTTATTGGTTTTTCCTCATTTATATGTAGGGCCCCTCATGGAGAAATATTTTGGGAAACATTTTTATTTCTCCTCATATTTTTTCCAGTTACGGTGTATTTGCTTGCTCCGGGGGCCGGCTGCCTGTAGCCCTTCGGTGTGCCGAGTTAAGAAAAATTTAAACAATAGGAAGCCTTCGTGGCCCTTATCACAATTTCATTTGTGTAGGTGTCATCTGATTAATACCGGAGGTGTCTCGAGCTGCTTCCTGAGGTGGTGTGGCTTTCATGGACGCTGAGGCCGAACGTGGATGCTAAGAGGCACTGCATTCCTTCTACACTGTTCTACCCATCTACATTCATGGATGCACTGCACTGTTGACAGGTCTGATTTTCTTTCTGCCACAGTCAGCTCTATTATCCTGCCTCAGGCTTGAACCTGCAGCAGCTGAATCTTGTATTTGCTCTGCCCGAGGCCTTAACCTGCTGCTCTTCCCTTCATCCTTTATTTGTTCCTTCCTTGTGCCACCTGTTTGTCTCATCTGGCACTATAAGAAGGCATCCCTCCATCTCCTTATTTCACCTCTAGTATTAAAAAAAAAATCCCAGGTGTCTTTCTTTCACCTTGCGTGCGCTTGAAGCTGCCCCAGCAGCTGTCGAGATGAGTTTTCTTCAGGCACATGAATTCCAAAGCCGATTTCCATTTGTTCTGTAAGAACAGACCTCGCTACAAGACGTCAGAAAGGCACACGAGTACTATGTAAACACTTAAAAGAAAAATTAACAAACAGAAATGGTGATGCGTCCAAAACCGATGACACGGAAAGGCAAAGGCCCTCCTAACATTTCCTTTTGAGTAGAGACTCGAAGCATAGCTCTTACCAAGGCCAACAGATGCCACCTTGCTGCCTTTCTAAAGCACAGTCCCCGCACCCCTTGCTCTAGAACCGTGCCGTGCAGTCTGGTAGCCACTCGCCACATGAGGCTACAAGCAATTGAAATGTGGTCGGGGTGGGTTGAGATGTGCCATAATTGGAAACTGCACAGCAGATTTCAAAGACTTGGTATGGAAAAAGATGAATATGGAATATCTCGTTGATAATTTTTTACACTGATTACATGTGAAACGAAAACATTTTGGACATCCGGGTTAGACAAAATATGTTACTTAAAATTAATTTTGGGGGCACCTGGGTGGCTCAGTCAGTTAAGCGCCTGACTTCGGCTCAGGTCATGATCTCACGGTTCATGAGTTCAAGCCCCACCCACATCAGGGTCTGTACTGACAGTGCAAAGCCCACTTCAGATCCTCTGTCCCCCTCTCTCTCTGCCCTTTCCCTATTCATGCTTTCTCTCTCTCTCTCTCTCAAAAATGCAGAAACATTAAACATTTTCTAATTTAAAACATTAAATTTGCCAGCTTTTTACTTTTTTCAATGCAGCGAATAGAAAAATTAAAATGACATGGCTTGTATTATATTTCTATTGAACATTGCTATTCTAAAATTTGGTTAAGAAATGACACCAGATTTTTTGTTTTCTACCACTCTGAAAAACAATTTTAAAACACTGACATTGAGGAATATGTGATTCTTTAGTTTCCTTTCAAGAGATTTGGCATGATTGAGTCACTAGAGTCAGTTTTTATAAACTTTGGACATATTTATAATGAAGTCAGTTATTAAAAAGGTTGCTTTTCAGGGTGCCTGGGTGGTTCAGTCAATTAGGCATCCGACTTCGGCTCAGGTCATGATCTCACAGCTTATAAGTTCAAGCCCAAATTGGGCTCTGTGCTGACAGCTCAGAGCCTGGAGCCTACTTCAGATTCTGTGTCTCATCTCTCTGCCCCTCCCTGCCTCATGGTCTGTCTCTCTCTCTCTCTCTCTCTCAAAAATAAATAAACATTTAAAAAAATTTTAAAGATTGCTTTCCACTTTTATGCACTGGTTTTTCCTTAACATTGTCTGGTTTCTTTCCTTAAAACACTGCCTGTCCAACACACTCAATCTGTTTTGAGATTAGTTTAACATTTATGAAGTGCTCCCAGTTTGCACAAGAACTTATAAAATTATATACTCTCTGCCCTCAAGGAGAATATACTCCTAATGAATAAAAACTGGCAAAGTGGAACTTCCTCTGTTTATAGAATTTTAATAGACCAAGTTTTAAGTATTATAACGAAAAAAGGGGCATGATATAGATTATATTTCCATCACGTTTTGTATGTTTTTTGGAAGTGACTTTTCTACAAAGTTTAAACTGAGGGAACACTATGGCTTCATTGCTAAGAAACCCCTAGGCACAAATCACTGATTTGTGAAGTCCTGAAAGATATTTTTCAGGATTTGAAAAATATTAATAGTGAGCATTTATATAGCACCTTCTATGTACTAGATACTGGTAAATACTTTGCATGTAAGACATCATATAACACAAGAATTCCATGAGGCAGAAACAGTATTCACGCTCACGTTACAGATGGAGAAACTGAAGCATAGAGAGGTCGAGTAAATTTTCCTAGGTCACACAGCTAACGAGCCCATAGGGAGTAGTGATCAACGCAAGCATTCTGGCTGAAAAGACTGACTTTTAACCCTGTGCCGCACTGTTGCACGGAAGTGATATTGGACAATTCACTATGACAACTACATCCTGATTTTGCCTGCTAAACTTTGAAGGCCACCTGAAGTTTGAGGGACTAAATTTTGCTCTCACTTTGATTTTTATCCCACTACATCCTTTACCACAACTTAATATGTGACAAAATTATTTACCTTAGTTTCACCCTGTTTTCCTTGGCATTAGTACTAACTGACCCTGAAATAACTAAAACACAAGTGAAAAAACAGTGCCAAGATGTGGCCTAGATTATCCATCAAATATCTAGAATCTTGTTTTCTTTTTTCTTTTCTTTTTTTTTTTTTTTTTGCAGCTCTTTAGTGAACATAGGCCAAACCTTCTCTTGTTCATGGATTTGTATAGAAAATCCATTTGCATATCTGAAGAAGGAATGTGGCTTTTAATGATCTTAATGGAAACTAGAAATATATCATTTTCCTGATAAGTTGTCATTTTGGATGTTCATCTCCCTGGCACCAGAATATAAGCATGTAAATCTATGAGCCACTTGCCTGTCATTAAAGGAACTAATGTGACATTCCCAACTCCTGCAGTCTGTCCCCACACCTGATTTTTGTACTACATGCTGGTTTGAGTTCATTTTTCTCCCCTCTGGATTTTTGTTCTTAAAAGCTAATTTCCAATGTCAGCTCGTAATGATTCATGTAACTCGTGACACAAAAGTGCATTATTTACAGATAACACTCCCTGGTTGATCCAAGGATTCTCTCCAAACAAGCCTCTGAACTACCTTGTGCAATCTTTAGCAATATTCCTGGAACCTTCTGACATTATTCTTAATTAAGGTTTGCATGTTAATATTGAACGATAAAATGAGGACCGCATAATAACACATACACACAAAACAGACCGCATAATAACACACACACAAAACAGAACCAGAGTAATTAGCAGCTATGATATTTCTTCATTGAATTGTATCATTGCACATATGTGTCCTTGGCAATTTATAATTTTTTCAAGTTATTAATTATAGCTTCTGAAGCAGTATCTTTTAAAATACCTCAGGAGCCATCTCCTAAACGTCCCTAGATTTAATGAAAAGCTGGTGATTATTGCCTTCAGTAGCAGTAGAGATGCCTCCCCACCTTACTGAAATCAGTTAATCTCTAATTTCTCTTGTCTGTGTGAACAAGCAACTATTATTTCTCACATTTTTCCCGAAGTTCATTACCAATAAAATAACTTGGCTTTGTTTACATATTCCCTACAACTCAGATGGGATTTTTTTTTTCCTTGTCTCTGGGTTGCTTTCTTTTTTTGAAGAAGAAAACAATACCAATATCTTTTATGGTTGAAAACTATTAGGACAAAATCTAATAGATATATTAGAAATAGAAAAGTTGTTTAAAAATGTGCTAGCAAGTGGGGGAAAAAAAACCCAAGGTGTGTGAGACACATAAAAATTACTTTACACATGTCCTTCAAAAAAGTTTAATACATAGTCAGGTCACATTACTGCACATCAAATTCTCTAGGTCTCTGGCTGCCAGTAGCAATTATCTGTAAAAGAACATGTTTTCCCCAGTGACTCGCTATCGGGAATTTTTGAGTATACCTAAGCATAGCCTTGAGCAAAACTCCTACGGGGCATATTTGGAATACAGGATTTCATTTGGATGTAATATCAAGGTTTCAGTGCAATATGTCTATCTATATATTTTTACATCTGTTTTAACATATTGATGTGTTTATCTGTTGGCTTTAATTACATGATATAAGTATATATAAATGTAAATAGTACTCCTGAGCTTCCACTCAACTTTTGTCATGAGGTATACAAATATATTTCCCTTGATGCCTGGATGATTTTATATTATAATGATGCCTCCTGAATTTTCATGATTACTTTGCTAAAAAGGTGTTGAATATTTGCAGATTGCTGAGGCATCAGGTCTCATTCTATCTGACCAGGTCACATTTCATTCGTTTCCAATGATCAGGGGAGTCTCAGCTAGTAAAATCTTTGGTGTCCATCCCGATTCTGTTCCAACTAATGATGATGTCACATTTTAAAGGCAGTTAAAATATGAGGCCGATTTTTTCAAAACGCTGCTGTGCCATTTTGCAGAGTCACTGAGAACTGAAAAAATAGGTGTTTTCAATTGATAATTGTGAAGGATTCATATAAGCAAGTTCAGATACTCAGAGGTTTAAATGTATTAATGCCATCCCAGGAGTTTCAGGCATTGACTGTGCGTGCTGTGGTTTGGATCAGGATAGCCCTGTAAAGAGATAGCAGTTCCCAGAAATATATTTTTTCTAATATATAAGTCAGTGTTGGGGTGCCTACTGGGTTAGGATTTAGAAAGTAGCAAAAAGGTGTCATAGGCTGGCAAAAAAAAGGGGGGGGGTGGGAGGCTTTATCTAAGAATCACCTTTAGTGATCAGCCTTTTTCTTAGCAAACTTTTGAGTAGGGAAGACTTCCTCTACATTTGAGGCATTGAGCTAGCCCAAATGAAACAATTCACATTTACATCTGTTTTCACATGGCACTACGTGTCACTCCCTATGTCCCCACCAGCCCACTCAAGGTGGCCTAAAGAGACCACAGTCCCCCCCAAGAGCAGCGATAAATATGTTGTCGGATTGGTAAGGCACTTCATTTGTAAATGGCTCACTGATGGAGCCCAGACACTGGTGAGTAGGAGCTGGCTCAGGTGAGCAAACAGGATGAACAGTGATGCTCTAATACTTGAGTTGGGCCACATGTCCACCCAACTTAGCTGATGCCAAATCCAAAAAGGATCTTATCAACCCTTCACCGTGGGGACTTTCCCAAGAGATTTATGAAGGGTGAGAATCTGGAAGGTAGGTTTATAGGTAGCCTGGGATTTATCAAGAATATATCATCTGAGGGCTTCAGGTGATCCTTCTCTAAGAAAAAAGTTTAGAGGCCAGCATTTCCTGTAAGCCCACAATAGTTGGGGAAAGCTGGAGAACATCAGTTTTTACCCTAATACATTAGGTTTAATGTTTGCAAGGGCCATGTAAACCATTCGGGATTTTTATAGAGCCATATGCACTTTTATTACTGCAAAAGACAACACTGTTACAGTCATGATAAATAAAATTATTTGCAGGCCTTTGCAGCTTGGCCAATCCAACAGTACTGCATTTTAACTTCTGCGGCCACAAAATGTAAATGAAGTTGAAACGGCAGAAATTTTCATCTTTTCCACTTGTAGTAATTCTCACAGAATCATGAATGCCTTTCTTCCTCCTTCCTGGATCTCTCCAAATAGATCCCATTTATCTGATTGGATTTCTGTCCCATCTTTCTACATATTACAGCTAATTAGTACCCCCTGATGAGAAACAGTCCACTGATGGAAAAAGCAGTTAGATAAGATCTGCATTAACAAATGTAGTTCATTTAATATCATTTGTGCTGCTGCATTATTAATAATACATAATTACCCTGCACAGGCTGGAAGGGGAGAATAAAACTGTTCTTTAATTTCTTGGCCTTTGCAGAGAAACAGTATATTAGAGAGAATAAAACAGTATTGGACTATTGGTTGCCATCCATCATAGAGCTTTATGTGTCACACAATTTTATTAACTTTGGGTCTAGCTACAGTTTCTATATTTCAACACAATCGCAGACTACCCAGAGACAACGACTTTGTGGGATTTTGAACGGTCAGCTTCTTGTTTCAGCATGTGAAATTGGGAGGTCCAACCGATGGCTATCAGAAAGTTGAGATTTTCCGCCTGTCGTCGAGAGTATTTGATAGCAGTAGTTAATGAACGCCATTGTGGTCAATAACCAAAGCTCACGAAACCTGATGGAACACGATGAAGGGACCTGACTTCCTTCTCCCCATTCTCCAGAGTTAGGGTGTGCTGGATTAGAAAGATGGTGGCATAAGGCCTGTGTTAAAATACTAAGACAAGCAGTGGTGACAGCATCAGAAGAATGGCCAGCATTGACTGAATGCATGCTTCACACCAAGTTTCAGGCTAAGCTTTTTATGGGGATTCATTCTCCCGATAATCCTATGCTGGAGGTTGTTACCATTTTTATGGAAGAAGTCATCCAAATCTGGCAAGACCTCTCTCACTGTCTTGAAAGAAAAGTCTTTAGAAAAGAGGCCACACTCCCTGCATTTTTCTTTGCTGTTGCATCCTCCCTAGTGAAGCCAAGCCTCTTGAACACGGTTTGCCAGATGGAACAGTGTGAGCACGTGCAGAGCCGTTGTAAGTGTTGTTTGCACAGGTGAGGCAGGCCAGCTATGTAGGCAGCTGGCTCAGGAAACCAAGGATCCTCCAATGTCAGGTCTGGTTTAACCCAAAGGAATGAGGTGTGTTTATTTCCTCTAATTAAAGCTACATGTAAATCACTCTACTGCATTCATTAGCCCACTTTTTTATTCGTCAAATAGTTCCTGAGCCCCTACGAGAGCAGTCATCCGATAGGGGGATAGTTCCTCAAAGGAGGAGTTTGAAATATTATATGGGGATAAGAATATGGTATCAGAGAGCTCCTATGCTGATCTAAATTATAACAATCCAGTGTGTTCCAGATACAATGTGGGCACAAAGGAGGGAATGCTCAACTTGGCCCAAGTGGGTCAAAGGAGGTATGACAAAGAGATAATAAACTGATTCTTGCAGAATGAATGCTGTTTTCCAGGTAACCTGGGAAGAACTTGTTTTCTCTCTTTGCAGTGATCTTATGATCATGTTAAACAATAAGCTACAAATACCACGCGGCCTAATATTTGACTGTATGGAAATTCTGTTGCTTAGTAGAACAAGGTATCTTCCTTCTGAGAATCATGACTACCTATCAATATTTCAGTATTGCTTTGAAATATTTTTAAACTGGAAGCAGGGAGGAATGGTTTGTGTATATGCCAACAATCCTGATAGAGAGATGGGTAGTATGTGGATTGGTAATGGGATTTATAACATAACTAATGGAATATTAGTAAAGCAACTTTATCCATGGTGGATTTTTTTTCATGGCACATTCTCAGATGAATCACAATTTTGAAATACAAACGATCGTGTCTTTCCCTCCAAAGACTTTCGTGTCTACAAGGTACTACAGAACAGAATAAAAGCCCTCTGAAAGTTAAGACAACATCTGTCCCGTCAAAGCAATTAGTTCAGGTTTTAGTGCATCAAAAGTCATTTCATCTGTGATTTTCTGTGTCATCCACTTCCCCTTGCTAAAAAGTGGACACCTGGCTCTCCATTTCAGACTAAAGGTACTGCCACACTCTGCCTGGGGCATTGCACAGAAATTCACTAAATTCACTAAACCATAGTGAAGACTGCCAAGTCTTCACCCAAACTCTCTTCCTTGTGCGAAGGCAGCTGGACTACATTCGCACTCTTCCCTGAAGTTGGATAGGGCGTCTGACTGAGTTCTAGCCAGGTAGCTGTTGAGCGGCAGAGATGTGCCCCCCACCAAGGCTCAGCCCACAAAATCTCCTGCAGGCACGCTCCATTCTCTGTTCGTCCTCTGCCTGTAAGTAAAGTGGAGAACTCTGTGGAGAATGGAGGCTCAATATGGATGGAGCCCAAGCCTCCATCCCTGCTGAGATGAGAGCAATTCAGGAGCGCACCAAACAAGGAATGCCTATTCTTAATTGTTGCATAAACAAGATATCAACTTCTATTGTGAACTTTTAGCTTGTCATTTGCTTTGGCAGTCGCCCTATGTGAAGACACACAAGCTCTTCGCTTAGATGACCAAAATAAGTAAGATATACAGTATATGGAGCAGAAGATAACTGAAGACTTCACATGAAGCACTGTGACCATAATGCAGATGAGAGGCAGAGGTGGGTGGCATTGAGTCCTACCATTAGAGGTAGGGGCTAGAGCAGCACTGGTCACCACTCCCATGGTGGGTGTGAGAGGGCACTGAACAACTGCCATGCAGGGGGACTGGAGATTTCTCAATTTAAATGTCACATCCTTTTATAAGGCTTTCCTAATCCCACTCAAGTTGGGTCTCCTGTTATATGCTTCCTTAGAATATTGTACTCTTCCTCCGTGGCACTGTAGACACATAATTAAATAATTGATTTCTTTGTTGTTGTTGAATGACTGTCTTCTTCCCTAGACTATAAACTTTTCTGAAGACTGGGACTACTTCCTTTGTCACTGCATCCACCTTGTCAAGAATTGTGCCCGATACACAGCTGTTTATCAAATATCCACTCGCTGGCTAGTGCCTCACCATTTGGTCATTTATTCCAGCTTAGTCTTTCATCTTCCCAATAGACAAGAGATTTCTGTTTGGGAGGTTCCATTCAATGACCTGCAAAAACCCCTGTGATTATCAGAGATGATGATTTCAAGCGCTCATTCCCAATAAACACCCACTCATACACCCATAGAAAACAAATACACATACATAAAATGCTACCACCATAAATGCACACAGATATCCGGCCCCCCAAAGATTTTCCCAGATGCTCTTCAAGAGCCATCCCCTTACCACCTGCACAGCTACCGACATGCATCCCAAAACACACACAAAACAGCCAAAGACACCGAGACCCGAACATACCTCCAAAGACACCCCCCTCTGGTACTGACACATGCTCAGACAAATACATGCACACACGTTAAAAGCATTTAACACCTGTCATTTGGGTGACATTTATTCTATGCCTTTCTACCTCATCCAATAAAAGAGAAATGCATAAATCTAAAATTAAAATAACATTCTCACCTCTATTATCTATTCTGTTTTTGGAGCTGCTTTCCTTAAATCAGTGTCCTCTGTGGGAAGACGTACACGGGGCACAGAGGGGAACAAATGTCTCTCCCAAAGTCTTCCATTATTCTATCATTTACATTGCAAATGTCATCAAAAATGCAAATATATGTGACATCTCTAATTGTTTCCAGATCTTATGCTACAATAAACATTGGCTTGGTTAAATCATATTTCCAAGAATAAAAGAGACGGAGGTTTTGTTGTTGCTGTCCTCTATATTTAAAGGTGCTTAGAGAAGCCTACGATAATATTGTTTTTAAAAGTTATCCATCCAAACTAATATATTTAGCACTCAAGGGATACAATATTTAGGTTAAAAAATACTATAGACAATGTCACAAGTCCGTTGGCAATCTATGAGGATTATCCATGAGTATTTAGCCTGCTGGGGAAGGAAGAAATCAGAAGATATGAAGTATAACAACAATAATAAACAAGTCACTACGGGGTACCCTCCAGGGTACCCCAGGGTATATAATTGGCTCTGTTTTTTTCTTTCCATCTGGAAGTTTATAGACATGGCTGCCCCACCTCAGAATAGAAATTATTGTTCTGTCCACTTCCCTGAGTAGTCTCTGATGCCCAGTCCACAGACAGAATAATATTTAGGAGAACGTGGTCAACCTCTTTCAGATGCTGAGTAGGCGGGTCTTGGCAACATGAGGAGAACCAGCAATCAATTGTGCCTGGTCTTTTGCCCCACATACCCTCTTTCTTTTTCCCAGTGAGTCTCATCCATGCATGTCATAAAGTTGCTAGGATGTAGGCCAGAGCCAGCCTGAATAGGACATAAAGTGAATCAGACTGTTGTTCTTTTCATCATTGCTGCAAATTAACACACACATCCAGTTTTTTATGCAGGGAGACCAGGGACAATGAGCATCGAGGGCAGCATTCAAGCAGGTGGCATGTGAAAGACAAGTGGTGGCCCCACCCTTTTGCTGGTTAGAGTTTGACTATATAAAAGACTCAGTGCTTTATCTGAATATCAGTTTCTGAAGCCACTTTCTCCCCACCTTCTGTGTTTCTCCATTACTATCTAGCAATAGATTTGCTTAGAACTGTGCTTCCCAGTGGGCCTGAGAAAATACATATTTAGAGCAGTGGTAATGCCAAGAGGAAGTTATCCACAAACACTCTAGGGAAAAAAACAGGTCTGCACTGACAGAGCTTTCATGAGAATTTGATGAAAGCTATAGATCCTCTCTCCAGAAAAAGAAATGCATATATCAACACGCAAGCATAATTTTGCATTAAATTTCATATGTTTTTTTATTCTTAGTCAACCCTTCCATAGATTCCAGAACTCAAGTCCCTAGAGTCTGTGTCAACCTACTCCAGTAGTCAAGCTTACTGCTACACCTTGTGGAAAGAGCATGGGCCTGGCAGCTAGACCGGCTCCACGAGATTAACCAAGTCCATTAACTTCACTTAACGTTCATCCCGGCATTCCGTAAATAAAGACAATAATAATACCACTACAGGGGCGCCTGGGTGGCGCAGTCGGTTAAGCGTCCGACTTCAGCCAGGTCACGATCTCGCGGTCCGTGAGTTCGAGCCCCGAGTCGGGCTCTGGGCTGATGGCTCGGAGCCTGGAGCCTGTTTCCGATTCTGTGTCTCCCTCTCTCTCTGCCCCTCCCCCGTTCATGCTCTGTCTCTCTCTGTCCCAAAAATAAATAAATAAACTTTGAAAAAAAAATTAAAAAAAAAAATAATACCACTACATAGAGTTATTGTTAGTTCTAATAGAACATATCCTTTTCACCACCACATCCCTACTGTTTTATGACTCACGTGGGGGCATATCAGAGGCTCAATGCATGATCTTGAATTACTGAACATGTGTAAACCCCCAAGTATAGTGACTGACACCAACTAGGTACTCAATGTTATTTTCCATGTCTTCATTGCAGAAGCAGGAAATAAATGCTGATTCCCAAATGCTCTGTGGCTGAAAACCTCATCCCTCTCCTGGGTTGGCCATTTTAGGGCACATTTGAGCAGCAGCAGTTAAAATGAAGGTGTCAGAGGGTTCTTTAAATGACATCATTGTCAGTCATACCGGAATATTTTTTAAATGCTTTCACGTATACTTTCATCTTCCATTTATCCCATTGTCTTGTGAATTCCCCTCATTGAATTAATGGTATTTATCCACTTGAGGGTCATCATTTCAAAGCTTATTCCTGTTTTGAGTCAGCAGACTGGAAATAGACTTGAGAATCAAATTTATAGAGACAGAAAAAGGAATCCTAATTTTATTAGGTTTTAATTAACCAAGAAACAGAGTCAGACATGAGCAACTCGACAATAGAGTATTACAGAAGGGAGATGCCTTCCGGAAAGAGAAGGAAGAGGAGAGCTTGTCCTATCTGGTTGGTGGAAAAGGGAAATGGGAGACGCAGAGTCAAAGTGACCTTGGAGAGGCATGGCTTCAGGCTGACATCTGATAGTAGAGTGAGGGGAAAGCTGAATCCAGGCAGAGAAGGGGCTTTTATCCCATTCTCAAGGACTGTCCCAGCCGTCCTACTGGCCACCTGCAGCAAGGGCAGACAGACAGGGAGTCTGAGTTGGAGAGTGAACCACGTTGCCCTAGGCTCTCCTGCAGCCTGGGAACAACAACAAAATAACAGTGATAAGGCTTCTTTTGTGCCAAACTGTGTTCTAATTTCTTTACATATTAAGTCATTTAATTTTCAAAGAAAGCTATGAGGGAGTTATTATGATCTTTGTTTTACATATGGGAACACTTAGGCATAGAGAGGTTAAATAACTTGCCACATCCTATTTTCTAGTTTTCTACTAGCTAATACTTACTAAGCATATACCCTGTGCTTACCAAGCACAATTCTAAACACTTTTCATGTAGTCACTCCTGTAACCCTCATAAGGCTTCTACCCAGAAGGTAGGTATTATGAATAACCCCATTTTACAGAGGAGCAACTGGAGGCACAGTTATGTTAAGTAGCTTGTCTTAGGTTACTAAGCTCGTAAATGGCAGAGTTGGACATCAAACCCATCAAACCCAGGTTGGCTCCAGAGTCCGTGCTGTTAATGAAGGTTTCTTTAATTACTCTGATGAGGGACACAGAACTTAGCTGAAAATCTGGCTGTGGACTTGAGCAACAGAAACCTGTTGAGTGAGTGTCATTTGAGTGACCCTGTGGCCAATGCATACAGACTGGGCCTCTGAAATTGAGACCTGATGAGAGTCAGAGCCAGACCTTAGAGGGTGCACAGAGCCAGAGCGGAGTAAAGTGAGTCCAAGTTGACAAGGAAGGGGACCAAGCTCTCCGAGAGTCTCATCTATGCAAGACAACAGACACTGAGTTGTGTCAGCTATTAACTTCAGTGTGGACAACAGGGTAGAGGCAGAACTACCACACCTCAACAGGCACACTCACCAGGGCACACTTACTAAACTGAGCACCTCCGACTACCACCATAGGAGAGACCAGCCCAAGGACCTGCACAAGGTTAGGAGGGTCCAAGCCCTTTAACCCAATTCTACCAGGTCGCATAAGATTCTACCAGGTCACATCTGAAAAAAGAGCCGGGAGGAAAGCCAATCCGGAAGGCTGAGCGTTCACTCCCTCCAGACTGCGTTCAAAACAAGACCACTTAACCACAAAAAAAAAAAAAAAAAAAATTAGATATTTCAGACTGGAAAGTTTAAAATAAAGCTATTTTCATCTGCAAGGCACTGGGATGAGAAGCTCATAAGGAAGATTAGATTGGTTATTGGAAATAAAGGAACTACATTTTCTTTGAACATCTGAGTGCCGTGTGAATGCGTATGAGCTTACAGCTCCAAAGGACTCCAAGAGCCTGTCTAATGAAACACCTGCAGTATATTTATTAACAATTAGGATAAGGAAATGGACAACATACTGATCAAATTTGTGGTTGATGCGAAGCCAAGAGTTACAGTGAATGCATTAGGTGGCAGAATTCGGATCTCAAAAGCTAGCCACCAGTGAGCCACGCCTAGCCAGAACAGATTTTATCTGGATAGAGTTAAACTGAGGTACAAAGAACCAATTGTACAAAAACAATGGCTGAAAAAGAGTGTCCAACTCTTTGAAAGTTCGCCCTATAGAAGATGGATTAGATTATGAGGTCCAAGGGAAGACGAGTAAGAGCCATTTCTTGAGTCCTTACTATGTTCCAGGTGTACCTATACACCATCTCACTTAATCCTAAGAAGTTGTGTAGTAGTATTTCTATTCTACCGCATCAGGAAGTTGTGGTCGAGTTTGACTTCAAAGTCTAGGTTCTTTACACAAAACTGCCTCCCAACATATGGCCATCGAACTTAAGGAGGATTCTAACAGTCAGCACTTTGCCCTGAAACTAAGCTCTGGGAACAAAGTGTGACCAACCCCAGGGGTACTGTGGGTACTTGCCATAAGCAAGACTACTTATTCTGAGACTTCATGAGTCCCATCTCTGGAAATTTGCAGAAGCCATAGTTTCTGTATCAGGTGGCTTTTGCTGCAAACACCACCCCCCCCAAATCTGCATCTCACAACAGAAAAACCTTTATCTCACCCAGGGATCTGGGTGCCAGTAGGGTTCTGTTGGCCTCACCTCGCTTCTCATTCTGGGCTGCAAGTCCAGGGAGCAACCGCTAGCTGGGCATGTTGTTCATGTGTGGGCAGGAGCTCCAAAGCACATGTAAAGCCTCTGTTTCAGATGTGAGCATCTTCGTATTTGCTTGCACTCAGTTCTCCGCCAGAGGAGGCTCTGTGCCCGCTCAGTAGCCTGCATTTGAACCGCGGCAGAGTTCAGCCAGTCCCCTGGTAGAGAAAAAAATCAGTTCTTACGAATTCTCCATTGCCCATGAATGGTACTACTCCACTGAGACTTTGTTTCCTTTTACTTTTGGCTTGTTCATTTTGTTTTGCTTTTGTTTTACCTGCGAAAGAAACTATCAGAGGAAATGGCAATCTCAGAACAATCTAGAATAAAGGGGTGAGTGAAAGGAGGTGAAAGGAAATGTTCCAAATCTCCCCATAGCGTCCATGCTACGATGAGTGTAGATTATTATGTGATTGCATCTTTGGCTAGCTATGGATGCTTATTATTTACGTCTTTAAACTTTGGATACATTTCTCACATATAAGCCCCAGGGCACATTTACAAGCACTGTTGAAAGAAAAAAAAAAAAAAAGATTGAGAAAGCTGTGTTATCTATTTATTCCAGGGGAGATTTACTTCATTTTTTTCTTTATTTCTTTATTTCTTTATTTATTTCTTTATTTCTTTATTTGATTTATACAGCTGGGTCCAGCACAAGCCCCTGGGCACGTTCACATCAATTAAAACCACAGATAGAAGCAGAATGCTGAATACAAACAAAATCAACAATTAATGGACTATCCCCAACTGTAAAGCACTTCGGCAGAAACTTCAAATCATTCCTCCCCACGAAGCCCCTTGGGCAGGAGGCTGGGTTAACAGATGGTTAAACAATGTTAAGAGAAGACAATCCAACATGAGTACCGAGTACCGTATGTGGAGGCTGGAAGAAAGACGGTACGTGAAACCCACTGAAGAATTTATCAGCAGAGCTATCGCTTGAATTCATGAACTTGGAGCTGGAGTTGGATGTAGCAGTAATCTGGCAAAAGTGAGCAGACAGCACAGTCCTAGCAATAGAAGGAGGAGAGGGAAGAGTCAGACATTAACTAAAATGAACTTAATGGGACTCTAGCCAATGAGAGTGATCTGGTTGGGATTAGATCAATTTTTTGACTAAGCCACAAGTTAACTTTCCTTAATCACGTGCTACTTCGCCTGAGCACCCATGTAGCTGCTATATACCGCAGTGATATCTTTGGATGGGGATGAGAATAAGGCAGGCAATTTTCATTTTGGTGTTACGTTTTAGTGAAAATTGGTAATATGAGATTAAGAAAAACCTACAATTGTTGTTATTATTGTTGAGGTATAACACATATACAATAAATACAAATATCTTAAGTAATAGGGCAGCAAATTCTTTACTTAAAAATTATGGAAATATGGAACATACACACACATATACATACATATACATATACAAATGAAAATATGGAACATTTCCAGCATCACCAAAGTCTCCATCAGGCCCCTTCACAGTCAATATTCCACCCCCAGAGATAATCACTATTCTGATTTCTGTCACCATAAGTTAGTCTTGACTGTTCTCAAACTTCATGTAAATGATATACAGTATGCATTCTTTTGTAGCTGGCTTCTTTCACTCAATATTGTATCTGTGTTACTTATTCATGTTGTTGCAGGTAGCAATTGTACATATTTTTATTGCTATGGGGTGTTGTATGAATATACTGCAATTTATCCATTCAATTGTTGATGGACTTTGGGATTGATTTTTGTTTTGATGATGATAAGGAGGAGGAGGAGGAGGAGGAGGGTGGGAAGGAGGATGATAGAGCTGCTATGAACAGAGTAGTGCATTATAGTACATGACTATATAGCACAGGATAGTCTTTGGGCATTTATCTAGGAATGGCATTGTTGGGTCATGAGATAAATGTATGTTCAGTCTCAATATGTATTGCTAAACAATTTTCCTAAGTGGCTGTACCAATTTACCTTTTCATGAAAAATATAAATGTTCAAGTTGCACCACATCCTTGTCAACACTTGGCATCATCTGTCTATTTAAGCGTACCCATCATGGTACATAGTGACATCTCACTGTAGTTTTGATTCGCATTTTCCAGATGATTATTGCACAATCTTTTATAGCCTTGTTGACCTTTTTGATATTCTCATCTGTGAAGGCCTACTTAATTTTTTTGTCCAGCACTTTATTGGGTGGTCTGTCCCTGTCTTTAAATTGAATTTTTTTAGGAATTTATAATACATCATGGATATAAGTTCTAGCTGTGCGGATGTATTGTCAATTTCTTCTCTTTGTGGCTTGCATTGTCACCCTCTTAATGGTGTTTTTGATTAAAAGGAGTCTTAAATTTTATTGAAGTTCAATTTATCAATCTTTCGTTTATATGGTTAGTGAGTTTTGTGTCCTCTTTAAGAAATGAGAGCCTATTCCAAGGTTGTGAGATTCTCCTGTGTTTTCTTCTAGAAACTTTATTGCTTTACCTTTCACATTCAGGTCTATCCATGTCAAATAATTATTTTTCCATATTGATATCCCATTGCACCCTTCACTGAGAGGTCCATCCTTCCCCTACCAAACTGCAATGGTGTCTTTGTTGTAGAGTAGGTGGCCATATATGTGTGGGTATGTTTCTGCATTCTTTATTCAGTCTTTTTGGTCTATTTGTCCACCTTTGCACAAATACCGCACCCCAAGTCTTGATACTTCAATTTTAGCTCCACTAATCTTTAAATTTTTTTAATATTTATTTATTTTTGAAGTACAGAGCCACAGCACATGAGCGAGAGAGGGGCAGAGAGAGAGGGCGACACAGAAGCCGAAGCAGACTCCAGGCTCTGAGCTGTCAGCACAGAACCCGACACAGGGCTTGAATTCACGAGGCGTGAGATCTTGACCTGAGCCAAAGTTGGACACTTGACCGACTGAGCCACCCAGGCTCCCCTAACTCCACTAATTTTAGTATCTTTATATGAGTATCTTTCTCCTTTCCGTGATTTTGTTGGTTTTTCTTTTTTGTCTCTGGATCTGATTCTTGACTGAACCTATCTCTAGAGCCTAACTATTTCTCTTCCATGACTTTATTTCTTTCTCCCTGTTATGTAAGGGGGTCCCCAAAGCTACACAGTGTATGTATGATATGGGGCTTATTTGGAAAACAGAAGCAGAAAAGAAGCACACTGCCCCTGAATCCATGTCTGTTCCATAAATACATTTACGTGAAAACAACAAGGCTTCAGTGAAGCAGGGCCTGCCTCAGCCAGCAGGCTGGACTTGCTCCCAGGAGCACAGCAAGACAGAACAAGCTCTGCTCCATACTGTGATACATGTTTATAGGATAGCCTAGGAAGAGCTAAAGAACACCTAGCTTCTCTAAGTGAGATCTCTAACAAGGATAGGGAAGGATCTCCAGGCTCAGAAACATTGCTAAGAAGTGTATGGACCGAGCGTCAAGGTCTTTATTCTGAGGTCCCTGGGAACAGTTTTGCCTGGCAGGACCACCAACAACCAAATGTCTTTTCTCTGATCAAGCTGAGGCAGCTCTCTGCTAAGCTACCTACAGGAGGAAGAAAATTTGCCTCCAGACCATCTGGATTTATCTGTCATCACTCCCCACTCCCTACATTCTTTACTGTTTGTTATATTTAAATTTTAGTTAGTTAACATACAGTGCAATATCAACTTCAAGAGTAGAATTCGCTGATTCATCACTTACGTAAAACATCCAGTGCTCATCACAAGTGGCCTCCTTAATACCCATCACCCATCTAGCCCATCCCCCCACCCATTTCCCTCCGTCAACCCACAGTTGTTCTCCATCACTAACAGTCTCCTGTGGTTTGTTTCCCTCACTTCTCTATCCCCCTGATTTCCATATGTTCATCTGTGTTTTTTTCATTATTATTATTATTAAATTATGTTATGCATCAACATTCCTTGAACGCCTACTATGCAGTTGACACAAGCTTTCCAGATATAAGGTTACACGATATGGTCACTGCCACGAAAGCATCTACATTCTCATCAACAAGCATGGTATAGAGATCTAACTGCGAGGATAAGCAGTTGCCATTAGGCCCACTCCCTCTTTTAAAGTAAAGCTCAAACTTTCATTATTCTAAGATTTCAAATGTATTTATGGCTTGTACATTTGTAAAATAATTGAAGTGAGTAGTTTTTAAAATTACTTGTTGCATTATATTTGTGTCTGCTAATTTTAAAAGCAGATGTATTTATCACTGCAAAACTTAGAAACACTTTAAATATCCAGTAGGAAGGGAATAGTTAAATAAATTATGGTAAATTAACAAGATGGAATATTAATGTAGCATTGAAAGTGATCATTAAAAAGACCAAGTAACAAAACGGAAAGTGCTCCAAATTGTGTGTATGCAAAAATACTAATATTTATGGACAAAACATGATGAAAATACAAAACATGTTGCAGTGATAAAATTTTAGCAAAACACAATTGTTTTCTCCTAAAATTTCCTTTAATACTATTATTTTTATAATAAATTTAAATCTAGGAGAAAAAGAAGCTAGTCTTTATTTCTTTCTCTCTGCCCATACATATTTCCACTGTATATTGATATAGACATAAAATAAGCATTTTTTTTTTACTTGTGTGAATATGTATACATGTACGTCAGTTCTCCTCCATCGAAAATAGATCCTATCAAAATGTACACAGGAGCAGCGCCACTCAGGACGAGTAGCAAAGGAATTCATCCTGGAGTCTTGAACTTAAGCATTGAAAATTCTCTTTGGTTCTGTGCTTTCCATTCCTAAGAGAGCAGTAGGTAATTGCACCGTTTCTTTTGAACAATAGAAACAAATGTCAAAAGCACATCCACTACCCTGTAGTACCCTGCAAGAAATGTGGCCTCTCTTGCTCCTGAAACCAGGAGCTTGGCTCTCTGGTCGTGCTACAGGAGGAGAGGGCTGGGAGCCGCTGCCCATTCCTGGTGTTCCTCTCACAGGGAGGGAGTGCCACTAGGGTAACCATCCGGCCTCTTTCTGCACCCCCTCACTCCTCTCCAAGAGCAAGCCAGGTGTAGGATCTGAGCATGCAGGATCCCTCTCAAAGCCCCTCTTTGCTGTAATTTACAGGATGAGGCTTTGTCTCTGTGGGGTCAGTCTTGCCCAGCCTTGTGCCGCTGGGGAATACATGGGTCTCAATCTATTATTCAGGATGAGGCAGCACAGTTCACGGTTGTATTTCACATTTTGCAATATCAGTTTTATCAGTAATAACAATGATATTTTGGTTTCCAATCTCTTTTATTCTTTTATCTTATTTTGGGTATGCTCAGAATTCAAGCAGGTAAGACAGATGCTATTTATTGGGCCCCTTGAGCCTGCTGCCAGTTCCTTTGGGAAGCTGACTTTGAGATAGAGACTAGTGTACAAGAAGTTTATCAGGGAATGCTATTGGAATATCACCTGTGACAGAAGAGAAGGAAGCCAGATTGGGCAGAGGGAAAACAAGGCCATCAACCAACTATATGAGGAGCTCAGGCCCTCAGATGGTCCCTTCAGAGTTCTACTTAGTTGGGATGAAGGGGCTGGGCCTTTATGCCTCTGCTTTTCACCACAGACCAATTATTGGATGCTAAGGAAGGGGGGTGACCTTGAGTGAGACTGCTCTCTTCAGCCAAGGACACTGCACTGAGAGGGCTGAGGCCTGAGGCCTTCAAGGAACAGATTTCCCAGAAGCTGGGGGAGACTCATTCCTTCCGCGGGAGATGAGGCTCCAGATTTAGCAGTGCCTGCTACAAAGCCAGTTTCCTGAGTCGTAGCTTCTCTCAAACTAGCCTAATATTCGGCAGTTTTCAAGGTCATGTGGCATACATGTATGTATGTGTATTAACTAAATTCTCTCTGAATATGCATATATACACATATGCACATTTTATCTGGGTATTACAGAGCCCTTACACTGTTAAAATGAGTTGGCAGAGGGGCGCCTGGGTGGCTCAGTCGGTTGAGCGGCCGACTTCGACTCAGGTCATGATCTCACGGCCCATGAGTTCGAGCCCCGCGTCGGGCACTGTGCTGACCGCTCAGAGCCTGGAGCCTGTTTCAGATTCTGTGTCTCCCTCTCTCTCTGACCCTCCCCCGTTCATGCTCTGTCTCTCTCTGTCTCAAAAATAAATAAACGTTAAAAAAAAAATTAAAAAAAAATGAGTTGGCAGAAATTAAACTCTAAGCAAGTCCTCAAACTGCCACTGTGGTTTATAGTACATTCAGTCGCTCATTGGTTCCACAAGCTTTTACTGAGTGACTGTCAGGTGCTATGTATGAAGACACACGGTGCATAAACTGTTCTGCCTACACCGAAGGTTCAACTCTCAGCTCGAACATTTGTTCCTACCTGAGGCCCTCTCAAAGCCCTGAATTACATTGCCCCTCCGCCAATCTATGTTCCCATATGTGATATACTTCTTCACGCTAATTTAATCATTGATACTTTTAAAATCATCTATGCCTTTGATCATCATTGCTATTGGAAACTATATCTGCCTTATTCACCACTCTGTTCACAGTGCCCTACAGTGGTTGGCACACAGTAACGAATTAATGAAACCTGTTGAATCAATGAATGAATAAACAAACTGAAGAAATGTGTCCAATACTGTGACAGATCAAAACAGAAAAGCAAGCTGCCTGAGGGGCTCAGAAAATCTTCACAAAGGGAAAGACAATCGAACAGGCTCTCAGCAGCAGCGTAAGAGTCTGCCTGGTGAGTAAGGTGCAGGGCATTTGAGGGAAGAAAAAAGCTCTCAAGGATGCACAATCACATCAAGGTCTAGTAGGTTTAGTGATCAGTTGTTAATTCAGTGTGGCCAGAGCACAGGGTGATGAGGCTGCAGATATTAGATCAGGTTAGGGTCACGAGCTGCATGAATTAAACATTTCAGAAGAGAAAACTGGGAGTCAAATGAATGAGATCACGGGCAGAGTCAGAGCCAGGGGAGCGAAATACACAAAGGCATGAAAAGCACAATGTCCATCGGCTGATGCTGCAGCCCTCATTTCACATAAGGCAAGCCCCTCAGGACATTTGGCACTAGTTCAGAGCAGAGGGTAGAATAGCAATCTTGGAAAAAATGAAATAGAACACCCTGGTTCTGATGCCCAGCAGCAGATGGCCTACAGGGCCCATGCACCTTTTCTTTCTGAGGCGGGAATCCAGCCATCATCCCCATGAAGATTCCTCTTGCCAATGTCACAGAAAACCATCTTTTTTTCTTTGGTTGGACCAAAGTTATTTTCTAAATAAACATGAGTAGGTTCAAGAGGTGCTGAGCAAGAAGTCTGTTGGCAGCCAGGTGAGACAAGGACTTGACATAATCCAACCTCTGCACAAGCAGATTCAGCAGAAAGCAAGAAGCTGGCAGGTCACGAAGCACACTGGAAGAGTTCTCTGGAGGAGGAATCAAAATAAATAAATAAATAAGTAGATAGATAGATAGCTAGATAAATAAATGAATGAATGAATGAATGAATGAATAAATAAATAAATAAATAAATCAGGCTTGGGTTCACCGTTAACCAGGTGCAGCAGCCCCAAAGCTGAAGGGCCATCATTAACTCCATTAGCCATGCCATGCACACAAAATAAACCCGGGGAGGTAGAGGCAGGCGAAGAAAAGAAACTGGAACCCCTGAGGGAACGTGCCAAGTTTCACACACTTTCTGGCCAAACCTTTGACCATGGAGATTGAAAGCTGAATCTGATTTTTCAAAAGTGTTTGTCTAAGACTGCCAGATTAAAAGCCACTAAATTTAGGATAAATTGTGGTTAAATATCTTAAAAATATTTTTAATTTATGATTATAATTAGATGCCTACATATGTGGTAGAGATCCAGAGAGATTAACTCCAGTTATCAGAATCGAGTCAAAACAAAACAAAACAAAATTTAGCAAAGTCGTGGTCCTTGATCATCATCTTCCAAATATAATTTTAAGAAATGCATTTTCACTGCCATTTTTAGAAACTCCAATCAATTCCTAGCTCTATGCTTCTGGAGGTTCTTATAGATCTGGCTTCTTCTCTCCTCTTTGCTTATATGCCCTAGGTTTTATTAGAATAAAATTTGTACTTAATTTTTTTAACATATATTTATTTGAGTCTCCATCCTAATCATTGTTCACACACACAGAATCTGGTTCAATACTCTTATTTTTGGAATTCTAACCAATGAAATGACCTGGGGAGGTACAGGTTTTCAAAGATCTTAGAACTGCCTTTCAAAATAAAATCATACCTCCTCACCGTATTTATAAAACAGAAGAGAGTTGGGTCACCCGGGTGGCTCAGTCGGTAAAGCATCCAACTCTTGATTTCGGCTCAGGTCATGATCTCGCAGTTTGTGACTTCCAGCCCTGCGTCCAGCTCTGCACTGATGGTTTGGAGCCTGCTTAGGATTCTCTCTCTCCCTCTCTCTCTCCCTCTCTCTCTCCCTCCCCTGCTCATATGTGCTCTCTCTCTCAGTCTCTCTCTCTCTCTCTCTCTCAAAATAAATAAATAACCTTAAAAAAAAAAAAGAAACGAAAAGTAAACTCTTGTTGAAAGCAGGATGGGGAGGTGAGTGGTGAGAGCCAACAGGAGCACTGCTCACTCGGCGTCCCTTTCACTCCAGAAAAGCTTTCAGATCTCTTCAAATTCTCAGACTGGTTTTGTTGAGAAACCAGTCATGTGGCAGACAGAGGCCTGGACTAAGAATCAGAAACACTGGGCTGCAGTCATGGTGTATCACTAATAAGAAATGGACCTTAAGCACTTTTGTAGAGACTCTGGGCTCAGTCTTCCTCAACTAAAATAACAAGAGTAGAAAAAATAAATCAGAAAGCTCAGTCTAAGTAAACAAATCTTAGTATCCTGAGAACCGAAGTTTCATTCATTTGGATGAATTATGCCTCTTTTATTAAAATCCCAAATGAGGGGCACCTGGGTGGCTCAGTCGGTAAAGCGGCTGACTTTAGCTCAGGTCATGATCTTGCAGTCTGTGAGTTCGAGCCCCGCGTCGGGCTCTGTGCTGACAGCTCAGAGCCTGGAGCCTGTTTCAGATTCTGTGTCTCCCTCTCTCTCTGACCCTCCCCTGTTCATGCTTTGTCTCTCTCTGTCTCAAAAATAAATAAATGTTTAAAAAATAATAAAAATAAATAAATAAAATAAGCATTAAAAAAATTTTAAAAATAAAATAAAATAAAAAAATAAAAGCCCAAATGAAAATTTGGGCTTGTCAGAAACTTTCTGTTCTCTGATTAATAAAAGCCTCCCTTTTTTATACTCTAAGATCATTTGAAATGGCACAGTTTTTATCCACAATGGTCTTTCATCGACAGATGAATGGATAAAGAGTGTGAGGTGTGTGTGTGTGTGTGTGTGTGTGATGAAATATTACCTGTCATTTCTTCTTTTTTTATTACCTATCATTTATGACAACATGGATGAATCTGGAGGGCATGTTGCTAAGTGAAATTAGCCAGTCAAAGACAAATACTGTATGATGTCACTTATATGTGGAATCTAAAACAACAAAAGTTGAATTCCTAGAAACAGAGTAGAAAAGAAGTTGCGAAGGTCTGGAAGGTGGGTGAAATAGGGAGAGGCTGGTAAAGAGGAGTAAACTTTTGGTAACGTGAATAAGGTCTGAGTATCTAACGGGGTGACTAAAGTTGATAATATTGTGCTGTGTAATTAAAGTTTGCTATGAGATTAGAGCTTAAATGTCAAAAAAAGAGGGAAAAAGAGGAAAATATGTGAGGTGATGGATATGTTAATTAGCCTCATGGGGGAAATCCTTTCACACTGCATACATGTATCAAATCATCAAATTGTCTACCTTAAATAGCTTACAATTGTATTTGTCAATTATACCTCCATAAAGTTGAAGCTGCATAGTTAGAATCCTATGCCTGAATGTTTTCCAGTTCTCTTAAAATTCCTTCCCTTTCACAGTTTTGCTGTGGAATTACATCTGTCTGCTCTCCTCTCCTGTTAAGATGCCAGTCCTTCTGAGATCCAGGGAACACATCCGCCAGGCCCAACCTCCTCACTCGTGGTTATCACTTTAGGCTGACACACCATGGACACTTTTCCCCCTCAGTTTCAATCACTTCCACTTCATCAACCAATTCCCCCTTGTGGTTCAGAATTAGGTCCAGACTAACAGTTTCTCCATTCCCTTTCTCTCCCCTCCAGGAGTAGGAATTATCAGAAATTGTCGCCTCCTTTAGACATGTGGGCAGTGAAGCCAAAACCCATAATCTTCCTGGGGCTTAAAGTAGCTCACTGACCACCCCTTATCAGTTGAATGGGAATGAAAATTGGCCAATTTCTAACTTCTGAATTCTCATCAGGACAAACCCATTAAAAGCATTAGCATATAGAGTGGGGCTTGCAGGAGTCACTCAGCAGCCTTCCCCTGGCCCTCAAGGATGTACTGACTCGGCTGTCATTCAATGGTCCGGACGGGCCTGTTGCTTCACTTGGAACTTCTTGTGCAACCCCTGGGTGCCTGGCACATTCTTTCTCTTAAATACAGGTGAATGAATGGGGACAAGCAAATCTGTGACGTTTATGAGAGGTCCACAGGTACAAAAGATGGCCATGCCTCCCAGATTTTTCATCACGTCTTTATTTCCCTTCATAGTTCCTAATGGAGTCTCCACTTGGACGTCCCCAGTCACTTCAAATACGTCATATACAAAATCAACATTATCTTGGTACCGAAATAGTTCGCTTTCCCAAACTCCCATTCATTATTGCTCCTGTTCTCCAGCCTCTGTGGCTGGGGTTACCTAAGACCATTCTCTCCTCCACGACCTTTTAGTTAAAGCTCATTCTGCTAATATTATTGGTAATATTTATTATTGGTAAAAATAAATTTGTTATTGGGAATAATTTATTATTGACAATAGGTCATGGGAAAATGTACCCACTTTAAATGTGTTTTTTTTCTTTTAATTAAAAAAAATGTGCAAAGCAAAGTACAAGCTAGGGAATTTTGAAGGATTCATGCATTTTGACGGTTTATTTAACTTCTCATGAGTTCCAACACAATCTGAGGGTTAAAGAACTGTAATTAGGGAGGTTGCCTGATAAATGGTTTTTCAGAGAAACATTTTTGAATGTCCATTTGCTAACTGGTTTTTCTTTCTATGCCAAATGCATTAAGAGTTTGTCATATTTTAAACATAATGTAACAGGTACAAATTCCACAGAAAAGTAGACATTAGAGAAGTTTTGACCCTAGTTTTCTTAGAAATTATTAGTAGTTATTATTTTCTCCAAATCGATATCCACAACCTCATGTGCAAAGCCACAGGGATGGCCTGGCATCTAGTCTGACTGGGGGCTAAGAAAGGAAATAGCATGGAGGCCGGGATCCCCGCTAAGCTTCAGGGTGCTCAAGGAAATCTGTGAGAACCTCTCCCTATATCTTTCCAACAGAAAGCTGAATTATTCTAAATCTCACACTGTGAGAAGGATACAAAATAATGAAGATTTTAAAAATCAACCCAGGAGCAACAGGCAAAGATTACTGCAGAGAAAGAAACCACATAATGGGCCCAAGTGGTTTCCTTGCTTCCTGGTGTCGCTGGGCGAAGCTTTTGGAAGCACAAAGCCTGCTTCGGTTGCTAACATCCCACATTCAGATGCAGAACCATGCACTCCATTGGAGGCAATGCAGATTTAGAGGAGTAAACGGAGGTGCCCAGGGCTTGAGGAAAATGTGGACTTCGTTTTTGAGAGTAATGGGAATGAGAACGGGAGCCATTTGAAGTAGCAGAGACCTGAAAGAATCCTAATTGCCGGGCTCAACCTAAGATTAGAACTAGCAAAATTACTTTCCAGGTTCAAAGGGAGGGTGTCTTCAGGAATTGTCACACACGGCCAGACCCCACACTGCTGGGCAGATTGTGTTTTAATTTCAGAGCTGTGCCTCTGCACATTTTTTATGCCTGATGAGATCTTAAAGAAAACTCTCCATTTATATGGGCCTTAGTTGTTTTCCTGTTTGTTTTTAATTGTTGTTGTTTGCTTTTTGGTTTGTTTGTTTTTGTGGGGTTGTTTTTTTTTTTTCTTGTTGCTGTTGTTAGCTGTGGGGCAAATTATTTGGTGTTTTTTTTCTGCGATGTGCAGAGAGGATTAATTTGGGGGTTTGGTGTTTTCCTCAGTCACTGTGGCTATTTGGAGGCAGAATAAAAAATTGCAGTATCTGTTCTTCAAAACCTTGGAAATGATCACATTTCTGATGATCTACGGCTTTTTTTCCTACCCCCAGCAGTGATCGCATTCCTGACATCGTAAGCCACACCATTAGAAGAACTGAATCATTTGTTTGTACATTAACTCTGTTCTTCTGAGAAAAGGGGTCACTATGGACATTAGGTTAGGTGAAGCTGCTTGGGAATAACTTGAGAAATTTTTTTTTTGTTTTTTTGAGACAGAGAGAGACAGAGCATGAACGGGGGAGGGGCAGAGAGAGAGGGAGACACAGAATCGGAAGCAGGCTCCAGGCTCTGAGCCATCAGCCCAGAGCCCAATGCGGGGCTGGAACTCACGGACCGCGAGATTGTGACCTGAGCCGAAGTCGGACGTGTAACTGACTGAGCTACCCAGGCGCCCCATCTTGAGAAAATTTATGAGCGACCCAGAAGAGGTCAGACTGCAGATGGAGAAGATGGGTTCTTGGGTTCTATCATGTTTGTTTCCGTTTTGTTTTCTTCTGCTGTTTTGTTTGTTGGGGGTTTTTGTCCCGCAGGTGAAGGTGGTGAAAGATGCAATTGGTTCCCTGCTCAGATTCCCTCTACCGAATAGGTCCACCGGTCCCGGGCGTCTGTGATTATGGTGTATGGTGATTCACAGCGGCCCAGGCCCTAACTTCAAGACTTGTCCTTAGTAGACAAGAACCCCTTCTCACCGAGGAAATTACACTCACACACCCCTCTTGGCCCCAGCCCCCAGGAGGCAGCCCACAGTGTCTTAGAGCAAGGAGGTGGGAGAGGCTTGTGCTGCCCCTTCTGGACAACTCTGCACAGTTATTAATGCTCCAGAAGTCCCTCTTTCAAACAGGTCAGGCTGCCAAGGCCAGACTTGCCCTTTCCCCATCTCTAGCCTCACCCTTTCACAGGTTGTTTGTTTTGTTTTGTTTCTTGAAGAACACAATAAATCAAGGGCACAGGAATGTCACAGGCTCTGATCCTTGAAAACCCAAATTAAGACAGGTGCTGGGTTGTTTTTGTTTTTGCTTTTCCTTTCTTGCCATAGATTTAATACTCTCTATAATATAGGCAAATCATTTCATGACGATGAGAAACCTAAACCAGATTATTAACTACTTAAGGGCTTACTGCTTTAGGTCCTGTGGGAAAACACTATGAGAGGCAGTTCCAGCCCACAGGGGAATGACATTTGGATGGAAAACCATAACAATGTATAAACAAATCAAATGGTAAAAGTAAATCTTTGAAGATGACACCAGCTATGTCAAGACAGCACATGATTAATCGCCAAATGTGGAGACAGTTGCTACAGAATTCGGTACCACCAAAAGTCAGGCGAATTTGGTTCTGTTTTGCTTCCTGTGGGTACGGGCACGAGTTGCTTGCTTTCTCTGGGCCTCAGTTTTATTAGCAAAATGAAGGTTAATGGCTGGATAACCCCACAGGCCCTTCTCAGCTCTGTACTGTGTGACCTAGTAAGTGTGCTGCCTGGGGCTAAGGTGGCTTCAGGGACGAAGTCTATGATGTCAGAGAAGGACAGAGTGCATTACAGATAAAGTGAGAACATGTACAAAAGAGCAGAAGTAGGAAAGCAAGTCCATTCGGGCGACTGGCATTAGAGCATTTTGGCAGAGCGTCTTGGGAGGGTGGTAACACCAATGGGAGCCAAATGGGAAAAGTATTTAATGCCAAGGTTAAGAAACATAGATCTTGTGCTATAAAATATAACATCATCTCATTAGCAGGGCAAGGATGGCACCCTGCTGACCTTTTCTACACCCTTAAGGCCACCTGCATATACTCTATGCAGGCATAATGTACCATCTGCAGTTTCTGGAAAATACCAAGGCCTATCATGCTCCAAGGCCTTTGCACATGCCATTCATTAGCCAAGAACACAGCCCCCTCATTACCTCCTTATTAACCCATTTCATTAAGAAAGAAAGAAAGAAAGAAAGAAAGAAAGAAAGAAAAAAAAAAAGAGAAATCTCCTTTCTTAAAACTCAGTGTAACTACCATGTGCTGTTTGAACCCCGCCTCCCCCACGGCCACCAGGCACAACTTGTTACTGCCTTCTCAGTAGCCCCCTGGCACTTTGTCTTTATCTATAATACCACTTGCCACGTTGTATTGTAATGATCCATTCTCATACTTTCTTTACTCATTAGCAATTCACACGTTCTTTGAGGTTAAAAGCTGGGTCCTCTTCGTGTACCATTTCACCCCACTTTCTTCGGCCCCCCACGATACGTCGGCTCTAGTGCAGTCCCTGACAAACAGCAGGGAGCTCAGAAATCCTGTTAGAATGAGTGAATCTGGACCACATAATATCTTGCATGGGCCCTGGGCACTTCTGCCTTCTTGGGTCACTTTTTTCCATTTTTTAAAATTCTATCTTATAATCATATTGGTATAAAGATGAATATATTAATATCATCTATTAAAACATTTTCTTTTGTGGCGCCTGGGTGGCTCAGTTGGTTAAGCGTCCGACTTGGGCTCAGGTCATGATCTCACGGGTTGTGGGTTTGAGCCCTGTGTCGGGCTCTGTGCTGACAGCTCAGGGCCTGGAGTCTGTTTTGGATTCTGTGTCTCCCTCTCTCTCTGTCCTACCCTGCTCACACTGTTTCTCTCTCTCAAAAATAAATATTTTTTAAAAATTCATTAAAAATTTTTTTCTTTTACCTAAGTTAATTTTTTCCTTCTGATTTTAAACTAAAACATTTTTGTGTGCTCCTGAAAATACTGTGGATACCACTTACTATGCATACTGAGCCTAACAGATAAGCCACTCCTGAAATAAATGGCCAAATTTTTTAATCAATGAAAGTCATCTTACAAATATTTATCTTTACTTACATATGCTGATTTAGGTTTATTTCATCTGTTCTAAGATATTAAATGTTTGATTATATATTCCTTTGGCTTTATTTTCTTTTCCTTTTTTTTTTTTTTTTTTTTGCCACAGTAGTTATTTTTTTAATCATATGTAACATCATGGGAAATTTAATAAAAATGTTCGTGTGAAACACTACTCAGTCTGTTTTGGATAGCAATTTAAAATGAATGGTCAAAATTATCACTAGGAGGGCACCCTACCATTCTTTGAATAGAACAAGAGAAATGTATTAAAAATCAAAAGGGAAAAATTAATTTCATAGTATAACATAAGGAATGATGATTTCAAACAGCACTGTATATTATTAGTTCATAACGACTAGCTACAAAATGTCAAGAAAATTAGATTTCAGATGGTAGATGAGGTTTGTCTCACTGAAAAAAGGGTTTTAATAAATATTAAGCACAGAAGTATTTGGGGATGATGAAGATTCGGTAATTAAGCATTGAACATTCAGTGATCCATTTGACACGAAAGAATTAAAGACACAAAAAATTGGTTAGCTAAATGCAACTGCCAAGGGGGTTGAACTCACTATTTTTGTGCTCTAAAGAATAATAATTCATCTAGTAGCAAATCTTTCTTCCCCGCTTACAAGTTAGAAATACTGCATATCAGGATGAAATAGGATTTTTGAGACACAGATTCTTAGAAATGAGGCAGGTCTTTAGCAACCTGCTTCCTACTCTGTATAGAAATAACATCTTCAGCATTCCTGGAAGATGTTAGTGGTGGCTACGATATTCTCAGAGATGGGAAACCCACTGTCTCACAAAGCAGCCTGTTTGCTGCTATAAGTCTAACTTTTTAAAAAATACCCTGTTCATGTCAAGCAAAAAAATATACTCCTCTCCCCACCAAAAAGTACACAAAGATTAACATTTCACTTATGTGTTATTTTGGGGGAATTATGGATAGAACAGGATTGATTCAGTTTCCAGATTAGCAAACTATACCCTTAGGCACTAAGATACTTTTTTTTTTTTTTTTAATCTTAAACAGTTTTTGATTGGCATCTTTCAGGTTGTGTAGAATAGTGGACAGAGTGGAGATTTTTTAATCAGAGAAATCTAAGTTTGAATCCTGGCTCACTTATTAGCACTTGTATGACCTTAAGGAAATGGCTTAAACTCTGGAAGTTTCATTTCCTATCTCCAAAACCTTGAGCATTGAGAGGATTAGAGATAATGGATGTAAAGCACCTAGCATGGTTTTTGCTACAAAGTAAATACTCCAAATATGCCGGCTACAATTTGTTTGTCTCCTTAAACATTTGACATTTTAATGATTTTAATAAATTATGAGCATTTATTATTATAGAGCATTTTGAAATGAGTCGCAATGTTTATTATTGCTATAAAAGTATCCTAAACTGCTTTCTCTGGCTTTATGGTTGCTTTTAAAAATACTTCTCTAGCCCTCCTGGCTATCAGATAATTCTGTCCCTGTGTCAGCCTTTCTCACTACCATTTCTGTGTCTCCTCACTTAGTTTTTTCCAGTCTTGGAAACAAACAAATTAACCAACCCAAATTTGTTAGAATTGTGTTTTTTAAAAGTGCCTCCGGGTTCTGCATAGAAAGTCTAAGAAACTCTTAAAGAGTTTAGTATTACCATTTCAGAGCCTACGGTTTAGCTCAAGTGTCTTTGGCTCATATTTTAGCCAATGCCAGAACATTTTCCTACCTCTAGGCTCATGACTGTCTTTCAGAAGGTTGCAACTGTCAGATAACTGACCTGTAGATAAGTACTGAGGATAGAAAGATGGTGGGTGAGTGAATAGATGGATGGATAAATAGATGATAGATAGATGATAGATAGATAGATAGATAGATAGACAGATAGATACTTGTCTTATGAGGTACGAACTAAAATTTTCAAATTGTTGCAATGAAAGATGGTTTAGTCAATCTGTATGCCCAAGGTACTGGAATCACATCTCTATTTTTCATCTGTAAAATGGAGCAAAAAACATTGAATCTGACCTATTTCAAACTGAACTATGAAACAGCATAGGTCATATAGGAAAGATATAAAGAACAGACATGAAGGTGCCTTATAAATACAACTTGTCAATGCTATTATGTATTTTGCACCTATCCCTTAAAAGGTGGATGAGGAATTTATTTGCATTTTTATCTAGTAGAGTAAAAATTAAATATGTTGGCTTTCAGTTATATGGCTCCTTCTTTTCTTGAGATCCCACTGTTATGGTTTCTTTCCAACACCTTTCTTTTTTTTTTTTTTTAATATTTTATTTATTTTGAAAGAAAGAGAGCCAGAGAGAGCAAGTGGGGAGGGACAGGGAGAGAGGGAAAGAGAGAATCCCAAGCAGGCTCCATGTTCAACATGGAGCCCCATGCAGGGCTCCATCCCATGACTGCAAGATCACACGACCTGAGCCGAGAGGAAGAGTCAGAGGCTTAACCGACTGAGCCACCCAAATACCCACTTCCAACACCTTTCTAAGCAGAGTTCCACGCACAGATCCCGTTTGTGAGCCCTGCCCCTAAACTGTGTTGTGATTTCGTACTGTGATATGCAAAGTGTTTTTTAGCAATACCATGTCATGCCTGACTTGTTTACTAGTGAGTAAAAATAAAATATCTTTGCTTATTTTTTTCTTCTATGAAGTCTAATAATATTCCATCCAATGATTCTACTAAGTAAAAGGAAAAATTCATATAAAATCATCCTCTGATTAGATCTCCTCTTCTTTTTTTAATGGTGTAGGCGATACCTGAGTGCAAAGACCCTCGTGAAGAAATAAAACGTAGATTTCCACTATCATGTGAAAAGATTCAAGTTGAACGAAGTGTAAATATCCCTGTGGGAAGTACTTACCTATTGCTGTGTGACAATTTACCCCCAAATTTAGCAGCTTAAACAACCACCGTTCATTACCTCAGAGCTCTTGTGGGTTGGGAGTCTAGGTGTGGCTGACCTGAGCGCCTGGGGCTCGAGGCGGGTCAAGCTGTTGGCTGCTGCTGCAGTCACGTCAAGATTCAGCTGGCAGTGGAGGACCTGCTCCCAGTCCTGCTCGAGAGGCTGTTGGCAGGAGGCAGAAGCACTTCCTATGCACCCGTGTGGGCCTCTCCACGGGTTGCGCGACCGTCCTCCCAATGGGGCAACTGGCCATTAGAGAAAGAGACAGAGAACAGGGGGAGAGAGGGAGATGAGAGTGAGTAGGAGAGACGCCCCAGAGAGTAGTCAGGAAGCAAGTCACAGTCTTTTTGTAACTCAGCCTCAGAAGTGCCGTCCCACTTCTGCCGAGTTACGTGCATTAGAAGGGAATCACCTGGGTGCGCCAGAGCGTCTGACTTCCACCCAGGTCATGATCTCGCAGTCCAGGAGTTCGAGCCCAGCGTCAGGCTCTGTGCTGACAGCTCACTGGAGCCTGCTTCGGATTCTGTGTTTCCCCCTCCCTCTGCCCCTTCCCCACTCATGCTCTGTCTCTCTCTCCTTCAAAAATAAGCAAACATTTAAAAAAAGGGGGGGGGGGCCTAGAATCACTGCATCCTGCCCACATTCGGAGGAGGCAGGGATTACACAAGGGTGAGAATACCAGCAGATGGGACAGGGCAGGGAAGGGGGGGCGGTCACTGAGGGAAATTTTAGAGGCTGCCCTACTGCGGTGGGATAAACTGTCTGGGGTTTATAATTACTCAATTTTTATTTACCTTGAAGGTTTGGATAGCACATAGCTTTCTTTTTTTAATTTTTTTTTTTTGTTGTTGTTAGTTTAACTAATGATCTTTCAACAGAATGGTAAACTGGGTTCCTGTTGTATTTACTACAGAAACATCCTGGTTAAGCTAATACCAAAAAACATCCCAGCAAACACAGTCTTTTGTTATATACAGCCCTTGTGACATATATCAATTTCCAGTAAAATTATCTGTGTGCATGTCTCCCTCTGTCCGAGGGAGCAGGGCCCTGTGAGCTCAGGGCCGTAATGGAAAAGGGAGCTAACATTCACTGAGCCCCTTTGAAGGGGCAGGCCCTGTGCTAGATGTGTTTACATAAATTATTTTTAATCTTCACCCAAACTTGCTAAGAAGGCCCTCTTACCCACAATTTATGAGTGAAGAAACTAAGGTTAAGTCACTAGCCCAAGGCCACACAGGTAAAAAATGGCAATGGAGCTGGAATTAAAACCAAGGTTACAGGTGTCCAAAGCTCATACTATGTCCACTGATAAACCACACTGTGCCCATGTCATTGTGCCAAGGCCTTAATTGTCCCCAGGAAATATTTAATGAACAAATACTTCTAAAAGGCTTATGAGCAAAAAATTTAAAAAATAACAAATCAGTGGTAATAAATATGTTGTAGCCTGACATATATCCCCCTCATAATTCATGTGTTGGAGTTCTAACCCTCAATACCTCAGAATGTGACTGTATTTGGAGATAGGGCCTTCAAAGTAGTAATTAAATTAGAGTGAGATCATTAGGGTTGGCCCCAATCCAACCGGTTTCCCTAATCTAACTGGTTGGCCCTAATCTAACTGGTTTCCATGGAAGAAGAGAAAACTTGGACGTGCAAAGAGATGCTAGCAATGCAGGCACACAGAGAAAAGCCCATGAGAGGGCCCAGAGAGAATAGGGCTGCCTACAAACCAAGAAGAGAGGCCTCGGTAGACATTAAATCTGTCCACGCCATAGTCTTGGACCTCTGGCCTCCAGAGCTATGAAAAAATAAATGTCTGTGGTCTAAGCTACCCAGTCTGTGGTATTTGGTTATGGCAATCCTAGCAAACTAATGCTTCACATCTATATATACCTATACACCTTTGCTCACGCATTCATATGTACATGCAAATACACTAACATATAAAAATAGAACATATCAGAGCAGAGACATGTAATATAAACATATTATGTATAAGTTTGAAATTCTTAAAATGAAATTTTATACAAGATACTAAGTAACATTTTCCATATTGGGATTTGTGTTAGGTTAGTTAACTAGGTATTACGCTAGATTCCTTTACCTGTCATTTTCCAAGAACTTCTGAGGCGCTCTGGTGGGTGGCAGAGAAGCAGTTAGGGCATGAGCAAAGAGAATTGGACTCAGACAAACTGGCTTTAAGTTTTGGCTCTGTCATTTATTTTCAGCTCTATGACCTTGGGCAATATGCTTAGGCTTTCTAAGCCTGTACTTCCTCATTTTTCCACTTCAGCTAACATTTCTTGAGTATCTACTACAGGCCAGACTGTGCACCGATCGCTTTTGCATAAATCATCTCAATTTGTAAAATGTGATAACAATGCCACCTAGCAGAGCTGCTGTGATGATCAAGTGGGATAATGCGAATGCGAGAGCTTTGCAAACTGCGGAGGCTCGTGCAGGTATCAGGGTGTGTCATTTTTCTGTTTTCTACATCAGTGCTTCCAAATGATAAAGCTGTAATTTTGACCTTAGCAACAACTGCTCATCTAGTTTTATTCTCTAGCTAAATGATCCAAAGGTAATCTAGGAGTTATATTAATCATTCCCAAGCTCAGCTTTAAACCTATCACTCCCCTGCTGAATAAACAAATAAACTTCAAAACCCTGAATCATATCCAAAATACCTGCATAATGTGTGAATGTTAGGTCTTCCATGATCTAGCCTCAATCTACCTCTCCAGCTTTACCTCCCATCATGTATTCTGCATCAGGTTTCCAACAAAGCAAAATGATTAGCCAGCCACCTATTCAAACCCCGAACTTTGCAGCCTTATGTCCTTCTCCAGAGAAGGGGATTCCCTTCTCTGGTTTGCTATTGCCGATACATGTGAAACGTGAGCACACAGCCTGGGATGTAGCGTGTTCTCAATAAATGGTACCTGCTGCTATCTTCCCTACAGCTGCTACCATCACGCAAATCAGTGAAATATTTCCTCCACTACAAACCTTGCAAGTTACAGATGATTTTGCTCTCCTCTGCATGTCTGGAGCACTATATCTTAAACTTTTGGGGATTTTAGTCATTTTCTAGAATATACTTAAGTTACATATCCATCCATTCAAAATATATGTTAAGAACCTACTTTGTGAGAAAACCTATGTTAGAAAGGATACTTGGACAAGATGCGCCTTTGCTAAGAGAGCTTGAAATCTAATGGGGGAAGAAGACAACGAATCGGACATACTCATATTGCACCTGGATCATACAGCCAGCAGCGGTATCTGCACTTGTCTCCCTGCTTCTAGCACCTTTATAGCCTGTCCTCAGCACAACAGCTAGTATACATCAGATGGCATTGCTTCTCTGCTAGCAACCCTGCCACGGATCTCTATTTTACTCATTTTCATTTGCAGGGTCCTGGGGGACCCCATTGCCACCTGACCTTGTGAAACTCTCCTGCTTTCATGCCCTGCTATTGTCTAGCCACCCTGGCCTACTTCTTGTCCCTCAACCTGCCAAGCTTGCTCTCACCGTTGGTACTGACCATTCCCTTAGCCTGGAATCCTTTTCCCCAGGTATCTGCTTGGCTAACTTCTCTTTTAAGTCTTTGCTCAAATACCACCTTCTGAAAAAAGCCAACTTTGATCACGCTGTTTACCTGGCTACGCAGCCCTCTCATTTACCCTGATCTGTTTTTCCTTTGTCTGTTGTATGTACCCCCTTCTGGCCACTGCATACCTAGCTAAATTACTATGTTCATTGCTAACTGTTCGGCTCTCCTCTTTAGCTCTGCGGCAAGGAGCAGGAATATCTTTTTTTATCCTCGATGTACTTATGGACCTAGAACAGTGTGTAAAACAAAGTAGGAGCCCTATGTTCAGTTTCCATATTTTTGTACCCTCAGAGTACCTAGCATGGCACAGTACAGCTAGGACACCTTGAATGAGTATTTGTTATTGGCTCACCTTTAGTCTCTTTAAATCATACGTCCGGTATTTCCTAGGGCCTTCATTGTTCTATGATCCACTTTTATCTTTTTACATTTCTGGTAGAATATATTTCAAACAGATTGTGTGCGTGCGTGTGTGTGTCAGTATGCGTATATATCAGGATTTCAGGTATTATTTTATGAACATGTGAGGTTTTAAGGAAAAGTTTTGCTTTTAAGTTTTATAGAAGTCATCAAAGTACACACTACATGTTTTTCAGGCCTTTTTTTTTTTTCATACTCAAGGCATTGATGTACATCATGGGCATTTGTCATTGGTAGAGCAATATATCTAAACACATATTAGAGGGGGAAAACCAATATAACTCAGAAAATATTTAATGAATATCTACAATGTGAAATATTTTACAGGTTTTACAAAGAGGGAAAGAAACACTTCTACTCCAAAATTGCTTGTAACCTCCTGGGTGAGAGAAATATATGGACAACTCACTATAAAACAAAACCAATATGAAGAAAAATACAAAGTGGTGTGGGGTAACTTGTTAAATTATGCTCATCTGAAAAGAGACATTCATCTTTCTGTGATCTTCAGCCAAACCCCTGCCCTCGGTAAGCTCTGTCCATAAATAGGTTAACAGTCAACAAACTAGAAGTTCCATTAATCAGAATGCCTTGCTCCTCCAACTTGTCCAGTAACAAAGGAGCTGGTGTTCTTTCATTCTTTTGTGCATCTATGCTACTTTCGAAAGGCAATGTAAGTAATAACCCTGAAGCTAGACTTTAAAGCTGATCACAGTTATTTAGTAACTTGACCCCCTCTCCCCCATCTCCCCTCCATCCTGATGGATTTAGACAGGGGCTGCTCTGAGTTCCTTTGTAAGAATTTATGCTCAGGATGACTGATTGACAAGTGGAGCTTTTTCCTTTTCTGGGGGAAAAGAAATTTCCAGGGTCATGCTCCTGGTATTTGCAAAGAGCTCTAAAAGCTCCAGAGAGCGAAAGAGTCAAAATTGACTTCTTGCTGATGATCACAAACTTCATGACAAGGGGGAAAAAAAAAAAGGGAGATTGAGGCCGCAGTTCCGAATGTCAGGATAACTACCGAGGAGGCCGATTTTGAAACAGGCTTCCAGATAAATAGGAAGTTATATACTCAACTAGAAACCACAGGCATTAGATAGAGGGTGCAGAGGCTGAAGAACTTCCACCCCAATCAAGATGGCATCTGCACGAGCAGCCTGTCAAGAGAGAAGGATGACCCTGAACTGTGTGGGTGGCTTTCTTTAAAAAAGACACAATGCCCATCCGAGTTTACGTGAACTTGTTATTCCTTCAGTATTATACAGTGTGTGTCCTCGTACGTGTTTGAGTTGTTGCGGGAACAAAATTATATTTCTATCACCCACATTCATATGCCTACAAACTGTCTCTGTATTCTAATATTCATCCTGATTTATTTATAAGGGCCTGCAAAATTCATGCTTTAGTGAGGAAATGTTTTAGCTCTTCAGATCTCTTTTGTGGTCATTTTCAAAACCGAAATGACTGAAAGGTGGGAGTTTCAAGCTCCATTCGCTTCTAGAGAAAAAAAAAAAAGAGTTCTATATACTTTAGATCTTCATTTTTAACAACAAAGTCCTGGATTTTGAATAGAGATATTTTTATCCCCAGGAAATAATCTTCTTTAGAAAAAAAAAAAAATAGCTGGAAAAAAAAAAAACTAGTTATATTGGTATGTGTTTAAGCCTTTATATTGAGAAGGGAGATTATTAGCATAGTGGTTTGAGAAAATAAGTAGGATTCCTGTTTAATGAAACCCATTTTCATTACTGCTTGGCTTCGTGACTAGATAGCCAAAGGCAGGGAGGGTGTGGAAACTGGTGGTGAATGAAGCTGCTTTAGAGGCTCAGAGAAATGAGCTGATCACCCTGAAGTCACAGGAGACAAAGTGAGAGGACACAGGACCTGAAAAGCCTTGAAGAGAAACTCTGAGAGGATGGCACGAGAAAGGGATTGGCTCCAACGTGTGTCCACCATGTGCACGATACCGGGAAAGCTTCTCCGACTCACGCTGCGGAGGAAGCTTCAGGTACGTTGCCCGTTCCGTGATTTCCTCACTAGCAAACACGACGTAATCACCAGTGAGAATGAAAACCGTCAGATTTCATGCGATACCATTCCCAGGAATTCATTTCACCCTGGAACAATCGCTAGTTTTACCATCAAAGCTCAGAAGCAAACAAAATAAAACTATGCTCATTTAGCTTTGCACCAAGAAAGCACCAAATGCACAGGAATCGTGAATGGTTAATGAGAATGTATAGAGGCCTAAAAATGGACGTTTCGTGTATGAGTGTCCGATTTAGGGAGCAGCCTTTAATGAGGGATGCAAAACATGAATGTAAGATCTGGTTCATCCCCCAAGAAAGAAAGTTCAAATCATTATGGCCAACCGTAAAATGAAGAGTAAATAAATACCTACTTCCCATTTGACAGAGGGATATTAAAAGGTTTAATTCAATAATTGACATAAGGGGCATTGAGTTATTCAAATAAATGAGGTTACATAAATGGGAAGAATCATAAACTTTCACATCCATGTGTCATTCCTGATCCTCCGGTCATTAAGCAAGGTCTGTACGGAAGTATTTTCCCCATAAATCATTTTCTGAACATCAAGTTAAAAACCCCAGTGCCCTGGAAAACATAAAGAAGAGCCACCCTATATAATTAGTTGAGAATGGAGTTCTGCTAGCCACTCCTCCAGTGCCAACACTGTCATACAGCCTCAAAAACATTCAATCAAGTCATCCAGTTGTTTACAAATCAGATGCAAACCCAAATACTGCAAGGTTAGCCTGTTCTTCAAATAACTACACTTCTGGCACAATTCCACAGCAAACTAGAAATACAGAGATTCAAGAGGTTCTCTGTTGTTACTAATCTTTCCACTCCAAATTATGCTGCTGCTCCTGTATTTTCTGCAACATTTGCTCTTTTTCAGGTGGAGTTGACAATTCTGAGGTCACACTGAGTCGTCAATGGCAAGCTGACAGTAGGACATGGCTGTTTGAGCTAAGTTACTAATAAGTGAACCCATGGAGTGCCATTTCATTAGCGAATGTATCATTAAAAGCATCACCTCCATGACTTACTCATTGTTCTTTGCCCAGCCTGGTCCCTGCCTTGAAGCCTTAAAAATAAAGAAACCATGCTAGCCTAGTGAAGGGCTGGGACCAGCTAATTAGTGGCCCCCTTCCTGCATATTCTCTTCTCTCTACGGGCACAGAGCAAGAGCACTTCTCTCCCCACCCACAACTATAGTTATGAATGGATTTGTTTGAAGAAAAGAGGGAGGAGGACAGGAGATAATGAACCAAATAAGAGAAATAAAATCAAGGATCAAGGACAACAGCAGCTTGGGTCCAGCGGCCCAGGATCAATAACTATACTGATGATAGTATAGTTACTGCTTGATCTTATAAGTTGATGTTGGGGTCAATCAGCCCTGGATATAAGCCCATCTCCACCACTTACTGGCTCTGTGACCTCAGGCAAGTTACCTGAGGTTTCTAAACCTTACTTCCCACATTTATAAAATAAGAATAATCAGAATATCTGTCTCCAATGAGACACTTAATGTAAAGCACTTAATGCAAATGCCTAACTACTACTATTAGCTTCAATATTTGGCACTGACATCTCTAAAATGACTCAAACATTTCCTCCCCAGGGTCTACTGGGACATCTTACATTCCCCATGCCCTAACGACCTTGTTGTCAGTCTGAATCCAGTCTCCAAACTTTGTGCTCTCCAAACACTTCTTTCTCACAGTACTTACTAATCCATAGTATCTCCTGTTCAAAATCATAAATACTTGAGGACAGACACAGCTGAAAACAAAGTCACATCTTTCAAGACAGCTTACTAAGAACATTATCTAGGAGGCAAGGCAATTGGGTATGTTATGAAATAGAGAGAAACTTGACCTGGAAAAGCCTTCATTTATTCTTCAACACACACTTATGAAGAACTTCCTGTATGCCACGTGCTAAGATAGAGTGGTAAACAAGATACAGATTCATTACAGTCGTGATAAATGTTTCAATGCGTCATAGTCTTGAGGCCGTTGGAGGTTCTCCTTGAGGAATGATATATTAGGCAACTATGGCTGCAATTAATGCCACATAATAAACCACCTTACAAACTTGGTGGCTTTCAACAGCAAGCACTTCTTATGCTGACAGGTCTGCAGGTTGTCTGGGGCACCTCTGCTTCAGGTTCGGGTGCCTGGGATTGGCTACGAGTCTTGGGTCAGATGCATGTCTGCTCTGTGTGTTTCATTCTGGGGCCCCAGGTGAAGAAGCAATAACAGCATAGGACTTGCTCGCCTCATGATGAGCAGAGGAACCCAAGTGGGCAGGCCCAACCTCATGAGCATACTTAAGGCCTTTGCTAGTGTCATATCCTCTAATGGTCCAATGGCCCAAAGCAAGGCAGGTGGCCAAGCCTAACATCGATGGAATGGGAAATATATGCCACCTACTCTAGCTCCCTTGAGAAACAGTCTCTCCTTGAGCAAATTTTAGTCAGGTTCCCCTGAACTCTCTTGACAACTAGCACCTAACTTTTGGGCTGCTGTGTTCATTCCTGCATTGTCCAATTTTGCAAGAATCCTAAATCACTTTAATCAGAATCTCCCATCCTCCACTGTTGACCCTCCGTATCTATCAGGTTCTCAATCTCTTCCATCCCAGGTGATGTTTGATCACCAGCCTTCTTCTCTAGCCCCCCTACCATGTCCCTTGAAGACATGGGCAGTGCATCCCAATGGTTGTAACGGTATGTCGAGGGACTTTTTCCCATTCCTAAAGAGAATTCTGTGAGCCTTAAAAGGCTATAGAGGACAATATGACTACATGTTACAAATGGTAGCACTTATTCTCCTTAATTGAAATGTAGGAGTACTGTGGAACAAGGGCAAAAGTAGGATTTGTCTATCTATCATTGTGACAAATGGACAGTTTATCGCCTTGCATTTGCTCAGCACTGCAGGAAAAGGGTAGAAGTTCAGAAAAATCTATTTCCCACAGAGCAATTATCAATTTTAATATTAAATTTTAAAATGATTTTTAATTTATCAACTGGCCCCTGAATTCAGGGTGGGCACTGTCAGATCTCTGCCTTGGATATTAGGCTGATGATGGTTCATATCCAAAGTCCATAGATAATGAACACTTTGTAAATCTGTAGTGCAGTTCTTTCTCCCCGCCCCCCCATTGTAAATTAATTGATCTTTTTTGCCATTAGGGAGATAATCCACTGCTGTACTTTTCTCTCTGTCTCCTTCACTTCTTTTTTTTGGTTCAAACACAAAGCAAAACATTCCCAAATACAACCCAATTTTAATTAAAGCTACCCTGGTCCCTGGAAAAGCTGTATCCTCCTGCTTCACTGAGACTTTAAAGTTTCCTGCTTTGATGCAGTGTTGAAAGAGCAATAAAACAGGGGTGAGCGGCTTTAAAGTGAGAGGTCAGAAAAGTATTTGTCTCCTTTTGCCCTTCACTCTCTTGGCAGTAGAACCTTCCTCTGGTCCACAGTTCAGAGTCCAGGAGAAAAATCTGCATTCAGTAAAACCACAGACCAAAGTCAAATCCTGCTCACCAAATCTCACACATGGGAAACGAAGGCTGCTGCCACCCTGCGTGGCCTTGACTTGAGGCACACAATTCAAAAGCGTTTGTGGAGGTCAAACACTGGGATCCAGAGCTGTGCATTTTAGTTAACAAAAATTTAACTTTTCTCCAGTGCTTAAAAAAGCACCAAGGTCCGATCCAGGTTTAAGATGCATAACAAAGCGATTGAAATTCTCTTCACTAATCAGGTGAACTGACTGAGAAATTAATATACTATATTAATTCCTAGTCTTCCACATAACTTCTGAAAGTCTAAATATACCATGACTTCTTTTTTTTCCCCACCTTTCAGAATTGCTCTAATATCTCTAAAAGCCCATTACACCGTGGGAGAACTGAACAGAGTAATTAGTAGATTATTGTCAAGATTAGTGAATCCAAAGGTAAGCTCCTTATCACAGCTATCTTCTTTGGCAAAAATATTCTTATCATTTTATATGGAAATGAGAACAACCAACTACACAATAAATAGTGGGTATAATTTTCTCCCCAATTTAATGGAACCTAATGGGCCTACAGCTCCATGAAGGTAAGTGCGGCGTCTGCTATAGTCACTGCATCATCTTCGGCACTTTGCACAATGCCTGGTGCGTGAGAGGCATCAAAATATTCCATGAATGAATAGATCAATATTTAAGTGTATACATACATGAAGGAATATGTAAATGACTGCCAAGCCAGCACAAGACTGTTGAATAACACAAAATAACCCAAATCAGAAGAAAGGAGAGAAAACCTGGTTGTCTGGTAAAAGGTGTGATATTTTTCCCCAAAGGAAAAATTTCAAGGCCACTTTTTCCCCCCCCCAGGGAAAGAAAAGATCAATGCCAGCAGCCCAGCAGTCGCCAGAAGCCCCACAGAGTATGCAAACTTGATGGAGGAGAGAAAATTGAGGTGAGGAAATAGATTTCACTTTTGAGCTTTAAAGTAGTCATTATAAGCAATAGGGAAGAAATAATTATTTTTTAAATGATAAGCACTACCTGGACAATGTGACACTCTTCTATTTAAATGGAACTTTGTGAAATGTGTCTATTTGGTGGGGACATGGTTCTCCTGCCCTGAGTGCCTTAAGGAGTCTGTCAGTGTGAAAAATAATTTTAAGAGTCAAAACACATCAAGCAATAAGTTGTTGGTCACTGTCGCCATTTTCCTAAAGAGCATGGTAGAAAGACCTCTTCATTCCCATCAGATGACAGTAACATCCATGATTTGGAGAAAATGATTCTGATTCCCTTTATGCAAAACTAAAGAGTAAAGCCTTTTCCAGGTCATGACTTCGGTGGCGTGTTTTATTTTGTGATTTTTTTTTTTTTCTTTCTGGTAACTTACCACCTCTTCAATTACAGAAAGAAAAATAACTGAGAGATTGCATCAAATGGGACTCAGCTTTGGGAATTAGAATCTGTCCTTCTCTTCCTGAGCATAAAATTCGGCCCCTGCCTTTTAACTGGCTCCTTTCATCCACGTATCCTCAGCCCCACATCTCCCCAGCCCACAGGGTCATTTCAGCACCTAGTTCACAGAGCACCTACAAAGGGGACCAGGAAAAATAGTCTCTTGCCCAATGTGTCTTTTCAGCTTTGCCACCCCTTTACACCAATTCTAACAAACTGCGGCAGCAGACAGGAGCTATCAGCAGTCCCTGTCTAGCCGATCCGAAGCAATCAGAGAGGAGTCCCCATAAAAAAAAAAGGCAGAACAAGTATAGCAGATAAAAGGACTGACCTATTTTCTCTTGAAATCTACTGACCCTTGTTTACCAGACTCTTAGTCTTCAATAGAGTTGACGTTAGGCTTTGTAATGCATGATGGCCCTTAAGCACCAAACTATTGGAGCTGTTTAACATGGAAGAAGAATTGTCACCAAAGAGACACCTAGAAATTGTGTGAGGTTTGCCCATTCACATCAGAGCCAAGGTTCTGGAAATGAACCTTAGTTCCAGACAAGGGGGTTGATGGTTAAGTATAAGTGGCCTTGGAAGTAAATACTAACTCTTCAATTTTATTTTTAAAAGTCCAAAGCAACTAAAGATCTACAGGAGAACAAAGGGCCAAAGGAAGCCTCAGTTCAGCAGAATACTCAGGGCCTAGGCATCCTGATAAATATGGAGTGGAAGCTTTTGTGCATTTCTTGAAATAAGCCATTAATATGTAATTATGTAAACACATATATGTGCAAATAGATAGATGGATAGATAGGTGATAGATAGATAAATAGATAGATTTTGTTCTGTTCTCAGTCCCTAAGATTTATTATTCTTAAGAAGCTGGCTTAGCAGCAAGACCAAGTTTGTTTCCTTTGCCTTCAAATACTTCATGTCAGCTCATAAATGTACAAATCAGTCAAATATCTAAACTAACAGCATTTCATCAGTCTTACTTTGCCCTTAATAATTCATCCCTCTTATGTTTACTCTAATACTTCTGCAGCATAAATATGCATGATATGAGGCTGTGTATGTTCAAGCACTTTCATGGATAGACTAACAGCGGGGGACTTTTGACCTTGGTCTGAAGAGGGAAAAGTTACTGCAATAACTAATGACAGAAATGACAGTCTCACACTTTAAATTAAAGAGGAAAGGGGAGAAAAACATTCCCGAGGGAGAATTCCTTAACAGCAATTTAGATTTCAGCCTAAGAGGTGCTTTTTGTAAATTTCGTTTGAAAACAGTTGCTTTTCCTGCACCAGATTTAACAAGGATAATACCCATCCTCTTGCCAAAATCTCACAGAGATGTTGTGAGAAATAATAAAAGAATGTCTGTGGAGCCTCTGAGCTACTTGGAATAAAGATGCTAATAAATACAAAGGCTTCTTATTAATTATAGTAAATATCCTTGCAGGGGAAAAGAAAAGCCACAATAAAAGTGAGATTTGGGAAAAATCTACTAACTCCTAATCCAATTATTTTAGATGTTTTGGTTATTTTTTTTCTGACTCCCTTAAATTTGTAAGGAGTGTATATTAAATATTTAACACCTTATTTTCTCCTTGTTCAGAGGTTTTTGGTCCCCCCCATCCTGATATCTTGGCAAATAATCCCAGGTATTAACAAGGACCAATTTAGGATCTTGGATGGCTGGCAATTCAGCTTCTCCACTGCAATCAAAAAACCATAAAAACATAGATTTGTTGCCTTTGTTGTGCATCACATGTTTTCAATCTCAAAGGGATTTTTCCAGATGTTTCAGCCAGTCTTGTTGGTATGTTTGAAAACTCTGGTCTGTTTTCTGAGTCCATTTCCCCTAAAATGCACAAACTCAAATGCTCAGGCTGAATTGAACTCAATCATCCTTCTTTACCATCTTTCAATGAAGCATTCTGTTCTGTCATTAGGTGAAAGGAAGAACAATACCTTCAAGATCTCACTTGCAGATATAATATTATGAGAAACTTGACACAGATTTATGTACCAGCTTGTAATGGCACAATTAGGATCTTTATCTGTGCCGGGAAACGTAGGCCAAAAGGCATTTTTCATTTTCTGAACAAGTACCAACCAAACTTGGAAGGCTGTTGAAGCTAAATGGGAAAGACATGGGGTGCTTTGGTAAGTTTTACTTAGTGATGCTATTCCTGGGCCCAAAGAATGACAGACTCAGAAAATGCCATTTGTCCTAGCAGGGATTCGAAAACTATGCTGCAGGTATTACTTATGTTGGTAGGGTCACAATTAACATACCAGATGTGCAAAGAAAAAGGAACTTCGTTATTTTCTACAAGTGATAGAATCTTTCTTATAAGCTCTCCCCCTGCTGGGTAGCTGCTGATGGGGGTGAAGGGTGGGTAGAAATAGGCTTTGACTTTAAATCTGCCTATTAATGACATTTCAGCTCCTCCTGGTTACATAGTTTTTTGGGGATAATTTTTCAGTAGATTCAAAGCTCGATCCCTAATGAAACTGCTTCTTCCTTTCCCCTCTTTCATCAAAGGGTGCTTGGATATAGAGGATGAGTTGCAGCCATCATGATCGGGGGATGCAGAGTTCTCGGTTTCATGGCAGATGTCCATGATAGGCTGACAGACTTAGCCTTTGAGTGTGCCCTGGCTGGACATCCGATTGTGCTCACCTTTGAAATGAACAGCTGTAAATCAGCAAAACTCTTGGACAACTAGGCCATCTCCCTTGATGACTGTTTCCAAAATTGGATCTCACTAGCCCAACTGGAGGTCTGTGACCTACCTGTGGTAACCACCCAGATCCAGATCAGTCACTCAGAACAGGTTTTAAATTTGTTTCCTTAGCCCCACCTTTCCTCCTTCTACATCCCATAGGACAGAAAGCACAATCCCTTCCTCCGTAACCAGAATATCTCTTTCATCATTGACTTAGCTCAGGCTGCTGTAACAAATTACCATAGCCTGGGTGGCTAAGATAACAAATATTTATTTTACATAGTTCAGAAGTCTGGGAAGCCCAAGATCAAGGTGGTGGTTGATCTGGTCCCTGGTGAGAGCCATTTCCTTGGTTTGCAGATAGCCATCTTCTCATGGTGTCTTCATGTGGCAGACAGAGAGAGAGAGAGAGAGAGAGAGAGAGAGAATGGAAGCAAGCTCTCTCATGTTTCTTCTTAAAAGGGCACTAATTCCATCATTAAGGCTTCACCCTTATGACCTGACTACCTCTCAAAGGCCCCTTCTCCACATACCAGCACATTGGAGATTTGGGTTTCAATATAGGAATGGGGTGGGGGTGGGGTGTACACATTCCATTCTTAGCAATCACAGTTTTGATTTCTTTATTCTGGGTGGTACATTCCCTAACTGATACTTTCCCAGGGATCATACCATTCGTGCCTCAGCCTTGGAGGTAGAAGACTTCAAGGGAAGAAGATTTAAAGGGCAATAAAATATGTAGCTTAATATTTTTACAATAGTATCCCTACTACAGAGCACCAAAATTAAAAGACTTTTTTTAACGGTGCAAAGTTAAGAAATTAGCAGTGTCTGCATATGTGAAAAGGCACGCATGTGTCTGTGTGTGCATGCCCATGTGTGTGCGTGTGAATGGTTCTCTGTGTCTGTGTGTGTATGTAGACACATGAGGTAGGGGTCTGTAAAGACTCATAGGGAATGCAGTAATCGCAACCTATGAGGGCAAGACCCTGTTGAATTATTCCAACCTTCACCATGTCAGAACTTACAGAGTATTTCATCACCTGCCATAGGTAATGGTGCTTTGAAAATAGACATGAGCTGTCAGCCCAAAACACACTCCCCTCTAGGAACCTGAATATTTCCTCCAGGAGGTATCAGGAAAATGTCAAATCATTGGAGACTGCCTTTCCAACCCCAGCTGGCCTTGACCTGGGATAAAATGCATGTTTCCTGAAAACACCTCATAATTTAGACTCTATGACAGAGGTCCCTTCTGGATTTTCCACACAATATTTATTCTGCTCTCTCAGACTTCCTCATGGAGAATAGACATAGTGCCTCTACTCCATTCTACGGATTAGGCTGATGTTTAGACAATCTTTTGTTTTCCCTCTGGAATAAAGTAAGTGTATGTTTCTCTCCCAAATAATATCCCAGAAGTTATTTTTAAATAGACTCAACCTTATGATGAAATAAGGTAAGTAAAGAGGAAGTCAAGTAAATGAAATTTTTTAGGGAAAATTCCATCTGGTAAATAATTATTTGCCATAAACTCTGGAGGAGTAAGTTGACCTAACATGGCAATCATCACACCTCACTTACAACCAATCTCTTTTTACAGCTGAGAGTGCCGTGTGTTGGCAGCTTTCAGTTATGCACATATTATTTATGAGTTTTAGCCACATAAAATTTGCAAGTAATCTGCTTTCCTCATAACCTCTCTATTGCTGATAATTGAGAGATGAGTGTAATTGAATTTAACTTTATTGATTCATGCATTGATCTTTTTTTTGTCAAGGATATATATAATTTATTCTATAAATTAATTTATTCTTTGCTTGAAAAATCTTCAGATTGAAGTTACTCTTCTAAGTAGTGTTGTACAAAGAGCTGTGAGCTGGGAAGTTAGAACTAGTTTTAAAGCCTGGCTCACTGTGAGCTTTCTATATGTGATCATCTATATAATGGAAATAATAATACAGAGAAATTAGGAGGGATAAGTGAAATTAAGCTCTAGTAACTAACAGACCATTCTTATCACATTTAGAATGCTCTTTCTCTCTCTCCCTCTCTTTCTGCCCCTCCCCTGCTTGTGTGCTCTCTTAAAAAAAAAAATTTAAAAATGTATATATGCACCTTTATCTTGTAAAGATATATCATTTGTACTAATGTAGATAAAAAGGAAACATATTTGTTTGCTTATTTGGGGTCTTCTTGACATAATTTATGGAAACCTAGTTCAAATTAGCTTAAACAGAAAAAAAAGATAATTGTTCAAATTTTTGGATATGGCTGGAGTCAGGCCCCCGAACATTGTCATCAGTGATCCTTCTCTTTATCTCCCTCCCTTCATCCATCCAACCATCTCTTGGTTCTAATTTCTCTTTGAACATGGTAAGTTCTTTGCACCTGGTGGCAAAAATAGTCCCCAGTAAATTAACTCAAAGCTTCTGTCATCTTTACAGTTTATTGCAAAGAGAAGGGCTTCTTCCCTAACAAATTCAGCAAAATTCCTGAGGATGACTCTGATTGGCTATGTCTGGGTCATGTGCCCACTTATGGGACAATCACAAGAGCAGAGGAGAGTAACCTGATTGGCCCAGGTTGAGTCACATGCCTGCCACCATGGCAGAGGAGGCAACAGCTTGTGACCAACACCTTAACCAGGTTGGAAGGGACAATTGGTGAGAGAAAAAGATGGTGAAGAGACAACACAATGATCTATTATAACATGAAATAACAAGCATGAAGCATTTTGGAGGTAGGCCAGGGGAGTGTATGAGGCCTTAATGCTGGTTCACCTTGCAAGAGTGTCACCTCTGCTAAAGAATGAGTGAGAATTATCCCTAGAACCTACATATACTTACAATCTTATTACAGCTCAAAGGAAACGAACCCCTCAAAATTTAAACCCAAACCACAAGCTCATGCCGAAATAGATTTTTAACTCTTTAGAAAAATGACATAAAAAATTCAGAGAAATCTTACCTAGAAGAAATCTTTATGAAACACATTTGGGCATCTAAAGGAGCTAAGAGGCAAGTTAAGTCCTCTGGTACACAAAACCCAACGCATAAATACTTCAACCATGGGAATTTCTTCACTGGTCACTTAAAGATCCAGATAGAAAATACTAAGCCTTGATGGGAACTCTGCATTTTAAGGGAATTGTGAGGAAGTTAAGACAGTTCAAACTGGAACATAGAGATTTACAGAATATAAATGCAGTGAGAGATTAAGAAAATATGGATCATTTAATGAATGAAAAAGAAAAAAAAGTGATCTCTTCATTTTCCTTTTGATTCCCCCAGAGCCCATGTAACAGATTAATTGTAAAAAGATGCTTTAAGCAACCATCAAACAACATGAAGCTGCTGTGTGACAGGAATTGTGCTAGGGGCTGAGGCATTGTCTTGCCCTCAAGGGAGTCACTGTTTTGTGGGGAAGAAAGCCCCTTCAGCTGATATTTTAAATAGAGGTTTTTAAAAAGGTGCTGCTCTACCATATAGTGTGAATTTAAGAGGTCGCACCCAACTCTCCTAGTAATTAGGTTCCTCCCTAATGCCTGAAAACCACCATTAGAGGTTAATTCATCTGGGTTAGAGATTTACATTTTATTTTATTTATTTATTTATTTATTTATTTATAATTTTTTTTAACGTTTATTTATTTTTTGAGACAGAGAGAGACAGAGCATGAACGGGGGAGGGTCAGAGAGAGGGAGACTCAGAAACTGAAACAGGCTCCAGGCTCTGAGCTGTCAGCACAGAGCCCGACGTGGGGCTCGAACTCACGGACTTCGAGATCGTGACCTGAGCCGAAGTCGGCTGCTTAACCGAGCCACTCAGGTGCCCCAGAGAGATTTACATTTTAAATACCCCTGGTAAGAATATCACTTTAATCAGGGTTGTCAGTTGTTCATATTTCATGTGATTTAATCAATCAAATCATTCCCTGCTAATAAGCACCTCAAATCGGTAAACTCAGGAAATTGATTTTGGGGTTTTGTGGGGGGGGGTGGGTCTTGAAGAGCAAAGGTAATGGAAGAAGGAAATACTGGACATGCAGGATTAGAAAACCCTCAAAATCTGACTTCCTCTAAAAGACCAATTTAGACTCAAGCTGGCCCAAGATGGCTGTGTTTACTCCTTCAATACACTGATGCTCTATATCAGGGCATTTAGGAATTCTTACTGCTGTACATTGCACAATTGAATAATTATGTCTTATTTGGCTGGCTCTGGGCTCATCAGGAAGAAATGAAATTAATTTCCCCCAGCACACCTCCTGTCTCCCCCGCTAGGGTGCCAGGTTTTTGGGTCCTCAAGGTTTGGGGGGAATTTGTCAGGTAGAGATGGATCTCAGCAGACAATCACTAACAGACCTATGCATACCAACTGAAAGCATTACACTGAATTTGTCTGAAGAACTTAACCCTCCATACCAGATAGGGCTTGGTTCTCCAGGCCCTGAAAATAAGATGGGATTTAGAGGTTTTAAGAGAATGTGGGGACCTTAAACCACATCTGAGTAGACTTCACAGGTTGAGTTAGGCGCACCACAGGGAGGCACCCTGGCTTGAGAGCCAGGACCTTCTTGCACCTTCCAGATCTGTGTAAGCAGTAGGATTCCAATGCATCAGAAGGAAGAAGAAGGAAGGAAGGAAGGAAGGAAGGAAGGAAGGAAGGAAGGAAGGAAAACCATGCATAGTAATTGATAGAAGACATCTCATCAATCCTCATGGATGGTGATTAACCAGATGTAATCTGATTTTGATAAAGAAATGAAGCAGTATTTGTACACAGGATGGCATGGAATAATGCAATTCTAATTACAGAACCACCTAGAAGTTATTTCAGTAGGAGAGATACAAGATTAAAAGGAAAGATGTTTAAAGGAAAGCACAACATGAATAGTAGTTGACTCTCTGATGTCTGTTATAAAACCTTATCTATCAGTAATTGGATTAGGAATAGGCATTTGACTTCATATGGCCAATGAAAATGAGGGAGGCCTGATGAAAATTCTGGGGAAAGGACTTCTCATTCCTAATAAAGAGACACTAAAAAATGTCCTCTGGACATTGTATATTCAGATAAGTCTGCTAGAACTGCTGCATCCATATTGTCACCAGTCCAAGGACAGTCAGCACATGGAAGAGGCATGGCTAAGAGAATAGCTGAGAAATGGAGCTGGAACCCTGACAGGGCACGTACAGGGCCACATACAGGCCACATACAGAACCTCTCATAGATGAGATGCTGCTTTAGCTTTCTGTCATTTGCTGCCGAGAACATCTGATGTACATGGTATGACTGTTTTGATGGGATCGTTTTGCACTTAGCACAGCTAGTTCATTAGGCTTCACCCAGGTCGGTGTCTTACTGCATGGTGTGATAGTCCCTCTTTTCCCCACTCCAACTGTTCTCTACCCTATAGCAAAGTGCCATCACTCTAAAAGAATCCAATCAGACTCTATCTCTGCTTAACCACATCTACAGCTTTTTCATTTTGTAGAGGGAAAACTGTCAGTCTCCCCTCACTCCATCCCATGCACTCAGCACACCATTCCAGCCATTCCTATTTTCCCCAACACATTGCCCCTCTTTATGTCTTTGGACCATTTATATGAATGCCATGCTGCCTAAAATGCCCTTCCTCATCTTTTCTGTCTATAAATGATCTTTCCATCCATACCTACCTCTGTGAATCCTTTCCCTGACTTCTGTTTGCCCTGTGTTTCGTAGCAACTGTGTCTTATCTACTAGGACCTTTTCATATATTTGTTCAAATATAGCAATGCTCCCTAATTGCCTGCATGCCCCTTGAGATCATCTCTGCCACCTCAGCACCAAGTTCAGTTCTAGACCTGTAATAGGCCTTCAATTAGTGGGATGAATAAGTGAATGAATGAACAAGTAAGTTCAACTCCCCAGGATTTAGAAAAGTTAAGAACAAATTCTATACTATCTGGAGTCCTTCTGCTGAGTAAACAACCACCTCCCACATCTCTTGAGGGTATCACAGCTAACCAGTGCTCTATCTAATACTCACAGCCCATATGGTGATTTATTTCACCACCTTAAGCTATATTCCTGATTGCTGCTTAGCCAAAAGGCTGGATCACTCTGGTGGGCATGACATTTTTATACTGTTTTAAATGTGAATATGAAAACTGACTTCCAGCCACAACAGGGTTATTTGTGATGGTTGCTTAACACACGTATGACGTTGTGCTAAGAAATCTAAATTAGAAGCATTTTAGGTAGTGACACAGGGACCAAAACAAGTATCTGGTATATTTTTAATGAACTAGCTCCTAAATGTATTTATTTATTGATCAGACACGAAGCATGTATGTGTTTGTGTTATTTAACACACACATACATATGTAAAATATATATGTGTGTATATATATATGTATAGGTGTGTAAAATGGTATAATTAATAACTTCTATGCGTGTATTTGTCGATATGAATACATGTTGAGAGAATAAATGTACACGGAAAGAGGAAATAGGCGAGAACACAGGATAATGTACCTAGGCCTTCTTTTGATGCAGTTTTTCTCAACGGCTCTGCCTCAGTTACTTGCCATTAGGACACAAACCATGGCATTTGGGGTTTTGACAAAGCTGGTCTGGTCTCTGGCAGTTTGGAAAGTTGGCTGCAAATGCAGGTTTTCTAAGTGGCTGCTTGTGATGCCATGCTGGTGGCATCAGTGCCTGGGAAATACCAATTGCTGAATGCTTCCCCTATTTTATTTTCTAAATTTCATAGCCTGATAGCAGTCAGGCTGCAGGCATTGTATTCTGAAAGGATTACTGCACTTCCTGAGAAGTTAAAGTCACTCAGCTTTGGCCCCTATGGCTTGGGACACCAACCGAGACATGCTGCAATCACACAGCTGCAATAGACTGTCTCTCGTGGCTTATTGCTTAATGATATTCCCAACATCAGATCTCCCTTCTATTATGTAGACTCTCTGCCACCAACTCCCTTTTGCTTTTTTTAAGCCTTTTTCCATTTTTGTATTTACCTTATTTATCTTACCTTCACACTTCCCTGACCTGATTACCCTTAGACATAATCAGCTCCTGTTTTCCTTTATGTATCAGTGGCTGCCGCTTGATATTATGGTGTTATTTTAATATCGTAACGGAAAATGATAAAGGCCAATCAATTACTTTGTATTATCTATCGTGTTCCATAGGGATTGATTTTCCTCTATGTAATCATGTTTGCAGCCATAAAAACAAAGATTAAAAAGGGGTTTCTTTCTATTTTTCATGTTCAAAGGAGTCGTCTTAGTGTCCCTGCTTCATAATGCTGCAGTGAAGAGAACCAAATCTCATCTAGAGGAGTGGAGCCCCTAGGAGGTGGCCAGAGCCACGGGCAGGACTCAGCGCTGGCCCTTGGACTTTGGCCCATACCTTGAGTATTTATTTTCCCTGGTGCTCTTTAGAAAAATCTGGCATCACATTTATTATCTAATAAACGGCAATTCTGTGTCGGCTGCATGTTTTTTGCATATCATAGGAGGTTTGCGCATTGTCATTTTGCCTTCTCCTCGCCACATAAACTGCTTAAAATCTCCCACGTCAAATAACCTAGAAATGTACAGATAATGAATCTTCCCCAGTACCGCTGTGCCATTCACTCACTTAAATTTCAGTTGCCCGCTGAGGCTCCCAGTCCTTGAGAATAAATATACATTAGATGCAAGCAGGGCGCACGCAAACGCCAGGAGACAATACAAAGCGGGCGAGGCAGCTTGCAGGAGAGACCTGCAGAAGACTCCCTATCTCTCCAGCAGGGAATTTCTCTGAGCCAGGAATCGGCTTCAGAGAGATGGCCAACAGAGACTGAGTCCTCCAATCACTAGCCTTGCACGCCCGGAGACTGGGGGGCTGGGGGGCAGCTCCAACCCGCAGCCGCAGACACTATGAGAACACCCCTCCACAGCCCAGCTCAGCCACCAGAGCTGCCCTCCCTGTGATCCCCGGGACCAAATGGGTCGTTTGTCTTTTGTTTGGTGTAAAAATCCATACGGAAACCCTGCCTGTAGGAAAGCTTTGAGACTCCACGGTTTTGTCTGACCTCACTTTTATTGCTCCAATGTTCTGGACTCTCTTTGCCCTCCTCTTGCACCTAGATTGACTCTTTTCCCTGAAATAAGCAAATAGCACATATTAAAAATCATTCCAGATTGGGGCTGGGGGGAAGGTTATGGGGCGAGGATCAGGGTTTGTGACGCTAACATTCCCCTGCAGCATCCACACGCATCCTGATGCCCGTGCAATCTCGGAGAAGGTTGGTGTCTCTGGGGCAGCAACGAGAGGCTCCCTGGGGACTGGGTTCAGCTGGGCTTCTCCTCTCCAGAGGCCTATGAGATTCCTCTCCCCGGGGCCCTGGGTTCGGGAAATCATTGCTTCTGACAGTTGCCACAGCTCAGACTCTGTGCCCTTTAGGATATGGTGTGGGTGTTATTTTGCTCCTGCTGTTGTGAAAACATGTGCATAACAGAAGGGAGACAACCTGCTATGTACCTGTGTGTTTTGGAAGGTGGCTCACATAACTGTGTTCCGTTCAGCCCCTTCCTGAAGTGTCTGAGTTATGCTTAGCCCTTCCCAATCCTTGACCCTGTGTCCTCTGTTGCAGCTGCCTCATCCACAGAGTCCCTCAGGGGCAGCAGTTGCCTTATGAGCAAACAAGCCTGAGGAAGGGAGGAAGGCCCACTGCAAAGCCCGCCCTCCTCACAACAAAGCCCCAAGCGCCTGTTGGTTCATTTGGTTAAAACAAAGTCTCCACCTGCCTCCTGCAGCACCCTCCCTTTGAGAGTTCATGCTCAGAGCCACCGAGTCATTTTTATTATAGAACAAACAGTGGCTTAAATAGGTTGTCTCCAAACGGTCATTACCTCCCGCTCCACCTCCACCTGCCCCAAGCCTCCTGGGGTGGGGGCCAGCCTCACAGCTGCTGCCAGGCCTGCCCACTGCCCGCCCACCCTCCGACATAAGCCTGAGTTCCAGCACTGAGAGACTTGCTGCAGTGGGAGTCGTCGAATGATCTGGAACTTTTAAGAAAGCATTCCAAACGTGTTGTGGCACACTTAGCACTGGGAGGGCAGGGCAGCCGTGGGAATGGGGTCAGCTTTCTTCCTCGGGGAAATTACTCAAATCGGCTTTTAAATTTATAGTCTGTGTTGTGATAATAAATAAGAATATACCTCCCAAAGTCAGAGTTTCTTTCGCCGAAGAGGTCCTCTGGGGCTGGTCCCTCCACTGCTACTCTCTGTTTTGACAGAAAACCGAAGAGTAGTTTTCTAGGAAATGCTCAGGAACTGGTGCCTCGGCTCTCCCTCGGCTTGCCTCCCTGGGCCGCTCGCCTGCCATCAGCTTGCTTCCTCCGCAGGAGCCGTTTCCATCGCTGACACCCTGCCCCCCTCCCCAGCCCACGTCCACGGTGGTTCCTCCTTCTCCAGTTTTCTCCAGCCGGAGCAGAGGGGCCCTCCCGAAGCAAAGGCAGTTTAGCTCTGTCGGTAACAGCACACTGATGTCTAATAACAAAGCGTTGCTTGGTGCTTCTCAGCCTATTACCCATGTTGTCCCTGGCCTCCTCCCCAAGGCACCCCACTCCAGCCCACACCTGTTTGCAGCACAGCCCGGAAAGGTGACAGGCAAAGTGAAGTTTAAACACTTAAAATCTAGGGTTCCAGGTTTGGGTACAGTTACGTAATCTATGGTCATCCTATTGTAGAATCAGGGTTTGGGGTGAGATTTTGGAGTTGCACTGATAGGTGGGTGATTCTTCCTGTTTTCTGAAAATAATTGTGATGCATTGAAGAGGAGACGTTGTTTCTTCCTAATGCATCTCATGAATTGTGTCCAAATATAAGGACAACAGACTAGTTTTTGAAATATCAACATCTGTCTTAATTTACTGGCTTCTGCATTATGATTCTAATTGCACTTGATATAACCTATTGTTGGATTCCCTCAGGGTCTTGGAAAAACTAGTGAAAACAATGTGGAATGGATTCCTTGTGTGAAATCCACAGACTTCTCCCCCCCCCCCCCTTTTTTCCTTTGCCTTATATTAAATTAGAATTTATAACACTCCACAGCCCATATGAAAAGCATTTCAAGTAATATGGATGAAATTATCTTCTGAAACTAATTTCTCACATAAAAATTGAGCTGGCTGACCATTCTTGTAAGCAGCTGACAGGTAAAGGATCGTCAGCGAGTCAACTCCAGTTTGGGAATGAATATTCGTCACATTAAGTATATTATTTGGGCAAATAACCCAAGTCATTGATAAAAAGCATTTTAAATGTATGTATATCTGAAATCTCCTTTTGCAGCGATCTTAAATTTCAGGGCACGGCATTATACGATATTCCTGGGGGGTATCTGCCACGCTTCAGTGTTGTAATAAAAATAAAACTTGAAGTCCATCTCTGTAGATTTAAAAGACAAATGCAGGTCTCTTGCTCATAACATATTTATTATTGGGGAAAATGATTTGTCCATTATCTCCCTTAATAACCGTTAAGATTTTCTGTGCTTAAAATGGGCTTGGTACTGTATTAAGGACTTTTAGGCATTATCTCTTTGATCCTCACATTGGCCTTTTCAGGTAGCCTTGTTACCCTCATTTTACAGGTAAGGAAACCGAAGAGGTTAAGAATCACACCCGAGGGGAAGTGGCAGCCGCGAACTGAACTGCATATCACAGAAGCATTATTAAAACAGGAAGACCCAAAAAGGATTTTTGTTGTTGATGACTGTTTTTAACGGAGGCAGAATTTAGCGACCGTAGAATAGCTCACGTTTGAACAGTTAGAGAAGGTCCCAGAGGAAAGAGTCGGGTCTGCAAGGAAAGTAAACTTTTATGACTGTGTTGTTTCAGAAGACTTGGCAGAACTAGTTACTCACAGCTCGCCTGTATCGCTCTGTTACTTAATCAGTATTACACAGCGCCACTTAATCCTTTTTATGGCTTAGCTTGTCTTGTAATGTTGTTGTACTGCTGATAAACCCATTCGCAGAAATAATGTACCTGTAAAAAAATCGACACCAGGCTCAGTTTTTAAAGTAAGGACGCTTTATTTGTGAAAGTTTCCATTATATCACAGCATTCATTACCACACAGACACTAACAACAGGATTACCTGGTAAAGACTCAAGACAGATGAAACCATTTTTAAAACAAGTATTTATTGCACAGCCCTGTGAGATTCTCATTACAGGGCATGAGTCCTCTTGGACCACGGGTTAAAAGCATCCAGATTAAGCTTTTATCGTGACATACATCAAGTTCTTCAACAGTTAAAAGCAGAGTATAATTTTTTTTTTTTTTAAGTGGAAAAGCATCTCAGTCCTGAAAACTTGCACAGATTTCCTTTTTTCGGCTAATAAAAGGCAAAATTTATTATAACCTCCTCCTTAGTAAAAGCTTTCTGCAGTCAAATATACAGAATAGCTAGCAGTTTTAATTTCACGAAAATACCCATGCTTAAATTGAAGGATTTTTAATGTACTACAGTGACAGCATCATTCTGCTTCCTTTGAGAATCAATTAGCAACTAAACAACAATACAGACTCTGTAATGATACATGTCTGTGGTATTTCCCCAAATTACCTGGAGCAAGGTAAAAATGGCACGAAAGCTTTGGTCACCAGGGAAATCATGAAAGGATATACCACACCTTCATAAAGTTATTCAGGAAAAATCCGTAAAGAAAAAAACATTAGTGTCTGAGGCTATACAGCAGCTGTTTCAAATAATAAAATATCATTTGCATCTCTGCTGAGGGTTTTGATTTCATCGGCTGGTTGTGTCCCATGCATTTTTCCTGAACTCACTGCTCAGTTTTTGAGCTTAGCCAGTTACGATTAAACCATCAAGTAGGTACACTTGTTTGTTTCGGATATACGAGAGACAGTAAAGCTTCATTTCAAATAGAGATGCCCAAGAGGAAAAGATTAGAAAGTGCTGTGCAAAGCGGTGAAACACTGACTGGCAATTTAAATTGGAGTCAGACAATTCCGCGTGAATAGGAAAAAAAGAAAACCCTCACATACACAGTGTGTGCAGTGGAGGGGGTGAGGGACGGTGAAATAGGTTTTATTTTTAGAAGACTTTGCTAAGTTCTTTATAAGCATCTCAATCTTTGTTAAAAAGAAACAGCAGATATGCACATTTTCCTTAGGGGAGCATCTTTTTTTTCATATAAAATTTTAGTAGTTGGCTGCCTAGAGTGAGGCTTTTTGTAACAGAATATACAAATTGTATTTTTTATGGTTCCTTATTTATAGTGAAACAGCCGTTTTAATAAAATGATTCACTTAGATTATTTTACTGCTTTTCATTATGGATCTTCATATTTTTTCATTTGTTCTTGTCTTTCTCCTAGTTCAAATTAAGATGTTTGACTCTGCAATTAGTCCCAAATGCGTTTGATTTTTGAAGTGCTGTGTTCTTTCAAAAAACCTGTTAAAATATCCTCCTACACGTATGAGTTTCAAAATCAATACAAGCCATTTGCTCATATAAGGCATCGCTGGACTGTGTTAAACGTTACTCAAAGCAAATATCTATTTATTGGGAGTGAGGGAAGGTGAAGAAAACAGTACACAGAAAAGAACAAACTGTCCTTGCCCCTTCCAAATTATAGGAGCAATATTGATACCTACCTAATGCCCTTTTTCACGGTGGCAAGGCATTTTGCTTTTATTTGTTCTGTTGGAGGGATAGAGGTGGCTTTTGTTTTGTATTTGATACAACATAACCTAAAGTTTATTCTGTGAAAGCCTTTTTCATGTGGTATGTGTCAGCCTTTATCTTCAATCATGAAGGAGATACATTGTATTCAACAATGTAACTAATGTTAAGGAAAATTCTTAGGATTAAATATCTAGACTCCAGTAAATCCAGTTTAAAGCAACAGAGTTTACACTTGTGGAGATGAGGATGATAAAATGTATCACATCATACGAACGCTGTTTTCATGCCGTTAACAATTTAGGAGCATTGTGAGAGTCGACTGAATATTTATGGTTCTAGAAAAAATTTCTATTGTATCAATATAAATTATTTCTCATGTTATTTCAAATGCAAGACCAAAATCAACGTTAACCACAACTGATGTTATTAATGTAAAACCTACCAAAATTTTTTTGAAACTAGGGAACTTAGTTAAAGAGCACATTGTCTTTGTTCTGAATGTATCTTATTGCTGAACGTTCCATGTATTGCTTTGACAACATTCAGGGCACCTAAAGGATTGTACATAAAGCAAGAGATTCCAATGAGAAAATATATGCAAAAGTAAATGTTGCTTTTATTATTAATACATATTCTCACAGAGCATGTAGCTTAAAATGTAAAGATACACATACACAAGCACACACACTCACAGCCTCTCCTCTACCTAATTTGCTGAGTTAATGTTCCTTCTCAAAAAAATATATACTTTGAATAAGATGGATTAAATATGTTGGTTGGACTTTAGAATGCAATAAAATAATTACATTAAAAATGACCGTATTTAAGGGGAAAATAGCTTTGTTGGGCTAATTTATTATTATTACTCGTTGCATTTAAAGAAACTTGGACTAGAGATCAAAGTGCAGTTTGATTTGTTTGAAAATTGTAAATGACCCATTCCCAGATTTCCAGCCCCATAAAGTTAGAACGCAGCCCGAGTACTCTGCGCTCTAATCAAGAAGGAAGGGGCTTCAGCTTCAAATGTCAATGCCGTAAACATGTTAAATCTGGAAAATATTTTCGAAGCAAGCAACCATGTGTAAAATTTACCGAACTTGTCATGAAAGGGCTGCAGCTGCAAACCTGCAAACTTCCTACTTCCATGAAGACTCCAGATGTTGAGACGAGGAAGCGAGGTTTTCACGTTGGCTTCCCAGCTGTTGCAACTCGGACTTTGCCTGCTGCTATCGTCACAGTCAGCTTTTCACCAGGTAAAGGGACAGTGACCATTTAATGCCGGCAAAGAAAATCGTGGGCTTCCTTCAGCAAGTGCTCCATATCATTTACTCCGACACTGCCAGCCCAACATTCCACCATAGATTAGGGTTTGCGATCCATCCAGCTGCCCGGATAAACTAAGTTAGTTTCACAAAAGCTTCCAAAATGCAGAGGGAAAATCATCAGCTAATTATAAAATTGAGCACTTGTCATGTGCTCCTGGCAAAGAGGATTCCCATTAAATCACACTCATGCATCATTCCACGAAAACTTTTCTAAAACCATGTTTGGTGCCTATAACTAAAAACATCTTGGGATAAATTTAAAACTTCGCTTTACTACAGAAATACAAAATCTGCCAGATATCATCATAAACAAAGACAATTTGATGAATTTTTAAAAATTACTAACACTTCTTTTAACACCACTACCATTATATGTAATATTTACAATATGCAATCTTCTTTTATAATGTAAAGTGTTTTTAAAATGAAATCTGCACTTAAATGCCAATATCCTCTCCTTCTGGCTTCTCACTTTATGACACTAACATAGGATCTCATTCACCAAGCCAATTGAAATTTTAATAAAAGAAAGCAGGAGTTTCTAATAAACTCCTGCAGTGAGCTGATAATACTAAACATCTTTAGCAGCATGGTGTTTTTTATTATTATTTTAGCTGTATATTAATATGCTAGTATTTGTAAACTCCCCAGTGCCACTAGATTTATTTCAGAAGCCTTCACTCCATTCTTCTATGGTGAAAAGTTTATCTGACAAAGAAAAATTCTTTTTCAGTGGTTTTCCATCCAACAACTACTTGACAGGAAAATATATGGCTGACAAATGTGTTGTGACTATGCGCTCGGCCCTGGAGGGAAGAGTGACTGATTTCACTTATGTGGTGCCGGTTCTGGACTAACCAGGAAAACTGGCATAATCCACAACTGAAAGGGAAGCAGGGTTGGGCTTTTGCGTTACCAAGATATACTGACCTCCATCTTTCACACTATACCTCCTAGATAACCTTACCTTCCATCGTATCCCCTCAATACCTCCACCCGCCCTCCTTCCCCGGCCCCCCACCCAACTTCCCAGGGAGACCACCATCACTCTTCTATCTGAGCAAAAGGAACTGTGCCTGCATAAAGAGTCCACTTAAAACATAATATACAAGGATCCATGTTTACAATGTAGTTTGGAGTGTGGAACTCAAATAAAACCATGGGGGATATTCTTTTATGGTGCTGGGTATGATGTGGAACTGTTACCATCAATAGGCAATGAACTTCAGCATATATTGTATGGAATAAGAGTCGGCATTTAGACAGTGTTTATTGTGTGTCAGGAGCTGTTCTGGGCGCTTTACATATATGAGCTTATTTGATCCTTTCCATAGTCTGTAGGGTAGATACTGTTATTGTTTCCACCTTATAGACAATAAAATGAGTGGAGGCACGGAGTCCAACTATTCATCACTCTGCCTCTGTAAACTACCTTGAATTAAAATTGAAACTGTCTTAACAACTGAGTTTCACTGGGGCCGCTCCTATGGATTACACCTGTTCCACTGCTGCTTCTCCCATAGACTCTAAGGAAGCAGGGTATCTCTGGTCTTCTTAGTCTTAAATTTAGGGAGAGAAATGAATCCTCTCACCCTATATCAATGCTACACCTCCCAATATGATTAGGTAAAAACAGCAGAAAAACAATTATTGTTGGTGCCTTTAACACAAAGTGGAAAGGAAGACAGGAGCAGCCCCGCTGTGCTGGCCCTCATGGGCCTTTGTGAGTTAAAGTCCAGAAGATGCATGGCTTGATAAGCAGGGGATCCTTACAAAACATTTTATGTTTAATTATTTTTTTTTTTTTACTTTTTTTAAGTTTATTTATTTTGAGGGAGAGAGAGCACGCGAGCAGGGTAGAGGCAGAGAGAGAGAGGGAGAGAGAGAATCCCAAGCAGGCTCTGCACTGTCAGTGCCAAACCCGGTGCAGGGGCTTGAACTCACAAACCCTGAGACCATAACCCGAGCCAAAATCAAGACATGGACACTTAACCGGCTGAGCCCCCAGACGCTCCCCCCTTACACAAAGTTTAGAAGGTACCCTTTCATTCAGGCTGTCAGAGCCCAGGGAGAAGGGTTGGTGAAAAGACCACCATTCTCAGTGAGCATCCTATACAGGGCTGCACTGGTCCAACGTGGAAGAAAACATATGGGTCCCTGTGGCCCAGCTTGGAGAAGCCTGATGATAAAAGCACACATTTCAGGAAAGGAGAACTTTGTTTCTTCCCAAGCCAGGACACCGAATTGGCTTAACAAGATAATGGCAGCCCCAGCGGCTGAGGTTGGGGGACGGTTTAAGCAGATACACAAAATGCATCCGAGTGGACCCCCAAAATTGCAGGTCTACTTTTTCCCCAAACTGTCTTGTTTCCATCATAAGGCCATGGGTTGGTTTTGAGCAGGCTGCACAGAGATCAGCACCACGCCATTTCTGGAATTGCAACTCACAGGTGCTCACATCAGATTATTGACCAGTATGGCTCCTAATAATAGTCCATCATATACTGCCCATTAAGTGTTCTGGAACTGGAACTGTTTCTACAAGCAGGCTACCAGAAGCTGTAGGCACATTTGAAAAAAAAAATCAGGTAACATTTGGTGATAGAAATACCATATATCTTTGTTTAGAAGTAGTGGCTTCTATTAAATTTAATTACTTCCCCTGTGGCTTTAAATCAAGGGCAGCTTCTGTTAAATTTAATTACTTTCCCCTGCGGTTTACATGGCAAAGGTGTCATTGCTACTTGCCGAGTGCTTCTGGCCAAAGGAAAAGCTTGGGTATGATTTGCTCCATTACACCAATGCCTTCCCTCCTAATCTTACTTTCTCCCTCTCTCCAACATTTTTGTGGACATGTTATTCATGAAATCTGCCTTTGGTATCATGAAAATTATTCAATTAGTAGCACGTGATTGACAGCTGAAATCTGAAGAAAAAAAGTTTTAAGAAATTTCAAACCGAATATAGCCTGGATTTATTTTCCCACTTTATTGCACAAATGTTTAGTTTTTGTCACACAACAGCATGTTAGAAGTAGGCAGCATCCACATAAAGGTGCACTTTCCTAAATTTTCTGAGAAAGGCAGTTATTACTGCTTTTATTTTCTTCGTTGCATGCCCAAGCTAACAATTTTTCCTACTGATTATGTCAATACCAATTCCAATTGTCCTCCTGCCCCCTAATTGTCAAAGTGCACATTCAGTTGTAGCTACTTAGGAACGTAGGCCCTTTATTGAATTGCCGTTGGAATTATTCACAGAAGTGAATTCCTAAAAGTTTGCTTCTCTCAAGATGAAGTGGATCTTCATTAACATTCTGAAAATGAAATGCAGCTTCATAAAAAAATAAGGCAGCTTTCAGACCATTTTAGAATTTCAGAGAAATTTTGCATTATCTTTCCCATGATTCTATGCTGATGTCAGGCTGTATTTCAACTGAAATGACAATGAAATCATTTCAATTCCATGCAATGTGCAAAAAAACAGTCAATTTTTCACTTGGCAAGCTGAAGTCTAAAGTAATTAAGCACTGCTGTGTGGGAGGCAGCTTCCTGCTCTGAAGTCAGCCTGAGATAATTACCATATTAAAGTCAAAACATCATGTGCCGCACTGATAGATAGATGGATGGAGAGATTGGGCATCTATTAAATGATCCATTTTGTTATGCTTCCTGGGAAATGTGCCATTGATGCCAATTAAGAAATATATATTCCAAGTGAGTATTTCTAAGTGACAAAACTTCTATCCGGTAAATTGAATTTATTATTTACTGATCATGAAGTACTTAAAGTCATAAAATCTAGATAGAGAGCAACCTATGACGAGAATTACATGCTCTGACTCGGTTTACAAACCCCTCATTACCCAATTGCCACGTTAGCATAAAGTTCTTTGCGATAACGTTTCTGGCCAAGGCGCTAAGTTATTTCTGTCATGAAAACTTGAACCGGAATAATAAGAATAGGATATTGCAGATAAAATGTATGCATTCGGAAATTCCAAAGGCACAAACAACTTTAAGTGAAAAACTCATGTTTTATGTGTTTAAAGGAAGGTAAATGAAATACACTTCAAAGAGTAATCTTTCTGAAATATCTTTAAATCTCTGCTCATGGCATTGAAAAATGAAATGACCCCCCCAACATTCAAGTTGGAGAGTAATTTATTAACACAACACGGCTGAATGCACCGCGGCAAGATTAAATTGTGTTAAAATCCTTAGCACTCTCATTTATTAAAAGTTAATAATTTATTAATATTCTTTCTCCAGTGACCAAACATATGGTATTATTTATGCTTTTATAATGATACTTGGTTAAGAATACACTTAATAGAGCTTTTGGGTCTGTGATTTAAATCTGCCCCTATTTATCAGTTTTCATTCCATTACAGCAGACAATAAAACAGTTTATTTTCGTGTAAATATTAGTGAAAGAAGAAGAGAATACATTGGCTCTCTGAAAGAAGAGGGCATCTCCAAGTCAGGATCTTTTTTTTGAGTAAAAAAGAATAGGCACCTCTATGCTGCAGTGAAGGTTATGTTTGATCTTCTCTAACTACTTTCTATGGGATTTATTCGCCACCATTTCCACTAGCTTATTGATACCATAAAGGATGGAGAACTAAAGCAATATCCCTTTAAAATCAGAGACAAGAACTTTGAGGATCAAAACTAATATTTCTCTTGTTGACAAAAAAAAAAGTAGACTTTAAAATATAAAAATTCGCCCATATAAAGATTAAATGATAATTATTTTCCCAAGGAGGGAATCTAAAGAATCAATAGGCTGCCTTAATATCAGATTCTGTCCATGCCCTCTGGCACATCACTTGATCAGGTGTCCCAGTGAGTCAGGCAGTCATTTGAGCAAGGCTGGCATCTCTAAATTCCAGGCTGTTCTGATAGACAGTTTCAGGCCTTTGGTTCTGTGTGTTTCAACAGAAATCCTAAAGTGAATGCAATTTTAAATTACCTTGTATGGGGGAGAAGGAAAAATGGAGTTTTTATTAGGGCTGGTTTCTGTGCCCTGGGATTCAAAGGAAGTTTACTGCCCGACTTACTGACCTCCTCCTCACATTTCTAGCAACACCATTCTCTTTAAATGGATGGAAAAATCGAGAAAAAATAATAGTAATGGAGAGTAGGAAAGGATAAATATTTCCTTTGATTCTGTGTATGTGTATAAGTATTTATAAAGGCATATGCATTCATATATACACATGTATCTATGCAATAAACACTTTGCATGTTAAACCAATTTTAAACCAAAAAGGAAAACCATCTGAATTAGTGAAAAATGAAAATTAAGATGTTTTCTTTTGTTTGTAATAGGACTTACTTCCTAGTGAACTATGAAATTTTATTTTGTTTCTACTTTCAAAATTTTCTAAAATGAAGACATACACAGTTGAAAAACTATATTCCACTTTTCCAAGTTCTTTTTTTTTTTTTTTAATTTAGCAAGAACTATTTAGTCATTTTGTAATACCGTCCAACACAGAATGAAGCATATAGGCTTCAGGGTGGGGGAGACCGCTTTGAAGCGGACAGTACTGATAGAAACCAGAACAGGGGCACGAGGTCTCCTCCGAGGATGTCAGCCGTCTGGGAGTGGGAAGCCAGCCCAGGCCAGGGGAAGGGCCTGCGAGTGAGAAGACCGAGAGGTCTATTCTGACCCTGCCATGGAATCATTTCGTAAATTGGGACAGTTTAGAACTCCACTCTTCTTTTTCCCCATCTGCAAAATGGGGGCAGTAATATGCCCAGCTTACCCCTTAGCAAAGCAGAATTAGCAAACGGTCTGAGAAAGAGCGCGTCAACATTCAGGGCATGATTCGTTCTGAGAGAATTTCAAGTTCTTCATTGTGAATTCTAGCATCGTTTTCAGCTGCCAAAATCCAGGTGCTATTTAGAGAATTCAACCTCAAACACTGCATTTATTTTCTGTCCGTTAAATGTCCACGGTTTTGAGGGTTTTCTCACCATATTAACTGCAACAGTGAAATTAGATTGTTCGGCTTCGGTTTATAGCCCATTTCATTCTTTAATTTCTGTGTTCAGGGATGATGAGTTTGGGTTTGCGTTCACAGTGTTCCAGAAAAATCACAGATAAAATGGGTTTTCATTGAGAATATTTAAACTTCATGGAAAAAAAAAATCTGGCTTTCCCTACTGCGCTGGAGTAGTGTGAATAGAAGTAGAATAATACACGTGAAAGCAGTTTAGGCTTTCCTAAGAACAGAGTCCCGGCTCTTATCCCCACTCCCCAACACACACTTTTGTACAACGAAAACCGAGTTAAAGCTACTTTACGAATTCTGTTTTGATATATTTCAGTTATGTACTGGAAAGCATATTTTTAAGATAGCTCTCCTAACATGCTAAAAAAATGAAATAGATTAATTCTATCTCAAACTCCTAAATCAAATAAACAAGACATCAGTGCATGTAACCTTTCATTCACACTTCATCCACCACCTCATTCTTTACTCTCTCGCACTTCACCCATGGTAATCTTCCTTCTCTCAACAAATGTCATATCCAGTAACTCAATCATACATCTTAATCAAAAGCAATAAGTGTAACACCCGACATGAAAGAGCACCTACATAAACATAGTCTTTTGTGCCTTCAAGTCTCTCGTACTGACACTGTTAACACAAGACAGCACTTCTCATCACTAGAAACACACCCCTGAATTCGTTAAGCGTTCAACACTTTCTCTAACATCATGGAACGACAGCCAGCAGCGGTGGCATCTGACTTTAAAGCACGCTGGCACCAAAGAAGTTTAGGCTTCGGGACTGAGAAGAGGTGAGGGAGTGCTCCTTCTAATACCAAGATAGTTCCCCCAAGTTACGAGAATCATCGCCTGACCCTTAAATATTATTTTTATGTGTGATTTGTCTAATCACTCCTGGTGACTCACGTGATAAAAGGGATTTTCTTCTGTCTTCAAATTTCAAGCCAAGGCAGAGAAACACGATTTTTGAAGGGATGTTCATCAGATGGAATTTCCTGCCTTTTTCATCAACACCATCACCTTGGAAAATATGACCACTGTTACCATGTACCTGGGCAGAGTAAGAAATGTAGTCATTCTCTTCCCTCTCATATTTTTACAACTTGATTTGCTTTCTAATATTGTGGGAATCACACCTTAATAGTCAAGAGGGTACAGGCAGAAGAGAGAACTAACATATGTTGAGCCCCTAGTACAGAGTTGACGTCCTGATGGATGTATCTCATGACAATACTCACAACTCTGTCAGGCCAGTATTGTTTCTCCCCATTGTTTACAATGAAGAAAAAGTATTAAGCAAATTAGGAGTTAAGCAAGCAGGTCACAAGCTGGCAAATGAGAGTGCCAGGCTGGATTACATACAGTGGGCTCTCCATGAATATTTGTGAGGATCGGCATAAATCTGTATCTATATATGTTCTACTTGGTGGCAGAGATTCTCTAAGTTTAGGGTTAAAAGTCCTAATTTTTAACACTAAACAGCTCAAGACTATGCTTTTCAGTTATTGTGGACAGTGCCCTTCCATATTACCTTCCAAAAACTAAAAGTTAGAGATTGTTTACCCCCATCATACAGGTGAGGAAACTGAGGTTCGGAAAAACTATAGTCATACAGCTAGTTAGTGTCAAAACCATGTGAAAAAAAATACACATGGTACCACCAACCAATAAATTTACCATTGAATTTGTTGTAATGAACAAATGATGTTTGTAATGAATCTGTACAATATTTTTCCCAACCTTCATATCTCATAGCAATGATTACTGACTTGAATGATTCTTGGATCTATCTGGTCCTGGCTATGCCATTTATTGCAGATACTCAGTTTTCTCATACAGAAATGCGGAATAGAGTATCGATTCCCACTTTGGCTTACCGTGAATTCCAGGCATCAGTACCTGGAACAAAACAAGTCCTCAAGAAATTCTTACTGAATAAATACATGGAATGACTACTTCATAGGCAGTTATATGAACAGCACTTGTTCTAAGTAGATCTGAGGAATGATAACCCCAACTCTCAAGGCCTTGGGTTTTTGTTTTGGGGTTTTTTTTCCCATTGAAAATACAAGTTCCAAAATATTTATTTATAGAAAGCAGCTGCCTTTTAAAGTTATCCAAGACTGTACATTTGTATAATTTATCTTTTAATGGTTTACTAGGGTTGATTTTTACACTAGTCTTTATTGTACTTGAAGCCAGTAATTGTCTTCTTACTATAGTCAATGCAAAGATGTAGGTCAGGGGTCAACAAACTTTTTCTGTAAATGGCCAGATAATAAATAAGTTAGCCTTGTGGGCCATATGGTCCTTGTTAAAACTACTCAACTGAGCCACTGGAGTACAAAATCAGCAAGACAATATGTAGACAAATGAATGGGCTGAGCCGGGTGTCAATAAAAATTTATTTTATTTTATTTCATTTTAAGTTTATTTATTTATTTTGTGAGAGAGGGAGAGCACGAGTGGGGAAGGGACAGAGAGGGCGCACGTGAGAAAATCTCAAGCAGGCTCCGTGCTGTTAGTGCAGAGCCCAATGTGGGGCTTTGTCACCCGTGAGATCATGACCTGAGCCGAAATCAAGAGTCGGATGCTTTAACTGACTGAGTCACCCAGGCACCCCAATAAAAATTTATTTTAGAAAATAGATGGCAAGTCAGATTTGGGGCTGTACAGTTTGTCAATCCCTGATCTAATATCTAAGTGACCACCAGAGAGCGATATGTCATCATTATCATGTTATCTCAGGGGCTTTGTACGTAGTTAGTGCTCAGTACTACTTTGAGGAGTTATAAGTTGTGCTAGGCACTATATTATGCACCCTACAGAACATAAAGGAAAAGAAGACGGTGGCCTTGATTGCTTATGCTCAACAGCACACCTGAGAAAAGAGTTTTTCAAGAAACAAACCCAGAGGGCTAATTGGTCCACAGCAGTCCCTTGATAATGTTAACACCAGGCAGCAGAAAATGTTATAATAGAATGTTCCTTTTAGGTTCAGGGGCACATGTGTTAACCTACAATATATTCAAGTTTCTGCAGTAATAAACTATGAAATTTAACATCACCCCAATGATAAAATGAGAAGCACAGGTGAGTGATCCTTGTCAAGTCGAATGTATCAGGAAAAGCTTTTAGTAGGAGCTGATTTTAGAGCTGGTTTTTGAGAGTGGAGTATGTAGAGGGGAAGAGAAAAGAAAAGGCATCCCAGGTGGGAGGGAAAACATGCAAAGCCATAGAACAAAGCAAAGCAAAAGACAAGTAGATTAGCTTACATGAAACGGTCGGTAAATAACAAGACACAATATCAAAGATTTGCACAAGACCTTGTTCGCAAAGTTACTCTTTTTTGTACACATTATTTAGCTTAAGAACTAGAACCATAGTCTAACAAAAAGTTCCGAGAAGCTAGCCCTGTGGAATGAGATGATTTGTGGAAATGGTTCTTCCTAACCGTGTTTGCCAAAGGTGAATTTTATTATATGATGGATAGTAGATTCATGGCAACAAAGGAGCTAAATTCACAAAGAAATTTCCCGTTGCTACACTAGCTTTAACCAATCAAATTCCATTTAACAAGGGGTGCCTGAGTGGCTCAGTTGGTTAAGCATCTGACTACCGCTCAGGTCACGATCTCATGGCTGGTGAGTTCGACCCCATGTCGGGCTCTGTGCTGACACCTCGGAGACTGGAGCCTGCTTTGGATTCTGTGTCTCCCTCTCTCTTTGTGTATCCCCTGCTCATGCTATCTCTTTCTCTCTCTCAGAAATGAATAAACATTAAAAAAAAATTTGTTTAATTCCACCACATAAAATTCTACGTAAGCAGAGGAGTATCCCAAGTATAAGGCCCAAGCACAACAAGAATGTCCTCGCCAGCAATGCTGAATTACCTTCATTCTATAGTCCACACAGTTCGTCACATGGCTGCCCCTTGTACAGTCTTGAACTGACAGCTACAGGCAGCATCTACCAAAATGCAGGTGGCTTTCATGGGCAGATAAACTTCTGTAGCCAAACCTCTTTTCTTATTTTCACTTCTATAGATAGCAAAATTCGTTTTTAAGCCAAGGGACAAAATAGGTAACCTATATGCTCCCTCCCCAGGGAGGCCTCCTGTTTGCCCTGGGGTTAGAGTTTTGGCCTTTCCTCATGAAAAGCCATTCTCAAGGCTGGGAATATTCAAATATCTCTCAGGGCAAGGCAATACAGGAGGCTCAGAGGTGTGGACTCTCTTCGCCATTCATCCTGGAAAAACAAGTGTTAGGGTAGAAGGAGGGAAGAGGCCTTGGTTCAAAGATTTGTTTAAGAATTTTTTAGTTAGGGGCGCCTGGGTGGCGCAGTCGGTTAAGCGTCCGACTTCAGCCAGGTCACGATCTCGCGGTCCCTGAGTTCGAGCCTCGCGTCAGGCTCTGGGCTGATGGCTCAGAGCCTGGAGCCTGTTTCTGATTCTGTGTCTCCCTCTCTCTCTGCCCCTCCCCCATTCATGCTCTGTCTCTCTCTGTCCCAAAAATAAATAAACGTTGAAAAAAAAAAATTTTAAAAAAATAAAAAAAAAAGAATTTTTTAGTTAAAAAAAAAAGAATTTTTTAGTTAAAAAAAAGAGAATTTTTTAGTTAAAAGAAAACTTTGGTGCCTGGAGAGTGCCTTGCGGCACATTTCATTTTCCTAATGCTTCAAGTTGGCTACATTTCTAGTTTTATGGAGTCACCAACTTTGCATAATTCAAACAAGAAAATGGAAAAAAAAAGCCTTTATCAGTGGGAATTAAAATTAAAAAGCAGAGCAGAGAAACAAAAACAAATGGACAATAGTAAGCCCTATAATTTTATATGGCAACAAAGTATCTCCAAGATTCTCTGTGGTCCCGTAATCCACCTAATCTACATAATCTGCAGCTTTAAAAACCAGAGTAACCCGTTACCTGGGATGCTTGAACAAGTGCATTGAAAACACTTCTGAGACATTAATTACAATTAGTAAATTGCTGCTGCTTCTTCTTCTTCTTCTTCTTTTTCAAACACAAGCCTTTTCCTGGAAGACTGAGATGGAGTTTGTCTTTGATGGGAAGAAGAGAAGCGAGAGTTTCAACGGGGCAAAGGCGCCAAGAGGCAGCACTAAGTCTCATCTCTCACACAAGATGTGCAGCGTGCATTCTTGAAGACAGAGTGACATCTAAAGGGATTTTGAAATAGCCAGGGCTGCTACATGGCAGCAATACTGACAAAGTCAAGGGCATGTCATATTTTGGAAAACTGATGAGTTTTCAGGTTTCCTGTGCTTGATTGTCCCAAGTAACCATGAAAAGAGGATCAAATTCCGATTTTAATGACATGCCTCAGGGTGCCCTCAGGACAACTGCCATTTTTATCTTAGATTCTGCAGGTCCTCGGTGAACAAAAGGGGGAAAAATCAGCTTTGAATAGATTCCTTACGCTCTTGTCAAAAGTAATCCAACTCTGAATATCTATATCCCAAAATATCATCATGCGGGCAGTTTTTATTAACCTAAAGAATTAATAGAGCAGAATATTTAAAATGGGGTTTCAGTTATTGATTCTCCAATTAGATCTTGTGTTCCCTAGGTGCTGTGTATAATAATGGTTTTTGCTCTGTCTCCCGCGCTCGCTGGCTTGCTCTGGCTCCCTCTCTTTCTCTCGGTGTCTCTGTGTTCCGCATAAGCATGCATGCTTTGAATACACATGTGGTGCATAATGACCAGATCTGGGAGGCGAGACTGCATTTGTGGATTCTGATTATGCTTTTGAAAAATATCTCCGATCCCCAAATTTAGTCTTTTCCAAGCTTATAATCCCTGCTCTCCTTCCGTCTGCACAAAATCATTTTTATTTTGGAGTTGACTCTCATAGTATGTGGCAGCTTAGCCAGAGAGCAAGGCCCGTGTGCTTGTTAACAGCACCCTGATGTTAACAATGAACTAATTACTTTTACTACTGATGTGCTCTGGGGCATTATTTTCTTTCTGTGTGCTTTCCTACTGAACTACTGTCATTACTCAATCAGAGGACTGAGGCAAGCAAAAGCAAACAACAACAACAACAACAACAGCAACAAAAAGTGAACGCATTTTCCTCCACAGGACTGAAACCGGAGTCCATATCCCGGGTCTGCCCCCCCCCCGCCCCCACTTTCTTTAATTGTGCATTCCTTGAGAAGTGGGAAGGCCTTCTGATGCATTTTTACTTATTTATGAAAAATAGTATAAACTCATGCAAGGCTCCTGGGATACTCTATCACATTTATAACCATGATGCCCCAGTGAACTGCTTAAGCACGGATCAGCTGCAGACCGAGAAGTTACTCTTTCTTCCTTACAGAAGCCGCGTCAAAGTGGTAAAACAGTTTGTGGTGTATTCCCTTTTCGAGAAAAGCGCCTCTGGAAAGGAGAAGTCTGTGCCTTTCTCCATTTGCACCATACTATTTCCAGTTTTATTGGAGTTGGGGGGCATGGCAGGGAGGGGAAGCAATGAGAAAGGATCACATTAGCCCAGAGAAAGCTATGATCAGAGAACATTTGCAGTAGGATAGCATTTGCAGCAAAAGTGTTATTTTGCCTGAAGATAGAATTTGCTCACACAACTGATTTTCTGTGATTGTTTTTATATAAAACACCCACCCTAGACCCATTCGCACATCTACCCAAACAACAATATTTCACTTTCATGTCAAAAGAAGTTGGCATAGAAAATTCAGAACAAAACATGGAACCTGAGGCATTGAAACGACAAATAATGACAGGACCTTTCAGCTAGTCTTAATAAAGAAGATTAAAGCAACGTGTAACATGAGATGTATGTTCATAAAACAGGCAGTGAAAAATAATAACTTGACTACCCTAATAATAGACGCATATCTTTACATTTCAATTAGTCTTTTGCCAATGCTGTGGTTTTTTTCTTCAGACTTACAAATATATTGCAAATGTAGAAAAACGATGATTATCAAGCCAGAGTGTTCTTGAAAATATGACTATTTGGGTTGTTATTTTAGAAGAAGTAATCTTTCTCCTACGGTAACTTTTCGTTCAAAGCCATCTCAATTAGAGCAAGAATCCATCACTGGATTCAGATGCCGCTCAGTTTCCCGGAGCTGTTAGTGCCCAGAGTCTGCCTGCCTCAGAGGGCTGGGATTCTGATAAGAAATCAGAAATGTAAAGGCAGGGATGAGAAATCTTGGGGCAGGAGGCAATAATAATTAGAATAGTCTTTATTGGTTCACAGATCAGTGTTTAGGACCAGAAAGAAGTCAGCTTCCTATGAATAACGCAGCATAAACTTCATTGCCAAAATATTTCTTCGAGTAGGAGTTAGAGATTCTCATTTTGATTCTTTTGTTCTTCCAATAGTTATTTTCACACTGAGATGTTGAACATTTAGTTGTTTTCCTGTAGAAGAGAAACTACGCTAATACAATAGGTCTTTGTTCCTGCTTCTTTACCGAGTTGAGCAATAACATTGTGAAAAGAAACAGAAGTAAGCAAGCACACTGATGGCATCACTCAGCTATTATGCTGTGTTCGCATCACCATACAATTTGTGAGACTGGTTCAGTTCCCGTTCTGATGCAAAACTGTAATTTTATGTTGCAATATCAGAATTTGAGGAAGTTGTTCCTTTCATAAAGGAAACATCTTGAAGATAGGATTTCTGAAAGAGTACCACAGTCAGCAGTGAAGACTGTATCAGAATTTTAAAAATCTGAAAAATCTGCAAAGGATTATACTAAGCTATACCACTTAGGCATCGTTCAATAGCTGTAAATAGAAGCACAAAACGAAAATGTGGGCCAGTGCATGGATCCAGCAAAAAAACGAAAACCCCAAACTATGTCAAAATTTAAAATCAAAGCGTCACCAAAAGTCTGCCGACTTTGTGTTTTTAAAGAGGTTAAAAAGCCTCTGATTAGAAAACAGAGAATTTAAAGACTCCATGGTATAATTCAGCGAGAGAGAAAGAAGGAAAGAGAGCCAGTGCAAGAACATTTGGGAGTGAGGCTGCCCATTCTTTGCCAATGCAATTTTATTATTTAGCCTCTGTGGATTTTTTCCTGTGTCATATAGATGATAGACTTGACTTAGACATAATTTTTTTTTCTTGGTAAAAATTAAGTAATGCTTGAGCAATACAAAAAATCAAATAAAGGTTTTTAAAAGATTTTCTCAGGAGTTTCTGTAAGTTTATATCTGAATTATTCAGCCTCAATTTGGATTTTCTATTATGAAATGTCTCCTTTTGCTAGTATTAAAACAATAATCCAAAATATTCCCATGCCCCATGTGTAATAATTTTTTTTTAATTGTAGATGATTTGGTATAGAAGCCAAAAGGAAGAGAAGAAGTAAGCAATTCTCTAGATGGCTTTAAATTCATGAGCCTCACATGGCCAAAAGCGGGGTCTCAAGCACTATTTTCTCCTTGACGCGGTAACGGTCATTAATGTCCGGGGAGAGTACATAAAAAGGGTGTTTTGAACAGACTGCGATCAGTTTAAGTCCTAACAAAATGAATGGTGCAGAAACTGATGAATTCCACACCAGGCATTTCCACATATTCATCCATATTGTGAATGGAAAATACAAGATGTAATTACAATGTTGGCTGAGCTTAACTGACACTACGTCTATCCTGAGTTACCAACCACTTCCACTCCTTGATATCCAAGCCCCCCAGCCCCCAAAAGGAGGGTATCTGTTCCTAGTTCTAATTTTAACTTGAAAAATCACATCTCAGGAAACCCAACATCCCTTTTAAGAGTAAGAACAATCAAAAAATGTATAATGTATTCAGTTCATAGCAGAGTGAATCATTGAGGCAACTTCCAAGATATGAAAATGTATCTCTTAAAGCTTAGACTTGGTTTTGTCAGAAAAGCAGTATTAAAAATAGCAAGCTGATTATATAACCGTGGGAGGGAAAAGTAAGGCATTAGCAAACAATGAAGGAAGGAAAAAAATAAATCTAAATACCATCTTTATGAAGGTATAAAGAAATGAAGTGCCCCAGAGTAAGAGTATACGTTTCCAGCCAATGAGCAATCTATGAAAGAAGATAGATGTATTTTCTTTGGAACTAATGAAGCACGAGTTACTAATAAATACTTGGAATTGCCTTGTACCTCCTCTCAAAGCATCACCCTAGGCTACTTTATTTCTTGTCGTGACTGTGGGTTTAAATCAAAGCAGGTATCCTTAGCACCATTTTGCAGAATCACAAAGCTGAGGCCTACATTTAATTCTCCTAATTTTCTTAACATCAACTCAGACCTCTTATCGGTTTCCTTTCTTTTTAAATACCCCAAGCCCCCGTCTAACATAAAAGACACATAAGTGTTTTGTAAGCATCTACTGAATGAAGAAACAATTTAATAACTAACTATGTAGGCAAGGATATGCAAAAAGAAAAAAAAGTGTTCTCAAAGGACATTCCTAACTTCTATCTCAATTATTTTTATTATGGATGCTGCTAACAATCAGAAGGCATCCCAGATTGTCCAGTGTTCATTTATTCAACAAATATTAATCCACCACCACCACATGACAGGTGTGCGGATATGAAGATGAACAACACAGTTTGTGCTCTCAAGAAACTCAAGGGACTAAAAGACGATGCCCCTACCATTATAAAATGATATGGTAAGTACAATAATAGAGACAGCGACAGTATATTACAATAGTTCCAAGGAAAAACACCAAATACAGCAGGATGCTGTGGCAGAGATTTAGAGGTAGCTCCTCGGAAAAGGTTATGCAGGTAAATAGGGATTTCGAGTGGAGGGGTTGCACTGGGGTCCCTGAGACCCTCCTCAGGTTTTATGGTTCTCTAGAAGGACATATGGACTCAGCATATACTCACAGCTGTGAAGTATTACAGTGAAAAGATACAAAGAGAACCCCCTGGGCGGGGTTCCAGGAGAAACCACAAATAAGCTTCCAAGAGTCTTCTCCCAACTGGGTTACCCAGGGTCTGCTTAATTCACCCAGCAGAGTTGTGACAACATGTGTGAAATGTTGTCAACCAGGGAAGCTTGTTAGAGACACAGAGCCCAGGAGTTTTACTGGAGGATAGCCACATAGGCATCCTCTATCTAGAACATACCAACATTCCAGACTCTCAGAAGGAAAATGAGTGTTCAGCATGAACCATATTATTTGCATAATTATCAGCTCTAGGAATGGTTGGAACCCTCCTGAAATCCACATTTCCAGATGCCAGCCAGGGACAATCTTGTAACCAGGCCTTACAAATGATAGCTGTTAGGACTGCTATATCAACTCTTTTTTGCACAAGGGGTTAACATGAACAACTTCAGATAAGCAAAAAATAGCTAGAGGCTTTTAAGAGTGAAAGGAAGATCAATTAGGGGCGCCTAGGTAACTCAGTTAAGTGTACAACTCTTGATTTTGGCTCAGGTCTTGATCTCATGGGTCATGATTTCTGGCTCCATACTCACAGCTTGGAGCCTGCTTGGGATTCTCTCTCTCTCCGTCTCTCTCTGCCCCTCCCCCACTCGTGTGCCCACATTCTCTGTCTCTGTCTCTGTCTCTCTCTCTCTCAAAATAAATAAATAAACTTAAAAATAAAACAGAGCTAATGAAGAATTCTCAGTAGGAGAGGGACAAAGCCAATAGTTGGAAAATCTAATATTTAAAAATTTTTTTATGTTTATTTATTTTTGAGAGCGAGAGAGAGCATGAGCGGGGGAGGAGCAGAGAGAGGGGGAGATACAGAATCCCAAGCAGGCTTCAGGCTCTGAGCTGTCAGCACAGAACCCAATGCAGGGCTTGAACCCATGAACGATGAGATCATGACCTGAGCCGAAGTCGGACGCTTAACTGACTGAGTCATCCGGGCTCCCCATGGAAAATCTAATATGTTTAATTGATGAGAATCTCAAAAGAGAAACTGCTCCTCCCTTCCCCTTATGTACCAAGACAACATAGTGTGCTCTGAAGAATGTAGACCTAAGCCTTAGACTCCTATGTTCTAATCCCAGATCTGTCACCGACTAGCTGTGACCTTGGACAAGTCAACCCCCAATACTTCAATTTATTCATCTCTAAAAATGGATAATACTAGTAAGTCAGTTCATGGGCATTGATGTGGGAATTAAATGAACTACCTAATATTTCATCCATTGAAGGCATAGTCAACTTATAAGTCACATCAGAAAAAAGAAAATACAACCGATTAAACTATGGCTCACCGCCTTCTTATCACTAAAAATTTTCATTTTCGTTATGATTTAGACATAGCTTCTCTCCAATATTACTATTATACATACATAAAAAGGAAAACACAGTGAAATAAATTGGTTGTTGCTTTATTATAAGCGGTCCTCCTATACCATTTGCTTCACGAACATTACATTTTACTGACTTTTCTTAACTTTTCTGGACAGACACTACCTTTTGATTTCTGTGCTGAATCATAATGTAATCATTTTTGTGATATTTCGCACTGAAACTCAACATAGGTACCAAAAGTGCGTCTGACTCAGCAGACGTGGTGACAGTGTGGATAGCCAGCCATGACGAAGGTCGTGCAGATAGGCAACAACGACTGTGCCGTGACTTCTGCCTGGCCAACAGCAATTACAAGATGCCACAGCTTCTAAGCCATGTTCCATTTTCAGAGATGTTAAAATGTGGGGTCAGGGGGCAGAAATGTCCATCTTAAAATAACTGAAAGGCGGTAATAGAAGAGGTGGATTATTATGAGCCTAATGAAGCTTCAGCCTCTCAATTGCATAGGCGCTTCCCAAAGTCCTGCCTAGAACCCTAAGAATGTTATTCACACAGTCACATTGTTTTGAAAATTTTGCTTATATTTTAAAAAATAAAAATAAATAAAAATCAACGATCTAAACTTTGACTTAAAGAAGCTACAAAAAGAAGAGCATATTAAACTGAAAGTAGAGAAAATAATACAATAATTAGGAAATCAGTAAACTAGAAAACAGAGAAAACGGAAAAATCAACAAAGTCAAAAGTTGGTTCCTTGAAAATATTTGTAAAATTGATGAACCCCTAGCAAGACTGATAAAGCAAAGAAAGGAGGGAAGAAGCAAATCACTAATATCAAGAATGGAAACTGGGATATGACTTGATGAATATTTAAAAAGATAAGAGGATACTATGCACAACCAAATGCCAATAAATTTGACAACTTAGATGAAATGAAAAATTCCTTGAAAAACACACCTTAACAAAACTGACATAGGAATAAATGGAAAATCTGAAGTAGCCCCATATGTAGTGGACAGAATCTAATAATTACCCAACAATACTTCCTAGTATTCATGCCCTTATGTAATTCCTTTCCCTTTAGAGTGGCTGGGACCTCTATGACTTGCTTCTAATCATATATACAGCAAAACAGAGAGAATGTCACTTCTTTGATTGTGTTATATAAGATTGTGACTCCTGTCATGCTAACAGACTCTCTACAGATGCTCTCATTTGTCAGCTTAGTGAAACTGCCAGGTACAGAGGTTCACATGACAAGAAATTGAGGGAGCCTCCAACCAACAGCTAGCAAGGAATTGAGACGCATATTTTCTGAAAGAACTAAATCCCACCAATACCCACATAAGCTTGGAAGCAGATCTTTCTTCAGTTGAGCCATGGAGACTTCAGTCCTGTCCAGCACCTCAACTGCACCCTTGTGAGAAAGACTGAAGGAGAGAACTCAACTAAACCATGCCTATCTTCCTCATTCACAGAAAGTGTGAGGTAATAAATACCTGATGTTTTAAGCTACTAAGTGTGTGGTAATTACTTACACCTGGAGGACAGGCCTGGGTCAGAACAGGAGACATTGTCCCCAGGCTTCCTCACACCTGCCACATTTTCCCACCTTTCCTTCTTCTAAGAGTGAAAACTGTCCTTTCTCAGTCTGATCAATCTTCTTCCTCAGGCCACAGGGTGACTTCTCCAATATGGAGGGCGATGAACACAATTCATGAGGGGGACAGAGGGTCAGTTGGAGGCAGGATACCTGGGGGGGGGGTGAAGGGTGTTAAAGCTCTCTCTGGAGGCAGCAGAAGACTGAGGAAGCAGAGGCACACCCAAGATGTTCTGTTCCCTCCCTCAGAAGGCCATCCCAGCAAAAATAAATAAAACTCATTTTTTTATTGAATGTGCAATAATGTTCTCACTTCAAAACTTCAGGGCCAGAAGACTTCAATGGTGAATACTATCAAACAACTAAGGAAGAAATAATACTAATCCCACAAAAACTTATTTAAGCATACAGAAGAAGAAGAAATACTTTCCAACAGATTTTATGAGGCCAGCATAACCTTGAAATCAAGATCTGACAAGGTTTTTACAAGAGAAGAAAATTACAGATGAATATGTTTCCTGAAGATGGGTATAAAAATCCTTCACAAAATATTAGCAAATTAAATCCAGAAATATATAAAAGAGAAAACATACCATGAACAAATAAATGGATTTGCTCCAGGAATGGAAGGTCAGGTCAACATTTGAAAATCAATCAATGTAATTCACATTAGCAGAAGATGGTGGAGGGGGACAGGGAGGATCATTTAAATAGAAGCTGGAAAAGGGGTGCCTGGATGGCTCAATCAGTTAAGTGCCCAACTTCAGCTCAGTGAGTTCAAGCCCAGTATTGTGGCTGCTTCAGATCCTCTGTCCCCTTCTCTCTCTGCCCCTCCCCTGCTCATTCTCTCTCTCACTCTCTCTCTCAAAGTAAATAAACATTAAAAAAAAAAAGAAGCAGGAAAAAAAATTGGCAACACCAATCTATGATTAAAAACTCTCAGCCAACTAAGAATAAAAGGGAATTTCCTCACTCTGATGAAGATATCTAAGAAAAACCTATAGCTAACGTCATATTTAATTGTCAAAGGTTAAGATTGGAGACAAGGTAAATATGACTCTTCTTATTACTTCATTTTACCATTGTATTAGAAGCTCTAACTAGTGCAATAAAGGAAGACAAATACATAAAAGACAGAACCATTGAAAAAATAATAAAACTGGCATTAGACATAGACAATATAAGCCCCACGAATCCACAAAAATGACAACTGATAAGTGAATTGAGTAAGTAAGGTTACAGAATACAAGGTCAATATTAAAAATCAATTTCATTTCTATATATTAGCAATGAACAATTGGAGCATGAAATTAAAAAAAATGCACGGGGCGCCTGGGTGGCGCAGTCGGTTAAGCGTCCGACTTCAGCCAGGTCACGATCTCACGGTCCGTGAGTTCGAGCCCCGCGTCAGGCTCTGGGCTGATGGCTCAGAGCCTGGAGCCTGTTTCCCATTCTGTGTCTCCCTCTCTCTCTGCCCCTTCCCCGTTCATGCTCTGTCTCTCTCTGTCCCCAAAATAAATAAATGTTGAAAAAAAAAATAAAAAAAAAAATAAAAAAAAATGCAATATACAATAGTACCAAAAAAATCAAATACCTAGGAAAAAATTTAATAAAAATATGCAAAAGCACCATACCGAATGCTATAAAACACAGCTCAGTAAAGTTAATAAAGACATAAATAGGTGGAGAGATATATCATACCCATGGGTTGGAAGACTATAGTGTTTCTATGCCCGTTCTTCCCACACTTGTATATATCTTTTACCCAGTGCAATCTCTATCAAAATTCCAGCAGCCTTTTTTGAAGCAATTGACAAGTTAATTCTAAACATCAAATGGAATATGACAGATACAGAATAGTATAATACATCTTTAAAAAAGGAATAAGCCAGAGGACTTATATTACCTGATTCCAAGACTTATTATAAACCACAAAAATCAAGATACCATGGTACTAATACAGACTATCAAATCAATGGAAAAGTCAGTCAAGAAATAGACCCTCAGAGGGACCAAACATAAAAGACTCTTAAATACAGAGAATAAACTGAGGGTTGCTGGAGGGGTAGTGGGTAGGGGGATGGGCTAAATGGGTAAGGGGCATTGAGGAAGACACTTGGGATGAGCACTGTGTGTTGTACATAGGGGATGAATCACTGGAATCTACTCCTGAAATCATTATCGTACTATATGCTAACTAACTTGGATATAAATTAAAAAATAAATAAGTAAAATATAAAAAAAGAAAAGGAAAGAAATAGACCCTCATATATAAGGCTAATTGATTTTAGACCACAGTACCAATTTAATGGGGAAAGAACATCTTTTTAACAAATGGTTTGGGAACAACCAGATAGCTATATGAAAAACTTATAACAAATCTGAGTCCCTATTTCACTCCATGCACAAAAGTTAATTCTAAATGGATCACAGACATAAACAAACAAACAAGCAAAAACCAAACCCAGAACCATAAAGCTTCTAAAAGAAAACACAGACACAAGAGACTGTTTTTACAAACCTGAGCTAAGCAAAGATATCTTGGACAGGACATGAAAAGCAATACCCATCAAAGAAATATTTGATAAATTAGACTTGATCAAAATGATTTTTTTCTGCTTATCAAAAGACACCATTGAGGAAATGAATTCCCACAAATTGGGAAAAACTACTTAAAACACCTATGTATATTGTATGTCTATTTGAAAGGACATGTAAATATATAAACACATAAAGAATACATAAACAACTCCTACAAATCAAGAATAAAAGGACAGCTAACTTTAAAAGAGCGAAAGACTGGGACACTTTACAAAAGAATACAAACAAATGGTCAATAAGCGCCCATCAGTGCTCAATATCAGGAAAATGCAAATTAAATCCACAATATGATACCACTTCACACCCATTATAGTGAAGACATTTTTAAATATTGAAATGTCCTCACCAAATATCAGTAAGGATGTGGAGCAGCTAGAACTCTCATAGTGGTGGACGTGTACAATGGCGCGACCACTTTAAAGAACTGCATGGCAGTTTCCTGTAAAGTCAAATACACATCCATCCTATAAACCTGGAAATCCATCCTAGAGACTTACCAAGAGAAAACTATCCACAAAAACAATCGCACCAGACTGTCAATAGGCCAAAACTTGGAAACAACTGAAGTGGCTATCAACAAAACAATGGGAGCACCTGGGTGGCTTGAACTGGATATCCAGCTTCAGCTCAGGTAATGATCTCTCAGTTCATGAGTTCGGACCCTGCATCAGGCTCTGCACTGACAGTGAGGAGTCTGCTTGAGATTCTCTTTCTCTCTCTCTCTCTCTCTGCCCTACCCCACTTGCGTTCTCTGGCTCTCTCTCTCCAAATAAACAAATAAACTTTAAAAACAACTCAAAACAATGGATAAACAAATTGTATTATATTCATAAAACAGAATGCTACTCAGTAATAAAACAGTGAAGTACCAATTCGAGTGACAACACAAATGAATTTCAAAAACATTAAGATGAGAAAAAGAATCCTGATGCAAAAATATCCTGCCTGTTTTCATTTGTCTGAATTCTAATAATGGGCAAAACCAATCTATGGAGATGGAAGTAGGAAGTGGTTGAATTCAAGCATGGGGTGGGACCTGATGAGGAGACGTTAGCAAACTTTGAGGGTGGTGAAAATGTTCTATGTTTGGTGGGAGCAGTGCTTCCAGGGTTGGAAAGAATTGTCAGAGCTCATCAAATGAACAACTGAGATGTGTGCATTTCATTGTATGTTAAGTATATGCCAATTAAAAATTTTAAATTCCGGGGCGCCTGGGTGGCTCAGTCGCTTAAGCGTCCGACTTCGGCTCAGGTCATGATCTCACGGTCTGTGGGTTCAAGCCCTGTGTCGGGCTCTGTGCTGACAGCTCAGAGCCTGGAGCCTGCTTCTGATTCTGTGTCTCCCTCTCTCTCTAACCCTCCCCCGTTCGTGCTCTGTCTCTCTCTGTCTCAAAAATAAATAAACATTAAAAAAATTTTTTTTAATTTTAAATTCCAAATCAGCAAGCATATATTAACAAACCTACTATTTAGAAGGCACTACTGGAAAAATACCACATGCTTGAAATTGAGAGGAAGATAGATAGATACACACCTTTAGCCACATAGCCCTATTTCTGCCAGCTGGTTAGTTAACAAAAGTTTTATGAAACCTGTATAGTTCACAGCTAATGCACAATTAGGAAACAGTTTTGTTCTTAAAACTCAGAAGAAAAAAAACAACTAGACTTAGTCCTACACTTAAATGAAAAACACCTGCCAAGAAATTAGTTTCCTTGAAATGAAAAACCCAAGGCTATCAAGCAGGTAGGAAACACTAGAAGTAAATAAAAGGTCAACAGGGGAGGGAGGATAGGATTGATCACCCAAAGGCCCTTTGGCTAGGACACCTGTGACCTCTCCTAGTCATAAAGTGACTGACTTTCTCGTTGTCACTCGTGGCTCCCAGAAAGTTTCTCATCACAAAGACCAAGGCCTTCTCCAATTCACACTCTGCAAGTAATAGTGGGAGAACCTATTCAGTGAGCTTTCAAAACCCAGAATGAGGTAATTTCTGTGACTTAATGACTTAGTTATTGCAATGGGGGGTGGTGGTGAAGGGGGCTCTTTATGAAAGCATTTGAACTTGTTACCCTGATCAGTTTATATTTGTATTTTTGTGTATTTTTGGCAGCTGCTTAACTTAAATATTTTGTTTTAAGATGAAATTAGTGAATTTAAGTATATTCTGGGATCAAGCCTAGAATGATCTACCTTTGCATTTGTTTTTTTTCTTAATTTTTTTTAACGTTTATTTATTTTTTTTAATTTTTTTTAACGTTTTTATTTATTTTTGGGACAGAGAGAGACAGAGCATGAACGGGGGAGGGGCAGAGAGAGAGGGAGACACAGAATCGGAAACAGGCTCCAGGCTCTGAGCCATCAGCCCAGAGCCCGACGCGGGGCTCGAACTCACGGACCGGACCACGAGATCGTGACCTGGCCGAAGTCGGACGCTTAACCAACTGCGCCACCCAGGCGCCCCTACCTTTGTATTTGATTAAACATCTTCGCCATAATTTATTTATCGTTCTGGAGGCTGTCTATGATTGAGGAAATACTGTGCACTATTTTTTAACCTATCTAGAAGCCATGGGGACATACCACTTGGTACATAGGTGCCCAATAAATATTTGTTGAATGAATAAATGAATAAATGTCATGGTCAAAACCAATCCTTCATAATGATGTATCTCAAATCCAGAGCTGAACATAGTTCAAAACAGTGTTCAGGGGTGCCCTGGGTGGCTCAGTCAGTTGAACATCCGACTTTTGATTTTGGCTCAGGTCATGATCCCAAGGTCATAGAATCAAGCCCCGTGTCAAGCTCTGCACTGAGCATGGAGCCTGCTTGATATTCTCTCTCTCTCTCTCTCTCTCTCTCTCTCTCCCTCTGCCTCTCTCCCCATTCACACTCTTTCTCCCCCTCTAAAATAAAAATAAATAAATAAAATAATGCATGGATTATGGGCTCTGGAATCAGTCTCCAAAGTTTTGATTCCCCAGTTCCAAAATTATGAGGTTATGAGATGATGGGCAAACTTCCTAATTTTTCTAAGTCTCAATTTTGTCCTTTGTAAAATGGGGATTAAAAGCCATTCCCACTTAATATAATTATAATATAGGTAATATTTACAATGTATTTTATAGCTGGCCTGTAAAAATCACCCAACAAGTACTTGCTGCTATTATTTTTAAGGTGTTTCCCATCACTGTTTTATATTATTTTGTTATAGTATAATAGCTAACAGCACAAACTCTGGAGCCCCTTCCTCTGGTCATTAGTTTTCACATCTATAAGGCTGTGGGTCATAGTGATAGGACCCAATGCATAGGAGTGTAATCAGGATCAAATAAGTTAACAAGTGACATGCCCACAACTGTAAAAACATCAGTAGAGTTAGTTGTTCAAATTGGTGGTGATGGCATTAAGCGGTATGCCCTACTGGGTAAGTGTGCTTTCAGTGTTGCCTGGATTTGAACCCCGGCTCTGTCTGTTACTTTGCTATGTGCTCTCAAACACGTTAATTAACCATTCTGTGCCTCAGTTTCCTCGTGTGCAAAGAGAAAATAATAATAGTACCCACCACATGAAATTGTAGTTAGGATCAATGGGGAGAATGCGTGTACAGCACTTATATTAGGGCCTGGCAGAGAACAAGTAACACACATTCATGGTATTGTTATGGAGTGGCTGTCATCACCATCATCATTTCTGCCAGAGGAAGCCCTATTTATAGTCTGAAAACATAAACAGATAAAAGCTCCGTCTAAAATGAAGGCATAGGCAGGATTCTCACAGAGCACGTCTTTCATTCACAAACGTAACAGTTCACTGTTCTAAGGTCCTACATCTCTGAGATGTTTTCTCATTTTCCTAACCATCCAGATAGCTCAAAACATCCCACCATCAAAGGCAACCCTTCTGCATTAGCTTTGGAGGCCATTGTCTCACTAACTCAGTTATTACTTTTTTTTAATTTTATTTTATTTTATTTTATTTTATTTTATTTTATTTTATTTTATTTTATCTTATTTTTAGAGAGAGAGAGAGATAGAGCACAAGTGGGAGGGAGAGGGAAAGATTCTCAAGCAGGCTCCATGTTCAGCGCAGAGCCCAACATAGGGCTCGATCCCATAACTCTGGGATCATGACCTGAGCCAAAATGAAGAGTCGGATGCTCAACCCACTGAGCCACCCAGGTGCCTCTAGTTATTCCTTTAAAACTAAAAGTATAATAACTGCAAATCCTTCCCTGTGAAGATCAAGATATGTGATTTCTGATCCTGAAATTGCCACCAAATTAAATGTCCTTGGCTAACTCATCAGTTCTCTGAGACGTGCACATTCTTCCTCAGGAAGCACGTCCACAAACTAACCTATAAACTTATATACGCCCAAGGCTGCGCGTAAAAAATAAACCAACTCAGGGCACCAAACAAATACTGTGGATTGTTATAATTATTATCATTAAAATTCCAAGGAACTGCATCAGGGATGTGGTTGCTGTGGACCCTCAGCATTATTGGCCAAAGCTGGCCATTGTAAATCTGCTGTGCCCCCTTAACTCTGTCAAGTGGGCAAACATTATTCAATAGTTACCAGGAAAAAAAAAATAGAATTAAACACAACAAAGCTGAGCTGGAAGAGCTATTAGAGACCAATCTGGATAAGGATAGAAAATGAGAGTAAAAGATGTTAAATAGCTTGACCAACACTATAAATTTTTTCAGGTAAATTTATCAGTAAGATAATAGTGATAGTAATAAGAATATCTTATTCATAAAGGCTTTGCAGTTTTCATAGCACTTTTAGACATACTGTATTTGATCCTCATGGCAACTTGATGAGGCAGAAAAAAAGTAAGTATTATTACCTACATTTTATAGGTAAGCAAACAGGTTAAGAGTGGTTACATGATTTAACCAAAGTAACCTGGCATATACAGAGCACAGCAGAGATCAAAAGTCAGTTTACCTGGATTCCTGTCTCCTGCTTTTATCTACTGTCTTACACTAAAATAGCAAGTCACCAAAAACAACAACAGCAACAACAACAACAACAACAACAACAAAAGCTATGTGCTATTATGGTCTGAATGTGTACCCTCAACATTCACATGGCAAAATCCTAACTCCCAAAGATCATTAGGAGGAGGAAATTTTGGGAGGTGCTTAGGTCATACAAATGGAGCCCTCATGAATGGGATTGGTGCCTTATAAACGAGGCTCCAGAGAGATTCCTAGCCCCTCCCACCACGTGAGGACACAGCTAGAAGGCACTAGCTATGAACCAGGAGGAGGGCCTCCAGCAGAACATGATCCTGTTGGTGACATGTTCTTAGACTTCCCAGAACAGTGAGAAATAAATGTGTATTGTTTACAAGCTGCCTGGTCTGTAGTGTTTTCTTACAGCAGCCTGTAAGATTAAGACATTATGTTTCAAGTGTGTGGCTTTACTATTTGCTTTGTGGTAGGAAGAATGCAGAATCTTTCTTATGCATTTTCCTAGTATTGTAGAGACAGAGGGATCTCTGAGACTTTATCTGTTTTATCCTCTTGTATCAAAGCAGGATTTCACATAGGTCATATCTGGCAGACCAGGCATCTATTTGAAGATAGAGTGTTTTCAAAATCCTCAAGGAATGTAATTTCAACCAACTTCATCCACAATATATTTTTTTACAAAATAATTTGACCAAATTGCTAAGTCTTTTATGCTCTGCCTAATATTTTATGGAATTTGTAGAAAACGAAGATTTCTTTTGTATTCTCATTCAGAACAATCCAGCTATTCTAAAAGTGATAAGTATGTTTAAGCATCAATATATATTTTGTTTTAAAATACCAAAACTAAATGGTGGTTTACATACTTATAAAGGGCCCAGATTAACCTATTCCTATTAGCAAGTGACTTGAGCCAATAAATGCCCTTAACTTTTTAGTCATTCTGACACTAAGTGCCTGGTTTAAATGCAGCATATGCAGTGTGTGTGTGTGTGTGTGTGTGTGTGTGTGTGTGCGTGCATGTAGCAGGCAGCAGATGTTGGCCCTTTCATGACGCAGAGATAATAGAGAGAGGGAGGAGGTCTTTCTCTGGCCACACAGACCACAGACATGTGGCATTAATGTGGCCAGCCTAGCAAGAGATAGTCAATGATACACTGGCAGGATCCAAGGGGATTGGGAATGCGTCCCACTGCTCTAAGGAGTCCTCTTCTTCACTTGCCCAGTGGTCCAGTCACATAAAAGACACAGAAAACCCAAGCTTTGAAATTAAGGCTCCTAGGAGCTAGTAGATCAGGCCACCATGACCTAGAGACAGAAAAACCTATGCCAGTCAGTCATAGCCCTATTGATGCCTAAGGATACCCTGTGCCTTCAGATTGAGCAGCTGTTCCTTTACTGTGATGTCCACCATTATTGACAGATTACATTTCAGAGAAGTGCCACCCACCCTAATAGAAAGCTGCCAGCTCCAGGCCCTGTCACACATTAGTCCTTAGCCACCAGAAGGGGAAGTATGGTGCTCAAAGTGTCTGGCTGACTGGTCCTGCGTTAGAGATGAACAGTCACAGTCTGAGGGGCTAATGGCAGGTACAAAGACCAGATTCTAGGCCATTTTGTCAACTTACTGCCTTGTCCTAACCCCTGGCTCCTTTCTTGGGATATCAATAATCTAAGAGACCACTGCCATTAAACTGGGCACGGAGAGAAACTGGTGCTTTCCGTTACCTGATGTCTATATTTTCCTTTGTTTCCAGGCTTTTATCAGCCAGAGTCTGATAAAAAAAGTCTGCAAACCCAGGATTTCTCTTGATCTCAACTATCTGCCACCATCATTGTCTACCTGTCTTGCTGAGTACTGAATTCCCCTTGCTCTAATATCAACCACTACAAATTCTTAGGTAAGTTCATTTAGCAATAAACCCAAGGGGTTGGCCCCATGTTGCAAATATGATTACACATAATGCAGAATTTACATTTTATGTCCTTATCTCTCTCCAAACTCAAGAACAAGATGTTCTACAAGTGTATGGACACCAACTCAGAGAAGGAGGCCATCAAGCTTTTCATTCCCCCTATAAGGGACCCAGATCTTTCTAAAAAATGGGTACTCTACTTCTGCCAGGAAACCCCAGTGATCCATGTGAATATTACCTGTCTAAGAACATTATCAGTGCCCAATGATCCAGAGGCTCCAAAAAGACAGTCTTTACAAAATGAGATGTCCAGGACACCTACAACCCTATCGATAGCTGATAAGTAAAAGGTGACCTTTCAACTTTACCACAACCCAGCTTTCACTGAAAAACATCTTAAACATCTTAACCTCCTAAAACTAAGGAGACATGACCTGATGATATGCCAACATGCTCGGTCTAGCTGACATTTCATGATCCAGAGACTTTATCAACTACCCAATGCTACCACCTCCAGGTCAATTCTAAGATACGTGTATTTGAAAACACTAAGGTGGTGTTCTGGAATAAAATCTGTCCGCCAGAAGGTTCCCAGAAGGGAGTTCTGCCCCAGATGTCATTAGGGTAACCCGACACTGAGCCACTGCAGGTTACACGGGTCTCTGTCTTTGGCCACTTATTCTCTACTGTTTTTGTATATTTTTCTCTCGTAATTTTGTTTTCTGGTGTGGCCCAAAGGCCACTGCTGCATCCCAGGAAAGGAAGACCTTATTTTTCTTTACTCCAAACACCATGCACTCTCCAATATGGCGAGTAGGTCTAGAGAGGTTTAGTACCGGGAGCCTCTATTTCCACTTGAGTTGGTATTCTTCTGGATGTCTGACTCCTGAAAATCTCATATTGCCTCTTAGCTTATCCCATTACAGGCTATTAGACTATAGCAGGTGACATTGTTCTGGAATCCTGGGGTAGGGGGGGATGTCATCATTTTTCAAGCACTTTTCCTTTTCCATTTCACAAGTATCAGGTACGTCAAAATAGTAGATAAAAGCCCTACATTAGAAACAAGAATATGAGAGATTTCATCTCCACCAACCTGTTACTGCCACCCCTGCTTACTGAAGAGATTTCCTGCTTCTGTGGACTGTTGTGCTACAGAAAATTCAACTGCAGCTCCTGGAAGGTCTCGAAACTCATAAGAGAACTGTTTAATATTGTCCAAGTTTTGATTTACCCATCCTAAGGCTAACAATAAATTATTATAAATTGGATCCTTGAAGAATAACTGCCCAGTTCCCACTGCCCAGTTCCCACACATAGCAAACCCAGCCACATCCTTGGCTTATGTAACTCACCACACTCTTCAACCCACAGCACTCCTTTTAACAGCAACTAGAGCTTCCAGCCATATGAACCCTCCCTTTCCTCATATTACATTCAGTAGGAAACAACGTGTCCTTAGAATGACCCTTAGGAAATCCATGGGTAAGCCGAGGAGTGGGATCATCATTTAACAGAAGTTCCTGGATACGCTGTTTCATGGGAGGCAGTCTGGCTTTTCTCTAAACCCATACATACCACTAAGCCCCAGAAAGAAGCTGGGGAGGGATATATGTGGTTTTTCACTAATGCTTTTGGTCTTCCAAATACAATTTCTTTTTTCCCTGAACATCCTCCTCGTATTCTGCTTACCATACTCTACTTAACAAAGGGAGTACTCAGGAAGGAAGCACCAATGTCTCAGTCCATTCAAGCTGCCGGCACAAAGCTCTATAGACTGGGTGGCTTATAAACAATAGAAATTTCTGTCTCACGGTTCTGGAGGCTGGAAGTCTGAGATCGGGGTGCCAGCATGGTCCAGTTCTAGTGAGAGCCCTCTTCTGGGTCTCAGATGGTATCTTCACACAGCAGACAGCAGAAGGAAGCAAGATTCAGTAATTGTTATAAGGGCACTAATTCCAATCGGGGAGGCTCCACCCTCATGATTTCATCTAATCCCAATTACCACCCAAAGGCCCCACCTCCAAACACCATCACATAGTGTGTGTGTGTGTGGGGGGGGGGGTGCTCAACATATAAATTTGGGGGGACACAAATATTTAGTCTATAACACCAAGATCAACTGTATACTGAGATGTGTTGGCCAGCTTGAATACTTGATCATTTGAAAAGTGCACAGCCCAGACTGCTAGACATAGGAGTTTAACTCTACCGTCACATCATTCCTCATCAGGTCTTAACTCTGAGTGTATCAGGAAAACCCCAGCCCATTTATACCTTCAAGCTAGTTCAGTAGTCTCAACAACTATAATATTTTACCCCCTATTTGCCCTAAACTTGTCTTACCTTATTTCTGTAACATAGAGAAGATAGTTTCACCTGTTTTCAATGTGTTCCCTAACACTGAAAATGTAGTCTCAATCTCATTTTTAAGTATATTAACTAGGGTTATGTATTTCATAACTGATAGTATCTAGTTTAAAAGGTAGCTTTCTCTCTATAGAGGACATTTTCTTGATTTGGGTCTTCAATCGGGCTACCCATTATCAGTTCATAAGATCCATGACTATTTTTCCAGAAAGTTTAAGTAGACTCTTAGAGGAGCAGAATGAATATCAGATATTGACACATTCATGATTTAAGGCACTGGCAATGAGAAGTATATAAATCATTGTATTAATATGTGAAAAACAACTTTGAGTGAATCATAAATTCTTTCTATCCTGAAGCCCAGAACAGTCTGGCACTAGGGGGAAAAAATCAGAGATTCCTCTTTCCCTTCTTCCCATAATTTTCTTGCAAATAGTGTATTCACTGAAACGTATTCCAGTATTTCTTGAGAGCTCAGTTACTAAGATGGAATCTTAGAAGGAGAAGTAGGCTATACGATTAAAATATTAATTGATAGTTACCGTAATATTCCTTCCAAGAAATAATCTCTTTCTCATGTTCAAAAATAAAACTAGAAAAGCTTATTATTTCAGTTAACCAAATTCAAATAGTTTCTGGACAGTTAAATATGGCATTTTGTAGGCCATAAAAAGAAGCAACATACTGTTTCTGATCTTAAAAGAACACAAATCTGGTCAGAAAAACAGTAAAAGTATACATATGCTAAAATACAGTAAATTTTTTAAAATACAGGATCACATTCTTTTGAGACCAACAAAAAGGATTTTAAGCTTCATGGAGATGGAAACTTCAAATCAGGTCTTGAGAAATTAGGTAAGATTTCCAGAAGTTGCTCTCTGGAAAGGATTTAAGTAAATCAGGGGGAAATAAGTAAATTCTGTGATTAATTATGTGTCAACAGCTGAACTTAGAGGTTCCAAAATGAGAGAACAATAGATTGTTGCATATAATAAATAAATAAATAAATAAATAAATAGTATATGCACAAGTAATAAGTAATTTTTTTACACAAGTAAAAGTGAAACTTTTTGGCTGTTTCATTCTGGAAGGCTGTTGCCCTCCACAAGAACACTTGATGTTACCCTCTGGCAAGATACAGCTGGAACTCTGAAGCTGAGTGTCAGTGGTTTAAATTAAGAAACAGCTTGTGATATTAAAATTAAGACACTTTTGAATAAAGCAACAAGACATATCACAAACTTCACAGAGATATAGAGCCTTTCATATGGTTCAGCAAATACAGGAACAGGATTCTCTTTATTTATTAATTTGATATGCATTCATTAGGTACCAACTGTCTACCCCATATTGCACTAATTACCAGGAAGATGTAAAAGAAAGCATGGAAATAGTCCTTTCCCAACAGGTTGCCTAATATCTAAGAGGTGAAATAAAATGTGTAAAAATAAAGTGGAAAGAAATTTCTGGACAAAATATGAGGAATTGAGAAATGCAAATGCTACCTACAGTTTTTCTCTTTCCCAGGGGGCTCACAGCACATCATAATTACCTGGCAGAAAGTATCATTCTCATAAGCATTTCGCAATGTGATTGGCAAGGGATGCAGAGAATCTAAGCGATCTGCATAAAAACCTCGTGAGCTGAGTGGGAGAACTAGAAATTAGTTTTCTATATAGTACATTGCAAGGAATACTGGTAGGTCCAGAGTCAGAAGTCCTCAAGGTTATTTTTCCCTGTACTTTTGAGGCATCAGGTGATTCCAGGAAAGTTATTTCACTTCTCTGAAATAAGGTTTCTCCATCTGGGGGTGATATCCTGGGATATCTACCTTGCCTATCTCACAGGGCTTCTATGTGAATGGAGTGAGTTGGGGGGGGGGGAGGTGAGAATTTTAAAGAGCTGTGTAATGCACAAAACATTTTATAAGTATATTGTAGGATATCTTTATGATTGATCGATTGATTGTGAGCCTATGTGCAGTGTCTGTGAAAGGCGTGTTCTCAAAAAACTGATGGTACGGAGGAGAAATCTGCTATTCCAGTTGCTAAACGTTCCAATAGGCACAGTGTTACACTTTGGGTGGCAAAAGAAGTGAGAAGAAGAGCTGAAAAGTAGATTAAAAAAAACAGCCTCAGGTGCCCAGGCACAAATGCTAGAGGATAATAGAGACAGCTGTGGAAGTGTCTAGATTACAGAGCATCCGGGCAGCCCCGCTACATCTCTCTCAGCTACAAAAAAAGCACTGAAGTCTTTCCAATCCCCCAAGATGGGCTCATAAATTAACCGAAAAAGAGAGAAAGCCAGCTGGCCCAAACATGACTCCCTGGTTGTCACAGAGAAGTACCACAAGAGAAAGCAGCAAAGACCATAACATCGGGGACAGTATAGAAACACGGGAATCTGGCTGCTTGATGAACACCAGCAAGGGTCGGTGATCATGCCCCAAGACCTGCCCCGGCACAGACAGACACCGCTGAATGGCCCATGAACTTTCAAACAATGCCATACAACTAAGTAATTCCCTAGAAATCTTGATGCCAGGAGAAGTGAGGTGAAAAGTAAAGAAGGGCAAATCACGACCAACTGAGTTTTGATGTGAAATGACTAAGAAAAACACAAAGTGACTGGGGTCATCTAGAACTAACTAGAAGCATTTTCCACCATCAGGATTATAGAAAACCTGACATGGAAGTTATGGTCTGTATACAAAAACAAGGTTGTATCTTTGGGGACCACTCCATATTGGAGACTCAAAACATCATATCTGCTATAGGATTTTATTCTGCAGATAATGAAACATTTTAAGGTATAGAAACATTTTAAGCAGAAGAGTGACATAATCAGATCAATCTATCATAAAGAAAGGTGTGGGAGAATGCTGACAGAAAGGAACCGAATGGCGGAAGCAAACTATACAGCCACCCTTGGTAGTCTAGCTCAGTGATCCTTAAATTTTAACGTGCACACAAATCACCTAGGGGGCATGTTAAAATGCAAATTTGGATTTTTCCCGGTGCTGAGGGAGTCACTGCATTCTCAGTTTCTTTAAAAAAATGTTTTTAATGTTTATTTATTTTTGAGAGAGAGATAGAGTGTGAGCCGGGAGGGGCAGAGAGAGAGGGAGACACAGAATCCGAAGCAGGCTCCAGGCTCTGAGCGGTCAGCACAGAGCTTGACGTGGGGCTTGAACTCACAAACTGCAAGATCGTGACCTGAGCCGAAGTCGGACGCTTAACCGACTGAGCCACCCAGGCACCCGTGCATTCTCAGTTTCTGACAAACGCCCAGGTGAGGCTGATGCTCCTGTCCATGGAGCATGTTTTCAGTGGCAAGGTGACCGACGCCTGAACTAGGCGGTGACAGTGGAAAAGCAGAAGAAAAGACATGGCTGAGAAGTGGTCAGGAAGTAAAAATGACAAGACTCAGTGACTGATTAGGGAAAGAGGAAACATTCATGATGACTCCAAGATTTTCAGGCCTGGACAATAGGGTGGATCATAGTGCCATTAACTGAGCCTTTGGTAAATAAAGGTTTATGCAGAAACACCGCAAGACCTTTGTGCATATGTCTTTTATAAATATTTATTTTTACCAAGTTACTGAGAAATACCCCTACTGTGTGAGATTGCTTTTTGAGTAGTTTCAGATTTGGATCCATCTGTCTTTACTTCGTGGGTTTGGGCTGCTTTGTTTTCATTGCACATTGTTAATGGTTTGCCCCGAATAAACTGAAAATATACCATTAGGGAGATCAGCAGACACGGAGCCTAAAAGCACCCTAGTGCAGCATGGTCAGGAGTCATTAGAGGTGCAGCAGAAAGTCTAGAGTGGTCCATGTGGTTGCCAAAAAGCATCCATGGAGATGAACTATTGGAAATGGCCGTGCAATTTTAGCTCTCCTTTCAGATTCTTAGTGAGGTGAGGCCAGATTAGATTCAAGCCCTAGTCTGTGCTCTATGTGCATGTTTGGAAGGAGGGGGGCACGAAGGAGAGAGGAGAAGTGGGGCGGGAAGGGTAGTATTGTGCTTCTGTGAACTGGTTTCCTCAATGCAAGGAGGTAGCACTTACAGCAGCAGTTCATGGCTTCCCCAGGAAACCATTCTAAGTGGGCCACGTGCCCAATGGTTTCTATCCCAGTTAAGTAAATAAATGAAATATGCTAATTAGCACCCTATTAGCTCACAGCAGGGAGTAATCCATGGCATTTTGATTGGAAAGAATTCTGTCATCCAAAAGACTGGTCTGTAACAGAACGCAAACCGGCCCAATTTCCTCCCTCCCTTCCTGCTTCCTCGTGGCAGTTGTCCAAATGTCTGAGAAGCAGACCTCACAACTGTGTGCAATTCCAAGGGTGTCGCCGCGCTCCGGGAAAGCACCTCCTGGCCTCCACGGAATCTGGCACTGTGCCGGGCTCTGAGAACAGATTTATACGATCCAGAAATGTGGACCAGAGCTCAGAAGTATCATGTAGGTTTGGGGGGGCCTTTAGGGGGCAGCTCTTATTTCTTTCATCATGAGAGTAACCCCATTTTTATTCTCTGGCCCTCCCCGACTCCAATCCAGAATGCATTTCCTTAACTCAGGTACACAGGCACGCTGCCACGGAGTGGTTCAGCTGAAGGAGGCCTTCTGATTAAAATGGTAGAGCTGTGGGGTCTTAGTTGGGGAAAGGCAAGCTCAGGTAGGGTCACCTCTTTATATTGTTATTGTTTCAGCTGCAGGGGAATTCCATCCAGCTCCCGTTTTCCTATTCCTATTTAAATGCCTAGATTTACATCTTGCCTATCTCCTACCACTTTGCCGAAGGAGGGATTTAGGGGCAGGATGGACACTGAAGGAAAAAGCTCAGTACAAAAAAACAGCATGTTTTCCAATTTGCTCTTTTAAAACATCTACTTTTCCAAGGGCTCTGGGTGTTTAAAGGGATTAGATATTATGACACATCTGTCAGGTTGTCTCAGAATTTATCAGAAATCCCCATCAGAGTGGGATTTAGGCAATGAAGCTTACTTATATCATGGCAAGGCTCCTAATACTTTTCTGTTCTTGATACCAAAAGTTACAGGGATAACCTTGTGTTCACTGATGGCTGCTTAATAAAACGGGTGGGGTGGGGAGATAGGCTTTTTAATCATCTGAATGTTACAGAAGTAAGTTGCCAGTGTGGTTTTTTTTTTTTCCCCTCAAGTTCGGTCCTTTGTATGATGACCTACAAAAGCCAAATAGAAATTGTATGCCTATGACAAGCCTCAGGAAAACACTCATCTCTGCATGCTCTTATGTTTCCTTCCTGGTAAGAAAGTGATTATACTGACTTAAAGTTTAAAATTTTTAATGGAATGTATGTGTTGGCTTCAAGTACATCACTCTTTTTTCTTTCCCCCATACTAGTTTTTCTTGTACCTAGGAAGAGAATCTATTTATCTTGGTAAGATATAAATTCAAATCGAATGCTGAATACCAGCTGTTGTATCAGCCACATTTTGAAATTCAACTTTAAATGAAATCTTGAAGAAAGCAAGTCCAAGAAAAACCCCACAGTAAAATATGTGTCTCAGTCACTACCATTACCACATTGATCTCCATACCTGAAGAAATCGTTAGGCATCATACGACACTAATGTCTATTTAGAATGTTTTTTTTTTTAATCCTGTATTGGAAAATAAAGCACATTACCTAAATGATTCAAATGGAAAAAAAAATCATTCTTAAAAGCCATCTGTGAATTAGCATATGGGCTTCTGGAACCCAACATCTTGGTTCTATATGTGAGTCAGAAGGAGAAAAAAAAAAAAAAAAGAAGAAGAAAGGAAAGAATGAAAGGGAGAAAATGGGATCCTGTCTTTAAATATGAAACATGGAATGATTTTCTCCAATCAAGGGGGCTTCAAAGAGGGAAGGTATTTATGACAATGAAGCAGTCAGCTGGACCTCACAGCAGCTTGCCCCAAGACTGATCCCAAGAGCAGTCACAAAACTTTGCGTGAGCCAAGACCAGACTCTGCTAATGGAAAAATGTGTTCCTGAACCGGTGCTCTGTAAATCTAAGTAGTTCTGTATGCAACATAGGCTCTGTTGCTTTGGCAGATCTTGAACTGGAAAGCTGTTTAAACAGTGAGGAAGAGAGAACGGATTGGAGTTAAAAACAAAAAGCCTAACAGTGGTAGCAGCCACTGACAACTAGTAGGCAAGTGTCAGCGAGCATTAAAAGACCCCCATCCAAAGGGCACCCTGCCCCGGCACCCTGCCCCCATCACAGTTGTCAAAATGTAACTTTTCTGCTTGGTAAAGACTGAATGTCCTTTTCTGCATTTATCAGATACTATGTATCTGGCTTGACTATGTAAGTTGATATAACCTAGCCAAGTCATGCGGGTAGAGGGATGAGCCTAAATGCTTTTATATATTTTTGGTTTCTGGGGAAAATTTTTCCTTGAAATTCACATGTTCCAAATATCTGTCTTACTTTGAGCCTGAATTCTAAAGGGAGAACTCAGAACCTGGAAGTGAGAACAAAAGACAGAAATAAACTCTCTATTGACACTTTAAATTAAACATGGTTGCAAGGCCTCTCAAGATGACAACTACCCCTTACTGCAGACCCTATTGACAGATAAAAGCAAACACGCCTGCTACCTGGTAATTCTACCTGCTAATTACTTGGAAAGATTCAGATATTCAACAACTGACCTGAATGTTTTTGTGAGTTTGAGGACCAATTAGGGAGGGGTGGGGGGATCACTTTAAAAAGCCACACAGTGAAGTTGACAGTCAGTCAGGAGCTGTTGAAATTTTATCAAAAATATTCTTGCAGTATAATGAAGCTGTGCAGGCAGTCAATCTTCCCAGACTTTTGCCTTTGCCAACAGTTACAACAATAAGGAAAACTTTATTGGTGGTGTGGCAAGTTTGTGTGTGTGCTGACTATAAAAACACCCACTTGAGCTCTTTGCAGGCTCTGCCAAAGGGGCAAGTGCACCGTGAATTTCAGATAAGAGAAGACTTTGGATTCCAGAACTTAAAGTCATACTTGGAAGGTGCATGTGTGTTTCTGCATGGAAGAAAGCAGATGGGTGTGCGTGTGTGCGTGTGTGCGTGTGTGCGTGTGTGCGTGTTAGGGAAGCAAGAAAGATGAAAAGCAGATGAAGAAATGCTGAGACAAGCTGACACTCCTCCTTTGACTTGTTTTTCTCCTGCTTCTTCTCAGTCATCCAGTGGACAGCATCCAGTGAAGTTCTGGGGCCTCTCCCTGGAGAATGGCAAACATTAGTGCCATGGCCAGATCTGGCTGTGAAGAGAACTGGCCCCTGAAGGGATTCCTGTTATTGGAGCACTAGTTGGGGCAGAACTAAGAAATCCAGATGGCGAATGACTTGGCAAAGGTCGCACAAGTCACCATTCTAGGTAAGAGTAATTAATTAATTCACTCATGCAATTGCCATTTTCTGAGTGCCCATTCTGTGCTAGGTGGTAGAGATACATGGCCTCTATCTGTAATTGAAGCACAATCATAGCCACTACAGAACTCATTCACTAAAAGGAGGAAAAAAGCACAGTTCCCTGCCTCTAGGTAGCTCATAGGTCTAGAAATAACTATCTTTATATTTTTACTTTGTACTGTGACAAAGCTACTTTATTGTATCTTCGCTATACCCCTTATAAAGTAAGGGTTATTATCCCATACATTTATAATTGAGAAAAATGAGCCTTGACCTTATTCGAGGTCACACACCTCAGCTAGTAAGCAGCAGCACCAACACTTGAACTCAGGTGTCTTGATTCCTAGGTATCTGGGACCACCATCCCTGCTGTCTGGACCTTGGCACATTTGTGAGCTTTGATGTAGCATAACTCAACTGAAATTAATACCTGAAATCTCCAGGATCCCACTAGAAGCTGTCCACACTCAGACTACATGCCACACTACTACTACAAAGATTCAAGAGAGACACAAAAAAAGACAAGAAGGATCTCAAATCAACAACCTAACTTTACAACTTAAGGAATTAGAAGAAGAACAAATTAAACCCAAAGCTAGTGGAAGGAAGGAAATTATAAAGATTAGCACAGAGATAAATTAAATAGAGAATAGAAAACTAATAGAGAAAATGAATAAAACCAAAAGTGGGCTCCTCAAAAACATCAACAAAATTGACAAAACTTTAGCTAGATGAACTAAGAGAAAAAAGAGAATATTCAAATTATTAAAATCAAAAATGAAAGTGCAGACATTTCTGATTTTACAGAAATGAAAAGGATTATAAGAGAGTACTATAAGCAATTAAATACCAATAAACTGAATAACCTAGATGAAATGGAAAAGTTCCTGGAAACACAAAACCTACCGAGAGTAAACCACAAAAACAAACAAACAAACAAACAAAACCAAAACTGAATAGACTTATAGCTAGGAGAGGTTTAATCAGTACTCAAAAATCTCCCAACAGTAACAACAAAACTCCCTGGAGCTGATGACTTCACTGGTGAATTCTACCAACAGTTTTAAAAAGGGCGCCTGGGTGGCTCGGTGGGTTAAGTGTCTGGCTTTTGATCTCAGCTCAGGTCATAATATCGCAGTTCGTGGGTTCGAGCCCCATGAAAAAGCTCTGCATCCAGCCTGCACCAAGCCTGTGTCAAGCCCTGCATCGGACGCCCCACTGTCAGCACAGAGCATGCTTGGGATTCTCTCTCTCCCTCTCTCGGCTCCTGCTCATGCTTTCTCTCTCTCTCTCTCAAAATAAATAAATAAGACTTTTAAAAAAGCAAAGAACACCAGGTCTTCTCAAATTTTTTTCAAAAGTTTGAAGAGGAAGGGCCACTCTGTCATTCATTTTATGAGGCCAGCATTACCCTAATACCCAAACCAGACAAAGATACTACAAGAAAAACAAAAACCAAAGAACTATATAGATCAATATCCCTTATGAACACTGGTACAAATGCTCAACAAAATGTCAGCAAACCAAATTCAGCAGAATATTAAAAAGATTATACACCAAAAGCAAGTGGAATTTATTCCTGTAATACAAGGATTGTTCAGCATAGGAAAATCAATCAATATAATACATCACACTAACAGAATGGAGGAAAAAAAAAAAACCACACATGGTCATCTCAATTGATACAGAAATTTAACACCCTTTCATTATAAAAGCATTCAAAAAACCAGTAATAGAAGGAAACTACCTCTTGATAATAAGTTGTATATTAGGAAAAAAAAAACCTAGCAAATATACCTAATGGTATAAGACTAGAAGCTCTTCCTCTAAGATCAGGAACAAAGCAAGATGTCTGCTTTCACCACTTCCATTCAACATAGTACTGGAAGTCCTAGACAGAGCAATTAGGCAAGAAAAAGAAATAAAAGGCATCTAAATTAGAAAAGAACAAGTAAAATGATTCTCTTCACAGATGATTAATCTTATATATAATTAAAGATTCCACAAAAAATACCCTTTTAGAACTAGTTAAATTCAGCAAAGGAGCAGGATACATAGTTGACACAACAATCAGTTGCATTTTTATACACTAAAAATTAATCTAGAGAATGAAATTAAGGAAACAATTTTATTTACAATAGCATCAAAAATAATAATACTTAGGAATTAACTTAACCAGTAAGGTAAAATACTGTACAATGACAACAATAAAACATTCCTGAAAGAAATTAAAGAAGACAATTAAATGGAAAGATATCCCATGTTCATGGATTAAGAGACTTAACATTAAGATGTCGATGCTACCCAAAGCAACCTCCAGAAATAATGTAATCCTTATAAAAAAATCCCAATGATTTTTTTATAGAAATAGAAAAATTCATCCTAAAATTAATATATTTCATAATCCTAGGGGAAAAAAAGCCGGAGAACTCACACTTCCTGATTTCAAAACTTACTGTAAAGCTACAGTAGTCAAAATAGGATGGTACTGGCACAAAGACACACAAGTAGACTAAAGGAATAGAACAGTCCAGAAATGCACCTTCACACATATGGTCAAATGATGTTCAACAAGGGTGCCATAAGCATTCAATGGTGAAAAGATAATCTTTTCAACAAATGGAGCTGGTAAAATTGGCTATCCACATGCAAAAGAATGAAGTTGGAACCTTACATTACACAATATACAAAAATCAACTCAAAATTGGCTATGACCTAAATGTAAAACCTGAAACTTACAAAATTCTTAGGAGAAAATACAGGGCAAAGGCTTCACGAAATTGGACTTGGTAAATGATTTTTTGGATATGATCAAAGGCACAAGCAACAAAAGAAAAAAAAATGAACAAATTGGACTTTATGAAAATTAAAAACTTTTACGCATAAAAAGACACTAATAAAAAGTAAAACTACAAATCACACAGTGGTGCATGAGGTCATGGTCAAGCTGTCACCTAACACTGCAGTCATCTGAAAGCTTGCCTGGACTCAAGGATCTGCTTCCAAGAAGGTTCAATCACATGGCTGATGGTGGGAGGCCTCACTTCCCAGTTGTCTATTGTCAGAAACATCAATCCCTCACCAAGTGGGCCTCTCCATAGGGCTCCCTGGGTGCCCTTTCAAAATGGCAGCTATCTTCCTCTAGAGGAAAGTATGGTTCAAGAGCAAGAAGGAAGCCACATACTTCCTATGACTGAGGCTTGGAAGCCCCACGTTATCACTGCTACCACGTTCTGTTTGTTAGAATCAAGGCACTAAGTCCAGCCCTCACTTAAGGGGAGGAATTAGCTTATATTTTTTGAAAGGAGGAGTATCAAAGAATTTATGGATATATTTTTAAATCACCACAGTAATCATATTATGATTATAAGAGTGTTGGTAATTTTTTCTTTATTAACTAATTTTCTGTATTGTATTTATTATATTTTTCAATAAAAAAAACTTGAAAAGATAAATTTGCATTTAATTATAAACATTATCTCTGTATTTCAATGCACTCAGCAAATCTTTTATTTTTTTTATATATTTGTTTTTGTTTTTGTTTTTCCAGCAAATTTTTTTTTAAAGGTACGTCTAAAGGTCAAGTTCAACTCTGTCAATTACTTCTCTGGTCTTTATCACACACTCTGAAAATAATAGCTACGGGACAAACAGTTCATCCTCAAATTACCACCATACTCAGAGAGGAAGGAAGATTTGGGAGAGCAAGCCTAACACACAAGCCTCACATCTACTTCCTGAGGCATTCTTGTGTCTCTCCATCAGTCCAGGTAGACCTCCACATCAATCTAGCTGCCCTCAGAATTGTCTTAAGTTGCAAAAAAGCCCTGTGCCTTTAGCTTTTCTCGGTTCTTACAAGAAATAGCCATATGAAATCTGTTAGTATAAACTTTGTAAATCTGTTTTCAAGGACACTAAATATTACGCCTCTCAGTGCTGTTTATAGAAGATTTCATATAAGAGATATCTTTTAGAAGGTACTGCCGTGAAAAAAATTGCTTCCTTGAAGAATAAGTATGCTTCGTCATCTCTGAGTTATAAAGCTTGACATTTTCTTTCTTTGTTCTGGCTACAAGGAAACTCACAGTACTGTACTGTCTTTTACAATTAAAATAGGTCTTTTCTTTTACATGATGTTGATCTTACAATAATGTAACCCCATTTTAAATCAACCCTTTATTCAAAGCCATGAAAAGTATTTTTTTAGAAAAAAAAATCAGGTAGGAACAACAGCTACTGTTTTAGCGCTTATATGTTAATTACTAGCAAGCTTTTTTTTATATGTAGTGAGGTCTCCAGTAAAGGAGGAATTTTTATTTTCTTTTAAGCAACAGAAGTACAATTTGGGAATGGTTTAGAGTTTGCACTTTCTCCAGACAGAGACCTTTGGAACATCCTTTTGGGGGTAGGAGGTTGAAATTATTACCAGGAAAATGTACTATTACTAATGCAAAGCAAGTTCCTATCAATAGGTTTTTTGGGAGAAAAAAACTGGATGTTGCCATAATTTTAATGATGATGAAACTAAGATAGTGAGTGTCTTGTTTATTTCTACAATATAAACTAGATTGAGCTTTAGCTATGCTATATCTTGGCAAATGTCAAAATATGTGTTTCCAAAATATAGATTTAGACTGGATTTTAGAGCTCACACATAACATTGCTTAAGTTGGAAAAAGCCTATTTTTTGAGCAACATACTCTCAACTTTTGTGATTGTCTTGTCAGGACAATGGAGTTCAGACCATACCTCTGGGTGGGGTTAGGAGATTCCCTGAAGGAAATGAAAGTTTCCACTGTCAAATAGGAAACAATATGGCTTTAGACAGAGGGAGGGGAGGTTCCCCACTAATCTCATGCTGAGGATGGAGACGGGGGTGGGGGGGGGGATCTGAAGAGAGAAGCTCCATGAGTGCTCTGGACATTCTCATGGTAAGAGGGGTCTGTCCTTCATGGAAGCCAGTGGAAAGAAAAGCAAAGACCTTCCAATGGGAGTCAGAGCCTATGAACCCTTAAAGTAATTACAATTGACAGTGGTATATATTCTCATTTTTATGTCTTCATTGAACATTTATTGAGGACTTTCTCTTAATTAAATAGTGTGATTTTTATATATGCTTCTAATCCCTTAATGTTACTGGCCACAATAGTGACTCGTATTTGTCGGTCTCTAAAATAATTCCCTCAAAAAAAAAATTAGAACATAAGCATTTAATTGGCCATCCAAGATAGTCCACATACTGCCATGTGGATAATACACGAGAGCTGGGGGTGCCGAGGAACGAGGGGGTTGGATGCTGCAGACACTCTCAGAGTGGAGCACGATCTGTCCTCTTCACTCCTCTGTTGCTTCTCTTCCTGCCATGAATTTTTGGCAAATAGTTTTGACAAATAATAGTGGACAAAGGTAAGCAAATAAGGGTTTTAATTTGCCACAAAGAATGAGAACTATACTCAACTGTTCAAATGCAAGTTTTCTGTCCATCAAGGATACAGTAAGCAAACCAAGGGTACTGGTAGGTCTTTTGACAGTAAGAAGGCCCTCATAAATATCTCTGCAGAATGGAAGGATATGCCAACATTCTTATAAATGGTATCTACATGAAATTAATGGCCAGAGGCCTGTCAGCCTGCCTGCTCCTATATCCCTTAGAATGTTAATTTCTTAACAAGGTTATTATTTTGCAGATTGGGAAACCAGAAGCCCAGAAAGTTTTGGAAAAAGCTGCCAAATGTTTCCAGCTAAGAATTATTACACAGCCAGTGTTTGGACACAAGCAATCTGATTCTAGAACCCATTTAACTGGATCATCTTAACTGCCTTCAGCTCTCTGTAGCATTATTTTCTTATTCTTCTCTGTATTCAATTAGACTTCATCAAATAAGACAGTGGTTCTGAGCTGAGAGATGGAATAATGGTAACGGAGTGACTGGGTCCATGTTTAGAGCAAACCAGAACCGGGAACAAGAAAAGCCTTTTGAGAAATTACGGTTGCCTATCTCCAACATTCATTTTCCCCTCCCCTTAGTAATAGAATCACCATATAAACCATGTGCCCAACTAAAAAGACAACATTTCTCAGTTTCCTTTTCAGACATGTGTGTCATACGATTAATTTTGGTCAATAAAATTTATGCAAAATATCCTTATGTATACAGGGTCATGCCCACTCCATTCCCTCCTCCTTCCTGCTACTTAGAACTTGAATAAAATAGTGTGAGTTCCACAGGTATCTTGGACCGTTAGATGACCTTGACAATGGAAGCCTCATACTGAGGATGGTGGAACAGAAAAACAGGAACCTAGTGCTCTCATGACACTATGAAGTGGTCAAATCAGTCCTAGGAGGCCTACTTCATGTACATGAACAGGACTGTTATTTTATTTAAGCCAGTATTGCTTTGGGATTTCCTGTTACATGTAGCAAGGGATTACCCTGTTTGTCACGGTTGTATTGTTTTTTCATTGCCCAAAAGTATCTGGCTGAATAAGAGGGATGGGGCCTGAAATCCAACCTGGACCCACTCAACAAACCATGAATCCTGAGATGGAGCTGAGTCCATTTGGATAGGGAGGACACCATTTTTCTCATTCATCTAAAGGCCTAGTCTTCTCATGGAGTCCATGGCCCTATCTCAAGGGGACATCTTTTGCTGATGCATACAAAAGCCCTATATGGGCTAGCTGTGGCTACATTCTAAGTGATTCAGGCACAGAGATGTGAGTTACACAACGGCATGGGGTTACAGGATATACATGAAGCAGAAATCCTTCAGAGAAATAATTTGATTTCTCTGGAAATCAGGATTGATTTGCAGGACTTGCAAGTATTTTCTCTGGTATTCCCAGAAATGACTTGGAGAAAGGGGATCCAGTGGAAAACTGGACCTCCTATAACCACTAAGATAAGGGCTTAGGGTTATTTTATGAAAGGGAATGTGACTTTACTTTTTAATCATGAACTACTGTGCATTCATCACCTCATTTAATCCTCAAAATTACTTTATAATTGCCACTGTCCCAGTTTTACAGAAGAGAAAACAAACCGAGAGCAAGCAAATTGTTCAAGAACACAGCTAATAAAAGGCAAAGCCGGGGTTCTAACCTAGATCTGTCTGGCTCCCAAACCTGTGCTCTTAACCACTACCCCATATTTCAGCCTCGCTCCGCCCAAGTCATCACATGCCCGAACGAGTGAAGTCCTAAATTTGGTCGAGCTCATGGAAACTTAAAAAACATTTATAATGGGCACAGCTGATGTGTTAGAATCCCTTCGTTTAGAAAAAGAGGTTGCCTCACTTCTTCACTTATTTCTGTTTCTGAGACGAGGCACACTCCACAGATGTGTGAAGCAGCCAGGATTCCCACTCAGCATGACACAGCGTGCCCAGCTTCAAGAAGCCAGACCCAGAACTCTCCACAGAAAGGGCAAGTCCTCTTTAATGAAATGTCTCCTCTGGAGGTACAGCTTCTTTCCCTCTGGTTCTCAACTCGAGTTCATCTTGGGATCACCCTACCCTAAGTTATTTTAAGGCAGTATTAATGTTTTATGACTCATTTCCTAGTTTCCTGCTGGGAAAAAAAAAAATCACAGCCTAGGCATTTGGTCTCAGACAGTGCAAACAGCTGACGTGTAATTTGGAAAAGTGTATTTTATTGTGAATGGGAGGATATGCAAGAACTAGGAAATTATTTCTGTTGGAGTAATATCTGTTCCCTGTCCTCCCTTTATCCTGGTCCCTGCAGCCATGCACACATATACACCTGGGCTCCTGTAGACCTTTGCACTAACATTTCCTTTATGACTGTAAAATTTTCCCTGGAGAGCCGAGTTTTCTTATTGAGCAATTTTTGCCTTGAAAAGTTGATTCAAGATCATTTCAGGGATATGTCCTTGGATTATCTTACATTTTTTAGTCTCTCTGGATCTTCTTCAGCCTCAGGTGTGTGTGTGTGTGTGCGTGTGTGTGTGTGTGTGTGTGTTTAACCATTTGAAATAATATATATTTCTTCCTCCAAATAAAAGCTTATAGTAAATAAAAGGAATACTAATGAAATTGCCCTCGTACCTAGGCGAGGTCAGTAATGCGTGCTTTTACATGTGGTTTAAGAGAAGGACGTGAACTCTTAGCATCATTCTCTGAGTGACACAAAAGGCCCTGGGCTGAATCCATTCCCAGTGAGCCCTCTCATCTGACCCCGTGCACAGGCAAACCAGCCATCCCTTAGGCCTGCTCCTGGAACTACTTCTCTTACACTATTCAGGAGGGAGAAAAAGGTTTTCTGTGAGCAATTGGTACTAACTGTGCTAAAAATAAAAACAAAATCAAAAACAAAACAAATAAGGGGGAAAAATCAGTGAGAATTGATTAAATTCTCAAATTCTGAAGAGTCACTCATATCACCCAAAGGTTGAGACCTGAAGGTGCTATGGTCATGGAGGTGACCATAGTCAAAGCTGTAAGTACAAGCATACGTTAGAGTCAAAAGGCATTTTATAGAGCAGAAATCTGCCACCATTTTAAATTTGCCTATTGGCAAATCTGTATGAATCTCTACAGATGGTAGAGATTTTATTTTTTTTTTAATTTTTTTTAACGTTTATTTATTTTTGAGACAGAGAGAGACAGAGCATGAACGGGGGAGGGTCAGAGAGAGGGAGACACAGAATCTGAAACAGGCTCCAGGCTCCGAGCTGTCAGCACAGAGCCCGACGCGGGGCTCGAACTCACGGACTGCAAGATCATGACCTGAGCCGAAGTCGGCCGCTCAACCCACTGAGCCACCCAGGCGCCCCATGATGGTAGAGATTTTAAATATATCCTAAAGAAAGTATTTCTTTGTCTCATGTTAGAGAAGAACATTTTATGGGGAGGGACAAGAACTGACTTTCTTAATCCTCACATACTTAGCCCCCCTTCGTTTTTAATGTCAACAGTTGTTGAGTGATGACTTTATGCTAATCACAGTATATATTATTTCATTTACTCATGACATAGTATGTAGCTATGATGTTGGTATTATTTTCTCCCCATTTAAGGGCTAAGGAAGTTGAGGTATAGAAACTAACCTACTCAAGGTCATATACATTTGGGACAGACTTGTCGCACTCTAGCACTCGAGTTTCAGAACCCAAACTTAGGTTCCCAGATGCTTTGTCTAGATTTGTTTAGCAGGAGATAGGAGGAAGTATGAGGGCAGAGTGTCCAGGCATGTGTTAGGGAAAGGACTAAGATTGTAGAAGGACTTTATGTGACACGACATTCTTTGTACATCAATAAATGAGAGTATAATTTTCATGATGCACTATCTTAGTACAGTCGTTTAAAGACTGCACATTTTCTTTGTAATAATCTTACAATAATCTGTTGCAAATTTTTCCATGACAAAAGTGATAAAATTATAAGCTCATGAATGATCACCAACAACTTGTAGATTTCTACTGAGCAAGGCGTCCTAATGCTCAAGAAATTGAAACTATTACATTGCTATTGTATTTGTTCTTATTATGGAAACTAGTATCTCCATGTCTTTAGAGCAAAAGCATTTCCACAGCTCTTCTCTCACCAAACCACAGAACACACCAGGGCTAATCCTAAATTAATCTATCTCTTCATTCAATCACCAAACAGTCTTCAAGGCTCTGGAGATACTACTATAGTGAAGGTAATAAAATCCCTCTACATTCTAGAGATCCTACATTCTAGAGGGAAAGACATGTTTTAAACAAACAACAAATGTGTTTTTATGTACAGAAGAGTTAAGCCAAGTAAGGGACAGAAAGTAGTAGTTGCTAATTAGCTGGCCCTAATATAGACAGAGTAGTCAGGGACGCCCTCCCTGAAAAAGTGATATTTGGGCAGAGACTGGAATACCGTGGCTATATAGGGGGATGGGTATCCAGGCATAGGGAGCAACAAATGGGAAAGTCATGATGTGGGACCTTGACGCCTATGAGGTGGGGAAATAGCAAAGAGGCCCATGGGGTTGGGATACAGTGATGAAGGGAGAAAATGAGGAGATGAGATTGCAGAGTAAACAGAGCCTGGTACCTAAGGTGCACCTAGGCCGTGAGATGTAAGGCCCTGACTTTGATTCTAGTAAGATGGGAAGGCCCTGGATGTAACTGAGCAGGCCAGTATTTATTATCTGACAAATTTAAAGGAAGCACTCCACTCTGGCTGCTGTTTCAAAAATAGACCACAATAACTTATCGGGAGCATAGCATAATGTATAGACTTGTCCAATCACTACGTTGTACACCTGAAACTAATGTAACATTTTGGGCCAAGTAAACTTCAATAAAAAATAATAGATAGATAGATAGATAGACCATAATATCTCATCCTACTAATGATTGGTGACAGCCACTCAGTGGATTGGAGGTAACGGGTACTGAATGTCAACTGCACTGATTGTTAGTATCTCCACCCTCAGCACACACAGAAACTGAGCCAACACAATTCAAACCTGCCCCTAAGGGAAAATCTTACAGTGGGGCTATATGAATTGAGCAGGAATGTGAACTTAAAATATAAATGTAAACTTAAAAAGTACACATGTTTCTATTGAAACCATTATGGTATAAAGTAACAGACTTCTGTCCTGGCAGAAGGCGACCTAGGGCACCTCCAAGAATCCCAAACTCTCATCCCGCCCCCATGAGATGGACAAGGAGACACTGACGGAGAAATGGTCCTGACCACAGGAATAGTCCAACTGTGGAGTACGTTAGTGATCATTTGCCTCAGGTTAGGGACAGGAGAAAAGAACAGGGAAGGATAGGCATGAAACAAGAAAGCCAAGGTGATGGGAAGCAAAGTAGGCCTACAGGAAATTAGGAGAGAATTAACGCTACAGGCCTACTAGGGCCAGGCACTGTACAGATGTGACCTTGGTTTAACTGGAACTACAACCCTGTGAGGAAAATGAGGCTCGGATATGTTCAACAACCAGCCCCATGCAATTGGTGAGTGACAGAGCAGAGATTTAAGCTCAGGCATTTTTTTTTCTTTTTCCTCAAAGTTTGTACTCTTTTATGCAACATCTAGTTACACTGATGGCATTGTCACAGTGACAGTGAGAAGATTGTCCCAAATAAATGTAAAAATAAATCTTGGGCTATTCACTACCCAAGATTTATAAACAAGCCATCAGCCCTGTGGCAGGACTGTGCCGCATAGAGAAATCTCAGAGCACACATAAAGAAGCATCGTTTAGTTTACGGGGCCCTCACCTGCTGGATGGGAGGGGTGGGGTCTGGAGGAGGAAACATCCCCAAAACTCTTTTGCCTGGAGCTGAAAAAACAAAAAGGGAAACAAAATTCCAGCTAAAGAAAGAAGATCTCTCGTATCAAACTCTCCCTTTCATTCAGGAAACATTTATTGTTAGTTTCAACCAGTTCTTATTAAATCTCTATTTGCTTTGCAATTCTAAGAAGAACCTAAATTGCAAAAATGTTTTTAAAACATAGTCAGCAGCCTGAGTCCACCTCTATGAATATCATCACCACTGGTTAACACATTCTTTTTTGCCTTCATTCAACGAATGGATATTGAGCAACAATTTTGTGCCAGGCACTGGGGCAATTTGGCAAAGGAATGTCTAAACCCTGCTGGTGTTCATTCTGAAGCAACCGGGTCCTCCTGACACATCACTGATTCTTAACAACTACCAAACAAAAAAGATCTCCAGTTAAATTGTATATAAAATCCACTGCCTTTGGAATTTGGAAATTTACACTATATGAGAAAATACGACACACAGTTTATTGCCCTTTATTTTTCAGTAGTCTTGCATCTTGTTCTCATTCTCTTAAGTCTGGTTATTATTAAGTCAAGAGGATTCTCAGCACACCACGGCATATTAATTTCCTCTGGCAAAATGTCAACTGGAATGACTGATTTTTATGTGTGGTTGGCATGTGTGCGTACGGAGGTTGCTCACGTTTCCTCATGAGTTCTGAAACTCAGACAGGCCTGAGTGTGGGGAGATGAGAATCGCTTCGTGGACCAGTGTTGCCCATCTGGCTCGTCACCTTCTGGCTCCACCAATATCTCCAGAATTAATATTTGGAGCCCCTCCAAGGAAATGTTCTCTGTGGCCAGTACCCAATTGAACCTCAAGTCACGCTGCTGGAATTATTCATGCCAGAAGAGAGTATGGATTTATCTCGAAGGCCATCACTGCGCTATTAGACCTGGGTATGCTCCCTTCCTGGAGTTCTGTGTGTCAGAGACACTAATCCTCCTGCCTGAGGAGAATTGAATCAGGCCAAGGTGACCAAACTGCCAAATTAGGCAGCACCACGTCAGTCAGAGACCTCCCTGGGATGGCTAGATACAGAGAACTGAGAACTTTGAAACAAAGACCACCACAGAGCTGGTGATGAGCTATAATACATGAAAAAATGGAATCAGAGGGTTGAATTTGAGGGCTGAAAGAGAGCTACAGCAACCTCTCATTTTACAGATGAAGGAAGAGCCATCCAGAGAAAGTAGGTGCTTTCTCTAAAAACATTCCACTTTAAATTGCAAAGCCAGGACTGGCCTCCATCGCCATAGAACCCCCACCCCAGCTGTGTGCTCAGAGCCATCACGAGCAAATCCCTGAGTTCTGTTCTCAGTGGACTACTCAAGAAGCTCCCACTAACAGGTTAGCTAATAACATGTTTAGGCACTTCCCTTCCCCAAGTTTTTATAAAAATAAACTCAAACTTGTAGAAAAGTTGTGCATATAGTACAAAGAGCCATTTTCCCTAAAGCATTTGAGGATAAATTACTAACATGACAGCCTGGATCCTTTTGTCCTTTAGTTTATGTGTCCTATAAACACAGGTAAAGTCTCTTACATTATTTTTAAAAATGATAATGTGTTTCTCTTGCACTGTCAAATATAAACATCAACATCAGGGAACCAACACTAATACATGACCACCATCTAATCCACAGATCCCCCTCAGTTTCCCAAAAACATCCTCTCCAGGACAAGAGTTCAGAATCAACGAAATACACTTAGTTGTATTTCGAAATCAACGATTCGGTCAGAATCAACGAAATACACTTAGTTGTCACTGTCTAATTCAACATGGAATGGTTCCTCAGTATTTTCTTGATTTCTGTGACCTCAGTACTTTCAATGATTCCCGGACAGTTTTACAGGATGGATCTCACTTTATCTTTGTCTGGTAAAAGTCACGTTTGTATACCTTTGGCCAAAATATCAGAAAAATGATGCTGTGTGTGTCTCATTGTGTATCATCAGGCTGCATATGACTTTGGGTCTTCCTACTCCTGATGGTATTGGCATTAATTATTTAATTAAAGTAGTTTCTGCCAGGCTTCTCCACCGAAAAGTGCTTTTTTCTTTCTTTTTGTATTTAATTAGCATTTTGTGAGGCATTATCCAGCCTATGTTCCTCATCAAGTTCATCAAGCTTTCAATGTATTTATTCAGTTATGTATACCAGCATGAGTACATAGATTCCTAGTTTATTCAAAAGGTTGTATAGAATCTGTGACCAGTGTTATTCATTTTGATGCTTATATTGTCCCAGGATTGGCCAGCCCTACCAGGCTGGATCCTATGCCCAAAGAATGTTCTCATCATTCTTTGAACTCATTGCTTCCAGAGCAACAATATTTTGGGACTCATCTTGTTCTTCCACTGCCCCCGCTACTGAATCAGCCAAAGATCTGAGTGTTTGGTGTATTCATTGCTATCGGCGTGTGACCCTTGGTGTACAAGACTGGGAAATATGTATATACACATACCAAAAACAAACAAAAACCCAACAATACACACTCTTATATTTGTTCCTGTATCTCTCCACATATTGAAAATCATGAGTTCACACTGAAACCCCCAATTCTAATACAACAGTACAGTGTTCAACCTCATTTTCTCATTTTCATATGTAGAATTCCTGTCTTAGCAGTGGAAAAATCTGCCTCACATTAATACTGAATATATTTACTTATCTCATCCATCTCTACAGCAGCCACCACAAGCTCCTCATGCAGACACCTTCCTCCCGTGCTTGAGCCCTGACTCCACATGGAGACACTTCCTGTGGGCAGCCCTGCTTGCCTCGCTTTGGCTCCAACATCCCAAACTGGGCTGTGACCAGCTGCATGGATACCTTCCTCCTCCCGGTTGGAAGGACCACAGAGGCTTCCTCTTACCTCCTGAACACAACTGGTAGGCTCGGTCCTCTCTAAAAGCTTTGTGGAGAATTGTTCAGGAGGGAATGCAAAGGGGGGACATGAAGAAAAAGAAGAAACCCTCTGCCCCCTTTTTTCCCCACATGATCAACTTCCATACTCAGCTCCAGCCTCACACTACTCCTTGGCCTCCAGAATCCCCCATCACTCCTTTCTTATGCTTAAAATGGCATGAATCCCATTGTATGATAACCATTGGTACACATATCTGCCTTTCTCACTGACTCTGACCTACTTGACGTGGGGATTATAGCCTACGCATTTTTTATATCCATGATCCGGCATAATCCTTGACATAGAGTAGGGTCACAACATATACTTGTTGAATAAATAAATATTACATAAAAGAATGATGAGACTTAAGTTATAACTATCCCTTTACTCTTTAGAAGCATTTTCCTTTTAACTAATGTCTCTTAAAGATTAAATGTTTTCTAGAGCCAAATGAATAAAATAGTGTCGTTTAGTAGGAGTAGATAAGTAGTAAGCATCTGAGTCCATTAGTCCATTTGGGCTGCTACAACAAAAATACCATAAGCTACGTGACTCCTAAACAACAGAAACTTATTTTTCACAATTCTGGAGGCTTGGATATTCAAGACCAAGGTGCTAGCAGAGTGAGTGTCTGCTGAGAATTCTCTTCCCGGTTCACAGATGACTATCATCTCGCTGTGTCTTCACATGGCAGAATGGGCAAAGTTGCTCTCTGGGGTCTCTTTTATAAGGACACTAATTTCACTCATGAAGGCTCTATCCTCACGATGTAATCATATCGCAAAGGCCCAACTTCCTAACCATCACAATGGGAGTTAGGATGTCCACATATGAACATGAGGTGAACACAGATGAATATGGATAAATATAGACAGAATACTGTCTACAGCAGTAGGAATATTTTTATTACAGGATTGAGGTATTTTGGCTCTTTCAAATCAACTATTTAGCAGGGGCTCTCTCTCTGCTTTGCCGTCTTGAGGAGCTAGCCATCTAATATAACTATTGTGTTTATAGTGCTTGAGGCAATTAGCAAAAAGGTGCTCTACTTGGTGCTTTACATTTGTTCTTTTCACCTGTCCCCAGTTACTTGACCTTCCAGGCCTAGGTCGCTCCTCATGGCACCCATCCATGAATCTTTTCTCAATGACTGTAATCCATATGAAGTGTTGTCTGCATTTCTATTGTACTTATAGTAGTACCACAAAGCCAGCATTACATTTTTATTAAATTCTCTCTCAAAATAGGCTATAAATCCCTTGGAAGCAGGGGCCCTCCTTTTACTTCCTTGTTATTTCCTACAGTGTCTAAAAAATATTAAATGCCAAATAATATGTGATTGATTGGTTGGTTGATTGATTGACATCTGGTAAGTGGCAACAGTGGCTTTATGCTTTCACCTATTGCTTTAATACATACTACTGCTTTGAATAATTTCAGCTGGCCCTAGGACACAGGGGCTGTCCCTGGTTGCCTGGTACTTGGCCCAGAGTGTGAGAGCCTAATAAGTGAGATGACTAGGGATGTGGATTTAATCAGCTGCTCAATAAGGGGAACAGAATGGTCTCTGGCCACAGCCTCAAAACTGGGTCAGACAGTGTATTTTAGAAATGTATTATGTTAAAACTTATCGTCCTAAAAAGAAATGTGCTATCAAGCCATGAAAAGATATGGAGGAGTCTTAAATGCATATTGCTAAATGAAAGAAGCCAATCTAAAAAGTCTACATACTGTATGATTTTATTCTGGAAAAGGTAAAATGATGGAGACAGTAAAAGAATGGATCAGTGGTTGCCGGGGTGAAGGAGGAGGGAGGCATGACCAGGCAGAGTGCAGAGGAGTTTTAGGACACAGAAACTATTTTGTATGATGTTTTAATGGTGGTTATATGTCCTTATACATTTGTCCAAATTACACAGAATAAATAACATCAAGAGTGAACCCTAATGTAAACTGTGGACTTTGGGTGATAATGGTGTGTCAGTGTAGATTCATCGGCTCTAACAAATATACCACTCTGGTGTAGGATGTTGATAGTGGAGAGGTTGTGCATGTCAGGAGTATATGGGAACTCTCTGTACTTTCCATGAAATTTTTCTGTGACCCTAAAACCTCTCTAAGAAATAAAAGCTATTAATTTAAAAAAGAGAGGGAACATATGAAAGTCATCTAGAAACAAAAAACTAAAGGAGCGTTTTCCTCCAGAAGTCAAGAAAGAAATAATGGTGACAATTAGGACACCATCATGCAATGAAGAGAGTACAAAGTTAGGTGACAAAACCCTGTTATTCAAAGACAATCTAGAAAACAAAACTAGATTCTTAGAATATTTATTGAAGGCATGCTACATGCCAACCACCACAAGAAGCATTCAAATGATGAGCCATTCATTATCTCATGGAATCTCATTTAATCCTTAACTAGAGCTCATGAAAATGTGGTATTAACCCATTTTAAGGTGAGGAAACTGGGGATCAAAGTTGGTAGGTGGCTTGCTCAATTTGATTATTTCAAGAAAACAGGGTTGTCTCCAGTGGACCAAGCAGTGTGCTAAACTGAGAAGATCCCACAGTAAGTAAGAACCATCTTCTGTAGAACTGGCAATTTCAAGAGAAAGTAGCCATCTAACCCACTAACTATATAGCATTCAGGGCATAGGAAATGGAGAAATGCATGGAACAACTGACTTCACTTGGAAGGCATAAGAAGGCTCCATGGGGCGCCTGGGTAGCTCAGTCGGTTAAGCATCTGACTTCGGCTCAGGTTGTGATCTCACGGCTCAGGAGTTGGAGCCCCACATTGGGCTCTGTGCTGACAGGTCGGAGCCTGGAGCCTGCTTCCAGTTCTGTGTCCCTCTCTCACTCTGCTCCTCCTCTGCTCATGCTCTGTCTCCTCTCTCTGGACCTCCCCTGCTCATGCTCTGTCTCTCTCTCTCTAAGAATAAATAAACATTTTTTAAAATTAAAAAAAAAGTCTCCATAAACAAGACACCATTACAGCTGGGACTTGAAAGATGAATACAATTTCTAATAAGCATGAAATGTGGGGAGAAGTATTTCTGATGGGAATAATGGCATAGATAAAGAGGTATAAAGAGCAGGAGGCCCAGAGTGGATGAAGTGTGGGCCCCAAGGGAGATAGCCACTGGATCCTTTGAGGAGAAAGGTTACACAATTCAATCGATAGTTGTGGAATATTATTTGTGGCAAATATCAAATATCATTTGGAATATCACTGTGGCAGTGTGGAACTGCCAATTGTAAAGACTCAAGGCTGGGGTTGAGGAGACCAGAAGGAGGCAAGGGTACCACAATAACACCCAAGTAAGACAAGGCAGATCAGGGTCCATGGAAGGGTAAAGCAACAAAGTCAGAAGTACGGAGATTTTGCTCAGTTAGAAAAAGTATAGTACACTCTTCAAATTGCTTCTGAGTAACTTTTACCTCAAATGTTTGCCTAAATGTCATTTTCTCCATGAGGTCACTTCTAACTCACCCTATTTTTTTTGGACTTTTTTAAAAATTTAAATTCACGTTAGTTAACATTCAGTGTTGTCATGGCTTCAGGAGTAGAACCCAGTGATTAATCTCTTACATATATGACACCCAGTGCTCATCCCAAAAAGTGCCCTTATTAATGTCCATTGCACATTGAACACACACTATTTAAAACTGCAACTTCACCTCAGACTCCTGATCCCTTAATCTGCCTTACGCTTTCTTTTTTTCATAAAACGTATCAGTATAACTGCGAACATTCTATATGATTTACATTTTTGATTGTTTATTTTTTTTAATCTGTCTTCCCTCGTTGAAATATAAGTTGTGTAGAGAAAAACATGTTTAGGGGTGCCTGGGGGGCTCAATGGGTTAAGTGTCTGACTCTTGATTTCGGCTCTGGTCACGATCTCATGGTTTGTGAATTTGAGCCCCACATCAGGCTCTGCACTGACAGCACAGAGTCTGCTTGGAATTCTCTCTCTCTCTCTCTCTCTCTCTCTCTCTCTCAAAATAAATAAACATTTTTAAAAAAAGGAACAACATGTTTGTTTGGTTTATTAATTATTCCAAACACCTAGAGCACAGTCTAAGACATAGTAGATATACAACAAATATTGCTGAATGAGTGAATGAATATATGTGTGAATTGGCTAACACCCAGCAGTGCTTTAAGGTAAGCAACTGAGATAGCATAACCTACAGACAATTTCAAGACTGCTAAGAGATAAAATATTCTCTATTAAAACATTTATACATGTACCTAAGGAGAAGTAACTTGAAAACAGATCCAAGGTTAGTAGACAGCATATAATACCAGTCAAGGAGACCACATTTTTTTTCTGTCTTGTTATTTTGTCTTTTTATTTATTTATTTTTTAATTTTATTTTTTAAAATTTACACCAAATTAGTTAGCATATAGTGCAACAATGATTTCAGGAGTAGATTCCTTAATTCCCCTTATCCATTTAGCCCATCCCCCCTCCCACAAGCCCTCCAGTAACCCTCTGTTTGTTCTCCATATTTTAATACTCTTATGTTTTGTCCCCCTCCCTGTTTTCATATTATTTTATTTCCCTTCCCTTATGTTCATCTGTTTTGTCTCTTAAAGTCCTCATATGAGTGAAGTCGTATGATATTTGTCTTTCTCTGACTAATTTTGTTTAGCATAATACCCTCCAGTTCCATCCACGTAGTTGCAAATAGCAAGATTTCATTCTTTTTGATGGCCGAGTAATACTCCATTGTATATATATACTACATTTTATTTATCCATTCATCCATCGTGGAAATTTGGGCTCTTTCCATACTTTGGCTATTGTTGACAGTGCTGCTATAAACATTGGGGTGCATACGTCCTTTTGAAACGGCACACCTGTATCCCTTGGATAAATACCTACTAGTGCAATTGCTGGGTCATAAGGCAGTTCTATTTTTAATTTTTTGAGGAACCTCCACACTGTTTTCCAGAGTGGCTGCACCAGCTTGTATTCCCACAAACAATGCAAAAGAGATCCTCTTTCTCTGCATCCTCACCAACATCTGGTGTTGCCTGAGTTGTTCATGTTAGCCATTCTGACAGGTGTAAGGTGATATGTCAGTGTGGTTTTGATTTGTATTTCCCAGATGATGAGTGATGTTGAGCATTTTTTCATGTGTCCGTTGGCCATCTGGATGTCTTCTTGGAGAAGTGTCTATTCATGTCTTTTGCCCATTTCTTCACTGGATTATTTGTTTTTTGGGTGTTGAGTTTGATAAATTCTTTCTAGATTTTGGATACTAACCCTTTATCTGATACGTCGTTTGCAAATATCTTCTCCCATTCTGTCGGTTGCCTTTTAGTTTTGCTGATTGTTTCCTTTGCTGGGCAGAAGTTTTTTTATTTTGATGAGGTCCCAGTAGTTCATTTTTGCTTTTGCTTCCCTTGCCTGTGGAGACATGTTGAATAAGAAGTTGCTGTGGCCAAGATGAAAGAGGTTTTTGCCTGCTTTCTCCTCGAGGATTTTGATGGCTTCCTGTCTTGTCTTTCATCCATTTTGAGTTTATTTTTGTGTATGGTGTGAGAAAGTGGTCCAGGTTCATTCTTCTGCATGTCATTTTTCCCAGCACCACTTGCTGAAGAGACTGTCTTTATTCCATTGGGTATTCTTTCCTGCTTTGTCAAAGATTAGTTGGCCATACATTTGTGGGCCCATTTCTGGGTTCTCTAGTGTGTTCCATTGATCTGAGTGTCTGTTCTTGTGCCAGTACCATACTGTCTTGATGATTAAAGCTTTGCAGTATAGCTTGAAGTCTGGGATTGTGATGCCTCCTGCTTTGGTTTTCTTTTTCAATATTGCTTTGGCTATTCTGGGTCTTTTCTGGTTCCACACAAATTTTAGGATTGTTTGTTCTAGCTCTGTGAATAATGCTGGTGTTATTTTGATAGGGATGGCATTGAATATGTAGATTGCTTTGGGTAGTATGGACATTTTAACAATATTTGTTCTTCCTATCCAGAAGCATGGAATCTTTTTCCATTTTTTTGTGTCTTCTTCAATTTCTTTCATAAGCTTTCTATAGTTTTCAGTGTATAGATTTTTCACTTCTTTGGTTAGATTTATTCCTAGCTTTTTTATGGTTTTTTGGTGCAATTGTAAATGGGATCGATTCCTGATTTCTCTTTCTGTTGTTTCATTGTTGGTGAATAGGAATGCAACCAATTTCTGTGCATTGATTTTATATACTGCAACTTTGCTGAATTCATGAATCAGTTCTAGCAGTTTTTTTGGTGGAATCTTTTGCGTTTTCCATATAGAGTATCATGTCATCTGCGAAGAATATAAGTTTGACCTCCTCCTGCCTTTTATCTCTTTGTGTTGTCTGATTGCAGAGGCTAAGACTTTCAATACTATGTTGAATAACAGTGGCAAGAGTGGACATCCCTGTCTTGTTCCTGACCTTAGGGGGAAAGCTCTCAGTTTTTCCCCATTGAGGATGATACTACATTGGGTCTTTCATATATGGCTTTCATGATCTCAAGGTGTGATCCTTCTATCCCTATTTTCTTGAGGGTTTTTATCAAGGATAAAAGGATGCTGTATTTTTTCAAATGCTTTCTCTGCATCTATTGAGAGGATCATATGGTTCTTGTCCTTTCTTTTATTGATGTAATGAATCACGTTATTGTTTTGTAGATATTGAACCAGCCCTGCATCCCAGGTATAAATCCCACTTGGTCATGGTGGATAATTTTTTTAATGTACTCTTGGATCCGGTTGGCTAGTATCTTGTTGAGGATTTTTGCACCCATGTTCATCAGGGAAATCGGTCTATAGTTCTCCTTTTTAGTGGGGTCTCTATCTGGTTTTGGAATCAAGATAATGCTGGCCTCATAGAAAGAGTTTGGAAGTTTTCCTTCCATTTCTATTTTTTGGAACAGTTTCAAGAGAATACCTGTTAACTCTTCCTTAAATGTTTGGTAGAATTCCCCTGGAAAGCTGTCAGGCCCTGGACTCTTGTTTTTTGGGAGATTTTTGATTGCTAATTCAATTTCTTTACTGGTTCTGAGGGACTGTTCAAATTTTCTATTTCTTCCTGTTTCAGTCTTGGTAGTGTATATGTTTCTAGGAATTTTTCCATTTCTTCCAGATTGCCCATTTTACTGGCATTTAATTGTTCATAGTATTCTCTTATTATTGTTTTTATTTCTGCTGTGCTGGTTGTGATCTCAAGGAGACCACATTTTTTACATGGACTAAAACCTTCTTTGGTACTAATATTCTTGTAGATTATGGCAATTGATTATAAGGAGGGAAGTTTTAGGTGTGGGGATTGAGTCATGGCAGAAATCCATGACAAGATTTGATAAGCCATATTTATCACTTTGACATGCCAGGCATCAAATTTATTTTTTTACATATTTTATCTCAGGCTTTGTAATAGTATGTTATCACAGTAAGGCAGGTTATTTCTATTTAACAGATGAGGAGACTGAGACTCACACAGGCAAGTGGCTTGCCCAGTGACATAGTTCAAACAAGTCCATCTGGTTTCAATGTGTGTGTGCTTATCACCATGCCAAGGAAATTGTAACAATAACTAGGAAAAAAGAAAAAGATTTTATTAAACATTTATTCTGGACCAGACACTGTGTTACTTGCATTACAATAACCCTATAAAATGGTTATCATTAGTTTACCATTTTACTTATGGAAAGCCTAGCACAGAGAGTTGGAAGTAAATTGTTCATGATCGCATGTCTAGAAGGTTCTAGAACTAGGACTCAAACACAGGCCTCATGGACTCTAATGCCTATGCTCATAAGCCACTACACTATATTGCCAAGTGGAAAATGATTTTATTGCCAGATGGAACAGACTGAAGTTTTGCTGATTTAGGGGAAAGGGAACCAGTAAAAGATCGGTTTCCACAAGGCAAGTGCAAAGAGATAAACATTTAGCAAATTAATGCAGTAATTTGAAGGGTAGTTTGAGCAGATGCCATGTGGAAGTTACCACAGAAAACATCAGTTCTTTAAGCCAAATGGTATTTTGAGAGTATGAAAAGAATGTAATTATAAGATTTTTTACCATAAAAACAAATCCATATACATAAACACTTAGCTAGAAGGAGAACCGGGCATATTGCTGAGAATATTACATTAAACGAGTCCTTTACTAATTAATAAGATACTGGTCATCATGAAATTACAAGTGCTCAAATGTGGTGATATTGGCATTTGATGTACAATTACTGATGTTAATGTTTGTACAGAAATATGAATCTTCCCACTCACTTCTCCCAGCGGAGGGTCCTGTGAGGCCATGACAGAAGCTGAGAATGTCTCATCCGTGACAGTTCAGGGTCCGCCAACTCAGAGAATAGAGCCAGGAGCTGTGCAAGAAAAAGAAGTCTGAAGGGAGCTGAAATCAGTCCCCCAAAACAAGGATGCCATGGCAGAGACCAGCAACTGCCTACAACAGATGCTGTGCCTTTCATGTGAGCCATCTTGTTTTTATCTGCACATTGGGATGCATGAGATCTAAAGGGCCAGGTGGTAAAGGGAAAGAACTTAAGAGTTTACAAAGAACTCTGACATATATGAATTATCTCACTACACCATGAATAATTCAAAGGCCATAAGTAAAACTAATCCATCTTTGTTTCCCCAGCTCCCAGTGTGGGCCTAACAAGTTGCTCAGCAAAAGTCTGTTGACTAAGGAACGACTGGTCTCATTGATCAGCAGATCTGTGATGATTCTTTTACTTGAGGGTGCAGCTTGGACATGCCAAGGGATAAAAACCAACTATTTACATAATAAAACATCCCTGTCTCTCTATATAGCTCAGTTCCTTCCTGCTACATTAGGAGACTGTTATAAGAAGCAAAATTCACTAGTCTGACATGAAGATTGGCCTAAGTGAGTAGGGTTTCAGCGTCTAGCATCAGGTAGTGAGCAGGTATGAAGTGTAGGTTTGCACATGACAATGTGGAAAGAATACGACACATTTGCGCAGACCATTATGGAGGCGAGAAGCACACACAAAGAGAGGAAAACTCTAATGAAGAGCCATCTTTGCGTTAAACATTGAGAAACACCCAAGTCTCTTCCCACACAGCCCAGCCTGTTTACTTTGCGGAACAGAAAAAAACAACTGCTTTTCTCATTCTATTGTATTTATTTCACCAGCAGTCAACATCTCTGCCATTGCCTTTCTGAATGCCACGCTCACATGGAAGTCTCTGCCATTTTTGTACTGTGTAAAAAAAAAATGTTTTAAGATACAAGTGGAAATAAGTGACAAACAACGATGGGGCCAAAACAAAATAGCAGAGAAATACTTGACACAGCGGAATCCAACAAACTGATTTGGCAGCTTGTATTTTGCTAGTCATTTGCAAGTCGATCTTAGGAAAGTTAGAAGCCAAAAATACCGTCAACTACCACGTGCATGATGCGTAATTGGTACTCGGTGACTATTTGTTGAATGACTTAATTTCTCCTCGCTTTAGCAGGACGGTGCCAGATGTGATGATTCAACATCATTGTTAAAACATCATCAGCTCTGCTCACCTGGCTTCTGTCACCCCACGCTTTGCTGATTCTCATTTTTCTTCTCACCTGGTCTCCTTCATTGGCATTCTTTTTCTCTGCTCAAAGAGGCTGTATTCCCCAGAGGACTGAGCTTGCCTTCGTGTTCTCCCTACTGCACACACTCCATGTGTGTGCTTAATGTGGCCTGAACCATGGCCTACCTGGTAACGATTCCCAGGTCTCCCTCTCCAGCCTGGACTCTCCTGTGAGCTTCCTGTGTGTGCCGTTCCCTCTGTCCTCCTCCACTGTCCTTCCCCACGTTCTCATCAGCTCTCTTGTGGACTATTAAAGTGTCACTTGTCCCCTCCAGTCTTGCCATCTCAAATCTATCCCACCCAAGCTGCTAAACGCAAACTAAACCATACCAGTCACTCACGTCATTTCTTTGAATACCCCACTCCCTCCTACTACCACCGATGATGGCTTGCTTCACCTAACACGGCAAGGATGTTTCTCTGCTTCCTTTTCTACCCTCATCTCCTCCACTGTTCATCTCACTCTCTAATCACTAGCAATTCAAGCTGCTCGTGGCTCCATGCTGCTTCATGCCTCCCAGCCTTTGTCTTCATCATTTCCCTAAACCCTACACCTTTTCAAAGATTTGGTTCCAGCAGCCCTTCCTCCACTAAGGCCTTCCTGACCTCCCCCTCCAGCCCCCTGGAGACCGGGGCAGGCACCCCTGATCCCTAGTTACCCCGTATCATACACCGTGCTGTCACTGAGTTTGCCACACTGCATTAAAATAATCTGTGAGCTATTCTTGCTCCAACAGAATCCACACTGAGAGAGGAATAAGACCGGATTTTATTCAGCGTTGGGTATTCAGCCCATAATGTTGGTATCTGGTACAGAGGATAAAAACCTCAATAAGTATTTGTTGAATAAAATTGAACTGATGGTTGCAGATGTGTGTATTAATTAGCATCTCAACAATCTCTGAGTGCATAACTACTTAGCGCACAATCAATTATTCCACTTTCTAAACTCTCCTGAGGAAGGAGCTTGCCCCACTCAATGCCATTCAGAGGCACAATTGCTTAACTGATATTGCCAAACTGGGCCTCAAGTAATGAGGAAAGTTCCATTTTCCTCAGCTGTGAAGGCTCTGAGATACACAAAATGATGCTAGCAACCTAGTCACTTGGCCTGCCACTTCTATGATCACAGCTTCTATTGTTATGAGGTGACGCCTAATTAAGCATACTTTGAGTAGTAGTGACACAGGCCAGGAGAACAATTCTGCCACAGGTAGGTTTCCCGTTACCCTTGCTGGAATCCCCATTTCTCTGTCTTTACACTGTGTGCAGAAATAAATTGCCGATTTCGTTGATGCAAGCACATTCTCAAACAACTTGAAACTACTCCAAATACCAACAGCCACGTGAGAGGGGAAAAAGATGAAATGTAGTTTGTGGGAAGTAAATTCTTGATTATGTTGGAATTAAAGGGTATATGCTTTGCTGCACTCTCAAGAGTTACAGATAAGAAGCACAGCAGTGTTTTACTCCTATGTCAAACACAGAGCTGGCAATTTACTGTGCAAAATAAACAGATGGAGAAAAATAGAAAGGTAGTATCTCTGCCTTTTAACTATGTTCCTCAAGGGTCATCACGAAGAGAGAAGTAATAATTATAGCAACAGAGCGGGTGTTCTCTTGCCTCTTAGAAAGCTTTATAGGCCAGTTGTTTACTGCTAACTTTTGGTGAAAGACTAGTTTAAGTATATCAAAGCTTTATAGCCTGAGTGGGAGCCATTACATATGGAAGCTGACCTGACTGTTACTTACAAGGGGGCCACAGACTGATATTCAAAAAATAATAATGTTCCTATTGCAAAGAGAGACGAACATTGTCCTAGGAGATCGTTTTGAGTAATCAAGGCACTAGTTTTCTGCCACCTTGATGTACAGGGACAATATATGCTTTGACCCACTGGAAGAAAGAGAAAAAGGAAAGAACTTCTACCCTGAGAATTGGTGAGTGGGCATATGTTTATAGAGTTTGAAACAAGTCACAGCTAGCATACAGGGCTCACTTTAAGTAGATATGAAATAAAACTCAAAACAGCTGGATCTATACTTAAAGAGTGGCTAGCATTTAGCTATTTGCTAAGCTGTTATGGATATACTAATGGTGGTGAATGCTGTGAGGTCCAAGTTTTCTTTTCCTTTTTTTTTTCAAAGCTTATTTACTTATTTTTGAGAGAGAGAGAGAGCGCGCGCGCAGGGGAAGGACAGAGACAGGAAGAGAGAGAATCCCAAGCAGGCTCCACACTGTCCATGCAGAGCCCAACACATGGTTCGAACTCACAAACTGTGAGATCATAACCTGAGCCAAAATCAAGAGTTGGGCACTCAACCATCTGAGCCACCTAGGCTCCCCACGGTCCAAGTTTTCTTAATCCCTTTTGCTCCTTCATTTCTTTTCCCACAGTCAAGAACTTCATCTAAGGCATTATCATTTCAGACCTGTTTAACAAGACTCCCACCTAAAGACTTTTCCAGTTTCTTCATTACAACCTTACCTTGGTTTTCTCTCTAAATACTATTTGGTTGGTGCAAACATCCCTCTGCTTCCATTCTTTTAGGGAACTGTTGGTTCCCGATTAAACCATGTATTTCAGGCTGAGGGCAAGGTACTGCTAATCATAAATATCCCCTCCTAAACACAGGGGTAAGCACTTCACCTGGAAAGGGCTAATTATGGCACTCCATTCCCTTTGCCACAGCCAAGCTACATGCTCAAAATTTTTACTGGTTAATTATCAGCAAAAGTTGAGACTTCTGCACAGGTACATTTACTATGAAGCTCAAGAGGTTGAATCCTTAGGGCCCATTACTAGACAGTTCCTGGGAGTCTTGGACATGCTGGGAGTTATAGAGTGTCCTGGTGGAGAGGGAGTAAAGGTTGCATTCATGAGCATTTCTATGTATGCATTGCTGGTAACTCACCTAAAAAAAATCTTAGAGAATGGAGATCTGAATCTTCAAGGATCCAATAATTTGGTGAGTTTATTTTTCTCATTCTGAATAATTTCTAATTTATATATGTAAGTTTACATCCACAATTTTCTATTCTTTTTTTTTAAAGAAAGCCCCTCAAATTATATAAACAGTGGGCTACTATTCCAAAGCAGAGATCTATGTGGATCACTCTTGAAATCTCTTCTAAGATATATCCCCTTCCCAGTCACCATGCTCACAACCCTCCTGAGGATGCATCCTGGGTTCCTTCCTCCCCAGCAACTCATCTCTCCTCCAGGGTACTGAACTTTCCAGCCTGGAAGTCTACGCTCACCCTTTCCACCTGGGAATGCCCTACTAGATCAAAGACCCATCCTTCAAGCCCTGCTAAAACCCTACCTCTTCCATGAGGTCATCCCAAATTTTACTTTTACAACCAGAGTTTTACTTTTAGTGTCCTTCCATGCTCCTTGTAAGAAATGAATAAATATTTGCTCAATGAAATTGGGTTAGATTAGGATACTCTTCGCAATATGCCTTGTGTTAGTTACCTGCATATCAAGTGTTTCTTCTTCATGAATTTCCACAGGTCAGGACTCTATTTGCTTCAAGTTTACATGTTACAGCACCTATCACTGCTTTGCACCTAATGACAGGCCAAGTAATAACTGAACTGAACTGAACTGAACAGATGAACTCATTAAATGGTTGCTGATTGACTACAGGGTGAGGATTGCTATTTTGGCATGTATTTTCTGAGTTCAGAGACCACAGAGGCAACTATTTCCAGCTTTCAGATTTTCCTCCTTTAGCACAAGGAAGCACACAGTGGGAAAACAGCCATGGCAGTCTCGTACTATCTGGAGAGAAAAATACAAGTCCTATGGAAAGGATTTCCCTTCCCTTCATGGTCCCAGCCAACAATTATAACTCATTATGCTCCTCCATGTCCCTGTCTAGGATGGATTATTGGTTTGTAGTATCCCCCTGGCGATCAATATCTTACCTACTTACAACCTTCACTAAACAAATCTTGCTGGAAGGTATTTGCAGAAAGGCATAGCCAGGGAACCTGAGGAGTACACAGGCAAAGCAAAACCACTTTTCCAAAACCTCTGTTTAGGGAATAAAAACCTTTTATATAAATAAATAGCAAAGAACAACCGTGTTTCATAGTGGTTAATCTACTTCAACTCTTAGTATGTGAGGTGAAAACAATAAAGATTGTAAATTGCACATGGATCTGGATTGCTCAGCTCAGATTCAAGACAGAGCACTTGGGGTTATCTGGGGGTGATTGGTTAACCATCTTCTTAGTTTTTGCTCAAAGAAAAACTGTTCTTCACACCATTTTTAGGTCTAGATCCTTATGTCAGGGCCTTTCCTGGATTGCATGGACTTGTTCCAAGGATGCTGTTTGCACCAGAATGTTTCCTTTCTAAGGTTGGAATTTGAAGCTTGCTCCTTTTGCAAGCTCAGGCTGCCAAGGTGAGGAAGGCATCCTTCTTTCCTACGAGGCTCACTTAGGATGCAGAGAGAGTAGCTCAGACAGTCAGGGGAGTAGCTAGAATCCACAGGCAGAAAGAAAAAAAGGATTCCATTTTGGGCTCGACCTCTGCCTGGTCCAAGAAGATTGAGTTTGCTATCAGTGTCTGAACAAGCTCCCAGGGGTTAGTGAGCTCTCCCATTTGAGACTCCCCTTTGTCACAGGGTAAAGAATTTATTAATGAAAAATTTCAATTTCAGACCTTAAAATTGTCTTGCTTGGCCTCAAGTTCTGTCCATACCATGTATTTATAATACACCTCCTATCACTGTTTGAACATCTTTTTTCACCCTATAATCCTTGCCGTGTTTGTTTATAAAGGGATTTTGTTTTAAAACAGAGGAATTATTGCTTGATTTGAGCGGTTTTATCCAGTGTCCCAAAGGATTCTCGACAGGCTTGCGGTAGTTGTTAATGGACTTAGTGGGGGAAGGATAGCTGCACGTGGGCAGTGCCCACATGCTGGTCAGTCAGCGGAGCTGCGTGTGCAGTGTGACTGCCGTCCCTCGTGGACAGGGCATATGTGGATCACTACATTCATTTGCTAGGAGTGCCACATAAAAAAGCCACAGACTGGGTGACTTAAAACAAAGAAACTTATCGTCTCACAGTTCTGGAGGCTGGACAACTGAGACCAATGGGTCGGCAGAGTGCCCTCTGACAGTGGTAAGGATGCAGAGCTCTGTCCCAGGCCTCTCCTCTCTGTCCTCATCTTCACATGGCATTCTTCCTGTGTGAGTGCCTCTGTGTCCAAATCTCTCCCTTTAATAGTGATGCCAGTTATATTGGATTAAAGCCCACACTAATGGCCTCATCTTAACTAATTACATCTGTAATGGAGCTATTTCCAAGTAAGGCCGCATTCTGAGGTACTCTGGGTTAGGACTTCCCAACATATGGGAAGGAGGGAGGGAGGCACAATTCAACCCATAACAATCACAAAGGAGACACCAGGAGGCCCTTGGAAAAATCCCATCCCATGGGTCAAGACTTCATGTCATTTATCAGTGACAATCCTGAGCCAATCAGAAAAGACTAGGATATGCTCTGGTAACAAATTAACCCATGGGTTAACATACTGACGGTTCATTCCTCACTCATGTCAAAGTCTGATGTGGGTCTGGTAGCTATTTTAGGGATAGACAGAGACAATAGTCCTTTAACAGTGACTCAGGGATCCTCCAGACTGCTTTTACCTTGCATCTCCAACATCTCAAACGTCTTCCTTTCCAGCTCTGCAAATGGCCAAGAAAGAGCATGGAGAACTCACCCTCACTCTCAACTGCTTTAGATTCACTTCTAATATGTAGAAGTGATATGTATCACTTCTAATCCAAGTGAATAGACTAGATTTAGTCACATGACTGCAACTCAACTGCAAATCCAGCTGGAAAATATAGAGAAGCATATGGGTGTTTGGGGAGCACAAATTACCCTTGCTCTATCTTCCTTCACTTAGAACATGAGAGCTTTGATAAGCAATTCTAGGGAGTGGAATAGAAAAGCACCAGTTTAAAATCTGGGCTTTGAAGTGAGACTGGGTTTGAGTGACAGCTACTTAGTAGGGATCCACCACCAAGTGTATTGCCCAATTTACTTCAACACTTCGTCCCTCAATCTCCTCCCTATAAAATGGGGATAAAATACTTCATATCTAGTAACATTGTTCTGAGGACTAAATGTGCTATGAATTTTTAATATCAGTGTTTCTAGCACATGATACCACAAGAATTGAACCGTTTCACTTGCAAAAGATAATTTACAGATCTATAAACAAAAAAAGGGGGTGTAGAGAGTCACATATGAAACATTTTGAAAATTTTATCGATCTCAATCCTGAGTAATTATGTGCCTTGGTGCTTAGTAAAAATTCTATTAAAGAACAGAGGAAACTGGCTCCTTGGTGGCCCAAATGAGAAAGAAAAGTCATAATTGATGTCATTACTATCAATCATTTCACTTATAGGTGTGAATTAGGTCACTTTGCTCCTATAAAGGGGGGGGCAATTATTTCTATAGAACACTATTCACCCCTTACACAGATGAGAGAGCCTCCAAATTTGTGGCAAAATTCCACCAGAAAACTTATGAGAAAGAATGCAAGTCCTAATCTGAATTTTTATTTTTTTTAATGTTTATTTATTTTTGAGAGAGCGAGAGAGAGAGAGAGAGAGAGAGACAGCGTGTGAGTGGGGGAGGGGCAGAGAGAAGGAGACAGAATCCAAAGCAGGCTCCAGGTGCTGAGCTGCCAGCACAGAGCCCGATGCGGGTTCAAACTCACACAAGCCATGAGATCATGACCTGAGCCGAAGTCGGACACGTAACCGACTGAGCCACCTAGGCACCCCCTAATCTGATTTTTAATACCATCCTTAGTAGAGAAAAAAAATGGGACTTCATTGAAAAAGCCTTTTTTATTTTTGTAAATTTTTAAATTGAGGTAAAATTCACATAACATAACATAGAATTGATCATTTTAAGGGGTGTCTGAGTGGTTCAGTCCATTGAGAATCCGTCTCTTGATTTTGGCTCAGGTCATGATCCCAGGGTCATGGAATCAAATCCTGCCTCAGGCTCCATACTAAACGTGGGGCTTAGTTGGGATTCTCTCTCTCTTTCTCTCTCTCTCTTTCCCTTTGCCCCTTCTCCATTCATGCTTTCTCTCTTTCAACAAAAGTTTAAGAATTAATCATTTTAATATGTACAATTCAGTGGTGTTTGATATATTCAAAATGTTGTGCAACCTACTTCCAAAACATTTTCACAGCCCTAAAGGAAATTTCATAACTATTAAGCAGTCACTCCCCATCCCCTACTACTCCTGAGCCCTTGAAAATCAACCCCCTATCTTCTGTTCCTCTGGATTAATACATTCTGGATATTTCATATAAAAAAATCATGTCATATGTGACCTCGGTGCCTGGCTTCTTTTGCTTGATATAATGTTTTCAAGGTTCATCTATGGATCCTTTAAAGAGTAAATAATACTCCATTGTACGGATTTACCACATTTTGTACATCCATTCATTAGTAAATTGACTTTTTTGTTATTTAAATTTTAGTCAACATACTGTGCAATATCAGTTTCAGAAGTAGAAACCAATGATTCATCACTTACATACAACACCCAGAGCTCATCACAAGTGCCCTCCTTAATACCCATCACCCATCTAGCCCATTTCCCACCCACCTCCCTCCATCAATCCCCAGTTTGTCCTCCATCGTTGAGTCTATAGTAAATGGACTTTTGAATTATTTCCATCTTATGGCTATTGTGAATGATGCTGTCATGCACATTTATGTATAAGGTTTTTTTTATATCTTTTTTCAATTCACTAAGGTATATACCTAGGAGTGGAATTTCTAGGTCTTACGGTAATTCTATATTTAACTTTTTGAGGACTGCCAAACTGTTTTCCACAATGACTGCCCCATTTTATAATCCCAATAGGAATATGCGACTGTTCAATTTCTCCATATCTTCATCAACACATCATTTTCTGTATTTTTTTAATTGTAGCCATCCTAGTGGGTATGAAGAAGTAACTCATTATGGTTTTGATTTACATTTCTCTAGTGTTAATGATGTTGGGTGTCTTTTCATGTGCTTGTTGGACATTTGTATATCGTCTTTGGAGAAATATCTATTCAAGTCCTATGCCCATTTTTAATTGGGTTTATGTCTTTTTGTTGTGGGGTTGTAAGAGGTCTTCATGTATTCTGGATACTAAGCCCTTATTATATATGATTTGCAAATATTTTCTTCCATTCTGCAGGTTGTATTTTCACTTTTTGATAGTGTCCTTTGATGAACAAAAATTTTAATTTTGCTAAAATCCAATTTATCTACTTTTTCTTTTTGCATGTGCTTTTGGTCTGTCTGAAAAAGCCTCTTGAAAGATACCTATTTTTTTTTAAAGTTTGACTTACAAACTAATTGGAAAGAAAAACTAATTTATTAATCAAACCTAGAAAGAGTAAAGCAGTCTTCTGTGATCCTCATCACTTATCTTTGATCAAAAATGTACTAAAATTAGTTTTCAATTTGTAATATATGTCCCCAAAATATGTATGTGTCATTAGTATGTCTTTGTAGTTAAATGTAGAATCAGACAGGTATGAGAAATATGCAGAATACAGTTAGATGTGATTAAAATATCTGTAAGTGCTATGGCCCAAAAAGGCAAGGAGACAGTGAAATGATCCAGAATTTAATCAGGAAATTTAGAAAATAAAGAGCAGTTCGTTATATCCTGGTTGGGGGCGGGGACTGGCACCGAACCAAATTATCTAAGGCAATTTGATAAAAACAGATCCTGAACCCAAAAGATAGGAGCTACTAGACAAACCTCATGTAAAGGGTGTAACTTGAAGTCTTTGTTTTCCTGGCAACTACTAAAAAGGGCTCCAGGTGTCCATATTTAAGATAAAAAGAATAACCCTGAACATGCAAAGCCTCAGATTCCACATCTGAGCTGAATAAACTCTTCCCTTCATGAGTGTCTTTCCAAATCCAGTATGGGTTAGTATTAATTATACAGATGATGAAGTATTAATACTTTTGTGTCAAGTTCAGGAATAGGTTTTTAATCATTGGGACAATCTGTCTAGATTCAGTATTTAAAGTGTTTGTAATGATTTAGAACTGGCATAATAGAGATTCTGACAGATTAGCCTTGTGATTCCAATTTAAAATATGTAATTGACTTGTGGTTCAAGTTGAAGATGTAAGATTTTTGACGAAGTTTGTAAACAGAATAAGAGTATTTAAGAGAACTAGATTTATAATATTTATAAGTTTAGTAATTTATTAGACTGAAATGACTCATTTAAATTCTCAAGACGGTTCTGCTCATTAAAGACATAAACTTGTTTGGTCAAGCACCTAAAGTGCTTAAAAAGAAAACGGAATATATTACATTTATAGCTGTAGTTTAAAATGCCCACATTTGCAAATGATACTGATTATTCACAAGAGAAATTAGTTTATTAACTTGACCAAACATATATATCAATTGCTTAAAGTTATGGTTCTTAATTATTTAAAAAAATGTACCCTTTTAGCAATGACAGTGTTTATAAATTGAACTTGAAAATTTAGGAGAAACTATAGGGTCTTAATTTTAAGAATTCAATACTAACTTAAACTGTAAGTAACCCTGATTATACCATATACTGGATTTTGAAATTCTCCAATTGTATAAATAATGAGGGTGGTTTCCAGTATATAGAATCTCTAATAATAGACTAATGGATATTATAAAACAGCTTCTCACTGGTCTATTTTTGTTTGGATTGCAGTATTTAGAGGGAACCAGAACCTTCTGGCTAGCAAACTGTAGATATGATAAGCTGAAGATGGTTGCAGCCCTAAGTTACATTTGGTATGAATCATAGGACTTGAGTGCTTTTTGGTCACAGAAAAATCAAACAAAAAATGAAAGAGAAATGGTCACAATCTTTAGATAGGCGATAGATTTGAAGCACCCCCATCCACAACTCATCCTCTAACAGACTGGACTTAATGTGAGGTGTTCTTAGTCATCATGTCCATTCAAATTGTTTAATCACAGACTAGTCCTTCCGGGATAAGAGAAATGAAATTAATGAGCAAAGGTCAACACGAGACAGACTGGGTGTAGGCACTTCCACATAAATTAGGGAAAGGCTTAACTTTTTTTAAGGTCTTCTTCCAAGGCATTAAAAAAAGAAAAAAAAAGAAAAAACCTTTAGAATAAGGTGTGGTTCTCCAAATTCTGCTAATGGAGAAATATAATTGCAGCAACTAATACGTGTCTCTGAAACACTGGTGACCAGACTAAATCTCCCAGGAAAAGACAAGGTCTTGACATTCAGGATGGCTGAGCTCAACATCCTTTTAAACTGCTTACATACGACTTTGTAGCTTTAAAATGGAAAACCTTTAAAGACCTGAAGGAGTGAATAACTGATATATCTCTCTAGTGGAAAATGAAGTGACATCAGATGGCTTAAAAGTATGACTTTGGAGTTAGATACCTTGGGTTCAAATCTTAGCTCAGCCACTTATTAAATGAATGACCTTGGACAAATCACTAATCCTGTGGAAGTTCAGTTATTTAATACAGCCATAAGTAGAGAAGGTAATAACTATCTCTTAGGGTCATAAAATATTGTAAAGAGCTTAGCACCATGATCAACACATAAGAACCACTCAATAATTTATACTGCTGCTTTCACTTGCATTGTTAAATGTAGGAAATTTCTGTAAAAGGACACGAATCCCCCATTTACATGGTTGCAATTTTTTTCTGTCTTCAGCCTCTGGCCAAAAAATATACATTAATGTTTTACATTAAGTTCGTGCTTTTCATACTGCTTAAAGCAGGTTGTCTCTTTAAGAATCAAGAGTGATACACTGTCATCTGTTAAACATTTGAAGAAAGGACATAAAATGCTGAAGGCTTTTATTAAAATGTCTCTAGATATGAAATAACATTATTCTCTTTGAATGGTCATAAATTGAGAAATATGAGGAAAGCCAGTTTGCACAGCTGTGAACATCTACGTATTGTAAACCAAAAGTTGACTTTTAAACACTTTATCCGCACACGCAACTACAAAATTAAGATTTGTGATAGTTTAGGAATGTTAGACATGATTTTGTTGTTCTCTCTTTTTTTTTAACGTTTATTCATTTTTGAGAGAGAGAGAGAGAGAGAGAGAGCGAGCAGGGGAGGGGCAGAGAGAGAGGGAAACAGTACCTGAAGCAGGCTCCAGGGTCTGAGCTGTCAGCACAGAGCCTGTCACAGGGCTCAAACCCACGAACCATGAGATCATGACCTGAGCTGAAGTTGGACACTTAACTGACTGGGCCACCCAGGCACCCCTTTATTGTTCTCTTAATTGCTATTTCAATACTTCACTGTTATTTAAATTAATCCTCACACATCAGGATTAGCCAGTTAAAAGCATTAATAAAATGACCAGGGTCACACCTTGTATGTTATTAGGTAAATTTGGGACCCTGTAGGAAACAGTGTCATTTAAGGTCTCTGAGGACCTTCTGGAAAATAAGCCTTCTGAAAAGTACCACATGGTTCACATCCAATTATCTAAGTTTCCAAAAAGACAGTCTTCTTGTAAGAAAACTGCTCAGCTCAATAAATATTTATTACAATGAGACTTGAAACTTTGTTTAGTGGCAAATGACATTTTTCGAAACAATGTGTTCCCTATGGTTTCAATAATTAGGAATTTTTACTAAACTTACAAGAAACTGGGGTTTCATTTTTTAATTAATTAAGGAATATCTCAAATAAAGAAACCAGGATTTCATTTTTTAATCATTTTTTATCATGAATAAAGGAATTTTATACAGATATGGACCAGCTGTCCTTTATCTTCCCCAAAAAGGGGAAAATTAAATTAGGAAAGGAAGTCCTCAAATGCACAGGACATTTCAATGATGAGAAAAACTGAAGAAGGTTTTGGAACCTCCACGCTTGGAGGTCTTCCAAAGGACAATCCACAACCTACCCTGGGTGACTAGGTCCTCCTGGGCCAGATGCCATTGCAAAGCCCCAATTAATCTAAATATTACATTTTTGACAGATATACTCTTGGGGTTTCTATGACAGGATACTGAAATTTATAGTTAAGGAGTGCATCTATGATTGTTAAGCGCTGAAATTTCTGCCCAAATTAGCCTGACCCGGAATGTGGACTTTGATCTCAAAATGGATGAATCCTGAAGATACTGTCATTGTCTTTAAAAGCCCCAAGAATTGCAGACAGCTTTTTAAGTAGTATAATTAGTGTAGAAGCAAAACCATCCATGGACCTGAGAGACGTCTTCATCTCACCCAGCAACCAGGATGGTCTTTCCTAAGACTGCCATATACCAAATTTAAAAAAAAAAAAAAAAAAAATCTTAAAATGAACTAAGGCACACTTAAGGGCTCAAAAACTGGAGCACTTAAGAGGATTTATTTAAATCTCCCAAATAACAGCTTGAAAACAAATCCTGTTAAATGCTCCATTTCCCTATATCTGTCAAAATTTTGCTTGGCCCTTTCCCTTTTATTAAATTCTGTAACTATTCATTATATTACAACATAACGTATATGGTTGTTAGCAATCACCTGTGGCTATTGGCGTTTCTGAAAGCAAAGCCTTTAGATTTGCCAACATGGTAATGCTGGATTATAAAGATAATGATTTGCTAGAGAAGATAAATGAAGAGAATTTTTTTCAAATGCTGTGAACACATTCACTCTTCTTCAGAACTTTCCCCCCATTAGCATCACCTGCAAGAATTGTTTGCTCTCTGAGGAGTTGCCAAAATCAGGTTTTAAACTGAATATATACTATCGCAAAATCCAATGGGCTTTGTTTGTCCCAGAGGCTGGTGAGGAAGGTCAGCCAGGTCCTTTTGCAAGAAGACTCAAAGAGTCTGGAAAGCCTTAGAAATACTGAGACTGACACATGACGGCCAGGGCTAAGATCCCTGCACTCTCTAGGAATGAGGTGTCCCACAGGCCACAAGCAGTGCACCTGGATAGACACTGTGAAGGGATAAAGATGATGCTAATGGTCTGAAGGGGGAAAGAAGCCATCCTAAAAAGAGAAAGCAGAAGTCCAACACTTAGCCAAAGGAGATGATTGAGGCAGGGCGGTGGGTGGTCACAGGAAATAAATGACTTTGAACATCTCTCAGTTTGCTGACACTCATTATCTTCAAAGAAAAATGTTTATAATAAATATTGAATCACACGGAAGAGTCAAGCCATCAGAGATGAGAAAGAAACAAAACAAGAGACAGAAGAGGGTGTTCTCCTGCTTCCACATGAAGACAGCTGGAGCAAGACCAAATAACAACTGGAACTAAGTCACTTGAAAATAGCAAAAGAGAATACCACAGATACCTGGGAGCATCACGGCCATTGTTCAACATCAGAGCAGAAATAACTAGGTGAGACAGGTAGATGTGAGTTGTATCAAAAGACTTGATAAGAGACCACAGGATATTTCTTTCATTGATAGGAAGGATTTGGGGGAACGAGGGTTCCAATGATTTCACAGGGTGGGTGCTAAGCCAGAGATTATCGTTTTCTACCATTATTGTGATCCTGTTGGGGTTGCAGATAAGAATCCCATGGAAAGCAAGTGTAAGTGATATACTGAAAAATCTGAACACTAAAGGGCTCAGTCCTGCTGCATACTTTCTTGTAAGGGAGACGCTTTCTGTCTTGTTTTAGTTTACTTATTTATTTTTGGAAGAGAGAGCACGCATGCATGCACGCACATTCATGAACAGGGGAGGGGCAGAGGGAGAGGGAGAGAGAGAATTCTAAGCAGGCTCCATGATGTCAGCACAGAGACAGACATGGGGCTTGATCCTGAACCATGAGATCATGACCTGAGCTGAAATCAGAGTCAGTCCTCAACCAATTAAGCCACCCAGGTGCCCCAGGGAGATACTTCCTGACATGATTTCTTCCAACCTCCTCTCTACCTGCGCCTCCTTGCTGCTGGTGTCCCTTCATCTGGCACTTGGTCAGCATCCTGGCCAGATGGTACAAGGCTAGCTAGCTCCTACAAAGGCCTAAAGGTCCAAAAGAAACCCACAGACCCCTACTAGAACAAACAGTAGTGTGACTGTAAGCAGTATCTCTATTCCCTTTCTTCCTGATAATATTTCACTCCCATTTCTCACCAGCTACTTTTCCCTTTATTCAAATCAGCAAATCCACTTTACATGCAGATGTCCACCTGTAGAAAAGAAGCCAGTCTCCCCTTTTTTAAAGTACCCCTTACAAATTTAAGAGGTTCTCTTAGATCTCCCCTCACTCAATTTGGTGTGTGGCAGAGGTAGGTGCTCCAAGAATGTACCACCCACTAAGCTCACAAATTCTCTAATTATTCTACTTGACTTCTAATTTATAGAGTGAAGATGATGATAGCACAGATAGTTTGGTCATTTTGTGAGTAGGTTCTGCAAGGATTTGGGGGAGCCTGTTTCTAGAATGGAAGGCCTACTGCTCTCATTTTCGGGGAGTTAGCTGCATATCCAAGGCACAGAAACAGTTCAATGTGACATCCTGTTATGTCCAGTAGATACCTCAGTAGAGAGATGTCATATGGAGCAGCAGAAACGCTGCTACTCAAAGGAACAGTCTCAAAGTCTTTCTTAAGATAATGTCACTGTCATTCTCTTGGTACAAAATATGACAGCATGCTTATTTTTTAACCCCATTCTATGGGCAATGAAAGTGGAATTCAAAGGTTAAGAAGCTTGCCCATTTTCACACAACTAATAAGTCAGGGGTGAAGACAAGACTCTCAGTTCTGTTTTGAACTGAACTTTACTATTCGACTTCTTATTTGACATACTGTCACTAGTATCACATACTTTGTCCTCTTTATAGTGAATCTCTTATCTGATTAAATTGGTATCCACAGGCTGACATGCTGAATTATTTGTTACTAGAAACATAGCATCTCAAGTAGATATTATTTGGACATTAGGCTAAACATGTAGCTAGATCCTCTCTATCTAAGGGACCAATCATTTGTAAGTTGATTCTTCATGTTCCTCTAATTGTTTAGAGAAAATGAAGAATTTATTCTCTAGTCATGTGAGGAGGGCCCAGATTCAATAAGTATGATAGTTACAATAAATATGTAAATATTCTCAACTTGAGACTATCTCATACTGCACATCTTCTAATAAATAGTAGGTCAATTACAGGACAATTAGGTAATGGGGAAAGGCCATTAGTGAAACTAGATCTAGCATACCTGGCTTTCCAGGCAAATACCTCTGCAAGAGACAAAAAAATTAATCGGACCCAGCTTGACCCTAAAGAGATTGCAGTTATATTTAAACTCATTGCATCATGTCCAATACAGCATATCATTCTAAATACTGGTGAATTTAAAGATTCTGTCTAGAAATATCCCTAAATAATGACACAGATTTGATAAATTTTGTATAGGGTAGCAAATGTTTCTCTTTTTTTTTTTCAGATTTTTAAAGACATAGGTTTGTTTTTTTTTTTTTTAAGAGAAGTTTTATGTTCACAAAAAAATTGACAGGAAGGTACAGAAATTTCCCATATACCTCCTACCCCCATATACATAGCCTCCTGCATTATCAACATCACACATCAAAGTGGTACATTTATTACAACTGACAAACCTACGCATCATAATTGCCCAAACTTCATAGTTTACATTAGGGTTCACTCTTGGTGTTCTACATCCTGTGGGTTTGGACAAATGTATAATGGCATGTATCCATCATTATAGTATCACACAGAGTAGTTTCAGTGCCCTACAAATCCTCTGTGCTCCACATATTCATCTCTCTCCCCAACACTGGCAAACCACTGATCTTTTTATTGTCTCCATGGTTTTGTCTTTTCCAGAATGTCACACAGTTGGAATAATACAGTATATAGCCTTTCAGATTGAATTCTTTTTCTCAAGTTTTTATTTAAATTCCAGTTAGTTAACATACAGTGTAATATTAGTTGCAGGGGTAGAACTTAATGATTCATCACTTACATACAACACCCAGTGCTCACTTGGTAATATGCAATTAAGTTTCCTCCATGTTTTTTCATGGCTTCATATCTCATTTCTTTTTAGCCCTGAATAGTATTCCATTATCTGCATGCACCAAAGTTTACTTATCCGTTCACCTATTGGAGGACACCTTGGTTGCTACCAAGTTGGGGCAGTTATTCATAAAGGTGCTATAAATATCTATGTACAGGTTTTTGTGTGGACATAAGTTTTGAAGTCCTCTGGGTGAATACCAAGGAAAGCAATTGTTGGATCATATGGTATGTTTGGTTTTGTAATTAACTCCAAACTGTTCTAGAATGACTGTCCCATTTTGTATTTTCATCAGCAAGGAATGATAATTCTTGTTGCTCTACATCCTCGTCAGCATTTGGTATTGTCAGTGCTCCAGATTTGTGCTATTTTAATAAGTGTGTAATGGTATCTAGTTTGAATTTGCGTTTCCCTGATGACCTAGGATGTGGAGTATCTTTTCATATACTTATTAAAAATTTGAATATCTTCTTTGGTGAGGTTTCTGTTATGGTCTTTGGTTCATTTTTTAATCCGGTTGCTTGCTTTCTAATTGTTGAATTTCAAGAGACCTTTTTATAGTTTGGATAACAGTCCTTTATCAGATGGGTCTTCTGCAAATATCTTCTTCAAGTCTGTGGAATTTCTGCTCATTTTTTGGACAAACCTTTAGTTTTGTCCTGAGTTTTTCTAACATGACTCAGGAGGCCCAAATCTGGTTACCTATGAGACAAAGACCAACTTAAGTTCTTAAGCCTGCGAGGGTGAGGGTCAGGGCCTGAGCCAAAGTGAATTCACAAAGACAAATGCCACCTTATGAGTTTGGGAATTAAGAGGCTTTACAGATAGCCTTGTCCAACTCCATCGCTACCCGCCTCCTCCCATCAATTATTGGTATCTTATTACATATCATATCTGAAAAATATTGTTTGACCTGGTGGTTTCCAAGCTTGGTTTTTTGTTTTTGTTTTTGTTTTAAGTTTATCTATTTATTTTAAAGTGGGGGGGGGGGGCGCCTGGGTGGCGCAGTCGGTTAGGCGTCCGACTTCAGCCAGGTCACGATTTCGCGGTCTGTGAGTTCGAGCCCCGCGTCAGGCTCTGGGCTGATGGCTCAGAGCCTGGAGCCTGTTTCCGATTCTGTGTCTCCCTCTCTCTCTGCCCCTCCCCCGTTCATGCTCTGTCTCTCTCTGTCCCAAAAATAAATAAACGTTGAAAAAAAAATTAAAAATAAAGTGGGAGGGGAAGAGAGAGAGAGAGAGAGAGAGAGAGAGAGAGAGAGAGAGAGAGAATCCCAAGCAGGCTTCATGCTGCCAGCGCAGAACCCAATGTGGGGCTCAACCTCACCAACTGTGACTTTTGAAATCAAAACTCATATGCTGTTGACTGACTGAGCCACCCATCTACCCTCAAACTTGGTTTTATATCAAAATAATCAAAGAAGCTTAAAAACAATACAACTCCTAGACTCCCAGTGCCAGAAGGAATTCTGAGGTGGGCCTAGGTATCTATATACTTACACAACCTCTCTAGGTCACTCTGATACATCCCACTCCACCTTCAGACTATTCTGAATATTAGAAAGATCTTCCTTCTATTGACTCAAAATGTCCTAAAACTGTAGATTTATACCCGTTGATATAAATTTTAACTCTTGAGAGTAAAATGAATAATGATTCTGCCCTCTTCTCCCCAACAGCTTTCAGATACATAAAGGCAACTACTTTGTCCTTCTATATCCTTCTGAGAGGAGAAAGTGTGTGCATGAGTGGGGTGGGGCACAGGGAGAGAGAGAATCTTAAGCACACTTCACACTCAGCAGAGCCCAATGCTGGGCTTGATCCCTGAGATCAACCCTGGGATCATGACCTGAGCTGAAACCAAGAGTCAGATGCTCAACCGACTGAGCCACTCAGGCAACCCAATCTCCATCTCCACTTTCAAACCATCTCCAAGCCAGTCATTTCCAGCTTTGCTAATCTTTCCCCTGATGCAAAGATTTAAGTCCCTTTTTCTTCCAGGCTGCCTTTCTCTGATGCTCTTCAAGTTGATTCTATTAGTTTTAGATCTTTGATCCATTCAGATTATGTACTTTCAATTGTGCAAACAAAGATCACAGTAGCTTATAGGTGGATATATCACACAGTGTCCACTGATGAAGAACCCCAAATCATTTTTTAAAAATTTTTAATAAGTTTATCCATTTATTTTGAGAGAGAGAAAGAGAGTGAGCAGGGGAGGAGCAGAGAGAGAGGGAGACAGAGAATTTCAAACAGACTCAGAACTGTCAGCACAAAACTTAATGCGGGCTCAAACCCACGAACCGTGAAATCACGACCTGAGCCAAAACCTAGTCAGATGCTCAACAGACTGAGCCACCAAGGTGCCCCCAAATCATTTTTTTAAACAGAAGTTGTTGCCAAGCTAGTTCCCTACCTCTTTCCCTAACTCTGTATCACTGCAGTTTGTTTAATTTTTATTTAGACTCACATGGATAAGCTTACAGTTAACTGATAAAAACTTGTCTTTTTAGATTCTGCTTATCCCTTCAGCTTGTCAACATCTTCATCCACACTAGTAATTTTGTCCTCCAAGTCAAAGGGGCTGCAGAATTCTTACACAGGAGAGTCCTTGAGGACAGGAATCTACTTGGAGGTGAGTGCTTAAAGACGTACTTGCTGAATATATTTCACAAAACCAAGAAAACTTCTGATGGAGGCCAATAAAATGTGGAGGACAGGTCTTCCAATTCATCTCTTGGTGTCTCCATCCATCAAATATTTGATATTCACCTTATCAGAAAATTTGAAAATCATGCCTTTCCTATTATTAAGCAAACTATTAACAGAATGTTATATAGAACCGGTTTGAAGACAGAATTTTACAAACCTGTTATCAGATTAATATTGATTCACTCATCAGAAATACTTGTATGTAATTGCTCAACTCATTATGACACTAATTTTATGTCCATACAGTCTTTTTGTCTCCTCAATTTAAATTTATCAGGATACAACTGGAAAAAGTCAAAATAAAATCATACACTTCCACATCTTCCATCAAAACTGTTTTTAAAAAGAAAGAATTGGATTAACATGTTTTGTTTTTAGTAAATCCATCCATCCATGCAATGGCTATTCTAGAATTTTGCCTGGAATTGACATTAATTTCTAGAGTTTATCTTTAAATTTAATATATTGAAAGCTCATGAGAATGGGGCCCATAACTGCCTTGTATCCTGAGAGCCATGCACAGTGCTTAGCATCCAGTAGGCACTCAATAAAAGTTGGTTGGTTGGTTGGTTGGTTGATTGGTTGATTGGTTGGTTGGTTGGTGGGTGGGTTGGTTGGCTAAATGAATGAGTCTATGTTTTGGTGAATTTACTTTTTTTCCAGTTTTGAAAAATCAAAATGGCATTTATCTGTTTCTAATTTTCTGATTCCTACACAAATGTCCAAGAAGTTCTCCATTCCAGATGAGCCAGAAATAACCTCCAGTTATAGACAGGATCAGCCTTGAATGAACCCTGAGGTGATAATAGCAAAGTCCTATCCCTCCCAACCAATTAATTGTGTGTGTACAAAATTGTGTCTGTGTGATCCTATAATAAATTTTGTGCCCTGATAGAGGTCTGACCTCCAGCCCTTTATTTAACACTGACCTCATGTATTGGACTATGTGCTAGTATATACCTGACTACTCTTGAATCCAATTTTTAACTGGAACTGAGTTCTATCACTAATTCATAGGCTTAGGGTACTAGACTTTTCTCTTTATTGCCAGCCAGAGACTAGGTTCTGCTTCTGATATTCCTTTGACTGACTTTATACAGCAATATGACTTACCAATTACATATTGTTGCCACACCCTATCACCTTAAAAGGCCTCTTAGCATCACCAGAGTCCTGGCTAGAATTAGAATTTGCTAACTTTTCTTATATTTAAAGGCCTTTGATGAAGTTCTGGCTTCACCATGGATAAGAATAGCTCTTCTGAAACAAGTGTTGGCAAGGATGTGAATTAAAAGAAACCCTTGTGTACTGTTGATGGGAATACAAACTGGCATAGTTACTGTGGAAGACAGTATGGAGGCTCTTCAAAAAGTTAAAAATAGAACTACTATCCAATAATTGTACTACTTGGTATTTCCAAAAAAAAAAAAAATACAAAGACACTAATCCAAAGGGAAACACGCACCCTTATGTTTATTGTGGTATTATTTACAATAGCCAAGACATGGAAGCAGCCTAAGCATCCATCCATAGATGAATGGATAAAGATATGGTATGTATACACAATGGGATATTATTCAGCCATTAAAAAAAAGAATGAAATCTTGCCATTTGCAACAACATGGATGGAGCTAGAGATTATAAGGCCAAGTGAAATACGTCAGTCAAAAAAGACAAACACCATATGATTTCACTCATATATGGAATTTAAGAAACAAAACAAATGAGCAAAGTAAAGAGAGAGAGAGAAAGAGGGAGGGAGAGAGGGAAGGAGAAATCAAGAAATAGACTCTTCCAAAGCATAAAAGACTCTTAAAAACTGAGAACAAACTGAGGGCTGATGGGGGGGTGGGTGATGGGTATTGAAGAGGGCATCTTTTGGGATGAGCAGTGGGTGTTGTATGGAAACCAATTTGACAATAAATTTCAAAAATTAAAAAAGAAAGGAAGAAAGAAAGCAAGAAAGCAAGAAAGCAAGAAAGCAAGAAAGAAAGAAAGAAATAGACTCTTATCTATAGAGAAGCAGATGGTCACCAGAGGGGAGGTGGGTGGGAGGAACAGATGAAATAACTGATGGGGATTAAGAATACACTTACGATGATGAACACTGAGTAATGTATAGAATTGTTGAATCACTCTATTGTACACGTGAAACTAATATACACTGTATGTTAACTATACTGGAATTAACATAAAAACAATAATTTAAAAAACAGTAGCTCTTCTGTAAGTTCTAATGGATTCTTCCTGGTTTCTTTAACTCCCATTCACCAAATCTCTGGGTTCCTAACATGTTCCAATGTCATGGGAACAATAACATTTAGAGTATAAGCTTCTGTGCTAGGAGAATCAACATCATGTAGAATATATTGGTGTTCTTCAAATTTCTTTGTCTCCATGGCTCTATTTTCTCTATATAATTTCAGCTCTACCACATTTAGTTTCAAGTTTAGTTTCCTTCACAAATAACACAGAAGCAAAAACAATTAAGAGGTTCTGGAGTATTTTTTTTCTTTTCTTTCAATATTATACCATCAGTCCTTAACAATTAAATAAATTTTGTGTCAAAAATAAATAAATAAATAAATAAATAAATAAATAAATAAAATTTGTGTTTTAATCTGATTGGCACTAATAGTACAAGTCAACTCCATTTTCTTTTAATTGCTGTGATTAAATATCTTTCTTTCAATCATTTATACATGTCCTTTTAATTCACTTATTCCAAAAAATATTCCTGGGAGCCTTATATTTGCCAGATCCTCTTCTAAGCTGAATACATTTATGAACAAAACAAGGACAAAGGTCTACTCTTTGGAGCCTCCATTCTAGTCTGAGGAGAAAAAAAAAATCAGCAAACAAGTATAAATATAACATCAGGTGGTGACAAGTGCTATAATGAAAAATAAGGCCGTGTAAGAGGGATAATGAATAAGGGTGATGAAGGAAGGCCTCTCCAGGTCACATTTGAGCAGAGTAGAAGTGAGGGAACGAACTGTAAGGATTTATGGGGGTAGAACTTAATAGGCAGAGAAAATAAAAGCAAAGCCTTGAGGTGGAACTGTGTTTGGCTTGTTCACTACAGTGGATAAAGTAGAGTGAGCAAAGTAGGGTGGTGAGTAAAATAAAATGGAATACTGAAAAACAGAAAAGCAATACAGGAAAAATTGAAAAGTAAACAGATGGGACAAATAGAAAACAAATAGCAAGATGGAAGATGTAATCCAACCATATCAATAGTTACATTAACTACATATGGTCTAAACCAATTAAAAATCAGAATTGTCAGTCTGGTTTAAAAAGCAAGACCCAACTATATGCTATCTGTAAGAAACAGCTGTGTATAAGAATCTTTAAATATAATGATTCAGTAAGATTGAAAATAACAGGATGGCAAAAAAAAAAATGTATCACATAATCACTAGCCATAAGAAACCTAATATGGCTATATTAATATCAAAAAGAGACTTCAGGACAAGAAGCATTATCAGTACAGAGAAGGACATTTCATAATATTAAAAGGGTAAATTCATCAGAAAGACACCACAATCATTTTTTATTGTGATAAAATGTATATAACATAAAATGTACTATTTAACCACTTTAAGGTATACAATTCAGTGGCATTAAGTACATTCACAGTGTTATGCAACCATGACCATCATTCATCTCCAGAACTTTTTCATCTTCCCAAACTAAAATTTTACATTCATTAAACAATAACTTCCAATTCCCCCCGCCCGCCACTATCTCCTGGCAACCACCATTCTATTTCCTGTCCCTATGATGTTAACTACTCTAGACACCTCATATAAGTGGAATCATACAATATTTTTCCTTTTGTGTCTCATTTATTTCACTTGGGAAAATAACTTCAAATTTCAATCATTTGGTAGTATGTGTCAAAATCTCATTCCTTTTTCAAGTTGAATACCATTCAATTGTATGTATATACTACATCTTGTTTACCTATTCATCTGTCAATAGACATTTGGGTTGTTTCCACTTTTTGGCTATTATAAATAACACTACTATGACAATACGCGTACAAATATCTGTTCAATTACCTGCTGTCAAATCTTTTGGGTTTATACCCAGGGGTGGAAATGCTGGATCATGTAGTAATTCTATGTTTAATTCTTTGAGAAATAGCCACACTATTTTCTGCAGTGGCTACACCACTTCACATTTCCACAAGCTATGCACAAGGGTTCCAATTTCTCCTCATCCTCAATAACACTCTTTATTTCTTTTTTAATGTTATTTATTTTTCAGAGAGAGAGCATGAGCACAAGAGGGGAGGGGCAGAGGGAGAGGGAGAGAATCTCAAACAGGTTCTGCACTGTCAGCACAGTACCCAACTTGGGGCTCCATCTCAGGAACCATGAGACCATGACCTGAGCCGAAATCAAGAGTCAGCCACTTAATCAACTGTGGCACCCAGGTCTCTCTTTTTCCCTTCCTTCCTTCCTTCCTTCCTTCCTTCCTTCTTGTCTTCCTTCCTTCCTTCCTCTCTCATTCTCTCTTTCTCTCTCTCTCTCTTGTAACAACTGTCCTAATGAAGTAGTATCTCATTGTGGTTTTGATTCACATTTCTCTAAAGGTTAGTGGTGTGGTGTGGTGTCGATCATCTTTTCATATGCTTATTGACTGTCTGTGTCTTCTTTGGAGAAAGGTTTTATTCAGTTCCTCTGCCCGTTGTTTTGGTTGGGTTGTTTGGTTTTTGTTATTGATTTGTAGGTGTTCTTTATATATTCTGTATGTTAATCCCTTATCAGATATATGAATTGGAAATATTTTCTCCCATTCCATTTCAGTCTATTGATCTTGCCCTTCAATACACATATAACAATCTTACTGAACTTCAAAATACATGAAATGAAACAAAATACATGAAATGTAAACTAACCAAATAAAAGGGATAGACAAATCAATGATCAAAGTTGTTTTTTACTAACATCCTTCTCTTAGGAATTGATGGAATAATTAAACAAAAATATCTGTCAGTATAATCAGGATAATAAAGATTTGAATAACAAAATTGACCTAATTGACATTTACAAAAAAATAAAATTAAATAAATAAATAAGTAAATAATTAATTAATTAAAAGCTAATAACTGCAGACTAAAATTTTATAGAATATGTTACCTGAGCACAATGGAAGTAAATCAGAAATAAATAACAGAAAAAGATCTACAAAATGCCAAAATATTTCTAAGTAACTCATGAGCCAAAAATAAATCACTGTTTTTGTTCAATTGAAATAGATTTTAAACAAATATTTCATTGAATGGCAACAAAAATACAATACATCAAAATGTGTATGATGCAACTAAAGTAGTGCTTATAGGGAAATTTATAAGTTCAAATACATATATTAGAAAGAAAAAGAGTATAACAATAGTGATCTAAGCTCCTACCTTAAGAAGCTAGAAAAGAAAGTGCAAATGAAAACCAAAGCAAACAGAGGGAAGGAAATAATAAACATCAAAGCAGAAATCAATAAAATAGAAAACAAATAATAGAGAACATTAACAAAATCAAAATATGGTTGTTTGAAAAATTAAAATAATTCATAAACTTCTAGTGAACTGAACAAGAAATCAAGACAGAAAAGCAAATCAGTAAGAGGGGCGACCACTCCAGACCCTACAGACACGAAAACCATATTAGGGTCACTCCACTCCTAGTTTATATGTAGAAAGTTGCAAAAGACCATCACTCTAACTTTACCAATCAAGACAAGGCAGATCAGATGAACTACAAAATCACAGTATTAAAAAACCAATTAAAATACTGAAAACATAAACAACCACAAATGAATTAAAATCCAGAAATTGAGAAGCCATGTTATATAGAAAAGGAAATACACTCAGAAGCTCTCATCCCAGGCAGAAATATGAAGGATAAAGACTCTACCCTATGAAATTAGGATACATGATAATAAATGCAATTATATGTCTATATCTTGGTAGTAAAAAATTGGAAAGAAAGAGTTTTTAGCAGAAGATTGGAAGGTAAGAGTTTACCATTTAAAAAGCACCAAAAACTTATAATGCTTAGCAGTACATTTAACAAACAAGTGAGACATTGAAAATTCAAATAATTCTGAGAAATATTAAAGAGATCCTTAACAAATAGATGAATAAACCATGTTTATAGAGTAGAAGACTTATTAATGTCAAGTTGTTAATTGCTTAAATTGATGTGTAAAATCAATGTAATCCCAATCAAAACCCCAGAAGCACTTTATTAAAATTATCTATAAATCTTCACATTTATATTTTAACATAAAGGACTTAAAACAGCCAGACAACATCAAAAAAGAAAGAAAGCAAAATAAAGTTGGATTTCAAGACTTTACTATAAAGTTACTATAAAGTGATATGCATGTGGTATCAGTGTAAAGATAGACCCCCAAAAAAATCTATGAAAAAGATATGTTGAGGGTATGTATATTTATGATCAAGAGATTTAAAAAATTGTCTTTCATGTTTATTTATTTTGAGAGAGAGAGAGAGAGCACAAGGAGGGGGCACAGGGCTGAGAGAGAGAGAGGGAGAGACAGAGAGAGAATCCCAAGCAGGCTCCATGCTGTCAGCCTGATATGGTTGTCCATCTCACAAACTGTAAGATCGTGACCTGAGCTGAAATCAAGAGTCTGATGTTCAACCAACCGAGCGACCCAGGTGCCCCTAGAGATTTTTGACCAAAGTACACAGATGATTCAATGGGGAGAAAAAAAATCTTTTCAACAAATGGTACTGAAACAATAAGACATCTTTATGGAAAAATAAACTTCAGCCTCTATTTCGCTCAGTACACAAAAATTAATTTCTGATAGATTATAGACCTAAATGTAAAAGCTAAATCCTTGGAGAAGAAAACATAAAAGAACATCTTCATCACCTTGCAGTATGCAAAGGTTTCTTAAATTGAACATGAAAAGCAACACTGACCATAAAAAAAAAAAATGTTGATAAAATAGAGAGCTTCAATATTAAAGAGTCGTTCTTAAAAATATATACAATTTAATCAGATAAAAAGGCAGGCAATGGACTACAAGAAGTTATTGCAATACAAACATCTAACAAAAGATTGGGAAACAATATCAAAGGAACTACTATAATCAATAATAAAAAGAAAAAAACCCCATTTTTAAAAATGGGCTAAAGATTTGAACAATTTACAAAAAGATATGCAAATGGCCACATGAACACATGAAAGGTGCTCATCAGGGAAGCACATATTTAAACCAAAATGTCCTACCACTTCACACACACTAGAATGGCTAAAATTAATATACTGACATCATCATATGTTGGTGAGAATGTGCAGCAACTGGAACTCTCATACACTTCTGGCATAAAAATACCACATATAAAAATACTACAACCACTTTCAAAATTAGCAGTTTCTTACACAGCTAAACAAACATCTACCCAATTACCTAGCAGTTTCTCTCCTAGATGTTTACCCAACAGATATAAAAACATATGTCAACAAAAATATTTGTACAAGAATGTTCGTAGTTGCCTGATTCATAACAGGTAAAAAAAATAGAAACCACACAAATATCCATCAACAAAAGGACACAGTAGAAACAAACAAAATGATACAACGATGGTATATCCATACAATGGGTTACTATTGAACAATAACTAAAAGAATGGATTATTGGTATAAGCAGCAATTGGATGAATCTCAAAAGCATTATGTTGGGCAAAAAACAGCTAAACACACACTTTATTATTCCATTTATACAAAATCCAGAAGCAGGGAGAACAAATCTGGCCATGAAAAATCAGAACACTGACTGACTGCCTAAGGAGTTGGGGATGATTCAGATTCATCTCAATAAGAGACAGAGAGAGTTAGAAAAGGAGAGAGAAGTAGAAAGAGAATAGGAAAAGAGACAGTAGAGATGACAAATAGGGAGAACTCTTTGGGGAGGTTCTGCTCTAAAGAGATTCAGAAAGATGGAGCATGAAGGAAAGGTGGAATCAAGATAAGGCTGCTTTTATAAAGTTGGGTGATATTCTGGAATATTTGTGCCATGTTTTGGAAAAGAGGAAGCATATGAAGATGTAGGGGAAGCAGACACAAATGCAGAAGTGATATGTTTGAGAAGGTGAGAGATGGGAGGATCCAGCATATGAGCGGAGGCCTTTGAGCAACCATCCTGGTTTCTTTAAACATCCCAAGTTAAGATAGTTCACCTAAAATGTTCACTGTAGTGCACTTAAAATGTTTACTGCAGTTATATTCAGTTGTCAAACAAACATCATTGCTGTTCCTTTTTCTTTCTTTTTTTTTTTTTGATTACACAGATTACACACCATGGGTGATTTTATAACAACATATCCTTCTCCCAGCATGCAAAGAAAGCAAAGTTTGTTAACTAATGAAAGATGATGGATTTGGGTCAAGGAATTGTGACAAAGGTTTTAGAAACTGATAACTCCAATAGCTTTTCTCAAAAGACAAGCACAGCAATAAGGGGAAATGTAAAAGAACTTCTCGGTCCAAATCAGGTTCAAGAGCAGAATTAAGGTTACAGGAGAACAAGTGCTAATCATCCTTTGCTCATTTTGAACAGATTAAAGCTCCAGCTCTTCCATAAATGCTGAACATATTCTTAACTGCCTGTGATTTCTGCAAGCCTCACTGGTTTAGAATTAATATCAATACTCCATTCTCACCACACACAAAACTCTCTCTCTCTCTCTCTCTCTCTCTCTCTCTCTCTCTCACACACACACACACACACACACACACACAGCCTGTGCTCAACATCAACAAATACCCACAGCTTGAGATTAATAGTCAGGAATTAGGAGGGCAGGAACCTTCGATAAAAGCCACATGTAAAGGCCAAAGTGGATTTTTAATATTGGGGACAACAAGCATTAACTAATTTTTCCTACTGGAGTGCACTGTCCTTTAGTCTCTATTTTTGCTCCTAATTGTTCCTGCAGGTAGTAGGTTAACACATAACGTACTTAGAGAAGGAAGCAATTGAATATGGCATAGATACTGAAAGAAAGGGCTCAATAAAAGAGCAGCATGTGCTCTAATCTGGCCTTTTACAACATCCACTATCAAAGAGCTTTGGGGGTTTAAGGGGATTAGACACCATAACCCATCTGTCAGGTCATTATGTAAGGAAACACTCCTGCTGTTTTCAAGGGAAGATGCCCTACTGTATATTATTATCATTAAGCATTTAGAGTACTGTAGACTCGCAAAGCTCTTTCAAGGCATTTTTATTTGTTGTTTCTTCCAAAATGCTGTCAACTCTAAGTCTTATTTACAAAGAAGAAACTGAGGTACCAGATGATGATGGCAAATATCTCAGTCACCCAGGGAATAGGAGGAGCAATGAGGGGAGCCTGGATCCTTGAGAAAAGGGAATAACCTACTACATCCTTCCACCTAAAACTACGCCAGAGGTTTTGGGGGTTTTGTTTGCTTTCTTTAAGGCCAATATTAATTCTCTCGTGTTTTCCTGCAATGTGATACATTATTCCATAACAAATACTTATGGGTTATTTTCTGTAGACACAAGACGTACCTTAACAGTTGTACCTCATGATTGACACCGTTCCATATGGGAGGAGAAGCAGGATGCATTCAAGCAGAAGCACGTGTAAAGATGGAGTGATATATCGTGGTTATCATTTACAAAACTGGAGATCCCAAATCTAAAGCATAATGAGGCAAAAATGAAATACTACATGTCCATTCATCCATGTTGCTTATAATTTGCTAGAAATAATTTAGCATTCTAGTAAACCCTAAGCAAGCAACTTAGCATACAGGGGAAAAAATAAAGATGCTTGCTGGAAAATAGCAAAGCTATCCAATACGCGCTCCCTGGAGAGCTCTAACACATCACAATAACATGGATGCAGTTACCTGTTAACATTTATTTTTCTGAGATTTTCCCTCCTATTTAGAACAGAATTATGGGACTCATTTTTGTGAATTGTAACATGAAAGGATGATAGTTTTCCCCTGAAAGAGAATTAATCCCCACTTAAAATAAAGGCATGAATAGCATTGATATATTTAGACCTTAAAGTCAGAAGATATATTCCTCAATTGTGCACAATTATACAAATGTACTGATCAAACTTAAAGACTTCATTAAAAGACTACATTTTACATCTTTTAAAGTTGTTGTACCTCCCCCAGTAACAAGGAAAAAAAACTCATACTATTCTTTAATCATGAGTTGATAAATACTGATATTTGCTTATTTATTACCTGCTGAGGACCTACTATATGCCAGACATAATTCCTTTCCTAAGGAGTCTACAGCCTGATAGAAGAGATAAGATATATCCATTATAACTTTATTACAAGGTAGAAGGCAATGGTCCCATAAGTAAATTATAGGTAAATTATTCTGGAGTTTGAGGAAAAGTCCAGCGCTGGACAGGATTACCATCTCATCCACTGGGGGAGGCAGGGCAGGGTCATGTGAGGAAGGAGGAGAGATACGGGAAAGCTTTACATGACCGATTTCAGTTGAGGTGGTTGGTACTGCAAGGATGTGTAAGGAATTGAACAAGTGGAAAAGGAGGAGACAGATCATTCCAGGAGAAGGTAGTGGCACATGTATAGGGGCAAAAAAGATACTTGTAGGAGAGTACTAATGGTAGTTGGCTGTAATTCATAGTTACTACTACAGCCTAAATGATTACGCTGGATCATAGCTACATGTAAAAGAAAACAGAAGAGGAGGCAAAGCCAGACCAATTAGTGCTATGGTTCCAAAGTTTGGTTTAATCGCCCACAGGCCATTTGGAAACTCAGCCAATAGCTAGGTGAAGCCTTGGCTGCTTTCGATTGCATCATTCAATTGTCTCCTTAATTCCTACCCACACCCACAGTCCTACCTCAGACCCTGGTTACCTGTCACCTGGAGTATAATAGCATGCTGCCTCACTCCTCATTATTGCTAGAATCATGTTTTTAAAACGTATGTATGCTCCTCACCAGCCTACTTCAAAACGATGTAGGGCTCCACACTGCCTTTTAAAAATTTTTTTAATGTTTATTTATTTTTGAGACAGAGAGAGCCAGAGCACGAGTGGGGGAGGGGCAGAGAAAGAGGGAGACACAGAATCCGAAGCAAACTCCAGGCTCTGAGCTGTCAGCGCAGAGCCTGACGCAGGGCTCGAAGTCTGTCAACCACGAGATCATAACCTGAGCCGAAGTCAGACACTCAACCGACTGAGCCACCCAGGCACCCCTCCACACTGCCTTTTAAAGAGGGCGTGGCGGGGCGCCTGGGTGGCGCAGTCGGTTAAGCGACCGACTTCAGCCAGGTCACGATCTCGCGGTCCGGGAGTTTGAGCCCCGCATCGGGCTCTGGGCTGATGGCTCAGAGCCTGGAGCCTGTTTCCGATTCTGTGTCTCCCTCTCTCTCTGCCCCTCCCCCGTTCATGCTCTGTCTCTCTCTGTCCCCAAAATAAATAAACGTTGAAAAAAAATAATAATAAATAAATAAATAAAGAGGGCGTGGCACACTAGGTTAGTCAAAAGCTGGTCCAGCCTACCTTTCCTGCTTTATCTGCTTCCAGCACAAATGTGTGTGCATAACACACACACTCCCAATGTCACTAAAGCTCATTCAGCCTCTGTTGGCATGCTCTGTGCTCCCCTTCCTTTCCAGAAAAAAATCCCAACAACATTTAGCATTTTGATTCTGGAATTTATTCTAAAGAAATCATCTAAAATATTAAAATGTCTCTTTTCAGCCTCATCTCTTGTCATTTCCCACCTTGCCCCCAGCTCCCGGTGCAGGGAACTACTTGCAGTCCTCATCGACTCTCTGCCTTTGTTAGTGGCCTCCCTCTACTTGGTACCTTCTTGCTGGCTGACTTACCCCCACCCTTGCTTTCACTTCTTCGTATCTTATTCTTTTTTGTTGTTGTTTATTTATTTTGAGAGAGAGAGAGAACAAACAGGGGAGGGTCAGAGAAAGACAGAGAGAGAGAATCCCAAGCAGGCTCTGCACTGTCAGCGCAGAGCCCGATGCAACGCTCAATCTCACAGACCGTGAGATCATGACCTGAGCTGAAATCAAGAGTCAACCTCTTAACTGACTGAGCCACCCAGGTGGGCCTGTATTTTAGTCTTAAAGGACCGATTCAAACGTCCCCCTTGACAAACCGTCTCCATCCTAAGCAGCTAGCTATTCACTTCACCAGACTTCATGGCACTTTGACCATATCTCCACAAGCACACTCAATTACACTGCATTAGAATGGCATCCAACCCATCTAAACCCATCTAAATCCATCTAAACCCATCTAAACCACGAGCGCCCAGAAAACAAGAAGCAAGCGTTGTGCAGCTGTGAGCTTTATCACTTGCACTGAGCCCACCAACATTTGTAAATAAATTAATAAATGGCTCAGTGAGAATCATTTTTGCAGGGAGATGTGTTTGGAGGGCTGTGGCCGAGATAGATTTGTAGTTAGTCCTCCCGTACCCATGGAGGATACATGAAACCACAGATAGTACCAATATATATACTGTGTTTTCTCTTACATATACATATCTATGATAAAGTTAAATTGACAAATTATGCACAGTAAGAGATTAACAGCAAAAACAAATAATAAAATAGGACAATTATAACAATATACTGTAATAAAAGTTATGTGAATGTGGTCTCTGTCTCTCAAAACATCGTATTACACGTACTCACCCTTCTTGTGATGATGTGAGAAGATAAAATGCTTATGTGATGAGAAGTGCGGTGAATGACATAAGCATTATAGTGACGTAGTGGTCGGGTACTATTGCCCTTCAGGTGATTCTTCAGAAAGAGGATCATCTGCTTCGAAACCTTGGGTAACTGAAACCAGAAAACGCAAAACCACAGGTAGGTTGGTTGCCTGTTAAACCTAAGTGGTAAAGCAAAGAGGAGCGTCAAAGGCGAAGTCAAGCTTAGGTGATGGTGAAGATGATCTTGTCAAAGCAAATCAGAAAACATGGGATGAGAAAGAGGTTAAAAGGAAAATGTTGACAAATGCGGCCTGGGACTTGAGGAGGAGGAGAAAGAGAGTTCTGGGTTCCAGGCCCAGATGCACAGACACACGGACCAGCTCATCCATCCGTCTCCATAGGCTGGGAAATTAGAACCTTTCCATGCTCTGCCTATGATTCTCTGTCTTTTAGCTCTTGTGCTATTGAGATGCAGTGTGGGTTGCTATTAGTCACTGTAGAACTACATAAGAATCAATAGATGTGTAACCAGTTTATTGAAAAGGGCTGAACGTAATGAGTACAAACAGGAAGCAGCTGTATTTTCCTCCTACCACTGCCTTTCAATATGTCAGATTCCCCTTTCCCATACCTTAATGACATCGCAGGCAGTTCCCGAGCTTTTTGGTCATTTTCAGCACCAACAACAAAAATTGGCCTCGTGACGGTAATTATGACTCACTTCAAGGTAGTAGAAGGCTCTGTTAAATTTAAGACTTTAATCTCACATCTCATTCAAAGCTGCTCCCCTTCGCCAACAGACTCAGGCCCAACCTGACGCCAGGCTCCTGTAAAGGAGAAGCTGGGCATGGTCTCTTTTCGTCTCCGTCACCTACCTATTTGTGGCTTTGCTAGAGTTGGAGCAAAACAAGGAATGTCTAGAGAAAGGGATAAAACATTTTCACCTAGGTGGTGCTGATTACAGCTCTGTGTTGACTATTCCTGACTATTTATATACCATCTGGATGTTCACATTATCTTTCTTTCAGAGTCCATTTGTGGCTACTACAAGCCCCTACCGCATTAATGTGGGCCCTCTTCCCCTAACTTTTTACCACCCCCCCACACACAAGTCCCCTCAAAGCAGCCAGAGCCTGGTACTCTGTGCCTTGCACTACAGAAAATACATATTTGTATGACACCAGATGAATGGGAGCAGAGGCTTCCCTGAATGCTGTCCCCTCTCCCTGCACAGGTGGCTGCATAAGCCCCACAAAATCCCGGTGAACCCATCACTCAATAATGAATAGCCTTCTTTGTCTCTGGGAGATCAGCCTCGTTGTAACAGGAATGAAAAGAGAAAAGAAGCAGTTGATGCTCAGTTTTTAAATTTTAAAGTACATTTGTGAAACCGACAGCAGAGACAAAAGTGTGAAGGCTAAAGTTTTTCCTTGCAAGAACCAGGCTATTTTGCAAAAAAGGAACTATATACTTTTTTTTTTAACTCAGAAAGCATGGTTTGGGGAATTGGGCAAGGAATAAAAAGGCAAAGCACTGAAGAAGCTCAGGACATAAAGTTATGCCATAAACACTAATTAGAAAGACCAAAAGAGAGCCTGGTTACGGCACTCCAGAGGAGATAAGGATTCAGAGGGCCAGAAGAGGAGAATGTGACCAGCAGGAGACACCAATGAGGCCCAGGATGGGGGCCTGAGCCTGGAGGAAAAACACAGTGCACCCAGAAACTGCCCAGCCTTTTCCAGATCTAAAGCCATATTTTACCAGCATCAGAGAGGCATAGAGAAGCGTGTTATTGCCTATGTCTATTCTAAGAGCATCCAATGGACCACTGCACATCACTTATGCTGAGAAATTCCATCAGCAGGTCTTTCCATTACCATCTGGGAACTTACTATGCACTGCAGTCTATTTATCACCTGTTGATCTTGCCTATATGTTCAGCCCTACACTGAATCATCCTTTGTGTCTAATCCACCCCCTCCCCCTGACCCTTCAGCAGCTCAGGACGCTTGAAAGTCCCAACACAGTGTCCCAGAAGTCTTCAAGTGATAGTATCCCAGTAAAAGGAGATGCCACCAGCCCTCAACTTCTTCATATGGATTCTGTTGAGCGATTACTTTCACCCAATGCCCCTAGCAGCATCCCATGCCAAAACTCCAAAGCTGTATATTGTTTCTCTTAGGATTAGGTCTAAACACACCTTAAAACAATAAATCACAGTTTACCTAGTAGAAAAGCATAACAACAACAAAAATAAAACCTGCCAATTTGGAAAAAGCAGAATAAGGCAAGATACTCACGTACTACAAGTTATTCACATCAGCTATTACAACCCCTTTCACCAGCTGAACAAGCGGGCAAATGGGCTTTCCTGGGGAGCCAGGCTTCAAGCCAATTTCTCCCTTGGTTTCACATATTAAGAACAGTGTAACAAGAATACTTCAATTCTTTTCTAGAAGCTATGTCAAATATGTTTCTTGCCTTATCAAAAGAAAACCAAGAAGAAGGAAAATATGTAGAAGTGGTATGGCTACGAGGAATTCTGAAGTCAAGCCCACACAGGTATTTAGACACACTATATACTGAATTTGGTAATACTCCATGTTCAAAATTAAATACCTAAAATTTACCAGGTCCTAGAACACGCTGATAGCGCATTCCACATTTCTCTGGATATTCACAAGCATGTATGACATTCAGTCTCAGAGAAATTTTCCATAAGGTCTTTTGAAATGAATTTGTACTGACCATTTCAGAACCTATCAATGCTGACCTCAACAATTCCAAGTCAGAACCCCTATCTTCCAATGCTTTCCATATTAACAGGTTGAAGCATAGGTGGAAAACCTTCAATATTCAGTTAATTTCTTATAGTCCCTGGAGAAGTCACTACAGTTTATACAATCTATTCATGCCTGTAGTTGCAAGGTGCTTTGTAGGCTATAAGATAAGACGGTACTCAATTACATTGCTTTCTGTTTTTTCAACAATTTAACAAACATTTACAAAACCCTATTTTGGTGTGCTAGAAGCTGAGAACACAAAGATAAATGGGAAACAAGCCTTGCCTTTAGGAAGTTCATAATCTCTTTTATTTGGTGTATTTATATGGTGTTCTCTTCTTTTTTCTATGCAATTTATCCAAATAAAGAGAGCATGCATGTGAAACTTTGCATTCATACTTACATCGTTTTGTTTGAGGAGAAATCTTATTCTCCCTCTCTTTGTCTCTTCCATATGATGTCTGAGGCCTATTTCTTTTTCTGATTCTCTCCCTCTCCACCTCAGACTTCTTCGTATTTATTCTCTCTTCCTGAATGAGTTAAGTGAAGGTGCATCTTATTTTTTAGACTTGTTACATTTTTGTGATCTTAAATTTCAATTTTTATACTTAACTTTTCTTTATTATTTATGTAGCCTTTATATGATTTTCACCCTCTACGTCAGTAGAACTTGACAGAAAAATACACTCCCTATCTTCTGAACTTACAGATTTGAGGTTTGTGTGTGTGTGTGTGTGTGTGTGTGTGCGTGTGTGTATGTGTGTGTGTGTGTATGTATATATGCATATGCTTAGATTTTATCCCCAACTGGCCCGTATGAAATACAATGATAATAATAAAAACCCATAAATAATAGAGGGATGATTACATTCATTTCTCATTTCTACTTATTGTCTGATAGGAAAAGTCCTAGTCTATGAGTTTCATTAGGCTTGACCCGATTTCTTTTATCTTCATAATATGTGAGCCAGGATAAAGCGATTCAATTTGAGAGCAATAAGAAATACCCTTAAAAAGAAACCAGGAAATGGATGGATTACGAACAAAAAGAAAAATTCTGTAATACCTGGAAAATAGCTATGAACAAACCTGGCTCAATCACCGTTTTATCTACTTCATGCCCCTGTATAATTAACTCTCTGGTACAAAATGAAATCAAGTTTTACAAGTGTATTTGTCACACCCTAGTTTATGAAACCCCAACATTCTAAAATCGGGTTGTTCACTTCATTCATTCTTATTTTGGGACTCTTTTTTCTTCTATTTTTTTAAATGTTTGTATTTATTTTTGAGAGAGAGAGAGAGAGAGAGAGAGCGCGCTCGTGAGCACGGAGGGGCGCGCTCGCGCTTGCGCCTGAGAGGGGGAGGGGCAAAGAGAGGGAGACAGAGAATCCAAAGCAGGTTCTGCTCTATGAACACAAAGCCTTGAGGGGGGGCGGGGGGAGGCTTGATCGCACAAATGCTAAGATCTTGACCTTGACCTTTGACCTGAACCGAAGTCCAAAGTTCAAATGACTGAGTCACCCAGGCGCCCCTGGGTACTCTTTATTATTAAGTCTTAGCTTTAGCTCAAACCACTGAGTGGATATACCATAACTCGTTTCTCCTGGAAATTTTACCTCCAATCTGCTCGTGAACTCCGGCTGTGGATTGAGGCAGCTCCCCGTTTCTCTGAGGCCGCACACAAGTCTGAATTCGCTCTGTGGGGACCCTCCATCCTTTGTTCTGAGAGCTGCCTTCTCTCTGGATCGTGTGATGAGAAGTTTTAAGGCTCTTTTGTCCCCTGTCTGCGTTTGGAGTTTAAACTGAAAGTGGATTTGTGCGCTCGCAAGGCTACCTCCAGCCCTGTGAGCTCCCTTCGCTGCTCTCTCCTTCTCCCCACCCTGGGCGGCGCTGACTTCCGGCTGAACTCACACAGCCTGAGGAGTACATACTCAGTGCACACAATCTGATGGGTGTTTAGAGATACAAAATGCAAAGAGAGGAACCTCGTTTTAATTAATGAGCACACAATTTAACAGGAGGAAAAGTATGTGAATAATCGCAAAAAAAATTTTTTTTCATGCAACTTTAGAAAGACCTATCAGCCATAACATAAAGGACTGAGGCAGTTATTCAGGAGGGTGTTAGAGGCAGGTAGAGATCTCAACAGGTTTCAGGTAAAGGGAATAAGCATTTTACAAAAGGAAAAGCAAGGAAGTAAACAACAGCTTCTTCCAAGAATTGCATGAAACAAACGTTATGGATTAAAAAAAGAGGCTCAGAGAGGTTATGTAAAAGGCTTAAGATGGCAGAGAATTAATACCCAGGTCTGTCTGGCTCCAGAGTCCATGCTCTCCATACTATTGCCTTAGAACGGAATGCAATCCGCTGTCCACATTACACACCTATGGCAACATGAGATGCCTTCTCAAGGCTGTGCCTGTGCCTGTGTTTCCCAGAGTATGTTCCACCTAATTTCAACAGGCTCCCTTCCCCATCGCTCAGTTGAAACTGTTCTTGTGATGGTCACAAACAGCCCCCTGTTTGTTGACCATTCCACTTCTCTCCTCACCTTCCTCCACATCGATGGAGCTTTCTCATCTCCTTGAAATAATCCCTCCTCTGGGCTCCTGTGGCCCATTATATTCCTGGTTTTCCTCAGACTCCAGTGGCTGCTCTTTTTCAGTCTCCCTTCTTATCTCCTTGGCCACCTCATATGGAAGAGTACACAGGCACGGTGGTCTGTCTTTCTACTCTCCTAACTTCTTCTCCCAAGTGAGCCCATTCCAACACCAGGGTTTTTTGTTTTTTGTTTTTTTTTTAACATTTATTTATTTTTGAGACAGGGAGAGACAGAGCATGAACAGGGGAGGGTCAGAGACACAGAATCTGAAGCAGGCTCCAGGCTCTGAGCTGTCAGCACAGAGCCCAACGCGGGGCTCGAACTCACGGACCGCGAGATCATGACCTGAGCCGAAGTCGGACGCTCAACTGACTGAGCCACCCAGGCGCCCCAACACCAACGTTTTAAGTATCTCCCACCCTGTGTGCCAAAATGACAGAGGAGTGACTAAAAGTGTAGACTCTGGGTCAGCCAGGCTTCCTGGGTTCTGATCCCAGCTCCACTGACTAAAAGCTAAGCTGGCGACCTTGAGCTAACTGCTTAACCTTCCTATACCTCACTTCTCCCTGAAAACGGACATGATAATAGTAGCTGTTTTTATATTCAACCATCTTATCCATACTTCCACTTTGCATATCACATTTAACATGTCCCAGACTGAATTCTATATTCCCTAGCCCTCACAGAACTATTCCTCCTCACGTCAATAAATGGCACCATCATACACTCAGATGTTCAAATTAAAAAAAAAAAAAAATCTAAAAACATCCAGGGGCATCTAGATGGCTCCGTTGGTTAAGCATCCGATTTCAGCTCAGGTCATGATTTCACAGTGAGTTCAAGCCCCGCGTCAGGCTGTGTGCTGACAGCTCCGAGCCTTTATGCTGCTTCAGATTGTGTGTCTCCCTCTCTCTCTCTGCCTGTCCCCCAGTTGTGCTCTCTCTCTCTCCTCTCTCAAAAATAAATAAACTTAAAAAAATTTTTTTAAATCTTAAAACATCCAGTTTCTTTGCCTTTACTAACTCCTAACATGAGCGGGTTTCCTCTGCTCTATGTTCCAAATATATTCCAAAATGTTCCAGTTTTCTTCACCTCTTTCCCACCCTAATCAAAACTACCATCACTTCTTAGTTCATCAACGTTAGTAGCCTTTCAACTGACCTTCTTCTATTCACTCTTGTCACACTACAATCTATTTTCCATATAGGAGTGTGAATTATCGTTCTTTTTTTTTAACGTTTATTTATTTTTGAGACAGAGAGAGACAGAGCATGAACGGGGGAGGGGCAGAGAGAGAGAGGGAGGCACAGAATCAGAAGCAGGCTCCAGGCTCTGAGCCATCAGCCCAGAGCCCGACGTGGGGCTCAAACTCACGGACCTCGAGATCATGACCTGAGTTGAAGATGGCCGCTTAACCGACTGAGCCACCCAGGTGCCCCTGAATTATCTTTCTTAAAAGGCATAGCAGCGTATCACTCCTCTGCTTAAAACTTCCAATGGCTTCCCACTGACCTTAAAATCAGAGTCCACACCATGGCCTAGATGGCCCTGTGTGAATAGCCCCTTCCTCTCCATCTTCATCTGTACCACCCTCCTTGACTCATTACAGGCCAGCCACTGGCCTTTCTCTGTTCCTTCAACACACCATCTTGTACCATTCCAGGACCTTTCAATGGAATGTTCTTTCATTGGCAGAGATATTTTATCACTGGGATGTCTCGTTCTTACAAGACTGCCGGGAACATAGTATGTGATCAGTATATACCTGTTTGATGGCTTGATTGATTGAGCCTTTTTTCAAGTCTGTAAGTCAAGATTTCATTCATCTAATCTATTAGATGAATTGTTCTTTAGATGAAATCTATCATTAAATTCTTTAGGGGAGCATTCTGTGTAAAGGAACTGTAAAGTGAAATTTTTTTTGAAGTGAATTTTTTTTAATGTCTAGAACAATTCCTAAATTATAATTATAAAATTATGACTTTGTCAGTTACAGTTATTTTGGTTATCAAATATATATGTATATTGATATATACATGTATTCACTGACTATATATATTTGATATATCAGGATGCTTTAATCTAGGGCTCTAGGGATCTTGAAAAGGATCCAGGGATGCTTTAAAAAAAAAGTAGGTGGTTCATTGAATACATAAAATTCATTATATTCTGAGGTAACTATGTCAAGTATAGAATTAGACCCAGGGTCTTAGATATAATTACTGTTTTTTCAAAACTAAATATTGAAAGGACAAGAGCAGCATCAGACCTCAAGGGTACAAAGACACAAGGCAACGCCTCCTTGTGGCATTAATATTGCTAACTTATGCCCGTCAATATTCCTGAGAGCAAGCTACAGAAACCAGGCAAATATTTACATGGAATTTTTTAAATCCACAAGCTTCTTCCTATAAAGACTTCTAAAAATAAACCTCTTAAAAATAAATGCCTCAGATATATTTTAATTTTTAAAAATTTTCTGAATTTAAAATCACACGAAAATAACTTTCCAAAAAGCACAGAATTAATACATTTATTTGTAGCCATGACCTTGTTTTTTTTTCTTTTTCTGCCCTCACCCTGGTAAATGACCCCCCAGAGGTTGACAAGTATCTAAAGATCCATAAAACATGAATGTAATAAGTATAATAAATCATTTGTCACTGGCATTTTTAAGATTTGGCCTTATCGAGTTTTAACTGATATGTTTTGCAGGTACTCCTGCTGTTATATGGAAGCAATATAAGTTAGATATTTAGTTATTGCAATCTAAAGACACTGTGTTTTACTGAAGTATGAAAACCTTGAGAGGAAATAGTGTCCTTCAAATACTTAAGGTAAAACTTTAAGCCACAGAATCTAGCAAAAATTTTAAAGTTAATCACAATTAACGATTTGAAAGTACACACTTTATTGGTGAAATCTTCACACTTTCGTTTTTTTTTATTCAGAGTTGCAAGTACACTTAATAAGCACTAACATTTTCCTAAAGAAAATCTCCAGACATACCAGTTCTCTTAAAGTTAGATATGACGCAGCTTGATCATGTTGAAACAATATAAAAATTAAAAATCCACCACTTACACAATCTAAAACTCTTCCAGTTTTACTTAACTTCATTATACCCGTTGGAGAGAATAGATCCTGTCGAAAACCACTTCTGACAGGAAAAACAATGCCGATATTCAGAAACTCACAAACATGGATAAGTGAAATCATAAAGAAGAAACATGTCGTGCATAGAAAATACCTGGAGATAAAAATATGATCCTTTACAGAATGCATCATCAACTGCCATACTCCTAACTAATCACTGCACTTGGTCTGTCAAGTTCAGAGGCAGGTAAAGTAATAGGTTCCTAAATAAAGCATGGACACGATGCCACCACTTATGGCCGTGGAAATGTATTTTTGTAAAGTGTGCTTATGTTGCTCTCTCTTGGTGAAAAAGTAGTACTGTTCAAATTGAGTGTCACTGATTTTTTAAACTTTCTTAAAGGTTTTCTTGTTAAGGGGAACAGTCTTGTTTTGATACAGCATTTTCAGTGCCATTTGCACAAATTAAAGTGCTAATTGCTAACCTTAGAACAGTTAGAACCGCTTTAAATAATTCTGAGTTTCTAAATTGACATGAATTAAAAGCCAGTTAGAGCACACACTCAAACGTTTTCATTTATGGACTCACAGGAAATTTCATTTCATAATAAACAAAAGTAGCAAAGGGAATGGATAGGAGGATACTAACTATGAAAGAAACTCAGCACTGAAACCTAATTGACTGGAAGAAGGTAAATATAATTGCAGTCTTGTAAGTGCTCTACCGATTTAACATGTTTGCAGTAACAAACCATAATCCATTTGAAAAGAAAATTTAGTGGAGAGACATAAGTAGTAGCAGAAGGTACAAATGTTTAAAAAACAGAAAAGAAAAAAAACTTGGGTGATCACCAATTTTCAAATCAGAACCAGTGATTTAGTGGAGCCGATTGGTACCAGCTTGCAAGAGCTAACTGTGTTCACAACTTCTGAATTGCATGTTTAGTGACATAGCTTTGATAGTTGAAATCTGTCATGGCGGGAGTGTTTACACTGCAGAAATTGGCAAACACTATAAAATAGGGTTTTGTTTCTGTGTGTGTGTGTGTGTGTGTGTGTGTGTTTGGGGGAGCTTGTAATCAAACAGTTACCAGCATACTACTAGAAATGCCAAAATGTGAAAGAGCATGCCAAAAAAAAAAAAAAAACAATCTTTCCCTTTGATCAATGATAATTGATACATAATTAGCAACTTTTCTGCATTGCAATGAATGAGAAGACTGAAAAAGGATCTCTCAGAAGAAATCATTACATGTTAACCATTGTATAAGTGAAGATATTACCAAATTTAGTGTAGTATCTGAAACAAAAGGGCATCTTTCCCCCTCTCTTTAAACCACTTATAAATCCAACGATTTATGGCATTTTGTTGTCAGAATAGAAACTATTCACCGTGACTATTTCTTCATGTTCTCTCCTCCAAAACAAGATTCTTTTCAGAGACGCACCTCCATCATATGTTTTTTCAAGTTTACTTATTTTGAGAGAGAGAGAGAGAGAGAGAACACACAAGAGCAGGGGAGGGGCAGAGAGAGAGGGAGAGAGAGTATCCCACTCTGTGGAAGCCAAGCCCCAGGTGGGCGGGCCTCTATCCCATGAACTGTGAGATCTTGACCAGCCTAAATCAAGAGTCAGATGCTTAAAAGACTGAGCCACCTAAGTGCCCCACCAATCATATTTTTAACCAGTTCCCTACAGCAGTCAAATAGAGCTGGGTAAACTTTGGGAATTTTTAATTTCTCAAAATACCACACTCAACCAATATGAGAGAGTGTTCTGCACACTTTTGTTATTTTTAATACAAGACTGAATAAGGATGTTCAATGGCATAAATTAAGGCATATACAATGTAAGCCAAAGTTTGTTTGACAAAGACTTGAAAATGATGTTCCATAAGCCAAGCCCTTTTTGTGTGCTCCTTGGGGTACAGTCACCTTTGGGAGGCAAGACTCAAGATTCCTCAGTCTTCCTTTCCCTTAAAAGACTTACTCATACATTTAAAGAAATAAACTCAGGAAACCACTGTTTTGCTGTTTAAACTTCACAGCAGAGCATCCTTTGTACAAGACAAGAAAACGCAGCTTCTAAAGTATCACAGTGTTCTGCAGCTCACTTACGTCAAAGGCACTGAAATGAACTCTTCATGCACGGTCCAGCAGCTCGTGTTTGCATTAGGTCCAGTTCACTGTGTGGGGAGGATTCTCAAGGGAAGGTTTGATTGATTATTAGGCCAGTTTTGCCTTCCCCTTGGACCCACTTGAAGATGTTATACCTCAAGGTGACTATTTTATTGAAAATAATATAATATTAATTAATTAATGATTACATATAAATAATGGCAAGAGACTAATTGAGAGATGGTTCAGTTAAATGGTTCCAACAATGTCACTAACAGTGACAGCACAGCTGAGCAATTGATAAATAGTACCAGACATCGAGGGCAGATATAGTGCCTTTTAAATTAATCTTTCCATGTATTTCTTCATGATGAAAACCAGTAACAAAAGTGTATTTTAGAGACAAAAAAGATGTTAGAGAAAATATAATCGTTAAAGCAGCAAGACTTGTCTCTTTATCATGAAGCCCTCGGAATGGAAATATATCTAGTGATGTAAGATTGTTTCTAATATTATTGACAGAAGGACAGGAAGATCATCGTGTCAGTAACATAGAAAGAAAGAGCTATCACTGCGGAGAACAATCAATGGGAGTGCAATTTTCAATGTTACAAATCATTAAGTTGAAGATATATGAGAATCAGTTTTAAATACAACATATAATCAGAATTTATTGTGAAACCATACAATAAAGATAACTTTTTAAAAACTGCACCAAATCACTAAGGTATTTATTTAATAAAATAAAAACCTGACTTCTGGTATAGTTATTCTGAAGGTTCCCTATCATAAAAAATGAACATAAGACTTCATCTCACTGATGTCTTCAGAAATGCACAAATCAATCTTCATAACCACCCTATTTCTACTATCATTATTATCCCCATTTTACAGATTAGGAAAATGAGAAACAGGGTATTAAGGAACTTACTAAAGAGCAGACTGGTAGGAAGTGACGGGGCTGAGATTTAAATGCTGGCAGTTCACTTCCTGAATCCTGCCTCTTAGCTACCACGGTGCATACTTCTCATCATTTGGATTAAAGATAAAATTGTAGAGTGTCCAGAGTCCTTTCTGAAGAGAAAGTTTATCTTGAGCTGCTTTCGCCTCCTGAGAGTCTACAACATTAAACATCAATTCTGCTTCCTGCATTACTCATTACCCCTGCTGCTGTAAGGGCCATTCCATGTGGGAACCAGAGCTAGGTCCTCACGTTACCTAGAGGTGTTCCGTGCTAACAGCAATAGAACATTTTAGGCAATTCCTTACAAATAATTACCTTTTGTTGTAATTATTTGTTTAGGTGACTTTTTCCTGTACTAGAATTTGAGCTCATGGAAAGTGAGGGCGTTATCTTATTAATAATAATTTGTTTCTCTGGTATTTAGCATGGTCCCTGACACAGAGCTGATACTCAATACATGTTTGTCAAAATGAAATTACCTGCCATAGCCAAGGTAAGCAGCCTTGAAGGAAACAACCTTTAGCCTGCATATTAAACACACAATCATTTTTTAGACCAAATAAGATTTTTTTTTCACAACAACGAAAACATGTTTGGACAATTCCTTGATTGTTCTCCTTCATTCCTCACACAAAATAGATCAAAAAGTCTGAGGCATTATTCCTCAGAAACCTCTCTTAAATCTGGTTCATCTCCACCCCACTGAAGTTTAGGCCCTTGTCCTAACCTATGTGCCCTGCAGTCACAGTGTCCTACTCTCCTGCCTTCAAGGCCTGTGTTCCTCCCTCTCCGCAAGGCCAACATAGGCAACACCATAACATGCAGATCCCATCTCCTCATTTCTTGATATAAAAAATGTCCATCGATTCCATTGTATAAAAGGTAAAACCCAAACTCTGAAGAGTGGCATCTAAGGCTTTTGTGATTTGGCCCCAACCTACCTCTCTTCTTCCATCAACACCCCAACATCACACTAAGCTTCTCTGTTGCCTCAGTCAGTCAGGCCATCTCACCTCTGACATCCCCCTGTGTCTGGAGTCCTTTTTTTTTTTTTTGGCTCTGTATGTTCAAATCCTGCTCACATATCAAGGCCAACCCAACTCAACCCAACTCAATTGCTCCCTTGTGACACTGACACCAGTTCTCCCACAAAGCATACTCATTACTTCTGCTGTACTCCCACATACCCTCTCGTATCTCCATTGTAATACGTGTCTTCATTAGTATTATATAATGGTGATTATGTATCTCCCCACCAAGAATATGAGTTTCTTTTTATCTCAGAGCACAGTTCAGTGGTGTTTGGCAGATAGCAGGCCTAGTTTTGTTTGTGGTGCTCATCAGGCCCTGTTGAACAAAACCAGGAATAGCCAATAAAAATCTTTCATTTATTGTTTTTTCTCTACACCTTCTTGTTTCAGAAGAGGCATGTGTGTGGTAATTCTATAATGTTTATAATTACCATTTCCTAAGAACAGATATGACTAATTCTTTACCGATTGGTCAATTCGCCCTTCAATTCAGTATTTACTCAGAGATCTCAATGGTTAGAGAAACCTTTTGGGAAAAGAACAAGTACACTGCCCCTTGTCTGAAACTGGCATACTATAAAAGAAAGAACAAAGCAGAGAGCAAGGCTGGAAAATGTGCAGTGGGAGACCCTGAAGGATGCCCCAGATGCCAGATTGGCTTTAGGAGCCCCCAGTCCTAAAATATATCAACAGAATTGTGTTTCATGTGGAAATAAAAATAACAACAAACATTTATTGGGAGAGCAGTGCCAGGTTCAGAACTCTACATGGAACATTCCAATAATTCCCCACAAAACTGCAGAGAAAGCCCTACTCTACCATGAAGAAACTGAGGCCCAGAATCATTGAAACCCAGGTCGTCTGGCGTCTGAGGTCACTCTTTTACTCAGCATCTTACTTAATTGGGAATAACAAAATCTAAAGGTTTTGGTTTCGTTTTGTCTAAAATTCTTTGCTGTGTAAATACCTTACTTTGTGATTTTGAAAGTGAATTTAGTGGGTCCACAAAAGGTTTTTATTGAATGAATGAAGAGGATTACCACCCAGTAACAAGTTTCCTTAGTCCCATTCTTGGAGAACCTGAAGCCCAATGATAGCCCTCCGGATTTAGAATCATAGAGCCTTTAGATCATCAGTGAGACATTTTTTTATATACAATGAGGAATTTACAATAGTTTGCTACCGACACTAGTGCTCCCTATTTTCCTCACAACAAGACTCTCATGTAGACAAAGTTGCTATTATTTTTAGGAAATGAACTCTCTCCCACCCAGGAAGTTCACAGCAAAACCAGGGTTGAAACTTATGTCATCTGCTTCCTATTCAGTGTGTTTCCTATTATGTAGGAAAAGTAAATTTAAAACGTAGATGAGAAATAATAAACTATGGAAGACAGTAAAGACTCCAGTCTTTGTAAGGTGTTAATTTCATTTTCCCAAAGCCCTGGGATTACTTGGCAAGGTGTTATGGTGCTATGGAGTCTTTCAGAAATCTGTAACCCCCATTTAATAATTACGCACCTAGGTCAGATCTGCAAACTGCTGTGGAAATTTTTAGCAAATGCAGGGAGAAGCAAGGTCTAGAAGTGGCCTCTCATGGTTTTTCCAGGGCATATAGTCTCAAGAGGTTCCAAGAAGCCACAGAACTTTACAGAGAAGTTGTGACCATTTATCTGCTATCCAGAGAAATAGGACACTAGGACTGTAAGCCAAGTTGCTAAAAAAAAAATATTAATCCAAAGTACAAATAATAATGCAGAAGTGGGATCTGCCTTTACTCTTCCCATACATGTATGATAAGAATTCAATGTTTTAGTTAAAACAACCAAAGTAGGCAATGATTACCATTCTTCAAGTGAGGGCACCATGGCAATGCATCACATGGGAAACGTGGAACGGAATGAGATGAAATGGAGAAACGTAGACATGGTCAGAAAAAACAAATTCCAAAGCAAATTATAAGTAATCTTTCGCTGAGAAACCTGAGGCTAAAATATAAAATCAAGCTAATTTCTGAGGAATCTACTTATCCTTTATTTGTACTAAATGTTTTATGACAAGTCTATTGCTTCAGTTTGGGAAGAATCAAAAAAATGTAGAACATTAACTGAATAAATACCAATTTGAGCTAAAATGATATTAGGTTTTGATGATCTACCTATTTTTAGCCTAAGGACTAAATGATTTTCTGACTTCACATTTTCATCATTTTAATGAAAATGAAGTTATATGCTGAAATGGTATTTTCTTAGATTGTATTAAGGTTTATATATTCTAGATTTTTCACATATGCTGTGCTATACATTTTTCCCCTAAATCAAATATATTACACACATGTAGATATATTTTTACTCCTAACAGAATACTGCAGGCTTGAAAGTGAATTTTATTATGTTCCTTGACCTTTTTAAAGTTATTTATTCTAATGCTAGCAACAGTCTGTCTATAATATAACAGAGCTTGGCTAAATTTATATCGCTTTGAATCATCCTTGCAAGTTTTTGTCATAACAGTGTCAATTTAGTACTTAAAAGGTTTATGTCTACTTGCACCTGTTCTTAGGACAAGATTTGAAATTTGCTTTTTCTTACTGTATGTTTTTATTACTATATCAAATACTGAAGACCCGCTTGCTGTAAAGATATGAAAATGGCATCATTTCCTTACAACAGTCAAGACACTACTTTCTAAGTCAAAATTTCAACATTTTTGATATCTACGTAAGACAGTTCAGTTTAGATCAGTCTTAGTACCACTCAATATACAACTCTGTAGACACACGGAATAGTCATAGATTTACTACATTTTTAGGAGGGAGATTAATTTGGCAATATTTCACATGGGACCAAACAGAACTGAACGTGATGAAAATTCTTAAGGCTTCCAAAGTGTCTAACATACTGCTTAAAGAAAACCTAGATACGGGGAAATTTTGGTTCAATAAATCTTGCCTCTCATAAATAATCCAACAAACTTTTAATCAATTCCAGTTTTGAGGGAAATTTGTTGTAAACCAAGAGGCCTTTTTTGTTTGCATAAGAAGATGCTTTCAAATGGCAAGTGCTTCTAGATAGACTGTGTGTTACGTACAAAGCTCTTATCTGCTGATGGGTGACAAGAGAATCTCATTAGAGACAAACTTTTATCATGTTAGACCCAAGAAATCATTAATATCTTTTTCTAAAAGCTCAGACCTCATTCTGACTACATTCTTAAGCATTTTATATCACTTTGCATATCACAATTGTGTTGCAAATGTCTAATACAGCTCAGGTTTACCATTAAGGTAATTTACCTGTGACCATCATTCTTGGATCAAGCCATCCCTGTTGAAACCCTGCTTCAAAGATTCCTCCAGAAATGACCAATTCTTTCTCAACTGACAGGTTCAAGTAAATTCCTGCACTAGATTTATCAGTGTTCATAATTATACCACCAGTGCATGTTTGATAAATGATTAAGTAAATATCTTGATTACTTTATTAATAAATGAATGGTTTAGTTTTTTGTTTTCCAAAGTTTGGTCAACCGAAGATTAGTCCTGGGAAATGAATTTCAATGAAAGGTACCATAGTAAAATTAGTTTAGAAACTGATGTACGTTCTAATCTCTTGCTGAAAACTCTCAACATATCTTAAGATACTAAGGACTCAGGTCCTGAAAGTAGAGAAACACAACTCAAATTTTACACCCAATGTTTTACAAACCTACAGGATCATGGTGATAGGCATTGTTGTCACCATATTCTATACATACATGAATAATCATGAAGGGATAACGCTCTCCAAATTAATTTAAAGATCTATTATCTTCCTCTCTGCAAAATAGCTGTGCTATTTTAGTTTTACGGCACTGTATGAAGTTTTCTACACTTGAAATTATTTCAGGATTTTATAATTTAAAAAGATGTCTAGTCATTTAATTGAATTTATATATATATCTTACAAATTACTTGATAAAATAAGGAGATACCAAACTACCCACACTAGCCTCATCTTTACCTGTCACTGAAAAAAAAGTCAAAAAATTAACTTTTAAGGCATTCATGGAATACTTTAACATTATGAAAATAATTTAAAATTTTTAAAACCATTTTTAAGCCAATATTTATACCATGTTATTGTCAATTCCAAAAACGAAGGCATTCATGCATTCAAGTTCCTATCACGTGACAGGATTTTTAACCGAAGTGCTTCCTTTCTTTAAAGGAAAAATATTCTAAACTTCTTTCTGTATAATCACCTTAAAGAACAATGGTATGAATGGCCATGAGACTAGGATATGCTTCTTACTGAGGCTTAGTATGATGTTTTAACGATGACAAAATGATAAAGTCTTAAGAAAAATAAACTTCATAACTAAGATGCTAGTATAATTCTATTCAGATTAGTAATACTTTGTTATAAGGAATGACACTAGAGACATATGAAAATATCATTTCTAAATTTTAGAAAGGTTTGCCTTTCAGCTAACTAGGAAAAGAACTGACACCAATTTTGTTTACTCGACCTGACTTTAATAGAAGGTAACGTTATCCCCATAGTGCTATTGCTGTCTACACAGCAGAAGAAAATTACTGTGAAAATATATTTCATCACCCGAAAGCTTAATTGACCAGTCTCCTCCACTACTAAAAACACGGTGTGTATGTGTAAAACAGAAATAACCATTTGATGACATGTTGTAGCTTTCTTATGTTAAACATTTTTTATTATAGTAATTGAAATAACTTCACCATACAGATATCACATGCTAAAGCATGACAATGCAATAGTAATTGCACATTGTGTTGACATTTCAAGCATATTTTCTGTAACAACATTTGCATTCATACACAGGTAGTAAAGCACATGGGGGATAATTTGAGTCATGATTCATGGTAGCAAAATGTATTGCTTTCAAGCTATTCTTGAAACCCAGAATCTTCAGCAAATCTATTAATATTCGATATTGTAGCGTGTACAGCATTAATTGGATGAACCAACCAGTTCAGGACCAAGAACTGCCATTGTTAGCCTTTGAAAGAGAAATAAGAGCATTATCTGATTACTTTCGCAAAGTAAGCCTTCTTACTTATTTAAAAAATATTAGCCTGTTGAATAATGATTTTACCAACAGTTTTCAAGTTAGTAGGGATGGATAAAATAAAAGTTTTATGTAGCCCTTCTTAGATAATACAGCCCAGTTAATACAAAATGTGTTACCCGAATCATTTTCCTTCAATATACCATACACCCATTTATGACATGGCGAAAAATCACCAAAAAAGGGCAACAATCTCAAAGAGTGCAATGAGTTTTAATATACTACTTTTTGGTTGCAAGGTTATTCTTTGTATCCATACATCTTGCTTCAAATGGTCTAGACAATCCATGCTTTCTAGGCATAGAAACTTGGTTCTTAAAAATAGCAGATGAATAGAACTTGATCTAAACACATTTTATCTAAGTTTTACTGTTGCCGAGGCAAAAATACACCACCATAAAATACAAGGAAAACCAATATTTAAAAGGCAGCAGATATCTTTTCTTGACCTTCTCCACGCAAAGGTCAAAACTTCAAAAGGAGCTTAAAGTGAAGAAGATGAGGAGAAGCAAAGAAAAAAGGAAGAAATAAAAAGCAGTGTAAGAAATAAAATTTTCATCATGAATATATTTTTAATTTTTTAATTTATTTGTAAGTACTATTAACCCAAAATATTTAGATAACTAATTCAGAACTTGCAAACATAAATTTCTCAATTTAAAGAGCAAAGCCAATTTTCAAAAATTAAGTCACAGCAACACAACTATTTGAAGTTACACTTTTTATTGCTTAGCCCTTAAAACTAGGTAAGCTAAGATTTGAAATGTAAATTAGCATTACAGAAAAGAAAAGGAAGGTATTTTCTGTCACTCTTCTCGAGGTATTTGCTATTATTTTTAAAGAATACCCTTTTAAAAATGAATCAGTGCTTTACAGAAACCTAGAAATAATAGTTTATGCAACTATCAATTTTTGTTACACTGAAAAGGTCAAATAATGTGTATGTTTAGATTTAAAAGAATTTTACATAATGGCTTTGACATGCTAAAGACAAAAGCTCTTGGATTAATTTATATTACAATGTGAAATTTCAAGTTAGATAACTTCCAACTTGAAATTCTATAATCATATGCTTTCCAAATTAAAAAAAGAGAATTAGAATGAAATCCTTGATGTCTACAAGCCACTATCATCTAGTTGTTTGTAAATACTACATGAAAAGAAAATTGAGTGTTTTTTTGTTTGTTTCTGTCTGAGTTTGGCTCATTTTAGTTTTAGGGAGGAGAAATTAGTAGGCAATTTTTGTGTAGTTAGACCTAATTTAGACATATGGAAAAAATATGTATAAGTCTTTGCATCTGGCAGAGGTTATTTCCATATTTGATCCTGTTATAGCTTCATTTTCATACACACAAGGTAAATGAAATGCTAGTAAAATAAAATTTGTTGCTAATAAAAATAAATAAAAATATGAATCACAATAGTTGGATTACATAAAGAAAATGCTAATTAATTACAATGCTTGATAATTAAAGTGAAAACAAATCTGTAATCTCATACCATATTCATAGATGATGATTTAAAATAAAGATTGCTTTTTATATAATTCTGGAAATCATTGCAATCATATACAGTTCTGGAAAGCATTCTGATCTTAGATTAACAGAATGAGTAGAGATACGTTTTCTCTAACAGAATGAAAATACACTTTCAACTTAAGTAACCCAAATTCCCTATTAAAAACTCCTGTGAATATTCAATAACTTCTGGAGTTTTTCAAATAAAGTTATTTTCTCTCCTGGAAAAGAGAGAGAGAGAGAATCAGACCCGTACTATCACTTATATTAATATGTTTTAACCCTATGAATAAAAAATTTATAATAAAAACTAAGGAATATTTTATACCTCTAAAACATTTCCGTGGCCGCTAGAGACTTTCATGGTTTACTAGTGTATCTTCTCTTCTTAGTTTCTCATTAGGGAATAAGCACTATAGCAACCATAGTCCACAGCATACCAGGTAGCATATATAAATAATGAGCACATGGCTTTTATTCATAACTTTATCACATCAAACTAGATCAGTATAAATATGCAAATGTGAGCAATAAAATTCTGGTGCTCAAAAAAAGCCAGCTCTAAGTAGCTAGAGAAGTGAAATTTGTTCATTGGGTAGTTTCACACATTTTAACTTACTTTTGGTTTTTAAATTGTGTGTGTGTGTGTGTGTGTGTGTGTGTGTGTGTGTGTGTATGTATGTGTTTTCTAGGGGGAGAGGGTTCATCCCCATGTTAAACATTCTTCTTTTTTGTTTTAAATAAAAATTTTAGTCCTCTATCACTAAGGACGGAAGTTCCAAAGCACCCACTCTAGCATAAGAAATAACCATTTTGATTTAAATTAATGCAAGTGAGTGACCAACAAACTGGGTTGATATCATATACCAGACACTTGAAATTATGTCTCATTCATGGAGAAATCATGAATTTAAAAGAAAGATGATTAAAAAAAATACTTCATGAAAAGACCCACTTGCTGATCACTCTTAAAATGATTTTGTAATATCCCAATTTTTACATTATTAATTCTAAGAAATCTGCAATGAATTTAGTAATTCACAAAGTGGAGTCACAAATACTCAGAGTTAAAATGTAACTTCTTTTATCCTGACATCCTCATCCTCTTTTTCCACAAAGATAATAACAAATTCTTCTTTGGGATGCATCTAGCAAGGAAAAGTATCTATTGGAATATGGATGTTAGGTAGTCATAAAGAATCAAGTAGCAATAATTTAAGGAAAAACCTATTTTAGCCTATCACAGCCTCAGAATATGGCTCTAAAAGCAAAATGTATCTAACTTACAACTTCAGGTTGCTAATTATCCAATTTGTAAATTAAAACCAGACAGTTTGCCTCTCTTAAGTTCTCCTGCTTTGGGGCCATTTCTTGATTTACTGAAAACAGTTTCTAGGATAGTAAAAGGTAAAACTTTCCTACGTTTTGCCAATAATTAGCATCTGTGAGAAAATAAGACCGTTGGGAGAAGTTTAAACAAACTTCTAAAAGATGAATATCACAATTTCTAAGGACTTCCATGTCAATGATACTGCTGTGTTGATACTTTTATGGAAAACTGAATGCTCACCCATCGTTTTTGAAACTGTAAGCAAGAAAAGGAAGTAAACTGCTAAGAAATTCATGCGGAATAACTTTACACATGAAGAAAACTTCATACTCTATTTTGATTTTTGAAAATTCTTAAGGGTACATCCATGACTAATAATATTTAGTAATCCAAATCTTCCATTTGCAATAATTTAGATTATTTTCTATGGTACAATGTGAAACTCTTTATTAGACTTTGCAATGTTAGTTGGTCTCAACATTGAGAGACTTGTAAGTGTGACATATTACCCTATAACTCCAAAATGAGTTTGAAATGTCAACTCTTCTACTTCTGAAGAACAGAAGAAATTGTATTTAACCATATGTACCCATTGGAGATATACTTTCCAAATAAAAGTGAGTGATATGAGATACAAAAATCAGATGGAAAGATTTTGTTATTACCATCATTTTCTGTTCCTTTATGTGACTCCCAATGAAACATAAAAAATGAAAGCTAGTTTATGTTTTGTTTACTTTAACCCACTGGATTGTCTTCCATTTTAGATCATTATATGATCTTACTAGATCCTTACTGAAAATGTACATCATCACAAGTAGCTAAATTTTCATATGGAGAAGTAAAAATGTTGGGAATTTCAGGTTGGGATTTTTATAGTAGTTTGCAGTGTGCTGTAGTAATGATAAACCCGTCTTATATTTAATCCTATCATCAAGCAACACCAGGCTTCTAGCTTTGTTTTTCATTTTAAATGGCTACTATATATAAGAGAATTAATAAGGTATTATACTATTAATGCTTTTTCAAGTCAAAAGATGTGTTGTCTAGAAAATAATTTAACACTGAAATGGGATCTTCAAGATCAATTCTGTTTTATATATTCTGCAGCAAAAATAACATTTCTAGTAGGAACGTATTAATTATAAACCTAGCAAATTCTAGACATTCACATATTTGTGTAAACAATTTTAGCATGGTTTATTACATTTCCAGAAAGGTTAAGTCTTATATCCAGTTTTCTGCTAATTCTTCTTTCATATATTATAATAAATATATATGTATTATTTGAGTGCACATGTGTATATATTTTCACACATATATGTCATATATACATAAAACAGCACTTAATGGTCACTTTCTTTGCATGTTTAAATTGGAGGGAAAAAATGAATTGCTATTATGCATAATCCATGGTGATCTTCCTTTCTGTTTCACAAATGGCCATATCGGGACGTAAACAAAACATTGGAGCGAGTCATTCCAGGTGAACTGTATTTCAAGGTGTAGGTTGGTGTTCTCATGAAGAATTGTGTACTTCCTGGTAATAAATACCTATAAATGACAGTTAAAAAGTTATACTTTCACAAACAAGTTAATATGAACATGTCTCACTAAAGTGTTCTTGGTTAATACTTTATATATCCTACATGAAAAACAATACTATAACAACAATGCATTCAACATAAAAAATGCCCTCTCCCAGACTGAGGTGGGGAGGTGGGAAGGTGCTCATAAAAGCCTTACCTAAAGAGCTGCCTATAGATGCAATATATGACGATCTCAGTGTCCTAAGACATCCCATATAGGGCCATTATACTCACATGCTAGGAAACTATTTGCATGGCTCATGTTAATTTGGAATTCATTGTTAATCTCTATAAATAATGTGTGAAACTAGTCAAATATTTCTTAAAAGTATGTGATATGAGAATTTGGCTAGCCACATTAGTAATAATTGTTTGTTTCAAGGATGTTGGAACCACTAGTTATAATTTAAAAACATTTCATCAATATATTAGGACTAAGGCAATCTAAGAGAAAAATTAAAGATTAAAATTCATAACTATAAAATTTATATTCCTGGACCACATAGTTCTTATGGTAACAGAACACGAAAAACAATCATGATTACAGGTTACATGCAATCCTTGCAGCCAAACGTATTTGAAAATACGTGAATTATCCAGTTTTTAGAACAATATAGTGTATATACTATATATGATATAATATCTCCATGGGGGCTTGGGGCAGCATCCTGAAATCAAATCATTAATATTTCTGTATTTAAATGTATGCATACTTACAATAAACAGGATGAAAACAATAAATAACTTCATGTCAATTCAGGTCAGGTCAGATTTGCCAATAAAAAGGTTACTCTTCCTTTTTAGTTTTCAGAGATTTGAGAATAAGGAATTGTAAACAAGAATGTGCACCTGTATAATTTGTTTCTCTCTGGAAAAACTTTGATTAGCATTAGGCCACTCCAATCTATATATCTAGAGAAAAATGGAAATCCACAAGGAAATCCACATGAGCAAATGCACATAAACATAGCTATTAAAAGTATAAGTCTTGGTAATGATGAGAAGGACATGGTATAAAGTCAGGACAAAGACATCTATGAGGAATTTCCAAAACTATAGTCAGCAATAGAAGGAGGTTTGAAATTTTTGAAAAAATAAACAATGGTAGAGCATCAACTCATTTATTTTTTCACTTGACTTTAGAACAGCAACAGTATCACACTTCCAGAGATACACAAAGAAACTGACAGCCAAGAGTACAATTAGCTACCTATTCTACATTAAATAATGTTGATAATTACTATACCTCTGTGTCAACAGAAAATTACACTTATAGTTGTATTATATGAATTTTATAGAAGAATATGAATTCATTATGATCAAGTTGCATACAGCATTCAAATTAAAATGGAAGAATTCTCTATAATATTCATAAACATCACTTTATCATGAATTATCTAATAATATCCTCTAAATCTATTACCTAGTACCACAAACTATAAATAATTGCTCAAATCATTAAGTTAATAGAGCAGTAAAATAATACAACAAACCAAATTAAATCAAAATTGCACAATGGGTGATGAATAATGAAACAATTGATTTCTCACATCACAGATTATATAAATTATTTTCTTAATATCACTTGGGTAATTTATATGGATTAATTATTATGTCAAGAGCTAGTGGAATCATGATGATTAATCTGATGTCTTCTGTCATGAAAAGACTCCCTTCCTATCTAAGGCAGAGGTGCAAAAGAAAATAAGGTGTTTGACCAAAACCCACTACTTTGTATTGGTTGAGAGTTATTCTTCTACTGAAAATGCATCCTGATTATATTGATAATTTTCAGAGTAAACAATAATTTCTACCAACTTCCTTTTGAAGAATTTCTGAGCAATAGTTACTACTGACATTACAATAACATCCACATATCTGTTTGAGTTAAAGATCTCCATTCCGCAGATGAAAAAAATAAAATAAAATAAGAACACGAAGTCCAGGGGTAGCTATACTATTTTATTTAACCTATGTAACATTTAGTGTTTTCTGTGTGCTCACCACTATTCCAATTGCTTTGCAAATATTAACTCATTTACTTCTCAGAACAATTCTATACAGTAGATATTATTGTATGCTTCATTTTACACATGAATACACTAAAGCATATGGGGGTCAAATGTCTTGCACACAGTTACACAGCCAGTTAATGGCAGAGCTCAGATTCAAATCCATGTGCACCAACTCCACAATCAGTGCTCCTAGCTCCTGTATTATATGGCCATTTCTCTGTGTGAATCTCAATTTTTAAACCAATGGATACAATGATTATACTCAGTTTTTCAAAACTATGAAGTGTAAAATAACCTAGAAAGTAGAAAAAATTATACATCCACAAACCTAAACTTTTTAATAGAGGCAGAAAAAGCTAAAATGAAACTTTTTCTGAGGAAAAAAGTTCAGTATGAACTAAAAAAAGCATATGAAATTACATTGAAAGAAACACTTTGTTTCCCTAAAGCAAGTGCTGTGGGATATTTTAAAGCATAACAGGGAAACACAATGGATTATATGCCTTAAAATCTCCATTAATATCTCTTGTGAGATTCCACACTAGCTGAACATCAAAGATTATTTTTGAAATGTTCTTTGCAATGATATTAAATAATACAATTTGATCATTTTTAGCAAGAAGAAGATCTCTGGGAAGTACATTTATAGCCTATATATATCTATCTAAAGATTTTGTGTTAAAGCACCAAAAAAATGTGAAAAGTTTAGTTCTACCTTTACTCTAGCTTACTCTTGATGTACAAGAATAGCTAATTTGTAGATACCAAGGAAAAATACCTCACACTCATACCCTCACTTCTCATCTCTGAGGCTAGGTGTGCACAACCTCACATATCCATCACATAGACATAAAACATGTATTTGTCTAATTTCTACTTGACATAGAATTGGTTGGCCTGTCAATGCCAACTTATTGCTGACCACGGAGGATCTCTGGAATGTGAGCATTACAAGACTGGTAGGGAATTAGCCTTGAAAACTTAAGCTACACCCACCTTCCAAGATTGTCCTAGAGTAAGATCAGGGCCCCTCAGACCCCAAAATAAACTCAGCTTCTAGTTTGGGGAACAAAGGTAAATGAAGCTCATCATAATATTTTTCCTGTGTTTAATTTTTTTCTATTGTGGTAAAAGATATATGACATGGAACTTACTAGTTTTATCATTTTTAAGTGTACAAATCAGTGCATTAAATACATTCACAATGGTTGTGTAACCATCACCGCGATATAGTTCCAAATGTTTTCATCCCAAACAGAAACTCCTTGCCCTTAAACACGAAATCCCCATTTCCTCCTCCTCCCATTCCGTGGTAACCTCTATTCTACTGTCTCTATGAATTTGTCTAGATATTTTCTAGATACCTTATATAAGTGAAATCATACTATACTTGTCCTTTTGTGTCTGGCTTATTTAATTAGCATGCTTTCAAGGTTTGTCCATGTTGTAGCATGAGTCACAATTTTACTCTTTTATATAGACTATTTGAATAATATTCCATTGTATGTATATATCACATGGTGTTATCCATTCATCTGTTGGTGGACACCTAAGTTGTTTCCACCTTTTGGCTATTGTGAATAATGTTGCTATAAATATTGCTGTACAAGCATCTGTTTGCGTACTTGTTTTCAATTCTTTTGGGTTTATACTGAGGAGTGAAATTGCTGGGTCATACAGCAATTCTATATTTAACTTTTTGGTCAATTACCAAATTGTTTTCCATAGCAGCCACATCATTTCACATTCTGAGATAGCAATGCATGAGGGTTCCAACTTCTAAATATCCTCACCAACACTTATTATTTTGCATTTTGGGGATAACAGCCATCCTAATGAGTGTGGATTGTCCCATTGTTTTAATTTTGATTTGGGGTACGGGGTGGGGGAAGCTCTAGTCCCACTTCTGCCATTGCTAGCAATGTGGATTTAGATAAGCTATTTAACCTCCAAGAGCCTCAGTTTTCAGTTTTCTCTTCTGAAGAGTCCAATAGATTCTGCCATGCCTGTTTAATAGAGTATAGAGCCAAAGAAATAGTGCACAAAGGTGAAATATTATTTATGTGTTATGAAATAAGCCTCACTAGGCAAGGCTACCCCTGTTCTGAGATAGATGTTTCAAGCTATCTTGGCCTAGGGTACCATAATGGTACCATGTCTTTAACTCAATTATATAGTACACATCTGAAAATGTATAAAACATAAATGTCTAGCTTAATGAATATTATAAAGTGATTACTTGTAAAATTGATACCCAGGTTAAATAACTGAATATTCCTAACATTCCAGAACCCTATACTATAGCACCCTCCCTCCTTTCCAGTATCTTCCCCATTTTTTTTATAGACTGTTCTGATTTTTATTAGAAGTTTGTAAGATTTTTCTAAAAATTTTACACAGGTTATGCAGGCTGCAAATACCTTCTTCCATTCAGTGGCTTGTTTTTTAACCCTCTTAGGATATATTCTAATGAACACATATTCTTAATTTTAATGTAGCAAAATCCATTTTTTCATTTATGATGTGCACTTTTGGTCCTATTTTTTATAATCTTTGCATACCTCAAAGTCATGAAAATATTTTACTATATTATCTGCGTAATCTTTGGTTTTGCCTTTCACATCTGTATAGTCAATTCACTGGAAATGATTTTTGTACATGGTATCAGTAAGTTCAAGTTTCCTTTTTTTATTACTATTTAGAAACCTAATTGCCTCCACACTATTTTTTAAAACAAATTTCTTTTTGCCCATTTGTCATAAATCAAATGTACCTCCCTTTCTCATAAATCAAGTCTCTATATATGCCTGGGTCTACTTATGACTTTCTGAATGCTTCCGTCGGTCTATTTATCTATTTGGCAATATTACACTATTAAATTAAATTACTTTAACTTATTAAAAGTCTTAGTACACTACAGTTAATAAACCCTACCATTTTATTTTTCTATTTCAAGAGTGTCCTAACTATTCTTGGCCCTTTGCTTTTCTATATAAATGTTAGAATAAGCTTTGGTCAAATACTGTGCCCCCCCCAAAAAAAAAAATTTGTTGGAATTTATACTATGATTACACTGAATTTAGAGATGTTCAGATCTATGTGAGATGTGACATTTGATGATATTGATTCCAATGATGAACAAGGTATATCTTTCCAGAGTTTACATTTTCCTACCTAAAAGTCTTACACATTTTTGTTACATTTATTCCTAAGTATTAACTATTCTTTGATGCTACTGAAAATAATATTGTATCTAAAATTTCATATTTGAGCTGTTTATATAGAAAAAATACAATTGATTTTCTTGACCTTGATTTCATTAAAACTATTAAATTTACTTAATAATTTATCTGTAGATTTATTTAGATTTCTATGAAATAATCATATCCACTAGCATTGAGTTTTACTTTAGTGCCTTTTATTTCTTTTGCTTGCCTCATTGAACCAGCTAGGACCTCTAGTACAGTAATAAATAGAAGTGGTAATAACAGGCAATCTTGTCTTGTTCCTAATCTCATAAGGAAATCCTTCAACATTTCATCATTAGGCATGTTGGTTGTAGGTTTTTTGTAGTTATTCTTCATTAAATTAAAGAATTTCCCTTTTGTTTCTAGTTTGCATTTTTAAAAAAACATGTACCCTGAATTCTATCAAGTGATGTATATGTATCTTTTAAAATGATCTTTTATCCTATAAAAATTACATTAGGGGCGCCTGGGTGGCGCAGTCGGTTAAGCGTCCGACTTCAGCCAGGTCACGATCTCGCGGTCCGTGAGTTCCAGCCCCGCGTCAGGCTCTGGGCTGATGGCTCGGAGCCTGGAGCCTGTTTCCGATGCTGTGTCTCCCTCTCTCTCTGCCCCTCCCCCGTTCATGCTCTGTTTCTCTCTGTCCCAAAAATAAATAAAAAACGTTGAAAAAAAATTAAAAAAAAAATTACATTGACCACTTTTTACTGTTATTGCACCCTTAAATTGAAGCAATAAACAGAAGTTGGTCATGATACATTATCCGATTTAAAGTTTCTGGGTTCATTTTGCTAATATTTCATTTAAGACTTTTGCATCTACATTGGAATAAGATTGAGCTGTTACTATCCTTTGCCATAATGTCCTGGTTAGGTTTTAGTATCAAATGTATGGTGGCCTCATAAAACAAGTTGGAGAATGTTCCCTCCTTGTCTGTTCTCTAGATGGGCTTAATAGAATTGGATAGTGAAAACCTATGAATCTAGAGTGACCTTTGAGAGGGTTTTTAATTACTGATTCAATTTCTTCAATAGTCAAGACTATTGAATAATTTCTATATAAGACTTCCTAACACGAAGTTGTGTCACTTTTGGTAATACATATGTCTTTTTCCAGGAATTTGTTAACCTAATCTCAATTACCAAATTTATTGGCATGAAATTGTTTCTGTTTTCTTACAAAATTTTCAATGTTTGTAGGATCTGTAGTAATGTCTCCATTTTTGTTCTTGATGTTAACTATTTCTGGCTCTTGTATTCTTGATCAGTCTCACAAGTTGTTCATCAATTTTACTAGTCTTTTCAAAAACACATTTTGGCCAAGTTAATCTTTATTGTTTGTTTCATTATTGTTAATTTCTGCTCTCCTTTCTCTGTATTCTTTGGGTTTATCTTAATGTCATTTTGTCATTTTTCAAAATGGTTACTGATATCATTAAATTTGTGCCTTCTTCTTGCCTAATGCCAATTTATATAAATTGTCTATAAATATGCCTATAATAATGATTTTTTATATACTGCAATTTTTATTATAGTATTTTTGTTATAAATCCATTCAAAATATTTTCTTATGACCATTAAGATCTTTGATCTTCTTTGATTCATCAGTTACTTAGAAGCATAATTTTTTTATCTTTCAAAAGTATGGATATTCCAATTATAATCTTTGCTATTATTTTCTAGTTTAATGGCATGGGGTCTGAAAAAAAACTCTGTATGAGTTAAGTCTTGTGAAATTTGTTGAAATATGTTTTGTTATTCCACTATATGATTGATTTTTGTAAAAATTCCTGGTGTGCTTGGTATTTTATATTCTGAGATTATTAGATTCACTTCTGTATATGACAGTTAAGTCATATATATGACAGTTAAGTCTGTTATATTGTTAAGATGTTCTATATCTTTAATTTATATATATAGATAGATAGATAGATCTCCATCTATGGTTGTAGATCTATTTTTCCTTGTAATTCTGTTAACTTCTGCTTTGCAAAACATCTGGATGACTGTTACTCCTAGGAATCTAGGGGTATCCCCATCTTTGGCAGACCTTGAACTGCTACTTTTTTCCCTTAGGCCCATGAGTCTATCAAAAGTACTACTCAGTACTGGGGCACCTGGATGGCTCAACTGGTTAAGTGTCTGACTTTGGCTCAGGTCATGATCTCACAGTTTGTGAGTTCGAGCCCTGCATCAGGCTCTCTGCTCTCAGCTCAGAGCCTGTTTCAGATCCTCGGTCCTCCCACCTCTCTGCCCTTCCCTCACTCTCTCTCTCTCTCTCAAAAATAAACATTAAAAAAAAAAAAGTACTACTCAATACTAACAAGCACTCATTATGTACCCAATTAACTCTCCAATGTCTTCAAGCAAAGGTATCGGTATTTTGTCTAGCTTTTCTAGTTCATATTAAAAGGAAGATTTGTCCAAAAACCTAGTGCTCATTACTGAAGGCAGAAGTTTGAACTCAAAATGTTTTGAAATAAAAATGTTTTTAGCCATGAAACACCTTGTGAGATGAGCTTATATGGAAGCTCAGTATATGAAATATAGAAACACATTTTAATTCTAGTATCCTGGAGATAGAGAGAGAGAGAGAGAAAACATATATATATATATATGTATATGTGTGTGTGTGTATATATATATATATATACAATAGATATATATGAAGTATGAAATAAAGTATTGAATAATACTTTATTATAATAATTATATAATAAATATTATATAATAAATATAAATATAAATAATTATAATAATTATAATAAAGTATGAAAATAAACATATGAAATATGTTATCTCTATTTTCTTCTCTTTTAATTTTATAGATAAATGAACTAAACTTATATCTCCTCATAAAGTATTTAGGTATACCCCATACATTATTTATATTAGGTATATATTAAATTATAAATATTAATTTATACTTTACTAGGTAACTTAATAAATGAAATTTATCTATGCATTAATAAGTATAAGTTAAGTGACTTCTACATATAAAGTAAAATGCTATAGGTTCTTAATTGACAAGGGAAAGAAGATACGGCTAGTTGTCACATGTTTTTAAATTAATGTGACACTGACTTGGGTTTTAATAGCTAGATATTAAGAGGACAGGTTCATTTCTCTTCCCTCCTTGTGGTTTCCAAGTAGAAGAATTTCCACCAAATTTCTGACCTTTTCCCAGAAGTGAGTTATCTGATTTTCAGGTTTAAAGTTTATTTATTTATTTTGAGAGAGAGAGAGAGAGAGAGGGAGGGGTTGAGAGAGAGAGAGACAGAGAATCCCAAGCAGGCTCTGCACTGTCAGCACAAAGCTCAATGTGGGGCTTAATCTCACAAATTGTGAGATCATGACCTGAGCTGAAATCAAGAGTTGGACGCCTAATTGACTGAGCCACCCAGGGGTCCGTGATTTTCAGGTTTAAAAGAAGGAACCAGGTATGCTTGGCTTGGCCCCCTTCTCTTGTTGGATTAGTCTATCTGCAGAAAGGGTGAATCCTTATTTGTTCTTTAGCCAACACCAACAGAACTAGACTTTATGGGGTAGTGTGGAAGGTTTGGGTTGATCCAGCTCTGCTTATGACTGAATCAGTACATTTAATTCTCAAAGTCAATTTTAGAGAACTCACTTGGATCAAATCTATACCATGCCCTTTAATGTAGCTTTACTCAGTAACAAAGTCACATTCTGATGATCACCTGTCTGATTCCTACATTTCTCTCTCAAATGGTTCTGAACTTGGGCAGAAATAGAGGGTGTGTGTACTAATATCCATCCCCCAAAATGCTTATAATCACCATACTTGGGTTATAGTGAGCATTTATCAGAAGTCCAGAACTCAAGGTTCCAGAGTCAAGAATATCTCTTCTGACCACCAAAAGGGGGAGAAAATAAAAAGGCCTGAACCAGCTGCAAGGTGTAACTTCTTCCTCCAGAATGACCTCATTCTATTTTTGGCTGTCTACAAAAGTTATAAGATCCCTCAACAGAAAATGGGTTACAAAATCTGTAATTGCAAGTGTGACATTAAAGATTTTGAAACCATGCTTCCTAGACTGGAACTTAAGATTTTTCTGATCATCCTTCCAGAGTATCACTCTTTAAAATGAAGCCTCTTCATTTATATATTGTAATATTTCAATGATGACCATCATTCTTTCAAACCATATGAAAATACCAATGAAAGTAATATAAGTTGTAGTTCAATAATTTGCTTCAAACCATTAAACTGTAGAATATTGTTTTGATATTTACATATTTCAAATATTAATGGCTAGCTTTATCTTTACCATTGTTCTAATCAAGCAGCTTCTAAAGGTAATGCAACAGTCAGAATCCAATGCAAAGATTAAAAATACATCTTTCAATACTTTTTGTTAAATATATTCCAAGCCATTCTGCTGTTGTAAGTCAGTTTATAGAAAGTTAGCTTTATTATATTCTCTGTGATTTTTATAATAAACAGATTAATTTCTAGGTATTTCAAAAAGAAAATCCAAGCTATGGTGGTTCTATTTTCCTCATTGCCTATTCAACTGTTAGTTGAATACTATCATCTTTTGACTATCATTTAGTTTTTCAAAGTCATGGTTTATTCTTCTTTCTTTCTTTCTTTCTTTCTTTCTTTCTTTCTTTCTTTTTAACGTTTTATTTATTTTTGAGACAGGGAGAGACAGAGCATGAACAGGGGAGGGTCAGCGAGAGGGAGACACAGAATCTGAAATAGGCTCCAGGCTCTGAGCTGTCAGCACAGAGCCCGACACGGGGCTCGAACTCACGGACCGCGAGATCATGACCTGAGCCGAAGTTGGCCGCTTAACCGACTGAGCCACCCAGGCGCCCCTGGTTTATTCTCTTCTATCTTGAGTAGTACTTCAATGTATATATACTAAAAATGAAGTCGCATATCCATCTTTAATTCTAATGGGAACTATGATTGTACAGAAAAATCTTAAAATGTACTTCTTTTTTACTCTGTGTATTTTTGCAGCTTAAAAACAACATTATTTTTTATGATTTGGAAAACTACCTATTTTAACTGGACAATATTTATTAAAATTCAGTTTTTAAATGGAACTTAACAAAATTCACCTCCCATAGATTTGTTTGGTGATGAAAGGAGTAGTGGAGGCATACTGAACAACAAAAATTAAACTAAAGGCATCTTCCCAACTTATCAGGCTGATGGATAAATCTGAAATATCCTTATTGGAGCAAAAAGTTAATTACCATTTTTTGGATGCTTTTACTTGGCTTTTGAAAGCAAAAGTATATAAACCAAATAATCTCATTTCCATGTAGGTTATTTCTGTCACCTTCAGGTTTGTGGCTGTTGTCCTTGTTTGGTCCTTCAAAGGTAAAGACTGTGCAAATTAAAAGTCTTTTGTAGATAATAGCGGGTATGAATTTTTGGTCTTTAGCTTTTTCTCTAGCTATATAAATGAAAAGAGACTTTCAATTGCAAACTGCATTGTGGCATTACTTTATATAAAACTCACAGGGTGTAGAAATGTAAACAAGTACCTGGAGTTACTCCAATCAGTACCAGGGCCTGACAGTGATCCTCTTGTGTCAGTTGCATACTTGTAAACCACTAGCAGGCACTGTTTACAAAGCTCAACCAGGCGCTGGCAACATTGGAGCTGCAAAGGAGTCACCACCTCCGGGCTTTTACTGAAAATACTCTCCCAAGAGGATCTGTGGGCATGGAAACAGACATGACCTCATGTGGCTGTTAAAAAAGGCAACCAGCTTTATCACTTACCTAGCAACAAACCAATAAGGAAAAGTAGAAGTGGCCTCAGAGAACATGTGAAGTGACTGCAGGTGGTTGAAAGGTATAAAATAAATATATATTTGAAAATTAATCTTTATATTAAAAAACACAACATAGAATTCATATGCTATCTGTCTCTAAAGACTTTACTGATACCAACTGTGGGTAGCTATCAGCATGGCTTCCCAACACCTCCTAAAATTTTCCATTACTCTATATTAAAGTATATGTGAAATATCGAGCTTATTTCTCAAAAGTTAGGTATTCTAAAACTTTAAGCTTTCTAAAGTCCTTGTTATCTTTACCTTTATATTAAAAATAATCCCAAGATCTGAGGAGTTAAAATGGTGGAATAGTAAGGGGACCCTATACTTGTCTCTTCCCTTGAACATAGCTAGACCAACATCAAACCATTCTGAACACCTAGGAAGTAGATCTGAGGATTAACAGAACAATCCACATAATTTGAGACACAGAGGAAGGCAGAGGCAGGTACTTGGTGCAGACAGGTGAACTGGGGTAGAGAAAAGCTGAGGTGAAAGACAGAGGTGGCTGCAGGGAGAGAGCAGCACTCGGGTTTGCATAAGAAAACACTCCCCCTGAAAGCAGCTAGAGAGAAAGAGTGAAAACACACACAGGGGACTGCACAAGAAAATGGTTCCCCAAAACCCCTGGAGGTGGGGGGAAGGAGAGGGTTTCAATACCGCCAGTTTTTTTATTAAACAGCTGAGCATAGAGTCTGAAGTTTCAGAGATCAGACTCTGGTGTTGTCTGGGCCCCAGGAGCAGGCAACTGGCCTGAGGATCCCCTAGGTCCCATAGGGAGAAATGGTTCCTCTGTTTGGAGTACATTTGGTAGAGGTGATACAACCTCTCTCTGGGTAAAAGACAAGGTGGGCACCATCAAGCTGCCACCGATATAGGAAGAAAGATGCCAGTTGAGGCCAGCAAATCCTGGAGCCAGCTGTGTGTTGTGATTTACCATAAACTCTGAGTACTGCCACTGCACGGTGGCATGACCATTTCCTGGGACAAGCCGGCCACAGGGCAGTGAGATCCTCCCCCAGAAGATCACTGAGGGTCTGAACTGTAAAGGTCTCTGAAGTGTGGGGTTTTGAAACACAGCTGTGCCTGAGATAAAACTCTGGAGAGAGGCACTGTTTGATAGGTGGACAGCTCAGACACAGACAGGGGTAAGGCAGGGAGCTGATGGAAGCAGTGGACACAGGAAGGGTGGCTGATCATGCATCTGTGAGGGTGCAAACTTCCCTCCCTGGAGACTAGAGAGTGGGGTGAAGCCATTTATGATTATTAGCCCACCAACACTGATCCACCCCAATGAGCTAAGCAGTGCCTCCAAGTGGAGAATAGAACCATTACACAAAGGCCCCCTTGTGCCCTCCAGGCACATCTCCATTAGGACAAGTTGGCCTGAGAATCTGAGCAGCAGACCCCTCTCCCAGAAGCCCAGCACAAATCCTTTCCCTGAGTTTAGCCTACCATAGACTACTGCAAAGTTTCAGCTCTAGGGGAAACCTGATCTAGTTTCATTTGGTTTTTTTGTTAGTTGGCTCATTTTGTTGTTGGTGCCTCTGTTTTTGTTGTGTTTTTCTTCTCTTTTGTTTCTTGGATGCAGAATGGACACTTTATTTATTTATTTTTTTAATTTTTAATTTTTTTCTCTCTTCTTTTTTTCTTTTCACTTTTTCCTATCAAGCTTCTCTTAACTAGCAGACCAAAATACACCTAGGATCTAGCTTCCTTTATTTGATTTTTAAAAATTTTTAAACTTTTATTCCATTCTATTATTATTGTTGTTGTTGTTTTCTTCCTCCAAAATGACAAGATGGAGAAAGTCACCTCAAAAGAAAGAACAGAAGGAAATGATGGCCAGGGATTTAATCAATGCAGATATAAGTAAGATGTCTGAACTAGAATTTAAAACAATGATTGGAAGGATACTAGCTGGGCTTGAAAAAAGCATTGAAGACACCAGAGAATCTCTTTCTGCAGAGACAAAAGAACTAAATTCTAGTCAGGCTGAAGTTAAAAATGTTATCACTGAGATGCCAACCCAGTGGAAGACATAAAAACGAGGATGGATAAGGCAGAGAAGCAAATAAGCGATACAGAAGATAAAAATTATGGAAAATAATGAAGCTGAAAAGAAGAGGGAAACAAAGGCCAGGGATCACAAAGGCAGACTTAGGAAACTCAGCAATTTATTAAAACATAATAACATTTGTATCATAGGAGTCCCAGAAGATGAAGAGAAAGAAAAAGGGAAAGAAGGTTTATTTGAGCAAATTATAGCTGAAAACTTCCCTAATCTGGGAAAGGACACAGACATCAAAATCCAAGAAGCACAGAGAACTCCCATTAAATTGAAAAAAAGTTAGCCATCACCAAGCTATATAGTCAAATTCACAAAATAAACAGACAAGGAAAGAATCCTGAAAGAAGCAAGGGAAAAAAAGTCCTTAACCTACAAGTCCTTAACCTGAAAACAGATCAGGTTAACAGCAGATCTGTCCATAGAAACCTGGCAGGCCAGAAAGGAGTGGCAAGATATATCCAATGTGCCTAATGGAAAAAATATACACTCAAGAATACACTATCCAGCAAGGCTGTCACCCAAAACAGAAGGAGAGATAAAGAGTTTTCTAGACAAACAAAAACTAAAGGAGTTTGTGACCATTAAACCAGCCCTATGAGAAATTTTAAGAGGGACTCTGAGGGGGAGTGAGGGGAAGACCAAAAGCACAGAGATTAGAAAGGACCAGAGAGCGTCACCAGGTAACACAATGGCACTCAATTCATATCTTTCAATGAACACTCTGAATATAAATGAACTAAATGCTCTAATCCAAACACATAAGGTATCAGAATGGATAAAAAATGAGATCCACCTATATGCTGCATACAAGAGCATTTTAGAGCTAAAGACACATGCAGATTGAAAGTGAGGGGATGAAGAACCATCTATCATGCTCCTGGATGTCCAAAGAAAGGCAAAATAGCCATACTTAATCAGACAAGCTCGATTTTAAAACAAAGACTGTAATAAGAAATGAAGAAGGGCATTATATCATAATGGCCCTATCCATCAAGGAGATCTGACAATTGTAAATATTTATGCCCCCGACCTGGAAGAACCAAATATATAAATCAGTTAATGATGAAAATAAGGAAAGTCATTGATAACAATACCATAATTATAAGAGACTTTAATACCCCACTTACAACAATGGACAGATCACCTCACCAAAGCAGAAAATCGACAAGGAAACAATGGCTTTGAATGACACAACGGACCAGATGGACTTACCAGATACATTCAGAACATTTCATCCTAAAGCAGCAGAATACACATTCTTCTCCAGTGCACATGAAACACTGTCCAGAATAGATCATATAGTGGGTCACAAATCAGCCCTCAACAGGTACAAAAAGATGGAGATCATACCATGCATATTTTCAGATCACAATGCTATGAAACTTGAAATCAACCACAAGAAAAAATTTGGAAAGCCCTCAAATACATGGAAGTTAAAGAACATTCTATAAAGAATGAATGGGTTAACCAGGAAATTAAAGAAATATAAAAATACAAATGAAAATGAAAACATGGCAGTCCAAATCTTTTGGGATACAGCAAAGACAGTCTTAAGAGAAGAGTACACTGTAATTCAGGCCTATCTAAGAAGCAAGAAAGGTCCCAAATACACAACCTAACCTTACACCTAAAGGAGCTAGAAAAAGAACAGCAAATAAAGCCTAAAGCCAGCAGAAGAAGGGAAATAATAAAGATTAGAGCAGAAATAAATGATATAGAAACAAACAAACAAAAACAGTAGAACAAATCAATGAAACTAAAAGCTAGTTTTTTTAAAGAATAAACAAAATTGATAACCCCCTAGTCAGACTTATCAAAAACTAAAGAAAGAGGAACCAAATAGATAAAATCATGAATGCAAGAGGAACCAATGCCACAGAAATACAAACAATTGTAAGAGAATATTATGAAAAATTATATGTAAACAAACTGGGCAATCTGGAAGAAATGGACAAATTCCTAGAAACACACTACCAAAACTGAAACAGGAAGAAACAGAAAATTTGAACAGGTCCATAACTGGCAAAGAATTTGAATCAGTAAATCAACAAGAGGGGCGCCTGGGTGGCTCAAGTCAGTTGAGCATCTGACTTTGGCTCAGGTCATGATCTCGCACTCCATGAGTTCAGGCCCCGCATCGGGCTCTGTGCTGACAACTCAGAGCCTGAAGCCTGCTTTGAATTCTGGGTCTCCCTCTCTCTATACCCCTCCCCCCACTCATGCGCTCTCTCTCTCTCTCTCTCTCTCTCTCTCTCTCTCTCTCTCTATCAAAAATAAATAAACATTAAAAAAAAATTTTTTTTTTTTTTTAAATCTCCCAATGAGAGTCCTGGGCCAGATGGCTTCCCAGGGGAATTCTACCAGACATTTAATGAAGAGTAAATACATATTCTTCTCAAACTTTTCCAAAAAATAGAAATGGAAAGAAATCTTCCAAACTCCTTCTACAAAGCTAGCATTATCTTGAATGCAAAATCAAAGACCCCACTAAAAAGGGGAATTACCGGCCAATATCCCTGAAGAACATGGATGCAAAAATTCCCAACAAAATATTAGCAAATCAAATTCAATAGTACATTATAAGAATTATTCACCGTGATCAAGGGGGATTTATTCATGGGCTGTATGACTGGTTCAATATTCACAAATCAGTCAATGTGATACACCACATTAATAAAAGAAATGATAAGAACCATACGATCCTGTCAATAGATGCAGAAAAAGCATTTGACAAAATACAGCATCCATTCTTGATAAAAACCCTCAATAAATTAGGGATAGATGGAACATAATTCAACATCATAAAGGCCATATACAAAAGAACCACTGCTAATATCATTGTCAACGGGGAAAAACTGAGAGTCTTTCCCCTATGGTCAGGAACAAGTATGTCCACTATCATCATTACTATTTAACACAGTACTGGCATCACACAACAAAAAGAAATAAAAGCATCCAAATAAGCAAGGAAGAAGTCAAACTTTCACTATTTGCAGACAACATGATACTCTATGCAGAAAACCTGAAAGTTCAACTGCAAAAAAAAGTGCTAGAACGAAAACAAGAATTCAGTAAAGTTGCAGGATATAAAATCAAGGTGAATAAATCTGTTACATTTTTATACAATGTATAAAATATTGTATAATATATATACATATATATAATATATACATATATAATATATACATATGTATATAATATATACATATATACACATATATATATTATATATACATATATATATTATATATACATATATATTATAATAATGTATAAAATATTGTATACAATATTTGTTATACAATAACAAAGCAGCAGAAAAAGAAATCAAGGAATTGATCTCATTTGTAATTGCACCAAAAACAATAGATACCTAGGAATATATCTAACTACAGAGATAAAAGATCTATACTCTGAAAACCACAGAACACACATAAAAGAAATTGAAGAAGCATTCTTCAAAAAAATGGAAAAGCATTCCATAGTCATGGATTGGAAGAACAAATATTGTTAAAATGTCTATACTACCCAAAGCAATCTACCCATTAAAAAAAATTTTTTTTTTTTAGTGTTTATTTATCATTGGGAGACAGAGAGAGACAGAGCATGAGCATGAAAGGGGCAGAGAGAGGGGGAGACACAGAATCCAAAGCAGGCTCCAGGCTCTGAGCTGTCAGCACAGAGCCCGACATGGAGCTCGAACCCATAAACCCCGAGATCATAACCTGAGCCTAAGTCAGGTGCTTAACCGACTGAGCCACCCAGGCACCCATCAATCTACCCATTTAATGCAATCCCTATCAGAATACCACCAGCATTTTTCACTGAGTTGGAACAAACAGTCCTAAAATTTGTATGGAACCAGAAAAGACCCCAAATAACCAAATGTTGAAAACAACCAAAAACCAAAAAACTTGAGGAATCACAATTCCGAATTTCAAGCTATATTACAAAGCTGCAGTCATCAAGACAATATGGTACTGGCACAAAAACAGACACATAGGTCAATGGAACAGAACAGAAACTATATGGTGAACTAATCTTTGACAAAGTTGGACAGAATATCCAATGGAAAAAAAGACAGTCTTTTCAACAAATGGCGTCGGGAAAACTGGACGACAACATGCAGAAGAATGAAACTGTACCACTTTCTCACACCATACACAAAAATAAATTCAAAATGGAAGAAAGACCTAAATGTGAGTCAGGAAACCATCAAAGTCCTAGAGGAGAAAACAGGCAACAACCTCTTTGACCTCGGCTGCAGCAACTTCTTACTAGACAGGTTGCTGAAGGCAAGGGAAACAACAACAAACACGAACTACTTGAGTCTTCATCAAGGTAAAAAGCTTTTGCACAGTGAAAGAAACAATCAACAAAATTAAAAGACAGCCCAAAGAATGGGGGAAGATATCTGCAAACAAAATATCTGATAAAGGGTTAGTATCCAAAATCTATAAAGAACTTATCAAACTCAACACCCAAAAAACAAATAACCCAGTTAAGAAATGGGCACAAGACATGAATAGACACTTTCTCAAAGAAGACATCCAGATGACTAACAGACACATGAAAAGATAGTCAAGATCACTCATCATCAGGGAAACACAAATCAAAACCATGATGATATACCACCTCACATCTGTTAGAATGGCTAAAATTAACAACACAAGAAACTACAGGTGTGGGAAAGGATGCAGAGAAAGGGAAATCCTCTTGCAGTGCTGGTGGGAATGCAAACTTGTGCAGCCACTCTGGAGAGTAGTATGGAGATTCTTCAAGAAACTAAAAATAGAACTACCCTAGGATCCAGCAATTGCACTATTAGGTACTTTCCCAGAGAATACAAAAATACATATTTAAAGGGGTACATGCACTCCAATGTTGATAGCAGCATTATCAACAATAGCCAAATGTCCATCAATTGATGAACTGAGGAATGGATAAACAAGATGTGATATATATATACATACATATATGTATATGGAATATTACATATACATACATATATATAATGGAATATTACTCAGATATCAAAATGAAAGAAATCTTGCTATTGGCAATGACATGGATAGAGCTAGAATGTATTATGTTAAGTGAAATAAGTCAATCAGAGAAAGACAAATTTCATTCATATGTGGAACTTAAGAGACAAAACATATGAACATATGAGAAGGGGAGGTGGGAAGAGAGGGAAACAAACCACAAGAGATTTTTAATGACGGAGAACAAACTATGTGTTGATGGGGGGAGGTGGGTGGGGCATGGGCCAGAAAGGTGATGGGTACTAAGGAGAGCACTTGTGATGAGCACTGGGTGTTGTATGTAAGTGATGAATCACTGAATTCTACTCCTGAAACCAATATTGCACTGTATGCTAACTAAAATTTATTTTTTTTAAAAAGGGGGAAAAAATAAAAGATGAAAAAATAGAAAAAAATAATGATCCCACAAAAGAATTTAAAATTTGCTGTGATTTCATTTGTGGTCTCTGTGCTAGGAACATGTAAATTAATCCTTTGACTATGACCACTCCTTTCAAAACCCTTTCAGATGTAATTATATATCCATGATATTTCTAGAGCTCAGTTTCTCTATTCTAGAAGTAATGTTATCTCAATGAATACTGCCTGACTGAAATCTTAAACATAGTGTTCTTCCTCCTTTCATGCACTCAACTTATACCAAAGCAGGCAGTAGTACACACTTCTTGGTAAACTTAATGTGTGTGTGTGTGTGTGTGTGTGTGTGTGTGTGTGTCTATGCACACGCAGGTACACAAATATATATAAATATACTTACAATTCTAAATTTACCATGGTGATCCCAATCAGGAAACACCTCATCACCCACCCCCACCACCACAGAGAGAGAGACACAGAGAGAGAGAGAAAGAGATTTATTTCCTTAGTGTAAATGAAACTCTTTTTAAGTCTCAAGGGGAAAGTTTTATTTGAGACTTGGTAATGGTTCAGGTCTCGTTTTACATAAACCAACTCGCTTAACCCTCAGAGAAAGAAAACAGTAGATTTTCAGAAAGAAAAAAATATTAAGGAAAATATTTTTCTGAAGAAATTTACTTCCCAGTGGGAAATTCAAAGACTCCATTTTCAATTTTCTGTGGATATTTGATATCTTTGGAATTTTTAAAAATGCTTTAAAAACTCAGAAAGGCATTTTTTTAGCAGAAAGGCTACTGTTTATTTTTTCGGGAGAAATGTGGTCCTAAAAAGATAGCATGTCATCAGTGAATGACAGGTTTTCTTAAAAGGAATGAGATTCAAATGAATAGACTGAAAGGAATAAATTTTCTTCCATATTCTGAGATGTTCAGGACTAAATATAATACTGTTTTTATTATTTTAAGAAAGTTATTGCATTCAAGAAGCAGTAATGTGCTAGCTAAATTAACTTCTAAAATAAGCTTTAATTTATTACTAAATATAAGAAAAACTAGATATAACATACATGTTTGTATATACCCATATATACCTGTGTGTGTGTGTGTGTGCAACTGACTTAACCTAATTTGATCAAGAAAAATATTGGAGAATACCAATTAATTAGAGAATGTGCTTATAATTAATATGTCTTAATTTCAAAGTCCTACATGTTTAGGCCCAGATAAATAAAAATTTCATATAAATACAAATACATTCAGGAAAACATCCTGTGTTACGACTGTATGCTTAGGACTTTTCTCTCCACTGAAACTGAGTATTGCTACATCCTCTTCTCTTAATTTGGATATATTTTTATTTTGATCCTTTGGAGCCATTTGATTAGATCCACTATCAAGTTACAAACATCATGGCAATTTTTCTTTTCCTGATTTGGAGTATAGAGAGGTAAGAAAAGAACAAATAAAATGGAAGCAAGGTAAAAAGAGCTTTTTCTATAACACTCGAATTTGATGGAACAGTCTGAATATTATATAAGTTATATCACCAGCTCTGCTCAATCTCTCATTCTTCCTTAAATATTTAAAATAAATATGTGGATCAAAGTCTTTTACCAATTTTTGTTGTGTATGTTCACCACCACAGGCCAAAGACCACATTCTACTCTATTAATTCATAGTTAAGTGTCAGCGCACCAGTGTTCATAAAGAAAAAAAGAAAATGGATAGGAATTGCTTCATTTGGTACTAGGCTAACTTTCTCTGCACAAAGGAAACCTATCTTTCAAACTGAGTATGTTAGAACTATGTCCCCCACCTCCTATCCACTACACCTGGCATATAGAGGCATATAGAAATAAGAAGGTGAAAGGATGTAAAAATAACTTATAATACCAGTTCCGTTTTAAAGAACCCAAGGTCTTATCTGCCTTTTTTCTGTATCTAACTTCCAAAAAACAGAAGAGCCAAAATCCATAAATTGAAAAAGAAAAATTAATTGGTTAAAAATTTGTTTGGTACTCCCTAATGCTCAGAGATACATAACAGGAAACAACTTTAAAAACCATTTTTAGTAATATAACAATAAGATACAGAATAGTGAATACTTCTGGCAATAAAGGGGAGGTATTAATGAAATCCAGAGACTTGAAAAGCCTCTAATTATCCAGCAATCCAATATTTTTCACCAACTTTCTCATCAAAATATTTAATAAAGTAGTTATCTAAAAAGTAAAACTGATTCATCTTTTTTCTCCTTCTCTAATAGAAGTCAGAATGGATGACTGAGTGGACCAAAGTTAAGTAGCAGAAAGGAGAAAGGAAAATAAAAACAAAACAAAACAAAAACTGGCCTATACCAACGGAATAAACAGCAACAATTGAGCTGAAAAGTACTAACAACAACACATCCAATTGAAAGTGATATGAGAACAGGAAGATTCATGTCATTTTTAGTCTATATGTTATGCATATATTTTTAAGTAGGCATATAATTCAGCCTGAAAGCAGACTGCTTAGAATACTCCTTATCATTTCTTCTTGCCTGAAGATTCTAAGAGAAAAAGCTTTTCCATGAAAAACTTCCACTAGAAAATGCCTTTGGCTAACAGGTCCAAACAGATTCTCTTTCTTTGGGGTATACAGATCATAGTTTTGAGTGGAGAAAAGGCTTTTCCAAACAATACATTTCTTCTCCCATACCTCCCCCTGCCTCCTCTTTTTTGTTTTACCTGTAAAACTATTCTTCCTCTTCCTACAAGTCTCAGCTGAAATGTTACATCCTTTGGCTACCTTTCATGAGCTCTCAGACCTGAGTTTGAGTCCACAGCACCAAGACTTCCTCTATCCCAGCAAAACATGGCAGATAATTTTATTTATGAAAATTCTAAGAGCTATTCCCCTACAGAGAACACATTCAGAATGTGGGGCATCATGTGATAACAAGAGAAGGTTCCATGTAACAACAAGGGTCACTGAGCATGGGCTTTAGCAGCCTGGAAAAGTAAGAAAGAGGGATAAGGGTGTTTTCTATTTGGTGCATCAGTAAAACTTCTGGGCCAACTCTAGGGAAACCTGCCACAAAGGTTCCTATGATATTCTTTGATGTGTCTGGATGTGGACAGGGAGTGGTTTATTTATTTTGCTTTGTGATTGGGGTGTTGATGGGCAGAGGAAAGAATCAAGGTGGCCCAGACTTATTTGAATTATATTTTTCCAAGATTTTACACCTAACTGTGAATGACAGTTGTGCTTTTATTAAAATCATTCTCTTAGAACTGAGTTTAGAGTAGATTTTTGCCTTGACTATTGGGCTGTTAGGCCAAACGTTAAAGGAGTATGCATTGACTAAACATGACTCAAAGGATTACTAACACTACTCTGGGTCTAACCTGTGAATCAAACACAATGCTGTGTGACTTCATGAAATTGAGGAAGCCTAAGAAACCCATTCGTAAGGCTGCAAAATAAAACCCAGTGTTAAACTCACCTCTACAAACCGCCAAAATTTTAAAGAAATGGATGGAGTATGGAGATCAAATTGGGCTCAAAGCTACTCCTGCTCTATTTGCCCAGATGTGGTGGGGCTGGGGATCTGACTAAGGCTATGGGACTTGCAATCAAGCAAGTCTGGCAACCACTGGGAATGCTGCTTTGAAGGGAATCAGTGAAACACACAGCTAAGAGCTTGGGCTCTTGTCTCAGACAACCTGGGTTTAAATCCATGCTCACCTAGTTACTATAAGAACCTGGATAAACTACATGCTCTCTCTATGCGTTAATTTCCTCATCTATACAATGAGAATAACAATAATAATTTACTCAAAACACTAAAGTGGCAACTATAAGACTATTTACTATGTAAAACAACGTCAGGCTTTTAGTAAGTCTTCAATAAATGTTGTTAACTCTCATCATCAATACCAATAACAATAGATACCACCAGAGAAATTTAAGGGGAGTATTGTGCAAAACACAAGAGAAAAAGATTCTGAATCAATTAATATTTTGCCAAACTAGTTCAGGGAAGAGGAGCCCTGGAGGCAAAGAAGAACCACTTGATGGGCATCTTTAGGGTCTGGAGTTGTAGATTATCTCATGAACTCAAAGCTACCAGCACTAGTTTCAGTAGCAGACTGTCTGACTGTTTTCCCTGGTGAAAAATAGCTGGGATTCATATGTAGCATTCCAACCAATGGATCAACAAACAGAAAAAACAAACAAACAAAAACATTCCAACTGTGAGTCTAGATTGAGAGAACTTCTACAAAGAGGCAACAACTAACAGGCCATAGAGCATAGTTCAAATATTCCACTTAACTCTCTGAGGAAATAATTTATAGCCAAGATTACTCTCAGGTTTTACCCAAACCCAGAGCACCTTAGAAAGTCTTCCTGTTGTGAATGGCTACTGAGGAGATAGTAGTGAGAGTAAGTCTGCAAATGATATGAATGAATCAGTACTAGATGACCAGAATATTTAAATGGAGGACATTCAGACATCATTTCAGACTACAATAGGCTGTTATGATTTTACCAAAAAGGAAGTACAGGCTGGGTCTTTACACCGAATTTAAACAATGCAAAGGGAATTGGAGGGATAGGGTTGTGCAAAGCAGCCCGGTCAGACACTTAAGGACACCAAAAGCTCCGATGAAGAAAAGAAAATATTTTAAAGATATTTGAAAATAACGAGCTTGTTTTTCTGGCACAAGCTTTAAGTAGAAAAGTAATGACAAAGAGGACTAGAGAAATAAGAAAGAATCAGCATATTAGAGAGTGTTGTGTCTCTAGATAAAAACTCTAGACTTTAATGATAAATGAGGGAACTCACTACAGATTTTAGGAAATGACCCCTGACAGTAGGATGGATATGGGAAACAAAAAACTGGAGGCAAAAATGTCTAGAAATCTACTAATCTTACCTAGCCTTTCTATAAATGGCTAGAATATTTTATGTCTCTTTTATAATCATTACTTTTTTATATCTCTTCTTTTGTCTACTAGAGGCAACAAAGCTTATTGGTTAAGACCATAAATTCTTGGGCCAGGTTCCTTGAGGCCAAATCCCAGTTGCACTAGGTCCTTAGCACCTATCTGTGCCTCAGTTTCCTTGTCTATAAAATGGTGATAAATCATAAAACCTGTTATGAGGATTAAATCACTCATTATACATAAAGTGTTTAGAACAATGCCTGGCACACAGTAAGTAGTATAGCTTTAGCTATTATCATTTTTAAGAGTCTTGCGGGGATCTGTGGGGAATTCAACTCTGTATCTCCAAAAGTATTCAACGCGGTAATAAGTACTTAACAATAGCTAAGAACAATGAAAAAGAAAGTAGCCCCATGGGAATGTGACAGAAAAACTAACAGGATTTAGTAAACAATTGAAGATGCAGAAGCCCCTAAAATATCAAACCTGCATAACAAAGGGATTAAGGGAAGGCCAGAAAGGTAGCCCTTTCTAATTGAAAAAGAGGTAGGGAATGTTTGGTTTTAAATTATCTTAAGGCTAAAGAAACAATGAATCACAATAGCTTTGGCAGGACTGAAATTTTGGAGAGGGACGGTAGCCATATTTTGGAAGTCTGTTGTACGAAGGAAAGAGCAGAAGAACATTAAGAATATTGATTCGTAACTGAGATTTTCATTAAGACTACTTTCTCTCCATTGAATTCAATTTAGTTAGGTGTTATGTTCATATTCATTATCTCATCTAAATCAGTTCAACTGCTATAAACTACAGCTGAGTACAAAAAAATTATATGCAGTAAAAAATATCCATATTTTAAGAGATCATAATGGAAATTCAACCATTTTATTGGCCTTCCTCTAACCAAATAATAAAATGTTAAAAGTAACAATAATAAAAGATAATTTAGAACTTACCCTGAATCACAGAAACAATTCCACAGTCCTTGACCATGACTCCAGAGTAAGCGATTAAAAACCCTGTTGAAAATCCGATATAAATTTACTTCCTCGACATCAGGTACCTTCCAGATGCGTGGAAGAATTGTACGGATACTTGTTTTTACTATGTCCAAAACCTAGTGGAAAAACCAAAGTTATTTCAAAATCTAAGTGTGTGTGTGTCTAAAATTCTAAGATGAATATATGTAATTCAAGCATAAATACACACACACACACACACACACACACACACACACACACACTAATTCATTAAACAACAGCACAGAGTAAAAATCCCATGCATTTATGTAAGTTTGGTGTATGCCACAGGTGACAAATCAGACCATTGGAGTAAGAAGAGATTAAGTTTGAAGTTAAAATTTAAGTTAAATGCAAATTAAATCAATAAATGGAGATTGAAAAATAGTAAGCTTTACTTAAAAAATAAAGCTGAATCCTCATTCACTCGATTTAAAAAATCAGCTCTAGAGGGATTAGAGTCTTAAGTTTAAAAAATAAACCATTAAGAAAGAATTAAATCATGTCATCTGTAGCAACATGGCTGGAACTGGAAGGTATTATACCGAGTGAAATAAGTCAGTCAGAGAAGGACAGATATCATATGTTTTCACTCATTTGTGGATCTTGAGAAACTTAACAGAAGACCATGGGGGAAGGGAAGGGGAAAATATAGTTACAAACAGAGAGGGAGGGAGGCAAACCATAATAAACTCTTAAATACAGAGAACAACCTGAGGGTGGAAGGGGGTGGGAGAGAGCGGGAAAATGGGTGATGGGCATTGAGGAGGGCACTTTTTGGGATGAGCACTAGGTGTTGTATGTAAGCGATGAACCAGGGAATCTATCCCAAAAAACAAGAGCATACTTTACACACTGTATGTTAGCCAATTTGACAATAAATTATATTAAAAATTAAATAAAATAAAATAAATTTAAAAAATAAAAATAAAATAAAAATAAGCCACTAAATATCTTAGTGAAAAGCATTGGTGAATATCTTTTAGTCCTTAGGTTAAAAAAAGATTACTTTAACTCACAAAAAAGTGTGGGTCATAAAAGAATAATAGATTGATTATATTAAAATTAAGAACTTCTGGCCATCAAAAAATACATTCAAGAAAATAAAGGATCAAGTTACAAACTGGGAAAATAGATTTAAAATATATACCTCCAACAAAAGATTAATATCAGAAATACATAATGAATGCCTAACAAATTGTTAACATAAACACCACCAACTTAGAAAAAAATGCACAAAAATACATGGACTGGAATTTCACAAAAGAGGGAATAAATTTGCCCAGTAAACATAAGAAACAAAAATTAAAACCATAAGATATCTCTTCATGTCCATTTAACTGACAAAAATTCAAAGTCTGACAATACCAAGTGCTGGAGAGACAGGGACGTGCAGGGTCTCTTAGACACTTTTGGTGGGAGTAGCAATTGGTGCTGTCACTCAAAAATGGCTTGGCATTATCTCCTAAAGTTAAAAATTCATATACCCTATAACCCAGCTACGTTGGTCCTAAGAGAAATCCTCTCAGAGGTTAAAAACAAGAGGCATGTACAAGAATGTTCTAACAGCTGTTCACAATTGCAAACAGCTGGGAACATCCTAATTGTCCTTCAATGGGAGACTGAACAAATAAACTGATACCCTCATTCCAGTGAACTATTATACAATAATCAAAATGAATGAAATACAACAACACGCAAAACACAAGCATCCTAGTAATATAATAGTACATTTTTAAAAATGCAAACCTGAGTTATAATATACAGTATGAAATCCCTTTAATAGAAGTAAAAACAACTAAATATTAAAAATACTTATGGGGAATAAAGATAGACAAATAAGAATTTATAAAGAAAGAAAGTAAAGAACTAATAAATCCTGAATTCAAGAAAATGGCTACCTGAGATATGGGGAGGATGTCCAGGGGAATGGAGTAGAGTCATGTGATTGAATAACAGGTCACTGCCAGGAACATAAGTTTTGTTTTAGATGTGGGGGTCACAAACAGGACAGTGACCTTACAAACACTAAATAAAAGCAGGTCATATACAGACCATTAATGAGAGAGTATCAGGAAATAAGAACTATGATTAATCTAATTCTGGACAACTGAAATCCTAGAGGTTCTAAAAAAATTTGTAAACCCAAAAATTGACTTTGCCCAGTTCACATCTATTTAATAATTATACAATGCAGTATTTCCAATGAAAAGTCTTAAAAAAAAAAATAGGAAGCACCAACAAATACAGTTATTCAAACAGTTATTCAAGACTTTTACTTTGTATTTTATTTATCTAATTGAAGGAACTGCCTGGAAGTATGTGAGTGAGTGGTGAGAAGAGAAAGAAGCTTGCAAACATCAAGGCTGAAGGAAGACAGATTTCCCTCAATTGGCACAAATGTAGAGAGAACTGGAGGCAGATAGAGGAAGAATTTAATTTGCCTCTCTTTAAAACAACCATATTTAAAGAAGTGATACTAGTTCTCTCTGAGAAGGCAAATGTAGAATAAATATCTGTTTAAAATCAATTTAGTAAAAAACTTTCAAAACACTTTATTTAGAGAAGAAGGTCGACTTCAACTTCTCATGATGAATTGTGTGAGCCTCATGCCTTCCCTTCCTGTTCACCATGAAGTGGAAACAGTATTTGCAACTCCCACTGCAGGTTAAGGGTATGTCAGATGAAGGGGCAGCGAATAAGGAGAGAGAATGCAATCTGTAATAAAGTCGCCTGGGGAAAAAATTGTCCTGGAAAAGCTCGTTATTACAGATAACAAATGCTTAATAATTAAGAAGTATTTAAAAACATTTTTAATATGAATTATTCACAATAATACTGATATGTGTATTGATTAATACCTTTTATTTTTTACAATTTTCATTTAAGCTATTAGTTTAACTCATATGTATATTTTTTAATGTTATTTATTTTTGAGAGGGCAAGCAGGGGAGGGGCAGAAAGAGGGAGACAGAGAATCTGAAGTGGACTCCACACTGACAGCAGAGAGACCGTTGTGAGCTCGAACTCACGAACACGAGATCACGACCGGAGCTGAAGTCAGACACTTAACCAACTGAGCCACCCAGGCACCCCAAACTCTATATTTTTTAATGTAGAAAGCAGTACTCATGACTGATATGATGGAAGAATCCACACTAGCAGTAAATGATAAATTTCAGTAAATTTTCCTTTCTACTTTCTATGTATTAGTGAGTAATAACAGGCCAAAAGTCATAACACAGGACAAATTTAAAAAGCAGCCATGCTAATGTTAATTTCATATTCTATTAATAAATAGCTATTCAACTTTAAAGCATTTGAGATTATAAGTTATTTGTTTATTTCTTTTTTAATACATTTTATGGTAAAATCCACACAACGCATAAGAACCAAAGAGAAGAGCCTGCCTGCTCTATACTAAGCACTATACTAGGTGCATTATTTAGTGGAGACCCTCTTGGCCACTGCTCTGTACATGTTTTAGTCTTACTTTAGAGGGAATTTTAAAACCATGATCATTTAATATCCTAGCCCACACATGACTGAAGGCAACTTCAGAAAGCAGCTAGGGAATTAGGGGTGGTGAATGCTTGTGCTCTACTCCTAATGTTTCCTCCAAAATGGAGAGATGAATACATTTGCTAGGCCTCTTGCACCACATCAAGTATCTCTGCCTGAATGATTTCCCAGAATCATGAGACTAGCATGGTCTAGGCAACCCAGGAACTTGCTCCTTCTTTTCCTGAGCAGCCCACTGGGAACATACATTCTACTTTGCTTCTCTTTGCCCTATTTTTATTTTATTTTATTTTATTTTATTTTATTTTATTTTATTTTATTTTATTTTATCTTATTTTATTTTAATGTTTATTTACTTATTTTGGGAGAGAGATAAAGGGCGAGTGGGGGAGGGGCAGAGAGAGAGAGAAACAAAGAATCCCAACCAGGCTCTGCGAGGTCAGTGCAGAGCCTGATGCGGGGCTCAAACCCATGACCTGTGGGATCATGACCTGAGCTGAAATCAAGAATGGACTAACCTCCCAGGTGCCCCTGCCCTCAATTTTAAAGGAGGCAAGCTCTCTGCTCCTGGAGAAAGGAGGGGGTTAGAGAGACCTGTAATTTGGAGGGCACGTGGGCATGTAAACCGAGGGGACAAGTACCTGAATCCCTGCATCTTCCCTCTGAGCCTTCATATGCACTCTTTCCTCAGCTTGGAACAGTCTTCCTTATCTATTCACCTGGTGAACCTACTCAGGGACAACTTTACCTGCCATTAAACTATGATCCCTTAATCCCCGGTTCCTCCTCTATTAATAACTACCTTGCTTTATTTTAACTTCCTGTTTCACTAATATAGACTGTTAATCCATATAAAGGGAGGCATTATGCCCATCTTGGTAAAAAACGTATCATGTCTTCAAGGCTGAAGATAGGTCTAGCACTCAATAGGTGTTTATCTTAGTGAAACTGTTCCTTGCATCAAAGTGAAACCTATGCAGACACGGTAAAAATCAGAGCTCACACTTTTTGAGAGCTTCCTATAGACCTCACTGTGAACCAGGGACTGTTCTAAACACTTTTACATAGAACAATTCACGTAATCCTCAGAACAAAAACATAAAGTAGGTACAAATTGATCCACAATCCTTTTCCAAAAAATCATGAGGCTGGATTCCATAATCATAAATATTTCTATTTCCGCAGGAAAATATATGAATATTCAAACCAAGACATGAGACAAAAATAACACATACCTTCCTGTCAAGTCATTGTCATCAAATGAATTCAAGTAGGTTAGGTTTTGCTGCCTAACGGTTATGAAAATTTTTCATTTATTTTTTTGTTTATTTATTTTGAGAGGGGGTGCCAGTGGGGAAGGGGCAGAGAGAGGGAGAAAGAGAATCCCAAGTGGGCTCCTCTCAGTGTGGAGCCAGATGCGGGGTTCAGTCTCAACGATTGCAAGACCATGACCTGAGCCAGTATCAAAAGTTGGAGCCTAACTGACTGAGCCACCCAGGCACCCTGGACATGTTTTCGTTCTGAGAACACTTCTGGATCTCATTTTATGGATGAGAAAACTCTGGCATGGAGCAGGTAAATAACTTCGCCAAGATTACACAGCTAGTAAATGGACAGTTCTGTAGCCAGAGCTTCTGGGGAAGCACTATCCAACACTGCCTCACAACTAATTTGATCTGCCCAGGTGTGAACAGCAAACTCTACAAGAGAATCAAATTGTTACTTCTTAGATTCAGATTTGCCTCTAATCAAGTGATACTTGGGAAAATGGGTTGGGTTACTGTACATAAAGAAGGCTGCCCAGGCACGCCCTTTATCAGGGCCATGGTGAAGGGTCTAGTCTGCTTAAGAGGCTCACAGATGGCAAGACAGTGACTGCACCTTTAGCAAAACATCCACTGAATAATCTTAGGAAGGCAGAGGGCAGACAGGCAAGAAATCAGACTGGAAAGAAGTAAATTAGTGCCAGTTCTATCTGCAATGCTATTTTGGATATCTGGGTGCTTTGGTGTTAGAACAAAATGGTAGATGAATGATTTGTGAAACACGAAAACAAATGGTCAGCAAGTTGCCCTTTGTGTTTATCTGTGGACTCAAGTGAGGCTAAGTTATAGAATACAGGTATGCATTTCCTGACATCGTGACTTTTAAAAGCACCCCGATCTAACATTAAGCTCTCCAAGGGAAAAAATAAATAGGAGATTCAGTCAATGAAAACATTAATAAAATGAAAAGATTTGTCTTTTCCATATGAAATATAGCACATTGAAGGCATAGAGCACACAAATTCATATTTTGCAAGAACATACAGATGTTGAATGACAAACTGCTCCATATGGCTGAACAGTTGGTTCTAAATTAAAATAATGGCATGAGGTGAGGGAGGTTTAGAAATAACATTAAAATCACTACATGCTGTACTAATGATGCATGCAGCAGCCATGGCTATGGGGGAAAGGCACTTTTGCTGATGCAACACGAACAGCTCTGTGCAGCATCTATGTCGGCTCAAATGAAAAAGAGATGGGAAATAATAACATCAAAATGCACAAAGAAGCAGCTACAGTAGGTATTAAAAAGAAATTGCTATGTAGAGAAGAAATACTTGATAAACAAGGATCTCAGAACCCCCAAATAAATGCAAATATGGTCTAACCTTAATATCACTACTTATTTCTCTTCATCCTCCAATCTGAGGTTTATGCCTAGGTATCACGTCAGAGAATAAGCTTCTCAGCAAATCTGGCATTCTTCACAGCCCGCCAGCACTGCAGTATTTTCATACTTCTCATATATTCCTTACAAATTATAGAAAGCAGCTGCATTCTTGGCAGAAAGCTGTATTATGCAAGTGTGGAGTTACCACAACATGATATTAAATAAGATTAGCTGTTTCCATTTTCACCTGGTGAGGATTCTGTTCAGTATTTAATTCCCTCATTCTTGACCTTTAACGCTTACATCCAATAAGGAAAATTTGAAATAAGGCACGTGAAAGAGTTTGTGTATGAGGATTCTAATCTTACAGTTTTATAACATTTTAATGAGCAACCAGCAAATGCTTTGATCCTGGAACAGAAAAAGTGAGATACACATTTCAACAACGGTCTATAAATAGAATTAAGAGCTTTAAATTATGCATTCCACACCGAATACAGTGCTTGGGACATGATAGTCCCTCAATTAATATTGTTGAATGCATGTTAGAATGAGCAAGTAACTAAATGAATGAATGAACAACTCTCAAAATCCCCAGTAGTGCCTAGCACAGTAATCGTACAAAATGGCAACCAATAAATGTTTGTCAAATTAAATTGCATGACATGCAGCCTTTGTGGCAGCCATGGAGACGTGCCATTTGGGTCAAGTTGCTTCCAAGAGTGAGTTAGCCTCCCCATTCAGGATCCACTGCATCATTCAAGCTTATGCTCTCCTCTGACTGTCCCCAACCAAATGGTTGGGCATGGCTGGGACACCTGAGAGGCGTCGTTTCTGCCTAGCAGGCAGTGCTTGTTCTGCCTCCCCACCAGCGCTACAAGGCTTTCTGAGAACTTCACTAGTCTCAGGTTCTTCCTCCCAACCCTCTTGCCTTCCATTCACAGCTGTCAGACCTATACTGCAGTCTGAAGGCCTGTCGTATCTACTTGAACTCTCTTACCCTTTTATCTTTCTTGTGAGTTTTCTCTTATAAATCTCTTTCACTTCTAAATCTGTCTTATGTCTGCTCCCCAGGAGACTGAAAGGACACAGCCTTCCAATGATCACTATCATCCCAGCCCAAAGAAGCACAGAGCTGATTAATCCACATCTAGATGTAAATTAGTTAAGTGCATGACCTTATGAATAAGTAACGTTTTATAATATCTAAGTCTACGTTCAACAGCTGACCCACATTCTAGGTTTCTTTTTGTTTTCTTGGATGCAGTTTTTGGCTTTAAAAAGCAATAGGACAGGTTTCAAACAGATGGTCAAATAAATGGTTAATATATTACAACCCAACAGACAATTTTTTATACCTCATTTCCACATACTCTACATAAAATAATTCTACATCTGAAGACCTGAACTCTTAGTAGTCTCGCTGTATCTGCAGTTCCACCTTCCACAGTTTCAGTTACCCGAGGCCAACCACTGTCCGGAAGCAAATGGATACTCCTTCGGACGTAGTCTCAGAAGGTCAACGGTAGCCTAACGTTGCGTCACAATAACTACGGCATTCACCTCACTTTATCTCATCGTGTTGGCATTTTATCATCTCACGTCATCACAAGAAGAAGGGTGAGTACAGTATAATATGATATTTTGAGAGAGAGAGAAACCATATTTATACAACTTTTATTATAACATATTGTTATAATTATTCTATTTCATTATTAGTTATTGTTGTTAATCCCCTACTGTGCCTAGTTTATAAATTCGACTTTACCAGTGGTATGTATATATGTATGAGAAACAACAGAATATCTACAGGATGCAGTACTATCCCCATTTTCAGGCATCCACTAGGGGACTCGGAATCCCCCGCGAATAAGGGGGAAGCACTGTTAAATAAAACACATTGGAGAAACAGCCTGGTATGACGATCCTTAGTAGGAAAACAAAATCAGCCTGCATTTTATACCTCCTAAGGCAGAACACCCTCTCACATGATGTCTCATTTCTTCACAAAAACCCTCCAAATCTTAAGGTTAAAAATCTCAGAAATTCTGAAAAGTTACCTGCCCCAAGTAAAGGACAGAGGCAGTATTTAACTCAAATCCACATGACTACAAGTCCAGTACCTCTTTCCACTATCTAATATTGCCCCTTATCAACATATAAAGCTTAATTTTTTTTCAATGTACTTTTCAACTCATTATTATACTGGCTCTCTTGTTGCAAGAAAAAAAATATTTCAGTCATTCTCTTATCTCACTTTACCTCTTGATTTCATTTGAAACACAACAAGATTGGGAAGAGGTAGAGAAAAAGTATTTATATATTATAATATATACATATACATATATACAACTAGAGCAGACAAACATATTTAAGTTTGTCCCAACGATTATTTTATAATATATCTCTATACTTATCCTATCTGGGCTAAATTTTAAGTACTTCACTTCATTCATTCTAATGCTATTGATTAAATGAACAAAACATAAAAACAACAACAACAAAAAATCCCAATTAAAAACTCTGTGTTTATGTCTCTTAGAGCTCAAGACCTCCACCGTTGGTTGGCCTTATGATTTGCATTCACGGTATGTGTATTTGTTATGCTTATTTTGTGGGCATGGGTGAAAGAACACATACATTTGGCAGGGTAAATTTTACAAAAAGGAGAAATTTTACAAAAATTCGTTTCCTTATTATCCCAATAATTCCTCATGGGTGACAGCTCCTCAGTGGCCCTGGCAGTGAGGGGGAGAGTGTCATCACATGACAAATGCTGCTGAGCGCTGCCTTCTGTTTCTTTTCCCAGGAGCACTTCACCTTTCATGATGTATCTGAGAAATTAGAGTTTGTTTTGGAAAAACAGTGTCTTAAAAAAAAGGGTTGAGGGGAGAGAAAGAAACGCAGTGATCATGACGTTACCACGAAAAATTGTTGCAAACAAGTTGTAGATGTGTAAATTCTGGCCTTTTCCTTTCCATCGTAGCCTAGGCCTACTATTCCTGAGCCATCTTTCAGGGCCTCCTTGAAAGCAGAACGTGGCAGGATAAACTTGCTCTAGCTAAGATCAGCCCTTTCTGTTCTCTGAGAGTCAATATTCAGCTACAGATTCTTCTGCCAAAAACACAAGTATTAAATTACCTTCTGCAGAACTTCTGTAACTGCTTGGGTAGTGTAAGCTATGGGACTGTAACACGTTGTGCATTGAAGATGGGACGTCTTACTACTTTTTACAAGCATAGAGGACACAGAGTACTTTTGGTTTATGCCAGAATGGAAGAAGCCACCAAAGGGCTCAAAGAAAGGATACCTAGGTATGTAAGTTGTATTAAAAAATTCTGCCCCCTCACACTGGCGCTTCCACTCCTGTAACATGACAGTGTATGACAAGCATGGACATGTGGCTACACATCTGGGAAATGAAGGAAAGGGCTACACAAACACAACTCACTCCAAATATTCTTAGAGGACATCAGTACAGGAGAAGTAGATGTACTGGCAAAAGTACGTGCAAGTAAATTTACAAGCAATTGTTTAATTTTACTCAAAATTTATAAACCAAGTTGAACATAACAATCCTAAAACGTGAAATAGTTTTCTTCCAGTTCACAAAAGTCATTACTATTCACATACATCCTCTGATCATCCTCTACAATGTTTATCAGACCTTCTCAAATCACACGTGAAAAAACAGAATGGCGTCCTCGTTTGTAGCTGCTGTTCAAATAAACACACATCGGGGCGCCTGGGTGGCTCAGTCGGTTGAGCATCCGACTTCGGCTCAGGTCACGATCTCGCGGTCCGTGGGTTCAAGCCCCGCGTCGGGCTCTGTGCTGACAGCTCAGAGCCTGGAGCCTGTTTCGGATTCTGTGTCTCCCTCTCTCTCTGACCCTCCCCCGTTCATGCTCTGTCTCTCTCTGTCTCAAAAATAAATAAATGTTAAAAAATTTTTCAAATAAACACACATCACTAGTGAAGAAAGGAGGAGGCAGAGAGAAGTGAGCTTGCCATTGACAGAGTTCATAAAAGAACCTAGAATTGAATCAACTTAATAAGTGGTTACAGAAAGCTTCCTACAGGTAACTACAAAGTAAGACAAGCACCTGGCTTTTAGAGAAGTGGGGAAAAATTAATAGAAAAATCTCTCAAGGCAGATCATAAATACAACTGAGTACAAAGTGCCATGAAGATTTAGAATAGGGAAACATAACACGTGATTGTAGGGGAATCCAGACAGGCTTCACAGGAAAGCCTGTGTCTCCCTGTCATTCTGCCACTTTTGAAAAGATTATTTTAACTTGAAAAAAGTATAGAAATCTACAAAAAAGGTAAGAATGACAGCAAATGTCACCTCTTTCCTTCCTGTGGCTCAATAAGTCTACCCTCTAGAAATATATCCTCTCAACAATTTGGTACCTAGTTTTTAAAAAATTTTTATGCTAGATATATATATTTAAAGTAGCATACACACATAAGTCACTTAAAATGGAACAACACATATTATTGTACGACATGACACGTTTGTTTAATTTACTATCCTGATATCCTTTTGGATGGCATATAGAAGGGAACAAGTTGACAGAGGTGCTCCTTCTTTGAGATGCCCAAGGCGATCACGACCTTACCGGACACTCTTGCAAACCCTTTAATGGAATTTCTCAGCAGGAAGATAACTGAGAAAGTTCTTATCTAAGAACATATTAGAAGGCTACCCCTGATCTGTCTAGATCCACCCTGTCAACTACAGTAGCCACTAGACACATTTGGCTATTTGAATTTAAATTTAAATTAAAAGTTCAGTTCCTCAGTCACAATAGCCACATTCTAAGTGCTCACTCAATGGCCATACGTGTCTGTGACCACTCCTTTGGACATCACAAATACAGCATATATTACCATCTTTGCAGAAAGTTCTATCAGACAACATTCATAGTAAATCAATCTTTTTATTTCAGCTGACTGGAGAACAGAAGTTAGTCACAAAGACTACATGGGTGACTAATGGAGAAGAAAAATGAAGGCCACCCACATTTGGAAGGCTCCCTCCGTACGCAGGTGAACCACACATAGTTGGCACTGATCACTCTGAAGCCAGAATGCCTCTGGACGTGTGAAAAGGGATGCCTGATAGCGGATGGACTCATGGCCTTCGGGTGACACCTTATTGATTGTATCCTTTCACTCATGATTAGTTACCATTGGCTGATTTTACTAATGTATGTTTGTTTTGTATGTTACTAGCCATAGTCTGATGCTATCTCTCAGGTTAAGATCTATGTTTCCAGAATAGTATTCAATTTAATGAAACTGAATAGTGTGGATGCACTATATTTAATCATAAATTTATTGATAAGATATTTAGGCTGCTTCAAATGTTTTGCTTTCACACATACCACTGCAATGAATGCTCACACATGTAAATCTTTCATATACACAGACAATTATTTTGTTGGATAGAATGCTGTAAGTGGTTTTGCTGCATCAAGGTTATGAACATTTGTAATTTTAATAGAGACTGCAAATCACCTGTCTATGGAGTTGTATCAATGTATCCTCCCTCTAATGATACAGCAAAGGCCCTTTATCCATACTATTTCCATCACTGGATATTATCTGTCTGATTAATTTTTGCTAATATGATGGCTAATACGATGCTTTTCCTTCATCATTAGTGAGGCCAAGGATCTATTTACATGTTAATTGGCTATTTGAAGATCCATAAATTGTCTTTTCATGGCCTTTTTATGTACTTTGCCATTTTATTTATTAATATTTATAGGATAGTTTGTCTTTTGATGGTTGATTTGTAGAAAGTTTTGGTTTATTGGTATTACTTTGTGTTTTATGTGTTACAAATATCTGTCTTCCTCCACACCCCTCCTCCCATGCCCCTCACAGCTTCTGCCTTTTAATTTGGTTTAAATTTTCATGTAATCAAATCTGTCAGTATTTTCCTTAAGATTTCTGGGTCTAAAGTCTTTCTTAAGAAGTGGTTCCCCCATTCTAAGGTTATAAACATATCCTTTTCCTTAAAACTTTTAATATTTTCCTTTTTTTACACATAAACTGCAGTCTACCTGCAATTTATTTTTGCATATGGTGAGAGATAAGACTGACTTAATTTTCTTACAAAGAGGTAGCCAATTGCTTCAGTATCATTTTGGGGGGGGGAAATGTCATTTCTTCAAGTCTTTAAAATGTCACATTTATCATGTATTATAAGTATATTGTATAAACACTTTATAAGTATTTATAAATAAGTATTTATTTATAGGTATCTTATAAATACTTTAATCTGCTTCTGGCCTATTTCATCTTAATTATCAACTTACCTACAGTTTTCCATCTTCCAGATTACAAAAAGTGCATGGACTGTATACCTCTTCTGCTCAAAATTTTCAGTGGCTTCCCCTTACTTGGAATAAAATCCAAAGTCTTTAAACAGCCCATGAAGTTGTGATCTGACCCTTGCCCATATACCCAACTTTAGCGTTCACCACCCCTCACTCACTCTTGACCAACACAAGCCAATGATCCTACAAATAAGGGAATAAAATGGTCCTTCTATGCTTCAGGGACACCTCAAGCTAACATCCACCTCAGGCCCTCTGTATCTGCTCTTCCCTCTGCCTGATTGATACATTGTAACTGCAGTTATCTGCATAGTAGCATTTCATTAAGGTCTCTGCTCCCATGTTACCTTCTTTCTTTTTTTCACTCTGATTTATTTTTCTTCAGGTACTTACCCTACTTCAAGTACTTACCCAGTAGAATTGCCCTTCATTCTATTATATATTGTTTATCATCAAACACCTGAACTAAAATATAAGCTCTATGAGACCACGGGGCTTGTTTTAAATTCACTTTTTTTATCCTCAGAACCTAGAACAGTGCCCGAAACACAGTAGGTGCGCAACAAATATTTGTGGAAGAAATGAGTAAACAAATGAAGATGTATATAGCTTGATTATGGATATGGATGAATGATCTTAATACATAATCCCAAAGGGCAAAACTATTTTTGGAATTACTCACTTTTCGCTGTTTTACAGAGTCCAATTTTATGAGCCAATATGAAGCCACTTTTGTTTTATGATACCTCCAGTTATCAATGATCTGTTTTGGGAGAGAAAGATTAAGAAACTTAATCTAAAATTTTCCTTAAAAGTAACAAAAGAGAAATAAATGGGGTGAAACCAATATTATTAATTTGTGAAACGGAAGCACTGTAATATTACTTGCAACAAAGAATGTTTACTTTCATAAAGACATGCCATCTGAATCCAAAGTTTTCTCTTCTTTGCTGTTAAAAGCACACAGTCTCTAATAAATGAAAGTCAAATGTCTTGAGGTACATAAGATTTGGGAAGAAGCCCAAAACACAGATTTTCCATTTTAATTTTAAGAGCTCTATTTACACAGCACCCATAGTAACAGAATATTGAACAACACATTAAAAGATAGCCCATATATAATCTATTATCCCTTTGTTTTGTTTATTGGGTTTTTATTGGTACAAAGCTTCAAAATTTCTGAATATATATTCCAGTAATACATACTGTAGCAAACAGATTAAAATATTTGCTGTGTATGGTGAACATATAGTAAACAGTCTAATGTCTTATAGAATTATTCGTTACATTTTATTTATACTCTCTATTTTTTGTTTTCTTGGTTTTTTGTTTGTTGTTTTGATAGTGCATGTGCACGGGGGAAGGGCAGAGGGAGAGGGAAAGACAGAATCTTAAGCAGACTCCATTCCCAGCATGGAGCTGGATGTGGGGCTCGATCGCACAGTTGCAAGATCATGACCTGAGCCAAAATCAAGAGTTGGATGTTTAAACAACTGAGCCACCCAGGTGTCCCTATAAGCCCATATATATTCTTTATAAAATAATCACATCAGCCACAAATATTAGTTCTACTCTCTATCTAATTTTTCTTCTACCTAATTCAAAAGGGTGGTATGTAGCTAATATCTCTAAGTAAAATTTTTGTACAAAAACTTTGTTTTTACCCAGAACTTGATTGAATAAGATTAATATGTAAATAAAAACAAATGTACATAAAGCTTTATAATTAATGTTCACTTTTCCTCCTTTTTCCTCAATGTAACAAATATCTTTGTAAGCAAGATATCATTTTCACTTTTTAAAAGATATATATAACAATACCATGAATAATACTTGGGGGGTTTTGCTTATAACTATGTCATGATTACAAAATAGAAATTGCCACTATTAATTTTTTAGCTAATAAAGTTAAATTTTTATTATTATTTTGTTTGTTTCTAGACAGTTCCTTTAGATAGGTCTAAAGTAATGCTAAAACATGAAAAAGGCCAAGTGCATTGTTGTGGTTCTTATCCTACAACTGGCCACTAGATGGTGTCTTCTTCTCTGGAACAACAACAACAGCAACAACAACCACAAAAAACCCAAAAAACAAAAACCCACCAAAACCAAAACCAAACCAAACAGAACAGGGAAACCAGAAAACAGCCTTCTGTTACTGGGGGATTATCTAAGCATGTGAATTTGAAATAGATGTTTAAATGAAATTAATCTGTGACTGAAGAAATGCTCTTTCACCAGAAATATCTAAAAGTTGGACATTCTTTCTAAAATAGAAGTAAAAGTCCTTGACTTTAATATGAATTTTAGGACTGTGTCATTTTAGAATGTTCCACTGGGTGGTGCAAATGTGTTTATAACAAGAAGAACCCCCAACATAAGCCATTTCAAAATCTGACCACCACCAAAACCATTCAAGGAGCCACATTCAAATATTCTTGATATTTTATACTGAGGGCCCTACTTTTTTCATTACAATTCCTTCCATGTTAGATCCTTCTAAATCTTTACAGAAGGAGGCTTAACTTGGTATTTTTTTCATCATTACGAACAGTAATTATTTAACACTAATTATTCTCACTTATGAGGCAATTTCATCATTTTAATATTAAAACAGGACTATACGCTAAAAGATATTCTGCTTTATTGATATGGTGATCTCACTGCTCATAAATCATAAAAATTAAAATAACCCCTGTATTTTCTAAAGCTTGTGGAGGTTGAAAAGAACATTAAGTTTACCATGACATTCAGAATGATGCTATCAGGAAATAAATTTTAATATTTTAAGAAGAACAATAAAAAGGTGCAACCACCTTGGAATTTCATACGTTAAATACTCACATCTTCTATCAGAAGTAATGATTCTGCATCTGATTTTCCTGGAAACCGGATCTTCATGTCCTTGAGGACAAATAAGGTCTGACTTGTTAGATGGTCTTCTTGTTCCTTTGTTCTCGGTTGCCGCAAAGACTCACTCTTAAATTTGAAAGAATACAGATATTTGGAGGGGGTCTTATTTCATTGTGCCACTATAATCTGAAAGATATTTCTAGGTAAAAATGATGCACTTTTAATTTTAAAAAAATAACAAAAAGAAAAAATTTTTTTTACATTTATTCTTAGGATTAAATGGATATGATTTTCCAAGAATGTCTTTCACACTTCCACACAGTTGTAGTTTATTTAGCACAAAACACTAAAATAAAATGTAAGTGTTTAAAAAAGACTTCCTGGTCTGTTCCATTTGTTCCATATACCTTATGCAATTCTTGATTAGAAAAAATAATTATTGATAGTTACCAAATGAAATTCATCCATTTATATTTTCTAGACTTTTCTCTTTGGGAACATAATCCACATTAAATAAACAAATAAATTCCTGGCCTATGTGTAGGTGCCTTGAGATATCTATTTGAGCACCTACAACTACGCCTGGTTGCAAAATAAGTTCACTGACCTCCTTAACACTGAATCTCTGGGATGCGTGCTAAGGAGGGAATATGCTGTATGTTAACATGAAGAAAACATTATGAACTATGTTATACTTCAGTAGCCTAAGGATAAGTTATCAATGGTTTGTTTGTTTTTTTAACCTATTAATCAATCAGCCCATTAAGGAAAATTTACTATCCAACAAATCCCCCCAAATTTACATATATACTGCACAATACACTGCAAGGTGATACATTTACTCAGATGATTTTCAACAAAATTACCCTAGACCATCAGCAAATGGACATAAAACGTTATTCTCAGTGTCCATCCTCAAGTTCTATGATATAGTAGAGTCTGCTTTTGAAGAACTCATACTAAGCTATAGGCTAAGTTGGATGAATAACTCAAATTCCAGAAGACCATGAGTTGAATTATAGAAAGGATCTGAGGTTCAACCTGTCCTCCTCCCCACTGATCCCTTTACCACCTAAATCCTGAGTGTAGTGCTTCCTGTAATCTCGGAGTGAAATAGATGACTTACCATCTGAGAGTTAGTAGAGCTGGCTTCATTAGTGTGAGGCAGATGCCTCATGTAGGAGGAAGCACGGTTTAAGGAATGCGACCGAGACCCTGAAGCCGGCCGGGATGCTGATATCATTTGTTGAGCAGAAAACGGCCGGTTGTCTGCACTGGAAGGTGATTGAGAAGAGATGGACCGAGGGCAACTGACTGAACGCCTAATAGAGCCTATTATGATGGAGAAGAGGGATGATAGTACAGTAGCGAGTTAGAAGTTTCCCACTTCATTGGGTTCATTTAAACTAACAATTAGACCACATGGTAGCAGGATGGCCATAAATGTAAAAAACATAGACATCATCATGAGAATATGAGTTTGAAGTTAATTCTTCAATATAAACAGTAAATTTGGTGCAGAACCCCTGTCATGTATGAAGAATGGCAACCATGAGAACAATTCTTAAACAGTTCTGTTCTTGAAATGTGACATAAAAGAACCAGAAGGAAGGAAAACTAACATTTATGGAGCATCTTCTATAAGCCAGGCATCTTGCCTGGTGATACACTTTTATCTTAATCCTCACAGAAACCCTCTGAAGTAGAAATCTCCATCCCCTGGAGGTTCAGAGGAAGAACTTTCTCAAGGCCACATGATGAGAAAGTGGCAAAGCTCAGGTTTAAGTCCTGACCTACATAACATCAGTGTCCTCCCTCTTTCTAAAGCATTACGCCATCTACTATCTTTGGATTAGACTGACAATTTATTAGAATAATCTGTGTATAGGTTAAAAATAGAATACTTTATAGCAAGATTCATAGGGAGGGATGCAAAGGAGTCTAGAGAGTGGCCAGGATAAATGGATGTTATATTTCAGAAACTATGAAAAAAATAAATAAATAAAACAGAAGAAAAACATAAAGAGTATCCTAATGGAGTTTAAGTATATAATTGGTTATTACAAGAGTGGGACTAGACAGATAGTCTTCTTACTCACAGGACAGAAAAAAAAAATAGGTTTAAATTCCCATAGTAAAGATTTAAGTCAAGAAAAAAAATGTCTGGATCTAGAGGATTATCAGAACAAACTAGGGAAAACCCTAGAATATCTTCCCCGATGCATATTGAGACCATTTATGAAAGAGAACCAACTGTTCCAGGTAAATTTTGATTCCTTGCACAGGGAAATAGAATATCACTCAATAGTATACATTTATATCCTTTTTAGTTCATATATTCTTTATACCCTCTGTTCTATATTTTCTCTCTGCTTGGGGAATATATCAGTCTTCACTAATTAAATAATTTAATAAAACTCACATGAAGGCAGGTTGAATACCCAAATAATTCTCTTCATTAGCTGTTGAAAAAAATTTAAACCTTTATAAAGTCAATGGACATAAACCTTATATTTAGGGATGTATTTCTAATGGATATTTTGAGTACACGATAAGCCTAAAACCATGTGGTTCTGGAAAGTACAAAAAAGTATACTCATTAAAGCTTATTACAAAAGGTGTTTAAAAAAAAAAAACTTCCATTTTTTCTAACTATTAACTTTCTTCTGAACTTGAAAGTCGTATCTTTTTTTGGAAAGGACTATGCTTCTAGAAAAGGGCTGTGTCGGGGCGCCTGGGTGGCGCAGTCGGTTAAACGTCCGACTTCAGCCAGGTCACGATCTCGCGGTCCGTGAGTTCGAGCCCCGCGTCGGGCTCTGGGCTGATGGCTCAGAGCCTGGAGCCTGTTTCCGATTCTGTGTCTCCCTCTCTCTCTGCCCCTCCCCCGTTCATGCTCTGTCTCTCTCTGTCCCAAAAATAAATAAACGTTGAAAAAAATTAAAAAAAAAAAAAAAGAAAGAAAAGGGCTGTGTGGAAAACACACCACTGCTCAACCTTCTGCCAAGAAAACACAAAAGTGTGTGCTACTCCTACGCCTTGGTCCTGCTCTCTTTGAGGGCTTAAGGTGACAGTTTGGACCTGTATAACCTGATCACAGGTGCAGAAGGAAAAATATCCTTTCTCCTGAATCACCACAGATTCCCATTTTTCCCCTGCACACACTGGAAATTCAGACAGAATAATTAAATCACTAGACATGCCAATAAGTAGATAAACAAAAAATGGTTATAACTTGCATACACAAATTATGTGAGAAAATATTTCATATCGTTTTTCATTTATGAACATCTTATATCAACCCAAAATATATCTCTGAAACTATAGCAAGTTTGAATTTCCTAAGTTAACAAATGTTACACATAACCTGGATTTCGTCCTCCGTCATTAGCATTACTTTGGAGAGAAGCCTCAAGGAGCGTTCGTGGCTATTCCCTAGTGTAATATTAAAGACAGAATATAAAACAAATTTAAACCTTTGAGGTAATTCCTAATGACTATAAAAATAAAATATAACTAGTAAAGAAAAAGATATGTAACTGAATTAAGCTATGTTTAAAATGTGAAATCACACTTAAAAACATTTTTAATACACTATTTTTCTGATCTCAATTTACTAGCCTGTTGGTCTGAGAACAAAGAACACTCTCAGAGCTATAGAAATCCTAGCAACATATTCTCTACGCTATCCTCTGTCGACTCATGCTCTTAGGAATGCACACCTTAAGCAACTGAAGAGGGCTTTATTTTTTTCAACGTTTATTTATTTATTTTTGGGACAGAGAGAGACAGAGCATGAACGGGGGAGGGGCAGAGAGAGAGGGAGACACAGAATCGGAAACAGGCTCCAGGCTCTGAGCCATCAGCCCAGAGCCCGACGCGGGGCTCGAACTCACGGACCGCGAGATCGTGACCTGGCTGAAGTCGGACGCTTAACCGACTGCGCCACCCAGGCGCCCCTGAAGAGGGCTTTAAAAAAAAACTGATGAAATCTAGGCAGGACAATGTCAGTTTCCAAAAGAGAAACAGAGCCCTCCTTACCTATAGACATATTGAAAGTACTTAAGGCGTCTTTAAGAAAAAAAGGAAGTAATTGATAAAATAGCTTGCAAACTCTAGAACAAGTGCTCAATAAACATCTTAAATGAGTAATTAAATAAATGAAATGGAACATAATGCATTATGTTCCCTCCAAACACATAAACTCTCAAAGACAGGGGGCGCCTGGGTGGCGCAGTCGGTTAAGCGTCCGACTTCAGCCAGGTCACGATCTCGCGGTCCGTGAGTTCGAGCCCCGCATCGGGCTCTGGGCTGATGGCTTGGAGCCTGGAGCCTGTTTCCGATTCTGTGTCTCCCTCTCTCTCTGCCCCTCCCCCGTTCATGCTCTGTCTCTCTCTGTCCCAAAAATAAAAAAAAATAAAAAAATAAAAAAACTCTCAAAGACAGGACATATATTAGCATGTATATTTATGGAATAATTCAGTAAAAGAAAGTAAAGGAAAAAGAAAAGAAAGACCATTAAAAATCTTCATGGTAATTTGGTAAAAGAATAATTAAACATTTTCATGTTTGTGCTGTATTCCTTATGTTATGTGCCAAAGTATGGAAGGCCAGGTTTAAAATCCACGTAATACCAGGGAAATAACACATTAAACAAACCATTGCTGGAGATCAACAGAGGCTCACAGTTGTGTTTACTGCATGATTGAACTGGTCCCTTTAGTAGAGCCCTGGGACAACAGAGAACAAGGGAGAGACAGCAGAGATGGGAGTTAAGAAAAGCCCTGCACTGGAGTATCCAATGAGCCTGGGAAAAGAGCAATACCACACTGGACATTTGGGGATGAAAGAAGAATTGTGGACACCTCTGAAATCAAGGAAAGAATGAACGACAGAATGGAGGAGAGAGAAAATGTGAAAAGAAATAAAAGAAGAAAGAGAAAAGAGGAAACCAGAAAGAAGACAACACAGAAGCTGGTCGGCTACTCTCCTGAATACTTGCTGCAACCCAAAAGCCCTCACATAAGTGTTTAGCCCTGATGGAAATGAGGGAACAAAACTTTAACTATTTCACAATTCTGTGGGCTCACAGAATTGATGATCAAGTCAAATGCCTAGAGAGATACACATTTTTATAGGTGAGAATATAAACTAAAATGGGTGACCAGGAGGAAGGGAAAACGGGGAATGGAATGAGAGAACATCCTGTCTTAAAAGAGTATGAATTAAAAGAGAATTCTCTCTTAAAAGAGAATGAATTAGCAGATTAGCAGCCATGAGGCACGTTTTATAAAATCCATGCAAAAATCTAGCACTTAACAAAAACTATGAAATATAAGACAATGGACTGTAAGAGATCCTTGACTCAAACCTTTTGTTTTCTATCTACAGAGCCTGAAAGGGATCGTGGGTTGTGCCCAGGTCCGGTTAGGGAGGGAAGCGGGATAGAATCCAGGTCTCCTCACACACGACAAGGGTTCATTTGGCCCAAGGCCTTTTATTGAGTTCAGTAATTTCAGTTCCATAATTCTTCATAGAACAACTAAATTAGAAGAAATTAACTTACTGGATTGTTGAATTAACTTGTAGTGGTTGGACTGTTTCAGGTCATACGTAACTTGTTTTTCTCTTTTCTTATTTTGGTATTCTTCCTTTTCGTTGTCATCTGATTCCGAAGAGCTGCTGCTACTGTCATAACTGCTGTCACTGCTATAGTATTTCTGTCTTCTCATTACCTCAGAGCTCTCAGGCATGGAGGACAGAGGCTAAAATAGAGGGAAATGTGTTATTCTGTTAGAATTCAAAAAATTAACAAACTATTAGCATGATTAGCTACTATTTTTAATTTCCTGTTTATGCCTGCTGCTTTTCACAAAAGCCTGATAATCCCCCAAGTATGACTGCTACAGTGCTATTCACTAATTGTTCGTTTCTGCAAAATATTCCTTCTTAAATGATACAGTTCAGTCATAACGAGGAGAATGCTGTTTCTGCATGATTTGAATAAATGACCAGAGTATTCACACAGAATAACAAAATAAAAGAAAATATTTGATATGAAAATATAAAAATCAGAAACGTAATCATTCTGCATAACCACTTTTCTTCATTCCATACAAAGAGATTAGTTAATACTCATCAAAACACGAAGATGTACTTTTATTGTACCACTGATGTTCAGAGTCACTCAATAATTGTGTGTGGGGGGGCGCCTGGGTGGCTCAGTCGGTTAAGCGTCTGACTTCAGCCAGGTCACGATCTCGCGGTCCGTGGGTTCGAGCCCCGCGTCGGGCTCTGGGCTGATGGCTCAGAGCCTGGAGCCTGCTTCCGATTCTGTGTCTCCCTCTCTCTCTGCCCCCCCCCCCCCCCCCCGTTCATGCTCTGTCTCTCTCTGTCTCAAAAATAAATAAACATTAAAAAAAAATTAAAAAAAAAATTGTGTGTGTGAATGTATGTTGCTTCTGAGAGAGAGAGAAAGAGAGAAGGAGAGAGGCAAGGGGAAGAGAGGCAAAAAAGGGTAAGAAAGCAGCAGCCAGTTAAACCACTATAAGTAACATAAATCACTGTAAGTCGAGTAAGGTCACATCATAAAACAGAGTCTATGAACCTATCCACTCAGATAACGTATAACAAGAAGCAAGGTATTCCTCACAGGTCTAATTTGCTGTGGATATTTTCACAAATAAAAATTTTTAGTTAATTACCTACTTTCCATATTGGTCATGAACAATTCCTATCTTTTCTCATTTCTAACTATGACATATAGGTCTGGCCATAATGGAGTAACACTGCTTTTCATTGCCCATGCTACATAAAAAAAATTAATATAATGTAAAAATCAATATGGCATGAATTTTTGGAGGACAGGTGCCAAGAAGAAGGGAAAATCTGTAATGATTCAAAATGGTATTATGTTCCAAAATCTCCATTAGAATTACTGGTCTCCCAACCTCCCAATCAATATGTCTCCAATGATGCCAGCCGAAGGAATAAAAGGAAAGTGGGACAGCTTCACTTCAGAAAGAATGTGCACAACCAAGAACAAGACATTTTTCTGACTTAGTCATTTTAGGAGACTATTTATTATACAAACCATATGCCTCTTACTCCTGCTGGGAAAGGTGCCTGTAGTTGTATACTAGATTCTCGTTCTCTGTTAAACAAAAATGCTTTGATGTTAGCATACACCATAATGAAATCCTTGGTTACTGTGGGATTTCACTGAAATATCAAGGTATATCTTCTTGTGCATCAGTGTAGGATGAAAGATAAAGAGAGAAATAGCATTTCATGAAGTGCCTGGAATACACAGTGAGCCAAAGCATGATCCTCTTAAAGTTACTGCCTTTCCACAGGATGAAAAATAACAAAAGCAGGAAAGTAATTTCATACGCTAAGGTACCAACCTGTATTTCAAAGTATGCTTTCCTTTTGATAGTCTAATATTTACTGAGCACTGGCAATGTTCAAAGAGATATATATGCAAACACTGACTAGTACACAATCATCAAACATTCTGACAGTCCTGGGGAATATGGATTCTACAGGAAACACGTTTCTTCAGAAGTCTCACAGAACCAGAAGAAACACTGGCACGACCGGGCTTGCTAGTAATGCCCTCTTTCATGTAGGCAAACAGCTTTAAGGTTTCTTAAAGAGCTGACTACGTAATGAGTTATTTGATCCTATAAAGAATCACAAGGGGAAGCAGACAGCTGAACCTTTGTGTCATATGTGCACTTGGGACTTTTTGACCAACACACTGTTCAAGCAATAATTCATAAGAAGTCATAGCAGCATAAAGTTTGAACAGTGCCTTAATTACAAAATGGAATCTGTAAAGTGGCATTGACTTAGGACGCAAACCATACTACTTATTTTTATGTCCAATTTTATTATGAATTGGGTCAGACATAAAAATATATAAATAGCAGAAAGATTAGTAAAACAAATATTTATGTCCCTACCACTCAGCTGAAAAAAAAAAAGAACAATGCTAATAGCTAATACTTTATGTGGTATTTATTATTTATATCGTTAATTAATATTTCTTAGTTTCTCAAATAAGGGAAAATTATTATTTCTCCTAGTACGCATTTCATTTAACCTGCACTATCTTCAATTATTCTTCTACTATAAACACACTGGAAATTAATGTGTAGCATGTGATATCATCCCTTTAAAAAAATTTTTTTAACGTTTTTTTATTATTGAAAGACAGAGAGAGTCAGAGTGTGAGCAGGGGAGGGGCAGAGGGAGACACAGAATCCGAAGCAGGCTCTAGGCTCTGAGCTGTCAGCACAGAGCCCGACATGGGGCTCGAATTCACAAACTGCGAGATCATGACCTGAGCCCAAGTTGGAGGCTTAACCGACTGAGCCACCCAGGCATCCCTGTGATGTCATCCCTCTAAAAAGGAAAGCCTGCTTTGAAGTTTGGCTCAGCCCAGACCCTCAGTGTACATAAAGTTAAAAGTTATAAAAATGCTTTTACTTCAGACCGATTATGCAGCTTTCAACCACTTGGAAATATTACTGACATTAATAACTACAGAAACCAACCAATACATTTCATTTCAACAAATACAGTTAGTTTCCACCACTTGCCTAGAAATAAGAGGGGTTGAAAAAAATACATCATATGAATTCTGCCCTCCAGGAGCTTATATTTTTATGTGAATGAGAAGCCTTATTTGATGAGGCAAAGAAAAACATGACAGTAGAAGGCTGTCTCAGGGCCTTTGCATTTGTTGTTCTAACATAAATATTGTGTCCCTGAGTTGTCTCATAACTGGTTTGCTGAATTGCAATAATTGATACATAAAGTTTAAAAACTATTCACTTTTACAGATAGTCTAAAATATATCTGTTCCAAAGGCATTATCAACAACATCTTCCACAATTCTTCAGTATAAAGTACATTATTTCAGAAGAATGGTGCCTAAGATCCAAGGTCTCTGCCCTCCACCAGATACATATTTTTCACCAGATTCATCTTGCACTTTTACTCCTCAGGAATCTTCCATTTGAGTCATTCCAAATTCTTTCTTTTCTTTCCAATACTCTATGCAATGTCACACCTCCATGTCCTTGCCTTAAATATTTCCTCTACCCTGAACATCCTTCTGCTGCTCTTTTTTTTTAATGTTTATTTTATTTTTGAGAGAGAGAGCGAGAGAGATAGAGATAGCACGAGCAGGGGAGGGGCAGAGAGAGAGAGGGGGACAGAAGATCCAAAGCAGACTCTGTGCTCATAGCACAGAGCCTGACGTGGGGCTTGAACTCACGAACCGTGAAATCATGACCAGAGCCAGTCAGATGGTTAACCGATGGAGTGAGCCACCCAGGTGCCCCTCCTTCTCCTGCTTGTAAAAGATCAAAGCATTACTTATTTTTCAAGACCCAGTTTAATTGGCATTTCCTTTACGAGGCCATTCATAGTCTACCAATCCTTTTCTTCTCTACGTTAGTGTCGCCCTTTCCTCTCCCTTTATTACACCACTTGCCACAATATACGTGGGTTTTGGTGCACCTATTTTTTCTTCCACCAGCCAATAAGGTTTTGGTGGACACATTCAACAAATTTAACTAATGGTTTTTGACAACCTTCTAAGTGCCAGACACTGTACTAGGTGTTAGAGGTATAAAAATGACAACACGCTTCCTACCCTCAAAGAACTTACAAATTCATACTAAAGCAAATATGTACACAACTGTCACAGCTGCTCTACGAAGTGTTACTTGTGGCACAGCAGAAGAAGCAGAAGAAGGAAGTCTAACTAGGGGAGTGAGGGAAGATTACACAGAGGCAGCAAGGGGTCAGCTAGATTAGAAGGGGATCTCTAATCAGTCGAGTAATGAATGATTTTTTTTAATAGGAAGGCATTCCAGAGGCATGAAAAAAGCATGAAAACATGACAGAGCATGCTGATATGTGTAAGGACATAGAGATAGCTTTGTACTGCAGAAATATAAACTAAAAACAAACAAAAAACATATTTAAAAAAACAATAAAAAATGTTTCCAAGATTTTACAAACTCAATATTTTCCTACTCTACTAGCAAGGACTTTGACATATGAAAAAAAAAAAAAATAGCATGTAGCTATCATCACTAAAGAGCTGATGAAGGTAAAGCAACCACCTGCTCATTTCTGCCTGCATGACAGCTTCCCGTTTATTCCTACAAACCATACCTATTTTAACGAACACAATTTCAATGTTGCCGGGTCAACAATAAGTGGGACTTCCCATGAGGATCTCCAGAGTCATGATTTGCCTTATCTATAATGCTACACATCTCTGATCATTGTAAGTCTAGGATATGAGAAAAACGTAATACAGAATATAGAATAAAGGTACTAGTTCTAAGTCCCTCTTGGTCCTAACTTATAGGGTTTTCACTAGCATTAGGGAAAGAATAAAAAAATGAGGGAAACTATTAAAAAAAAATGAGGGAAACAAGAATGTAGAGGTACTGTACCTTTGGTCCTCGAGGCTTGACAGTTTTGCCCATCAGTTTTTCATCGTCAATTTCACATTGTTCCAGAAGATCTAAAATATCTTCCTCCTTAAAAACAAATTAAAATTGTGGTCACTAATGAACTCTAGAATTTTTCCAAGTTCATTAATCTCCATAAAATAGTGTACAACAAAGAGTCCTAGAGCTATTAAATGAAGATTGCTCAGATCAAAGGAGAAATAAACGGTCGTGGAAAAAATCTCTTGAAGAAAACTTCACTAAAATCTGGCAATATAAAAAATACATACCTGAAATCTATAATGTATTAATATCATAAATAAATGTATCCTTAGGTTCTAGTACACTACTAAAATCTTAGAGTACAATACTTCAATAAATTAGCCTATTGAACTTTTTAAAATTTCTAAAAGTACACTCTAGTTTCCAAAGCACAATTTCTTCAATTATTTCTATTTAATTAGTGCAAAATAATATTACAACTTCAGGCAGAAAATTGATGATTGGCCTAATAATTTCATTTAGAACAATCTAATGTTAGTATTTGGTTAATGGGCACAATTTAATGAAAATTCTTTCAAAATTTTAACTATTTTAACTATTTAACTATTTTAACTATTGCTCAAGAGTATCTTTATGAAAGAGTATCTTTATCAAAAGTTTTCATTCTATGGGCATAGTATCTTCTCTTATGCTCTTCTAGAGTCATTTTAAAGTCAAAGGGAAAAGTTATAAAACCATATACTGAAGTAGATGTTTGAGCAAACCAGAGAAATATGATATAATACCTACACTGAAAGAGGTATAATTTATGGTTTCTTTGAGTTATTTATTCAACCTATAAATATATCATATCTTCACTTATGTATTACGACATATTTCAGTGTCCCTTAAAAAAAGGTTTTTGAAAATATAGAAATCTCATGGTACAATGGAAATTTGTAAAATAAGTTACTCTTCATCCCAATCCAATAAAGTTTAGCTATTAAAATACCAAAATACTTTTGTTATAATGTTTTGATTAAATAATAATCCTACAATGAATTCCAATGACAGCAACACAAGATAATGAAAAAGAAACAAAGAGTTCGATTTCTGCTTAAGAGAAAAAAGGTCATAATAGCTAATACTTTCATTATAGCAGCTAGAAAAAGACAGATAAATTAAACAATCACATTTTTTTAAAGACATCAGAAAGCTGTGGTTTAAAAGGACTATAAAAGAAACTGAATACCAGAGGGGGGAAAGTTCTTGTAAGTAAGCAGACATGAGTAGCCACTTTCTACTTTGGGATCATTTGTCTAGTCTGCACACAGAAGGGCAGAGACCATGTCTATAATAGACAGAGAGATTCTAGTGGGATAAAGAGAATCCAACAGAGTTTTCGATGGTCATGTGGGCTAGTGTAACATCTAGAGGAGCCCCACAGAGCTGGGTCTCTCTGACAGCAATTTTAGTGAATATGTAGTGGAGTAGGAGGATAGAGGTATGTAAAAGTCAGTGCTACTCCTCTGCAACCTTCCAGATTTTAGATACTGATACAGAATGAGGTCTATAACAATCAATAAGTGACGTCTATCCTTGACACATTTGAAACAAGAAGCTAATAAAACTATTACAACCCAGCCTGGACCTAGTTCAACTTTTATTTACTTTACTTTACTTTACTTTACTTCATTTTATAGAAACAAATTTGGCATACAACATTGTGTAAAGACACATTTACATATTTAATATGAGCCTAGAGCCCAATTCACTCTGTGTCTCCCTCTCACTGCCCCTCCCCAACTCACGTGCGCACTCTCTCCCTCCCTCTCCACTTCAAAAATAAACACTAAAAAAATATTTAAAAAAATTATAAGACATTAAAAATAACAGGAAAAAGTGACACATGGACACATCAAAGTAAAAATGTTGAGTGAGGAAAAACAAAAAAAAAAAGCAGCTGGGGAAAAAAGACGTATTACATCCAGAAGGAAAACAAGAATAATGATGGTTGATTTCTGAATAGAAACAATAGAAACCAGAAGACATCTATAAAAGTGCTGAAAGAAAAAAAGCCTGCCAAGATAGAATTCTATACCCAAACAACCATTTAAGAAAGAAGGCAAAATGAAAGACAATTTCAGACCAAAAAAAAAAAAGGAGAAAATTAATCACCACCACACTTATGCTACACATGCGTCCATGTAGTTTTCTTTATATGAATTCTCCTTGTAATTTTCTCAATTTCCTGAAGCTCTGGATTAATGTATCCTATTGGTTTTGGAGAATTTTCCTCCATTATTTCTTCAGATATTTCTGCTTCATTATTTTGTGTTTGTCTCTTTATGGGACTCTAATTACATGTATATTAGATCATTGGACAGCATTCCATCTATCTTTGAAACTCTGTTCTGTTTTTCCTTTTTTTATCTTTTTGTGTGCTTCAGTTTGGATAATTTCCAACTGATATATCTCTGCTCTGACCAGTCTGCGATAAGCCTATCTGGTCGTTTCTTAATTTTTTATTGTATTTTTCAGCTCAGTATTTGATTGTATTTTGAAAAAATATTTTCAATTGTTTTTGAAATTTCATTTCTCTGTTGAAATTCTGCATCTTCCATTCATTTTATTCATTTTTAATCAATTTTATTTATATGTATATTTTCTTTAATATGTGTGTAGTATTTATTTTAAAATCCTTGTATGTTAATTTTAACATGGAGATCATTTATAGACCTGCTTTTTAAAGTGTTTTTTTCCTTTTTATTATGGGTCACTTTTTCCTGTTATTTTTAATGTCTTATAATTTTTTAAAATATTTTTTTAATGTCTATTTTTGAAGGGGAGAGAGAAAGAGCACGTGCACACCCGCAAGTGGGGGAGGGGCAGTGAGAGAGGGAGACAGAGTCTGAATTGGGCTCTAGGCTCATATTAAATATGTAAATGTGTCTTTACACAATGTTGTATGCCAAATTTTCTTCTATTAAAAAAATAAAATAAAATAAAAGGAATATGAAGGAATATGAAGTACTAAAGTAAGTTTCTTCAAACTGAAGACAGATAACCCTTGTTAGAGGCATGGATCTGCATGAAAAAATGAAGAATACAAGAAAGGGTATAAATGTGAATAAATAGGAAAAGCTAGTTAGAAAACTATTAAAGACCACTAATTGCTTAGACAACACTAACAACAACGTATTTTAAGGTTTATAACATATGTAAAAGTAAAATATATGTTAACAGCACAAAGTCAGAGGGAGTCACTAAATGAAATGAAATTGTTATGGTCCTTAATTCAAGGTTGATTATTATAATGAAAGGATGTATGTTGTAATTTCTTTTATAAACATTATGCAAAAAATATAACAAAAAGCCAAAAGAGAAGACAAAATAACATAACAAAAAATAATTGATTTTTCCAAAAGAATAAAGGGAACATCAAAGGAATAATGAACAGATGGGATACAGAACAAAGGTAAGAGAGAAAACAAGCCCAACTATTCCAGTAAATGTGTGAAATGATCAAGACACAGATAGTGTCAGACTGAATTTTAAAGCAAATATGACCCAACTACATGCTATTTACCAGAGACATCTTAAATATAAGAACACAGATGAGTTGATAAATAGATGGAGAAGAGATGTCATTCCAACAGTAACCATAAGAAAGAAACTAGTGTGGCTACATTAGTCACAGAAAGTAAATTTTAAGACACAGAATATGACAAGAGAAAGATGAGCACTTTATAACAAAGAAATTTTAAAAAATGAATTAATTAGAGAAACACCTTCATAACTTCAAAGTATATGAATCAAAAATTGACAAAACGAAATCCAGAATCACAGTTGGAAGTTTTAACAATCTCTCAGTAACTGCTAGAACAAGTAGGCCAAAAAAATTAGGAAAGATATAGAATATCTGAACAACGCTAATAGCCAAACTTACTTAAATGACATGTATAAAACTCTATAGCCAATACCTGTAGCAGCACATTATTTTCAAGTACACTTGGAACATTCACTAAAATAAGTAGTCTATGAGTTAAAGCAAGTATCAATTCATTTTATAATATTGAAATCAGAATGTTTTCTTACACTAATGAAATCAACTAGAAATTTTTAACAAAAATAAAACTAGAAATTTTTAATGTATGAAAATTAAGCAACAAACTTCCAAACATATAATATATATTCCAAATATATAAATAATAAATATATAAATAAATAACCAAATTAAAACCAGAAATTAATTTGAGGTGGCTGTTAAAAATACAATACTAAAAAATTACTAGATATAAGGACAACATACAAAAATAATCATATGTTTACATCCTGGAAGCAAATTTAAAAATGGAAAAAATTAAAAACTGTATTATTGACAATAGTAGCAAAAACATCAAATACTTAAGAATAAATTTAATTAGGGGCAACTGGGTGACTCAGTTGGTTAAGCATCTGACCCTTGATTTCAGCTCGGTCTTGATCTCAAGGTTTGTGACATCAAGCCCCATGTCAGGTTCTGCACTGACAGCATAGAGCCTGCTTTGGATTCTCTCTCTCCCTCTCTCTCTGCCCCTCCCTTGTTCACACACTCTTTCTCTCTCAAACTAAACATTTAAAAAAATATTTAGTTCAGCATGTGCAAAAATTATATACCAAAAGTTATAAGCACAGATGAGTAATTAAAGACTCAAGTAAATGGAGAAATATACCATATTAATGGATCAGAAGACTCAGTGATGTTAATTCCCCAGTAATTATTTTATAGATTCCTCATAGTCCCAATTAAAATCCCAGCAACCACTTTGTAATATAAAAATTAATCAAAATCTAGAATCAAGTGGATTCTAAAATTTATATGGAAGCATAAAGGACCTAGAAAAGTCAAAAGCAACAGTACTACAGATAGTATGATATTTGTATAAGAAGAGGTTCACAAATCAATGGAATACGACAGGCAGAGTGGTAACATTTAAACTAGATTTTGAAGAATCCAAAGAATACAGGAATTAAGATTTGAAGCCTATTTATTATGTGCCAAGTACTTTACGCAGACTACTTTAATTAACTTCTATTTTATTTTAACAACTAACCTGTCAAGTATAGTTTTAACAATACTATATTAGTGATGAGGAAACTATTGATCAAATAGTTTAGTCTAAGGTTACAAAATTATTGCATGGGCAACTAGAATTTGAATGTAGGTCTATCTGGTTCCAAAATCCCTAGGCTTTCTAGCAGAAAAAGTGGGGCTGTGGAACAGAGTAATGACAAGATGAAACAGACGCTGTGTCCACAGGAGAGACAAATAACAGTGCAGAACAGGTGAAGCAAAATGAACAAAGTCTCCCATGTCTTGATCAAGAAAAGCAAATGGGCCACAGAATACAATTCTAATAGTGGAAACATCTGCGTATGTCAAAAGAAACACTTTTAAAGGAAAAGAACATTGCAGTAGACATTATTCCTTATGCTTCTGTCTTTTAGGTGTAGCCAGATTGAAAGTGGGTTTATATCCTTCTGTCGCAGAATTTGAGTGAAAAGCCCATAGCAAAATCTGTCTATAATAAACTTTATCATGACTTTTGAATCACTCAGTATAACAGTGTATCCAAGCAATGGAGGTTATCACTGTAATGAAATGACAGTAATATAAAGTAGTAACAGTTTTAATAGGTCCACATAAACTTACTTATCCAATGGGACATTAGCAAGCACAATGCAAGCAGTGGCTTGATTAGCACTTGCACACTGGGTTTATCCTCTTGAAATGTTTCCTTTTAGAACTCCAAGCTACCATATTATGGGATCTGGGTACCCTGCTAAGAGACCATGTAGAGAGAAAGAAACATCCAGCCAGCTCCCCAGATGTTCCACCTATCTTAACTGAGGCAGCAGACATAGGAGTGAAACCCTCCTGCATTTCCAGCCCAGGTAAGCTTCCAGATAAAAGCAACTATATGATTCACTCCAAGTAAGCCAAAACAAAGAGCCACTCAACTGACACTAGCCAAGAGTACAGAATATGAGCAAATAAATGGTTTATTATGCTACAAAAGAAAACCGATAGACATTTTGGTAAACAGATTACTCTGTGTGTATGCGTGTTTTAATTACTTCCCATATGCCAGGTCTATGCAGTATATCAGGGAAAAATACTGTATAATGTTAGTTACAATCCAAATAACAAGAGCATCACAAACCACTAGATTAATTCAATGGATTTTTTTATTCAGTTATATATACACGCCTCTGTGAGAAGGCATGTTACAATAGATTGATATTACAATATAATATCAACATTCTCTGCTACATAATTTGTCCTGTTAGACGTCTATTTTATTAAATCACTTGGTTGGTTATGAAATGCTACCAACGGTTAAAATAGAAGGGAAATGCCTCTTAAAACCAAAATGTTTTTATATTTGGGACTAAGGTGGGTTGTTTTTAAAAACATATTGTTTGGCTTCATTCATTTTTCTCTTTATAAACATTCATTCCTTTACCTTCATCCTTTTCAAAGGATTATTCAGCTCTCGCTGGAATGAAGCTGCTCTTCCTGACAGGAAGGTCTGAAAGGCAACAGCCAACAAATTTTCATACTTTTCAAGCAGAGTTTTATCTTCAGGAGGATAAATTCGTCTACAATAAATCAGACAAACCAACTGGTTTAAAAGAAGCTATCGTAGTACAAGAGTTAAGGTCAGTTACATAGATACTCTTTGACCACTTACTCTGCCAGTCATTTTACTAGGTGCTAGAAATAATGATGAACGCAGGTATAAGAAATTCACAAATTGTCATTGTTTACCTACGCAAATTAAAGTTTATCTAGAGAACGGTCATTAAACAATGAAGCTCCCGAAGGCATAGCATAAGGGGTTTTGTGGGGAAGTGGTTGGATAAAAATTACAACTGGGCATATTGGAGGAATACAGATCTTCATGAGAGTGAGCAGGTAATGAGCGAGAATCTGGAAGTTGTGCATGTATAGTGTGGCTACTGACAGACAAGAATGCAGGCATTAATCCTGAGGTTCTCTTTTGGGGCGGTGGAATTTGCCTCTCTGACGGAGAGAACAGAGTAAAAGGTAGAATGAGAGGAATGTGTTGTCATTGTTGCTGTTGAGGATGTTAAGGCAGGAAAGAATGTTTTACTAAGAGTGTGAGAAGCTCTGTGGCCCCAAATCCTCCTAATTCTGTTAATGGTTGGGAGGTGGGGCAGTCCTTCCAGGGACACAAGGAATTTAAAAAGGGGGGGGGGGGATCCTCTTTTATCCTGTCAAAGGATATTGTGGAAGGGTTCCAGTTCAACACAGTCCACACTCCTTTGGATCGTCTCACACCTGCCTCCTTCAAACATTTTCACTATTTGCCTGGTTGCTGACACATCTAAGTTTAACCAAAGTAGAGCAATCACTCTGAACTGACAGAAAGAAAACTAGGAGACCTGAAACCTGACTTTCTCAAAATACTTCATTATAAGCAAATAAGGCCACAGGATAGTATCAGGTTTAAAAGACCTCATATAAACATCCAGGAAGCTAGCTAGCAAGAATGAAACAAACAGTGCTCAAAATAAGTCTAAAAGGTTAAAAAATGTAGAACAGTTGTTTTGACACTTTACTTCTTCCATCTATAAGAAAATGGAAACACAGTTACCTATAATTCCCCATATGTCGATTTTCATGTTCTTCTTTTAAGATCTGTTTTCGTACTTGAGCGAGTCTCTCTTTCTAAAAATGAAGAAATTTTACAAATAAAATCTGACCAATGAATTATGCAATTCAAATTGTGGGTATGTTGTTAAAATTTTCATACCAACTCTTCTTTCCGCCTCTCTAACTGATGTCTCTGCTGTTCCCAGTCTGAGGAACCTGGTAAGAGCCTTTTTATTGAATTTTGGCCATAAAGCCTTCTTTGAGCCTCGGCTTTTTGTTTGGCCAAGTTTCTCCTTTTATCACTGGTCCTAAAATATAAAACATAGGAATTCAAATAAGCCCTGATCTTATTCCTATGAGGAGAATTACCAAAAGAAGAGACAACGTGGGAATATGAATCAATGTTTATTATATTCAGGGGCACCTGGGTAGCTCAGTCATTTGAGCATCCAACTCTTGATTTTGGCTCAGGTCATAATCCCAGGGTCATGGGATCAAGCCCTGCATCAGGTTCCATGGTGAGCATGGAGACTGCTTAAGATTCTCTTTCTCTACCCCTCTGTCCCTCTCCCCTGCTTGCATTCTCTGTCTCTCCAAAATTAAAAAAAAAAATATATATATATATATATATATATATATTATATACACACACACACACATATATATATATATATTCATATACATCATATTCATCTAATCATCCATTGAATAATGGTCTCCCTGTAGTTGAGGTTCTGTACTCCCAGGGTTTGTGATAGAATACTCTGAACAATCTACATTCTTCTGGATTTCCTTGAGATTAAAAGAATAGTCTCACAAAATGAACTTTGGGGTGTATGTGGAGCCATACTGTAAGTAAAACATTGTATTAAGAAGTGCACAGATTTGAAATATAAGTCTAACACATTTATATGTCCATGGAGCACTCCATCTGGATGGAAGAAAAGGCACATGTGCAACGTAAGCTTCAGTAGCACATGCTGTAAATGCTAAGAATTATACTAAATTCTCTTCGTGGAACAAGGCAAAGAAAAATAAGGAAAATTAATTCCAACTCTCCTTTATTTTTAAGTCTAGAAATTTCTCACTGTTTGAACTGTATATATCTCACTTTTAAAAAGACCAAAACACCCATAGGTTATGTCCTAAATTGGTAACATCACTGACAATGACATACAAAAAACAAAAACAAAAACCATTAGGCCTACTTATACGATAACAGTAAATGTTAAAACCATGTATGGGCATACTACTTGTGTAAGCTAAATAAACAAAAATTTCACCTTCTACATCTCTTCTATTCATTTCTTTTAGGGTAATTGAAATATCAGTTAAATTTAGGCAAATCATTTTTTATCAAGCAAAAGAAGGGGCCATATGAAAATTTCTAAACAAATTTATGTATCAGTCTCTTCTTTCAATAATGCTTTCCATATAAAGCTACTTCTCATGCAGGCATCTGCTAACTGCTTGAAAACACTTAAAATAAATAAATTGCTTGGAAGCATCCCACAACTCATTTAGAGTTCTTTAAATGACAGTGGGAATCAACTGAATTCATAAAATCCCTGGGCTCAAATAACCTCAGAGGTCCTTTAATCCAACACCCTAAACACCGTTTGAACACTTATAAAAGCAGACGTGACTCACTACTTCATTAAGCGCTTCAACTAAACTTCTAACAAATTTGTTGCATAATGAGCCAAAAGCTTTCCCACAAAATAGCAATTCCAATATTTGAGATCCATGATCATGTACACTGCAACCAGCTAATAATAACACTAATCATAATATTAGTGCAGCAATCCCACTTCTGAGTATATATCCAAAGGTTGAAATCAGGATGCAAAGAGATGTCTGCACTCGCACATTCACTGTAGCATGATTCACGATAACCAAGACACGGAAGCAACCTAAATGTTCATCAACAGATGAATGATGAAGATGATGTAGTATACACATACAATGGAATGTTATCCGGCCTTAAAAAATAAATAAATAAATAAATAAATAAATAAATAAATAAACAAATAAATAAATAGGAAATCCTGCCTATGATTTTCAATGGCAAGGTTAACCCTGTCTTAATAACCATCTCATTTCTGTTTACCCAGGCAGCATGATATAGTGGGAAGACTTCTGAACAGAAAGGTAGGAAATCCATGTGTTTGAGGGTTGTTGTTGTTGTTGTTGTTGTTTACTTCTTGAATGCTGAATGACCTCTGCTTTAGTTTCTTCTTGCAAGGTGAGGAAGATAATCTAGAGATTTTCCTCAGGTAGTCTCCAATTCAACCTTATACTCTATACTGAATAATTATACCAACACTGTAATTTAACCATATTTACTATAGATTCAGAGCATGATACAGGGAGAAGGAAAAGCAGTATGTAGAGGAGAGGAAATGATATTTGAAAAGAAAACACTAAATGGGTTTGAAGAATGAATCAAGAAATTTAAAACACAAAATATGAAAAAGTTACAAGCCAACCCCATGTACAAGTGACCATGTACAAGTACACATTTGTTCCAGGCCAAATGTGCTGGAAACCTTCCAAACAATGAAGGAGAGACTTTACCTGATGTTTAGCAGTTTCAATGCATTTAGCAGCACTCCCCTTTTTACATCATAGTCTATTTTCTGATCCGTTCCAAAGCTTGGAGCTCGATTAATCTGAAATTTACAAAGGAAACAATGAGAATGGCCAAATATTGGTAGGTTGGTAAGTATTCAATTCCTATTTTTTAAATTAATGCAAGATCTCCAACCAGTAGAGAAACTCTACAATAAATCTCAAAGCTCCACATACTAGATGGCCCAGTTACCACTGTCACACCTCCCTTCTTGCCACCCTAAGTCAAGGAACTGACTGCTCTCATGGCCCTCTTCCCCCTGCTGCCTTAGCTCAGGATCTTCAGTCAGCCTATGTGCCCTCCCCCTCCTCCCCGCCCTTTTTCAGCCCAACACCCCATGCTCTAGGTTTTAAGTTCAGGGAAGTTAAAAGTGACTCATTGTGACATGAGATTAGAAGACCAGTATTAACAATAATAATGATGATGTGACAAAAAAGATATGCATGCTACCAATATAGCAATACTCATGCATTTATTTAGCATACAGAAACTATCAGTACCCTCTTTTCACTACTTCAGATCTTCTGGATGAATTCGTCTATTGCTGTCTAAAAAATAAACTATTTTTTTTCTACCTGGATCAAACAATAATTTATCATTTTTCATTTCCAAAAACTGCATAACTCAGAAGATACCATTAAAGGTAGTTGCAGACTAATCTATGAGTTTCTCTAACTATATAAGGATTCTGGGAATAAGTGAGTTATTTGTAAGTGTTCTTTCCAACATCATTTCCAGGATTTCATTAAGATAAAAAATAAAGAGAGGCCGGGGTGGCTCAGTCAGTCAAGCGTCCGACTTTGGCTCAAGTCATGATCTCACAGCTCATGAGTTCAAGCTCCGTGTTGGGTTCTGTGCAGACAGCTCAGAACCTGGAGCCTGCTTCTGATTCTTTGTCTCCCTGTCTCTCTCTGCTCCTCTTATGCTCATGCTCTTTCTCTCTCTCAAAAATAAATAAACATCTAAAAAAAAAAAAAAGATGAAAAATAAGAAGTAACAGTAACTATATGTACCCTGAAACCCATGATACAATATGCTACCACCCCAAGAGCTGGAGCTCCTGTCTTTGTCTTTGCTGCTATTGGGTTTGTTGTTGCTGTTGTTATAAAAATGTAACTGGAATAGCAAGTGTTTAAGAAAATTACTTAATTAACTCGGTTGGTTAGAATGCGCTGAGTTCTAAACTACAGCTCAGCTTTCATGACCACCACCTAACACCACAGACGACCTAAAAAAATATGCTACTAGTCCTGAAAGAGGATTGTCTTTTACAAATCCATTCCATTAGAGACAAAAAACTTGATAGTATGCATTTTACAACTCTGGCAATTGTAGGAAGTATAACTATAAGTATATAAAGAGAAGCTAAACAAACAACAGAAAAATCACCTGTAATCCCACCACCTAGCATACTGTCATCTATTTGATAGTGTATTGCTCACCATTTGATAAAGTGTAAGTATCTGCCATGCATGCATATTTATAATTTTCACTTTACTTTCTAAATACATGCCTATACTAACAATACTATTTTATAGTCCAAGTTTTTCCCTTATCAATATATCATGAAAATCTTTCATGCCATCATTTTGATGCATGGTATTCCATTTATAGAGATATGCCAAACTACATTATGCTTTTGCTGATTTCTGATTTAGAAGGTGACGGACGTATTTCTGCCTATGTGATGTGGTCCCAAGGAGAAAGGAATAGCTTAGTAACTACAAGAACCTCCATTTATTCCAGGCAAATTTAAGAAAGGGAGTCTACCGGGGCACCTGGGTGGCTCAGTCGGTCAAGCATCCGACTTCGGCTCAGGTCATGATCTTGCAGTTCGTGGGTTTGTGCCCCATGTCAGGCTCTGTGCTGACAGCTGGGAGCCCGGAGTTTGCTTTGGATTCTAGGTCTCCCGCTCTCTCTGCCCTTCCCCCACTTGCGCTCGGTCTCTCTCTCTCAAAAATAAATAAAATATTAAAAAAAAATTTTTTTTTTTTTAAATTTTTTTTTTTTCAACGTTTATTTATTTTTGGGACAGAGAGAGACAGAGCATGAACGGGGGAGGGGCAGAGAGAGGGAGACACAGAATCGGAAACAGGCTCCAGGCTCTGAGCCATCAGCCCAGAGCCTGACGCGGGGCTCGAACTCACGGACCGCGAGATCGTGACCTGGCTGAGGTCGGACGCTTAACCGACTGCGCCACCCAGGCGCCCCAAAAAAAATTTTTTTTAAAGAAAGGAAGTTTATTAATCCACGACTTCAAAACTCTTTAAGTATTTCCTCTTACAAGTGCAAAGAAAGGGCAATGTATTTTATGTGAAAAAAACAAGTTAACCATTCCATACTGATTCAAATCTCTGGAATTTGTAATACAATTAATGATAGTTCAGCTGCTACCTGTAACAGGATTATAAAATAAACCAGACATTTAGGAAACAATGATTAAGTGGTTCACTGAAATGTAATCTATCTTTATAGAATTCCTTGGGTGTTCCATTCCAAAACTGTCATCTGGAACTCTGCCAGACATACCCCTCCTCCAGGATGGTTGTGACCTCAGGTCCTCTCTTACCTATGTCAGAATCTTCCCTCTACTACCATAAAAAAGAAATTGGTCTACGGACAAATGTACTCACACAAGATCAAGTAATACATGAAAAGGTAGAAACACTTTTTGCAATTAACATTTTGGATTTCTCAAAAGTTTTATGAGAAAGGTAAAGTAAAAACTAAAGACAGATGAAACTCTGAAAATTAGGGTTTCATCCAGTCAAAATTCTACTCTGTGATGTTGACAGCTTCTTTGGCTCTCATTCCTACCCCAATTCTAGAACAGACAAAACTCTGCAGATGTTAGGGTCTTAACGTTCAGCAGCTTGTAAATGCACACAAAAATGAAAACTATTAGAAAGCAGACTAAATTGATAAATACTATTTATTAACCAACCAAATGATAGTTTTACTATCAAAACAAGCACAATAATTTCATGCACATAACAAAGTATACGTAACAGATTTTGTGCTCACAAATTAATGCTATTCCCTCTGCCCAGTAACTTCTCCTCATCCCACCCCCATCTCTCCCAACTTCCAGTCCCCACTGTACTTTCTACAGCCTTAAATACTCTGCTCAGGAGTTCCTCCTCTGCAAAGATTTTTTTTAACTGTCAAATACACACTTGTACATAGAGAGATTAATCACTCTATTGTTTGTGCTGGTACCCTGTTCCCTACTTATACCTGTAAATATTACCATAAGACACATATCTGAGTCCCCACTAAACCAGGGCAAGTATTCTGTCTTCTTTTATCTCCACCCCCCTGACACAATGACTCGTTGAAATAATTCAAGGGTAATTAAAGTATTAGCAGTATATTCATACCCTGCCCAGTTTTCATACTTTTCCCTAACAATGTTTCTGTGCTTGAAAATTTCTGCAATTTTGTCACTATGAATCATTACCTGCAATTATTCCAGTTAACTAAAAGTTATCATATCCTCAGATGCACCTTCTATCTTATTCCACTTGATGGTGCCAAAAGGTTTTTAACAACATATGTTAGAACCACTACAATTGCAGCTGGGAGAAAACACAAAGAAGCAAGATCTAAATAAGATAACTTTAACTGTTTTAATACAATAAATGCTCATTATCCATAGTGATTGATTACTATAAAGTCTTTGTAATGGTTCTGACTAATCTGGAAATGATGAAGAAATGAACTGAAAATGAAAATATGCTAATGCAAACAGTGCTAGTTAGCTGTTGAGTATTGTGGAGTTTTTTAATGGTTATTCATCTGGACATGATAAAGGAGAGAACAAAGTATGAAGAAACACTAATGCCAACAATGGTGTTTTGAGCCGTTGAAAAAATATAGAATTCAACCATTCAGTCAGTTCTGCTTTACCAAGCTCATACAAAGCTCCAGTTAGACAAATGCTTTTAAAAACAAGTAACTAAATTATCTATAGTCATTACTCCCTACTATACTTTGAGTGCCACTTCATGCATGTGCCTTCACTTTTTCTCCACCCCGTCAAGGATAAAAGACAAGTAGCAGGAGCAGGGGGAAAATACAGTTAAGAACAAGGAAGAATAATTGCAGACAAAGTATGAAACCTAGGGAAGAAAATGTCAGGCCTAGTAAGGCGCAGAGTCAAATGCTTTCATGTTCAAGTGATGAAGGACACAAAAAGATAGCAAAATCTTATTTCCAGGACCCAAGCAGGAACAAAATTTGAACATCTGACATCTGTATTTGATTGGAAATATAACATGCTGGAACAGAGCAGATTGAACACACACACACACACACACACACACACACACACACACCCATTAGCCCTCTAATTGGAAAAGTGCTCCTTCCTAAAAATATATTTTGAATGTCTTGATTATCTATCACTCATTCAATTTGCTTTTGCACGTTGCAGACAGAACTTCCACCTTCGAAATCATTAACAAAAAAAGAGAGATAATCAGCATAGAATGAAAGGTACTTGTTGATTATACCTTCTATAGCAATATGTTCCAAAATGTAACTAATCTAGTAAACACTGTTTAGATATGTGCTATTTTCCTGATAAAGTTTCCTAAACACAGTGTTCTGTGCCCATGGACTCTATGACTCCAGATCAAGGGCCTGAGAGGAAACTGCTGAATGGGATAGAAAACTTCTAAGTTTTCTTCTGGATGTAGTATGAAGTATGACTGGAAGGAAAGGTACATAAATCTTAAGAAGAGACTATTTTTATTTCTCCTTTATATCATTTCATATTTTCCTAATATTAAGTGATTTTTTATAATGAGAGAAAAATAATGACGACTCCGACCATACCAGGGACTGGCAGCAAACCCAAAGGCACACAGTTAACAGACTGGACATGGGGGGAGTCCCAGGCATATAATATGGCCTTCAGGGAGAAGTCATGCCAGCTGGGGTATGAGGTACTGAATACTGATTAATGAACCAATCAGAGTCTCTCTCTTCTTGGAGAGTTTGAATAGGAAACCAATGAAGACAAGGAGGCCATGGTCCTCAAGCCCAGGCACCCACACAGAGGAAAGACAACATCCAGAGGTCATGGAGTAATGAAGTAATGAAGGACGTGAGACTGAGGAAATAGCGGAGAAAGTAGATAAATCAGTAGAAGCAGATCCACACATACATTCAAAATTCCTGGCCCAGAAATGCACTCAAATTAACTTGGGAAAAGTAATATCAAACACATATTGGTCCGTTCTTGGAACGGTTCTATTCTCTGAATTTTTGTTCTCTTCCTCCCACATGTTCCATTCAGGCCTCTTTCTGCTCGGTTAATGAGACAACTGTGCCAACTACTCATTTAAAAAACATTTGTTTTAATGCACAAGAACAGTAGTAACTTCTCTTTCTTCTTATAGAAATGCCTTACCTCCAGAAGCCATGGCTTTAGTTTTCTGTCCAACAAAATATCAAATCCCAGAACTTCAAAACAGACGCTTTCACTTCCTGGAGGCTGACCGGGTCTGCACATTCGATATGCATGCAGGACATGAGGTTCTGCTACAATCAAAGTCTTTACAACCAATTCCTACAAATAGAGTGATTTAAAAAAAAAATGTGAAAATGCCTTACTTTTTTGTATCTTATTTACATATGTGGAAATAAGGCCTAAACTTACAGAGCAGCACACTGGCCAAGTTCACAAAGCTCTATGACACGTGGCCCCTGCCGCTACTCTGATTCCATTTCATGCAACTCTTGTCCTACTCATTACACTCCAGCCACGCTTGCCTGCTTAGGGTCTCTGGCAGTAACTGCTCCCTCTTTCTGGAACACTCTTCCCAATATTCCCATGTCTGGCTCCTTGATATTCAGAAAGGCCTTCCCTGACCCTGGAGTCAAAAGTAGTCATGGCTATCCTTTACTGTACCATCTCACACAGCATAGAATCAGCTGATATTTTTCTTTTTTAATTACAGCCATGTCCTTGTGCCTACACTAGTGCCTGCCATTTAGTAGATGCTCAAAAATATTTGTGAACAATTAAGTAAAATAAAAGTGGATATGGGCCGCCTGGGTGGCTCACTTAGTTAAGCATCCAACTCTTGATTTCAGCTCAGGTCATGATCTCATGGTCTTGAGTTGGAGCCCCATATTGGGCTCTGCACCGAGCATGGAACCTCTTAAGATTCTCTCCCTCTCTCCCTCTGCTCCTTCCCTACTCATGCTGTCTATCTCTCTCTCAAGAAAAACAAAAACAAAAATCAAGTTGACAAATGTGGTTTCTATCTGGTAAATAAATAAGGGTAGGAGCACATGCTAGACTTCTCAGAAACCATACGGGAGGGTTTAGGAGTGGCAGCAAAGAAAAGTTACAGCGAGGGTCAACTACTTCACAAACGACATTATAGAACCTCCACTGAGACAATGGCTGAAAGGATGGGACAGAATCTAGGAAAGGTGGGCTTCTTTGTGTGGTGATGATTTTGCAGTTCATAAGGTTTACTGGAGACAAGAGGACACACAATACTACTAGAATGAGTTACTAATGCTAATAAAACAAAAGGTTGGTTTACTGAAGTTTAAGAACAAACTATGGATTGTGGAAAAGTGGTTTTGCTGTATTTTTGCCTTAGAATATATTGTCTTTTTCAGTCCCTCTCTACAGGCGTAGGCAATATAACATGGCAGTTAAGAACTTGGCTCTAACATCAGACTTTCTGGATTTATTCCTGGCTTTGCTCCTTGCTAGTGTACAACCTCAGTTATGTTGCTTAAGCTTTCTGAATCTCACTTTCCCAAAGGGAAAGGGGAAATAGTAATAATACCTACTGCAAAAGACTGAAGTAAGTGCAAAATGAGACTCCATGTAAAACTCTTGGCATAGTGCCTAGAACAGAGTAAACCTTCACTAAGTGTTAACTGCTACTATTGTTATAATTATTCTGCCGTTCCTCACTCCTCTTTGTATTTCAGGTCAGAAACAAACATTCCATTACCTGGTGGGAGCAATATTCATTATATTGGAGAAAAAATGGGACACAGATTAATCTTGCTGTTATCCAGAATCCCAACCCAGATCATACTTGGGGTAAGTATCAGAGATGTTATAAGAGGTTACTCTCAGAAAAATTTTACTCAAAGTAAAAAATTGAACACCAAAAACACTAAAGTATATAAAGATAAAAGACAAAAAAATCACTTAATATAAATCTTTGGATGTATTAGTGAAGATACTGGAAAATAGGGGAAAAAAAAGTTAAAACCTTGGCTAATAAATGTCTGCATGAAACAACTCAGACGGGGGCCGGGGGGAGGAGATCGAATATTAATTGACCCTGAAGAATTACAAATCTGTGCTTTTTCTGCATAAAACACCACATTTTTAGGAATGCAAAGGTAAGACTACAGGTATATGTGAAAATCAAGAGTGATATAACCAAACACAAATCAAACTCCACTGATGTTTTTTGAGAATTTCCAACATACTGTCATTGCTCTGAAATATGATTTGTAGATCTGTATCTACAGTGTATAAAAAGAATTCAGAGACAATGGGGTTGTCAATCCATGGCTTGATTTTCTATTGATTTCTTACTCATTCTTTTTTTTTTTTAATATTTTTTTAATGTTTATTTTTGAGACACAGAGAGACAAGCATGAACGAGGGAGGGGCAGAGAGAGAGCGAGACACAAAAACCCAAGCAGCTCCAGGCTCTGAGCTGTCAGCACAGAGCCCGATGCGGGCTCGAACTCACAGACCACGAGATCATGACCTGAGCCGAAGTCGGAAGCTCAACCAACTGAGCCACCCAGGAGCCCCGTTTTCTCACTCATTCTTGACCAGCACAAAAGCACACATCTCCATGCTACACAGGAGGTACTAAACGTCAGTTTTCATATACAGACAGTTACTTTTTAGAGAAATTGCCTCCCAAAAACGAGGTCATTGAAAAAAAAAGTCCAAAGTTAAATTCATGAAATTTGTAAACTATGACACAAAGATAAAAACTTACTGATTGACTGCCTTCTCTATCTCCTTTTTTTTATAATATATTATTTCATTAACTCATCTTAAACAGATATCTTTATATGCAATTCTTAATAAAGGTAAATATAATTAAAAGATATACACTTGATGGGCGCCTGGGTGGCTCAGTAGGTTAAGCGTCTGACTTTGGCTCAGGTCGTGATCTCGCAGTTTGTGAGTTCAAGCCGCGCGTCGGGCTCACAGCCCTGTGCTGACAGCCCAGAGCCTGGAGCCTGCTTCAGATTCTGTGTCTCCCTCTCTCTCTGCCTCTCTCTCTCTCTCTCTCAAAAATGAAGATTAAAAAAAAATTTTTTTAAGATATATACTTGGAAAAGTTAGTAATTTACTAATATTAACTAATTGCTTATTTGTAGATTATTATACATTATAACTAATGTAAGCAAGAATGATGTAGAATTTACCCCTTTATAGAAGATATCACAAATGTGTCAGAGCTTAATAGGCACACACTGGCCATGTTCAAGTTGAATGTTGAATTCAAGTATGAATGTTACATTTTAGGTTCTCACAGAAAGGTCCGTTTCCATACCCTCTTATTAATATTAGTCTCACTTCTATACCTTCTCCTAATTAATTATGTACGGGAAGTACCACTTAAAACCGATGGATATAAAGCTAATGACACTCATTTTTTTCTCTCTGATTCTTTCTACACATTCCTCACCAAGGCAGTCCAAGAAGTTCCACCTTTTCACACCCCCTTCTCCAAAGAAGTAAAACCCACATGGAAGTGACAAATTTGGTAAAAACAACAACAAAAAAGGAGCATCACAGGGCATATAAACCTTCTTGGTCTCGCTGAGCTATTCATCAAATGATCCATTCATTAAATCATCCAGGTATCAACATGTATGATCTTCCATTTGTTATTCGTGCAATAACAAATTTCACACCTCTGATGCATCTGACATAATAAACCATCATTATTAAAATATTTTTTGAATTTCTGCAAACTTGGCCTTGATAGAATAAATAAGTAGATAAATAAACACAGAATTAATTGTCATCAAATTTCTTGTTTGGATGTATTTAGGCCACCAGGAAGATAGGATAGAAAGTTAACAAGTTGGTGGGCCTCCAACAAAATCCAGTTGATACACATTTTTGGTGGAGCCCCTACATTTTCAAAAGTTTTAAATGTGGTGTCAACATTTTAATAAATCAGGAAACTTAGAGCTTCTATTGTCAAATTAGGAGAATGAACCACACTGGGCCCACAATACCATGTGGCAACAAAAGGCTGGTGCTGAGTAGTGTCCACCCCCTTCAGACTTCTCATACACTTCAAGTTACCATAGTTCCCCGCATACTCTATTTACTTCTATCCAGACCATTTCACTCCTTTTACTTATCTGACACCAAAGGACCTCTGGATTTACATTCTGTGATATAGAAAATAAGGTATAAAAAATCCAACCAACAAAACAAGAAAAGGATAAGTATAATGACGCTGATTTTTCTAATTATCTCAAGAGAACTAAATTGAACTAACTATAAACTTTCATGTGCATTTTCCGTGATAGATTTATTTATCCGCTCCCAAAGAAAAGCTAAATCATATTGCATAATCCTATCATATTGAGTACTTTCAAGAGACACAGTCTTCTAACTTTGAATACCATTGTGATACTTCCGCTAGGATTATAAAGGAGCAGATTCACCCAGGTTATCTTCTCAGATCTGCTTCTTTTCCCTCTTTACCCTTATTTTCAGGGTCATCCACTGCCATGGCTTTAATTATCAATTACGCTTCAAACATGCACTTTTAACTACCTGCTTAATCTTTCTACCTGAGAAAACATTTCAAGTACAATAAATCTCCAGACCTCATTATCATAGCCTCATGAACTTTTACAAACTTAGTTCGGGTGCCAATGCCTCTTGGGAGTCCTTCTCCTACCCCTTCCCACGGAAAGTTACTATATGTGGTCTTCCTCTACATTCCCACAGAATCCAACACATGCCTCTGTTGTACGTGCTATGGTATATTTTATTAACAATTTGTATGTGGGTCTTGCCTACAAAACTCTTACGTTTCTTGAGGACTGGAGCTGTATCTTCTAACTCTTCAAATTATCAGTCAGAAACAAGGTTATGGGTTCAATAAATGTTTACTGAGTGACTGAAAGAATGAATGGAATGAATAAATGAATACAACTCTTTTCCCTCACTTGCAAAACTAAGCTCTACATCTTTTCAAAATTAATTCCTCTCTACTCTACTTCAGATAAAGCCAACCCATGCTCCCTATAACTCCTCCTTAAAACTGCAGAGGAATCTCTGAATACTTCTCCCCGATTTTGGACATTCAGTTAACCTCAATGTTTACTTTGTTGTCACCTCTTCTACTCGGAGCTGGTTCACCTCAGGCCACTCTTTTCACTTAAACTACACCCCGGTGCCCTCCTTTACCTACTCTTAGTCTTTACTCTAACCCGTCCCACACCCATCTTCAGATTTATCTTTTAAATTCAGGGTCTTTGGCCTTATTTCTCTTCTCCCTTAAAATCTGGAAAGATTGAATCCTTACTGCCTACCAAGTTAACCATTGATTTTCAGACCTAAAATTTTGCCTCCACATATCTTTTCAGCCATAAATCCCCACAAAATTCCCACAAATACCATACGTGCTGACCTGGGCCACTTTTCCCTATTCCCCTACGTCTATGCTTCTGCTTATACCTAGTACCCCTCTCTCCCATCCCTAGCAGTAGAAACACTGCTCATCAAGGTCTGTCATAATTCCTACCTCCTTCATGACAATACTCCATTTGTCCAACCTAATGTAATCTGTTCTTTATTTAAAATGCTGATGATCCTTTAAATTAATCTGAGGAAAGACACTTATAATTGTGAAATGGTATAATCTTACTGAAATATCACTCCAAAACTTAGCAACATCATGTTGATTTGCTTGTAGGAATTCTGTAAACCACTTGATGGAACGTTTGCTGCCTTTGTTTTCAGTCTCATCCCTTTCAAAACGCTCATTGTGCTTGTTCACAGAGTAGTTTGTTAGATGCATGTATAACTGCGTCTGTAACAAGTAAGAACCAAAGTTATCACCTATGAGACTCTAGAACTGTGAGGTTTCACAGAACATAAAGCATCCAAAGATGAAAGACATTTTTAAAATTTAAAACATACAAATTGACAATTTCACGGTGACTTAGATAGTTTTCAAATTAAGCGAAACGGCAAATTTCCAATAAAAGGATTACAAATATAGTCATCGGCAAAGTTACTTTATATATTATTCAAAATGTATCTACCATAAAAAGTATTGGCTTAGTTGGCTATGTGTCTGACTCTTGATCTCAGCTCAGGTCACGATCTCATGGTTCATCAGATTGAGCCCATATTGGGCTCTGCTCGGCGCAGAGCCTGCTTGGGATTCTCTCTCCCTCTCTGTCTGCCCCTTCCCCACTTGGACACTCTCTCTCTGTCTCAAAATAAATAAATAAGCATTTTTTAAAGTATTAAAATAATACAAATATACAAAGTAATTACATGAAAGCATGAAATTCTACATTGCTAAGCAGGAAAAATGCTATTTGTTTTCATATTTATTTTTAACATCTTTAGTCACTTACAGTTTTCACCCAAATTTGTTTGGGGAAGGGCATTTTCTGACAGAGCATTCTATATCTTTTAAAAGAAAAATAAAAAATGAAAGTTCAAGTAAGTAGCATAAACCAAAAGGCAGGACTACCAAACACAACCTCTGCCCTCCCACGCTGACCAGGAGGCCACTTGAACTCATTCGCAAGACAGAGTGCACTTACAGCCAGCAAACAGAGGCACCACACAATGCTGTACAGAGTCCAAATGATTAACAGTATAAATTTATAGTGCTCTTTATTGGAGCTGCCGTGCCTTGGTCTCTTTATAGTCTTACATTTGTTGATACTGTTATCCTCAAATAAACCGGAAAAGTAATCCAAAATTTAAAACCTCTCGTAACTGTCAACTAAAACACATCTAATGGTTCCCTACCAATCTATCATAGACATTCGTCAAATCTATAAATTCTGCCTTCATGATCCTATTCTCAGAAATTACTTTAAATAGCAGGGTGCTTCACAATGAAGAAATACTTCATGTACATGGTTATTATTTAGGCTTGTTAATAGCAAAGTATATTTGCATCATATTTTATTTCCATTGCAGTTACTTCCATCTACAGTATTCACATCTTCGATGCAAATGTGCAGAACTTATCATCTCAGCTACATGCTGTTTACTAACCCATGCGCCATTGCTAATTAAGAATTTATTTTTTCATCATTAAACAATACTTAAGGAGCGCCTACTTACTATCTGCAAGAACTTGTACTGGACACTGAGGATACAAAGATGAACAAGACAGACACAGTCCCTGCCCTAATGAAACTTGGAAAAAGCTTTAAACTAAGTGATACTTGAAAGAAAGAGCAAAATCTTACACTTGTCTAATTTTAACTGCTTGATTTGAAGAAAAAGGAAATTAATCAAACTACAGCACTTCCTAGTTTCCAAAATAGAAATCACTTTTAAATTTAAAAAAATTGGAAAATAATTTTTGAGGGGGTTCTCTATTTGGCAAGAATTTTTTAAGATAAATAATATTAGCAGTCATAAAAACTCTAGCTATCCTAATGAAAAAAGTGAGTAAGAAATGGAACTTTGTATTTTTCTTAAAACAGTAGCTTTGTAAGTAGGATTAGAAATTCCAATTTCACATCTACCTTGACAAAAATCCCCTCCTAAGCATTTTATTGCCAGTTGGACATTAGCCATGAGCAGTGAAAACAGCTATAAATCAAATGGCAACCTGCAAGGTATGAATAGGATATAAATATTCTCCACCCTATTTTTTAGCATATAGGCCCAATACAATGAATTGGGATACACAAAACTTTTCAAGAACCTGCCAACTGCTACATTGGTAGCAAAAAATAAACGTTTACTGTATTTCAATGTTTGAAATTCTGTCTTATGATCTCCTTATATGTAGTTTACCAATATTTACTTCTTATAAACACACACAGCTCTTTATAAAATATATGCTCACTAGTTTAAAAATTGGAAATAGGAAAAAGAAACAAACATGCAGCATTATGCCATCCAAAAACCACCAATGAGTGCATTTTGGTTTATTTTTTCCAGCATTTTTTCTTAAGCTTACCTTTTACATAACTGTGATCTCACTTTAGATAAAATTTTGTACTTCTCTCTTTTTTTTTTTTTTTTTACTTTTTCATATCTTAATCTAGGAACTTGATCGTGAAGTCGAAAAAGATGAACTTTTGAATTTTAAAGATATGTAAGGAACATTGACATTTATCTAGGAGATCATTCTTTGTACATGTGACCCAGAGCCACAGAGTACATGATTCAAAAGCACTTGGCAAAATGAGATACATTTGCTGACTAATGGTCTTTCCTTATGATTTCCTAACTCAGCGTACTTAAGTAAATCATATACATATAATTTAAAATATTAGAATAAATCACTTTGTCACCTAAATGAGCTTCCATATCTCACCCTTTCCTATGTCTTCCCTTACTCTTTTCTCTTAAAACATGACTACCTGCCTCACATGTATTATAACCCATTCTTCCCCACACCAATTATTTTAATTATAATCTAAGAGCTGACAAGTCTCAAATTAGGCCTATAGCTCAGTTCTCTCGTCTCAACTCCACACCTATACTATATATCCAAATGCTTATAGCATAGATCCATTTGGAGGCCCTTGCGGGCATGTCGAACCAAACACACCAGGCTGCAAGACCTTTAATAGCCCTATATTACCTATCATGGTGAATAACACCCCATCTACCCGACTGCCCATGCCAAAAATCTTGAGTTTTTATCCTTACTTTCTCTCTCCCCTTCCTTTGTTCTACAAATGCAACCTCGCAGTATATTATTATATCAATGCTATCCATGTTATCATAAATGTATCTTAGATCTCTGTTCTTATTCTTTGGCTAGCCCCACTACTGTTACTTCAAATAAGGCCATCTTTTCTCTCACATGTGGTTAGGATAAACAACAGCTTTTTCCTCACCCTCACCTCCCCCATCCATCCACACCCCCATCTCACATTCCCCACACTACAGACCAGCTGAACTTTTGAAGACAAAAATCTCATTCCTCCTTTCCTTCTTTAAAATCTTTTAATGTTCCCTTTCTTCTTAGGTTAAATCCCCAAATCCTAGACATGGCCTAAAAAGCTCTGAAAGATCTGTGCTCTAGAACCTTCATACTCATTTCTGAACACCCACCCCTTCATAGTCTGTATAGAGCAGTACTGAACATGTCTGCTTTCTCCAGATATACCGTATCTCTGGGCCATTTTTCTCTCTGGAGTTCCATCCCACCCCGCCCCCAGCCTGGCTGACCCTTCATTGTTCGTATTTCACTTTACAAACTCCTTTTCTAACCTTTATCTCCAACTGGGTTAGATGCTCTTGCTATGCACTGCCATAGCACCCTCAGTTTCTTAGACCATTACACTTACCATTAGGTATTATAACTGCTTATTTTATTTTCTGCCTCCCCACTAGACTGTTGCTTTTGAGAGGTCAAGCACTGTATCTGTCTTGGTCACTGCTTTTCCAAAACCAGCACAATGCCTGGAACGCAGTAGAGTTCAAATATTACTTGGTGACTGGATATATTCACACTTTATGACCTTTAAAGAGACGATTCTTTCTTTTATCTTCCTTTCCAGTGGAAACAGTTCCCTTATTTGACAGTTCCCTTATTCTTCCTTTGCCAGGTTTACATTTCTCAGTTAATTGAACATAGCAACATTTATGATCAGTCATTATGTAATTTTTAAAATATGACCACTCTTAATGCAATTAATTCCGTGTATAACATTGGAAGAGAACAATAACCAGGCCTTTGATAAAATGGGAAACAATATTTAATTACTTGTAACTTTTACTATAATTAGCAGATCCAAAAACAGGGTAGAGGTTAACTAAACTTTTAAGTATATAATAAATTACAGTTTACTATAAATTAAAGTTTGTTATTTGCATGAAAAATTGTCATAACGAATTACAGCTTGACCTTCATAAATTATAAAGTTATATATGTTATATATGTTATGACAGCACAAAGGAAATCTTAATGGAAAAATAACTACAGGAAGTTCCATTTAATAGATTTTAAAATGCACCCAGAAACTGCCAATTTATGTCTCTACTTCACATTTGGTGAATGTAAATTTACCATCTTTTCATTTGTGCAAACAAAACTTAACAGCTCTACTTTCTGATAACTTTTGCTTCCTCTGTTTCATACACTTTCTCCCACATCCTACATGTTAAACTGTACCTTTTATGTAAAGCTTTCTCAAAGCCTTCTCCATAAGGAGCTAAACACAAACTATCCCTAAACTCAACCCCATGACACTTTGTCTGTACTTCTCAATGAGATATTGTTTCTACATATATCTCTAAATAAGTCATTTCTATCCAAAGTATACACATATGTGCTTTGAAATCCATTTTTATATAGGGTCACTGTATACACATGTGTATATGTCATTTCTACATAAGCCCATTACATACACGCGTGTGCTTTGAAATCTATCCTTATGCTCACAGCACCCAGAGGGAGTGCCTTCTCCTAATTAGCCTGCTGGAGGAGACATCATTTTTTCTAATTTTCACAAAGCTGTCTATAAATTAGAAGCAGTCTTGTTTATGCACACAATTCTTGACTATAAAAACTGGGGAAAAGGGACTTGGATTCATATAATCATTATATACAATGGGTACTTTAAAAAGTACATGTTGAACAAATGAATAAAATCATCGATTCTAGCTGGTGTCACTTACCAAATTAGACTCATTAGGTGGGATGTATTTCTCTGTCCCCATTCGCACAAGTCCATCATGGTAGAGAAATATTTTCAGTGGATCACATGATGTTACCAGAATATAAATTCGTAAATCAAACTTGTAACCTTCCATTAGGAAAGGCTTTTCAATGTATTCTTGAACAATCAAATGATCCTGAGATGGAAGTTTGTCACCATTTCTTATCAAAGAAATCCTAAGTTAAAAAAAAAAGAATTAAAAGGATAATTTGATATGGTGTCAAGATGTTTAAAAAGCTATAGATAACACTAAAGAGAAAAATGGTAGAGTAGGGAATTCCAAAGTCTGTCCCCCTAAAAAGCAAAAACAGCCAAAAAATTGTCAGAATCAACTTTTTTTGGAACTCTGGAAACTGACCAAAAGCTTGTGACAACCAGGGAACACTTAAACAAAAAAACAGCTGAATCTATGTAAAACAGCTTTGTGGCATTTTAACTCACTCTGGTCCCATCCCTCAACCTCGGCTCAGCAGTGGCCTTGAAGAATATTTCATGTTCCTAGTACAAGTACTGGTTCTAGAGTGCAGAATAGACTTTATTCTTGTGGTAGTTTTTTGTTTTGCTTGTTTGTTTGTTTTTCACCTGTGTGGTCATTTCCTGAAGAAACTCAAAGGACTTGATTATATTTTGTCTAAACGGGAACTCTCCCAGTGTTGAGGCAGCTACATGGAGGTGGGGGGAGGGAGTGCATTCTTGAAAACCTTTAAAGACAAATGCATTATAGTTCCTGCTGCCTATGGCAACCAATAAAGGTTGGGGAAACCAATATACTAACTAAAAAGATTGGGAAGAAAGAGTAAAGTATGAAAATCTTGGGGGAATAAAAGCTTTGAAAAACTCAGACATTGCTGAGAATTTAGAAGACCTGTGTATGCCCAGGGCTAAGTGCTTGCTCAGGAAAGACTTGAGAGACCCAAAGCTCTCTTGAGAGGTCCATCAGGTTCTGGTTGTTAATGAAGGAGCAGGAAATGAGAATAAGGCAGAGTTGTAGACTGTCTAGTTAAGTGTTGAAGACATGTCCCAATACACACACACACACACACACACACACACACACACCCCATCTGCAAAGATTGGGAGTGTTTGGTTTGGGGGAGGTTTTCTTGGGTTTTTGTTTCTTTGTTTTTTGGCTGCAAGTGTTTGAGGAAAGCTCTGTTCATTTACTAGGTGAGTACTGACCTAAAAGAACAGGAACTTCAATGCCACACACAACAAAATATACAGACTTCACAAAATTATTTCAGAAAGATCACTAAACAAATAAAGAACAACCATAATAAGCAGCCAGAAAAGCCTTGTAAAGGAGGAAGAATTTGATCTCCAGAGTTGCTACATTATTAACATTCTAAATGTCCAGTTTTCAATAAAAAAATTTACAAGTCATGTAAAGAAAAAAGAAAGTATGGCTCATAGGCATGAAAATTACCAATTAATAGAAAGCCAGACATTGGGCTTACTAGACCATCAACTATTTAGATCAACTGTTTTAAATCAAATAGTTAAAGGAAACAATGTACAGAGAACTGAAGGAGATCATGAGAATGATATCTCACGAAATAGAGAATGTCCATAGAGATAGAAGTTATTTCAGGATCCAAACTGATGTCCTGGAGTTAAAAAAAAAAATTCATGGAACAAAAAATTCATTAGAGAGATTAAACAGAAGATTTAAGAAGTAAAAAAAAAAAAAAAAAAATCAGTGAATTTAAAGTTTAGGTCAATTGAGACTAACTAGTCTGAGAAACAGGAAAAAAAGAAAAAAAAAGAAAAAAATGAACAGAGCTTCAAAAGGGAATCCCAAAAGGAGAGGAGAGAAAAATATTTGATGAAAAATATTAACTTACACATCTAAAGACCTCAATGATCTCCAAGTAGGATAAAACTCAAAGACATCCACACTAGAACATATTATAATAAAACTGTCCAAAGCCAAGACAAAGAGAACCTTGAAAGTAGCAAGACGAAGCTACTTATCAAACCCTAGTGATCCTCAATAGATAAACAGTTGATTTTTCATCAGAAACAATGGAGACCAGAGGCAGTGAATGACCTATTATTCAAAGTGTTGACAGAAAGGGGTGGGGGGTTGGGGGGGTTGGTGGAACTGCTAGCCAACAATTCTTTATCTTGTAGAAATATTCAAAATTGAAGGAGAAATTAAGACATTTCCAGATAAAAACTGGTAAGAGTTTGCTACTAGTATATGTGGCCTATAAGAAATGCTAAAGTGAATCCTGGCTGAAATGAAAGGACACAAGATAGTAACTCAAATCCACACAAAGAAATAAAAAACACCTGGTAAAGTTGACTACATAAGTAAATATAAAAGTCACTATTAATGTAGTTTAGGTTTGAAACTATTTTTTCCTTATATTATTTAAAATACAATTGCATTAAACTATAATTATAAATCTATGTTGATGGGCACACAATATATGCAAATATAATTCATGACCAAAACAACATAAAGAAGGACAGAGCTATATAGAAGCAAAGCCAAGACTTGGCAGAATGTATTAAAAATAAATAAATAAATAAATAAATAAATAAATAAATAAAAACAAACAAACAAAAAAACATAGTCTAACCACACATTGTCTACAAGAGATTCACTTTAGATTCAAAGAGAATGAACAAATGGAAAAGATATCCTATGCCAACAGTAACCAAAAGAGAGCTGGAGTAGTTATACTAGTATCAAACAAAATAGACTTTAAGACAAAAATTATTACAAGAGTCAAAGAAGGACAATATATAATAACAAAAAATACAACATATCAATAAGACATAGTAATTATAAACATATATGCACCTAACAACAGAGTTCCAAAACATATATAGCAAAAACCAATAGAATTGAAAAAAGAAACAGTTCAACAATATCAGTTACAGTCTTCAATACTCTACTTTCAATAATGAATAGAACTAAACAGAAGACCAGCAAGGACACCACAGAGAGAGGTGTCCCTTACTATGTACAGCTACATTACATGAGATAAACTCTGGCAGCACAGAATGTATACAGTATGCTTTTTCAGCTATTTTTATACTGTCATCAAACCAAATTGTTACTTATTTATAATGTTTCAACATTAAATATTAGCACATATAAATATAAACATGATTAACATTAAAATTTAGAAAAATGTAAACATCTACTAAGCCCCGCCCAAAAAATTTTCCTTTGATACAAGCATTTAGCAAGCCAACTTTAAACAATTAATATATGGCACAAAAACAGACACATAGACCAATGGAATAGAATAGAAACCCCAGAACTAGACCCACAAACGTATGGCCAACTCATCTTTGACAAAGCAGGAAAGAACATCCAATGGAAAAAAGACAGCCTCTTTAACAAATGGTGCTGGGAGAACTGGACAGCAACACGCAGAAGGTTGAAACTAGACCACTTTCTCACACCATTCACAAAAATAAACTCAAAATGGATAAAGGACCTAAATGTGAGACAGGAAACCATCAAAACCTTAGAGGAGAAAGCAGGAAAAGACCTCTCTGACCTCAGCCGTAGCAATCTCTTACTCGACACATCCCCAAAGGCAAGGGAATTAAAAGCAAAAGTGAATTACTGGGACCTTATGAAGATAAAAAGCTTCTGCACAGCAAAGGAAACAACCAACAAAACTAAAAGGCAACCAACGGAATGGGAAAAGATATTCGCAAATGACATATCGGACAAAGGGCTAGTGTCCAAAATCTATCAAGAGCTCACTAAACTCCACACCCGAAAAACAAATAACCCAGTGAAGAAATGGGCAGAAAACATGAATAGACACTTCTCTAAAGAAGACATCCGGATGGCCAACAGGCACATGAAAAGATGTTCAGCGTCGCTCCTCATCAGGGAAATACAAATCAAAACCACACTCAGGTATCACCTCACGCCAGTCAGAGTGGCCAAAATGAACAAATCAGGAGACTATAGATGCTGGAGAGGATGTGGAGAAACGGGAACCCTCTTGCACTGTTGGTGGGAATGCAAATTGGTGCAGCCGCTCTGGAAAGCAGTGTGGAGGTTCCTCAGAAAATTAAAAATAGACCTACCCTAGACCCAGCAATAGCACTGCTAGGAATTTATCCAAGGGATACAGGAGTACTGATGCATAGGGGCACTTGGACCCCAATGTTCATAGCAGCACTCTCAACAATAGCCAAATTATGGAAAGAGCCTAAATGTCCATCAACTGATGAATGGATACAGAAATTGTGGTTTATATACACAATGGAATACTACATGGCAATGAGAAAAAATGAAATCTGGCCTTTTGTAGCAACGTGGATGGAACTGGAGAGTGTGATGCTAAGTGAAATAAGCCATACAGAGAAAGACAGATACCATATGGTTTCACTCTTATGTGGATCCTGAGAAACTTAACAGGAACCCATGGGGGAGGGGAAGGAAAAAAAAAAAAAAGAGGTTAAAGTGGGAGAGAGCCAAAGCATAAGAGACTGTTAAAAACTGAGAACAAACTGAGGGTTGATGGGGGGTGGGAGGGAGGAGAGGGTGAGTGATGGGTATTGAGGAGGGCACCTTTTGGGATGAGCACTGGGTGTTGTATGGAACCCAATTTGTCAATAAATTTCATATATAAAAAAAAAACAAAAACAAAAAAACAATTAATATACAATTCCCACTAATACTACATAAGCCATGGTTAAAATAATTTCTGATTAAATTATTAAATTATGATTAAAAATTACAAGGAAATTTGTTGAACAATAATTTACCTGGCAGTTACATTTCCAAACATCTTTTTTCACCACAGCATTTTAAAAATCAAACAACTGGGGCACTTGGGTGGCTCAGTCGTTAAGCGTCTGACTTTGGCTCAGGTCATGATCTCAAAGTTTGTGAGTTCAAGCCCCACGTTGGGCTCTATGCTGGCAGCTCAGAGACTGGAGCATGCTTCAGATTCTGTGTCTCCCTGTCTCTCTGCCCCTAGCCAGCTTGCTCTCTGTCTCTCTGTCTCTCTCTCTCAAAAATAAACATTAAAAAAAATTTTTTTAATCAAACAATTAAAATAACTCATGTGTTTTTATTAAAAGCAACCTCAGCCACATTTTCTTTGAAACAAACAAACAAACAAACAAACATTGCAGTAAACTAACATTAGAAAGCAAAAGGAAACAGGAATATTAAGTTGTAAAATCTATGCTCAGCTAACATGTCTAGTTCTTAAACATGTCTTAGCTTAAAATGTGATTTATTCAATTTCAATTCAATTACCATGGTACCTAAAGAAAAAAAACTTACTTGTAAAGCAAAGAGGATACATATATTGCTTTAAAATTTCTAGGTATTGAAAGAGTAAGTCCCTTGCCATTTCTTTCTTTGAGTCAATTTAGGTCTACCGCATCAACTGAATTTTACCCTCCAAGTTTACTCTTAAATTATTATAAATGCAAAATTCTATGTTTAAGAAAAAATTAGAAGACATCTTTTTACTGTCTCCTATTAAAGTCTCACAACCTGTTGATTTAATTTTTATAATGAATTACTGAAGCCTGTGGGACAGGGTAAAATGGCTCATTAAATATTTATATTTAGTCCCAAGAAAGCAATGAAGACCCATTTTATTATTTTTTTCATATTCAACCATGAATGAATGCTCACATTTATTCTTTTTCCCCAATTTTTCAAAAACTTGTATATGTTCTGGGTGATAAATACCTACCCATGACCCATTGCACCATTAGCTGGTTTTACTATAAAAGTTTTCTGCTTTCTCTTTTTCTTCAATTCTTTCATATAGTTCTGGAATTGTGTATATTCAGCAGGGAAGATCCATGTTCGAGGAACAAAGGTATAATCCAGAGGCCGGGACTTGATCATTCTGTAAATTAGAGATAATATGAAAAGTAATTTCCATTCAAACTTGTCTAAATTTTCTTTCTCTGTGCTACTGACATTTATTACAAGGATTTAAATTCCCTCCATTTCTTTTCATTTATTGATTCATTCAACACATGTCTGTAAAGCACCTACTATGTGCTAGGCATTATTCTAGACCCTGGAAGGATACATCAGTGAAAAAAAAATAGACAAGAACCTCTGTCCTATGTACTAATTTATATATTGGTAGATTATTTAAGTATATACTTTACGCTAGGAACTGGGGATATTAGGATAATTTAATATGGTCTTAACTCTAAAGAATTCACATATAGGCCATTAAATACAATGTGATAGATACAATAAAGACATACATGGCAAGGTAATATGTGGAAATAGTAATTAACTCTGCATCTGGGATGACAGGACAGGTACCAGGAAATGGTGTGCCATTCATATTGCTTCTTTAAAGATGATTTTGAGTCCTCAAGGAGTGGCTTTGATCATCTTTTACTCCAGTGTTTTTTGAAGTTTAACTACCTTTCTGAGAAAACCATGTGAAGCCTAAGTATACTAGAAGTTTGTGTTTCTTTGTTCATATGAACTACATATGCCTATACATGTGGTTTTATGGCTGCAGCGTATGTCCTGATATTTTTATATTTGCTAAAAACCAGGCTGCCTATTTGAAACATAAGGATAAAACTAGGTATAAAATGTTTACTTTTGATTAATATCAATTGTTAACTGTTTTGTACATATTGATTCCCACTAAAAATGAAGATATTTTAAAATATAATCAAAGAAAATCTGATTGCTTCAAGGAAGTTCTTTTTAATAAATGTACATAAGTCTTTTATAGATGAGATGATATTGTCTTCAAATGAGATTAGTCAAAACTAAAATGGAAGCACCATATATGGTATGCACAGAGGTAGGGCCTAAATTCTAAAAGGAGGGTGTGGAATGCATGAGCCACTTGGCCTCCACAACTGTAGGCTCCTATGGTTATATTTCAAGTGCTCTTTCAAAAGAACTCTGTAAAAAACTTGTATTTCCATTATAATAAGGGAAGTAATTACCAACTCCATCTATCAAATCCAGAATAAGCCAACAAGCTAATTAATTTCGGTACAATATAGGCTAACATTGACTGGTTTGGAAAACACACACACACACACACACACACACATATATCTAAAGGAAGCACAGTAACAGTGCTAATGTCCAGGTTTGTGTTTCCAATACCTTTAAGTGTATTTATTATATTTTTAACAATGATATGAAATTAGATCAATTTAAAGTTTTCATTAAAATAATCTATTTTAAACTAATCATATAGTATTTATGAGTGATACCATTCTTTCACACATATATTTGGAAAAAATCCAAGCACACATATATTGAAGAGAAACACTTTATTCCATTTAGCAATCTAGCACAAATCATTTGATGTAAAAATGGATAGCTTCAAAAGAAACATGCAGTCTCTTTTGGAAATTTGGAATTTGGAAATATGGAATAATTTCTGCTCATAGCAGTCATGGATTTACTAAATGATATTAAACATGTAATTTAGTTAATTCTCAAATAGGTCATAACTTTCAATCTAATAGAAGATTATTTTTTCCTTAAGGAGAATTCCAAAGATTCTATAAAAATAAGAAATTGCCTATTTTTAATAGCCTACTAATGGGTCTACATTCAACTTTCTTGACTCTCCTGACCATACAGACTTCTGTTCTCTACAAAACAGATAGAATGATCTTTTCGAAATGCAAATCTCATCATATTACCAATTTCATCTCCCCCTCCTCTCCTGTGGAATTTAGGATAAGGACTATAATCCTAAACATCATGCTTCAACTAATCTCTCCTGGTCCCCATCTATGTCTCTGTGCTCTAGCTACACTTGGCCTTATTTCAGTATCCTGACTATTCCTGCTTTCTTGCACAAACATGACCTTAGCCCATACTATTCTTCCTGCCCAGAAAGCTGTTATATACCATTTTACCAATAAACTCTTACTCAGGATTCAGATTTAGGCTTCCACATCACTTCCTTGGGGAAATTCTCCAATGCCTCCCTAAGCCAGAAGTCCTTCACTATGCACTGACTTACAACTGTGTACCTTTATTTCATAGCACTTATCACAGTTGCAACCCAATGTTGTAAAAGCCTCAAGTCTGCTTTTGATCACCTCATGAGCCCAGAGGCCAGCACAGTGGCTCACATATAAAAATTATATTTAATAAGTATGTGTTAGATGAAAGTAAATGACTTCAATGAAACACATGTCCCAAACTTTACAGAGGTAATTCCCGTTCCTCTGATGTCCGTTCTTCCTATAATCCCTATGTTACTACAGTGTTGTACCTTCATGATCTCCTAAACCAGAAGGCTACCTACCAGTCATCTTGAACATTTCTCTACTCCCCTTGGATTCTCACATCACAGCAGCTTTCCAGTCCTGTCAATTCTATCTCTTTTGTATTTTCCAGATGTATTTTCTCTTCCCCATTACCACTATCTCTCCTTTAGTGTATTAGATGTTGACAATCACCTACTCCAGGGCTTTCTCCTCCTTTCTACATTCTTTGAGTCCATTATCTATAGTCCCACAAAGATTATCTAAAACATATCATTTCTCTGCTTAAATCCATTAAAAAAAATCTCACTTCTCTCAGGATAAACAGAAATGTTTGCTGAGTAGTTAAATACATTAAAGAATCAATAATTAAATAATTGAACAAAATATAGTTACACGGCATCCGCAGCCTGGCCTTTGCATTTACCTCCAGCATCATCTCAGGCTAAGCCTCCTGACACCCTATAAAACCACAGAAACTGCTTAAAAGTTCCCCAAACACATCATGTTGGTTTAAGCCTCCATAAAGTTTCTACCACTGTTGTTTTTGCCTACAGACTCCTTGACTTCTTTTCAAAGAATAAACTCTTATATACTTTTCAATATCCATTTTGATTTTCATTTCTCCAGAAAGCCTTCCCTGCTCTCCTAGAAATGACCTCTGTCATCATCTTTGTCACCGCCATACACTGACTCTGCCCCTCATGTGGCACCATCAAACTGTATTGTATGTATCACTCTTTCTCCCTTATTAAAATTTGAGTTCTAGGCAGGGACTAGGCTTTATTTGTCTTCTTTACCTCAAAGTTAGCAGTCTCTAGTCTACAGTAGATATGCAAAAAATATTTGTTGAGGGAATGGATGTATAAACTGTCACATGATACATATAAATATCTAATTACACACCAAGGTTACTAACCTTTCTCTGAGTTTTCTTTCTAAAAATGTTCTCGAATTATCACTTAACTTTCTTAAACTAAAAACAATGTAATCAATATAAAAATATACATCACATTAAAAATTCTGCAGTTCATTTGGTATAGCACTTGAGAACTTGTGAACAGTGTTTCCTATAAAAGCAGACTGTTACACCAAACACTGGTCTCAGACAAATTTATGTATACCCCTGGGTAGGCACATACACATGTGTCTATATGTATGAATGCGTACAAATTCACCTACGACAGTGTCTTGCACATGTTAGATGCTCAACAACCAGTATATGAATACACACACACACACACACACACACACACACACACACACACACAGTGTATTATGTTGCCAAACTGCAGTAAAAAGAAGCCTAAGATTCTGGAGACTAGGATTCTGCTCCAGGTTTGCTATTAACTATTTGTTTGACTTGTGGAAGATATTCATTTTTGTGACACTCAGTTACCTCCTCTGTAAAGTGAAGGAAGAACCAGGGAACTTCTAACCCCTGCTAACTCTACAGTTCTCTCTTCCATCAAAGTATCATTTCAAATCAATGTAACCTGGTGAAAGATACACTATAATATTGAAAATGCAAATTTCAAAAATTATAAGAAATTCTCTATTATAAGTAAATGAAGATTACTTGGTCATATTTCTTGCTAAGAAATCCTTTCTACAGATCTCCCCCATTCCTGGAAAATGGTTGATCCTCTGGAAAATAAAAAGGTAAACATTAATGTTCTCATTGACTTAATGAATATATTCATTTATACTATAATAGAGTTACATCCATCTTCTGAGTTAAATATTTTTTTAAAGCTATTAACGTAAAACATTTAAAATCAAATGACCTACAAGGAATGTGTAGAATTCAAGAATCTACAATAAGCAAAGAATGAAATTGCAAATTTTTTCAGAAATCAGAAAAGGGTATTTACACAAGTATCAAAGTTACAATTTTCTGTGTCAAATAACTAGTAATTCTATGTCCAAATTATTTCTATTATCCTCAATTTTCTATATTCATACAGATAAGCATTGTATAAATATTGGTGAAAATGGCCTTGTTTGTTCCCTATGGTCAATTTTGTATTTCCCACCACACTAACAAAGAACTATACAAAATGTCAGTTGTCTAAAGTTCTGTGTATTTGGCTTTTTAGTTTGATGTCTATTTTTTTAATATGCTTGCATTACATTCTAAAAATCAAAGAATGAAGCCAGACTGCACATAGCAGACATGATAAGGTACTTCTAGTTCCTGATCTGTCTGTGCAAGCTACGCCACATCACCCATCTTTAAGCATAACACAAAGCAGCAGTGTAGGAAGACTTTTCTCCTATTCATTCTTCCTTAAAGATGGAAAGAGGTTATGAGGCACCTGGGTGGCTCAGTCGGTTAAGCGTCTGACTCTTGGCTTTGGCTCAGGTCATGATCTCATGGTACATTAAAAGTTCAATTTGAAAGAATTCAGGCCTTATGTGATGAGTCAGTACAACCGGACAGCAACAAAACAGGTTGTTTGGGTAAGTTACAACTGAAATTTAATATGTCAACACATTAAGAACCAACCCTATCTAAGTAAAATTATAATGGAATTCATATAACTTTCCTGATAACCAATAATTGGTCATGATTAATTCCCCACCTGGTAATTTTGCAGCTCGGCAATCTTCTCCTGCTGAACTGCAGAATCACACCATATAAGGTTGCTTGTTTCATCCTCATCTGGAGTTTTCATAAATCCCATTTCATCTATTACTAAACGAACTGCAAGTAAACGGTTACGTTAAATGAAAATTAAAATACTTCTGAAGTATATTCGTTGTGGAAACATTTTCTGATATGCGCACATTTTATCTCACGGTATTTCACTTGCAAAATATCCATTAGTTATAGCATAACCTTGTTTTTAGTTACAACAATTTATCTAGGGCCAAATTATACTCACAGTAACTGAGAACTGTTTTTAGGTTGCACTCAAAATCCCTGGTTTCAGCCCTCCAAGATTTAGCGGATACACAACACTGCTAAGGAGTTCAGGGATTATTCATGGCACAGTGAAAACATACACACAGCTGAGACAACACTAAGGAAAATATACTTCAGGGCTTTTTTGTGACCTTGGGCTAGGTACAAAAGGGAAAAGGTAATAATAGTCCCTGATCATTAGACCTATCCTTTACTTTCCACCTCCCCAGTTCAAATTATTTTTAGCAGTTAAAACCAAGTCAGCTGTGTTGACCCAGGATATGAAATAATGAAGCAGAATTCACAGCAGAGATCTAGAAACTGGCCCTCCTATCTGCTCCTAACCCTTTAATCCTATTGAAAGAATGTATGCTCAGAAGAAAGCTTGTTTTTTAGTACAAACTATTTATATGCCCCTCTCTGACTTGAATATCACAATTAATATCCAACAAATTTCAAGTTCAGAATAAAGACAAGCACAGGTGCCTGGGTGGCTCAATCGGTTGGGAGTCCGACTTGGGCTCAGGTCATGATCTCGCGGTTCATGGGTTTGAGCCCCGCTTCAGGCTCTGTGCTGACAGCTCAGAGCCTGGAGCCTGCTTTAGATTCTGTGTCTCCCTCTCTCTGCCCTTCCCCCGCTCGTGCGCTGTCTCTGTCTCAAAAATAAATAAATATTTTTAAAAACTAAATAAAAATTCTGAGTCTTTATAGAATGGTGTAACTGTATAGATGCACTTCAACACTTTATTTTTAAATATTTTTAAACATACTGGTACCCTTCGTAAAGGGAGAAATGGTAATTGGGGGTCAGTTGTCTGAATCTACCTGGCTCAGGCATAAAACTGATGAACAGACACCTGTTGGTCTCAAGTCCTAGAGACTCTGATTGCTTATTTGGCTGAGGAGAAGGAAAGGACTTTTTATGCACTGGTTCTGAGAACCCAGACATAAAAGGAGGGAACAGTGATTGGTGGTGGGTGAAGTTGGGGCTGGGGGAGGAATGTGGAGCTGGAGTGGTAGTTTTCCATGAGAGGCTTGGGAACCTTTGGGGCTGTTCTGAAGGCCCAGGTAAAAATGTACAAAGCAAGAGTTGGGAAAAGGGCTGTTCTTCTCTGGTCTGCCCCAGACCACCATGCAGCGTTGGTGAGCTGAGGCCTCAGCACCTGCCGTGCCACGTGGGGCTCCCAGGAAGGGCAAGGGCAATAGCCACACAGTCTGGGAGACTCCTTTAACTGACTCATAAGCAGAAAAAAATAATGAGGCCAGAGCATCAGCCCAAGAGTAGACCTGCTCCTGAGTATAGGAGAGACACTGTCTGGGGCTGCTCAGAAATCACTGAGAAGACCTTAAAGAGAGGATTGGAGCGGGTGGCAATTAGAGGGAGGACGTATAAGGAGCTACTCAAACGTGGTCATAAATGTATACATGAACCAGTGAGGCTGAGGACATTCAGGTTACATAGCCATAGAGGAAAAGATCTACTCTTTCCTTAGATTCACAAAATCAAATATGTAAGGTCAGTCATATATGTCTCTTTTATTATGAAGTTCAAAGCTTGGAGAGCTGACAAAGTCGAACTTCAAAATACAATGTCGGGAGTTAAAATGTCACTTTTTTCTCCAGTAAGTTTAATTTATTTAATCAAATTTTTGTTTGAATTGAAATTTTAGAAATCAGTTGGAATCTTTTAAGGATATCATTCTCCACTACATGGAAAAGAAAACCCTTCAATGTGTCAGTTCAAAATAGAAAGTTGTTGACACCTAAAGCCTAACTCCATGCCTATAAGGCTGATTTGTTAGGAGCTCTCTTTTAAAAAGGAGGTGAAACAGTTGCCTCCATATTGAACTTCTACCAAGCCAAACACCCTACTGGAACAATAGAGATAACCATATGAACCACTTTCTCACGTTTCCCTTTGCATATCACATACCCGCTTCTCGGATCTTTTTTGTCCCCGTTTAATAAAAATTACCAAAGATACATTCCTCACAATTTGTCCCATGATTTTTTTCCCTAGACCCATAGAGCTTTCAGAGGCTAAGCAGAAGTTTTAAAAATAGGAATCCATGCAACTATCTAAATTTTAGATACAGAAGATACATTTGTTTCTCATTTTAAATTTCAATTCATACTTTACTTAGGCAGCATGATATAGTAAAAAGAAAACTGAATCTGGAATGAAATGAATTCAGGTTCAAGTTCCACTTTCGCCATCTGTATGAACTTGGGTAAGTTGCTAACTCTCACTGGGCTTGTTTCTTCAACTCTGCTATAAAGGACATATTAAGAAAATCATGTGAAATACCATAATGTATTAATTATAGAACTGTGGGAATGCACTTCACTATTCCACAATGTGTCTTCATAAGGAACTATAAGAAAAATTTCTCTCAAGACACAGGAACACAGAAGTCCTATATCCATTGAATAACCAGTATGATTTTATCTCCTGCTGTGCATTCTAGAGTGGATTGTGTTTTAATATTTGCTTCAGTTGAGGTTCCGAGTCAAATCCATCTCTAACTATAGAGGGTCTCAAGGAATGTATTTTGTATTCTTATCAGCCACAAGATTCATCCTATTTTCCTGTTCTTATTTTTCCATGCATATTTTCTTATGGCTATTAGCCACTTCAAATTCACTATTAGAGTGAGGGAAGACAGGGGGAAAGGGAGCAAGGGAGTAATGCAGCCTATATGCAGGGTTATTTGGAAGATTAAGTGAAATAATACACGTGGAAATGTTTGGCCAATGGTTATAAAAAATTACTATTAAAACTATAGCAAGGTTTTCTGCCTGAGGAAATAGGCAACACCAGGGCAAAAACACAGGTGTGCTGACTTATGGCTTAAGTGTATTTCCATTATATAAGTCAACTGTCAAGGAAGCAGTAATTAAATTGTAAGAAGTACGCTGTTGCATTCACTAGCTTAAATAAGGGAAAAGCAAGGTAGCATTTTCTCCTAGGCACATGGTCCATTCTCTCTTTCCCTCCCCTATACTTAGCTCTGTATTCTGTCAACGGTCCCCGATTCAAGGCCCTACAGGAATTTTGTTAAACACAAATGAGCAGGCTCAGCAAGGAGGTAGGAATCATTATAAAGAATGCTAAGGCAACTTCAGCCCTGGGAAGACTTCCTGGGAAAGTGACGGGGAAGTGCACTGAAACACTCTCCTATAGATCAAGGCTCCTTATGAACCCCGCCAGAACCGTAAAAGCAAGAGGGTAAGTTAACACCACCCATCAATCACTTTAACAACAGTCGCCTTACTCTTGTTCCTAGAAAATATGCTGCAGATAAACCCTGAATCTTTCATATTTCACCCTCCCATGCTAACTTGCTTCAAGTCCCTTCCTCTGAGAACCACTTGTTGGAACAGAGTATCAGGGGACCTCAATTCCATTGAAGTATTCCACTGATTGCTCAAGAACTTTGGTGAATTACTGTAAATGAAATGAGATTCCCAAAGATTAATAAGGGTAAGAATAATTAACATCCTTGAGGTTCACATGATTTTCCTTAACTTTTAGTGCAAAATGGTTGAGAGGAAGATTATTTGAGTACTTATGGTATTTGTTAAGAGTTTTGTGTGCAATGCTGGACAAATGTATCTTAATTTAAAACGATTATTCTTCTTATCTATTCTCTATACTACAGATACTGTTTACACATAAGAACTGCAATTTCATTAATAAAAAGCAACAGCATCATCAAAAGAATTTTTTAAAACACAGAGAGAAATATATTTTTACTCCTTAAGCCAGGTTCTCATTGTTTAATAAAAATCTCAAATTTTGTGTTTTTTTATTTTGCATCTAACATTTTAATCTGTTTCATGTTGATTTGATACTTGATTTAAAAACTAAGTATTAATCAAAATCACATGTATTGAATACCATCCCATTAATAGGTAAAGGTTTTAGCAATGTTTACATTGATGTTCTTTCTGATTATTAACATGTTAAATGTCTCATAAAATAGAAAATTTTATAGAATACATTTAAAAATCAGTTACAGGGGCACCTGGGTGCTCAGTTGGTTAAGCATCTGACTCTTGATTTCGGCTCACATCATGATATCATGGTTGGTGGGTTTGAGCCCTGCATCAGGCTCTGCACTGCCAGCACAGAGGTTTCTTGGGATTCTCTCTCGCCCTCTCTCACCGCCCCTCCCCCCCACTCATGCTCGCCCTCTCTCTCTCAAAATAAATAAATAAACATAAAAAAATCAATTACACAAAAGATTATTATCTCCAGAATTTCTACATTGTTTTCAACATCAAACCAGTTTCCCCAACAATTATGATTCTGAGGAGACCTACCAATTTCAAACTTTGTCCCAGCAACATTTGCTGTAATGATTCCCTTCTTTTTCTTCTTTCTGACTTTCCTTTTCATTGTGCTTTGATAAGGCAATTCTGTATTCAGATCCAGGGGAGAGGGTCCCTGAATAACTTTAAAAGAAATGTAAACCAGCCAAATATCACTGAAATAACAAAAATTCCAGAGCAGAGAACACAAATGCCCCCCCACCAAAAAAAAAAGTAAAATTATAAATTCTACTTAAAAGTCCTCAATTAATTTTTAATTCTTAAAAAAAAAATTCAGTGATGATCTATAATATATCCACATTTTGTAGTGTGATTAAGTCAATCTGCTTACCTCTTTCTTGAGGCAGAGATGGCATTATTGTCTGTGCCTGTGACAGTGTGTGTTACTGGACCAAGCTCTCAGGAAATCTGGAAGGCCTGCATGAGTCTAAGTAGGATACAGCTCCAAATCACTGAAAGTTCCTATCATATTATCTTGGTGGAATCCTCAGATTTCAGGACACTGAAGTTATGGGATGAGAAGGTACCTGTAGGGATTTTAAAACAAAGTCATTTTAGAAAACAACTCTGACGAAATTTTTCTATTGTCTTTAAAAGTCAAGTGAAGGTGAAAGTTACTGTACTCAATCGACAAATGTTTGTTAATTTATAAAACCTTACGCAAAATGCCAAGTGATAGTTAGTTCCCTGTCCTAAAAAGTGTAGTCTAGAGGAGGAGGTTTTATTTAAGTTACGTATCATATTTACACACAATAAATAGCATGCCATACACAAATAATGACGATAACCACACTCGCTATCATCTACTGAACACTGACTATCGTAGGCCACTTAAGCCATTTAATCTTGCAGCAAAACCATGAGGTGGAAGCTTTTATCCCTAGCTTACAGTTAAGTAAATTGATCTCAGAAAGGGCAAATCTTTACACAAAAGTGACAATGGGAGATTAAAGTGAACAACTCTCTGGTGTCAAAGTCAGTGCCTTAACTAGGACCCCACACAACCTTCAACCCAACACCTGAAAGTTAGATGCAGCATCACTTTTAATATGACACAGCGAAGTGACTGCCAAGGCAGAGATCACATACAACGAAATACATAGAAAAGCGATTCCTAGTGAACGGGTGGCGGGGGTGAGGGGGGGCTTGTTGGTTGGGAGGGAGTTGATGACTTCATAAAGTAGACCACATTTGAATTGTGCCTTAAAAAATGAACACAATTTTGAAAGGCAGAAAATGAAAGGAGTCATCATTATGCTGATCTTATTTGGGCACACAGAGGAATGCAATAAACATTTTTTAATGAGCTCATTTGATTCGGCTACACCTCAGCATGGGCTATATTACAGTCCACTTATTTTCACTGTGTATGTATGAACCTAGGTATTTATGCCCTGACTATACTATATTGCCCAGTCTATACTGTCAACTTTCTAATTTCTCCCTTCATGTTGTAAGAATCTTTAAGTGCTTGTAAAATGTCTCTAAGCACAATGAAACACTATAAAGCCTATCATGATAAACAAAGGTATGGTATCAATACCTTTATCAGGAGGTTATCAGGTTTATCAGAAATTCAGCTATATAAAACGTGACTCTTAATACATCACCCTCAATAGTCATTATTAATAATAGGATTCATTATTAAAGAAAATTTAGAACTTAGTTTTTGGGTATCATTTTTACTAGAATAATTATCTAGAATAATTCAATATGAAAACTAGTTAACTATTACTTATTACAGAACAATTGTGGACAGGCAGTGCTAAGAATCTAAAATATCTTACCTAATTAACACACCTGGAATTGAGATACCATTTCTGCAATTTTCTAGACATGGAAATCAAGGCTAAATAAGTTAAATATATCAAGGTAACACAGTTTATAAATAGAAACCTAGGCTTTGAACCCAATTCTGACTGATTGTTCATACTGTTCACAGAGCCCCACTATTTTCAGACACCGTGCTAATATGCTATATAGATGTAAAAAAAACAAAACAAAACACAAAAACTTGGTAACCCAGTTGCAGTACAAACTGCCAGATATGCGTGTATTGTGGGAGATCACAATACTTCAAAATCAAACACTGAAGTCACAGTAAACATCCTCAGCCTGACCTCAGCTCCCAATTCCAAGCTGGAAATAGACTAGATTACTTTTCAGAATAAAAGAAAGGAGTGGTCTAAAGTTCAGTGTGATTTCTTTCTGGAAGCTCTTTGATACCTCAGGGAGGTAACTATTTGGGTTTACAAGTCCTTGTCCAACATCTTATTACTGGAGTAAACAAAGATTCTCTTATGGTAACAGAGTACGTATTACATCGAAAGTAGGTGACAAAGTCAAGAAGAGTTTGAGACAACATCTGCCAAACTACGTTGACAATAAGTTAGTAATTGTTATCAGCTCTAAAAACAAATTTGTTAATTTCTGACTTAAATAATGAGCCAAACAGCTTTGATTAGTATAGAGCTCAAAACAGGAACTGTTACCCCTTCACTCACCACACAGGAATTTAAAGGCCTTAAATTTAGTCTATCTTTATATGCTTTACTTAGTTGCATTTATATTTTGGTGAATAACAGTAAGAGTGCTTTAACAAACTCAAGAACTTCATCCTACCGTCTCAATTCTAATCATTTCATTGTATCCCTAGTGAAAGATGTGAGACGGCAAGATTGATCACATCACTTAAATGAGCCATGGTTACCTACTTTCCAGAAGCACACAGCATGTTTCAGTTACCTCCGAAATACTTCAAGTCAAGGGTTTCTTAAGCTTGGCTGCAAAGTAGAATCACCTGAGAAACTTTTGAAACTCCTAGCGCCAAGGCCACACCCCAGACCCAAGTGGGGCCCAGGCATCAGCATTTTTTTAGCTCTCCATATAATTGTGTCATGCAGCCAAATTTGACAATGTCTGCTGCGAGCACATAATGGCACTGAAGCCAATAATAGTTAGTTATAACATACACAGACAAGAAAAAAGTAAAACAAAGAAGAAAACTTTGGAACCTGTATTTAAAAAGGCCAAATAGGTAAAAAAAAAAAAAAAAGAAAAAGAAAAAGAAAGAAAGAAAAGAAAAGAAAGAAAGAAAGAAAGAAAGAACGAAAGAAAGAAAGAAAGAAAGAAAAAATCATCCATTAAAATCTTCATCTCTAGTTGAAGTAAACAAATTGGGGGAAAAAAGAATTAGAAGATCAGCAGAAATTGATTTCTAAGACAAATAAGCAATTTTGTTCTGCAAAGAAGCCATTTCCAGAAGGACTCAGTTCTCAAAAATGTCAAGCAAATGGACACCTTGAATGTAGAAGTTCAAGGGCTACCATGCAAAACAATAGATACGTAAGACTAAAACACAAAAAGCTGTAATTCCAATACATTTGTGATGGAGTGCTCTTTCTTCCCAGTCCTTTCTGTTGAATTACAACCCATCACTTAAAGTCCAGATACAAATTTCCACTCTTTCCTTAGAGCTTCCTCTGATTGTGTTTGAAGAAATTCATTACTCCCTCTTCTGGTCTATCACAGAGACCATTATTTGTACCCCTATCATATCACCAACCACAAACTAAGAAGGTAAGCTCTGTGAAGACAAGTGGTTCTGGTTTTCTTCTCTCTTCTTCAATCCTCCACTTCCAGAGCCTAGAATATTGCCTCACACAATGCCAAGAAAGTACTTGTTCATGATGCCACCGGGCAGGAACCAGAGGTGGTCATGGGGCTCTGAGAAACAAACACATATCATTTACAATATATTACTTTCACATTTTTAAGTGAAAAAGGCAAAGTACCTAGAAGTTTACATCTGGGTAAAATAACAGAAGAGCATGTGGGAAATATGCATCGAGTGGTGGCAGCCTGTTGTGGCAGGTGCACAGCTAAAGGAGACACCCTTTCGTGTACACCCATTAGTATCCCGCGCTATTACCTTTTGAAAAAGTAAGATACATGTGATAAAAGTTTGTTTCATCATTACAATGTTAATAACAAACCCACCAAACTTTGCGTGTCATTTAGATCAAAATACAATATGATAGAAAGAGCACTGAACAAGAGGTCAGTTTCAATTCTTATCCTTTATTCTGCCACTTAACAGATACATGACTTAATTTCTTACTGTGCAAAAGGAAGAAATTGACTTTTTCCAGCCTTACAGTCAAAAATACCAACCAATGAGGATAGCATTGGTTGGTATTTTTGATAATAAGATGAACACCAAACACCTTTTGTGGAAATTATGAAGGAAACTCAGATGTTCCCAACATCCCCAGGAATCTGTGCCCAGTGAATGCTATATAGAATGGGTTCTTCAAACATATTGGCAGAATTTTAATTACCATAGATTACTAAATTTTAGTAATCTTAACCAAAGGTCAGTGGGAACCAAAATTAGGGTTAAGTTGAAAATATCTAAAATTATATTAAATAAAAATTTAATAAAAGCTGTTTTTATGATGAGAAGGAAGGAGAAAGAAAGGAATATAAACCAGTACCTCCTGTGTACTAAGCATTTTTCACATAACTTCATGTGTATTTAGTCCACCTAATAAATGCCCTGGTATGTTTTATTCCCATTTTAAATATAGGAAAATTTAGATTTCATGGCTAAGTAACTTGCCCAAAGTCACACCTAATAGGTGACAATGAAGTGGCTTGTCTTTAAAGCCCATGACATTTCCCACTTTGTATGCCACCTTCAAAATTCAGTCTTTAAACATGACACATTGAAGATTTCACAAAGAAGCTTAATTCTGCTTGAGTGGAGCTGTTTTAAAACCTAGAGAATGAGAGCAAGAGAATCAAGCTGTGGTTTAAAATGTAGTTGAGATCACAAAGTTGCATCAGATTTAATCTGTCTTCTTAGAACCCCAAGGCAGCTATCCATATCCAGACTGTCTTCCTGTTTTTTTCCTTCATGAAGGTACTACAATTCAACAAATACTCTTATGTAGCAGCCACTGTTCTTAGTGAACAAAATAGGTAAAAAAAATTTTTTCTTTGTGGTGCTTACACTCTAGTTGGGGAGAGACTAACAATAACAGCAAACATATTAAATAAGTAAACGTCAGAAAATGCTAAGTACTGGGGGGTTGGGAACACAACTGATTAGGAGACCAGGAACGTGGGGGGAAAGTAAGGAGAAGAGTTACAATTTCATTTTATTTTTATTTAACGAAGAGCCTTTTATTTTTATTTTTTATTTTTTAAAGTTGATTTATTTAGAGAGAGAGAGAGCACGAACAAGGGAAGGGCAGAGAGAGAGGGAGAGAGAGAATCCCAAGCAGGCTCTGTACTGCCAGAGAAGAGCCTGATGAGGAGCTCAAACCCACAAACCATGAGATCATGACCCGAGCTGAAATCAAGAGTCAGATGCTTAACCAACTGAGCCACTCAGGTACCCCAAGAGTTGCAATTTGAAATTTGAATCCAGATGGATTGAATCCAAATGGAGATGGTAAAAATCTAATGGGTATGTGCACATATGTGCCTGTAAGCATATGAGGATATGAACATGTGCGAAGGGGAAGGAATGGAGAAGACATACCATTTCTGTGGTACTGAACAATGTCTAAGCCCTCCAATATGGTTCTTATTCCTAAATCCTGGTTTTCCTATGTATTTATTTTCTACATTGGTTTTAAAATTACTATTTTCACACTGACAAGGAGAACAAACATGTTTCACAGTGTATATAACCAGTTTTATGTACTTTTGATAGGGTATCAATTTTCTGACGGAGAAGGAGAGAAGAGGGGCAGGGAGATCCCAACCCCTCTCTCCACCTTGTGTCCCCAGGACAGACATTAGATTTTCACACACTGCTGATGACCCTCTTGGGTTCTTGTCTCCTAGCATCATAGTTTTTGGCATCTAAGTTACTCCTGTCCCCCTTCCATACTTGTATCCTACTAATAATATGACTTTTCAGATCTCGAAACAACAATCTGTATTAGGAGAGTCTACATTTTGGTGCAATAATAAATATCCCCCATATCTCAGGAGGTTAAAACAGCTAAGGTCTATCTCTTAATCATGCTACATATCAACCAAAGACTGGCAGGGCTGCTCTGCATTTCACAGTCACACAGGAAGCCAAGCTGTTAGAGCAGCCATCATCCTAAAACCAGTCACTGTACCAGAGGGAAAGAATTTTGGAGGCTCTTATATAGGCAACTAATGACACACAAAATTTCTACTCACACGTCAATGGCCTGAATAAGTCACATGACCCCACCCAGCAAGAGTTAGGAAGTACAATCTTATATGACCAGTAACACTAACAACCATCACAAACTCCCTATTTGAACCTTGCTACCTCCCCCTAGGCACTATTTTCTAGTTCTCCATAGCTCCACTTTATAGTATTCTCCTCTGCTGGAGGAAAAAAAAAAAAAAAAAAAGATAGCGAGACTCTGTACTAGGCCCAGTATACCCCTTAATTTTATACAATGGATAATTAAATTTCTCTATCCTTCGCCTGCTCTGGACTGTAACAACACTGATGAGGAAGAGGAAGAACACAAGAAAAGGGAAGGGATCAGGTGATTTCAGTCATTTAATGTTAAGCATACTATGTGCCAGGCACTCGTCTAGGTTTTTACATCTAAAACTCTGATCTTCACAACCTAAAAGGTGCCGTTATTATTATCCCTATAGACAGCTGTTTGAAGAAAAGAGGTACTGGGGGCGCCTGAGTGGCTCAGTCGGCTAAGCGTCCGACTTCGGCTCAGGTCATGATCTCACGGTTCGTGAGTTCGAGCCCCGCGTTGGGATCTGTGCTGACAGCTCAGAGCCTGGAGCCTCTTTCAGATTCTGTGTCTCCCTCTCTCTCTGACCCTCCCCCATTCATGCTCTGTCTCTCTCTGTCTCAAAAGTAAATAAACGTTAAAAAAAAAATTTTTAAAAAAGAAAAAAGAAAAGAGGTACGATGAAACACAAGGTATAAGAACATTTTTAAATGATAATTCTGCAAATTTGCCTCAAAATAATCCCCTCCGGATTTCTAAACTGTAACTATCTCATGAAAGATGTTTCTAGTACTACTTCAAAATAATTGAAAAATAATGTTACAAAAATCATATCCAATCAGGCTTTTACTTAGGGGAAAAAAACACTCTCCACACACATAACGTATTATTGCAGAGAGGTTACTACAAGTAGCAGTCAGAAATCTATTATTTCATGAAAATTATCAAATGAGACAGCTGATTTTTTTTTTTTTAATGTTTATTTGAGAGGGAGAGAGAGAACGGAAGAAGCAGAGAAAAAAGAGTGAATTCCAAGCAGGCTCCAAACTTGTCAGCTCAGAGCCTGACGCGGGCTCAAACCCACGAACCCTGAGATCATAACTTGAGCTAAAATCAAGAGTCAGACGTTTAACCAACTGGGCCACACAGGCACACTGAGGCAGCTGATTTTTTTGTGTGGGAAAAGAAATATTTCCAGACATCAGGTCATGAATACATTCACCTATTTTTGTGCTGTAACACATCACTAAATTTTAGCACTTGGTCCCCAAACCAAATTTGATATATTATTTTTATTTGCAAGGAGATACTGCTTTTCTTTTTTTATTTTCTGTTTTTTTTTTTAATTTTATTTTAGAGAGACAGAGTGTGAGTGGGGGAGTGGCAGAGAGAGAGGGAGACACAGAATCCGAAGCAGGCTCCAGTCTCTGAGCTGTCAGCACGGAGCCTGACATGGGGCTCAAACTCATGAACGGAGAGGCGATGACCCCAGCCGAAGTCGGACGCTTAACCGACTGAGCCACCCAGGCGCCCTGAGATACTGCTTTTCTTAAGTGACAGTAAGAAAATGAAAGTAAGTGAAATATGAGCCAATTTTTAAACATTAAAATTTGAAATGTTTCTTATTTGTTTTGATATTATCAGGATTGGATTTAATGTGAGCTCTAGACCAGTGGCTTCTTAAACTTTCATGTGCATACCAAACATCTGAGAATACTATATAACTACGATGTTGAAGTCCAGATTCTGATCCATTAGTTCTGGGGTGGGGCCTCAGAGTCTGCATTTCTAACAAGTTCCCAGGTATGCTGCTCCACAGACCACACTTTGAGTAGCAAGGCTCTAGGGGACCACAATGTTTAATACTAAGCTGACACTTTTTTTTTAAGCTTAAAGTCCTTCTTTATAACATGTAAAAATTACAAAATTATATAGTGACTTTAAAATTCATGTAAGTGATATAAAATTACATATTAATGTTAAAGGGCTCCACGAGTCAAGAAAATAAAATAAAGATTAGGAAATGTTGGCCTAGAGCAGGGATTCTTGAAGTGTGGTTCCAGGAACAGTAGTATCAGCATCACCTGCACTTATTAGAAAAGCATTTTCTTGGGTTCAAGCCCAGAATTTTCAAATCACATTCCAGGGGTGAGTGAGGCTCAACAACTGACAAGCTCTCCAGGTGATTCTGATGTAGGCTAAAGTTTGAGAACTACTGGACTACGGGCCAACAGCTGGAGGCAGGGGCAAACTCCAGGAAAGTGGAGGACACGACTGCTGGAGTCTACTCCTTCCCCACTGGTCTTTTTAAGCAGAAACATGTGCATGACTTAGATAGAAAGCATTTGCCAAGCAGGACTCTGAACAGCTGGAAAGGAAGACACTTACTACAAAGGATCTCTCCTTACTACAAACGATTTACTACTGGAGACAGCTAAGTGAGGTGAGGTTTTATTAATCTACAAAGGCAACTGATACCCCTGTTTGAGCCCAAATCAGCCACCAATGGTGACCAACTAAGACATTCATTTTAAAGATAAGCAGTCTACTAAAAATCATTACACATATGAGGATTAACAGTAACCACAAAGATTAATAATATACCCTCTGCTCTCAAGCACCGGGCCAGGAGCATGGTAACTTGATCTGAAACGGTCATGAATAGCTGAGAAATGGGGGAGAGGGGTTGCAGATGAACATCAACATTGTGGTACATTGCTGCACGCATGCAACGAAAGTACTATGCGTCAGTAAAAATAAACAAACTAGAATTACATGATGAATCACACAAATAACGCAGATGAAAAAAAGTTGAGGAATACATATAGTAGTATATTATTTATACAAGGTTTAAAAGTACATAAATAACATATAGTATATATTGAGAGAGAGAGAGGGAGAGAGAGAACTTAGGAATGAACATATAATGAAATAAAAGTGTCAAGAACTACATGGGGAAGATAAGAAAGGAGGAGGAGGAGGCAACAGCCAGTCCTGTTCTACAGAGGATGAGCATCAAATATGTCATTCTTAACATAAAGAATGAATGCACCCTTATCATGGCTTAGCCTTCTGAAACAATAGGGAAAGTAAAATGGCCAAGATACTTTCATTTGAACCATCACATGTCTCCTTAGAATAGAATTATGTTCTAAGTCGGAAATTTAGGTCTGATCCTAACTCATAAGAAATGTGGAGTCACTGAAGGACTTTAAGAGGAGTAACACAATCTAAATATTTTTTTAATGTTTATTTCTGAGAAAGAGAGACCGCATGAGAGATGGGAGGACAGAGGATCCCAAGCAGGCTCTGTGCTGACAGCAGTGAGCCCAATGTGAGGCTCAAACTCACGAACCATGAGATCATGACCTGCACTGAAATCAAGACTCAAATGCTTAACTGACTGAGCCACCCAGGCATCCCCTAAATTTCTTTTTAATCGATTACACTGGCAGTAATCACGGGAGCTGGATAGGACGGGGCAAGAATGGAGACCCGGTCCTGAGAGGATGTTACAAAGACATCCTTCTCCAGAAGAGAGATGGTACGAGCTTGATCACAGATAAAAGCAACAGACACAGGGCAAAGGGATACTGCTACTACAGTTGGAGATCAAGAAAGGAAAGGTGGTATCAGACGACTTGGAGATTTCTGGTTTAGAGGATCTGGGTAGAAGCGGGCACCAGTCATCAAGAGAATGCCTGCAGAAGGAAGAGTCATTGTGTAGGGTAAGATGATTTCAGTTTTATATTTTCAGAAAAGGACAGATAGAAAAAAAATAGAAAATAACACAACAGAATGAGTGATTGACTGTAGATAAGGAAAACCTCTACTTTCATAAATAAAATGATTTTAGTTAAACATAGAAAGGTCCATTCCAAAGCTGACTGCTCCCATTTCTGTGCTCTCTGCCAAGAAATTACAATAGATTTTCAAAACACCCAGCTGCCTGACTGGTGAACAAATGACATCACCCAAACAACCATCCTAACAATAGTACATTGGCACCCCTCATTGTGTGTATAAATTAAAAAGGTTTTCAGAGAAGCTACTTACTTCCTGAACACAGAAACTTTTGTGTCCGTTTCTCAGACTGGGTATATTCCCAAAAGCTAGCTCTGTAGTGTTTTAGACCTGAAAAAAACATTTGATCAACCACTTCTAAAAACCTGAAAGAAAGCCAAGTGTGACATTATATAAGAATAAACAGAAGAACTATTTATTCATTCTAGTAACAATTAATATTGACTTTGAGCAACAGTAGCTCTCACTAATGTACTGCTTATTTGTTTTCCAAATCGCCTTACCCTGTTTAGTATTGGTTCAATGTTTTTGGTTAAATTACAGCATCCATACAAAATGTCCACTAGGCTCTGTGGAATGTCTTGTCTTTAAATTTATCCTAGTATGACATGAAAACAATAGAAACTGATAAATAGGAAATGATAACACAGCACACCTTGAAGGCATTTTCCCCTTATTAATAGTTGTTTTATTTTCAGTACTTAGAATAATGAAAAAAGGCAAAAAGCCTACTCAGTAAATGTTGAACTAAATAAAGTTCAAAGAAGTAACATCCATAATTCAGTCAACAAAGTGGCAAAAGACAAGGTGACTTGATAATGTAACCATCAAAGGCTTAAGCAGAGTCAAAATCCTCTTTGGGTACATTTCCTTTAGAATGTAATACTGCAGTTCTATAAAATTCTCCAGTAGCCTAAAAAAAGTCTCATTTGCTCCTTAGGAATAACATGTGATGTTATCAGTTAGTTTTTGCATATATCACTCACTCTTGTGAATCCATTTGCCTCCTCCCATTCCCTCACCCTGCAAAGAACAGTACCAAATCTAAGACAGCTGAACCTCATATCCTCAAAACACCCAACCTATGCTTGACGACACAAAGACTTCTCTTGTTCTAAGCTACGGAGTTGGAACTGTGGTCCTTTGGACCTCGCTCTCCCTAACTTTCAGTAACCTAGATCACAAGGTGAAACAGAGGGACTGGGGGAAATGGAGATTTTCTAAAATATCCAGTTCTCTGTTCTCTGCCAGAAAATGCACAATAGATATCAAAATGTGCAGCTGCTTAGCTGGTGACCAAATGACATCACCCGAATGTCATCTGATACCAACATTTATAGTTTTAAATGTCCAAAACTTAACTCTTTAACTTCCACTGAAAACCTGGCACTCCTCTTATGTTCCTTATCTTGACAGAGGACCTCACTATAGCCAAACAGAGACAGATAAATTGGAATCATATTTTACTCTTCCTCTGACCTTATTTGATACTGATTCAATGCACACCTTGTTGCCAATTTTAGGGTATGATTATTTTTACTGTTTATATTTTTATCTATTTCTAAAACAAGTTTTAAATCTTAAATATATAAAATTCATTGGGTTTTTAAACAAGCCTCCTCTGTCATCCATATCGGTTGATAAGTTAACACATGTTGAAAGACTACCAGCTGCCTGCCTGATAGCCATTCACTCGTTCTTCCTTACTAACAAAATATTTACTGGGTTATTAAGGTGGCATTGTACCAATCTATATAACCACACTTCCCAGACTTCCTTACAAGTGTACATGGCCATATGACCAAGTTCCAGCCAATGAGATATAAGTGGGAGTTATTAAACAGGAATGTAGACAACTGGTGGACACTCATTTTATTTGCTTTTTTTTTTCTTCCATCCTGGAATGTAAATGCAATTGCAGGAGCTGCAGCAATTCAAAGAAAATTGGTTTTGTCATGGAAATGCTTTATCAGTCTTGGACTGACTATGTCCAGAGAAAATAAACCTCCATCTTGTTAAGCTATTGTTATTTTACATTTCTGTTACCACCATCTAAATGAACCCTGTATTGGACATGCTATTCCAATAGAATTATTATTTTGGTTTCTGAACAAGATATAGCAGCCTAAATGCAAAGTCACTAGCACACTGTCCTTGGACATTTATCATTTGCCACAGCCTACACTTACCCATTTTCTGTGAACAGTAACCTGAATTTCCTCTGATAAAGCACTACTCCGCCTCGATCATTTATCGTTTATCATTTATCATTTGCCACAGCCTACACTTACCCATTTTCTGTGAACAGTAATCTGAATTTCCTCTGATAAAGCACGACTCCGCCTTGATCCATGTGCTTTGAATGGGGTGGATGCTGATCTCAGCCCCAACACTGGGCAAATGACTTACATCTAAAATTACCGAGGAATCCCATCTCCTTGACCATGGGATTGGTTCAGAGATGAACACAGGATCCAACTAAGACCAGCAAGACTCAAGCCAAGAACTCATTTTCAGATTCTTAAAGAATATAGGTTCTCTCTTGACCTGGATTTGAATCTGAGAACATACGTACCTGCACTGGTGGTCCCCATCTCACCCCTACACAGAACCTGAGGATGAAGTTATATAAAGGAGGCAGAAAGATAGATAACACATTCCTGAACTTTTCAGTCATATAAACTAACAAATTTCTTTTTTGCTTAAACCAGGTGCCTAACCAATACAAATATTAATGAACTTAGGTTCCATTTTTGTTTTTTAAATAAAGAGAATTACTTCAAAATATCCTTGCATAAAATGCCACAATTCAAGTGAAATAAGAGGAGGCTACATTGTATGTTTCCTCTGTGAGACAATTGGCTCCCAGGCAGCAGCTTTAAAAATGTCTTTGAATTTACATATTCTTCAATCTCAGACACAGAGCCTGAAGTTACCACATCAGAGGGATACAATTTGTTGGGAGGTTTTGAACTTTAAGTAAGAAATTTTCAATTTTATTAACTTCTGGTATCATGTATATTTGTCATAGTTTTCAGACCCCTGTAAATTAAAATAAAGCCCAGTAAAATTATGCCATGGTCTGAGACTCATGCAGTCAAAGTTTAGAAAATCAATACAGGAAAAGGAAAATGTACAGGCTGAGTTCATATAATGTGCTGCATACCTCCATCAGCTAAAATAAGATGTGTATAACCGTTAGACCCAAGGAGGAAAAGAATAACTAGGCTATTTTGTTTCTAGATCACTAAGCTAGGTGCAAATTGATTTATAAAATCAATCTTTGGAAAGAAATAAAATACTAGTAGCCTTTATGACAGGCCCACTATGAAGAAAAATAATTAAATTTAACTATATTTTAATAAACTTGGCCTATTTTAAAGTAAGAATCTTTCAGGGCACCTGGCTGGCTCAAAAAAGCATGAGACTATTGATCTCAGGGGTGTGAGTTCGAGCCCCAAGTTGGGTGTAGAGAATACTAAAAACAAAACAAAACAAAACAAAAACTTAAAAAAAAAAGTAAGACTCTTTACCAAAAGTCATTCCAGGCATTTAAAAACACTGTATCTATCTGGCACCATGATCTTTGATGAGAAACTAGTCCTTTTATGGAAATTCAAAGGAAAAGAACTATTTTGGTCTTTTATTCTAGCAAACACTAATGGAATGCAGAAATGGTGCCTGAAATTAACCAGAACACAGTGACATAATATCCACAGATGCTATACTCTCAAATAGTACAAACTTGTCTAATTGTTCTTTCTTAGCCTCGACTTCTCCTTCTTACATGGAGTAAGTGAATACTATAAAGGTGTATCACCAATCTGTTTAAAAGTTTACTTATCCCTTCATTATTTCATTACATTTCTAATTCAGGCAATAAACATTTTTTAATACCATCATTTTAGTAGGTGCTCTAGTGAGAAAAAACGTGCCTGGCCTTCAATACATACATGTGCTTTTAGAGAAATTACTTAGCAAATTCCAAACCAATCAAAAGACAAGAAGTCATCGAAAACCTATATGACATACAATAATACCAACATAAATACACTCAAGAATGAAAGTTGACCCTAACTAAGTATCTGTAAAATTATGCATGTAACCATATATCCAAAACATTCATCTCAGTATTATAAGTTAAGGATTATACTAAATCAACAAAGCTGCTTTTCAGTTGTGCCTCACAGGCACATGGGTATACTATTTTTTAATCTTACCTAGTATTCAAAATTATCCATATATAAGCCTGTCTAGAAAAAAAATGTGCATTCTCTACAGCAATTTTATAATTATTGTACTGCAGAATTATCATCTATTTCTGTTTTGAACTGGCTTTGATGACTATGTTACATTGTTGGAACTTATACCAACAGATTATTTTCTTTTAATTTCATTTATATTTTCCCAATCTATTAAACAGTTTTCTTTTCATTAAAAATATGAAAAAAGATGAATTTACAATAGCAATATATACTTGACGTGCAATTTTAAATACTATCTCTACCTACATTATTTTCCTCTGCTGTTATTTGATTCACTTGAAGGTCTTCTTTGAACAACTACAATATAAGCTTCTTGTGTAGTGTATATATTCTGCACTCTTAATAGCACTTCACATCTTCAAAATGTGGGTGGGCCTCGTCCAATCAACGGAGGGCCTTCAGAGTAAGCAGACTGAAGTCCCCCAAGAAGGGAAAGTCAGCCTCGGACTGTCTTTGGACTTGAGCTGCAACGTCAACTCTTCCCTAGGTCCACAGCTTGCCAAACTACCCTGCAGAGTTTGAACTTGTCAGCCTCCACAGTCACATACCCCAATTCATACTCATTCATTCTTTCTTTCCCTCTCCCCACTTCCATCCCTCTCAACCTCTCTTCATAGATATATTATTGGTTCTGCTTCTCCAGAGAACCCTGACTACTACATTCATTATTCCATAGGATCAGCTACATTTCATGAGACTAAAAATCCATTTGAAGATACTCCTTCAGACAAGAACTTTCTGGAAGAAAATACAGACCAACTTAAAGTTAGCAGATTATCATACAGAGAATGAATGGGACACTGTATAAAGAACAAACTATGGGACCTATGTCTAGAATAGAAGTGAGGAAGTGGTAGATAACACAGAGTACTCCATAATTACAACCATATTTCTCTGATTCTAAACCATACTGTTTTTTTTAACACTTAACAACATCTAAAATTGTGATGATCTTACAAGGTGGCAATCCTGACACAATTATCATATGCCTGCACATACACATCAAAATCTGCAGAATCCATGTCAGAAGTGGAGAGAAAACCCCAAACATAATAATGGAACACTCTTTTAAGAAATGTTGCATTGCCCTTTAAAAAAAGGTGGGGTGCCTGGGTGGCTCAGTCAGTTAAGCATCCGACTCTTGATTTTCAGCTCACGTCATGATCCCACGGTTCATGAGTTTGAGCCCTATGTCAGGCTCCATGCTGACATGTGATTCTGCTTGTGATTCTCTCTCCCCCCACCTGACCCTCCCCCACTCCTTCTCCCTCCATCTCTCTCTCTCTCTCTTAAAAAGAAAAAAAAAGAAAAGGAAAAGGAAAAGAAAAAAAAGAAATGTTGCATCACCAACTCTTCATGACACAGAGGATGAGGTTGTTCAGAAAAACATGGACAGTGAATAAAGAAGAGATTCAAGTGTTTGTCTTTGAAAATGAAGTTTAAGGAATACCTTGATCAATTTATTTTACTTATATTTATATTACTTATATTTTCCTTTTTTGTACGCATAAAGTAACGAATGCTATTTTTAAAATTACCTTTCAAAGGCTCTTCCAACATGCATAAAGTTATATTAAGTAAGCATTGTTCCATAATTGAAATTGCAGAGGGTTTTTTTCCCAAGTAAATAAAACAACGTGTCTTACAACGAACATGGTCTTAACTGTGATGAAAAATAATGGTATATTGGCCAAAAGATTTTGTACTGTATAGAACTAATGACAACTGCAACAACGTTTCAGGCCTTTACTATATGCCAGCAGTTCTCAAAATTAAATATGCACCAGAATCTCCTGGAGAGTCTGAATAACATTGCTAGGCCCCAATCTGGTTCAAGGCAGCCCAACTCATAGAAGACCTCACTCTCCAGCAGGACTGAGAATCTTCATGTACTCTCTGAACTGGGCACGATTGCCTCAGGGGCAAAGAGTTAAGCCTGCAGAGAAAGGACAACAGTACCTGCTCCTGCACAGGGCAAGGGGAAGTAATGAGTAAGTGATCCATGTCCAAATCCAATTCTGACACCAACAACCTGTGTGGTAACTGCATAAGGCACTGATATTTCCAGTTATTAATCTGAACAAAGAGAAAATGAAATTAAGAGCCCTTAACTCTAAAATTCTAAAATCTTTGGCCTCAAAAAAATGAAAGAAAAGAAAAGAAGAAAAGAAAAAGAATAAAGAAGGATAATTAGGGCATTTGTGATCTGGATAGGTTTACTACTCGGGCCTCGCTCCCAATAGAACTTCCAACGTTCCCATTAAAATTGGACCCTGTACCTTTTGGGATGAGCACTGGGTGTTGTATGGAAACCAATTTGTCAATAAATTTCATAAAAAAAAAAAATAAAAATAAAAAATAAATGGAATCCTACAATAAAAAAAATATTATACTTACTGTCAAAAAATAAATAAATAAATAAATAAAATAAAATAAAATAAAATAAAATAAAATAAAATAAAATTGGACCCTGAATGCGAAACTTCTTATTTTGGGGTGGGGTGAGGAGTTCAGCAATTCTCCTCTCCCACAACAATGATAAAACTGCACAGAATTGTCAGAAAACCTCTTCAGGACCCTGCAAAATGTCCAACGGCATACAAGAAAGTTTTATTCAACAAACACTACTGATACTGAACTCTGGGTAAGAGTGGTGGAAGTGGCATTTGCGCCTGGAGCCGTCCCCATACACCACCACCCTCCACGCCCATCAGTGCAGCAGTTTCACCAGGGCTGAGAAGAGCATGAAAGGCACCAGTTCTGATGCATAGGGAACTGACCTGATTTGGAGCAAAGTGGGGGAAAGCACCATGCCCACAGGTATTGTCAAAAAGAACGGCAAGCTCCATGGCAAATAATCAGAGACGACCAATATTACAGCTGTCGTGGTTGCGACCCTGCCTAACATTACTGGGCCAGAAAAATACTAGAATCATGAGTACCTACCCTCCATCGCACCTAATCCCCAAATAAAGTTGCCTGCCCTTTCTTCTCTGCCCTCCTTACTCATCTCACCCACCCACTAAGAGGATAAGAATTTTAATATGAGATCCAAAGGCAAACAGATTATATCTGAATTCATGTTTTCCATGAAGACATTACTCACTTTGGCTATGCGGAAGCCAATTTTATCTACTAAGAAGTAGAACTAACAACGGGGTTCTAGTTAGGGGAGACTGTGAAGCAGCTGAGTTCCAAGAAGAGGTTTACAAACACTAATAGAAGTCAGCTAGGATACTGGCCTATAAAATTATCATTTCTTTGGCCTCTTGTGACACTGAGGCTAGGGAACAGAGGTATTTTTCTCAACTCAGGCTTCCTCATGATTACCCCCCAAGCCCCCCAGAAGTCCCAGCTGATGCTGTCAAAGAAAAACAAGAACACTGACTCCATAATCTCAGTCTGTAACACCGTCAAATGGAAGTTTCCTTCACCCAAAGAGACAATAAGCTGTAGTGAGAAATATTAATAATGAACTTTAAAGTTGTATAGTTAATTACAATAATTATACTTTATTTTTATATAATTTATCCTTCTTACTGACAAGAATGAGTAAAAGATAAGCAGATGTTTATTTTAATACGAAATCTATATTCTCAGAGCACCTGGGTTGCTCAGTCAGTTAAGTGTCCCACTCTTGATTTCGGCTAAGGTCATGATCTCACAATGGTGAGGTTGAACCCCTCCACCCTGCATTGGGCTCCTTGCTGGGCATGGACCCTGCTTAAGATTCTCTCTCTCTCTCCCTCTATGCCTCCTCTACTTGTGCACACGTGTGCTCTCTCTTTCAAAAAAAAAAAAATCAACAAAAAGTAAAAAAATCTATATTCTCAAAATAAGAATATTCTTATCCACATAATGCAAAATAAGAAAAACTTACACAAAAGAGTACTTTTCCCTTGAATACAGAAACACCTTCTGAGCATTGTAGACACTCCATAAATAAATACGTCTTGAATTAAATTCATAACTTTAAATAATTATTGCAAAAAATTTCTATTCAATTTTATTGTTTACAATTATGACCTAAAAGTAAACATGGATATTCTTAGAAATGTATCAAAAACATCCATTTAATCATACTCAGTGTCAGTACTTTCCTGGTTACATTACTCAGGTTTACTGTCAGTAAAATGACCATGAGGTAATAAAGTAATCTGGTATATAAAATATTTAGGTTTCTAGCAAGGATGCAAATACACTAGAACAAGCTAGTCATGACAGACACTGGTTAAATTTCACAATTTACTCTCTAGGTAATACTGACTCCAATCAATGTTATTGATTTTTATATCAATAAATTTGAGGTGCTATTTACAAGTAATAGCTCAGATAATACAAAATTAAACATATCACTTTTGTGGACATAAATTATCACGTTAAGAACAACCAATTGACTTTAGTACTGTTAACATTAGAAAACTTAGCAAAATAAATTAAAATCCCAACAACTGAAATCAAACTCAAAACAGTAAGTTTACTTATTTTAAATAGCCTATAATTTTTTTCAGTCACTAAGCAAAGTACTCTAGAAAGCAACTAAAAAGCACAGCAAAAACCTGAAATATGTAATGCATTTATGCTCTTACTAATTCCACATCTAGGAATCTATCCTAATAAAATCACCCAAAATATTGATGGATTGTTCAGGAATCCATAATTAATATGTTGAGGAATACTAGTGAACAGGGATGTATATCAAGACATTATTTATACCTGTAACTGAAACCAACCTAAATGTATCCAACAGAGAAATTTAGTAAATTATGATTTGGCCAACAATGGGTTATTACATGGTCACTAAAATTGACTATGATGAACTTTTACTCATGTGGCAGGCACATTATTTGAGAAAGAATATGGATGATTCACAATAACTTAAATAATGTCATTTATTTATCATGCATGAATGATACAATTGTAGAAGATCCACTTTAGTTTACTAAACCTAAACAAATAAACCTCAACTGGGATATTATATTCACCATCTATCTACCTTCCATGTCACATCACATCACATTTGTTTTATGAAAGTTCAGGATATTTTAAAGCAAAGGTATGGAAATTATCAATCAGGAATCCAATGCCAAGATGAATTTTTCTAAATAATAATAAAAACTTTTAAAAGAAATCTATAAAATTGACTAATTCCAAAAGAGACTGATTCCTAAGTAGTACACAAGCATTGTGAGTGTGGATTACAATATTTTACATTTATTTTGGTACTTGGAATATTTGCTAAACTACCTCTGAAGTTAATACCTCTGGAGTAAATCAAAATGTAAACTAACTGACCCCAGATCCCAGGAATTCAAGCCAAGACTCAGATCGTCAAGTAAAAATAGCTAGCAGTGAAGTTACAGTACAGGTTATATTTGTTTGAAGTGCTATTCACACCCCAAATCAGAGAAAATTAGGAACACGTAGTACATACTGAATTCATTAAATTTTTTTTTCCTTTTAGAGACAAATCAAAAGAAGGTAAAATCCTAGGACTCTTCTCCTAATCAAAGCAGGAGCATTGTGTTTTTTAAGTACTGATTTCAGTTTGGCCATGTCAGGTTTGAGGTCATCAACAGCATGTCCACAACACAGAAACTCCAGGACACAGTCAGAAATTAAAATAATTGCTAATCAAAGTAATAATGATAATAATAATGACATGTAGTTCTTCCCTTTCCTGCCTTTTACGGTGAGTATTATCCAAAAAATCTGTCTCAGTTTTGAGTTCCCCGGAAACAAACTCTGGAATGAGGATTACATAAAAGTAGTTTATTTAGAGAAGTGAAGGAAATACTGATGGAGCAGAGAAATGAGACAGGGAAAGGAAGGCAGCCAATAAAGGTTGTGTTACAAAGCCAGCTACATTGTGGGTGGTTGGAGTGTAATCCCCTAGGGAACTCTGAGAAGCAGGATAAAATACAACCATTTCAAAGTTAACCCAATCATTTGTTGAGGGCTGCTATAGGGGTGGAGTGGGTATTAATTTCTTGGTACTTCCAGTCCTCCCGGGGGAGTGAGAGTGAGAGTTGGGGGAAGGCAGCCTGTACAGGCAAGGGGCCCCTAGTCCCATGGCTTCTAGAAAAGTCCTCAAAAGCCCTAAGAAAAGAAATGTAGATATTGGCAGACAACTGGAAGCAGGAAGAGCATAATGAAGTGGTAAGGTGCCAGGGATATGGGCAAGACACTGAGAGCTTCTACTCAAACAACTATCCCTAAATTACATTATTTGTGCCCAAGACTTCAATTATCACTTACTTGAGGATGGATCCACACATGCCCTTTCAATTCAACCAATAGATCATCTACTATGGCCCACCTATCATATAAAAACAAGTTAAAATATTAGCACTGGTTCTCAGCAAGGTCTGGGATCCAGTTTTATGTGGAGGATTTAAGAATGACGATCTGGTTTTGGTGGGTGGTACTAGGAGATTTGGTAGTGCACAGCAAGTATACTTTAATTGTTTATATTGTTTATTTGCATAGCAGGTATTCTACATTTACTTAGATTGGGTGTCTGTGGTGTGTGTGTGTGTGTGTGTGTGCGCGCGCGCGCGTGCGCGTGCGTTTGATGGAGTTGATGGAAAATGGTCACATGCGGTTCACACCCACAGGATACCTCTCAGTGGCCCACAGCTGGAACCTTAATTGGCTGTCAACTCTACTGCATTCCCTGGAGAGTGCCACACTCTTGGCTCTGTACCCCATCCCTGAATGCATCTTGTGGACCCTACAGTTTTACAGTCCACTCAGTCCTATCTTCTAGCTCTTCTAGTTCTAAGGTTTTGATGCCTCTGCCCATCGAGTAAGAAACTTCCCATTCTAGTCCCCTGCAAAACCCATCAACAGTCCTAGACATCCTAAAATTAGAAGGTAAGAGAAAGACAAAAGAAGAGATGGGATGAATGGATTTAGACCAGTTAGACCTCTAGTTCCTAACTCTCCATAGAACTCCAGATCCTATTGTCAAAGCTCTTCCCTCAGACATTTCATACTTACTGTCATTTTCTATCTCAAAATGAAAACAATTCCAACAAGGGCATTTGTCTACCAAAAGACCTAGACGAGAATGTTCACAGCAGCTTTAGTAATAATAGCCTAATACCAGAAACAAGCCAAATATCAATGTAAAAGGAATACATAAATCGTGGTATATTTATATGATGGAACTGCACAATACAAAAGAATTAACTACAGCTAATCACAACATGAATTTAACACAGCATAATGATGAGTGAAGAAAGCCAGGTACAAAAGAGTGTGTCCATATATTCTGTATGATTTCATTTACATGAGGTTCAAAAATGGGAAAAAGTAAAACTGGACCACTTTCTTATACCATACACAAAAATAAATTCAAAATGGAATAAAGACCTAAATGTGAAACCTGAAACCATAAAAATCCTAGAAGAGGGGTGCCTGGGTAGCTCAGTCGGTTGAGTGTCCGACTTCAGCTCAGGTCATGATCTCACAGTCCATGAGTTTGAGCCCCGCATCGGGCTCTGGGCTGACAGCTCAGAGCCTGGAGCCTGCTTCGGATTCTGTGTCTTCCTCTCTCTCTGTCCCTCTCCTGCTCATGCTCTGTCTCAAAAATAAATAAAAACATTTAAAAATTTTCAAAAAAAAAATCCTAGAAGAGAACACAGGCAGTAATTTCTCTCACACTGGCCATAGCAATACTTTTCTAGATATGTCTCCTGAGCCAAGGGAAATAAAAGCAAAAATAAACTATTGAGACTACATCAAAATAAAAAGCTTCTGCACAGCAAAGGAAACAATCAACAAAACTAAAAGGCCACTTACAGAATGGGAAAAGATATTTGCAAATGATAAAAGGTTAGCATCCAAAGTATATGAAGAACTTATACAAATCAATACCCCAAAAACAAATAATCCAATTTAAAAATGGGCAGAAGACATGAACAGACATTTCTCCACAGAAGACACCCAGATGGTCAACACACACATGAAAAGATGTTCAATATCACTTATTATCAGGGAAATGCAAATTAAAACTATAATGAGATATCACCTCATACCTGTCAGAATGGAAAAAACAAAACAAAACAAAACAAAACAAAACAAGAAACAATAAGTGTCAGTGAGGATGTGGAGAAAAAGGAACTGTTTTGAACTGTTGGTGGGAATGCAAACTGATGCAGCCACTGGGGAAAACAGTATGAAGTTTCCTCAAAAAGTTAAAAATAGGGGCACCTGGGCAGCTCAGCTGGTTAAGCATCAGGCTCTTGATTTCAGCTCAGGTCATGATCTCATGGTTGGTGGGGTCAAGCCCCACATTGAGCTCTGCGCTGACAGTGAGGAGTTTGCTTGGGATTCCCTCTCTCTGCCCCTCCCCCACTCATGTTCACACTCTCTCGCTCTCTCTCAAACATTTTTTAAAAGTTAAAAATAGAACTACCTTACAATCCAGTAATTGCACTACTGGGTATTTATCCAAAAAACACAAAAACACTAATTCAAAGGGATACATGCACCCCTATGTTTATTGTAGCATTATTTACAATAACCAAGTTATGGAAGCAGCCCAAGTATCCATTAATAGATGAATGGATAAAAAAGATGTGGGGTGTGTGTGTGTGTGTGTGTGTATAATGGGTGGAATGTTATTCAGCCATAAAAAAGAATGAAATATTACCATTTGCAGCAACACAGATGGAGCCAGACAGTATAACAATACGTGAATAAGCCAGCCAAAGAGAGACAAATATCATATGATTTCACCTATATGTGGAACGTAAGAAACAAAATAAATGAGCAAAGGGAAAAAAGAGAAAGAGATAAGCTAAGAAACAGACTCAACTATAGAGGACAAACTGATGGTTACCAAAAGGCAGAGGGCTGGAAGGATGGGTGAAATAGGTAATGGGGATTAAGGAATGCACCTGTCATGATGAGTACTGGGTGATGTACAGAATTGTTAAATCACTGTATTATGCACTTGAGACTAATATAACACTGTATGTTAACATACTGGAATTAAAGGAAAAAAAAGAACAGTAAAAACTAAGTCTAAAGTGATAGAAGTCAGAATAAAGGCAAAGTCTAGGCAGGATTCGGGATCACTGATTGAGAACAGTCATGAGGGAACATTCTGGGATGCTAGAAATGTTCCATATCTTGACCTGGGTGATGTTTACTAAATGTATACATACTTAAAATTCCATCAAGCTGTACCCTTAGGATCTGCGAAGTTTATATATGTTACATACATTTTTGTGTGTCTGTGACCTCAAGTTTTAGAAAGGTAGTAATACATAATCATCAGAAATCGGAAGATGAAGAGATTCCAGGGTCACAGAATTCAAAGGAGAACAAGACTTGCAAAAAGATACAGTATAGGCAACCATATGAGTACTACAGAAGGAAAGATCCAAAAAGAAAAAGGTCAAGAAGTAGTCATTTATTAGGAAAGTGGAGGTCATGACTATTTTGAGGATAGCAACAGAAAAAGTCAGATTACCATGGGTTTACTAGACAGGAGGAGGAGATGACCTTCAAAAAGTAGTAATGAAAAAAAGATGGTGTGTAGTTTAACAGAAAGGTCTACAGGTAAGTTTTAGGTTTTCTTGGTTTTTGGTTTTTGTTTTAGTGGGGAGAAAAAAACTCAAATATGTTTGAGAGCCAGTGAGTTAAAAATAATTTCCTAGACATGAGTTTCAGGTTAGTTCACCAAAAAAGCAATCTGCATGCAATTTTGAAGGCAGAAGTAAAGCAACAGCCACTATGCTCTAAAAGTCAGTGTAAGGCACCACGCACTGCCGGAGCTTGTGCGTGTCGACACCGACGTGCTTGCACCCCTTGTGGACGGAGGAAAGCATCTGAGCCTGCAGCTCCTCCAGCTCCTGCCGGATCTTCTTTAGTTTCCTGAATCCTGGCACACCTAGCCTCCTACGCCAGGCACATGTGAGGCTCCATATCAAAGAACACCAGCTCTTCCTGGAGATCACACCCACCGTCAAGACTGGAGGGGGCAAGAATCAGCGACAGGCTCTAGTTTGTGCTTATGGGCTCCAATTTATCCTAGTGGCTCTAGTTCACGTCCAGTTGTTCTTTCTGATTGCCAGCTCTGCTGACCTACCACCAGATACAAGATACAAGCCCTCTGTAAACTTCCTATCTCTATCATAAATGTCTTATTCCATATCCCTTTTAGTGATTCTGCTTCCCTGATGGGAGGAACCCTTAACAGATACAAGTGCCTATGAGCCTGCCTATCTTTCCAGCCTGATTCTCAGCCACTCTCAGTGTCGCAACCACCCACTGCATATTCCTACTACATAGACTTTATACATGCTATTCTTTTTGACAGGACTCCACCCCCATCTGTTCCTGGCCTTTGCCTCGTGACAGCCCAACTTCCCTGACGTTATTCTCACAGCATTAGGTAACTTTCCTTCACAGCACCTATTGTAGTAATTATACATTATTTTTCAATTTTATTTATTTGAGAGAGACAGAGAAAGCGGGGAAGGGGCAGAGAGAGAGAGAGAGAGAGAGAATCCCAAACAGGCTCTGCACTGTCAGCACGGAGCCCAACGCAGGGCTTAACACGGGGCTCAAACTCACAAGCCGTGAGGTCATGACCTGAGCTGACATCAAGAGTCAGACACTTACCTGACTGAGCCACCCAGTCACCCCAATTATACATTATTTTTAATTAATCTAATCAGCCTATAAACTTGCAAAGAACAGGGGTTTTGTTTGACTCTGCTCACAGGTGTATTCCAAGAACCTAAAAAAGCACCTGGGACAAGGTAAACTCTCAGTAAATATTTGTTGAATAAGTGAATGAAGCTCTGTGCCAAGCACTATGCTAAATACATTATGTAGGTCACCCTTGTATAATTACATGATACAAAAACACATTGAGACTAGTACTATTATCATTCCCATTTTGCATATGAATAGATGAAGTTACATTGCCACAAGTGGTAAGATTCCTGTCCTTCCATTTATGTGCAGAGAACAGTTTTACTCAGGCATTCACACTCTTAATCCCTTTGCCCTTCACAACACCATAAAACCGGTTTAATAGGATTGTTTATTTTTTCATTTGACAAATGAAGAAACTGATATTTAAGAAGTTAGTTAACTTGCTTAAGGCCATGCAAAATACCAGTTACAACTAGAACACAGATCCAGCACCAAGTTCATTGCTTTTTTAACATTTTTTTTAATGTTTAATTATTTTTGAGTGAGAGAGAGAGAGAGAGAGAGAGAGAGAGACATAGTACAAGTGGGGGAAGAGCATAGAGAGAGGGAGACACAGGATGTGAAGCAGTCTCCAGGCTCCAAGCTGTGAGCACAGAGCCAGACACGGGGCTCAAACTCACGAACCTGGATATCACGACCTGAGCCAAAGTCTGACGCCCAACTGAGCCACCAAGGCACCCTTCATTGCTTTTTTAAAACCTTGATCCCTTTACTTCCCTGCAACCAGGCCCCAAATTTATCCCTCTACTGCTATCCACATTCAGATTCACCAAATCTCTCCTTTCATGATGGACTTGCACAGTAAACTCTCAATCAGCACTACCTTCATTTTAGAAATCAATAAAGTTAAGGACAGACACGGCAGAGCACCTTAAACAACACATAGTTGTATGGTAATGGCCAACAAAGCCATGGTTTATTTTTTATTAGCATCATTTTAACACATCTCAAGCTTGTAATAAAAGGGAACGGGGGGAATATGGATGCAGTTAATTTTTCCGAAAGGGAAATGAAGGAAGGAAGAAGAAACAGAAAGAGTAAGGGAGGAAAGAGGAAAGAAGGTGGGAGGGAAGGGTGGAAAGTTAAATTTTTCTTCCTAGCAAAATCAAGCCAGCTTTTTCAGCCGCATAGGAAATATGATTTCATTACCCTCTACAAAACATGCTTAGTCATTAATCCTAAGTAAATCTCATGGCCTCTGACATAAAACCTATCTGTGTGACACATTCTATATTTCAATTTTCAATCACAAGAGGTTCTTATAGTTCCACAATGTCAGAGGAGATAATTTGAGAATGATGACAGCAGAATAAGACGACAAGGCGGATAATCACATTGACGACACATGCCAGTCTTCATAAAATTCAACTCCATGGTTTAGATACTTCTCACAAACTCTAGAATCCAATCCAAGGGAATTATCCCTAGCTTGGTTCTTATCATATTGGAATGCTCTGAAAGAAAATAATCCTTCATTCAAAACCTACACTCAGAAAATGTTCCTCCATTCTCTAATATTTTACCTCCAAACTGTTCTATTGCTTTTGAGTGAATTTAATCTTGTGTCTTACAAAGGCTAACAAAAGCATAGGATTAAACATTTCTTTAGGGCTTAAAATTCTTTAATTTTCTTAATATCCTTAATAGCAAAGTTTTTTAAGCTAAATTATCTGTAAAACCTCAAAAACCTAATTTCTCCTTCTACATACAATCAGACACTTCAACTTTAAATATCTAATTTCAACTTTGAATATACGATGCCTGTTGGTTTTTTAAGCATCTCATTTTTAGGTGCACTAACAAGCAGAAATACAAATGTTTATTCTCAGTCACAAAACTTAAAGTTCTCATTTGGTTGTTTGTTTTTATTTATTTTGAGAGAGAGAGACAGCACAAATTGGAAAGGGTCAGAGAGAGAGAACAGAGAGAGAATCCCAAGCAAGGCTCTGCACTGCCAGCACAGACCCCAAGGGGCTCAAACTCAGGAGCTGTGAGATCATGACCTGAGCCGAAGTCAGAGGCTCAATCAACTGAGCCACCCAGACGCTCCAAAACTTAGGTCCTTAACTTCCTTTGCAAATATCTGATTCTACCATAGCACATTTTTGCATTATGCATTTTTGTAAGTCACTAGCACTAGACAATGAGTAACATGTACTAAATGCTTAATAAGCACCAGATACTATTCTAATAACATAACATCTATTAACTCATTTAAATGTAGAACTATAGGTATCTTACAAATGATTTAATAATTAATAGGTTGAAAGAAAATACACAAAGGAAAAGGTAAAATAAGCCTGCATTTCATCTAAGCAAAGCTGATGTAGCAATTTACAAATCTATTTACTGGACAGAGGAAATGGTTTGTTGTTGTTATCTGAAAATATACTAAATGTAAAGAACACATACATCCATGAAAAAAGAATGGTTTCTTTTTTTTTCCCCCGTTGATTTTACAAATACAGTTTTAATTTAAAAGAATGCTTTCTCAGCCACCATTATAGAAGCTGTTACTGAAAACCAGCTGGCTCAGTTGGGGGAGCATGTGACCCTTGATCTCAGGGTTGTGAGCTTGAGCCCCACATTGGGTGTAGAGATTACTTAAAAAATAAAATCTTAAAAAAAAAAAGCAAATTAAGATTATAATAAGAATGAGTAAATTTTTATTTAGATGCAAAGAAAATGAATAAGTTATATATTTGAAATAAATAATTAACATGTTCTTTTTAAAGCATTTACTATAGAAAAATAATATTGTAAAATAAATAAGCTAAGACCAAAATCAAAACAAACAACAATAGCAAAAAGCACACCAGAAAATTACTAAATATACCTACTTCATACAATGGAAAATATAGTTCTTGCTAATAAACACATAAAAAAATGTTCTTGTCATCATGACATTAAGCCTAACAGATTTGGGTGTCAAGTGCATAATAACATGGCAAAAGCATTTGTAGGTTAATACTCACTTCTTTGTACAATCTAGAAAATATATACCAGATACAATACACTATGTAATGTCAATATACTTCTGCTAAAATTAGGATTGTTACATATTTGAGGTATTTATCTGTAACAAATTAATTTGTTCTATCTGCCCTGTAAATCACTCTGTAAAGTTTAAATTTTAATCTAAAATGATTTTAAGGTATTCAATCTATATTATTGAGGCTGTTCAATGAAAGCTAACTCCATAACTCATTGAAATAATTATGTGGGTAACTAAGCTCCTGATAAAAGTAGCCATTTCCTCTCTAATAAGCAGTGCTCTCCCTTTTTATGTCAGCCATATGGTAATCTATTATTTGGCAGAACAATAACAAAAACAAAACACAGTGTTTTCTACATGATATGAAATGTGTTTGTTAGCACATTGCCTAAAACATAGTAGGCACCACAAAAAAAGTTAGCTATTCATAATTGTTGATATTATTCACCAAGGAAACCAGACATGATCCAAATGGTTTCTGTGTTCCACACATTGCATTATATAGCCTTCACAGTGAGGCATTTCAACATAGGCTGCACCAGAGGAGTTTTAGAAAATATCAATGCCTGTAAAATACTCAGGAATAAACTTAACTGAGATGTGAAAGACCGAAAACTACAAAACGTTGAGGAAAGAAATTAAAGAAGACACAAACAAATGGAAAGAATCCCATGTTTATACACTGGAAGAATTAATACAGTTAAAATGTCCATACAACCCAAAATTATTTACAGATTCAGTGCAATCCCTATCAAAATCCCAAAGGCACCTTTTTTTCAGAAATAGAAAAATCAATCCTAAAATGCATATGAAATTATAAAGGACCCCAAAAAACCAAAACAATTTTGAGAAAGAACAAGAAAACTGAAGACACCACACCTCCTGACTTCAAAAGACATTACAAACTTAATAGTAATTAAAACAGTATGATATTGGCATAAAGATGGACATATAAACCAATGGAACAATAGAAAATCCGGAAACAAAGCCATGTAAATACAGCAAACTTATCTTCAACAAGAGTTCCAAGAATAAACGATGGGAAGGGATAGTCTCTTCAACAAATAGTGTTGGGAAAACTAGATAGCCACGTGTAAAAGAATGAAATTGGACGCTTATCTTACACAATACATTAAAAATCAACTCAAGATGGGTTAAAGACTTAAATGTAAGACCTGAAACTGTAAAATTCCTAAAAGAAAACAGAGGGGAAATTCTTCATGACAGCGCAGTCTTGGCAATAATTTCTTGGATATGACACCAACAGCACAGGCAACCAAAGCAAAGATAGACAAGTGGGACTCCATCAAAGTAAAAAGCTTTTGCACAGCAAATGAAACAATCAAAAAAAAAAAAGTGAAAAGACAACCTACTGGATGAGAGAAAATATTTGCAAACCATGTATCTAATAAGGGTTTATTATCCAAATATATAAGAAACTCCTTCAACTCAAAAGCAACAAGCAAATAAACAAACGATTTAAAAATGAGCAAAGGAGTTGAATAGGCATTTCTCCAAAGAATGTGCAAATGGCCAACAGGTATATGAAAAGTTGCTCAACATCACTAATTATCAGAGAAATGCAAATGAAAGCCACAAAGAAATATCATCTCACACGCATCAGAATGGCTACTATCAAAAAGAAAAACCAAAGGATAGCCAATGTTGATGAGGATGAGAAGCTGGAATTCTTGCACGCTGTTAGGGGCATATAAAATAGTATAGCCACTGGGAAAAACAGTAGGCAGGTTCCTCAAAAAGTTAAAAAAAGAACTACCCCATGATCCAGCAATCCCACTTCTGGGTATTTATCTAAAATAATTTAAATCAGAGTTATATAACATTATACTACACGTTAATTAACTGGAATTAAAATTTTAAAAATTAAAATAAATCAAGGTTACAAAGAGATACATGCACTCCCATGTTCATTGCAGCATGATTCACAATAGCCAAGATGTGGAAACAACCTATATGTCCATCAGTGGATGAGCAGACAAAAAGAATGTGGTGCATACATACAATGGAATATTATTCAGCTTTAAAAAAGATAAAAATCCTGCCATATATGTCAATACGAATGAACTTTGAGGACATCATGTTACATGAAATAATCCAGTCACAGAAGTAAAAATATTGCACAGTGCCATTTTTATGAAGTATCTAAAAAAGTCAGACAAGTAGAAACACAAAATAAAATGGTAGCTGCCAAGACCCGGAGGGAGGGTATTTGGAAAGCTGCTATTCAAAGAGCATTAAGTTTCAAAAGAGAAAAACAAATACTGATGCCTGGGTCCCAGCCCCAAACGTTCCAATTTAATTGGTTTAGGATGCAACCTGGGCATAGAAATTTGTTAAATCTCCCATGTGATTTAAATGTACAGCCAAATTTGACAACTGCTGTTATTACTGTTTATTTATTTTTGAGAGAGAGAGACACAGACTATGAGCAGGGGAAGGGCAGAGAGAGAGGGAGACACAGAATCCGAAGCAGGCTCCAGGCTCCGAGCTGTCAGCACAGAGCCCAACGCGGGGCTTGAACTCACAAACTGCGAGATTATGACCTGAGCCAAAGTCAAACACTTAACCGATTGAGCCACCCAGGCACTCCAACTGCTGTTTAAAGAGATACGTTATTTCATTTAGTCCTTATGGATTACTTTACTAATTCCATTTTATAGAACAGAAAACTGAGACTCAGAGAGATACAGTCAGTAACTTGCCAAAGACTTGGAGAGAACTGTTCAACTCTCAAAACCTTTCTTTGCACAATACCATGTCGCCTTCTGAACTGCAAATATCCCAAAGCCATCAGTCTGTTTCTTACAATTTTCAAACTCTGCTGAGAAAAAAGTCAAATAGTTCCTTTGCAAATCTGCATATTGGTATTGAAAGGGCCTCCCATGAATTCTGAGCTTTGGTATTTGTTTTTATTTTGCTTTCAAAAATGAACCTTGACCCACAGAGGCTCATGAAATCAATTTAGTGACATTCAGTAAGCAGTTTTTTAAAATTTTTTTAATGTTTATCTATTTTACAGAGAGAGAGAGAGAGAGAGAGAGAGAAAACAAAGCATGAGCAGGGGAGGGGCAGAGAGAGATGAAGACACAGAATCTGAAGCAGGCTCCAGACTCCAAGCTGTCAGCACAGAGCCCAACGCGGGACATGAACTCATGAGCTGTGAGATCATGACCTGAGCTGAAGTCGGATGCTCAACAGACTGAGCCACGCAGGTGCCCCTCAGTAAGCATTTTTAAATGAAATAACAGAAGAGATAAAAATATAACAGTGCCAGATTGCACTGCATGCAATAGTATTAACTGTAAGTACTGAGTCTAGAAACTTTTATTTCTATCTGTGTGTGTGTGTGTGTGTGTGTGTGTGTGCGTGTGTGTGTGTGTGTGTATGCTATGGCAAGTAGTAAACGGTATTTCTTACCATGAGTTGCAGCCAAATATGTTTGAAAGTTATTGTAGGTAGGGATAAAATTACAGGATAAAAATACAATCCTGAAATAGTTATTCATTTTCTGATTTAAGTCCATTTACTTATGTTGTTCTTTAATCCTAGAACATCTTCCTTCACTACCCAGCATTCAAATACAGCTTAGTTGTCCCTCTTTGCCTTCTATCTCCTAAATGGAATTAATGGTTCTTTGGCGCATCACCACTGTTACAACATCTACCACACTGTATCATATTTTTAAAGTATTTGATTTAAAGTTCTTTGTTGGAAAGGGCGGTATCTCTCATTCTCAGAAATATGAACACAGAGCCTGATACATAGTGAAGCTTAATACTTTTTACAGTTAGGGACAGCAGCTATCTATTATTTTACTCGTGAAATTTTGGAGATACAGAACTAAGAATGAATCTTAATTTTCTTTCTGAATAATCACAAATTAGCATCAGAGGTACTTTAATATCTGGTTTATCCACACCTGGTCTAGATGATATTCTTGTCTGCCAAAGCCTACATCAAAAAAGAAGGAGGACAAACTTTGAAACTGACTCTAATGGATTAGCTTACATGGTTTATACCAGTCTACTCTCTTACCTATTTTAATATTAAATCGCCTTCTCTAATTCCTGTTTCTATACTTGCAATAAAATGAAATGATATGAAAATAGATGTATTGAACACTCACCAAATAAAATACCCTAAATAAGTTGTGGTTCGTTTCCATTTTATGAATGGTAATAGGGAAAAAACATTTTTACTCAAATGCCAATCCAAAGGAAACAAAAAACCATTTACTGTCTCTTGATCTTAACTTCTGAACTCCATCGTAGTCTTTTTATCATCTATGTTCATCTAAATAAAGGCATTTTCTCAGGTCTTTCCCATTTCTTTACTGAAATGTTGGAACCATGTAATTATTCAAAAAAGTATTTTAAAAATATATATAATATGTAAAATATGTAAATATATGTATACAAGTACACAAAAATATGGTTTTAATATTTTATATTTCTGACCAGCCAAAAGTCGAATATTATCACAGTAATCTGAATAATCAAGAAGTTTAACAGATACCATTCGCTAAATCTAGTAAGCACCAGGTAGTATGGAAACAACATATAAATTTAAATAAACTAGAACTAAAGTTTATTTAGCATTAGAAGAAAGTCATTTAAAATGATAAGAAGATAAAAATGAAAATTAAAATTGGAAGAATGCCAGAGATCATGCTCCATAAAAATCTATTTCAGGAATCCATTTAAAAAATTCTGCCAGTCTTTCTGCAAAGTTAGCCTTCAAATTTTGTAGTTATAAATTTATGCAATCTTAAAATGTGAAAAAGAAAACCACATACCATTTCTTTGTTTCAAATTTTTGGCCCAAATCAAGTGGCTCAGCGATCTTCTACATTATGCATCTTCATGTAACATTATGGGCCCAACTATTAGAGTCAAAAGCCAGCCACGGCTGGAGCTGACTGCCAGACAGCATCGCTGATTCATCTCAGGAAGAAAAGGCTGCAGCATCCACAGTTCTGATGATGTCCAAAGAGGGTAAAGAATTGGTCATAAGCCAAGAATTTCCTCTTGGAGCGTAAACAGAAGGACTGTAAGTAGACATAGCTTACAGCTTGCTACATTTGAATCTTAATTCAAATGTGGTGCTTTGGAGGCCAAAAAAAAAAAAAAAAAAAGGCGTGGGGGGCGGTACAGAGTAATAATTTCCAAAGCCATACTGTGACCCTAAGATTGGACAGCTTAGGTATGTTTTTAGGATACAACGATGTTTTCCTTATTCATTTAATTCCACTATCAAGAGTTATGTGACTATTTCACCTATTCTAAACTAAATATTTAAGTTTGTACTTTTTAAAAAATTTTTCTTTAATGTTTATTTATTTTTGAGAGAGAGAGAGAAAAAAAGAGAGAGAGAGAGCATGAGCAGGGGAGGGGAAGAGAGAGAGGGAGACACGGAATCTGAAGCAGGCTCCAGGCTCTGAACTGTCAGCACAGAGCCCAATGCGGGGCTTGAACTCATGAACCAAAAGATGATGACCCCAGCCGAAGTCAGACGCTTAACCGACTGGGCCACCCAGGGGCCCCTAGGTTTGTACTTTAAATATAACTCCCTCTAGGAAGCCTATAACAAAATAATTTCTTATTTCTTCATTTTAGTGCATTAGATTTCATATAATATTTATCTCACCCACCAAATATATACTTAAACATCATAGGGTTAAAATAATAACCCTTCATCTATTATGGAATATGAGGCAAACTGCATAAGCAAACCATCAGGATAAAAATGATGTGAACACTAGTCAGAAAGGGAGATTGAGTTACAAATGTGCTGGTGGGAAGGGGGGGAGGGTGCTATATGAACCAAAGAAGCTTTCTTTCTCAGCTTCCCAGTCCATTTAGCTGGCTCCTCAGAGAAATTAAAGGACGCAACCTAACAAAGGGACCCTAAACCAGAACCACATCCAAAACTCAAATGAGACACATAAATTATAGTCACAAAGAAAGGGAGGGAGGAAGGAAGGAAGGGACAGAGGGAGCGAGGGAGGGAGGGAAAGAAAGGGAGAGAGAAGAAGGAAGGAAGGAAGGAAGGAAGGAAGGAAGGAAGGAAGGAAGGAAGGAAGGAAGGAAGGAAGGTGTCCCTCTTGGTTGTCCCTCTTAATCACCCTCTAAAATGGTATATTGGAGATTTTACATATTATAGAGAAGAAATGCTCTTTGCCAAAAATCAAGCACTCATCTAGCTTTCCTATGAGACACTACAAATATGATGATGAAAGCAAGATTAATAAATAATTAGCACAAATCTAATCTTTCAATCTTGAAAAACTTCTTTGCAATTGACTTTTGTAATTCATTTTATAACCCATTTTTTGAGGACTTAAAATTTTTTTTTTTAACATTTATTTATTTTTGAGAGACAGAGAGAGACAGGGCATGGGACGGGCAGAGAGAGACGGAGACACAGAATCTGAAGCAGGCTCCAGGCTCTGAGCTGTCAGCACAGAGCCTGATGAGGAACTCGAACTCATGAAACGTGAGGTCATGACCTGAGCCGAAGTCGGATGTTTAATCAACTGAGCCACCCAGGCGCCCCTTAAGGATCAGTTTAAATCAAGAGTATACAAAAAAGCAAGAGCTGTTTTCATATTTGCAGAAGTAGTAAGTGAGAATTAAAATTTATTGTATTATAATATATAACAGTATATATTAGTAATTAGTTGTTAATAATTAATAATTACATAATAAGACTACATTATATTATTTATATTATAAATAAATGATTATTCATTTAAACCCAGAAATTCTAATCTGGCAATGATGAAAATGGAAATTTCTAATATGAAAGATATTTAGCTATGTTATTATCAAATTAGTTGCTTATAATTTCAAAACAGTTATAGGGCCTAGGATATAAACTTGATTCTAAATTCATTTGTTAGTTCAACACATATTAAAAGTACCTAATTGGCTCTGAACTTAAGACCATGACTTTCCTACTAAATTAGTTTTGACAAGAAAGATCTGGGCCCTTCATTATCTTGTAAGCCCCAGGAAGCAGAGAGGAGAACGTGCTGTACCCTCAGCAGCCTGCAGACATGGCAGTGAATCTGAGTTAGTCCTCAGTGGGTAGCCCCAAAAGGCTTTTAATGATGTGGAAAATATATACAGATTGTAGGCTTAAGGCATTCTCAGGGGATTACTACTGACAGAAAATTCTACTCTAGCAAAGATTCAGAAGATTTTAAAAAATCAAACACCTATTATGTTGTTCTAAGAGTTGCCTTTAAAAGACCGCTAAGGAAGCAAACTAACCTTCTGGAATGCCTGCACACTTACTACAAACTAATTCTACTGCTCTGTTCATAAAGTCTAGGGCCTAATTCAACTTCTACTAACTGAGAATTTACCAAACCCCAACCATTTGGTTTCAGCCTCCCTCAATAGAGATTTGACTGGTGATTTAAAAAACACTCTAGACAAAATATTTTGGTCTGAGGAAAAAAAAAAAATTAACATTTCTCTGTAAGAGAGGTGGAAGTGGTAGTTGAAACTCTTTTACGTGTACAGAAGGCTGTGCTTAGACGGGCATTTGGAGCCAAATTCCATGTCACAAGTTTGCGACTTCCATCACCCACTTGTGTGTGTTGGAACAAGTGTCAAATTAACTTTGGAGGAAGTTTTAAAACTAGTCTAGAGTCATTCCTTTCATCTACTTCAGTGCAGGGCTGCATGGCCTTCTGTTTAGGTACCATATATTAGGTAAACTCCCATCACTCAGCCCAGCAGACTCCCAAATCATGGCATTCTTTGGCCAAAAACAAATAATTTGAGGGAATAAAACCTCAAATGCATTACCCCCAAAATCTCAGCTAAGAAAAATGGTATGTATGAAGGAATTCTGAAAAAATATGAAGAACCTTCATTCTTTGAGCCACTGTAATGGCCATTCCCTAGATTAAGCCAGATTATCAGAGTTGTGTGCCTGGCCACACCACACTGCTGGTCACGGCCACCCTAACAGAACTTCTTTAGGAAGAACGGTTATTCATTGAGCACATACAATCTTTACCTACATCACAATGCTCTCAGGGTAGATGTTATTCTCATATTAGAGAAGAAAATAATCAGGTCTTGCAAGGTTATTTCTCCCAGAGACACAGAGCCACACAATGGGCCTAGATGAAGGACATAATAGTCCAAAGAATCCTGCTGACTTTCAGTATAAGGCTGTTGAAGACATTTTCCATTATGCTATACTGAATCCACTTTAAAATACATATATATATATATATATATATATATATATATATATATATATATATATAGCAGAAACTTCATTCTGGATTCTAGACAGGAAAAACTTTGCTCCTCTTAGGCAATTGGTCTGCTCCTCTCATAAATGAGCTTTTCAATCATTAAATCTTTCATGTTTTCCTCTTTGCCTGGAAGTTAGAAATTTTGGAATTAAATGTGTGCCCAGTTCTAATAAACATACCGGATTTCAGGATTTTGTGAGCTAATGTTTCCCCTAGCTCATTTCATCTCACTTTTTTCTTCACCGATATTCTCAGATTCTTTTTCATCTCATCTTACATGTACATCCTATTACAAACTATGTACCTTCAAATGGCATTTACCAAAATCTTGCAAAAATTCACCAAGTTGTACATTTTACTATATATAAATTATACTTTAAAAAGTAGTGAAGTACAAAAGAAAAGCCGTTTATAATAATCAAAATCAAAGGACAGCAGTTGAAATGTTTCTTATAACATCTTTGAGTCAATTCTTGACAAAACATTCTAAATTACTTCATCCTTGCATAAGCAATCGCTGAAGTAATATTGTTATTCTATCTTATTATAACTTATGACTTAAAATATAGTTACATAAACATATGTGGATTTATTAACATTAGAGTGGGGATAATTTTAAGGGATTTCATTTTGTAAAGACTGTATTGGAGGGTTCTCTTGGCCTTTTTACCATATTTATTCTAAGAGAGAGGAGTACATATTGGTGAGAAGGTGTGGAGGAAAAAGCGTCTTTTGTGAAATGGAAGTATTAGTGGAGAAAAAGGAAAACGCGCACATGGAACAAGTTGGTTAACCCCGAGCCGAGTGTGAGACGCACACGCCCACACTTCTGGCTTCACTTTTCTCCTTGCCTTGGTTGTCTTAGTACTGATCCTCAATTTTTTTTGGTGTTGGAACCCTTTACAGTTTTTAATTTTGTTGACTTTGATTTTGGTTATACCTATTAATATTGACCCTATAAGAAACTAAAATTGATAGATGTTTAAAACCATTATGGGTTAACAAAAACAGATCTTACTTTAAAATAACTATAATTTTTTCAAAAAAAGAAATGAGTGGTGTTTTGTACTTTTTAAAATCTTTGTAATATCCTCTTCACAGAGCTGAGATTCTCATATCTGCTTCTGCATTCATTATGAGAGTCTGTTTTGGTTGAAGTATATGGCCTCATAGAGATATGTAGTAGGAGAAAGAAGTATTTTAATAGTCTCCTCAGGTAATTATGGATATTTGAATTTGATACAACATCCAAACTCAACAAACTGTAGTTTCTTAGTGCCACATGAGGCTAGTAGTATTCTAACAACCAGAACCAAATAAAGAAAGCACAACAAAATGGAAACTATAAACCAACATCTCTCATGAAGTTAAATGCAAAAATCTTTAATAAAATTTTAGCAAATTGTATGCAACAATGTGTGTGTGTGTATGTGTGTGTGTCATGTGTATATATGACGCAACAGGATTTCTTCCATGTATGCAAGGCTCATTCACTATTTAAAAATTAATCAATGTAATCTACCATACCAATAGGCTAAGGAAAAAAATCATATGTGCATATCAATTAATGCAGAAAAAACATTTGATGTAATTCAATATCCAATATCAGGATAAAAAGTTTCAGCACACTAGAAACAGAAGGGAAACTTTCTCAACCTAATAAAGTACATCTACAAAAAACCTATAGCTAGCATCATACTTAATAGTACAAGACTGAATAATTTTCTTTTAATATTGGGAACAAGGCAAGAATGTCTACTCTCAACATTCTTATTTGGCACAATACGAAAAGTTCTAGCTCTTGAAATAAGGCAAAAAAATAAATAAATAAAGATTTATTTTAACCTTAACATATTGGAAAGAAAGAAAGAAAACTGTGGTTGTTTGCAGATGATGAACTAAACAAATAAATAACTCTCAAAGGACCTACAATCCTAGATCCAAAATGTGAGTTCAGTAAAATTTCAGGATACAAGATCAACCCACAAAAACCAACTACATTTCTAGATATTGACAACAAAGTAATGAGAACACATTTTATTTTATTTTTTTTTTTTTTAATTTTTTTTTCAATGTTTATTTATTTTGGGACAGAGAGAGACAGAGCATGAACGGGGGAGGGGCAGAGAGAGAGGGAGACACAGAATCGGAAGCAGGCTCCAGGCTCCGAGCCATCAGCCCAGAGCCTGACGCGGGGCTCGAACTCGCGGACCGCGAGATCGTGACCTGGCTGAAGTCGGACGCTTAACCGACTGCGCCACCCAGGCGCCCCAATGAGAACACATTTTAAATGAATATCATTTACAGACACTCCAAATAAAATGATGTAATTAGGTATAAGTCTAACAAAACATTGGTAATATCTATATAATGAAAATTATAAGTTGCTAATAAACCAATGAAAACCTAAATTGTGAAGACTTTCCATGTTTACAGACTGGAAAAATCAACACGGTAAAGATGTCAATTCTCCCTAAATTGATACATAAGTTTAAGACAATTCCTATTAACACATGGTAAATTATAGCAAATAAATACTACACTGGATATTTTTAAAAGGGACTCCTATCAAAATTCGGTTTAATTTGTTAAATAATTACACTAGTCATCATCACATAAGGTCTCAAAAATAATCATGTGGACTTTAAAGAATAAGGTGGAAAAGAATTAATAAACAACAACTTGAAATAATTCTGTCAATATACTTTATTTTAAGTTCATGTATTTATTTTGAGAGATAGAGAATGGGAGAGAGAGTGTGCGCACGCACATGGGGGCAGAGAATCCCAAGCAGCCTCCGCACTATAACCATAGAGCCCTACGCAGGGCTTGATCCCACAAACTATAAGATCATGACCGAAATTAAGTCATTTAACTGACTGAACCACCCAGGCGCCCCTGTCAATGCACTTTTAAACTGCTCAAAGTAATCAATGCTATATAAAAAACAAAAGCAAAAATAGACAAATGGGACTACATTAAACAAAAATCTTCTGTAAATCAAAGGACACAATTAATATGGTGAAGACAACCTATGGAGTAGGAGAAAATCATATACCCAATAAGGGGTTAATATCCAGAATATGTAAAGAATTCCAACAACTCAAAAACAAAAAAAATCACATAACCCATTAAAAAATGGGCCAAGGACCCAAATAGACATTTCTCCAAAGATGATGTACAGACAGACAACAGGCACATGAAAAGACGTCAACAGCACTAACCACCAGAGAAATGCAAATCAAAACCACAGTGAGATATCACTTCATACCTACTGGGATGGCTACAATGGATCAAGTAATCAATCAATCAATAACTGGTGTCGGTGAGGGTGTGGAGAAATTAGAACCCTTACACACTATTGGGAATGTAAAATAGTGCAACTACTATGGAAAACAGATGAAAGTTTCCCTCAAAATTAAAAATAGAACTACCATGTGATCCAGCAATACCACTTCTGGGTACGTATCGAAAATAATTGAAAGCAGGGTCTCAGAGAGATATTTGCACAGCTATGTTATTTTCAGTAGTGAAGAAGTGAAAGCAACCCAAATGTCCATTCACAGGTGAATGGATAAACAAAATGTGGTTTACATATACAATGGAATATTATTAGGCTTTAAAAAGGAGGGTGATCCTCACATATGCTACAAAATGAGTGAAGCTTTAGGACATTAAGTGAAAGAAATAAATCACAAAAAGACAAATACTCTATGATTCCATTTATCTAAGGTATCTAAAGTAGTAAAATTCATAGAAGTAGAAAATAAAAGGGTGGCTACCAAGGGCTTGGAGAGGGGGGAAAGGGAATTGTTATTTAATTAGTTCAGAATTTCAGATTTGTGAGATGAGAAATTTCTGAAGATCTGCTTCACAACAACGTAAATATATTTAACACTACCAACTGTATGCCTAAAAATGGTTAACATGGTAAATTTTGTCATGAATTTTTAATCACAATAAAAAATTATATAAAAATAATACCAAATATTAAGTGGAAGGAAAAGTTGCATTTGTGGAATACTTACAAAATGTTAGAAATAACCCAAATAATTATATAAATCACAATATTTTTATACTGCTCTGAAAGAAAAAGTTATTACTTTTTTCTTCTAGAAAACATGATAATCGCTCTCATACCACCATAATATGACCACAGTCATATTAAAGACAGGAAAACTCTTGGACCATTAGGTAATTTTATTTGGACATGTAAATATATATATTCATAGATATTGCTAAGTATATTTGCTTAATTTTATTCCCAGTAGAAGCTAACTTTAGGAACCTTACTTCATATTTATAGTTATTCTGGTTCCTTATGGATACTAAAAACAAAATTCACAAACACACTCTCAAGCATGTTATTGAAGTATGCCCTACTATAACTAATGAAGAACATTTAACTTTTAATTCCTTAGTTAAGGAAGAAAATAGCTCTCACATATTCTATACCCAAGATAAATTTTTAAAAGACAAAATGCCTTCTATTCTGAAATGACAGCCCCCTCACATATGGAGCAGTAAACTTTTCTTTCTTCCCAAAATACTCATTTGGCACTGAGTTTTGACAAGTGAAAAAGCTTTTCTACATGCATACAGTTCATTTGATTTTAAGCACTGATCCCCCTCGCCTGCACATCAAGCTTTCCTTAATATTTAAGACATCTAGTATCCTTTTGTAGCAAGTTCCAGAAATAACTTGTTTCAACTTACCAAAAATAATGGGTTGAAATGTGTTTGCTGACCAAAGGGGATGCTGATATGGAGTAAATGTAGATGTCAGAGATTTTAAAAAGTATTCAATGAATTTGACAAGCTATTTTTTTCCCTCAAATACCCTAAAAGTAAAACCATTAAAACTATCCATTAAATGAATAAAGATTATCCTTTTATTTACATGTAATAGTATATGCTAGCATCTATTGTCAAAATCAGTATCTAAAGGGGCAGCTGTAGACCAATTTTAATGAATGTGCATGCAAATTATGCCCGTTTTTTTTTTTCCTCACTTGATTTTTTATATTGTTGAAATGGAGGAAAGAATATTTAATATTCTAGATTGAGACATGCTAAGTACCTAAATACCATATTGTCATCTTGCATGTGATCAAATCTAAAAGCTAAATGAAAATGCCCCCATTTGGTTTCATGTAAACTAAGCTGAATATAGAAAGTGTCCAATTTCTATCGTTCCTCTCCAGAGTAGCTAGCACATATTTGTTGGGTAACTGCAGACTGACTGATTCTAAATATAAACTGAGATGTGTGCTAAAATTATTGTCCTGATTTTTTAGCAATCACTATGAGAATCACACATGGTTACAGATTTTATTTATTAAGTACCTTGAAAAAACTAGCTTAAATAATAACGACAAAATTACACATGAAAATTTTCCCATCGAATGCAATGATGTAAATTAAATCCACGTTTTCCTACCAATACTCCACACATATAACCATTCATAACACAAAATCAGTCAAACCTAGTACTAGGACCACATCAATTAAAGCAGATTTTACACAAATAAGTTTTAAGTGGGTTCACTCCTCTTATAAAAGAAAGTGCCACCTTAAAAGAGAGATATATCTAAGCAGCTCTAAAATTCTAATCCAACAAAAAAACCTCAAAATAATCTTGAATCTGCTGCCTGGATTACTGCTGATCCATCTTCCAAATCTACAAATGCTGAATTTACTTTAAGAAGTCAATTTCACAGAAATACACTAATGGAGGAAAAGGAGAATTCATGTAAAAATAAGCTAATTCCATCTGGCTGAATTAGACCTGACATAGGTCAGGCTTTGCAAAGTAGTGAGTAAAAGAGATGGAAATGTTCAAAAGAATCCTTTGTCAAAAATAATGTTCCATTTCACACGGCTAAGCAGAGGAACAAAAATAACATGGAAGTTTGGAAGCTCAGGAGCCACAACACAATTTTAAAAAACCAAACAATGTGGACAGTTCAGCACACCCAGCGGAACAAGAATATCATCAATTTCAAAGGAAGGAGTTCTCACAGAGCTTTCAGTCAGCCTTAGAGAAGACCCAGTGATCACCTGACCACCTAACTCTAAACTTTCAAAGGAGTCAAAGGAACATAGGCCAACCAGTCACTTGCAAGTACAGAGTGAAGGAAAAAAGAGTAAAACAGATTTATCACTCACCTTCTCAGAGCCTAAACAATCTCAACACCTTGGCTTTCTTAACTACTATGTGTACTATGGGCAGGAGTGTGTTAACAAATAAATGTCAAATGGGAATTAACAGAAATAAGGGTAGTGGAGAATAAATAGGCAAGCCTATTTAAATTTAAGTTTTTTAACTTTGAGTTAACCCTACGGAAACGGCTGGCTATGCCCAGTTCAACTTTGACAGATAATGCCTGAGAGGAATGGAAATAAATTTACCACTTTCTGAAAGTTTAAGGAAATTGTTTTAAATAATAGTTCTCAACTAAGCACAGGGCAAATTCTTCCCAAAATACTGTGTACCTCAATGCCCGGCTTCCACCAGAAATCATCTGTCAGGTCCTAAAAAGGGGAAGAGGGTGCCTATTTTGGATTTGTAAAGTTGATGGTTCAGTTTTCATTGTTTCCTTTCAGATCTCCCAAAACTGATGACATATTACATACTTGTGCAGGTTCCCTACTTGTGCCCTCAAAGCATATTCACATCCCAGTGACTCCCCTTCCATTGGTCCTCAGAGAAACTTAATGACGTCCCCACCTCAATGGCTTCCGGTATTCCAAGTAGGTGGAGGTGGGACTCAGAGGAAGCAAAGGTGAGAGACTGGGGGAATAAGAGATGGCCAAAGCAGAGGAGGTAATGTCACTCCATCCCTACAACTGCTGCAGTTAGGGGTTAGGGGTTAGTCTCTCTCCTTGAGGGAAATTTCCTTCGGTGGAGAGTTACAACAAGGGAAGGGAAGTGTCTGAATCCCAAAGGGAAATGCTGGGAATATTCTCTGTGTGTCTCATTGGACACTGATCTCAAAGGCCGTCTCTAGCAGTGTACATGGGGAAGGGGCAGAAATCATCAATGTTCACTACACTCTCTTATACCTTATACCCAGGGCTTCTGCTAAGAACCTGAAGGAGATCTGAAGTTCCCTCCCTCACCTATGTGGATTCTCTAAATTAGAGTACAAGAGTGTGTTCACATGCCTCGCATTACCAGGATACTGAAGTTGGAGACCTGGAAACCTGATACAGGCGGACAGAAGAAGGTGAAGTTTGAAAGAGATAAGGGTGGGGTAGATGCCGGAGGGGAGGCTAAAGGGGAGGGAGTCGAGGTCTGCAGACACAGTGCTAAAACCAGAAAGTCATGTATTCCCTTCTCTGACTATCACCTCCGTCTGGCTGGCTCTCACCAAACATGTTCTCCAACCTATTGCCATCTCTCCACAGTGGCCCCCTACGCCTGCCTTTCTCACTACCCAAGATTTTTTTTTTTTAACTGAAGTATAGTTGACATACAATATTACATTAGTTTCAGGTGTACAACACAGTGATTCAACAACGCTATACATTAGGCAATGCTCACCACTACACCAAATAAGTGTAGTTATCATCTGTCACCATTCAATATTATTATAATATTATTGACTATATTCTCTATGACTACATTCAGTTGTTTCTTCTCATCCCTATGACTTCTTTATTTTATAACTAGAAGCTTATACCTCTTAATCCTCTTCACCTATTTTGCCCAGTACCAATAATTTAAGTAGTTTCTCCAATCAAAAGAAGAGGTTGCCTGAAAAAGTATAATCTGAGGAACCACAGACAGGAGTAACTGTTATTAATTAATAATATGCCAATATCTTATATTTAATTTGTAATGTCCAAAGAGAACATGATGAATCCAATAGAGCTTCAAAACTTGCATAAAGTAGCCAAACTACACATCACAAGAAAAGAAGCTGTGACTGGGTGATGACAGATATTAACTAGACTTAGTGTGGTGATCAATCGTAATATATGTAAATATCAAATGATATCAAATCATTATGGTGTACACTTGAAACTAATATGTTATATGTCAATTATATCTCAATTTTTAAAAAAAAATTTAAACTAAGAATTCATACTTTTTAACCTAGAATTTCATTTCTGAGACTCTATCCTAAGAAACCAATTTCTAAAATATAGAAAAGAGCTTATGAACAAAGATGTTCATCACAGCATTACTTATTATTGTCAATAATATAGCAACATTGAGGAATGGTTAAGAAATTATGGTACATCTACCTAATGGAATATTATGTAGATATTTTAGAAGTTGGCTGTCTAGTTGTAATTAAGTGAAAATTAATGTTATAAAATGTAAAGTGAAAATATTTTAAAAAGGAATATATATATCATGATTAAAACTATGCACAGAAAAAAGAGGGGGAGGAAACATCAGAATCACATCAAAATATTAATACTGCTTATCTTTGTTAGTACAAGCATGGTGATTTTTTGCCTTTTCATATTCTTATAGCTTCCAAATTGTTCATAAATCTATAATGGAAAGGGAAAGCTTTTTGAAAGGCAAGCTTCTCTGAAAGAGGAAAAATGTTACTTGAATAGAAAACTCCTTCTGGGTTGAGTTGACAACTGATCTTTTTAATATCAGAACCCAGGAAATACAGTATTTTCTGGAAGAGCACTTGGAGCAAGGAATATGGAGAATGTGAGCAAGACTAGCCAAAGAGAAACCTAGCGAGCTTAGTAACCTACATTAGTTCCCTATGATTACCAGATGAGGAGTGGATTTCCCTGCCTGATATGTAAGGTTCTTCACAATTTGTCACTGGGTAGCCAAATAGTCTATGAGCACTTAGCTGAACCTCCTTGTCTGGCTTTCTCTTTACCTATCCAAACCCTTCCCATCTTGCAGAGTGACTGAATTCACTTCCATCCATGAAGAGTTTCCTGATCCTCTTATGAACCCCCATCTCTATGATTTCTCCTTATTAAGGTGTTGATATAGCATTCATAGCACCACCTTTTTCTGGTCCTAGACCAGTTCTAATTATTTTGTTAATTACTCCTGTGTAAGTAAATATCTCCCCAATTAGACTTTAAGGTCCTTGAAGTCAAGAATTTGAATGGTTTGCAGACCATAGTCATTGGACAAAACATTCAGACATACAGGAAGAGAGAGAGGAGAGAGAAAAGATGAAGTGCTAAAGCCAGGTTGGTATTATACTCATACTCAGTGATGTTATCTAAATAAAATGTGTCGCCTCGGTTTTAAAAGGTTCCCTCTGACCCTTCACCACTAGGACACGTACTTTCTTTTGCTTTTTTTTAACAGCAGTGGCATCGTAGTTTCGCTTATTTATTCTTACCAAGTCTGCTGTCCTCCTGGGAATTAAACAGATTGGACTGCAAAATGCCTCACCAAGATTCAGGATATAGTCTACAGCCATATAAAGAACAAAAAGAAATGACTTCCTAGGAATCAAATTTAAGACTAATCACAAGATCCTACTTCTCTTAAAGTCTTGGGTGAACAACAAATACAAATTTGTGTCTCCATTTTATGGCCTTATTTAGGCAGTGGGCTTTAGTCTATCAATATCCTCATTAATAATTCTCCAATGTAAGTAGTCCAATACTCTATACATGATGGACTAAGATGATTATGTTCCTATCTGCCATCAAATATTATTCCAGTACTAAGAGAATAATGAGCATTTGCACTATAGCAACCTGCCCCCAGAGACATCAACAAGAGTTTCATATCTTAAGAGAGAATACATAAATCGTAAGTGAAAGCAAACCAAATGGCCAAGCAATAGACAAAGCAAAACCCAGCGTCCATTATTTTTTTCAGAAAGAGCACACAGGTCAATTATAACTGTTCACTCTGAAGGGCAGGGCAAAAATAAATCAATGCAGTTTCCCACTATACAGAACTACATTTTGCTACAACACTCATTTTGCTAAGTCAATGCTTGTCCAGATTCCACCACTCACTAGCTATATGATCTTGAGTCTTCTCTGTATTTCAGTTCCTTAGTCTGTAAAATGGAGTTATCACCTACTATGCCAAATCACAGCTGTAAAGAATCAAATAACATTATCAGTCTGAGTTTATCTGTCACCCTATCATGGGATGACACACCCCACAAAAATAGTTCAGTCACACATCCCATGAACTAAATACCTGTTCTCATTGCAAATGTTTTCTCTAAAGTTTAAGAAGAAAAAAAATATTTCCCGGTTTTTTTTAACTTTCCTAATTGGTTTTTCCAACATTTGAGCAACCACCATTTATCACTGCCAAATATGTGTTAAACATCTCCTGCTACGACCTAGCTCTTCTATGCAGTGTTGTCCAGATATTATTTTTTGGCATATGGTTTCTAAGAAAATAGGTTTTTTTCCATGCAATTCAAAGAATGCTCTTTCATACTAAAAGAACAATAATTCCATACACAGTTAGTTTACAGGTTGTTGCTATTGTTTGAGATTACTCACATGAAAATTAATTTTATGTTGAACATCTAATAGACCATATATAGGTACACTTACACTGGGACACACAACTCTTCCTTAGGGTGAAGATCCATGGGATTTGGAGTCACGGAGACTTGCATTCAAATTCCTGTTCTGTGACCTTGAGGAGCTAATTTAACTTCCAGGCTCCTCACTTTCCACCTTTGGTTCTAGGTTGTTGTAATGATTTAATGAAACAATATTATCTAAAAGTAAGTGTCCAGGCTCTGCAAGTATTATTTCCTGCCTCCCTTAAATCTTTTCCTCCTATACCAAGACCAATCAAACCCACTCTGAACACAAGACAACTTGCACACAGCATCTATTTCATACATTAGCGGGGAAACGCTAGGCGAAGAAAAACTGAGTAGACGAAGGCGTGAATTAGGCATCTAATGGAGCAAGAAGTAAAGAAACTGACAAGGGCCCCCTGCTTCACTCGCAAGTGCGAAAAACACACTAATGTGACACACTTTGAAGACTGCACCGCACACTCACAGAGGTTCGTACCATGCTGTGGGAAAAGGACAAAATACAGAACAAGCCAGCAGGGAGCTTTCTGGTTCACCCCACCCGACCCTGCCCGCCCAGTGGCACCTCTGAAGCCTAGAAACTGAGGTGAGAGCACAGCAACTGACCCCGTCCCCCTGCCCTCCCCCATTCTGCCCAAATCTCTCTCGGGGCACGAATGCTGCTGAATCATTAGACCTAACAGTACGAGCTCCCGGCTCGGCTGCTCCCACGGGAGCCAGTGTCCCTAGAGCTGTGACCGTCCCCGGTGGGGGGCCGAGACCTCGGGGTGGGGTGGGGCAGTGAAAGGGGGTCTGGGAGGATCGGAGCAGCAGGTACTCACCCGGGTGAGGAAAGCCCAGCCCCGGTCCTCGCCTCCGCGCTGAAGGCGGTCCGTCTGCGGCTCCCCCGCGTCCCGGATCCCCGCGGGCTGTCGCCCCCGGACCCCTCAGCCAGAGCTGGTGGTCCGCTGCTCCCCTCCGCGGGCCCGCCACCCTAGGCAGCCACGGCTCGGGGCTGGGGCGCTCCACCCGGAGCAGCTGGAGCAGCTGTCGCTGCCGAAGGGGGTGGTGGCTACCGACGGGCCAGACCATTAGTGGGCTGCGACCGGGGGTGCGCGACGTGCGGAGAGGGGCGGACGCGGAGGGCGCCCAGGCCCGGCGACGGTTGGGAGAAACCAAGGCCGAGGGGACTCTGCCGCCGCCCAGCAGCGCCAGGAGGGCTTGGGGGGTGGGGGGCAGAAGGTACCAACCCAGGAGCCCCTGCTCTGCCTGGCTGTGGACTGAACACAATCCTTTAGATTTTCCGGGCACCCCCCACCTCCCGGTTTGCCTTGGTCCCGCTCAGGGCTCCTTTCGAACGCGGCAAACAGTGGACCTAGCGACGGGTGCGCCTGGGCGGTGTCCCCTCCTGGGGGGGATGCGAAAGGGCGCTGGCCTGAGCCCTGCCTTCGTGCCGCCCTCTGCTCCGCGGTGGGGCCCGGTGGCGCCAGTTCCTGGTGCATACCTTACTCCAGACGTCTTACCACAAATCAGAGGGGGCATCCGAGTCCTTGAAGGGGTTCCTCAGACCTTTTACCCAAGCATCTTTGTGGAGCAAAGAATTAAAAGGTATCCACGCCCAGCCTGAAAGTTAGAAAATAAAATCAAGTGGGCCCCATCCGATAGGTGATTTGTAGATCCAGGAAAATAAGGGACAGTTTTGAATCGTTTACAGTGGTTCCACAAATGTTGAACCACGGCAGTTGGGAAAAAAATGTGGATTTAGGAAGCCCCTTTAACAGCTCTATAAAAGATTATTAAAGAAAGTCAAAAATATGTCAGGTTCATTGTTCACCATTTTAAAGATTAGTGTCTTGGGAAAGGGGAGGAGATAGTATCCTAGTATGAAATGAACTTCATAGAACTGGGAAGAGAAGTTCCCACCAGGACATGTCTTAGACTGCTGTGAAAGCCCGTTTGTGGTCCCTTGGTCCCTGCCCAGGTCACAACCAGGCTTAAGCAGACTCATTTCAGACCATGGTAAAATTTAAGACAAGTGTATAGTTTTCTTTATCAAACCAAACAAACAAACAAAACAAAAAACAAAAAAAAAAAAACAGAGTTGGCAACTACCTTTAAAATGTAATTTAATGGAGTAAAAAAAAAAAAAAAAGACCCTCAAAATACATCCCCCCCAATAGAAATTCCACAGTTAAAAGCCATTTTCTCTGGATTAAGATTTGTCCGTTTTTGAGTTAACATAATCTTTTAACATAAACTGAGCACATACTATGGACCAAACACTGTACTGAGACTGTTTCCAGTTTTATTCATTTATTCTTCTTTGTTGTCAATGTTTATTTTATTTTTAATTTTTAATTGTATTTATTTATTTATTTTACTTTACATCCAAATTAGTTAGCATATAGTGCAACAATGATTTCAGGAGTAGATTCCTTGATGCCCCTTACCCATTTAGCCCATCCCCCCTCCCACACCCCCTCCTGTAACCCTGTTTGTTCTCCATATTTATGAGTCTCTTATGTTTTTGTCCCCCTCCCTGTTTTTATATTTTTGTTTCCTGTCCCTTATGTTCATCTGTTTTGTCTCTTAAAGTCCTCATGAGTGAAGTCATATGATATTAGTCTTTCTCTGACCAATTTCACTTAGCATAATACCCTCCAGTTCCATCCACGTAGTTGCAAAATTTCATTCTTTTTGATTGCTGAGTAATACTGCAGCGTGTGTGTGTGTGTGTGTGTGTGTGTGTGTGTGTGTGTACCACATCTTCTTTATCCATTCATCCATCGAAGGACATTTGGGCTCTTTGCATACTTTAGCTATTGTTGATGGTGCTGCTATAAACATTGGGGTGCATGTGCCCCTTCGAAACAGCACACCTGTATCCCTTGGATAAATACCTAGTAGTGCAATTGCTGGGTCGTAGGGTAGTTCTATTTTTAGTTTTTTGAGGAACCTCCATACTGTTTTCCAGTGGCTGCACTAGCTTGCATTCCCACATTTATTCTTCTAAAAACTCCTGTAAAATTGGTGATATTGTTGGTAGGTTTTTTTTTTTTTAATGTTTACTTATTTTTGAGAGAGAGAGTGCAAGCAGGGGAGGGCAAAGACAGGGAGACACATAATCTGAAGCAGGCTCCAGGCTCTGAGCTGTCAGTACAGAGGTAGACACGGGGCTTTAACTCAGGAAGCATGAGATCGTGACCTAAGCCTAAGTTGGACACTTAACCGACTGAGCCACACAGGTGCCCCAATATCATTGATAGTTTTTAAACAGACTAGGCTCAGAAAGTTTGTCATGCTGGGTTCACATCTTATAGATAATGAGCAGCAGAGGAAGCATTGCAATCGGACTAGTGCCTTTCCACTAGAATGCCTCAGGGAAACATATACTAAGCTTTATCATAACCATGATTGGTCCTTGAATGTGAGTTTACTTATCCTTTCTTTATGAAAACTGCAGATACTTAAGTATCTAAGCTGGATGTCACCCTGAGGTTAGGAGTAGGAATCAGAAAGAAGAGGCTGTACTTCCCCCAGAACTAATGTGGAAACATCAATTTCAAAACAAACAAAAAATGCATGATTTGGGTTATGTGAAGGTGAGGAGAAATTCTCCACTGCCTTTTTGTTAATCATTTTTACATCATCATTTACACTGTATTGTGCTTTACACTGCCCTTAAACTATTGTTCAATATTATACTTTGCACTATTGTTCTTCCCAGAAAAGAACAAGAGTTTTTAAATGGACTTAATGTCATGGGTCCTCATATACTTTAGCAGAACTTAAAGTAATAGGGCAGTAGTAACTGTCACATCATGTTAAGGAAGCTTTTTGAAAAATAAGGAATAAAATTAAATCCTTACCTATGTTGTGTCATTGTTCTTATGTTGACTGTTATTGTAAATGTTCACACATCAGTCCCAGCAAAACAGAAATCCCCAGAGCTCCATGTTGCTGAGGAGCCCGTGTCTAGATCCCTAGTGAGGCCAGGCAGCTATGACTCAGGGTGGGGATGGCTTCAGCCTCCGAAATGTGTGACTCTTCTCTCCACATGCAGTTGTTTCACTTTCAAAGGGGACACAAAAGGAGACAAGTAGCCAAGATCCCTTTGGAATTAGTATTCTCTGTCTGATTGACAGGGATATAAGAAAGAAGGATAAGGTTTCAGGTGGTTTACCTGAGACCACACTGGGATTTAGAACCTGGTTATCAGTGACATCTCCAGCCATCCGTTTGTATAAGTTGAACTTCGTGGAGTGTATATTTCTAAATGAAGAAGGAAGGGGACATGCTGTGCCCGTGACCTTGAGAAACTGGCAAAAGGAAAGGAGGGAATGGTGTGATGCCTGCATTCCCTACTCTCCCACAGAGTCTGCAAATGCTTTTGAGCATGTTGAGGAAAGAAGTTAGGGCCAGAAACTGAGGAATTATTTTCACAAATGACTTTGTGGGATTTCGAGTGTAAGATGTATTACTATGGGCCCTAGTGACACAGAGCCAGGGAGAGGGCCATTCTCTCACCCAGTCTGCCACAGACCGTTGTGCAACCTTGCCACCAATAAGGAATGGCTCCACCAGTGAAGGCATATTCTCATAAAGGGCATTGGTGGCCAATATACAGTCAAATGTGTTGACTAGGAACCCAGAGCTGTAGAGCATGAGTGGAATTATTCTGGAGCACCTGGGAGACCCAGCTGAGTATTTCCTGTCCTAAATGAGGGAGCTTGGGGGCGGGAAGGGATGACTATTAAACTTAAGGTGATTATTAAATCTTATTTAGGCAGCATTATTAGGGTGAATTTATTTGTATTCACAAAATCAGCATGACATGCGGACATTCAAATAATATCACTTTTAAAATATTAATAAGAGAGCCAAAGAGAAAGAAAATACTTAGTACCTTTGATAAAACTACAGTGGTGAGCCACACCATGTTGAACTTTTTGATTCAATAATAACTAAGTAACTCCTTTACAACCGGGCCCTTCAGAATGGCTCCCCCAAGGAAGGGTGACAGAAGGGCCGTTCTGCTACCAGCAAAGTAGTGACCAGAGAATACACCATCAATCTCCACAAGTGCAACGATGGAGTGGGTTTCAAGAAATGCACTCCTCGGGCGCTCAAAGAGATCTGGAAACTTACCACAAAAGAAAGGGGAACGACAGATATGTGCATTGACACCAGGCTCAACAACGCTATCTGGGCCAAAGGAATAAGGGGTGTTCCATTCCATACCCATGTGCTGTTGTCTAGAAAACATAACAAGGATGAGGATTCACCAAACAAGCTCTATACATTGGTTACCTGTGTACCTGTCACCACTTTCAAAAATCTACAGAAAGTTCAGGTGGATAAGAACTAATCGCTGATTGTCAAATAAAGGAAATGTCTGGGAGTCCTGAGGCATCTTCCCAGTGCTGGTGTCTGCAAAACTTGAGTCCCGCTCCAGAGAAAGAGCTGAAGCCAGCAGCTCCTTCCCACATTCGGGGAAGCGGTTTTCAGAACTGACACTTCCCTGCCCCACTTCCCGGATCTGCCGCAGCAGAGTGGTTACTGTGCAATGGCCTGATACAAATCATTTTCTTCTGGATCTTCACGGAATATACTGTTCAAAGTTTTACAGACCTGGATAAATTCTCTCTGGAATTAAAAAATACACATATAGCAGCATAACTAGAAAAAAATATTAATACAAACTATGTGTTGGCCAACACACTAAGGTGTGTGGTGATGTTAACATCCCAAGTTACTCTTATTGAGAATATTTAATAGTGTCATTTCTGTTTGCTTTTAGCTATCACTTTTTTTAATGTTTATTTATTTATTTCTGAAAGAGAGAGCAAGAGCCTGAGCAGGGGAGGGGCAGACAGAATCCCAAGCAGGGTCTGTGCTGTCAGCACAGAGCCCAATGAAGGGTCAGAACTTGTGATCCATGAGATCACAACCGGAACCGAAATCAAGGATTGGACGCTTAACCAACTGAGCCACCCAGGCGCCCCTAGTTATCACCTTTTAAGTCATAGTGTTTTTGAGGTAAGTATTATTATTATTATGTGAAGTACCATTTTCAGCCTCATTTAATAGATGAAGAAACTGAGAATTACAACAATTAATTCGTCAAAGGTAACACAGCTAGAAAGTGGCAAAGCCGGGTTTCAAACCCAAACCAATGCATGACATCACTCTCAACATACTTTTACTGCCTCCTGCTACATAGAAAGCAAGCCTACATTGCATTTTCCTCTACAATAGAAAATCTATTTTGTATCTGTTTTAAAATCTATTTTCAACTCCCATTCTTCAAAGGAAATGAGTCATTTCTTAAAGAGGATTTAAATGAGAGTCCTCCCAGTGGAAACATTGGGTACCCTTTTCTAGGTTTCTGTGCTCAGAAAAGAAACGCTGAAACAAGAAACGACCATTGCAGCATAGACTTAGCCAGTGTTTCCAAATTCTTGCTAAAAATTCTCATTTTAGGAACTCTTGGGTGAGACCTTGGAATCTGTATTCTTATTAAGCACCATAAGTGATTCTAATGCACAATCATTTGACCAGTGTGACCACACCATACAGGACAAGAACAACATGTGGCTCACAAACGTCCAGTCTGCTACACTTAACCCTTTAACCCCACCCACCACTTGTTGAAAAGGAAATGGGAGACCAGTATTTAAAACCCACTATACAGGGAGCATGGGTGGCTGAAGTCAGTTAAACGTTTGACTCTTGATTTTGGCTAAGGTCCTGATCTCACAGTTCATGAGTTCAAGCCCCACATCAAGCTTTGCGCTAACAGTGTGGAGCCTGCTTGGGATTCTCTCTCTCTCCCTCTCTCTCTCTCTCTGCAACCCCCCACCCCCACCCCGCTCTCTCTTTCAAAATAAATAAATAAAAACTTTAAAAAGATAAATGAAACCCACTATACATAATTACACTTATTATACAAAAATGTATTTATTAAATTGTTACTGCCAGGGTGCCTGGGTGACTCAGCTGGTTAAGCATCCAACTCTTGGTTTCAGCTCAGGTCATGCATGATCTCAGGGTTTTCTGAGTTTGAGCCTTGCTTTGGGCTCTGTACTGACAATGGGGAGCCTGCTTGGGCATTTCTCTCTCTCCCTCTCTCTCTGCCCTTCCCCTATTCACTCTCTCTCTCTCTCCCTCTCTCTTAAAATAAATAAACTTAAAAATTAAAAAACATTTTAATTGTTAACTGCCTTTTTCAGTATTACTTTGATCATTTTGAAAATTCTTCAAAAATTCTCAAGTTAAAGATTATACTCATTCACAATTACTATTATATGTAGATACCTGGAACTCTTTTCAATTATTACATGGTATTTTACATACAAGAAAAAAGATACAAATTAAGACAACATTAAATTAACTTACTAATTTTTGGAGAATTAACATGTTTGTAACAGTAAGTTATTCCATCTAACATAAATAGGCTTCTTCATTTGTTTATATTTTACCTTGCATTTCCCAAGAACATTTTTCTACTTTTTAAGATTTTATTTGTAAATAATCTCTACACCCAATGTGGGGCTCGAATCCGCAACCCCAAACCCACCCACCCAAGAATATTTTTATAGTTTTGTTCATATACGTTCTGCACCTTTCTTACCAAATTATTTTTCTAGCATTTGTCTTCTGAATGAAATATTCTTCCCATTTCCTCCTCTATGAGATTTTGACCTGAATAGAGAGAGAGATTGGTTATTTCTATAATTTATTTTTTATTAATCCAACACACCAAAGTCTCTTATTACTTGTTTTCTTCAGGAGAATCTTTGGGTTTTCTAAGAAGACAGGCATATCATCAGTATCTGGAACTTTATCTCTTTTTCCATTACTTACATCCATTATTTTATTTACATTTACTGGAATCACCAGTACAAGTGATTATAGCGATGCCTGTCTCATTCCTGATTTTATTTTACTTTTTTCTAAATGTTTATTTTTGAGACAGAGAGAGACAGAGCATGAACGGGGGAGGGTCAGAGAGAGAGGGAGACACAGAGTCCAAAGCAGGCTCCAGGCTGTGAGCTGTCAGTACAGAGCCCGACAAAGGGCTTGAACTCACGGACCGTGAAATCATGACTTGAGCTGAAGTTGGACGCTTAACCGACAGAGCCACCCAGGCGCCCTCATTCCTGATTTTAAGTGAAAGATTTAATTTTTGCCATTTAAGATGTTATTGGGCTTTTCTTCATTACTTGAAGTAATTTCCTTCTGTTTCTGTTTTGCTTCAAGTTTCCCTTGGCATCAGTTGCTTGACCTTTGTCTGATGTCTTCCCACCACCTATGGATAATGGTTGGGTTTTTCTCCTTTAATTTTTAATGGAATCAATATGTAGATCGACTTCCTGGAATTGAACTGTCTTTTCATTCCTCTTATAAAGACTGTTTTGTCATGGTAGATTAGTCTTTTGATTCACTCCACCATTCTGTTCTCTAATATATTATTTAAACATGTGGCTTTTGTAGCTAGAGGTGAAGCTGGCCTGCACTTTGTCATTGTTGCTATTGTTGCATTCTCTCTTTGGCTTTGGTATTTAAGACAGTCTGGGTTCATAAAATTAACTGGAGAACTTTCAATATTTCTCCAAGTCCCACAATAGTTTAAATAATATAGGAATCATCTATTCTTCAATGGTCAGATTAAAAATTCAGCTGTGAATCCATCTGCCTGCTGCCTTTTTCAATAGGAGACCATTAATCACTTCTTCCATGTCTTCTATAATAATTGGTCTACTTAAGTTTTCACCTCTTTTATGTCATTAGCGATAATGTACATTTTCCTAGGTAAGTATTCTTTTCTAGTTTTTTTCTTTTTTTTAAGGTACTGCTCCAGAGTCACCTTTAGTGTTTACTTAAAATTCTTTTCATCTCTTTCCTAATTTCACATTGTTAATCTTGCTTAATTTTTATTTCATTCTCTTCTCTTTATCATACTCACATGGTATTGATCTATTTTATTAATCTTTTTAATGAGTCCATCTTTGAATTTATTATTCTTTTCTATTTTATTTATTTTAATAATTTCAGCCTTTATCAATATTAATTCCCTCTTCAAAGTTTTTTGTTTTTGTTTTTGTTGTTTTTGTTCTTACTTGAATTCATTAAGTACTTAAATCCTTCCTTCTTTGTTCACCTTTCTGCTTCCATAATTAAGGGCAACACATTTTCTTCTAAATTCAGTTTTGCTGTTCCCCATTGTTTTAGTATAGTGTTTATTTTTCCAATGCTTTTGAGCATTTCCATATTTCTCCTTGCTGTGATCTAAATGTTACGCACCCATCAAATTTGTATCTTCAAATCCTAACCTCCAAAGACAATGGTATTAGGAGGTGGGGCCTTTGGAAGCTGCGTAAATTATGAGGATGGAGCCTTCATGAATGGGATTAGAGCCTGGATAAAAGAAGCTCCAGAAATATCCCTAGGACCCTCCACCATGTAAGGATACAATGAGAGGTGCCTGCTATGAACCAGGAAGAGGACCCTCACCAGAAGGCAACCATACTGACATCTTGATCTTGGATTTCCAGCCTCCAGAACTATGAGAAATAAATTTTGTTATTTAAAATTACCCAGTCTAGGGCAACTGGGTGGCTCAGTCAGTTGAGCTTCCAACTTCAGTTCAGGTCATGATTTCAAGGTTTGTGTATTAGAGCCTCCCCACGTTGTGGAGGAGCTCCCATCCTTACTGTTCCACTCTACTGCCTTACCAAGAAAGAGAAGCTAGTATATTCCATCCCATTTATGGATCCAAGTATCCCAGACATATGACATTTTGTCACCAGGCTAATTCCTTAGGAAAACCCGTTCCATTTGCCAAGCAAATAATACAAAATTAAACTTGCAAACCTTTTGGCTCACCCTCACATTCCAAGAAGAGTAATTTCCTTAGAAGTATAAGGAATGAAAATCTGACTCACAACAACTAATTCTATCAAATATAGTTCTGTACTGCCTCTGACTTTGCCTTTCAGCTTAAATCACTGCCAAGACTAATAGATCCCATAATACTTTCAGGATATAGAGAATAATTAGTGAAATTCATCTCATGGTACAAAATTTTAAAAAGTATTTTTGGGGTGCCTGGGTAGCTCAGTCAGTTAAGTGTCCAACTTCGGCTCAGGTCATGATCTCACAGTTCATGAGTTCAAGCCCCGTGTTGGGCTCTGTGCTGACAGCTCAGAGCCTGGAGCCTGCTTCGGATTCTGTTTCTCTCTCTCTCTGCCCCTTCGCCGCTTGTGTTCTGTCTCTCAAAAATGAATAAATGTTAAAAAAAATTTAAGTATTTTTGAAACTAGGAAACATTTATCTTCCAAGGCTATTCTCTTTTCCTTAAAGTATCATATAATAATCCACATGATAGTTTTGCAATATAGATTCCCTAATATTGTTGCCGATTCTTCTCTTATAACTCACTGCCAAAACAAAATAGATTAGCATTTCACATTTTCATTATTATCTAAATATTCAAAACTAAAACCAGGAATATGGAAGGATACAAACAAAAACAGAATACATCCAAAAATGGATAATTTGATACATAAAGCCTTTCTTATTTTGTGGTCATTTTCCTATAATTCCAATAAGAACATTGTCTTGCATATAATAAATACCCAATAAATATTTGTTGAACAAACAAATGAAATCTTGATTGTAACAGATTAAAATAAGCAAATCAGCAATATTCATAAGCATAGTAGAAAATTATTTTTCTTGCCTGCCTCAAACATATTCATCCTATACCAGTGATATGACACCTATTTTGGTGCATTTCTATCCACCATTTGTATAAACATGGTGCCTTCTTAAAACCAAAAGATAAACACGAGGACAAAACTAACAAAGCAGAGATTCTCCAGGACTTTGAATCTAGAGGATAGTTGGAATTCATTCCTCCCAGTAAAGGTAACTTAGCAAGATAATTAAGTAGTCCTTGTTGTCTGGACACTTGGAATTATTCTAGTTCTTGTAAAATTTAAGCTTGATTCTTTAACTTACCCATGGATTTTATTGATTCCCCAGTATCAACATGTTAAAGATGTCTTTTCTGCTTAAATTATCCAGAAGCAATTTCTATAACTTAAAAATGAAGAACAGGCGGGGCCTGGGTGGCTCAGTCAGTTAAGTGTCTGACTCTTGGTTTTGTCTCAGGTCATGGTCTCACAGTTCATGGATTCAAACCCCACATCAGGCTCTGTGCAGGCAATGTGGGTCCTGCCTGGGATTCTCTCCTTCTGTCTCTGCCCCTTCCTCGCTTCAGTTCTCTCTCTCTCTCTCTCTCTCTCTCTCTCTCTCTCTCAAAATAAATAAACTTAAAAAAAAAGGAAAAGAACATAATTCAGCTTCCACTTAGGATATACAAAGTTGTAAGGACTATCACACTAAAGCTAAAAACTAAAAGGAAAAAGTGTAGTTAATCTACAAAAGCATAACTTTCCTTGAGCTTCAAAGAATTGAGATCACAAGGCAACTGAGTAATCTGAGGTGCAATGAGGCACGAGTTCCTTCAAGGAGAGAAGGAACACATGAACCTTTTGACCTTTGGCAGAGTAGGGGAAAAACTGGCTGCCACTAGGCAAGTGAGTAAGAAAAAGAATAGCTATTTTTTTTTTTTTTTAATTAAAGACACATGTGGGCTGATGCATCAGTTTGGGATAGCTGAACATCCCAGAAACAAAGGGAGATTGCATTCATCCTCAAGTTTTCCCATAGACCTCTATAGGGCGCTCACAAAAAGACTGGGAGCAGGGAGGGAGATTTGAGAGAGCCATATGCAGGTATGAAGAAGTAATGGGTGACTGTTTGGAAATGAGCACAAGGCCTTATTTGCTTCCCTGTTTTCTTCTCTCCTGTGAACCAAAAACTTTAAATCGCTAGGAGGAGGGGCAGCAAACCCTCTTACCTGCAGGTTTTAGACAAAACCTCATTGCATCTAAGGAAGGAACAGCAGCAAAATTCACCTGCTTCTGGAGGAGAGGCAAAAAACCACCTTGGATCTTGAATGTTACCAAAGTTCTGCTGCCACTGGAGGAGAGACAAGAAACTCCTGCACAAGAGCAACCCCAGATCCAAGGCAGAGTTTGGTTGCCACAGGTAGGATGTGCGGACATACTGAGAAAGCTCAACCTCCAAGGCCCAGCTGTATAGGGCCTGCCAGAGAATGAGGCTACAAGAGGACAACAGAGAATCCCTCCTGCAACAGCATTCTACCATTGGGGGAGCAGCAAAAGTGTGAGTAGAGACTGAAAGTTAAAAGTGGAGCAGAACCAATTAGAGAAACCCTCCTGCACTCTGTCTCCCATCCCAAGCACAAAGGAGTACTAGCTCCATTGCTGAATTTTAAGCCCGTGTTACACTGAAGACAAAAAAAGCAAAAACAATACCCAAACCTAATTCAGTTTTTGACCTTCTCAACTCAAACCCACATTAATGGTCTGACAGAAGAAGAGGTACTCCCCTATCCAGGAGTAAATACTATTTACCTTGTCTCTACTGTCCTACGCATAATGTCTCACAGGTCAATAAGAAAATTACACGACTTTTATTTTCATTTATTTTTATTTTTTTTAATTTAAACAAAAATTTTTAATTTATTTTTTATCTATTTTTGAGAGAGAAAGACAGAATGCAAGCAGGGGAGGGGCAGAAAGAGAGGGAGATACAGATCTGAAGCAGGCTCCGGGCTGTCAGCACAGAGCCCAACGAGGGACTCGAACTCACAAACCATGAGATCATGACCTTAGCCAAAATTGGACGTTTAACCAACTGAGCCACCCAGGAACCCAACAAGCCTTTTAAAAAGCAAGAAAAAACAACCTACTGAGAGGAGATAGAACAATAAACAATAAACACAAATGTCACAACTATCAGACAGAATCTTTAAAATAATCATAGTTAATAAAGAATCAAATGTAGAAGTTAATAGAACACAAAAATCAATGAGGAAAGTCAGCAGAGAAATAGATCAAGAGCCTCCTAAATTTCTGGTGAAATTCTATTATCAAAGAGACTATGAATGCTGATTGAAACAACACTTAACTGTTTGAGATTTAAAATAAACTTCAGGTTCCCAAGCTTGCACCAGCAAAAAAAAAAAAAAAAAAAAAAAAAAAGAGCTGTGAAAGCTGGGCAGGTCTGTCTAGAAGGATTTGCTTATGGATTGGATGTGGGATATGAGAGAAAAAGAGGGGTTGAGAAGGTCCTATTCATTCTGACTAATTGGAAATATGGACACACATTAACTGAGGTTTGGTGGTGGGTGGGGCAGGGGTTGGTGGGGAGACAAGAGGGAGTTCCATGTTAGACATGTTAAGTTTGAGACATTTACCAGACATTCAAGTGAAGCACTCAAGTAGAAAGTTGGATGTATGAGTTTGGAATTTGGGAGAGATATCTGGGCTTGAGAAATAAAATTGGGAGTTAAAAACATATAGATGGGATTTAAAGTCATAAGTCTAGCCAAAAGTACTGAGAAAATGTATATTCATAGAAAAGAAAAGACCCCAAAACTAAGCCCTAAGGCATTCCAAACTTAAAAGATCAAGAAGAAGAGGACCCAACAAAGGAGACTGGTCCATTATCGCAGAGATACCTGATTATATGAAGGGTTGTATAATCCTGACGCTGACAGTTATAACTGAGCCATATTTGACTGGTCACTTTAAAGGTCTGGAAATATGATTGATTTAAATAAGCAGTCACAATATTCTTACCTGTACTAGATTTTTGAGCTATTTACTTATTTATTTTGCCAAAGTTAAATAATTTAGTATGAAAAAATGGTATTTGCTTTTCTTACAGTATTTTTTTAGAAAGGTACAGAGTGGTTAGTTTTGCAACAATTTGCATTTAGTCAAATGTCATACCATTTATATAAATCTGTGAATGTAACAAATGAGATATGGCTTTTACATATTGATGAGAACTTCAAAATTTTTCAGTTTTCTATATTTTTAATATGAATTGTGGCTGTATTTTTTTCAGAGTCAGTTATGAAGTATGACATATTTCTGTGCAATAATGATGCTGCCTAGCTTCTGTACTGATGCGTTGCCATCTGGGGCCTTGCTGAACCTGGAAGGACTACCACTCATAGGAAAAGCTAAATCCTGGAGACAGCAAGCTGCTGGCCTGTCTTTCATATGCGAACTACCAATTAAGAGCCCACACAATCAACCACTTCCTCTAATGGGCTCTCAAACTCAGGGCCACTTTTACTCTGCCCTAATAACCAGGCAGGGCCAGGTGCCAGGAAACTAGCCCATATCTCCCACAGACTGCTGAAACTATTCACACTAGCAAATCCTAAACCTGCTTACCTCACCTCTCCTGTTCCTTACCTCAGAAACCATAGTAAGGTTCTTGCCCACATTTTCCCCTCCTGCTTTTGCCTCCAGACGGACTGTGATAATTCCCTATGTGGCCCTGCAGAGTGTGCTGGGCCTTCTGGCTCTAGGGCTCTGTGACTACAAACTTTCTTCATAACAGCCATTTCTGTTTGCATCCTACCGTGTGTAATTAAGACAAATCCCAGGTAGACAGGACACCTGGGTGGCTCAGTTGGTTAAGCGACCAACTCTTGATTTCAGCTCAGGTCATGATCTCACACTTCCTGGGACTAACCCCCAGGTCCAGCTCTGTGCTGACAGCATGGAGCCTGTCTTTCTCTCTCCCTCTCTCTCTGCCCCTCCCCTGCTTGCTCTTTCTCTTTCTCCGCCCCACTCCTCAAATATATAAATGAACTTAAAAAAAAAAAAATCCCAGGTTACAAATTAAGACATTCTGCATTTCACCTCACAGTAGGAGCTTTACTTTAACAATACCAATAGCCAAAAAACTAGCTCAGAAAAGGCAAAAATCCTTGCAATTCTAGTTTTTCTTAATGTCTGGCTGGCTTTTTACTTTGAGAAACAAATGATATGTTGTCATCTCTGGTTTACTGCAGGGAGTGTTAAGTAGGAAAATAAAGCTTTCCATTGTCAACATGTAGCATAATTGAAGACTTCAAGGTATAAGGTTTTCAGCTGAAAGAAGCTTCTGTCATTTTTCCCTTTCTCTTTGAGCTATTTTCTTAATTCATCTTTGAAATGATTCAAATCTTACTCCAGTTCTACCTTATTTTCCAGTTTTCTTTTCTGATAATTCTCTGCAGCCACTTTATTTTTACCTCTCTTATATTTATCTCAAATTAATACAAGTTGAGTCTTACTGAATTGCTCCTTTGACATCTTGTATTAAAGTCATTAACGCAGAAATTAATGATATTTTAATATGAAGAAAGGGATGTGGAGAGCTTTTGCCCTTAGGCCATCTCTCGTGAGATTGAATGCTTATCTTTTGTGAGAGGAGATGACCTATGTCCCCAAAAGATTGGACTGTGTCTAAGGAGCACTTTGGTGTCCTTCCAGGGCCTCTCTCAGTCTTCCATTTGAGAGTCACTGAAGCCATGTGGTGTCCATAAATGGAGGTTTCCCCTGAATGTTCCTGCCATACCATACCATGTTCTGACTTGAGTTCAAAGAAATGCCAGAAATCAGAATCATCAAGGTGTGATGGTCTTCAGGGTGGTTTGGGCCAAAAGTTTTATAAAGTGATAGATTAGAAATAGCAATGTTAATAATGATATTAATGTCAGTATCATTTAGAAGTTCAGAAAGAGATTGGCTGAAAATACCCAAGGAGAGGGTACCTAATTGTTCATATTGGGCTGAATGCAAAATAAAATTCATCACCTCATTAGTTTTTACTTTATTATTGGTTTGTATAATAAATTCAAATTTATTATTATTTTCTCTGTCAAGTGATTGGGGTCTCTGTGGGGAGAATTCAACCAAAGAAATCCTCAAAATATTGAGAAAAGTTAAATTACAGTTATCTACTTCTTTGAAGCAAAAAGAAATGAAAAAATTAACGTATATAAATGGTAACTATTGTCAATTTCTAATAAGTTCAGATTCCAGATTAGGTGCTAAGGTGAGTGTCAACCACCTTGTTATTTTAAATGTTAATATACTAATTCTGGAGTGGATCACAGCTCTCCCCAAACTAACTGTGTTCTTTTGTACAGTATTATCATATCATATTGTATCATATTATCGTGTATCATATTATGCCGTATTAACCATGGCTGATAGAAAGACAGAAGTTTCAGGCAGCCGAAGCTGGTTTGGAATACTGAAGACTAAGCTGTCAAGGAAGCTGGAATGGTCCAGTAGAAGGGATGAAAATATATCTGCATACACCTCATTGTCTCACAAACTGGAAAGTCTGCCTGCAGAAACATGGGAGCAGCTAGGAGATATGCTGCTGGTTGACTGGGATGGAATACAACCTTCTCTTATGTGGCTACAATTGAGCTAAATAAAACTTTCTCTTGCCTCTCATAGCATTGTTTTTGTCATTCTTTTTTATGTTGTTCTGTTTTGCCAATTCATGTTCTTTTGATCACTATCTGAAATTAAACAGGTCATGACTTACCATAGGTTTATATCTTGCAAACAAAGTCAAATCCACATCTCACTGGGATGGCAATTGGGTCCACTGTGTTGGGCTCTGGGGCATATGCTGGGCTCCCTAAGAGGTCTTGCTCCTTGCTCCTTCCCCATTCCTTTCCTGCTTCCCTTCTCTACCTCCCATCTTGGGGCAAGGGTGGGGGCAAGAGTCCAGGAAAGTTTTATGAAGCCTTGTCTCACATACACTACAGATTGCTTGCAAATTTGCAACTTAAAAATTTTCTAAAAAAATAAAATTTCTAGTCCAACTATGGACTATGTCACCAATTGTAGGACTCCTGAGGACAGCTGAAAGACCAAAATCAATGCTAGATGAGAGCCAAAGACACAATACTATACATTAACAGCTATTATAACGTTAGCTGGTATAATTATTGTGTTAGATACAGCACTATTTCATCCAATCCTGCTAAGAATCTTATAAGGTAGGTACTATTACCATCCCCATTTTACAGTTACAAAAAGTGGTTTAGAGAGGTTACCCAAGATGACAGAGTGGGTAGCAGAGCTGGAATTCAAACGCAGGTCTACACAACCTCTCAACTCGACGTCTGCACAAAGGAAATGCTCATTTAGTCCCTAAAAGTCATTCTCCAAACTTACCTCTCTCTCTTTTTGCCAACACTGTCTCCTACACAGACTATCCTAAGTCCCCTAATTTATACAGCCAAAGCTTACTCTACTTCTCATCATGCATGTTGTTATTTCTTTTGACATCTGTCTTCCCTGAGCTCTGCGGGGGACAGAACCAAGTCTGCCTTATACTTAGCAGTTACTCAATACAAGTTTTTTGACTATTTTTTTAAGTCTCATAATTTTGGAATTTCCACTTTAAAATACATTAAAACATATGATGCATACACCCTTGGCAACAAATTCTTTTCTTTTTAAAAAAGCTTTAACATTTATTCATTTTTGAGAGACAGAGACAGAGTGTGAGTGGGGGAGGGGCAGAGAAAGAGGGAGACACAGAATCCGAGACAGGCTCCAGGCTCTGAGCTGTCAGCACAGAGCCTGATGTGGGGCTGGAACTCACAAACCACGAGGTCATGACCTAAGCTGAAGTTGGACGCCTAACTGACTGAGCCACCCAGGCACCCCACAAATTCTTTTCCGTATGTAGTATTAGTGAAATGAATATGCTAAAACAAAGAATTTGATTCCCTATGGATAAAATTCTTCTTATAACACCCATATTTATAGAATAAGAGACTATGGCTATTAGGAAATGATCAATTCTGTCATTTAAAAATTAGGACCCATAGGACACCTGGGTGGCTCAGTTGGTTAAGCATTCAACTTCGGCTCAGGTCATGATCTTGCGGTTTGTGAGTTTGAGCCCCGCATCAGGCTTGTGTTGACAGCTCAGAGCCTGGAGCCTGCTTCAGATTCTGTGTCTCCCTTTCTCTCTCTGCCTCTCTCTCTCTCAAAAATAAATAAACAACAACAACAAAAAAGATTCTGTGTCTCCCTCTTTCTCCACCCTTCCCCTGCTCGCACTATCTCTCTCAAAAATAAATCAACATTAAAAATAAATAAATAAAAATAAAAATTAGGGACCAGACCAAAGTCACATAGTAATGCATAGCAGAACTGGAACCAGGAGCCTGACTTCTAGGTTGGTGATCTTTTGAAGTCCACCTATCATTTAATTCAGTTGGCAGCTTTCTATTTATGGAAATATAAGTTCGGGGGTGTAATTGTAGGGGGAAACAATCTGATCCGGGGAGTTTCAGGGGACCTAGTATCATGTGTACATTTAGAGAACCTGGGAGATGAAAAAAGTACCAGAATAACACTGGCTGAATTCTTAGGTGTATTCAATACATTTGGGTGGAAGCTTTGGTCATCAGGCAGCAAAAGAAACATGGCTTCTTTGTGAACATAAAAATGCTTTTTCTCTTTTTGTTTGCATTTATCTTCCCTGCTACTCTAGCATTGTGATCATCGCTGCATTATGTTATACAGATTGAAACCTTTTGTACACATCCAGTATACTTATTGTGGGAGCAGACTCCCTGCCTTGTCTGGCAGATAAATAGAGTTCTGTTGGTGCTGGTACCAAGACAAGTACTCCGCGGTACAATTTCTGAGGGTCAACTGAGCCATAACACTCATAAGGCATGATGTCTTTAAAAACATACTTGAGAGGGGCGCCTGGGTGGCTCAGTCGGTTGAGCAGCCGACTTCGGCTCAGGTCATGATTTCGCGGTCCGTGGGTTTGAGCCCCGCGTCGGGCTCTGTGCTGACAACTCAGAGCCTGGAGCCTGTTTCAGATTCTGTGTCTCCCTCTCTCTCTGACCCTCCCCCGTTCATGCTCTGTCTCTCTCTCTCTCTGTCTCAAAAATAAATAAACGTTAAAAAAAAAATTAAAAAATAAATAAATAAAAACATACTCGAGAATCCCCTACTTTCACTCACAATGTATTCCTCCAAAAGTCAAATAAATTTGATGTGTGAAATTCAAACAATAGACATGCATGTTATAGTAGTGTGATGATTTCTGTACCAAGGGAATAAAAGCTTAATTACAATCAAATTTTTAGACAGCACCTTTAAATGATACATTTTATCATTTCTATGTCTTTTAAAAATGTGGGAGTTTTTTACAGTTGATTGACATTGTACCAGGTATCTTATTTCATGTATTAGGCTTACTTGCTATAAATAATGAAGAGACAAAAATACAATGGCTAAAACAAAATAGAAACTAATGATCTCCATGTAACAGTCTGCTGGTAGATGGGCTCTAAGTGGCTTTGCTCCACAAGGTCATTCAGGTCCTTGGGGGTTCTTCTATCTTTTTTGTCCTTATTTACAGGACTGACACTCACTCCAATTCCCATGAGAAAAGGAACAAGGAAGTGAGGACAAGCAGCTTCCTCTCAAAGATGATCTTGCCTCTTGCCTGCTTAAAAAGCCTCTTTGTTAGCTCTCGATAGCCTCCAAAGTAAGTCCAGATTCTTAGTTTGATATAAAAGATCCTTAGAAATTTTTCCTCTTCTTACCTCTTTCATTTGGATCCAATTCTACCACCAGCTCCTCTACCCAGCTGTGCAGTCCCCACGTGAACAGGGTCATATAGCTATCATCCAAACAGTTCTGGTCATGGACTTACAGAGAAGTCTCTATCTCTATGATTAGTTATTCAAAATTTTATTTTAAAAAATTTTTAATGTATATTTATTTTTGAGAAAGAGAGAAGAGACAGAGTGTGAGCAGGGGAGGAGCAGAGAGAGAGGGAGACACAGAATCTGAAGCAGGCTCCAGGCTCTGAGCTGTCAGCAAACTCACGAACCGTGAGATCATGACCCGAGCCGAAGTCGGATACTCAACCAACTGAGCCACCCAGGCTCCTCTCAAAATTGTATTTTTAAAGCACAAAGGCTTTATTAACTATATTAAGTAGCCATGGATATTTATATTTCTATAAGTTTCTTCACAGACAATGATGAAATGTAAGGAGATGCCTTTTTCCTGCAAATATCCCTGCTCTAGATGTCTGGGAGTTCCATTTTCTCTTTCTGCAGTGAAGTGGGTAGTAGGTGTTTAGGTTACTCTATTTTTTGGTGGGAAAAAAACACTTCCAAAATAAATGCTATATATAAAAAAGTTTTTCTTACTCCCTAGAATCATTTATGTCACTGGGGGAATGGTGAAATGTCAAACCATGACTACATGATTTCATGTAGTATGTTGAAGTATAGTCAAGATATTTCCTCTCTTTCAAGGCCACCCTTCCAGCCATATATGGTAGGCTTAGCCATATATCTTGCTGTGACCAACGAAATGGAGTGGAAATGGTGATACTTAGTAAGCAGAAGTATTAAGGGCCTTCATGTGGTTCCATAATTCCAGCAATGTTCCGGTACAGGCTTCTTTTTTCAGTCTGGCCTATAACATCAGATGATGTGGTCCAGAGTTTACTTAATCTTCAGCTAACATGTAATGAGAGTAAGAAAGAAATCTTTTTTACAGTAAGCCATCAAGATTTTGGGACTGTTTGTAACTGCCACACCTAGCAAAAAATGGACTGGTATAATTGAGGCTTTGATATTTTCCTGCTTCATATTTCACCATGTGGATTGTGCAGATTATTTACACATACTCATCCTTAATCATTTAAGCATCTTTGGTTGGCTTCCATATGCACCATAGAGAGCTCTTAGCATATATCTTCAAAATTCAAAGGGGGGAGGACATTTACTGGCAAAAGTATCAGGCTTGAAAAGGGAACCTAATGTCCTTTGGCTCAATTCCCTATACAGTATTTGAATATTCTATATGGTATCAGTTTAAACAATTCTAGTGACGAGAAATTCACTCTTTCCTGAGGCAACCTACATCTTTTGAGAGAGCTTTCTGTGCTAGAAAATTCCTCCTTAAATTTAGTGGAATTTAGTTTGACCTTAACTTCATACAGCCAGTGGTTCTAATTCTACTCTCTTTGGCCATATGTGTCTCTCTTTTCTCTTCATCCAGTCTCCTCTAGGTGAATTATTTCTGGATAATTCCAATGTTCATCATAGATCATAATTTAAGGGTACCTGCGTGGCTCAGTCAGTTAAGCATCTGACTTTGGATCAGGTCTGTGGGTTCGAGCCCCACATTGGGCTCTATGCTGATGGCCCAGAGCCTGGAGCCTATTTCAGATTCTGTGTCTCCCTCTCTCTCTGCCCCTCCCCTGCTTGCACTTTGTCTCTCTCTCTCTCTCAAAAATAAATAAAAATTAACAGTAATAATAATAAATAAATGTCTATAGCCATCAGTCAGCTTCTTTCCCCACTCACCCCTGCATCATCCAATGGGCTTATGAACAACGTGGCCATGATGACAGAGATGAAGGTTATGAATGGGTTCGGCAACATAGATTTCCACTCACTAAGGCTTACCTGACTGTAACCACTGCTGAGTATACAGTCTACCAGCAGCAGAAACTAACACTGAGCCCTCAAATGACACCATTCCCCAGGGTGATCAGTCAGCTACCTGGTGGCAGATTGATTACCTTGGACTGCTTCCCTCATTTTGTTCTTTCTGGCTTAGACACTAGTCTGGATACAGATTTGCCTTCCTTGTATTTAACACTTCTGATAAAACTACCATCTGTAGACTTACAGAATGCCTTATCCACACATATATCTTATCTTAACTTATACAGTTAAGATAACAGCAAAAAGAAGTATGGCAATGGGCCCATCCTCATGGAATTCACTGGTTTTATCATGATCCCCCACCATCAGGAAGCTGATGCTTTGATAGAACACTGGAATGGCCTTTTCAAAACTTGGTTATGACATCAGCTAGGTGGAAATATCTTTCAGGGCTGGAGCAAGGTTTGGGCTTTGCAACCACTTTGGACTCCTTCATGCTCCTGAATCAAAAAATGAAGAAGGGAATTACTGTGCTGGCTGAGTGATTGATCCTGACTACCAAGGTGAAATTGGACTACTACCCCACAGTGGAGGTAAGGACCAGTATGTCTGAAATACAAGAAATCCCTCAGGACATCTTTTAGTATTACCACGTTCTGTGACTTATGGTCAATAGAAAACTACAATAATCCAATCCAGATAGGACTACTAATGGCCCAGATCCTTCAGGAATGAAGATTTTGGTCATTCCACCAGGTAAGAACCAAGACCAGCTTAGGTGCTTTCTGAAGGGACTACAGAATGTGTAGTGGAAGAAGGTAGTTATAAATACCAGCTACGACCATGTTACCAGTTAAAGAAATGTGCACTTAATTGTAATGAGTATTCCTCCTTATTTTGTTATAAACATGTTTGTGTATACATGTGTATGCATATATATATATATATGCAAATATCTCTGATTTCTTCCCTCCCTCACTCTCCTATAATGTAACATGTGATGTATTGACTTATTATAAATAAAGTATTATTAATCTTACACCACAGTATTTATGTTATGGGATATCAAGGAAAAGAGTAAACATGACTTAAGGATATTATCTCCTTTAGGGGAAAGGGTTAGTGCATTTCAGTTGTATACAGAATAGTTGTATGATGTTAGGTGAAATTATGACCCTGTGTTGTCTTCATTTGGAGATTAAGTATGCTTTAAGAAGATGCATATGGCTGCCAAGTTGACAAAGGGTGGACTTGTAATGGTTAATTTTATGGGTAAATTTCTGGTAGTTAATTTCATGTGTCAACTTGCCTGGACCAAGGGATGCCCAGATAGTTGCTACAACATTATTTCTTGGTAGGCATATAAGGATGTTTCTAGATGAGATTAACATTTAAATTGGTAGACTGACATATTCCCAGTGTCATGGGATCAAGCCCTTTGTTGGGTTCTGCATAGAGCATGGAGCCTGCTTAACATTCTCTCTCTCTCCCTCTACCCCTCCCCTGCTTGTATGCTCTCTCTCTAAAATAAAATAAAATAAATAAAATAAAAATTTAAATAAATAGATAGATAGATAGATAGATAGATAGATAGGTAGACTGAGTAAAGCAGATTTCCCTCCCCAATGTTGGCAAGGCTCACATAATGTGCTGATGGCCTGAAGAGGAAAAAGATGGCCTGAAGAGGAAAAAGACAAGGTATCAGAGAATTTGCTCTCTATACCAGACTGTGTGAGCTGGAACATTGGTATTCTGCTTTTGAACTGGGATTTACATCATTGTTATCCCGGTTTTCAGGCCTTTGGTCTCAGACACTAATTTTCTTGTGTTTCTAATTTGCAGATAAAGATCATGGAACTTTTCCATAATTGTGTGAGCTAATTCCTTATAATGAATACCTTAATTATTTAAAAGTTATTTTCAAATTCAAACCCCTATCTAGCTTTTCATCCTGAAATTCAAGCATTATCTCATTTTTTTTCCTTCGTAGTGTCTGGAAACAAAGGAAATAAAATCCTGAATCTATCAAATTCTAGCAATATAACCTTACATTTTCTGTATTTCATTGCCTCATCTTTTTTTTTTTCAAGTTTTTTTTATTTTAGAGAGGGATAGAGCATGTGAGAGCAGGAGAGGGGACAGAGGGAGAGAGAGAGAGAATTCCAAACAGGCTCTACACTTAGCGCACAGCCTGACACAGGTCTTGACCCCACAACCCTGGGAACAATGACTAGAGCTGAAATCACAAGTCAGATGCTCAACTGACTGAGCCACACAGGAGCCCCATTGTCTCATCTTTAAAATAGAGATAATAACACTACCAATCTCATAGGTTGTTAGAATTAAATTAGATAAAACGTATGTATGCTTAGAACAAGTACTAGCTCATAGTAAATGCTCAGTAAATGTTAGACATTATCATTATAGTGGAAGAGGAGCTTCTGGTTCCCTTGATGCCCTTTTATCCTTACTTGCCTCTCCTGCTGATGATCTGATGTCTGGGAGTAAGACTAGCTAATTACCCCAGGCATCACTGGCTCTCACAGGCTTGCTGATTCTTTGAGACTCAGTTGTATCCTCATCTAGCCTCCCCATTTTGGTTGGTCTACCTGTAACTTTTGATTACAGGGTTCTCTGGCCTCCTGCTATAGTGACTCCCTTATACTGACTTTTTGATTGTCAATTATTTTCTGTGCTTCTGAGGAGCTGATGTCTATTCTGCATTTTGCTCTATTCAACATTTATCTTTTATAATATCTATTCTCTAGTCCTACAGGCTTTGGCTTTGATGATCCAACCTAAATCTTTTTAGAAACCAAAACAAACAACTTTCCTCTGAATTCCTAGCCCTTGAGAATCAAAAGCTCTTTGGTTTCAGGCTGTAATGCCTGCTGAGTGTTTTAATAATTCCACTTAACATTTCTATAAACTTCTTTGTTGTAGAACTTTATCTACTTTGCCCTGAAGCAGTGAATATTAAAGCCAGTAGGTGGAGAATTTAGGAGCAGAGAAAATAATTTCAAGGAAAGAAAAGAAAATCCCAAACGATAGAAATGTGGTAGATATGATGGATTGACCAAACACGGAAGACACACCATGTATCTGTGTTAAACACAACACTGCATAAAATACAAAATATGTTTTCAACTTATTGGTGAACTCAAAATTAAGGAAAGGAAAATCCAAAGTGCCAGAAATGAGCAGAAATTCAAAAGTTAGAAGGATGAGCAATAACTTATAAGGTTATCAGGACTGAATATAGTCCTGAAAAACAGAGAGCTGGGATTTTAACATTTGTGTAAGGAGGTAAACCCATGGAATGGGTGCCATGCAGGGGTGACAACAGAGTTGAGGTAGTTACATAAAGCTGGGGATGGGAGTGCCTGGCTGGCTTAGTCATTAGAGCATGCCTCCCTTGATCTCGGGGTTGTCAGTTCAGTCCCCACGTTGGATGTAGAGATTACTTAAAAATAAAATCTTAAAAAAAATAATAATAAAGCTAAGGAAGACTTTATGCCACCTTCTCCATGGACTTCCCCAATGGCTCAGGGGACAACAAAACATACATACATGTGGAACTAAATGAAAAACTCAGAAATAGATACATGAATATATGGAATCTTGGTATGTGGCAAGAATAGAATAAGAAATGATTGGTGGAAGGATGAAATATTCAATAGATGTTGCTAAAAAGTTGCAACTCACATAAAAAAATTATATGAAAAAATTTACTTACCCATGTACAAAAAATATACTCAAAATAGAGTAAATTAGTAAATAAAGGGGAAAAAATCTTTAAAACTCTTAAAACAAAATGAGAAAAAAACACAAGGCGTTTCTTGTATGTAAGGCTACGGATTTTAGATTTTGTCCTATAGGTTGAGGGAGATATTGGAGTGTTTCAAGCATAGACATGACCCATGCAGAAGATAAATGTGCCTTGGAGAAAGAGAATGACAGCAGAATAAGGTATACTTGATAAGATGTTAACATCAGTTGCAGTACCTCTTTCACATGAAGTGTTGTTGCTAGTGAAAATCAACACATCCCTGAGCCTTGTATGTAAGTCGTTGATCCAGCTTATGCTTTTATTCTCTAAACCTATTAGGAAAACTATCATAAACAGTTTATTTTCAGCTATTAGAACCAATATATTTTCATGCTCCCACCTCGTTACAGCAACTCTTCATCCCATACCAACATCTAGTCGTTAGGACATTAATGGCTTCTACATTCCATAGGCCTATACTATGCTATATTTCACTGATGATATCCTGATCATTTACCTGGTCTGCAGAAAGTAGAAACTCTTCTAGACATTTTGGTAAGATGCATGAATGTCAGGTGGTAATAAATAAATTCACAAAAATTCAGAGGCCTGACACCTCAGTGAATTTTAGGGTTCTAATTTCTCATTTCTAGGAACATGTTAAGTTATCCCATCCAAAGTGAAAGACAAGTTGTTGTATCTGGCCTCCTTACTACTAAGAAAAGAGCTTAACAATTAGTGTGCTTCTTTGGACTTTGGAGATAATATATAATAATCATTTGGTTGTGCTATTCTGACCTATTTACTATGTAATTAGAAAAGCTGCCAATTTTGAATGGGATTTGGAAGAAATAAAGGTTCTTGAATAGGCCAAGCTGCCATGCAAGCTGCTCTTCCACTTGGGTCATATAACCCAGCAATGTAATGGTGCTGAAAGTATATGTAGTAAACAAGGATGCTACATGGAGCCTTTGACGGGTATGTATAAATGAACTACAGTGCAGACATGAAAGATTTTGCAACAAAGTGATGCCACTCTCAAAATATAACTACACCTCTTTCAAGAAATGGTGTCTGGTTTGTTACTGGGCCCTAGTAGAAAAGGAATATTGACTTACCATGGACCATAAAGTAACATGTATCCAGAGCTGTCCATCATGACCTGAGTGTTTCCAGAGCTGTCCATCATGACCTGAGTGTTGTCTAATCCACCAAGTCATAAATGTTGCTGTGCACAATAGCACTCTGTTATAAAATAAAAGTTATATGTGTGAAACTGTGGTCTTGAGAAGGTCCTGAAGATACAAGTAGTTTTCATGAGCAAATAGCCCAGGTACCACAGCTTCTATTCCTGCTAAAATTTTTCCTTCCTCTTATGGGATGTTCCCTATGGCCAGTTGACTTAGGGGAAAAAAAATGTTTAATTTTACATATTATTCTGCATGATATGCTGACACTACACAAAAGTGGAGTGTGGACTACTACAGCACTATAGCCCCACTCTAGAGAGGCCTTAAAAGGAAATCCTTCCAGTGGGTAGAACTTTACCCAGTATATCTGGTTGCTCATTTTTCTGGCATACCAGAGGTAGAAGTCTACTCTAAGTCATGAACACTGCCTAATGATTTGACTAGATGGTCAGAGAATTGGTAGCAACACAACTGGGAAACTAGTGACAGGAGCTACTATATGTAGATTGATGTTTTTGGAAATGACGATATTTGTGTTGCAGGTAAATGCTCACCAAAGAACAAGCTCATCAGAAAAGGCTTTCAATAATCAGGTGGACATTATGACCGATTCTGTGGCCATCAGTCAAACTCTTTCCCTAGCCACCTCATCCTTGTCTAGTACAATCATGACAAATTGTTCAAGGCAGCAGGAATAAAGGTTATATATTTGCTTAGCAACACAGACTTCTAGTCACCAAGGCTGAGCTGGCTAATTAATCTACCAACCATATGGGGCCATTCCCCAGGGGAATCAAAGAAGCTCCTGACTGATTGTATTGCCTATTTACATCTTGAAAGACAGAGCACTTTGTTCTTACTGTAATAGATACTCAAGATGTGGATTTGTCTTCCCTGCCTACAACATTTCTGCCAAAGCCATCTATGAACTTAGAGAATGCCTTATTCACCATCTGTATATTCCACACATTGCTTCTCATCAAGAGGTTCATTTTATAGTGAATGAAGTATGGCAACAAAAACATGGAATTCACTGGTCTGATCAAGTACTCCACTACTCTGAAGTGGAAGAGCTTTTTGAAGTTTCAGTTAAAAGCATCAGCTAGGGGGCGCCTGGGTGGCTCAGTCCATTAAGTGTCTGACTGGATCGCAGCTCAGGTCAGGATCTCATGGTTTCGGCGATACAGCCCTGCATCTGGCTTTGTGCTGACAGCATGCAACCTGCTTGGGATTCTCTCTCTGCACCTCTCTCTCTCTTTCTTTCTCTCTCTTTTCCAAAATAAATAAATAAGCTGTGAAAAAATTTAAAAAAATAAAACATGTTTTCAAAAGAGCATCAGCTAGAGGACAACACTTTACAAGGCTGGGGTAATGTCGCATAGGATACAGTGTGTGTTCTAAATCAGTGACCAATATATGATGCTCTCCCATTTGCAAAAGTTTATAGGCCTGGGAATCAATTGGCTGAAAAGGGAATGTTTCTCCTCAATATTACCTCAGGGCCAGAATTAGGATGAAATGAACGAAGCACTCAACTACAGTACAAAATTTGAGTGTCAAAAAACTTAATAATAAATTCTAATATTTTAATGCAACATTTTAAAATAAAAACTAACAAAAAATAATGATAAATAATACACAAAAATTTTAAATAATATCTTTGCTTTATAACTCTATGTTATTGTGCAAAGAGAACAGTCATTTCCTATCAGCTCAGAATTCCTGGGTCCAAATGGATATCACACCCCCACCAGGTGGATTATAATGGCATGCAAACAAATTAGGCAACCTCAGGTACCTATATAGTCATGCTTTATATTGTTGTTGTTGCATATTTTCCCTCTTTACATAGGTACTTCCCTTTGTGATCCTCTATGAAAATGTTTGCTTACTGTGTCTATGACTGGGCTGCTGATCTAGACTTTGGGCTTTGCTAATCTAGAGTTTGGGCTTTGCTGGTTAAGAATTCTTAGTCCCCAAGTGTGGCCCATTTCCACCAGGAGACACAGCAACAGTTCCATTAAATTAGAAGTTGAGATGGCTACCTGCCTGCTTGGGGTTTGTTATGCCTGTGAATCACCAAGAAAGAGAGTTAAATATATTACTGGGGTGATTGATTCTGACCATCAAGAAAACATCGTGTTGCTACTATACAATGAAATAAGGAAGAGTATGTCTGGAATGTAAGAGATCACTGGGAGCAACTGAAAATACTTTCATGTTCTGTGATATAACTCAAAAGAAAAAACTACCGACACATACTACAACATGGATGACCCTCAGAAACATTATGCTACTTGAAAGAAGCCAAATGCAAAAGATCACATATTATATGATTTCATTTATATAAAATTTCCAGAAAGGGCAAATCCACAGAGTCAGAAAGTAGGTTTGTTGTTTCCTGACTCTGAGGGTGGAAATAGGGAATTATTTCCAAAGGGACAGGAGGGATCTTGTTGGGATGATGGAGATGTTCTGAAACCGAATTTTGATGATGGTTACACAACTCAGTAAATTTACCAAAAATCATTGAGTTGTACACAAAAAATAGTAAAATTTATGGCATGTAAATTATACTTCAACAAAGCTGTTTTAAATAAGTCAATGGAAAACTACAACAACATATATGCAGGACTCTTAAAGAACCAGACCCTGCAGAAATGAAAGTTTTAGTCACCCATCAAAGAAGGAACAATGACCTACCAAGGTATGTGCTGAGGGCAAACAGGTAGCACAAGGTAGTGATTATAGATACCAGCTACAACTATATGACAAGTTGCGGAAGTAAACAAATTATCTAACATAGATGTGTTAATAATAGTTAGCCAAGTATCTCAGAATTTAAGTTATAGGTTATCAAAAGTGTTTCTGATCCATCTAGAAAAAAAATGGGCATGATCCAATGTACAAGGAAATTTGTATCTCCTTTAGAGAAAGAGTTTGCATGATTTGGGTTGTATAAGAAACATTGGCAACATGTTAGATCGAAGCTTGATTTTGCTGTCATCTTTACTTGATTGTTAAGTCTAGTTTAAAGAAGTGTGTACAAATGTTAAGTTGACAGGAGGTGAACTGTGGTGGCTTTTTACTGTTTCAGCTTATCCAGGCTGGATCTGTTTCCTGTAATCCCCTTTCCTATGTAGTCTCAGGCTACGGTTGGCCACAAGAGAAATTTCCTCAAATCTGTTCAGCGGAAAAAATTTTAAAGTTGCCATTTTTGTGTTCTAAAGTTTGGTATGGGGCACCATCAGCACGGCTGCTCAGACTTGTTATTGCTGATCTTATAGTTAACCTTGTTGGTGTGGGATACAATCAGGGTATACAGCTTTTCCAGCTCTCCTCAGATCTCTTCTAGTGTCCTGGGGCCAGGTATGAGTGAAACTCCAAAGTAAAGAACACCAGATTCTCCCAAAGATCCCTCGCACCATGGAGGTTCCAGTTGTCGTCATGGAATCCAGTTTATTCCCATGAGTTCTAGCCATCATTGTAAGATCTAGATTGTTCTTGCTCTCCCCCCAGTTCTCACACAGCTCCCTTCAACTGCCAGCTCAGCTAACCTATAGTGACGTTAGGCCCACCACCAGGTGCAGAGGCCACACAGTCTGACATAGACTTCTCGATGAGCTTCTACATTTGTGTAAAGTTTACCCCATATCATAAATCCCTTATTCTATATAGCTCAGCGTTGTATTTCTTCTCTGAATGAACCTGGCTGATACAGAAGTTGTGGCAACAATGCTGGCAAGAAGTGATCAACGTTTTTATTTAGCATTTAGTTTGTATCATATGCTATGTTAAGAATTTTGCATGACTTATTCCATTTTAATCTTTACAGCAACATCATAAAGTAGACGCTAGTTTCTCTCATTTTGTTGATGAGGGAAATAAGGGTTAGAAAGTCGATAGAATAAAAATATAAAGCATCTGATCCCAGCACAAGCACTGATCTCGAAAGCAGTGTTTGTTATCTTTGTCTCCAGAGTTTCAGCTCTGTACCTATGCTCTACGCAATTGCACATTTTTTCTCCTCATGTTCTCCTTTCAGTAGACTGGAATCACTTCTGAAATTTCCAGAACCAGACATGGCCCATGATTGTGCACTTTTAAAGATCTACTTTTATAGAATACTTAATCTAGCCTTCCAGATACTACCAAGTTTCTCTAGGTCATGGCTCATGTTTTATCCCATGGCCATCTGTCCATTATCCTAGAAATGTAGTTGTAGTAAAATACCCTCTTTTGGTTTTCATTTTTTTTAACGTTTTATTTATTTTTGAGACAGAGAGAGACAGAGCATGAACGGGGGAGGGTCAGAGAGAGGGAGACACAGAATCTGAAGCAGGCTCCAGGCTCTGAGCTGTCAGCACAGCGCCCGATGCGGGGCTCGAACTCACGGACCACGAGATCATGACCTGAGCCGAAGTCGGGCCACTTAACCGACTGAGCCACCCAGGCGCCCCTAAAATACCCTCTTAAGAGAATACCTGAAGTAAAAATGCATGAATCAGATCTCATTCTCTTTATTTCATAAATATTTTTATACAGTCACTGATTCTATATTGGAAAATTATGCCTAATGCCCCCTTTTAAAGATGCCCTTTCTAAAGGCAGAATGCTTTCCTTTAATTGAATTAGAATATTATAGATATGTTGGTATAGTCACATTTTTTCTTGCTTTGATATTTCAGGAGAAAAATCATGAATTTTAGATTTATTCAGATCCTCTTATTTAAAGCCTAGAAATTATTTTCCTTCCCCCTCCCCCCCCAATTATTTGGGCCACTTTTATTTTCTAAAGATAAAAATGGAATATTTTGGTATTTTTAGAAGAACAAGATAAATGATATAAGTTACTTGCTCTGTCAATTTATTTTTCTGAAACTGGAAAAAAAAATAGCTTAGATTTCAGAAATTAGACCTAGCATCTCAGGGGAATCACAGAACTCTCCCTCTGGATCTTTTTTCTTGTAAATATTGTATGTCTTTAATTGAAGAGCTTGTTAAGCCCAAGGAATATAGAAATTTTATTTCCATTCAGAAAACTATATTTCATCATCATATCAAAGGCTTTGAGAATATGCAAGTTGTCAGAAATTAGCCAGTGTAACACTGCAGAGAGATCTTAAACTGCATTTTGTCCTAGTTTTACCTAGTATCTAGGCTAACCAAAATAAAAAAAAAAACCCAAACACTTTCTTGAACTTGTAATTCTCTTCAAAATCTAGTAACATACACACACTCACACTCACACACACACACACACCCTGAGGATGAAAAATGGATCTTTATTCTTATTTTTAAGCTTCAAAGGAAATGTTGTTTAAAAAGGGGCATGGGTCCAGGAAAGACATTATATTGATTGTTCACTACCATATTCTGTATGTTCCTTTACTGAGACTATATACGAGGCTTCTTATTTTCATCAGAACTACAATATTAATCAGAAGAGATAGATAAATACAATTAAATCAACTACAAATGTTTCTTGTGTTCTGATTTACTTTGCTGTATTGGGAGTCTCAAAAAGACAGTATACTCTCTGGGCCAACCTAACTTGAAAATTACAATATGAGTCATATTCCTAAAGGAAAAATTGTACTATCATATTCTCCTTTTCAGATGCTATAAAATGGTCTCCAAATGCCAGTCCAATCCAATTAAAATTTCTAATGAAAGCCTTATAGGTCCTCTAGAATTTAAACCCACACAACTTAATTTCTTCTATATTCTAGCCCATGTTTTGCACTCCAGTCCCAGATAGGTCTGCTTATGAAGGCTTATGAATGCTTACCCACTGAAAGTACCCTCCTTCTTTTAAGTTGATTTTGCTGAGTGACCTATAAGCTTCATGAGCTTGGATATTCAAATCTCTTCCCACATCTGGGAAGTTCTCAGCCATTATTTCTTTAAATAAGCTTTTTCCCTCTTCTCTTCTCCTTCTGGAACTTCAGTGATTTGCAAATTGGTCCTTTTGATGGTACCCTGAAGATTAGGTAGACTTTCTTCACTCTATCTCATTCTTTTTTCTTTGTTCTCCTCTGGATAATTTCAAACTTCTTGTCTTCAATTTCACTGATTCTTTCTTCTGCTTGATAAAGTCAGCAATTGGTGCTCTCTATTGCATTTTTCATTTCATTCATTGAATGCTGCAGTTCCAGAATTTCTGGTTTTTTTTTATGATTTATAACTACTTGTTAAACTTCTAATTTTGTTCATGTATTGTTTTCCTGATTTCATTGAAGAATTTTTCTGTGTTTTCTTGTAGCTCATTGAGTTTCCTTTAAAAAGCTAATTTGAATTCTTTATTGGGTAAATCATGGATCTGCATGTCTTTGGGTTTATTTACTGGAAGATTATTGTGATCCTTCAGCGGTGTCATGTTTTCTGAATTTTTTTATGTTCTTTGGATTTTTGTGTTGCTGTCTTCTCATTTTAAGTAGCATCAGTTCCTCCAGTCTATAGTAAATGCCTTTGGGTGAGAAGTACCTTCCATCAGACCCGCTAGAGATTCTGAGTTTTTCTCGGACCTTCCATGAATACATCTGCTCCATGCATCTTACTCCCTCTTGTGGCAGAATTCTTAAGCTACTATGGCTTCTCTCAATCCTGCAACACACCAAGCCCAATGCTGACAGCCTCTTTTGTTTTCCCAAAAGTGGTGCCACAGCTCAAGTTTTGGTCTCTAGCCGGCTGGCAGATTTGGGCCTGCTTTCTGCTTTGCATGCTCACTAGACATCCTCTAAAGCTTGCTGTTGCCCACCATCTTCAAAAGCTTGCACAGGGTGTTGGCCACAGAGTGGGGAGGCTATGTAGGTGACACACACAGGTGCTAGGGTTGCCCATGGGTCAATTGGGGGTATCCACAGATGAGGCTTTCTCAACACTTTGTGGACAGACTTCCTGATGGAGTTCATAATGCAGTAAATAGGCCCCACTGTCCCTTAAATGCCCTCTGAGTCATGTGTCACTTCCCCAGACTTTTCCCGCCCTCCAGTGATGGAGCTCAGCATTTAGTTCTCTAAATGGGGTGGGAGAGGAATGAGCTTCTTTGGTAGCATCCACACAGCTGTGGAAGCTGGGTGCTCACTCATACCTCTCTCCCTTTGCCCCACAGGAGAAATCATGGGCCCAGGAAGAGCTCTCTTAGCTCTAAACTGTGCCACCTTGGGGGAGGAGTTATTTGGGTAAAATCAAACTGTTCCTCTTACTCCAATGGATCTAAACTCAAATTTTACATTATTTTTCTCTAACAGAGTGCTAGATCTTCTCCTCTGGAAACCTAGACTTCAACAACGGCTCTCTCATACATAGGTGATTGTCTAAATCAGTGTTCTCCAGGGGCTCCTGGACTGGGTTCAAGAGGGGTTGGAGCTAGTTAATGCATCACTTCAATGTCTCTAGCCAAGATCAAGGTCCATCTGCCTATATTACCTGATGCGTGGGTGGGTGAGACTCCTCCTGATGCCCTTGGCCCAGAGCTGTGGTGCTGGATCACACAGCTCCCACAAAGTCCCTTTTATTCATGGATAGGTTCTGCGTATTTGTTTTTGGGGAGGGGGAAATAACACATTAAATTCATAGCCAATAGTACTATAACTCATGCCTGAATGAAGCTTAATTTGTAAGGTACATCACTGCTTCCTTGTACTTAGGAAAACATTTTTCCCCCAAAAGCTGAAGAGACTCCCCCCTCCCTACTTCTTAACAGCATTACAGGGGGAAGGGTATCAGGCTCCCAGAAGATTTCCCTGTCTTCATTGTATCCCCTACCCCATAGGGTCAAGTATGACCCAAGCAGAGCCTCTGAAGATGTCACCAGCACTGAAGTCTCATATAATAACAACTTCAAATCTACCAATTTCACTCTCCAATCCAACACACTTTCCAAATGCAGGGACTGGAAGATGGAATATCAGGAAACCTCATTAAGAGAGATAAAGGAGAAAATGATTTTAAGTGGTATCAACATTCTGTAAAGCTCAAATTACACCGCCTCCCTCAAACTGACAAATTAAATAACCCAAACAAATGGCAGTGATGCAGGTCAAAGGGAACAGATGCTGTTCCCTTCATTGTGAGGAGGACAGAAACAACCATGGTGGTCTTATGTCACTATGATGCTGATGTAACTTCTTTACCTTGGCTTTAAAATATATTGTAACATCTGATAAATAAAGCTAGTTCTCTCTTTGCTTTTTGTTTTTAGAATTTTGCTGGCTATTCTTTTTTTGTGGCAGATTGGGATTGGGATAGGTGAAGGTGAAAAATAAAGATTGGATTACAGGAGAGCTATGGCATTTGGCAAGTATGGGAACAACGGTAATTATAAGAACTGTGGAGTTGCTGTAGACTTTTGTTAACTCTTTTAGAAGCCTTGAAGACAAAAAAGACAAGCTCAGGTCATCCAACTATTAATTCATATATTTGTGACTTAATTAGTATTGTTTAAGGTGATCCTTATCTTCTGCAAGCTCTACGAAAATTACACTCAAGATCTGTTTATAAAGTATCAGTGCTATGACAAATATGGAATGCTCAGCCTTTCCAGGTCTCCAATGTCAAGTCATGGCCCTGATAGGAAAAGGATGGGATCCTAAAACTCATAGGCAAGCCTGAAACTAATACCCATCAGAATTACTCCAAAGAGCAGAACAGACCCCTGTCCCTTGTTAGAAGAGAGCAATCTCCCCTTAGCTAAAAATCTTGCAAAAACCTCATTTGAGACATATGCTTCAAAGATAACATTTGTCATTATTAAGATCTACCTTCTCCACTCCTCATTGCCTTGAACAGATAGATGTAGTTTCTGCTTGAAGAGAAAGTACAATCATGATTATTCATGGACTCTATATTTGTGAATTTGCCTACCAATTAAAATTTATTTGTAACCCAAAATCAGTACTCACAGCACTTTCATGGTCATTTGTCATCATGCACATAGCTGCAAAAAATTTGAGCTGCTTGTTGCACACATACAAGCTGAAGTCAACAAGACCATGCTCTACCTTCTTGTTTCAGTTCTCCTACTATAAACAAGCGTCCTTTTTCCGGTCTGTTTAGTGTCATGTTTTCACATTTTTGTCTTTCTTGATGGTGATTTTTCCGTTTAAAATAGCCCCCAGGGGCGTCTAAGTGGCTTAGTCAGTTAAGTATTCAACTCTTGGTTTCAGCTCAGGTCATGATCTCACGGTTTGTGAGTTCGAGCCACGCGTTGGACTCTGCACTTACAGTACAGAGCCTGCTTAGGATTTTCTCTCTCCCTCTTTCTCTGCCCCTCCTCGCTTGCTCTCTCTGTATCTCTCTCAAAAATAAATGAAAAAACTTGAAAAAATTAAAGATAAAATAAAATAAAATAGCCCTTAAAGCTAGTTTTGAAATGCTATCTAGTGTTACTAAGTGAAAGAAAGATGTGATGTCTTACAGAGTAAATGTATATGTTAGATTAGCTTCATTCAGTCATGAGTTATGGTGCTACTGGCTGTGAGTTCAAGATTAATGAAAAAATAATACATATTAAATAAGGTATTTTAAAACAGAAACATACATAAATTAAGGTGTGTATTGATTGGTTGAGGAAAGTGGTGTGATTCCAGACTAGTAGAAATCTAACTATGTATTTATCCTACAAGTAATGGCTCAATGACTATATAGAAAATAACTACCTCAAACACTGAGAGTTGACTGCACCTTATACACAAAAGGAATTTCGAGTTATGGCTAAGAAGTATGTATAGGAACTAGAGGAACACCTGTGGGAATAGACTGGTGGTAGTGAAGGCATGGAAATGTAAGACTGGATAGGGAAAATTTCATTGACACAGGGAACATCTTCTCATGCCTTGTGATTCAACATTCTGGCAAGGATGCCTGGAGCCAGTCCTAATATGGTTTGAGACAACATTTTGAAGCCTGAACATGATGATGCCTACATAAATGAGGTGGAGATATTAGAAATGCTTTGGAACAGTATTAAAGAAAGACTCAGAAAGCTCCAGATGTTAGAATTTTGGATAGATATTTAATGTGAGACTGGAGAACCCACCATCTGACTTTGTTTTGTAGAAGAGCCCAGAGGACACATTCTTCACGGAGACAATGAGGAATCCACAAATGAGGAAGCTCAATAACTCAGAGTTGACAGTAGGACATGCTGCCATGGAACAGGTTTTCCTACTTATTACTGGAAGAGTTCTTTTCATGCAGACTGGTAGCATGTAAAAAATTTGACCATTTAACTGGCCATAAAGTAAGTATACACAAATTCAAAGAGTGAAATAATGCACAGAATGTACTCGGACAACTATGCAACAATATTAGACACTTATAGCATAATCTAACTAGAAAACCTCTTATAGTTTTAGGTTTTACATTTATGTATATCATATATTTTGAGTTAATTTTTCTTTTAAAAATTTTTTTTAAAAAATATTTATTGGGGCGCCTGGGTGGCGCAGTCGGTTAAGCGTCCGACTTCAGCCAGGTCACGATCTCGCAGCCTGTGAGTTCGAGCCCCGCGTCAGGCTCTGGGCTGATGGCTCAGAGCCTGGACCCTGTTTCCGATTCTGTGTCTCCCTCTCTCTCTGCCCCTCGCCTGTTCATGCTCTGTCTCTCTCTGTCCCAAAAATAAATAAACGTTGAAAAAAAAAATTAAAAAAAAAAATAAACATTAAAAAATATTGATTTATTTTTGAGACAGAGAGAGAGAGAGAAAGAGTGAGAGCATGAGCAGGGGAGGGGCAGAGAGAGAGAGGACACAGAATCCGAAGCAGGCTCCCGGCTCCAAGCTGTGAGCACAGAGCCCGACGCGGGGCTCGAACTCACAAACTGTGAGATCATGACCCGAGCTGAAGTCGGACACTTAACTGACTGAGCCACCCAGGCGCCCCAGAGTTAATTTTTCTATATAGTATGACATATAGATCAAAGCTCTTTTAATATGGATATCTAATTGCTGCGGAGCCTATCTTTCTCCACTGAATATGTAACTTAACCTTATTGCACCTTTGGGAAGGATCAATTGAAAATATATGTATAAGTCTCCTTCTCTATTCTGTTCGGTTGGTCTCTTGTCTATCTTTATAACAATAGTACATTCTGTTGATTTACTGTACATAATATTTATATTTCAACTTTACTAGGGTAAAGGATGCCCAGCTAGCTGGTGAAACAACTTCTGAGTGTGTCTGTGAGGGTGTTGCCAGAATAGAGTAGCATTTGAATCAGTAGACTGAGTAAAGAATATCTACCCTCACCAATGCGGGTGGGCATCAACCAATCTGTTCAGTGCTCAAACAGAACAAAAAGGTAGAGGAAGGTTGACGCCTGTTTTCTTGAGCTGGGGCATCGATTTTCTCCTGCCCACAAGTGACCCGAGCTCCCAGTTCTGGGGCCCTTGTACTCCAGGACTTATAGCAGCTGTGCTGCCTTCTTGCTCTCTCAGACCTTCGGTCTCAAACTGAAGACTGTTACACCATCAGCTCCCCTGGTTCTCAAGCTGTCAGACACTGAATTTATACCTCTGTCTTTCCCTGTTCTCCAGCTTGCAGACAGTTATTGTGGGACTTCCTGGCCTCCAGCACTGTGTGAGACAATTTCTATATTAAATCTCCTCTTATATATATCTCTATATATCCTATTAGTTCTGTTTCTCTGGAGAACCCTAATACTCTGTAATTTTATAATAAATCTTTAAGTCCAGTAGTGTAAGTTTCCCACCTTGGTTCTTTTTCAGAGTTGTTTTAGGTATTCTACATCTTTTGCGATCCATATGAATTTCAGAATCAGCTTACCAATTTTATAAAAAACCTACTGTAATTTTGCTTGGGATTGTATTGCATCTACAGATGAATGTTGGGGGGGAACTGACATCTTAAAACAGAGTCTTCTGATCCATGAACATGGTGTATTTCTCCATCCATGAACATGGTGTATTTCTCCATTTATTTAGTTCTTCTTTAAGTTCTTACAGTAATGTTTCACAAGTTTCAGTTTATAGGTCTTGCACATCTTTTGTCAGATTTATTCCTAAGCATTCCATATTATTTGATGCTACTGTAAATTGTATTTTTAAAATTTCAGTTTCTAATTGCTTATTACTAAAATGTAAAACCACAATTGATTGTAAAATAATCACCTGGGGGGAGGGGCGCCGGGGTGGTTCAGTCAGTTCAGCGTGCGACTTTGGCTCAGGTCACGACCTCATAGTTCTTGGGTTGGAGCCCCACATCAGGCTGTGTGCTGACAGCTCAGAGCCTGGAGCCTGCTTCAGATTATGTGTCTCCCTCTCTCTCTGCCCAAGAGAGCTTGCTCTCTCTCTCTCTCTCAAAAAAAAGTAAACATTATTTATTTATTTTTAAAAATAACCACCTGGTATCAGGCAACCTTGCTAACTCATCTATTAGTTCTAAAAGCTTTTTTATAAATCTCATGGTGTTTTCTACACAATCTTCTTCAAACAAACAAAATATAGCTTCTTCCTTTCCAATCTGGATGGATTTTATTATTTTTCTTGCCTAATTGCAATGATTAGAACCTCCAGTAAAATGTTGAATAGAAAGGGTGAAAGCAGCCATCCTCATCATGTTTCTAACCTTAAAAAAATTTTGTTCTTTCACCACTGTGTATGACATTAGCTGTAGGATTTTTGTATATGGCATTTATCTGGTTGAAGAAATTCCCTTGTCCCAGTTTGCTGAAAGGTTTTGTTTTTTCTTCCAAATCAGGAATGGAAATTGGATTTTGTCAAATGATTTTCTGCATCTATTGAAATGATTATGTTTTTTATTTTACTCTGTTAATGTGGTGAATTACATTGATTTTCAAATGTTAAGACAACTTTGCATTTGTAGGATATAGTCCCACTTGACCATGATATATTATCCCTTCTATACACTGTTGTATTTGATTTGTTAAAATTTCACTTAGAATTTTTACATATATGTTCATAATTGATACTGTTCTGTAGTTTTATTTACTTGCAATATCTTTACGTGATTTTGGTATCAAAGTAATGCTGGCCCCATAGAGTGAGTTGAGAAGTATTCTCTCCTCATTAATTTTCTGGAAGATTTTGTGTGGAATTGATATTCTTTCTTTCCTAAATGCTTTATAGAATTCAGCAGAGTTTGGCATTCATGACTTAAGGTTAGGGCAAACATTTGTTAAATAGGACACAAAAACATGGTAAAAAAGATTGATAAGTTGGACTTCATTAAAATTAAGAACTTCTCTTCTTTGAAAGAGAGCAAAAGGCAAATTACACACTGTTAATAGAGCAAAAAGGCAAACTACAAACTGAAGGAATATATTTGTAAAACCAAATCTGATTAAACACCTGTATTTAAGATATATAAAGAACTTTCAAAAATGTACTAATAAAAAAACCAGTAACACGTAGGTAAAAAGTTTGAACAGACATTTTGCCAAAAAAGACACATAGATGACAATAAGCACACGAAGAGGCATTTGATATCAGTAGTCATTAGGTAAATGTAAATTATAACCACAGTAAGATAATATATTTTGTTAGAATATCTAAAATTAAAAGTGCTAATGTAGAGCAACTGAAACTCTCATACAATTCTATTGGGAATGTAAAATGGTAGACTATCTTAGGAAAACAATTTAGCAGTTTCTTGAAAAGTTAAACATATATGTCCCATATAATCCAGCCATTCTACTCCTATGTATTCACCCAAGATAAATTAAAGTATATGTCCACATGAAGACTTATAAGCAAATATTCATAGTAGCCTTATTGAACTAGCCAAAAACTGAAAACAACCTAAAGGTTGATCAAATAGGTATAAATACAGCCATATGTAGAATACTACTCAGCAATAAAAAAAAAACCTATTGATACATGAAACATGGATTAATCTAAAAATTATTATGCTAAGTGAAAGAAGGCAAAAAAAGAGTACAGACTGCATGAGAACATTATATAAAATTTTATAAAATACAAATTAATCTATAATGAGACAAGGCACATAAGTCATTGTCTGGAAATAGATGGGCAAGGAGAGGTGGGAGAGAAAGATTACAAAGGGGCATGCTGAAACTTTGAAGATAATGGATATGTTCAATATCATGATTGTGGTGATGGCTTCAGGGGTGTGTGTTTATGTGTATATTATATTTTTTAAAATTCATTGTACATTTAAATATATACAGTTCATTATATGTCAATTTTTCTTCAATAAAGCTGATAAAAATTTAAATACATTAAATATATCATAAGGTAAAAACTCAACTAATAAATGAAGAGAAGATAATTTGCCACAGTATAGATTATAAAGAATTAGGATTCAGTAAATATGCAGATTCCCTAAAAATCAATAAGAAAATAGCTAAGAACTCAATAGAAAAGTGGGTTAAAATAATAAATAGAAATTTCATATATAAGGATGCATAAGTGGCTCTCAAATATATGCACTTATATTCAATTTCTTTAGTATGACAATTAAACCACTTTCCAGGTTGGTTAAAATGGAAAAATTAAAGAACAGTAAGTGTATATGAGGATGTGGGGCAATAGGAATTGGCTATAAGTTGGTATAACCACTTTTGGAAACAGTTTGCTACATACAGGAAAATTTAACACACTTAAATTCTACACCCCCACAATTCCACAATTAGCTATATACCTAAATAATTGTCAAATATGTGTGTTTAGAAGCAAGAATACTTATTGCCACATTGTTTAAAAATCATAGAAACAGTCTGAAAATCAGTATATCCGTATATTAACAGTATAAAAGTACATAAAAGTATATAAGCTATGGTATATTCATATAAGAGTATACTCATATTACAAATATGTAAAATGAATGAGTTATAGTATATATATCCACATGATTGTAACTCAAAAACAATGTTAGAGTGAAGGAAGCAAGTTACAGAATAATTCTTACAAATTCTTATAAATTTCAAAACCAGGCAAAACTGAAGAGTGTATTTTAAGAGCTATTATATGCTTAGGTAGCAAAATACAAATAAAAACAAAAGTCCCACAATAAATATAAAAGAAAGCAAGAGAATGACTAATTCAGGGTACTATGTATCTTTAGATAGGGACAATGAATGAGAAGGTCTCATAGCATGCATCTGAGATACCGTAATATTCTGTTTCTGGTCTGGATATGGGTATATTAATTTTGGTTTATTACTATTATTGAATTTGTACATTTACATTTTACACATTCTTTGTTAGATATACTTTATTTAACAATTTTGGAACACTTAGTAGAAAATACGGAGAAAGGTGACAGATGGTGTGGGAGATTGGCTACACGGCTAATGCAGTTGTCTACACAAAAGAAATCTAAAGACCTATAGCTCTGTTATCTGTAAGTTGGGGGGTGGGTATGGTGGGTGGCTTGAATAATTATTTGAAGTAAATGAGTTAATGTACGGGCTTTGCATAGTATATGGCCCAAGGTAAGACTCAATAATTGTTAAGTTTTCCACCTTCAACTCTTTTCTCACTGATTCCCATATTCTATATAAGGAGATAGCAGAGAATGAATATATTAGATAAATTTTCAGTACCAATTCCAGAAGTCCAGTACTATCCTAAGTATTCTCAAAAGTTGCCTGACCAATCTTGTATTGGGACTGTTAGTTTGGCTTTGAAGGCAACACAGTAGGGTAGTGGTTCTCAAACTTAAGTGTGCATAAGGATCACACTTAAGTTAAACATGAGAATTACACACATACATAAGGATCATACCTTGTTAAGAGGAAGATTAATTAGAATTCACACAGAAGATTCTGAGTTAATAAACTTGAATTGGACCCAGGAATCTGCATTTTTAAAATTTATTTATTTTGAGAGAGAGTGAGCATGCATGGGGTGGGGAGGGGCAGAGAGAGAGTACGAGAGAGAATCCCAAGCAGGCTCCATGCTGTCAGCTCAGAGCCTGACATGGGGCTCGATCTCAGGAACCGTGAAATCCTGACCTGAGCCGAGATTAAAAGTTGGATGCTTAATGGACAGAGCCACCCAGGCACCCCCCCACCAGGAATCTGCATTTTTAAAACAAACACTCCCCAATCATATCCATGCAGATGGTCTAGACTAGACTTTTGGAAATGCTGGTTTTAATGATTAAATTTCTGGAATGCGACTGATCTGGGTTCAGATGAAGTATATCTAGTTCTTTACTTCCTAGGTATAAAATCTTGGGACAGTTATTTTACCTCTCTATGACTCATGTTCATCTTAGGAAATGGGACTGTAACAGTTCCCACTTTATAGGACTGCTGTGTGAGTTACATGAAGTGAAATATTTTAAAGGTTAGTGCAGAGCCTGGTATGTAGAGAATCTTCTGTCTCTGTTCAAGAGAACTCCTGACAGTGGTGGTGTTAGTGGTGGTGGTGGTGGTGGTGATTTTGTAGTCAATCCAGCTTCTTAACTCCCTACAAAAAATTGATTCAAATGCCTATTACATGCATTTTAGTATCCAAGGTCCTCCTTATGATTTCAAACAAATTTCTGATGGGTTTATATTTTCATGGACCTTTCTGGGTCTGATTTTGTGCTTCTGAGCAATTTTTGTCCCTTATTGTATAATACCTTATGACTTTTCACTTCTTTGCTATAATTTTAAGGCAAAGGTAAAAATGGCTCTTTATACATTATCATCTCCTTCAGAGCAACCACAAATACAAAGCTGTTGCATGTAGTAAAAATTTAGTTGAAGATTTGGTGCCAAGATTAAATGCCATGTAGGACACAACTTGGAATCACATGTTAGATTTTTTAGCTGCCATTGTCTGTACCACTCCATATAAAAACCTTAGTCTCCTGACATCTTGCTAATTCTTTCCTTCCATCTCCCTTATTCCCTACCTCCTGGATTACTCTGAAATTTTGAATTCCCCCTTAATTAAACTGAGCAATTAAGCTCTCTCTAGCTACTCTTAAACTTGCAGAGCTACTTATTAAAAAGAAAAAAACCCAGTACCTTTTATATAGCAAGATTCATCACTTCTTAGAGAAAGACAGAGATAGAAAGACAGAAAGAAAGACAGAAAGAAAGACAGAAAGAAAGAAAGAAAGAAAGAAAGAAAGAAAGAAAGAGTGAGGAAGGGAGGAAGAGTGAAGGAAGCAGAGAGAGAAAGAAAGAAGACAGAAAGAAAAAAGAAAAAAAGAAATTGAAAAATGACCTTAACTTTCTACCATGGTTCTGCCACATTCCACACATATTATTCAAATAACCCCTTCCTTCAAGTTCCAGATCACAAAAACTAAAAAATCATATTTAACTTCATTCTCTTTAGTTGGATACTCGATAGTTTTTTAACAGAATAATTTAGAAGAAAATTAAACTACCTTTTCCTCCTTTATCCTGTTTCCAGGAAATCAGTGTTTCCAAATAATGAGTTTTAGTGGAAAGAATTTTTTTTTTAATTTTTTTTAACTTTTTTATTTTATTTTTGAGACAGAGAGAGACAGAGCATGAAGGAGGGAGGGGCAGAGAGAGAAGGAGACACAGAATCGGAAGCAGGCTCCAGGCTCTGAGCCATCAGCCCAGAGCCCGACATGGGGCTCGAACTCACAGACCGTGAGATCGTGACCTGAGCTGAAGTCGGACGCTTAACCGACTGCGCCACCCAGGCGCCCTAGTGGAAAGAATTTCTAACACACCTGTGTGAAGTGTAGAGCACTTGAAAGCCTGGGTTTTGGTCCTGGTGTTGCCTCAGAAAATTTAACAAATCACTTAACCTAACTCTCTTCTATTTTTAAAACAGGGAAAATGGGGTGAGGTGTATTAGTTTTCTATTGCTGCTGTAACAAGTTACCACATGCTTGGTGGCTTTTAAAATGACACAAAATTAGGCACCTGGATGGCTTAGTCGGTTAAGTGCCCGACTTCAGCTCAGGTCATGATCTCACAGTTTGGGAGTTCAAGTCCCGCATCAGGCTCTGTCTGTGCTGACAGCTCGGAGCCTGAAGCCTGCTTCAGATTCTGTGTCTCCTTCTCTCTGCCCCTCCCCTGCTCACTTTCTGTCTCTCTCTCAAAAAATAAACACTTAAATACATAAATAATAAGTCAGTAAAATGACACAAAATTATTACCTTACAGTTCAGTAGGTCAGAAATCTGACCTGGGTCTCACTGGGTTAAGATCAAGGTGTCAGCATTGTCATGTCCCTTTCTGAAGACTCTAGGAGAAAGTCAGTTTCTTTGTCCTTTCTGGCTTCTAGAGGCTGCCCACATTGCTAGGCTCCTGGCTCCATTTCTCCATGTTTAATGTCAGCAATGATGTAGAGTCCTCACATTGCATCACTCTCAACTTCTTTGTTTCCCTCTTCCACTGTTAAGGACCCTTGTGACTACGTTGGACCCACAAAGATAGTGCAGGATAATTTCCCTATTTTAATGTCAGCTAATTAGCAACCTTAATTCCATCTGCAATCTTAATTTCCCTTTGTTAACTTAGGTAACATAGTCACGGATTCTGGTAGTTAAGACTTGGACATCTTTGGGAGGACATTATTCTGTCTACCACATCAGGTAACAGAATATTTCTCACATATTTAACCAAAAAATTCTATGATTTTATGATAAAGTCCATCACATTTGGGTGGTAGGGAGGAGAAGGAGTAGTTCTTTATAGTACCACTGAGGAGAAATACTTGTGTTTACTAACACTGTTAAATACATTTTCTTTAGTGGACATTTTTCTTTTACAGAGTGCTTAACTTCTAGTTCATCTAGAAGATGGGAAATTTCTGCTTCTCCACCGATGAGTCCCAGGACTGCTAACTAATTGCCTTATCCTAGGTAAGAAGCAGAAACTGAACCCAAGATACTCCAATGGAATTCTCTCATTAGAAACTGAATTGTGGGAAAAGAACAAGACTGAAAACAATCTATATTTTGCTGTTCCATTGGCTGTCATACGGAAAATGTCGATCAGCAACAACTATTTCAACTCTTTGGAGCTGCCTGGCTCTTGAATGTGCCAAGCCTGATTCTTTAGCTTTCTTTTCTTTCCTACCAGCATCTGTATATTCTGCCATATTTTGCTTTTATTTGTTAACTCCTGGCATGCACTCAGTCAAATTAGTACCCTCTCATTCTTTTTGACCTTGGTGACTGCATTTCCTGTTTTTCTCCCAGCTTGTCTGACAGCTCCAGGCTTTTACCACACCAGGCTCCTTCTTGGACCCCCTTTCTTTTCCCTGTTCTATAACTGCCCATTCTCGGCAGCTTTATCATTCTTTACATTTTCAGTGAGATTTCATTCAGAGCTGTGGCTTTGGCTCTCATCTTTACACAGAATTCACAACTTCTGTATTCATCTAACTCGACATTTGCCTGCTATTCATCATCTGCATTTACACTACCAACTCAACCTCACTATGACCCAAGTCATATGCCTCCCATTAATTTAAAAACTAGTTTCTCTCCTTCCTTCCTGACTTCTGTTATCCAGTCACCCAGGATGGAAAATTGATTGAAAGCAGTATTTCTTATTTTCAATGTATGGGGTATCTGTTGCTTTTGTCTACCCTATTTGACAATTTCTTCTAGAAAACTGCACTTCTCTCATTCCATATCAGTCATGGTACCCTGCTTCCTCTCTTCACAGGAATGGTCATGTGGATTATACAGAACCAGTATGTAAAATTATTTATAATATTTAGAATTTAATGTTTATTGTATTATTATAATTATATAAATGAAACATAAATACTATAATATTTACTTTTTAATGTTTATTTATTTTTGAGAAAGAGAGCAAGGGAGGAGAGGCAGAGAGAAAGGGAGAGGAGAGAACCCCAAGTAGGCTCCACACTGACAGCACAGAGCCTAATGCGGGGTTTGAACCCATGAACCATGAGATCATGACCTGAGCCAAAACCAAGAGCTTGAGGCTTAACTGACTAAGCCACCCAGGCACCCCATACTATAATATGTATAATGTATGGATATTGGGAAAGAGAAGGCATTGTTCTTCAGGTTGCTAAGCTGGAAGTATATAAATCTGTCACATGGAGAGAGCCTGTTTGGCAAAACACAATCAATACATAATAACAGATTTAGGACAGATAGCAGAGATAAATACCTTTGAACTCTTGGATCTACCTAAGCCTAAAGCCATGGACAATCTAAACTCTCCAGTTCTTTGACTCAAAAATTCTGCTAATTTTTTGTAAGCTACTTTGAATTGGGCTTGTATCACTTGCTGCATTATATTAAAGAGCCTTAACAGTTACTAAATCCTATTGATTTTACATTCAAATGTCTCACCTGTATCTTTTCTTCTCTCCCACTGCTGCTACACTACTCAATGACTTCATGTAGTTCTTCTATTACAACAACTACCTTACAGGTCTGCTTGCTGCCAATCTTATTTATGTTCATCCTGTATGAACCATCACACTATCAAAGTTACCTTATTAATAAAATGTGAGGTTATATTACTCTTTTCCTTAAATATCCTCAACGGTTCTCTATTGCATGGTGAACAAAGCCCACTTTTTTTTTTTTAATGTTTTATTTATTTTTGAGAGAGACAGAGTGTGAGCGGGAAGGGCAGAGAGAGAGGGAGACACAGAATTGGAAGCAGGCTCCAGGCTTTGAGCTGACAGCATAGAGCCCCACGCAGGGCTTGAACCCACAAACCGTGAGATCATGACCTGAGCCGAAGTCGATGCTTAACCGACTGAGCCACCCAGGGCTTCCCCGAAATTAGCATTATCTAGTCTGAAACTGCCATTCATTCATTTATTCACTCATTCAGTAAATATTTATTGCATACTTACTATGTACCCTACATCATTCTGGATACAGTAAATATAGTGATGACAAAATAGCTTACATTTCAGTGGGACGGTGGCAACTCTTACAACATCCTTTTATAACATCTGATCTAGTATGATCGAAGGATAATTGTCCTGCAAGACTCTGTTTATGCTGTTCTTAGTTCTCAGTAATCTTCCCCCATTTAACAGCAAAATCCAATGCTAAAATCTCCATGTGGTTGAGATTTAACAGCACTTTCCTTACATTTCCTCAGTGGTTTGTTTATATATATATATTATAGTACAAAGTAAACTTTTCTTATTTTACTTAATGACTTACATGTCCATCTCACCTTACAGAGAAACTGAGGGAGGAGAATAGGTTTTATTAATCTTTGTACCCTTATTATGCTTTGCATACAGTAGGAACTCTCCGAATGATTATTGTAATAATATAAATACAAGAAAACACTGCATGTTATTGCAAGGTGGGCGTAGGGTTACAGTTATATAACAAAAGTTATCCTAAGTACTTTTCACAGATGATTTCATTTAATCCATATAACTTCACACTTTGGGAAACAAAGAACAAGGGAAATTAAATAATTTATGTGAAGGTCACAGATGGTGGCTGTAACAGAACATAAATCCAGATTTTTCTGAATATGAAACTCAACCCTTTTCTAACTCATGACACTCCACTCTGGTTTGTTACTGTCAATACTATGAATGTAATTTTAATTTAGTGGGCCAGATGCACGTTGGCCAAAGATGGGCTTAAATTATAAAAGCTGAGATTTCATGAAAGCTCTTGCTCCATCTGTTCCATGATTTCATAAAGAAACAAATGTTTTATAGATTTGGGTGTTCTTTTTGGTGTATAGGTACTGTCAAAAAATGCACAGCACAAAACTGAAAGAGTGGAAATTTAGCCATAGTTTTGATAAAACACACTAGTAAAACCTGAATATCCAAAAACAAACATATCTTTTCTGAAGAAATGTATTGCATATTAAGAGAGGAAAAAAGTTCTTGGTTTTGTTCTCTCCTCCATGCTTTCTCTTTTTTTTCTTAAATCACTTTCAGTTTGTGTTCTAAATTTTACACAAGAGACAAGCTGCAATTCTACTGTTACTAACCCATTTTTGTTAACTTTGAGCAGATTTCTTAACCAGTCAACTATTTTAGTCTCTTCATCTGTAAAGAAATACCCAAAAAGATGAATACTGAACTTCAGATAATAAATTTGTTATCGAACAAAGGGGTTAGAATTATCCCCAAGAAGAAACTTGTACAAGTACTTCGTACTGTACTACAACGCTTTGAACAATTATAATATTTGTAACTTATTAACTATAAAATTACTTCCTCATTTCCAAAGTATTATTCTGCCCTTTGCTTGATATTTAATGTGGTATCATTTGGTTTAGGACACACAATACTGTGTAACAATGAAATATCAGACTCTGTGGACTACTAGTTATCATTCAAAATAATCATAATCTCCTGATGGTTTAATAAATTTTTACTTGCACTTATTTTATGTAAAATGCAATATAAAAATAAATGACCTGGTCATCTTCTCCAATAATTAACAACTTCAGCTTATCTGTCCTGGTGATTGTAAACGAAAAACATTTCTGACATACATTACTTTTGAGGGTGTTTTGTTTTAAAAAGTCTTGGAAATCAAGTTGATAATAATAAAAACTACAAAGTAAATAGCAATAATAATTTACTAATTTTTCTCCACTTTTCCACTCTTGAGTGAAGAGAGAACTCTAGGAAGAAAAGGGCCAAGGTTCTTAGGTCCTAGGCATTATTCTTCTCATTGGTAAAATGGGGGTAATAAAACCTAATCTAATGAGGATTGAGATTACATTTGTCTTGCACAAAACGGCATAAAATCTAGTGCTCTGACACCATTTGAATGATCTTGGCCAAGTTACTTTACTTCTTTGAACTTTCATTTTACTCATTTGTAAAATGGGGCTAGTCTTTCTAGCTTATGCAGGTGTGTTGTGAGGGTCAGATTTGAAAAAAATGGCATGTGAAATGTTTTTATAAAGTATTAGAAAATGTAGAACTGGGGCGCCTGGGTGGCGCAGTCGGTTAAGCGTCCGACTTCAGCCAGGTCACGATCTCACGGTCCGTGAGTTTGAGCCCCGCATCGGGCTCTGGGCTGATGGCTTGGAGCCTGGAGCCTGTTTCCGATTCTGTGTCTCCCTCTCTCTCTGCCCCTCCCCCGTTCATGCTCTGTCTCTCTCTGTCCCAAAAATAAATAAAAACGTTGAAAAAAAAAATTAAAAAAAAAAAAAAGAAAATGTAGAACTAATTATTTCCAAAGCAAAATACAATTTTCTCTGCTACATAGTGCTGCAGATTCTTCGGTAAAATATTATATAGGAAAGGATTTAAAGTCTTTTCTCTATAGGATTCCCTTCTTACTGTGTCTGCTTTCCTAGGGAAATAAGATTTAGTTCTATATTTGTACTTGTCTAGGTTATAGGAAAGTCATCAGTGGCAAAGGATAGCAATTGTCTCATGTTAGTTAACGCTAATCATTCAAGAATAACTGAACAGTTAATGAAATTTCTGCCTCTTCTAGTATATAAAAAAACTTCGTGAAACATAGTTTTCTATGTGCTATAAATGATGGTCACCTATAGAGATTTCTTCTCTAATAAACAACCAACTTGTTGTTAATTAAATGATTGTGAATGTCAACTAATTGAAAACTATGAAACTATACTCTTAAAGTATAATCTTCCTTGAATCAGAGAAACATGTAAGCTAATATAAGAAACAAATAATAGTAAAAGGAAGAAAGAAAAATCACAAGATATTTCTAATTGTTGATCATTTTTTTCTTTATTAGTAATTCATTTATTTTCTTAACCAGTGATAAAGTTAAACTGCTGAAATAAATTTAAAGCTGAATATTTTGCTTATTAATTTTCCAGAATGTAGTTATGATGCATCTAACTCTGTAACAGTTGTCAACTGTCTCCTTTGAAAATTAAGGATTTGCGGGGCACCTGGATGGCTCAGTCGGTTGAGCGTCCGACTTCAGCTCAGGTCACGCTCTCACGGTTCGTGAGTTCAAGCCCCGCGTCAGGCTCTGGGCTGATGGCTCAGAGCCTGGAGCCTGCTTCCGATTCTGTGTCTCCCTCTCTCTCTGCCCCTCCCCCATTCATGGTCTGTCTCTCTCTCAAAAATAAATAAACATTAAAAAAATTAAAAAAAAAAAAGAAAATTAATGATTTGCAACACAGATGGCTGCCCTCTTATTAGAGACCTAGAACTCAAAATCATGTTAAGGAATGGAACAAATTATGTTTATAACTACTCTTTTATTATTAAAGCTGGTCTCTAAAAAGGCACACATTTTAAACAATGAGGACAGTATGAATATTCCAGGATTCTAGAAAGAGTCCCTCCAAAATAAAGTATATCAAAAAGTTGTCTTTAATTTGGTCTATATGTGGCTTAATGCTATTTATTGAATTTTCCATGTATGTAGGGCAAATGTCACATCCACAACACAAAACTAAATGTGATTGGAAAGATGTGACATTGTTGCAACATTGTTACATGCTGACACAAAACCTTACATCTAGTCCAAACCCTTTTTTCTCTGTTATTTTCATAATACTTGGATTTCATGGGAACCCTCGAAACAATACAGTAGTTCCTCCCCCACCCCCAATTATCCATGGGGGATATGTTCCAAGAATCCCAGTAGATGCCTAAAACCATGGATAGTATCAAACCCTGTGGATACAGTTTTCCTCTGCATCCATACATATGTTATAGTTTAATTTATAAATTAGGTACAATAATAGATTGACAATAACTAATAAGATAGAATAATTGTAACAATATATTGCAATGAAGTTATGTGAATGTGGTCTTTATCTAATCTTTTTGTTCTGTACTCACCCTCCTTGTGATGATGTAAGATGATAAAATGCCTTCCATGATGAGATGAAATAAGGTGAACGACGTAAATACTATGACTTGATTAGGCTACTATTGACCTTCTGCTGATACATCAGGAGAATCATCTGCTTCCTGACCATGGGTAACTGAAACCATGGAAAGTAAAACTGTGGATAAGGGGGGACTATAGTATAATGAAATTCCCAAAAAAGTAAACTGTATCTCTTGTAGCTCAAGTCAAGGATTTCAAATGGTGAGAAAGCAATTTACCACAACATCCACAGGTTTCTGATCAATGTTATAGACAAATGGTGACTTTGGAGACCATCCACATAGGTTTAAATCCTGCTTCCACCAGATGATAGCTGTGTAACATAGGGTAAGTTGCTTAATTTCTCTGCTCAGTTTTACCTGTTCCCACGTTAAATAATGACAGTAAAGCTACCTTATCTCCCAGCGTTTTGAGGATCAACGAGTTACTATTTGTACGGTACTTGGAATACGGTACACATAATATAAATGTTTGTTAAATTAATTTAACGTAATTGGTAATAAATGGTTACTAAGAGTTTACTGAGGGCCTTCTTAGCACTCTGTTTTTGTCAGTAATGAAAAATATATTTTTTTAAAAATCTGAAAAATTTCCTTGGCTTACTTTAAAGTCACCTGGTATCCATTAAACCTTACTGTGCCTGGTGCCTTGAGGTCACCAAATACGTTTATGTGGTCTCGCCCTCAGGAACTTAAGTCTTTCTGCATTAAGTTTGGCACAAATGCTCGCAAAGTTAAAAGGCACGGTAACAAAAAATACTACAGTGCCACATACCTGTAAGTAAAGCTATGTGAAAAAATCAAGTGCTCTATAATGTATATTAATAAAACGCAATTATCAATTGTGAACGCATTTATTCTGACATCAACACAGAAAGCTGCTCAATCCAATGTCTCGCATCAACAGACACTGTGCAGAAACGGTATTTTCCTTATCGCCACCTGGGAGACGTCTGATAAAATCTTGAGAGTGACCCCACAAAATCATGGCGAATGAAAACCGCACTGGAAACATCACGGGGCTTGCGACTGATGCCTGAGAACCGGGAGGACAACGTGGTGGGCTCAGCGAATACCTTGAATCTTCGGAGTAAAGGGAGCTTCCGAGCCACGGTCGACATTAGGGACCAGGTTGTTTCCGCGGCTGAGGCTGACCAGTCCGCACTCGCCAGAGGCAAGAACTAGGGGGTTCCCCTCGCTTGGGATCTCCTACACGCACGTGCGGTTGCCCGGGCCTGCGGGAAGAAGGCGACCTTCGAGCGAGCAGCCGCGGGATTGCGGGGCACAAAGAAAGCAACCCGAGCCCCCTTGCGGCCTCCCGAGGCCCCGCTCCAGGGCTGCGAGACGACGGGTTCCTCGAAGCTAACGGTTCCCACGCCGCCTCCCGTATCTCTGGGATGAGCATCCGACCCAATCCCGGGCCACAACACGCAGTTCGGCGGGCCGCAGAGTCGCCTGTCTGGGTTAGCCTGCACCGCCGCCCCCGAGTCAGGCCCCCTCGCCCCACCGCCCTCGTCCAGGGCGACACGTCACTTCCGGCGCGCGCGCCCGCCCGCGGAGAAAGACCGCGGCCGGCGAGGGGGGCGAGCGAGGGGGGCGGGGCGGGGGAAAGGGGAGTGTCCGCCCGCTGCCGCCGCCGCAGCTACCGCTGTAGCCCCCGGGGCTGGGGAGTTCGCTGAAGCCCTGCCCTCCGAACCGGCCCAGGCTGCTCGTCCGGACTCGGGGCGCCAGCGCCAGGAGCACCCACCGCTTTGACCGGTGCAGAAGCGGGACTTGCCTGAGCCTGTGGAGCGGCGGGGACGGCCCCGGCCCCCCTCCCCTCCCTGACCCCTTCTTTCCATCGCCCCAGTCATGGGGAACGCAGCGACCGCCAAGAAAGGCAGCGAGGTGGAGAGCGGTGAGTCAAGGGCCGGGTCTGGGTACCTACCGGGCGGGCCGGCGCGGGGCACCGATCGCCCCTCCGGGTCGGAGCCCCGAGGCCGCGGGCATGGTCCAGGCCTCGCAGCGGCCGCCGGGAGCTGCTCGAGGGAGCCCTGGGGACCAGCTGCCTTCCTCCTCCATCCCCCCCCCCCCCCCCGCCCCAGCTCCGGCGTGAGGGCCCAGCACGGAGGGCCGGATGGAGAGATCGAGGGAGAAGAGTGGTCCCCGAAATTCCCTTTCTCTATAGAGCGAGGGGGACGCACTCGCTAGAACAATTCCCCAAATATGGTCCGGATAAGAAGTCCATAGAACCATCCAAGCCCTTGCTTCCCCTGCCCACGACCACCTCTTTGGGAGCCACAGGTAGTGCTGTGGGCAGAGTTGGCTCTTTTCCCTCCATCACTTGGGGCCAGCCCAACCTATCACAAGGTAAGGGGCTACTAGCCTGGCTTTCCGCAGGTAAGGTTAATTTCTGAGCAAGCGGCTGTGTTTTAGAGACCCTTCCGTCTCTTCAGATTAGGAATGGAAGATATAACAAGACTAAAGTGCAACTTTCTCCTTGAAAAAAGCAAGGCAGGTTTGCCTTTTCTTGAGACATTCAAGACTCTCCTACGGTGTCTGTAAACTTAAAGGTCACTCAAAGTGCTTACAGAATATGGTGAATTTCTTCTGAAAGCTGAAAGTGCAGGCACTCTACATTTTACACCAAATAATAAAAAGTCATGCAAATTGAATTTCTTTATAGTTAAATAAATAAGTAGATAAATAAATAAAATCAGGATAGCTGTGAAAGAAAAACTGGTGTGTCTTTGTCCGGTTCCTCTCAGATTTTATAATTCAGAATGATCAGATAACAAATGGTATTTGTTTTATCACCAGGAGTAAATGACATCTCAGCACTTGAGGGAATGCCAGATCATTTATTTCCGTTTGTGTAAATAGTGTCTTTTAATGTTTCTATGTTTGTAACCTGTTTTAGGTTAATTTTGTAATTTGGCATGAAGGAAATAGCTTTTCTTTTTTTTTTTTTTTTTCTATATCAACAAAGCAGAATCAATTTGGAAAGATACAGTCATTCGTTTTGTTTAATGTGAATAATGAGATCAGATTATATGGTTTATGTTTCACCAGTAAGGTTTTAATTTTCAGGAGCCCCAGAAAAGTTTGAGATACTATCATACAAATTATCAATGACCATACTTTAGTATGTGATAGGGAAATTTTTAAAAGCCAATATAGAGGTAGAACTTTGTTATCTTTTCTTTTTCAACTGCAAAAATGTAGTAACTGTACAGAAAGTATAGGAATGTGAAAAGTGTAAAGAATTTTTTGTGTCTGATGAGTTATCATTTTGCCTTTTAAGGTAAAATGTACTAATTGTGTTACAAAAAAGTATGCTTGATAATTGAATCATATCAGTGATTTTCATTAGAAAATACAGGCCTGTACAATGTTTATATTTTTACATTGTAAAAATACAGGCCTGTACAATGTTTATGTTTTTACATTGATAGTAGACTCTTCTCTGATCTGTATATTTCCATTATTAAGTTACCAAACTAATTCTCCCTTAGTACTAATTTGAACCTCATAACTATGGGATAATCTCAGAATATTTACAGAAAACAGAATAAATTTTAAATATGTATTTAAATTATTCCTACGAATAAATTCTTTCCTGAGCTTTAACTATTAGTGACAGTCTATTTAGTAAGTATGTTAGCCAGCTTTTTATGCAAGTTTATTTATGGCAACTGAAGGTCATTATAGTAGTTTGAATAAATGTTGTAAAGTGATAAAAGAAAATAGCAAATGATGTCTCATAGGGACAATTATTGAAATGTCACGTGTTGATCACTTTGTAATTTCATTTGGAGCAATGTTATCAGATGTGTGTTGCTGCTTTTCTATAGTTAATAAAGTTTATTGATATCTCTTAAAACTTAATGAAAGAACAGCTTTTACCATTACAGACCTAACTTCTGTTTACTTTTATTTTTTTAATTTTTTTACGTTTATTTATTTATTTTGAGAGAGAGAGCGCGTGCACGTGCAAGTGGGGTAGGGGCAAGGAGCGAGAGTGAGAGAGAGAAAGAGAGAGAATCCTAGGCAGGTTCCACACAACGCAGAGCCTGATGCGGGGCTCTACCTCACTAACCATGAGATCATGACCTTAGCTGAAGTTGGAGGCTTAACCGATTGAGCCACCCAGGTGCCCCTCTTCTGTTTATTTTTTTAAATTATTCTTGACAACATATACCTTTCAAAATTTGAATGTAGTTATTTAAACTTTAGCTAGTAGTAAGAGCATAAACTTTCAGAAATATAAGCGATCTTAGAGATCAGCCTGTATAATCATTCCATTTCAAAGTCAAAGAGCCTGACCTCTGAAGAAGCTGAAGGTGAGATCATATTATTACTGATATCAGAGTAAGGAATAGAATCTGGTGCTCTGATTCCATTCTGCATCACTAAATAATCAATTAATACATACATTTTGAAAATGTCTATCAAGTATATTAGTTCTGTTTGGAGACTCGGTAGGTAAAACCTCAAGAAATTTACAGTGTAGTGTGAGAAAGAAAATATACTTATTGAAGTTAACTGAAAAGTAAATTAGGATAACTGCTAACATTATGGAAAGTAAGATTAGAACTCTGAAAATGACCAACAGGAAAATGTTTGATTTGAAATGATGATTAAAATGTATAACGTTGATTATTATTTGGGGTTTGATCAGGACCATGCCTCATAGAGATGATTCTGGAGTTTCATTATAAAAAGATTCCAGAGGAATGAAGCTTTGGCCATTTGGTGCTTCTGTTGTATTCTATTGAAATCTGTCTATTCCAGGAGGGCACCTGGATGGCTCAGTCGGTTAAGCGTCCGACTTGGGCTCAGGTCTCACAGTTTGTGGGTTCCAGCCCCGCGTCAGGCCCTGTGCTGACAGCTCAGAGCCTGGAGCCTGCTTCAGACTCGGTGTCTCCCTCTCTCTCTGCCCCTCCCCCACTGGCACTCTGTCTCTGTCTCTCAAAAATGAATAAACTTTAAAAAAAAAAAAAAAGGAAAGAAATCTCTCTACTCTTGGAATAAAACATTTTCCAGGGTAGGACTTGGAGATGCCATTCTCATTTCCACACTTTCTGGAGATAACATTAAGTTGGGTACCTGTTGTTCTGTTGCCATGAACTAAGAAATTGTATTAAGATATCTTGAAAACTTATTGAAAGAACATCTTTTACCATTACATACCTAACTGTGTATTTAAAAAAAAAATACTCTCAAAAATACGTGTTTCAGAATTCGAATGTAGTTATTTAAACTTCTGCTAATACACAGAAGCATAAATTTTAGAAACATGAGTATACAATTTTCTGAGAAGTCTTAAACTCTTGTCATCCAAAATGGTTCTACTTATCCAGTCTCCCACTCTTACTTTACCCACAGTTGCCAACATAAAAAGCAGATGCCACTATTTTATCATGGGAAAGTTCTTTTCGTTTATTTCATTTTTTAAGACCCATTAGACCCCACAGGTTGCCTGTGGGGCTTTGTATTACACTCTCATGGCAAAGGTGTTGAGACCAATGGGTGAAGTGTTGATAGAGACTTGGAGGCAGATTCTCCTGTGACTGCAAGTGGTAGAGCCACCTTGTAACCTAGTGTTTACATAATGATCTTTGAATGTTTTCCCAAGTATCTGTCTTAGGAACTTTAAGGTGAATAGAAATTAATCAAAGAAAGTCTCCAGTAGACTAGGTTCAACCAAAATGCAAGTTTCATAACAACTAGCATTTTTGGAGGGCTTACTATGAGCCTGGTTCTCTGTGTACTTTGCATGCATAATTTCACTTAATCTTTCCAAGCCTGTGAAGTAGTTTAGTTATTTTTCCATTTTATATATGAGGAAATAGAGGCTCAGAGAGACTAAATGACTTGCCTAAGGTTGTACAGCGAGGAAGCCAAGGAGCAACATTTGAACCTAGGCAGCCTAACCCCAAACCCGAAATCCTAACCACTGTGTGAACAGCCTATGCGTATCCAATGGAAAAGCTAATTCTCAAACACACAGAATAGCTCAGACTTTAATTTTGTTTCAGTTTATTGTCAGTTACAGGAAATTCTGGTTGTTTTCAGTAGTGACTTTATTTGTATATATTTAATTCTTAGAGTTATTGTTTCTGGTACTGTTCTCTAAATTCAGTTTCCTCGTCTGTAAAATGAGGACAAAAGATTAAGTTACTTCGAAAATCTTTAGATTTAATATGGTATAATTTCAAATTAAGCCATATAAATTGATTTATATACTTAAACCCTTCATTACTATTAGTATTTGTATTTACTTATTTTTTCTCATTTGTGAATACATACTTTCTCTTCCTGACAAAAAGCCAATCAAAAACTTACTATTTGAACTTGTATCGCCATTTTGAAAAGTATTTAGAAATTTGCATTTTACCATGGTTTAGAGGAGCACCATCCAATCAGACTTTCTGCTGTGATGGACATGTTTCTGTGTTGTCTAATGTGGTAGCCACTAGCTGTATGTGGCTCTTGAGCACTTGAAATGTGACCAGGACGACTGAGGAACTGAATTTTTAACTTACATGTGGCTATTAATGTTTGGTGTAGTGGACAGCACAAATTTAAAACATAGCTGTGTAATAAAAATGCTAACCCATCTTTCCATCACTTGGTAACTGGTAGATACTCAACAAGTGTGTGTTGATAAACAGAATGCTGGACTGATCTTTTCTCATCCTAAGAAGTAACTTATTTCTAAAACATTTCCCCTGAATAAGCCTTTATAAACTTAGTGAACATTACTGTAGCTTAGTGATTTGTGTGTCATGTATAAAGTTCACTACAAAGTTCATTTCCATATTGGGTTCTACTAGAATTAATTTGTTTTAGTTTTCAATACTGAATCTCAGTGAACATATTTTTATTGTAAGTTTTTGTAGATTTAAATGTTGATTAGGAGAAATTTAGTGAGCTCATATCATACTCATGTCTTTAAAGTTTTTAATTATCAGGTATTTTTAAGGGAAAACCAGTAGCAGGTATTTGTACCAATTTACTAGATTGGCAGAAGTATTTGGGAATAGTTTTCTTTGAGTTAAAAAAAAATTTTTTTTTAATTTTTTTTTTCAACGTTTATTTATTTTTGGGACAGAGAGAGACAGAGCATGAACGGGGGAGGGGCAGAGAGAGAGGGAGACACAGAATTGGAAACAGGCTCCAAGCTCTGAGCCATCAGCCCAGAGCCCGACGCGGGGCTCGAACTCACGGACCGTGAGATCGTGACCTGGCTGAAGTCGGACGCTTAACTGACTGCGCCACCCAGGCGCCCCAAAAATTTTTGAAAAAGAAAACAAAAGGTCCCAACAAACAGCAACACTGTCCAAATAATAAATACATTGTTTATCTGATCCAGATACATGATTTTGTGATTCACTTTGTACAGATTATCTAATGTATAAAATTATCTCATGTTTAGAAACCATTTTTTCCATTCTCCTGGTCAGTGACCTCCACTTAGGATCTACACAGAATGTTGCTTTTCATTGCCAGCAACAGGATAATTAAAGACCTGAAAGCCAGCTTAGAAAAGTAAGCCACAGTTGAGTGGCAGAAGCAGTCCATGAAAAGATCCTAGGTAAGCCATGATACTTATTAAAATTCTTCAGAGAGTCAGGAGTTGACCATAAATCATTTTGGTATCCCATTAAATTAATAAAATAAAACAATTAGTATAATTTACAAGATTGTCTGTATACCTAGGTGATAATAATGTTAGTACAGATATAAGATCAGATTTTTTTAGGGGAATAAATCTTAAGTTTTGAATAAAGAAAAGTATGTTAAGTAGAAAAATGTGGAATTTATGGAAGGAAATATACCCTGGTCAGTACCACATTATTTTGAGTATTTTAATTTTAAAACTTCCTTCAAGAGTATCCTATATAGTTCTTTTCTTTGTTGGTCCATTCATTCATTCCACATAGTTGAGTTCCTAATATGTGATGGACTCTATGCAAATCTATGGGAGTAAAGATTGAATATGACACTATACCTGCTCCATAGTGCCTACATTCCAGAAATTAGAGACATATTTGTCAACACATTGATGGGGTGAAAGCTGTTACAAGTACTTATGTAAAAACTCAGTGGGGAAACCAGTAGAAAATACGGTCGTTTCCACTGGTGTGGGGAGGGTGAGGTTCTAAAAGGGCTTCAAAGAGGAGGTGAGCTCTGAGTTGAGCATCGAAAATAAGTGTTCAACAGGAGGAAGTGTGCTCTGAGTAGAAGGAACACAAAGTGAACAAAGATGCAGAGGAATGAAACAAAATGGGATATACAGGAAAAGGAAAGTAAGTTGTCCATTGTGACTAACTGAGAGGATAGAATTGGTTGTAGGAAAGAGGGGAAACTATATAATGAAAGATGAGACTGAAGAAATGGACAGAGCCATGTAATGGAAATTCCGATTTTGAATTTTATCCCATAGATATTAGGGAGCTGTGGTGGACTTCAGAATAAGGGAGAGACATGATCAGATTTGGGTTTTACCAAGATTACTTTGGTTGGTAGTGTGAAGATGAGTCACTTTATGGAACGAATGGAGTAAAGGCAGGAAGATCAATTAGAAGACTCTTGCATGCAAGTGAGGGACTTTGAGGGTCTGAATCAAGGCGGTAGAGGTAGGGATGCAGGAAAAGATCTGAAATTTGAGAAGTTTGGAAAATGAAAATGAGCAAACTGTACTTGGGGAATGAAGAAGAAGAGGAATTGGAAATAATGCCCAAGTTTTTCGCTTGTTTGGATGGGTTGTGATGCCAGTAATAGAGTCAGGAAGTAAATAAAAGGCCAGGAGCAGATTTGGGGAGTATTGAATTCAGGGGCATATTGAATTCAGGGTGCCTATGGCATTTCTGAGAAAAGTGATACCTGATTGGTTGTTCTATATGTGGATTGTCTAATTTAATTCTCCCAGTCATGGTGGGGAAATGACCTTGGATGGTTAGAGGATCTGTTCCACATAACATCCTCATTTTGCTCCCTTAAAAAAGGCCAGCTGTTTAGAAATTATAGAACTAAAACACCTGAGGGATGCCTGGGGTGGCTCAGTTGGTTGGGCATCTGACTCTTGATTTCAGCTCAGGTCATGATCTCAGAGTCATGGGATCAAGCCCCACTTTGTAGGGCTTCATGCTGGGTGTAGAGCCTGTTTGAGGTTCTCTCTCTCTCTCTCTCTCTCTCTCTCTCTCCCCCTCTCCCCCCCCCCTCTCAAAATGAATAAACATAAAAAAAAAAGAACTAAAACATCTAACATAATTCCTAGAAATTCAGAACTACAGCTACTAAAAGTGTAGCTTTTTTGTTTTGAAAAGAGTAAAACCTAAAGCACTGATGAAAACAGTGTAACTTTAAAAGAAACAAAATAATTTAAAATCAGATAAAATATTACTTTTACAGTTAAAGTGTACATCCTGTAAGCTACTGAGTTTGGTAGAACCATGTAGAATAGTGGAAAGAACATGTAAAATACAGTAGCAACATATATTTTACTAAGTAAATACCAGTTTTGTTCCCCTGGAGTGCTTTCAAATAAATATTATAACACTGAGATATAACTTAATGGTAAGGACATGAACTTAGAATAAGAAAAATCTAGATTGTTTTCTAATAGTTTATATTACTTCACTTGGAACAAGTGTTTGTTTTAATGTCTCCAACGTATACTGTAAAATTGAGAAGAGAGGATTCGATGATGAGGCTGTGGTCTTTTCCAGTTTTATAATCTAATGATTCCAATATATTTATTAAAGAAGGAATGTACATTTAGAAGTACCAACACTTGGGAATAAATTATAGAATGTTCTCAGAAGATTATGTGGAGAAAATTATGTGGGTGGAGAAGTGGTAAATGAGCCTCAGTGTGAGCACATAGAAGGTACTGTATTTAGGGAAATTTTTTACCTGTACCTTCAAGAATGATAACCTATGAATTTTGACCTAGGAAACATTAATGAATCACTATATTGATTGTTGAAGATATTCTCATGTTCCACTACAGGTAAAGGGATCATGTAAATGTTAGTCATCAGAGGAGTGGAAATAAAACACAGAGCATTCTACTATTAATGTAAAACCCTTAGCATACTATGTGTAGTTATGATGTTTTGTGTGTAGTCGAACCAGGGGAAGTTAAGATCAGAGGCAGCTAATAGGTGTAAGAAAATAGAAGGTTTATTGTATGAGAATAAGCTAAAAAAAACACAAAACAAACTCTTCAAACTAAAAAGGTTATGGCTACATGATTAAAATGTATAAATCAGGTAGCATTGACAGAAAAGCTAGGATTTTTCACTTAAATTTGAATTACAAGAACTCATGAGATATTCCTCAAAACTTAAAAGAGCTAGATGTAGAGCAAATAAAATACAGCAAAACCTTGAGAAACTAGGCTTAGAGAATAAGTCTTTTTAACTGCTTTTTAATCATTTAGGTTTAAAGGTAAAAAAAATCTGTGCTTATAAATTCAGCTAGTATTTTTAGCAACTTAAAAATTGCTAGAAAATTTTCATGCTTTTTTACTCTTTTTATAGGTCTTATAACCCCTTCTGCTTTTTATAACTTCTAAAAGAGTCATTGATATTAACAGATAAACCTTTTTCTTACTAATACTGAGGTTTATTACTATAATGCAAATAATAAATTGTTTTCCCTGATAAGGAGATATAGCTTGAATTACTTAAATTGATATGGATGTATAGCTAAGTTTTTACTTTAATATTCTAATTCATCCATTTATTGGAGCAACTGGGTGGCTCAGTCAGTTAAGATCTGACTCTTCATTTCAGCTCAGGTCATGATCTCACACTTCGTGGGTTTGAGCCCGACGTCGGGCTCTGTCTGTGCTGACAGTGCAGAGCCTGCTTGGGATTCTCTCTCCTCTCTCTCTCCCCCTCTGCTACTTACTCTCTCTCTCTCTCTCTCTCTCTCAAAATAAATAAATAAACTTTAAAAAATAATAATTCACCCATTTATTTGATTTTTTAAAAATATCTTGGCGATGGGAGATAAAGAGTTGCCTTTATGGGGGCGCCTGGGTGGCTCAGTCGGTTAAGCGGCCGACTTCGGCTCAGGTCATGATCTCACGGTCCGTGGGTTCCAGCCCCGCGTCGGGCTCTGTGCTGACCGCTCAGAGCCTGGAGCCTGTTTCGGATTCTGTGTCTCCCTCTCTCTGACCCTCCCCCGTTCATGCTCTGTCTCTCTCTGTCTCAAAAATAAATAAATGTTAAAAAAAAAAAATAAAAAAAAAAAAAGAGTTGCCTTTATGTAGCTCATAGTCTTTTGGCAGATTTAGATAACTAAAAACATAATTATGAGAATTTTTTAGGACGTATAGTATAGGATGTTTCCTGTGGTGATAATTTTGTTTTTTAACTTTTTGGTTGTAATGTAAATTAGATTCAGTAATGCTCTGTATCTATGCAGATGGTTTTTTTGAATCAAAGTTAGGACTCTTTTAAAGAGAAATGCACTGACAATTCACAATGATAAATGATGCACCAGCACATGTGACCTTAAAGCTGCCTTAGAAAATCCAGTGTAGATGTTGTATCTTATCTGACTTGCTATTACAAGGTGAAAAGTCCCAGGTTTTATGGCCATGATTTAAGGTTATATTCCCTATTGCCCACTATTCATATAAAGTTAACTTTTCAATGACTTCTGAATTTTTTTTCTTGTAAAATAACTGTTGAATCTAAACCTTTAAGTCCTTGGCAAATCTGAATTCTCCGTCTGGACTTTGTCTTCAAAAAATTAAAGATACGCTCTTGAGATCTCACTTTAGAGTCCTACTTAGTAAAAGGGGGTGGCTGGGTGGCTCAGTAGGTTAAGTATCCAACTCGTGGTTTTGGCTCAGGTCATGATCTCACAGGTTTGTGAGTTCAAGCCCCACGTCGGGCTCTGGGTTGACAGTGCGGAGCCTGCTTAAGATTCTCTCTCTCTCTCTCTCTCTCTCTCTCTTTTTCTCTCTTTCTCTCTCTCCCTCCCCCTCTCCTTGCCCCTCCCCCACTTGCTGTGTCTGTCTCTCTCAAAATAAATAAATGAAAAAAAAAAGAGTCCTACTTAGTAAAATGAGTATTCAATTTCTATATTACTTACTTATTCTTTAAATATTTCTTTTGTTTAATGTTTATTTATTTTAAGAGAGAGAAAGTCAGAGTGCAAACAGGGGAGGAGCAGAGAGGGAGACACAGGATCTGAAGCAGGCTCCAGGCTCTGAGATGTCAGCACAGAGTCTGACACAGGGCTCGAACCCATGAACCGTGAGATCATGACCTGAGCCAAAGTCAGAGGCTTACCCAATTGAGTCACCCAGGTGCCCCTCTATATTACTTATTCTTAAGTAGATGACCATACGGCATCATCCAACTATTGTGCGTAAGCCACAAACTTAAGAGAATATGTTTGTACAGGTATAACTTAGCTTTTTTTGTAGGTGCTAATTCTGCTGATAATTTAGCCCCTCTAATCCAAGGAGAAGAGCTTCCTATCTGAGTAGGAGCCATGAAAGATTAAATTGGGGAAGAATATGAATCCCTCTTTAGGCTGTAGTCTTGAAGTTACTAAGTAAGTCATAGTTCATCTGATAGAATGACAGAGACAGAAAGGTCATTTATTTGTCATTCATTCAATCCTTTAGTTATTCTCAATCAGTATTTACTGAGTGCCTACTGTGTATCAGATTCTGTGCTAGTCCATAAATGCAAATATGTGAGTAAACATAAGACTTGGTTCCTGTTTTAAGCTGGGAGACAGATACATACAGATATTTATGAAAAAATGTAGGGTGATACACAGGTGCCTAAGATTTGATACTAGGCTGAAAATACAACGTAGGAGTGTATATAGGATTAAGTGTTGAATTCCTGAGATCATCTTGGGAGATAGACTATAACCAACTTAAATAGAAACTGGCTTTGAGTCCATTTTGGAGATGTTTACATCTGTGATTATAACACTTAATAGTAGCATTGATTTCTCCATTGTTTCTCCCACTGTAATCTCTAAGGGCAGAGACGGTACCTATCTTGTTTAGTGTTTTAATCCCTAAAATTTGGCACAGTTCCTAGCCCATAGTGGAAACTGAAATCATCTATAGTTAAATGGATACAAAATTTAAGCTTCTTGTAGAAGTGTTTACTCCCTATCTCTCCCCTTAGTTGACAGGTACTTTCTCTTCAATGTATTGACTATTTGGGCCTGTTAGTTGATTTTCTTGAGAAGAGGGTACCTCTTTCCTTGTTTTCTCAGCATATAGTAGTTTGACATATATCACAATTATATCACTTTTAACTGGTATGGAGAGATTGGTCTCAGACTTCAGGTAGGAAGACATTGGATTAGGAAAAACTATCATGCTCCCAACTTCTTGAAAATCCCTGCTCATTTGAGGCCTACTATAGTCTGAATGTTTGTGTTTCCTCAGAATTCATATGTTGAAATCCTAACCCCCATGGTGATAATATTAGAAAGTGCGGCCTTTTGGAGAGTGCTCCCTTGCCCCCTCTGCTAAGTGAGGTTGCCATAAGGAGGAGATGGCTGTCACTTCTTCAAGTGGGCTCTCACCAGATACTAAATTTGCTGGCACCATAATCTTGAACTTTCAGTCTGTAGAACTGTGAGAAATACATTTCTTTTGCTAATAAGCCACCCAGTCTATGGTATTTTGTTATAGCAGCCCGGACAGGACCAAGACAAGGCCTAAACTAGTCAGCTGTACTACTATGTTCCCATCCTTGTAGCTTTCATTTACCAATCTCTTAACTTACTTTTCTTCACTCATCAAAAACTTTGGCACGGGGCTCACAATCTTTCTCTGTACTCTAAGCCCTGCATTTATCCTAGGTGGTTTCAAATTCTATGTGGATGACCCATTCATTACCATTGCATCTCAGTTCCTTGACCACATTATCTTCTATCCCCTTCTGTTCACTTCATTTCAAATAGCCAGTCTCACCAAGAATCTTGTCATATTTATTAATTGCTCAATAATCACCAATGTACACATGCCATTTTCTGATCACAATGTCCCCTAATTTTCTTTGCTCTTTAAATATTCTCACTATTATTCTTCATCAGAATCTTTCGTCCATCTGTCCATCATGTCTCACTTCATTTTCCTTTTTAACCAGTTTCGATTACATGGTCCCTGAAATCCATTGCACTTTTGTCTTTTTAGCACATCTTTCTGACAAAAATCTAACTGATAAACTCAACTGTCTGTTTTCTTAGTGCTTTCAGCTAAGAGCTAAGCAATACTAGAGAAAGCCACATAGAAGGGCACTATAAATGTAGCCTCAGATAGGCTGTCAACATGATTTGACGATTCTACCATATTTCTCTGATCAACACTGTCTCCCATTCTTTATAATTTTTATTTTATTCACTTCACACTTCTGAAGTCCCCATTATCTCATTTCTAAGAGATGATCTTGCCTCATATCTCACAAAGAAAATGAAATGTATCAGATGAGAGAACCCCTTCAACTTCTTTCTATAAAACACGCACACCTCCTGTATTTTAACTTAATCTATCTTGTTATTCTGTTCTAATAGAAGAATTGCCTATTCTTTTTATCTATTGTTATATCACACATCCTTCCCTCATTTAGTGGCTTAAAGCAATGACAGCATTTATTTTGCTTAGGAAAGTACAGTTTGGGCAGAGCTCTACAAGGACACCTCATCTCTGCTCTATTTGACAGCAGCTAGCTCAGCTCAAAGGCCAGGGGCTAGAATCACCAAAAGTCTTGCTCATTCATGTGTTCTGGTTTTGCTGGTTGTAGGTAGTTGGAACATTAGCTTGGATTTTCAGCTGAAACATCACATGGCCTCTACATGTGGTTTGGGCTTTCTTATAACATGGTAGCTAAGTTCTAAGGGAGAGAGAGAGAGCCATGTGGAAGCTGTATCACGTTTTATGAGTTAACCTCTAAAGTAATATCATTTCTGCTGCCTTCTATTTATTAGAAGTCACTTAGATGTGTCTATATTTAAAGGAAGGTGAATTAAATTCCACCCTTTGATGGGAGGAATGTAAATAAATTTTTGACCTGTTTTAAAAGCCACCACATGATACATCTTTACAAGGCCAATCCCTCCACCATTACTTTGGATCTCAACCCTTCTACTTTCCCAGGGACCTGTGTATGCTATTGCATATTCTTCTCTTTCATATTCAGCTTGCTGTCTTTTCTTTTTTTTTTTTTAATTTTTAAAAATTTGTTCTTGAGAGAGAGAGAGAGCGCCTGACGTGGGCCTCGAACCCACAAACCGTGAGATCATGACCTGAGCTGAAATCAAGAGTTGGATGCTTAACTGACTGAGCCACCCAGGCACCCCATCTTTTCATTTACTTTTAAATGTGTACTCCTTTTTCTTTACCTTTCTGTTTTGCTTATTGACTCTGCATTCTCCCCCTTCCCTTTTTCATCTCTTACCTAGTAAAGTGAACTGGCCTAAAGTAATGTGGCCACTTCAAGTTGCCTTTGGTAGCCAGGCAGGTAATGTCAATGTGTATTAGATAAAACCTGAGAACAGGATTTTAAAAAAAAGAGCTTTTTTCTCTTGCTATATTATAGATATTGACAATTATGGTGCACAGAACATAACATGTTTAGGGGCACCCATGTGGCTCAGTCAGTTACGTATCTGACTTCAGCTCAAGTCATGATCTCGTGGTTCATGGGTTCAAGCCCCTCAATCGAGCTCTGTGCTAACAGCTCAAGAGCCTGGAGCCTGCTTCAGATTCTCTCTCCCTCTTTCTCTTTTCCTCCCCGACTCACCCTGTCTCTCTCTCTCTCTCAAAAAATGAATAAACATTAAAATTTTTTTTGAAAAAAAGAATATAACATATTTAATGCAGTTCAGCTTTTAGAATACAACTTTTTTGAAAGGTGCCGTTTACCTATAAGTACTTCAGTAACAACATAAAAACATAAAAATGTTAAAACGAGAGAGGGGCAAGTGCCTGGAAGTGTATATATGCAAAGAGATTACTATAATGCTAGGCCTTGGAATGTATGCTTTTTAAGGAGGAAAAAAGGTTATTTAGGTGTGAAATACAGTGAAAAGGACTGGAGATCTTGTTAAGGTCTGAAGATTGTTGGAGTTTAGATATCGGAGTGAGCTAAAATGAGATGGTTGTCGGAGAGAGAATAGAATGAAATGAATCTAGGGTATAATCTTTGAAGTAAGTATCTAAGGTAGAGTAGGGTGGGAATGTACATATTGAGTGAATATAGATATTAAATATAAAAGTTTGGAGTATATACATATTCTAAGAGCGTATGTATTAAATGAACTACAAGTATGCCAGTTTTATCTGTCATGTTAAATATAAGAAATATATGGACAATATCTGTTTAAAAATTCTATTAAAAATTTAGCAAAGTACTTACAATTTTGATTTTAACAGTGTAATTTTTAGATGAAAAGACAATATATCAAATGGGTTTTCATGGCATGAGTTTTCAATTTATGGTGTATAGCCAAGACAAAGTAGTATCATGTTGGTTTATATATTCTGTATACACAAACTTCAGTTTAAATGTTTCTGTTCTTGAATTTAAAAATGTTCATTTTCAACTACTTGCATAAATAGGAATGTATTTTTATTATCTGTGGAATAAAATATCTGTGTATTTTATTATCTGAGGAATGTATTTTTATTATCTTTATTAACAGCAAATATAAATTTATCTAATTGAGAAAGGAATTGAGTTACATGGTCCCCCCCCCCCCCTTTTTTTAAAAATAAATTAACTGAATATCCTATGAGAATTTAGAAGCTAGCTACTTTGGTGATTCAAAGTTATTTAGCTGGACACTTAGTATTATTAACCTGGTGTCTGGATCACACCTGAAATCCAGAAAGTAATAAAAGTGTTCTCAGAGAAGCAATAGCAGATATTACAGCATATTTATATCAGCTCAACAGATATTACGGCATATTTATATCAGCTCACATAGCTAATTTCAAAATCTTTCCTAATCTGCAAAATGAACACAGTACTGAGTTGTGAGATTTAGAAATCACATATGATGTGTTTCTCTTGGCACCTGGAAGATGGTCAGTAAACAGTAGCTATAGTTTTGGGGGAAAATCCTTAACCACTGTCTGTATAGACTGGGCACATTTTTAAGCAGGTTGTCTGAATTACCAGTCAATGAACAATTAGAAACTGCAAATTAATTTAGTAGAGTAATGTTATATTTATTTATAAGTAGCTGATTTATATTCATAATTTCAGGATCGTCAAGAATAAAAAGATAAACATTCAGAGGGAGTTTTTAGAGTTATCTATCAAAACTTTAAAAATTACATGAAGCAGCTTAAGTCATTTATTTCTCACAATAACCCTATGTAGTAGATAACTATTGTTATCATTTTTTCTAGTAAGAAAACCAAGGTTAGAGATGTTAAACACACAGGTAGCTCAATGGCAGAGCTGAATGTGACACAAACTTAGCTGATCTAATAATTCAAGGCCTTCATAATCACTGTGTTACACTACTCCCTAACATGATGATGATATTTGCTTTCAAAAATTGGGCATTTGAGACTGTCCTAGAATCTGAAGGGCCCCTAGAAGCTCTACCTATCACCTTTTTAGAATATCACTTAACTTCTCCTATGTGCCAGACACTGTTGTCAGCGCTGCATGTATAATAACTCATTTAATCTTCACAGCCCTTTGAGATAGGAACTATGGTTGCTCTTATTTTATACAAGAGGAAATTTAGGCACAGAAAAGTTAGGTAACTTGTCCAAAGTCATGACTCTAGAGTCTGTTTCTAACCACTGTATCATACTGGCTACTTTTCTAAAAAGTTGTTAATTTTCTTCTGCATTTACGTATCTATTTCATAATAATCTTTCCAGTGATAGGAAACTCATTACTCTGTAAGGCAATATATCAGTCAGAGCTCTATCAGAGAAACAGAATCAGCAGGATATATATTAAGAGATATATTACAAGCAGTTGACTTACTGATTGTGGGGGCTGGCTAAACAAGTCCAAAGGGCAAGTCTAAAATCCACAGAGCAGGCATTTAGGAAAGACAAGCAGGAACTCTTGGCCAGGCTGAAGCTGCAGTCCAGGGGCTGAATTTCTTCAGGGAAGCTTTAGTTTGGCTATTAAGGCCTTTCAACTGATTGAATCTGACCCACCCAGATTATCTAGGATAATCTCTTTTACTTGAAGTAAACTGATTATAGACTTTAATAACATTTAAAAGATACCTCTACAGCAACACCTAGATTAGTGTTTGAATAATTAATTAAAGACTGTCCTAGCCAAGCTGGCACAAAGTGATCATCACTGGCACCTTTTTTTTTTTTTTTTTTTTAAACGCTGGAGTGGGTTTGAGGTGGTCAGTGGCTTTCATTTTCCCAAACTACAAATGGAACTTCTGTTTGCTTTTCAACCTTCATGTATTTTTTGATCACTCCTGCCACTTCCTCAACTTCACCCCACCCAGTTGCCACACCCAAAAAGATTTTAGGTGTTTTGCAATAGAATACATCTACATAAAGCATATTACCTTTGAAACAAAAATTTAAAAGTAAACAAGAGCCTCAAAATAAAAGGTAGAACTATGATTGAACCGGAAAACCTATGCCGAAGCTAGTTACTGTATTTGAGCATAAAATTAGCACTTTCTACATGGCAGGAGAGGTAGTTATACAGTATAGAACCTCTTTTCCAAATTCACAGTTCTTTTATTTTTTTTTTGTTTATTTTGAGAGAGAGAGAGAGAGAGAGAGAGAGAGAGAGCGTGAGCAGGGGAAGGGCAGAAAGAGAGAGGGAGAGAGAGAGAACGCCAGTCAGGCTCCATGTTGGCAGTGCACAGCTGGATGAGGGGGTCAGTCTCACGAATCAGGAGATCATGACATGAGCAGAAATCAAGAGTCAGAAGCTTAACTGACTGAGCCACCCAGGCACCCCCAAATTCATGAAATTCTAATAGGAATTTAGCATCAAATTCTAACAGGAAATTAATCTTTTAAATACAAGGTGCTTTGGCCTACATAATTAACAAGATCATTATTTAATAAAAGATAATTCTCTAGATTTCTAGATGCAAGGAGGGTTTCAGAGAGATGCTTACAAGTTATTATTATTTCTATTATTATTATGGTAATTCTTTTTTATATCTTGACCATCTTGTCCTCTTTAGATAAATAATATTTAAAATGCTATAAGGTCCTTTACTGAGACATAAAGATTTAAAGTGATACCTCATAGACCTTTAAGTGGACTTAAAAGGCTTACCTTAAGTGTGTATCTCATAGACCCTCTCACTTAAGAGTCAGGATTTGGAGAAATGAGGACATTGTCCTATAGCAGCCTAACATGAGGCACTAGGTAGAGAATGGCCTCTCAGAAAGAAATGTGAATACAGCTTTTGTCTATTGAAGTTGATTATAATTTGATAATAAATCCACAGCTTTTATTATTATTCTCAAAATATAGTTGACTTATAATGTTCTATTAGTTAGAGGTGTACAAAATAGTGATTCAGTATTTATATGCATTACAGCATATTACAGTGATCACCATGATAAATCTAGCTACCATCTGTCATCAAAGTTGTTACCAATTATTACCTATATTCTTGCTGCTGCTGTACATTGTATCTATCCCCTGTCATATTTATTAAAAAGCTAAAAGTTTGTACCTTTTAATCTCCTTCCCCTACTTGCTCATCCCTGCACTCATCTCCCCTCTAGCAACCACAGATTGTCTGTATCTATGAGTCCATTTCTGATTGGGTTTTTGTTGTTCTTAATTTATTTTATTTTTAGTTTTTCACATATAAGTGAAATCATATGGTATTTGTCTTTCTCTATCTGACTTATTTCACTTAACATACCTTCTAGACCCATCCAAGTTGTTACAATGTCAAGATCCATTCTTTTTTATGGCTGAGTTCCATTATATTTACTAATTATGTTGAGATATGTTCCCCTTATACCTACTATATTGAGTTTTTATCATAATGATTATTGGATTTTATCAAATGCTATCTTGCATCTATTCAGATGATCATATGAGTTTTATGTTTAACTTTGTGTGTAGTTTATTGTGTTCGTGGGTATTGAACCATCCTTGCGTGGGTATTGATTCGTGTGTATTGAACCATCCTTGCATCCCTGGAATAAATCTCACTTAATTATAGCGATGATCCTTTTAATGTATTATTGAATTTGGCTTGCTAATATTTTGGGATTTTTGCATCAATGTTCCTCAGGGATATTGGCCTGTAATATTTTTTTGTGTGTGGTGTCTTTCCTCTTCAGTTTTTTGCAATAGTTTGAGAAGGATAAGTATTAAGTCTTCTTTAGATGTTTGGTAGAATTCACTTTGAAGCCATCTGTTCCTGGACTTTTGTTTACTGGGAATTTTTTGATTACCAGTTCAAATTCATTACTAGTAATCAATCTGTTCAGATTTTCTAATTCTTCGTGATTCAGTTCTAGTTTCTAATTATGGCCTTTTCTTTTTCATTTAATGAAGTCCATTAACATTTCTTGTAAGGCCACTTTGGTGTTGATGAACTCCTTTAGTTTTTGGTTGGGAATCTCCTTATCTCTCCTTCAATTCTGAGTGATAATCTTGCTGGGTAGAGTAATCTTGGTTATAAAGTTTTCCCTTTCAGCACTTTAAATATATCATGCCACTCCCTTCTGGGCTGTAAAGGTTTCTGCTGAAAAATCAACGGATAACCTTATGGAGGTTCCCTTGTATGTAACTATTTCATCTCTTCCAGCTTTTAAGATTCTCTCTTCAACTGTTGACATTTTGATTATAATGTGTCTTGTTGTGGATCTCTTTAGGTTCATCTTATCTGGAGCTCTCTTTGCCTACTGGATTTGGATGTTTGTCTCCTTTGCCAGGTTAGGGAAGTTTTCAGCCAATATTCCTTCAAATAGGTTTTTTGTTTTCTTCCTCTCCTCCTGGCACCCCTATAATGTGAATGTAGTATGCATTATGTTATCTCAGCGTTTCCTTAAACTATTCTCATTTTTCAAATTCCTTTTTCTTATTGTTTGATTGGTTGATTTCCACTGCCCTATCTTCCAGATTGCTGATCCATTCATCTGTATTACCTAATCTGCTCTTGATTCTCTGGAGTGTATTGTTCATTTCAATTGTTGTATTCTTTAGCTTTGATTGGTTCTTTTTTAGATTTTCTATCTCTTTATTGAAGTTCTCACTGTGTTCATTCTTTTTCTGAGTTTGGTGAGTATGTTCATGACTATGACTATTCCTTGAACTCTCTAATATATTAGTTATCTCCATGTCATTTCATTCTGTTTCTAAGGTTTTATTTTGTTCTTTAACTTGGAACGTATATCTCTGTCTTCTCATTTTGCCTAACTCTATTAGTTTCTATGTATTAAGTCGATCAGTTATGTCTCCCAATATTGAAGGAGTGGCTTTATGCAGAAGATGTCTTGTGGGGCACAGTAGTACAGACACTCCTGGTCACCCTAGCCAGGTGCCCCAGAAGTTACCTGTGTGGGCTTTGTGTACCTCCCTGTTGTGGCTGGGTTATGATTGGTGCGCTCATGGTATGCAAGACTTTCCCCCAACACAGCTGTCTGCAAGGTTTAGCCATGACTGCTTCAGGCCGCTAGGGAGCGGGTCTGGCCCCCTGCCCATCTGGCTGAGAGGCCTCGCTGTTGCAGGTATACTGGTGCGTGGGGTTGGTTCCTAGCGAGGCTGGCTGCAAGGCCTCGCTGCCATATCTGTAGATGCCCTGGTGGTTGGGGCATTTCTCTGGCATGGTTCACGTTGAGATTGGATTATGACTATCATAGGTGTTCTAGAGTGCTGGACTGGCCCCCTGGGGCAAGGATGCTTAGGAGAAGCTTTGGTGCTGGCCCAGAGCACCCACCAGGAGGGTGATTGAATGGGGTGATTGTGCAGGGGAATGTGGGCATGGGGCAAGCCGTGCTAGTACACTAGATGGAGAGTATCAGAAATGACACCTGCCAGCACTGGCAGGGAAGGGAAGTGCCAAAAGAAAAAAAATCAATGGTGCTTCCCTGACACATGCCCTAAAATTAGTCAATAAATCTCCTTCATGTATTACCCAGGTGCTTTTTAAACTGCTGCCTCTGCCCTGGGACTGGGAGTGGGTGAGATTGTGCACATGCCCTTTAAGAGCAGAGTCTTGATTTCCTATTATTCGCCAGCTCTCCTGGACATAAGCCTAGTAGATTTTCAAAGCCAGGAGTTGTGGGGGCTTGTCTTACTGGTGCAAGTCCCGTAGGCTTTGGAGTCCAGTGAAGGGCTGGTACCCCTCATTCCTCAGGGAGGGCCTCTATAGCTGGGATATCCCTCTTGATTGTAGGTCCTTGTACTGAGGGTATGGGTCCTGACAACCCTTTCTTTCCACCCTTTCTTTCCCTCTCAGTGTGGCTTTTTCTTTATATCCTTAGTTGTGTATGATCAGGTCTGCTAGTCTTCAGTTCATTCTTAGAGATATTTGTTCTATATGTAGTTACAGATTTTGGTGTGTCCATGGGAGGAGGCGAGCTCATCCCACTCTGCCATTGTGATCCCACCCCCTAACCCACAGAGTATTAACAGAAATTGTATCTCATTGATTAAAAGGGGCAGAGAGAGTTCATAATGAAAAGAAGCCTCTGACCTCTCAACCTCCTGTGAAAAGGATGCAGGCTCAGAAGCTGTTCAGCTCTAAACACGCCATTTCTTATGGAAAATGAAGGATGACTCAGAGGATGCAGCCAAGAAGCCAGAGAGTAGAGCTAAGAGACATGGAGAACCACTGCCAGGACTAATTAAAGAACTGGTGACATGTACGCCACTGGATTTCAGAATGGCTATTGACCAATGACTGTTACTTGCCTCTAGTTTACTCCCTTTTTGAATGGGAGTGTCCATTGCAATTTTCCTATTCTTTCCTCACCACTGTATATTAGGTGTGTGTTGGACAGTTAACTTGTATCTTTAGTCCACATGTCTTCAGATTAGAAGAAGTGTACCTGAGAAGCTGCAACCAAGAAACTGGATCTGAGGAGCCTCATCTACAGCTGCGCCTGATTTAGATTAGGCCCTGGATTTTGAGCTGACATTGTAATGTAATGAGACTTTTGGGGCCTTGGGAGGGGTTGGATATATTTTGAAAATGAAGGAGTGTAAATAATATATGGCCAGAGGGCAGACTGTGACAGTAAAGATGGGTGCAAATTTTTCACCACGCTTCCCATCTGAATCTGGGCTGGGCTGGGCTTGTGTTTGTTTGACCAATAAAATATGGTGGATGTGATACTGGGTCAGTTCTAGTCTTAGGCCTTTGAGAGGACTGACAGCCCCTGCTGTCATACAAGCCAGATGCTATGTAAGAAGTCTGGGTATTCTGAGACCAGCATGCTGTTAGAAGCCCAACTAGCCACTTGGAGAGAGAAAGAGAGGATAAAAGGTGAGTGAGAGTGTGAAAGATTAGCCATGGGGAGTAGTCCCTAGGCACTAGACAAGTGAATGAAGCTTTCTTAGACCTTTCAGTGAGCCCATCCTTCAACTGAAATCAGATGAGTGACTGACTCAACCAACAGTGAGAAGTGAGATGACAGATGTTAGACCTCTCAGCTGGGCTATTCCAGCCATCCTTAAGCTGTTCGAGCGACCAGCTCACACACCAGACCTTGTAGAACAGAGATGAGCATTTCTACTGTACCTTATCCAACTTTTTGAATCACAGAATTGTGAGCAAAATATGGTTATTGTTTTAATACTCAATTTTGGTGTTTGTTACATAGCATTAGACAACTGAAACACAAATGAAGGAACTGAAATACAGAAAAATTCTATCACTTGCCCAGCTTCACAGAGACAGTAATAACCATTGCCTTCAATCACAGTTTAAACTGCCTATGTCCTTCTTCTTTCCAGAGGACACTCTGGGGCCCTTTTTTTCCATCATTAACAAACCTGTGTACACCTAGAGATTTTTTATATAATGCCAGTTCATTCCTAGCACTTTTCATCTAATAGTTGGACAGTTATGGTTAGCATATCTCTTGACTTAATTCTACAGTAATGATAGAATCTGAGGTATGGTTCAGGACTAATCCTTAGTTTAAAAACATCTCAGGTGGGATCTCCTCTGAGCATTTCATAAAAGAAATCCCTCACACAAAAGCATATAGTTATTAGCAAAGTGCAACTGACTGAACATTTCTTAAAGGAAATTCAGGATAGTTGATACAATTTGCCAAAAGGTAAACAACTTAATTCTCATGAGACATTAAAGTTTTTCTCAAATGTCCTTCTGATTGCAGTATTGATTAGAGTTCTTCTCTTTTGACCATTCTCTAGAACAAAATTCCATCCTGGTCACTTTCCTCCCTTCCGGATATTTTCATTTGGAACATCCAATTCCTTCTCACCTCCTTATTTGCAGAGAAACTTGTCTCTTTCACAGAAACTCCAGTCTAACACGTGCGTTTTTGTTTGTTTTCTTAGAGTGAACTTATCAAATTATTTTTCTCAACAAGGGAATTTTCATCACTATTAAGATGAAAAGTTCCACTCAGCGTTACTTATATATAAGAAAAAGAGAAGACATGTCTCAACCAGAATCCCTCTAGTCACAGATGAACACTGTTACTACTTTTTGTTCAATATATTTTTTTGATAAATATATGGATGAAGTTTAAGAAAAAATGAGATAATAATAATAATAATAATAATAATAATAATAATATAGTGCTTATTATGTACCAGGCACTATTATAAATGCCTTAATCTGATTTATTTTATTTAATCCATCTCACAACCCTATGAGGTCTGTAGTTTTATTAACCCCATTTGCAGGTGAAGAAACTGAAGCAGTTAGGTAATTTGCCCAAGATCACATACCTGAGGTCCAGGTAGTCTTTACCTTAGAGCCTGCACTTTTAACCATTATTCTAACCTGCCATCCATATTAAACATACTGACTTATACTTTGTTTTTGTTTTTTATGTCATGAAGTTTTCCATGCAGTCAGATATTATTTTGTAGGGAATTGTTTGTTTTTACCTTCACTATGTTATGTTTAGTAAATAATAACATATATAGAACTAATTTTGGGGGGGTTATTTTTTTTTATTTTTGAGAAAGAGAGCACATTGCATGTCAGCAGGTTAGGGGCAGAGGGAGAGAGAGAATCTTAAGAAGGCACTATGCTCAGAGCAGAGCCCAATACAGGGCTCAATCCCACAACTCTGGGATCATGAGCTGAAATCAAGAGTTGGACACTCAACTGACTAAGCCAGTCAGGTGCTCCAAACTAATTTTTTAACTCTCCACTTCTATAGTAACCATCTTTCTACTTTTAATAGCACTAATTAGTTTCGCCTATTGTAGAAATGTAATCACACATCGTGTACTCTTGGAAATTGTCCTTTCTCTTTGCAGTGTAATATTCCTTTTTTTTTTAAATGTTATAGTTTTTCTATTCTGTTGGAATGTGAATGTTTCCATTTCAGGACTATTATAAATGGTGCTGCAATAAACATTCCTAGTACATATATATTGGTGAACATATGTATGCATTTCTATAGAGTATATAGCCAGTGTGGACATTTAGCTTTAATAGATATGATCAAACAGTTTGTTTGTTTATTTATTTATTTATTTAAATTCAAGTTAGTTAACATTCAGTGTGGTATTAGTTTCAGGAGTAGAACCCAGTGATTCATCATTTACATATTATACCCAGTGCTCATCCCAACAAATCCCCTCTTTAATACCCATCACCCATTTAGCTCATCCCCCCCTCCCCACCTTCCCTCCAGCAACCCTCAGTTTATTTTCTGATTTAAGAGTCTGTTATGGTTTGCCTCCCTTTCTGTTTTTATCTTCTTTTTCCTTCCCTTCCCCTATGTTTATCTGTTGTGTTTCTTAAATTCCACATATGAGTGAAATCGTATGATATTTGTCTTTCTCTGACTGATTTATTTTGTTTACCATAATACACGCTAATCCCATCCATGTTGTTGCAAATGGCAAGAGTTCATTCTTTTTGATTGGCAAGTAAAATCCCATTGTATACATTTAAGATATGGTCACATAGTTTTCTAAAGTGGTTATACCAACTTGCATTACTACCAGCATTGTATGAGAGTTCTCATTGTTCTACATTCTCACCAACTTTTAGTTGTTTCTTGTTTGTTGCATTCTGGTGGGCGTTACAATCACATTTGTATGACTATGTGGTGTTCCATTGTATGGATGTGTACTTTTTAAAAACGACAGCTCCTATTGTTGGACATAACAGAAAGACATAAGTTGTTTCTGTTCTTTTTTTGAAAAAAAATATGAAGTATTGACACTAATGTTCTTGTCTGTTTTTTAAGACTTCTAATACACGTTTCCTCTGGACATAATTATACAAATAACATGAGTGTTTCACTGAAACATTACAAAAATGAGTTATTATAACTTTTACAACTTTACTCAGTAAAAGATAGCATCTCATATTTTTAACTTAAATTAATTTTATTTCCAGCAAAGTTGAACCTGATGTTTGGCAATTTTTAATAAACAATTTGTTCTCATTCTGTGCTAATATTTCTGTTGAAATATTTGTAAATGTCTCTATTGCCATTATCAACCCTTTCTGGCTTTTTATGTTACGCACTTTTCTATTCATCCTTTAACTTTATAAAAACTTCAGGATTTTTGTAAGCAAATTTATATTTTACAGTTTTTATCTTTGGTATGCTTCAAAGGGCCTACTCCTATTTTCAGCTCTTACATTCTGCTCTCTTCTTTCCCCTTTGTGTGTGTGTGTGTGTGTGTGTGTGTGTGTGTACACATCTGTGTCTGGCAAGCATCATCAGTAATCCTACTGTTACTCTATAAGCTTTTTTCTTTCTAGTAGAGTTTCCCTACTCTATAGTGTTTCCCCAAGCGAGTTGTTTACTCAATTACTCCAAATACCATCACTTCCTATTACTTCTTATCTTTGTGACCAGCACATACCTCTCTTCTATTCTCCAGGCATAGCTAATTTTTACTGGATGTGTTTCCTAGAAAGTCAAATTGAGGAAATTATCTTTTCCCTAAATCTACATCCCCTATTTTGGTGAAAATGGATAACTTCCCTAGTCATGTAAGCCAGAAATCTAGGAGTCATTCTAGATTCTTTCATTTTTCTTATTCCCCTACCTCTCATTGATGACTGGATCTTATCAATGATTTGTCCCCTCATTTCCAATTTTACTGTGCCTAGCTTAGTTCAGATCTTTATCATCCCTTTCCAGGATATATAAAATGTTGCTTAACTAGTCTCCCTACCTTTATTTTTCTTAGCCATCTCCCAAATCTGATATGGTTACTCCTGCTTAAAATTATTTTTATTGTGCTTCATTGCATATAGAACAGAATCTATTCCTAGCATGGCATGCAAAGCCTGTCATGATTTGGCATGATTCCTTTTATCTTATTTTTTTTTCCCTTCCTGTCACACCATATAGTGCTTTTAAGACACGAGAAGATACTGTTATTACTGTGATTGCACTGGCATTGTTACTACTTTAACACCCAAAGTTGTAGTATTCAGAAGTATGTCATACACAAAACAATTCTTTTCTGTACTGCTAGCTAATATTAAGATATTACAAGTCAATTTTGTTTTTTTAGCAAAACAAATCAGTCCACTATTGGAAAATGTATCAGGTTAATTCAAAACTAAATCAAAATTATTTTGCCTGCTGTTTCCTGCTTGGGATTATCTATATTAATAGCTTGCGTTAGTATGGATTATTGAAGATTTACTGTACCTGAATTTTTCTTTTATTATTTGATCATATGGAAATATTCCAAAGGAATTAACCAAGGATATAAATAGTATGGTATTAGAAATACATGATTACTAATTTTTTGATGGCACTTTACTTGGCAAGTATGCTTTTTTCAAAGCTATAGTTTCTGAAATTCACCCTCCTTTTTTTTTTTCCTTAAGGCCTTTATCCATACTATCTACAGTCTAGAAGTCTTTTTATCTTGTCTCCCTTTTCTGATTAACTTTTTGGCACATCCTTCACATTTCATTGTAACCATTATGCTTTTAGGAAGGTGTTCTCTGATCTTCCCACACTAGATTAAAGTCTCCTGTTATATTTTTGTAGAATCCTGCCACTTTTTTTTCTTTTTATAATATAAACTTTCCCACTGAACTATAATATTTGTTTCTGCTCAGATTGAAATCTAGCACGTAGTACTAGTAGCATAGTAGGCACTCATGAAATAGTTGTTGAATAAATGAATAGTTTCTTGATAGGCAAAAAAGAATAGGTCTGAAATATTTTTCAGAGAGGTTCTTGTTTTAAATATAACCATGACAACTTAATTATATCCAAAATTACTGTAAAAAATCTCTACTGACCCTATAGAATGATTTCCTAACAATTTTTATTTTGTATTTCCTGCTTTTTAAAAAACATTTTTCTCATTTTTATTTATTTTAGAGAGAGAGAGAGCATGAGTGGGGGAGTGGGACAGAGGGAGAGACAGAGAGAGAATTTTAAGCAGGCTCCATGCTCAGTGTGGAGCCCGACACAAGGCTTGATCCCAGGACCCTCGGATCATGACCTGAGCCAAAATCAAGAGTTGGACTCTCAACCAACTGAGCCACCCAGGCACTCCTATTTATTTCAAATATAAGATTGGGAAGATAGCTATCAAAATACTTCTGCTTGGTAGTAGAGAAGACTAGTTATGTCCCTGGAGATAATTATAACCATGTATTTCAATTTCAGGCCAGGGTTGACTTGTTTGATTAGAAGCAATGTCTTAATAGGAAACTAATATTGCAAGTGAGTCTTGTGAGCTTAACTCCAAAACGCAAGATCAAACAGATTATTCTGTAGAATTGAGAATATAGTGGTATAGCAATGAACATTCATTGGTGGCATTACCATCGGCATTGGAGAGGAATGTTCATTTTATAATAGACAGCATCCTGAGTAGATTGCTTCTCATTGATGGTATTGCCATCAGCATTGGAGAGGAATGTTCATTTCACAATAGACAGCATCCTAAGTAGTTTGCTTCTCAACTGTGTCTTGCCTTCTTTGGTTTTCTGCCTTTACCTGGTTTTCCATTCTTCCTAACAATTCTATAATGTGCCCAGTGAATAAATTCCTTTTCTGTTTTTTTTGTTTTGTTTTTTTTCTAGATTTCTTCCACTTAACATAAGTTTTTGGTTGTGTTTTGTTTTTTACAACTAACAACCTACTACATTTCCTAAAGGGAAACCTAATTAACATTAATGAATTAATTTATGTCCAGCCAGGAAAGGCAACTTGGTCTTTTTTGTATGCATGTTTCATAGGGCTTCCAGTAAGTCAATGAAAAGTACTCTTAGGATGTATAGTTAAGCTCTTTGGCACAGGAATCAAAGAGCATAAGACTCTAAATGATAGTTCGGAGAAATATTTTTATGTAGAACTCTGAATGACAGTGTTTCATATTCCTTAAGAAAAGAGATTGGCAGGAAATATTTTCAATGCATAAAACAGGATTAATATCCAAAATAAAAACATTTTATAAATCAACAAAAAGATAATAAATGAGAAAGGAAATATGAATAGGTAAGTTACTAAAGATGAAATTCAGATGATCAATCAACATATGAAAAGATATTTTACCTCACTAGTAGTCAGTGAAATGTGATTTAAAATAACCTGTCTTTTTTCATTCTCCAGATGGGCACAGATGAACAAGTCACATGTATAGCAAGCATGTTGAGTATAGATTGGATTGGGCACTCCTGGGATGATTTGGTTGTACTTATTAAAATTAAAAATGGGTATAAACTAGACCCAGGAAGTTCCCTTTTAGGTTTCTCCTGAATAGAAACACTTAACACATGTGCAAAAACAATTATGTATTAAAAAAAAAAAAAAGTGACGTTTGGCAAGGATGTGGAGAAATTGGAACGCTCATACATTATTGGTGGGAATGTAAAATGGTGCAGCCACTTTGGAAGCAGTTTGTCAGTTTCTCAAAATGTTAAGCACCAAATTACCACATCCAGCCGTTTTACTCCTAGAAATCTATTCAAGAGAAAAACATATGTTCACACAGTAACTTATACACGAATGTTCATGGCAACATTATTTATAATAACCATAAAGTTGGGGTGCCTGGGTGGCTCAGTCAGTTAAGTGCCTGACCTCGGCTCAGGTCATGATCTCGTGGTTTGTGAGTTCGAGCCATGCATCGGGCTCTGTGCTGATGGCTTGGAGCCTGGAGCCCGCTTCAGATTCTGTGTTTCCCTCTCTCTCTCTACCCCTCCCCTGCTCACGCTCTGTCTCTCTCTGTCTCTCGGTAATAAATAAATGTTAAAAAAAATTATAATAACCATAAAGTGGAAACAACTAAACTGGTGATAGAGAAGATGGTATATCTATACAATGAAGTACTATTAATATTAAGTAAGGAATAAAGAGAAAGTATTGATACGTGTGACAAGATGGGTGAACCTCAGAAACATTATGCTGAATGAAAGAAATGAGACACAAAAGCCACACACTGTACAATTTCATTTATATGAAAGGGACAAAATCTGCTGAAGGAGAAAGTAGATTAGTGTAAGGCTGGTGGTAGGAATGGAGAATGACTGCAAATGAACATGAGGATTTGGGGGAGGTGAAGAGAAATGTTGTAAGGTGAAATAGTGATGGTGACTGTATAACTAAATTTACCTTAAAAATCCTCCTGAACTGGATTATTCAAGTTGGTTAATTTTATGGAATATAAAATCTATCTCAGTAAAACTAAAATAAAAATGGTTAATAGCTGGGGATTTTATAAAATTATAGCCTGAGATGGTAGGCCAATGCTTGTATGAAGGATAGCTGGAAGAAATTATGACCAGAGGCATATCATGACTTTTAGGAGAAATAAACAAAATGGAAAAACACAGAGATAGAAAGAGAGCTGGCGGGGGGTGGTGAGGAGATACACATTCCCTGTAATAATGGAAACAGAAATAACCTAAAGGCCCATCAACAGAGAAACAGCTAAGTAAAATATGGTGCCTTTGAAGAAAGTAACTTGCAAAAAGATGTGTACAACATAACACCATTCAGATACATTTAAAAAAAATAGTACTATAGGGGCGCCTGGGTGGCTCAGTCGGGTAAACGTCCGACTTCAGCTCAGGTCACGATCTCGCGGTCCGTGAGTTCGAGCCCCGCGTCGGGCTCTGGGCTGATGGCTCAGAGCCTGGAGCTTGCTTCCGATTCTGTGTCTCCCTCTCTCTCTGCCCCTCCCCCGTTCATGCTCTGTCTCTCTCTGTCTCAAAAATAAATAAACGTTAAAAAAAAATTAAAAAAAATAGTACTATAAATATTTTCTGTGGAACTATGTGTATATAAAAGTATAAAAAAGAGATTTGAAGGCTACACACAAATTTAGAGGCAAAGCAGAGAAATCAGGATGTGGATAGAAATCAGGAGAGCTTTTAGTATTATATGCAGTGCAAATTTATTCAAAACTCAAAATTATTTAATTTTTTAAAGTATAAACAGAAAAATGGACTTGAAGCAAATATTCCAAAATACCAATAAGTAGTATTTCTGGGTGGCGGGAATAAGGATGAGAAAAGAAATCAAAATTTAAGAAACAAATATAAAAGAGCCGTCTTTTTCTTTGGGTTCCTAATGTAAAGCTGTTTTTTTAAAAAATGTAAAAGTGAAAAAAAAGTTTGAAAATGGTAGTGATAAACCTGTGAGCCCAAGGCAGACCCAAGGATAGCAGCAATAGTAAAACAGCAGTTTCACATAATAGTATTAGTCAACTTTCCAGATTATAATGTTTTGAACATCTTATAGCCACATGTGACACATTTACCATCCTCTATTTCTTATTCAACAACAATTAATCATGCTTATAAAATCTGATGGTGTTTTTCAAACCACTTACATTATTCATTTCTTCAACTGAGGAAAGTGGGAACTCACTTTCTGTCATTACCTAGCAGCTCTTAAAAGTCATTTACTTACAGAAATAGTTGCTTTCTCTAAAAAGTGGAATAATCCAGGGGCGCCTGGGTGGCTCAGTCGGTTAAGCATCCGACTTTGGCTCAGGTCATGATTTCGCAGTCTGTGAGTTTGAGCCCCACGTCGGGCTCTGTGCTGACAGCTCAGAACCTGGAGCCTGCTTCGGGTTCTGTGTCTCCCTCTCCCTCTGTCCCTCCCCTGCTCATGCTCTGACTCTCTGTCTTTCAATAATAAATAAACGTTAAAAAAAAATTTTAAAAACAACAACAAAAAACTAAAAAGTGGAATAATCCAAAAAAATTATACTTGTTTTTGGAATATTATTAAATGAGTTTCTTTCAGTTGCAAGGAGACACCCAGTTGAAATTGAAACACGGGCCCCTGGGTGGGCTCAGTCAGTTAAGCATCCGATTTCTGCTCACCTCATGTCACTGTTCTTGCATTCGAGCCCCACGCGGGGCTCTGTGCTGACAGCTCAGAGCATGGAGCCTGCTTCAGACATGTGTCTCCCTCTCTCTCTTCCCCTACCCTGTTCATGCTCTGTCTCTCTCTTGGTCAAAAATAAATAAACATTAAAAAAAAAATTAAAAGTGGCGCCTGGGTGGCCCAGTTGGTTAGGCATCCGACTTCTGCTCAGGTCATGATCTCGCTCGCGGTTCATGAGTTCCAGCCCCACGTCGGGCTCTGTGCTGACAGCTCAGAGCATGGAGCCTGCTTCAGATTCTGTCTCCATCTCTCTCTGCTCCTCCCCTGCTCGTGCTCTGTCTGTCTCTCTCTCTGTCTCTCTCTCAGATATAAAAAATATTTAAAAAAAATTTTTTTTAATGAAACTAAAATGCAAAGAGAATTTTCTAAAGTAAATTGAAAGTTCTAGGAATGCAAACTGGTGCAGCTGCTCTGGAAAACAGTGTGGATGTTCCTCAAAAAATTAAAAATAGATCTACCCTATGACCCAGCAATAGCACTGCTAGGAATTTACCCAAGGGATACAGGAGTGCTGATGCGTAGGGGCACTTGTACCCCAATGTTTATAGCAGCACTCTCAACAATAGCCAAATTATGGAAAGAGCCTAAATGTCCATCAACTGATGAATGGATAAAGAAATTGTGGTTTATATTTATATACACAATGGAATACTACATGGCAATGAGAAAGAATGTAATATGGCCTTTTGTAGTAACATGGATGGAACTGGAGAGTGTTATGCTAAGTGAAATAAGTCATACAGGGAAAGACAGATACCATATGTTTTCACGCCTATATGGATCCTGAGCAACTTAACAGAAGACCATGGGGGAGGGGAAGGTAAAAAAAAAAAAAGGTTAAAGAGGGAGGGAGCCAAAACATAAGAGACTCTTAAAAACTGACAACAAACTGAGGGTTGATGGGGGGTGGGAGGGTGGATGATAGATATTGAGGAGGGCACCTGTTGGGATGAGCACTGGGTGTTGTATGGAAACCAATTTGACAATTTCGTATTAAAAAAATAATAAAGTAAATTGAAAGTTCAAGTGATGAAACTGGCTTTAAGAATTGTGGTATCCAGGACCTTAAGTGATGTTATTAGATTTATCTGCCTCTCTTTCTGTATCTTTCTGTCTGTCTGTCTCTGTCCTTTCCTGTCTTACAGTACTGACACAATTTTTTTTTTTTTTTTTATGGTCAGAACCTGGAGTTGGAAGTCACTGAAATATTGGCTCTAGGAAACCTTATTTCCATGACCTATGCTTGCCATCAGAAATATACAATAAAGGGCCCATTTCTACTTTTCATATATCATAGAAGTGCACTTAACAGAGAGAACTTTATTTGCATCTAAACTTTAAGAATAGGGAATCCAGGAATTATATTTTATAGCTTTCCAGACTCTCCTACTGTTATAGAATGGAAAAGATGTTGAATGAGCCAATTTGCAATATCCAGTACGGTTCCCTCCTTTGGCTGTTTGTCACTTATATATACCCTTTTACCGATGTTTCCACACAACAATGGCAACTGTAGTATGCTGCATCTAATTTAATGCTGCTATCCTTCGTATAACTGAAAACATTCAAACTTTTACCCAAAGGGAGAGATGTAAAATTCCATCAGCTCCTGTATCAATCTGTGGATGATACTCATCTCAGCTATTAGATCACAGTGATTTTCTGCTGCCCTGGTGCTAAATTATTAAGTTAACCACCTTATATAAAGTTATTGGGGAAAGGGCAGAAGGAAATTGATGTGTTTATATATACACACACATCCATATGCACACACATAGCAGAGCAAAGTAGTATTTATGGGTAGCTGCTACAATCCTAGTTCTGTCTGGAAGTTGGTATTATATATATAACCTCTCCACTGTTCATTCCATGTTCCGTCTGCCGGCATGTAAGTTCGAAGGGCTTCTATTTAAGGATAGTAGTTTAGATCATCATTCTGGAGTTACTGAGAACTTGGTAGTGTTTCCTATATTGGAATGCTGCGGTAACCTATGTGTTTTTCACAACTCAATATGGAAATTATAAGAAGATACTCCACAAGATCTCCAAGGAGCAGTCGTGTTCTTTTCTGCCCACATTTTATAGCAAGAACCTATGTCTCAGTGATAACCAGAACTAATCACCCAAACAGAAACAATAACTCCCTATTTTGCCTGTTATTTTAGTGCAAAGAGGAGACGAGACCAGAATACTCAGGTGACACTCTTAGCTTCTAGTTCAAGGGGTTCATTGTTATGTGTTCTTGGTAGGAGTATCCCTTCCATGAGCACTAAAATTTCTACAGCATCCAAAGTCACAGGGACAGGAACCAAACATTCGTCAAACGGATAATTAAGGATGATACTATTTTCATTAATTCCAGGATACATACTTTTCTTGTATGTTATCGTTTCTGAAATTAGGATGCTTCCTAAACTTGGTGGTATCCTATAGTTACTGTCTGTCAGGCAATACCTGTGACATACTTGTAATTGTCTATGCATGCACAAACATCAGAATAGAGATATCGGAAGAAAATCTAGGAGGTGGTAGTAGACCACTGCAGGAAACATCGCGTGAACAATATTCTTGATGTCGTAAAGGACAATATTCGTCTAAAAACTCACCATAATGACTATGAGTCAAAAAATGATTCCACAGAGTCAGAATCTGAATGTGAAGGACTTCTAGGAATCCCTGAACCACATAAATGTTTTTCTCATCTTGTGTGTGCACGAGTGATATAAGATAGAAAGTTACGACAAACTACGTCTAAAGTAGTTCTAAAGAAAAAAACTGTAACTAATAAAGCATTACCTCATAGTTTAATTGCTGCACTTTTTTCCTTTTTTCTTAGTAATAAATAAAATAATGATGATTCTTAAACAACTGAATAGTCTTAGATTCAATGAAATAGTGAGGTCTACCACTCTGACCTCTAGCCTCTGGTTCTCACATCTATGTTTTTTATGGTTGAAGAAACACCTATGACAGATTTCTTTCGTATATGACTATCAGATATCAGGACATTTCAGCTTTTCCTGATGATATTTAATCCTAAGTAATTTTTGAATGAATAATATTCATTAATCATTTTGAATTTAAAAATTTTTTCATGTTTTGTTTATTTTTGAGAGAGAGACAGACAGACCATGAGCAGGGGAGGGGCAGAGAGAGAGGGAGACACAGAATCCAAGGCGGGCTCCATGCTCTGAGCTGTCAACACAGAGCCCGATGCAGGACCCAAACTTACAAACCGCGAGATCATGACCCAAGCCGAAGTTGGATGCTTAATTTACTGAGCCACCCAGGTGCACCGTGTGATTCACTTTTCTAAATAAGAATTTTTATTTATTTCATGGCTCTTTTCAATCTGTTTCATATTCCATTATGTTTCTATCTAAATATTGTCTGACTTCTGTAATACATAAATTTAAAGATGTAAAAGGATGTTCTCCTCATATATGTTCAAGTCAGGAGTTTGTAATTTCTTTTTTATTGAAAAATTCCCAAACCTCTTCCCAGTTGTAGCTAAACTGACATATTCCTATCTCAATTTCCCCTTAGCAAATTCTCTAAAATGCCTGCAGCCACTTCTTAACACCTGACATAATGGGAGTGTGAAGGAGGAGAAGTTAGAATGTAAGGAGACAGCAGTTTTAATCAATTGTAGTTAAAAATATCTCACTTTTGCAAATCTTACAAAAGCATATATTCTTGGGAACACAATGCTAGGGTCTCTCCCAGGGCATTATAATTTTCCCCTGCACCTGAGATTTCCTAAAATTTAAGGTTCTTTAGCTTGGCAGTTAATCTGCTGTGGATCTTGGATTTCAGTTCTCTCTATGAGGGAATGCCTCTCTTCTGGCTGGCCACTTATGACTCCCTTACCCACACGCCTTTCTCTGGGGTCCCTAGGACATAAACACATTTTTCCTGCCATTGCAAGGGAAGCTCGCTGTCTGTACTACTCTACTCCACAACCTGGCCTAGATGGCTTCATCCACCATAGTATCTGCATTTGGTGCATTTGGTAAGTCCACTGAAACAGCTTCTAACTCCTGTAGACTTTAGAGGGTAGCAGATAGGTCAGATCTCTGAGTGTTTCCCCAGAAGCCCCTTACTTGATTTGAGGTAAAGGTGAAACACCACGTCTGCCACATGGTGTTGCCTACCTCATAACTTGCTCCACAATTCTCTCCGGGAATCTCTTCTGCCACTGATGTAAGTTGGCTAATGTTGACAGATCTGGTTTCATGATCTCTTAGTTTGTCTCTGTATAGATGGCTTAGTCTCTGAGAGTAATTAGCACTTCTTCTTTTGTGTTCAGTGTGGAGGGGCTGGTCACCTGATGGAAAACTAAAGAGAATCATTTTAATACCAATTGGTGTCTTAGGTGTCTACTCAGTTGCTTTTAGCTCTGTTTTCTCCTGGAAATCCTGTACTGAATTGAGCAAATGTTTTTGAGGGCTTATGTATTCTAGGTTCTTTGATAGGTACTGGGAATGCAAACATAAACAGATCCACTGTAAATTCAAATGCAATATGAAGAATAATATGGTTAACCTGCCATACTAAGCCATAGTTTCTAAACCCCATTTGAAAAACCCAATATAAAAACAGCTGTTTTCGGGGAGCCTGGGTGGCTGTCAGTTGAGCATCAAACTTCGGCTCAGGTCATGATCTCACGGTTCGTGAGTTCGAGCCCTGCGTCCGGCTCTGTGTGGACAGCTCAAAGCCTGGAGCCTGCTTCGGATTCTGTGTCTCCTTCTCTCTCTGCCCCACCCCTGCTTGCGATCTGTCTTTGTCTCTCAAAAATGAACAAACGTTTAAAAAAATTTTAAACAGCTGTTTTCTTTAAAGTTATATGATCACTTACAAAAGATTTGGTTTTGCCATTATGTAGTGATTATGATCAAACTTAAGAAATTAAATATATTACATAATACATTTACTATTAATTTTTCATTAAATTGTAAGTGAATTCAAATGTGATATTGGAATGTTGTAGGGGACTTTGGAGGACTTCATTTTTTCATTGAGTTGTATAAATAGGGAAGATTTGTCAGGGTAAATGGGGATTAGTTTCTAATGTAGTGGGTTATGTGGGAATTTTACAGTTTGATTTGTATACATGCAGTGATGCTCTTTTGTATCTCTAGTACATAAAATTTTTATGTTAGGGCCTGAAATTGTCTTTGTTTGGTATACTGCTAAAACCTTAGGTAATGACAATAAAAGGTTTTTCTGAATTTGTATGTGAAGCCTACATGGCCCCATTCTGCCACCTTCTGGCTCACTTCATATCTTCTAGTGGTATAAATTAAGAGTCCTCTAACTGTTCCTGCCATGGTTAGTTAGCATCACCGTATCATTTATTTTTGGGCCTGGGAGATTTCAGATGGGGTCAGTGTGAGCTGTGACATAGTTCTAATGCCCTAGGCTCACATTTATTTCTTAGTTCTAAAATGTGTCAGAGTTTACTGGAACGTGATACCTACCACATGATGACAATGACGGGTTATTGCCTCTAACAGTATATAGCTATAACTACATTTTCCTCAAAATTAATAGATATTACTTGAAATTAAAACATTCCAAGTTTGGTAGATATTTGTCACAGTCGCAATAAGAAAACTATTTGGAGAGTGATATAGAAATGAAAGTTTCTTAAATCATTGCTAAGTTCTTAAAAACTAATGTTGGGTTCAGTAATCACTTATCAGAGCTTGAAATAAAAGGAGAAGCCATGTGCATGGTGATGTAATCTTAGTACTTTATATCCTTGGCTTTGTGACTCTTCAGTGTATTTTCATTTATTCAAAAAAGATTTTGGTAAAGGCTTAACACTTTTGAAAATAGAATTTATTTGAAATAAATATATACTCTTGGGGAGGTAGGTAGAAAGAATTAAAATAGAATATAGAATATTACAATTTTTCAACCTTTTACAACTTGCTTTACCTCTCTGTTCCTCTGGAAAATGAGATAATTATTCATCTTAAAGGTATGTTGTTGTGAGAAGTAAATGCATTATTTACTTATTGCAAAAGGCTTACAACAATGTCTGACATGTGCTAAGGATTATCATCAATCTTAAAACATTTAATATCCTAGACAATGTTTATATTTTCTTACAGTTTTATATCCAATGTTAGAATAGAGAAATTGAAGATAGTGGAAATGCATATTCTCCTAACGTAGTGTAGAAATAAATATATGAGATATACTGGGGCCTAATAAAGGCTCTCTATTTCTGTGACTCATCTTTGACTTGAGAAACCTAAAATTTTATCATAAAAGAGCCATGGTATCTCTTAAAAAATGAATCAGTTCAGAAACATTTGTTGAATGCTGACTGTGTGATCACCATTGTGTTAGATTTAGAGATAGAAAATTATGCAAGAAACTTACAAGAAGAGTTAGAAGTATAAGCATGTAATTATTGTATAGTGTGGTTAGTACAATAATAATGTGGGTGTTAATGTATTTTAGGAGTTAGAACTGAGGGAATAACATTGCAATAAACTTAGGGTAATAAGTAGGAATTTGCCAGGAGAAACTCATCTTACGTAAATGGGACTTTTATGCTTAATTTTCTGACTACTGGTTTAACTGCACATCCCCACATTTCATATTAGTACTACTATACCGTCTTTCATACCCAGAATGCTTTGTCATCACCTGAAGAATGGGGTTTTCAGGTGTTTATATTTTAGTAGGGAAGATCTAGCTTCCATTGTGGTAATTCTGGGTAAAGGTAAACTAGTTTTCTATTGTTATCTGAGCCTGTAGCCCCCTACATTCACCTCCCCATTCTGTGGAGCCAGAACTGTCACACTGGCATTTGGATACCTGAGGCCTGAGCTTGCCCCTATCTAGACTGATGGGGACTCTCATTTGAGTGAAAGGAGGTAGTGGGAGATGAAGGATTAGATTTCATCTTCTTCACTTGTGTAGCAAGTACGTATGTATGTATGTTTATTTTTGAGAAAGAGACAGAGACAGAGTGTGAGTGGGAAGGGGCAGAGAGAGAGGGAGACACAGAATCTGAAGCAGGCTCCAGGTTCTGAGCTGTCAGCATAGAGCCCGATGCAGAGCTTGAACTCAAGAACTGAGAGATCATAACGTGAGCCGAAGTCAGACAGTCAACTGACTGAGCCACCCAGGTGCCCCTGTATTAAGTATTTAGAACGTCCCTGCATGGAGATGTTGGCTGCCTGGCCATTATCTTGGCTAGTGAATCAGTAGTGAGTCAATGGAAGATTCTCATCAATGTAAAGGACTATAAGTGTTAGAGGGAGAGAGTGGCTGCATCAACCATGATTAGAGGCTTCATATTTTCATATTTCATATATTTAGTATTCTGGCAATAGAATCCCACTTTCCCCACCCCCATCACCTTAATACATACGAGTCTTGTATTAGTTTTCTATTGCTGCCGTAACAAATTACCATAAATTTAGTGGTTTAAAAAAATCCCATTTATTATCTCACAATTTTTAGGTCAGGGTTCTTTCTGATAGGCCTTTATTTGGTGTTTCTGGGGAAGAATCTACTTCCACGCTCATTAATATTTTTGGCAGAATTCACTTCCTTGTGGTTATAAAACTGAGGTCTGTGTTTCCTTGTTGGCTGTGATCTGGGGGCTGCCCATAGCTCCTACAGGCCTTTCTCTGGTCCTTGCACATGGACTCTAATAACCTCAGAGCCAGTAATGATGCGTTGAATCCTTTTCTTGTTTAGAATCTGACAACTTTTTGTCCTGGCTCTCTTCTGCTTCAAGCTGGAGAAAGTTCTCTGCTTTTAAGAGCTAATATGATTGGATCAGTCCCGCCTAGATAATCCACAAGAATCTGTTTTAAGGTCATTAATTAGTAACCTTAATTACCTCTACAAAGTCTCTTTAGCCATGTATTGGTTTAGATTTTGTAGGCCATGGGAAGTCAATTGAGTTTGTTTTTCTTTGGAATGACACAGGATTGTGTTTTAGTAATATGACAAATATGATGAGTCAGAACTAAGACATTGGAAGTTTAGAGAAGAGAGGACCTTTTCTCTAAACCTGTGGTGTGCGTATCACAGTTTCACAGTCACCACTGAGAGGGAGATTTATTTAATATTTTAAGTAAATGCAAGCCATTCTTTCTGTCCCTGGACAACTGGAGATATAAAACACTTGATACATAATTTTAAAATAAAATTTAGAATGCAGTGATGTGTTCCAGATACCTATCCAACTCTTTTTGAAATTTCCAATTTGATGTCTAATATGTCCAATAAAACCTTTCTTTATGACAACATGCTTCTAACCTATTCTTCACCTTTCCCCCATCTTAGTAATTGTCATCGCTCCTTACCCACATGCTCATTGGTATTATAATACCAAAAACGTTGGTGTTATTTTTGATATCTTCCATTTATTCACTCTCTAGGTTCAGTCTGTCAGCAGATCTCGTTTCTCCAAAATGTATAAATGAAATCTGGCCATTTCTCTCCCTTTCTGTCTGTCACCACAATCTCAATGTTAAGTGACCACCATTTCTTGCCTGGACTTTGCAGTAGTCTCAATTGTTTTCCCTTCTTCCATTCTTGCTCTCAATTTACACAGACCGTTTCCCAATCCATTCTCTGCTCAGTAGTACTATTGTTTCTGTCCATTCTTCTGTCACAGTCTTTCATTCACTGTTTCTTCTTCCTGGTTTACTCTTTTTCCATCAGCCTTTGATATGCTCCTTTTCTTATACTCAGGTCTTGACAACTCAAATTAAAGTCATGTTCCTCAGACATTTTTGATCACCCTATATAAAGTAATCCTCTCCCTGCAAGTTACTTTCTATCACATCTTATTTCCTTCTTCACATTTCTTAATCTGAGGAGAGTGAATAGGTAGGATCAAGTACATATTCATTCTTACCTATAGCCTTCATTCAGATAGATTTATCTTCTTGAATTGCCCTTGTTCCTTTTTCTGTTCTATTATAAATCCTGCCTTTCCTCCAAGACCCTTCTCAAGTTTTACATATTCTGTTCCATTTTCTTCAATACCTAGTATACACTGAACTCTTTCTTATCTTTAAGGTTTTTTGATGTTTTAAAAAGTCCCTTTAGCCCTTTGAAGTCCCGTAAGCAGAAAATACTAATAGCCTGGGATGTTAGAGTTCTAAAATGGTCAGTCTTTACTTTTATATTTGCTGTGATGTCTTCCATATAGATTAAGTGGCTGGAGTTCCTTGATATGTAAGAAGTATTTCACAAACATGTTTGTTTGCGTTAGTGTATCAGTAAGGTTTCTTTGTTAAAAAATTATTATCTCAAGCCATAGAAGATTAACTATTTAGAAAATTTTGCCTCCATTGTACAGCTGTATATTTAATTATATGTCATATAAATCTTCAGTTATTATCTATAGTAGATATTACTAGCTTTTACTTGACTTTTAAATTTCTTGGGTAGTCACCCTTACATAACTATTTTATATTCTCTATGATTCAATGCTTGGACATTATGGACAGTCAGTACATATTTGTGGATAGTTATATATTCTCTATTTCTTTGTTGATTAGGTAAAAAAAAAATCAGGTCCATAGGAATATGTTCATAAGTTCTCTGCAATATAGCTTACTTAAGCTTACTAAATGAGTGCATTACACCAATATTAAAAACAGTTTCTGAAAAGTTAATAAAACTAATTCATTTTTGGAAATATCTGCCATTCTTCCAAGGAATAAAATATTCACTAGTAGAATTTTACTGATTCAAGACATCAATATATGTCCTAGTTGAGTGAGTGTAGGGAAATGGAAAAATTTCACCATGTGTGTTACCAAGATACCTTATAAAATGTGTACTTTTACAAAAACCAAAAAGTAGAATAAGCTGCCTAAGTTGAAAAATTAGATAGTAATTGATCCATCAAATAAAATCTGAAAAACAGGTGCAAGAGGGGTTTAAATATATCATTAGTAAGCATGATAATTTCCCCTTAAAAATACCTGTAAGACATTGAGTCAGATATTCTAATGCCTTTATTTGTTGGGAGAATTAAAACCAAGAACAAAAATGCCGTAGTATGAAACTCTGCAGTAGGTATTCTCAACTGTATCAGTATTTAAAAAATCTATCTTTCCAGGGAAGAATGAAGTTATTTTATCTGCTAGTGTTACTAATAGTTGCATTTAATTAGGTAAAGAGTGTGAGTTCAGAACAATTAATCATTTGCCATAACTGTTATTCTTAGTACAATACTAAACTGGTTTACTGTGTCTATAATATAAATGAGAAATTTTTTTGCTTTATTTTTCTTATATTTGATAGCTATACACAGCAAATTTAGTTCTTATTCCTAATTGGACTCTGACTTTTGAAAAGTTATTTTAATAATCCATTGAATTGTCTATATTAACTGTTTTCCTATCTGGAGATTTACAGGTTTGTCTTAATAATACTTCCAGTGAAAAACTTGGGGTGCCTGGGTGGCTCAGTCGGTTAAGTGTCCAACTTCAGCTCAGGTCATGATCTCACAGTCCGTGAATTCAAGCCCCGCGTCGGGCTCTGTGCTGACAACTCTGAGCCTGGAGCCTGCTTCAGATTCTGTCTCCCTCTCTCTCTCTGCCCCTCTCCTGCTCATGCTGTCTCTCTGTCTCAAAAATAAATTAAAACATTAAAAATAATTTTTAATAAAAAATAATACTTCCAGTGAATACATTTTATGCTTTGAATAAATTTATTATTTCCTATTCTTATATCATAAAATTATATTAAAGATGAATATATGTTCAATGAGAATTTTTTATTTAAAGAAAACTGATTTGCACAACTTTTTATTATGTAAAAAAAAAAAAAAGGTTTTTCCTAGGACTCTTTAGAATCTAATCTATTTTTCATTAAAGTTTATTTGCATAATGTAGGTACCCATCTGCTAAAAAGCACAATTTTATTTATTTTATTTTATTTTATTTTTATTCTTTTAATGTTCGTTTATTTTTGAGAGAGAGTACTCATGCACCCAGTGGGGGAGGGGCAGAGAGAGAGAGGGAGACCCAGAATCCAAAGCAGGCTCCAGACTCTGAGCTGTCAGCACAGAGTCCAATGCAGGGCTCAAACTCATCAACCATGAGATCATGACCTGAGCCAAAGTCTGATGCTTCACTGACTGAGCCACTCAGTGCCTCTAAAAAGCACAATTTTAAACAGGGCGTTTAAACAGTTTTAAACAGGGCGTTATACAGTACGGGACACAGAACTAATGCCTTTCATGTTTTAAGAACAATATTGTCTTGGTGTCACTGGAATTGTCCACTCATATCTACACCATTTTTTCCATACTGCATACATTGACTCTTGCAGTACATGTGCCACTTTCTCAGAAATACTAACTATTAAAATGGAATAGCTGTTTATAATCTTTTTGAACAATTTGGATGCTTCCAGTGCTTAGACTTTAAAAAAGTGATATTGTAGTATACTTTGACTTTCTTTAATATGACTTAAATAAATAAGAGTTATATACTTATTAATCAGGTGTGTTAATATAATATAATACCTGTCTACATTTTCATAACATTTACAATTTACAAAGAGAATTCACTTACATTATCTTGAGTCATACGTAAAACCGGTAATAACATTCAGGGAATGTATTAATGATCTTGTTTTGCAAAAAGAGGAAACCAAGGATTACAGAGATAACTAATTAGTTTCAAAGTGTCATAAACCCATTTATCAGCAAGCATAATAATAAATCCTAGGTTATTTAAAATACTCAATGTGTAAGGAGCCAGTTAAGAAATAACTAGCTTGAATCCCATTCTCCACAGTTCTCCCATCTACAATATTTCCTCCAAATTATCTATTCAGAACTGTTTTAAGAAAAGTAATATCTGTCAGCAGTTTTAATATTATTAATATGCCTATCTTTATTCATTGATTGAACAGATAATCAGCAAAGATGATACAACTTTAAACATTTTTCCTTCTGTCTTTTTTATTTTATTTATTTTTTTCAGGTAGAGAGAGAGAGAGGGATGGGTAGGACAGAAGGAGAGGGGGAGAGAGAATCTTAAGCAGACCCCATGCCCAGCACTGAGCTCAACAGGGGGCTCGATCTCACAACCATGAGATCATAACCTGAGCTGAAATTAAGAGTCAGATGCTGGGTCGCCTGGGTGGCTCAGTTGGTTAAGCATCCGACTATAGCTCAGGTCATGATCTCACGGTCCGAGAGTTCGAGCCCCGCATCATGCTCTGTGCTGACAGCTCAGAGCCTGGAGCCTGCTTCTGATTCTGTGTTTCCCTCTCTCTCTGCCCCTCCCTTGCTCATGCTCTGTCTCTCTCTGTCTCAAAAATAAATAAAAACATTAAAAAAATTTTTAAAAAAAAGTCAGATGCTTAACCAACTGAGCCATCCAGGCACCCTTATCCTTATGTTTATTGTAGCACTATTTACAATAGCCAAGATATGGAAGCAACCCAGATGTCCATAGAAGAATGAATAAAGAAGATGTGGCATATATGTGTGTGTGTGTGTGTGTATATATATATATATATATATATATATATATACATATAAAATATTCACTAGTAGAATTTTACTGATTCAAGACATCAATATATGTCCTAGTTGAGTGAATGTAGGGAAATGGAAAAAATTTCATCATGTGTGTTACCCATACCTTATAAAATGTGTACTTTTACATGTCAGCTGAAGATAAATAAGGGAGGAAAACCAAAAAGTAGAACAAGCTGCCTAAGTTGAAAAACTAGAAAGTAATTGATCCATCAAATAAAATCTGAAAAACAGGTGCATTATATATATAATGGAATATTATTCAGCCATAAAAAGAATGAGATCTTGTCATTTGCAACAACATGGAGTGACCTAGAGGGTATAATGTTTAGTGAAAAAATTCAGAGAAAGCAAATACCATTTGATTTCGCTCACATGTGGAATTTAAGAAACTATACAAACAAAAAAAGACAATCCCAGTTTGGAGAGGCATCCCTCCTAATCCAGCCCTGTCTAGGCTTTCTTTCTAAAGAGGGGGAGGGGGGAAGCTATATCATGGAGAAACACCTGTGAAGGTCAAAGCCCAGAAAAACAGGCCAAATAAGAAATAAAGATTTAATTCTAATATTACAGAATGCTTTTCCTCCCCCACCCAAACCCTCATACCAAAACCAAAAGAGAAAAAGCCAACTATCCAAATAAGCAGATATATAACAGGGATCCAGTATAATAATAGAATTACAGCTGAAAAAGCCATGGACTCTCTGAAGAGAAGTATTGAGGGAAGCCCACAGTCAATAAGGGACAAAAAACAAAGATAATGGAGGAACTTGAAGCTTCTGACACTTATTAAACACAGCTCACCTCCTGGCCAGTCTAACAGATCCACATAGTAAATGCTTACTTACCTCTTCCTACTTCCCAGTACCAAATGGTGAACTTTCAACAAAAAGAAGACATGCCTAAAGACAAGAAAGAATAGTGTGAAAAAACAAAGAAAGCACCAGAACCAAACTCAGATATTACAGATGTTGGAATTATTAGATAGGGAACTTAAAATAACTATGATTAATATGTTAAGAGCTCTAATAGAAACAGTAAACTATATGCAAGAAAACATGAGCAATGTAAGCAGAAAGAAACTAAGAAAGTATCAAAAGCAAGTGCTAGAAGTAAAAATAAATAAATAAATAAATAAAAACCCACTAACAAATAAATGGTTTTGGATGAGCTTATCAGTAGAATAATATAGCGGAGGAAAGAATCAGTGAGGTGGAACCTCACCTTAACATGTTTGAAAAAATAGTACTCATGGAAAGTATATTCTCAGATCACAGCAGAATTAAACCAGAAATTGATAACAGAAATTAAGCTGGAAAATTCCCAAATATAGAAATTAATTAAAGAGCATACTTTTAAATAACACATGAGTCAAAGAAGAAGTCTCAAGAAATTTGAAAATAATTTAAATGATAATGAAAATACAATTTATCACAATTTGGGGAATTCAGCAAAAACAGTGCTTAGAGGGCAGCTTACAACCTTAAGTTTCCACTTTAGGAATGTAGAGAAAGGAAGCAATTTAAGCCCAATGCAAGCTAAAGAAATAATACAGACTAGAAATTGAATACAGGAAACCAGTGAGAACAATTATTTTTAAAAGTTTGTTTTAGGGGCGCGGCTGGGTGACTCAGTGAAGCATCTAACTTTGGCTCATGTCACAGTCTCATGGTTCATGAGTTTGGTGGGGCCCCACATCGGGCTCTCTGCTCTCAGCAATAGAGCCCACTTCAGATCCTCTTTCTCCCTCTCTCTGCCCCTCCCCTTCTTGTATGCACACTGCCCCCCCCCCAAAAAAAAATAAAAAAAATTTAATTCTAAATTTGAAAATCTAGATTTTTTTTTTTTTTAATTATCAAGTTAGTTAACATACAGTGTAGTCTTGGCTTCAGGAGTAGAACCCAGTGATTCATCACTTACATATAACACCCATTGCTCATCCCAACAAGCGCCCTCTCTAATGCCCATCACTCATTTGCCCCACCCTCATCAACTCTGTTTGTTCTCTGTATTTAAGAGTCTCTTATGGTTTGCCTCCCTCTATGTTTTTATCTTATTTTTCCTTCTTTTTACCTATGATCATCTGTTAAGTTTTTCAAATTTCACATATGAGTGAAATTATGTGATACTAGTCTTTCTCTATTTCACTTAGTATAATACCCTCCAGTTCCATCCATGTTGTTGCAAATGGCAAGATTTCATTCTTTCTCATCACTTAGTAGTATTCCATTTTATATATACATATGTACACACACACACACACACACACACACACCACATCTTCTTAATCCATTCATCAGTTGTTGGACATTTGGGCTCTTTCCATAATTTGGCTGTTGTTGATAGTGCTGCTATAAACATTGGGGTGCATGTGCCCCTTCGAATCAGCATTTCTGTATCATTTGGATGAATTCCTAGTAGTGCAATTGCTAGGTCATAGAATAGTTCTATTTTTAGTTTTTTGAGGAACCTCCACACTGTTTTCCAGAGTGGCTGCTCCAGTTTGCATTCCCACCAACAGTGCAGTAGTGTTCCCCTTTCTCCACATCTTGCCAACATCTGTTATTGTTTGAGTTGTTAATTTTAGCCATTCTGACAGGTGTGAGGTGGTATCTCATTGTGCTTTTGATTTGTTATTTCCCTGATTGAGTATCTTTTCATGTGTCAGTTGGCAATCTGGATATCTTCTTTGGAAAAGTGTCTATTCATGTCTTTTGCCCATTTCTTCATGGGATTATTTGTTTTTTGGGGTATTGAGTTTGGTAAGTTCTTTATAGATTTTGGTTTCTAACCCTTTATCTGATGTCCTTTGCAAATATCTTCTTCCATTCCGTCGGTTGCCTTTTAGTTTTGTTGATTGTTTCCTTTGCTGTGCAGAAGCTTAAATTTTTTTTTTAATGATTTTTTTTAACGTTTATTTATTTTTGAGACAGAGAGAGACACAGCATGAACGGGGGAGGGTCAGAGAGAGGGAGTCACAGAATCCGAAACAGGCTCCAGGCTCTGAGCTGTCAGCACAGAGCCCGATGCAGGGCTCGAACTCACAGACCGTGAGATCTGACCTGAGCCGAAGCCAGCCACTTAACCGACTGAGCCACCCAGGCGCCCCTTAAATTTTTTTTTTTAATTAAAAAAACTAAAAACTTGATCTAGGGAAAATTCAGTAAAATTGATAAATATCTAGCCAGGCTAATAAAAAAAAAAAAGATGAAGAACACAAATTACCAATATTAGAAATCAAAGCTTGAAGATTGCCATAATCCCCATGGGCATTAAGAGGTAATAAAAGAATACTGTGAAAAATTTTAGACCCATAAGTTAATAACTCAGATGAAATAGACCAATTTTTTGAAGGAGATAGATTATCAAAACTTACACAAATAGAAATAGATAATCTGAATAGATCTATCAATGTATCTATCTTAATCTATTAAGACCAAATCAATAATTTGAAAATTAATAATTAAGAAATAATTTCTCAAAGAGCATCAGGACTAGATGCATTCACTAGTGAATTCTACCAGATACAACTCATTTATAAGATAATCCATTTAAAAAATGGGCAAAAGATCTGAAAAGACATCTCACTAAAGATAATGATGGTAAGTAAATAAGCCTAATGAAAAGATGCTCAACATCATTTGTCCCTAGTGAATTGCAAAATGAAATAATAAGATACTACTATACATCTTTTAAAATGGCTAATGTTAAAACATACATAAAACTGCTGATTTCTAATAAGGACATAGAACAACAGGAACTCTTCATTGGTGGTGGTAAATAAAAATGGTACAGCCACTTTGGAAGACATTTTGGCAATTTCTTGCAGAGCTAAACAGAATCTAAACATACAATCCAACAACCACATTCCTAGGAATTTAATTTACTATGCTAATTTAAAAACTACATCCACACAGAAACCTGCACATGAAAGTTCATAGCAACTCTAGTCATAATGGCCCAAAACTGGAAGTAACTATGACCCTTCAGTAGGTGAATAAACAAACTCAAGTACATCAATACGATAGGTTATTATTCAGTGATAAAAAGAAATAAGCCATAAAACCACAAAAAGACATGCATGTATTTTGAATGCATATTTCTAGGTGATAGAATAAGATTGAAAAGTCTGCATAGGGTATGACTCCAATTTTGACACTCTGGAAAAGGCAAAACTCTAGCAGTGGTAAAAAGATCAATAGGTGCTAAGAATCAGGGAAGCTCAGGATATTTATAAAGGTGCTAAACTATTCTGTTGATAATGTAATTGTGGTTACATGACATTATACATTTGTCCACACCCATAGCACCCACAGTACAGAGTAAATCTTAATGTATGTAATTTTTGTCTTATGTATGTAATTAAAAAAAAAACACATCATTTAGAAAGTTGGGGGATCCCAGAATGAAATACAGACTGTGACAAAACAATCTAACTTTATTACAAACTCATGAAACAGCCTCACTGAAGATGAGGCCAAAGGTGCTGATCTAAGTAAATTTGGAAATAGGTGAAATCTGTAAGGGTAGAGGCAACAGAAACTGCATAGTAGTGTACTTGAGTTAATAAAGTTGTTTCCCATGAGGATAAAGTTGTTAACTGTACCAGCTTAACAATTCTGATATTTCCATATGTGTATACTGAAATTGAACAAGTAAGTAAATGAATAGTGGATGGTTGGAGTGGGAGTTTTCAAGTAAGAAAGAGGAGGAAGTTAAATGAATCATGCAGTAATGAATTAGAGTTGGAGATACTAGAAAGAACTCATCTTTACCTTATTATAGACACAGATGATTATATGTAGAAATACTTATAGATATGGGTATATACACATTTGGTATACACATGTATTTTTCTGCTCTGTCAGCTGAGAAGGCCTAAAGGCAACAACACTCCAGTAGCAACAAGCTCACCTAGTTCCCAGATCTTGGTTTGTAGTACCATTGTCCAGTAAGAGGAACTAGAGCTCCTTGGAGAAATGGCTGATTCTAGGATTGATGCAGAAGTATACAAAATGAGCATGGGCCATTTTATAGTGCTAGTAAGCAAGTGTTCAAATATACATGCATGTGTGCACGTGCTTATGCACACACACACGATTGTATATCAAAGTGGCATAGGAAGCAATTGAAAGTTTCCAATGGCCAAAACTTGAATGATTTGAGCAATAAAATAAATAATGTAGTATTGGATTATAGCCCAAAATATAAAATAAATATCCATGAGTCCATATAGAATGTAAATAAATGATTGAATAAATAAATGGGGAAGAAGAGACACAGTGCCCTAGCAGAGGAATTCCACTCTGCCTTGAAGGAAGTAGAGTGTAACTCCCCATTCCTTAAGTGTGCACTGGGCATAGTGACTTAATTCCAACAAGTACGGTATGGAATAGGTGGAGGCACCTGAAAAACACTACCTCAACCAGGTGATCAAGGATAGCATTCACATTGATAAGTCGTGTTGATAGTATATACCCTTGATATAATGTGATATAAATGTTATTTTTACTTCTTTGGACCTCAGTGCCCATAACCCCAGCCATCATGAAAACAACAACACACAAATAGTAATTGAGGAATACTGTACAACATACCTGACCAATACTCCTCAGAATTGTCAAGGTCATCAAAACAAGGGAAATCTGAGTAAGAGTCTAAGGAAACATGAGTCATCATAGCTAAGAAGAGCCAAAGCAGACAGGAGTACTAAACGTAATGTGGTATCATGGGTGGGATCCTGGAACAGGAAAAGGACATTAGTTAAAACCTAAGGAAATGTGAATAAACTACAGACTTTGGTTAACAAATGTGTATCAACATTGGCTCATTAATTATACAAATTTACCATACTAATGTGAGATGTTAATAATAGTGAAAAACAGGTGTTGGTTATATAGCAACTCTGTACTATCTTTGTAATTTTTCTGTAAATTTAAAGCTGTTATAAAATAAAAAGTTTATTTCAAGAAAAAGTTCCATTTTATATGTCTTAAAAATATAAACTATATTGTCAGAAAGTATCAAGTTGCTGGGATTCAGGATGGAAAGAAGGAAAAATTATGAAGAGGCATGAGAAAAGTTCATTATCTTGCGTTTGGTCCTGGTTTCACAGTTGTATTTATATGTCAACATCAAATTCTACACTTCACATATTTGCAGTTGATTTTATGTCAGTTATATTCATTAAAGCTTTTTTTAACAAATAGGGAACAAACAGAAAAAAAGTAACAAAATAATAGACCTAAAGCCAATTATATCAATAATTGCAGCAAATGTAAATGATTTAAACAAGACTCAGCTAGTGTTATATATAAGAAATTGACTTTAAATATATTGATATAGTGTTTAAATGCAAAAGACTGGAGGGAAAGATATGCCATACAAATACTATTTGGTAAAATTTGTGTTGGCAGTATTAATATCATACAAAGTTGACTTCAAGAAAATTAGCCAGGATTAAGAAGGGATATTTATAATGCTCAAAGTGTCCATTTGGTAAGAAGATAAAACAATCCTAAGTATATATGAATCTAATAACAGAGTTTCAAAATACATGAAGCAAAAACTAATATACTGAAAGGAGAGAAATACGAAAATCTACAAAGTTGAAGACTTCTTTAATCTTCTCTCAGTTATCTATGGAACAGTTAAACCAAAAATCTGAAAGAATATAGAAGACTTGAAAAACACCATCAATCATATTGACCTAATTGACATTTATAGTATACTTAACAATTATAAAAGACACTCTTTTCAAATGTTCATGGGACATTCACCATCAAAGACCATATTCTTGGTCATAAGACAACAATTTAAAAATTTAAAAGAATTAAAAATCATGTTCTGACTATAATGGAATTAATTAGAAATCAGTAAGAGAACTAGATACCAGGGAAATTTTTCAGATACTTGGAAATTTAAACAATACACTTCTAAATAATCCTAGGTATTATCCCAAAAAAAGTAGAGGGAAGGAAAAAAGATAAGAGCAAGAATCAATGAAATTAAAAACAGAAAGAATGGTAGAGAAAATCAATGAAAACAAGAGGTGGTTCCTTTAAAAAAATACTTAGAATGTTTTTGCCAGATTTACCAAGGAAAGTAGGCAAATTACCACTACCAAAAATGAAAGAGGGGATATAACTACAGATGCCACAGACATTAAAAGGGTAATAAAGAGATTTGAAACATTGTATTCACATAAATTTGACAACTTAGTTGAAATAGACCAATTGGTGAAAAACAAACTACCAAATTCACCGAAGATGAAATAGACAACTGAATAGTACCATATCTATTAAAGAAATTGAATTGGTATTTTTAGCCTTTCAAAAAAGAACTCATGGCCCAGATAGTTTTCCTGACAAATTCTACCAAATATTTAAGGAAAAAAATGATACCACCTTTTTGCAGTCTCTTCCAGAAAATAGAAGACAGAATACCTCTCAACTTGTTTTATGCCCTCATCCTTAACCTGATATTAAAATCATTCAAAAATGGTAATGAAATTAAAATTTGAAAATATTTCTTATAAACATATACACAGAATTCTCAAGAAGTATTCATAAGTTGAATCCAGCAATATATAAAAAGAATAGTACATTAAGACCAAGAGGTATTTATCCTGGGGATTCAAGCCTGGTTCAATATTTGAAAATTAATCAGTAACTGTAATCTATCATATTAATAGACTAAAGAAGTAAAACCATATGATCATTACCAATAGATGCTAAAAAAGCATTAGATAAAATTAACATCCCTGTAAGGTAAAAATACCTAGCTGGGAATACAAAGAAACTCCTTATCTCAATAAGGGGCAATTAAAAAAATGTCAACAGCTGACATAATAAATGATGAAAACCTAAATGTTTTCTTTCTAAGATTGGGAATAGGGCAATGATGTCCACTCTTGATACTCTTTTGTTCAACATTATTACTAGAAGTCCTAGAAATAAAACAATCTGTTCAAAGATGACATGATTGCCTTCATAGAAAATCCTAAGAAATCTACAAAAAGACTCATAAAACTAATAAGTGCACGTAGCAAGGTTGCAATATACAAGGTTAAAATATGAAAATAAGACCTATTTCTATACACTAGCAGTGAACAATTGTAAACATTTTTTTAAAGTACATTTACGATAGCTCCAATTTAAAAAATGGTATGTAGGTATAACAAAATATGTGCAGGATCTAAATGCTTAAAACTTTAAACACTAATGAAAGAAATCAAAGACCCAAGTATCATTAAGAGATACATTATGACCATGGATTGAAAACTCATTGAGATGGCATTTCTCTCAATAAACACAATCTTTTTTTTTTAAATTTTTTTTAACGTTTATTTATTTTTGAGAAGAGAGAGACAGAGCATGAACAGGGGAGGGTCAGAGAGAGAGGGAGACACAGAATCTGAAACAGGCTCCAGGCTCTGAGCTGTCAGCACAGATCCTGACGTGGGGCTCGAACTCACGGACCACGAGATCATGACCTGAGCTGAAGTCGGACACTTAACCGACTGAGCCACCCAGGCGCCCCTCAATAAACACAATCTTAATAAAGTCCCAGCAAGATTATTTTTGTAGGCATAGACAAACTTAAAATACATATGAAAGGTTAAGGAAGTCTAACAGTCAAAACAAAAAAAAAAAGTTGGAAGATTTACCCTATCTGGCTTAAGACTTACTCAAAAGCTACAGTAACCAACATAGTAGGGTATTGATGAAAGAATTGACACATCAAATCAGTGGAACAGGACAGAGTCCAGAATAGACCCCGACAAATATATTGTTAATTGATTTTTGACAAAGCTGCAAAGTAATTCAGTTGTGAATGGATATATAAATTGTAAATCCATACACTGGAATACTATTCAGTAATAAAAATCAGTCAACTATTGAAACACAACATGGATGAATCTTAATTGTTATATTGTGCTAAATGAAAGAAGCCAGTCTTAAAAGGTTGAATACATTTATAAAATACAGGAATCCATTTATTTTAAAAAATTTTTTATAAATGTTTATTTTTATTTTTGAGAGGGAGAGAGAATGAGTGGGGGAGGAGCAGAGAGAGAGAGAGAGAGAGAGAGAGAGAGAGAGAATAAGTGGGGGAGGGGCAGAGGGATCTGCATTAACAGCAGCAAGCCTGATGCAGGGCTTGAACTCACGAACTGTGAAATCATGATTTGAGCCAAAGTCAGATACTCAACCAGCGAGCCACCCGGGTGCCCCATGAATCCATTAAAACATTTTGTGAAAGGCAAAACTGTTACCCTAAAACCTTTATTTGAATAGCAGAGGTCATGGTCATATTATGTGCCCTCTATGTGGAACAAATAACATCATTTATGTATCGAGTATGCTTCCATGTGTTTCTTTTAACCTCGAAACTCTGACGTGTAAAGTTATGCTTGGCCTCAGCATGACTGTAAACCTAAAGGTAGACATTGAAATCACATGGCTATAAGGTGACCGACCATCTAAAGGGAAACATTCTAATAGCAGATTTTTAGACTCGAGACAGTATATCCAAGAACTAATTCTTTTATTCGCACTTCCTCATCTTTGTTTGAAAAATGCTGCATTTGAAAAAAATCTTTACTTCTTTTGGTAATCACTGTTGTGCAGTACGAAGGAGCTCTGATCTAGGAGCCAGAAGACTTAAGTGACTTTGGGCAAGTGACTTCGTGTTTAGAAGTTTGTTTTCTCATCTTAAAATAAAGTTAATAACACCTGTCCTGCCTACTTAATTTGTAAAGATCTGATAAGCCAGTGGAAACCATTTTATATGTTGTAAAGTAATTTGTAAATGTAAGCTTTCATTAGTATTATTAAATATAAGGAAAAAACCCCCAGGATTTTGTGGTATCTTTAGATAATCAAAGGAGATTCAACTCTGAAAATTGTTATGATCTCAAAAATTAATGCAGAATGAATAATAAGGACTTTGTAACCTCAAAGTTGATTACTCCGGTTTTATTATCACACGTTATTTAAATTATTACTAGAGTATAAAATATGCTCTTGTATCAAATTTGGAGTACAGCGCTAGACATCTTAGTACAAATTAAAATTCTGAAAATACCGTCAGGATGAAATACGAGCAATATACTTAAGATTAATTTGAATTATGAAGGAATTCTGTTTTAGTTAAAGCTGTAGTTGTTTCCTTCTATCAGTAGATGCCAGTAGAGTTCTTCTTTTTAATAAAAGTCAAATTGCCTAAGTACTTCCATAGCAACAACTTCCTGGTCACATTACCATATATAGGAACATGCTCTGCAGACTAAAGGTTCTACTTTCTATAAGGACTTGGTAACAAATGGAAACAGTTTTATTGAAGAAAAAAAAAAAAAGCCCAGATTTCATCACTAGATGAAGCTTATTTCCCCTTCCTCCTCCTCTGCTTATTTTGCTGTAAGCATTATGCGTTGTTTTAAATAAATTAATCTTAGTGTTCTAGTTAGGAATCTGGATCATCTGTACTAAACTTGAGCAAGGTTGAATATGCCTAGCTAAATATTAAAAATGAATATGGTGAGACAATTGTTAGGATTAACTTGTGCATTTGGCAAGGGAATACCATGAGTATGATATTTTGGAAGGTTAATGTGTCAGAGATGAGTGATTGAAAGAAATGACTGGAAGTAGAGAAAACAAATTATTTTAGAAATCAACATTTGCACTAATAAAAATGACACCCAGAGAATGAACAGAATTTAGTAACAGACTGAATATACAGAAAAAAGAGTTCAGTGACATTGCATAAACAAAATTAAAACATTTTCAAGTATTTGATTTTTATGCAGACCTTCAATTTGTTAAGAATGAATGCTTTCTTCAACGTATTTATTGAGTCTGCAGTATATGTATTACATTTATGAATTCAAGTGACTCACAATTTGAGACATAAATTTACAAACAGCAAGTTTTAACACAAAGATTTAAGATTGGTGGAAACAGGTGAGAGTGATTTATTTTCTAGGAAATATGTGGGAAAACTCAGTGAAGAGGTGACAATCAGAGTGGTCCTCGAGGATGAATAGAATTTCTCCTAAGATAGTAAGTCAGAGAATTCACGAAGTTCATCTCCTTCTGCCCCTATAGTCCTTCCATACTCTAAGGTGTTTATTAAAGACTGCAGAAACTTGTTCAGTGTCTGTTTTGTGTAAAGTACTGTCAGCTGTTAATAAGTTATCTATTCTTGTACACACATATTTACACAGAAAGCTGAAAATGTTGAAAGTTTAGTCCTATAGATCCTGTTGGCCATTTGTTTACATTGATACTAATTTTATTACACAAGACAAAGTGTACACAAAGGAGCTGTTACTTGGCAAAATTCATTAGTCAGTTTTTCGTGGATATGTGTATGTGTTGTCCTAATTTGATTACGTTATTGCTCCTACTTATTCTATTTATTATGATTGTTCCTATCCTATTAAGCAGTTGGCAGGAAATCTGGACTAACATATTTTTTTTTAATTTTTTTTTTAACATTTATTTATTTTTGAGACAGAGAGAGACAGAGCATGAACAGGGGAGGGGCAGAGAGAGAGGGAGACACAGAATCTGAAACAGGCTCCAGGCTCTGAGCTGTCAGCACAGAGCTGGACACAGGGCTCAAACTCATGGACCGCGAGATCATGACCTGAGTCGAAGTCGGATGCCCAACCGACCAAGCCACCCAGGCGCCCTGGACTAACATATTTTTAGTTAGATTCTTCTCTCTCCCAAGGAGAAAAGCATATAGATTTCTCATCCTTTAATTAGTGTCAAAAGGCAAGTACTCAAAATCATCATTAAATGCCACAGGTTACTTTGTTTCCTGCAAATAGACAGTTGCAAATTTTATTTACTTTTAATCAAATGAGTTGTTTCTAAGTCAGACCTAATTAGGGATCAGGTAAGCAGTAGTACTCAGTGTTTAGTTTTAAAAATTAACCGTGTTTCCGTAATCTAGAAGGAATTTGTTTTCTCAGTTGAAATGTCTTGTTGTGGCTGATTTTATATCACTGTAAATCTTATATTTTGTTCCTTTTTTTCAAATTTTAGAATGTTTTAAAATGTACTGCTGATAGGGCACTTGTCAGCAGATTGTCAGTTTGATAAGCAGTAGTCCCATACTTCGTTTTTGTAGTTCCTGTATATATTAGACTTAAGTCAATGAGTTAGCAACATTCAGTTCTTTGTTTTAAATGCTAGTTCAAATTTTTCTTAGTTAAAACACATGTCATATAGTTGTTTTGCAGAAGTTTTTAATATTCATTTTATATGAGTTTTTGATGAAAAGTTAGCTGCTTATAAGGATTCATAAAATCTGTACATTAGCTGATTTCCTGGAAACCACACACAACCTTTTTAACCTATTATATTTGGAAAGTGGTTTGGCCTTGAATTGTTTGCATAGGGTTGTAATACATGTTTAACTAGTTTTCCTTTTTAAAAATTTTTTTCAGTCTGTATATAAAGCCTTACATTTAATGTTGTCATTAACCTATTTATTAATATTAAACAGTCTTAAGTATAAAATATTTCGGGCTGCTATCGCAAGGCTTTAAAGTCCCCATCTTTAGTTGAAATGAAGAATTTTGCTAAGAAAGGCTCAGTAATGTACTGTTTTATATTAACAGGAAACAGAACAGCAGTAGTGGTTTGAATACCCTGCAAACAGGAAGTTTGACACTTGCATAGCTCTTAGCTTCTGTGCAAGAAGTTGTTGAGCTCCTTCTGGAAATATTTTCAGTTACTTTAAGTAAAGTGCAAATGCACATGAATGGCAGCTTATAGAGAACTACCCTGTAACCAGTATACAGGTACAACTGCTCTTCAGAAATTGGAAGGTTTTGCTAGCCGATTATTTCATAGACATTCTAAAAGTACTGCACATGATCAGAAAACAACTCTGGAAAATGACAGCCTTCATTTCTCTGAACATACTGCCTTATGGGACAGATCAAGTAAGTTTTTTTTTTTTTTTTAATGATACATTTTTAACTAGAAGCTAAAATACTAATTGGAATTTTAGAATCAAACATAAAGAGCAATGTTTTGTTTGTCTTTTTATGATTTGCACAAGGACATTTTGCAGGATGAAGTTGCAAAATTCCACAAAAACTTGATTATAAGTTGAACTGAATTGTGTAGTTCATTGTTTTGTTTTATATCTGACCACTAAGTGAGTATCAATAGGAAATCTTTCTACAAAATTATTATCATCTCTAGGGTATGTTACTGTTTTTTTGTTTTTATTTTTCTTATATAAAAGTGAAGAGCCTAAACTTTAGAAATAATAATCAGGTTATTTTTAAAAAATTGTTTGGGTTCATAAGTCCTAAATTTCAAAGGTCAGAAGACTTGAATTTATAATTCAAGTTCTATTATGTTTACTATTTTTTATTTTTAAATGCACGTGTGAAAGTGACTTCAGTTTCACAAGCAGGATTTCTAATACAAAAGCATAGTATAATTATTCGGTGTGAAATCTTATATTTATAACATTAGAAATATCAAAAGCTTTTATAATTATATTTTATGTTACTTATAATTACGGTTAAAGGAGGAAAAAGTTGTTTATGCATACATCACATTCTTTCCAGGCATGTTAAAATGTTTGGACTTGCTGCTTTGCTAAAATGGTGATATGTAACCATTTTTGGTGGCGTGCACTTTTAAAAGATAAATTTCACGTATAAACAATACCAGTGCCTCCATTCCACTTCTCACCTTGGACCCTCCCCAAGGTATTTTTGTCATTGTGATTAAAGGAACAATAGAATTACCCTTGGTAGCCTTGCCCTTTTTGGTGTGTTTGTTAATCAGATAGCACTAGGTTTTGCCCTTTTCTGTTTGTATATTCCATAGCAGTCTAAAAACACAGTTTAAAAAGACAAAACAAACCAAGAATGCTTTACAAAATTTACTCCCTATTTTTTACAGTACCTTCATAGTTCTATAGAAGCTTATTTGAATTATTTATTTACTACATCAGAATTTTTTACCTTCTTGGAGCTGTTTTAGGGAGAAAGTAAAGAACATATATATGTAAAATTTTTCTTATTCTAAAGGTTTTGTTTATAATTAATCCTTACCATATAGCAGGTGGATAGGTGAGGAATCTCAAATATCTTCAAGTCAATGAACTGTTAACTATTGAAATAATACTACATTATTAAAATTTACCATGCAACAGAAGTTTGTTATTCATTCAACTTGCCCTATTCTGTTAAATTGCAATCTCCTAGGTCCTTTTGGAAATCTTGCATTTTAAGACCTTTTAATTAAATGTTCAATGAAGAATGAGGACACTACTGAATTAGTTTCTGTTTCACTGATACCTACTCATCCAAATAGTGGGTGTTTAGTAAATGTATCTCAAATGAATGAATATCACAGGCTTGTAATAATTAAAAGTTATGTTTGAACTGTACTGTCACTATATTTTTTTAATGTATGGGGCCTGATGTTTTCTGAAACACATTTTAAAACCTGGCAATTGAAGATAACATCATGAGCCATGATTTCTTTTAGAAAAAGCAGACTGATAAAATGCTGTTAACATTTTTCTTTATTATGATGTCACAAAATAAACTAGTATTCTTGTACACAAGTAAAATTATATGCAGATCTCATAGCCCTGCAAATAATAGGCATACTTAAAGAGTAACTGTATCCATTAATCAAGTATTCTTCTACTTTCTTCTTTCATATCCCCAAAATAATCAAAACAGACACAATACTGTTGTATGTTTAATGATGAGTGCAGTAAACATGGAGCTCTAGTCTTCTACTATGGAATGTGTTGATATAGAGGAGAAAACACTGATACAACAGAAAAAGAGGAATCCTATCATTTCAAAATTCCAAGGTTTATTTTTGTGCTGAAAACACCAATTATCATTTACAGAGTGAGTTATGGAAGGAATTTTGACTATATGGGTTTTTATGAAAACCACATTCTTCAAAGCTACTCAAAGCATTCTACTTGTATGACTTGTTTGACAAGGAAAAGGAATGTACTATCTACTGATAACAAACACTCTGAATATGCTTGTTCCAACAGTGCTATTTTAAGAAATCAGCTAAGCACAGAAACTACATGTAATTTTTTAAAAATTAGATGTGTGAACTATTGAGTAAAGGTTAACTACCAATTTAGGTGTTTATGAAATGTAACAAGTTTTAATGCAAGTTTCTTTCTTCTCTAGTGACACTACGTATAGGAAGAAATACAGAATAAAAGCCAAATTGTAGTTTCCAGGTGGTTTAACTGTGTTTCATCTTTTACTACTAAATTAAGTAACAGGAATTCCTGTTTGATGGCATAAATATTTAACAGCTGATGCCATCCACATATAAGTACATGTTCAAAAGAAAAAAAAAACATGGAGGAATTCTGCTTTTTGTTCTGACTCCGAATGAATGGGAATATTGACATTCATTGAATTCTCTTTGTAGCAAATGTATTATGGTTAGCTTTTAATCTTCCTTTGATCATAAATGGTGTATCGAATTATATAATGCTGAACTTGATTGAAGTTTTCGCGTTTTAAATCTTAGACTTTATACACTTAATGAATGTCTAATAACAACATTTAAAGGACTGAATAGGTAAATACCGTCAAACACTTTACTTATTCTCCTTTCCCATTAACTGACAGGCTATTTTTTCTGGTAGATACAAATCCATGAGTGAATCTTAGATTTAAATACCATATTAAACAAATAAGCAATTTTGCATATGGATTTCTTCAGGTAGAGTAAGATAACTAAAGTGGTTTATCAGACCACCTTATCTAGTCAGTTTTACCTTTCCAGTGCTCATACAATCTTCAAGATGATTCACTTTCATATTTATTTCTTAGGCCACTGAATCTGTGTCATTGTAACTTCTAAGCTAGAGGACCTTCCGCATTATCCTTTTATCTACTTTTTCCATCTGTAACTATTCCATAAGCTTCTTGGTAGTAATCCATTTTTATTTATTTGGCAAACTTTTTTAATTTCTTTTTTTTTTTTGAAGTTTATTTATTTTTGAGAAAGAGAGAGACCGAGCAGAGATAGGGCAGAGAGAGTGAGAAAGAGAGAATCCCAAGCAGGCTCCACACTGTCAGTGCAGAGCCCTGCATGAGAGTCAATCCCACGACACTGAGGTCATGACCTGAGCCAAAATCAAGAGTCAGATGTTTGATCCAGCCACCCAGGCACCCTTTGGCAAATGTTTCTGAGGATTTACTATCTCATAGTCTAAACATGCTCTAAGAAAAATAAGATCTAGTTCTTACCCTCCAAAACAAGAGTAGGAAGAGCATACATACGAACAATATTTAAGGTATAGTGAAAAGGTCACTTAAAAATGTATAAGTAGCTTAATGTGGAGCTTAGTGTAAGAAGAAATTAACATGAGGGGAGATGGGACCTTCAAGAATATAAAGAATGAATTGAATTTGGAGACTCAAAGAAGGAGGAAAGATTATTTTAAGAAAATAAACAACATACACAAATAAGTGAAAACATGAACATTTAGGATTTACTTAAAAGACATAGTAAGATATTGTCCGGAAAGGTAGTCTGTAGATCTGATCTTTGAAATCCATTAGATATTCAGAATTTTGGACTAAATTCTAATAGTGAGGAGCTAATACAGTTTTTTTTTTTAAGTGGAAAATAATATGTATGCAATCTTTTGTTAAAAGAGCCTAAAGAATTTGCTTTTTAACTTGCCTAATAAAGGAGAAGTTAACTTGCTAACTCTACTACAAGGAAATGTATTTGGATACTATACATATTCTGTTTGAGCTGGGCAGTTAATTAGAACCAAGACTTTTGGTCACTACATGAACATGGTAATGAATAGTCAGACAGTGGATTCCCTTTATAATAACAGTGCTTATTTAAGGTGTTTCTTCTACCTGGAATTCCTTTTCCTTTCTTCTACCAATGGTGGGATCTGCTCGTACTTTTAGACCCTGCTCAAGTACTATCCCTGTAACAAAATCACAAAGCATTCTATTCCTCTGTTTTTCACTCTATTAGAATTCATAATCTCTTCCTATGTTCTCATATTATCTTATACTCACTTAAAATACGGTTTATTTTATAGATTTTAAATTATATTACCTTAGTCCTTAGGTTACGTATCTCCCCTATTTGAACTCCTAGAAGGCATGAATTTGTCAATTTATTTTTGGTATCGCCAGCATAGTTCTCAATAAACATCGAGTTTTTTGTTAGATTGCCATCAGATATCACCATGGCCTTACACTAACGGGCTTTCTCTAATTTGTTCTATTGTGATCTTTGCAGTTTTATCTCAAAGACCTGTGGTCATTAACCAGAAGCAGTAAAATGCTGACCTGGATCTGGAAAATATTACATGCCAGAGGCACTAAACTTTTCACTGTTACCTGTGTATTTTGATCACGATTGTTTATATGAATTTGAGTAATCAGCAGCCCTTTATACTAAATTAATCGGGATATTAAATGATTTAAAATTAGAAAATGTTTCCATGGACTATTTGGCAGTGCCAAATAGTGTAATAACATAAAAAGTAGCTTTTACTTGCTTGTAAGAATATTTGCAAGAATAGCCATTCTACATGGTTAGGGAAAAAGGAAGGTTAAGTATATATTCTAGGTAATGTCTTGCTACTCAGAGTGTATTAGCAATCCAACAGTATCAGCATCACCTGGGAGCCTGTTAAGGCAGACTTTCAGGCCTATCAAACCTACTGAGTCAGAATCTGCATTTTAACAAAATTACCCAGCTGATTCATATGCACATTAAAGTTTGAGAGACACTTTTCCCCTAGTAACATTTTAATCTGATTGCCAAATAATATATCTTCACTGGAGAAAATTTGCAAATCTTAGGAAAGAAGAAAGGAAAAAGTAAAAATCACACGATCCCACCAAAAGATAATCACTGCTAACATCTTTTGTGTATATAGTCTTGTGATAGATACACAAGATATATATATATATATATGTATACACACTATATATATCTTGTGTATCTATAGTCTATTTGGTGCATAGATAAACAAATTTCTACCAGCCCCTAAATTTGGATCATTTAGCATACAGTGTTTGATAACATCTTTGCTAATCACACAGAGGTGTTCCACAAGGGCGACCGGGTGGCTCAGTTGGTTAATCATCTTACTCTTGATTTCAGCCCAGGTCATGATCTCACCGAGGTGAGATCCACCCAGTGTGGAGCCTGCTTAAGATGCTAAGGTTCTCTCTCCCTCTACCCTCGACCCACCTCAGAAAAAAAAAAAAAAAAAAAGAGTTGTTCCACAATATCTTTTAAGATGGCTGTTTTGTATTCAGTTGTAAGAATACATCACAATTTATTTAACATATCACTGGTCATCGAGATTGTTTTTAATTTTTTGCTATTATATAAAAAATGCTGTAATAAATATCCTTATAGCTAAATCTTTGTGTATGTTATTTTTATATTTTATAGGACAAATTTAGAGAAATGTTATGACTATTTTAAGGCTTTTGTATTAAATTAATTGCACCCTAAATGTACATGTAATATATCCTTTTGGAGTTAAATTTGTTTCAATGTTCAGAGAAGACATTTAAAATCCCTAGTATAATTTTCTGGCACATCAAGCATGCTTTATTTTCTCCTTTATTATTAGTGTTTATCAGATTTTTCCACTTTTCAAAGCTGGTCAGTTATTAGTAGCAAACAGTCTGAGAGACATATTTTATTTATTTCTTTTAAATGTTTATTTTTGAGGCGTGTCTGGGTAACTCAGTCAGTTAAGCATCCGACATCGGCTGAGGTCTTGATCTTGTGGTTGGTGGGTTTGAGCCCCACATTGGGTTCTCTGCTAATAGTTCAGACAGAGCCTGGATCCTGCTTCAGATTCTGCGTCTCCTCTCTCTGCCCCTCCCCCACTTGCTCTCTGTCTTTCTCTCTGTCTCTCAAAAATAAACGTTAAAAAAATGTTTATTTTTGAGAGAGAAAGAGAGCATGAGCGGGGGAGGGGCAGAGAGCGAGGAAGACACAGAATTTGAAGTAGGCTCCATGCTCTGAGCTGTCAGCACAGAGCCAGACACGGCGCTCAAACTGGTGAACCACATGACCTGAGCGGAAGTCAGACACTTAACCCACTGAGCCACCCAGGCTCCCCATGAGAGACATGTTTTAGTTGCCGAATAGAGCATTATCATTACGTGTTCCTTGGTAATCAGCAGAGTATAACTTAGTTGGGTTGGAGATTCAGTCATATTATAAAGAACATTACATAATTCTGATTGTGCAATATAGCAGTGACTCCTGTCCCTTCACTGCCACATTTCCTGGGTGGAATATTTTCATATACATTATCACATGAAACATTTATTTACTCTCTGCCAGGCATTGTTCTAAGGACACTGCATATATTCGTTTATGTAACCCTTTAAAAAAACCAGCTTTTAATACCTGTTCTGTGAAACCTTTCTACATGTGTGTAAGAAAAACAGGTCTTTGGCTTCTATAGTGAAGATTTGTGTCTTAAGTTTCCTGTTAGATGCAGAGACAGCGTGCTATTATGAGGACCAAGAAAAGCAACAGGCTAGAAAGAGAACTTTGAAAATAAGATGTCCATGTGAAAAGAGCCAGTAAGCTGGAAGTTGGAGTGATGCATTCTCTGAAGGATTGAATATTACTTGCAAGCCCTAAAGTAATGACTGCTTTCAACTATGCTCTTAACTAGTTATGTAACTAGTATGACCCACTTAGGATACAAATAAGGTTTCATCTTTTTAAAAAAATTTTTTTAATGTTTATTCATTTTTTTGAGAGAGAGCGAGGGAGACACAGAATCTGAAGAGGATCCAGGCTGTCAGTACAGAGCCCAATGCAGGGCTCAAACTCACAAACTGTGAGATCATGATCTAGCCGAAGTCGGACGCTTAACCATCTGAGCCACCCACACGCCCCGGTTTCATCTTTTAAATATTCGAATTAATCATTTGCATTCATCTACTCATACTGGTAGGGCTGCTAAGTAGCTTTTCTCTTGGGGTCTCCTTCCAGCCCCCTTCACATCTTGCTAAACTTCTGACAGTTCACTCATTACAGAGAGTCTAATCTTTCTAAAGTGTAGATACAGAGAGGAGTATTTTGATTAGTATATAAGCTAGTGGTCTCATTTTTAGCTTCTGTTGATTTTGCCACTGCCACGTGGTTTTACAGTTCAAAACTGATCCCGAAGGATTTGATGTATACTTGCACTTGATGTGATGACACTGACCCTTGGGGAGATCTTAGTGGTTCTTAAATAGGAGGGTGACCACCCTTTCCAGTGTTATGCTCATCCAAGGAATATACCATAGGATTTAGTTTCCTTAATTTATAATTCTGTGCCTTTTGATCCTGACTTCTATGTCAGGTTGAATGTGTGAGAAGGTTATCTTTTAGTTTAGCCCTTCCCCACCCTGTACCAAAATCAGCCTTCCTCTCTTTTTTTTTTTCTTTAATTTTTTAATATTTATTTATTTTTGAGACAGACAGAGACAGAGCATGAGCAGAGGAGGGGTAGAGAGAGCGGGAGACACAGAATCTGAATCAGGCTCCAGGCTCTGAGCTGTCAGCGCAGAGCCTGAACGCAGGGCTCGAACTCACGAGCTGTGAGATCATGACCTGAGCCGAAGTCAGACGCTTAACCTACTGAGCCACCCAGGTGCCCCAGCCTTCCTCTCTTAAACATCTTTTCCAGGGATAGCAGACTGGTTGTCTGTAACCCAAATGTAGCTCACAGATATGTCTTGTTTGGTCCTCAAGGTATTTTTTAAAATAATTGAATTTGGCACCATTCTTTTATATAAAAATATAAAATACAATGGTTTTAAAACTAGAGATTTCATATTAATATCTGGACTTCATATCCTTGAAATATTAAAGAAGTTGATTTCAGTGGCTTCTTATTCCCATTAAGAACAAATGGGCAGCACTGAATGAATATCCTCTTTAATCAGGATTAATACTAATTTATGCTAACCTTTACTTCTATTGTTTTGCCTGTATGGCCTCTGTAGGCACTTAAATTTGGCCTATAGTGCCTCCATTGTTGAGCCTAAATCACCAACTCACATTCTCTTTTCCTCTTTGATAAAGCTTACTTAGTGTGCCTTCCTACTCATGGGCCACAGATACTATCACTAAAATTCATGAAAGAAATTCTGGTAATTCTGAATCTTAGAAAGAATGGGGTCTAGGTTTTAATCCCTTTCTTTTAGAATCCTTGTTTTATTTTTAATGCGGATCTACTTCCTCCTTCCCTTTAATTAGTTTTGTTTACGATTGGGTATTAGGAAGGAACAGCCTTTATCTCACTCCAAAGGGTTTTTGTTAGATCATTCCCCCAAGCTAATGGATGCCTACCAGCCTTATATTTACATAATTAAGTTGTCCACTAAAGTGATTCTTCCCAGAACATAGAAGACCCGCTTCAAGCCACTGTCTCTACATCCATAGAGAAGCACTAGATAACTTTCTAAAAAACTAAGTATAATTTGTGTATACCATAAACTCACTTGTTATAAGTACAGTTCAATGGTTATTAATAAATTTATAGAATTTTGTAGCCATCATCACATTTCATTTTTAGAATATTTCCATCCCCTCAAAAAGTTCTTTTGTACCCTTCTGCAGTTAGTCTCCACTTCAACCTCAGACAAATCCTGATCTGTTTTGTATCCCTATGGATTTTTGTCCCTACAGATTTTCCTTTTCTGGACATTTTATATAAATGGAATTATACAATATGTAATGCAATCAATTGTTTCTGGCTTCTTGCACTTAGAATAATGTGTTTGAGGTTTATCCATGTTCTAGAACATATCAACAATTTTATTGCTGAATTATAGCATGCTTTATGAAAATAACACATTTTCTTTATGCACTCAGGAGTGTTTTTGGTTATTTGATTAACGTTTCTATAGACATTTGCGTATAAGACTGAGTGGACAAATGCTTTCAGTTCTTTTAGGTAGATATCTAGGAGTAGAATTGCTGGGTCGTTTGTTGAGTTTGTGTTTATTCTTTTAAGAAACTTCCAAATTGTTTTCTTAAGTGGTTTTGCCATTTTACATTGCCACCAGCAATGTATGAGGGCCACATTCTTTACATTCTTGTCAATACTTGATATCATCAGTCTTTTTTTATTATAACCATTCTGTTATACGTGAACTATTGTTTCAGTGTGGTTTCAGTTTGTATTTCCCTAACGATTGATGATGTTGAGCATAATTTCATATGCTCTTATGAGCTGTTCGGGTATCTACTTTGGAGAAATGTGTTTTCAAATCTTTTGCCCACCTCCAAAATTTAGGATTTTTACCTCTTACTATCAAGTCTTGAAAGTTCTTTGTATAGGCTGAACACAAGTTCTCGACCAAATAGATAACTTCCAAGTATTTCCTCTCATTCTATGGCTTGTCTTGTTTTCTTAAATGATCTCTTTGAAGAAGAAAAGTTTGCAATTTAATTAAGTCTAATTTATCATTTTTACCTTTATAGATTGTACTTTTGGTGCCAAATCCTAAGAAATCATTGTCTAACCCAAGGCAATGAAGATTCTTATTCTCTGCTCTCATCTAGAAATCCGTTTTTTAAGTTGTTTTGTATATGATGTGAGATATGGAGTGAAGTTCTTTTTTTTTTTTTTCCTCTTCATATGGTTATCCAATTTCTACTGCACTTTTAATCCAATTTTTAGCATCAGCTATCAGTTTCTTTTAAAAGAATATGCTGGAATTGAGTATTGTGATCCATGAAGATGAAATATTTCTCCATTTAACAGACAGCCTTTAATTTCTATGCAGTTTTCTACTTGTTAGTGAAGAAGTCTTGTTAAAATTGATTTTTTAAAATTTATATTAAAATTCCAGTTAGTTAACAGTGTAATATTAGTTTTAGGTGTACAATATAGTGAATCAGTACTTCCATAAAACACTCAATGCTCATCACAGCAAGTGTGCTCTTAATCCCCATCACATTTTTTAGTCATCCTCCCACCCACCATGGTTACTCTGGTAACCATCAGTTTGTTCTCTATAAGTTGAGAGTCTAGTTCTTAGTTTGCCCTCCTATCTTTTTTCCTTTTGCTCATTTGTTTTGTTTCTTAAAGTCCATATATGAGTGAAATCATTTGGTATTGTCTTTCTTTGACTGACTTATTTTGCTTAGCATAATACTCTAGCTCCATCCGTATTGTTGCAAATAGCAAGATTTCATTCTTTTTTATGGCTAATATTCCAGTGTGTGTGTGTGTGTGTGTGTGTGTGTGTGTGTGTGCGCGCGTGCGCATGTGTGTGATTGATTTTTAAATATTTTATTTTTGTTAATACTCTTGTGAATGGAGTGATTTCTTTCACATTTGGATTGTTGTTCCTAGTGAATTAAAATCTAACTGATTTTCGTATATTAATCTTACATCCTATGATGTTAATAAACTTATTTATTAATTCTAGTAGTTTCTTTGTAGATTTTTAGAATTTTCTACATATATAATCATGTCATAAAAAAGCAAATAAAGACAGCTTTCTTTCTTATTAATCTGTATACCTTTTTCTTACCTCATTGCACTGGCAAGAATCTCTAATATAAAATGGCATAGAAGTGGTGAGTGTAGACATTCCTGCCCACACTTGCCCTTTATCAACTGGAGGAAATTCTCTACGAGTCCTAATTTGTTGAAAGCTTTGATCACAGGTGTTGAATTTTTGGAATACTTCTTCCTGTATATTCAGACAATTATGTAGTTTTGTCTTTTATTTTATTAATACAGGGTATTCCATTAATTGATTTTCAATGTTGAACCAACCTTGCATTCCTGGGATAAATCCTATGTGGTCGTGGTATATAATCCTTTTTCTATACTGCTGGGTTAGGTTTGTTAATATTTTGATAAAGATATTTGCATTGTGATGGATATTGGTCTGTAATTTTCTTTTGATCTTTGTCTAGCTTTGGTATCAGACATTATGGAATAAGTTGGGAAGTGTCACATCCTCCTCTTTATTTTGAAAAAGTTTATATGGAATTGATACTATATCTTTGGATGTTTCATAGAATTCCCCAGTGAAGCCTATGGACCTGAGCTTTTCTTTGTGAGAAAAATTTTAATTATTAATTCAACATTTTAATTTGTTCACGGGTATCTTCAGATTTTCTATTTCTTCTTGAGCTAGTTCCAGCACCTGTGTCTTTCTGTGAATTTGTCCATCGCACCTCAGTTATATAATCAAGATAAAGTTGTTTATAGTATTCCTTTATAATTTTTTAAATTCATCTAGTGTCAGGGGTGATGTTGTCTTTTCATTTTTGATTTGGATAATTAGTATCTTCTCTATTTTGTCTTATTTTGTTTTGTCATGTTTTGTTAGTTTTAATTTTTCATCAGTCTAGCTTTATCAGTAAGACTTTTGGACTTACTCATTTTCTCTGTTGTTTTCTATCTTCTATTTCATTGAAGTCTGTTCTGATCTGCTGTTTGGTTTTGGTTTAATTTGATCTTTTTTTCTTGAGTTTCTTAAGGTGGAAGCTTAAATTATTGTTTGAGACCTTCCATTTTTTCTAATATAGGTGTTTAAATCTACAAATTTCCCTCTAAGCTCTGCTTTGTCTACATTTCATAAATGTTGATTTTTTTTGTAGGTTCTTTTACATTCAGTTCAAAATATTTTCTTATTGCCCTTTGGATTTCTTTGTGATTTAAATCCAAGTATTTCAGGATTTCCAAATTTTCTGTTACTGATTTCTTTTTTTGTTTGCTTGTGTTTTTTTTGAGAGAGAGAGAGAGAGACAGAGAGAGACAGACAGAGTGTGATGGGGGAGGGGCAGAGAGAGAGGGAGACACAGAATCTGAGGCAGGCTCCAGGCTCTGAGCTGTAAGCACAGAGCCCAACGCCGGCCTTGAACTCACAAACCCCAAGATCATGACCTGAGCTGAAGTCCAACATTCAACCAACAGCCACCCAGGCGCCCTCCATCTGTTGCTGATTTCTAATTTAATTCTGTTGTGATCAAAGAACATATTTTGAATGATTTTTCAGTCCTTTCAGATTTGAAATTTATTATAGTATTTAGCCTATGCTTAATGTGGAAATTTCCATGTGTGCTTGAAAATACTATGTATTTTGATGATGTTAGGTGCTGTATTTTATAAATGTCAAAATTTAATGGTATTATTCAAAGTTTTCTCCATCTTTGCTGATTTTCTGTCTAGTTTTCCCATGAGTTATTGAGAGGGGAATATTGAAATCTTCAAATATAATTGTTGAATAATGACGCCCTCCTTTCAATTCTCTCATTTTTGTTTTAGTATTTGGGGGCTGTTTTTTTTCAGTGCATATGCATTTCTAATTGTTAACTCTCTCAGATGTATTGGCCTTTTTATCATTATGAAATGTCTTTTTTTGTCTGAAGTACTGTTTTTTTTTTTTTTTCTCTTAAAGTCTATTTTGTCTGATACTGATTTAGGTACTCCAGCTGTCTTGTGGTTACTATTTTCATGGTATATCTTTTTCTTTTCCTTTTCCTTTCAACCTACTTGTATCCTTAAATCTGAAGTGTGGCTCTTGTAGACAGGATATAGTTGGTCCCTGCTTTTTTCTTTTTTTAATCCTGCCTTTTTTTTTTTTTATCCAGTCTGATCATTTCTGCCTTTGATCCATCTTTGTTCCATTCACATTCAGTGTAATTATTGATATGGTTGGATTTACATCTTCTACTGTGCTGTTTGTTTTCAGTATGTCTTACAGTTTTTGTTGTTATTGTTTCCTTTTCATTTCTTTAGTGTTAAACAAATATTTATTAGGTGTCATATTAATTTTTCTTTGTTTTTTAACTAAATTTTTAAAAGATATTTTCATACTGTTTGACTTAGGGGTTATAATGTACATTTTATCTTATCGCATTCTACTTCAGGATAAATCTAGTAAATCTATTTAAATCTAGTAAATCTATTTTGATCCAAGATAGCTCCATATCTTCTCCAACGCTGTGTTATTATTTTCACACATATTACATGTGTATTTTTGTAAAACTCAGCAATGCAATTTCATACAGCTGAAGTCCTTTAAAGAAATTTAGAGAACAGATGGGGTGCCTGGGTGGCGCAGTCGGTTAAGCATCCGACTTCAGCCAGGTCACGATCTCACGGTCCGTGAGTTCGAGCCCTGCATCAGGCTCTGGGCTGATGGCTCAGGGCCTGGAGCCTGTTTCCGATTCTGTGTCTCCCTCTCTCTCTGCCCCTCCCCCGTTCATGCTCTGTCTCTCTCTGTCCCAAAAATAAATAAACGTTGGGAAAAAAAAATTAAAAAAAAAAAAAAAAGAAATTAAGAGAACAGAAAAGTATGTATTTATAAAATCTTTTACTTCTATTTTTACCATTTCCAGCATTTTTCATTTCTTCCTGTCAATTGAGTATTGCCTAGTGTCATTTCCTTTCATCCTGAATGACATCCTTAAGTGTTTCTGCTTGCAACAAACATTCTCAGTTGTTTATTTGGGAATGTCTTTATTTCACCTTTGTTTTTGAGGGATAATATTTTGGATAGAGAATTTTTGTGAACAGGTTTGTTTCTTTTTTCTCTTGGCACTCTGAAGATATCATTCCACTGCCTTCTAACCTCTCTTATTTCTGTTAAAAAGTCATTGATCATATTGCTTTTTCCTTGTGCATGATTAGCCATTTTTCTCTTGCTGCTTTTAAGATTTTGTCTTTGTCTTTCAAAAACTTGACTATGATGTGTCTAGGTATGAATCTCTTTGTGTTTATTCTAGTTGATATTATTTGAACTCCTGGATCTGTTGGGTAATGTTTTCCACATTGGACTTTCAACCATTATTCTTGAAATATTTTTTCTTTGCCCTTTGTCTTTCTGCACTCTTTTTAGCATTCCTATTACATGTATGTTGGTACCCTTGATATCCCGCAAGTATGTGAGGATCTGTTCATTTTTCTCCAGTCTTTTGTTCTTTGTATTCTTCGGTCTGGATATTTCTGTTCATCTGTCTTCAAGTTCGCTAATTAAGTCTTTGCCCTCCTCAGATCTTCTGTTGGGCCTATGTAGTGAGTTTGTAAATTTTGGTTATTGTACTTTCAATGTCTATGATTTTTATGTTGTAAATAGTTTCTCTCTCTGTATTGAAACTCTCCTTCTTATATCATTGTCATTATAATTTCCTTTAATTCTTTAAATGTAATTTTCTTTTATTCTTTGATGTATTTATCATAGCTGTTTTGTCTGCCAAATCCTATATTTTTACCTATTCAGAGACATTTTCTGTTGACTACCTTTTCTCTTCATTATTGTCACATATTTTTGTCAAAAAACACTGATTGTTTTAAAATACTATTTTTGTGGCACTTCTGGATTCTGATTCTCTTTTCTTCCTGGTTGTATGTATGTATGTATGTATGTATTTATTTTTAATAACTTTTTTGGCCTTAATATATGGACTGTCCCCCATGGTGTCTGGCTGCTAATTTCTCTGCTAGGAATTACCCTGTGTCTTTGTAACTTAGTTGTTATTCAGTGATTGATCAGAGGTTGTCCTCAAACGCTGTGAGCAAGTCTGCATTTGTGGGTTGAGGAGCACATTCAGTGTTGAAGCGGTTTTCAAGTCTGTACCAGCTTTAAATTTCTGTAGGGTCCTCTGGGGTCTCCCCTACAGGAATAGCTTCCCAGTTAGCTAGGGATATGTTTACGTCCTCTCTGACTCTCTCATTTCCATTTTCTGTGTTAAATTTCTTGCTAGACTACCAGTCTGCTGCTCACCCCTACCAAGGCCACAACTTGAGACTAGCAAAGCTGGACACTTGCCCTGTTCATTTCCTACAGTTTGCTTTTTTTATTGACAACATCACTTGTGTGGGATTTTTTGGCCTGCTCTGTATACCACGTCAGCCCCTCTGGCAGCAAAGCTGCTAGTTGTCAAGGCCAGCCCCACCTGATGGAAGTACTGCACTGACTGAGCTGTTGGGGGAACAGGAGCAGCACTGAGCAAGACCACCTTAGACTCCCACCGTTCTTATACAGAGTTCAGCAGTTTTTCGTGAATAAATGCTTCTCAATTTACTGTCTGTGATTGCTAGGTTCCCAGAGCCATGAAGCCATCGTTTTTGGCAATTTTGTCCAGCTTCTTAGTTGTTTCGTAGGAGATTTTCTGGCTTATTCATGGCCCCATCACCAGAAGTCCTAGCTCACCTGGGAGCTTTTCAAATGGCAAGTTCACTTGCTGAAGTTCCACTTAATGAGGTACCATTCTATAGATCCTTTGTACCATTTTGGTACAAAATTTAGGTCTCTGGGAATCAGAACAGTCTGTTCATCATGCCATCCAGTCTGCCCACCTTGCTATACAATCTGTCGTCTTAATCCTTTTTGATGTAAGGAATCTCACACTTCAACAATGATCACCAGTAACTTTTTGTATGTTATTCCCTTTTGAAAACCACGTTACTGGCATCTGACGCTGTTTGTAATGCCGAATCGAATAGAAGTTTGTAAATGCATTCTTTTATGATTCTGCTTTATAAATGAAATCTGTAGTGTTGTGTTTTGTCTCTTCCGTAATACAGAATGTTTAAATGGTTAACATTTGTGCTGCAGTATAGCTTTCTGGCTCATGAAAAATGAAAGCTATCAGCGATCTGGGCAATAAGATTCATCGCCAATAGTCACTAGCAACAGCACACAGCATTTTAATATCAGTGAGGTCCACAGCTAGCAGTAAGAGCTGGTGTAATTGAAAGACGTTTAGGTGCAATCATTCTGCTGTTTGTTCCTTGCCAGGTTCAACATGGGATTGTGTGAGTATTTGAAGAAAACAGCAATTTTTTTTAGATCTTTGAAAGATGTAAAAAGGGTAGATAAGTGCTTAAATTTAAGAAACGTGGTAATTTTTAAATCATGTGGCTCTAAAATAAAAAGATATTTTATTTGTCTTGCTTGATTAAAGCTTTAGAAAAGCTACTCCTTGGTTACAAGTGAACCGATAATTCTGGTCTAATGTTGCCGTGGTAACAACTCATGCTGATATAATTGAGAACATCTTATACATCCTGGTTTGAACATTTTCTCCCTGCCATTTTGAGTTGTTCTAGTGGTATATGAAGGAGGCTAGAATAACCAGCTTGAAAGAAATTAAATCTAGTTATACACATCTTTGGCATTAATCTGATGTTTACTAGTGATATCTCATGCTGGGCAGTTATGCTTTGCTTCTAGGGGCTTTTCTTTTTTAAACAAAAGAAAGCTATTTTCATTTTCTGTGTGCTGCATGTTCCAGTGTATGTGTTTACACCATCGGTTCTTCCACCTCTAGAGATTAGCATAACTCCCTTTGCTGTTGGATTGTTGTTTTGAGCAATATGTTTTGGAAAGGTTGGTTTTCATCATGAGTGGTAAGTATGCTCTCGGAGCCACTGCAGCTATATTTTTTTAGAAATATTTAACTATACGAGGGAAAAATATTTTCTAAAGGGGCAATTGTAAAGCCAGAGCTACAGTGAATTACATTTTCTATTGATGCTTTTGCATTTTGGCATTATAGTAATTTGCTTTTAAAATCCATTGAGAACTGTGAACAAGTAAAACCACTATTAATAGTCGATACCAATAGTCATTTTCTAATTTTCTTTATGGTTTGATTTATTGTATTCATTAAATACTGTTGTTGCTAATTGTGTTATAAATTAGTGAGTAAAAGACCCACCATGATAAGGGAGGAATTTCTTTTTATTATCTGATCCTGAAGATAATTGAACTTTCCATTTATTGGCTTTGTCATTCTAATGTTAAGTCTTGTTAGCTTCTTTTTTATTACATTTAAAAAACCCTAGTCTTGAATAAGATGCTGCCAGAATTTTGTTGGTTTACTGGTTGCCTTTAACTATAGTTCTTTGAGAAACAGAGATTTAATGATGAAATAAATATGTGCATTTTGGTTTTAGAGGCTTTATTAAAATTTTTCAGAGATACTTTTTTGGGGGAAATAATTTGTTAGAATAAGTACTTTCATGATCATTAGTTTCCTTTTATGTTTTTATAATGTGGCTTATTTTTTTGAAACATTTCCAAAAATGCCTTTTGAGAAAATATCTTACAGTATATACTGCAGTTTATCATAGGGTGAGAGCTGTTCACTTTAAGCCAAACCTGCAGCTAAAAATAGATATCCTGTTGTTAGAGTGAGAAATATTTGCTTACAGCATAATTCATTAGCATCTTTTTGCTTAACTAAAGAGGATATTTATAAGTTAACCCTTGAATTGAAGACATTTTTAGGAAAACTGTTATATTATTTTTCTTTTAACGTAACAGTCTATCATTTACACTTAAAAGATTTGGAATTGGAATCCAGAACCTGAGAGAGTTGGATTTTTGCTATATAATGATAGAATTCAAAACAGATGTACCTTTTCTTCCGTAAATGAAGATCACCTCATTACTGCCAGTAAATATTCTTTTCTCCTGTTTCCATATAACATAAGCCTCTTCCACACTGTTAAGTATTTGTTTGTGAAATGATGTTAGACATTAAAGGACGTTTTTATATGCAAGACATTAAGAATTGTTACTGTCATTTTCCTGTTATTTTCCTGTTAGTACACAGATCCTTCTGATTTAGTGTTTTAAATTTGGGCTAATATTTACAAAATTAACATGTTAACATTTCTTAGAATTTCTATGGGTATCAAAATTGAATATGCCTGGTTTTCATACTTCAAATATTAGATTTCTTTGACTCTGGCCAATGCGTGTTTTCTCTTTGAAAGTTCGGTATAAAACAGAATTTTTAGGTAGCCACTGTGGTGTTCTAGAGGTTTTACAGTTGGATGTATTGGTTGTTGCTGAAGAAGATTGTTTCTGCTTCTCTATTGCTTTATTTCTCTTTGAAGAATCTATGGATTATTCAGGTAGTATTTGATACACTTGGCCATATTGGCTTGTCTAACACAGCAATCACAGTAATTACAATTAGACATTCTGACTTTTCAGTATTGTCCAATTTCAACTAATTTTACTCCTGTCATAAGTGGTTAGAAGCCTTAGCCATCAAAAGGTGGAAAATTACAAATGAAGTGTGATTTTATTTGTAAAAATAAGCAAATGTTAGACTTTTTCATCTGAGTTTATAGCCATACATGTGGTTTTTATGTGCACGTGGTATTTTTCTAGTTAAAAAGCTACTCTTTTTCTCCTTCCTGCCTATTAAGTGTTAGGTTTCTCAGAGAATCTATCTTTGGACCTCTCTTAATGCTATATTCTCTCTGAATGATCTCATCCATGCCCACATCTTCAGATGTTACCTGAACATTCAGTTCAAAAGTGAATTTTCTCTTTCTATCCCAAATCTATTCCTTTTTCATTGATCCTGATTTCTGTTAATAATCCCAGACCCACACAGGAATTTAAAACAGAAACCTTGTAGTCATTCCTAACTTGTTTTTAACCCACCCCAGGCATGCACTCACCCATTAACGTCTATTGATTCTACATCAGTAATGTCTCGGAAATCACTCAATTTTCTCTAGTCTCACTAACACTAGGAATGCCTAAGATTAGGTATTCTGTATATCCTCAGCCCTATTGCAGTCACTGCTTCACTAGTTTCTCAGCTTCCAGTTTTATATCCCTCCAGACGACTTAATGTGCTGCCATTTTTTAAATGCCAATATGCCCATTTCATAACCCAACATGAAAACTTACAGTTATTCCTTATTGTATCTAATATCAAGGTTAAACTCCTTAAAGTAAGGCATGTAAGATCAGTTACCTACTATTCTGGCTTTATCTGCATCTCTCTCATAAAGTTCTGATCTAGCTATACTACATATTATTCCTTGCTACCTTTTCATATGTATGTATTTTATCATAAAAATTATGAAAACCAGCTATGCTTTTCAAATGCCTTCATCATTGACTCTGTAGATTAGGTGATTCCCCTATACTCCCAAAACAATTTTTGTATTATACTGAAATTATATCCTGGCATGTCAGTTTCCATTCTCCAAACTTTGAACTCCTTCAGTTGAGGGTAGTGGTGCTGAGTTCATCTATGTGTTTCCCATAGTTTACCCCTATGCACCAAACATAGTCATGAATTCATAAATTCTTGTAGAATAAACGAATGACTAAAAACTACCCATATTTGAGTACTTTTCTTACGTTATCAATGAAAAATACCAGTCATGTATTTTAATTTTTGGTTCATATGCTTATCAGAATATAACTAGCACCCTTATTCCAAAATTCCAGATGAGAACTCTTATTGGCCTAGCTCCAGTGGAGAGCAAATCTCTGAAGAAGCTTACCCTGCTATGAATGACAGGAAAGTTACAGAATTGATCACAAACATTTACTTAACTCCCCTTTCTAGGTCTATATTTTCTAGATTAAAAATATAAGGACACAAAACTGGAAAATCAGTGTATCAGTTTTGATTTTAAGAAAGCGTACTTGCCCAGAAATATGCACTATCAGATTAAAGATCAGACACCAAAGTCTAAGCAACAGTTTTACTTTGAGGAGCTTGCCTTCATGGAAAATAAGTAGATAGCAGTTTCACTCTCACTAACTTGGAGGGATGGATGAAGCTTACAAGAAAGAGACTTGTGGAGATGAGTAGAAGATCCAACACTTGTGATTACCTTCGTTTTAAAACTGCCTGGGCATCCAAGAATTTGTTAGACTATTCCAAGTTGAAAACGTGGCTATTCTACTTCCAGATATAACAGGGCTCTTCCCTGACTTGGTAGGTATCACCACCGGCCAGATACCCTGTAGTCCTAGCTCCACTCCCATTTCTGAAAGTCCCTGTATTATTTAACTGATAATATGAATATGTACCAATTAAAACATCTGAGAAGTTGATTCTAACACTCTCAAAATAGGAGGTGAGAAAAACTACCTTATTTGGGTGTGTTTGTAAAGTTTTAAAGGTTTCTCATTGTTTAGAAATGGATAAACAAGAAAAGCAACAATATGGAGCCTATGAAAGATTATGCATCACTTAAGGATAAATCACAGACTGCAAGAGGAAAAGAGTGAACTTATATTTTGAAAATATTTGTGGGAAGGGTTTAAAAACAAGAAATTATAGGTAGTCCGGGTTCAATTCTTTAAAATTCCAAGTGAACATGAATCTGTGTTTATTTGAATGATAAAAGAAAGAGAGAGAGACTAGGATGAAAAGAACTGGCTGAGAGGCAGGAACAGAAAAGGAATACTAATGACATGATAAGGGATGGTTATAAGAAGATGAACCTGGTATTTGCAGAACATAAAGCTGCCTTAGAAGCATTAAAAAGCAAAATAATCACTACAGGAAAGTAAATTAATGATATGAAGAACTAGCTTGATAAATCCTACTAGAATGTCAGGGGAACGGACAAGATAAAAGTTATGAAGTAAAAAGTATGTCAGATAAAAGTAGGAAACTCTACATTGAATGAATAGCATTCCTTCAGAACAGATAATGACTAAAAAAACAGGAGCAATAATAAAAAATATGATTCAGGAAAACTCCTTAGTTGGAAAAAAACTCTGAATCTGTAGATTCAAAGAGCTCATTGTATTTTGACAAAGATTAACACAAACACCAACACCTAAATATATCCCTTTTTTTAAAAAAGCTTATTTCTTTATTTTAAGAGAGAGAGAGCACAAGAGGGGGAGGGGGGCGCAGAGAGAGAGAGGAAACAGAATCCCAACCAGGCTCCACGCTGCCAGCAGAGAGCCCAATGTGGGGCTTGAATTCACAAACCGTGAGATCATAACCTGAGCTGAAACCAAGAGTCTGATGCTCAACCGACTGAGCCACCCAGGTGCCCCAATACCTGAATACATCCTGATAGAAGTTTTGAATTTCTAAGGTAAAAAGCTCTACAAACATCTAGCTCTCTTTGCATCTTACAACTTAACACAAAACTTGTCTTATAAAGAAAAAAAAAATCCAAACAGATCAGATCATTTGAAAAGCTTTCTAGAGCAAAGATTAATGAAGACACAACAGTATCTAGAAATGCTGAATAAAATGTATCAAGCATCCCTTGAAATGAATATCTGAATTTACAAGAATATAATAGAAACCCTCAGTGTACAGAAAGTGAAGTGGTAAATGAAAATCTTAGGTGTAAGGGGAAGCATACTTTGACTACCCTGAGGAGATTTTCATTCCTTGGCTAGCCAAAGGGCTTTCATTTTAAATGGCCTCACGGAGACAGAAGACAATTTATTAGATCCATGCATCTTAGGATTTCTTAGACCCCTATGTAAAGCCAGGATCCTCAAAGGATTGTAACCTCAGTGAAAGCATAGTTGAGAAAATAAAACCTCTCCACTGACACAGGGAAAAAATAAGGAAGCTTGTATTTCTTGGCCTAGATTCCTGGGGACATGGGAGGAATGTGTGTATGTGTGTGGGATGCCTCTCCTGAGAGATTGTAATCAACTGCTTCTCCAGTAAATTCACATTTTAATCTGTATTAATTATGTGGTTTAAGAATCACCAATAAAATAAAATAAAATTATTGTGACAGTCCCAGGCTAGTAACATCCACGGGATGCCAGGCAGAAGCTAATACAAAACATATTCCCAGGTCAAACCCTGCAGGTTTATCATAGATAAAGCCCAACTGAACTTTAAATTCACAATCCAGGGATGCCTGGGTGGCTCAGTCGGTTAAGTGTCCGACTTCGGCTTAGGTCGTGATCTCAAGGCTCATGAGTTCAAGCCCCTCATCGGGCTCTGTGCTGACAGCTCAGAGCCTGGAGCCTGCTTTGGATTCTGTCTCCGTCTCTTTCTGTCCCTCTCCAGCTCATGCTCTCTCTCTCTCTCTCTCTTTCTTTCAAAAATAAATGAACATTAAAAAAATTAAACATAAATTCACAATCCAAAATCAAAATAGATACACACACATCTACTATAAACAATATTCAGCAAATACAACAGGATTAGACCTTTCCAAGAATGTCAAGAGGTAGAATTGTCACAGACTACCATTTAAAATTAATAATCACACAAAAACATGTATATGTAAGAGAAAAAAACCAGGCATCTCTAACAGAACCTCAAAACATATAAAACAAAATTGACCATTTAGAAGGAGAAATTGTAAATATATAAGATTTATGGATATTTATAAAGAGTGTTATGCTAGTATAACTAGTATAATCACCTAGTAATGGGGGAATACACAGAAATGTGTAGAACACTCAACTAACCATATTCAAAATATTTTAAAGAATTGACATATAGGCCATAGTCTCTGCCCACAAAGCAATTAAGTTTAATCAGTAAAAAAGACTAATGAAACAGATTAACAAACACACAAATATTATATTTAGGGATTACAAAAATTCAAATAACTCAGGTCAAGAATAAACTCATGAAGTTAAAATTCAGCTATCAATGAGAATTTGTGGGGTACATCTAAAGTGGATTTAGAGACAAATTTTTAAATGCTTATGTTAGGAAAGGAGAAGGACATTAATGATGTAAGTACTCAAGTAAATAAGTAGAGAGAGCAAGGCAAGGTTAATCAAAGGAAGAAAAAGACTAAGGAAGACATGAGCCAAAACCAGTAGAATAGAAAATAAAAATCCATCAGAACCGAAGGTTAGTTCGTGGAAAAGACTTTTGAAAGAACTGATGAGAACTATACCTATTTAAGATTTAATCATAATTAAAATCTTTTTTCAAAACTTAACAAAATTAGGACTGGGCAGTTTTCCAATCAAGTTCTAGGAAATATTCAAAGAATGAAAATTTCAGTCTGGTACAAAATCTTTCAAAGAACTGAAAAAGAGGAGATACTCTTAAATTTATTTATTGAGTCAAGTAGAGCTTTACAAGTATGGGAAAAGAAAATTAATTAGAAACATTGTCTCTGAAGTTAGGAACAGGAAACGGATGCTCATTGTCTGTTTCTGTACAATATTGAACTCTTAGTCATAACCTGCACAGTAAGTAAGGCAATAAAAAAATGGATGGAACAAAATTGTCATTATTCACAGATGATAGGTCTGCTTAGAGAATTCAAGAGAACCTACCAATGTTATTTTAGAATTAATAAGAGAGTTTGCCAGATACAGTAAGATCAATATATAAACATCAGTTATACATCAGTAATAAACAAATGGTAATTTTTAATACTTTTTGCTTTAATAAATTTTGCTTTTACAATAGCAACCCAAACTCTAAAGAACCTAGGACTAAATCTAATAAAACATAATAAGACTTTTAAGGAAAAAAATTATAAAATTTTACTGAGAGACATTTACCTAATCTTTAACAAGAAGATATGAATTCAGGGGCCCCTGGGTGGCTCAGTCGGTTAAACATCCGACGCTTCATTTCAGCTCAGGTCATGATCTCATGGTTCATGAGTTCAAGCTCCACATTGGGCTCTGTGCTGACATCGCAGAGCCTGCTTGGGATCCTCTCACTCTCTTTCTCTCTCTCTCTCTCTCTCTCTCTCTCTCTGTCTCAAAAATAAACATAAAAAGATATGATTTCATATCCATTATATTAGTGACACATTTTGTTGAGGGTATGGGTCATCAAAGATATGGTGGCAAAATAAACTTGCACAACATATATTGAGCCACTTACTGTATTACTGTGTGGTAAAGTTGAAAATGTACACACCCTATCAACTAGGGATCCACTCCCACCTCTATACTGTCTGATAGCAAGACAGAATATTTTAATTCAGAACTGAATGGAAAATCCTTAGCATATGACTGTGATAGATATAATATTACTCTAAGAAAAAGTCTCTGAACAATTAGGGAAGTAAAGTACATTTCTTAAAAGAGCATTTTAAAGATTACTTGGGTTATTTATGGCTAGAAATTTAGCTTAAGTTTTTATTACCTCATCCTGTCAGCATCCAGGTTCTCTAATCAAACATGACTTGGATGGCCAAGAAAATCCACAGCATCCCTAAATAGACAGCAAGTTGGGAGAGAGCGCATGTACATAACATGAGCTGTGAATTAGTACACTATGTGGATTCATGGTATATCCATCTATGTACATATTAGTTAAATAAATTAATGTTTCTGTAATTTGATCATTTAAATATATGTCTCACAAAAAATTATTTTGTAACAGGTTAGTGAAAGTTAGTCAATTATACTGTTCACTTGTAACCAAGACTTGATAAAGAATTAACCAATAAAAAAAAGTATAAGAAAAAGAAAGAGGAATAAAATAGATAATACAATAGGAAATATAGTTTTTATCGCCTGTTAAATTTACAAACACCCATTCATCTGTGATTTTGTGCAAGACCAAATGATATCTTAGAAAACAAAAGTAGGCCTAGTCCCATCCACTGAAATGTACAAATGCAATTGCAGTAAAGTTATTTTTTACACTCACTATAAATTTTAAGATTATAGTGAACTTGCTCTGAGTGAACTTGCTTGAATATAGTGAAGCAAATAAAGCATCCCTTGAGCAAAGTGAACACACTGCTCTACACATTAAAGGGATAGAATATGATATTTTTTAACAGATTTCTAGAATAGGGTTTGGCTGGTTAAAATATATATATATATATATATATATATATATATATATATATATATTATGAATGTGAGGGTATGGGTTGTAAGCCTTAGATAAAAACACTTTTGAATATGGATGCCCAAGTATTTTTCATTCTATTTCTATGTGTAAATATACTAATGAGCATATGGGATAGATACTTCTTGTGGGTATGTTATTTGATGTGTTATTTAATCTGTTTAACTTATTTATTCCTTTTGACCAAGCACGCAAATCATCAGAAGCATCTGGTAGGAAACCATTTTTTACAGAATAATTCTGTTTCCTTTGTTGCTATAAATTGCATTTTTATTAGGTATTTTGTGGCAACTAGAATGTTTTATATTTAGTTTACTGAAAATATTTGTAGTGCAGTGTATGTGTGTGGGGTTATTCTTAAAAATAACCATTGTAGAGCTCTAAACAGGGGTGTGTTTGAAATAGGGGTGCCAGAACACAGACACTTAACTAGATTTACACTTTCCAGAGGTTTTGGAAGGGATTGTACTGTTCTGTTATTTGCTGATAGAACTTGGTGTTTTCATAGGTAATTAACCTCAGTTTCCATCCTGTTCTGTGCCTTCTGATATATACCAAATAACTCTTAGACTAATGCTTTGATTAAGGTAAAGGAGGAAGATGAAAATAATTTAATTGCAGAGATCAGGAGGCCCATGAATTATAATCTAAAAAGTAAAAAGTTTTAAACTATTATTTCAAAAAAGGTATTAAGAAACTTACCACTCTTTATAGTACCTGATAGGTTCTCCTTCCCTCGCAGGAGATTTTAGAGGAATAGCCCCCTCCCTTATTCCCTACATAGATAGCCATCAAAGTCTAAGCCCCAGGCCTCAAATCCCCACCATCACTGCTCTTTACTCCATCTGGCTCCCCTCTTCCTTAGCAAATGATCTTGCTTCTTGTTTTCCAGAACAAATAGGGTCTAGCAATTGTGACTAACTCTGTTTACCCCCTTTCCTTCAGACACATTGAAAAGCATCACCCTGGCAAACAGTTACCCTCATGTTTGGGCACCTGCTTACCTACACACTTCACCCCTCACTGCTACAGGGCACTTATACTATGCTGCAGCTGTGCAAGTCAGTTGCCAATGCTGGGATAAACCATGATGTTTCCTCCATACCTTATTATTATTATTATTATTTTAACATTTATTTATTATTGAGAGACAGAGCATGAATATGGGAGGGGCAGAGAGAGAAAGAGACACAGAATCCGAAGCAGGCCCCAGGCTCTGAGCTGCCAGCACAGAGCCCCACGCGCGGCTCAGACTCACAAACCGAGACATCATGACCCAAGCCAAAGTCGGACGCCCAACCGACTGAGCACCCCTACTTCCTCCATACCTTTTTACACAAGATCATCCCAGCCTAGAATGCCTTCTTCCTCAACTTTATCTGGTAGAGGAACTCTGTCCTTAAGACTTAACATAATGCTGTGTCCTCTATGCCTTATTTTTACCTACCAATTTCCTCTTTTGAGCTCTTATAGTACCTATGATTCCCTTAGTTGTAGTTTTTGTCATATTGCATTCTGATGTTTCATCTCTCTCCCCGTTAGCTTTTCACCTCTTTAACAATGTAAATATATGTGTTCTCTGTAGTGTTCCCAAAGTCTCGCTCAATTTCTGGCACCACAAAACAGTGCTCAATAAATGTTGTTAAAAAGATTGTTAAAACTGGCACCAAGGAAGTAAATGCCTGAAAGACACTAAGGTCTTTCAAAAGGGAGTTAACGAAGTTTTGAAATGAATGTTGTTTTTCCTACAGTAGAGTTTCAAATACATAACACAAGTCCAGTGATGGTATTGCAATAGTTACAGGCTGTGTATTTCAATACATATACCACTTCATATTGTTAGCACTATTGCTCTGAGAGTTAAAAGTTTTTGTTAGTTGTTTTAAGAATTAGAATGGTATTGATTTTGACACTAAACAACAAGTACTGATTTTATTTCTTTAGCATTTAATTGTAAGATGTCCTATTTGAATATGTGCTGTCAAAATATTGAGTTTCTGTATTAATGTTCTATTTCTATACATAATATTCTGAGACAATGTATATAGGTGACTTTGTGCTAATATGTTGTTTTCATGAGCGTTATTTAATCATTGTTTAATTAATTTTTTTTTTGAATACAAGCTTGCTCCTCTTCAGAAGTATCTGGTAGGCAACTACTTTTTAATAAAACAAATGTTACCTTTCCAACTTTTTCTTTGGTTGTTTGCAAGTTGTTATGCTGCTCATAAGTTATATTTTTATAAAGTATGCAGAGTTAATACAATATTTTAGTTGATGGACGAAATGGTTTAGCTTTATATTGAGTTTGGTCTATAGAAATGATTTATATTGCACTTTTTATGTGATATTTTAGAAACAACAAATATAGCCCTGGAAAGTAGTGGGAGTTGTACAGGGTAGCAGAAGAAAGATTAATACACACCACTTAAATTAGATAACCCAGATTAATGAATGTTTTTTTAAATAAAATATACTGTTGTAAATTTTGAACAAAATAGCTACTATTTGAATATTTACCCCAGAGAGTTTATATTGTTTTGTTCTATTTTCTGTTTGTTTCTCTTTTCTTTGTTCTGACATACATTAAATAAAAGTTTAATAAAGCTGTGTTTTTATTGTAAAAGACGTGTTAGAGAGGGAGGTGACACTTATCTCATTACGATAAACTAGAGAAATAAACATCTGGAGTAATTGTAATCTGTAATAGTAATAGATTTCTAAACTCTTCTTTCAAAACATGAATGATAACCTCTTTTAAGCATTGGAAAATGGCATCCTATAACTAACAACATGCTCTTGTTATATAATAAGCAGTAATGTAGTATAGTTAACACAGAAACCAAAAGTGCCTAATAAATACATTTTCTAAATCTAATTAGTGAAACATTCTTATTCATTGTAAAATTATCTGCATATTATGGAATAAAGATAAGCCATACTTGACTTTTTAATGAATTTTCCTAATGTTTAAAATGAACTTTGTAATCTAATTTTTAAATTATGTCCTGTGTATAAATATATTCAAAAATATTTTGAGGGTGTTAAGAATTACATTTTTTGTACATTTGTGGAAACACATAAAAATTGTCACTTTGTTTCTTCTTTCTTTATCTCATAAGTGTGGGTAAACATTCCTATTTGTAGGAATAGATTCCTGTGGTATGCTCATTTCTGCAGAATACAATGCAATCTCTAAATGATACAAATTGAAAAGAATATAAATTTATTTGGAAAATATATATATAATTGAAATATATACTCCTAGGAAGAAACTGATTTAATTTTTGGTGTGCCCTTTTCATTTTTTGTAGTACATTATTGACTGTTACAGAACACAATATACTTGCAGAAAAATTCTTCATTGAGATCTTTTCCTAAGGAGAGTTATTAATCACTGTAAGGTGCTTAGCTACCCATAATCGTGGAGCTAAGAAATACTAGGACCAATATTATAATTCAGATGTGCCAAGCTCCAAAACTTAGGGCTGTTTCAGACTATCACAATGGTTTAAACTGTTAAATGTAGATACTGTGTACATATTAGAGCACAATAAGAAAACCAAAATATTTAGAACTTCCAGTTCTAAAGTCTGGAAGTCTGGATTGAATGTGCTGCAGTGTTTGAATGTGGCTGTCTCTCCCACCACTTATTTTGTTAATTAGCTGCCAACACCTTATGTCAGTGGGTATAAATTTTTTAAACAACCAGAGAAAAACATTTAGAAAGTGAAATTCACCACTGTCTAAAAATAATAAAAACCAAAGCAAATACATGTGGTTCTAGATTGCCTATTGTTTTTAGAGTTATTCATAACCCAGCATATTGTGAAATATTTTATTTCTGGTGTTTGTATTTATAAGATGTATATTTTGGTTAACTTATATTTTTACAGAGTTAACTATGTTCATCTTTGCATCTGAGTAGTGCACATATAAACTAGAGATTTTCTGTGTGTATATATACTTACGTGATTAAAAAATGTTTCGAAAAGAGTTTGCTTCATGGAAGTATTTAATGACATTATAATTAATGCTTATCCTTACTCTAAAAGGGAATCTCCTTATTTGTTGAAATAATTCACAAAATTTAATAACTTTGATTCATACCTATTCTGATAATTTTCATGTAAGACCTTTTTGAGAACTGTTACTTCCTTTCTGTAACGTTACTTATCAGTGAACTTGGAACATTGATGAGTACAGAGAACATTTCAAAGAATTTCCTGAATATCCTATTAGCAAATGAAATTAAGTAGTGCCTGAAATTTTTCGTCTAGCTCATTCACCAAGTAGGGAAAAGGAAGTTTTCTTGCAGTACATGCACCATCTTTGGCCAATAATGCCAGTCCTTCCATTGACCAGTTACTTTTTTCTTAACTCCAGATCCACTTAGCAGGAAGTGACAGGAGAAGCTGAAATAGGATGTTGAGAATTTTTTTTTCTTTCCCTGATTCTCTTGCTTGTCTCCAAATTATCTATACTCATGCAGGCATCTGGAGAGTTTATACTGCAACTTGATGTACAAGTTCTAAAAATAGAAGATAACCAAAAACATTTTTCAAAGGAAATCAGATGTATATTTTGGGAATCACAAATTGTTGTTTCTTAAAAGCCACAGTTGCATTTATCAGGAAATTATGTTTTTAATTTATCATAGCTGTCATCTCTAAAGCAATGCCATTGCAAATATGTCTGCTCCATGCAAAAGAATACATAAATTAAATAAACACAATCTTACTTATAAAACCACTCTTCTTCAGTTGTAACTAGTACATTAACTTTTAGAAGTAGGATGGCCTGAACCATCCTAAACTCAAAATGTAAGACTTATCCACCCCCAAATCCACCCCCGGGAAGAATGAGATTATATCTGCATAATGAGGTACAATTATTTGATTCATTGTTTTGGTGGAGGAGATTTTCATACAATGGGGGAGAGTCTAATTTTAAAAATTATTTTTCTCAAATTTTCTAAAATAGGTATTTTGAGAGTATTTTACAGCAAAATACAGTGACAATTTATATAAAGTAGTAAAATAATGTCTTCAGAAATGAACACTTTAGTGTCACTTAAAAACTAACGTCTGCTCTTGGTGCTTGTCATCACCATTTTGAAATCTCAAAACCTTTAGAATGCCAACAGCCTTTTTGGTTAGTAACAGTGTTTTGGCAAAGTTCTTTTACAAAAGTGAAGGAGGAAATAATAACATATATCTTAAAATGCCTCACTTTAATACCACTACATCATTAGAGACCTCATTAAAGAATTTATGAGCCTCTCACTTCCAATGTTTGGTCTTTTCTTCTTCTTATCATCATCATCATCACTCTTAGTATTTCTGAAATAAATGCCAGCGTGCCACTCTAAGTTCATTTTGCCTAGCCTTTTACTATTTCAACACCATTTAAATTCTATTGTCTTCTTCATTTTTAGATTTAGATATCCGAGGAATACTCAGAACTTCCAAACAAAAAGAAATACTAAAATAAATACCTCTTGAATCACCAGGTTTTGCTCTCAGACCTAACTGTAAGAACAAGAATACATTTTGTTAATGCCATCTTATCTCTGGAATCCTTTTCCTATTTGTTTTTAAATGCCTGAAGTCATTTTGTAAACAGAAGTCATTATGAAAACTTCATGGAAAGAAAATGAAAAAGAGGAAACCTTTTAAATGATTCGTCATTTAACAAATCTAAAGCTTCAAACCACAGCATGATAATGTGGCTGTTATTGATCACTAGATAAACATCTGGTTTTGAACGCTTTACTTTAGTGTACATTTTAGATTAGGCATTCAGGCATGTAGTTTTGTTCTAAATTTAGAATGAGATTTTTTTTAAGCTGTTTGAGTGTTTTGTTTCTGGTGTTTTGTTCTGTTTTTGTCTTTGGTGGCCATCCTTTATATGTAGCCTGTGTTCTTCCCTTTTCTCTCTGCCTTCAGCAGAGAAAACACAAATCCAATAACATAAATCTTTATAAACCTGAAAACAGCCCTCCATCAAAGTCAGTTATTTTTGAAACTCCACAAATCAATGAGTTCACATTCATCAGATAGCTTCAACTTGTTACTTTTCACGGCTTTGTTAATATCACTGATGGCTTACTAGCAATCAGTATTTTGATCTACATTGATTTATAACTTTTTTATGTTACTTTCAGGTATGTTTTCAGGAACAGTATTTTTATTATTAGATTTGAAATTATCAGAGTGATCTCCATATAAAATAGTATTAGAGATTCTCAGAAATTTAAGAAAATATTTGCTTCTTATTTACAGAAACTAAATAGCTCTCTAGTTTATCATGGTTATGAATACATATTTCATGGCAACAAAAGTTGACATAAGTCTGTATTTTTAAAGTATATTTACATGTAATATAAATATTCTTACAAGACAAAATTTGTTTGTTTTTTTAATCTATTTTCAGTGAAAGAGTTTCTAGCCAAAGCCAAAGAAGACTTTCTTAAAAAATGGGAAAATCCTACTCCGGTAAGGACTATTTAAAATTTTCTATGATTTAAAAGTCCTATGTAAAATCATGATTCTTGCCCAAGTAATTTACTAGTTTAGAAACTTTAAAGTAGCATTAAACTTTCACGTTGCATTTTAAAAAGTGAGCTTAACATGGGAGTTTTGCCATAATATTATCATAACATTATGTTTTGATTTGCTAACTAATAATTTTATATATACCTAAATTGGAGGAGGAACTAATTTCCATTATAATATCTAATTACAAATTTTGATACTAATTACAAGCTGCTACAAACTCTTGATATTTGTTAATATTATAGTAATTTTGATTTGTGCCTTTGATAGCATATTTGTTATCTTTATTAATTACCACAAACGGATACTATTGTGCAGTTTCAAATCCTTAATCACAAACACTTGGCTATTGGCAACATACCAAATACACAGAGATCCTTCTTCATAAACATTGGATGAGGTAAATTCTACATAAATACTTTTAGATTGTAGCTGAGATCTAAAAACTGTGTATAAAAAGAGCCATTTATATTTGCCAAAAAATCTTTTTGAAGTTATAATTAATGAACTTTAATAACAGATTAAATTTTGAATACCTATTTTCCAACCACAAAAATCTTTATTTCAGATGTCTTTCTCACGAAAAAATATTTAATTCTGAATATTATGTTTTAGGAAGATACCATCATTAAGAGTAAGAGCATGATCTGTAATTTAAAACATAGTCACTCTAGTGATCACAAAAAGTTAGGCATTATCTAATGTGGAACATTTAAGAGAGGTGAGGAAAATGGCACATTTGTATGAAAAGCATTAATAACTAGCAAAAAGGGATGTTCTGTTTTTTTGTCTATTACTTAAGTCAGTTTCCATTACTTAGTTGGGGACTATATTAAATGTTTCAATCTGTCTTGCTAAAACCAAAAAATGAAGCATTAATCCATAAAATTGAATAATTCAATCAGAATTACAAGGTTTTTTTTTCTTTCCACATTGATATAGAATCTCATAGCAATTTAAAATCATTAGCATTTTGAAATTAAAATTTGATGGAAACAAGTTTTATAAGTAAAAACTTAGAGCTGCTTGCTCTCTCTAATGATTCAGCAAGAAACTCTGCTATGTCTCCAAAGGCAAGCTTTGATTTGCAATAGAGATTAAATCCAACTATAGTGAACTGCAGTAACTATCCAGATTCCTTGCTTATATAAGAATCATATTACATCACATTTTTCTCAAGCTAAATACTGTACAGACTGTGTACAGTGCACACATATTTTTTTCCCAGGATTTTCATGGAGATCTTTATAATGAAAACCTATTAAACAAATGGGTCAGCAATTACTACTTGTGGCTATTTAGCACATAATTTCTTCCTAGTAATTTTCATTTTGTTGTGGCAGCAACAAATTCAATAGATTGATGCCTCCAATTCTTTTCTTCTATGCTATACTCAAAGCCAAACAAAGATGTTTGCTCATAACAAAGCATCTATTGAAGGAGAAAAAGAGACTGATTATTGTTCTGGGACTTTGACTTTTGGTTATCTTGTGGGAATAAGGAACTCTTCTTTCCTTATTATTATATTTTAGGTAATACTGGGTTATTATAACATCCGAGAGAGAGAGAGCCATTAGGATCTTTCATGCTATTATTATCTAGTCCTATGAGCTTGTACAAAGATATAAATGAAGTAAAGTAGTGCTTTCTTCAGAGGTAACTCCAGAGAAAGGACTCTGATCCCTCAGTTTATCTGTTCATTAGAATTATTTGTGAATACACTGAGACCGTTTGGCATCTACGATTGCCTTTGTCAGTATACTTCTGGTCAGTTTGTAATTATTAAAATACGGAACTAATACTAAGAGTCTAATACTAGGAATTCATATTGGAATTCATTATCATCTTTAGTACTAATTTCAGCTTAGGCTCTTATTTCCTCCCTAATATTATGTAATGCTTTATTTTACAATATAATCTCTTTTCAAATATTAAGATTCTTTTTTTATTCAAAGGGAAAAATAGAACCAATAACCTGGGATCTCAGTAGTCTCTTTGTATTGTTTTTAAATGGACAGTTTTAAATTAAATTATCTCTTCTGATTATATATAACTAAATCTGTGATAGTCACCATAGTCTTATGAGAATTTCTGATTTTAAAGTTTCTTTTATTTTTCATGCATTTGTAGAATAATGCTGGGCTGGAGGATTTTGAAAGGAAAAAAACCCTTGGAACAGGTTCATTTGGAAGAGTCATGTTGGTGAAACATAAAGTCACTGAACAGTATTATGCCATGAAGATCTTAGATAAGCAGAAGGTTAGTGCATTTGTTATTATTTACCTGACAGGTAAACTTCAGTTTTATCAGCTAGATTATTAAACAGATGCAATATACCGACTTTCCATTGATATCTTCAGATAATTTTATTGTTGCAGTTAATTTTCATTATTATTTCTTGTCTGTAAGATACATAGTTAATAGTTAAGTATATGGGGATACATTATTATTTCCATAATTACATATACAATAGGTATGTGTATGTTTACTAACAAAATTCAACATGTAAAGAACAGGTATCTCTACTACCTTTTGCCTTACGGAAAATGCAGGGATCAGGTGTACTTGACCTTTAGAGTGAGGAAACAGAAATATAGTGATTTTATTTTGTGACTTATTTTAATCAACAGTAGAAGCACTTTAGTATGATTGAGTTTGTTTAATTTAAAATGTCAGTTAAAGCAGAGAAAAAGTTGGAATCCTAATACTATAAAAAATATCAAATGATTGGGGCACCTGGGTGGCTCAGTCAGTTGAGCATCCGACTTTGGCTCAGGTCATGATCTTGCGGTCTGTGAGTTCGAGCCCCGCATCAGGCTGTGTGCTGACAGCTCAGAGCCTAGACCCTGCCTCAGATTCTGTGTCTCCCTCTCTCTCTGCCCCTCCCCCTCTCGTATTCTGTCTCTCTCTCTCTCTCTCTCTCTGTCAAAAATAAATAAGCATTAAAAAAATAAAAAAAAATCAAATGATTATGTTGTACACCTGAAACTAATATAATGTTAGATGTCAATTAAATCATTTTGAAAAATCAATTTTTAAGTATTTATCACATATTGGTATGTCTGATGAATCAGGAGGTCTGAAGATAGTTATGCTTTAAATATTAAGCTTTTATTTTCCTGATAATCACTTAGGATGAAGGGAACATAAAAGATGAATGGCACATCTTAATAGATTATCTTATAGATATTATGTTCCCAAGAATAACACTTTGGCTTACTGGGATGTAGGAAAATGTGGAGGAAATAGTACTGAGCTACTAGTCAGGGTTATAGGTAGTGGCTAGACTGATGCTGTCTAATAAAAATATAATGTGAGCCACATAAAGGATTTTAAATTTTTTAGTAGCCACATTTAAAAAGTAAAAAGAAGTAGTTGAAATTGATTTTAATAGATTTTATTTAACTCAGTGTATCCAAAATATTATTGTTGTACATGTAATTAATATAAACATTGAAATATTTTACTCTCTTCATACCAGGTCTTCAAAAGCTGATGTATATTTTATACTTACAGTACATCTCCATTCAGATAAGCCACATTTCAAGTGTTAAATTTCTCGCGGCTACCATGTTGGACAGCACAGCATTAGACTGGTCTGAAGTTCCAGTCCAAACTCTGATTTAAAACAAAAAACAAATCTAGCCTCTAACATGAAAAGGAGTAATGACTTAAGTCTTTCTAAAATTAAATACACATGTACATGTTTACAAATACATTTAATTGTGCATCTTTGTCTACTGCCCTGTATCATGTAACTTTGGTAACCAGGAAGCATCCTGAAAAAATAGTTTAATCACTTCCTATTAATTCTTTAACTTACAACAACTTAGCTGTTTCCTTGTTTTATCTCCTACCTTTTGCTACTCCACTGAAACGGCTTTACTGAGGGTCACCAATCCAGTGGCCTAATCAACAAGACCAGGGGGCTCTTTTTGCTCATCTTATATGACGTGTTTTGTTTGTTTGTTTGTTTTTTAATTTACATCCAAGTTAGTTCATATATAGTGCAACAATGATTTCAGGAGTAGATTCCTTATGCCCCTTACCCATTTACCCCATCCCCCCTCCCACAACCTCTCTAGCAACCCTCTGATTGTTCTCCATATTTAAGAGTCTCTTTTGTTTTTGTCCCCCTCCCTGTTTTTATATTATTTTTGCTTCCCTTCCCTTATGTTCATCTATTCTGTGTCTTAAAGTCCTCATATGAGTGAAATCATACAAAATTTGTCTTTCACTGACTAATTTCACTTAGCATAATACCCTCTAGTTCCATCCACATAGTTGCAAATGGCAAGATTTCATTCTTTTTGATTGCTGAGTAATACTCCATTATACACACACACACACACACACACACACACACACACACACACCACATCATCTTTATCCATTCATCTATCGATCCACCAATGGACATTTGGGCTCTTTCCATACTTTGGCTGTTATTGATAGTGCTGCTATAAACATCAGGGTGCATGTGTTCCGATGAAACAGCACACCTGTATCCTTTGTATAAATACCTAGTAGTGCAATTGCTAGGCTGTAGGGTAGTTCTATTTTTAATTTTTTGAGGAACCTCCATACTGTTTTCCAGAGTGGCTGCACCAGTTTGCATTCCAACCAGCAGTGCAAAATAGATCCTCTTTCTCCACACCGTTGCCAACATCTGTTGTTGCCTGAGTTGTTCATGTTAGCCATTCTGACAGGTGTGAGGTGGTATCTCATTGTGGTTTTGATTCATATTTCCCTGGTGATGAGTGATGTTGAGCATTTTTTCATGTGTCGGTTGGCCATATGGATGTCTTCTTTGGAGAAGTGTCTATTCACATCTTTTGCCCATTTTCTTCACTGGATTATTTGTTTTTTGGGTGTTGAGTTTGACAAGTTCTTTATAGATTTTGGATACTAACCCTTTATCTGATATGTCATTTGCAAATATCTTCTCTGATTCTGTCGGTTGCCTTTTAGTTTTGCTGATTGTTTCCTTCGCCGTGCAGGAGCTTTTTATTTTAATGAGGTCCCAATAGTTGATTTTTGCTTTTGTTTCCCTTGCCACCAGAGACATGTTGAATAAGAAGTTGCTGCCACGGTCAAAGAGGTTTTTGCCTGCTTTCTCCGCGAGGATTTTGATGGCTTCCTTTCTTACATTTAGGTCTTTCATCCATTTTGAGTTTTATTTTTGTGTGTTGTGTAAGAAAGTGGTCCAGGTTCATTTTTCTGCATGTCGCTGTCCAGTTTTCCCAGCACAGGACTTGTTTTAGAACCCTTGTCCCTTGCCTTCTGTAACCCCTTGTTCTTTAAATTATGCTCCTGCCTTTTTGGGCTCTTCTTTAATGTGCCTTTTCCTATTATTTTATCCTTCTGTCTACTCTTTAAAGATTGTTACACTCGATCTCTGGACTATCCCCTCTTCTTATTTTCATGTTCTGCACCCTCCCTCTGAACTCTTATCCAAGCTTCGACTCATCCTTGAACTCTCCACCCCTAATTTGTACAATCTGAGCATGGAGCTCTTAGAAACCAGCTAGTTCATGTTCTGTTTTCTAGATGAGGTCATTGGGCCTCAGAGCAGGTGATTTGTACACTCATGTTGGTAGCACAACAACAAAATGCTTCAAATTTTTTATTTGAATCAAATATTTTTTATTAAACCGGCCGTTAAAATGTTATTGTCTGGATAACCCCTAATATTTTGTTATCTTTCTTAAGGAATTAATAGAATATGCTTTAGTCATAATGTATTACAAGGATTACATAATGTGCCATTTTTATGTTTAAAGTATTTAGGGAATACGTTTTTAATAACTTTTTTTTTTTTTTGGCAAGATGGTGACTTGTTAAGTAAATTACTGAGAAAGTTACCTCATGGTTAAATCATAGCAGAAGAATAGCTGCCACTCTAAGTTATTTCTGCTATGGCAGTGTTCTAGATTTATTCATAATTAAGACAAAGATTTTATACTCTGAATGTTTCCAAGTTTATTTATTTGAATTTGACAAAGGTGAATAATAAAATAATACTCTATAGTCCCTTTTTCTGTTAATGATGTCACAAACCTTTCAGTTTTGGCTGTTCCTGTCTTAAGGGTTGAGGGGAAGGAAATCAGTGCAGGAATTAAGGAAAATCATATTTCTTCATTCTGTACATTGTGTCAAGCATTGCTAGGTACTTTATATTTACTGTATCAATGAATCTCCACAGCTTTGTGTGATATTAATCTCCCTTTTAAGCCAGTGACCCTTCTATTTAAGTAAATTTTCCAAAATCAAACAGGCTAGTAAGATAAACCGAGAATTTGATTAGGGTTGTCTGATCTTTGTGCCTATACTCCTTGTTTATTTTTCCTTTAAAATGTATTTGTTATCCCTAAAGTACCACTACCTAGTTTGGTCCCTTATTAACATTACCTGGGCTTTCACAATAACACCTTAATTTCCTCAACCCCAGGCTTTTCACCGTCTATTAATTCACCTTCCTCACTGCCAGAAAAGTTTTCCTACCATATCATATAACTTTAAAAAAAAATTTAATGTTTATTTATTTTGAGGGAGAGAGAGACAGAGTGCGAGCCAGGGGAGGGGCAAAGAGAGAGGGAGACACAGAATCCAAGGCAGGCTCCAGGCTCCGAGCTGTCAGGGCTCAGAGCTTGGTGTGGGGCTCGAACCCGCGAACCGCAAGATCATGACTTGAGCTGAAGCTGGATGCCTAACCGACTGAGCCACCCAGGTGCCCCACCGTATCATATAATTTTATTTACTCAATCAAAAATCTTCCTAATATTTATTAAATAAAAATAGAACCCTGCAGTCTACTTCCAACCCTTCATAACTTTCTTCCATATTCTACCATAGTCTTATTTCACACTCTTCCCCTATATGTCCTCTATTCGCTACTTCTCTCATTGAAACTTGACCCTCAGAAGTATACAGTGCCATGCTGGGTGGGACAGGGGAGCATGTGATGACAGATACCCCATCTTCCTTATTAATAACTCCTCAAGTATTTGGTGAGAAAAATAAATCAGCTGATAAGTAATCATTTATAAATGCTTTTAAATATACATATTTAAGCCAACAGAAATATTAAGAAGTAAATATAAATTTTATATGTATTTTGAAAGTAGAACATGGACTAACCCCCCAGGGTTACTTATTAACTTTTCTCTGCCATTTAGTGATATTTCACTACCAAATCTTGAGAAGCACTGTCCTAAGCTCTTGTCAAATGAAACTAGCACTCGCACTTACCTTTGTGTATTTACCCCTTCAGGTAATGGTTCTGGATATTAACCCTGTGCTGTTTCCTCTATCTTTTCCTAACCTTTGTCATCTATTCATCTATAAGGCCCTGCTGAACTCCTACCCTTTTTAATAGGCTATAATAACAATTGGCATCTTTTGAGCTTTCACTTTGTGCCAGGCACCATGTTAATCACTTCACATGCATTCACAGAGCCACTTTTAAAGTAGGTATTATTATCCGTGTTTTATAGATGAATAACCTGGAACTTAAAAAGATGATGTACTAGGCCTAACATAAACATTTTCTTGTCTAAATACTTACAACCCATAACTCTCATTTGGCAATTATTCATCTATTAATATTCACATATTCATACACCATACTTGCAAATAGATTTTATGCAGCATTAAGGCAGACATTTTCTTGTCTTTATCTTGATTGCATTATTAGGCTTCATATGTAGTTATACACACACTTAAAAGTAAATTAGATTTTAATTAGTTAATTTTTTAAATTAACTTAAAAATTAACTAAGCACTTATGCTTTGCCACTTCATATATCATGGATTCATTTCTATTTTTAATTGTTATGCCCTACATACACATGGTTGGCTTAGGGCTATAATGCAGAAAGCCTCTCTACTGCAATTTTTATTGCTTATTTCAAAGGAAGTGCATTGTCAATACCTAACTAAAAATCTGCTAGATCATAATATACAAAAGTAAACAAGGTGATACATCTAGACAATGGATGTACCTTCTGCTATTCAATGCTCAAAAGAAATGAGCTATCAAGCCATGAAAAGACATGAAGAACTTTAAATGCATATTATTAAGTGAAAGAAGCCAATCTGAAAAGGCTGTATACTGTATGATTCCAACTATATGACATTTTGGAAAAGACAAAACTATGGAGACAGTAAAAAGATCAGTGATTGCCTGGGATTGGTAGGGAGAAAGGGATGAATAAGTGGAACACAGAAATTTTAGGGCAGTACAAGTAAACCCTAGTGTAAACTATGGACACTGGGTGATAAAGATGCCAGTGTAAAAAAAAAAGTAATGTGTCAATGTAGGTTCATCACTTGTAACAAATATACCGCACACCTGTGTGAAGGGGGGGGGGGGTTGGGAAGATGTTGCTAGTGGGGGAAGCTATGCGTGTGTGGGGATAGGAGGAATATGGAAAATCTCTGTATCTTCTGCCCAATTCTACCGTGAACCTGAAACTGCTTTAAAAAAAAAAGCCTATTTTTTTAAAAGTAAATACAAAGCAATAGTAATTCTCGAGCCAATGTTACATAATTTGTTATGATAAGTATGGACTAATTAGTTCTGTAACTAGTTAGAATTTAGACAGCAATGGTCCAACCACTTCATATTACATCAAAAACAAACAAAACAAAACAAACCTGAGATCCTAAGAGTTGAAATAACATCTCCAAAAGCCACAAAACTGCTGGATGAGAAGGCCTAGATTAGAATACAGATCTTTTGACTCTCAGTCAAGTATTCTTTGCTCACTACTATTTTTATACTATAATTGTATATACTAATAACTGGATGGTAACTAGACTTTGCCTATGTTCAACTTCTTGAATTCGGTGACTGCCCCACACTGACAGTAAGCTTCTAGCAAGAAAGACTGCCAGCTGCTAATGACTTATACATACACCAGACAAGTATTTATATCTCCCTAAGGTCACCTTTTCTTAAATTAAAAATAGAATCACATGTGGGATAGAAGCACAGTCTTTGTGAAGTCAAAATAAGTCACTTTCCCCTGCTGCTATGTATTTGATTGAGTAGACAATCCAGAAGAAGCTTGATTAATCCTAAATAACCTATTTGCTATAAAGATATAGTTGGTCTTTTGCCCATATTTTGTGTGTCCTCTCCTGTGGCTGCACAAATTGATTTTTTAGAATTTAATCTTCTATTTATTCAGGTATTAGGAAATGAACAGATTGTTCATTTTTACCCAGTTTGAATTGAAAGTGTTTTTCAATTATTGGCTTTTCTTCAATTCTTAATTTCCTTGCTGATCTTCTGAAGATTGAAAATCAATACCTACCTATTGCAGTGATTTGTGACTGTAACTAATTAGGAGCTGAGTATTTTCACATACTAATTTCTTTTCAGTTATGTATTATTTCTTTTAAGTACTTCTTAGCTCTTGCTTCTTGACTGAAAATCATAGTTGCCCTTCTTAAGACCAAATTTTAAATCCTCTGCTAGGTGTTTCATTTGAATCTGATAAAAACCTAGTTATTGGTTATTATCATACCCTTATCCAACTTAGTGATTTTGCTTATCCAAGCTCGTTATATGGTAAGCATTTTATTTATGTTTTATTCTTTTAAAATTATAGTAAATTTTAAATTCTGTTCAAGTACATTAAATATATTTATCTCTCAATTACAGGTTGTTAAACTGAAGCAAATAGAGCATACTTTGAATGAGAAAAGAATATTACAGGCGGTGAATTTTCCTTTTCTTGTTCGACTGGAGTATTCTTTTAAGGTAGATTTTACAATATTCAAATAAAATAATTTTACCCTCACATATTTTTTAAAATATGAAACTGTGATAGGATTCTAAGCCATATGACAAACGTGGAGAATATGAATAAATAAAAAAGTAATATATTTAGATTTTATGTTTATAAACTTATGTTCATATTTGAAAAGGTTTTGGCTTTCCCTAGGGAAAATTTTAAAGGTAATGTGTAATTTTTCATGAGATGCTATTATAAATTCAAATATTTCCATTTATCAAAATCCATAGTAATATCTTATTAAGCAGTTCTTACAATCTTGCAAATGAATACGCCCACCTAACTTCTTTTCTCTTGAACCTTTTCTGACACAGTCTTACCATCCTCTTTTCCTTAGTAATTTGTGTTCTAGTCTTTCCGTTTATGTAAGGCAGGACAGTCTTTGGCCCTCCCTCAATGTTCTCATAAAGTTGAACAAGATTTATTCTTTAAGTTGATAGCTTTTCAACTCTTTAGAATGACACTGGGCATCTCGTAGTCTTAATTCCTATGAAGCATTTTAACCTTTTCCCTTTTCCTCCTTTATTCTTTAAATCAGATGAACACCTGTATGTTTAGGATGATATTAAAAATCATTCATCTCTCTGACGTAATTTAGTACATAAAATGTAAACATTCTTACTTTTTCAAATTGTTGTTTTAACTGTTATTCCTTTGCATCCACTATAGTATTAAGTCACGGCTGCAGTGTTTAATTGTTCAAAAGTTAGGGTTCCCTGCAAGAACAGGAACAGCAAATATCCCAGACTAATTTGTGGCAAGAATACTTGGGCTGGGGGTGGGGAATGAATTCCCCACTGAAGAAAAATTAGAGCATCTTCCATTTATTCTGTCTTTCCCAATGTTAGTAATCTCTCGGGTTTTTTAATTTGTCTTTTTCTAATTGAACATGGTGTCATCTTTAAATATTTCCTTGAAATAATCTCGGTTTCATAATTTTGATTTACTTATCCTTTTTATTTGTTCATAGGATAATTCTAATTTATACATGGTTATGGAATATGTCCCTGGGGGTGAAATGTTTTCACATCTAAGAAGAATTGGAAGGTTCAGGTAACTAATACTTTATCCTCCTCAAATCTTTTTTAAGTTATTGTCAATGCTAACAATTTATTTCATTTCATTTAGTAATATGTTAGCTATATGAAAAATTACATGGAAACATTCATAAGAGGCCACACCCTACTGAGTTTTAAAAATCAAATAAAAGCACCATGATAGCAATGTAAATATTCTACCATTGGTAGATATTGTGAAGATCCATTTTTTGGAGGATTTTCAGAAGATGCAAAAATTGAATTTAAACATACTAGTACTTATTGAACAAATATTAATACAACTCTGGGGAAGAGGTTTGTGTAAAGATGAAGAAAGGAATAAATGGAAAAGATAATAATGGCATCATAGTGATGTGATTAAGAAGTTCATTTTGCACAAATTTTATTCTCCTTAAAGTTTTTGTTGAATTTTAAAAATATATACATAATTTTAAAAGAGTTTGTACCTTGGGGCGCCTGGGTGGCAGTTGGTTAAGCGTCTAGCTTCGGCTCAGGTCATGATCTCATGGTTGGTGAGTTCGAGCCCAGTGTTGGGCTCTGTGCTGACAGCTTGGAACCTGGAGCCTGCTTCAGATTCTGTGTCTCCCTCTCTCCCTGCCCCTCCCCCGCTTCTCTCTATCTCTCTCTCTCAAAAATAAATAATAAACATTTAAAAAAAAAGAGTTTGTACCTTATTAGGTTATTGCTAACAAGGCCACACAGTTTTTAAAACAGGTTATATTGGGGCTCCTGGGTGGCTCAGTCGGTTAAGCGTCCGACTTCAACTCAGGTCACGATCTCTCGGTCCGTGAGTTCGAGCCCCGCGTCGGGCTCTGGGCTGATGGCTCAGAGCCTGGAGCCTGCTTCGGATTCTGTGTCTCCCTCTCTCTCTGCCCCTCCCCCATTCATGCTCTCTCTGTCTCAAAAATAAATAAACTTTAAAAAAATTTTTTAAAACAGGTTATAAATTCTGTTAACTTTACCTCTGTGTAATAATTTGTAAGCTACTACTGTTCATTAGTAATCACTGAAAGAATGCACGTCCAGCTTCATTTAGCACATTATGAGCTGGTATGATGAAAGCACGTACAGGAGTGCAAACTGGCTGATGATGATAATCCGATTCAGAAAGAGATGATGATAGACTCAGATTATCACAAGATCGTATTCAGTTATGGGCCAACATTAGAGTTATTTTAGTTACCTGAAGCCTAAGCCAAAATTCACTTATTGAGCTGATATGGTAAGGCACCTAATGCGTGTCAGGCACTGTGCTGATGCAAAGCAACTTCTGTTTATCTTTAATGATTTCCTTTTACCTCCTGTTGTCCTCTCTTCTACTACCCTTGTCCATGCAGGCCCAGCATCCTCAGATTGCCCTTGATAATTCAAAGTTTTACACTGAAGCATTACACCTAAACCTATCTTCAAAAAATATTTTTTCCAGTCTCTATCATTACTAACTTCTTTCCTTTGCAACTACCCACACTCCTATTTCTTTAATACTTGACTTGGTACTAGGAGGAAAGCGAGTTGATTGCAATAATTCACTATTGAGACACACTGTCTTTTCTAACTTTTCACTCATACTACACGTACACTTGACAAGTTGTTAACTCCTATCCTAGGAACTTTAAGACAAGAAGAATATTGAGTTATTATTGAGCATGGCTTTAATCAGAATCAGGGCAGTCATTATTCTCTACTTAAATAGCAACTGTCTAGACTTAAAGCTGCTTCAGCATTAAGTCTTCCAATAGAATATTTTGCTTTCATCTTTCAACAATTGGATCACAGACCTATGTAATGTTTGTGTTCCTCCAATCAAATATCAGTGTGTGGAAATAAATATAAAATGCTTAGTACATCTTATATTTGTGATGATAAATTTATATCTATTTATAAGATGCTAAGTGCATCTTGTATTTATAGATGCATGGAGAAAATTGGAGGGGACTTCCAGGTCAAATAAATGTTTCCAAAGTTAGGGATATTTCAATGACCAGGATGATTCTTCCAGTCTCCCCTTAAAATGTTCCCCTGTTTCTTGTCATACAATCTATGGTACAGAATTTATGGTGTTGAGATGGGGCTGAAACTGTAATGGTATTATAAAATAATCTCCCCCAAAGTTTGTTTCTTTACATATTCATTTATTCAACAAATATTTACTGAGCACCTGATATGTATTAGGCTAGAACCTAGGAAATAGAGTGACAAGCAAAAGGAGCAGCATATATAATCTTTTTTGGAATTTCTATTTCTGGTGCTATGAGATCAAATTCATGCCAGCCATCTTGAGGGAAGTTCTATTCATAGTTCATGTTATTCATTGAGGACATAAATCTGAAAGTCATTGCAGTTTATCAGGCCAGTTAACAGAATTCATTGTGTACACTACAAGATGAAAGAGAAACTCAAACTAGAAAATCAGTACATCCTTTGGAGTAATGCTCTGAATGTGGCATCAACATGACACTTATCTGTCAATTGATCTAATCTGTGCATACAAGAACTGTACATGTTTACACAAACATACAGATTACCCCTGTGTTTATATATCTGTGTAAACATGCATAGTAGAAGATTTGGAAATTCAGACACCATGATTGTATCTATGCTTTCTGGATAGGATTACGGGAGCTCCTTATCCTCCATCTATATTTTTTATGCTTTTTTAATAATGAGAATATATTGTTTTTGTAATAGGAATAGTCTGGGTCAAATGGCATCAGTCTGCAGATTAATGCAGTTAAACAACTTCTGTGTAGTGAAATTCTTTAAGCACTTGAAATTTATGAGACAGGTACATGGAGCTTATCAACAGTAACAATGGCCTGATAGACCATGTATTGACATGTTTGCTTTTCAATCATTCTCAAAGTGAGACATAATTATAAAAGCATCAATAGCCTCTAATATGGCCGATAAGAATTTAAAATAAGATGGCTGTTTTAGAGTTATATTTTTCTTCAATGTGTGCTGCCCCATAAGCATATTAAAGTACTATTATCTGAAGATAGTTCAGAGGTTTAGTAGATATTCAGAAACTAACAAGATTCTTAAATGTTTAAAAGAAAAAAAAATTGGCTTCCAAAATATTTCTACCCTATATTAATTTTTTCCATAATCTACTAATTACCGTGTGTTAACCCATTTTACAAAAATTCAGTGTTTTCTTTTTCTTCGCAGTGAACCCCATGCACGGTTCTATGCAGCTCAGATAGTGCTAACATTCGAGTACCTCCATTCACTAGACCTCATCTACAGAGATCTAAAACCTGAAAATCTCTTAATTGACCACCAAGGTTATATCCAGGTATGACTTGAACACATTATATATAATGTATTACTAGGTAAAAGTTGTATGTATTTAACCTCAACTACCAATATTGGATGTTTTTTCTTTGAGTGAGACAGTTATTTCTTCCTAACAGCTTAGCATCATGTCTAACATATGGGAGAGCTTAACAATCTTCCTAATAGCTTAAATGAGCTCACGGTTCTGCCACTATTGCAGAGACCAAAAATCCCATCAAGAATAGAACCTGTTTACACCTCCCATAGTCTGCAGTTGTGAATTGAATGAACATAGGCTCCTACGTACAGAAATACATAGAATAGCTAAATTTGTGAGCTCTCATTTAGTGCCAGGCATCATTCCGAGTGTTTTACATGTATCATCTTTTTTTGTCCTGATAACCTTATAAAGCGTAAGTACTGCTGTTACCCTCATTTTGAGGCTAACAGAACTAAGGCACAGCAAATCACACAGGCAGTAAATGGTGGTCAGAATTTGAACCCAGCTGTCCCCAGAGTCTGTGCTCCTTAACAGAAGCAGCCAAAGGAGCCCTGGCTACCAATACGGAACTGGTGGGGGTGTTTTATTTCCACTTCTGTGAATAGACCGAGAACATCCCTTTTTCCACACTTATCAATAGGTTCTCCTGTTGATACTTTTGTATTGCCAATGACGTAACTAATGTCAGAGCAAGAAATACTTCTTGGACCCAAGAAATACTTCTAGCATTGCTTCATTTTTGTTAAAAGCATTTACTTTTACCATTTTGTGTGTGTTTATTTCTTTGAGTCAGGAAAAGGCTCTCCAGAGTGAACCTTCATTCACTAATAGTGGCCTGCATGGATTGGTCTCAGTTACACTGACTTAATTTTTTTTCATGGTTTTAATTTTAACCCTGATTTTTAACTTTGAACTGAGGTGCAACAAATACATTTATTGTGAAATAATGAATATTCACAAATTTTTTTTTCTTTCATAGGTCACAGACTTTGGGTTTGCCAAAAGAGTTAAAGGCAGAACTTGGACATTATGTGGCACTCCAGAATATTTGGCTCCAGAGATAATCCTTAGCAAGGTATATTTATAATGTCATTATGTAAGAGTAAAAATATAAGGCATGCATCACTGTGGACTTTTATAAAAACAGTTTACTGATCTAGTGTTACATTGTTACTTAATCTAAATTATGAATTTATGTCTGTTTGATTACTAAATAATAATTACTGGCAGTCTACCACTAACTCAGTAACCTCTCAATTTTAACTCTGGATCTAAGAGAAATAGTATGGTAGAACATAGGGAAAATAGTCAATGATATTGTAATAACTTTGTATTGTGGCCTATGGTAACTAGATTTGTCATAGTAATCATTTCACCATGTATATAAAATGTTGAATCACTATGTTGTACACCTGCAAGTAATAGGATATTGTATGTCAACTATACTTCAAAAAAAGTTAATGTGAATAAATCTGATCTCGAGATCCATATTTTTTTCTTCCAGTCTTACTGAGAAGTAACTGCCAGACCTAACTGTCTAGGTTGAAGGCATACAGTGTAATGGTTTGATTTACATAGATTGTGGGATAGATTACCACAATAGGTTTAATTAACATACATCATCTCATGTAGATGTAATAAAAAGAAAAAAAAGTCCATGTTTTGAAAGACAGTTGTTGATAGTCTGTTGAGGATTGTTCTACTTTTCAAAACAGTGAAAATATGGTAAGAGAAGTCTATAATCATACCTAAAAGGATGGTTCCATTCTGTTCTCCGTTCCACTGCCATCCCTAGGTGGAAACAGCTAGAAAGGAAAAATTAACAATAACTGAGCACAAACAGGAACAATGAAAGAGAAAGGGATAACACACATGCCTTGATAGTTACAACCTGAATAACTATAAATAACTCTATAATAAGAATAAAATAAATGATCTCATTCAGCTTTCCTCTCAACTTTGTAATTTAAATCATCTATAACTTTTTAGTCTTTTATAACCTAAATATCATTGCTGCTAACACATTTCTTTTGTAAGTACACCTACCAAATAATGATGACAGAATAAGCACCAGAACTTTAAAAAATGCATATATATTATAAAAGTAATAGATGTTCATTTACAAAATTTGGAAAATGCAGAAAAATCAAAAGAAACAACCAAAAAAAACCTATAATCTCACTACCCAGAGGTAGCTTTTTTTTTAAAGTAATTTTTTTAAGTTTATTTATTTATTTTTTGAGAAAGAGCACAAGCAGGGGAGGGGCAGAAAGGAGAGACAGAATCCAAAGTAGGCTCTGCACCATCAGTACAGAGCCCCACGTGGGCTTGAACTCATGAGCTGTGAGATCATGACTTGACCCAAGATCAAGAGTTGGACACTTAACCGACTGAGCCACCCAGGTGCCCCAAGGTAGCCTTTTTCAATATATTTTTCTGTGCATGTTATCATAGTTGAGATATAGTGAATGTACAGTTTGTATTCAGCTTTTTTCACTTGAATGCTAACAAGCACGCAAACATTCTAATGGCTTATTTGAAATGTTATCATATTTTGCCATTCTTCTATTGCTAAATATTCAAGTCATTCCTTTTTCCTTTTTCTTTTTCTTTTTTTTTTTTTTTGCTATTATAAATAACTGTGATAAACATAAATATTTTATACATAAAGCTTTTTCTGCATTTCAAATTATTTTCTCAGGACAGATTCCCAGAAGTAGAATTACTGGGACAAAGGGTATGAACATTTTTAAGTCTCTCAATAAATACTGCCAAAGTGCTTTCCAAAAAGATTGTAACATTTTATACTCCTACTACTTCATCACACTGTATCCAGCATTAGATATTTGTAGTTTCAGAATAATTACTAATGGGGCACTTGGGTGCCTCAGTCAGTTAAGCATCCGACTCTTGATTTTGGCTCAGGTCATGATCTCAAGGTTCGTGAGTTTGAGCCCCACATCAGGCTCTGCACTGAGGGTATGGAGCCTGCTTGGGATTCTCTCTCTCCCTCTCACTACTCCCTCTTTTCCCCCTGCTCTCTCTCTCTCTCAAAATAAATAAACACACCTTTAAATAAACAAACAAATAAATAAAATAATTACTGGTTTAATAGGCAATAAATGGTATTTCATTATTTTAAGTCTCATGCCTTTGATTATTAGATTTTTTTAATGCTTTACAGACATTTGATGGGTTTTTTCTGTGTGTATGAGTTATTAGTTCATGTCCTTTGCCCATTTATCTATTTTAATTTAGTTTTTCTTACTGATTTGTTTTAATTCTCTATACTTAGGGTATTAAAAGTATCTGGCATATTTTTTATAAATATTAGCATACAATCTCAACATAGAAACCAAAGCTTAGTAAAAGGATCCAGCTCAACATCACGTGCTTCCACTATACTAAAAATATCATAATGAATGACATTACTAGTGACTTAAAAGAATTAAAGCATAGTTGATGCCCATTTCTATTAGCAAAACAAAGTGCTATTCATCTTATGCTAGTCTCCCTTTAAAAAAACATACAGAAGCAGAAAAAAATCTCTATGTTAGATTTTAGCTAATAATTTGAAAATTAAATGATTTGTAAAGCTAAAATTTTGACAAAACTTTGGAGTGTGGGGAGTGGTGAAGGTAATTTGAGGGCAGACCAGATCTGGCAAAAACTCAGTTCATTTCTCTCCGTGATCAAGTTGAATTTTTTTCCATAATCTTTTGTGCCAGCTGACATTGACCATAGTTGATAACAAACTTTATATAAACATGTTAATATTTTACTTTTATTTTCTTACAAATACTGCTAGCTCTTAATTTTAGCAAGTTTAGTATGGAAAAAAACAAAAATAACTTTAGAATTGTACCTTTGGTTTACAATGTAATTTTATTTACATTTTTTCCTTTTATTTGATAAAGTTCTTACAAAAACCTCAAGGATTAGTTATCTTTTCTGTACACCTTTTAGAGATGAGAAGACAGTAGGATAGCTACAGTAAACTTAAATATTTACATTTATTAGGCTCCAAATTAAACTTGTAGCTTTCATTAAGATCCTGTGAAGTGGAAGAGAATGCCCCTAGTATAATCACCCTCCTAACGTCAACAATATAGAGTATTTTGAAGTCAACTCTGCTGTTTACTACGAAGTCCAGTATCTACTATTCTGTATAAAAACCTTTGGCCTTTCTATGAATGCTCTAGAAAACCTGATTTATAAGGTTATGGACCAAGAATGGACTTGAAAAAGTAATTTAGCAAGTCCCTTCCTATTGTTGAGCAACAACTAAATTATCCCAAGTAATTAGGGGATATTTATTGTCTACAATATTCTTAATGATTTTAGGAACGAGATTTAATAATATTTCCAATTCCAATATAATTGGAATATAGCCAATATCTGTAAATTCTCCCTGTTTAATTCAAGTGTGATCTGATACATTTTGTTCATTTTTTATTCTCTCCTGAATAGCTGTGCAGCAACTGCTCTTTAACAAATTTCATATGCTTGAAGATCATTTTGAAATCATCTATGACTTCATTCCCTTCTGGTAGATTAAGTAATAACTAATATTTGCTGCTGGTTTATCTTAGGGCTACAATAAGGCAGTGGATTGGTGGGCATTAGGAGTGTTAATCTATGAAATGGCAGCTGGATACCCCCCATTCTTTGCAGACCAACCAATTCAGATTTATGAAAAGATTGTTTCTGGAAAGGTAAGTAATACATTTTATTATTCCTCTATTACTTGTTATTTCTATAATGAAATGTAAGATTTGCATATTAAAACCATTTGATGTCATCAGAATAATTACCCTAAATTGGAAAGAATACAAAAATACCCATAGTTCCTGTCTTTGTATCTAGCATTCATTTAAGATAACAAAATAAACATTAAATCATTGCAGTTTCTTAAGAAAATGAGGCAGTTTTACAAACAAGTTAGCAAAAAGATAAAGCAATTTTCTTTTTTATCACTTATAAAATACAGGATCATACCTCTCATTCTCAATATTTCTCTAAGTAAGTAAATTTTTACTTACTTAGTTATTCATGTGGGTATCTCCTTAGAGAGAAGTTTTAGGGGCTGTTTTTGTATCTCCTTGTTTTTTCAGGAGAGTCTTGTTTGAATTATGCCAAACACCACAAAATTGGAAGCAAATACAAAATAGATAAGCCTTTATAAAATGGAAGTTCAGAGAAAGGATATTTATATAATTGTTCATATTGATTGTGATTATAATTGCCATTGATCTTTAGCAAATATGGCAATAACTTTTTTTTGAGCATGAGTAGATTCAATATATCATAGTATTTTACATTTTGTAATTACTCCATAAACCTTCCTTCTTTTGTAATCCCTAATTTTGTTTCCAAAAGTATCTCAAAACAAACCATTCATTCTTGCCTTAGCATACACTTTTAAAAAAATACTACAGTCGGGGAGCCTGGGTGGCTCAGTGGTTAAGCATCCAATTCTTGATTTCAGCTCAGGTCATGATCTTGCGGTTCTTGAGTTCAAGCCCTGCATTGGGCTCTGTGCTAACAGCGTGGAGCCTGCTTAGGATTTTCTCTCTCTCTGTCTCTCTCTCTCTCTCTCTCTCAAATAAATAAATAAATAAATAAACAAGCAAACAAACAAACAAAAAAACTTAAAAAAAATACTACAGTCAATTTTAATAGAGTTGAGTCTGATTCTTTCCACCGTAGAAAGAATAGGCTTTAAAAAATTCCAAAAAGACCTTCTATACATTTATGATAGAGTTTATAGGAAGGGATATTTTCCCATTTTTCCCTTTTTCCTATTCCTACATGTGGTACACCCCATTAGTTTATCTTTCTTTTTTCTTAGGTCACATAGCCCCATTTAGAATATGACCAGGAAATAGAGCATTAATCTTGACATAACAGTACCCTGAGATGTGATGTAGTTGACTTTTTTCTATTTTGTAACCTTAGTCTAAGGCAGAGAATTGCCTAATCAACCTAGAGAATCTGGAAGGACATAGAGAAAAAGTCTCTATTTCTTTATACCTCAGCCAGATTCACACTTTACATTTAGTGTAAAAGCTGACCCTCAGCTCCATGAACTTAAAATTTGTATCACCTATATCACCTGAATGTCCCTAATGTAGTAATTTATCTTTTTTACCAATATTCAAATTTAAATCATGGATGCCACACAGCTGGACTGTGAGGACAAGACACCAACAGAATGAGTCTGTCCAGCCCCCTAGAATCCACATCTCAACACGGTATTGTTCCATATCTTATAGTGTATACGTAGTCTACAGGGATCACAAGATTTTCAGTTATATTTCCCTTCATTTTATGAAAGTTTTATCTTATGGCAGTATTCACAAACTAGGGGACTAACTAAAGAACTTACACTTCAACTATGTCAAAAATAAAAATTAAATTCTTCTTAAAGATAACTAAGCTAGGTGTTGAAAGATTTACACCAAGGTAATACAGAAAGGCAGAAAGGAATACTTAAGTCATTAGGTATCACTGCTGTCCTTGTTACATTTGTAGGTATCTAGGCCTCAGGTTTCTTATCCTTGTAACTGTTTTCATCCAGCAGAATATCAAAAGCACAGTAAAAGAACTTTTGAGATGAACAAAACATCAAGAAAAAGTAGTGTACAAGACAGGTATTAATTTTCTAAGAATTTGAAAGGTGATTATGTAAAATCTCAAGAAAGAATATGACCCAAAGGTCATATGAAGAATGTTGAGAGAACTGAAATACTTTAAAATCACTGAATGAAAGAAGCATAGAGTAGTCCACCCTTGTCTACGGTTTTAGTGACCTACAGTCAACTGCAGTCCAAAGCGGGCGATCCTCCTTCTGAGGCATCATCAGAAGGTCAGTAATAGCCGGCCACTACAGCACAACAGCTGTGTCATTCACCTCACTTCATGTCATCACATAGGCATTGTATCATCTCACATCATCACAAGAATGGTGAGTACTGTACTGTAAGATAGTTTGAGAGGGGGACAGAGAGAAAGAAACCACACCCACATAACTTTTACTACTGCAGCATGTTGTTGTAATTGTTCATTGTTTTTAATCTCTTACTGTGCCTAATTCATAAACTAAACTTTATCCCAGGTGTATGTATGGAGATAAAACAGTTCAGGGTTTTATCAAAGGGTTCAGCAAAAACCAAGGATGCAGAAATTCTACTAATAGTTATTAGAAATTCTACTTCTAATTTAATTATAGGTCATTACAAAGCTTCTACGTTGCTTTTACTTATGCTTTATAAAAGAAGTAAAACTCTCTGACAAGGATGCTGTCATAACTAAATTTCCCTTATTTAGAAAAATGGCTTTGTTTAAAATGAGTCTATCTTCATCTGTATGAATAGGCCTTCACTAGCCAATCATGCCACAATGTGGAAGAAAAATGTTTACCTGTTTATGAATATGTTTTTATTTCATATCAAACTTTAATAGTCAGGCTCCAATATTAATATTTAAATCTGTGTATATTCTATAATCATAACTGTTTAAATCCTAGTCACCTTATTAGAAGAATGGCAACATAAAACTTTATCTTATCACAATATCTGATATCTTTCTTCACTTATTTAGAAATATGATAGGATGTTTGGTATACTATTGTTTTTCAATTAGCAATAATCGCGCCTCGGGTAAACCTCATTGGCTACGATACTGCCATGATGCAAAGCTTGGTATACTATTGTTTTTAACTAAAGGTGCCAGATTATCGTGTCCCATATTGGAAATAAAGTTATTTTCTTCCTTTTTCCCCTTTGCTCTTAAAGTAGAACTCATGAAGCAGAATATTGGTACTAACTGATCTCTAGGATTTACACTGTGTGAACATAAAGTCATATTCATATGCACCATTCCCAGTAAAACCATCTGTTTCAACACTCAAAGCCAAACTGGAATGTATCCCTATCCACATGACAAACACATTACAAGTGTTATTATCTCACTGGTTAGTAAATAAAAGCCAAATTGGAGAATAACTAATACTTAAATTTTTTCATTGTTCAAGTCATTAAAACTCAAATTTTGGTCTTCCAAATCCTATATTTGTATTTAAAAATCTTTAATGATTTGAATGATATATCATTTAAAATATGTTTCAATCATAATTTTTTTGCTGATTTTTTAAAAGTGTGTTATTATTTTATGCAACATTTTATATTGATTACTCTCTCCATTCTGAAGCCATAGATTATAGGTATCAGTAACATCAAAGTTAAAATAAAATGTATTTAATGAAGTGATTAATTCACTGAAATACACATATTTGAAAATCAGGTTGCTAAGTATTTTCTCTATTACAATATTTTAACTCAAGTTGGTATTTTTAAATGCACAGAAAGATGATCAATCAGCTTGTTAGATTCTCTCCTACACATATTTTGCCTTTAAAAACGGAGGAGGTGGTATTTTAAATGTCAAATTATTCATGTGATATCAAGGTTCAGGTTTAGAAATGCACAGTTGACAGAAAAGTCTTAATAATTTTCACATTAAATTTGACATTAATTAGCAATATATATACTGAGTTTCTTATATAGTCTTTAAATTCCATACTTCAGTGCCATATACTCTATGATAAGAATCAGTTATGGTTCCTACAGCAACTCTATTTAGCTGCATCACTCTGAGAAATATATAAGTTAATATTGTGTTCAAAAATGATACTTGAAATAAGGCAGTCAAGTAACAGCTGTTGTGGAAACCATAACTTTAGAGTCCTTGACTTATGAAATTTAAAAAAAAATTTCTGAGCTCTATTATATTTAAAGTAAATATTAGTCCACTTTTAATGAGCACCAAAAATGTACAAGGAGACAGTATACAAAATATAAAGTTGTAAACATACATATATAGAGAATGATCAAAGAGTCAGTTCATTTTTTCCTGAAAGGAAATTCATATTCACATGAAGGATAACTGATTAGCAGCCAAATAGCTATTCCTTTCTGTCTCAGGGGTCCCCAAAGCCATTCCCATTTTAGGTGATTTGCTAGGAAGACCCAAAGACTTCAACATACAGCAATACTCAAGAAATGAAGCCCTTATATTATAACAAGTACCTTCATTATAAGATACCTTACAATGAAAAGATAGTAAGTACAATCAGCAAAAGGAAAGGCTCATGGGGCAGCGTCTAGAGGAAACTAGGCACAAACTTTCAAGAGTCTTCTCCTAGTCGAGTGACAAGAGATTAACTTAATTCCTCCAGGCACAAATTGTGACAACATGGGTAAATGTTGTCTCCTAGGGAAGCTCATTAGAGACTCAGTGCCCAAGGATTTTATTGGGATCACATATACACCCTCTACCTAGCCCATACCTACATCCCAAACTGACAGAGCAAAGTAGATGTTTGGCATAAGCCATATTGTTTGTACCAACAATCTAGGTACAGTGAACCACTCATATTATTTAGGGAAAGTTTCATATCAGTGTGAAGAACTGTTACCATGCCAATTGCCAGATCCTGCCCAAGGCTAAACTTGCAAACAGGCTTTCCATAAAGGTTAACAGTCCCAAGCCTGCTATATTAGCTCTTTTCTGCACTATTCTGTTTCCTAAATAACATACACATAGGCAGAAATACTACTGTACTTGTTCTAAGATGCCATTGTTAATGCTTTTGGGGAAATTAAAGTGCCATTTTTTATTTGGCTGTGGCTATAGTTAAAGAAACTTAGATAACTCAGTAGTCATTTTCATAAAATTCAAAAGCAGTTTTACCATTTGCCTAAAACCAAGGCCATTTTTTAACACTTTGCTGTGGTCATTTAAAATTCTTAATAGCTGCTTTGAGACAGTCCTTACTTTAGTGGTCTTTTGGGCAAATGATGGCAATTTGTTTTGCAGGGGAAGGAAGGAATGAGGATTGGGTAGGTAATGGTCCTCTGTAACCGTCTAGGTTTATCGTAACTACCACTGTTTCTGCATAAATAAGAGAACAGATCAGAGAGCCCAGCTGTGGTAGTAATATTTTAAAAAAAATTTTTTTAACATTTATTCATTTTTGAAAGTGAGAGAGACAGAGCATGATTGGGGGAGGGACAGAGAGAGAGGGAGACACAGAACCGGAAGCAGGCTCCAGGCTCCGAGCTGTCAGCACAGGGCCCGACGCAGAGCTCGAACTCATGGACTGTGAGATCATGACCTGAGCCAGAGTCGGACACTCAACCGATTGATGCACCCAGGTGCCCCTGTGGTAGTAATATTTATAAGTATTTTTTAAATGTACTAGATCTTTCTTTTTATATATAAGATCCAGGCTGGTTAAGTTTCCTCAGGTCCTTTGAGGCAGTGTGGAGGTTGGTACCATATCTATAGAAAGCTTAATGTATGAAAAGTTGTTATGCCTTTTGAAAAATTTACTAATGTATATGCTCATTTTTGCTAGATAAATTTGTTACTGGGATACAGATTTCTTAGAACTGCACCTAATTTGGGCCACCTGGGTAGTTCAGTCAGTTAAGCATCTGACTCTTGACTTTGCCTCAGGTCATGATCTCACAATTCATGAGATCGAGCCCTGCGTCAGGCTCTGCACTGATAGCCCAGAGCCTGCTTGGGATTCTCTTTCTCCCTCTCTGCCCCTACACTGCTCTTGTATGCTCTCCCTCTCTCTCAAAATAAACAAACTTAAAAAAAAAAAAAACTGTACTTAATTTGAAAGGTAACTTTTAAAAATTTATTCTAGCATGCTTGTGGACAGAAGTTAACAGATTATTGTTTGTTGGCTGGGTGCAAACTCTTTTGAGTCATTTAAGCCAATAAATTTTATCTCAATGCATAAAAAGTAATGTGACTAGTTAAACCATCTCCCTGTCACTTGTAGAAGAATAGCAGTAAAAATTTTCCCTTCTTGTTCAAAGACCAACTTTGTAATTCTGTGATTAAGCTGAGCATAGACAAATTTGATTTTGGTCTTATTTTATTTCTAAAGCTAAAAAAAAAAAAAAAAAAAAGTAAAGCAGTTAGTGAATTTAAATTCCCTGGTATGGGTATGGTAACAACATGATCAGATTTGCTTTATGGATGTAACTTCCTCTTAATTTTTAGGAAATACTAATTTTCCTAAAACCAAAATGTACAAGACTTTATAACCGGTGCTGAGGGGCGCCTGAGTGGCTCAGTTAGTTAAGTGGCCAACTCTTGGTTTAGGTTCAGGTCATGATTTTGTGTTTGTGAGTGCAAGCCACCTGTCAGGCTTTAGCACTGACATTGCAGAGCCTGCTAAGGATTCTCTCTCCCCTACTCATGCGCTTGCTCTCTCTCTCTCTCTCTCCTCTCTCCAAATAAATAGACTTTAAAAAAATGTATAACTAGTGCGGAAAACAGAATCAATGTTCTATTGAGTGAATTCAGATGTGAATTTCTTAGTTGGTTTAACATATTACATAATGAAATTTGATGAAGTTATTTAAGGTATCAGCTATAATTACAATGCTGTCCTTATATAAAACAGGGTCATAGTTGTCCTTTTTCTCCCTCACTCTACCAAATTTAAGTACCAAAAGAAAAGAAGAAAGTGCTTTTTCTATAAATGAACAGGTGGAGCATGAGACACGAAGGAACTTCTTGCATTCTCCGAACGATGTTTCTAGCACAGACCAGTCTAGATATCTAATGATAGATATTGTTGCCTTCCAAGTTCCTTCTTTGATTCAAAAGTCAGCTTCAGATCACTAAAATATTATTCTAACAGAAAAATTGAAAAAATTAAAAATGTATTGAATTAGTGCCTTGCATCAGTTTCATAAAAATTAACTAATTTTTTTCACACCTGAGGCTATTCATCATTTTATAGAGACCAGAAAGGTGAAAGAGTTTGCCCTAACGCATAGGGAATGTATGTAACTGGAGCTGGGAATGGAACCCAGGTACTCTTTCTATTGAAGTGATAGGCTGGTGGGACTTTTGAGATGGTAAGAATGTTCAACTTTATTCAGTTTAACTCCCTTATGCTATATGTAGGCAAATCAAGACTCAGAAGTGCCCAAAGATAAAAGGTAGTTTGTGGCAAAGCCAGAAATTGGATTTAGTTCAGTGGTTCATTTATTATTTGTTCACTTGGCTTCAGTAACGCTTCACAATCTTAGTTTTATTCTGCATTACTGGTCTCTCCTTGTTGATCCTCCTTGCCTTGGTCCTCTTCTTCCTCTACACTTCCTCCATTGGTGGATTCATCCAGTTTCATGACTTTAAATGCCAACTGACGATTTCCAAATTCACTTTTTCAGTCCATACCTGACTCTTGGGTTGCAGACCCTTGTAGCCAACTTCTTACCTGAGATCTCCATTCAGGTATTCAATACATATCTTAAATTCAATCTGTCTAAAACTAACAGATTTTTGTTTTCCCTGGCAAATCTGTTCCTCCCACTGCTCTTCCCGTCTCAGTTGATGGCAACACCATCCTTTCAGTTACTCAGGCGAACATACTCTGGAGTCTTCACTCCATATCTAAAGCACAGGAAAACCATTTTGACTCTATCTTTACCTATCTTTAGCATACACACAGAATTCAACCACTTCTTGACACCTCCACTGATATTGCTCTCTTCTGAGTCACTAGAGTGGTTCTTTAAAAATGTTAAATTAGATCCCGTTACTCCTTCCAGAAGCTTGCAGTGGTTCCCCATTTTCTTCAGAGTAAACATCAAAGACCTTACAATGCAAGACTTTGTGAGGTGCGATAGGATGACAACATTTGTAAAGGATCGCTCTTGTTGCTAAATTATCATCTATCATCTCTCTTCCTCACTAGGATGTAAACTCTGTAGGTAGGACTGTTTGCTTATTTTGTTTACTACTATATGCCAAGCACATTGGTGCCTAACACATGGAAGGTGTTTGATCATTATTTGTCAGATGTGAATTCATGCGTTCATGTAATATTCATTGAGCTCATATTATATGCCAGACCGTGCTGGATACAGTAAATTAGTTATGGTCTCTGCTTTCATGAAGCTCTCATGAAGTGGACACTCACTCTCAGAGATACTGACTTAGGTGGTCACCTGTGTGTTCTAAACATGTATGTTTTTAGTTGTCACAAACTTTTTGATACACACTATATGTCAAAAGCTTCTTCTGATGTCTATACCTCGTTGTAGAAATAGATTTATTCTCATGAATAGATTAGGAAACTCAGAAGTAACTTAGTCCCTAACCGTTGTTAAAGCATTCTAAACAGGAAATATCGGGCAAAAAAGATCAAATAAACACTCTAGGAAGTGTATATTGCACAAACACCTCTTTCATGTTAAATAATGCCAGTTTGCAATAATCTTCTCTCTCAGATCTAATGGTTTAATGGGTCCAGACTTTTTCTTTTCCACATCTGGCTCTTTACAGCTACTTTCACATTGTTTGCCCCATAATGGACTATCAGAGAGACGCAGGAGTCAGGAGGATTCAGTTATTTTCCCAACAATGAAACTGACTGAGTTGGTAGTCTCACTGGAGCTTGGTTTCCTTATCTTAAATGAAGATTTGGATTAAATTAAACTAAGACTTCCTTTGCTCCAATATTCTAGGATTCTGATTTCAGTTTTTACAGCAGTTATAATCAATAATAATAATAGAAATAATACTCTTCTTAATACAGTTTTGAAGGAAAAATTATCATGCTTCCCATGATAGAAACCGTTGGTGTTTCCAAGTTAACATGCCATAAGTAAAGTCTTGCATCTGAAACGTAATTGTGTTTAAGTCATTTTCTGGTTTTTGCTAATTTCAATTTGATGAATCAACATGGCTCTTTGGAAGGTCAAATCAACAAAGAAACTACATTTCTGATTACATTTCAGAACAGTCATGGAAAAAATACTTTCACAATGATTCTCATTATTTCTCCTTCAGTATACTTAAAGGATATGACAGATTCTCATCATTAACATCATTAACATGCCTACTATGTGAGGTGGGCTGCCTGTCAGAATCTCTGGGGAAGAAGACTTGTGATATGGAGGTGAAGAGGATATGTCTGTCATATGATAAGTTTTCCAAATGCCGATGTCTACCATCATAAGCCCCTACTATAGCTCCCCATTTGAGAATCCCTGTTCTAAAGATTACAAAGATACATACGCACATTAATCCAAGACCAACGCTTTATCTGCATTCCAAAATAAAGATCTACTCTATTTAGGTGTGTATATTCTTTAGGCACTCTATTGCACGTTACCTGAATTCAGAAGATAATTAAAAAAATTTTTTTTGATGTTTATTTTTGAGAGACAGAGTGTGAGTGGGGGAGGGGCAGAGAGAGAGGAAGACAGGCTCCAGACTCTGAGCTGTTAGCACAGAGTCCAACGTGGGGCTCGAACCCACGAATCATGAGGTCATGAGCTGAGCTGAAGTCCAACGCTTAACCAACTGAGCCACCCAAGCACCCCTCAGAAGATAATATTTTTTAAGTTTATTTAATTCTTTTTGAGAGAGAGAAAGAGAGAGAGGGAGAGGGAGCGTGAGCAAGGGGAGGAGCAGAGAGAGGGAGAGAGACCCCAAACAGGTTCCAGGCTGCAAGCACAGAGCCTGATGGGGGCTTGAACTCACAAACCATGAGTTCATGACCTGAGCCAAAACCAAGAGTTGGACGCTTAACTAACTGAGCCACACAGGCACCCCCAGAAGATAATGTATATGTAGTACATTATTGTCTACCATTCTAAACATCACGAAAGGGAGAATAACTGGCACATTACGTTGAACAGTTCATGCGGACTCTATTCTAAACAAAGACAGCTCTACTTCAAATAAGCTACTTCTTTGGAATCTAAGCAAAGTTGGAATATAACCACTATAAAAATAAGTCATGTTATTTTTAGACACTATGCCTTTTGAATACCCCATATTCTCTAGTTTCTACTCCAACTGGGATAAATGAGGAAATGTGCAGCAAATATTTTTAAGATGAAAATTTCAGTCTTTTAGAAGTGTCCTGACAATAACTCTTTTCAGGTTATTGAATCATGAAAAACAGTATAGAATAATTAAGGATATATACTCCAGAGCCAAGAGTACCTGGTTTGGGATGATAGCTCTACCACTTATTAGCTCTGTAATCTTAGGCAGATTACTTACTTGGTGTCACGTTCAATTGTATCACCTGTAAATGGAGATAATAATCATGTTTACCGTAATGTTAGGTTATGAACCAGTGCACATAAAGTTTAGCACAGTGCCTAACTTCTAATAAGCCATTATATTAATAAAATGTTAATTTGGAAGTAAAAACTAAAGAAGGAGCAATTCATGTGCCTTTTTTTTTCTTTTTTGGAACATAAACCCTCTTATACTCTGTGGTAATACGGGCTTTGCTAAAATGAGGCTTTCAGTTGCTGATTTATTTGAGTTGATCCCAAATCCTCTTGGGTCAGTAGCTATTCAACCTTCAAATAGTCCTTGGTTGTTGGACACAAATTTTAGTTTTCCTCTGGTATGTTGATGACTTTAGTTTATTATTTACGTGAAAATTTTTTTGATCTGTCACTAGGAGAGAAAATAAAACTTCTGCACAAAGTAGAGAAGATACTGCTTCTCAGGCTTTCATGAATAGAGATAAAAGCTCAGAATTTCAGACCCAGTGCCCCTATCATTTGAAGCCCCAGGATCAGCATTTTTACCCTCTACTCCTCCAGTTGACTCTGCTGAAAGTGGGTCCTAGGACCACACTTGGAGAAGCATTTATTTACAGAATAGCATAAATAGCAGTTGGGAGACTATAGTTATGAGTCTGGCTTTGCCATAGGGTCTAGCTTTGCATGCTTGTGATTTAATTTCTACTTTGAGACTATGAGAATGCACATCATGTTGCGCTTTGGAAACTCAGAATATATATGTTAAGGAGTTATATTTATTTGAAGACAGTGTAATAAAGAACAAAATTTATGAGGCTAGGAATCATGACTAGATTTCTAGTCCCAGCTCTGCCACTTTATAGTCTAGTGATTGGGTAAGTTATACAATGTCTGCAAATCCTAGTTTCTCCATCTTTAGAATAGAGTTAATGCCATATTCACCAAATATGTCATAGTTCATTGCTATATATCTAGTGCCTAGAGCAGTGTGGTACATAGTAGGTCTTAATAACTAATTGTTAAGTAGATGAACTACATTATTTGAAATGACACAATAAATTCTGGGAATAAAAACACAAAATGGCACAGTACCTTCCCCCCAGAAGCTCATGATCTGGGGGAAACAGACATACACAAATATTACAACATACCTCAATAAAGATCGACTGAGGTAATGTCATGACACGCGATACAAGTTATAAGGTGATGGTGGCACTTGTAGAGAACCACAGTAAGAATGCAAGGAGTTCATAAATGGGGTCTATTAACCCTTTAAAGCATTTTCTTCAGATGTCTATGGTCCGTTGAAGGTGAGGCCATGATAACCACTGGAATGTGAATTTGACCACATGGTGTGTTCATACAGGTCCGATTCCCATCGCACTTCAGTTCAGATCTCAAGGACCTTCTAAGGAACCTGCTGCAGGTGGATTTGACGAAACGGTTTGGAAACCTGAAGAATGGTGTGAGTGATATAAAAACTCACAAGTGGTTTGCTACAACAGATTGGATTGCTATTTACCAGAGGAAGGTGAGCCATTTCTTTCTTTAATTTAAAAGCTTTTGGAAGTTAGTATTTAAATTATATGTGGTAAAGATATTTTCAGCTTAACACGTGGTTTTAATTTTTTTACCTTTGAATTAATCCTATGCAGGACTTAGGGGACCTTTCCAGCCCACAATTTAAAAATGAGTTTTTAAAAAAATGAGTTTTCTACTTGATTAAAGAGAAGGCATATTCTATTTTGACCATCAATCTGAAATTTTTTTTTAACATTTATTTATTTTGAGAGAGAGCGCATGCATACATGCAGGAGGGGCAGAGAGAGAAGGAGAGAGAGAATCCCAAGCAGGCTCCATGCTGTCAGCACAGAGCCCAAGGCGGGTCTTGATCTCACAGAGCGTGAGATCATGACCTGAGCCGAAATCAAGAGTCGGATGCTTTACTGACTGAGTTACCCAGGTGCCCCAATCTGAAATGTGTTCAGTGTCAAATTTTTCCTACCCTTGCCTCTTACTCTTCACAATATTATGGTAATTATTAAGTAAACAATGTCCTAAGGGTTTGCATTTCAAAACTGATGTGAAGCCGCATTAGAAAGACAAATATAAACAAATATATTCTCCTTCCTGGAATTGGCAAACAGCTGGATTTAATAACATTTAATAGCTAGATTCATCAGATATTTTTCAGTCTTTATCACTTTACCGTTGTAACAAATTGAGACATTGAAGAAAGATTTTGCTGTGCTGAGTTACTTTTCTCTCAACATTGCTTCTCAAATGCCTAAAGATAATTCGTATTTATAAAGTGTTGTCATCTTGAATATATTTAATTTTTTATTTTTTTTCCATAAAACCAAAACTTCTAATGTTTCAGAGACTTGCCATATTTAATAATGCTATGCAGCCACATGAGTGAATTTCCTTAGGAAAAAAATGTAAATGCTATAAATTAATATTAATAGCACGGTTTTCCTAGTTTATATCTTTTGGAAAAGAATATAAAAACAAAGCATTAAAAGAATTTAATAATGCAGCAAAGACCAAAACAATATGAGGGCAGTAGTCTCCGCATCTCATAAGATGGGTTCAGAAACTTCCTAGGCGTTAAATTCATGAAACAGCCCTTAGCATTATTATCTCAGCTGGATATGTTATGTAGTCAAGAGCAATTCTATTTGGGTGATTTATTGAATCTGTATTTTCTTTTAGTGCTTTTTGATCTAACTTCTTTTTGTTGTTGTTTAGTAATTAGCCAGTTACCCTCTCACCATTTGTTGAATAACTCTTCTTTGACCCCTTGTTTGAAATTCCGCCTTTGCTAATGCTGAATTATTACATACTTCAGTCTGTTTCCGACTCTATGCTTTAGGGGTTCTTTCTGTCTATTCTTGTACTACGCACCACACTGTTTCACATACCTTGATGGTAGCTTTTACTCAATTTCCAAAATATTTGTATATTTAATATGTGGAATTCTTATCAATGTTCAAGGAAAAGAATACATAGTTCAATATTTTTTAGTTGTAAGAAAATACACAAAACAAAATTTGCTATCATGCAGGTCAGTCATGCTAAGTGCATACTGTTGTGCAACCACGACTGCCGTCCCTCTCCAGAGCCCTTCCATCTCGCAAGATGAAAACTGTGTACCCATTAAACAAGGACTCCTGTTTTATTGGTCTCTCCAAATATCTATATTGTCTTTGGGGCTCTTAATTGGGATAACAGTATATTAATTAGAAGAAAATCAAAATCTTGAAAATTCCTCATAATTAAAATGTTTACGTTTCTGCCCCGTGTTGGGCATAGAGATTACTTTTAAAAAAGTAAAAATTAAAATCTTCTCCTCAAACATATTCAGTGCACCACCTAATATTAATAAAGTCCCTATTTTAAATAAAGGAAAGCCATTTTAATTTTAGGATCCAAGGAGAAAAAAATGTTCAGAATTCAACAATGCTATTTTTCTAAAAGGGACATGTTTCTTTCCAACTTCCCAGAAAGTTTTGATAGCTAGATATTTTAAACAAAATAAACTTGGGAATTAAAAGGAAGATGAAGAGGAGTGCCTGGCTGGTTCTGTCAGTGAAGCATGTGACTCTTGATCTGCAGGTCATGAGTTCAAGCCCTATGTTGGGCCTAGAGCCAACTTAAAAAACAACAACAACAAAAAAAAAAACAAGTATATCTAAGAAATACCTGTAACCTCAAGAGAAAGGAATTAAGGAAAAGGATAGAAATATAAAGGCTTGAGAAATAAGGAACCGATAAAGGAAAATCTGGAGTTCTGTAACCTAAAGTGCCAGTATTTTGATACCAACAGTTAATTATCCTAGAAATCTCTTAAGTATTGTACCATTCCTTGAATGAAAATGTTGAGATTAATAGCAAACCTACTGTTTGCTTTCTCTTTTTTTTTTTTAAATTTTTTTTTAATGTTTATGTTTGAGAGAGAGACAGTGTGAGTGGGGGAGGGACAGAGAGAGGGAGACACAGAATCCGAAGCAGGCTCCAGGCTCTGAGCTGTCAGCACAGAGCCCGATGTAGGGCTCAAACCCATGAGATGTGAGATCATGACCTGAGCCAAAGTCGGCACCTTAAGTGACTGGGCCACCTGGGCACCCCTGTTTGCTGCTGTTTCTAATGCTGTTATCATTTAGGGACTTGAAGGCATTTAAAGATGCTACCATATAATAATGGTGGGAATTTATTTTCCTTAGTATTTAGAAACTGTCAGGTATTCATCATTCCTCTTTCTGATTCCAATATTTGTGGGTTTGGTTTTTTTTTCTCCATACCACCATGCAATTAACTCAGTTCTTAACGCTGAACCTGGAGATAGCCGCAGACCCCACAGGCTGAGGGCTCAGTCCCAGAAGAGTGCCCTCCACCCACCACCACTGCAGACATTAATTGCAAGTTAGGCACCTGCTTCTGACTAAGCAGCTTTAGATCAGAGGTTTCCCACAAACCCCTCCTAGGGTTCGATTAATTTGCTAGAGCAGCTCAGAGAAGTCAGAAACTGCTTACTGTTACCAGTTTATTATAAAAGAATGTAACTCAAAGACAGCCAGAGGGAAGAGATGCATAAAGCAAGATATGGGGACGGGGCTCAGCGCTTCCTGCTCTCTTCAAGCACGCCACTCTCCCCCAATCCCCACTTGTTCACCGGCCTGGGAGCTCTCCCTACCCCATCCTCTTGAAGTCCTGTGGCTTCATTAGGTAGGCATGATTATTTAAATCATTGGCCATTGGTGACTAAACTCCGTCTCCAGCCCCCCGCCCTCCCCACCCCCGCTCCTGGAGGTTAGGAGGTGAGACTGAAAGTTCCGAGTGTCTAACCAGCACCCATCCTTAGGTTACCTAGGGGCTTTCCAAAAGTCACCTCATTAACATAACACCTATGACATCCAAGAGTTTAAGGAGCTCTGTGCCCGGGATTAGGGTGAAGACCAAATACGTTTTTCCTATGATAAATCAAAATATCACACTTCATTTTTCTGTCTCATTTCCAGGTGGAAGCACCATTCATACCAAAGTTCAGAGGCTCTGGAGATACCAGCAACTTTGATGACTATGAAGAAGAAGATATCCGTGTCTCTATAACAGAAAAATGTGCAAAAGAATTTTGTGAATTTTAAAGATGGGCAACAAGATGACATCAGAGCTCACACTCAGTCTTTGCACTCTGTTGAGAGATCAGGTGGAGTCGAGACCGTCCTTGTGAAGCAGTTACCTAGTTCCGTCATTCCAGCGACTGAGTGAGGTCTTTATTGCCATCGTCCGTGTGTGCGCTCTGCGTCCACCTATGTAACAAGGCACCGCTAAGCAAGCATTGTCTGTGCCATAACACACAACTAGACACCTTCCCGCTTCCCTCTGGTTGGGCTTTCTCCTCCCCTCCACCCATTTCTTCCTTTTTCATGTTCGTCGGGTTTTCTCCAAGCAGTGCTCCATTTTATTTTGTGGGTATTTCAGACGGCCAGTGTTATGGCTCTGTGATATTTGAAAGGAAGGGTAAGTGTTACCTTCGGTAGTTCTTGCCGTTATGGTTGTTGGTCGATGGCTTGAGGCTGTACGGCCAGTAATTATTTTTACTTTGAGTAGCTCAGACTCAGTTTTGCCAAAACTTCTGACAATTTTTGAAGACAGAGTGTCGTATCAACAAGGCAATTTATACAAAACAAAACAAAACAATACCTTTTGCAGAACTCACCGCTCTGGTGAGACATTTGGATAGACATTTGGATAGAGGAGCTACACCCGGCAATTTGGATTTCTAGAGATCAGAGGTTCCGTCTCCCTTCACCACCTTTTGTATTTTCCTCCCGGTGAGTAATCGGGTGACCACCTGTGCAGTGTGACACATGCAGCTCACTCACAGGAGAAACTAAAGCTGTGGGTCCCATCACTTGGTAGGGGACCATCACTTGGTCATTGCTGTAGGGATTAGGGCTTTAAGATTTCTACACCTTCGCTCCTCCGTAAGGGTTTTAGCCAGTATTTTGACAGAACGCGACTGATGAAGAAAGGGACAAATTTTTTAGTTTCTCAAACAAGTCCTCCTTGTAAATTTTTTACGGGAAAAAAAAAAAAACGAACTAAAAAAGATCATTAATGTGGACAGTTACTTTGCTGAGTCCAACAAATGGCTTGATGCTTGTAAGCAGTGTAGAGACACTCTTATTTATATAGGGATTTTTCTGTTTGTTTTGCTTCGCTTTGTTTTGTCACGGTTAAGGACAAAAGGAGTTGTTGCCAGGTTATTCCAGCACACAGTATCTGTCAGCCCGAGGGAGAGGCACTGTTGTAGCTTCAGCGTTCATCCTATGCCTCATCCACGAGGAAAAGGGACAAAGTTTTTAAAACTGCCACAACTGTATTTTAATTTTGAGGTGTGATAGTTTTAGACACGTTAGAATTTCCAGCCTCTTTCTGTACACAGCATGTATGATCATGCAGATGCAATGTTAGTATTTGAGTTTAATTTTTTTTAATTCTTTTTTGCCAACAGCATTGCTGTCAGTGGAAATTTCAAGCATTTTTGCACAGTTAGTTCCACGTTTGTTGAGAATCCATGGCTTAACTCTGTTTTTAAAGTATTTTTTTCTTTGCTTTTAAATTTTCCCATCTGGTTTTATCTCCGTGTGTCAGTGACCTATCTTAAAACAACACACCAAAAGAGCTGAAAGTAAACTGTGTTCATTTTTTATGATCAATTTACATGCATATAAGTTGAGTTATTTTTAATCAGACTGATCTTAATGTATATAAGCATTCTATTTGCTTCATTATTGGTGCCGGTCACTGACAACTTCTTTATCTCTGTACCACACTCTTGTAAAACCTTTGAAGACATTGAAAAAGCCTGTCTGGGATGTTCTCTGCATCCATCTGTACATCTTTTGGTTGTCAAGTGTTCCTGCATGGTTATGTCATTTAAGAGCTGATAACTGATTTCAGTTGGTCCACTTATATTTAAAATGTGCAAGAAAAATATGATATACTTTGCTGTATCAAGTTTTATGTGACAAAAATATGTCATTCATGTTAATAAATTTAAACCATCATTTCTATAAAATATTTTCATTCTTTTTTTTTTTGGCCCAAGAACATGCTGGTCGTTGTATTCTATATGTATGCAACAAATACCATGGTAGCTTTATTGTATATTATTGTAGAATTATTTTAATAAATCATGGGGATGACAATTTGATTATTACATTTTAGTTTTCAGCAATTGAGAAGATTTCTCTAAGTTCTAAAAAGACGTTTTAAATAAAATTACTACTTGCCCTGCACAACTTGCTGTAGAATCTGCCTAGGTAGATGACCTCTCGGCATGCGTTGGTTTTGAGGGCTATTTAGCCATTCCCATTTCTCTCTCCACTTAAAGGACACGAGCAAGCTTTCAGATATGTCAAGGGAGTCTATTTCCAACCAATCAAAGACGCGGAATTAGAATATCTTCAAGTTATATAAAACTCCCAGTTTCAGCCACAATTTAGCCAAGAACAGGATGAAAATTTGAATAAGAAATCAGTGGAATGAATCAGTGTTTAACCTCAGATTACATTATTTGAAGCAGAAGAAATTACATTTTTCCTCAGTAAATGATAAGGAGATGGCACTGCAGAGGAGGGACCCCTTGACTCAAAGTCAAGACATCTGGGTCTCAGGTCTGGTCTGTCACAGTCGGCATGACCTTGGCCTCAGCTCTCTCTTCTACAAAATGGAAGAATTCCATTAGGCGGTTTCTAAGGTCTTTTCTAATTTTCACATGTCATGACAAAATTCTTTTTATTTGACATTTTGAAGGGATAATGTGCTTTGAAGTAAATCTCGGTAAGGTGATATTTTAGGGCATCTTTCTTCTCCTTATCTCTTACAGTGTTCTTACAATTTTTTGAATATCATAAGGACCTTATGTCTGTTTTGATTCCTTCCTCCTTCACTGATGCTAAATATCCAACTGATATCAAACTGTCAACCTACCAAAAACAGATATTGTGGCTTGTGGGTATTGCTGTCTTGTTTTTGATATGTTCTTGTATTGACTGCCCATTGGCCTGAAAATACTCATCATAAGCCTAAAAAAAAAAAAATCATTTTTCTTTCCCACTGACTGTTTTATCTGCTTGTTGTAAGAATCAAATGAAATAATGTATGTGAAAGCACCTTGTAAACTGTAACCTATCAATGTAAATGTTAAGGTGTGTTGTTATTTCATTAATTACTTCTTTGTTTAGAATGGAATTTCCTATGCACTATTGTAGCTAGGAAATGCTGAAAACAACTGTGTTTTTTAATTAATCATAACAGCAAAATTAAAGTATCTTCAAAGGATAAAACGGTGCCTTGAGTTCTATTTGGTGCCCTTATCTCCTGATTTCTTTTCCACGGATACTGCAGATGCCTATAGGTTTCTAGTTTCTATGTATTCGTGCTGGTCTTTGGTGATGGGAACAGAGTAATAGGGGAAGAATGCCCGCCAATCTAGTCCAACTGATTATATATTAAGAAAATACTAGATTCATTCCATAGTTTCTAAAAAGTGTTTCTACTTGGGGCGCCTGGGTGGCGCAGTCAGTTGAGCATCCGACTTCAGCCAGGTCACGATCTCGCGGTCTGTGAGTTCGAGCCCCGCATCGGGCTCTGGGCTGATGGCTCAGAGCCTGGAGCCTGTTTCTGATTCTGTGTCTCCCTCTCTCTCTGCCCCTCCCCCGTTCATGCTCTGTCTCTCTCTGTCCCAAAAATAAATAAACGTGGAAAAAAAAAAATTAAAAAAAAAAAAAAGTGTTTCTACTTCCTCATGCTACTAGTCTAACTTACTCTTAACTTAATGTTGAAAATTTACATATTTAAATAACTGACACTGCAGGAGCCCTCATCCTTATATTGGAACAATGAACTATGAATTTTTACCTTTTTCTTCAGAAGTGTTGTTGAGGTTCATATTACCTCTTCCGATTTTCGCTGATTGGTATGTGTTTCTACAGTTGTCCTTGACCTCAAGAAATAACTTTCTAGGTATTTAACACCTTACCATTTTTTATTGTTCTCATTGTTACTGCAAACATTTACAAATATTGATGTACTTTACAATACCATGTTTACTATTTTTATACCAGTGCTTTATTTTATCATTGTCAGGGCTTAATACAAAATACCAGTTTTCTCATTTCCTTATACGGCCAATTATAAAATTCTAGCCATATCTTCACTCACTCCAAATCATCATTTGAAATCCATTTAAATTTTCTCTTATGCACAAATATTGGATGTGAAGTTAAATGGCTTTCGTTTCAGCCTTCCTGAACATTTTCTATATGCTTTTTTTAATAGCGTTTGACAAGGGCTCTCTGATAAGGGCTGAATTGTGTTCCTTCAGAATTCATATGTTGAAGTACTCAGAATATGAGGAGCTCAGAATAGGACTGTATTTGAAGGTAGGACCTTTAGTTAGGGTAAAATGAGGTCATATGGATGGGCCCTAATCCGATTATGACTAGTGAATTTACAAGAAGACATTAGGACATAGAACACATAGACCCAGAAAAGACCACAGGAAGACCTAAGAGGAAGGCGACCATCTATAAGCCAAGGAGAGGGGGTTCAAAAGAAGCCAACCCTGCTGACACCTTGATCTTAGACTTCTAGCCCCTAGAACTGTGAGAAAATAAATTTCTGTTGTTTAAGCTACCCACTCTGGCAGTTTGTTATGGCTGTCCTAACAAACTGGTACGCCCACCGCGGTGTTCCCATGTGTACACGATATTCCCATGGTGAAGGGCTTGCATTGATCTCACTTCAAATGCTTTAGAATTGGCCCAAACTGAAATAATTTACCATAAGCAAAAACCAAGCAAACAAAAAAGTATGTCATTGTGGTCACAAACCTCAGTGCACCTGTTTTCTTACTTCTCTTCTTTTCTGGAATATAAGCAGGAAACAGAAAACACTAGCAACTGAGTATAGGGGAAAGCATGGGTGGCTGAAAGCACTTGTAACTCCGGGTCAGACTTACTCTCGGCATCGAGCTATGCCAAGCAAGCTTTTTGAAGCTGTGCTAATACAACCTAAAACTGAACAAATCATTAAATTTAGAGCCTCTGCGCATCTGTTAATGGTGATGTTGATGAAATGGCCAAAAGGAAAGTGGGAATGAGGATAAAGTAGTGGTGAGGAAACCCCAGTTGGTTTGTCATCTGATTATTCAGTGGTTAGTAATGCTCGCAGTAAATGATTACCTTAACGTGTTAATTTTCTATTGCTAGTATAATAAATTGCCACACAGTTAGTGGCTTAAAACAACATAAATTTATTATCTACCAGCTCTGGAAGTCTGATATCAAAAATGAGTCTCATTGGGTTAAAATCAAGGTATCAGCAGTACTGGATTCTTTCTAGAGGCGCTGGGGGAAAATCTCTTTTCCAGCTTCTAGAGGCTGCTCACTTTCCTTGACTTGTGACCCCATCCCTCCATCTTCAAAGCCAGCAATGTTGGGCTGCATCCCACTGACATCCTCTTCAGCCTCCCTCTTTCACTTTTAAAGACCCTAGTGATTACATTGAGCCATCTGGGTATACAGGCTGTTCACCCTATTTTAAGATCAGCTAATGAGTAACCTAATTCCCCTTTACCATATAACTTATCACATTCACAAGTTCTGGAGATTTGGACATGAACATCTCTGGGGCAGAGAGAGGACAGGGAGAAATTATTCTGCCCACCACACCTAATAATGTCACTTTAGGTGGAAAATATGGTTATGTCTAAGGTGGAATTAGAGACAATCTTTTCACGATTCAAAGACAACGTGGGCTTCCTGAAGTGTAGTGGTTAGCATGCAGTGAATTTTCAAGTACGCTATCACAGAACTTGAGTAGCAAATCAGTTCTGAATGCCTTGAAAGATACTCATCACTACAGCAAAAAAACAAAAAAAAAAAAACCAAAAAAACACACCACGATTGTATATCACTACACACCAATAAAAAGACGAAAATTAATAACACTGATAATACCAACCGTTGGTGAAGATGGAGAGGAACTGGATGGAACTGTCCTGCATTGCCAGAAGGAATATAAAGTGGCACAGCCACTTTGCAAAAAACAGTTTGTCAGGGGCGCCTGGGTGGCTCAGTCGGTTAAGCATCCGACTTCGGCTCAGGTCGTGATCTCACAGTCGGTGAGTTCGAGCCCCCTGTTGGGCTCAGTGCGGACAGCTCAGAGTGGAGCCCGCTTCGGATTCTGTGTCTCCCTCTCTCTCTGACCCTCCCCCGCTCATGCTCTGTCTGTCTCTTTCTCTCTCTCTCTCTCTCTCAGAAATGAATAAGCAATAAAAAAATTAGATATTAAAAAAAAGTTTGGCAGTCTGTATAAAGTTAGCCATTCACTTATCATAGGATTGGTTACCCATTCTATTTCTACGTGTTTACCCAAGTTAATGAAAACATATGTTAATAAAAGGTATAAATGTTAAACAACTTTGAAACAGTCCCCAAATGAGAACAATTCAAACAGCAACAGATGAACAGATCAACAAATGGTGCTATATCCATACAATGAAATACTACTCACCAATAAAAAGGAACAAGCTACAGATACAAGCGGCAACATGAGTGCCCATTTGATTGTCTACACCTGTCAAAACTCATTGACCCAGGTACTTAAAATGAGTGCACGATACCTTTGTAAAGGTGATTTTAAAAAGTATACAAAGAAAATAAATTTTAGTGTAGACACAATTATAACAGAAGGTTAGTGATCTAGAAGATAAAGTTTAGGAAATCTCTCAGAATTTATATTCCAAAGATAGAGACAGAAAAATATGAGAGAAAAGAAACAAGGTGAGTTAGCCTCAAGACATGATAATTGTCTAAAGTTTTAAAAAGAAGACACAGAAAAATGGAAAAGTAATGTCTCCAAAGTTCTGAGGGATTTTTTTTTAACTTAGAATTATACACCTAGGCAAACAGCTGTTTCACTGCAAGGTGGGGGGTGGGGGAGGGGAGGGGGCCTTACTTTCATTCCCAAGCACCCTAGCCCTCTAGCGACCAGACAGGCCTTGCTAGTGGAAAGTGATGGTAAAACACTGGAAGGAGCAGAAAGGTATAACCAGAGTGTTTCCCTCCCTATCTCTCTCTGTGATCTGTATCATCTCTGGAGTCTTCTCCATTGTCCCAACTTCTGGTCACTGTCATCGTTCTATGTTCCACTAGGTAGTCCTAGTTTTTGAGCTCTATGAACCCTGGCTCCTCCTTTTTTCCTCCAGTCCACAGCTGATAGAGCTCTCTGCTGCTGCTCGTCTTTGGGTGACTTTACCATTTTAATGTCTGTCTTTATTTTTAGCTGCTTTTATAAAGGTTTTTTTTCAATGTATTCTTTAGTGTTTATTTATTATTTTGAGAGAGAAAAGAGAGACATGATCAGGGGAGGGGCAGAGAGAGAGGAAGACACAGAATCCGAAGCAGGCTCCAGGCTCTGAGCTGTCAGCACAGAGCCTGACACAGGACTCAAACTCACAAACCATGAGACGATGACCTGAGCTGAAGTTGGACACTCAACCGACTGAGCACCCAGGCGCCCCTATAAAGTTTTTAATAATAATGTGACCAATGCTCTTTTTGTTATATAAAGTGAAGCTGTTGGACTCTATTTTTCCATCACCTATGTGACCAATGTCTTCTATTAAATGTCCTCTGTTGAAATACCTAGAATGGTTTCTGTTTTCTTGGCTGGACTCTGATTGATGTTCCCATTATCATCGGTCGTATTCTACATTGTGCTAAAGGATCGTAGCCATCACAGTAAAAGAAGAAAGAACAAAGGTGATCTTAGCCATCACAGTAAGAGAAGGAACAACAGTGGTAAAATAAAGGCCACTCCAAAGAAAATATATTATATATATATATATATATATATATATATATATATATATATTTAACTGAAGATACAATTTAGGAACTTCTAAAAGTATATGGGAAGAAAAATGGTCCCCACAAGGAAGAAATAGCTTCTGGAAAGCTTAAAGAAAATACCCCCCAAAAAACATCATGAGGAATAAAAATGAGACAGACACAGAAGAGCTTTAAAAATTCTGGTCATGGTAGAATTTAAATGACATACAAACCCTTCTTTTCTCTTTTGCTCCAAAACATATAGAAATGATAGAATATATTTTAAAATATCTTTAAGGACATAGATTGTATTCAAAACAAAATCAACAGGGGTGCCTGGGTGGCTCAGTCAGTTAAGCGTCCAACTCTTGACTTCGGCTCAAGTCACGATCCTGCAGTTGGTGAGATCCAGCCCTGTCTCGGGCTCTGTGCTGACAGCAAAGAATCCCTGCTTGGGATTCTCTCTCCCGCTCTCTCTGGCCTATCCTGCTCATGCTCTCCCTCTCAAAATAAATAAATAAACATTTTTAAAAAATCAATATCTCCACAGACCAGAAACAGAATGGAAAACGCATGGTGATGAGTGGAGAGGACTCCACAGACTTAACTAACATACAGAGAAGATTTTTATTACAATGAGATAATTACAGAATGCAGAATAAAAAGATAAAGAGATTAAAGAAAATTCAAAAATGGTAATAGATACTGAGAACAAAGATGATCCACTATTGGCATCCTGAATTTTGAAATTAATGAATGAAACAAAAAAATATTCAAATATATGGCACAGAAACTTTTCACTAAAATGAAGCAAAAAACTGAATTTACTTATTGAAAGAAGGCACTATTTTTTTAGGGGGAAAGGACACAGAGCCTTCAACACCAAGCCATGCTCCAGGGAGGGTTTTGAACTCCAATGAAATTTTATGCATAAGAATTCAGTCACCTTCAAGGTGGGGGCAGAATCAGACCGGCCTCAGATGTCTCCATAGTTATACTTGTGCCAAAAGACAATTAAACAATGGCTGTAAAGTTCTAGGGGAAAGAAAGTACTAGCCAAAATATTATACCCAGCCAAGTCGCTTTTAATTTAAAAGCATGAGTCAAGTCCCTATTAATAACCAAAAGAAAGAAATTGAAAACCTATGGGTCCTTCATATCCAACTAGATATATAAATCAAAATAAAGAACTTAGTAATGAAGAAGCAGTGACAAAAAGCCCCTGGTGAACCCTGAATCTGTCTAAATGTCATACTGATTACAAGCAGCTATGGTAAGTAAAGCTATACAACCAAATATAAGTGTTTTAAACCTGGGCAAAATCAGAATAAGATAACTAGAAAAATCAGAAGATGGGGAAAGGAAGGGAGACTTGTAATTTCTTATCTTTTATTGCAGGAAGTCAACTAACAGAATCTAAAATTAGTACATGCGGTTAAATAAGATAACGACTAACTTCTAGATGATTTTTCATAATTTTGTCACTACTTTGTGGTTTTCATTTCTACTTCTTCAACTTCTTTTTCTTGTGTTAAATTCAATTACATTTATTTTCAGTTCAGTTTCTTTTGGTGAATTAGATTTTATAACATAAGTGAAATTAAATTGAAGGCTTTCTATTAAAGAATAAGATCTAACTTATATAAATCACGTGCTATCTAGTGATGTGTCACTCCATCTCTCTGGCCTTCTGTCTCTACACGGGCATAGGAAGAGGCCTGGAATGTTACTCGTGGTGTGACACTTGGGGTTATTTTATAATTTCTTCCTTGCATTTTGCTGAATTGCTTGCATTCTTTTTTTTTTTTTAATGTTTTTTATTTTATTTTTGAGACAGAGAGAGACAGAGCATGAGCAGGAGAGGGGCAGAAAGAGAGGGAGACACGGAATCCGAAGCAGGCTTCAAGCTCTGAGCTGTCAGCACAGAGCCCAACACGGGGCTCAAACTCACCAACTGTGAGATCATGGCCTGAGCCGAAGTCATGCTCAACCGACTGAGCCACCCAGGCGCCCATGGTTGCATTCTTTATAAGGATAAAGTAGTTAATCAAAAGTAATTAGGAACACTGAAATTTTTAACCATTTTTTAAAAATCAAATATTATGAGACTTACTCTTAGCAATTAAGCCATTTTCATCAGAGTTCTGTCTCCTTAAGAAATCCAAACTCTTTCTTTCAAGATTAAAAATGAGATATTTGGGGTGCCTGGGTGGCGCAGTCGGTTAAGCGTCCGACTTCAGCCAGGTCACGATCTCGCGGTCCATGAGTTCGAGCCCCGCGTCAGGCTCTGGGCTGATGGCTCGGAGCCTGGAGCCTGTTTCCGATTCTGTGTCTCCCTCTCTCTCTGCCCCTCCCCCGTTCATGCTCTGTCTCTCTCTGTCCCAAAAATAAAAAAAAAAATAAAAAAATGAGATACTCTATCACTGATAATGCTTTTGAGCAAACCAACAGATATCACTGAAATGGCCTCATGAGCATTATCATCACTGTGAAGAAATGTTTCCATCTCATTCATTCCTCATTCCCAAGCTCACAAGCACCCTTCTCTTTAACAGCCAGACCATTGCCATATGGAAAAAAGAGATTCTTTACTTCACTGCCCATTTCTACAGAGTACACTGAAAACTCATACTCAATGAGCACAACCAACTTGTTACTAAATTTTTTACTATTTTCTTTATACTAAGTCAAAGTCAGGAAGCACACAGCTGAGTTAAGTGCAGACTGTTCTCTCTGAATAAATCATGTGGTTCCTGGCATCCAAAAAAAGCCTCTTTCATTCAAGTAGCAGTGTCCCTCTTTGTTGCTTACTGATCTGTGGATAACCTCATTCCTGTCTATACCATGGCTCAGAAAGTAATCGCAAACCAAACCAAAGTTTTCTTCCTGCATCGGCAGAACACATATACTCAACACCTAAAACCCGACGTAGAATCTCCTCAGTGGTCTTACCTACCTTGTTCTAGATAGCATGCCAGTGATTTTTTTTTTCTTTCCCTTAATACGTACTTGTTGGTCATTGGAGGCTGGTTTTGCACACTTATTAATAAAATGTGACTGGTAATCATTCTTGCTATGTGAGGAAGACCATGAGTCTTGCTTTTGTACTTCTGGAATTGATAGTAGTCAAGATTCTCTCAGGAGCAAGTAACAGACCACACCATGCAAAGCAGCTTTGTCAAAAAAAGGGAAGCCGTGAACTCGCACGACCAGGAAGTCTGAGAGGGGACTTCTGTCACCGTAAGGTCTCAAAGACCAAACTGTATCATCAAAACTCTGCCCCTCTCTCTTAACCTGTTGGCCCAGCTTTCTTCAGTATTAACTTCATCCTCAATAGGCACTCTCCCTGGGGCAGAAAATAAAACCACCAGCCACTCCAGGCTTGCACTTTCAGAAGTGGGTATGGTCCCAGATGAGGGAGACAGAGATCTCTCAGGCACTGTGTAAATCCAGAAAGGGAACTCTGACTGGTCCAGCCTGGGTCAGAGCCTACGTCTGTGCGTGGGCAAGGGAATATACAGAATTGATAGCCTCAACAGAATTACATGGACTGGGGGAGGGGTGGTTTTCCAAAGAAAGGTGTGCTGGTCAGACAGGGGAAAAAAGTGGACGTTCACCAAAATCTTCCACATTGTCAACAACAAAACAAACAGTTTTGTATGGAAAAGAATTATTTTGTGTTCTGGAAAACCTTTGTGTTTACCAAAGTGATGGGTATAAAAACTTCACTGCCACTTCTTAAGAAATGATCCTATAAACAACATCAAGGGCAAGGGGCAAATGACTGACCAATCCTACAAAATTCTTTCAATTCAAATGTGGTTCAACCTCAGGAAATCAATCATTACTGTAATTAACTACATTAGCATTCATTCCATTTTTAAAATATCTTAGTAAACTGTGAATAGAAGAAAGCTTTAGGAACATGGTACTGGTAACATATAAGAAACCTATCACACATATTTACTTTACAGTGAAATATTAGAAGCATTCATATTTAAGTGAAGAACAAGACACCATTATTATTCAACCTTTTCTTGAGACCTTAGTCAATGCAATAACATCAGAAAAATCAACAGGCAAATAAATGGGCAAATGTGCCTACATTTAATTTTTTTTAATGTTTATTTATTTTTGACAGAGAGAGAGAGACAGAGCATGAGCGGGGAGGGGCAGAGAGAGAGGGAGACACAGAATCTGAAACAGGCTCTAAGCTCTGAGCTGTCAGCACAGAGCCCAATGTGGGGCTCGAACTCACAGACCGCGAGATCGTGACCTGAGCTGAAGTCGGACGCTCAACCAACCGAGCACCAAGGCTCCCCAAATGTGCCTACATTTAAAATGTAAGACAATAGGGACGCTTGCTTGGCTGCCGATTAAGTGCCCCCACTTGAGCTCAGGTCATGATCTGACAGCTCATGAGTTCGATTCCCGCATCGGGCTCTGTGCTGATAGCTCAGAGCCTGGAGCCTGCTTCAGATTCTGTGTCTCCCTTTCTCCCTGCCCCCTCCCTTGCTCATGCTCTGTCTCTCTCAAAAATAAAAATAAACGTTTAAAAATAAATAAAATAAAATAAAATCTAAGACAGTAAGTTGAAAAATTACTAGACTTAATAAGAGCAGAGTAAGATGACAAAGCACAGATCAACCTACAAAAATCAATAATTTACTCTTACGATTTAAATAATTATAATTGGAAACGTAATTTTTAAAACCCCGCTCATAATATCAACAAAACTCTTATGATACCAAAGACTCAATGTAACAAAAAAGGAGTAAAATCTGACTGAAAACAACTGTAAATCCTTATAGAAGAATATAGAATATAACTTGAATAATATAGAGAAAAATTATGTTCCTAGATGGAAAGAGTGATAAAGACTCTCTCTTTGACCAAACTTTAATCAGGGTCCTTGAGCCCTCTTTTCAACTAGACCTCATCCTTGAGCCCTGTCTTCAGCCTACCTACCCCAGTTTTAGAAGAATCCTGTTAAGTCAGTTTATCAAGAATCCCCCTCCCCTCCCCTCTCTCCTTGATGTCTCCCTCCTCTCAGTAATTTTTCATCCACCAAACCCCTCCCACTGCTCATTGGCTATAAATCCCCTCCTATCTTCATTGTATTCGGTGTTTAGCCTAATCTCTTTCTCCTATTGTGATAGCTTTAACATCTATTGCAAAAGTCCTGAATAAAGCCTTCCTTACCAGTGTAACGAGTGTCCCAATAACTTTTTCTTCAATGAAAGTCAATATTATAAAGAGTTTCTTCAAATTAATCTATAATTCAATGTTTTCCAATCAAAATCCTGGACAATCTTTATGGACTTTACCGACATATTCTCAATATTCCATGAAAGCATACAAATATAAAATTTCACAAGATGCTTTTGTAAAATAACAAGGAAAGGTAAATTGCGCTGCATGTCTAAAGACTACAGTAAGAACAATATGGTACTGGTGAGGTGCCACATAAAGCCGATCAACAGAAGACAACAGTTCAAAAATAGTCCCAAGAATATACAGAAGTTTACAATCTGATGAAGATTGCATTTCAAAGCAGTGAGGTGGGGGGAGAAATCAATACTCATACGGTGTTGAGACTACTGGCTATCCATTTGAAAATTTTAATAAGTATAACAAACATTGAACTAAACTCCAGATGGATTAAAAACAAAATATAAATAATAAAAGTACATATTAGAAAAAATCAGAATAATGTCTGTGTAACTTAGGATATATATGCATCTCTCTAAGCAAAACCCAAAACCCTGAAGCAATAAAGGAAAAGCCTGAACACTATAAATTTAAAACATAAATTTAAAATGTATGAAGAAACCTCCATAAACAAAATTTGAAAATAAATAAACTCTGAAAGAAAATTTTGAAATATATATTACAAAGGATTAATCTCCACTATACATAAAAAGAGTTCGAGCAAAAGTGAACTCAACTTAAAGTTGGAAAAAAGAATATGAATAATTCATGGAAAAATATAAATGGCAAATTCCACTCATATTAGGAATCAGCATGAAGTGAATACAAGATGATGAAACAATGTAAAAGATTAGGGGGTGGAGGAATCATTGATCATGTGTAAGAACTCAGAGAGGTTATTTCCTATGCATTGTTTCATGACAAGTTGTGTGGGGATTGGGGTGAAAAGCAACAAATATAAAGATACGGAAGATGTGGAATATAAGAAATGGTGAGATCAAACCAAGAGTTCAAGAACAAGAAATCCCACGTGAAAACAGAGCAGCAGACCTAGAAAGCAATTGATCCAAATTGGAGTCCAAAAATGAAACATGCATGTTAAAATACGGTGTGGCTTTTGAACAATGATGGAGTATAAGAATTCATTTTTATTTAACACCAGGCACATTTTATCTTTTGTGGTAGATAGAATAATGACTCCTCAAAGACATTCATGTCCAAATCCTTGGAATCTGTGCCAATGTTAACTTATATGGCAAAAGGAGCTTTACAGACGTGACAAAGATTAGGACGTGTGAGATGGGGAGATTATTTTTACTTTTTTTAAATGTTTTTATTTATTTTTGATACAGAGAGAGACAGAGCATGAGTGGGAGAGGGGCAGAGAGAGAGAGGGAGACACAGAATCTGAAGCAGGCTCCAGGCTCTGAGCTGTCAGCACAGAGCCCGACGCGGGGCTCGAACTCACGGACTGTGAGATCATGACCTCAGCTGAAGTCAGACGCTTAACCGACTGAGCCACCCAGAGGCCCCAAGAGATGGGGAGATTATTATGGATTGTCCAGGTGGGCCCAATCCAATCATATGACGGTTTCATAACAGAGAACCTCTCCAGGCTATGATCAGAGAAAAATGTAATGAAGGAAGAAGGATCAGAGAAATACAATGACTGGCTTTGAAAATGGAGGAAGGGGACACCTGGGTGGCCCAGCCGGTTAAGTGTCTGACTGTTGATTTCAACTTAGGCCATCATCTCAAGGTTGTGGGATCAAGCCCTGTGTCAGGTTCTGCACTGACAGCACAGAACCCACATGGGATTCTCTGTCTCTCCCTCCCTCTCCGCACCTCCCAGGCTTGGGCTCTCCCCCTCAAAAATACATAAAAAATATACTTTAAAAAAAAGAGAGAGAGAAGAAAATGGAGGAAGAAGCCGCGAGTCTATGCAGGTGACCTATAAGAGCTGGAAAAGGCAAGAAAATAAATTCTCCCCTAGAATCTTCAAAAGGAATAGCCCTGTAAACACCTTGAGCCCAGTGAGACCCCCGGAGGACTTTGGACTCCCAAAACTTTAGATTTGTGTTGAGTAAGCCACGAAGCAACTGTGGTGTTCAAATTTGTTACAGCAGCAGCTAGGGGCTAATGCCCTCTGCAAGGTGCAGGAATCATGACGTTGACCTTTGGCCCTGCAGTGAAAAGTATTTCATAGTCAAAGCGGCATAAATGTATTTTTGTTTCTCAACCTTTTAGACTCAACCTACATATATTATAAAATAAGACTTGAATATGGTTACAGAATAGAAGGTAAACATTAATTATCCAAATGACAGAAATTAGAAGGTGGAAGGAGAGGTGGAGAGAAGTGCCCTTACCTGACAAAATAGGAACTCAGAGATAGCACTGAAAATTTGTTGGAATAAGAAAGAGATTGAAGTATAAAATGTGAAGTTACACAAAGGTAGTGACAGAAGAACTAAAGATAGTGTTAATTAACAAAGATTAGGATGAAAAGGGGGAAAATAACATGGAGTGGCATAATATCTAAAACGGAAAAACCAGCAAATAACAGTATCAATGTAACAGAGTCACACACTTCACTTCGCACATCACTTAGAGCAGAGAAAATGTAACTCCTTTGCTCCTTATCAATCCAGTCCCCCTCCCAACCCCACACCCTCTGGCTGAGGGAAGAAACAGTTTTTATATTATTTGACTAAAAGCATACTCCAGACTAATAAATCAAGCCATTACTTTAGGAAATATTCAGTTTTTTTCTGAGAGTTTCCCCCCTACCTGATCCCCTCCCTGAGATAATGTGTCTGCAGGAGGGGGTGGGGGTTGCGGTTCACTTGTGTGTCCTCACTGCACTGGGGAAAGGGCGGGAGGGGGGGTCCTACCTCATGCTGGACCTTGGATGTGACTGGCATCTGTAGCTCTTTGGTATCGTGTGCCCTGCATTTTTCAATGTGGTTCCTTCGTTAAGCTCTCCCATATGCCAGGCACGATGCTAGGCGTGAGCCTACATCATCGGCTCTTCTGGGTAAGGTACCCCCATGTGCTCCAGCCCTGTCGAGCTCCCCCTCATCTCAGCTCACAGCATATTTTGTCCACATTAGACATTTGGCTGCCCTCTGCAGTGATCCTCGGGCACAGTAGTTCTGAACATATGGATGTACCGCCATCTGTTGTGAAATTGCCACTGGTATGTCACTACTAATGATTAAAATAGCAAACATCCTCCATGATTCAAGTAATCCTTTTAATGGCATGTTCCCAATGACTTGCCGTCTAACACATTTTCTTGAGCGAGCAGAAGAGGAGATGTGGTAGCGATGTCTCCACAAACCCCCAGGGGAGTATGTCACCCATGGGAACATCACCAGAGGGATGGTAGAAATGTCCAGGATTGCTGACATGCTTAACTTGCAGCAGGTCCTGTGCTCTCACATGCTCTAGTATGACTCCTGAACTTCATCTCACCAGATTGGCCTTCCAGTCCAGAAAGGCAGGGGTTGGGTCTTACACCCCTTTGGATCAACATGACAGTCCCTTCACAAAACATGTGTTGATTTGTTTCCCAAATGTTGGCCTGAGAATACTCTGGATAAGCTAACATAAGCTCTCCATTCTGGCACACAAGCACAAAAATTAGATTTTACAGCTATTCTATATCAGCAGCATCATAAGTGGAGCAAAGTGTGGGCTTTAAAATAACATCTACCGGAATAATATCTTGGCCCCATCATTTACTGCTTGTTCAGAAATGAGCAAGTTGCTTGGCCTCACTGATGCTCAGTCTCTTCACTTGTAAAATGGAGATTTAAGAAGGCAAATAAAATTGAAACCAGTTAGGGACGCCTGGGTGGCTCAGTCAGTTAAGCATCCAACTTCGGCTCAGGTTGTGATCTCATGGTTCCTGGGTCTGAGCCCCACATGAGGCTCTGTGCTGACAACCCAGAGCCTGGAACCTGCTTGGGATTCTGTGTCTCCCTCTCTCTGCTCTATCCTCCCTCCCCTCCATCTCTCCCCTCCCTCACATTCTGTCTCTCTCTGTCTCTCAAAAATAAATAAACTTAAAAAAAAATTGAAGCCAGTTAAAAAAGAAAAGCATAGGAACGCCTGGGTGGCTCAGTCGGTTTAGCAGCTGACTTTGGCTCAGGTCATGATCTCACGGTCCATGAGTTTGAGCCCCGCCTCCAGCTCTGTGCTGACAGCTCAGAGCCTGGAGCCTGCTTCAGATTATGTGTCCCCCCCCCCCCCCCCCCCCCCCGCCAACCCCGTCTCTCTCTGCTCCTCCCCCACTCACACTCTGTCTCGCTCTCTCAAAAATAAATAAAGGTGAAAATAAATTAAAAAAGAAAAGAAAAGCATTTAAAGCATCTAACACATTTTCTGGTTCACAATAGGTATACAGTGAATGTAAATTCCTTTCCCTCTCTCCATTTCCCTCAAGGAACAGCAGGAGATAATACATACAGGGACACAGGAGAAGAGAAAACCTCAGGCATCAAAAAAGTGATGTCTGGGGTGTCTGAGTGACTCAGTTGGTTGAGCATCTGACTCTTGATTTCAGGCTCAGGTCATGATCCCAGAGTCGTGGGACCTGCATCAGGCCTCACATTGGGTCTGGAGCCTGCCTAAGATTCTCCCTCTCTTCCTCTGCCCTTCCCCACACACACCCACTGCACATGCGTGTGCTCTCTCTCTCTCTCTCTCTCTCTCTTTTTCAAAAAAAAAAAAAAAAAAGATATCTGGTAACTGTCATCCAGGAACTGGCTTTATTTTTTGTCCCTGGGTCTGTACTAGTACAGTTGGGCAGATTGGGAGTGACCGTGGGACTGCCCTTGAGCTGATCTTCCCCCCAATTCTTCCAGTCAGTCTACAGGCTTTGCTGGGGGCTCTGCTGGCCAGGCTTCCTGTGAAGACAAGTGCCCCTTTGTGCCTGTTCCTTCCATTTTTAGAAAGATGACTAATCTCTCTGTCTGAGAGAAATGCCTTGTAAATTGTGGTCCTTGCCCAGATCTATGACTAAATTGCAGGAGCCTGCAAGGTTCACAGGGTCCTGGCACTTCCTGAGATGGCGTTGTTGTGGGATTAGAAGCAGGACCTAGAGTGTCTTTCCCCTGTGCATTTACACAGGGAGAGTCTTCAGACCTGGGAAGAAACACCTAGGGATCACCAAGGAAAGGGGCAAAGCATTTATCTACTCAAGTTAACCTCTTTTTCCCTGAAACATCTTTTTTTTTAAATGACACATTAGCCAAGTCTTGCTCTTTTGTCTGGGTCACGGGGAAAATCACGTTATTTTAGAAAGGAAATGAAGTGGCATTTCTTGGCAGCCAATTTTGAATTCTGCATTTTAAATCATTCAAAGAGCTTCTGCAGCTGGCGGAAGATAGAAACTTATTTGAAGAGACGAATGAGAAACTCATCAAAGAATTACAACTCCTTGGGGTAATTTTGATCATAAATAGGACAGATGCCATCTGTGTAGCATGGTTCCTTCATTCATTCATTTGTTCATTCAGAAATATTATTAGGCGTGTCTGTTGTGAGGGCCCTCTGCTAAGTACTCATGTCACAAAGACGCTAAGACACGAAGATAGGAGACATGTACGTGAGCAAATAATTAAAGCCACACGAGACAGGTGCAGTAAAAAATGCATAAGCAAAGCACAATGATTGCTGGGAGGAAGGGCTGTGGAAAGGCTGCAGGGAAGGAGCCGGGAACATTTCACCATTTAAGTAAGCCCTGATTTTCAGGGTAAGGAGGAATAATAGGTCTCTAGGTGGATCAATGGGAAAGGGTATTCCGTCAAAGGGACCAGTGAGTGGTAAGCCATATTCCATATATAGGGAACTGCAATTAATGTTCTGTAGTACTGAAATACCAGACAGCAGTGGAAAAGTGGTAAGAAATGAGGTTGGAGAGATAATGCTGGGTCACCATATGAGAAGCATGGAATGCTATATTATGGACTAAAGTCTAAAGACTTCATCCTGTAGGTTATTGGAAATCACTGAAGAATGTTCCACAGAAGTGAAAGAAGATGTGATCTAAGTTGCATTTTAGAGCATAGGCTGGAATCAGGAAGAATGGATCCTCAGAGATGAGCAAAAAGAGTGTTGGGGCACCTGGGTAGCTCAGCAGGTTAAGAGGCTGACTTCGGCTCAGGTCATGATCTCACAGCTCATGAGTTCAAGCCCCACATTGGGCTCTGCGCTGATAGACACAGTAGATAGAGCCTGGTTCCGATTCTGTATCTCCCTCTCTCTCTGCCCCTCCCCCACTCATGCTCTGTCTCTCTGTCTCTCTCAAAAGTAAATTAAAAACCATTACAAAAATTTTTGTTACAAAAAAGGATTATAATAATCCAGGAAAGAGGCAATCACAGCCCCAAGTGCAAAGGAAGGGGCAGACTGTTAGGACTTGGTGACCATTGGACTAGAAAGTGAGGGACTACCAGGTCTCAGGCTCAAGAAGCAGACTTGTGCAGAGGGAGCATGAGTCACTGTGGCTGTTGAAAATATAGTTGGGGATACAGTTGTCAGCAGATCAGAGAAATCTAAATAAACAGATCGCTTTGGGAGTCATCATACACAGTACAGGTGGTAGTTGAATCCTTAAGCATAATGAGATCATTTCCAGGGGGAATATACAGAGCAGAGGTTATAAACGGACAGCTCAAGACCAAATATAGCAATAGATATGTTTGGCTTGGCTCACATAATGCTTTTAAAGATTAAAATTTATTGCCAATATTTAAAGGCTGTGGAATGTAACAAAGAAACAAAAGCTCTGGCTTCTCTGAAAAATCAAAAGATTTGGCAACACTGGGCACACATTCTCACATAACCACAATTGGCCAGTTGATCAGCCAGGGTTCCTTTAAAAGGGGCCCCAGCCCACCACTTCGTCTCCCGGTCCAGCTTCGCTCACTGACACCACCTGTTTGGCCTCTGAAGGCCTGGTTTGCAAGGGGAGGGCTACAAAACAACCACAGTAAGGGCCAGCAGCAGCAGAGCGATGCTCCCCAAACTGCACCCAAAGATAGCCACATCCAAATGCCCAAACCTGTAAAGAGGTTAAAGTACATGGCAAAGGGGGCAGCAGATGGAATCGACGTTGCTCAGAGTATCGTGGATTGCCCCTGTGGGCCGAATCTAATCGAAAAGTCTTCACACGTGGAAGGGGGAGACAGAAGAGGAAGTCAGAGTGATGCAGCACGAAAAAGACTCAGGCCAGTGTTGCTGGCTTTGAGGATGGATGAGGGCCATGAGCTTCTAGAAGCTGGGAAAGGCAAGGACACAGACTCTCCCCTGGAGTCTCCAGAAGGAAACACAGCCCTGCTGACACCCTGATTTTAGACCTGTGTTGGACTTCTGACCTACAAAACTGTAAAATAATAAATTTGGGTGATTTCAAGCCACTAAGTTGGAGGTTATGACAGCCATAGAAAACTACTATGTGGCTGACAGAAAATTAGTAACCAGGGAAAGAGACAGAAAAACCAGACAGGGAAGAACCAGAGGGAGTATAGTTAGATAATCAAGAGAGGACTTATTTTTAAGAAGATCCCATCAAATGACACTGAGATGGCAAATCCAGTTCTGAGGCAAAGGGTGAAATGTACCTATAATGCCCAAGTCTAGGGGCATATCAGAATCACTCAGGAACACTGTTAGAAATATCAGTTCCTTGGGTCCGCCGTGGGCTACTGCTCTAGGCTCTGATACGGAGCCATGTTTAGCCATCTCTGAATGAGATGAACTGGACCTTTACTAGATTAAATGAGTACTTCATGTTTGTTGACTCAGCTCTTACTCTTAAGGCTCCTTGTAGCCTTTTAGCAGAAGAAAACCCATTTGAAATTTAATGCCACATTTTATTAAAGCTATTTATCTGCATGATTTTTATCCCTATGTGGATAATAAACTCCTTGCAGGCGGTAGGTGCTTGCCAAATATTTGCTGAGTGCATAAATGAAATGGATGTAGCCACTGGAGAACTCTGTTGTTTTCTAAAGCTAGCAGGATGAGCAGAGATCATTTATCTCTTAAGCCTCTATAAATTATACAATTCAGATTATTTATGCATGTTCATTTGTTATATGGGTGAAGTTGTAATTTTCTACTTAGATGCCTAGAATCCTCCACTACTTGTCCGATCATCAGAACCAGCCAGGATTAATTCTCAGAGGGGCTCCTGGAACAGTGTGACGAGGTACTTCCATTCACAATCTCATTCCCGAAATGGCCTTAGGTAATAGTACACTATCTTAGATAAAATGAAATCTACCTTTAACCTAATCCTGGGGTTGCAGAGAAAATTCCAGTTCAATACTTACAGAGTGGGCCTAGGAGACTGGCCTCTGAAAATCATTGAGCGAAGAGTACCAGCCTCGGAGTCACAAAGGCCATCCTCCACTTAGTATAACTCTGATGGTCCAGGTGTGACATCCGTGTGGGCCCTGGACACACTGGGTGACAGAGGCCAGGAGCAAATTACCAGGGCCAAGGAGAGTGTTGTGCTGCTATAGTTCCAATGCAGGGGGAAAAAATCCAAAATCTGTTAGTGGAAGGCCAAATTCTGTTACTAGAAATCAAGCAGAACTTTCAGGCAAAAGGGAGAGCCTTGAGCTGAGATCTAGAAAGTGGAGTCTAGAAGATTCTGAGAAACATCCTGCTTCCTAGGAAGAAGGGTTATCAATCAACTGTGCGGAGAGTAATAAGAGTGGCTGACAGAGAGTGCTATATATGCATTCACGTCAGGGATGTCAAGAATGAGTATGACAGCATTGAAATAGTTGGGACGGAAGCCAGGTTGCAATGAGTTAAGAATATGCTTTTGAAAAGCTCAGATGAAACGGGAAAGTAGGTCAGGGTGCTAGAAAGAAATGCCATAATAAAGGAAGATTTTTATTTTGTTACTATGTGCTTGGTTCTATTTTAAGGATTAAGGGGACTTGAACATACATACTATCTGAGGAAGGGAGAGGCTTAAAACACAGGAAAGAAAATGATTTTTTAAAAAATGGAACAAAGATGGAGCTGAAGTGAAGAGATGGGAGCGTCAACACTAGGCACAGGTAGAGTTAGCCCACAAATATTTATTGAGAACTTACTATGTGCCAGGCACTGTCCTAAGTGCTGGGAATAAACAGCACAGACACAGGCATAGTCCTCCTCTGGTGACACTGGCAGTCTAGAAGAGTGTGGTTTCTTTCAGTCCCCTTTAGTTGTGAGTGACAGAAGCTCAAGCAGCTTAAGAGTAAACGAGACTTAACTCATGCAACTGAACAAATCCAGGCATGGCTGCCTCCAAAGATTTATCAAAATATTACGGGATTGTCTCTGTCTCCCACTCTGTTTCCCTTTTCTCATGCAGTCTGTACCCATGTGGTAGCAAAGACAGTGCCCACCATCTCCATCATTGTATGGTCTATGAGGCCCAGGGTCTCAGTAAAATAAATAGACCACATCTCAATGTCTCTGCCAAGAGTCTCTGGATTGACTCTGAGGAGGCAAGGTGCCAAAGGGGACAACTCTGAAGATGCAGAGAGGTGAGAATGGGAAGGTTGATATCGAGCAAACTGGTTTTCTCAGAAAATCAGAGGCCAGTGCCTAAGCAGAGAGGGCGGGGGCAGAGTAAGTTAGGAGGTTTGTGGAGAAGGATTAAGCTTTTTTTTTTTTTTTTGAAATATGAAGATTTAAATAATTGACTGATTCTTTGCAAACACTATAGGTGACATTCCTTGCCTATCAAGCAGATAATGGAAGACACGTACAAATGTATACAGTATGTATAAACACATTAAGTTACTATCACAGAAAAAGAGCACATAATATATGCAAAAAAGACTTGTGGTTAATTCTTTCTTTTTATCTCTGAAAGATTTACTTCCTTCTGCCCATTCTTGCTTCAGATCATACGATAACAAAAACAGGAATGGATTTTCTTCCACCACCCCTCCTGTAGGATTAAGCTTTTGAAGAGCGGTGCCTGGGTGGCTCAGTCTGTTGAGCATCAGACTGTTGATTTCGGCTCAGGTCATGTTCTCACAGCTCGTGAGTTCGAGCCCCACATCAGGCTCTGCTCTGACAGTACGGAACCTGCTTGGGATTCTTTCTCCCCTCGCCCCCCCCCCCAACCCCTCAAAATAAAGAAACTTGAATTTTTTTTTTTTTTTTTAAGGTTTGGAAGAGTAGCTGAGGAATATAGGAAAAGGCACAGACCCTTGACAAAAGGATCATTAAGGGTTAACTGATTTTGAAAACCATGTATTTGTCACGGCCCTAATCTGCACAGTTATACAATTTCCTCTGCAGGCTCAGCCCTGAATAATGATAGCCATGGCCATTTGTGTAGAAAGGCACAGTGAGGAGCCCAATCTTCCTCCCCATTCTGGGGCAATTTGGCTATCAGGCAGACACCCAGGAGCTGTATTGTACAAAGGCTCCGAAGTCTCTCAGGAGAAGTGGGAAAGAAAGGCAGAGGATGGACTTGTAGGACACTGACTTTAGGTAATGCGATCCTCCCACGTCTCAGGAAACCACCCATTAAGGACAAGACACTCAGTGGGTGGCATGAGGATGCCCAGTGCTTGGATCCCTCCTGGACCCCAGCTCCTTGAAAATGAAAAACGTGCCGCTCACACTTCTGGCTGGCACCTGGCAAATGCTTCAGGCCCTGCCCCTGATATATTTCTCCACCTTTAAATGGTTAAGGAACGAACTTTTATTATGCTCCCCCCCACCCCAAATTCCTCACACTTTCAGTCTGATGTCTCATTTAGCCCTCTCATCATATTGAGAAGACGGGTATTATTTCCCTAGTAGCATAGAAGAGGATGTTAAACTTGCTCAAGGTGACACAGCTAGCAAGGAGAGGGCCTGGGGTAGGTAAGGCCATGCTTTTTTGTCTGTTATGTGCGCTCCTGTTTTCCATCACCGCGCCTCCTAGAACACAGTTTGCTACACTGGGGCCAAAGATTTCTGAAGGTCTTTGTTGATGAACCTGAAAGGCATGCTAGGTGAAATAAGTGAGTCACAAAACAACCAATATGATGATTCCACCTACATGAGGTACCTAGAGCAGTAAGTTCATAGAGACAGATGTCTCTATGTATGTCAAATGTATTCTCAGGGTCTGTGAGAATGCTTTCTTCCTTTAGAGGGCCTTTAATTTGCTTCAGTTCCAGAGACTTTGGCCTGAAGAACTGTGCTCATGTGCGGGAAGACACCTCTCCGTCCTGAGCAGGTGTTGACAGGAACTTCAGGAACAAATCCTAAGTCTGTCATGGTGTGGGTTATGAAGGACACAGGCCACCTGGCTAACCATCGCAGTACCTTTGCCAGGGAGATGTTGGAGAGGGATGGCAGTGGCTTCGAAGGAAGCCAGGAAGAGACATGTAAGCTGCGAAGTGGAAAATATCAAGAACGATAATAATTGCAGCAGGAAAAAACAAAACAAAAGAAAACAAAACAAAACAAAACAAAACGTCATTGCCTTTCAAAGGGCAAAGTCCAGGGGGCTGGGAGCTTCAGTCTAACACTCGAGGAGGCCCAAACCAAACAAGTGTCACCCTCTCCCACGCTTGCTCCCAGGACCAATGGAAAAATGAGATTCGAAGGTTAGGGCTACATAGAGTGTTACATTTAAAAAGCACCTCTACTTTAAAAAAAAAATCTTTTACTCCTTCCAAAAGCACCTCCAGTAAGGTATCATTAAGGGCATCTTCGAGGGAAAGAAGCAGAGCTTGGAACAGAAGGTTAAAGCAAGATAGTAGTAGGGGCAGAATCAATCACAGGACCTTCCAGTCCAGGTTGCTTCCACTGAGCCCACTTGAAGTACTGAAGACATCTCCTTGAGTTACCTGGTTAATATATTTTCAGATCAATGTGCCATTTTCTCCTCCTGCAGTGCGTCAACAGATGTTTTACAAAGCAATATTCTGTACAGTGGAACAAAGGTCTTTGATACTCCACATTGAGTTAATGGGAAGTTTTCTCTGACTCCTCACCAGGTGAGGCCCTCCCTTAAATAAAGTCAAATACGTAATTTGCTTTCATTGCTGTGGTGAGCACAGTTAAGGCTTTGGAAACAGAAGGAAAGAAAATAAGACTTTGGAAACCACTACATTCGTTAAACAGGGAATGCCCTTCCTTTGGTCCTTCCCACCATGTTTTGTTTTCTGGACGACCCCCCCATTAGAGCTGTCCATACCCATCTAGGGCAGAGGCAATGAAAGGGCAGCACTGGGGCTAGCACCACTGGCTGATAGGATTTGTCTGACTTCCACAATCATTGAGAGTTTTTCCCCCATGTGTTTTAAATATTTACTTAGTAACCAATATTTAAAATGTGTTTAAGACAATTTAAAAAAAAAATCGAATTTCAGACCCAATTCAAAAACAAACAACATGATTAGAAAATGAGGAAAGATTTGAACAGACATCGCTCCAAAAAAGATATACAAATGGCCAATAAGCACATGAAAAAATGCACAACATCACTAATCATGAGGGAAGCAAAAATCAAAAGCACAACGTTGGGATAGCTAATTATAGAAGGAGGAGGAGGAGAAGAAAAGAAAATAACAAGAGTTGGTTAAGATGTGGACAAATAGGAGCTCCTGTGTGTCACTAGAGGGAATGTAAAATCAGGTGGCCATTGAGGAAAACAGCATGACAATTCCTCAAAAATATTTAAAATAGAATTACAACACAATCCAGCAATTCTAAATCTGAGCATATTACCCAAAATAAGTAAAAACAAGAACTCAAACAGCTATTTGTCCTCCCATGTTCATGGAGCATTACTCACAATGGCCAGAAGATGGAAGCCACCCAGAAGTCCAATGAGGGACAGATGGATAAACAAAATGTGGTATATGCAAACATGAAACAATGTTCAGCCTTAAAAAGGAAGGAAATTTGGGGCGCCAGTGGGGGGCTCAGTCGGTTAAGCGTCTGACCTCAGCTCAGGTCATGATCTCACGGTTCGTGAGTTCGAGCCCCGCGTCGGGCTCTGTGCTGACAGCTCAGAGCCTAGAGCCTGCTTTGGATTCTGTGTCTCCCTTCTCTCCTCCCCCCGCCCCCACCCCATGCTCTGTCTCTCTCTTTCAAAAATGAATACACTTAAAACTTTTTTTAAAAAGGAAGGAAATTCTGACATATGCTACAACATGGATGAACCTTAAAAACACTATGCTAAGTAAAAGAAGCCAGTCACAAACAACAAACATGATGATTCCACCCATATGAGGTACCTAGAGTAGTAAATTCATGGAGACTGAAAGTCATCCCCATCATATCGTCATATTTTCTGAGCAGGGAACATTCTCCAGCATGTAAGTGTTTTTCCTTGGCCTGGATGGTCAGGTAGAAGGCCACTCATAGCACATGCTATCTCACCTGGGACCCTGGTAGCCTGGAGATCATAAATTCCTCCAGCTAGGGCAAGAAACTCAGGAGCACAGTTTCCAGTTCTGTACCTAAGGAGCTTGGAAATCACCATTCTGTCCCAACAACAAGTAAAAAGCAGAACAAACTAAACAGTAAACAACTCTTCTTGAATATATAAGAGAGGAGAGGACAAGGCAAACCACTGCCCCTAATATTAGAGAGACAGGCAAATGCAGGAAGTCACAGCTTACCTGAGCAGAGACTCTTGAGTGGAAACTTCCCTGGGAGCCAGCACCAGGCCAAGAAAACCTGAACTGTAATTCATGATTTAAAGAAGGCTCAATGTGGGCAAGTCTGAGAGTTAATAACTACAGAGGAGCCCAGTTTTAAATAAGGCCCCAAACTCTTGTGAATTTTACCCCCAAGAACTTGACCAGGTTATCACAATAAATAGCCAAGAAAAAAATCCCTGGGCTTCCAGCAGGGAGAGGGGAAAGGGAACCATTTTGAAAGAAACCAGAGCTCTCGCTTCTTAACAAGGCCTACTGCAGGTGAAACTAATAAACCAGAAACTGACCTGCTAAGGTATTATCAGAGCTTAAATGGCCTGGAAGAAGAGAAATACCCAACGCCAGTCCATCCTGTCCCACCTAGGAGGGAAAAAACCCTAAGAAATACCTGAGCAATTCCAAGTCCAGAGGCATATGCTCCCTAAGAGACAGAGACTCAATCATAGGACTGTAGAATTTTCCCTTTCTCCCCACACCTCACACCACATTACTAAAGACCTATTTAGAGAAGTTCCTTGGTTCATCGTGTCCAGTAATCAAGAAAAAAATCACAAGGCATACTAAAAGGCAAAAAAAAAAAAATTTTTTTTGGAAGACATAGCAAACATCCTAGCCAGAGGTAGCAGGGATGTGGCAGGAACCAGAGTAGGATTAATATGGTTCAAAGGGATATTTAGACAGCATGAAAGAATGGATGGACAATGTAAGCAGAGAGATGGAAATCCTAAGAAAGGACGAAAAAGAGAAGCTAGAGATAAAAAAAACACTAGAACAGAAATGAAGAACACCTTTGGGCTTATTAGTGGATTGGACAAAGCAGGGGAAAGAATCTCTGCACTTGAGGATATATCAGTAAAAACTACCAAGACCAAAAACAAAGAATAAAGATTGAAAAAAGTAGAAGAAAACATCCAAAGGCTGTGGAACAACAACAAAAGATGTAACATACGTGTAACAGGAACATCAGAAAGAGAAGAAAACTGAGAAAGGAACAGAAGAAATATTTGAAACAATAATGACTGAGGGTCAACTGGGGAAATTTCGGACACCAAACCACAGATCCAGGAAACTCAGAGGCCACAAGCAAGATACATGCAGCAAAAAAACAAACAAGCAGGGGCGCCTGGGTGGCTCAGTCGGTTGAGCGGCCAGCTTCGGCTCAGGTCATGATCTCACGGTCCACGAGTTCGAGCCCTGAGTCAGGCTCTGTGCTGACAGCTCAGAGCCTGGAGCCTGTTTCAGACTCTGTGTCTCCCTCTCTCTGACCCTCCCCCGTTCATGCTCTGTCTCTCTCTGTCTCAAAAATAAATAAACGTTAAAAAAAATTTAAAAAAAAACAAACAAGCAAATAACAACTACTACATGTAGGCATGTCGTTTTCAAATGATAGAAAATCAAAAATGAAGGAAAAAATCCTTTAAAAAGCCAAAGGGGGGGGGAATCTTACCTATAGAGGAACAAATATAAAAATTATATTCAGCTTTTCCTCAGAAATCATCTTAAACCAATCACCTAGACCAAACATCTGAAAATTCTGAACCCTACAAAATTAGCATTAATAAAGAAATAAAGATTTTCTCAAAAAAATGGAAGGAATGTGTTGTCAATAGTCCTGCCTTGCAAGAAATGTTAAAGGAAGTTTTTTAGACAGGAGAATGTAGATCAGAAACTCAGATCTAGGGGCACCTGGCTGGCTCTGTTGGTTAAGCATCTGGTTCTTGATTTTGGCTCAGGTCATGATCTCACAGTTTGTGGGCTTGAACTCTACATGGGGCTCCACACTGACAGTGCAGGCCCTGCATGGGATTCTCTTTCCTTCCCTCGCTGCCCAACCCTGCTCATACTCTCTCTCTCTCTCTCTCTCTCTCTCTCTCCAATAAATAAATAAATAAACTTAAAAACAAAAGAAACTCAGATATACATAAAGAAAGAGCATCAGAGAAGAAATAAGAAACAGTGAAGATAAAATAAAAACTACTATCTTTTTATTCTTTAAAAAAATTTTTTATTTATTTTGAGAGAGAGAAAGAGAGAGAGAGAGAGCTATCAGGGGAGGGGCAGAGAGAGAGGGAGAGAGAGAGAATCCCAAGCAGGCTTCACACTGTCAGTAACAAGCCCAACACAGAGCTTGATGTGGAGCTCAATCTCACAAACCGTGAGATCATGACCTGAGCCCAAATCAACAGCCAGATGCTTAACTGACTGAGCCACCCAGGCACCCCTATTTTTCTTATTCTTAATTGACCTAGCCAGATAATTGTTTGTTCAAAATATGAATAGCAACCATGTATGCTTATGAATATAGCTTATGGGTGCATATATTCTTATGTATGTATGTAAAATAAATGACAACAATGACACAAGGGAAGGGAAGGAGGAATTAGTATTTTGTTGATATAAGACACTTGTACTACCCAGGAATTAATCTAGGCAGAGAACTTAACACCTTCACAAAAATTAACTTAAAATGGATCATAGACTTAATATAAAGCACAAAACAATAAAACTCCTGGATGATCACATTAAAGAGAACCTAGATGACCTTGGACATGGAGATGACTTTTATTTATTTATTTATTTATTTATTTTTAAAAAAATTTTTTTAACGTTTATTTATTTTTGAGACAGAGAGAGACAGAGTGTGAATGGGGGAGGGGCAGAGAGAGAGGGAGACACAGAATCGGAAGCAGGCTCCAGGCTCTGAGCCATCAGCCCAGAGCCCGACGCGGGGCTCGAACTCACGGACTGTGAGATTGTGACCTGAATTGAAGTCGGACGCCCAACCGACTGAGCCACCCAGGCGCCCCTGGAGATGACTTTTAAATACAAACCAAAGGCACAATCCAAGAAAGAAATAACTGATAAGCTGTACTTCATTAAGATTAAAAGCTTCTGCTCTATGAATATTATCAAGAGGGGTAACTTTTATTTTTACGTTTTTATTATTATTTTTTGTTTGAGAAAGAGAGAATATGTCAAGCAGGGGAGAGGGCGGAGAGAGAGAACCTCAAGCAAGCCCCATGCTCAGCATAGAGCCCAATGCGGGGCTCAATCTCATGACCTTGGGATCATGACCTGAGCTGAAATCAAAAGTTGGATGCTCAACCAACTGAGCCACCCAGGTGCCCCTATTTTTATTTTTAAAATAATCTCTACACCCAGTGTGGGGCTCAAACTCAAAACCTCAAGATCAAGAGTCAGGTGCTTTACTGACTGAGCCAGCCAAGTGCCCCAAAACTTCTGCTCTGTGAAAGGCAATGTGAAGAAAATGAGAAGATAAGCCAGAGACTAGGAGTATACCTTTGCAAAAGACACATCTGATAAAGGACTATTACCCAAAATATACAAAGATCTCTTAAAACCTGACAATATGGAAATGAAAGACCTAGTTACAAACAGGCCAAACACCTTAACAGACACCTCACCAAAGACACAGAGATGGCAAATAACCATATGAGCTCTTTGCCTCATCTACTGTGAGAATGAAGATCATTCTCAGCAGTCAGATTACTGACATTCCAGAAAATGTCAACATCACTCTGAAAGGATGCACAGTTATTGTGAAAAGCCACAGATGAACCCTGCAGAAGGACTTCAAAGCACTTCAATGTAAAACTCTGTCTTCCTGGAAAGAAAAAGAAGAGGTTCTAGGTTGACAAATGGTGGGAAAATAGAAAGGAACTGGCTACTGTCCACACTTTCTGTAGCCATGTACAGAACGTAATCAGGAGTGTTCTATTTGGCTTTCATTATAAGATGAGGTCTATGTATGCTCACTTCCTCCATCAATGTCATTATTCAGGAGAACAGGTATCTTATTGAAGTCCAAAATTTCCTGGTTGAAGAATACATCTGCAGGGATTGGATGAGACCAGGCATTGCTTGTTCAGTGTCTTGTACCCAAAAAGATGAGTTAATTGTAGAAGGAAATGACATTGAACTTGTATCAAATTCAGCTGCTTTGATTCACCAAGCCACAACAGTTGAAAACAAGAATATCAGAAAAGTTGGGGATGGATCTATGTCCCTGAAAAAAGAATGGTTCAGCAGGCTGATGAATAATTTCTAAGTTGTCCAGGAACAGAAACAAAATGGTAGATGATCCTTTTTTTCTTTTTAGTTTATTTATTTATTTTGAGAGGGAGAGTGTGAGCAGGGGAGGGGCAGAGAGAGAATCTCAAGCAGGCCCTGCACTGTCAGCACAGAGCCCGACATAGGGCTTGAACTCAGGAACCAAGAGATCATGACCTGAGCCTAAACCAAGAGTTGACCGTTTAACCAACTGAGCCACCCGGACACCCCAGTAGATGATTCTTAAGGCCTATCTGTGATATTTTAAAGATACAATAAAAGCCCTGTATTTTTTTTTTTTAAAGCGTATGAAAAGATGCTCCACATCATATGTCATCAGGGGAATGCCCAATAAAAGCACAGTGAGATCCTACCACACGCACCTATCTAGATTGGACAAAATCCACAATACTGACAACACTAAATGCTGGTGGGGTGTATACAACAGGAACTCTCAGACATTGCTGGTGGGAAAGCAAAATGTAGAGTCACTTTGGAACACAGTTTGGCAGTTTCCTACAAAACTAAACATACTCTTCCCACATGATCCAGCAATCAGGCTCCTTGACATTTACCCAAAAGAATTGAGAATGCATGTCTGCATAAAAACCTACACATGAATGTTTATGGCTGCTTTTCTCAGAATTGCCAAAACTTAGAAGCAACCAAGATGTCCTTCAGTAGGTACATAGATAAATAAACTGAGGGCCATCCAGACAATACAGTATTATTCAGTGCTAAGACAGAACGAATCATTGAGCCATACAAAGACATAAAGGAAACTTAAATGCATACCACTAAGTACAAGAAGCCAATCTGAAAGGCTATATACTACATGATTCCAACTATGTGACATTCTAGAATAGCAAAACTATGAATATGGTTATTTCCAGGGGTTAGTTAGGAGAAAGGGATGAAAAGGTGGACCACAGAGGATTTATAGGGCAATGAAAACAGTCTATATGATACATGTCATTATGTATTTGTGGAAACCCATAGAATGTACAATGCCAAGAGTGAACCCAAATGGATGATTACCAGAGGGCATGAGGGAATGGGCAAATGGGTGAAAAAGAGTGGGAGATACAACCTCCCAGTTATGAAATGAGTACATCATTGGAATAAAAGGTATAGCATAGGGAATATAGTCAGTGGTATTGTAATAGGGTTGTACCATAACAGGTGTTAGCTACACTTGTTATGAGCATACCATAACATATAGAGAAGTTGAATCACTATGCTGTACCCCTGAAACTAATGTAATATTGTGTGTCAAATGTTCATAAAAAAAAGTGAGCCCTAATGTAAACGATAGATTTTGAATGATTACGATGTGTCAGTGCAGGTTCATCCATTGTAACAAGAATGCCACTCTGGTGGGGGATGTTGATAATGGCAGAAGCTTTGCATGTATGGGAGACAGAAAATCTCTGTACCTTCCTCTAAATGTTGCTCTGAACCTAAAATTACTGTAAGAAAGGAAAGTCTTGAAAGAAACCCAGGAGCTGGCTGAGGTCTCCTGGACACGCAACAGCATTGCCGCCAGGGGCACATTATGGGGGTGACCCTGGGTTGAGTGGGAGAGGTCAGTTACTCAGTCCCGTGTTTGAGGCAGGCACTAGAGCAAAGAAGAGGGGACAAAACACAGAGGATATGGAAGTAGGAAGAATAAGGAAGCCCATCAGTTCAAAAAGAGTTTCTAAACTGGAAGAACTAACAAGAGGACAAATTGGGGAGAAGAAAAGCTAAGGGTTAAACGGAAGTCAGAGCTAGGTGCTGGGGCTTGTCTGGTTCCATCTGGACCTCAGAAGTACAGAGTGCCAGCCTGAGTGTGCCGGTCCCATGTGGTTCCTGGGTGCCACCTCTCCCTCGAGACAGCTAGATGTGTCCCTGAAAAGGGAGGAGAACAGCAAATATATCAAATTCCATCCTGGAATATATTTTTGGAATTTTATTTCGTTCTCCAAAAACCTGTCAGACAATGCCCACTTCAGTGATGTCATCAAATGATTTCTTCAATAGGAAAAATCATAATCGCAGGATTACAAAGACCATTATAGAAAACTTGGACAAGTTGTACACATAGAAAACTGTTACTAGGGTCTTACACATAGCCAGCATTTGCTAATGTCCAGTAGGCACTGACCTTCCCGCACTGAGCGGTTTCTGTGATTGTAGCAGATGGAAGAGTTGCAAACTCAAGGCTAAGTGTATCCATGGACTGACTTCCTTCTGGCCCTGAATTGACTGACTTAGCAATATAATGTGTGGTAACAATGTGCAAACATGTCATAAATCTTCATATATTCGGCATTTGACTCTATTACTGTGAGCCTTCTGGAAATGGGGATTACTTCCCTGTTAGGCAGTCTTGATGTGGTTTTTGCTTTCCTTAGCTTGTTCGTGTGAACTTGTGTGTTTTTATGATGTTAGTACAAACAAGTATATTGATAGGCACTAAGCACCATGTTAATTGTTAACCCAGCCTGGAAAAGTTTCGTAATTTTCTTTGATCTAACAGACATTTCTTTCAATAGAAAAATAAAAGTTAGAAGTAAAAAGCATTATGTGTTAAGATTAGTTGAGAAAGAACATTCAGTTGGGAGCTTTCATTAAATTAATTTTAATTAAGGGGCGCCTGGGTGGCTCAGTGGGTTGAGGGTCCGACTTTGGCTCAGATCATGAACTCGCGTTTCGTGGGTTGAAGCCCCGCATTGGGCTCTGTGCTGACAGCCCAGAGCCTGGAGCCTGCTTCAGATTCTGTGCCTCCCTCTCTCTCTGCCCCTCCCCTGCTCACACTCTGTCTCTCTCTTTCTCAAAAATAAAGATTAAAAAAATTTTTTTAAATTAATTTTAATTAAATACTACTGTTTTGAAATCCAAAACCAGGACCAGAAATTTCGCAGAGGTCAATGGGCTATACACAAGGAGAGCTGTGCCCCGAAAGTTGAATAATGACTTAAGATTCCCCAAAATACTGAGCTGCTTTATTTACCTCGCTAACAAATACTGAAGAAAATTAAGATGGAACCTATTTTTCTTCTAACATTGGATGGCTCCTCAGTAAATCAGGAAAGAAACCTGTGATGCATGGTCAGGGAACAATGAGGCAAGGACAGATGTACTGATTGAACAGCTACTTTGTGCTGGGGGTTTCGGCAGGTTCTGAGGGAGGTGCAGTGGAGAGAGAGGGTTAGGTCAGGGAGATGGGACAGGCAGTTCTCTGATATCCAAAACTGCCTGGGCACCTCCATGGCTGAACTTTCTGGGTTCATCACTTCCTTTCCTACTTCTCTTGTTTCAGTAAAGCTCTGTTGCTTGGAAACTCACACAGAAGGTGAAGTGGGAGTGTTGCAAACCAACCTATCATAACACTGTTTTTATTACCTTTATGGCAGTTCAAGGTGAAAGACTATATTTAGCCTTGTCTTTTGCTTTCTCCGGGAAATTCCAGACGAGTGCAGAGAAGCTATGAAGTTTCTCTTGTCTGTTGGTGGGACCCTGTGCTCTCACACTCTAATCTGCAGGAAGGCTGAGGTCCAGAGGGCCATCTTCTCTAGGAAACGAATAGTCTAGGAGCCATTTATGAAACAGGGCATGACTGCCATTCCCTTTATCTCCTCTTAAGTTCCACAGTATAACCTTAGATATGGGAACCTTTTTTTTTTTTTAACATGAGTTTTACATAAAGAAATGGCTGGTAGCTATTTCCGGACCAATTTATCTGCTGTTTTGGGAACCCTCTTCAAGAAAAAGACATGATCTGTCTGACATCCTTCACCCACCCACTCCACATTCTCTTTTCTGATGAAAAATGTTCTGTGGTAAAACTCCCTTTGCATCAATCTTAGGCTTGAAAGGCCATCAGGCTAACACAGGACGCTGTACTTTCCCATAACAAGAAAATAAGCAATTTGGGTCTTTTTAAGTGAATGAAAACAATTCCACACATTTTTTTTTTCAGAAATAACAAAAAACTGGAAGGGAGTCCCAGGGAAGAGCTAGCAAGCATTGCCAGTATGCCAAAGCCCCCATATACTTAACAGGAAGAAGGCATTTGATCCTTTCTCCACACCACTGCATATCTGGATTCCTGACCTTGATCCTGCTTTATTTATTTGCTGTCTTTCACATGTCAGGTTATAAATCATCATTCACTTCACCCCAACCTTGCCAGAAAGTGTCTCTAGTTCCATAAAGCGCACCGTAGATGGCTTTCCCGTTAAGGGCACAGGGCCTCAGTCAAAAGGTCTGGATTTGAGACCCGTGTCCATCATGTACATGCTATATAACCTCGAGCAATGTTATTAACACTAGCCTGTTTCCTCATCTGTGAAATGGGATAACAGTAGTACCTACTTCAGTTTCCTCATCTATAAAAAGGAAATAATGATGTGACACATCTCACTGGGTTAGCGCGAAGAGGAAATGCAGTGAATGAATGCAAGGCTCACAGTACAGAGTACGGTATAGAGCAGGCATGCAAGGATGATGACATATTATGAAGATGGCATCGAGAAAATGACTTTCATTTGAGGGTGGGTGGGACACAACAACACAGAATGACAAGAGCTCTCCTCTGGCCTCTATGCACAGACTAAGAAATGCTTAAAAGGCCTTGCTACAGATGGCCTAAACTAGCTTTATTCCCCTGCTGACTCTGAACCTCAATGTCCCATAAGCAGCTCAGACTCTATATATTCACACGTAGGTCACCTTAACTCTTTTTGACTCTCATGTCAACTATGTCCATCCTTCTGTATGTATTGATTCTTACCTGTCCCTGCAAATCAGGACTCACTCTGAGGCCTCCCTCCTTCATCCTCTGCCTCCCTAGCCATTTCGCCTTCTGAAAATACCCTGAACCCATCATCCGTGGCACCTCTTGACCGCCACTGCCTTACATTTTGCCTCCTCCTCTCTCTCTCCTACACTATTCCATAGCTTCCTAGCCACTTTTTCTCCCCAATCTCTTTGCCCTCTGCTTTACCCTATTCCACCCTTGCAGTGAACATTCTAAAAAGCAATTTGGTCATGTGACCTCTCTAACTAAATCCCTGCAATCGCTCCCTATTAATAAAAGGATTATCTCCAAACTCCTTGGCCAAGCATATAGCCCTCCATGCTCTGGCTCTCCTTTCCTGTGCCAACCCCATTCCTGCCAGTCTCTCATGAATGCCCTACAGTCCAGCAATGGCAAACTCTTCTGACCTCAAGAAGATTGTGGTAGCCACACTCCAAGATGCTCCCCAGTGATCCGCACCTCCTGGTGTTCATGCCCTTATGAAGCCTTCTCCCCCACTGTCTCAGAGTTTCTCTGAGTGACCAATAGAATGGCACAGGTGGTGCTATATCACTTCCGAGAGGAGTTTATAAGTGACTAAGGCTCCTATCTTGAACTAACTCTCTCTCTCAGATCACTTGCCCTCAGGAAACCACGTCATGTAAATGACTCTATGGAAAGGCCCACGCGGTGAGGAACTGCAACTTCCTGCGGACAGTCATATGAGTGAGCGGGGTACTGCTTGTCCAGCCCCTTCAGATGACAGTGGTCCCAGCCAACGTCTGAGAGCAACTCCATGAGAGACCATAAGGCAAGACTATCCAGTCAAGACTCTTCCAGGTTCGTGATTCTCAGCAGCCATGTGAGATCGCAGACATTTATTGTTGTAAGCTGCTAAATTTTGAAGTAATTTGTCAGCAACAGATAACTGACGTAAAAGTCGTCCTCATTTATACCTCCTATCCCTTGCATATTCCTTTATACATGGTACCTGTTGTCCATTCCCACGATGTAAGCCTCAGCAGAAAAGTAGCTTATTCCATAAAGCTGTCCCACTCCATCTCCACACCTTGTCTGGTCTGTCATTTGTGCTTACATAGCATCTGGTATGTATCTCTACTTTGGCACCTGTCACACTGTCCTGTGTGGTGGACTGAACAGTGGTCCCTAAAGATGTCCATGTCCTTATCCCCAGAACCTATACATTTTGCCTTGTATAGCAACAGGGACTTTGCACGTGTGATTAAGTTAAGGATCTTGAAATGGGGAGATAATCCTGGATTAGGTGGTTGGGTGGGTGTCATCACAAAGATCCATGTAAGAGGGACCCAGGAGGAGTCCAAGTGAGAGAGATGGCCAAGGATGGTGGAAGCAGAGACTGGAATGATGTGCTCTGAAAGAGGGAGTAGGGAGTCACAAACTAGGAATATAGGCAGCCGTGAAAGCTGAAAAACGCAAGAAAATGAATCCTCCTCTAGAGCTTCCAGAAGGGACACAGCTTCCCGACACCTTGATTTTAGTCAAATAAGATCCATTCTGGATTTATGATCTCCAGAACTGTAAGAGAACAGATATGTATTTTAAGCCACTAAATTTGTGATAATTTGCTATAGCATCAATAGGAAGCAAATACATGCTGTGTCTGTTTGTTAACCACCTCTGCCCCCACATAGTTACAATTTTTCTCATGATGAGAATTTTAAGATCTACTTTCTTAGCAACTTTCAAATATACAGTACAGTATTATTAATTATTGTCATCATTCTGTACATTATATCCCCATGATTTACTTCTCTTACAACTGCAAGTTTATACCTTTTGACCCCTTTGCCACCTATTCCCCCAATACCCTACCCACCGCCCCCCACCAGCCCCTGCCTTTGGTAACCACTAAACTTTACATTCTTTTTTTTTTTTTCAAACTAATTCCTCAAAATCTATGGTGTGTTTTACATTTCAATCCAGTTGACTACATCTCAAGTGGTGCCACCAGTGGTCACCTCGTTGGACAGCATAGCTACAAGCTTTACAGGCCTTTGTAAGGACATTGGTTTATACCCATAGGAAGTAGGGAGCCATTACAGAGTTTTGAGCACAGGAGTGACAAAATCTAACTTATATTTTAAAGGATCACTTTGGTTGCTGTGTTGAGATAGCCTATAAGGGGTGAGCTGAGAAGCAGGGAGGCAGACAAGTTGGAAGGTTATGGTGGTAATACAGACAAGAGGTGGTGGGGTCCGGTGCTCCTGCAGCTTGTTGCACCCATGAGCGTGGTATCTGTCACCCCGGAGTGGAACTGGGGACAGAGAAGCGTGCCGGGCTCCGGCGGAGAGCTGCGCGTGCTGCGGGGCACAGCTCTCAGGACGGACCCGGTGGTGGCACGGCTCGGCTGGGCGCCCAGCGAGCGCCACACCCCCACGCTCCCTTCCCACAGATGGTGGGGGTCCCACCCAAGGGGTAATGGTGGAGATAGAAGAAAGGGTTGAACTCAGAACATATTTTGCAGAAAAGCCAACAGGGTTTCCTGACTCACTGGATGAAGTAAGAGAGAGAGAAAGGAGTCAAGAATGAGACCAGTGGAAAAAACGCTGTGAATGTTTCTGTGGGTTTTAATCACTTAACGTCTCTGCACTTAACTTTTCTGAGGCTGCTTGCCTTTTCTCTGTAACAAGGAGACAACACCATTCTAAGAAGATGAGCCCCAGGATCAGAGGCTATAGAGCAAAAGTGTGCCAGGTGTGCCTGGGAAGACCAGTGTGGTTGAAGAGGAGCGAACAAGGAGAGAAGTAGTAGGGATGTGGTTGGACAGAAAGGTAACAGGATGTGGGTTATAAGGGAACCATGTTGCTCTCCCTTCAATTTCAGGGAATACAGAGCATAACAAGTAAACTCACCAAAAAAACGAAACGTATGCCACCATGCTACGGTTAAAAACTCGGCTTCAGACTTATCTAGGCCAAAACAGTCTATTTTTGCAGTCGTTTTTCTTTTCTTTTCCACAAATTCAGTTCATCTAATATATATAGAAGGTGTAGACAATGTGAGCAACGGAGCTCTTTTGATTTGCTGCAGAATGAGAACGCTGTTCAGAGGCAGAACTGCCATGAAGGTAATGAAGCTTAATTATGAAGCCTCTTCCAAGGCTCTAGACTTGATTTTGTATTCAGACTTTGTTTTATCCTTAAAGAAGGCTTCTCCCCAAATTGGATACACTTCAGGCTCAACAGAACCTAGATCTCCTCCTACTCAGGAAAAACATTTTATCTCAGACGTCTCTTGGGAATAAAAATAACTGACTTGGGTAAAAGCAGGGAGGACTTGGACACGCCTTTTGTTGAGCACACCTGGCCTGGACCAGTCATTATGCCATACCCACTCAGCTTCTGCCCTTTGGAAAGGTACAGTTAAATAAGAGAATTATGTAGGAGGATTTATGTTTGTCCTGCCCAAGTCTGTTGATCATAAAATCAGGTGTGTTGCTTTTAAAAAGCATAGATTCCTGGGCCTTACCCCAGATCTACTGATTCGGTGTCAGGGGGGTAGGGCCCAGGAATATTTACTTGAAGAAAGCTCCATCCATGGGCCCCAGTGTGTTATGGCCTCGAAAACATCATTTTGAAATAATAAGATGTAACTCTGGGAGTTCCTGGGAGGAAAAGCAGTCTTGGTCCCAAAAACTGGGTGGGAGAGTTCCTGAACTGTTCACTATTCAGAGAGACGGTCAATCACAGACTCATAGTTTGGGCAGCTATTCCTGTGCCCTTGAAGGTGCACCCAATAAAATGAGGGGCCAGCACGGGCTACCTGAGACCAGGTGCAGATGAGAAGAGATGAACTCCATGATGATGCCCTCAGATGGCCTTCAAGAATGTGGTTGTGTTTCTCTCTCAGGAGGGGCCTTTGGCCCCTACAGGGACCTGCATGGGAGCATTTGGAAAGTTTGCCTTTCTCCTGGACTTCCAGTTTCCACAGAGTGGCCTGATCCGGCTGGGCCACAAGGAGAGGCTCAGGAGAGTGAGGCCAAGGACCTTTGCTTACGTGACAGAGCTGCAGTTAGGAGACGCAGAATGATGAGCTACAGGTACCCAACCAGCAGGCTGACAAATCTGGGATGGTGTAAGTCTGAAGGTGTCCTCAGGGGCAACTCTTTCTTTCCCTATTGACTGGAATAAAAAGTTTGTTTTGCTCTAGGAAAGAATGAGGCCAAAACAGAGCATCCGTGCTGAGAAATGGAAAGAGAAGAAATCCTGACGACAGGACATGTCCCTTTCTGAGGCCAGCCCTGCCTTTCTTCCCCTCACTCGTATGAATCAGTAAATTCTCTCTATTTTTATTTTTATTTTTTACATTTATTTATTTTTGATAGACAGAGACACAGAACACAAGTTGGGGAGGGGCAGAGAAAGAAGGAGACACAGAATCCAAAGCAGGATCCAGGCTCCGAGCTGTCTGCACAGAGCCCGACGTGGGGCTCGAACTCGTGAACTGTGAGATCATGACCTGAGCCAAAGTCGGGCACTCAACCGACTGAGCCACCCAGGTGCCCCAGTAAATTCTCTTTTTTGCTCGAGATAGTTTGAGTAAGCATTCTACTTGTGTATGTGAAGTGTATTTTGTGTGTGAATTTTATTTTGCCTTATTTCATTTCATTTTCTTCTACTTTTGTAAATACATAGGAAAAACTGGAAGAATACTTACTGCACTGTTAGCAGGAGATAAGATTGGGGAATTCTTATGGTTCGAGACTGGTTACTGATGATGGGCACGTATTATCTTCATAATAAAATGCTAAATGAAAAAAGGAAAGGGAAGAAAGTCACTGAATGGACCAGATACTCACCTGCCCCCAAATCCCTGATTTTCTTGGCAGAGAGGAAAGAGAATTAGAGGCATAAAATAGAATAGTTTTTGCTGTTATCCAATCAATACTATATTGATTGAGATAGTAAGTCAGGGAGAAATAGACAGACTTAGTTACATACAACTAAGAGAGCTTGCGTCATAGGAAATTAAATGCTCAGAGCCTAGCCAGTCAATGAAAATACAAAAAGAGATAAAAAGTGACCATTACCATTTAAATCTCACAGTTTAGGGGTAGGAAAGGTGGGTTGGGGGGGGGGGGAGGGAGGGGGAAGCAGTATCCTACTCGGGGCTTCTCTCCAGAGGTGCCAATTAGAGACTGGGACCCACTGACCAGAACACAGAGGGAGTCTCTGTAGGTGCTCTGAACTTGCAGCATGACCATTTCCAGTTACATGGGGTGCCCGGAAGCCCTCATGAAACAGTCACTTTAAAAGGACGATGATATTACAAGAGAGGGGGTGGAAAGAGCTCTTGCAGAAGAATTAAGAGGAGTCAGCAAGTCATGGGGAGTTACAAAGGTTAATCCAGAAGCAGAAGTTCTCCCTGCCAACTGAGATGGTATGGACCCCAAGGGAGTGGCTTTAATGAACTCTGTTAACTCACTCAAAAGACTCAGAGTAAAGGACATCCCATGGCTTCGTATATCATTAGGGAAGCAACGTAAATATATATATTTCCTCTGATTCACAGTACATCAGCTTCTAGGGATTAATAAAAGAAAGTTTAAATCTCTCAGTAACAACTCACACATAACCACAAATGTTGCAAATCTGTCATGTAGCAAGGAATCTGAGATGGGTTGATACTCTAGGACGAGTGTACCAGAAAGAACATGAGGTGAAAGGGACTGAGTCAGAGGCAGTATCAGCTTCTATTTTCAGAAAACAGCCACCCTGGACACAAACCAAAAAGGTAGGTGCTGTGTAAGCCCTTGCACTAAGACCAAACAAACCCCGGTCACAGCTGCACACAGAGATAGCAAAGCGCTATCTCCCCATCTGGGGAACTAAGATAAAGATTGCATGACAACATAGTTCTGCCGCAAAGAAAATTTGCACCAGCGTTCACCCCGCCTGTGAGTTAAGTTTCTTTCTGGCCTCCCCGCTGATCTGCAGCCTGTAGTTCCAAGTTCTTTCTCTACCCAGAAGTCCACTTGCCATACTAATCACCTCTAGACATACTTATCATTCGAGAGCTGTCTTATTTTAGCAGCTAGATAGAGGCAGAGGCAGAACCCAAGCGTGAGTGTTCATCCTGACTTCAAATTTGGCTTTCTTTTTCTTTCTTTCGAAACCTGGATTTATGGCATCCCAGGCCATCCATCTATCCACATCCATCTAACCAGGAAAATGTCACTACTAATGACAGGTGCGGGAGAGATGGACTCAAACAAGACATTAACGGAGCCAGATGTGAGTGTGATGCCACCATTAAAATGGTAGGACCACAGACTTACTACCTCACTCTCGAAACTTCACTCTCTTCAACCTTAAAACGCAGCTGACGATAGGTGCCTTTTGGAGTTGGATTGGCAATAGGACCTAAGGGATGCCATCGCTTAGAATGCTCCTTAAGTGACCGTTATTATTATTATTGAGACTGTTAATGGAGGGGATATCTGAATACACTGAAGTTTACACGGTAGTGCCGTTAGCTCCAAGACATAAGAAAGCGTGGGCTGTTACAGAAGAGCAGAGGAGAGGCTTCTAAATCAATACTGAGTGAAGGTGTAAAGTGAACTTTCAGAATTTTGAAAAATGGGTAGGAGTTACCTAGATGAAGAAGACAGGCTGATCATTTCTGGGAAGAGAAAGCAGCAAGTATTAAGGCATGGAGGTGTGGAAGGCCATTGTACATGGTTTTGGAAGAAGGCCCATACCATGGAAGTAAAGAAAGGATTGAGGAGAATGGATGGCCGTGACACAAAAAGGGCAAGACTGGGGCCAGAGTCTGAAGAGCCTTGTATGCTAAACTAAAAGGGTTGAACTTGAGTGTTAATGCTGAGGGGAGACATGGAAAAAATTCAAGCAAGGGAGAGGTATGATCAGATTCGTGGGAGGGGTAAATTGGAAAGAAGTCAAACTAGTGGCAAATGCTTAAGCTACTAGCTGACAATGTGAATTCCAGGGCTCATTTGAAGACCAACTTCAGGGGAGCCTGGGTGGCTCAGTTGGTTGAGCAAGCGTCCAACTCTTGATTTCAGCTCAGGTCATGACCCCAGAGTGGTGGGATCAGAGCTGGGGGTGGAGCCTGCTTAAGATTCTTTCTCTCTCCTTCCCCCTCCACTCTGTCTCTCTCTCTCTCTCTCTCCCTCTCTCTTTCTCTCTCTCTTTCCAAAAAAATAAAATTAAATTAAAAATACAAGATCTGAAGACCAACTTCAAAGCAACTATGTCAGAAGAACCCAGTGCTTCAAGGTAAATTTTATTTATAATAAAGTTGAAAACAATTGAGATGCCATATAGACTGATGGATAAGAGCATAGAACTGTTTGTGTTTAAATCAAGACTGTCATTTCCTAGCTGGGTGATCCTGGGTCAAGTATTTAACCACCTTGGACCTCAGTTTTTCCATCTGTGACATGGGATCAACAATGGTACCTGTCTCAACGGGATGCTGTGAGGATTACGTACGCAGTTGGAGCAGTGTCTGGAAAGAGCATCACTCATTAATGTTGACCAGTACTGAGGAGTGGAGTTGGTGCTGTGAAGGCTGCTGGCCCGCTAAGACAATCTCCGTGAGATGGCCACCTTTCTTGACTTCTTGGCTTTGACTCTATGAACAGAAATCAGCTGTTAATTAAGCCACATGGGCTCATAGTAATTCCCAATTACTGAGTGTATGTAAAAATAACATACTTAATAGTCACTTGAGCATCAGGATCAACTGTAATGCCTCAGCTCAGTTAATTATTTCAAACACTGTAAGACAAGCTACAAACCTATCATAGTTACATTTTTTTCTTTTTATTCCTATTTCTTTTTTTTTTTTAAGTTTACTTATTTATTTTGAGAGAGAGTGAGCAGGGGAGGGGCAGGCAGAGAAGGGGACAGAGGATCCAAAGCAGGCTCCAGCCTCCATGCTGACAGCAGAGAACCCGATGGTGGGCTCAAACTCACAAACTGTGAGATCATGACCTGAGCTGAAGTGGGATGCTCAACCAACTGAGCCACCCAGGTGCCCCTATTCCCCTCTATTTCTTACACTATAAAATATTTGGTGCTTGCTAATAACATACATGAAATACATGTACATTACAAAGCATAACAATAAACCCATTAAAATCACTATTCTGGAGCATTGCCAATGCTACTGAAACTCCCCATATGCCTGCAATGATCCAAATGTTTATGCCCCTCCAGATTCATATGCTGAAATTCTAACCTCAAAGGTGATGGTAATCTACTGAAGGTAGAGGCTTTGGGAGGTGATTAGGTCATGAGGGTGAAGATTTCATGAATGAGATCAGTGTCCTTATAAAAGAGGCTCAAGAGGGCTCTCTGTCCCTTCCACCATGGAAGGACACTGTAAAAGGTCTATGAACCGGGATGGACACTCACCAAACACCAAATCTGCTGGCTCTTGATCTTGGATTTCCAGTCTTCAGAACTGTGAGAAATAAATGATTTATTTATGATATTATAGCAACCCAGATGATTAAAGCAATGCCCCTCTCTAATCTGTGCACCCTGCCTTCCCCACCAGAGGCAACCACAGCCCTAAATTGTATTTGTCATTCCTTCCCTTTTATGTATATAGTATGTACCATTATGTATCTTTAATCAACATATTGGGATTTTCATTTTTTGAATTTTGTATAAATGACATTCCAATGTATTTATTTATTTGCCTGTAACTTGTTTTTTCCCTTAATATCATGTTGTCCATATGCCTGTGGTTTATTCATTTCTCTGATGTACATTATTCCATTGCATTCCTATTCCATAATTATTTATGGATCTACTCTCCTAACCATGAAGATTTGGGTTATTTTCCATTTTTTGTGTTGTTGACCAATGCTGGTATATATAATCTGGCACTGGTCACCTGTCGCCATTGTGCAAGAGTTTTCTCTAGAGTCCTACACGATTCCTATTGCTGTTGTAACAAATTATCTCAAATTTAGTTGTGCAGCGGCTTACCACAACACAAACTTCTTACCGTCTGGTGCTGGACATCAGAAGTCTGCCATAAGTCTCACTGGGCTAAAATCAAGGTATCAGCAGGGCTGCATTCTTTTCTGGAAGGATCTAGGGGAGAATCTGTTTTCTTGCATTTTCTGGCTTCTTGATACTTCCCCTATTCCTTGGTTCATAGCCCTCTCCATCTTCAAAGCTAGCAACAACTGATCAAGAATTTCTTATAATGCTATCTCTTTGGTTCTGACTTTTCTGTCTCCCTCTTCCACTTTTAAGAACTTTTGTGATTATTGTGTCTTCCTGCATAATCTAGGATACTCTCCTCATTTACAGATCAACTGATTAGCAATCTTAATTCTATCTGCAACCTTCACACTTCTTTGCCATGGAACCAAACACATCCACAAGTTCTGGGGATTAGGATGTGGGGATGGGAGGGTGTGAATTATTCTGTCTACCACTGGGATAAACCTAGGTGTGGAACTGCTGAATAATAGGGTATATGGATTTTCAATTTTACTTCAAAATGCTAAATTCTTTTCCAAATTAATCACACTATGAAAGTAAGAGTTCTGATTGCTCTACACCTGAGAACACAGCCTGCTGAGACTTTGAAAATTCTTCCAACCTGGTGGGTGTGAAACCATAGCTCAGAATTTGGATTTCTATTGTCCTAATATTGAGATTGAATATTTTAATATGTTCCTTGGCCACATGGGTTTCCTCTTACGGGAAATGGTTGTTTTTCTATTTGGTTGCTAGCTTTTTTCTTAAAATTCTTTAATCACTCTTTATTCATCTGGATATTAGTATTTTGTCAATTCAATGTACTACAAATACTTTCTCCCCATTTATGTTATGTTCTCATGAATCAAAGTTTCTACTCTGTGCTCAAATTTCTTCAATATTTTTCTTTATAAATTGTATTTTTGTGTCTTTAGAAAATTCTTTCTTATCCTGTTGGCAAAAGGAACATCTCCTATATTTTCTTCCAAAAATTTTAAAGTTTTTCCTATAACATTTATGTTTTTAATCCACCTGAAATCGATATTTATATTATGATGTGAGGCAAAGATCCAGTTGCATTTTCCATCACCTGGAAAACCAATTGTCCCAAAGCCAATTATACTTACCATTGTGCCATTCACATTGTATATCAAGTTCCTCATATGCCACGTCTGTTTCTGGGCTTCCGTGTATATTCTATTAGTCAATTTATTTCTCCTTATGCCAACATCACAGTTTCTTCATGCATTACCTCTATAATATATCATGCCATTTGGTAAGACAAATTTCTACTGGCCTTGTTCTTTTTTTTTATTTTTAATAACGTTTTTATTTATTTTTTGAGAGAGAGAAACAGAGCATGAGCGGGGGAGGGGCAGAGAGAGAAGACAGACAGTCCGAAGCAGGCTCCAGGCTCTGAGCTATCATCACAGATCCCAAAGTGGGGCTTGAACTCACAAACTGGGAGATCACAACTTGAGCTGGAGTTGGATGCCAAACAGCCTGAGCCACCCAGGCATCCCTACTATCTTTGTTCTTCTTTCGTAGTATCTAGATATTGTTTACCCTTTGTGTTCCTATACATTTTAGAATCAGCTCAACTTCTTTAAAACACCCTATTGAGATTTTTATTGCAACTTCACTGTGACTACATTAATTGTGGCAGACTTGAAGTCTTTACAATAATGAATACTCTTATTCATGAACATGATATATCTCTATTAATTTAGACATTCTCTAAATGTCTTTCAATAAAGTTATATGATGTTTTTATAAAGGTCTTGCACATAATCGGTGAGATCTATTCCCAGTATACTGCATTTTTGTTGTACTTGCAAATGATACATTTTTCAAAGTACATTTTCTTACTTTTTTTGATGGTAATTGATATTTAACTCATATCTATCAAGTTATATTATTAATTTTAATAATTTTACATAGATTTTTTTTTATTTTTCTATTTGGCTAATCACATCATCTTTTAAGTAATGGCAATTTTTAAAAAACTTGTTACTCTTTTTCTTTACTAACTGAATGGCTACGACTTCCAGTATGTGTTGGCTAGATGTAACATTAACAGGCATTCTTGACTTCTTACTGATTTCTAAAGGAATGCTTCTAACTTTTCACCAATGAGTAAAATTGTTGTGAGTCTTTGGCAAATACTTTTTATCAACTCAAAGAATGCAATTTCTATTTCTAGTTTACTAAGAGTTTTTGTTTGATTGATTGTCTTAACATGAATAAATATTAAATTTTATACAATGATTTGTTTGCAACTACTGAGATGAGTATAGTATGTGCTTATTCTTCACTAACTATAATTTGATGAATTACATTAATTGATTTTCTAAAGTTAAACTATTCTTTTTTTTAATTTTTAAAAAATGTTTATTTATTTTTGAGAGAGAGAGAGAGAAAGAGAGAGAGAGAGACAGAGAATGAGCAGGGGCAGGGCAGAGAGAGAGAGAGAGAAAGACAGAATCCGAAGCAGGCTTTAGGCTCTGAGCTATCAGGCACAGAGCCTGATGTAGGAGTCACATCCACAAACCGTGAGATCATGACCTGAACCAAAGTTGGACACTTAACAAACTGAGCCACCCAGGTGCCTCTAAAGTTAAACTATTCTGTGTTCTTTTTTTTTTTTAATGTTTATTTATTTTTGGGACAGAGAGAGACAGAGCGTGAACAGGGGAGGGGCAGAGAGAGAGGGAGACACAGAATCGTAAACAGGCTCCAGGCTCTGAGCCATCAGCCCAGAGCCTGACGCGGGGCTCGAACTCACGGACCGCGAGATCGTGACCTGGCTGAAGTCGGACGCTTAACCGACTGCGCCACCCAGGCGCCCCTAAACTATTCTGTGTTCTAAGAATAAACTCAATTTGCCATAATGTATTATCTTTCATGCATTGTCAGGTTAAGTTTTTTTAAACTGTTTTTGGGGCGCCTGGGTGGCTCAGTCGGTTAAGCGTCCGACTTCAGCTCAAGTCATGATCTCACGGTCCGTGAGTTCGAGCCCCGCGTCAGGCTCTGGGCTGATGGCCCAGAGCCTGGAGCCTGCTTCCGATTCTGTGTCTCCCTCTCTCTCTGCCCCTCCCCCGTTCATGCTGTGTCTCTCTCTGTCTCAGAAATAAATAAAAGTTAAAAAAAAAATTTTTTTTAACTGTTTTTGCAGAGTTTTGCATCTATGTTCATGAATGAGGCTCATTTGTAATTTTCCTCTTTTATATTATTTTTGTATATTTTATTACGTAAAAAAAATTTTTTTAAACTGTTTTTGCAGAGTTTTGCATCTATGTTCATGAATGAGGCTCATTTGTAATTTTCCTCTTTTATATTATTTTTGTATATTTTATTACGTAAAATACATAGGCTTTTTTCTTTTGAAAGAATGTGTTTTAGATTAGAATTATGTTCCTTGGGGGTGTGTGTGTGTGTGTATATATATATACATATATATATACACATACAGTGTGTCTGTATATACATATATATATATATACACACATATATATGCATACATATCTATATATATACAAATATATATAAACTATATATATGAACATATATATATGAACATTATATATGTATGAACATATTTATCTATATATGGCTATGAAGCCACCTGGGCCTAGTCTTTTCTTTGTGCTAAGATTTCAAAATTGTTGAACCAATACCTTTAAGGGCCTTCAACTTATTCAGAGTTACTATTTTTTTCCTGAGTCAGTTTTGGTAAGCTGCATTTTCTAGTAATTTGATATTTTTGTCTTAATATTCAAATATGGCATCAAATTGTTTTTACTTTACATTTTTTTGTATCTCTGCATTTTTAAAATTCCTAAAATTGCTTATTTCTGCCTTCTCTTTTTTTCCCCTAAATCAGTTAAATTAGAGGTTTATTTTATTCACCTCTTCAAAAACCTAATTTTCAGTATTTGCCTTATTTTGTCTTTGTTTTCTATTACATTAATTTCTGGGCTCATCCTTATTATTTCCTTTCTTCTGTTCTCTTTAAATTCATTCTATTGTTCTTTTTATAATTTCTCATGGATGCTTAGTTCAATAATTTTAAGGCTTTCTTAGTTTTTAATATAAGACTTTATGGCTTAAATTTCTCTCTCAGCCTTGTTAAACTGCATTTAAGATTTAGTAAAGTTGGTGAAGTTTTTGGTTTTATTATTATTTAATTCTAGAGATGTTCTGTTTTCCACTGTGATTTACTCCTTGGTTGATGAGTTATTTGGAAGTGTATTTTTCAATTTTCTAAATGAATGTTTTCTAACATTATCTTTCAGTTAATATCTATATTAATGAATTTTAGTCATAAAATATAATTTTTTAAAAGTCCATTCCTTAAAATTGGTTGAGATTTGTTTTATGGCCTAGTTCACGACAAATTATTATAGCATCCCATGTATGACCCAAACTAATTTGTGTACTTTAATTTAGACTGCAAAATTCTATATATTCATTAGGTCAAGCACTCTGTATCACCTAATCATATCTTTAATGCTTTTTGGAATATTTTATCTATCAATCACTGAGAGAGATACATTTAAATGATTCCTTATAGTGGAGAATTTGGCAATTTCTCTTTGTAATTATGTCACATTTCCTTTTATGATATTGAAGCTACACTATCAGGTATGTAAAAATAGAGTCATTTTATCCTCCTAGTGAATCAAGTCCGTTATAATCACTGAATGATCTCCTTTGTCTATCAAGTTTTTTGCCCTAAAGTCTATTTTATATAATATATAAACTGCAACTCTTTTGGTTAATATTTGCCTAAAATATATTTTTCTGTCCTTTTACTTTCAGCTGTTCTTTATTTACATTTTAGGCATGTCTCTGTAACCAGCATATACATAGATTTAACTTTTTAATTCAATCTCACAATCTCACTTTCAACGGGAAGTTTAGTCCATTTATTTTTATTGATATATTTTATTTTATTTTATTTTATGAATATAATTTATTGTCAAGCTGGCTAACATTCAGTGTATACAGTGTGCTCTTGGTTTTGGGGGTAGATTCTCATGATTCATCGCTTACATACAACACCCAATGCTCATCCCAACAAGTGCCCTCCTCAATGATATTGATAATTTTAATTTATCTCTATCATCAGTTTTTTTTTGAACATTTGATGTTTATTTATTTTTTTTTAATTTTTTTTCAACGTTTTTTATTTATTTTTGGGACAGAGAGAGACAGAGCATGAACGGGGGAGGGGCAGAGAGAGAGGGAGACACAGAATCAGAAACAGGCTCCAGGCTCCTAGCCATCAGCCCAGAACCTGACGGGGGGCTCGAACTCACGGACCGCGAGATTGTGACCTGGCTGAAGTCGGAGGCTTAACCGACTGCGCCACCCAGGCGCCCCGATGTTTATTTATTTTAAGAGAGAGAGAGAGAGAACGTGAGCTGGTGGGGGTGGGGGGGAGGAAGGGCAGAGAGAAAGAGAGAGAGAGAATCCCAAGCAGGCTCCAAGATGTCAATGCACAGCCAGACGCAGGGCTCGATCCCACCAAGGGTAAAATCATGACCTGAGCTGCTCAAAGGACTGAACCACCCAGACGCGCCTCTATCACCAATTTTTAAACTATCCAGTTTAAAATTTTTGTTCTGACTTCTCTGTTGCTTTTTTTCTCCTTCTTGTCTTGTTTTAATGGATTCAATTTCTTAGTTCCAAAATTTTCCCTTCTCTAGTTTTGGAATTATAAACTTTATTTTTGTTCATTAACTAGTTCCTTTGAAATCAGAGTATGCATACTTAACCTAACAAAGTCGGTACTTGTTATCTTTACAACCTTCCCAAATACATAATGACCTGAGAATGTTTTAACTCTTATCATCACTCCATCTTAAAAGCCATTATTTTTTAATTCTACAAGCTGTACTTTATTATTTATTATTTGTATTTTTTGTATTGTTCAGGTTGACGCAACCATTTGCCTTTTCCTTTACTTGACATTAGTTTTTGTCACTCAAACTTCCCTTCTAGATCATTTTCCTACTTCTTTTTTTTTTTTTTATTTCTTTTTAAGATTGTTTTTAAAGTGATCTCTACACCCAACATGAGGCTCAGACTTACAACCCTGAGATCGAGAGTACTATGCTCTACCAACTGAGCCAGCCAGATCCCCCTCATTTTCCTTCTTCTTGAAGACATCCTTGGAAGTTCTTTTATTAAGAGGTTATTGATGTTAATTTTTCCCAGTGTTTGTTTATCTAGACTACCTCTATTTTATCCCCATTTTCAAAAACAGTTGCAGCAGAGAAAGTTAGTATTTACTAAAATATCCACGTGATTCTCTTCATTTCTCACTCTCTCTTGCAGTTAGTTTGGGACTTGGGACGTATTCTGGCCAAAGGACCACGAGGAGAAGTAACATGTTTCCCTTCTAGAAAAAGGTCTTTCAAATCTGTGTTCCTCTATGTCCCTCTTTCCCTCCTGAAATGACCTGATAGCTCCTGTAATTCTGGGAGATGCAGCTAGAAAGATCAGAGCTTCTTTTGGCCTGGGTCCCTGAGTGACCAGGCGGAGCAGGGCACCCTCTGACCTATCCTTGATGCAAAGCGCAAGAGATAAACTTTGATTATGTTAAGCCACAGAGGTTTCAGAGTTAATTTGTTACCACAGCCTAATAACTTATTCTGACAGGTAGTTTTAATGGGTAAATAATTCTCTTTCAGTTACTATCCCTCAGCACATTTAAAATATTTTCCCACAATCTTTTGTCCCATTTTTGCTGCTCAGAATTCACCTGTCTCATTGTCATTCCTTTACAAGTAATCCGTATTTTGGGGGTTTTGGCTAATTTTAGTATCTTCTCTTTGTCTCTGGCATTCTGAAGTTTTACAACAATGTGTTTAGGTGTGTATGTGTCTGCATCTGTTTAAGTTTATGTCTGAGGGTCCTTTGGGTTTTAGAATCTGAGGTTACTATCTTTCATCAGTTCTATACATGCCTCGTTTACTGAGTCCTCAAATATTGCTTTGTCCTCTTCTCTATTATCTCCTGAAATTCTGATTACAGGCATACTGAGCCTTCTCCTTCTATCCTCCATGACTCAACCTCTCTGTCATATTTTCTAGTGATTATCTCTCTATGCTGAGAACACAGGGACATGGTAAACCTCTACAGATTCTATGCTGCATTTTGTGTAAGGTTTTCCAGTCTATGCTTCCCACTCCCTAATTCTCTGTCTATGGTTTCCTCCACTCTAAATTCTTCCACTGGGTTTTTAATTTCAATCTTTTCATCTTTCATTTCTAGAAGTTCTGTTTTGTTCTTTTTCAAATGTGATGGATATTTTTATGGTCTCTTTTTCTTTCCTCAGTTTTTATTTCGTTCATAACTTATTTTACCATATTAAACATTCATTTTACTTTTAAATTTATTCATGCATTTAAAAGATGATTTATATATTTTATCACTTATGTTAAGTGCTTCAGAGTAAGAGAAGTCCTCTGTATATTTTTACTTAATAATTTTATTATTTCAAATTGCTTATACCTTAGGATATAAGAAACTTAATACTGGATCCTTCCCTGCCCCTAGATATTTAATTGTGTCCAGCTATCACATTGGGCCCAGATATCACTATATAACCCCCACTACTGTAGGTAAACCAATCACCCTAACTCTGCTGTTTAGTGTGTCTGTCCTGTCACTGAGTCTGTCTCCAACTGGCCATATCTCTACTGCAAACTTCCTGATTTTAATTCAGGAGTTTAAGATTATTTCTAACTCTCATGACCTACCCCCTCCTTTCCATATCTCTAGACTGCTGCTGTGTTTTGGAGAATGTCCAAAAGTTTGACCTTTAGATAAGGAGATGAGACTATACAAACTTTTGCTTCTTAATACCATCTGCCTGGGAATAAAAAGTCTCTGGGCAGGAAGAAATAAGAAAGTAAGGAAGACAATTTTCGGAAAGTCTGTATATACATCCTTTCCACTATGGAGGGACATATGTAGGGAATGTGGGGGCAGGTATCCTGTATTGCAATGATGAATTTTCATAATTAGAGGTAGTTTCAACAACAATTTGATCTACTATCTACTCATTGTTATAAATCCTGGCTTATCGATTATGCTAAAATTATCCTGCATTTTCTTTCTCTTTTGAAAAGTTTATTTTTATTTATTTTGGGAGAGAGAGAGAGAGAGCAATCAGGGGAAGGGCAGAGAGAGAGAGGGAGAAAGAGAATCCGAAGCAGGCTCCACATTGTCAGTGCAGAACCTGATGCAGGGCTCAAACTCACAAACCGTAAGATCATGACCTGAGCCGAAATCAAGAGTCAGATGCTTAACCGACTGAGCCACCCAGCCACCCGCTATCCTACATTTTCTAACTGATACGGCTTGTGATCATGTGTCAGTCCAATTCTTACAGTAAGGGACAGGTATTACCTGTTTTATAAACTTTCTAGACTAAATCATCTCAGCAATTGTTTCTTTATTTCATGTGATAAAACAGATCCCACGTTGTTAAAAACAAAAACAAATTTAAAAAAACACGTGGATTTGTTTTCAAGTGTACACTTGACCCTTCATACAGATAGGTGTTATGGGTAGCACTCTAGGTGTGAATTTCAGGTATAAGAATGTTCTCAAGGAATGTTTACCTTACCAACATTTACAAGTTTTTCATTTAAAGCATATAGACCTATCCTCAATATCAGCACATAAAACCTCCTTGAGTCTCTTAACAAACTTTCTACTGTCTAACACCAAATGTCGATATCCAATCTCAAATTGCCCAATACCAAAAATTGGTTGGGAGAACTAATGTTTATAAAACACCGTTGAACGAAATGCGGTCTATTTGTATTAGCTGCCTAAGACTGCTGTAATAAAATACCACAAACCGGGTCCCTTAAAACAACAGAAATTTATTCTCTCATAGTCTGGAAGCTGGAGTCTGAATCAAGGTTTTGGCAGACCCATCTAGGACAGGGTCCTCCGTGCCTCTTCCAGCTTCTTGCAGCCCAGGTGATTCCTAGCTTGAGGCAGTTTAACTCCAATCTCTACCTCCATCTTCCCTCTGTGCCTCTGTCTTCACATAGCACCATCCTCTCCCTGTCTCACTTCTCCTTACAAGAACACCTCCTACTCCAGTGCGACTTGATCTCAACTAATTACATCTGCAATAACTCTATTTCCAAATAAGGTCACATTCTAAGGTACTGGGTATTAGAACTTTAACATATCTTTTGGGGGGGACACATTTCAACCCAGTTAACATCATTTGTTTCTCCAAAGAGAAGATTTTATCTTCCAAATAGGTTTGGATCCCACTATCTTTGAACCACAGGAATTCACTTTCTCTGGACTCTGTTTAGATGCCAGGTTTTTATCTTTCATTAAACAATGCTACGAGAAATAGCTTAATGAATGCCACTATTGTATTTACTAATCAAGTTCATTAAGAACCTTGCCCCCTTTGATTTTGTTTCCCCGCTGGAAGCAAATGCCACAAAAATTTTCCCCCTGAATAACCCATAGGTTTTCATTTAGAGTCAATGAAAACCATATATCTAATTATGTGGGGGGGGGGGGTTGTTTGTTTGTTTGTTTGTTTGTTTTTGCTTTGGTTGCCAGGAAGCTTAAAAATTCAGTCACAATTTCATTTTAACAACTTTGTAGAATGCTGCAGCTACTAATTTGCATTTTTATTTCTCCTCTGGTCTTGACATTTTATTTTCATGTGGATATTAAACAGTTTTAAAAATTACCTCTTATATTATTACAAGGCACTTGAATACTTTGTTCAAAAATGTTAGCAATAAGTAGAAAAAAAAGCCAAAGAAATAAGTAAATCTCTTTCTCTTCCTCCCCCTCCCCCACTTTCTTTCTCCCTGTCTCTCTTCATTCACAGCAGATTTTCCTCCTGTCCCAGCTCATCCATCACTGAATGACTGACCAAAGACTATGAACCATCAACACTCAGTACTCTGGTTTACATTTTCGATAGATGATTCAAACGGTACACAGGCAAAAAGGGAAGGGGAAGCAAGACACTCACTTTATTCTTGAGCAAATCAACTAGATCTCACTGATTTCCTTCAAAGATTAAAAAAGAAAAATCAGAAAAAAAAAATACCATGGGACCCATGCAGCAGTAAAAATAAAAGAAATCTGGAAAAGCAGAGGAAATAAACAAGGAGAAGAAACTAAATCCCTGAAAATCACACTAAGAGCATCAGGAGTAGAATTTAAACTAAAGAAAATCGGATATGGAGGGCACGCTATTGAAAAAAATCACATAGAATTTAGTGGAAAATGACACAGAATGAAAGTGACGAGGGAGGAGCTGGAAGAGGCAGAAAACAAACAATAGAGAACCGGCACATGAATGCCTGCTATCTTTGAAGATGTGAATGAATACATGGAACCAAAAAAATTTACATAATAGAAGAAATTTCTGAAATAAAGCAGATCTTAAAATTACATTTTGAAAGGGCTCACCGCATTCCAAGAAAATTTAATAAAAGCTTTTATCTGAAACTTCAAGGACTGTAAAAAAAAAATCCTATAGTCATCTAAGCAGAAGGAAAAAGTCATCCTCAAAAACAAAGAAATCAGACAATATTAGATGCTAGAAGAAAATGGAACTGTGGTTAATGAATATTAAAGGAGAAAAAATTTCTATACCTGGTGGAAAATTTCTAACCACCTTTCATATGTAATGGTAAGAAAAAGAAATTCTCAAATACATGAGAATTCAAGAAACATAACATTTATGAGTTTCTGGAAAATCTCTCAGGAAAAAATCAAGACAGTGAACAGATGAGTAACAATAATAAGTTCATGAATGAGAAAGACATGAGGTAGAAAAGGTTTAGTGATGAGCTTTAAACCTCTTCGTCCATAAAACTATATTTAGGTAACTAAAATTCTAAGTCATAAAATGAAAAATAATTGCTATAATGCTTAAACAAAAATTACATAATATAAAGAATAATATTTTAATGATAATAGACAGGGACAAGAATCAATATTTGCTCTCCAAACTAACAGAAAGGTGGGGAGAGAAAAAAAATAGTCTAAATAGATTAATTTCATCATCTTTCATCATCAATTCATTTCTAAGGTAAATTGAGAAATATAAATATATTATTTAATATACTTTACAACTTCTAAATTGCTAGAGTATAGTAGGTGGCCTTCTAAAGGGGCTCCCAATGATCCCCAACTCCTGGTATCATGCCCTCATGTGTAGGCTAGACATAATGACTCCTCTCTAACAAAGAGAATGTGGCAAAGTGAAGGATTTCACTTCTGGAATTAAGCTATTAAAGACTGTGATATCTGGGTCGCCTGCGTGGCTCAGTCGGTTGAGCGTCGGACTCTTGGTTTTGGCTCAGGTCATGATCTCACAGTGTGTGAGTTCGAGCCTCATATTCGGGCTCCGTAGCTGGTATATTGGAGCCTGCTTGGGATTCTCTCTCTCTCTCTCTCTCTCTCTCTCTCTGTCCCTCCCCCCCACACACTGTCTCTGTCTCTCTCAAAATAAAGAAACTAAAAAAAATAAATAAAAAATAAAATAAAATAAAAAGACTGATTTCTGTCTTGCTTATACTCTTTCTCTGCCTTTCCTCCCATGGCTTGCTTTGATTCAGCCAGCTGCCATGTCATGAGCTGTCCTGTGGAGAGGCCCACATGACAGGAAACTGAGGCTCTCTAGGGCCCATGAGGAACTAAATCCTGTCAACAGCCATGTGGTTAAGCTTGAAAGTGGTACAACACCTGTGAAAACTGAACAGTAAAAATTCTGAAGCAGAGTACTCAGCTAAGCCATGCCAAGATTCGTGACCCACAGAAAGTACAAGGTAAACACGTGCTGCTTTAAGCTGCTAGGGTTGGGGGTAATTTGTTACACAGCAAAAGATAACTAATACCTAGAGGAAGGTAAAAATAAAAACAGAAAAAAACAAAGAAAACAGATTATAAAGCAAAAAAGAAAACAAAGAAACAATAAGCATTCAAAATGTAACACATAACAGATAAGGTTAAACATATCTAATTAAAATAATTTCAAGTAGAATAAACTATTTTTTAAAAATTATTCCATGGGACAAAGACAGACACTATAATGGCAAAGGGTAATAGGTCAGATGCTTCTTTTTTTTTTTTTTTTTTTTTTAAGAGAGAGGGAAAGATTGAGTGGGGGAGGGTCAGACAGAGAAGAGAAAGAGAGAATCCTAAGCAGGGCTCAATACCAGGAACCCTGACACCCTGACCTGAGCCAAAATCAAGAGTCAGGCACTTAACCAACTGAGACACCCAGGTGCTCCTATAATGGCAAGGGATATACAACTCACAATGAAGTTATCGCTAGTATGAATCTTCATATATAAAATAATATAGTATTCAAACACGTAAAGCAAAACTTCAAGAAATAAAAAAATAAATAAAAGAAATGTTAGGAGACTTCTCCCAAAGTCTCCTTCCCATAAGGTTCCAACATCCCATAATCTGTCTCCATCTTCCAGCCCTCCCCTACCCCTGAAACTCTACCACTGAGCCTTCTGGAATTCATGATTCTTCTCCCATATCAGTTTTCATTGCTATGACTCTGGTCAAGCCACTATTACTTCTTGCCTGGATTACTACAATATCTCTTTGTCTCTTCAGCCTCTACCATTGCTCTATCTATTCTAGATAGAGAAGCCAGGATAATCCTTTAAAAATATGCCTGATTATGTCACTCCTCTGTTCTAAACTCTTGAGCAGCTGCCCATTTCATTCAGCATGAAAGCCAAAGTCCCCGCAATGCCCTATAAGCCCTACATCACTTGTCCCAACCACTTGGTTACCTTTAGTTCTCCTCCTACTCACCCTGGCTCTCTCCAATCCAGCCACAATGGCATCCTTACTGTTTCTTAAAAACTCTAGCCAGACAGCCACCTTCTGACCTATGCCTAACTGTTCTGTCTCCCTGGAATGTTCTTCTCTCAGAAATCCACCAGGTCATTCCCTTACCAATTCCAGATCTTTTCTTGAATGTCATCCTCTCAATACAATTTATCCTGATCACTATATTTAACGTTTCAACCCACACTCTCCTGTATTCCCAATCTCCTTTATCCTGCTTTATTTTTTCAAAACATTTTTGGGGCACCTGGGTGGCTCAGTTGGTTAAGCGTCCGACTTCGGCTCAGGTCATGATCTCGCAGTCCGTGGGTTCAAGACTCGCGTCGGGCTCTGTGCTGACAGCTCGAAGTCCGGAGCCTGTTTCGGATTCTGTGTCTCCCTCTCTCTCTGACCCTCCCCCATTCAAGCTCTGTCTCTCTCTGTCTCAAAAATAAATAAACGTTAAAAAAATTTTTTTAAAAAACGTTTTTAATTTTTTTAACGTTTATTAATTTTTTTTGAGAGACAGAGACAGAGCATGAGTTGGGGAGGGGCAGAGAGAGAAAGAGACACAGAAATCTGAAGCAGACTCCAGCTGTCAGCACAGAGCTTGAACCCATGAACTGTGAGATCATGACCTGAGCTGAAGTTGGACACTGAACCAACTGAGCCACCCAGGTGCCCCCAAAACACTTCCTAACATACCATAGAATTTACTTACATAGTTTATGTTTATTATTTATTGTCTGCCTCACCCACGCTCACATTAGAATGTGAGCTCCCTAAGGGCAGTGAACTTTTTCTGTTTCACTTATTTATGTAGATCAAGCATCTAGAAAGGTGCCTAGCACACAGTAGGCATTCAAAAGACATTTGTTGATGGACCGAATAAATGATTCTTGGCCTTATCAAACCTAACGCCCTTTTTAATAACAAATACGGGGCAATCTGCTCTTTAACATTGTGAAAGCAAGGTTGTAAACTACCTATGCTTGTAAGCTTGTAATTTTTTAAAAAATTCAAAGTGATCCCTTAACTGAAACATAAAGGAAAAAGTAAATGTGTGATTCATTATGGAGCTACTCAGGCATCCCTAAACTAAAAGGCACAAGGAAGTAATCAGATGCTTGCATTCATCTGTAGAATCACCATGAAATGGACAGCCATTAAATGAATCGTATTGGTGATTCAAATTCCAAAAACTGTATTGCCATTCAACATCCTGCATTCCAGGAAAACTCAATATATCTTAAAACTGTGTGAAAAACACTGTATGTTTATATATAAAATAGATTCTAGGCTCAGATAAATATAAATAGCTTTTTCATCTACACAAATGAACAGGAGAACAGTCAAGCAACGCAGAATGCAGGACAATTCTTTGCTGTGCTGTACTAGCCTGGGTACTGCATGATATCTAGCATCTTTGGCTCCATTGACTACATTCCAGTAGTTCTCCCTCCCCAATCAGGAGACAAGCAAAATCACTCTGGTAAATTTCCAAAACAGCTCCTGGAGGCAGATCCATCCCAACAGACTAGATCTGTCATTCCAGTGGCCCAGTCACTGGCTCCCTCTCTATAGTGTTTGACCTGTTAATGAACAACTCTTCACTTCTCTTTCCTTTCTTGGCTTATGTGTCACTGTACTCCTGCAGCTTCCTCTAGTCTCCTTCCACAGCTCCTGCCAGGTGTCACTGTCTGACTCCTCACTTCCCCTTGCCCACCTCGGCTGCCCTTCCTTTTCCCACTCCAGATGATCTTCAACTCCTTCTTCTAAGTCATCCACTCTCAAAGTTCCGTTTCTACACAGGATATCCAAGTCCACACTCCCAACTGACATTCTGTCACTCATACACAGAAAGCCTCAAGTTATACATGTCCAAAATCAAACTAGTCATCTTCCTCGAAAACCTGTTTTTCCACCAGTTGTACCTATTCATGTGAATGACAACATTATTTACCTACTCAGTCTAGAAATGACAACCATCTTTCTTTCCCGCCCCTCACGCCCACGTCCAATTGATTGCACTGCTCTGTCTAGTTTGCCTTGGAAGTGTCTCATATCCGCTTCCTATTACTGTAGTTCAAGCTATCATTACCTGTAAGTTAGAATATGGTCACAGCCTCCTAATTGGTACTTCTACTCCAATTTCTTTTGGTATTTCCACAAAAGGAAGTAATAATAGTATGATTAGTATTTACAAATAGTATTATTTACACTTAGTATAGTGCCTGGCATATAATAAGCACTTTATTAATAAGCACTTTATTAAAGGTCCTATTATATGCCAGGCACTATACTAAATGCTTCCCATCTCTTTTAATCTGCACAACCACATCACAAAGTAGGAGTTATTATTATTTACATTTTAAAGATGAGAAAAAAGGGGTTTGGGATGTTAAATAACTTACCTAAGGTCACAGAGCTAGCCCTGAAGTGACACCAGGATGCCAGATCTATCTGGTTTCTAAAATTCCATTGTTTTGCTTTTTTTTTTTATACAACTTTTTCATTTCATTAGACCTATAGTCTAACCACAACCTTCTATTCAGTCTCTATATTTATCCTGTCATTTCCTTCCTACCCTATCCAATATTCAACTACCATGTTTCCATATGACCTCTAGCCTCTATCACAGTCTTCCCTTCTGTCTCTATCCCTATCCCACCTGCCTTTTCTTTCCCAGTCCATTCTTCCAATCCATAAGTTCCTTTGGTCTTACTTATCTCCTTATTTAGTGAGGATTTATTTACCAGCTATTTCAAGAAAGTCCCTCACAGCAGGCTCGTCTTTCACTGCGCCCACCACATCTGCCAGCAGCCTTCCTTCTCCCCACTCTCTTCCCAGCTGCTAAGAGCAGGGTTAGAAGAGGAGATGAATAGAGCGGATACAAAAGACTCCCCACATCTTAAGTTTTATCTGCCTAACTCAGTGTTGTTTTATGATTCCAACATAAAGAACCAAGGGAGAGGGGCTCTGTAAACTGCAGAGTGCTCTGCAAATGTAAAGTGCAATTTATTCACCCTACCTTTGCATGCCCTGAGTTATTCTGTGAGTGACAGCACAGGTGCTCCAAGCAGAGAACTCCACGTTTGTGTTCGGGGCGAAGGAAGCGTAAGGCCCCATATAATATGAATTTGGCCGAGGAGATGTCTACTTGTCATTACTGCCCAAACCCAGCCTAACACTTCATTGGGACGTGAACGAGTAAGACAGGGCGGTAATGGTATTAGCCTGAAAACCCCCAATTTAAAACTCTCTCTAGGAATGTTCCCCTCCCCGCCAGCTCCCTAGCGGTTTTTAAGTTCTAGCAAATGTCCTCCCAGGCTTTCGCAGGGCCCCCGCCTAGTCCCCTCCCTTCCTGACCTCTCCGCTTCCTGGTGGCCCCAGCCCTCGGACCCCCGCCCCGCCCGCTCTCCCGCCCGCCCGCGGAGGACTACAAGTCCCGGCGTGCTCCGCGCGCTCGGCCGGCCGGCTGCACCGGGGCTGGGCGCGTGGCGGCCGCCGAGCTCTGCGCGGGGGAAAGCCTCCCGCCGCCGGCCGTGCGGGGAGGTAAGTGATCCGCTCGTGCTGCGAGGGCACTGGGAACGCGGCCACCCTCTCCCCTCTCCAGGATGGAAGGAAGCGAAGAAAACCACAATAAACACCGCCCTGCCCTCCCTCGTCTCTGCTGTGTGTCCGGTGCTCCTGCAGCTTGTTGCACCCATGAGCGTGGAATCTGTCACCCCGGAGTGGAACTGGGGACAGAGAAGCGTGCCGGGCTCCGGCGGAGAGCTGCGGCTCGCCGTGGCTGCGGGGCAAAGCTCTCAGGACGGGACCCGGTGGTGGCACGGCTCGGCTGGGCGCCCAGCGAGCGCCACACCCCCACGCTCCCTTCCCACAGACGGGCTCCCTGGGGAGCCCCCAAACTCAAAGACAAACAGTTTCTTCTTGAAAGTCTTAGAAACTTTTCCCCTCTTGTCGTCGGTGCCACCAGCGAGTCGTTTGTCTATCGGACGGCGCCGTTCGTCCGAGGGGCTTCCTGGCGTCCCCTCTCCTGCCCTCAGTCTTGCCCCCACCGGTCGCTCTCCAGGTCGCTCCCCCTTCTCCCCTGGGACGCCCTTAGGGAGGCGGTGAGCTCCGCCCTGCCCTCCGGCGACTTCTCGAGATTTCTTCTGCAGCCACGTGGACCCAGGTCTGCACTCTGCGATGCGGGCTGGACACTGTGCTGGCCGATTCCCTGACGGCAGGCCAGGGGCGAGTGGTTCCTTTGGGACAGCTCTGGTCCTCGGGGTGGAGGGAAGGAAGGAGTGCTGCGCAATAAAAGAAGCCCCATCGGAGGCACCCGTTCCCCACACTTCCTGACCCATCCTCTCTCCTAAGCCCATGCCCAAGTGTGCCCAACAGTTCTGCTTCAGAATCCCAACATGAGGATCTCCCAAGTGATTCTAGCAAGCACATCCCATAATGTCCTGGATCAGAAGCTCTTGTTTGCAGCTCTATCACCCTACACGTACACCCTACACACGCGCGCGCACAAAAACACACCACGCACGCTACACACGCCACACACACGCCGTACACCTTACACACAGCATACACATTCATCACACACATACATTACATACACACACTTCATTTAGGCTGTAGGCTACATACACTACATACATACACATCATTTTTATTAGCAGAGAAGAGGGTTAAATCAGTTAGTTGGAGAGAGTGAGGAGGAAGTGGGTGAGAACTAGTGTATATACTTACACCCGCAAATGTCAATTTATTCCTAAGTTAGAAACTAGCTGATAAGTGAAACCTGCTGTGGTTAAAATTTAGAATGCTTTCGTGGCTTTTTCTTTCTTTCTTTTTTTTTTTTTTTTTTTCATAAAATGGAATTGATTTCCTACATCACCTTCTGAAACCCTTACCTTTGTCTAACAGGAAAACTTTTGATCACAGCAGGGGAGACAGAAGGGGATGTCCTCTATGTATAGGAAGAAAATCTTGGAGAAACTTCACAGAATCCTTCCTCCTGTGAGGGTGTCTAAGGAAAAGCTCGGTGTAACTACATTTTCTTTGCCTCTCCTTTCAAGAGTGCTGAGCTGGACTGATTTTGTTCTGAGCAACTGCATGAGAGTGCTATGAGACACCTTGCCCCCAGGACTCACAGCCCAGCACCCTTCCATTTGAATTTGCCTGGAGCACATTTCAGGAATTTCAGATCAAGTCCCAAAGCATTATGAAATCTGTTGGTGAAAGGGCTCTCTATATCCAGAAGAGTTCATCATTTTGATCAGTGGTGATAAGACTCCCCTGTTTGACCAGACTCAAAAAATGGTGCTCAAAAATAAATAAACACTTAGGATTTGTCCCTAAATTATTGTTTGCTTTTTCGAGGGAGTAATGGTAAAGATGGGCAGAGAGAACACTTGAAATCTTTCTCAGTGACGATCTTTCAAGAAGTACATTTCTAATATCATTCTTGGAATAAGTAAGGGAACAACTTTTTGACTTTGAAATTCAGGTTGCAAATTTAGATTATAGTTGCTGATCTAGGGCCCTTAAAAATTACCAAAGAAAAAGGAGACCTTCGGCTTTCTCCTCAATTTTGCCTGAATTTTACACAGTCATACAGCAACAGATACCTTTTTCTAGGATCCTTCTTGGGAACCTGTATTCTTTGCCCTATCTTGAGTGGTTTAGTTGACATCTTGACCTGAAAGTGTCCAAATATTTGTTGGTGTTTGTTTCGATGACAGCTATGCATGCTTCCTGTGTATCTACAGCATGTTTGTGGAATGGGAATGTTTTCCCTCAGTACTGGTTCCCAGCCATGCAAGGAAACGGAGATTGACCAGGGTATCTTAAAAGATCAAGCCTAGTCTCTCCACACCACCTTCCCATTTCCTGGATGGTGGGAGATTCTATGAATTTGGGGGTTGGCATAAAATACCTTCTTTTTCACATGTAACTAATCTAGTACCTGGTGCTCATAGACAGTGTTAGTTAACTTTGTTGAATTATGCTTTTTGTACAACTGGGATAAACAATTAAGATTAAATCTCCCAGAACTAATTGTTTTATAGAATGAGGTTTGTTTCATTTTGAATTTTTGCTGACTTCATCTGGCAGGTTGAATGCCAAAATAAAAGAATGTAGGTGTTCTCAGGAGATCTGGCCATCCACTTTGCATCCCCTGAAATATGTTTCTTCCTGCATAATGAAGCCAAGGATTTTATGCTGGGCAGTACTTTCCTTATTCTCACAAAGAGATTACTTAAAAGCCAGCCCTGGGAACTTTGTCCATGAGTCTCTGTAAGGAAGAAAGAGTAACACAGGGCGGCAGCTTCTGAGTATTCACTGGGTATAGCCCCTAAACACTAGGGTTTGGTTTTTTTCCTTATTTTCTCTTGTGTTTTTTTTTTCCTCCCACAGGGGAGAAAAATAGTTTTCGAAACATGACATCTGTGCTCAGAACAACAGTAAAGACATACCATGCAGCAACAATGAAGGGGAGGGGGGAGATAAGAGGCTATTGATACAGCTTGTTTTTCTTTACAAGACAGGTGCAGGGAGAATTCTGCAGTTTTTGGACTCCTGATTCATTCACTTGTACTAATTGTGCCGAAGGTAGTTAGCAAAAGTGAACAGGCACACTGTAGCTTTAAAAAGTCAGCCATGAACCAGAAGGCAGTTGGTGCAGCTTGTGTGTGATTCCTAACGTCATGTTGGCTGAGAGCCAGCCTGGTTTTATTTCACTGTGTCAAATTGTACCTCCTTATTGAATTCCTTTGCCAGCCTACTTTGTGAAAGAAAACATTGGGGTTTCTTTGGCTGTTCTTGATAAGCCTATAAAAAATGACATGTTTTAGTTGCTTCTAGGTAGGTTTTCTTTTTACTCTTCCACAAAAAAGAAAATAATAATAATAATAATAATAATAATAATAATAATAATAAGACAATGTGGTATGGTGTTACAGAGTATCATTGTGAGTGTTTTGTTTTGGTTTTTTTTTTTCTGAGATGCTTAGAAAATGGTGAATGTGTAACAGTTTCCAACTGAAGTGAAATCATTCTTTTGGCATGGAGCAGCAGCACTATCTTCTGTCTACTCTGTAACGGTGTGTGAATGTATGTTAATATCTATATGTATATTAAATGTTGGATTTCTCTATGAATGATCTAAGTGGTTTAGCAACTGGAAGTTTGTGTGTGTGTGTGTGTGTGTGTGTGTGTGTGTGTCAGGAGAAAGATTATCCCACACTTAACAGTATTATTTGTTAATCATCTACTTCTCTAACAGTGATAAAATCTTGTGAATATACTAAATGATGCACTTGTCATGTCAGAGTAATCCCTAGAGAAGGAGTGCCGAAGTATAAAGTAATTTGAGAGGAAATGTATTTAATTTATGGCTTCAGCTGTAGAACAAGCACGTTTCAGAACTAGTTTTTTAAAGCAGTTTTGTTCATAGCTTTTTCATCTTGCTAATTGCATATTAATTGTGGAGGGTTTTTATTTTTTCACAGTCCTCATCCTACTAAACAAAAAGACAAAGTGATGGATGCTACTATATTTCCTTGGATGTTTTGGTGATTTTTACATAAATCTAATGAGCTGCCTCCCCTCTCTTACACACACACACACACACACACACACACACACCAGCACCACCTTTCTGTGCTAAGGGCTATCTGACATTTTTGTAAGCTTCCAGCTTTACCACAGCGTGGCCATCTCACAGACAGGTTTTGAGGCTTTCGTTGAGAATATGTGAGGTAGGGGAATACTTGCTGACAAAAGCTTTAAGTGTTCTTTTGCATTGCAATGAAAAAATAGAAGGTTTGTGAGTGGACAAAAAAATGCAATTAAAAAAAGAAGAAGAAAAGAAAGAAATCACAGCCCGTGGTCTGAAGGGGCAGGAAAAGGGGGATTGTTTTTCTCGACTTTGACTCATTTATGAGTTGCAGTGTCTTAAGTGAGAGCTTGGCACCCAGGGGAAGCTGTGCCAGTTCACACAGCACTTGTTTTGAACGAGGATTCAATTTCATTTGCAAATGCTTATTGTCAAGGCAGGGAGTGCCAGTACAGATGAAAGCACCCCAGTCCGTCTCCTCCAGTGCTTTAGGTTTAATCACATCTCTCCAATCGCTGAGGGAACCGGAGGTTTAAACAAACATACGTGAACTGGTGTGAAGCTGGAAAAAGGGACCATTATATTTCCGTTTCAGAATATATATTCTTCTCTCACTTTCTAAGAATTAAACACAAGCTTTTCTCCCTTATTGATTAGTTGCTGAAGTAAAGGAACCCTGCAGCCTTCCCATGCTATCTGTTGACATGGAAAACAAGGAAAATGGCTCTGTCGGTGTAAAAAAGTAAGTGAAACTGGCTTGTGAGTTCTGCTTCTGCAAACAACAGAGGGACTTGGTTTCTATTTTTATACTTCTTGCTTATCTACTACATTACACTGTCTGGGGGTTGTTTTGCTTGGTCTATACTGGCCACCACACTCCCTTCTCGCCCCAGCCCCAGTTGCCTTTTTCTTTATTCCATTTCTAAGACAGAGATGACTCAGGCATCAAACCGTGCATAAAGGGTTAGTGTATCAGGCTTTGGAACAGGGACGGTGGAGGATCTCAGCCCCGCATTCTGTATATTGAAACAAAACACCGAGCAAACAGACTCTGTCTTCCAAGTCCATAGGCTTGTAAGGTGCGGGTGCAGAACAGAGAATTTGAGTCTTTTTAAGTAAAATCACCTCTGTCAAAACTGAGACCTGTAGTAAAAAAAAAAAAAAAAAAGGAAAAAGCTTTAGTTAGAATACTAAGTTGAACAACTCTGCCCTAACTAATTTTATAAACTGATCCTCGAATGTGAAACATTTCGGCACATAACATAGTGTTCTGTTTTCATGTCCGTTCTCACATTTGAAACTTTATATTTGTTGTGAGTTATATGCTTGATTGTTTTAAAAAGGAAAATTCCGTTGCATTATGTAGCATATTCTAAAACATGCTACATATTTCAGGGCAACTCATAAGATTGCTGTAAGTATATGAAAAATATGTATATTCCTATTTCAGTGTTATTGTGAAGTTATAACCACTTTGGCTACAAGGAGAAAGTAAGTTCCAAGAGAGTGTTATCTGTTTTATCTTCCTTGTCATTTAGTTTAAAATTGCCCTGAAGTTGAACTTTGGAGGAAACTAATTAAATATAATCCATAGAAGTTATGGTATCTATATGAGGAAGGAGTATGCTATCTATTTGTGAATAGAAGGTATATTTTGCTTCACAGCAAAGTTACATTAAAATAAACTTAATAAAATCTGCTTTTAAAATTCCCAGGTAATTTATGTATCAGTGCCATGCTGGCATGCTTATCCCATTCTTGAAGTTTAAGGTAGATAAATGTAGGAGAAATGAAAGAAACAGATGCACTTTTTTTTTTTGTATGAGCAGTCCTGTCCAGTAGGACTGGAAATGTTGTACATTTTGCGTCCAAAATGGTAGCCGCTGGCCACATGTGGCTATTTAAAAATTTGAAATGTTACTAGTTACTAGTGTAACTAACTGAACTTTTAATTAATTTTAAAAGTTAACAGCTTTATGGAAATATAATTGGCACATAATAAACTCCACGTGTTTAAAATATAAAGTTTGTAAGTTTTGACATTTGTATACATTTGTGAAACCATTACCACAATTAAGATAACCCCCAAGTTTCCTCATAACTCTTTATAATCTCTTCCTCCTGTTCTTCTCTGCTGCCATATCCCTGGGTGACCACGGATAGGCTATGTGTCACTATAGATTAATTTAATTTTTCTACAATTTTATATAAATGAAACTGTTCAGAGTGTACTTTTTTTGGGGGGGGGGGTGGGGAGAGTATGGCAGTCTGGTTACTTTCACCCAGGATAATTAATTTGGGATTCGCCCATGTTGTAGTGTCTATCAGTATTTCATGATTTATTATGACTGAGTAGTATTTCATTGTATGGATATACAACAGATTGTTCACTGTTTATCCATCCACTTGCTGATAGACATTTGAGTTGTTTCCATTTTTTTGGTATTACAAATAAAGCTGCTTTGACCATTTGTGTACAGGTCTGTGTGTGGACATATGCTTTCATTTCTCTTGGATATATATTTAAGAATGGAATGGCTGGGCTATATAGCAGGTATATGTTTAACTTTTTAGGAAACTGTTTTCTAAACTGGTGGTCCTTTTACATTCCACCAATGGTATGTAAGTGTTCTGGTTGTTTTATATCCTCATGAACTTGGTGTGATCAGTCTTTTTCATATTAGGTATTATATTAGGTGTGGTTTTCATTTTTATTTCCCTGATGACCAAAGATGGTGAGCATCTTATTGGTATGCCAGCCATACCTCTTTCATAAGTAAAATATTGTTCAAATATTTTGCCCATCTTTTTATTAGGCTAGTATTTATGTATTATTTTATAGACAGTTTTTGTATATTCTGGGTGCAAGTACCTTATATACGTAATTTGAAAATATTTTCTAGTGGTATGAGACTTGTCTTTTTATTCTCTCTACAGCGTCTTTCAAACTGTAGGAGTTTTTAATAACAGTGAACTCCAGTTTATCCATTTATTATTTCATGAATAGTGCTTTTAGTGTCGTGTCTATGAAGTATTTGCCTAACCTAAGGTCACAAGGATTTTCTCTTACATTTTCTTATATTTGGGACTGTGATTTGGGGGTTAATTTCTGTGTATGGTGTGAGATAAGGATTAAATTGTTTCTGGTGGTGGGGGGGATGGTAGGGTTTTTTGCCTATGAATATCCAATTGTTGTAGCTCCATTTGTTGAATTGTTCTTGCAACTTTGTTGAAAAATAATTGATTACATGTGTGTGAATGTATTCCTGGACTATTTTATTCCATTCATAATTTTGCATATATTTATGCCAATATAACACAGTTTTGGTAACTATAGCTTTGTAACAAATCTTGAAATCAAGTACTGTTATCTGTTTGACTTTGTTCTTTTTCAGACTTGTTTGGTCTCTCCTAGGTTCTTTGCATTTCCAAATGATTTTTAGAATCAGTTTGTTAATTTCTACAAAAATCAAAACCAAAAAAAAATGGCTGCTGGTGCTTTGATGGCATTGCATTGAATTATAGATCAACTTAGAGAGATTGATCTCTTAACAATATTGTGTCTTCCAACCCATTGATGCAATATTTTTGTACTTTTACTTAGGTCTAATGTAATTTCTCTAAGTGGGGTTTTGTAATTTTCCATCTCTAGGTCTTGTACATCTTTTGTCAGATATATCCCTACATAATTTATAATTTCAGGCTATTATAAATGGTATTGCTTTTAAAATTTTAATATCCAATTGTTGATAGTATATAGAAATATAATTGATTTTTTTATTGACCTCATATTCTACAATCTTGATAAACTCATTTATTACTTCTAGTAGCTTTTGGGTAGATCCAATTAGATATTTGACATAGACAATTATGTCTTGTAAGTAGAGACAGTTTTACTTTTTCCTTCCAGATGTGAATATATTTTATTTCTCTTACTGCCCTTATTGCACTGAGTAGGCTCTTCAGTGAAAAGTTGCATAGAAGTGGTGAGATTGGACAAACTAGTTTTGTTTCCTTAAGGGAAAACATTTAGTCTTTTTCTTGTCTTTGGCTTTCTATATATAATGTGCCACTTTTTGTCTGCTTTTAAGATGTTTTTCTTTATCATTGATTTTCAAGCAATTTGAGTATGAGATTTGGTATAGTTTTGTTCATTTTTCTTGTGCTCGGGGTTTTGTTTTGTTTTTCAGCTCTATGGACTTTGTTTTCATCAAGTATGGAAATTTTCCAGGCATTCTTTTTTGGTTCCCCTCACTTCTCCTTTGGTGATTCCAAATATGGTGTATTTGATCACTTGATACTGTGCCACAATTCACTAATGCTCTCGGTTGTTTTGTTTTGTTTCGTTTTTTATTCTTTTTTCTCTGTGTTTCATTTTGGATAGTTTCTATTGTTTTGCCTTCAAGGTCACTAATCTTTTCTTCTGAAGAGTATGATCTTGTTGTTAATCCCACTCATTGTATTTTCCATTTCAGACAGTGTAGTTTCCATCTCTAGAAGTTCAAACTGGGTCTTTTTTTTTTTTATGCCTTGACATCTCTAATTAACATATTCATTGATGCCTCTAGCTTCTGAATATATGAAGTATAGTAACTTCATAATATATGAAGTAACTGTTTCAGTGTCTCTACTAATTCTATCATTTCTCTGTCCATTTCAGTTGATTGATTTCTCAGTGAGAATGGGTTATGATTTTCTGCTTCTTTTCATACCTGGTAATTTTTTTAAATGTTTATTTACTATTGAGAAAGAGAGAGAGTCGGGGAGGGGCAGAGAGAGAGAGGGAGGCAGAGAATCTGAAGCAGGCTCTGAGTTGTCATTGCAGAGCTGGATGTGGGGCTTGAACTCATGAACTGTGAGATCATGATCTGAACTGAAATCAGAAGCTTAACCAACTGAGCCATCCCAGGCACTCCCATACCTGGTAATTTTTGATTGAATGTCAGATACTGTGAATGTTACCTTGTTGGGTGCTGGATATTTGTGGTATTCCTACAAATAGTCTTTTTTTTTTTTTTTTTGAGAAGAAAGTGCAAGTGTGAGTGGGGGAGAGGGGCAGAGGAAGGGGGAGAGAGAAAGAATCTCAAGCAGGCTCCACACTCAGCCCCACAAGAGACTCAATCCCATGACCCTGGAAACATGACCTGAGCTGAAATAAAGAGTCGGAAGCTCAACCAGCTAAGCCACCCAGGCGCCCCTCTATAAATATTCTTGATCTCTGTCCTGGATGCAGTTAAGTTACTTGCAAACAATCTGATCCTATTAAGTCTTGGTTTTAAGTTTTGTTAGGCAGGACAAGGGCTGCATTTAATCAAAGGGTATTTTCCCCCTCTTACTGAGGCATGGCCCATCTTGTACTCTAGCCAATGCTCTTGAATTATGAGGTTTTCCTCTCTGGCAGATGGAGACAAGCACTATTCCCATCCCTGCATGATCGCCAAGGATCATTCTCTCGAATTTTTATGTTGGGTGGTTCTTTCCTCAGCCTTGGTTAGTTTTCTCACATGTATGTGATAATCAGTACTCTGCAAAGCACTTGAAGAAGTTTCTGCAGATCTCTGGGGTCCTCGTGCTGAAAGCTGTCTCTTCTCTCGTCTTAGGAACTCTCCTCTGTACACAGCCTAAATTCTCTTCAGGCAGTGATGGGATAGAGCTTATCTTGCTTGTTTTCCATTCCTTGGGCATCAGTGCCCTTTATTACATACGTCCAATGTCTCAAGTGCCATTCTTTCATATACATTTATTTTCCTATTTTTCTAGTTGTTTTAGGCAGAAGAATAAATCTTGTCCTCGTTACTCCATCTTGACCAGAAACAGAAGTTCCAGTTAATTAATCCAGCCACAAGTGGCCAGTGGCTAACCTGTTGGACAGAGTAGAGTTAGATTATATAGAATCCCAAAAGGCACAAAACATAGGATCTTATGGTTGTTTCTGAGACCTACCAAAACTGGGGCTTGTGCTGCTCTTATTTCCAGGCATGAAAAATAATAATTGTGTTACTAGGGAGTATACTGTCACAAACGGTCAGTTCCAAAGAAGCCTAAGATAACAGTCCTTGTTCATTGGCCACGTGCTTCTGATCAGAGCTTTAGTTTTGCAAGGCTGCTGTTTATGGAGTCCCTACATATATCTAGTACTTTGTGTGAGACTTGTCAGTGCTCACAACCATATTTTGAGGTACTGTATATGTTATTATTCCCATTTTATAGATGAGAAAACTGATGTTCCAGGAAGTTAAAAACATATTACTAACAAGGCATTTTACATCTTTTGTACTCAATTTTCTAAATCCATTTTGTATTTTATGCTTTATGTCTCAATTTGGATGCAAAATTTTCATTGGAAGTATTTGATCTGTATTAGATTTCATAAGATTTACAGTTAAAAAAGGTAGAATCACATACCCAAATAATTTCAAACATACCTAAAAGTTCTAATAACTGAATCAAATACCAAAAAATTATTTTTGTATTATATGTATATACATTGACACAACTGGTTCTTCTTTTTTAGAAGATTTGATTTGACTTTGAAGCAAATATGTATCAGTTTCAAAATGTCCAAGTTAAATAAATTTACTAAGACTTTGTCAGTTCAATCTCATTAACATTGAATTCAAAGTGGTGTATACATTTATGAACAACTATAAGTTTATCCATGTCAATATATCATTTTTTCAAATTTTTCTTAAAATTTGTTAGAAAATTACAAAATTATCATTGTACACTTATGGTATATTATTATTGCTCTATTGTATGTATACTCTGAAAGGTTTCAGTTTCAAATTTTATGCCAGTTTAGCTTGGTCACAAACCAGCTTTTCCTTTTTTGGGGGGGGGTGGCGGAGGCAGGTCCAAATTTAGTTCATTCACATGTAGTGTGATATCAATGAAAAAGTATAATATACTTTGCCATTTTTTGGTCTTCATTGAATATTTGGCAAGCATTCATTTGATGTAATAAAATCTTGAATTGGATTTAACAGTATAGTAGATCTTTGTAAAATTCTTCTAGGACTTATCCAACAAGAATTGGCAAAGAACACACATCATTAAATTCATTGTGTTCTGTGTGTGTGTGTGTGTGTGTGTGTTTAACAGTTCCATTATCTGGCATTGATCCATAGCATTTGCAAATATATAATGAATGATTTAACAATGGTATCTATGACATTTCAAGAATTTGCATTAGAAAACTGAACATGGATATCATACAGTAGAATAAAGCGGTGAGGGAAACATCAGTCACTTGTTTTTGAATTACATTAAATCCAGATTTTGTTTTAGTTAACATCCATCAGAATAGAGTTTAATTTTTTCATATCTAGTTGAAATTTTTCTTTGACAGATGTAAAAGATTAAAAATATTTAAAGTATGAGTTCAGTTTTTCAGGCCGTAAATTGACAATATTTCTTCAAAAATTTGGAAGTTTTTTGAGACAAAGCATACTGCAAGTATCAATTGGGCAGTGTCTTTTATGTTGCACTATTTACGTAAAGCTAAAGAAAAGTAATTGTGTTTTTCACATTTTTAACCAGTTGATCTTTGATATTGTTAAAAAGATTTTGTCTTCTTCAGGCAATTGTTGGATGGCTTGACTGAAAACTCTTTCACTTTTTGTGAAGTACCTTTTTAGTCTTTTCTCATAATATTCTAACAACACTAAATATAACCAGATGTCTATGGAAAAATTGTTTTCTTTTTTGTGCAAGAATCCAAGCCGTATATAGCTATACAAATTTATAAGCTCAGATTCTGTTTAAAATCACTTTAAAGCGTTTTGTTGGACATTTAATTTTGAATTCAAGTGGCTAATGTCATTAGTTCCTTTTTGGTTGTTGAAAAGAAAGTTACCAAATCTATATGTTCAATGAAAATTCTCTTAATACTGTACAGTCTCTTAATACTGTACATTTTATTATCTTTATCATTTTTTTACACAACAGTCTGCTTTTTCTCCTTTTGCTCTGCTCCAGCAAATTGCAATTGCTATTCATTGTGAAATTTACAATATACTTTCAGCCAGCCTCCTTTTTTCTTTATTCTTCTGGTTCTAATGCTAATTTCTACATCTCCTCTCAATTCTGCATGAGTAGTATGCTACCCTTTTAAACTTTCAAATTTATCCATACCTATTTAAAAAAATTTTTTTAATGTTTATTTATTTCTGAAAGAGAGGCAGACGGAGTGTGAGCAGGGGAGGGGCAGAGAGAGAGGGAGACACAGAATCTGAAGCAGGTTCCAGGCTCTGAACAGAGCCTGATAATGGGCTCGAACCCACAAATTGTGAGATCATGACCTGAGCCAAGTCGGATGCTCAACTGACTGAGCTACCCAGGCGCTCTGTATCCATTCCTATGTTTAACTAAAACATATTTATTATAATTAAAGTAGTTAGGAATGTCAACTTAATTACCAAATGTAACATACAAAGAGATTCTTATAACTTGAGCTGTTTGCATCAAATACATTACAGTGCTACATGCGTGTGTAGGAAAAAATAATTTGAACTGAATCACTCCGTTGATACCAACCTGATTGGTTGTGTGTTTGTGTATAATACTAGAGAGGACGCATGCATCTGATAGGGGAACTTCAGCAAAGTATCCTATGTGATGCAGCATTTAAAGTGATATGTTGTCACACTAAAACAATGAAGTTGTGTTTAAACCTATTTTGTACCTGTTCAAGTTTTTACATTTAAATTTAAACTAATTAAAATTAAATACAATTAATAATTCAGTTCCTTGGTCAAATGGCTACCATATTTCACAGGTATATAGCCAGGTGAAACTCTCGCACATATGTTCTAGGAGGAAGGTTAGGAGGGAAGGTTAGGAGGGAAGTGAGGGGGTATGGATGTAGTCATTGTCAAGATCCTAACTTTTATTTTGCCTGGTGGGTTCATGGCTGTTTATTAAGTTTAAAAATAACTAAATAAGAGGGAACCATCTTAATAATTCGGACTAGATCCTATACATTTTGTATACAAATACTTTTCTGATCCCATATGTATAAACATAGTCATACAAGAACATACACGTATATTCACATGTGTTCAGGAATATACACATACATACATAGGGATGTGCACATATACTTAAAGGATACATAAAATAAGCTTTTATTGAACAAGTGGGATTAAAGTATTGTGTTTTTGTGGGTTGTAGATGCACAGATTTTAGATTAATCGTAAACATTGATACATGACACTCTTATTGACCTATGTTTGAACATGTTGGATCCATGTTACAATTTTTACTAAATTCTAAAAAAAAAAAAAAAACCAAAAAGAATTCTAGGTATTTTACATGTATGTGCCTATCTGTACAAATCACAAGTATTCAATATCAGTTTTTTTGTGTCATTTACTTAGTCTTACTCCCTTTTTCAACAGTGAGTCTTTTTCCCTTCTTTGGTTTTCTTCTAGGATAAAAGAGGAACAAATGTTCCCACACAATAGACGCTTATAACAAGTTAGCAGCTTTTCAACAGGAAGTGGTTTATTTCCCTACCGTCACCATGTCCCTCACCCCTCAGTGGAGAACTCTAATGCAATAGAAAATTCACAGTAGCAAAGTTTAGCAAGGATTTTGAAAAGAAGCTATTTCTTATTAATGCTGAGCCTTTTCTTGCACGCATATCTCACCATATCCCCTGCCTTTGTGGTCAGTATATGGTTTCATTTTGAAGCATAGACTTTTTTTTTTAATTTTGAAACTAAAATTCCTTTTATAATTTTAATATGATACTTTTATTTGTGATGAGTGCTATAAAGTTTTAAGCTTGCTTTAATAGTATAATACTGACTTTTGGGAGGCTGTTAACTATAATAACTATTAAGCTAAGCATTAAGTTAAAGAAATTAACATTTTTGCCCATGTGAATTAGGGTTAACAGGTGAATGGTGGAAGTAAATATTAAGGTAGAGTTAGAAGTTATTGTTAGTATTGTTAGAATTTCAAAATTCTGATCTCATTGTAGAATTATCAGAGAGGCTTTTTATATAACAGTAACAACAATGGCTACTATTATTTAACCTTATAAAAATTATCTAACAATGCTTGTGTGTACAACAATCCACCATTCAGGTCCCCATCTCTAAGGGAAGCAGTCACATCTAGGGTTAAATAAATAACCTAATGGGATATAGGATACTTGGTTATTTGTCTGGAACCCTTGCCTGGCTCCTTAGCAAAGGAGGAAGAGGAAACTGATAGAAATAATTGTGTGTCTGATCACTGGTTTCAGCTTTTGCTCATTTGCTCCTAATCCTGTCCATTTGTGGTGCCCCATAAATAATCAGTAGTCCTTAGATGTATTTTCTTTGAAAGCCATGAGGAAATTATATCCATCTGCTGGGTAGTTCCTGGGTACTCTCTCCCCATTAGGCTCCTCTTGTCTGTTTTTACCTTTCCCAGACCCCACAACCACACTCCTTGACTCTACGTGAACACAATGAGTGATGTTTCCCACCATGCTATTCTTTCCAAGGAATAGCAATCTGAAACAGAGGGTCATTATGATGGTAAGATACCTCTATACTAAAAGCAGGGGAAACAGAACTCCTAAAACATTTTAAGTGGCTAAATACCAAATGCTTCTTAATGGTTTGGAAGGACGGAAAGAAGGAAGGATGGAAGGAAGGAAGGGAGGGAAGGAGGGAGGGAGGGAGGGAGTAAAGAAGGAAGGGAAGAAGGAAGAGAGGGAGGAAAGAAGGAAGGAATGGTGAGAAGGAGGGAAGAAGAAAAAAGAGAATAGGAGGGGAGGTAAACTGAGCCCATAATTCAAACTTGAAAAATAACCTTTCTAATCAGGATCTAATGTTGTAACCCTTCTGCAGATATTTTTGGTGGGATAAGTTAGGGTGCTATATGGTTTCTTGAATACAAATAATATATGGGAGTTAATAGTGATACTCGTAACTGGTACAGTTTTATTTTTCTTAGTGAAGCTAAAATTCATTCCTTAATATTTTATGGTGTCTGTTCACTATGATACTCAGATGGCATATTGGCTCAGGCTACCATAACAAAACACCATAGACTAGGTGGTTTAAACAACAGAAATCGTTCTGGAGGCTGGGAAGTCCAAAATCAAGGTACCAGCAGATTCAGTTCCTGATAAGACCTGTGTTTCTGGTCTTTATGTGGACTTCCCACAGTACATGCATGCTGGCTGATAAGGCCGCCAGTCCTACTGGATTAGGATCTTACCCTTATGACCTCATTTAATCTTAATTGTCCTATCTACTAAAAGCCCTATATTGAAATGCAATCATATTGAGGGTTAGGGCTTCTACATATGAATTGGTAGAGGGGGCACAGAATTCAGTTTAATCATAGTGTCTTATGACAAATATTTGATTATTGCCTTAAATTAAATGATAACCTGAGTTAAGAATTGAGTTTGTTTATTGTGTTTATTTGTATTGTGTCCATTGCAAACAACTACCTTAAAGAAGTGTACATTTCAGGGGCACCTGGGTGGCTCAGTCGGTTAGGCGTTCGACTTCAGCTCAAGTCTGATCTCACCATTCGTGAGTTCAAGCCCCGCATCAGGCTCTCCGTGTGTGTGTGTGTGTGTGTGTGTGTGTGTGTGTGTGTGTCTCAAAAATAAATAAACATTAAAAAAAATTTTTTTTTAATTTTTTTTTAAATTTTTTTTTGACATTTATTTATTTTTGAGACAGAGAGAGACAGAGCGTGAACAGGGGAGGGTCAGAGAGAGGGAGACACAGAATCTGAAACAGGCTCCAGGCTCTGAGCGGTCGGCACAGAGCCTGACGCGGGGCTCGAACTCACGGACCGTGAGATCGTGACCTGAGCCGAAGTCGAACGCTTAGCCGACCGAGCCACCCAGGCGCCCCCCAAAAAAATTTTTTTTTAAAGAAGTGTACATTTCAAAAGCATAAAATGCATAAAACCAGAGAGTCAGCCAAGCATGTCATCATTTAAAGCATGAAAACAACAGGAGTTTCAGTCAAATCCAGCAAAATTCACACACATGCATTATATATCTTTTATACGTTACCGGCTCTGATGGGTTGCTGTTTTCTACCTAGTTTCTGGCACGCTACTGATATCCCTACAGAAGGAAAGCCGAACTTGTCTAATAATAAAGCCATAGTTAAGTCCTTTGGAATAGTGACCTCTGGGCTGTGGCTCAGAGCAGGGAGGGAAGGCTCGTCTGGTGGTGCTTGCACAGTTGTCTTTAGTGTTGACTGGCATATGAAACATAAGTGTGTTTGTGTTTCGCGGGAATTTTGGCATGAATTGTATCTGATAGTGAATAAAAAATTAATTCGTTGCGTCCTCTTGAGAGGAGTGCCCTTATTTACACTTGTTCAGAGGTCTTTATTTGTACAAATAAGTTGAGAACAGGTAGGGAAAGAGGCAGTTACAGAATCCCTTGTTTTTGGAAAGATGGGGTGAGGTGCTGGGGAGACATTCCCAGCAGAGGTATGTCAAAGACAGAATGCCATGTGATTTTGGAGGAGAGCCATCAGCCTGAAGGAAGAGTCTAGTACAGCGGAAAGAAATACAGGAAGATGCCCTGTCTGTCCCTGGGGTCTGCTCCTGTGTTGCTTCTGATTCAGGCCCCCAAAGTCTCTCTCCACACCTAGCACGGCCTGACTCACCTTGCCATGGTGACTTTTACTTCTCTGCCCTCCTTCTTCCATCTGTCGATTCCTCCTGTTCCTTAACCACTTGTGGAATAAGGCAGGGATCACACATAACCCTTTTCATCAGTTGGCTGACTTGAGATTTTCCCCTTCGCTAGACAGAGTTCCCAAGGCTCATCAAGTGCCTGGCTTAGAGTAGGCAGGTTAAAATTAATTAATGATTAGAATAAGAGCTTTGGGATATTAGGAATAGGACGTTTAACCAGTACCTTTAAAAAGTGATTAGGATTCTGATCTTTGTCGGCTGAACCAACAGAGCTTTGAATGGCATGACCAAACTGTGGATATGGGAAAATCCAGGATGTTGCCCAGTTGGATTTCAGTACAAACTTAGAATGGGAAATAAGCCTAGAAAGTTACGTTTGAATCAAATTTCTGAATGCCAAACTAAAGAATTTGAAATATACAGAAGGCTTGAAGAGTTATTTGTTTTTTTCAGTGCTTTCATTGCTTGAATGTGCTGCAGCCAAGTGCAGTCAACTCTTACTTATCAGAGTTTTAAAAAAATGAAAAATGGCCTGTCAAGAAACTTTGAATCATCCTTTTTTTTTAAGCCTTCCTTTTAGCCAGATCCCTGCTAGTTTGGTTGAAGGGAGAGGGAAGAAGGAGTAGAGATAAAACTAAAGCTCATTTAGTTGCTGTGTTGTGAGATACGTCATAGGCAAAAAAAAAATCAATATTAATTTATTATAATCAGAATTATATTGCTTTTAGCCAAAGGCTGTTCTAAGATATGGGCAAAGAGTAGTTTAATTTCATTTTGAAAATAAGTTATAAAGATCAAGGCACTACAAAGTTAGAATGCATTTCTGAATGGAAACATAAGTAACATTGAGAATTAGCTGTATAAAAGGAGTATAAATATAAATAAATATATTACTATATTACGCTGACTACTGTCTAAAATAGCTTTTGCTCTGAACTTTAAAGCAGAAATGCAATTAATGAGTATAATGGGGTTTTGAAATCTCATATGGATTATATTTATGCACAGTTTCCTTTTGGTCTGACCAACCCTCAGAATCGAGAATATCATGAGTACTATAAAATACACACATGCTAGATTCTGAGAAAGGAATTCAGCTATTTTCCACCTGCCTTCACTAATGTGTAAAGGAGAAATGGAGATTTATGCTGCCAGCACTTAAAATTATAATGTGCCAACATGAAAAAAGCTTATAATAAGGTTTCCATCTGCATGTATGTGCCAAATTTGTTATGTATTGCATTTCTGTCCCAATGATTGTGTCTCTAGATCTCTTTAAAAGTGAGGTGATTGTTTAATTAAGGTATAATTGCTTCCCAGTGTGAATTATCCACGCATGATATAATTTTTATCAATATACGTATGATGTACTTAACCCATATACACAAGGACTAAATGGTGACTGTGTTAAATGATTTGATTAAGTGATGGGATTGTAGAAAATTCTACCCTTCATTTCTTGCTAGTTTTTTGTAATAAGTTAAAATAAATATATATTTTTTTAAATATCCCATGCCTGGAAAAATATTCCTGAATTTGTCATCTTTATACATTATATTTTAAGAAACATTTTGCTATGATGATAGTGAATAATAAATATCAAATGGATAATGGAACTTTTGTATCTGCCATCTCATTTCATCAGCACAAAATTAGCAGCCACAATGGGGACCACCATCTGGGAGGTGTTTTAAACAGCGCCATTTAAATTCCTTCTGGAATTTGACATGCACAAGTTATAAGAAAAGATTTGGAGAGAATGGTCCATTTAAAAGGGAACAAAGTGTCTTAGTTTGGCCACAAAGAGCAGTCCTTTAGGAGATGTATGGCTTTCCTAGTGGGAAGAGGTGACCCTTAAATCCATTGTCTGAAATGTAGTCATAATTTCATGTGGCCTTGGCACTTCGGGTCCCCCAGCCCCCACTTTCATGTTGCCCTTGATCATCTCCAGTTTTCTTCTTAAAACTGTTGCCAGAAAACACTGGAAGGGCCCAGCAAAATTATCCATCATACTCTACCATAAACAACCTTGAAGTGACAACATGTGCCTGCATGTGCCTGCCTTTGCAAGCCATCCTCTCTCAAGGCCTAACTTAGGATGTGTCTGGAGCAATAGATGCCTTTCAAAATTGCCATTGAAAATCTTAAGGCGTCCTAGTCAGGCAGAACTTTCTGGGCCCTCCAGCACGTGTGCCTTCAATAGCACTTGTTTAACTCTCTCTCTATCTCTCTCTTTTTTTTTAAGTGTATTTATTCTATTTTGAGAGAGAGGAGAGGAGTTGGAGAGGAGCAGAAAGAGAGGGAGAGAGAGAATTTCAAGCAGGCTTTGTGCTGTCAGTGCAGAGCCAGATGCAGGCTCTGTCTCATGAACCATGAGATCATGACCTGAGCCAAAATCAAGAGTCAGGTGTTTAACTGACTGAGCCACCTAGGCACCCCACCTCTCAATTCTAGTGTTACTTAGAGTTAGCTGTTTACATGTCTGCTTCCCTCATCAGATTGCTAGCTCTTGAGGGCAGGGACTATGTATTCCTATCCTTGTAACCTTGCATCTAGGACTGAGAAGTCAGTGGGCTTTTAGTAAATCTTTGTTGCATCAGTGAGTTAAGGAGAGTAGAAAAGCACAGATTTGGAAGAAATATATATGGAATCCATTCCTGATTTATCTACTCTGTGGTTTGGGGTGAGTTTCTTAACCTTTCTAAGCCTTAGTTTCCTAAAAACAGGTTATTACAGTAGCCAGTTGATAAGGAGCTGGGAGGCCGTTAATAGGAAATGTATAAAAAGTGTATTACAGACTCTATGTACTCTCTGGTTCTTAGTCCACAAACGTTTTGCTCTGCATCAGCTGTGCACCTCAGACCTATGCCAGATGCAGGAGAGCTGAAGAGATGCAGATAGACAGGTTGTCCTCTTGGGATGTGAGTAGTCTAACACTGTGATTTTTCTTCTAAGTTATTTGGGGGCTTTTTGCTGCTAGGCCTAAACTGAGGATGGATCCATCACCAAATGCACTGATTGGTTTCATGCTGCTTGTTTCTTCTGTGTGGATCCCCTTGCCCTAAATATGAAAGCACGCCGGTTCTCCATGGCTCCTCTTCTTCGTGGTACGCTACCCACACACAGTGTTGTAAAGTCTTTGTTCTCTGCTGCATTGCTAGTACTCAGGAATATTTCACATTTATGGAAGTGATGATGTCATATCCCAGAAGAATAAGAATCAGGAAAGCCTCCCATCCTAACATGACAACGTAGCATGCTTTTTTATTACAATTAGATAACTATTCTTTATGAGGAAAGGCAGTTAATTGAAGTCAGCCACGGGGAGAGTGAATTCAGATGTTTTCTGGTGCACTTAAAAGTATATCTGATGGGACTTTCTGCTCACTGCTAGAAGTGAGCTCGTTAGAAAACTTAAAAGATTTGTTGGAAAATGAACTCCTTTCTAAACATTCTTCAAACCCACCTTAAGCAAGAGAGGGAAGAAAAATGGTACCTTAAAGGGAGTGCCCACTGTCAGCTCGTGATTGTGTACATTAATGGGATGATGGAAAATCCCAGCATGTGGACAATGTTTTAAAAAAACATTTAGCTTTGACTTTAAAATACATAGTTAATGTTTGCCAAGGTTAGGTTGAAGTAGCTTTTTCTCGGGGCGCCTGGGTGGCGCAGTCGGTTAAGCGTCCGACTTCAGCCAGGTCACGATCTCGCGGTCCGTGAGTTCGAGCCCCGCGTCGGGCTCTGGGCTGATGGCTCAGAGCCTGGAGCCTGTTTCTGATTCTGAGTCTCCCTCTCTCTCTGCCCCTCCCCCGTTCATGCTCTGTCTCTCTCTGTCCCAAAAATAAATAAACGTTGAAAAAAAATAGAAGTAGCTTTTTCTCTGTGTATATTGCCTGTTAAATGGTAGGAAGGTGTGTGTGTGTATGTGTGTGTGTGTGTGTGTGTGTGTGTGCACGTAGTGAGCATGCATGTATATGAGTGCATGTGTACATGGGCATGCAGTGTTTATAGATTCAAAATCTCTAAGCCCCAAAGGGAAAACACTACTAACTAGTAAGCATTGTCTCTAAATGTTTTTTAAATCAAGTATTGTGTTGATAAATCATTGATCATGTGTGCCATTGATTAAGGGCTGTCTTCTCTTAAGACAGAATTTTGGTTTTTTAATCAAATATTTTAAGTTCCTACTATGGGCAAACCATTATGCTAGGGATGAGGAAGATGTACAGCTTGACTTATGAATATCCAAATGTTTTCAGGAATCCCCAAAGTCTGCGCAATTTCATTTCCATTAAAAGTAACATGAATGCTTTCAACTTGTGCTACATGTTGTTAGTTCTAGGCCCAGTTTTCTTCTCACCCTCTCCCAAGTTTTCAGTTACTCTCTAAATGCTTCTGTCTCCCAAATGTATACCTCTTGCCCACTCATCTGCTTTGACCACCAGACACATATCCCACATTCAGTCTCTGCTTGTATATAGATGGTACTCAAAATTTAGTGTGTCCAACTAAACCTAGCAGTGGCATCTAAGAGAAGTTACCACTGTCCTTTCAGTTCCATGACACTTCCATCTCCCTCATTCTCTATGTCTAGTCCACGACTAAGTCATGCTGATTTTCTTGGTTAAAAATCTTTCATATCCACACGCTTCCTCTCCTGTCCATAGCCACCACTCTAGTCTGGATCACCATGACTTTGCTTGGATGACTCCAGTAGACCACCTCTCACTGGCACCCCCTTCTTCCCCTCTGGCTCCTCTCTAATTCTCTTTTTCAAAATGTGAATCTGATCTGGTCACCCTCTTTTTTTTTTTAACATTTATTTATTTTTGAGACAGAGAGAGACAGAGCATGAACAGGGGAGGGGCAGAGAGAGAGGGAGACACAGAATCTGAAACAGGCTCCAGGCTCTGAGCTGTCAGCACAGAGCCCAACGCAGGGCTCGAACTCACAGACTGTGAGATCATGACCTGAGCCGAAGTCAGACACTCAACCGACCAAGCCACCCAGGCGCCCCTGGTCACCCTCTTTATATCAGACCATTTACCAAGTCCCATTGCTCGTAGACAAAAATCCAGACTCCTCAATGTGGCCTCCAAGATCTGCATAGCTCCTCTGACTGTATATATTCCTATGAAAGAGCCTGAAATAATCTTCACCTGACTTCATACAGTTAACTTCTGGCTGCTTTCTAGACCTTACCTCAAAAGAAACTTCCACAGGAAAGTATCTTCTTGCCCTTTAAACCGTCATAGCACAGTGTACCTGTCCTCCATAGCATACAGCTAGCTGTGCATTTAGTTGTATGATTACTGATCAGTGTCTACCCCCACAGAACTATGGGTCCACAGAGAGTAAGGACCATGTCTGTTTGCTCATTAGTATATTCCTAGTTGGAGAGCTGGCAGGAGCTTTGTCCTGAGGATCTCCCAAGCCAAGTTAAGCTATTTGAAATTTATCTCAAAGGCAATGGAAAGCTTTTGATGGATTTTAAGCAGGGAAACAATGCGATTAGATGAAGAATCACTTTGGATGAGATGTAGAGAAATCCAGACAAATACTCCTAAAACAGAAATGAGGCAAAGTCACAGTAATAGCTGGTTCTTGCCATTCTACTTTTCCTATCCCTCCTTTCTAAATCCACTGAGGCAGGTTACCCATAGACCCTTTCAGATTCTTGATCATTGTCTAGTCATTTGCACATTGGTTGAGTTCCTAATACATGCTTGACACTAAGAATACTAAAATGATTCAAGCCCAGATGTATATTCCTAGCCCTCATCTCCCACTCTGATGGGAGAGACTGTCCAGTAAGCAGAGAGTATAATCCAGTGTGGAAAGTACCACAATGGAGTTTGAATGGAGTTCTCAAGTGCATAGGAGATTATAACTAAAACAGTTCCCTGGGGGAGCCAGAAAACGCCTCACAGAGGAGGTAGCATGGGAACTAGGTGGAACCAGGTAGGAATGGCAGATTTTGTCAAGTAGAGACAAATGAGGGGGCATTGTAAGCGGCTGGAAAAGCATGTGAAGGGCACAGAGCTGTGAAGGGAACAGCATATTGGGGAATGGCTTTAGCCCTGCAGTTTCACAGCTGCAGAGAGGGTGTGTGGGGATGGGAATGGGGAAGGTGGTAGGAGATGGGAAAAGACAGGTATGTGGGGCCATCCTGTACAGGGCCTGGTGTGTGTAATCTGGGAGTATAAATATAATTCTGTGAGTTGCCAGAAATCATGGAACCACTCATGAAGGGTCTAATGGTTTATCAGGAAAGCAATGACTGAGCCAGCAAGAGTAATGATGTCCTGAACCCAAGAAACACAAGAATGATTATGGTCCTGAGAGAGGTAAACTGAGATCTGGGCCTCTGAGGGAAGAGAGGGCCATGGTTCTAGCAAGCTCACTGGGGCCCGCCCCTGGGAGTCTGAGTAAGTGAGCCCGGTCACACACTCTTGCATGTTCCGCCATGACAAATGTCCGGATTTGTGTTTTGCAGTTCCATGGAGAATGGGAGGCCACCAGACCCTGCAGACTGGGCTGTGATGGATGTCGTCAACTATTTCCGAACAGCAGGATTTGAGGAGCAAGCTAGTGCTTTTCAGGAGCAGGTAAGTTGGTCTAGAGAGACACAAATGAACACGGTTACCTGTTCCCCACAGTGGGCACAGGGAATGAGGGGGGAGAGGACCAGTGAGCAGTGAGGGATCTGTGAGTCTGTGCGTGTCCTCCACATCACACACTGATCATACCAGACCCTAAGATACTGAGGAGGGTGGGGAAGGGCAGAAGGAAAGTGACAAGCTAATGATTCCTTCCTGCCAGAGGAAGCCCCAAGCCCTGGGACATAGTCACAGCTGCAGGAAGGAGGGCTAAAGCTCATTTACATCTGCATCCTCTGAAAGATGGGACAGCCCTCCCTTCAACACAGACACCCTGGAAAGGAGAAGACAGAAAAGAAAGGAAAATGAGGGATGGATCTGACTAGAGACATGCAGCACCATGTACTACTGGCCTCAGCACCAACTGAGCTAGTAAGCCCCCTCCAGTTTGCTTTCTGGGTGCTTAGCAAGGTAGAGGGGAAAGAGTACGGATTTAGAGTTAAACTCTGCGTGACCTTGGGCAAGTTACTGTATCTCTCTGAGTCTTGCTTTCATGTCCACAACATGCGGCCATCAATGCCTCACTCAATAGGGTAGTGGTGTAAAGATTAAAGGACTGTGTATGCACAGGGCCTGGGGTAGGCCCTGCACAATGTTTTTGCCCCCAGATTGTTAATTCTCTTCTCTCAGGTCCAGGGTTGGTATTGGAAAGAGGGAAAGAGAAGCAGGGCCCCTCTCCATTGTCTGCATGATTTCGGACTCCATTTTTAAGGCTGTGCCAGCTCTGTAGGGATGATGCTCAAAGGGCCTTGACCATGAGGAAGCAAATTGAGGGGGCATGTTTGGTCTACACCAGACCAGCCCTGCAGGGAAACAGAGATCCTATCTCCCAATCAGTGAAGGATGCAGTTTTCTAAGCATTAAATTTACTTTTTAAGTATTGTAATATAATTGATAGAATTATAAGTTGAAGAATGTGTCTGGCTGCTTTTTCCATATCTGTTTAGCCATCTCTTATTCTCTACACTGGGTTTGGGTAGGTAAACTTTTCTAATATATTAATATATAAATCTCTAAATCTCCTTCAATATTTTTTTCAAACCTGATCTCTGTCTCTCCCTCTTTCTCTCTTAATCTCTGTCTCTTTCTCTATTCTCCTCCCTCCCTCCTTTCTCTCTACATATGTATATGTGTGTGTGTGTGTGTGTGTGTGTGTTTGTATGTGTGTCTATTTGTTGTTGTCATTAATTTGGAAAATTTGCCAAAATAGCTGCTTAAATCACTTCACACTCATCAGAATAGCTAAAATTAGAAAGATCAATAAATTTAAATGTTCATGAGGATGTAGAACAAACACATTCTCCTACAGTGTTGGTGGCGGTGTAAAATACTCAGACATCTACCCCATGATCCAGCAGTTTCATTCCTGAGAATTTACACAAGGGAAATGAAAGCATATGTGCATAAGAGATTTGTACAAAACTGTTCTCAGTAGCTTTATTCATAACTGTCCCAACCTGGAAGCCTAACTGTCCATCAGTAGGAGAATGTAGTATAGTCACACAACGGAATACCACCCACTAACACAAACTAACTACTACTAATGTAGAGCAGTTTGGATGAGTCTCAAAGGATCACACTGAGTAAGAGAGCCCTCACACAGGAGTTCATACTGAAGAGTGCCTATCTTAGTCCATTTGGGATGCTATAACGAAAATACTAGAAACTGGTGGCATAAACAACAAACATTCATTTCCCATGGTTCTAGAGGTTGGGGATTCCAAGATCAAGGAGACTGCAGACTGGGTGTCTAATGAGGGCCCTCTTCCTAGCCAGCTGTCGTTTAGCTGTGTCCTTGGATGGAGGAAGGGATGAGAGAGCTCTCTGGGGCTCGTTTTGTGAGGACACTAATCCTTATAATCACATCTCAAGGGCCCTACGTCCTAACACTATTACCAATTACCTTTACTACCCCCTGGAGATGAGGTTTCAACATATGATTTGGGAGACACACAAACATTCAGACCGTCACAATTCCATTTAGATAAAGATTGAGAACAGGAAAATGCATCATTGATAGCAAGAATTAAAACAGTGGTTGCCTCTGGATAGGTGGGAGTGGAGAATGACTAGAAAGCGGCACAAAGGAACTTTCTGGATGATGATAGCATTTCGTGTCTTGATGAGGGTTTGGATTATACATATACGCATCTGTAGATGCACTGCATATGCACAGGTTTATGATGTTTCAGATTTGTGTGTTACATAGCGTCTACCTTTTACTTCAAAATCAAAAGAACTATATAACAAAATTAAACAATTTGGAATATGCAAGCTGAAATATTTAGAGAAATATACTGATGCATGCAACTTACTTTGAAATGCATCAAATATGTATTGACAGTTGGATAGAGGAATGAGTAGATGGACAGACATTATAAAGCAAGTATAGAAAATGTTAATTGTAGAGTCTTGGTGATGGTCATAAGGGTTTTCACTATATAAGTTCTTACAACTTCATGTTTGAAAATTTTTATAATAAAATTGTGGGGGAGAATAGCTCAGGTTGAAAAGCGAAGGCTGATTGGCTGGAACATATTTTATTTTCGGTTTTAATGGAGTGATATCCATTTGTGTCATTACAGTTGAATAACTCCCTTCTAAAATTAAATTTAAACAATATTGTGAAAGGTTAACCAAAAAAAGGACTTAGCTAAAAGGTCTCTTGGCCAAATTCCCAGCTTCCCAAAAGTGTTTTTCAGATTGCACTTTTACTCAGACTCCTCGGAGGCAGATGTCCCAGACTGGGGGCAGAGGGGGGTGTCCTTTGGGCCTTCCAGATTCTGTGCAGGACCTGAGAATGGAGCTGGCCAGCTCTGAGTTTGGCCCAGGAGCAGGCCCTTTCTCCCAAGGATGACATCACTGTGGTACCAGCAACACCGGGAGGCAAAAGGGAACAAATTCTCCCAAAGCATTTCATTCAGAAGTCCTTCAAGGGGGAAAGGGCATCATCTTGCTACTGTGCTGAACCCAACTCAGGAGCCTGAGAAATGGTCTAGAAGCTCGAGTTCCTTCATTCTCATGGAAGGGTGGTTGGAAAGAGTCTGCCTTGAATTATTCTCTGGAAGTAATCCCCGTCTTCCTCCTGCGTGTAATTATCGTCATCTTCCCTCCTGTCATTAAAGGAGGTAGAAGAAGGGAAAGGAAGGAATCACTGGTCAGGCCCCGCTGATAAGACAAGTAGCTGCTGTGATTTCCATGAGAACTGAGGATCAGGATCCTTTACTATGTTAGCCTGCCTCTTCCATCATCATGCCTCAGAAGGATTCATGTTGAGGCACCTGGGTGGCTCAGTCAGTTGAGCGTCTGACTTTGACTCAGGTCATGATCTTATAGTTCATGGGTTGAAGCCCTGCATCAGGCTCTGTGCTGACAACTCAGAGCATGGAGCCTGCTTTGGATTCTGTGTCTCCCTCTCTCTCTGCCCCTCCCCCACTTGGACTCTCTCTCTCTCTCTCTCTCTCTCTCTCTCTCTCAAAAATAAATAAGCATTACAAAATAAAAAATAAAAAGAAGAAGAAGAAGCATTCATGTTTCACCTCCAAGGATCTTCCTGCAGTGAACCTCAAAAGTCAGCAGTCACTCTCCAAGTTCATCCTAGATGGGAAGACTGAGACCACCCCCAGCCCAAACACATGTCCCTTCCAGGTACATCTTCCAGGTCTCAGCAGCTAAGAAACAATAAGAAGCACCACAGTGTGAAATCTCCTGGGGGAAAGCTTTTCTGCCATTGGACAGTAGCAGGACAGGACTGGAGAGTACCCTCTAAACCACTTTGGAAAGAGCAAGTCTGGAAAGGATAGTACAGTTGTCAATAATGTGGGGAGCTTAGTTTCATGGCTGACTGTTATGGACTGAATGTCTGTGCCCCTCCCAAAACTCGTATGTTGAAACCCTAACTCCCAATGTGATGGTATTAGGAGGGCTTTGGGAAATAATCAGATTTAGATGAGGTCATGAGCATAGGGCCCTCGTGATGGGATGAGTGCCCTGGAAAGAAGATACCAGAAAGCTTGCTTGTCTCTCTCTGCCATGTGAGGGTACAGCAAGAGGATACCACCTGGCAGCCAGGAAGAGGACCTCACCAAGAACCTGCCCATGCTGGCACTGTGAGCACTCCCGGCCTCCAGAACTGTGATCAGAACTTAGCGCTGGCTAAAATAGTGACATTGATGCCAGACATGTCCACCTTCAGCTGGGCTGACTTTCAGATATCCATCTTCGTGATATGGTCTCACAGTACCATACTGGATATTCTGTTGCTGTAGCAACCAGACACAGATGTGGCTTTCTAGTAGCATGCCTCCTTGGAAGATGTCAGGCCATTGAGTAAGGTTTGTCCAAAGGGCAGAAATGGTGTCCCATGTTCCTGGGGTATGAAGCATCTGGTTAAGCTGGTGATTTTTGCATGACTGCCTTTTCCCTGTGCAGACACATTGCGCTGCCACATGACAATGGTTTCCATTAAGTTTCCTTCTGGTACAGTGATCTCTATCAAGTTTTCTCCTGTAAAATTGTTTTGACCCTTCTGCGTAAGCCACAACTGTAAGCCAAAAGAACTGTCCGGAGGGAAGGTCTAAGCCCCTGCCTAGCCCCTTGCCCCACCCAGGATGACCCAGTGTCAATAGTGTATGTGTGTTTCAGGTTGTTTACTGTTCTGGTCAGTCCCCTTTAAGACCAGTGATATCACTCACTCTTCCTTGGTTCACTGGCCCCATTAACATAGTGTTCCAGAGGGTTCACTGACCTGTAAGAACAGCAGGCAGTGGGAGTCCTTAGTGGAGGACACAGTGATGACAACTCTGTCAGTGCTCTCTTTCCTATGGACACCATGGTGTGGTGACTATTTTCCCAGGTGTCTTCTGGCAGACAGATCTCTCATGCTGTGGTGAAGAGTGTTAGTTAGAGTCATGACTCCAAGTTTCTTTTCTCCTGATTGATATTGATCACTGGAGGATCCTGAAGAGTCTGCCCTTTCTAGGACACAGGTTTCTATAAAGTGAATGTTGATGTAAACAAGCAGAATATTGCTCAAGCTGCTGCGTTAATAGTCAGGTATTAGTTTAGAACTGGCCTTGATGAAGCATGCTTTCAATGCACAGCACAGAGCACAAAACCACTTGAGATATTGGGTATACAGTGTTGAATTTTGGTGACTAGATGATATGGCACTTGCCCTTAGATACAAGTTGCCTGGTTTTCAAGAGTCAAAGGTACTTATGAAGTTAAAGGACTTTTACTTTCCTAGCATTAGTTTTTAAGAGAACCCTCTGACTAATCTTACTCAAAAGCATCTCCGCTTCCCTCACAGAACATTTGGGATAAGGTTTACTCTGTCAGACTCTGAAGGCTAAATGAGCACCATTCTCCGGTATGAAGCCATTTCTACTGAGAGTGCTTTTAGTTGCCATTTAAGGAATTCTGGCAGTCCGGTTCATCACCACTCAGACTGGACCCTAATGTGGGTCACAGCCAGCTCTGCCGCTCGTCATGTAGTCACTACACCTCTGTGTCTTTGTCTGACTCACATAGTCACATTATATATGAAGGAGTTGGAAGACAGCAGTCTGCCACTCAATCAGTGTCCTATAATTCATATTGTTCAGGTTCCTCAAGCTTACAAGTGAGTAACATCGGTGATTCTGTTTCTAGAACAATATGTATCACTGAGATTTTTTTTTCCTCAGAGTATCATAACAATGGAATGTGCAATTCATGGTGACAAATTAATTTTACTCTATTATCTCCTCACTGTCCCCAAACCACATGACTAAGAGCAGTATTTTACTCTGAAATGCCCAACTGGTTGTTTAAACCATTCATTTGGAATGCATTTCTTTTCAGATGGCTATTTGCTAACTTTCTGAAGCCACTGACTTAACAAATATGAATACAAATTCTCACTGCTACAAATTGCCAAATAACATTATTTCCAAATGGAGCAGTCAAGTAGGGAGACCAATCAGAGCAACTCTGAGCATAGTGGCTGAAGTCATTGCCAGATGGATTTCAACTGTAGTGATTCTGGTGGATATTTCTAACTAGACCCAGGACCAATCTAGGTTTTGGGAAGCTTTTTACAATTTTAAGAGCCCTCCTTGTGGAGAAAAATCAGGAAATATGAATACACAATTACTAAGGCAAAAGTTAAGCTTCACTAGCTCCATGGTACATTCAGCTCTGAGTTAGATTAGTTAAGTCCCCACAAATTAGAAATCACTTTTATTACTTGTTAAGCTTTTTATAATACCAACTACTGAAAATATTTAAGGTGCTTTGACACCTTAAATTTCTTTACAGTTGGAGGCTCCTGAAATGCTTAAAATATTTTATAACATAATCAACAGAGGAAGTGGCAACTCAGATTCTGCCACTGTGTCCTTCCAGTCCACGAATATTTGGGAAATAGTTAAAAAGTCAGTGGATGATGCTAACAATAAGAAATAGTCAAGAGAATTGAAAGCAAAACTGATAAGGAATAAACCATTTGAATTTTTGATTGAAATAGAATATATTTCTATAAACCCAAAATCCCAAATGGTTGTTTAAGTCATTTATTTGAAATGAGACCAGTTATAAGACATTATCACATAGCCAGGTACATTCATGGTGCTTCTTTGTCTCATTCACTTGTTCAGTTGTTTCAATAGTTATTGTAGCTTTTTCTAAGGCTTATTAAAATAAATATAAAACTGTTGAAGTAATTAGTGCTCATCATTACAAGTATTATTTTACTTTAACAAACCACCTGAAATGATTGTAGGTGTGGGAATCATTTGAAGGAAGCACAGAATATTCCTGGCAGGGGAAGATCAAATACAAAGGCATGAGGACACGAGAAAAGTATGATTTATCTTGAGAATTCCAAGTACCTTGTAGTTAGAGGTGTGGAGCAGGGAACATCAAGGGATAAGCCTGAAAGATAAACAAAGGTCCAGGGTACAGACAATCTGGTTTGCCTGGCAGACGGAAGACTTCACCTGAAAGGCACTGGGAAACCATGGAAAGATATTAAGTGGGAAGCAAGTGCCAGGATGAGATTTGTGTTTCTGAAAGATCAGTCTGGTGGCAATGTGGAATGTGGCTTGGAGGACAACTAGATGGAAGGTGGGAAAGCTGGCTGTAATAATTCCACTGGGGAAAGGAAAAGATGGCTTCGAAAATATGGGAAGATGGCCAGAAAAATTTAGTGGATCATTGGCAATAGAGGATGAAGATTTGTCCCATCTCTGTTCTCTGCTGTAACCCAAGACCGAGCTCACTGCCCACAGATGGCAAAGAACGGGACTTGGGTGACTGCCAAGTTTCCAGATTGGGTGGGTTGTAAAGTGGTGCCATTAACTAGGATGTTTGTGGGAGGTAAGTTGTAAAAGGGCTAAAATGAGCACAGTTTGGGACACATTAAATCTGAAGGCCTGTAGTACCTCCAGGTGGACATATCTAGCAGATGGTTCAAGGGAAGAGTAAGACCTAGGGGCAGAGATATGAGGTCATCAACAGTCATAAGAAGGATGAGAATGAGAGAGGCATATAGAAGGGGGGGGGGAGAAAAAGGTCAAGGTCAGCACCCTGGGGAACACCAAGGTTTTTAATTGTTGGGACAAAAAAGGCAACTATGAAAAGCAACTGAGAAAGAAGTCAGGGAGGTGAGGAGAGAACCAGTAATGAGGGGTTGTACAGAAACCAGTGAAGGAGGAAGTTTTAAGAAAAATGAAATGATTGACAAGGTCAAATTCCTCAAAAAGGTGAAGCCCCAGTGGAGTCTGCGAATGATGGTGGGGTTTCAGTGGAGTTGGGGGCGGGGGAGTATTGGTGACTATTGAGGTGGAGGACCCTTTCCTCCAAGCTGAGGAATGAACAGGAGATAGGCAAGTGGAGGGAGAACCAGTAGGTGGGGGTAGGGGTGATGGCGGTATATAGACATGAGAGCTCTTTTCAGAGAGAGGAGACACTCAAACTTATTTACATGCAGGAAAGTAGCCAAAAGAATTAGACAGGTTAAAATTCAATGAAATTGAGGACAGTTAAATAAAGCAAACTCCCCGAGGATAAGGAAAAGGATGGGATCAAAGAGTATGGAAAGGCAAGGATAGGAGAAATTGGAACCCTCATGTATTGCTGGTGGGAATATAAAATTATGCGGCCGCTGTAGAAAAGTTTGGTAGTTTTTCAAAAAGTTAAGCATAGAATTACCATATGGCTCAATAATTCCCCACAAAGAATTGAAAAGAGGGACTCAAATAGATACTTGTACACAAATATTCACTGCAGTATTATTCACAACAACCAAAAGGTGGAAACCACCCAGGTGTCTATGAACAGATGAATGGATAAACAAAATGTGGTATATACATACAACAGAATATTATTCAGCCATAAAAAGGAATGAAGTTCTGGCACATGCCACAATATGGATGAACCTTGACAACACTCTCCTAAGTGAAGTAAACCAATTAAATATTGTATGATTCCATTTATATGAAATATCTAAGACAGGCAAATTATTCATAGAGACACAAAGCAACTTAGAGGCTATTAAGGACCGGGGGCAGGGGGAGTTACTGCTTAATAGAGCTTCTGTTTGGGGTGATGGAAGAGTTTAGAAAATAGATGGTGGCGATGATCTCACTACATTGTAAATACATTCATGCCACTAAATTGTACACTTAAAAACAGTTCATTAAAATGGCCGACTTGCTGTTATATATATTTTACCATAATAAGATATAATGTCGGCCATAATATACATGGTTCATTTCATTCAGTTTGGTCGATAAAATATTCAGATATTTTATTTTGTTGTTTTAAAAAGAATATGAAGGGATTAATTCTGAGCAAGACAGGGATATCTTCCCCTGTCCTTCCTGTTCTTCCTCTATCCTTCCTGTGCTCCAGGGACATAGGTGACGATGTATACCGATCTAGCTAAGATGGCCCTTGTCCCCAGGGACAGTAAGGGAGTTCCTGACAGTCTCTATTTCCTTTGCTAAACAAGAGGCAAGCTCCTGTGCTTGGAGTGGACAGGATGGGGAGAGGTTTAGTAAGGAACTAGAGGAAAGCAGTGACCGTTAAGAGCGACCACCATGGGGAATGGGAGAGAGATCTGATTGAGGATACCCAGAACTATTGAGGACTTTTACTGACCCAGCTGAGACCGGCACAGTGCCCACATCTAATGTTTCATCTTCACAGCATCTTGATTTTTTTTTCCCAGCTGCACCAGGTATAGGAGTCAGAGAAGCTGGATTGCTACACTGCTTCTGGATGGGGTGCTTGTGGCATGGGCACAGTGGGTGGCTAATAGCCTAAGAGAGCAGTTTGAGAGGGCATATAAAAGAATGGTTCCCAGTGCCAACCGGGGGGTGCAGACTTGATACAAAGAAAGAGCCTGAAGGAGACTCATAACCTTGGAAAAAGTGGATTTGAAATGTGAAAGTGGGTGTAATGAGAGTGAGGAGTGAGAGATAGAATTTTAGATTTTTAAGTGTTGCAGGATTTTGTAGTCTTCTGGTTAGTGACATTATAGAAGGTTCTAGAAGTAAAGGTGAAGTTGTAGAAGTGGTGTATTCTACTAACTGCTGTCCCAAGTAGATGAAAACATGTGTCATGGCATAATTATAGAATTTTGTTTCTTTAAAAAAATTTTTTTAATGTTTATTCATTTTTTTGAGAGACAGAGAGCTCACGCACGTATACGCACATGAGTAGGGGAGGAGCAGAGAGAGAGAGGGAGACATAGGATCTGAAGCAGGCTCCAGGCACTGAGCTGTCAGCCCAGAGCCCAATGTGGGGCCTGAACCCACAAACCTCAAGGTCATGACCTGAGGCAAAGTCGGAGGCTTAACCGACTGAGCCACCCAGGCACCCCGACTAGAAGTTTGTTTCTTATTCATGTAAATAGTCCAAGGTGGTCTTGGGAGTGTTCTCCTTCACTATAATTCAAGAACCCAGGTTGATGGAGGCTCTGTCATCTTCAGCAAGATCAGGATCATCCAGGCATTGACATCCAGTTGGCATAAAGGTAAGGTGCAAGGAGGGGCACACGTAGGCGGTTTTATGGGCCAGGTGCACATAGAAACACATCATTGTTTCATCTGTCATTGGCCAGAGCGTGGTCACATGGTCATACCACATTGCAAGGAAATCTTGAGAAATGTGTAGTTGTGTGTCCTGGAAAAAAGAGCCACCAACAGGCCTTGCTACACTTGAGCCTCGAAGTCATTTTTTAAAGCATTTCCTGTTGTGATGCTGCTACTTAGTTTTGTTTTTAAGTCCAGAGATAAGTTTCAAAAAGGCTAACTTTAAAAGATAGCTGAAGTGAAGAAGCCTTATCTGACCATACATGGGAAGCCTTCACTTCTAATTCTGTTCCTTGTATCTATTCTGGGTTTTGTTTTGTTTTGTTTTAAATCTAGGCAGACATCTCTGTAACCCAGTTTCCTCAGTTGATGAAGTGAGTTTCATTCTTTTTCCTTCATCAGAAATGTGTACAAGATTTTTTTTTGTAATAGAGCCCCTTTATCACCCACTTTGTGCCAGCAGCAAATATTAAATAACACAGAGATACCCATTAAGTCACTGAAGGCATGAGCCCTCACAATGAGCCAAAATGGATTTTGTGTCTGATTTAAGGTCAAGACCCGTTTTGGTTCTGACTATTACTTTAACAAATAAGGGAGACTTCTTTCTGAGCCACATAAACAGTTTTTTGTTTTGTTTTGTTTTGTTTTTCCTGTAGACAAGCTGCTTAGTGTTGGTTTCTTAAACTAGGTGAAGTCTTCCTAATATGTATATTATCCATCTCAAATTTTCCACCAATAGGAATGCAAGGCAAGCACAGCATCAGCTGGGAGTCATTGGCTGATAATATTGAGCTCATAGTCACTCCCCCACATTGAGCTGCAGGATCAGGGCCGATGGAGAGGGTGGAATTGTAGAGGACACCAAAGAGGAATTTCTTCCCCAGAGGAGAGTTTGTCCCAACAACCATGTGATGAGATTCAAACGGTCTTGGTGTAGACTTGAGTAGTTCACCATATTCCTTTCCAAAATTATATGGAAATTCTTCTGAAAACAAACTCTGTGTCTTAGAAAGGAAAGGTCTTTTAAAGAAACATGGTGAATTACTACAAAGTACTAGGAGTGCCTCAAAATGCTTCCCCGTCTGATATTAAGAAGGCTTACCACCAGTTAGCTCTTCAGGTACATCCAGACAAGAACCCAAAAAACAGGGAGGAAGCTGAAGAGAAATTCAAACAAGTAGCAGAAGCCTATGCGGTCTTGTCTGATGCCAAGAAACCCAACAACTATGACAAGTCCAGAGGAAACCTCATCAAAATGGAAGATAAAGGGGACTTCAGCAGGGACAAAAACTGTTTGAAAGAGGAACCAGGGTTTGAGAGGCCACACTGTGGCTTTCAAAATGTCTTTGAAGACAAAGACCACTTCTCATGGGACTATTTTTCCACTGGTCATATGGGTAGGGCCAGAAGATTCCACTCCTCCTTCTTTGATGTGATCCCCATACTGGACACAGGATTTTCCACGTTTGTATCCCTGGGCTCCAGAACAAGTCCCCCTTCCTCTGAAACATTTTTACCCTTTGTAAGCAGTGGAATGGGAAACTTCAGACTGGTCACCACTTGTAGCCAGATAGTGAATGGCAAGAGAGTTGTTACAAAGAAAGTTCTAGAAAATGTGAGGGGGAAGACCGAAGTGGAAAAAGAAAACCTATTTCATCAGATTCCTCCACGTCATTGGTAAGGAGTCTGTGCTTTGTTCTTTCACAGGGAGACTTTCCTATAAGGCTGGTGAGTCTGATGCGTATCAAAGACAGAGTTGGAATCTGAGAGTGTGTTAAACAGAATGGACAGAAACCAGCTTAGTGCAAACCCCTCATTTCACAGAGGAAAGAAATAATGGGCCAGATGTTAATGCAAGATACTAGGAAGCAGCAGAGTTTGGCTTCTAGCCGGTCTTCTGGTCTAAACTGAGCTTTCATTTCCTCTCCACCGTATAGGGGGTGGAGATCACCACCACAAATACGGCTTTCTGAGTTAGTTGCAGGGTCTCACCATCATAAAGCCCATTGACTTCTCTTTGACTTATTCCTTGTCCTTCCTTGCTATTAACCGGTTTGCCTCTTGCTTGACGGCCACTCTTTTTCTCTTCCTAGCCTCTTTCTCTTTTCTCTTCCCACCTCATCTTTCTTCCCATACATTTCCAACGGACCATATCACAATTAGGCTCAACTGAAAAAGCTACCAAGGTGTAGATTAGTGTTCGCAGAGAGAAAGAGTGAACAGTAAATGGGTTAAGATTTTTTTATATACTTTTTTTAATAGCTAGCATTTATTGAGTACTCTGTAGGTATCAGGCATTCTGCTTCACGTATATTATTGCAGTAATCCTTTCAGCAGTGAAATACAGTAGCTACTTTCCCTCCATCATATAGATAAGGAAATGAGGCTTAGAGAGATTAACTTGCCCAGCCCCACCTAATAAGCAATAAAATAATGTCTTACTCTAAAACACATGCTTATCTACTGAGCTGTAACATCTAAGGAGCCTACTCATTTATTTTTAGATCAAGGGTCTTGCCCTCATTGGAAATTTACACCGATCATCTCTAAGCCTTACTTCCATGCAAGAGTACTTGCTTGAGCTTCTTAAGTATGCAGACATTTTTTTTGCATGAATATTATTGCCCAACAGGTACTTGGTTACTCTTTCAGGAAGACAGAAGCAATGTACAAAGCTTCACTGAAAGTGACAAATGATTATCCCTTAACACAGGAATGTAAACAGGATCCCAAAATGTGAATTATCTCTTTGTTTTGACTTTAATCATGATGTATATGCAAAATCATGTATATGCAAAATCATGTTTTTTAATGTTTATTTATTTAACTGGATCTGGTCACACTCCAACCCCTTCATTTATACTAATAAACAAACTGGGGTATAGGAGTTGCTTGTGGAAAATTACTGGTGGAGTCTGCATCAGAAACTCTGTCTTCCAGTTTCCAATCTCATGCTCATTCTAGTACACCATGCTGACTGGCAAAATTCGGATTTCATTTGCATCCCAGTCTTTTATAGAAGTTATGTAACAAATGATTTGCTTCCTTAATCAAGGAACTTTTCTGTGTTTGCAATTTTTATGAGACAAAATTTTTTATGTAGTCTTTGAGCTTTTTTAATCTTACCGAATTTTCTGAAGTTGAACAGGAATATGCCTGCATCCCTCTGGCAACGGGTAGCATTCAGGCAGGGAGCACGCTTCCAGAAAGGAAGCAGTAGATGGATTTGGAATTGGAACACATCCTGTTTCTCTCAAAGCCTTTGCATTTCCACTTGGTAGTCATTGAAAATCTCCCATATGTCAGGCACTGTGCTAGGTGCCTTCCATGAATGATTTATTTCTAATCTCTAGAATCCTTCAGGGGCTTATTTCCATTTTACAAGTGAGGAAACCGGGGCTCAGGGAAGACAAGTCCTTTACTTTACCAAAGGTCACACAATAAGTTGCGGAGACAGGGTTTGGACAACAGTTTGCTTGACCTGGAAGCTCATGTTCCCATGATGTCGTGTTCCACTGCCGTTCATTTGAGCTGCTGTAGTCATGGCTTAAGAGGAAGGTTTTGTTGTATGTATGAGTTAGATTCATTTCAAATTTTTAAAATGAGGATTGCCAGATGGAGCTTTCTTTTACCGTTGCTAGTGTGAGGTGAACTTCAGTGTGGCTACTGAACAAAGGGAAAATCAAATTGGAGCATGAAACTTGATTTTCTATTTTGTCTTAAATAAAATCCAAATTTCAGCATCTTTCACAGACATACTTGGCTTCTGACAGAAATGCTGAGTTGTAGAAGGAGTTTTTTGCCAGCAAAGATAAAAAAAAAAAATTCACTTTCAGTTAGTCGAGGAAGTTTTCTTGTGTAGAAATGAAAGCAGTGTCATCTCTTCCTGAGGCCTGTTTAAAACATGTACAAAGTTAAGTATGAGCATTTGCTCATACTTTGTTGTCATTTAACAACAAAGGAAAGTTGGAGAGCAGGAAGGGCTTTGCTGGTTTATACAGCATTCCAAGCGAATCAGTGTTCATCTCCGTCAATCTAAGATAGACTTCGAGCTTTGAAGGAACCTGTGATTCAGATTCCTGTGACCTCACAGAGCCTTCAGAACTGCTACTGTGGTTTCCGCATGTCAAAAGCTCTTCTGCAAACTCTTATGCTTACGGGTTTTACTGAGGGGGCAGTCTTTGGGCTTGCTAGCTGCTTAAGGAGAAGAAAATACTTGAGGGTTAGCGTCCATTCCTATGTCCTCATCTAATTTTTCACTCTTGCCCTGTCAACTAACTGCTTTATGCACCATGTTTTTGAATAGTTGTCTCTCACAAATTAATGTGAGATCTTTTTTTCCTAGTAATCGGCAAAATAAAGGTTTTCAGAGTTCAAAAACACCACAGAGCGGTTATAAGTAATTCCTTGTCCTTCTGCTCTGGTTCATGGTAGGTGGTTGACAAATGACATGAGGACCATGGGTCTGTTGAGGAGTAATGACAAGCGATTGTCTAACTTATAGCTCAGGAAGCATTTGCGAGAATAGTATCTCATGGAATCCTGTCAGAAACCCCAAATCCCCACGTTGCCAACCAAGGAGACAGAGGAGGAAGGGATTTACCGGTCACAAAGTGAGTGTTTCGTCAGCCCACTAGCCCAGTGCTGTTTCTCCACACACAGAGATGTACAAAGCACATGTTCTTCACAGTCTGGCAAAACACAAGGGAATTTGGAGTTCTAGGGATCAGTGTAGGAAGGAGTCACAGTTTTGTAGAGTTACAGTTATACACCATGTCCCCTTGTCTGTCCATCAGTGGGAGAGGTGGGTACAGACATGTCAGGGCTTACCTAACATGCACACTTGGTCCATCTCTTGGGTCCAGGTCCCCTAAGAGCCAGCTCACTTGTCCCCACAATAAAAAGTAACAATAATAAGGTGGCATTCAGCATCCTTCTCAGTGATCTCTTTCCAAAAGTTCCAAACCATTTTCTGTATTTGGGATCCTCATGTCTTTGATGGGAAACCTGTTTGTATTTCACCTCCAAGCTTTGTGGTCTCCAGGGCACTCTGGTTGGGTACCTCAAGGGTGTGGGAAGTGGACTCCGAGAGAACAGGGGCAGAGCCCTGTCCCTCGCTACCTTATTTGGGATCTTGAGGATCCACTGAGAGGAAGTATGGTAGGACCTGCAACACAAGAGGTTGGTTTCCGGGTTGAGGCAGGATTGTTCTTCTTTTAAAGGACAGGAAAGAAGTTCACCGAAAGTATATCATTTTTCCATTGTCCATTGTTGTGAGTAACAAGATTCCAGAAAACCTAGGACTCTATGGCCCCATTGGTTCATCTATACCACACATATTTACTTGCAAGTGTCAAGCGAAACAGAAAGGAGTTATGGAAAAAACATTGGCTTTGGCTGTAGGCAGATGAGTTCAAATCCTGTTACCTTTGCCTAACTTCTTGATCTTCACACCTTGCTCCTTGTGTTTGCCTGTAAAATTATGATAATCCCTGCCCGTCCTAATTTATAGTTGTTTTAGGAAATTAAGTACACAGAAATTCCGCATAAACTTTAATATATTTTATAAAAGGAAAGTGTCATTATCTTTCAGAAACAATATCTTTGATCCCTACCAAGTATACATACCAACTCCGCCATCATTTTTTTAAGATGCAACTTTAGCAATGTGGTCTTGACAACCAGATCAGCTATGGATTGCATTTAATCCAAAAATAAAAGTGGAAGATGGAACATAAAAATAGAGGCGTCCATTTTTTCCATTTGGCATAAATAAAAAAGTAATGTTTTTAGCTTGGAGACAATCAATACGTCTTTTCTTTTGAACTTTGGATTTGGACTTACATGTTGCTTTCATCCTTTGCTTCCATTGTAGGAAATTGATGGAAAATCCCTGCTATTGATGACAAGAAATGACGTGTTGACAGGACTTCAGTTAAAACTGGGGCCTGCGCTGAAAATCTACGAGTATCATGTTAAACCTCTGCAGACAAAACATTTAAAGAACCACTCTTCATAGTACAGTCAAGTTGGGGTCTTAGACCTCAAAAAATACATAATGACATAATTTAGTTTCATGTGATGAAACTTTGTAAACAGAATACATACATGTGTATATGTAAAGAATTTCAGTCAAATGAAACGTTATCCTATTGGATAGACTAGGCAATCCATCGGCTGACCTGAATTCAGCCAGGAGGAGCAAGGATAACTTATAGACAGGATGGTTTTCCTGGTGGATCTTGTCAAATTGAGTGATCTTTGACACGATTAGACACCCCTCCCCACCAAAGGGATTTTCTTCACAAATTGCTTTCCCAGAATCCTTGAAAAAGGATTGAATTGAATGATCTTTTGGTTACAGATGTAGGGAGATTAAAAACAAGAACACTTGGGGGAAGGGGAGAAAAGAAAGATTGCTGTCTCCCTTGAATTCCTCTGCTCCTTAGAGCTTGTGTTATTTGGATGGAATTGCCGACACCCTTTTTTATAGAGGGTCCTCCACTTGACCTTATTAAGGTTTCACTGGGATATACTGCGATGTTTGAGACGATCGTGCGTCATGGCCCCTACAGGAGCAGAACCTCTGAAAAAGAGAAACTCTGTTGTGTCTTCGGGATGTCCCTCCATCTTCAGCTTCTTTCATAGGGGTAACGGTATTTTCTGCATAGATTTACTTTCAAATTGGCTCTTTGTTTCCGAAGAAGAAAACATTTTTTCACTTTATGGTTTGTATTTATACGAATTTGTTTCTGAAGGAATTTGCCAAGAGTTATAGATCAAAAAGCCTTGTTACTAGTACAGAGTATTTTTATATATATTCCTTCATGATGGTGTAATATTTTTTTAATTGCTCTGATGCTCTGTTGGATTCTTGGTTTGAGTACTTGTTTTTAAGAACTTGAAAAAGTGGGCTTGCTACATCTCTGTTCAAAGAGACATTGGTTCAAATCTCTGTGTGTCAATGCCTTGTTGAACTGGTGCTTTGTGGTCACAATAAAGCATTGCTTCGGTTTATTCCCAGTGTATGTTTGATCTTCTCTGTTTGGTTGCCTCTTCAGTTGGGATTAAGGATTAAGGTCATTCCTTAAAACCATGGAAAGAAAGTTAAGCCTAAAAAAAAAAAAAAGCAACTTTGGATATATAAAACATTTAGATTTGTTTGTGGGTTTACCTTCTTTATGAACTACATTGTCCAAATAGGCCTTGTTCCTTCTCTTACCCCCATCCAACAACCAATTTTAGGTGTCATTTTAGCCAAAGTTTTTTTTTTTTCTGTAGGCCACTGAGGGTCATGATTTTCTGGAAATTTGGATGAAAGCCATGTACTTTCCCTCCAGACCAAAGCTCATATTCCCACATATAAAACTTTGCAGAGTTGATGGACTCCCTGAAGTTCTGTCTTCCCCCTCCTCAAGTTGAGGGCCACTATTTTAGATAGTGTTATAATTCAGTCCCCTGCAAAGATCATTTCTGTAAAGACCAGAAAGTCTGAAGATGAGCGTGAAAAGAAAACAAAAACAAAAACACGGGAAGTGGTATAATGGGTGGGGTTCAAAATGCCTTCCAAATTAATTGTTATGGAGTTTATGGAGTGTCTGAAATTTAAATTATGCTTTGTTTTGCATAAGTGGGAGAAGGGGCTGCAAAAGAGACATTTTCCATCCCCACATTCTCACAGTCTACAAAGCATGTAAAACTAAAAGGCAGAACTTAGTTAAGTATTATGAGGAGTGGTAGTGATAAAAAGTGAGAGGTGCACCTGCTGGAGACCCAGGTGGGAAGGAAGGAACATGGGATCCAATAGATAGAAGATGCGATGAAGAACTGAATTAACCTCCCTGCAGGAATTTCCCACAAGTGAAATAGTAATGACGTTTGAACCCTCTCTGCCTCAAAGGGATAGCATGCAAATGTCCCAGCCATGCTTCTGTGTATCCACCTGATACCTTATGTATGCGTCTAGAAAAGATTTGGCTGTGAGTAATAAAACAAAAACTGTCTCATATCGGACAAAGGGCTAGTAGCCAAAATCTATAAAGAGCTCACCAAACTCCACACCCGAAAAACAAATAATCTACTGAAGAAATGGGCAGAAGACATCAACAGACAATTTAATAAAGAAGACATCCAGATGGCCAACAGGCACATGAAAAGATGCTCAATGTCGCTTCTCATCAGGGAAATACAAATCAAAACCACATTCAGATACCACCTCACGCCAGTCAGAGTGGCTAAAATGAACAAATCAGGAGACTATAGATGCTGGCGAGGATGTGGAGAAACGGGAACCCTCTTGCACTGTTGGTGGGAATGCAAACTGGTGCAGCTGCTCTGGAAAACAGTGTGGAGGTTCCTCAAAAAATTAAAAATAGATCTACCCTATGACCCAGCAATAGCACTGCTAGGAATTTACCCAAGGGATACAGGAGTGCTGATGCATAGGGGCACTTGTACCCCAATGTTTATAGCAGCACTTTCAATAGTCAAATTATGGAAAGAGCCTAAATTGTCCATCAACTGATGAATGGATAAAGAAATTGTGGTTTATATACACAATGGAATACTACATGGCAATGAGAGAGAATGAAATTTGGCCTTTTGTAGGGACGTGGATGGAACTGGAGAGTGTTATGCTAAGTGAAATAAGTCATACAGGGAAAGACAGATACCATATGTTTTCACTCTTATGTGGATCCTGAGCAACTTAACAGAAGACCATGGGGGAGGGGAAGGAAAAAAAAAAAGAGGTTAGAGAAGGAGGAAGCCAAAACATAAGAGACTCTTAAAAACTGAGAACAAACTGAGGGTTGATGGGGGGTGGGAGGGAGGGAAGGGTGGATGATGGGTATTGAGGAGAGTACCTGTTGGGATGAGCACTGGGTGTTGTATGGAAACCAATTTGACAATAAATTTCATATTTAAATAAGTAAATAAATAAAATTATACCAATGGGGGGAAAAAAACTGTCTCCCCACTCTCACCCCCACATTGCCAGGTAATGTAAACAAGACAGAAGGTTGTATCTTCTCTTCATTTAAATGTACAGCCAGGGGGACCAGAGATGATACAGCCCTCTATGATGTCAGACATTCTTCCTACCTTTTTGTTCCATCATGCATGCTGTTTATTCCCAGAATCCTTTCATGGCCCAAGATGGCTGCTTCAGCTCCCCCCATCACCACTTGACTTCCAACCAGCAGGAAGAAGAAAAGGGAAAGGAAGACACCTTCTCCCTTTAAGGAACTTCCAAGAAATTGTACATATTACTTCCTCTTCCATCTTGCTGTCCAAAATTCAGCCACAGTGTCATACCTAAGCTGGAAGAGAGGCTTGAGATACTCTTAGAGCCCATGGGCCCAACTAAAACTCAAAAGTGCCATTATCCTACCACTATGGGAAAAGGAATATTAAAGGACAATGTCCTATCACCACTGTCAGCTGGCAGTTGAATACTTTGAGCAAATGAAAGTATGTCTTTAGTTGTATTTTTCTCTAGATTTGAACTTGGGATTACACTCCATGCAGTCTTTGGATGCTTTTATCACAGTCGCCTTGTTCACTAACCCCAACCTAACTCAACTAAGCTTTCGACCTGGACTGCTCTATAAATGCTTGTCATGAAGAAAAAAAAAAAAAGGGAAAGGAAAATATCTTAATTGAAAAGCAAACTGAAAAGAATCAATTCATTTCTTAGCCCTCTGTTGACAGCTTTCAGGCAAAATTAGGAAATTAGTCTGCCTCTCTTACACCCAGAATAAAGGCCTACAACGGGCTGGCCTAAGTGCCTTGGCAATAACTGAGGGTGCTTTCTCCCCACCCCCCGATTCACGGAAAGGAAGTGTTATCAAAACAAGGCCATAGGGAGAGGCTGGAAGTACTTGAAATTCAGCAGGTAGGCAGCCTTTGTCTCCAAACAGCTGTAAAACCAGAAACGGCTGATTCCTTTCCGATCACACCAGATTTCTGTTAATGTGATCCAGGTCTGCAGCTAGGAGCAAACACACACACACACACACACACACACACACGTGGGGAAGCACTTCATGAGCGTAAATGGGAATGAGAGTGCCTTGATGCCAAATATGTTTTATGTGAGAATTGTTTGATGTGGAATTTGATTATTCTCAACCAGAGGGGCAGACAGGATATCAGAATCATGAAGGATTTAAAAAAAAAATAATTGCCACTCCACCTCTCCTCCCCACCCCGCATTTGAGCCTCCGGTTCAGACTCTACAAAGGACTATAATGAATTGATTTAAAGGCAAGGTCACAAACTGGTCTCTTTTCAGTGGAATCTAAGCTGACATGTTGTCCTTTGGCTAGTGCAGTATGTTTGTGTTCTTACAACTACATCTGCAGTCTTCTAGGTGAGCCTGAAAACTCCAATTTATTACAATCTTTTTAATTCCCTAATACCTTGCAGCCAGCAACTGCACACTTTTACATTGTCATTACAAGGTATATGAAATTTAGACCCCTGATGTAAAGCAAAGAACACACAGAGAGCCTCCTCAGAGTAAATTAATTCAGGAACTAGAGCTTATAAGTAGATTTGGTTGAAAAGAAAACAAGGTGGCACACACTGAGCTGGAATGTGCAGCAGCTTTGAGCATCATTTTTGATACTTAATGGACATGGTGACTATTGAATAATCTTCATATTCAGAGACCAGTTGGTGGCAGTCTCCTCGTTCTATCCTCAATAAGTACCCTATGAGAACATGGATTTTGTCTCTCTAAGCTTAGCATACACGGTCAGGGGCACATGCTATCCTTGTGTTGCATTAGAGAAATAGATCTTTGAAGGAATTTAATTTGGAAAAGTCTAATGACCCTCAGTTGCCCAACCACTCCTATATTTGGAAGCCAAATGCAAAGAGTACTTACTGGTGGTGACCCATCTGCCTTTGACGGTCATTGCAAATGGGATCTGCAGGGGTCAGGCCTGGGCACAGAGCCATTAAGTGTTTTTTGTAATGACTTGGAAGATGAAGTTAAATGTTCAAAGAGCAGACTGCTGTAGGACAGATATGCTTCTTATGAGAAAACTTGTTAATTCTGCTTCTAAACCAGGAACAGAAGCCACAGGAAGGAAAGAGAGAGCAATGGGTACAGTAATGAGCAGCTCGTTAGCTTCATGCTGTAGCTCCATAGGCAATTAAGTGGTTTGGGTACCATTGCTGGCCAGTGGTGGCCGTTCTACATAGAGAGAAAGAGAGTAAAACGATCACATCTCATTCTTTGGTGACTGCGGCCGTGTTGTATCTTTTCGAACCTCAAGAAAAGAGTTGCATCTTGCCTAGCCCTGGGGCAGAATAATGGAGGACCCTGTCAATAAAAGCAAGAGAAGTCTTTGACTACCCACCAGAACATACCTAGGTTGATGTCTCTTTACCGCAGTTGTGCAGGGTTTTCCTGTCCACCATTATCTTCAGGGAGAAATCCTGAAAGCTGGAGGTGCCAGGCAATCTCCAAATGGAAAATGTGCCAGACTTCCACAGAAGAGGTGCCTGGGCAGAGCTACTACCTTTATCATAGCAGAGGTGGGAAAGAGGTCAGTGAATTAAGGTGTAAATAATACTGATGCCCTTGGTAGCTGTGGAGCAGGCCATGGCCTGGGGAAGCCAGACCTATAAACAACAAAATAAGGGAACGTATGCCACAAGATAGAATATGCTATCATCTAAGCATCTGAGATCACAGAGCTTAGAGGCCTTAAGTTTCCAGAAGAGTCAGGTAAAGCAGCAAGGACAGACCTTCCACAAGATTCTCCAGCTCTGTCATCTGTGGGGCAGAGACATCTACGGCAACGTTGCAAGTCAGACGTCTTCTTTCTAAATTAAACACAGCAGACTCATTTGGTAAATTGTGCTTCATTTCCTTTTTCAGTGGGTCACACTCTTACTTTTCTGTGCCAGGAAATACACAACTTGAAAATAAGACTATAAAACTCACAATTACAAACATTTTGAAGGACGCTCAGGAAAACTCCTCAAGCAACCAGCAGTTCCTGTTTTTAAGACTTTGTGTTTGGCACTACGTGTTAACTACACTGGAATTAAAATATAAATAAGTAAATAAATAAAGAGGCAAACAAACAAATAAATTCGTGTTTGGGACTGTGTTCCTCTCCTGTGCCGCAACCCAATGACACGGGTTGATCTACACCGTGCCGCAGTGGGTGGGAGGACTGAGGCTGCTCCTATAGACCTGAGCTTGAGGCCAGCCCCACCATTTACTTGAAAGGGGAACTTGGGCAGTTATACGGCTCCCCTCAGCCTCAGGTACTTCACCTGTTCTCTACTGCAGCTACAGACACAGAGCAAAGCAACACTAGGTCAGCACTGTCCAATAAATATATAATGTGAGCCACATGTGTGACTTAAAATTTTCTAGCGGTCACATTTTTTAATGAAATTTTCTAGTGGTCACACAAGGGAGCAGGAAAATCATCTAACATATCCAAAATATTACTGTTTCCATGCACAATACCAAAATTATTGACATACTTTACAATCTTTTAAAAATACATTTATGGGGCGCCTCGGTGGCTCAGTTGGTTGAGCGTCTGACTCTTGGTTTTGGCTCAGGTCCTGATCTCAAGGTATATAAGTCGGAGCCCCACGTCCGGCTCCGCGCTGACAGTGCGGAGCCTGCTTGGGATTCTCTCTCTCTCTCTCTCTCTCTCTCTCTCTCTCTGCTGTTCCCTCGCTCTCTCTCTCTCTCTCTCTCTCAAAATAAATAAATAAACTTAAAAAAAAAAAGGAATGCCCTTTAAAGTGGATGCATAACTTAAAAAAAATAAAAATAAAGAACAAAATAATAAAACACATCTTCAAAAGCCACTGCACATTTCATACTTACAGCACGTCGCCATTGGGACAGAACAGCTCACGTATACCATTTAGGGCTGGTTTCAGTTGAAAATCTAAATAACAATGACTTAGACAAATAAGATTTCCCTACTGTATATATGAGGTCTGAAGGTAAGCAGAGCAGGGTCAGGACAGCCACCCCGCAGTCATTGGGTCTCAGTCTTCTCCTAGTGTGTTCCTCCACCATCTTCAATACATAGCTTCCTATGTGGTCCAAGATGGCTGCTTGAGCATCGTTTATCACAACTGTATTCCAGCCAAGAAGGAAAGAAGGGTACCTGTTTTGAGAAGTTGCATCCAGCACTAATACTCATATCTCTGTAACAAGAACTTCAATCATTTGGCCATACTTAGCTATAGGGGAGATTGGGAACTGTAGTGTTTATTTCAGATAGCCAAGTATTCAGCTACACAAAGACAGGAGGATGGATGCTGTGGGGAAAGTAGCAACCCTTCCATAATACCAGTCTCATAAGACTGACGGAGAATTGAATAAGAGTACATAGTACAGATATTAGTATAACAGGAAAATTACATTAAAGTATGATTTTATTACTATGCTCTCACTCCATATCAAGCCCAGAAGAGTCACAGAATGAGCAAACATATGCTCAGTCCAAATACTGTTCATTTGATACATTCTAATGCTGCTAAAAGATAAAACAATTACTTTCTTAGGTCCTTGGATTTGGGGTGGTTTTAGATACTTTATCTTCATAAGGGCACATAAAAGGAAAAAAAAACTTGCATTATTTAAGCTCCATGAAAAATTGTTATGCTGAGTTAAGGGAAATGTGCTGAGCAAAATGCATATAAGTTTTTATTGGTCCCCAAAGACCTAAGTTAGTTGAGGCATTTGGTGAATTCTAAATACATCTCATCCCTAATTCAAAATGAACATTCAATGACATTCAAAATGGTTTTGTGAGACTAATGAAAGGGAGCCCTCTGATACGTCTGGTCTGTGATTTTAATGAAGATGTGTGTGGGTCAAAAACAAACATCAACAAAATTTTAAAGATAAAATTTTAAAAATCTAAGTAGATCTGCATTCATTAATTTGAGCCAATTAGGTTGACATCAGTCTGTTTAATTATCTATTCAGGCAGATTTCCTAATTAATTTTTAATGCTAAGGTGACTTCTCCTAGCTACCCTAATGTCTGTAGGTTATTCATCAACCTTCTGTATGGTGTGCACGCAGAATGCGGAGTAAGTTAACATTAGCCTAATTTACACAGAGTTAAAAAGGAAAACTTTGAAGCTATGGATCCACATTGGAGGAGGAAAGGGACCCTGGACTACGGGTTAGCAGATCTGGGTTCTGATCTGTTGCTGACTTTTCTGTAAAACCCTGTACCAGTCTCTTAACTTCTGTTGGTTCAATTGCCTCCTATGTAAAATAAACAAATCCAACCAGAAGTTTATGTCAGCATTCAATTTCTATGATTTTCTAAGAATCAAATAATTTGAGTTACATGTGTCACCGCTCCCTCCACCATTCAAGTAAAACTCACAACACTGTCATGTTCTACAATGTCTTTTCCCCTGTATATCTGGGGTCCTTCTCTTTTATCCTAAACACACTGTTTTCCCTTTCTCATACAAGGGAATCAGTGTACCTTCCTTCCAAGTTTATTTGAATATATTCCTTATGTGTAAATTTCCAGTGGAATCTTTTACACTTTAAGGATTGAGTGTAAATGACCTCTTTGGCAGATATTGAGGTCCCTGTAGAGGCATGAATGAGCACTTTGCTGGGAAGAAGGTCCATAGCCACTCTTTCTCAATGGGATATCCATAGAATCTAAAAACCTTAAGAATTCCTGAAAAAGAGCCCAGGCAAATGGAAGAACAAAAGGCAGCCGCACTCTGACAGAAATGGGAACAAAGACTATGAAAAATTCAAAGAGAAAAAGTTTCCATTATTTGGAAGCAGGAAGAACCCAGTGAGTTAGAAGGCTTGAAATCCATGACTTTAGAAAGAAGCTCTGGTTTCCTCCAAAATGCAGCTAAGGAAGCAGAAGTTAAACAAAGGTTTTGCAAAGGAGACTCCAAAAGGCAAAGTCCATCCAGTCCCTAGTCTGGAGGGAAAAAAAAAAAAAAAATCAATGCTCTTTCTGAACGAGGCCTAGGAGGTTAGAAAGAAGTTCAGATTTCTGTAGTTAAATCTTTGCACGTGGTTGAAAAAGCTAAATTCTGTTTCAATAACAAACAAGTAAAAACACTGTTTCCAAAGAGTGATTTCTATTGTATTGAGAACAAAGGGAGAAAAAGCAGGTTACTAAAGGGGAAGAAAGGTGTGAACTTAAGTCTGACTAAAAAGGAAAAGGAATGGAATGCATTTTCTGAGGCTGTTTCAATGAAAGTTCTGAGATGAACTTTAGAGGATTTCGACTAAGTCTTAGAATTTTGGCTGCTGAAACCACAAGCCCCAGATGACAGCTGCTCTGTTGGGTGCCAGGCAAACTGCCTCCAGGCAGCAAATGGGCTGGAGTCACCTGCTTTATTCCCCCAGGAAAGTACTTGAGATGGGGCCGGGGTAAGGATGGGGGGAAGGGAAGAGAAAGCACTGTAGAGCAAGTGGGGTTCCCAGTAAAACTGGAACAGAGAGCCTGTAGCTTCTATAACAAAATTACAAAATGTTTTGATACAAATTACCTGGCCGGTGTTTGTAGTTCAGGCTGGCCTGCTCCTCTGCCAGCACTGACAAAACCGGGTGAAACCCAAAGCCTGTTTTTCAGCATAATTTACAATTCTAAGCACAAGAAAACATTCTTCACAAAATAGGATTCTGGCCCTTGAAAATTTCAGACTCCAGGCTCTCCTGCCTGGGAAATAACACCTGGGATACAACATCCAATAGCTCATTTGCAATCGACTCAGGAGAAGCACAATGCATGTATGTTCAAAACGGGCCACAACGTCTAAGGATTCTGCTCTAACATCAATTTCTTCTCTGAAGCAAATACAATGTTTCTAAAACTTTCCTGACCAAGATAATAGCTAGTAAGAAGGGCCTACGTTTTTTGTTCTTGTTGTTTGTTTGTTTGTTTTTAGAAAAAATCATGTTAAATTCTAAATTCCTCTTTAAACAGGATTATCAAATCAGCAGAGGAATAAAATGTACTAAGCAATTTGGCCACCCAAGTGACATGATATAGAAGCCCATTTTGTAACATGAGTATTCAGTGTGGCACAAAACTTTCCTTATCATATTATTTCATCCTGCTTATCTCGTGTTCTTTCCCAGCAGGCACTAGCTTGTGTGGGGTTTCCAGCATTTTCTAGGGCTTGCTGCTCTCCGGCCTCCCATCTCTCACCTCACTCATAAAGTCCAAAGAAGATTTTCTACTTGGGTCTAATAACACACGAAAAGAAGACAAGATATTTCATTTAACAAACACATACAGAAATTTCTTTTTTAAAAAAATATTTATTTATTTTGAGAGAGAGAGAGAGAGTGCATAGGAGGGGCAAAGAGAAAGGGAGAGAATCCCAAGCAGGCTCCATGCTCTCAGCACAGAGCCATCTCACAAACCGTGAGATCATGACCTGAGCTTTCAACCAACTGAACCACCCAGGTGCCCCGTACAGAATTTTCTGTGTGTCAGCCATAAACATTATCACAGCACTTTACAAACATTAACCCATTTGATGCTTGAAATACTTCTGAGTTAGATTCTATTTCACCTCTATTTTACAGATGAGGATACTTATCATATAGCTAGAAAGAAGTAGATCCAGGATTTAAGTGAGTTTGTGAAATTAAACACTATACCATGCTAGCTTATGTAGTATTACAAAGGGGAATGAAGCAGAATTATCAAATAATACTAAGTACTTATATGTAAGCATTTATAAAAAATGGAGATTTAAAAAAGTTAATAAGTGTAGATTTTTTAAATGGAAGAAGGTTCCATGTTCATGTGGACAGGTTTTCATCATGGGTTTCTAAAATTACAGTTTAATTATAGTTTATGAAGCTCTATGGTATATGATATATACCATATATGTATATTATATATAGTATATATATATAACATATATATATAGTGTTACTCAACTGATACAAAGATAATCACCAGTCAAGTCTGTATATATCTTTAAATCATCAATTATATTTATTTCTCTGATTATAAAAGTAATAAATGTTCAGATATGGAAGATTCAGAAAAGCACATGGCAAAAAATAAAAATCACTCCTAATCCCACAATCTAGAAATCATCATCACTGATATTTGTATAGAGTGTCGTCTTCTTTCTATATGTATATTCATTGATTGATATATTGACTCAGCACTTATTAGATGGGTTCTTTGTGCCAAAGTGAGACCTTATTCAAAGAAAAATAAGTTATACTTTTTTTCAGTGTGTACTATATATTCTCTAAGAGTTGTAAAAGTCATAAAACCAATACATTAAGATTATAAAAGTATTTTTAGAGTATAAATAAATTCCCAGTGATACATATGCTAGAGCATTCTTAGAAATCCAAATATTCAGTCCAATTGAAGTCACAATGGTGAAAGGTTTCAAAAGATGATTTTGTCGTTATATTTTCTGCAGTACCCAAAAGCAGTTTTTGCATCAGTAGGATGAAAACAGTGCTTACTTTTGAACTTGTGCACAAAGTAATTGATATGACACATCCATTAATTCATGATTATTTTCTTAGTGAATTGGTTCTAAAGCGTCTCCAAGATAGGAAGGCACAAGACAACTAAAAAGAAATCTTGATTTATGACTGTTCTAATACCGTGTAGCATTTGTAAAGTAAACTGCATCCATAAAGCATGTTATAATTACTAATCACAAAACACCTTGCTGAGCTAGGAGCAGAAGAATTCTTTCATACAGGAGGAAAATTAACACTATAAATCAACATACTAGTTTGAAAATTTGCATGGTTACATGCTATGATTTCCAGCATCACAAGAGGCTGAAGGAAATCCTCAATTGAGAGTAGGCTCCTGGAGATGGTAGCTACTTTGTCACAGCTTCGAAGTCAGCTTCCTCTTGACGGTTCCAGTAATTCTGCCGTAGGGATTGTCTAATGGTAGCAAGACCTGTAGAAAAACCACATGGCAACTTCAGAAGCATTAAAATAGACCTCTCCTGTTTTCTATGAATCAATATTAAATCAAAACCAAAAACAACAACTCACTAAATAGGAAAAACGTATATGCACTAAAGTCAAGTTATTTGAAGCAGGGTAGTGCTTTATTTTTCTGGCAATAGTGGAGGGATGAGTTGATTGTCCAGAAAATTTAAGAGTGTTTGAAAGATTTTAATCACTGGGATATAAATGTTTCTCAAATACATTATCTATCTCTGCTTTTTAAACAGAATGTGGTGAACATAATTTGGTCTTTGCTTGAGAATTCACTTTGAACACCTATCAATGTCCAATGCGATCATACCACGCCTTCAGGAACATCTGAGGTCCTCAGGGCTGTTAGCCCAATACTAAGTGGTTTCAGACAGCTGTAAATTTAGAGATGTTCTGTCTTCCCACCCTGTCATTTGTCACTTCTCTGCTGTTGTCAGTGCGTCCTGACTCCCTGCTTCTCATGTGTTGCCCTCACTCTGTACACGCCTGCTGGCTGAGGGCCTGAGAGCAGCTCCCACCCTCCAACCCCAAAGCACAGACACAGAGTCAGGACAACTTGTGTGGCTTCTCAGGTGCCTTCACGCGAACCCCTGGCCCCAAGGATCTGGGCCTTCCCGTCTCGGGGCCCCCACGCAGGCTTCGGGTGGGAGCTGAGGAAGCTGCAAGTCTGACTTCTTGGATATAGGGACACACCTGGCAAGCCCTGTGACACATCTTTGAGCTGGGATCAGTGCAGGTCACAGGTGTTTGGGGGCCCTGAGGAGACCTCGTTTCTTTGCTGGTTCCTCAGCTGAGCACTGCTCCAGTCATGACCTTGACCCTTTTCTGTTTGGGGCCCATTTGTTGTACCTTTGGTCGACATGGCCAAGATTACTTTCAGGTCCCTCTCTTGCCCTTTAGACGGTAATTATTTTAAAGGGCGTTAATTCTAATTAATGGTATTCTGGTAATCGACATCCTTTCCTTCCAGTGACATAAACGATGCTGCCTCCCTGTTCAGTTGAATGAACAGTACCTGGGATCAATGTTGCTCTCGTCTGTGACTCACAGTTCTCTAGAAGCTATCCCAGGTGCCTAAGCCTTTGTTTCCCAGTGCTGTTCCCCAGCCTCCACCTACAGCTGTGGTAGCACAGCCTGATGGAGCCCATTAACATAATTTGCAGGACAGAAACAGGAATAGAGAAATCCTACCATTCTGAAAATGGCTCAAGAGGGGAAAGACAGTTCCAATCTCCCAGGACACACTACTTCAGGCTGTCTAGTCAGACACACTTGGTTTAACCTTCTGCCATGGCTTAAAACAAGTCAGGGTGTTTTTGCAAAACAAGGTTTCCTTTCAAAAAGTGCATTTCCTCGTCTGTCTTTCTTTCTTTTTCTCCTTCCTTCCTTCCTTCTTTCTTTCTTTCTTTCTTTCTTTCTTTCTTTCTTTCTTTCTTTCTTCCTTTCTTTCTGTTTATTTATTTTTGAAAGAGAGAGCATGCGAGTGAGGTAGGGGCAGAGAAGGAATCCCAAGCAGGCTCCATGCCATCAGTGCAGAGCTTCACAAACCATGGGATCGTGACCTGAGACAAAATCAAGGGTCAGATGTGTAACGACTGAGCCACCCAGGCACCCCCTCATCTTGCTTTCTATAATTACAGTTGGAAACAGTCTTTCTTCCTTTCTGTTTACATTTTCTGTTTATATGCTACTTAAATTGACTACTTAGTCAAAAGTTAAAGATGATGAAAGAAAAGGGAAATAGAATCTTTTTTTTTCTCTTTATTGCCTCATGATGGAAGAATAACAAAGCTGTGACCCTGTGCAGCACTTTCGAAGTACATCTCCGAGCTGTCTCCTCTGGCACACTCTGTTCTTTCTTTGTCTTTTAATCTCTCTAGCTTCCAACCCTCCTCCATAATCATTCATCCACCTCTAAGGCATTCCAGCCCCAGGTTTTGAAAGGCCCAGAATCTAAGAGGACTCTAATCAGTGGCAACTATAAATATTCCAAAAGCAACAGCTGTTAAGAGTTTGGGTTGGTGATATTATCATCCCAATTTTATAAAGACAGGTAAGGGTGCAGGGGTAGGAGGGTAGACGTTCTTTAAATAGTTTTAAAGTTCTCTTACCTCTTCTTTGTTGATCAATCCCATTTTGGACATGTCAATATTAAAGTAGTGAATGTTTGGCAGGCTGATTTCCATATCTTCTATCTGGAATCCAAAGGAATATGGATCACATTGGGCAACTGTGAATCTATCTCTCTGTCACTCCTCCCCAGTAACCCAACTGCCCGTGAGTCCATTACTCAAGTTCCACCTCCGTCTCTGAGACACTTTCTGATGTTCCTCTACTGCGTGACACAGTTGTCTCCTGCTAGTCCCATTATTAGATGGTGGACGCATTCTTTCCCCCTCCAAGTACAAAATCGGTTTTCAGAAAAGTAAGCGTTCCTTGGGTCAGAAAACAGTGAGAACTTCAGGATATTAACTGGCCTCCTGGTGGTGGCCAGTCAACCTCCTAAATTCTTCCTCAGTCTGTTTCCTCCTCTCTAGCCTATCCTGAACATTTACAGACCCTGGGGTAAGAGTACAATTGGAGGCCCACATGCCAGATGTTTAAGGTTATGAATCAGGCAAGCAACATTTTGGTTTTTTTGCAGGGAGGGAGGAGAGGGAGAGGGAGAGGATCCCAAGCGGGCTCTGCACTGTTCGTGCAGAGCTCTATGTGGGGCTCAAACTCATGAACCATGAGATCATGACCTAAGCCACAACCAGGAGTCTGGCCTTTAACCAACTGAGCCACCCAAATGCCCCCAAGCAAGAAATTTTTAAGTGAAATATGTTCTATCCTTTTTACTTGACAAATATACCTTCATAACAGCCTGGAAAGCCAGAACCTAATTGAAATTTCTCTGACTGCTTGCAATGCAGGATGTTGTAGTGTGGGAAGAGCCAGACCCCAGCCCCTGGCCCATCCCTTCCTCTCTTTTGGCCTCATGTGGACATGCTAGCTTGAGTGTTTGTAAGCAGTTTCCACCCTTTTGCCCACTCGCAGGCCCAAGGGTATACACACTGATGGCATGATCTGCCTCCAGAGGGTGGATCTGGGGAAGAGGTTTGCGCAGGTTCTAAAAGTGGTCTCAGGGTTCTTTGGGCAGTTAATTCTGGGGTGCAGGTATCCAGAGAAACTGTAAAGGGATGTGTGCCCCTGTGAAGGATTTGTTGCCTTGGCCCCACTGACTCTTCATCCAGTGGAGAAAGGACAGCCAGAAAACATCCTGGAAAGTTCCACGTCATGGCAGGATCCCTCTTGCCCATGTCTAAGACTGGTACTCTTTTTCTCCACCCATCATGGCTTTACTTACTTCAGACCCTCTTTGCCAGATTTCTGCCTCCCAATACCCTCCCTGCAGGTCTCCTCATCTGTGGTCTGCTGTCCTTTTAATTTACCACCCTTCTTTTAAAGTGATCTTTCTAGAGTGCAAATTCAGTAGTGCTACACCTTGGTTAAACCCCTCCGTGGCTCCTAAGAGCTTTGAAAATAAAATACAGACTATAAACAAGCCCACAAAGATCCTCCTGGTCTGATCTCTGCCTCATCCTTAGGCACATGGAAAGATGTTCATTCCTGGCACTTCACATATGCCAAAACCTCAACAGCAAATGATTATTCCATGCTGCTCCTGTCTTATACCTACCATGCTCCCTCACCCTTGAGTGTGAACTCAGATAACCAACCCCTACTTGACCCTTAAGACTCAACTCAAACACCTCTCCCTCCATAAAGCCTGGCTGGCCCAATCTTCCATACCTGAGTTAGGTGCCTTTCTCTGTATTTCTATAATGCTTTATGCTTTACTGGATCGTTAGTTTACTTATTGTCTTCTTTTACCAAATGATGAACACTTTAAGGGTAGGCACACTGTCTAATTTATCTTTGTATTCTTCATCTGCTGACAGAGATATAATAACTACTCAATAACATCAGATGGATGGATGGATGGATGGAATCTGTCTGCATCTATCCTTCATTCTCCGGCTACCCTGAAACATAGACTCTTGGCCGAATTATCCCTCCTTCAAGGCATTTGAGTGTCCTGATATGAGGCTTAAATTGTGGCAGGTTGTAAGGACCCAAAGAATTTTCGACTAACTAAAGAACTACAGCAGTGGCCCATGTTTTCAGGTTGGACAGATTTTTCCATTTTTTGCTCTCTTCTCACTTGCTATAACAAGCTTTTGAACAACAACAGATGTCATTTTTCATGTGTCTTCCACTGTCTTATTTTAACTCTCAACTCTTCTGTCAGCGCTGACAGGAGACACAACAAGTTCTCTCAGTCTTCAGAATGGCAAGTGACAAAACATACCTCAGGAACCCGGCTCAAAGAGTGCACCTGGATGTCATAGAGGGTCTTCTGGACAGAGGGCGAGTACTCGCCTTTGTCATAGGGTCCAGCAAATTTCTCCAGGACAATATCCCGAACAGTATCCCTAAAACACAGAAAAAACAACTAAGGACTCATAGGGTGGCCTTTTAGGAGTGCATTATAAAGCTAAGAAGCGGTGACCTTCTCTCCCTGCAGTAAACAATTTTATTGCTGGTTTTAGAACAGATTAATATCGGGGCGCCTGGGTGGCTCAGTCAGTTAAGCGGCCGACTTCGGCTCGGGTCATGATCTCGCGGTCCGTGAGTTCAAGCCCCGCGTCAGGCTCTGTGCTGACAGCTCAGAGCCTGGAGCCTGTTTCCGATTCTGTGTCTCCCTCTCTCTCTGACCCTCCCCCGTTCATGCTGTGTCTCTCTCAGTCTCAAAAATAAATAAATGTTAAGAAAAAATTAAAAAAAAAAAGAAGAGATTAATATCTGGTAATGCCCCCTAAAAAACACCTCACTTCCCCCTTTTTTTACCCACACATGTGCATGCATGCACACACACACACACACACACACACACACACACACCCTATTCAACAAAGGTATTGAGTGTCACTAGGCTATCTTCATCATCTGGAACTAGGGCCCACCGGGCATTCCAGGGTAAATCTCCATCACATTTGATGAGCTTATGAAGAGGACCTCCAAATACTCCAACCCTCTTACTGCTCAGACTGGCCAGTTCCTTGAATTATTATGTTTTTAGGGGTTTTGTTCTGTGCCAGGCTCTGTGCTTTGGGTTTTATGTGATTGCTTCATTGAATTCTCTCAATATCCTGAGGCAGGTGCTATTATTATCCCCAGTTTAGACGTGAGGAATCTTGAAAGTTATATGATCCACACTAAGTTCCTTTCCTGAGTGGGTGGCCCAGCTAAGACCCTGACTCTGCCATGTTCAATTTTGTGCTCTAACAGAAATACATCAGCCTGCTGCCAATGGGGAACACGCGGGAAAAAGAAGATTGAGGTGAAGTTCTCTGTAAGTATTTTCAGACACATCACATAATAAAAGGAGTAGAGCAGAACTATACCACTGGGAAGAAGCTACCAGGGGGCAGATACTAGCTCATCAGAAAGTAGTAGATTCTAGCAATGAGAACTTCAGCAGAGGAATGAGATGCCTGGTCAAAAAGCAAACTCAGAGTCCAGAGGCCTAATTCCTGTTTGCCAAGGATATTATAATGATAGGCGTACCTTTACGTTGTTAACACATTTATCATTTATAAACTGCTTCTGTAAACATCATCTCATTTCGAGTTTAGCCCAGAGTGACCAACTGTCCCAGTTTGCCTACCAATCAAAGGGTTTTCCAGGGCGTGGGACTTTTCAGTGTTAAAATCAGAAAAGTCCTTGAAAAATTGGGATGCGTTGGTCACCCTCATTTAGGCCTCTCTGTACCTACCGTGAGGTAGTAAAGCCGAATATCATTATCCTCACCTGATATGGTGGTTCTTAAAGTGTGGTTCCTGGTCCAGCAGCAGCAGCAGCAGCTGGGAGTTTATTAGAGGTGCAAGTTCTCAGGCCCCACCCCAGGCCTACAGAATCAGAGCCTCTGGAGTTATGTCCAGTAATCTGCCTTCTACTAAGCCCCCCAGGGAATTCTGACACACAGTAAATGTTTGAGAACTACTGATATAATCGATGAAAAACCAAAAGGTCAGGGAATTTAGGTGGTCCGTTCAAGGTCACTTTAGCTAATAGCAGCTAAGATTTCCACGTAGGTTTAGTAACGGGAAGAGAGCATAGCCAGCGCCAGGCCTTAGCACACACTCCTACCAGGTAGTATCAAAGTCCACGTCTCTGTACTGATGATAGCGCCACTTGCAGTACACTTGGGTGGCAAAACACCTGTCCTTCACCTCGGGGAGGGTGGTGAACTGGTCCTTGATGAATCCTTCAAATCCAGACTGGGTCGTTTTCAAGACCTTGAGGTCTTTGATTCCAGAATGAATGACTGGAGGTCCTGTTTCAAGTAAAAAGGTAAGAGGCTCTGAGGTCATGGATAAAATAGTGTCTTCTTATTGGACAGCTAGCTCTGAGCATCCTGGTCACTAAACCATGGTGCACCGTTGAACAAAGAGCTACCTTACTACCCATGTTGTCTGTCTCCCTGTCTCCTCTGAAGTTATGAGGGTGGTGTGCCTATCTCTCTATCTGGATTCCACGACTCCCTGCCTTTCTCCTGCCCTGGCAGAACTTAAAGTCAAAGACTAAACCTCTGTCTTGTGTTGAAACCCACAGAAATGAATACCTTCCTCTCAGCTCCAGGTACAAATGACGTCTAGGCCAAATACTTTCTCCTTGTTGGGCTCCACTTCGCTCAATATATAATCATGATGAAATTAGTGAGTAAGCTCCCCCAGAGCAGTTCTTCTGTTTGCTACTCTGACTCCCTTTACAGGATGGGAGAGGGTTAGTCCTCGTGTTGATCATCTACACTGGCTGATGGCTCCAACTATCATCAGATCCTCAGTTTTCTTGTGTTTATGAGCTCACTGAAACCAGAAAACTTCATGAATGAGTAGCATTGTGGACCTGGCCCAGCCTAAATAGAGACTGGGACGATGAGGCAGTGACCCACCCATAGGGCATAGATATGCCTAGGGGAATACCCATAAAGGCTTTTGGTTTTTGGCTGAAGGAGAAGGAAAGTTGGTTCATAGAGACCTGGGGGAAAGAGGGCAGAGCTGGCAAAAATAGAGGGGATGATATGGTTCTCCTGCAGTCCTTGACATCACCCCATGTGGCAAATGGGGAAGGTGGAGGGATGATAGGCATAATCTGAAGAAGATATTTACTTGTCTGCCAGGCAGTTCTCGCTCAGGGCCCAGGTGACAGATGGGGGAGAGAGTGAGGGGAAGATTCTCTCTTTTTCTATGTGAAACACACTCTGGCAGTTTGGTGAAGCCTGGCTAGAACAGGGCACCAGGTGTCATATTGGGAAGACCCAGGGTAGAATGTTCTGTAGAGAGCATCATTCTTCACAAAGCGCAGGGACAACTAGCACAGCCAGTGCTGAGCAGAGCCAGTGAAGCAGTATTGTACCCAATGGGTGCAAACGTCTCCCTGAACACGTGTGAAACAGACCTCCCGACTGTCAGGAAGTGGGAGAATTTGGCTGGTGAGAGTTTGGTGGTGAGAGAACTATAAGGCCAGGAAAATTCAAGAATTAACATCACCATTCCCTTATTTGTATGTGCAGGCTGATGAGGCTGGAGGTTCAAGGAGTGCTTGGGTACAAACCACCAGTAGCATAGTGCCATGACAGGATGACTAAAGTCATCTCTTTAAAGCTTTGAAGTTAGTCCTGATTAAGATCTATCCTTCTTGGCCTGTTTAGTATATAACTCAAGGGCCAGAGGCATCAGGCATCTATGTTGTACATGGTCTTAGTTGAAGAACAAGAATATAACTCATGATCCTCAATTAAAATCCAGGGAAGCTCTTAATAATCCAATAGTTTACATCATCTATGTGGCTTCAACTGCTGTGGCTAACTCAGGAGCTGTGGAGCTTCGTAAGTAGGTAAACAATGACCACATTTTGATATTTTCCCAGCCACAAGTGTACATCTACCAAAGAGAGCAATGGCCAGTGGTTTGTAGTAGATCTGCTGATTAAATAAGGTGTTCTTATCAGAGTGCTCCAGGATAATGTGTCAACTAAAATGGTATTTAACATTTTGAAGTCCTCTTTGGAAACTATATCTGAAGAAGGACCAAGAGAGACACCAGCAACGCCTAATGCTTTAAGTTGCCTTCGTTTATTGGATTCTGGATGTGTGAAGACATGATGCTGCAAAATCAGCATTTCTAAATGCTGTATAGAGCTGACCCAAGTGAGGCTAAGCTTAAAATACAAGAGAATTGCAGAAACAATCAATAAGTGTCTATTGAATGAATGAGTGAATGCATGCAACAAGATTGATTCACATCAAAGAATCAGTATTTCACAGCTTAGTCTCTTTTTCTTTTAGACAGTTCTCCTCCACTCATCTTTAGCATTTCCCTTCTTGATCACCCCCACCCAAATATAATACACAGCATGGCAGGGGAAGGGGAGGACATCAACATTAGCTGAAGACTTCCTGATGATCAGCATGCATTTAGTTGCTGCCTTTTTCAATCATTATCTTACTTAATCCTCAAATTCTATTAACTATTTTTTTAATGTTTATTTATTTTGAGAGAGGGGGGAGGGGCAGAGAGAGAGGGAAACAGAGAAACCCAAGCAGCCTCTGCAGGGCTCAAACTCATGAACTGCGAGATCATGACCTGAGCCCAAATCAAGAGCCGGCTGCTTAACCAACTGGGCAACCCAGGCGTCCCTCTATTAAATAGTCTTATATAGGAGACTTTCAACCATTTGCCCATAGTCACATGGCTAGAAACTGGCAGGAGTGGAATTTGAACTCAGCACTTCATTATCTCCTCCTTTTTGGATACTTCCCCATCCCCATGATGTTTTCTCCTTCCTTTAACTCTGTCTTCCCATTTCTTTACAGTTTCTTTCCAGGAGACAAGAAGGTTGCCATCTTCCCTTCCATAGTATTTTTTGAGAGCCTCAGACAGAGCCCCAGCCTGAAAAATACCATCTCCACTAACCTGAAATGGAAACCGAAGCATCATTTTTAGAAATGGCCCCTAGGTATCTTAAAAACTTTTTATTCCTTAAACATTTCCTATTAAAATACGAAGACCCCATAAAGGAGTGACTTCTGAAGCCTTTATAAACTAATATAATCTATTTCCAACAGTAATCCCTTCTAGAAAAAAACCCTATAGAAATGAAATAAGGAGTTTGCAATATGGAATGAGGTTAGAACAAGCAGGGTTCGTGGAGGGGGAATAAAGAGAAAGTGAATGAGAACCAGAGGCAAATTTTACCTATTTCATTGTTTCCTACATAGCACTATATTGTCATCAGCATCCACATAAGCCAATAAGATTTTGGCTCTTCCAATGGTCTTAATCATAAAAGGATTTCTGGATGCATTGATGCACAGTGGTTGAGACCACAGCCTTGCAACTCAAGATTTCCTGAATTCTAATCTCAGTGTTCTCAGGGCCTCTCCTCCCCTATTTTATGAGCATTATTCCCCTCAGAACATTACTTAACCCCTCTTTACCTTGAGTTTCTCATCTTGCAAACAGAGATGATCACCAATTTGATAGATGTCGGAGATAACGTCCATGAAGGACTTAGTAGAATGGCTGCCCCACAGAAAATCCTTTATAAAAGGTATGACCATGAGGTTGTGATAATTGGCTTTTTCCTATCAACTTTAACTACTGTGAATATTTCTCATGTTTCACAAAGGCTCATTGGGTTCTGCAAACCACTTCTGACCTGCCGTCTCTATCCACCTCCAGCTCTGGGATGAGATTTATTGCCCTCTGGGGAGTGTCAGTTCTGCTAGGCAACTTTTTAAATGTCTATTTTCTTGCTAGCATCTGAAAATGAAGAAAGAAGTTGCATTTTTATTTTTTAACATTTATGTATTTTTGAGACAGAGAGAGACAGAGCATGAATGGGGGAGGGTCAGAGAGACAGAGGGAGACACAGAATCCGAAACAGGCTCCAGGCTCTGAGCTGTCAGCACAGAGCCCGACGCGGGGCTTGAACTCACGAACCGCAAGATCATGACCTGAGCCGAAGTCGGCCGCTTAACCGACTGAGCCACCCAGGCGCCCCAGAAGTTGCATTTTTAAATGTGTGTTGGCCTCAGTTTCACATAGAATAAAATGTTTTATGCTCCCAACGACAATTAACTATGGCCACAGTTTGGGCAGAACATAAACCATCTACTCTGGTGCGCTCATTGTTCTATGAAGAACAACAACAACAAAAACCCTATTCTCTTTTAATATGATTTGCCCCCCCCCCCCCCCCGGCACACATTAGACACTCTGGATGAAATCGAAGAGCTTATTTTATCTTCCCTGTTGGCGGTGCCCCAGCTTTCTGAACACTGGTACGAACCTGAGCCTTTCAGAATCATGGACCCATCGACTAAAAAGTACAGTGGCTTACGCACTCTGAAAACAACTTCAGCTTAGACTGGCAGAATTATTTCAACCAAAAGGACTGTCCTTTTCTAGGTTATTTGTCACGAAACCACTTAATCAGCTTTTTTTTTTTTTTTGCCTTTATGCCATGGTTATAGGGTAATGCAAAAGGAAGATTTTCACATTTTACTTTGCTAGAACATAATCTTTGCTAGCTTTTAGTGTCCTCCTACACACTTAACAGATTGTGGTTTATCTCTCAGAGAAGCATACATCCTACCCTTTAGCTCTCTAAGGGGAAGAAACTCACTGTGAATTAATAGAAAATAAGCCCAATTCCTTACCTACGCATCAGGTGTCACAAAGCACAAAGCTTTATTGAGCCAAGGGAAAAAAAAAATCCTGTCATGAACAGGATAATTGCTTCCATGTTTAACACCTCCAAAAAGGACACAAATAGCTAAAAGGAGGATATTTTAAAACCATATTAAATCATTCTAGTAGAAAACCTCAAACTTGTAAAGTGCTAGAAAAAGTGAAAACTAAATATCATTTGCCTTTGGGAGTCCCTTTCACTCATGCGGGGAGAGTGAAAGGTCCCTCCATGCCATTCTGGAAGGGGAAAGATGGCATCAGCCATGTGGGAGGAAGTTAACTGGGCTTTTGTACAGCAAGGTTGTGGTTGAGGTGAGTTTAAAGGACTTGTGTTTACCAAAAACTCTTCTTTTGGAGAAACTGAAGAGTGCTTCAGTTTGACACCACAAAGGGCACACACAGGACATCGAAAAGGTCTTGGGTCTCCCCCTTCCTCCATCTCGCTTTTTCCACCTGCCCAGCTTGATGCCTCTGAAATTACTGTCCTCCAGGACCTCAATTTCATCACTTTTTTTCCCCTTAAAACCACCTCCTATGCCCCCCTGGTCTCCATGTCAATAGATCTTTTTTTTTTTTACTACCAGAAGACAATATCTCTTAGTTGAGATGTGTTTTCCATCTACCATCTACTTGGCTCTGTTTTTGCTGAATTTTTTTCTTTTTAAAAAAATTTTTTTTTAAATATTTATTTTTGAGAGACGCAGTGACAGAGTGAGAGCAGGGGAGAGGCAGAAAGAGAGGGAGACACAGAATCCAAAGCAGGCTCCAGGCTCTGGGCTATCAGCACAGAGCCCGACATGGGGCTTGAACTCACGAACTGTGAGATCATGACCTGAGCTGAAGCCGGGCGCTTAACCGACTGAGCCACCCAGGTGCCCCAGATGAATTTCTATACTCAGTGGCAGATTGGGAGGAATTTGATTCTTACAGAATTGTGGGTTATAATTCAAATAAGGCAGAGGTTTGGGGGGACCATTTAGTCCAAATTAGTGACTCAACCATCCCAGTGATTTCAAGACTCAGCTATGCTTGTAGTTTAGGGAGACACACGGAAGAAAGAGCTTGGAAGAGCCAGTCTCCTTAGAACACCCAAACTAACAACTTGCATCACATGGACAGCCTAGCTCTTCTCTCAGAGTTTGGCAAGTCACAAACATAACTACAGTCCTCATCCCTTTGCGTGAAAAAATTCGTCTCTCCCTTCCAGATTCTCCCATGGAACTAACAGACTTTGAAACAGGCAAAAGTACACTTAATGATGTAGCTTTCAAATATCCACTAAAAAAAGAGTATAATGGGAGTTTTACAGCAATTCTCAGGGTCTAAAATGGTGCTCGAGATTCAGTAGGCTTTCTATAAATGTTTGTTCAATTGATAAGAAAGAATCCAGTCTGTCAGTTACATATCCTGCTGGGAAAAGTCCCTATTGGGAGCCACCTGGCTAAATGTGTGATTAAGTACATGTGTTAACAGGGCAGAATTCTCACCAACTAACTAGCCCCTCATCAAAAGCATTGCTTACAGGTTTGTAACAGTCTTTGACACGCGAATTGGGGCTTGTGTGTGTGTGTGTGTGTGTGTGTAATGATTACTTTCTTCAGTTAAGCCTATGCAAGGGCACTTCTTATGGCAATGCCTGTACATTGACTTACCTCACAATATCTGCAGTTTTAGCTTTTGGATAAAAAGCAAATGAAGAATTAAATTTTGCTCTCCTAAGATCATAGATCTTTACTCTCCAAACAGGGACAGAGTGCAAATGTCATCTTTATATACACAACACTAGAATATACACACACTCATATACATGTACACACATATACTGCATACGCTTAAGGCAATAGATGCTTCTTCTGCTCCCTGATCCCTGCCATCCCCACATGATATCAGAGAGACTCTGGATTCTAGATGTGTCAAGCTGGAGCTTCTGGGAACACAGCCACAACAACTGCAGTATGCTGAGGCTTTGTGGCTCTCTGCAGAAAGAAAAAGCTTTGGTTTTACTATGGTGACTAGTTTTTCCATTCTGTAGCAAACAGGTGACTAGAATTCAGGCTGATGATAGCTCCTGGTAATTCCTGGAAAGAACAAGGGTATGAAGAGTGGCTTGTATTCTTCTTATGATCAGCAGAGCCCTATACTCTGCCACTCCACAGGGCCCTGCTAAAATATTCTTGTGGAAGTCACCAGTGATCCATTTACCAAACTGCACACTTACTGTTCCACTTTCTTTTAATCTAGACTTCTGAACCTTCCCATAGCAAAGACTGCTTGCCATTTACTAAATCTATTTCTTCTTCCTCCTAGGTACCTGGTTAGACTACATTTCCCAGCTTCCATTGCAGTTGGGTGGGGCTGAGAGGTTAGGTTCCTTCCCAGAGAAGTGTGGTGCTCTATTCTCAGGCCTGGTGTTATGCTGGAGGGGGTTTGTCTCCTCCTTTTGCTCCTCCAAGCTCTTTTCCTCTCCTGGTTGTCTGGTAAGGGGATCTATTCTCAAGGTGACCCAAAAAAAGTAAGGATAAAAATGTTAGGTTGCATCAACCTGGGTTCCTGAGTAACTTCTTGGAGCAGAACATTACCTCAACACAAGTGCACACAAACACACACATACACACACACACACACACACACACACACTGAACTGGACTTTTACAAAAAGCAGTGAACTTCTTGTATGGAGCCACTGCATAGGATCCTGTGCGTTATGCATCCTGTTATCACAATAACTATCCCTGATTTCTTAATTTATTTTTTCTTTTGCCTCCACAACACCACTCTCTCCAATCTTCCTTCTATCTCTCTGACCTTTCTTCTAATTTTTTGAACTGCCCAACCTGTAAACTGAGGAATTTCCCTTGGGACCTGTCACTTTCCTCTTCTCGCTTCACATGTTTTTCTGGAATGGCTCTTTCTTGCCCACAGCCTTACCTACCATCAGTCTGTTGATGGTCTGCAAATCTATTTCTATCTCTTATTCCCCCAAATCACCAGCTTCCCCCTGAACACTTTCTAATCATACGTGTTCTCCTTAGCCAACTCCCCCAAGCCCTCGACTTTAGGGCAACTTTCTTCTCTCCAAGCTCCACCCCTATCCAATCACTCAGACTCATTCAGTACCCTTCAGAAATGCCTCACATAATGCCCTCCTCCACCTCTGCAGTCATTCTCTCCATCTCTACTTCTCACTGCCTTAGATCTGACTCCATCATTTCTCCATCTCTGCAACAAGTTTCTAAATGTCTCTCTACTGCCTGTTTCTGCAGCCAGATCACCATAACCTTCATCAGAATTACTGAACAGGACACACACACACACACACACACATACACACACACACCTACCTTTCCTGGGTCTCTATTGCCATCCTAAATAATAACAATCGTATCTATCATTTAAGGGGGCGCCTGGGTGGCGCAGTCGGTTAAGCGTCCGACTTCAGCCAGGTCACGATCTCGCGGTCCGGGAGTTCGAGCCCCGCGTCGGGCTCTGGGCTGATGGCTCAGAGCCTGGAGCCTGTTTCCGATTCTGTGTCTCCCTCTCTCTCTGCCCCTCCCCCGGTCAAGCTCTGTCTCTCTCTGTCCCAAAAATAAATAAACGTTGAAAAAAAAAATTTTTTTTTTTAAAATAAAAAAATTAAAAAAAATAAAAAAAATAAGGAATGCTTTCTATGTGCCAGGTCCTGTGCTAAAATGCTCTATATTAATATTTATCTCCTTTAATTCTCTGGGAAATTAAGGTGGACACTGTTATCCTCATCTTACAAATGAAAACCACTGAAGAAGCATAAGTAACTCACAGTCACAAAGTTATTAAGTAATGGAGCTCAAATTCAAATACGGTATAGTCTGATCCCAATACGTATGGTTTACTGCCATGTAAAACTACTTCCAAATTATACTCATCTTGTTAGTATGGTACATGAGGCCCTTCAAAATCCAGCCCAAACCAACCTCTTCACATACATCTTGGCTCCTTACACTCTAAGAACTAGACCTTCGAACTTGCTACTGTTCCTCAAATGCTTTGCCCTTTCAACACTAAAATCATTTGTCCAGGATGGTGGTTGGCATAAGGCAGATATCCAAATTATGTTAGTTTCCCTCTTCCACTTCTTCATGGCTCCTACCTAGATACATTCTGTCTCTTCCACCTGTAATTTTCTTTCCTCTTCTGTGCCCAGCATATTCTGAATCATTTTTCAAAAGTCAACTGAAATATATCCTCCTCCCCTGTCAAGCTTTCCAGACTCTTCCTAGGAAGACAATTTTTTGCACCTCTTTGCTTCCCTAGCATAACTTTGATGCCCTCGTTGCAGTTTTTAGCCCTTTTATTGCAATAAATCTTTTTATAAGTCTATCTCCTACTATTCATCTACTGCAAACTCACTAGGGCCAGGGAAAGTCTTACTCAACTCTGAATTTACAGCCCTAGGCTACATAAAAAGCCCTCAAAATCCAATTGTTGAATGAATAGTATTTCAACATGTTCTTATTCATTAATTAGCTCTCCCAAAATAGAATTCTAGACCTTATCTAGAACTATTATTTTACAGACTTGAAAGTTGAAAGAGGAATATGCTATGCTAAATGTTGCGAAATCACTTAAAAATGGTTTAGAGCTAGGCTAATCAATATGGTAGCCACTAGCCATGTGTGGCTCTTAAGCACTTGGAATATGGCAAATGTGAATTGAGATGCCCTGTAAATATAAAATATGCACAGGATTTCAAACATTTAACTTTTTAAAAAAGAATGTGAAATATTACATTAGTAATTTATTTTTATTACATACTTAAGGTGTATTGTAACTATATCAGATTAAATAGAATATATTATTAAAAGTAATTTATTTTTTGCATTCCTAAAGTGACTGCTAGAAAATTTTTAAATTACATACGTGGCTTGCATTACATTTCTGATGGACTATGCCAGCTTAGAGTTTATAATTTTACAAACATGATGTGATTTGAGAAGGAAAACACTGACCTGGGGAGTTAGGGAAACTTTCTTTCTCTTTCTCCCCCAAAGTCACATTCAGAAGGAAGGAAGGAAAGAAAGAAAGAAAGAAAGAAAGAAAGAAAGAAAGAAAGAAAGAAAGAAAGAAAGAAAGAAAGAAAGAAAGAAAGATGGAAGGAAGGAAAGAAAGAAAGAAAGAAAGAAAGAAAGAAAGAAAGAAAAAGAAAGAAAGAAAAAGAGAAAGATGGAAGGAAGGAAGGAAGGAAGGAAGGAAGGAAGGAAGGAAAAGTAAGTTTTATTTTAACTAACAAACAGCTCCATCAGCAAGTTAATATATATGACTACACATTTGGGGGATTAAGAAATCATTATCTTTTCAACTTAATATAACAACTAGTTATTCAGTCTCCTTTATATGGCAAAAATTACATAACTGTTAATCAAACACCAAGACGTCCCTGGCTGTGCCTAGAATTTAATACAGATAGCAAAAAATATTAAGTAACAGCTAATACACTAGAACTGTCTGAGGAAGGGCTTTATCCAATAGAACTCAGAATGAGAAGAGACTTCTATTTTATTAAGTTTATAATGTTTCTATGTTTAAGAGATGCTACCTCAAATTCTTACTGAAGAGAGCTAGAGAAGAAAGAGGAGATACAGAAAAGAAAAGGAATGGAAGAGAAGAGGAAAAGAGAGGAGAAGAAAGAGAAGAATGATTGAAAAGGAAAAAAGTTCAGAGTCCACACTCTCCATTTATAATGATCATGAAAGTTCATTTTTTATTAGGATGGAGACCTTTCTACCACATTTGGCTCCACAGTTCCTAGAGGTCCTCTGGCCAGTTATTGCCCCGCCCTGACAATCCTAACCAAACAGTGGAAGACAAGCTTTGGGAATTTTGATATTTGCTAAGTTCAATCCTCAGTACTAATAAGGTCCCTATTGTAATTATGCTCCGTGGTTAAGTTTTAAATTTCTTAGTGAACACAAAGAATTACAGAATTGTCATTGCTATTTAAATGAGGTTCCTTCTATAGTAATTATAATAATATCAGTGGTCTTATTATTATGAAAATAAAATGTCAGGGAAACGTGATTGTTATTTACTATTTCCTATAAAGGTAATGATAATTAGTAGCATGGTATAGTACAAAAAGTACTGGTCAGAACATTCAGAGATTTGGGGTTTTGTCAGCCCAGGCCTTTTTTTTCCCCCTCACCTCTGAATCAGGTAATAAAAATGATCTACCTCACTCAACCCCTAGATTTCTGGCAAAATGTATTATTTATTTTTTATGTTTTTACGATAAAGGAGGAGATTGTTTTTAAATATACTCCAGAGTCACAGTGCTCATTCCCATCTCAGATTTAAATGCCTTCAAAATCCTCAACAGTTTTCCTCGATATTAACAAACGGAATTGTTTGGAAGAAAAAAAATATTGAAATTGCTATTGTAGAATCAAAGCATGAAAAATACTTTCTTACCACTCCTCATCTGTTCCACCTCACAGAAGTGCGTTCCAGTGGGAGTGTGAATAAATGCATGGACATGCTTAACTCCATTCTGAAAATTAGGGACAAAAAATCGTTTCCAGTAAAATTTCAGCATATGTCATAAAGCCAATTTCTTTAATTAAACCGAGAGCACAAATAACTGAGCAAACCTTTTCAAGACGCTTCCAGGGGACTTCTTCCACGTAGACTTGAGCTCGGATGACATGGTCAAAAGAGGAAAGGAAATGTTCACAGATGCTCATTGCAAAAGTTTCTATGCTTTTGATCTGTAAAGTGAAACAAAATGCTAGTGATCAGAAATACCTGCCCCACTTAGAAATAATTTTTAAATATCCACGGAGTTCTCTTTCCTGTTCAAATCCTTTTCAGAATCAGAGAAATACACATTTTGAAAGAACCATGAGACATGAATTGGTCCTTATCCCAAATTTTCGTAAGGTCTCCTAAATGTAGTTAATACAGCACCATTACCGGGGTGAGACTACCCTGTTTTTAAAAGAAACCTGTTTTGCAGGAAGAAATGTGTCAATCAATGGATGAGCACAAGAAAACTTAACATTTAGATTCTCCTTTCGGTGAGCTCAGTCATCACCCACGCCAACGACAATACTACAGTGGACTCCAAAACACTCTGGTGTCTCTATGAGGTTGCCAAATGGGCCTCCCAGTTTCCCAGGGGAAAACATTAACACAGGGCCACTTCTGCTTCCTTGCTTTGCAAACAGACCTTCGATTGACTATCCCTCACTCCCACCCCCATGAAGCAGCTCCCTACTTCCACACAAATTCTTCATAATAATCTCTAGACAATGCGTTATGGTCTTAGCAGAGTCTACAGATGATTTATGGCTTGCCTAAGGTGGACTATTTGTACAGGTTTCCCCAGGATAGTTCTGTTTTATGCCTGTTGTCCCAGAATAATTATTTAGCATCTTATTTCACTCTCAGAAGTGTCCTAGTTTGGAAAACAAAAATACTAACTCAAAAAGATATATGCACCCCATGTTCATTGCAAAATATGGAAAATATGGAAACAACTTAAGTATCCTGTCAGTGGATAAATGCATAAAGAAAATGTAATATATATTGGTAATATACATAATGGTGTACATATTTATTTATATGGTGTGTGTATATATATATATAGTGTGCGTGTGTGTGTGTATAAATATATATATATATAATGTATATTCATCTAAAAAGGAGTGAATCTTGACATTTGTGGTAACACAGATCATAGATGAACTTTGATGGGATTATGCTAAGAGAAATAAGTCAAGAAAAGACGAACACCATATGTTCTCACTTATATGTGGAATCTAAACAAAACAAAAACAAACAAACAAAATCAAGTTCATAGATACAGAGAACCGATTGGTGGTTGCCAGGAGAGAGGAGATAGGCAAAGTGGGTGAAGGGAGTCAAAACAAACTTCCAGTTATAAAATTAGTAATCATGGGGATGTAATATACAAGACAGGAAATACAGTTAATAATACTGTATTATGTATTTGAAAGTAGCTAAGAGACAACTCTTAAAATTTCTGATGACAAGAAATAAAAATTTATTTCACCATATACACAAATATCAAACCATCATGTTGTGCACCTGAAATACAAAGTTGTATGCCAATTATATCTCAATTTAAAAAAACAAAAGAAAAAAAAGTGCCACCTTGTTTTAGATAAGAAATTATATGGCCACTCTATCTACAATGAATGAATTTGAAATGTCTTTAAGATCCAGGTCCATTCCTTCACTTTTCTGCATCTCTCACATAGTACAGGAAATATGAGAATCTGTGTTACCTGGCCCTCTTTTGTAGTGCAGTACCGTAGCCTATTTTCAATTTATTTTTTTACGAGAGCAATGCCTTTTTCTATAGCCATGTTTGTGCATGCTGGGCCACTCTGAATAGCAAGAAAAAGGTTCGGGGTGGAGCTAGGCCTTGCAGAAATTATATTTCAATTAGTTGGTTCATTTCATGCATTCTGAGTGTGGATTTCATGCAAAAGCATGAGAAAAGAAACTTTCTAGTCTACATTTCTTGTCTTTTTAGACTTCTTTGCAAAAAGAAAAATCATCTTGAGTTTCCCAGAAATCTGCTGGAGGTCCGACACAGCTTCCCTCACACTTAAACTAGAAGTTGAAGTGCTAAAATATCAGATACTATCAGCTCCAAGGCTCTCTTGAAGAATACAGCTACCAACATATATGGATACTAAGTGGTCATGCAGTTGAGAACATTAGGAAGCCATTAAAAATTGGACCAATAGATTTCAAAATATATCTTATCCTCAAGATTTTCTTCTATAGTAACACCAGGAAGAGAAATGGTACTTTCTTCTATAAATGTACACCATTCTAAAAGAAAAAAAAAAATAGGTAACAGGAATCAAAGAAATGCATGACAAAAAATGTGTAAAAATTCTATTCTGAAATCCTCCCAGGGCTTTGATTTGCCAATGATCCTAATTAAGAGAGAACATGTAAATTTGTCAGATAGGATTCTCTTCCTAAAAGATGTAGTAAGTTGAGAACCAAAAAAAGCAAAGAAATGAGATTAAGAGGGGAAAAAAAGAAAAAAGCTTTTCTGTAAGGCTGAGAATTTTAGAATCCAAAAGAAAAAGAATTAGTGGCCCAAATGTAAAAATAGGGTTAGAAAGTAAAGGGAACTTGCAGTAAGCAAGTGATATACTCATGTTATAGTTTAGTGAATTCTGCATCAAGATAGGTAACAACATAGGGGTGCCTGGGTTGCTCAGTCAGTTAAGTGTCTGGCTTTGACTCAGGTCATAATCTTGTTTGGTGATTTCGAGCCCCACATTGGTCTCTGTGCCGACAGCTCAGAGTCTGGAGCTTGCTTCAGATTCCGTGCCTCCCTCTCTCTCTGTTCTGCCCCTACACGCACTCTGTCTCTCTCTCTCAAAAATAAATAAACATTAAAAAAAATTTTTTTTAAAGACAGGCAGCATCTAAGAATGATACATACCCCTTTAAATTTTGCCAAGACGTGAACTGTGTTCTTGATGGTGTCTGTGGGGATGATGTCTGAATTATCTCCATGCAGATAATCTTTTTTGGAGCTCAGAGTAAGTTGCACTGAAGTTGCCACCTCTTTAATGCTGTGATATTTCCCATCTCGCTGAATATGGAGAACTTTTACCATATCCTTCCCATAGCCGGTTCGGACAAACTCCACCTCCTCACTCTGCAATGAAAAAACACTGTCATCGTATTGAAGAAAGATACATGAAAACAAAAAGTCACCTGCAAGTTCTTCAAGCCTTGATTTAATCGTATAATTATAACAGGTGAGCGTTAAGAGTATTCATGAAAGCAAGACCCTATCCTACCTTTGAAGAAAAACGGGAACTTTTATGGAGAAAAGAAAATTGCAAGAATCATATGAAAATATATCAAACTCGCCTGAAGACAGACAGGTAGATGGCTTTCTTGATAATATTAAGTAATAATAATAATAGTAACAGTATCTCCTGGACCAAACTATTTACTCTGTTTTATTTAATAACTGCTAACTGAATCCTTGGAACAGCTCTGAACTAATATTGTTCCCATTTCACAGAGGGAGAACCTGAGGTTCAGAGTGTAAGTGACTAGCTCTACTTCACACAGCGAGTAAAGGATAGAGCCAACAATTCATACTCAGATCCGTGGGCTCCAAAGTTTATTCTCCTAACCACTATGCAGACTGCCATTCTTCTACAAAAATGTGTGACTATGTTAACTGAAAATAATTATATCCTGTTTTTTTTTTTTTTATACAGAGTGATATGCTAGAGAAAATGCCCTATGATCACTAAAAAAAATTTGAAAATTGCTTCCCCTTCTTGCTGCCGGGAAGAAGAGTAATTAGTGACAGGGTCCAGATTCCCTTCAGGAGTGCAGAGCCAGGCCATCTGGCTGCAGGAAAAGCTATGCTTTTAGCAAACAGACACTTAATAAAAGCCTGGTGATTGACTCATTAGTGCCCTTATTTGGAGCTGGCGCTCTCACGAGCAAATACATCCATCTCCACTGCTAGGATTCGTAAGATTTGTCCCTGGGCTTTACTGGTGTTTGAAAGAAGAGGCAAGCATCAAAATTGAACATTAAGATGATAATGCAGAAAGTGACAAAAATAAAAGTAAATGAAAAACAACATGCAGTGAGAGTCTGGGGAGGGTCACAAAGAAGGAACCTCACCTGCTAATTGCACATAGGCTACCTAAAAATTTGTTTACATAAAGCATCACCAGATCCTCTGGGAGGAGTTGTAAAATACTAGCCAACATTAGAAATTATTGTTATGTTCTAAAGGAAAGTGGAAGATATGGGAGGTTGTCTTCAGTCTTGGGGACACAGCATTCCTGGTAGGGCATGCTCCTGATTTAAGGGACAACTCTTGGAAAGGCCCCTTAAAAGCCTCTGACCCAGTTTTGGAGGGACTCATCTTCTAGGAAAGGATCAATGAGAAAACTCAAAGAGCAGACTTAGAGGATCTTAATAAGAACTATACCACTGATGGGGAAAGAGTCACTGCTTGTGGTTGCAGGGGCTTTGGAATCAGACCACGTTCAAACTCTATCTTGCCATCTACAGCTTTGTGGCTTGCAACAAATACTTTGTTGGCTCTGAGTCCTTAGTTTCCCCAGCTGTACAAATGGAGATAACCACCCCTACTTGTAGGAGTTGCTGGTGAAAGGCCTGACTCAGTTCCTAGTACCTAGCTGCGGTGAGGTCAACCCCAGCAAAAGTGGCCACGTCAGGCCTGGCTGTGGGCACAGCCCCAGCAGAGACAGTAGATGGGACTTTGAGTAAAGGCACCGGTTTTTAGAGTAGAGAGCACTGCTGGCAGCAGTCAGAGGAAGACTGTGACGTGTCTTTTGAGCCACAAGGAATTCCACCTGGGGGAGGAAGGCACTTGGCTGGCTGGGGGCCCCTGGATGGCATGAACGAGGATCCAGAACCAAAGGTCTCCAAGATTGTCCATCAGCCCCGGGATACACATGAATATTACTTCTCAGTCCTATCCACTGTCATTAAATACCTAAGCTATGGTAGCTCGGTCTGTGAAAGCAAGTGGTTCCTGCATGGCACATAGATTCAGGGGCACCTGGGTGGCTCTGTCGGTTGAGCGCCTGAGTTTGGATCAGGTCATGATCTCACGGTTTGTGAGTTCGAGCCCTACATAGGGCTCACTGCTGTCAGTACAGAGCCAATTTGAATCCTCTCTTCCCTTCCCCTGCTGGCTCTCTCTCTCTCTCAAACACAAATAAGCATTTTTTTTTTAAAGAAAGATTCAGTGACAGCCACCCTTCAGATCCCTAACTTTGCTCTCATCTTGCCACAGCCTGTTTCAAACTCTGCTTCAGCTATCCTGAGCTGATTGTACTTGCCCAGGACTCGGCAGCCTTTCTCTGCCTGTAGGCTTTGAATATGCTATTCCTTCTTTCCTGAACACCCTTTCTCTTCCTTCTGCCCAACTACCGACCCCTTCTGTCACCTGCCTAACTTCTTCTAGTCATCCTTCAGGTCTCAGATGCCACTTCTCCTTCGGGGAATCAGCCAGCCCGCCCTTCAAGGTCTGGTGCCCCTTCTGTATGCCCTGGCAATACTGTTATCGCCTTATCACAGTCTTTATCATATTATATTGCAATTGCCTCATCATGTGTTTGATTTGTCCAAAAATGGGAAATTATGAAAGCAGGAACAATTCTCAGTTGTCACGGCAACCCCAGTGCTCAGCACAGTGCCTAGAACACAAATAGGTGCTTAATAAACGCGTTGCGAACGAATGAATGGTGCACCCCCACCTCCACCTCTTGCGTGGTGACACGGAATAGTTCAAGAAACACCCAAAAGATTTCAATACAGGAATTGCCACTTCAGCTCAAACCCCAATCAGGAAGTTCCTCTTCTGGGGAAAGCGGGGAAGGCGCCATCTGCCGTCTGATCACCACGGCCTGGAGATCACAGGCACAGCGGACTGGAGAACAAAGGCCCAGGAAGGACCAAACTGAGTGTAGAGAGAGTCAGCCATGCGGCACAAAGTGCTCACCCTGCTTAACAAGACAGAGCACTCCGCACAGCGCAGCCCTCCCGGAGTTTCTGCACGAGGTACACAGGAGAGGTCAGCACTCCTCAGCAAGCTCCTGACCGGAGCAGAGCTTGAGTCGTTACACTTGCTGGGCAGTAAGTCAGAAGAAAAAGGACATCACCATGAGGATGGAGCAGAAGGGAACAAGAACGGTGTGGGACGCCCGGAAGTCTCTTGGTAGGACCCGACAGAACAGATAACGGTCCAGACCAGAAATGAGGCTGTCCCCCCCATTAAGACTCCCCCCAGTTCTGTAGTCCAAGAAATCGGAAGTAGGTGCCAGAACTGTGTCCTGTATAAAGCACAGTATGGTGCAGAGATCCATGTGCATGATAGCTGCACAATGAGATACCATGAAAGGTCACTCTCATCTGGAGGGTTGGCAGGTGGCTGAGAGGGTAGGCTCTGGGCTCTGGAATGAGGCAGCACAGGTGTGAGTGAGTCTTTGTTCTGCCACCTATTAGCTCTGTACTTGGAGGTCAATGCCTCCATCTATAAAATGGGTATAAGAGTAGTGCCCACTCTCAGGATTGCTGTGAGGATAACATGAGGAAAAAGAAAAAGCACTCAGAATAGTGCCTGACAAATAGTAAGTGTTTAATAAATGTTAGCCATCATTATCATTGATAAATAATAACTAGATGTCAAATTTTGCATCAAAGGGTCCTTCCAATCACTGTTGCAGAGAAATCCCCAGGTTACACACCAATCCAGAAAGACCGCTGCTAGTATAAGGCGTCCTTCTGACTTCATACTTCGGTTGTCCTTCTTTGGGCTTGTGTGGCTTCAGGAAACAAAGTCGCAAAAGGAAACTCAATTTCCCAGAGTAAAACTCTGGATAGAACATCAGAAGGAATACATCTTTACCAGGCTCTATAAAAGAAAACTCCCTTTTTCTTAGACATGTCTTGAAAGATAAGGGGATGGAAATCATTACTTATCTGCAAGTAAGACTGGAGAGAACTCTCAGAGATTTTAAATTAATCTTATTTTTCACTTCTGTAATGAGCTAGTGAGTGTTCTCTTATCTGCAGGACATGGTGAAAGTGCTAGTGGTTATCGCTACAGGACGAGAGGTTCTTAGCCAGGAATCTGGTAACTTCTAGAAGGTCCAGTGGATAGGTTTGAGGTGGAAAATATTAAGGAAGATTTAAAAAAAATTTTTTTTGTAAGTTCAAATTTTATTTTTTTAAGTTTATTTTTATTATTTATTTTGTGAAAGCGAGTAGGGGAGCGGCAAAGAGAGAAAGGGAGAGACAACCCCAAGCAGGTTCCGCGCTGTCAGCACCGAGCCCCACGCGAACCGTGACATCATGACCTGAGCTGAAATCAACAGTCGAACGCCTGACTGACTGGGCCACCCAAGTACCCCATGTAAATTTAAATTTTAAAATGACTAGCATTTTCTCTTAAGTCTTTGAAGAGCTTCGGTAAGCCTCGTGTCTTCCCTCCATAACGGAGAGAAATGTGGAAGTGGTACAGCTATTTAGACCCTATCACACAGGCATAAAAATCAACTCCGTTGCAGCGTGTCCGGATGGAAGAACTGTGCAGGGAGACAAGCCTCCCTCTCTGTCTTTGGAATGTGCTGGAGAAGTTCTTCCAATTCTGTGCCCAGGTTTTTCCTTTGCCTGACGCTTTCTTGGGCATTCATGAACAAAAAGCTTTCAGAGAAAGATGCTGAACTAATGTGAGAAAAAGAAACACTCGTCCGAACCATTTTAATATCGCTTTGGTGGATCTTAACAATACGTGAGGATAAGAACAATAACGGTGAATCATAACCTTAGAAGCAGCTGGTATTTTTCTGGCTGCCTCAGATCTACTCAATGTCAGATGGAAAAATATTGATATCTAGCAGAAAATGTCATGTTGCTTTAAGCTGCAGAATGGCTTATTTTTGCTAGCAAGGGGGTATGACTCTAAAAGGATTTGTCAAGCAGATGCTTCAGAAACAGTCTAACAAGTCATATGCATAATGATGGTAGAAAGAAGGTGACCTGTTACCTAATGAAGAATCCATTTACAGGTGCTTAGTTATTTTCATACTTCTGCCTATTACAAAGGAAGAGAAACTCATCACTAAATGTCAGAGGCAATGCTAATTTTCTTGCCGGCCTCTCCACAGCACCAATAGCCTTAGGGCTGGGAACTGAAACAGGGAAACCCCTCAGGAGCCTCTCGGATTGGGGGCAGGAAATTCCACAGCAAAGAAGTAATGGAGACCTCCAAGAATGCAGTTGGAAGAAAATTTTACTGAAATGCACACATTGAAAGATAATGTCTTTCCAAATGTGTAAGTCTTGAAAATAAAAACAACCATTTAGTGAGGGTTTCATATATGTCAGGAACTTTGCATGTATTATTCCCTCTAGTCCTTTGTAAGAACCTGTGAAGTGGATATTTTGATCCAAGTTTGACCGCGGGAGATATGAGGGTTAGGTGTCCTGCCAAGGTCAACTGTTACTAGGTGACAGAGGTAGGAAAGGAGAGCCCAGTCCATTTGCTGCCAAATGACACGCTCTTTCCCACCACAAGCAGCATCCCTATACCCGCTTGATGGTTAGCCCACTCTTTAGAGAAAGAAGGGAACCATTCTGATCCCAACAGGAGAGAAATGGCCATGTTACTGCAGAAACTTGAATTCCTATGCCATTTTTTAAATTCTACTCATTGGAATCTACATTATCTTATCTACTCCACACACACACACACACACACACACACACCAAACAAACAAACAAAAATCCCTGCAATTTAAGAGGAAGAACGCTATTTTATTTTTTAAAAAAATTTTTTTCAACGTTTATTTATTTTTGGGACAGAGAGAGACAGAGCATGAACGGGGGAGGGGCAGAGAGAGAGGGAGACACAGAATCTGAAACAGGCTCCAGGCTCTGAGCCATCGGGCCAGAGCCTGACGCGGGGCTCGAACTCCCGGACCGCGAGATCGTGACCTGGCTGAAGTCGGACGCTTAACCGACTGCGCCACCCAGGCACCCCGAAGAATGCTATTTTAAAAGAAACTAAGTCAGAGATGGTAAGTGAGCTTCCCAAAGCCACATAGCTAACAGGCAGGCTGGTACAGTGGAAAAAGAGCCCTTCTGAGACTGAAGAGCCTTATTCTGCTTACTCTGTACCAGGCTGAACTTACCCAATGCCCAGAGGTACCCCCTGCCCAAACCACCACTTTTTCTGGAACTTTAGTCATTTGTTAAAATTACAGGGGAATTCTAAGCTCACATGGACTCTGTGGGTATGGCAAGGCTGTTCACATTGCAAAGTACGGGGAGAATGAAAGGCTGACTGCCCTTTGGGGCAGAATGAAAATTCAGCTTGGTGTCTTCAATAACAAGACGCTACCTTTGAGTCAAACACTGACTTTTATCTGGGTAAGGACTACTGCAAACATGAGCGATATAAGTTTATTTGTGGTCTTTAAAACCACATCGCCAAAGGACCCTTTTTAGTCCATCTGCAAAGATAAAGAAATAACTGTGCCACAGAAGAAAAGGAAACAAGGTGGGAAGAATGAGCATTTAATAAGCATTAGTCATGTGCCACAGGCTATGCACACAGTATCTCACTGAATCCTGAGAGCATATGCTATGAAAGTACAGATCACGAGCCACCTTTAGAAAAGGAAGTTGATACTGTTGAGGTTAAGTAGTTTGGCGTGAGGTTAACTACATGGCGTGTAAGAGGTAGGGCCAGGCATGGAACCCAGGTCTGCCTGATTATTTTCACTATACCCAGCTGCCTCCTTGACAAAACATTATAATAACGTTCTTTAAAATGGGATTTTACCTACCTACATACTCATTTTTATTTATTTATCTGATTAGATTTAATTCATCCTAAATTCCACATAACCCCAAAATAGAAATCTCTGAAATCTTTTTCATTTAATCCATTCATTCATCTATACTTATCCAGCCACTTCTAGGTGATAAGCACCATGGTAAGTGCTAGAGATACAATAGCAAACCAGTCAGACATTGTTCTGCCCTGATACAGGGCATTATACACTAGATAGGGGTTATACACTAGAACAAACTTTCTCAGTAAAGAATCAAAAACTTGGTATTTTAGGCTTTGCGGGCCATATGGTCTCTTGCGGGCCATATGGTTGCAACTGCTCAACTCTGCCATTATAGCAGAAATAGTTATACGTAATACATCAGTGAATGGGTGTCACTGTGTTCCAATAAAACTTTATAGAAACAGGCAGTGGGCCAGATTTGGCTGACCCTCGCTCTTGAGAGGAAGACTCAGAAAAGTAACCAAGTAATTAGAATACATTGTAATAATTGCTCTAATTGAACAAATACAGCAAAGTCTGGGATACCTAAACCAGATTAAGAGAGATCAAAGATAGTTTCCAGGAGGGACTGGCATCCATAGAGCTATGAAGGATGAGTAGGAATTAACAAAATAAAATTTTCTGACCCTCTTCCTTTAATTCTACTTACAGCTTCCTTTAACAACATTTTTCATGAACAATTCTTTGTTTTACAAATGCCTGAATCATGTTGCTTGTCTCATCGATTTTCATCAAAATAATTCAAGTCCCCTCCCCTTCCTCCTGCAACAAGAGTATCAACTTTTTCCTTCGGTTTTTCACATTCTAGATTTTATCCAGTATCTGAAGTGGTCTTGTAAAAGTTTGAACATTAAGGTAAAGAGATAGACTCTCTGGCATGTAAATCACACCTCAAAAAGCTATTGAAAATAACTAAACACAGCCGGCAGCCTGACTTCCAGAAGTCCTCACAGGATGACTAAACTTTGATGAAGCCAGCATAGACCAGGGTGTGGAAAAACCCAACTTAATCTCAATCTCAAAAAGTTCTTACAGATAAAGCTTCAAAGAATACGAATTCACAGCCAAAAATAAAAAAAGCACACAGGGTAGCTTTCAAGGTGTCATGAGAGAGAGCTGCAGAAACAACAGACAGTGAAGTGTGACCTGCAAAGGCTCTAGATACTGGAATCATCAAACACAAAATATAAAATAATATCTTTAATACCTTTACAGAAATAAAAAGAGAAGACTGAGCATATCTCCTTTTTAAAAAACGTTTATTTATTTCGAGAGAAAGGGAACACAAGCAGGGGAGGGGCAGAGAGAGAGGAAGAGAGAGAGAGAGAGAGGAAGAGAGAGAGAGAGAGAGAGAGGAAGAGAGAGAGAGAGAAAAAGAGAGAATCCCAAGCAGGCTCCATGCTGTCAGCACAGAGCCCTATATGGGGCTGGAACTCACAAACTGTGAGATCATGACTGAGCCGAAACCAAGAGCCAGACGCTTAACCAACTGAGCCACCCAGGCGCCCCTGAGCATAGCTCCTTCTTGAGACAAGGGTGTACCTTCCCTTGAGCAAAAAACAAGAGACCAGAAAAAAGACTAAGTAAATTTGAAGGAAAAAAAAAAAAAAGCAAAGAACTTCTTAATGCATTAATAAGTGCATTAAGGAACAGATTTAACACAACTGAAGAAATAATTAGATATTTGAAAGAGATAGATTAAGTAACAGATTAATGTTGCCTAAGAGAGAACTTGAGAACCGAAAGATAGATAGATCCAAATAAAGAATCAGGATTAATGAAGACACTGGAAACAGAATATATGCAAGAGACATAGAATGTACCAGGACAATATGACAAGAGAGAATGTGGAAGAGGCACAATTTCAAAGAGATCGGGACTGAGATTTTCCAGAATTACTAGATGAATGAATACAAACCTTCAACTATAAAATAAGAAGCCTATTACCAAGTGAAGAACTCTACCTTGTTCACTACACTGGGCCAACTTATAATGAAGGGATTTTCTGCTATTTTTAGAGGTAATCATGTCGTGAAGGTATATGTGGTATTTTTGTAATCTTATGCTCCTCGGGCTTCAAAAGAGGGTAACGTGAAAACCATTCTATCCTGTTTGCATTTTCTCCGTCCACCAAATTCAGTTTCTTTCCATAACAGTACTTTGCCATTTTTAGTGAAAGTCAAGACATACTGGAATCTAGGCTTTAGGGTAATGTTGAAATCCTTGGAGCCCCTCAGTACAGCTTTTGATACCTGGTGATTGCATAATAAAGCTTGTTGACTGACAATCGGCGCCATCAGGTCAGCGACAAGGAGAGATAAGAAGAAAGCTTCCTGAAAGTTACATCTGAAACAAAGTAACCTAACAGCATTTTTCCAGACTTTGAAATAAAATTGGATTTAGCAAATAGCATCCCAATACAGATGTCCCCCAACCACAGGAAGGGCTCAGGTTATAGTAAAAACAATCTTAGCTATTATTTGTGGATCATTTACTTTTGGCCAGGCACTGTGCTAAGCATACAATGAGGAGAAAATAGGAATTACTTTATATCCTATTCAACAAAGGTTCTTTAGTCTACATAACTGAAAACACGTTGCTTATCTTCTCTAAATGCATCAATAAATCCTAAGCCTCATGTACTTAGTTATTATCATTGTAATACCAAAAGCTATCACAAGATAAAAATAACTTTATTTCATTTTAACTTAGAAAAATAAACCTCATGCTATGAAAATTTTTAAAAATTGATGAAAAGTTTGCAGTTGCTGAAATCTTTTTTTCTGAACGCAATAAAAACATATATAAAACAAAATGATACTCATGGAGGAATGTTCAGAAAAAAAATGTTGTTTTGTTTTGTTTTGTTTTGTTTTTTTCTAACTTGATTGTTTGCAAACCTGGCAGATAAGGTACAGCCTTGGCTCAGAGCAGCAAGCCTCAAAGTTTCGAGTGCACTGGCATCATCACAAACTTTATAAAAAATGTAGATTCCTAAGCCCAACTGGGAGAATTCTGAGTTAGCAGGTTTGGGCTAAGACCCAGAATTCTGCCCCTTTTGCAAGCACCACAGGAAAATGTGGGTACATGGTCCAGACACCCCAAACAAAACTCTGTCTTAGGAGAAATAGAGCCTCAGGCCCTCCCTTTCCTACGAACCTTGAATCCTGAACAATTCGAGTTCAACACAGAAGTGATCTGAGTTGCAAGATGCCAGTTTGGTGTGGGTCCCTAAGTGACTGGTCTGGATCCATAATCCAAGGGGTAGATCAGAGCTATCCTTCTGGTAAAGTGCTCCTAATTATGAGAGCATCTTTAAGAAGTGAGTCAAAAGCATCATACACTTAAGGAAATCCTTTTCATATGCCTGTCTCCTCCCTCCCCTCCTGTAAAAAGAGAATGGTCTCACCTTTTTATAGTCATTGTGGTAATAGGCCATTTTCTCTTGGCTTTCAACTTCAAATTTAGTTTCAAGAGTGAGAAAGAATAGTTTGGGCAAAACAGATGTTTGTAACATTTTTTATTTGACCTGAAGGGTGAGCGGTCAATATGTTTACCCGATTGCATTACAACCAATTGGACACCAAGGCCTCTCAAAAGTAGAGCACCAAGTTGAATGGCTAAAACCAGAGGTGGAGGCAATACGTAAACATCTTTTGTAGAATACAATTAAATTGCTCTTTAAGGCAACCCTTTGAAGTCCACTTTAGGAAAAGTTTACTTAAGATTGAGAATATTAGAAGTGACAGATCCTAATTTTTGCTAAGACTTAAGGTTTTGTCATTTCTGCTTAATGTGTGAACTGCAAGCATTTGCTTTCACTCATAGAGAGGCTAATCGTGAGGGGAAAACATGAAATACATTTAATTCAACCTCTACTTATCACCATGGAGTTTCCCTGCCCACCGAACTTCATAGTACATGATGTTCCCTCAGAAGAGTTAACTGTATATCCCATTTTTCTCGCTGGGACTTTTGATGACTTTGCAAACTAGTCAGCACAAAGGCATCCGGAGTCACGCTGGCATGTTGTGACAGAATCACACAATTACATGAGGTTCGCCCCATTCTGAAAATGCCCGAACAGCGAACAGCAGAGGCAAACGGAAACAAAACATCAGAGCCAGCACAGCCTGAGCGAGACCTGAAACTCAGACTCCTCGTCCGGGGGGCAAGTTTCCTGCTGTGGTGTGGAATATAGGTGGCAGATAAAAAAAAGAAATGACAGCCAGACTTCTAAGAACAGCCCTTCCTTTGCTCTTCTTCGCCCTCTTTGGGGTCCTGGAGCCGACAACAATATCGTGCAGAAATGAAGAAGGCAAAGCCGTGGATTGGTAGGTAAATGAAATGGAAGGATTTGTGCATGCAAATAGAAAGCCAGAGTATGGGAGGCAAACTGGCTCACTGTAAAGTTCCACAAGGAGTCTTCCCCCTCCCTCTCCCTTCTAAAAAGAAGGGAAATTAAAGTACATGCATGGACCAAATATCCAGAGAGGTCCTGAGTGAAGGAACTTCCACCTGAGAAAGCTGCCAAGCAGTGCCTGGTGGACCTGATTCGCTTCTCCCAGCGGGCCAAGGCCGGTGGCCCCAGATGTGGGGGGCCAGTTGGCAGGTTCCTTTCATTGCATTGCGCCTTCCCTAACGGGACCCTTCCAACATCCTTTCAGAGATTTGCAAAGGAGAGAAGGCAGATTGCTTTTTTTCTGACATGGGACGTTGTGCCTCTCCTTCTGAGAATGAGAAAGAGGGCTTGATCGAACACAGCAGTGTTTGGTTAACCTTGTTTATTAGGGCAGCACAGGAGCACAGGAGTGGGTGGTAGGTCCTTGGCCTCCTTCACGCTGTGGAAGAGACTCAACACAGCATTGCATTATGGTTATGGATTCTTCTACCGCTTTGATCGCTTTTTCACTCTTTAATTAGGGTGTTTAGGTTGAGCATTATGATTGGCATCAAGCTTTGTGTAAACTTCAGGCTTGAGAACACAGAGACACTCAGTCTCTCAGCAGTTACTGAGCTCATGCCAGGCCCTGTGCTGAGGTTTGAAAATACAAATATGAATGAAACATAGCACTTGCCCTCAAGGAGCTCAATTATGTGGTGAGGGTATAGATGGGACCTCTAGGGAGCATGAGCCCCCAAGCTAGTTTTGAGCTAAGTTTTAAGAACAATTATGAGCTGGTTAGATTTTTTTTAATGTTTATTTATTTTTGAGAGAGAGAGACAGCAAGCAGGGGAGGAGCAGAGGGAGAGGGACAGAGGATCCCAAGAAGGCTCTGCACTGACAGCAGAGGGCCCAATGCGGGGCTCAAACTCACAAACGGTGAGATCATGATCTGATCCTAAGTCGGATGGTTAACCGACTGAGCCACCCAGGCACCCCGTGAGCTGGTTAGAAAAACAAGGCAGATGCAAGGGCATCGCAAGCCAATGAGGGAGCAATGGGGAGGTACAGAGGCAAAAAGCAGTGGAGAAGGTTCAAGAACAGTGTTGCTGGTGCTTCAGGAGAATGGTGGGAGATGGCAGGAGGTAAGCTCAGTGAGCAGTGAGGGCCAGGTCATGAAGGGCTTTGTGTGTTGGGCTACAGCGTCTGAATTTGACTGTCAAAGGGAGCTACCGAAGACCTTCCAGCAGGGATGTGACGTAGTCAGATTTGTATTTTAGAAAGCTCACCGGTGGTACGGTGAAGGCCAACTGCATGGAGACCAGTCTAGAGTCATGGACTCACCAGGACTTTTGCAGCATTAGAGATGAGATGATGTGTGGACCTCATCAGTTTAAAGTTTAAAGACGCGGTAGTAGAAATAAAGAGGAAGGAACACTCTGGGAAAACTCGGTAACAGATGGGCTGAGGGTCGTAGGAGAGAGGGAGAAGTTAAGAAAGACTTTCAGATTGCTGGCTTCTCTGACTGCGTGGATGTGTTCCCCGTCTGCAGGAGAAGAGCAGAGTTGGAGCGAAATATTATAAACTTGGTTTCAAAAATATGGAGTTGGAAGTCTCTGGGATATCACTGCATTTAGGCTTATCTGGACCTCAGCATAGAGGTGTGGGCTACAAACAGATTGAGGAAACTTCAGAAGATAACTGGAAATGGTTACTCAAGAAAAATGTTTAAAAGCACTAGTTTTCGGGGCGCCTGGGTGGCGCAGTCGGTTAAGCGTCCGACTTCAGCCAGGTCACGATCTCGCGGTCCGTGAGTTCGAGCCCCGCGTCGGGCTCTGGGCTGATGGCTCAGAGCCTGGAGCCTGTTTCCAATTCTGTGTCTCCCTCTCTCTGCCCCTCCCTCATTCATGCTCTGTCTCTCTCTGTCCCAAAAATAAATAAACGTTAAAAAAAATTAAAAAAAAAAATAAAAGCACTAGTTTTCAACTGATACGCCGTGACACTGATGGTTCTCAAACCCTTCACTGGTGAGCGACCAAATTGCGATCAATACATAACATTTGTTTTTTGCTGCAAATGAATGGACACATTACTCAGCAATACCCGTCAGAGAGAATGTTGAGCTGAGCAGACGGGGAGGCACAGTCTCGAGCTGCTACAACTCACTGTGAGAGTAAAAGGGCAGAGCAACATCAGGTCGGCACCAAAGAATAATTTTATGTTTCCTGCCACATGTGAGGACCCTGTTCTGAGAGTAAGAACGCATGCACAGGGCAGGAAAGAGCTCGTGTAAATAAATGGAAGCATAAGAGTGAATAGAACCAAGTGAATAACATGAAGCGTTCACGGGCAGTGTGAGATGTCATCGTGTGGTCATAGTGAATGCATTAGACTGTTTGCCTCCCTGTGGGTATTTGATGGTTCATTGTGGGATTTTTGCTATTAGAGAGTATTTGGCAAGACCCGGGTGATTTTGCCCTCTGGGGACTTTCAACATTGTCTGGAAACAGTTTTGATTGGCATAGCTGAGGAGGACTACTGTCATCTGATAGGTAGAGGCCAGGGATGCTGCAATGCACAGGACAGCCCCCACAACAAAGAATGATCTGGCCTGAAATGTGACTAGAGCACATTTGAGAAGCCCCGGGGTTACATGATCCAAGAGTGCCTCCCTGCCATACGGGCCCAACCGCCTCCCCTCCCTGTGAGATACGCAAAGAAGATATACAAGGAGATAATAGTAAGGACAACAAAATGCTTGCTTAACGAGCTGGTCTTGGCCCTGAATCCTCAATGCAGAGCGGTCTGAAAAACTGAGTTAAAGAACGTGGCCTAGGCCAGAGACTCAAGGGAGCCTCTGTCTACTCTGAAAGCCAAACCCAAATCTCGGACCCAGCCAGCCAACTGCAAAGAGATGAGCGTGCCAAGCACTTGGGGCAGAAGAGAAAAACACATCCAAGGCCTTTCCAGTCCAGGCCTGGGCTTCGTCTCTCCCCAGTGCAGCCATATGGCATGTGGAAACAAAAGAGAGCCACTGTCAACCTACATGGGCTTCCACAACAGGGACCCTACCCACCCTAGGCCAGTTGATGTCTTAGGACACGTCCAGTCAGAGTCACATTCCTTTCTGGGAAGGAGAAAAATAAGGGCGAGAAAAGAGACAGAAATCCTGAGCAAATCCCTTTCCTTAGACCTAGGGAACATAAGTAAAATGATATAGTTAGACGCTTAATACAGTGGCTGTCACCAGAGAAGCTGTCAATAAGTGTTAGTAATTCATAATTATTTCCTTTGTTAGGTTTGCCTTTTATAAGTTACCTAAAAGGCAAGACAAGGAAAGCAGACAGACGGGGTTAGAGTACCTATACCTAGACTCTGCAACCAGGAGCTGGAGGAGGAGTAAGCAACTAATGAATACCACCAACAGTGTGTTGGGAAGGACATTACAACAGCTCTATGAAGCATATGCATCCGAGGTATGTTACAGTTTATCATTCATCTGAATCACATAAAATGCATAAACAGAATCTAAAGCTTCCAAAAGATTCTGACTTTGAACCTCCCTAACCCCTGATCCTAGCAACTTGAAGTAAGCTAGCACACAATCAATCTTAGACCTTCAGGAATATGTCATCAGACTCTACAGCGACACCAGATTATGGGCACATTCAGCACTATATCCCATAGCATCACCGGGTAAGGTGTGAACTACCTACATATGGAAGCCTTCTGGCTGCCAAACTCTGCCAATTCACTCCGTACTTGCTGTCTTAGACCTCTAATAGAAATAGCAAGAAGCCCTCTCCCATTATAATGCAATACAGATCAGCAATTAATACACCACGAAGTATGGGTTACTTATGCCATGGTGGTGATGAGTGCTGGGGGCCAAAACGAAGGGTTCCACCTGGTCTTCCTTTTCATTTATCATTTTCCAAGTAGTAGGTTGAGAGCTAGGGCTGTAGTTCGATGCCCTAGAACTCACTTGCCTGAGTGGAGATTAAACCTGCTATCTGGACTTGATCAGGCAATGCGCTAACCAGCCAAAGAGGCATAGGTAAGTAGGCCTGCTGGCTCAATGTGGGCAGTCTCCCAATGATCCAGGCACCATCTGCCGTTCAGTGGCAAGATACTGCTTCCCAACCAGGGGTGACAAGGAAAATCATACAATAATATTCAGTTACACGCATATATGCCTTCCTAACAATCACTGAGAGAGAGGTAAATGTGTAAAATGACTCAGCACTTACGGTATGCTAGGCTGTTACATATGTCAATTAATTGAATTCCAACAATAATGTGTTAGATCCTAGCGCTGTGGCACATGCATATCTGAGTATTTACTCAAAATGTGCAGAGAGCTGTCACCGTGTTCACTAATACTCATGTTTTTATTCGTCTGCCACGAAGACCAGCCTTCAGAGCCAAATTACAAAGTAAAAATGTATTTTAAAAGTGTTTGAGTACATGTGATGGACCAAGCCCTGTTGTAGGTGCTTTTAAAAATTATTTAAACGCAGCAGCAACCCTGCTTTCAATTAATAGATTATTATGTAAAGTCCAAACTGCCTGCAGCTGCTTCTGTTTTCCAAGTTTGGGGATGGAGGCTGGGAGCGTAACCCATTAGTGAGAAAATAAACACTTCTGTTGTTCCCTTCCCCACCGGGGAGAGAAAGGAAAGAGCAACATTGTAGAGCCTCTGTCTTTTACCTTAGTTGGGACAGATGGTTCTTACTTTGGCGGAATATAATAATGATCTGTGGAGGCACAAAAGTGGCCCCAGAGCCTAGGAGGGCAAGAGAGCTAAAATGCTCTGCAAATTAAAAAAGAGTGGATGAAAGCTAGGATTTAAAAAGTATAAGAAACCCAGAGAGAGACTAGAGGCAAGGCCAGGTGGTGATGTAAAACCATTCAATGTTTTGTACCTTCAGTGAAATCTGATCACACGTAAGGCCTTCAGTGAGGGATTCTGGGAAGAAAATGACAGGGAAGGGGCTGATTTCCATGTCTGACTGGCATAGAGCCAAAAGAAGAGGACCAACAATAGTGGGGACACCTAAGTGAGACCGGGCGTTCTTTGGAAGCTGGGTCTGTGTGCCAGAAGTGACAGTGAGAACATAGCTCCCCCACCTCCTGGTCTGGGATTCTCTCAGAAAGCAGAATGCAAGATCACAGCAACTGGCTTTAAATCTCAAATGTCAAGATGACCTAGGCCAATACGTGGGTTACGTTTGGAATTGTTTCCCTTCTTTTGCCTTTGTCAATAAGAACCTTCCATACACCTTCGTGGTAACGCTTATCAAACTATATTGTAGTTGCCTGTGCCTGCCTGTCTACATTCCCTGCTAGACTAGGGGCAGAGATTGTACTAGTCTTGTTCAACATCCAGTAGTCAAAATAGTACCCAGCTTATGTGTTCTAGAAACAAAGCTGTCCAGAAGGACATGCCTAGGCCTACCGATCCTTAAGTCCATGGTCTTTCCCCTGTATCAGAGAGCCTTTCTTCACTAGGGCTGCCTCCCATTTAACCTTAGCTAGCTGTTACACTCCTGGTTAGAATAATACACTTCGTCTATTAGACGAATAAAGCTCCTCAAAGATTCTTCCCAAAGCCCCTTCGCATTGCACGCCAAAGGCACACAATGGCCTCATGACCACATTCAACGCCAGCTCATTGAACAACTGTCAGGGTCTTCCAGCAGAGAATATGAATGCCAACAATAGCTATAGTCAGTTGTGAAAATGAGGCTAAGAAAACAGCTTCTTTTCCTGGATATTTCTAAATATAGTAGCCGAGAATGCTACACGGACTATATGGTGCATTAAAAAAAAAAAAAAAAGGTTTTAGATTACCTCAAATAATTAAGCAGTTGTAAACAACTCAATTATTGGCTTTTTTTTTTCCTGAGACAAAAAGAAGAGCCTTTTTTAAGGAGATGAGTTTTCCTTCCTTGCTTTTAATTATGTCCCTGAGATTTTTGTTAATATCAATATTATTGGCTTCAGTAAAAATCATTGCATCGTGACACAAACGAAAAGGAACCACACAGAATAAATACAAGCAAGCTTCCAAAACATGACAAAAGAGATCCCATCAAAATAATAGCTTCATTTTTACTCAGAGATTTGGCCAACTGTTTAGAAAATTTACTCATATTTTGCCTTACCAGAGGCAATCCAATATCACACATTCAATTTCACTACTTTTTCCAAGCAGGGAAATATCAAGCAAGAAAGGTGAAGTGACACTAAGAAATGAATTGAAGGGAAATCCTCCCCTGCAGGGAGGTAGTGGGAGCAGAGAATGAGGAATCCTGATTAAACACAAAACTATGACCAAGCTGTGAAGCACAACGTAGGCAGAGGAAAGCAGACCCTGACAGCCAGTTCTGCCATGGTGCCTGTATCAGTGGAAAAAACCCAGGTGTAATCCTAGGCCGATTGTTCCTACACAAATATTTGTTCCTCAACAAATATGTAAGTACTCCTTTATTATACAGTGGTTGCCAAGTGAGAAACGCAGGTCCAAAACAGCCAAGAGAAATAGGAATAGTACCTTCACATGCACATCATGATGCACAGGGTCCCTGTCACATAGGATGAAACCATGCACGGTTAAGAATGGACTTTCTGTTCCCTCCCTTGCCTGTCACAGAATTCAGTCTGATGGGGAAGCTGTCTATTAGGATAACGGATGATTTCTCATGTGTATTAATGAAAGCTCTGTATTGCAGACTGGGTAGCTGGTAGAAATGTTGCGAGCATTTATGAGCGTAAGATTTACATCATTATAACCCTAATGTGCTCCTGCAGAATAACAACACAGCCTATCTAATATACAATGATGGAGTCCCTACATCTGTGAATTACAGCAGAAAGTATGGACACACTAAAGGTATGACAAAGGCTCTTGGTTTGTCTTTTCTACTGGAAATCAACATTCTCTTAAATATTCTATCTTGAATATTCTTTTTTTTTTCCACACTGAAAAGATAGCTTTTTTTTAATGGTTTATTCTGAGCTATCAAAATTCTTGATTTCTATATCACAGGTTATAATTATATAATTTCACTTGGAAATCTCCTTTTCACAAATTCCACTTTATTTCTTAACATAAAAATATATGCTCTATAGCAGAAATCCCAGAATTCTACTGGGAATACCAGCCAGTCTATATAGTGTTTGTGTGTGTGCACGTGTGCACGTGTGTGTATGTGTGTGTGTGTGTGTGTGTGTGTGTGTGTACACATTTCAGTTAAGTTCATTGAGGTGTAATTTCCATAGAGTAAAGTTCACTCTTTTTAGTGTATAGTTCCTTTTGAAGTAAACGTTTTTGAAAAGTACTTTTAATAAAAAAAAAAAAAGGAAAGTACTTTTAAATATATTTGTTATATTTTGGTAATTTTTGTTATATATAGTTAATATATTTTAAGAATTTTATTATAGTAATTTTTGGCATTTTTCTATAAACTATGTATATGTATTACTTAAAAATTCAAAATGCCAGTAAGCAAAAAAAAAAAAATCTGTAATTTTAGCACCCATTAGATAATTCCATTAATCTTTTCTACTCACTTTTCCTATAATATGTATTTTAAAACATTTTTATGAAAATATTGTAATGATTATCTTCTACTGTTTTTCAACTTCATAGATCATGAATACTTTCCCATGGCAACAAATATTTTTCAGAAGACCCCAAAGTCGGGGCGCCTGGGTGGCTCAGTCGGTTAAGCGTCCGACTTCGGCTCAGGTCACGATCTCACAGTTCGTGAGTTCCAGCCCCGCATCAGGCTCCTCACTGACAGGAGGAGTTCCTCTTTCTCTCTCTCAGAATAAATAAATAAACTTAAAAAAAAAAAAAAGAAGGTCCCAAACTCAAATGGCTTCAGAAGCAGGCAAGTGGATGTCAGCAAGCCAGGTGGAGTAAACTAGCAGGGAACTGAAGAACCGGAGGGTGCATGCTTGGTGAAAAGGTACAGGTAGTGCTCAGGTTGCTTTGGAGGGATGCGATTTTTCAGGAGATGTTGAAAATTAGCATTTGTGGAAAATCTCCCCAATTTTTAAATGTTGGCAATGAACGCAAAGTTTTAGAAATATTCTCTGAGAATAATAATATGTATCTGCAGGATAGATTTGGCCAGTAGGCTGCCACTTTTGCCACCTCCAATTAAGAACGTAATTTGTAATGGCTGTCAAATATCATGAGTAATGAAAGCTTTTTATTTAGCCGAGTTGCCCTCCTGATGGTCCTATTTGCTTGGAACACAGCAATTTTGGTAATACACCACATTCTCCAACCTCTCCTCTAACAACCGCCAACCACCATTCTCCCCCCACCCTGTTCGTTGCTAAAAGGGCTTGGGAAAAAGACCACAAAGGGAACGGGACCCCATGTCAAGTGCAGGAGTTCTCTTTGGCAACAGGTGCCCTGACATCCGGTGGCACTGGTACCAGGAGGTTAGGATTTCAGGCCAACAGTACATTCATCTGGGCAGAAGAGGGCCCCTGAAGGTCATCCAGCTCTGTTTGGCAACAGAACATTGGATATTTTCCACCTGGACACAGGGAATGAGAGACTAATAGCGTGCTTTCTTCAAGTGTGTTTTTTGCAAAAGAAATAACTAGCAAGCATGTGGTTTCCACTCTAACAATAAGGTAAACATGAATAATTTCATATTTGCATGGTCATATGCAAACTGGAAAGTCTAGTCAGTGTACCAGAACTATCCCGATTTATTTATAAACACAGAAATAGTACTGATGCCTGTTGGGTAGGATTCATTTTGCCATGTCACAAAATGAAAATCTTTCTGTTTGCTTCCTTTCCGTTTTCATGTCATTTTGCTCTAAAAATTTTCACTAAACACAATTAGCTGGGTCATTTTGGCATGACTTCTCTTTCATTCTCTCTGTCTCTGTTTTTGGCCTTGTGGAGTTGATTACTCTTCTACACGTAAGTGACCATCAGTGTCTTACAATGAACTATCGCAAGTACATTTCTTCATTTGATACTTTCTCTTTCAATTCTTTTTCAGCTGGCTTTTGAAAACAGCTTAGCTGCTTAGCGGTAAAGATAACTCATTATGTGAAGCTTACCAGGTGACTGTGTAGTTTAACAAGGTCAAATTCCAATTTAGCAAATTTGCATTCCGCCAAAACAAATTCTCCTTGTGGTTTCAACACGAAATTCCTCTTAACTCTTCACAGGGTGGCTGTCCTGGCTCTCTTTTGTGGTGGCTTATTATCAGTAATGGGGCAATGTGATGTGTGCCCAAGTTAGTTTTGAAATCTTTGAAAAGCAAGCATGATCTTTGTGATTATTAACAGAGTAAAATATTAGCCTGAAGTACAAATGGGCTTAAATGTTACAGCTTTGAACCCTATCTTTAAAAGGAGCTTTGTTTTTCTAATTTACCTATATTAATTGTATCTTTGGTAGGTTTACTGCTGTGGAACCGAGTGCAGGGATTTTGGCTGATTCATTCTATTCCCAGATTTCCTCCAGCTCCTGAAGAAGGCTATGATTATCCACCCACAGGGAGGAGACATGGACAATCTGGCATCTGCATAACTTTTAAGTACAACCAGTATGAAGCAATAGGTAACATTAGAGTATGTTAAAAAAAAAAAAAAGAGAGAGAGATAGCAGTGTTAAAGAAGGGATTTGGAAATGTATGAATAAATTTATTACTTCATCCGTTTCTCTATTCATCAACACTCTGTTACCTAGATGCTATTAGATTCTAACATGGGCGTTGCCATGGTGAGACCTTGAGCAGATTCACTTACTAGACCTTTGTTTCCTGATCCACCAAAGAAGTCTTTGAAATTGATCAGGGGTGGTATTTTCAAATGTCTAGCGTGGCCTGGCAGGTAACAAAAATGGGTGAAACAGGCAAGCAACGCTGCATGGGCAGTGGGGACAGAGACAAACAGGGATGTTGACTCTCCCCTCAAAAGCCTCAGCTCTGCAATGTGGCTCTGCAGAAAAGCAGACCTAATGGTTACAGATCTCCATACTTTTCAAGAGAAACTAGAAATCTAGGGTGGGGGGATGTGAGAGAGTTGGGAAGAGAATATGATCTCAATCTTATTTTAAAAAAATAATTGTGGGGGCACCTGGGTGGCTCAGTCAGTTGAGCTTCTGACTCTTGATTTGGGTCAAGAGTCTCACGATTTGTGGGATCAAGCCCCACATCAGGCTCTGCCCTGACAGTGTGGAGCCTGCTTGGGAATCTCTCCCCCCTCCCCCCACCCCTCTCCCACTCACACACGGGTGCATGTGCTCTCTCTCTCTCTCTCTCTCTCAAAATATAATGAAGTAAATAAATGTGCTGACTACATGTTGCCTGTAGGCCACCAATCTGACATCTCCAAGTCAGATGATCTTCCTTTAAGATCCCAAGCTGGAATGGCCAAAAATACTTGGATTTGGAAAACTATGGTGGGGGAGAAGGAGAAGTAGAACACTATTTTAATCAGTCACTTTTTACTGAGGAGGCTGCTAAATTGTGGTAAAGAGTGATTTACCTCTAGATATATGAGGTTTAGAATATGTTTTTCATCAAATTTCCATCTTATGGCAAGGATTACTGAGGCTCTCACCCAAGTTAAGTCCTAGTTTAACTAATTGAGTTCCTGTAATGTTTATAGAGCTGAATAGCATAGAGATTAGCTGTGCATGCTGATGAGTTGATTATTCTTTAAGCTGGATGATCAATACATGGGAGGGCTCTACTTTTGTATATGTATGTATACGAGAAAAAAACATATGGTCTCCAATGCCAGACTGCCTAGGTTTGAATATCAACTACAAGTTTTATAACCCTGCATCTGTGACAGAAATTCTCTATTAATTCATCTATATGAAGAGGATAATGACAAAAGAACTTACTTAATAATATAATTGCTATTAGGATTGAGTTAGTACACCCATATAAAACTTGTGGAATAACGCCTGGAAAGTAGGAAGCGCTCAGTTAGGGTTAACTATTTTAACCAAAAGTGATTTGAAGGCTATTGGCTTAAAAAAGAAATACTTTTGTTTTTGTTTTTGTGGTTTTTAATTCACACAAGATCTATAGTATCAACAAGTATTTCCATCTGTATCCTAATTCTCAATTTTTCTTTGTTCCTCCATTCAGATTCTCAGCTCTTGGTCTGTAACCCAAACATTTATAGCTGTTCCATCCCAGCCATCTTTCACCAGGAGCTCGTTCATATGCCCCAGCTGTGCTCCAGATCCAGCTCATCAGAGATCCCTGACCGGCACCTCACTGCACTTCAGTCAGCCCGGGGCCAAAAATTCCTCCATTTTGCAAAGTCTGGTTCTTTTCTTGACGGTATGAAAGACCATGATCAAACAATATATAACTCTGCTGTTGGACTCACTTTGGATTGTATGGCAGAACTATTCTGATTATTTGGGGATGGAGAAGAGAAGGGAGGAAAAAGGAAGGAAAGGGAAAGGGGAAGTCAAATTAGTCCAAACGTTCGCCTGCTCTGCTTGAATAGCACAATTGCTGATCCAACCATGGAAATATCTCACAACCGTCCAAGCCAGGAGTCAGTGAAAATTTGCAGTCCCCAGCCTCTGTTGGGCACGGGACCACAGTTGTCTCCTCCTTTTTTCCATTCCCTAAGCAGCTATTTTAAGACTCTTTTACTCTCAAGTCCTTTATATTACGCTGCCTCCTCATTCTCAGCCTCTCTTTTTCCTTCATAGAGAGAACAGAGATCACCAGAGAGAAACCACCTCAAGAACACACTCCACCCAAAAAAGTATGGGGGTTTCTCAAAAAATTAAAAATAGGAATATCATGCGATCCCATAATTCCATTACTGGGCCTTTTCCCAAAGAAACCAAAAACACTAATTCAGGAAGATATATGCAGACTATGTTTATCGCAACATTATTTACAGAAGCTAAGATATGGAGGCAACCCAAGTGTTCATCAATAGGTGAATGGATAAAGAAGATGTGGTGTGTATACACAATGGAATATTACTCAACCATAAAAAGAATGAGACTTTACCGTTTGTGACAACATGGAAGGACCTAGGGGGTACTATGCTAAGGGAAATAAGTCAGAGGGAGATAAAACCATAGATTTCACTCATATGTGGAATCTTAAAAACAAAACAAATGAACACACAAACGGAAGCAGAAACAGACCCGTAAATACACAGAACATACTGGCGGTTGCCAGAGGGGAGGGGATGGAGGGAATGGGCAAAATGGGCAAAAAGGAGTGGGAGGTACAGGCTTCCAGTCTGTGGAATGAGTAAGTCATGGGATGAAAGGTACAGCAGAGGGAACATAGTCAATGGTATTGTAATTGTGCTGTATGGTGACCAGATGGTGGCTCCACTTGTGGTCAGCATAGCATGACATACGGAGGTGTCGAATCACCATGTTCTGTACCTGAAACTAATGTTAACATTGTGTGACAGTTATACTTGTATTTTTAAAAATGACTAAAAAGGGGCACCGGGGCGCCTCAGTTGGTTGAGCATCCAACTCTTGATTTCAGCTCAGGTCATGATCTCACGGATCCTATGAACCTTGTACCTATCGAGCTCTGCACTGATAGTGTAGAGCCTGCTTGGGATTCTCTCTCTCCCTCTCTTTTTGCCTCGCCCCGGCTCACTCTAGTACTCTCTCTCTCTCTCAAAATAAATAAACATCTTTTAAACATGACTGGGGCACCTGGGTGGCTCAGTCGGTTAAGCCTCCAACTCTTGGTTTTGGCTCAAGTCATGATCTCACAGTTTGTGAGTTCAAGCACCACATTGGGTTCCATGCTGACAGTGTAGAACCTGCTTGGGATTCTCTCTCTCCTTCTCTCTCTCTGCCCCTCCCCTGATCCCTCTCTCTCTCTCTTTTCTCAAAACATAAATTTAAAAACATTTTTTTCAGTGACTAAAAAGACCACACACACACACACACACACACACATACACACACACACCCTCAACAATCTTATCTGTTTTTATTCCTTTTCACGAGTTTCCCTTTATCCCAACAGAAGCAGTGCACCTCTTGTGCCTTGGAACCTATCCCAGTCTCAGAATACTTTGATTCAAACACTAGATCTCTTCTCCCTCTTCTACTTCAATTTTCCCACTCTATAAGCTCGGTCCCCTTAGCACACAAATATTCCTAAAAATCTTCCCTCAATTCTAGATCCCCTATATCTCTGTTTTTTTTCTTTTCTTCCAAATTTCTTTCTAAAAGTCTCTTCAGGGGGCACCTGGCTGGCTCAGTGGGTTAAGCATCCGAGTTCAGCTCAGGTCATGATCTTGTGGTTCACGGGTTTGAGCCCTGAGTCAAGCTCTGTGCTGAAGGCTCAGAGCCTGGAACCTGCTTCAGATTTCATGTCTCCCTCTCTCTCTGCCCCTCCCCCACTCATGCTCTGTCTCTCTTTCTCTCTCTCTCTCTCTCTCTCTCTCTCTCTCAAAAATAAATAAACATTAAAAAATAATTTTAAAGACTCTTCATGGGCTTTCACTTGCTCAATGCTCCTTCACTGTAGTCTTTGCATCTCTGTCTGTAGACACTCCAATCTCTCCCCAGTCACCAGTGACGCTCTTAGTTGACCTCACTGTCTTCCCTCCTTTCTTGCTACCTTCCTTCCTTTTATACTAGATAAAATTTACTGAATGCTTACCACTTGCCAAGCCCTGTATTAGGCACTAGAGATCCAAAAATCAACAGGACAGAAATAGCCTCTGCAGAATTTGGCACTGTTAAAACACTTTCCTTCCTGAAACACTCTCCCTTCCTGATTTTTGGGAGTGTGCAGTCTCTTGGTCTTCTTCCCACTTCTCTTAAGTCTCTTTAACTAGGTCCTCCTCCTCTGCCTACTCCTTAGGTGACTGGGTTGCCACGTGGTCTTCCACTCTTCCTTATCTCATTCTATATACTCATTCTATGCAATTCCAATAAGCTTTCAGGCGATTCTCAAGACCTCTGGACTGACAGAGCCATCAGTATTCAATAGTGGGTGGGACATTGCCACCTGGGGGTGGTATAGCCATGCCAAATTCAACGTGCCAAACTCATCATTATTGCCCACAAATCTATTCTTTTTCTTATATTCTGCAGAGTCAACTGAGGACTCTAGATCCCTCCTTTTTCTTTACTGCTCTAGCAAGTCATCAAATTCAATCAGTTCTAGGTCCTTAGTAACACTCACATTTATCTTTTCCTCTCCAAGCTTTATGCCACTGCCTTAGTCCATGCCTGTGTTTAGTGTCACAATTATTGTGACAACCCTGTGTTTTCCCTATCTCCAATCTAATACACCTTTCTTAATTCATCCTGCACGTTGCCTCCCAACTGATATTTATGATCAAAAATCAGTTTCTATTATCAGTTTTCCACTAACATTTCTCTAAAAATTCTCCCATTGAGGGGCGCTTGGGTGGTTCAGTCTGTTGAGCATCTGACTTCGGCTCAGGTCACGATCTCATGATTCATGGGTTGGAGCCCCACATTGGTCTGTGTACTGATGGCTCGGAGCCTGGAGCCTGCTTCAGATTCTGTGTCTCCCTCTCTCTCTGCCGCTCCTCTGCTCACACTCTGTCTCTCTTTCAAAAATAAATAAACATTAATTTTTTTTTAATTCTCCCTTTGATTTCAGGAAAATCCAAACATTTTGGCATGATGTGCAAAGAGCCCTTGAAGCTGGCCCCTGGTTACTTCTCTAGCTTCATTCTGTCTAAAGATCTTTTCAAGACAAAAGCATATATTGCTCTCTTGTTTGTGTGGAACAGAAAACATTTTTAAACGCCAATATCACCTTAGTGATAAGAACTTTTATTTGCATAACACTTTAGCACTAACAAAATGTTCTCCCATCTACTATCTCAATTATGTTGTTATTATTGTGCTCGTGACATCTATATATCAGGGGTGAATGATAATTTCCATTGCTGAGGATATTTTCAGGGACTTATCTAAGTATAAATACTAACCTCACTATCTTTCTCCCTGTAAACCCTAGACATCTTTGCAGCCTGGATGGCTCAACAGTTGAAGACACATTTGCTAACAGAAACCTGGCAGCGAAAGAGACAAGAGCTTCCTTCAAACTGCTCCCTTCCTTACCATGTCTACAATGTCAAAGCAATTAAGATATCTGGACACTCTTATTTCAGTTCTTACCAGGATCATGCCAAATGGTGTGTTTCCCAAAAGAGGACCAAAAATCGCTGGGCCTGCATTGGAGACCTAAATCGGAGCCCATACCAAGCCTTCAGAAATGGAGGATTCATTTGTACCCAGAATCAGCATATTTACCATGCATTTCAAGGACTGGTTTTGTATTATGAGAACTGTAACTAAACTTGGTGAAAGGACATATGTACCATTATTTTCAGCACTGACAATGGGTCTTCTTCCATTAGATCCATTCTTTATACACTAAAAGCCTTTGAATATACTTATAGTCACAAATCATCAAATAAAATGCTTTTCTACCGTGGTCGCCATTTTATCTTCCATTTAGTGAAAATTTATCTACTTGGCAATTATATGCCATAAGCATAAATCATTATACATAGCCAAGTGAGAATTGAAGAAACGGAAGAAAAAAATCTTCTTGACTCTTCATGGATTGACTGAACATCTCCTAGATTAACTTCATCTCCCTCACAAAGACTTCTCTGACTCTTCTACTCATCCCTTGTTGAAGAAAAAAAATCTCTTTCTGTACCTCATGCTACTCAGTCATATTCCTCTTAGAGTTCTTTCACTGGTTTATGGTTAAGTCTTATTTATTATTCTTGCAGTTGCTCCTTACTAATCATATGATCTTAGGATATTCACTTGAACTCTCTAAGCCTTGTTTTTTTCATCTATGAAACAATGTGTAGATATTTTTAAGCACCTAGCACAAAGCCTGGTGGGGTTGACACTTAAAAATACTGGTGGAATTTGAATATGAATCTCCCTCCCAAGTTAGAAAAGACAAGAGGAAGTTTAGAAATGAGTAATATTTTTCAAAAAAAAAATTGTTAAGTCAGATTAGGAGAAAGAAGTAAAACAACCCACCAAATTGGGGTCAATAAAGAAGCCATAATCAAATCTAACAATCTTAATTCTAGTGTGTTTCATTTTGGGAGTTCTTATCCCTAAATATGACTATTATATAAATAAACAGCAATAAACTCGTATTAAGAACTAACTGCTTAAGAAAATTTGAAATATATTTCTCAATTTCAAGAAAATTGCAATTTAACAAAAGAAATCACAATAATTAAAGCCAACACTTATTAAGCATTTACTATGTAGAAACAGTCAACCCACATCTTCTTATTTGATCTTCATAACAATGCTACATAGTAGGAATCATTATCCCCATTTTACTGACAAGGAAACTGAGGTCTACAAAGCTTCAGTAACTTACCCAACATTATAGAAGGTCTATCTGACCTCTAAGGCTATGCTCTTTACTTATATTCCAAGAGACAATAAATGAAAATGATGCAATATAGGATAATATATATGTGATGTCTTAATACCACCAAAATTCATGGGACATGATGGCACTAGTTCAATGAAAAGCAGAGAAAAAGCTAAGTTTGTCTTCCCGTCGGAAGCAAAGATAAGCTAAAGAAAAGCCTGTTGAATACTAGCTGGCTAAATTACATGCTTGAATGTATGAAGAGATTTGAAAAATATGTTTTATTCTCACAAAGTATCTGAGTATAAATAATTCCAAAAAAATAGGATTAAAAGAGAAACTAAAAATATAAGATCCTGGGGTGCCTGGGTGGCTCCATCAGTTGAGCATCCGACTCTTGATCTCAGCTCAGGTCTTGATCTCAGGGTTGTGAGTTCAAGCCCCACTTTGGGCTCTGCTCTGGGCAGGAAGCCTACTTAAAACAAACAAACAAACAAACAAACAAAAAGTACAAGATCCTGACTTTAATGGTGAAAAGGGTCATATCTTAATCCAACAGCACAGATAGGAATTAATGAAAATGAAAAAAAGAAAGCAAAGGTCAATTGAATAAGAAATTCTATTGGACTGAAAATATACACTAAGGTATGAGCTTCCTCCAAAAGGTAAATCCAGTCCTTCTAGAAAAGTGGTTTTATCTCAAGCTCAAAAGAAGAATCTAAAGAAGAGGAGAATCAAAATCAGAATCTGTACAATAAAGAGTATAAGAATGTGACAGAGAGAAAACAAAGAAGTTGCTGGCCCACTGGCAATGCACACTAACAATGTGCTTTCCACTGAAGCGGAGCAGAGAAGTGACTAGACCTTCCTTGAGGAAGGAAAAAATGCTGGAAAGGAATTGAACAGCCTCAGTAGTTCAAGAATATCAAATACTGACCTTGGGAGGAAAGAATGTGTCTTGCTTGGTGTTGGTAGTTCCTCTAGTCATTTCTTCTCCTCTTTGGGAGATAAAATAGTGTATTTAACCACAAACTAACCAAAAATTGGTTTAGCTGAATGAGACTCTTAGTAAATGTCCAAATATTTGAAACTGTGTCAGTACTCTTTCTTATTCTTTCCCATCAAATCCTTCCTATGGCTTCCTGTGAAAGTACATTTACCACGCTGTGCTACAATTGTGTGTAGCATGATTGTGATGTGCTAGAAGCAGCTACAACAGACTAAAGAAACTAGTATCACTATCTTTCTCAAGCATATGCCGAGGCTTGTTACCCAGTCATGCTGATTCCTATAGAGACACTGGGGAGTATCTTCAGAATTATAATGTCATTGGAAGGAAACTGAAACATTTGAGATTATAGGGGATGTTTTCATTGATTCCCTTTGGGAGGAAGAGGAGGATATGGGAGATAACGATGAATGAAATTTAAATTCTAAACCATGGTTTAAAATACTGGAATTAAAGACTCATGTCTAAGATGGGAGTGTGCTTTACAAACAAGTGTTAGGTTGTGTTTGGCTGGAAACTACCTAATGTAATTCCAGAGAAAAGAAATTGAACACAGAAATAGACATATGGCAATAATTAGGGTGGAAGATGGCAATCCTGACATCGAAATTCTAAATAATGTCTGCTGTGCCTTCCCATCCTGCTTAGGTGTGAGCTTCTTAGAAAAGCTATTTTCCCCAGTCTATATCACGCAACCCTTTCCTCTCCAGCTCCAAATGACTGGACTGAGTGAGCTTGTGACACAAAAGAAAATAAGCCTTATGGCATTCCAAGGCGATATGATTCAGAGAAGAGTTTGAAGTAGGGGTATCAAGACTGAGTGTTGGGGTATGAGCACTTGATCTGGAGGGTCATGTCCATTGGAGATCAGATCACCATTGTCTGCCTTGTGCTTGCTGAAGCAGAGAAGGGTGCAAATTCACCTCAAGATCAAAGGAGCACAGAATGATATCAATTCCAAATGTCCAGATGTCAGATGAGTTCCTTGTGGAGCCCAGCTCTTCTCCCAGTCCCATATTCTATGACATATGACTCTGTTCTCCCATTAACTAGCCCATTTTTAGTTTAAGTTGGCTTGAATACGTACCTATTTCTTGCAGGCAAACAATTCTCATCTAAGTTATATAGAAATAAGAATGACAGTTGTGAATGTAGTGTCAAATCATTTCAATTAAAATAATGACTGAGAAATGGGTCATTAAACAACTCTCAAAGTCCCGCAATCTCAGATGTTTTACACACTAACACAGAAGCTGGGTTACAGAGGAGGTACACTTGAGATTGTAGCACGACATGACAAATGTACATTCACAGGAAGAATTAGGAAGGATTTGGTAGGGAAGAATAAGAAAGAGTACTGATTATAGTTTCAAATATTTGGACATTTACTAAGAGTCTCATTCAGCTAAAACAATTTTTGGCTAATTTTTGGCTAAATACACTATGTCATTTCCCAAAGAGGAGATGAAATGACCAGAGAAGTTTCAACTCAGAACCTAAGACTGGCAAGCAAGGAGGAGTTCACTGGTGAAATGAAAGTAATGGTGCCCCAGGAGAAAAGTGTCCCCAGATGATCATCAGGGAAAGAAAAGTTGAATGTAGTTCAAGTTTAGGTAGTATGAGATTGAGGTACAGAAAATAATATGGTTCCATGGCAAAAGATTCTAAAAGGATATATAGCTCAAGAGATTGAGAAATCATCAAAAAGAAATTCTGACTATGTGATTTCTCCATGAGGAAGAAAGGGAGAGAACAATGTAATTACACAGCCTGCTTTCTACCAATCTCCTCTATAACAGGTACATCTAAAACATGGGAGAAAAAGCCCATTGAACAAGAAAAATTCTTTAAAGTGGCACCAATCTGTTCACTGAATTATGTGAAACTGTACTATGAAACTTATTGCAAAAAAAAATGCTAAGGCTAACAAAAAAAGTTTTGTACTTACATTTAATCACAATTTACATTGGAATTAACAGGAGTTTGTGAATGCCAAAAACAAAAACAAAAACCTTTGTCTCTTTTATTTCTGTCTTTTTGGTAAAGATGCTTAGTTTGGTATTCAAACTAAAAAGGTAGAAAAAAAAAAGTGCTCAGGGAGAACTAAATCAAGACCTCTGCAAAGCAATCTTAAGAGAGCACACAGCTCCCTACAATGAGTTCATGTTTCCAAGCTCAACAAATCACAGTGAAAATGACTGAAAGACCAGAGAACATTAAGTAAACACAGAAGACAGACAAATGTCACTTTAATATACAAAATCAGATGGAACATGTGTTCTTAAACATAATCCCCGGAATGTTTCCGTGTGCCTCTTTAAAGGGCCAAATTTTAAGCACTTACAAAGCCATCAACTAGACAATCTGCAGGTGTGAGCATGCACTAGGTTCTCTGTGGGTCATTTCCCTTTTCTACAAAAGTTCTAAGGCCAGTGGATAATAAGATTGCAACAGGTATGATATACGTGAGCAGCAACAAAACAAAGGTCGCTCTTGATATCCTTATGGTCAAGATGATAACATTGGGTGAATGTGAATACAGTCCATTGAACTTATGCATTATTCAAAGGGTGGTAATAGTGGATTTGTGTCAGTGTGAAAGGAGGCTCATGGTGTTATATCCAAGCACTTTTCCCAATTTATTCCATCAAACATACTCTGTACTAGATCCTGTGATGAGCAAAAGGAACAATGAAGAAGACAGTCTCTGCCCTTATAAATATTATACTTAAGTCTCTGCTTAGCCTTGCTCCATAAACATTTTTAGATGAATTTGGTGAGTATTCAGAAAATACATTTATTAAATTGGTACATGACCAGCAGGTAAGAGGAATAGCAGATCCAGCAGATAAAATTGCCTCCCAAGGGGCCTTGAAAGGTTGGTGTAATGGGTTAAACCAAGTAATACTAAACACAATAAAGATAAATATAAGACTCTTCCCTTGAATAATAATAATAAAAAAAAAGGGGGGGCACCTGGGTGGCACAGTCAGTTAAGTGTCCGACTTTGGCTCAGGTCATGATCTCACAATCTGTGAGTTCGAGCCCCGCATTGGGCTCTGTGCTGACAGCGCAGAGCCTGGAGGGTGCTTCAGATTCTGTCTCCCTCTCTCTCTGCCCCTCCTCTGCTCACGTTCTGTCTCGCTCTCTCTCAAAAATAAATAAATATTAAAACAAATTAAAAAAAAAAAAACAACCCTGCACGATGGCCATCACAGAGGTATAGGTTGAGGGGAGGTACAGTTTAGTAGCAGATGATATAGAAAACGATCCAGGGTTTTGGCCAAAAAGTCATTATAACTGGCTGCAAAGAGAAAAAGAAGCTAATAAAATCTTGAGATGTGTGAGTAGAACATGTATTAGAAAGGATAAGGAAATAGACAACCTCTATCATGTGTTGGTGACCTAGATAATCACTGTTATAAGGAATACAGAGTGCAGGATGAGTAGAAGACGTTGGCCAGAATAGTATAGTTCCTGAGACAGCAGAAAGAACAGTGGAAGGAAATGGGAATGTCTATCCCTAAAAGGACTCACTGGGGACAGGATAGATTTCTTCAAATATATATTCTGTGGAGGATAGTCTACATTTGTTCCCTATGACATTTAGAGGCAGAGTCAGGACAAAGGAATAGAAAATAGAGTGAGCCATATTCAGCTCAAATTAAATACAAGCTGTGTTATCCAAACCTCTTGCTTTGACCCATGAGCTCTACAGCATACACCCCAGGCTCACTCTCCAGCCAGTCTCCCACCTTTCCCCCACCCACTCACTGCACTTCACCTACTGCCATTCTTCCTCTTCCTCAAACTCTCTAAACTCACCCCCATTCCTCAAGGCATGCCTTTACTGTTCCTGCTGTCTGAAAAACTTTTCTCCCATATGTGCACATGGCTGCCTTTTTCTCATCAGTGAGGCCATCAGCATTGAAGTAATTTCTTAGAAGAGGCCTTTTCTGGCCACCCTAAGTTAGCATCTCTAATGCAACACCCTTTATTTATTTTATTTTGTCACTTGTCACTATATGATATGATCTTCATGAGGGAAAGTGGAGTTTCACAACCAGTTCACTGTCGAATTCCCAGTCTTTTATGCCCTGTCTGGAGCACTGGGTGTGCAGTAAATATGAGTTGAATGAATGAATGTAAAGATGGCAAGATCTGCCTAGACATGCGTTTGAGTGCAGAGCAAAAGTTTACTGGGAAGGCTGTGATAGAGGGAATCACACACAGATTGAGAGGTAGAACTGGATGATCTTAAAGTCCTTTTCAATGCTGAAATTCTATAATTAAGCACTAAGTCAAGGGATGCATTATAATTTCCCTAACAGTTCAGAGAAGGGTAATTAATGAAGATTAGAAGAGTCAAGAAGGATTCATTGAAAAGGTGGAAATTAAGGGCTCTTCAAGGACAGGTGGAATTTCGACAGCTGGAATTGGAAAGAAAGATGTTCTAGGAGAAAGGAATAGTATGAGCAAAGTCTCAGAGGCAGACCTGAGGAGAGAACCACGAGGAGTTAGGCTCAACTCAAGAAGATGATCTGCTTTGGGAACTTGAGAAAAAATGAAGTTAGTCTCTGATAAGATCTGAGCCTTGAAACTGACTTAGACTAAATGATGTCCCTTCCATTCTAAAACAGTTTATTTCTATTCTATTCCATTTTAGGAGGATCTGACAATAATCCTGATGTGAGAGATGAGGTCCTGACCTAAGATGGTAACAAGTGAAACAGGAAAAGATCAATGTGAGAAACATTAAAAAAGAAAGAAAAGAACAATCTACCAGGAATTCGTTTCTAAATTAGTAGGTACTCAATAAATATTTGCTTCTGTACCATGAAAAGATCCCGTCACTGAACACTGGCAAGATAAATACAAGCCTTTGTGTAATGATGATCATGGATTTACACACAGTCTCTCACTGAGATTCCTTTGTCACCACTATCCTGCAGGTGGCCAGCTGATCGTGGTCAGGTGCAAAAGATGTCTTCTATTACAAAAGGGCCTATATGGCTATGACCTTATTAGAATCACGCTCCATCTAGACCAGTTGTTAAACCTTCTGTGACCAGGCCTATATGAGACAGCACCATAAAGGGATTAAAATGATTTCTTATCCATCTTGCCAGCACTTAGACATACAAATGAATGCCATTCTTTCCAATTAATCACTTTAAAAGCCCATCCCTTAGTATCATTCTTCCCACCCTTCCTGACATTTCTCTTTACAAAAGTCTTTCAGAAGCCACACACCAGCCAAACAATTAAAATGTCTCATCAGTCTCTGTTGAATCTCCTTTGAAGCATCAATACAGTTCCCTGCTTTAGGCAGTGATGGTTAGAGATCAAGATCCCTGCTGGCCTAACCCCTTTTCATGCCCTTTTCCTTGTTAACTGGTCTCCCTTTCTTCTCTTTGCACTTGACTCATTTATTTCTAACACTGCTTGATTTTTGTTGTTTTTCCTCATTTCTTCTGAAGCTTTTTGAAAGAAATATTAAATATGTTAGCGTTATTGAATGAATTCAGGATGCTACCCCTTCAGAGCCCAGTCAAATTTGGGAAGTAGCATAGTGCGGTATAACAGCTCGGAAATCACATAGCCCTGGTTTGAAACCTGACTCTGTCGATCTTGAGCAATTACCAGCAGTGTGACCTTGAACAAATTACTTAACCTCTCTAAGCCACTTTCTAAACTGGAGAACAAGAATGTTGATAATAGGAATGAGATAATCTATGTAAAACACTTAGTGCCTAGCACATACAAAATTTCCCCATTTTCCATTTTAAACTATCTGAACAACAAATATTAACTATATTAATTAATCTTATTACTCCAGAGGTTGAGGGAAAAGCAAAAGCTCTGCCTGTAGTGCATTCAAACCACAACTTGGTTCCATGAAGAAATCAGTTTAACAGGTTGGTGTCAATAGAGTAAAGGAATACAGAATGCCATTTATTTGAATTGCTCCCTTTCTCCATGGTGATAGTGTTTTTTCAATAACAAATAGGCAAATAAAAGCCAGTCATTTTTTACTTTATCTCACACTTAAGGAAATCAGGAGGAAATGAATGCAATATTCTCAGGGAAGGGGAAGTACAGGCATAAACCCTACCAATGTGCATGAAAACTCTTCGCAAATGCTTTCAGTGCAACATTAACAAGCAGACTAAAGGGCGCTGCTGCCATTATTTGCAGAGTAAACAGGCATGAGGCCCTTCAGGGGAGCAGGGCTTTGGAGGCTTAAATTCCAGTTCTGCCATTTTCCAAGCAGCCTCGGGGGATCTACTTAAACCCTCAAAGCCTTGATTTCCTCATCTGCGAGATGGAGAAAATTAAGAAGAGTAGTAATATATGTGACATTGTTACACAAGGAAAGCAGGCAGTTGACATTGTCTCCCTACTCCCTTAAGGCAATGTTAACTAAATAAAACTGGGTGCTCTGCTCAGGGTTTCTAGGCTGCATCATCTGAAGCGTACGTGGTACTTTGGTACAAAGGAAGACTTTGTATCTGGATATTAGGCAGGCAGGTGTTCAATAAATATTTGATCATTTGTTTTGGCTTTAATGGAAGTGCCTTGTGTACCCCATAGCTAGTCTAGGATCTTTTTTATAGCATTTGTAGGCAGGGAAGTCACCAGCTTCCCAGGTCTGCACCATATTCCCCTAATCCCAAGATCCTGTCTAGTTCATTCACTACTGTTTGTCATTTTCCCATAGTCTCAAAATGTTTGGTGTGGTTCGGCAGGAGAGACATTCAGGAACGCAATCTCTTTTCTATGTTTGGACTGTGTGAAGCTTCCACTATGTTTAATTATCACTCTATGACTGGAAGGTATTTCAAACAGAATTGAAGGAGAAGGAGTAATGTAAATGATTGTCCTAAACAATCAGTTGGTATGAATGTCACATATGTACCACCTTCTGAAAAAGGGGGCTGTCTCACTTTTCTCCATTTGGAGTGAAAAGATTGTTGTAACCTCTAGAGGCTACTGATTCACAAGGGGAAGGGTAAGCTGCTGATTTGGGGGAAATGGGTTGTTCTGAGCAACTCTGGGTCGGCTAAATGACTAGGGTGTGTGTAGGTGGGTGGATGAGGGAAATCCTTTAGAGTTCAGGGGGCAAAACAGGCAATGGAAATCCCATACTTTGATGCATATGTTATGGGGGAGAAATACAGCCATCAATTTTGAAATGACTTCCCCTTATAGATAATTTTTTTTGGCATTTCTTTCCTATTTTCAATCAGAGGCTTAATTTTTTTTTCTTTTTTTAACTTTTTTGTTTCAAATTTTTATTTAAATTCTAATTAGTTGACACATAGTGTAATTTTGGTTTCCGGAGTAGAATTTAGTGATTCAGTTTTAAATATTTTTACTTTTAAAATACATTTTTGCAGCACATACTAATACATTTGAAGCTTTGTGTTGCCCTCTGACCACATTCCTCATCCTCCACAGAGGTAACCACTATCCTGAATATTGGTTAATCTTGTGTTTGTTTTTCTTTGTTTTTACCATATGTATATACTCTTAAACCATATAATGATTTGTTTTATGTGGTTTTGAACTTTGTTTCTTCTGTTTGGGGTTCATTGAGCATCTTCAAACGTTTACAGTCTTAATTAAATTTGGGAATTAAAAAGAATAGAAAATAAAATAAGTTTTTTCTTTATTAAAAAAAGATATATGTTCACTGAAGCACATTCCAATACACAGATAAGCAAAAGGAAGAAAGTACAAAGCGCTGCAAAAGAGCAGTTGGGGGAGGTGGTATTGACTAGAAGGGGCGTGAGGAAACTTCCAGGGGGAGATAAAAATGTTTTGTCTTGATTGGGCTGGTGATTACAAATGTGTATACATTGTCAAAATTCAAGCTGTATGCTTAAAATGAGTGTATTTTGTGTGAGTGTATATAAAGTATTCCTTATAAAGCCAGTCAATATTTTTCGAAGTACTTCTGTCCTCACCCATACAAAACTACGATTAATACCCTTACGTACATTTTTTAAAGGATTTTCTATGTATCTATGTATACACATATCTATGTATATCTATATGTATCCATATATCTATATATTTGTTTGTTTACACAAAACATGGTATCATTTTTTTTAACAAATGTAAGTGGTTCTTAGGAATTTTAATTTTTCACTCTCCTACTTGGAAGTACATTTGACCACCATAACCAACTGCTCCCATAAAGCTTTATTACGTAACACCCAAGGGAAGAAATTGTTTTGGGGAGAGAGAAACAGGAAACTATTTTCACTTTTACAGGCTCCAGGATCTCATTATTGACGATTTAACAATCACTGCACGCATTGGCTAGCAACACTTGCCATTGATAATTTAATGACAACTGACTGCCGAGTAACCCACTGGCAGTTGCTACCAATAGCCTTGATTGCATCATAGGTGCCTCTGTAAGTGTGATTCCACTTACATGTTTGTGCCTGATGTGCAACTATACAAGCCTCTGCATCTAGAGTTTTACTAGATATTTTAAAGGAGATGACAACAGAAAAATCTGACCACTTCCTCCAGAGGCAAAGGAATCATATTCCAGAGGTAATTGAAAGACAGGGAAAACTTTATCTCTACCCTCCCAGAGTCCTCAGCTGGGTCTAAGAATTAAACTGACATAAAACACATTAACAGGAGAAAATCACACACATTTTATTTAGTATGTTTTATGTGACATGGGAGTCCTGGCAAGGAAACAAAGACCCAAAAAAGTGGCAAAACCTAAATGCTTTTATACTAGGTTGATCATTAAAGACAATTGTGGAAGAGTTACTAAGAAACTATGGGAAGGTTAAAGGAAGGAAATAATCATTTCAACAATCTGTACAGAATTCTCTCAGCTTCCACTACCCAATTCTGGTGATAAGAATGTTTCTTTCCTCCTGTTCCCGGGAAAACATCTTTCACATGCGAGTTCATCTGCTTTTAGGAAGAAAAGGGAAGGTCAGAAGCATCCTTCCTGCACTTGTTGTTTTTCAAGTGCCTTTAGCTCGAAATAATCCTCTGCCAAAATGGCATATTTCAGAGTGACGTTGTGGTTTCCTTCATAATTCTGAAACCCTGACTGCCAGCTCCTTCTTATCTATGGGAGTCCTCAGGAACAAGGAAGGAGCCAGAGAAAAGAGAGTCAAACCATCCCTGCAGTTAATATGGATGTCAACGTACGGACCCAATTGCAAGGGAAGCGGCAGCAATGAGCGCCTGCCTCTATCTCCGTGCGCATGCGCGCGCAGGTAGGCTGCTCCGCCAAAGGAATAGGAGGGTTAGACAAAGCTTCTGACTCAAGGGTAATCTGCCAGGGGTTAACGGGTTCCTAGAGAGCTGGAAAAGAAGCTATAAAAATCTAGCCACTTCTACCAGGGACCAAATAATTTGGCCCCGTTGACAGGAAAACAAAAACAGAAATAAAACGCTAGTCATTTCGTGACTCATCTACAGCAGGGCCCAGTCGCTCAGGACCATATGCAGATGAGGGTTTCATGAGAGCCTCCTGATGACTCAGGTCTATCTCTCCACCTCCAGGAGGAAGAAGAGTGCCTGGTGACCAACGGGAGGCCGATCCAAGCTGCGGGGCTTGCCAGGTGTGTCCCTATATCCAAGAAGTCAGACTTGCAGCTTCCTCAGCTCCCACCCGAAGCCTGCGTGGGGGCCCCGAGACGGGAAGGCCCAGATCCTTGGGGCCAGGGGTCCGCGTGAAGGCACCTGAGAAGCTACACAAGTTGTCCTAACTCTGTGTCTGTGCTTTGGGGTTGGGGGGTGGGAGCTGTTCTCAGGCCCTCAGCCAGCAGACGTGTGCAGAGTGAGGGCAACACATGAGAAGCAGGGAGTCAGGACGCACTGACAACAGCAGAGAAGTGACAAATGACAGGGTGGGAAGACAGAACATCTCTAAATTTACAGCTGTCTGAAACCACTTAGTATTGGGCTAACAGCCCTGAGGATCTCAAATGTTCCTGAGGGCATGGCAGCATTATAGCATTGGGCAATGACTGATGTTCAAAATGAATCATCAAGAAAAGGTCAAATTATGTTCAGAACATTTTGTTTAAGAAGGCAAAGTAAAGCATTTTGGAAAAATCAGTTTTCAAAATAAAATGTTTAAGTCACCATGTAAGTTTGGGTTGTGCTATGTGGCTATTAATAGTACCTCCACTTAAAATATTAGTTATATTCTATGTTACCATATTAAAAATCCCACGTGGAGAGAGTTGATTTTTATCGTATATAGGCTTACTGATATGCAAATATATATACACATATATACCTATTTCTTTTTTATTTATTTATTTTGAGGTAGAGAGAGGGAACCAGGAGGGAAGGGGCAGAGAGAGGAAGGAGAGAGGATCCAAAGTGGGCTCTGTGCTGACAGCAGTGAGCCCAATGCAGGGCTTGAACGCACGAACTGTGAGATCAGAACCTGAGCTGAAGTCAGATGCTTGACCTATTGAGCCACCCAGGTGCTGCTATACCTATTTTTAAATATAATCCCATATCTTTCTACCTCCTTTAGAACCTGATGCCATTATTTATCTCCTCCCACGTTATCTGTCAGCCACGTGCTCGCAAGTAGATCTTTCTCCTCAGCATATAAGCATGTTTAGCTCTCTCCCACTTTGAAAACAAAAGAAACAAACCTGCCTAGGCCCTACATCACCCCACGCTCTTCCAGAATTGACCTATGCCTTGCCTTTCCTTCAGAATCAAACTTTTAGGAATGGGCTGAATCTCATGGCCACTTGTCCAAGGAATCTTCTCTTACTAATTTCCAGTGCACTCTACTTAAAGTTTTAATCTTATCTTTACACATTTTTATTTGCACATTTCACTGTGCCCCCCTTCATAAGCCATGATTTCCTCCAAGTCCCTGTGATACTGCTCTGCTTTATTTTCTTCCTACCTCCTTTCAAGTTCCCTTTCCACCTCAGTGTCAATATTTCTCAGGGTTCCATCTCTGGATCTCTTTTCACTTGAAACATTCTCCCTAGGCAGTCCTATCCACTATTGCTTTGATGACACCCATATATATATTACTGACAAAGTTCTCACTTATGTGTGTGTTTATGTGCAGGTGACTGTGTAAAACAGTGCAGTAAATATCTCTATTGGAATGGCAATATGTCCTTAAAATTTCCTATATTCAAGACTCTTTTCTGCTCATCATACCTGCCCCTCTTTTGTTTTTCCTGTTTGGGAACTGCTCATCCAGTAACCCAACTTTGGAGACACTAGAGATTCTTCTCTTTCCTTCCTCTACTCATCCAAAGGATTACCACTTCCTCTTGATTCTGCTTCCTTAATACCTCTTATATCTATCTCCTCCAGACTGCCTCCTGTGTGCTGCTTTACTGGATGTTAGATCAGGGTACTGCTTCAGTACTCACCTTCACACTTCAGGTCTTGATTCCTGAACTTTGTGCTATACTCCTGGGCTTCTCTTTGGAATTTTGCATTTGGTAATCTGGATTTATTCTCATTCACTACCCAAGACTTGAGATCCTGGTCCTGTTGTGCAGGCCAAAGACCATCCCTCCCTTTCTCTTACCACCACCCTACATAAGGGGGAGAGAAACAGGATAATTTCTCTTGATGGAGGACACTCCCTCACAAATCATAGCAAAATCATAAATAATTTGTTGTTCTGTATTGGAATTGTTGATTCCTTTGTTGTCTTCCCCTTTATGCTCTGAATTATTTTACAGTTCTTGACTGCTATTTTCAATATCCAGATAATCAGTGGGCCTGGTTCTATTATCTGTCTTTTCCCTTGATCATTACCCACATTTTATTGCCTCATCACGTCTATTAGTTTTATATCCTATACCAAGGATTAGACACAAAAATATCCCAGAGAGTCCAAGTGTTATATTTCATGAGGGAAGGTCCCCCCTTTTCTCTGTTAGGCAGAGAGGGTAAGGGCTTGGCTCCTTCAGTTACACGAGAAATTGGGATGTGTTGGGCCCGTGCTGCAGTTTAACTAAGCTTGCTCTACCTGTGACCAGCCCCTGTTCCTTGGGCCTAGCTCTCCTGGCCTTGTATTTCTGAGCTTAAGAGTCTTCATCTCGTTAGCCCTGACAGATTGTAGGAGATCCTGCTCTGTCCTTCAGAAGTTCCAGACCAGCTCTTCAGCCTACCTGTCCCCCACAACTTCAGCTGTTCTCCGGTGAATGTCTTGAGAGACTAGAAGCATTTTGAAACAAGGTTCAAAGACCCCAAAGGGTCTTTGTTTCCTAAGCATTTCAAGAGTGAAGTCTGTCTCTTAGAAGCTTTTACCCTAGCTCTGTAGCCTCCTGCAGAGTGCCAGAATTCCACAAATACGTTATGGGGGAAATCAGCCACGTGTTTGAATCTTCCTCCTTATCTGTCACACCATCCCTATTTGTCATATCATCCCTTTATAACTGCAAAGACATTTACTGATTTTTCTTTGCCCCAGCAGAGGTTCTCTGCCTAAGCAACATCCTCATCAAACACTCTGAATCAGCAAAGGCCCTTCGGAAAAAATATCAGATGGTGTCATCTCACTTTGGAAAGCATTCTACTCTCTCTGGAATTTTAGTTTATGTAATCCTCAGTGATTCCATAGCAACCCGATGTGTTTAAAGTACAATTTTTTGCCAGTTATACATTATCCTAGTTGTTGTACTAGGAGGAGTGTTGATCTTCTGTGACCTATTACATTTTACCCAGAAAAGAAAGTCCTATATAAGACTTTTTGATACCTATCTCGGTATTTTGTGCATAATACACCATAACATGCCAAGTGACTTTTAAATTAATAAAGAAATCATTTAAATTTTCTTAGCATCATTTCCTTCTAGTAAGAGAGTAATACCTTCCATAAATTTAGTGTTTAATACTATACAAAATATTTTCAACTCAAGAAAGAACGTGGTGCATATTCCATATTCATTTAATTCTCACAATACCTCTTCAGTAGGATTTATACTAATGACGAGAAGGATAAAGATAGCTACTAGTTACTGACTACTTATTTTGTGCCAAACCCTATGCTAAGTAGTTTACATACGCATACATTATCTTATTTAATTCATATAATAAACTGGGAGGTAGGTATTTCTCTCCCCAATTCCAGAAAGAAATCAAGGCTGGAAATGTTAAGTGACGTGTCTAAGTGCTGAAAAGTGATCAATGAAAGAGTTGGATTCAAATACTGCATGTTTACCTCCCAGTCCTGGATATTTTCCACTGCACTTTAGCTTTTTGTCTGGTATGATATCAGTTTTCCTATAGGGTTCAACTAACAAACCTAACATTCTTCAACCTACGATCTTTCCTAAGTACTATGTAAATATAAAATATAATTATGAAGAGCTGTCCCAAGATGATACTGAAAACAGTTAGAGTTGGGTGCCTCTTATTGATAGAGATGGTTTTTTGCTTTCTTCAGATGACGTTTCATTGTCTGGTCTCAGATCTGGACAGCAATAATAATTGGTAGGATGAATGAATACTTAAGATTAGAGATGTGTCTGTGGCCATAGTAATGAGTAAACCTAACCTCGCAGGTTAGGTTAACCTCTGAGTTAACCAGCCATAGATCAAATGGCTCAAATTGCATTCTTTGGTAGAAGAACATATTGGTAAAAATAAAAGCTGTTCTATTTGTTTCTTTAAAATTCACTACCTTCAGAAATAACAATCTTAATGTCATATTGAATTATTTGTTGTCGTTTGGGAAAAGAGAAAGATTTACTGAAAAAAATCAGCCATTTTAGCAACTAAGTGAATAAAATATATGCTTTTTTATCATATTGAACTAGATTTCTCTTTATTCAGAATCATGTATATTTTTTTCCACTTATTTCCCTCAAAATGCTTACAAAAAATTTTGATGCCATGGTTCTATTCAAGGTACAAATAAGACAAGGGAAAAGTGAACTGACACAGTGTTTTAATCAGGTGTATTATTAGATAAGGATGGGTGTGTATTATAAGCTTTAGTTGAAGCATCATCATTAATTCTTTCCTTATAAATTGAGCATGGGAAATAGGAGATATAAACTTCTTCTCACCAGATAAGAATTTTAGAAAGTAAATGCTTATCAAGAGTCCTGGATTCTTTATTATTTCTGCCTATAAGCTATTATTGTTCTTAGTGAGTGGGTGGAATGAATAATTATTATAAACAGTGTAACACTTTCAGAAAAAAATTGTCTTCACCTGTTTACTTTCTGTGTGTATAGATTGCATATACAGAAAGAGAGATTTCATATTTTTTATTATAGAGATATAAATATATATATACACACACATATACACACACATATACACATACACATGCATGTACTCACACACACGTGGAGTACACATGCACTATACATGTCAAATGAGATCTTTAGTGTAAATTATTGCATAGCTATTTCTTGATCTTTCAAGATGTTTTCAAATCTATTATATCATTTCCTCTTCATAAAACGTTTGTGAGATTAATAAAAGAAGAAATCATAGTACAAAGAGTTGGGTGAAATATATCATCCGTGATCACGAGCGGAATCCAGATGAGAAGTTGGTCTGACTGTTCCTTTTCACGGCACTGGCACCCTTGCTTGATAGGATTCACTCCAGCTGAGTGTGGGAAGGACACCGCGTCCCCATTGCGATCTCCTTGAATCCATTCACTCAAACAAAAGGTCATTTTAGACAAAAATCTGGTTTTGACTGATTTCTTTCACTGTATTGGCCAGTTTGAGCAAATCAGTGTCTGTTTCTGTGTCACATAGACACTGCCTAAATGCTGACCAGGTGCTGTAACACTAGCCTCCGTGACCTATTTAAAAGCCTATCTCCTGGACTAAATAAACACCTCTCTCTCTCTAATTGGAATGTGACCGAAAGGCAAGACAGAGAGGATGAAAAGACAGCAGATGACATCTTCTTAAGCAAACACTATTGAATTACAAAGGCGAAAAAAAAAAAGCTATTTTTAACAATTGCAACCACGAGGGAGCAAATGTATTGATTGTATCATTGTTTTTTTCCTTCTCGTTGCTAGGATGTGGTCTATATTAAAGATAGTTGTTGCCTTGGTAAAAATCTTGCCAGAGCAAAGTAGTAGTGCTCCCCCTGCTGACCAAGAAGCCAGGTTGTTTTTTTGTTTTGTTTTGTTTTTTCAATCCAAAACAAAATCAAAAAAAAAAAAAAAAAAACCACTAAAAACAAAGGCGATTAGACATCTTTAGTAAAAAGATTAAGACTTTAAATGCAAAATTGGTAAGGATATTATAAACTTACTGAAAGAACACTGAATATTTTCTTTCCTGCTAGGTGTGACCAGAGGAGGCAAATTTTGACCAGGTGCCAGATTTCTCCCTGCTTGGGGCTATTTCTTTGTTTCATCTCTAACTCAGAGTGAGTCTGGAAAGTAAGACCTTTTTCACCGTGATAATTTCAGCTCTGTGGGTGACATCTGAGGTTTTCTGAAAAGGCCTGAGGCAGGGAACTGCTTATAAAATTAACCAGTAACTTTTGCTCATCACCAGATGCTTGTAATAGAGGAAAGAGGGCAAGAAACAGAACTCCACAAAGGTTTTAGTTTCTTTCACCATGGAAATTACTGAAAGCCCAGACAAATGATAAGTGGTAAGGATTGGGTGGTCAGATTATGGAGGGGCAGATGCCCCTCACTGAATTTGAAAGGCCTGTAACCTATCCAGTCAGTGATGACCAGAGGGACTAGGGTTCAAGAGAGGGGCTGGGAAATGAAGTTACAGACTTGAAAATCATCAACCTTTATGTCAGAGTTGAAGTCATGGGTGTGGGTGAGGTCATCAAAAGAGAAAATAGAATGAAGAGAAAAGGGCTCAGCATGGGAATTTGGGGAACATCACCAACTGTTAAAGAATGGGCAGAAGAGGAGAGCCATTAGTGGAAACTGAGACAGAATCCTCAGAGATTTTGGAGGAAAGCCAAGAGAAACTATTATCAGCTTGACCAAGGAGGAGAAAATTTCAAGAAGGGAGAAGTCAACAGTGTCAAAAACCAAAGGGAAACCAAGAAGTATAAGAACTTAAAGAAACCATTGGCTTTGTTATTTAGGAGGTCCCTGGTGTCCCTGAAAGAGTACGGTGGTGGAGGGGAAGACCCCATTTGAGTGACCATTTGAATGATAAATGAGGAAGTAAAAGTACTGAGGACAAACAACACTATGGAGAAATTTGGCAGTAAAGTAGAAGAGAGAAACAGGGTGGTGCCCACAGGAGAGAGTGGGGCAGGAAAAGCTTCCCTAAGACCAGCTGACTTGAATATGTGTGGAGGTTAATGAGGAAGAGCCAGTGAAGAGGGAAAGACAGAGGAGAGAAGAATGAATGGTTCACAGATTCAAGAGAAGTTGGGAGGGGAAAGGATCAAGAGCACAGACTGAGTCTTGGAAAAGAGTAGAATACATCTTCTTCTGGGACAGCTGGACGGCAGGAAAGGACGTGCCTTCTGAATGGTGGTCGGGAGTGGTGATTTCCAGAGGACCACACTGAGATGAGGGTCTAAGGAGACAGGTAAAGGTTCTGTGCTAGAGCAGTTGCTATATGAGAAAAGGAAAATCAAACCTATTAAAGATTTGTAAAAGACACCCTGGGCAGTACAGAGGGGACAATAGGACAGCAAATATAAACTGAAGGAGATGAGCATCAACACAGTTGAGTAGCATTTCTCCAGCAGTTACACGTAAACCAAAGGCATGAGAAAAAAAAATAAGTAGGATGATTCAGAGTTATAGGTTGCCACGGCCAATGCAATGGACAAAGAGTATTGTCTTGGTGAGATTGTGGCAGTGAATATTTGGCTGTGGTATGCAGGAGGAACATGAAAGGAAATGAAGATGGTGTGAAGAAAAGGGATAGGGTGGAGGGTGGAGGGGTATGGCTGACAGTTTGGGAAAATAAGATGAGATCCAGAGACCAGAGACGTCAAAGGGACAGAAAAACCCATTTAATGGGAGAGTAAACTTAGAGGTTAAAGGACAGAAGCTGGAGTCTGAAAGGGGTTTTGATAACTTGGGATCTCTGGGATAAAGCAATTGTTGGTCTATGAATTACTGGAGGGCAATGTTCCTGAGTCTCTATGAGGCAGAATGAAACTAAGAGCCAAATACCAAAACCCTCAGAGAATTTCTCATGGAATGTTGCAAGATGAACCTAAATATCAGGTTATAGTGATTACAAAGATGGGAATCTATAATAGGCTCCTACTATGTACCAGGCACTCTGTGGAGGTAATTTGTATATATATTCTCATTTAATTCCCTTTTAATTGTTGCTACTCTGTGAGAAGTTACTCCCATTTTACAAAAGATGAGACTGAAGCTCAAAGAGATTAAGTGATTTTCCCAAGAATGCTCAGGAGTAAATGGTAAAGATGGAATTCGAATCTTCCCCAGGCTATAAGCACTATAAAGTATGATTTAGTGTTATGCCCCCGGCAGCTAACAACACCAAGCACGTTTTAGGAGCCTAAAAACAAATTGTTAAGAAAAAGAAAAGGAAGGAAGAGAAAGCATAAATTAATGACAAAAAAAGAAATGAAAAAAGGACTTGAAAGTTCACGTGCTTTCTCCACTACCCCATTGCCTTGCCAGAAGGGTGTGGTCTAATGGGATGACAAAATCTAATTACAAGCAAGAAAAAACAAAAGAGCCCTCCCCTTCTTCCCTTCCTCTTCCCTCACCATTAAACTTAAGATTTCATTTTATTTCTTTTTTAAGTTTATTTATTTACTTTGAGAGAGAGTGTGCATGTGTACAAGATGGGGAGGGGCAGAGAGAAGGAGAGAGAGAAAATCCCAAGCAGGCTCCTTGCTGTCAGTGCAAAGCCGGATGCAGGGCTCAAACTCACAAACCCTGAGATCATGGCCTAAGCAGAAATCTGGAGTCGGATGCTTAACCAACTGAGCCACCCAGGTGCCCCTTATTTTTAAATCAGAACCTAAGCTGAAGGAAATTGCCTACAATCAAGCCTTCCTGATTGTCTTCTATCTGTCCTAAATTGTCATGTGGGCCACGCAAATAAAACAATATGTTCTTCTCTAATGTGGACCTTTCCAAAAGCCCATCACCACTATCAGCTTTGTGCCAATCCTCCCTCCACTTCCATTAAAGTAATGAAAATAAGCTTAGATTCCTCCGAGGACAAAGATAATTGATCTGAAAGGAAATGCAGCTGGATTTTGCTGGTCAAAAGCTGAGGTGAGAATGTGAAATGTTTGGTGTCTTTGTAAACTCACAGGAAAGCGCTTTCCCACCAAAGTCACTGGAAAGGAGGACATTTTCACAAGTCTCTGTTTTTGCTTAATATTTTTAAGAGTGCAATGTTCTAATGAGTGAAAACTTAGCACTGAGGTGCAGGCTCCTGGAATAGTTTCAGGGACCCTTCTCCATCAAACCTAGCCTCATGACGCTCACGAAGGGTGTTAAGCCTGTGACCACCAGGGGGCTGGCCCCTCGCTCTCCAAGTAAGTTGGGGGCAGGTAAGTAACAGCCTCAGTTTCATTAGAACAGAGATCAGACCTCCAAGAGGCTGGAAGAAGTACAAAATGAAGCTCTTGGGCAAGCCCCATCTAGCATACCAGGCCATTTTCAGAGGTCTTTGTGGCAGAGTGTTTCAATGGTCTCTGGGCTGCTCTGGGATGTGGAGGGGGAGAGGCTGGGGGAGGCCAGGGACTGATTGCCATTCTGTCTGGCACGGCTCTATGCTTACTTGTTTTTATACACTAGATTTCCAAGTAAGGCTTCTTTTAAGAAAAGGTCGTGCTAATTAAAAACAAACAAACAAACAAAAATGGAAAAGCTGTAAAGTTCTTTCTAGTTTTATTTATTTATTTTTTTAGTGATTATATTTTTTTAAATAAGAAAGTCAAACACCCAATAGGGAAATGGGCTGCAGATGAGACCAGGCATTTTATGTTATGTTATGTTATGTTATGTTATGTTATGTTATGTTATGTTATGTTATGTTATTATTTTATTTTATTTATGTTTATTTTATGTTTGAGAGAGAGAGAGAGTGCAGGCAGGGGAGGAGCAGAAAGATAGGGAGACAGAAGATCTGAACAGGCTCTGTGCTAAAAGCAGAAAGCCCAATGCAGGGCTAAAACTCACAAACCACGAGATCATGACCTGAGCCGAAGGTGGATGCGTAACTAAGCCACCCAGGTGCCCCTCTTTCTAGTTTTAAAAATAAGCTATGATTATAAATCTACAGAGCAACTACCCCCAAAGTGGAATGCGGTGATTCGCTGAGGTTTGAGGAGATCCACAAGGGTTTATTTGTTCAATAATCTATCCTAAAAGATTCTAGATGGAGAATTGAAGGAGAACAGCAGCTAGGAGAGGTTCAGATTGCTTGGGGGAGGAAGAGGACCTATCAAGTGATCCAAAGGGGGGAGCACAAACTGTGGAGGGACATCATGGGGGCTCAAAGAGCCTGCAAGGGAGAGGGGCCTTGAGCAAGGCTATGAGCACCTAGGAAAATTCTACACTTCGGCTAAAACTGGCCCTAAACACAGTTTAGGCAAAAAGCTTGAATTTTTTTTTTGGTATCCAAGGAAACATAATTAAGGGGACACAGGTGGTAATCCCTCCTAGAACTGACAGAGAAATTCCTCAGAGGTTTGAATACAAGGTTTGTGTCAAACAAATAAGCTTGGCTAATCAGAGGAAATCAGCGACTGTGATTAGATAAGATGAAATATATGTTTAAGAACTTTGGGCATGGATGGGAAGTGAAGGATAGGGATATTAGATCCTTGTCTATTCTAAGTCTGAGGAAGAGAGAAGACAGCAATTCTCAAATCCAGAGTCAATACAGAAAAGGTAATATTCTATATTTGTAATATTTTATGTGACAAGGATTCATTTTTAGCTTATGAACAGTAAAGCCTAAGGTCAGTGGTAAAGTTATTATTAGTAGAAAAGTATAGATTGCTGGTGCAAAAGAGTTTAGAGTGGGAGTGAGCCAAAGCATAAGAGAATCTTAAAAACTGAGAACAAACTGAGGGTTGATGGGGGGTGGGAGGGAGAGGAGGGTAGGTGATGGGTATTGAAGAGGGCATCTTTTGGGATGAGCACTGGGTGTTGTATGGAAACCAATTTGGCAATAAATTTCATATATTAAAAAATAAATAAATAAATAAATAAATAAAATTTGGTTAAATCTAAAAAAAAAGTATAGATTAAAGATAATTCATACATTTATTAGGCTATTTCTTTTGATTCTTGAATATCTGTACTCTCTCCACAGCAGCTTGCATGTAATAGGTGTTGAATAAGTATATGCCGAATGAACAGATAATGAGAAATTTTTGTGAGTATTAAGCCATGGGATTTTTGAAGTCTTTTCTGACCTGAGATCACCAATAAAGTCTCATTGGGAGCACAGGGTGAATCTTTGAGCGTCCCCACATCAGTGTTAGCTGAACATCATCATTATTATTATACACTTTAATACCCAGAATCAATGATTCCTGTGTGAAAGGGTTGTGGAAAGATCTCTGTATATCTAAAAATGTGCTAAGCCCTTTCTGGAAGTATGCTAGCACACACATACTGTTTGCTTTCAGGGACAAACTTTTCATAGCAGTGTTAAAGTTTTCCAATAATTAATTACAAAAAAATAAACTGATTGACTACAGTGACAATGCAGTGCATTTCAAATAATTCTAGGAAGACACAAACAATGGCAATGCAAATAAAGACTTTGCTGGAAAGTAGAACAGGTGTGAAGGCTGAGTTTCCATACATAAAAGAAAAGAAAGCATGTTTGTATTCCATTTCTTATCAAAAGAACTTCCTAGTTGGAATTTTTAGGCTAGATTAACACAGTCAAGGAGGGACTACTCCTAAATGTCCTAAATTTTGGAAAATGGGGAAAGTTTCTACAAACACAGAATGTTAATTAGAATCATATTTACATTTCTATCCATAAGTCTAATCATTCATTTAACAATCTCGGTGATTACTGCTGAGCCAACTGTTGAGTATTTTTAAAAATTATTCCCTGGTTAGTGTTCAACTTTTATATTATATGGTAACTCATTATTAATGACAAACCTTGATCATGACAAGTACATTACTAACAAATTCTTGGTTCATGAGGGTGTGCATATTCCAGTATAGATGGGATGATTATAAAATCAAGATCTCTGGGGTTCCTGGTGGCTCAGTTGGTTAAGCAACCGACTTTAGCTCAGGTCATGATCTCGTGGCTTGTGGATTCAAGCCCTGCGTCAGGCTCTGTGCTGACCGCTCAGAAGCTAGAGCCTGCTTTGGATTCTGTGTCTCCCCCTCTCTCTGTCCCTCTCCTACCCCTTAAAAATAAACATTAAAAAATTTTTTAAATTCCAGCCATCTAGCCATCCACTCTATTTTCACCCTTATCTACTTTCTTTCTATCCTTTTAAAAAAGAAGTCAATCAGGGCGCCTGGGTGGCTCAGTTGGTTGAGCGACCGACCTTGGCTCAGGTCATGATCTCACGCTTTGTGAGTTTGAGGCTCGCATCTGGCTGTGTGCTGACAGCCCAGAGTCTGGAGCCTGCTTCTGATTCTGTGTCTCCCTCTCTCTCTGCCCCTCCCCCACTCATGCTCTGTCTCTCTCTGTCTCAGAAATAAACATAAAAAAATTTTTTTAATAAAAAAATAATAAAAAAGAAGTCAGAAGACCTCATTCCTCTGCTTAAAATCCTACAACAGCCTAAAACCCCAAATCCTTACATAGTCTGTAAGATCCTGTCTGGCCTCATCTCCTATGACCCTGTGCCTTGTTCACTCTGTTCCAGCCGTGTTGGCCTTACATAAGCCAGGCACACACACACTCTGCTCAGGACCTTTGCACTTGCTGTTACCTGTGCAGGGAACATTCTTATCCAAAATATCCTTGTAATTTGCTCTGCTTTTCCACAACTTCACTCAAATGTCACCTGCTCAGTACCTAACATCTCCCCTATTTAACACTGTAATATTACTCTCACTCTGGACATTCCTGACCCCTTTTCTCTGTTTTATTTTTTCTCCTTAGCACTAATCACCATCTAAAAATATATATATTTGGGGCACCTGGGTGACTCAGTTGGTTAAGTGTCTGACTTGGGCTCAGGTCATGATCTCACGGCTCATGAGTTCAAGCCCCGCATCTGGCTCTGTGCTGACAGCTTAGAGCCTGGAGCCTACTTCAGAATCTGTGTCTCTCTGCCCCTTCCCCACTTGTGCTCTGTCTCTATCTCCTTCAAAAATAAATAAATATTTAAAAAAATAATAGTTTACGTTAGTATCTTTTTTATCTGTCCCCTCACTAGGAGATAAGCTATATGAGACGAAGGGTAGTTCTCTGTTTTGTTCCCTGCAGTATCCCCAGAACTTAAAAGAGTGCCTGGTATCTAACAGATATGCATAGATATTTGTTGAATGAATTGCATGAAGTCAAATAGCACCAGCTCCTGAACCAAGAATAAATAGAAAAAAGGTGAGAAAATATGTGACTTAAATTCATTAGGCTTTACTACTCTGGATCAACTGCTTTTGACAAAGTTAGAACACCTGTATAATATGAAGCTTCTGATTAGCAAATATTTTTCATCTATCCAAGGGTTTCTGTCTTCCCACAAAAATTTCCAAAGATGATGTAATAAGTAGAAAAAATATTGCTTTGCATTTCATCCACTTTCTCTATTCCTTTCTATCACTCTAGAGGCATAATAAAAGGGATTAGGAGTAAAAGCAAAAAATATAGGTAATGTCAAATTGGGCAAACTGTACCTGAAAAAAAGAGAAAAGGATGGTTGGTTTTATAAATGGAAACTGTCAAACACGGGCACAAAGAGACTTTCTTCAATGAGGCACCCTATCTGGTTTGGATTGTTTAAGCCACTTAATTCAAATGAAAATGCCTTCCAAAAAAAAAAAAATATCAATTAATGGACTAGACAGTAATTATCTTACACAAGGAGGCAGTGTTGCTCAGAAAAACTGAAGGTTCTACTTCCTTAGCTAAGTCATGGATATGAATCATCAACATACACCCAAAACCACTACAGAAAGAACGAACATAATTTTCCATATGACTACTTGTTCAACTTCTCCAAAACTCTTCCCTTCTAAATGAAAGTTGTTGCAAGAAACCCAACCCAAATGCATTTATAAAACCCCACTGGAAGGTGCTTTGTTTGAATGTTCACTCAACACAACCTTGTTTCAGATCACGATTTTGCCTTCCACAGGAGCTCCTATAAGATTCTGTTTCAAGAATGCCTTTGAAAGGTAACTTTAAATGAAAAAACAAAAGCAGGCATTTATATTCTACAAATTTTCAAGTGTTAAATTTGTTTCAGCAGGAAGTAAAGTCTTCTTTTAAATTAAGTCTGCAGCTATCCAGGGCTTTGTTGGCAGTGCTGGTGGTGAGCACTGAGGATTTCCCTCCTGGTGCTCTATCAGAATCTTAATTCCACTCTTAGATAAAGATATTGCCAAGGTATGGCATGGATAGTGGAGTTACGGCTGAACAAAGCCACAAATCAACAAGAGTAATGGGTTTTGCTTGTAAAATCAACTCTCAGTTATTCCCTATGTGGATTCCTATTTTGGTACATTTTCTACATAGAACGTCAAGACCAGTCTGGCTTTCCGCTGCTATCGGCATTCTCCCAAACCCACATGACCTACTCCCAGTTGACGGGTGCTTCTCAAACTAAAGTGATTGTAAGTATCACCCACCTAAAGCCAACCATAATTAGGAATGAAAATCCACTACAGGATAATAATACAAATATGTCCCAAGACCAGACAAGCTACTTAATGTTTTAAATAACTAGCACCACAATCCTGCTTCCTAGGATACTGGTTGCTAATAGAATAGTACCTTATTTGAAGACATGACGTTTTTGAGGTATACGCCTAAAGGCCTAATCCAGGACCCAGGGTAACCCAATGACTTGCCTTCTGACAAGTTGGTCCTGGAGAGGAGCAGGGTATGTTTAGAGCCTTCCCTGGATTCTTAGGAGTAAATCCAAGGAGCACTCTTCCGTTTGTTGCTTATCTCCTCCTTTTCAGTTCTCTCCTCTACTCCAAATCAAGGTTGACATGTGCTTTAATTTGATGAAAAGTAGATTACAGGAAACTGTTCCAATATCAGGATAACCTGGGCACACCTTAGTATTAAAAAGCAGGATTTTTCAAAAAATTGAACAGTGGAAATAAGATAAAATCCATTGAAGCCAAATATAATACTTCTATTATGCAAGAATAAGAGCTTAAACATGTGCTCCTCAGTAACAATAAAGATAAAGAAACTGGGTGTTTACATGGAGACCTAATACTTCGTTTCAACATATAAATCACTAGAATTCAAGGAATGACCCAGTGAGTACAGGAACATCCCAGTGACCGTTATGTGAGTCCAAGCTGGGTACTCCAGATTTTGTTAGAGAATATTATCATTGCCCTTTGTGCCACAGACCATCAATAAATATGTATCAGAAAAAAAAATGTATCTGACCATAACATTATTTGCACTCCAGTTTCTTTCCAAAACTATAATTTTGCACACGTTGTTGCCAAACTCACACTGGCAGCTTACTGACCAGAAATATTTAATAAGAGTTGCCCCCAAATATGTTATCCATTTGTTTCTCTAGATTAGTGATTTTTCACTTTCTTAAAGGCAAAGACTGCTTTCTTCAAAGCAAATCATATTCAGAACCCCAATTTTTTAATAAATAAAGCTACCCTGATTAAAATGGGGGGGGTGCTCAGAGCCCCTCAGCCACTCACCATCGTTAGATGCAGATAAACCTCTGTGCCCTCTTAGGGAGTGGCTTGAATCCATTGCTCAAGATATTCTCAATTTTGTTGTTGTATCAAACCAAACCATCAGAGAGATACACATTTGAACCAAGATTTGGGTCTTTCTAGAATTAATTCTCTGAAAGTACTGCATAAGTTACCTTCTTTTTAAAGTTAATTTAGATTTACTTAAAAAGCAACCCCCCAAACAAGAATAATGTTTAGTATGACAGCCAAAGGTGTAGATTTCAGAGCTAGACTTCCCAGGTTTCAAATCATAGACCTACCATTTATGAGTTGCATGATCTCATGCAAGTTACTTGACTTCCTTGTACCTTTGCTTCCTCATCTGTAAAAAGAGGTTGAAAACATAATAGTACCTCCCCCAGAGAATGCTGTGAAGACTAAATGAATTCCAATATATAAAGCAGTTAGAAATACACTGTTTATGAAGAGCCATGGAGAATTCTTTCCTTTAGCCATCAGTGTTAAGAAAATTTATTTTTCACCCTAAACCGTATATTTTTTCTTGTGAAAGCATTGAGATTCTTATAAACGACTATGACTTCTTTATTGTGCAAAATGTAAGGATGTTATCTCCACTTCTCCCTTCAGGGCCCGTGGGGGACACAACTGGCCAATCACACACTGAGATCAGACAAAGCCTCGGAATACTTTGCAAGTAATCCAGGTAACTACAACTACTAAGTCAAATCTGGCCTGTAAGTGAAATCTCCTTTCCCTGCGCTGCAAGTACTCTTTCCATTTAACCATGCTGCATTCTGGATAGAAGGAATGGTAACACCAGAGAAATGACTATAGAACATGCTTATGAAAGAGCAAATAAACCAACATAGGTTTTTATTTATCAAAAATTAATATTAACAGATTATGTACCAGGTACTTTGAAATATGAACTGTTAATATTAAATACTATAAACCTCATAATCACCCTTTGAGGTAGATATGATTATCCCCATCGTACATAAGAGAACCGAGGCAGAGAGAAGGTGAGAAACTTCTCAAGATCACAGAGCTAGTAAATGATGACCCAGGCAGTCCAACTGCAAAGGACAGCTTTTCATCACCCTGTGATTAGGCATCTCTTCGGGAGTAAAGTCCAGTCAGAGCTGGACTTTAAGAGGATTAACCTGAGGGCAGAAAGTAGAATGAATTAGGAGTACTGAGCAGTGATCATTATTATTATGTGTTCAACACTGATTATGTGCTAGGCATTCTACTGAATGTTTTACATACATTCTCTCAGCTAATTCTCACAACAACCCCTTGAGGCCCATACAGCTGTGTACCCCATTTTACAAGGAAGGTAACTAAGGGTCAGGGAGGTTAAATAATGACACACAGGCAGGAAGTGGCAGAGCTTAGGACTCAAACCCAGTTCTGCCGGACTCCAAAGCTATGTGCTTAACTGCTCACAAAATATGACTTTAGGTGACACATGTGAAAAATAATAGGAATGAAGAAGAAAAACCGATGTAAGACATTTTGCAAAAAAAGGAATCCATGGAGTTTAGTGACTATTTCAACATTATCAAAGAAAGGGGAGGGGTCAGGGATGACTAAGGTTTGAAACTGTGAGTAATTTGGAGAATAGTGATGCTGATCAAAGAGAGAAGTCAGGAAAAGCCAGCCTCCCAGAGCAAGATGAGTTCATATTTAGACAACACTCACTCCAGAGCAGGAAAACTATGTGGCACAGAGTTGTCATTTTTATACTAGTTCACGCTACTCATCCATCAGATTTTCTAAAACTCATGCAGAGGCTGAACTGAAACTTCCGGTTCTTGCTCCTCTGAACAGATTTTTCTGAGCTCTTTTACTATTTGAACGATGAACATGATTTTAAAAGTCAAGTCAGAAGGAAAAATGTTTAAAAAAATTATGTTTAATGTTTATTTTTGAGAGAGAGAGGGAGAGACAGCACAAGTCGGGGAGGGGCAGAAAGAGGAGCATACAGAATCCAAAGGGGCTCCAGGCTCTGAGCCGTGAGCACAGAGCCCCACACAGGGCTCAAACTAATAAGCCAAAGTCGGACGCTTAGCCAACTGAGCCACCTGATGCCCCTGGTTCCTTTGTTTTAAGGCACCTTGCACTTTAGAGAGGTAGCATCGGCATGAGCCTAGAGAATCTTAGGCTTCCTCATTCTTCTTCTTCTTCCTTTTTTTTTTTTTAATATTTATTTATATCTGAGAGGGAGACAGAGAGACAGAGCATGAACAGGGAGGAGCAGAGAGAGAAGGAGACAGAATTCCAAGCAGGCTCCAAGCTCTGAGCTATCAGCACAGATCCCGACACGGGGCTTGAACTCAGGAGCGGTGAGATCATGACCTGAGCCAAAGTTTGATGCTTAACTAACTGAGCCACCCAGGTGCCCCAAAAGGAAAAACATTTTAAGGTGTTAGTTTCTTTTATTTTTACTTTTATTGGGGGGGGGTGGAGGAGAAGGGCAGAGGGGGAGAGAGAGAGAGAGAGAGAGAGAGAGAGAGAGAGAGAGAGAATCCCAAGCAGACTCCATCCGTGTTCAGCGCAGAGCCTGACCTGGGCCTCAATCTCACAACCCTGGGATTCTGACCTGAGGGGAAATCAAGAGTCAGGCACTTAACCAGCTGAGCTGCCCAGGCACCCCTTAGTGTATTAGTTTCTTAAAGAGTAGGGTTCTTTGTGTTTAACCCTTAAGCAGCCAACAAAACCTCTGCACAACAGTCACCAATATTTTGGCATGAGATATACAAGAAGCGTCCTAAAAGGTGAAGCCATCTTAGCAGAAACAGGAGTTCCACCTTTTTGTGAAAACTTCTGTCTCTTCTCCACACATTATCACCCCAACCCCCACCACCAAAAAAAGATTAAATTTTTTGACAAAAAAATTCTTGATTGATAAAAATGTCAGGTTTGGGTTATTAATTAGTTGTGTGACCTAGGTAAGTAACTTGACTTTTCTGTTCTCACCTAGGTTCTTCTTCCTCTATACACTAAGTAGGTTGTTTAGATTCAGTTTAGCTCAGACTTAACATTAACATTAACTTAACCGATGGCAGCGTTCTTTCCCACACTTTATATTCCATTATTCAAGAAGCTAGAAAGGAGGGATTAAGGGTCTGGAGCTCAAACAGAACATCAGAGCTGAACATGCTGCTACCATTCATCTCACACAATTCCTTTAGTTTATAAACCAAGAAAATGAGGCACAGAGTCTAGACTCAGCTGGTTAGCTACAGAGTCCAATCTAGAACTGAGATTCTGATTCACAGTCTTATGTTTTCCCACTACACCATAGTGTCTTTTCCAACCAACTGACCGGTTTAGAAATATTTGCCTTGGATGAACTCAGAGTGAGTTACAAGAGAGAAAAGGAAAAAAACCAAAACCAAAAACAAAAACAAAATACAAAGGCTCGCTGACCTGAGAGAGATTTATGTGTTGGACTTAGGTTCTTATAAAATGAAACCCCATAACACTTCAACTGCAACATAAAAGTATTAGGCTGTGTTGTGTGCTTTTTATAGAGCAGTATAATTGCTCAAGCCTCAGACAGAACTTCAGGTCTTGCGGCTGCAAACACAGTGTAACCAGGAAAAGTCACTCTCAAGTCTTAGCTCCTGAGACTACAAATGGGAGGCGATAGTACCCTCCTACCTGGGGAATGCCCTTGGCCAAGTCTGCATTTGCTCCCACATTGACTACGCTGCTGGAAGAGCAAAGAGGAAAAAAAGATGTCCTGAGCAAGGTAGACAGGTAAGAAAGTGGCTAACAGAGAGGGTGCCAGCCAAGTCCTCCACCCACCCCCTGTCTTTACCACTGGATCTAAAAGGATACAGAAATAGAGGAACAGCAAATACAAAATCCAGACACAGAGACTGAAGCGAGAGTCCGCTTGGCATTGCCTACGGAGCTCTGGGCAGAAGCCCACACTGCCCGCCCTAAGGGCTGCCTCTGCTCACAACCTCTGTGCTGAGTTGCCAGGTTTAATATAACCATCTGAAGATTCTCTTGGAATTCCTTAGAGACAAGAACTAAATGCACACAGAAAAAACTAACGAATAAAATGAATTCATTGTTTTTATAGTTCAAAGTCTTTTTACCTTCCGAAAGAGTAAAATAGCGATGAAATTAACCTCTGAGGCAAAACCAGTCTGGGACGTGAAATAGTTGCCCTCCTGAACATACAGGAGTGTGCCTTCTCTGACACCTGGATGATTCAAGTCTTCCTCAGAGTATTTTTCTGAATGCTGGGCCTTCTGCTGCTCGCTATTTACGGTTCCGGGTCAAATGTGCTTAGTATAACTCTTACTCCAAAATGAGTTTCTTTAAAAAAAAAAAACGCTAATATTCATTCATCAACAAATATTTATTAAATGACTTCTCTGTGTCAGGCACTGTTCTGACAGTTAGGGAGGACCATGAATGAAATAGACAAAAATCCTGTGCTCATGGAACTGACGTTCTGATTGAAATCTCTCCCTCTTAACCATAGTTTGTATGATTCTCCGCAAATTCTGTGCATCTTTGAAGTTGAATATTGATGATGGAACAAACATTTAGTAAAACTGTGTTATTGTGAACTTAAAAAAAATCTCTCCCTCTTTATCTGCAAAGTGCCTGATTTCATAGATGTTTGTTGAATGAATAATATTTGGGGTCATCTATGAGAATCAGATTGATGATAGTACAAAGATGAGCAGTGAGCCACGTAAAACCTAAAATGTATGTATTTTATTAATCGATTCTTAAATTTCATTTCCATTCCCCTTCAAAACTTTTTCTTATTGGCTATAGTGCTACAAAATAAAATGGAGTTAAGTCCTGGGAAGTATTTCTCCCAAGGCACTGAGTCAAAATATCAACAAAGGAAAAAGGGAGAGCCTACTAATGATCACCATCATTCTGTGAAGTCCTGCATTTAGACATCTCCTGCTTCTATACGGAGCATCAGTTTTGTTTTGTTTTTTTTTTTTAATTGAAGAATCATTGACAGACCACCTTATTTTAGTTTCAGATGTACAACATAGTGATTTGATATTCATATACATTATGTAATGACCACCATAATGAGTCTAGTTACCATCTGTCCCAAAGTTTTACATATTATTGGCTTTATCTCTATGCTACACACTACATCTCCGAGTCTTTATTATTTTATAACTAGAAGATTGTACCTTTTAATCCCCTTCACCTATTTTGTCTATCCCTCCACGCCGCGCATCAAATTTTTGGAAACCAAATGAAGTAGCATCTCAAAACCAACACTAAAATAAGTAATAATGTGGCTGAAAACTTACTTCAAGCAGATTCAGAGATGACCCTCTACAGATTGGCCTTTGGGGTTCCATGTTGGTGTAAGCTCTTCTGAACCCAGCAGAGTACTACTGACCTCCAGTCCGTGGCAACTTCATTTTCATAGTGTCCTGGGTGGTGCAGCCTATGGAGGGATGGGTCAGACAAACCCAGGTATTTCATAATGCAGTTAGACACAAAGCGTGTCCTTTGCCTCTGGGGAGTAAAGTTATGAGGATAAAGGTTATGAGGGAAATCACCTCTAGCATCAAGGAATGGCAACAAACATGGAAACGTAGACATCAAAGCCTAGGTGGTTATTAAAACACATCTCCAAAGAAAGACATACCATCATTGGATGAAGCCGCCTCTCACCATCCCCTTCTAAGGTGACTAGATGAAAGAAGAAAGATATTTATTATTATATCGGAAAGTTAAAAAACAATAAAATACTGGAACACCACAATCACATAACCGTTGTGGCATAAATAATGCTACCTCCATCTCAATGTAGACTCTCCTTAGAAGGAAAGCCTATACTAAAAGGAATGGACTTGACTTTTCTTTGCCATCACTCTTGAGCAAAGTACCATTTATATTACAATCAGCTACATTCACATCGAAAGAAAAGGGCAGGAGTCAAACAAAAGTTTTAAAATAATACTGAGAATATACAGATGAAAAGAAATCATACACACACCCACACCCACACCCACACCCACACACATATACACACAAACATGAACAAGAATAGACAATGACATTACAAGGTCCAGAGGACAAGCTAGCTCCATCCTGACAATGACAACAAGAGCTGAGTTCAAACTTTGATTCCCTTCCTGGGTCATCCTCCCTGGAAGGCCTCTGCAAGAAGGTTATTCACTACTGGTAATGAGAAAGCAGTCAGAAGCAGTTCTCTGTTTAGAAGAACCCAAGTAATGATGAGAAACAGCTCTAATATGTACGTTGGAAGAACAAGCGCAAAACCATTGTGACTTCTGTGAAGTGTTCCTGTATCTGCTGAAATGGCTTGCATGAGAAAGGCTTGGGGAGGAGACGGATGGTGGTGGGGGTGCAGATATAACAGAAGGAGAGGAGCATAAGTGATATTTTTGTGTTTTTGTTGACTACTTCTAATCTTCTGCTTTTGAAAACTTTCAAAATATTTCGAGAGTATTGGGTCCTCCTTCTCTTTCAAATTTTTCATCCTTCTCGCCACCTTCCTTTCTTGGCTTTTTCCCCCTTTTGGTGCCTGTTCTCCTCCTCTTTGCCTCCAGCCTGTATGTATGACAGGGCTCAGAGTTTCTGTGTCGAAGAAAGCAATGCTACGGGAATGGAGAATGGGAGTGTGATCGCGATTCGAGGAGGAACCATTTTTCTTCCTTGAACGCTGGTTCTATGAGAAGATCTGTGCAAGCTGGTGAGAATTATTGCAGAATGTGGCAGAGGTGGAGCCTTAGGAAAGAAAGTCCACCATTACAAATTCTAGTCATGAAATGTAAGAAAATACAGTCATTTATTGCCCCATGATATAGTCCCCCATCTGGATCTGATGTTACATAAATGTATACAGGAAGCTTTGAATGACAATGTCTGGAGGTGTGCATGAAAAAGATGACTAAGACACCACCTTGCCAGTGACCTGAAAGTCAAAGTTTAAGGTGGACAGGCTGTGCCCCAAACACTCAGACAGGAAGCTTGTCTTCCAAGAGCTCTTTCAGGTGATTTGGAAAATGAGTAAAGATTGTTCATCTTTGGACACAGGCTTAATCATTGCTGGCATTATACTGACTAAAAAGAGCCACTACAGACCCAAGAGAACAACAGAATACATCTAGCAATAAATGTACACTCTCCATACATGAGTATTAAGTAAAACAAAATATACAAAGAAAAAACACAATAAAGAATGGTAGTAAAGATGTCTTGAAAGTTCCCACTATTTTTATTGTTGAACCACTGGGGTGTTTCAAAGTATGGACTTCTTTTCTTCTTCTGTGTATTTTCATTTTTCTTCTTTCTTCTTCTACCTCCAACCCTTTTCCCATTTCAAGTACATAGAAAGTTATGTGTTTATACCTCTGAGTAGCTTTGGGGCAAAGCCAAAAGTAGAAAAGGCCTGTAAATCTTTCATTACTCTTCCGGGATCTTAGGAGAACATGGTGGTTTTGTGAAGGAGATGAAAGTCTCTATGCTAAACATGAAAAAAGTGTCTTGGCCAGAAACAAACAGGGAAGAAGAGTTTCACAAGTAGAGATCCCCTTTGTTCCACGCTGGTGGTTGGGGGGAGAAGAGAAGGAGAGAGGAGGAGGTCTGCAGGTTCTGAGTGCAAAGAGAACCTAGTCTGCCTTCTCACCAGCATATTGGTCCAGCAGCAAGATCCACAGAGTAAAGGGCTGCCTGCTGTGTCTAGACTGGTAAGAGTACAGCAACTTTAGGACAGAATTCCAGCTGTTTTCAGTAGGGAAAGGTAAGCAGATCACCCCCACAGGCTAGGTATAAATCAAGGTCCTTCACTTGGAAGCAAACTACACCTGTTTGAGCAAAAAGAATGTATTACCATCAAGCAAAAATGGAATGTATTGGAGGGTTATGGGAGAGTTCAAAGAATCAAAAACAATCTGAGAGCACCCAGCTTCAGAAAGGGGAGGACTGAAGTAAATGTGGTGGTCTGGATAACAGGAAGTATGGGCTTCCTCCAGGGTGCTGACACCAAGCGGATCAACTACAATCTTTTCTCATCCTTGGGTCATTCTTCACAAAATTTAAATTCCTGGAGAAAAAGAGGAAGCTTACTCAGATCCTTTGTTAAACTTTCAGCTAAAGAGAGTATGAAACTTGTTTGCTCATTGTAGAAGATTATAGGGATTGGGGGAGGATTAAACACCCCCACCCCACCAAAGAAAAGTTGAGGTGTTATTATAAAAAATGAAAGAAGGAAAGAATGGATGCTGGGCAGGCCCACTATAGATGGCCACTTTAGATATACAAAAATCTCATATACTTGATTACTTTTTAATACATTATTCATGTGTGATAATCAATTGGAAGAGTTGGAGCTCAATTTGACTGAGCATTAAATACATCGTGTCACTTTCCTGCTTACAACCATTTATTGACTCTCCATTCTTTCCAGTAAAGTTCCAAATTCTTCATGTTCTTCTGGACCTGCCATTTCCTCCAGGTTCATCTTTAATTCCTTTCTTTCCCTGAAACTTCTGTCCTCATAATACTATGGGATTGACAGTTCCTTGAACACATTATCCTATTGCATATCTATGGGTCTTTATACGTGTCACACCCTCTTCTCAGAATGCCCTTCCCTATCCCTTGTCTGCCTGGAGAACCATTCACCCAATTCAAATACTTCCTCTTTGGAAATGCCTCCCAGATACCTTCTTATTCCTGTCATCCTTTTCCCCCCACCACTTCTCTTCTTTGTTTTGGTACCCCCACTATATGTCTTGCACATTGCCTCTATTTTTAAATTTGTTCTACTGTGTTGTAATTATTTGTGTATATGTTTATCTCTCCTGCAGATCTATGAGGTTTTGGTGGGAGGAGGTTCTGAACAGATGGTTGTTGAACGAACTAATGAATTTTCCAATCAGACACCAATATTCACCAAGGGCCCACTCTGCATGGAATCATACACAGAAGACATTAGTAGGGAGTCATGCAGCATATTGACTGAAGCAGTAATTCTCTACTAGGGGTATGCAGACTACCAGTGGGGAGAGAAAAGTGGTTTAGGTAGGACATAACGTTTTCCTTAGAATCCCCAAATTCTTCCTTAATGTCCATGTTCACTTGCAAGCACAGTGCATCACTTTCTGCCTACTTTTTAGTTGCTGATATTACTTTTGCAATTTTAATTTATCTTCATTTCAGATATATAGTAGTAAAGTTCATACTCTAAAATATTATCAAAATTTTAAAGTTTATTTATCTTGAGAAAGAGAGAGAGAGAGCAAGGGAGGGACAGAGAGAATCCCAAGCAGGCTCCATGCTCTCAACACAAAGCCGGATGTGGGGCTTGAACCCACGAACCATGAGATCATGACCTGTGCCCAAATCAAGAATTGGATGCTTAACTGACTGAGCCACCCAGGTGACCCTACCATATTTTTAATTACTAGTGAAGCACTTGGTTTTATTTAGTGGATCATTTTATAGCGTAGCCCCTAAGAATATGGATGCAGGAGCCAGAGTGCCTGTGTGTGGATCCAGGTTCTGGTTGAGTCACTCTCAGCAAGATACTTAACCTTCCTGTGCCTTAAATACCTCTCTGTGCCTCAAATAAAAATGAAACTCACAATAGTACCCAACACATGGAATTGTGGAGGAAATTAAATGAGTCAGAGATGTAAAGCACTTAGAACATTTCTCAGCATGTGAAAATTGCTGAAGAAATGTTAGCTGCCATTATTAATGCAATAAGATGTACTTCCTATCATAATTTTTTGGTCATTAAAATAATACAGTAAATGAGAAGTATAATAACATAATGCAGGTAAATATGAGTTTGTTCATCATGGTAGGATTCAGGTTCTTGGTGAAGTAACTATCAGGACATAAGAAACCATTCAAAACCACTATAACTGAGAATCACTCTTAAGGAATTGATAAATAAATGGTGGCAAAGAGAATAAACACAAATCCAAATCCACCAAAGGCATGGTTGAATACACTTTCTCACATAAGAACTTTGTAACTGGAAGATAATAACATGAGTCCAAAGGAATTACTTCATTTGAGTGGCCAAAAAAGAAAGGGGGCCATCTTTCAGTTGGGAAGGAAGGCAGGAATAGGTCTTGAACTTGCTGAAAAACAATTTTTGCCCCACTTAACGTGGGGAATTAGAACTAATGAATGAATCCAGTTAATTCATGAGTCACTATTCACATTTTCAGTCAGTCTTGTTTCCTAGGATCAGAGTTACAAGGTTTACTAATCAGTCATGTATCTGAGAGTTTCTACTCATTTACTCCCAAACTGACTTTCATTAAAGGGAATTTAAATAATTCATCTACTCACCTAAGTCTATAAGTCCAGGTGAAGCTACTGTTAGATAAAACTGGTTTTCCTGGTTTTCTAAGCATGCTGGTCACTCAGTAAAAGTTATTTAATGAGAAATATTATAAGTTTGTTTAGGAGTTTTCATATGGTCACTTTGTTTCTATGGGAAGATGCTTAAAAATCCAAACTTATCCCTGTAGTTTTTATTACAAATTGACAAAGGACATTGTGTATTTTTATACTTATGAAAATAAGCACTTGCTGTAAGGTCCAGGGTCAAAGCTTAGTTAATGATAATTAAGCCTTAAGACTTTGGAAATCACTGAAATATATTTTCCTTCTCCCTAATCTCTTAGGGTTTAGCTTTGTTAGGATGTATATGAATGAGTGAAATGAGGTTACTGGCTATGGAAAAATAACTGTGCTATTTTAGTATGTTTGGAACAATATGTGAGGATGTTTTGAAGGGGGAGTGAGACATGTTACCTTGGGAAATGCCGTAAGTCAAATGGAATTTGAAATCTAAAGGCTTCCACTGATGATGACAAACCAATGATAATGAATACTCTCTATTTCCAGTTAGCTAAAATTTCACCATATTACCTCACCTCTACTACCTCAGTAGGTCAGAAACTCAATTTCCCAAACAGAAATCCACACATCTATGTAAAATTGCCCAACTCCTTTCTCACTAGTCTTTTTCCTAAGGTTGGTCCTCTTCTTATGCTCTGGATGCCACCCCAACTACCTTCTCTCCCCAGCTACCTTCTTCTTCATTCAATTTCTAATGCCCTCTGTATTGGATCCTTCCCATCAGCTTTCAGACATACTCAGTCTCTTCACCTCTAAAACATCCTCCCTCAACCCTACCTCCTCCCCTAACTACCACCCTGTTGCTGTCCTCCCCTCCACAAACAAACTGAGAAAGGATTTATGTGCTCTGTATTCCTTTTCTCACTATACACTGCTTTTTAGACCCACTTCAATCTAACTTCCATTTCCAGTCCCCTGAAATGGCTGTCACTAAGTCACCAATGGCTTCTAGGTTGTTAAACCCAATGGACATTTTAGTCCTCACCTTACCTGATCTCTCAGCAGCATTCAACACAGTGATGACACTCTCTTTATGAAACACTCCCATCTCTTCGGTCCTCCTTTTTTTTCTTCTACTATTCTTCCTCAGACTCTTTTGCCAATTGTCCTCCTCTATTCAACCTTCAACTGTTGGAGTTCTTTAAAGATCAGTCCTAGACCTACTGTTCTTCTCAGGCTATATCCTCTCTAGTTGGTTATATGCATTAATTATTATCTATATACCAAATGACTCCCAAATTTCTACTTCTGGCTCAGACTTCTTGGAGCACCAGGCCATATGTCCAACTACCTACCTTATAACTCCAGTTAGGTTTTCAAAAAGTACCTCATATTTGAAATATGCAAAATCAAAGCCAGGGCCTCCCCTCTACCCTGACTAGCTGGTCCTTTCTTAACTTCTCACTGTCTCACCATCCCTTCATTTTCTAGATCAGAAATGGGGAATAATCCTTGACTTTCTTCTCCCTTATCTCCCATATGCAATGTTTCAGGATGGCAAACTATTCTCTCCCTGTATTTTCAGAATTCCCTCCAAAGCTCCAAAGCTGAAGAAGACAGGCATCGATGAAACTTTATCATCTTAAGATAACCACTGGGTTGGGGCGCCTGGGTGGCGCAGTCGGTTAAACGTCCGACTTCAGCCAGGTCACGATCTCGCGGTCCGTGAGTTTGAGCCCCGCGTCAGGCTCTGGGCTGATGGCTCAGAGCCTGGAGCCTGTTTCCCATTCTGTGTCTCCCTCTCTCTCTGCCCCTCCCCCGTTCATGCTCTGTCTCTCTCTGTCCCAAAAATAAATAAACGTTGAAAAAAAAAATTTTTAAGATAACCACTGGGTTAATGAGATGCAACAGAACTGGCTTTGCGCGTGCATGCACCCACGTGTACACATGCGCGCAGGTGCACACACACACACACGGAATATGAAGGGAGTCCCTGGGGGCAAATGATGTGTCTCTTCCCCTCCCACAAGCCAAGTTAGGAAATTCAATCAAATTAATTGTAAAGATAAGAACCCCTTCAAGAAAAAGATACAAGTATCTCATTGCTAGGTTGGACATCTACCAAGGCAATGGACTTGCTAATTTACTCTAAGCCCTGAGCAACAGAAAAACAGAATTGGAGAACAAAAAGAAGTAGCACCAGTTAGGGTGACAAGATGTTTAGATTTCCCAGAAGACACCAGAGAAGAAATCCAAACTTGAATAAACTGCTGGTACTGCCCAAGAGGGCCACACCCCAAGTGAGGGGACCCTAACACCAAGAGGCTGTGGGAACATTGCTAAGGTAGTGTCAAAAGTGGTCCTTCCCACATCACAGAACTGTACAGAAGCCCTTGCCAGGCATGTCTTTCATCAGCCACGTCAAGTACATTAGGTGCATCCTCATTTTGTAGAAAGCATAGTCTCCTCACAGTTCAAAAACAGTTAAACCTCCTTTTAGCAACTCAAATTTTAAACCATGTAAAGTCTTATTCCTGAAAAAAATTTTTTTTATTCCTGAGAAAGAAATCTGGAAGAAAAATCTATAACTCTCCTGGCCTCTGACCAAGAATTTTTTAATTGTGTTAACCAAATAATTTTCAACTTATTACCTCACCTCAGGGAATCAAAGATTATTCTTTCCCACTTTCTATAATTGGGAACCCCCAAAATGAGTCTTCCTAGTTTAATTAAGTATATGGGAAACAATATATCAAATGTATATGTTTTTGGCTTAATTTCATTGTGCTGAAATTATTTTTTGTTTGTTTTTTAAAATGTGTATTTATTTTTGAGAAAGAGCAAGCGGGGGAGGGGCACAGAGAGAGGGAGACAAGAGAATCTGAAGCAGGCTCCATGAGGTCAGCACAGAGCCTGACATGGGGCTCGAACTCACAGACAGTAAGATCATGACCTGAGCTGAAATCAAGAGTTGGATGCTTAACTGACTGAGCCAGCCAGGCACCTCTCCTTGTGCCAAAATTGTATCAAGCTCCACCAGAAATGCAAGAAACAAATGCGTTGAAATAGTTCAATGAGAAACACATATGACTCTTACATTCAGTACATCAACCTTCATGCATCCGATTCTTTTAAAGAGTCCACATGTTATCAAGTGCTTCGTTCCTAAACACTACCGGCTGAGTCAAGAAAAAGAATATGCAGTTATATGCAGATGTATAGGGTTGTGTTCATTTAATAATTTACTCTAAGTAATACTGATCTAAGGGCATGACACATGATCAGTTGAAAGAGCAATGGCCTAAGTACTATAAATTGTAGTTTAATCTGAGTGCTGTCTTTCATCTCTTTGAATTTCCACTTTCCCACTGGAAAAATGGTGATAATTCCTGCCTTGTATGTATTTATAAGAATTTTAGGTCTGAAATGATATATTGGAAACATTTGGAGAATCTGTAAGGTTAGATGTGTCATAATTCTTGATATTTTAAAGTAACTTTGGCTTTCGTTTACAGAGATACTGCTGATGAATATCAGAGAGATAAATCGTTCCTTCTATTACAGGCATTTTCCAAGACAGATCAACAGCCAGACCAAGATAATATTTGTGATCCTTGATTACCTTAAAAAACAAAATACACTAAAACAGAAAGCATGGAAGAAGTAACACTGGTAACTTTCTGTTCATCCCAAAATTTATTTTAGAAGTGTTAACTTCACACGAACTATTCACCTTCAGTCTTGAGTGTATTTCATATGGATGATTTAAATTTTTGATATTCTGGTTGCCACTGACAAATTCTGCATTTTGACAAGTTTTGATGAAGTCTTTTCATTCTAGACAATTTATGCAAACCTAACTTGAATAGTTGATTTTGACTTTATCCCCTTGAGTTCCTAGAACTGCCCTGATTAAATTTTAAAATATAATTACAGGTAGCACATTGAGTCAGTCAGTTAGTCAGAGAAATCTGAGCTCTGAATGCCTACTTCCTGCATCACACTGCATTAAGTGCTCTGGGGGAGGGCGGGGGTGGATGGGAACAGTCATCCATGAAATGATTTGAGGATTATTATTAAAACAACATATCACCAAGTACAAAGTACTCAAGTAGAAACTATACATAAAAGTTCAAGGAATGAAGAGTAAAGGAAGCACCTTTCCTGCTTTAATTGCCTGTCCTATATATTTAACAAATATGTTTGGTGATTGTTAGTAGTCATCCCTTTGCTGGCATCCCAAGAAAACAAATTAAACAATGTTGCTCCACCTAACAAATGGGCAGCCTGGGTTGGTATAGAGAAGTTCTTTAATTTCTTTTATCTGCTCATACTTGAACAGCTTTGTTAAGTGAAGGGTCAGTCAGGGTTGTTGGTTTTTTGTTTTTTTTAATATTTTTTTATTTTGGAATAATTATAGATTTATGGACATATTGCAAAAATAATATAGAGAGTTCCTGTACACCCTCATCCAGTTTTACCCAATCTTAATATTTTATCTTGCCATAATACATTTATCAAAACTAAGGACCCACAGTGACACATTACTCTTAGCTAAGCTCTGGGCTTTATTCAGATTTCATTCATTTTCTGCTAATGTCTTTTTTCAGTTCCAAGATTTAATCCATATACCACATTGCAAAGAGACTTTAATGTCTTACTGCTGAGATTTAAAAATCAGCCATTTCTGGGCAATGAAGCTAATCCATGTCAAAATATTAATGTGAACAGTAAAAAGTAAACTGAAAGCCCAAGAGCTACCTGGGCATACCACAGTCCTAGGTTCTCAACTAACTTTGGCAAGATATAAGCATGATTTTATATCAGTCACTATCCCTTTTTTATTTACTTAAAGATGATGATTGCATCAATATGAGCTTTACCGTAATTGCTTGGGTATTTTTTTAAATATCCATGAGAATAATTCTTTTGGTATCATATAGGGTGGACACCTACATTTTCATACATGAAGACACAAATAGAGGTTGATTGAGTTTCCAGTTAGGGAAGCTTACCATAGTCACTAGAGAAACAGAACTTTAAATAGTCAGCTGAAGGGAATCAGAAGATAATAATGGATCAAGACCAGGGGGTGTACAACTTGGGTATGCATCAGGATCACCTGGAGGGCTTTCTAAAACACAGATGTCTGAGTCCCACCCCCAGAGCCTCTGATTCAGAGGGTCTGGGCTATTCTCAGCATCTGCATTTCTAACAATATTTCTGGAGATGTGGATGCTACTGGTCCTGATACTACACTTTGAAAATCACTTTCTTTGGTAGTTGCCCGGAAGAAGAATGCAGTCATTTTGTTCTGACAAGGTATAATTATAGGTCCCTAAATTGATATGTTGTCTATCAGTTAGGGAATCTGTTGAATCTCATTCCATATCTGTGCAAGAACTAAAACAGAAAATAAAACAAATATATTAGTTTTCCAAACTGGTGTTTACCATTCAGTCTTCCTTTCAATTAATGCTTTCATTTTAAAAATAATAGAATATTGTTTATAACAATAATAAAATATCATTATAAATGAACCATAAACTTGTGGCCTGAAACAAGACCTCTACCTTGTTTAATAGAAATTAATAGGGGTGAGGGATATAACACTCTTCTTCAGCAGTGTTTTGTTTTGTTTTGAGATAGAGAGGGAACACATGTGAGCAGGGGAGAGGGGCCGAGGGACAGAGAGAGAGAGAATCCGAAGCAGGCTCCACGCTCAGCAGGGAGCCCAATGCGGGGCTCGATCCCATGACCTTGGGATAATGACCTCATCCAAAATCAAGAGTTGGACACTCAGCAGACTGAGGGATAATTGTAAGGAAACTAAATTAATAATATCTCCTGGGGTGTACTGGCACATGGTGGAAATTTTTAGAAACATTACTTATTGAGAGGTCTTTTATCCCTAATCTCCACTTTTTCACCCTTGTATCAATAAGTAATGTTAGTGCTGATCTCATAAACATATCTTCAGTTCCTCAAACTGTTCTTCCATATCCTTACCTCTCTCTCTCCCAGAAGCCTTCCTGACTCTTGTGATAGAAATTCCAGGAAAGCTACTGACATTTGTTACTTCCCCTAAGTGAAGCTTAGCAATTTTTCAGTTTTTGTGAAGGCATAGACCAACATTATATAAGACCTCATCATCCCTATTAGAGTGTAAAGAGATAAAGGATAAGGTGCATTTTATTTCTATTTCATCTGGTTGCTACAGAAAGAAAAAGAAAAAGGAAACTTCAGAAAAATTGAAAAGGTATGCTGATTGTCTCAGGACAAGAAGAGAAGATGTGAGAACACATTCTTTTTCACAGTGGGTCAGAAGAGAAAAAATCCTCTGTCAGAAGCAACAAATAGTACAAACTTTGGATCCTGCAAGACCCTGCCTTAGGATCCTTCATATGGTGGGTTGGTAGCTTACATCCTGCACAAATTAATAGGGTACAAGAACCTCTACAAAGCACTCCTTGGATTCCTCTGCAAGTACACTCCAAATATATTCAGGGTTTCTGATAAGGTTGTTCTTGCTAACTAATGGTGGCAAAGGAAAAGTCAGCCAACTTTCAGGGTCCACAGATAAAAAAAAAAAAGGTAACAAGGAGATGACCTAGCCCTGGGAAGTATACATCAAGAAGAGGCTCCTATCACACATGACTCTCCTGAACCCCTGTTTCTATCCCCCTGCATTGCCATCAGTGACAGAGGGTTCACGGGGTGGGGGTGGAAGGAAGTCCCCATTCAGTGAAAATCAGAATTTCGGGTAACCTCTGCCCACCACCGTAAGCTGGACAGCTTACCAATGCCAGTATTTGAAGACTTTTCTGATGAGATTAGCGGTGATTTTAACAAATGTGATTTTTTAATACTGTATAATGAAATGTGTCAACTTTTGGAAGATATGCACAACTCAGTGCACCAATATATTCCAAATGACCACTATAATGCATGATGTTACAAAGTCATGCATGGGTAAAAAATCCATTCAAAATGAAAGCCAGACCAATAGATTTTAATGTGATAGAGTACATATAGCCTGTTGATATGATTTCAGATTACACATTGCAACTAACCTTTAAGAAACTTAAAACTTCTCAATTTTTGGTGTAATATTAAAGATGAATATCCACAGTTACCTGAAAAAGCTCTTAAATATTCCTTCCATTCCCAATCACATACATTTTTGAGGCCATATTTTCTTCATGTACCTAAACCAAAATAGTATGTCACAACTGGTTAAACGCAGAAGTAGGTATAAACCAAGTTATTTCCTATTAAGCCAAACATAAAAGAAATTTGCAAAGCATGTAAAAAAATGCCACTTTTCTTGCTAATTTTTTTGTTTTTGAAAATACAGTCATTTTCATAGAGTGTGTATATTATCATATAATGGATTTGTTATTTTTTAGATAAATGAATACATATTTAATTTGTTCTCAGTTTTAATTTCTACATGGTGCACATTGATATGATCTAAATAAACAGAAGCTCTTTGGGGTTCTCAATAATTTCTAAGAGTGTTAGAGGGGTTCTGAGACAAAAAGTTTGAGAACTGCTACTCTTAAGCCAAGGACTATGCTTCATAACCTTTCATTTTAAATATTGTGTTTCTGATAATTGTGCCCAATGTTTGCTATACTTTATGTTTGTGAAATGTATAGTAGGGAATATTTTATTTCACATAGTAATTCTTTCTAAGATTATGGAAAATTAAAACATAAATATGGAGAAAAGTTAAACAGCTGAAAACAAAAGAAACAAATGAATAATCATGTCTCTAGTGTGGGTGATCTAATCATTACATTTGGGCTAATTTCTATGGAAAATATATTCTCAGCTACCAACGAGGGACGTACAAATGCATCTAATCCGGCTCTTTGAAGAAGACATGAGAAGGTATCATTCTAAATTTGGTGTTGATTACACAATAAGGTAGAAGTCATAGAACCTCTTCTACTTTTTGGATTTGCTTGTGTAATTGTTGGTCTCTCCCAAGTGGAGTTGTTTGATGGAAGGGAATAGTTTCTTTTTTACTGCTAGAACCAAAGGATCTGGCATGAAGTATGATTTAATAAGTATGTGTTGAATGCATGAAACAACAGAAAAAGTTCTTAGACACATAAAAGCCATTCCAGGTTGTTATTTAAATTATAGGGGCGGCTGGGTGGCGCAGTCGGTTAAGCGTCCGACTTCAGCCAGGTCACGATCTGGCGGTCCGTGAGTTCGAGCCCTGCGTCAGGCTCTGGGCTGATGGCTCAGAGCCTGGAGCCTGTTTCCGATTCTGTGTCTCCCTCTCTCTCTGCCCCTCCCCTGTTCATGCTCTGTCTCTCTCTGTCCCAAAAATAAATAAAAACGTTAAAAAAAATTTTTTTTTAATTATATTTATGGTTGTTCCATTATCAGAAACATAAGCCAGAGGCACCATATGCATTCCAAAGATATACATAAAAGCTCCTTTGATGACCCACACAACCAGAAATCATTTTAGGAGATGATATTTTAGTGTAGTGAAACTGCAATTTGATTGTGGTGTTGCTTTCCCTGGTCAAATAGGGGTCAAGAATGTGCATCACCAGGTAAGACACATGTGGAACTATATATACTCTGGAAATGTATATTTTCTTAAATGTTTTTAGTGTTTATTTTTGACAGAGAGAGAGACAGAGCATGAGAGGGGGAGGGGCAGAGAGAGAGGGAGACACAGAATCAGAAGCAAGCTCCAGGCTCTGAACTGTCAGCACAGAGCCCGACGTGGGGCTCGAACTCACAGACCGCAAGATCATGACCTGAGCCGAAGTCGGACGCTCAACTGACTGAGCCACCCAGGCACCCCTACACTCTGGAAATATTAACAGGCAGAAAAGAATCTGTTTATCCAAATAGCTCACCTTATTGCTTAGCATCAAGTCACTCGGGAAATATAGTAAAAACTGCCCTTGTATCCTATTGCATCATGGCCGAGTTTAGAATATGCTGAAAAAAGTTAAATGCCTCAAGGAAACAATTAGAAATTACTCCAAAGGCATGATCTGAAGACTTATTTCTGGAAGAAAACTTCTGGTCTCCTAATATATTTCTAGTTTCTGGAAAGGGTAGCACACGCATTATGTCTCTTTCACAGTGTGGAGTATACCAAGATGACGGCATTCACCATACAATTATTCTTCAGGTCTTTGATATCTGAAAAATCTTCATGTTTGAGTCACTAATTGAGTTTCAGGTAGGAGGGGGTGTGGTTCTAACATCTCACAAAATTGTACTGATTATACTCTTGCTGACTTTAACTTCTTTCACAGGAAAGCTGCCACTGTGACAGTCCTATTGACACTATGAATCCCTGTAATAACTTTTCAACCAACTTCCTGGTCAGTAAAGCCCGAGAAACAAACCTCCTTAATCATGTAGACAGCTTAAAGTATAGAATAAACAAAAAAAAGAGGATTCTCAAAATTCCTTGAGATAAGTAGTTTAAGGGCCAATAACAGCTCTTGAGTACCAATGAAAGCACCCACAGTTGACAGGCTACTTCTGTAATAGGTCTATTGTTTTTGTCAAAAGAAACTTCTGAGAGCTTTGTTTGATATGAACATTTTATTGAGCAAGAAACAAAACTCTTCGCAGAGAGATTTCAAGCTAAAAGGGGTTAGGAGCTCAGCTTTTAGCAGTTACAACTCAGTTTATAAAGCATGAATGAGAGAGTACATTGTTGTTTAATGTGTTTGGTAACTAAAAACTTAGTCTTTTTAGTGTAGTAGCACTGTGCAAGCTTAATTGTGTGCAGCTGATTAGCTGGGAAGCTACAAAGTGACACTGACTTGAAAAAAAAGCTCAAGTTTTGCTTTAGGTCAGTCAGTATTTGGGGGAAATCAGAATAGTTTAAGTGTTGGTTATGTGACTATGAGTGCTGGTTAGTCTAGAGATATTTTCAAACTGTGGCCCCCATTTTGTTTTTTCCTTAACAGTTCTTACCAACAAATTATATGGCATAATTCAAGTTCAGGAAGCATTAATTTAGTGTTTGTCAAACAAAGGTTTGTCAAACGTTTATACCACATTATAAATAAAACATCTTCCAATCCCAAAACTGGTACCCCTTATTCTTATGCAATGGATTAATATTTTGTGCCTCTGGAATAATTTTTGTGATACAAAGAGCTTAAGTCATATTGTAAAATAATAGATCCAATTTTGTGAACAGACTCTTGGTCATTTGTTAGTTTGGATCATTGAATTCATCTGGTGTCTAAGAGTCCTATTTCAGGGTATCTCATATGTCAGAATGAATACAGATAAGCAAAACATATTTATTAAATATTTAAATTGTTTCATTTTAAAACAACATATACTATATCGGGAATGTACCCTGAGAATATCAGACAATGAAGCAATTAGTGAGAAAAAGCAAATGGCCGAAATGGACATCAAGTAAAGGAACACTCAACATGAACCACTTTTTTTTTTTTTTAACGTTTATTTATTTTTGAGACAGAGAGAGACAGAGCATGAACGGGGGAGGGACAGAGAGAGAGGGAGACACAGAATCGGAAGCAGGCTCCAGGCTCTGAGCCGTCAGCCCAGAGCCCGACGCGGGGCTCGAACTCACGGAGTGCAAGATCGTGACCTGAGCCGAAGTCGGACGCTTAACCCACTGAGCCACCCAGGCGCCCCTTTGAACCACTTTTTAATACATATACTAGAATTATGCTTCAACTTTTTCTAAGCTATAAGCTACTTGAGGGCAATCATATCTTTTTTCTCCACACTGTTTGTCATAGTCTTTTATACCCAGAATTATAAAAACAGCTAGTTAGCATTTATTGGATATGTTTCTTTAGCATACATTATCTCAACAACCTACATGACAATATAATTAGCCCCATTTACAGATCAAGAAATTGAGGCTCACAGAGATTATGTGATTTAATTGAGATTTTATAGTGTCTAAGCGACTGAGCCACCCAGGCGCCCCAAGCCCACTGTTTCAATTGTACTCATTCACACTGTTCCTTTATTGAGCAGTTTAAATATATATTGGCAGAACTGATCGATGCTTTTGTGACTTCTGCAGAATATGGATTTTATTCTGATGACAGAAATCCTTTCATTCAACTCACACAACTGTTTTGACAAATAAGCCATGAAGAAAAAATAGGAAGTCTCTATATTAATCACCTTATAATCTCATTTGTATAGTACCTCTGAATAAACTTAAGACAATTATCTAAATCCATTTCAGGATTGGGGTGCCTAGGTGACTCAGTTGGTTAAGCATCTGACTTTGGCCTAGCTCATGATCTTGCCATTCCTGAGTTCGAGCCCCTCATCGGGCTCTGTGTTGACGGTTCAGAGCCTGGAGCCTGTTTCAGATTCTGTGTCTCCTCTCTCTCTCTATCCTTCGCCCACTCACACTCTCTCTCTCAAAAATACATAAACATTAAAAACAATAATACATTTCAGGATTATTTTGTGTTCTTATGAGGAAAGTATATATTATATGTAGGGAAATAAAATATTAAGACTAGAAGACATTTCCAAAATACTTTTGCAGTCTATATGTTTTAGATAAAGTTTGGTTTGTCTCCTCTTACTTCCCCCTCCTCTCGTTCTTGATCTGATTGTTCCTCTTTAGATGTTACATAAAATCTTATGACTTACTGCAGCCAAACCAAAGTATGTCAGTAATTTTAGAGCTAAACATCTTTTCCTTTCTATTATATTGCATAATTCAGTTTTGTATCTAAATATGCTGGCTTTAGTTTTCTAATCACGATTTTGGACTTGTGACTTCATAGCAGGTTTTGTATTCTGGAAGATGAAGTTTCGATGTTTTCAACATCCTGCGTAAAAGAACTTAAATGGGTAAAAAATGCAGTATGGACATCAAAATATTGGATTATCAAAACATTCAGGGGCGCCTGGGTGGCGCAGTCGGTTAAGCGTCCGACTTCAGCCAGGTCAGGATCTCATGGTCCGTGAGTTCGAGCCCCGCGTCAGGCTCTGGGCTGATGGCTCAGAGCCTGGAGCCTGCTTCCGATTCTGTGTCTCCCTCTCTCTGCCCCTCCCCCGTTCATGCTCTGTCTCTCTCTGTCCCAAAAATAAATAAATGTTGAAAAAAAATTAAAAAAAAAAAAACATTCAATGTCAATATTTAAACATATAATTTCAAATTAAGGCAGTTTCCGGAAAACTAACTCCTAACAGTAAACCAAAAGGAAGTATTTTGCCTCTGTTTAATTTTCATGAAATTAAAATGAAGAATACAGAAAAATTTAACCATTGGGGAAACATTTTCTTCCCTTGGCTCTTATGACATTCTCTTCATTTTCCCTTCTCATTCTCCTTTAGTGGGTCCTCCTTTTCTCTCCAGCTCTTTATGCAGGATCGTTCCAGTGCTCAGTCCTTGGTCCTCTTCTTTTTTTCAGTTCTTTATCCACACTCACTGTAATGATTCGAAATACTATCTATATTCCAATGACTCCTACATTTTTATCTCTAGTCCATACCTTTGTCTCCTGCTGCAGAATCATACATCCCAACCAACAACAACAATCAGTTGACTACTAAGTGTCTCAAACTCAATTATTTCCAGAACTGAAATCTTGATCTTACCCTTCAAATTAGCTCTACCTTAAGTCTGTCTCATCTCAAATGATGATAGCCCCATCCTTCCAGTTGCTTAGTTCAAAAGTCTTGGGGTCATCTAAACTCTTCTCTTTCTCTCATGCACTTCATTCAATCATCAGGAACTATAGCTTGCAAAAGAATCTGATAACTTCTCACCACCTCCATTAGAACCACTCTGGTTCAAGCCACTTGTCATTTCTCCCCTCCTTCACTTTCCTTCCCCTAAAGTCTATTCTCCAAAGAAGGGCTTGGATGATACTTTCAAAATGTAAGTCAAATCGTGTCATTTCTTTTCTCAAAATCCTCCAGGAAATGTGCATCTCACATAAAATAAAAGCCAAAGCTCTTACAAAATCTTACACAATCTCTTCTAAACCCTTCCCCTACCCACTGTCCTCCTTTCTCATATTACTCCTGGCTTCCACAGTTTCCCAAACGTACCATGCTTGCTGCAGACTAGGAGTCTTGGAATTGTATGTTTCCGTTGCATGGACAGCTTTTTTCCTAGATAAAAGCTTTACTCAGATGAGCAGCTCTTTTCTCAAATAATTGAATAGTTTATCTGTTACCTCTTTCAATTCTTTGCTCAATGTAACTTTTTCCAGAAGGCTTCTCTAACAATCCTATTTAAAAGCTGCAACTGCCCCTCTACCCTCTCTTCTTCCTTTATCCGGTTCTATTTTTTCCTTGCCATGTGTTACTTTATAGCTCATCACACTATTTGTGTACTCATTTCAGGTCTTTCTCCAGTAGAATGTAAATTTTATACAGCAAAGACTGTTTTGTTTCAGTATTTTGAGGATTCGGCAGATAGCAGATGCTTAATAAAGACTTCTGCGAACTCATCACTCCACTATTCATACAGCTGGGCAGCCCCCCTAAACTTTCCTCAAAACTAAATTTCAGCACCTTCTAAAACTGCTGAAGCTCACAAAGTAGTCCACATTTTTCTTTAAGAACTTCCTGACCCCGGAAGTAAAAGACTAGGTAAGGGAGTCGGAGGGGTAAGCTATTTCCGTTTCCGTACAGACGCTACGGGGCAAACACCATGGCGAAGGCCGGGGATAAGAGCGGCACTAAAGGAAAGAAGGGCCTGAAGCGGAAAGCAACCGCCGAAGAACCTCAAGAGGCCGCAGTCGCTGAGGATGGGGCGACGGAAAGCGGGGTCCAACCCCCGAAAACGGCTGCCTTTCCCCCAGGCTTCAGCATTTCGGAAATTAAGAACAAACAACGGCGACACTTAATGTTCACGCGGTGGAAACAGCAGCAGCGAAAGGTATGACGGGGCTGAGGCTGCAGGGCGCATGCGCTGCATCCGCGCGCGCGCACGACAGTGGGGAAGGGAATAGCACTTGCGTGGTGGCCGTGGCTTGGCGTCCCAGAGGCGGTAATTAATCGAGAAGGATGACGCTGACGTTCTGATGCCCTGGTCCCCTCGCACTGCTTTGGGGATTCTGTCTAGGTTCAGCTTTTTGCCTGAGCGACGGAGGATTCTCTTTCCAGCCCCTGCCTACGTTCCCTGGCTGAGAATGAAAGCAAGAAGTCCCGCTCTCCTAGCAGTGAAAAAAAAAAATTTTTTTTTAAAATCCCCCTCCTGACCTGGAAAGAGAAAGTCTCCCATCTCTGTGCTTCGACCCGTGCACCTAACGTTGGCAAATTTCTAGAGCCTGTAATACAGGCAGTACGTGAATCCAGTGATGCTTTTCTGATTCCTGGGCAGCAACTCTTACCTAAAGTATTTCTGTGAAGTTTCTGGTAATAATATTTGTAGCGTTGTCCTCATACTGTTCTAGGAGATAAACAGATATGAGGAGATAAAGCTCAAGATCACAGTGCTTATTTGTGGTTACGTTGCACCCGGAAGCAAGCATTTGTTTATTCCTGTACATCATAAAAGTTCCCGCACATAATATTCTTTTTACTTGCCTGTCTCCTCTTATTAGATACTACATCTTTTGAGGCCCTGAATAGTGCCTTACTCATAAGCGCCAGAGTGCTTTTGGAGTACGTAGAGAATCTAACTCATTCTGGTGAGCGCGTTTGCGGGAAGGGCCTCCTCGAAGACTTCTTAACACTATAATCTGAGATTTGATGTATGGAGGGTCTACAGGCGTTGGGGGGGAGGGCGTGCCCGGGAGAGCACTTTCTGTGTGTGTAAGTGAGCATTCTGTTCAGAAATGTCCAGCAGGTGCAAATTTACAGTACAAATGTAACTCACTTTGCAAGTCCTTAATAATTTTAAAAGCATATTTTGATTGTAAAATTTATGAATAACTAATGGTGGTTTATTGGAAGCAATCTGAAAACGCATCTCCCATTCTCATTTACTTGTAGTATTTTCCAAGAGAAGCAACCGGCATAGCCATCATGGTTTTCTTTAGAATGCAACTGGTTAGGAATGCAAAATAAAACAGCCACAAAAACGTGTTAACTAGTTTTAGATGGGCGTTTCACATTTTCACTTAATTTGAGGCTTTATAGTAAGATAAAAAGTAAAAGGTAAAAAGGCAAACTTTAAATATTCATACTTGCCAATTTCAATTTTTTGAAGGAGAGAGACCTTTGTTTATTGATTAGCCAGCTTATTTGGTTTACAATAACTTTGGTATGAAAGTCTGTGTCAGGGTGTTTGCTTTAATGCGTTACAAAGATTGCTGAGATTGGCCGTAGCATTAGTAATGTGTAGTTTCAGTATGTGTTTGTGATATAACTGATGGTTTCTCAATATTTTTCTGTTTTGTTTTTTTTTAAACCTTTTAGGAAAAGTTGGCAATTAAGAAAAAACTTAAAAAAGAGAGAGAAGCTCTTGGTGATAAGGTAAATAACATTTTTGGCCACCTGCTTTCTGTCTTATGTTGAGTAATGCTCCCTTATGTTTATGTTGTATCGCTTTCTTTTAAAACTTACTATAAAATATTTCCAATGTATAAAAGATATGAAAATAAAATAACAAACCCCTTCCCATTCATTACCTAGCTTAGAAAACATTGCATTAGCAAATAATTTTCGAAGTCCTTTGGATGCTTCTTACTGATTGCTTTCCCCTCCAAAGCTAACCACTTATGAAATTGCCATTTTCTTGTTCCCATGCATTTCTTTCTTATCTTTAGGTTTGTGTCCCTAAACAACGAACACAGTAGTGATGTTTTGCATTTTTTTCAAAATTTCGTGTAAATGGTGTGTCTACTTTAACTTGCTTATTTTACTTAATTTTACGTGTTTGAGAGATAGGGACTTATCTTTCTGACTTTGGAAAGCTTTTGGGGAAGCTTCCCAGTTTAGGCCTGTCGTTGGAGTTTTTGTGACTTGAAGCAAAGGCTCTTGGGGAAAGGCAGGATGCATGCAGCCTGTTCTGTTGTAGGATTGAGGTGTGTAGGAATGAAAGCTGATACAGAGGATATTAATCCTTTGAAGACTGAGAATGGCAAGTGGGAGGAAAGTGAGATACTTGGATGGACTATGGCAAAGAAGAGAGTAAAGATAATACATCCAAAAACGATTTGGCTACTTTTGTGATATTGATAAGAAATGAAGTCTACTGAAAATTTTTAAAAGGACTGCTAAATACATCCACAACTAAGCTGTTTTCCTTTAATTTCATTTTATTTATAGCTAGTGTTAGATTTTGATTTGTGCTTGCAAAATTTTTAGAACATACAACTCTTCCTCCTCTACTGTCTCTTAAGATAAGGTACCAAGGAATGATAAGCATTTTTGAGGAAAATGAAAAATGTAAAGATTATATGCAAACTAAACACTCTGCCTTTTCATGCCTTCTCTTAATAGGACTAGGTTAAATCACATGAAATTGCCAGTTTTAGACTTTTAACCTGCAGAATTCTATCAGCAGTTATTCTCTTTTAACTCTCAGTAATCAGCCAGTTATAGCAAATATGCCAATCACCTTTGGATATATCACCATTCTTGTTTTTGGACTGAAAAAATGAATTCCTAGAACTGCCTCCTTTAAAAAATTACTTAAAACTTAATATTTGTTTCATAGAGTAATAAGAAATGAAATCCTGAAGAGTTTAGCAGTTCTTATTTCTTCCTATCTCTGCTAACATTCAAAACCATATGTTTTGAATTTGTTTTAGTCAGTGTATGCTTACAGTTCTGTATTCCTGCTCTGTAGCATTTCATTTACACAGTTTTTTTCGTCTAAGCTGCGTATACATGATTGCCAATTCTAACAATATTCCATTATGTTGAAGTGTCACAGTCTTTACCCTGTTTTTGGATGTTTGCCGTATTTGCTGTTCATAAATTGCTTCTCTCTTTCATACCTTACCATAAATGCCTCAAACTGGAATTACGAGTTCAGCAGATAGATTTGTAGCTTTGGTTGTTTACTTCTGGTGTTTTTTAAATTTTAATTTTAGAGAGAGTGTGCATGTATGTATGCGTGTGGGGAGAGGGACAGAGAGAGAGAGAGAGGAGAATCCCAAGCAGGCTCCATGCTTAGCGTAGAACCCCACACAGGGCTCAATCCCTAGTCCCTGGGATCATGACCTGAGCTGAAATCAAGAGTTGGGCACCCAACTAACTGAGCCACCCAGGCAACCCTTGTTATTTATTTCTGAAGAGCTTTCTGAAAGTATTGGAACAAAGTTCCATATATATGTACCTTTGTACATTTGACTCTTGAACAACATGGGGGTTGGGGTGCAGAATACCAACTCCACTCCTGCACATGTGAAAATCCCACACCCTACTATTGGCCTGAAGTCTTACTGATAACATAAAGTGAATTAACACATATTTATGTGTTATATGTATTATATGCTGTATGCTTACTATAAATTTTTTTTTAATGTTTATTTTTGAGAGAGAGAGAGAGACAGAGCATGAGCAGGGGAGGAGCAGACAGAGAGGGAGACACAGAATCCGAAACAGGCTCCAGGCTCTGAGCCATCAGCACAGAGTCCGACGCAGGGCTCAAACTCACAAACTGTGAGATCATGACCTGAACTGAAGCTGGACGCTCAACCAACTGAGCCACCCAGGCGCCCTTGTATGCTTACTATAAAATAAGCTGGAGAAAATATTATTTGGAAAATTATAAGAGAAAATACCCTTATAGTATTATACTATAAAAAATGCACATATAAGTGGGCCTGCACAGTTCAAATCTATGTTGATCAAGGGTCCACTATAATTTTTCCAATCTATTTGATATTTTTCTTAGTGTATAATTACTTTGATCACAGTTTCTTCTTTCTGCTACTTCTGAATGGTTTTAGACCATTTCATTCAGTTAGCAATTCTTCCAGTATGTTTAGGTCTCTGCTTAGAGTTAAAAAAAAAAAAAAAACCTCTTACTCAGTATTATTATTAGGATTGATACAGCAATGGAAATGAGGAACAGATTGAGCCTTTGGAATATTTACAGATTTCTGTTACTCTTCCCTAACCCAAATGCAAAATTATTAATGTAAAATCCTTCTAAAACTTAATCTGTTTTTTTTTGTTGTTTTTTTTTTTAATTTAGGCTCCCCCAAAGCCTATACCAAAGACCATTGACAACCAGCGAGTACATGATGAAACTATAGTAGACCCTAATGATGAAGAGGTAATGTTGGAAGTCTTAAATAAATTTGGATGACCACATTTGACAAATTATTTGTTCATATGTTGATATTTAAAGTACTGGCTGGTGAAGTTGTGTAATGGACTGATTCAGCTATAATGTTGGTATATTATTTGCTATAGATTGTTTCATAACTGAATTTCTCAATAATGCTATGGGAAAAACTCTGATTCTACTTATTTTATAGAAATGTATTATATTTTATGACCAGGTAAACTTTTTGTCATTTAATTTATAGTACTTCTGTTGTTTTTAATATCATTTGAAAAGCATTTCTCATTATAGAGTTTTATAGTACTAGAAATTTTGATATAAGGATAACATTTGATATTTTTGTGTCCTCATAAAACTCTTGGTTTCAAGATAATCATCCACTTTTCACTTTTCACATTTCCCTTTAAATAGTTTGTTACAGTATGGTGAGAGAATCAAGTTTTAAATTTTTTGTGTGTGTGCAGGGAATTTGGTTTTGGTTATGTTTGTTTGCTTTCAAACCATACAATTATTGACATTCTTTCCTATTTCCTCACATAGTCATTCATTCATTCATTCATTCATTCAGCCAGTCAGTCAGTCTTCTAGCAAATGTTGATTGATTGCCTGCTGTGTACTGGGATCTGTTTTAGGAACTTGGCATCTGTCAGTGCACCAAGCACCGTGCCACATATACACACAAAATATCAGCCTTTTTCTGGGCTATTGGTCAGTTTGGTCAGTTTGTCACTGTATCACTTCTTTATTTTTATAATTATTTATCTTCATGGTAAGTTTATCTATTAGAGCAAGATGCCCCTCCCCACCTCCATCCTCAAATGTCTCTCTTCAGGAATGTTCATTCTCTTTTTGGACCTTTGGTCTGCCATATAAAATTATAAAAATTGTATTAAAGCAGATCACTCAGGGGATCTATTTATATATTGCTCTTTTTAGGTCTTTCAAAATGTAATTCAGTGAATTTTATAATTTGCTTCATGCAAGGTGTACATATAAATCTTGTTAGAGCTATTGATGGCTATCTTATGTTTTTTATTAGTGTAAATAACAACATCTCATTGAGAATTGTTTTATTTGCTGATTGATAAAAATACAATTGATTTTTGGACTGTGATCTTCTAAACAGTAGATCACCTAGATTCGTCTCCAATAATTTGTCTAAATATTGTTTTCATTTCATGTTTAGCTAATCATTTCTACAAATAACTTTGAATCCATTAATCATTTATTTCTTTTGTGCTGACTAGAGCCTCCAGCATAACGTGAAATAAATAGAAAACGCAATAGTGGCATCTATGCCCTGGTCCTGGTTTTAAAGAGAATACTTCTAACATGCCATGTTTAATGTTTGTGTCATTAATGGTAGATTCTCCTTATATGTTAAGGAAAATCTATTTCTTTTTTTGCTGCAGGGAGGGGGGTGTTTGTTTTATCATGAATGAATGTGAAACATTATCAAATCCTTTTTCTGAAAATAGAGATAATTATGTACTTTTTCTGCAAATATTGAGATAAATATGTAGTTTTTCTCCTTTATAGTACCAATGTAGGAAATGAAATGGATCTTCTAATGTTAAATCTCTTTTGCATTCTTGGGGTAAATACAATTTAATTACAATGTTTTATCTTTTACACGTTTTGGTTTGTCAGTACTTTGTTTAGAATATGTACATCTATGTTTATAAGTGAGACTGCAAAAATGTCCCTTTCCATTCCTAATATTATTTATTTGGGCTTTTCACCAGAGATACATCTATTTTGTTACTCTTTTCAAACTACTTTTTTCTTTGATCATCTCTTGAAATTTTGTTTTCTAATTTATTTATATCTCTCCTTATCTTTATAATTTATTTCCTGTTACTCTGTTGAGTTTATTCTTCTTATTTAACTCATTTTTCATCTTCCTTTCTATTTCTTCCTTTCTATTGTGAGCAATTAAGGCCACAAATTCCCTGTAAGTACCACTTTTGGTATATCCCACAGTTTTAAGATGTGTTTCTTCATTATTATTCAAATCTAAGTATCTCCTTTAATGGGAGATTTGTTCATTTCTTCTGGTAATTTCTTTTTTTTTTTTTTTTTCTTTGCTTGATGTTTATTTCATTGTTTTCCCCCGGTTCTTATTATATTGTTTCTTTTACTTATTTAAGGTTTCATTTATTCTTCTTTTTCTGGTTTCTTAAAATGGAAGCTTACATTACTGATTTTATACTTTCTTTCTTTTTAATATAATCTGATAAAGCTATCATTTTCCTCCAAAGCACTGCTTTAGCTACATCTCATACCTTTTGATATGTTTGTTGTGTTTTCATTTTCATTCTGTTCAAGATATTTTCTAATTTCTCTTGTTATTTCTTCTTTGGCTCATTGATTATCAAGAAGTGTGTTGTTTAATTTCCAAATATTTGAGGATTTCCCACATATATTTCTGCTGTTGATTTCTAATTCAATTTTATTGTGGTTCTGGAACATACTCTGTTTGATTTTAGTCCTTTTCAGGTAAAGAACTGTTCTGTGTTTTAGGATAAGATCTATTCTTGAAAATGTTCTGGGGGCGCCTGGGTGGCGCAGTTGGTTAAGCGTCCGACTTCAGCCAGGTCACGATCTCGCGTCCGTGAGTTCGAGCCCCGCGTCAGGCTCTGGGCTGATGGCTCAGAGCCTGGAGCCTGTTTCCCATTCTGTGTCTCCCTCTCTCTCTGCCCCTCCCCCGTTCATGCTCTGTCTCTCTCTGTCCCAAAAATAAATAAACGTTGAAAAAAAAATTAAAAAAAAAAAAAAAAGAAAGAAAATGTTCTGTGTTCCTTTGGAAAATGTATATTTTGCTGTTTTGAAGTATATTAAGAGTTGTTTTAAGTTGTTTGATTGTGGTGTTCATGTTTTCTATATTCTTGCTGAATTTTCTATCAGTTACTGAGAGAGGAGTATTGAAACCTCCAACTATAATTGCTGAATTATTCATCTCTTCTTATTCAATTGACCCTTAATCCAGTGTCCCATATTGTCCCATCCCTTCGATTGTCCATAGCCGTATTGCTTAATGTCTATTTTGTTTCATATACACATAGCCACCTAAACTCTTTTATGGTTACTGTTTGCATGGTATATCTTCTTTTTTACTTTCAACCAGTTTATATCTTTGAATTTAAAGTGTCACAGGGGCATCTGGGTGGCTCAGTTAAGTGTCAGACTTCAGCTCAGGTCATGGTCTCATTGTTTGTGAGTTCGAGTCCCACATTGGGTTCTTTGCTGTCAGTGCAGAGCCTGCTTCGGATCCTCTCTCCCCACCCCTACCCCTGCTCTCTCACTCTCTCTCAAAAATAAACATTTAAAAAATAATAAAGTGTCACAGATGTTGCTTTTTTTATTCAGTCTGACAATTAGTATGTATTTTTTTAATTAAAAATTTTTTTTAATGTTTATTATTTATTTTTGAGAGAGAGAGGGACAGAGTGTGAGTGGGGGAAGGGCAGAGAGAGAGGGAGACACAGAATCCGAAGCAGGCTCCAGGCTCTGAGCTCTCATCACAGAGCCCAACGCAGGGCTCAAACCCATGACCTGTGAGATGATGACCTGAGTACAAGTCAGACGCTTAACTGACTGAGTCACCCAGGCACCCCTGACAATGAATATTTAATGTTAACTATTGATGTAGTCATATTTACATCTGCCCTTTTACTTTTTCTCATTATATTTTATATATATTTTTTTAATACTTTTTTTTAAATGTTTATTCTTGAGAAAGATAGAGACAGAGCATGAGTAGGGGAGGGGCAGAGTGAGAGAGAGACACAGAATATGAAGCAGACTCCAGGCTCTGGGCTGTCAGCACAGAGCCCGACACGAGGCTCAAACTCACAAACCGTGAAATCATGACCTGAGCTGAAGTCAGACGTTTAACTAACTGAGCCACCCAGGTGCCCCACTATATTTTATACCTTTATTCTGTTCCTCCTTGACTTTCTTTTATATTAAAAAAATATTTTTATTATGCTATTTTAATACCTCTTAATCTTCTAAGTTATATATTTAAGGGTTTTCTTAGTAGTTTCTGTAGGAATTACAGCATGCATCTTTAATTTTTCACAGTGTACTTCCAGCACATACTGACATGATTCTGGTAAATACAGCAGGTTTCCACCAGTATAGCTTTGTTCCTTCACTCTTGTTCATGCTGTTGTCATATATAACATTTGTCTGTGTTATGAATCCAGTGTTGTAATTTCTGCTTTAAAATATCTCATTGTTGGGGCGCCTGGGTGGCTCAGTCAGTTGAGCGTCCGACTTCAGCTCAGGTCATGATCTCGTGGTTTATGAGTTCGAGCCCCGCATCGGGCTCTGTGCTGACAGCTCAGAGCCTGGAGCCTGCTTCGGATTCTGTGTCTCCTCCTCTTTCTGCCCCTCCTCTGCTCAGTGCTGTGTCTCTCTGTCTTTCAATAATAAATAAACGTTAAAAAAAAATTTTTTTTAAATATCTCATTGTTTTTTAAAAAAAGAAATTTACACATTTTATAGTTAACTTCGTGTTTACCATTTACAGTCCTTTTCTTTCCTTTCCTTGGATCTAAGTTACCATCTGGTGTCATTTTCTTTCAGCTTGTAGGATTTCCTTAAATTTTTTTTTTTAGGTTTGTTTATTTATTTTGAGAGAGAGAGCATGAGCATGAGTGGGGGAGGGACAGAGAGAATCCCAAGCAGGATCTGTGCCGTCAGCACAGAGCTCTAAGTGGGGCTCGGTCCCACAAACCGTGAGATCATGACCTGAGCCAAAATCAAGAGTTGGACACTTGATTAACTTGAGCCACCCAGGCACCCCGGGAGATTTTTACTCTTATCTTTGGTTTAAAGTATTTCTTTTAGGTTATTTGCTTGGGGTAGAAATAGATCCCAGGCTCTGAAGTTTGGCGAAATCATTCTGACCTTGGTAAAAGTATAACTTCCTTGGGAGCCCAGGAGCAAGGCCCACAAACATTAAAAGTTGAATTTCCTTTAACAGCACTGTGTCTCCACTTGTTTGTTTTATTGTTATTTTTAACCTGCCTCCTGAGTGATTGTCCTTGTGTTTGTGTGGCTCAATCGTAAGCCAGTGATTCTGGCAGAGATTGTGTTGAGATACCTTGAGCCTCTGAGCCCCTATCAACTGAGCTACCTGTGGGTTGAGGACTGCATTCAAAGTTGCAACCAGTTTTCAAGTCTCCCTCACCTTTTGTGTGCACTGGTTTTTTTAGGTCTGTCCCATGTATAGTTCAGCTGTCAGCCAGGGATTTGTAGAGAGATTATCTCAGCTCCTCTATGGCTCTTACATTTCCAGAGCTCTCCTTTAAATTTCTGGCTGATCCACACCTAACCTGAACTGGCCCAGTAACTTTAGACTGGCAAAGCTAGGGTTTTCAAACCCACCTCTCCCCAAATCCAGTTTACCACCTTTGATTCAAGATTGCTGGTTCTTGCCTACCATCAGACCCGAAGTTGATAAAGTTACTATTTTTGTAGCCATGTTTATGGAAGAAATGGAATAGTTCTAAGGAAGATTCCTGATGTTTTTGCCCACAGCCCTAGCCATTTTTCAAGAAAAAACAGTTCAGTTTGTGTCTTGAAATTGTTTTTGACAGTTTTTTCCAGTTTTATACTTGTATTCTACAGGTAGAAAATCACCCAACCTCTTTATGTCACCATTAATATAAGTCCCTCCTGGCTGTCTTTAAATCCCCTATCAGCCAGGAAGGAGGTCAGTGTCATAGGATCCTGCTGGAGCTACTTTTAAAATTCTGGCCCAGTACAGTGTTTGATATAAAATTATCCTTTTTCTGTTCACAGGTTGCTTATGATGAAGCTACAGATGAATTTGCTTCTTACTTCAACAGACAAACTTCTCCCAAGATTCTCATCACAACATCAGATAGACCTCATGGGGTAAACATATCTATCAGTGTAGTTACTGAATTCTTAATTTTCTTACATTACTTAGACTATTTAAAAGAACTCTTTTCAGAAGATCTGAGTTAATTAGTAATTTAATAGATAATGCCTGTGAGTAAGCCAAATAAAATGAATACTGGTGATGTGATGTAGGTTCTCTAAGCATGATTCTTCAGGATAGGGTTTATCAACCTCAACACCATTAGCATTTGGGGCTGGGTAGTTTTTTGTTATGGGGGTTGCCCTGTTTATTAGAGGGTATTTAGCGGTATCCCTGGCCTCTACCCACTAGATACCATTACCAGCTGTCCCCTACTATTACCACCAGTCATAACCACCAAAAAATGCTTCTAGATATTGTCAAATGTCCTCTAGTGGGGCCTAATCACCCCCAGTTGAGAACCACTGCTTTAGGATGGTCAGTCTTTGATAAAGGATTAAATACTGTTCAGATTTCATTTTTTTCCCTACCCTTGCTCTTTATTAATAACACATATTAATCATTGCTCCTTTCCTTATTAATGTATACCAACTTAAAATTTTTATTCCTTTTCACCTCAGAAGATTTCTGTTATTTTGTTTTGCAGAGAACAGTACGACTCTGTGAACAACTCTCCACAGTTATACCAAACTCACATGTTTATTACAGAAGGGGATTGGCTCTGAAAAAAATTATTCCACAGTGCATTTCAAGAAATTTCACAGATCTGATCGTTATTAATGAAGATCGTAAAACACCAAGTATCCTTTCTTTATTAAAGTTTCCCTGTCTCACCTTCACCCCCTTTTAAAACATATTTAAAAGAATAAGGAAATGTTTTCTATAACTTACAGAACATAATTTTTTAAACAAGAAAATTATGTATCTCTATCCAAGAATCTATAAACTATTTTTTTCATTTAGCAAATATTCATTCAAGCAAATGCTATAGGCAAGACATTACTTTAGTCCTTAGTAAAAGAGGAGAAAATAGACATGTAAACTAACAAAAATGTAGAGTGGGTAGTACAGTTAAAGAGAAATACAGGATACAGTGCACACTCTGGTAAAAATCTGCCCTGGGGATATCAGGGAGGAAGGACTTGACCGGAAAAAATGCTTAACTCAGTTTGGTGAATATGGGCGAATGAGGTGAATAAGGCAGAGGAAGAGTGCCCAGTGCAGAGAGACCATTTGTAACAGCAGAGGCATTAAGGAGCAGACCCAGTTGGGGATCTGCAAGTAGTTTGATATGGCTAGATTTTATGTTACCAGAGGTGGTATCACAGGATTACATTTTTGAGGCAGATCTGAGCCCATTTTATGTATTTACTACTGTTTCAGATGCCAAGAATACTCTATCCTTTTTCTGTGAGTCTCAGATCCTAGGTGACTGTGTCACTTGAAACCAAGGTATTTTTTCCTGTTTGCAGAAATGAGATCATATAAAGAATGCCTATATTTGTTGTTGCTGTTGTTTTACTTATTTATCAAATTGTGGCTGTGAGATCACTAATTTTAAAGATGATCAATTGAATGGGTCAAATTCTTAAAATTATTAAGGATTCATAAAAAATAGGGACAGGAGTTTCCTGTTGCCAGGATAACTTTTTTTTTTTTTTTAATCAATGAACACTGCTTTAAAAAAAATGGTGTCAAAGCTATTTTTTAAAAATCTAGATAACTTTTATGGTTTTTACTATTTTCAATGGAAGTTAAAGACGTTATCCACTTGTACGAGTTGCTTTCTAGAGACTAAAATAGACTAAAGCTAGCTTTGTAATGTGATGTTTTTTTGGCCATATTATAATTTGGCTTGGATTTTGGGTTAATGTACCAAAATAACTAAAATCTCTTGAATACTTAACTATTCCAGAAGAGGTCTGTTTTTAAAAATGTAGTTGCTGCCTTCTTAAAACTACCTCCCAAAATAAAGTGGCAAGGTCTGTGTTCCTCTTTTATTTTTGGCAGTTAAAAAAACCATCATTATTTTAAGGCTGCCAGCAGGTATTCATCAATTGAATAAACATTGTATCCTTGTTTTATCTGAGCTATTTTATATGGATACTGCGTTTCACTTACACCATCTATTGCCTTTAGAAAGCTATGTTCTCTTTTCCTTATAAAATTGTATTGTCTTTTTACTCAAAATGTATTAATATTTTTCTGATTACCATATTGGACACCCTGTAGGGTAAGTTAACCATTAGATTAAGATACCATCAGTACACAGACCAAATTTATATTAAGGAAATAACTAGGCTAATGAAGTAATCCAAATATGAGATTGCTTCTCCTATACACTTAAATATATATGCACACAGGTGTGTATGGGTGTCCCAGGATTATAAGTTTTGAGTATAGAATTATGCAGCAGTTTCTAAAAGTCCTAATGAATAGAGTTTGTATCAGTATAATCCTGCCTAGATGTTGATTTTTATAATTTCAGAGAGATTTCATTTTCTTTTCTAATTGATATATAGTAATGAGTTAATGGCAAATTATTGGTGAAACAAGCTAGGAAAGCAGACCTCCTAAATTGCTTTTGTGTTCTCTGTTAACAGAGAATCGTCTTCAAGACTAATGAGGAGATTGCTGGGGGGCCCTGGAAGTCCATCTTGGATAAAAAGTTTGTAAGATAAGGCCTAGAAACTCTGAATAAGGTCAGATATCCTGGCTTCAAAGACTATGTGCACAAACTTGTAAAGGAGACTTTGCTACTCTGGGGGAAGATACATGAGACAGGCAAGTGGAGGAAGGAGGGAGAAAGAGGACTGCTGGTTAATACATGCCATGATCCAGAAAAAAACATGTCAAATAATTAAAGGGAGACTAATTTGTAAGCGCATAATAGAAATGGTGTATGATTCCTAGGGACTTAACATGGGCTTACAAATAACAAATCATGACCCCTAATGATGACACTTGGAGAAAACTTGAAAGAATTGAGGATGTACAGCCTTTGGGAAATTAGAATATGGGGCATGACAAGATACCGAAGGGCTGCTGTGTAAAAGAGTAGTGCCAAATGGTGGGAGTGGCTTATAAATTTTCAACTTAACTCTAGAAAAGAGCTTTGTCAACTATCTAAATTGAGTCTGGTGGCTTTGGGTCAGGCAGATGTAATGTTAAATACAGACTTCATTACGTGTGACTTTTGTCAAGTTTCTTGGTTTCCTCATCTTTTAAAATAGGAAATGATACCTAAATCTTCAGGTTTCCCACAAAGACCACATTAAATGTATTATGTTTCTTTTTAAAAATTTTTTTTTTAATGTTTATTTACTGTTGAGAAAGTGAGACACAGAGTGTAAGCAGGAAAGGGTCAGAGAGAGAGGGAGACACAGAATCTGAAGCAGGCTCCAGGCTCTGAGTTATCAGCACAGGCCCCATGCGGGGCTCAAACTCACAAATGGTAAGATCACACATGAGCTGAAGTCAGGCGCTTAACTGACTGAGCCACCCAGGCGCCCCTAAGGTATTATGTTTCTTAAGGCATACCTTAGTCCTGTTGTGGGCATTTTAGTAAATGTTATGGTATAGGAGAAAGCGCGGAAGTTTTTCCTGGAGACACCTAACATCTTCTATTGATTATTTCTAAATGGAAATTTGAGTTAGGTACGTCTTTGTCCTATACTTTTGGCAGCTTGTAGGCTGTTTTGCTTTCTTGGCCTTTGGGGACTAAATGTCCTTTTTGCCCCAGTCATCATAACAAAATACCTGTATGCATTAGGGCTTGGGCACAGGTGTAGTCCCACCTGTTACGATCTGCCACCTAGCTCTGAAATTTGAGCTTATCTACCTAACCTTTCTCAACCTCTTTTCATTGTTACTAAAATAGGGATAATGAACTCCTATTCTTCAGGATTTATGTTAGGAATTAGTTAGGAATTTATGTTAGGAATAAGTAAAGCTTTTTGTACAATGTGGGTACGTAGGAAAGAATTATTTTGGATTTTGTAGTTTTGACAGAAACCACAATTGAGTTGCAATGTCCTAGAAAGTTGGGGATCTGCAATTTGTTTGATATTGCAGATTTGATTTAGGTTGGAAGTGTTGATTTAGGTTGGAAGAAATTACCTTTACCTCTCTTAGCTCCCATGAGTGTGATTTTTTTCATTGTGCAAATGATCCAGAAATACTTCTGGCTGTACCTCAAGAAGTTGAACCTGTGATGAATTTTTGAAAAGAAGGAAATTTTGAAAAGAAGGAATTCAAACATTACTGATCATCTGGTATGTGGTAGGCACTAGTATTTATCAGAAACAAATGTATCTTCCAAAAGTTAACAGATTAGTTGGGAAGAAAGTCATTTACATAATTATAACTCAAATCAGTGACAAGTGCTATATATAGTTAAGTAACAGTGACAGCTGAGATTTAAAGCTTAATGTTAACTGTGTAAAAAGAGGTGGCATTTGAAGTGAGCCTTAATAACAGTACTGCCCTTCTTGGTCAAGCTTGCATGAGTCCCAAGGCCACAAGCTCCTTCCCCAGTAAACCAACAGAAACCCCCGCCCATACGACATCTCCCTATCTGATTGCTCCGCAGGGCTTCAGTTCTAGTGGAAGTAGTATCTTGTCTCATTTGATAAGCAGATCAGAGCACACCTAGTGAAAATTGACCACATTCTGGCCAAGTACTAAACATTGCCCCCTGCAGGCAAGGCCAGCCTCTGCAGATGACTGGCCTGAAGGATAGAGCAGCCAAAACACAACTGAGCGCACACAGCACACACGAGATATTCCCTCAAGTGCCAGGCCCTGGACATTATGGGACCTCTTCTTCATAAAGCCATTACTCTCAAAAGCAGGAAACCTAAAGGGCTTTTCTAACACAGAGAAGAAGGCAGAGACCTAGAAAAAAAATGCCAAGACAGAGGAATTAATCCCAAGTGAAAGAACAAGTGAAACAGACATAAGTAACATGTCTGCTGGAGAATTTAAAGCAACAATCATAAGGATACTCACTGGGGTTGAGAAAATGAAAGACTCTGATCAAAATCAAAAGCAGTCCAACACCAAGATACATTGTAATTAAACTTGCAAAATATACTAATAAAAACATCTTAAAAGCAGCAAGACAAAAGAAATCCCTGACTTAACAAGGGAAGACCCATAAGGCTAGCTGCAGCTTTCTCAACAGAAACTTGGCAAGTCAGAAGGGAGTGGCATGATGTATTCCAAGTGCTGAATGGGAAAAACCTACAGCCAAAAATAGTCCAGCAAGGCTATCAGAATAGAAGAGATAAAAGAATTTCCCCAAACAAAAATGGGGAAGTTTGTGACTATTAAACCAGCCCTGAAAGAAATATTAAAGGGAGTTCGTGACTATTAAACCAGCCCTGGGGCGCCTGGGTGGCGCAGTCGGTTAAGCGTCCGACTTCAGCCAGGTCACGATCTCGCGGTCCGTGAGTTCGAGCCCCGCATCAGGCTCTGGGCTGATGGCTCAGAGCCTGGAGCCTGTTTCCGATTCTGTGTCTCCCTCTCTCTCTGCCCCTCCCCCGTTCATGCTCTGTCTCTCTCTGTCCCAAAAATAAATAAAAACGTTAAAAAAAAAAAATTTTTTTTTAAACCAGCCCTGAAAGAATTATTAAAGGGAACTGAGTAGAAAAATCTCCAGAAACGATGACAAAACAAGTATTAAATGGCACTAAATGTATATCTGTCAATAATTTCTCTGAATGTAAATGGAGTAAATACTCCAATCAAAAGACATAGGGGGAGTGGGTGCCTGGGTGGCCCAGTTGATTAAGTGTGTGACTCATTAATCTCAGGGTTGTGAGTTCAAGCCCCGCATTGGGCTACACGCTGGACATGAAGCCTACTTAAAAAGCAAAACAAAAATAGGGTCTCAGGATGTGTAGAGAAACAAGATCCATCTATGTGCTGCCTACAAGAGACTATTAGACCTAAAGACACGTGCAGATTTCAAGTGATGAAAGACTTGGGATGAAAGACACGGGATGAAGAAACATTTATCATGCAAATGGATGTCAAAAAAGCCAGAGTAGCAGTACTTGTATTCGACAAACTTTTTTTTTTTTTTTTTTTTTTTTTGGGACAGAGAGACAGAGCATGAACGGGGGAGGGGCAGAGAGAGAGGGAGACACAGAATCGGAAACAGGCTCCAGGCTCTGAGCCATCAGCCCAGAGCCTGACGCGGGGCTCGAACTCACAGATCGCGAGATCGTGACCTGGCTGAAGTCGGACGCTCAACCGACTACGCCACCCAGGCGCCCCTCGACAAACTTTTTAAACAGAGTGTAATGAGATGAAGAAGGGCACTGTATCATAATAGACAATCTAACAAGAATATATAACATTTGTAAATATGCCCCCAACATGGGGGCACCCAGATATATAAAATAATAGTCATAAAGGAATTCACTGATGAAGTGAGCCTTAATGGAGGAGTTAAATATTGCAGGTGTTTCAAATAGCATGAACAAAAGTACATGATAGGATTAATATGTATGGTGTATAAGACTGTAAGTGTCTACCAGTTAGGAAACATGGGGAAGGCATACAGATTAGAAAGGTGGTTTGGGGCCACAGAGTGTTACAGTGATGTTTTTACTCTGTAGATAAGCTGTTGTGAGAGTATTCTGAAATTAGGTACAGTTATCAAGACTCAAGGTATCTAGTTTGTTTTTCAGTTAGCACATGAGAAACAGTGGTCCAGATACAATGAGTCACATCCCATAGCCTACTATACAAATTTGATTTACCGTCTGTATTAGAAATGTACTTGGAATGGTGGGAGAGACGTTAGGCCAGCAAGGATCCTGTTTTAATCTAGTTGGAAAATCTCAAGGACCTCAACTAACAATAGCAGTAAGGGTGAAGAGGAAGTTATGGAAGTGAGGAATTTATGAGGGTAAATAGGATTTGGCAAGGAAGGGAAGAAGGAGGAAGTTGAAGATAACCATAGTTTTTAATCTGGGTTAATGGGAGAATGTTGATACCTTTATCAAAAATGGAAACTTCTGTTTTGTAAAACTGTGTGCAGTTAGATTTGAAATAAGTAGTCTGATTATGACCTCCTTTTAAGGTTCAGTATTTGGAAAAATCAAGTTGTTACAAAAATTTGAGGAATGTTATGTTAGCTAGCTGCATTCCAGACTTTTAAAGCCCTAGCACCGCTACCCCTGCTAATTGTAGGTAGGGCTCTTATACTTCATTTGTAGTTGAGAGTGTCTAGCACCAAGTCTGTTTGTGGTAGACAATCAGTAAATGGTTATTAAATAGTTGATTCTAATTTGTGGCACAGTAATCCCAAGAGTAAGAGCTGGTCTTTTGAGAAACACTAATAACCTTGATTTTAAGAAGAGAGCCGAGTCTCTGGTTTATGGGACAGTATTTCAAAGCTGACTGCATATACTTACAAATGTACAAAAAAATGTACATACAAATGTGTAAGTATGCATTTTTAGGGTTATAAGGCCTGAACATTATACTAGAATTCCATCCGGTCTATCATTCCTATTAGGGTAGTGTATATAAGCTCTTTGAAGAAACCTACTTTGTTGAATATGCAACATACCCTCTTGAGAGTGATGAGGTATTTATCATACCATGAAGAGACAAAGTGGGACTACTATAGGGGGACTAATATAATCTATTTTTCTGAAATATTTGGTTGACTTATGGTCTTTAGTTTTAGGTATGGTAAGAAAATTTCTTTTCACCCAGAGGAATACATGTATCTACCTATTCATCTAGCTACAGAATTAGGAGCCTTTGCACATACACAGGATCAGTTACTTATGCAATTTAAGATTTAAATAACCGAGTTCAGTGTGTTCTTAGCTTTATGAACAGATGGATTAATTCTAAGTCACTTGCCCAGTGGCCCAACCGCTCATTTTAAAATGAGCAGTGTTCGTTTGCGTAAAGAAATTAAGGTAAGTTTTACGTGTTCCTTAATTGGCATTGGTCTCCTTGCAGTTTTTGATTAAACTCTGTAACATATATAGATCTAATTGCTTTTATAATGGCCTTTGCTTTCCTGGTTAAAGCAAGTTTTATCTACCAGTAGTTTTCTTATCAGATTGTAATTGAGTTATGGCAGACAGGCAATAATAGCCTTCATTACTCTGAAACCAGTTTCTTTTCTAGTAGGACTTTTTGGTACAGCCACTACATGTTAAAGTTATTTTAGAAGTATTATATTTCATGGAATTGATGTTATCTGTGGTAATTGATCATTAAGAAAGATACCTTTAAAGTTTATCAGTTTGTCAGGTAAATTCTGAAACTTGAACTTGCAATAAGGATATTAATTCCTTAATGTGATTTTTTTTCATAATTTTTCTAGAGAAGAGGTAAAGACCCTACAGAACACGTACCAGAAATAATTTTGAATAACTTCACAACACGGCTGGGTCATTCTGTGGGACGTATGTTTGCATCTCTCTTTCCCCATAATCCTCAGTTTATTGGAAGGCAAGTTGCCACATTCCACAATCAACGGGACTATATCTTCTTCAGATTTCACAGGTGAGGAAGGTTCTTTAACTCCATGGACTCTGATTTCAATTATGAAATACATTTTCAACATAAAATGTTTTCTAATGTATTGTGACAAGTATTGTAGATGAGAAATAAGTATCTTTTGAACTCTGTCATATTAAAGAAATTACATTTGGCTTATTCAGACTGTTTTCCCTAATTCTTTATCTTTGAAGGTACATATTCAAGAGTGAAAAGAAAGTGGGAATTCAGGAACTTGGACCACGTTTTACCTTAAAATTAAGATCTCTTCAGAAAGGAACCTTTGATTCTAAGTATGGAGAATATGAATGGGTCCATAAGGTATGTGCCTTATTCTTTGAAGAGCCATTTTATATCATTTCAAAAGTATAGAATGAGAAGGAAACTTTGTACTTTAAGCTTTGAGTGCTTATACCTTGTGTTTCTGACCTCCACGAGCTTGAAAGAACCAATCTCTGATAAGGTATTTGGGTCTGATGACTAACACTGGTTCATTTGAAGTATCCTAAATTAGATCAGTGGTCCTTAAAGTGGGACCACCACTGTTAGAAGGCAAATTGTAGGGCCATAGACCTAATCAATCAGCAACTTAGGGGCCTAGCACTGTTTATAAGCGTTATGATTCTGCTGTATGTATGAAAACTGCTATAGAGGTTTCATAGAAGTTTGGAGATCACTTTAAGTCCTAAATGAAAACTTAAATATTTTAAAACCCATCTCTTTTCTAATAAGCAATATTTCACCTAAGTACTTACTTTAAAATTTTATACATCATTACACACACACATACATATTAGAACAGTAACTTCTAAAGACTATTCAGTCTCAGAGATGGACCCAGAGGTTTTTTTTAGCATTGTTTACTTTTTTTTTTCCTTCTAATTTTCAGCCCCGGGAAATGGATACAAGTAGAAGAAAATTCCATTTATAAAGTACTGAAGGAATAGTATTGGATTGTGCTACAACAGGGCCTCTTGGATTTCAACTCTGGCATCTTTTCAAAATGGCATCTACTGGTTGGGTTTCATAAACCTTTCATGTCTGGACAAGTGCCATGAATTATCTTTCACTGTTTATGTAGCAAATACAAATAAAAGTCATTTTGGTGAGTTTAGAAATTGCAGTTTAAGAGTCCTAAAATTTAATTCTCTTATTTCTAGGTATTGTGAATAAGTTGTAATCAAGATTCAAAGTAAGTTTCTCATGTGTACTTTCATGGAACATTCGGTCTGGAGAAAAAATACAGTCCTTGGTAGATACTGTGTAACCCAGGGGCTTTCTACCAGAATAAACTTGGATCTGGCACATCTTTGGAGGCCAGGTTTCTGGGATATTTTAATATTTCTTTAAGCCTTTCAGAATGGCAAATTTTTAAAGCAAAATGGTTTACCAAGGACTTAAGGCAAAATTGCAAATTACTGAAGCTAATCTTCAGTTCCATTTTTCTTGGTACTTTGTACCTCATTACATCGTACTGTAATATTCCACTCAAGAATTGTGTAAAACTCTGAAGTTTTTAACATCTTCTAATATTCCCATGTCTTCTCTCTACTGTCCTTATTAGGAGAGCAGTCTATTAAGTAATTAATTTTTAGGTGTAATGGTAATACCCTACACAAGGGAGTTTTTTAGTATTTCTCATTATTAAGTAACTTTTATTAAAACAAAGTTAATCCTGCAAATAACTCATGTGTAGAAACTAGTATTAGCAGCCTCCTCCTGACCTTGAAAGAAAAAAGTTTGCAACTTATGTTTAATTCTCTAACAGTCTTTCATATGTATGGTATACAATTATGTGAGATGAGCTGTTGAACAAGCCCTAAAACGTAAACCTCTTCTTAATGACATTGAGAAATTGCCATTATCTTATGTGTTCAAAACAAATTAATACATAGTATATTCAATACCAGTAATTAACCAAAAAACTTTTACACTAAGTATTTTATTGTATGTGGCTGCCAGTGTATATAAAATAATTACCCTTGTGAAATAGAAATTTATGAAAATTCAGAGAGGTAGATGTTAAGGACTGACGAAAGTAGAAGTTTATATAGTATGGCACGTGTTATAGGGATAAGCTTTCATACAGGCTCCAAATTTAGTTCTCCTTTGAATATGCACTGGTTCATGAAAAATGGTTTAGAAAACCTGAAATGGAAAAGAAAAGAGTGGATTAGGGGAAAGGACCAAAACACAATAGTTTTTTCTGAAAAGTAATACATCTTCTATTACTTTGAGGGCATTCATTTGCATGTTAGCTTATACAATGCTTTCAATTAAACCAAGCCTTTTAGGAAGCAGACATATCACAGGGTTTCAAGGGAAAAAATGAGAAATAGATCTCTGTGGTATATAAAATAGAATTTTCTCTTAATTTTCACAACCACTCTGAAGTACAAATCACCCATGGTTTATAAAAAACAGACTTACAGATTAACTTGCCAAGATCACTGCCAAATATACTCTATATCCTAATTTTTAAAAGTTAACATAAAAATCTCTTAAATTCAGAAAAATCTGAATATCCCTAGAAAATAAGCAATAGCATTGAGGAGAGCAGTTTGATAAATTCTACTAAGGTAGAAGATGCAATCCCACTTCTATTTACTGTAGAGGCCACTTTTAGGCAAACAGGCTTGAGCCATGGAATGTAAAAAGTGCCCACATGGATCCCCTGCCTGGATACACACAGGCCCATCAGGCGATCCACATTAAAATATCCTTAGGCCCTAACTAACCAATGGGCTACTTACAACTAGGCACAGTTACCAAAAGGAAGATTCCATACATCGCCTCATGTTCTCCCTTTAAAAACAGCCCCTAACTGCTTCCTCACTGCAGAAAGCCTCTCCTTTGCTGTCCTGCCCAAAGCTCCCCCTAAGGTGTATTCCATTCCCACTGCCTCATGGCACAAGCCTTTCTGCTGTCCTGCCTTCCCGGTCCCTTATGGTGTATGCAATAAATTTCTATCTCCTTTGTTCTGTCTTGGGTAAATTCTTTCACCTCCCTCACCATCAACTTCCACCTGATCACTGCCTCACATGTGGGGGCCCCCATTCAACTGGACAGACACCCCACTTAACATTTACCTAGATAAACCTATACATAAAGTGAAACATACATGGATGTTGACTATCGTGGTGTTTTAAGAGGGAAGAACTAGGAATAGCCTAAATGTAACTCGGCTGGGGAATGGATAAACAAACCGAGGTTTATACACACGTTGAATACTAGAGATAGAGAGCAGGTAAAACAATCTACAAGGATCAACACAAATCTCAAACAATAGTTGGTTCTTAAAAAACAGTAACTGTTTTAAAACTACAAAACACAAGAAACATAGTAAAAAGTCAAAACATGGGTATACCCACTTCAGAGTAAGTTACCTATACAGAAAGGTAGAAAAAGTGTCTTTTATTTCTTTTTGAAAATTAGTAACGGGGCGCCTGGGTGGCTCAGTCAGTGAAGCGTCCGACTTCAGCTCAGGTCATGATCTCGCGGTCCGTGAGTTCGAGCCCCGCGTCGGGCTCTGGGCTTATGGCCCAGAGCCTGGAGCCTGCTTCCGATTCTGTGTCTCCCTCTCTCTGCCCCTTCCCCATTCATGCTCTGTCTCTCTCTCTCTCTGTCTCAAAAATAAATAAACGTTAAAAAAAAAAAATTTTTTTTTTAAATTAGTAAGGTAAACTACTTAATTCAGGATGGTAGATACATGGTTCTCTATACTTATTTGGAAATTTCTATTGTCTTAGAACGAGAATGTTCAAGAGGCTTAAACAGAATGGTGAAAAAAATGTTTAAGCTCAGTCAGTTAACATTTGAATTACTAGATCAGTAGAAAAACTAGAAAAAACTAGATCAGTAGAAAACAGTAGCAAATAGGCTGAGGTCTGTTTGGCAAGGGCTCAAGAGAAAGCACTCTTGAGCTCCATGTGGAAAGTTTGTTCCCAGTTAGCAAGTGTTATTAAATTTTAAATGTCATTCCTTACTGAATAATCTTACTTCTAGAAATTTATCTTAAAGAAAACAGGTAAACTATACATAGGAGTACCAAGATATTTGCCTCAGTGTAGCAATATTTAATGATGTTTAAGCTGTATTAATGATGTATAATACAGCCACTAAAAATTTCATTTACAAAGAATTTTTAATGAAATAAAGTTCAAGGTTTTTTTTTAATTTTTATTTTTGAGAGAGAAAGAGAGCATGAGAGGGGGAGGGGCAGAGAGAGAGAGAGAGACAGAGAGAGAGACAGAGACAGAGATAGAATCCGAAACAGGTTCCAGGCTCTAAGCTGTCAGCACTGAGTGGGGCTCAAACTCACAAGCCGTGAGATCATGACCTGAGCCGCCGAAGTCAGATGCTTAACCAACCGAGCCACCCAGGCATCCATAAAGGTTTTTAAAAAGCAGAATAAAAACTGTACATACTGTCTGTAAACCAGCATATAAATTTTTTTTCCTCTTAAAAGGAAATCTAGATTAATAATGATTGTCTCTAGGTCTGCTGATCATGGTCTTTGTATTTTCCTTGTATTCTAACCTATTGCTAAGTTATCTATGCTGTCTCTCTTTAAACTATATATTTTTAAAAGATGTAAATATAAAGACTCAAATATAGAATCTGTGTATCCCGGCCATTCAGTGTGGGCCCAGGACCACCAACATCTGTATAACCTGGGCATCTGTAAGAAATGCTTCAGCCCTATGCCTGGGTAGCTCAGTTGGTTGGGGATCCAACGTCATGGTTCATGAATTCAAGCCTTGTGTCAGGCTCTATGCAGATGGCTCAGAGCCTGGAGCCTACTTTGGATTCTGTCTCCCTCTCTCTCTGTCCTCCCTCACTTGTGTGCAGTAACTCTCAAAAACAAACATTAAAAAGAAAAAAAAAAATCCTTCAGCCCTTAGAATTCAGACCTACTGAATTTGAATTTGCATTTTAACAAGGTAATTTGCAGATACATTCAAGTTTCAGAAGAAATACTTTTACATCCAAACATCCTTTTCTTGGCCCAAGGTGCTTAAAATCATATCCATAAACCTGTTTTATTAAACTGCCAGGATTAGTAGCTGTTATTTAAAAAAAATTTTTTTTTTCAACGTTTATTTATTTTTGGGACAGAGAGAGACAGAGCATGAACGGGGGAGGGGCAGAGAGAGAGGGAGACACAGGATCGGAAACAGCTCCAGGCTCTGAGCCATCAGCCCAGAGCCCGACGCGGGGCTCGAACTCACGGACCGCGAGATCGTGACCTGGCTGAAGTCGGACGCCCAACCGACTGTGCCACCCAGGCGCCCCAGTAGCTGTTATTTTACTTTGAAATCTGGGTTCTTATCCTAGCTATATTATAATTTTGAGCAAGTCATTTAAACACTTATCTGCAGACTCCTACAAAATGAAACTGTTAACAGCCAGGTAAGAAGCCACGTTTCTTAACAGTATTTTATATCAAATGAAAATAAACCACTTTATAAAGTGAATACAATGGGGAACAGAGGTTTAAAAAGAATCTTTAATAAGCCATAAAAATATGAAATACCCAAAAACTGCCATGAAGAATTAATATTGCTGAAGCAAAGAAGTATTAAGTATTAAATACGAACATGTTAGGCTGTTAAAAAAAAAAGCTACTTCCTTATGGAAAACCTGTTACTCAAAGGTGGTTTCTGGTGTTTCAAAATCTTTACCAATCATTGTATTTACTGGAAACATGCTGACTTCCTGGATACTCCCAAATCCACAAAGCTTAATTAGGGAGGGCACCAACTATGTAACATGGTATTTTAAGAAGCTGGCTTCCTGCACTTTGAGGAGTTAGAATGTTTGTAAAGGGTGTGTGCCATAGTCTTTTTTTTTTTTTAAACACTATTAGTTTGGTTGCTTCTCATAGGTCAATATGAGTACACCCTCTGACTTAAGTACTGTGAATTTATAAAAGGTAGCAGCACCCTTGGATTACATATTAAATTATCCACAGCATGTTTTTTTGATCAAATCTCTCTTGGATTAACATTACACAATTTTGCACACTGACACTTGAAATGGAAGCCACAGATTAACATATGGATACATGCTTTAAACCAGCCCATCCTGAAATCTGAAATCAAATCCACTGCCTGCCACCATGAACTCTCATACACTTCATTTCTCTCTTGTTGTATCTTTACCTACGAATAAAGAGTAAAACCTGTTATCCCCCACTACAAATGTCCACAACCATGTCAGTCTATTCAACTATATCCTGAATTTCTCTTGCATTCCCAATTCCCAATTAATTCTCTGCTATGCTGTGCTACAGCTGGTTTCTATTAGAGAAATGACATCAGAATCCAAATCAATTGGTAGTACACGTATTCAAAGTTGTCCCCATAAACACTGCAGTTTAAAAAAAAAAAAAACCCTAAATATTAAAGAAACTTACCAAAGATTCGTTTTACTACAAAAAGGAACAGACTTTCTGGGGTCTGAAGGGATTTGTACTTGAAGATACTCCAGTCAGCAGGGGATCGTGTTGAGCATTCTGCAGACAGAATTGTTTCAAATCTGCAGCTGCCTGGGAAACCTGTACAAGACAAAAGGAGGGGGTAGTGGGAGGAGGTGAGAATGTTTTCAGGAAGGTTTTCTCAAATCTTTGAAATACCCGCAATAAACACTTCTCTTAACTCAAAAGAAGACATATAAAGAGTCATACTGAGCTCATCATACTCAAAACACTGCACATACAGTGGACTAGTTTATAGTATGCTTTCTTTTGCTTGCTTATTAAAAGCATCAAATGATTTAGTACATCTGCAAAGAAAAACCCATCTGGGTAGTTTATTAATAAACTTCAGAGGTACTCAACCTTCAGGTTACTCAACATCTTGTTTTTTACTAAAAGCAGTACACAAGATGCAAACAAAAGGTGTTAACTGTCTTGAAAGCATATATATTACTGAGAAAATGAACATCATGTTCTAAATCTGAACCACTCAGTTCATTGTTTTGGCATTATGTACCATCTGCTGTTTCATGTTACAAAACTGGACAGTTCAGTGTCATGTAACTGAAAAGCCGATAGCAAACACTGAATTATTTTAGCCACTTCACCAAGCAGCCTGCCTTTAAGCAGCAGTGTATTTGCTTAAATGTGATTTAATTTTCATATATGTATCCAATGCCACTCAAACAGCACTTAAGGAATTAGGTATCACTTAAACACCTACGATTTGTATATATTCTGATTAGGTGATGTAGAATACCAGAACGGTGAACTGAACGGTTCAGATGTAGAACATGAATAAAAGATGCTCCAAATGAATACAAGATCCTAAGTCTTGAGGTTTAGGAAGATGGTAAAAACAATCATTTTATTTTCAGTTTTAACTATCCCCAAGAAGGGTGAGAGCAGGTGTCCAGTTCAGTTGGGCATTTGAAAGGGAGGTGAAAGCATCACAAATACTCTAAGAAATCCTGCAGATTACTGCTGTAACCCAGACATTTACCTGGTAAAAGGATACACCATCCCAAAATGAATCTCAAACCTTGAAATGTTTGTACATTACACAGTATTTTATCCACTTACACAACAGTTTATCCACAGGTTAGCAACTGTGTAAAGTAATATGTAAATACCTGTTAGCAAGTGCTACAAGTGGCCACCCTGTTTACCCACCAAGAGAAGGTGTAGCTAAAGTGGGGAATGCAAGGTATCATTTTACACAATCTTAAAACCTGGTTTCATTCACATTAACTAGCAGTAAGGATAAAGTATCTGACAACTTTCTGCCTAAAGTGTAGGCAGGCTTCTAACTTAATTAATTCCCTTTCACAAACTTCTCAAGCACCACTATGTGCCAAATATACTTCTAGGCACTGAGAATACATAAGAATAGCCAGGTTCCTGTTATGGAGGTGACAGTTCAGGAGAAAATACAGACAAGGAGCTATTCAGAAATAGAGTGGTTAGATCTTGACCTAAGGAAAAGTGTCTCTGAGGAGGTGACATTTTTTTTTTAATTTTTTTTTTAATGTTTATTTATTTTGGGGACAGAGAGAGACAGAGCATGAATGGGGGAGGGGCAGAGACAGAGGGAGACACAGAATCGGAAGCAGGCTCCAGGCTCTGAGCCATCAGCCCAGAGCCTGACGCGGGGCTCGAACTCACGGACCGCGAGATCGTGACCTGAGCTGAAGTCGGACACTTGGACACTTAACCGACTGAGCCACCCAGGCGCCCCGGAGGTGACATTTAAACTGACATCTCAATGACGAGATCCAGCCAAGTAACTATCAGTGAGAAACAACCATCAGCGAGAATTCCAAGCAGTGGGTGAACTGAGACAAAGGCTCTAAACTCAAACAAGCTGCTAGCCCCTAAAGCACAGTAATAATCACCATCCAGGAGATTGAAACCTTATAATCCTGGCATAATTATTAGTGCCCTCTTTCACTCTCCAAAGTGCCCTGGTTGGCAATACAATGCATGGTCACCCTACATATGGTATAGTTTGTCAAGCATTTGTGAAAATTTCTATCAACTGTGGTTAAACATAAAGGTTTAACAGTAAACTCGTGCTAGTTTAAAATATCACCAAAAAAAGCATCTAGCACAGAGTCATGGATAAAATAGGTGCACAAAATAAAATCTAACCAACCACACTTTACAACAGAGTTAAAAGTTCATTTAAAGTCCCAAGGTGGGACGCCCTCCCCTCCTTGCTACATCCCTAGTAGGAGATGAAATAACTCTAAAACCAAAGCCACCTGTGGTGACTTTAATCCTCCAGAACAGAAGCCTCCTGAAGAATTATGTCCAAGAGGCAGGCATCACCTGGAAGAGTCACTGGAGTAGCTGGTGTTTTCATAGTAAAACCCTCAGAGTACTTTAATCTGAGGCCTTCATCTCATTTTCTTTGGAGACAAGGAACTAAGTACCCCCAATGAACACTTACTACTTTCAGCCAGCTTTTTTTTTTTTTTTTTTGCATCCCACTCCCATTTTTTTTCTTTCCTGGGCCACTCTAACCTGTGATAAAGGCGCACATGTGTGATAATGTAATGGTTGGTTAAGAAACATAGGATTTCGGGGCGCCTGGGTGGCTCAGTCGGTTAAGCTGCCTACTTCAGCTCAGGTCATGATCTCACAGTCTGTGGGTTCGAGCCCTGCATCGGGTTCTGTGCTGACAGCTCAAAGCCTGGAGCCTGCTTTGGATTCTGTGTCTCCCTCTCTCTCTGCCCCTCCCCCGTTCATGCTCTGTCTCTGTCCCAAAAATAAAAAAATAAAAAGAAACATAGGATTTCAAGTTTCAGAGTTAAATCCAACCGAGACTGACCATAAATCACTGAGATGAGTTAAGAAGCTGGAGATGAGAGAAATGGATTCCAAACAGCAATGTAGTCTACAGCACTTAAAGGACAGGGAGGGGAATCCCACACCAAACTGATGGGAATTTCCCTTCCCTCCTGAGGTGACCACAACTGAGTAAGCTAGGTCCCTGACATTTCTATTTAAGGAAGTAGGTAAATGGGAGGCTATCTTACTCCATAAAACATTTCAGGGAGAAGTAAACACTGAGCCAGATGAGTACACAATCAAGTCATCTTGAAAAGTGGCTGCTTCTTTCAACAGAGGGCATGATTTATATTCTTGTTTCTTTTTTTAATTACAAGAAGTGTTTCACTTGTAAGATGACCTGCACCAGAAAGAAGCCAATCCACTTAGGATTTTAAAAATCTGGAGAAACTTGGAACAGCACTTGAATGTCAGGTTGTCCTGCCAACACACACAAAGGTTTCTCCCCGCAAGGTAAATGCCCCAAGACAAGGTCAGTATTAACTAGACGGCAAAACAAGTAAGAATGGTCCACTCTGATCACTAAGGTATGCAAACCAATAGATATTTCCAAGGTCAGACACAGTAAACTGCCAACTAAGTATGAAATGCACGCTTTGTATGAGGTTGTACAGAACACACCAGTGGTAACCTTAGGCACCGGGGACGTTTCGAAAACAAACATGCTTCTTTAACTTACAGTTTGCGTTTGCAAAAATTCGTTTTCAAGTATGTGTTCGGTGGATAAGAGGAGCTGGCAAGGAGTGGGTTTGGGAACGTTCCGACATGCAAATAGGTTCTGTTCTGAATTAAAAGCCAGGTAAAACTCTGTCCAGTGAAAATAAAGGGTGGAGTCTGGTAAGCTAAGGACTAGAAGGGTGCGGACGGCGCTCGGAGGAGCAGCTGTTGCCCAAGCCAGCCGCGGAGTCACGGCGGAGGGAGGGAGAGAGAAGGGCCACCGGAATGCGGAAAGCCATGGTTCAGCCCCGGGGCCAGCCTGCCTTGGAAAGTCCTGGCGCGGAAAGGCGCACTAACCGACCCCCGAACAACAGCGCCGATCCGCGCCGCTACTTCTCTAAAGCTGGCACTCCCGGATCGGGTCGTCGCCGCCGAGCGCGCGTCCTCCCCAGAGGAAACAGGAGAGGGACAAAAGTGCCGCTCGCCCCAGCCACCTCGGCCGCCCGATCCCATCCGCCGCCGCCGCCGCCCTCCCCTCCCCCTCGTCCGCCCGCCCGCCCGCCCCCGCACACCTTCACGCGGTTGAGCCCGGCTTCCAGCCGGAGCTGTTGAACCACTTTCTTCATAGCGGCGACGCTGGAGGAACCCGACATGGCGCTCGCGAGAGCCGGGCAGATTCGTCGTTGCGGGAATCGGTCCGGTAGAGGGTCCGCGGGGTCTGACGGCGGGGCAGCGCGGCGGGGGGCGGGGCTCCGAACTTTGTCTCTAAGTTTCCGGTTCTTTGCCCAGCGGCTCCACCCGCGGCGCGCATGCGTGTCCTCCACGGCTCTCAGTTCCAGCTCCTCTCCCCACGCAGGAGCGGAGCCGGAGGAAGGGGAAGAAGGGAGTGAGAAGGGGAGGAGCGCGCTTTGGGCAGAGGAGCAGCGGGACGCCAGCGAGACCCGTCGCCCATCTTCCTCTCCCGAGAGGCCGACTTAGGAGAGGTAAAGAAAAAGCTCCTCATTAGCCGCCAACACTCGAGGGGAACCTGAAAAGGACTGGTTAGGAAAGGCGGGTGCTTGAAGGAGTTTATAAAAGGCCTGCTGGACAGGTGACAAAGAGGTTCCAGTTCTCCTGACGGCCTTGGCGGCAGAGGTTGTGGGAAGAGAGGGGCCCAGCCGAGGAGTAGGAACCTGAAGTAGCCGGCGCGAGTAACGGACACCCCGTCTCCTTAGAGACGCGTCTCTAAAACGCTACCCGAGTTTGTGGGGCGGCCGGTCTTCAGCCAGTTTCCGGTCCTCAGACCCCCCCCTGAGGCCCAAAGCTCTCTTTAGAGCTCGGAGGTCGCCGTAACTGACCGAGGAAAGCGGGGCGGCGGGGAGCAGGGGTGCTGGTTCGCTAGGGGAAAGTGCGTCTTCTCAGGATTTGGCTTCTCTCGCTTCTTATCTCTTGGTTTTCTCGAAGAGGTGGTGAAGAAACCAAAGTACTTGCAGAAGATTACACCCGTCTCATCTTGTTATCCACTTCACTTGGGGAATTAACGCTTATTATACCTTAAAAAATAAAACAACTTTTTGTGCTTCCGGAAAGTTTGTTTTGTATTTCAGTGGTAGTTTATTACCTGCTGCTTGAAATTGACCTTCAGAGGAGTTGCTGGAGAGAGAAACAGTAGTATCTAATCAAGCAAAATAGGCTCAGCCAATGAATGTCTCACCCATGGAAACTTATTTGTTATGTCACAGCGCTTAGGATAAGTGTTTCCTCCTATTCAACGATTAAAGTACATCAAGGAATACACTACTGTTTTCTTTCTATAAACGTGAATAATCACTGAGACATTTCAGATTTTTTGTGTAGTGAGAAAATCCACATATAATTTGCTCTAATTGACAAATAAAACATTATTTACTAAACAGTTTAAATCACTTTACAAAAATGTACAGGGTGCTTTAGTAGTTTATTTAATTCATACAATAGATGTAATAACTAGGGTTAAAAACCAAGGTTTAAATTCTGGCTCTACCACTTACCTTGGTATTCTCCGCCACCACCCCTCCCCACCCCCTCCTGCAAGCCAAAGCCATTTAAACTTTGCTGAGGCACTGTTTTCCCATTTCATAATGAAGTAATAAATCTATCCAGAATTTTTTAAATTTAATTGAAGTATAATTGACACACCATGTTAGATTAGTTTCAGGTGTAGAACAGTGATTTGACAACTCTCTTCATTATGCTATGCTCACCACAAGTGTGGCTGCTACTGTCACCATACAATGCTATCACAGTACCGTTGACTCTATTCCTCGCTGTACCTTTTATCCCAGAGACTTATTCATTCCATAGGTGGAATCTTGTACCTACTACTACCCTTCATCCATTGTGCCCATCCCCCCACCCTCCTTCCCTCTGGCAACCCTAAGTTCTCTGTATATGGGTCTCTTTCCGGTTTTGTTTGTTCCTTCATTTATTTTTTCGATTTCACGTATAAGTGAAATCATATTGTATTTGTCACTCTTTGATTTATTTCACATAGCATAATATTCTTTAGGCCCATCCGTGTTGCAAAGGGCAAGGTCTCATTCTTTTTTAGAGAGGAGTAATATTACATTACTGAATGACATTCTGCATGTTCTTTTTTAAATAACTTTTTAGTGTTATTTACTTTTGAGAGAGAGAGAGAGAGAGATGGAGTGTGAGCAGAGGAGGGACAGAGACAGAGAGAGGGGGAGACACAGAATCTGAAGCAGGCTCCAGGCTCTGAGCGGTTAGCACAGAGCCTGGCGCTGGGCTCGAACTCACAAACCGTGAGATCATGACCTGAGCCGAAGTTGGATGCTTAACCGACTGAGCCACTCAGGTGCCCCTACATATTCTTTATACATTCATCCATTGATGAGTACTTGGGTTGCTATCATACCTTGGCTGTTGTAAATATTGCTGCAGTAAACATAGAGGTGCATATATCTTTTCAAATTAGTGTTTTCATTTTCTGCAGCTAAATATCAGGTAGCAGAATTACTAGATGGTATAGTGTTTCTATTTTTAATTTTTGAAGAACCTGCATACTGTTTTCCACAATGCCTGCACCAATTTACATTCCCACCAACAGTGCAGGAGAGTTCCTTTTTCTTCACTTCCTTGCCAACACTTTTAGTTCTTGTGTTTTTGAAACTAGCCATTCTGAGGGGTGTGAAGTGATCTCCTTGTGGTTTTGATTTGCATTTCCTTGGTGATTATTGATTTGGAAGATCTTTTTATATGTCTGTTGGCCATCTGTGTGTTGTCTTTAAAAAAAATGTGAGTTCAGGTCCTCTGCCCATTTTTTAATCAGATTGTTTTTTGGTTATTGAAGTATGATTAACATACAATGTTATATTAGTTTCAGGTGTATAACATGATTCAACAGCTTTATACATTACTCAGTGCTCATCACAATCAGCATACTCACCATCTCTCACCAAACAATATTATCACAATATTATTGGCAGTATTCTTATGCTGTACTTTTTGTTTCGATGACTTATTTTATCACTGCAAGTTTGTACCTCTTAATTCCCTTTATTTCACTCATCTCCCTACTGTCCTCTGGCAACCATCAGTTTGTTCTTTGTTTTTAAGGGTCTGGTGTTTTGCTCATTCATTTGTTTTTTAGGTTCCACATGTAAGTGAAATCATATGGTGATTGTCTCTCTCTGTCTGACTTATTTCACTTAGCCTAATACCTTCTAGTTCCATTCATGTTGTTGCAAAGGGCAAAACTACATTCTTCTTTATGGCTGAGTAGTATTCAATTGTTTATATAAACCACCTCTTCTTCATCCATTCATCTGTCAACGAACAGTTGGGTTGCTTCCATATCTTGGCTAGTATAAAATAATACTGCAATAAACATAGGGGTGCATATATTTTTTGAATTCATGTTTTTGTTTTCTTTGAGCAAATACCCAGTAGTGGAATTACTGAATCATAGGGCATTTCTGTTTTTAATTTTTTTTTAATTTTTTTTTTCAATGTTTATTTATTTTTGGGACAGAGAGAGACAGAGCATGAACGGGGGAGGGGCAGAGAGCGAGGGAGACACAGAATCGGAAACAGGCTCCAGGCTCCGAGCCATCAGCCCAGAGCCTGACGCGGGGCTCGAACTCCCGGACCGCGAGATCGTGACCTGGCTGAAGTCGGACGCTTAACCGACTGCGCCACCCAGGCGCCCCACTGTTTTTAATTTTTGAGGAACCTGCATAGTGCTTTCCACAGTGGTTGCACCAACTTACATTCCTACCAACAGTGAATGAGGGATTCTTTTTCTCCACATCCTTGCCAACACTTGTTCGTGTCTTTTTGATTCTAGCCATTTATATATGTGTAAGGTAATAAATATCTCATTGTGGTTTTGATTTGCATTTCCCTGATGATTAGTGATGTTGAGCATCTTTTCATGTGTCTGTTGGACATCTATATGTCTTTTTTGGAAAAATGTCTATTCAGATCATCTGCCCGTTTTTTAATTTGATTATTTGTGGGTTTGGTGTAGAGTTGTAGGAGTTCTTTATATATATTGCATATTAACTCCTTGTCAGATATGTCAATTACAAAAAAAAAGAGAGAAATCTTCTCCCATACAGTAGGTTGTCTTTTCATTTTGTTGATGGTTCTAATGCTGTGCAAAAGTTTTTTATTTTCGTGTAGTCTTAATAGTTGTGTTTTTTTAATAATTTTTTAAAAAGTTTATTTATTAAATTTAAGAGAGAGAGAGTAAGCATGAGCAGCGGAGGGGCAGAGAGAGAGGGAAAGAGAGAATCCCAGGCAGGCTCTGCACTGTCAGCACAGAGCCCTGATGTGGGGTTCGAACTCTCAAAACCTCAAGATTATGACCTGAGCCAAAATCAAGAGTCAGATGCTTAAGCAACTGAGCCACCCACGTGCCCCAGAGCTTTTTGATTACCAACTGAATTTTGTTACTAGTAATCAGCCTGTTCAGATTTTTTATTTCTTTCTGATTCAATCTTGGAAGATTGTATGTTTTTCTATGAATTTATTCTAGGTTGTCCAATTTGTTGGCATATAATTTCTCATAGCAGCCTCTTATAATTCGTTGTATTTTTGTAATGAAGCTTGTTATTTCTCTTTCATTTCTGATTTTATTGAGGCCTCTCCCTTTTTTTCTTGATGAATCTGGCTACAGGTTTATTAATTTTGTGTATCTTTTCGGAGGACTCACTGTTAGTTTCACTGATTTTTTTTTTCTTCTGTTTCATTTATTTCTGTTCTGATAGGATTTCCTTTCTTCTCTGGTTCCTTTAGGTGTAAGGTTAGATTGTTTGAGATTTTTCTTGTTTCTCAAGGCAGACCTATATCATTATAAACTTCCCTCTTAGAACTACTTTTGATACATCCCCAAAATTTTGAACCATGGTGTTTCCATTTTTATTTATCTCTTGGTTTTGATTTCCTATTTGATTTATGACTTATTGGTTGTTTAGTAACATGTTTTCAAATCTCCACATTTGTATTTTTTCCTTTTTTTTTGTATTGATTTCTAGTTTCATATTCTTGTGTTCAGAAAAGATGCTTGATTTTATTTCAGTCTTCTTAAATTTATTGAGACTTGTTTAGTGGCCTAACATGATCAATCCTAGAGAATGTTCCATATGCACTTGAAAAGAATGTATATTCTGCTGTTTGGGGATGGAGTGTTCTGTATATATCTGTTAAGTTCATATGGTCTAATGCATAATTCAAAGCCAGTCTCTGTGTTGATTTTCTGTCTGGATGATCTATCCATTGATGTAAGTGAGGTGTTGTTAAAGTTCCCAACTATGATCATATAACTGTCAATTTCTGCCTTTATGTCTGTTCATATTCTTTTATATATATAAGTACTCCTATATTAGGTGCACAGATATTTACAATTGTTATATACTTTTGTTGTATTAATCACTTTATCATTACATAATGCCCTTCTTTGTCTCTTGTTACAGTCCTTGTTTAAAGTCTATTTTGTCTGATATAAGTATTTCTACCCTAGCTTTTTTTTTTCCCACTTCATTTGTGTGAATATCTTTTTCTATCCCTTTACTTTCAGTTTGTGTCTTTAGGTATGAAGTGAGTTTCTTGTAGGCAGCATTTGGAGAGTTGTTTTTTTTTTCTTTTTTCTTTTTTTTTTTATATGCGTTTTGTCACCCTGTGTCTTACCTGGAGCATTTAGTCCATTTACATTTGAAGTAATTATTGATAGGTATGTACTTACTATAATTTTCTTCGTTGTTTTCTGGTTGTTTTTATTGTTCTCTATTCCTTTCTTCTCTTGATCTCTTTCCTTGTGATGACTTTCTTTAATGTTCTCCTTTGTCTTTATATTTGTGTATCTGTTACAGGCTTTTGGTTTGTGGTTATGAAATTCATATACAACATCCTAAGTATATAGCAGTCTATGATAAGTTGATGGCTGCTTAAGCTTGAACACATTTTAGAAGCATGACATTTTTACTCTTTCCCCCTTCACGTTTTATGTATATGATATCACATTTTTCACCTTTTTATTTTGTGACTTCCTTAACTACTTTTTTTTTTTACATATAATTGATTTTACCACTTTTAATGTTTAACCTTCGTACTAGCTTTGTAAGTGAATGATTGACTACCTTTACTATATGTTTGCTTTTATTAGTGAAATTATATCCTTTTATAATTTTCTTCTAGTTATGGCCTTTTCCACTTAAAGAAGTCCCTTTAACTTTTCTTGTAAGGTTAGTGGTGATGAACTCCTTTAATTTTTGTTTGGGAGACTCTATCTTTCCTTCAATTGTGAATGATAACCTTGCCGGATATAGTATTTTTGGTTGTACTTTTTTTTTTCCTTTTAGTGCTTTGAATATATCATGCCACTCCCTCTGGCCTGCAAAGTTTCTGCTGAAAAATCGGGTGATAGATAGCCTTATGGGGTTTTCCTTGTATGTAACTAGTTGTTTTTCTCTTGTTATATTTGAAAGTCTCAATCTTTAGTTTTTGATGTTTTAATTATTAGGGGTTTGATGTGGACCTTTTTGGGTTTATCTTATTTGGGATTCTCTCTCTGCTTCCTGGGCCTACTTCTCTGTTTTCTTACCCAGGTCGAGGAAGTTTTCAGCTATTATTTATTCAAATAAATTTTCTGCCCCTTTCTCTTCTCTTTCTGGGATTACTACACTGCAAATGTTCGTATGTTTGATATTGTCCCAGAATTCTCTTAAGATTTCCTCATTTTTAAGAATTCTATTCTCTTGTGGCGCCTGGGTGCCTCAGTTAAGAGCCAAATTTGGCTCAGGCCATGATCTTGCGGTTCGTGAGTTCAAGCCCTGCGTGGGCTCTGTGCTGACTTCTCCGAGCCTGGAACTTGCTTCAGATTCTGTAACTCTCTCTGCCCCTCTCCTGCCTGCTCGCTTGCTTGCTCTCTCTCTCTCTCTGCCCCTCCCCCACTTGTGCTCTGTCTCTTAAAAATAAATAAACATTAAAAAAAATTTTTTTTAATTCTTTTCTCTTTTTGCTGTTCAGCTTGGGTACTTTTTGTTACCCTGTCTTCCAGATCACTGAATCTCTTATTGTTTCCCTATATCTGTTATTGTTTTCCTCTAGTGTATTTTTCATTTCAGTTATTATATTCTTCAACTCTGGTTGGTTCTTTTGAATGTTTTTATCCCTTTCTTGAAACTCACTTGATTTATTCACTCTTTTCTGCAGCCTGGTGAGCATCTTTTTGACCATTCTTTGAACTCTTTATGAAATAGGTTTCTTATCTTCATTTCATTTAGTTCTTTCTGTGGTTTTGTTTTCATTTAAACAAATATTCCTCTCATTGAAACCATATTCCTGTGTCTTCTCATGTTGTTTCATTTTCTGTGTATGTTTCTATGAATTAGGTGAAACAGCAATCTATCCCAGTCTTGAAGGAATGGTGTTGTATAGGAACCATCCATGTGTAGACTGCATGTGCCTGGTGACTTTGGCTGGCTGGCTGGAGCTGGAGTGGGCACAGACTGGGAGTTTTGTAGCATGCTGCATCGGGGCCACCCCAGTGGGATGCCTAGAGCTGAAGTAGGCCTGGGCTGGCAGTACCCTGGATTCTCAACACCAGGTCATCAAGTGTCAGAAATTTTTAAGCTTGATTTTTAGTTCTGCTGCTTACCCCAAAATGATTTTTGGAGTAATGCAGAGAAAGTACGATAGGTCATTCTCTTTAAAGTACAGACCAGATCAAAGTGACAGGTGATATATCTACGAGCACTTACTCCCTCTCAAACCCATAATTGACTAATGATAATCTATTTTTGAGAATTCTGAATCTTGAGTTCTCCCAGTTCTAATTTCTAAGGTCTCATCTTTATATGCAATGCCATTTTATTGTCCAGGATTTAGTCTTCAGCATTGATCCAGTCAGAAATGACAAAATGGAGGTATCATTCAAAATATGGCTTCTTTGCTATACCTTTAGAAGGGATAACGTAATGGGGCAGTTTACCTGAGGACAATATTAAAGCAGGTCTTGGTTAATGACTTGAGTTTGCTTAATTAAATATTTGTTCTGAATGAAAATGTCAAGTTTTTTTTTTTAATGTTAATTTATTTTGAGAGAGAATGTGCACATGTGCACAGGCCCATGCTGTCAGTGCAGAGCCCATCTTGGGTTCCATCTCATGAACCGTGAGATCATGACCTGAGCCAAAATCAAGAGTCAGAAGCTTAACCAACTGAGCCACCCAGGCACCCCAAAAATGACAAGCTATTAATGCATGCACAGAAATTAACAATCCTAGCCTCCCAGTTTTCACATCAGTAGCAATTTGCATGCCCATGGACTGTAATTCTTATAGGTTATTACAAATAATTTTTACATAATAAAGACATTACCATATATGTATCTGAGTTGTGTTTAGGTTCATAATATAGGCTGATATTAGTACAATGGCAGAAAGAGCCTTTGGGTAGGTATAGAAATGGAAATATCTAAATAGTTAAAAAAAATACTAATGTAATTAAAATAATGTTTGAGATGGTTAAAATAACAAAACATTTTAAGTTTTAATTATCGTAAGAAATTTGCATAGGAAGTAATATGTGAAACTAACTTGATTTAAAAGATGTTATGTCCCAGGATATAATTTTTTAATTTTGATACCATTAGAATAATTAGTGGTCTCTGATATGATTTCATAGAGCTGTAATCAATACCAAATAACAGAAATTTTAAATTTTGTTGCACTTACTGTTTTAATATAAATCAAGATTGTGCAATGCTTTGAAATCTTGAAAAGGCTTCTGTTCTGGTATTGGTATCACATCCTTTACTTAAGGATTGTCCTACTTTGATAATTCCTGTTTAGAGTAATTCAGCTACCTTACTTTTCAATTTTTATTATATAATTTAAATGTTATTGTGGATTCTTGTAAACTGTTTTAAATCCTCTGAGAACAATACAGGAAACAACACAAACATAGCTTAAAGTACTTAAAAACTGGCATTTTCATCTGGAATAATTATTCATATTATATTTGAGATATCCAAGCCCAGGAAGAAATGTTTATGGTAAAACAGTTTTCATCATTGTATAGCCATTTGCACAAATTTAGTCTTTATACTTCCAGAAACATATTTCTACTTTATATAAAATACCATATATATTTAACTTTAATTTTCAACCTTGAGAAAATTGTTTAGAATACTAAAATATGCCCTGGTCACAAGTCTTTTATAATGTAATTTAACAATTTAGTTGTATTGAAGATATATATATATGTGTGTGTGTGTATATATATATATATATATATATATATATGTATACATATATAGATGTGTGTATATATATATGTATATACCCACACACAGACTTACTAGTAATAGGTCTTTTTAAATTATGAGATTGTGTACATTCCTAAGTTTTCATTTTCAGTGTATTTTAAAGCCTTTTGTGTTTTTCTTTTCACTTTTTGAATGAATCAGAGACCAGAATTGAGTGGAATGCTATCTTAAACAAGTCAAAAATCTGTTATAACCTTTACATATACTACTTAAATGAAGAAAGGTAAAACACCCCACAAAATTCCAACTGATAATCACCCTATTCAGACACTGGTGAATATGTCCCTCAGTCCAAGCCGACCTTCTTCATCAGAGGTAAGAAAATCTTGTAAACTAAAATATAAGAAAATATAAGAAAAGCTTGCTTAATATTGTTTTTGAAAAGTTCTGAGAAAGCAAAATATGGATTATATAAAGTATTAGATATTAACTCCACTGTGTATCCCATTGTCTGATTACAATTATTTTATCCCAGTTCTTTTATCTGTAGTTCATTTCCTCTAAGTACTCTGATTTTATTGGGTTCCCAGTGCATTGATCCTATCACCTGTTTTTTGTTTTTGTTTGTCTGTTTGTCTTATTCATCACCTTTTGATGCCCTCCACAGTTTAAATACCATAGAACGATCTGGATTACTCTCTTTCTGATACTTTTGACTCCTTGGCCCTCTCTCATTTCATTATACTGCTTGGCAAAACAAAAACCCTGGTTAATCTAATTCTTCACCTATGCTATACCTATACCTACAATGGAATGTGGCTGGAGAAAAATATACCAACATGAACATTGTTCTCACTTTAAATTCAGGACCATGAATCTCAACTGGAACCTTTTGCTGATAGGCAGACTGTCTTCCACTCACTCATTTACTTTTCCACTGTTCTATGAATACCTTCTCAAACCCCCAGTACCTTCTCTCCATTTTCTCTTTAAACCAGCTCCAATCAAGTTTTCACTCCACTACTGCACCAAAATTGCTCTTGTTAAATTCACCTCTACATTACTAAATCTGTTGTTTAATTCTTATCCTGCATATTTTTGGTCTATCTGTGTGCAGCAGTTGACACTGTTGATCACTCATATTTAACATAATTAATTCACTTGGCTTCTAGCATACACATCTTGGTTTTCCTCCTGCTTTCCTTGTTGTTCATTTTCAGTCTTCTTTGCTGGGTTTTCGTCTTCTTCCTGATCACTTAATACTGGAGAATTTCAGGGGCCAGCTCTTTGTTTCTTCTCCATCTGCACTCATTCCTTGGTGGTCTCATTCTGTATAATAGCTTTAAATACCAACTTTAGGCTAAGGATTCCCAAATTTATATCCTCAATCTAGTCTTCTTTCCCAAACTGCAGATTCATGTTTTCAGCTTCCATCCCACATGGATGGCCAATACACATCTTAAAATTAGCATATCTCAAACTGAACTATGGATCTTTTCTCCCTCCCCTAAACATGTTCTCCCCATGACATTCTCCATCTCAGGTGATAGCAAATCCATCCTTTGAGTATCTGTGGCCACATGCCTTAGAGTCATTTTTGTTTGTTTGTTTCTCAAACTTCACTTCCAATGGACTAACTGTAGCTTCAAATTATATGAAAATCTGACCATTTCCCATCACTTCTGCTAGTACATTGGAATGAGCCACCATCATCTCACACTTTATTCAGATAGCATCATAACAGGTTCCATTTTCTTGTCCCTTACAGCCTGTTGTATTAACCCTTTAATAGTTATTGAATATAGTAAACTTTGGAAGTAGAACATTGTATGTGTCCTATTGAAAGGCAAAATGAAATACAGGGCACCATTTATAAAGTATTCTTGCCCCCAGCTGACTAATTGTGTCAGTTGAAGACTATACACAGTTAACTGTTTACAAGAGGGAAGTCTTTGTTTCAAAAACGCTTGTTGAACAAGGTTGGCTGGGAAGATGGTAGAGTAGGAGGACCCTAAGCCTGCTTCATCCAAGGATACAACTAGATAACACATCATTGTAAATATCCAAGAAAACTACCTAAGAAAGACTGGAAGAACAAACTCTACAACTAAGGTAGGGAAGAGGCCACATCGAAGGAGATAGGAAGGGCAAAGACAGGGTCTAGGAGCAAAAGGGACTATGGCCATCTTTGGTGGAGAAGGAGAGGTGTAGAGAAAGGCAGAAAACAGACTTTCACACTGGGGCACCTACAAACAGGTGCCCCATAATATTTGCCTTTGAAAATGAGAGGGGCCAAATTTCTTGAGTTCTTACAACCAAAGGGACTTAAAGCCTGGAATTTTAAAAAATCAGCATACTCTACTCTGGAAGAGTATAGAGGGCTGTAGAAAGCCCCACCCATAAAGAGCACAACAAACAGTCCATGAAGACACAGGGTAGAACCAGCTGTTTGAGACATGTTAGGGGAAGTGGGAGGGTGAGTGATTTGTCACCACAGAGTGTGACCCAGAGACACAGGGATTGCTGAGAGACACCTCCAGGAAAAGGAGCAGACAGGCACCATTTCCCTTCCCTGTTCCCCCTCCTCTGGAATAAATACTGGCCACCTGTGGGAACCAGGGTGGTGCCTACACTCGTTACCTAACTTGCTTGCACTGAGTCCTGCCCCCTCATGCTTTGGCAGATCAGCCCTTCCCAGTCACACCTACCTCAGTCCCCACATTGCACATTCCTCCCCCAGAATACTGGTGCAAACCCTGCCAACACCAAATCTGCTGACACATACATTTGGCAGGGCCTTATTTCTGGGAGCAGGAGGGGCAGATCCCATTTCACAAGCTGACTACTACACACCATGTTAAAATGTATGCCACTCCTGTTGAGGACCACAATAGGCAAAGAGAGCCTCTGCAGACAACTGGACTGAAGGAAATAAGATACTAAGACTCAACAGCAGAGCACATGCAATGCACATAGGAAACATTCCCTGAAACACTAGGCCCTGAGGAACAGGGGACACTGTACTGCAAGGTACTATAGGACCTCTTCTTCATAAGACTGTTATTGTTAAGAGCAAGAGAAGTAGCTGACTTTCCTAATACAGAGAAATGGACACAGAAAGTCGGACAAATAGGGAGGCATAGATATCCCCCAAATGAAAGAACAGGACCAAACCACCAAAAGAGACCAAAGCAAAACAGTTAAAAATAATATGCCTGATATAGAATGTAAAGTAATGATCATAAAGATACTTACCAAACTTGAGAAAAGATTGAAGACATCAGTGAGACCCTTGACAAAGAGATTAAAAAAAGAGAGAGACAGATAAAGAACACAGTAAATGAAACTGAAAATATATTTGATGGAATAAATACCAGGCTAGATGAAGCAGAGGAACAAATTAGTGACCTGGAAGACAAGTAATGAAAAGTAACCAAGCTGAGCAAAGGAGAGGAAAGAAAATTATGCAAATTGAGAATAGTGCAAGGGAATTCAGTGACTCCATCAAGCATAATAGTCATAAGGGATCTCAGAAGAAGAAGAGGTTAGGGGGCAGAAAATTTACTTGAAGAAATAATAACTGAAAACTTCCCTATTCTGAAGAGGATAATAGATGTCCAGATCCAGGAGGCACAGAGAGCTCTCTAAATATTCAATCCAAGGAGTTCCACATGAAGACACATAGTAATTAAAATGGCAAAAAGTAGTGATAAAGAAAAAAGTTTTTAAGCAACAAGAGGAAAAAAAAAGACTGTTAAATACAAAGGAAACCCCATAAGGCCATCAGTGAATTTTTCAGCAGAAACTTTGCAGGCCAGAAGGGAGTGGCATGATATATTCAAAGTGGTGAAAGGAAAAATCTACAACCAAGAATATTCTATCCAGCAAGGCTATAATTCAGAATAAAAGGAGAGAGAAAGAGTTTCTCAGACAAAAACTAAAGGAGTTCATGAATACTAAACCAGCCCTACAAGAAATATTAAAGGGGACTCTTTGAGTGGAAAGGGAAGACCATAAGTGAGAGTATGGAAAGTAGAAAGCAGAAAAGCAGTAAAAATAAATATTTCTGTTTTATAATATTGATATCATAAATATCAAAGGACTCATAAAATAAAAAGATGTAAAGTATGATACCATATACCTAAAATGGGGTGAGGGGATAAACAATGGGTTTAGACTTAAACTGACCATCAACTTGATATACACTGCTATATGCAGAAGATGTTATATACAAAACTAATAATAACCACAAATCAAAAACCAGTAATACATATGCAAAGAATAAAGAGAAAGGAATCCAGTCTATCACTAAAGAATGCCAACACACTATAAAAGAGAACAAGAGAAGGATCAAAGAAAATCTGTAGAAATAACCATAAAACAAATCACAATGGAAATAAATACATGCCTATAAATAATTACTTTGTAAATGGACTAAATGCTCTTATCAAAAGACATACAGTAACAGAGTGGATAAATTAACAAGACCCATCAATATGCTGCCTACAAGAGACCCATTTCAGACCAAAAGACACCTGCAGCTTGAAAGTGAGGGGCTGGAGAAATATTTATCATGAAAATGGATGTCAAAAGTAACCTGGATAACAATACTTACATTGGAAAAATAAGACTTTAAAACAACTGTAACAAGACAAGAAAGGACACTATATAATAATATTTATGTACCCAACTTAGCACAGAAATACATAAAACAGTTAATAACAAGCATAAAGGAAATAATTGATAATAATACAATAATGGGGCACTTTAACACCCCACTTAAATCAACAGACAAATCATCCAAATAGAAAATCAACAAAGGTATAGTGGCTTTGAATAACATACTGGACCAGATGGATTTAACATATATTCAGAACATTCTATCCTAAAACAGAGTACACATTCTTTTCAAGTGCACACAGAACACTCTCCAGATAGATTAGGTCACAAAAGAAGTCTCAACAAATTTTAAAAAATCAAAGTCCTACTGTGCATCTTTTTTGACTGCAATGCTCTAAAACTAGAAAACCACAGGAAAAAAATCTGTAAAGAGCACAAATACATTGAGGTTAAAATATCGTACTGCTAAACAACGAATGGATCAACCAAGAAATTAAAGAAGGCAAAAATTACATGGAAACAAATGAAAATTGAAAAGACAATAGTCCAAAGTCTTTTCCTCAAGTGTGGTCCTAAGAGGGAAGTTTATAGGAATACGGGTCTACCTCAAGAAGCAAGAAAAATCTCAACCTTACACCTAAACAAGCTACAAAAAGAACAAAACCCAAACTCCGCAAAAGCAAGGAAATAAAGATTAGAGCAGAAATAAATGATTTAGGCAGCCATTGCCACAACCATGATGTTGAAACAAAAGAAGCAGAATTAGCAGCAGCAGCCACCACTGCAGCAGCCTCAGCTGCCAGAGTGGAAAGAGACTGGAGACGAGGAGCATGGAAGTCCCATTGGACCACCAGCCTTCTGGGCCTTACTCCCATGGCCACTGGAAAGCCTGGTGACTCTAAGTCAGCTCTTCACAGAGGTCTTCCAGGGTCAAGGGAATGAATGATTCAACCACTGCTGAGTCTCCCACCTCCTTCCTGGGGCAGAGGCCCAGTCTGGGGAGGCCTAGGCCCCAGGTGTGGCCCATGTGGTTGTGGTTGGTGGAGGGCCAATACTGAGCCTTTTTCCTGGACCAAGCCATGGAGGTCCTTTCAGGGGAGGCTTTCACAAAGAGCAGAGAAATCCTCGAAGGTCAAAAGTTGGTCTCTTATCAAAAATACCTACCCACCCAAGTATGGCCCCCAGGTTATGGAAAAACAAATCCTACCACCCTGTCTGCTGACATTTTGCCAAAAAGGGTCACTGTCGATATGAGGACCTCTGTGCCTTCTGCCATCCAGGTGTCAATGGATCTCCTCTGTGAGACTGTGCCTTTCCATCGAGGCTGAAGGGAGCCCTCTGTAACCTAACAGCCATATATTTCCTTGTGGCCCTGTGATGGCTACTGTGAGGCTGTTCCACCCACTGCCCTTAGACAGTGACACCCACCCCCATCTGTGACCTTCCCATTTGGGGTCCAGAGTTATGTTTCATCACTGGTGCCCAGTGTGTGGTCTTTTGTCTGATTCAGCCTCTAGAGACTTGTCTTCAGGACCCCATCTTTGCTCACTTCAACTGCCTCCTAGATCCTCTTCCCCCTCACTAACTCACTGCTGAACAGGAAACCTCTTTGGTGCAGTTTCTTGTGCATCTGTCCACCTAGCCCCCGGTACTGCCCTCGATTCTTGAGAGCCCTGGAGCAGTTTCATACCATTCCCTTCCAGCTGCTTGAGTCCTTTTTATGTGACAACTCTTACCCACAAAGTTGCCAGTTGCTCTGTGAAACTCACCAGGTTGACCTGGGGTCAAGTATGGATGACTGGTGCAGTTACTCCCTGAAAGGCCACTCTCCCTGCTTTTGGATTTTGTAGTTTCTGCATCAGTAGCATGATCCCCACTGCTCTGGTCTGGTCTGACCACAGTGCTTTGTGAAACTGTTCATCCCCTTGTATGTAGCCTCTCTCTGCCCGTGGCTTTGTGACTTCCCAACACTAGACTAAGTTTTTCTGCCAAAATGAGTGAGACTTCGTGCCCTCTAGACTTTCCAAACCTCCCAATGTGGGAGAATTGTGAAACTTTGTGCAAGACAGCCTCCCTGGTCTCCCCATTCTGGGGTCGGTTTTTCTGGGTTTGACACAAGCCCATGAGACATCTTCTAAAGCTTCTGAGGGGTTACCCTCTCCTCTCCAGCCCACTTTAGTTAGACTATGTCATTGTGAGGCCACCAGCCCTTTCATCTGAATTCTGTGAATCTCCACCCAGCCTACCTTTGGGTAGAACCTGGACAGTACCGTCACCCTCATCTAACTTTCTTCCCTCCATCCCTGGCACTGGTTGTTTTCTGTGAAAATGGCAGTGTACAGGCTCAGTTTTGAACTGGCCCCGAGGAAATGGATCAGGAATTGTGTGGGCAGGAGGGAAGGATGAGAGCCATTGGAGAACAGAGAATGATTTTTTTTTCTTTTTAACTTTTTTTTTTAATATTAGTAATAAAGGCAGTGAACACAAGCAAAAAAAAATGATATAGAACAAAAATAAATAGATCAATGAAACCAGGAGCTTTTTCTTTGAAAAGATCAACAAAATTAATAAACCTCTAATAAGACTCATTAAAAAGGAGAGGACCCAAGTCAACAACATCACTAATGAAAAAGGAGAAATAGCAACCAACGCCACAGAAGTACAAACAATTGTAACAGAATATTATGGAAACCTGTACACCCAACAAATTGGATAAATTAAATTAATAAATTTCTAAAAACATATAACCTACCAAAACTAAAGCAAGAAAAAATAGAAAATTTGACCAGACCAATTACCAGCAATGAAAGCAAATCAATAATCAAAAAACTCCCAAAAAACAAAGTCCAGGACTAGATGGCTTCACCAGCAAATTCTACCAAACATTTAAACAGTTAATACCTATTCTTCTCAAACTATTCCAAAAAATACAAGAAGGAATACTTCCAAATTCATTCTATGAAGCCAATATTACCTTGATATCAAAAGGAAATAGATACCAGAAAAAAAGAACTGTAGGCCAATATATCTCATGAATATAGATGCAAAAATCCTCAACAAAATGTTAGCAAACCAAATCCAACAATACATTAAAAAAATCATACACCATAATCAAGTGGGATTTATTCCTGACATGAAAGGGTGATTCAATATTCACAAAACAGTAAACATGATACATCAATAAGAGAAAGGATAAAAACCATATCATTTCAATAGATGTAAAAAAAAAAATCTGAAAAAGTACAAGATCCATTCATGACAAAAACTGTCTGCAAAGTGGGTCTAGAGGGAACATACTTCAACATAATGAAGACCTTATATGAAAAACCCATAGCCAACATCGTACTCAATGGTGAAAAACTGAGAGCGTTTCCCCTAAGGTCAGGAACAAGATAAGGATATCCACTCTCATCACTTCTATTCAACATAGTACTGGAAGTCCTAGCCACAATAATTAGACAACATAAATAAAAGGCATCCAAATTGGTAAGGAAGAAGCATAATTTTCACTATTTGCAAATGACATATATAGAAAACCCTAAAGACTCCGTCAAAAAAAACTACTAGAAGTCATAAATGAATTCAAGCAAAGTCACAGGATACAAAATAAATGTATAGAAATCTGTTCCATTCCTACACACTAATAATGAAGCAGCAGAAAGTGAAATTAAGAAAACAATCCCATATACAACTGTACCAAAAACACTCAGATATCTAGGAATAAACTTAAGCAAAGAGGTGAAAGACCTGTACTGTGAGAATCACAAAACACTGATAAAAGAAATTCAGGAAGACGCAAAGACATCCCATGCTCATGGATTAGAAGAGCAAATATTGTTAAAATGTCCAAACTACCCAAAACAATCTACAGGTTTAATGCAGTCCCCATAAAAATACAAATAGCAATTTTTTATAAGCCCCTTTCAAATTTTTTTTTTATGTTTATTTATTTTGACCGTGCAAGCGAGCAGGAGGGAGGGGCAAATAGAGGAGAGAGGATCCCAAGCAGTCTCTGCGCCACCAGTGCAGAGCCCAACACAGGGTTCAAACTCACAGATTGTGAGATCATGACCTGAGCCAAAACCAAGAGTCGGATGCACAATCAACTGAGGCACCTAGGTGCCCCACCCATAGCATTTTTCACAGAACTAGGACAAACAATCCTAAAATTTGTATGGAACCACAAAAGACCTAAAATAGCCAAAGCAATCTTGAGAAACAAAACTGGAGGAATCACAATTCCAGATTTCAAGTCATATTATAAAGAAGTAGCAATTAAAACAGTATAGTACTGACATAAAAATAGACACATAGATCAGTGGAATAGAACAGGAAAGCCAGAAGTCCATTATTATATGGTTAATCTTCAACAAAGAAGAAATGAATATTCAATGGGGAAAAAAATTCTTCAACAAATGGTGTTGGGAGAACTGGACAGCCACATGCAAAAGAATGAACCTGGACCACTTTCTTTCACCACATAAAAAATAAACTCAAAATGGATTAAAGGCCTAAATGGGAGACCTGACCTGAAACCATAAAAATCCTAGAAGAGAACCTAGGCAGTAATTTCTCTGACATTGGCCATAGCAATATTTTTCTAGATATGTCTCCTCAGGCAAGGAAAACAAAAATGAACTATTGGGACTACATCAAAATAAAAAGCTTCTGCACAGTGAAAGAAACAATTCAACAAAACTAAAAGGCAACCTATGGAATGGGAAAAGATATTTGCAGATGACATCTGGTAAAGGGTTAATATCCAAAATATATAAAGAACTGATATGACTTGATACCCCCCAAACAAATGATCTAATAAAAAATGGGCAGAAGACATCCAGATGGTCACCAGAGGCATGAAAAGATGCTCAACATCACTCATCATCAGGGATATACAAGTCAAAACTGAAATGAGGTATTACCTGATGCCTGTCAGAATGGCTAAAATCGAAAACACAAGAAACAGTAAGTGTTGGAGAGGATGTGGAGAAGGAAACTTCTTGCAGTGCTAGTGGGAATGTAAATAGGTGCAGTCACTGTGCAGAACATTATGAAGATTCCTCAAAAAAATTAAAAATAGAATTATCCTTCAATCCAGTAATCTCACTACTGGGTATTTATCCAAAGAATACAAAAACACTAATTCAAAGGGATACATGCACCCCTGTGTTTATTACAGCTTCATTTACAATAGTCAAATTATGGAAGCAGCTCAGGTGATTGGATAAAGGAGTGATTTTACATATATAAAAAAAGTGATTATATGTGTGTGTGTGTATGTACACACACATATACAATGAGATATTATACAGCCATTAAAAAGAATGAAATCTTTCTATTTGCAACACTATGCATACAGCTAGACAGTATAAAGCTTAGCACAATAGGTCAAAGACAAATACCATGTGATCCTATTTGTATGTGGAATTTAATGAAACAAAGTAAATGAGCAAAGGAAAAAAAGAAACCAAGAAACAGACTCTTAGCTATAGAAAACAAAAACTATAGAAACAAGGGGTGAAATGAGGAAAATAGGAGATGGAGATTACAGGATACACTTTTCATGACAAAAAAAAAGATTAAAAAAAGAAACTATAGTATGCTTAAAAAAAGAGAGGAATTGGAGAATTAAGTTAAATGTATCTTAAGGAGTTAATAAGGTAAATTCAGAATGCAAAACATTCTTTAAAACAACTACCCAGTCTCTTTAAAAAGTTAATGCCATTAAGAGGGGGTGGGGGAGAAGGTCTGGAAAATTTGCAGATTAAGATTTTTAAAGATGTGACAAACTCAATGCAGTGTGTTATCCTTGATTGGATTCTAGACTGAAAAACATTCTGAGAACAAATGGACAATTAAGGAAATTTGAATGTGGAATGGATATTATTTTACATTAAGGAACTGTTAATTTTCTTAAATGTGAAAATGTGAAAAATTAGACAAGTCCTTATTTTTAGGAGATGGATGCAGAAGTATTTAGGATTATATTTTCATGATGTCTGATTACTTTGAATGGTTTGTTAAGGGAGGGAGAGAGGATTGAGGACAATCTGGTTGTAACATCTGTCACCCCATTGATGACCAAGGTTGATTGGACTGATCTGGCTGGACAGGTGGGTGTCCCCTTTCTCTCTCACAACTCCATATGTGTCCCTCCAAAAGTTGTGTGCTGGGTTGAAGAGGACGACCTTCCCTATAGAGGAGGATCATTCTTCAGTCAAAGGGTATACAAGTAGTTCTGCTCCCCTGCTAGAACCTCCAAACAAGCTCTCAAGGTCTGATTGTAGAAGGCAGGGTAGTCAAGTTTCCAAGACTTCAGACACATCCAAATAAGGTGCTGCATGTGGCAGTCCCCTTTAAAAAAAGAGGTTGGGTGGCGGGGGGGGGGGGGGAGGGGGGGGCGGTGAGAAGAAGTAAATGTGGCATGATGTTTACTTTTGAATCTAAGTAGTAGGTATTTGGGTGTTTGTAGTATTCCTTTTATTTGTATGTATGTTTAGAATTTTTCATATTAAAATAATAAGAATCTAAAATGAATGTCAGATGTGCTTCTATTAAAACCCTGAATTGGCTTCTCATTTTCTAAGATGAAGAGCTTACAGTGGCCTGGAAGACCCTATTTAATTTGTTCCTTGTCCTCCTCATTTTTCTTACTTGATCTTTTACTACTCTCTCCCTCACTCTCTCTGCTTTAATCACACTAGCACTTTCTCACCTTAAGACCTTTGCTTTAATTCTTCTTGGAACTTTTTACTTCTACATCGTCACTCATCTAATTTCTTCTTCACCTGCAGTCTTTACGTAAATCTCACCTTTTCTGGGGCGCCTGGGTGGCTCAGTCAGTTGAGCGACCAACTCTTGATTTCGGCTCAGATCGTGGTCTCACAGTTCTGTGTTGGAGTCTGCTTGAGAGTCCCTCTTTCTCTCTCTCTCAAATTAAAACAAAACAAAACAAAACACTGAAACCTACTTCCTCTTTTATCTTCCCAGTTTTCCTCACCCTGCTCTACTTATTCTTTTTTTTCAGTACTGACCACTTTCTAATGTACTATATAATTTATCAGTGTTTTATATTTACTGTTTATTGTCTGTGTCCCTCACAGACCTGGGTCTAGTCTGAGGCAAATGAGTCACTTGCCTGAGGTGCAAAATTTAAGCCCCCCACACACACAAAAGACCCCTCCATAATTAAGATAAATAATTCAATACAAGTTTTTTTTAATGAAAAAATTGATGCAAAAGAAATCCTAATAGCATTTTAAAGAGAAACAGAATTTGATAGGCCATTTTGGAACCTGAGGCAAAAGGCAAAAATATGTGCCTATAAATATACCTTTTAATGTATTTTTTAATGGTTAGTAGTTTTGATGAAAATATTATTGATGAGCTGCTTCCATGAAAGCCATAAAAGTAAAATTATAATAAATTCATGTTTTGGTATAAATAGAATATTTAACCTTAAAATAATGTTGTGAGTTTTAGTATGTACTTTTAAAATTCTCAGTATTTTTTCAACTACTTTGTTATTCTGGAAAAAGTTAACCATTAAGAATTTTTGTTTGTTTTTTGTTTTATTTACTTTTGAGAGAGAGAGAGCGTGAGCAGGAGAAGGGCAGAGAGAGAGTGAGACACAGAATCTGAAGCAGGCTTCAGGCTCTGAGCTGTCAGCACAGAGCCCAGTGCGGGACTCAAACCCATGAACCATGAGATCATGACCTGAGCTGAAACCAAGAGTCAGACACTTAACCAACTGAGCCACCCAGGTGCCCCCAGAAATGTATTTCTTTTAAGAAACATGTATTGAGGTTTGGGGCGCCTGGGTGGCGCAGTCGGTTAAGCATCCGACTTCAGCCAGGTCACGATCTCGCGGTCCGTGAGTTCGAGCCCCGCGTCAGGCTCTGGGCTGATGGCTCAGAGCCTGGAGCCTGTTTCCGATTCTGTGTCTCCCTCTCTCTCTGCCCCTCCCCCCTTCATGCTCTGTCTCTCTCTGTCCCAAAAATAAATAAACGTTGAAAAAAAAATTAAAAAAAAAAAAGAAACATGTATTGAGGTTCATATTTTTCCTTTTGCTTAAGGCTATAATAGTAGTATTAATTTCTCTCTTTATTTAAATTTTTGATATTTTGCTTATCATGAAAGTTTTTACATTGAATAGGTTTTTTTTTTAATGTTGTATTTATCTTGATTACGGAGGTTTTGTTGCAGCCTTAAATTTTGCATCTGAGGTGAGTGCCTCACTTGCCTCACTCTTCTTCTTGTCCTGTTACCTCATTTGAAGGTAGAGTTATGCACAAGCAAGGATCTTTTTCTTACTCACTGCATATCTCTAATGCCTAGACCAGTGCTGGCACATGGTAGACATTCAGTAAATATTTGTTGAGGGAATAAATAAACACAAATCCACTATAAATTATTTTATATCACAAAATGTTTCAAAGTCCAAGAAATGTTTTAACTATATTTTCTCTGTATTGCCTACCCACTCAATTATGGAATTAAATCTATACAGGCACTTTGATTTATAGTTCATGAATTATGGAAATATTGACAGAATTTACTTTGTTTATAAAAACAAAGTAAAAATGTTTAGTTCAATAAATATTTTTTCTCCTGTAAAATATTAATTCATTTATATAAAGGATAAGGTCATATTTACTAAAGGCTTCTGAAAGTTTTACAAATATTTAATCATGTAGCTATTAAATATTATAGTATTAATAGTATAGTGTAGGGGTGCCCAGTTAGCTCAATCGTTAAGTGTCCGGCTCTTGATTCTGGTTCTGGTTATGATTTCACAGTTCGTGAATTCAAACCCAACACATGGGATTCTCTCTCTCCCTCTTTCTCTGTTCCTACACTGCTTGCGCTCTCTCTCTCTCAAAATAAATAAACTTAAAAAAAAATAGTATAGTGTAGTGTTAGCTGTGAATAGTATAGTATAGTTAGGAAATTATCTTTTAAATGCTCTGGTATTCAAAATACAGCATATGCGAACTTCAAACTACAGCAGATCTATACACACATCAAATGTATAGAAGTAATTTACTTGGTCTATAAAAACAACTTGAGCAAAACATTCAGTTCAAGAACCAATTTTATCTCCTATAAAGATTACTAATATTAATGGTAGGTCATAATCAAATTTTTAAAGTTTTACTCAGGTATTTAATACTGTAAAGTATAATCATTTGAGTTTTAATATGCAATGAATAACAAACTTCATTAGACTAAAAGATAAGACTATATTTGCTCTAATTGTTTTGTTTCTGTTGTGGTAATCTAAATATTCATCTAAGTGGAAGGATTCTAATTGAGGTTTAACAAAACATTAATAGAAAAGAAAATGGTATTGGGGTACGTGGGTGGCTCAATCGGTTGGGTGTCTGACTTTGGCTTAGGTCATGAACTCGTGGTTGATGAGTTCCAGCCCCATGTCGGGCTCTGTGCTGACAGCTTGGAGCCTGGGGCCTGCTTCAGATTCTTTGTCTCCCTCTCTCTTTGCCCTTCCCCTGCTTGTGCTCTGTTTCTCTCAAAAATAAATAAACATTAAAAATAACTTTTTAATGTTTAAAAAAAAAAGAAAATAGTATTTATTAATTTTTTAAAGTTTATTTTATTTGGAGAGAGAGCACGAGAAAGGGGCAGAGAGAGAGAGAGAGAGAGAGAGAGGGAGAGAATCCTAAGCACATCCTGCACTGTTAATGTGGAGCCAGATGTGGGGCTCAAACCCAGGAACCCATGAGATCATGACCTGAGTCCAAACCAAGAGTCGGACGCTTAATCCACTGTGCCACCCAGGTGCCCCCAAGAAAATGGTATTAAAAGTACAGATTAAGCTGGCAGACATGCCCTACACAAGAACAACCATTTCTTCCCCCATCACTGTCAGGAATAGGTTCTTCCTAGAATTCTGGGAAACAAAAATATTTCCCAGACCACAGTTGAGAATTGCACAGTTGCAGTTGCTGAGAACTAGCAATCATCACAACAATGTTAGGGAGACAATATGTAACGTGTAAGGACTCCACAAGATCACTATAACAGAACTGAGTAGGTGGGGATCAAGGGAGAGGGAAAGGTTGGTAATCAGAAAACTGATCTTGGTGGTCTGCGACTCTTACTTCAAGCCACAGAAAGAACACTGTATGTCAGGGATGTTATGGTACCTTAAGACCACATCTATGACATTGTTTCTAGGGAGAAGATGTGCTGTAAGTGCCAAGTAGCCAACTTAAAATTTTGGCTCTTCATTTTCTTTTTTGTGTTTGTTCAGAAGGATACATGTATTCCATCTTTATTTCAATTATGGTTATTAACTTTAAAATTCTAGAGGACATCAGTTGATTTTTTCCATTTTAAAAATATTTTAACTGATGTCTTCTCAATTTATTCAGTTGGTGGAACTTCATGTTTTCTATGTCCCTGAAGGATCATGGAACTATAAGCTAAATACCATTTCAATAGAAGTTGTTAACAAATTCATTTCAGCTGGATTTATAAGGCAAGTATTTTGTGGTCATGTTATGATGTGCCTGAAAAAGCAATCTCTTTTTTTTTTTTCTGCAGAGAAAAATGGGTTGTTTTTTTGGGGTTTTTTTGTTTTTTTTGTTTTGTTTTGTTTTTGGAAATTTAGGTTATAAGTGAAAAATTCTGGTCCATGTTATGGATCCAGTTTCTAACTTAATACTATCAACAAATAATGTTATATAACAGTTAATATGTACTGGAGGAACAGATGTCACTTAACCATAATACTGCCACCCAGAAAAGGTATAACTGGTATATTACTGTGGTTACACACAAAAAGAATATAGAGAGAAATTATCTGAAATTAGAAACCTGTTGAAAGCTGTGAATAGTGGTTAAACCAGCGTATCCACAATGACTTTTTCAAAAAGAAACAGAATATAAGTATATGTGTGTGTACATTTACATGTATGTGTATTTTCACATTCATAGAAGCATACATGACATTATTCCTTATCTTCCACATCACTTCAAGCATACCAGTCTCTTTTCTGTTCTGGAACACATCAGACATGGACCTCAGGACACTTGTACTTGCTGTTCTCTTAATCTAGAATGCTCTTTCAGCCCTTATGTATCCTATCTCACTCATCTTCAGGTCTTTACTCCAATATTACTTTTTTGTTTAGATCTCTGATCACTATATTTTAAATTGTAGCTACGCTTCCTTCTCTGCTTTACTTTTCTCCATAGTACTTAGCAATGTCTTATAATTTATATGTTTTTCTTATTTTCTTAATTTTTTTCTTTCCCATCATTAGATTGTAAAGTCTGTAAGGGCAGAGATTTTTGTCTCTCTTGTTGATTGCCATATTCCCATTCCTTAGAACAATGCCTGACACATACTGGGTGCTCAGTAAATACTTGTTGGTTGAATGAATTAGTTATATAATGTTTCCCATAAGATCCTAGAATAACAAGAACTCAAAAAAATAGCATAAATGATGGCTTTAAATTTTAGATTTTGAGTGATGAAGTATCCCTAAATGAGCAAAAGTGTAGAGTCTGACAACATTTGCTCATCAAAGAAATTTTTAAGCACCAGATAATCTTGTCAAACTTCCAAATAATTATCTATGGGTAAATCATTCTTTAATATATGTGTAAAAAATATGTAAGTTCCATAACAAAGATTTTTAAAAAATAATACCATTTAGATGTGGATGAGAAAAATAGGCAAGCATTTTCCTTTCAGTACAGAAAGGGCTTTTTTTTTTCCCCAATGTTTTTATTTATTTTTTGGGGGACAGAGAGAGACAGAGCATGAATGGGGGAGGGGCAGAGAGAGAGGGAGACACAGAATCGGAAACAGGCTCCAGGCTCTGAGCCATCAGCCCAGAGCCCCACGCGGGGGCTCGAACTCATGGACCGCGAGATCGTGACCTGGCTGAAGTCGGATGCTTAACCAACTGCGCCACCCAGGCGCCCCTGAGAAGGGGCTTTTATAAACAGTATTTATTTGTATAATCATTTTTTAAAATTTCCTGAAGTTTTACAAAGTGCCAGGCAATATAAAACCACAATATATTAAGTCATATATGATATATTAAATTAGTATTTATTTTTGAGATAGCTGACTAATGTTATCAAATGTGTAGTATAGCTGAAACCTATTTCATTTTACATTATAAAGCAATGTCATATTTCAGAGTATCTCCTCACCTTACTTTACAAGCCCTGAGAGAGCGTCTTGGTGAGTTCCTTGGTGAAGATGCTGTTGCAGAAAAATTTTTATTTCTGAAATGCATTGGAAATAATCTAGCTGTGGTAAGTTTTCTTATTTTTTTCTTTTTGATTAAAGAAAGCATACCTTAAGAAATTATGTTTCTTAAATGCTTATCAACTCAGCTTCTTAATATGAGATAAGTAATATCAATCATAATGAAATGACAGTATAACTAAATACATAGATCATTAAGAAAAGATGGGTTGTGGGGCACCTGTGTGGCTCAGTTGGTTGAGCAACCAACTAGGGCTAAGGTGATGATCTTAAGGTTCCTGAGTTCAGAACGAGCCTTGCGTCTGGCTCACTGCTGTCAGCTCAGAGCCCTTTTTGGAACCTCTCTTCCCTCTCTCTCTACCCCTTCCCCACTCGTTCTCTCTCTCTCTCTGTCTCTCAAAAATAAACATTAAAAAAAAAGATGGGTCTTATTAGCATATTATTGGACACTAAAATGATGGGGATATTTTCAGGTGTGTGTTTCCTTGGGAAGAAAAGGAAGACAAAGTTAAAATGTGATTGTATAAGTAATATGTATTTTTAAATTTAAATGATAGGTTTAAAAAACATTTTAAATAAGTACTTGTGTTCTGGACAGAAATGGATCCTCATTGTTTGGGGCACAGCTAGCTTCATTTGGTGTGAAATGATAGGACTCCAGCATATGTACATATATTTTGGGGGGTTTCAGCTATTATCTGTTGAACAATCCTATTTGTAGTTTCTGTGATTTAATGGCAGGCTTTTCTCAGTTTCTCCAGCTGAAATTCTTAATTCTTAAGCCATTGGATCTCAAAAGTTTCTGGTTTCTCATATCAACATGAGGTTTCTTTCTTTAATCAAGACTTTCCATGTTTAAACAAAAGTCAGTATATTCCTATTCCACTCTGGTTAACATATTATGTCATTATTATGTATTTATGTGATTATTTACTTAACATCTGACTCTGCCATTAGACTATAGCTTCCTGTGAGCAGGGACTTTATTTTATTCACTATTGTATTTATACAGTGCCTAGCAAGGTGTTTAGCTCTTAAAGACACCTAAATGTTTATGGACAAATAATGAATGATAATGGAAAAAAAATAAACATTTCCCTCCAAAGTAGTACTATTAAGGAATTTTCTATGTGGAATTCTCAGGATCAGCAGCTAGATTTGAAGTTTTTGTCACTTGAGTTCTATTCAGTATGGTAGATTCTTAATTTACTCATTAAGTTTTTCTCAAAGAAGAATAAGAACAGTTCTCATAACTTTTTATTCTTTTTCATGATATCTAAAATTACACAATATCAATCACAGAATCCTAGGTTGGAAGGTAATTTAAGTGAACTTCCAAAATTCTTCTAATATTTTACTGTTTTCAACAAATATTTATTGATGTTTTTCTACAAACAAAATGAGAAAAAAGAATTGGATATGGATCCTTCCCTTAAAGAGTATTCAGTGTAGTGGTGGAGAGAAATTAAATTAGCATATTTTGTATATTCAGAAGAAAAAGGGATTACATCCAGCAGGAGAAGAGGGGAGATGGAGAACTTTGACAAAGAAGAGATATATTCAGTTTGGAGTTTGTAAGATAAATACTTGATCTTGCAAAGATGTTGGGTGGGGAAAGCTTTCTGAGAAGAGAAAATAGAATGAGCAGCAAAGTGGAAAAAGCAGGCAGCTAAGAAAGAGTGGAGTTTTTCTTTTTTTAAATTGGAACATGGTGTGAAAAGAAATAGTAGAGAACAAGTTGTAAAGTCATTTGTTGAAGTTTTTGAATGCCAGATTAATGAGTTTTGTTTGTTTCTGAAGCATTGGAGTTTTTGATCAAAAGGTGACATGATGAGAGCCTTAAGAGACTAGAGGCAGGGTTTATAACTAGGAGACTTGCCGTGGTTAGGCCAGAGATATGGAGGGCCTAAGGAATAAGCTGCTTCTTAGATTTCATCTATTGCTATTTTTCTCCTTGATTTTCCATTTTAACCACAAAAATCTTTGTGTGGTCCTCAAATATAGCAAACTCTGTTCTGATTTATGTTCTTTGAACTTGCCTGGAAATTACTTCCCCTTGATTTTCAAATAGCTTGCTTCATCTTTTCATAATTCAAGTCTCAAGCTCAAGTATTATCTTTTCCAAAGGGCCATCTCTGACCACCTACTTTTTAGATATTCTTACTCTTAAATTACTCTGTATTCCATCACTCTTTTGTTTTCATAAATCACATATCACTGTTCTAAATCATGTTTCTTTAACATCTGTTCTCGTAAGTAGAATAGAAGCTACATGAAAGCAAGAACTCTGCGTTGTTTACTGTTGTATCTCCTACCATAGAGAATACTGCCTGAGTATGCCCTCAATATTTGTTGAATGAATGAATGGATGGATGGATGAATAACAGATGAACTCCATGGGTTATATATTTAGGAAATAAAGTATACAGCTTTGGACTCTGAAGCCAGATTTCCTGGTTTTGAGTCCCAACTTGGAAACTTCCTAGTTATAACATCATGGACAAGTTATTTAACTTCTCTTTGCCTCACTCTTGTTGTCTGTGAACTAAAACGTGTGCCCATCACATGGAACTGTGGAGATTAACTGAGCTATTACATGTAGGGCACTTAGAATAGTGCTTAGCATATAGTGAGTCCATGCAAGTGATAGCCATAGTCATTATCACTAAATGACATGGAATTTCTTTTATGTTTTGTACAGCGAATAGAAATAGGGTTATATTCTACATTTTCTAGACTCTAACCTCAGTTATCAGCTTTTAAGTTTGATTTGTATGTCACAGATATGTGCCTTCTGCAAAAAAAAAAAGTTGGACTAAAAATAATTGAAAACATACAAAAGCTTTACTTTTTTTCCTCATTTATTTGTTTCTAGGTGAAGGCAAAGCAAGAATCAGAACTGAAACTCAAGTCATTTGTTCCTCCATATGTATGTAATGTGACATTTTAAACTTACGCTAATTTTTTAACTTAACTGTTTTTTAAATTACAAGCTAATTTTTTTAATTTCCTATGTGTTTTAGGCTCTTCAGCCAGAATTATATTTGCTTCCTATAATGGATCACTTAGGAAATATTTATTCAGCATCAACAGTTTCTTTAGATGAGCGGCAGACTAATACCGGTGTTGCTGAGGCTGATGGAATAATCCACAGACCAGTTAGTGTAACTTTGGTGAAGGAAGAACCTGGAACAGATCCCAGTTTTTTAGTAAACACTTTGAAAGAGCTTCTTAACAAGAATCGAGAAGAAGGTGATTTCAACTGGAATGGGAAAAACAAAGAGGTTATTATAGTACATTTTAGTAGTCAGGTCGGTGAGCAAATTCTGGGCAAATCTAGCCTTACAAATGTGGCAGTATAAAAGGAAAGCTACAAGTCCATTGGGGGATTTTTAAAAATAGTTTCACCAAGTGAGAGAAAAAAACGCAACTTAAGTACTATGTTAAAAATCAAGTCAAAATACTTATAGCACATAAATAAACTCCACTACCTTCTTTTATAATAGTTTCAGATAGTTAAGGCTGAAGGAGAAAGGAAGTGATTACTGCATAGAACCCTGGTATTACTACTATAAGTGAGAAGGATCTTAGCCACGAAAATAGTATCAAACAGAAGCAAAACAATTTTAATGCTGGACAACATTTGTATTTCAAAGAACTGTAAATTTTTATCTGATTACTTTCATCAATTCAGTTCTTAAAAAGTGGTAGATAATTAAACAAATATATAAAGGTGGAACTATTGTCTAAGAACATATTGAAAAAAATAATGCCCATGGGAAATAAACTGTGATGGAAAAGCAGATATATTAAATATTTATAACTGAAATGACCCCCACCCCCCAGTTAATGGCAACATCCATTACAGCTGCAAAATATAGATGTTCTTAACCACTAACATTTTTCTCCATCTTCAATTATAACCATTCTTATATTCTAAGTTTATGCTATATCCAATGATAACTCAAACTTAACACCTTCTTTAATCATAGGTCCATTTAGTATTTACTCTTCTGATGTGTTTTACTATTTCTGATGAGAAATGTGGATGAGATCCACCTACTTTATTATTTGATGGCAGCAAGATGCTCAGTGAGAATCTTTACTTCCTTCTTGATCGAGTCTTCTCTCTACTACAGTGTTAAATATTGCTTTCCAGTCATAATATCACTTAAAAGGTTAAAGGGAAAAAATACCTGGGAAAAAAATTCCGAGTGGAATCCCAGTATTCCTGAAAAGTACAAGGTCAAGTGATTGATGAAGTAGGCGATTGCCCTACATAAAGCTGTGAGTAGTGTCATATTTCATATCCTGGGCTACTGGCCAGATTCTTGAATTATGATATTTGCACAAAACCCAAAACAATCTTTGGTGAGAATATTTAACCCTTGAATTTTGTGAAAGTGTAGTTTTTAAATGGTATTAATATCTTGGTGCTTCACTTCAAAAAGTTTAATTATACTTTATAAGAGGCCAGCATATGCTCATTTAAAAAAGTTCTAGATATAACAGTAACTATAAAGAAGATAACAATAATTTCACCATCCAGAGATGGCTTCTGTTAGTGTTCTGGCATATATTCTTTCAGTTATTTTTTTTTTCAGTTCTTGTATATAATAAATATTTTTTTGGCTTTTAAAAATGAGGGCACATATGAACCCTTAAAGCTTCTTCTTGTATTTTAGAATATGTCATAAACATTTCATATCAATAAATATAGATCTACATCATTATAGAATTCCTTGTGGTATAATTTATGTATCCAACCCTGTGTTAGTGTTTTTGCTATTATGAATACTGCTGCGAGCAACATTTTTTTAAGTACTTCGTGCATTTGTCCTGTTATTTTTTAGAAGTTTAATGGCTGTGTCTAAGGCTGTATTTTTTGTTGTTCTTTTTCTTACAAGCACTTTCCAATCTTGTGTGTCTTTCTCTGTCACATCTTATTTCTTCCCCAATGAACTATTACTTTGATTTTTTGAGATAATTTTTTTCTTGCTTTTATTTATAGTTTTACCAACTGAATATGTATTTATTTTTTTTTTTAATTGTCTTCATTTACTCATTTTTGAGAGACAGAGACAGAGTGTGAGTGGAGGAGGGGCAGAGAGAGAGGGAGATACAGATCTGAAGCAGGCTCCAGGCTCTGAGCTTTCAACACAGAGCCCAACATGGGGCTCGAACTCACAGACTGAAAGATTATGAGCTGAGCCGAAGTAGGACGCTTAACCGAGACACCCAGGCGCCCCTAAGTATATATTTCTTAACAATAGTTTAGTTTTGAATGTTTTTAATTTAATTTAGATGGACTCATATTGAAAGTATTTTATTTTTGACTTGTTTCTTTTGCTCAACATTATAAGATTCAGTCATGTTTCACATATAATACTATTTTTTTCATTGTTGTGTAATATTCCATTATAAGACTATACCATAATTTATTTGTTCTGATGATAGATATTTGGTTTATTGCCAGTTTAGGGATATTACAAATATGTACATTCTTCTACATGACTCTTAAATGTATAGGTCCATGAGGAGCTCAGAGAATGTAACTAGCATTGGCATTGTTTGCACATATTCAGCTTTACAAATAATGCCCATGTGTTTTCCAGAGTGGTTGTACCCATTGGCAATGTCTGAAAGTTCCTATTGAACCATAACTTTTCATCCTATCAGATATTTTCTGTCTCCTGTTTCTCTGCTTTAAGTTGTAGATAATTTCTGCAGATTTTTCTTCCAAATCTATTTTACTGATTCTCTCTTTAGTTGTGTTTTATCTGCTATTAAATCCTTACACTGAATTTTTAATTCCAAATATTTTACTTTTCTTTTCTAATGGTTCTCTTTGGTTGAACATGTTTTCATATGTTTATGGCCATTTGGATTTGCCTTTATTCAAATGTTTTGCCCATTTTCTTTCTTTTAAATATAGCTCCATTTTATATACATATAAGTTTTTTCCACCATATGTGTGCATGCATGTGTGTGTGTGTGTGTTTCTATGTTTGTATATAATTCATTCTAGATTTTAGTTTGTGGCTTCTTTTTATTCTCTTTATGATTCTTTTGATGAAAGGAATTCTTAAATTTTGTCAACATGCTCTAAAATTACAAAGAAATGTGTTGACATCAACTCTTCATCAGTTTTGCTTTACATATTTGAAGCTGTTATTAGATGAGTGACATTTAGGATTATTATGTCTTCTTGATAAACTGACCCCAATGTAATTATACAATGTTTCTCTTTATTTCTGGTAATAGTTTTTATTTTAAAGGTTAATTGCTCTAATATTAATATAATTATTCTAGCTTTTATTTTTTAAGTTTATTTATTTTGAGAGAGAAAAAGCATGTGCATGTGATCGAGGGAGGGGCAGAGAGAGAGGGAAAAAGAGAATCCCAAGCAGACTCTGTACTGATGGGGTGATCCCATGAACTGTGAAATCATGACCTGAGCCAAGATCAAGAGTCAGAGGCTTAACTGAGCCACCCAGGCACCCCTCTAGCTTTTTTTTGATTGGTGTTTGCATGGTATATCTTTCTCCATTGTTTTATCTGTTACTGAATATCCAAAGTGGGTTTCTTATGGACAGCATGTATTTAGATCTTACTTTTTAGTCCAATTTGGCAATCTATATCTTTTACTAGGGGTATTTAGACCATTTACATTAATTGTAATTATTATTGATGTGGTTTGTCTTAAATCTACCATCTTGCTATTTTAATCCATCATTTCTTCCATCTTCTATTGTTCCATTTTCTTGCCTCTTTCTTGATTGAGAAGTTTTTTGTGATTCAGTTTTATCTCCGCTATTGTCTCATTAGTTATTTCTCATTTTAGAAAACTTTTAGGTGCATCTGGGTGGCTCAGTTTAACTGTCTGACTTAAGCTCAGATCATGATCTCGTGGTTCATGGGTTCAAGCCCCGTGTTGGGCTTTGTGCTGACAGCTCAGGGCCTGGAGCCTGCTTTGGATTCTGTGTGTGTGTCTCTCTCAGTCCCTCCCCAGCTCATGCTCTGTCTGTCTGTCTCTCAAAAATAAACATTAAAAAAATTTTTTTTTAAAAAAGAAAACTTTTAGTGGTTGCTATATTTATACTTCTTTTTTTAAGATTTAAACTTTTTAATCTCTATTAATAATATATTAATATTATAATATCAATATGGAGCTCAAACTCAAAACCCCAAGATCAAGAGTTTCATGCTCCACTGATTAAGCCAACCAGGCACGCCTATTTTATTTTATTTTAATCCATGCCTTATGGATTGTTTTTTATAAACTTTTATTGGAACACAGCCATACCATTTTGTTTACATATTTTCAGTGACTGTTTTTATACTACAATGACAGATTTGAGGAGATGTGACAAAGACTCAGTGGTCCAGAAGCCTGAAAAATTTATTATATGGCCTTTTAAGGAAAAGTTTACTACTCTTGCTCTAAACTATATACAGTGCGCCTTTAAATTTGAAGTTTACTTTCAAATTGTATACAACTTCATATATAATTTAAGAACCTTACAGCAGTATTACTTCTGTTTTCTCCCCCAATTCCTTTGTGCTGTTGTCATATATTTTACTTCTGTATATAACTCCACAATACATTTTTACTATTTTTATTTTACACTGTTATCTTTTAAAGAATTTTAAAGTAAGGGAAAAATGATTTTTTATATTTAGGAGAGAGTTTCTTCCCCCTCCCCCAACCCAGTGGCAGTAAACCAATGCTTTGTATCAGTGCATGATCCTGGGGCCAAGATAATCCTTACAGCTTTTGCTTCTACCCTTCCTTCAGGCTTTGCCTAGGACTGGTGATGAGGTTTTCCACTCCTTCCTCAGTGGTAAGACTTCTCAAAGCTAATATTGTTGAAAGGGGAGTCACTACTCTTCCTCCAAAGCAGATGGCTTTTGCCTCTGTTCCTCGAGAACCAATACATTTTTGCCTGGGTCCTGAGATGGAAGAGTTTCCAGTTCCTCCCCAATTGGCTTAAGGCTTTTGCTTTGTGTGAAAGAAGAGTGTTGAGAAGGATGGAATGTCATACTTTTTTGCCACTGATGGCTCTCCTGCCAGGTCTCCTGCCCTGCCCCTAGTCTTTCATGTGAGCATATGATACACGCACCTGGAAGGGAATTTGCTATTAAGTATTGACTTCCCTTTGTGTCTGAAGATCCCAGAGATTCCAAACTATCCTCGTAGCCCACACTGGCCTTTAGAATTCCTTAAAATTTTAGCTGTTTTCTTATTTCTTTTAATAGCAGTTACCACTTCCTCCTGTGCTCTGCCAAAGATGAAACCATTTTCTCCTAGGAGGGAATTGGAATTCAGTTCCCCACAACTATAATTCTCTGGTGAAGTCAAGAAAAGTTATTATTTTATTGATTATTTGCCTTTTCTTCTTGTTCCAGTGGGAGCATTGTTTCATCTTTCTATAATCCTGAGCACAAATGGAACTGCAGTTCTTACATTTTAATATAGTCAAGTTTATTGATATTTTCATTTATGGATAGTGTTATTTATGTCTTTTTTTTTTTAATCCCTTTTCTACCCTGAGGTCATGTATTGTCTTTCAAACATGTTTTGGTTTGTTTTTCCAATTCAGTTTATTAATCTACCTGGAACAAATTTTTATGTGTGACGTGAATAAAGTTCCTTAATTTTTTTCCTATATGTACACTTCCATTTGTTGGTGGTAGTTGTATAGTTTCTTTAAAATACCAAATTACTCTTTAGTGGTGCATGAGAATGCAAAATATCTGAACTCTAACATTACATTATCAAATATAGACAGTTACAATGCGCGTAGTGGGGCACCTGGGTGGCTCAATCTGTTAAGCACCCAACTTTGGCTCAGGTCATGATCTCACAGCTCGTGAGTTCAAGCCCCGCGTCAGGCTCTGTACTGACAGCTCAGAGCCTGGAGCCAGCTTCAGATTCTGGGTCTCCCTCTCTCTCTGCCTCTCTCTCTCTCTCTCTCTCTCTCTCTCTCCCAAAAATAAACATTAAAAAAAGTTTTTTTAAAATAATGTGCATAGTATGCTTTACAAGTCCTTTAATGAAGGAGGAAAGAGTAATGCTTTACCCATTTTCATATTGAAGTGGGTATTTCTTTCCATTAGTTGTCTTCTGTTCTTTCCCATGGGTCTGTGCTACACACCTCTACATTTTTGACATGCCTCAACTTTAACATATTTAATACTTGACTCCACTGTTGCCCCCAAACTAGTGTACTTTCTTGACTTCTTTGGTTTCATCACTCTTCCAGTTGTTTAAGCTTTGAAATAATCCTTACTGTAGACATATATATATATATATATATATATATATATATATATATAAAGGAACCTTAAAAACCATATTGTAGCCCCCCTTGCTTATAATCTGCTTTCCAGTCTATTCTGCAGAGTGCAGTCAGCATCATTCTCGTTGTTACAAGCTGGATTATTTATCTGTCTGCTTAAAAACCTTTGGAAGACTCGTTGATTACTACTTAAGGCCCAAGTTCTTTAAGATGGCATTGAGAACCCTTTATATTCAGACTTCAAACCCAGGGTTGCAAATGTTTGGCCATGCAGATTGTTCACTGCCTCATTCCAGAAGGCTTCCTTCACATAGATCATGATATGAATGGGGTTTTCAGGATTTGCTTAATATGGTAATTGGTTCAGTGACTTTTAGCTGTTATTAGTAGTAATACTATTCTTCTTCTTATTATTATAATTATTATAGTTTATGGATAAAGGGGAGGAAGAAGTACCATGAAGTACAACTGGAGAAGTAGGTAGAAACTTGAACTGCAAGACCCTTGGTTCCAAAACTAAGGAATGTTTAAGCAATGGGAAGCCATATTAACTTCGTTTGTTTCAAGTTTTTATTTAAATTCTAGTTAGTTAATATATAGTGTAATTATTAGTTTCAGGAGTAGAATTTAGTGATTCATCACTTACATATAACATCCAGTGCTCATCACAACAAGTGCCCTCCTTAATGGCCATCACCCTTTTAGCCCATTTCCCACCCAACACCCCTCCAGTAACCCTCAGTTTGTTCTCCATAGTTAAGATTTTTATGGTTTGCCTCTCTCTTTTACCCCTGTGTTTATCTGTTTCATTTTTTAAATTCCACATATGAGTGAGATCATACAGTATTTGTCTTTCTCTGACTTATTTCTCTTAGCATAATACACTCCAGCTCCAACCACATCATCACAAATAGCAAAATTTCATTCTTTTTTATGGCTGAGTAATATTTCATTGTATATATATACCACAACATCTTTCTCTATTCATCAGTTGATGGACATTTGGGCTCTTTCCATAATTTGGCTATTGTTGATAATTCTGCAGTAAACATTGAGGTGCATGTGTCTTTTGGGTAAATACCTAGTGGTGCAATTGCTGGATCATAGGGCAGTTCTATTTTTAACTTTTTGAGGAACCTCTATACCACCTTCCAGAGTGGCTGTACCAGTTTGCATTCCCATCAACAGGGTCAGAGTATTCCCCTTTTTCTGCATCCTCGAAAACATCTGTTGTTTCTGTGTTGTTAATTTTAGGCATTCTGACAAGTGTGAGGTGATGTCTCATTGTAGTTTTGATTTGTATTTCCCTGATAATGAGCGATGTTGAACATCTTTTCATGTGTCTGTTACCCATCTGTCTTCTTTGGAAAAATGTCTATCCATGTCTTCTGCCCATTTCTTAACTGGATTATTTGTTTTTTGAGTGTTGAATTTGATAAGTTCTTTATAGATTTTGGATACTAACCCTTCATCAGATATGTCATTTGCAGGGGCACCTGGGTGGCTCAGTCGGGTAAGCATCTGACTTCAGCTCAGGTCATGATCCTGTGGTTTGTGGGTTTGAGCCCTGCTTCACATTCTGTGTCTCCCTCTCCCTGCTCCTCCCCCACTCATGCTCGCTCTCTCTCTCTCTCTCTCTCTCAAAAATAAAGCTTAAAAACATTTTTTAATTAAAAAAAGATATGTCATTTGCAAATATCTTCTCCCATTCTGTTGGCTGCCTTTTAGTTTTGTTGATTGTTTCCTTCGCTGTGCAGAAACTTTTTATCTTCATGAAGTCCCAATAGTTCATTTTTCCCTTGCCTCCAGAGATGTATCTAGTAAGTTACTGCTATGGCTCATGTCGGAAGAAGTTGCTACCTGTGTTCTCCTCTAGGGTTTGTTTCTCTTGTCTCACATTTAGGTCTTTCATCCAATTTGAATTGATTTTTGTGTATGGTGTAAGAAAGTGGTCCAGTTTCATTCTTTTGCATGTTACCATGTACCATGTTACATCTTTTGCATGTTCCTGACACCATTTGTTGCAGAGACTGTCTTTTCTCCAGTGGGTATTCTTTCCTGCTTTGTTTTAATAGGAGTAACATGATTGGATTTCAATTCTAGCAAAACCACTTAGGTGACACTATGGAGAATAGATTGAGGTGATAAAGATCTGAAATATGAAATGCAGTGGAACAGAAATCAGAACTTGAAGTCAAGACACTCCTAAGGATTGGGTACTGTGCTGCGTGCTTTCCATGCACCGTGCCATTTTAGAGATAAGGAAACGTAGGTTAAAAAAATAACTTAGCTGAGGTCACACCTGCTGTGACAGTGCCAAGACTTGAACTCCTGTGTGTTTGACTAAAGCCCATGCTTTATTTACAACACCATGCAAGAGTCACACTGAACTTTTCACTATTGCCAAAAATGCTGCATATATTTGTACTGTGTATTTTGCAAATGCCATTTTCTTTGCTTAAATTCTTCTTGCTCTCTTCTTTGCCAGGCAAACATCTCATAGTTCAAAACATAGTTTCACAGTTATCATATCCCTTTCTGTGAATCTATAACATTTTATGCATATATTACTGTAGCTCTCAAGACACTATTATGATTTTTTTCAAAAGTGAATAGGCCTGCTTTCTTTATGTTATTAAACTGCATAGGTATGAATGGTGCGGTACATCATGCTCTAGACTGTTACTATGAATGAGATACATGTGCCAGATCCCTATCAAAATTACTTAGAATCTAATGAATTTTTCATTGTTTTTTCTTTCTTTGGTGGGGGGGGGGAGTAGTATTTTATTATTAACCTTTAAGCAGCTGATACATCTGGTTTTTGTTCATTTTGCATTGAATATATCCTTTAGAAAATCCCTGTTTATTGTCTTTAAAAGACTATTTAAAATATACCAGCTGGGAAATATAGCAGCTAGACTAAAATTAAACCAGTACAGGCTTCAGGTTGCAAAATTCTGTGGCAACTCTTGTAAAATGGCTTTTCAAATACTAACATGACTCATTAATTTTTTCAAAATTAAAAAATTTGATTTATCCAAAGAAAAAATATCTGCATTAATATTGTGAGGTTCATGGATCTTTTGTTCATATAGATCATATAGAACATTAATGTTAACATTTTAAAGACATTGTATAGTTTTCCTATATAGGGAAATTCTGTTAAAATGAAGGGAGGTTTTATAAATAGAAATGTATGTGAAATAACAAATGACATTATATGCTCTGTATTTACACCAGCCTTTTCCAGAGAAGTTTCCTCAATACAATTTCAAAAGATGCTTTTGGCCAAAGCTTTCTAAAGACAATTAAGTTTAAGTAAAACCTAACTTACCCCCATCCTGTAGATTCACATTGTACATAAAAACAGAGAAATCCTACAAGGGGGTGTGTGATTGTTTTCCTGGTAGGGTTTCTTAATCCTTTCTTTTCCTCAAACTGAATTGACACAAAGAATTCTCCTTTCACATAAACTGTTTTATGAAATTTACTTTGGAAACTGTTGCCTTATATCATGTGTAGTAGAGTTCATGGAAAAGGACACAGGACAAGATAAGAGTATGTCCATATATATACATATTTGTATAAAATTTTATTTTACTATTTTCTTAATATTATTAACTTTATTTGCCATGGATGAACATGACCATCAGCAGGGGGAAAGGCCACTCCAAAAGGAAACCAAACTGGAAAAAATCAAATTGGAAATTCTGAAGTGCCAGGATCATCAGAAGAATCAAATAGTGATTTAAGAAACAAAAACAGGTAACTAGTATAGATGTTGATTCTACATGTCATAATCTAAACTATAAAGAATGAGATAACCAGGGTACTGTTACAAGGACTTCTAATTACAACAAATATATGAGTGAAATTAGTGATTTTTAATTAAAATTACCTTGATTCTAATCTTTAATAATGAGGAATAATTGTTGCTTAAATTTATTTCTATTATAATTCTTATGTCATCAGGAGCAGCTTTCTGACAGAAAATTTTGTCTTTGCCTTTCTTAGAATGAGTTGTTCTACCTCACTTAGATTCTTGGTTATGGGGAAACTAATCAGTATGCTTGAGTTTCATATGGTATCATTTCATGGAGAATTACAGTACTTAAGGCAACAGTTTTTCATACAGTCTTTTGAAATTAATAGAATGGATTTTATAAACAATCATTCACAAAAGAATTACAAACAAAATGTGTTTCCAAAATTTTTATGTTACTTTGCTATAGATATTATAATGTGATTTGAGTTTAGCTAGTACTCATACTAAATGTAGTTTATGAGCTTGAAATATAATGTTCTCAGGCTTTTTGAGGCTTTAATGTTACATTTGTGTTTACAGAATGTCAAATAAGATAAAATGTGAAAAGCTAATATTCATGGAATCATTTTTTAATATGACTTTCAAATTTGTCATTCCCTTTAAGTCTGTTTCTTTGGAAAAATGAAGATGATAGAGTTAATACCATTAGAACAGAGAACAATCAGGTATGATTTAAATATTTTTTGTTTAAATGGGGTATTGCAACATAATATTTATACTGAAATTGAAACAAAACTGCAGCTTAAAATGTCTAAGTTTTCTAACCTTAGAGGTGAGAGGATGGGAGATAAGCCTCAAAAAAAATTCAGGAGCCTACCAATTCAGTGAAATCTTTGGGTATACTGTGGTATGGATAGGACATATTGAGGTATGTCCTAAAGTGAAAGCCAGGTTTTTATATCTTGCCCCATTTATCACTGAGAATGAGTCACTTGATGGACCTCTTTGGAATTTGGAGAGAGATTTGCCACATTTGGATGTACTGCTCCAGTCTTTTTTTTTTTTTTTTTTTGAATCAAGTAATCCAAAAGACCGCCAACTTTGGGCCCAAAGGAAGTGAAGGCTCACAAGGTGATCTGAGAGACATTGCAAACAATGTTGCCACTTGTGTTTTAATGTCCAGCTGATCAAGTGCTGGAGTACTGAGTGCAGTCTGAGTCATGTCCTGTAGGCGAATCACAGCTCAGAGCTCTTGGGTTTCAGAGCAAAAGGCACGCCATCTTCAGCAATAATTGTCCTATCGTAATAGGACAATTAGATATTAATAAAATATGCTAGATTTTAATAAAATCTAGATATTAATAAAATATGCTATCTTCATGCTTTAAAATTTTTGTCAGTCTAGTGGATGCTTACTGCTATTTGTGTTTTGAATTTTAATTTCCCAGGTTACCCATAAAGTTGATCATGTTTTAATATTTTTATGGACTTCAGTTTGGTAACTTTTTTTGGAAGTGCATTTTCAAGTGTTTCTTTTGGGTTGTCATATGTTTCTGATTTGTATAAGTTTTTAATATACTCTAGAGATATTTATTTGATGCTTATTTATGTTGCAAGTATCTTTCCCTACTCTGTGCCTATAGTCTACCTTGCTGAATACCTTGCTTAGTATTTCTTATCCTTATTTTTTCCCCACATTCTCTTGCTAGGTAGCTGCGTATATTGCGTATATAGCAATGGTGTATTGGCATCTCCTATTATTAGTGTGTTACTGTTTCTCCCTGTATCTCCTGTGGTTTCTGGTTTGTTTAGATTTCTATGTGTTACTTGGCACAAAGTTGTTCTTATGTGAATACTAATATCACTTTTGTGCTATGAAGTATCCTTTTTTTGACTCCTTAAGTGCTTTTTTTGGTCTGAATTCTCCTTTATTGCATATCAAGATACTAACCTGTACTTTGTTTTTGCATACATTTATTTGATATACCCTCATCTTCCTTCACACTTTTTCCCCCCAGCCTTTCTGAATTGCTTTGTTTTAGATATGTCTTTTACATATAGCCCAGATAGAGTTGGGTTTTGTTTTGTGAGAGTGTGTGAAAATATTTTTTATTTAGTAGATGAATTATGTCAACTTATGTTATTGATAGGACTGATGTGTTTAAGATTTGTCATTTTATGTTACAGTTACTGTGAGTTACTATGTGGTTTATTTGTACTTTTCCCCTCTCCTCGTGTTTTAGGAAGGTTGTATTTTTGTTCTACTGTTTAGACTAATACATTTATGTTAGTATACTAGTGTTCTTTTCCCATTTTTTAAAATTTATGCTTCTGCTTTTCATTTGTTACCTCTAAAACTATCCACTGATCTGTCCTATTCAGGGTAATCAAAAAAATCTTTCTTCTCTAATGTATTTTAAGTTGTGTTACTTCTATTTTGTCAGAGCATATAACATTTATATGCCATACTTCTAGACTTAACCTCTCACCTTGGTTTTAGTCTCAGATCTGTAATTAAATATGTTCAACACACTGCTAGTTCTTTTACAGAAGACTTTTCAGTCATCTCTTGGTTGGATTAAGTTCAATTTAGAAAAAGCTCCTAGCTACAATATTCTCTTCTTCCACATTTAAAACTTTGTCTAGAGCAGAGATCAGCAAACTAGGGCCTGCAGACTATTTTGTAAGGCCTTGGACCTACAAATATTTTTTTATTTTATTTTATTTTTGAGAGAAAGCACAAGTGGGGGAGGGGCAAAGAGAGAGGGAGACACAGAATCTGAAGCAGGTTCCAGGCTCTGAGCTGTCAGCACAGAGCCTGATGCAGGGCTCGAACCCACGAACTGTGAGATTATGACCTGTGCTGAAGTCAGATGCTTAACTGACTAAGCCACCCAGGTGCCCTGGTTTTTTACATTTTTAAGGAATTTAAGGAAAAGAATCATGACAGAGACAATATGTGGCCCACAAAGCCTAAATTATTTACTCTCTGGCCCTTTACAAAATTTGTTCATCATTGTCTAAAGTTTTGATACCTGAAGGATAGCTTGATTGGATGTCACATCCTTGGCTTACATCTTTTTTTCCCTTGAGTTTCTTTAAAATGTTGCTCTACTGATGTTTTATATGTTACTGTTAAAAAGTGTGATGCCTGGTTTTCTTTTCTTTGTAAACTAGCTTGGGTATATTTGTCTGGAAGGCCAGAGGATTCATTTAACGGTACTAGTTTTACCGGGCTGAATCTTAGCTCAGAATTCTAGATCAGGTTTTTCTGGATACACAGTGGATCCTTGCAGTATGAAAATCCAGACATATTTCAAGAGCATTTCCTAAAATTATAATTTCAGAAAATAATTTAGGTAGCAGATCTATTGTTTCATTTTTTCTTTACCTTTTATATACGCTATCTTTTCTCTGATCTATTTCACTTTTTTTTTTTTATGTTTCATTTCCTTTGCATCTTTTATTTGTATTCTCCACTATCCTTACTGTATTTTTGGTCATATTTGTTGCTTCTTGGGTACTTGCTAATTTATTCATTTCTGAGACAATTTTGTTTTTTAATTTCTTTCTTCACTTTAGCCAACTTCCATTTCACATCTTCCTGTTTTTCCATTTTTATTCTGAGTTTTAAAATTCTTGATTTATTGTGTCTGTGGTATCTGCAAATGTTTATTTATATTTAATCTGTGTTGGAAGTATTGTTTAAGTTTTTCTCTGCTTCATGGCTGTCTGTTTGGTTTTAGTTCTCAATTGTGAAGGTTTTTTTAAAATGTAAATTTGTGTGGATGCTTGAATAATTTGTAGATATTGTTCATGTTTATTTGTGTTAATTTTTCTGTTTAATAACTTATTTTTATAGAGGAACAGGGAGCCCTGTGTTGGTGGTTTCGTTTGCTTCTTAGGTTGGATGCTCCCTCTTCTGTTCATATAGTGAAATGCAGTTATTTATTTATTTTTAAATAAATGGGGCTTTTGGGGTCTGTTTTCTTTGAATTCTTTTCTACTAACTTAATTCAGCAGAGCTGTTATCTTGGCCACTTTCTTCTTTTCTCTTACCAGCTATCCCTGAGGGAATCTCTCTTCCAAAGTATTTTCCTCTCTTCAAAGCTGTCTTCCCATAATTACCACTCAGGCCCCCTACATTTTATAATCCCCTTTCATTTGGCCTCCTCATCAAAAGTGCTCTGATGTACAAGATTTTATCCTTACTCTCCGGATTTCTCCTATGCATGTGGAGCCCCCTCCTTCCAGACTAAATCATGGTTGATGTTTATTGTGTTATCTTTGTATAGTGGCCTCTAATGCTTAAGCAGTCCACATCTGCTTGGAGGTGGGCTCCTGAGCACACTCTGCTGGTCTAGGGTGTTTATTTCTCCAGTTATATGCAAATTAAAGTATATGTAAATTAACGGATTTTGTGTCCTACTTATGCTGTAGACATAAGTTATGGGTATTATTTGCTCTCTTTTTATAGCAATTGGAAGGATATGTAGAGAGATTGTAATTTAGGTGGTTGTCATTATTCTGTAGGAGACTGAACTTATAATAATGTAACATAACATTAAAAACCAGAAAAAGAACAGTAAAACAAAGGAGTGAGGGCTTAATGAAGATAGAAGGAGACACTAATAACTCAGAGGTAAAAAAACTAGCAGAATTGAAAACAACTCAAGATCTATGAAGTGATGGTGGGAGAGACATCCACATTGGTAAGGCTCGAGGTAGTTTATCATAAAAGGGTAGAAACACAAAAGTTAAGAAAGATAAAAGTGACACAAACACAAATACAGAGCCAATAAAATATATGCTAAATTTTGAAAATGCAATAAATTTTCTTATTTTCTAAGCAGACATAAGTTATCAAAATTGGCTCAAGATAAAAAAAATGAATATAATCTTAGAAAAATGTTAAAGTTATAAGAAATCTTGGAAAGAAATCATGTTTACAAAGTAATAATGGATTTTTTTTCTTTTAAGTTTGAAGTACCTGTGTATAATGTCCAAGTAATGGTGGAATAGAGAAGTTGAAGCACAAGAGAGAATCTATAGTTATAAATACAGATTTGGGATTTTGTCACCATATAAGTAAAAAAAAAAAAAAATCCATTGCTGTTGTACATTATCACATGCTTACAGACAGGTGAAAAATGTGTTATTCTACCAGATCTTACTGGTTTTCATATTTGCTTACAGATAAGTAAGAAAGAGTGCATCACCCTACCAGATCTTATTGATTTTCCTTCACTTCCTTGTCAACCTGCTCTTTCTCCAGTAATAACTGATATCTCTTTATTACAGATTGAAAGTAAGTATGATGATACCGTAAGTACAAATAACTCTGTGAGGTAAAGTTAAATATTAATGGAGGGGCACCTGGGTGGCTCAGTCGGTTGAGCACCCTGTGTTGGGCTCTGTGCTGCCAGCTCAGGGCTTGGAGCCTGCTTCAGATTCTGTGTCTCGCTGTGTCTCTGCTCCTCCCCTGCTCGCGCTCTGTCTCTCTCTCAAAAGTGAATGAAGATTTAAAAAAAAAAATTTTTTTTAATAAAAAAATATTAATGGGGAATTATTGTCCAATAGGTACAGAGTTTTAATTTCGGAAGATAAAAAAGTTCTAGAGATGGACAGTGGTGATGGTTGTACAGCATCATAAAAGTACATAATGCCACTGAACTGTACATTTAAAAGAGGTTAAAACTGTAAATTTTATTATGTGTATTTTACCACAAAAATGTTAAATTATTTTAAAGAATGTGAATTATATGTTAATTACTGCATATATTTAATCAGTAATATTATTTGCGGGTAAAATTTATTCTTGCTATTTTAAGCACTTTTAAGTTTTACACTCCTAACTTTTAGCTTTTGGACATTGACGGGTTATAATCCTTTAGGAGAGAAGATTATTGAACAACTGAAACAAGTAAAGAAAGAAAGAAGATATCTGGAAAGAATTAGAGAAGAACTAATTAAAAAAGTTGAAAAACTATTTGAGCAAAGCAAGTTGAAGCAATGTCACGGTAAAATTTATTACATCTTTTATCACTATTTTGTCATTAATTAACATACTTTACATAAGGTTTTTTAAAATTTAAGTTCAAATTTTTTTATAACATTCCTTTATTCATTTACTAAATAAGTATGTATTGTCTACTGAACTTAGCCACTGTTCTAGGGGCTGAGGAGATAATAGGCAGACACAATTTTGTCTCTGCCCTCAAAGAGCTTATAGTCCATTGGGGAAATGATAAGAAAACAGTAATAATACATCCTGATGATGCTATGATAAAGGAATTACAGAATTGTATGCACAGGAGTACAGAAGAAGAACACCTAAATTAGATGGAAGAGATCAAGAAAGGCTTCCCAGAAAACTGTTAAATATGCTTAAATCTGAAGTGTGCCTCCTCTTGGCTGTAGGCTTTCAGACATGCTTTCCCTCTGCCATCTACATCTCCTTTTCCTTCTACCCACCCCTTCCCAGTTTACCTGGCTAGTTCCTACTAATCATTCAATCTCAGCTTAGATATTACTCTAGAATCATCCCCTGAATCCCTTGTCTTCTCTACATGCTTAATTTTGTGGTATGTGTGTCTGTTTTGCCAAACTGAATGAATGAATGAATGAATGAATGAATGAATAAGAGAAATTAAGTAGAAAAATAGGTAGTTTTCCTGCAACAGAATTAGAAACAAGTGTTATTAGGACTAGGTAGAAATGGAAAAACAAGCCAGGGTAGAGAGATGTTAAAGGATTGGAGAAGACTGCATTTTGGGTGGTATTGGAGGATTATATGAATAAAAGGTATATATGGAATTAACTGGTTGTAGGATTCTCAATTTACAGCAAAATTATTACTTCAGTGTTAGAACTGACTGAATGTTATAGGCAATGTCAGGAGGTATTTCTGCAGGTTCTACCTTATTAAGTGGTATCCTGGAAATGATGGCAATGACTAAGTTTTTGTCGTACTGTTAAAAGTGATTTTATCAGACAAATTTGAGTAATGGACTAGAAATCACAGGACCAGGATTCTAATACCAGATCAGTGATTTATGTAGACAAGTTATTTCTCCTCTTTGTGTCTTCCTTTTTCTGTTTATAAAATGAGAGTATCAGGGGTGCCTAGGTGGCTCAGTTGGTTAAGTGTCAGACTTTGGCTTAGGTCATGATCTCATGGCTCATGGGTTCAAATCCCCGCGTCAGACTCTGTGCTGGCAGCTCAGAGCCTGGAGCCTGCTTCAGATTCTGTATCTCTTTCTCTTTTTGCCCCCTCCCCTGCTTATGTGCTCTCTTGCTCTCTCTCAAAAATAAACATTTAAAATGAGAATGATTACTTTCTATTTCAACAGGAATGTTTCAAGATAAAAGGCATGTATCAGCTATCAAATACGTAGGAAGCCTACTATGTGCATCAGTTCCTTGCATTGTTTTAAATGCTGAGGATACAGTAAACAAGATGAACATGGCCCTGCCCTTAAGGAGCTTTCTTCTAATGCAAGGAGATAGATGTAAACAAATAAGACAATATCAGCTCCTGACTAGAGCTCAAAAGTCCCTTTAAAAGAGCAAAGAGTGATGGGGCAGAAAAAAATGTTTTAGCTTGAATTTTCAAAGAAGGCATCACTGAGGAGATATCATTAAGATGTGATTAATAAGGAGGCAGGCATCTAAAGAGATAAGAGAAAAAAAAAAAAAAAAACCAGTCCAAACAGAAGGAACACTAAAATGTCAAGGTCCAGAGATGGAAGTGAACTTGCAGTATTAAGGAGCTGAAATAACGCCAGTGTGGCTGTAACTTAATATGGAGGAATGTAGAGGAAGATAAAATCAAAAGCTCACCAAGGAACAGACAGGCCAATTTAAGGAGTTTAGATTCTATTCTAAGATGAGAAGCCATTGGAGGATTTTTAGAGATGTATAGGACTTTAAAAATATTTTTAGAACATCAGAATGACTGCTGTATGGAATAGCCCATAGAGGGGCAGGAATGGAAGCAGAGAGACCAGTTAGAAACATAATCCACTTTCAAAAGATGATTGTGCACTGACTAGGGACATAGCATTGAAGAAGACAGAATGTGCCAGATGCTGGAAGTATTTTACAGTAGTACCAATAGAACTTGCTGAGGGATTAGATATAGGACATGAGGGAAATAAATAGTTAAAATCTTGAGTTAAAATCCCATAAAGTTGTAGAATTTTAATGAAATCAACTTTTATATCTGGGGTTTTCATTTCTTTGGTAATTTTTTAAAAGAGAAGCATAAGCATATTCTGATATAGTAGCATGCAGTTTGTGTTCCTGTTAAGTTTGTATTTAGAATCTCATTGGGTCAAAATGATTCCCTAAATTGGCATTATTTGATTTCTAATTTTCTCAACTACAGGGCTCAGGCTTAAATTCTGCCCTACATACATTTGGGGATATATTTGGAATAATTTTAATAAGTGATAAATCAGAATCAGCTTATTTTATAAAACATAAGTCATTTAAGGGGATGAAAAAATATTATGCCTTTCTCTTGTTTTAATTATGATTTGAAATCAGACTATGGAAAAAGTAATCAAAATAAATATACACATTTTTCTATAGGTAGTATTTTTAATCAAGATTTTTCAGAAATAATTACAAGCTTAAAGAACTTGGTTTGGTTCCTGGATTCATCACTATTTTCTATATTTGTAGGCCAATCCTTTTATTATCTAATAAACATTTCAGTCTTTGCTTTAATTTCCTCAGCATATGAGGAAGGAAGAGTGGGGGAGTAGAAGGGTTTAAATTAACTCAAAGGTCCTTTCCGAGTTGAAAAGTTTAATCCTTTAGTCAGACTCACATTATAGTCCTTGCTTTTTTTGTAGCCTGTGATGATTGGAAGAAAAAATACTTTGAAACAAAGAAAATCACAGCATCGTTGGAGGAGGTTTTAACAAAACTTCGAGAAGATTTAGAACTTTACTATAAAAAACTGCTCATGCAGCTTGAAGCCAGGGACATTAAGATGAGACCAAAGAATTTGGCAAACATCACAGACTCTAAGGTACTTATTACTAAATGTGTTCACATTCTATTAGAGAAGTTCTACTCAAAATGCATGTTTTATTATTGCTAGTATTATCATAGGTAGAATGCTTTGGGCTACGGGTAACAAAAACTTAACCAATAAGAAAATTTATGATCTCATGTAATGGGTGCTGAGAGGATACAATTAGGAGCTTAATGAGATCTTTAAGGGACTATGTGCTTCTGGCATTCCTTACCTATTATTTTCAGCATTGGCTTCATTATAAGACTGCTTGTCCTCATGGTACCAATAGAGTTGCCAATGGTAAGTAGGGCTATCTGCCTCCTAAAGAAGAATATATAAAACTTTTCTCCAGTCTTACACTAATATTATACACCAATTATATCTCAGTAAGGTATATAACATAATTATTTATGTATGTATTATGAAATGATTACCATAATAAATTTAGTTAACATCCATCATCTCACAGTTATAGATTATTTTTCTTGTAATGAGAACTTTTAAGGTCTATTTCCTAAGCAATTTTCAAATATACAATACTGTTAATTGTAGTTATCATGCTGTACATTACATTCTCAGAACTTATTTTCACCCCAAGTTTGTGCCTTTTGACCACTTTCACCCATTTCCCTTCATTTTCTACCCTCTGGCAACCGCCAATCTGTTCTCTGTTTCTATGAGTAAAAGTTTACCATTTTAGATAAATCTAATGTAAAACTCAAATAGGCTCAAGTAATGGATTATCCATCTTAGCTGATACTAATTATCTTGCATAGCTGATTTTTTTGTTTTATCAAGTTCAATATACAATTTTTTTTCACAGAGGCAGCTTAAAATTTTAAATAGTTTTTGTTGACCATTATACCTCATAAACTTTTCTGAACAAAAATAACTAAAAAAGCTTCTTATATTAAATAGGTTTTCTTATATATAGTATTTAATTATTAAATATTTTAAAGTAATACTATCCAATTCAGCTGATAAATTGTTATGACAATTTCAAAAGGCTTGCTAGTATCTTAAACCTAGTATAGTCCTTTTATAGTAATATTTCTTACCATTAAATTGGCACCACAAAGGCAACTTGCACACATATCTACTTATTTTTATAAAACATGAATAAATGTAATACAACAGAAGGGAATGTGGTCCCTAAGACATAAGAAAAAGGTCAATTCTAATTTACTCCAAAGCAATGAGTTTATTTTGTGCAATAGGTTATTCTTATGATTTGCTTTTTTGGTATTTGTTATCACTTGATAGTTTGCAAGACAATTAAAAATAAAAATAAATAGGGGCACCTGGGTGGCTTAGTTGGTTAAGTATCTGATTCTTGGTTTTGGCTCAAGTCATGATCTCACAGTTTGTGAGTTCAAGCCCCACATCAGGCTCTACATTAACAGCATGGAGCATGCTTGAGATTCTCTCTCAAAATAAAGAAACAAACTTAAAAAAATAAAAATAAATAAAAATGAATTTACTAAATGTCTTTGTTTCATACAGAATTACCTTATAATCCAGATCACTGAGGTACAGCATGCTATTGACCAACTTAAGAGAAAACTGGATACTGACAAAATGAAACTCATAATGGAAGCTAAGGTAATTTGCATTTCTCCTAATCAGACAACATTTATCTTGAAATAAATTGTTTTAATTTTGGGTATCAAAAGCCTAAAGATAGTACAGATTGTCTTAAAGTCATTACCTTAACCAAGAGCACGAGTGAGAAAAATGCAAGAAGTAAATCCTGTGAAAAGATGCCTGTTATAACAAGGCCAAAGTAAAATTTCACTAAGAATTAAAGCAAAAGGACCTTGTGAATCAGTAGAGTCTCAATATTTTAAAAGTAATTTATTTATGGATGACTCTAATATATGCAAGTCTGACAAACCACTTAGCTCTCTGAGCTCAATTTTTTTTTAAACCCATTCTAGGGTAAGTCTCTCATTCTGATTATTTTCATGTATATATAATTAATGCTCTAAATTCATTTCTTTATCAGAAATAGCTCTACGACATGAATAATGACCCCTTTCTAGAATGAGCACTGTCCATTGTTCTACAGTGATGGAAATGTTCCATATCTGCACTGTCAGATACAGCAACCACTAGCCACATAAGGATATTGAGCACTTGAAATGTAGCTTGTTGTGTGACTGAGGAACTGATATTCAATCTTCATATAATTTGTTAATTTATATAGCTATATGTGGCAAGTAGCTACTGTATTGAATAGCCCAGTTCTAGAATCTTTTTACTAGCAGCAATTAGGACTCTCTGAATTTTAGAACAGTAAAATGAAAGCTAATTTTTGAAAGGTAATTGTTTTTGTAGGTGAGAAAACAAGCAGTTTCAGATTTACGCATGCTGAAAACTGAACTGGCACAGAAGAAAAATAACACATCTGTACAGCCTCAATTGGGTATGTTAATTTAAAACTTATTTGCCAAAAAAATGTAACCATTGTTTTCCTTGGTGCGATACTTTATATAAATCATAAGTTATATATTTTTTTCGCTTTTCATTTGGGTTTCAAAAAATGTTTCAGGAACTATTAGATGTAAAAAAGCAAAACACTAGCTATTTGGTTATTTTTGAAGTTTTTAAGTCTATTACACATTTTACAGTACTATATTTTATAAAATAGTCTTAAAGTTTAATAGCAGTATTTCATATTTATTAAAATATGATTTAAAGAATCTATCTGAATTTAAATACAGACCATTTATTCATTGTATTTGATTAAAAGCAATCTAGAAATTATAGTTTATAAATAGGGATATTGAATTTACATCCAGGGCTATGACAGAGATTAGTATCTAAGAATTCAAATTTTTAAAATTTTAGAAATACAAAGACAATAGTAATTCAACAAATACTATGGAAAATGGTTGGTTTCACTCTGTCATAAGTAATTGGATAAACAGGAAGTATTCTCAATAACAGGTGACTGAATCATCATTTATTCCAAATGAGGGAAGAGGGTGAAATGTACAGAAAAGACAGGATTTATGTAAGTCCAGAGTTCAAGGATGCAGATTTTTAATAAGTGTAACACAATTGCCCTGAGGAAAAGAACAGAGACCTCTTTACATTTAGAAAAATTATCTTTTAGAGAGATTTTGTGCAGAGAAAAAAGTTGAAAAACCAATGTCTTTAAATAATTAAAGGAAAAATGCACATATAGAAAAAAATTTAACAATGGAAAGAAATTATAGATGTTCATAAATGAAGGAATATTAATAGAATCATGTTCAACACTAAGATTTTCCTGAAAGTTTCTGCTATAACCTCATAAAAATAATTTAGGTAAAAAATATTAGGTAGTTCTAACATACTAATTCAAAATATGACTTATATTTTATTTTTTCCTCTGGAGGCTTTCAGAGAATTTGAGTACTATATGAAATCAGGAAGCAGAAAAATTTTTGGAACAAAAAGTACAGAGCTAACTGCTTCTCAAAGACTAGGTTTTAAAAAATCTAGTCTAAGCAAATAATTTCCAATTCAAATTATACATATTTTAAAAATCAGCAATAAAATTCTGAAAACAATTTTTCCTAATTATAGTATTAAACACAGAAGAATAAATATAGCAAGTTGACTTCTTACCTTTGTTTTTAGATAACCAAAGCATTTATCTGCTTTTAATTGCTTTTAAATATAACTAAATTATATGACAAAAATGTATACATTTTCATTTCTTCAAGAAACGGATCTATTTATACAGATCATTTTTCTAAATCTTAGTTTGACAAAAGATGCTCATCTGTCACAGCTTTGGGTTTAAGACTTTCCACATTTCTTCGGTTTGCTGTTTGGCTACAGCATCTCCAGAGTAGTCAAGACAATTTGCGTGCCACATGCCAATGCCTCGTAAGCCATGCTTTTGTATGTATGCTGCCTTTAAAGAAATGCTCTGAGGGTTATCATACCACACTTGATGCAAATGGCCAGAAGAATCCTAGAAGAAGAAATTAAACTATTCAGCACAATATTAAATCCAATGACTCAAAAAATGATACAATGAAATAAAGATTTTAGGGCACAATATTTTCTGCTTCCATGATTCTGTATGTGGTACTTTCTAGATATGATTGTGGTGAGTTCACAACAGAAGAGAACAAATGAACTTCATAATATATTCTATATAAAGTCCTATTCCTTCCTTGGTCTGATCTGATGATTATCAACCAAGATGTACATCTGAAGCACTTGTGTGGCTTTAAAAAATACAAACTACTGGGACCCACACCACATGAAAAAAATCTTCAGGGCTGATGACAGGGCATACATTTGTTTTGTGTTGTGCCATTCCATTAGATAATTCTGATATGCAGACACGGTTAAGGAGGATCGCTGCTCTGGTCCTCTAAGCCAGTTTATGTATTTTTTTTTCTTCTACAGTTCCTGGAAATGTGCCTAATTAAGAACTCAGCAGATGACTTCATCTGTGATGAATCAGTCATATCAAAAAGTAATGGGTGAGGAAAATATCTCCTTTTCCAGGTCTTACAGAATTGATTTTAAGAGCCTGTCGGGTGTGGATTCCATGGGTAACTTATGCACACACATTTTTGTAGATGAGAAAATCTGAAAATGGTCTTATGCTCACCTTCCACCCTTTAAAGTCCTCCTCAGCATCAACTGCCTCTAGTACTAACACAGTCTCTCCTAGAAGGTAGATAAGCTATTGGATAAAAGAAAGAGAAAAGGAACAGAAAAACTAGGCAAAGGGTAAAGGAAAGGGGGAAAAGATAGGAAATAAAAAATAGAATCAACTGATTTTAAATAATTATACTGATTTTTATATACATCTGGGAAACTTTTAAAGGCAATTCTCAATGGATGCCAGTAATAATTTTATTTATGGTAGCACCACTGGAATTAGGACTACTTTGCAGGACATTAGTCACTTGGTAAATGAATAAACTGGCATATTTAAGTATAGTAGGCTCATTTACTACAAGCATATTTTATATTCTATTTAAAATTTTAAACTGTGATTCACTATTAAAAGGCAACCTCTATGTAAATATAGAAATATTTATTTTTGCAGGTTCAGGGATGAATCCAAAGACACATATCTCTTTGCCATTATTTAGTGAGTACTTTGAGTCCTTTTGGTACTGTTAAGAAATTTCAAATGCCTCAAAGTAGTGAAGGATGAAAAACTGAGCATATGTAAAATTGATCTATTCATGATTAAGGCATACATATGTTTTTGGGAATATCGAGTGCATGATGAGGCTGCTATGGCTCAAACAGCATAAGAAAGCAAAAACGATTCTCTTCAATCACAACAAGAAACTTGATTTTGGTTGCTATGGAATTTTACAATGAATGAAAAAGAGGAACAAAACAGTTTTATAGCTAAACTGTTGTCTAAAGTGCCATTAAATAAATGGCTTTCAAAAGGTTTATCAAAAGGCTTCCTGAATTGTAAAACCTTAAAGAATTTGTCGTATTCATTAAGGAAAAAAATAAGTCAGGGACTACAAAAAATAGTACCCCAGAGTGTAAAATATTACACTGTTTGGCAAAGACAAGATTATAATATACCCTAGTTTAATGGGTATATAAAGGTATAGAAATCTCTACACCAAAGCTTTCTATATAATTGATACATATGTACATGCCTGTATAGCAAAATTTATTAAATATTTTTCATAAATTGGGACCAGGCCATTATTAAGTAAATTCCTACTGGAATCAACTTACATCATATTTTAGGGCTCCTTTTATTTACAGTAACAGAATCTAAAGTAAATTCAAAGATGGCTTGTAATTGAGGTGTGTGGAAAAGTTTGTATTATATTAAAGGTAAATTATGAAAAATATTACTTTTGCCTCTTTGTATGGCAATTACTATTTATCAAACACTACCTGACAGAATTGCTCTTGTCATTTCCTCTACTTCTTCAAGTTTCTGTTTGTAATATAATTTGTATAGTGTCACATAGTTTATACCATTTTCCACTGATTCCATGATGATGCATTCTTTATTCTCAGCCTCATGCCTCCCTATAAAAAACAGCCTCATCAGAACCTTTAGGCTACCTTGAAATGAAGGCTTACTGAGTGGTAACCTATTTTGGCCCAAAGCCACAGTTATACATAGCTGTCAATTATTACAGGAGACCCTGTTTGTGATATGCATGTTTTTATAACCTTATCTAACATGACAAGTGGCCCATGCAAAGAAGTTATATTATTAGCATAAGTTGAACTGCTCAGCTAGAAAGTAAAGTACCTGATTACAAGTTTACTCATCTAAACTCTATGTTGTACCCTAAAAGAAAACTGATAGAAATTCTTAGTATCAAATATGTAATTATGAAAACATGCAGTTATGAAAATAGAATGTTCATAACTTGTGAAAAGTCTTACTTTATAGTTATAGTAAGAGGCCTTCTGATTTTTATCCCAGTGGCTTCCAGAAATAGAACTATTTACGTGCTTCATAATTATTTTATAGGGCACCTGCTGTCCTGAAGCAATACCACAAGAGGCCCTCCAGGAAGGGACTTTTGGAATGGTACAAACACGATCCTAGAAATATAAAATGTTCATGTTATACATTTATCAGTTAAGCAAGTCTTAGAAACCCAATCAGAAAATGTAATCAAAAACTATTAAAAATAAAATATGTACTATAAGTAACCTGACTATACCTAATAAAAGTAAAAAGAAAATATATAACATTCAGAAACTTCCATGGGATTAAATAAACGCTACCTTTTTAGTCTCAAACTATGTTCATATACAAAACAGGCTCCAAAAATATAATAGAGAAAAAAATCATATAGGAAATAATCTGTTCTTACCTCCAATAGCTTTAGACAGGTATAGTCATAACCATACCAGGGGATACCCATTACAAGTTTCTCAGGATTAATGCCGATCTTGATGTAGTCATCATACCCTAATCAAGTTGGGACGGAAAAGGCATATTTTTTTCTTTATATTCTACTAATGGGTTTATACAAGCTATTCAACCATTCGGAAGCTAAGTTTGAAAAAACAAGTACATTTATGCAAAATACCAATAGAGTGTTTCTCTAATATGACATAAGTGATTTGTTTTGAATATTAGAACACATTTAAAACAAGATCAAATTAAAGCAAAAAACTCATAAAATTTACTTCTAGGAAGAATGACACATTTCAGGAAAGCATGTTAATTGTGTATTAACTGCTAAGACATGATATAACTCTCTGGCAGGGATGGCCTCAGAATTTCATATAGCATATTTCTATAACATGGAACAATTGTGCTTTCTATAAGTATGAATTACAGCTAGGGACAAGAAATGTCCCCCAATTACTCTGTATTCAATCTATAGTTAGGAAACAAAGAAATATGAACAGATTCCTGGTCAGTCCCTGCTGTGCCCAATGCTGCAAAATGTTTTCCCACCCAAAGATGTTCCAAGATTATCAGAAAATTGAAGTAAATTTGCTGTTTTTAAGAGCCTTTATTGTGTACTGTTAAATATCCAAGAGAGGGGTACAGTATGCCTTATTTCACAAACATATTTGATAATGAGCCTAATATTGTTAGGACACAATTATCTCCTTTATGAAACACAGTTTGGAAAAATGAACTACTTTGTAGTTTTAACAGTTATTTTCCAAATTATAAGTGGCATATGCATATGATCAGATTATTAATTTGGACATGATGAGGCTAGGTTCTAAGATTTTTCTCTCTAAATTGAAAAATCGTTTTTTATTAATCAATACTTAAAGCAGGGCCAATTATCTCAGAAAATTTCACTTGAGTCCAAAAGATAGCAAGAAATCTTTTATTGAATTGGCTGATGTGATATGAATGATAGATCAGAAGTACTCTTAATTCTAATAGTGATATAGCATGGGTGCTAATAATAAATGCCAAATAAGACAGTCCTCTATCAATCATGCACAGTAGCTACTCACATTATAACTATCTTTGCTATTAGCTAACATTGGTTATTTCAACAAAAATATCATGTCAAATTCTAGATAAGCAAATATCTCCTTTATGTAACTTTGGGTGAAAAGTTTTGACTTGAAGTTAGAACACCTGCTTGAGCCCCAACTAAATAATACTTAGTAGCAATACAAAGAGAACTTAACACTCATCATCCCATCTATAATAGAGGATTAATAATATATCCCACAAAATTTTTAGAAGAATTAAGTGAAAACTTTATGTAAACTTGAAAGCTCCCCAAATTAAGTGATACTCATGTTTCAAGAAAGCTTTACAAATGGAAAAGGTATACAAATGATTTAGAAATACTAAAATAACCTTAATGTTAAAGTGATCATTTTGTGGATTCTTACCAGTTAATGTCTCCTTATAGGGAGCATTGGCTGCTGCAATACATTCTGACAAGGCCGGACTTTGTTCATCATAAGACATCACAAAGAGAAAGTCACAAGCATCTGCAATTCCAGTGTAATTATAGCACCTGTCTTTGCACTTTGGAGACCAAGTTACATCAAAGGTTACCTGTGGAAAAACACGTACCATTTTATGTAACATGATCAAATATGCTTATTATGTCAGTTTTTTATTATATATATTTGCTTCATACTACCCAAGAAAAAAAGATCTATTTACATATATGAACATAGGGTTCTATATGCTTATAGAAGTAGAACAGTTCTAAGATATTTTTACCCAGATGTGTTAACCCAGACATATATTTGGACAGATACAATGACCAGGAGCAGGGCACTGTGTAGAAGAGGAATTTTAAATGTCTTTAGAGCCTAGACTGGTACCTCAACTGATTGAAATAGACGTAATGACAATAGGGTGTAGATGGGTCACTAAGCAACTAAAGAGTAAGCACAACTAAAATCATTCAAGTACAGAAGTTTTTAAAAATATTGTGTGGGCTAGATAGGTCATCTCTTGGTACAAGTTGACTGTCCTGGGTTGGGAGTCTAATATTCAATTATGTTACATGATAGGTTTAATCCAACATTACAGTTAAAGAAAGTGGTTCATGGCTATAGGGATAAACTAATCAACTCAAAATGTTGAACAAATCACTTAAATGTTATTTTATGGGAATATTCAAATAAAACCTGAATGATGAATTACCTTTCATTTTTGTAAGCCAGTCTTCAACAAAGATGAGTCTCTTTAAAATATTTATTGCCTTAACCAGATATTAATTTGCATTATTTTATATATGGACAAATGTTCTAAAGCATCATTAAAGGTTTCTTTTTCCTTTAGATACTCATTAAACACATTAATTATTACAAAAATTAAGATAATGCAATTAAAATTTTTACACTTTGGCCAATTTATTGTTATAGAATTTTGACAAAGTCCTAAAAAGAGTTGTAATTCTCTATTAACAATAATGGAATCTCAGCTTTATAAGTACAAGCTTTCCTCAATAGCACTACAGCAAAATAGGTTATAAAGTGAATTTTTTACACATCCAATCCCATTTTATCACTGCTTCCTATTATAAAATGGAGCTATACTATAGTAACAGAGAAACCAAATGATCACCTCTAAAAAGGAAAATTTCAAATCCACTGTAGAAGTCCTTACCTCTCCTGAGCATTAGTACTTTTACCTGGGGCACCTGGGTGGCTTAGTCGGTTAAGCATCTGATTCTTGATTTCGGCTCAGGTCATGATCTCACAGTTAGTGAGTTCGAACCCCACATCCAGTGAGCTTGAGCCCTGCTTCGTGTGAGCCTCACTTCTCTGTCTCTCCCTTTCTGTTTCTCTGCCCCTCATGGGATTCTCTCTTTGCCCTCATTCACTTGCACCCTCTCTCCCCCTCAGAAAAAAAGAAAGACTATTTTTACCTGGATTTCCTGTCATGGTTAATCTCCTATTTTTGCGAAAGCAGCATTCGTATATTAGACAAATCAAAATGATTTTGGTTCTAGTTTTGGCTCTGTTATAACTAGGTCTGTGTCTCTAAAAACATCTGAATTGGTTTTCCTACCTGTAAAAAAATCATTGTGTGGGAAGAACTCTTCTGGTATATTTCTAGCTCTTTAATTCTAGGACCATAATTCTGTAATATTTTTTTTTTATATATAGGCAAAATGAATTTTTTTTAAATATAAAATTTATTGTCAAATTGGTTTCCATACAACACCCAGTGCTCATCCCAACAGGTGCCCTCGTCAATACCCATCACTCATCCTCTCCCTCCCTCCCTCCCTCCCCCCTTAACCTTCAGTTTGTTCTCAGTTTTTAAGAGTCTCTTATGTTTTGGCTCCCTCCCTAACATTTTTTTTTCCCTTCCCCTCCTCCATGGTCTTCTGTTAAGTTTCTCAGGATCCACATAAGAGTGAAAACATATGGTATCTGTCTTTCTCTGTATGACTTATTTCACTTAGCATAACACTCTCCAGTTCCATCCACGTTGCTACAAAAGGCCACATTTCATTCTTTCTCATTGCCACATAGTATTCCATTGCATATATAAACCACAATTTCTTTATCCATTCTCAAATCAATGTGATACATCACATTAATAAAAGAGCATAATTCTGTAATCTTAATCATCATTTCCCCAAACCTCATTTCTCCTTCCAGACTCTATTTGTCTTTTTTTTTTTTTTTTGGTGGCCTGTTTAAGAACTTTAGAGCTATTATCTGACTTCTCTCACACCCCATAACTAATCTCCCATTTTCCTTTGGGTGGCTTCTCATAACTGGTTCTGCTTCTTTCTTTCCATTAATTAATTCAATATTTATTGAACACTTCCTGAGTGTTAGGGTTATGCCATCATCCTAATCCAAACTATAAATCTCAAGTTATTAGACTTGGATTAGTATTTACTGGTTTCCATTTCTCCTCTAGACTATTATACATACTACTATGGAATAACCTTCCCCACTTTCTACCATGTAACACACCACATACAGAATAAAATGCATATGCTTCAGTCTGACATTCTGGACCTTCCACAATCTGGCATGCCTTAGCAACTGTACCTTCCACTAATTTTGATACATGAATTTGACATAATAGGCCAAATTGTTCTACTTGCCCCTCAAAATTGGAAATAGATACTCCTATTGCAAAGTCTGCTCAATTTCTTCCTCCGTGCCCTTTCACTGTAGCATAATCTGGGCTAGCAAAGAGGTTGTTTCCCTTACACTAACTCTAATCTCTTAGTAACAGCAATCTAGAAAATGAAGGAAACATTTTCTGAGAACAAAATTTGTGAGGAGAGGAGTATGTTGGCCTGTGTACCAGGTATTTGCTATTCTTGATCTAAACTGTATTCGTCTGAGGAGGGAAGGTCCAAGATGGTGATGTAGGAAAACCCAGAAACCACCTGCTCCACAGACATACTAAATCTACACCTACTTATAGAGCAGTTCCTCTGAAAGAACTGACGACTGACTGAAGAGCTTTTGCACAACAGAAGAGAAACACACCACCTAGAAGACAGCAAGAGAGATGTAGACACGGGTACAAAGGAAGTCCCCACCCCCCTGATGCTGCTACTTGCAGTGGGGAGGGATATCTACTGGGAGACCATGAGAAGATTTGTCTGCCTTGGGGTACAGGGGGAAAAAGCAACTTTTTAATAAAAGATCAATTAGAGGGGCTCCTGGGTGGCACAGTTGGTTAAGCCTCTGACTTTGGCTCGGGTCATGATCTTACTGTTCATGGGTTCGAGCCCCGTGTCAGGCTCTGTGCTGACAGCTCAGAGCCTGGAGCCTGCTTCAGATTCTGTGTCTTCCTCTCTTTCTCTGTCTCTTAGCCCCTGCCCCACTTGTGCTCTATCTCTCAAAAATAAATAAATAAATATTCAATCAATTAGAATATACAAAATCTAGCCCTAGAACTCTGTCAAAAAGTGGGGGAGCTGCTAGAAATCTTGGGGTCAGAAGGGTTGGCAAGCACCAGGGTTTACATTCCCTCACTACCTGGACATGATGAACAGGAGCAGGGCCTGGGTGGGTACCCAAGGCAGCTTACCACTTCAGTAAGCCCTGGGCTCCTAGTCCACACCAGCCCTACCCATCCCACAAGGCAGATCAAATACGGTGCACATAAGACAACCCTGGTCAGCATTTACCATAGTTACAGCTGTCTCACCAAAGTGACAGAGGTGCATAACACCCTAAAACTTTCCAGGCCTGCACTGCTTTGGCTCCAGGCAATTTGCCAGGGCATTCTCCACCCAGAAAAGCACCCGGAGACACTCTGGCCTGTGCCTGCCTCGACTCCAGCCACCCTGCAAGAGTACCCATGCACAAATGTCCTGAGAAGTCTACCCACTTAAGCTTCACCTGTCCTGCCAAGGCACCCTCTGCACAAAGAACCCTGGGACTGTCCTAGCCTATGCCCACTTCAACTCTGACCATCTCACCAGGGTGGCCCCACCCTGCAGGGGAACGCATGCTAGCCACCACTCCAGCCAGCTGGCCAAAATTACCAGGTGCACACAGTCTACACATGGGATGATTACACACACAGGACCATTCCTTCAAGTTTAGAAATAGCTGTTCTACCTAACTCATAGAAACAAACACAGAAAGTCAAGCAAAATGACAAAGAAGACTATGCTTCAAACAAAAGAATTCAGAAAAGGAACTAAATGAAATGAATATAAGCTATCTACCCAATAAAGACTCTAAAGTAATAGTCATAAAGATGCTCACCAGAGAAGAATGGATAGACTCAAAACATTAAGAGGAGACAGAAACTTAAAAAAAAAAAAAATCAGAGTTGAATATGGTAACGGAGATGAAAGATACACAAGAGGGAATCAAGAGTGGATTAGAGGATACCTAAGAATGGACCAACAATCTAGAAGACAGGATAATGGAAAGCACTCAACCTGAACAGCAAAAAGAAAAAAAAAATTTAAATGGGGATATGGTAAGGAATATCTTGGACATCAAGTGAATAAGCATTCACATTCTAGGGGTTCCAGGAGGAGAAACAGGAGAGGAGGAGGGAGAGGAGGACAGAAAATTTATTTGAAGAAATAATAGCCAAAATTGTCCCTAACCTGGGGAAGGACACAGACATCTAAGTTCAAGAATCAGAGAGTTCCAAATAAGATGAACTCAGGGAGGTACACAACAAGACTATAATCAAAGTGTTAAAGATTAAAGACATAATTTTAAAAGCAACACAAGGAGTTAGTTACATACAAGGGTTAAAGCTATTTGATGAGTTTTCAACAGAAACTTTATAAGCCAGAGAGAACTGGCATGATCTAGTCAAAGCACAGAAAGGGAAAAACTTCCAAGAATACTCTAACTGGCAAGGTTATCATTCAGAATTGAAGGGGAGAGAGAGTTTCCCAAACAAAAGTTAAAGAAATTTGTCACCACAGTTACGAGAAATGTTCAAGGGACTTCTTTACATGTAAAGAAAAAGGCCATAATTAGAAGAAAATTATGAAAAATTTCACCAATAAAAGGAAATACAATAAAGGCAGAACAATCACTTATGTAGCTAGTATGAAGGTTAATAGACAAAAGTAGTAAAATCAATTATATCTAAAAATGTAGTGATGGGGCTCACAGTAAAAAGATACAAAATGAGACAACATACATAAAATGAGGGGGAGAAAAATGAACTACGTACAAAATGTGTTTGAACATAACTGACCAACTTATAGACTGCCATATACTTAAGACACATGAACCTCTTGGTAACCACAAACCAAAAATCTATGATGGATACACAAAAAATGAAGAGAAAGAAGTCAAAACAATGCTAAAAAGTCACCCATCACAAAAAGAGCAAGAAGACAAAAACTACAAAACAATCAGAAAACAACAAAATAGCAGTAAGTACATACCTATCAATAATTACTATAAATGTGAATAGTCTAAATATTCCAATCAAAAGACAGAGTGACAGAATGGTTAAAAAAAAAAAGACTCATTGATGTGTTCCTACAAGAGACTCATTTCAGACCTAAAACCACATATGGACTGAAAGTAACAGGATGGAAAAATACCCCATGCAAATGGAAGGAAAGAAAAAGGTGGGGCAATACTTATCTCAGACATAATAGACTTTAAAATAAGACTATAACAAGAAACAAAAATGAGCATACATAATGATGAAAGCATCAGTCCAATGAGAGGATATAACAGTTGTAAATATGCACCCAACACTGAAGCACCTAACTACATAAAGCAAAACTTAACAGACCTAAAGGAAAAAATGGACAGTAATATAATAGTGGCAGGGGACTTTAAACCCAATGTACATCAATGGATTGATATTCAGACATAAAATCAACAGGGAAACAGTGGTTTTCAATGACACATCAGACTAGATGGACTTAACGTATATATATATCTGTGTGGGTATGTGTATATAGACGTGTGTATACACAGAATACACAGTCTTTTCAAATGCAAATAGAACATTATCCAAGATAGAGGATGTGTTAGGCCACAAAAACAAGTCTCAATAAATTCAAGAAAACTGAAATATCAAACATATTTTCCAACCACAAAGGAATGAAACTAAAAATCAATTACCAAAAAAAAAAAAAAAAGAAAAAAAACAAACACATGGAAGCTAAACAACATGCTACTAAACAACAAATGGATCAAATAAATCAACTTTTTTATTATTTTTCTGATTTCTGAATAGTTATTTTTAATGTTACTATTGCAATAGTTTCAGGGTGCCACAAACCATGCCCATATAAAATGGCAAACAACCCATAATATTGTGTGTGTTCTGACTGAACCCAGTAGTTTTTGCCATGTCTCTGTCCCTCTGCTTGGGCATCCCTATTCCCTGAGACACAACAACATTTAAATTAGGCCAATTAATAACTCTACAATGGCCTCTAAGTGTTCAAGTGAAAGGAAGAGTCACATATCTCTCACTTTGAATCAAAAGGTAGAAATGATTAAGCTTAGTGAGGAAGGCATGTCAAAGCTGAGACAGGCCAAAAGCTAAACTTTTTGTGCCAAACAGCCAAGTTGTGAAAGCAAAAAGTTCTTGAAAGAAATTAAAAGTGCTACGCCAGTAAGCACATGAATTATAAGAAAGTAAAAATTGTAAGAAAGTAAAAATTATAAGAAAGTAAAAGCCATATTGCTGATATGGAGAAAGCATTAATGGTCTAGATGGAAGATCAAACCAGCCAAAATTCCCTTAAGCCATAGTCTAATCCAGGGAGAAAGTCCTTAACTCTTCAATTCTTTGAAAGCTGGGAGAGGTGAGGAAGCTGCAAAAGAGAAGTTTGAAGCAGCAGCAGTTGGTTCATGAGTTTTAAGGGAAAAAAAACCTTTCTCCATAACATAAAAGTGCAAGGTGAAGCAAGAAGTGCTGATGTAGAAGCTGCAGCAAGTTATCCAGAAGATCTAGCTAAGATAATTAATGAAGGTGGCTACACTAAACAATAGATTTTCAAGATTGACAATACAGCCTTTATTGGAAGAAGGCTGTTATCTAAGATTGGAAGAAGATGTTATCTAAGGAATTCCATAGCTAGAAAAGAAGTCAGTCAATTTCTGACTTCAAAGCTTCATAGGACAGACAAAGTCTCTTGTTAAGGACTAAAATAGCTGGTGACTTTAAGCTGAAGCCAATTCTCATTCACCATTATGAAAATTCTAGGGCCCTTGAGAATTATGCTAAACCTGGAAGAGGGGGCCATGATGCTGGAGCAGCATGGAACTTCTTTTTTTGCCTCTCTTATTTCTGAACTGCAGCTAGATCAACACCAAACTATCTTGCACACCTGGAAAACTGATTTGAGGATTAACACAACAATCTGCACAACTTGAACCACAGAACTTGGCAGTTACATGGCATGGAGAGATGAACTGGGGGGAGACAGAAGCCACAGAGGGTAGGGAGCTGTTTTTTCTTGTGGAGAGAGGACAGAGACAGGGGAGAGTACAGGAAAAGCACTCCCCCCCAACCCCCAAAAGCAGATGGAGAGAAGGAGAAAGAGTGGACTGAACAAAAAAGAGAAAAAGGGACTGCAAGCCAAAAAAAAAAAGGGGGGGGGGGAGAAAGTAGAAAGAGGGCTTATATACCATTAAGTCTCTATAAACAGGGAAGAACAGAGTCTGAAACTCTGCAGTTCAATACCTGGCGGAGCTCTGGTAGGAAGGGCAAATCCCCAGGAGCAGAGAGCAAGATCCGAGAGGTCCTCAGGGAACATGGGGAGAGGTGATTCCCCTGCTGGGAGGACAGTTGGTAGAAGCTGTGTGGCCTCCCCACAGGCAAAGGTCCCAGCAGACCCTGGAGAGCAGCCACATTCGCTGGTGTTGGAACAAGGACATTAAGGGTGAAGCCTGGCACCAGGTGTGTGTTGTGATTTACCATAATCCCTGAAATGCTGCTGCTACATGATCATGAAAACTTTTTCTGGAGTGGGCTGGCACCCAGCTGCAGTCTCTGGGCATCTGCAGCAGTTACAGGTGCATGAACATTCCAGGGGGTGGGCTGGCACCCGGCCATTGCTCAGCGAGACCATCCCCCAGAGGGTTTGAGTGGGTCAAAGCCGCAGTCCCTCAGAAGTGAGGGGTTTGGAAACAGCCCCATCTGAGATAAAACTCTGGAGGGAGGTGCCCCTGGTGGCTGACGGCTTTGTCATGGACTCTGTAGAAGTGGGGAGTGGACAGAAGCCAGAGACAAAGGAAGGGTGCATGATTGCCAGTCAGTGAGAGCACAGAATTCTGATACTAGAGACTAGGTAGCTGGGTGACACCATTTTCACCCCTCCTGCATAAGAGCATATATGCCTACATGTGTCACCCCAGTAAACTAAGCAGTGCCATCTAGTGGAGAACAGAGCCATTACACCAAGCCCTGCCCAACTGGGCCAACCGCACTCTAGAGGAACACCACAAATCTCTCCACCTGCTTAGTTTACAGATTATAAAGTGCTTCATAGTTTGACTTCTAGGGGAAAATGGATGTAATTTCAATCGTATTTCATTCTGTTCACTGGTCCCTCTATTCATTTTTTTTTCTTTTTCTTTTCTTATTCTTGAATACAGAAAGAAAAAAATTATTTTTATTATCCGTTTTTATAAAAAAGATTTTTCTTTAATTTTTTTCTTTTTTTTTACTTTTTTGTAAATTTTTGAAATTCTATTTTACTTTCATCATTTCACTTTATTCTATTTTATTGTATTCTTTTTTTTTAATTTTTGTTTTCCTTTTTTTTCCCCTTTTTTTCTTTTCTTTCCCTTTTTTTAGATCTATTATGTCAAACTTCTTTCAACAACCAGACCTAAATATACCTAATATCTAACATCCTTTATTTGATTTTTGTGTGTGCTGTTTTTAAGTTTTTAATTTTAATTTTTTTATTTTTTTATTTTATTAATCCTTTTTTTTCCTTCAAAATGAAGAAACAAAGGAATTTACCCCAAAAGAAAGAACAGGAAGAAATGACAGCCAGGGACTTAACACAGAAAGAAGCAATATGTCTGAACCAGAATTTAGAATCTCGACAAGAAGAATACTAACCGGGGTTGTAAAAAGCATAGAATTCCTTTCTGCAGAGATAAAAGAAGTAAAATCTAGTCAGGATGAAATAAAAAATGCTATAACTGAGCTGCAATCTTGAATGGTTCCCATGGCAGCAAGGATGGATGAAGCAGATCAGCGAATCAGCAATACAGAGGACAAACTTATGGAGAATAATGAAGCAGGAAAAAAAGAGGGAAACTGAAGCAAAAGAGCATGATATAAGAATTAGAGAACTCAGTGACTCATTAAAAAGGAATAAAATCTAAATCTTAGGGGTCCCAGAAGATGAAGAGAGACAGAAAGGGGTAGAATGGTTATGTGAGCAAATCATAGCAGAAAACTTTCCTAACCTGGGGAAAGACACAGGCATTGAAATCCAGGAATCACAGAGAACTCCCATCAGATTCAACAGAGGACAAACTTATGGAGAATAATGAAGCAGGAAAAAAAGAGGGAAACTGAGGCAAAAGAGCATGATATAAGAATTAGAGAACTCAGTGATTCATTAAAAAGGAATAGGGGCGCCTGGGTGGCTCAGTCGGTTGAGTGTCCGACTTCGGCTCAGGTCATGATCTCGCACTCCGCGAGTTCAAGCCCCGCATTGGGCTCTGTGCTGACAGCTCAGAGCCTGGAGCCTGTTTCAGATTCTGTGTCTCCCTCTCTCTCTGGCCCTCCCCCCGTTCATGCTCTCTGTCTCAAAAATAAATAAATGTTTTAAATAAATAAATAAATAGGAATAACATCTGAATCTTAGGGGTCCCAGAAGATGAAGAGAGAGAGAGAAAGGGGTAGAAGGGTTATGTGAGCAAATCATAGCAGAAAACTTTCCTAACCTGGGGAAAGACACAGGCATCGAAATCCAGGAAGCACAGAGAACTCCCATCAGATTCAACAAAAACCGGCCATCAACAACGCATATCATAGTCAAATTCACAAAATACTCAGGCAAGGAAAGAATCATGAAAGCAGCAAGGAAAAAAAAGTCCTTAACCTACAAGGGAAGACAGATCAGGTTTGCAGCAGACCTATCCACAGAAACTTGGCAGGCCAGAAAGGAGTGGCAGAATGTATTCAATGTGCTGAATCGGAAAAATATGCAGCCAAGAATTCTTTATCCAGAAAGACTGTCATTCAAAATAGGAGAGATAAAAAGTTTCCCAGACAAACAAAAATTAAAGGAATTTGTGACAACTAAACCAGCCCTGCAAGAAAGTTTAAAGGGTACACTCCGAGGGGAGAAAAAATAAAAGGAAAAAAAAATTCCAAAAGCAACAAAGACTAAAAGGACCAAGAACACCACCAGAAACTCCAACTCTATAGGCAACATAATGTCAATAAATTAATATCTTTCAGTACTCTAAGCGTCAATGGACTCAATGCTCCAATCAAAAGAAATAGGGTAACAGAATGGATACGAAAACAAGATCCATCTATATGCTGTTTACAAGAGACCCATTTTAGACATAAAGACACCTTCAGATTGAAAATAAGGGGATAGAGAACCATCTAACATGCTAATGGTCACCAAAACAAAGCTGGAGTAGCCATACTTATATCAGACAATCTAGATTTTAAAATAAAGACTGTAACAGATGAAGAAGGGCATTATATCATAATTAAGGGGTCTTCCCACCAAGAGCTAACAATTGTAAACATTTATGCTCCAAACGTGGAAGAACCCAAATATATAAATCAATTAATCACAAACATACAAGAAACTCATTGATAATAATACCACAATAGTAGGGGACTTCAACACCCCCACTTACAGCAATGGACAGATCATAGAAACAGAAAATAATCAAGGAAACAATGGCTTTGAATGACACACTGGACTGGATGGACTTACCAGATATATTCAAAACATTTCATCCTAAAGCAACAGAATACAATAAACATTCTACTTGAGTGCACATGGAACATTCTCCAGAATAGATCACATACCAGGACACAAATCAGCCCTCAAGAAGTACAGAAAGATCGAGATCATACTGTGCATATTTTCAGACCACAACACTATGAAACCTGAAATCAACCACAAGAAAAAATTTGCAAAGATAACAAATACTTAGAGACTAAAGAACATCCTATTAAAGAATAAATGGGCTAAACAAGAAGTTAAAAAGAGGAAATTAAAAAGTACGTGGAAGCCAATGAAAATAACACCACAGTCCAAAACCTCTGGGATGCAGCAAAGGCAGTCATAAGAGGGAAGTACATAGCAATCCAAGCCTTCCTTAAAAAGGAAGAAAGGTCTCAGATACACAACCTAACTTTACACCTTAAAGAGCTGGAAAAAGAACAGCAAATAAAACCCAGGGGGCACCTGAGTGGCTCAGTCAGTTAAGCTCCCAACTTCACTCAGGTCATGATCTCGCATTTCATGGGTTTGAGCCCTGCATCAGTCTCTGGGCTGGCAGCTGGGAGCCTGGAGCCTGCTTCAGATTCTGTGTTTCCCTTTCTCTTCCCCTCACCCACCCTCCCTCCCTCTCTCTTTCTCTCTCTCTCTCTCTCAAAAATAAACATTTAAAAATTAAAAAAAAAAAAACAGCAGAAGACAGGAAATAAAGATTAGAGCAGAAATCAATGCTATCGAAATCAAAAAAACAGAACAGATCAATAAAACCAGGAGCTGGTTCTTTGAAAGAATTAACAAAATTGATAAATCCTTAGTCAGTTTGAACAAAAAGAAAAAGGAAAGCCCCAAATAAATAAAATCAAGAATGAAAGAGAGGTCACAACCAATGCTGCAGAAATAAATAAGAGAATTAATTTGCAGAAATTAATAGGAGAATATTATGAGCAATTATACACCAATAAAATAGGCAATCCGGAAGAAATGGTCAAATTCCAAGAAACATATAAACTACCAAAATTAAAACAGGAAGAAATAGAAAACTTGAACAGACCCATAACCAGTAAGGAAATCAAATTAGTAATCAAAAATCTCCCAAAAAACAAGAGTCCAGGGTTGGATAGCTTTCCAGGGAAATTCTACCAACATTTAAAGAAGAGTTAACACCTACACTTTTGAAGCTATTCCAAAAAATAGAAATGGAAGGAAAACTTCCAAACTCATTCTATGAAGCCAGCATTACCTTGATTCCAAAACCAAAGATCCCTCTAAAAAGGAAAACTACAGGTCAATTTCCCTGATGAACATGGATGCAAAAATCCTCAACAAGATACTAAACAAACGGATCCAACAATACATTAAAAGAAGTATTCACCATGACCAAGTGGGATTTAGACCTGGAATGCAGATTGGGTTCAATATCCTCAAAACAACCAATGTGATACATCACATCAATAAAAGAAAGGACAAGAGGGGCGCCTGGGTGGCGCAGTCGGTTAAGCGTCCGACTTCAGCCAGGTCACGATCTCGCGGTCCGTGAGTTCGAGTCCCGCGTCAGGCTCTGGGCTGATGGCTCAGAGCCTGGAGCCTGTTTCCGATTCTGTGTCTCCCTCTCTCTCTGCCCCTCCCCCGTTCATGCTCTGTCTCTCTCTGTCCCAAAAATAAATAAACGTTGAAAAAAAATTAAAAGAAAAAAAAAGAAAGGACAAGAACCACATGATCCTCTCGATAGATGCAGAGAAAGCATTTGACAAAACATAGCATCCTTTCTTGATAAAAACCCTCAAGACTGTAGGAATAGAAGGATCGTACCTCAAGATCATAAAAGCCATATATGAAAGACCCACCGCTAATATCATCCTCAATGGACAAAAAAAAACTGAGAGCTTTCCCCCTAAAGTCAAGAACACGACAGGGATATCCACTCTTACCACTGTTATTCAACATAGTATTGGAAGTCCCAGCCTCAGCAATCAGACAACACAAATGAATAAAAGGCATCCAAATTGGCCAGGAGGAATTCAAACTTTCACTCTTCATGTCTGACATACTGTATGTGGAAAACCCAAAAGACTCCACCAAAAAGCTGTTAGAACTGATCCATGAATTCAGCCAAGTCACAGGATATAAAATCAATGCACAGAAATTAGTTGATTTCTATACACCAATAATGAAGCAAAAGAAAGAGAAATCAAGGAGTCGATCCCATTTACAATTGCACAAAAGCTATAAAATATGTAGGAATAAACCTAACTGAAGAGGTGAGTTGCAGCGCTAGTCGCGGTCGGATGAAGCTTTTTCATCACTTGCAAAGGTTCGCCGGGTCATGGTGCCAGCCTGACTGAGAAAAGGATGCTCCCGGAAGATGAATGCGGAACCACCTCCTCCTGCTGTTCAAGTACAGGGGCCTGGTCCGCAAAGGGAAGAAAAGCAAAAGACAAAAATGGCTAAATTCGTGATCCGCCTGGCCACTGACACAGACTGCAGTGACATCCTGCGGCTGATCAAGGAACTGGCCAAATACGAATATATGGAAGAGCAAGTAATATTAACTGAAAAAGATCTACTAGAGGATGGTTTCAGAGAGCACCCTTTCTACCACTGCCTGGTTGCAGAAGTGCCCAAGGAGCACTGGTCTCCGGAAGGACACTTGTTGGTTTCGCCATGTGCTACTTTACCTATGACCCGTGGATTGGCAAACTGTTGTATCTTGAGGACTTCTTCGGAATGAGTGATTATAGAGGCTTTGGCATAGGATCAGAAATTCTGAAGAACCTAAGCCAGGTTGCCATGAAATGATGCTGCAGCAGCATGCACTTCTTGGTAGCTAAATGGAATGAACCATCGATCAACTTCTACAAAAAAAGAGGTGCTTCTGATCTGTCCAGCGAAGAGGGATGGAAACTCTTCAAGATCGACAAGGAGTATTTTTGACTAAAGATGGCAGCAGAGGAGTGAGGAGTGCTGGTGCAGAAAATGACAGCTGCCATTCTATTTTAGATTAAATTCTCAACTGATCTTGCTTTCTATCCTGTTTGTAGTCGAATAATAGAATGAACACCCATTCCAAAGCTTTATTATCAGTGGTGGTGTTGCATGTTTGAAATGCGGTCTGTTTAAGATGGCAATCCTGTATGCAGTTTGGAGTCAGATTTCTCCTTGAACATCTTTTGATAAACAGCAAGGTGGTATGACCTTAATGTATAAGGAAAAAACTTAATTCTTGTGAGTCATTTAAATATGTACAATGTATACGCTGGTACTTAGAGTTTTTGTTTTGATTCTTTTTTAATAAACTACCGTTTGTTTAAAAAAAAGAGGTGAAAAATCTATACACTGAAAACTATAGAAATCTTATAAAAGAAATTGAAGGCGGCACAAAAAAATGGAAAAATATTCCAAGCTTATGGATTGGAAGAACAAATTTTGTTAAAATGTCAATACTACCCAAAGAAATCTACATATTCAATGCAATTCCTATCAAAATAACACCAGCATTCTTCACAGAGCTAGAACAAACAATCCTAAAATTTGTATGGAACCAGAAAAGACCCTGAATAACCAAACTAATCCTGAAAAAGATAACTAAAGCTGGAGGCATCACAATCCTGGACTTCAAGCTGTATTACAAAGCTGTAATCATCAAGACAATATGGTACTGGCACAAAAACAGACACATAGATCAGTAGAATAGAGAACCCAGAAATGGACCCACAAACACATGGCCAACTAATCTTTGACAAAGCAGGAAAGAATATCCAGTGGAATAAAGATAGTCTCTCCAGCAAGTGGTGCTGGGAAAACTGGACAGCAACATGCAGAAAAATGAACCTGGACCATTTTTTGCACCATACACAAAAGAAACTCAAAATGGATGAAAGACCTAAACATAAGACAGGAAGTCATCAAAATCCTAGAGGCGAAAGCAGGCAAAAACCTCTTTGACCTTGGCCACAGCAACTTCTTATTCAACACGTCTCCAGAGGCAAGGAAACAAAAGCAAAAATGAACTACTGGGACCTCCCCAAAATAAAAAGCTTCTACACAGCGAAAGAAACAATCAGCAAAACTAAAAGGCAACCAACGGAATGGGAGAAGATATTTGCAAATGACATATCAGATAAAGGGTTAGTATCTAAAATTTATAAAGAACTTACGAAACTCAAGACCCAAACAACAAATAATCCAGTGAAGAAATGGGTAAAAGACGTGAATAGACACTCCTCCAAAGAAGACATCCAGATGGCTAACAGACACATGAAAAAATGCTAAACATCACTCATCATCATGGAAATACAAATTAAAACCACAATGAGATATCATCTCATACCAGTCAGATTGGCTAAAATTAACAACTCAGACAACAACAGATGTTGGAGAGGATGCAGAGAAAGAGGATCTCTTTTGCACTGCTGGTGGGAATGCAGACTGGTACAGCAACTATGGAAAACAGTATGGAGGTTCCTCAAAAAATTAGAAATAGAACTACCCTATGACCCAGTAATTGCACTACTAGGTATTTATCCAAGGGATACAGGTATGCTGTTTCAAAGGGCCACATGCACCCCAATGTTTATAGCAGCTCTATCAACAATAGCCAAAGTATAGAAAGAGTCCAAATGTCCATCAACAGATGTATGGATAAAGAAGATGTGGCACATATATATATAATGAAATATTACTAAACAAAAAGAATGAAATCTTGCCATTTGCAACTATGTAGATGGAACTAGAAGATTATGCTAAACGAAATAAGTCAGTCAGAGAAAGACAAATATCATAAGACTTCACTCATATGAGGACTTTAAGATACAAAACAGATGAACATAAGGAAAGGGAAGTAAAAATAATATAAAAACAAGGAGGGGGACAAAACATAAGAGACTCTTAAATACAGAGAACAAACTGAGGGTTGCTGGAGCGGTTGTGGGTGGAGGGATGGGCTAAATGGGGCAGGGGCATTAGGAAGGACATTTGTTGTGATGAGCCTTAGGTATTTATACATAAGAGATGAATCACTGGCATCTATTCTTGAAATCATTATAACACTATGCTAACTAACTTGGATGTAAATTTAAAAATAAATAAATTTTAAAAATTATGCTATATCCACTCTGTGCTCTATAAATGGAACAACAAAGTCTGGATGAAGGCACACCTGTTTACAATATGGCTTAGTGAATGTTTTAAGCCTACTGTTGAGACCTACTGAAGAAAGTTTCTATTCAAAATATGACTGCTCATTGACAATGTACTTGGTCACTGAAGAGCTCTGATGGAGATGGACAATGAGATAAATTTTGTTTTCATGCCTGCTAACACAGCATCCATTCTGCAGTCAATGGATCAAGGAGTCATTCCAAATTTCAAACCTTATTATTTAAGAGACATATTTAGTAGGACTATAGCTGCCATAGACAATGATTCTGCTGAAGGATCTGGGAAAAGCTAATTGAAAACCTTCTGGGAAGGATTCACCATTCTAGATGCCATTAAGAACGTTTGTGATTCATGGGAAAAAAACAAAATATCAACATTAACAGGAGTTTGGAACAGGAGGGTTGATACCCACCCTCACTGAAGACTTTGAGGGGTGTAAGACTTTAGTGGAGGAAGTAACTACAGATGTGGTGGAAACATTAGGAGAACTAGAATTAGAAGTACAGCCTAAAGATGTGATTGAATGGCTGCAATCTCATGTAAAACTTTCACAGTGGAGGAGTTGCTTCTTATGGATGAGAAAATGGTTTGAGATGGAATCTATTCCTGGTGAAGATGCTGTGAATATTGTTGAAATGACAACAAAAGGTTTATAATATTACATAAATTTAGTCAATAAAGCAGGAGCAGAGTTTGAGAGGATTGACTCCAATTTTGGAAGTAGTTCTATTGTGGATAAAATGCTAGTAAACCACATTGCATGCTACGGAGGGATTGTTCATCAAAGGAGGAGCTGATCAGTGCAGCAAACTTCACTGCTGTCTTATTTTAAGAAATTGCCACAGCCACCCCAAACTCCAGCAACCAACACCCTGATCAGTCACAGCCATCAACATCGAGGCCAGACTCTCCCCCAGGAAAAATATTACAACTTGGTGAAAAGCTCAGATGGTGGTTTGCATTTATAGCAATAAAGTATTTTTTAATTAAGGTATTTACATTATTTTTCAAACATACTACTGCACATTTAATAATTGACTACAGTACAGTGTAAACATAACTTATATGCACTAGAAGGCCAAAAAAATTCATTTAACTTGCTTTATTGCAGAGAGAGAGAGTGTATGTGTGTTTAAATACTCTTGGTTATCTTGTTATGAGGCCAAGTTTGAGATCACTGATCCAGGGCCACATTATCTTTTGTTACCTATATATTGCCTGTAAATATGCCTTTTGCTCTTTTAGCAAAAAGCTAAAAGATCTTCTGCTCTAATCATGCTCACTATGGCAGTGGGGAAGCCTTTTGCCATAGCTCTGTCAAGTTCTATAGAGTTAGTCCTTTGAGACTTATTGGGCCTCAGTTTGCAAGTAATCAGAGCTTATGAAGCAAGTGACTTCCCCAAACTACCTCTACTCTTAGACAAGAGGGATTTCCGTCCTGCACTGATGAAAGCAGGACCTGGGTGGCTAAGCACTTTCTGATTCTTGCCAATCCAGTTGCCTATTTAATATCTCTAACCTTGCTGCAAGACAAGTAGGTCGGGCATTCTCAATGTTATATTGTGCTATGAATAGAAAACAGATTTAGCACTTTAAAATTCTGTAAAACTTCTCTAATTAAGAACCTCAAAAGTTCCAGAAAATATTTTTAGGATATATGTGCTGAAATTCTTTCCTACTCAATAAAGCTGAGATTCTATTAGTCATACCTTCATGAATACATTTTGATAGAGAAAATGAGTTTCCAAAAAGTAGCAAATGAATTTTTACCTGTGATCCCTTAATTTCACGATGGAAAGAGTCTGTGGCTTCTTTGACTAAAGCAGTTAATGCATAATATTCAGGTGAAAAACAATTAGCTTCTTGTTCTATGTCTATATTCATTCCGTCCATATATTGTGCTTTGGCCAACTTAACTTTTTGAGCTATCCAGGATGCTCTGAAAGTAGGATCAATTATATCTTTTAAGGGTATATCTCCTACGGAAGAAATATACATCTTTTGTGCATATGTGCTTTTCATAGTTTAATGGAATTTATTTCACAACACCTTAAAACATCTTATTATCTTGGAATACTAAGCCCCCAATTTAAGTTTTCCAAATAGAGAAATAATATACCAAAATAGAAAGTCATTACTCAATCTCCAAAATAACCATTATGAATAACTAGTAAAATCATTCTCAAATTAGAAGTAGAAATTGTGGACTGACTAGCTAAAAGTCATCAGGCTAATTAGGATTCACATTTTGCTCAAAATCAGAGTGGTTTATTTAATTCTTTAAAAATAACTATCTGTGAAATGAATTAAACAGTATCTGAGATTAATTTTAGGATGATAAAGCACATACCAGATAAACACGAAAAGGGAATTTTTTGGAAAGTCAGGATGACAAGAAATGCAAGTAAGCTTACCAATTGGCTGGACACATCTAGTGAAAAACTGTTACCCACCTTTTAGCACTACTCTGGCTCCATGTGAATGAGCATAGCACATAAGTTCTGAATCATATTTTCCAAAAATTACCACAGTTGTAATCTGTGACCAGTCATAAAATTTCCAAGTTTTATATCCAACATCAAACACAAAGACCTGCCAAAACAACAAAGATAAGCATCATTGCTTAAATCAAAGAGATTACAATGCTGACCACCCAAAATAACATTAAACACTGGTCATATACCAGGCACTGAGAGTACAACAGTGAACAAGACATAGGTGTCCCAGTATCATTGGTGGCAGGGGAAATTAACCAGGCCTTGAAAGTTGGGCTAGAGAGAAATGTGGAAAGAGCCAAGGCCTAGAGGCAGAGAAAGCATGGTGATTCTGCAACTCAGTATTGAGTATAGCTGACACCTAGGATTTGGAAGGAGACAGCAGTAAAGAACCAAAGAGATCTAGGCAGGGTTAAGTCATGAAAGGCCTTATAAGCCCTCTTGAGAAATTAGCATATTATCCTGAGAGAAAGGGTTTTAAAAGAATGTACACATGTTAAGTATGCATTTACATATGCATTTTAGAAAAATTCCTTAAGCTGAAATGGGAAGAGAGGCTAAAACTGGAAGCAGCACTGCTGACAGGAAAGCTGTTGGAAGAATCCAGGCAAAAGATGAAGGTGACCTCAGTTAAAATTGTGGAGCAGCAGAGATACGCCAGATAAATGAACAGATCTGGAAGATCCTAAGGGCAAAATTAACAGAATTCTGTGATGATTGAATGAGTAAAGTAAAAGAAAGGGAGGTTGATTCATATTGAAGTTTCTGGCTGCAGCAGCTGGAGCCACTGGCTCTATGCAAACACACCAGATAATTGCATTTACTACAAATGGCTTTTGGCGAAACAAACTTCTTAAGAAGTCCTCAAGTTAAGTTCTAAGGTGGTGGATGTTATGCTTCACCAGTATTTTCCCTTCACAGATAATTCTAGAAGCACAGAAGTCTCACTGATAATTTTATTACAAATAAAGTTTTAATTCACTGATTTAACAAATGTTTATTGAATTCCAATAAGGTATGGGGGATGCACCTCGCTAGACATTGGTGACAGAAGTTAAAGAAACCAGGTCCTTTAGCTGTTCAATTACAATCGTGTCAAGGGCTGCATGGAAATGCAAGAGGCCATGACACCATATGAAGGGGGCCTGCTACCCTGGTAGGGCAGGGTAGAGCTACACACTTTGGGGGAAAACTGAAATCTGGGTAATGATTTGGACACGATGGAAGGTTACCTATGAACAAAAAAAGAGCGTTCTCAGGAGAGAACCAAAAGATCAATGTGGCAAGATCAAGTAGGGCTTTGTAGATACTCAGAATTTTGTATTTTACTCTGAGATGTAATGGGAAGCCATTAGAGTGTTTAAGCAGGGGAGGGACATAAAATTTGCATTAATATATGAGAAAGAGGGAGAGATCAAAAATCACTGGGCCACTATGAGGAGAATGGAAGGGGGAGGGGAGATATAATAGTTAAAACAGACATTTCTTAATTTTCTCAATTTAAAAAAATTATTTCATTTCTATTCATTTCTGTTTTCAGAATTATTTCATTTCTGTTATTTCATTCTGTTATTTCATTTCATTTCATTATTTCATTTCTGTTTTCAGAATTAACTATGTATAATCCATTTTTCTCCTAGGTAACTTCCCACTAAAATAAAAATTACAGAATGTGAAATTGGAATGGCCCTTATTTTTTGGAGTTTTTAGATGCATATTTACATCACAATCCTTATCCCCTATTTTAATTCCAATAATTAAGATTGAATTTGTTTTTAAAAATACTGAAAGCTTGTGACATAATACAAATCCTAAAAATATAGCTGGATGAATCAACTGAAAGTATAAGGGAAAAAAGAGCAATGTAGTCTGTGTTTGAAGAATATAGGTCAGTAAAGAAAAAAACCATGAACTTACAAATGAACAAAATCTTTCTTCTTTGCATAATTGATTTTCCAAATGCCCACATACACTGCCCAATCCATGAAGAGGTATTGGGCGCTACAGGAAGTCTTTCATATGTTAGGTTTCCACACTGAGTAGGTTCTTTATAAACACTTTATCACCTTTACTTACCTTAAGCAATGTACATATGCCTTTTTACTGGCATTTAAATGCCTTGCCTCAAAATCTGTTAGATTAAGAACTGGAAATTGTCCCTATCTTTACAATAGGGTTGCTCTTTACACTGTTAGCCATAAAAATAAAAACTACCAGTTATTTTACCAGCAAAAAACTGCGTTTAGCTGGGACAAGCAAGCTATGGCAACAGCACTGGTAAATCTGCAGAACAAAGGAGAAGAATGCTCTTTTATAGAGGAAAGGAGGAAAGTGAGAAGGCTATTATAAACACAAAGTCAATCAGAATATACTGGAAGCTTGAAGTATGGTGGCGTTTGGTTGGCTGAGTTATGACAGTCTAATTGCTTGGGCATTAATGGGGCAGGAGGAAATCCTTTCTTCTTGCTAAGATACTAAAGTAGTATCCATGTGCAGGGTACCTCTGCTCTTCCCCATTGGGTCTTCAATCGATGACAGGTAGGACATCAGAGCTCCCTCTGCCAGTCTCCCAACTCCAGTCTAAATGAGGTTTCTTTTTATTAATTTTCACACTTCCCACTTTTGATCAAGATCCTTTTTTGGAAGCATCACTGATCAAGAGGCAAGTTTTCCACATTTAGTGATTTTGTCCCTAATACCTGGAAGGATCTTCCCTGATTGTCACAGCCTGTATTAGAGGGAAAATACTGCTATAGTTGGAAAGCACTTCAGGCCACATTTGAGTAACAAGAAAGATTAGGAGAGAGAAACTCAGGTATTCCCACCTAAAGTCTGTATCCATTCAAGGTCCTTACTACTGGAAATAATCTCGAAGAGTTGAGCCAGCATCACATTACTGGATACAACATTTTTTTTTAAGTCCAACAGGCCACAAAGTATGAAATTTAATTATACAAAGAGGAAGTAACATAACAACTCCAAATTGTATAATGATTCTAAACCAGGACACTAGGTCTAGAAGTAGCCACAGAAATATTTACTGACACTTATTCCAATTTAGGGGAGAAAGGTTCTTCCTATGTAGGCAGAGGTGGAGTCATGTATGCCTCCTGGAAGGCTCCACTTAAAGAAACCATGAAAATAGGAGCACCTAGGTGGCTGAGTTAAGCATCTGACTTTGGCTCAGGTCACGATCTCACAGTTTGGGGTTCAAGTTTCACATTGGGCTCTGCACTGACAGTGGAGAGCCCACTTTGGGTCCTCTGTTTCCCTCTCTCTCTGCCCCTTCCCCCTCAAAAATAAACATTTTTTTAAAAACTAAAAAAAAAGAAACCATGAAAACAGAATCATAAATACTGCAAGCCCACAGTAAAGGAATTAACTGAGGCATCTTGAGAAGTTACAGTGTAGGTGTAAACTTGAAGCAAGGGCTGACGAATTTTTCGTAAAACAGCACAACTTGAAAGATGTTTTAAAATAGTATTCTTATCTCAAAAGACTGTTTGGAACCAAATGTGTTACTGAAAATACAGGTTGGGGGCGCCTGGGTGGCTTAGTCTGTTAAGCATCCAACTTGATTTTGTTTCAGGTCATGATCTCATGGTTCATGAGCTTGAGCCCAGCATCAGGTTCTGTTTGAGATTCTCTTTCCCCCCTCTCTCGGCCCCTCCCTTGCTTATGCTATCTCCCTCAAGATAAATAAATAAGCAAAGAAAGAAAGAAAGAAAGAGAGAGAGAGAGAGAGAGAGAGAGAAAGAAAGAAAGAAAGAAAGAAAGAAAGAAAGAAAGAAAGAAAGAAAGAAAGAAAGAAAGAAAAGAAGAGAAAAAAAAGAAAAGAAAAGAAAGGAAAAAGAAAAGAAAAAAGAATCTGTAAGGCTGCAAACTCAGAAACCATGAATCTGGACAAGAATCCAATGTCAGTTAATAGTTCAGATGAAACTGTGAATTCTGAACTTCCTACCTTTCAAAAATAAAGTGAAAAAGTAGCTTGTCCCAGGAGCATGATAAGGCTCTTTCCAAAAAGCTATAATCAAAAGAAGAGGGTTCCCCCTTCCACAAGGGCTTGGGAAATACAGATGAGGTATTGTCTTCCCACAAAAAAAGAAGACACAACGGTGAGAAAAAGGTATACAGGCCTGGTCCAGACATCTTGGGAAAGCTGTCTTGTCAGATGCCATCCGCTTTAATTCCAGGAAATCTTAACTTTCACGTCATTAGATGTATGCGGGTCCGGTCATGGTTTGGTGCTTTCTTTAGATATGTCATGTGAATCTATTCCCTGGAGTTTTGTGGCATAAGGCTTGGTTTGCAGTTCCTGATAAGGAAGGGCCTTTCCAATGAGGTAGAAGACTCTCTATGGAGGTGGGGTTTTTTTGTTTTTTGTTTTTTTCCCAACAAAATCTCCAGGTTGCAAGATGTGATGATGTTTCAGGTCACCTTGTCCTAAGGGTGCATGGTAAGAAGATTGCTCTACCTAAGTATGGTTATTTTTGAACCCAGAAGATGACCTAAAGACTGGAAGAACAGACTCCATAACCAAATGTAAAGAAGAGGCCACATCAAGGAGGTTAGGAAGCACTGATGTGGTCAGGAGCCAAACTGACCCACGGGACTGTCCATGAGAGGGAGGGATGCCGCAGGTCTGGGTATCAGGGTGGGGAGTAGACCCCACAACAGGCACAAAGGACCCACACTGGGAAGACAAATGCCCACAAACATTTGGCTTTGAAAACGGGAGGGTTGAATTTCCGGAGTTCTTACAATCAAAGAGGCTTAACACTTTGAACTTAAAAAATCAGCTGGCTTGGCTCTGAGAGCCAGAAGGCCATAGGAAACTGTCCCTTAAAGAGACAGCACAACAAACAGCCCCACTGAGATCCAGCATAGAGCAGCAACTTGAAAAATTCCAGGGGTATACAGGAAGGAGATTTATTTAATAATCTCAAGAGTGTGTGCTGGAAGGGCAGAGATCTTTGGGAGACTTCAACAAAAGAGCTGGCCTGCACCATTTCCCTCCCCCTGCCTAAATACACAGACACTGGCAGAAAACAATGCAGCAGGAACACTCTCCACCTAGCTTGCTAAAAGCATGCCCCACCCCCACGTGTCTCTGTAGATCTGTCCCCTCCAAATTGGCTGGCCTCAGAAGTTTTCCTGGATGGCTGCAGATCCTCTCCCACTCTGGACCAGCACAGGCCTTGCTGGCACAACACACCCCTGCCCCCACGTTCTCCTGTAGACCAGACCCCCCAGTACATATAGCCTTACTCAGAGCCCATCCAAAGTAGTGCCACAAACCTGGCAGTGTGCAAGCACCCCCCACAGAGGCCAGCACCACTCCAAAGTGACTCCTGCCCTGGGGAGAGAGGAACATAACTTCACAGACCAGCACAACCACGGCCCAGCAGTGGGCTAGGGACAGACATCTGGTTGCCCCACCCACCAAAGAAAACTTCTCAAGGGACAACACAGGGCAAGTACCCTGTAGTTCCATGCTACTGCATCCCTGACAAACACCTGGTCAAACTCAACTCAAGCCAAAGGCAGCCCCAGTCTGGCGCACTAACAACACAGGGACTAAGTCCTTCCCACAACAGGCAAAAAAGAGCCATTGCAGATGACTGGACTGAAGGCAAACATGGCTCAGCCACAATAGTAGGGTGCATGCAACACACATAGGAGAGAAGTGCCAGGTTCTGGTGAACAAAGGATGTTGCACTGCAGGGCACTACAGAACCTCTTATTCATAAGCCCACTACTTCCAAGAGCAAAAGACATAGCTGAATTTCCTAACACATAGAAACAGACACAAAGAGTTAGTCAAAATGAAGACAGAGAAGAATGTATCCCAAATGAAAGAACAGGACAAAACCACAAGAGAGCTAACTGAAACAGAGATAAGTAACATGCCTGATAGAGAATTTAAAGTAACAGTCATAAAGATATTCATTGGACTTGGGAAACAAGTGGAGGGACCTTCATGAGACCCTCAACAAAGGGACAGAAAACATAAAAAGGAACCAATCAGACATGAAGAACTCAATAACAGAAATTAAAAAGCACACTGGAGGGAATAAATAGTAAACCAGAGGAAACAGAAGACTGGATCAGCAACCTGGAGGACAGAGTAATGGAAAGCATTCAAGCTGACCAGGAGGCGAAAGAAAGAAAGAAAGAAAGAAAGAAAGAAAGAAAGAAAGAAAGAAAGAAAGAAAGAAAGAAAGAAAAAGGAAAATCAACAATATCATCAAGCATAATAACATTCACATTATAGGGATCCCAGGAGGAACAGAAAATGTATTTGAAGAAATACTAGCTGAAAACTTCCTGAATCTGGGGAAAGAAACAGATATCCAAATGCAGGAGGCACAGAGGGTCCCCCAAAAAAACCAACCCAGGGAGGTCCACATCAAGACACCTAGTAATTAAAATGGCAAGAAGTAATGATCAGAGAATTTTTAAAACAGCAAGAGAAAACAGTTACATACACAAGAAATCCCATAAGGTTATCAGCTAATTTTTCAGCAGAAACTTTGCAGGCTGGCCAGAAGGGAGTGGCATGATACATTCAAAGTGATGAAAGAGACAAATCTGCAACCAAGAATATCCTATCAAACAGGCCTATTATTTAGAATAGAAGGAGAGTTTCCCAAACAAAGGTTAAAGCTAAAGGAATTCATCACCACTAACCCAGCACCACAGGAAATGTTAAAGGGAACTCTGAGTGGAAAGGAAAGACCATAGGGAAGAGCAAGGAAAGCAGGAAGCCATGCACCCCAATGTTTATAGCAGAACTATCAACAATAGCCAAATTATGGAAAGAGCCCAAATGCCCATTGACTGATGAATAGATAAAGAAAATGTAGTATATAAATACAACAGAATATCACTCAGTGATCAAAAGAATGAAATCTTGCTTGCCATTTGCAACAACATGGATGGAACTAGAGTGTATTATCCTAAGCAAAATAAGTCAGTCATAAAAAGATAAATGTCATATGTTTTCACTCATGTGGAATTTAAGAAACAAAACAGATGAACACAGGGAAAGGGAAGGAAAAATAAGATAAAAATAGAAAGGGAGGCAAACCATAAGAGACTCTTAAATACAGAGAACAAACAGGGTTGCTGGAGGGGGATGGGCTAAATGGGTAATGGGCATTAAGGAGGACACTTGTTGGGATAAGCACTGGGTGTCATACTTAAGTGATGACTCACTAAATTCTACTCCTGAAACTATTATTACACTATTATTAACTAACTTAGATTTAAATAAAATTTAAAAATTAAAAAAAAATTAAAAGGCAGGAAGCACAAAAGCAGTGAAATTAAGTGTATCTATAAAAATCAGTCAAGGGATTCACAAACTAACAGGATGTAAAGTATGACACCATATACCTAAAACATGGAGGTGAGAGGAGTAAAAATTTAGTGCTTTCAGAATGGATTCAAACTTCAGTGACTATCCACTTAAAATAGATTGCTATATGCCTAAGAATGTTATAAATAAACCTAATGGTAACCAGATCAACCAAATAAAAAACCAGAAACATACAAAAAATAAAGAGAAAGGAATCCAAGTATATCATTAAAGAAAGCCAGAAAACTGGGGGAAGACAGTAAAAGAAAAAAGGAACAGAGAAAAACTACATAGGAACAGGGTAAAACAAGTAACAAAATGGCATTAAGGACATACAGATCAATAATTACATTGAATGTAAATGGACTTAAGGCTCCAATCAAAAGATATAGGGTGACAGAGACACATTTTAGACCTAAAGACATGCAGATTGAAAGTGAAGGGATTGAAAAGCATTTATCATGAAAATGGAAGAGAAAAGAAAGCTGACGTAACAATACTTATATCAGACAAAAGACTTTAAAAAAAAAGACTGTAACAAGAGACAAAGAAGACACTATATAATAATAAAAGGGACAATCCAACAAGAAGATATAACAAATATAAACATTTATGCACCCAACAAGAGAGCACCCAAATACATAAAGCAGTAAATAACATAAAGGAAGTAATCAATAGTAATGCAATAATAGGCGGGGACTTTAATACCCTACTTACATCAATGGATAGATTATCTAAACAGAATCAATAAGGGAACAGTGGCTTTGAGTGACACACTGGACCAGACAGATCTAATAGATATACTCAGAATTCCATTCTCAAACAGCAGAATACACATCCTTTTCAAGTGCACATGGAACATTGTCTCGGATAGATCACAGGTAAGACCACAAAACAAATCTCAATAAATTAAAAAAGATAGAAGTCATACCATGCATCTTTTCTGAATAGAATGCTATGAAACTAGAAATCAGCCACAAGAAAACATCTGGAAAGACCACAAATACATGGAAATTAAACAACATACTACCAAACAATTAAAGGGCCAACCAAGAAATTATAGAGAAAATTTAAAAATTCATAGAGACAAATGAAAATGAAAATACAACCATCCAAAATCTTTGGGATATAGCAAAAGCTATTCTCAGAAAGAGGGGGTCTGGGTGGCTCAGTCAGTTAAGCATCTAACTTTGACTCAGGTCATGGTCTCATGGTTCATGAGTTCCAGCCCCACATCCAGCTCTGTGCTGACAGCTCAGAGCCTGAAGCCTGCTTCAGATTCTGTGTCTCCCTCTCTCTCTGCCCCTCCCCTGGTCACACACTCTCTCTCTCTCTCTCTCTCATTCTCTCTAAAATAAACAAACATTTAAAAAAAATGGGGGGAGGGTGTCTGGGTGGCTCAGTTGGTTAAGCATCCTACTTCGGCTCAGGTCATGATCTCACAGTTCCTGGTTCAAGCTCCCTATCAGGCTCTGTACTAACAGCTCAGAGTCTAGAGCCTGCTGCAGATCCTGTATTTCCCTTTCTCTCTGCTCTTCCCTTGCTTTCACTCTCTCTCTCAAAAATACCTAAACATTAAAAAAATTTTTTTTAATTTTTTTTTAAAAGAACAAAAATCTCAAACAACCTAACTTTACACCTAAAGGAGCTAGGAAAAGAAGAACAAACAAAACCCAAAACCAGTAGAAGGAAGAAAATAATAAAGATTAGAAATACGTGAAATGGAAACTAAAAAACAATAGAACAGATCAATGAAATTAAGAGCCAGTTCTTTGAAAAGATCAACAAAATTAACAAACTTTAACCAGAACTATCAAAGGAAGGAAGGAAGGAAGGAAGGAAGGAAGGAAGGAAGGAAGGAAGGAAGGAAAAGAAAGAAAGAAAGAAAGAAAGAAAGAAAGAAAGAAAGAAAGAAAGAAAAAGAGAGGACACCAAGTCAGAAATGAAAGAGGAGAAATAACAACCAATATCACAGAAATATGAAGGATTATGAGAATATTATGAAAACTTATATGCCAACAAATTGGAAAACCTAGAAGAAATGATTAAATTCCTAGAAACCTATACCTTCCTGAAATGGAACCAAGAAGATAATAGAAAATTCGAACAGTCTAATCACTAACAATGAACATGAATCAGTAATCAAAAAATGCCCAACAAACAAAAATCCAGGACCAGATGGCTTCACAGGTAAATTCTACCAAACATTTAAAAAACAGTTAATAGGGGTGCCTGGGTGGCGCAGTCGGTTAAGCGTCCGACTTCAGCCAGGTCACGATCTCGCGGTCTGTGAGTTCGAGCCCCGCGTCAGGCTCTGGGCTGATGGCTCAGAGCCTGGAGCCTGTTTCCGATTCTGTGTCTCCCTCTCTCTCTGCCCCTCCCCCGTTCATGCTCTGTCTCTCTCTGTCCCAAAAAAATAAATAAACGTTGAAAAAAAAAATTAAAAAAAATAAATAAATAAAAAAATAAAATAAAATAAAAAACAGTTAATATTGGGGCGCCTGGGTGGCGCGGTCGGTTAAGCGTCCGACTTCAGCCAGGTCACGATCTCGAGGTCCATGAGTTCGAGCCCCGCGTCGGGCTCTGGGCTGATGGCTCAGAGCCTGGAGCCTGTTTCCGATTCTGTGTCTCCCTCTCTCTCTGCCCCTCCCCCGTTCATGCTCTGTCTCTCTCTGTCCCAAAAATAAATAAACGTTGAAAAAAAAATTTAAAAAAAAACAGTTAATATCTAGTCTTCTCTAACTACTCCAAATAATAGAAGAGGAAGGAAAGCTTTCAAATTCATTCAATAAGGCCAACATTACCTGGATACCAAAACCAGGCAGACACTACCAAAAGAGAGGGAGAGAGAGAGAATGAACTACAGGCCAATATGTCTGATGAACAGACATAAAAAATCCTCAACAAAATATTAGCAAACTGAATCCAACAATACATTAAAAAAATTCATTCCTCACGATCAAGTGGGATTTATTCCTGGAATGGAAGTATGGTTCAATATTCACAAATCAATCATTGTGATACATCACATCAGCAAGAGAAAGGATAAAAACATATGATCATTTCAGTAGATGCAGAAAATGCATTTGACAAAGTACAACATCCATTCAACTGTCAACAAAGTAGATTTAGAAGGAAAGTACCTCAACATAATAAAGGCTATATAAGAAAAATTCACAACTAACATCATATTCAATGGTGAAAAACTGAGAGCTTTCCCCCTAAGATCAGGAACAAGACCAGGGTGTCTATTCTCACCACTTTTAGTCAACATAGTACTGGAAGTCCTAGCCACAGCCATCAGACAAGGAAGAGAAATATAAGGCACCCAAATTGGTAATAAAGAAGTAAAACTGTCACTACTTATAGATAACATGATACTAAATATAAGAAAACCCTAAAAACTTCACCAAAAAACCTGCTATAACTGATAAATGAATTCAGTAAGATCATAGGCTATAAAATCAACATAGAGAAACTACATTTCTCTAACACTGTAACATTAGTGTTACATGTAAATGTAACATTAGTGTTACATTTCTAACACTAATAATAAAGTAGCAAAAAGAGAAATTAAGAAAACAATCCCATTTACAAGTGCACCAAAAATAATAAAATACTTAGGAACAAACATCCAAGGAGGTGAAAGACCTGTACTCTGAAAACTATAAAACACTGATGAGAGAAACTGAAGACAACAAAAATTGAAAGATATTCCATGATCATGGATTGGAAGGGCCAATATTGTTAAAATGTCCATACTACCCAAAGCAATGTACAGATTTAATGCAATCCCTATCAAAATACCAACAGTATTTTTTCATAAAACTAAGAGAATAATAAAATTTCTCTGGAACCACAAAAGACCTCAAATAGCCAAAGCAATCTTGAAAAAGAAGAACGAAACTGGAGGTATCACAATATCAGATTTCAAGATATACTGCAAAGCCGTAGTAATCAAAACAGAACAGTATGGTATAGCACAAAAAATAGACACATAGATCCATGAAAGAGAATATATAGCCCAGAAATAAACACACAATTATACGGACAATTAATCTTTGACAAAGGAGGCAAGAATATGCAATGGGAAAAAGAGAGTCTCATCAACAAATGGTGTTGAGAAAACTAGATAGCTACATGCAAAAGAATGAAATTGGACCAGTTTCTCAAATCATACAGAAAAATAAACTCAAAAGGTATTAAAGACCTACAAGTGAGACCTGAAACCATAAAAATCCTAGAGGAGAATACAGGCAGTAATTTCTCTGACACTGACCATAGCATCATTTTTCTAGATGTCTCCTGAGCCAAGAAAAAAAAGCAAAAATAAACTATTGGGACTACATCAAAATAAAAAGCTTCTGCACAAGGAAGGAAACAATCAACAAAACTAAAAGGCAGCCTACAGAATGGGAAAAGATATTTGCAGGTGACATATCTGATAAAGAGTTAGTATCCAAAATACATAAAGAACTTACACAGCTCAACGTAAATCCCAAATGATCCAATTAAAAAATGGGCAGAAGACATGAACAGACATTTCTTCAAAGACAACATTGGGATGGCCAACATACACATGAAAAGATGCTCAACATCACTAATCATCAGGGAAATACAAAGCAAAACCATAAAGAGATATCACCTCACATTTGTCAGAATAGCTAAGAAACAACAAGTGTTGGTGAGGTGGTGTAGGAAAAGGAAGCTTCATGCACTCTTAGTGGAAATGCAGCCACTGTTAAAAAACAGTATGGAGGTTCCTCAAAAAATTAAAAATAGAGCTACTATAAGATCCAATAACTTCACTACTGGGTATTTACCCAAATAATATGAAAACATCAATTTGCAAAGATATGTGCATGCTTAACATTTATTACAGCATTATCTACAATAGCCAAATTACGGAAGAAGCCCAAGCGTCCATCAATAGATAAAGAAGACGTGGTGTGGGGGGTGGGGGGCACCTGGGTGGCTCAGTCAGTTGAGCATCTGACTCAGTTTCAGCTCAGGTCATGATCTCAGAGTTTGTGGGACTGAGCCCAGTGTCAGGCCTTGCACTGACAGCATGGACCCTGCTTGGGATTCCCTTTCTTCTTCTCTCTTTGCCCCTCCCCTGTTCATGCTCGTGTGCGCTCTCTCTTTCTCTCTCAAAATAAATAAACTTAAAAAAAAAAAGATGTGTGTACACACACACACACCACACACAGTGGAATATTACTCAGCCATCAGAAAGAATGATATATTGCCATTTGTGACAACATGGAAGGATCTAAAGGGTATAATGCTGCCTTTCAGCCAGAACAACCATCTTCCAGTAATTCACCAAAATGACCAACACAAAGGGAAAAAGGAGAGGTGCATGCTATATGTTCTTTAGACCTTTTGGAAAACATGGCGTTGTTCCCTCAGCCACATACGTAGGAATCTACAAGAAAGGTGATATTGTGGACATCAAGGGAATGGGCACTGTTCAAAAAAGAACACCCCACAAACGTTACCATGGCAAAACTGGAAGAGTCTACAGTTAGCCAGCATGTTATTGGCATTTTTGTAAACGAGGGCAAGATTCTTACCAAGAGAATTAATGCATGTAGTGAGCATATTAAGCACTCAAAGAGCTGAGATAGCTTCCTACAGTGTGTGAAGGAAAATGATCAGAAAAAGAAGGAAGCCAAAGGTACTTGGGTTCAACTGATGAAAGCCACCAGCCTGCCCCACCCAGAGAAGCATACTTTGTGAGAACCAATGGAAAGGAGCTTGAGCTCCATTGAGCTCCAAAGGAGCCCATTGCCTATGAATTTAAAAAAGGGTATAATGCTCAGTGAAATAAATCAGAGAAAGACAAATACCATATGATTTTACTCATATGTGGAATTTAAGAAACAAAGGAAAAAAAGAGAAAACAGAAAAACCCTGTTAAATATAGAGAACTGATGGTTACCTGAGGGGAGGGGGATTGGAGGACGGGTAAAATAGGTGAAGGGGATTAAGAGTACACTTATGATGAGCACTGAGTAATGTATAGGACTGTTGACTCACTGTATTGTACAACTGAAATTAATAAACACTATATGCTAATCATACTGGAATTAATTTTTTTTAAAAAACAACAAAGTATGGTTATCTTTAACAGAAGCAATTAGGCTTTTACAATACTGAAGTGGATTTCCTTTTATTAACTGTGGATCAGAGGAGGCAGGGGCTAAGTGCACTGGGTATTCTGTGCTATTACAAAGGGTGAGACCCTCAGAGTTCCAGTGTGGGTGGATCCGAGATTTAGAAGAACCAACAGCAGTGCTTTAGGCCAAGGTATTTGGAGGATCTCTATAAATTTTGAGAGGTGGGTCTAAATAGTGCTGTTTGAAGATGGTATGCACAATGGAAGTGTTGTAAAACCAGCCAAACCACACAGAATTAAAACACATCCGTAAAATAGTAAAACAGTAAAACAGGTTCCCTGATCACTATGAAGTTTGAGAGGGGTTCCCCAGGTATAATCTTTTCAAACAGAAGCATTAGCCTGTCTATAAGAGAAAGCTTCGGTCCAGTGAGAAAACATACAAACCATTACTAAAACACATTTAGCCATGAGAGGGAAGGTTGTATAAAATCCATTTGTAGGAATAGGTTTCTCTAGATAGTAGGCACTTTGGACAGCCTCATTAACTTTTCTTTACCAAAATTGGTTCATAAATGCCATCCTCTGTCAGCATGGTTCAATGCATGTACAGCAGGAAATACGGGAAATTTTAGAATTTCTGGTAAGGCCAGATTGTTATTTGGTTCAAACCAGGGTTCTATTTTTATGCAGCCAACAATTATTATTATGGAGCCAATATTGTTTTTCCCTCTCTAGGGCCAGCTATTAGGCATCTCTTACCAATTTTTCCAAAATTATCATTTGGGAGAACAGCCCGTTGAGCTGTGGCAGAGGTTTGGCTATTGATTTCCTTGAGAGTAGCAATTTTGGCAGAAATATCAGTGAGTTGGATTACTTTGGCCTACAGGGAGTGAGTCTGGAATGCCCAGGAACCTTAAGAGTCAGGTGGGTCGACAAAAATATGGCATCTAATACATTTTGGACATAGGAGCTATTTTAAATTCTATTTCCATTGGAAGTAAGGACAACCCATTGTTTCCATAATATTCCAAAGTCATACCAACTAACAGTATAAATGCTTGTGGTTTTACCCTTGGCTACAGTATAAATTCAAGTAAAGCCATAGGGGTCAGCGTGTTGCGCTGAAGTATACAAAATATAAAGGTGCTGCTTCAAGGACTTCAAAAGGAGTTGCACTAGGATATTCAGTATCATACTCATCATGTTTATCCTTTAGGTAAGAACCATCAGTCAGTAAACCATGAAAAACCTGCACTCACAGCAGTTTCATATAAATTGCCACAGGGATTCAAAGGTAATCTGTCAGCACCAAGCAGTCATGAGGGGTTTCGCCTGGATGCAAATGTAGTCCTTATTCTCAGATCAGGTGCCTCAATGATCAAACCTGAGTTTGAGCAAACTGCAGTTTTTCTTTGTAGACTAAGTCCTTTGAAGTCCAAAAGTTTGAGGGGCCTCTGGGCGGCTCAGTCGGTTAAGCCGCCAACTTCAGCTCAGCTCATGATCTCACCGTCTGTGAGTTTGAGCCCCACATCTGGTTCTGTGCTGACCGCTCAGAGCCTGGAGCCTGCTTTGGATTCTGTGTCTCCCTCTCTCTCCCTGCCCCTCCCCCACTCATTCTCTGTTTCTCTCACTCTCAAAAATAAACAAACATTAAAAATAAAAATAAAAAAATTTAAAAAGGGGCGGCGCCTGCGTGGGTCAGTCGGTTGAGCGTCCGACTTTGGCTCAGGTCATGATCTCACAGCTCGTGGGTTCGAGTCCTGCGTCGTCCTCTGTGCTGACAGCTTGGAGCCTGAAGCCTGCTTTGAATTCTGTGTCTCCCTCTCTCTCTGTCCCTAACCCACTTGCATTGTGACTTTGTCTCTCTCAAAAATAAATAATAAACATTAAAAATTAAAAAAGTTTGAACAGGTATATTCTTCCTGTGAAGAAGTTTGAAAAGAGGAGCAGAAAAGCAAATTGTCTACATATTCTAACAGGATAGAGTCTGCATAAAACTTTATCACATCCAAATCAGCTTTTAAGTTTCATGAAAAGTAAAAAGGACTGTTCAAGAAACGCTGGGGCATCACTGTTCAGGTATATTTCCCTTCTTTCCAAGTAAAAGCCAAAAGATATTGGCTATCCTCACCAGCTGGAGTACTAAAAACATGCCGCATAGATCAATTACTCACTTAAGAATTTGCTATCAGTGGGAATTGATGTTAGTGGCATGTGGGTGTTAGAAGCCACAGGGTGCCAAGGAATAACAAGGTTATTTATTGCTGGCAGGTCCTAGACAAACCTCCATCCTCAGACGTTGGGTTTTCTCATAGGTAAAGAGGGGTATTACAGGCCAAGAGCAGGATAAGGAAGCCCCAAGCCTTGTAATATCCTATAATGGGCTTGATGTCTCCTTGAGAGGCTTATTTATAGGGTGTTAATTATACGAGAGGGTTTAAGAGATCTATTTGAATCTTGATGGGAGGTTCACTGTGCATCTTGCCGATGTCAATTGAGGCTTTTGCCCATAAAAAGGAGGGTAGCTCAGCCAATAGAAGCTAATTTAATTTCCCTGATTGGCTTTTATTACTATCGTCAAATTCAAGAATTATTTCCCCCTTTTGGGAAATATTTTGGCATGATACTTATCTAAGAAATCTCAGCCCAATAAATGCATAGGGGTGGAATAACTAAGGAGAAAAAGGGTATGTCTCCAAGGGCCTAGACAAAAGGGAAAAGGTTCAGAAATAGGATCCTGTTGAGGTTTTTTAGAGATACCCACTATTTTAACTGTTTTAGTGCTCAAAGGCACTGCTTTGTAGCAATAGGGTTAAACCCTGAGAGTGTAGCTCTGGGGTCAATAAGAACAGAGAGATTTTCATTTCCAGTCTGGGCAGTGGTTTCTCTGAAGCCAATTAAGAGGGAGGATTGAGGGGCGCCTGGGTGGCGCAGTTGGTTAAGCGTCCGACTTCAGCCAGGTCACGATCTCGCGGTCCGTGAGTTCGAGCCCCGCGTCGGGCTCTGGGCTGATGGCTCAGAGCCTGGAGCCTGTTTCCGATTCTGTGTCTCCCTCTCTCTCTGCCTCTCCCCCGTTCATGCTCTGTCTCTCTCTGTCCCAAAAATAAATAAACGTTGAAAAAAAAAATTTAAAAAAAAAAAAAAAAGAGGGAGGATTGAGAAGAGCCCCTATAATTCCTTGGAGCTCTGTCACTGGGAATTAAGAGGACATTGGAAAGACCAACTGGAAGGCTGAAGGTACCTGCAACACTTAAATTCATAAGAATCTTTTTTCCCCAATGTCCTGGCTCTCTGCAGTAACAACAGAAACTAAGGGGTTTTTGTTTGTTTGTTTGTTTTTTCATTTTGTTTAGGGGGCTTCATTTGCTGGAGTTGAAAATTGAGAATTTTAGCAGTCTTTTAGGTGATTCATCTAATTCACTCGATGTGAGCGAGCAGATTTGCCAAATTAACTAAATCTGTAATGGTGAGTTTCCTGTTTCATCCTGATCCTTTTAACTAAAAGAGAAAGATCCCAGGTAAGCCCACTAATAAACAGAACTAAATGCTACCCAGGTAGACTCAACATCTAAAGAAAGAGGAAAAAATTCTTAAAATACAATTTGGAGTTGATTGTAAATAGTCATGAACAGGTTCATCAGGCTTCTGTGTGGAAGCCTGAATCTTGTTTCAATTAGCAGGTTTAACAAAAGCTACCCTAATTGCTCGGTAGAGATTTCCAGTGAGTGTTCTACCCTCTTGCCAAAAGTTAGGGGTTTCTCTAAATCACCTTCAGGATGTTACCTCGGGGCTAGTTTCATCCAATCTTTGGCCTGGTCCTCACCACCAAGCAGGTGAACTAATTAATATAAATCTGAGAAATGAAGTTAAGTCTGAAAAACGATGCTAAATTCTTCAGCAAATTTATGGGGGTCGCCACTCACTTTAGGAAACTTCATGACTCACACACAATTCGGTCTTAGTCCAGGGAAAATAAGAAACTTGGGTTTTATTTAGATCCTCAAAAGACTTAACTTTAAAGAGGAAGGTTTTAACAGGCTCAGGAGAGGAAGGAGGGGAGAGAGATTCCTGTCTGCAAAGAGGGAGGGGAAAGGGGCCTCAGAAGCCATTTTGATTCCTTTCAATTGTTGGTTTGCCTCAGTTAGATTAGAAATAGTATCTTGCAAAGAGGCAAACTTAGAATCCTGAAAACATCTGGGAGCCTCAGGGTACAATTTAATATAAGCATTCCATTCAGTTTTTTGCTTTGTTTTAGAGCCTCAGCTTTCTTTTTTTTTTTTTAATTTTTTTTTTCAACGTTTATTTATTTTTGGGACAGAGAGAGACAGAGCATGAACGGGGGAGGGGCAGAGAGAGAGGGAGACACAGAATTGGAAACAGGCTCCAGGCTCTGAGCCATCAGCCCAGAGCCCGACGCGGGGCTCGAACTCACGGACCGCGAGATCGTGACCTGGCTGAAGTCGGACGCTTAACCGACTGCGCCACCCAGGCGCCCCTAGAGCCTCAGCTTTCTAATTTAATTTTGAGTAAAACAAGTTTGGGGAGATCGAAATTCCCCAGAACAGCCATTGATGTTCTAAATTTTGGTTAAGTCAGTCCATTTAGTTATAAATGCGTGCAGGGAGGGACCATTGTTTTAAAACAAAACCAGCCAGAGTCGGGGGGGGGGGGGGGGGGGGGGGGGGGGGGGGGGGGGGGGGGGGGGGGAACCCTCAAAGCATTCTGATGACTGGAATCCCATTTCATGGAGGTTTTTCTCTAGAGCAAAGAGAAAAATTTCTAAACAGCAGTTTTAATAGATACAGCCTGGTTCCAAAAGGAATCAAACCAAAGGCCAGCACAGTTCCAGTAGAAACAGTCCGGTTCCAAGCAGGAGTCCCAGCAAAGGCCAAATGAGTATTCTCATACAAAGAAAAAGGAAAAAAAAAAAGAGAGAGAGAGAGACAAACAAACAAACAAAACCCAAGGCCTTAAAACAAATCCCAAATAATGCCTGGAGAATTCAAACACAAAGCACGGAGCTCAAAATCCAGGATAAAACTTACCCTCAAACCCCAGGGTGGGCGAGAAAGCAGTGAACCCAGGCTCTCTGAGCACCAGCACCCATTTGCTCACCACCTTCAGAGCTGTTGGGGGTCTTCTCTAGATCCCACTTCTGCTCACTAAGTAATATTAACCTTGAAAATAAAACTGCCAGCTATTTTACCAGCAAAAAAAAAAAAAAAAAAAAAAAAAAGTGTTTTTTCGGGAATAGCAGAGAATTGCAAACCAGGACAAACAGGCTACCGCAAAACCATAGGCAGATCCACAGAACAAAGCAGAAAAAAAGTACTCTTTTATGGAGGAAAAGGAGAAGTTAGGAAGGCTGTTAAAAACACTCAATCGGAGTAAACTAGGAGTCTGAAGTATAGTGATTGGCTAAGTTGTAACGACGTCTCATTGGCTGGGCTGTTGCCAGGGGGGGAAGAAAGCCTTTCTTCCCCCTGCTAGGGTAGTAGAGTGGTATCCACAGGCGAGGTGCCCCAGCTCTCCTCGTTGACAAGGAGTGGTCGAGTGTGAGAGCTCCCCCTCCTTGGCCTCCTGACTCCATTCCGAAGGAGGTTTCCTTCTGATTTTCACAGGACTAAGTCTTTCCTGGTTCAACAGGAGTTGAACCAGGAGTCATCAAACTCTAGGTGTCACGTGGTTTTTCATCCTGCCTGCCAAAGGGTGTTTGGTTACGGTTCCCAAAAGCCTTAGACATTGTTAGGTGGGCGAAAGGAAAAATTAAAGACCGATTTTTACCGCCCTTCTTGGGTTGTTTTGAGGTACCTAACAGAAAGGGCTGGTAGATAGGGAAAAGCAAAGGTAAGCAGAACATCCTGCCTTCCAATGTACTGTTGTAGGGCTGAGATTCTTTCAAACTAAATATTCATTTTCTTGCAAAACGATGGAACGTGCTGCTTGGGAAATACCTCATCATCCTACTTCCTTGCTAGTGTGCCCAGAGTGCCACCCGAAGGGCACAGCAGGGCAATGAAACAAATTTGCATTTGAGGTCAGACCTGGGTTTGAATGCCTGCCTGCCTCTTTCGGGCAGGCACTAACTGTGAGACCTGGGAGGTTACTCAACCTCTCTGAGTTTCCTCATCATCGGCTGAAGGCAGGCCCCTCAGGGAGTGGTCAAGGTGGGTGACTACACCCACACCACCTCTTCTTAGGGCTCAGTTTTGCTTTTCTTACAGGGCCACGAGGACCGGACCTGGAGGGGCAGGGGAGAGGCACTGACCTCGAAGTCAGGGTGGTGGCGGATGGGTTGGCACAACGCTGGATCCTGGCAAGGGCAGCGGGCCCCTGCCCAGAGTGGCAGCACCAGCAGCGGCAGCAGAGCGAGCCCAGGAATGCCACGTGGCCGGCAGGCGAGGAGGCACAGGCGAGAGAGCAGCGGCAGGGCCATGACGGCAGTCACTGCCCGGCAGGAGTACCTTCCTCCAACTGGTGGCTCAGGTCCAGCCTCTCAGCAAGGCGGACCCTGCCTCAGGGCAGAGGTGATGGCGTGGGAGGGGCTGAGCTGTCTGGGCCACTGGGGACATGAAGGTCGGGTGAAGGAGAAAGGCCGCGGTGAACATCTCCCCTGGCAAGCCAGTGCCTCATGCCCCCAGCAGACCTGCTGACTCAATCAAGTAAATATCATCACTCCCTCAAACTCACAGACACCCCCTCAGCACTCTACACCTGTCTTTGTGTCGTGGCCTTTGTACTCCTCGTGCAGTATAAACGTGGAAGCAGTCCCCCAAATGAGAAGCAGGGGGCTTTTAAAGAGATGACTGAGCAACATGGTTGGAATGGTGCGGGTTAGGGAGCTCTCCTGGGGTGCTCTGAAACTGGCCCCCATGCACAGAGGGCGGGGAGAGACCAAAGACAGAGGCAGCCACTCCAGGTTGGTAGGTGGCAGTTTTAACAAAACAGCAAAAGGAACTTACATACGAGGCTCGTCTGGGACAGCAGCAAGACAAATGGATCCCTGTGGCTGCCCTCCACATCTTAAAAAGCTTATCAAGAGGCCCTAACTGGGCTCAGGCACATAATACCGTGCAGATGTTTTTACCACCACATCACCACCTCAAGGTTATGTCCTTGGAGCAGCCTCTGGGAGCAGGAAAGGCAAGCAGAACCTGTATTCCAAGGACAGGGGCGCGGGTGAGGAGCCTCAGAGTGCTCACAGGTCAACGGGCGGGCGGGCATGTCTTTTTGATGACATTCCCCAATGCGCCACCCTCAGTAACAGGCTGTTACAATCTCACATGCCTGAATGGTCAGCAAGGGGTTTCATTAACGTAGAGGTGCCTCTTTTGATGGCTATCTGCTGCATCGGAGGAGGATGCCACAGCAACAATACAGGCACCTGTTAGAGAAAACACAGATTAAGACAATAATTCCCCAAATTAGTGACACCTCTTTCTATTAAGAGCCCTAGGATCCAAGCCATTGATTTATTCAATCTTCTAGCCTGGGGTTGGATCACTCAGGGCATTTTCACCTGTGTCCTCATGTGATTCGATAAAGATCTACATTAGCATACTCATAAGGTATGAGCTCAGAACATTTTGGCTTGATAATGGCACAGGCACCTCCTTGTGAGGTAGTAATAATGTCCAAGGACATCCTATTTCAGAAGATAGTTTTGCTTGGGGTGACTCAGTCAGTTAAGCGTCCAACTTTGGCTCGGGTTATGATCTCACGGTTCGTGAGTTTGAGTCCCGTGTCGGGCTCTGTGCTGACAGCTCAGAGCCTGGAGCCTGCTTCAGATTCTGTGCCTCCCTCTCTCTCCCTGCCCCTCCCCTGCTCTCACTCTGTCTCTCTCTCAAAAATAAGTAATAAACACTAAAAAAAAATTTTTTTTTTAAAAAAAGACAGTTTTTCTCACTAGAGTCATTTCAGTGTTCAGTAAGGACAGGTTTTTTTTTTGGTTTTGGTTGTGGTTTTTTGGCTATCGTTCAGGGCGTGCTGACTGAATTTTTTAGTAAGGGCTTCTGTGTATGCTATAACATCCTCCAGGCCTATGGAGGGAGCAAAGACAGTAGCCAAATAATCAAACCAGTGAAAGACAGTGTCTACCTGGCCTTGAGGAGAGGGAGGCTGGCAGCTTTAAGAACCTGACTCAGTTGTGCACACTACACATGTTGGCCCTGGGGGGCAGTGCTGTGAGGTGTGAGGAGATAGACTGAGGACAGGATTTGCCAGAAGAGGAACCCCCATCTTCTCTTCTCTCTCGGGCTGTACGTTCTGTTTCAGACACAGTTCATTTCAACAGGTCCGGCTTGCGGCAAGACAAGGGGACCCCGGTGGAGACTGGGCAGTTTCTCCCCACCCAGGAATTTGAAGGAACTCACCAGCCCTGGCGGTATGCCCTGTTGCAGATTCCAGTAAATCATTCCTTTCCCAGGGGTGACGGGGCTCGGCATTCTCAGCAGATAGCATATTGATCCACAGTGGAGAGCTGGGGCAACGGCCGTTTCCCGTCATTTCCACACCTTTTTCGTGTTGGGGGCCTTGCCAGGGGTCCCCAGTCTGGCATATGGGGCAACTGGCCCTGCTCACTGAGTATTCAAATGTATTATTCCACCTGGTTTTATCTGTTAACAATTTAACATGCTGTCTTAATATGTTTTCTTTCTACCAACCCTGCCGCTGGTGGATTATAGAGGAGATGAAACCTCCATTTAATGTCATTTTTTTTTTTGCCCAGTCATATACAGCATGACCTCTGAAATGTGACCACCACACCCGACCCCAGTTGCTATCTGATGAAGGTGTCCATAAATGGCACTCACTCTCTCTAATCTCCTTATGGTGGCAGCCTGTTTTGCATTGCTCCAGGGGATGGCTTGGGTCAGGCCAGATGCTGCGTCCACAGAAACCAGGGCATATTTAGAACCCTCACTTGGAGGGGACCAACACGATCAACTGGCCAGTCCCTCACTGGTTGGGAACTCCAGTGAATGGCCCCAGATTCTTTCAGCAGTTGCCTTGGGTGTTGTTTAGAACACACGGGATAGCCTGTCACTTCATTAGCAATGTCACTGTACTTCAAGGGCACTTTTGGCATCTTTGGCAATACACCATCCCACCTGGGCCTCGTGATGGCCATTCTTTCTGTGCACCCAGTCTGCTGTATCTACTGCAGGGTCTTTAGCTAAAGCTTGTATCTGAGACAGGGGGCATCAGCTTCCAGATTGCCAGAGGGGGTGGTCAGTGCCTCAGGAGCTGGGACATGGAAAACAGTGAGGGCTGCCACCAACTGTAGGTTCACGTCTCAGGAGCTCTCCTGGGGTGCTCTGAAACCGGCCCCCATGCACAGAGGGCGGGGAGAGACCAAAGACAGAGGCAGCCACTCCAGGTTGGTAGGTGGCAGTTTTAAGAACAGCAAAGAGAACTTACATACGAGGCTCGTCTTGCACAGCAAGACGAATGGATCCCTGTGGCTGCCCTCCACATCTTAAAAAGCTTATCAAGAGGCCCTAACTGGGCTCAGGCACATAATACCTTGCAGATGTTTTTACCACCACATCACCACCTCAAGGTTATGTCCTTGGAGCAGCCTCTGGGAGCAGGAAAGGCAAGCAGAACCTGTATTCCAAGGACAGGGGCACGGGTGAGGAGCCTCCAATCACCTGGGTCCAGCTCATGGGTCAACTGGCAGTTAACATCTTTTTTGATCATGTCCCACCAGTGAATGGCTAAGAGATTTTTAAGATACAGATATTTGTTCTGAATACAAGCATCTAATTTTGCTTCCTCTCATGCTTAAACTCCAGTAAAAACTTAAGCCCACAAGGACAAGGAGATGACAGCAACCTCATTTGGCAGCTGGAAAGCATGAGAGGTAAGTACCCCAAACCCCAAAAGTATGGAAAGCTGAGAAACAACCCAGTTTAAACCACAGAATCCTTAAAATGTTCCAGAACTGCAAGAGGTGCCTCAAGAATTAGAGCAAAGGGGGGCGCCTGGGTGGCACAGTCGGTTAAGGGTCCGACTTCAGCCAGGTCACGATCTCGCGGTCCGGGAGTTCGAGCCCCGCGTCAGGCTCTGGGCTGATGGCTCAGAGCCTGGAGCCTGTTTCCAATTCTGTGTCTTCCTCTCTCTCTGCCCCTCCCCCATTCATGCTCTGTCTCTCTCTGTCCCAAAAATAAAATAAAACGTTGAAAAAAAAATTTAAGAATTAGAGCAAAGGGGGAATAGGGAGAGGCTGTCTGAAAATAAGGGGGAACATGGTGAAAGCTGCTTAACAAGCAGATCATTTCTCCAGGCTTATGTCTCTAGGCAACTATCTCTCTCCCATCTCGACTGAAGTCTGGAGGTTTCATTCTTTGGAGTGGGTAAATTCTCTAATGTCCTTCCAGGAGAAAGATAAGAAAATTGGGAGAGCAGTCCAGCAGATAAGAAATCATCAATTAAGTAATTCAAGAAAAACTTCCAGGACTGAAGCACTTGAAGTTTCGGAATGAAAAGGCAAAGAATAGATCCTAAAAGCTTCTAGAGAAAAAAAAAAAAGTCACAAAAGATCAAGAATCAGAATATCATCAGATTTCTCAACAGCAACGCTTGAAGCTCAAAGACAATGAAGGAATGCATTTGAAATTCTAAAAGAGTATGGTTTCCACCTAAAATTATTAGTCAAGTGGGAAAGTCATTTCAAACGTCAAAGTATTTACCTATCATACAGTCTTGCTCAAGCAACCGCTAGAGAATGTGTTTTACCAAAACAAGGAAGCACGCCATGAAAGACTAAGAGGGGTACAGAAAATAGGAGATGGCACTAGGAGCTGGGGCCTTTGAGAGGTAATCAGGTCATGAAGTAGGCATCCTCCTGAATAAAATTGGTGCCCTTATAGAAAGGACCCTAGAGAGTCCCATCACCTTCCTGTTGCCTTGTGAGGATACAATGAGAAGAGAGCCATCTTTGAGCTAAGAAGCGGGCTCTCACCAGACACCAAATCTGCCAGGGACTTGCTCTTGGACTTCCCAGCCTCCAGAACTGTAAAAAATACGTGTTTGTTGTTTAAGCCACGCAGTCCTTGCTACCTCTGTTATAGCAGCCTGAGAGGACCAAGGCACCAGCTGGGGCTGATGCGGCCAATGTAAGGACCACACTCTGAGAACCACTGCCTCAATAGATCCTGTCCTTTGGAACTTGAATATTTAGGTGGTCTTCTAAACCCGATTTGTTTTTCAAGAACTGATTACAGCTTGGTGGGATGACACCTTAGGGTTGAATCTAAGTGGTGTTTCCACGTACTGAAATCATTTTTGAGGCTAGCTCGAGTAAACATTTCAATGCAGGTGTCAGCCTGCATTAAAAATTAAATATGAAAGTAGCAGTGGGCTCTGTTCACAGTAGGTAATACCCCTTTGCTCATTTAATTCTCACAACAACCCACGAGACAGACTCAAACTAGTGTCATCTCTAGTTTACAGAGGAAGGGGCATCAGAAGTTAAACATTTTCATACAGATAGTAATGTGTGGAGCTAGGATTTGAACTTAGTGTAGCTCCAAAGGCAGGATCTTAACCATGCTATTCAGTCTCCATCCCCAAAAAGAACAAGGCTCAGGCTGGTCAGATGCCTGGGAGCCTCATCCCTCACCACCTTTAAGCAAGAATCATCAGTTCAGATGGCGGAACACAGCCTCCTAGGGCTGTTTTCAACAACCATAGCAATGTGATTTTGGTAGATGGTAATTTAAATTAGATAACAAGACCACAGTCTGCTTCACAGCGATGGAGAAAACTGGGTCACCATTAGGGTGACACAGTCTAAGACCCCACCACGAGAGGGTGCAGCGTGGGCCAGGATGGCTTCCAAACTCTCCATGAGCCATCCTTTCCACACTGTGAATAGAAACTCTCAGAGTCCCATCTTACATCCATCTTCCCCTCCTATAAGCAAAAGCGTTCAGCCTTTACTGGGATCTTCCAGATATAACAAGGTGACCACCCCATTGAGTAAGCAGCCCAGCATACCTTAAGGAAAATAGTAATTACAAAAAGCTTCTTAACCTTGAGCTGGAAATTGTCTACTATGACCCTAACTGTTCCTAGGTTTTCCCTTGGGAACCTCCAGAGCAACTATGATAGCTTTTCCACAAGGTACTCTTCAGGCATCGAAGATGAGCAACCAGTATCTCCTCCTCTTCTGCTTTCCAAAGCTTTCCTTTTTGGGGCTAAATAAATCAAAGTCCCTCAACTGTTCCTCCTATAACATAGTTTCCAGACTTTTTGCCATCTCACTCATAACCTCTTTTTAATGTTTTGTTTTTTATTTTTATTTTTGAGAGAGAGAGAGAGAGAGAGAGAGAGAGAGAGAGAGAGAAAGCATGAGCGGGGGAGGGGCAGAGAGAAAGGGAGGCACAGGATCGGAAGCAGGCTTCCGGCTCTGAGCCATCAGCACAGAGCTTGATGCAGGGCTCGAACTCACAAACCTCGAGATCACGACCTGAGCCGAGTCAGATGCTCAACCGACTGAGCCACCCAGGTGCCCCATCACCCATAACCTTTTTTGATGAACTTGAAGGATGTGGTGCAAAGCTAATCTGTACATTCTAGGTCGGGCATGGTCTGGCATACAGCAAAATTGTTACCTCGTATGGGCGCTTTCTGGGCATTAACGATGTCTTAGCTTTCTAGGCAGTGATATACCTCTTAGCTCATAATAAATTCATGATCAACTAAAACTCCTTGCTATGTCTGACAGGAAATATTGTTCAGCCAGGTCTCTTTCATTTTTATCCATGCAGTTTGTTTCATGAAAAAAGAATTTTACATTCATCTCTTAAAATCCTACCTTATTTGAGCCAGTCCATCTTGAATGCAGAGACTCAGAAGCAACGTGTCCGCGTGTACTCCAATGAGAGAAGTTTAGGAAAAACGTGACAACCTGTCAAGCCTGACTTTTTTAAATGGCTTCTCAGGGGCACCCGGGTGGCGAGTCGGTTAAGCATCTGACTCCTGGTTTTGGCTCAGGTCATGATCTCACGATTGGTGAATTTGAGCCCATATTGGGCTCTACGCTGATGGCTTGGAGCCTGCTTGGGATTCTCCCTCTCTCTCTGCCCCTCCCCTGCTCTTTCTCTCTCTCTCCCTCGCCCCCTCTCTCAAAATAAATAAATAAATAAGCTTTAAAAAAAAAAAGACTTCTGTCTGCATGCATGGACAGCCACCAAAAAGGTGTCCACTTAGCAGCTGCCAGACAGTGGAGACCAACAGGGACAGAGGTGTCACTGCGGCTGCTGCTCCTTTGGGGGCTGCTGCTATTATTGCTGCTTTGCCTCTCCTTGCTTTTCACATCTCTCGTTTTTGAATCCCAAAGCAAGTAGAATATGTTTCAAGAAGACACTAGGATGCACAATCTTCTCATAGGATTTACAGAAATGTCTCTGACTCTCTGCAAATGTTTCTTTGACAGTTTATGTGTACGTGTCAGGGAGGGGGGTGTTTTTAAAGCTTTGAGAGTGCAATCTCTTACTTTGAAAAGACCCACTGCTCAGAAATAATTGGGCTTTGACTTGATACAAGATCAAATGTGTGGAAAAAGGTTTATAATTTATAGTTTGCCTTTACTAAGCGATAAGAATATTTTGCAATATTATGTCATAACTGTTTTTGTTTCAAACCCCAATTTTCAAGTTCTCATTTTTTATAGTTGAAAATTCTGATTAAAATCACAAGTTATCTAACCCTGGCTCTCAGCTTTTTTTTTGTTTTTAATATTCCTTTCCAGTGCAAAAAAAAAAAGTACCATGAGTTGTTCTAGTATGAACGAGAACCAGACAGCCGTGGCCATAATTGTGCATTCCTTAAATCCCATCTCTATTGCCCGGGCAACCCTAGTTAGAGATTTTTTTTCTTCATCAATGGAAGATGTGTTCTTTCAAGATTGGAATTCACACAATTGGAAGATGTGTTCTTTCAGAATTGGTAGAGGAGTAAGACCTACCTTATATGTGTGGGACAATCTGAAATTAATTGGTGGCTCTCCAGTGGAATCTTTGAACCAAGGGAAATACGCTATGTAGGATACCTTTTGATGGGAAACAAAACCCTACTGCTGTAATTTTAAGTGAAGAAACAGAGCCAAGTAAAATTTTTAAAAACCGTCCATTCTACAATCAAAACTGAAGCCATCTAACAAAATTTAAAATAGGAAGTAACGGGGAACAATTAAAATGATCACGTTAAGAATTCTGAAGACAGGAAGAATCATTATGGGAAAGCAAAGGGCCCGGGCAAATGAAGTAATGGAATCATAAACAGAATGATTAACAACATCCTTGAGCTCAGATTTATTAGAAAACAACCAGTTGGTCATCCTGGCAAGGTAAGAACCTTACTATATGGTGACTGTCCACAGAAACAAAAAGATAGAAAATAGGGCCATTTAAATTACATATTGAATTAATAATGGCAAAATAACAAAAGCCTCTTTGGTATGGAGTTTTTAAAATCACCCATTTATTTACTAATAATATTTGTGATCACTATTATATCATCAATAGCAATAGTATAAGTAATTATTTTCAGTTGCCATGTTGCTGTGCACAATGCACTTTAGTATGTATGATCCTATTAAAACACATCCAGCGGATGATCAGTCACAGATTCAGATCATTGTGTCTCTTTAGCATATTCCAAATAGATATCTGAAGTTCAGTCCTTGAATTTGGTGGCATGATTACTACCAACGTTAGTCCCTTGCCTTTGTGAAGATGCCAGGGAATTTCCTCTTCCTCCTCTCTCTCTGTCCCTTAGGGTTTTTGCTCCTTTGGCTCCGTGCATAATGTCGCTGAGGCTGCACCGCCGCTATCGGGGCTCTGGTACCACTGCTCGTATCGCCCAAGACCATCTGTGTTGGGTTTTGCTTTCTTCCAAGTGTGTTTGCTTCCCCTCTGGCTGCCGAGGCCTCCACGGCGCTTCCCGCCAGGACAGCGGCTGCCAGGGTCCTTGCTGGGGCGCCCCCCTGCAGCCTCTGCGTTGCCCTTGCGCTTTGCTGGGAGACCCAAGTCCCAGTTTGGGGCTTGCACTTTCCAGGAGATGTTACAGAAAATGTTACCATTTTTTATAGAAACGTGAATGGGTTTTTCCTCTTGCTTCAATGTGGATTTCAGAATTTCACTGTTATGTATTTTGTTTGTTTGGAGACACATGCTTATTTATGTTGGTCAAGCTTGTTGATGATGTCTTCAATTTTAAGCTATGAATAAGATGATGATGTTGATTACTGAAAAGGGGTCCCAGAGCAGAGTGATTAAGAGTTCAAGCTCCGTTGGGGCACCTGGGTGTCTCCGACTCAGGTCGTGATCTCACGGTTTGTGGGGTTGAGCTCCGCATCCTGCTCTGTGCTGACAGCTCAGAGCCTGGAGCCTGCTTCGGGTTCTGTGTCTCCCTCTCTCTCTGCCCTTCCTCTGCTCGTGGCTTGTGCTCTCTCTCTCTCTCTCTCTCTCGCTCTCTCTCTCTGTCTCTCTCTCTCAAAAATCAATAAACATTGAAAACATTAAAAAAAAAAGAGTTCAAGCTCTGTCAACACACAGAGCTGGGTTCGAATCTGCTCAATTCTAATCATTTGACTACGAGAATGTTATTTAACTCTTAGAATTTTGATTTTGTACAAAACAGGTAATAACAGTATGATTCTCACAGGATGCCTTGGGAATCATGAACAAAAATGAAATGCGGGGCGCCTGGGTGGCTCAGTCGGTTGAGCGTCCGACTTGGGCTCAGGTCATGATCTCCCCAGTTTGTGTGAGTTCGAGTCCCACGTCGGACTCTGTGCTGGCAGCTCAGAGCCTGGAGCCTGCTTCAGAGTCTGTGTCTCCTCCTCTCTCTCTGCCCCTCCCCTGCTCATGCTCTGTCTCTGTCTCTCAGTAATAAAGATTAAAAAAAAAAAACAAAAAACGAAATGCATGTAAAAGCCTTTGGACGGAACACATATTACTACTAATTTTCATTACTGTTCTTACTGGAGTATCAATTACCATATCCTACATGCAGCTCTTTGTACAAATAAGCATTACATAAGTTTTGGTTTCATAATGAAATCAGTAAATGAATATGAATATATGGTACCTCTAATATCTTATCCAGTGAAATTGTAAGATTTAAAATTTGCATATGCCTTTCTTGAAGAACAAATGTTTTCATTATTACTTTATAAAGTTCTCCAAGGCTTATGCCATCAAAAGCTAACAGAAAAGATTTCTGGCTTCAGCAAAAATTTTCTCTGATAGACCTTAAAACAAAGCAAGTGCAATTTTTTCTCCAGGGAGAAAAATCAAATGCAAGTAAATATTTATAAATAAGTATTTAAGGAGGAATAAAATAAAATCTGTCAATAGTCATCTATTCATCCACTTGTACATACTATTTAATGAATATGTGTAGAGTGTTACAATGTCCTAAACTGATTCTGGATTAATCCCTTTAAATGCATTGCTGGCTGAAGAGAAGGCTGCACTGGGCTTAAGGTTGGGATGAAGGTGGGGGGACTTGTGGGCCAGAAAGGAGCCCATTCCAGGGCTCAGTATCTCTATCGTCAAGTGGGGATGTGGCTATTCCTTCCCTGCCTTCTTTGCAGGATGCCCTCATCTTCCTGATCCCTGTGCTGGAGTGTCCCAGGGCTCCCTCTTTGACCTCTTTTCTTCTTAATCCATGCTCACTTTTTGAATAATTTCAATCAATCCCATGACTTTAAATACAACCTATATGCTTATGATTCCCAGCTTTATATCTTCACTCTAATCTCTCACTTGAGCTCCAGATTTGCACTTTTAATGGCCCACTTCGTACTGCCATTTGGGCATTAAATGGGCATCTCAAACTCACCCTGTGGAAGATGAGCTCCTGAGTCCCCCCTCCCCCCACACCTGTTCCTGCTCCAATGTTCCCCATCTCAGTAATCCCCTAGCCAATCACCAGACTGTTCAGGCAAAGCCCCTTCTCTCTCCCACATACCATGTCTAACCCATCAACTTCAAGCTCTCCCCCTAAACATTTCTCACCTCCTCCATCACACCTTAGTCCAAGTAAGCATCAACTCTTTCCAAACGTGCTGCAATAGCCCCTATTTGAACGCTTTTGTTCTCGTCCCCTTGAGAGCAGCCAGAATTATCTTTCAAAATTGTAAGTCATATTCATTGTATTATTATCCAACACATTCCAAGTTAAACCCAAAGTCTTTACCAGGACCTCTAATGCTCTAGACTGCTGGTTTTTGCTTGTCATTGGCCTTCAGTCTTTCTTGCTGAGTGGCTTCTTCCCACTCTTTGACATCCTACCTTGTTCTTCCCTCAGGGCCTTTGCAGTCGCCGGTCCCTCTGCTTAGAACACTCTTCCTCACGCTTCTCGAGGCTTTTCCCACCACTTGTTTCAGGTCTCTGCTCATCTGTTACCTCCGCATAGTTCTCCTGATCAGCCTCTCTTTAATACTCTTTCTCACATGAAATCACCCTACTTGGCCTCATTTTTCTTCAAGCATTCATCAACACCAACATTATTACATTTATTTGGTGAGTGGCTTAACTTAACTATCAGAAGAGATTCTTCTTATTCATGTCTGAAGTCTTGTCACTTGGAATAGTGTCTGATACATAAAAGACATTCAATAAATGTTTCTGAAATGGGTAACTGAATGTCTCCACTTCCTTCCCACCCAGGGAACACAGTACCATGGGCAGACTGAAGTTCGGTTCCTTGACTTTTTGATACCATTTACTGAGCACTTATGTGCTAGGCATAATACTGATGTATTTTCCCCCCGTATATTCATTATCATGTTTAATCCTTAAACTGTACAAAGTAGGTATTCTTATTGACATTATTATTTCTATCTCCTATTTTACAGATGAGGAAACAACTCAGCAAGGGTCAATAACTTGGCCAACACCGCTAGGAAGAGATAGATCTGTGTTGGGAAAGGCAGCAGTTTGTTGACCCTTGCACAGCTGCTGAAGAGTACCATGGGCCCGGAGCATTCCCTCACGTGGAGATAAGGAGCCATCACAGCCTGTGTGGGACTTACCCCTTTGTTGGGGATATCTTTCCTTGTTTTGGGTTTGGCGTATACTCAGGGGCTCTCTCCCTATTTTTTCAAGCTCCTTATCTTACGTGTATGTGCACTGGCAGGAAGATAGGGGTAAGCTATCTCTAAAACAGCTCTAATAAAACCTTTCAAGCTGTTTAGCCAAAGCTCCAGATAATTCCATTATCTCATCTAAGATTTTCCCATTCTTAAGTGTAATTTGTTTACTGTTACAAAGTAAGACACAGGACCTACAGAGAATTAACTCAGATATCTGGTACATGTGAGTGAACAAGCTTTACTCCCCGGCCCCAGGCCCCCCTCCCCCACCCCACCCCCACAAACACACGGGTGTACAATGTACTTTGTATATTAATTCTGTCTCCAGGAATTTAGAAGAATTGGGCTTAGGAAAGAAACCTTCTGTTGTTCCCGACAGCATTCAAAATTATATCCTAGATGAAACTTTTAACCAAGTAGAATTAACTCCTAGAGAAAAGAAGCTTGATGGTGCTGTACTCATTGATGATCTTGCTGTTTTTTTCAAGTCACACTTACCTCCCAAGATGCTTATAACATTGTCGACTCCTGCCCAATAAATATTCTGATGCTGGTGAAGAGGTTCTTTATATTTTTGCCCTTGGAAAGTCATTCACATGGATATTTTGTTTCAGAATATCCCATTTTTCTTCCTGAAATATGTGTCATTATATAAGGCTTAGTATTTCATTTCTCAAACCTCTATTTGTCTACAGCATTGTTAGAAATAAGTCTCTCACTGTTCTTGTGAAACTTGGCAAGAGACTGAGAACAGAAGTTTGTTTGTTTGTTTGTTTGTTTGTTTGTTTATATTAAGTTTATTTACTTATTTTGAGAGAGAGAGAGAGAGCAAAGGAGGGGCGGAGAGAAAGGGAGAGAGAGGATTCCAAGCAGGCTCCACACTGACAACACAGAGCCCAAGGTGGCGCTCAAATTCAGGAACCTTGAGATCACGACCTGAGCCAAAAGCAAGAGTCGGATGCTTAACTGACTGAGCCACCCAACACCCCAGAAGTTTTTCATATTTAATTGGTAAAGTGAAAACAGTTGATTATCTGAAGAACGTGTTTAATCCTGCTTGGCCTTTTTCTGCATCCCCAGAGTCTCCAAGACAGCTTCAGACAACCATGGGATGTTCGAACAGAAGAGACACTGGAAACTACAAACTTAATCCCTCCTTTTAGAGATGACGTGACTTGTTTCCATTGGCCTAGTTTGTCTCCGGGGAATAGAGATGCATTAAACTATTCACATGGGCAAGAAAAAGTTAGGAAAAGAAACTGGCTTTCCAAATGTACTGGAAATACAGAGTAACTGGTTTTTGTTAGCCTCCTCTACCGCACCCCACCCTCCATTAGCAGAAACATGAGAAAGTTCAGAGAATCTCATTGTTAATGTCTGTGTTTGGAGTCCAGCTCTTACATAATATACAACTGAAAGGATAGAATTTTAGGTAATTATTGGGTCTCAGGCTAGCTTAAAACCCATCCAATTGTCTGTTTGCAACGGTGAGTAATGAACACAAGAATGACTATGATGATTCCCAACATGGCGTAGACCAGATGAAACTGCAGAAGATTCCAGGACTTGATTAAATGTTTAAGATATTACCTCATGGGGACGCCTGGGTGGCTCAGTCAGTTAAGCGTCTGACTTCGGCTCAGGTCATGACCTCACGTCCGTGGGTTCAAGCCCCACATCAGGCTCTGTGCTGACGGACAGCTCTGAGCCTGGAGCCTGCTTTGGATTCTGTGTCTCCCTCTCTCTGCCCCTCCCCCACTCACACTCTGTCTTTCTATCTTTCGAAAAGAAATAAAACATAAAAAATAAAAATAAAAAAATAAAAGATAGTACCTCATAATAAAAGCAAGTTCCCTTAAAATAGCACTTCAATTTCCAGTAGTCACTCCGGATGGCCAGGTGACGTTATTTATGCCATCCTAATCAATTATGCAATTGCTACCATTATGTATTCTGGGCACATGAACTCATCACTCTTTTGTTTCCACCCCTACCAACTTCAAAGAAACATTATGAAGATAAATCAGACAAAATGCATGAAGACAGGAGCATTACACTGGGGTTCTTTGGAAGTACACAAATAAATTGTGTGTAAGATTTATGTATTTACGTACACAGAGCATTCTTTTGGTTAGAAGCTTTTATCAAATTCTTAAAAGGAATCTGTAACCTCAAAGTGGTTAAGAAGCACTTACAGTCAATCAAAAAAAAAAGGAAAAAAAAAAAAGGATTTCATTAGAGCTGTTTTAGAGACAACCTCTCCCTACCACCTTTCCCTGCCAAAGACACACACTCAGGATAAGGGTCTTAAATAGAAAGAGAGTTCCTGAACTTACAAGTGTTCTTATGATGCCCAACAAGTCACTACCCTCCATGATAATGCAGTTGTCCATGGAAGCACCAGAAGACCACAAACTGAATCAGACCCTACTTTGGCTACTCCAATCAATGGAACACCCTTTCTGTCAGCACAAATAAAGCCTACTACAGCCCGAGAAAATACATCTTCTTTAGCTATCACTGTATCTTCCCCTCCACCCTTTCCTCATAATCATTTCTGACATGCACACTGACCTTCTAAATGTCTTTTTTTAATGTTTATTTATTTATTTTGAGGGGGGAGGGGCAGAGAGAGAGGGAGAGCATGAGTCTTGAGCAGGCTTTGCACTATCAGCATGGAGCCCGACACAGGGCTCAAACCCACGGACCGTGAGATCATGACCTGAGCGGAAACCAAGCTCAAACCCGCGGACCGTGAGATCATGACCTGAGCCGAAACCAAGAGTTGGATGCTTAATGGACTGAGCGACCGAGGTGCTCCTTACCCTCTTGATTTCTAATTTAAGTTGGTAGTAAACAACAGATTCAATGCCCTAACAGGTTATTACTTAACAAGTATACATCAAGTGTCTTCCAGTTTCCAGGCACTATGCTAGCCAGGGATGCAACAGAAAATGAGGTCAGTGCTTCCATAAGAAGCTTGACCCAACAAGGTCCAGAAAGGAAACCAGTACAACGCAGTCTGGGGGGGGGGGGGGTAGCACAGGAGGAGAAACAGAGCAGACGGGGCACACACAAGAGGAATGCCTAATTCAGTCTTGATGGTCACTAAAGGAAAAGAATATTAATAAACATCCCCTAAATAGCATTCACTGTACAACCGGCACTCTTCCAAGTGCTTTGTATCACTGTTTAATTCCCTTAAGGATTCCAACAACATTAACTGAAGAGCCAGACTGCAGAGTAAGGAGTAGGGTCACAGGCACATTCCAAGCAGAAGTAAGAGCAGGTATAAAGCCCCAGACGTAGGAGAGCATGGAAGAGAAACAGACACAAAGGTGCATCAGAGGCACCTTGTGACAGCTCACCAGATCTAACTGCTAAGTATTCAGGGATTTTGCAAACCAGCAACCGTTGGTAGCTCAAAATCAGCCACAGCAGGAGTATTTACATTATGGAAGTTGGCAAATATCACAAATCGATCAAGCGATATTTGGGTTTGGCTTTTGGTTTTGAGCGGCATTTTATCAGCACACCACTATGCCGAGGTGTAGGAAATAAGGACTTGACAATGACGGTCATTAACCACTCTGATGTGAGAGTTGTGGAGCAGGCTTCTCTTAAGGTTCACTGCTTGTCTTTTGGACAGCAACCAAATGAGGTTTGTCAAAGACTGGAGTATAACTAGAAAACATCTCATACCTTGAGTCCATTTTATGCTGGGGACATGCCCAACCCGAAATGCTTTGTTTGTTTATCTTGATGTCGATCCCATAGACAGAGCTATTGTGTGTTTTTCTCTGCAGCTCAAGGTCAGTTTGTTGACAGATATCATTACGGTGGTGTGCCAACATCAACTCAAAGAGAGGAAACGGATGATATGTTAGAATATCATAGGGGCACCTGGGTGGCTCAGTCGGTTAAGCATCCGACTTCGGCTCAGGTCATGACCTCACAGTCCGTGGGTTTGAGCCTCGCATCAGGCTCTGTTATGACAGCTCAGAGCCTGGAGTCTGCTTCGGATTCTGTGTCTCCCTCTCTCTCTGCCCCTCCCCTGCTCACGCTCTCTGTCTCAAAAATAGATAAAAACATTAAAAAAAAAGAATATCATATAAAAATAATTTAACATTTTACTGGCACTTTGACCCAACTTAAACCGCACACCTAGATCCCTACATCATATCTGAAATATACATGTCACCCTCCATCTCAGTAGTGATGCTAACCTATCCCCTTCAAATTACAAAACCACTCTTGTTGTCACAGTGCATAGAGAGGAGCAATTTTTACATCCAGACTGGATGCAAAGTCTATGAGTAAAGCACAACGTCTTTAAAACTCTTAGGAAATCTTTCAGGACTAGAAGGAAATTCTTCCCCAGTTCTCCTCACCTTGAAGTAAGTAACATTAAAGTGTATATGTACAGTCTGTGCAATCAGCCCTGAGAGGCAGAAAGTTTCACTGAAGGACAGTGATGTGTGCTGTCTGAAGATGGCAACGCTCAGTAGGAAGGAAATACTATGTTTATAATGTATATCCGTTCACCCTAGGCTGAAACCTAGATTATGACAAAAAGTGCCAGCTTTAATGCAGGGGAAGCCCTAAACAAGGTGGAAATTACATGGTCCATTTTGAGCATTCAGAATGGCTGTGCCTAGAGCAAGAAGAGGCCTTTATGGAGTAAGGAAATCACTGTCACTTTTCTACGGGTCCCGTTACTATCTGCAGACAGATCATGCACTAGGTTATTTGTGTGTTCATATATTTTTTTTTTCTGTGCAATGCTCCCCTTTGTTCACGTTGCATAGATTTTAAAAACAACTCACCGAGGGCGCCTGGGTGGCTCAGTCGGTTAAGCATCCAACTTCAGCTCAGGTCACGATCTAGCGGTCCGTGAGTTCGAGCCCCGCGTCGGGCTCTGGGCTGATGGCTCAGAGCCTGGAGCCTGCTTCCGATTCTGTGTCTCCCTCTCTCTCTGCCCCTCCCCCGTTCATGCTCTATCTCTCTCTGTCTCAAAAATAAATAAAAACGTTAAAAAAATAAAATAAAATAAAAACAACTCACCGAAAGACAACTTTTGTCTTGGCCACCATGTTTCCCATGCAGAGCTTACTTTTTGATAGGATCATTCTGGCCAATCTTCCTGATGTCATCACAGCCTCTGCCTGAACCGCAGCAAGAAGGTCCAGAGCAGCAGATGAAAACCCAGACAGGGCAGAATGGTGGACGATCCTTTTCTGCCAGCAAAACAGAGCCGGAGACCATGAGGAGACATATCAGCCCGGTGCACCTGGCTGTCCTCCCCCTCCAATTACGCTGCTGTTGGCCACCAGCATGTTCTTCACCGCCTGGTTCTTCACTTATGAGATCACCTCCCTCAAGTACACGCAGGGTATATCTATTGCTTATGTGAAAGAGAAGAGCATAGAATAAAATTTCTTGATCCTATTATGTGCTAAACAACTCACCTATCTTCTTCCATTTAATCCTCACTACAAACTACAAAGAAGGTGGATTTAGGCTCATTTTACAAATGAGGGCAAGTCCCTTGCATAGGATTACGCATCTTACATTTGACTCATCCATTCAACAAACACTCATTGAGTGCTCCCTATGAGCTGGGTGTTCTGTAAACAAGAGGTGTTGGTTGGGTTAGACGATAGCAAATAAACACGGTCCAACTTCAGGTTGGTTTCAGTTTCCCTGCAGTGAAAGTCACAAGAATGCAGACTCAGTCCTAAATGTTTCAATTTGGAAATGAAGTTCAGAGAAAGCGGTGCTTCTTCAATCTAATGAACATGTGTTAAGTGCCTATAGGAAACAGGGTCCTATGTTAGAACCGTCAGACCCCTTATCCTTGGCCTCACTGGCTATCATTGTTGCTTGAAGAATGCAGCATTCCCTTCTAATAAAAGCATGGAAGCCTAAAATACAAAATCAATAAAAAAAAAAAAAAGTAGAGCTCTTCAGTTTAGAAGTGGGAATGCTTGAATCTTTGCTCATTCTGGGCAGAATATCTCAGATCGTGCAGATCACAGTTTGAAAACCACTGAGCAGGGCGCCCGGGTGGCTCAGTCGGTTAAGTGTCTGACTTCGGCTCAGGTCAGAATCTCACAGCTTGTGAGCTCAAGCCCCGCACTGGACTCTGTGCTGACAGCTCAGAGCCTGGAGCCTTCTTTGGATTCTCTGTCTCCCTCTCTCTGTCTCTCCTCTGCTTGTGGTCTGTCTCTCTCAAAAATAAACAAAAAATTTAAAAAAAATTGTTTTTTAAAGAAAAGAAAACCACTGAGCAACTCAGTATGGCATTGATTCAGGAGAGTAGGCATTGGGTTCCATGACCCCTGCGGTGCTGATCTGGGGAAGGTGCTGAGGAGCTCTGGTCCTGGGACCCACCTGAGTGTAGACTGGGAGGTCATTCATGTACACAACCCCACCACTCTCCATAACCTTCCTTTGGCAAGGGCTGACATCTTCGGTCTTGCCTACAATCACCCCGTTATGCTCGTGGTCTTCCTGGATGGCATACCTGGGGGGCAAACTCCAGAAATGCCGACTGCAAACAAGGAAGAAAACCATCAGATCACCTTCAGCTGGCAGCTGGGAGGAATGTCACCTGACCACCTCCATCTGGCAGCCAAGAGGAATGACACCTGGCCATCTCCGCCTTCCATCTGATCGCCTTCACCTGGCAGCTGGGAGGAACGTAAACAGGCCCAGGGCAGCGGTGTTCACACCCACCTCTGCGGTTCATAGATTGATTGTTTTCTTGATAGTCACATGCAGCCTGTAGGATCCTCAGCACACGATAGTGTCTGATATATTTTCAGGGGCAGAAATGTTTTCCAACCTTCCCACTGGTATACTCAAATTTAACAGGGACAGAGAGATGGAATGCCATCGTAGCGGTCACCTTTGCTGATGGTGGGAAGGGGTCTTTGGGCCAGCAGCCATTGTATTCATCAATTTGGAAACAAGATTGAATCTGAAAACAAGATTGTGGGAAATGGCTAAGATATTTTTCGATCAAAACAAATGAAAGAATACATAAAGAACATCCCTCGTATTTATCGAGTGTTTATTTAGTTCATTCTAGCAGTGTGTTTATTCATTCATCCTATAAATATTTAGCAAGTGTCTGACTGAGCCTATAGTGTGCTCAGCCTTGGGATAACTTTCTAAGAACTGGCAATACTTCCATGATGTCATACCTGAAGACGTTCCAGGACATTTCAGACTTTCTCTTATTATAGTTTCTCTCCAATTCCCTACCGCGCCCTTTCTGAAAAACTGCAAGTCTTTAGGAAAACCATCAGGCCCTGGGCGGCCATCTAATTGCCCTTGGGACAATCCCCAGTGTGGCCCGAAAGGTCACCAACATCATTTTGAGCCAACCTCCTAATTTGGACTAGAAGAAGCAGATCTCGCGTGGATGTGGGGCAGAGTTTTACCATCTGCAGGCAGAAATCTGTCTGGGTTCTTCCCAGATGGGAAAGAGAGAACTGAGAAAGCCAATTTCAAATTAAGTTGGCAGGAGCCAGAGTGAAGGAGACAATATTCTGGCAGTTTTTTCAGACTTCTAAATTCTTTCCAGTTGAGAGAACAAATAGACCAGAAAGATGAACACGTGGATCTCACTGGGTTGCCTCAAGTATAAAATAATGTGACCGATCTTCTCTTCTGATTTGGAGAGGGTCCCCAGAGTTGGAGGGGGGCAAACACCTCCCTGTCCTCTCCCCACCCCTCCTCCACCCCTGCCCCACTGGGCTTCCGGGGCTCCCTCCAGGAACGCAGCCCAGGTTCTGCTCTCCCAGCACGGATTCCCGGGGAGTCTCTTACCCTTCCTCCCGCCTCCCTGGGAGCTCTCTGGGGAGGAAGAGCTTGGGGGTTAAGATCACAGTCTTTTTGCTCTGTGTCCTCTCAACAAATACAGTGAGTAAATCCAGAATTGTGTTTAAAAGAGGAAGTTGCTGGCTTAAAAAAGAGAGAAGCCCTTCACCCAAGAAGATGCTTACAGGGAAGAGTTGCTGGTGCTCTCCTGGACTAGAAAAATAGAGTCTTCACTTTTGCTCCCAGGGAAGAACACGAACAGCTGAGAAAGCTGTTGATTTTTGCAAAGCCACAGGAGGAAGAAAGCGGAGGAGAAACATTTAAAGGGGAACACTTACTAATAAGAGAAGGGCCTCTCTGCCTGCTTTCTGTAACTTCCCAGCTCTTCAGATTCATTGGCATTATGAGTCAGAAATTTATTTGGGGGATATTTCAGCTCCCTCACTGTTGGAAGGTACCTGTGAAAAGACTATAAGGCCTCAAGGATTTACAGCAAAAAGAGAAATGGTCCAGTAGAAGGGGAAAAGTTCAAAACAGAAAAGTGAGATCTCTGGCTATAAGCAACACTCAGAAAACAGCCTCTTCAGGAAGGAAGCCAGTCTTTGTTACACATTCAAGAGGGTGAACTGGATTCAGTGAACATTTCGTGTTTTGTTTACATTTGAATGAAGAACCTTTTGTTTTGTTTTGCCTTTTTTTTTTAACTTTTTTTATGTTTATTCATTTTTTTTTTTAATTTTTTTTTTTAACGTTTATTTATTTTTGGGACAGAGAGAGACAGAGCATGAATGGGGGAGGGGCAGAGAGAGAGGGAGACACAGAATTGGAAACAGGCTCCAGGCTCTGAGCCATCAGCCCAGAGCCTGACGCGGGGCTCGAACTCATGGACCACGAGATCGTGACCTGGCTGAAGTCGGACGCTTAACCGACTGTGCCACCCAGGCGCCCCTTATGTTTATTCATTTTTGAAAGACAGAGACAGAGCACAAGCAGGGGTGGGATGGAGACAGAGGGGGACACAGAATCCGAATCAGGCTCCAGGCTCTGAGCTGTCGGCACAGAGCCCGACACAGGGCTCGAACCCACGAACCGTGAGATCATGACCTGAGCCTAAGTCTGACGCTCAACTGACTGAGCCACCCAGGCGCCCCTTGTGTTGTTTTGTCTTAAGGTTATTTATTTCAAGAGCGAGCAAGTTGGGGAGGGGCAGAGAGAAAGGGAGAATCCCAGGCACTGTCAGTGCAGAACTGTTAATGAAGAACCTTTAAGAGCAGTCTTTGCTTCTGCTCCCAAGCCCCCGAAGGCCCCATTTTTATTTCAAGCCTTTAAAAAATTTAGAATGTAGAAACAAATGGTGGACAATTCATGACCACTTCTTTACCATCATTAGTGCGAAGGTGAAGAAATCGTGTTTCTAAGGAACTGGGCTGGCTGTACACAGACCAGGAGAGTATAAGACATAATGTCTCTGTGGAATGACACTTAACATAAGTCTCCATTTTCTTCTGATTTCATCAGTTCAGACAAATCGGATTGTGTCGGCTGACTCAGGGACAATAAAATATTCCCGCCACATACAGATTTCCTGTAAGCTGTTTTGCAGTAGAAAGGTTGACAAAGGCCTGGAGGACTAAAAACTCAATTCTGTTCAGGCATTTTCCACATTTTTAAACTATTTTTGTCAGAGCTTTTTATGTGGGTTCTCTTTAAGACATGTTGGTGGCGGGGAGGTTGGGGTGGGCACCTGGGTGACTCAGTTGGTTAAGCATCCGACTCTTGGTTTCGGCTCAGGTCATAATCTCACAGTTTCGGGGGTTCGAGCCCTGCCTTGGGTTCTGCAATGGCGGCTCAGAGTCTGCTTGGGATTCTCTCTATCCCTGCTCTCTCTGCCCCTCCGCCACTCACACTCTCTCTGTCTCCCTCAAATAAAGTAAAACTTAAAAAAAAAAAAAGACATGTTGGTGGGAGTAGTGGTGATGCTATTAAAGCAAACAAGAAAAACAAGTTGCCTTTCATTGTTTAGGCAGGTGCAAATGAGACTGAGGCCATCAAGCCCTGGGGTGAAGAAATCGGGCAGGTGGTGAGCATTCATTGAGAAGTTTTTGGTTAAAGAAATAAAGTTATCAACGTTTCCATACAGGAACTCTAAAAAAAGACAAATGAATAAGCAAACAAAAAGCAGAAATGACCCACGACTACAAAACAAACTGATGGTTGGCAGAAAAGAGGAGGTTGGATGGGGGGGCAAAATGGGTGAAGCAGATTGGTCGGGGGGGGGGGAGGGCGGGGGAGGGGGCAGGTACAAGCTTCCAGCTACAGAATGAATATGCCACCGGGATGAAAGGTACAACAGGGAATATAGTCAACGGTACTTTAACAGCGCTGTATGGGGACAGATGGTGAGCACAGCATGTTCTATAAACGTGTAGAATCACTATGTTGCTCACCTGAAGCTAATGGAACATTGTATATCAACTATACCAAAATACAGAATAAATAAATTTTGTAGCAAGAATAGCAGCCAAAAGGAGCCGATGGGTAGTGTGATTCTAGAAGCTGGGGTGCGTTTGAAGGTTTGGCTTCAACTACGCCCAACAGGAAGAGGTCGGGGAACAACTGAAGATGTTTGGAAGACGCTCTGTCCGGAGGAGACAGCATGGTGGCCCTGGAAAAGAGGGACGCACCTCTTCCTTTGTGAGCAGGAGAAAAGAGCAGCAAGGGGAGAGAGGCCGGGGCTGGGAGGCTGGGGCTTCTGCACAGACTGGGCTCCATGCCCAGCATGGCCCAGATCACCCACAACTCACCGGGATTCAACTGCTCACGTGCCTTCCCTTCTGAAGTCGTGTGCCCTTAAAACCTACTTGTGCCACACCGATCTGATTGGATGCTCTTCCCCTTAAAATGCTTTCATAGTTCTGGCGGTCACCGTTGTTATAGAATCTAAATTCCTGGGATGCCTGGGTGGCTCCGTTGGTTAAGTGTCCGACCCTTGATTTCGGCTCAGGTCGTGATCTCATGGTTCAAGAGATGGGAGTCCTGAATCAGGCTCTGTGCTGACAGTGCGGAACCTACTTGGGATTCTCTCTCTTCCTCTCTCTACCCCTCCCCTGCTCATTCTGTCTCTTTCTCTCAAAATAAATAAGTTAAAAAAAAAACAAAACTAAACTGCTGAGCTGGTGCCTTAAGTCCTCTCTTCTTCCCACCATCCCTGTGCCTCGCCCCCACCCAGAGGAGGTCCCTGGCCAGCAACAGGAGTGCAACACAGAAATTTATTAAAAATGCAAAATCTAAGTGGTGCCTAGGTGGCTCAGTGGGTTAAGCATCCTACTTTGGCTCAGGTCATGATCTCACGGTTCGTGAGTTCGAGCCCTGCATCGGGCTCTGTGCTGACAGCTCAGAGCCTGGAACCTGCTTCGGATTCTGTGTCTCCCTCTCTCTCTGCCCCTCCCCATCCCCGGCTCAGTCTCTCTCTCTCTTTCCCTCTCTCTCTCAAAAATAAATAAACATTAAAAAAAAAAATGCACTTACCCCGGACTTGATAAATCTGAAACACTGGTAAAGAGGCCGAGCAATCTACCAAGGCTTCCAAGGGATTGTGATGCATGCTCCAGTGTGAGAACCGTGGGCCTAGTCTTCTGAACCACTGGCAGCTCCCCAGGCCACACTGTGCTGGCCATCTGCACACCTTTATACACTCCCCTCACTGCCCAGCAGGTACCTCTCCCTCCCACTCCCGTTTCAAGCGTCAACTGTGAATCATTTCCTGACCTGCCCTCTCCTCTTCCCTGTGCTTCCATGAAAACTGGGGAGAACCTCCATCATTCAGCTTTGCTGCAGCTCAGGGTTTATGTGTCTGCCTCCCCCAAAGCCAGCGTGCTCCCCAGCACGACGACTGTTTGTCCTGGCACAGTCCTGGGGCTCAGAAGATGTTTGTTGCGTCAAAACGTTATTGAAAAGCAAAGTACAGACAGAGGAGAGAAGAGGGAACCAGCATGAAAGAGACAACCACGAAACGATAATGGCCGGTGTTTGCTGAGTTCTATCTGTGGGCCAGGTACTGTGTGCTAAGTGCGCCACAGAAACTGTTACTTAATCCTCACAAGAACCCTGTAGGGTTTACTGAACTCATTCAACAGGGAGGTTACATAAGGCACCCGAGATGCCCTCAGCCGGCACGTGGAGGAGCTGAGATGACTACACGAGCAGTTCTGTGCTCGGGAGTCTGTACTATCAACCCTAAACGGTCTGGGGGGAGGAGATAGCTTTTTCTGGAGCCCTCATCAGTATTCACTAGTTCAGCAAATATTCCCTCAGTGCCTGCCCTGTGCCCGAGAATACAAAGAGGAATGCAGAGAAGGGCACAGGCACACGGGTGCTGATAACGCAGCCCCCGAGGAGCTCACGCTCTAGTAGAGAAGAGAGAGCTGTAAGCCAGGGAGCATGACTCAGCCAGGACAATTTCCGAAGGATGTCCGAAGTGCTACTTAGACCGCGCAGCAGGCGGGACCCACTCGTTCTGCCAAGGGTGGCACTGGATTTGGATCCTAGGAGATGAGCATAAACCCACAGGAAGTGAGGGTGGGGGAAGGGCAAGATTCAAGGCAGAGGGAAAATGCAGAAGTGACCTAAAGGAGGCATGAAACACCTTGGGAAGTCTACGGAAGGACGTCTATGGAAGGGAGAGGTGTCGCAGGGGCTGGACAGAGAACAATGAGCTGGATACTCCGGACTGACCCACGCCACAGCCATTCCCGGTGTGCTTGCCTGTTCTGCAGAACTGGGAACAAAGCCGCATTTCCAGAATGCCTTGAAGTTATGGTTCCGGAAGGAACTCTGCCAGTCAGATACAGTTTGCAAACCCCACCTGTCTACAGTGTGCAGTGGCAAAAGCATTATTTAAATGATCACTGGAGGTCACCTGGGACAAAAAGTGTCTATGCAAACCAAAACATCGGAAACCCAAGACGCTCTGGCAATAAACGTTTATGGAAAGAGTGAAAAGTTGAAAGACCACGGGGTTGGCTGGCTTCTCTGGAGCGCAGAGAAAGGAAAAGACAAACATGAGGTTACCTAGAGCATCTTCTACCTGCTAGCAGATTCGATGTCAGTTAGGCTTAGGCTCAGCAGCAAGGGACAGAGACTCAGAATAACAGTGGCTCAACTAAGTTAGAAGTTCATCTATCATTGAAAATTCCAGATATAGGCAGTCAGGGCTGTGGCAATTCTGCTCCGTGGCACCTCCCGGCTTGCTGCTTTCCTTTCCCTGGGGTGCACCCCGCATCTTCATGGTCCAAGATGGAAGCCGTCACACTGTTGTTCCAGACTGTAGGATGGAAAAAGGGGGAACAGAGGAGGGGCAAAGGTCACGTCCTCCTGCAAAAGTTCTTGGAAGCTTTCTCATGATACTTTTGCTTCATTCCACTATCCAGAACTTTGTCACCTGGCCACACTGAATTGCAAGAAAGACTGTAACAGGAATTAGCAATTGTCATTATATTTTTTAAATGTTTATTTTTTTTTTAATTTTTTTTTTCAACGTTTATTTATTTTTGGGGCAGAGAGAGACAGAGCATGAACGGGGGAGGGGCACAGAGAGAGGGAGACACAGAATCGGAAACAGGCTCCAGGCTCCCAGCCATCAGCCCAGAGCCCGATGCGGGGCTCGAACTCCCGGACCGCGAGATCGTGACCTGGCTGAAGTCGGACGCTTAACCGACTGCGCCACCCAGGCGCCCCTTAAATGTTTATTTTTGAGAGAGAGAGAGAGAGAGAGAGAGAAAGTGAGAGAGAGAGCGAGTGCGCGTGGGGGAGGGGCAGAATCCGAAGCAGGCTCCAGGCTCTGAGCGGTCAGCACAGGGCCCGATGCGGGGCTCGAACTCACAACCACGAGATCATGACCTGAGCCGAAGTCTGGATGCTTAACTGACTGAGCCACCCAGGAGCCTCAGCAATTGTCATTATTTTAATCCGGAAGCAGGAGAGAACATAAATTGGGGGGGGGGGGGGGTGGGCAGACCATAGTCTCTCCTGCATGACACATGGTAGAGAGTGTCCCAGGAAGACACTGGGATGGCCGGGAACCAGATGGGAAGAACTTGATGTGTGGTGTGACCAGAAGTTTGGACCTTATCATACTGGCAATGAGAGCCATCAGAGAGGTTTAAGCGAGAGACAGATGGAAACTGAGCAATGTTTTCCAGGGATCCTCTGACAGCTGTGCAGGCGAGCTCTTCTGGTGAGATGCTACTGTGACCCCAAGATCAGTTAGAAGGCAGTTTCCCAGTGCGGGTGAGAGCTGCTGAAGGCCTGGACCAGGGCTGTGACAGTGAGGTGGAGAAAAAGAGAAGGGAGAGTGAGACACGCTAGGGTACAGGAGGATGGACCTTGGTGACAATTAGGAAATGGGGGGGGGGGAGGACACCAAGGTTTTCAGCCTGAACAATCTGATAAATGACCATGTGGCTCACCAAAATAAAGAAAGGGATAGAGAAGGTGAAGGAGGCTGCTCCCAGTGATGGAGATAATTGATTGGTTTGATCTGGAAGATGCTGAGCTGCAGGCGCCTGTTGGGTAGAAGACATTCAGCAGACACAAAAATACGTCTGGAGCTCTGGAAACAAGTCAGGGATAAAAGTGCCAACTCAGGAGTGTGCGTCTATGGGACGGCTGCAGACACAGTTTGGGATGGCTTGACCAGAAAACGATGAGGGAACAGAGTCGAGGATGAAGACTGGAGAGTGCCAATGTGGTGTGAGTTCCCTGCAAAGTCTATTCTGATGGAAGGTTCTTTGGAAATTGAAGCTCAAGAGAGTTGAAGTTGCAAATGCATCCTTTTCCCAGACATCTGGGACCTGGGTCAAACTCTCCTTTTCAAGACAAGGTAAAACCACTAAAAGCTTTTGCTTTCCCTGGCTGAAATACTTTAACACCAGCTAATGCTAGGTTCGGGGGGAAAAGTCATATTGAAGGTTGTGGTTTCCATTACTACTCTGTAATACAGTAGAGCCTGTGCCCGGAAAACCTCCTGCCTCCCTCGTCATCCAGGGAGCTGCCTTGTCATTATGCCACCAGGTCTAGGGCTGGGCAACGTCAGCAGGCTGAGGTACGTGTGGTGAGGGATGCAGATCAGAGAGCGCCTCGTCTACAAACTGCTTTCAACCGCAGGGTGATTTAATGGCCTGATGGCTTTTAAGAAATGGGAGGTTGACTGTTGGTCCTAATATCTGCTTCAATTCTAGAAAAGGTTTAAAAAAATGGCATACAGCATCCCTTTCATTTTAATTGATTCTTATTGTTGTTCCCCTCTCCTCTGCCTTCACTCCTTGCTCCTCTCCCCCCTCCCCTCCCCTTCTGCTTTTAAGCAGCTGGCTAGTATAACCCACTTGCAAAACTTGTTTCCTTGAAATTCGCTGATTCTAATTTGGAAAATACTTTAGGCCAAAGAATATGGTATCAAAAGACTCAGTTCTTTGGGTGATCATTAGCAAAATGCCTTCAACTGAGGAGAATCCAAGTAGAAGGACCTTCAATGATCTAGCAAGCACTAAAAGTCCAAACCCAACAGAAACAACAAAAGCAATCTAAACCTGAAATACTAAATGGTGGTACACTTGTCTAAGTTGGAAGGTTTGGATCCAGGATTAGTATAGGATCGTAGGATTAGTGTGAAGTCCTAATTAGTATAATTTCACCCAAATGTCTACTACTTCTCACCTCCATGTACTTAACAATGTTCACTAATACTCAGCATGACTGCCCTAAAATAGCGAAAGAAAAGCTCTGATCAAATAAAGATTGAACTACAGGTCTTGTGCTCTAGTGGCTAACACATGAAAATGGGCAAAATGCAAGCCGGTGACACTTTCACTTTGGAAACGTGAAAAATTAAAGAAAATACGGTAAAACGTTTTACAAAGCAAAGTTTACTCTTTAAGACAGTCCTTTATTCTGAGATCATGTCCCTTTTATGTCAATGCGTCCTTTCTTTTATAAAAACAGTAGCGCTGGGGCGCCTGGGTGGCTCAGTGGCTTAAGCATCTGACTCTGGCTCAGGTCATGATCTCACAGTTCGTGAGTTCAAGCTCCATGTCGGGCTCGGTGCTGGCAGCTCAGAGCCTGGAGCCTGCTTCGGATTCTGTGTGTGTATCTCTCTCTCTTCCCCTCCCCTCCCCTGATCGTGCTCTCTTTCTCTCAAAAATAAACAAACATTAACAAAAATGTTTAATAAACAAAATATATGTATTTTTAATAAATTGGTTACATCTACAGAACTCAAATCTGACCACCCTTGAAAGGCACTCTTGAAGGGGAGCCTCTTGGCTTTACACATCTACTCCTCACAAAGATCCTCAAAAGACCTGGTCAGGCTCCATGTGTTTAGAACACAGCACCAAACCCTTTTCTGCTTTTCAGAAACCAGGAAGGAGAAAGGAGGAAACTTGTAATTACCACATGACGCTCAAAGACAATAAAGAGTCAGCGTTAGTTAGAACAAGCTTGAATTCAGAACTTGGGTTCTCGGGCCTCCAAAATCACAGAAAACTTTCAAAATCGCTTTTCAAGAATCACAAAGAAAAACAAAAGCCCCTTCCTATGGGTTCTTAATCCACTGTGTTTTGATAAAACTATCATTGGGATTCTATTGTTATTTCCCAGAAACCAGCAGCCCACACTTTCCGGATGAATCTGCTCTTAAAGCTGGTAAATATGTAGGCAGGAGCCGAGGCTAGTCCATCATAGTCATTAATCACGGAGACACAACCCTCAAGTTGTTACTAGGGGACCCACAGCGCTGCTTGGTGAAGCCAGGACAGTCTCTCCACGAAAGAGTCTCAGAGCTGCCAGCGGGAGTTAGGTCTGTTTATGTGCAGGTGAGGACAGTCTTAAGAGGGGAGGGGTTTCAAAAATGGTAACGACTCCCCTGCCTCAAACATTTTCCCTGCAGAACACGGAGAAAATAGAAATCATTCTAATTCTACCACCGACAAATGACCACGGTTAACATTTTGATCCATCTTCCAGGCACGAATGGACGCATGGACAAACATACAGATCACCACAACGATATACTTACTACACGTATAGAAGTGCATTTATAAGAACCTATTACTAGTTATTTATGGAGAGGAGAGTTGGTAAAGTGGTAGTGAAGGGAGACTGATTTTTTTAATATACACATAATTTGGATTTGCCATAACGACATATTACTATGTTTTACTTTCCTAACTTTTTTTTTTTAATTTTTAATGTTTATTTTTGAGAGAGAGACAGAGAAGGGAGAGAGTGTGAGCAGGGGAGGGGCAGAGAGAGAGGAAGACACAGAATCCAGAAGCAGGCTCCAGGCCCTGAGCTGTCAGCACCAAGCCCAGCTCTGGGCTCGAACCCACCGACCGAGATCATGATCTGAGCAAAGTCATGTGCCTAACCAACTGAGTCCCCCAGGAGCCCCCCTAATTTTTGTTTAATGGCAAAAGCCAAAGCAATCACTCTTGGGAGCGGTGGAGTCCAGTCGCGAGCACCTCCCCCGCCCCGCGTGTGCCTTGGGGGCGCAGAGGTGACCGGCCGGGCTCCCCTGCCTCCAAGCAGGAGGCTGGTGCGAGGGCCGGGAGGAAGACTCCAGCGCAGAAGCCCGAGGCAACCCGGGCCCGCGGGCCGCTGGAAAGGCCCCGGGGGCGGGGGCGCAGGCGGCCCTTGAGCTGCGCGGGACGGTGTTTACCTGCGGGCAGGGTGAGGTGTGGTGCGCCAATGACCACTGTGTACAGAGCCTGCTTCGCTGTGCACGGGTGTCCCGCCTTCCCGCTGGTGGGTCCGCGGCGGTGGGAGGAAGACTCTCCCCTGCAGGAAATCTAGCTGCTGGGGCGAGGACGCCGGGCGGCGATCCCAGGGTGCCCTCTGGCGGGGCAGGTGCGTGCCCGCGAGGGGCGGGGCGCGCGGCAGCAGGAGGAGTCGGAGGAGGCTTGTCTAGCAGGGATGCGGAAGAACTTGCACCCTTCAGGGACCTGCCCTGGTTTTCCAAGATTTGGTTTGGGTTTGGGTTTCCATTTCTCACCTCCTTGCCTGTGTATTCATATTTCCCTCTACTCCTGTTGGCTTTTTTTTTTTTTTTTGCAACACCAATTATTTTTCTGTTTTCCAAAGTAATGTTTATTCATTGTAAATAAAAATTTGGGAAGCACAGAAACTCATAAGGAAAATAAATAAAACAGCTGTAATCTCACCATTCAAAGATAAGCATGTGTTTAAAAGTGTTTCTAGTAGTCTTTTTTTCTGTCCCCAATATTATATATAATGGTGAGTGTGTATTTAAACAAACTGGTTAATGCTATTTGAGGAGTCAGGCCTCGTGTTGAACTGGCCCATGGGAAGAGAAGACAGACCAAAAGACAAGAGAGGAAGGGCCTTCTGCCCTTAAAAACCAGGCCTGGCTGCTTCTTGGCTTGATAAACCAGTTATTCTGGTCCTAAGGAAGCTTGTTTTTTCACATGAGCCAAAGTTGCCCCTTTACAGGAGGGAAGTAGATGGTGGTGGCCAGTGAGGTTGGGAAGGAAAGGCAAATTGGTCTCACTGTTAGCTTTAAATAACTAGAAGGTTCTAAGTATTTTGTCATGCGGTGCGGCTCCAGCCCCTGCCTGGCACCTTCTCCCAAGCTTATTCCATGTTGTTTGGCTCATCCTGTGTGATCTCCCACCTCTAGGCTGTGAGCCCCAGAGAGCAGGAATATCTCGGGCCCATTTCTTGCACCTGGAAGAATGCTGAAGTCTCTTTGGTCACTTTGTCTTCTTTTTCCTCCACACACTTTGTCCCATCATGAAAACAGCATGCTTGCTTTACAAATGTAGCTTCAAACAATCCCCACCCCCTTCCTGCTACATTTGGGCCTCCAAGCCAGACTCCTTTTTTTTCCTCCTCTTTTTTATGTTATGTTATGTTATATCCAAGTTAGTTAGTATATAGTGTAATAATGATTTCAGGAGTAGAATCCAGTGATTCATCACCTACATATAACACCAGTGCTCATCCCAGCAAGTGTCCTCCTTAATGTTCGTTTAGCCCATCCTCCTGCCCCAAACCCTCCAGAAACCTTCAGTTTGTTTTCTGTATTTAAGAGTCTCTTATGTTTTGTTTTTTTTTTAATTTTTTTTTTCAACGTTTATTTATTTTTGGGACAGAGAGAGACAGAGCATGAACGGGGGAGGGGCAGAGAGAGAGGGAGACACAGAATCGGAAACAGGCTCCAGGCTCTGAGCCATCAGCCCAGAGCCCGACGCGGGGCTCGAACTCCCGGACTGCGAGATCGTGACCTGGCTGAAGTCGGACGCTTAACCGACTGCGCCACCCAGGCGCCCCAAGAGTCTCTTATGTTTTGTCCCCCTCCCTGTTTTTTTTTTAATTAAAAAAAATTTTTTTTAATGTTTTCTTATTTCTGAGAGAGAGAGACAGAGCATGAGAGGGGGAGGGGCAGAGAGAGGGGGAGACACAGAATCCGAAGCAGGCTCCAGGCTCTGAGCTGTTGGCACAGAGCCCAACGTGGGACTCAAACCCACAAATCATGACCTGAGCCAAAGTCGGATACTCAACCGGCTGAGCCACCCAGGTGCCCCATCCCTCTCCATGTTATATTAGTTTTGCTTCTCTTATCTTATCTTCATTTGTTTTGTATCTTAAATTCCACATGAGTGAAGTCATATATTTGTTTTTCTCTAATTTCACCTATCATAATACACTGTAGTCCCATCCACATTGTTACAAATGTCAAGATTTCATTCTTTTTGATTGCCGAGTAATATTCCATTGTATATATAGCACATCTTTATCCATTCATCAGTCAATGGACATTTGGGCTCTTGGCTATTGTTGATGGAGCAGCTATAAACATTGGGTACATGTGCCCCTTCGAAACAGCACTCCTATATCCTTTGGACAAATACCTAGTAGTGCAATTGCTGGGTCCTAGGGTAGTTCTACTTTTAATTTTTTGAGGAACCTCCACACTGTTTTCCAGAGTGGCTGCCCCAGTTTGCATTCCCACCAGCAGTGCAAAAGGATTCCTCTTTCTCTGCATCCTCGCCAACATCTGTTGTCAAGCAAAACTCTTCTTTATGGGAAGTCTGAAGTTGTCCCTCTCTCCTGGGTGTGACTGGATGTTGGTTACAGTCATCGGTTTGGGAGTAGAGAATCAACTTCAGTGCTTACATGTGACATCACATGTAAACTCCCTCCCTGTCTCTGTACTACTTGGCCCAGGCTGAGGCAGAGAGACGGGATTGTAAGAGACTAGTCTGTGGAGCTGAGGATGTTGTGGGGCATCGGGGCACAAGGTCAAATCCTCAGGCCTTCATCTCCCCTCAAACTGATATAAAATCTCATGAGATCCACATTACTCAGCAATGCCTAGTAGAGAGTTTTCCCCGTGGAAACACAAAGAAGGACCGAGTTCCCCTTCTAGTTCTGCTTGGGTGAAATAAAGCCTTTAGGAAGTAAAAGTCACCACCTACTTGACACTCATAAAACTGGCTGGGCCATGCCTGGTCTGACCTGTCTTTTTTGGAGAATAAGAGAAAATCTATAATACCCAGAGTTGAAGGCCTGGGTTCTTCTTATGCTACATGTTAGCATTGTGCTCAGGAGTGGATTACCTGACCTCACCTAATCTCAGTTTGTTCATCTCTAGCAGGGAATAGTCATGTTACCTGGAGGTTGTGTTTCCATGATTGCTGTGGGGCCCAAATGAGCCTTGAAGCTACATTTGCAAATTTTCTCAACTTGAAAGCACTGTACCTCCTTATGTTTGATTCTCCTGCATTAATGTTGAAACCTCTGAGTGAGGAGTATGGGCAGCTTGACAGAGACATGACTCAACATTGAACTAGATGATCCTTCCACCATAGTGGCAGTGTCTCGTACTTGTCAATCAAGGACTGTGCTGGAATCGTCTTTTCGGCAGTTGAAAAAACAAGGCTCAGAGAAGTTGAACAACTCGCCTGAAGGCACACAGCTTGGCCATGACAGGCCCAGGACTGGAATATAGTCCATAACCAACCTGTCCTTGCACCCATCTCCAGCAGGAGATGGGAAAAGAGAGTTCCCTTGGAATTGTTCCAGGGTGTGAGTGTCCCCATGTAGGAGACACGGAGAAAGGGGTAGAGGATCTTAGGCTCTGCTCTAAATGTTTGGTAGTGGGAGGGTGACCCCATTATTCTTTATGCATTTAGAATCTTTTTTTTTTTTAAACAATGTTCTTCACATGCCATAATAGAGCTGAACACTCATTTAGACGCCGTTTAAAAATTTTATACACTGAAATTTCAAAATAGACAACTTAATAGGCTGCTTCTATGTTAAATGAGTCACTCGAAATTAAGATTCTTTCTGTATGTCTCAGAACTGGTAGTCATCTAAGAGACTGGAGAGACACTCTGACCTGGACTTTATAAATACTGACTGGTCAGTTTGACACAAAACACCTTCTTGTCTGCACACTGCTGCTTTCTTGATCAGCTTCAGAAACTGAGCACTGAGCTAGGTTAGGACACGGAAGCAATCTGTAAGAGTTGGATACATATACGTGATATCAGAGAAGATGACCTGACCAAGCAGTGAGAATCTTTTGATTAATGGGGCGCCTGGGTGTCTCAGTCAGTTGAGCATCCGACTTTGGCTCAGGTCATGATCTCAGTCTGTGAGTTCGAGCCCCACGTCGGGCTCTGTGCTGACAGCTCAGAGCCTGGAGCCTGCTTCGGATTCTGTGTCTCCCCCTCTCTCTGCCCCTCCCCCACTCATGCTCTGTCTCTCTCTCTCTGCAAAAATAAACTTTAAAAAAAAAAGAATCTTTTGATTAACCACAGTTTGCCTTGTCCTTTCCTTATTTGTGCATACATTGGCTGTTTATACAGCACACACTCAAACATAAGAGAATCACATCCCTCCTGTTAGCTGAATTTGATTTTTTTTTTTAATTTTTTTTTTTCAACATTTATTTATTTTTGGGACAGAGAGAGACAGAGCATGATCGGGGGAGGGGCAGAGAGAGAGGGAGACACAGAATTGGAAACAGGCTCCAGGCTCTGAGCCATCAGCCCAGAGCCTGACGTGGGGCTCGAACTCACGGGCAGTGAGATCGTGACCTGGCTGAAGTCGGACGCTTAACCGACTGCGCCACCCAGGTGCCCCTGAATTTGATTTTATTACCAGAAAAGGGCAGACCAACCCCTTTTGGGGGCCAAACTAGACTGCCAGGGCACTGTCCTCTGCCCCCTAGGATGTACATGGGCAGGGGGAGATAGGTTCCCCAGACTTGAACAGAGGAAGTGGAATCATTTAGAGATGACTGCTGGGGGACAGGACAAGGTGAATGAATACACCATCCCTGGGAGAAAAAAAAAAAAAAACCCGAGAAAGGAGAATTCTTTTAGAATCCTGTTGGGGATTTTATTTTCACATATTTATCGAAGTCATTCACCTAAAGTGAGAGTTTTCACATTAGAAGTGAGAGTTTTCAAAACCAAAACACACCCATTTCAAGTCCAATCGCTCCCCAGTGCAAGCAAGGAGAGCTCTGCAGAGGACTGGCTTGAGGGAAAGAGCAGCCACATCACAGCAGAAGAGCGCACACAGCATACACCAGAGACACTTCCTGAAGCACCAGGCCCTGGATGGCGTAGAGCCCCTTCATAATATAGCATTACTCTCGGGATCAGGAAGTATAGCAAGGTTTCATAACATGTAAAAGACAGGAACCTAGACAAAATGACAAGACAGAGGAATTTTCCCCCAAAGAAAGATCAAGAAGAAACCAGAGCCAGGGATGAACTTAAAACAGATATACATAATATATCTCAACAAGAATTTAGGACAACAGTCATAAGAATACTAGCTGACCTTGGAAAAAGGCATAGAAGACACCAGAGAAACCCTGGTGACAGAGATAAAAGACCTAAAAACTATTCATGCTAATATTTAAAAAAATGCTACAATTGAGATGCAAAACCGACTGGATGTGATCACAATGAGGACAGAAGTCGCAGAGGATTCAATAGGTGATACAGAAGATAAAAGTGTGGGAGATAATGAAGCTGATAAGGAGAGTGAAAGAAAACTATTAGATCACGAATATAGATTTAGGGGAATGAGCAATTCCATAAAGCACAATGATATCCATATCATAGGCATCCCAGAAGAAGAGAGGGGAAAAGGGGCAGAAGGTTTATTTGAACAAAATATAGCTGAGAACTTCCCTAACTTGGGGAAGGAAACAGACATTCAAGCCCAAGAGGCGTAGAGACCTCCTCGAAAAATTGATAAAAACAGATGAACACCGAGACATATTATAGTGAAACTTGCAAAATACATGATAGAGAATTCTGAAAGCAGCTAGGGTAAAAGGTCCTTAACCTAAAGGATAGACACATAAGGTTAGCAGCAGACCTGTCCACAGAAACTTGGCAGGCCAGAAGGGAGTGGCATGATATATTCAATGCGCAAAATGGGAAAAATATGCAGCCAAGAATGCTTTATCCAGCATGGCTTCATTCAGAATAGAAGGAGAGATAAAGAGTTTCTAAGACAAGCAAAAACCAAACAGTTTGTGAACACTAAACCAGTTCTGCAAGAATTATTAAAGGGGACTCTTTGAGCGGGAAAGAGAGACCAAAAGCAACAAAGACTAGGAAGAAACAGAGACAATCTATAGGAACAGCAACTTTACAGGTAATACAATGGCACTAAGTAAATATCTATCAATAATTACTCTGAATGTAAATGGGCTAAATGCTCCAATCAAAAGACAGAGTATCAGAATGGGTAAAAAAAAAAACAAAACAAAAAACCACAAAACAAAAACCAAAACAAAACAAGACCCATCAATATGCTGTTTACTAGAAACTCATTTTAGACCCAAGGACACATCCAGATGGAAAGTGAGGTAGAGAACCATTTATCATGCTACATGGACATCAAAAGAAAGCTGGAATACATCAGACACATCAGATTTTAAACCAAAGGCTATAATAAGGGATGAAGATGGGCACTATATCATAATAAAAAGGTCTATTCAACAAGAAGATTTAATAATTGTAAATATTTATGTCCCCAACTTTAAAGCAGCCAAATATACAAATCAATTAATAACAAACTCAAAGAAACTCATTGATAATAATACAATAATAGTAGGGGACTTTAACACCTTACTTACAGCAATGGACAGATCATCTAAGCAGAAGATCAACAAAGAAACAATGGCCTTGAATGACATACTGGAGTACATGCACTTAACAGATACATTCAGAGGATTTTACCCTAACACAGCAGAATACACATTATTTTTGAGTGCACATGGAACATTCTCCAGAACAGACTACATACTGGGTCACAAATCAGGCCTCAACCAGTACAAAAAGACTGAGATCATCACATGCATATCTTCAGACCACACTGCTATGGAACTTGAAGTCAACTACAAGAAAAAAATTTTGAAAGACCACAAATACATGGAGGTTAAAGAGCATCCTACTAAAGAATGAATGGGTTAACCAGGAAATCAAAGAATAAAAAAATACATGGAAGCCAAGTGAAAATGAAAACATGACAGTCCAAAACTTTTGGGATGCAGCAAAGGTTGGTTCTAAGAGGGAAGTATATAGCAATACAGGCCTTTCTCAAGAAGGAATAAATGTCTCAAACACACAACTTAACCTTACATCTAAAGGAACTGGCAAAAGAAGAGCAAATAAAGCCCGAAACCAGCAAAAGAAGGCAATAGTAAAGATTAGAGCAGAAATAAATGATATAGAAATCACAAAAAACAGTAGAACAGATCAACCAAACTTGGAGATTGTTCTTTGAAAGAATTAACAAAACTGATAAACCCCTAGCCAGACTTCTCAAAAAGAAAAGAGAAAGGACAAAAATAGATAAAATCACAAATGAAAGAGGAGAGATCACAACCAGCACCTCAGAAATACAATTACAAGAGAATATTATGAGCAATTATATGCCAACAAATTGGGAAATTTGGAAGAAATGGATACATTCCTAGAAACATACACTACCAAAACTGAAACAGGAAGAAACAGGAAATTTGAACAGACCCATAAACAGTAAAGAAACTGAATTAGTAATAAAAAATCTCCCAACAAACAAGAGTCCAGGGTCAGATGGCTTCCCAGGGGAATTCTACCAAACAGTTAAAGAAGCATTAATATCTATTCTTTTGAAACTGTTCCAAAAAATATAAGTGGAAGGCAAACTTCCAAACTCACTCTAGGAGGCCAGCATTACCTTGATTTGAAAATGAAAGACCCCACTAAAAAGGAGAATTACAGAGCAATATCCCTGATGACCATCAATGTAAAAATTCTCAACAAGATACTAGCAAATCAAATCCAGCAGTGCATTAAAAGAATTATTCACCAGGATCAAGTGGGATTCATTCCTGGGCTGCAGGGGTGGTTCAATATCAGCAAATCAATCAACATGATACACCATATTAATAAAAGACAGGATAAGAACTATATGATTCCCTCAATAGATGCAGAAAAAGCAATTGACAAAATATAGCATCTTTCTTGATAAAAACCCTCAAGAAAGTAGGGATGGAAAGAACATACCTCAACATTATAAAGGCCATCTATGAAAGACCCACAGCTAATATCCTCAATGGAGAAAAACTGAGCTTCCCCCTAAGGTCAGGAACATGAGAGGGATGTCCATTCTCACCACTGTTGTTCAACATAGTACCGGAAGTTCTAGCCTCAGCATTCAGACAACAAAAAGAAATCAAAGGCATCCACACTGGCAAGGAAGAAGTCAAACTTTCAGTCTTCACAAACAACATGATACTCTACATGGAAAACCTGAAAGATTTCATCAAAAAATTGTTAGAACTGATATATGAATTCAGCTAAGTCACAGGATGCAAAATCAACATACAGAATCTGTTGCATTTCTATACACCAAAAATGAAGCAGTAGAAAGAGAAATCAAGGAATCGATCCCACTTACAGTTGCACCAAAAACCATAAATAACTTATCAAATTCAATACCCAAAAAATAACCCAGTTAAGAAATGGGCAGAAGACATGAACAGACACTTCTCCAAAGAAGATATACAAATGGCTAATAGACACATGAACAAATACTCAACATCACTCATTATCAGGGAAATACAAATCAAAACTACAATGAGGTACCACCTCACACCTTTCAAAATGGCTAAAATTAACAACACAGGAAAAAACAAATGTTGGCAAGGATGAATTTCCATTGTTTACGGAAATGCAAACTGGTGCAGCCATTCTGGAAAACAGTGTGGAGTGTCCTCAGAAAGTTAAAGATAGAACTACCCTACATCCCAGCAATTGCACTACTAGATACTTATCCAAGAGTCAAAAATACTGATTTGAAGGGGTACATGCACCCCAATGTTTATAGCAGCACTGTCAACAGCCAAATTATGGAAAGAGCTCAAATATCCATCGACTGATGAATGGATAAAGATGTGATACACACACACACACACACACACACACACACATACATTCCATTGTATATACACATCTTGTATACACACACACAGACGATGGAATATTAGTCATCAAAAAGAATGAAATCTTGCCATTTGCAACGATGGGGATGGAACTATAATGTTTTATGCTAAGTGAAATAAGTCAAAGACAAATAGCATATGCTTTTACTCATATGTGGAATTTAAGAAACAAAACAGATGAGCATAGGGGAAGAGAAGGAAAAACAAGATAAAAACAGGCAAACCATAAGAGACTTTTAACTATAGAGAACAAATTGAGGGTTGATGGCGGGGGGGGGGGGGGGCTAAATGGGTGACAGGCATTAAGGGCACTTTGTGATTAGCACTGGGTGTTGTATATATGTGATAAATCACTAAATTCTGCTCCTGAAACCAATACTGCACTGTATGTTGACTAATTTGAATATAAACAAAATCTTGGAAGAAAAACAAAACAGAAAACAAAAACAAAACAAAGGAGTGAGAGTTTTCACATTAGGTTCTTCTCTTAGAGAAAAAGTAAGTCCCCAGGTGTGAAGGAAGAGAGTTTTTAAACTCCCCAGGCAAGTGATGCAGGGTATCCAGGGCTGAATCTTGCAGGCTGCAGTTCCTGTCCCTGGGTCCACAGGTTCAAGGAGCAGTTCCAAAGAGCACTGTCTGGGATTGGAGCTCAAGCCACCCTGCAGGACCCCTGGGGTACAGCCCTTCTATTGCAGGCTTCTCAGAGACCCTCCTCTCCAGAGCTTCCTGTCTAGTTGGAGCAGTAATGGTTGGGACAGAGAACTCTGCCAATACAGAGATGTCATGAAATATAATCCTGCCCTTGGGGAAAGAAAGAGCCTCACCAAACTGAACCAGTGTTAGCTCCGTTTCCCCAGATATTAAATCGAGCCAATTCTGTAACAATAGTTCATCCTCTGAACACACACTCAGCTTTGGGGAGCTGAAGACAGGATTTCTGCACAGGTGATTGTTTGAAGAGATAGGCCTGTTCTCCCCTCTTCATGTCGACAGAGCACAAAGTGGACTTTAGAGCTACAATCTTCCGGCCTGCTTCTGTCACCTGCCATCAGCACCACTGCCCCCATTCTTCTCGCTTTACTTTGCCCCGGTGTCTCCTAAGAGGGCAGCATACACAGGCAGCTTCCAGAAAGTAAATAATGTAATCCCAATATCCTGACTTTGGTGACCTCATTTCAGACCTCTTTCCTATTGCCCATGGTTAGCCAGCAATGGGTCAGACCATCTTTCTGAGGAATTCCAGGAGAAAATGTAGGCTAAGCAAAAAGCTTTGGACGACTCTTTCCAAACCTCAATGGGAAGAATATTCTATGACTTTGAGGCAGAAGTGACGAATTTCAACATGTAGCTTGAGAACCATCTAGTTCTGGGGCAAATTGACCAACACCAGCAGCCCGTTGGTAGCCTGAGAGCACATTGTATGTGCTCCAGTCTTTGAGGTGGTGAAATGTGGGCTCCTGCAGTGGTCTTCTCTTGATAGCAATCTTGCTGCCCAGGCTACTGTGTTTTCTCCAGTCAGCCTCTGTTGCTCTCAAGAAACGTAATGAAGTTCAAGTGTGTGGGAATGACAATAGGGATAAGCTCGAATTTGCTCTAAGAAGCACCGATAAAAGGAATTCATTTGCGAGCATGAATACTTTGTCACTGATTTCTCCCACATAGCTGTGGATGAGAAACACTGGCCTGGTCCCTAAGACTGGGTTTCTGCTCACATGCTGTGGGGACTGGAGTCTGCCCATGGGCCTGAGGTTCCGGCAGCCTCCACAGGCCTTGCCAGCTCCTTCTCCTGATGGGAGGGACCCTTTGCCCTGTATTTCCAACTGCAGATTTGGCATCCTGTTCTGTTGGGGCACGTCACCAGTGTTTCTTCGGTGGTTTATAAGCTGCCAAATTCTTTTGCCTCAGTTACTTCCAACTGGGTTTCCATCACTTATCTACAGGGTCAAACATGAGTTTGCCGTGATGGGATTGGAATTGCTGGTTATGCCCCTGGCACACCATTCTAGCAGCTGGGATGGTGCCTGGTCAAGCCCATGCCTGGTCAAGCCCACTACTGCCACCCTCAAAGGAAGAGTATTTTGAGGCATGTAAAAATGCATGAAATTCAATTTCCGGGACCATAATAAAGTTTTATGCTAATGCAATCATTTTAATTTATTTGCCTACTATGACAGCTTTCATGCTAAGGTGGCAGCCGAGAAGTTGGAAGAGGGACCATATGTGAAGTTCCCACTGCTTTGCACCACCGCCAGTTGTAACTGCGGTGCCACAAATTTGTAACCACAAATGCCCCACGTTTCACCATACAGTGACATTTAAAAACTCTCTATTACCGGGGCACCTGTGTGGCTCAGTCGGTTAAGTGTCCGACTTCAGCTCAGGTCATGATCTCACTGTCTGTGAGTTTGAGCCCCACATCGGGCTCTGTGCTGACAGCTCAGAGCCTGGAGCCTGCTTCAGATTGTGTCTCTCTCTCCCTCTGCCCTTCCCAGGCTCATGCTGTCTCTGTCTCAAAAATAAAAAAATAAATAAATAAAAAAACCTATTACCTGTGCACAATAGAAGTGTTTTTGGTCACTGTGACTGTAGTCACAGAGGGACATGGCACACAAACACTAACACTGCCAAGAGTGAACAAAGACGGTAGAAAAAGCAGGCCGTGTAGGTATATCTTGGGATTCCTCAGTGGCCTCTACTCTGTTTACATGGGATGAGCTATTTGAATTAGATCCTTAATGCCCCTGTCTTGAAAAGGTAAATGTCCAATTCTGAATGGGACTGCCATGGTAACCATTCACAAAAACAAGAGTGAGCCTTGCACTGGGAATGAATGACCAACACTTTAGTGCAGAAAATTATAGAGTGGCGAATTATGGCTAAAGAATCGAGTAATTTCACCTAAAAACGGATACCAAAAGGTCCTGTAGCAGTCTGGAATAAGCTGGAAATTTAGGGCTCAGAAAGATCTGGGTTTTGTGGCACCTGGATGGCTGTTGGTTAGGCATTCAACTCGATTTCGGCTCAGGTCATGATCTAGCGGTTCGTGAGTTTGAGCCCCCTGTCTGGCTCGTTGCTGACAGCACAGAGCCTGCTTGGGATTCTGTCTCCCTCTCTCTCTCTGCCCCTCATCTGCTCGCACTCTCTCTCAAAACTAAGTAAATATTAAAAAAAAAAAAATCTGGGTTTTAAGTTCCAATTTTACCACTTACTAGCTACATGATCTTAGATTCTGAGTCTTTTATTAACTCTTCGAAAACAGAAAGATTAATATTCTCTCAAGGAATCAAAAGAAATTGTGAATGTTCTGTGCAATGTGAATATTTTAGTAACTGTGTAAAACTACCATCTGAATTCCTTAAAACTTTATATTATGAAAATATATACTCTCTTTATAGAGAGTATAAAAGAAGCCTTAAATACATTCCTTAAAATACACTCCTTTCCAAAATTAAGAATATGTGACTTTAATAATCAGCAATAAACCCCTTGCACCAGGTAAAAGGTTTTGCTGGTTATTTTTTGAAGTAAATGACTGAATGGATGAAATATCTCTCTCTCTCTCACACACACACACACACACCTGCCTTAGGTAGCAAACCATCAATGCTCATCAAATAGCTGCATTTTCTATACCTCCTAGTCTTGTTGGTAGTGAGGCTGATTCCAGACGTCTAGGTGTTGGACAAAGCAATGTAGGTAGAAGGCAGGTCTTTTTCAGGTCTGGTCTGTAAAAACATCCACGACCACCTGCTAGACTGTGGTTTTCCTGATTTGACAGCATCTGAGGCCATGAGTTCCAGATGGCATACCTAAAGATGGAGGAAGACTACCCAATTCACATCAACAAGAATTTCATGTTGACCAATAATTAAGCTTTTGTATTGAGCCATACCGACTTAGTGTTTATTTGTAAGATGGTCTAATAGTCTGTGCTAAGAATCAAGCTAGATGGGGTTGGAAATAGGACCCCATCCCCCCGGCCCCAATCATAAAACAAGGTTCTTACATTCTTAAGCATTTTATAGTGTTTTCCTGACAATGAAGTACTGTGATACATTTAATTTAGTGTTTTATGTCTCATTAACAAATTATCTTACCATGTGTTAAGCATTATACTGGGTACAAGTATTTCTAAATCTTAAATATATCAATATTGAGGTGGACCTTTTACCAGCGTCTAATCACAAACCTTCCAAAACCTTCTGAACCCCTCTGAATTCAGTTTTGTGTAAATGTTAAAAATTTACCATCTTAACCAGTCAAGTGAAACAGTTTTTATATTAATCAAATAATCCATCAAATATCAATTTGTCAATAATTAATAATCAATTTATAGTTTGGTATTAAATAATTTATCAATTATCAAAATAACAATTTATCCACTCCACTTTTATATCCAGCCTGAAAAATTATATTTAGAAAAGGGACCAGAATGACCTACTTCAGGACCCTTCTCAACATGTCCCAAATCTTTGCAAATGCATTTTCTGTTTTTAATTTTTTTTTTTTAACGTTTATTTATTTTTGAGACAGAGAGAGACAGAGCATGAACGGGGGAGGGTCACAGAGAGAGGGAGACACAGAATCTGAAACAGGCTCCAGGCTCTGAGCTGTCAGCACAGAGCCCAACGCGGGGCTCGAACCCATGGACCGTGAGATCATGACCTGAGCTGAAGTCGGACGCTTAACCGACCGAGCCACCCAGGCGCCCCGCAAATGCATTTTCTATTACATAGTACTAAATGGTCTGTGGGCAGAAAATCTTACACCGCTTTGCAGGTCAGTATTTTGATTGTAAAAAAAAAAAAAAAAAAAAATGGAAACCCAGCAAAACAAAACGGTATTAATTACACAGTACTTCCCATAGGAAATCATGCAGACTCTTTAATTAGAAGCCCAGCCACGTCACTGTCGTGAAATGGACATACACGGTTCTGCAACAGAACCACCAGTCCAAGTTTTATTGAGACTGAATGAATAGCAGTAAGTGCTATTTCTTTATTATAATTTTGGTTTACATAGCCAGACTTCCATTCAGCTCAGAGGCTCTTGGTGGCAGAGTGCGTGCACTTAGTCTGTCTTCCTACCCCAGTATCTAAGAATGTAGTAGAGTAAGCCCTGAATACAACAGGTACTTCATAAATGCTTACGAAGATTGAAAAAAATTAAGGGCAAATATAGGGAAAAATATATTTACTAGCCTTCATGACCCATACTTACCTTAAATCCAAACCTAGAAACATACTTTGAAGATTTTTACAATAGGGCAATCGCATGAAGGGCTTCCTAGCTCACATCGTTCTGGTTATACACACACAACCTCTCCTGGCTTCCTGGGGCACTCTCATCATGCACCATGGAATGTGTTTTCCTACAAAAGCCGTGTTCCCACAAGCCTATACACACGTCTGGTAAGCAAAGGTAGGAAACGTGGAACTCTTTTCAAGTAACAACTGTTTTTAATTGCACCAGAAGGAAAACAATTTGCTGTGGACTATTCTGTGCATCTAAACATTTTAATACATTGCTTCAACAAACAAAGCAAAACAAAACAAAAAACCTACTTATTAAGTTAAACTTTAATCTTAATTTTCTGCTATGATTCTTCTTCTAAATTTCTCATCATCATAAATTCAAGATACAAAAGTTTAAGAGTAGGAAATAAAATTTTTCTCTCAAATTTTACCGTTTTTGTCCTTTGAAAATTCAAAATGGATATGCCATGTAAAAACAAACAAGATTTCACTTACATATTGATGAACAAGAAAACATTTATCAGGAGGACTTTGAAGCTGAGGCTCCCTGTGGTGCCATCATGTAATCATGGCTTAATGTAAGACCAAAGCATAGTTGAATTATTAGTACCTTGCAAATACCTAGAGAAGGGGAAGGGAAACAAAATTCTAGGAGTTGTATGTGTGAAGTCAGGAGTTTTCCAACACAGAAGGCATTCCAATCATCGGGGAAGTTAAGCGTGATTGGGAATCGCTGGAAGTTGCAATTTACAGTAAAGCAAAAACTGATGCTGTTCGGTAAAAGCTACAATGTCTAGCAGATCTATGCAGATTTTTATTAAAAACATAAGGAACCTGGCTTTCATTTTACTGTTTCTTTCACACCTTTTATTTCAAAATAAGTCTCAAGAGATTGTTCCTTCCAATATGAGAATTCAACCAGCTTAGAATGGAAACAGAATAAAAAATAGATGCTGCTTTGTAGAAATCCATTTTTGTCAAGTGCATTATTCTCTGCAGTAAGATTTATTTTAAAAATTAAAATGTTCTTTCCTGGCAAAGTAGATCATGGAAACTCCTGCCAAAAAAATTCTTGATAAATGGATCAATGGCTATTTCTAAATTTGATTGCCTTTCTTTGATCATATTATTGCTCAATAGTTTAAAAAAAAAATCTCAGTCGTTTCCTCCTTTGGAATATGGTACAATCTCAGAAATTTTGTATCATTTCTAATATTTTAAACTGTGAAGAAGTGACCATGCATCGAACAGAAGGCAGTGACTGCTTTGCTTTCTAAGAGCCAGTTTTTTGAGACTATAAATGTGGCTATTGTGTTACAAGCAGTTTCGCTGTCTTATAAGATATTCTATCAGCCCTGAAAAAAATGGTTGCTACACAAACTCTTAGATCTAGTGAACGATGACAAAAATAAGACTTTTTCTTTTCTGAGCATGATGGATTTAAATGGAACACCCATAACAGGGTGAGTGTATATAAGTGGTTGAACTACTAGAAAATGGGAAGGCAGATAAGCTTTACAATATCTAGCTAGAACTGGGATCTGTATAGGCTTCTATGTACAAAGACAAACAGGGTTAGGCACTGAAGCTTTTTGATACAAATTCTGGGAAAGAACCTGGGCCTACATTTATTATCATCGGTAACAAGAAGAAACATGCAATCAGTTCTGGAAATGAGATGACACAAGTTTATCCAGAGTATTATATTTGGATAAAATCTGATGCTTTTTACATTGTCAGATTTCTTTATCATTTGTGGCAAATACTCCATTGAAAAATTATTTAAAAATTACTGGCAACTATACAAAACCCGAGCTGGTACAGATGTTGCAGTGCTAGTCCCCATCTAGTAAAGAGAAGATCACCATTCTGATATCTTAAATATCTTCTATCATCCCACGTATCTTAAATGGATATTCTTAACTTGTTTTATTCAAGGGTACTTTTATCTTGCCTCTATTATCCTATAATCAAAAGTCCTTTGAAAAATTATAATATCCTACATATATAAAAGTCTACTGCTGTAGAAATCTCAAAAATGTAATGTCAGTAATGTTAATTATCTGAAGAAGTCAGCTTCATGGAACAGCTTTTGAGTATTTATTGCTCAGATGCATTCAAAAAATTCTTAAACATAATGTGGCAATGGCTCTAATACATCTGTAAACAGAATACCACTAAAAAAATTTTATTGGCATGAAATACTATAATTATGGATGTGTAAAATTTTTAAATCTTAAAGCCTCTTAACATAATCATGTATATCTATGTACAAAACATACATAAATTTCACTTTATTTAAAACATATGAAAGAGGAAATTTCAAATCACACTAAACATAATAAATATAGAACTTGCTTTGTTAAAAATCTACAGTATACATTCAAGTAAAGGCTAAACTTCCAATGCCAACTATATAGGAGACAAAATTAAACATTTACAATAATCAGTTTCCTAAAAGTGCTATTTTTAATACCTATAAGAGGAAACTCATTCTAGTGCTTCTGTTTTCGACCAAACATATACATTCCTTTATTCACAGAACCAGATGCTTCTGTTACTAAAAATACATTATCCAAAGCTTTTATATCCTTTTAAATAGATTTAACATTTTAGCTCTTTGGGGGAGGAACAGGAAAGTCCAAACAAACAACTCAGACCACCTTAAATTAGTAGAGATGACTGACTTTATGACACACCCTGTTTCAACTTAGATGTGAAATCTGATGAACGTGTTAATGAAAACAGTTCCAGTCCACACGTCTAAGGTAAGTCATCTTTTTCCACATGGGAGTTGGTGTAGGTCAAGGAGCACCCACTATAGCAACCTTCCTGTGACTCAGGTCTCGATGCCATGCTCCACTTCTGATTTGCACATTCTCTTCCAACCTGATTTGGTTTAGTTTCTTCAGGAGTTATATTCAGTACGTTGACTGAACTATTAGGAAAAGAAAGGCAGATCTTAATAACCATCTCCTCTTTCTTTTATACTTAAGCTAGGCTTGAATGTCTAAAGTCAGATTGCTCCCTTGTCCGATGCTAAGTCAATTGTGAAGATACACAGATAGGGAACAAAGAAATGTTTCAAAATGGCCTAATTTATCACTTTTATCATATCTATCCATGTATTATTTTTCTGTTTACCCACTTATTTTATTTATCTCTTTGGTTTACGCTGAAGCGCTCTACCCAACTAATGCCTAAGTCAGATACAGGACACGTGGGCTTTGAAAGCCAATGTCCCTCCATGTCCCCATCTTCCTGCCACTATTTTGTAATCTGTTTTTTTTATATACATATCCATTTGTACACGCAAGTTTTCCTCTACCCACCCATTTACCCACACAGCTATTTAACGAGTGCCTACAAAAGTAGTAAGGAGTCCAGGCTCTGAAGTCAGATGGTTTAGGTCCATACACCAGCTGAACCACTTACTATGTCACTGTTTCTTCAGCTTCCTCAGTTGTAAAATGGAAATAATAATGGTATCTATCTCACAGGGTGGGATGGAACTGAGTTAACATACATTAAGTGCATACACCAGTGCTGAATTAATTGTAAGTGTCAGGGAGGAACACTCTTAGGTTCTGAATGTGGACACAGCTGCTACCCTTCAATGACACAATCTGAGAGCTATGCTCTGTGACCATCTCTAAACAAAAATAGCTGGTTAAATGATTACTTTCGAATCTAAGGGGTTTAGCCAACAAATAATATATTTTTATCAACTGAGTATCTTTTTTTCCCAAAAACGGGGTTTTTTCCCCCCTAAATGTGCATTTTTTGAGACTTTGGTTTACTAACTCAACCTCGATGTGGCAATCATCTTATTACAAACCCAGATCTAAGGTGCTTCAGGAGCAAGGAGTCCAAATTTTCCAAATAACTTAAAATTTTAAGAACTATGTCAAGCTTCAACAGCTTCTCTCCTGAAACTAGTTACACAACTCTTTTCTGTGTTTTATATTCAGAGGCCAGTAACCACAAATATTAATAGCTCAATGGAGCTTCTTGATGCTCCAAAGTTCTATTTCTATGCCACTGATGTTCTTTAGTGTACCCCTTGGAATATATGAAACAGAAAAGTACTTTTATAAACCATTTATATTTACATATATTTTTATGTTTATAGCCTGAGGGCTTATAATGGACCAAGTACTGTTTTAAATGCTTTATATGTATCATCACTGAAATCTCATAACGCCCTATTATATAGGTACTAAATGTTGGACTTATCTTTACTAAACACAAAATAATGTCTTCAAGGAATGTTATGTCAAATATTTCATAACTAAAAATTAGATTTAAAAGAATTTTAGATACATAAAAATAACCAAGACAAATGCTATGTTCTCTCTCAGATATAGAATGTATTATTTGAAAATGGCGACTAGGGGCGCCTGGGTGGCGCAGTCGGTTAAGCGTCCGACTTCAGCCAGGTCACGATCTCGTGGTCCGGGAGTTCGAGCCCCGCATCAGGCTCTGGGCTGATGGCTCAGAGCCTGGAGCCTGCTTCCGATTCTGTGTCTCCCTCTCTCTCTGCCCCTCCCCCGTTCAAGCTCTGTCTCTCTCTGTCCCAAAAATAAATAAAAACGTTAAAAAAAAATTTAAAAAGAAAAAAAAAAAAAGAAAATGGCGACTAGAATTTGTGTTATTTACATAGAGCACTCTAATTGGTCAAATTTGGGAGTTTAATAACACTCCGTATAAGAAAATACTCTGAACTTACAGTATCTTTTGATTGTAAATTCAACTTTCACTTCCGATACTCCCCCCATTAGTCAATCCGTTGGTTGAACAGCAAAATATATCCCAAATCCAGTCATTTCTACCTTCATGTTATGACCCTTGTCTAAACTACCGTCACCTCACCTTGACTCCATTAATGTCTCCTAACTGCATCTCCTGACCTACAGGACTCACTCCTACAGTCTGTTTTCCAAACAATAAAACAGTCATCTTTTCAAAACAAATATTTTCCACTGCTTACAAATCTCCAATGCTTTATCTGTTGCCCTTAGAACAGTATCTGACCTACAAATAGAGATTGAAATACTTTACAAATGAGGGGCACCTGGGTGGATCAGTCAGTTGAGCGTCTAACTCGTGATGTCTGACTTGTGATTTTGGCTTAAGTTATGATCCCAGGGTTGTGGGATCAAGTCCCGTGTTGGGCTCCGTGCTGAGGGTGGAGCCTGCTTAAGATTCTTTTCCTCTGCCCCTCTGCCCCTCTCCCCTGCTCTCATGCGTGCTCCCTCTCAAAAACAAAAACAGCAACAAAAAACCTTACAAATGAACTGCCAGGTGTGTGTATGTGTATGGGGGCAGCAGAGTGGGGTTATGTATGAGCAACACGGTCATAATTCGGTAATTGTTGAAGCCGGGTGATGGCTATAAAGGGCACCATGACCTTATTCTCTCTACATTGGTATATATTTGAACTCTTGCATAATAAACTTTTTAACCCTACTCACCCAGGACCTTACAGGATGTGATCCTTGCCTACCTCCCACTATTAACTACCTCCTACCTCTTGGTCTTGCTAGCTAACAACACTTGCCCTCCACAAACACACCAGTGTCCTACACCTCAGGGGTCCCTACACTTGCCTGGAGGACTCTTCCCCAGGCTCTTTTTTGCCCCTCAATATTTAGAGTCTTAAACCTTTTAAAACTCAACAATATGTACAGTGTCTTATCCTTTTTAACCTTCATATTTTTGTTCTGAAATTCATTTATTTAACAATTCTTGGTCCAAGGGCTAGTAGGCTTCTTCAACACTTAGCTCCACACCAGTATCTCACTACCACAGGCAAGTGTGCCCCTGCTTTCTGGGGCACCTACCAAACTGGCACGTCCTCATGCCACTGTCCTCTGCTTTGGTTAAAAAGGAAAGATCACCACCACACTTTCCAAGGTATCCCTTTGTTCTTTGCTATTCCTCTGTCGCTAGGAATGTTCTATCTACTTAATCTTGGAACAGGCTCTGAGGTAGAATATTGATATTATACCTTAGAATATGATTTAACAATTTGAGACAGAGAAAAATACGAAAATGCATCAGGTAATAGAAGTATGTGGGTTTCCTGGGGATAGGGAACAAATTTTTTTAGCTCCCAGAAGACAGGGACCAGGATCTACTTTGTTTGCTACTGCATTCCCAGCACCTAACACTGTCCTTATATAATGGCTACCCAATAAATACTTGCAGAATGAATCAATCTACTAAATTCCTCTCCAAAGCCACTATTGTTGCTAACACTACAGATATGCCACCTTTCCCTCAGCAGTGCAACTCTGGCAATGGTACAGATATGTGCAAAGATCACCCATAGACCAATACCTATGTTCAGATGCACAGGAACGTGTCTGGCAAAGGTCTGAAGTAGAAGGAGAAGCGGGAAGAGACTTAGTAAGTTTAGATGTGCAAACTGGAGACCCGTTAGACATATTCTGAGGCTTCTTTTGCCGTGGTCTTGAGTGCATTGTAAGACTGTCCCGATCAGAACCTGTTAAAAGAAAGAAGAAAAAAAGGCAGTCCCTATGGTGAGGTATCAAATATAGTGAAGGTAATTAACTATGATCACCTGAAGGGTAGTGAGGTGTGAGATAGAACAAGTTAATGTGGGTGTTCACTCAAGCCCTTGACTCTAGTCTTGCTAATCTTGCCATCTCTTATGCATATTCCATAAACATCTAGAAGGATTTAGTTTTAAAAATATTTGGTGATCTCCAGGGGTGCCTGGATGGCTCAGGTGGTTAAGTGCCTGACTTGGTTTCGGCTCAGGTCACGATCTTGTGGTTTTGTGAGTTTATGCCCCACATTGGGCTGTGCGTTGATGGTGCAGAACCTGCTTGGGATTGATTCTCTCTCTCTCTCTCTCTCTCTCTCTCTCTCTCTCTCTCTCTCCCCCTCCCTCCCTCCCTTCCTCCCTCCCTCCCTCTCTGCCCCTCCCCTACTAACGCTGTGTCTTTCTCAAAATAAACTAAAAAAAAATTTTTTTTTAAGTATTTGGTGATCCCCAAAGTTTTATATTAATAATTTAAAGTATTTTACTGACATGCATTTTCAGATTAAAGGGTTAATGGAGTACTCACTTCCTGAGAAGGCACTGAAAAGTTTCACATTTTCTGAGTTCTGGTGGTCAAAGGTAGTCATATTTAAAAACTGTTGCTTTAACCAACTGGCTCTTTCTTCTTCAAATGCCTTTCTCTGTCATAACAAGCAAACCAAAGAAATACTGATCAGTATTTCAACATTCACACCGGTGCCACTTCCCATGATTTCTGTAGCTGTTGGTGTTTGCTTTCTGGCTACCATCTATATTTTGTAAGTCAAATGAATTAACCTAAAAAACTAAGAAAAACTTCATTTAAGAAAATCATATTTGAAGAATAAAAATTTACCCATCTCACCTAAAAATCAACTGTTATTTTCACATCTATTTTAAATAAATTCAAATGGATAATGCAAAAAAAAAAAGATAGCACATTAGAATTTTTGAACACACAGAACATTGTAAGTATAAAATTACAAATGACGGAAAAATACCCACTGTAAATTAATCACGTGAGAAAAAGAAGCTATGACCTCACCAGGCATCGCTCTCAGCCTCCAACCATCTACCAGCACCAGCAGCCACCACCACTAAACCACAAGAGGGCACACGTCAGACCTTCCCCTTCCCAACAGCCAATGATAATCCTCAATTCTCCCTCATCCCTCAGGTCTCTCGTGCTTCCTTCCCATCCTTCACTGGCCCCACTGACCAGAGGCAGACAGACTGTCCTGCAGAGAACTGGGAGTGGTACAAAAAGTAGCTAGAGGATCTCCCGGAATAGGACGGATACAGGGATTCAGAAAAAGGTTCCTGTAAGACAGGAGAAAACGCTGATGCAAACGGATTTTATTTTCTGAGAAAGGTAGCTATTGATAAGATCAATTTTCACAAGTGTGGAGGAAACCCATGTCAGCTAAACAGCATATATCTTTCATTCATAAACACTAATACAAAATCATGCGTCCCCAGACATTTGAAGAAAACGAAGAGCATGAAAGAAAAAGAGCCAACATAAAGAGACCTGACTATAGGTAACAGTTCAAGAGCCTTTCGAAAAAATATTCTAACACAAATGACCAGATTTATGAACACCTGTAAAATAATATAATGCTCTACAAAAAGAAAAAAAATGAGGACACCAAAGCCTTGAAAGATAAATTCTAAAATAAAAACTCCTTGGATGAAATGAAGAGTTAAAACTGATGGTGCTGAATATCAGGTTGGTGATGTACAACATAAAGGTGAGAGAATACCCTTAAATTCAGGACATAAAGTCAATCTATGGATGTAGTCAGAAGGCCAACCATTTGTCTAATAGGAATGTTTGAGAATGCAAGGGAAAAAATACAGAATCAAAGAAAATATTCAAAATTGAAGAAATACAGTGTCTTCAGGCTAAATTACCTAGATATATCCTCATAAAATTTTGGAACTTTAATATAAAAAGGAGAAAAGAAGAAGAGAAGGAAAAAAATAAAGCACAGGATATCTACAAAGTATTGCCTGTAGGTTATATGATAATCGGGCTGCTTATTTGCAAAACCAAACAGCAGAAGAAATGGAATAATGGGAAACTGAATTCTATATGCAGCCAAAACAATCACACATGAGTGCATTTTTGTATATCCCAGAATTCAGAATATTTTTTACTCACACAATACTTACAAAAAAATTACTCAAGAAGCTAATACAGCAAATTGAAAAAGGAACCCAAGAAAGTAGATAGTGTGAGCTACAAATTGAATGTGATTCAGGAAATCCTAAGCTATAAAGAAAGTCAAAAGATTCACTACACAGTGGTACACGAAAGATTCTCTCCAAGGTGGCAAAGTCTTATTAATATAGAGTATTTTCTATGTGATCAAACATATTAGTAGGTTACAGAATGAATAATATTTACAGAATCATGATGTCATCAATGTTCTTTCCATTTTTAAGTCTCAACCTTAAAGTACATACACCTGGATTACACCATAGGGCAGAGGACAAATGTGGTAACACCCAACGATGAGAAATAATAACCATAGACAAAACTTGGGAAGTAGAAGGGCAAGAGAAGGGGAACAAGGGTAAGTACAAGAATGTCTTCATCTTTCATTGCAGGGATATGGTACTGCCTCAAGTCAAGCACACGTGAAATGGAAGCATCAAACATATTATTTAAAAAAGTCAACCAAAAGAAACCATTTTTTAAAAGTGGTTTTAAAAAAGTATGAAGTATGAAGTATGAAGTATGTATGAAGAAGTCATATATAGAGATGAGCAACAGCATAGATGGGAGCTGCAGTAAGGACACTACATTCCTTATCTTTCATAGCCGGGAATCAATAGATTGTTATCAAGAAAACAAAGGCTGAAATACACTAAGGTTAAAACAGTACTTCTCAGAAGAATTACGAAGTTCAAACAGTGGTGACTTCTGAGGAATGAAACTGGTGGTAAGAATGGAGGACATTTGTTCAGTTTGTGGTTTTTTGTAGGAGTTATTTTTTAAACCATGTTCACACATTACTTGTGTAACTTTTGAAAGGGAAATATGTAGGTTAATATATCATTAAGTCAAAAAGCAAGCTGTAGAAGGTGTGTGCACACATCCCTGGGTGAGGGGGAGAGGGAGAACTTTTGTACTACTTTTTGATGCCCACGGACAGTGGGAAGATAACAAATGTCCCAGAGAGATCTCCTGTGTGAAGCTAAACACTGACCAGTAGAAAGCCAACCAGAAGGGGATAACGGATGCTTAGAGTTTTCTAAAAAGAAAAGTTTCAATTCCCAAATCTGGTAAAGGCAAAACGACACCCTTCTATAATAGTTCACATGCTTACAATCCTTTCCAGTTTGTTATTTATAAGATCGCTGGTGAAATACTTTAGGGAACAACTGGATGGAAAAAAACAATGAAAGGCAGAACTTCGATACATTCTGCCGGGCCTCCCCAGAACTTGCAAAAGCTCTACAAGGAAAGCTAATTGTTTAAGATACCTCCAATCCTAGGCGGATAGCCGCTTCTGTAAAGCTTCGTCTTTCCTTTTCAAAATTCTTTTTTTGCTCTCTAAATAGGGACCACTCTTCTTTGAGGCGCTCCTTTTCTTCCAACAAGTAGCAGTCTCGAAGCAGTGAAGTGGTGTCGTCATCACATGCAGTAGCAAGCTGCTGCTATTAAATTTTAAAACATAGTAAGTTCCAGAAGGTCCCCGCGGCACCCCAAGTCAAAGCAAGGGACGGCAGGTCAAACTTTTGGGGAAGGACAGAAATGATGAAGAATCAGCAAGTCAATGGAGGACTCTCATTTTCCACTTGGCAAAGCCCCGCCTCAGGAATGGTACGTAATGTCCCTGTTAGTAAGCCCAGAACTTAGTTTAAAGCAGAAAAATGTCAAATACTACATATCTTCTGAAATAAAGGAATAAAAATCTAGTTAAGATTCAGTAAAATCCTGGCCCTTTACAGGGGAAAACAGCTTTAAAAGGTAACTCACGTTTACCTGTAAAAGCTGCTGCTGAGTTTTAATCATTTCTTTACACTGTTGAATTTCCAACTCGAGTTTTTCAGTTTCTTGTTCGTGGTCTTGTCGTGAGATTACGTCTTCATCATTGAAACCTTCTAAGTGTACCTTTGAAACTAACATAAAACCAGTAATTTGACATAGGTTTTACAGCCTCCACTCAGTTTATGGGGCACCTGGGTTGCTCAGTCAGTTAACAGTCCGACTTTAACTCAGGTCATGATCTTACAGTTGGTGCATTCGAGCCCCACATTGGGTTCTGTGCTGACAGGTCAGAGCCTGGAGGCTGCTTAGGATTCTGTGTCTCCCTCTCTCTGCCCCTGCCCCACCTGGTGCGCTCTCTCTCTCTCTCTCTCTCTCTCTCTCTCAAAAGTAAATGTTAAAACAATTAAAAAAAAAAAAACTCTCAGAATTTTTCTAGAATCTCAACAGGTTTTCTAAAAGGTACCTATTCCCTTTGCTCTCTAAAAATTTCATAAGCTATAATAATAAAATTAAATTTATGGTATTTTACCACCATGAAAAAATGTAAAAAGCAAAGCAACTATAAAGGATTCAGGACAACTACAAATTCATACTATTTTTTGGACTCAAATGATATCTTTACTAGTTCTACTATGAACATTTAATTTGTAATCTGTATTTATTCAAGATTATGTCCTAATTAAAAATGGACAACCTATATTCACAGAGGAGAAAAATAACAAATTCATAAACTACTTTCAACACTTCTTCAAAGATCAATGCAGCACTACAAATCTTGCTCTCCAATATTAAATTCAACAAATAAAAAGTCCAAATATACTTGCTATTTACTAATAGACTGGGACTGAAATCAACAAAATCTCATGTAAATTAATTTTGGTACAGAATTTTGTTGATTAGTCTTTACTACTAAAGACAACTGGCAGTGAGTTTGTGACTTCTGACATTTTAGAATAAATTTTCTTTCAACAGACTTCATTTACTGAGCAGAAACCTTAATTTTCTTGATTTAGAAGCATGCAACCTTCAAAAAATATAAAATGTTAAGAATACATTCATCAATGTAAATTTATACTATCTATGGTGACAGGAAATGGTGTCTAAAATAATACATACACTCTTAAGTGAAAAAAAGTGTAGAAAGAATACCTAGTATTCGGTTTTTGTTTTTCATATACATATATATATATATTTTTCATGTTTGCTTACTTGCTTATTTATTTATTTATTTATTTATTTATTTATTGAGGGAGAGCACAAGAGAAGCCCAACACAAGGGCTTGATCCCACAATCCTGGGATCATGACCTAAGTCGAAATCAAGAGTTGGACGCTCAAATGACTGAACCACCCAGGTGTCCTGTTTTTTATATATTTTTAAATAAATTTTGTAAATGCCTACAGAAAAATCAAGAAAGATATGCACCAAACTGTTGAGTGTTAGCTATAGGGAGCAGAAACCTGAATATTCTACTTCATATACTTCCTAATTGATACTTTAAACCTCTATTATATTGAAAATAATTTAAAAATAAATTATTAGGAACCTAGAAGTATGCAAGTATCTAGAAATAATAAGCAACAGGTTTATATTTATACCACATCATGATTAATAATTCTTCATTTCCAAGATTTAGTAAGACACTCAGTTCACTTCATTCAACTGTATACTGCACTCAGAGAAAGATTCACTCTGAAGGCAAAGTATTTTCTCAGTGGGGTTCAAACCTCACCTCTAGAAGTAGATAGAAGCTTGATTATCAAACTACCAAACTGAGTTCGAGTACTTCACAGCGGAGCCCATAACGTGGCTTTCTAAGTGACTGAAATTAAGAGCTGAGTGTCAACTCACTTTGCATGCACTGAGGCAGTAAATTACCTTGGTTATCAAGCTTTTCTACATGACTTTTCAAAATTCTCCACTGTTTTCTGATGCTGTTGGTAAGCTGCTCTCTCACAGTTTCACAGGAAAGGTCCCACATACTCTCCCTACTCAGTTCCCCAGCATCTTCCTCAGCATCAGAGATAACCTACAAGCGAGAGAGGTGAAAGGGAAAGACCAATATCTTAAAATGGCTCTAGATACTCAGGCAGTAGTAATTATCAGAGATCCTTATCAAAATCATTTCTGCACCATATCTTAAGCATATGTGACCTAACATTTAAGATAGAAATTGTCCAATTCAAGTCTCTTCAAATGTGAATTTGAATCTAGTGATGAGAGTCAAGGAGCTGTGTGAGGAAGTTATTCATTACCTGTCCAGTGCTGTGTTAGATGCTCTCATATGTTAATTAACCCTCAAATCATGTTATAATGTGGGAAAAATGAGGCTTTCAGAAGTAGACACACTGCCCAATATCACACAGCCAAGAGGCAGAATGGAGATCTGAAGTTAGATCAACTTATCTCCAGTTCTAGGCTGTTTAAATAAATAAACCAGTGAAGTTATCTAAAAAGTAACTGTGAATCCTATTTTTTTCATATAATTTAAAAAAAATAAAACCAGAGGGGCGCCTGAGTGGCACAGTCGGTTAAGCGTCCGACTTCAGCCAGGTCACGATCTCACGGTCCGTGAGTTCAAGCCCCGCGTCAGGCTCTGGGCTGATGGCTCGGAGCCTGGAGCCTGTTTCCGATTCTGTGTCTCCCTCTCTCTCTGCCCCTCCCCCGTTCATGCTCTCTCTCTGTCCCAAAAATAAATAAACATTGAAAAAAAAAATTTTTTAAAAAATAAATAAAAAAAAATAAAACCAGAGATTATTTTCCTTTTTACTCTACCAGCACATTAATCATAGGAAAATACAGCAACCACGGACATATGATCACACAGAATCAAAGCAGGATAAAGAACATAGGAAAACAGTATTAAAATATATCGAAATAATCTATAGCTACATAAACAATAATATATATTAGACAATAATAATATGTATATAATGTGCAGGTATACATACATATATTATATATATATGCAGGTATATATATGTCTGCATAACAATCTGCATGGTCCTATTTTATTATTAACATCCAAGAAAGTGGACAGAGATCTACTTTACTAAACTGAACAGTAAATATCTTGCTGGGGGAAAAAAAGAAAAAACAGAAGATGAGAAGAAATGCTGGTTAGGCTGTTCCTGCATGCAGATGCAGCAGGAATGAGCGAGTGACTCAGTGTGGAGAGCTGTATCAATAGTGTGAGGTCAGCAATGGCTGCCAAAGTCAAGGTCTCCCAGGGGAAGCAGGTTGGGGAAGGGCCCAGCGAGGAGCTCACTATGACTCTGCTTCTTGCCAATCAATCCTCTGGAGCTACTTGGCAGTAATTCTTCCAAGAAGCTATACCTTCTATGTGTTAAAGCATACCAGAATACTATAAATCCATTACTTAAAACATTAATAATAATAATTGCTTTACACTCCCCAGACTAAATTAAATGCTAAAACCACAAAATGAAAACAAAAAGTTACCTTGAATCTTGGGCATATATTTTGGCTACAATTAAGTAAGAAAATAACTAATAAGTGAAACCTGAAGGCTACCTAGGCATTCTAAGGTTATACCTTACTCCCTTACTAAAATGCTCCAAAATCCTTAAAAGGACTGATTTAAATTATAAGAGAAAAAAGATCTAGAAAAACAGACCTTTTAAAACCAAGAAATATACTTAATTAAGGGTACTTCTCCAAACTTAAACATTTGCATTATTAAGAATTACACAGGATACTAACCCACTGGATGAGTAGCGGTGAGGAGAGGGAAATTTAAATATCTGAGGAAGGTCTCCTTGATTTACTACTTACTCTTGCTGACTGAAAGCTGGTACTGTTTGTAAAGGTTGGGCCAAAACCTGAAGAAACTACAGGAGTAACAGAAACTATGCTAGCTCTGGGAAAGCATTTGTGGATTTTCACAACGAACCAAAAAGTGACAAACTTTGAGAGAAAAGGCTAACTCAATATAAAGGTCAAGAAGGTCCCAAACTGGAGAGTTTATTTTTTTATTTTATTTTATTAAAAAAAAAATTTTTTTTTAACGTTTATTTATTCTTAAGACAGAGAGACAGAGCATGAACAGGGGAGGGTCAGAGAGAGAGGGAGACACAGAATCTGAAACAGGCTCCAGGCCCCGAGCTGTCAGCACAGAGCTTGACACGGGGCTCGAACTCACGGACCAAGAGATCATGACCTGAGCCGAAGTCGGCCGCTTAACCGACTGAGCCACCCAGGCGCCCCAAACTGGAGAGTTTAAAAAGAACATCTAGGTAATGATTTTTTTTTTTTTTTTCTGAGAGAGAGAGAGAGAGAGACAGAGAGAGACAGAGAGAGAGAACGCATGTGTGCAAGTGAGCGAGGGGCAGAGAGAGAGAGAGCATCCCAGGAGGGGCAGAAAAGAGAGAGAGAGAATCAAGGCTCGAACTTAAGAACTGTGAGATCATGACCTGAGCTGAAGTCAGATGTTTAATGACTGAGCCACCCAGGTGCCTCAGATAATGATTTTTTTAAAAAAGAAAGAAAATAAGACGTAGAAGAGGGTAGACTTATCAGCAGGACTGATCTGTGACACCACAAAGTAAACAGTCCCCAAATGTAGGTTTAAAAACAAGTTCTGATGGACTTGCTGACAATTAGCATTTTCCATCAACATTGCTATTTTCAGATTTTTAGTCACTTGGTTGAATCCGGAATTTAAACATGGAAAGCAATTAAGTTAAAAGAAGTTTTCACCATGATGTGACTTGTTCTTTCAGACCTCTGCACGTATCATTCATTCCCCTTGCATCACATGCTTTCTACTCCCAAAACATACACCTACTTATTTTTAAGAACCACCTCAAATTCACTTGCTCTCTGATGCCTTCCTTGACTGCCTCACTTGCTTTGTTCTGCACACTGCACCACCCCGTTATAGCTCTTAACAAGTGTAACAGTTACTTTTCTACATGCCCCTTCTCCCCAGAAGAGCTTCTGAAGAATGCAATGGACTGAATGTGTTCTCTCAAATCTGTGTTGAAATCCTAACACCCAATGTGTGGGTATGCGGAGGTGGGGCCTCTGGGAAGTGATTAGGCCATGAAAAGTAGAGCCCTTGAGAATGGGAGGAGTGCCCCTACAAAGGGATTCTGGTGAGCAATCCTCCTGTTTCTGGGCATGTGAGGGTACAAGGAGTCAGCAATCCGCAACCTGGAAGACCTCTCTCACAGACACTGGCCCTATGGGCACCTAGATTTTGAACTTCCCAGCTCCAGAACTGTAAAAAATAAATTTCTGTTGTTTTTAACCACCCAGTCCATGGTAGTTTGTTATAACAGCCCCAACTAAGACAAAGGAAAAAGTCAAAGTCCTTTTAGTCTTTTCTTTCCAGGGACCAGACAACAAATTTATGGACTGAATGATTAGCTGGTTCCCAGAGTTAATGAATGTTTCACTCTCTGGAAAGCAAAGCATGCTTAAATATGTAACACCTAAACTAAACTATTTAGAGGATATTCAGCACAGTACTTAAAAACACGAACTCTGGGGTAAGGCAGACTTGGATTTAAATCCTGATTTTGTCTTGTGTGATACTAGGTTAATTAGACTAAGGTGCCTCAGTTTCCTCAGCTATAAAATGGGGGATAATTATAATATGAAAAGCATCAAATTATAAGAATGAAACGAGACAATGCTCATAAAGAGCTTAACACAGTGTTGTGGGCACAGATCAAGTCCTTGGAAAATCATCTCCCTCATTTCCCAGGGCATGTCTAGAAACATATCGGACAATTTTTTGGGTTGTCACAGTGATTGGGGGTAGTACAGCAGTGAGTGTCCTGTCCAAAACATCAGTAATGTCCCCCACTGGGAATACCTATCTAATGTTTTAATTGTTCGACTTAGCAATCCAAAACTGTATTAGAGAGGAAAGAGCCACTTACAGTTCCTGTACTATCATCTGCTCTTTCTCTAGGTTTCTGCTTTTGGGGAGAAAGAAGAGAAATCATTTCCTTTTTCATTTGCTGAAGAACCTTCTTAAGTTCAGCATTTTCCATTAGGATTTGTTTCTGACGATATTCATAATCATTCAAGAGAATTTTATACATTTCATCTTCATTCCTGAGAAAGAAACTGTCAGCATGAAAATGCAGTTATAGAAAGAAAAGTCTGATGAAATGTATCAATTTAAATTGGAACTTACCTGGCCTCAGTTTTACCCGTCCTCCAGGAGCCTCTTTTTCCATCAGCTCTCCCCACATAATTTAAAACTTCCATAGCTACAAACATGAACATGCAAAACAAAACCAATTCTTAACATACATATGTTTAAGTGTATAAAACCCTAACACACTATATACACACTGGAGACCTAAGTCAACCTGGTGCAGATTAGGATTTGGGCTCAGAAAGTCCAGGATTTCAAGTTCCAGTTCTCCATTACTGATAAACACTGAGATCTTGACAAGTTATTTACCTGCTAAGCCTGTTTCTTCATCAATACAGTGGCAATAATGAAAATATCTACCAAAGAGTTGTTGTGAAGAGTAAAAGATATTGTTAAAACACTTAAAGTACTTGATAAATATTATATTATCATTATTAATTTTATCTTCGGGGTTGGCACACTATGGCCTGCAGGCCAGATGCCTGATTTTTGAAATAAAGTTTTATTACAACACAGCCACACCGTTTGTTTATATACTCTTACACCACAAGTGCAGGGATGAATAGCTGTGACAAAAGGCCACAGACTCCACAAACCTGAACACATTCACTATTAGAACCTTTATAGAATAAGTCTGCCAAGCCCCGCATTGTCATCATCATCAAAGGAGCCAAAGCCCCTGACAGTATTAATTTCTCTTCTATCCTAGGGGGAGACGGAAGCAGTTGGCATAAGAAGGAAAGAAGATGACAATAAGTTACTGTAGTTTTAAGCTTGATAAAATCATTATGAAAATACCACTTCCAGCTAGGTTTGGACTAGGAGACAGCCAGATTCCCACCAAATAAGAGCTCTGTTACCAGAGTTAAATCTTCAATAAACTTCTCTAATTAGTACACTTCATACTTCTGGCATTTCATCTTGCTCTTTATTTAATTCACGGATGAACATGAGGTTAACCAATGAAGTTTAAGTTTGATTACCTAAAGATTTCCCACCTTGTCTTAATAGCTTACCACACTTCCGTTTTTCAGTAATGTTTAAAATAAAATAGCTGAATAACTGAGTCAATAGTGAGCTGCCTGCTGACAGCGGACATGGCCCACCATGTGACAGCTTGGGACATCTGCTCATCAGCTGTCGTGTCAGCAAGTCCAACTGAGCTCTGTTTCCGAAACCACGGTTTAGGGTATTACTGTAGCATGCAGGTTAGAGGACAACCTGCAGCCCACGTGGGAACCACTCCTCGATAAATAAATGCACACATTTCCTGTTCTGCATCTCACCAGCCCAGTAAAACCTTGCATGTAGCTCGACTTTTGTGTGCATGGTTCCACTTTGTAATCTATGTCATGTACCTGAAATTATGCTTGGATGATGTAAGCTGTAAATTAATTTTCAAAAGAGTAACACTAGAAAGAAAAAAAAAAAAACGTAGGCACAAGCAAAAGCATAATGTCCACAGTCCCTTCTTTAGACCAGCTGCTTCAAAAATGCACAGCTACATTTAAAGGAAATGACATAGATGATTTGATGTGAAGAATAATTTTGCAAAGTTATTTCTAAAATCATATACTTTTTTTGGTACTCAGAAACTCATCTTGCCTTTTCATATTATCAGTTCTTTGCTATAGAAGATTAGAATATCCTCTGGCTTAGTTTTTTCCCTATGGAACCACAACTGCCATATTAAAAAAATATGTAATTCTTATATGCAACTAAGGAAGCAAAGCAAAATTATTTACTTTTCACTAACGAGTTGTCTCAATTTCTAGTTTATGTGGATATATACCATCTAGAGACATTTTATGCATAAGGCATAAAAATAACACTTCATGGGTTGTTGTGCTCCATCTATTCACATTTCTTTCTTAGCATATTAGCTTATGCATTTACTTTGCTCTATCTCAGCCAGTTGTTTCTTACCTATTTTTTTATCCTTCTTGTTCATAACAAGTTGATGCAGACGCTCCTTTAATTTATTATATTCACGTTCTTTTCTCTTCATATCATGATTATATTGAGTAGCTCTACTTGCAATGATATTTTGTAATTTTTGTACCTGAAAAAAGCATTTTCCATCAAATGAGTCCCTTTATGATTGACAATCCCCCAGTTAAAATTTATAAATTCAGGGGCGCCTGGGTGGCGCAGTCGGTTAAGCGTCTGACTTCAGCCAGGTCACGATCTCGCGGTCCGGGAGTTCGAGCCCTGCGTCAGGCTCTGGGCTGATGGCTCGGAGCCTGGAGCCTGTTTCCGATTCTGTGTCTCCCTCTCTCTCTGCCCCTCCCCCGTTCATGCTCTGTCTCTCTCTGTCCCAAAAATAAATAAACGTTAAAAAAAAAAAAATTATAAACTCAAAAGAGAATATAAGTCCTAGCATTCACCTCCTCATAAAATAGTTTACTCTAGGATTATTCTTTCTTCTCAATAACCACTGGAAATCACTTTGAAAAGTATCATTAAGTGAACCACAAAGTTTTTATTGTTTAATTCTGAAACTTCCAGAACTCCTAACTTTCGAAATTATCTTTTTCTACCCTCTTTACTCTACATTTAGAGTCTGATCATTTAGAAGCCAGAAACTCTTACAGAAGTATTAAAGTGATCAGAGCTTCATCTGAAACAAGAATCAATTGATCATTTGTAGTGACTTCCTTACATTACTTACTTGAACCACTTTATTCCCTATAAATCTGTGACAAATTAGCCATAGCACATCACAGCATGTAAACAGGTTTATTTTTTTGTTTGTTTTTTTTTGTTTGTTTTTTATTTTTTTTTCAACGTTTATTTATTTTTGGGACAGAGAGAGACAGAGCATGAAAGGGGGAGGGGCAGAGAGAGAGGGAGACACAGAATCGGAAACAGGCTCCAGGCTCCGAGCCATCAGCCCAGAGCCTGACGCAGGGCTCGAACTCCCGGACCGCGAGATCGTGACCTGGCTGAAGTCGGACGCTTAACCGACTGCGCCACCCAGGCGCCCCTTGTTTTGTTTTTAAACAGGTTCATTTATCTGATCACAAACACTTCTCAAATTAGAGTAAGCCCAAATAGCAGACAGAATCCAGTTCAAATATTTGCTGAGTACCCACGATATGCCATGCCCTACTGTTCAATGTTTAGATCTACTATGGTTTCTCAGGCAACCCTTGATAGAAAGCATGTTCTATTCTATAATAACATTTTTAATCTCCGGTGAAGATGATCACATTTAACTCAATCCTTACTAAAGACTAACTACATTCAAACCACTTAAGTGTAATCAGCACATCAAGTCAACATTTTTCTGGGAAATAACTCAAGAAAATGTATAAGCAATCTTGCAGTTTAAGATATTTCATTATCCACCAACGGAATATATTACCAGTCAAATATGATAAAATCTGTCTAAATCACTATAAGGTCATTAATGAAATATGCTCCCTTAGAAGTCCTTAATTATAGTTTAAAAAAACATACACAACACTGAAAATATTGTATTTTTACAGTTATCAAGTGGTCAGGGATCAAAAACTGCAGAGCAGTAAGAACATAATGGTTTCTTCATATATAAATTAAAAAATAACTTCAAATGCATGAACTCTATAGATCTAAATACTAAGTAACCACTATAGCACAAGTGAGATTATAATTATGGTATCATTAGCAATCAGAAGTAAGATTTTTAAATGTGAATTCCTTTTTTTAAAAACCAATAACTCTTGTGTCCATTTAGTCAAGTAACTGCTTGACTGTATGAATAATGGATTTAAGATAAAGAAGAGGGATGCCAGATATTAAACAGAGATATAGCAGAGGATAAAAGATCTGCATTTAAGGCACCCCTGCCCCTCGGAAAAAATATCAATGCATTTGAGTCCAGGCAGACATTACAGGACACTGGCTGTCACAAGCTATGGACCACTACACTAAACCAAATGAATCCTCTTGGAGCAGGGATGACACAGAGAGTTCCTGACCTCAGTTAAATATGCTGCAGTGGTGTAGAAAGAGGTCCACCATACCAATTTGACAAAGGATGAATTAATGATTCTTGTTTTAAGGTAGCCATTATGGTCACCTCAAATCAAAGAAGAAAAAAAAAATCACTCAAACTTTGTCTTCAATAACTGACAACTCACTTCATCTTTTTCATTTTTCAGTAGCTGATGCAAATTCCGGTTCTTGCACTGTAACTGTCTGTCTCTTTCCTGAAGCCCAATCATTTCTCTCCTGGAGGTTTCCAGTTGTTCCTAAAACATCCACATGCAATCCTGATTAAAATTAACACAGGACTCGGAGCAAATGAATTTTTAGAAGAACAGTATAAACACTGTACACATACTAGGGTTCGTTAGCTAAAACTGCAGTTCAATGGCACACAAAATGTTTAGTTAAAACAATTATTCTCAAACAATACTATAAAGTTATAAATTTATTTATTTAAATTCCAAAATGTTGTATGTATCTGACAAAAGAGTTTCGAAGTGGATCCCTTGAAAGGCTCTTCACTTATTCAAGTGATGCTGCCACTGGACACTTTTAAAATTTCCTTTTAGTACTTTGTAACATGGCTATAGCACACTCTTTGAGAAAGAACCAAAGTGATTTGGAGCTAAGTCTAAAGAAGATGGGTGACCAAGCAAGCAGCAACCCTTCAGGTCAAAAAAAGTGAGGCTCAGCACAATACTAGTTCTCCCTTGCAAGTGGGAACCTCTGAAGATTTTCTCCAGAGAGGAACGGCAGCATTGCTGGAATCAGTATGGGATAAGATGCTCACTTTGAATTCATTCCACACGTTCCGTGAGGAAATGTGCCAAGTTCTGCATGAGACCACTGGAATATTTTTAAAAGCCTCTTATCCTTATAAAATAGAAAACCCACTCAACTTATGGCATAAGTGACCATAAATGACAACTTGCACAATCTCTTTAACAATGGATCTCAAGAGGATTTAGGAATTTATAAAATTTAGGAATACAACTTGGATAACTAAGGCTGTCAGAATTTTTGGCACCTTCTTCTCTGGAGTGCTGAAAGCTTCCTATCATGCCAGACCATTTGGAATGGCTGAACTTAAAGGCACTGGGCCAGTTGACATGTCCCACATATGTCAAATCAGATTCACTCTGAGTAATTATCAGTGCTTTACCTGAACTCACTATCATCCCTGCAAATCTGTACACCCCCCTGCTATATCACTTAATTCAGTAAATCATACCATCATCCTCTGTAAAGTTGACAGAGACCTGGCTGGTATCTTAATTCATCACTCTCTTTACTCCCCAAATTCAATTTTTCATAGAATTCTACCCATTTTACCTCCTAAGTTTGCTTAATATCTCCCTTTTACCACCTCCACTGGCAAAACCTTTCTGGCCTTAGCAGCTGCTAAGGCCTGCCAACAGCTGTCCTTTCCACCATGCCTTCTAGGCTCCCTACTTCCACCCCAAACACAAACCTACACCTCTCCCATAATTTCTCCACCCTACTGCCAGACTGGTATCTCTACATGATGCCCACGATGCCTTCTCTTGCTTACGTTCCTTGGTGCCTCCAGGTTTCTGCACAATGCGCTCACATCATCTGACGCCTGGGTCCCAGCCTCACCTATCCGTCTTCATCATAACCATATAGTTCAGCTCCTACAGGGCTACTATCTGTTTCCTAAAAGTAAAATCCTCTCTCATACCTCTACGCTTTAAACAGGTTGCACCCTCTGCCTAGAATGTCTTTTCCAAACATTAGCAAATTTCTACTTATTCCTCAAACCTGAGATCAGTGTTAAGTCTCTGTGAAGCCTCCTTTTACCTCCAAGAACAATTAATGACGCAAATAATCTTAGTTCCATGTATCGCCTTCCACTGGACTACAATCTCCTTGAGAGCAGGGACTGGGGTTCACTCCTCTGTAAACCCATTGACCCTAGCACACAAAATACTCAATAAATTCTCCTCCACAAATTGAATGATTCATATACTAGGAGAGATCAGCAACTTTTGCCACTGAACACATTTCTGTCCACAGAGAAATACCTGATTTTGGCCCAGGTCAAACCCTGAATTAGAAGACTTCCTGGAAAACACTCTATACTCTGGGCTGTCCTAATAAGCGACCACTCCTTAGGGGAAAGGCTAAACAGCCCCCGGTTATCAATATCATTGCACGATTATTCACTATCTACTTAAAAAACACTCAGCCAAGGTTATCCAGATATAAAAAGTTTTAATGCAGAATTACTGCCTTCTTAGGCTTACAACTCTGAGTCACTCTAATTCATAAGACCTTCCATAGGCCTCTCTGATTAAAATTAAAGTACTATCCACAACCCACAGCCTTTTTATAACCTGGAGGGTATACCAACTACCCCCTCCAGCCCACCACAGCTCCCCTGTCAAAATAATCTCTAGCCTGTAGGCACCGTAGGATGTACAGAGACCTAAAAATATTAAAGAGAAAACATTGTTATCATTTGGCTTAGCTTATGAGACATCTGCCTTATTGAAATACAGGTTGACATGCAATTTCTACCTTAAGTTTTGCATAGCAGTTCTGTAGATGGTCCATATCACTTCCCAGTTTCAGATTCTGTGTTTCTACATTTTCCTGAGCTAGAAGGTTCTTCCGCTGAAGTACAAGTAGCTCATTCATACAATTTAAAACAGCAACTATATTTAATTCTCTCTTTGTGTCTTTACCTTTGGATTCTTCATATAATGAAGGAAAACCGAAAGTAGTCAATTCCTGGTAGGAGAAAATGTTTTCCTCAAAGTTAGTTATCAGACAACTAAGCATAGAAACAAAAGACAGAAATATTTTCTGAGAAATCATAAAAACTACCCTGAGTTAAGAAAACCGTAAATATCCCAAAGGACAAAGAACAGAGAGAACTGGGCTCTTTTAGCCTCTGCTCTGCAATTGCCTGTATCCTGGAGCAAGGCACTCAGGTTTCTGCAGCAGTAAAATAAGGGAGAGACTCCAAGTGGAAGAGCCCCTAGGGTGATGTGCAGGCCAACCTGCTCCTGACAAAAACATTTACCATGTATCCAGACTAGATGATCACGGTGGTTCTCTGCATTTCTAGTGTGTTTAAGTCCCAGGCCGATACATAACAACATACATGTGCTTAACAAGTGTTTTTCTCATAACTTTGATATGTTCTATTATATAACATGATTTATGCTATTCTTCTCACAAAACATTTTTTTTTTACCTGATCAAGATATGAAACACTTTGTTCAATATTCTCCTCTGTGCAGAAGGCACTGAAAAAACTGTGCACATTTTTTGATAAAGGTATTGAAGAACATAGCACTTGCTGTGAGTATAAACTTGATGGAGACATCTTTGTTTCTGAGGTATATTGACAGATATTTTTGCTTTCTGAAAGAATAAAAGGTATTTACTTAAACAATTTATAAAACACATGCAAAGAAAACTATCTCCGTTACCAAAGATGTTGAATTATATAAATATTTTTTAAAATTTTCAAATTCAGACAAAGCTGGGTTTTGTAAGAAAACTACACAAAATTGACCCTTGAACACTGTACTGACTTCCAACACAGCTGAAAAATCTGTATATAACTTCTGATTCACCAAAATTTAACTACTAATAGCCTACTGTTGACCAGAGCCTTACGAATAACATAAGCAGTTAACACATATTTTGTATGTTACATGTATTATATACTGTATTCTTCCAAAAAAGGAAATTAGAGAAAAAAAAGTGTTATTTAAAAAATCATAAGAGAAAATAAATATGCAGCATGGTACATTTATCAAAAAAAAAATTCTTGTATAAGTGGACCCACAAAGCTCAAATCCATGTTATTCAAGAGTCAACTGTACTTTTTTTTCAAAAAGATACAACTATCAAGTGCCCTTAGGAGGCATGTTAAGATACAATAGATTCTTAGTTTATACTATTTCAGATTTATAAAAATAACAGAAAAAAACCACCTATGTCAAAGTTTATATATTAAAGGAATAAATCAAAGTGTACTGAAGTAGCCAATAAACTCATTTCAAATGCATAAACGTTTCTCTCAAAAACAGTAACAATCAAACTCATCATCCGTCAAAGGCATTTAACCCCACTTAAGTATGGCACAATTCTTAGCTTTCCCAGATAATTTTTCTCAAAATAAAAATCTAGATATTTTACAATTATTTATGTCTCTCTCTAGTCACATCTTCAATATCTGTGGTAAATCATTTTACAGTTTCATTTAAAAATCCACCTTTACAATTACTGATTTAGTTTATACTTATTTTAGACTCAGGTACCTGAAGACAGATCTGGATCTGTAACAGTCATCCACTCTCCCATAGCAATCACCAGAGCCAGGATACCTGAGGAACCAGTTCAGCAGTGAAACATTCAGTCCAGCTGCTGTCACTCTTCTATGTAGGCATCTCCTTAAAAAGCAAATCATAAAATAACAGCATTTAACCAAAAATAAAAGCAAATATAAAATCAATGTGTAAAAAGAAGGATTTTGCATTATTTACTCCTGCACTCCCATGGTAGAGCAGAATGATAATCTGTGTCCATGTATGCACGTGTGTGTATGTGTGTTTAAGAATCAGGAGTAAAGAGGGATGTCTGGGTGGCTCAGTTGGTTAAGCATCCAACTTTGGCTCAGGTTATGATTTCACGGTTCATGAGTTCGAGCCCCACGTCGGGCTCTGTGCTGACAGCTCAGAGCCTGGAGCTTGCTTCGGATTCTGTGTCTCCCTCTCTCTCTCTGCCCTTCCCCAATTCACACACTGTCTGCCTCTCTCTCAAAACTAAATAAACATAAAAAAAATTTTTTTTAATTAAAAAAAAAGAATCAGGAATAAAGAGTTCTAGTAAAGTATTCATATTTTTTCATATACGAAGTACACAGTACATGATTTGACTCAGAATATAAATCTAGGTACAGCATTGTTGTACTAATAGATATTTCTATATTATATTCCCTAAGATAAAGTACAAAGCATTTATACAGATAAGAGAAAGAAAAACTTCTTAGATAGCATTCTCATTTTTTGTTTTTACTAACTATATTAGCAAAAAAAAAAAAAAAATTTAATTGCAATTCCCAATGGTGGCACAGATGTAGAAAAAAGCATACTCCCATACACTGCTCGCCACAAAGATCACATCAATTTATACAACTACCAGTGATTTGGCAATATGTACCAAATCTTAAAAATGAAAACACATTTTGACCTAGAAAAATTACTTGTAAAGTTTTACCCTGATAAAATAATGATTTATGCTCATTTTCAACAGCACATATACAAAAATTGGAACAATACAGAGAAGACTAGCATGGCCCCTGTGCAAGGATGACACACAAATTTGTGAAACATTCCATATTTTTTATGTGGAATTTAAGAAACAAAACAGATTAACATGAGGGGAGAAAAAAGAGAGAGAGGCATAATAGGAAAAAAGACTCTTAACTACAGAGAACAAAATGAGGGCGATGGAGGGAGGTGGGTGGGGGGATGGGCTAGATGGGTAATGGACATTAAGAAGGGCACTTCTGATGAGCACTGAGCATTGTATTTAAGTGATAACCACTGGATTCTACACCTGAAACCAATATTACACTCTACATTAACTAACTGGAATTAAAATAAAAACCTGAAAGTAAAAGAAAAAAGATTTGTACAAGGATTCATCTACAAGTTGTTCTTGAAATCAGAAATAGCTTGTATGTTCCACAGGAGACTGGTTAAATAAATGACACATTTATACAACAGGACACCTTTAAACACAACCATGTGGAGTTAGGGTGGTTAACAAATACATGAGAGGCCAGAAATATGTATGAATGAAGTGGACTAAGTATAAGAACCTTTCACATAACAGTTTCAGCCTACCATCATTTTCACTTTTTTATAAAGAAAAATGGAAGAAATAAATACTTCTACACCATAAAAAAATTCAAATGAAATTTTGTGAAATCTCCTAATGTTAGAAGCTAATTAGAAAATTACGCAAGTACCCTGTGGAAGGGGCAGTGGCTGGAAGGAGGATGTGAAAGAGCCTTTTCCACAGTGATCCGAGATGGCTGCACAAGTATACACATTAGTACAATCCTTCAAGTTGTACACTAAAGATCTGTGCACTTAACTGGATGTAAGTTACACTCCAAACAACATTTTTTAACAAGCCAAATAAAAGGCCGGATCTGGATTATGAAACAAAGAGTTCGCAGCCCGTTCTGAATATTTAAGATTATGGAAATATTCATAATGTAATACTGAAATGAGAGGAAAATTTTCATTCATTCAATATATTTTTAATTGTGCTACTGTGTGCCAGGCACCCTCTTCTAGGCACAGGGGAAGCCCTGCTCTCAAGTTTACATTCTGGGGGGGGGGGGTAGAAATAGATAACGAGACAATAAATTAACCTAACACAGAGTGATAAGAACTATAAAGAAAGCTAAGCACAGTAACGTGAGAGTCCTGGAGTGGGGGTATCTAGATTCATCAAGGAAGGCTGCATCGAAATGTTGACATTTAAACTGAGACCTAAATGATACACAGTCAGCCACAAGATGTTCCAGCCCAGGTAGAAGAAACGAACTTGGTAAGAATGAAAACCATAAAGAAGGCCAGTATCTCTGAAGTACACAAGGACAGATGGTAGGAAGGTAGATTTTCTCAAAGTAGCAATGCAAAGCCATGGAAGGCATTTAGGCAGTAAATCAACAGGATCTTCTCTAGGCTTTGAAAAAGATCACCTCAGCTACTCTACCCCCTGAATATATTGCAGGTGGGCAATAATGGAGGCTGGAAGATATGAGGCTACTGCATGAGTTCAGGCAAGAAGACACTTTTACATTACAGCTTGAACAGAAATAGACACAGGTAGATAAATTAGCGATGTGTTTTGGAGATAGAATCTTCAGGACTTGGAAGATGGGATTAAAAATACACAGAAGAGAAATCATCAAGGATGATTTCTAGGTCATAACAGCAGCCTATAATACATACTAATGCAAATTATGTTATGTGCTGTATTACATGTTACAATGTCACACACATACAGGTGGTTACCCAATCCGGCACCAATTTTTGCTATTTTTCTACTCATGTGCCTTAGTAAGAGCACCCTGAACTATTTTGCACTTCCCTCTGTCCTTAAATGGGTGCCTTCAGGAACAGGATAAGCAGGATAAAGGTCTGCACCAAGAAAGACAATGATTTCACTTTTTGCTTTCAGAGCTAGCAGCCATAAACAAAACAGGATCTAAGGGACAATAAACCCGTCTATACCAGCCCAGCTCTGCTTTGGTTAAGTTACTTAACCTCTCCAAGCCCTACTTTCCTCACTGGTAAAATGACATAGTAATGGCTTACTTCATGATTTTCCCTGAGGATTAAGTGAGCTCAAGCACATAAAGAAGTACTTAGCACACGACTCGGCATATGGGACACACATAATTACTATGAGTTGTCATCATCACCATCACCATCATCATCATCTGGACACAGATCTGGACTGCTTGAGATAACTGACAGGAGATTCCATAATCTATATAACAAAAGGCACTGTTGCTCTTAATGATAAAAGTTGAACACAAATCCTGAGAAAATGTGGAGGCAGATATCCTCATAAAAACACATTTGTCAGTGGGTTAATTCTTTGTAATCATGACATAGAGGGGAGGCATCATATCAGAAGAAAATAGGCACTTTCCCAAGCCCTTCCTGTTTTTGTTTTGTTTTTTTTAAAATAAGACACAATACTGCCTTAAGTACCTTTTGTCTTCATACATAACAGAAAGATCAAACACCAAAATGTTTGCCATACATCCATTCTTTAAAATTGTAATTTAAGTCAGTTATTCTTCTTCTGTGAATGTAGCTCTGTCCACTGTCTACAGGTTTAGACAGTGAATTTGTTAATTAAAATAACAAAAACAATAAGAAACAACCAACTGTGAAATATTCAGGTCTAGTTAAATGTTCACAATGAAAACCAAAACTCCACTTTGAAGCTCTACCAAAAGAAGAACTTAACCAACAGTATCTGACTTCACACAATCTAAAAGTTTCTAAGTATCCTCTTCTGTTCAATGATGCACCAAATTATACGCCAGAATGCTTGTAATAAAAGAAGTTACCCAACCAGACTATTAATCAACATACATCCCCAAACCAAGAGACTAATAAGTTAAGCAAGTTATTTCTAGCTCAACCACAGCTAAATTTCAGTAAGGATACCAACTATTTTTTATAAAGATATTATAATAAATTAGTATTAACTTCAAAAGATAAAGAAAAAAGCTAACAGGAATATCTCTGCTCTGCATAAACCTAACACCATCACAAGTATTTCAACTTTGAAAGCTTCAAAAGCAGCCAAGAAGGACCCCATTAAAGCCAAGTGCTGAAACACACAATGAAAAGTTCCACATAATAGATAAATCAAGTCATAGCAAATCATTACACAGTGAACCTTGAGCACCCATGACAAGTCACATAAGAACAAACTTGGCTATACTAGCATTGTTATTATAGATTCACTATAGAAGGAGAAAAGGAAATGGTCTACAGTAAATCATTTCACATTCAAGTAAACTGCAACCCCCATTTCTCTCCATATACCACTGGTTAGGGAAGCTGTCTGGATTCCAAGACAGATGAAATTCATGAATGAATTTTATGAGCAAAACTTGAAGATTGAAGAATTTAACCATCCTGTAAAGGTCCTTTCATTCATCTAAAATTGTTGAGGAATAACCTTGAAATAAATTAAAGAAAGAAAACATCTATAAAGTAATCCATAAAAATTCTTTCTCCTATCCTCTACATCAGAGAGTTTTATTCCCTCCTCGTGGGTAACATATATATAGACATCTAAAAAACTTTCTTGATTCCAAGTATTTCTCAATGTACATTCCAGTAAGTCAGTCTACATAACAAAAAATCTTACTAATTTCAGCAAAACTGCAGTAATTTCTGTAAAAATGTTACCTTACTCTTTTCTGAAGAACTACTTTGGCTTCCTTAATATGTTGCCAAAGTACCAATGCCATATTTCGGGTATAAATAAGCAAGGGTACTCTAGTCTTTCCTGGGTAAAATTATTATGCAGAACTTAAGAATTGTCTAGTGGCATTTTCTAGGTTAGAATCCTAACAGAAAATTGGGAAATAGTAAGACATCTGAAATTAACTGTACCCTTTATGAAAAATGAAGATTTTAGTAAGTTTCATAAGTTTATCATTCTTCATGTCAAAGCATTTTCTTTCATATATATTTATCTATATTACAGACAGAAAACTTGGGCTCAGAGAGGCCAACAGGATTGCCTGAGGCCACATTTCTGGTTGGTTGTGAAGCCTGGACACAAATCTGTCTTCAAAACTGCTCTTTTCACTCTGTCACCAGGTAACCTTTCCACACTGTTCACACAAACCTCTATATACAGAAAGACAAGAGTTAAAAGTAGAATAGAATAAAAAAGATTTCCATCAAATTTCTTAAAGAGCATGAATCCCATAGTTCACCTGAAATCATCCTACGCAGAGCATACAGTCCTTAAAGGAACATATCTACTACCTAAATTCAGGCATATGCATAAACTTTTCTGCTATGCCATAAACAACAGCTTTTTTCCTCATTTAGAAATACTTTGCTTTCAAAAGATTTAAAAACAATTCTCAGAAATGAATTCAGTTCTATAGAAAGTTTAACGAGGGTGGAATCACTCATCTTACCATTTTGTATTCTAGAGTAAATATTAAGACAACATCAAAACCAAAAGTTTGTAGATGTTTAGCAAAAACATTTGTAGTTCAGGTTAATTACACCCATTGTTTTTTGTTGTTGTTTAGTTTCCATCAGAAAAGTTCCTTGGCTGGTTATTGCTCTTCCTTTTATACAAAAGACTCTGGGGGTCTCAATATACAATAATCACTTGCAAAATTTGGGAGTAGGCAACCTCTAAGATGACTCCCAATTACCCCTGCTTCCTGGTGTGCACACCTTTGGGTGCCCTTGCTCCTTGAATGTGGGCTGGATTCAGTGGCTAACTTCTAACAAAGAGAATACACCAAGAGGTGACAAGATTTCTCTTCCATATTTGGGTTATAAAAAGGCTGTGGCTTCTGATTAGGATCATTTACCACCCACTGCCTCTTGGATCCTTCTTTCTGTCATATTGTGAGCAGAGGCCAATGTGGCAAGGAGCTGATGTCTCAATGTCTCCAGCCAATAGCCAGTGAAGACCTTAAGCCTGCCTAGACTCACAGGAGTGAGGTTAGAAGTAGATCCTCCCCCAGTCAAACCTTGATGACTGCTGCCTTGGTCAACATCTTCACAGCAGCCTAGCGAGGGATCCCGAGCCAAAGGCACCCAAATTCCTGATGGACAGAAATTGGGAAATAAATGTCTGTCGTTTTAAGCTGTGAAGTTCTGGAGTCATTTGTTATGCAGCAATAGACGACTAATGCAAGTAAAAAAAAATATGTATACATTTTGCGTCCCTCCCATAATTTACATGTCTCTAGCTGAAACATAACTAAAGTGAAATCATATACGACAAGTGCAACAATCACCTTTACGACAATATCATCTAGTGCAATTCATCTGTCCATATTATTATAGGCAGATGCCTCCCACGACTAGTTTATGAACGTCTACAGGAAGTTATGAACTTTCCTATAGGGTTGGGATCTTTGTATCAAACAGTGCCTGAAACAAAGCAGGTGCTCAATAAATGTTCATAAAATGAACTGCATCCCACATTCGGCCCACTCACTTCCAACCTGTGTGCTCCACCTGGGCTTTTGTCTCTCACCTAACCCCAAACTAACGCTTCTTCAAAGCCCAGAACAACCACCACCATCCCCTCCGCACAGCTCACGAAACTCTATTCTCTAGGTCCTCTGTATACTTACTAATTTGTGTCATTGTTCCTAGCTAGACTCTCACGTACTACAATTTTTACATTCCTGTATTCCCTCCACTAATCTTAACAGACAGAACAATACTCAATAACTGATGATAAATTAACATGTTCATTCTGGGAAGCAAAGGAAAACAGCAACGGAAAAGATGCAAAAGATGTGAGTCCTTCAGAGAAAAGTATTACTCTCTTCATCCCCCAAATCTCTAACACAACTACCAACTGAAAAAGAGCTCAGCAGAAACATAAGTAGTATCTTGATTACAAGATTTCCTTCACACAGTACAATATTTTAAGTGTTCTTTTCAAGTTCACTTGAAATTCAAGCTTGAGAAGGTGCAATTGCCTACCTAATCGGAATTCTAAAACTTCAATCAAGTGTCAGAAAATAATAGCTTTTCATTACAGGAATGTAGTAACACTCACTATACCATCTAGGCTTCTAAATATTGCACAGGATTTGTCACAAACAGCTAATTAAAGTCTTCGCTAATATCTCACAAAGTTAGAGTCACCAAATTGTCAGGTTAAGAAAATTGTTAAAACTATGTCTTTATGTATTCGTCCTATCTTACGAATTCACTCATAAAAATTAAAAATTCAGTTATCAGCATATTTTAAATAGATGTTATTACTCTCAAAAAGCAAATGTTATTACTTTAAAAACTAATACTACTATCTATATTTTTGCTCCAAAGAAGACTACAGATTTAAATTCCATTATAAATACTTCTACTACCTTACACAAAAGCACTGAGGTTTGCATATCAGTGTAGAAACACACCAAATTCAACTTAGAAATTCTATCTTTTACAAATTTAAAATCTAAAGTAACTCATCTGAGTGGCACAGTTTAAAAGTATACAAATTTTCCACAGAAACAAATTCCTCATAACTTAAGTTTGAATAGATACTTGGATGGCTGAAACTCCAAATGTGGCATTCCCTTAACCATCCCTTCTGTTGAGTCTGTGGCTACGAGGAGGCCTGAGGGTTCGGGAGTACAGTGCCAACAGGGAAAGCCTCACAGGCCTGAGCCAGACAGACTAGGATCACATCCTGACCAAGTCTCTCCAGCTGGTTTCCTCACCTGGAAAACGGGGTAGCACTCTCTTTTTGGAGGGTGGTTGTGGGTATTTAATGACATAATAGGTGAAGAACTAAGCACAGCATAGCTAGTAGTTAAGGAACTGATTTAACAAACATGTGCCAGAGGCTGTTCTAAATGTTTTACATATGATGTCAATTCTCACAACAATCCTATATCATTTCCTTTTACAGACAAGGAAATTAAGGCACAGAAAGGCTACCCACCCCCTCCCTAGACTCCAGAGCCCATTCTCTTAACCAACACATGCTGCTGCTTTAGTGGATGAAAGGCTCAGGAAGCAATACTCCTAACAATTATTAAAGGCCACCACTCATTAATCCAGATCTCCAACTGGGCAAAGACTGCACAAAGTAGTGTCAAGACACAAATTATGGTCAAATATTTCATGCATATCCTTTTGGGTTGAGGGATACAATCTTGGTGAAGCTCCAAGCCAGAATCTGCCATTAGAAAGCCACCCTCTTAGTAGCTTCGGAAGCAGGGAACAACATGCTATATTTTAAACTTCTTATATACACCCTTGAACCAACTGTTGCTGCAGTATGAGTAACAGTATGGTATAATGGTTAAGAGCACAGGATCCAAAGCCAGACCACCGGGTTTCAAACCCCGGTTCCACCACCCACAAACCCTGGACAGAAATCTCTGAACTTCATTTTCCTCATTTGCAAAAGGAGAGTATAGAGTCTTTAGTCTCAAAAGATTATTAGATGGGTAAATATATTTAGTTTTAAAAATTATTTAATAGCCTTATTAAAAGTTTATGCATGTGCAGGGCTTCACATAAGGTCTTGGTTACATGGTAAGTGCCCAGTAAGTACTCAATAAACGTTAGCTATTATTACTTTACTAACTTGAAAAGATTTTACAATATTTTGTTAATAATAAAAAAAAAGTTGCAGAACAATTATCTAACATGACCTTATTTGGTCTTTAAAAAACTCCCAGGGCGCCTGGGTGGCTCGGTCGGTTAAGTGTCTGACTTCGGCTCAGGTCATGATCTCACGGTCCATGAGTTCAAGCCCCGCATCGGGCTCTGGGCTGACAGCTCAGAGCCTGGAGCCTGTTTCAGATTCTGTGTCTCCCTCTCTCTCTGCCCCTCCCCTGTTCATGCTCTGTCTCTCTCTGTCTCAAAAATAAATAAATGTTAAAAAAAAAAAAAAAAACTCCCAAAACTATATGAGTATATACAGATAGATATAAATTCTGCTCTATAAGATAGAAATTTGTTATAACAGAAAAAAACTAGAAAACAAGAACAACCTGTGAGTAGAAAAGGGAGGGGGAAGAGCCAGACTTTATCCCTTTCATTTACACACAGATCTTATGCATAATCGTTAGTTTTTTGTGTCTTCCAAGTTTTCTGTAAGTGAATGTGTTTTCCTTACAATGATGAAAAAAAAAATCCACGTTTTTAAAAGGCAATTACAATGATAAACATCTGCAGTATCTTAACAAACAAAAGCAAGCAGCCCTGTTGGGCAAAAACCAGTGAGAAATTATACAAAAGTCCTACAGCTACTCAGATAATTATGTAAGGGAAACAGAACTTTAGCAGCGGTCAGTAGTTTGTAGTTTTAGATGGCGATCTATCAGTCTGTAAAAATTTGCAATCTGTAAAACGCTTCTATTACTACATATCCCATCATACAAATGAGCAAGCATACCATAATGACAACAAACTGGAGACAATCTAAACGTCCGTCAATAAGTAGTTAAATGCCAATACAGATAGTTTAGCCAAAAGATGGGCTACTTTGGGATTATTCAAGAAGATCTGCATGTACAGCAGATCTGAAAAAAAAAAACCCAGTATGGATAATATCAATAGTATGATCACCATGTTTCATTAAATCAAACTATATAAATACTACCTAACTCTAGGAGAAAGGTCTAGAAAAGTTACAAACTGTTACTAACATGACAATCCTGTGGGATGAGATGGCTGGGTGTAGGGAGGGGTGGACCCTACCTCCATTCACTTCTTTAATAGGACATTTTGATATAGCTGGAGTGTTTTAGGAGCATGGATTATTTTGTAGTATCTTTAAAAACAGTGGGCTCATGCACAATTAATGAGATAATGTATGAGGAAGTACTCCCACATCAATCCCAGATGGTAGCATCCCTACCCTTTAGTGGAAACATCAACTTAGACAAATGATAAGCTCTCTCCACCAATCAGTTACATTTCTAGCACCTATCCCACCTATTCACACGTTCAAGTGAGCAACGGTGACGCAGTCTTCACAATGATGCCCTGCTTTGTTGGAGTATATCCATGGGGATCTAGCCCATCAGGGAAGACCATCCCCCACTGCACTGCTGTGAAGAGTAAAGACAGAGTACTGGCACACCTAGCAAAAGGGACTATCCCTCTGGCTCAGTTATAATCTCAATGTGGTAGGAGAAAGAAGGGAAATAGATTGACACGGATTTATAACTATGAAGATTCTTTTCAAAAAAGAATGCTCTTACTCTATTGATCTTCTATGACTCAGCAGTACTTCCTTGCGTCAGGAGAGCAGTTTATTAAGTTACATAAGGTATGTACTTAGAGATATTCCCCATCACCTGATACTTCATTATACACTGACTTGCACTGCTTATGTTTTTATCTGTTCTGGTCATGGCTCCCCAATCGAATTGTTAGTGTGTTTCAGGACAGTGTCACTTCAGGAAGCTGCACAGGATATTGAAGTGAATGGAGGTAGGGTCCACCCCTCCCTACACCCAGCCATCTCATCCCACAGGATTGTCATGTTAGTAACAGTTTGTAACTTTTCTAGACCTTTCTCCTAGAGTTAGGTAGTATTTATATAGTTTGATTTAATGAAACACTAGACCAGGTGTCAGGGGCTAAGGTTCTTGGGGCCACTTCTGTCATTCACTGAGCAACCTTGACCTAGTCATCATTTCTCTGGTTTTCAGTATCCACATCTGCAAAATGAGGAGGCTGAACTAGGTGACCTTTAAAGAATTTTGAGTCTATTAACTATATATTTTTTTACATTTCTCATGGGACCTAATATGGAGTTGAGTACAGCTATTCATACCAAAATGTCCTCTTTATAAAAATGTGCACACATGGTCTTCACAACCGTATGTTTAGCAAAAGAGATTCTACCTAATTCTAACAAGATTAACTTTTTTTTAAAGTTTATCTATTTATTTGAGAGAGAGAAAAAAGAGCGGAAGGGGAAAAGAGAGAGAATTCCAAGCAAACTTCAAACTGTCAGTGCAGAGCCTGATGTGGGGCTTGAACTCACAAACTGTGAGATCATGACCTGAGACGAAACCAAGAGTCAGACACTTAACCCACTGAGCCACCAGGTGCCCCTAACAATAGTAACAATTTATTAAGGATAAACCATTAACTAGGAAAAATTTAAAGCATTTTAATATAATAACTCATTCAATCTCACAACAGCCCAAATAGTTATCTTCCCCCACCCCATTACAGATGACAAAACCGAGACCCAGAGGGTTTTCTTGCCCAAGGTCACACAGCTAGAGTGTGACAAAGCCAACATTCAAACCCAAGTAGTCCAACACATTAACTATTACAACTTACTGTCTTTATTATAAGAGAGGAGGGAAAACACAGTACATGAGCTGCTTTTCAAACTGAACACAAACATAAGTACTCACTTTTCTGCCAAGTCACCTTGAGACTACATTACAGTAAGATAATAATTATTCCAACTGAGCAACTGGGATGTGAAGTATATAAGCACAGACAAAACATTCCATGTTATAGCAATTAAAAAAATTTTTTTTTAATTTTTTTTAATGTTTATTTATTTTGAGACAGAGACAGAGACAGAGAGAGAGAGAGAGAGAGAGAGAGAGAGAGAGACAGAGCATGAACAGGGGAGGGTCAGAGAAAGAGGGAGACACAGAATCCGAAACAGGCTCCAGGCTCTGAGCTGTCAGCACAGAGCCCGACGCGGGGCTGGAACCCACAGACCACGAGATCATGACCTGAGCAGAAGTCGGATGCTTAACCGACTGAGCCACCCAGGCACCCCCCAAAATTTTGTTTTTAATCTAGTGAATATAGACCCCAAATTGCCAAGCTTTCCTGGAACTGCCATTCCCTTCTGTTTGTGTTTCCAGGTCACTTTGCATTAACTTTTTTTTTTTATATTTACCTTTGAGAAAGAGAGACAGAGCATGAGTGAGCAGGTAAGGGGCAGAGAGAGAGAGAGACAAGTAGGCTCCAGGCTCTGAGCTGTCAGCACAGAGTCAGATGCAGGGCTCCAATCCTCGAACTGAAGTTGGATGCTTAACCGACTGAGCCACCCAGGTGCCCCCACTTTGCATTAACTTTTACAACACAGATCTCACTGTAATGAAACTTGTCTCCCACTACCTAAACTGACCTACTGGTCAAGAGGCCTGGCATTGTACTGTTTGTACTCTGCTTTGCTATGATGTATCATAAATGAGCCATGGTAGGATCCAGTAAAACATTTGCTGAATAAATGTCAATTAAGTTCAATGACATATTAGTGTGAGGTATGCTACTTTAGTATGATGACAGACAAGAACCCACATTTAAGCCATAGTGCATCTCAGAATGGCTTTCAATTCAATCTTGATTGGTGCCAGCTCATAGAAGCAGCAAGGTGATCTAGTGTACAAATCAAGAGCATGATAATTTAGGGGTGCCTGGGTGGCTCAGTCAGTTAAGCATCCGACTTCGGCTCAGGTCATGATCTTACAGTCCATGAGCTCAAGCCTCGCATCGGGCTCTGTGCTGATATCTCGGAGCCCGGAGCCTGCTACTGATTCTGTGTCTCCCTCTCTCTCTGCCCCTCCCCGGCTCATGCTCTCTGTCTCAAAAATAAATAAAACATTAAAAAAAATTTTTTTTTAAAAAGAGCATGATAACTTAGAGACAGTATACCAATTTCAAATTCTTCCAGTATACATGTAGGAAAGCAACAATCATATTCTTACAAGAGGATTGTTAAGAACAAAAGAGAAGCAGTGTTTTAAAATTTATCTTACTTTGTAAGGTTGAAAGTGAGCTAAGAAGTCCAAATAAAAAAGTTACCATTTATCGGTATTTTATTCCTAAAATAATTACGGTAACAACACATAGTAAAGGCAATGGAAACAGCAACAACAAAAAACCCACCATAATTCATGAATTTGTAATAGTGTAATCATGTATAATAGCTTTCTCAATGATTCAGCCCAAATTCAGTTATTGGTTATAGTTCTCAAATTGTGGTCCCAGGATGGGCATCAGTAGCATCTAGAACTTGCTAAAAATGCAAATTCTCAAGTCCCATTCCAGGTCTAAAGATTCAGAAACTCTGGGAGTGGGACACAGAAAATCAGTGTTTTCACAGAAACTCCATGGGATTCTGATGCATCAAGTCTGAGAATGTGGCTTATACTCTACGGAATGTGTTTCAGTGTAAGTTAGTATTCTATTTATGCACTTAGAATATGGAATACCAAAAAGGAATTCTTACCTATGGGTGCTACAGAATGGATTTCGAGAATAATGTAAAAGTGTTCCAGAGTACTACATGAGGGTTGAAAACAACAGTCCTAGACAACCTGGCTAAGGCTCAACAAACCTTGGAAGGTAGGGAGCACCTTTGAAAAACAAAGTTTGGCAGCTGAAATTCATATATCCCATTCATATACTCTACAACCTAGCAAGTCCCCTTAGAGGTATAAATCCAAGAGAAACTTGTGCATCTCTGTGCAAAGGGGCATGAACATAAATAGTGACATTCTTTATATGAGCCAAGTAGCACAAGAGCATAACCCTGGGGCAACCCAAACACCCAAGAGCAACAGAATGAAAAAAAAAAGTGGGGCATATATGCAAAACAGAGTATTAGGCAGCAATCAGAAAATCCCAGAGACACACAACATAGAGGAGTCTCAGCAATACCACGTGGATGAATTTTGCATTATAGTAAGTGAAAAAACAAGTCTCAGAAGACAGGGCACGTAACATAGTTGTTAATTGTGTATGTGTTTGGAAAACCCGTAGATGCCATAAAACTGTATTTTAAAAGACACCAAGGGAATGATGAATATAAGATTCAGTAAACGGTTGCCTCATGTGAGACAGGTAGGGAAAAGGGCTGGAAGGGCCTATATGGTTATACGGAAGTTATTGTCAAGGCACTACTGTTATGTTAGATGGTGCCTATCATCAAAACTACATAAATAGATTAATTATGAGAATGTGTCCTGAACCAAGAATATAACTAATTCTTTGTATCTGAAGTCCTTTAATTTTTTTTTTAAATATATAATGTCCCTCAAATATGTCAAACACTAAATTCTACCTGGTCTGGCTATGAGGCACCAAGAGCCCTGGGTCCTCAGCCTGACAACTCCTAAGGCAGGGATAGCTAGTGATTCTTCCTCCCCCTGAAAGTATAAAAACAAGCAGTTTTGGCTATAGTTTCAAAGATCTATGAAGCCATACAGATCTACAAAGGATGCATGGACAGGGAGTGAAGAACTGGAACTCCTATGCCAGTTAATTACAAGAAACCAGTAGGAGAGAACAACTCTCAGCCGAGTGGCTCATCAGCTATGCCATCCTTACCATGGCTCTAGAAAGGAGCAGACAGAACACCATTTATAGATGGAAGAATCTGAGACAGATTAAACCAACTTGCCCAGTTACAAACCTGGGAGCAGGAATGAAAATCCAGCTATTTAATAATATGGAAGGTAAGAATAAAAACTAGCTATTAATGATTCCAAAGCCTCACAGATCCTGGCCTCCTCTTGACACTCAACACGTATCCCAAGCAAATGATATGAATTCTGCAGGCCCATCTCTTCATTATAAAATAACACAGCTGATGACGGGTTTACTTATTAACGATTTCTAAGATGTCTTCTTGCATTTTCTATTCTAGATCTTTTGTGTGGGGATATTTTTAAGACTTAGATACAGAATAGAAAGAATAATGTTGAAGGTGCCAAATTTTAGACAGGAAAGTACAGACAAGCAGATGACAATCTATTGGCAAGGGACTGACACACTCAAGACTGGGACCTTTACAACCTAGACTAACTCTCAGATGAAAGGCATATGCAATAGCCGGTACTCATCTCGGATTTTAAGTAGCTACTGGCCACTCATTAAAACCCTGTACATGATTGTATGTAGTGCTAGGATTCCTTTAGAGCAATATTCTTCTAGCAATCTCATCCCAACTCGATGTTTCCAAAACATTAAGGTTCCATTCTCGGCAGCCCTCGCACAAAAATATTAATAGCCAACTACGCAATTAATGGTCAGGGTCCGGCTGATGGACTTAGCCATGATGATGAGGATCATGAAGGACAGATAAACACTTCAGAAGTAGGACTGACAAACGCGATGACAAGTATACAAAAGGGAGGCATTTATTCTCATGCGAAAATCTGTCTTTGGTGCTAGACAGGTAACAGTGTCACTTAAAGAGAACAGAGGAAGAAGATTAATAAAATCAGGTGTAGTTAAGTATGTGATAATGACCTCAGTGTAGAACTCACCGGGTTTAGAGATGCCCTCATGAGACATTCAAATGGGGATAAACTCTAGGGCCTGGAGATCAAAAGACATCAGGGCAGATTTAGGAGTCGTCAGCACATATGTGGTACAGAAAAAGAGAGGCAGCAGAAAGAACTCTAAAGAACATTAACATGTAGCAGGTGAGTGAAGGGAACCTGGATATATACTGGGGGAGATAAATACTGGGGTAGGGGGTGGACTCTAGGAAAGTTAAGGGAAAAGAAATTTTTAAAGAAGAGGGGGTAATGAACAGCAGCAAAGGCCATGAGAGGGCAAGATCTGAATAAAATATGGTGGATTTGGCAATTAGTGACTTTATGACAAAGGTGAAGAAATTGGATTTCAGAAAAGTGATGAGCAAATATGAAAAGGAGACAATATATCATTTACTCAAGGTTAGTTTCCCAGAATGTGAAAACTGAGTTCCTTACATGTGGAGACTTTATTAGATGCTCACAGATCTGCTAGCAACTCAAAAAAATAAAAACATTCTGTCCTTAAGTTAGTTCTTATTCAATTGCAGCATTTTTATATCAAATAGAAATACTAAATAATAAATATAAGTTATTTTTCTAGGCACCATTATGGATATTAACATATTATTTAATCACAACTCCATGAAGTATATATTATTCCTAACTTACAAATGAGATGACTAAGGACAGAGAAGATAAGGTCAAGTAATAACTTGCCCAAGGTCAAAGTAGTAGCAGAATGGTCAAAACCAAAATTCGACTCAGGAGAGTTAAGAGGGAGGGAAGGCAATATAGGAAGCAAGAATTAACAGATGAGAGCTGTAAATATTATTGGCTAACTGGCTGTAGCTTAATTTCTACTTAAGAACTTTTTTTTTTGAGATGGGGATGGGGGGAAGAGGAGCAGAGGGAGAGGGGGGAGAGAGAGGGAGAGGGGGGAGAGAGAGGGGGAGGGGGGAGAGAGGGGGAGGGGGAGAGAGGGGGAGGGGGAGAGAGGGGGAGGGGGAGAGAGGGGGAGGGGGAAGAGAGAGGGGGAGGGGGGAGAGAGAGGGGGAGGGGGGAGAGAGAGGGGGAGGGGGGAGAGAGAGGGGGAGGGGGGAGAGAGAGGGGGAGGGGGGAGAGAGAGGGGGAGGGGGGAGAGAGGAGGAGGGGAGAGAGAGGGGGAGGAGGGAGAGAGGAGGAGAGGGGAGGGGGAGGGAGGGAGGGAGGGAGGGAGGGGGAGAGAGAGAGAGAGAGAGAGAGAGAGAGAGAGAGAGAGAGAGAGAATATCTTAAGCAGGTTCCACACCCAGCAAGAAGCCCAACTAGGGGTTTAAGCTCACAACCCTGAGATCAGGACCAGAGCTGAAAACAAGAGCCAGAAGCTTAACCAACTGAGCCACCCGGGTGTCCCAAGAACTTATTTTTCATTTAAAACACAATTTGTGGGTCTTCTCTCATCTCGGAATCCTACAGTGCTAGGGCCTTTGTTTTTTAACAGCCCTTAATGACACTTAGTTTCCGTACTGCATTATAATTTTATTTCTCTTACCGAACTACAAGTTGCTTGAAATGGAGCTATATATTTATCTTTGTATCCCTATTCCCCCAATCTTGAAAGTAAAACATCCTTGATAAAAATTGGTTCTATGAATAATCACTTTTCTTTCCTACAGTTTCTGGGGGCTTCAAAAACTATTTTTAACTATATTTAACTGTTGAGTAGGGCTGAGGTCTCTTAGATTCTACTTAGATTATCTACATTCAGAACATTTTCAGATCATTCAAATTACTGACTTTGGCAGAAATACCCTTCTAAAAATCTAGTATAATTCTCCTGGATAAAAACCATTTAAAAGCGGGTTGCTTGGGTGGCTCCGTCAGTTAAGCGTCTGACTTCGGCTCAGGTCATGATCTCACAGCTCTTGAGTTCGAGTCCCACATCAGGCTCTGTGCGGACAGCTCAGACCCTGGAGCCTGCTTCGGATTCTGTGTCTCCCTCTCTCTCTGCCCCTCCCCTGCTCACACTCTGTCTCTCTCTCAAAAAATAAATAAACACTAAAAAAAAAATGTATAAAAAACAAAACAAAACCATTTAAAAACTCCCTAGCATCTACTGGTCAAAGGTCATAGCTCTGTTCTCTAACCTTATCACTAACACACCCCACCTGACTCCAACAACCAATCCACTAGTATTTCCCCAACAGTATATTGGGCAGGAAGTGACACCATGCACTTACCAGGTGAACTCCTTCTCTGTCAAAACACAGCCGAAATTTTCCTTTCCAAAGCCTATTCCTAGTTGCACTTTTTCTTTTCTATTTTTGCTCTCTCCCTCCCTACACTGTTAATTTCCTACAAAACAAACTCCTCAAGGCAACACTCATCTTTTTTATCCTTAGGTCTGGCAAGCAGCAGCTCAGTGTTTATTAAAGCATAATTCAGTACATCTGCTGGTACTGTGTATACTACTGACCCACTATCAAAAGTAATGATTTTAGGTTGTTTTCCATTAGCAATAGTGAATGGTGCACCTCTCTAGGTCACCTCTGAATTCAAGATTAACATCTACCTTCATTACCAGCTAATCATAATCACCATCACTAAAGACACAAAAAGCCCCTCAAAGTATCAAAACCCTTTGTGTCTTGAGCGCAACAAACCAACAAGGCATATTCACAGCTATCGTAAAATGTATGAAAAGAAACACTACTTAAAAAGCTTTGGACTGGCTCCGATTTAAGGATGTGAAACGAACTAAAATCACACACTTGTGGGGCAATGTCTTTGACCTTTTTATCTGTAGGCACATACTACACATATAAGGATACTTTTGTCTACTTTTATAACGTCCACCTTTTTAAAACCTGCTTTGTCAAAGAGCAGCTAGGTCGGGTTTTAGGAGAACCCATGAGTATATACAATCTTTGTGCCAGTCTTGAGGCTTCTGACAAATCATCTGAACAGTTAACGTTTTAGTTCTCATATATATGCCACCTCGGCATGCCTGGAACAGAACGTACTTTAACAAGTCTTGTCACAAGGCACAATGTGTTATGAAGAGATCTTCACATTTCAGCATAGAATAACAGTCTTTGCAGTTATCTTCAAGCTGCTTCACCCATGTTACTTAATCCTAGGGCTTTATTATCTTCATTGCACAGATGGGGAAAGAGGAGGGAAGGAAGGGATAAAACGACTTGGCTGAAGAGGCCCCGCAAAGTCACTAAATGAGCCTTCATTTTATGAAAAGAGCTGCTAATCCTCTTTCAAAGAACCATTTTGTTTGAGGAACTTTCACTGACAGCAAACAGAACAGTGGGTCAAATTGGTCATTAGCTTTTTTACTTGTTTAGTTTGAATAACATAAGATTCCTAGGCCTCCGTGTTATGATAGCTATAGGAGAGGAGTTTTGATGGAAGTTCTGTCTGAATCCAAGTTCATAAATCTACCTCTAACTTCTTCTAAATTTCAAGATAGCTTGACTTCAAGTTTAACTCTAAAAGCATCTTTGTCACTCTCCAGATCTCTCACTCTTTTCAAGTTTTATTCAATCTCCTAAATGTGTCAAGTCATACCTACCTTTCAGCTCAAGATCAAGCTACCAGAATTTTCTTCTACCTAAAGAGTAAACCAATTCCTCCTGAGCCATGCAATGTTCCAAGGCATCCATCTTTCACCACCAACTCTACAGCCAGACTCTAATCTGTGTTAGGGAAGCCTTAGCAATTTCAAACTCCAGGCCGCTTCCACTCAGTTTAGATCCACTCTTGGAGGAGTGCCTCTTCTAATCCTCTCCCCCATTATGCCCCACCCACGAAAGGGAAATCTCGATTCTCTCAGATTCAACAAGAACTGTATCAGAGTTGCAAGTAATGACAATCTGGCAATCACAACTACGGACCTTGAAATGAGGTAATAATCTAAAGATCGCCACATTACACGTGCTAGGAACAAATTATTTAGCAGATTCCATTTCTTGGGCCCAAGTGGCTTGCAAAACAGGGCGATTAGCATAGGCTCAAAAGCGGGCAGGGAGCTCACAATTCGGCTTACCGTTCTCTACTGTTAAAATTCTACACCAAAATATTTTCACACTTGCCTGCCTTTTAGATGATGTAAGCTCTTCCCCTTGACTTTTAACTAGACCTCCATCGGGGATCTCTTCCCCCGCAGCAGCCACGGGCCGCTCAGTCAGTAACTCATTCTAAGGACTGCCTCTTGCGGCTCGCCCCAACAAATCCCGAAGCCCGCATGCCCCGCAGCCTCCGCTAGCGACACACCGCAGCCCCAAACTGGCCATCCCCTCCTCCCCCACGTCGCTCGTCATCCCACGCCAGGCGCCACCCTCTCTCCATCCGGGAGAGGATTTGGGGCTCCGCGGTCCGCATTCCTCCCGGGGGCGCAGCGCTGCGACCGCTAGCGGGAGCGGACCCGCGCTGGCACCTACCTCCCACCTCCTCCTCCAGCCACGGCCGGGGTCAAAGCTCGCCCGCCACCTCCAACGGCCCCAACGGCCGCACCAAGCCTCTCGCAGAGGAGCGGGGCGCCGAGCCAGGTGCCGGCGCTCACCTCCGCACCCGCCCTCTGGCTCCCAGCCGGCGCCCACCCCAGGCCCCGCCGGCGCCCCCGCCCCTCTCCGGGCGGGCGCGTCACAATCCCCGTTCGCGTGGCGGTGGGGGGAAGAGTTCTCACCGTCACCGCCCCCGAGAGCGGCGGGGGAGGCACGGCTCGCTGTCTTAAGCCGGCTCTCGCAGCCCCGGGGGCCCGCACAGGCGCCGCGGCACGCAGCGCCCCGCGCCGGCGGCCCCGCCTCCGCCTCGGGCTCCCGCCTTCCCCGCCCTTGGCCGGGCTCCGCTCCTCCCCTCGCGGCCACCCCCAGCCTGGGCAGGTTCGCTAGGTTCCCACCCCGCCCCCGCGCCGCCGGCGCCGCAGGCTCAGCCGCCTCCCATTGGCTCCTCCGGTTGCTAGGCGATGAACAACCGCGGCCTGCATTGGCCCCCAGAGTCTCCTCCACCCCCTCCAAAAAAACCTAGAGAAAAAGAAAACCTTATCCCTAGAGCCGGAGAGGGATGCGGGCGCAGCTGCGGCTGCGGCACCTGTTACGCCCTGTGATTCACCCGGGCCCTGCTCCCCGCCCCCTCCTTACGCCCGCGGGGCTGGGGCCCCTGGGCTCCGTGGGGGAAGCGGGTCGTGGCTGCTTCAAGGCACGTGTTCCGAGCCCCAGTGAACCCCAACACCCACCCTAGAAGCAAAAATGAAGCATCCCAAAAGAGCCACGTGCGCTGGCAAAAGTGGAGAAATAAACCAAACAACAGCCGGCACCCAGAATTAGGTCAGGCCCAGGGGAAGGGAGGTTCAAGCGTTGGGAATCATGGATGCAAACAACCCAACCCGGGGAAAGTTACATGTAAAATTAGGGCAAAGAAACGGACCTGGGCAGAAGACAGCGAGAAAACTGACGATGGCACTCGTGAACTAGAAGTTTATGCAGCAATGTTCCACACCCACTCAGCAAAATATGTGCAGAGAAAATGAATGCCTGTGTTGCTCCCGTAGCGGGGGTCAAACCGGCTCCTCCCCTCTTCCATAGCAGCCTAAAATTCTCCAGGGAGGAAGAGGGGCCGGGGAAAGGAAAGAGATCAGATGGTGAAGTCGCAGGCATAGGAGAGGAGTTAGAAAAAACACAAAGATGTGCTTTGATGGATTTTGTTTGTTTTTAGTGGAGCCAATGGATTTACTCGAGAGGAGAGAAACAGGTTTGGTATTTTAAGGAGGCTCCTGAGAGCTCTTGGAAACCTAAATAATTGAGACAAAAACAAATATTAACACTGAAGAACAAGGGAGGGTGTAGTGCTCCCACCTCCCCCGCCCCCAATGTACACGCACAGACCCCCAATCCTGGATGAAAGATCAAGGCGAGAAAGTGAGCACACCATGGTGACAGCTTCAGAGTCCAATGAAATCCTCTTTGCTTTTGGCCTAAGCCATCAGGAGGCTGGCTAGATGTTGTTAAGCATAGGTGAATGACAGCCAAATAGCCTGTTAGGGGCCATCATTGCAAGCTCGCTATTAGCGCAGGGCTGATGGGGAGGAAGAAACCAATTATCACCAAAGATTACTTACCTATCCCCTAACCCAGGCTACCGATACGGGGGCGAGGGGCTTAGTCCTGTTCCCAAGAAGGGTTTTGAAATTTCAACTATCCATCCCTCAAAATCCCACACCCCTCCCCATCCTAAGAAGCAACTTAATATGACAGTTTTTCCTTGAAATACCAAGGCTTCATTTTGGCCATTTCCCCTCACAGTTAAAAAGGTATAAGAGTTGAGCTCAAGGTATAAGAGTTGAGCTCAAGCAATTCAAACAGGTATAAGAGTTGAGCTCAAGCAATTCAAAAAGCAGCCTCTGGCACACCCTGTTGTGACCTAACCACTAACAGACTTGGATTCTAAGAAAAGAAGGCTTGGGTCAGGCTGAGGTCTGGAAATTCAGACGTGCCCCCACCCCCAAGGATGAATCAGGTCAGTCTGAATAAAACAGTGGTCTTCGATTTTTTGGTTTCAGGAAACTCTTTCCATTCCTAAAAATGATAGAGGGGCCCAAAGAGCTGTTGTTTATATAGGTTATATTGACACTTACCGTACTAGAAATTAAAACAGAAATTTAAAATGTTTATTTAAAAAAAGAAAAATTACATCTTAACATAAATAGCACATTTTAATGGAAAATAAGTATATATTCCCCCAATATAGTAAAGAGTGATATTAATTTAAAAGTTTGCAGATATCTTTGATGTCTGGCCTAATGGAAGACAGTTTGATTATTCCATCTGCTGAATTCAATCTGTTGCACTATTTCAGGTCGCCTTCACTACACGCTCATAAAAGAATGGTAGTAAAAAGGGCAAATAACATCGTAGCATTATGATTAAAATTGATTTGACTGCACACTTCCTGAAAGGGTCTTGGGGATTGCCACCTCCTTCCAGGGTTCCTAAGATTACACTTTGAGAACTGGTCTAAACCTGTCTTGATACTCTGTCCCTCTTTGTTAACTGGTTTAGGACCTGAGCATGTGACCTAATTCTGGTGAGTAATAATGTGAAGTAAGAGGGTGTGGGACTTGGAGGAAGAGTTTTATCCCTGAGAACCCATAAGAATTCTTTTCCTTACCTCTTGCCTTGGCCATCCTCCAGTGAGCAAGATGTGTTTGGAGCTGCTGTGGTATATCCCTCAATAGTGAGAGAAAAACAAGAAGAATTCAGGAAAAGCAACCCAGAACCCAGACATCACTGAGTAGGGCTCTGCATACCTGCATACTCCTCACATGCTTATTCACTGATGTATCCCCAGTGCCTAAAACAGTGCCTGGTACTTAGTTGTTGGTGCTCAATATTTATTTGGTGAATAAATAAGCATAACTTCAGATGAGTGGTTTTCGTTTCAAAGTAATCACTTTGGCAGGCTGTATACATGACCTATTCCATTGATGCTGCTGGAAAGGTATCACACCAGTAGGGACTGAATTTATTGAAAAGAATTTTTTTTTTTTTTTGAGAATAAACCTGATTTTTGAGACAATCCAAAAGTTATTCAGAGCCAAATCTGATGAACACATTCTGGAGCCATGCTAAAATGCCAAACCTGTGTTTTCCAACTAAGTTGCTGCATTTGGGTAGATAAAGGTCAAAAAACAAGATGTGTTTGATTTTCTAAGACAGTAAACTGACTCGGAACCTAATTGCAAAGAGGAGTTCTAAAAATGTACACCAATAACAAGTTGCAAATGTATATGTGTTTGTGTTTATGTGTGAATGAACCTCTTCCAAAATGTCTGCAGACTACAGACATTGCCCCTACTACATCAGTTTTTCAAAAATGAAAATCAGATCCTTTCTGTCCCCCACCCCCGATTAAGAACGTTTAATGGCCTCTCGTTGTATTTAGCATGACATGAACTTCCTAACCAATTATACACACACGATCTGGCTCCCATCCCCCTCTTGGTAATCTCACTATGGCACACAAAGTCCCAGCCACAGTGGTGCCCTTTGTGGCACTCTGTCCCTTGAACCTGCCATTCAGTTTTCTTCCCACAAGGGTTTAAACTCTGATTCTTTTCCATCATTCAGACCCCACTTTCAAATATAAAGTAATCTTTCTTTGGGCTTGGTTCTATTTGTTTACTTGTTTCCTTGCTTATGGTCTGTCTCCCCCGCCACTGGAATGGAAGCCTCATGAAGACAGTGATCTTGGTTGTGTTCGCCTTTGCAGCCCCTCCATGCCTGCCCTGGAGGGTTGCTAACCAAACTATTAATAGTGAGATTGGGAGGGAAGGAGGGAGATAGGAGGGAGGGAACATTTGCTTTACATTTTATTAGCTTCTGTTATACATGAATTTTTACAAGTATGTATTATTATAACTTTAAAATATTTTTATTTTACAGAAATAAATAGGTTCTGACTTTAGTATATGTATTAAATTAATAATCTACTCCCTATTTACTCATACACATGCCTTAGAAACCACTGTTTCAAATACCACAGCAAACATTCAGGCCACACAGCTTCTACTAATGTGTATATTCAAATCTGGATAATAATGGACAAACTTATAAAGCCTTTCTGTTGTAATTCATACCATCTGGACTATTTCAATAACAGCAACCATTTCTGGACCTAGAGGAGAATATTTCTTGTCAGAGCCTGTAGGCTGTAACAGATGAGAAGATGGGCTGAGTCACTTCTCCTTAATGGCTACACTTTTATTATTTCTGTGTTCTGGCCAAGACCATCTTTCCAGGGGTGGCAGGGTGGATAAACAAAATCTTACTGGATATTGTGCTAGCGATTCTCTTACCCATGGCCTCATTTTATTTACAAGATCAATTTAAGGCTGTTTGTAACTAACTGCAAAATACTGTAGGACAGGTTCCAAGGCCCAAAGACTTCAGAGTCCTCCTTGTGGGCTCAGTGGTCTGGGAGTCCTCCATAGAGGAGAGAGAACTGTGGCAATCTTCACCCTGCAAGCTTGACAAAAAGCTGAGACCAGCCACCAGCTCTGCTTTCTGACTTCTAAAAGGTGGCCTTATACTTGGCTGGATTTGGCTCCCTTAGCTATCTGACTGAATCTCTACATCATGCCGCATTTCCAAACATGATTCATTCCTGGCAAATCCCTTTGGATTTTGGCCACTTGTAGTCTGGCTTGAAATGAGAGTCCTGTGCCACTTACAAAGTCCTGGCTACATCTGCAGGGAAACAGACTGCTGTGGTGCCCTTTTCCTTTCATCTCCACTCAGGTGAAAATCTCCAGAAAAGAAAACTGTCCCTTCACATTACCTGTCCCACCCTACTCTGACACATACAAACATACAGAACAGCGTACAATTACCTGATGCCTGACAATCTTCCAGGTATTCCATTCTTAGTGCTTTAGATTTTTGTCTAGTCTGCTGAGTGTTTTGCTCTAGTATTTTTTTTAATGTTTTTTAAAATAGTTTATTTACTTGGGGAGTGAGAGCACAAGCAGGGGAGAGGCAGAGAGAGAGGGAGACAGAGAGAATCCCAAGGAGGCTCCACACTGTCAGTGCAGAGCCCAAAGTGGGACTCAATCTCATGAACCGTGAGATCATGATCTGAGCTGAAATCAAGAGTCAGACACTCAACAAACTGAGTCACCCAGGCACCCCTAGTTTTTTTTTTTTTTTTTTTTTTTTTGGTGAAAGGGTTCTCTTTGAGCAAGAATACCTGATGAATTTATTAAGCTCTAACACTTTGGTTTCCAACTCTCCCATTTGTCCCCAAATCAATTTGTTAATTTAAAAATATGCCATGCAAAACTTGATTATGCATAAACCACACAAACAATTATAAGATATTATCAAGAAAGGTGGTAAGATATCAACTGGAGTAGTTCTCAAAACCTTTATTTCTGGGAGAGAAACATACCTCCTTTAGTAAATACAGTGAACACGCGTGTAACACACACACACACACACACAATGGGCAAGCATTTTGAGCATTAATAGGGACTGTCTTGAATTCTGATATAAAACATTTGGATCACATTAACATAAGTCGTTGACACAAACTCATCTTCTTTAGTATCTACTCATACTAAGTATAACGTTTTTTATATTTTTACTGAATATATGTATATATATATATATATATAAAGGAATATTACTTGGTTACAAAAAGAATGAAAGCTTGCAACAACATGGATGGATCTAGACAGCATAGTGTTAAGAGAAATAAGTCAGTCAGAGAAAGACAAATACTGTATGAATTCACTCTTATGTGGAATTTAAGAAATAAAACAAAGAAAAAAGAGATACACCAAAAAGCAGACTCTTAACTATAGAGAACAAACTGATGGTTACCAGAGGGGAGGTGAGTGGGGGGATGGGTAAAATAGGTGAAGGGGATTAAGAGTTCACTTACTATGATAAGCACTGAGTAATGTCTAGAACTGTTGAATTGCTATATTATACACCTGAAACTAATATAGCACTGTATATTAACTGTATTGGAATTTAAAAAATAATAACAAAATAAAAAGATTAAAACTTACCAATCACACATATCTCCTATTGGGTCTCTCCTTCGGCCACCTTGTTTTTACTCGGGCCCTCTACCCCGTCCCCTCCAGTACATATACACACTCATGCACAAAGCTAACCTTGCAAACTGTGGTGACTTCTAAGCCTTTCTCAGAGCAATTTGGCTCATTCTACTCTTCTAAACTTGCAAATTTAAACCCAGAGCACCGATCAGCCAACAAAACACCCTCCAAGGAAGTGGGGGTGGCGGGACTATCAATGACCCCAAATGCTTTTTAGTTATACTGAAACCTATTTAAAAACCACAGAGCACAAAAATCCAGCCTTGACTTGAACAGTTCTGATTTAATTCTGCACCAACGCACCCTTTTATTTCACATAGTCCTAGTCTCCCTCCTCTTATTTGAAATTTTCCCTAATGGTTCAGTGAATATTTATTGAATGATTACCATGGACCACGCATTGAGGGATATAAGGTCCCTGTTCACAACAGGAACTCAGAATCTCCCAGGAACACAGGACAATGACAGTCCTGTAGGGAAGAAGTAGAGTGTATCACAGGCTCTTGAGTCAGACTTTCTGGGCTGAAATACTGCCCAGCCACCTGACTCCATATTGACATTACTGAGCTCCCAAACCAGCCTGAGGCTTCCTTCCCCTGGACATTGAGTTTAGTAAACAATAAATGCTTTGTGGTCTAAGTCACTACTAGTTAGGCTGTGTGTTCCTTGCAGCCCAAAGCATCCTGATAGTATTCTCATAAAGTAATCTGAGGGTATGATATTTCATTTTATTGGTACAAATGTACTCAAGTGTCACAAGTGGAAACAGTCAAGTGAGCAAAAAGTCAGTGAAAAATGAAGTATGGGAATTATTTACAAAGGACTGATTGAGTGGAATAATTAAATAAAGTAGCAAAAATATGGAACTTTCTGTCATTTGAATTATAATATATATCTAGGATATTAACATTTTTCTACATTATATTTTCTTTCTTAATTAGGCCAGAAAAATTATAACATATTGATAAATATAACTTTTCACAAAATTTTTTGTTATTCTGAAAATTTGAGGCCACACTATGGTTTTTTTTTTTCCTAGTACTTGCTTTATGTTACAGATATTTTCCAGGAAAAGCCGTGTGTAAATAATGTATTTAGAAATCAAATTTTATTCTAAAGCTCCTAGTGAAACTAGGTGTTTCAAAGAAAATTATGATAAATCTTTTTGTATGATAAATGACATCTTTGTAGAACAAATAATCTCTTTATCACTTATCCATTCTATAAGATAGTATTTTAAATATGCTGGCTATCCTTAAAAGGGTTTTACCTATCATCATTTTAAACCCAGACTTTTATATAACTATTTTATTTATTTATTTATTTATCTATTTATTTTAAATGTTTATTTATTTTGAGAAAGAGAATGATCAGGGGAGGGGCAGAGAGAGGGAGAGAAAATCCCAGTCAGGCTCCACACTGTCAGTGCAGAGCCCAACGGAGGGCTCAGTCTCACGGACAATGAGATAATGACCTGAGCTGAAACCAAAAGTTGGATCCTTAACCAACTGAGGCACGAAGGCTCCCCTCCGTAACTATTTTAATGAAGAGTTTTCTCTAATATGAATCGGATTACAGAAGGCTGAGGTGTTGAAATGAACAGTTCATATCCTTTTATTCTGCAACTAGCATTTCAATTTCACCTTACTTTTAAATTTCCTTTTGATTTCATTATTTATATTTTGCCAGACAAAGTTTCTTTTCCTGCATTGTTAGCGAGGAAGAAAGCTGGAGGCTTGCCTCCTGATTTTATTTCTTGCTTTATAAACCTCTATCAATGATGTCATCACATAAGTGCTCAAGTTGAAATATAATGGAAGAGAATCTTCTATATGCTGGGTAAACTGCCCATATAAAATTTCAGATTTCAAAAACGTTGATATCGATTAAAGTATGGTATTGCCTTAAAGTAACAGCTTAAGACTGAAAATCATATGTGAATCTGCCTGTCCCTTTAAAGAGAAAAGCAATTGCATTTTGGTTGCTGAGCTCTCTTGGATTTATTTTATCTTAACAGCTGTTCCTGAAGTCGATGTTATTCAAATGAGGGGTTTCAAGCTCTTTGTTATGTTTTGCAACTTATGGTGTATGCTATCAAACATAAAACCCAAATTTAGAATGGAGTGATGGGGGAGGCAATTAGCAATACTAGAGAAATAAAATAATATTGAAAAAAAACCCTCTAATTTTTATTTAACAAAGATACAACTGATGAACATGATCTGCCTGAGGCCCCGGTAACAGTAGCAAGGCAAAATCCCCAAACCTCTAGGACTGAAAGTTGGATGATATATTTAGTAATAAGTATATGTGTAGTGGGGAGGGGTGGCATTCTAGATGGAAATAATGGAAATTTTCTGTGGTTATAGAAGATGAGAAGAGAACATATCAAACACTTTTCAGTCCTGGAAATATATGCTGGAAATAAGCATATTATAAACTTTGCCTAACATAGGCCATTCTTTGATCTTGGAAGAATAACTTTACAACTCACACTCTCTATTTCATTTATTTTTGGTGCACTTGTGTTTCAAAAGGCAGCAGAGTCTGAATGTTAAGACTATGCAAACCCTGAGCAAAAATATATGCTTTGCTCTGTCACATACTTGCTGTGGAAACTTCAGTTTTCGTTTAATTTACAAATTAAAGCAGTTCACTTCAGTCATAGCAAAGTATATATCAAGTTTTTAACTTACTTAGGAGTTATCATCTTTATGCGTATGTAAGATTTAATAATTTCCTAGTATTAATGTTAATGATTTATTGAATGATTATTACTTGTTAAGCATTGTTGTCAGAGCCTTAAATATGAATGTATTTCATCCTCAAAACAACCCTATAAGGTAGATATCATTATTGCCTTTATTTCCAGATTAGGAATTAACCAGGGAGAGGTTAAATAATTTGCCCAGGATCACACAGCAAGTAAATTTCAGAGCTAGGGTTCACAGGGCTCTTTTCTTAACCACCATGTCATTACCAACCTATTTAGGACTGCCTTATCTCTGTGGCTCTCCAATCATTTTTGTTCAAAAGGCTGCTAATTAGTGAAGAGTAGTTTTTTTTATTAAAAAAATTTTTTTTAACGTTTATTTTTGAGAGAGAGAGAATGGGGAGAGCATGAATGGGGGAGGGGCAGAGAGAGAGGGAGACACAGAATCTGAAACAGGCTCCAGGCTCTGAGCTGTCAGCACAGAGCCTGACGCAGGGCTCGAACCCGGGGACTGTGAGATCATGACCTGAGCTGAAGTCAGATGTTTAACCCACTGAGCCACCCAGGCACCCCAGGGGTAAATTTTTAAACTGAGGTAACCACGCTCTGCCTAGAGACACAAAGACTCTCCATGTGGTACAGAACATGGATAGTTTGAAGGGAATCAATTCCACCCCCTCCATTTCCGCACTTTTCTTCAAATGTATCTGCCTGAGAACTGGCTTGTAGTCTCTCTTCCACCCCCTTCCCACAATTAATTGCCATTTTTCCACTTAACAAAAGAAAGTCATTCTCACACACCCCACTTCTTCCTATGGTGCACTAACCCCAGGTTCACAAAACACAGGAAATCTGAAGACCGTGTTAGTGTTGAGAAAGAGGGAATGTGATGAACAGAACTGTTGCCTGATAGAGCATTACAAGTAATTCAAACGATAAATCATCACGTGACTCTTGGCATATAATTGAGAATTCGAAGAACTGAGTAACACTGCTACAGCAAATTCCTCCCATTTCCATCTACTCATTTCTGTGGATAAAGCACTTCAGCGTTTCTAACTATACAGTGTCAAAGGCATTGAATAGAATTGAAGCAGAACCCAATCATACAAGCAGAATATAAATATATTCATCCACAAATCCACAGGATTTGAAATCCCTTTCATTAACACATGCATTTTCTTTTTTTTTTTTTTAATTTTTTTTTTCAACGTTTTTTTAATTTATTTTTGGGACAGAGAGAGACAGAGCATGAACGGGGGAGGGGCAGAGAGAGAGGGAGACACAGAATCGGAAACAGGCTCCAGGCTCCGAGCCATCAGCCCAGAGCCTGATGCGGGGCTCGAACTCACGGACCGCGAGATCGTGACCTGGCTGAAGTCGGATGCTTAACCGACTGCGCCACCCAGGCGCCCCAACACATGCATTTTCAATAAGATCTCATTTTGTAATGTTTCACGGTAGTTATCAATTTGTAATATAGCCACTCTTTGATCAGTTGTGTACTACTAATAATTTTAATGATAACTCCATCCAGAGACATTTTTAACACCTAGAACCTAGAGAGTCACTGGAAGTAAAATGATGTCAATATATAGTTAAAATGTCTGTTATGAAGAATGATGTAATGATCAAGAAAAATTTTTCATGCATGAAAATACACAATAAGATACCATCCTGTGGGGAAAATGGAGTGAAAATATGAATTCAAGAATAAAAAGCAAAAATTTAAATTTTCTAACTGTTCAAGGAGTGCTAGTGTATATACATTGAAATAATAATGTTGGGTAAAAATTACTGTGGGCTTTAAATTCTTTGGGACATCTTTATTTATTTATTTATTTTTTTTTTATGTTTATTTTTTGAAATTTATTGTCAAATTGGTTTCCATACAACACCCAGTGCTCATCCCAAAAGGTGCCCTCCTCAATACCCATCACCCACCCTCCCCTCCCTCCCACCCCCCATCAACCCTCAGCTTGTTCTCAGTTTTTAAGAGTCTCTTATGCTTTGGCTCTCTCCCACTCTAACCTCTTTTTTTTTTTTTTTATTCCCCTCCCCCATGAGTTTCTGTTAAGTTTCTCAGGATCCACATAAGAGTGAAAACATATGGTATCTGGCTTTCCCTGTATGGCTTATTTAACTTAGCATCACACTCTCCAGTTCCATCCATGTTGCTACAAAGGGCCATATTTCATTCTTTCTCATTGCCACGTAGTACTCCATTGTGTATATAAACCACAATTTCTTTATCCATTCATCAGTTGATGGACATTTCGGCTCTTTCCATAATTTGGCTATTGTTGAGAGTGTTGCTATAAACATTGGGGTACAAATGCCCCTATGCATCAGTACTCCTGTATCCCTTGGGTGAATTCCTAGCAGTGCTACTGCTGGGTCACAGGGTAGGTCTATTTTTAATTTTTTGAGGAACCTCCACACTCTTTTCCAGAGCGGCTGTACCAATTTGCATTCCCACCAACAATGCAAGAGGCTTCCCGTTTTTCCACATCCTCGCCAGCATCTATAGTCTCCTGATTTGTTCATTTTGGCCACTCTGACTGGCGTGAGGTGATATCTGAGTGTGGTTTTGATTTGTGTTTCCCTGATGAGGAGCAATGTTGAGCATCTTTTCATGTGCCTGTTGGCCATCTGGATGTCTTCTTTAGAGAAGTGTCTATTCATGTTTTCTACCCATTTCTTCACTGGATTATTTGTTTTTCAGGTGTGGCATTTGGTGAGCTCTTTATAGATTTTGGATACTAGCCCTTTGTCCGATATGTCATTTGCAAATATCTTTCCCCATTCCGTTGGTTGCCTTTTAGTTTTGTTGGTTGTTTCCTTTGCTGTGCAGAAGCTTTTTATCTTCATAAGGTCCCAGTAGTTCATTTTTGCTTTTAATTCCCTTGCCTTTGGGGATGTGTCAAGTAAGAGATTGCTATGGCTGAGGTCAGAGAGGTCTTTTCCTGCTTTTTCCTCTAGGGTTTTGATGGTTTCCTGTCTCACATTCAGGTCCTTTATCCATTTTGAGTTTATTTTTGTGAATGGTGTGAGAAAGTGGTCTAGTTTCAACCTTCTGCATGTTGCTGTTTGGGACACCTTTAAAAACACCTCATAACTTTATGTTAAAATATCATGAATTGCATTATGCTGGAAACCACACCCTTTACAAATTTATGATAAAAAATTATAAGTGGTAACATAAAAATGTCGGAGGGAAGCTGCCTGGGTGGCTCAGTCAGTTAAGTGTCCAGCTCTTGATTTCAGCTCAGGTCATGGGGCAGTTGGTGTGTTCGATCCCTGCATCGGGCTCTACACTGATAGTGCAGAGCCTGCTTGGGATTCTCTCTCTCTCTCTCTGTCTCTCTCTCTCTCTCTCTCACACACACACACACACACACACACACTCAAAATAAATAAACTTTATTCAAATATGTGGGAGGGATACAAGTTTTTCAAAATTCTTTCAGGGAGGTATATGAGCAAAAAGTTTGAAGACCACTGATCTGGAAGCCCGAGAAGATCTCCCTAGGGTAATTAATACCTGGTCCAGGTAGTCATTAACAATACCATTTTACACATAAAAACATGACTGCTATGTAAAATAAAATGCCCTTGGTCACTGCGCTTATGCCCTGGACATTCAGCAAATAAATGTTAACAAATGAGAACTGAATATACCATTTTGAGTTGACACGGGCACTTTTTTCTATGCCCTTCTTTCATCTTTAAGGACACTGTGTATGGCTCTGCCTACCACACTATGTGTTTGAAGAAAACATAACATAAAACACAACTTTTAAGAGCACATTTAAGATAAAGAAATGTACTACAAAATTCTCTTGTGAACTTTCTGTTAATATAAGCCAGGCCTATGAACTACTTGGATTATATGATTTCTTTTTTTTTCTTTTTTTCTTTTTAAATGTTTATTTTTATTTATTTAAAAAAATTTTTTAATGTTTATTTATTTTTGAGAGAGAGAGAGAGAGAGTGCGAGCAGGGGAGGAGCAGAGAGAGAGGAAGACACAGAATCTGAAGCAGGTTCCAGGCTCTGAGCTGCCAGCACAGAGCCCAACATGGGGCACGAATCCACAAACCTCAAGATCATTACCTTAGCCAAAGTCGGAAGCCTAACCAACTGAGCCACCCAGGTGCCCAGGTTACATGATTTCTAAAACCAAATTTAAGACCAAAGTGTCCTTTGGAGATTAAACCGGTAGTTTACTGAAAATCAGAAATATCCTGAAAATCCAGGGCCTCAGGTCAAATTGGATACAGTTCACACCATGTTCACTATCTTAAAGAGAAAATCTTGTAGTTTATTCTAGGGCCAAAATTAGACCCCAGAAAGCTTGGATTCTCATTTTATTCTGCTACCAATCCTTAATAAGTAACTTCTCTAGGCCTCATTTCATCATTTATAAAATGATCAGGATTATTTCCATATCTTTGGTTTCCCTTCTACACAGAAGTTCTACGCACTCATAAATTTAACAAACATTTACTGAGCACCTGCTATGTACCAGAGCTGTGGAAGGTGCCAGAGATTCAAAAGAGAGTAAGACCAAGTCCCTTTCTTCCAGGAGCTTCTAGGTTCTGAGAGTATTAAGACTGCTTAATTGTTTGCAGATAATTACAATACAGAATGATAAACACTGTGCTAGAGGATTATGGAAAGCACAGTGATAGCTCAGTGGAGGAAGTGTGAAGTTAGGGAAGACTTCACAGAGGAGGAAACACTTACATGTATCTTTTTTTTTTTTAATTTTTTTTTTCAATGTTTATTTATTTTTGGGACAGAGAGAGGCAGAGCATGAACGGGGGAGGGGCAGAGAGAGAGGGAGACACAGAATCGGAAACAGGCTCCAGGCCATCAGCCCAGAGCCTGACGTGGGGCTCGAACTCACGGACCGCGAGATCGTGACCTGGCTGAAGTCGGACGCTTAACCGACTGCGCCACCCAGGCGCCCCGTTACATGTATCTTTTATTTGGTCTATTGATGCTTTAACTGTTTGTTTGTTTTTTTAATTTGCATCACTTTTAAAGATGAGGCAATACATTCATATAGTATAAAATCCAAAATGTACAAAAGGGAATGCTAGGAAAGGTTTCTCTTCTACCTTCCCCCCCCCCCCCCCCCACCAGGCTGCCCAGTTTCCCTTCTCAGAACAGCCAGGATTGCCATTTTTTCTTGTACATTCTTTCAAAGATTTGAATTCTCTCTGAAAAGAATGAATATAAGATAATCAAATGAAAATGGGGGACTGAGCATTGCAGACAAAGGGAACAGCCTGAGCCTGTGGGAGAATTGGGGCCCATGAGGCCGCAGGACAGAATGAGGGTCAGCTCCTTGAGGGGCATCCCCATGATAAGAAGTTTGGATCTTATCTTGTAGCATTTAGAAGAGCCCTCAGTGGATTTAGAGCAGAGAAGGTACCTGATCAAATGGATGACTTAGAGGGGATCCTGGGTGGCTCGGTCAGTTAAGTGTCTGACTCTTGGTTTGGGCTCAGGTCATGATCTCACTGTTGGTAAGATCGAGCTGCCAGTGCAGAGCCTTCTTGGGATTCTCTCTCTCCCTCTCTCTCTGCCCACCCCCCACAATAAATAAACAAACTTAAAAAAAATAAATGAATGACTTAGAAATAAATGAGTGACTTCTGGCAGAAATATGGAGAATGAATTAGAGAGAAGCAAGATCAGTGAGAGCAACCCATTAGGGGGCAACTGTAATAACCCAGGGAAGGAGTAGTGAAGACCTAAGTCAGTACAGAATCAGTGGGGATTGGAAGAGGGCCAACTTGAGCTATTAAGGAAAAAGGATGAACAGCATTATAGAATCAACTGGATTCCAATGAATTGAATTCTTATTCCCTCCTCATCTAAGAATTGGCTGAGTCAAGTTCCAAGAATAATTAGAATTAATTATCCCCTCCCTTTAAGCTGCCACCAGGGCACCCCGTCTTGTCTAGATGTTTATCTCAGTGAACTCAAGATGCCTAAGCTTCCCAGGTCAAATTCATCACTCAAATTCGAATCCCCATATGGCTCTGTCATCAGAAAGTCCCCTATACCCACATTCTTCTCTGACCAGTCTCTTCACCTTCTGGCTCTGGGGGAAACCTGGCTTTTCTCTGAGGACACTGAATTCCCTGCAGCACTCATGAGTGGCAGCCATTTTCTCTCACACTCCATGTACCACCAGGCCAGAAGGTGGTCCAGGCAGACTTCTTGCTTCTCCCTGCCACTTCCAAACCATTGTCCCTTTCTTGCTCTCCCCCATCAACTGCTTTGAAACTGATGCCATCAGACTGCACCTCTCTTCTGACCCCCTTGCTCTGTGGCCCTCTCCTGTCCTCCAGATCACTCCCACACAGTTCTTGGAGATTTCAATAGCGGGTTCACTATCTTTCTCTCTGCCATTCTCCTACAGTGAATGGTCTATCCAATCTCATGGCCTCTTCCTTCCCCAATCTCTTTATTTGCAGTGATCTTTTCTTCTGCCACATCACTTCAGCCACCAAGCCAGTTATCCTTACACCTTGTCATTTATAACTGTCCCCCTCAGTCATCTCAGTTTCAAGCATATTACTTCTATACTTCAGTGCATGCCTCTTCACACCTCAGCTCAAAAAATTCTTCTCCTCCACTAGGCACTTTGTTCATTTGACCCTACTGCTCTTTCACTCTGTTTATCTCCATTCCCCAGACCTTCTTTTCCTCCTTACCTAGCTTAGAGTCCACGGTCTTGCACTATAATTAATTCTTTAAATATATGCTCACCTCTCTTGGCCCATTATTGTTTCCATTATATTGTCCTGAAAAGATATTTGTCTGCATTCCTTGTCTCCTTCTCTCACCTCTTCCTCCTTTGGTACCTTTGACCTCATTCTATCCTACTGCAGACAAAATTTCTCCATCAAGCAGGGAACATGGATGCACGTAGCTCTTGGGTGACATCTGATTGCTTGTCACCAAAGAGAGATGAGAATGGTATCTACTCCAGAAAGTGCTGGGAAGAGGTTTTGATTGTTTCAGCTTAGATGATGTGCCCACCTTGGACCAATTACTGTGTTCTAAGGAATGTGGTCAACTAGCCTAGCCTGGATCGCCTACTAAAATCCTCAGCAAGGCAGCATTACCACAATCAGCAGTCCCACCAGATCCACGTGGAGTAGAGGAGGAGCAGTGAAAAAGCTGGCGCTTTTACTAAAGAAAAAGAGATGAAGGATAAGTGAAAACAACGGATACCTATAATATAGTTCTTCAGGTGGTATTGGAACCTGGAAAAGTGGGTGGCAGGCAAATCATAGAAGACATGATTGCAGCATATTTAGATTACAAATGTATTCCATAACCAAAGTAGAGCCTGTGAAATAAATTTCAAAGCCTCATCCAATAAGATATAAATAATGAAAAAGAAAATATTAAGAAATAATATTAAGCAAGGGCCCTATAAAGTAAAATTTAGAAAATGATAAGAGGGATTTAATTTATATGTTGCAAATCAGCAGCACATGAAATGCATATCCAAATCAGAGCAATACCCAGAAAAAAGCACTTCAAAAATATACAATTAATAGCCTTCACTTTTCATTTGCATGAGAAATAACACTTTAAATTTAACTCACTTTCTGCAAAACTAGGGTAGGCAACCAAAAACATGAATACATTCTGAAATATTCAAACGAATATAGTCTTAAGGAACAAAAATAAGCAAGGGTGTCTGGCTGGTTCAGTCAGTAGAGCGTGCAACTCTTGATCTTGGGGTTGTGAGTTGGAGACCCATGTTGGGTGTAGAGATTACTTTAAAAAAAAGAAGAAACAAACAAAAATAAGCATTTGGAGTTTTATTTGTACAGAAAGTCTTGCTATATGGTTTGTTTAGTATAAGAGTATTTTTTTTTAAACGAAACATCCTCTTTTTTAAACTATACAAAACAAACAAAATAAAACAGGAAAACCCATAAACCCTGCTGGAGGTTTTGAGATGCTAAAGTTCTCAGAACTGCTGTTTGCAATTATAAGAGATGATGAACTATTTATAATCCCAGCATTTTCAGAATTCAGCATATTTAAATGTTGCTACCTGATTTACAAGCCAAGGGATTTAAGCTAGAACTGCAAGCAATATGGATAGAATAGTCAAACCCAGACCAGATGGCTCTTTAATGCTTTTTAAGTAGGTTGGTGGTAGCATGGTGTTATCTGAGGACCCAAAAAAAGCACTTCAAAAATATCTCCCTTATTCAAGTCTTGGTGGCTGAAACTCCACCTTTAGCAATTGGGGAAGGTAGAGGACATATGTTGCTTTTGCCTGCCCAGCATTGATTTCTTTTTCTGGTAACAACATCCTGTTTTTCTTAGGAAAGCACTTCTCCTTAGGTCTCCTTGAAGCAGTTAAGGGGCATTGATTCTGACCCTAAATTTGGAGGTGAGCATGAGACCTGATCTTGACTAAGCAGAGTACCCCACCCTCTGGCCATAGCAGTTGGTTAAGGGACAGGTAGAGAACCCAATGATATCCATTCACGGGATTTCGTATGGAAGGACAGAGAAAGAGAAAGTACTCTTTCCCCTGGGAAGCTAGCAGTGGAGAGTGCTATATGCCTGGGGCCATTCCCCCTTCTTTTCTGCACTCCCCCCCCCAACCCCCCACCTCTCACTTAGGTCAACCACTATGGTGCTGAGATTGGGGAATGCCTGTGTAGACTCCTGCCCAGACCTTCAGGGCCAAGCAACACTTCCACTTGTTAACATTTTCTAGCTTTTGGAGATACCCTAGGACAATTCATTGGCATCTATAAACCACCGACTCCCATATTTCCCAGGCAAATGCCAGAAGACATGTTCTAGAAGAGCCATGTTACCCTATGTAAACGCATGATATTAATATTTCTGTTAATACTCTCACAAGGGAGTTTGGAAAAAAGAGAAATCTCTATTTGTAAGGAATCACTTGATTTTTTTTTTTATTTGGCCTCTTGGAAAGAAACTAAATGGACATTCAAGTTTTCTAATTATAAATGTAAAATATAAATACTGAATTTGCTCTGTATACAGTAAAGATGACCTATGTACCGTAAAGATCTTAGAGTGTCATAGTCAACGAGGACCTCTAAAATGAATCCTAGTCCTTTTCCCTTCTTGGAAGTCTTCCATGGTGACTAACAAAATGCCAACCATGAAGACAAAGGCATGGTGAGATTTTTTTTTTTCTGAATGTGTTTCACTTCTCCCTCATTTCCAAATTTGGCAAGTTTCAAGAAGAAATCATCTACAGTGAGAGGAGGTGGCTTAAAAATAGTTCCATCTTATAAATATTTAGAAGTGAACTGACCTGAGTTTATGTACATGCTCCATTACTTCTGTTGCTAACCCTCCTCCAAAATCACTTACTGTCTGCCTCTAGTAGGACAGAGGGACACTGTGTGACAATGTCCTAGACATCAGGGATATAGCAACAAATAAAGCCAGATAAAGACACTTCTCTCATGGGGCTTATATCTGCTGTTGGGTGAGACAAAATGAAAACAAATTAGTTAAGACAATAACACCAAGTATGTGACAGAGAGTGCCATGTAGGCAGGATGCCTTAGGTGGGGTGGTCATTCTAAAATCTTAGGGCAGAGGACTCCAGGCAGAGGGAACAAATGCAAAAGCCCTAAAGCCAGAACAAGCTTGATGTGTATGTATGTATTAGTATATAAAGTATGTATTAGTTTCCTATTGCTGCTATAACAAATTACCAGAATCTTAGTGACTTAAAACAACAAACATTTATTATCTTACAGTTGTGGAGGTCAGAAATCCAACATGGGTTCAGGGGGCTGAAAGCAAAGTATCAGAAGGGCCATACTTCCTCCATAGGGTTTAGTGAGAACCTGTTTCCTTGCCTTTTCTAGCTTCTAGAGGTTGCCAGCATTTCTTAGCTTGTGACTCCCTCTTCTACGTTCAAAGCCAGCAGCCTAGCATCTTCAAATCCCTCCATGACCTCTCCCTGTCTCCCACCCCATCCCTGCCACCTTCTTTTCCTCATAAGGACCCTTGTGACTACATTGGGCCCACTCAGATAATCCAGGGTAAGCCAAAAGGCCATTCTCCACCTCAAGTTCATTAACTTAATCAAACCTGTAAAGTCCCTTTTGCCATGTAACAATTTCACAGGCTCCAGGATTTAGAATATAGACATCTTTGGGGGGCCATTATTCTAAATACCAGAGAGTATAGAGGAGGAAAGTGGTTGAGAGTTTGAACTCTGGATGGCTAAGCGGGATGGGAAGCCATCAGGGCAGGAACCTGATCTGGTTAAAGTTTTAACAAGATTATTGTTGAGTGTTGTGTGGAAAATGGAAGTAGTGATGCCAAAGTGGAAACCAGAAGACCAATTAAAAGGCTATCACAAAAGGGGCGCCTGGGTGGCTCAGTTGGTTAAGCATCCAACTCTTGATTTTAGCTCAGGTCATAATCTCACAGTTGGTGAGTTTGAGCCCCACATTGGGCTCTGTGCTGACCGCATGGAGCCTGCTTGGGATTCTCTGTCTCCCTCTCTTTGCCCCTCCCTCCCCCACTTCAAAATAAATAAATAAATAAGCATTAAAAAAAAAGAGGCTATTTCAATGGTACAGGAAAGAGATGATGGGGTGTTTAGACTTTGGGAGAGCTACTTAGCTTCTCTGTGGCTTAGAAGCCTACCATAAAATATAGGTAATATTGCAGAGCTGTCCTGGGTTAGCAACAATTCCTGTAAGAGATTAAGTGCAGTACCTACTTCCAAATAGTGCTCAAGAAATGGTAGCTATTATTTACATTTGCTTTAAGCTTTAAGTTTTAATTAAAAAAAAAAAAAATAGAGGAGAGCCTGTGTGGCTCAGTTGGTTAAGCATCCAACTTTGGCTCAGGTCCTGATTTCACAGTTTGTGAGTTTGAGCCCCATATCGGGCTCTGTGCTCACAGCACAGCTTCACAGCACAGCCTCTGTCCCCCTCTCTCTCAACTAGACGAAATCTTAAGGATTAAGGAAGTGAGGCCCAGTGAGGAGAAACGACTTGGCCAAGCATACCTTGCTAAGTCAACAGATTGATAATAAGCTGTATGTCAAGAGAAAGTAAGGACAGAAGCCACTTTCTGTCATCTTTACAGAAACCAGGAAAGGCAGCTCACAGCTCACTGGGAAGCAATGGGAAGGGCACAGGGCAGAGCCCCAGGAAGCAAAGGCCTTGGCTTTGTAGTGTAGGGACATGCAGATGGTATCCAAAGACCTACTTTCAAATGCTGCCACTTACTGACTTTGATTTTGAGCAGGTCATTTACTCTCCCTTTACCTCATTTACTTTTCTTAAAAGTGGGCACAGTATCACACTCCACAAGGTGGTCATGAAGTTCAAATAAGAAAATGTAAGACAGAGCATTTTGTAAACCACCACACCTGTGAAGTTAAGAATTCTTCCCCTCCTCCCAAGCAGCATCCTTTCCATTCCGCTCCAATCTTTAAAGGCATTTTCACAATGGTTTTAGATGGACTAACAACCTTCTGATAGCCCTCCTAGCTGGTGGATCCAGCAATGTTTACCAGTTTCTGCTTCTGAGTGCACCAACATTTTCCTTCAAAAGTTAGCATTCAATCACAAAATGTGCTTTCTCCAGGCACATGGTTCTGGGTCTTCATTTCTCTAAGCTTTTTTCTGCTTGCAAATTCGCTTGTTATAAACCAGAACTCAGATGCAATAAAAATAACTGTACTCTCCAAAAAGATAACATAGATTTGAAGCTATATGCAACTGGGGATTATTTATAACAAAGCCAGTTTAAGGACGTATTTAGCCAACTAGCACATATATGCCTTACATAACAGTTCATTTAGGCTTTGAAGAGCATTAGCGATAATAGAGCTTCGAGGCCAAATGAGTGGATAGAAGTCAATGCTGCTGTCACCCACAAGGTCAAAGCTAAAATAATAATAGTACCTTTCAGCGTTCACACATGTGAACTATAATACGTCAGCTTGTGGACAGCTTATCTGATTACTACACTGCAACTACCTGCTCTGAATAAAACACAACACCCTCCCTCCCTCTGGCTTTGTTCTCAAGAGTTCTCAGCTGTGAGTGTATCAAATGCTGTCTAGAACCAGCCCCACCTTCTCCCAAGGGAGAGCCTGCTGTCTGTCTTCTCCACGGAGACCAGAATGGAAATAAATCAGCCATTCAATATGTCTAATCAGATGAAAGCCTGTTCCCTGAGGGATGACCTCAATCCCACGGTGAATGGGGAACAGATTAGCATATCGAAGATCCCAGGGCACCAGACATTGTCTGGTAAACAAAATGAAATTAGAAACACAGGAGTAGGACACAAAAGCCAAGACAAATTAATGCTTTGCGGGTGTGTTAATGTTTATCTGTGTTTAAATGTAGATTTTTGAGACAAGTGGTGAGTCATCTGCAAATAAATGTCTGGTTAGACAACAGTGTTGGGTGAAAGTGGGGAATTCTCATTCAGTAAAACACATGAGATTTAGACTTCACAGGTGCGGGGCACCTGGGTGGCGCAGTCGGTTAAGCTTCGGACTTCAGCCAGGTCACGATCTCGCGGTCCGTGAGTTTGAGCCCCTCGTCCGGCTCTGGGCGGATGGATCAGAGCCTGGAGCCTGTTTCCGATTCTGTGTCTCCCTCTCTCTCTGCCCCTCCCCCGTTCATGCTCTGTCTCTCTCTGTCCCAAAAATCAATAAACGTTGAAAAAAAAAATAAAAAAAAAATAAGTGTTAACCAATTCTTATTTTCTTAAATGTATTGGTTCTAAATCTTAGCCTACAAATACAAGTGTATAAGAAACAGAGCTTTATTTTAAAAAATTTTTTTGGTAACGTTTATTCACTTTTGAGAGATAGAGAGAGACAGAGAGACAGAGCGTGAGACGGGGAGGGGCAGAGAGAGAGGGAGACACAGAATCCGAAGCAGGCTCCAGGCCCTGAGCTGTCAACATACAGCCTGACGTGGAGCTCGAACCCACAAACCGTGTGATCATGACCTGAGCAGAAGTCGGATGCTTAACCAACTGAACCAGCCACGCACCCCCAGAGCTTTATTTTTGTACAACTGAACATGTCTCTTTTAATCCCACTTTCTATCAAGGCAATCAAGAAAAGAACCTCAGGCAGTCCTAAGATACCCTCAAAATTTTCCCTGTAGTTGTATCTAAGTTGCAGAGTGTCTAGAGATCCAAGTGTTGGAGGCAGGCGGTGTGGGATGGGGGCGGCTATCTGACCCTCAGGTCTTCTGTTTGCACTTCCCATCTGGTGAGACATCCATCATCCCATTTAACCCATTCACCTTTGTGTCCTCTCTTTTCCCCATCTTCATATTGGGTGGGTCACTAGCCTACTTCTAGGTCAATCTCAGGCCCTTGGAACTCATACTGCTTCTCCCACCACAGTGAGCCATCTGTGAGTTTCTCCAAGACCATTTCTTCCCTGGGATTTTCCTACTTTCTGAGGTTCTCCCTGGGAGAGAAGACACCAGTCTCTTCTTCTGAACCTTAAAAACTTAGTTGGAGTTTTGTCCAGCTTCATCTCCCTCCACTGCCCCCCTCCAGTCCAGGCCGAGGCCAGGAGCTGATGCAGGGCCTCATTTCTTCAAGACCTAGGAAGACAGTTTCCCACAGATCTATCATTTTCGACACTGCCTCCTCTTGCAACCTCGGGAGCCCTTGCTCTTACTCAACCATATTCCCTTACATATTTTTCTGTGCCCTTTTAAAACTCAAATACTGAGGGGAGCCTGGGTGGCGCAGTCGTTAAGCGTCCGACGTCAGCCAGGTCACGATCTCGCGGTCCGTGAGTTCGAGCCCCACATCAGGCTCTGGGCTGATGGCTCAGAGCCTGGAGCCTGTTTCCGATTCTGTGTCTCCCTCTCTCTCTGCCCCTCCCCCATTCATGCTCTGTCTCTCTCTGTCCCAAAAATGAATAAACGTTGAAAAAAAAAATTAAAAAAATAAATAAATAAAACTCAAATACTGAAGAAAGTTACCCTCTTCTCCGCTTCCTCCAGTCATATTCTTTCTCTGAGGCGATAGAGAAAGAGTAGCTAACTAAATGGGGGAAGGGAAATGATGGGGGAAGATGTCCATAAGTATTTCAATTATTTTTCCTTCCATTCCAACAATGTATGAATGGAAAAAAAAAAACACATAGCTGAGTTACTTAGCCTTTTCAAATTCTCATAATTAGTTAAGACAGCCTTGGCTGTGTTTCAGAATGTTCAGAACGAGGATCATATTGGGTGTCTGCCTTCAGCTCAGCCCTCAAAAGAATGATGAACTCGTCAGTGTGGGCTTGTAGGTACAAAGGAGATTCCTGCCTCAGTATTTTCCAAAAAGATGTAAAACCTGTTCCAACAAAACTAGTAAGGGCAGACCAGAGAAATGTAACCACATAGAAATGTAACCAATCGCTAATTGCTGCACTTCTAATTTTGGGTGGAGGTGCATGTTTTGAGGAAGGCCTTGTTTGGGAAGACAAAATAGAAGCTCAGTAAAAGTAAATTTTGTTCTTTTAGTTCTGAGCCATCTCACCTTGCTTTACATTTAGCAATCATGCCATGCTGGCGGTTGCATGGATTTACCCTTTCGTGCATGCGGTAAATAAATATTTGCGAGTGTCCGGGTGCCAGGCACTGTGCTATGAGCTCAGGCACAACCAAGACTGAGGAATATATGGCTGTGCTTTGTCTTCTAATCCAACCAGACCCGTCTATGGGTATGAGTTTGGGAAATCATTAAACCAGGGTTCTGGCCAGAAACATTAGTTATCATGGGCTAAAGAATGTGTAGTTAGGAGATGTGTGACTAAGAAAAAAATGGTGGCTTTCAGCTAACAGGCAAAGAATAGAGTAAAAAGGCCCTTTATTGGTGTGTAACTGTGTGAACAGAGCACGGTGGGGAGAGTACATTGTGCTGAGTATCAGGTTAAATGCCAATGCGTTATTACTGGTCTAATGAATTTTAAAAGTATCGTTCTAACGCAAATCCGGTGACCTACAAAGATAAAGAAATTCTGCTGCCATAGCTGAAAACATTGCCACTACCAAGGCACTGTCTAAACAGGCATACACTCAGGCTGGGTTACACGTTGGACCCATTAGAAACTCCCTGCTCACAACAAACATCTCCTTGAACTTATAGTTTTTAACAAAAGTTAAAGACCAAGAGAAAAAGAACTCATTGTATTCTAACAGTTAAGGGACCAAAAGGTCATGCATTTACCTTACTTCACAATCTCACGTATTCCCAGAATTTCTAGCTCACCGAAGGTAAAGAATATTATTTTTCCCTTTAAAGATCGCTCATTTTCTCCATCAAAATGAAAAGCTGAAACGTTCTTTGTTACATTTCTGTTAATTAGTGATAATTACGGGGTTTATAGCCAGTTGAATCAGGTCGCTGGTTAAAAAGAAAGATTCTCTTATAGAAATTACTGGGAGTTTTTTCTTGCTATGGCATAATGTTTCAACAGTTAAGGGTCAAAACTATTTCCACGTGAAACTTAAACAAAGTGGGTATTCAGGTGAGCTTTCTTCTGGGGATTAGTGATCTTGAAAATTCAATATATGAAACAAAAACAAGAAGAAATACCTTTTCTGATATACTTAAAGTGTAGTGTAAGGATTACCCCTTTTGACGGACACACTCTATTCAAACCTCTTAGGAGATGAAAACTATGTCCATGCAAATTTACGCAAGAAAAAGTATAAATGAGAGAAAAGGCAGCTGCTTTGACTAAGAGCCATAAAGCACCTCCCTATGGTGTTTGTAAGTAATTGGGGAACCATGTCCCAGTCTGCACAAGGGGAACCACAGAATGTCTGGTAGGGGGAGATGGTTTGCTGACTCAGGGTCTTCCTCTCTCCCCCAGATTAGGTACCTTGCCACAAAGTCAGGGCTCCCTTGCAGGTCAAACTGGGTCACTCTTAGGTGACTCTATACAGTGTCGGTAACACACATTATGATACCATCATAGCCTTTAATACAATGACTAAATTGCAATCGATTATTTTGTTTCCCATTTTCTCCACTAGGCCACTGCCCAGATTTATGGCTTTCCTCCATTTTTGGCAGTTGGTTCTTCCTTCCCTGAAAAGGCAACAAATCTGCCTCCAGTTTTACCCTCTTCATATTTTTGACTAGCAAATACAAAAATCTAATGAAAGTGATCTTACAGAGTTTGTTTTTTTTTCAATATATGAAGTTTATTGTCAAATTGGTTTCCATACAACACCCAGTGCTCATCCCAAAAGGTGCCCTCCTCAATACCCATCACCCACCCTCTCCTCCCTCCCACCCCCCATCAACCCTCAGTTTGTTCTCACTTTTTAAGAGTCTCTTATGCTTTGGCTCTCTCCCAATCTAACCTCTTTTTTTTTTCCTTCCCCTCCCCCATGGGTTTCTGTTAAGTTTCTCAGGATCCACATAAGAGTGAAACCATATGGTATCTGTCTTTCTCTGTATGGCTTATTTCACTTAGCATCACACTCTCCAGTTCCATCCATGTTGCTACAAAGGGCCATATTTCATTCTTTCTCATTGCCACATAGTACTCCATTGTGTATATAAACCACAATTTCTTTATCCATTCATCAGTTGATGGACATTTAGGCTCTTTCCATAATTTGGCTATTGTTGAGAGTGCTGCTATAAGCATTGGGGTACAAGTGCCCCTATGCATCAGTACTCCTGTATCCCTTGGGTGAATTCCTAGCAGTGCTATTGCTGGGTCACAGGGTAGGTCTATTTTTAATTTTTTGAGGAACCTCCACACTCTTTTCCAGGGTGGCTGTACCAATTTGCATTCCCACCAACAGTGCAAAAGGGTTCCCGTTTCTCCACATCCTCACCAGCATCTATAGTCTCCTGATTTGTTCATTTTGGCCACTCTGACTGGCGTGAGGTGATATCTGAGTGTGGTTTTGATTTGTATTTCCCTGATGAGGAGCGACGTTGAGCACCTTTTCATGTGCCTGTTGGCCATCTGGATGTCTTCTTTAGAGAAGTGTCTATTCATGTTTTCTGCCCATTTCTTCACCATTATTTGTTTTTCGGGTGTGGAGTTTGGTGAGCTCTTTATAGATTTTGGATACTAGCCCTTTGTCCGATATGTCATTTGCAAATATCTTTTCCCATTCCGTTGGTTGCCTTTTAGTTTTGTTGGTTGTTTCCTTTGCTGTGCAGAAGCTTTTTATCTTCATAAGGTGCCAGTAGTTCATTTTTGCTTTTAATTCCTTTGCCTTTGGGGATGTGTCAAGTAAGAAATTGCTATGGCTGAGGTCAGAGAGGTCTTTTCCTGCTTTTTCCTCTAGGGTTTTGATGGTTTCCTGTCTCACATTCAGGTCCTTTATCCATTTTGAGTTTATTTTTGTGAATGGTGTGAGAAAGTGGTCTAGTTTCAATCTTCTACATGTTGCTGTCCAGTTCTCCCAGCACCATTTGTTAAACAGACGGTCTTTTTTCCATTGGATGTTCTTTCCTGTTTGTCAAAGATTAGTTGGCCATACATTTGTGGGTCTAGTTCTGGGGTTTCTATTCTATTCCATTGGTCTATGTGTTTGTTTTTGTGCCAATACCATGCTGTCTTGATGATTACAGCTTTGTAGTAGAGACTAAAGTCTGGGATTGTGATGCCTCTTGCTTTGGTCTTCTTCTTCAAAATTCCTTTGGCTATTCGGGGCCTTTTGTGGTTCCATATGAATTTTAGATTGCTTGTTCTAGTTTCGAGAAGAATGCTGGTGCAATTTTGATTGGGATTGCATTGAATGTGTAGATAGCTTTGGGTAGTATTGACATTTTAACAATATTTATTCTTCCAATCCATGAGCACAGAATGTTTTTCCATTTCTTTATATCTTCTTCAATTTCCTTCATAAGCTTTCTATAGTTTTCAGCATACAGATCTTTTACATCTTTGGTTAGATTTATTCCTAGGTATTTTATGCTTCTTGGTGCAATTGTGAATGGGGTCAGTTTCTTCATTTGTCTTTATGTTGCTTCATTATTAGTGTATAAGAATGCAACTGATTTCTGTACATTGATTTTGTACCCTGCAACTTTGCTAAATTCATGTATCAGTTCTAGCAGACTTCTGGTGGAGTCTATCGGATTTCCCATGTATAATATCATGTCATCTGCAAAAAGTGAAAGCTTAACTTCATCTTTGCCAATTTTGATGCCTTTGATTTCCTTTTGTTGTCTGATTGCTGATGCTAGAACTTCCAACACTATGTTAAACAACAGCGGTGAGAGTGGACATCCCTGTCGTGTTCCTGATCTCAGGGAAAAAGCTCTCAGTTTTTCCCCATTGAGGATGATGTTAGCTGTGGGCTTTTCATAAATGGATTTTATGATCTTTAGGTATGTTCCTTCTATCCTGACTTTCTCGAGGGTTTTTATTAAGAAAGTTGCTGAATTTTATCAAAGGCCTTTTCTGCATCAATTGACAGGATCATATGGTTCTTATCTTTTCTTTTATTAATGTGATGTATCACATTGATTGATTTGTGAATGTTGAACCAGCCCTGCATCCCAGGAATGAATCCCACTTGATCATGGTGAATAATTCTTTTTATATGCTGTTGAATTCGATTTGCTAGTATCTTATTGAGAATTTTTGCATCCATATTCATCAGAGATATTGGCCTGTAGTTCTCTTTTTTTGCTGTGTCTCTGTCTGGTTTAGGAATCAAAGTAATACTGGCTTCATAGAATGAGTCTGGAAGTTTTCCTTCCCTTTCTATTTCTTGGAATAGCTTGAGAAGGATAGGTATTATCTCTGCTTTAAACGTCTGGTAGAACTCCCCTGGGAAGCCATCTGGTCCTGGACTCTTATTTGTTGGGAGATTTTTGATAACCGATTCAATTTCTTCGCTGGTTTTGGGTCTGTTCAAGCTTTCTATTTCCTCCTGATTGAGTTTTGGAAGCGTGTGAGTGTTTAGGAATTTGTCCATTTCTTCCAGGTTGTCCAGTTTGTTGGCATATAATTTTTCATAGTATTCCCTGATAATTGTTTGTATCTCTGAGGGATTGGTTGTAAGAATTCCATTTTCATTCATGATTTTATCTATTTGGGTCATCTCCCTTTTCTTTTTGAGAAGCCTGTCTAGAGGTTTGTCAATTTTGTTTATTTTTTCAAAAAACCAACTCTTGGTTTCGTTGATCTGCTCTACAGTTTTTTTAGATTCTATATTGTTTATTTCTGCTCTGATCTTTATTATTTCTCTTCTTCTGCTGGGTTTAGGCTGCCTTTGCTGTTCTGCTTCTAGTTCCTTTAGGTGTGGTGTTAGATTTTGTATTTGGGCTTTTTCTTGTTTCTTGAGATAGGCCTGGATTGCAGTGTATTTTCCTTTCAGAACTGCCTTTGCTACATCCCAAAGCGTTTGGATTGTTGTATTTTCATTTTCGTTTGTTTCCATATATTTTTAAATTTCTTCTCTAATTGCCTGGTTGACCCATTCATTCTTTAGTAGGGTGTTCTTTAACCTCCATGCTTTTGGAGGTTTTCCAGACTTTTTCCTGTGGTTGATTTCAAGCTTCATAGCATTGTGGTCTGAAAGTATGCATGGTATAATTTCAATTCTTATATACTTATGAAGCGCTGTTTTGTGACCCAGTATGTGATCTATCTTGGAGAATGTTCCATGTGCACTCGAGAAGAAAGTATATTCTGTTGCTTTGGGATGCAGCGTTCTAAATATATCTGTCAAGTCCATCTGATCCAATGTCTCATTCAGGGCCCTTGTTTCTTTATTGACCGTGTGTCTAGATGATCTATCCATTTCTGTAAGTGGTGTATTAAAGTCCCCTGCAATTACCACATTCTTATCAATAAGGTTGCTTATGTTTGTGAGTAATTGTTTTATATATTTAGGGGCTCTTATATTCAGCACATAGACACTTATAATTGTTAGCTCTTCCTGATGGATAGACCCTGTGATTATTATATAATGCCCTTCATCTCTTGTTACAGCCTTTAATTTAAAGTCTAGTTTATCTGATATAAGTATGGCTACTCCAGCTTTCTTTTGGCTTCCAGTCGCATGATAAATAGTTCTCCATCCCCTCACTCTCAATCTAAAGGTGTCCTCAGGTCTAAAATGAGTCTCTTGTAGAAAGCAAATAGATGGGTCTTGTTTTTCTATCCATTCTGATACCCTATGTCTTTTGGTTTGGCGCATTTAGTCCATTTACATTCAGTGTTATTATAGAAAGATATGGGTTTAGAGTCATTGTGATGTCCATAGGTTTCATGCTTGTAGCGATGACTCTGGTACTTTGTCTCAGAGGATCCCCCTTAGGATCTCTTGTAGGGCTGGTTTAGTGGTGACGAATTCCTTCAGTTTTTGTTTGTTTGGGAAGACCTTTATCTCTCCTTCTATTCCAAATGACAGACTTGCTGGATAAAGGATTCTTGGCTGCATATTTTTTCTGTTCATCACATTGAAGATCTCCTGCCATTCCTTCCTGGCCTGCCAAGTTTCAGTAGAGAGATCGGTCATGAGTCCTATAGGTCTCCCTTTATATGTTAGAGCATGTTTATCTCTAGCTGCTTTCAGAATTTTCTCTTTATCCTTGTATTTTGCCAGTTTCACTATGATATGTCGTGCAGAAGATTGATTCAAGTTACATCTGAAGGGAGTTCTCTGTGCCTCTTGGATTTCAATGCCTTTTTCCTTCCCCAGATCAGGGAAGTTCTCAGCTATTATTTCTTCAAGTACACCTTCAGCACCTTTCCCTCTCTCTTCCTCCTCTGGAATACCAATTATGCGTATATTATTTCTCTTTAGTGCATCACTTAGTTCTCTAATTTTCCCCTCATACTCCTGGATTTTTTTTATCTCTCTTTTTCTCAGCTTCTTCTTTTTCCATAATTTTATCTTCTAGTTCACCTATTCTCTCCTCTGCCTCTTCAATCCGAGCCGTAGTTACCTCCATTTTATTTTGCAGTTCATTGATAGCATTTTTTAGCTCCTCCTGGCTGTTCCTTAGTCCCTTGATCTCTGTAGCAAGAGATTCTCTGCTGTCCCTTATACGGTTTTCAAGCCCAGTGATTAATTTTATGACTATTATTCTAAACTCACTTTCTGTTATATTGTTTAAATCATTTTTGATCAGTTCGTTAGCTGTTGTTATTTCCTGGACGTTTTTTTGAGGAGTATTCTTCCGTTTGGTCATTTTGGATAGTCCCTGGAGTGGTGCGGACCTGCAGGGCACTTCCCCTGTGCTGTGGTGTATAACTGGAGTTGGTGGGTGGGGACGCAGTCAGACCTGATGTCTGCCCCCAGCCCACTGCTGGGGCCACAGTCAGACTGGTGTGTGCCTTCTCCTCCCCTCTCCTAGGGGCGGGATTCACTATGGGGTGGCGTGGCCCCTCTGGGCTACTTGCACACTGCCAGGCTTGTGGTGCTGGGGATCTGGCGTATTAGCTGGGGTGGATCGGCAAGGTGCACGGGGGTGGGAGGGGCAGGCTCAGCTCGCTTTTCCTTTGGAGATCCACTTCGGGAGGGGCCCTGCGGCACCGGGAGGGAGTCAGACCTGCTGGAGGGATGGATCCGCAGAAGCACAACGTTGGGTGTTTGCGCTCTGCTCTGCAAGCAAGTTCCCTGGCAGGAACTGGTTCCCTTTGGGATTTTGGCTGGGGAATGGGCAAGGAAGATGGCACTGGTGAGCATCTTTGTTCCCCACCAAGCTGAGCTCTGTCGTCCGGGGCTCAACTCTCCCTCCCGTTGTCCTCCAGCCCTCCCGTTCTCTGAGCAGAGCTGTTAGCTTATAACCTTCCAGATGTCAAGTCCCGCTTGCTGTCAGAACATATTCCGTCTGGCCCCTCCGCTTTTGCAAGCCAGACTCGGGGGCTCTGCTTGGCGGGCGGGCCGCCCCTCCGCCCTGGCTCCCTCCCGCCAGTCCGTGGAGCGCACGGCCTCGCCACCCTTCCTACCCTCTTCTGTGGGCCTCTCGTCTGCGCTTGGCTCCGGAGACTCCGTTCTGCTAGTCTTCTGGCGGTTTTCTGGGTTATTTAGGCAGGTGTAGGTGGAATCTAAGTGATCAGGACGCACGGTGAGCCCAGTGTCCTCCTACGCCGCCATCTTCCCAGGATTCCGATCTTGCAGAGTTTAAATTCATAGTTGGGAATTTCTCTTTTGATCTTTCCCAGCTTAATTGGAGAAGGATTAGACTTCATGTCTTTCTTCTTTTTACTAAATCTATTTATAGGGCCAGAAAAGACTTAGCATTCTAGTTTCCTACATACGCACTGTGGACATCTTTCCCTGTCTTTTCAAATCTCTGTAAACTGATAGACCACCAAAAGCCATGTTTATATTATATCTGATGATGAGTATGGCCTTAAATAGTTGTCTTCATCACCTGCAGTTCATGGATCTTCTCAGTGCAGTCGGTTGGGATTTTTCTCATTCTGCTTTAGTGCTGATGATACACAGGAAGCCATGTTCTGTGACTGGAATTAGAAACTCTGGCCACTGGAAGGTTAACATTAGACTCCTTTCTCATCATCTGTGAGGAAGTAATCAGATATCCCCATCTTTCAGGAACTCTGGCATGCCACAGTATGCCACCTGGTCTCTTCTTTATTAGTCAGTATGAACAGCATGGGTTAAGAGATATTATGTCAGTCAAGTTGATCCATTGCTGTGAGTGGTATAACTATTGTTCCTCCCTTCCCCACATCTGTCATTGTATTAGGTCCTGCCAAAGTTCAAATGAATTATGAAATAAGATACAGGAGACACAAAAATGGCTTCAGATTTGTGGCAACGTGGACTTGCCCAAATCCTTCCTTTTCTAAAAGTTTATCTATCAAGTCACTGGCTCATACATGCAATCTTGGGTTTTTGAGACAGGAACAAGCCCTGTAACTTACAACAACTGACAGGGCAACTGACAGACATAGCCTTTGGTGGCTGGCAGCTCAGAAGGAAAAAGAGAGAGAGAGGAAATCAGGTATACTCAGTTCCATCACTAAATTCACTGATTTGGTAAGTCCTCCTCCTTCCTGGAGGAGGAGGTAGTGAAGGCGCAGAAGGAAGTTGATTTTGTTCTCTTCTTCCGGATAGTGGAGTGGAAATTCTTTTCCCTCTGTGGGCACATGAGCAGTGGGGACTGAGTGTTCACCTCTAACACAATTGTAAATGCTAGAAGAGTTGAAGGAAGGCCAAAGGCATGTTTGGTTCTGTTGTCCAGGCTGCCCTTGCCAAGATGGGCTTGGCTGGGTCCTGTGGGTAAGATGGGTGTCAGAGCCACAAATGGACCCTCTCTAGCCTTCTTCCTGGCCAACAGTGTCTTAGCAACGACTTTCCTTCTTTCCTTCTCCCTCTTTCTTTCATGCTAGTCTTGTGCAACTCATGACTGCATGGCCAAGATGACTCTCTCTCAGTGAAAAATCACTAGATTTAGGGGGCAGTTTTAACCATCTCAGTTCTCACTTTCTCACCCACATCCTATCCCAACTCAAAAGCCTAGCTGAGGATGTCTGAAACAGACCTTGTAGCCCTGACCCAAAACTGATGGATGGGCCATGGCCAAGATGTCAGGTGTGAGCAGGAGGTATAAACCACTTCCTCAGCCATGTCCCTTCTTGATGTGCTAGAATTAACTTAAAGGTAAAAAAAAAAAATCCACTTCTTTAGTTTATAAAGTTCAGTGCTTCATCTTCTTATCCAAACATCATTCAAGTTTTCTTGATATTTATAGAAGCCAACTATCTTAAGAAAAGAAGTTCTCTTTACAAAAGAAAGGAAAATTGACAACTGAGAGGAACCTATTTTCAGATAAGTAAATCATGTTTGTTATAACTAAAGCTTCCTTTTTAACCTATCTAGGTATAAAGATGTCTATATGTGTATTTGTGGATACATATATAATCTCTGTCTATCTATTATCCTGAATTAAATCGCAATCTTAGTAAAAGCAACAGAATACATTCTGGCTAGTTTAAGCAGAAATACTCTTTTAGAAAGGATATTGAAAGATACAAGGTAGCTCGGAGGGTCAGTATCAGAGATGATGCAGTCAGGAGTAAGATGGAAACCACACGACAGTGGCTTCCCTAGTGAAAACACCACAGCTCACACCAATAGGGATGGACATATGATGCCAGGAACCTTACGATGGCTGCCCTTTAAATGTGGAATGTTTCCACACTCACCTTACCAGTGGCTCACCAATGACTCCATTCTTTTCTGTACCTGAACTTCATTTTCCTCACTTCTAAATAAGAGTTTTGTCTAGATAGAACTGAGGCAAGGTTATCTGAGCTGCAAGGAAGGCTGCAAGGGTGACTTGAGGAAGAGGGGATTACAATGCAGAAATTCTCTGAACAGGAAGAGTGACTCAGAGGCTGTGTGACTGCAATAGGACTAGTGTTGACTTCAGTCTACCCCTTGACTGTAATACACAAACCGCTCCCTTCCATACTTACATTTCCCAACACTTAATTTGAAGAGCCATATCCATCCCCTAACAAGAATCAGGATTTGATTACAACTCCTTCCCCTAAATCCACACTTGTTCACCCTTTCCCCTTTCTTTTCTACCATTAAATGACCACATGGCTCTATCCTTTTTTAAGTTTGCCAACTCCTCATCCAAAAGGCTGTTATTGTTCCTATTGCTATTATACTGAGCTCTGGGAGGGATGAAGGAAGGAAAGTTGAAGGAGATAATTAATATTAATCAGGAAATTCTCTGAAGGCAGGGAATTGTCAAGACAGAACTGAAAACAAATATTATGTCCTGTTGTGTTCTTTTCACAATAGCTATTCCATTGTTGGAGGTTTCCTTTCAATGTTTGACCTCATTATACATCTCTTTCCCCAGGTACATCCTTCCTTGGAAAAAAGGTCCCAGTTGTAACTTGAGATTGCTGCACCTGTCTTGAATCTCTCCCAGAGCTTCTTTGGGCTCCAGGCTTTCCCTGACCTCAGTGACCTGGTAGAAAATCATCTTCTCTCCATAGGAGGAAGCTAACGATCTCTATTTTTCTCCTTACGTCAAGGATGACTCACACTAGAATGTAAGACAATGAGAAACATTATCACTCCTCATTCATTCCTATTATTTCTTCATTTATTTACTCTGAAATCCTTATAAACCCAGGGATTAATATGGTTTACTATCATAGGAGTCTTGACATTCAAGAAGCAGAGCCAAAGAGAATGCTATTGGTTTTTAGGGAGGGGGGTAGATGGAGAGCATCTCTCAAAGAACATTAAATGGGATCCTATCATATGCTGACACTTGTTCAAATCGCCATCTTTTCTAGCTACTTCCTACATCCTGTCACAACTCTCATGGCTCTCTCCTCAAGCCGACCCTCAAACTCCTCTACCCACCAGCACTACATTATTTAGATTATTTTAGTTCTTGGTCCACTATCTCTTATTTATTACCATTCGGATACATATTTTGGGGATAGAGGACAACTCAAAAGAAATCAGAGTTTGGCCGCAGAACTCTGTGAGCATCCCCCAGGGTTCTGATGGAGGAAGGAGGATGCACGAAGAGCAGAGGGAATTGCACTTAGAGGGTGCACTGGGTAAGCCACATTCCTTCCCCTTTCCCCCCTCTCTGCCTATTTTTCATCATAGAAGCCCAAAGAACAAGTTTGTCAAAGACAAAAATCTCCTCAGAGGGTAGAAGGGGAGGAGAAGAAGCTAAGCAGGCAGAAAACGAATCCTCAGGAAAGGGGATGGTGAATGACTGTGAATCCGAATATTGGTCATTTTTGTCTGGTCACAGTTCATTCATTTGTTCATTCTGTGTGCTTCCATTCTCCAAAATACCCAGTCAATAATGTATACCAAGACAGGAGCCCAATATTGGGAATTAAGCAATAAATCAGACAGACCATAGTCCACGGCCTCAGTAACCTCGTTGTGGGTTCCCCTCCCATCCAGCCTGACTTTACCTGCTGCTCTCAGGGTTGGTTTGTTCTTGTCAGCAAGGTTTCGCCCCCTGGTGGCTCCCTTCCGCAACAGCGGACACAAGGAGCAGAAGATGTCCTAGGAAGCTCCCTGCTAATAACAGCAGCTCCCCACATGCCTGGTACAGGACCTGCTCCCATCAACAGTGCTCTTAAAGTGCCTGTTGACTCACCATTTTGTGAAGCATTGGCCCTTAGCACCAGGGCTGAGTGTCTCAGCATCACCTCCAAGGAAACTGCTTGCACTAAGCTGCCGATAGACAATACCAATGCCAGGTCCCTTGTCAAAGGCCCTTGCTCCAAGCGACTGGAACAGGTTTCTCAAACTTTAGTACGATACAGAATCTCAAAGGAAAACAGCGCTTCAGCCCCTAAGAATGTGTCTGCAAACTGCAAGCTGAGAAATACTTCCTTAAGTAATGTCTGATTCTATTTAAATGTTCTTCAACTATATACTATCATAAGAGAAGTTTTATTGATATAATATATAATATCCAAAATAATTTCTTCTTAGATCATTACAATGGAGATAGAAAATAATTAGAAAGTTTAGAAATTATCCAGATTATATCCATTAGCTCCCCAAGCTGGATCCCACAACTGGCTCAGGAAGTGAATCTCACCCTACCCCACATCATCTCCCTCCTAGCCATCTCCTTCTGGGCACTCTGAAGCAAGACACAGAACATTGATTCTCTGATGACATTTCACTTCCCCTAAAGAGTGCTCTCAGGACTGATATGTCCAAAGGAAGGTAACCAGGGAATTGACAAAAGCTGAACTTAATTTCCTCTCGGCCCTCAGAGGGTACAGGGACACCCAAACAATTCAAATCCCAGAAACGACTTCATAGTTCCTGAGCATATTATGAGTAGCAGATACTCCTGCCTGCCTACCTAGTGTCTATTCTCCCCTTCTTTATTACCAAGAGATTTCCAATTTTGTTCAAGGTGACAGTGAACCCAATTGCATTTTCTGTGTAGCCAAGGGTGATGAAGAGATATGGTTTTAGCCTTAGGCTAGAGTTGTAAGCAGAATTGTTGGGCAGGGCTTCTAGAAAGCTCATAAAAGGAAGTGAGTTTAGGCAATTTTAGCTCTTTACTCTACCCCTCCTCTAGTATGTGGAGGCCATAGTTGATGTGAAACTATCATCTTCCAGCAGATGGCCATGAGCATGACACTCATACTGAAGGTGGCAGGGCACTGGGGCTGGGAGGAGCCTGGGTCCCTGGTGCCCTTTACATCCTTTACATCCTGTCCCAGCCACTGTTTTTAGAGGTTTCAATTACTTATAACCAAACACAATCTCTAACTGATATGCTATTTAAACAAAACTTGCATGTTACCCTTGCAATGGTATTTCAAGTAATGTGCCTGCAAGGTTATTCTGGAAGCATGTTGAGTCTTGCAAGTATGTTGAAAGAATTTGTTATTTTTCTCCTCTATCAAAATGAAAAATACATCTGTATATGCTATTTCTCACTGTTTTATTGACATAAAGTAGAATTCACAGCTCAGTATTTCTGAAGTAGCTCACACTACTTTGGTTTGTTTGTTTGTAGCTTTGTCTTATTCAAGATTCCCCAGGGAAATAGAACAAATAAGGTATGTGTATATATATAGAAAAGGAATTTATTATAAGGAATTGGCTCATGTAATTATGGAGGCCAGTGAGCCCGAAATTTGCGGGCTGGCAGGTTGAGACCCAGGAGAGCTGATGTGCAGTTCCGGTCCAAAGGCTGGTAGCCTAGAGAATTCCCTCTTGTCTCCAGGTGGCTGGTCTTTCGTTGTATTCAGGCCTTCAACTGATTGGATGAGGCCTACCACATTAAGGAGGGTGATCTGCTTTAAAACGTTCACCAGTTTAAATTTTAATCCCATTCGAAAATATCCTCCAAGTTGACATATAATATCAACCATCACAGGGTTTGTATTTTTGTGTACTCTTTTAACGCAGACTGACTCTAGGATAAAGGGAATGTACATGGCTTTGCCAAAATCCCTGGAGTGATTTTTTTCTCCTTAAAAATGGAAACAAGGTACAAAACTCGTAGCTACCTCTTAACAATAATCATATCACTCCTGGCTTTAAGGAAAAGTTAACAGAGATACATGAAAGTTCCAGTAAAACTGTATTTATTGAAATGACCACCCCTCTTAAAATTTGCTCACATTCCAGAGGGACTAGAATTTGCCATTAATTTGTTACTAACCAAGAGAAAGAGTACCCCTTCTATAGCAGGGAGCTCCAGGATTTAATTCTGTGCTGTGAGCCTGACATTCTAATTCTGGAATTCAATAACATCACACATCTTTTTTTCCCTTCAAAACAGTCATTTAAAATATCATATAGTTTTCTGCATCTGAGCTGTCAAGTATCCTGGAAGTTGCTGTCATTAATACACCCCTAAAAGAAACCCTGGCTGGGGTTTTGGAAAAGAATTTAAGAGGAGACTCTTAAGGTTAAGAGGACAACAAAGTCAAAGGTAAGATGAGCACACAAAATGTTAAACATATATTTTTATGTTTTTTTAGAGATGAGCCACAGATCTGGCTCTAGTATTTCTAGTGGCAAAGAAGGTGAGAAATCCAATCTATTATAGGATTTAGAATTTTCCACAAGATAAAGTAAAAGAAAAGCTTAATGTTCCAGAGAAAAATGTAGTTTTCCTTGGTTTTGAGTCTCCTACAAACACTAAATGTCATGGATAAGACCCTTCACAATATTCCTACTAAAATAGGTACACCCTACGTACATTTATGATTTCCACACCACTGTTTATGATAGGGTATCTTAAAATACTGCTTCTGAAAAAAAAATTCTACAAAGGAGCAAAATAATCTAGTTTCAGTATGTCACTCTCTATAGCTTGGTCTAAGGGTAGAATTTGAACCCGAGAGCAGTGATTTTTGAACCATGCATCCTGGACCCTCTTGAATTCCAGAGAGGTGCTTTCAGGGTTACCCCAGTGGGGGAAATATGGCTGAGACTGAGGAACCCAAGGTCTTGTTATCATCTACCATCCTTTTAATGTATGTTTGGATTTAATTTGCTAATACGTTTGTTGAGGAATTTTGCATCTATGCTTATGAGGGACATTGGCCCATAGTTTTCTTTGCTTGTAATGTCTTTGTCTGAATGATGCTGGCCTTGGAAAATGAGTTAAGACGTGTTCCCCCTCTTCTATTTTCTGAAAGATATTGCATAGAATTAGTATTATTTTTTCTTAAATATTTGATAGAATTCACTATTAGCATTGCCCTCGTATTTCTCACTTCTTTATCCAAAGCTCCCTGGGGTAAGGTAAGCAGATAAGATACAGAATTCCAGGTTAGATTTAAATTTTAGATAAATAGAAAATAGTTTCAAAACACAAGTTCGCCCCATGCAATATTTGAGCCATATTTATATTAAAATATTCATTATTTACCTGAAGTTCAAATTTGACTTAAGAGAGTTAAAATCACGTGAACACACAACTTGTCCATGAAGGTTCACAGTAGCATTATTCTTAACAGCCAAAGAGTAAAGACAAGCTGAATGTCTATCAACTGATGAATGGATAAACAAGATGTGGCATATCCATACAATAGAATATCATCAGCCATAAAAGGAATGAAGTACTGATTATGTATTATATAATTAACATGAAATATCCAAACTGGCAAATCCATGAGGACAGAAAGGAGATTAGTGCTGTCGGAGGGCTGGAGGAAGGGGAGAATGGAGAATGATTGCTAGTGGGCAAGGGGTTTCTTTTGGGGGTGATGAAAATATTCTAAAATCAGACAGCGGTGGTGGCCACATACATTGTGAATGTACTGAAAACCACTGCATTGTATACTTACAGGGGTGAATTTTATGGTATATGAATTAGAGCTCAATAAAAATAACTAATGAGGCATACCAGGGTGGCTTAGTCAGTTAAACTTCTGACTCTTGATTTTGGCTCAGGTGGTGACGTCACGGTCATGAGATTTAGCCCTACATCGCGTTCCATGCTGAGTGTGGAACCTGCTTGGGATTCTCACTCTCCCCCCCTGCCCCTCCCCCGTGCAAATGCTCTCTCTCTCTCTCTCTCTCTCTCTCTCAAAATAAATAAATGAACTAAAAAAAAAAAAAACTGGTGAAAAATTTAACCAGTCACCATCCTATATTATTTGTTAAATCTGGGTGCATCTGATCAGTGAAACCCAAGTTACATACATCTGCACTGTAGCCACAAGGGCATCTGGGAAATGCTGGTTTGGGACTTACAACGTGGAAAGCCATCAAAATGTATACAGGGGTTTTGAGACATGTTGAACAGCCTCAAATGGCAGATGTTTACTACAGATTCTGAAGTGAAAATGCCTGGGTTTGAATGTCATGTCTGCCACTTACCAGCTGTGAGACGAGGGAAAGTTACATGGCATCCCCTGCTTCTTGAAAGTTCATATTACACCACTATGCTTTTACAAAAGACCTCCATTAGCACCTGTTTTTGCTAACTGAAAGAAATTTGAAGAGCACTTTTGCTTTTACATGAGAAAGTGAAAAACGAAAGCAGCACTAAGCTTCTATTTTGCAGCGAGCTGTTCTAGAGGCAGCACGCACCCAGAGAGGCAGAGTGGCCTGCCAAGCTCCTTCCCCAGGAACTAAACTCAGCATCTCAGCATCAAGCTGCACAGTTTTGAACTGTATCTGTGAGCATCTGTGCTTTATCTCAATTTATTTTCTGCATCTGTTAGCAAGATGTGTCCTGAAGCATCAGAAAAGCCTAAGAGAGGTTATTTTTGGGGTCTGGGAATGCTCAAAAAATTTTCCATATAAATGAATGGTAATTGCTTCTTCATTTTATGGCATTTTGGCTTATGGAAGTTCTCATAGGAACGCTCTATTTTGGGATAGCAAAGGAAACCTTGTAACCATCTGTGTCTCAGTTTCCTTACACGTAAAATTTGTCAGTACTGGTATTGTGATTGCTTCCTAACTGGTCTCCCTGTTTCCTTCAGCATTCTCCCTGCACTCTCCATTTACAGAACAGCCAGAGGGATCCTTTTAAAACATAAGTTAGATTGTGTCACTTAAACTCTTCAGTGGTTTTCTAGACTCCGCAGAGTAAGAGAACAGGGGCTTATACTGAAGAGACACTTACAGAAGGGAAATCAAAGTTGAGCAGGATGCAAACAAGAGAGATCAAGGAAAGAGGTACAGATAAAAATACTGGAAGGAAACAGCCAGGAGATCTTAGAAAACAAACCTTCATATTTTCTAAACCCCACATGAAAAAAGTAAACCAAAGAGGGAGCTCTGTGGTGTTAGAAAAGCTATCTTGAATGAATATTAAATAAAACTGAGCCACAGAAAGGAATCAAGATTAAATCCCAAAGAAAGTTGTTACAATTACAAAGAGAATAAGGAACAGAATTATACCCTGCAGTCATTAAAGAAAGATAGTGCCTTCAAAAATAAATTAAAACTATAGCTTATTATTTCAAAGCAGGCTACAATACATACAGAAAAGAACATACATGAGAAAACATACACAGAAGCAAGATGACAGAACTCAAGAAGTTGGTATAAAGAATAAAAGAAAAAATCATTTTAGATATGAAGTCTGAACTATGAAGAACACAGAAGAAAATAAACACAAAAATATGCCTTAAGAGAAGTTGAAGATGAAAAAGAGAAAAATGTTAAAAATCAAAAAGATATGGAGAGAAAGTACAAATACTTAAAACAGGTAAAAAAAATCTATACAGATAATAAGAGTCACTGAAGCAAAACACAGTGTAAGAGAAGAAATACTAAAAACTATAATTTGAGAAGGAAAATCCTGAGGAAACAAAGATGTGAAAGAGGTTACCATTTAACTGAGACTATCAACCCAAGATGACCAACATGGCACGTAAAATTACTAGATTTTAAAGGAAAAGAAAAAATGTTTGGACATCTAGGTAAAAAAGAGCAAGTGCCTTATAAATAAACGAAAATAGATTGTCTTCAGACTTTTCAACAATAGCACTTGCTGCCATAGAAATTTGAGTAATGACATATTTTGTTTTATTTTATTTTTTTAAAATTTTTTAACGTTTATTTATTATTGAGAGATAGAGAGACACAGAGTGTGAGCAGGGGAGGGGGCAGAGAGAGGCGGAGACACAGAATCCGAGGCAGGCTCCAGGCTCTGAGCTGTCAGCACAGAGCTCAATGTGGGGCTCGAACTCACAAACTGCGAGATCATGACCTGAGCTGAAGTCAGTCGCCTACCCAACTGAGCCACCCTGGCGCCCCGAGTAATGACATATTTTAGATACTCAGAGATAGAAAATGAGAGTCAAGAATTTTATATCTGGCAAAATGACTTTTCGAGTATGAAAAGCACAACCTGTTATCAACATGCAAGAACCCAGGGAATATTGTTTCCCTGAGCCCTTTGTGAGCTAGCCAAAATGATTCCAGGGATTTCCAAGTATGCACTGGTGGCAAGCACTGAAGATGTCATTCCCTGTTGAACTGAGACTAAACGAGGGCTGATATGGAGAGAACATCATATGTCATGGTCGTAGGCTGTGACAGTGTGGATATAAAGCAACTATTCTTAAAAAAAAAAAAAAGAAAGGAGAATAGGGATAAAATTACAAAAAATGTGTAACTATTTTCAGTAATCATAATTGGTAGTGAGAGTGTCAGTATTGTTATTCTGAGATTCTAATGTGGGATAGAGCAAGTGAATACTGATGAGCTATTCTAATCCTATCATTCACTGTCTTCTTGAGAACCAGAATTCTTTTTTTTAATTTTTAATTTTTATTTTAGAGAGAGACAGTGGGGAGAGGGGAAGAGGGAGAGAGAGGGAGAGAGAGACAGAAAATCTTAAGTAGGCTCCACACTCAGCACAGAGCCCAACGCAGGGCTTGATCCCGCGAACCCTGGGACCTGACCTGAGCCAAAGTCAAGAGTTGGATGCGCAACCCACTGAGCCACCCAGACACCCCTCTTTTTTTATTTTTGAGAGAGAGAGAGAGAGAGAGAGAGAGAGAGAGAGAGAGAGAATGAACATGTGCACGGAAGGGGCATAAAGAAAGAGAGAGATCTTAAGCAGGCTCCATGCTGGGCATTCTTGGTCTGACATAGGGCGTGGTCTTGGCGCTTGGTCTGACAACTATGAGATCGTGACCTGAGCCGAAATCAGAAGTCAAGTGCTTAACTGACTGTGCAACCCAGGTATCCCGAGAACCTGATTTCTTATATGAAAGAAAGGAGTCTTGAAATTTATAGTCTTGATATGTGAATGGAAAATGTCAGTATGAACGTGTGTGTGTGTGCGTGTGTGTGTGTGTGTGCATGTGTACATCTATATGTACCTACTGAAAGCCCTAGAAACATAGACCAACCCAGGTACCTATGAATACCGCTAATGTTTAGACTGCTGTTTTGAAATACTATTTCAAGAAATCAAGGCTTCTTGTTCTTGGAGAACTGGCTGATTTTAGGTACAGGGCAAGAAATATACAAATTGAGCCTGGAACATCTTGTATGCCAGATAGCAAGGAGTCTGTCAAAGACTACAAGGTTGTGTCAAAAAGACTCTGAACCAACTTGAAGAGGTTTCCATTGGCCAAAGAGGGAGTAATTTGAGCTTCAGTATGATAATAGCTACCGTGTATTGGAACACATAAAATATATTTGAATTGATGAGTTCATAATGATATTTTTAAAATATAAAAATAAGTGGTCATCTTTGGAGGATAACAGGGAAACAATTTATTACTATCTTGAAATCTGGTAAATAAATGGAAAGAATCAAACATTTATCCTGCCTTTCCTGTATGAACTTTATCATTGTGTAACCAAATAGTAGAAAAGGAAAGCATTGCTTTATAAAATTATTCCAGCTGATAGATGAAAACTAAGTTATATCATTTGAATGTCACTAATTTGCAACTACCAGCGAATTAATGAATCTAGGAAATGAACATCAGTGGTTGCTAATATCATAAAAAGAGCCAGCCAGACATTATGTGCCTCCCGATAAAAGAGCACAGGATTTTTATTCTCACCAAAGGAAGAGAACTTGAATCTGCTCAAGCTCTGAATCCAGCACCCAATCCGCAAGAGACGGAGGACAGTGGAACATACTGAATGCATCATAAGGATGCAGTCAGCAAAATTATAACCGTGGAAAATTCCATAGGCCAGTGATTCTCAATGTGTGGTCCCAGACCAGCCGCACCCACATCACCTGGGAACTTGCTAGAAAAGCAAATTCTCAAGCCCCATTCTGACCTACTGAATCAGAAATTCATGAAGGGAGGTCCAACAATCTGTATTGTAATGAGCTGATGCAGGCTTATGTTTGAGAGCCACTGCTATAGGTCTATTGTCCAGGGTTCTTGAATAGAAGCGAAAGGAAAAGAAAGGGTTAGAAGAGAAGCTATAGACTAAATGAGATACATCGATTTTTTTTTTAAATGAGTGAGACAAAATTACAGTGTCTAAGGACCTGCATTTGGGTGAAAAACCATACAGAACCATAAGGACGTTATTCGGACAAAGTTAACAGCATGGTCGCTTTGGGAGAAATGTAGGAAGTTATAACTTTACTGAAGTCAGAGCACATGAGAGGATGCCTGGAGTGCTGGAAAAGTTCTGTTTCTTCACCTGGGTGATAACTACAAGGGTGTTTGGTAGATAACACTTCACTAAAGCTATACATTTCTTTTGCATGGTTTTCTGTATTTTTGTTTTGTTTCACAATAAAAAAATTATTGAGAAATTATTGTTGATTGAATGACATTATTTAAATTGGGCCTTAGCTTCTTTGTCTGAGCTATGAAGATGTAGCTTCATGCTCACTCTGGAATTTTATTTTACAAGCCAAATAATGCTGACCTTATGGTAGTTATTTGTCATGGTTACGGGAAATGACTGCATACATTATAGTTCTCTAAGCCAGTACTTAAATCATGTGTGGGGAGTGGAGAGAGCAGAAAGGATTGGCTTAATTCTTAACAATAATTGCCTCTACACTCCCATTTTCTCTTTGCAACTGCCTGAGAAATACACTCTGTCACCAGAAGCCCGTCAAAGAAGAGGAGAAAGCTGTAAACGTGGGATCCTTTGAGGTAGTAGCACCTCATTTCCCTCTGGCGGGAGGATGTGTACTTATAATCACTCTTCTGCTTATGATGGGGGTCATCGCACAGGCAAAATCTTCAGAGAACTGGCACGGGATTCAAAGTTGGACAATCTCTTTCGGCTCAAATAAAGGCGAGCCTCAGCGAGGAGGTATGAGTGATGCTACAGGGCAAGGTCCCATCCCACCAATGACTGAGGTAAAGACTGAGCTGTTGGTGTGGAGAACTCAGCAGTAGGACTACACCAGAGCAGGATGTGGCAAAAGCCTTCACGGACCACTCCCCCTGACTGGTAGCGATCGGGCCAGAACTCTGTGACTGCCAGGCCAGGGAAGTGTGTGCCCATGGGTCTTAGGGTTGTGTGTAGACAAAGGTAATTGTGAAGGAGCTTGAAACCACTCACTTGGTTTGGGAACTTTTACACCCCTTAATTCTTTTTCTCCCTCTTTTATATAAATATTAATTCCTTTTATAAATATTTTAATGTCTGTGTTTTCTATTTAACTTTTGTATTTGTCGATTTTTATTGTATTTCATAGGAATATCAGTCTGTGATTGATTGGAAATTAAAGCCCCCCCCCCCCGACCTTCTAAAAGTGTGTCTGCCATAGATAGTTTGAGAAGCACTGAAATATAGACCGCATTAAAATTTTAAAATTCTGTTCATTAAAAGGCATCATAAAGGGGCGCCTGGGTGGCGCAGTCGGTTAAGCGTCCGACTTCAGCCAGGTCACGATCTCACGTCCGTGAGTTCGAGCCCCGCGTCAGGCTCTGGGCTGATGGCTCAGAGCCTGGAGCCTGTTTCCGATTCTGTGTCTCCCTCTCTCTCTGCCCCTCCCCTGTTCATGCTCTGTCTCTCTCTGTCCCAAAAATAAATAAACGTTGAAAAAAAAAAAAGGCATCATAAAGAGTGAAAACACAAGTCACTGAATGGGAGAAAATGTTTGCAATACATAAAACACATAAAGGACTAGTATCTAAAATACATAAAGAATTCATACAAATTAATTAGAAAAATGGGCAAAAGAGTTGAAAAGTCCCTTCATGTAAGAGGAAGGCCTGATGGCCAATAAGCACATGAAAAGGGATCCGTTCATTTGGGAAATGAAAATGAAAGCCACAGTGAAAACCACATGGTCACCAGATGGGCAAAAATTTAAGTCTCCCAATTATGAATGTTGGTTGAGAGTATGGAAGCTCTCATATGTTGCTCATGAAAATGTAGAATTGGTGACATCACTGTAGAAAAATCTCTGACGGTATGAATCTACCAAAGCTTAATATGCACATGACCCATGAGCCAGCAATTCCACTCCCAGACACACTACAGATATTTGACCCAAGTAAGTCAAATGGCGGGTGCAAAATTTCACAGAGCAGCATTATTTGTAATAACCCCAAATGGAAACACTCACATACATCTGTCACCCGAAGAAGGGTACATTCTGGTTTATATACACTGTGGAACACTAAACAGGAATGAAAAAGAACAATCCACAGCTTTACACAACACCATGGATGAATCTGTCAAACATACCCCGTTGTCATAGGGCTTCATCATGGTTCCCTCAACGAGGCACAGGATGCTTCAGCAGATGTACTGGTCTATAAATTCAGATCTATCCTGGTGCTGGAATATTTTCCTCTGAAAGAGAAGATTGATGGAGTCTGGGACCAGAAGAAGTTTCAGAATCTGACTTATAGTCTATGACTCTAAGAAAGTCAGAGGCTGGAACCAGAGCAGAGGCCACCAGACCCCCTTGCTGGAGTCCTTGTGCTGGGGACTCACCAGGTTGGGGGTGGCTTCCCTATCTCCATATCCCAGCTGGACAGCATTTGGCCCAGTGGTTCTTGAACCAATCCCGTATGTTGTGCTTGAATTTGTTAGCTAAGTCATCCCCTTCTTTATAGGGTGGGTGCCTGGTTCTCTCAAATTGTTCCTTCAACCCTTGCTGGTACTCCCTGCTGGTGAGCATCCCTGCAGGTGAAGCATCCCTGGACTGCCTCCTTGTGGGGCCCAGGAGTTCCTTCCATCCTTCCACTCAGTTCCCTCCCTGGGTTTTTACCGACAACTTTTGTTTATTGTACTGCTTGTTGGCATCTTTACTAGGGTCAAAGGATTAGGCAAAAATACTTTCTTCCATTCGTAGTTAATCTTCTGTTGTTAATCAACGGTCCTAAGTCCTTGAACCCAAACTTTCCTCACCTTCTCCTGCTCTAATTATATCTGTCATTTCTCTTTCTCCCCTGCAACTTCTAGCTCTCCCTTTCTGCTGGCTCCTGCTCCTGCTGTGTGGAATGGTACCCCCGCCCCCGGCCGCCACTTTCCAACCCTTTCTCTACTCATCTACTGAGACCCGGGTTTTAGGTAATGTGTACCTCTTCACTGCCCCCTGTCCTGGATTAAATACTCATCACCAAGTGTGTCTCTCTGTCACTGCACCAACTACGATGCCAGCAGGGACACTAAGAGTATTTGCTGGATGGATGAACGAATAAATAGCTAATTATTATTATTTTTTTTTCAAACGTTTATTTATTTTTGGGACAGAGAGAGACAGAGCATGAACGGGGGAGGGGCAGAGAGAGAGGGAGACACAGAATCGGAAACAGGCTCCAGGCTCCGAGCCATCAGCCCGGAGCCTGATGCGGGGCTCGAACTCACGGACCGCGAGATCGTGACCTGGCTGAAGTCGGATGCTTACCCGACTGCGCCACCCAGGCGCCCCAATAAATAGCTAATTATTGAGGAATGAAGGTGGTATTCAAAATTGGTCCATTTTGCTTGGGTGGGCACAAGTGATAAAGTATGAAACTAATCTACCTCATGAGGTTGGGAGATGTAACCGTGCTTTAACCTTTCTCTGTCTGCACAAATAATGAGGAGTTAGCTGCATTCTCTTAGAACTGAAAGCTTTTGTTGTTCTCCATGATTTCCTGGCCATGCAAGGGCCCTCCTAATCACTGCATATGTTACTGGAAAAGGCATGCAGTGCCCTCACATTCCCACTGAAGACCTCTCCTGATGGTCCCCACTATATAAAGGAAAGTTTCGAATTTTGTTTACAAACTGTATGTAGGAAAAGGGTATTATTTGCCAACCATATGAAGCAAAAGGTAAAATATTGCGCAGAAAATCCCCAACTTATGATGGTTAGACTTATAATTTTTCAACTTTGCAATGGTGTGCAAATGGTTTGTATTCCAGTAGAAACTGTGCTTAGAATTTTTAATTTTGAGTTTTGATCTTTTCCCTAGGGATATGTGTACAACGGTCTCTCGTGATGCAGCCCCAGCTGCCAGGCAGCCACACCATCATGTGAGTAAACAACAAATAGACTGACAACCATTCTGTACCCACACAACCATCCCGCTTTTCACTTTCAGTACAGTGAGATTAAAGTACAGTGAATTACATGAGATAGTCAACACTTATTATAAAATAGATGTTGTTGGTTAGCCGTAGGCCAATGTAAGTCTTCTGAGTACATTTAAGGTAGGTTAGGCTAAGCTATGATGTTTGGTTGGTTAAGTGTATTAAATGCATTTTCTTAAAAAAAATTGTTTTTAGTGCTTATTTACCTTTAAGAGAGAGAGAGAGAGAGAGAGAGGCAGAACATGAGTGGGGAGGGGAAGAGACAGAGACACAGAATCCAAAGCAGGCTCCAGGCTCCAAGCTGTCAGCACAGACCTTGGTGCGGGACTCGAACCCACAAGCTGCGAGACCGTGACCTGAGCTAAAGTCAGACGCTCAACTTGACTGAGCACCCACGCGCCCCTGAATGAATTTTCAACTTACGATATTTTCAACTTACAATGGGTTTATTGGTAACCCCATTGTACACGGAGGAAAATCTGTATTAATTACAAGAGTGAGAATTAATTTTTAGTTGTCTCCCCTGTGTTAATTGGGATGCTGCAGACTGCTGTTGCTTGGAGCTCATGTCTGTGAGTGACTCACTGTTGAGAATAAACATCTCTCTAACTCAGGAACAGAATGAACATTAATAGTCTGCCATAAATCCTGTTGGTTCACAGTTTGAAAGCTTGTTTTTGCACAGATGTTAATACTAATGTGTGGCTTTAAAACACTCCTTCCATTATGCCAATGTTGTGTCCCAACATTCCCCGTGAAGGGTTTTATCTATTGTTCTACTCACCTGCCTTTGCAAAATTCTCACCTGATGGTGAGAAACACAACCCACCCTCTAATGTCCCAGAGCACAAAGAGAGGGCAACCTCTCCTCTGAGTGAGAAAAACAGGACTACATTTGTGTGGGAGGAAATTTATATATACCCATGTTTATAAATAATAGATTTTATACTATATCTATTAATTATATCAATCAAAATGCATTAAGTATCAGTTATGTGCACACTATACCGGGGCGCTGGGGACACGACATTGAATAAAATATGATTTCCAACCTCAAGTTCTAACAATCTAGTGAGGGTTAATACTTTAGCACCAAAGAGGGATGTGACTTAGAGTTTTTAACCACTCTTTAAAAATTCCACATTTTCATTTAGATTCATCACTCACGTGAACAGTCTCTCCTTTTATGAGAAGGGAAAGCATCAACTCCAGTTTCTGTTCTTTTGCCCCAGCCAGCCATAATTCCTGAGACATTTTCCTGAGATATTTTCATCAAAAAAAGAGAAAATGTACAAACATGACACCGACAAGGGTAGTGGCCCCATGTCTGTGGGCAGGTCAACATGTTATCATGTGATAACACGGACCACATGTGGTATCATGTGCCCACGAGGAACAAATTGGGATTTACAACCACACTCATATTCTAAGGAGGTAGCTCTCATTAGACGAAGGCCTTGTTTTTCAGCTGAGCCCTTTCAAGGGTGCTGAAGTTGGAAGCTGGCAGTGGAGAAAGTTTGTGTCACGGAGTGAGAAGAATCAGGAGTTCTCAGTGTCAATCCTTGGGGGAGGAAAAGAGGAAGAAAGAGAAGCAAAGGGGGGCGGTGTCAGAGTGTGGAGGAGAGACAGAATGAGGCAAATGCTCTGTGCATGAAATGGTCAAAGAACCACCCTCAGTGGTGGGACAGCCCACAGGATGATGTCCAGGAGTCAATTTGAAGGAGTTTGCATGGCTGTAGCGAAGCATCTGTTGACCTCTGTGGTCTTCCCCCTTCCTCAGTAAAGCCTGCCACTCACATACAGGACGTGCACGGATGGGCACTGGGCTGTGTGGTGGGCAGAACCATGGCCCTCAAAATTGTTCTAAATGCTAGGACCTGTGATTACGTTAGATGACTGGGATGTGATTAAGGATCTTGAGGTGGGGTGATTATTCTGGATTATCTGGTGGCCCAGTGTAATCACAAAGATCCTTAAAAGTGGGAGAGGGAGGCAGAAGAGGAGAGGTAGGAGATGTGAGTACAGAAGAAAGGCCTAGAGAGATGTGACATTGTTGGCTTTTAGGAGTGAGAAAAGGGCCAACGCCGGGGGTTAGAAAAGGCCAGGAGACAGCTTCTCTGTTAGAGCCTCAGAAAGGAAAGTAGCCCTCACCAACGCCTACATTTTAGCCCTGAGAGACTCATGTCGGACTTTAGACTTCAAACTGTAAGATAATAAATGTACATTTTTAAGGCACTAAGTTTATGGCAACTTGTTACAGCAGCAACAGAAAACTAATACAGGGTGTAAGTCAGGGAGAGGAATTGAGTACAAAGACAGAACAATGTAAGTGAGATTTAGGGACAGTCGTGAGACCAGAGGGTTGCCGTGGCAGGCGTAATAGAATTTAAAGTCAGAAGGATGAGTCTGACTCGGGCTGTGGGAGCCTTACATGAAAAATTAATGAGTTTAGACATGATCTTTGGGTTATTGGAAAGCTTCTGATCAGTTTCAGTAAGGAGGGGCAATGAGCAGAATTTTGGAAGCGGACGCCATGAAAGCACACTAAGGGACCTCCTGCAGTGCCTTCTGTAAAGATGCCCAGGGCCTGCCTTGGGGGCTCGGCTGTGTTGGGGCAAATGAACGCCCTGGGACTGCCATCCCCACTTCTCTAGGGCACTTTGCCTTGTTCCCTGCTTTCTATTTTTGGCTTCTACTTCAGATTTCATTTGAACAAGGGATTTGTATCTGAAATAAAATTTTCAGGTTATGGAATGAGCACATCTTGCTACAGAGAGGTTAAGTGTCTTGTTCCAGGTCACCCAACTGGAAGGTAGGGAGGCAGGCACTTTTCCCTAGGAATCGTGACTCCCAGTTCTGAACTCTTCTGGTGGCGGGTCACAGGGACGGGAAGGAGAAGTAGATGAGGCTATCTGCTAGGTGACTTTCACCATGGACTACGGAAGCTTTGAGCATGAAAAGAAGGGTCTGGATGGGTGATGGGGATTAAGGAGGGCACTTGTGATGAACACTGGGTGTTGGTTTTAAGGGATGAACCACTGAATTCTACTTCTGAAACCAGTATGCACTGTATATTAACTAAATTTTTTAAAAAGACCAAAAACAAAGAAGAAGGGTATGGATATGAAATGCAACTCTCAAGGATCAATGTGTCTTAGGGACTCAGTGGACCCAGAAACAGCAGTGTTTCACCCTCAGATCAGCAGCTGCCAGTGAGAAACAGTACACTGACCCCTTGCCAAGTACACAGACGGAAGATGTGGACGTTGTGAAGCTCTTGCAGGAAGCAGAGTCACATCGGCAGACCCCAAGGTGGGCACACTAATGATGCAGACAGTCCTTTCGCAAGGAGGGTCCAGTGTTGGGTTAACAAAGCGAGAAAATGAATGGGGCGCCAGAGCAGGAAGCAGAAACCCACACTTGGGCTTCGGCTGCGATCCCGCAGGAATTACAGCTCAGTCTATTAACCTCCGCATGACCCCGCTTCCAGCCAACTTGTAAAATCATAAACCAAACAGCTCTGTGAGGGCTCGGAATGAACGTTTAGGGCCTTGTGGCTGTCTAAGCACGCCTTTCAATTGTCAGGGTATTATTACTTTAACAGGAACGTTGTAATTACTTTTGCATTATTACAATACACAAAGTGATTTAAGCAGTAAAAAGGCTTTGATGAATTAGTAGTTCTTTTGATTCCTACAGTTTTGTGGCTCATGTTCAAAGACACCTTTTACAAGTTTCAGGTCCATGGAAAAACCACCATAGCTTTTACCCAGATTTTCTTTTTTTTTTTCTGATTCAGAATCTGTATATCTTACTACTTCCGGGACATTCCACCCAAAATCTCACCCTCATCTCCAACTCAACGTGTTCAAAACTGAAACCCATCACCTTGCGCTCCCAGCTTGCTTCTCCTCCTATGTTTCTATGTGGGTGGATGGCCCTGCCACTCATCTGGCCATCCAAGCCCTGCATTCCATGAGTTATCTTTATTCTTCTCTGTCAGCCACCACCACTATTTACATCCATATATCACTATCAATCACCACCATAACAATAATAATAGTGGCGGCCACCTGGGTGGCTCAGTCGGTTAAGCGTCAGACTTTGGCTGAGGTCATGATCTCACAGTTGTGGGTTTGAGCCCCACGTCGGGCTCTGTGCTGACAGCTCAGAGCCTGGAGCCTGCTTCCAATTTTGTGTGTCCCTCTCTCTCTGCTCCTCCCCTGCTCGCACTCTGCCTCTCTCTCAAAAATAAATAAACATTAAAAAAAAAATTTTTTTTTAAGAGTGGTGGCCATTTCTGAGCCCCTTAGATACATTATCGCTAATCCTTAACAATTCGGTAAATTTTATATTATTATCCTTATTTAATAGTCAAGGCCTTAAGATTCAGAGACATTCTTTCAGCAAAGTCCACCTGCTTGTTGGTGGCAGCCAGGGCCAGGATTTGAACTCACATTTGTCTGACTCTAAAATATGCATTTTCGATTAACCAGAGCACATCCAGTAGATTACCAATAGTTCTGTCCAAATTCCCCATTAAATATTACTGAAATCCACCCACTTGTCTCCATCCGCAGGGCTGTCCACTGTGTTAGTTTATGTGTTTGTTAGTTCTCCCCAGGACTGATGGCAGAGCCTCCTTACTGCCATCCTGAGCACGTTCCTGCGTGCTCACCCTGGACCTACTAAATCCGAATCCCCAAGCCTGCATACCAGTCTTAGTAACAAGCATCCCCCCATCGGTTCTTAGGATCAGTCAGGATAGCCAAAGAGACCTCTAAGAGGGAAACCCCCTGCTTAAAACCTAAAGGGGCTCTTGGTCCCCAAAGGATAAACTGAAAACTCCTTACCCTGACATATAAGGGCCTTTCACGATTTAGCTCCTACTTATCCTATCTGTCAAAGTCACTTGGTTAATTGATGCACGGTATGGGAGACAGAATTACGGAGCCCTAAGTTGTGCCTGCCCTAATCTCCAGAACTCGTGAATATGTTGCCTTAAGTGGCACAGAGAACTTTGCAAATGTGATTGAAGTTATGGACCGTGAGATGAGAAGCAGGTGGGCCCAACCTAATCTAATGAGTCATTAAAACCAGAGAACCTTTTCCAGCTGTGGTCAGAGAGGGCCATGATGATGAGAAAAGGGTCAGACAGATGACATAAGAAGGACTTGAACTGTCATTGCTGGCTTTGCAGATGGAGTAAGGGGCCATGAGTTAAGGAAGGTGGCAGTGGCTAGAAGCTGCAAAAGGCCAAGAAACAGATTGTCCCCTAGAGCTTCCAGAAAGGAATGCAACACCTTGATTTTAGCTCACGTTGGACTTCTGACCTCCAGAACGACCCAATAATAAATAGGTGTTGTTTTATGCTGCTAAGTTTATGGTAATTTTTAAAAGCAGGAATAGAAACAAATGCACATGGGTTTCCAAAGGTGACCTGCTCATCTACACTTCTTTTTTTAAGTTTATTTTTTTATCTAGAGAGAGAGAGAGAGTGTGTGTGAGCACACGCGCATAAGTGGGGGAGGGGCAGGGAGCGAGGGAGAGAGAGAGAATCCCAACAGCCTCCACACCATCAGAGCAGAATTTGACTCGAGGCCGAACCCACAACCATGAGATCGTGACCTGAGCCAAAGTCAATGCTCAACTGACTGAGCCACCCAGGTGCCCCTCGTCTATACTTCTTGAACCTCTCATTCCTCTGCTTGGAGTGCCCTGTCGGGTCCACTTGGAAAACTCCTCTTCACCCTTCAAAACTGAGCTCAAACTGGCCAATGCAGACTGGCATTTATGAATAGCTCCTTCAACTCTATAGCACCGAATATTATCAGCAGTAGTAACATCACCTTGCTTTTTATTTATTTTTTGTTTACTAATCTACATTCCCCATTCTCCTTAGGGCTGAGATCTGTCTTGCTAATTTTGTACTCCTAGCCTGGCATAGTGCCTGGTATTTAGTCAAAATTAGCTCAAAAAATATTTTCTGGGTAGTAACTATGGAGATATTGAAGAAATTGTATTATATAAGCACCTCATGTAAGCCAGTTGCTGTTGGATTCTGTGAATCCTTAATAGAACTTCAAGGATTTAAATGTTAAAAGTCAGAATGATTCCAAAAGTGAGTCTCTTTAAGACTGGTAGTTTTTGCTTACCACTTATATTACTTTCTCTAGAAATCATTTTTTAAAATTTTCCTTATATGGAAAACATCTATTTCTAATATTTTACTCTGGACAGAAAAGACCCAAAAGAAAAAAAATTACCTTGATCAAATGCAAATTCTGCATCCCAATGTTGTTATTAAGATTAAGCGTGCACATCTTCTCAGGAACTTGATTCTCACTGGTCCTCTTGCTCTGTAGCCGTGTGAAGAATTTAAGAGCCTTGCCATAGTTCCTCCATAATGTGAGAAAGCCTTTGGTAGCTAAGAGAGCACCATGCGGATTCTAGGGAAGAAACTATCTGCCCCCAGAAGTAATCCTGTGGTTTTGTCCTGCCATCCCTGACATGACCCCACTTTGTGTCAAAAGGAACCACGGGGGGCATGACTGAGTGGCTTAGTCAGTTGAACTTCCGACTTCTGCTCACGTCATGATCTCACGGTTCGTGAGTTCGAGCCCCCTCATCAGGCTCTGTGCTGACAGTTCAGAGCCTGCCTGGGGTTCTCTCTCTCTCCCTCTCTCTCTGCCCTCCCCAACTTGTATGTGCTTAGGAGCCCCCCCCCCCACCCCTCTCTTCTCAAAATAAATACATAAACTTAAAAAAAAAAAACAACAACCCAGGGCCTCATCCCACACTTGCCTCAGGGCACAGGAGAGGACCAGGACAGGAACTTACTCTCCTAAGGTACCTGGAGAACTGTTATAATTTGTTTCCAGGAGTTGCTTTGTTTTCAGCCCTGTCTGCAAATTAGAACCACCTGGAGTGCTATTAGCAAATTCTTGTGGAATTCTTATCAGTTGGTATGTGGTAGGACCTGGGAACCGGTGTTTTTCAAAGATCCCCTGAAAGATTCTGATGTGCAACCAGGCAAGATTCCCCGCAGACTATAGTTTTCAAATTTCAGTTGGAATAAGAATGACAGGTGGTGTGTGCTGGGCATGCGGCATGGGCTCCCGGGGCCCCATCTGGGACCGTCCTGCTCCCAGAGTCCCCACCGGCAGGTCTCAGGTGGAGTCTGGGAATCTGTTAGTTTAACCTGCAGCTCCAGCAAGTCTGAGGCAGCCCTGCAGGCCCCTACCACCCACTCTGGGGGTGCAGACATTGTCAGTACCGCCATCTGGAAGCGTCCGGCCCCACCCATTGCCCAGCTGCTAAAGTCAGGACACTGTCCTAAGAAGCAGAAACCCTGGCAAGGGACTCTTGGCGAGGGCCCCTGAAACAAAGGCTGCAGCTGTTTGCAAGCACCAGTTTGTCTATAATATGCTGACAGCGTGAAAGGGTGAGGAGAAAGCAGGACTGTATGCTGATGGCCATATACAGAACACAACCCTCCTTTCCCACCATGAGATAAAAGGGAATCAGGTCCTTAGGAATTCCACCTTTCCCAGTCAAGCATCCTGCTATGACATTAACATCTTAAATTTCTTTTTTTTTCTTTTAATTTTTTTTAACGTTTATTCATTTTTGAGAGACAGAGCGCAAGTTGAGGAGGGGCAGAGAGAGAGGGAGACATAGAGTCCGAAGCAGGCTCCAGGCTCTGAGCTGTCAGCACAGAGCCTGACATGGGGCTCGAACCCACAAACCATGAGATCATGACCTGAGCTGAAGTTGGAGGCTCAACCGACACCACCCAGGTGCCCACATCTTAAATTTCAATGGTAAATTTGAAAGAAGAGTTACATGAGAATTCACAAGTGAACTCCCACCACAGGCTGCAAACAACCGATTGTTTAAGATTCACTCAGCTTCAGTTCATCCAGTTTTTATTTACTCAGCTTAAATTTTGTGACAAAAATGTTTTGACTGGGGGGGGGGGGGGCGGGGGGGCGCCTGGCTGGCTCAGTCAGTGGAGCATGTGACTCTTGATCTCGGGGGTTGTGGGTTTGAGTTCCACATTGGATGTAGAGATTACTTAAAAATAAAATCTTAAAAAAATGTTTTGCCTTGACTGACATAATATATGGGAAATTTATGAGTCTGTCACAGTCAGGTCAGCACTGCTCAGTTACCTGTGGTTTCATTTCAGGATATTTACATCAGCAATCCTACTCATGAAGGACAAGCAAATATTTCCTTACATCAAGCGGGAGAGAGAACTCGGACTTCCCCACCCCGCACATTCACTTTCCCAAGGCTCTTGGATGAAAGATGGTCTAGAATGAGTCAGGCTGTTGCCTTATCTGCTGGGACCAGTGGGCTTCCAAACCCCCCCATGGATGGATCCAGATGGAGACTTGAGGCCATGGCATAAGTGTGGGTTATCTAGGTCAACTGAGAACTCTGGTGATGGTGAGCAGTAAGCAGGTGAGCCAGGGGTCCTCTATGATGAAGCCACGGGTGCCTGAGTTTGTTAAGATCCAAAGGTTTGCATTAAACTGTTCCCTGAACCTCCTACAGAAAGTCTCAGGATTCTTGGCACAGAGGTGGCCTTGGCTGCTGGTGGAGAACATAGACTTCGAGATCGGTTGACCCGGCCTGCCAGCTATGGCTTTTTCCAGGCCTCCAGCCCTGACCTGACCCGCCTTGAGGGGTTCTAACCTAATCTTTGCGGTCACTGTACCTACAGCTACATTACCTCACACGCTTCCTAAACAGGGGCTGACATATCCAAAAGTAAGTGCTGGTTTGTCTGGAATGAATAACATTTCTAGGAAATCTGAGCATGTGAAGAAGCGACTACATGTTCATTTGAATCCATTTCCCCAGTGTTGGTCGCTTACTGACAGCCAGCCCTGACAGAAGAAAGACCAATTTCCGCTTTCCTTTTAGAAACTTACGGGCTGCAAGTTGTCTGCAATTTGTGGAAACAATGTAAGAACTATAGGGAGTCCCAGGACTTGCCTGTCTGCACACGCTTGCGGGGGGGGGGGCTCACCTCCAGTCCAAACTTTACCATGTTTCACACAGCATATGATAAATTTCACTTAATTCTTGAGGTTGGTTCGGATCTTATATAAAGGAGGGGCAACCACTTTCAGATGGCCATGTGATGTTACCTGCATTGCTATACTGTGTTATAATCACTAACATGCCTTCCTTTGGTTGGGAAAGGATGAGTTTCATTCTTTGTTCTAAATGTGTTATTCTCCACAATCCCATCCTAGAGGGGAAAACTGTCTGGCTGAATTCTCAGTGTGACCCGAGCTCTAAATGACAAGCTATACATTATTTGGGTCTATCCACATTTAATTGTACTTCCACAGTTTCATGACCTGCACTGGAAGGCTTTTATGAGCCACTAATAACGTAGAAATCGGAATCTGACTAAAACGTATTATTGGCAGTAATCACATATTTGTAAACAATTCTAACAAAATGGAGGTACTTTAATTTTTTTTTTTTTTTTTTAGTGTTTATTTTTGAGATAGAGAGAGGGACAGAGCGTGAGTTGGGCAGGGCAGAGAGAGAGAGGAAGACACAGAATCCAAAGCAAGCTCCAGGCTCCAAGCTGTCTGCACAGAGCCGGACATGGGGCTCAAACCATGAGGTCATGACCTGAGCCAAAGATGGACGCTTAACCAACTGAGCCACCCAGGCTCCCCTGAAATGGAGGTACTTTAAAAGGCTCTGTGACTTTGTGAAGCTCTGGCTGACTCCCTGCCTCAAACCTTTTGTGGTACGTTGACTTGTATTTTCCTGCCTGATGAGGGATATTGCTCAGAGTGTTGACATAAAGCTTCTTTTGCCAGTCATAGGGGGCATGTGTGCACACACGCAGGATGGAGGACTGAGAATATTTTAGTGGTACCCCAAAAAAGGCATCTGTTTTCAAAAAATGTTCACGTTTAGCACAAGAGTATTCTGATTCCACTAAATTACGACATTAATGTACACATACATCCATGGGCCCTAGAGGAGATCTACATTTAAATTGGGAGCTCTCTCCTCAGTTCTGCAAAAGGTTGAAAGCACCATGTGAGTGGGTTACCATAAACTTTACACCCAACACGGGGCTTAAACTCACAACCCCAAGATCAAGAGTCACATGTTCTACTGACTGAGCCAGCCAGGCACCCCTCTATCCCATTTTTTAAAATGCTGCTCGCATTGTATGTTGAGGACCGCCATATCGATTACCTGACCCATGAATGCATGTGATCTGCAGTTGGAAAAATGTGACAGTAGAAACATAAGAGTGTCCTCAGCTGAAGACTCTAACAGTAAGCCACAAAGACTGCTTGGGAGGTTTGGGAGTTGTAGTCCAGAACATTTTTCCCAGAACCTTCTCCTCAATGGTGGCCTGCAGCTTGTGCTCTGGGCAGCTGGGCTGGCAGCACCCTGGGAAGGCAGCACCCTGAGCTCACAAAATGGGGAGTGGGGTAGGAGAAGGTTTGCATTCTTTTTTCCTTCAGCGGGGCCTGTTCAGGAAAAAGCCACCAATTCCAGCTCTTAGTGGAGGCTAAGAGCTCTGTCATCCCTGGAGGAAACCTCCCATCCTTTGAGATGAAACTCAAGTGTCACTTTCATGCGGCTTTTCTTTAACTCTGACCCTTGAGAATCCTCTTTTCCTCTTCTCAACACCTACCACCGTTAACCCACCCCTCGTTTTGTGTATATAACAGTGGCTAAACTGTGGATCAGTTATGCTTTGGTCTTATGTCCCTTATTGACTGTAAGTAGCTTGGGGGCTGTCACGATGTCCTACTCATGTTTGTGTCCCTGATCTAGCACAGTGTCCCGCACATAGTAGGTGTTCAATTGATATTTAGTACATACGCAAGGAAGCCAGAGAAATGCTTTGTCTTGTACCTGGAAGTTGAAATTGATTTATCTTTGAGAAAGTGTTGCTAAAATTCTGAAGTCTCACTTATCCCGAATTGGGATCTCTTACCTTCTGCTTGTTCATCCATCCCTCCATCAGTCCCTCCATCCATCCAATGCTTGAGTCTACTGTGTTCCCATGCTAATCACTGGTTAGTAAGATGCGCAAGGGAACCCCTGTCTCTAGTGTGTGTCTATTGCCTAGAAGCCCAGAGTCTAAAGGGGCAGAAGACAAGGCAGAGAGTAATGACAACATACTATGAGAAGTGCTGTGAGGAGGGGTGGCAAACTCAGCTTTCTGACTCATCCAAACCCAGTGCTCTCTCACCATAGATTTTGTCTGCTGCTGTCCAGCTTCTTAAACTCTGCCCCACCAGCAAAACTTTTAAGCTTTATATCCTAGAGGTTATATTATTTAAAAAACATTGCTGTGTAAAAATGTGAAATGTTCTACTACTGAATATGTTTTTTCCCAAGTGTTTACATATATCTAAAGCAAAGGTGATCAAATGGGAATTACAACACAATGTGAAAAGCAAACTATTTAGGTTGAATAACCTCACTCTACCGTTGAAACTTTTCAAAGGCTTCCCTTTGCCCTAAGAATAAAACCTGCAATGAGGTCTTGCCAGGACTAAAAGTTTCCACATGATCTGGCCCTATCTGCTTATCCTTCCCCACCGATCTCTTTTCTCGGCTATGCTCCAACCAGGGTGGTCCCTCTGCTTGGTTCTCTTCCTCCATCCCATAGCGTGTGGGAGGTGGTGGGGTGCAGCCTACAAACTCATAGAAAAGTCTTCCTGACCAGTTTATATAAAGGCATCTGCCCACCATTATTTTCTATCTTAGGAGCCTGATCTGACCACAACGTGCAATTATTTCATTTCATCACTTGTCTCTCTTGTTCTCTGAGCTCCACAAACTGTTCTGTTCACTCTAAGTTACCCGAGAAACCCACATAGTCTCTGGCACCTGGCAGACCTACTTTATAGATATGTCGTGAATACATGAATGTTAGGGCAGCTCACAGAATGTTAGGGCACCTGCTTGGGAAGGGAGGACTAGCTAGGGACAAGCCGCTGCAAAACCCAGGAGTGGAACAACAGCGCCACCAAGTGATCAGTCACCATATTACCTAAGGCATCTGTTTTCCTGAAATCTGCATTAGAGGGCTGGCTGTTTCTGGCATTTAAAGGTGAATTGTAATCTACCAAGCTTGTTTCTTTATTTCCTTTACTTAAAAAGAAAAAAAAAAAAACTGTTCTTACTGTCCTCAAACATCTCCCACTTCTTCCCCTGCACAGGGCGGGGCATTTGAAGGCTTTCGAGGCTAGCTAGCTAGGCAGACTTTGGGAGTTGCTATGGTAACTTTTCCCTTTTTTGCTAATGGTTTGGAAACCTTACATTTTCAAATCTGCGTGCTTTGAAAAGATCTGCTTGCATCTACTTTGTTTGTCAAGCTTTGCTTTGATTTACTGTATTTAATTTGCTTCACCTTCTAATTTGTTAAATGACATGTTATTAAAATTCCCCAAGGAGTCAGCAGAAATCTGCACTGCTGAGAGACATAACTGCATTCTGGAAGCATCGGTGATTCACATCTGAGCACCCCTCGCAAGGTCTGGAAAACCCATTAGGCTGTTATTGCTGAGCTGTCGCGGACAGAATCAGTGCTGGCCTGGAGTCTGCAGCCTGCAACTCCAGTTTTTGGGTGATGCTGGACAAGCCTGCGTCACCTCTTCATTCCCTATGCCCATCACCGCCTCTGCTGCTCCGCCCTCTGCGGCCAACAGTCCTCCATACGAGGAGAGCGACCCTGATTGCTCATCGCACCTGCTTGTTTTGTCTCATTAGTCACCCCGACAAGGCAGGAAAACAGAATGTTCCGTGCTCAATTAGAATGACGTGAAAATGCATCCCCGAGGTCTGTCCATCACAGATATGAGACAAACATAAGCAACAGAACATGCCATTAGGCGGTAATGGCCAGAGCGGCACCTCCATCTCAGGAATGAGGAAACAAGGCTGATTTAGAGAGGCCTTGCGGCGCAGGAGGGCATCCCTGCAGTGGGCAAGGGAAGTGCTAAGTAAAGGAAATGCTGGCAAGCAATGATTACAAAAAAGGCTCCTAATAGAGGTGGAGCTGTGAGAGCCTCCAGGAGAAAGGCAAAGGTAAACATTTTTTTGCATTGTGAGAAAAATAAATCCCAGAACCCTCTTCAACATTAGGAAGCAGCTGTAGGGTCCGTCTTGTGCTTCGAGTAAAAAGGGAGGCGATTTCTCTGAGCAAAGACCAAAGCCCCAGCGCCCTTTCTGTTAAGTGGCGTGTGTTTCCACTACCTCCCCATTTTATTTTTCAACAGAGTAGGTGGTAGTTGCGTTACCTGAAGGCGTGTTCCTTGGAAAAAGGAAGAAATCAAATAACACAGAACCGCGTGTGGGAAAAACGAAGGCTCACTCTTCGTATCCCCTTTCTACGCACCTCTATGTAGGAGGTCCTCTTGGAGGACTCTCTTGGAGAGTTTTCCAGATATATAGACTTACCTATACATACGTAAATATATGTGCGTATATACGTGTACATACACAATCTAGGCTTAAGGACTCAGTGAGACCGTGTGCTATTTCTGGAGTGCAGTTTTAACTTGGGGTCCAGTTTGAGTGTCAGGCACAGACCTCCTTCTTTGGGTGCTCCTTTTGTCTGCCCCCCTGAACCTGGCTCTCCCACCCCCTGCCACTTCATGCTGATCTCCCTACACACCATGCTGGGTCTGTATATCCTGGACATGCTGTCTGGATTCTGTGCTTGCCTTTCTGCCACCTTCCAGGTTGTGTTTTGTTTTGTTTTGTTTTGTTTTGAAATCCCAGCTCTGTTACTGACCACGATACTCCCCAGAATCATTCACTTGAGTAAGGTTCACCTGCCTTCTTTATCTTCAGGGTCACAAGAGTGTCACTGAAGCTTCCATGAGGTCTCCCTATCTTCCAGTGTGACACAATTCCAGCCGTCTTCCCTAGGGTGTGTACATGGACCCTACCCCACCTGAGCTCTCTCTTCACCAACTTTGTGATCTTCCTGCCTTGATACCCAGGCTTGGCTCTTTCAACATTAGGGTTTCCCAGATTTGGATAAATGAAGGGCACATCCATCACGTACACACAATTTACCTGGTTGGCATGTTGCATAATAGCCATTGTGGTGAAGAGTAAGATGAGGGGAAAAAGTGTTTCTTTTTTGTCAAGCTTGTCCCAATGGCCTCACCATCAAATCATTTTGCTAGTTGCTGCTAAGTAGAATTGGGATCTCAGATGGCATTCACACCTGCCTCCCCATCCCCCACGTACCCTTCACAACACCCCCCCTACGTTTTTTTTTTTTTTTTTTTTTTTTACCTATAATTTCTTTCACATTGATTGAGAAAGCATTCACTCAGGGCATAACCCTGTGATAGGCACTGTGAGGGATATGAAAAAGCCATGGGGCCAACTGTTTTAAAAAGGTGCTAATTGGATTTTTCCCATATAAAACCCCCCATAGCATTTTATTTCCTAACTCTGCTTCTCACAGTCAACTTCATTTGCCCATTTAATGCAATTTGCTTCTCATGATAAGATTCTATTAAGTGATTATTAAGACATTCAGAGTTACTTCAGCCAAGCACATCTATAATCATTACCTACCTCCTGGGGGTGATGCGAGGTGTAATTAGTTAAAGCTCACCGTTACCTCCCAGAATCTGGAGCTACAAACAGAGACCACATCCACACAGCCAAGCCTGGAGCCCTGAACGTAGTATAGCAGCAGGACCAACACAGCATGGTCACATTTACATATATTGCATTACATATATATGCATTACATATATTGCATACACATATTGCATTTACATATATATGCATTACATATATTGCATACTGGGTTTCATGACAGTCAATGACTGATCTGTGGAAATAGATAGCATACCAGAAGCTGGCCATTTCTGTTATGTCCCTGAGGGTTGATTTCTTTTGGTTACTAAACCATATTATATATTATCCTAATCTTCCTAATAATGAAGCACTGGACCAGGATCTAAGGCTAAGATGTTGAGAAAGAAAGTCACTGCCCTTAGGAATTCATAATCAGCAAACTACACAAATGGCAGTCAACACTTTGGGCAAACTTTCACATTTACTGAAAAACCTAGCTGGCATTAAGGGAGAGTGGGAGGCAAAGAGAGAGGGAGAAAGAGGAAGAATTTGCCTCTGAGTGGTTTAAATACTTCATTGATGAAAGTACTTGAGTCAAGTACCAAAGGCCCCAGGGCTCCTGGGCTCTCTGTTCTCTCCTGGTGAGTCCACTGGAAGATTAGAAGCATTTAATTAGAGGTTGGGGGGGGGGGAGGGGGGACTGCTTCAGTAGGCACACAGACAATGATGAGAAAGGACATGGGTGAAATCCCTATAATAAGGGATCAGGATGACTAACTGAAAAAAGAAACATGAATTCGCAGAGCAGTGCGGTGCGGGCACATTTAGTATCAGCGCAAAGAGCTCCACAAACTCCAGCAGCCCCTCAATCATTTATTTCATAAGGACCCCAACACACTAAGAAAAGGTTACAACATGGCTGCCAGGAAGGGGAATAAATAATAGAAGGTGATTTTCACCAAAAATAAATAAAACAAATAAATAAATAAATAATAATGCTATGTCTGGGAATTCAAATCAGTTCTTAAAATGATTAAAATCGGTTCTTCACATAATTCTTCAATGATAAAAGGCAGGAGGGCAAGTTGTAGTTCAATGCAAAGAAGTGTTCTCTCAAACTATTAGCTGCCCCTCAGTGGATTGGGTGACTTTGAGAGGGGGCGAGTGTCCTATGGCTTAAAGGTGGAAGCAAAGTGGGGACAGTCACTTACGGGGAGGCTGCCAGGGGACTGCAGATGTTGGCTTTCCACATGTTTTGTATTGTCTGAGAGCTAAAAAATGTCTTTTACATTTTAACATGCAAATTGTAAAAATGTCCAGAGGTCTGTTAGCTTTTCAGGGAGAACTGTTGCTACATGTTGCTTCTTGACTTGTCAAGCCTAAAACGTTTACTATCTGGTACTTTACAGGAAAAGCATGCAGACCCCTGCTTTAAGGGATTGAAGTTCCCTCAATGCTGAGGCGCTGGGATCTGAAGCACAGCTCATTTCCTGACAAAGCCTCATCCAAGTGGCAAAGCTATCTCACTGTGGAGTAGAGCGTCCCTACAGGAGACACGGACTGTCTCCGGGACCAAACTTGGATCTAATATTAGGGAATACGTATGAGGATACACAAATACTGCATTTCCTCCTTCTCTCCTGTTGCCTGCAAATTAAATTTTATACTTTCAGATTTTATTCGTTGGCTGGGAAGAAAGGTAACTCCACGAGCTCCCCAAGACAAACGTCAGGAACAGGGCACATCAGAAATAGAAGTAACAGAAACCAGATTTCCCCTCCCAGCAGCAGAAATGGGATACTTCCCAGGGCATCCCACATACAAGGGCTGAGAGTCCCTGCACCACCCTCCAGGGAGTTCCTCCAGGGAAGAAGGTAGAGGCCAAGGCCAGGGAGCATCATGTCACTTCTACTCTAAAAGAGAAATACGCTTTAGAAAATGTCAGTGCTCAAATTCCTCTAATTTTTTTTCCTCTTTATTTATTTATTTTTTTAACTTAGGAAGATGCCATCTCCACCTGTTCTGTCTTCGCTGAGGGATTAGCAACCCTTGAAAGGCTCTGGTCTCTGGGCCTACTGGGGGCAAGAAGAAAAGGGCTCGTCTTATGACTATCACAGGTGTGAGGTGACAGTTTCAGTAAGTCAGTAAGATTCCTGGATCTCCAGGAGGAGGAGAAACAAAGAGGGGAAAAAAAACCTCTGACACAACCCAGTTAATCTTAGCTTAAGGTAATAAATTCCACTGCTCAGAATTTGAGCCAAGAAAACACCAGTCGTCAGGGGATTTTATCATCTCCAGGGACACATAAGTGTTTCGTGTTGGTTTTTAAAATGTGCACGCGTCTATGCATGTTTCTTAGCATCAGTGTGCCTAGACAATGGCAAGTCCCTCTGGGCACAACAGCATGCAGTCTGCGACATTTAAAATCACACATTGTAAGTATTTTTAATTGCCTCAAGCAATTGTGCGTGTGCGCGCGCGCGCGCACACACACACACACACACACACACACACACACACACCAGCTCAGTGCTCTGTGACTTCTACCGCTGCGTTCTCCTCTGCTGTATGTCAGATTACAGGGCCACGGAAGCAAAGCTGATTGCACAAAAAGGGCCAGGCTAATGTCACAAGCCCTGCATGGATTTCTCCAGGTCTTTCATTTCAGAACCCTGAGCACAAAAGGATTATTGTTATGCCACATTGAACTACACGTTAATTGTGTGGCCCCAGTCACTCCTGAAACACAGTCTTCACCCATCGCGGCTGGTTTCATTGTGACTGTTTTCATAAGCATCCGTGAGAGAGGCTGCAGATACGAAAATATCTTTGACAGAGAAACGGTGGCCAGGAACCTACAAATCGCTTCACTCGGAGGGTCCAAGCCTCCCTGTCCCCTGCCTCCCCGCTTTCCCCTTCTCTTTCCGCCCCTGCCCTTCAGCATCTTTCCTCTCACACACACAACCTCACGCCTCTCCTGGAGAATGGACTTGGGCCACGTACGCGATGAGTGGCAATCTGGACGAGCACATGTCCTCTGTCACAAAATCGTGTCTTCCATCCAAGCCACTCTCGTCCCCGCCCCTCCTTCCTGAGGTGCTGCTTCACAGTTAGAATTCAGCCCAGAGTGAAAAGGTGGCACTCAGCAGATGGCTGCCGGCGGTACCTTCGCGCAGCCCCGTCGCCCACTCCTCAGCAGAAAGAGCCAGGGAGCGCCATATGCTGGAGCTGCTAACATTGCCAGCAGAAGGGAAGCTTTGTTCTTTTGTTGGGTTTCTTTTGAAAGGGGAACATAAATAATACACACCCACTACTCCTTCCCCGGCAATCTGGGCAGAGTTTACCGGCAGTCCTGATGGGGGCTCCAAGTGCCTAAATGGCTCCCTGAACACCGCTGGGTACGCGTGCTGGCCTCGACCAGATGGGTTAAGTCTGATTAATTGCCAGCAGTAAATAGTACCCCTATTGCTTTTCTTCTATTTTAATCAGTGAATGAGCTTTTCGCTGAGACGATCATGTTCCCCTTTAAAAATTAAGACCTTTGTTTTCTTCTCACAGAGTCAGTGGGAAAAATGGCCAACCCTACCGCCTTGATAAATGTGTGTGTTGCAGAGAGGGGAGAGTGAGGTGTGAGGGCAAGGAGGGGGAGGAGAGGGGAGGGGAGGTCCGAGTTATGAATGCTTGGAGGGGTGGGAAGGAGGGGAGGGCTGACAGGTGAGGGCCTGGAGGTGGGGGGAGGGGAAGGCTGAAATGTCAGGGGAGGGGGAGAGGAGGGCAGGGGTGGCGGAGGGGAGGCCCCAAGTGTGAGTGCTTGGAGGGTGGGGAGGAGGGAAGGGCTAAAGTGTGAGTGCATGGGGTGGGGAGAAGGGAGGTCTGAGGTCTGAGTGCATGGGGGTAGAGATAGGGGAGGTATGAGAGCATGGGGGGGGGGTGACAAGGGGGGTGCTGAAGTAGAAGCACACTGGGGTGGGGGTGAATTTCCTCCAGGCTCTTGAGGAGTATCCAATGAAGGAGCCTGCAAGTCTGTTCTGCCATCAGCCAGCCAGGCCTGTTTCTCTTACAAAAATCCTACATGCTTCTCAAAGTCACTCATTTCAAGCTATGAAAAGTGTCTGAAAGTTCTGAGAAGGCAGCACAGCCTTGCTCAACACCTTATCCAACAGTGCCGGGCACATCAATTCTCAGTAATAGCTGTTGGATAAATGAATAAGTGGCCAATGGATGGGTACTTTGGGGGTTAAATTCTTGATAGCTTATAATGTTCTGGAAATAAGTGGGGTTTTTTTTTTTTGAAAGTTTCTTTCTTTCTTTTTTTAATTTTTTTTAAGCAATCTCTATCCTCAACATGGGGTTCAAACTCACAACCCCGAGATCAAGAGTCCTACGTATGCTCTTCCAACTGAGCCAGCCGGGTGCCCCTGGAAACACGTTCTGTATGTGTACTTGCATTTACATGCATATGTATACCAAAAGGATCTAAAATAATCTAGCCAAGGTAGTAACAGTGTTTAGTAAGATTTATTGCTAGTCTCATGTTTTTCTTGTGTTACTTTTGTTATTAGAAAAAATTAGCTTCGTGTTGAAAAGGAAGGAAAACATGTAACATTAAACAAACCAAAACAATATCAACCACCGCTGTTATCGTAATTACAGTTTACGAGAAACTTTGAGTGGGTGCCACATGTGAGACACTGTTCTTGAATATCTCATATGTGACTTCACCTAATTCTCATGACCACACTATTAAGTAGGAACTATTATTAACCCCTTTTATGGAAATCAATTAATGCAAATTATTTATGTTCTAACGCAGTAGGCATAATGCAAAGATAAACAAATGAATACAAGGTACAATTTATAACACTTTCCCCAAGAGTAGCGTGTAGCTGACAACTAGGCCCTGACGTGCGACCAAGGTAATAAAGTCCCCCTGAATCACAGACAATGCCTGCCTCGCTGGGTTTGAGAGTAATAAATGAGATCTGGAAGTCTCCAGCACTGCCCCTGGCTCTGAGCTGGGACTTAAGTGAAAGTCAACCATCAGTCCAGTCCCCCAGCCCAGGTATCTCCTGGACCCTTTGGGGTGAATGGTATATCTTAGGCCTGAGCTGCAGCATCTGGAAACAGGAAGATAGACCACCACCACCACCACCAACAACAACAAAGTAAACCAGTTTGAGACCAGGCCAGGCCTGTGGTTGGTGTTTTATAGTGGTTACCTCATCTAGACGGCCTTTCTAGAAACTCTACCCCTGCAGTGGTAATTTGCAGGGACCCCATTGCCAACACCGCGACAGCAATGGGATCTATGCAAACACCATGAGACAAGACTGTCAAGTGCCTTCGGAAGCACTGAAAATCATGTTCCGCGCCATTGTAGTGTAAAATGGATTTTATCTGAAAAAAAAATGTCTCTTTCAAAGTCGGTAATCTATATACGGTTGTCACCTCCATTAACAACTATTTGTAGAAAGTTCACGGATCATGTACTCAGTGAATAGGAGAGACAGCTGTGAGTTTTTATAGATGGTGGAGAGGTCAGGAGACCAAGTTAATTCTGACTCTGCCACTCACAAACGGGGTAAACTAGGGCCTCAGTCCCTCCACCACACCGCAGTGGAGGTGGCTGTGTGCAGCTGCTTCTAGTTATAACATTTTGTGAGTCTGAGCTAACAAAGCCTTCGGAAACAAAGGGGCAGCAAAGCTTCCCCTGTGGGCAGGGGCACATAAGGAGCGTGCACCGTGCACTCATAAAGCCCAAGCTCTGGAATGATGGGGCTGGTCTGCACGTTGTTCAGAATAGACTTCTTAGAAAGGCAGAGCGTGAACTGGGTTTCTGTGGGAGTGGAGGGAAGACAGCTTCCGTTCAGGTGGAAGGGGATTAGAGAGAGGAGCCTGGGAATAGGCTTTCCTGCTTGGAAAATAGCAAGATCTGCTCCGCGGGGGCAGAATGTGCAGTAGGGGTGTATGTAATAAAAAGAGGAAGACCCTACAGTGAATTAGTTCAGCAGATGTCTGTGGGGCATTAGCTGTGGGTGGGGAAGAGGCTGATTCTGGCATGGCAAGGGGCTTCTCCAGGTCCCTGCTCTCAAGGAGCTTACAATCTGGTGGGTGAGCCTAGGGTAGAACAGGTCACCAGCAGCCTCCAGACTCATGGGAGAATGGAAGCAGGAGAGGCACTCCCACAATTCGGGAAGAGGCATCTAGATCAACGTTATCGATCCAAGAATGAGCTGACCATAGGCTTGGTAATGTCAGGAGGGAAGGAGGGAGATGACGGGATTACATCATTTCCTTTAAGATATTTGATTCCCTTCTCTAGGTCCACCCTGTGCAAACCTACCCGTATGTTGCAGGAAGAATTACCTTCTCTTCTTTTTTTAAATTTGAAAAAAATTTTTTGTTTTAGAGAGAGAGCATAAGTAGGGAAGAAGGGCAGAGAGAGAGAGAGAGAGAGAGAGAGAGAATCTTCAGCAGAGTCCATGCTCAGCATGGAGCCCAATGTGGAGTTCAATCCCATGACCTTGGGATCATGACCTAAGCCAAAAATCAAGAGTCGGACGTGCAATCAACTGAGCCACCCAGTCACCTCAAGAGTTACCTTTTAAAACACAGATAGCTTTGGGTCTCTCTTCACAAACCATCATCAGCTCTCATTTGCTTCAGAAAACTCCTAGTATGGCATTCAAAGCCCTTCACAGAATGACTTCAGCCTGTTTTCCTAGTCGTATCGCCTACCCCATCCTCATGGGACCTGGATTATGCCAGGAGCATTCTTTTGATCCTCTTGGCTGTTTATACTCTTGCCCCTTTCTTATGGTCTCTATTCCCTCTTTCCCTTTAAAGGGCCAACTGAAATATTATCTTTCCCAGGAAGATATTCCCTATCTTACAAATTCTGGTTAGCTCAACAAAACATCCCTTGTATTCCTTTTGCCCCAGTGCCTAGCACACTGCTCTATACACGTAGGCATCCTACTGAGCTAAAGCCTCAGATTCTAAAGGGATTTTGAATGAAGTTTCTAATGGGGGGCTAATTTGCAGACTGGAGTTTCATCTTGCATGGCAAAATTTGTCCCCTGATGGTGCAGAGAAGGATTTTGATGCAACAGTTTGGTCTAGTGGGAAAAGTATGGTGGTTGATTACTGATGTCTGCCACTGTCACAGGAGTGGGTGGCAGCACGCATGCCATTTTAAAATTATTTCAGGGGTGCCTGGGGTCAGCACCAGTTAAGCTTCTGGCTTCAGTTCAGGTCATGATCTCACGGTTCATGGGTTTGAGCCCTGAGTCGGGCTCTGTGCTGATGGCTCAGAGCCTGGAGCCTGCTTCAGATTCTGTGTCTACCTCTCTCTCTCTCTCTCTCTTTGCCCCTCCCCTTCTTGTGCTCAGTCTCTTTCTCTCTCAAAAATAAACATTAAAAAAAATTTTTTTTAAATAAAAATTAAAAAAAAATATTTCACTAGAAGCTTCCAAAGGACACATACTTCTTTTTGTTGCTGTTGTTAATATAACGTAATGCTGGTTGTTTGTATATATTTTTTGGTCACTGTAATATGTTCATGGTTGTCAGGAGCCAGCTTTTCAGCTGTTCCCTTCCAATGGACTTCATCGACATTTGGCCCCTAGATTCGTGGAGGCTTCCTCTTGTATAAAAGTTTCTATCATCCATAGTTCTAGCTAAATAATGAGAAAAGGATCTTAAAAACAAAATGCAGTTGGCGTAAGTATCTTCCACTGACATTTGGAATTATGAAGGCATTATTATTATTATTTGAAATCTTAGTTTTCAATATTCTGAACCTCCAATGCTGCTGGTTATCTGCATAGCCAATCCTGCCTAATGCTGTCCTCTACATTGAATTAATAATGTGTTCTGGATGCTTAACAATGAAGCATGGTCGGATTTTCATCCAGCAATTCAGAGAGCAAAATGGCTCTTGCAATAAACCAGATCTACTACCTCTGCCCATCCTTATCTGACTGGGTGCCCACAGCACGGGAATTTGTGCCGGAAGCTGGAGAAGAGTCCCCTTTGTTCAGACACTTCCGAATGAGGCGTCTAACCTGAGTCAGGCAGTGCATGCAGGGCCCTGTGATCACAGTCAACTCAGGTAAAACAAGGAAAACTCCAGAGCTAAGGTTGAAAGCAGGTTTAACGCATCCTGGGTATTTTGTCCACTCTCTCCATGGGCTCTGAAAGTGATTATCTTCCCAAGCAGGGAACAACCACTGCAAAGGAATGCATTCGTTGTAAAGCCCAAGGGCACACAGCTTTCTCTAACCAGAAACAGGTTTCACAATGCAGAGAGGACACCTGGGATGTCTCCACTGCCAAGGGAGAGGGGAGTGCACCGGAGGGCACCAGAAAAGGTCCAAGATGCCAACACTCTGCTGGAAGGGAGGCGGCTGCCATTTGAACTAATGCGTTTGAAAATCTCCTGCTGGGGGAGAAACAGGGAAGTGCTAATGGATGTAATGAACCAAGACTCCCAGGAAGCCAGAGAGAGACGGGGGCGGGGGGGGGGGGGGGGGAAGAACGGTCCCATTAGCTGAATTGTTTAAAACTAGAGCAAGGAAAACACTTTGGAAGAGAAGCATACTGGGGCACTTCAGTGTGACCCAGGAAATGGGCAGAAGCTCCGAAATCAAAAGCTTAGTTATCAGCCCTTTAGCCCTGAAAGAAGTTATTTTGTGTATTTCCAGCACAGAGGCTAGAGGTGGGTGCCTGGCTCCAATCAGGAGTCTCCCACATGCTTGGGGGAAAGGGTCTGGCATGGCAAGGATAATTTACAAAGGTAGCCGGCAATGGAGGGGAGCACAGAGGGCACAGGGCAGCTGAGGCTGTGTCCTCACACAGACCCCCTCCCTGCCACATCCACGGCACTTTGACCATACCATCCTTGTCTACAAGCATGCAGCTGGATCCTTGCTCCTGTCTTGGTTTCCTGTAGCTGCCGTAACAAACAACACAAACCGAGTGGTTTAAAACAAAACACATTCATTCTCTCACGGTTCCAGAGGTCAGACGTCCATGACGGGTCTTATCTGGCTAAAATCAACGTGTCAGCAAGGCTGCATCTCTAAGGGAGTATCCACTTCCTGTGTTTCAGCTCCTAGAAGCTGCCTCCATTCTTTGGTTCATGACCCTTTCTTCCGTCTTCAAAGACAGCAGAACGTCATCTTCTCTCTCTGAGCCTCCTCTTCCTGCACCCTTTTCCCTTATAAGGACCCTGGAGGTTATATTGGACCCACCTGAATAACCCAAGACAATCCTGCCATCTTGAGATCCTTAGCTTAATCACATCTGCCAGATCCTCTCGTCAGTAAGGTAACATTCACAGGTTCCTGGGGTTAGGACTGGGTATCTCTGGGGAGTCATTATTCCGCCTACCACGTCCACCCGCTCCCCCACCCAGCACCCAGAACGGCACAAATGCCGGGGTGAAGGTGAGCCAGGTGGGACCAGGGGATGGTATGGCTGGCCTTCTTTACCAGCTGGACTGTGTGGCTAGCATCTCTTTATTCTAGCACTTTTCCCACTGGTCCCGTCTAGTTCATGGTCACCTTGACTCCTGAGCTGCGGTTCCTGGAATAACCTGGCACTTCTGCACCTTCCATGTAGACAATTCACAAGGAGCTTGGACCCTCCGTGCCCATACTCCTGAGCCTGCCCCCCACCCCCCAGGCTCTTCCCTGTGATGCCTCAAGTTTGGCTCCTCGCCTGGGGCTTGGCAGATACAGTGAATGAGTTATTTTTCCCACTCACTCTTCCTTACCCATTTGCTAGAAGAAACCCCTGAATCACCATGGCTAAGGGGCATTTGAGTCCTGGCATACTTTTTTAGAAATTAAAATGCATTTCCCAATGAAAGCAGAATTAAAAATTATGGGGAGGAGAAATCACTGAAATTGAATGTACCTTGAGCACATTACATGCTAAGCCAGTTTGTTGGATGGCCAAGATCTGCCCCTCACCTTAAACTTCATTTCAGTGGCAAAACTTCTGCTGAACAGCAAACATTTATTAGCCATCCCTGCCTGCCCGGCAGTTTTCTAGCTGCTGTGCTGAATTTACTGTCACCACACTGCCTGGTCCACACTCATGTCACTATCGTCTGTTCACTTCCTCCCTTCCCAGGGATTTTATTATTTCAACAGTCACTTCCGTTCCATCATGATGCTGGGGAGACACTGCAGATGCCTCCTGCCTTATACAAAGAATGGACAACATCAGACCTCAATGAAAGGCTAATGGAAAGAGCAGGGAAATACAATTAATGGGCAAAGTTATTAAACTCGATGCAGTCTTGTATAGCAGATGTGGGTGATTGAGTCTGGGCTCCAGACCAGACCTTCCTGAGTTTTAATCCCAATTCTGCCATTTCCAACTGTGTGACTAGAGCAAGTATAAGTAAAAACTCCCCACGTCTCGGCTTCCTTGTCTGTAAAAAGAGATAATGATGGCACACACCCAGCCCCGTCTTCCTTGCCTGCCTCACACAAGAGCGGAGTATAACAGACACATGTTTTCCCATCCCCCTTTGTAGCTGGAGATGATACGGTTTTGGCCAATGGGCTGAAAGTGGAAGTCTCCCAGGGAGCTTGGAAAAATAGTTTTCTCAGTAATAAAAGACATGGGAGGAGTTTCTCTTACTTTTCTCTCTTTCTGCGTTGGATGCAGAGAATGCGATGTTTAGGGCTGCTATACCCATGTCACCATGAAGAGAAGGTCAGGAGAACATAGAAATTCTCACCCATCACCCTGGCACCACTGAGCGGCTCGACTACCCTGGAACTGCTCACCTCTCCCCTCGTGAGACAGTTAAATGACTCTAAGGTTTAGGCCACTGAGAGCTGAATACTTGGATAGAATCCAAAGTCTTGTGACTTAAAACTTCTTGCTGATACAAATGTCTGTCTCAGGGGGGGATCATTGTAAAGATTAACTGAGATAGTGCGTGTCAAGTGCCTAGCACAAAACTATCATTCCATAAATAGTAATAATCAATACATGGGGGAAATTAGGATCTATAGTTATTTGCTTTTTAACTTCCTACTTTTCAATATCTCTAGCTCACTAATTTATGCTTGTGCTGAGAAATACAGTGAGGTCTCAGAGGCTCGACTACATTTGTTGAGTGGTTTATATCCTTATTTGGGCTCCTGGAATAGGAGCTCCCCAAGGGCAGGGGATGTGTCTAATTCATCATTAAGCTCCATGCCTGGCATGTAGGATGCCCTAAGTGAATGTTTTTGGGTGGATGGATGGATGGATGGATGGACAAGTAATCAAACCCCAGAGTCTTTGCAGAATACCCTCTTACCCATCATCAGGCCTAGAAGCTTCTTGTCTGTATAATACCAAACCTGAACATCAGACTCTTATGGGAATTGGCATTTTTTATTTTAAACTTGTAACCAGCGATGTTTTACAATCTACCCAGTGAGGTTTCTACCCGGGCTAAGAATGCAATTGAGTATTCTCCCAGCCCAGCATGAGCAAACTTGTCTATTGCTTTGATGGAACACCTAAATTTACCACAAGTCCTTTATATAATAGGACTGTTTTTTATCCAAGAGGAAAGAAATGACTTGCACAGAGGAGTCTTAAGAAAATTGCTTACTACAAAGTAAAAGTGATGATTTTTATTATACCCACAGGACTGCCCTCTCCTCCCCCCCCCCCCAAAAAAAAGAAACGTTCACAATAACCAACTTCTGTTGGGACTTCAACGAGCCAAGATAATCTGATGTCTATGGCTATAGTTATTGTCTCATTTGCTAAAGAGATTGCTAAATTAGGGAATAGATGTTGAAGCAAGGATTGAGGAACAATGCGAGATGCTCATACCGTGCTTCTGATCAATTAGCCCAGACAATATCACTTTATCACTTGTTCTTCTCCTGCATAGCCTGCTATCCCTCATCTATGCAAATGAATCAGGATGTGTGTGTGTATGTGTGTGTGTGTGCTTTCACTCCATTCTTACCTCCAAGGTTTCTTTCTTGTGCATTGAAATTCTGCAGGTGAAGACCACCGAAGAGATTTCATCCTCTAACTTTTACATTGTGATGGTCAACAGAAGTCACCACATTTTCCTCTAGCTCGTGTCTTTCCGTACTCCTGTATCAGTAAGGAGTTTCTATTTATTGCTAATTCTAGACTGGAAATAATGTTTAATGAATATATTGTTTGGAGGTGGGTGGTCTAGCCCTGGTTTGGTGGTTCTGTGGTGTCAGCAGGAACTGAAGCTCTTCTATCTTTCTGTTTTAGCATGTGGTTTCCACTTTGAGGCTGCCTTATGTTCCAAGATTGGTCACGACTCCAGCCATGAAGCCTGCCTTCCAGATAAAAAGCAGAGGGAAGAGAGGAAGAGAAAAGGAATGCATCTCAACTCTTTTTCCTCTTTAAGGAACCTTCCTGGAAGTTCCACCCAGTAGCGTCCATTTATATTTCATTGGCCAGAAGCTAGTCATTTGGGTATAACTGTTTGCAAGGGAAGCTGGGAAATGTAATCTTTTGGCTGGTGTGTTGCCACCCTGCATACAACTTGAGCTCATTATTAGGAAAGTAGGAGAGGATGTATGTAGAATAGAAACAGTATATGCCTTGTCTCATCTTTACTTTGCTCTTTCACCCCCAAGATCTATCTGAGTTCCGACCTCTGATCTGTTTTGGGTTTTGTTCTCCCTTAAACCAGTGTTGAACTTTTAATGTTTATTATCTATTCCCTGCACAGAGACACCACTTGTGGTGTTGTTAGTAATGTATTTTTTTAAAAATTTTTTAACGTTTATTCATTTTTGAGAGACAGTGAGAGATAGAGCATGAGTTGGGGAGGAGCAGAGAGAGAGGAAGACACAGAATCTGAAGCAGGCTTCAGTCTGCGAGTGTCAGCACAGAGCCTGATGTGGGGCTGAAACTCACAAACTGTGAGATCATGACTTGGGCCGAAGTCAGACACTTAACCAACTGAGCCACCCAGGCACCCCATTAGTGATGTGTATCAATCAGAACAGACTGAGCTATTCCATTCAGCTTGATGGTACTCTCACTTAAGACAGAAGCCTAATGCCTCCGGGGTAACCTGCCATTATTGCCAACACCACCAAAGACAGGTACAGAAAGAAGCAAACAACCTGTTAATTGAGCCGTCTTACCATGTCCCACTCGATCCTTCCAGCTAACATCCCTAAGAGGTAAGTGCAATTATTAATCTTCATTTTACAGATGAGGAAATCAAGGATCAGAGAAGTTAAGTAAGTTGCACAAGATCACATAGCTCTGAGGAGAATCTGAACACAGATGTGTTTTATCCCAGAGTCTTTCCTACTGTATATTTAAATAACTTCTGCACTGTCTCCCCAAAATGAAACTAGGCCCAAACCGGAGCCTACAGATGTGTGGGGTCTTCCCCCAGAACACACCGGCCCAGCCTGATCAGGATTACTAATTTCAGAGGCTCCTTTGGTCCTTGCCCAATCTGCATGACGGAAGGAGGAGGGGCAGTGAAAAGGTTCACCACTGGTCTGGTCCTCAACCTCAGTGCTGCCAAACTTCTTTGCCATCATGGCACATGTTAAAAAGTGCTCATATTTGTACAGCATGGGGTAACAGAGGTTGATCCAGGCCCCCTCCTACCAGAGGTGGAGGGGCCCACGTCTTGTCTGGTCCCATGTTCTTTACTTATGCTGTCTTCTCTGCCAGGAGCATGAATGTCCTTTTTCTGTTCCAGCCTCCAATCCAAGATCCCACATTGCGCATTGCGTTTAGTTGGCCTGTCTTTTCAGCCTCCTCCTGTCTGTGACAGCTTCTTGGTCTTTCCTAGTCTTCCATGACCTTGATACTTCAGAGAGTACCAGGCAGTTATTTTTGCAGTGTCTCTCAAGTTGGGTTTGTTTGACATTTTCTTAGAATTAGTTTGAGGTTATGCATTTTTTATCAAGACTGCCTTAGAAGTGATATGTCCTTATAGATCAATGGAACAGAATACAGAGCCCAGAAATGGGCCCACAAATGCACGGCCACCTAATCTTCAAAAAAGCAGGAAAAAATATCCAATAGAAATAAAAGACAGTTTCTTCAGCAAATGGTGCTGGGAGAACTGGACAGCAACATCCAGAAGAATGAAACTGGACCACTTTCTTACACCATACACAAAAATAAATTCAAAATGGATGAAAGACTTAAATGAGCAACAGGAAACCATCAAAATCTTACAGGAGAAAATGGGCAGCAACCTCTTTGACCTTAGCTGCAGCAATTTCTTACTAGACATGTATGTCTCTGGAGGCAAGGGAAACAAAAGCAAAAATGAACTATTGGGACCTCATCAAGATTAAAAGCTTCTGCACAGCGAAGAAAACAATCAACAAAACTAAAAGGCAACCAATGGAATTGGAGGAGAGATTTGCAAATGACATATCAGATAAAGATCAGTATCCAAAATCTATAAAAAGAACTTATCAAACTCAACAACCAAAAAACAAATACTTCAGTAAAGAAATGGGCGGAAGACATGAACAGACACTTTTCCAAAGAAGACATCCAGATGGCTAACAGACACATGAAGAGATGCTCAACATCACTCATCATCAGGGAAATACAAATCGGAACCATAAATACCACCTCACACCTGCCAGAATGGCTAAAACTAACAACTCAGGCAACAACAGATATTGGCACGGATGCAGAGAAAAGGGACCCTTTTGCACTGTTGGTGGGAATGAAAACTGGTACAGCCACTTTGGAAAACAGTATGGAGGTTCCTCTAAAAATAGAACTACCATACAACCCAGCAATTGACTGCTAGATATTTTTATCCAAAGGATACAAAAATGCTCATTAGATGGGGCACCTGGGTGGCTCAGTTGGTTGAGCGTCCAACTTCAGCTCAGGTCATGATCTCACGGTTCGTGGGTTCGAGACTTGCGTTGGGCTCTGTGCTGACAGCTCAGGGCCTGGAGCCTGCTTTGGATTCTGTGTCTCCCTCTCTCTCTGCTCCTCCCCTGCTCACACTCTGTCTCTCTCTCAAAAATAAATAAAGATTAAAAAAAATTTTTTTAAATGCTCAAAGGGGCACATGCACCCCAATGTTTATAACAGCACTATCAACAATAGCCAAATTATGGAAAGAGCCCAAATGTCCATCCACTCATGCATGGATAAAGAAGATGTGGTATAATATATAATAGAATATTACTCAGTGATCAAAAAGAATGAAATCTTGCTATTTGTGCCACGTGGATGGAACTAGAGTGTATTACGCTAAGTGAAATAAGCCAATCAGAGAAAGACAAGTAGCGTATGATTTCACTCATCTGTGGAATTTAAGAACCAAAACAGATGAACACAGGGAAGGGAAGGAAAAATAAGATAAAAACAGAGAGGGAGGCAAACCATAATAGACTCTTAAATACAGAGAACAAACTAAGGGTTGCTGGAGGGGAGATGGGTGGGGGGATAGGCTAAATAAGTGATGGGCACTAAGGAGGACACTTACTGGAATGAGCACTCGGTGTTCTATGAAAGTGATGAATCACTGGGTTTTACTCCTGAAACCAATACTACACTGTATGTTAACTAACTTGAATTTAAATGCATACATTCTTTTAAACAGTGATTTGTCCTTCTCAATCATACCAGGGGGCAGAGAATATGGGTATGTCTTAATACTGGCGATGCTGACCACGATCCTTTGGAGAAGGTGATGTCGGCTGGATTTCCGCACTGTGAAGTTACTGTTTTCTCTTTGTAATTACTAAGTGTCTTGGCAGAGATGCTTTGAGACTACTCAAATAATGTGTTTCCCTTCAAACTTCTGCATGTAATTCTAGCATCCATCTGTGGATCTTGCCTGTGGTGTTTTAAGGTGATTTTCTATGTCCCTCGTGTCCCTCGTGTATAATTGTAATTCTTCTGCAAAGAAGATCTGTCCCTTCCCCATTTATTTATTCATCGATTTATTTATATTTGTATTGACTCATAGTTATTTCATTCTATGAGCTATAGTCTAATATTACCATTCTTTATTTTGCTCACAAACTGTTACAGCTCTGGCTGTTGAAAGCTCTTTCATGTTAGTTCCTATGCCTTTTTTTTTTTTTTTTCAACGTTTATTTATTTTTGGGACAGAGAGAGACAGAGCATGAATGGGGAAGGGGCAGAGAGAGAGGGAGACACAGAATCGGAAACAGGCTCCAGGCTCCGAGCCATCAGCCCAGAGCCTGACGCGGGGCTCGAACTCACGGGCCGCGAGATCGTGACCTGGCTGAAGTCGGACGCTTAACCGACTGCGCCACCCAGGCGCCCCCCTATGCCTTTTTGACATGCTATTGTCCTTTCGAGGTTACTTCCTTACTTCCCTGCACCACACAACTGCTCCAGATTTCTCCATTATTTTCCCTAACTCGGTTCTACAATCAACCACTCTTCCAATGGGCCCTGGTTCCTTTCATTGGAGAATGGTTTTAGAAAACAAGATCTGGATGCTCAGTAGCACTCTCATTATAAGATAATTTAGAATCGAAATATGATTCCAATTTTAGAGATAAGAAGTATGTGGATTTGTGAGGTTACATGATTCCCAGTGTTACACAGGGTGGATCCTGTATTCTGAGCCTCTCTACTAGTGTATATGCCTCATTTATTAAAAACATGAATTACTATTTGGGAAAAAAAGTGCAGATGTGCCAGATAAATGTGATTTCTGGTTGATGGAATGTCATATAAAGTAGGTTTATATATAAAAACAACCTTGGCATAAGTGTTTTTGGATTGACTTTGTTGAATGAATCATCATCATCAAATACTTCTTGGTCTCTGTGAAATATCCTATGGTTCGTGTGCTTTAATTCCTTTCCAGAAAATGGTAGGGGATATGTAAAGTAATAAAGAACATAGAAAAAAACGCCAGGGCAGGTTCACTTTTCGGATCCCCATGGTCTTGGATGGAAACGTGATGGCGGGGTTTACCCTCTCTTTGCCATGTTGCTTTAGTAAGCCAGGAAACCAAGGCTTAGGAATAGGGACCTGAGTTTGGCAAGTGGGAGCAGAGTGGAGCTACAATTGAGGTCTTCAGGCTGGATCCCGTCTGCCTTTGAGCGTCATTATCTGAGCAGGACAGGATGACAGTATCCCCAGACAGTGAGCCTGGGTCGGCAGGACCACAGACAAATTTTCCGTACTTTGTGGCCCAGGCCCTTGGGTTAGTCTATACTGCTGGGAAGAGACCTAGCAACTCCGCTCTCTTCCTGTCCCTCCTGTGTTTAATCCTCAATATTGTAACACTTCCTGCTTCCGTTAGTAGTGGCTAAGAATCCAAGACAGCATAGGTAGAGAAAGGAAAACATGGTGGTGTGACTGAATGAGATTGATCCAGAGGTAGATCTGATTTCTAATCCCAGATTTGCACTAACTGGTTGTTTACACAGGCAAGCTCTTTTATCTCTCTGAGCTCCTCTTACCTGGTCTTAAAATGATAGGGTCTGGCCAGATGACCTCTTAGGCCCCATCCTCCTTTGAAATTCTTGGAAACTATAAATTCCTTTTCAGAATTTCCCTGAAAGGTCCTTGGGCCATCCCCAGGCTCATTGGTAGAACTCTGGCGCCATCTAGTGGCCAACCCAGAGGACTCTTTCTCCTAAAAGGCTTTCTGCTCTCAGGTCTCGCCTCAATTGAAGCAAGAGAACAAAGCAGGTTCTGCCCTTCTTTGCAGGAGTGCGGCAAACTGCCAGACCAAGGAGAAACACATATTTAATTCATGTCCTAGGAAGATATTTTGTGCGAACACTGCTACTTCCTATGGCACAGGCTGCGGTGTGGTGGGCATGTGGTTACAAAGCCAGGCTCCTGATGTCAGGAACACCCAGAGAGGCCCTCTGATAAATGCAATCGGGAGGCGATGTGTTTGGGTTGCTCCCTGTGTGCTAATCTGTTACCCGCTGGTCCTTATGCTTTCGGCTGCTCCCCAGTTAACACTCATTAAGCATGCATGTAGTGCTTCCATCCTGAGCCTTGGCCCCGCTGTCAGAACCCTCCTCCAGACATCTGCAGCAGGAAGAGGACGGAAGGACCCCTTGGGTCTCCTGCTGACCTGGAACAGGGATCCTTCCCATTTGGAAGGTCCCTCTGGAGTTTCCCTTTTCCTGACGTTCTCATCTAAATGAAGATCACTTCTGAAGTCAGCCTGACCCCAGGCTGAATCACCTGAGTCATCCTTGGGCTGTGGTGCACTTATCCCACACACCTTGGCATTTGCCAAATGTTGCCATTAATCCCAGAATGACAGCCACTACCTGACGGCTCATCGTTCCTCTCACGGTAACTGCAGATCACCTGGAGCCAAAAGCTCCAAATCTTTTGCTTTTTAGTTTCTATATCCTGGCGAGGCAAGTACAAACAGCATTGTTGGTGCCCCTCATACAGGCAAGAAAAGCAAGGACAAAACTGCGTTATGTGACTCTCCTCACGTATGCAAATAGGGAGTGGCAGGGTTACAATAAAACAAAGGAGTTCTGACTCCCTGTTCAATTCTGTTTGGAAATTCGTTTTTCATGGTCTCAATGAGGGGCCGTTGGTTCATTAATTTTCACCACAAACACTATTGAGAACCATTAACTGCCTGTACCTTAAAATTTTTTTTTTTTAACGTTGATTTATTTTTGAGACAGAGAGAGAGACAGAGCATGAACGGGGGAGGGTCAGGGAGAGAGGGAGACACAGAATCTGAAACAGGCTCCAGGCTCTGAGCGGTCAGCACAGATCCCGACGTGGGGCTCGAACTCACGGACCGCGAGATCATGACCTGACCCGAAGTCAGACGCTTAACCGACTGAGCCACCCAGGCGCCCCTGCCTGTACCTTAAATAGCCGTGTGTGCACATGTGTGTATGTGTGTGTTTCCCCTGCCAAGCAAGACAATGTGGTCACTGGGTAGAGAGACCATGGGGCTGGGGACCAGAAAAGCTGGGTTTTTAATGTGGCCACCGCCAAGATGGGGGGCCTGGGAAGTCACAACCACTGAGGCTTTCATTTCCTTATCTGTGAAATAAAGAGAGCGCATTTCTGATTTGGGGTGTGTTTCAATATCTTTAACCCTGGATCTATCCAAACAAAACAATTCAGTGAGGTTACCTTTGCCTAGTAACTAAGTATCATTCACCTGGCTAGTCCAGATTGTTCAGGTGGGTTTATTGCTTTATTGATTTTTAAGTTTTTTGTTTTTCTTTTCTTCTGAGTGACCTGGCCTGTTCTTGGTACAGAATTCCATTCTCAGGTTATAAATTCCTTCAGGACAGCAATGGCTAATAGGTTTCAACTTGAGCGCCCTTCAAGTCAGTGAGCAATGGCTGTTGGGAGATCTGTGTGAAGGTTTCTGAGGCCATGTTCTGAGGCTCCATGGGATAGTGGTTGGTTAGCCATGCCTGCAGTGGGCATGGGCTGGGGAAATGTGGAGGGTGAGGGCTGTATCTGTGATAGCAGTGACGAATTTGAGAGGGGCAAGGGGAACCATGCCCCTTGTGCCCAGAGTGACAGAGCTCCTTGGAAGTGAGAGCTGGGATGGGAATCCAGGCCTCTTCCCTTCAAGTTCAGGTACTTCCCACCTGGTCTCCCTCTTTATTGGTTGTTGGCAATCAGGTGCTTAGAAGATGCTCTTTGATGACGATGACGATGATGATGATGACACTAATGGCTGTGACAGCAGGCTCTCTGCCCGTGCAGTTGTGGGTACTCCATAGATGTGTTTCTTCCTTTCTGCAGGAGAGAAGAGCGTAACCCTCGACAGGAGATGGGCCAGGTGCCTTTCATAAGTGTTCCAAAGATTCATGTCCTCCTTTCTCCTCCTGGCCAGTCCCAAGAGAGACTCCTGAAAGATAATGCCTTGCACAAGTGACAGGTAGCAGGTGGAGAGGATCCGGAGGGGAGCGGAGGGCAGCAGGACAATGGGGCCAGCCTTCTTGGCCTCACAGAGGGGTATCTCAGCGAACAGCGATGGCCTGTGGCCTTCCAAATGGCAAAGGCACGGTCCCAGCGAGGTCCACTGTGGAGGGGCTCTCCGCCCAGATGGACCTGCTGTACTGTGAAGGAACATTCTGTGTTCCTCGGCTGGCAGTGAGCACTCAGCCTATCAGCCTCCCCTGACTGCACACCAAGGGCCCTGATGTGAGGGCACCCTGGAACTTCTGCCCGGAGCAGATGCCTGGGCTTTCTGTTCCCACAGAGCAGCCTTGCCTGGGGCGGTCTATCAGTCTTTCTCCGCTGGGAGGCAGCCACCTGTCCTGAGCTGTGCATGGAGCCTCCTCACAGGGCCCAGGAGGGAGGATGCTGCCTGGGTGGAGGATGCTGTCTGGTCTGGCTCCAGGCATAGGAGGCTGGGGGCCCATCCCAGGCCCTGGAGCCTGAATGCCCTTTTGTTTGCAACGAAATCAATCTACCCTTTAAAAAAGCATCCAGTGGCCAAAGTCCCAGGTAAAAAGCTGTGCTGCTGGGGTGGGGGCGGGAGGGGCAGAATTCCTCAAGCTCTGTGGGCCTCGAACCGTCTCCAGGAAAGGCCCGGGCCTGGCTGGCAGTGTAGATGGGATTCCCCCCAACACACACACCTCTCTTTGCAGGCAGGTAACTCCACAGTGAAGAATAATAACCAAAGCCATGTCTCAGAGCTTTCAGAAAAGGGGCTCTGGATCCTGGCTTCAGGTTTGGGAAAGGCCTGGGTTTCCTGGAGCAAAACGCCTTAGAGTCCGCCTCCGGACATCCTCTCCCAGGATCCTCCTTAGGTCAAATGCAGGACCCACCCAGCTCCCACCTGACTCTGATCTCACAAAGTAACAGCCTTCACGGGCCCGGAGGCTGACTGGCCAAGAAGTCCAACGATAAAAGAAACCCCGTTGGTACTCACACTCCAAAGTGCCTTGTCTTTCTTCTGCAAGACTATTCCTTTCTTTGCCACCATTGGTTTACATTCTTCAATCAAGGAAGCGCCAAGAGGCCAGAAGCCTGCAACACACGGTATGCTTATTTCCATAGCAGGATTATCGACACAGGGTTAGTAACCGAACATATTTTGGGTCCTGAGGGAGTTTACTTGTCAAAGGTGAATTTGTTCTCCATCGGCGGAGACATGGCCCTAAGTTTCTGTCTCCAGGGATTCCATGGAGGTCCTTGTGGGGCAGGAGCAAACACGCCATTGTTTAGGCTAAGCTGCATCCCCACAACCTGAGCCATCCTTACTCTCGAGATTGGGTATGGACATTTTTGGAAGGATTCCTGATCCAAGCGACCATGTCAGAGTTCTTTCTACACCTGGCCTTCTTTCATGCATTTCTCTGCATTTTATTGCAAGGCAGAGGCTGTCCCTGTGCCTATAAACACTCCCTGCCATCCTCAGGAGGAAGGGCCCTCGGACAAATAAGTGAACAAGGTTTTATCGAATACTATGTTCCAGGCTCTGTGCCAGCCTCAGGGAGCCCTGTGGGTCCTCAAGAGGAGATATGAGATATGGGGGCAGGGGGAATCAGCATAAAGTGTTACAGGTGACAAGTTAGAAGTAATTATCGTGTTCAGTGGGGAGGGCACAGAGTAGGAGCCAGTATTTCCTCTGTGGGTAAGGAGATGAAGGGAAGAGGGTGGGGAAAGCATCCCCCACCACCTGCAATTGTTTTCGAAATGAAAGTCACAACGTGGAGCTCTTCTGTATACTCTTAAATCCGCGTGCCAGGCTTCAGGCCTCGTGGTCCCGGATGTCTGCCTGCCCAGCCTGGTGGGGGACCAACATCTGGGGCATAGGTCAAGTTCTCCAAGTTCCAAGAAGATGGGTAGGACAAGATTGTCAGTATCCTAATTTCCCACAGTGGGAGCTCTATTTGTCCCTAAGAGAGTATAGCCGTCTGAGGAAAGGCCAGTCCTCTGGCATGGTCTTGCCCAGGACATCCCAAACAGATGTTTTCTTCAAAAGGAGCTATGTTTTCCGGGAGTTCGAGCCCCGCGTCGGGCTCTGGGCTGATGGCTCAGAGCCTGGAGCCTGTTTCCGATTCTGTGTCTCCCTCTCTCTCTGCCCCTCCCCTGCTCATGCTCTGTCTCTCTCCGTCCCAAAAATAAATAAACGTTGAAAAAAAAAGGAGCTATGTTTATTTAAGAAATACTCTAAGTTCGGGCTACAATCAATCAATCAATCAAAAGAAGCAGCAACCCATCCAGAGCCACAGACCTGAACAAGGCCCAGGAAATCCAGCTAGGTTTGTCAGCGGGCCACAGAGTTGTGATTTCACATGGTATGGCTAAGGGAAAACAGCTGCCCTGAGCACTTCTGGGCCTACCTCACATCATCAGTGACAGTCTGGGGTCTCCATGCACCCAAATGCATGATTGCATTCATTCACGCACCCTATCCAGCAGAGTTACCGTAGATAGTTTCGTTACGTAGCATATATATTAACATGGAGAAAAATGTCTACACCACAGACAATAACTCACAGCTAAGGACCAAAGACGGCTTCCAGAATCCTTACCTTGCCAAGCTCACTGCTCAGTGCGGATACAAAGAAGCTCAGTTCTAACACGAAGTATGGGAATTGCAAGGTCAAAGGAGTTCAAGGAGCATGCTCTCCTTTTTGCTATTTGTTATTTTATTTAACTTAGTCTTCCCTGTAGCTTAATGTCCCTGCTCTGGGCAGGCTTTGGGAAACACACATCTGCTCATTGCAATCTCCGAAAGCACTTAGAATTTACAAGCCTTGCACTTTGGTGAAACTCCGTGCTCTTCTAAGGAGCCTCTAAATCAGTCTCCACTAGGGGTTCTGAGGTGCCTTATTATGTCCAATTCGCTCTCTATCCGGATCTTAATGGGATGTGTGAAACCTTGGTGAGGCAGTGCCGGAATGTTTACCGTTCACTGCCCCTTGGCTACTCTGGCCTCCCCTAGACAGAAACTCTTTGTTCACATAGCCCCATCATGTCTCCCCAGCAGGTGCCATCCACGGGGCCATAACATCAGGGACACAGGTTGCTACATCTCAGCAGCCACCAGGTAGAGCCAGGAGCAAAACCTGCTTTTGTTTTCGCTTACTGAAAACCGTGATCTGAGCTGTGTGCTGCCATTAAAAAATAATTCGCGAGTTTAAAAGCAGTAAACTATCCATGGCCACAGGTTACTTTTAAGACATGCTCTTTTTCCTTGAGGAAGCTGCACTATCAGTAATGACTCCTGGAGGGAGAGAGGGAGGGAGAAGGGCGGGAAGCAGACCAGGGAGGGGAGCTCCCGCAGCAGTCACTTCAGGCTATAACTTTCCAAGCAAAGAAAATGGCTGAGCCGGTTCAGATCCCCTCCAGCCTGGATTGCTTTGCTCTTCAGGGCCTCAGGGCTCACTGGAGCACAGCTCAGCGCCTCAGCGGGTCAGGCCTTGTCCGGCACTCTGCTGGAGGCTTGTCCCACATAAACAACAGCGCCAGTGCCTGACATCTGGTTTTAGGCTGCATCATTATCTAGAATCCTAATCTGTTCAGAAGGGATGCATTATACTCAGCTGCCTGCATTATGCATTTACACGGTCCCCTCCACACGGCAGACACCGCTCTAGGCACCGAGACCTCAGAGGTGAACCCAACACGGATGCCGTCATCATGGGGCTGATGTTCTTATGGAAGCAGCCAGACAAGAAACAAATAAACACATTAATATATAATATAGCAGCTGGTAGTGATCTGTGCCATGGAAAGCATAAAGCAAAGGGGAAGGCTATGGGCTGCTCTGGGTGGGGTGGCCAGGGAAGGTCTGCTGACGAGGCGGCCCTTTGAACAGGGAGTCCTGAACGGAGAGCATTTCAGAGGGAACAGCAGGTGCTCAGCAAAAGGAAGAACCTGGCAAAGAGCACGGCAGACACTAAAACCAGCTGCTACTGTTAAGTGCTTACTATGTACGTAATCGAGCACTTTACATACACCCTGTGCTGCTTTAATGCATTGTCTCATTTAATTGTCACAACAGTCCTATGACCCAGGTAGAATTATTCTATTTTACAGATAGGAAACAGAAGCTGAAGCACGACCTAATTTGCCTCAGATCACATAGTTAGGACATGGCAGAGTTGAGGCTTGAGCCTGGGTCTGGTCTCAGTCCAAACACCCACGTTCCTAACCTTTAAGATATCGTGCCCTATGCTGCTGTAGTGGAGAGCACTCCCAGACCCACAGGGTTTAGTGTGGAGGAAATACTTTTGACTGCCAGCTGCACGGAAGATGCTTTGCTCATCATGCAAACCGCTTTCTTGTATGATTGTTTTCTCTCTTACTTAGAAACATTGTCCAAAGTTGCGTTTTGGGTGGTCTCTTGAGTCTTTGCTGCTTCTCTCTTCTTTTTTAAAAAAATTTAAGTTTATTTATTTATTTTTGAAAGAGAGAGAGACAACATGAGCCAGGGAAGGGCAGAGAGAGAGAGAGAGAGGGAGGGAGGGAGGGAGAGAGAATCCCAAGCAGGCTCTGCGCTGACAGCGCAGTGGGGCTCAACCTGGGGCTTGAACCCACAAACCTGTGAGATCATGACCTGAGCCAGAATCCAGAGTCAGACGGTTAATTGACTGAGCCACCCAGTCGCCCCGCTGTTTCTCTTTTACAAGGCAAATGTGGTTGCTCCCAGGATGCCCACGAATGCCACTCTGTTCCCACCTTTATTCCCGGGCTTCCTAGGGGTGCCACAAAGTTGCAGTGCTCTCTCAAGAACCTGGCATGTGGAGCTCAGAAATGTAAGACTGCTTTGTTCTTACGTTAGCCCTGAGATCAGAAGTGATTATCAGAGGACAGCCATCTTGGTGAATGCCTCATCTAGCAGGACCACATGGACACAGTGCGGTTTGGTAGAAAGAATACCAATTTGGAATCAGTAACTCTGCAATTTTGCAGAGTCAGACCAAAAAAAAAAAAAAAAAAAAAAAAAATCTGCCTGATCCTGAGCAGATAAATCAGTAATTTTCTCAGAGCCTCAGAGTCCTCATCTACAAAACAGGAATGATCATGCCTACTTCTTTCTACCCTTTTCAGCAGTGACAAGAGAGTATCCCCAGGAGAATATGCTTCTCGTGAAGGAGCTCCTTCATCCTTCCCCAGAAGAGAAGAGAAAACACAAACAAAGAGCTTGGTGTGGAGCTCAATTCCTGTCTCCTAGATGTGAAAAGCCTGAAGGCTATAAAATCGCCCTGGAATTCATCCACACCCAAACAGTAGTTTTGTGTGTTGGCTCTTCCACTGCCTTGGGGAGGCAAAGCAAGGTCACTGAAAGATCTCTCTCCAGGGGCGCCTGGGTGGCTCAGTCGGTTAGGCATCTGACTCTTGGTTTTGGCTCAGGTCATGGTCTCACAGTTCCTGGGATTGAACTCTGCGCTGACAGTGCAGAACCTGCTTGGGATCCTCTCTCTCCCTCTGTCTCTGCCCCTCCCCTGCTTGTGCTCTTTCTCACTCTCTCAAAATAAATAAATACACTTTAAAAAATTAAAAAAAAAAAAGAATAACTTTTTTAACGTTTATTTGTTTTTGAGACAGAGAGAGACAGAGCATGAACGGGGGAGGGTCAGGGAGAGAAGGAGACACAGAATCTGAAACAGGATCCAGGCTCTGAGGCTCAGAGCCCGATGCGGGGCTCGAACTCACGGAGTGTGAGATCGTGACCTGAGCCGAAGTCGGCCGCCCAACCGACTGAGCCACCCAGGCGCCCCAAGAATAACTTTTAAAAAGACAGAAGTGGAACTGAAAGCACCCTGAGTCCAGATGAGTGAGAAAACATCTCAATAAGCACATTTTAGATTTAACAAGCCCAAAATGACCCCAAATACAAATATGCATGGGGTAGCTGTGGATGTGATTAGTGGTTACGATATGGATTTTAAGCCAATCCCTTTGAGTTCGGATGGTGGCCCTGCCACTTACTAGCTATGTGACTTCAGGTGACTTAATTGCCATCTCTGTACCTTTATTTCACCCTTCGTAAAATGGAGAATAGTAGTACCTACCCCAGATTATTATGAAATTTAATAAGCAAATGCGCGCGCACACACACACACACACACTAGTCCCTGACAAATTAAGCAACATTTAAGCTTTGGCCATTATTATGAGGAACGGACCAGGTTTAGGGAGGAAAATTCCAGGCCGTGAGAAAGATGCTATCACTTAATTATCCAGGGAACGGCATTCCCTAGGGAAAGCAATCCAAAGTGTACCAGGAAAGGCCACTCCGCTCCGTGGCTGAAGATACGTGGTGATCTTGGTTGGGTGCGGATGAAAGCTCCGCACCGGTCCCGGAGAGTAGGAGGGATGTTAAGTGTATGCTGCATTGTCGTTAATTAATTTCTCAAGGGCTGCAGTAATCAGGAGGCTCATTAATGCGTTTCAGCCTGCCTTTCATTTAGAGAACGAACGAGCAGTAAATGTAAATGCAGTGCACTTAGAAACCTTAGAAATCGTTCCGCGCTGTAGTAGGAGGGGGGAAACCCTGCTACGTCTCTAAGGAAAAGAAAAAACCCACAAGGGCTTCTTTAATCACGTGAGAGAGGAACAATTCCAACCCAACAGCAGCAGAAGCTCCCTGTGGCTTTTCAAAATATTATCATTTGGACCTGGTTGTCCCATTGCTCTTGTACAATGTTTAAAGATGCCATGCTCTATCCATATTTATACTCTCCCCAGCAGGGCGCTTAATCCTGACAGGCAGATTCCAGGGGCCAGGGCTTGGGGGAGCCCCTGCAAAGGATCCGCCCTAAGCTCACAGGGATGCATGGCGGAAAAGGTCCCCGAAGGCCCCCCCTACTGGAGGCTTAGCTGTTGTGTCAGGTCGGGGGCACAGGCCAGTGGCTTCTCTAATTCTTCGAGGCCAACCTCAGGGTCACATGTGCCTTCTTCACTCTAATCTTGCCCTCCCCTGAGGAGATGTTTGAAACTGTGCCAATTCCTTCTCTGAGTAGTGAGCATGTTTCCGAAGAGCCCTTTCACGGACCTGGACCTCTTCTTCCCCAGCTATTCCTAGTAAATAAATAACGTGCATAGAACTGTGCCTCCCTGATAGGAAGCCCTCTGTAAGTGTTTATTATTCTCATTGTGATTCTTATTGTTAACTGCTGGCAGACAGCGAGCCACGGGATTTCGGGGATTCTGTCCCTCCATTTTTCCACACTGGGCTTCCTCATAATAACTGCTGTACAGGTGGTCACAACCCACCATAGCATCTTAGATTGTGACTTAGACCTCCGTCCTCCCTCTTTCCCCATCCTCATCTTTAATCCACTTAGGTCGGTAACACCTATTCTCATTTTTACCCTCCCCCAGTGTGCAGAAGAGGGCCGGGCCTCGGTCTACACGGCCTCTCTACAGTAGGACATATCTCCAGTGGGCATGGAGGTTAGCCCACGGAAAGCAGAGGTTCCCATGGAAAGGGATGCCGAGTAATCTGTGACACACCACGCTCCTCCTTGGGAGTCACTTCACACCCATATAGCCCCAATTCCCCCTATCCCTATCTCTCCCAGGGGAACCTGAACATCAGACCCTCACTTGGGACCCCAACCACCCTTTCCTCTTCAGTTCAGTTCAACAAGCATCTATCGAGCACCTATTATGTGCCAACCTCTCTGCCAAGCGCTAGGGATACAAAATGAATAAGACACGTCTCTATCCTTAGGGAGCACAGAGTCTAGGGTTCAGTCACACCCAGAAACGCCACTGCAATAAATGGAAGCACAGAGGAATCTTCCTGAAGGAGATGGGGCCTGACTTGGTCATTAAGGACAAGAGTCTGAAGGAAACGGGTGATGGGTGCAGTTTTACAACTTATTTGCTCCTTCCAGTACTTGCCCAGAGGGAGCCTCCTGAGAACACTGAAGAGTCGAGCCTTTATAACGATCATGGTTTTTATACTCTGGTATTCCAAGATGTTCCCGGCCGTATGAGATTCACGTTGCTCCTTGGTTAAACGAATTCGATAATGGATATCTAATCTTGAGATATGGGGTCGAATGTTTATGGGGTGAGAATGTCAATCTCTACCTTAGTTCCTAATCTGTAAATAGAGTTTTTACTTCTCTTGAAATTCTTTCTCTTCCATGAAGCTTTCCTATTAACAAGGGTTTGTTGCTGCCTCCTGCCCTTAACCCCCTATCATGCAGTGCCACAATTGGGAACATGCCCCAGCATGTCCTCGCAGGACATAGTCCTATTTATACACGTGTGGGTCTATATCCCAATTATGGCCTGGACCTGGGTCAGCTTCTCAGATGCAACATGAATCATGTTACAACATAAAGAAGAATCTTACTTCCAGGCTTTGACATCAATTGGGTCAAGGCTGAAGTTCAAAATGTTTATTGCAACATCTAGTTTTAAACCCGAATCATGTTTCACTTTTAAGATTTTTTCCACATTTTGGGGGGCCTGGGTGGCTCAGTCAGTTAAGTGTCCGACTTCAGGCTCAGGTCATGATCTCACGGTCCGTGGGTTCAAGCCCCGTGTCAGGCTGTGTGCTGACAGCTCGGAGCCTGGAGCCTGCTTCAGATTCTGTGTCTCCCTCTCTCTCTGCCCCTCCACTGCTTGCACTCTGTCTCTCTGTCTTCCAAAAGTAAATAAACATTAAAAAAAATTTTAATAAATTAAGGTAGAACGTCAGGAAAAAGAATATATGCCACAAATAAATAAAAAGCAGATACTAGACTTAAATCCAAATACACTGAAAATTACATTGAATATAAAGAGTCTAAACATGCCAATTAAAATGTAGAGATTGTCAGGGCACCTTGGTGGCTCAGTCGGTTAAGTGTCATGATCTCACAGTCTGTGAGTTCAAGCCCCGCATTGGGATCTGGAGCCTGCTTCAGATTCTGTGTCTCTCTCTCTCTCTCCCTGCGTCTGCTCACACTTTCTCTCTCTCTCCCTCTCAAAAATAAACATTAAAAAAAATGTAGAGATTGTCATGGGGTGCCTGGGTGGCTCAGTCAGTTAAGCACCTGACTTCGGCTCAGGTCATGATCTCACAGTCCATGGGCTCAAGCCCCGCGTTTGGCTCTGTGCTGACAGCTCGGAGCCTGGAGCCTGCTTCCAATTCTGTGTCTCCCTCACTCTCTGCCCCTCCCCTGCTGATGCTCTGTCTCTCTCTCAAAACTAAGTAAACATTAAAAACATTAAAAAAATATTTTTGCTACATTTTAATGATTTTTCTAAAGGTGAAATAAAACAAAGGGTAAATTGCTTACACATGCTCTACATCTGGTAAGTTCTCAGTAACGTTGCATATGTTCATTATTATTAAGAGATAGTTCTGCTGAGGACTCAACTCATTAATACCTCTAGAGGTGGATAGAAATTTATCTGCTATGAGAAATAAGTTTGGCGTTTTCTTTATGTATATTACGTTGGTCTCACTGAACTCTCGTATTGTTCTTCAATGTTTTGTGCTTACATCTGGGCCTCCTAATTAGACTAAAAGGAGTGTGAGGGCAGTGATCTTAGATTTCTATTATATTTCCCTCACAGCACTTAGCACCATTCCTTGCAAATAGCAGACACCCAGTAAATATATCTCTATGCAATGATTGGCTCTACAAGGCTCTACAAATGAATATTAAAGTACCACATATAAAATACAAAATACCATAATAGTTGGCATCAACCGCTCCACGGTCCCTTTCGTTGTCACTGCTTCTCAGCTCAGGAAAATGAGTAGGAGGAGGGTCCTGGGTGAGGGGACAAATGCAGAGGACTGTAAACTATCCCGGCTGACCGGTTCACACACCTCAGCTTCTCCTTGTGTCTCTGTCTCACACTATCCACTGTCCCTGCGGGCTCCCGATCGTCTCTGACCTCCAGGCTCCAGGGCACCAGCTGAGGCACTAGTTTATTGCACTAAGGTGCAAACGACTTCTTCAAAGTTCAGGAGAAACCCTGGAGAGGCGGCCTGCCTCCTAGGTCACCCGCAGCAAGCCAGGGCAAACTGGGTTGGCTCCGTCCTCCCTTTCAAATAATAGGCCATTCAGTCTTTGGGAGAGAAGTGAATCAGCAACCCCAGGGCCATTCTAGCGGCCCAAACGGCTGCCAGCTGGACAGCCCGCTTCAAACAACCAATTAGTATGAGCACCACAAGTTGATTTGAGCAAATCCAGGCAGCTCTCTGCGCAAAAACTAGAAGGGCCCACATGTCCGCGTGGAAAATGAAGTTGTTTCACCTTCCCTGGCACGGTTCCACTCCAAGGAACAAGCTTTATTTCTCTCAAAACTTGGCTTCCCTTGACTTGCCAGATGAAAAATGATGTGAAGTTATTGAAATCATCTGCTAAGGGAAATGAATCCAAGCTCAGTGAAAGAGGTTTTGCTGCCAGCCTGTCTTATAAGCAAAATAGAATGGTGCCACCAGGTGAAGACAGTAGTTATTTCAGTGAGCAATTGTATTAGATGTAGAAGGTAATGAGGAATAAAGATGCTGGACCCAGCCCAATGATTTGCTACATATGCTTCTCTTTCCTGTTCTAAGGTAGCAAATGAACGGAGTGAGTTCAGCTGTGGGATGATAGAGGCTTCCCCCAATGTGGACTGACTCACAATTCATCATTCGCTGCCCGATGAAGAGACAGCACAACCCTGGGGAATCCGCAGACGTGAGATGCCAACAGTGCCTGTCCCACCCTCGATCTAATACTGCCTTTGGTGCACAGTGACCCCGGAGGAAAATGGCAAGCCGTGAAGTGGGATGGTGGTTAGGGAAACGACAACTGACAGACATTGTTAACTTTGTTGCTGAAATGAAATAAGGAAGTCCCAAGGATCTGGAGTATTTTTGTTCATCTCCATCTTAGGCCATTCTTTTGATTTTAAATAAATGCATTTCTGGAATGGGAGGAAGGAAAAGAGAGGGGGTGGGACATAGAGTGACAGCAAGGGCCACCTTGTTCTGGGAAGACATCCACCAAATTGGGTTAATCTGGCAGAACAGACTGAGGCAGCTGATAGTCTTTTTGCAAATGTGGCACATTTGAAGTTTCTGCTTTGATTAGTGCCTCTCTCCGTGTTATCTGAAAAGCCTATTGCGAAAGCAAAAACTGACAGTGTTTCAAGGAGTAATTGACAATTCCTTGATTAGAGTGAGAGATTTAACACACATTTCTTAGTAATTGATAGATCAAACAGCCAAAAATATTCAGAATAGTTATAAAGATTTTGAACAACATAATTAACAAGTGTGATGTGAAGGACTTATATAGAGCACTGCACTCAACCACTGGAGAATACACTCTCTTTCCCAAATCACATATTACATTTATGAAAACTGATGATGAATTAGGGCATAAAGCAGTACCAAATTTTCACAAATTTCAAAGAACCAGTACCATAACACTGCAACACAATTAAGTTAGAAATCAGTAAAACTTATAACGTAAAGTCTCTACCCATCCAGAAATTTAAAAGCACACTTAAAATCCAGAGATAGAGGGGCGCCTGGGTGGCGCAGTCGGTTAAGCACCCGACTTCAGCCAGGTCACGATCTCGCGGTCTGTGAGTTCGAGCCCCGCGTTGGGCTCTGGGCTGATGGCTCAGAGCCTGGAGCCTGTTTCTGATTCTGTGTCTTCCTCTCTCTCTGCCCCTCCCCCGTTCATGCTCTGTCTCCCTCTGTCCCAAAAATAAATAAACGTTGAAAAAAAAAATTAAAAAAAAAAAAATCCAGAGATAGAAAGCAGATTGTGGTTGCCAGGGGCTGGCAAGAGAGGGGAATGGGAAGTGACTATTTATTTAACGGGTACGGGGCTTCCTTTGGGGGTAATGAAAACGTGTTGGAACTCGATAGAGGTGGTAGTTGTTACAACACTGTGAGTGTACTAAATTGTACACTTCAAGTTGGTTATCTTTGTATGGATTTCCAAGTCCGTAAAAAAAAAAAAAATGCTCGTTATCTCCGTGTTTAAATCCTAACCAAAGGATACATGGGTGAGACTTTTGCAGGCTTCATAACTATGACATGTACATTTTTCTGTACAGTATGTATATATGTTTATATTTTCTGTATTATGCTTCAATAAAGAATTTAAGAATGAAAAACATCAACAGGACGAAATAATATTATAAAGTTTGAAAAATAAGACCTGCATGACACTATGCCCAAAATTTACGGTAAGTAGTGAACTCACTCAGATCAGGGAAATAAGATGTGGCAAAGGGTGATGATGAGGTCTCCAAAGTACACATAAAAGAAGACACACAGCTTTAAATGTTTCTTTGGAAAAAGAAGAAAGGTTTAAACTGAGCAAGAAACGCATTAAATGTAAGAAGGGAGAAACTAACAGAATATTCCCAAAGAACGTAAAAAGATGGAAATAATAGCCTTAAAGAAACAGATAACAGATGCAATAATGATGATCAACAAAACCAAACACTGGGTCTTGGAAGAGACTAACCCCTGGAAAGATTGAATAGAGACACAAATAGGGGCACCTGGGTGGCTCAGTCGGTGAAACGTCTGACTTCGGCTCAGGTCATGATCTCAGTTTGTGAGTTTGAGCCCTGAGTCAGGCTCTGTGCTGACAGCTCAGAGCCTGGAGCCTGCTTTGGATTCTGTGTCATCTTGTCTCTCTGCCCCTCCCCTGCTCATGCTCTGTCTCTGTCTCTCTCTCTCTCTCTCAAAAATAAATAATAAACATTTAAATAGATATATATAGAGAGAAGGCATATATAACATTAGGAATGAAAAAGAAGAATACACAAAGATCACAAATATAATAGAAATATAAGATAGAAAAACCTTATGCTAATAACTTTGAAGATGTACCTTTTTAATGGAAATTCCCCCCAAAATACTTACCAAACTGACTCTAAAAGAAATAGGGCGTGCCTAGGCAACTCTGGATTTCAGCTCAGGTCAAGATCTTACAGTTTGTGAGTTCAAATTGGGCTCTGCGCTGACAGTGAGGGAGCCTGCTTGGGAGTCTCTCTGTGCCCCTCCCCTGCTCATGCTCTCTCTCACTCACCCTCAGAAACAAACAAATAAACAAACATTAAAAAAACAGAAAGAAATAGGCTGCCTACATAATCAGTAGCAGAAATCTTCCCATGAAAGAAATCCTAGGCTTTGAGAGTTTTACTTGTGAGTTCTAGGAGACATTTCAATTACAGCCTCAGATTATAACCAGCACGTTAAATTAAGTAGGATTCATGGGATGTCATCAAATAAGTGGTTGTCTCCTACTATCCCTTTAAATTTTCTCAGTGAAGGTAATCCTTCCCCTGACACTGGATGAAAACTCAGGCAAGCCCCTTGACTTTTAAGGTTATTAATGAGTAATAGAAATGTCTCTATTTACTTATAGACACAAACCCAGACTCAAATTAGTAACGTAAAATGACCAGTACAATACAAGATAGGCTTTCGGTTTAAAAGTTAGGATTTCTCTTCCCCCAACTCAGAGGCTGTGGCAGACTGACCACCTGTTTTGGGGGAAGGAAATGGAGTCAGCGTCTTCTCTTTTTCTCTCCCCCTTTCTCAATCACCCCCACCCCTATCCCACCACCACCACTGCACCATCTATAAGAGACTGAAAATTTACCAGCGATTTGAGAAAAAAATAATGTAAAAAATTAACTGAACAGAAGTCACTAACCAGGTGACTGATGAGACAAGAAGAAACTTCTAAGGTATCTTTAAGTGTCACGATTTCAACAGCAGCTACCATCCCCAGGGCTAAGGGAATGAAAGAAAGATGTTAGCATTCTTGAAACTTCAAAGCATAGACAAGGAAGCCTGCAGAGCTGAAACTCTCGACCCTGAGGAGGAAGTGATACTTGGTTGGTGCTGGTGTGTCTGAGCTCAGAGAAGGAGCCCATGAGGCCAGACTCAAACTTTGAAGTGGATGTGGTCCTGTTCCGGGATAGAAGGGGTGGATGTGAGCAGCCTGGCCTTACAAGTCTTGTTGAAACTGTGAATGAACTGGCTGCTGCCATGGGAGGAACTGCCCCTGATGGGGTCAGACGCTGTGACACTCACAGGACCAGACAGGAAGGAGGCAGGGAGGAGCACAGCCCTTCTGCTCCCCCAGCCTTCCAGTCCCCCTCCGGTACCTTGAGCAGCAGAGCCCAACAGGGAAAAGCTGGCAAAGCAGAAATGTAGCTTACGGGGCTGTGGCGCTAGCATCACAGAGCAGAGAATGAAAGGGTGGGCTTTTCCTAAATGACAGACCCCCATTCCCTGACTGCTGTTTCTGGTCCTCTCCAGGTTAAGGAGATGGAGAAGGAGGAGAAGAGAAAGTCCTTACTTAACTGGTACTGTTATCAGAGTGCTTTGCTCTCTCTGGACCTACTGGATATTTGAAGCGGATTCTCTCTCTCGTGGAGGGCTTTCGTGTGAACTTTGCAAAACCTCTTTTCTTACCCCATCACTGCTGATTTCCTTTGATCTAAATGAATACACTCTATTCTGGGCGTTGCTTATTAACCCCCATTTAATGCCCCAAAAAGCAGCATCCAGCTTCTCCTGTAATGAAGCCTGCTCACCTCTCCAACTGACCCAATTCTACTTGAGACCATATAAGATGACCCCGTGCCAGCTCCTTTGTGTGCATCTGGCTGTACTTGAGCCAAGGAAACACTCATGGATCCTTTGCCCAGGCAAATCTGGGGAATGCAGACTGACTCAAGCCCAGGCACACCTTTCTTTCACTCCATCGGCAAAGCAGCAGGCCAACCCTGTTGTTGCTTCCTGTGTTTCAGAGGAGAGCCAGCCACAGGCCCCCCAGACCTGCCTCACTGCAAAGGACCAAGGGGAACTACTGAATCCCTCTTCAGTTGTCTCAATTCATAACAGCAGTGTTTGCCAAAGAAATTTTCTTGCAAAATTTCCATCATACTCCCTCTCTCAAGCCATGCACATGCTTGAGAGGATGAGGGGTGGTTAATGTCAAGGAACGAATTCCTAGATATGTCTTTTGAAAAGGCATCTTGGCCTACCATCTCACTTTGGAAGTTTGTATCTTGAATCTTGGTGCTTCAATTACAACTGAATCTTAAATTCTTCCAATTCATCTTATGCGATTAGTATAACAGTGATCCTAAAATCAAACAAAACAGAACTAGAAAGGAAAATTATAGGTTAAACTTAATCATAAGTAAAACTGCAAAAAACAAACTATTCTAAACAAACTATTACCAATCCAGCAGAGCACAAAAAAGATGACCCATCATCCTAAGTTAGGTTTATCCCAGGAATGCAAAGTTGGGTTAATTTACAAAAACAATTAATTTAATGTATTATATTAACAGATCAGATGAGGAAAACATTTAATCATCTCAGTAAATGCAGGGAAAGGCATTTGAGTAAAAGCATCCTGATTTGTGACAGAAACTCTGAAGATTATAATGAGGAAGGTAACTTTTTGACAGGATAAAAGCCAAAAGCAAACACGTATAGCAGGTATGATCTTTCAAGGTAAAACTTACAAGCCTTCCCTTTAAAATCAGGAACAAGTTGAAGACGCTCAATGCCATTGTTATAGTCAACATTATTCTAGTGATTTTCATGACTAAAACGTAAATAGGAAAATAAATAAAAGGTATACAAATTGGAAAAGAAGGAATAAAGCAATCATTGTTAGCAGATTGATATGGTTGCCTATAGAGAATATTCAAAAGAATCTATAACCAAATTATTAGAATTGAGGAGCTAACTTAGCAAAGTGGCTAAGTATATAAAACCAATTGCATTTCTAGACAGCAGCCATAAAAATTATAGTAATGTAATTTAAAAGATACCATTACAATAGAAACAACACTATAATAAAATAAAGGGACCTTTATGGAGAAAAACATCAAAGAAGACCAAAACTAACAGAGAGATTTACCATGTTCTCAGGTAGAGAGACTCAGTATAAATATGTCGACCTTCCCCAAATTCAATGCAACTCAAATCAGCATCTCAGCGGTTTATCACAGACCTCATTAATCCGATTCCAAAATTTACACGGAAAAGCAAAGCCCCACGAAGAGTCAAAGTACTCAGATACTCTTGAGTAAGAACAAGGTTGTGCACGTCTTTGTGTGTGTGTGTGTGTGTGTGTGTGTGTAAGATGGGGTAGCTCTGCCAAATAGCAAGATTGATAAATCAACTTAACTATGACAATGTGATATTAGAAACGGGATAGACAAATAGATCAAAGGAGAGAATGGTAAGCCCAGAAATGGATCCATAAATATATGAAAACTGATCTACTGGCACTCTAGAGCAGCTGGATGGCAAGGGAATGAGGTGTTCAATAAACAGTGGGGGAACAAGAGTTTATCCATATTGGAAAAAAGAGATATTGGATTCCTCTCTCACATCATATATAAACTATAATCCAGGTGAAACGAAGATTTAAATGTGGAAAGAAAAACCTTAAAAATTTCATGTGTCGGGCACCTGGGTGGATCAGTCGGTTAAGCATCCAATTCTTGGTTCTGGCTCAGGTCATGATCTCACAGGTGGTGGGATCAAGCCTTGTGTCACGCTCTGTGCTGACAGCGCAGAGCCTGCTTGGGGTTCTCTCTCTCCCTTTCTCTCTGCTCCTCCCCCACTTGCATTCTCTCTCTCAAAATAATTAAATAAACTTAAAAAAATTTATGTGTCGGGGCGCCTGGGTGGCTCAGTCGGTTAAGCGTCCAACTTCAGCTCAGGTCAGTATCTCGCGGTCTGTGAGTTCGAGCCCCGCGTCGGGCTCTGGGCTGATGGCTCAGAGCCTGGAGCCTGCTTCCGATTCTGTGTCTCCCTCTCTCTGCCCTTCTCCCGTTCATGCTCTGTCTCTCTCTGTCTCAAAAATAAATAAACGTTAAAAAAAATTTGTGTCAATATAGAAAAATATACTTTTTAATGTTTATTTTGAGTGAGAGCATATGCATGTGAGCAGAGGGAGGGGCAGAGAGAGGAGAGAGAGAGAGAGAATCCCAAGCAGGCCGCACACTGTCAGCACAGCCTGATGTGGGGCTCAATCCCATGAACCATGACATCATGACCTGAGCCAAAAACAAGAGTTAGACGACGCTTAACCAACTGAGCCACCCAGGTGCTCCAGAAAAACATTTTGACTTTAGGTAAGGAAGTATTTTCTAAACAAGACCCAGAAAATACAAACCATAAAGAAAAGATTGATAAATTAGAGAAAACCAAATTATAAATTTCCTTTTATCAAAAAACACTGGGAAGAGAGTAAAAAGGCAAACTAAAAATTGAGAAGGTATATTTGTCATGCATCGAATTAACTAAAAATTAGTATACAGGATCCAGGAAGAAGACCTAAAAATCAGCAAAAACCCCACAAAGAACCCAAGAGAAAATGAGCAACAGGAATGAAAAGCTTTTCACAGGAGAGGAAACATGAATGACCAATCCATATATGAAATGTAGCTTAATTTCATTAGTAATCAAGGAAAAGCAAAATGAAATCACAGTGAGAGGCATTTTTTTTTTTCCAACGTTTATTTATTTTTGGGACAGAGAGAGACAGAGCATGAACGGGGGAGGGTCAGAGAGAGAGGGAGACACAGAATCGGAAACAGGCTCCAGGCTCCAAGCCATCAGCCCAGAGCCTGACGCGGGGCTCGAACTCAGGGACCGCGAGATCATGACCTGGCTGAAGTCGGACGCTTAACCGACTGCGCCACCCAGGCGCCCCGTGAGAGGCATTTTTATACCTACCAGACTGGATAAAGCCTGAAGATTTTAAGTAGTACAATGCGATCTTCAAAATACTTGTACTGGGTGATGCAATCACTTTGAGGAAAACACTTACCTCTAGTATAGTTGTGACAGCCCATGTCCTCTGATTCCTAGGACTATGCCTTAGAGGAACTTCTGCGCATGAGCATCAGATGATATGTTTGAGCCAGCACAGTGCGTAGTAACAAAAAACTGAACACAACTCAACAGGAGAAGAGACAAATCAACTGTGGTAGATTCAGAAAATGGTTGTAACAGTAAAAAGGAAGCAACTGCATAACTGAATTTCAGAAATAGAATGTTGAGAGGAAAACAATACATGAAAGATGGCATTTTAATACACTTGGAAAACAAGCAAAGCAATATTTTGTTTAGGGATGCATATACATATGTATATGGTAAGCTATTAACTCTATAGCAAAGGGATGATAAAGCCAAATTGAAAAGCAATGATTATCTGTCAGGGAAGGGACATGGGGCTGTGACTGGCAAGACAGTGTTGCCAGATAAAAAGAGGGGGGCTCAGGTAACTTTGAATTTAAATAATGAATAATGTTTTTAGCATAATTATACCCCAGATATTGCATGGGACACGCTTCTACTAAAAATTATTTATTGTTCATCCGCAATGTAAAGCTAATAGGGTATATTTTGTTGTTGTTGCTTGTTTGTGGCTAAATCTGGCAACCCTACTCAGAGGGAGCTTCAATGACATTGATAACATCCTATTGCTTAGGTTGTGTGGTGGGTTCATGGCTGCTCAAGTTATGGTTTGGTTTTTTTTTTTTTAATTTTTTTTTTTTAACGCTTATTTATTTTTGAGACAAAGACAGAGCATGAACAGGGGAGGGGCAGAGAGAGAGGGAGACACAGAATCGGAAACAGGCTCCAGGCTCCGAGCCGTCAGCACAGAGCCCGACGCGGGGCTCGAACTCACGGACCGTGAGATCATGACCTGAGCCGAAGTTGGACGCTCAACCGACTGAGCCACCCAGGCGCCCCATATGGTTTGGTTTTTTAAAAGCAGACAACAAACTTTAAAGCAAGGCTGCCGCTGTCCACAATTCCACTTGGTGGATCCAAAGCTTTTGCTAAAAAATCAGCAATAGCGAGACCGAGGTGTCGAGGTGCTGGTCTTCCGTGACCACCTGAAGATACATCAAACTTCTTGTGGCTGGGCTTTCTCCTTATTGCTCACCATGCTCCTGTTGGTCATTACTTCACCCCCACGCTGCCACTAAATAGAGCTGTTTGGCTCAGTTAGGTAGGGTATCCTACCATCTTCTTTCCATAGTGTCCATAAGTGCGGGGTGTTACGCAATGCCTGACCCACTTTAAGCTCATGCTCCAAGCAATAAAAGAGTTTTTAACCATCAAAGGGCCTTCTTATCTCCCCAGCTCCTCAGAGAAAACATCAGCAAAGAGATCACAGAGAACATCCAGATTAAAGAGGCTATTCGTTGCAAAATCACTTGCCTAGTCCCATGGGGAGAAGCTTACTGGAGGGAGAAGAACCTTACACAGAATTTAATTGATGAAGACTCAATACATGAAGACTCTTCTTGATGCAAGTGCATAAGCAAAGGGTAAAGACTGCAAAGAAGACTAAGGACCCCCAAATAAAAGTAGAACACGCCAGCACAGCACAAACAGCAAGGGTGCAGGGTGGGGGTGGGGTGCTCAAAACATACAGAAGAGATTCCAACTGGATGTGTCATTAATGAGCCCCAGGACCGTGAGCAGCTGTTTGACTCACTGTTGTGTTCCAAGTGCTTAACCCAAAGACTGGCATAGAGCTGTCCTCAATAAATGTTTGTGGGTGGAATACATGAATGCATAATGAATGAAAGAAGTAGCAAGGGGAGCATTAAAGATTATTATCAGATTCGTAGAAAGGAGGAATTAAAAAGTCACCTCAGAATCTGCTGATTCTCATATATTTCTTACACGGGCACACCTCAGAGATATTGCAGGTTTGGTTCCAGACCACTGCAATGAAATGAATTTTGCAACAAGGCAAGTCACATAATTTCTTTGCTTTTCGAGTGCATACAAAAGTTATGTTGACACCATCCTACAGTCTATTAAGTGTCCAGGAGCATTATGTCCAAAACAACAATGTGCATGTCTGAATTAAAAAATATTTTATTGCCTAAAAAATGCTAACCATCATCCGAGCTTTCAGTGAGTTGTCGCCACTGATTACAGATCACCGTAACGAAGAAAGTAATAATGAAAACGTTTGAAACATTGTGAGAATTACCAAAATGTGACACCGGGACACGACGTGAGCAAATGCTGTTGGAAAATCAGCGCTGACAGACCTGCTCAACACAGGGTTGCCGCAAACCTTCAATTTGTAAGCAAAGAAATCACAGTATCTGCAAAGCTCAAGAAAGCCAAGTACAATAAAATGAGGTGTGCCTACAGATAGGCATGTAAACCGCTTATGGCTCTCGACACAAAGTGTAGATTCATAAAACCTGAATAAAAGAACTGATTGAAACCCTCATATCTATCCCGGTCAAAAATCTGGTGTCTGCAGTGGGCAGAACCAGAAAGCAGTTCCCAACAGAAGCTCCCTTGACTAGGCTTCTTCCTGTCTGGGTTTGCTTAGTCACCCTGACACCATGGTTTTGTACATCTCTGGTTCCTTCTGGCTGACCCTGAGGGACGGTGGCCAAACTGCTGATACTTTTCCTACTGCCATCAGGTGCTGATATACGGTCCTTCAGTTCTTGCAATGAACCATTCATGCAATAAACATTTATAAAGTATGAACCAGGTGCTGTACTAAGCCCTGGAGGCTTAGAGGTGGTATTTAATGAGCACTTACTAAGACAGTCACTGTGTTAATAACATTGCTTAAATTATCTAACTTGCAGCCCTACGTAGTAGGTACTGTTATTACCCTATTTCATAGATGAGGAAGCTCAGAGGTGAATAAGACAATGTCCATGGCTTCAAGAGGGAAGACGGACATTTGCCCTCCACCCTTCTGAGCCATGGGAACATAGTGTATAGGTGACCTGAGCTGCTGTCCCTAACCCTCTGTATTAGCTATCTAGTGCTGCATAACAATATCACCACCCAATGAGCAGCTTCAAACGACACCCATTTATTTTCTCACATCTGTGGAATCGGGGTCTGGGCACAGCGTAGCTGGATCGATCATCTGCTTCCAGGTCTCTCGCGAGGCTGCGGTCGGGCCAACAGCCAGGGCTGGGTTCTCATCTGAAGACTTCCAAGCTCCTGTAGTTGTTGACAGCATTCAGCTCCTTGTGGCCTGTCACACTGAAGGCCTCAGGGTCTTGCCGGCTGTCAGCTATTAGCTGCCTGCAATTCCCTGCCAGTTGCCCTCTCCGTAGGGAAGCTCGTAGCAGGCAGCCTGCTTCCTCAAAGCCGGCCAAGGAGAGGCACTCCTAGCAACAGGGGCATTCTAGTCTATGTAACAATCTAGAAGGGACATCCTATCACCTTTGCTGACTTATATTAGCTAAAATGAAGTCACAGGTCTGGCCACACTGTGGGTGGAAGGGGCTTACAGAAAGATGTGAACACAGGAACCGCTGTGGCGTCTTCCCGCCTTTTGTTCTTCCTCATCTGCCCAGATTAGCGGCCCCTCCTATCTGCCTCCAGAGCTGCCACAGGTGGCTGTGCCTTCACCTGACTGCAGTGTGAAAGGCACCCTACCCCCCTCCAGGGTTGTGCAGTGCACGCCTTGCATGACGATACGCAGAAGCCCTGCCGCTTCCATGAAATTATGTTTCTTTTTTACTCCGTGGGTGATCTGTTTATTTTTCTCTCGCTTGACTCTACTAAAAGCTTCTTGATCCGAGACTAAACCTTTTATTTTTATGTCCCCAGTATAGCAAGTGCCAAACCAGTGTTTGTCAAATCAATGGAAGAAAGATGGCAGCAAAACCAGCTCACGTGGGGGAGCCAGGAGGAGGCATGGGGAAGACTTCACAGAGAAGTCACATGTGTCCTCTTCCCCATCACTCAGCTAGAACTGGACACTGAACTTTTCAAAAGAGGCTTCACGGACAACTTCCAACGAGATGTAATAAAAACGCTGGTTTAACTGTGCTTTGATTTCCGACCGAGTCATGTCCATGGAGATGAAAACAAAAACACCCTGCTGATTCAACCCAATAAAAACCAGCGTTCTTGTTCTCTTACTACGGTAGTGGAAGGTGGCAAGTGGGGTGTTTCTTATTTTTCTAGAACTGGCAAGTAGAGGCCAGAGAAGAGAAAGAGTGCTAAGCTTTCTGCGGTCCAGGTCAAGACAGCATCCAGCGCTGGGGAACACCTGTCTGCGGGGCTTGCTGAGTGATGCCAGCTTGGCAATGTGAGCCCCAGGCTCCTCCCACCACCTTGCTTCCTCCACCTTGCTGTCCTCTACAAGTCCCCGGAGCAGCCCAAGAACTTTCAAGTGAATATAAGATAGAAGTGGATAGGGGCGCCTGGGTGGCTCAGTCGGTTAAGCGTCCGACTTCGGCTCAGGTCATGATTTCACGGTCCGTGAGTTCAAGCCCCGAGTCAGGCTCTGTGCTGATGGCTCAGAGCCTGGAGCCTGTTTCAGATTCTGTGTCTCCCTCTCTCTCTGAGCCTCCCCCGTTCATGCTCTGTCTCTCTCTGTCTCAAAAATAAATAAACGTTAAAAAAAAAAAAGTGGACAGAACTAAGGATAGTCTTAAAACTGGTTATACATTTAAGACCATTATCAAGTCCCCTTTCATTTTCTTCATACAAAATCATTTCTGTTTCTTTATGGTTTCCACGTTACAGGCCTTCAGTCACCCACTGTGATTCTTCAGACTACCGATAAAGCGAAGACCAACACCCTGTATTTCGGTTCATGACAGCACGTGCTCAGGGCCATACCTCTCGGACCTGACCAAAGGCCCAACGTGGAAGCAGATGGAAATGTTAGGACCACCAGCCACACGTAAGGAAACCAATGATACATGCAGCAATGAGGGGGTGTTTAAGTACATTAAGTACTACACCCAGAAATGGCTACCATTTCAACATGATCATTCTAGAGTTTTCTCTGCAGGGACAGAGTTGGTTCCTCAAATCAAACTAATAAAGAAAGAGAACATCGAATGCTTGCCTGAACGCCACACTCACTGCACTGTCTTGGGGAGGAGAGGCAGGGATGAGTGGTGCCGAGCTTTGAGGGAACTCACGTTATCTGTTCAGTCACTAGAGGCCTTTGGACCTGATGTTCCTCCGCGTGTCAAGGAACACTTTGAGTCAGAACAAAGGCACCCACCAGCGAAGTTCACGGCCTTCTGCTGTTCCCACCAGAGCACAGATCACCTTCACACTGTCCAGACACTGATTCACTCCTGATGGCTGCCTCCCGTGGCCCTGTTCCTGAAGGATGACACAGTTAGAAAGTTTCTTTTATGTTGCTTCTATTAAATGTGAGCTTTTTGGTGCCCTCGAGTGGTTCTGAGGCAGTAAAAACTATTCAGAGGTTAACATTGTTTTTAAAAATTAATATTCAATTTATTAAGGTTACAGATTAAAAAAACTAATTTTTCCTGAAGCTTTTAAGTTCTGCATCAAATCTGACTGTTCTCTGTATAGTATATATAGCCTGTCATATATATTTAAACTATGTTAAAGGCCTTTGAATAATATGTGATCCTATTTCTAAGCTAACGCCTTCAAGCATTTTAAATTGTATTTATAAATCAATGCATTCTATTTTTTTATTACTTCAATGTTTTGATTGAACTAATATAACTTTCTGAGTGCTCAAATAACACAGAACACTAATAAGTCAAACTTACAAGGAGGGCTAACCTTAATTTCTTTTTTTTTTAATTAAAAAAAATTTTTTTTAATGTTTATTTATTTTTGAGAGACAGAGAGACAGAGCATGAGCGGGGGAGAGGCAGAGAGAGAGAGGGAGACACAGAATCAGAAGCAGGCTCCAGGCTCTGAGCTGTCAGCACAGAGCCGACGCGGGGCTCGAACTCACAAACCGCGAGATCTTGACCTGAGCCGAAGCCGGACGCTTAACCAACTGAGCCACCCAGGCGCCCCCTTAATTTCTTTTATTTCAATACTGTATGTATAAACTTAGTAAAAGTATAACTTAAAAATCTAAAGCAATTATTCATATGTTATAGAGTTTAAGTTCTCTTCATTTTAATAGTAGGTCAAATTTTCTTAAACATTACGGGCACATGATATACCAAATGTATGCTTCTCCCTCACACAAAATATTTACAATGTGTTGACTTCCTTAAACACACCCATACTTACATCTAAACCAGCCTGGAGTTGAGTGATACTTAAGCATTTTACCGGTTCCCTAGGGCTGCCGTGACAAATTACTACAAACTGGGTGGCTTAAAACAACAGAAGCTTATTCTCCCTCAATCTGGAGGCTGAAAGTCTGAAATCAAGGTGTCAGCAGGGCCTTGCTGCCTCTTGAGGCCTGAAAGGAGAATCCCTCCCTGGCCCTTCCACATTGGGTGGCTCCAGGCATTGTCTTCCTTGGCTTATGGAAGCCAAGCCACTCCAACCTCTGCTTCTAGCCTCACATGACCTTCTCTGTGTGTCTTCTCTTCTATCTCTCATTAGGACATTCATCACTGGATTTAGGGCCCACTGGGGGAAGGTCTTCTTTCAAGATCTTTAATTTTATTACATCTGCAAAGATCTTTTTTTCCAAAGAAGGGAACATAGATAGGTTCCAGGGATTTGGATGTGGACACATTTGGGGGGGGGGGGGAACCATTCAACCCATTCTATACACAAAGAGGCTGCCATTCCAGTGGATCCTCAGAACACCCAGAGGTGGTAACTGAGTGTCTCTCTGGGAACAGCACTACTGGAACAGAGTAGTTCTATTTAAAGCAAGGTTACAAGTGCCTTTCAGCCGAGCTCATCTCATCATTCGCAGTCCTGCGTTCACATTCTGTGTTACTGGATTTCTTTACCTTCTCCCAGAATTCTGCACTAACCCTCCTCCCACCCAGACTACACACTTTAGTTGATTACGTTTTGCATTTATTGTCTCTTAACATATATAAATATATTGTCAGGTTATCTCTGAAGACATTTATACTTGGTAGAATCCTGGATTCTTTTCATATCCTTCCAATCTGTTAGAATCATCAGTATCAAGGGTTATTAAAACAGTATCCAAATGAGTCTTGTGTCTGTCTTATGGCTCTGTCTGGCTAGTTGGTCATACTTCTCAGATCTTTCCACTGCCAGTTTCAAACAATAGGTTAGGGATTCTCTTAGGACTTGGAACAAACTGTTGAAAAATGAATCTCAAAGAACCAATTCGACATTAGGTCTTTACTGAAAGGAGGTGGCCTTGTAGAGTGGTAAAGAAACTCTTCTATGTGTGAGCTGGGTGGCTTGGGAAAACTCCTTAGTCCTTTTGAGCCGGTGCACCCCTGATATAAAATGGAGGTAACATCATTCCAAGTTACTTCACTGGGCTGTGAGTGCTAAAAGAGATGATGCGTGTAGAGTATTTCTCACAGGGCCCAGTTTATAACAAACACACCAAAAGTGTTAGTGATTGGAATACTAGAACTTGTGTGTCTGATAACTATTCAGAAGAGTGTTTCCATGTTCCCTTAGGGACTATTTGAGCACAAATTTGATATCTGGTATTGATAGAAATACTCCTTAAAAGGAGGTTCCTTCCTGTGTATTATATATTCATTCATTTTTATTTATATCCAAATAATTGTTGAGCACTTACTATTTGCCAGGCAGTGTTCTAAGTGCTTGGGATGATGACTGAACAAGACAGGCAATAACTCCTGTTTCATGGAGCTTAAGTTCTAGTGGGGGGAACCTTACGGAGCAAGGAAAGGGGTCAGGGCAGTGCCAGGAGTGGGGTAGGTTGAAAACTGGTTAGGGTGGTCAGGGAGGATCTCATGAAGAAGGAGACATTGGAGTAAAGATTTGAAGGAGATGAGGGTGTAAGCTATACGCAGAAATGCTGCGAGGCAGCATTTCAGGCAGAGGAAGCAACAATGCAAAGGCCCTGAGGTGGGAGCATCGCTGACATGTTCAAGGACAAGCAAGACAACAGTGTAACTGGAGTGCTGTGAGTGAGCCAGGGAGTGGAAGGGGAAAAGATAGAAAGGTGACAGGACTAGATAATGAAGGTCACTGGCATCACTTTAATAAGGCAGGAGGCCATTGCCAGGCCAAGAGCAGAGGGATAATGTGATTTGACCTGAATTTTGAAAGGATCACTCTGGCTACAGTGTGAATAGATAGTAAGAGGGGAAAGGGGGGGGGAGCAGGGAGACTAATCAGCGGGTCTGTAGGAATCCAGACAAAAGACCAGGACATAGTACTGGGGGTGGTAAGAAGTGGTCAGATTTTGCTTTTATGCTGAAAAGCGCTATTTGTTGATATATTAGGTGTGGGTGGTGAGGAACAGAGAGGTGACAGAAGACGCTAAGATTTTTGACCTGAGCAACCCGAAGGACTGAGATGGGGAGGGCTATGCGTAGAGCAAGCTTGGGGTCGGAAGAAATGACTACTACACATTGAAGGGGTATTTTCTATATGAGTTTAGAGCTGGAGAGAGACAGAGACAGAGACAGAGGTCCTGGGTATAGATATATATTTGGGAGTTGCCAGTATATAGATGGTTACTCAGAGCCATGTAGCTTGATGATATGACCAAGGGTGAAGGGAGAAGGAAAAGAGAGCTGGACCAGCGGTGGACCCTGCCATGATTAAGATGCCAGGGAGAAAAGTGAAAGCAGCAAAAGAGACGGAGAAGGGGCAATCAAGAGAACATGCTGCCTTGGAAGCGAAGGAGCCGTGTCCTGCACGGTGCTCCAGTTTGTATTCGATGCTGGGAATGTCCTTCGTGTGATGACAGTGAGCCCCTTAGCAGTCTAGGTTACATCTGCTGCCGCTCTCCCAGTTTCCCCTGACTCTTCCTCTCTAGCTAAACATCTTTTGCCTTTCTGCGTAGACTTCCACAGGGGAATCAAATGGATTTTAAAAATTAAAAAATAGTAAAGGAAACAAAAATCAAGAAATACACCTCAGGATAGTAATGATAATTTTTGTAAAGTGTGCCTATAACTCATTTACATAAGCTACACAAAATATACACATCACATGCAAATGCCCTCGCGTTCATTGGTTCTTAGGAAAATCCTGTTGATTCCATGGCAGTAATGGATTTCGTACCGTACCCTGCCAGCTGTACAAAGGCAACCCAAATGGCACTTTGAATAGTCATAACTCTGGTCATACGTTTTGGACAGTGATGGCAACCCCTTCCTTGTCCCATGATTATCTAGTGGAAGAGCCTTAGTCACTAGTGTAAGCTGTTTTTGAACTCAGGGTCCATCGTATTTCCCTTGACATCTTTCTCAATACCCAGAACGTTGTCTGGCTCACACTAGATACTCTACAAAAGTTTGCTCAGAGAATGAATGAATCAAGTGCTTGCTGTACCGATGAACAACTTGAACCAAATGGACTTTTTTGGTCAGCAACTGAAACGCAGACAAGCACAGCAATTACATGTAGAAGTTGCCTTTTTTGGTGAGTGTATGGCATATTTTTTATTGGATCATTGATATTTCTTTTTTTTTCCCCTATAACATAAAAAAAACCCCTCAAAAGTGTAGCCTTTCTACCCCAGGACAGGGAAGACACTTGCCACCTTATTTGAACCACATGTAGCTCCAAGAAGAATACTAGGCAGAAAGGGGGTAGCTTCTGCTTTTTAATTAGCAGTATTGTTGAGGACAGATGCTATTCTATTTTTCATCTCTCTCTCTCTCTCTTGCTACCATTTCATGAATTATGATTTTCCATATTCTCAAAGTAAAAAAAAAAATCGCTGACAGAAGGCAAGCAAACCAATGTCATCAGTGAATATACCACACAAGTGTATATGAGAAGCTATATCACTGGCCAAAGGGGCATAAAACCGAGTTAGTCTGCAAACCAATCAAAAGGATCATTTCCATGAGCAGCTGCCTTATTAGATGCATAATCAACAGTCTACCCAGGGCGTCTTTCCATGGGAGAAGCCGGGGAGATAAAGATTCATTTTGTCAGCGTGTTCTAGTTTTTCATATGATTCTTTGCTGTCTCCAGAAGTTTTTTTCAGCCCTCAAACAGACAGCTATAAAATTGATTGGCTTGAAAGCCAAATAAAATAAAACACAGTAGCCTACTTTATCATTTACTACTAGCTATTTATTATGAGCAGTGCTGTGTTGGGATATCGACCCTGAGATTAAAGCTAGAGAAATATAGATTCTGAGATTCTGCGGACACATAAAGCTCCCCAGCCATGGTGACAGATGATAATGAGATTATACTCAGAGGCCATCTTTTATCTCAATGGAGCCCAACAGCTATCATTTTTTAAAAATAATGAATTGTACAAACAATGCAGGGAACATTTGCTTAGCAATTCTGCGATGCAGCTTCCTTGGGTCCCAAGTACATTGGCAGCCTGCCCAGCTGTCTGGCCACGGAGGACAGACACTCCCCCAACTCATTTATCTGTTGGTTGGTGGAATCATTTGTTCTCTTATTTACTTCAACCCACCCGCCGCAGGAGGCGTTGTCTCCCTGAATATCTCTTGTATTCATCATGTTCTTTCTTGCCTTCGGGTCTTTTTTCTCAGAGTGTCCCTCCAGCTGGGAAGCCCTCTTGCACATCCAAAATCAAAACGCTCCTACTACTTGAACACACAGCTTAAGTCTCACATCTTTCACAAAATCTTGAGCAACAACTTGGGAGCAAATTGGTCCAGATCCAAATCCTGGCTCTTACTGCTTATTAGCAGGGGAGCTGAGGGCAACTCACATCACCTGTCTGAGCTTCAGCTCATTTACTATAAAGCAGAGGCTAAAATTCTTAACTCCAAGATTCTTATCTAATTCGTATCTTTTTCAGGACCAAGCGTGTGAAGCGCACAGCACAATTTCTACCCCATTGTAGCCACTCACTGTTAGTTCCCCCTCTTGGGCTCCTTTTCTCAGTTAAGTTTTTAGCCCACACTTAAATAATTAGACACTGAATTTTTCACAGCAGGATGTACTGGATCTCAGGTTCTTCTGTGAACCTTCCCATTACCTTTTTGCTTTAACCCATGGTTCTGAACCCTGGCTGCACAGGGCAATCACTTCACATACACGCCATGGTTGGGTCCAAGCCCCAGAGATTCTGATTTAATTGGTTGGGATGAAGCCCAGACACTGCTTGACAGACAGTTCAGCTCTCTGCAGCTGAGCCGAAAGACAGGCCAAAGGGAAATACATGAACTCTCTGAATGGTCTTAAATCTGGGCTCACTAGCGTCAGTAGGTGGGCTTGGTCTGGCGGTCCTACTGTGCTCCCTGGTCCACTCACTGTCCCACTCCCCTCAACAGGGACGTCTCACTTCCTCTTCTCCGCTCAACCCCCCTCAACGCCTCTTACCTTATCATTGCCCTCTGCTAAGGATCTGAAGCATTCACTGATTAGATAGGAGGAAAACCGTGAACGCACCCCATCAGCACATGTCCCAACTCCTTGCATGCATACCCTGCTTTCTCTCCTCTTACTGTGAATGGAATGTCCCTGTCGCTGCGAAAGACCAGATCCTCCACTTAGATCCCGGAGCTCATTCCTTCCAGCAATCATCACCACAACGCTCCCGAATCATTACGGATTTCCTCTCTACTGGATCATCCCCACCTGCAACTACACGCTGTAATAATTCCCATCTTAAAATAAGTTCCCCCACCACTGCCCATGTCCCTCCAGGGACTGTCCCGCTTTGCTGGTCCCTTTTTAGGAAAAGAGCAACAATTTGAAACTAGCTAGTCCTCACTTGTCTCCAGTGCTTTCTTCTCAGGCTCCCTTGGACTCCCTTCAGGCAGGCTTTCATCCCCCCCACTGCACTGAAACACCTCTGTCAAGGTGACCAAAACCTCCAAGGCCAAAACCTCACGTTGTAGCATCTGACACGACTGATGACTCTGGTCTTCACTGTCACTTCGCTCTCTTCCTACATGACTGGCTGCTCCTTCTGTCTTCTTAACAGACTCTTCATTTCTCTGAAATGAACATTGCAAATCCCTAAGAGTCAGTTCTCAGACCTTTTATTAGCTTTATCCACACTCACTGTCTATGCGATTTAGTTTAACCCCATACATCTAAGTACCATTCATATACCGGTGACTCCAAGATTACCATCTCCAGCCTGGACTGGTTTGTTTCTCCAGCTGCCTTCCCAACACCTCCACCTGGTTTTGTCTTGGCATCATCCAATGTCACTCTACAACTGAATTCCTGATTCCCACCTATCCCCATATCTTCTGTTCCTACCAACTTCTCCATCTCAGTAAAAACAAATTCTACTTTTGGAGGCTGTGGGTAGGTCTACACCTCGTGCCCCAGACCCCTTGCCTGAACGCTTTGCTGGGTGGTAGCTGGGGGGTCGGTCGGCGTTGGTTGAAAATCACCTGCGACTTTGGCTGCTGGGATACTCACCTCACTGCCCACTAGTCACCGTGAAGAACGTGAAACCCAGGCCTCAACACTCGCCACTCTGCGTGTGCGTGTGTTTGGCCGCTGACCCCCAACCTGTGTTCTGCCTGTAGGACTCGTATGTGGACCCTGAGGCCACGTGGCCAGGACTGACTGGGAGGGAAGGGAGTTCTGCTCCCAACTTTCAATAAAACTGTTGTCTAAAAAGAAATAAAATGGGGCACCTGGGTGGCTCAGTCGGTTAAACATCCAAATTCGTCTCAGGTCATGATTTTGTGGTTTGCAGGTTTGAGCCCACATCAGGCTCTGTGCTGACAGCCTGGAGCCTGGAGCCTGCTTGGGATTGTGCGTCTCCCTCTGTCTTTGCCCTTCCCCCACTCACGCTCTGTCTCTGCCTCTCTCAAAAATAAATAAACATTAAAAAAATTTTTTTAAAGAAATTCTACTCTTGTAGTGTTCAGACCCAAACGCTAGAAGTCTCTTTAAGATGCATCTCTTGTTACCATATCCAGTCCATCGGCAAATCACCATCATACATGTTTTTCAATATTAGATAAACCAAACTGATAATTTAAAATGTGTTAATTTATTGGGGCGCCTGGATGACTCAGTTGGTTGAGTGTCCCAGTCTTGATTTCAGCTCAGGTCATGATTCTAGGGTCCAGATCGAGCCCTGCCTCAGGCTCTGTGCTGACTGAGTGTGGAGCCTGACTGAGATTCTCTCCCTCTCCCTTTGCTCCTCTCCCCCACTCACTCGTGCACACGCTGTCTCCTCTCTAAAAAAGAAAAAAGAATGTTAAATAGCATTGCATACATAACAATAAATACACATACACAGTGCCAGGCACTATGTTAAATATTTGACATATAACTTCTTTCATCTCCATAACAAGCCTATGATGGATGCAATTGCCCAAAGAGAATCTTGGCCTAAAGTCACGTAGCTTGTAGCAAGTGAAAAAGCTGAGATATGTAGGCAATAGGATTCCAGAATCCATGCACTTGACCACAATGCTTTACATTTACTATTTAAAATGTTTAGAACTTTCCAGTGTTGTAAATGTTGTTTTGACCACCTTTGTGCACAAAGCCTTTTCTTAATTTAGAACCATTCTTTAGCATGCATTCTCAGAAGCTGAATTGCTCAAAGAGCATAAACATTCTTAAGCCCTAAAATGGCTAACCCATTATTAATTAACATTGGCTCTTTGATTCTGAAGTCATATACAGTTATTAAGCAATGTTTTCAGAATAGAGAAGAAAAGCTGAGGAAGAACTTTAAATAGCTAAGTTGGATCCTTGAGTTGGTCACTGTGTATCTTACACACTCATTCAATCTTGTGGTCTTCAGTTTCCCCTCATTTGTAAAATCAAGATAATCCCTAGGTTAACCTTTCTCACAAAGATGCCTGTACCGGGCCCTTATTTCTGTCAAAAGAAGAGAATTCGGTGTTACTTTCCACCAGGCAAACCACAGACTCTGAAGCAGATCTAGGACTGCTCTAGTCCAGAAAGGGGTTGATCTCTTGCCATCGGTTCGGACACTGAGTTCTGACTTTGAAATGACCTCACAAATCTGAGTCTTACACCTACTTTGGCCTGTTTCAAGATCCTCTTCTAGTCACACCATCTGGACCTGCAGGAGAGATTAAATAGAGCTATCTTTGTTGTGTTTGTATATCAACTCTGACACCAATATTTTCTATCTCATGTTCTCAACTTTGATAGCATAGGTTTGGATAATGAAGAGCCAATAATAGGTGAACTCTGATTTTATGGTTTTTTTTTTGGGGGGGGGGTCTCATTCCCATTCAGCCTTCAGAAGATCCATAAGATCTTACAGGAACCTGTAAATTATATGTACCAACACTTCATGTTTTAGTGAATTTTCACCTCTTAGTCCAGAACTAACTATATTATTATCTTCTACCCTTAATCAACAAAAAACAAAGGACCCATATTGTAGAAAGGGGGAATTCTCAGAAGCTAAGAAGCCCCCTCTCCTTCCTTTTTCCTGGATTGGCAGTTTGCAAATCTTTTTCTGACTGAAAATCTCATCTATCTCCCCTGAATGTGAAAGGTTGGAAGCCTGGGAACTATACTTCCCAGAATACAAAGCCAGCCAATACCCTAATCTAGATTCTGCCAGTGCCAGAAGTTTATGAGAGATGAGGAAGGCAGAAGCGAAGCTGAAGCCATATTCTTCCTCTAGCAGCAGCAGTAGATTTTGCAGTGGCCTCTGTGTGTCACAAATTACCTGCCTCAGGGGGCATGTCCAAAAGTTTGAGCCCCCCATGTGTGGCAGCAATTCCCAGAAAGTTAGCTACCGACCTGAGAGCCAGTTATGGGCTTGGCTTCCCTTACCTTTTCTCCTCTAGCCCTTCCAACTGTTTTATAAGTACCTAACTGCCTATTTTAAATACCTTCCTGTTATAAGTACCTAGAATGGTTTCTGGTTTCCTAACCGAAGGCTGACTGATAGGTCCCATCTCCCAATTTATATAAACCTGTGATCAGGCATTCACCTAAGAGAAACACAAGTCTAATTTAGATTACCAGTACCAGATCCCTAACCCACAAGCGGTAAACCGATTTTAACCCCAAAAGTAGCCCCTTTATGTGATTTCCTTTTCTTCCCCCAGGTCTTGGGCAATTCTACAAGAATTATACAACAAGGGCCTCTGGGTGGCTCAGTCGGTTAAGCGTCCGACTCTTGGTTTCACTCAGGTCACAATCTCACGGTTCGTGACTTCCAGCCCCGCATTGGGTTCCACACTGACAGTGTGGAGCCTGCCTCGGATTCTCTCTCTCCCTCAATCTCTCTCTCTCTGCCCCTCCTCTGTGCTCTGTCTCTCAAAATAAATAAACTTGAAAAAAATTTTAAAAGAATTATACAACAGAGTCAAGACCTTAAAAATATAACATCAACATTACCAATGTTTCCAAGTGATACTTTGAGGATGGCTACATCCATTCATGTCTCTCTTTAGCATTTTCAGCTCCCTTTCACTTGATTTCTCTTGGATTATTTGCATATATGTTTATGATTTTAATTCTTTTTTTCTAAAGTTTATTTATTTTGAGAGAGAGAGAAAGAATGTGAGCAGGGGAGGGGCAGAGAGAGAGGGAAAGAATCCCAAACAGGCTCCACACTGTCAGCACAGAGCCTGATGGGGGGCCTGAACTTGTGAACCAAGAGATCATGACCAGAGCTGAAATCGAGAGTTGGACACTTATACACACACAATGGAATATTATTCAACCACAAAAAAGGAAATCCTGCCTTTTGCAACATGGATGAACCTTGGGAGCATTAGGTTAAGTAACATAAGTCAGGCAGAGAAAGACAAATACTATATGACCTCACTTATATGTAGAATCTAAAAATGCTGAATTCATGGAAACCGAGAGTAGAATAGTGGTTCCCTGGGGCAGGAGGTGGGGGAAATGAAGAGATATTGGTCTAAAATTACACATGTCAGATGAGTAAGTTCTAGGGATCTAGCATACAATAGGAACGGTGACTATAGTTTACTATATTGTTGGGGCACTTGGGTGGCTCAGTTAAGCATCTGACTCTTGACTTTGGCTCAGATTATGATCTCACTTGATTGTGAGATCAAGCCCTGTGTCGGGCTCTGCACTGACAGCATGGAGCCTGATTGGATTCCCTCTCTCTCTCTCTCTCTCTCTGCACCTCACCCACTTGCACTCTCTCTCAAAACAAACATGCAAAAAATACTATATTGTATATTTGAAAGTTGCTGAAAGTTGATCTTCAATACTCTCACCACATTTACAAAAAAAGTAACTGTGAGGTGATAGACGTGTTAACTCACCTTATTGTAGTAATCATTTCACTATAAATACGTTTATCAAATAAAAAAAATAGTCGGACACTTAACCGACTGAGCCACTCAGGCACCCCTGATTTTGTTAATTCTTTTAAGGGTAGGACTTTTTGTTCCCTAGCATCTAGGAAATGTTCGAAGATGTTGGTTAAGTGTAAAAATAAATGTTTCTATTTGCCTTGGAGTAAACACCAGCTCACACATTTCACATTTAAGTTTCACTTTAGCACACATAAGCAGGCCATCAGGTCTCTAAGGTTCTCCATTTTGGTGAGCAGTTTTATTCCAGAAATCCTTTCCCCCCATATTAATAGATTTACAATTACACATTTCACACCTACCTTAATCTCATAGATTTTAGATGGTCTCTCTAGGTGACTCTTACGTACACTAAAGCTTGAGAACCATTGTAATAAATGAAAGCACAGTTCCTTCTCTTTGAAATACCCACACCAGGAGTGAAATTCAAAGAATCCAAAGACTTAGGGTCTTTCCATGATTCACATCTGGGAGGTGATGTATAGAATAATAGAATTTTGGAGCTAAACATGTCCCTATGGATCATTAAGCCCCTCATTTGGTAAATTGGCAATCCTATATAGAGTTTCATTGACCATTTAGGGTAGAGCAGAAATTAGAACCCAGGTATCCTGAATTTCAATCTAGCGCTTTCTTTAAGATGGCTGTCATGTACATTTGCACGGGTGGTGAACTGAAGAACTCTGTGCCAACCATACTGTGGACATGCATATACATTAGTACAGTTTCCTGATAGTAGTAAAGTTCTAACAAAATTAGGGTATCAGATGCTTTTCCAACAGATGCGAGTATCGTGAGGAAGGGATAGCAGTTTTCCCTACTTTTTTCAATATAACCGTATACTAATATAGAATGTACAGGCTCTAATCTCAGTAACAAATACAACACAGATGGTTTATGCAAATTTGAATTGTGCAAACTTGAAGTTGCTGATATAGAAAATTTTTATAAAGTTTGGCTGTACAAAATTGCAACTCTCTAAAAAGCTGGCAAGAACTGCATATCCCAAGACTGGCTGACCCCAGTGAATCGCAAACTGTGCTCATGGATTGGCATGCAAAGGCACTGCCTTGTATACAGTGACCCACATTCTTACCGATGTTCCCTGGAACCTCCACGTGTGATTTTGGTGACCATTATGCAATTGCTTGCACTATTAAACCTTTAGCTCAGAAGTAATCTATGATAAAACACTCTGAACTCGTAATCATTGCCATTAATAGTTTGCCATCTGTTAATTTAGGAGCAAGCACACTCTAAAAAGCACTGGTGAGGATGCTGTAAAAATAAAATACAGCATTAGGGCCCCCAAAAACCCAACCCCCACAGCAACAGCATCTCCCATTCTAACACTATTCTGTGAAAACTGGTCTTAAATTATGAGTGTTTTACATTAAGTGATGCGTTCAGGAGAGCATCACTCACACGAAATAAAATTTTCCTCACTTAAAAAAATTTTCAGGTCAAGTGATTTTAACCCCTATGCCTATGCCTGAAAGACAGTGTGTAAAATTGGAAGGAGCCCTAGGGGTTTCCAATTTAATATCACATTTAGTGGTCCACCAATGGGATATAATTCTTTGACAAGCATCCCAGAAGTCAGATCTGTGTTTTCGAGTTTTAAATTCTTTTTAGTTCACCGTGAGATGGATCATCATGTAGAATAACACCTTGGTTATTTTTATTCCAGGTTCTAACAGGGCTTGAGATTTTCGTTAAGTCACGTTCACGGTGTCTTCACAGGCTTAACATCATTATGGTTATTCAATCAATTAAAAGAGGGCCAAGCATTCTTCTCCCCCACCCTGAATGATTGAAGAATTAATGGGCTAATAAGCACAAAATACTTTCGACCTTGTGAAATTAGTCTACAGACTTGGGGCATGACATGCCCTATAGCGTGTGGGGTGGCATCAGAAGAACACAGCTGTACCACCTGCCTCCATGTCTCCCTTACCCCCCACTACCTGATGCTGATACAATTGACCTCGCCTCATCCTGGATCCTGAGTCATCCGATCACAGGCTGTGCACACGATCAGTATGCCTGGTAAAACAGGGGCAGCAAAATTTCTAAATTTTGATTGTTAGTGTTTATTAAAAGCATCAAAGGGCTGATTGTGAGGGCAATTAGAGCTCTGTTAGAGGTTTACATTTATTCTGTGGTTCAGTATTGTTTGTCTTTGGAATTACACAAATGGAGGCCATAATCATCTCAGTGCTTAGGGCGTCTAAAGATCACATTATGGCCCCAAGTCTACCACTCACTTCAAAAAATATTTCACCAAAAAATTTCACCAATTTATTTCCCAAAATGCTCTCTTTCCAAGCAGGCAGGCTTCACAAAGAACCAAATCCTCTCACCAACACAGAGATATGTGAACACCTTGGGCAGTGCTACAAATCTAAGGAAATTGAATCCTGTTTGGCTAGGGAGGAACCCAAGTTTTGAGTCAAGGGTTGGTCTGAAAAGGTCTAGGTCGAACTTTTAGAACCATCATCTCAATGACTTGCAGGTAAGCTTGGGGTCCTAGGCTTGAGGGGAAAAGCGTTCGTTCTTCGTTTTTTTCTCCAACTAAGAGATGCACTTGCCATGCTCTAGGGGAGCCCTGTGACCCTTGCCACTTGTCAATTCCAAATATACATGACCTCTCTACTCTTGAGCCATCACTGAGATATGAGTGTGCACATAAAAACAAAAGCTGTATATTTCCATCACGAATTTCCCACACTTGGATCCCCTCCAGACACTATTCTGAACACTACATTCTGCTGCAGGGTACTAAAAACAGTGCTTTCCTCAAAATGAAACCTTTAAAGATCCCTTAGTAGCTGTTCAGGGACTGGGATTCAATTTCAATCCTCCACCCTTTGGCCAGCTGTAGATTCGAGATGCTTACATAAAACATTGAGAGTATGTACTTCATGGCAAATTTGATTTTTCTTCTGCAATAGAAATGTGTGTTATAGTTACCACAGACTATATTTTTACTTAGAAAATACAAAGCAATAATGCACCTCAACAAGAGAGAACAAATTCTTTATTTAATTTTATAGGTGTTCTTGATATAAGCTTCAGATATACTCCACTTACTACATGGAGTTTGTGACATCTACACCTCAAATCATAATACTCTATTTTAGGCCATTATATCTAAAAGCATGACTTTTCAAATCCTTTTATTACAAGTAGTTCTTGCACATAAATGTTACATCACAATAGCAAAAAAAATGTAAACTTCTTTTGCAAACTACATAAATATTATAATATCTGCCTTGAAGTTATTCTTATTTTAAAATCAGAATATATTCTAAATGCTTTATATAAAAAACTTTGGTCAGTAGCCCGTGTGTCTGAAGCTTTTTATTTTTCTTACTGACTTGCCTTTCATGTTGCTTACGTATTTGAAGGCGAAAATTTTAAAAGAGAACTCAGATCAAAATTCAGTCCATATGTAAGACAAGTACCAGAAATATGTCAATAACTGTAAGCAAAATATGAAATGTGAAAATTATTCCATATACTAAAATCCGACAAGCCACCAGTGGTATGGAGTTAACTGAAAATAAGGACTCAAGTCAAGCTCATACATGGTCCTATATGAAAGGAATTCAGGCCCACTTATCAATATACCTTTTACTTTGCTGTATGTCTGTTTGCAAATGAATCACCTCTTTGTCTTTTCTTTTAGAGCACAACAGGTCATTTCTACAGCTATAGTTCTAGACTGAAAAGTCTAGATGGCCAGTGAATTTATTTCACTACCACTGTCCTTGAGGTCTTTAACTACAAATTGAAATGTATAAACACACAGATGTGTATACACACCCATGCACACTTCGGCGATCACATCAAGGCCTTTTTTCCTGCTCTAAGAGAAGTTTCTAACATTTACCCTTTTTTTTTGTTTCTAAGTAAATCTTCTTCCTCAGAATGTTCTTTCATTTAAAAATCAAGTCTAATCTGGAGCCCTTACTGATTTGTTTTTCTGAGATTCCTATTGAACACCTAGCTACTGGCCACGGTTTCTTTGAGGAAACAAATATAGCTGAAGCATTTAAAAAATTTTAAATGCATGCAGAGAGAACTACATAGTCTTTCCAAGCAGCTATAGCAAGTGGCTCAAGTAACATCGTTATTTATCTTGGTCTAAGCCCTTGAACAACATCCTTTTAAAGCACAAAGAGAATGGCTACAAGATGGCGGCAGGGCCCAGAATGGTCCTCTGAGTGGTTCACAGGACATCACTCAGGAATCTGCTGTGCTGTCTTCCCTCTTTTGTGCATTTTCTCTAAACGCGCTGTGTCCCCTCTTTACTGCTCATGCTTTTAAACTATGTAAAGTGATTTTTAAAAAATCTGCCAGTGATTAATTTAGACCTCAAATAACACTGTAGGTGGGTGTTGTCAGAGGCAGGCAGCCATTCTTAACAGCTCCTCTCCCAGAGGCCTGGGTGGGCACAGGGACACCCACAGCTTAGGAACTGCTCTTGTTGCAGACCGTGCCTTGACTGATACTGTCTTCCTTATACTGGCTGCTCGTGTCGCTCCTGCTGAGGATGGTGGAGGGGATGCGGGAGGGGCGTCTCTCCGGGTTCCTCTCCTGAGAGAAGCAGCAGATCATCTTCTTCATGGTGCTGTACATGTCCTCGTCTTTGTAGGAGTAGATGATGGGGTTCATGACCGAGTTGAGCAGCGCCAGCAGCAGGAACCACCTTTTCACGTGCTGCACGCCACACTGCGTGCAGTTCAGGCCATCCAGCAGCAGAACCACCAGGCCCGGGGTCCAGCACACGACGAAGGCCCCTGCAGTGACAGAAAAGGAAGCCGGGCTGCTTATTTAGATTTCTTCTCACCCGGCCTTCAGTCAGCGGCATCAAGGGACCTTAAGGATTTGTTTTGACAACTGCAAAGCAAACTTCCACCCTTCCTCTGAGCACTTGAGACCTGGGCTCGTTAGAGGCGAACAGCTGGGCACGTCCTTGCCTATTAACCACGTTCTCTTTCAACTCCTTATCGGCTTACCCGGGGCTCCTAATTAGGGGCTCACATTTACCTCCCTCCTGCTAAGCACCACTCGTGCCTTCTCTCCGTCAGTTCTCTGAACCACACTAGAAGGCTGCTGCAGTCATGACACACACTTTGCAGAGGAGAAAACGAGGCCGAGTTCCAGGAGTCTGTGTGGGGAGGCCTCACACCTCTGCTGTTCGCTAGATCAGATGTTCTGGGGCGCCTGGGTGGCTCAGTAGGAGAAGTATCCGACTTCGGCTCAGGTCACGATCTCGCCACTCGTGAGTTCGAGCCCTGCGTCGGGCTCTATGCTGACAGCTCAGAGCCTGGAGCCTGCTTCGGATTCTGTGTCTACCCCTCAATCTGCTTCTCCCCCACTCACGTGCTCTCTCAAAAATAAATAAACATTAGGAATTTAAATCAGATGTTCTGAATGTTTTCCTGACAATAAGACACACTGCATCTGTGGCATTCTCCTGGTCTCTTAAGTCACCTGTTCACAAATTGTATTCTTTATAAAACTATGTTGACAGTTAGAAAGCACTGTCTGCTTTTTGATATATTCATAGGCCACCTACTTAATACTCTGCTCTGGATTAGGTTTTTGTTCTTGTTGTCAGAAAGAAATCTGTTTCATGATGACATAGAAATGTGCTTGCAGCCAATTTATTTAGCACAATTTTAGCACCAAGTGCACACGAAGGGTAATCTCTTCTGAGTCGCCAGATATCTGATCACACTTAGCTTACCACTAAGCTTTCTGACATGTTTTTCCTAAAATATGAGACTTAGGTTCAAAATTCCCTTAGTTGCCATAACCTCAGATAACAGTGACAGCTCACATTTATACAATGCTTACTATGAGTGAGGCGCTGGTGTAAATGCTTTTCCTCTATTAATTCACAGAACCACACTGTGAGGTAGACCCTATTATCATCCCCAGGAAACTGAGGCACAAGAGAAGTAACCAGCTCGCCATCAGACAGCTTATAAGTAAGTAGGTCACCATCAAACATCTAATTTTGAACCTTGGCAGTTATTCTCCATATGGTTTCTTTTCCCCGAAGTCCTTATCATTTCTAAATGTTCTTGCTTATCCATTCAATAAACATTCATTGTGAGCTAACAATGTGCCAGGAACTGTACTAGGCACTGAATGAGGCAAGGACTATGCATCCGGGAGCTAAAGTGCTACTGAGGAGACAGAATAAACAAGCAAGTCTGTAATCATATCACCAACTAGTTATTCCTACTGGTTAGAATTAGTCCTAGACTGTATCCCTCTTGTCACTTTATCTTCATTCTGAGAGATACAATAGGCAAGTCAAGAGTTGTAAAAAGGCCGGGTGAGGCTGTGAAATGCCATGAACTTTGGGGTCAGACAGGTGTGCCCAGCTCCTCACTTTATGAACTCCATGAATGAGGCAAATCACTGTGCTTCTCTGGGCCATTCCCTCGTGTACAAAAGAAGGATAACACTCCTGACTGTGTGGGTGGTTGTGAGGGGTCAGAAGTAATGGAAAGTGGTTCCCAACATGGAGTTGGGTTCGCCAAGTAGTGATTATCATCAGATGCTTTGTCAAAGACATCTGCCATATTAGATGTTTAGGAGTTATCAGGAGGGTTTAAGTCCCCATTTCCTAATTCCAGCTCACCAAGGCTTCCCTTTTCATTCCCTCCTGTATCATTTTTGGTCTGGCTGACATATGTGAATAAAGACCTTGGAGATAAGAGATCAGATAATGGCTCCTAACATTCACTTACTGTACGACTCTGGGAGACCCATGTCATCTGGCTGGGGTTCGGTTTCCTAAGCCATAAATTGAGGACTGTAGGCAAGTTTTGGGTTTTTCAAATTTAGGGCCAGGACATCTTCGTGGGCATGCAATCAATTTAATGGATTTGGGCAAGTTTGGGGATTTTTAAATGAAAGAATGGAATGGAACAGCTCAGAGTGTAGGTACAGACCAAGGGAAGTTCTGTTTCATGCAATGTTTCAGTTTTACATACTATGTTTTCTGTGTGTATTGCTTATGAAGTAAACTATATTATTTCTGACTGCTGGGCTTTGTCAGAAAGTTTGAAAAATGTTAGTGTAGATAATCTTTAAGGCCCCATCCAGCTCCAACGGTCTCTATTTCCCATAACGGTAACATTTTTTGTTCTCTGCTATTCCCAAGAGAGCATTACTATGTTGTCAAAGGACAAGAACTAAAAAAACCAGACATCAAAAGCTGTAGCTGCCAATTTTGAGGTGAAGACTCCTTTCTGTGTGAAATTGCATGATTCCAAAGAAATCCCGGTAGGAGGGTTCCAAGGTCCTTGCGTTAATGGGAAAGAGGGAAAAATATTGATTAACTTTATGCTTTGTTAAATATGCATGTCAAAATTTAATAGAGTATATAACTTCCAAACCAATGGAAGGCGAAGAATGGAACCAAAGGAAAGGAAAAAAAAAAAAAAAGATCTCAATTAAAAAAAAAGGGGGGGGGGAGTGGATACAGTCAAACATAGTAAAGTAGGACAAATAAAGAATAAAAGAAGATACTGGAAATGAATCTAAAACACTGATAATCAAATTCAATGTTAATTGTGGTATTGTTTTTTTTTAAAAAACAGGCGAACCTAAACAATTTGATGTCGAATATTACATCCATATGTGGTAAAACCAAAAGGGAAAGCAAGACGATTAACATGAAATTTAGGATACGGTTATTTCTATAGGAGAGAGGGTCACTGGGGTACGACACATAGGCCACCCTAAAGATCTTGGTAACGTTCTATTACACTGGGTGGCAAGTACACAGGTATTCTTTACGTTTTTTGTTTTTTTTATTCTTTTAAGTGTTATTCTTTGTACTGTAGATATATCTTATATAATTTTGTCTGAATGATATATTTCACACAAACACATACACATGACAAAAAAGGATAAAAGTAAATTGCCAACATCTTTTCCTAAAAACTGTTTTTTTACATTTTTTCCCTAATGTTTATTTATTTTTTTTTTTTAATTTTTTTTTTCAACGTTTATTTATTTTTTGGGACAGAGAGAGACAGAGCATGAACGGGGGAGGGGCAGAGAGAGAGGGAGACACAGAATCGGAAACAGGCTCCAGGCTCTGAGCCATCAGCCCAGAGCCTGACGCAGGGCTCGAACTCACGGACCGTGAGATCGTGACCTGGCTGAAGTCGGACGCTTAACCGACTGCGCCACCCAGGCGCCCCCCCTAATGTTTATTTTTGAGAGAGAGACAGAGAGAGAGAGAATGAGCACAAGAGGGGCAGAGAGAGGGAGACACGAAATTAGAAACAGGCTCCAGGCTCTGAGCTGTCACAGCACAGAGCCTGATGTGGGGTTCGAACCAACCAGCCGTGAGATCATGAAACTAGCTGAGGTAGGACGTTTACCACTAAGCCACCCAGATACCCTTGAAAACAGTTTTTAAAATGGGATTTTTTTTTTTCAACGTTTATTTATTTTTGGGACAGAGAGAGACAGAGCATGAACGGGGGAGGGGCAGAGAGAGAGGGAGACACAGAATCCGAAACAGGCTCCAGGCTCTGAGCCATCAGCCCAGAGCCTGACGCGGGGCTCGAACTCACGGACTGCGAGATCGTGACCTGGCTGAAGTCGGACGCTTAACCGACTGCGCCACCCAGGCGCCCCAGGGATTTTTTTTTTTTTAAATCACAAAAGTTTTTTGTTTTTTTCCCCCAGCATGAAACTCTGGTTTAGATTAGTCAGGGGACCTGAAGACTCTAAATAAATCTCCAAAGTGATGCCTTGTTTGTCATAATGCAGTGATTCATACATATTCTCCCTTTGTATTGAATTGCATAAAATAATTCATTCAATCAACACTTGCCAAACCTATCATTGAGCAATGAATATAAGAATTTTATATGAATTAACCATTTACTCTTCATGACAACCCTATTAGTATTATTAACACTATCTAAAAATACCAATGCTACTCTCATTTTAAACCCAAGGAAACTGGAGCATAGCGAAGCAAGGTAAAATGTTCAAAGCCACACTGCTCATAAATGGAAGAGCCAGGATTTAAACCCAGGCATCCTGGTACCAGAGCCTGTGCTCCTGTCCACATGCTAGGCTGTTCAGCAATGGACACAGAATCTTATTACTAGAGTGATGGGGAAGGCAGAAGGGTAGTTTTAGCCTGTGAAGCTTCATTTATGGTATGTCATGTCTGACTGTGAAGCTGCATATGTCATGATTAAGTCATTCTTTGGTTTGCTAGCATAAAGATTTCCTGGCGGGCGGGCAGGCAGGCGGGCAGGCAGGCAGGGAGGAAGGGAGGAAGGAAGGAAGGCAGAGAGGAAGAGAGGGAGGGAGAAAGGAAGGAAGGGAGGATGGAGGAAAGGATGGAAGGAAGGGAGAGAGGGAAGAAGGGAGGAAGGAAAGTAGGGAAGAAGGGAGGGAGGGAAGAAAGAAGGAATGGAGGAAGGGACGGGAGGAAAGAAGGGAGAAAGAATTCCAACAAAAATATAGGCTGGCCGCAGGAGTAAGAAGAAACAAAAATCTGCTGACCTTTTCTTTATACTGTTTCCAAGAACAACAGAACGCAAGCCTTCTTTGCCGGAGCAGCCGAAACGCCCTGAGCTGCCAGAGAACCCGTGCTTCGGCATGCCGTCTGAGGTGATGGCTGCACACAGGGCAATAAGCCTGGGAAACACGCCGCTTCCTGACTCCTCCACTCGGCAGCCAAGTTCTCCCACCAAACACATCTCAGGGTAGATGCACGGTTTACCTAGCAGTTTGTTCTTTGGCGGGGGAGGCGGTTAATGTAGGTCGACAGCTAGTTATGAGGCCCCCAAAACAATTTAAAAGGAGAAGAACATGTTGGGAATGGTTTTGGCCTTGGGAATCTGTCATCTTGGAGAATTCCTACAGAATGAAGGAGATGTCAAAAACAAACAGATGGGCAACTGGCCTATTCCTTAAAAAGGGGACAGATGATGGACCCTGGGAAATATAGATCAGTCAGTCCCCTATCAAATTCCAAAAAGTTTTGGAAGAAAAAGCTAACGCAAATGTTTTTTGAGTATTTAAACTCAATGCTCAGACCATGCCAGCTGGGAATCAGAGTTTTCAAAGAGAGGTCAGGACAAGTCCTAAACATTTTTTTTTTTTTAAATCAGGCATTAACAAATAGAAATGGATCCAAGGTGCCTATTTGGGAACCAGTAGAAAGAAAATCAAGTATGTTCCCCCTGGAGAAGAAAAGGCTTAGGAAAGACATGATGTGCTAACCGCCTCAAAAGCCTGAAAGACCATCATGTAGAAAAAGAAAGTGCAGGGGCGCCTGGGTGGCTCAGTCGGTTAAGCGTCCGACTTTGGCTCAGGTCACAATCTCGCGGTTTGTGGGTTCGAGCCCCGCGTCGGGCTCTGGGCTAACAGCGCAGAGCCTGGAGTCTGCTTCAGATTCTGTGTCTCCCTCTCTCTCTCTACCCCTCCCCAGCTTGCACTCTGTCTCTCTCTCTCTCTCTCTCTCAAAAGTAAATAAAACATTTAAAAAGAAAAGAAAAAGAAAGTGCAGACTTATCCTGCGCCATGGCAAAAGGTCACCCTGAAACAGAGGGAAAAGTACAAAGGGGCAAAATTTGGATGCAATAGTTTTTTCTAAGTAATGAAGCTATTTAGCAGGGGAACCGGTTCTTCAGTGAGCAGAGAGCCTTCCCTCAGCTGACTACCTCCTTTGCCTAGACCATCCTGAGATATACAAAGGGAAGGGATTTTTCCTAATTGAGAGAGATGGTTAAGTGGCTTCTGAACTCTTTTCCAAGTAGAAAATTGCCACATTCTACGAGACTAGGAATTTCAACCTCTCATAAAATTCAAACAAATTTGACTTGTTTCCTGGACACAATGATCAGACAGTATGGCTAAAAACTATGGAGATGAGTACTTTGAGTTAACTGTTCCCAAACCCGACTGGTCATCCAAATTACCAGGGCAGGTTTTTGATAATGCAGATTCCCTGGTCCCACATCAGACCCAACAGTCAGAACGTCGGGGGTGGGATGTGGAAATCTGTAGGACTCAAAAGTTCCCTGGGGGGTAATTGTGCACAGCCGGTTTTGCAAACCATTTCTCTATGCTGACTCAAAGAGTTTAATCAAGCCGACCCCGTGAGCAAAACTGTAGACTTCACAGATACATAGCAAAAAGTAACTAAAAAGAGAGGGGGGGGGCAGATTTCTTTAAAATAAGCAAATAAGCACCTCTACACATGAATATCTTCAGCTTCCACTTGGAAAAATGTTTGAGCACATCCTATACGTAAATAAACGTGCAAACACTAGCAGCAAAGCTGGATTGCAGGCAAGGCGTGCACAGTCCTCCTCTGGCCTCTATGGGCCCTCTGGTTTGCCCTGCCGGGAATGCCTTCCTGCCTCCTAATCCACGGTCTACTTTTCTTTCTAAGCTTAGCTCAATTTCTGCCTCCTCCATGGACCTCCGCCTTCATCCAGCCCGCAGTGATCCTTCCTTCTTCTCAGCTCCCGTGGCATTTTCACCGACAACATCCACGTGGCACCGAGCTCACTGCCTGCCTCATTCACTCTAACATTTCCCAAGAGCTCTGGGCCAGGCAGTGTGCTCAAGGCTTTACACACACCGGTCATTTAACACTCTCAGCCCTGTGAGGTTGCCACTCTTACCGTTATCCCAAGCTTACGTATGGTGATTTGAAGTTCAGAGTGGCTCAAGAATTTGTCCTGGGTCCAGAAGCCAACAAATACAAGAGTCATAATTTGAACCCGGGGCGAACTCCCTCATGCAAACCCCTGGGCACTGGGCTATCCTGGAGGTAGTTTGTTTTTTTTTTTTTTTTTTTTTTAACGTTTATTTATTTTTGAGACAGAGAGAGACAGAGCATGAATGGGGGAGGGTCAGAGAGAGGGAGACACAGAATCTGAAACAGGCTCCAGGCTCTGAGCTGTCAGCACAGAGCCCGATGCCGGGCTTGAACCCACGGACGGCGAGATCATGACCTGAGCCGAAGTCTGGCCGCTTAACCGACTGAGCCACCTAGGCGCCCCTGGAGGTAGTTTTTAATACACACGCCCTCTTTCTCAGGCCTGTTGTAAGCTCTCTAAGCATGTGGATCTGCCTCATCACAGTCTGTATTCTCAGGACTAAGTATGAAGCCCCACACTCAGCAGAGAGGAGTCAGTTGAAGGTGACTGAAATTTAGTAAGAGCCCTCCCAGGGCCAGGTACTGCACGAGCTGTTAACATCTGCTGTTGTGAATGGTTGTACAGTCCCGGCCTTCACAGGCTGACAGGCAGGGAACCTGGATGCTATGTGTGATGATTTTGACTGTTGTCACGGAAAGTCTCAGGCGAAGTGGCAGCCAGTTGAGCTGGGTGTTGAAGGTCAAGACCAGCAGTGCAGAGGTGAGAACAGCATGATGCATTGGGAGAGTTCCAAATAGTTCAGAATGGTTTTAACCCAGAGCTGTGACTGAGGAAGTATGGGTAAAGTCTGACAGATGACACAGGCCAGACCCATGTTGCCGATTCACTGTCATCTTCATAACACACCCCCCACCCCAATACATATACACACACCAGGCACCTCTGAGCAAGGGCCCTGTGGGAAACACTCAGGAGTTGCGATTTATTGTAAAGATCAGACCCCATAAGCCTTTGCCCTCAGGTGTCCATTGTAGTAATGAACTAATTTCTCTCCCAAGTGCCTAGAATGGTATGAGTCATATATCATCCTTGGGAAGATTAGAAATATCTCTACTTTCTGTGGTCCATAAAGGAATCCCATTGAGAAAGCTTAGATCAGAGGTTTTTCAGACTCCATTGCAACTCATTAGCGAGCTGTGAAATCAACTTAGTGGGCTGTAACCAGCAATTTTCTAAAAGATGAAATGGCACAGAACAGAAAACATCAGAGTGCAGCAAGTATAGTAAGGGTATGTTTCATGAAACTTGTTTCAGTTACACACAAAAATGTGTGTGTGAACTGGGCCATAATATAGAATGCACACTATTTCTTATTGTGGGTCCTGATTTAAAAAAAAAAAAAAAAAAAAGGAAAACCCACTTCTATAGATCAGTGGTTTTTTTTCAAGTCAGACTTCCCAAAGGAAACCTCTTGTCAAAGTTCAAAATCCAAACTCCTCTGACTCAAGACAGAGATGGGCAGCAGGGGGTGAGAAGGAGTTGAGTAAAGCCCTTCACAGCAGAACCCATGCACCTCTTCACACTACGACCCCCACTCCACACATGTACACACACTGAGGCACCCCTGGGAGTCCCACTGACTGCTGTTTGAAAACGACTGCTGCGGAATGGTAGTTCCTTTAAGGTTTTTGATCAGGAGCACGGATACGTCTTAAATTTTAGAGTGAAGCTTTCAGTGCTGGGGATGGACAAGTGGAGCTCAAAGTCCGCATCTGAACCACCTGGCAGGGGTGGGGGCTCTTCAAAGTTCAGATTTCTGGGCCCTCCCCAGACCTACCAAGTGAGAAACTGATGAAAGTAAGATCTGGGCATCTTCAGGTTGAGCCGGCTCCCTGGGGAATGCTTTACTGTAACAAGCATGAGACCCACTGTTCTGGCCGGGAGACTCCCCCGAAGGCTGGCTACAATTCAGGCGAGAATGGTAAGGATGGGAAGAGCAGTGCTGGCGGAGATGGACAGAAGCAGATGGTTATAAGCAGACGGTCAGGAGGACTGGATGTGAGAACAGAGGGAGAGGAAAGAATCTGGGTGACTGGGTCATATGTGGCTCTGATAACCAGTCAGAGGGGGCAGCAGAGGGACAGGTTTAGAAGGAGACAGGGTCCGGTTTTATATGCATCTGGTGTGTGGACTACCCGTGGCTCCTCCAGCCAGAGACGTGTAGAAGGCAGTCGGCAGCTTGAGAGCTCCAAATTGAAATGTTGACTTGGGAGTCACCAGCAGTAGGTGGCAACTTTGGCCATATGTCCTTCCATTAATAAATATTTACTAAGCAATCACCTACCATGTGCCAGCTACTAAGAGTGAACATTTTCATGATGATTACATTTGCATAACAAATCTAATTTCCTTCTATTACCGAGTGACAGGTCAGTTACGTTGACAAGAAGCAATTAGGTTTTATTTTAATGAGGCACTATGTTCCTTCAGTACCTGTTTAAGAGACTCGCTAATTGTCCAATTAGACTATAAATGAGCTTTCCTCTGGTAATTAAATAAACTAGTTTCAGTGCCATACTCAAAAACCAGTATCATGAGTTCAATGTTAATTTTTAAAGTACAGTGAATCATATACTAGAATATGCAATTACAGTGCTGAAATGATATTTAATGACTGCAATTTAAGGTAATCAGAAATATCAAATTAAGGAATGTCTAACACTTAGGAAGATAGAATTACAAATGAAAATATTGGTGACAAGTGAAATAAAAGATCTTCCCAAGTCCCTAATCAATATCATGTTAGACAGTCTATAACAGCCCTCCTCTCTTCTTTGGAAGTTTTCAAAATACCTCAAAAAACCTTCCGGTTAATACTTCACCCCCACATTACACAGGACATCGGAAGGAAGAACACCAGTCCATCTAAGAAGAAGGGTCCCTCACGGGACTATATTTAAGATAGTTCAACATTCTTGGGGTTTTCGTGACAGGATGTGCAGAAGACAAAGACTTCAAGTTGCATGAAACCTGTTCTTCAGGACTCATAGTTTTTTCTATTCCGCTAGTCACGCTTGTAGCCATATTTTCCTCTGTTTAAAAATTCACACGTGCAGGGGCTCAGTCGGTTAAGCATCTGACTTTGGCTCAGGTCATGATCTCATGGTTTGTGAGTTTGTGCCCCTCGTCGGGCTCTGTGCTGACAACTCAGAGCCTGGAGCCTGCTTTGGATTCTGTGTCTCCCTGTCTCTCTCTCTGCCCCTCCCCTGCTGGTGCTCTGTCTCTGTCTCTCTCCCTCTCTTTCTCAAAAATAAACAGACATTGAAAATTAAAAAAAAAAAATCACACATGCAATTAAAAAAAAATCCTGACATGTGAGCGGCACACAAATAAAACATCTATACCAATTAAAGCAATCACTCACACCGAATTGTTGCGCTTTGGCACATGGACTACTCATCTCATCACACAGGAGGATGTATTTTAAATATGTTCAGTCTGTTATTCTTTGTTTTCAGTCCAGGAAAAAGTGGCAGGGCACAGGCAATAATGCTAACCTAGTAAGCCACAGGGCTGTCTGATTTACTAAAATAGAAAATTACAACTCTACATAAAAGTCAGGTTGCGAACTTCATCCAAGGGAGGCCCTCCTCTTATTTGAAAAGAAATTTTAAAAGTAAAAACTTTAAGGTAAAAAGCTATTCTTGGTCAGAAGTGTTATAATGTTCAAGTCACGCATTAACAGAGTATTTAAGTGGGAATGCTCTTGTGGCATCAGGTAATTTGTTCAATGATTTCAAACTAACACTACCAGATGTGGTTTGACTCTAAATTCATATTCGTTTAGCCACAGTGTTTCAGAAATCCAATAATTCAGAAAATAGATTGTCACATATGTGAAAGGAATGAAAATATATACTTTCAGTAAACCTATTTTTACTACAGAAAGCAAGAAAACGCTAAGACTCTTCAAATAGAAGACGAGCAGTTAAGCATTCCACAAATGATTCATTTAACACTATTGTCACTTCTGCTTGGCCTTTTGACTCTAACAACTGGTTTTAGACACTTGTTTTAAATTTGTGGCCAGCTTTGGAAAACTGAAAATCTCAGTGCCCAGGGGTTACGAGATAAAATTTAAAGGAGAGACATAGCAGCTAGAACCACAGCCTAGACCTAATTCTAGTGTTTAACTCTGGGCCACAGCTGGAAATCATAAACTGAATAAGTAAGAAACACCATCTCCACCTCCAGACTCCTCTTTAAGCATAATATGTATGGACTAACAATACCTCAGAACCTCCCTAGTATATCAAGAACTCTCTAGCATCTAAGAAAAGGTGTGAGGTCAGCTGTGTGCATTGAGAGAGTGACAGCTATTTGCTTGGTATGATTTTAAAGATGGAGAGATCCCAACTAGTCTGTCCAAGGATCTGAAATTCTTGCTGGAGTCATTCCTTCAGATTAGAAAGGTCTCTGTTGCACCCTACCTAAAAATGTTAACATTATTAAGCTACAGGCATAGAATATTTTATCACACAAACTGTCATTAGCACGGAGCGGGGTTCTGAGAGGACGTTAAAGGAGTATCTTTGATGGGGTTGAACATTTTCAAAACGAGGGTTGAACATTTTCTAAAGTATGGGACACTGCATAAAAAAGTTGACTTGCGTAGAATATGAGATTCTGGATGAAATACCAGATGGCACAAAATACCATTCTGAATTCAGAGGAAGGGAACAGGAATTAGTAGGAGCAGCACTTGACTTAGAGAAAGTTGGACCTGGAAGAGCAACAGCATGTTATAGCTTAGGACTTACAACGTCATGACGCAAGAGCCGTCACCCTCCTTCCTATGCCCCTGGCTGCCATCATGAATCCACCACAATACCTGCTTCTGAATCCACATATGGCCTCCAATCCTTCCTTCACAGCACAGCTCTAAGCTGCCTCTAGCAATCAGATGGAATTTGCCTTTGGGAGGAAACCCACTTAACCATCCTGTTATAGTAAAAAGAGGATAGGCTGGAGATTAAGCAGACACTGAGTTGACTACAGGCGAATCCATTCACCTTCCTGGGCCTCCTACCAGTTTCTGAGCTATGGAATGATACTGATTTGACAGGATTTTTGTGAAAATGTCATGAGATCATGCATGGAGTGTCCAACACAGAAACTCCCCAGAAAATGGTAGTTCTGATTACTCAGAGTTGCTTATTTCCCCTGCTGTGCTTCCTAAGGCAATTCATAAACACAATCCGGTAGAACACTTCAGTCGCTGTTGTGCACGCGCATGCATGCGTACTCACACACACACACACACACGATTTATGATGCTCGGTCCTATTCGCATCTGGCTGCCCTGCTAGCCCGATCCTCAAGATCCCTTTTGTGTCTTATTCAACTTGGGATACCCAGTGCTTAGCCAAGCACCATATATACAGTACTTACCAAAAGCTCGCTACATGGAGTAAGGGATCTCAATCCGAATCCAGACCCTAGAGTATGCTTCTTAAAAGGTCGTTATGTTTCTCTGCTCCCAATTTCTTTACCTGTATACTAATGGAATTGGACTAGAATGACCTGCAAGGTTCCTTTTGGCCCTCACATTTGATTGTCTGAGTTGCACGCAGAGCTTCCTTCAGTCATGGCCAATGTGTAGTCCCAAGTAACTGAACAGAAAAGCCAATACGGATGCTCTCTACGGTGCCAAGTGAGAGAGAGAATTTTATGGTAAATCTAAGGTGCATGTTACATGATTCCAGCAGAAACTGGTGTCTAGGTGGGGACGCCCAGAATGCTCTCAGATACCAATGTTTATTCAATTAATGTATGGTGAGCACTTAAGTGTCATGCGCTATGTTAATCACTAAGCTAGCACTATGCTAATCACTGGGAATAGCAAGACAAAGGAGACAGAGGAGTAACTGATTACCAAGCAGGGTGTGCACAAGATACTGTAAGAGCATACTGCCTGAGGGTCTTCACAAGAGTTGAAGTTGACCCTGTTCTCTACAGGGTCACCATGGACTGAGTTTTTAAAGTGACAGAGATGTTAAGGATACCCTATGGCAGTGTAGCTATTATTACCTTGTTTTCAACATAAACAATATTTTTGATATATTAAAAACAATCTTGTTGAAACACTGAAAGAGTTGACAATAATATTGATATAAACAATAACAGTACTGAAAATAATACTACCAATGTAGAAGATGTTCATTATGTATTGTTGAATTTACAAAAAAAAAAGTTACAAAACACTATGGGTATAGTAGGAATTCATTCTGATTAAAAAGAAGTTAAGCATGCATTGTGTATGAACATGTGTGCACTTAGAAAAGACCACAAAATATACAGTATTTCCGAATACCCTAGCGAAGATAATCTCCAGGCAGCATGAGCCAAGTGCTATTTACCTTCTTCCTTATATCTTTCATTATCGTCTTTATTTCTTCACTAGGAGCATATCTTTTGTTATAAAAAGCTCTCACTAAAGCTATTTTTGTTTCTATTTTGGGTACAAATATATCTACACGCACTAGATTTCTACTGCGAGAAATGCCATCAGACTGATCCTATGTAGCTGAAAAACAAGAAGGTCAAGACTGCCTCTCCTAACAAATCTCTTTTTTTTTTTTCAACGTTTATTTATTTTTGGGACAGAGAGAGACAGAGCATGAACAGGGGAGGGGCAGAGAGAGAGGGAGACACAGAATCGGAAACAGGCTCCAGGCTCTGAGCCATCAGCCCAGAGCCTGACGCGGGGCTCGAACTCACGGACCTCGAGATCGTGACCTGGCTGAAGTCGGACGCTTAACCGACTGCGCCACCCAGGCGCCCCCTAACAAATCTCTTAATAGGAGTTTCACTCCATGTTACCTTCAGATAGTTTGCTCAATAGAAAAAAGCACAGTAAGAGTCTGAGAAAATCATGAAATGGTAAAACCATGTCATAAACCTTGAAGGAGAACCAATAAAAGTCAATTCTGTAAAACGTGAGGTTTATTATCGCAGTGTTAATTAAAAAACATTTTCCACTAGTTTTACATTAATCGCAAGAGGAACAGGTAAAGAAAGGAGGACGTACTATACTCACTGAGCCAAAAGGTCCCAAATGATCACTTCTCCTCCCCACAAGAGCATGTGTGTGTGTATATATATATAACATATACATATGTATGTGTGTGTGTTTGTGTGTGTGTGTGTGTGTGTATCATCCAACAAAAATTTATTGAGCCCCAAGAGGAGCCAATGTTAGTGCTAATTACCCAGGACACAGAAGTAAACAAGATGGACACGAACTCTTTCCCTGGTCCTGACTTCACCAGCTCCTTCTCATTGTTTAGTTCTCAGCTCCAAGCATGCCCTTTGGAGAGGTCTTCCTTTGTGACAAATAAAGTCGTGCCCAGTCCAGCCATTCCCTAAAATATTGGTTTCCTTGTATCACTCTCTGCATTGATCTTTATTTGTTGGCTGGTTGACTGACGGATTTACTAACTGCCCATCACCCCAACTGGAAAGTAAGCATGAAAGTGGGGCCTTTGCCCACTGAATTCATCTGCAGGCACATTCCATGTATACAGCACTTTCTAGTTCCTTTATGGAGGTTCTGATTCTAAGTCTGGAGTGGGGCCCAAAGACCTGAATGTTTAACAAATACTCCAAGAGTCTCTCCTACTCAGGGCAAATGTGCAAAGTGCCAGATTCTATACAAACCCAAGTCTTAATTTTCATCCACTAATCCAAACATTTGATGACCATCCACTAAGAGAATGGCTTCTTAGGGATCCTTCTGTTGGAAAGGAAAAGTCTTTAATTCTGATAGACTCTGTAGAGTCATGTGAAATGTAATTTGGTAATACCGAATGGGATAGACCTATAGGAAATTATGAAAAACCATTACCAGTCAGGCCTCTATTCAAGAAAAAATATTTGGTAAAGTACAACCTAATAACGTATTATAATGGATCAACTGTGCCATCAGAGAAAGAAAAAAAAAATATTTGGAAACATATTCCTAGTCAGCATTGAGCAAATCTGCAAAGTTTGATAGAAGGAATACGAGGAAATGGGTGGCTTATGTATACAGCAAAGTAAAGTAGGAGGACCTACGTAGAATATGTGCAAAAGATAACACTGGAAGGATGGAATGCAAGCCGGTGCAGCCACTGTGGAAAACGGTATGGAGGTTCCTCAAAAAACTAAAAATAGAACTACCCTACGACCGACCCAGCAATTCCACTACTAGGTATTTATCCAAGGGATACAGGTGTGCTGTTTCGAAGGGGCACATGCACCCTAATATTTATAGCAGCACTATCAACAATAGCCAAAGTATGGAAAGAGCCCAAATGTCCATCGATGGATGAATGGATAAAGAAGGTGTGGTATATATATACAATGGAGTATTACTCGGCAATCGAAAAGAATGAAATCTTGCCATTTGCAACTATGTGGATGGAACCGGAGGGTGTTATGCTAAGCGAAATTAGAGAAAGACAAATATCATATGACTTCACTCATATGAGGACTTTAAGACACAGAACAGATGCACACAAGGGAAGGAAAGCAAAAAGAATATAAAAACAGGGAAGGGAACAAAACACAAAAGACTCTTAAATTCAGAGAACAAACAGAGGGTTGCTGGAGGGGTTGTGGGGGGACGGATGGGCTAAATGGGTAAGGGGCATTAAAGGAATCTACTCCTGAAATCATTGTTACACTATATGCTAACTAACTTGGATGTAAATTAAAAAATAAATAATTTTTTTTTAATGTTGGGAAATCACTTAAAGGGAACAAAGTCACTAGTAAATGTCAAATGGAAACAGAAAAAAAAGATAACACTGAAAGGGAAGACAGACACTGTAAGAAGTACATGCAGATGACATTAAGGTATCCTGTAAGAATCTGGAAATGAGAGAAAAATACTTGGTCTTGGAATTAAGCCCTAAACCAAAGTCACCTTAAAGAGATAATATGGTCCTTGGACCTGCAACACCTTTACTGAAATCTGACTGAAGGTGGTAACATCTCAGGAGAAAGAATGTCGCCAGAGCCAGGGATGTCCAGAAGTACCTTATGCAATTCCTAGGGAGAAAAGTTCCTGGTCAAGCTGTCTCTTCTTGTGGCTGGGAGGTCTCTAATGTTCTGATTCTGTGCAAAAGGCAACCTCTGAATGTAACTGGACTTGCCAGGTATTAAGTATCTGAACCTCTTGGTAATTAAGAGAGAGGACCGACCACAAGGGGCAAGGAAGGAAGCAATCAGTAGTGACACTTATGCTTTGTTCATATTCTTGCCTCTGTCACCTTTACTGCCTGTTGACCTCCTCCTTATTCTTTCAAGTCCAGCTCATTTGTCACCTGCTCTTCACAGCTTTCGCCAGACACTCCCCACAGGCTGAGTCAGATGTTCCCCATTCCATGTTTCCATGATACTTTCCACATGCTTATTGTCAAATCAGACACCATGAATGGCTTGTCCCTCCATGGCCAGCTAGACTGAGAGCACCTGAAGGGCAGAAATGCTGCCACAATCACCTTGGATTTCCGACACCTGATTGGGACTGGATGCTTAGTAGGTGCTCAATTTTCAAGCAAGCAAGCAAGCAAGGAGAGTTGGAATGTCACAGACAGTAACCAGAGGTGACATAAGAGAAAATTAAATATTCTCTCTGCTGGGTTTTCACTTAGAATGACTCAGCCCCATGTACTGGTTTCAGACAGAACATATCTCAGGCAATCGGCCCTGATCACGTTTCTGTGCCATCAAGGTAAGCTCAAGGTTACAGCACCTCAGGAGACCCTCCTTATGAATTTACTCAATAGCCTTTTCCCAAACTGTGCAAGTTTGTTGGCTGGAATTGGTAATAAACTTTGCCAGGAGCACAACTGATATATGTGGCTTTGAATTACTCTTAAAAGCCCGTTTCACCCATATATAGTTGGTTACTTTGTAGGTAATTATTACTAGGCTTACTGCAATTTGATTTGCAGTGATGTTTCATTGATTCATTCTTGACCAGTTATACCCTTTTTACCCTTGCTAATGTGTGAAATAACTCCCAACAGTCTCCACCCAAAGCGTGAGCCTTGCCTTGCCTAAGGCCCCTCCAATTCCCGCAAAGGGGGTTAGAGGTGCATCTGTTTCTTCTGGTTATTTCTTCAAGACCCTTCCTTCACTCCTTTCCCACAATTCCATATACCTCTTACACTCTGTGTTTGAAAATAAACTAAGTTAAACCTTAAAACATAGAATGTCTTACTCCATTTACCCTGTATAATGTATGTACACAGACGTATGCGTATACATGCACACTTTAAGTACATACACTTGTTTTATGTTATATATGAATATTTAATTTAGAGTTGGTAAGATAAAAATCTTTTTTGCTGCTAAAAATTTCCTTTAGGGAAAGACTGAACATTCCAGGCCATTGGGTGGGAACAGAGTTCCCTCTTAAGACAGTGAAAATTAGACTGAACTTAGTTTATATAACTTTATCCTGGAAAGCAAGCAGCAAACTTAAATGTGAGGACCATCTGTGCTAACAATGCAGTATCACCTAACCAGTCCTCACACTCTCCTATGGACAAGGATGATGATCATGGTTCCAATCTGTGTTGCCAATCATAAATGTGCTTCCTCCCCATCTAAGAATAGTTATACAAAATGCTAATGTTCTTTTTTTTTTTTTCAGGGTAAAACAGAAAAAAAAAAAGATTTGTGTAGGGCATGGCTATAATTTTATATAGGATTTTTGAGACGCCATCTTTAATAGCTCTTCTCTTTCTTGTGTCTTCCTGTAATCATTAACACGTTTATTCATTTCAGCAGTAAGAGTTAAGCAAATAAGATGCAGTTCCTGCTCTTGAAGTGTTTGCTCTCTGGTATGGCAAAAAGGGCTCACAGATAAAAATAATTAAGGCAGTAAATGACACATAGCAAATGAATGGAATGGGGAGATAATACAGAAACTCAGAGAAGAAATCCCCACATGTTGGGGTGATTGAAGACCTGATGGAGAGAAGAGGACTCAAAGGGGTGCATCATGGAAATGCAGGAATTATTAGAGAGGAAGAACACTCTTCATTTGTCCCCCAGCCCCTGGCTAAATGCCTAGTATATAAATACACCAAACACCTTTGAGATCAGGCACCTTGGTGCTGTAAGAACAGAAAGCTGAGACAACTCCCAGTGTGCATCTCACCCAAAGGAACTGTAAGCCATGTTATCATCACAGGTACCTGGAGAGCTAAGGACTCCTTTTCTGAATTGGGATGGTTTATTATAATCTAGAACAGAGGAATCTGCGGCTCTTCTTATAGTCCACGTTTTTCCATATTTGGGTTGATCCAACTCATAGAAGTCACATAAGCCACATTATGTCATTGTTGAAAGAATCCTCTGTTTAAAAAGCTACTTTTACTATCCTAGTAATCAAATGAGATTAGTAAGTCCAAATGTGTAAACAACAATCAATAATTTATAAACTGTTAATCAGTGAAGAAGAAACATCTAAATCACATATAGATAATGAGAAAGATCGCTCAAAGTTTAGAGGACTCCTTGAATTAGACCGTCTCTTTACAAACCAAACACCCTAAATTCAATAAAGGGCAAATAAAAAAGTCCAGAATACCGTGTCACTCCAGCAATGGAACTAAAAGCATCATAATATTCAAATAACACAAATGCCATTTTTATCCCTTAGTCACCCCCAGGAAAAACATTAAATGCTTCCTCTTTCAACATACCTTTTTATTTTACTGAAACAAATGTGTTTATTATTGTGTACAATGACTACCCGGTAGTGTTACCTAATGATACACATATACTGAAGGATTTACTAGTTTGGTAAACTTGGATAATCTACTTAAACTTAAGCCTCGCTTCCTCATCTGTAAAACAGAGGCAATAAAATCCCCATCATGATGCTGGTGAGGCCCAAGTGAAAGAACGAATATAAGGCCTTTCGGTGCAGCATTAGGCACAGGGTCATTGTCATGATCATTATCTCTTATTATTGCTCTAGGAAAGACCTTTTGGGATCTAATATTTGGAAAATCCACAATGGCACTGGTCAGAGGGATAATATGAATGTGTTTTCACAGCTTGGCCTCTAGAGACAGACTTCTGGGTTCAAATCCAAGACCTACCACTTGCTTTTAGGTACCCTTGGGTACTTGTCATGAAACTTATTTAACCCACTTATACCTTAGCTCCCTTACCTGTAACAAAGATAATAAGAATACCACATCCTAGGGTTGCCCTAAGGGCCAAATGACAGATTAGACATGAAGTATACAGGTAAGTGCTTGGCACAGAGTGAGACTCGATGTGTTGGCCATCCTTGTACTGACCCTGTTCTCCAGGTTTAAAGATGGTCAAAATCGAAATCAAGAGTCTCAGAAGAGGGGCGCCTGGGTGGCGCAGTCGGTTAAGCGTCCGACTTCAGCCAGGTCACGATCTCGCGGTCCGTGAGTTCGAGCCCCGCGTCAGGCTCTGGGCTGATGGCTCGGAGCCTGGAGCCTGTTTCCGATTCTGTGTCTCCCTCTCTCTCTGCCCCTCGCCCGTTCATGCTCTGTCTCTCTCTGTCCCAAAAATAAATAAACGTTGGAAAAAAAAAATTAAAAAAAAAAAAAAAAAAAAAAAGAGTCTCAGAAGAGTGAAAAAGATACTAAGGTAGCAGAGTTACAGGAGATGTAAGAGTCCTGTTCTTCCCTAAGTAATCCCAGAGGATTTTAAAATAAAGTGAGTCTTGCGGTGCCTGGGTGGCTCAGGCAGTTGGGCATCTGACTTCGGCTCAGGTCATGATCTCATGGTCCGTGATTTCGAGCCCCATGTTGGACTCTGTGCTGTCAGCTCAGAGCCTGGAGCCTGCTTCGGATTCTGTGTCTCCCTCTCTCTCTCTGCCCCTCCCCAACTTGTGCTCTGCCTCTCTCTGTCTCTCAAAAATAAATAAATATAAAAAAAATAAAAAGATAATTCTATCACTGAAAGAAAAACACTCTATCAGTTATTAATTTAAAAACTCACTTTAGGGGTACCTGGGTGGCGCAGTCGGTTAAGTGTCCGACTTCAGCTCAGGTCATGATCTCACAGTTTGTGAGTTCAAGCCCCATGTCGGGCTCTGTGCTGACAGCTCAGAACCTGGAGCCTGCTGCGCATTCTGTGTCCCCCTCTCTCTCTGCCCCTCCCCCACTCATGCTCTGTCTCCCTCTCTCTCTCAAAAAGAAATAAACATCAAAAAAAAATTTTTTTTTAACTCACTTTATATGAACACAGCACTTCAGTTATTTAAAGAAAGACAGAAAATTCCCCTAGGCTGATTCCACATAGTCAGCAGATGTGCTTCTCTGCAGATTCTGAGCTAGGTTAGGGCCAGCAAAAAGAACCTGGGGTCCTTTCCCATTCTAGGAGAAAAACAAGGTGACATTAATTCTGATGGAGTCAACAGAAAATATGTGAAATGCCAAACTTAGGAGTTTGTCACTGTGAAACATGGCAATATGATTCATTAGTAAAGTCGCTATTACATATATATTACACACACACACCTCATATTAGTCAATTGTCATGGAAAAGGGAATACTAACAGTTGTAATCAGATATGGAAACAGGAGGGTAGTGAGGCTCTACATACCACATTTTTGCTGGGCCACAGTAAAATCAAAGGTTAGAAACTTGCATTCCTATTTGCACAAGAACTAGGATGAAAAGAATATTATTTGGAGCTAGAAGAAAAATGATTCAGAAATGGTATCCTTACAATACATGTAATTTTGTGCTATCATGTTTCTTTGTGAAATACCATCCTGGGATGGGTGAACAAGATGGCCTCTAAGGTCCCCCGTGATATAATATGATGTGATTTTGTAAAATCTCCCTAGAACACCAGAGCTCTGTAAAACACAGGTCTAATACATACTGGGGTATAAAGAGCATCAGGCCAACTCCCGGAGAAAAAAGTTGTACTCACCTCCCTCCAGGGAAGACTCTGGAGGCCAGGGGACAAGATGCGGATCCTTGGAGCAAAAGGGATCTCTGGATAAGGATCACTGTTGCCACCAAACCTGTGCCAACAGTCTGGTTATTAGCCTCTCTGCAGGAATGCTAAGAAATCTGTGCCACCCAGTGTTGACGTCAGGTCTCCCATGGATTCCTCTGTAGATCACCTTCTTTCACTGTAAATTCCACCATCTCTTGTGGTCCCATTCTCAATGATTCCAGACTCTGTGCTCATATATACAGGTTACATGATCCGAGCTACAGGTAATAGGATCGCTTTCCTCTCAGTTGTCCAGGACAGAAATTTGGGTGTCATCCCCGACTTCCCTCTCTCATAGAACACATGACAACAGTCACCAAGTACTGTCAGTTCTGCCTCATTCATGTCCCTTATTCCATTAATTTCTTTTCAAACATCCAACCCGCCTCTTAGATCACCATCATCTGTAGCTTGGATTAATATAATAACCTTCCAAATGGCCTTCCAGTCTTTACCCCCTCTAATTCATTCTCCAAAATGTGGTCAGCAATCTGAATATAATGCAAGTCTGATGAAGCCACTCCCTGCTTAAAAGTCTTCAGGACAAGTCCAAAGTACATAGCCTGACACGTAGGTCCTTCATGACCTCACCCTGACTGACTTCCCACACTCCTTGCTCCTCTGACCCTTTACTCTGCCCTCTGTGTTATTTGCAGTGCCCTGAGCTGCCCATGCTGTCTTTCATTTCTGGGTCTCTGTCCTCGCAGCTTCCTCTGCCTTTAACACGCTTCACAGATCCATAGCCCAGTTCTTCACAAAATTCCACAGCTTCCAGCACTTGGCTTACTAAAAATAGCAGCTTACATTCAATGTGAGGGGTTCTGTTCAAAACATTTTCATGCATTTAGTTATTTAATCTTCGCATCAACCTTTTGAGGTAGGTATTATCATGTTCCCCTTTTATAGAGCTTGCATGATCTCTCAAAGCTGTGTTATGTACTTCTAAGTGCTCCCCGAGCCCCCCTGGGTTTATCATAAAACTTACTATTATGTATTTCCCCAATTTTCTGTTCCACAGACTACAGGTCCTAAAGGAAAAAGACACGTCTGATTTTTAGTGGTCTCCTAGATGAAGCTCAATAAGTGTCTGCCAAACTAATAAATGATGACAATCCTCGGCAATATGGTATATGGGTTGGGAATACATTCTAGAAGCAACTTGCCTGCATTCAAATTTCAGCTCTTACAATTACTAACTGTGTGACCTTGAGTAAGTTGTTTAACTGCTCTGTCTAGAATGGGGATAATGATAACATATACTTCATATAAGAGTTAAATAAGTTAATATCTGTAGAGTGCTTCGATGAGTTCCTGGCACATGTAATCATTATATAAGTGTTTGCCATTAGTAGCATTCATGTTAATGAAGGGCCTCAAACCACTTGTAAAATGGAATGAATATCATTAGCTCAATTTTCCAGGCAAGAGGAGCTGACTAAGATCAAGTGACAATCCTCAAATATATGCTAGCTCTAAAATTAAATATCATCATCCAAAGACTTGTTACAATGCGTCAGAGACACAGAGCTGAAGGATTCCTTACAAAACCAACCAGCAGTAGGCTTTTAAAAAACAGTAATGACAACAGTACATGAGTGAGTATTCTCCTCACCAAGTCTAAAGAGAAAACGATCCAGAACTTTCAGAGCACACCACTTTATTATAGAAAGGATAAACTCCTACATGGGAGGGCCAAATCTAGAAGAAAGTTACCAGGAAATGTTTCATAAGACTAACAGGACCGTCTCAGATTTGTGAGAATGTTTAGGACCAAAGAAACTGTTTTATGGAGAAAATTCCCTGAACAAATTACTTGCTGACAGTGAAAAAAACTTGCATCCTCAGACTCTGACAGGGGATTTAGTTGTGTGCCCTTAAAAGAAAAGCCGATGTCTTTTTAAAACAAAAAATTCTAAGAAAAGATAGAACCAAAGGAATACACATCGGGACAGGATTTTGTGAAACAATTAAAGTATTGCATTCCTTGTTAGGAACATTGTCTCTGTTCCAAGATTACTGAAATGAAGGCCCCATTTGCTGAAAACAGTGGCTAGTTTTCACCAAAGGAGACACAGAAATGGAGAAAAGTTTTATTCAGAGTTGACCCTTTGCTGAGCAATCCAAAGCCTCGGTCCCCACGTCTGTAACCCATTTAAATGCTCACAGGAATTTCCTAGTGAAGAAACAGCAACCAGGACTTTTACTCTAACGTTATCCCCTAGTTCTGAGCAGCAATCCACCCTTTGGCAATGATTGGCAATGAAAATAGTAAAGTATTCACTGAAGTTCATATCTTTTCTTTCTAAATCACATGTGAAAAGTGACTTCCTAAAACTCCATTTCCCATATTTGTGACAGACATTAAATCCAACTTAAAAAACAGCAAAATCATGAACACTTTTATTTGCCTGAGAGGTTTGCAAGAACAGCCAATGGTACCTCATGACAAATGTTTGTTTTACTTATTGGTTTAATTTTTTTTTTAATTTTTTAAACGTTTTTTTAAATTTTTGAGACAGAGAGAGACAGAGCATGAACGGGGGAGGGTCAGAGAGAGACGGAGACACAGAATCTGAAACAGGCTCCAGGCTCTGAGCTGTCAGCACAGAGCCCGACACGGGGCTCGAACTCCCGGACCGCGAGATCATGACCTGAGCCGAAGTCGGCCGCTTAACCGACTGAGCCACCCAGGCACCCCGTTATTGGTTTAATTTTTAAATGTTTGAGACAACAAAACCCCATTACGACTAAAAATCTGGAGAACCCCTGGATTTCACTGAAGAGGAATTTGTCCTTTAGTGGAAAAGAAAAATAGATGAAGCCACAACAATGAGATTCTAGAAAATTTTCAATGGCTCTGTCAATCTCCAAGCTTATACCTCTACACTATGATGCCATTGGGTGTGCATGGCTTCATGCTGTGGGATTAAAATGGACACCAGTAAGCAGATTCCCTCTGTTCTGGTGACTGCTTCTGGCTGCACACCCCTCTCAATTAATCTCTTGGTCTCTCTCTATTTAAGTATCACATCCCTTGTCTCTCACTGTCTTTGTCTGCCTGTCTCTCTGTCATACACACTCACCCTCCAGCCACATGGCTCTGCAGGTGAGGCTCCTGGCATATCTGATTCTACTCTGGACCAAAATTAGTTCCTCTGAAGCACCAGATCCATAAAGGGCCGATTAAAATCCCCTTCCTAGACAGCATCTTCTGGCCAGAGGTGAATGGTCTAAAGGTTGGCATCTGATTCCAGGCTGGGGCCACTGAGTCCCTTCCTAGAAAATTTGTAAAGGCGATTAAGACAGAGACCTTGACATATATGTGGCTGCCATGTTTTGTACATTATAAACAGAAGTAGTGGCAGGGGTGGGGGTAAAGAAAAGCAGTTTGCAGAAGGAGGTGTGACTAAAATCAGCACGTAGGAGAAACTAAGATGAAAAATGAACAGACTTTCCTGGATAGCACAGGGCTTTTCAACCTCTGGTTCCAGGCTATTCCTTGGGCATGTTTATCTACACACCCTAGGGTTCTATGACCTTTTGTTCTTCTTTTTCACCTAAACGACAAGAGTTGGTTCCTGTTTTTATAATCAAAAGTATAGTTAATACACGAATGGAACTCCAAATTTAAGTACAGGGCCCCAAACTGAAAAAGATATAGTTTCTTCCAGATATGTCACAGCCACCACTATCAGATCAATCGTTTGCTGTAATTTTAGAGTCTTAGACAAAAGAAGTACAATCCACGGTCAAAAGCCAAAAAGTTCCCAGAGAGTTTAGAAACAGAAAAACAAAAAACAGAAACAAAAACATAGTGTGTGGCTACCCATGTGCTTTTAATGGTATAAATGAATTAGAAATCATTTGCCTTACATCTCCTTTAGCTTTATAAATTAGAACTCTGAAGAGATATATTAAAGAAATACACTTAAGTAGATGAGTTTTCATTTTGATAAAATGTACAACATTCATGCAGATTGTAAACCTCATCAGTCTGTTTATTCATAGCCCTCCTAAAAATTGTCATTAAAAAAAATTATCTGTTAAAGTACTTATGACTCAGCACATTTTTTTCTTTATGTAGGTAAATGAGGGTAGATTTGGGAGTTCCTTTAGAAGCAGAAGATAATAACAGTCCTATGTTTGAATTTCAAGTTCAGTATCATATTTGGCATGGATTTCAAAGTCTTCCAGGGGTGCTGTTTTGTTCACAAGGAGGTTTTTCTTGTTTGAGCCCTCTTGCATAAGACTCTTGGAGGAGAGCAAAGAAAAAAAGATTCACTACATGTTGAGACATGAAGAAATTAGTGCACAGGAAACGTAAAACACCCAAGAAGCAACACTTCAGTCTCTGTAAGCTGAACAGCAAGGCAGTTTCGTCCTTTCCTTACAAGATGAGGTCAAAAAGGGGGGACCAAGTGCTGAGGAGAATGTAAACTCCCATCTTGGGTCTTCACGCTGTGGAAATTAAGCCAAGCCTGGGTGGATGACAGGACTGAGCCCAAAGTTCAGTGCCTATGGAGGCCCTAGCCTGTAGAAAATTCTATTTTTTCTGCCCTCACATTTAAAACTGCCTTCTTTTATCATGTCCTCTCTTCCCCTCCACACAGCTACTCCTCAGTCCCCTGGCCACTGCTCTCAGCCAATGCTGGGGTCCCTGAGTGGGAAGGAAGGTGGGTGGGGATCCACCCTCAGACACAGGAGGGAGTGGACACTTCTCTCTGTGACTGCCTTCCAACTAACTTAGTTTTAAATTATGATTTTTCTCTTCAGTTGTGTTAAGACACATTTAATAGTGAGCTGGGTTCTTAGGAAGCAAAGATGTAGGAAGAAGGACCCGTCAGTCATGAGCGTGCTGGCCTAAGCTTCTGCATGCTGGAGGTGCTGTGGGCCTGGGTCATATGTTAATCAGTTTCACACAGGCGGTCTTCTTGCTAGGGAAAGAGGCTGTGAGGAGCTCCACATCTGCTAGACACTGGCAGAGACTTCGAAGGCTTTCAGGGGTTAAATTCTAGTCCACACTAACAGCACCACCCTCCTAAAGACATGTAAGCATTTCACCAGCCCATTCACTTGAACCTGGCCTTCTGCAAAGAAAGTAAGTAGCCCAGTTATCCTCTGGATGCAGATCAAAAGTCAGTGAGGCCTGAGGCCATGGAATCTGCCAAATGACTCCTCTGTCAGGGCTTCTGCTCTTGCTGTCACCAGCCCTGCCTAAGTGGAACTGTCCCCCATCATCACTGGGCTCACTGCATGTGGGTTTCAATTCAGGTGTCACGTCAGCAGAGAAACTTCTAGGACCACCCAGCCTAAAGTAGCCTACCCTTCCCCTGTCTCTGCCCTGCCACTCTTTATCCCTTCCCCTGCTTTATTTTTCATCAGAGATCTTAACACTATTTGACATTACATTCTAATTCATCTGCTTATGGTTCACCCACATGAGCATGTAAACTCATGAAGGCAGGGACTTCATCTTATTCATCTCTCTGTTCCCAGAACCTGAATGGAACCTGGCCCAAAACAGCCCTCAGTAAACACTATTTGAATGAAAGAATGAATGAATGGGAACGGAATATCTCAATTTCTAGCTTAATATATGTTCATCTCCCCGTCAGCTTTCACTTAGTCCCCTATGCTTTCTGCGCTTGGTTTCCTGACAAGGGTTGATGGATGGAGAGCTTCACCCTTTCAAATGTCTTGTGCTAAAGCAGAAATGCTTCATTTGAAGGTATATATGAATTATAAAAACCTGGTGTTGACAGAAAGCATAAGGAGAAAGACACCGCACTATGTGGGAGGGGGGTGTGGACTGAGATAATCTATTGGAGGACAATTGAGAAATATCTGACAAAATTTTAAAAGAGCCTTTTCTTGATTTACTAATTCTCGAATAATATAGTCCACAAAAACAGTATAGAGGTACCCATAAGGATGCTCACTGCAGCATTAGTTGTGAGAATGAAAAATCAGAATAGACCATAAAATAATCAATAATTTGGTATGGAGTACTATATACTCTTATACACTGGATGAAGGGAATTAGATATGTTGATACGGACATGTAAAAAAAATCCAAGATATATTGTCAAATGAAAAAAGCAAGCTGGCAAACTATTATAAATATTAACACATTTCTGTACAAAAATCATGATTATGTGTGTGAGTACACACACACACACACACACACACACACACACACACACACACTTATTTGCCAGGAAAGGGTCTATAACAAAACGACACATCAAAACTGTTAACAGTGGTTCTGGCCTTCCTGAAAGAGAGGACTGAGGGCAACTTTTACCTTCTAAATCATAAGTTTCTATAATGTGTAAATTTCAGCAACCAGCAAGGACTACTTTCATTATCACAAAAATAATAAAGGCTTTAAACACATTTAAATTCTGGAGCCAAAGCACTTTAATATTTATAAAACTATTTACATTCTGAGCTCCAGTCTGGACATTCAGATTAACATGTTCTGTCACCTCTCTAGGCTTTATTTATTCCTGAGCCATAAAACGAGGCTAGGAATTTCTGTCCTGCCTGCTGCTTGGGGTTATTGGGCAGCTAAATCAAATTCACAGGGTGAGTTTTGAGAACATTTTGAAATTACCAAGTCACTTCAAGCAGCCGCTATGTATATTATTGTTGAAGCTCCTTGTTAGCATTGTTTTTCATTTACTCCTAAGAATACACTCTAGGAGGGATTTGTGGTAGGACTTTTACAGGTAAGGAAATGGGTGGAAAGAAATGAAATTTCTCCCTCGGACAGCAGAATTAGAATCCTATGCCACCTTTAAACCTTCACTCTATCCCAGGAATTACCCAGACAGGAGATAGAGGAAAGGGCTCTGCAAACCATGATCCCTCCCATATGAAAGGCACCGGAACAGTCAGGAGCAGGAACAGGCACCCCTGGAAACTACAAAATGAAATAAAACTGCCGTGAAAAAAACTGTTATGCTCCTTATCCTGCAAATGTGTTGGTCCAAGGCCAATTAATCCCTTTAATTATGCTCCAGTAAATGCTTTTATATACCCCCAGCCATAATAGTTTAGGAAAACCTCTTCAGAATAAATAGTCAAGATTTTTAAAAAGAAGAAGAGAAAATGTAGGCTTTGCTAAAACAAACATGCCTTCGCTTGGAGGAAAAATGAGGCTTTTAGAAAAAAGCAGGGATAGTGACTTTACCAAACTACAGAAAAGGCTACTTCATTCACTGGGAAGTTTCTAAAAGTTTGCTTGTTATGGCCATGCTACCATTATATACAAACAAGCAGGCAGGACAACATATTCTACCAGTGCCATGCAGCCTTGGGTCTAAAAGTTATTTATTATCCTTGCCAAGGCTTCAAATAAGAGGGCTCATTTCTAAATAAGGTGGGTGGGACCCAATTTCCTCAGCCTCAAGCAAGCAAATTAAAAAAAAATTTTTTTAATGTTCATTTATTTTTGAGAGAGAGACAGAGTGCAAGCAGGGAGGGGCAGAGAGAGAGAGGGAGACACAGAATCTGAAGCAGTTTCCAGGTTCTGAGCTGTCAGCACAGAGCCTGACGCGGGGCTCGAACTCAGGAACCATGAGATCATGACCTGAGCCGAAGTCATATGCTCAACCAACTGAGCCACCCGGGAGCCCCTTGGCAAGTAAATTTTAGTTCATCATCACAAAGTTCTATCAATTCCCCAGCACTAGCATGCATCTAGTAATATAATAAACGAATTCAAGATAGTAGGTTCACTGATCATCAAAGATTGTCAAAAAACATTCCCAGATAAATGTTCCTGTTTAAAAAAAAAAAAAAAAAGGCATTTTAAAGACGTTTCAGCTACATAACTGAACACCAGACTACTGATTACATTCTAGGTATTATTTTTTAAATAATAGTAATTCTTCTCTCTTCCTTGGAAACATCTAGAGGTTTCACAGCAATAAAGACTTCTTTGCTTATCACTTGAGTCCTACTATGTGCAATGCCTTGTGCAATATAAACACAAATGAGTTGCAGCCGTCCCTGCTCTAAAATGAGTCGCCTAACACAGAGAATTAAGGTTAGAAAAGCTATGCCTTGTCTGCCCTTCTCTGAAAGTTCCAGTCTTTAATTAGAGAATCTCAAAACATAATATGAACCCCGTGCAATCTTTCTTTTCAAGATACTGCCGCAACAGATTCCTGTGCCCAATTCCGACACTGATATTGAAGATGTGTCGCTGGAGCTAGTAAACCTTGTCATCAGGTTAATGTTAGAAGCCCTGTCTCCCCTCTCGTTTATAGCTACTTTTCTCTTCCTTCCTTCCTTCCTTCCTTCCTTTTCCTTCCTTCCTTTTCCCTTTCTCTCTCTCTTCCTTGTTCCCCACTCCTTTCTTCCTTCCTTCCTTCCTCCCTCCTCCCTCTCCTTTCCTCCTTCTTTCCTTCCCTTTCCTTTTCTTTCTCCTTTACTCGCTCCCCCTTTCTTCCTTCCTTCTTTCCTCCCCCTCCTCCCCCTCTCCCCCTCCCCCCTCCCTCTCCTTTCCTTCCTCCCTCCCTCCCTCCTTCCTTTCTTCCTCCCTCCCCCCCTTCCTTCCTTTCTTTCATGATTTTCTCACATGAAGCACCCTCTAAAACATTTTTGGGCAAGATTTCATTCCATGCTTCCTCAGGAGTGCAATAATATTGGAAGCACAGTTTGCAGGTCATTCTGGGAGGTCAGTGAGAAGTCTCCTGGTGTTAATAGCTTGAGTAATATTGTTTTCTCCTTCAGACCACACCAGTAAATTGTTTTCATTACCCACAAAGGGATTGTTTGTGTCAGAGCAAATGAGATCTGATACAAATTCAAACTGGCTAATTTCAACCTAACAAAATAGCTTATTCCTAATAACTAAGAGAACAAGACAATGATAAAAAATTTGTTTTTTCTTTATGATATAGAGGCAGGAGAGAGTATTAAATAGATGGGTCCCCTCAGAGCAAATTATGCCACTACAGTGTGCTATCTGCAAATGTGAGGGAATACCCTGTAGTTTATTCTCCTAGAGACTGGGGCTTGGGGGTATTTTTCAAATGTTTTCTAAAAATGCTATTTTATGTTCTCTAGGAATATCAGAGATTCTGCTTTGGGTCTATTTCATTGAACTTCTTTTGTTTATGAACCACCCTTTTTTGTTGCTGTTGTTCTTTGGGTCATCCAAGTGTAAAGCTCTGAAGCTGGGTTCATCCTTTTTGCTGTTCCCCTCATGCCTGATATGCCTCACCCTCCTGAGCCATCTATCCTTTTAATGTGCTTTAAATCTATTTTTCCTGTTTTCTCACTGCCACCATAGTTACCGTTGCCTGTGAAGTGTTTCTGCACGGGACCTGGATAGTTTCTTCCAAAACATGCAGGTCAGGGCTCCACCAGCAGACCACTAAGGCAGAAACCGGTGCGCGTGTGCAGGAGGGGAGGGAGAGCTTGTGTATGTGTTGAAAACATTGCCCGGGTGATCCTGCTACAACGCACCACGCTACCTCCTGAAACCTCATTTCTAGAATACTCTGGGCCCTCTCTCTGCAGCCCTCCAAACCAAGCACTGGGAACCAGTTAGAGCCTACCTCTGATCAGGAAGACTCTGAGGAGCCCCCAGTCTCAGTTCGGCCACATTCCTGGTCTCTGCTTTATACTCTAGTCCCCTTAATTAGGTCTCCAAGGTAACCTGACCAGTACTCCAGATCTTCTGAGGCTAGGTCTCTCCCTGACTCCTCTCAGTCTCCCAGGGACCTGTGTCCCTCCAGAGGATGCATCCGCACCCATCCTGGTCCCCAGCGCGGTCCAGGTCAATGACCAGGTTCCCATTACCTGCAGTCAAGCTTCCCTGACTTCCAACCGCTGATTTCAAGGTGGCTTCCTGTAGCCGGCTGTTGGAGAAAGTGGCATCTGTTGTCTCCAGCTCTCTTGCCTGGATCCCAACCCTTCCTTGGTGGCTGCTGGCACTATTCTAGGGTGCTATTGTGCTGTCATATAGGACCTGCCACTTTACCCTGATCTGTCTGTGGCACTCCCTCAGCAATGCCCTTAACGGGAGGCACAGACCTTTGTGAGCCTGCCCAGATCCAGCCAGGTCCTTGCCTCGCCTGCACCATCCGACAGCCCTGGCCTCAGCCTGGCAGCCACCCCAGCCTTTCACCTGCCGCAGAGCTTGGACCAGCGCCAGGCTGAAGGGAATACGTGCTTTCCATGCAAATGTGGCAGCTCCCACCTGTACTACTTTCTGTCACCACCTTGTGACCCTTTCCTGGTCTGCAGGTGTTGGAGAAGCTCCATCCAGGGGACCGAGGGACCAGTGGGCCGGCTGTCCCCTTAGGTCTCCGCGTATCTATTTCCCATGTGAAGTGAATACCCAGAGAGCTCTCTAGGAAACTCAAGAGGAGCCCAGGGATGCCAGAGACCTTTATCTCCTGTGGAGACATAAGGGCTGTGAGCTTTACATCCAAGCTTTCTCTTTCACTGGATAAAGGGTTGTCTCAGCCTACTGCTCCCCTGACCGATAACTATGGAACATCATTAATATACTCCGATATGTCTTCAAAGGACCTTAAGAGAATGAGGACTCCCTCACAGAACCCTTGGACCCTAGTCTACTCTCTTTTCTGTTGTCCAAGGCTGTCTCTGGCTCATGAGCCCCACATGTACTGACTCAGTTGTATTCTCTGAACATCCAGTGTCTGGTCACACCAGTCTCTGAATGATCCAAGATGGCTGCTCTCTCCTGAGGCCCTGAAGCCTCTTGAGGTCCCCGTAAGTCCCCAGAGGGTAGCCCAAGGTGCTTCAGAGGGGCTGCAGAGCCAAGTCCAGAGAATGCCTCAGCTCAGGAGCCCCAAGTTTCTGCATGGATCCTGAAGACCACAGTCCCTCTACCCCACAATCACTGAGACCCCTATGTTACCTCCCCTTCCTAAACTCAAGGGAATTCAAAAAAGCCCTCAACTTAAGAACTTCCATACTGCTCCTGCGGGACCCTCAGGCTAGCACTGTCCTCCCCCTCAATGATATAAGTCCAGAATCAAGTGGCTGGTCCTTGGCATTGTCCCCCTTTGACCACATCCTGAGACTCCCCCAGTCAGAAGGGTCTACACAATCCCTTATTATATAAAGGCCAGCAAAGAAGAATCAGGAAGCCTAAAGATTCTCTAGGCTCATGTCAATGCTACCTCTCTAAAGTGCAAGCTGCCTTAAAACAAAGGAACCAGGGGTACCTGCGTGGCTCAGTCGGTTAAGCATCTGACTTCAGCTCAGGTCATGATATCATGGCTCATGAGTTTGAGCTCTGAGCTGTCAGCACACAGCCTGGAGCCTGCTTCAGATTCTGTGTCTCTCTCTTTGCCCCTCTCCTGCTCACACTATGTCTCTCTCTCCTTCAAAAATAAATAAACATTTTTCAAAAAAAGGAACAGTATTTCCTTCCAAGTTAGAGCAAATGGAGGAGAGTCCGGTTATTACCCCATAAGTGAGCACTAGCCTCTTGTAGGACCACCTCTATGTCCTTCTGAGGTTCTATTCCATGCTACTGAAGAGAGAGTCTTAGCTTCTAAGCCACAGAGACTCAATTAGAGCCCACAATCACTTGCTTCTGCTATGCCGCCTCAGCATCCAGTAATGCCCCAGCCGCAGCGGACAGCACTGAACTCCTCTCAGAGGGCTTCACAAGTTTGCTGTGTGTCCCTGGAGTCATAGCAAGACATCCAAGTGGCCACACAGATACCAGAACTTTGCCACATGTTTCCAGTCAAAGTACACTCAGTATTGGAGCCCAGAGCCCCCAACAGAACATCAGGCCTAACCATAAGGAGTCCCAGGACCCAGGAGCTTGGAACACATCCTGGGAAGGAAAACACTGATATTCCACGGAGGAATTGTTCAAGTCACACAAAAAGTTCTGACCTTTCACATGAGGCCCATTTGTGGTGTTCTTAAGTGAGCCCAGTCATGAAGGGGACTGTTCTGGATAAAACACTTAACAGGTCTTGTCTTGGACCCAGCTGACAACAGACACAGGTGGGTCCTTGCTTCACTGGTGAGTCTAATTCTGAGAGCCCAGTAACATATGAGCTGTACACGCGAGCTCCTGGGACTGTCTCAGCCACACAGCCCGTCTACCTCCCTGTCGGTGCTGCAAGCTGGTGATAAGGGGCCTTGCCCTGGAAACAGGCACCTGACAAGGAAGCTTCTAAGAAAACACCTCTCACAGTTGAGGAGATGGATCGAGACAACACACAAGGCTGGCCCTCATAATCCTGGGGGAGGATAAATTCAAGTCTCTGCAAGTGGTCCTGGGCTAGTTAAGGTCAGGAGGTTATAGTCAGCAGCCGCGCTAGCCTGGTGTGTGTGCGGCCTGCACAGTCACACACAGCCTGCGTTCACCAGGGCCCTGAGCTCTGTTTCAAGATCTGCTGTCTCCATCTTGAAATCCTTAGTAAGCTCACCTTTGAACTTGTTGTTTGTAAGTGACATCTGACAGGACAATAGAACATGAGTGTGAGCAGAGACATCCAGAAGAAAGGAAAGAGCTTGAGATCTTAGTGCCTTTAAGCGGTACTTTTCTCCTGCCTTTTTAAAATAAGGGGCCCACGAATCGTGTAGCCAGTCCTGTCAGCAACCCTGAAGTAACAGCCTCCCAAGTCACCAGCTAACCCTCGAGGGACAGAATTAAAGCCATAATGACCATGTAGCTCTCTGGAGACTTCTCCACCTCTAATCCCATTTATACCAAAGAAATCTCCTTTCAGGCCTTGAGTCACTCACTTAAGGTTTACTTGGTACCCTCTTCAAATGCCTCCAGCTCAAAAAGACCATTGGTAAGAACTAGGACACCAGGCGCCTGCATTCCAGAAAGCAAATCATGTCATGATACCATAGGATAAGAAGCATCCTAAGCAGCAGTAGGACCATCCCTGTGGTTATGACTAGGACAAGGACAGAGGCTGGGGCACCTGCTCAGGTCCTGTCCTAGGACCATCTGGTGAATATGTTGGTTAGATCACTATATAAACATTTGTTGAGTATCTACTGTGCACCAGGCACAACAGAAATGGAGACAGATACAGTCCGATCTTTGACAAGCTGAATCTAGTAAGAGATACGGGCATTCAGCAAATAAATTATAATGAAATGGGCTAAATATTTTTACACATATAAATAGTAGGCTGTAGAAGCACTGGATAATCAACTCTGAAAGAGTCAGAAAGTGTCCCAGAGGAGGATCTCAAAAGATAGACAGGAGTTTGCCATGCTAAAAATACCCAAGAGGGGCACCTCACTGGCTCAGTTGGTAAAGCATATGAGTCTTGATCTCAAGGTCATGGGTTTGAGCCCCATGTTGGGGGTAGAGATTACTTTAAAAATAAAAAGAAGGGAGTACCTGGGTGGCCAGTCCGTTACAGCATCCAATTTTGGCTCAGGTCATGATCTCGCATTAGTAAGTTCAAGCCCCGCATTGAGCTCTGTACTGACAGCTCGGAGCCTGGAGCCAGCTTCAGATTCTGTGTCTCCCTCTCTCTCGGCCCCTCCCCTGCTCGTGCTCGCTTACTCTTTCTCTCTCTCAAAAATAATCATTTAAAATAATAAATAAATAAATAAATAAATAAATAAATAAATAAATAATAAAATAAAAAAGAATGAAAAAAACAGAGGGGGGGGTCTATCTCTAGCACCCATATTTAAAAAAAAAAAAAGAAAGAAAGAAATATTACCCAAAAGGAGCATCAAGCAGACCTGTCCACCTGCAGAATGGTGAGAAGCTGGGCACAACAGAAGCCTGGGCTGTATGGGAGGGGGATGTTCAGAAAAGAAGGCTGGGACCAGAATTGTGAAAGTGGCCTCACAATTCCAGCCCAGGAATTTGGGCTTTATCTGGAATTTAAGAAGGGCCAAGAAAAGATTAAACAGAGTTCATTGTGCTTTTTTAGGATGATGCCTCAGCTGGTGGTATGTAGGAAGGCCTGGGGCAGGCAAAGCTGGGAGGAGGGAATCCTGGTAAGCAGGATGGTGAGGCTTAGTTTAAGGGGATGTAATAAGATCTGAGATACCACTCAGGCTGATTTGGTGACTAATGGGATCTAGATGGTGGGAAAGATGACCATACTAAGTGTTCCTGGTTGGAAGGCAAGGCAGATGGGACCTCCACCATAGACACGCAATACAACCCATGGAGCAGGTTTAGAGGGGAATGTGAAGTCTGAAGTGCCCGTGGGGCATCTGGGCGTGTGTGCGTGACCGGCAGCTGGAGACAGAGATTTGGATCTCCTGACAGAGGCCCCAAGGATGGAGACACAGCTTCGGGCGACATTCACGGAGAAGCGTTGGTCCATGCCACAGGAGGAAGGTCACCTTAAGAGAACTTGGGCAGCCACAGGGGACAGGAACAAGGGCATTTCAGGGATGGCCAAAGATGGGAGGGACTGGCAAGAGACAGAGATGGAACTGAAGACACAGAGATGTTCATGCCATCAACAGGTGGCATGAATCAGCTGTGCAATAAGGAGTTCCAGTCAGATCACTGAAACAGGCAGTTAGGAGGGCAACGGTGGCTTCATTGGCACAATCTTAATAGGGGCAAAGCTAGATTACCATGGTTTGAGGCGGTAAGAAAATTGGATAAGAAATGGAAGAAGAGAGGCAGTACAGTAGTTAAGAAAGACATGTAAGGTCAGGGGCTATAATTTAATGGTCAAATACACAGGAGAGCAAGAATTAGAGACTAGGCTCCTGGGGAGGCTGGGAGTAATGGGCTCTCGTAGAGAGCTAGAAGGTAAGAATGGAGACCTTTGCAGGTTGGCTAAGACGGTGGAAGGAGGGGTAACAGGAGCATCTGTGTCAGGTGACTTCTATCTTCTTGGTTAGAGCCAGCAAGGAAGGTGAGGTCGGCTGGGAGCTGAGGAAGGGCAACGCTCAAAGGCTTTAAGAAGCCTTAGTTTCTAGGATGAATTCCTGCCCCTGAATCTTGGTTTCCAGGATGGATCTCTGCTTCCTGCTTCCAAGTTTCTCTGACCTTGGCCATCTGCTTATCGGATCTCTGCCTCTTGCCAGATTTCCGCAAGCTCACGTTCCACTGGTCTGCTCCCCGTCTGCTCTCCTTGCTGGGCTTCCCCGGCTGTTCTTCCTGGCTGGTGTGCACTTACTTACTTGGCTTGCTGCGGACAGCTGAACCATCCTACTCTGGAAGGGGCCAGCTCTGCCTTCCCTGTGGCTTCTGAGCTATACCACCCACAGAGCCTTCGGCCAATTCCAGCAATCTCCTAAATGATCTCTCCCTCTTCAACCCTCTCCTATCTTTCTAAAACTCTGCATTTGGCAACTCCTACCTTCCTCTCAACCCATCAATGCCTTCAAGCCTCTTCAAGGGCTCTCCATTGCCAGATAAGGCAGTTTAGCTGTGGCCCGGGCCACAAATATAATTTGGCTTGTGGAGTCCTTTAACAAAAGTTGAAGTTATCCCATTAGCCACAGGTGCCACCCCTCCCTAATGCCTTGTACCTACCCCAGGCCCAATCCATGGACCAAAATCATCTTCCTGGCCTCTGTAGACATTTGACAATAAAGTCCACACCATCTTAAGATTCAAGGCCTTCCACTCTGACCCCAGTATGCCTCTCAAACAAGACTGTCATTACTACGCAAACCCCTTTTTCCAGAAATCAGTCTGCCCTTCTCTCCTTCCCACTCCTGGCCCCAGTATGGTTTCCCTGGAGACAAATATAGATATAGATATAGATATAGATATAGATATAGATATAGATATAGATATATAAATGATACAGATATAGATATAGAGATATGCCTGTCTTCTATCCTGTCATTCCACTTATCTGCAATGCTTCACCCTCTCTTCTCCACCTGCCATACTGAGAGCTGGCTCAAAGCCTGCCTCTACAAGGAAGCCTCCACAGACCATCCAAACCCACATCATTTTTTGCCTGGGCCCCTCATTTGGCCCTTTTGTATGTTTCTTTGTTCCTTAAGTTATCCTATTAGTTATCTTTTCTGGGGGTAACCTTCCTGTTTCCCCAGATCAGCCTATAAACAGGGTTCCCCTTAAGTCTTACATACAAAAGCCAACAGAGCAGATCTGCCTCTGTGTAATTTATCTCACACACGACCCAACTGTCGATTCATAAACCCTGGTCACCTCCTGACAACCATAAAATATCAGATCAGGCACAAATTCGTAATGCCTTTAGGGTAGAGGCCACGTTTTATAGTAGTATACTGCCTAAAACCCAGTAGGTACTTGGTAAATGTTCACAATGAGGAAATATAAAAACCAGAAATCTCTTCCTGTTCAGAAAATCAAAGGATAAAACAGGCCCTGTATTGGGCCATGAACTCTCTGACTTGATGAAAACAAACAACTCTTGGCATATATCATGGTAACATAGGCATCCAAGGACAGGTATATTTCGCCAAGGCAAGAAGGGAGACCCATTAGAAGAAGCAGGAACTAGGAAGTCCAGAGCTCTGGCCATAATACTAGCAATGATTTATAAGGTGAACTTGGACATCTCTCAACAGACACTGATTCTTCAAGGTAACAGGGTCTTTCCTTGTCACACTCTGCAGTTATACCGACAATCTGGTGGTGAGGGAGAGTGGGTGGCTGGAACAGAGGGAAAGCTGTCAGAGCAGATGGATGCGCTGCTCACCTGTGGTGTCCCCCCAGCCAATACTTCTGGTTCACCTGCCCTTTATCCCAGCTTCTGTGTTGCTCCCAAGGTCTGAGAGGCCATGATTCCAGCAAGTACCTTTACTCCTAATTCCCACCCAACCAGTTTGCTTTGGCTACGCACCGAATGCAGTGGCCCCCAGCTGAAATTCTAAAGATACAAACAATGTTAACATGCACTTGATAAAATTCTACCATGGGTCAGTACCTCCCATGCTACTCCAGGTGTCAGCCCAGTGATGTGACCTACTGGTGTAGGTATGACATTCAATGGTCTGAATAACATGCCATGGCCACACTCTCCTTTGGCAGAAATCGAGGCCCTAAGGGAAGGTATTACTGAGATCTGGAAGTCTAAACCTTCTAGGAGGCTGGCTGGGTGTTGGCAGGAGCACTGGATGTAGTTGGGTAGTGGAACATCTCTGCTAAGTGAAATAAGCCAGACAGAGAAAGACAAACACTGCATGCTATCATTTATATGTGGAATCTTAAGGAAAAAAACAAAACAAAACAAAACAAAAACCAAGGAGAGGAGGAAAGAAAGCTTATTTCATAGAAACAGAGACTAGAATGGTGTTTATCAGGGGGGAGGGGAAATGGGGAGACGTAGGTCAAAGGTCACAAGTATTCAGTTATAAAAATTGTAAATTCTAAGCACAGCATGACAACCACAGTTAATAATTCGATACTGCGTACTTGAAAGTTGCTGAGAGTAGACCTTAAGCATTCTCACTGTAAAAAAAAAAAAAAAAATCTCACTCTATGAGGAGATGGATGTGCAAATTATCTTGGTAATTATTCCACAATGTGTATGAGTACCAAGTCATCATGTCAGATACTTTAAACATATCCAGTTCTGTCAATTACCCCTCAATAAAAGCTGGAGGAAAACACAAAGGTAGAATTTGAGAGGTGTTTCTGTACCTTGCACTCAGGAAATATTTAATAATTGTTTGTTCCAGCTGAAGAGGAAGGTCTCAGGTTTCTTAAAAAAAAAAAAAGCCAGAAAAACAGTTGTGAATGAGGAAGTCTGATTGGGGAATATAAGAAGCGGAGTGAATTTAGCGTCACAGAACCGAAGGGGTGTATGGAAGAAATGGAAGAAAGAAGGCAGGGCACTGATTATACTGGAAATGAGAACAATGATTTGGAAAAAATGACTTTTGATCTGACTGCAGAGGGAGGCATCTGAAGCAGTCAAGTGGGAGGTTAAAAAAAAGAACCAAGAGCCAGACTGGAGACAACAAACAGCTACATAGACAGAGGCAGAGGGGAGGAAAAGACCCCTAAACATGTCTCAGAGGGAGGGGTCTTAAGAAATGAAGGCAATCTGGGGCGCTTGGGTGGCTCAGTCGGTTGAGCGTCCAACTTCGACTCAGGTCATGTTCTCACGGTTTGTAAATTCAGGCCCAGCATCAGGCTCGCTGCTGACAGCTCAGAGACTGGAGCCCGCTTCAGATTCTGTGTCTCCCTCACTCTCTTCCCCTCCCCCACTTGTGTGCACGCGCTCTCTCTCTCTCTCTCTCTCTCTCTCTCTCTCTCTCTCTCTCTCCCCCTCCCTCCCTCCCTCAAAAATAAACGTTAATTAAAAAGAGCCTGATTTAAAGAAAAGAAAAAAGAAATGAAGGCAATCTGAAAAGATGGGATGGAGTGGGATTCAGTGGCATACAAGGATGGGGTTTAACTTGAAGCTGTCTTCCCTGTAACATCAGACAGTGAGGTCTTCCCGATCACCATGTCCCTGCTCAGTACGCAGGGGGTGGGTCAAACAGTATTGTGGGAGGGCAACAACCAAGAGCCACTTGATCACTTACAGCTTGCCCTGGAATCAAACGCCTCTCTCCCCCAAGGCACCTGTTGCAATACCAGGAAACACATCAAGTCTCTGCAAAAGAGGCACTCCTTTGATTAGCTGTTTTAAAACAAAAGTTTGAACACCCCTGGACTCAATGTACTAAGTACTGGTGCCTGGATGGCTTGACTCTGAAAAGAATTAGTCATTCTCTGTCTGATATGACTGCACAGCAACAAGAGGGCTCCTGCATGCCAACCATCTGATCATTTCAACATTTCTTAAAGCAAAGGTTTAACTTTGTTTTTTTCAACAGGTATCTGATAACTCAGGCATGCAAGGCAGCGAAACATTGAGAGCAGGCTTCTGTGATGCAGAAGCCACGGAAAGGCTACTAATGCTGAGAACAAATATTTTAGAATTTCCTGGACTCTATTAGCTCTTCTCGACTCCTGGCCTCTGTGTGTGTGCGCGTGTGCTTGTGCGTGTATGCATGTGTGTACACTTTTTAAAACATTTTTATTTACTTTGAGAGAGAGGGAGAGAGAGAGTACGAGCAGGGAAGGAGCAGATACACTTTTTTTTTTTTTTTAATTGAGCAAGGATATTTCACTAATGAAACCTATAAATAATATCAAAAGGCCTAGCTTCTGGTCTCAGCTCTTTTCAGATGAAGAACAAACTTCCCAGCACTAGTATAGGTGGGAACAGTACTTGACTAAGAAAGCATTCTGGTACGATTCATTAGCAAGATGGGACAGTTTCTTATGAGGAATGTCTTCTAGATCACACACAAAGATGTTGGTGCTGTATTACAGGATTCTTACTAAGCTAACACTTAGTGGTCAGGGTCTCACTTAGGATGTTTTATTCATAAATGTTGCAAAAGTGAAATGAATTATTAATGCAAAGATCATCTGTCAGAGATAGCAATCATTAACAGCATTTCATGGTGGGGGTCGGTGTTTACAGAGACCAATAATGCAAACTCAGAGCCTTTCTGTTCTGTGGTGACCACACATTTAGGTTGGCCTCGGTCTTCGGGAACTGAGCTGATGCTATTTGCCAGCTGTCAGGCAGTCTCTGGGGAGAAACATACCCAGTCAACTTCCTCCCGACCACTTGTCCACATCACAAAACCTGCTATCACGATGGCACCAACAGTAGGCCTCCGGGCTCCCTCTCCACAGTACCTGTGACATTACTGGGGAAAAGGGCACTCTGCTTAAATGCAGGGCCAGGCTCTTCAGAGTCAAACTAAAGCCAATATAGCCAATATTTACTGAGCACGTACTATGTGCCAAGCACTATACTAGGTGCTTGTATGTGCATTATCTCACTGCATCCTCAAAACCTTGCCATGCCAGAGGCACTGATATCATCCCCATGTGTAAGAAGCCAAGTCACAGATGTTGTGTAAATTGCTCAGGGTCACATAACTTGGAGTGGCAAAGCCAGGATTTAAATCTGGTTCCCTCCCTATTCCCAGGCCCCTGGTGTTGCCATCTACATCTTGCATAAAGTTTCAAGAGCGTGCGGCTGTCATTCCCTGCAGAGAGATAGTCGTAACTGTCACTGCCATACTGCAAAATCTTTAGAAAAAATCAAGAGTCAGCTAAATGTTGAGAATTCAAGTGACTTTACAGACATAAACAGAAATCAAGGGAGACACAAGTTATAAACCTCATGAATAGGGTTGATGTTATTCTATCCCTATCACTTATGTGAAGCTAATTAACCTTGAAGAGTGGGGTCCTAGAACCAATCTGCTTGAACTTGACTCTCAGCTCTGCTACTAATTTTAGGCAAGCAACTGAACTTCCTGGGCCTCAGTTTCTTCAATTAGTAATAATAACAGGACTTCCCTCAAAGAGCTGTCATGAAGATTAAATGGAACAGAATGTGCCAAGGGCTCAGAACCACATATAGTACATCCTGAATGTTAACTGTTATTATTTTTGCCAATACGGGTCTATGGGCAAGACGCTTAAGTCCATCCAAATTTCCTTATCAACAAAACAGATCTGCACAGCATTGTTATGAGGGGTAAGTGAAATCAAATCCCCAAAGCAGGTAACGCGCAGACTTCCTAATGGTAGGAGCTCAAAAAGTATTCATTTGTTTTTCTCTTCCCAAGACAGCACTACCACTCACCCTTCCAAGACCTCTGTTTCCCATATTATAAAATGGGAGACCCATCCATTCCTTGGCCACTCACAGGCACATCACGGCCAGAGTCTGCCAAAGGCCAGGCTGGATGTGAGGAAACCTGGTTTCTATTTGTAGTTGTAGCTCTTGAGAAGCCACTTAACTTCCCTTAACTTCAATCTCCTCATTAATTCACTCATTCTATTATAGTTTTTTTTTAAATGTTTACTTAGTTTTGAGAGAGCGAGAGAGGCAGAGAGAGACTGAGACACAAAATCCGGAGCAGGCTCCAGGCTCTGAGTTGTCAGCACAGAGCCTGACGCGGAGCTCAAACTCAAGAGCCGTGAGATCATGACCTGAGCCAAAGGCAGAGACTCAACAGACTGAGCCACCCAGGTGCCCTCACTCATTCTATTATAATCTCAACAAATAGGTTCCAGTCAGCGTGCTACACGTTTGATACGTAAAGGTAGATAAATAAGGTACAATCCCTGACTGCAAAGCAGGCACCACTCTAGTTCGAGATGAAGGCATGGAACATGGAACAATTAAATGGATTGGCTGAAGTACGGACAAAATAGAGATGGCCCAAAGGCGGTAGTAAGCAGATTTACCTAGGTAGGGCAGGGAAAGATTCAGAGAAGACAGGCCCCTGAGTTGAGTCTTACAAGATGAAAGGGAGCTTCCCAGACAGAATAAGGGGGAAGGTATTCCACCATGCACAAGGCTTAGGATCCCAAACAAACAAACCAAACCACAAATAATTATAGCTGAGTATAAGGCATATCTAAGGGAGGCAGAAAAATAGAATAATAATATCTTCCCCACCTATCTTGTAGGATTTCCCTGAGACTGAATGAGAACATGTATTAAAATGCTGAAAAAGGGGCACCTTGGGTGGCTCAGTTGGTTGAGTGTCAGGTCATGATCTCGAGGTTCATGAGTTTGAGCCCTACATCGGCTCACGGCTGTCAGTGCAGAGCCTGCTTTGGATCCTCTCTCTCCCTGTCTCTGTTCCCCTCCCCCATTTGCTCTCTCTCCAGAATAAATAAACATTAAAAAAATAAATAAATCCCTGAAAAAGACACAGTGCTGCAGAAACATCATGTATGCTTATTACTAGTACTCTAGCAAGGCTCATGATGGACTGAATTTTCACCTATTTCCTCCCAGCATGAGAACCCCCAGCACTGTTTCTTTACCACCTTTGCCTCTTTCCTCTCTCCCCTGAGAGAAAGCAAGAGGAATTTAGCACTGACCTAAGTGGAGAGGTAGGAGGGGGAAATGACAAGAAAAACATGCAGCTCTTTGTTTCAGTTACCACAACCTTTTTCAAGGTCCTTTAGCCATAATGTTTCTTGTATTTTTTTTTATTTTTAAATGTTTATTTAATTTTGAGACACACACACTCACAGAGAGAGAGAGTGAGAGAGTGAGAGGGAGGGAGGGAGGGAGCATGGGAGGGGCAGAGAGAGAGGGAGACACAGAATCTGAAGCAGGCTTCAGGCTCTGAGCCATCAGCACAGAGCCTGATATGGGGCTCAAGCTCACGAACTGGGAGATCATGACCTGAACCAAAGTCAGAGGTTTAACCGACTGAGTCACCCAGGTGCCCCCATCATGTTTCTTATATTTTAAAAGATGTCAGTCATTACTGGCTGGAAAAGAAACCTCGACCGGGGCTTTTCAAGCAGACTTGACCATAACCCATGTTAAGAAATACATTCTAGGGGTGCCTGGGTGGCTCAGCCTGTTAAGCATCCAACTCTTGATTTCAGCTCAGGTCATGATCTCAAGGTTCACGGGATCGAAGCCCGTGTTGGGCTCTGTGCTGCCAGCACAAAGCTGGGATTTGGGATTCTCTCTCTCCCTCTCTCCCCATCCCTACCCTGCTTGTGCTCTCTCTCTCTCAAAAATAAATAAACTTTAAAAAAAGAAAATACGTTTTATATTACAATCCTGTACACACACAAAAAGTATTAGTTACAATCTCCTAATTGATTTCATTACAGGTCACAACCTGAGGTTTGAAAAACACCACCCTAAGAGACAAGGCTAATGGAAGATTTCAAAAGTATGGTTCACAATACCCTCAGACTTCTTTCCTTTTTACTTTTTAAGACTTTGCAAAATAGAAGAAAATCCAGCCCCCATTTCCCAGGAAACATAACATCCTTGTATTCATAGTTCACATGGTGTATTGTCTGACAATAAATGAGAGGTTTTCATGGGGGGCTTCTTGTGCATTTGTCTGGTTGCTACAGCCAATGAGCCTTGTTAACAAGTAGGATTTCAAAATACATGACCCTCTCTTAGGCAAGGCCTTGGTGCCCTGTGGAAAGCAGGGATCATGTGTCCGCAATGTCTCTTCCATGAGAACATTCAATAAGCAACTTCTTTCATGTGAAGGGCTCATCACACATTATGACCCTGAAATGAGCAAGCATTCTGCCTCCGGGCTGCTAAAATGGGCACACAATGCCTAGATGCCTTTCCACTCATATACAGATTTAAAATTCACACTATCATCACATTCCTCAACAAGGAAAAAAATCTGCTCCCTAACCAGCTCTGTATGCTTTGTATGCAACCAAAATACTAAATTAAAGCTGGAAATACACACAAAGGTCATCTGGTCTACCTCTCTCCTTCCAAAGAGGATGGCCAACTAAATTTCCTGACTCACGGTTGAGCTATTTTCTGTTGTACCACAACATGCATCAGTGTTCCACGAGGCCTTCCTTGTGGCACTACTCAAGCTTTAGGTGTTTCTACTGTCCTTTTGATTTTGTTACTTCTCTTACTTAAAATCCCTCGCCCACTCAAATCCCACCCATCCTTCAAGATCACATCCCAAGCCCTCCGAGAAGCCGTCCCCAAACTCCACTTGTCCATCCCATCTTCCTTCTCTGAAATGAGATTCAGCTCACTGAATTCATGCAACTCTTTGCCTTTTAGATGCTGTTCAACAGTTAATATATATTAATTGACTGACTTTGTAATCTTTAAAAGAGGGTATATTGAAAAGAAACTCCAATCTTATATTAATCTTTCCCACAACATATATATCAATGCAAGCAGAAAAGTCCAAATGATTAAATCAGACAATCATTACAGAAATAAGTAGTAAGCTACTAATTTGCACATACATAGAACCAGTGACTACAGTGATGACAGATGCTACCACTGCTGATTTTTCAGAGATGCTATTATTTGGGTTAGGCAACTGAATTCTTACATGTATCTTCCTCCCTGAGGAGATACTATGATAAACACTTTCATGGAAAAAGACTGTGCTTTGATACACAGTCAACCCACTGAATTCTGTGTTGACTTTGGTCACTTATTGTTATAACAACATCATTGGATTTATAACTTGCAAAGAATTTAAAGATCATCTAACCTACCTCACATGATGAAATTTAACCAGGAAAAAGTGAGCTAATAATATGCTTTGTATCACCCTTGTAGGAAATGACAGAGTTGTGGCTAAAACCATATCTTCTGCAATCCAAAGAAATCAGGATCTCCAAGTCTAAAAACCTCATACTACCCAGCTCTTCAGTTTCATTTCCTCTGTCCCCAAACTTCTCATCTTCCACCAGATCCCTCTGTCTCACCACTAAGGAACTTCCCCAGGTCCTCGCCACCAAACTGTCTTCCCGCCATTAACCAATTCCCCCACATTGTTCCATCTAAGTGCCACAACTTCTCTTATCCTACTTAGCAATTTCACAGTTTATTCTGTTTTTTTCCCTTATCGAACACCACACCTGCCAAAACTACACAGCTCCTGTATTTCACCCTTCCGTAACCGTTCCAGACAAAGTTACATTCAAACCTGAAGCTAGTGACCATCACTATCCTACAGAGTCCCGTTCTCCCCACCTAGGATTACAGACTGTAGATGATATATAATAAGCTGAAAACAGAAAGCTTTCTCTTTAATCAGGCAGGTAACCTCTCAAGACAAATGGCCAAACAAACAATGATGCTTGCAAATCCAGAAGGGAAAATAGCAGAATTCACTGACGATCCCAACAAATACTGAACATCACTCTTCACCAAAAACATCAATACCCTATCTAGTTCAAGGGTGGAAAAACTGATTAATGTGACTCCTTCCTTTTCTTACTTTTAGTCTACATTCTTATCAAGGGGTGAAATGAAGAATGAGGGGGTGAAAGCAAAAGACAGAATAAAGAGAAAACCAGGAAAAAGTCCAAATAAATCAAAACTGGCTGGAGAGTACAGTGTTACACATGTGGGCTCTGAAGGCCAAACAACACGGTGAGTGCTGGTGACACTATCCATCACTGAGTGGCCTTGGGCATATAGCTCTGCTCAGTTTCTCCATCTGGTAAATGGGGATAACAGTGGCACCTGTATCACAAGATCGCCATGAGGATTAAACAGGATGGTATCTACAACACACTTGGGACAATGCTTAACACATAGTAAGTACTATATAAATATTTGTTAACGAAAACAAACCCTCAGTTTGAAATCATTTTAACCATCACGCTATGTATCTGCTGACTTCCATATCTTACTAGCAATTTCAGGACCCGGAGGCATCACGATGCCTCCCATACCATACGACAGATTCCCTACATCCTCTAATATGAATTGTTTCCCAAGAATTCATTTCATAATTCCTTCGTACTGGGACTTGACGGGAACATACTCCAGGGTCTCTCAACAACAGTCCTCGCTGCTGCAGCCACCACACATGGTGAGAAATGGCCTGTCTGACAGAAGACAAGGCCTGTGAGCCCACACAGCACCAGTTCCACCTGTAACCCGGACTAGAATGACAGGGCAGCCGACCAGACTACAACAAAACAAAAGGAAAATTCTTTGCACCCAAACACCTCTTCTAGGGACAGGGCTCGCAGTGCAAAGCCAAAGTCCTCAGAGCTGTTCAAATTTGCTGTCCTAAGGCCTCTTCTCCCTTTATTCATTTTGTTCTGATCAGGCTATACCAGATTTGATCTTCTCAAAGTCACCTAAAAACTACTAGGTTTGCTGGGGCTCCTGGGTGGCTCAGTCGGTTAAGTGTCCAACTTCAGCTCAAAGTCATGACCTCGTGATTTGTGAGTTCAAGTCCCACAACAGATTCTGTGCTGACCACTCAGAGCCTGGAGCCTGCTTTGGATTCTGTGTCTCCTTCTCTCTCTGCCTCTCCCCTGCTCACATTCTTTCTCTCTTTCTCAAATAAACATTTAAAAAAAAAATTTTTTTTTCTTAAACTACTAGTTTGCTAAGCTAAGCCTAGTAAGACCTTATCTCACTCTACTTCCCAAGAATATTCACATTGCAGATACTCCCTTTCCTTGATGGCTCTGTTCTCACAGCTTCTAGGCCGCCATATTCTCCTGGGTTTTCTGGCTACTCCTTGGAGGGCTCTTTTGTTGGTTGTTCCTTGCCTCCCCACCCTCCCTACACTGGAGGGCCCCCAGGCTCGTTCTTTGGTCCTCTTCTGCATGTTCACCATCCACATTCACCCCACTATGGTGAGCTTATCCACTCTTCTGGTTTAAAATACCATCTCTTCCCTCAATGACTCTCAGTGAATCTCCAGTCCAGACTTAATCCCTGAACTCCTGATTCAATAACTCACTTGGATGTCTAATACGATTCTAAAAACCAAACTCCCGATCTTCCCCCCAAACCTCCTCCTTCACAGCCTCCCCATCTCAATGAATGACACGCCCCACCCTCCCTCCTCCTGTCACCGTGCTTCACACCTTATCCATCAGCAAATCCTGTCACCCCGATCTTTACAAAACATCCAGAATCTGACAAGGCACTACCTCCCAACTGCCCTCTCGTCCCTGTCACTATCACCTCTGTGAGTACTGAAATGCCTGCCCTCTTATATTTTCTTGCCTTTGCCCTTGCCCCTCACAAAACAGCATCTAAAAAGGTACCATTAAAATGCAGGTCCAGGGGCGCCTGGGTAGCGCAGTCGGTTAAGAGTCCGACTTCAGCCAGGTCGCGATCTCTCGGTCCGTGAGTTCGAGCCCCGCGTCGGGCTCTGGGCTGATGGCTCAGAGCCTGGAGCCTGTTTCCGATTCTGTGTCTCCCTCTCTCTATGCCCCTCCCCCATTCATGCTCTGTCTCTCTCTGTCCCAAAAATAAAATAAAACGTTGAAAAAAAAAATTAAAAAAAAAAATGCAGGTCCAATCATGTTACCTCTTTGTTCAAAACCTTCCCATGGCTTCTCATCTCACTCAGAAAAACCTAAGTCCTTATGATAACTACACAGCCTTACGTGATCTGAGTGGCCCTAGCACCTCTCATCAGCTCCCGGACCTCCTCTCTTTCCACTCTCCCCACTTGCTCTACTCCAGCCACACTGGCCTCCTTGCTGTTCTGGGTTCCTATCCTTACTGCATCTCCTGCCCAGATGGCCTCCCCCAGACACACACACAGCTCGCTTCCTCACCACCTTCACGTCTGCTCAAAAGTCATCTTCAGCGGAAGCTAGAACTGCAAACTAGACCTGCTTAGCCTCCTTATCTTCCTGCCCTGCCTTATTTTTCCCAATGAGACTCATCAACTTATTTAATAATTTTTAATTATAAATATAATATAATTTAATTATATATAATTATATATTTTATACATATATAATTTAATTAATAAATCATATAATTATATATGATATATATTAATTAATATAAATTCATAATATAATATAATATATATTTATATTAAAATGTACTACAAAATTATTTTCCTTGTCCCCATTACAATACTTGACTTGTTTTCCCCTGCAAGAGTGTAAACACCAAGCACATTGGGGATTTATGACTGTTCTTGTTCACTACTGCATTCACTTAGCAAGCACCTTGTATACACTAGGCACTCAATAAATATTTGCTGAATGAATGGGAATAATGGCTCCCTTGGTTCTCTTACCTAAGACAGTCATCACCGTCTTCATTAGCTTCATGGGTGTCCTTCGGCGGGTGATGGACCCACTTGTATGTGGAGACAAAACGTTGGTTTTCCTCTTGACATACATGTAGATTCTCAGGTACACCACAACCATGATGAAGAAGGCCACAAGGTTGGACACAGTCCAGAAAATGAGGTAACTCCTGCTGTAAATGGGGGCCAGGGAAGAGCAGGCAGAGATGTCACAGAGGCAATTCCAGCCCAGTGTGGGGACCGCCCCCATAAAGATGGCAATGGCCCAGACAAACAAAATGAGCAGCGTCACCCTCTTTTTCGTCAGGTTGCTGTGGATCCGCATCCTCATGATTGACATGTGCCTCTCCACAGCAATAACCAACAAATTGGTCAGAGAGGCGGTCAAGCTAGTGTCCAGGAGCCCCTGGCGGAGAAACCAGCGGTTGACGGTCAAAGTTTTTGAAACGGGGCCAGTGTTAAACATCAGGAATACATAGGCAATTCCAGCAAAGAAATCTGCAGCAGCTAGGTTAGCCAACAGGTAGTAGAAGGGGAAATGAAACTTTCTGTTTTTGATCACTGCTGCGATGACTAGAGAATTAGAAAAAAAAATAAACAGGCAGAAAAATGTTCCAACACACAAAACAATCACAAGCTTCGTTCCTGTCCACTCATCGGCAGTGTCTGTGTTGCTCCTATTATAAAAAAAGTCCATCCGCTTATCATAGTAACACTCATTCATTGTGGAGAAGAACCGAACATCCTAGAAAGAAATTTAAAGAAGAAACAAACATCACTCTTTGCAAATTCAATCGCTAAACCACCAATTGCCACTGCTAAGCCCCGTGTTCTAGCCAACTTCTGTTAATCCTTCAGATCTCGGTGTAAATATCCCTTGCTCCAGGACTCTGGCCCCTGACCTCCTATCACAACATTTATCTTGCATTAGTAATTGTTGTCTGTTTCCCAGGCTACGTCCAAGCTCAGTGAGGGATGGTCTACGGCTGTTTTGTTCACCATTAAAATCTCAAGACCCACCTGTCCTGGCTCCCTCATGACCGGTATTTCCTGAATGGCTGGCTGGTTGAATGAATGATCATGGATCAGCAACAGATCAGATATTCTGAGCCCTGCAATATCCACTCTGCACCAGTAACAACGACAACACAGCACGTAAATCCTTTCTCCTGGTGGTTTCCAGTTCATTCCTTACTCATGGATTCCGTTCACTAGGCAAGGGCAAGTTGGTAAGGCCAGGCACATTCTCACCAAGATAATGAGTACTGAGATACTCTTCACACGACCAAATGGACTCCCCAAGAGATCGGTCTTGTACCACTTCTGATTCTACTCCTGATCCTCCTTTTGCCATCTTTTCGTCTCAAGCTGTAATAACAACACTCACTTATTAAGCATGTGATGCAGGGCTGAAGACTTTGTTCTCAGTACTCCTCCTTACTTTTTTTTGTTCACTTCTTCCTTATTGTCCTAATTCAAATTATACCAGTGGGGATCTGCTTACTGGATTTTCAGACTCAATCAGTTTAAATCACTTTCCTTCCCTGGGCTTTCAACGCAGCGGGTGGTGTGAGCTCTGGAGGTTAGGCAGACTTCCAAGGATGTAAGAACATACCTGCCAAGTGAGGGTGAGTCCTCAGGACATATGTCTGAAAGTAGGCCCCAAACTGGGGCATCAGGCAGGCAGAGAAGACGCTGCTCTCGGGACAAGATCTCTTGGACACCAAAACTAAGGGATTCTGGCCAAGGAGGGGTTGAGAGGAGCCTAAGGATCCCTATCCATCTATGCTTGGTGGAGAGAGAACAGGTGTTCTGCCTCACAGTGGTCTGGCCACAGCCATGAAGGGTCCCATCAAAGGAAGCTGGAGTTGAAAGCCAGGAAACCGAGAGCTACGATGACTATGGGCTCCCTTTCAAGGACTGAGGCTGCAATGTATTAGCTGGAAAACCAGAGATCCAGTAGGCCCAGGCACTAGCAGTCCACTGGTGTGAATGATGTGGCTCTAACAGTGAGAGCTTGATAGAAATCCCTAGCTTTTAAGATTCTTATAAATGCTGTAATCCAATACCATATCCAGAATCAGGATAAGCAGAGCAGATACCAATTTGAAATGGCACAAAACAGAAATATATCTTAGACCGTCTTTTTTTGTTTTTAGTTTTTATTTATTTTGAAGGGGGGAGGGGCGGGGGGGGGGTAGAGAATTCCATGCTCAGCGCAGAGCCTGACACAGGGCTCAATCTTACAACTGTGAGAACATGACCTGAGCAGAAATCAAGAGTCAGACACTTAACCAACTGAGACACTCAGGCACCCCCTGGGTTTCCTTTTTAATTTATATTTTAATGGTGTAATGATACTTTAACATGAGTTAGGTACCTACTTCTCTGTCATAGCAAATACGAAGTAAAATATCATTTTATATGCTTAAAATAAACAAACTGGCAATGGTCTCAAGAGGCAAATGGTTCTAGTGTCTTTCAATTACAAGGAAAGGGGACTCAATTTTAATCACAAAAGAAAAACTACTCTCTTTGGCAGACATTCACCAACGTTTAACTGCCAACAGCAGACAACTCCATCAACAGGCCAACATACCTATGCTGTATCTTGGTAATTTTCCCCAATTAAAAATATATAATTTTAATAGCTTCATAAGGTTCCAGTATATGAACATGACACACTTTATTTAATCCCTACATGTTGGACATTTCAGTTGTCTGTAATATTTAGCCTCTGTAAGCAAGGCTGCACTTTTGTACATTAATCTCTACATACTTGGCCAACTATTTGCTTAGGATTTCTTTCTTTAAAGAAAAGGACCAAACCCTTGTTTATTTATTTTATAAAGGCACCCCCACAGTCGGGGTTGAAGGTCCCCTCTGGATGGAAGCAGCCCAACTGACCCACCACCAACAGGTAGTTTGCCCAAGAGGATTGCTTAGGATTCATCCACAGATTTCAACTTCATGAAGTAAAGGGTATAAGTTTATTTAAAGGTTTCTGATAAATATTGTCAAACTCATCGTATTTCTAATCCCACCAGTTGCATATGAGAGTTGAAGACACTAATCTAGTGTAATTCAATTCAAATATTCAAGGAGAAAATTCAGCTTTCAACAGTATTAAAAGTATATGGAAATTCAAGACAAACCATTCAAGAACATGAAGAATCTTAATGGTGCAATTACTATGTGTTCTTTCACTAATAAAAAATAACTTATGTACTTTATTTTGCTATATACTCTAGATAGCTAAGAGAAACATATTTATTTTTATATATATATAATTTTTTAAATGTTTCTTTATTTTTGAGAGAGAGAGAGAGAGAGACAGAGCATGAGTGGAGGAGGGGCAGAGGGTGAGGAAGACAGAATCCGAAGCAGGTTCCAGGCTCTGAGCTGTTAGCACAGAGCCTGATGTGGGACTCGAACTCAGGAACCACAAGATCATGACCTGAGCCCCAGTCAGATGCTTAACCAACTCAGATGCCCCAAGAGAAACACACTTCTAATTTAAAAGTTATGTTATCCTTGACTAACTCATCAGCAATATCAATTAATAGGTCAGAAAGACACTGGGATAAAGATACCACCAAGAACACTTTAAATTTCCTGAATTTCCTCTTGAAGGGGTCTTAACATTTTAGTTTTGGTTCATAAATATGGTGGAATTTGTAATTATATGATACCCTAAAACCTCAATGATTTTTACTTGAAAAATCTTCAAATTCAACTTTCCTTCCATCAAACCCCAAATGGCACATTCGTAGAACATATTTCAACAAAAATCATCCTGAGACTGAGAAGTAGTTTTGTCTTACCACGCTGAGGGAGAAACCACAGAAAAAAACATGGTTAACCAGAACTCTCACCAAACAGCTCCCTACCTCCCAGCCTCAAACCCTACTTTTGGGAGAAACCAACAATGAGAGCAAATAAAGTTCACACAGGGAAACTATGAAAAAGATTCCCTAGGATGGAATATTGTACAGCCACTGAAAATTGTATTTACCATGAAGTTGTTTTTACCATGAGAAAAAGCACACACATGCCATCATCTTAATTGTAAATAATTATATAAGTATGTATGCACATGCATACATATATATTCATATATATGCACACACATACATTTCTTTTTTTTTCTTTTTTTGGAAATAAAAAGATTTATTCATTTTAAAAGCCCACTACAGAAAAATGTACACATCTACATTTCTCAAACTTTACACACATATATTTCTTGAGTTATCCTTTCAAGATACAGAAAAATAGAAGGAAAAAAATCTCAAAGTGCAAATAGTTCATTAAGGATGGTAGAATCGGGGATCATTTAAAAAATTTCTTTCCTGGGGTTCCTGGGTGGCTCAGTTGGTTAAGTGTCCGACTTTGACTCAGGTCATGATCTCACCGTTAGTGAGTTCCAGCCCCACATGGGGCTCTCTGCTGTCAGTGCAGCGCCCGCTTCAGATCCTCTGTCCTCCTCTCTTTCTGTCTCCCCTGCCAGCACTCTCTCTCAAAAATAAACACTTAGAAAAAATTCTTCCCAGTTTTTTCTCTGGTCTACATTTTCTGTAATAAATAAGTAAAGAGACTTTTAAATGCTAGTTTAATTCTGCCTTGGGACCATACACTCCACTTAATGTATCCTACCTTTCTTTGACAAATATGGCTGTGAAAAATCAAAATTCACGTTCAAAGGAAAAGCCTCAAGGATTCGCTATGTTCATTATTGCTACTCTCACCAGCACAGCACACTTGAGAGTTTTTCAGTGATAATGAAAATAAAATGGTTTCCTGCCTCAAATGTCACATAACCGTAAAACCTCAGACATTGACAACTAATCAAATCAGGACATCCCTTTCCCCATCTCTCCTGTAAAACGTTTCCTAATGCAATCACCCCAGAGCTTCAAAAATGAATAACTAGAAGGGCTCAATTGGTTAAGCATCTGATTTCGGCTCAGGTCATGATCTCGTGATTTGTGAGTTCAAGCCCCACATCCAGCTCTGTGCTGACAGCTCAGAGCCTGGGGCTTGCTTCGGATTCTGTGTCTCCCTCTTTCTCTGCCCCTCCCCTGCTCATGCTCTGTCACTTTCTGTCTCAAAAATAAATAAAACATATAAAAAAATTTTTTTAATTGAATAACTGGAAGTTTTGTGAATTAGTGCTTTTGATTTTTTTTCCTCCCCCCGTCATATGCTGCAAGCTTATTGATGGTCCCTAGTACATACTAATGACAGATCATATTTTCTTAGTTGGAAATTACCAAAAAATTTAATGAGCTCATAACAAATGATCAATTTATTATCTCCTGAACTCTCTCAAACGCTTAAAATAGGATTCTGTGATCCGGGCCTAAACATTTCCTCCGCAGAGACACCTTCTCCAAAGACTCCAAAGTAACCACAGAGCCCTGTTTTATCTTCACCACGGCATCTATCATTTGCTACATATTTTCTTCCGTGTCTATGCATCATTTATGGTCCATTTCCCACCACTGGACTGTTCTGCTCCAGGAGAACAGGGATCTTGCCAATTCCGACCACATCTGTGGCATCAGCATTTGTGGGAGGAACGAATAAATCTCGGTCCTACACTCTCTCTTCTCCCACTAACACGAAAGGGTCAAACACCATTGCTGACCTCTGTATCATGCACTAAATATGTCCATTAGAGAACTACTTACCTCTGTTCTTGGGTTAGTTAACTTCCTATGTCCACGTCATTACTACTATTCCTAACTGCTAATATTTGAGTGATTACTTTGTGCCTGGTGGGTCATCTCATTTAATCCTCCCAACAGTGACGCCCATACTATCACATCCATCTGGCAGGTGAGGAAACTCAAGCGCCCTTCCCTAAGGTCATACAACTAGTAAGAGACAACCCTGGATTCTGTTCAGGCAGCTGTGTTCCCAGGCCCGCACGCCTATGGACGCCAGTCCACTTTGTCTCCACGGGCAAACAAAACACCCAACAACTACAGTCACACTTACAATCACTACAGAATTACCAAAACAGAGTGATCCAATCAAGACACATTCAAAGACTGCCCTGTACCATAAAAAAATCTAGGCGTTATAAATAGCCTGGGTTTCTTTGTTTTGCTTTAACAGCCCTGAGAAGCACAGAAAAGGCACTTTTCTGAAAATTTGTTTTCAAATTTTATGGGAAGTGGGCCACACAACATGGTCAATTTCAAGACTAATGTGGCGAAGCTTTAATTCTGCCAAATCCCCAGCTGCTTTTTTTTTTTTCCTTTCCCCCCCTCTTTTCTTCTTCTCTTTTATACCAAAGGTTTAGAGGATTTGGCTAGTTCCGACCCCCCAAACAAAAGATGTTAAACTTTGGAGCTATTACCACAACTTCAAACTTCAGTAATTTAAGACTTCATAAAATGATGGCTTAGGAAGTCTATATGTGGAATCCAAATGAAAACTTCATGAGCAAAGCTTTCATTTAGACCATCCCAAACTTGATTCTCTGAAAAAATGTTCAGCTAGCCCATAATGTGGAAACAATTATGAAAATTAAGACATCTGAAAACCACTCAAGCAGCTTTGATTTCTGGCTACATCTCATAAGACACGGTGCTGCTGGCCTTTTAGCTGGCTTTCAATAATGCTCCCCCTTCCTCCTAGGACACAACAGGGGGCATCCTGAACGAGGTCAGTGGGTGCTGTGCACATTTCCTTTTCCTGAGGCCTGCAAATGTGGAATAGTCCGCTCCCCTCTGGAAACCCCAGCCAGATGGGAGTTGGAGGTTAGGTCAGTTGCTGTGCTAATGGCCAGAAACGAGACCACTTCTGCATAAGCAATCACGTTTGCTCACTGAATTCTTTTTAATAATTCATGTTAATAGTAAAATCAGGATAGCATGGGAGATTTAAGTCCACATGTGATCCCTGAGGTTCATTTTAGCCATTAGTTTCAAAGCCTTTGGACTTTGCTATTCCCTCTGCCCAGAAGCCTCTTCCCCCACATACGCACAGGCTCATTTCCCCACTTCATTCCTGCTCAAATGTCACTGCATCAGACAGCCCTCCTCTGCCACTCTCTAAAGGAGCACCTCACGCCACCCTGCTGAGCTTTCGCCCTCTGTCCTGCCTCATTCTTCTTTGCAGCATTTCTGACTACCTGTCACCATCTACTGGGGTTATGGTCTACCTCTCATGAGAAGGAAGTCAAGGACATTGTGTTGTTAGGGTGTGTCATCCCCAGTACCTGGAACAGTGCCCAGCACACAGTAGGCACTCCGTAAAACACTTGTTAAACGTAGAACTAAATGCAATCCTTGTGCATACATGTCCGTGTGCCCGTAACTGTTTACCCAATCCAAGCGTTATTACTTTCTTCTTCTGTGTACCCTCTAATTTAGATCTCACAACTCTCTTATTTTCTCCACGGACCTGGCTCCAAGCCCCAGTGGTTGAGAGGTGTGAGGAGTAGAGTTCACCACCCTTGAACAGGGTGGTCTGCAGGGCAGTCCCACAATTGAGACCTCTCCCTTGTGTGTATGGATATCAGAAACTATGACTCCTCTTTGAACATAACTTCAAAAGAGAGGGCAACCCAGTGGCCAAAGCTAGAACAATTTGAGTAACAAAACAAAACAGCATTGGACTATAAACCAGTGTATAAAATAAACATTCTTAATGCATACTGATGTGAGTAAATGACTGAATAACAAATGAAAAAGAGGAGATAAATTTCCCATGCAGAATAATTCCAAATAAATTACACAGACATTCTACTCTAAAAGAGGGGAACATAACTCCTCCCAGAGGACAGCAGGGAAAGGGCAGGGGGTGGGGAGGGGTGAATCACTTTTCAGTGGAGAAGCTTGACAAATGACTTTACGGAGGTGATCAAGGTCAACAGCCACAGTGGTAAGTGATGTTGCCAATCTGTAATCTTGATATATGTTAAGAATGGCACTCTACTGTTCCCCAAACCCACAACTACAGTCTCATCACGAGAAAACTCTCAGACAAATCCCAAGTGGGTGACATTCTGCGAAATTCCTGATCAGGACTCCTCAAAAACTGTCAAGGTCAAGAAAAATAAGGAGAATCTGAGAAACTGCCACAGTGAAGACATAAGGAGACAGAACCTCTAAATACAATACGTGTCTTGGATCCTAGAATGGAAAAGAGACATTAGGGTAAAAAACGAAGAAAATCTGAATAAAATACGGGCTTAGGTGATAATGCTATATCCATATCGGTTCACTAATTATAACAAATGTACCACACTGATGAGATGCAAATAATAGAAAGAACGGTGTGTGGGAGTAGAAGAATAACAAGGGGACTCTATACTATCTGCTCAGTGTTTCTGTAAATACAAAAAAGGGAACCTGCCTGGGTAGTTCAGTCAGTGAAGCACCCAACTTCAGTTCAGGTCATGATCTCACAGTCCATGAGTTCAAGCCCAACGTCAGGCTCTGCGCTGACAGCTCAGAGCCTGGAGCCTGTTTCAGAATCTGTGTCTCCCTCTCTCTCTCTCTCTCTGCCCCTCCCTCACTTATGCTCTGTCTCTCTCTCTCTCTCAAAAGCAAACATTAAAAAAAATTACAACACTCACATTTAAAAATAAAATAGATTTTAAAAAAGAGAGGAGAGGATGTTATCAACCTCACTATGCTTCCGTCATTTCAAGATAAATAAAGCTCACGTTTCAACAGTTGCTGTACTCTGTTAGGGTAAAACACACAGAGGAGAAGCAATTTGTTTGAGATTCAATTTAAATGGATACTGTCTGTGATTGAGTATCTCTTAAGAAGGAATAGTAAAGTCGGGCATACAAAATTGTTCCGATTTAGACCCTCCATCTCCACACAACAAGGCCTCCACAATGCACCCAGGGCCTCTACTGGTGGTAAAGTTCCCAGGCAGTGGCCACACAGAGGAGGGGCAGACACACGCGGGGTGCATTTGGGAAATGACAAACTTCCGTGGCTCCGGTCGGTCGTGCTCGGCCCAGCGGTGGTGACCTGCGGGGGAGAGCTACAGCTGGAGCCTGGCAGAATAAACATGTCCCTCTGCCACTGCACGCTTCTGAGCCCTTTAGGTAAGGAGGACCGTCTGCTGTATGGCAGCTGGTTCGACCCCTGCTCTCTCTCTCCATCGAGTGGGCGGATTCATAAGAGGCCACGGTATATACACAGTGCTTCTATCTACGACTTGTTTACTAAACAACCGTGAGTGAATGTATTGTTCCCCAGATGTCGCTGATGACTGAAGTCTGTCTTAAACCTCTCGATTAAACAGGAAAGCAGAACATGCAGAACTAAACCAAAGAAGTGAGACGTGGGTTTTATGTGATCAGCAGATTCCCTGACTTAACTTGTCCAAATAGAATGTGAATGTTTCATTGTGTTTGCTTTATCTATTATGCAATTTTAGTGCCATCTAATCCACGAGGCTAGAAAGATGACAGACACTTTGTCCTCTGACCCTCTCAAAAGTAAAGATGCTAAGCGTAATGCTTAAAATGAATGTTCACACATAATGAACATGTTCTATCACACAGCAAATAATCCTTAGACCATTATGTAATCACATGCTTTACTGTTTGGAGGAGGAAAGTGCCATAATTTAAAGTGTAGACATTTATAGCTAAAGGAAGTATCTTGTACAAAGAACCCTGTCACTGTGAAAATATATTTTGAGAAACTTCAATGTTCCTGCTTATAGCAAAGACTTTCCACAAGAAGAAAATTAGGTTTCTGAGGGGCGCCTGGGTGGCTCAGTTGGTTAAGCTATCAACTTCGGCTCAGGTCATGATCTCGCAGTTCGTGAGTTTGAGCCCTGCCCCGTGTCAGGCTCTGTGCTGACAGCTCAGAGCCTGGAGCCTGCTTCGGATTCTATGTCTCCCCCTCTCTCTACCCCTCCCCTGACCACGCTCTGTGTCTCTGTCTCTCAATAATAAAAAGACGTTAAAAGAAGAAGGAGAAGAAGAAGAAGGCGATTAGGTTTCTTTAGATGTAAAACCCACGACAGACAAAATTTTGGTCCAAACCGTTTGTATCAACCTAACTGCAATACTGCATTCCCTTGCTCACTCCTTTGCATGGCCCTGTCCCTTGCCTCCAGTCCTAAAATGGATCTTCAAGAGTCTCTTGCTTTATACAGTTTGTTCCAAATACTCCCCCACTGTCACCAGCAATGGGTCCATAGCGATCTGCGGTGTGGCCCCTCTGTGCTTCTGGAGATGACGCCAGCCCAGGTTAGTGCCTGACTGAATTCTAAAACTCTGTATAGAAAGGAAAATCATATTTCCAAAGCATGTGGCTATAGCAGGTAAGAGTTGTTTTAATCAAGGCTTTGCAGGTTCTTTTTTTTTTTTTTTTTTTAATGTTTATTTATTTTTGAGAGAGACAGAGTGCCCGCGGGCTAGGGGCAGAGAGAGAGGGAGACACAGAATCCAAAGCAGGCTCCAGGCTCTGAGCTGTCAGCACAGATCCCGACACAGAGCTCGAACTCATGAGCCCCAAGATCATGACCTGAGCCAAAGTTGGACACTTAACCGACTGAGCCACCAGGCGCCCCAAGGCTTCGGAGGTTCTAAAAGAGAGCACCACTACTGCTAAACCGATAAGCCAGAGGGTCTCCTGCAGGGATTCTACGCCCTGGTCAGGGAGCAGCACTCGTCACTCAAGTGGGAATCTCACAGCCCTCCCCAACCTGCCTCCCTCTCCCACCCCGCAGGGCCTGTCTGGTAGTTAGAGCACAAAGGTGGCTGGTCATGGAAATGCATACAAAAGGCATCTGGGCGATATGCCTGATCTCATCCGTGGGCCCCCCTAACCCCCGCTCCAGCCTTCTCCTTGTGCTCTTTACCCTGCAGGACTCCATCAGCAGCTCCCCTGCCCTCCAGCTCCAGCCAACGAAGAGGCACAGCAAGAGACTGTGAGGCGGGAGAAGGCAGAGCTGAGACACTGACGGTCCCTGCTCCTTCCCCGCCGGGCTGCCGTGGACTGGCCTGGTTAGCTGCTGTCAGACAGCCTCCCCCTCCCCTTGGCTTTCAGGTTGAGTCAGTCCCCTTGACTGCTCCTTGCTGCTTCCAGCTCTCGGTTGGCACCGCACCATCTCTTGTTGGTTTCCGTGAACTCTGCCCTCTGCCAGTTACCAAGTGACCGTTTCCCCTGTTCCAATTACCAGTGTGACCGTATCATCTGTTTCTTGTGGAACGCTGATGATACAGATGTCATTTAAAGTACACTGTAGCATGACAAAAACAGGTTATTTTCAAGCTTTTAATATGTTATGGAGCTTCTTAAATCTTTTAGTAATATTTAGTAATATTAACATTTCTTAACATTGTGAATCCAACAAACAACTCCCAGAGAAGGAAAGAGGAATAAATCATATTCCCGAGGGCATGGACCAGCATCACAACTCTTTTGATGCCCTCAGTGTCCCATTACGTGCACCAGAACCCTACTAAGTTTCTCCACGCATAAGGACTTAATAAACGAGTGATTTACCCACGGCAATAGGGGTTATAGAAAACACAGGTGATGGCACTGGATTCCAGTGGATCCCTGCATTCTGGAGTCTACCTCACAGATGTCCTTCAGTGTAATCCAGGACCCAGCCCAGCTCTACCTGTGTTGCTGGTCTTACACACCATGGAAACAGATGGCATGGATCAGTGTGAAGTTGGGCTAAGGATTAGCCAGGTTTGAAACCAGATGCTGCAGAGAAGGGGATCAGTAGACTTTCCCTTACAATCAGTGGAGGGCAGGGGAGGGTAATGACAACCTGAGCCAAGGGGGCACTGCTGCCTGATGCGAGGCAAAGGCAATGCAGACATATGACAAGGGTGACACATGGGTGGGCACCACCGATCCATCCCCCAGTGGCAGGGCCAGCTGCGGGGAATCCTGAGGAAGTGCTGCTCTCCCAGAAGCTCTATGGCCTGCAGCCTTGGTGGAAATGCTACACTGGTAGATGATCTTTACGTGCATTCAGTTTTGAGAGAGAGAAAGAGAGAACAGAGGGGTGGCACAAGCAGGGGAGGGAAGAGAGACACACAGAATTCCAAGCAGGCTCCAGGCTCCGGGCTGTCAGCTCACAGCCTGATGCAGGGCTCGAACTCATAAACTGGGAGACCATGACCTGACCCAAAATTGAGCACTTAACCGACTGAACCACCAGGCGCTCCTGATGATCTTTAGACTCTGGAGACACCAGCCTAACATAGTCCCTGACTAGGCACAGAAGCTTGGAGGCTCAAAAGCACTGAGAGTCGTCCCTATTCTAGAATTCTCCTCTCTCTCGCTCTTCCACCTGCTCCCTCCAATACGAACACAAACACGGCTGGGGGAGATGAGAAGCAATCCTTGCTTCTGGAACTTAAGACAAATCCATACTACTGGAACTTTCCTACACATACACACTGATTTTCCTGAACTGACTTTTTATTCGCTAGATTCTGACTCCTTTTAGCCACTGTTGGGAAGGACTCCTGGGGTCACACTGTAGGCGTGTCCTCTACCCCAGAGTGAGCCTTTCCCACCAGACAGTGAGCTTCTCAAGGGCTGCAACAGTTTCTTACTTAAATTTGCGCACCGGACGCACAATACAGGGGCATGGAGCAGATACACAACAAATGTTTGGCTCATGGGTTGGTCAGTTTCAGTCAGCTGGTGGGAAGCAGAGGAGGTGGAAACTTGATCACATTGTGTTGACTAATGCTCGGGAGATACAGGAGTGAAAAGAAAGTACAGGTATTCTCCCAAGAAATTTAGCGGAGAAATACTAGGTACCTCTTCGATGGCATTCAACACACTTTATTACAATTTATTTGTCTTAACGTCACTTCCAAACCTGTTGGGAGCAGAGCTGGTATCCTGCCTCCCTGTTCTTCGAGACGCAAACAAGTATTTGCTCATAATCAGCACAAAATAAAAATGTGTTCAGTTTTACTAATTCCCCAATCCTCTCCTTCCCATCCTCTTTCCCTTTGGTCCACTGTGGAAGTCGACAAATAGTCATCCCCTTCTTGATACTCCCCACCTGAGCCTCTGTGACCCCATTCTTTCCTGGTGTTTTCTCCTAGCCCTCTGTATCGCTGCCCCGTTTTCCCATCAGTCCTGCAGTGTACGTACTCCTAGACTTGTTCTCAGCCTCCCCTTCTCTTCCCTTTAAACTTTCTCCCGCCCGAACTACTACTACTTAAATGATCTTCTCTATGTGGATGACTCCTGAACAATGATCTCAAGCCCCGACACCTCTCACACAGTCTCATTCTAAGCTCCCAAACTGCCTTCAAGATAAACAAGAAGAAAGTTGGCATGAAGACAGCACGTATGTAGGTTGGAACTCTCATCTTCCTTTCAGCTCTTGGAGATAACGGGACCACAGTGAAAACTACAGCTGCAAGTTTAAACAGCAGGGTTTTAGTGCCGGGAGATAGAATGATGGTGGTCTCAGGCCTCACAAGTTGTCCGTGGTGCAGCACACAGAAGTTGGCAGAGAGGTCTGTAATCGGACAGACTTTGTCCCACTCACACTGGCCAGGCCCTTGTATGTTCTCTTTCCTGGATGTTTTGCTGAGGCTCAGGGTAGACTAGCAGGGCCACCTTTTCCCTGATGCCCCACTGGGTCCCAACTACTGCAGTGTTCTAGGCTCTCAACTTGCTCCTGCTCCAGCACTTGGGATATAGCCTTGGGGATTCTAACTCAGCTGCAAACCTGAGTCTATGCTGGCTGGGCTTCCCCCAGAGAATGGTTCTCAGCCTCTTCTCCAGCGAACTTCCCCTTATTAACCTTACCATACAGCAGGGCTCTGACCCTCAGGCTGCAAAGAAGGACTGGCCGGACCCTAGATTCCATTTCTAAGAAGTCCTGTTCTGTGTGGTAGGACACTAGACTCATTCTTCTAGCTCCTTTGCCCATAAGTGTATACTGCCCTGAGACTGCTCTCATGACTTTATTTCATTTTTTTTAATTTCTCATTTGAGAGAGAGAGAGAGAGAGAGAGAGAGAGAGAGAATGAATCTCAAGCAAGCTCTATGCCCAGTGCAGAGCCTGATGTGGGCTTGATCCCAGAACCCTGGTATCATGACCTGAGCCAGAATCAACAGTTGGTTGCTCAACCGACTGAGCCACCAGGCGCCCATGATTATTATTATTATTATTATTTTTGTATCAGTATTTAGCTTATGTTCTATGGCTCAGACTGCTAAGTCGTTTTCCAGTTGGAAAGAACTCCATTCCCCGCCTCCTTGCAGCCAGGCTGGCCACATGACTAAGTTCTTGCAATGGAATGTGAACATAAGTGAAGTGAGCTACTTCCAGGTTAGCCCTAAAACATGCCATGTGTGCTCCTCCGTGCTCTTTCACTTTCCTGCAAATGGGAACACAGTCAGCTCTGTGATTCGGCACTAAGCATTCAGACCAGGGCAGAGCGCTAAAGGAGCATGATTCAACAGAGTGCAAGGACAAGTTTCTATCAGTAAGGAGAGAAGTACAGAAATCACAAATAAACACCTGGAAATGTTTACAGCACTTTGACATTACTGTGAAATACAAAGTGCGTGATCAGTGGCTCACAAAACACAACTATTGGTTTTTGCTGTATTGGAAAGAAAGAAAACCAGCCTTTACACAAAGAGTTTGAGAAGCATTGCCCTAGTGGATGGTGGGAAAACAAGAAGAAAGGGACCCTTCAAACCCTAAGCACTCACCTCAGGACTGTCAACAAGAGAGAAAAATAAACTTCTGTCTTCTTCAAGGCACTGTGTATTGGAAACTCTGCCCAAGAAGCCCGCAGCTCTAGGTGAAGGTGCTGGAATGAAATAGAATGTGGACATGCATTGGCTGTTCCTTCCTTGCAGCTTTTAGCAAAGCATTACAAGAAAGAGATGAGCTCAGGCAAGAATTGTTTGTAAGTAGGTGTACAGGAATGGACACCATCTTGAAACTGGGGGATTAGGAAAGTTAACTGCTTCTGTGACCCCAGAGAGCAAAAGATGGTATCACCACTCAGAGCCTTTCTTGAAGGTCTGTCAATAAGATGTTCCAGTGAAGCAAAGGAAGACAGGCCTACAGTAAAGATCAGAGTACAGGTGCACCATCCTGCCCATGGCTATGTTTTAGAGGATCTCAAGGTAGAGACCAAAGAAGGGGGAAGACAGAGGTGGGTCAAGCACAGAAGGTAGGAAATAAGGCAAGCTTAAGAACCTGGTCAAGAACCAAGCGGATGTGGTAACTGGTTAATGGAACAGACCAGAAAGCCAGGGAACTTTTTAAGGTATTGTATTACCACAGCTGGGCCTGGAAAGGCCCCTGTTCACTCTTCCCCAAGAAGCACACTCTCCCACACCCATTTCAGATACGGCCACAGACGGGCAAAGAAGAAACTTCACAGGAAACAAAGTCAAAGTCAGGGTCCTTGTGAGGCCTCTCCTGGAGAGCAAACGCAGGGACCACCCACAGAATTACCCCACTGCCAGGGCAGAGAGCTTTTAATTCCTGCCCAGCACGGCTTCATTCTTTTTATGCACCTGTGACTGTTGCGTGTCTCCTGTTCTTCTGAATGGGAGCTTGTTTTATTTTTAGGTGGTTTTCTTGTCCCTCCTCCTCCATCATATACCAGATGTTGGTCAGTCAGAATAAAGAAAGAAAGGAACATTCTATGACGAGTATATAAAAAACAGAGATTAGATAGAAAAGGCCACACCAGGGGCGTCTGATAAACTAAACCCTTTCAAGGAAAGCATGGGGGGCCATGTCACATAGGAGGGGCTGGGTAATAATGGGGAAGGAGCGGAAGCTTCAGCATCGGCTGGACCTGAGTCAGATGTAGACTCGTCACACTCACAAATGGCTCTAACCTGGCACACCGATGATGCAGTCAGAGCCTTTTCCTTTCTCTATAAAAATGGCACCATAACTACAGTGACTGTAATGGGGTTGGTGAAGGATTAAATTAAAGCAATGTTTACAAAGTGATTGGCAAGATGCCTAGCACATAGGAAGTAATACAATGGCAAATAGTACTTCCTAAGAAAGTCAGAGATAACTCAAATTTTCTTAAAAAAACCAATGGAATATACAGCCAGCATTCTGGAAGTTTAACTGTTTGTGCTCTAACATCTCAATTTAACAACGAGTGATGACAAAGTCATCCTATATCTACCCTAAAATAACTACAGGCCAGGAACGAAGTTCTCCCTGCCTGAGAATGTGCCCAGTGCTGCGGTGACTAGGCTTCAGGCACTGCCACCTCCTTCTGCTGCTGCCCGAGACAGAGCAGGGAGGCAGGGATGGAGAAGGAGGTAGAGGAGGGAGAGCAGAGACACCACGGTGTGGTAAAAGAACCCAGACTTCACGTCTAGGTTCAAACACCAGCAGGTGAGCAGGTGAGCAGAGTGGACAAAGAGCGTGGCTCCCATTGCAAACATCATGCTCAGCAGTGGGAAACTGAGAGCCTTTCCTCTGAGATCAGGAACAAGACAAGTAGCCTCTGGCCACTTCTTCTCAACATAATACCGGAAGTCGCAGCCAGGGCAATTAGGCAAGACAAAGATATGAAGGCACCCACATGAGAAAAGGAGAGTAAAATTGTGTCCATTCACAGATGACATGATCTTATACACAGAAAACCCTAAAGGTTGCACGCAAACACAAACACACACAAAAATGTCGGGACTAGTAAGTGAATACAGAAAAATTGCAGGATACAAAATTAACACACAAAAATCGATTGCCTTTCTATACACTAACAATGAACAATTCGAAAAGGTAGTTAAGAAAACATTCCCATTTACAACATCAAAAAGAGTAAAATACTGAGCAATAAACTTAACTAAAGAGGTAAAAGACTTACACACTGAAAAGTACAAAACATCAATAAAAGAAATAAGAGACACAAATAAATGGAAAGACATGCTATGTTAACAGAAAAGAAGCCTCAATATTGTCAAAATGTCCATACTATTCAAAGTGATTTAAAGATTCAGAACTATCCCTATCAAAATCTCAGTGGCATTTTTTTTAAATCCTAAAATTAATATAAAACACAAAGGACCTCAAATAACCAAAACAATCTGGAGAAAGAAGAACAAATTTGGAGGCTGCATACTTTCTGATTTCAAAAAGTATTACCAAGCTATAGTCATTAAAACAGTATGGTACCAGCAAAAAGACAGACATCTAGACCAACAGAACAAAATAGAGAGCCCAGAAATAAATCCATGCGTGTATGGTCAACTGACCTTCAATAAGGGTGCCAGGAATACACAATGGGGAAAAGACAGTCTCTTCCACAAATGGTGTTGGGGAAACTAGATGTCCACATGCAAAGGAGCATGGCTTCTGGAGCTACATGGCCTGAGTCTGAAGTCTTACTCACCAGCAAGCTAAGTAAGGGATTTCCTCATCTGTAAAATAGGGATAATAATAGTATCTAATTTCTAAGACTGTTGGCAGATTTAAATCTGACACTTAGGATTCATTCCTTTACAGCCATTATCAATAGGGCCTTGGGAAAGTTACTTAACCTCTCTGACCCTCCATTTCCTCTGGTGTAAAGGGGAGACAAGCTCTACCTTGTTGGGCCACTGGGTGATTAGGACAAAGTGAATGAAATAGCCAATGGAAAGACCTCGGCCCACTTCCAGGTCCAGAAGAAGTGTTCAAAGTGAGTTCACATCTCTTCCCATTTGATCCTGTGGTGAGATGGGCAGGGTAGCATTCTCCACGGCAGGGTAGCATTCTTTCCAGAGAAGAAAACTAAAACTGGGACAGACTGATTCTCTCTCACCAGCACTCATCCTTCTGGCCCAGGGTCCTTGGACCACACTGATTAATGGAGCCCTTTTTCGGTACTTAATTCTATGCCCCCACGAGACATGGAATATTCAGGTTTGCTCTCCATAATGACATTAATGCCTTTTGCAAACATTTACTGATTCTAGAAGAAACAGAATATGATTATGGTAAACAGCAACAAAATTTGTAAGCATACCTCTACTTATAAGTTTTGACAAAAGCTTATGGGAAACAGTCCATACCATGAAATGAAAATGACAGAATAAAACTTTAAATACATAACAAGAAATAGCAATGATTAGTCAGTTTGCCTGTTTCAGAGAAAGTTCAGAAAAACAAGCAACTGGATTTACCTCTAACACCCTGAATGATCTAACTTAAGAAACACCTTCTCCAACAGCACTGTACTTTCCCCATCAACACAATAGAGTCTACCATTTGAACTAGACCACAGAATTCAATCATCTGACTTGTAAGAAATTAGACTGGAAATTAACTGAGAAAGACCAGTAATGACCTAGTCCTGTGGACATTCATTTTCTTTTCCCTCTGTTAGATATTCATGGAATTCGCATACATGGAGAGTTACAAACATGTAATGGGTAAGTTCCACTGTCCTATCATAGTGAATTCTACCCAACCATTGATTCCTCTCATCCCTGTCCAGTTAACATTTCCTCAGTGTTCATTATATGCAGAAGACAGGCAAAGATGTACAAACACGTACAAGGATGTCAAATGGGAGCGCCTGGGTGGCTCAGTCCGTTAAGCATCTGACTCTTGATTTCAGCTCGGGTCATGATCCCATGGTTCATGAGATCAAGCCCCATATTGGGCTCTGCGCCTGACATGGATCCTGCTTAAGATTCTCTCTCCCTCTCTCTCTCTGCCCCTCCCCAACTTGCATGTTCTCTCTCTCTCTCAAAAAATAACTTAAAATTATTTAAAAAGAAAAAAAGAGGTCAAATGCCCGCAGGAAGCTCATAATCTAGAGCAGTAGGTGCCTTAACCGGGGCTAATCCTCCATACACCCCTGCCCCAGGACATCTCCCAATACCTGCAGACATTTATATGGCAGACGCAACTGGGAGTACTACTAGCATCCAGGGATGCTGCTACACATGCTACAAGGTACAGGACAGCCCCCACAACAATGAATTGTGCAGCTAAAACGTCAGCGGTGCCAAGGTTGAGAAACCCCAATCTAAAGGGTGAGATGAGGGGCGCCTGGGTGGCACAGTCGGTTAAGCGTCCGACTTCAGCCAGGTCACGATCTCGCGGTCCGTGAGTTCGAGCCCCGCGTCGGGCTCTGGGCTGATGGCTCAGAGCCTGGAGCTTGTTTCCGATTCTGTGTCTCCCTCTCTCTCTGCCCCTCCCCCATTCATGCTTTGTCTCTCTCTGTCCCAAAAATAAATAAACGTTGGAAAAAAAAAAAATTTAAAGGGTGAGATGAGAACTGGAAGTGTAGTACTTCCATGAGTTGAATATGGTGTGAGCTATAACAGAGACAAAAGCGAAGGGCTCTCAGATTGACGTTTAAATAGGCAAACAAAACTCAGTGTTGGCAAAGGTAGAGGGGAAATGGCATCTCCTTAACATACTGGCGAGAATGTAAATTGATCCAACTTCTGGGGAGCGCGATTTGGCAATATGTTATCAAAAGCTTTGTTTATACTATTTCGATCTTTGCTTTCATTCCCATCTTCTTCACGCTTCCTTTGCTTTCTCTTTTCTCTTCCTTCCCCAGAACTGAGGGCTCAGCTTGTGAGGGAGAATGCAGTAGGATGAGAGGCAGTTTGGGGAGTGGCACCAAGGCACGGGCAACATGTTAGGGAGCAACAGAGACTGGTGAGCAAAGGGGCTGGAGGCTGATAACAAAGCTGCTTAGGCGCATGGGTTAGCAGGCCTGGCAGCCAAGGACAAGAGGCCGTGGGGACAGAGTCAGGCACAGAGGAGGCAGCATGGCCTTTGTGGTTGGGCCATGGGCAACTAAGAGTAAAATGCTGTAAAAACAAGTAAAATGTAAGTAAAAATAATGAAGATAGGCTTCAGTAGAAGCTAGACACAAGTTTCTAACTGCCAGAGAATATACGTACAAAGATATAAAGGGGTAAAAGTAGAAAGATCCCTGGGTGTTGGATTGGAGTTGGAGTATTTGTTATGAATTCATGATGTCATAACATATGGCCTAATGTAGACAAATGACGAGTGTATATGCGTGCATATGTATATACATATATTTCCTAGCTCCGTCCAAGAGGCCTAAAACAATGACACTCCAGTAACAATGGGCACATCAATCGTCCATATCTTAGTTTCTAAATACCATTCTTTACCAAAAGGGAGACTAACTAGGTCAGGGAAAGTACAAAGTAAGCCTGGAATATCTTGTGGTACCAGAACATTTTAAAATGCTCGGTGAATAATGGGGAGATCAAAAGGACACAGGAGCCAGCTTCGAGGGGCTTCCACTGGTCAAATGAGGACCATCTGAGCATCAAAATAAATAATGACGGTAACAGATTTCAACATTTTGGATACAAAAGGAATCCATGAATGCTTTCTAACATAAATGAGTAAATACAGGAGGGAGAAAGAAAATTCTTCCTCACAGTATAATGCCAATGAATAAACGTGGGAGTGATGGAAATACAGAATCACCATGTGGCAACTTTCACAGAGGTGGCTGATTCAGGCAGAAGTCATCAATGACCGGTTATGCCGTAGGTGGAGGTTTAATGAGGAACAGGCTATTAACATAACCTCAGAGTACTTCCCCACAAACACCAATAAATCTCAAAGAAAGAAGTGGTGAATTCAAGGCGAGGAGAGCAGGCAGACACCAACATAAGCAGGTGCTCAAGGCCAATATTCCAGCAGCGAGAGTTTGACATGGCGTACCTTCCTTTTTTTTTTCCTTTATTTATTTTTGAGCGGCAGAGAGAGAACGAGCAGGGAAGAGCACAGAGAGGGAGGGAGGGAGGGAGGGAGGGAGGGAGGAAGAGAGGGAGGGAGAAAGAGAGAGAATCCCAAGCAGGTTCCGCACCATCAGCACAGAGCTCGATGCAGGGCTCAAACCCACGAACTGTGAGATCATGACCTGAGGGAAGTCAGAAACTTAACCGACTGAGCCACCCAGGTGCCCCAACATTGTGTCCCTAATGTGATAAACCAAGAAGAGCAAAGTCCTGCCAAGGTCACATGACCTGAGTCTGGTTCTGAAGAAACACGTGCTAGACCCAGCTGGAGAATCATCCTACAGCATGTAAGACCTGTACAAATGCAAGGATCTTAGGAACAGATTAAGTCTGAGGAACTATTCCAGAGGAGACATGACAAATAAATGTAATGTGTATCCTAGATAAAGCAAGAAAAGAGTGATCTGGGGGATGGCTGAAGAAATATGAGTGGGCTCTGTAGACTGGATGGTAGAGTTGTACCGACATCAATTTCCTGATTTGGTGTTACAATGATTAATTTTGCATGTCACCATAACTGGGTTAAGGGATGCACAGATAGCTGATAAAATATTACCTGAGTGTGTCCCTGAGGGTGTTTCCAGAAGAGATTAGCACTTGAATTGGTGAACTAAAGATCGCCATCACCCAATGTGAGTAGATGTCATCTTCCATTGACAGAAGAAGGGGGAATCTTCCCTGTTGCGTGAACTGGGATTTATATCTTCTCCTGTCCCTGGACATCAGTGCTTCTGATTCCCAGGCCTTCAGACTCAGACTGAGTTACACGACCAGCTTTCCTGGTTCTCCAGATTGCAGATGGCACGTTATGGGACTTTTTGGCCTCTAGGACCCTATGAGCCAATTCTTATAATAAACATCCTCACTTACATCTATTTATACCCTATTGGTTCTGTTTCTTTGGAGAACTCTAACCAATTCAAATGCCATGGGGATATAGGATATGATTATACTTATTTTCTCTTTGTCAGACCCATATGACCCCAGGGAAAGGGCCCCCATTCAAAGGACTAACCTACTAAAAATCAACCAGGGCAGGAGGCACGTGAGTCGGTGAGTTCTAAAAGTAGTCTCTTGTTTCGGTCTTCAATAACCAGTTACCGGCAAGGGCTTAACTTTGGATTTCTTTAGCTCTCCTTGGGGAGTGAATGCCTCTGACTGACTCCACTGCCCACCTTTGATTTAGATGATCTGAGTCGATCTGGGAGCAGCTCCAGAATTTCTGTAGAGGAGGGGCTTTGGGGCAGCTTATCTGTAACGGGAGACCAAGGAAGCCTCAAAGCTTCATTTACAAAGCAAGCACACTGCTTTTGTGTAGATTGCTTGTTTGTTTGGAGGGCCTTTGGGCAAACGGGTGGCACTTACACAGAGACTAAGGTGCCCTCCAACCCAGCCCTGCTATCTGCCAAGCCATCCCTGATGATGTCACAGAATCTGCACAGGGCTAAGTCAAGGCCAGGGCCAGGAGCACCTCCTGGAGGTGAAGACACAAGACTAGTTGATGAGTATTTAGGGGGGCTGACTAACATCTTTAGAAAGGGGTGGGGCAGGCTGTACTGGGCAAGTTGTCTTCCAGAGTGACACCTAGTCTGGCCCAGCCTAAGGTGTATGAGTGATTCACACCTAAGGAGAGGAGGCAAGGTCCATGGGAGCTGGGTGATGTCAGGGGTCACAGGCAAGGAAGGAGTTTCATGTACCAGGCGGCAGGACAGGAGGAGAGGGGTCAAGTGCTGCAGAGGCAGGGCCAGCAGATGAAGGGAGAAGAGGCATAAGGAGAAGGACATCAGCCTCAAGAGTGAAGAGGGACAGGTGCAACCCAGGAAATCAGGACCCTCCTTTCGTTGGGCACTACTGGCCTGGCCCACCAGGCAGATCAGGCAGAGCACCACACATCTTTCAGAATGAATTCAATAATTAGCTTGTCTGTGGGGTGGAAATGCCTTGAGTTGGGGCAGTGCTTTGCAGAGCGAACCGTAGAGACCTAAGTTAGCAAGAAGGCACATGCCAGTGAGGATGGCATCAGGCACCCCAAGTCCATGTCTGGTGATTGCGTGGCCATGCTCTTCTGACTCACTGGCTGGTTAGCTAGCTCTGTGTTCTTGTCTACCAAGAACTGAGATGAGCAGACCGTACAGGTAATACTAAGAGGGAATTACTGCTTCTTCGGAACATTGCCCTGTGCCTTCGATCACACAGTGTTAGGTCATCTCAGTCCTGAAATTTGTGTTCCCCATAGCACAGTTTCGCAACCTCTGGCAGGATTTCCTCCGTGAAGTCTCACTCGACGTGGGAGGGCAGGAGAGAAGGCTCCGGAGGGACTGCAGCAATGAGCACTTAGCACACCCAACACCCGTATGGAGACCCTACCACCCCCATGCAGCCTGCCTAGGGTGTCCCACATCTGGAGGCCCTGCCTCTTTAATTCCAACGTTTATGTGGTCCTCACAGGCACAAAGCTCTTTCACAGAGACGGCTTAACGGCACCCACAACACATGCACGTAGGTAGAAAAGGAGTTATTATCCCTGTTATGTAAATGAGAAAACTGATTCAAGGATGACAGGCGATTTTTCCAAGGTCACAAGACCTCACAAAGTGGAGCTGGGACTAGAACCAAACCCATGTTCTCCAACTGCCTAACTCGGTCAACTCTCAGGGTTTCTGCAGACAGCACCCCGCCCCTCACCTCCACCTCTCCCATCCTTGGCAGGACTAAGTTCCAGAGGACTCCTCCACATACATGCAGAATCCAGGATGAGGAACAAATGATCAGCAAGGCCAAAGAGGAGGAGGCTCAGTGCCTGCAGGAGGAATGATGGAAAGAAGAACAAAGGACCCAGGAAGGAAGGAAGCAAGCAAGGAAGTGGGTGGAACATCTCTAAGTCACCTACAGCTCGGGAATCTCTGTTGGCACTCTCACCAGAACATGCGTTTGCACCCATGTTTAGACAAATATCAGTCTTGGAGGAAAAGATGGCAACCAGCATTTAAGGAGCACTTCCTGTATATCAGGCACTCTGCTGAGTGCTTTCTCTTCTAATTTTCGGAGGTGGACATAATCTTCACTTTTACAGACAAGGAAATTAAGGCTTAGAGAAGTGAAGCAAGTATCCAAGGTCACAAAGCCTGGCCAGGAACAAAGGCTGGTCTGACGGCAAAGCCCTGCTCTTTTCCTTACACCACATTAATAATGCCTTGGGCCCCTGGCTCTGCCATTTAGAAGCTTGCAATCAGACTTAACCACTCTGTTGGGTATAATCACAGACCAGAAAGCATTCTGAACTAATGTACACTCCAAGGAGAATGGCTAATAGGTAATTTGAGTTATAGTCATTCCCATTTGAGTTACAGCAATTCCCCCTGCCCCACCCCAAAGAAATAAGAGGTTGGACTTAAGTTATGGTGATTTCTGCCCCCTCATCAAAAAGATGGAAAACATGGGGGCAAAGCAGTCAGCCTTGGGCATGTGTGCAAGACTTTGAGCAGGATGTGCCTCGACTGCTGCCTGGCTACACTTCTGTGTGCATCTGTCCTGTGTGTGGGTTTTGGAAAAATGAGGGAAAGCATGAACATGTTATAGACTCTCAGATAGGTTCATGACAGAAACAATCACATGTTTCTATGTCTTCTGAGATCAGTCTTCATTCATAGAAACCACAGGCATATCTGTTCTACCAAACATCCTATGCAACAACCAGATACCTAAAATAGATCTGCCGTAACATACAGGGGCTGGTAGCTGATTTATGCATTTGTCAGATTTAGAAGACAGGATGTGTCATTTATATTTAAATCAAAGGCACAAAGTTTTAAATGTGAAAGATGAAAAAAGAAAACAAAAAATGTGCCCAAATGATCTACTTTTCTAATTACGCAGTAGTGACGGTCAATAGAAGATATGGCCAGCAGCTTAGAAGTCCAGATCTAACATGTCCTAGTACACGATACTAGCTCCATACAGTCTCAAGGCACAAGAGACAACTCTGGAAGCTTATCTCAAGTACATAAACCTCACTGGCAGGATTTGTTTGCTGGTCTTTTTAGAATGGTCCTGTTTGTTTAGATACACATGATGTTAACAGAGCCAAAGTTGTGTGTTTCTAACTGTATAACTTCTAGTTGAAAAAATTCTAACTCACTGGACTCAGACCACACAAAATTGGGTCCCAAGTTTCAGGGAAAGCAGGGTTAGCAACTACTGATAGATCGTTCACCAGAAAGTGCAACAACTCTCCTTAACAATAAAAAAGTCCATGCATTGATGAAACGCCATGCAATGCATAGACTAATAACTCGCTGGTAAAGAAGAGATCATCTGTTTGTAGCTGGCATTTACTTCATCATCCAACTCATTAAAAAAAAAACAAAAACAAAAACATAAGTAGTTACCCTAAGAAGCTAAGTGGCCCTTAACTTTTAAAGTAACATTCCAAGACCAGGTAATACTCTGGGCAGCAAAGGAGTGAGGAGGGAGAAATGTGTTGCAATGACAATAACAAATGACAGGGACATATTTTGTGGAAATTACTCAGTTAAAAATTGCTTTTGAGGCCCGTTTTAATGATTACCTTTATAAGACTAAATTGTGTGCCAATATTCAGTCACTACTCCAATTACAAGTTGAGAAACTTCTAAGCAATTTTGGGTAGTCACAACTTGCTCAGGGAAAGCAATAAAGTAACATTGCTACAGAACAAAGCACTTTTGTCTTCCGTTGGTGAGGGGGATCACGGGGACCTTCATTAACTCACCAAGCACCACCCCCCACCCCCCCCACCCCCAGTGTTACCAGTTTGTTAATAGCAACGATTGCACGAATCTTTATGCCTTGCAGACTTCGAGCTTTATATCCTGCCACACCGTCGTCCCGGGCGTTAACCCGAGGCTGAAAAAGGTTAAATCCCTGGGCTCCACGGGAAAAACTCAGTTCACCATCAAGGGCTGTGAGGCTGGGCTTGGAAAAGCAGCACCTGTGCCAAGGCAGAGCGAAGCCTGCGTCGCGCTCCCGGCGCCCAGCCCACCAGCCCACAGCACATGCAACGCGGATCCTGCATCCCGGTTGCTTTTCACCCCCAAGACAAAAAGTGGGGGCGGGCAAGATGCGCCACCCGGAGTTTGTCCCAGGTGCTTGGAGTAGGTTCGGGGCCCGGCTGGACGCCAGGCAAACCCGAAAAGCCGCGTGCCGGGCCCGGCGGAGGTGCGCCTCGGCCTCCCCAAGCGGCCGCCCCGGCTCCGGGAACCCTCCCCGCGCGCCCGGCGCCCGCACTCACCGCTCACGCTCGCCCGCCGCCGAGCCCGGGAGCGGGGGCCCTTGCGGCTGCTGCATGCCCTCGGGGCCGAGCGCAACGAGGCGACCGGGTGCCGGGCTCCGGCCGGGAGCGGGGAGCAGTGAAGGTTTAGACGGGCCGACAGCGGCGCCCCTCCTCTCCAGTGGCAGCTGCTACACGCCCGGAGCCCGAGGAAAGTTTGGCGGAGCGAGGGGTGGCGCCGAGGGGGCGGAGGGGCCGCGTCCCCGCCCTGCCCCGTCCTGCCCCTGGCGTCCGACTGTTCCCACGAGAGAGCGCCCCCCACCGGCGAGGCACGGATCGGCGCACAGGGGCTCTCCTACAGATCCCCTCCTGCCTGGGACTGGTCCCCAGGAGGGTGGCCGGCCTGGAGGAGTGATGGTGCCCACTAGAAGTCCGCTAGGACCCACAGTGCTTACAGAGCCATACCTCGGAGCCCGGTATTAAAGCGCTGTCCCTCTGTCTCTCCTCGCTCGTCGGGGAGAGATATGTTTGGAGTGGCTCTGGGTAAGTGCAGCCCACACCCACCTTCCCAGGGGAGGCAGGCTCACTGCCAGGCCAAATGCTTGCTCTAAAACTTGAACCTCAAAGCTACCCCAGGGTGCGGGCAGCCCCCAGAGGCCCAGGATGTTCGTGTGCGTCTGGCCTGGAGCCTTTCCTAGGCACCTTTTTGTTGAAACAGGAAATTAAAAACAACAACAACAACAACAACAACAACTTAAAGTTCTTATAAGAGGCTTCTTAACCTCCTGGGGTAAATAGTCCTGGGTACTTTGCTTTTCAAAGCTGAAATATAAAGCCACCACTGACCCACCTTTGGTAAAGAAAGATGCAAAGTAAAACAATGTCCTCAAGACTTTGTTCTCTCTGCACTCTGCAAAGTAAAACAAAGTCACAGACTTGCTGAACGTTGGACCTTCCTGGTGACCTCACCAGAGAGAAATACTGTGAGGTCCTTCCTACTCATGCTTCAGAACCTTGGGAAACACTGACAGCATGTGCCCAGATAGCTTCTTGTAGCCCTTGGCCATTCATTCATTCGTTGTTCATTCAACGTTGATATTGGGACTTCCTGTATGTCAACTAGGAACCATATCCTAGAAGACAAACTATATGGTAACCTGCCCCCTACCATCAAAGAAATTCTTTCTCTGAAGATAATGTTTTGTTTGTTATGGGATGAACCTCATCCCATAGGGCATGACATCCTCTGTACCTCAAATCTTCACAGGGATATGGCTAAATTTTGGTTGACATGTGCAGAGTACTGTTGCTTCACTTGGGTGTTCAGAAAATTCCTGTGTTGCCTTGCAGATGAATGGTATAGGGAGGGCTACAACTTGCAAAGCTAGTGTTAAGAAAGAGCATGTTTACTGGAATAAGCAAAAACGTGGCAGATGGTATATGAGAACAAGGTCAGGGGAGTGAACAGCTCAACTCCAACAGCACAGAGCTGAAAGGACAACCACCAGCACCTAGTAAATGCTAATGTGTCGTGTGTTGAGTGAGTAAGCCGTTGTAACCCTAAACTGGCAACTGTAAACACCAGTTAAAGCCTTCTTTTACTGGAAATTTTTTCCAAGTTCCAAACAATTTAATTAGCAAAGGCACTGGGGAAACATAAATTATGTTGTAACTTGGGAACTTCCTGAACTTGAGCATTGGAAAGGAGAACAGGGATTCTGTAAAGCCATATGTGATTACCTTTAATGCATGAGTCCTAAAAAAAAAAAAAAAAAAAAAAAAAGGAGAAGGGATTATGGTTAGCTGTTTTTGCAAAAGGAACCAGACATTCTAGCTAGATGATTTTTTTTTTTTTTTTTTTTTTTTTTTTTTTTTTTTTTTTACAAATGTGGGTCAGGTCTGAGGGGAAGGCAAGAAAGTGAGCCAGAAAAGAAATGCAGAGGGAAAGAGGCTGGGAGAACATCCAGCTTGTAGACCTATGGGCAGGAACAGGACAAAAAGGGGACAAGAGGCAAAGGACAAGTAAAAAGAGACGTGTGGCCCCAAATTCTCATTTTTAGAAAGAAGCCAGAACCTTCTTTAAGTCTTTGTAGGGTCTATGATATCTCACTTCTCCACCAAAATGTTTTTATTAGTAAAACTAAAGCTGACATCAAAAATGACAAACGTCAAGCCTGAGGGTATACCTGGCCCTAAAGATCACAGGCTAGAAAGTCATTCAAAACTTTTTCAACAAACATTTGCTGACCAGCTTCCTAGGTTCAGAGTGTTGTGTTTTGTGTTCCTGGAGATACAAAAATGTATAACATTGTTTCTATAAGGGGAAGAGAGGTGCACTCCACAGTGCTTGATGGAAAGGAATTGTGATGGCTGAAGGAGCAATTATTGCCTTGGAGAAGCTATGTCCACCAGCGTCTCCTTGGCAGGGAATAAATGCTGCAAAATAAATACATGAACAAATAAAACTAAAAACCCAGCCTGCCCCCTCGTATAGTGAGAAGCGACACCACAAGACTCAGGCAAGACTTCTCCCCCTCGGGTTTTATGGAAAGAGGCCCATGTTCCTCTGCCCCCTGCTTGCTTTGGACCTCTGATTGCATGGGCAGGAATTCACAGACTGTCCTTCTCAACTTTTTTTTAATTTTTTTCATTTTTTTTTTTTACAGTCTGAACTGAATCTCTGTTAAATTTTGCTCATCTGTACTAATTAGCAATGAAGCTGCCTACAGCAGATGAATAATGCGAGAAAGTGAAGGGCAACTATAACGTGAGAGATGTAAGTGGTACCTGAAATAACAGTTAGCTAGAAGGTTCTGAGGAAAGCCTGTGCAAAAGCAAGGTGATTGCCCTGTAGAGTACTCATCAATTGCATGTAACTCCAAGTGGAAAGCAATAAAGAGTCACAGAAATAGTCAACAACTACCAAAGTTAAAAATCAAACTCATTTAAATTGGGCAAACCATCTCATATGACTTATGTGAATCATTCAAAAATAATCCTTAGATTTTCATCTCATCGCTACTGAGTTCTGCGTATTTTTATGCTTCAGAAAAGAGTAACCAATTTTGAAAACAAAAGTCATGATGGGAATCTTGTAGCAAAAATGAAAATATATTATAAAAACATAACAACTAGGGTGCCCCTCGACCCAGATTTCTTTCTTTCTTTTTTTTTTTTTTTACTTTCTCTTTATTTATTTTTAAATTTACATCCAAGTTAGGCAGCATATAGTGCAACAGTGATTTCAGGAGTAGATTCCCTAATGCCCCCTACCCATTTAGCCCATCCCCCCTCCCACACCCTCTCCAGTAACCCTCTGTTTGTTCTCGATATTTAAGAGTCTCTTATGTATTGTCTCCCCCCCTCCTGTTTTTGTATTATTTTTGTTTCCCTTCCCTTATGTTCATCTGTTTTGTATCTTAAAGCCCTCATATGAGTGAAGTCATATGATATTTGCCTTTCTCTGACTAATTTCGCTTAGCAACTGACTAATTTTGCTTAGCATGTGGACCCAGATTTAAACCTGTCATCCAGGCATAATTCATTTGCAAAAGCAGCCTACTTCTGTTGATTAAATTATATGGTTAATTTAATTAATAATTAAAACAATATGGCACTGGTATAAAACTAGAGAGACAAAACATTAGAGAATAGCTATCCCATATAGAGATCATAGTAAGTATAAAAATGTTTATATTTGAAGAAGTTGGCATGCTAAATCAGTAGGAAAGGGAAGGCTTGTTCAGTCAATTGCCCTACTATAATTCATTGACCTTTGGGGAAGAAATAAGGTTAGATGCTTATCAAAGTAATTCTCATATGCATGAAAGAGTTTGTTAAAAAGGAGAAAGAATCATAAAACAATTAGAAGAAAATAAAGATTAATATTTATTTGATTTCAAGTTTATGATGAACTTTTTTTTTTTTTTTTAAGACAGAGCAGGTGGGGAGGGGTTAGGGAGAGAGAGAAAGAGAATCTTAAGCAGGCCATGCCCAGTGCAGAGGCCAATACCGGGCTTGAACTCATGACCGTGAGAGATCATGGCCTAAGCTGAAATCAAGAGTCAGATGCTTAACCGACTGAGCCACCCCAGTGTCTCTGTGATGAACTTTTTTAAACATAAGAGCAAGGGAAGAAATCACAGAAGAAATTAACTAACTTGACTGCATGCAAATTAAATACTGCCACACATAATAAAATAGTCCTGTAAATTTAAATTTAAAAATCAAACTAAAAACTAGGGGAAAAAACTATTTGCGACATAGGATAGATGAAAGGTTAACACTCTTCCTACATTACTTACTGAGATGGAGAGGCATGTAAAAAACTAAACGATTAACATCAAAACAAAAATAAGTCGGGGCGCCTGGGTGGCGCAGTCGGTTAAGCGTCCGACTTCAGCCAGGTCACGATCTCGCGGTCCGTGAGTTCGAGCCCCGCGTCGGGCTCTGGGCTGATGGCTCAGAGCCTGGAGCCTGTTTCCGATTCTGTGTCTCCCTCTCTCTCTGCCCCTCCCCCGTTCATGCTCTGTCTCTCTCTGTCCCAAAAATAAATAAACGTTGAAAAAAAAAATTTAAAAAAACCAAAAAACAAAATAAGTCAAGTGTATGGACACATGGAAAAGAAGAAATACAAATGACCAAAAATATATGAAGATACATTTCAACTGATCTAATAGTAAAACAGGTGTAAATGAAAATGGTATACTACTTGTCACCTACCCAATGGCAAAGGTTTTTGATTATAGAGATTGCCAATATTAACTAAGGTATAAGAGAAATGGGTAACTTCAGGTGGGTTGGTAGGAATACAAATTGGGGAAATTTTTCTGGTGGACAATTTGCAATATAGTATATTCCATTCATTCTCAGAAATACATTTTTTTCACATTTTAGTATCTCTAAACTGAGATGTGTTTTACAATCACTGTCAGCCAGGCAGCAGTTGTGATTTCGTTGCCATCGGCTGCCTATATGAACCAAGTTTTGAAGACTGGATGTCAGCTGTTGGAAGAAATCCCAGAGCAAAGACTGGAGCACATTTTAAAATAGGCTGCTTCCAAATGCTTCTGATGCACTCAAGCCAAGGACCACACAGAGTCAAAAAGTGACTCCAAAGAATGAGGAAGTTTAGGAATGAATACCTTGGCCAGGGTTTTTGCTTCTCCTTTCTGGATACACAAGAATAAACATATAAGCTAATTATGTCTTTACATAAGTCCAGAAAATTCTTTCAATAATTATAAAAATAAAAGGTATAAGTGATAAGAAGGCATTGTGTTTAATTGGAATCCTTTTCCTTTTTAGTATCACATAAAATAGTGGTGCCCATTACAATTTATGGGATTTGGGGTATGATGAATTATGATGTATCAAGAACCCACACCATTTGTTCACACTATTTGACCCAGCATTCATACCTAGAAAGTTATCCCAAAGACACCCTGGAAGCATGCAAAGATTGTAATATAAATACAAACATTTCAGCATTATTTATACACCCGATATGTTAAAAGCAACCTAAAAGTCTAACCTAAAAGCTCAACAGGAAATTGATCAAATGAATTATCATACACCCGTATGACTGAATGTTATCCAGCCTTAATAATTATGTTCTCAAAGAATATATAATGACATAGATACTCATCATTTCATATTCAATTTTTTAATGTGCCTATTTTGTTTGAGTTTTCTTATTTTTGCTTTACTGAAGCAAAATTCGCATAACACGAAATGAACCATTTTATTTATTTTATTTATTTATTTATTCTCTTTTTTTGGGACAGAGAGAGACAGAGCATGAACGGGGGAGGGGCAGAGAGAGAGGGAGACACAGAATCGGAAACAGGCTCCAGGCTCTGAGCCATCAGCCCAGAGCCCGACGCGGGGCTCGAACTCACGGACCGCGAGATCGTGACCTGGCTGAAGTCGGACGCTTAACCGACTGCGCCACCCAGGCGCCCCGAAATGAACCATTTTAAAGTGAATAAACAACCCAGTGGCATTTAGTACATTCCGTGTTGTGCAACCACCATTTCTGTCCAGTCCCCAAACATGCCTGCCACCCCCAAAAGGAAACCCCATACCCATTACATTTCATATTAAATTTTTATAAAAAAGCAGGATACAAAACTAACTAAATCTGTTTTCTTCTTTTGAAAACACGAGTTTGCCTGTATGAAAGAAAAACTACCACAAATAAATACCCCTATATGTTAATTATAGATATTATAGGCAGGTGAGATTACATACATTTTTAATACACTTTCCTGTAGTTTCAAAGTTTTCTGCAATGAACATATATAACATTTGTAACCCAAATTTTCTAAAAATAGCATTTGAAGTGATAAATTCTTATAGTCATGTGGGGCCCGTGCCTTTTCAACCATGTATAACTATAAAAAAGAAAAGCATACAGTCAAGTTGAGATTTGAGGGTTTGTTCAACTTTATATGATCTAAGAAACCAGAATCTAAGTAGAGAGGATTAGCTTCTTGTTTTACTCATTTTGTGTGGATTCACTGGAATTTTGATCTCTCATACCTGTTAGCTTGGCTACTGTACTTCTCAAAGGAGAGGTCCCAAGCAAAAGCTGGGAAACTAGCACTGTAAGTCCTTTACAAAAATCCTTTACACCGAGCCTGGACATCCAGGGATGGGAAATGGTCATCTACCACGACCGAGGAAAGCATGCTTTATTCACTCAGGAAAACAACGCCCTAAATCTCTCCTCCTCCGAGCAGGCTTTATTTTAGCAACTGCTTCACTTTCTTTACAGTTATGCTGAAATTACTTTTGGAGATAATAACTGAGGTTTTCTTTGACTACCTTTATTGCCCCTCTGATCCCTGAGCATTGTTCCTGAGAGCATTTAATAAAGGAGGACACAAAAACAACAAAACTTTCAGAGAAAAAAAAAAACAAACCTGAAAGAATAAGAGAAACCAGTTTTCAACCCCTGGGTTCCTAAATAGATTTCCTTAAACTCATAGCAGAAAAAATAGACACGTGATTTGTGATTTGTAAAAGATGTGTTCTCCCGAGTTTCAAAGGGCTGCATGCTGAAAGAAGCTTAACATAAATTCCCCCGCCCCCTACCCAGAAGCAATCAACTAGAAGAAAACAGATGGGAGAACCAGACCATCCTCCCTGAGGACTAGATAAGGTTTCCTGACAGAAGAATTTGAGCTGGAGGAGAAGCAACACTGATAGACTTGGGCAGAGGTTTCTTTCTTCTTTCTTTCTTTCTCTCTCTCTCTCTCTCTCTCTCTCTCTCTCTCTATCTCTCTCACTCTCTTTTTCTTTCCTTTCCTTCCTTCCTTCTTTTCTCTCTTTCTTCCTTTTACTTTCTTTTAATGTTTATTTTTGAGAGAGAAAGAGAGACACACAGAGCACGAGTAGGGGAGGGGCAGAGAGAGGGAGACACAGAACCCAAACCAGGCTCCAGGCTCTGAGCTGTCAGCACACAGCCCAACTTGGGGCTCAAACTCACTAACCTAGAGATCATGACCTGAGCCGAAGTCGGAGGCTTAACCGACTGAGCCACCCAGGCACCCCTGGGCAGAGGTTACTGACCCCTCACCACTCCTCAGACTAAGCTGTTATAGAAAAATAGATCCTCCCTTGAGTTAGCAACACAGGAATAATGTGGTAGATTGTATTAATTAAAAACACAAGCCGCCCCTCCCTGGGGGAGAAATAAACCTCTCTGCTTATCCATTTGACTTGCTTTGGCTGATAGTGTGAGCTGTGCTAGCCAACACAAAGTTCTCTGTTCTCTTTTCCTCTGCCCTGATAGCAGCAGTGTCCCAGAGGGAGGCGGCCCCATCAGCCTGGACCCCGGAGGGCAGAGGGCATAAGGCAGCACCATTGCTGACCTGAGAATGACATACAAGTGAGACATAAACCTTTGTCCTTCTAAGCCACTGAGAGTTGGGGAGCATTTGTCATCACAGCAACACCTAGCCTATCCTGACTAATGCACACAGAGAGTACTGTGCCCTGCTGTCCACGGGAGACTTGAACGGGAACCATTCATGCTTACGTGCCCCGTGCTCCAGCAACACTGTTCCCATAGTGGTAAGAGTGGCACAGCTAAACACAGGAGGAACCGAATCCGCTCTCTGAGTTTTCCGCGGGCCCCAGAGTGATGCAGAACACCACCGCTACAGTCAGTTCCTCGCAGAAAAGTACCGAAAGGGAAATATTGGCCGCAGATGCAGCAGGGACAGAGATCAGCATGGTTATGAGGGCGGATCACTTCTCAAAAAGATGTCGTGAACCGGGTATTCAGTACCCACCCACTCCACCGCAACACCTGAACACTACAAAGTCCGTTCAGATCTTAGATCCCGCAACAGGGGAAAAAAAAATGGGAGGGACAGAAGCCCAAGTATAAACTTCAAATGACCAAGACCACTGCATTTGCCCGAGTTTACCTGAAAAGTAACATGATTAAATTCTCTGTCAGAGATAGAAATAGTGGGTTCAAGATAGAATTGAGATCCGCTTTTAGAAAAATACCTGTATGGGGGCGCCGGGGTGGCTCGGTCGGTTAAGCGTCCGACTTCGGCTCAGGTCATGATCTCAGGGTTCGTGAGTTCGGGCCCCTCATCGGGCTCTGTGCTGACAGCTCAGGGCCTGGACCCTGCTTCTGATTCTGTGTCTCCCTCCCCTCAGCTCCTCTCCTGCTCACACTCCGTCTCTGTCTCAAAAATAAAGAAAGATAAAAAAAATTAAAAAAGAAAAGTACCTATATGTTTTTTCAGAAGTTCACGGCCTGAGAAATGTGTACACACTCCACCAGGATATTTTAAGAGAGTGTCATGGAGGTTGCAAATATTCAACAATGTGGGGTGCTGAGGGGACGCTCAATGCTGAAGCCATGTGTGGACGATAATAACCCCTTCTATAGTAGGCTAGCTTCTCCCAAACCTAATGCTCAAGCTATGACTTGCCAGAGGCAGGCACCAAGAACGTGCTATTAGCAACACTTTCAGCTGCACAAATATTTATTCTGGTAAACCTGATAAAGAGAAAGGAAATAGTTGCAAATGAATCTTGTTAGAATTTTCTGCATTCTATGCAGTAAACTTTTCTCCTTGTTGTGCAAAAGAAAGCTGTAATATGACACTGACGTTCTCATCTCTGGGATTGATTTTTTCAATTGGATTTGATAGATACTGCCCAGATTAATATTTAATGTTTTTGTATAATTTGAATAATAACAGTAGACTAAGACACAAGTGCACTTTAGAAACAATCTGAACTGTCAACCTTTAGTGCACTTAAAACAGAGGGTTGATTCATTTAAAAAAAATTTTTTTAACGTTTATTTATTTTTGAGACAGAGAGAGACAGAGCATGAACGGGGGAGGGGCAGAGAGAGAGGGAGACATAGAATCAGAAGCAGGCTCCAGGCTCGGAGCCATCAGCCCAGAGCCCGACGCGGGGCTCGAACTCACGGACCGTGAGATCGTGACCTGAGCTGAAGTCGGACGCTTAACCGACTAAGCCACCCAGGCACCCCTGGATTGATTCATTTAAAATGGAAGATCAAGAACTAAGAAGTTTTGTCTTCTTTTTAATATGATAAAGTTTGAAATGAGAAATATTTAAAATACAAAATAGAGTATAAAATAAATAGGATTTTGTAATTTTATGGAAGCATATTATAATAATTGTATCAAGTGATGTTATGCTTGGCTTTTCAATTATTAATAAATATTTCACTTACAAACAAGAAAATGTCATGATAAGTTATTTTACTATCATAGATGATTTTCTAAGAGTCTCAAATCTTATTTTTTTTATTACCAGGATATGATTTATTTTCATTATGTTGTATTGTGGTAGGAATGGATGTAGTGGAGGCAAATAACAATGAGAGGAAGGTATGAATATTAGTAAGGAGAATAATGACCCATGTATGTAGGAATAAACATCAAGTACAAAGTTGTGAAAACCAAAACGATAAAAATAAGACATGTTATAGGACTTTATCATAGAAGATTGTATTAATCAAAGCATCTATAACTTCTAAGATTTGCTGTCAAATTCAAAAATTTTAGTATGCTCCACACCATATTTACTAGCTACACAGTCTTGGCCAGTTTCACTCAGTCACTACAGCTATAAATGGAACAAAGGTACCTACCTCCAAAGGCAGTGAGAATTAAAGAGGCAGTATACTGTAGTAATTAAAAAAAATTTTTTTTTAACATTTATTCATTTTTGACAGAGAGAGACAGAGCACAAGTGGGTAAGGGGCAGAGACAGAGGGAGACACAGAATCCGAAGCAGGCTCCAGGCTCTGATCTGTCAGCACAGAGCCTGACGTGGGCTCGTACTCACAAACCATGTGTGAGATCATGACCTGAGTCAAAGTCAGTCGCCCAACCAACTGAGCCACCCAGGCACCCCTGTAGTAATTTTTTAAGATGAGCTTATTATTAGAAAAAAACCAGGTTATTGCATGATAATAAAAGAGTCAACATATTCCATAACAGACCTTTAAAATATATGAAATAAGGGGCACCTGGGTGGCACAGTCAGTTAAGTGTCCGACTTCTGCTCAGGTCATGATCTCACAGCTCGTGAGTTCGAGCCCCGCGTCGGGCTCTGTGCTGACAGCTCGGAGCCTGGAGCCTGCTTCTGATTCTGTGTCTCCCTCTCTCTGCCCCTAACCCACTCGCATTCTGTCTCTCTCAAAAATAAACAAACATTAGAAAAAAAAATGGGGGAACTACTAGAACAGATACTTCACAGAAGAATATAAACGAATGGCTAATAAAGCACATGAAAAGATAATCAAAAGTCATCAGTAAAACACAGATTAAAACTGCGGTGAGATACCACTGCATACACACACAATAATGACTAACGTAAAAAGACTAAAAATGCCAAATAGGGGTACAAAGTCCTGTATATTGCCAATAGGAGTTTAAAACGGTCTGACCATTTTGAAAATGTAACTGTCTGTTTCTTATATGTTTAAACATACACCTGCTCTGTGACTCAGCAATTCCAATTGTAGTTATTTACTCCAGAGAAATAAGAACACATGTCCACAAAAAGACTTCTATCGTAGTATTCAGAGAAGCTTTATTTGTAATAGCCAAAAGCTAGAAATAACACAAATGTCTATCAACAGATGAGTGACTATATTTTTGTATAAATACACAATGGAATACTACTTGGCACAGTAAAAAAAAAAAAAAGAACTATTGATATACAACTATTGATAACAACTGAGATGAATATCAAAAGCGTTAGGTTGAGGGGCACCTGGGTGGCTCAGTCGGTTAAGCGTCCGACTTCGGCTCAGGTCATGATCTCGCGGTCCGTGGGTTCGAGCCCCACGTCGGGCTCTGTGCTGATGGCTCGGAGCCTGGAGCCTGCTTCAGAGTCTGTGTCTCCCTCTCTCTCTGACCCTCCCCTGTTCATGCTCTGTCTCTGTCTCAAAAATAAATAAACATTAGAAAAAATTTTTTAAAAAAGCGTTAGGTTGAATGAAAGGTTCTAGACGTGGTATGTGATTCTAATTACATGAAGTTCTAAAAAGTACAAAACCAAGGTATAGTGACAGAAATCAGAGTGTCAGGATTCATTGGAAAAGAACCCAAGAGAACTTCTGGGGGTAAAATGTTCTATATCTTCATTTCTCAGAACTCATTGATCTTCACACTGAAAGTCTGTATTAGTTATGACTCTCTCTACATTTGGATATATTCTCAAGTTTCCATAACAATTTTTTTTCAACGTTTATTTATTTTTGAGACAGAGAGAGACAGAGCATGAACAGGGGAGGGGCAGAGAGAGAGGGAGACACAGAATCTGAAACAGGCTGCAGGCTCTGAGCGGTCAGCACAGAGCCCGACGCGGGGCTCGAACTCACGGGCCGTGAGATCATGACCTGAGCCGAAGTCGGACGCTTAACCGACCAAGCCACCCAGGCGCCCCTCCATAACAATTTTTAAGTTGATAAAAAATAAAATGATTCTAATAAGGTGCTTTAATGGTTTCCTCTCATTTTCAGATTTAACTAAAGTCCCAAATGCCCAGAACAAAATAGACCAGGACCTTGTATTTCACGATGACCCTGCTAGAGCACAATTGCGCAACATATAGTAAGTGACTGTGAAATTGTTCCTCCCTACACAGGCAGTCTGTCCCCTCCAGACTACAGAAGGGTGAAAGTGAAAGAGGTCAAGCAAGGGGATTTCTTTGGAAAATGTTACTGAGAGACTGAGATGTTTTATCTCCCTCGACTCCAGATAAAGGACAAAAGTGCTTCCGCGTCATCTCAAGCCAATGAGAACACCATTCAGTGAACTTGACGTATAAGCCTAGGACCTCAAGCCGTGGTCCACAGATCAGCAGCATGGACATCACCTGGGAGCACGAGAGAAATGCAGAATCTCAACCCCAACCCCAGACTCACTGAACCAGAACCTGCATTTTATTTATTTATTTTTTTTTTTTTTTTAAATTTTTTTTTCAATGTTTATTTATTTTTGGGACAGAGAGAGACAGAGCATGAACAGGGGAGGGGCAGAGAGAGAGGGAGACACAGAATCGGAAGCAGGCTCCAGGCTCCGAGCCATCAGCCCAGAGCTTGACGCGGGGCTCGAACTCACGGACCGCGAGATCGTGACCTGGCTGAAGTCGGACGCTTAACCGACTGCGCCACCCAGGTGCCCCAGAACCTGCATTTTAATAGTATTCCCCAGGTGACTGGTATGTGCATTAAAGGTTGAGGGACACTATCCTAGAATTTTGGTGGGCGTAAGGACTGGAATGAGGAGCTGTGCCCAAGTCACCCTGGGGGCAGTGAAGAGAAGGGAAGAGGGCCTGGGAGCACATTGCACTTTCACCCAAGGCAGCCCAGAGCTGTTAGTATTTCCATGACCAAACAAGATCCACACAATGTGCTGTCAGCCTGAGGCTGGTCTGAAGGGGATTTGGCTGCAGAGGCCTCCTTGAGAGCAAAGTAGTCCATGGGAGCTCACTATGAGCTTTGCCCACTCACGGAAACTGCAGCTATACTTTCCTAAAGGTTTTCGGGGGGCAGGGGCTTTGGGGAAGTGAGTAATCACTGAGAAACCCAGGTAAGTGTCCTGTGAGAGAAAGAGACCACTATTAAATATCTGCTATTCAGAATCCCAAAGCCAGACAAGATAGCACCAGCCATATAAGAATGTCCCCTTGGGGCGCCTGGGTGGCGCAGTCGGTTAAGCGTCTGACTTCAGCCAGGTCACGATCTTGCGGTCTGCGAGTTCGAGCCCCGCGTCAGGCTCTGGGCTGATGGCTCAGAGCCTGGAGCCTGCTTCCGATTCTGTGTCTCCCTCTCTCTCTGCCCCTCCCCGTTCATGCTCTGTCTCTCTCTGTCCCAAAAATAAAAATAAACGTTGAAAAAAAAAATTAAAAAAAAAAAAAAAAAAAAAAGAATGTCCCCTTACTGCTATTCCTTCTAGACTAGATCCTGAGAGGTTAGAAACTAAGACAATGGAGTAAAGGGGCACAGACAGAAAAAAGAAAAGCAAAGACAACCAAGTTCCCCTCTCCTACCTCGGGTTTCCCAGCTGGAAAAACTCAAGCCTTAGAAGGAGAGAAATTTTAAGTTTAAATGAAATTCAGAAATGTAATTATTATACCAGGTAGGGCATCACAGTTACTGAAACAAGATTGTTCTTATTTCTAAAAGTAATCACAAGATGCCTAATTATCTTAGAATAACTAGGACATTTATGATACTTGCCTAAGATTTCACCCAAAAGGTAAGAAAAAGGCCAGATTACATATCGGGTTTAAATGGGTAATTGGGAAAAGATTAAATTTATATTCTGTCCACATCTTACTGAGTCTAGCTCATGCAAGAAACTGAAAATATAGTAGGTACTTTAGGGGTGTCTGGGTGGCTCAGTCGGTTGAGCATCTGACCTCGGCTCAGGTCATGATCTCGCGGTCCGTGAGTTTGAGCCCCACGTCGGGCTCTGTGCTGACAGCTTGGAGCCTGGAGCCTGCTTCAGATTCTGTGTCTCCCTCTCTCTGACCCTCCTCCATGCACTCTCTGTCTCTCTCTGTCTCAAAAATAAATAAACATCACATTTTTTTTTTTTAATGAAAAAAGTTGGAGGTACCTGGGTGGCTCAGTTGGTTGAGCATCCAACTCTTGATTTTGGCTCAGGTCAAGATCGCATGGTTTGTGGGATCGAGCCCCAAATCAGGCTCTGCGCTGACAGCACAAAACATGTTTGGGATTCTCTGTCTCCCTCTCTCTCAGCCCCTCCCCCACTAAAAATAAATAAACATTTTTTTAAAAAAGAAAATAAGTTGATATAAAAAGAAAACCAAAAGAAACGAGAAATGAAAAACTGAGTCATTGTAATAAAAAAACCTCAATGAACCAATAAACAAAAACTTAAAACCAGCTAAAGAGGGAATTAATGAACTCAAAGATATATCTAAAGAAATTCATTAGACTGTAGCACAAAGAGAAAAGGGGATTGAAAATAGGAGAGATTCAGAGATGAAGGAATGGGATGAATGAGAAGATTCAACATGCTTCTTTCTTTTTTTTTTTTTTAAGATTCTATTTTTTTAAAGCAATCTCTACCTTCCACATGAAGCTTGAACTTACAACTCTGAGATAAAGAGTTAAATGTTCCACCAACTGATTCAGCCAGGCGCCCCTCAACATATTTCCAATCAGAGTTTCAGAAAGCAAGACAAGAGGGAATGAGAAGGAAATCATATTTTTAAAAAACTAATGACTAATTTTCAGAGTTGAAAAAGACATGAATTTTTTTTAATTGTTTTAAATCTTTATTTATTTTTGAGAGAGAGATAGAGTGTGAGCAGGGAAGGAGCAGAGAGAGGGAGACACAGAATCTGAAGAGGCTCCAGGCCCCGAGCTGTCAGCACAGAGCCTGATGTGGGGCTCGAACTCACAAACTGTGAGATCATGACCTGAGCTGAAGGCACCCAGGTGCCCCAAGACATGAATTTTTTGATTCAAGAACCACAACTGCTTCAAACAATTAAAATTTGAAATACACACACAGTGAAGTATTAAAGACGAACAAATCTTAAAAGCAGTCCATGAGAGGGGCGCCTGGGTGGCGCAGTCGGTTAAGCGTCCGACTTCAGCCAGGTCACGATCTCGCGGTCCGTGAGTTCGAGCCCCGCGTCAGGCTCTGGGCTGATGGCTCAGAGCCTGGAGCCTGTTTCTGATTCTGTGTCTCCCTCTCTCTGCCCCTCCCCCATTCATGCTCTGTCTCTCTCTGTCCCAAAAATAAATAAACGTTGAAAAAAAAAATTAAAAAAAAAAAAAAAAAGCAGTCCATGAGAAAAGACAGACTACTTAGGCTTATAATACTTCTCCCAACAACAATAAAGACCAGGAGAAAATGGAACTCCATTACCAAAGTGTCGAGGGAAAAGAGGGGCAACCTAGGATTTAATTTCCAGTTAAAGAATGGTTGAAAACTAAGGGTGAAGTAAAGAGATTTTTCAGATGAAGACCAAGACTCATTAAAAGAACTACTAAAGAAAGAAGGAAATTGAACCCAGAAAGAAGTGGTCTGCCAAAAGCATTTTTACTAAGGTAAGTGGTAAAAACATGAGTAAATCTGAGGAAACATTGTCTGTACCAGATACGAAGCAAAAATAACAACGAGGGAAGAAGGCTGGAAAAAGGAACTAAAATACTAGACAAGAAAAACACGTAAGACAGAGAGTGTCTAGAGAGTGAAAGTGATCCAGAGGAAAAGAGCAAAGAGTAGCTGAGATATTTTGATTAACTTTCTATTTTTCTAAGTCAGGTGAAGAGTTGAAAAGTTAAGAGCACAGGGGCACCTGGGTGGCTCAGTTGGTTAAGCTCTGGCTTACCTTTGGCTTCAGTTCCTGGGTTCGAGCCCCACATCAGGCTCTGTGTTGACAGCTCAGAGTCTGGAGCCTGCTTTGGATTCTGTGTCTCCCTCTCTCTCTGCCCTTCTCCCACTTATACTGTCTCTCTCAAAAATAAATAAACATTAAAAATTAAAAAAAAAAAGTTAAGAGCACATACGAAAAGAAGTAAAAGTGAATCATGAAAAATTCCACTAATCCAACAGAAGGACAGAGGCAGGGGAGAAACAAGAAAAAAAAAAGTATGATTTATGGAAAACAAAAATTAGGATTATAGAAATAAGTCCAAATATATGCATCATTAAAACAATGTAAGCAAAACAATTCCATTAATATAGATTGTAATGGACCCAACAAACCTAGCTACATGCCGTGTGAATGAGATATATTTAAATTATAATGAGAGGAAATACAGAGTAACTAACAAAATACTAACCGAAAAAAAAAAAAAAAAGCCTGTGTAACTATTAATATCAAACAAAAGAGACCATAAGGCCAAAAATGGTATTTGGGATAAAGAGAATCACCACATATAGAAAGGAAATAATTTTCCAAGGAGTTATTTTGCTAAAAAAGCAAAGTTTTTCCTATAAAACTGTGTTCTCACCACTTCCATTGCAACCTTTACAGAAGTACTCCTACTGGGAAGAAATAATAACACCTTCGATCCCACCTCACAAATAAATTAGATGTAAGTGACTAAATTTTGTTCTTTTCTCTCTCCTTTTTAATTAACCCCATGGCAATCTAAAAGGTTTAAAGTCACTTAAATTTTTCAGCAATGTCAAAGGAAAAGGATTCACGTTGAGCGCTCATGTTATTGTGTTTATTAAATCCTTATTGCAAAGAGCAGCAAAAGGAATTATAGATTTAAGTGAGGGCTGGAAACACTGCAGGTTTGAAACACCGACTCCAGTGTATTAGCAACTATATTAAATATTAAATATTATAAAAGAAATGAACACTTTCAGTTAGAACAGTAGGCAGTTTCAAAAACTAAGTTCCTCTTATGCCAGGTTTCAGATACATTTCTCATAATGCATGGGCATTTCAATTAATTTTCTTTATTTAGTTTTCCTGTTTGCGGAAGAATATAATTTCCCCCTATATAAAAAAAAAGGGATAATAAAACTTGCTCTACCTAGTACAGGGTTATTATGAGGATAAAACTACACAATATATGGGAAAGCCCTTTGCAAACCTTGCAGTATTATGTAAATGTAAGACATCACTATGAATCCATGGTCCTATGATGAATTGTTAGTATTAAAATGCCTTACCCACCATTTCCCGAACATGCCTGTAAAATCTCAATTTTCTGTTATTGTTCTTTAAGAGTAAAACCTATTCCCATTTATATATTTACACTAATATTAGCAAATCATGGCCCAATAAAACAGATTTCAGTGTTTACCTTTCTCTCACCAGACACATACACACAACTATGGCTACATGTATACCCAAAGACAAGGAAAACTCGCTTCAGTATTTAGTGTGAGGACATGCTTTTTCTAAATAATGGGTTCTGTAGTTCATGTAAGCATGACTAGAATATCTTGCTATGCCTTCTCACAGTGGGATCCATTACTGTTATGCAGGTAACGCTGAATTCTAGAGGTCGATAACAGGATTCCGGCAAGAAAAACAATGCAGTCAAAACTGTAGTGAAGAGGGGAAGAGGCAAGGATAGGCAGTGGATATGCTATAGCGATGTTCCCTCCAGAAAGCCGTGGCCTTCTCCTTCTGTAGAATCCATGGATCCACACACAGCCATGGGCAGAAAGTGTAAATGCTGTTGGAGGTAGACAGACCCGTCAGCAATCGGGATGAAGAAAGCTGAGTTACTGTCAGAAATCTGGGCGAAGAAAGCTGAGTTGTATCATCTCTCCAAGCCTCTATTTTCTCCTATATATTAAAAAATAAATAAACAGGGGCAAGGAAGTCTACTAAACAGGTCCTCAGTCTACAGCCCGGTCTGTGTGCTCTTGCATTGCAGGGGATCAGGGTCTCTACGTAGGCTACCTCCAAGACCTCTGCTCTCACACTTGGTCTTAACTACTTGAGCTCAGCCCACAGTTTCTTATCCCTCTGTGGAGTGTCAATCAACTTAGAAGCGATGAGACAACTCTACAGTCTTTGTAAGCGTCCCTTTTGCCATGTCTTCTAATTGCTGGAATCCTCCTGGATCGTTGCAGCTGCAAAGGCAGTCCCCACCACCAGGACACTTTTCCAGGTCACCACCAGGGAGATCCTTGGCAACTGGGCCACTGCCTTGTACTGGGGACTCTTCATGCCCCACCTACCACTCAGGACAGCATGCTCTTCACCCACCAGGGATGAGTAAACCAGGCCCAAATCTCCCACCTTACCACCCCTTTTTCAACCATCTTTTCCGGTACTACTTTGTGTTACTTCAGACCCTCCAAGAGGCAGATTGCCAAGATGGGACTAGAAATGCAAGAGAATTTGTGGGGTGGCTCCTCTGAGGGAAAATGGGGAGCAAGCTGGAGGAGGCCAGGAGGGCGGTCGGGCTGCAGTGTGGGTCTGACCCCACGAAGGAGGGAGGAAAAGGGGGAGTGTCGGGTAGGAGAGTCTTAGATACAGTCCAGGTCTGAGAGGGATTCAGTGACCCTGATAGGAAGTCCAGCACGGGGTCTCCTGCGTGGCAGAAACGAGCCAGCTTTAGGACCACTGTTGCATCCCCTCACTGGCCCTGAGCAGTCGGTGGAAAACACGTCTCCAGGCAGGCGCGGGCAGATTCTGAGCGGAGGGCAGCTGAGGCAGCGGCCAGCTGAGGCAGCGGCCAGCAGGTTCCTCAGAGCAGGAGAGTGAGACCATGCATTTTTGTGGCCACCACAGTGATGGAAAGACCTGACAACATCTCACTGGGCAATCAGTAAATATCACCCCTTGAGGGACAGACCAGTAATATCTGCCTCTGGATATAATACCCCGAGGAGGACACTTCAATGTTTCCATGGTATGTCCACCAAAAATGCATAGCCTGATTTCTAATCATGAGAAAGCATCAACAAATCCATATTAAGGGGCTACATGTAAATAGTGACCAGTCGTTTTCAAAAATCTCAGTGCCACGAAAGACAAAAGCTGATGAGGTTTTCCAGATGAAAGAAAACTAAAGGAGCTATGACAGCTAAACTCAGTAGTGACCCTGGATTGGATCCTGTAACAGAGGGAAAAGAATGCCCGCAAGAACATTATTGGGACAATGGATGCAATTGGACTATGCACTGTAAGATTTGATAAAAGCGTTGTATCAATGTTAAAATGTTAAATTTCCTGTATTTGATCATTGTACTGTGATTATATAAGAGGCTATGCTTGATAGAAAAAATATACTCGTGTAGTAAGGCAAAGGGGCATAGTATATGCAACCTTCTCTCAAATGGCTCAGAAAAATAAACTAGGTCAGTTAGAGATAAAGAGAATATGAAGGACATTTTCTGAAAGGTACATGAATTGAGTTGCAGGTACAACCGCCAAATTCGTCAATGGTCAAATACTGAACTGAGACATGAAAAGTACATGAGAGATATTAAAACACGTTGTTAACAGCGGCTGTTCTGGCTTCTGGCCAGCAAGATGACAGAGGTGCTGAGTCGAAGTTTTCTGGGGAGGCTATCATACTTCAATCACAGCTATGGGGATTCATTATGGCACTTGCCAGAAACTCCACCCCATTATATGCAATTATCTGCTTTATTTTAATTTTCTTTCTTCCTTTTTCTTTCTTTCTTTCTTTCTCTCTTTCTTTCTTTTTTTAAAGGAGACCGTTAGCTAAGATTCTAATTGTGGGCATATTGACTTTGATCCATTAGTCAGTTTTTTTTTTAATATTTTTTCAACGTTTATTTATTTTTGGGACAGAGAGAGACAGAGCATGAACGTGGGGCGGGGGGGCAGAGAGAAAGGGAGACACAGAATCGGAAACAGGCTCCAGGCCCTGAGCCATCAGCCCAGAGCCTGATGCGGGGCTCGAACTCACAGACCGCGAGATCGTGACCTGGCTGAAGTCGGACGCTTAACCGACTGCGCCACCCAGGCGCCCCCATTAGTCAGTAGTAACATGCTGGCTTATGTAGAGGGAGTGGGAGCGAGGGGATGGTCAGTCTGCCAAACACACATTTTAAGCTCTATCAACTGAAAGACAGACAGTAGTTCAAGAAGGACATACCCAGACATTTGAGACATCTCTATCAAGCTTTGGTTTTCATAATTCTTACACACACACACACACACACACACACGGCTTAAAATCTTAAGTTTCACCTCCATTCACCAATGTGTCCAGTTTATCCTTTTCAAAGCTTGCTTACATCCATTATCTCCTAGACATTACATCAACCTTATGAACTATTCAGCTCTAAAGATGGGCTGCCTGGGTCTGTGTCCCAGTTCTGGTGTTTACTGTTATGTGACCTTGGACAAGTTACTTAACCTCTCTGTATTCTCAATTTTATTATCCCTGTGTTACAGATAAGGGTTCTGAGGCTTGGAGCGGCTTAACAAATTGTCTAAATCACTTGGCAATTTAGTATTAGAGCTGGGAATTTCTATGGAGCTTTCAACTCCCCCTACAAAGATATAAGATTATTTTCCATTAGCACCAGCATTGTGTGAATTCAAGGAATGCTGCTTAACAAGGTGTTGTTTAAAAATAAGGGGCGCCTGGGTGGCGCAGTCGGTTAAGCGTCCGACTTCAGCCAGGTCATGACCTTGCGGTCTGCGAGTTCGAGCCCCGCGTCGGGCTCTGGGCTGATGGCTCAGAGCCTGGAGCCTGTTTCCGATTCTGTGTCTCCCTCTCTCTCTGCCCCTCCCCCGTTCATACTCTGTCTCTCTCTGTCCCAAAAATAAATAAACGTTGAAAAAAAAATTAAAAAAATAAATAAATAAAAGCCACATTTCTCATTAAGCAGGTTACACTTAATTTTCTGCCATTACATACTATTCAGCAAGCATTATTTAGAAGGCAGGCAGCAGGAAGGGAAGATGGGAGAGGACTGTGGGGTCAGAAGCTCCAGATTTGAAGCCACTCTCTGACCCCTACTCTGTGCTCAGTTTTCTCTTTGGTTTAATGGAAATTCAGATACGTAAGTTGTTAAGTTTGCTGGAATGAGTAGTGACACTACATGTACATAGTAGGCATTCAACCAAATATAGCTTTTAAAGTACATACTATTTTTTGAACGCTTGCTACTCACCAGGAACCCTGCTGTGCACATGAAACACAGAGACACAGAAAATTTTGTGCCTTTGGGGGCTCACTCTCCAGGAATTTTTAATGGTTCCTCACACAGCAAGGACACTAAGCCAGTTGTATAGACTGCAATTCTTTCCTTCTGAGTATGCTTTTAAGATTTTGTTTACGTCCTTAATTCTCTGAAAATTTTCATTTTCATGCAATAAATTCATCTGATTTTTCTTTTATGATTTACTGATAGCTTTAAACTCAGAAAGCCCTTCTCTGCTTCTTATATCAGATCAATATTCGTCTATATTTTTTTCTAGTTCTTTTACAGGCTTAGTTTTTCACATTTAAATCTTTAATCCATTTGGTATTTACTTGGCTATATGGTTGTAAGGTGCTGAATAATCATCTTTTTAAGACACATTCCTGATAATACTGGTTGATAATATTAGCTTATTTGGTTTGTGCCCATTTCTGTCTCAATAACTTACCCTCTGAGCTGCCTGCTGTGAACGTGAATTGCCACTCTTTGAAAAGGCCAGTGGGGAAGAAATGTTATTTCGTTCAGTTTTATCCCATTTGGTCGCTTCAAATTTAAGTCAGAACAATAAATGCCAATTCTTTTGTTTCAATCCTATAAATGAGGAGGCTTAAACAGAGTATTTTGTAGAAGGGTTAAAGGTCAGGGCCCCCGTAAGCCTAGAAAGTAGGAGAGAGGTGACGTCATGTCAGTACCATACTAGCCACGGCCACTCACACCCAAGCTCCCCTCATCTGCCTGTCATCCCTTTCCCTTATGTTCATCTTTTCCAGGTGGACTATGGAACCATTTATGCCAGGGAAATAAAATTCTAGTAGAAGAATCATCATCAACCCACTCACCCCTTCCTCCGTCTGTTCCAGGAACAAAGACCTGCTCAAGAAAGGACATGGGAAGCAATCTCCACATCAGTCTGGCTGGCAGCTCCAGTGCACCTTCCCCAGAGATCAGACTTGGGTTGGGTGGCCTCACTGTCCAAGAATGTGGGCGTGGCAGTTTCCCCACAGTGCGTCCTGCTGGTCACCCAGGGTCACGGTGCTGGTATGCATTGTCTTAAGACCATGGTTTGGCCTCTGAGCATTTGGTCTGTGCCAGCTGCCCACTGTACCCCTTTGGGCATAGATCCATGATCAGCCTGCCAATCTTTGAGCGTTCTCCCTCACCACCGATGCCCAGCTGGGCTCCTCTGACTGTGCTGGGAGGTGAGAAGACTCTTAATGGGGTTTCCTACCATCCTGCTGCCTCACATATTCCACATAGTAAGGAAGTGTTACGAGTTTACCACCTGCAATAGTCACAGAGTTGGTTTACTGGAGTCAGAGCTTGCAAGGAGGTATCACTGGGGTTGGTCTTGGCATAAACCACTGACCTTCTCTGCAGGGCTCTGGAAGGAAACAGGCAGATCAGCCCCACGTGCACTCAGGCATTTATAGAACTCCATGCTTTCTTCATTTATGAGGTATGGGCCATGCCACATTCCTTGCCCTGCCCCCCCCAACCCCCAGTCTCAGTCTACCCTGACCCAGGAACATTCCTCTAATATGACCACATTTCACTACCACCCCCCAAATCAAGGCAGTGGGGGTAGGCACAACACAGTCCTCTCTCTGAGCCTCTTAATCAGTTTACCTCCCCACCCCTGCACCCTTGACGTCCCCACACACTGCCCCTGCCTAAGAGAGTCATAAAGTCAAAGCACCTTCTAGCACTTACCTGTAAGACCGTCAATTTCAGGTAGCCACACTTAGTTCTGAAACTTAGTGATCCCACACCCAAATCTTGATGGTGGTCATGGGTAGCGGGTAAGGAGGATGGATTCTTCATAAAGTCTCTGTGCAATCTGTAAGCTTCAGACTACAGATGTCAGTCTGGCTTTGTTAGTGGTTACACCCACACATCTTGCCACCTTTATAGACACAAACCATGGCCGGCCTTAAGGTCACAGTACTTCAGTGTGTGTGTGTGTGCATGTGCGTGTGTGTGTGTGTGTGTGTGTGTGTGTGTGTAGGGTAGGTGGAGCTGGATGATGCAGAAACAGAAAGTCTTGGATACGCTTCTTTTAAATATGTGGAAGGAGAAATGCCCATGGGATAGAAATATGCATTAAAGCCATTCAGCCTAATAAATGTATTTCTCTGTAATAGGAGTTATGAAAAGAGACCTTCCCCCCTAAATGCATAGTCCAAAAGCATGAACTCACAAGAAAATGACAGGGTATTTAGCAGAAATGTCTTTTGAGAAAGAAAGAAAAAAAATACACACACACACACAGATAGATAAAACACATACGTGAGATCTGGTATATTCCTTATCGACAGTTTTCACGCAAATTCTTCTTTGTGTTTAATTACAGGGAAATGACCTCACTGTTTTGTTGTTTTTATCTGGATGATTGCAGAAGTTTTGTAACTAATTTCCCTACTTATCTCACCCAACTCTAATCTATCCTTCGCAGTTCTGCCTTTTCTGGTCTTGTAGCTCCCCATGGTGCTCACAGTCCCTGTGGCCTTGCCTGTCACTTCTCGGTCTTGTATTCTATTACTTTCCTCAGTACATGACCCACATTTTAACCACCCCAAAACATTTTTCTTAACTGGCTTGCTTCTCCCTCAGATGTCCATGCTTTTGTTCTATCATTGCTTTTATCCAGAAAGCCCTACCCCAATCCCACTCCCACCTTGGCCATCTGGTCAAGCACAATGTATTATTCAAGTCTCAGTTAACATCATCTAGTTGTCTTTAAGAGGCCTTAATTTATACTTCAGAGAGGCAAGAACTACTGCTATTCTGCTCTTATATAGCACTTGGGGTGCCCTTGTGCTATCCTTGCTTTGTATGTTATTGTCTCTCCCACTGGACACCAAACCTCTTGGGGCCAGAGACCATGGCATTCATTCCTTGCATCCTTGGTACCTAGCACAGTATTGGAAATCAACAAATATATGCGGAATTAATGGTCTTTAACAGCATCACCCTTTTCCATCTGCACATCATGTCATTATCTCCTTTCCCCAAATTAGCAGTGCTTAGCACGTCCCTTGCTTAACTTGTCATCTAAGAAACTTTCATGCTTATTAGCCAAGTCTACCTCTCAAACCCCCCAGCTGGAGAAAATTAAATATTGATAACAGCTCCCTGATTTTCCCCCAAAGGCAACCAAGAGCTAAGACCCAACTCACTGTCTTGCTATCATAGATAACACATGCAGGATGGCACAAACACAGGGTGCTAGGTCCAAATGGCATTATTAATACTCTCTCCTCTGGTAGACCCAGCATGGCAGGCTCACAAGTGAGGATGTAAATTCACTTTGTCAAAGCAAACATTCCTCTTGGGGGACATCGGCTCAACCTCCAGGAGAGAATAATGACCACAGCCCACAGGCAGTGGGGGATGAGTAATTTACTGCCGCTAGGCAATTAGTGTTGCTAGAAAAAAAATTGCTTTCATTTAAAATTCTCTTTAAACCATATGTATCATGGCTCATGGGATAATTTATGTATCATTAGAAACTAAGAAACATACATCACCCTAATAAATTGTCTCTCCCATTCACCACAGCCAATAGCTCCCAGGGGTCTTTAAGAAGTCAGAGTTTTGCTGTCCTTGTTATACAAGATGGTGTGGAAATGTTGTATGTGACTAATTTAGCTTCTCATTCACTCCCTGGTTCTCTGGCAGAGACAGATGGCAAGAGAGACATTTGCCACCATTTTTACCCACTGGTTTGCAGCAGCATTTGCTGTAAATGAGCCCACGGTAGAACAGCCATAAGTTGTATTGTTTTCCCTAACAACTTGAATGTCTATTTTGAGATTTGGTCCATCTTGATGTCTTCCCAGTGCTAATATGTTATTTTCTCCAACACACAGCATGTTTAACAATCCTACAGCTTCTCATTCAAAGACAGGCCCTTCATTCTAACAGCAAATGGCTGCAAAGAGCTTGGAAAGAGCATCTGATTGCTTAGTATGTGGAGCAGGTCCCACGGGACTTTGCTGGGCAAGGTCACAGGACATATGGTAACTGGGCAAACATAACTTGAGTTTAGAGGATGAACTACCCTGACTCTGTCAATGGAAAAACATGAAATGGAGATAAGAAAATGAGGCATGGGGAGAAAGGTGAGCAGCCCAGCATCCAACCCACCAATGCAACATGGAAACAACCTTGACCAACATCACCAATTACAGAAGTTTAATCTCCATCTTTGTGAGATAAGCAGTAGGCCAGAGCCACTCAGTCAGTTAAACATCTGACTCTTGGTTTTGACTCAGGTCATGATCTCACGGTTTGTGAGATCGAGCCCCATGCAGAGCTCTGTGCTGGTGATTCAGCGCCTGTTTGGGATTCTGTCTTTCCCTCTCCACCTCTCCCCTGCTCGTGTGTGCTCTTGCACATGCTCTCTCTCTCTCAAAATGCATAAACTCAAAAAAAAAATCACCACTCTAGGAATGCCTGGCTGTCTCAGTCATTAGAGTATCCAACTCTTGATCTCAGGGTTGTGAGTTCAAGATCCATGTTGGGTATGGAGCCTAGTTAAAAAAAAAAAAAGCTACTTTAGAGACTTCTGGGGAAGATGGCAGAGTGGAGGACCCTAAGCTCACCTCATCCCACAAATACAACTAGATTATCACTCACATCAGTGTAAAAGCCACTCCAACTCAGGTTCACTCTTTCCTTTTGTTAAATTTCAATTGTTTTATAAACTAAGTATGACACTGGGCTCCTAGCCTTTGTCTAAAAGGCCATGCTTTAATCACTGAGATCATCAATGAGTTACACTGTACTACCATGAGAATTTACTACATGACTTGGTTGGGGGGAGGGGCTGTTCGAAAAACATTAAGAATTGCAAGACTGTGAGGGCGAAGCATGAAGCCAGGTGTGGGGTCCTTTGTGAATGCATAGGTCACACAGCCACAAAGCTGCATAGCATGAGTATCAAGTATCTCAAGTGGAAGGAACGGGAAAGCAGAAGTGTTCGGCATTTGCTCCAACTCACTGCATCATGTTCCCTTTCCCATGCCTATAGTTCACTGTCCTCGCTTAAGGGCCTAATGTCTGAACACCGCGCTTGGGGGTTCATCTGTGAGGTCCTCAATCACTCTGTCCCACAAGAGCTGCTTCATGTATGTTTTACAAGTAGTGTGAACTTCTGGACTTGGTAAAGAGACTCAGCGTTATGGGTGAGAGTCCAAACTTTGAGGAGGAGCAAAATAAAGTTTGCTCAACTTACATGAAAATAAAGGTGAAACTGATGAGTAGTAAAGTGAAGTTGAGTCATCCAAAGTTCCTGTGATAAGTGGCGGCCCCAGGTGAATTCTTCAGGGAACCGGAGTCATATCTTTAAACATCACAGGTCTTTATACTGGCAGGAGCCATCCATGGCCGAGACCACAGCAGCAGTTCACCGAACATACTTTCCTAGTGACTCCGGGGCCCCTGACCATCAGTGACAGTGCTGGGCCACTTTTACAGGAGGCCCTCAGGCACTGGAAGGTGACTGGCTATTTGTCCCTAGGGTGAGAAGCTGGGGTGCTGTGCTTCTCCTCAACCTGAGATTCTGAGCGTAGGCCTCCCCACAGCCAAGGGGCCCTCCCACCCTTGTTATGATATGGGCCCTCAGCAGGGTTTGGGGGCAGTGACTGGAATCTCCTGAAGAGCTTCTCCGAAAAACCTCCTCTCACCCTTTTGCATTTGCCATCCCACGTCCTCCATGGTGGCCTAGAAGCAAGCTAGCCTATACTTCGCACCTTCTGAAAAATTTGGTTAGGGCAGCGGGCTCCTAGCAGAGGACAGAAGGGCTCGCTGAGAGTGAAGGCACTGGAGGTTTGTGACAGCTTGTGCACCTCAGTGACTTTAACCCTCCATCAGGACTGACAGCTTTGCCCCCGATGGAAGGGCATTTAGGTTGCTCATCTGCTCCACTTCGGCACAACTAAGTGTGAGTTCTGACAGCTGCTGTATTGATCATTGCCTCTAGCACATGGCTGCATATGGGATATTTACACACTTAGAGCGCTAACTGGAACAAAGTCCACCAAAAGTGTATAGTAAGCTCACTACAAAATATTTTCCCGGCCGGCCCAGGGAAATAGATCTGTACATTTGTAGCCTATGCTAGGAAAAGCTTCTTAAAGATCTACTATTTACCATGCACTCCCGAGTCATGCCGAGTTCTATACACTTCATATTTCACTCACTCAATCCGCACAGTCCCCATTTTACAGATGAGGAAACTGAAGCCCTGTATGATCCGTCCAAGGAGACTCAGTAGGAGAACAGGAGTCCAGGAAGAAGGGATGTAGACTAAATCTTTACTATTCCCTAGTCCCATGGAACCTACTTATAAACGTGACAGAAAAATCAAAAGGGAAGAACAGCTCAGGTTTCAATTCGATGCCAGGTCAATGCCAAGTTTGCCTGAGTTACCTGACTTATATGCGAATCCCACAGTTGAGGTGTACCATCATCATTTAGAAGCAGAAAGTAACTTGCCCGAGGCCGCAAAGCTACAGGGTAAGCTTGGACTTTCACCTGAGTCTGTCCAGATGGCTCCCATGCCCATGCTCTTCTCTACCACCCCAAGTCAACAAGCTCAGGGCTGTTGTCTCTGGCTTTGGGGGTGCACTGCAAGCCAACAGGGTACATTCTAGTAAGTTGGAGATCCCGGAATGAAACCAGCAAAACCAGAAAGAACATGTCTCCTACCTTTCACGGTGCACTCTCCAAGTAGAGGCCTAGGTAGAAGAGAAAATGGTTTGTCCCAGATGTGTCCATTAAGCAGAGTTACGAGAACATTGTTCAATAAAACCCAAACAGATAATACAGTTGGTGAAATGACAATTGTTTACAATTAGTAAAAAGAGAGAAAACAATGTTTCCACAGATATAGGGTAACCTTGAGAAAGATTTTTCTCCCTGAAAGTGTTTTGTCCAGCTAGGGAGAAAAGAAATAAAAGGCAACATGAAAGCCAATAAAAGAAAACGCAAGCATGCAAGACCATCATTAATCTTCTATTCAAATGGTAGTCACAGCTGCAGATTACAGAAGGGCTTTAACAGCAATTCGATTCAGAGACAAACCAAATACTGGGGGTATACTCAGAAGTAAGTAAGTGATTGGATTGCACACCTGATTCGGGAGTGTTGGGAATGACCCGAGAAGCGCCAGTTAAATAATCCTTAGTTTAAAAGATGAATATAACTCTTGACATTTTTTGGAAGACCTAAGATGGTCATTTTAGCAAAGTATTCTGTGTATAGACATGAGTCATTTATCTACAAGTTTTAATGGTATTAAGTGAATGATTTTCCTGGGCTAGGTTTGGTGCAGGCACATGAAGAAAATGTGGGGACAAGGGGAGAGAAAAGGGGTATGAGAAAGAAAATCTGGTAGGGGCTTGACAGGGAAGGGCAGGGAAAAAAGAGGGAGAGCATTGGGATGAGGGTTCTGCTTGATTCCAATTCTGTTCTTCTCTAATAAATTTAAAATACAAAAGTACAAAATAAATCCATACATGAAGTAATCTTAATCTCAAGTTATTATCATAAATATTTATCGGATAACTTCTATATACTAACCCCCATATCTCCTTCATTGCTTTTAGGAAAGTGAGAAACCCCTTCCGGAGACCAGATAGGTCATAGAGATGTGATCTGAATTTTGCGCTAGGTAGATATTAAGAAATACTACATTAAAAAAAAAAAAAAAGCAGGAGCTCCACTTGTTGTGACAAAAATAAATTTATTTGGGAAAAAAATACCATCTTTCCTTGCTTGACAAGGGCAAATTGCCACCATAGTGGAGTTCAGTTGTTAAAATGAGTGACCATTGCTACCCTTCACTTCCATGTCATGTGTGTATAATCAACAATAGCACAAGCGACAAGGTGTACAAATGACTGTTTCCAGTTCATCCCACTGAACCAACCCACCGAACCCCATGGTTCATCCCACCATGCCAACAGTTGCTTCCTGCCATGCTGGAAAACAAACAAACATAGGAAAACAGGCCAAGACAGTCTTTTTGTTGATTTAAGTGTGTTCTTTAGTTGGCTTAATAGTTCTCCACCTTGCAATTTCTAACTGAGTCTTGGAACCAACTTCATTTCTGTACACACCATGAATTAGCAAATGTCTTCTAATCCCAAATCACTTTTAAAACGAACCCTTATTGAACGATTAACACCTAGCTTTCAATGCATGGCTTTAGGTGCCATTGTTTTGGCACACTTTGAAATGTGATTTTTTTTTTTTTTCCATCCCAACATTGTGATGTCATAAGTTAAAAGTTCAACGCAGAATTTCATTATCACTGCTCCATTGCACTGATGCCCAGTAGTTGACCGTGGTCTATGCTTCATCATCCAAGTTTATAAAAGGAACTTTGGAATTTCAGTTGTGTTCAACCAGCTAACAGTCCTCTTTCCTGCTCCACAGTTAAATAAGTCAGTATTTTTGGAAGTGCTGGTCCGAGCTGTTTGGGGCCCTCTGCATTGTCACAGGGTAAAGAGGCCTGAAACTTGATTATCTTTAGCAGGAAGATTTTAGTTCATAAGTACCAAGTGGTCATCACTTCCTTTCCTGTACCAGAAAGGGGAAAGAGGAAAGAGAAAACAATGATTTCAGAATCTGTGGGATGGAATAGGAATACTCTGCAGTCAGGCATGCATAGGTTATAGACACACTGAGTTCGACATATAAGAAGAAAAGGTAAGAAGGTCAATGTACATTATTTTTGGTTTGACTAGATGCTTTTGGCAATTCTGAGGAGTTGTCCATGTAAAAGGACCCTGCGTCTCCTTTCATTGACAAAGCAACGGCTTTGTCACATGACAACAACATATGGCTACAATTGGCTACTCAATGGCTACAACAGATTTTTCCCTTTGCTGCAGTGGAGAAGGGGAAAGGTTAATTCTGTATTTGTCCAACCAGGTGTATCTTTCCAAAGAATCACATCACATGAGACCTGGTTTCAGAGGTCATCTGTTGTACTCTGATGGCACTGGAAGGACCAAGAGGTTAAGGAGAGATCATGGGACACATTTGGTAACCAGAAGGGTCCAAAACAGAAAGCCAGGTGTTCTGATAATCAGTCCAGAGACTCTGTCAACAATTTGAAGGAAAATCAGTCTATTGTGGTTGCTGGACCTGTTTGATTAAAAAAGTGACCCCCATCTGTGTTCTGCAGGAGACGGAGCTGTCGGTTGGGGGTGTCAGTGATAGGCACCAGAAAGGGGACCTACACACCAATATTTGCGATGCCCTTACTCCCCACATTCCCTCAGGTCTCTCTCTAATATTTACTCTCCCTTTATGGCCTTCCTCAATTTCTACCATTCTTAGGTTCCTAACCTTTAAACACCTCCAGGTGTACTTTTTGATGGAGTCAAAGTCATCATTTATTCTCATGGCCCCAGGACCATCCATTTCCGGCATCAGTCCTGTGACCTTCGTTTACTCTCTGTAGGGTCCATCCCAATTGGCCAGGGGTCCAATCAGATCAAGCTTTGATCTGATTATTCAACTAAAACTTCTCCAGCTGACTTCACCCATGACCATCTTCGGTAACAACCACTTCTGTTTTTATTTTTGATAGCCTCTTTTTTCAAAACTTTCAACATTTTAGTTCTTCAGCTGACTTCCTTGGTAGACTCCCTCCGTCCACTGAATTCTTTCATTTGTCATGATGAGCAGACCCTCCTGTGAAGCAGGCATCTTCTCAACAGCCCCTCGCATGCCATACAGTGGACCGTCTGCTGATATTGATTCTTCTTCTCAGTTCTCAGACCCAATCCGACCAAGACGTTTTCTAGTCCCTCCCTTAAACCTTTTGCCCATTCCATGTGGCTGCACAAGAAAACATTTAACATCCTCCTGGGGCTTTTGTGATGTACACCAAAGTCCAAAAATCAAATACCAAAAACTTATCGGTTACTTTCCAGAATTCACAATTACATTCTCTAATGATGATTTTTTCTTTACAGTTAAATACACATTGGAAAAAACAACTTTGAGAGATTTTCCTTACATAAGGTGCCTCTTAGGAAGCCACTGCCTATTAAGAAAATTAATTTCCCTTTATCCCAGCTTCCATGGCAACAATTTAATGCTCTGAGAGGAAGAAATGTGATTTAAAAAAACTGAACTTTTCTCAGAAGACTTCATTTCATATTTACCAGACATTCTTTGGAAACGCTCACTCATATCATTTCAAATCCCAAGATGCGGTATGAATCGATTAACAGAAAATACATCCTGTGGTTTAAAGTAGCAATTATGTTCTTCCATCTCCCTTCAGGAATTTGATTTAGAGATTTCTTCTCGAAAAACATGGGTAGGGGATATTTTCAGTCAACAACCCCACCTGTGACTACAGAGGAAAATAAATAAGGGCACAATTAAGAAAACTATCCTCATGTGACCCCTATTTTACCCACAAACCACTAAGTGGATGCTTTGCCACTGAGGTGTAGACCATTTGCATAAGTGTCCTGCCGAATGCCAGCAAAGCACAGTTGGTCGATGTAGAGCTACTGATATGTGTTCCCAACCAAAGCTATGCACAGCCTCCTCTCAAGCAGGTTCTCTGCTCAGCTCAAGAAAGGTTATTTATACCAAATACTGTGGAAAGGGAAAGGCCGTGGACATTCCTAGAGCTCCACTCCTAAAAATAAGAGTTTTGACCTCTTACTTTGGCCACCTCAGAGTTCACCTTCTTGACGTTAGCGGACATAACTCAGGCCTTCTTGTTAGGGTCTCATAATATTCCCTAGAGATTTCAACCACGTCATGTAGCTTTCTACCCCGTTTTGTAAGAAACAATTCATTTCTAAAGCCAGTTTCAGTGGGAGGAAAGAAAATGAAAGATGAATTATTTCCCACAATAAGCTGATCTCTGAGAATAGGGTAAACCTTGGAAGAACCCGTTGTTAAGGCCACAGAGAAGATCACCTCAGGAGCATGGAGACCTGATTAAACACAATACTGACCTCCTCAGGCAGCAGATGCAGGACAAGAAGGGTGAGGCCTCTTTCTGATACTTCTCTTTGCTACCACACTCCTTCAGAAATTCCTGAAGGTCCGTTTCAGGAAATCCATTCTGTTGGTATTTCTTTAAAAAGTACATAATGTTGTTACCTTATTTGCAGAGCATGAGAAATGGCTCCCTCTGTCAACACATCAAACCCACCTTTGCTAAAATAAAACTCTCCCACATTGCTAGCTCCGATCCAAGAACTGATATTAACAGTGAGGCATCAATCTGTCAGTCCCAGAAAGCTAAGCCAGGGCCACCATGGGAACGGAAAACAATTCAAAACCCCCAGAAAGAAAGCCATGGCTGGGCAAGGGAGGGGTGTGTTAATAAAGGGAATGAAGGAAATAGTCAAAAGTCTAAAATTTTAATGCTAATTTTAAGACCAGATAAGACCTCCCCTTTCTTTCACTGCCAATGTAGAGCCCTCAGGGAAGTAATCCCTATTTCCTCTACTTTTTATTTTATTTTTTAGTTTATTTATTTATTTATTTTGAGAGACAGCACACAAGTGGGGTGGTGCGGACAGGGAGAGGGAGAGACAGAACCCCAAGTAGGCTCAATGCTAACAGCACAGAGCCCGACACGGGGCTCAAACTCATGAACCACGAGATCACGACCTGGGCCGAGATCAAGAGTCCGACACTTAAACGACTGAGCCAGCCAGGTGCCCTATTTTCTCTACTTTTGTAGGAATTGGTCACTTAGTGGGGGAGAAGGCAGAGGGGTCTTCCCACTTACCTCATGCTTACTGAAGTCACCGAGGCTTGGCGCGCTCGATGGGGCAGGGGCACTGCCGCATCAAAGACAGGAACCCTCAGGGCAGGAGTACGCAGTTCCTGTCTCCATGCCCAGCCCTGCTGCTACAGCCAAACAACCATTCCCACGGGAGCGCTCAGCTCGCCATACTCAGAGTGCTCAGAAGCATTTCTAATAGACTGTCCTCTTCCGAATTAGTCTGAGAAGGGCTTAGGAAGAGGACAAAACCCCAAGGCACTGACATGAACCCCTGGTCCTGAAACAGGGTTTTCCAAGCACAACCATCTGCTGTGGAGGTGCGGCCACACTAGGCAGCACAGAGCTCGCTTCAAGCTACAACTCAGTTAAACAGGTCCAGTCTGAAAGGATACAGAACCCACAGGACGGCTTCAGAAGCTAGGACGCTCAGCAGTCACAAAAGGCTCAGTTTTCATGATTTAAAGGAAATTCGCACCACACACATGGTTATGTCATGCCGTGTTAGCAGTGTGTCCATATCTGGACAGGCTGCCACGACAGCAGTCACCCCTCATCACTCAAACTTATTCAAAAGCTCAAGTTCCAGAACAGGCAGGTACACCTGTACCTGCCATTGCCAACACGGACAGCCCAACTATGTGATTTACCATGCTCGGCCCATCCCGACCCACTTCCTTTCTCTCTTCCAGCACACTTCTAAACCCACCCACCCTGGTCAGGGCAACAGGGTCAATGCCCTAAATGTATACTTAAAATTAACTTCCAGGGGTACCTGGGTGGCTCAGTCAGTTAAGATTCTGACTTCAGCTCAGGTCATGATCTCACGGTTCATGAGCCTGAGCCCTACATCGGGCTTTCTGCTGTCAGCACAGAGCCTGCTGTGGGATCCTCTGTCCCCACCTCTGTGTGCCCCTCCCCCACTTGCACTCTCTCTGTATCTCTCTTCAAATAAGGAAATAAACTTTAAAAAATAAAATAAAATTGGGGCACCTGGGTGGCTCGGTCAGTTAAGCATCCGACTTCGGCTCAGGTCATGATTTCACAGTTTGTGAGTTCAAGCCCTGCATCAGGCTCTGTGCTGACAGCTCAGAGCTTGAAGCCTGCTTCAGATTCTATGTCTCCCTCTCTCTCTGTCCCTCCCCCACACATACTCTGTCTCTCTCTCTCTCTGTCTCAAAAATAAAACATTAAAAAAATAAAAATAAAAAAATAAAATTAACTTCCAACACCTAAAAAGTTTCTTTTCCACAAAGTCTCAAAATCAAAATACTATTGTCCTATTTTAAGTAAAAAGTGTAGTATTTTCCTATGTTCCAATCCAGATAGAATTTGTAGTCATTTTTTGGCAGCAAAGATTACTTACCTTGATGGTATCATAAGAATCTGTAATAAGTGCAATGAACAGGCTGAGGATCATATATATAAAAAGACTGATGAAGGAATATAAATACAGGCGACTGAACAGCCACACCAAGATGCTCTTCTGCTGTATTTGAGCAAAGGTCGCAAACATGTCATCACCATTGACCAGAGAAAACAGACACTCAGCAACTGTGTTCAGATCTTCAAACTGTAGGGGGGGAAACCAGAAATTTTTAAGACATAATATCCAAAAAAGCAGAGAAGCATCTAGTTAGCTTCTTTTGCTGATGCTGTTGTCACTATCATTAAGTGACATTCATTTTATTTTTTAAAATTTCTTTATTTAAGTTCAAGTTAGTTAACATACACTGTAGTATCGGTTTCAGGAGTAGAACCCAGTGATTCATCACTTACATACAACACCCAGTGCTCATCCCAAGTGTCCTCCTTAATGCCCTTCACCCATTTAGCCCATCCCCTGCAACCCGATCAACCCTCAGTTTATTCTCTGTATTTAAGAGTTTCTTATGGTTTGCCTCCCTGTTTTTATCTTATTTTTCCTTCCCTTCCCTTATGTTCATCTGTTTAGGTTCTTAAATTCCACATATGAGTGAAATCATATGATACCTGTCTTTCTCTGTTTTATTTCACTTAGCATAATGCACTCTAGTTCCATCCACGTTGTGCAAATAGCAAGATTTCATTCTTTTTGATTGCTGAGTAATATTCTACTGTATATATATATGTGTGTGTGTGTATGTGTGTGTGTGTGTGTGTGTGTGTGTGTGTATACCACATCTTCTTTTTTTTTTTTTAATTTTTTTTCCACGTTTTTATTTATTTTTGGGACAGAGAGAGACAGAGCATGAATGGGGGAGGGGCAGAGAGAGAGGGAGACACAGAATCGGAAACAGGCTCCAGGCTCCGAGCCATCAGCCCAGAGCCTGACGCGGGGCTCGAACTCCCGGACCGCGAGATCATGACCTGGCTGAAGTCGGACGCTTAACCGACTGCGCCACCCAGGCGCCCCTACATCTTCTTTATCCATTCATCAGTCAAGGGACATGTGAACTCTTTCCATAATTTGGCTATTGTTGATAGTGCTGCTATAAACACTGGGGTGCATGTGCTCCTTTGAATCAGCATTTTCGTATCTTTTAGATAAATACCTAGTAGTCAGTTGCTGGGTCGTAGGGTAGTTCTATTTTTAATTTTTTCAGCAACCTCCATACTATTTTTCAGAGTAGCTGCACCAGTTTTCATTCCCACCCACAGTGCAAAAGGGTTCCTCCTCCTTGCCCACATCTGTTGTTGCCTGAGTTGTTACTTTTAGCCATCCTGCCAGGCATGAGGTGGTATTTCACCATGATTTTGATTTGTATTTCCCTGATGATGAGTGATGTTGAGCATTTTTTCATGTGTCTGTTAGCCATCTGAATGTCTTCTTTGAAAGGTGTCTCTGCATGTCTTCTGCCCATCTCATTTCTTCACTGAATTATTTGGGTTTTTTTTTTTTTTTTTGGTGTTGAGTTGGATAAGTCCTGTATAGATTTTGGATAACAACCCTTTATCCAATAACTAATTCATTTTCAAACATCTAGAATATACCACAATACGAAAACATTATTCAAAACTCTCCTCGACGCTTACAATCTTAGTATTTCTCTCTTTTTCTTCCTTTGAACTTTTTTTTTTTTTTAATTTTTTTTTCAACGTTTATTTATTTTTGGGACAGAGAGAGACAGAGCATGAACGGGGGAGGGGCAGAGAGAGAGGGAGACACAGAATCGGAAACAGGCTCCAGGCTCTGAGCCATCAGCCCAGAGCCCGACGCGGGGCTCGAACTCCCGGACCGCGAGATCGTGACCTGGCTGAAGTCGGACGCTTAACCGACTGCGCCACCCAGGCGCCCCTCCTTTGAACTTTTTATATACTTGTGGTTACATCATCTAAGAATTTTGGATATTGATTTTTTTTTCTACTTAACATTTCTTGAGTTATTCACACTTAGAAAGCATTCTTTTTATGTAACAGGCCTTTCCTTGGATGTCAAATTTAACTATTTCCTTGTCACTAGACATCCCAATAATAGGACAATGTAATAAACATGTCTTAGCATAATGTTTTTTCCTATTATTGGTTCTAAGTGATGCATGTCTGCCAAACCACTTTCTGAAGGAACTGTGTACTCTACAACCAGTAAGATAGAAGTGGCTGAGACACAGCACGGGCTCGAGAAAGTTTTGCCACACGGAGTGTTTCACTGTAGCCTTTCCAACCACAGGTCCAGGTAATTATAGCACATTAAAAACAAAGATCACCACAGTGGGAAAGTGTCAAAAGATGAAGGATCACAGCTCATGCCTTCGAAGGGCTCCCATGCTAATAGTGGACAGGCCAAGATACACAATGCCCTGTGGTAGAGCTGGGGTGGGCTGTGTAAGCAAAGCGGCCCTCAGAACTATGGCCCGCAGGCTGAGTAGTTCACCAATGAGAGGAGGAAGGGGAGCGTTTATCAGTGGACATAGGGGAAAACAGCGCTCTACTGGGAAGTGGCTGGAGTCACACAGCAAGGGCAACCTCTGGTCTTCTACACACTTCAAACTCCTACAGGCCAACTTGAAACCAGTAAAAATACTCTATCCAGAAGAGTGACACAAGCTGGTCTGTGTTTGTTAAAGGTAACCACAGCCCACGGAAGATCTCCTAGAACGAGATAAGCCTAGGGGCAGGGAGGCCAGTGAGAGGTGAGTGCGGGAGCTGGGGGTTGCAAGGAACCCAGGGGAGACTGGAAAGAGAAGGAAACGAAGATGAAAATAAGTCTGGGAAGAGACACCTAAGGGACTCAGTTTTAGATGAGGCGAGTCTGAGGAGCCAGCGAGAAATGCTGATATTAGGCAGTCAGTTGGAGGCATACACCTGGAGTTCAGGAGCTGAGCGTGTGCAGAGTGGAATTCCACCAGCAGCCCTCCTGGCTTTAAGTGGTTAACAACCTATTGCCACAGCGACTAACAACAGCAGGTGCATAATAAACAAACATCTCTAGGGCCAGGGGGTTAAACATCAGTGGAATGTAAAAGCTTCTATCTAAAGAACAATAATGACCTAACAGGCAAAAGACAATACAGTTTTCAAAAACACAGATGGAACAAGTTAGTGTAGAGTTTTGAACCAAATTCTGTCCTTAGCATGAGGGGCACATGTCCACTGAGTCAGTTTGGCTCTAGGGACAGCCCAGTCCCTGATGAATGTTTACAGGACACCTCGACTCAGAGGTCCAGGTACTACATCACATTCCACAAAGTAAAACCTCCCACCCCCTAACCCAGAAATTGTCCTTTCCCTCCAAATTCCCTATTTCTGTCAATGACTCCAGTCTCCTACCAAAGAACAGTTATGCCAAAACCATCAAATGCTTAAAACTGTGTTGAATTGATTAGTCTTCCCTTCTCTTCAATCCTCTAAGGTCTACCTGCACCTATGATGTTTTTCTGATCCACTCTGATGTCAACACTTACACCCAGATTATTATGAAAACCTCCAAGCAAGTGGTCTTTACTCCAACCTCCTCATCCTGCAGTCCAGACTTCAGTAAAATCTAAACTTCATAGACTATAGACTCCAGGTCATTTCGCTTGCTTAAGAATATACAAAGTCGGGCGCTTGGTCAGTTGAGCATCTGACTTCAGCTCAGGTCATGATCCCATGGTTCGTGTGTTCGAGCCCCGCGTCGGTCTCTGTGCTGCCAGCTCAGAGCCTGGAGCCGGTTTCGGATTCTGTGTCTCCCTCTCTCTCTGCCCCTCCCCCCCTCATGCTCTGTTTCTCTCTCAAAAATAAACAAACATAAAAAAACCAGGGGCACCTGGGTGGCTCAGTCGGTTGGGCATCCGACTTTGGCTCAGGTCATGATCTCACAATTCTTGAGTTCGAGCCCTGCGTCGGGCTCTGTGCTGACAGCTCAGAGCCTGGAGCCTGCTTGGGATTCTGTGTCTCTCTGTCTCTCTGCCCCTCCCCTGCTCACACTCTGTCTCTCTCTCTCAAAGATAAACATTTAAAAAAATTGCTCAATTAAAAAAATAATAATATACAAAGTCAGGATGCAAAGTAAAAATCCAAACCAAGAAGGTTGGGGTAAGTTTCTTCTTCACGTGGCCTCTTGCTCTCTCCTCGTCAATATTAGCATCCTGTGTCTGTCTGCTCCCACACGCCAGGCCCACTTCTTTCTCTTTTCCTCACGGATGTGTCCTCTTCACCTGACGTGATGTCCTCCTCCACCTCCTTCTCCCCGGCCCCATCCCTGTATCCCACTAAGCCAATGTTGAAGGGCTATTTCAAAGTCTACTTCCAGACAGACTGCACTGGCTGCTCCAGTCCCTTCCCTGTTCTCTGTATCAGTAAGAACCATGGAGTAAATTACTAGCTTGTCTCCTCATTGGTTTTATACACTTCTCCATGTCCCAACTAGATAACACACACCATGTCCTAACCTCTCTGCTCCATGTCCAAATCCACAGGGTAAAAGGGTAAAGCTTGTAACCAAGGGAGAGTAACAAAGGTAGCCCAAACAAAGATCATGCCCGTGCCTTTACCACATCAGCAACAATTCAGAGAAACTCTGAAGTTGCTCTCCACAAAGATCTGGAGGGAATATTCACTTGAGCAAAATCACTGAACAATATGCAGATTATCTAACAGTAAGATGGGCAGTTCTCAGAGTCAATATTTTCCATCCCTACCACTATCCTTAAGACAATGAAATTAAACCTGGTTTCTATAGACATGAATTACAACTCTGCCAGCACCATTAATAATTCTTTTGGAATCTAGTCAATTCCTTTCTTTAGTTTCAAGAACCCGTAACAGTCTGTGCTTCAGGTTCCAAAGCTGCAAATAGTTGTTGGGTACATTCTTAAATTCATTCCTTAGTCTTTTGTGTCTCTTGTGCGGTTACTTAGTATCAGCCTAGATATGATATCTGCTTCAATATGAATGTTATTCACAACCATTGTATCTCCCTCTCCTCTATGCGCATGAGATGTATTTTAGCCCACCAAACATTTAAAGGAGAACCAATAAAACAAATGGTACACATCCTGCCATTTTGTACCTGGAGAAGTGGCTGTGAACCACACTCGGTTTCAGTGGCCAAAATCCATAGTAGAAGTGAAGTTAAATAATATCCAAGGTAAGGAGACTAAGCTCCTAATGTGCTTCCAGCCTAGGACTACATTTATATGGAATTGCTTTGGTTCTTTTGAGAACTAGCTGAGCCTCTACCATGTTTTATGCACCCTGCTAGACCTGGGAAATGCAAAGAGCAACAAGCCACGGTCATTGCCCTCCAAGGACTCAGTCTAGAAGAACCTGACGATGTTCGGTACACAGTAGACACTTAATAAATATCAAGTGGTTATTTTCCCCCCCTAGGTTCTGTGAGACCACTGTGTGAACTCAAGCACTTGTTCCACAAATGATCACTTTGTGATTGAGCCGCAGAGAACTTTCATTCGAATGAAAACATTACCTGCAGTGGCTTATTACAGAGAAGGGCATAAAAAATTGCTTTAAGAGCTGGTACTGAGAACCTGATGCAGCATTCAGGTGAGATGATTTAACTGGCTAACAGCTGTTTTGAATAAGAGAGGTGCTTGGCTAAAAGGAGAAGCCTTGAAAGACTGAAGATGTCGTATGGGTTCTACCGAACTTCTACCCAGGGCATCAGTGAAGTCCAGCATTTTTTCAGTGCCTTGGTCTTCTCATTTGTAAAATGGGGACAGTGCAATGTAACACTGATTTATTCTTCACGGTGAAAAAGTCCTATGGAAATGCAAGAGCCACAGTAGCATAATGTTCTCCCACACCTCATCTTCAATTATTAAACATCAACAGTCTGTGGTCCTCTGCGTCCCAGACATTTTGAAAGGGCGCTGTGCCAAAAGTCCATTAGTGCTGGAATCAACATTGGCCAGAACTTGGGTCTCTACTCTCTTTCAGTTGAACCACTGAAATCCAATGTCTAACAGGAAAACAGGAAGCTAGAATATGGAAGTCCTGCTGCCAATCAAAGAGCCTGTGAAAGTCTAGTTCTCCTGATACCTCCTCTTTACAGTGTTCTGTTTGTCCGTTTAAAGGAAGAGTTAGCTTCCATACCCAAGGATTTCAGAAATCCTAGAAAATGCTTGTTGTGGCGCCCAGCTTTTCAAGACTTCAGGTAATTCTCAAGGTCTTCTGATTCAAGAGATGCTGACAGAATCTGAAAATTCTGACCGTTTAGATTAATTTGCAGGGGAGGGAGGGGCACAGGGGGCAGTAAACATTTTGAACTTCAGATTCAAAGAAGCAGCAGCAAAATAGAGAAGGAAAATGCAAAATTCCAGAACCACTGAAGGTTTCGCCCTCCACTGACTAATGCCTTCACTGAGTTAATTCAACTATCCGTTTCCCCAACGTATCAGTCTGGCTAGAGATGAAAGATAGATGCCATAAACGGACCTGCTATGCAACCCTAGAGACAACCCTCATCCCTCTGGTCCTCTGGGGGAGAAACGGACAGCAGACATTAACAGGGAGATACAAGTCAAGAGGTGCAAGGTACAATATGGCAGACGTTAGCTACATGTGACCATCGAGCACCTGATATACAGTTGGTCCAAACTGAGATGTGCTGTCAGGATAAAATACACACCAGATTTCAAAGTATAGGAAAAAAAAAAAGGAGTATAAAATATCTCAATGTTTTATATTGAGTACATGCTAAAGTAATCTCTGGCATATATTGGATTAACTATATAATTAAAATCAATTCATCTGTTTTGTGTTTTTTTGTTTTTTTTGTGTTACTGTGGTTACTAGAAAATTTGGAAATACACATGTGGCTCTCATTTGGAGCTCTCATATTTTTACTGAACAGTGCTAGTCCAGAGAATCCCACTCTCACCTGGATTCTTTAAAAGGACAGAACCAAACATAGGAAAACACACTCAGACTCACAAAACAAATAACATCATTTTCTTCAAGGTAATCTTGACACATTGAGGGAAGTAGGACTGATTAAGTAGCTCTCCTCTCACAGTTGATCTATTCATGGGTCAAACCAAATGCTCTTTTGTAATGATCTGTTTTAGAGAATACCAAGAAAAGCCCTACAGGGCATTGGTCAAAGCACGTGGATTGGGATCACACAAACCTGGGTGTGAATCCTATCTGCTATTTACTAGCTGTGTAACCTCGGGAAAACTATCTAACATCTTAAGATCCTGATTTTAGGTAAAAGAAATGTAATATTTCCCCTACAGGGCTGCTGGGTGGGTTGACAGCAAGAGGTAAAGAACTTGAGCACTATATCTATCTAACATATAATGCTTGGGAATGGTAGCTATTTTAGTAAAATCCAAGCAACATTATCTAAGCATCTTCCAGAGTAATGATGGGGTAGAGGAAATGGAGGGCAAAGGAGAAAGAACCACTCACTCATCCTGAGGCCTTGAAACCAGAGAATTGAAGCAGAAATTCTTAGGCTCAGTATTTATTCCGCACAGTACAACACTGCCCCCTAGTGACAAGAATGTTGATAAGCATTCAGAGCAGGACGTAAGTGAGAAAGAGAAATGTAAATTTTCCTGAGCGCTAAATAGTAAGTACTCCAGATCTGAGAGATTGTATTAAACTACGATTTTTACTCATGAGTCACCTTTAAAGCAGTGCCATGGAATTGGAAGAGCAATAATATTATCAAGATTTACTATTAACCCAGGGATTGTCACTTTGTTAATTACACAGTTTCTCAAAAAGGAAAACAGTCATTCTCCCTGGACATATTAAATGTAACACTTAAAGAGGAGAAAGCTTGCCTGTGTGTCAAGTTGCTAGGATTTACATTAGTATGATAACACAGGAAGTTGGCGCTTTGTGGACTGCTCGCTTTTTGTGAGTAGTTTGCGAACCAGATTTGATCATGTGTTTTGTTTCATGCAACTACCAAGGTCAAAACTGAAGGCTGAGCTGTTCTATACCCTTTAACACAATCCTCTGCACTAAGCCAAGAAACCTGTAGCCTGGGCTATAGAGACCAAACAAGAGGAGACAGAAATGCTTAGCACAGTACCTGACATACAAGCATCAAGTAATAGCTGCCTATTATTTTTCATTGTGTTGTTTCTGTTGTTCCAACTGCCAGAGACCCATGGAAGAAAAACTATAAGATGCAATGATTCCTCTTACTTATTTTGGTATACCAAAAGGCCTACCTAATTTCATTTCCTGAGGCATCTATCAAATGTACTGTTCTAAAAGAACATCTGAACCTAACTTTGATGTCCCTACGATGCTGTTGCTACTGAGTGAAGCCCAGTGTTAGTTTAGAATTCAGATACTGATCTTTAATAAGGCACAAAGAGGACACTGTAATCAAAACCACCTACAAAGACAAGATGTGTTATCATTTTAATCATAAACCTAACAGGGTCATTCTGGGCAGTCTTTGTCCACCTTCATTCTCCTCAATGAATCTGGAAGAAAACCTTACTGCTTTACGTTAGAAGGATATTGTAATAACTTTCCTCATTTACTTTTCATTTTTACTGTAGTGACCTCACGCCCAAATATTTCTCATTTGATGATCAGCTGGGTTAATATGTGCCCCCTGAAGCCAGCCCCAGACAAGAGAAATGCACTCTCCAGTTACAGTTCTATAGTTTTTGCTTTGATATCCTGAAGTCACTTCAGTATCCTGGAAAGGGAAAGAAAGCCAATGCAAAGACAGGTCTTACTGAGGTCGAGGGTACGTGCCAGTGCTGGGACCCACTTGTAAGAGCCCCGAGTGCTTAATTCATAGAAGCAAGGATTAGTGCTACACACCTTGTCGTGATAAGGTCCTAAAACAATCCAGCCACAGAACGTGTAGCCCAAGTAGATCATACCAGCACAAGCACAGAAGCGAAGAACTTTGGGCAGTGAGGCCTGCATCGTTAAAATGAGCACCTGAAATAAAAACCAACAGGAGGGAATTTAAAAGTAGCTGACTGGCACCCAAAGAAGGAATGAGTCTCAATCCTAGTGCCCTACCCGATGCCACATCCTTACATTATATGCTTGGAAGTAACCCAGGTATCTGATGACGCCAACCCAGACAAAGAGCGTAGACGTTCCGAGCAAAATGCTGCACAGGTCGTAATTGGTGAGATTCTAAAGAATGAAAAAAAAATAGACATGAGTAAAACACTCCACTCCGTTCAGGGTATTAACCTCACTTTAAACTGACTGGAAAAGAATGGACTGACTGCCTCTCTATATGTGATACTAAGAGCCCGTAAACTGAAGAAGAAAAGAGCACAATTCCAAATGAGAAACATTTCCTTTTAGTATTTGAGTTGGTTGAACTGAGTTTTTGTTCAAACAGTATCTGGAAACAGTAATTGCCTTTACTACTGACCTAGGCATTAAAGAGTATAAAGTAATGGTGTTTGTTAAATATCAAACAATACCATTCACCTATTTTTGAAAGAAAGCTCCAACATGATTTGCTAACCCAGTTCTTTCTCTCAAGGACTTTTAAGTCTAATTGAGGAGACAAACACACAAACACAGTTCTAATTTAATATACTAAGTGCAAAGAGCCACAATGCCTGGCATGTCACACAGGGCTCTCCAGAGGGTGACTCCAGAATGGAGCCGGGCCTGGAGGGCAGGTTGAGAGAGGACACTGCAGGTCAATGGACAAAGGCTGAACAGAGGCACAGGCCAAGAGCCAGCAGGATGTCCTAGAGACGACCACTGATGGGTCCGGGAGACCTAGGACAGGGAGGGAGGCAGAGCGAGATGATGGGTTCCCCAGACACCATGCTGAAAGGAGGACACTTCATCCCAGTTGGGGCCCTGTGAGGCAGAGAGGATTTAGACACTTCTGGACAAATTAGTTTGACAGGGGGGTGGATGGATCTGAGGAATATAAGTAGGAAGGCAGGAAAACCAATGAGAAGACTGTTGTGGGGTGTACTGGCTCTTGCCATGATTGGTTCATGGGCCAGCTGTTTCTTCTGCAACTTAAAAAAAAAAAAAGAAAAATGAAGCCCACCCAAACAGCCAATTTTCTCAGTTCCTATTGTGAAGATGCTGAGTTTCCTGGGGGATATTCCTAGGGATATCATCTTTCACAGAACAACAGTTTCCTTAGTTTCCCTTGATGAGGAATCAAGTCAGAGGAAATAACCCAGGCATCTGATATGAGATGGTTTTATGGATGTGAGAAACGAGAAAACATCAGACTCAAAGTAGTCTCCATAAGGATTTTATATCTCAACGTGCCGGGGGTCCCCCAGAAGAAAAGAAAGAGCAGAACATTAAAATGGGTTGCCCTCACCTTTGCTTTAATTTCCATTTTTAATATGGATCCAATTATCGTCATTAGGTCGCTGATAATCACCAGGATATACCATCCATTGATGAACTCCCACTGGTCGGCGTTACACACGTGTCGCTTGTACTTCTCCAGGAAGAAATTGAGAAATCTCTGCGGCAAACATTTTAAAAAGCATTTCTTACAAACCACACTGCCCTCTGGAAGGAGAAGACAAGCGCAAAACAGTGCTCTCGCCTGTAAAATGATATGGCATTACCTTTCCCAACCTGACAGATCCTCTTTGAGGGTGGGGATTACGGCCCACTTTCCCCCATAATCTATTGCACCTAAAAGTAAGTAAGCATTCTAGTACCTGCTAAGTTAACTCAAACATCAAATGCTTATGTTCTAACACCAAGAGACTCTTGTCATAATTGCTAACGCATAGTACATTCTCAGTATTTTACACGTTATCAACTCATTCAATCTGACTCCCCTATGAATCAGGTCTATTTTCAGAAGAAGAAACTGAGGCATGGGGAGGCTAGGCAGGATTTGGGTCTGGGCAGCCTGGTTCCAGAGTGTGTAGTCCCAACGGTGGGAGTCAATCGTGACTCCCAATGGTGCCCCCTAACTTCGGAAGACCCAGGACCACGACCTCAGATGGAGAATATCAAGAGGCTTGGGGGACAGGTAAGAGAAGCAGATTATTTACAAAGAAAGTTGAAAAAGGTCAAGAGTAAGAAAAATAGGGGTGCCCAGGTGGCTCAGTTGGTTCAGTGTCCAACTTTGGCTCAGGTCGTGATCTCACAGTTCATGAGTTCAAGCCCCACATCGGGCTTGGGCTGACAGCTCAGAGCCTGGAGACTTCTTCAGATTCTGTGTCTCCCTCTCTCTCTGCCCCTCCCCTGTTCATTTCTCTCTCTCTCTCTCTCTCTCTCAAAAATAAATAAACATTTTTTAAAAAAGAGTAAGAAAATAGATTGTACACTATTTTCTTGCTCCACGGATGGTATCCACAAATGACGACTTCCTGTATTACCCCTGACCCCAGTCTGCATTTACACACATACAACAAGCCAGAATAAGATTTGTGGGGAGCTGAAGTATGTATTCACAAGAACTCTGAGGGTAAAAAGGTAAAATGAAACTCAGGAGAGAATAAACTATTTTTAAAAATAGAAAAAAGTATTCTGTGCTTCATTATAACCCATTTACCATGCCTCCCTGTCAAAAGGAACTCTGATTTGAAGACAAAAGATGAAACCCACACATGCTATTACTCTGTTCTTAAGATCACGCCTGAATTTAAGAGGGTCTTGTTTATTCTGGAAACATTCAAAAGCCTCAGAGTTCACCACTGTGCACCTAGGCTTAGCAGCTCAGTTTTAAGCAGGATAATTATCTGATCCCACCTGACATGCCAGGAGCCTTACCCACCCTGCACACCTCAGGTTGATTAATGCCTTGTAGGGGGACAATCGTTCAAAGGAATCTAATTTAGTCAAGAGCTCCAAAAAGGGCAGGATGACCCAACATCAACTGTCCACTGTCTGAACAAACAGGATGAGGGCCTAGAAGGGAGAGAGAACATTTGAACACACACTTACCTTTCGTAACCTTAGAGCTAGAACAATGGATCTTGTGCACAGAATAAGAGATGCCAAGCATATCACAATGACAAATGCATCAAACGCCAGCACGTACTGGGTGTTTTTCTGAACTGAGGAACAAAAACAGAATTCAAATGTTAAACACACCTTACTTGGGAATAATTCTCAAACAAAATGGCAGTCTGAAAAGTTCAAATGATAAAAGCTTAAATATCAGAAACAAATCACACTGCATTCATTTAGAAGTCTTTAAATAGGGTAAAACATTCTCTGATGTTAAGTTATACATTTAAAAACATAAACTCTTTGCTAAATGTACTAAAAATATTTCCTATAGAATAGAACCCAACAGAAGGTGGTCCATTTGGGCTCTATTCAAAAGAGGCAAAACTCGTTCTTTTTCATAAAAACACAAATACCAAATTTTCCATTGATGAAGGAACAATTCAAAACACTGCTCCTCAGAATCCCCATTTCTTTTCTTTTTTAATGTGCATTTGCTTTTGAGAGAGAGAGAGAGAGAGAGAGAGAAACAGAGTGCAAGTGGAGAAGGGGCACAAAGAGAGGGAGACACAGAATCCAAAGCAGGCTCCAGGCTCTGAGCTGTCAACACAGAGCCCGGCGTGGCGCTTGAACTCACGAACTGTGTGTGAGATCATGACCTAAGCCAAAGTTGGGCACTACACTGACTGAGCCAACCAGGTGCCCCCAGAATCCCCCCTTCTGTTTCTCGACCTTACTGTGTACTATGTACTGTCCCAATTCTTCTGCACATGGAGAAAACCACCTCTTGGAATGGAATCACAGCAGTAATCAAATTGTGGTCACAGACTACACAGTAGCATGGGGCAATGTACTGGAGGAAGATGTACCTGTAACCTCTGCTTCTCGGAGACCTGATGGTAGCATTCCAAGTACCTGGCCCCCTGCCCATGCCTGCAGCTTCGTCACCTGCCCCTCGGTGCTCTCCCCCACCTTCTCTACCTTGATGCGACACTGTTTTTCCTCTGTCCCTGCTCCTACCAGATTTGCTGGCCCTCTTGCCTCAGGGACTTCTCAAGTGCTGATCCCTCTGCCTGGAGCACACCATACAAGTCAGATTATTCTTTTTCAGCTTTGAGTTTCAGATTAAATATTAAACATTTCAGATTAAATATTTAGGGAAGATAATTCCCTAAATTCCCATCTTTATTAGCCCCCTCCTATATTCTCACAGCACTCTCCACAAGTATACATACTCATAGCTCCTTTCATTCTTCTTTGTGTGATGGCCACTGAACCCGTAACGATGTCTTCTAAGATGGCACACACAGCAAGGCACACAGGGACAGTGCAAAAAAGGAAAGACACAGTCTCTGGAGCCTGATGAGCTGGCTCTGAACCTCAGCTCTGCACTCAGAAGCTGTGAAGCCTTGGGGAAGGTCCTTCAGGGTCCTCATCCTTTGTCACCGCCCCCCCCCTCAAAATAGGTAGAATAAAAAAAAAAACTCTACATCATAGGGCTGTTGTGAAGATTAAACAAGCTCATATATGAAAGCACTTGGAACAGTCCCAGGCAAACAACAGCACGCATTCATAGTGCTTCTTGTTGTGTATCATTTGATGCCTACCTTCCCCACTAAATGATTGACCCTAGGAAGCGGGGACTGTATGTGCTTGTTCAACACTACAGTGTCTGTGCTTTCGTAATGCCTCAGTGTGTTTATGAATAAATGGAGAGCACTGGCACAACATGAGAAGACTACTGAATAATCCAAGTTAGAACCTGTGAAGGGCTGAGGGAGAGGAGAAGGCACAGAGCTGTGAGAGACCAAGAGTCAACCTGGTCTCCAGAGGGAGCTAAGCAAGAAGAGAGAAGGACCATCCAGGAATGACTCCGGTTTTTCTGTCTTGGTGAGCTGAGCTCAGTCTGGACATTCATGACGAGAGAGGAAAACTTGGTGGCAGCTAAAGCCACGGGTGTGGACATAGCCACTGAGAGAGACCACAGAGGAAAACACAACTAGGAAGGACGGGGGGGGGGGGGGGGGGGGAGGGGGCAGCAAGGTGGGGCATTATGAAGAGATGAGCTCAAAAAGTAGACTGAGAAGGGCCATGGGACAAGGGAATGGGACTGAGGGCAGGTGAACTTCAGTGGCGTGCTCAGAGGGGATTATAAATCGGAGCACTCCACAGCGACACCTCTGCAGAAAAGGCATCTAACAAAAAGACCAAGTGTGTATGGATTTAGTAATGCAAGGGCATGAGCAACAACAGCAAGAGTGTCTGAGGGCAAACAGCTCATCCTGTGTGTTAAGGGCATAGGCAGAGAGTAAGTGCAATTCACTGACTGAATTATCCAGGCGTGCTGAGCTTTAGACGCCTCCACTGCAGTAGGGGGAGCAGTTGGGCCTGCCTCATGGGCTGTCAGGAAATCAGGTGAGATCACTTATGCCCAGTGCTTGCTGCAACGGTACCTAGCACCTAGCACTTACATTTACTTTCAGCCGTTTTATAGTGAAGAAGCTTAAATTATCTTGTGATAACATCTAATAAGTAGATAAGAAAACAACTTAACTGGAACCGAAGACAGACTTTTTCTTTCTTCCTTCCTTTCCATCTTTCTTTCTATTATCTATGTATCTTTCTATGTGTGTGTATTTCTACGTATCTATGTATCTATTTCCTCCTTCTTTTTTCTCTTTCTTTCTATGTATCTATCTTTTTATCTATGTATCATTCTTTCTACATACCTACCCAATCTATCTATGTATCTACCTGCCTATCTTTCTATGTATCTGTGTATCAATCTATCTTTCTATGTATGTACATAAGTATGTATGTATCTATCTAGCTATATTTTTCTTTATATCTTTTTCTTTCTTTTCTTTCTTTCCTTTCTTTTCTTTCTTTCTTTTTCTATCATTTACCTATCTTTCTATGTGCCTGCCTGCCTGCCTGTCTGTCTGTCTATCTATCTATCTATCTATCTATCTATCTATCTATCTATCATCAGGGGTATCTATCTATCTATCTATCTATCTATCAGGGCTATCTATCTATCTATCTATCTATCTATCTGGGCCATGGAATAAGATGGAGGAAATAGGTACAGTTCTTGGGAATATGGGACTGAAAGCCTTATGAAATGCAAGGAGAGCATCTCATACCTTCCTTTCTGACATACAACTAGAACAAAATCTCTATGATTTCTTATACTGGGCCTTATTTATAAATAGGAAAATGGAGGCCCAGATCTAGAAGGATAAAGCATCCTTCCTAACACAGAAACCAGTATTATATTGTTTGTTTGTTCTTGTCATACTAACTTCAGACACCTTTTTAATTTTTTTTATTTTTTTTAGGTTTTCATTTTAAATCCAGTTAGTCAACATACAGTGTTCCATTAGTTTCAGGTACACAATATAGAACACTTCCATACATCACCCTGTGCTTATCACAAGTGCGCTCTGTAATCCCCATCACCTATTCCACTTCCCTCTGCTAACCATCAGTGTGTTCTATATCGTTAAGAGTCTGTTTCTTGGTTTCGCTCTCTCATATTCTGTTTTAATTTCACCTATTGAGAAAACTAGTTGGCATGTTACAAAAAGTTATTTATGAACATCACAATTGCTTTCTTACTCCAGTGAATCTGTTACCCCCACAGGAACATTTCTCAAACTTGGTTTATAGAACACTAATCCAGAGAGATGCCCTTGCCAACCCGGTTGGGGAAGTCCTACACCCCACCCAGTCCTCCCAGAGGTCCTAAGGAGTCAGTCTTGCACACACTGCCGCTCTCACCCAGGGCTTCCCCTATTTACCACACCCCCTTTCCCTGAAACACTTGGGAAATCACCCATCAGTGGGGAACCTTGCCCACTAATACCTACCTCCTCCAGCCCCTCATGCCTGACCTGCTACGCTTATAAAATCCAGTTAAAGTGAAGACTGGTGGCAAACTTGGGGACAAGCATTCGAAGTCATAAAAGGCAACATGAGGTTTCTATGTGAAAATGGACAACCCCTCGTTATTTCGCCCTGTGGTAACACAGGTAATGACAAGAGGAAGAGAAAAGCCTCAGAGTAAGTGAATGGACATGAAAGAGCCTCAGAACTTTCGGAAAATAACACCAAGATTCCACTAGATGTCACCCTTGCCTTTGTCCCACATCCCCCAAAGCCAGGCAGACAGTTTCCATAGACAAAGGTGGGGGGGGGGGGGGGGATCCACTTTCTCAGCTGGTTTCCAAACTTCAACTTTTTAAGGGTTTCATGTCACATCATTTTATTTTAAATTCATATTCTCCTAGTAACAGAATCTGGTTTCTTCAAAAGACACGGCTCTGGGAGAAACTCAGATGTCAGTATTCCTACTAAGGGGTCTGTGAGGTTAGTATTTCTCTTCACTGGCCACAGAAGGGAGCCAGAACTCTTCCCTTTTGAGTAATAGGCAAGGAAAACTCCCCGACATCTAGCAGCCCTGTGGGGAGGAAGGAAACACGTTTGACTGACTAATGCTTCAGTCATAATGACTGTTCCAAACCACATTTCATTCGTGACAAAAGTTAGCTTTTCTCACATAAAATAGCTGAACCTATACCGGACTAGGCATCTGATCTGCGTGTGTCTCTGTGGGAGGCAGCGTGTGTGCTGGGAAAGAGGAACCGCTTTCAAACAGAAAGAAACTAAAACTGTCTACGCGGACCAAAACCTTGAGTCAGTTAATGGAAATACTGAAACCCACCCTTCAGAATCCTTAAGATGGATCGTATAACTGAAAAAGCAACAGGCCCACAGACAAATCTAGATTAAAACAAAACTAAAAGAGTTAAAAACCATGGGCATTTCACATTTTACGTTGTCCTGACAATCCTGTCTGAGGCAAACGCAGTTCAACGAAACTTGTAAGTGAAAAAATACTGACAATCCATCAACACCATCCTGACCCCTCTGTGAGAAGTTCCACAGAGTCCACTTTACATTACGGACGAAGACGTGTTTTCTGAGTAACCACCGAGTAAACCCCCCAATGTTTGGACAGGCTGCTCTCTGAGCTCTGAGGGCCTTGATCCTTCCCTGCTGTCAAAGGTTCAGCTCCAAGTATAACCTCCCCAACCATCACTGGTAGATTTTCTCCCTCTGCCCCCAAAGTTAACCTTTGCTTTCTTTATCCCCATCCCTTTTCACCTCCACCACTTATTCCTATTCGTGACACATCAGAGATTCTACAAGCCGGTCGATCTCACTCACTAAGGCGTTTTCTTCCTTTTTCCATAGTGCCCAGAAACCACTATGTGCCAACTCTTGTTTTCGGTGCTTTCCTTGACATATGAACCCACTGAATACTCAGCATCCTGGAAGGCAGACACTGTCATCACCCTCATTTTATAGAGAAAGGTACTTAGAAATAGAGAGGTTGGTTAAATGATTTGTCCAAGACCACGGGCATAGCGAACAGAACCAAGACCCAAACCCAGGCAGTCTGGCCCCAGAAACAGTGATCCTAACGACCCGGAACCCCTTCTCTCTTAAGGTGTGTAATCAATCAACATCTACTGGAATTGAACAAAAAGGCAAGGCTTTAGGATATTCCGTACAGAGTTAAATGCTTGATAATTTTCGGGAGCTCTTTCTTCCTATAGCCATCCAAATAAAGCATTTAAACATCCTGAATCCCAAAATGAATGTCAAAGATCATCCATAATTCACAACGGGCAAGCATGGGACATACTTACTAGATCCAGATATGTTCAAGTCTTTACATTCTTCAATTTTAGCATCACTGCCAAAATAGATTTTGATCTTGCCACTGTGAGCTTTATTGTCAAAGGTAATCTGGAGACACAAATGTATGGAAAGGTTACCGCCCAGCGGAAAGTATGGTATACTAGATAAACTCTGCTTCAAATATCACTGGCATCCGAACAGCATGCTGATTCAAAAATAATTCTGGGGTGCCTGGGTGGCTCAGTCAGTTGAGCGTCCAACTTCGGCCCAGGTCATGATCCTGTGCTTCGTGGGTTCGAGTCCCGCGTGGGGCTCTGTGCTGACCGGCTCAGAGCCTGGAGGCTGCTTCAGATTCTGTGTCTCCCTCTCTCTCTGCCCCTCCCCCATTCTGTCTGTCTCCCAAAAATAAACATTAAAAAAATTTTTTTTAAATAAAAAAAAATAGTACTGATGAAATTGTTCTCATCATGTGATTTCTTTTTTTTTTTTTAATTTTTTTTATGTTTACTTACTTTTAACACAGAGAGCATGAGCAGGGGAGGGGCGGAGAGAAAAGGAAACACAGAATCCAAAGCAGGCTCCAGGCTCTGAGCTGTCAGCACAGAGCCCGACACAGGGCTCGAACTCACAAGCCGTGAGATCATGATCCGAGCCAAAGTCAGATGCTTAACCAACTGAGCCACCCAGGCGCCCCACAAGTTTCTATTATTAATGAAAGAATATGATCCAAAGGGTAAATATGTGGAATCTACTGAATCCATCGTACTGAGTCGTATTCAGGTTCAGAGAAATCTTGGAGCAAAACAACAACCATTAGTCCCAGGAACAAAAACAAGATTCACCAGTCTTTGACAAGAGAATACAATTATCTCATTTATGATACTGAATGGAATTTTAAAGCATTGGCTTCAACTTACTCCTTTGGGTATGAAATTCTAGGTCTTTGCTAGGGTTGGAAACTATTTTTCTGTTTGCTTCAAATGCTACGTATAATGCTTTCAGAGGTGACAGACTGCTCCCAAGCTCCAGGCTGAATTTAAGATTTCCAAATGCCCTCAATCTTCCACATTATGTTTCTGTCATTTGGTTTACAAGCGATACGTGCTGAGTATCTTAAGGCTTGAGAGAAGTATGTTGGGGGCTTTCCTATGGGAGAATGAGGCCCCGTGTGTGCCAGGCTTAGCGGAGGTGTGCTCACAGCTCATAGGGACTGAAATGGGGCCTGCAGGTTTAATTCTCCAGCCTCTGGTTTGGTCCGAGTGATATTCTTGGATTACATAGAACGTGGCTTATGTGTAGAGATGTGCAGGCACTTGGGGATTTAATTACAGATCACCTACACAGTCAGCCCTGTGAGCTCTTGGCCTGAGGAGTTTTGGGGATTTTGTAATGTGTTTTGTAATGTGTAAGTCATCCCAGGGAGCTTAATCATGCTCTTCTCTGCCAGAGACATTCTTCCTCACCACATCTCAAGACTTATAATTACTTTTATCTCTTTGTTTATTTGTTTTCCCGTCTATCTCTTCCACTAGACTGTAAGCTTCCTGAGGGCCACTGCACCTCTTCAGCAGGGCAATGCCTGGTGCGTAGGAGGGACTCATTATGTATCTACTGATTGTTGTTGAATGGAGCACTCCTCTGAATTGCTATAAGGGTGTCACAAACAACTGTCAGCTCAGCATTCAGTTTTGTCCCACGATAAAGGGGGGAGGGAGGAAGGGAAGGAGGGAGGGAAGGAGGGAGAGAAAGCATGAAACCCATGAAATGGGGAGGCAAGTTATTCTCATAGATACGAACACATTCTCTTCTACTGCACATACCTTCTCCCAAAATAAAAGAAGCAACAACTAAGCCTTTGCAGACTGGCCCTCAGATCAAGGGGGCAGTTTCTGCCTTGAGGTTTGAAAACATTCGCTACAATAGTTGCAAAGACCTTCCTTTGAAAATAGGAAAAACATCCTAGACACTTAAAACACTTGTCATAAACTTTTTTTCTAATGTATTAGGGGAGTAAGAGGTCAAAGCCAATGTTGAAAATTCCTCTTTCCAGCCCGGAAATCTGGCTTTAAAAGGCTGGAAAGGGCTTGCTTCATTTTCCAAAATAATGGTCTCTGGGGGCGCCTGGGTGGCGCAGTCGGTTGAGCGTCCGACTTCAGCCAGGTCACGATCTTGCGGTCCGTGAGTTCGAGCCCCGCGTCAGGCTCTGGGCCTGGAGCCTGTTTCCAATTCTGTGTCTCCCTCTCTCTCTGCCCCTCCCCCGTTCATGCTCTCTCTGTCCCTAAAATAAAAAAAAAAAAAAAAAAAAAATAATGGTCTCTGGATCAACAATGCTAGAATGTGTCATTAAGCTGTTTTAAACACCACTGCATCTACACATGTATACAGGCTGGTGTGTTTTACACTTGGCATCTACAACAGGAATAGAGAAAAAATAATAAAAACCAGCTTCAGAAAGACAGACACTTGCCGTATTATGAAAGACGTAACAGTCCGGTAACTCTCGGGAATGAATCGTCTGTAGGTCAATGCCTTTGAGGTGAAAGGAAATTTCAACTTGTAAGAGCCTGAATAAAAAAAATATTACAAGATATAAATTATCATAGTCTTACTACCCTACTCTGCTTTCCCCATCCCTGTCTCCTGGGAAGTGAGACTTAAAAAGGTATTTACCGATAAAATTCCAGTCTGAAGAATGACGAGTTCTTCCACTCCTGAGGGTATGTGGAGAGGTCTAAGTGAACACAATCTAAGGGCAAGGAAACAAGAAAGACGGTTTCAGGCAAGAATCGAATGCTAAAAGGAGTGGGGCGAAGTGTGCTGAGAAGCAGGGTACTTAAAGTATCTCTCCACAAAATCCGTGTTTTTTGTAACAAGACCAGTAACTTTCCAGGAGAGAATCTGGAACTACCACTCTAACCACGTGATCAAAGTTAATGTCACCAGTAAGGGGATAAACAGACATCATGCTCCTCCTGAAATAACGTACTATTTGTGTGGTATTCCTGCCTTATATGCATAACCTCAATCAAGTCATAAAGAAACAGAAAAATCCAGTGAGGAATTTTCTACTCTTTTAAAATGTCAAGGTCATTTAAAAATAAAAGTTAAGGAACTTTATTTTGCTCCAGATTAAAGGAGAGTAAAGTAATTTGACAACTAAATGCATTATGTGATCTTGGACCAGGAAAGTGGCAGGGGGTGTGTGGGACGGGCACATGGGGTGGGGGTGGGGGGCATGGGTGGGCAGTTTTCTTTTTCTATAAAGAATAGGACAACTGATGAAATGTGAATAACGTTTGTATATTTTAGTGCCGTATCCATGTTCCTTCATGCTTTTGAACGTGAAGTTGGTTATGTAGGAAAATGTTTGTGTTTTGGGGAAATGTACACTGGCCTATTACACAGGTAAAGAGACATCATGTCTGTACCTTACTCTTCTACGTTTCAGGAGAAATATTTATACATTGGAAGAATGATAAAGCAAGTGTGGTAAAACGGTAGCCTTCGGAAAACCTAGATGAAGGGATACAAGGAAATCTTTGTGCTATTTTGCAACTTTTCTGTTAAGTCTGATGCTTTCCAAAATAAGAGAGAAAAGAAACTTATGTTTTATTTAAGTAAAAACAAATTATGAGCTGTTAACTATAAAAGAATGATTCCAAGAACCTCACATAAAAATAGTCTCATCATTGTGTAGCTCAACACCTTGGCAGGAAAAGCAAGTAGGTCTAGAAACAGTGAGCGCCTTTCAAGGTCACAGAGCTCTGACACAGAATTGGTGGGAAGCCAGCCTGCCTGACTCCTGCCCAGACTGTTGCTGCCCCTTCCTGCTGCCTTTGAAATGGAAACGCCGGGCCTCCTGCAGTGCCCGGTACTCAGAAAGTGCTCTAGAATCTTGGTAGACTTGACGGCTGATTCTTTAAGCATCTTCTCCCACTGGGCTTTGGAGCAGCAAAGACCTACCATCACTTGATCAGTATATGACCTTGGCTTAGCCACCTAGCGTGACTGAGCACCAGTTTCCTCACTTGTAAAATGAAGGCCAGGCTGATGATACTTAAGGTCCTTCTACCTTTACCATTCTCATTTGAAGATAAAGTAAAAGAAAACAAAACATTTAAACTAAATTGACTTGAGCCAAGTGGCTATACTCCAAAAAGAGAAGGAGCATGTTCAAAATCTCTATGCCAGATACTGTCCTAGGTCTTTTTCTCCTGTATTTCACTCAATCTAAGATATTTGTTTTTTTCACTTTTAAAATATTTCTAAAATGGAAGAGTCTTTTTTTATTAGTATTATTTTCATCTCTTACATATGACACCCAGTGCTCATCCCAGCAAGCGCCCTCCTTAATGCCCATCACCCATTTAGTCCATCCCCCTACCTCCTCCCTCCAGCAACCCTCCATTTGTTCTCTGTATTTAACAGTCTCTTCTCTTATGGTTTGTCTCCCTCTCTGAAACAGAGGAGTCTTAAAAAACATTGATGGCACCTTAGATTCAGAGAAATACAACAGCAGTTGTTAATTTTATACTGCATGTAAAATTCACCTTATAAAAGTCTATTTGGTTATTCAAATTTTGTTATTGTAGTTCTGGAGTTACACTTTTTCTAAATACACATTCAGAGCTCTCAGAAGGCCGGCTGACCTGATGTCACAGTCATTGCTAATGAGACCACCAAACACCTGATAGTAACAAAACCTAAGAACTGAGGGTTTTTTTCCCTAAAGATGGCAAAAGCCCTAAGAAAAACATCAAACCTCAAAGGAAACAAACTGGTATTAGAGTAGCAGCCTCATCGCTCAAAGAACCTGATTTACAGAGCAGAATACTGCAGCGAATGAAATAACAACCCTCTCAGAGATAAAGGGAAGGCAGATTATAGATGTTCTTTAAAAAACAAGGAAAATGGGGGCGCCTGGGTGGCGCAGTCGGTTAAGCGTCCGACTTCAGCCAGGTCACGAACTCGCGGTCCGTGAGTTCGAGCCCCGCGTCGGGCTCTGGGCTGATGGCTCAGAGCCTGGAGCCTGTTTCCGATTCTGTGTCTCCCTCTCTCTCTGCCCCTCCCCCGTTCATGCTCTGTCTCTCTCTGTCCCAAAAATAAATAAACGTTGAAAAATAAAAAACAAGGAAAATGATGAAATGGTCATGATGCCTCATGCTGAGAACATGTAGAAAGGACAGGATAAGAAACTCAAAAGCTGTGTTACAGAAAATGAAGCACTATTGTATTAGAATGATAGCCATCTAAATGTTGTAAAAACATTTTTAAAAGCAGGATTTGTAACAGTCCCCCCAGTGACGCTAAACTATAAAGCTACAGGTCTAGAGGCAAGATATGTCCACAGAATGAATTAAGGGAAACCCTTAGCTTGAAATGCACATTCAATCATGCAACTAAATATAGACCCACAGGGAAAGTGGGTATACAGGCTGAGCACACCAAAGGATGATTATCTTAATAATAAAGATGATGCAAAACTCATGAAAAGGTAATCTAGAACAGCTTCTACTAATTCACCTATACAAACTCACCAACGAACCAATGAACTAATTCACCTATACAAACTCACCAATTGCCTCACCAATGGAGTCTAACTCAATTCCTACTTCGATCATGTGCAGGCTTCCTCCAGTGTGTCTGAGAAAAGAAAGTCTAAAATTCGGTATCAAGTATTTTAAGAATATTCTTTACATCTTTTGAATAGATATGTCAAAAGGTTCTCTTTGACAAGTTACATTTAATAAGTCAAAAATACAACTAACTTGCTAAAACAGTCTCTCTTAAAATAAAGTCAAATTAAAAACGAACTTCTCTCCATTTGGTTAAAACTACTTCATATTCTGATAGAAGGAAAATGAACAAGGATACTACTGCCCAGTGGTCAGGTAATAAATCCTGCTGTCTGGCACTGCCTGTCTTGCCTAGCCACTGAGACTGACGTTGGCCACATTTCTTTCATCAATTTTCCAAGAAAAATCAATTGAGGAAAATGGCATATGAATCACTGGAAAATAGTGGTAAGATGCATCTTAATTAAGTCACACATTTTTAAGAGGACAAGGGGCGTTTCAAGGCTGCTGGCCACAGAACCAAGCCACTGACACCTTGATGATCTCTGAAAGCCACCTGGGACCTTTGATAGTCCTGGCTTATGGTCTGTTTCCTTCAGAGTCAAGAGCATGGGACAAATTTACTCATGAAGAGTTTCTGAAAAGGAAGCCTGTGGAAACAGACTCAGAACCTCTGTTTGGTTTGAAGTAGGCACCACACTCAGTGCAGAGCCCAACGCAGGGCTTGAATTCATGACCTTGAGATCAAGACCTGAGCTGAGATCGAGAGTCAGACGCTTAACCGACTAAGCCACCCAGGCATCCCTCAGAACCTCTGTTTTATAGAGGTGTTCTTCTATTATTTTACCAAAGTGCCCTAAATTGGATTGTAGGAAGTATGGTCAAATGAACCGTGCGATACTCTCTTTTTCATAAAACCATTTCACAATTAAAATGCTCCTAGGACCCCTCCTCCAGAACTGTTCACTTCTTGAGGAGTCATGACTGATCAATCTTTGTAGCACATAACCCCAGTACATAAAACAGGAAGTGCCTTGGGCACAGTAAGTATACAGCAGAGATTTGTTAAATGAATGACAACCACCCCCCCCTCCAGAGTCTTAAGTCAACCACTTTGCATTTACATATGATGTGCTTTTAAATTCTTAACAGAATGGCACAAAATACTTCTACTTGATTAGATACTGACTTTTTGCCAAGTCATCTCCTAAAAGAGAAAATGAGTTGCTAACCACAATTCATCTTTGAAGAACATGAATGTATTTAACATATAATAGCAAGAGCACCAAACATTTTAACATGCATTATTTCATTTATAAATATAGACTCTTATTTTTTTTTCCAAAAGCCTAATTGCCTCCTCATGGAGGGAAAAACCTTAACAAACAGGAAACACCTATGCATTTACCTCAACCCCCCCCCCACCTCCACCCCCCCCAACAATCTTGAGTTGTACCAAGAAGTTCCATAAATGCTCCCCGGTCCTATGGCAGTAAACCTGCAGTTTCCTGAGGCAGCGCCCTTTGCAGGCATGTGTTAAAGCCCCAACTATGTTAGTTAGCTTAGCGAAGCAAAGTTGATCCATTTGAGCTGTCAGCACACGAGGGGATGTTTATTCTTACCACAGAAGATGATAAAGGCATATAAATGAAATTATCACCACATTACCTATTTCAATGTCGCTGTCAATATTCAGTGTCTCATTAGAAGGAAACATGGTCCCTTTCTTGTAATGCTGCTTACAGACTTTTAAGCCAATTCTATTGTCTTCGTTTTCTCCATAACCAAGGGTCCCCAGGGATATGTTCTTTAGCTGATGATACTATTAAAAATAGTGAAATAAAAATACTTATGAGCTTTTAAGAGTTTCATCAGAAGTTACAACATATGGAATACACTTTTAGCTATTTTAAATTGTGTATATCAAAGTCCTCAATGGAACTCCCCCGTGTAAAATACCACAGGGTGATTTTCTCAGGTTGGGCAGGAAACACCCTGCCTCACGGAACTCAGAACTCAAGTAAACATGCCGACAGAGGCTCCCCCCTCACTGAGAGCCAAAGTGAGGTGCCTTGACGTCACAGCAGACTACTGTCCCCTGGCTCCAACCCCCACCTTAGAAAACCACACTGGCCTCCAGGCGGTTCCTGGAGCTCACCAGGCACATTCTTGCCCGGGCCTTTGCTGTTCCTTCTGCCTAGAACCCTGTGTTATCTAACTGCTGGTTCACTCCTTCAGATCTTGAGTCAAATATCACCGCTCCAGCCAGGCCTTTCCCTTACTACCCAGTGCAAGTTGCAAACATCCATCAGCAGCACACAGGCTCCACCAGGCACTGCCAGTCTCCTCTTCTGCTTTATTTCACAGCAGTTATCACTTTCTGACATACCACTCAGGACCCAAGCCATCCACACCCCACAGCTCACAGTAATGAACACAACTTACATTATCTTACATGAACTTACAGTAGCTCTCGTCAACAGGACGCTACCATCGGCCTATCTGCACTAACAGGGCTTCATTAACATGTCTCTATCATTCCAGGAAACTTTTGTCCAGGAACATAACAGCTACAAATAACTCTATTGTTTATTTCAGGAACATCCAAAACAACTCATTTAGACCGATCATCAATTTGAAGATCTAATCTAATTAATTCCAAGACTCTTTGAAACCATGCCCCTCTCCCCACAAACCCTCACCTTGTTGTGTCCACCGATCTGAAACCACTGCATCCTGTCTTTAGCCAATTCTAATAGAGCTCTCCCCTCACATTGAAAGACTCACCCTAAATCAGACTTCAAAATCTGTATTTGGACTTTGCCCTCTTCACCCAAGGCACTGATGAGTAGTCAAGGGAGTGTCTCCTGTATTTCCGTCAACAAGCTCAGTTTTACCAACATGTTTTCCAGGTGGTGTTTTCAGGCAGCTAGCATTCAGTGGCTACCTATTTCACTTCATTTGTGTGGCTCTCTCCTCCAGAATTAAGTTCTATAAGAACAGGGCTTTTGTTCATTGTATTCATGATGTTTTCCCAGTGTCTAGAACAGTACTCGTACATACTAAGCCCCCAAATATTTATTGAATGAGAAAAAGAAAAAATAAGATTAACGATCTCTCTCTCCTAAATGCTTTCCTCAAGGTCCATCAATCTGGTTTCTCAATACCTGGTTAGATACAACTATATCGTATCCTACTCCATATTCATAAGATTCAGCTAGGCTTACTAAGGGTAAGACATCAAAACCGAGATCCTAGAATCTTACATTTGGTACCTCATTCATCAAATCTTCTGAGATTATAAATCTACTCTTGGCTATTTGAACTGGAGTAATCTCCCAAAAGTAGTGGGAATAAAGGGACAAATAAAAAACATACACCTTTAAGAAAAATGTTACGCAGGCAAAAGGTATTGTGTGGAAATGTAGCTGGAGAAATAGCAATGAACATTTTTTGACAGGCTGAAAAATTTAAATTAGAATATTTTAATATATGTGTGCGCGTGTGTATGTATATATATATATATATATATATATATATATATATATATTTATTTATTTATTTATTTTTTGCTAAAACAACAAGGTCAAGTGTCAACATATTCTTAAAGCGTAAGTCATTCCCAACAGAACTCTTACCTGACTGAGAGCAAAAAAGATGCTTTCGTAGGCATCCTCTTGGGTATACACACTGCAACTATAGTCATCTTCATCTGTGCCAGAATATCCTTTCAGAAACAAGTGCTTAAAAGCAACAGTGTTCTCTTCTTTGAAAGCAACCACGAGCTGGTTACTTAGACCAAAACGAACAAGCTAGAAAAGGAAATCAAATAGGAAGATCTAATTTTTACCATTTACCAGGGCAGGCAAATGCATTCTTATTATCATCCCCCCCCCCCCCAAACATCAGCAAGAAAAATCTCACTGCTTTGGTGTTTACTAACTATGTTAGTGTCAAAATACAAGTCCCAAAGAAGAACAACCTCGTCAAGCTATATCAGCAATTCAAAATAGTGTAAAATTAGAGGAAATTACCACTGGGATTGTTTTACCTCCCTGAGGTCAAACCCATTCACTGTCACCAAGCACCCACCTTCTGGGGATAAAACTCTCACTTATTCTCCCTTATGCTGTATCCCAGCCTGAGCGTGGGCACCAAGGGCTCTCTCTCTTTATCAGGAGGGAATGTATTCTCCCTGCCTTTCTTGGAGTCCAATAAGTGGGGACAATTAGCAGGCAGTAAGTGTTTACCAAAAAAACCCAGGAAATTACACACTCAGCTACACACATCAACAACCTCTCCTTCCCTCTCATGCACGCATGCACGTGCACACACATGCAATGGCAGAAGTCAAACCTTCATAAGTCCTGTCCCCCACATCCTTCCCCATCTACTCACTTCATCTTCTCATCTGCTTTGAAGACAATACAAGTCCAAAAATTTTGCCCCAAGTCTTCATCCCACCAAATACCCAAAACGACTTGGGACTTGGTTTCTTCAGCAATTCGACTAGATGACTGTGGCCCTTCTGTTATTTGCTGTCACCCCATGGTGGGATATGACAGACTGCGTGGCTCTGAACAAGACATCAACTCATGAATCTTTCAGGTGAAACAAACGTTAATCTGCATCTGCCAACGTACACGTTGTTTTTTAGTGATTTTTATTTTTTAGCTTTTAAATTTTGCCTGACTTTTTGGAAAGGCTGAATAATTAAAAATAACAGCTACCATTTTTCAGCAATTATTATAGTCCAGGCACTTTACTAACTGCATTACAAGCCCTATCTCAGTTGCTAACACAAGATAAGGTGGTCATCCTCACTTTACAAATGTGGAAACTGAGACTGAGCCACATTAAATCGCCCTAAGGCACCTGACTAGAATGAAAGCCAGGTCTAACTCCAAAGTCACTTGACTACACTACGCAATTTCCCTCCATTGAAGAATTTGTCTTTGGGACTCTTCTTATGGAAAAGAATTTAGGTGCTAGCTTCCCAGAATTGCAACTACTGTTTGAGAATGTACTTAGATGACACTCATTAGTATCTGAGCCTCACCAGGTCACATTCCTCAAATACTAAGTCAAAGGATTGAGCAATTGTTAAAGCCCAGCCAGTCTAAGGAAAATATCAGAAAAGAAGCCCCACCTCATCCAACCTGTGCTGGAAATCAGGCAATGGAAAACTAAAGGCTTTTCTGAGCACATGACATCTGTCAGTGGTGCCCGTAGGAGATGCCAGAAAAGGTCAGGTTGCTTTTTGAAAGCCGAAAGTAAACCAGGGAACCCATACACACATGATTGTTTCAAAGTTTTACTAACAACTGATACACAAATGAAAACAAAACAAAACAAAACAAAACAAAACTGGTATACACACACATGAATTAAGTTTTTCAATCAAAGTCTGACGACTGCTTACTCTGTGCTGAGCTGGGATACAATGTGAGCAAGATCAAGTTGCATAGTGTTGAATAACAGGTCTTACCATTGAGTGCCAGGGACTGTGCCTAAAATTTACATTTTAATTTTTTTTTTTTTTTTTTTTTTTTTTTTTTACTTAACTATCCAACGCCCTATGAGGAGGATATTACACTGGGCTCCACAAGGACAGGATTTTTTTTTTTTCTTTTCTTTTCTTCCCCTCTACTCAGGAACTGGAATAGTACCCATCACGATGCCAGAGTCAAATACTGAATCCGTTGATAAATATAATCCCATTTTGCACACGTGAAGTCTGAAGTCAAGGAATTTATCCAGGTTGGAACAGCTAGAAGGTATCAGAATGAGGATACAAATACATCTATTAGGTTTCCACGTTCATCCTGTTGACCACCTGGCCACCCTTCTTCTCAAACGGAGATACTGCCAACTTCACTCTAGAAGCAGGGATATTCAACCCAATCCTCCCACACTCAGACTGAAGCTTAAACATGCATGTGCGTGAGCGCACGCGCGCGCACACACACACACACACACACACACACACACACACACATTGTGTGGGGAATGGATAACTTGACCGAGAATGTGGCATACTATTTGCTGCCTTTTTAAGCTACCGCCTTATTTAAACTCCAAGCTCATCAACTCAACTTTGGGAATGAGAGAACACGAACCACTCCCATCTGGCATCGGGAACAAGAAATCTCCTCCATTCTATTATTCAGAGAACAAGCTAAGATCCACCTATGTGGCCCAGCATCAGGTTAAGGTTGGGATTTTCAAAGCGTCTCTTAGTAGAGAAGAGAAACCCTAGGGAGGAGATCATAAGTCCCAGTCCTGCTATGGCAGAACCCTACCCTCCCTATGGAGCAAGAGTAAGGAGATGACGCGATTGGTCAAATAGTTGACAGAAAATAGTTGACAGAAAATAGTTGACAGAAAAATAGCCCCACCAGCTAGCCCTTAAGATTTGCTGAAACTATGATATAAGTCAGAAAAATTCTTACACATTAAGGGCAGCCTGGCAAAATTATGAATTTAAGACCTGATTGTGAAATGAGTGTAGGAGAAAATATTCTGTACCAGGTTAAAAAAAAAAAAGATATTGCTCTAATAATGTACAAAGAATATGGGAGGGAAAGCATAGAACAAGCAAAAGAATGTGAACACCTCTCTGAAGGTTATAAATTACTGCAGAACGCAGAATAGGAATGTCTTTAAAAAAAAAAAAAGGTTTCCTTCTCATCAACCCTGATAAAATGCCACCCATCTCATTAGACTTGAGGATGGAGTATTAAGAGACAGAAAAAGAGGAGGAAGGACAAGTGGGATTTGAAGGAAAGAAAGGTATTTGAGAAATCTGCTCCAATTAGATATCACCCAGGTAGCAAAACTTATTAGAATGATCCTCCAGCGGAGCAAGAATTGAATCCCTCTCAACTTTGTCAGGGGAGACAGGGTACACTCACACAATAAGTAAACCATCAGTTCCCAGAAACAGTCTCCTAAAAGTGAAAGCAGTGAGATAGACAGCAAGACTAGTGTGCCAAGGAAAGCCACGTGTTGAGTGGTCAGGCAAGACTGGTGGGGGACTTCCAATGGCACCTGCAAGATGATGGAGAAAAGTCCACTCTGGATTTGGTGGAGCAAACAGGGCAGGGATGAGAATCCCTGGGTGCATCCACCTGGCTGGGATCTGGGCAGGAAACAACAGAGGAAAGCCCATTGGAAGGGCAAGTTGAAGGAGACTGTGGAAATCTAAATTTCAAGCTACACAGTCAAGATTTTCTTCTGCAGGAAATGGGTACCACAAAAGTTTCTGAGCAGGAGAGTGACCCAATGAAGGCATTCTAAGAAGAATTCATTTGATATTAGCATTTAACAGACTGGTATGTATGTAGGTAAGAAAGGGAGGTATAAGACAAAGTCTGGAAGCAGCCTGGTTAACTTGCCTGTATTCCTAGACTGCACAATGAGAACAGGACCCATGTCTGGAATAAAAACAATCTGAGAATAAGAATGCAGACTGCAGAGTCAGACCAAGGGGCTCCAATCCGACTCTACCACTTACCAACGGAATGGTCACAATCAGGTTACTTCCTCTCTTTGGCCCCATTTCCTCACCCACAAGAAGCCTGCAGTAACTGACCCCACCTCACAGGGTTGCGGTGAGGATGAAATGAGTTAACACACATAAAGCACTTGTGCCTGGCATATGGAGAAGGCTACACCACGTGTTACATCTCAGCAACAGTAACGTATTGACAGCTGTATTCCCAACAGAATACACAGCACAGGTTGTGCTTCAAACATACTTTAAATGAACAAGAGAAGAGTCTGTGCCAGAGAGAGAAGATAGTGAGTGTGGCAAAACATAAGCTGACACGGTTTTGAAGGAAGAATCCGGGGGATTTAATAGATACCAGGACAAAGAAGGTAAGTCAAAGATGGTGATGTTCTGTGCCTGGATAAGCTAGAGTTCTAGTAACATTAATAGACCAAGAAGCTGAATGGAAAGCTGGTTTGGCCAGAGAAGAAAGTGGGAAACAATTAAAATTAACCAAATGAAACAGGGGACATTATCTCTCCTTCTTCCATGTAATACTAATAATGCACCCACTTTATAGGATGCCAAAATTAAGACTTCAAGACCAAGACTTAAAATGAAAAATAATTTTAAATGGAGAAAGTCAAGCATACACATTTAACAGTGGCCCTGTATCTCAATTTTGTTGGTTTTTTTAAGCTTGTTTGTTTTAAAGCAACTTGGTTACCCTAAAACTTGATGCACTGAAAGCATGTTATACAGTGAAATACCCTCTTTATGATCACAGAATAAAGATGCAACTTCAGTTACAGCAGGAACTTCCTCTCATCTCTAAGACTATATGAAGGTATTTTTAGCAAGGTATTTATTTTTGTGTTCCAGAAATAACATCTTTTTAAAAAATATTGTTTAATTTTTAATTTCTATTTTTTAGAGAGAGAGAGCAAGTAGGGAGAGGGACAGCGGGAGAGAGAGAATCTCAAGCAAGCTGCATACTCAGCATGGATCCCACAACCCTGGGATCATGACCTGAGCGGAAATCAAGAGTCGGACACTCAGCCGACTGAGCCACCCAGGTGCCTCCAGAAATAACATCTTTATAAACATCTTTACATGGATAACAGAATGATTATTGTCAATGGAACCAAATACCCGAAATCAGTAGAGTTTCTAAAAGGGTATGCATTTTAAATGTAGTTACCTAGAGAGGCCGCCCCCCCCCCCAAAAAAAAAAAAAACTGGTTCCCTCAAAAACTAGATGACAACTTTGATGGCTGTAGTGATGCTGGTGATTAAGTCTCAAGGATATAAGGGCACCTGGGTGGCTCAGTTGGTTAAGCGTCTGCCTCTCGATTTCAGCTCAGGTCATGATCTCACGGTTCGTGAATTTGAGCCCTGCATCAGGCTCTGTGCTGACAGTCCAGAGCCTGCTTGGGCTTCTCTCTCTCTTTCTCAAAAATAAATAACTTAAAAAAATATGAAACTCAACAGAAGATCCCAGGGTGTAGCCTTTGTGTGCTCCTGCTAGATGGGGTGGAGGTGGGTAAGCGTTTACTTAAAGCACTTAGCTACTGATGGAAGGGAGACAGCGTTCTGATAAATCCCAACACAGAACAGTCAAAAATGCGGATTTCAAAAGTGTATTTGAATGAAGATGAGAGATTCGAAGGATACCATCACCTGGGATTGAGCAGATTTTGCCAGTCTACGTGCTTCACTCGGATACAGAACTCCACCCCCACCCCCACAGACATACAGGTCTACTATTCTATACAGATCTATGATTTATCTGTATTTACCTCATAATCCCTTACTAAAACAAGGTCCTCATCAAAACTGAACTTCAACCTACCCTCTGCCCTCCAGAGTCAACATAATTTTACAGTTTTATGAACTTGAGTGTGGACTTTTCAGAACAAAAGTTAAGGGCGGAACACCTGAAAACTGTTTCACCTTGTGGTAAGGGGAAAAAAAAAAAATCCCCGAACAAACTGATAATGTGAATTACCTGCGTGGTGACCATGGCTATCTTCAAAATCTGCAGTCCCAGCTTCCATGGGATCTGGTGTCGGGCTCGGTATTTTTCACAAGGGTTCATGAAATAAAACTTCAGGTCTTCCCGCAGACATTCCTCTTTCACCTCAGAATCAAGATGAGCCATTGCATTTCTGCCACACAAGACCAATTTTTAAATTAGCAGAACATCTTGTTCATCAGACAGTTTCTGAATAATGCTTTCCTTTCGTGTTCTTTACCCATTCTTACAAGCAAAATTCTCTCTCCAAACAGTAACCTCCTTTTCTCTTCATTCAGAAATCTGAAAATTATTCAGGACCCTCTCTCACCTGCCTTTCCACATAGTTTTTCATCTTGTTCAAAATAGCCATTCTCAAAAAATTTGTAAGAACAGGATTTTATTTGCAAGACTCATCAGTTCCTACCTCTCAACATATAGCATTCACCTGTCACTGGAACACTAACAAAAACTAGATGGGATATAGTTTCATGATACTCCAGGTATGAAACCACAGAAATTTAGCAAAGACTAATGGAATTATATTGCCATGAAAATAGAGAATCTTTGTCCTATAATGCTGTACTCAATGATTATGCCCCTTCTTTTGATTATATAGCAGTGAGTATAAGATTCAAAATGTAGATACCTTTAAAAAGTTAAAATAGTATCTGTTTATGCCTAGTCAATTATTTGTGTCACCTTACATTAGTAAAGTTTTCTTTTACTATTTTGAGGACAGTGGACTCAGAAATGGGCATGTGACTCAAGCTAGGCCAAAAAGAACCAATGAGTTATGGTCACAAGACTGTGATTATATCTGATGGGAGAAATGCCATCCTTCCACTAAGTCGTTGTCGAATTAGGGCGTGCAAAACAATCCACTAGAAAGTATAGAAAGTATTAGTACTTCTATTTTATTCTTTCCTTTTTTAAATGCGTTTTATACTTTAATCTTTTATTTTACATAAACTCTACACCCAACATGCAGCTCAAACTCACTACCCTGAGATCAAGAGTCATATGCTCTATTGAGCCAGCCAGGTGCCCCTATTTTATTCTTTACCTTTAAAAAAAACTGAACTCTACTAATAATTAATACAACATGGAATAACAGTGGTATATAAGGGCATATAATTTATAAATAAACATAAACACATGGAGAACATGTGCTTAACTTTTACCATTGGATACATAATCAACAAAGTTTGCAGATCATAGACTTAAAGCAAAGGCTGTGAGTCTGGAGTCTGTGAAAGCCACCTTGCCATCCTAAGAGAGCAAGTCAGAGAGTGAAGCTAACACAGAACAGACAAAAGATAGACACTAAGCCTAATGGCAATACTTGAGTTCCTTGATCCAGCTGTACCTGAAGCCATTCATCTCAAGACTTTCAATTTGAGCTAATAAATACTCTTTGGGGCTTAAGCTAGTTTAAGTTAGACTTCTGTTTCTCACAACAGGAAGTGTCTTGATGGTAAATTTAATGAATAAATTTTACTAAGTTCAGCCAATCACTCAAGGTACTCATCTCTAGGGAAGTTTCTATAATTGGGGGTCATTTGCGGGCATCTTTTCACCTGAAATATCTGAATGACCTATTTTTATACTGACTTCAGATCTACATTATCTACCCCAATTAACAAGTTTTAAAGAAGACTAAAAAGGAAAGACTATTTTAAGGCTTATATTAAGACCATTTAAGGCTTATACTCAGTTAATAATTTTCTATTTTTAAATTGATTTTTAGACCTTCTATTTCCAGAAATAGTAGGCTAGGTTATTCATAATTCACCTGCTGGGCAGAAGGAAGGGAAAAAAAGGAAGGAAGGAAGGAAGGAAGGAAGGAAGGAAGGAAGGAAGGAAGGAAGGAAAAGAAGGAGGAAGAATGTAAGAAAGGGGAAAGGAAAAAGAAAGGAAGGGGAGGAAGAGGGACGTTAGAAAGAAAGGGAAAGAAAAAGAAAGAAGAGAGAGAAGTCCGATGCTGGATAAAATGCATATTTCTTTCGGGGAGTGCGGGAAGTTAGAGGAAGTACCTGTAAAAGACTGAAGAATTAGAAGTAGAACAATAAGTCCTAGAGATCTAACGCATGATATAGTGAATATAAACAGTAATGCTGTATTATAAACATCAAACTTGCTAACAGACTAGATCTTCAAATTATTCCCACCACAAAAAAGAAATGACAGAGGCGCCTGGGTGGCTCAGTCAGTTAACCGTCCGACTTCGGCTCAGGTCATGATCTCGCAGTTTGTGAGTTTGAGCCCTGCGTGGGGCTCTGTGCTGACAGCTCAGAGCCTGGAGCCTGCTTCGGATTCTGTGTCTCCTCCTCTCTCTGCCCCTCCCGCACTTGTGCTCTGTCTCTCTCTGTCCCTTAAATATAAATAAATGTAAAAAAAAAATTTTTTTTTAAAGAAATGATAATTCTCTGAGGGACAGAGGAGCTAACTATTGCTATGGTGGCCATTATATTACAATATATACATGCAACAAATCAACATGCTGAACACCTGAAATTTGTACAATGATATATGTCAAATATATTTAAATTAAAAAAAAACTTGTAATAAAGTTTCTAAACCTGTAAACTTGTAAAAATGGTTCTCAGAACACTTAAAAAAAATTTTTTTTTTTCAACGTTTATTTATTTTTGGGACAGAGAGAGACAGAGCATGAACGGGGGAGGGGCAGAGAGAGAGGGAGACACAGAATTGGAAACAGGCTCCAGGCTCTGAGCTATCAGCCCAGAGCCCGACGCGGGGCTCGAACTCACGGACCGCGAGATCGTGACCTGGCTGAAGTCGGACGCTTAACCGACTGCGCCACCCAGGCGCCCCCACTTAAAAATTTTTAAGAGCAAGGAACGCCTGGTCTAGTCTTGGGGAGAACCTGGAGAAGTGCGGGCACATGTACTGAGGCTTCAGTCTGCAGCCCTGGGAAAGAGGAGTGAAGAGCCAGGATTCAAGGCCCAAAATCCATCCAAGACCTGCTAGGAGATCCTCCTCAGATGTAGACAGGGGTCCCAAAGTGCTACCACCTTATCAGAAAAATAACTAGCATTAAAACTGCCTGTCCCCAAGCTTAGAGCACTACAGAAAAGGCCAAAGTAGTTTCAAATAAAAGGAAATTTAAGAAACGGGCCCATCCTGAGAAATGATGTCCACAACACAGCCCTTTGCGCCTCACACCTGGATGAGCCAGGGAACATCAATCCAACCTTGCTTGGTTTCAGACTGAAACTGCCCTCCGTCTCCCAGCAAACTCACACAGACTTCTCCGGAGGTTCATCCTAGGACTTGGGCACTCTAACAAATAACTTGGAAAACACATCCATCAGCTGGGAATAAGACATAACCAAGCACATGAGGAAACCAAGCAATATGGAACAGCCTACTTAGAAACAGGGAGCAGAGGGGCGCCTGGGTGGCTCAGTCATTTGGGCATCCGACTTTGGCTCAGGTCATGATCTCAGGGTCCATGAGTCTGAGCTCCACGTCAGGCTCTGCACTGACAGCTCAGAGCCTGGAGCCTGCTTCGGATTCTGCGTCTCCCTCTCCCTCTCCCCTGCTCGTGCTCATTCTGACTCTGTGTCTCAAAAATAAATAAAAATGTTTAAAAAAGAAAGAAAGAAAGAAAAAGAAACAGGGAGCTGAAACAGAAACCAAGTATATCAGAATCAGACACGGGTTAGAAGACTCATGCTCAGCATGTTGAAAGACAAGAATAGGTACAAATACCTCTAAGACCAACTTGGGGAAAACAAAAAATACTTTCAGAAATGAAGAATCAATGACCACATGAGTCTCATCTCAAAAGAATGAGGAGACCTTTAAAATGTGTTTGCCTGCATCCATTCTAGTTACCTCGGGATTCGATCTGACCACCTTACCATGCACTGTGCTGGGAGAGCTGGGTACTCGGGACTCAAAGCTGGAGAGGGTCCCCGAACTGCTGACGTTCAGTGTCCAGTAAGAGAGAAAGACTTACGAACGCGTATTCCCAGGTTATCCCATAGCTCAGTGAGTGTTGCGCCATAGTGTGAAAGCACTGTGGAAATGGGCTAACTCTGGAAGAGGGGGACACAGAGCCAGAGGGAAATCCATCATAACACAGAGGGGTAAGTGCCACAGGGATGCCTGACAAAGAGCACCAAGGGAGGCATTTCCAAGAAGAAGGTGGTATCCTGACAGCTCATCCTCCACCACGAACCTTCAGACCCCTGGAACACACCAGAAGAAGTTTTCGTGGGCCTGTCTGAGCAGTGCTGAATTTAGAGTTAACCACCATTGCTTTAGCAGAACCATATTGCTAACGTATTCATCCTGATGATTCACAGTAATTTGTTTTTCATTTAATTAAACGAAAAGGGGCATCTGAAAAGTTGTGATAAACCCTCAGAAGAAGGCATGGAAACTCCTCTCCCACATACACCCCTGGCCTCTAGTGTGAAAAACACCACGCTGATGAAAGAAGACGTGGTCTTCTTGAAAACAGTGGCGTGAAACACAGGGCATTAGGTCAAATACTCGCTGAACACCTTGTGGGCCCAGCTCTGCCAGAGACATTTTCCTGCCTTCCAAGAGCTCAGTTCCATGGAAGGGAAAGAGATGAACACATAAAAGTACCATAAAATGTGTTCCCTGCTGTAAGTGAAATCTCCATTGAGCACCCCGGGAACAGAGAGAACACAGTGCCCCAATTGCTTCAAGTGGCTTCAAACAAATCTTTCAGCTGCTGGTTTCTTTGACTACCTGGCCATTAAATGTTCAAAAAATGGTAACTGACTTTAACATTATCCTAAGAAACCTTATTAAGAAAATAAGTCACAGGCAAAAAAAAAAAAAAAAAAAAAAAGAGATAACAAACATCAGAATCACTTATTGTGTTAAATTATTGATATTACTCCACCCATCCAGAAGTTTTTTGCTTACGGAGCAGTTGTAAGACTTCTAGCGATGTGAAGGGTAAAAAGAAAAATGAAAACGCTAGCATGAAGAACTTCCCCCTCAGGCATACAGAGCCATCTGGTAAAATAAAGAGTAGTAGTAGCCAAATGTAATCAACAGAGGATAGAATGATAGAAATACAGAAAAAAAAATTAATGTGCATAATAAAGTTACAGGATGAGATGGCTGTTTTTAGTAAGTCCAACTTGGGGCTCCTGGGTGGCTTAGTCAGTTGAATGTCTGACTCTTGATTTTGGCTCAGGTCGTGGTCTCACAGTTCGTGAGATCAAGCCCCGGATCCAGTTCTGTGCTGGTGGCATGGAGCCTGCTTGGGATTCTCTCTCTCTCTCTCTCTCTCTCTCTCTCTCTCTCTGTCCCTCCCCAGCTCGCATGGTCTGTTTCTCTCTTTCTCTCTCAAAATAAATAAATAAACTTAAAAAAAAAATAAGTCCAACTTAGGTTTAGAAACAGCATCTGAAGTTTGGAAGAAAAGGTGATGATATTTTGGCTTAGAAATTCTAGAATCTCAAGAATAATGTAAACGTACAAGCTTTCTAAACTTTACTTTTCTGAGAGCTTTTTCTTGCACCCCTCTTCCCAATTTGTAGATCTGCCCTAGTTCCCTGTTCGGTGAAGGGTATTAAATACACACTCAGATACAAGTGGACATCCTATAACAGAAATATAAGGGTGTCAAACAAACAACCAATGCAAAGTGAAAAAGAAGTTAAACTAAAAACACAAAAGAGGCAAGACGATATCACAAGACCAAAACATCCCTGCATTTGCCACTTAATCATCCAACACCCTCCTGTGCTCAGGCTGGGTGCTTGGTACCGGAAGCCTGAAGCCGCGATCACAACTGTCCAAGCAAGAGTTAAGTCAGCAGGAAAAACACTGCAAGCTCCATCACAAATGATGAAAATCAGCAACAGGTTGAGAAAAGAACAGAGAACGGGACTCATAACTCATAACGCAATTCAGGGGACGAGAAATTGCACCATGAAATCAGTCAAGGAAGAGAAATCAGTGAAGATCGCACTCTGACCCACCAACTGTGGGTTTGTGAAAGTGAAATTGCATGAGATAAATAAGAGTAATCATGATTCATGAATTATTTATGTTTCACTAAACTATAGGAAATGCACGATCTGGATTATTTAAGCTTAATAAGTGGCACTGTTAGAGACCAAAATAGCAGAGGAAAAAAGCACCATATTGGTGAGCATAAAGACAAAATCTAGAATAGAATGGAAATTCACCCACACGATGGGCTAGAATGGAAAACTAAAGAGGACTTAGGAGAGAAAGAAGCCTGAGTCTTAGTGCTACGGGTGAGAAGTCAGAGAAGAAGCACATCAAAGCTCCCGTCTGTTATTAAGAAAACCTACTCTTCCCTCAGATGCTCAAGACTGTGTGATGTCCCCTAATTTTAAGGCTATCATGTGTCCGAGGGCAATTCCAGCTTTAACAAATCAATGACTAAGAAAGTCTATGGAAGCTTGAAGTTTTTTCAGAAAGCAAAAGAAAACAAGGTACCAGCAATTCTTAACCTCGCTGGGGTCATAACCCCGTGTGAGAACCTGTGAAGGCTCTTGGCCTTTGCCTCAGAAAAATACACACACAAAGTTCAGTGATGGTACCTTGTTCCCATTACCACGATCGGCTCACCAAATAAGCTAACCAGCCCAGGCCGCTAGTTTTTCAGTTTGCATGACCCTTACCCTACTCAAAAAGAGGTATGAAAGATTGTTTTCTATTACAGTGGCCTCCAAAGAGGGGTGCGTGCACACAAGGGACTATTCACTGGTATGTGAGAAGAAAGGGTTAGGGCTACCAACTGTATTAACCTAGCAAAGAGAGAAGTTAAGATTTACAATTTTACACATTTTAATACTAACTGTATTAACCTAGCAAAGAGAGAAGATTTACAATTTTACACATTTTATTTTTGAGACAGAGAAAGAGAGAGAGAACAAGTCAGGGAGGGGCAGAGAGAGAGAAAGGGGATCAGAGGATCCAAAGCGGGCTCTGTACTGACAGCACAGAGCCCTATATGGGGCTCGAACTCACAAACTGTGAGATCATAACCTGAGCCAAAGTCGGACGCTTAACCGACTGAACCACCCAGGCACTGCTAAATTTATGAGTTTTATCATATGGATTATTATGTATCATACCCAAGCTGCCCTCACTTGGCCAGAATGCCTGTGTTTCACGTAGGTATGCAAGGCAACCTGGCGGGGGGGGGGGGGGGGGGGGAGAAAGCAAGATCCCAAAGTAGGGGGTTGGTGTTGGTGGCCTCACTGGTTTTCAGCATATTCCTACCACTTAAGGTTTAGGTGAGCCCATTTAAGCATTTTTGGAGTATATTATCCAGTTTAGTCAACCCTCACAAGGTGGGCAAGAGACATAAAGATTCTTACAAAAAAATGAGACTCACTGGAACCAATGAGGGCCTACATTAGCATCAAGAAAATGAAGACACAAATACTCTCCTAATATAAACTTTGTTTTCCATGAGTTCAAAAAAGATGAAAGGGGTGCCTAGGTGGCTTAGTCAGTTAAGCGTCCGACTTCAGCTCAGGTCATGATCTCAGGGATCTCACGGTTCACGAGCCCCGCGTCAGGCTCTGTGCTGACAGCCCAGAGCCGAGAGTCTGCTTTGGATTCTGTGTCTCCCTCTCTCTCTCCCCTTCCCCCATTTGCACGCTCTCTCAAAAATAAATAAACATTAAAAAATTTTTTTCAAAAACAAATATGATCTGAAAAGAAGTTGGAAAAAAGAAACAGATTTATCAAGAAAACTATTCAAAATATCGGCCAAAGCTACTATTGTTAAATGTATGTGTTATACCCCAAGTTATTAGGTAATGACACTATGAAGTCATAATGATGTAAAGCACTGCATTTAGCAATTTAATATCCTATCTCACCCTTTAAAATGTTCCTTTTACCTGTTTTATAGAATATGGTTTTACAAACAATATACAAACGTACATTCAGAGAGGGGGGATGTTCTTTTAACTGATGGGGGAAATTGTCAAAAATATTTGGGGGGGTGCCTGGGTGGCTCCATGGGTTAAGCGTCTGACTTCGACTCAAGTCATGATCTCCCAGTTCATGAGTTCGAGCCCCGCGTCTGGCTCCGTGCTGACAGCTCAGAGCCTGGAGCCTATTTCAGATTCTGTGTCTCCCTCTCTCTCTGCCCGTCCCCCACTCGCGCTCTGTCTCCCTCTGTCTCAAAAATAAATAAACATTAAAAAAATATATTTGGGACTACTTCTCCAGTGTTTCAGAGCTCCAACCACACCACCACCATAGATGTGGATGTTCTTGTGTTACCACTGCTGATATTACAAACTCCTTAGCTTGGGAGAAATTGGTGTTTGTTCCCCAAGATCCTGACAGACATCCCTGTTGAGGTATCTTGTTTTGATGCAGTGGCACTAGAACAAGATGGTTTTCCTAATTCACAATGATCTCTTACTAGTCACACAGGATGGGACCGCAGAAGCAGGTGAACCACTTCCCAAATCTATGCCTCCTGTACCCTTAGCACAGGGAACAGTAAGTACCACCAGGAACCTACATCTATATAGCTCTGCATTGTCTGGTCCCACCTACCTCCCGAATGTCATCTTTCCCCCGCCAAACTTAATCATCTACATAATTTTATTTTATTGTTTTAATGTTTATTTATTTTTGAGAAAGAGAGAGTGTGAGCAGGAGAAGGGCAGAGAAAGAGGGAGACCGAATCTGAAGCAGGCTCCAGGCTCTGAGCTGTCAGCACAGAGCCCAACGCGGGGCTCCAGCTCACCAAAGGTGAGATCATGATGCCAAGTTGTTTGTTAGATGCAAAGGTTTGATAGACTCAAGTTAAACAGTTTTGCCTGGAATATATCATAGACGACATCGTATACTTCATACGACCTCCCATCCAGAGATACAATATCAGATTGATGCACAGGGTGGGCTTTTTAAAGTATAAACTGTATCATGTCAATATTGCCTAAATCCCACTTATGGCTTCCTTTGCATTTATTCTATAATATGAAGTCGGACGCTTAACCGACTGAGCCACCCAGGCACCCCTGTTCTACATAATTTTAAAGGAACTATGTAACACCCCCCCCCCGATTTCTGCTCCTTAGAGGCAAATTCTTTTCTCTGTTTCTTTTCAGTTATTTACTTTAATATTTCTAAATAATGCTGCCCCACTATTTATTTCTCTTTTAGATATTATCAATCTACATCCTCCCATGGAAAAGATGATTTTAGCTCTTATTATCTGTCCCCCACCCACCAGCAAGCATACACCTGTCCCCTCCCCGCTCATCATCTCAATAAAATTTTAATAAAACTTTTGGATACTCAAAATTTATGAAGTGAATATGCATATGTGTTTCACAGTTGAGCCACTAGTACACTGTGATTTTATATTCCTCCTTGTAAGAAAAAGCTTTTGGAGTTAATTGCCCCTTTTCTCCATTTGCTCAGTTTTCAACAGACCAGCTGGGATTCCATCACCAAACTCTGGCTGACTCTGCCAGCTCCCTTCAAGATAATCAAATAAGTTGGGCAACTCATCAAATTCTTTCTTCTCCCAGTTCTTTCTTCTCATCGTTCCTGGAGCCTCGTCCTCCTGCTCCAACCTACACTGGTTGCTTCCTAATTCCTGTTCAGGGCCATCAACTTGGAAATTCCCCTCACCTCCTTCCCAAATTGGAATCCACATTTCCTGGAATTCCTTTGCTCCCTCATTTTTATGGAGAGTATCCATCAGTCCCATCCTGTGAAAGGAAGCCTAGAAGGTAAATTTTGAGACCTCCTTTGACAGACACTGCTAATTGCCTACCTGGTATCCAGTCTTCCCTTTTTCCTGAGTTTGTTGAGGGTTGGGAATGTATTAAGACCCAAGAATAGACTACTTCAATATTAGAGCTAGAGAAGAACTTAGGGCCACTGTTTGCAAACTCAGCTACACACTGAGTCACCTGGGGCACCTGAAGAACACTGAAGCCCAGCCTCCATCCACAGAGATTCTGGCCTAATTGGCGTGGGTGCGGCCCAGGCACTGGGGCTTTTAAAAAGCTCCCCAGGTTATTCAAATGTGCACCCAGTTTGAAATCCTCTACCTTGCGGATGATCTGTTCCCATCTCCTTATTTTATGAATGAGGCAATTAAGGTGCCCTCAGGTTGCAACGTGCCCCCAAAAGAATCCAATTTATTGACCCCCCTGTCCAGTGTTCCTTCTTGATCCCTGAATTAAATATTTCTTAAGGAGTAATCGCCTGGGTGGCTCAGTCGGTTGAGCATCTGACTTCAGCTCAGGTCATGATCTCATGGTTCATGGGTTAAGCCCCACATCTGGCTCTGTGCTGGCAGTGAGGAGCCCGCTTGGGATCCTGTCTCCCTCTCTCTCTCTGCCCCTCCCTCCCCACAACAAATAAATGAAGCATTTTTAAATAAAAGGAGTAACGGCCTGGAAGATAGGAATGAAGGGGAAAAAAATGTCATGTTCAAATAAACTAGTATTTCAAATACAATTTCTCTTATTTAGAAATGTGTGATAATTTGGCCGACAACAGAATCCTAGTCCATAAATTTGGGAGACTTCTAAATGGTCATGTTATTAAAATGAGAAGGTGGGGCGCCTGGGTGGCTCAGTCGGTTGGGCGGCCGACTTCGGCTCAGGTCATGATCTCGCAGTCCGTGAGTTCGAGCCCCGCGTCGGGCTCTGTGCTGACCGCTCAGAGCCTGGAGCCTGTTTCAGATTCTGTGTCTCCCTCTCTCTGACCCTCCCCCATTCATGCTCTGTCTCTCTCTGTCTCAAAAATAAATAAACGTTAAAAATAAAATAAAATAAAATAAAATAAGAAGGAAAAAACAAGTAAAGCTATCTGATGGGATGAATCCAACATTTCTTTTCCTCAGGGTCTTCAGACTCTTTAGAGCAAACCCTTAGTTTCCATTTGTTCTACCCCAGTGAACCCTCTCCGGCTGCAGGTGCCAATGGTCACTTCTCAGGCTGCAGCTTAGTGGCTGGGCCGCCTTTGATACCGCTGACCAGTACAACCCCGGGGCAACCTCTTCCCTCTGCCTCTAGGACATCCCACTCCCCTGGTTCTTCTGCCTACCTCACTGGGCATCTCTCAGCCTCCTTTGCTGGCTCCTCTTCCATCGGACTTCGGGTGCCAGAGAGCCTCAGGACACAGTCCAGGGCGTTTCTATCCTCTGTCCTCCTTTCTCGAGACCCAGTCCTGTGGCTTTAAATACTACCCACATGATGTGGACTTTCACATCTGCAACTCCAGCAAATCTCTCTTTTGAACAGACTCCCTTATCCAACCTCTTCCTTGAAACTCCACCCACACGTCTAATAGATTTCTCACACCAACCCCCACCCCCTTCTCCACCCATCTGCTCAGCACAGTGATTACACACATTTATCCAGATGCTTCAGCCGTAACCACTCCCCCTATCAGTGATTTTCCACCTTGGCTGCACACTAGAAGCATTTGGGGGCAATTATTTATTTAAAAATTTTTAATGTTTGTTTATTACTGAGAGAAAGAGAGCATGAACAGGGGAGGGGCAGAAAAAGAGAGGGAGACAGAATCCGAGGCAGGGTCCAGGCTCCGAGTTGTCAGCACAGAGCCTGATATGGGGCTCGAACCCATGAACCGTGAGATCATGACCTGAGCCAAAGTCCAATGCTTAACTGACTAAGCCCAGGCGCCCCCATCTGGGGACTTTTAAAAGGTTTCAGCGCCTTGCTTCCAGCCCCTAGATACTTGGATCTAATTGGGGCCCAGTTATGAGCTAAGTATCAAGATTTGTGATAAGCTTTCCAGGTAATTCTAATGTGTAGTAAAGTATAGGAACTTTGCTCCAGAGCCATAATTTGACTTGTCCTTTTCCTCAATCCACACATCCAATTGATCAAGTCTTCCTTCAAAGCATATCATGGGTTGGTCCCACCTCTCTCTATCCACTGCAGCCTTCCTGGTCCAAGTTCTGTCATCTCTCTGACAACAACAACAGCCTCCCACTTTTCCACATGGTAGCCAGAGGTGATGGTTTTTTTTAATTTATTTTTATGTTTTATTTTTATTTAATTTTTGTATTTTAGAGAAAGAGAATGAGAACAGGGGAGGGGCAAAGGGAGAAAGAGAATCTCAAGCAGGCTCCAAGCTCAGCACAGAGCCGGATGTGGGGCTCCATCCTGTGACTCTGGGGTCATGACCTGAGCTGAAATCAAGAGTTCCACGCTCAGCTGACTGAGCCACCCAGGCACCCCTGGGCGGTAATGTTAAAAGCACAAGTCAGATATCATTGCCCTGCTTAAAACTCCATAGTGGCTTCCCCCTGCTCTCAAACTAAAATCCAACCCTCCTATCATTGCCTAAAAGTCTCCTGCCCCCTCCTTCCCATACCCACTCTCCCCCACATCCTCTTTCCTGTCTCTGAAACAGTCCCTGATCTGGCCATTTGCATCTGCTGTTTCACCTGTCTTACTGATGCCCCCAACTCTCTGTACGTCTGGCTCCTTCTCATCCTTCCCTACTGCCTGTCCCAGCACTTAATTTCCTTTATGATTGAGATCACATTCTTTATTGGTCTTCTCTACAAGAGAACTTCTTGAAGGCCAGGTCTTGGTGATCGCTACATCCCCCAGCATACGGCAGAGCACCTAACACATAACAGGTGTTCGATGACTAATTTTTAGGAAAAAGAAATGGGCCAATGAATGAGACAACAACCTTGACTATATGAACGTTGTGTTGGCCAGTATCTGTTAAGATGAAATAATAATAATGACAACAGCAACAAACATAATAAAAACAATATAACAACAATGATATAGAACCTAAAACACTGATAGGAAATTTTGAATTAAAATTATACTGAAAAGGCTTGCTCGGCCAAGACACGTGAGAGTGTTTTAGGTAATTTAGTTGCCTGGTTTGCTGAGAGAAACCCTATTTTGTTTCAGTTAATGTTCCTGAAGTCTTTCCAAAGAATCAACTTTTCAGTGAATTGTTATCATGAAAACTTGGAATCCACAGGGGAGAGAGAAAATGAGAATCCTCCTGGAATCCAAGTGCAAAAGTAAAACTTAGACACATTTAAAAAATAAAATCGGTCGAAGCCTAAGAGAGAATTTTTTAAAATATGATTTGACATACTTTTCTAAGGATGACACAAGCCAATGTCAGAAGCCAATGAAAAAGACTGACAGATCTTAACACAAACATTTAAGATTTTGAAACGTTAAAAGACAGAACGGGGGAAAAGTCTGCAATCTATTGAAACAGCCAGAAGTTTATGACCTATTATCTGTAGACAGCTCCAAGTTATGAGAAGAAAAAAAGACAACCTAGTGTAATAACAGGCCAAGGATCTGAACAGGACAGTGAAAATTGAACAGCAACGGAAATGTACTAACAGCCAGACTGGTGAAAATCTATCTTAAGTTTCATTTACCAAAACTGAGAACAAGACTGTATTGATAGAAATGTACATTTTTGAAGGGCACTCAGGCTCGGTATCCAGAAGAGTATCTGTGATCTAGGAATCAAACCTCTGTGGATTTGCACAACAAATGCTGAAAACGGAGTGAACTTCAAAATGTGTTTTCAAAGGGGGTATGAGTTTTTTAGAACAAGTGCCGGTCAAAAAGATGACTACAAAAATGTTCACTGTAACCCTACTGGCAACATTGTATTGACCTAAAGATGTCTATGCATATTGTTAATTCTTCTAAGTTACGAAATAAATATATTGAGACTCCATTTTTCAAGTCCAGAAGTGCATAAACCAGAAAGGAAAAAAAAAATCTTGGCACTCTTTTGCAGTAGTGTCACATATAATCTCAAATTTCTTCTTTAAGTCCTCCATATTTTCTTGATTTTCGGTGATTAACATATGGATTCTTGAGTTATCATGAGTTAAAACAAGTTATGTAAAAAAGGAATCTAATAATACATGCCAGGTAATCCAGTATTTCTCTGCCTGATGTTTGTGTGGGAGATAGAAAGTGGGGAAGTCAGGCAGAGACTAAATTTCACTGTGTTTACAGCAATGACCATGCTGGCCCAGGGAGTGAATGTCACAGGGCAACCTGGCAGATGGAAGGCTTCAGAAAAATCCCAACAATATACATCCGTTTTTTTTTTTCTTCCACTCCAATTCCTATAATGAACTGATTTTCTCATGATTTGTGCTGAGAGAGAGAGAGGGAGGCAGAGGAATAGATCCAGATAGCTGATGCTGTGGGACTTCCAATAAAAGGAAGTCAAGGAGGAAAGAAAGGAAAGAGAGAGAGAGAGAGAGAAAGAAAGAAGAAAGAAAAAGAAAGGAGGGAGGAAAGGAAGGAGGGGAAAAAGAGAGAAACTCTGGTTACCGTGGAAGCATAGCTCTCAGGACATAAATGACATGGTCATTCTAATCCTGAGAAGCACTGGAGAAGAAAAACTGTAGGGCTTTTCATTTCCCACTGGAGCCACTCATAAAAAATGTGCATGCTACAACTTTCAGGAATTTCCCTAAAGACGACCGGCCATGCCACCCAGTTCCTATAAAATCCCCTCTCATCACCACTTCGCTGCCTCTGGCCAGCAAGAAAGCAGAAGTAGGGCTGCACATTTTTAAAGTGCTGGTTCTGAACAAGTCACGCCCCCTTTGAAAATCCTGACCAATCAGCTCTCTAGGTCAGAGATAAGTGAAGCAAAACTCCATTTCTCAGCAATACAGGCTTCCAAAAGCACTTACAGCTGGAGAAGATGAGAGGAATCACGGCAGCCTTCACATTTGGCTTTCTCTAACATTTCAACAAAATCCCCATTTAACGGGGTCATGCTAATGACTCTCCCAAAGGAAAGGGAAAATTAAAAGCCATAAAGCCATAAGTAACCACTTTCTCCTCAAACCACTGAATCACTTTACCTTATTCTTAGACAAGCCCACCTCAGTGTCAGCTGGGGAATCTCTAGGTTCACCCTATCTGTGACAATTCCCTCTAGCTGCTCTAGGTGATATAATTTTTTAAAGCCCACCATTTAAATTATGGGTCTTCTGGAATTATAGCAAGGACAATTTTTCAGAACCTTTGGCTTCACTAGTCACCAATTATTGCCTGACAGATGTATTCAAGGAGAGATAACAGAAGACAACCTTCAAAGGAGAAGGAAACCATCCCCCTATTGAGGGGACAGGAATATTGGCAACCTCCCACCCCCGCCTCCAAAGCTGTCTTGTCACACCAGGGAAAAAGAGGCAGGGGCCTAAGGTCAAACACAGTAGAAAGCTCAGCTAGAGGTCATCTAAGGAAAATGGGACCCCCCCCACCCCCCCGCGCAACACCCCGCCATGATTGCCAAAGCAAACAAGTAAACAAACCAAAACCTGGCTTTAAACATTTGATCCTGAAAAGAATATTACAGTTTGAGTAAAAAAGAATGAAGTCTGGAAATAAAATTTTTCTCTATGAAGCCCATAATCATGATGTAAGAGCTCACTGAAGGGTGATCTCATTCTTCAGAACTCACATGTGGAACCTAGACTCCTGGCTGTGGCTAAGAACAGCCCAGCCTCGGCTAGAGAGATCCCACTTTTATCTTTCATGGCCAAAAGGGTTTTCTTTGGCTGCTAATTTTACTTTGAAAACTGTAGCCACAAGAAGTCACCTGTTTTTCTACTAAGTTTTAAGAACTGTCTTATCCTGGGTTTCACTTCACATCAGTGAAGAGACCGAGCCTGAAGAGATTAGCTTGTGAATATGATCACTGCTGACTTTGAGTTCTCTATTCTCTGCCATTCTGTTCAAAATTTGTCTCCATTACTCTTCCTCCTTGCTTCATTATGAGTTCTTATACTTATTACTCTGTTGTTAAAAACAACACTTTTTAAATTTTTGTAATGTTTATTTTTGAGAGAGAGAGAGAGAGAGAGAGAGAGAGAGAGAAACAGAGCATGAGTGGGGGAGGGGCAGAGAGAGAGGGAGACACAGAATCCGAAGCAGGATCCAAGTTCTGAGCTGTCAGCCCAGAGCCTGACACAGGGCTTGAACTCACGAACCGTGAGATCATGACCTGAGCCGAAGTTGGATGCTCAACCAAGTGAGCCACCCAGGCACTCCAGAAACAACACTTTGAATATGCTCTTCCTTGGGAGAAAAGAACATGGCCTCCTAAAACACTGCAGGATTTACCGATTTTTAAGTGTAGGAGATTAAATCAAATTGGCACCATTATGTTGACCCCTGCATGGCAACGCTCAGGAGAAGAGTGGGAAATGTATCTGGTTTTTTTTTCTTTTAATATTAAATACAATTTATTGTCAAATCTGTTTCCATACAACACCCAGCGGTCATCCCAACGGGTGCCCTCCTCAATGTCTGTTTTTAAAGCGTCCAGGCCACAGCCCTGGTTTAAGGAAGGTTTGCTAAAGGAGAAGGGCAAGTTTCTGGTAGTGGGAGCTTATTTGACGCAATGTGAAGTATGAAGAGGAAGATGAGCTAAAATCTTGAGACTGTTGACTCAAACGGAAGAAGCTACTGGATTCCCCCTAGCTTGGGCTGTTTGGTTAGCACATCACAGAGGTGGTGAACATCTCTCAAAAGTGTGAAGCCCACGTCCCACCTCTGCAGAGAACAATGCAGCCGGTCCCTTGAACATCAAACATCCGAATTCATATCTTGACAGCTAGACCACCTTTCCCATGCCCTCTCTCGATGACCCCTTCTTCCATTCTCAGTTTACAATGACACAAGCCTCTGTTTCCCACTGGTCCTGCACAACCAGGATATACAGATTTCAAATGTAAATCCCTTCGAAAGCTATTTGTGTGCACGGCCAAGTGTGTGTCCTGTAGTGTAAGAATGGGAGCCTCTGGAGATACTCCCTGGATATGATACAAATGGTTAAGCTGTGAAGGAAACGTGCTAAGAAAAATACCGGACTAAAGACTTAAAACAAACAACAACAACACAGATTATATACATCACACCCACCATAAGCACAAGCCTGTGTATCAGTCCACGCAGAAGACAGTAAGGAAACCTGGAGTCCGTGTGCTCCCCACCTTTTAGGACAGGGCTTTTAGAGCTAAGGCAGTGGAAGAAATGTATCACTTCTGCCCATCTGTCCCATTAAAAATCGACATTTAAGAGAGATGGTCATTTTGGTGTAACATTTGCATGTATCCAGTCGTCAAAGTTGTACCACAGTTATGTCCTCTAATTCAAACCTAGCCTTTCAAAGGTCTTAAAAAACATATATGTATGTATATATATATATACACACACACATATACACATATACACACACACACACACACACACACACACACACACCACGCTTGCTTGGAATTGAAGTCATCTGGACAGCCACCAGAGATCAAGTAAATTCTCTTAAAGTCTGGCTTTCCTTGCTAGCATAAGTCCGCTTGTAATACTGAGAACGCCATGCAAGAAACGCAGGAGAGTCTCTCCACTATTTCGAGAAAATGTAAAGGCCACCACTGGATTTGTTTTGTGAGCAGAGGGGGAGCCAAGGCCTGCTGGTACTCACCCCCAGGGCTCGGGCTCAGCCAGGCAGCTGGGTGGTGGCGGCTTTGACCACGGAGGCGGGGCCCCTCGGCAGCGCCATCCGGCTGAACTGTGCTCCTTTTCATAAAGGTAGAGGAATTGGGGTTAACCACACTGTAACCCTCCCACCTGAGGAAAAGGCCTGTTTGTTCCGGAAGGCACAGCCCAGCCTTATTTAACTAACTGCAAGCAGCTAATATAAGCACGCCCAAGGCAGCAAGAAAGCTCTAGTCTAGAACAGCAAAGCCATCCATTTGATGAGAGTTCCTCCAGAATCCGACATCCTGAAGGATACCGCTCAGGCGCCTCACCTGACGGTTAGCCTGAAAACACCTGATCCTCTCTCCCGCGTCCCGACCTGGGGAAACCGATAAGGCTGCCGGGCCACGTGTCCGCCTTCAAAACTTTCCACGGCTTTGGGGATTCCGAGCTGGAAAACCCGTTCAGTGCACACGCCTCTCAGCCCTCCCAGGCACGCACGCCTTCCCTAAAGTTGGAGCCCTGCTAGGCGGGCTCCCTTCTCTTACCCTTCCTGCAGCCCCCCGGGACCCGCAGACCCGGGCCCGGGGGTGGGGACGGCGGGGCGCAGCTCCGGCCGCGCGTCGGCGGGACCACAAGGCTGAAGTGCGAGCCGGGAGCCCAGCGGCGCGTGGCCAGGCGTTCCCGCCCCGCCCCCGAGTCACCACCTCCGCCGAGTTGCTTCCCTCCGGGCAGCGCGAGCTGGGAGCTGGGCCCCGGGGTACTTTTTTTCCACGTGTAAACCCGCGGGCCTCTGCGAGCCCCGGGGGGCTGGAGGCAGCTTAGCGGAGCCAGGCGGGGGCGGTGGGAGAAGCAGCGGAGTAGGGACGCTCGAAGACCCCAGGAGGAAAGCAGTCCGGGGAGGGCCGGCGGTGGGGCCCCCGGGGAGGGCCCGCGGAAGGCAGGAGGCCCCCAGGACGCTCCAAGCGGGCGGGAGCCGAGAGCCGCAGGGGTACTGACCTGTGGCGGGGCCCCCAGGACAGGCCTGAGGCTCCGTTCCACGCCGGCAGGTCCAGAGCCTCCACGCCGGAAGGCATGGTGCTGCCCCTGTGCGGCAGGAGGAGGAGACCGAGGGTGGGACGGCTGCACCTGCCTCGGCCCCGGGGTGCCGACCCCAAGCTCCCGCGCTGGAGTCTCGGGTGTGCCGGGCGCTGCGGCCAGCCCGCTGCGCGTCCGGGGTGTCTGCCGGGAGGTCCGGCTAGGGAGAAGAGCCTTCTGAAGGGAACCCGACTGTGGAGCGCTGGTGCCGCCCGCGCGCCCTCCACACTGCCCCCAGGCGGCGGGGCCGCGCACTCCCTGCTCCCCGCGACCCCAGCCTTTTTTCCCTCCCTCTTGTTTTCTGCACCCATTCTGCGCATTTCTGCAGTCATTTCTATTTTGATGCGTTCAGGACACAATGCCAAGCCGAGTGCTGGGTACTGTGGACACCAGCATAAGAAAGACATGGTCCTTTCCTCTGGGACCTTACATAAACTGGCAAGCTCATTCGGTTAAGTTCATTCATTGGAACGTGTTTGTATTCTGAAGTGTACGATCACAGAACTCTGTGACAAGAGTCATGTTTCGGAGATGTTAAAACTACCGACGCGCAAGGGAAAGAAAAACGAATCGCCTTTCGCTCGCGTGGGGGAGCTTGAGCGAACCCCCTGCTCGGGGAGTACGTGTCCCTGTGACCCCGGGAGGGACAGAGGGGCGGCACAGACTTGCAGGACCCGAGCGTCGGGACTCTGTAAGCCTGCGCTCGCAGCGGCCTCTGCTCTTCCCTCTCAGAGCACGAAAGGTAGGGGAACCGGCCTGGGAAACCAGGCATGAATCTTAGAAGGTGGGGGTCTCCGGCATTTGTCCAAATGTCATGTTTCTGCTTTGGGTGATATTGACTTGGCAGTTTGGACCCGGCCAACAGCCTGTTTTCCGGGGAGCCCTCTTCCTTCTTTTCACGTGATAGCAGCAGCAGAGAAAGTCCGACTTCCAGGAGATTTGGATCAGCGAGTGTGTAAAGGTTTCTGGGTTTAGCGAAGGCAAAGAATATTCTGCCAAGTAATTATTGTAACGTGAGTCTTCAGGTAAATGTAATTGGACAGAATGATGCGAACAAATATACATAATTGACCCTCTTTTGCAAGTCGCTTTTAAGGCAAAAATGACTTAGAGTCCCTTTAATCGAGGTGCCCACTGAGTGCAGACAGGCTTGGAAGATCCCGTTTACCCAGTTAGTACAGTGCCCGCAGGTGGGTGCAAGGGTGGTGTGGTTAGGTTCCTTTTTATAAGAAAACGAGAGGAAATGGAACTCTGTGTTCTTGTGGGGAGGATGTGGACCCCCTTGAAAAAGGCAGACGGTGACTTGATTGCAGAGTGTTGGAGGAAGTATATGGAAAGTAGGAAATATTATGTGTATGTATGTACACACACAATTTTTATAGTAAAGAATTTTCAAGCCTTTAATTCAAAGAAAAGCTTGCCATGAAGGAACAGCCCTATTAACTTCAAAATTCTAGCACTCCACCAGGGACAACAATCCCTTTAGAAGTGGACTGTAAACTGGAATAACTTTTTTTGTATCAGCAAACTACCCAAAATACTGAAGTTTTAGAAAACTCCAGTAGAAATTTTAGAACTTCAGTAGAAGTTTTAGAAAACTTCAGTATTTCTACTGAATAACTTATCAGTGGGTAGTTAAACAAATTCATTGTTAACAGTGCATTTATTAAGAACATTTACCATGTGCAAGGGCTCTGTGCTTCAAGGGGCCAGGAGTAACCCTGTGTGCCCACTAGGTTCGAAGGTTGATTTCCATGTTATCTCACTGAACACTCAGCACTCTGTGTACTGTCATCTGCTTTTGAAATGAGGAAATGGGTTCAGAGAGGTTTAAGTTGCTGCCCTGAGGTCACCCACACAATTTGTAGTAGATCCAAGATTTCTATTCAGATCTTTGAGTTTCCAAAATCTTTATTCTCACTACACTGCTACACTGAGAGAGATCTAATTCACAGTCACTGCCCTTGAATCACTTTCCTGATCTGGAGAAGTTTCCCTCGTTTCATAAAGCGGAAAAGACATACATGCACATAATAGCTATAATTGGTGATGCACATATTACTGACAGGTCTAAAAGCATTATTTTATTTTTTTTATAAAGGCATTATTTAAAAAAACAAACGGTAGGGGCGCCTGGGTGGCGCAGTCGGTTAAGCGTCCGACTTCAGCCAGGTCACGATCTCGCGGTCTGTGAGTTCGAGCCCCGCGTCAGGCTCTGGGCTGATGGCTCGGAGCCTGGAGCCTGTTTCCGATTCTGTGTCTCCCTCTCTCTCTGCCCCTCCCCCGTTCGTGCTCTGTCTCTCTCCCAAAAATAAATAAACGTTGAAAAAAAATTTTTTTAAAAAAACAAACGGTAAATAAATTCTTATCAAATACTGTAGGGGAAGAAATAGTTGCAATAGGGAACTCCAAGTAGCTCAAATTTTAATGTGCAAGTGAAACACGAGGGGATCCAGAGACTTAGATTTTCCATTTCTTAAAAGCCATAAATACTGCAAGAATAGCTTATACTTATTATAAAACCTCACATTTCAACGCCTGCAGTCGTTATTATGATCCTCATTATATTAAATAATAAGACTTCAGTGTCTCAAGGCTATCTTCATTTAGCCCTTAAAATTAAAAATTAACAAATCAGTTTTCTTTACAAAAAAAAGTTTGCTTTGAGAAAACCTTTATTGCACATCATTAAGTTCATTTCTATTTGAATGAATAGCACGCAAAACAAAGATACAGGTTGTAAAAATCCCTAAAATTCCAATCAGCAGTATCCAAGGAATGTAGACTTTGTTCTTCGTCTTTTAAGGCATACATTTTCTACTTATTTTTAAGTTATGACCATAATTGTTTTCTAAGGTTTTTTTTTTTAAGTACTTTAATGTTTGTTTATTTTTGAGAGAGAGCACATGCATGAGCTAGTGGGGGAGGGGCAGAGAATGACTGACTGAGGATCCTTGAAGAGGGCATTGCACTGACTGGAGAGAGCCTGAGGCAGGGCTTGAACTCACAAACTGTGGGATCATGACCTGAGTCAAAATCCAGAGTCAGACGCTTAACCCACTGAGCCACCCAGGTGCCCCAAGAGAAGAATTTAAAATCCGATGATTAGGGATGCCTGGGTGGCTCAGTTGGTTGAGCTACTGACTCTTGATTTTGGTTCAGGTCAGAATCCCAAGGATTGAGTACCACATCAAGCCCCATGTATAATCCCACGTCAAACCCCAAGTTGAGCCCCATGCTGAGCATGGAGCCTGCTTAAGATTCTTGCTTTCTCTGTCTCTGCCCTTCTCCCCCCGTGCTCGCTTGCTCGCTCTCTCTTTCCAATAAAACATAAAATTAAAATAATAAAATAAAATAAAATAAAATAAAATAAAATAATTACTGATATATACCAACCACTTCCCCTCTCTCTCAGGGATGAACCCCAGAGAGTGGTCAAGACCAGAGTTAGTGAGTTTTATGAAGTCAGACTAGGCATTGTTCTCCACTGATGACACAATCAATCCAGTAAAAATAGCTGGAAGCAAGAGTGTAAGAGTTGAAGAGGGGGATAGAGAACATATTCTAAAGCTTATGGCAAAATAAACAAGAAATAACAAGAACCCAATGGCTTCTCTCATCCAAGTTAATTAAAAAAAATAAACCCAATATAAAGCTGCCAAAGACATTAAATATTGCTTTTAAAAATATAAATAGTTCTTGATAAATTATAGCTATTGGTTTGCTCAAAGTAATAGTCTTCAAATATACTGTACCTGATCTTAAAATATCCATACAGTTTCCCCACTCAGCTATATATTATATATCCCTCTAGAGCACAGATTAGTCTGATAGCTACTTTTTACAACAGCAGAATATAGAACCTGGAGGGTCGTCTTCTAATCTGTATTTTCCAGAATTGGGTAGATCTTTGCATTCTGCTATAAATGTACGAAGTTCAGTCTCTGGGAAGCCATGTTGTTGGTAATGCTACACAGAAGAATTAAAAAAAAAGTTCTCATTAATAAGTCCCTTGAAAACAGCTTTATTCCACATTCAAAATGGATCATTTGTCAAGAGAGGGAATCTTTCTAAAGGGATAATTCAGTCACTTTCAAGTATTTTCAGGGAGATGTAGCCTCTAGAGACATTCTTAGGTTTAGCTAAGGAAAAGTCAGTCTAGAATTCTGCAGTGTCCTCCTGGGCTCTCTTTTATGGGTCTGGCTCAATCCAAAATGAGCATGCTGAATCTGAGTCTGAGCCATCCTTCCAGGAAGAATCCATTCTATATACCCTTTGGGAGTCTCTCTTTCAGATAGACAGGTTTAAGGGTCTTGTACTAACATCAGTTCAGGGTCTAAGATCTCTAGAGCATGTCCTGACCAGAGAGGATCAGCCATCACTTGCCCACCTGACAGGTGCTTTGGGCCCGTGGAAAAAGGTAAACACCTAAACTGTGAGTCTCAGACTTGTATCATCAAGAGTTATTAACTAACATTACTACCTTTGAGACCTTGGCTACCACCCTTGAATAACATATAGTTCTCTGCATGAAGAGCTGAAGGCAGTGAATTTTTAGAGCACAGTGGGGCAGGATTTAGACAGGTACAACTATATTCTTTCTCAGTGGCCTTGGTGACTCTAAGCACACATCTGCCAAGCAAGTATTAATAAAGACAATCAGCTTCTGAAATCTAAGTCAGTAAAAATGAAGTCATGGCCCTGGCTTCACAAGCAAGGTATTCATAATTATCAACTCATCAACTCCTACTAACCCTCTCTTTATCCCCGGGGCCATTTATATGATATCATGTTTCAGTACCCCTTCTCATACCCAGAAAGTCCCCAAGTGGAAGTGTCTATGTCAATGGTATACCTAATAGTATAAGGTTATTAGAAATTTAAATATATAGCGATATTTAGCCTGCTTTTCCATATTTCAAAGGGCTCAAAATAACTTTTAAAATATCCCATGTGAGGGACAATATAAATAATAGCTTTTCAAATCAGCTTTTCTAACACATATAAAGCTTACATGGCTAGCACCTGACATATCAATCCCCTCACTCTTCTGGAGATCAGGCCTCAGGATAGTTCCAGGCAGGTCCTTGCCAAGAGTCTGGGTTCAGTCACAGTACACTCCAAACCAAGAGGTTAATTTTTCCTTATGAAAATTGGATTCTAAATGGTCCCCATCAAATTTTGAAATGCCGTATGTTTCACTTACCCAATGCCTACTGGTCTTTATAATTCTAATACGAGTTTAGAAATCTCGTTTGAAAAAAAAGCACAATTACTTAGAGACAAAACCTAAAATATTCTACAAACTCAAATTCTTCATTTCTGTTTCTCAATATCTACAACTGAAGTCTTTCTTTTCCACCTTGAAAAAATTAACATTCTAGCTGTTCTCCTCCCTCTTAGGTACCATATTTTATTGCCATTCTACAAGTTCTGGAAAAATGCTGCTACTTAAGCTCTTGATGAACCTACCTTAATTGTTTCATATGTATCAGTGATCAGTGCAATGAAAAGACTTAAAATCATATATATAAAGAGACTGATGAATGAGTAGAGGTAAATTCTGCTAAACAACCAGACCAAATAACTTTTTTGTTGCATTTTTGCAAATGTGGCAAACATATCATCTCCATTTATCAGAGAGAAAAGGCACTCGGAGACCATGTTCAGAGAACGGAACTGGAAAAAGAAAAGAGAAAAAGTTCACTTTATTCCACATTCCTTCCCAATGGAGATTGTTCATGACACTATACTAAAAAATAATGGACCAGGTATCCTTGTAAACTATAGTTTACAGACCGTGAAACTTGTAACTTGTAGTTAGCCTGCAGTAATTACAAGCATTTGCTATGTGATACACGCAACCTGTATAATGCCTACTGTTTTTCCTGAACAAGCAGCTCCTTCTTTGTGCTCCCCTTAAGGGGAGCAGCCTGAATTGAAGCTGCTGGTTTGCACCCTCGGCGCTTTTCTGAGTCAAGTCTGTCCATTCCCTCTGCCTACATGGAAAGAGATCCTAGAAACACTTATGCAGAGATACCCAAGTCCTAACCATGCATGCTCATACTTCTCATTTTAAAGTTCATTCCATTTGGGATAATGGTATTATAATCAGGGCTGACTCTGGTAACAAAAAAAAAAGAAAAATGCATAGATTTCTTCAAGTTCCTCCCTATACTCCCTTTTTAATAAAATCACATTTGCAAAAGTCTTGCCTAAAAAGCTGACTCTTTATTTTAAAAATTTTTTTTTAACGTTTATTTATTTTTGAGACAGAGAGAGAGAGAGAGAGACAGAGCACGAATGGGGGAGGGGCAGAGAGAGAGGGAGACACAGAACCAGAAGCAGGCTCCAGGCTCTGAGCCATCAGCCCAGAGCCTGACGCGGGGCTCGAACTCACAGACCGTGAGATCGTGACCTGAGCTGAAGTCGGAGGCTTAACCGACTGCGCCACCCAGGCGCCCCCCAAAAGCTGACTCTTTATATTGATGAATCAAGTTGACTTATCTTGACCTCATAGGTGGTAAAAAAATAAATAAAATAAAATAAATAAAATAAAATAAAATAAAATAAAGACATAATTATCTGATATAGTCCGCAAAAGGAGGTGAAATAGCTGAGTGAATCAATTTTTCTCTCAAGTTGGTCACACCTTACCAGTTCACAAACATGGCACCAGATATACGACCTTCGACATTTTCAGGCTGAGTCACAAAATAGAAGGAGCTCATTTTAAAAGAATAACTGGCACTATTTTAGGAGCTTGATAGTAACAGGAAAACGTTGTTTATTGGTACCTTATCATGGTAAGGCCCCAGCACAATCCATCCACAGAAGCAATAGCCTAAATAAATCATTGCGGCACAGCAACAGAACCTGATGACATTGGGCAGCGCTGCCTGAAGGGTCAGAATAAGGAGCTAGGAAAGTAAGAGAGGCTGTTAGAATCCCCTTGTCCCTCAGCCAAAGCAGTGCAATAACTCTGAAAGACAGAAATACCAACAGCATGGAGATCCATGGAATCCTTACGTTGTACTTCTGAAAGAAACCGAGGTATCGAACGACTCCGAGCCACACGAGCATGGTGGAAGTCCCAAGAAGTATGCTACAGACGTCATAACTTGTTAGACTCTAAAACAGAGTGGAAAAAAATAACCAGATTATGTAACAGAAATTCATTGGGACAAAAAATATTTGGTTGGGGGGGGGGGGTTAATAGAAATCAATCAGGCAGTGTTCTAGGTGCTAAGGACAAAGAAGTGAACAGAGAGACAAAATTTCCTTCTTTCCGGAAGCTTGCATTCTAGCGGTGGGAGGGGGGAGAGATAATAGAAATAAATTAATGAAATTCTCACTACATTAGCTGACAGCAAGTGCTGAGGAGAAAGTTCAGGGGAGGCGAAAAAGAATGCCTCCAGGGTTGCATTTTAAAAGGAGTTGCATTTGAACAGAGACCTGAGGGGAGTGAGAGAGTGCCAGCCAAGCAAAAAGCTAGGAGAGGAGTGTTCCAGGCACAGAGACAAGCAAATGCAAAGGCCCCATAGCAGGAGGGTGCCTCAAAAGATGGAGAGTCCAGCTGCAGTGAGCAATGGGGGAGAGTACAGAGTCACAGAGGTAAGGGGGTAGGTAGTTTAGAGCCTCGTGGGTAATTTAACACCTTTGGATTTTACTCTGATAGGCTGGGGAGATTTGAAAGCTCTGAACAGGATATGATACCATTTGGCTGCTATGGTTAAGAGCAGACTGTCCAAAGAGTGAGAAGGCAATTGCAATGATAGGGACGAGAGCTGATGGTGGCTTGGACCAGCCTAGTAATGATAGAGGTGATGAGGTGATTTTTAAAGGTAGATTGATAGGATTTCCTCTTGGATTAGATGGAGGGAAGAGGGGATTAGTCAAAGAAGAGAGTCAAGGATAAATGTATGGCTTTTGTCTTAAGCACCTGAAAAGGATTGCCATTTAACTGAAGTTAAAAAAGCCATGAAGAAGCAGGTTTGGCCTGTGGAGGTGGAGATTGAGATTTGGGGAGTTCTGTTTTTTGTTTTGTTTTGTTTTTTTAATTTTTTTAACGTTTATTTATTTTGGGGACAGAGAGAGACAGAGCATGAACGGGGGAGGGGCAGAGAGAGAGGGAGACACAGAATCGGAAGCAGGCTCCAGGCTCTGAGCCATCAGCCCAGAGCCCGACGTGGGGCTTGAACTCACGGTCTGTGAGATCGTGACCTGAGCTGAAGTTGGACGCCCAACCGACTGAGCCACCCAGGCGCCCCTGTTTTGTTCTGTTTTTAATTCAAGTTAGTTAACATACAGTGTAGTCTTGGCTTCAGGAGTAGAACCCAGTGATTCATCTCTTACATATGACAACCAGTGCTCATCCCGAAAAGTGCCCTTCTTAATGCCCATCACCCATTAACCCATCCCCCACCCACCTCCTCTCCAGCAACCCTCAGCTTGTTCTCTGTATTTAAGAGTCTCTTATCATTTGCCTCCCTCTGTGTTTTTATCTTATTTTTCCTTCCCTTCGCGGATGTTCATCTATTATGTTTCTCAAATTCCACTTATGAGTGAAATCACAGGATATCTGTCTTTCTCTGACTGACTTATTTCACTTAGCATAATACCCTCTGGTTCTATCCACATTGTGGCAAATGGCAAGATTTCATTCATTTTCATTGCCACGTAGTGTTCCATTGTATATGTACACCACCGAGTATGTTAAATTTGAGGTGCCAAGCAGACGTCCAAATGAAGATATGAAGGTGACAATTGAATATCTGAGACGAGTTCAGAGAAGAATTCCAAGCTGAAGACACAGATTTAGAAATCATCGGCAGAGAGGTACTATTTAAAGCCATGGACAGGATGAGAGCACCAAGACCGTGGCAGAAAAGAAAATATGTCCAAACGTTGCACCTTGAGGCCTTGTCACTTTAATAGGTTGGAGAGATGAGAAGGAACCAGCAAAGGAAGTCAGAAGACCAGCCTGTGATTTAGGATGGAAACCAGGTAAGTGATAGCTCAGGGGAAAAGTGCGTCAACAAAGAAGGAATGCTTGCAGTGTTAAAATCTGCTGATAGGTCAAGATGAGGATACATAATGAATTATTGGACTCAGCAACACTGGAGGTCATCGGAAGGAACATTTTCTGTAGGGCGGTAGGGTGGCTGGATTGGAGCAGATGTAACAGAGAATAGGAGGAACAGAATTAGGAACAAAGGTACCTACGCTTAAGGTCTTCTGCTATGTAAAGGGGAGCCAAAAAAATAGGGAAGTAGCTGGATAGAGAATAGGTTGAGATTTTGTCTCTTATAAAGGAGAAAGAACACACATACTATTGGGAATGGCACGGTAGAGAACGAGAAACTGATGATGCATGGGGAAAAGGAAGAAGAAAAGCTGGAGCTAAGTTCTTAGGTAAGCAAGGGGGGGAGGGGAGTTGGCATCTGGGACGCACATGGGGTTGGCCATGGAGAGTAGCCAAAATAATATATCCACAGAAACAGAAAAAGCAGAGTGTATGGACACTGATGCCGGCAGGTAGATAAATGAAGTGGAGCCTTATAGAATTTCTTTTTCTTTTCTTCTTCTTTTTTTTTAATCTGTGGTTTTGTGAACTAGGAAAGAAGGCCATCAATTGACAGTGAGGATGGGGCAGGGGTTTTAGAGTTTCCAGAAGGGATAAAAACGTGAAACGATCATCTGAAAGATGGGGGAGTGAACGGCCTAGAAAAATGTAAAAAAGATCGCTGGACACCATTAAGAGCTCAATGAGGTTAATGATCGTTGAGGCTGGTAAAAATAAAGATTCGCTGCATATCTCCTGTGCTCCTTTCTTTTTGTTCCCCAGTCCAATGATAGGGACTCCATATCATCCTAAATCCATTCGCTCCTTCCAAGGAGCGAACATGCCTGGGCTGTTTTCCCCAGCTCCCTTGCAGTTAAATGTGACTAAACGCTCTCCAGTGGGATGTGAACAAGAGCAAAGACTACCAAGACTGCCAAGGCTTTCAGACTGGAAAAGCTACCGCCGGGCCGCCGTCTCGTGTTGCCCTTCCCTTCCCTTCCCTTCCCTTCCCACACACGCGGCAACCTGTTCCTGAGGTGACCCAGGATCAACCGCACAATTTGGGCTCCAGGGAAACTCAGTGGCAGGAACGTGGGTCCCTGACTGACCGCGTGGAGCTGAGTGAGTTGCCAACCTGGGAAACCCACCCTGACTATTACATGAGGGAGAAGTACGCTGCTATCTCATCTGAGCCATTGCATGTGGGGCTTCTGACCGGGAATCTCAATCAGCAGACTCCCCAGGTGGCTCATCCTCACACTCAGTTGAAGCCAGGGCTAGAAAAATATAAATTTGAACAAGGTCAGTTTGAACAGTATCAGGTTTTTTTAATTTGATTTTTGCTTTGGCGGCGGTGGGGGGGGGGGGGTGAACTCTAGGCTGGGTTAATCCTAACTTAGAATGGAAAATCTTGTAGCTTATCAACGGGGAAAGTAAGAAAAAGGCAGCAACTGTCATCACTCACACAGTGGTAGCCTGGCTTCACTTTCACCCAGGGCCCTACTCTTTTTGTTGTTGTTGAAGATTCTAGCATTTCTTGTGAAAACAACAACAAAAAAACCCACCTCTTACCTTCTTTACTTTGGGACGTCTAAGAATTCTCGGGCGCACCCCTAGAGCTCAGATTTGATCAGTGTAACATGGGAGTATTTTTACCAGGTACCCAAATGACTGACTCAGAGGCTTGTATATATCTTTGAAAAACTCTGCCTAAGAGATTGCCTGACAAGACTTAAGAAACTTATCGTTATTGATTTTAAGTTTACTTAACACCATGTTTGAAAGAAACCATTTACTCTGCAAATTCTCACATTCCGAGAAAATATTAGTGCCAATCTGATACTAACAATGGCATAAATAGTTAAAAAAAAAAAAAACAACAAAAAATAACAAACAAAAACAAACAAAAACCAAAAACCACTTTACCTTAGCTTGGATTTCCATTTTCAGAATTGATCCAATAATTGTCAATATGTCACTAATAATAATCATGATGTACCATCCATTGACGAATTCCATTTGATCAGAAACAGAAACTTCCTTCTTGTAATGGAGGAGGAAAAAATTGACAAATTCCTTTAGGGGAAAGAGGGAGGCACAGTGAATTTCTCAGTCAATTACAATGTCCCCAGCATTCCTAGCAAGCAGCAATCCCTACCTGCTGAAGCTGAAGTCCTGTAATCACAGATCGGAGGCACAGGATTAACGAAGCCAAGCATATCAGAATAACAAAGGCATCAAAGATCATCATGTAGTGAGTGTTCTTCTGAACTGGAAGGAAAGAGCATTACCTGCTTATACTGTGGGACATTCATATGGTGACCTCTACTTTTTTTTTTCTTTCATTTTTAGCCTCATTTCTTTTAACTGCTGCATGGCATACCACAATATAGATGCACACTCTTTGTAAAGACACTCAGGTTGCCATCTGTTTTTTCCTGCTACAAACAATTCTTCAAGTCCTCTCTGTGCATGGGTGCAAGTGATTCTTTAGGCGAACGAATATCTAAAGGCGAAATTGTTGGGGTAAGGCATATGCATATTTCTAAGAAAGAAATTCTAAGAAATTGCCCTTCAAAAACATCTTGCCAGTTTACATACCTACACACATCTCCACGTCTTCTCCACCATTGTATATTAATTATCTTTTATTTTTCCCGATCAAAAGAGCAAATCTCATTCCCAATGACATCTTTATCAGGTATTAAATTCCTGTAGGTATTCAAGTACCTTATCTTACCCTTTTGATGTTTTTGTGTGTTTTAATGCGTAAGACAAATACCTCTCATTAGTGTTTTATTAGCTATTCTTACTTGTTTTTTTCCCCCATATATTCTTGAGGATCTGATTGTTAAATTCCAATAAAAATCCTACTGGTACTTTTGCAGGGGGTGGGGGATCATGTCACATTCATAAGTTAATTTAGGGAGAATTGGCATATACATGATGTTAAATCTCTTGTCCAAAAATATAATGTGTTTCCCATTGATTCAAGTCTTTTTGTTTCCTTCAGAAGCATTTTCAAATTTTATCTGAACCCTTCACACTGCTTTTTAGAGTAATTTAGATAATTCAGACATTCTTTCCACAATTACAACAAAGAGAAAAGGTCCTGGTAAGTGTTCTTCCCATTAGTATGTAAAGAAAGTTAAAAGGCGTTCTTTTGGGGGTGCCTGGGTGGCTCAGTAGGTTGGGCATCCGACTTCGGCTCAGGTCATGATCTCGCAGTTTGTGGGTTCGAGCCCCGCATCGGGCTCTGTGCTGACAGCTCGGAGCCTGGAGCCTGCTTTGGATTCTATGTCTCCCTCTCTCTCTGCTCCTCCCCCACTCATGCTGTCTCTCTCTCTCAAAAATAAAATAAAACTTTAAAAAAATAAAAAAAATAAAATGCCTTCTTTTGGAAATTACTACTGCCATCAATAAGAGATCTTTAATTATAAGCCTGTGGTCTTTTGTCCTTAATACAGTTAGCCTTCCTGCACACCCTATTAAAACATACCTATCTGGGTATAGAATATTCACCAAGAACCCACCGTGTGGCAGTTTTTCTAGATGCTGAGGATACAAGCGGTGAACAACACAGGCCCCCGACCTTGGGGAACTTCTGTTCTACTGCCAGGAGACACGCAGGGATGTAAACAAGGTACATGAACAAAATGCTTTCAGACAGGAGTAAGTGCTGCGAAGAAAAGAAAGCACCATAGCTAACGGGTAGTGCTACGCCACCCATAGTCCTAAGCACTTTGTAGGTATTACCTCATTTGATCCTCACGGCAACCCCAGCAAGCGGGGGTGTGATTATCCCCACTGGACAGGTGAGAAAATGAGGCACACAGAGGTCAGGGGAATTTGCCCGAGGTGATGCAGCCAGCAGGTGGCAGCACCAGGATTCAAATCTTTGCAGTCTGTCTCCAGCCTCTGTCACTCTAGGTTAGTGATGCGTGGCATCCCTTGGGCACTGTTAGGAATGCACTCTGGCCCCACCCTAGACCCGCCGAGTCAGAAACTGCATTTTCACAAGCTCTTACAGATGACACTAGAGCTCAAAAACCACGGCTCTAGAAGAAGCACACTGCTGGTATGGGTGATGGAGGGGAGAGGCTCATTCGTACAGCATGATAGGGGCCAGGAGGTCTCAGGTGAGACCTGAGTGACAAGACTGCCCCCTACTGGTAAAAAAAAAATAACAAGCACTTAGACTAGTTCGGTAATGGGGCGCCAGGGTGGCTCAGTCGGTTAAGCCTCAGACTTGATTTTGGCTCAGACCATGATCTCGTGGTTCATGAGATCAAGTCCTGCATTGGGCTCTGCACTCACAGTGCAGAGCCTGCTTGGGATTCTCTCTCTCACTCTCTCTCGGGCTCTCTCTCTCCATGCCCCACCCCCAGCTCGTGTGTGCTCTCTCTCTCAAAATAAACTTTAAAAAAAATCTACTGAAAAAAATTCAGTAATAAAACATCCCATTTATATTGGCCAAGGGGCATCTAATTGTTACTAAAATGTCTACATCTACTTTAGAAAAGCTTAAAAACTAAGAAACAAGCATTTGAGAGAAAGCCTGCGCCAGATATTTTCATATACTCTCATGCTTCCTATTCTAAAGTTTGTGGAGAAGTATTGCAATGTTTACAGATGACAAAACAACTTTGTGTTTCAAATAAACAATTTTGTCATGGAAATAAAATTGTGATTTAAGAGCCTCATATATTTGAAGTACCTAATAGTGAAAAAAATACTAGAATGAAGAAATTTCATGTCATTTAAAAAAAAATTTTTAACATTTACTTATTTTTGAGAGAGAGAAACAGAATGTGAACAGGGGAGGGGCAGAGAGAGAGAGGGAGACACAGAATCTAATGCAGGCTCCAGGCTCGGAGCTGTCAGCACAGAGCCCAATACGGGGCTCAGACCCACGAACCGCGAGATCATGACCTGAGCCGAATTCGAACATGCAACCGACTCAGCCACCCAGGTGCCCCCATATCGTTTATTCTTAATACCTCATTACTGCTTCTGACCTTTGTGACTCAACCAGTAGTTACCCCTAAAGCAATGATTTTCCAAGTGTGGCATGAGTAAGGGTGACCTGTACCTTCCTAGGCCCCAGCCCAGACCCGGGGACAGCCTTGCAGGGAGCTGGGGTGACTCTTTCGCTCGCCAGAATCTGAGAATCCCGGACCTAATCATTAAGTCCAGCACAACATACCAAAGGGGCTAGAAAATGAGATAAATTCTTTACAGTCCATTTTCTGGTTCAGCCCCAAAATTCTCAGTGGTACTCAGTCTATAGTTGAACTCATGTCCATATTTCCAAGAATGTACCCTTTCTTCATGTAGTTTACTTTTTAACCTATATAGAAGCTAAATATAATGTGAGGGATGCTTCAGGGTCAAATCTTTCCTGATGTCTCTCTCACTGTATGACCAGGGGCACCAAGATTCACTTCTAAGCTTTAGTTTCTTCATTTGCATAAACAGGGATGCTGCCTATCTCAAGGATAGTTTAAAAACATTAAAACGCTGGGATTCCTGGGTGGCTCAGTCAGTGAAGCACCCAACTTCAGTTCAGGTCATGATCTCACAGTCCATGAGTTCAAGCCCCGCGTCAAGCTCTGTGCTGACAGCTCACAGCCTAGAGCCTTTTTCAGATTCTGTGTCTCCCTCTCTCTCTGCCCCTCTACTGCTCACCCTCTGTCTCTCTCAAAGATAAATACACATTTAAAAAAATAATAAAAATTAAAATATTAAAATGTAGGAGGAAGCCCTTATGTAGTAAGCACTCAATAAATATTAGGTCGGGTATATGTGATTTTTTGCTGGGGGGGTGCGTGCATTTTTTTGTAAGAACTGGGCCAGTGAGGACACATGTAGAAGTCAGCAAAAGTCATCTCAAGTACTAATAATTTATGTCTTGCCTGGAACATCAGATACCTACAATAAGTTGATCTATTTGCAGAGACTTAGGGACTTGGCAATGTTCCAGTTGTTCCCTTTGATGCTCCACATATCCCAGTAGTTTAATAACCCTTTTATTTAATAACCATTTTGAAAACTAGTAAAAGTCGTCACTTACTTGATCCTGATACGTGCCAGTCTTTACATTCTCTGATGGAAATGTCGTTATCTAAGCTTATCTTAATCCTTCCACTGTGGGCCTTATTGTCAAATGTTATCTGTGAAAAACAGGAAGAGGGTCAAAAACATACCTATAGTTTTGGAAGCCAAGATGTCTCTATGCATTAATTAGGACACACATCTTTCAGGGTGACAGGATGCCCACCCAGATTCTCATCCCCGTGTCAATGCTAACTCTGTTCAACTTTGGGAAGAGCCCTTTTTTTCTTTGTGAAATGAGAAGGTTGAACAAGGTCTTCTGGTGAGAACTTTTGGTCTCTGAAATCCTGTATTTCTAGGATAGTCTTCCAGCCCTGGACAACTTATAAAACAGGAGAACTTCTCTCTCCTTCCCACTCTAAGGACCTCAAGATGCCCTCTTGGTATGAACAAGAGCTGCTCCAAGTGAGCTTTTCCCTCCCTCCCTAGGGACTCGGCAGAGGATAGTTTATACATATATTTATTCATTTTGAGAGAGAGAGAGTGCACGAGCAGGTGAGTGGCAGAGAGAGAGGGAGAAAGTGGATCCCAAGCAGTCTCCCCACTGCCAGTGCAGAGCCCGACGTGAGGCTTGAACTCACAAACTGCAAGATCATGACCTGAGCCAAAACCAAGTTGGACACTTAACTGACTATCCCAGGCGCCCCAAGGGATAGTTTGTTAGCGCTCTTGCAGTTCTTACAAACACAGAGGTTCATTATTTCAGGCTTGAAACATTTCGGGTGGCGCTTCTCTGATTTTCATTCTGGGCCTCATTTTCATCCTTACTCACTCTAGAACCATATGCATGAAAAAAGGAAGTGGTGACAGGGAGCCGATAGCCATGTCCTGCTTCAGGGATCACCATTTCAGGACACTGGGCACCAAGTAGGACAAAGCCATGTCAGAACACCTTCCCCAGTCTGTCTTTCCCTTCCGGCTCTCTCCCCTGTCCCCATGCAGGGACAGGGAAAGCAAGACAAGGAGATCAGGTGTGGGTTTTGTTTGTTTTGCTTTGCTTTTAGTGCCTCCTGTCTCAAGTCCTAAAGAAAAAACATTTTTTCAAAAGCCTGTCATTTAAATGAGTTTTACTGAAGCTTCTTCATGCGGGGTAATCAGACATTACTGCAGATGTAAGGCTTCAGATAAATTTAGTGAGTCTGATCACTCTGTTTCTCTTCATGTTGGGCTGCAAGCTTCCAACAAATTAGCTAAAAATATATCCAAAAGATACTCACTCCAGGCAGAACCCAGGCAGAAAAAGAGAGAAATCATATTAAGAATCACATGTAATTAAAAAAAATTTTAATGTTTATTCATTTTTGAGAGACAGAGACAGACAGTGATGGGGGGAGGAGCAGAGAGAGGGAGACACAGAATCCAAAGCAGGCTCCAGGCTCTGAGCTGTCAGCATAGAACCTGATGCGAGGCTCAAACTCACTGATCGTGAGATCATGACCTGAGCCAAAGTCGGATGCTTAACTGACTGAGTCACCCAGATGCCCCAATCACATGTAATTTAAATGGTCTAAGCACTCCAACTAAAAGGTACAGATTATGAAGTTGGATAAAAAAAACAAGAATTAATTCTATGCTGCCTAATAAGAAACCCTCTTTAAACATAAGACAAATAGGTTAATATCAAAAGGATGGAAAAAGATATACCATGCTAACACTAATTAAAAGAAAGCCGGAGTGGTTATATTCACATCAACCAAAGTAGATTTTAAAGCAAAGAATTAATATTGAGGTAAAAATTACCACTTCATAGTGATGTAAGAGTCAGTTCATCAAGTTAACACAAGAATCCTAGATGCCCGTGCACCTAATAAAGAGCCTCAAAACACATGATGCAAGAATGCACTAAACTGCTATGAGTGACTGCTAATGCCCTGCTTTTACGTTCTAACCAAATTACAGACATACGTAGGAAAGGTTTCATAAATAGCTGTTGCATGAATCAAATATCTGTTATATACCAGATACTTAGGGAGGGCCCTTACATATCTCATATATACGCAGTATACTAGATAGATACATAGATACATAGATGTCTTGGCAACAGCTTTGTTAGGTAGGTGGGCATTAATTCTGTTTTAGAAACGAGAAAACTAGGACTCAAACCAATTAAGTAATTTGCCTAAAGTTACATAGTTAGTAACTGGTGAGCTATAATTAAAATCTAGGCTTGCCTGATACCAAAACTCCTGCATTTTATTTTATTTTTTTAACGTTTATTTATTTTTGAGACAGAGAGAGACAGAGCATGAACGGAGAGGGTCAGAGAGAGGGAGACACAGAATCCGAAACAGGCTCCAGGCTCCGAGCTGTCAGCACAGAGCCCGATGCGGGGCTCGAACTCACGGACCGTGAGATCATGACCTGAGCCGAAGTCGGCCACTTAACTGACTGAGCCACCCAGGCGCCCCAAAACTCCTGCATTTTAAATTAGGCATATACTGCCCCAGTTCATGTTTACTTAAACCATAAAGTTGCACTAATTGCTTTTATCATTAAACTACCCTATAGGGTGTAAGTTCTACTACAGTTCTGTGAAACACACTGCTAAATCCACCATGCACAGGGAGAGCTTGGGATGAATCTGCAATAGTGGCAAAAATATAACATCTGCATGTGACTAACCAGCCAGGTTGCTCCCTCCACTGTATTGAGTCATGGGAAAGAGTCTGCATTTTACAAATGTTTCATTCATCCATTCCGCAAATATTTGAAGCACCTACTGTGTTCTTTGAGGGATGAAAAAAAATTAGGAGAATGACTCCTGCTTTCAAGGAGCTTTCAATCTAGCAGAGTTGATAAAAATCTAGACAAACCTAAAACAAAGGAGAAGGTGGGTGAGCTCATACAAAACATAAAAACAAAACCAAAAATAAAACTTTGGAGTTGCGAGCACAGAATGTGTCCCTAACTGAAGCATCGTAAAAATGGTCCCTGAAGAAGGTGTCAGTTGAACTGAGCCTTGAGGATTATAAAGCTTCTGAAAGTACCATTTCTCAGTTCAAGAGTGGTACAGGACTGGGGCACCTGGGTGGCTTAGTCAGTTAACTGTCTGACTTTGGTTCGGATCATGATCTCACTATTCATAGGTTCGAGCCCTGCATCAGGCTCTGTGCTGACAGCTCAGAGCCTGAAGCCTATGTAGGATTCTGTGTCTCTCTCTCTCTGCCCCTCCCCTCCCTCGCACTCTGTCTCTGTCTCTCAAAAATAAATAAAATGTTAAAAAAAAGTAAAAAAAAAAAAAAAAAAAAGAGCGGTGCAGGAGGTGGCAAGAGAGAGGAGAAAGAAAAGACTGGATAAAGAATAGCTCAATTTAAAAAAAAATCAAGTAATATTGAAAATTCATAACCTCCTGGTTAATATTGGGATCAAAATTTGTAGCCTACTCAAAATAGTCTCATAGTATTTGTGCTTTTTCCTTTAAATGATATGCATAATGACTAATTATACTACATTCTGAAATTTCTTTAAAAAACTTGATTTCTCATCGCCAGTTGTTGGATATCATGGACACAGCTCTGGTACAAACTATTGCTGAAGTCATAGCAATCTGGATCGAGTGAAGGCAAGCTGCATCAAATGCTGTTCAGCATATGCCCCAGATAGCACTGGGGTACTGACCCCGAGCCTCATGAGGAAATGAACTCACCTGGCAGGCATCTTATGTTCTCCAGAGAGCATTAATAGCGCCATTGGCAACTGGAATATACAGAACAGAGACGGGCCGAAGGGGGAGAAGCCAGAGCACTCAGAGGCAGCCCAAGGAAGGCACTGGGACCAATAAGCAAAATGTGCACACATCTATGGCGAGGAGACTCAGCGGCAAGAACCCTTGGCAATGGCCATACGCAGAGAGCCACAGACTGCCAAGAGCCAACTACACGGGACCTACAAGTCTCTACTCCTTTTGTATTTGAACACCTACCCTGTGCCAGGCACCGTTCTTGGGACTGGAGACACTGCACTGAACAAGGCAAGGTCCCTCCCCTCACAGAACTTACACTGAGGTACAGAAGATAGATAATTAACAAGTAAATGACCACAACAAAATAGAGCCAGCTCTATCAGTGCTTCTTCTGTGCACATTCAAGTGGAAACATCCTGTATATTTGATCATGTTTCAATACAAGCAGATGAAACATGTAACTAAATCAAACAGTTTTCCTTCAGACAGGGGCCAAATTCAGCCCAGCCCACACTCACAGTCAGAGTAAAGTCGTAACAGTCAGGGAGCTCGTGATGACGAATGGTCTGCAGATTAATGGCCTTCAGTTTAAACTGCAGCTCCACTGTTAGGAGTCTAGGAAACAGAGGAGCCTTTAGTGCAGTGAAAACATGCACACACAAATATAAGTTATACTCCCATCTGCCTCCCTCACCTGTGAAAGTCCAGTGTTAAGTTGAGTTTATTTTCTTCCAGTGTTCCAATGTGAAAAGGTTCATCGGGCTCTACAAAGAAACATTCTGCCATAGAAAGGAACAAAACATTCTGTAGATAGCCTAAAATAAATAAGTAAAACTGCATCTTGAAAGGATAATACATTTAAGACTAGATTATTCAGATTCTACTATTCTTCTGAATTAAGATTTAAAAGCCAAAAGTCAGTACCCCTCAGTTACAATGAATCATCTGTTTTTCAAGACACGAGTGGATGCACCATTTCTGGAGTGGGTGGAGGGCAGAAGACATGAATTCGGTTTCATGAGTCTTCTGTAGAATGCTATCTTCCTTCCTGAATCTGGAAGCCTAAATTTTGAGTCCCTTCTCCCTTTTTTGTATCCTAAGCATAAGTTTGAAGAACTTGGAGTACTTAAAACAAAATTTTCTAAGTTTAAAGGATCTATTTTTTTTAAATACTATTTTCCCCTCTATACTAGACTATACTTAAGGGGGGGAGGGGAGGAAGACATGGGGCACCTGGGTGGCTCAGTCATGTAAACCTCTGACTCTTGATTTTGGCTCAGGTCATGATCTCACAGTTCATGAGTTTGAGCCCCACATCGGCAGGGATCCACACATCGGGCTCCACACTGACAGTATGGAGCCTACTTGGGATTCTCTCTCTCTTACTCTCTCTCTGCCCCTCCCCTGCTTGCTCTCTCTTTCTCTTTCTCAAAAATAAATAAATAAATAAATAAATAAATAAATAAATAAATAAATAAATAAACAAACTTAAGAAAAAAAGGGAAGACAGCATTTTAGAAGTTTTCACTAATCTGTACTGTAATCCTTTACTATCCTTCTCCAAAAAACCTCCCAGTGGCTGTTGTTAAAAGTACTTGAAAATGTAATGTTTTAGGTACAGACTGTAAATAGAACTTTGCTAATAAGAATAAGCCACTGTATTCTAAACTCTGGTTCTGGTTTCTCCCTGAAATGACCCACAAAGATACTAAATAGTGAAGTGCATTTGAGGGGAGGGAGTTTTATAGACATCACAAATTTGCAAGTACAACGTCTTCTAAGGATAGTATAAGTCTATGTAACTGGCTTATCCAGCATAAGAGGCAGTGCTATATAGAGGTCAAGGATATAGTGGCTAAGAGCACAGACAGCCTGGGTCAGATTTCAACACTGCCTCTTCCTAGCTCCATCTGGAATATATCACTCAACTCTCTGAGCCATACTTTAGTCTTCTATAAAATGAGGATAATAATACACCTTGCCTTATTGGTCTGTTGTTGTTGCTTTTTAAAAAAAAAAATCATGAGTTACAGTAAAGGGCTTGGGACGGTACCTGACACATGATAACTCCTATGTAGTTTCTCACTATGACCTAACAGTACAGACCAAATCAACATTTTCAGAGACAAAATTGCTAACTTTAAATATAAATCAAGGAGTTAAAAAATAGAAGCTCTAGTTTTTTGAAGAACATTACCAGTCTCCATTTCTGGATCAATGTCAAAGGTATCATTTCCAGGACAGATGTTCCCTTGCTTGTAGAAGTGCTGACAGATCGCCATAGCAGACTGCTCGGTACCCTTGTTCTCATATGCATGATTCCCCACCGAGATACTGCGCAGCTGCAAGTACTTGAACAGAAAAGAGAAACAGAAAATGGGAACACCAGCCAGGCAGAAATGAAGCCATGATTCCCTACCCAGCCCGTCTTTGAAATGGGCAGATCCCAACCTGCTTTCTGGATGGAGACACTCACATTCACACTGACATGCGTAGTACGCGACATGCTAATGTGCACCAGGACAGCAGCCAGAAAAAGCACTCAAGTTTTGGGCTCAAGTCTCATGTCTGTGACTGTGAGCAAGACACAAACTTTCTGAGCCTCTGGTTCCTTGTCTACAAAATTCAAGGTTTAACCCACGTCATCTCTGCGGTTCTTTCCTTCTTTAAAGAACTATGTTCAGGAACTGATCTGTGCATTCAGTGTGAATACAAACTGTATCTTTGAACTATTTCTCGTAAGATCAGAGTTCCGCTTTGCTGCTTTAATATAGGAAGGGGGATACAGTGTTCCAAGCTAACTTGCAAAACTTAAAAAAATAGTTTCATCTTTATCTCTGCAAGAATAGTTTAGTCACTGTCACAGCAATATTCCCTCGTCCTGGGAGTCCTCTAAACAAACAAATGTAATTTTACCAATGTGAATCTTATGGTACTTTGGAATAACCATCCACTCAAACTCTGAATGCATTTCTGTAGAAGAAAAAAGGGTTTCAGAGCTTACTATGAACAATGCTGTTTGGCACAAGAAGTGATATGAAGATAGGGATATGGTAGCCATCTCTTGGATTTCGTGGGATGGACACACAGATAAATAATTCTACTATAAAAATGCATGTGAAAATGCTAAAATCAGTGAAAGAATCATTTGTAACCTGGGCCTAGGGGGATAGATGCTGAGCTGGGCCTTGTCCAGGCTGCCACCAGCGGCATTTTACCAGATCTGAGGCATGGTTCTCTGTTCTTATTTAACTTAGCCTCCCACAGCGTTTGATGCAGCCGAGTGCCTTCCCTTTCGCAGGATGCCTTCTCCCCTAGACTTCTGGGACACAGGCTCTCTGTCTCAGTCTCCTTTGCTGAATCCTGCTCCTGCCAACCTCTAGCTGTCAGAGCACCCTTGGATTCAGTCCTCCACTTCTTCACCCACATTCTCTCGGTAAGAGATCTCAACCAGCCCCACAATGAAACAAGATCTGTACGCCAATAGCTTCCAAATTTACGTCTCCTGACCTTTCCACCCAAATGCATACATGGGTAGCAATCTGCCTGCACGGCACCTCTGGTGTCTAAGAGGTATCTCAAATGCAAACGTGCAAACGGAAAAACCAGCTCCTTTCATGAAAATGCCCTTCTCAATCAGTGACTCCATAAGCCAATCAGCTTCACAGGCCGAAACTTAGAACCTATTCTTCACTCTCTTTTTCTCAAACTCCACTTCCGGCCCATCAGAAAGTCATGCGTTACTTTCAAATTATCTTCCAAATCTGACTTCCTCTCATCGCCTTGTCCACACCACCTCACCTCTCACCCTGACAAACGGAATCTCTTCCTACTGCCGTGGTCTTCCTGCTTCCCGTCTGCCTCTTACCACAGTCCAGTCTCCATATAGAACTCACAGGATTGCTGGGGCACCTGGGTGGTTCAGTCGGTTGAACATCCAACTCTTCATTTTAGCTCAGGTCAAGATCTCAGGGTCATGGGATCGAGCCCCATGTCGGGCTCTGTGCTGACAGTGTGTAGCCTGCTTGGGATTCTCTCTCTTCCTTTCTCTCTCTCTCTCTGACCATTGCTCACTCTCTCCGTGTCAAAATAAATAAATAAACTTAAAAAAAAAGAATGCCCAGAATTGTTACAGGAATAAGTGAATTAATGCACGTAAAGCCGTTAGGACAGTGATACCCAAAACACGAACCTGTTCCAGACTCTGTTCGTGCTGTCCCTTCTCCCTGGAGGGCTCCTCCCTGAGATGGCTGCAGTCTGCCTCCCTACACTCTGAGCTGTCCTGCCCACCTGTCACTTATCAGGGGGCCTTTCCTGACCACCTCCACCCATTCACTCTGCCTGCTGCTGCTACTTTTTTTTTTTTTTTACAGCACACTTATGTGTACTTATAACCAACTGACAAACGGTATCCTTAATTTACTGCCTGTCTCTCCCTATTAGAATATGACTTCCTCAACTTTGTCTATTTGCTCACTGTAGTATCCATGTATCAAAAACACTATCTGATACAAAACAGATGCTAAATACTTGAGGGAACAGATATTAGCCTTTGCTAATATTAGAGTGTCTCCCCCACTGAAAGCCCTCCCATGGCTTCCGGTCTCTCTGAGAATAAATTCCAAAGCTCCTTTTCAGGGCCTGTAAAGCCCTAAGAGATCTAGCCCAGTCACACTCCCCTCCTTTGTATTTCCTCAAACATACTAAATGTATTCTGGCTTCAAGAGCCTTTGCTGTTGCTACTCCTTCAGCCTGGAATCTTCTTCCCCAGACTTCAAATCCTCAGAGAGGCCTTTTTTGACCACCTCGAAGAAACTGTTAACCCTCTTGTGCTACTGAATTTTACTCCATAGCACTCACTACTATCTGAAATCAAATGGTTTGGGTTAAACTTATTAAAATCCACCTCCTTTGGGGCACCTGGGTGGCTCAATCGGTTAAGCATCCAACTTCGGCTCAGGTCATGATCTTACGGTTCATGGGTTCAAGCCCAGCATCGGGCTCCGTGCTGACAGTGCAGGGCCCGGAGTGTGCTTCAGATTCCGGGTCTCCCTCTCTCTCTGTCCCTTTCCGCTCATGCTCTCTCTCTCTCTCTCAAAAGTAAACAAACATTAATTAAGAAAAAAAAAATCTACCTCCTTCATTAGAATGTAAATTCCACAGGGCAAGGAATTTATCAAGGCTACTGCTCTAACCCCAGCACTTAAAACAGTAGTAGGCATAGAGGAGGTGCTCAAATATTTGTCAAATTCATGATAAGGTAAAAAATATTCTAACACTTTTATAGCAGAAGAGCAATAGTTGCTCTTCATTTATGAGAGCTAATCTCTTCACAGTGAAATGGTAAACTGCTAGGACAGGATATGTAATTACAGCACCAAGCTCTCCATTGGCCACGGGACTGGGAAAAGGAGCCAGAAATCCACGGTAATAAAAGTAAGCTGCAGGGGCGTCTGGGTGGCTCAGTTGGTTAAGCGTCCGACTTCGGCTCAGGTCACAATCTCGAGGTATGTGAGTTCGAGCCCCGCGTCGGGCTCTGTGCTGACAGTTTAGAGCCTGGAGCCTGTTTCAGATTCTGTGTCTCTCTCTCTCTCTGACCCTCCCCCGTTCATGCTCTGTCTCTCTCTGTCTCAAAAATAAATAAACGTTAAAAAAAAAAAAGTAAAAAAAAAAAGTAAGCTGCATATGCTGTTAAGTAGCATTACGTCCTACACGTAGGGGGCAAACAGTATGACGCAGAGATAGTCAGTTTTGAGGTTTTTGTTTTCTATTCGAGGAAATAAGTGTATTACGCCTTGCTAAAGCTACTCTGAGCCAAATTGGTAGTTTTATTTTGGGGGTGGGAAGGTGTAAAAGGTAAACAAGTCCATTAAATGAAAACGAAGGGTAAAAGATATTGAGTGTAGTGAGGTCCCAAGTAGACCAGCGTGCCTGCAAGGTGGGGGGTGTGATGAGAAGGAAAGCTGGAGAACAAGCAGGGGTCATGAAGTCGAGTCATACAAGTACGGGCCCATCTGAGTGCCCACTGTCTGTGAGCCAATCCTCACAGGAGCTACCTAAAGATCTGAACCTCCTGACCATAGAAACTTGTAAGTCTTGAACCTTGTAAGACCTTGAAACATAAAAGACCCAAGGTGCAGGGCTGCAGGTGACCTGCTAACATTATAGGATATGCTGTGGCCGGACTGCCTTGCTGTCCTCATAAGACTGTTTGTGGAAGTCTGTGCGAGAGCTGGGTGGTCAGAGATAAGTGGTAGGACTGTGTCCAGCTAAAGGGCAGCCCTGGAGCTGGAGTCAGAGACTCTGGGGCAGGAATGTGGTGTGTGGGACTATGGCTGGAAGGTAGGTGACCTGTGGGACTGACCGATGGGGCCCCCAAGTGGCTGTGGCCTCTGTGGAGCTTTAATCAGGTCTGGGCGTCTGTCCTCACTTAACCTCTGCAGCTCTGCCTTGACAGAGGAATTTTTCACACAGACCCAGAATCCTGTGTAATAACTTATTCAATCTCCTTCTATTACTATAGATTTCTGGCCATTGACAGAAAGCCTTGGTGCCGTAAATACATATTTCATTCTGGCTGTTTGCTACCTCATGGTACAGAGATTGTCTCTAGATAATGAGGAGCCATGATTTCACTTTAATAATTTACTTTTTTTGGCAGTTAATCAATGTTACAATAAAATCATTGTCATGTATGACTTTAAGGCCTTACTTAATTTTTAAATGAACCTCCAGATCTTAGTTGCTATATATGCTCTGCAAAGTTAATATTCTCATTATTGGTTAAGAGCCCCTGAAAGTATAAACTCTGAAGACTTAATGAGTACTTACAACCAGGGCCACGGTTAATCATTTTAAATCTTTGAAGCACTCATGCCAACCCCTACCTCTGATTCTTTTAATGAAGCCTTTAAAGTTTCTGCCTCTCTGTCACTAAACAATAAGTTTTTCTCAGTTTTTAGTTTCAGAGAAGATTGATGGTGATATTTTTAAAAATAATTTAAAAATGGTTTTATACCTATCATCACAGAAATGTTCACCCTTCTACACTGGAATGTCAGTTTCTATTATATACATTGCTAACAGTTTCCCGGGCTGTTCTTTCTCCCAAGTAGGAACGCACATACTTGATTTACCTGGTTGACTGCAAAGATGATCTGATCATACACATCACTTTGCGTGTAGACTGCGTAAGTGTCATCCATTCGGTCCACATATCCTTTTAAGAAGAGGTGTTTGAATGCTATAGTGTTCTCTTCCTTGAAAGCTACAACCATCTGGTTACTCAGCCCAAAAAAGACCAGCTTCAAAGAAAAAAAAAAAAAAAGGAAAAGAGGGTGAAAAACCAATGAAATAAAAGGTCTCCATATAACGACCAATTTATCTATTCCAGATTCAATGTTTAATTAATCCTGAATGTATTCAATAGAAATTAAAGTTTCTGTAGCTGTTAATTAATTTGACCCTAAAGAGAAGGTGGGCTTCTAGTTTTAAAATGAAAGAAAATAAGGGCGCCTGAGTGGCTCAGTCAGTTAAATGTCCAACTTCGGCTCAGGTTGTGATCTCACGGTTGATGAGTTCAAGCCCCATGTTGGGCTCTGTGCTGACAGCTCAGAACCTGGAGCTTGCTTCCGATTCTGCATCTCTCTCTCTCTCTCTCTCTCTCTCTCTCTCTCTCTCTCTTTTTCTCTCTGCCCCTCCCCCACCTGCACTCTGTCTCTCTCACTCTCTTAAAAATAAACATTAAAAAAATGTTTTTAGGGGCGCCTGGGTGGCGCAGTCGGTTAAGCGTCCGACTTCAACCAGGTCACGATCTCGCGGTCCGTGAGTTCGAGCCCCACGTCAGGCTCTGGGCTGATGGCTCAGAGCCTGGAGCCTGTTTCTGATTCTGTGTCTCCCTCTCTCTCTGCCCCTCCCCCGTTCATGCTCTGTCTCTCTCTGTCCCAAAAATAAATAAACGTTGAAAAAAAAATTTTTTTTTAAAAATGTTTTTAAATAAAAATAAAATGAAAGAAAGTAGCTTTGCACATTTTCATGTATGATCTTACTTAGGATGTTGCCCCCACCACTAAAAGCTTTATTTTAGAGAAGTCCTTGTTTAGGAATTTAGAGAAGCTAGGTCACTCTGGCTAAAGAAATGGGAAAGTTTCTTTAAGAAAGAAATAATGATGGGGGGCGCCTGGGTGGCGCAGTCGGTTAAGCGTCCGACTTCAGCCAGGTCATGATCTCGCGGTCCGGGAGTTCGAGCCCCACGTCAGGCTCTGGGCTGATGGCTCGGAGCCTGGAGCCTGTTTCCGATTCTGTGTCTCCCTCTCTCTCTGACCCTCCCCCGTTCATGCTCTGTCTCTCTCTGTCCCAAAAATAAATAAACATTGAAAAAAAAATTAAAAAAAAAAAAGAAAGAAATAATGATGGAAACCCCTGAAGTATGTGCATAACTTGGGTGAGGACATTTGAAGAGCTCAGGGAAAAGACAAAGAAGGTGGAGTACAACTTAGCACTTTGGTGGGGGACATTGAGGATCCCAGCATAATCCAATCGAAGGACCACCAAGAAAAAAATGTCAACAGAAAAACTGGAGGCAGATAGTCCAGGGGCTTACAGGGCAAGTAAAAGATCTTTAAATGGCGAGCGTCTGGGTGGTTCAGTCAGTTGAGCATCCAACTTCAGCTCAGGTCATAATCTCTCAAGTCAGTGAGTTCGAGCCCCGCATCAGGCTCTGTGCCGACAGCTCGGAGCCTAGAGCCTGCTTCAGATTCTGTGTCTTCCTCCCTCTACCGCTTCCCCCGCTCACATTCTGTCTCTCTCTCTTTCAAAAATAAAATAAAAACAAAAAAATTTTTAAAAAGATTTTTAATGATTTATGCAGGACATCAAGAAGGTTTTGAAGAAGGTGTACAATGCAATATAAGAAATACCTTAAATAAGTCTAAATCCTCCAATCAAACTATTATATTTAATTGTCACCATTTAATTACCAAAACTGTGACAATAAGGCCAAAAATAAAAATATCCTCTCGACTGACCTCTAAATTAAAGAATATTAACAAACATATCCTTACATATTCATGAAGGATTGACAGCAGAGTTTTATATGAAACTCAGTTATTCATGCTTAAAATCGTTGTTTAACTGCATTGCTGTGGTATTAACATAAGCTCTTTCAGTCAGAGCTGAAACTTTATGTACTCAAAGTCTCTCTTCCCTCCAAAACCATCTCAGTCTCTTGCTCTCTTGCATGTCCTCTCTCTTGCTCACTCTCACTTGTTCTCACTCTGTGACACACACACACACACACACACACACACACACACACACACACACACTGTAACTTTAGAACATACACTCTAACATACACTCTGGATCCCAGAGCAATGCAGGGTGTATTTTATATGGAAAAAGGGAACAACATTGAGCACCTAGGTGCCATACCAGGAGCTTTCCTCATACAAATCCCACAGTACAGTTCCTAATATACCCATTTTATAGATGGGTACATAAAGGCAAAGAAGTTAAATAATGCTGTTCAAGTCACATCACTAGCAAGGGTGTAGCCAAAATCTGAACCCAAGTCCAACAGACTAAATCCAAGCTCTAGCCACCCTGGCATGCTACACAAAGTAGTCCAGGGTCTTATTGGGGAAAAGTAAAGCATACAAATCTTTTCTCTTTTCACCTCTCCTCATGATGTATGTCCTCCACCCCACATATGTCAGTGCCCTCCACCTAACTGGACTTGCGTTTCTGAAGAGCGTCTTTAAGCCAAGTATCCTATTTAAATCCCAATAAGATGACAGCTTGATGTTCTAGGGATTTTACAACTAATGAAGCTGATGACTGAAAAGCCTCCAGAGAATTCCTAAAGACCAATTACCAATGCAGTCAAATACATGAGTACCTCCCTCACGCGTGCACTGAGCTGGGTCCAGACGATGCGATGTGAAAACAGCAGTCCCTGCCCTCAAAGGTGCACCCATGGCAGAGAGAGAGCCATTGTAATTCAGAGACTAAGCCAGGTAGTGGGGAAAGGGAAAATTTTAGTAGGGTGCCCGTCATCAAAGACACCTTTCTCTTGTTGCTGCAGACACAAAATCTCCAAGTGAACAGAAAGACCACCTTCTCTCCCCTGAAAAGTGGGAATCTGTCACCAAGTCACACTTGCTCAGTCACAAAGTTTTTACGTCACCTCTGCTTGGTTGCTGCAGTACAGATTGAGGAAACATCACAATTAAGAAAAACTCTCAGTTCCTTTTAAGAACGTCCCTAAATGCCTTTTATATGTGTATTACTAACAGGCTTAACATCTTAAACCACTGGTCAATTTTCCTCTTGGGCACCCTAGGAAACAGAGGATGGTTAGATGAGCTCCCTAAAAGATTTAGGAGTAATTAAGAACACAAGTCTTAGAATAAAATCTGAGTTGAATCTCAGCTCTCCTCTTCTAGTTTCCTGACTATGACAATTTTACTTCAGTAAGCCTCAGTATTCTCACCCATGGACATAGGGATACCACTACTTACCTCTGACTTAAGAATTGCACATGATGATGCTTAGCCCCCAATATAGCAAACACTCAAGTGGTAACAATGATACTAAGTAGAAGATATTCATGTTCATCTGACACAGGCTTTTCCCTCTACTTATCAGAAACAACACAGATAAAAATTTTCACTATTGTGATGCACTGTATTATCACCTGGAAGAATTTCAATTCCAACTTGCCAAATATTATATGGAGAATTGAACACCCATTTTAATGGTGACATATTAGAGAGAGCAAGCACCTGCCTCTAAACTCTTGATTCTGCCACTGACTAGTCATGTGGCTTTTTAAAAACTCTATAAACATCAGTTTCCTCTTCGGTAAAATGAAGGATGCTAGTTTTTATCCAATAGGAGTGTTATTATAATTAAATGAAATAATGTCCTGGGAGAGAGTAGTCACTCAAATGTTAGTTTCATTTACGTAACACAAGTGTGAGAAATTTAGGCAAAAATTCTACCAACTTCATATGATTGTAGAAATCCCCTTAGCTTCTAACCTTAAGCATTTGTGCCCAACAATCAGTCAAGATTAGTCATTTCAGGGCTTTAAAGTTTTTTTTCCTTGAATACTTGTTATTTATTTACATATGCATTTTTTCACCAAGTTAAGTATTAATAAAAATAAACCTATCACATCTATTTTTCCTGTTAATATCTGCTTTTAATTTTGCTCTTTTGCTTTTAAGGAGAGATCATTACTCTTACGAGTAGGAAAATATATCTTCACAAGAGTAAATCATAACCAGTATATATAAAGAATTGCAGGGGCGCCTGGGTGGCTCAGTCAGTTGAGCATCTGACTTCGGCTTGGGTCATGATCTCACGGTCTGTGAGTTCGAGCCCCGCGTCAGGCTCTGTGCCGACAGCTCAGAGCCTGGAGCCTGTTTCGGATTCTGTGTCTCCCTCTCTCTCTGACCCTCCCCTGTTCATGTTCTGTCTCTGTCTCAAAAAAATAAATAAACGTCTAAAAAAAAAAAGAACTGCAAAATATGGTTTTCCCCAAAAATGTCAACAGAAGACGAGGAAATGAGATTCAAACTCTGCTAAATTGAAGTCTCATATTTCACTGTGTATGCCACTCATTTTTAGTTAACTCCACATTTTTCCACATTGCTCAGTGTTGGGGTTCCCATGATCACAGGGTTCCCATGATCACAGGGCTGTGAGAATCCAGATACTTGCCTTAACAGAAACCTTTGAAATTTCTGAAAAGAGAGAAATTCCCAGGAAACTAACTAGGAGGGTAAAGAATCCTCTGGTTGGGCAACAGCTAGTTTTCATGGATGATTTAAAAACCTCCAGCTTCTCTATTGGAAACCGAATATTAAAATCTTCTTTTCCTAAAAACTGATTCCAATTTGTGACCAAAATTGTAATTTAATGAAAGATGAGAAGGAAAATAATTAAGGGGGGGGGGGGAACCCAAAGTCTTCTTTCACAAATATTGAAGGGAGAAGGGTTTAAGATTGTATGTCTCCGGGGCGTCTGGGTGGCGCAGTCGGTTAAGCGTCCGACTTCGACCAGGTCACGATCTCGCGGTCCGTGAGTTCGAGCCCCGCGTCAGGCTCTGGGCTGATTGCTCGGAGCCTGGAGCCTGTTTCCGATTCTGTGTCTCCCTCTCTCTCTGCACCCCCCCCACCTCTGCCCCTCCCCCGTTCATGCTCTGTCTCTCTCTGTCCCAAAAATAAATAAATGTTGAAAAAAAATAAAAAATAAAAATTTTTAAAAAAGATTGTATGTTTCCTAATTTATTGTTCTCCATTATACATACAGTTCAAAGTTATGAAAAACCACTGTCCACGCTCCTTTTTGTTACTAAAAGAGGCCTTCACTAAACTCATGATTTGAGACGCTTACCTGTATAGTCACCATCGCAATTTTTAGAATTTGTATACCAAGCTTCCATGGTTTTCTACCACGAGCCCAGAACTTCTCACAAGGATTCATGAAAAAAAATTTGAGTTTTCGCCTCATCTGGTCTTCTAACAGAAGCTCCTCAGAGGGCGATGTATGCTGGTTAAAAGTGCAGCGATTTTCCTCTTCTTGAGAGCTGCAGCTACTGATTACAACCTCGGGATTTGCCATCTCTAGGGAGAGGAAAAAAAAAACGATTTACATTCTATAAGTGAAGGTATAAATTTATATTCTTTGCTATCACAGGATAGTTGAAGAAGCCCAAACAAAAGATCTGGTTTCGACTAAGCCCCATTGTTCTAAAGGGCACTTTAGATATTTACAGAGTCAATTAGAATTTTGTTTCAATTACTAAGTAAATGTTCACCTGGTTGAAAGTTACTGCCCTCAAGGGCTACTCCTATTAGTAAATGATTGTATGTACATATATATAGTACGTATACACTTTCTGCCTCATTCCGTGACAGAGGTAGTTAGAACAGGGTGACCTGCAAGCCTATGTAATGGTTTTAGAAGGTAGGTGGACCCTGAAATAACAGGCAAAATTTTGTATATATGAAGATATGGCCATTTTTCCTGCAGTGATACTTTAAAAAAATTTTTTTTAATGCTTATTTTTGAGAGAGAGAGAGAAAGAGAGAGAGAGAGAGAGAGAGAGAGTGAGTGTGAGTGGTGAAGTGCAGACAGAGAGGGAGACGGAGAATCCGAAGCAGGCTCCAGGCTCTGAGCTGTCAGGACAGAGCCTGACGTGGGGCTTGAACTCGTGAACCGCGAGATGATGACCTGAGCCAAAGTCAGACGCTCAATCAACTGAACCACCCAGGCACCCCTGTGCAGTGATACTTAACGTTTCACCATATTATCAAAATAAGTTTAAAACCAGAGTTAAAGGTAGCAAGATGTGGTGCAGAGAACTAAAACCGTGTTTGGTGTCTAAAATCGGTTCTACGACTTGACACCTCTGTGACCTTAGATAAGTCACTCAGCCTCTCTGAGCCTCAGTTTTCTCTTCTGCAAAATAGTAATAACAATACCTACCCTCATGTATTCTGATTAAATACAAATGCAAATAAAGCCCTAGCAGTGGTTCCAACACTGAGCAAGCAGCCTCACTCTCCCTATGGCCCAAACAGCCAGGTCAGCTTCCTCAACAGGCAACAAGATTCTTAAGGGGCAACGGAGGCTCAGGAAACTTACCTGTTCTACGAAGGGGAATGCAGGAGCTTAATTTAAGTCCAAATCGAAATCAGCCATATCACTTGCATTTGACTTTTATTGAGGGCCTTATATATATGTAGCACATTTTACTTTTCAAAGTACCTCGTATCTATTATCTCTTTTATCTCTTTGAAACTAGATGGGGCTAATTTTATTGTCTTTGTAGTCAGCATTTCCAATCCAAAATGACAAAGACATCACTCCAGAAGCAGGCGCTTATCTTGGATTTTCACTCCGACCAATATTAATATTATGGAAACCTGTTCAAAATAAAATACCCCCAACCACCTGGCAAAGTAGAGTTCTTCCATGTAGAAGAGAAAGGCTGGCTCTGTGTGATGCTGTTACAGTGACTTCTGCTCAGAGATCAAGGTAGGGGAGGGATTAAACCAAACTATAGTAATACAACCTCTAACAAGTCACTGTTTAGGTATTACACTGCTTTCCAAATATAGAATCCCACAGTTGATTCTGATTCAAATATTCTTAGCAAACCCAACAGCTCCAAATAATAGATATTGGCTATAAAAACTAGCCACGGGGAAGCTGTTAAAAATCTTGATTAATGGGGCGCCTGGGTGGCGCAGTCGGTTAGGCGTCCGACTTCAGCCAGGTCACGATCTCGCGGTCCGTGAGTTCGAGCCCCGCGTATACAATTGCAAAAAAAAAAAAAAAAAAAAAAAATCTTGATTAATAAAAAGATTAACAAGAAGACTGCTGAGTCAGCAAAGCATAAAGCCTATTTACAATGGCGTGAAAATACAATATGCAATACCTTCACAATGCAATAATTATGGTCAAACTCATTCAAGTATTGTTCTTACGTCTTAAAATGCCAAAGTATGAGTACGGAAACTCTCAGGTAAAGACGTAGGGGAGAGAAAAAAAGCTATTAATCCCTTAAGATTTTCATTCAAGAACATTTTATTTCCTTCTTCAAAAACCAGCAGTTAGAGACTTCATCAATGGGACTGAAAAGGAACATGATTTTATGTTCATCACAACTCTCACGTGACTAACCATTAGTAATGAAGCAGGTAATAATAGTGCATGTTGGTAAATTACAGACTTGAGGACACACTAAGCCCTTTCTATTTTGATATAGGGAAAAGTAAACTTTCAAGTAGACACGCCGTGTAACAGCAACCCACAGGAACAAAGAGAAAATGAGACAACGGCAATCAATTTATGGCACCAAGCTGTCCCGGAAGCAAGGAATTTCATTCACAAGGACTGGCCGCTACACTTGCTGCAAACGTTGGCTTTCCCAAAGTCACACAAGCCCTTCCTGGGGTGCACTTTAAAAAGTGCCAGGTGTCCGGACCCCGAGGCGCGGAAGGAGTGCCCGCCAACCACCCTTCACAGCCACCCGGGGGCGCCGCGCAGGAGGCGGGGGTAGGTGGAGACGCCCGGCAGGAGAGAGCCTATCCGCGGTATCAGACGCGCTCTTACAATCTACAAACTGACACACAGAGGCTGTTTATTCACGGAGATGAGACGCTTAACTGGATTCAGCTGCAGAAAATGAGAGAAAACCAGGGAATATGTGTGAATAGTAAAAACCTCAGTTGACAAAGGAACGCAACCTCATTTCTTCAGAAGCGCTGTCTCACTCCATCAGACTCAAAACTCCTCTCTTCACCCCTGCCACCCCCGCAGCAGCGTCCCCGCTGACCTTGCGCTGGCAGGTGCAGCCGCAGCCCGCCCTCCTCCCAGGCCTCCGCGTCACCAGCAACTTCGGACGGCCCAGCTTGGTGGGAGGCCGCTTTCGCCCCGCGCAGGGGTCCCGGCTGAGCACCCCCATTTCCATCCGCCCCCCACGCCGCTAGTAAAGGCCACTCGAGTCACGAGACGCTGGCTGCGCAACTTCTGGACCATCCCTGAGCCCCCGGCCGCCCCCCAGACGGCAAACCCCTCCCCAGCTCTTCCAGGGCAAGACTCTGGCCGCAGGTGGCTTCAGCTCTCGGGGTCCCTGCCTCAGGCTTCCGGGTGGGCGAAGGCCTGGACGGGGGTCGCGCGGCTGAGCCTCCCGCCCGCGCAGCTGGGGTGCGGGCTGACCCCAGCCGGGCCCCCCCACCTACCCCACTGACCTTGGGCAGGCTGCCGAGCGGGCGCTGTGCGGAACCGCTGCAGCTCGCACCCCGCTCCCACCTTCGTCCCTTCCATGGCGCCGACGTCCGGAGGTCCTGACCCTCTCGCAGTGTGTCACCGACGGCTCCCAACATCGCGGTCCCTCCCTGCACTCCGCGGGCGCCGTTCCCAAGACACCTGATGCCTCCGGGCGGTGCCGGGCTCTACTCACCTGGGGGGGGGGGGGTGGCTCTGTCAGCGGGTCAGGCAGGGGGGTGTCAGGTCTTCTGCTTTGCAGGGGGAGCGGCAGGTTCGCGCGCCGCTCTAGAAGCCTCTGAAGCTCTGCTTAACCCGGTCCAACTGGAGCCCGGAGGCCGTGAGTCGCCGGCGGTGGCATCCTCCCCGCCGCCGCTTTGACTCGTGACCCTCCTCCCCTTTGTCCCACTCTTTTCCACGCCCTTTCTGGGTAGTCTTTCAGCGGGCCAGGTGGTGCGAAGGAGGCCTCCGAACGAGCCCGGAGCGGTCCGGGTCTCCGGCACCCTTTCACGCCCCTCCCGGTTCCTGTAAACAACCCGCATAGCCCTACTCGGGTTTCTCCAGTGCTCAGGGGCTTCGGCGAGGTAGGTGCAAAAAAGTGCGTGGGCTCCGGGCTTCCGACCGCAAAGGGGCCTCCCCTCCGGGCCGAAGGCTCTCACACGCTTGTAGGGCGGGGGTAGACCTGAGGATGGGTGTAAAGGGCCTGGCTGCGGGTGAGTGCTCAGTGCTCTCCAGCAGCCGTCCATTCTGAGGTCTGCAAACGGGGGAAATCGTGAAATTTGTAAGACTTTTCAAGCCTGAGCCTTTTACCCTCTCTAGGCCTTCCAGCTTTGCAGAATTGCTTGTAAGCAATAAATTAGACTCCACTAGGTTGGGTGCTGGGGACAGAAAGAGCCCTGGAAAGCTCTTAGAAGAAATAAAAGCTGGACTCTGGACACACTTGAGGTAGTGATGAAGATTGTGTGGCCAAACATTAGCCAGACTGCTAAACCTCCTAAGCTCAGCTGTGCCTAGGATTACATTTTTTTTTGTAAAATCCAGTTTTAGCAAGAACCTTGCCAAGTCAGTTTAACCAACACCCCCGCCCCCAATATCTGATCATCTTCAGTATGTAATTGTGTTCCTCACCCTCCACCAGCCCCCATGAAGTCTGGTCACCCTGGCCGTTTTCAGCGAGAGTCCTGTTAGGTGGGTTTAGCCAAAACTCCCCTGATCTTGTTTTCTCTTGGTAATTTTCCATTCACTGACCCCTGTCCTGCTCCTGGGCTATCAATTCCCACTTGCCCATGCTGTATTACCAGTTCAGCCTCATCTCTCTTTCCCCACTGTAAAATCCCATTGCAGGGGTCCCTGTAACTATCAGGATGGTCCTAAATAAAGTCTGCCTTACCATGTTTATAAAGTGTCATCCAATCTTTTTTTCTTTAAAAGTAGATCTTCTACTATAACCTCTTTCTTCACGAATTCTTTTTAAAAATTAAACCTAAGTTGACTTGTCAGAAAGAGATCAGGAACTTTGATTAATTTTAAATACAACCGCATCAGGTTTTGATTTTTTTTTTTTTGCCATGGATAAATTTGTAAAAGTCACTGAATATCCATAACAGATAATTGCCCCAAATTATATCAAGAGCTGTCAGATCTTTTAATACATTTTATAAAACCTTTCTTCAAATCCTAAATCAGTTTGCATCGATAATTTATAAACAGAAGTATCTTTTCTTGCAATGGAGTACAAGAATTTTATGCTGCTCATAAACCTGAATCCCAGGTGCTGTGAACAAGATAGATATTCAAAAGTGCCCAATTGGCACACTTGATTCTCAAGTGCAATTTGGAAAATATAATTTAATCTCTAATGTCTTGTATGCCTTCACATGATTTAACACTATCTCCTTACCGTAACAGTGAAGTCTTCATAACAGTGGGAGTTTGAAATGCCTGATTGTTCAGGAACAATCTCAACTTTGGAGAGGTTCACAGGCATAAATGATGACCCTCACTTAACCCTAGTTGGAGCTGAGTTAAGTAAACTGAAGAAAGTTGAGTCAGACAAATGGGGGCCCACATTCCCTTTTATACCATTTACCAGCTGACTGTGGGGAATTACTGAGTCTCTTCACCTCCCCATTTTCTTCTATGTATAATCTGCCAAATGAAAGGAATGATAAATTTTAATAGTATACATATAAAGCACATAATACTTTGCCTGGCATATTTTATGTGCCTGTAACTATCGATCTGTTTTTATATTTTTGAAAGATCTAAATTAATGAAATGATCAACCATGTTCATGGATTGCAAGACTCAATATTATTAATATAATTCTCACCAAATTCATTTATAGTTTCAACCCAATCCCAATCAAAATTCCAAAAAGCTGTTTTGTAGAAATTGACAAGCTGATTCTGAAATTAACATGTAAACACAAAGAGCCAAGAATAACCACAGCAATTTTTTTTAAATGTTTATTTATTTATTTTGAGAGAGAGAGAGAGAGCGCGCACACACAAGCCGGGGGAGGGGCAGAGAGAGAGGGAGAGAGCAAGGATCTTAAGCAGGTCCCACTCTGTCAGTGTGGAGCCCCATACGGGGCTCAATCTCACGAACTGTGGGATCATGTCGTGAGCCAAAATCAAGAGTCAGATGCTTAACCGACTGAGCCACCCAGGTGCCCCTAACCACAGCAACTTTTAAAAATAAGGACAAAATTGGAGAACTTGCCTCACCTGATTTTAAGATTTATTATAAAGCTATATGAGCAAGACAGTTTGGTATTCATAAAAAGAGACATATAGAGTCTATGGACATACAGAATATACATAGACAATGGAACAGATGAAAGAATCCAGAAATAGATCCACACATATATATGATCAATTTATTTTTCTCCCCTTTTCTCTTTTGCTTTTTTAATGTGAAATTAGTATTTCACTTATTTTGTACTCGGTTATGTCTCCCATTTTTTTTATTGTTGAGGTACAGTTGACACACAATGTTGTATTAGTTTCGCCATACAATTCTACACCATAACACCATAACAATTCTACAATTCTATTCATTACTCAGTGCTCACCGTGGTAAGTGTAGTCACCGTCTGTCAGCAGAATGTTATTACAATATTATTGACTATTTTCCCTATGCTGTACTGTTTTTCTCTGTGTACGGTCATTTGATTTTTGACAAAGGGGCCAAAACAACGTAGAGAGGAAAATTAAACCTCAACAATCAACATAATAACATTATTGACTCAAAGGAATGTACTGACATCAAATCAAAAGGAAGACAGGAAATGCTGACGTGTACAGTCAAAGATGAAGGTCAACATCTCTGGAAAGCATGACAAGAGCACGTTAGACGGCAGCAGTGAAGATCTAATCCATCTTGCTTGTTATTGTTGTCATGTTGTAAGCATGTGTTCCTGGCCTTACTGTCGAGTACTTGTTGCAAATAAAATAAACATTAATATGTTTATATACATAGAACACATTGTGCTAATCCTATGGATGGTATTTCAAGAAATACCAAGTTTTGTAAGAAAAATAACTCCCTAAATTGGTAATGTCAACATATTTCTTTTTCTTTCTTTTTTTTTCATGTATGTGGTTGATCTTGCTAGGAGATCCAAGTATTACATTATTCGAATATAGTCCAATCATGTTTGCTGCAATTTGTGTTAGAATATGTACTAAAAGATATAGTTCTTTGTAAAACAGACAAAATATTTTCACTGCCGAAAAAGTAAATGAGTTTATATAAAGCAACATATGCCCTAATGCCCAACTGGGTAATGCTTTTGGAAGTGCTTCATAAAACTAAACCAACATTGGGGTGCCTGGGTGCCTCAGTCGGGTTCAGGATCGGACTCTTGATTTCGGCTCAGGTCATGATCCCAGTGTCGTGGGATAGAGCCCCACTTCGGCTCCGTGCTGAATGTGGAGCCTGCATAAGATTCTCTCTCTCTCTGCCCCTCTTCTCCTCCCCACCCCTCCCTCTGTAAACACACGCGCACGCACACACACACATACAAAACAAAAAAACTAAACCAACATCACAGAATGAGAGCAATTTTTCCTTATCTGGAATATTTGTCACAAAACAAAGATCAAATCTGTTGGATAAGACAATATTTTATGTGTTTTAAATTATCATTTGAAGAATAACTTTTTAAGTGTTAATTTTTTATTTTTAAAAATGATTTTTTATTTAGTGGCGCCTGGGTGGCTCATTTCGTTAAGTATCTGACTTCGGCTCAGGTCATGATCTCGCAGTTCGTGATTTTGAACCCCGTGTCGGGCTCTGTGCTGACAGCTCAGAGCCTGGAGCCTGCCTCGGATTCTGTGTCTCCCTCTTTCTCTGCCCTTCCCCTACTCGCACTCTCTCTCTCTCTCTCTCTCTCTCAAAAACAAACATTAAAAACATTTAAAAACAATGATTTTTATTTAGAATTTATTTTGCATTAATGCTTTCTTTTTTTAATGACTTCTCTAATGAAATGTCTGTAATAAGTAGTGATCACTGCTGCATGTAATTGAAATACACAATCTTGTCCAATATTATTCATAATAATAATAAACCTTACACCATGCTTTTATTATCTTTTTTTTAAAAAATGCTTATTTTTGAGAGAGAGAGAGAGAGAGAGAGAGAGAGAGAGCAGGGGAGGGGCAGAGAGCAAAGGAGACAGAGAACCCCAAGCAGGATCCACATCAGCAGCATAGAGTCTGTCTCAGGGTTCGAACCCACAAACCATGAGATCATGACCTAAGCCGAAATCAAGACTCCACTGTTTTTTTTTTTTTAATTTTTATTTTTTAACGTTTATTTATTTTTGAGACAGAGAGAGACAGAGCATGAATTGGGGAGGGTCAGAGAGAGAGGGAGGCACCGAATCTGAAATAGGCTCCAGGCTCTGAGCTGTCAGCACAGGGCCTGACACGGGGGCTCAAAATCACGAACTGCAAGATCATGACCTGAGCCAAAGTCAGATGGTCAACGGACTGAACCACCCAGGCGCCCCTATTATTATATATTTTTAAAAAATAATATAATATATTATATATATTATAAATATAATAATAATAAAGCTCTGGAACTTTTAGTATAACCCCATCACAGGAAAATGATTCATTGTTCATTATTATGGTTACTCATTATATTTCAAAAACATGTAAATAAAGTGTTAGGAAAAATACAAAATAACATGATTTCAGGAATTTCATTTTTGTGTTGTTCCTGAATCCCACAGGTTAATATCTGTTGGGAATTGGCAAACATTACCACAGTAACTAATGAATACCTACAGTATTCTTTGCATCTGGTGGATAAAAGAGAGCTTTTTCACATCTTTATCTTCTTACTGTCTCCAAAATCCTGTTTCAAGGTATCAGAGTCCAGATGAAGTTCTCAGGTAGCATGAGTGTTAAGTCACACATATGTCAACCCCAAATATTTTTCACCTTTCTCTTAATATCTTTATATACTCATCTTTCCCCCTTAATTCCTTCTCTTCTTTTAAAATTAAAATGTTTACCTATCAATACATATATTCAACAATCTTCTGTATTCTTTTTTCTAATTTTTTTTAATGTTTATTATTGAGGGGCGCCTGGGTGGCTTGGTCGGTTAAGCGTCTGACTTCGGCTCAGGTCATGATCTCACGGTCCGTGAGTTTGAGCCCCGCGTCGGGCCCTGTGCTAACAGCTCAGAGCCTGGAGCCTGTTTCAGATTCTGTGTCTCCCTCTCTCTCTGCCCCTCCCCTGTCCATGCTCTGTCTCTGTCTCAAAAATAAATAAACGTTAAAAAAAATTAATGTTTATTATTGAGAGAGAGACAGAGCATGAGTGGGGGAGGGACAGAGAGAGAGGGAGATACAGAATCGGAAGCAGGCTCCAGACTCTGAGCTGTCAGCACAGAGCCTGATGTGGGGCTTGAACTCACAGACCCCGAGATCATGACCGGAGCTGAAGTCAGACGCTTGACTGACTGAGCCACCCAGGTGCCCCAACAATCTTGTACATTCTAATAAGAATATTAGGTCCTATGGATAGAAATATGAATAAAACATAGTTCCTGCTCTTAAAGATCTTACAGTCTAGAAGATTTTTTAATTTTAAGAAAACTGCAAATACAGAAAAGCACAACAAATAATAAAAATACTCACGGCCCCCAAATTCAACAAATTTTACAGGTCATTTGATTTATTTCCAGTCTTTCTATTTTACAAGAAATAAAACATTATAAAGTTAACCATCCCTCCCCAAGTGTTACCTTCTGTCACGAATTGGTATAAATCACCGCCATAGTTATTTTCTCACATACACATACCCGTAATAAATAGAAATCACTCCTGTGTGTTTTTGTTCCCAAAGATGGCATTGCTCTGTATGTAGTCTGCAACGTTTACCTCTCCATTTTGGTTCCAAGCTATGTCCATGCAAGTTTGTTTATTTTAGCAGCTTTATGGTAATTTATTGACTAAATAAAAACAGTATCCATTTCCCACCTAAAGGGCATTTAGGTTATTTCTATCTTTGGCCATCACACCGAAATTCTGAAGTAAACATCGATGTACCATTTCCTCATTCATGTATGTAAGAGTTCCTCTAGGGTAAATATCCAGGAGTAGAATTGCTAGATGATAGGCTATGTACATTCTCAGCTTTAATAGATACTTTCAAATTTTTCTCCAAAGTAGCTGTTCCAAATAATTTATTGAATATTATATGGTATATCTTATTTATTTATTTATTTATTTAATTTATTTTTCAGAGAAACAGAATGCACGGGCACACATACATGAGTAGGGAGGGACAGAGACAAGGAAAGAACCTTTTTTGTTTTAAAGTTTATGTATTTATTTTAAGAGGGACAGAGACAGCATGAGTGGGGGAGGCGCAGAGAGAGAGAGGGAGAGAGAGAGAATCCCATGCAGGCTCTGAACTGTCAGTGTGGAGCCCGATGTGGGACTCGAACCCACAAAGCCATGATTTCATGACCTGAGCTGAAACCAAGATTCAGACGTTCAACCCACAGAGCCACCCAGGCACCCAGGGAGAGAGAGAATCCTAAGCAGACTCCCTGCCCAGCACACAGCCTACACAGAACTTGATCTCACTCACAACTGTGAGATCATGACTTGAGCTGAAATCAAGAGTTGGACACTCAGTCAATTGAGCTTCCAACTCTTGATTTTGGCTCAGGTCATGATCTCAGGGTCAGGTCGTGGGATTGAGTACCTCTGTCCAGCTCCACGCTGTGCATGGAGATTCTCTCTCTCTCTGTCTCTCTCTCTCTTCCTCTGCCCCTCTCCCCTGCTCATGTGTTCTCTATCTCAAAAAAATAAAATAAAATAAAATAATTTAAAAAAATGAAAATATCCTCAATCCTATTTTTAAAACAAGAGAGAGAGTTGGGCGCTTAACCAACTGAGCTACCCAGGCGCCCCATATGTGGTGTATCTTCTATATGCCAGGCAGAAATTCAGGCATGGGGGATACTGCAGTAAAAAAGACAAAAAAAATTCTGCCCTTGTAAGTTTACATTTGAGCGGACAAAAACAGTCAATGACCATAATTAGTACATTATAGAGTGTGTCACAAGGTGATAGATGCCGTGGGAAAAAAATAGAGAGACAGTGAGGAATGTTGAGAAGATGCCATTTCAGATAGCGTGGAGATAGACCTCATTGAGAAGTTAATCTTCACGAAAACCTTGAAAGTATACCTACTTTAAGTATTCCAGCAGAGGAAACAGTCAACGTAAAGCAGACGTGTGCCTGGTATGTTCGGGTAACCCCAAGAAGGCCAGTGTGTCTGCAGCAGTGTGAACCACAGAGAGGACTGGTGGGAAATGAGGCCAGTCGCAGGGGCTGGGTTATGCTGGACCACAACTGTAGGCCATTGTGAGGACTTTGGCTTTCACGTAGCGTGAAATGGGAGCCATTGGAGGGTTTCAAGCAGACGACTGGCGTGTTTTGTCATATGTTTTAAAGGTGTATCCCTCTGGCTGCAATGTTAAAAATATATCCAGAAGGATGAGAGATGAAAGCAAAGGAGTCAAGGACAACTCTTGGGTTTTGCCTGCACAGCCATAAAGATGGAATTGCCATCAACTGAGGTGAAGCAGACTGCAGGACGAGCAGCTCGGTGGGGAGAAAATAGGAGTGCGTTTTGAACATGTGCCTGAGATGTCTACTAAGCGCTTCTCAGACTATCAGTTGGAGGCTACTTGGTTTGGTTGGAATCCCAGCAGTTTAGGGTTCAAACAAGGACCCCTTCCTTCCCTCCCACCCTCTCTCCCTCCCAGGCACACTGATGCAGGAAAAAAAAAAAAAATAATGACTCCTATTCAGGGTCTTCAACCCCTAGTTTCTGGGCTCTTTTAAAAAAATTCTTAAAAAGGGGTGGGAGGGTCATTCACTAAAATAACAATTAGCAAAGAGCCACCTTGTATCTAGTTTGTCAGATTACCCTTCGGTAAATCCAATCTGAAACTTATCAAAATGAACTTAAATAATCAGAGAAGTATTTTCAGCTACAAATTCTTGACTCATTACATTTGTACTCAACTAGTAAGACTGAAACTAATTTTTTGCTGTTGTTGTTTATTTTTTTATTTTTTAGACAGAGAGAGACAGAGCATGAACGGGGGAGGACCAGAGAGAGAGAGGGAGAGACAGAATCTGAAACAGGCTCCAGGCTCTGAGCGGTCAGCACAGAGCCCAACGCGGGGCTCAAACTCACGGACCGCGAGATCATGACCTGAGCGGAAGTCGGACGCTTAGCCGACTGAGCCACCCAGGCGCCCCTGAAACTAATTTTTAAATATCTTCACATTTTAGGCAAATTTAATTCAGCATCTCCTGGAGAGTATATCCGTTCACTAGTCACCATAAGAATGTTTCATTTCTGAGCACTCCCATGAAAGAACAGATATTCAGTCAATCATTTGTAATTTAAACTTGTAACATGAAGAAATTACTAAACATTTTCCACTTAATTTCTAACTTTCTGGGTATCATGAGTTATGAATCATTCCTCCGATGGTCATCCCCTTAGGGTATCTCTAAAGAAAACATGACAAAAAGGCTTGATGTCTCATCCAAATCACAAGGTTATGATCTTTACTTCCTTAAATTTGACTGCAAAGGATTATGAATTTTTTTTAAGAAAAGGAAATTTTTTGGAAGAATGCAAAGACACTTTTGTTAGATCAGCCTGATAGTCTTTTGTTAGATAGCTTTTTCTAGATTTGTTCTCAAGAATAATCAATTAAATAATTCAACGTATATTTTATGTTGCCATGCTAAACAATAGAGATATAAAGGAATGAGATACTATCCCTACCCTGAAATCCAGTGGCAGGGGTGGGGGGGAGGGAATCCATATAAACAAGTCATACTTGCTATAATGGAAAAACAGAGAAAAGAGTGACTCATTCTGTTGGGTGCCCGGATGGCTTTACAGAGATGGTGATATTTGAGTTGGGTCTTGAAAAATAAATAGGCGTTTACCAGGTAATGAAGATGAAGAAAGGCACTACAGATTGAGGTAGAGATAGAAGTAGAGGTGTGGGATGAATGGAAGCACAGTTATTAAAGGGCGTGGCATATGGGGGGAGCAGTAGAGAGCCCCCTGCCTCTCATCGTGGGACAAATCCCGGGGCCTGTGCAGCAGTATGCTAGTGGCTATGGAAAACCACAAGACAAGCGTGTCCCAGCTGCCTGGGGCTTCTCTGAGTTTATTCAACTTCATGTCAATTTTAGTTAACAGTTAATTTTAGACATTTTCCCCAGTTTTGTTGAAATGTGACTGACATACAGCATTGAATAGAGATTTCAGACATTTTAAAAAATGAAAAATGGGCACCTAGCTGGCTGAGTCAGAAGAGCATGAGACTCTTGATCTCGGGGTTGTGAATTCAAGTCCCACGTTGGGTGTAGAGATTATTTACATAAATAAAAAAATAAGCATGAAAATAAACATGAATATATTTGTGAAGAATACAAAAAGTCCATGCATTCTTTATATGAAACAAATACATCCCGATTTCAGAAGTCTGTTTCAAGCTGTAACTCTTATCATCAGCCTATCATCATCAAACCCTGTGGTTTCAGGCCCCTTGGCTCTTAGGGGTTTCACTTGAGAAGCACTGGACTAAAACATGGGTCGAACAGAAGAGAGAGACAGGAAATGAGGTTAGAAAAATAACTCATTATCTCCTAGATATCTTTAAAGCATCTTTCAGGACTATATTTGTAGTGGGTTTCATATGCCAAATTGAGAATATTTAGGCAAGGTGATGTCAAGATTGAATCTCTGTTGTAGAACACCGTGGCAACTTGGCAAATCAACTTGAGAGGAGGAAACAGAACAAATCAAGAGACTATTACTACCATCTAGGTGAGAAATGGGGCCTTCCTGAGATATGGCAGAGGCAGTGAGGATGGCTAAGAAGAGATATTTGAGAGATAATTTAGGAAAGGAAAATGACAGGACTTAGTGACACGTTTACTGTTGAGTACTGGGAGTCAGGAGTGATTCTTAGATTTCTAGCTTCGCAAACCCATGAGCAATGGATACTATTACCTAAGGTAGAAAATAGAGGGGGAAAAGTTTCCAAAAGTACCTCAAAGATATGTGAAAGACAATGAGTTGACTTTTGCCTCTGCTAAATTGTGATGCCTGTGGCACAGAAATTATTCATTTAATATCTTCATCTAGCAAATATTAAGCACCATGAACTAAGCTAGATATGTATTTTAAAATGTCCAGTAGGTAGTGGAAAATCAGGTCTGAAAGAAATTTAAAAGATGTATAAGGCTGAAAATACAGAAATGAAAGTCACTGATGTGCTTTGCAGGATGGCAAAAGCTAAGGGGACCAGATATGCCAACAGGAGAGTACAGAGTAAGAAAAGAAGACTCACCCTGAGCCCAAGGAAGAGTAATCTTTCAGTGTCAGGGTGTAGAATAGCCTGGGGAAAGGTTGTCACAATGTCAACATGATAAGTCCTCCTCCTAGTTTTTAAAAATGACTTCCTTAGTAAAATTTATTAGCATTTCACAAAACAAATTCTTCAGAAATTTGGAAGAATATATATGATCTTTCTATACACCGTGTGAAGTCATAGGATCATTTTCTCAAATGTCATGAATCTGTACGCCTCTTCTCAATTAAATATTTTCATTTAAATTGGTTGTAAAAAAATTAGTTTGGGGGCACCTGGGAGGCTCAGTCAGTTAAGCCTCCGACTCTTGATTTGGGCTCAGGTCATCATCTCATGGTTCATGGGATTGAGCCCCACATGGGGGTGTGTGCTGACAGTGTGGAGCCTGCTTGGGATTCCCTGTCTCCTCTCTCTCTGCCCCTCCCACACTCACATATGGATGTCCACTTTCTCTCAAAATAAATAAATAAACATTTTTTTAAAAGAATATTTTTTTAAAGAAATCAATTTGGACTAATTACTGCAGTCAATTGTATTACTTTATTAAATTCTGCCAGCTTACAAATTAGGCAGTTTTAATTATTTTTTAACGGAAAGAGGGAAACAACGTTCAGGGAGAGGAACTTCACTGTGTGAATCCCGTAGGACCCATAACCACAGATAAAATGAACCTTAGAGTTACTAAGGGATTTAATCTTCTCCCCCTGAGACTTCCAGCATGAGTCAAACTATACAAAAACTATTTGGCAAGAGGAAAATGTAACACATCAGAATTCTGGGACACTCACGACACCCGATCCAGCCAGATTTTATCTTTCACATCGGAATCTAGGGCAGATTCCTGGGACGGCTACCCTGCCCCAACCGCCGATGGGTGAAGCCGAGCTGTCCTAAGGGGGTTGGAGCCCTCAATCTTCCTCCCAGCCTTACTCCCTGCTGCTAGAGATCACACCCTAGACGGATTCATCTTTGGGTACTGTTGCACCTGGTGAGGGCAAGGCTGTCCGTCCTGGGGTCAAGCCAAGCCACCACCCTCTTTACAGGAAGCCACATCGCACAACTCCTTCCCGGCCTGTGGAAAACTGAGCTGGCCTTAGTTCAAGATGTGACGTCCACATTACGGCAACCAATCACAAGTCTGCTCTTAAGGAGCGGGCCAGGGAGCGGACACTGTATTGGTGGTGGTGTCTTGTCAATCTCAGCAGAGGCACCGCCTCTTTCTCTTAGCAACGGATGTGTCATAGCAACAGCTTGCCGGGAGCTGCTGTTTGTGGTCTTGGGACTTGCTTTTCTGAGAGGAGAGTCAAACTTCCATCTCCAGCTCCCAAAGGAGCTTTCTCCAGGGTACTGCAAAGAGGCTTTTCCCCCTTCAGCTTAGCAGTATCAGGTAAGGGACTCTGATGGGAAATCAGGCTTTCCTATCTGAATGGGAAAGGAGGCGTGGAAAACAAGTCTTTTACTCACTCTTCCCTGGGCTTTGGAACACTCGCTGGGCCAGTGATGTGCTTGATGCAGTAAAGACTGCAAAAAACTACAAAACGTTCCCTGATTTCAGAGAACTTCCAGCCTAACCAGGAGACAAAAATGGCAGTGAGAGAGCAGTTAACGACACTCTAAGAACGGTGGGGGCGGGTACTAGGGCTGTTCACAGGTAGTATATCACATTGTCTAGCACATTGCAGCGCAATGCTAGGAGCTCAATAAATGATGGCTGGCTGGCTGGCTGGCTGGCTAGATAGATAGATAGATAGATAGATAGATAGATAAAAAGGAAAACAGCATGATTCTGGCACAGAGATGAAAGTAGAAAAGGTTAGCGTGGGCTGACGTAGTTAGAGAAGTGACTTCAGGACTATTACAAATCGGCTAGAGTAGATGAAGAGTAAAGAAGATGAATGGGAGAACATTAACCCTTTGAAAGTAAGGGCCTTGTCAGATTCCTCTTATGACCTCCCGTGCCTAATTGCTGCTCAATAATTTCTCCCTCCTTCTCCATGGTGTGTGTTGCTTGCTGAATGAATTCACAGCAATCTTTCAGGAAGCTCTGAGTTTGAGGCCTTCTGCATTTGTGGAGGCCTGGCATAATTACATAGAATGTGATTAGAAAGTGTCAGGGAGAGGTGCCTGGGTGGCTCAGTCAGTCAACTGACTCTTGATTTCATCTCAGATCATGATCTCAAGGTTGGTGGGTTCAAGCCCAGCTTCCAGCTCCTCGCTGACAGTGCGGAGCCTGTGTGGGAGTCTTTTTCCCTCCCTCTCTCTGCCCCTCCCTGACTTGTACTCTCTGTCTCTCTCAAAATAAGCAAACTAAAAAAAAAGTGTCAGGGAAAACGAGATTCTTTCAGCCTGAGTGAGAAAGCTGGGGAGGCTTCCGAGAGAAGGTCACACTGGAGTTGAGACTTGAAGAATGAGTAGGATTTAAGCAGAGAAATGTATGCATGGTGGGGAGCAGGAGGGGTGAAGAGGGAAGGGGGTCCCCAGAGAGGAAGATGGAAAGGTATGGGGGCTATTTGGAGGACGTGAGTAATCCTGTGAGTAGAAACTGGAAGGAGGATGTGGTGAGGCAGGCTGTGAAGGGGGTTGCAGGTGATGTGTACAAGTTTAGATTTGATCCCGCTTTGCAAAGTCTTATCTGCAGACCACTAGTGCAAGACTACTTTATAGTCATGTTTAAAAGTCAGAGTCCTAGGCTCAGACTGCAGAATCACTGTAGGTCCAGAAAATTTGCTTTTTTAATGAGCTCCATTCCTACACTCCTGGAGGAGAATGCCAGTGTGGACAGTTGGGACCCACATTGTATTCCGCAGTACACAGGGAAGTGACTGGTTATGATCCGTGTTTTAGAAAGAGAGCTCTGAAGGCCTGCCCTGAGAATAACTGTTCTGGCTGAAACAGAGGCATTGAAGCAAGTGAAATGTTCCTAATCTGTGGGAGGAGGGGAATCCGTGGATTAAAAATAAATTACCTATTTACTAACCACTTATTGAAAAGTATGCGGTTGGTAACAAACCACAGCAGTATTGGCACGACATGTGACTTTGTCACCAAAAGAAATTATGGCTCTTTTCATATTGTATTATGGATGTTACAGATGTATTACTTATGCTCATCCCTTCTTCAAAGTCAAGGTAGTAATTAGAACCACTGCTAGATCTTATTATTTAATGTGTTAATGAAGAAGCACATGAGTTATTATATCATAATTTTTAAAATAGTTTGATAACTGTCTCCCTTGTAATCTCATGTTTTTGTTTGAAGCATAGGCATCCCCAAGCTGCCAAAGGGGTTGATGGCATAAATTAGTTAGGAACTACTGGTATGAGAGGACACGTGGAAGGCCTGAACCAGGGGAGGCTGTGGCGAGGAGGGCATAGAATTCAGGAGAAATTTCAAAGGCAGAAGTGATGGGAGAGCGTCTACTTAAATAAGTAAATATCCAGTCTTGGAAAGAGGTAGAAGTAAGCTGGAAGGACAGAACAAGAGTAGTAGACCAATGGGAAAGACTATAGGAACAGTTACGTCTGGAGGGTGGAAGTTGTGAACTTGTCAGAAGATGGTGATGAGCCTAGGAGAACCTTTAAGCTAAGTCAGGGTCTTCGTGGAGACTGACCAAGAAGCAGCAGTTCTTGGAGACATTTACCAGCCTCCCAAGATGTTAGTCTTGGATCTCATTCTAAATCCCTTTAAAAAGGGGAGCAGGGGGAGGCATATGATGAGCTTACAAATAGTTTGGGAAGAGAAAAGAGGACGATGACCACCCAGATAAGGTCAGCTAATTGCTAATTGAAGTACACCTAGGGAAGTAATACTTTCTAAGGTGTGAGAAGGTGCCAGTGCTACAGGTCTTCTCAGAATTAAAGATCTCACAGCTGGGAGCAAGCCACACATACATACAGGTGACAAAAGAGAACGTGTAAACAGGTGTATGTGTCTCAGCAGAACAGAAAGAAGAAAGGAAGCTTAATAACTGTTCAAATCGCTGCGTTATATCATTTGTAATTTGCCACTTATCTCTTCATCTGCGGTAGTTATCTTCCTGAATAGAAGCATCATAAAAAGATACAGTCATGAACAAGTCTTGAAAGTTAGTTGGAACCATGTCCTAGACCGCTCCAAATGCAAGGCTCCTCCGAGTCAGTAAAGCACCATCACAGGTTTTCAGCTATTACCCAGGGGACTTACCCAGTACTTGCTTGCCACTCCCTAATGCCTTTGCTGTTAACCTGGAAGGTAGGAAGTGTGTCCTTGGGGCACTTGGCTGGCTGCCTCAGTCTCTAGAGCATGCGACTCTTGATCTTGGGGTTGTGAGTTTGAGCCCCATGTTGGGTGTGGAGATTACTTAAAAGTGAAATCTTAAAAAAAAAAAAAAAGGAAAAGAAGCAAAATGATATTCTGGAATGGGTGGATTAATTTACAAAGCATATAAGCAGTTTTAGCATCAAAAATATTTAAATGGAACAATTAAATATTTATAAGTATTATAGTTTACAAGTTCTGTTTTGAAATTCTGTCAGCTATAGTGGCTTTGAAACCAAATGTGATACAGGCTACTGGAGTAGGTGAATCTTTTATTTTAGGAATAGATGAAGGATCTCTTCTGCATCTCTCAACAAGAATTAAATGTGGTGAGCATTTCAGAGTCACCTTAACAAAGTAATATCTGTATTGAAAAATTCTTATGACCTTTTAGTAGTCAATTTAATGTGAAAAGCTGGAAAATATAATATAGCATATTCACTCCATGAAATATGCAATTTTATAAAAAGTTCTTAGTAAGACCTGCTGTAATTTTAAAGTAACATCTTTTTTGGGGGGCGCCTGCGTGGCTCAGTTGGTTAAACGCTGGCTTCAGCTCAGGTCATGATCTCATGGTTTACCAGTTCAAGCCCTATGTTGGGCTCTGTGCTGACAGCTCAGAGCCTGGAGCCTGCTTCAGATTCTGTGTTTCCCTCTCTCTCTGCCTCTCCCCCACTCCTGCTGTCTCTCTCACTCTCAAAAATAAATAAACATTAAAAAAATAAAGTAACATCTTTTTTTAATTTGCCAGATATTCTTTTAATGAGAACTAGAAAAGACCACATTTTTTGCAAACTGCCTTTTTTTAAACAAATGATTTGCTTTTGATTACAAATACTGTGTGAGATAATGCCTTCTTTTGCAAAACCAATAAATACAGGAAAAAATTTTAAGCATGTGATTTGCCCAAGATATTTGGAAGGGAAAAAAAGCCTGATTTTTTTTTCCAGTATGAAAAAAAAATCAGTATACCCTAACCTTTCAAGGAATAAGTTCAAAGATATGACTCGACTGGAGACAAAGAAAGAGAGAGAGAAGAGACAGAGACCATCTTATAACTGCTTTAAATACCTTCTGATAATTATTCTGATGTTACCTTTCCTTTCTGGAATTCGTATCTTCAAAAAAGAGTTGAATTTAAAATATTTCTAATGAGGGGCGTCTGGGTGGCTCGGTCGCTTAGGCGTCCAACTTCAGCTCAGGTCATGGTCTCACGGTCCGTGAGTTCGAGCCCCGCGTCGGGCTCTGTGCTGACCGCTCAGAGCCTGGAGCCTGTTTCAGATTCTGTGTCTCCCTCTCTCTCTGGCCCTCCCCTGTTCATGCTCTGTCTCTCTCTGTCTCAAAAATAAGTAAATGTTAAAAAAATTTTTAAATAAATATTTCTAATGAACTGATTAATGGGGGAAAAGAAAATGCATACTGAACACATATGTAGAAACTTTACCATAAGCAATTATGCATATCAAAGACACTAACTTTAAAAAGATACAAAAAAGGTGAGAAAAACCTGAATTACAGAAAAGAAAATCAAATATAATGAAAAACTAGAATAAAAATTAGCAAATACACGCACAAAATATATACACATACAGCAGCACTCTGTGTTGACTCACAAAGGGAAAAGCAGTGGTCCAAGAGCGCTCAACATGGCTTGTCAGATAAAGAAACACACACAAGCTCAGGTGCCCACACACAAAACAAAAACCCGGTACAACAGTACACTCAATCTATAACACAAATTCAGAATTATTTTACAGTGCTTCCTTTCTTAATACAAAGGTACCCATCTTGAGTGTGTATGTGTGTGTGTGTGTGTGTGTGTGTGTGTGTGTATAATGTATGTATACACACATACTTTTTCAGTGGTTTACTGTAGACTTATTTTTAATTAGTGTTATTACATGCAACTGTTTCCTGTATTTAACAGCCTTTTTATTTACCTTCACGTGTCTAGCTTCCACCTATCAAAAGTTTCAGGTTGGCAGGCAGACGGGTGCCTTATTCTCTGTAAAACTGAATGCAGTGGTTTTAAACACTTGGACAGAACAAGTTTGGTTGCCATTTCAACACATGGAAATAGTTACATTGATGCCTAAGTTGCCATTTTCTGCAGAAAGCTGTGCAATGCTGGTGTCAAAAGACTAGGCGGTCGCTATTCATAATGGCTGTTGCAATTCCCTCAGGAATAGATCACCGGGCCGCTTCCCAAGTCAATCGCCGCCTAGGACCGTTTAGCTCAAGTCGATAAGCAAAAATTTCAGCTTACTTGCGTGTTCCTATCAGCTATACAAGTGCAAAGAACAGCTGGTGGCCGTCGGACTTTTCCTTTTTCTCCAGGACTAACATGAAGTGAAAGCCAAAACAGGACTGCATCATCACCCCGTCAACAGCACCAGTGTAGCAAGGAAAACTATATTCTTTCCCTGTAGGGCTGTAATGGACTTTGCCAATGCATCATATAGGGGCTTGACAGCATCCAAAGAGCCTTGCCATTTGCAGGAAGCACCAGGGCACGGACACGAATAAGGCCTAAACTCACGGAGCTCTTCATGGTCTGCTTTCTGTGTGTGTGGCAGAGGTATCGCTCCTCCAGGAGAGGCATATTTACAGGGGGAAAGCGCGGGAACTGGCCATTTCCTCCAGGGCCAAGTTGCGAGGGGATCCCAACGGCCCCGGCAGGTTGGACAACATGCGAGCTTTTGGGCAACAGTTGCTACAAACGAGATGGCCACTCTGACAGTGAAGAATGGGTGGTAGCGCGTAGCCGCAGCAGACAGGACACTCAAAAAGACCCGCCCGGTCATTCTTGGATGCAGTTGTGCCAGTCAGGGCAGGCACCCTCTGGGACGGCGCACACTTGGAGGTTCCAGCAGGGAATGCTGGTGCAGCCTGGCGGCTCATTTCCGTGGGCGGAGAACCTCGGCCCGGTCCCGGCTCAAACGCGCTCCGTGGCCACCGCGAACCACCACCGCCTCTTCCGCGTGTGGGCACCAACAGGACACCCAGACGGGACACCCTGGGCCGCTGCAGCTCGAGAGCGCGCCCCGCAACGGCTGCCCCGGCTCCCCCTGGCGGCGAGCCGCCGTCCTGTCTCGCGTCCTTACAGTAACGTCTTTTATTTGGGATTTGTTTTTTAAAAGAAAATCTGCATAAGAAATTAACGTCGAATAAATAAGTGTCTCTTTTGAAGTGACGTAGAGTACTTCATACATTTCATCTAGAGATCTTCAGTTAAAACGGATTTGTTTTCTTGACACAATATTGGTAGGGTTTCTATTATTTCAAGTGACTAAAATAAACTATGAAATTTTGCCTGAGACGCAAATACAATGTAAAGTAGCTACTCCCAAAGTAAATAATTTTCTTTTCAGTTTAGACTGTATTCAACAGGCTGGCCTCAGCTAATGAATTTTTGCATCTATGGTGCAGTTTAGATACTGTGCTTTTAATTAAGAATAATTAGGACCTAGGGGCGCCTGGGTGGCGCAGTCGGTTAGGCGTCCGACTTCAGCCAGGTCGCGATCTTGCGGTCCGGGAGTTCGAGCCCCGCGTCAGGCTCTGGGCTGATGGCTCGGAGCCTGGAGCCTGTTTCCGATTCTGTGTCTCCCTCTCTCTCTGCCCCTCCCCCGTTCATGCTCTGTCTCTCTCTGTCCCAAAAATAAATAAACGTTGAAAAAAAAAATTAAAAAAAAAAAAAAAGAATAATTAGGACCTAAAAGCCTATAGAACAACCTGGTCTTCTTTTTTCCTTGGTCACTAGACGATATGTTAGACACAGTAGTTAATATTTGTGAAAATAGTAAATGAGCTATTCTGGTAAGGAAGCACACACATTTACTGTTTAACCCAGTTTTGTAACCTAATGTACTGCTGGGAAATTGACTTTGTTTTCCCCTGCATATTGGAAACTGAACCAGATTACCCACAGTTCGCTTAATAGCAGCCTTTGAAAAAAGTGGGCACATGTGATTACTTAGACTATTTATTGGGATGATTGTGTTAGATTGATACCTATATATTCAAGCTTAATGCCAACGTGGCATCTCCTAATCCCTGGAAACAGTGAATATTTTAACATACTTAGCAAACAGGAATTAAGGTTGCAGATGAAATTAAAACTGCTAATTAGCTGACCACAAAATAAAGTATCTTATGTTAACTCGATGGACACAGTGTAATCACAAGGGTCCTTAAAAAAGTAGAAGGGGGGGGGGCACCTGGGTGGCTCAGGTTAAGCATCTGACTCTTGGTTTCAGCTCAAGTGATTATCTCACTGTTCATGAGTTCGAGCATAGCATTGGGCTCCACACTGATAGCACGGAGCCTGTTTGGGATTCTCTCTCTCCCTTTCTCTTTGCCCTTCCCCTGCTCGCTCTCTCTGTGTCTCTCTCTCTCTCCCTCAAAATATATAAATAAACTTTTTTTTTTAAAGTGGAAGTGGGAGGGGCACCTGGGTGGCTCAGTCAGTTAAACGTCTGATTTCAGCTCAGGTCATGGTCTCACGGTCCGTGAGTTCGAGCCCCGCGTCGGGCTCTGTGCTGACCGCTCAGAGCCTGGAGCCTGTTTCAGATTCTGTGTCTCCCTCTCTCTCTGCCCTTCCCCCACTCATGCTCTGTCTCTGTCTCTCCAAAATAAATAAACACTAAAAAAATAAATAAAAAGTGGAAGTGGGAGAAGAAAAGGTCAGAGTAGGCTATGTGAAAGAGATCTAACCCACCGTTGCTGGCTTTGAAGATGGAGGAAGAGGGCCCACAAGCCAAGAAATACCAATGGCCTCTTGAGTCAGAAAAGGCAAGGAAACAGATTCTCCCATAAGATGCTAGAATGAATGGAACACAGTCTTGTGACACCTTGATTTTAGCCCAGTGAGAGCCATGTCAGACTTCTGAGCTACAGAACTGTTAGGTAATGAGTTTTGTGTTAAGACACTAAGTTTCTGATAATTTGTTAGAGCAGCAATAGAAAACTAAAACAGCATGCATACAGGTGATTCCACAGATCTCAGGCAAAAGCCTTTTGTCCAGACTGGAAATCCATATGCTAAGAGGGCAGAAGGAAAGAGGGCACCAAGGAATCATTAGTCCAGCATTTTTTTAGAATGTCCGTTGTGCCAGTTATGGAGTTCGCAGTCTACAGACTAACTTCACATGCCTTAAATTGAGTTTTTGACTTTCCCTTTCAAATCTACTCCTCCCTGGGATCCCCATCTCAATAAACAGCAGTCCCATGCTTTCAATCCTTTGGGTCAAACTTGTAGCAGACATCCTTGGTCCTGTTTATTCTCTTAGACTCTATATCCAAGTCGTCAGCAAATCCCATTGGCTCTACTTACAAAATATGTGCGGAGCCCAATCACTTTCCATTCCACACTCACCTCCCTGATCTAAGCTGCCATCACTTCTCCCCTGGATTGCTGACTGTTCCTTAATTGGAATCCCTGCTTCAACTCTTTCTTCGCTGCAGTCTTCACAACACAGCAGCCATAGGGCTGTTAAAATGTGACTCAGATCAGGTAAAGAAACTCAGCTCAAAACCATCCAATAGCTCCCCGCACCCCCCCCCCCCATTCAGAGTAAAAGCAAAGTCTTTACACATGACCCAGACCCTTTGTGGCATGTTACATACTTGTCCACAACTATTTTGGCGCCAATTCTTACCTCCCTCCCCTGCACAAGGATCATGTGTGCATTCCTCCCCATTATCGGGATTAGCTGTGTGACTTGCTTGGACCAGTGGAATATAAGCAGAGAGGACAGTGTGCCAGTGCCACAGGGAAGATTCGGGAGGCATTACACAGCTCGGGGAGCTCTCTCGCCTTCTACTCTGCCATGAAAGTAGAGGCTGTCACACAGGGGCCGCTCCTCCAGCCCGAGTCCCAGAATAAGACTTGAAGCAGCAGCTGACCCACAGTCACAACACAGAGCCAAAGAAGAAATTTGTGGCTGCTTGTTACTGAGACTTATGGCCATCGCAAAGCTGACTACTGTGTACCTACCTCATCACCTCTCTGACCAACTTCATCTCCTGGTCTTCCCTTACTCACTCCGTTCCAGCCATTATGGCCTTCCTGCTGTTTTCTAAACGTGCCAAGCATATTCCTGCCCCAGAACATTTGCACTTACTATTTCCTCTGCCTGGAAACACCCTTTGTCCCCAGATATCTGCATTTCTGGCTTACCCCACCCCCCCTTTTCTTAGGTCTTCGCTCCCATGTCACTTCAGTGATGTCTTCCCTGATAGTCCAATATAAAATTGCAACTTCCCTACTCCTACAATTCCTCTCCCCTTACTACTTGACTTCTCTCTGTAACAGTTATGACCGTCTAAAATACTGATGATTTTGCTCGTTTGTTTGCTCTCTTTCCTCTAGAATGTAAGCTCTATCAGAGAAAGGGTTTTGCCTATTTTGTTCACTGCTGTATTCCTAACACCTAGGACAGCATCTGGTGCATCTAAATTGCTCGATAAATATTTGTGGAATGAATAGTGGTGGTGGTGGTGATGGTATGTGTGTTGTCTATGTGCTTAGGGTGAGTCCAGCTGGTATCTGGAGAGTTTTGAGTATCTTATTTTTAAAGTTTACTTATTTCGTTTTGAGAGAGACAGAGAAAGTGAGAGACCTTGAACCCGGGGGTGGGGGATGGGGGGCAGGCAGAGAGAGGGGTTGAGAGAGAGAATCCCCGACAGTGCAAAGCCCAAATACAGGGCTCGAACTCACAAAACTGTGAGAGCATGACCTGAGCAGAAATCAACAATCAGATGCTTAACCAACTGAGCCACCCAGGCGTGCTTGAGTATTCTAAGTCAAATGGGGCTGGAATAAAATATGGAGAGGGGTACACTGATAAAGAATTTTCTGAATAAAGTACTAGGTCCAAGATTTGAAATTATAGTGAGGCTGAGAAGTGGGATTGAGGATACCTGACAGTCTAAAAAGCTGGATCGGAACCATTCATTGCAGGGGGTTTAAAAAGTAGGAATTCCCAAGTTGTCAGAATCATAAAATGCTGATTAAATCATAACATCACACCTTTCTAGGTAAGGACAATGATTTTAAAGAATTTCATTTGTGATGAAACACAGCAAACAGTTACCACTGAAACCCAAGGGATAGTCTTGTGCAAAGATGAAAATTGGGGGCATTGGGACCACACTGGGGGTGCTCTCACCCTGACTCTACCGCTCACGCTCTGTGTATCCCTTCAGGCAAGTTTCCCAGCCTCTGTTGTCATCTTATAAAATGAGGATGAAGAGAACAGTTTTCATAAAATGCTTACCTAAAAGGGTGATTCAAATTAAATAAATAATACACGTGAAGTACTTAGAACTGTGCCTGGCACATAGTAAGCACTCAACAAACGTGAGCTATCACTATTACCTTTTGAAAAAATACATGTGAAGGGTCTGAAGTGGAAAAATGTATATCACAAACACAAACCCACACTTTGGACCAGATTTAGTTATCAAGGAACTAGAAAGAAAATGAAACTCAGGATATTCTGACTGGGGTTTATGAAATAATTTTCAGTCTGTGTTTGTTTATAAAATAAGGCAAGCCAGTCTGATTGACATGACTGAGTCAAGGTCAATGCAATTTTATTTCATTACATGTTCACAATTGCCTTATGAGGTAGGTTTTATTGTCATCATCCCCATTAAACCTGAATAAACTAAGGGATGCCTGGTTGGCTCAGTTGCTTAAGCGTCTGACTCTTGATCTCAGCTAAGGTCGTGATCTCGCAGTTCATGGGTTTGAGCCCTCCATCAGGCTCTGCACTGACCAGGAGGAGCCTGCTTGGGATTCTTTCTCCTTCCCTGTCTCTCTGCCCCTCCCCTGATCAAGTTCGCATGTGCACGTACTCTCTCAAAATAAATAAACTTGAAAAAAACAAACATGAATAAACTGAGACTCAGATGGTATTTAGTTTGCCAAGGATCACACAGCTGCTAAAAGGCAAAGTCTATTTTTCAACCTTGCTGCTTAGGCTCCTGAAATTGTACTCCTAACCATCTAACAAGATGAGACAGGGGTGACCATTGAGATGACAAGGATTTGATGTGACAGCAAATGACCTCAGCCAAAACTGATGATCAGTTCCACAGAGAACCTTTGGAGGCACTCTCTGACAGCACAAAGAAGGACACAGTGGGTAGAGGTCCACATGCTAGGATAAAAGTACTGCTTAAATGATACAAATTTTAAAAATTATGAACATGTATGTATGTTGTGGGCCCGTGGACTTTGAGCCTGCCTTCGTTGCTGAGGCACCTGGTGGGGAGCTGGGCAGAGGGCAGCAGACACTAACTCCCTGGAACGGGAACAGCAGCGAGAGGCGGGGGGCCAGTATCCCCCATCATGCTTCCATGGCAGGGCCTATGGCTGAAGCCTTGAAGGGCTGGCAGGTCACTTCCATTTGCTTCAGCTGAATGGCTCCCTTGGAATGGCAAGACCTTACCAGTAAGATTGTTGTTGCGATAAACCTTTGGTCACAGAACACCCATCCTATGAAGATACACTTTGATTTAGTTAAAGGTAAAGCTTAGAAAACATATTCTTCTCATGTTTTACTAAATGGTAATGCTGACTATTTGAAACTGTAAAACAATTTACTAATGACATTATCTCTTTATACAGCCTAAGTCAGAACCATGGCTCCAAAATCTCAAAAACAAAAGAGTGCTGGTGGCCACAAAAACACAAAACGGAGCAAAACCAAACAGATATTACCTGGTAGGATTGTTTTTTTCATTAATGGGATTTTTTATGGATTTAGAATCTGTATATATATTAGCAGCCAAAATGATTGTGGTTTTCTGTATCAAATAAGGAAATATGTTCGCTGTCATAAAGTCAAACACATATGGAATTTAGAGTATAGACATTTATTCTTTTAATTCATTTCATTGCAACATCCATTATATGCCATAGCATTTCATGAAGACATAATTCTGTGAAAAAAGATAATTATTCAAATTCTATCTAAGCATTTATAAAATAGTTTAAAACTTCACTGTGTACTTGTGTTTATGTTTTGTGCTTTGAGGCTTGGTAAAAGATTGTGATAAATTAAGATGCTTCTGTGTCAAAAATGTAAATTTGACATCATTTCATTATATTCTAGACAGAGAAGAAGTGGAACCTGTTACTATGGAGAGCATGGGTAAGTGGAAGTATAATTTAGAATTTATGCTCCTAGTTTTATGATATTTTAAAATGCAATAAGCAAACAAAAATACAAATCGATGTGTTGAAGATACACGTGGGCTAAAATTATGTCATTTAGAATCTAAAATTAAAAATGTTACAGAAAGAATAAACAGTAAGAGTGGAAGAGAGAATTTCAAACAGAAATAGACTTGAGCCTAGCAGTCCCTTACAAATCGAACATGGTGTGGTTACTAAAGAGACTCTAAAGTGTTGTGAGTCTGCAAGCTATTGCTTTTATTAGAATAATATTTTTTAAGACTCTGGCTCATGGGCAATATTTATCTGTACTTCATGGTAAGATTCCACTATTTCAAGTAAAGAGGCTGGTTTTTAAGCAAATAAACTAGAACTTAGCCAACCAAATTAATGCTGTCCCTTCTTTCAGAGGCTAAATAATCTTATTCCAGTAGGACCTTTTGTATTGGTTGTTGTTGTTGAAACTTTCCTCTTAGTTTTGACTTGGGTGATGCACTTCATGTTTAGAAACAGAGAGGAAACAGTGAGGGTTAGGGAGAAGGAAGATCTAAAATCTTGAAGGCTGTTCTGAGGGTTCTTTTGGCCAAGTAGGGTAGGAGCTATTGGTGGTATTTAAGCAGAGGCGTGATGGGATCTGACTTGTTTTTTTTTTTTTTTTCTAATTCATTTAAAAAAATTTTTTTAATGTTTACTTCTTTCTGAGAGACAGAGTGCAAGCTGGGGGAGGAGCAGAGAAAGAGACACACACAGAATCTGAAGCAGGCTCCAGGCTCTGAGCTGTCAGCACAGAGACTGATGTGGGGCTCGAACTCACAAACTGTGAGATCATGACCTGAGCCGAAGTCGGACACCCAACCGACTGAGCCACCCAGGCGCCCCTAACCTGACTTGTTTTTAAAGTGTCACCCTGGCTACTCAGCTGAGAACGTCAGGGACAGAAGCAGAGGGCAGTCAAGAAGCTTTTGCAGCAATCTAGGAAAGAGATGGTGGAGACCTGAGCCAGGTTGGTAGAGGGGGGGAGGTGGGGAGATGGTGAGAGGATGTCAGCTGACAGTAAATGGCACTGGAACAGGGCACACTGCCCAATAAATGACTTACTGAATTAATGAATGTACCACCCAGACACTTGGAAGTCATCTTTGACGCCTTTCTCCCCCTTAACACTTTCCCATCTAAACATTCTCCTTCTGTCAATTCCTCCTCTAAAGTAAATCCCATCCGCTTCAAATTATCTCCACCTCTGCAACCTTAGTCCAGACCCCCACATCTCTCACTCCAATTGTTTCCCTAGCCCCTAACTGCTATTACTGCCTCCACTCAGCCTCCTTCAATCCATTCTGCACACCACGTGGCCAGGTCTCTTTCCTGCTTAAACTCTCCCATGGCTTTACTCTATCATTATAGGGGTCCTGGCTCCACCTTCCTCTCTGACCATCACTCCATCCTCTCCCCACTCCCAACCACCACACCTGCCTGCCTACAGCCCACCAGCCTTGCTTAGCACAGAGCATACCAAAATTATTCCTGCCTCAGGCCCTTTGTTCTTGCTGCTCCTGATACCTGGATAGATCTTTTGCCAGATCTTTATGCAACTCTCTCCTTTTCATCATTCAGATCTAGACTCCAATCCCACTCCTGCCAGAGGCCTTTCTTGTCCTCTCCTTCACTTAGCACCATGTTATTGCCTTCTTAGCACTTATCCTAAGGCTGAAATTAAAGTACAGCTGAGTCTTGTTTTTCTTGGAAGTTCTGCACAGTTGCTGCGAATACTGAATTAGCAAATACTGAGCTAGTGCTCCTAGTGTAAATACAGAGAGGTTCCTGTCAACTTTTGGTCACAACATTTTCATTAGCCAATCAATACATAACCTTGTTTTATGTGTGTTTCTGTTTAAAGACACCTTATTAAATATATATTGTTGATTCATTAACATGGGACTCACAGTCAACAGCACTACAGCCCGTGCCTGAGCAATGCTTATCTAATATACGTATTTTCTCCACAACACATATCTCAGCCTTCTTGCATTTAGGAATGCTGAACAGCACTTTACCACTACGCTTGGGAGATATTTTAACTGGCAAAAATTGCCAATTAAAAAGGCACAAAAATGGGAAGAATGTGGCACTAAATAGACAGCGGGAAGGACATCTGTTTACTGTTTGACAGCTGACACAAGATGGCAGAGCATCACCGTGTTTGACCCCGGCTGGGACCGCGCACATAAGGCAACTCAAAGTTTTTGCCACTATAAGCATGGCCGCTAATGATGGCAAAAAGCACTGCGACTGTTGATGTCGGGGTTACAAATAAGTTTTAGCAAGTGAATCTGCAAATATAAAATCTGTGAATAATGAAGATGGGCTGTATTTATTTGTTTATGCATTTATAACCTATTTTCACACACACCTGGCTGGCCCTGGGGTATTCTCTCTTTCTCTCTCTCTCTCTCTCTCTCTCTCTCTCTCTCTCTCTCTTTCACACACACACACACACACACACACACACACACACACGAACACAAGTACTCCAGGAGAACAGAAACGCTCTTGCTCAGCAGATCTTGACACATAATAACCATTCGACAAATATTTGCTGATTTGTTGAATAAATAAGTGGCTTGCTCTATTCTTCTCATCTAAATAGGCCACCACCACTCCCATTCTCTTCATTCTAAGTTCTACTTTCACCCTGTTTTCTCCTAAATAGCACTTGTCACAATCTGTACTTAAGTATTTCTGAGTATATCTGCCTAATTTCTGTCTCTTCCTCTAGATAGTCCAACCCTACTACCAACACCGTGCTTTTCACATAGTAGTTGCCCAGTAAATATTTCTTGACTACATGAATTAACTGGTAAGAAAGTCCACAAACATGAGAATGGGGTATGACGGGGTTTCAGCAGAAAGTAAATGGACTAAAAAATAGATATTTAAGGAGAAAAAATGGATTTATTTAAGGAGAAAAAAAAAACCACCTCAGTACACAGCAGTGAGACCTGAGGATAGGTTTTGATTTACCTTATACTAGAACATCTCTCTTCTTCCCCCAGATCTTCCTCAGGGAAACATAAGGATCCCTCTGAATTCCTTGCTATGGGGTCCTGACATTGTCAACTGTCACTCAGGGCTTGTGGCTCATGCCTCAGGGAATTAGGATTCCCTTTCCTTCTAAGAACCAAGGATCAACAGACAGACTAAAAAACTGTTGCCTAAGGGTCTACAGGGCAATGTCTAGAGGTTCCTGGAGAATAAATGTAGTTTTTACATGGAGCTAACATTTACAGAACAACAGCTCTGTGCCAGGCACACCCCTCTCATCCGTTTATCTCTGTGAAGTAGGCATTGTTTATGGCCATTACAGAGACAGAGATGCTGTGATTCCCAGAAGTTAAATAATTTACCCCAAATTATAAGTCATGATTTTTAATACAGGTTAGAGTATCAGTGGTGTATTAATTGTCTATAGCTGCTATAATAAACTACCACAAATGTATTGACTTAAAACACTGAATATTTAAATGGCTTATTATCTTACAGTTTTGGAAACCAGGAGTCTGACATTACTGTCACTGGGTTAAAGGAAACGTATTAACAGGATTGGTTCCTTCTGGAGGCTTTGAGGGGAGGATCCACTTCCTTGCCTTTTTCAGCTAAAAGCCCCCTGCATTCATCGACTGTTGCCACTTTCCACTATTTTCAAAACCAGCAGGATAGCATTTCCTAATCTTTCTATCTCTTTGACCTCTGCCTCTTTGTCACATCTCCTTCCTTGACTTTGGTCCCCCTGCCTTCTTCTTATAAGGACCCTTGTGGTTACCTTGGGTCCCTCTCAGGGGCCCAGTGGTCTCCTCATCTCAAGTTCCTTAACTTAATCACATCTGGAAGTCCCTTTTGTCATATAAGGTAACATATTCACAAGTTTCGGGGATTAGGACATGGACATCTTTAGGGGGTGGGGCAGGGGGGCGGCTCTATTCTGTTTACCACTAGTGATTAATAGTACAGGTTTTGGAATCAGACCTGTCTCAATTCATAATTCTTCCACTTAATAACTGGGTGGTCACAAGTGACTTCCCCTCTCTGAGTCTCTGCTTTCTCATCTGAAAAACAAGGTAGCAATACCTTGGAGATGGTTACAGAACTTAAATTAGGTGGTACCTACACACTTCCTTTTATGGGGATGTTGCAAAGAAGGTTCATGTTAACTGTTGCTGCTATTTTTAAAAGATGCCATAAAGATAAAGAAATAGATTGATGAATGAGAGTGAAGACTCCCAAAGTAGGCTGACATATATACGGTCAACAGATTTTCAAAAAAAAAGTGCAAAGGCAATTCAGTGGAGAAAGGATAGTCTTTTCAACAAATGATGCTGGAACACCTATATATCTACACTTAAAAAAAAAAGATCTTTAATCTGTACCTCATACCATATACAAAAATTAACCCAAAATGGATCATAGACCTTACTATAAAACCAGGTATTATAAAACTTCTAGAAGAAAATATAGGAGAAAATCTTTGTGACCTCAGATTAGGCAAAGATATCCTAGATACAACATCCAAAGCCATAAATCTTAAGAAATCTTTGCCTAGTTGATCTTTTCTTTTATGGCACACCAGTCAGAAATGTAAAGGAATGAACCATTTCTAAATGCACCAACATGAATGAAACTCAAAATAATTATGCTGAATAAAAGAAGATAAACAAAATTACACACTATGTAGGGATGCCTGGGTAGCTCAGTCAGTTAAGCATCCAACTCTTTTTTTTTTTTAATGTTTATTTTTGAGAGAGACACACACACACAGACAGAGTGTGAGCAGGGGAGGGGCAGAGAGAGAGGGAGACACGGACTCTGAAACAGGCTCCAGGCTCCAAGCCGTCAGCACAGAGCCCGATGTGGGGCTGGAACCCACAAACCACGAGATCATGACCTGAGCCTAAGTCAGACACTTAACCATCTGAACCACCCAGGCACCCCACGTCCAACTCTTGGTTTCAGCTCAGCTCATGATCCCAGGGTAGTGGGATCAAGCTCCACATGGGGCTCCATGCTCAGTGTGGAGCCTGCTTAAGATTCTCTTGCTCTTCTCTCTCTCTCTCCCTCTGCCCCTCTTCCCTACTTGTGCTCTGTATAAAACAAAACAAAACAATACATACTGTGTAATTATATTTATAATATTCCATAAAAAGCAAACTCAGCTATAGTAATAGAAAACAAATCAGTGGTTGCCTAGGGGTAAGGGGGAGGGATACAGAGGGAGGGACAGGAAGAAACTTTTAGGGATTATGGGCATATTTAGCTCGATTGTGGTGGTAGTTTCATGGGTATATGCATATATTTATCAAATTGTAGACTTTAAACATACACAGTTTATTGTATTGTATAAAACTGCTTTTTATTTTTTATTTTTTTTTTTTAATTTTTTTCAACGTTTATTTATTTTTGGGACAGAGAGAGACAGAGCATGAACGGGGGAGGGGCAGAGAGAGAGGGAGACACAGAATCGGAAACAGGCTCCAGGCTCTGAGCCATCAGCCCAGAGCCTGACGCAGGGCTCGCACTCACGGACCGCGAGATCGTGACCTGGCTGAAGTCGGACGCTTAACCGACTGCGCCACCCAGGCGCCCCTAAAACTGCTTTTTAAAAAGTGAACAGCAACCAAAATGTAAAAAAACCAATACATGGTAGTTATTTAAATTACCTGTGTTTCAATATGTAGGGCAATTGATGTATCAGCTACGGTCTGTGTTGTTAGGGCTCTTCCCTGTACACACAGTAAGACTCTGAGGAGTGAGTTACATAGAGCTGAAGTCTGTCTTTGGCTCCTGCTCTATCAGGCTTCTAGGGAAATAAATGCTGCTCACTGCATCCTATGGAATATAATCTCTGTTACCTCCCTGACCGTGTGGAGGAAGGAGCAGGACCCTCTCCAGTGCTCTGTGTTCACACATAATAGAGAAAGTATAGCATCGTACTAAGAGTGCAGGGACCTTACTTTGGATCCTAGCTTCCCCCATTTCCAACTCTCAGGGAGATAAAAATGGCAGTTTGATCCTAATTTGTGAACAACTTGTATTCCAAATGTTTATTGTACCAACTGATTGCTATTTGGAATATATTTCCACATATCATCAATGTTATGCACACAGTCATTAAAACCCTCCTAAATTACCTGGATAATTGTATCATAGAGCCACTAGGATGGGGGGTAAGTATTTCTTTTGGGCAGGGCGATAAATATTTCTATGGGAAAGTAAGCCCCAAACTCCATTTTAGAGGCCACATGCATTTCTCCCCTTGTTGGCACATCTGTTGAGCAGTAGGAGAAAAGATGTCAGGACATCCAAGTGTGTAGGATCTGGAGAAGAAGGGAGTGGGCTCTGGGACCCTGGGAAGGTGGGGTTGGGGGAAGGAGTTTTGGGGGTAGATGCAGAGCTGAGACTGGGACTGTGGAAGCTGATGGTGATAAGAAGGATAAGACAATGAGAAGACGGATTGAGAGAGGGGAAAAAGAGCAAACTCTTAACAGACGTTCTCACTTGAGAGGTAGTAATTCCAGGTAATTGTTAGTTTCTTCTTTTCATTTATTTATTTATTTTACATTTTCTGTAATGGATATACTTACTTAAAAAAAAAAAAAAGAACAATGAGGGGTACCTGGGTGGCTCAGTCAGTTGAGCATCCAACTCTTGATTTAAGCTCAGGTCATGATCTCGAATTTTGTGGGATCAAGTCCCACGTCAGGCTCTGCACTGTCAGATTTTCTCTCTCCCTTTCTCTCTGCCCCTCTGCCCCCTGTCAGAATAAATAAATAAACATTTACAAAAAGCCTTTCAAAATTTTGGCCAAGACAATTATTTAAAGCAAACAATTGCATGTTGCCTCTTAATATCTTAAGTGGTAATATTTAATGTCCCAAGTCTACTTTTCCTTCCCCAGGTCATCCAGAAATTTATCCTTTAGTGTTAACTACCCAGACCCAGGAAATATTTAACTGCCGAATAGATGAAGATGTCACAGATGAAAAACCTTATAAACTTATCAAAAAAGAAGATATTTTAGCAGACTTTAAAAACAGAGCTGCAGTGTCTGATTTCTACCCAGTCAAAAAAGTTATCCAGGTAAGTACAACATCTCTCTTTATTTTTCAGTCCCACCCAAGAGGCTTCTGATACATAATAATAAAAGTTAGAGAGCCTGTTGAGTTCAAATCTGGTATTCCCCACCTCCATTACTTTGAGCAAATGCTAGGTTGTCCATACCTCCTTTGGGATCCTGCTCAATGATCTGTGAAAAGCAAACACCTATCAGTGACTGATTATTACTTTACACCCAGAAAAATTCATCCTTCCCAATTTCAACTAGAATAGGAATCTACCCTTATTTTCCCATACAGATTTAATTTTTTTTTTTAATTTGAGAGAGAAAGAGAGCACAAGCAGGGGAGGGGCAGAGGGAGAGGGAGAGAAAATCTTAAGCAGCCTCACACTCAGCATGGAGCCCAAAGCGGGGCTCAATCCCACAAATCATGAGATCATGACCTGAACCGAAATCAAGAGCTAGATGCTTAACCAGCTAAGCCACCCAGGTGTTGCTTTAATTTTTTATTCATAATCTTAGTCCTGATATGTCTCCAAACATACAGAGTATCAATACCAAATACAAGGAATGCTTTTTTTTTCCCATTAGAAATAAAATTGCATGGTAAATTTCCCTAGAACCACTTAGTTTTAAGAGCTTTGTTAATTTCTATAAAATAAGTGTGCAATCTGGGATTATGAGCCATAGATTAGCACTCTGGCTATCTTTCATGATTGATTAGAAAAATAACAGTTTTGTGTATGAATAACCTGAATGAAAACTGACCTTCCCTTTTGATTATATTCCTGTAGGAATATCCTGGAGATGACCTTCTGGTTGTTTATGACAAAGACTTCAGATATGGACTTAACTTTTATCTTATTGGAACAGAAGAAGGCAAAGAAAACTATTTAAATGTAAGCAAACCCCCAGTCCTTGCATTTTGTTGATTGTCAGAAGAAAGAAATACCTCTGGGGGAGATCTATACATGGTTATGATTATTCTTGTTCTGCTCTCTTTCCCTGGGGCCTAGAGTAGGTACCTGGAGTAGGTAAGCAATAAATGTCAGATGAACTAAATCAAATATCTCAGAGTAACATGTACTCTACTTATGTGCCCTTCATTGACCCAGTGAGAGTAGAAACAATGAATCTGGAGTAATATTGCTCTTGGCTACTCTTTGACCCGTATTTCTGGCTCTCCTTTTGCCATCTCCACAACTTTGGGTAAGTTACTGAACCACTAGTCCACAAAGTGGTGGCACCAACAGGATCTATTTCCAGGGCTGTTGTGAAGATTAAATGGGCTTTTTCCCTTTTGTTTAATTTTCTTCTCCTAATTGAAAAACATGAACAAATACAAAAGAAAATAAGTAAGTGCTTAATGGATTTATACAAATGTAAAGTTTATTGCAGAATAGGTGCATGCAGCTATAATCTACTTTGGGTCATGTATTTTAGAGTGCTATTTATTTTACTCTAGCGCCCAGAAGTACCAGAAGAACAGGAAGAATATAAAGAGCATACTTCTGAAGATTTATATATTTATAAACCACCTATCTCTAAACCATGGGTTTCTTTGGGCAGTGAAAAAGAAATTGATGAAGAATCGGTTAAGGAATCTACAAAGCAGGTCAGAGGGCTGATATGATCTTCAGTGCATTACCTCTCTGTAATGCTCAACAACACTTATTCCTGAGGGATCTGTAAGGTTTGCTATGTTTGCCAGCGTGGATGTGGCTTTTCCTTTGATAGAAGAATGGTTATTGTTTTGGATATGTGGGTATTATGGGTTGAATTGTAGTCCCCAAAACAGATATGCTGAAGTCCTAATGTCCACTACCTCAGAATATGACCCTATTTAGGAACCGGGGGACGCTAATCCAATATGGCTGGAGTCTTTATTAAAAAGATGGCTATGCGAAGACACAGAGACACAGGGAGAACACCACATGAAGAAGGGAACAGAAACCGGAGTGATATATCCACAAACCAGAGAACAGCAAGGATTTCTGGCCATCTTCAGAAGCTAGGAGAGAGGCAAGGAACAGATTCTCCCTCAGAGCCCTTAAGAGGAGCCAACCCCTCAACACCTTGATCTCAGACTTCCAGCCTCCACACCTATGAAAATAGTTAAAATAAATTCCTGTTGTTTTAAACCACCCAGACTGTGGCACTTGGTTATGGCAGCCCTACGCATACCCAGAGCAGCCCCTGAAAAGAACATTTGCGTGTGGGTGATTTATTATGAAAGTTCCATAGAAGAATAGGAAAAGCAGCAGGACACGGACATAGCAGAAGTCCTACAAAGGATGCTATCTCAGGCAAAAGTCCAGTAGAGGAAAGGCTTTAGCTTGAACCCCTCAGGGAACTCTGGGTGTAAATTACACCTGAATTGTCTCAAACACAAGTAAAGGAGACGGGCTTCCATATGTCTCCTGCCAGTCCAACAGTGGTCAAGATGTAAACTGGCAGTCACTATTCTTTGTACCTTTGTACCAACGTGGTCCCAGTAGCCCCAGAGCAGTGCTCTGCAGAAGAACAGCAGGTGGTGGCCCTGGAAATGGAAAACACAGAAGTGGAGAGGTAAACAGAAAGTAGAGGGAGAGATTTTAGAGGATCTGAGCAGAGCACCAGTATTGTCTACCCCACATCCATTTTTCCAGGGACTTGATTATGTTCCTTTTACTGTTTACACATGTTGCAGATTACATACATGATTTCTCGAAAACGAAGTGAATTTGGTGCGCCAGTTAAGTTCAGGGACCAAAATGCTTCCAGCGTAAAAGATGCCTATATTGAATGTACAGCCTACCCAGATAAAAATTTTATTGTTAAGCAACTTGAGAAAGATGTTGGCATGCAAGTCGTCCCCAAAGTCAAGGACACAAGTACTCAAACAAGATGGTAAGTATGTGACGGGGTTGTATATTTTCAAAGGCAAGTACAGTAAAATCTAGCAACATCTGTGATTATTTTTGAAAGACTTTATCATAAATAGAAACGGCTTGACAGTGATGACCTAGGTCTTCACAGAGTGATTCAATTCAGGAAGATCTACTCATCAACACCTTTTAAAATCTCAATAGGAAAACGAGATACAAGTATATAAGACTGTAACCACTATGGAGTGGGAAAATAACTAATGTTGTTAATAATCAACAACCAGACAACCAGAGAAGGGGCCCTGGTTTTCTCTCGCCTTTGCCTCCTCACTGCTCTATTCCACCACCTAAGTGGTCATTCTTACATATCAAATCAGATTGTGTTATGTCACTGCCTAAATCTCTTCTTTAGCACCCCACCACATCCAGAGCCCTTAGGATGGCATTAGGTCCTCCTTCCTCCATTACAAGGCATTGCCTGCCACTCCAGCCTTGTCCCCTGTTCTGAAACAAGCTCTTTATGCTCTACCTCCATGAGCTGCTTCCAGCTCCCAGAATATCTGCTCTTCCATATCTCCCTGCCTTTGCCCAGGCTGCTTCTCTGTATAAAATGGTGAACCTGGAGAACACCTCTCTACCCTTCAAGGTCCACTTCGGTGCCCCTTCCTCTGTGATTTCCTGGAAACATCTGGTAGAGTTGATCTCTCCCTCCTCTGGGTCCCCGCTAGAGTTTAGAGGGATCTTTACTATAGCGCTGATGACCCACATTGTACTCCTCTGCTTCCCTGTCTGCCTGCCTTGGATCCAGAGCACTTTGAGACTACCCATATCATTTCACACATCAAACTCTTCATTAAAATTAATCCAGTGAGTGAACTGATGTGAAATGGATTGCTGAAAGAATGCTTTGGGGACTTGAGTTAGTCTTTGAAGGTTGTATAAGTCTGAAAATATACTTAGCTAAACCATGCATTTTTTTTTTAGGATTTAAAAAATACTGTTTATTTTAAAATAATTTTAGATTTATGGAAGATAAGCCACAGATGCTGAATATGGTTTAGAGATATGGGGAAAGGAAAAACAACCCAAATTTTTAAAAAGACTTGAACAGTTCAAGGGGGAGGGAAGACCAGAGTCTGCATGGGACAACAAGGACACCAGCCTGGGGAGAGTAGAGTGAGTAGCAGAGGCAGACAGAGAAATGGATTCCCTGTGGCAGACAGTAAGGAACTTTGGAAAGTTCTGAAGCAAGGGAGAGGCAGGATGATAGGGCTATTTAAATAAGATGAGTCAAGCATAAGATGAGAGCAGAGGGAAAAAAAGCCTGGAGTTGAGAACATTGGCCAAGTAGGAGACCATTGTAGTTAAACAGGCAAAATGTGGCCAGTGTCTAAATTAAGATGGTGGCAGTAGGCACGGAAGAAAGGGTGGAAAGGAGACATGTGTAAATACAAAATGCCATAACTCCCATCATTAAAACAAACAAAACCCAACTTTTTTGACGTCTCTAGCTATTCCAAGGTCTTTGCTTGTCTTTATAACAAAACTCTTCCTTGTCCGTATTCTCTAGTTCCACTCTCTCTTCAGCCATTTTGTTTTGAGCCCATGCCAGTCTTCACAAGGTCACCAAAGACTTCCAGTTGTCTGATTGCCTAATCCAATGTTCAGACCTTATTTTTCTCCACTTCTTAGCACTACTTAACGTGGTTGACCATTTCTCCTTAAAGCACAGCTTTCCAGTGTTATGGATGACACTCATTGTACCCATTCTAACTTATTGGCAGCTCCTTCCCAGTCTCTTTTACTGGATCCCTTCCTCCCAGCCTGTAAATATTAGGGGACCCGAAGGCTTATTCCTTTTGATGTTTTTTTTCTCTAACTATACTTAATCCCTGGGTGAATTTATAGAGTCCTATGATACTAATCTATTGTCTGTTATTGCTGATGACTCCCAGATCTATGCCTTCAGCCTCAATTTCTTACCTGAACTCACTTACTTATCTACTTACTTGAATTTCTAATATGTCTCTTGAGTTTAACATGCCCAACAACAAATGTTTTCCTTTTAACTCCAAAACTGAGATTCACTGAATTTCCCTCATCCCAGTAAATTACAATGATATTCTTGTAATTACTCAGACCCAAAACTTTGGATTTTCTTGGGTCTATCTTCAAAATATATCCACTGCTATCACCTTGGACCATGCCATCTTCACCACTTGCCTAGGTTATTGTAATGCCTCCTAACTGGCTTACTTCTATCCACTCTTTCCCTTCTGCATTCTATTCTCCATAGAGAGCCAGAGTAATCCTCTTAAAATGTAAGATACCGTCACTGATCAAAACCCTTCAATGGCTTCCCATCCTACAGGAACCTACAAGGCTGCACATGGTCTAGATTCTCTCTGCCTGTTTTCCCTCATCTAATCCAGCCACACTGGCTTCCTTGTTCCTTCAATTCACCAAGCATACCCATAGCTTCCAGGCTACTCTTTTCCCAGACATCCTTAGGGCTCATTCCCTCCTTCATCCAGATTTCTGCTTGAATGAGGCATTCTCTGAAATTCCTGTATACAGATCTTCCATGACAGATGATGAGGTTATGTCCCAACAAACCCATGGTAAGTTGAAAATATCCTAAGTTGAAAATTCATTTTACACATCTAACCTATCAAACGTCATAGCTTTGCCTACTTTAAATGTGGTCAGAACACTTACATTAGGCTACATTTGGGTAAAATCATCTGACACAAACCTATTTTATAATAAAGTGTTGACTATCTCATGTAATTTATTAAATACTGAAAGTGAAAACCAGGATGATTGTGTGGGTACACAATGGCTGTCAGTGTATGGGTTGTTTACCCTCATGACCCTGTGGCTGACCGGGGGCTGAGGCTCGCTGCCACTGCCCAGCATCACGTGAGAGAGGATCAAACAGCATATCACTAGCCCAGGAAAATATCAAATTCAAAATTCAAAGTACAGTTTCTACTGAATGCATATTGCTTTCACACCATCCTGTAGGAAAGAAAAAATCACACGTGGAAGGAAGCATAAGTTGGGGGCCATCTATAAAAGCAACCACCGCCGTTACTATCTACCCCCTAACTCTATTTCTCTTCACGTTATTATCACCACTTGATATGTGTTTGTCATTGTCATTCTTCTCTCACCTTCCCTCCTGCCCCTGCCTTAAAATTCAAGCTCCATGAGACAGGAACTTTGTCCGATTTATTTATTTATTTCCACATCCTCAACTCCTAGGACATTTCCCAAAACCCATTTATCAGATGGAGGGAAACAGGGAATGGAAGAAGGGGGAAGAGATGGATCAAGTTAAAGAAGAATGTACAGAACAGATGCCTGACGAGTTCAGTGTTAAGAGGAGAGCTGTGAAATATGCTGAAATCCTATATGAAATATATGACCAGGAGAATCAGGAATCAGGAGTGTAGAGTGAACTAAAAAACACACTTTTCAAATTTATATAAACCAAGTCAGAAGCCATAAAAATGCACTGGTAAAGTCAGGGCACATATACATAGATCCCAGGGGTCTGAATAAGAAATGGGCCAGAAACAAGGCAGTCAGGTGAAGAGACAGGTCAGAATTAAAGGAGGTAAAAATAAAGACAGGATCAGTAGTCAAGTCTGGGCAGAGAATTAGGACACCAGAGATTCATAAATACCAAGATGTGGGGGCGAGACAGGAAGGAGAGTGGTGATACGCTAAGCCAAGCCAGCCAGAGACTTCTATGTTTCTGCCAGGGAACAGAAAAGTGACAAGAATGAGTCAGCCGAGGTAGACTCAGGAGGCAGACTCAGAAAAGGACAGTGAACTTCCAACAACAGGAACCCCATCATAGGACTTGAGACTTAGCAGGCGCTCACTGAATGTAGACTGATACAAGCAAACAGCTATAGTGATACAGATGGAGTAAATAAATGAGAAGTAAGGGAAGGTCTTGACCAATAAGATGAAAAAAAAAAAAAAAGAATCAAAATGTTCAGTTTAGGTGGCTGGGAGAATGCTGGTTCTCCTTAGGAAGATCAGGAAATGAGGAAGGGTAGCTAGTTTGGGGTGGAGAGGATGAGATAAAGGATTGTGATAGAAGTAAAAAAAGGTCAATGGTGAGGTTCAAAGAGGAATGACAGTGAAAGCAAATGTTCACAGTGTTCTGGGTATTCTTCTAAGTGCTTGGCATACAGCAACTGAGTTCTCACAGCTGCCCTCTAAAGTAGGCACTATCCCCATTTTACAAATAAAGAAGCCAAGGCAAAGTGAGGTGAGAAATGAAAGTTCAATGTTTGGGACATAATTTAAATCTGAAGCAGTCACAAACAGATCTGCTGAGAAATAACAAAACAAATCACATGTTAAAGTAAGAGCGACTCTTAGGGTGCCTCTTTGCTGAGATCAACAGGTGCCATAAAATTTCTTACTTAATCCTATCCAGAAGATACTAATATGTGCTAGAAATGAAAAGGTGAAGCTAAGGGTCACCTGGGTGGCTCAATCTGTTTAGTGTCCAACTCTTGACTTCAGTTCAGGTCATGATCCCAGTGGGATTGAGCCCCAAATGGGGCTCTGCGCTGAATGCTGGAACCTGCTTGGGATTCTCTCTCCTCTCTCTGCCCTTCCCCTGCTTGCGCTATGTCTCTCTTTCCCTTTCTCTCTCTCTCTCTCCCTCTCTCTCACACACACACACACACACACACTCTCTCTCTCTCAAAACAAATAAATAAACTTAAATTAAAAAAGGTGAAGCTAAGATATGAACCCAAGTCTCTCTGGCTCCAATACCAACATTCTTTCTTTCTATCACTCTGCCTTCTGCTACTGATACTGAGCTAACTAGGAGGGGAAAAAATGATTTATTCAACATAAGCAAAACTCTCTTTATTCCTTGTTTGATTACTCTCACAGAGATGTTTCACTGACATTTGTTCAACACAGATTAAATATAACCTAATGCTTTTTTCGACACTTAAAATGTGCTAGGCACTATTTTAAAAACTTTGCATGTATTAACACATTCAATTTACAATGCTTCTATGTGCTATGTACTTTAAAAGTTTCATGTAGAGATGAATAAACAGACACAGAGAGGTTAAATAATTAGCTCAGGGTCACAAAGCTTGTAAGTGATAAACCCAAGCTTCAAAACCAGGCAGCCTATCACCAGAGTGCACACTCTCAATGACTGTACCATCCGACCTTTCTATAACCCCATACCGAAAGATCACTCTAGTGGGCGAGACTGCCAGTGCCCAAATGCAACAGCATGATATGTTCAAGGGTGGAGGTGAGCACTGAGGGCAGACTGGAGGAAGATCATGTCACCATCATTGCTGGAATGCAAATTGTTTCTAGTTTTGTATATTTAGAGCAGAATTTCTGAGTCTCAAACACTACTGACATTTTGGGCTGGATAAATCTCTTTTGTGGGAGGCTGTCTTGTGCATTGTAGGGTATTAAACAGCATCTCTGGATTCTACCCACTATATGCAGGTAGCACATCCCAGTTGTGACAACCAAAAATGTTCCTGGATGTGACCAAATGTTCCCATGGGGTGGGGGTGGGGTAGGACTGTACTGGTTAAGAAACACTGATCTAATGAACCAAATAGGGAGAGAATGATAAACAAATGTGGCAAATTGTTAACTGATGAATCTGGGTGAAGAGTGTTTGGGACTTCTTACAACTTTTCCATAAGTTAAAAATATCTAAATAAAGATTTTAAAAAATAAACACTTCTTGATTATGTTGGAAACAAATACATAAATATTCAAAGTATTTCAAAAAGGCAGTCAATATCCACTGTCTATGATAAAGAAAAAGTTCAATATGTAGAATTTAAATATAAAATAGTATCTTATTATTGTCACAGAAGAAACCTTTGACATGTCACAACCTATATTTACTTTTCTTTGATCTAATTTTTGGTATTCTATCATCTTTTAATGTATTAGGGCATATCCCAAAAATGCCAGTACACAATATTATCCAAGAGAATTTTCAGAGGAGGAAAAAGAGATATTCGGACAATCCAAGTCTTTGATTGACTTTCTTAATAATGCATCTATAAGGTAAAAATTGTATCTTAAAATTTTAAAATAAAACATAAAATGTGTATGTGTACTTATAGTGATAGGTCTTAAAAGCAACTCCATACATGGTGTCTCAATAGAAAATATGAAGTTATCAGATATGCATGGGCATATGACAAATCCTCAGTCTTTCCTTCCTTTCTATTGTCACCAGTGTGGACCTGGGAGATGTATACAGTTGGGTGTGTGGGGATGTTTTCCTAACAGCAAATTAACAATTATTTATTTACCATAGTTTTTTTTTTTTTTCAATGTTTAGTTTTGAAAGAGAGACAGAGCATGAGCAGGGGAGGGGCAGAGAGAGAGGGAGACACAGAATCTGAAGCAGGCTCCAGCTGTGAGCTGTCAGCACGGAGCCCAACACAGGGCTTGAACCTACAAACCACGAGATCATGACCTGAGCTGAAGTCAGACACTCAACCGACTGAGCCACCCAGGCACCCCATACCATGGTTCTTTTATTTAAGTCTTTTTTCTCTCCTCCTTACTCCCCTTCTTTGCTTCATTTACTTGTGTATGATTACAAAGATGAGGAGACATATATTGACGATACATATACATATACATGACGATGCTGATCTTTGTTAATAACCTGAAGTCGATTCAGATGTACCCTTGTACATCTTATTCCTCACCCCTAATTCCTGCGTTGATTCCACTCTTAGTGGATCTGAGAGAGGTGTCTTCAGAAAGCCCCTCCCCACACACACACACAGTTACTAGGAACCTGGGATTTCTAAATCAGAGAAAGAGCTTGACAAGTTCTCAGGTCAATATTGGAGTTCAGAGAAGCGGAACCAGTGGTGGACAGGTCTGCCAGTGGTACCCTGTAGGTTGGTTTCCGTTTCTTTCCAAAATTAAAAATTTGTTGGTCAAGTTCATACACAGCCCATGTTTTTCTTTTTCATTTTTAAGAAAACAGCATTAATTTTCCCACTGTTTAAATGTCCTGAAAATTCCAACAACTCTCAAAAATTGTGTCCTGTGTCTAGGGGGAGTTTGGTTCAAAAATTCCCCAATGATGCAAAGAGAGTGCATTAAACTAGACAAAATATATATGTATAGCTATGTTTACTCTGGGTCAAGGCTTCTTGTGAAGTTTGTTAAAAGGTGGAGCAAAGAGAGAAAGAGAGATGTTCCATCAATGCCTAACGACTAACAGCTGTTGGACAGACTGTCCCTTGCTAACTCGTCATACACTTTAGCTGGCTTGCCTGCTGTGTCATTGTGCCAGCCACCAGGACTATGGAATCAAAGCTGAGGACAGCGAAGCAAATACAATGCCTTTTAACAAAGAGCCAGAAACCCAGAGGCACGAACACAGTTTCTCCTCACAGAATTTCAGTTCTTGCAGGTCTCTGGAGAAGATATTAAAGATACAGAAAAACTGGTAGAATTACATCCTGTATATCTCATGGCAAGGCTAGGGGGACACACTACAGGCATAATTCCATGAAACCTCCCGAAATTGCCAGGGGCTCAATACTTTTAAAAGGGGGTTGCTGTTTTGTGGACTCTGCTGCTTGATGAGGGGAAATGAAAATCAGGTGCGGCTATGCCTGACTTTGAAGTAAGCCTCCTTTTCTTGTCTAGCAACATAGTTAAATGTATTTCTGCTCAGCTACAAAACAACAAAAACAAAAGAACAGAGTGCATTAACTATTTGCCACTCATTCATTTATGGGAAGCATGCTGTACTTTCCCTATGGGACAATGAGAAACACACAAGAAAACCTAAGGTCTCTCTTTCCCCGTTTCAAATTTTAGTGATTAAAATTTTTCCCGCTAAGAATATTAAAAATGAGAAGTCTATGTACAATCCATCTCAAGGGTATAAGTGGGCTATAGCCAATTCTCAATTATCGACATTGTGCATTATCTTTAGACCCTTTATTCTTTTATTTCGGTTGCCATGCTTAGAGAGGGATAGTGAACAGCTTCCTAATTCCCTCCCTGAGATGTGGGAAGGAGAAGCCGGAACCATGAGAAAAAAGAGGAAAATTGGCTATAGGAATTACAGTAGTCCTGGTCAAGAATAAATAAACCCATGTACATATATCACTGTCAGGTTTCCCACTCTAAAACTGTTTAAGGTTTATTCAGTTTTTTAAAGGCTAATATAAGCCTGGTTTTGTTCTGGGAAGAGTGCCCTTTTAGAAATGAGTTCTTTCTGAATTTTACTCATAACAAACCTGAGGGAAACAGTATCTTGCAAAAGAAAGAAATGATAAGAAAGGAGACAGAAGAATTCTCAAGCAACTGGGAAACAGCTCATTTGGGGGTGGGGGCGAGGGGAGAGAGAAACCCTTTAAAAGAAAAGTACTTACAGGCTTTAACTCAGACTACGGTTTTGCCAGCCTTCACCGCATCACCCTCAGAAACCACGTACTGGGGTGCAGGGAAATCAAAAAAACGAAACCAGAGAAAAGATGCTGTCTTCACTTCTCCCTTGTGAATTACTTCCTAACTTGAGCTAAGAGGGAAGAATCAGGAAGCCAGAGCAAAGGCCCCTGCTTGTAGCTCCTCTCTTGGAAATTCCTTTCTCATTCAGGATGAAACAGAGAAAAAAACAAAAAACAAAAAACAAAACCAAACCCAAGAGTTTGAAGGTGCTAACAAACGCTTCTACTTGAAGCTCCAGGCTGTGAACCTACCCTACCTAGGGTGTTTCAACGTTAATGCGTATATGAATCACCTGAGGATCTTGTTAGACTGCAGGCTCTGACTCTGTAAATTCAAGGTGGTGTCTGTGACTGCACTTTCAGCAAACTCCAGGTGATCATGATGATGCCGGTAGCATCATTGGGAAGATGAGTTTAACCAAGAGTATTCAATTAAGCAGTGAACAGTAGTGTTAATTCTTAACGGCAGGGGTATTAAATGGTTATCCTGCTTAATTACATTTTTAGGAGAATCTATTATAATATTTAGAGTTTATATTTAATTGTCTAAATAAAGGAGGGGATTTTCTTTCTTTTTTTTTAGTGTTTATTTTTTATTTTTGAGAGGGAGACAGAGCGTGAGCAAGGGAGGGTCAGAGAGAAGGAGACACAGAATCCGAAGCAGGCTCCAGGCTCCGAGCTGTCAGCACAGAGCCCAACATGAAGCTTGAACTCCCGAACTGCGAGATCATGACCTGAGTTGAAGTTGGACACTTAACCCACTGAGCCACCCAGGCACCCCAGAAGGGTTTTTTTTTTTCTTATTTTGGAACATTCATAATCAAGAGCCACTCTTTCAGCTTACCACACCTACTAAAAAAACAAGCTATTTGGACTATCAGTCATTAGGGTAAAACCTCTGGTGGCATTCTAATTGTGGGAGTCCCAGGGGTCATGTGAATGAGCTGGGTTTTCAAACCTAAGCATATGCAGGAGCAATAAACATGACAGAAACTTATAGTAACTATTTTTTGGTTTCGTTTTTTGTTTGTTTATAATACTACTTCTTTCAAGAACATACCTCAGTTTCATATTATAAACAAGTGAGTAGGGGCGCCTGGGTGGCTCAGTTGGTTAAGCGTCCGACTTCAGCTCAGGTCACGATCTCGTGGTACGCGAGTTCGAGCCCCGCATCGGGCTCTGGGCTGATGGCTCAGAGCCTGGAGCCTGCTTCCGATTCTGTGTCTCCCTCTCTCTCTGACCCTCCCCCATTCATGCTCTGTCTCTCTCTGTCTCAAAAATAAATAAACGTTAAAAAAATTAAAAAATAAAAAAACAAGTGACTAAGTAATGGTGGAATAAGTTGGTCAAACTCACAGAAAATAATTATAAGATCTAGAAAACAAGAGTTACACAGAAACACACACACACAACTATTTGAAGGCTCAAGAGAGTGACCTAAAGTAAGCAGAAACTGGAGGGGAGAAGGATAAGATGTGCACATTTGCAGTGTTTTTTCTTTAAGTATTGCCTAATCCACAGGAGGCTCAAGTGACAGAAACCCGTAGGCTTATACAGGTCTGTTGGTGACAGAATAACCAAATGGTCAGGGGGAAGTCATGGAACGGTGGTAGCCTCAGACAAGCTGAGACCCCAGTTCCACACAAAAAGTCTAACAAGATCCTAGGCTGCAGACTAACACACTCATTTTTAGGGGAAACCCCAGGAGAGTCCAGAAGGAACTACCAGCATCTAGAAGCTGAAAAATTAAGCAGAGATTTCAGCTACTATTCTACACAGAGAGCACAGAATTTAGAGTTTGAGTCCAGCCACGTTAACCACATTATAGAACAAACTCCACTTTTCAGAGGAACAAAAGAGAACCCAGAGTCTCTACAACACATCATTTATAATGTCCAGTTTCGTTAAATATGTAAAGTCACTAAACATGTGAAGAAGTAGGAAAATGGGACTCTAGGGTTCTTCCTGACACCACCTCTGGCCCCGAACAAGGGTTTTATTTTCCCCCAACACCAAATACATGGTATCTTTTCCAACACCAACTCTCGAACTCTCAGACACTCTCTGGAGTTAGTGCAGTCTCCCCAAGTTAAGGGGCTTAGTCTCACCAGCCTGCCAATCTCAAGTCCCAGGAGTGCTACACATAGTTCTGACCAGCCAGCTATAATGAGTTTGATACTTCTCCAGAATGACTCATCTAACTCAGGAAAGCGCTTCACTTACCATCACCAGTTTATCGTAAAGGATGCGACTCAGGAGCAGCCAAATGGAAGAGCTGCATAGGACAAGTTATCAGGGGTGGGAGGGGGGGAGGGGGGGCCTGCCAACCTCCCGGCACTTTCTTGCCTTCACCAACTTGGGAGCTCCTATCATAACTTTTAAGACAGGAGCCTGTCAAGCCAGGGCCCTAGGCTATTAAAAGATGGGCCTAAAGGCGCCTGGGTGGCTCAGTCAGTTAAGCCTCCAGTTTGGGTTCAGCTCATGATCTCACAGTTCGAATAAACATTGAAAAAAAAAAAATATGAGCCTGGTATTCAGAATGTTCTTAAAGGGTCAATATTAGCATTGTTAGCAGGATAGGTCTTCATTTTAGGGCTTGTCTCCTGTATTGCGGGTTTAGCAATGGAATAAAACACATTCGTGCCTCCAGGACTTTGTGATAACTAAAACCACCACCACAGATGCACATACAGCATACTTCTAAATTCCAAAGCTTCCCTTGAGAATCTTACTTGTTTTACATTTTATATACATTATATATATGTGTACAATATATGTACAATATATATACGATATGTATATATTATAATCCTGATTAATGTATAATCCTAAATATATATATAAAATCCTAATAATATATTTGTATACAAATTAGTACATATGATCATTTGGTACCAAACATGGCTAAGAAAATGGCATTTTCTGTCAGTTTGGGTTTTTCAGGAAGCAAATGAGACCGAGTGTAAAACAGAGGTTTACTGAGGGTCCCACTGTGTAAAAAACAAAAAAAAAAAATTTTTAAGTTAGCAGGATTGGTTGGGCCCCTGGGTGGCTCAGTTGGTTAAGTGTCTGACTTCAGCTCGGGTCATGATCTCGAGGTTCGTGGGTTCGAGTCCCACATCGGGCTCTGTGCTGACAGCTCAGAGCCGGGAGCCTGCTTTGGTTTCTGTCTCCCTCTGCCCCTCCCCTGCTCACGGTCTGTCTGTCTCTCTCTCTCAAAAACAAATAAACTTAAAAAAGTAATAATAAATAAAGTTAGCAGGATTGGGCAAATAAAGCTTCAGCAAAGTCGCAGTCCACCCCGGCAGGAAGCTCCAGAGGGAACCAGCCTGTTGGAGAAGTCCTGCAGGAAGCAGAGCTTGGCAGGCACGGTGTCCCTGCAGCTGTCAGCTCAGTCATTGGCCCGGGAGAGCACAGCCTTGGCTGGGAAGCGTCTGCAGATGGCGAAGGTGTTCCAGACCATCAGCCAACAACATCCTGGCACTAGAAGTTTTGAGTAACACACAGACAGGAGGTTTCTTTCTCTTAAGTCACATATTTCACATGGGGGTAATCATTAGTTACCAAGTATAATTGAGGATATTTTGGTTTTTTTCCGTATGAATGAAGTAGGAGGAGCTGCCGAAAGACCTATCATTGAATACTATAATCCAACATCTTGTGTGTGTGTGTGTTTTGTCCTAACAAAATAGTGTTGAAATAGCCCTGCAGCAAAATGAAATCATGAACACATTTATTGATGACTGGAAGTGCCTGGCAGAAGAAGAAGGCACCTTTGGAGACAAAACTGATACCCACCTGAAAGAGTACCAGTCCTTTACCGACCTTCATAACCTAACAGAGAATATGGTCACTTCCATCTCATGGCATCCAACTATCTATGGTGAGATGACCGTGACTGTGGCTCTCTTTGGTGAGGGCAAGGAAAGTCTTTTGCTTTTATATGTAAAATTACACACTACCTAAGTATCTCAGTTTCAGTAAGACAACTTCCAATTGCTGAGTGCACCTGCCGGGATCTTTCTTGGCATCCTGCAGTCCTGTGTTCTCCCAGCACCTCACTGTGGCCTCTACAAGGACAGAACCAAGCTCACGCCAGGGAAGTGACTGTCTCAGGTCACCCAGCTGGTGAAATGCTGAATCTGGATTTGCCTCAGCCTCTTGGGACTCCCAAGGCTAGCTCCATTCCTCCTGATACTCTTCCTCTCTGATTACAGGGCAAGAAAGGAAACACACCTCCTTTGTTATTTTTTTTTATGTTTACTTATTTTTGAGAGAGTGCAAACAGGGGAGGGACAGAGAGGGCGGGGCAGAGGATCCAAAGCCCGCTCTGCACTGACAGCAGCCAGTCGATGTGGGGCTTGAACTCACGAACCTTGAGATCATGACCTGAGCTACAAAGTAGGTTGCTGAACCAACTGAACCACCCAGGCACCCCAAACACACCTCCTTTAAATCACTCAGCAGCCAAGGGGGGGTAGCCTCATGTGCAAATGCAACTAAGCAGAGAAAAATGTCCTTTCCCTCTTTTTTCCTCTTCCCCTCCCCCACATTGGCCTTTTTCTCACAAAAAAATTTTTTTCTTACTAAATCTTTGAAGTTTACTGTTTACACTAACAGTACATCTCAATTTGGACTGACCACCTTTCAAGTGCTAAATTAGCAACATGTGGCTACTGGCGCCGTATTACACAGTAGAGCTCAAAGAGACTCTTGGTCTCTTATTGAATATATTTGTTTCATCAAAGTGGAAATGAATAGTGACCATGTAGAGCAATAAAACCTACAAACACCTCTCCATGTACAGTTGCTGCAGGTTTTAACTTCTAATTGTGTCTCAATCAGGGTTAATAGCTGTGTCAGTGGCTGTAAGACTCTCCCTTGAAGACAGAGTCCACTTTTCTGGTAAATTATTGCTGCAGCCATCACTAATTCTTTTCTGGAGTTTCTCCGATCCCATACATCCTCAGGTAATTGAGGAAAGTTGCCCACATAGTCTAAAAATATCAAATACTATGTTCACGTTTATCTTTAGCGGTTTTAATTGCAAATTACTTTATAGTTACTTAATATGGTAAGCCCTTATGAAGTTAGGCTTTCTTCGATTCAGAATTTGTCATCAATTTGAGCAAGACTAAAGTTTACAGTCAGTTTATTGAACAAATCAGTATGTTATTTTCAAAAAAGATTTTAAGAGGAACGTTAAACCATTCTTAAAAAGCAAACTCTTTTATGGGCTTCCTTTAAACACTATTTGTTCAAATGCAAATAAATGTTAATTTCACATGAATTTCCTCAGTTCCGAGGATCACCAGTAGGTGATGGTAATGAGTACAGACACCTGTGTGGGAAACACAGGGGGGCGGGGCGGGGGTGGGGACCATGGCCCCAGAAAGCGTACAGCCCATCTGTGGGCACAGCGACTCTTCAGCTCTCTTGTTGCCAGGTGTTGAACTTGTCAAAGGAATCCAGATCAGAAATTTTGAGTGAAATCTCCCAACTTTTAAATAGTTCAACTAAAACCAAACCAAACGCACAAATCAACCCAAATAAGGCTGAGGCCTGGGTTTGCCCCACAGGGTTCTGTTTCTGTCATCTGCTCAAAAACAGTTTTATTTAGGGTGCTTTATAGTGTTAGATTAAGTTTTTTTTTAATGTACTTAAATATAATATTTTGTTTCTATAAAGTATTATATAACTAAGTCTTTCCCTAATAAAACCTAGCCTTCCTCCCTTCCTTCTTCCCTAATTCATCTGAATTCAGGCAGTTTTACTATAATAGATTGGGATACTTTAATTATTATAGACCTTGAGGTCAAAATAGCAGATCCCTGGTTCTTTCTTGTCAGCCTACTTACCACAAAAATGATGCCATTCTCTCACTGGGGTTTTCTAACATTTTCTAGTGGAGTAGAATTACTCACCAGTCCACAATGTGGAAGTGTGGCTGAACTTTCAGGCAAAAAGGAGGAAAGAAGGACCTTTTCCTCTATTTTAAAGACTAGCTTTTTAAAAAACAAGCAAATTATTAAAGAAATAATACAAATGATTTCTTTTGTTTTGTTCTATCAAAACTATAGGAGAATTTTTTTTTAATTTATTTTGGAAGTAGAGTTTTCTCTAGAATCCACAGAGTGTCAAATAAACAAAGATGATTAGCTCCAATTCCAGTCTGAAACCTTTAGCTCAGGGGTGGCAAACCAATGGCCTCTGGGCCCCTTCTTTCTTTTTTTTACTTTTTTATTAAAAAAATTTTTTAACATTTATTCATTTTTGAGAGACAGAGACAGAGCATGAGCAGGGAAAGGGTAGAGAGAGGAAGACACAGAATCCAAAGCAGGCTCCAGGCTCTGAGCTGTCAGCACGGAGCCTGACATGGGGCTCGAACTCACGAACTGCAAGATCATGACCTGAGCAGAAGTTGGACACTCAACTGACTGAGCCACCCAGGCACCCCAGGGCCCCATATTTCTGATGGTTTTGTTTAAAGAAGAACAGTAACCATGCAAGGATTTTGCTTGGTGGTAACATATTAACACAGGTGCCAAAGAGATTTAATATACCTATTCCTTACAGGGCCTCCTTCTTACCCTCCAGGCACTTGAGTTTGTTCACCTTCTGTGTTTGGTATTATTTTAAAATTTGAACTATTATCAGTGGCCAACACCTTTTTTTTTTCTCATTCAACGAATTTTCTTTTTCAGTGCTCACTCTGTGCCAGGCCAGCTAGACAGCGGGGAACAAAACAGACAAATATCTTGTCCTCACAGAGCTTACCTTCATACTTCTCAGAAACACTAAGCTTAGTCTTTTTCTTTATAAAAAAGTTAAAACATCTCCCAGCAATGACCCATGGAAGGTGGAGGAAGGGAAGACCTGGGCCCCTTGAGAATATAGCTCTCTCATACACGTAGCCAACATGCACAATACAATTTATAGCAAAAGCAGTTTCCCATCCAGAGGTAGGATTCTGGGAATAGACTCTATGTCCACATTTCTTATAGATAGCTATAAAATTCAACTTTTGATTGTCTCAATATTATTTTCTCACTATGATCTTAATAGGTTTTCTCACTCTGTCTTGAATTTGGGGGGTTTACTTTAGTTAATGCTGGAGAGCCCAGATGACATCTTCTGCTTCAAGTTCTGTCCGAGTGACCCTAATATCATTGCTGGAGGCTGCATAAATGGGCAGGTATTTATGGATTTTTTTCCCCAGCTATTTGTTAATTAAGATAATATTGGTAGGTTTTAAAAAAAAAAAAAAACATAAGGAGCCAATTTAGCAGAAGGAAAGCATGCCAATATTGTGCCAAAAACTGGGGTATACAGATGTGTTAGACATGGTATCAGGGCTTTCAGTGTCCCGGATAATCTACTTATAACTGCAACAAAATCGGGTCAAATCTGTTTGTATTGTTGGAATAGAACTGAACGTCGTACAAGATTCCACAGAAGACCAAAAACACAAGCTAATATTAATACCTCTTGGTTACGAGTCCTCTTCTAACATTTCCCTGGTGATAGCAGTCAGGCACTGGTCCAGAATTTGAACAGAAATTCACTGGAAAAACATATATTTATTACTGAACTGACATATGTATAATTTGATACCATATTTGCTTTTTTCTTCTTTTCCTTTCTTTAAAAAATATTTTAATTTATTGTTTGAGAGAGAGGAGCGGGGAGAGGAGCAGAGAGAGAGGGGGACTGAGGATCTGGAGCGGGCTCCGTGCTGACAGCAGAGAGCCTGACGCAGGGCTCAAACTCATGAACCATAGGATCGTGACCTGAGCTGAAGTCCTACACTTAACTGACTGAGACACCTAGGAGCCTCTCTTCTTTTCCTTTCAAGTTATCTAAGTTATGTGAAATTTAGATCCTGTCTTCCAATTGCCTGTTTCTCTAATAAAGCAAAACAATAATCTTAAAGTTGTTTTATGATCATAATTTAAATTCACTGTGACCCAGTGAGTGTGACCATTAAGGGCATATGGTCTTCTGTTGTGCGGCTAGGAAAACTTCCTTGTGATTGAAAATTTAAATGTCTACAACATCCATGACCATTTATCCAAAACCAAAACAACCGGAAAATAAAATTTCCCCCTCAGTTTTGTTCAACAATAATTGGTGGTCGGAATGATGACCCAGAGCCCTGTAAATCCTGAAATGCTTTCAGTTGCTCATTATGAAGGTGATAGGACTTTGTTTAAGAATATTTTAGAAAAGGGGCGCCTGGCTGGCTCAGTCAGAAGAGTACTGGACTCCTGATCTCAGGATTGTGAGTTTGAGTCCCGGGTTGGGTGTAGAGATTATAGAGATTAAAGAAATAAATAAAAACTTTTTAAAAAGAGAATATTTTAGAAAAGCAAATGATGAAAATAAAATAACCTGCAATTCTGTAATCCTGACATTTTAACATTTTAGTGTGTTGAAATGACTTTTAATCATTGAAAATTATTCTAATTTAGTGTTGCACATTCCAGTTTATTCTCATTTTTCCAAAAATGATGAACCGTGTATACGCAAATTTGGAGTTGGCTAGAATATCCAATTAAGTAGAAATCATCATTTTCTAGCCTTTTTGGACAATTGGGTATCTGTGCTTCTGAAGAACAGGTAAAGCATCTCTCCCCACAATTACAGCACTTTCCCAAAGACAGAGGAAGAAGTCTTCCCAAAGCAGAGGAAATTACATACCGTTCATCTTGGAGTTAAAAAAAAAAAAACTACTAGCCTTTATTAACACAAGCAGAAGCACCAAAATCAAAGTGCTAAAAATACTTTTTAGAGGAGAAAACATTCTTTTCCCTATTAAAAGTTGCTGACTTACTAAGGATAGAGGCTAAATTTGATTATCCTTCAGGGTCATTGATTTATCGGATTGTATGCCAATACCAATAGGTCTTAAAAAATCTTTAAAACCCAATTAGCTATTTCCTGGAAATATGTTGTAATAACATTTACTTCTGTTTTAGATTGTCCTGTGGGATATTACTGCACATGCAGATCGCATAGAAAACATCAAGACAGGAGGTAGCAGAAGTAAAAAAGCCACGCTCAAGGTTAGCTTTTTAGAACTTTTCCCTCACAAGTTTTTCCGATTCAGGAGTTCATCAAAAAGCACATAACAGAACTGCCAAGCTAAACAAAGTCTCAACAGAGCGGGAGGAAAAAGTATTATTTCCCACGCCTTCACATCTGTTTGTGGACATGTTCTGAATCACCTTTATGTAGGCCCTTGTTTAAGAAGTCAGTAAAACAAGTCTCATGGTTTATCTGAGGATGGTAGGTTATTTTTGTTGTCAAATAAAATAAAGGGACCAGGTGACTTGCCTACAATGATGTCGTGGAGAGAGCACGGGACAGAAGGGCCGTGCATATAGGCTCCGGACGATAGTCCTGTGAGTTCGGACAGGCCCTCTCACCCCAGCAAGCATTGATTTTCTCATGTGTGAAACGAAGGGGTTACAGTCTTTCTGATAATAATATCCTGTGATTTTGCGAAGCTGTGGATGCTGCCAAGAGGGTTGAGGAAAGATTCCTCGGCTCCCTACACAGTATGGACCCACCATATTGCACAGCTCTACCCCAGCTCTTCAGCCTGAGCAGCAACAGTCCTCTCACCAAGACACGGCGGGACGTGGCCTTCTGTGCGTGCACGAAACACTCCTTCGGAAATGGGATCTCACTGATTCTGTAGGGGGTGGGTCAATAATTCTTGTTAAGTTTGAAAGCTTAGATTAAGCTGAAGGGAAAGTACATAATCTTATTACCTTAATATAGGATATGCAGAAACACTAATTTATGTTTTTCTCTGAACTAGTATTTCTCCAAGTTAACTAGTTGTAGATGGAATAACTAGTAAAGTATGAATTCACTCATCAGCTCTGTGAAAGCAGCACGTAACGTTCTCTTGACGTTTTTCCAGCCCATGTTTCTCCTTGAACCAGACAGTAATAAAGAAGCGATGTATATCAGACACTGCGCAGTCTCCTCAATAGAAAATGGTCATAAGAAAGTAATTACAGATATACACTGGCTGTCTGACACATTTGAGGTGAGTCTGGATGGTTTCATAATTCTCTCCTGCTGGATTGTACATTCTCGGAAGATCTTCATTCAAAGATTTTATTCAAGTCAACAATTCACTTACATTCAAATCATGAAATAACTGGGAAGCAGGCGTCAAATGGTTGTGTCAGTGTTGCGTGGCCAATACCTGACTTGGAGATCAGAATAAGGCCAAAGTTTCAACTTCAATGGTTTATAAACCACTGAACGATGTAGATGGTGTCAACATTGATATACTACAATAGTGGAGAAGATAAGAGTTTGATATGTAAAAATAGAGTGCAAATATTTTATACCCTTAGCCTTTGTGGGTTTAAAAGTCATGATTTCAGGGGCCTCTGGGTGGCTCAGTCAGTTGGGCATCCGAGTTCGGCTCAGGTCATGATCTCACCGTTTGTGAGTTTGAGCCCCTTGTCGGGCTCTTGTGCTGACAGCTTGGAGCCTGGAGCCTGCTTCGGATTCTGTCTCTGGCTCTCTGCGCCTCCCCTGCTCAAGCTCTGTCTGTCTGTCTGTCTCTCTCAAATATAAATAAACATTAAAAAAAAATTTTTAATAAAAAAATAAGTGGTGATTTCAGCTAGTTGGAGCAGGCGACTCTGAAGCGCTGTGACATATAATAATGTGCTATTTTGCCAAGGCACCTTTGAACTGGTAGGTGAGAACTGGTCATGCAGTGAGTGAGTCCAGCTGACTGCCCAGCATCCGCAGTGCAGTTTGGTTTCGTAGTTCTATACCTGACTCACCAAGTCTGGTGTCAGTGAATTTGGAAACTGGTAAGCTCCCCAGATGTCTCCCTCGGAGACCCTGAGGGTCTCCCGTGTACTTTCAGAATATCAAAGCATATGATGAGAAAGTAAAGTTATAAAAGGCAATTCGCCTTTCAATGTATTCAAATGGATTATGCAAACAAACAATACTTTTAAGACTCATAATGGACCAAAACAAACAGCCCAGATAGTTTCTATTACCTATAGAAGTTTAACATATGGTAATGGAAGGAACTCTCGGCCCCAACTTCATTTCAGCTCACACCATATATACAAATTAATTCAGATGATTATAAAGTTAAATAAAAATAGCAAATCACAGGAAAAATGTAATACATCAAAACAGAATATCATAGAATAGCATATTTCTAGATCGAGGACAGTTTTCTAAGCTAATTAATGTTGAAAGAAATTCAAAACATACACGTGTAAATTTCTAAATTAAAAAATAAAAAGCAAACAACAAAATGGAAAATATTGGTCTCAAATATGGTAAATACAAAATTTCCAGTAAATAAAATATATACTGTATACTATACAATATAACTATATACAATATACTGTATACTAACTATATACAATTAGTAGATAAACACGAAAATCGTTCAGGCTTTTTAATATCAAAGAAATTAATCATAAAGCAACAATAATATACTATTCTGGACCTATTTATTTTTTCAATAAAAATTTAATAAGTAATAAATAATAAATAATAAATTTAATAAATAATAATACCCTGTGTTAAAAAGGATGCAATGGTGAGGGGCGCCTGGATGGCTCAGTCGGTTAAGCGTCCGACTTCAGCTCAGGTCATGATCTTACGGTTCATGAGTTCGAGTCCCGCATCGGGCTCTGTGCTGACTGCTCAGAGCCTGGATCCTGTTTCCGATTCTGTGTCTCCCTCTCTCTCTCTCTGACCCTCCCCCGTTCATGCTCTGTCTCTCTCTGTCTCAAAAATAAACGTTTAAAAAAAAAATTTTAAAGGATGCAATGGTGAAACCAGTAAACTCTAACATTGCTGGTTCCAACATAAAACTTTTGGAATACAATTAGTCAATGTGGTTCTTAAATCATCCAAATTTTCAACGTTTTGAACAGTAATTCAAATTGTGGGAATTCATATTCATAAGAAATAATCCAACTCAGGGGCGCCTGGGTGGCTCAGTCGGTTAAGTGTCCAACTTCGGCTCAGGTCATGATCTCATGGTTCGTGGGTTCCAGCCCCGCATCAGGCTCTGTGCTGACAGCTCCAAGCCTGGAGCCTTCTTCACATTCTGTGTCTCCCTCTCTCTTTGCCTCTCTCCCACTCATGCTCTGTCCCTCTCTCTCTCTCTCTCTCAAAAATAAAGAAACATTAAAAATATTTTTTTAAAAAAGAAATAATCCAACTCGTGCCTCAAGATACAAAATTATATGCACATCTTAACAAACTGTGTCAAAATGTATTCATGAAAAGAGACTGGAAAAGAATATAGGTTAGAATTATATTTGATTTTAAAACCTACTTTCCAAATGTCTATAATATTATACTATGTTGTTGCTGTTTTTAAAATCATTAAAACATAAAAGCCCAGGCGAGCACGCTTCTGGGCTCTCGCCCTGTACTTCATACCGCAGCGAAGGTTCAGCAGAGGGAGAGGCGCACAGACTCTGGGTTGCTTATCAGATCTGAGTAGAAGTTGGCAGCAGTTGGGAACCTGAGAGGGTTCAGAGCGTGGTGGCCTCAGCCAGCTTTCCAGGGTCTTAATTCCTGTGCCGTCTACTGGCCGCAGCAATACAGCACCTGTCTCCCTCCTCCCACCCCTACTCTCACTGCTTATTTGCTGTTAGAGCCCCTGCCTTTGTTTACTTTTTGCTCATCAGGAAAGTAGGGAACCAGGGAAAGTCATGTTTCCCTATGGATTCAAGAGCAGCACTTTCATAGATTGCCACACAACCTTTCACCTCATTTCAAAGCTAGCTGCTTGGAATTTGGGACCTTCTAGGACCCTGAGGAGCCATTAACTGTGCTAGGTGGCTGTGGGTATCTAATGTAACACTAAGCGTCTTCTCCACTGACCTTATCTGCTTAACAATCTCATAAAACCTCCTGTTTCATTCCACCATTAATCGTAAAAAACAAAAGAGCCTATGATTCTAATTATAATGGATCATCAAATTATGATACACCATCTACATGTTATAAGACTATTAAAATGATTTATGAGTACATAGGAAAATGTTCAAATGATATCAACTGAAAAATCTAAGGACAGAAATTTTTACGCATGCTAATTAAAAGTATGTAAAAATGTTTCTGTGAAAAAAGACTGGAAAAAATATGTGGCAGAATTATATTTTATTTTAAAACCTATTCTCCAAATTTCTGTGACAGTGTTATATTCCTTTAATAAAAATTAAAACCTGAAAATATTGAAAGAGTAAAAAGCTATGAGAAAAGTCATTACTGTTCTAGGTACAAGGAATTTACTTCTTATGTTTTTAAAAAACAGATTAACAGAATGGGTTCTGTCTTTGAGAATCGAAGTGGAATATGCTGTCAACTTGTCACATGTTCGGCTGATTGGTAGGTCTTTGTTAGTGTTCATGGGTCAATTCAACATGGGGGTGGGTGGGGAGGAAGGTTTCCCCACAGTTCTAGCAAGCAATGCTCTGGACACCAGCTGGGTGTCTTACAACTCAATTCACTTCTGACACTATCTGCCCGGATTCACAGGTTAAGGTTCAGTCCTACCTGACTGCTCTCTCCACCCCCCACCCTCGCCACCCCCTTTCCCCTGCCACCTCAGACGCCAGTCACAAGCCCAGGTTGTTACCTGTACTTCTGACTGACATGCTGTAGATTGGAAGTTCCCAAGATTCCCTCTTCAGGTTGGATTAATATGCTAGAGCAGGTCACAGAACTCAGAGAAACAATTTACTTATTAGATTACTGGCTTATTATAAAAGGATGTAATTCAGGAACAGTCAGATGGAAGAGATGCTTAGGGCAAGGTATGGGGAAAAAGCTAGGAGTTGCCATGCCCTCTCTGGTGCTCACTGTCCCCAGTCTCCATGTGTTCACCAACAGGAAACTCTGAAGCCTGTCTTCTTGGGGTTTTACGGAGGCATCATTACACAGATACCATTGATAGAATAATTGGCCATTGGTGACTGAACTCCCGCACCTCTCTCCGCCCAGGAAGTCAGGGGATGAACTGAAAATTCCAACTCTCTAATTGCAAGGTTGCCTCCACTGGCAACCAGCCTCCATCCTTAGGTGTTTTCCAAAGGTCACCTCATTAACATAACAAAAGACACCTTTACTACCCTCAAACATCTAGGAAATTCCAAGGGTTTTAGAAGCTCTCTGCTAGAATCCTGGAGGAAGATCAAATTTATGTACCTTACAATTCACAGTATCACAGTCTTATTTTAAACATTACCTAAAATGTTTTCATACTATATATCCTTTTTTTCCCTAGATGCTTCTAAAATCATTATCTTCTCCTGTTCCTTAAATAATCTTTATTGTAGCAATTAAACCTGATATAATAACAGGACAGAAGAGATTATTGCTGGTTGAGAAAATATTTTTATAGATACAAATATGTTGTAAAAAGAATTAACGAGGCTTCATGGTTGTTAATGTTGTATAACATTATCCATAGTTATGCTGCTTCTTTATATTCTCATATTTGTAAATTTACATTCAATTTTATCTCACAAAGATTACAACAGTTAATTGGGAAAGCTTCTTTTTGAAAGTGGAAAAGTTTTACATTAAAAAAAAATTTTTTTAATCTTTATTTATTTTTGAGAGAGAGAGAGAGACAGATGCAAGCAGGGGAGGAACAGAGAGAGGAGGGAGACACAAAACCCCAAGTAGGCTCCAAGCTCTGAGCTGTCAGCACAGAGCCTGATGTGGGGCTCAAACCTATGAACCATGAGATCATGACCTGAGCTGATATTGGATGCTCAGCCGACTGAGCCACCCAGGCACCCCAGAAGTTTTACATTTTTATTGCATATTCATAAAAGTTTTTTTAAATAAACAATTTGATAACTATGTCGGAGAATGTTCATTTAAATAAAATCACATCTCCCAATTTCTGGAACTAAAAATTCACAATGAAGTAGGAAATATGAAGAGTGATATTATTTATCTAGCATCCAAATACTGGCAAAACTTATCCATTCCAAAAAGCTTTAACCCCAATAGAATAAATGACACTTTAAGTCATAGAAGTTGACAGCTATGCAGTGGAAGATGAAGGTATATGTAACATTAACAGCAGCCATGGGCAAAGGGTCAGGGAGACATGATTAATCCTGTGGACACATATTGGGTAAGGTTCTGTGACTGCAAGCAAAAGAAATTGACTATGGCTAACTTAAGGGGATAAAATCAATTTATTGGAAGTTTATGCCAATACTAATAAGTTAACTATTTTTATATTTACAACTACCCTGAAAAATACTTATGGATAGAGAAAATGAGACTTTGAAGGCAAACACATTATCTACCAGTAACTCACTATACATATAGTGAGGTGTACATACACCAATATCCTATACTATATATAGGTAGTCAGTAATGATACTGTGGAATCAAAAAAAGAGCAGACTCAGGCCTCAGAAAAAACCCCATGGATTTGGGTAGCTGGAATGAATGCCTAGCTCCTTCCATCTGATTGGATCAGTTCTAACATGGCTTCTTTTCCATCAAATTCACCCCTTTGGCCAGGGAGGTAATGGTAGGGCACCTTGAGTGACAACTCCAACCTGACTGCATGCAATGGGGAAGGGCAGTTCCCCAAAGGACCATTAGAATGTTCCTGCTAAAAAGTAAAAGGGCATGGGGGTGGGGGGATTATTGCCCAAAAGGGCCACCAGTAGGGTCATATGAAATATTTACACAACAATTAAAATTGTTTTGATTTCACGGAGAAGTGTTTATGGTATGATATTGATTATAAACAACAAAATGCAAAGCTATACTGTTGTTCGGTAGCCTTGGAAAACATCTAGAAGCACTGAACAGACTTAAAATATTACATGTTTTATATTTAAGATTGTTGGTTATAATGATGGCCCTTGAATTTGGAAATATTCTAGAAGAGTCTAGAAATAATTCCTTCAAAAGTTATTTTAAAAAGTTTATGCATTTAGAAAAGCTAACTTTTAGTTATTTGGAAAACTTACCAGTTCTAATCTTTATACTTCAGCCATGCCAAGTTCTTATAATATAGAATAAGAGAAAATAAGGTCCCAGGGTGCCTGAGTGGCTCAGTCAGTTAAGCATCTGACTCTTGATTTCAGCTCAGGTCATGATCTTAGGATTCATGAGACCAAGTCCCAAGTTGGGTTCTGTGTTGACAGTACACAGCCTGCTTGGAACTCTGTCTCTCTCCTTCTCTCTGTCCCTTCCCTACTCACACTCACTCTTGCTCTCTCAAAATAAATAAATAAACTTTAAAAAAATAAAATAAGGTTCAATTAATAAAAAATATGGCTAAACAATGGGATATTACACAGCTACTAGAAAAGAATGAAATCTTGCCATTTGCAACAACATGGATGGATCTAGAAGGCATAATGTTAAGTGAAATAAGTCAGTCAGAGAAAGCCAATTATCATATGATTTCACTCGTGTGGAATTTAAGAAACAAAACAAAGAAAAAAAGAGACAAACAAATAAACAAACCAAAAAACCACTCTTAACTATAGAGAAAAACTGATGGTTACCAGAGCGGAGGAGGGAGAGGGGATGGATGAACTAGGTGAAGGGGATTAAGAACACACTGATCCTAGTGAGCCTTGAGTAATGTATAGAATTGTTGAATCACTACTTTGTACACATGAACCTAATATAACGCTATATATTAATTATGTTGGAATTTAAAAAATAAATTAATAAAAGAAAAAGAATATGTGACTGATTCATGCAGAAAGTCCATGTATTTAGCATGTATTTAGCAGAAAGTACATGTATTTAGCAAAATCATTTCATGGATAATGCAAATTAATGCTATAAATGAGATTTAAGAAGATCTTTGTAATTTGGAAAAACAGTTTTAAAACAACTATAGTTACAGTTTAAAGCAGATTTTTTTGTGTCATTTGTGGTGTTCTCCAAGGATTTATATTTTGAAAACATAAAAATGATTAATACTTTCATGAATTTTAACTGTTCATTATTAAGATGAATAAATGATTAATATTAAGTCACATAAATGAATATTTTTTGTTAGTCTTACTTGCATTACTATCTGTTTATCTAAATACTTTAACTTACACATCTAAATTCTTTAATAATGTCTTAAATTTATTAATCAGTTTCTTCATAACCTCAGTGATAGAAATTAGGGAGCTAATACAGCATATTCTTTGCCATCCTCAACACATGTTTTCACATAATTAACACAAAGGCACTTTTATACTAAAATAGTGTACAAGTATCATTATAAATGTGTTACTAAGTTCATTACACTAAAAATAATACTTTATATGTAATGTGTGGAACATTATAAAGAATTTTCGCATACATTATCTCATTTGATTTTTATAGTCAATCTGTAAGGAAGGAGAAAAAAGATGAGAAATAACCTTTATTGGATGCTTACTATGCACAAAGCACATTAAATCCAACATTGCCTGTGTAAATATACATATATTTATATGATATATTAATTTACATTATATATTATATATGTATAATATATATTTATATATCATATCTCTTGTACATGACACCAAAAACATAAGCAATAAAAGAAAAAAGATAAATGGAAATTCACCAAAATTTTTGTGCTTCAAAAGGCACTATCGAAAAGTTAAAAAAAGACAGCCCACAGAATGGAAGAACATATTTGCAAATCATATATCTGATTAGAAATTTCTATCCAGAATATGAAAAATTCTTACAACTCAACAACAAAAAGTCAAAAAAACCCAATGTAAAAGTGAGCAGATTACCAATAGACATTTCTCCTCCCAAAATAGCAAATGGCCAATAAACACATGAAAAGGTGTTCAACATTACCTATGAGGGAAATGCAAATTAAAACCACAATGAGCCAGTTTGATCAAAAATAAAAAGGAAATGACCCAAATAAATAAAATTAAGAATGAAAGAGGAGAGACCACAACCAACACAGCAGAAATAAAAACAATAATAAGAGAATATTATGAGCAATTATATGCCAATAAAATGGACAATCTGGAAGAAATGGACAAATTCTTAGAAATATATACACTACCAAAATTGAAACAGGAAGAAATAGGGGCGCTTGGGTGGCGCAGTCGGTTAAGTGTCCGACTTCAGCCAGGTCACGATCTCGCGGTCCGTGAGTTCGAGCCCCGCGTCAGGCTCTGGGCTGATGGCTCAGAGCCTGGAGCCTGTTTCCGATTCTGTGTCTCCCTCTCTCTCTGCCCCTCCCCCGTTCATGCTCTGTCTCTCTCTGTCCCAAAAATAAATAAACATTGAAAAAAAAAAAAGAAACAGGAAGAAATAGAAAATTTGAACAGACCCATAACCTATAAGGAAATTGAATTAGTAATCAAAAATCTCCCAAAAAACAAGAGTCCCGGGCCAGATGGCTTTCCAGACGGATTCTACCAAACATTTAAGGAAGAGTTAACACCTATTCTTTTGAAGCTGTTCCAAAAAATAGAAATGGAAGAAAAACTTCCAAACTCATTCTATGAAGCCAGTATTACCTTGATACCAAAATCAGACAGAGACCCCACTAAAAAGTAGAACTATAGACCAATATCCCTGACGAACATGGATGCAAAAATCCTCAACAAGATATTAGCCAACCAGATCCAACAATACATTAAAAAAACTATTCACCACAACCAAGTGGGATTTATACCTGGTATGCAGGGCTGGTTCAATATCTGCAAAACAATTAACGTGATGCATCACATCAATAAAAGAAAGGACAAGAACCATATGATCCTCTCAATAGATGCAGAGAAAGCATTTGACAAAATACAGCATCCTTTCTTGATAAAAACCCTCAAGAAAGTAGGGATAGAAGGATCATACCTCGAGATCATAAAAGCCATATATGAACGACCCAATGCTAATATCATCCTCAATGGGGAAAAACTGAGAGATTTCCCCTAAGGTCAGGAACAAGACAGGGATGTCCAGTCTCGCCACCGTTATTCAACATAGTATTGGAAGTCTTCACCTCTGCAATCAGACAACACAAAGAAATAAAAGGCAAGAGGAGGTCAAACTTTCACTCCAAATTGGCCAGAAGGAGGTCAAACTTTCATTCTTCGCAGATGACATGATACTCTATATGGAAAACCCTAAAGATTCCACAAAAAAACTGCCAGAACTGAATCATGAATTCAGCAAAGTTGCAGGATATAAAATCGATGTGCAGAAATTGGTTGCATTCCTATACACCAACAATGAAGCGACAGAAAGAGAAATCAAGGAATCAATCCCATTTACAGTTGCACAAAAAACCATAAAATACCTAGGAATAAATCCAACCAAAGAGGTAAAAAACCTATACACTGAAAACTATAGAAAGCTTTATGAAAGGAATTGAAGAAGACACAAAAAAATGGAAAAAGATTCCATGCTGCTGGATAGGAAGAACAAATATTGTTAAAATGTCAATACTACCCAAGGCAATCTACACATTCAATGCAATCCCTATCAAAATAACACCAGCATTCTTCACAGAGCTAAAACAAATAATCCTAAAATTTGTATGGAGCCAGAAAAGACCCCGAATAGCCAAAGCAATCTTGAAAAAGAAAACCAAAGCAGGAGGCATCACAATCCCAGACTTCAAGCTATACTACAAAGCTGTAATCATCAAGACAGCATGGTACTGGCACAAGAACAGACACTCAGATCACAATGGAACAGAATAGAGAACCCAGAAATGGACCCACAAATGTATGGCCAACTAATCTTTGACAAAGCAGGAAAGAATATCCAATGGAATAAAGACAGTCTCTTCAGCAAGTGGTGCTGGACAGCGACATGCAGAAGAATGAACCTGGACCACTTTCTCACACCATGCACAAAAATAAACTCAAAATGGATGAAAGACCTAAATGTAAGACAGGAAGCCATCAAAATCCTCAAGCAGAAAGCAGGCAAAAACCTCTTTTATCTTGGCCTCAGCAACTTCTTATTCAACACGTCTCCAGAGGCCAGGGAAACAAAAGCAAAAATGAACTATTGGGACCGCATCAAAATAAAAAGCTTCTGCACAGCAAAGGAAACAATCAGCAAAACTAAAAGGCAACGGACAGAAGAGGAGAAGATATTTGTAAACGACATATCAGATAAAGGGTTAGTATCTAAAATCTATAAAGAACTTATCAAACTCAACACCCAAAAAACAAATAATCCAGTGAAGAAATGGGCAAAAGACATGAATAGACACTTCTCCAAAGACATCCAGATGGTCAACTGACACATGAAAAAATGCTCAACTTCACTTATCATCAGGGAAATACAAATGAAAACCACAATAAGATACCACCTTACACCTGTCAGAATGGCTAACATGAACAACTCAGGCAACAACAGATGTTGGCGAGGATGCGGAGAAAGAGGATCTCTTTTGCATTGTTGGTGGGAATGCAAGCTGGTGCAGCCACTGCGGAAAATAGTATGGAGGTTCCTCAAAAAACTAAAAATAGAACTGCCCTACGACCCAGCAATTGCACTACTAGGTATTTAACCAAGGGATACAGGTGTGATGTTTTGAAGGGATACATGCACCCCCATGTTTATAGCAGCACTATCAACAATAGCCAAAGTATGGAAAGAGCCCAAATGTCCATCAATGGATAAATGGATAAAGAAGATGTGGTATATATATATACAATGGAGTATTACTTGGCAATCAAAAAGAATGAAATTTTGCCATTTGCAACTACGTGGATGGAACTGGAGGGTATTATGCTAAGTGAAATTAGTCAGTCAAAGACAAATATCATATGACTTCACTTGTATGAGGACTTTAAGAGACAAAACAGATGCACATAAGGGAAGGGAAACAAAAATAATATAAAAACAGGGAGAGGGATAAAACATAAGAGACTCATAAATATGGAGAACAAATAGAGGGTTAGAGGAAGGGGTGTGGGAGGGGGGATGGGCTAAATGGGTAAGGGGCACTAAGGAATCTACTCCTGAAATCATTGTTGCACTATATGCTAACTAATTTGCATGTAAATTTAAAAATAAATAAATAAATAAAATTAAAAATAAAATTAAAAAAGATTGCAAAAACAAAACAAAACAAAACAAAATACAACGAGACCTAAAATAGCCAAAGTCACAATCTTGATAAAAAGCAAAGTTGGAGGACTCACACTTCCTGATCTCTGAACTTTCTTCAAAGTTATAACTATAGAGACAGATGTACTGACACTGGCATAAAGACAGACACAGAAATCATAGAGTACAGAAATAAACCCATATGTCTATGGATGACTGATTTGCAACAAGAGTACTGAGACAATTTAATGGAAAAAGACTAATCTTTTCAGCAAATGGTGCTGAGACATTTGGCTGAATATGTGCAAGCAAAAGAATGAAGTTGGACCCTTACCTCACACCTTATACAAAAATTAGCTGAAAATGGAACAAAGATCTAAATGTAAGATGTGAAACCATGCAGCTTTTAGAAGAAAACATTAATGAACATAAGCATAAATGTTCATGACCTTGGATTAGAGAGTGATTTCCTACATGTTACTTCCAAAGCACATGCAAATGTAAATCTAAATCAATTTAAAAAATTTTTTCAATGTTTATTTATTGGGGGGGGTGTTGCAGAGAGAGAGAGGGAGACAGAAAATCCAAAGCAGGCTCTGTGCTGTCAGCACAAAGTCCAACATGGGGCTGGAACCCACAAACTGTGAGATCATGACCTGAGCTGAAGTCAGAGGTTCAACCGACTGAGGCACCCAGGTGCCCCAAATCTAAATTAATTTTTATGAGACACCACTTCCCCCACTAGGATGGCCGTAATAAAAAAGACTAAAAGTAGCAAGTGTTGGCAAGGATGTGGAGTAATTTGAATCCTCACACATTGCTGATGGGAACGTAAAACTGATGCAGTTGCTTTGGAAAATAATCTAGCAGTTCCTCAAAAGATCAAACCCAGAAGTTAGCATATAACACAGCAATTACACTCCTCAGTGTATACCTAAGAGAAATGTACCCAGGAATCCACACAAAACTTATACACAAATGTTCAGAGCAGCATTCTTCATAATAGTCCATCAACTGGTGAATGGATAAATAAACTGTGGTATATTCCATACAATGGGATATTATTTGGCAATACAAAGAAATGGTGTGCTGACATGAACTTCGAAAATGTGCTAAATGACAGAAACCAGTCACAAAAGGCCACATATTCTGATTCCATTTATGTGAAATGTCCAGAAGAGACAAGTCTATACAGACAAGAGGTGGATGAGTAGTTGTCTAGGGCTGGTGGGAGGGGCTGGGGGCAATGAGGAGTGACTGCCAATCTGTACAAGATTTCTTTTTGGGGTGACAAAAATCTTCTAAAATTGACTGTGAAAAATTGAAAACCACTGAATTGTATACTTTAAATAGGTGAATTTTGTGCTATATGAGTTAGATTTCAATAAAGTTGTTATGTTAAAAAAAAGATGGTGTCAGTCTCCAAATTCAATTCTCCTATAATATTTGTGTTAATACTAGCAAAGTCATGAAATAACCTTATAAACTGTATAATTTTCTATAAGATGCAAAACAGTGGCATTTCATAAAAATCTTACTTTCAGAGGTATTATAATACAGCCATGATTACATTGCTAATGTGTAACAGCAGGAAGTATGGTAGTTCTCAGGCTATACCTCTTATTTATATTAAATAACATGTGAATTTTTTTTTAAAGCACAATATGTTTTTGGGATATCAGATCACAGAAAGCTTTAACCCCACCACCAATAGAGAAAAAGAAAGAAGAAAGTATTGAAATTCCTTTTGATGTGCCATCTACTTTTTTGCATCTAGATCTCTCCTGGAAACCCCTCATTAAGGTGAGTAACACGCAGTTTGGTCCATTCTATTGGCTTATATATACTTCACACTGTGTACATGCATTTGCATACATATATACACACACTCAAAAAGTGGAGGAGCTCAAGTTAGCATAAGACTTTATAATTTATGTATTCATTTAACCAACTGATTCTTTCATTGAGGATTATTATGATGCCTGCTTAGGTCAAGCCCAAAATCACAATTTTTGTGAACTCAAGATTGACATTTGTTCATGTATTAGCAAGCTGCAACTTATCAATGATTTGTATAACTATTCATGTGCATGAGCAGTTCTCTGTAAATCAGTAGGCTCTCCCGTTAGCTAGAAATGCTAATTTTGCCCCTAATGTAGGCAAAATTCTGCATGTTTCGCATCTAGTAGGAAACAGTATTTTAATACCCATGAGCAAACAAAACTGAAAGTAATTGAAAGAGAAATTGCTTGAACTTTTCTTGAAAAGCAGAGCCTGAAGAAAAGCAATTTTAATTTGAGAAAGATATAGCTGTGGATGGAATATGTATGGAAAGTATGAATGAGCTTTCGATATTGATGACTTTCCTTTTTTAGAATGTGTAGTTCTAATTCCAGACTTAATACTTTTTTCCCTTTGTTGTACAAGTGTCATTATTACATTACATTACATTACATTACATTACATTACATTACATTACATTATTATATATTTGCTCCAAATGGAAGAGAGAGCACAGAGGGATGAGAATATTCCTGAAGTAGCTGGGATTAGGGATTAGAAATTAGAAAGAGAGGGTTAGGAATTTTCTGTGGTAGGATTTACTTGAGCTATAAATAGTTTTAAAAGAAATGTGCAAAGACTCACCTGAGTAATTGTAAGCATGTAGACAAACATCCTGATGGAGAAACGTGGGGCAGATGCTGTGAGGGAAAAATATCCTGTTCTGGTGCAGACTCAGGGCCACTTCTGGAGCTCAGGGGCATGTGTGTCCCCAAATGGACTCAGCAGTGCCAGGCAGATGAAAAGACCCCACACAACCTTCTGGAGGTTTAACTGAAAGATTTAGGAAACAGGAGAATAAGCCCTTATTTTATATTAAAACCAAAAAGGATAGATTATGAAACAGAATACACAATATTTTCAGAAATTAAACACACGAGCCTGGGATTTGGAAAGGAGCTCCTGGACAAGCACCCTTGGGTCACAAGGTTTTAGAAACTGTGGTTTAGACACTATCCATGGGGAAAAGCAACCAGAAATCTGAAAGAGAATGGAAAAGGGACAAGGGGAGGGAGGTGGAAAACAGCCATCTAGGGGCAGAAGGGAAAAGCAAGAATAAATCACCCACAGGATATATAGAAATAATCTTTCTTATAATGTTCTCCCAAAAGATAAGGCTGTCTAAAGGTGAAACAAGTTTAGACCACTGCCCAACCAAGATCAGCCTGAGTGAGGACCATCTCCTTTACAAAGCACAAGGTAACTGCCTTTGCTTATTAAAAAGGCATGAGGGCATCCCTGGGTGGCTCAGTCCGTTGAGTGGCTGACTCCTTGTTTCAGCTCAGGTCATGATTTCAGGGTTGGGTTGGTGAGTTTAAGTCGAGATGGGCTCTGCACTGACAGTATGGAGCCTGCTAGGATTCTCTCTGCCTCCCTCTCTCTGCCCCTCCCCCAGTCATTCTCTCTCTCCCTCCCTCTCTCAAAATAAATAAATTAAAAAACATTTTTAAAGAGGCATGTAATAGTTTGAGTATTAGTGGTTCCTTATGTCTACAGTGAGTTAGACGGTTGCTAAGATAGTCTGATTTGTAAGAAGAATACAGAAACTCAAACACTCCAATATGGAACTTCATAATGGCTCTAATAATTACAGCCAACACATTAAAATTGCCTATATACACACAAAGATTTCACAGGATTCAGTTCAGCTTAGTTTCATAAACATTTATTGAGTACATTTATATATGTTTGAAAACTCATTAAAAAATTTTTACAAAACTGTCTTAATAAGTATGCATGTGCTCAAAGAATAGTTGTATAAAATGAACATATCTCAAGTCTAGCAAAATAAGTTATGAAATGTAAGAAATAAATTACCATTCCCAATCAGAACATAATAGAAAAATTAATATTTGTACAGCACCACCATAAAACAGAGTAGAGAAATAACAATTGACTTTTTAACCTATCTCAACCCATACACATTTGCTGAAATAATTGAAGGGTACACATATAAATGTCAAAGCTATTAAAATAAAGGTACGCATGAATATCCCACCCTGAGAGCAATGCATAATGGAAATGTACAAGAAGCACTAGAAACTGAAGTACTTTCCAAATATTTGCCTTATCAAAAGGATTTCCATTTATAAGTTGTTGAATGTTCAGTTAAATGATAGAATATCTCAGAAAAATATATATCTAATGCCCAGCTTGGGCAAAACTCACTTTGAAGCTGTGTGTTTCATAGATATAACTCAAGACCTCATGCTAAAAACCAACCAACCAACAAACAAAGGAATCATTATATTTTTATGGACATTTTCTAAGCAGTATTAAAACATCTCATGTTTTTATGTATTTGGGCCTGCAAAGGCCCAAATTCCAGATTCCAGAGGGAATCAAAGTTGGGTTCTCTTCTCCACTTCTTTGTATTCAGCTATTGGCTATAATTTATTGAATTTCAGCCATGAGTCGGGTACTGTGCTAGCTAATATTGCACATGGTTTCATTCATTTAACAGTTATTTATAAAATTCTCATTTTATGCCAGGCCCCAGGAGTATAACAATGAGTAAAACAGATGCCAATGATCATGACAATCCTGCAAACTGGGAGTTTTCATTACCATTTTATAATTAAGGAAACCAAAACTGAGAGAGGTTAATGTAACTTGTAAAGAGTAACTCATTAAATACCTTACTCTTTAAATTAATGAAAAAAGATGATCATGAGGATGTTACTGCTTTTATCCAACTACTAGTAAGGACATTACTGTATCTTTTAAAGTGTGCTTTTTTTCTTACTTTTAACAAGTTTATTGAGGTATAATTGACATACAATAAAATGTACATGTTAAATTATTCAATTTGATATGTATTGACAAATTAAAAATCCATGGAACCATCACTATAATCAAGAAAATGAACATATCCATCACTTCCTAAAGGTGACTCACATAAAGATGCATTTTTTAACACCTCCCTCCAGCACCTCCCCCACCTCCACCTACCAGACCACCACCAATCTGCTTTCTCTCACTATACCAGTTTGCAATTTTCTAGAACTTTATGTGATTCAAAGAGTATATGCGTTTTGGGGGGAGTCTGACTTCTTTCAGTCAGTATAATGATTTTGGAATTCATCTATGTTGTTGTATACATCAATAGTTAATTCCCTTTTATTCCAGAGTAATATTTCATCATATGGATATACTGCACATGTTTATCCATTCACCTGTTGATGGGCATTTGGGTCTTTTTCAGTGTAGGGCTATTACATATACATACACATACACATATACATATACATATACATATACATATACATATACAAGTCTTTGTATGGACATATGATTTTATCTGCTTGGGTAAATACCTAGGAATGGGATGATTAAATAATATGGCAGGTGTATGTTTAACTTTTTAAGAAACTGCCACAGTGTTTTACAAAGTGGTTGCACCATTTTACATTCCAACGAGCAGTGAGGGAAAGTTCCAGTTTTTCCACATCGTCATGGATAGATGATATGGCTAGTCTTTTTACCTTAACCATTCTAAAACATGTGTGGTGATATCTCATTTGCGTTTACCTAATGACTAAAGATGTTGAGTATATTTGCATGTATTTTTTTCCATTTGTATACCTATCTTCTTTGGTGAAGTGTCCATATCTTTGATCTATTTTTTAGTTGTGCTGTTTGTTTTCTTATTTCAGAGTTTTCAAAGCTCTTAATATATTCTGCATACTAGTCCTTTATCAGATATGTGATTTGCAAATATTTTCTCCCAGTCTATGAAATATTAAGTGTTATTCTCTTAACACTGTCTTTAGAAAAGCAGAAGTTTTTAATTTTGAGGAAATCCAGTTTATCAGTTTGTTCTTTTGTGGGTCATGATTTTGGTTTTGAATTTAACCCAAGCTTGGGCTACTTTTTTTCTAGGAGTTTTATAACTAAGTTGATGATCTGTATTGAGATAATTTTTTTCTCTGCACAAAGTATGGATTGGAGTTCATTTGCGTGTAGTGTTCCAGTGCCATTTGTTGAAGACACTGTCTTTTCTCCACTGGATGGTTTTTGCACCTTTGTCAAAAATCACCTGTCCTAATATGTGTGAGTCCATTTCTGAACTCTCTGTTTTGTTCTATTGATCTGTATGTCTTATCTTTACACCAATACTACATTGTCTTGATTACTGTAGCTTTGTAATTAGCCTTGAAATTAGTGCTTTCAACTTTTTTTTTCTTTTTCAAAATAGTTTTTGACCATTATAGGTTTTTCTTTCCCATGTGGATATTGTATCTTTTGTCTTGGATAAGCCTGCTCTGACTTTGATTGGAATTGTGTCAAAACTGTAAATCAGTATTATGAAAATTTGGTGTCTGCCATATAAAGCCTTTTACCTCATAAGTACAGTATATCTCTCCATCTATTTAGGTCATTAATTTCTCACTGATATTTTATACCTTTCAGTGTACAGGGCTTTTGCTTCTTGTGATAGGTGTCTCTAAGTCTTTCACATTTTTTGGTGTTCTAGTAAATAGTACTTTCAAAGTTTTAATTTTTGATGGTTCATTACCAGTGTATAAAAATACAATTAATGTTTGAGTATTGATTTTGTATCCTTCAGTCTTCCTAAAATCACATTAGTTATCATGGCTTATTTGTAGAGGATTTCTTTAGGTTCTCTAGATGATAATATCATTTGGATTTTCGCTATATAGATGATAATGTCATCTGTAAATAAGGACAGTTTTACTTCTTATTTTCTGATTTGTATGATTTTTTTTCCTTACCTGATTACACTGGCTAGAACCTCTAGGGGAGAGCGTTCTTGTTTTAATCCAGATCTCAGGGAGAAAGCATTTAGTCTTTCACAAGTAAGTATGATGTTAACTGTAGGGTTTTTGTAGAAGCCTTTATCAGGTTAAAGAAGTTCCCTTTTATACACAAGTTAATGTTGGATTTTGTCAAAAGATTTTTCTGCATTTTTGCAGATGATCATGCTTTTTTTCTTTTTAAGCTTATTAATATGGTAAATTATTTTAATATCCGAATGTTAAACTAGCCCTGCATTTCTGGGATAAACTCCACTTGGCTGTGATTTAGTAATTGTAATATCTTAATTTTTTAAAGGACAATTTTTACACTGTTATCTCTATATTTATATCTGTGTTTATTCAAAACATTTATTAAACTCTTGCAAAGTGACAGGCTCTGAGGATATAGCTGGGAAAAGCCAATTCCCTGCTTCCATGGAGCTTACATTCTGGGGGGATAGATACATATCTACATCCACTTAAGAAATGACCTATTTAAAACAAACCCTGAAGCATGCCCCCAATGTCATCAAACAGAAATACTCCCCATCAAATGAATGTTCTCTTTACAGACAAAGTCACTTGGTGGATATTTCTTCTTTCTTTCTTTCTTTCTTTTTTTTTTTTTTTTTTGTGGATATGTCTTAGAGAAATATATCTCTCTTTCTTAGAATATTATTTAACCTGATAAATCTGGCTAAATCAGTTCATAAAGGGAATGGACAAACATGTTTTTCAATTCTCAGCTGAGACTTTAATTGGCTGTGTCCCTTTACGTGTGTTCAGAAGTCTGTGTTGACAGGCAGTACCACAAGTCCTAGAGAAAATTAAATTTCACTTGGTAATCTCAGTGGATCTTGCTAACACACTCCTCTTATCATTAAAGGCAGTTACCGTGGGTTGTGACTGGCCTCTTGTGTAGATGGCCAGCTCTCAGAACTTTACTTGAGATCTCATTATGGTATTTTGAATTTCCTTACGACACACTGTCAGCTATCCACCTACTCTGGCCAGAATTGAACCTATTGACTAGAATACACATGGTCATATGCTTCTTGACCATGTTCTGTGTATTGTCTATATTGGTTCTCCTCCCCCTCCTCTCCACCAAGAATCACAAATTCAGCTATTCCACTGGCACACCCTGGGGAGCACTCTCAGGAGCATTGTCTGGTACTCTGTTGCCACCTAGTGGCTGTAGGCTACTTGGCTTTTGCCTGCCATATTAGATCCTTAGTCTGCCCTTCTGAGTAGTCACTTTAAGATGTTCTTTTTGTTTATTCTGTTGCAGAAGACTTTGCTCTAAAAGTTTTTGGAATTCCTACTCTGTAATTGCCTTCAGAGCCTCCGTTATATTCTCCTAAGCACTGTGGCATAGTGGTTAAGGATGTAGATTCCAGAGTTTGGGTTTAAACCCCAAAGCCACAATTTATTATTTGACCAGGTCAAATTACTATACCTCTCTGTGCCTTACTTTAAAACAAACAAACAAACAAACAAACAAACAAAAAAATTATTTGAAAAGAGATACATGAAGATAACGGAAGCAAATAATGAAGGTAACGACTTCATGTAGTATTGAGAAGATAAAATGAGTTAATATATATACAGCTCTAAGAACAGCTCTTTGTCAACCTACAATAAATGTAAGCCACTGTATATGAGGCCTGGGCAAGCTACTTAATCTCTCTGAGCCTCACTTTATCATCCTTGAAGGAGAATTAATTCTTAACTACCTTAGGAGTTATTGCGAGAATTGAATGAAATGGTGCATGTAGAGCACACAGTTCAGTACCTGGCATGTAGTCATGTAGTAAGCATTCAGTAAGTGTTAGCTGCTACTGTTATGCTGGGCCCTGGTGATGGAAATCCATGGGTGGAAAATCCACAGGGATGACGTTGATTTTAATAAATATGCAAGTTATTCCAGTCAAGTCTAAGTAAACACAGTTGATGACAACATTTTTGTCTGGCTTCATTCTCTTTAACTTCACCACATTAAACACTATCAACGTAGCCCCTTTTCTCAGAGCTCCTGCCTTGGTTTTTGTGGTTTTCCTAATACTTCTTCAGTTTCTCTCCTCTGCCCTCTTTCTCTGCTGCCCTCTCAGCGTGGATATGCCTCAAACTCAAATTTCAGCGGTATGCTTTCCACGTTCCTCACTCCTTTCAGTAACTGGGTCTACTCTTAATCTGCTGAGAATCCCCCACTTTCCCTCTTGCTATCTCTTGGGCTTAAACCCAACCTACTCCCTCAATGTCCGTGTGTCCAGATCACAACTTGAGTCATCCCTCTCTCTCTCCTCCAGTCCCTACATCCAGTCTCTGACTTAGGAGAATTAGGTCTTCCGTTATAGCATATCTCACCTTTGCCTCTTCCTTTGTGTTACTGGTAGTGACCCCTGGATCAGGCTCTCCTTGTTAGACCAGAGGGCTCCAGACTTTTCCAACTTGCATCCCATCAAGAAAAATTTTTGAGCACATATTGCCAACAAACATGTATTTACTTACCAATTATATACACGTTCTACTCTACTAATATATTAATGTGTATTATTTAGAAAGAGAAAAACAGACATTGAAATGAGAGTGATGAATTTGAAATATTTTAATGATTTTAATTTTATACACTAAATGGATACAAAATGCCTTTTTCCTCATGTTAAATGTATATGAATAATATCTTTTAGTAAGAACAATGTGATTAAATGTACCTAGTTATTTCTTGACATGTTGATTGGCACTTTGTAATACAGCTATTTACAAGTCCGGTTTCATGTTTGGCTTACCTTGTTACTTGTTTTTGATGTCTTATCTTTTGGGAAGGGAGACTGCCCAAAGCATGTAGATCCCTAACAAAGGAAGCACTGGTTGATTGTACCAACAAAATCATAATTGTTTCTCACTTTTGTCCAGAATTATGTTACAGGTTTTTTTTAATGGTATATATATTTTTAGTGTAGCTGAGGTTTTCTTCTATTTTAGTTTTCATTTATATGTTTGTTGGTTGGTTCTTCTGTTCATTTGTTAGTATTCCCATGGTTGATATAATCTAGATGATGATGTATTAAGATGTGGGGAGTAGGGTTTGATGAGGATATATTTCTCTACCACCTCTCCTAGAAATTTAATGTCACATTTTTAAAAAAACTAATAAGTGACCTGGGAATATGCCCAAGATAATATCTTTAAGAGAATAGAAAAACAGGATAAAAGCTAAAATGCCCAATTAAAAGAAAATCCTTTATATATTCACAGAATATATATATTCACAGAAATGTAATTGTAGGGAGACATTTTAATGGTGGTTATCTCTGGAAAATATGATAATGGATGATTTTTCTTATTTTCTTCATGCTTTCCTCTATTTTCCAAAGCTTCGGTAAATAACATTTATTAATTTTAGCTCATAAAAAGACTTTTGTTTTAAAACAAGATGACATCTTTGTTTTTTAAAAAGACTTTTGTTTTAAAAAGAAAGAAGGCCCAGATGGTGTTGGAATTTTAGCCTCCAGATTTTTTTTTTAATTTTTTTAACGTTTATTTATTTTTGAGAGAGAGAGAGACAGAGCATGAACAGGGGAGGGGCAGAGAGAGACGGAGACACAGAATCTGAAACAGGCTCCAGGCTCTGAGCTGTCAGCACAGAGCCCGACACGGGGCTTGAACTCACGGACCGTGAGATCATGACCTGAGCCGAAGTTGGACGCTTAACCGACTGAACCACCCAGGCGCCCCTAGCCTCCAGATTAACTATGCTCTGTTTGCATGTGTAGTTACAGCGATAATGCGGTACAATCCCTGGTGTTCTTAAGTAATAAACATGAGCTAACCAGAAAACTTTAAATTATGTTCCATGCATGTGCTGTGCTTGTGAAAACAAGTAATACATTTTAGATGGATTTATTTTTTGAAGTTAGATCATTTTTGATACTTAAAAGTCTAATTATGAGTTATTTGAAAAAATTCCATACAATGCCAAATGAATAAAAATAACATGAGTTTCTCAGTAGAGAGTTTTACTGAGAGTATCAAAAGTAATGTAATCCAGAGGATATATTTTATGTCCAATTTTTACTGTAAATAATTCTGAAATGATATAAATAATGTAGAACTGTTTTTTAAACTGGGTGCTGTGGAACTTTTTAGAGCCCCTGAAAGTAGGTGGAGGGGTCTCCTCCTTCCCACCAGGAAACCCTTTAATCACAGCAATGCAGGTTTTGATAGATTTCACATGCAAGGGTTCCTGCATATGCTTTGGTTTGAAAGACACGTTCCACTGCTAAATTAGAAGTCTAAAGATGCTCATACTTAATGCCCGCCACACTGGGGAGAGAATGGGGCAGATGTGTGTGGCAAGGGGCAGAAAATATAAACTAACTATATTTTAAAAGATCTTTCACTGTAAATATGTGCTCCTTCTATTCATACTCCTCTGAAAGACAAAATATTAGCCCAGAGCAAAGTAGTGAAGGCAGGAGAGATGAACCCATACCACGATCTGGAAGGTGCGTTGGCCAACAATCTCAAGCCTATAGAGGACTTCTGCACAAAGTTCTTTGTTGGAACAGAGGTGAGTTAGAATTATCTGCTCTCTTATTTATACATGTTATGTATGTATATTTACATGTATGTATATATGTATATATATGTGTGTGTATGTGTATATATATGTTATTATAGCCTTAATTTCAGTTTTATTGAGGCATAATTGACATGAAATTGTAAGATATTTAAAGTGTACATCATAGTGATTTGATGTACATATACATTGTGAAAGCCTTCCCTCCCCATCTAGTTAATTAACATATCCATCACCTCACATATTTATCTTTGTGCCTGTGTGTGTGTGTATGTGTGTGATGACATTTAAGTTATATTCTCTTAGCAGATTTCAATTATATAATACAGTGTTATACTGTGGTCACCATGTTTTACCTTATATCCTCAGAACTCACTAACCTTACAGCTGGAAGTTTGTACCCTTTTACCAACCTCTTCCTGTTTCTCCCACCCCCCAGACCCTGGCAACCACTTATCTACTCTGTTTCATTATAACCTCTATTGTACATTTGCTTTATGAAGGCTTACAATATCTATACCATTTTCATATTTTAATATACTTATTTGCATTGAATTTTTAAAATCTTCATGCTTCATAAATTCATATTTAAAATGTTTCTGACAAATGTGAAAAAAATCTATAAAATTCAGCATGACCTTCTTTACTAATGATTTATTGATCAACCTGCAAATATTTATTGAACACCTACACCATATGGAAGAAACCATGCTAAGTGTTAGAGATTTACTAAGAAAATTTATTGCTTTGTTAGCTAGCAAAATGTAGCAGGAAAGACAGTGCAAAACTCACTCAATTCAAAAGTAACAACCGGATATAATAATGATAATGGCTGCCATTTTTTGGCACTTATTATAATAGCCAAAGTGAGCTTACATTTATTGGACATTTTCTATATAGCAGGGTCTGTGCCAGGTATTTTCCAAAGTATATCTCACTTAGTCCTAATAATCTTCATTCATGACTCTATTTCTCTGAAATAAAGGGTTTTTCTCCTAAACCATGGAAAGATGCCATAGATCAGTCTCGCTGGAATGCAGTCTGAGCTCATACTTTAGTATCATGAGAAGATTAGATTACACCAGTTCTCAGAAGCATAATGCCCACCAGGCACAGCATTAGGCCCTGGGTCAGACATGAATCAACAGCATAGTCCCTGTCCACCGGGCACTCACTGCCTAGTTATGGAGCAAACACATTAATAGCATTACCCATGTCAGTGCCCATCCAGAAGCCACGGGAAGAGGACAGGGGAGGTTGGGGAATCCAGACTGTTAGCTAGGACTTTGCAGGTTGAGGAGGCATCTGAAATACCAGGATGAGAGTACAATTCCCAGCAGAAGTAACAGCCTAAACAATGCTTTGGAATTATGGGAGTCTGGGATTTGTCTGGAGACAGTGGAATCATTTGTGCAAGAGGGAATGCTATACCTTGAATGCTAGGTTGGGATCCAGTCAAAGAGCCTTTTCTGCCATGTTAGGGAATTTGAATTTCATTTGGCAAGCAATGGGGGACTTACCAAACAAATACTTGTTTTATAACTTGGGCTGTCAATTTTTGTAACTTGGGATTCTAATTTTTTTTAATTCTGGAAAAATATAAGTAACAAGTTACCATCTTAATAAATTTGAAGTGTTTAATTCAGTGCTATTAGATACATTCATATCATTGAGCATCCATCTATCTCCAGAATGTTTTCATCATCCCAAACTGAAATTCTGTACCCATTAAAACAATAACTCACCATTCACTCCTGCCTCTAGCCCACGGCAACCCCCATTGTACTTTCTGGCTCTATGACTTTGACTATTCCAGACACCTCATGTAAGTAGAATCATAGAATTATCTCTGTGCACACCAGAGTTTTTAAAGCAGGGCGATGACAGCTTTAGAAAAATGAATGACCACGAGATCTTAAAATAGAAATTAAAATATGATATCCTCTGCTTAAACCATTCGGTGACAACTCATTCAACCATGAATAAAATCCAAACTCTTCACACTGTGGCCTACAAGATTCTGCATAACTTAGCTCCTTCCTATCTCTACACCCCCGTCTGCACCAGTCTCCCTCTCTCTCTCTCCAGCTGCTCTGATTTTTCTCTTTTTCTATGCCAAACTCTTCCCTGCCTTTCAAGCCCTTGTCCTTAAAAGGATTAACTTCACCCATCATTCAGCAGATATTTATTGAGCATTTACTATATGCTAGGCACTGTTCTTGGCCCCGGGAATATATCTGTGGACAGACAAAATTCCCTACCTCATGGGCTGACATTCCAGTAGAATGCTCTTCTACCAACTCTTGACGTGGCTGATTTTGGTTAGAGAGAATGAGGTAGACCCCCTCTGGGATCTAGACTGGCCAGGACAGGGCTGAAGCAGGAGGAAATGGAGCCAGGGAGGTGCAGAGGCTGGAGAGGCAGTGATTTCAAGTGGGCCAACCAGAGATGAAGAGGGCATGAGCAGTGGGCCAAGAATGTCAACACAGGGGTAGGAGGAGTAGAATTCTCAGAACCAGGTAACTGGATGGAGAAGGACGTGAAGGTTCCCAGCTAGGTGGCTAATGATATAATGGGCATTTAACATGGATTTATTAACCTGATGCAAGTTATTCTATTCCTCTTTGACTTGGTTCGGTTTCAGTGTTCCACATATCAGTTGTGAGACCCAGGAGGTACTCATAACTCTCCTATAGGACTCTGGCAAGGGCTGGGTCATATACAGAAAGCTCCTAACAACTCTGGCAAGCACTATGCACTCAATCAATGGTAACTGCGGGGGATGTGCCACGGGCAACAGGCTAGGCGTATGCACCAGATGTCTGCTGGTCTCTGCTCCCTCAGACTCTGAGCAGCATGAATGGAGGGAAGACTTATCTTCTGACTCTGAATTTCCAACACGAAGCACAGTCCTTGTTTGTTACATGAGTTAATGAACAAAAGCACAGAGGAGTGAATGAGTAGACCCTGGCCCCAGGGAGCATACTTCACTTTGCATACTCCAGTGTTTCCCCCTCTCCTCTCCCTCGCCTACACGTCCCAAGCCATCCTTCGAGTCCTCTCAACCCCTCTTTTTATACACCTTTCTCTGTGTTTTCCTCTTACTATCCAGTGAGAAAAACATTGGAATTAGGAGACTGCATCTGGGCGACCTTGAGTATATTGTTTCACCTCTCTGAGTCTCTGTGCTCCTTCTATAAGAAAAGGCATGAGACTAAATGTTTTTCTCTAAACCTCTCCCACCTCTCCCATTCACTAGTTCTGCATCTTTTCCATTTGTGTGGTTGTTTCTGTCCCTTCTTTACACCAGGTTCTTATGACTTCCCCGCTCCTTAAAATGGCCATAAGTAGAGCTGGAATATATATTATTACTAGTTATGTTATTTTAAGTGGAACTTTGCTTCCTGTTCTCAATTTTAAAAGGTAATGACACCATATTATGAATTTATATTTCCTTTTTCCTCTTACTCCACAAAACTTTTAAAATACTGACTTTGTATCATGCTGAGAACAAATCACTGAATAAGTCACACCAGATCCCTCCCTGGAGCTTTCAGTCCAGTGGACAATTTCCAATTAACAAAAGATTAAGAACTCAGTAGTTGGAACTTGTGTAACATAGATTATCTCCATAAATGCCTGTGTTCTCCATTTCACTATGTGTACATAAAAATGTAACAAATTCCTTTTTTTGTTCAATGTAAAAAATGTTTAAGCCTTCCCTGCACTGTGTCAAATTATCATTTGATTATGTTAGCCTGCAGCTTTGTTTTTGTTTGGGTCACAGTCCATCTTAGCACATGAATATGAGATCGTTAGTCCCTTCGGTTGTCTTTGTACTCATCAGGAACCTGTAATATTTTTAGGAAGGTGGAGTGATATATACAGATTGGAAAATGGAAAGAGACCCTGAAACTGGCCGATTGATGGGTAAGTTTTGATGATTCCTGTGTTATGAATAAGTTATTCCTTTGAACAAAGTGCTGAGTAACCCTGGCCTTGCTAATGGGAGAAGGGTAGACCCTGAGGTCCTGTCTCTGGGCTTGTTACTTAAGCGAGGGCCTCCGATAGCAGCACTTTTCTCACTGGGAAGTCTGTTAGAAACGCACAAACTTGGACCCTACCCTACGCCTGCTGGAACTGAATATAGATTTTTTTTAAGTTTTTATTTATTTATTTTGACAGAGAGAGACGAGGGGTACAGAGAGAGAGAGAGAGAGACAGAATCCCAAACAGGCACTGTCAGTGCAGGGGCGACACGGGGCTCAACCCCACCAACCAGGAGATCATGACCTGAGGCCAAAATCAGGAGTCTGACACTCAACTGACTGAACAAACCAGATGCCCCTAAATATAGATTCTTAATAAGATTCACCACGTAATTTGTTTTCACCTCTAAATTTGAGGAGTACTGATCTATTGATGCTTAAATGACTAAGATAATTTAAAATATCTTAATTTTTAATTAATTGCTGTCTTAATAATTCAACAATTTGGTAGCTCATCTACATGAAAAATACTAACCGATGTGAAATTATAAGCTAAGTTTACAATGATCTTGACAACTTCAGAACAGTATGAAGAAGCAGCAGTAGGACTCTGCTCTCAGGCCGGGACTGGTGCTGTCCATGTGTTCCTCCGTTCCCAGGGCCCCACACTCTGGGCAGCTGAGCAGACATATGGGGGCCACGCATAGCTCTGAGCAGGAATCAAGAGTTCAGGCTCCCCAGTAAGCTAAGCTCCCTGTCAAAGCTCAGAGCCTTGAGGTTTGCTACAACTACTTATTTAAAGGCTTGGATTTTATCTTGGCACGAAAACTTATTTGAGCCACACTTCAAAATGTGGAATAACCATAAGCACAGGAAGAGGCAGCTGCTGGGACTGCTAGACTACCATGGAGCAGTGAGGTGGAGCAGCCAGGCTAGGTTTGCACAAGGGGTACTGGTCAGTCCTACCGGAGGTTAGGACAGTGGGCATGTGAGTGACTGAAAGGAGTCGCAGGTCAGAGATACAGCCTGCAGGGGACAACTTCTGGGTCTCAGGTCTCTGCCTCAAACTTCACTCCCTCCACTTCTATCTACTGAGTCTGGCTCGGCAGAGTGGAGTCTGCCTTAGACCTGGGAAGGCTTGCTTTCCCAGCACTGCCTCCAGGGTAGCCATATTAACCTGGAAACAAAAGTACTCCCAGTTTTCTGACCTACAACTTCCGGCCAGAAACCCAAATGTGTGTTAGTGGTAAGAGTGGGGCATTGAGAGAGAATCAGATGTGACCCAAGGAAAGGTCAAATGCTTGCAGAACTGAGACTGATTTTCCACTTTCTATTCATTTTGAATTCCATGATTTAAAAGTTGAACTCAAAATTATATATCAGATGCAATGAATTACATTCAGCTACTTGTATGCTTATTCATGTATCTGTTTATTCAATAAGTCATGAATATTAATTGTGCACATATTGCATGCACATGGCAACTGTCTCTACTGCCCTGATGGGACACAAATCGAGACCTTGATGCCATGAATTGGTGATGCACTGGTGTTGTATCTGATCTCAGAGACTTTCTTGGGGTCTTACCATAGAGTCAAATTCTTAAACTGCTTTGGAGGTGAACCCTGACAAAAAGGGCTAGTTATTTATTTTAAATGGATTTTATTCCATTTATAGAATAACCAATGACAATAAACTTAGAAACCCAAGAGTTTATGTTTGAAACTTACTGATGTTGTTTTTTCTTTCTTTCTTACTTTCATTCATTCATCAATTCATTAATGATAACCTAATCTGTGCCAGGCATGGTAACAGGGATGTGCAGCAGAGGAAATATAAGAGAGAGTTGGCAGTCACCATGGCAGGATTATGTGACCAATGGGATGTGGGTTAGTAAAGAAGAAGAAGAGTTGCTTTTAATTTCTTGACATATAGTTCACTGCAAAAACAAACAACAACAACAACAACAACAACAAAAAACGGGAAATAGCTTTAACCACTTACTTGAAGTCTACTTTAAAATCATCACAATACTTTAAAATACTTTAAAATCATCAGTCAAGCATTTTGTAACATGGAAAGCCAAACAACACTGTTGTTCCCATTGCATAATGGTTAGATTCAGAGAAATTCAATGTATAGACTCTGTAAATTGTGCACTGCTTTCCTAATTACATTCTGTGAACTGGCAGTGTTTTCCTTAGGAGCTACCAGCCTAATGTTTTTCGTAAACACCGTGGAGTGTACCTGAGTAAAGATGAGGCCGTTACTGGGACCCAGTCCTTCTTGATTTGCTAGGAACCCCATGTTCTTATCAACAAGGCAGGAAGGAGAATTTCCTCTTCTAAGAAAAAGGTTCTGAAAGATATATTACCCTGAATGAGATAAGTGTGATAAAGAAGTCCAAATCAAACAAAATTTCCAGATGATCTAAGTGACAAGCCAGAAAAAAAAAAAATGCAGGTGAATGATGACAATTGACATAATTGTTTCATGTGCTCTACTCACAAATGGGCACATGCCATGTTTCAGGCACTCTTCCAAGTACCTTCCATGGATTAGTTCACTTAATCCTCACAGCAACCCTATGGGGTAGCATCGCCAGGGTTTGAACCTAGGCGCTCTATGCTCTTGATCACATCACTGTCCTGAATCCTGCATTAGATAATGATTCTGGAAACTACTTCTTTGTTTATTGTAATTTTCTCATAGCAACTTGGCCTGGGGCCACTGGTACTCCAGTTAATAACTTAAGGACAGCTCTATTCATTGCTAAATGGAACTAAAGGTCCTTAAAAGGACAAAGGGAAGGAAAAGATATAATAATAATATAATTTTTAGACTGTGGCAAAATATACATAAATGTGAAATTTACCATCTTAACTATTTTTAAGTTTATAATGTACTATTGAGTACGTTCACATTGTTGCGCAACCAATCTCCAGGACTGTTTCCATTTTGTAAAACTAAAACTCTGCACCAGTGAAACACTAGCTCCTATTCCCCTCTCCCCTCAGCCTCTGGCAGCCACCATTTATGTTTTGTCTCTATGAGTGTGGTTACTGTAGATACCTCACGTCAGTGGAATCGTGCAGTATCTTTGTGACTGGCTTCTTTCCCTAAACAGAATATCCTCAAGTTTTACCCATGTTGTAGCATATGTTGGAATGTCCTTCCTTTGGAAGGATGAATAATATTCCATTGTATGTGTGTGTCATATTTTGTTTATTCCCTCATCTGTTTACGGACACTTGGGTTGCTTCCACATTTCCGCTATTGCAAATAATGCTGCTATGAATATGAGTGGAAAAATATCTCTTTGAAATTCTACTTTATGAGCAAGATTCAGTAGGTGTGTGTGTGTGTGTGTGTGTGTTTCTGCTTAATGTTTCCATGGGGTACTAAGAAAAAAAAAAATCCAGCTTTCACGTAGCTATCAATATGATGGGATTCACAATAAGTTCATGATTTGGATATAAAGTAGTCAGACATCATGGTTTGGCCTAGATAGGCTCTTATCTTTGTGGCCATCCCTGAGGTGGGTGTGGGCAGCAAGGAGTGGGGAGGAGCCAGCTCTGCAGCCAGGCCTGGGAGAGAGGAGACCCAAGCAATGGTGGGGTAGACACCCTAGGGGAAAGGAGGACCCCCGGGTTGGAGCAGAGACTAAAGGGAACTCTGGATCTTAATGTCCAAACCTGCTTCCCCTTTAGTCTTCCTAGTGGCAATAAATGGAAACCCCACTGAGCTGGTTGCTCCTGCCAGAAGCCAGTCATTCTCAGCCATCCTGCTCAAGCCATCTCTAAGTCTTGTCAATTCCAGCTTGCAAATATTTCTTGATCATCCACTCTTCTCCATGTACCTTCATCCAAGCACCATGCTCTCTCACCAGAACTACTTCCTATGGGGTCTCCTCTTTTCTTCTACCTGTTGTTAATCCATTCTCTTCACAGCAGTCAGACGATCTTTGGAAATCAGTCAGCTTGTCTTCTGGGCCTAAAGGCCTTTTTTGAAACACATTATGCTTAGAATATAATCTAAACTCCTGTCCTACAAGGGCCTGCATGGTCTGGACCCTCCTGGTCCCTGTCTGTTTCATATGTCTCATGCTGGGATTACCAGACTTCAGTCTTACTGTCTTCCTCAAATTTATAAAGGCACTAAGCACTTCTCTCCACAGGACTTCAGTGTGTGCCAATCCCCCAGTCTGGTATATTCCTCTACATTAAAATGTTCCCATACCAAAGTGCTACAAAGGACTAAAGGACTCATCTTCAGAGAAGTCTTTTCTGATCATTCAGTTCAAATTATGGATATCCCTTGTTATCTATCTTGTAATTTCCCCCCCATAACACTTTTAACGTATTTTTATTATATACTTTGGTATTTGTTTATTGGATATTGGATATTGTTTATTGAGTATCTGTCTTTGCCATTAGACTGTAAGCTCCATGCTGGCGGTATCACGTTCATTTATTAACCATTGTTTACCCAGCCATCTACAGTACCTATAGGTACATATAGGCAATCCACAAATATATTTTGAGCAACGAAATGAATGAATGAATAAATAAATAAGAACATGAAGTATTCCTTTGAACTGGAAAAATGACCTTGATGGAAATTCTCTGGACTTTCCATAAAAAGAGGAATAGCTGTCCCTTGACAGATTCATTTACCCCAACTGACCTCTGGTTATCTACTCTTGGAGCCCATTAATCAGGACCTGTCTGTCTACTGGAGGCCTGACCATCCATCACGCGGGAATGTAAACACTATTATTAACGATGAAATGGCCTTTTCCACCCCAACAGCAAAGAAGCCAGTGAACCTTTATGCCGTCCATGATGGAGCTGTCCACACTGTTCAGAGGTCACCTTTTTACAAGGACATTATCCTCACCATTGGAGGATGGAACCTGGCCATCTGGAAAGAAGGTATTACGGTAAGTTGCCTGAAAAATGGAAGAGTGGGTGTGTGGTCCTTTGTTACTGAGAAAGACAATGGGAACAACAGACTGTTCTGACATAACAGAGCCCTGGGGACACTTTTTAGAGAAATTAGAACAGATGGCTTGGGGTCCAGCTTGTCAACAGAACCACTGTAAGCCCTTTGAAAACACAACAATTTGCCTTTCTTTCCTGAGGGAAGGAAACAATATTTACGTCTCTTGCTAAGATCTAACAGTCTTTTCTTCACAATATGTATTGTGGGCGGTTGATTGGCTTTATGGTTTTCCTCCCCCTTAAAATACACGATGGAATGCTAGTTACTGTCTGAAGTCCAAGGAGAAGCATTGGGTCTGTGAACTTTGCTTCTGCACCAGGAATATGTCCACAGGTTTAGAATGGGGGAGTAAGCAAGCTAAGGTGTCTGTCTGTTGCCAGGAGACCAGACACATGCATGGGCCACAGTGGGCCAGTGCCAGAACTCTGGCAGCCAGGATTAGGAGAGGGCCTGGTTCCAGGCAAATAGAAATTAAATTGCCAAAAACTGGAAAGACTGATAAAATCCAGTGAAGCAAGGGTGTGTGAAAATCAGTATGGCATGTTCCTTCAGTGTGCAATTTAAGACGATTTATCAAAATCTGGGGTGCCTGGGTGGCTCAGTCGGTTAAGCATCCATCTCTTGATTTCAGCTCAGGTCATGATCTCATGACTCTGGGTTCAAGCCCCAAGTCAGGTTCTGCAATGACACCACAAAGCCTGCTTGGGATTCTCTCTCTCCCTCTCTCTGCCCTTTCTCCTCTCATGCTCTCTCTCTCAAAATAAATAAATAAACTCAAAAAAAAAAAGATTATCAAAATTTGAAATATATACTTTTTATTTCATAGCTGTAATATATATATATTCTTTGAAAAATAATCACACACATAATAAATTTATATTTATACAAATACATATTCTTTAGCAAAGAATATATATTCTTTGAATAAAATGAATAAAAATATCCATATTCTTTAATAAAGAATATATATAAATTCTTTTTTATTTTTTTATTTATTTAAAAAATTTTATTTAATGTTTATTTATTTTTGAGACAGAGATAGACAGAGCATGAGTGGGGGAGGAACAGACAGAGAGGGAGACACAGAATCCAAAGCAGGCTCCAGGCTCTGAGCTGTCAGCACAGAGCCCAGTGTGGGGTTCAAACTCACAAACTGCGAGATCATGATCTGAGCTGAGGTTGGATGCTTAATCGACTGAGCCACCCAGGAGCCCCAAGAATATATATATTCTTTAAATAAAGTGATAAAATATACATATACATATTCTTTGACCTAACTCTTTCACTTCTCAAACTCTAACTTACACAAATAACTGTGTGAACATATGTATCAGTTTGTCGTTGAAATAATTGTAAACTACTTAAAGCAACCATCCACAAAAGGACTTCTACTTTATACCAATGTACTTCCATATGTTCAATTTTTTTTACAGTGAAAATGTATCAGTTTTGTAATTAAAGAAAAAGAAAATTTAGGCAAGATTGTCCATAGACTATTCAGGGGTCAGGAACTGGTTACCCACAGAAATGGAAGGAGCTGGGTGAGGTGGGCAAGAACAGAATTGGAGTGTCACCTCTAAGGAGTCCATGAATCTGAGACATTCTTCATTCTCCACAAGAAAGTTTCTTATACATGTCTTGGACGGGAGGAAACAGCCCCACGGTTTAGTTTAGTCTCTTCAGATATAAGGAGGTAAATGGGTACACTTAATAGCCAAGTGGAGCAGGACAGTGGGAAGAAAGCACATTCTGATTTTTTCTCTGTATGAAAACCCCCCAAAGAGGACAAATTATCCATGGTAAAGAAAAGAGAAGATGATCTTGTAATGCTATGCTGGTCTAAAGTCTTTTCCAAATAGGATTTATAAGGCATTGGATGCAGCGCACAGCTGGAACTGACTTTCTATTTGCTCTTTTTCTGGCTGCCAAAGTTGTTTCCATGGGAAACAGATACCAACAGCAAAATAAAGGCATAAGCAAAATTTCCTTATAACCTTTATTTATCTAACATCCACCAATCTCAGGCTCGACTGGAAGGTTTGATCTTTTCTAAAAAAGCAACTCAAATAAGAAAAAAAAAATCATCAAAAAATACACAGGAAGGAAAAGAGTTGGCATTATGTAAAACCCTACAAGAAAAAGAAATGAGAGTTCTGAGTGGGCATAATTTCTGCTATTCCATGATCATAGCCATCTGAGTGTACTTAAAGGAAATCATTATGAATACACATTAGGTAATAACAAAAGCTTTCATGTGTCTTTTTAAAAATTTGTTTAAAGACTGGACCCCTCCTTCAGTCATGCTGTGCACCAAAAAGGTACACAGCAGGCCACTGGTCCCTGACAAGGCCTGGAGTCTTCTATATTGGCCGAGAAGATGGATACATCGATATCTGGGACCTTCTGGAGAAAACCCAAGAGCCAGCCCAGTCACAAAACATCTGCATAACCATGATCACCTACATCAAACCCTGGACTTTTACTGGTATGTTAATTCTGATTAAATGACTTAAGTTATTTTGTTTCTTGGGGGGTAACTCAGGAACATTTTGACATTCATCTGGAAAGTCTCCGATCTTTTTTTCTCAGGCTTTTGTTTTTCTGTCCATCCCACCCCATCCTTTCTCCTCCCTTCCTTCCCCTTTCCTCTTGCACTCAAACTTTGGATACAACCTGAGTTTCTCTCATTGTTTTCTTCATCAATGATTATTTCTGAGGCATATTTAGTATGACAAGCAGAGGCCGATTTTGAACCACATAATGAAGACCATTCTTATCTTCTCCAGGTCAGACAGGATGATCCATAAATCTTTGCTACCTTTTGCTGCTTTTTTTCCCAAATGGAATCATTCTTGTATCTTTATTTTTTCATTATGCCATAAATTTTCAATATTTTATAATTTTGGGGGCTTTTCCCTAGACAATATCAAGCAATTCTTTTCATGAGATCAAATGACTCTCTGGGGTCATTTATCTATTTAAACTTTAACCTTTAAACTAATTATGAGGAAAAAACATGTATAACAAAGCAAGCAGAATTTCGAGGATGTTTCCTTGGAAAGCTGGAATTGATATCCTTTGTCCTAATTTCTTTGTTTTACCCAAGCACTACTTTCTATGTAAACCCCGTATATTTGCCACTTTTAAAAGAAGTTTCAGGGCACCTGGGTGGCTCAGTCATTTGAGTGTCCAACTCTTGATTTCGGCTCAGGTCATGATCCCAGGATCATGGGAAAGAGCCCAGCATCAGGCTCCGCACTGAGTATGGAGCCTGCTTGGGGTTCTCTCTCTCTATCCCTCTGCCCCTCACAACCACGAGCATGCTCTCTCTTTCTCTAAAATAAAAAAATAGGGGCGCCTGGGTGGCGCAGTCGGTTAAGCGTCCGACTTCAGCCAGGTCACGATCTCGTGGTCCGTGAGTTCGAGCCCCGCGTCGGGCTCTGGGCTGACCGCTCAGAGCCTGGAGCCTGTTTCCGATTCTGTGTCTCCCTCTCTCTCTGCCCCTCCCCCGTTCATGCTCTGTCTCTCTCTGTCCCAAAAATAAATAAACGTTGAAAAAAAAAATTTTAAAAAATAAAAATAAAATAAAATAAAAAAATAAAAGTTTCCCTTTGTTCCCAAAGGTGTACAGGCATAAAATTGTCTTTCCACCCATTTCTCTCTTTGAAATATTACATTTAGAAATTCAGTCTTCAAAATTTCTAGAATGTCACAGTCCAGCTATTGCTTAGTCATATGTGTCATCAGAGTATTTTTTTTTCATCTTTGCTACAAAACATTGCTTTTGTACATATCCAGGGATTATGAGTCTAGGATTTAACAATTTAAACCAAACCTTCTGAGAATGAGAAAAAGAAAAAAAAACATATGATAAGATAGAAAATTAAAATTCTTGAAAACATTCTTTGTGTTTATAGTGGTATCCTTTAGCCCTTACTGAGTCTTTGGTGAAAATTGGCTTCGTGATTTTTCTTTGAAATCTTTCCCTGTGTTATCTCCACTTCTCAAGTCTGCCCAGTGGCCCAGCCACACAGAGGGTCAACCTCAGTGAGGAGCCACACTCCTTACATAAGCACCAAGAAGACAAGATTTGAAGTGGGCAGGGTGGCTGACAAAGGCTCAGGGTCTCCACTTTCATTTCATCAACTGGAAAAGATGATTTTTATATGTTAATATGGTCCTCAGTCATGAATGTCTGATGAAGATGCCAAGATTACTGTAACCACAGCAGGTCATTTGGAAGACCACAACACCAAAACACATTTCCCGTTTAACCTCCAGTATGGATTTCTGACTGCTGAGTTGTTTTCTCCCCCATTTTCTGGATCTTTCAGCTAAGCAGCAATTTATAGCCATAGCTGATTATTATGGAACACTGCATATATTGGAAATTCCTTGGACATTAAGTCACCCTTCCGCCAATGAGGTTAGTACTTTTGGCTCTGAGGATTTATGTGACCAGATATTGCTGAGGCATGTTTTAGAAATGTTTAGAAATGACAGCATTTTTGCTCTGTGAGAAAACAAAAGAAGCGTACAATCCAAAATAAGGGGATGTATTTCTGTTGTATGAATTACATAGCTTGGAACCACAAAAAAACAAATGTGCTGAAAGAGAAGGTAAGTAAATGAAGCCCAGATTCAGAAAAGAATTGATTTGGGGCACCTGGGTGGTTCAGTCAGTTAAGCGTCTGACTTCGGCTCAGGTCACGATCTCATAGTTCGTGAGTTTGAGCCCCACAGTGGGCTCTCTGCTGTCAGCACAGAACCCGCTTCAGATCCTCTGGCTCTCTCTCTCTCTTTCTGCTCCTCCCCTGATCATGTTCCCTTGCTCGCTCGCTCTCTCTCTCTCTCTCTCTCTCTCTCATAAATAAAAACATTAAAAACATTTTTAAAGCAAAGAATTGATTTGGGGATTCATAAGATATCATTTTCAGGTTGTAACTGAAGCACAGGACTCCTATTTTAGTGATGCCCTTCCTGGAGGCCCAGTTAACATTTTGATACATCTCTCCATCATCCACCTCTACCCCATCTCCCCCCAACTTGTTGTACTGCAGGCAGCATGGCTGAGGGGGCAGTCTTCTACCCCTCTATAGGCACCACCCAAAGGTTTCAAGTAATGTTAATACTGGGAGATAAAAAGAAAATCAGAGAATAGAAATACATAAATATATATACAGCCAACATTAAATATAGAGATTGCAATCCACTATAAGTCCCAACATCAGCCTAGTTCCTGGCAAGCAGAAAGTTTCCCTCCCTTGGCCTCCTTGCCCAAGGTCTCTTTCCTGACTTTGCTGCTTCTGTTCTTAATGTGCACACACTAAGTCCTCCAGGGGACCAGGAACTCAGCTCTGCTTCCAGTCCCTTTAGGGTTTATACTGATAACCTCATCTGGGTTTTCCAAGTTTGGTTGATGATATGAACCTTTCTTCAGGTTTAGAAGTGAGAAGCAAGAAAAGGGAAAAGATCAATCCCTGAGTATTTCTTTTACAAAATACTAATTTTTTGTTGCTCTCTCTCACCCCACCCCTTTCATGGAATCCTCCGATTTGCAGGGCCCTGAACCTAAGCACAGTAGCCCCCACATTGAGCTTGCTCTTCTGGCAATGGGCCTATGGGCAGTATCCCAAAGCAGGCAAGCCACCTAATGAATTAAAAGTAGCAGGAATTCTTCTAGAGGCCTGTGAAGAATATGGGGACTTCCATGTGGGCTCCCCTCTCACGGGCCTGTGCTTCTAACAGGCATCAAGTATGAGCTACTACTTTGAAAGAGAAGTCAAGCATCTGGAATATGTAGAACAGCGCAAGAAAATTCGTGAACAAGAAAAGAAGGAAATGGAGCTGGAACGTGAGAAGAAAAAAAACCGTAAGTGAAATTTCAGAAACAAAAGTCATTGCCATCCTCTAACCCCAGTGGAAATATGTACATTTGGCTTATTCCACAGTTTCAGTAGGAAAATTATGCCTCTTCACATTCTTCTCTTGTTCTCATGAGAGTCAAGAGGGTATTTCTCTGATTTCCTAGTTTGCCAGGAATGATAGCTATCAATTGAACAACTACCTAGATTCTATTCAACTTAAGTTTCTGAAATTTTCCATTATTTCCAAGTCCTTTAGATACAAAAGCACCTAATATGATTTATAGATATAATGATTCAAAATTTGGCATCTTTCATTATATAGAATTTCAACATCTGGTTAATAATACATTAAACAGGTCCTACATGGGACACTTGGCTGGCTCAGTCAGTAGAGCATCAGATTCTTTTTTTTTTTTTTTTTAATTTTTTTTTTCAACGTTTATTTATTTTTGAGACAGAGAGAGACAGAGCATGAACGGGGGAGGGGCAGAGAGAGAGGGAGACACAGAATCGGAAGCAGGCTCCAGGCTCTGAGCCATCAGCCCAGAGCCTGACGCGGGGCTCGAACTCACAGACCGTGAGATCGTGACCTGGCTGAAGTCGGATGCTTAACCGACTGCGCCACCCAGGCGCCCCAGAGCATCAGATTCTTGATCTCAGGTAGTGAGTTCGAGTCCCACACTGGGGGCAGAGATTACTTTAAAAAAATAATAAAAAGAAAAACAGGTAGCGCAAAAAGAGTGGAATACAGAAAGAATCAAGACACGTGGGCTCAAATCCCAGTTCCACTACTACCAGCTATGAGATCTGGAGCAAGGCTCGTATCATTGCCAGGCTTCGGTTCTTGTCTTGAAAACGGGAATACCAGGGCGCCTGGGTGGCTCAGTTCGTTGAGCATCCAACTTCAGCTCAGGTCATGATCTCGCAGTTCGTGAGTTCGGGCCCTGCATAGGGCTCTCTGCTGTCAGAGCTGTCAGCATGTCGGATCCTCTGTCCCCTCTCTCTCTGTCCCTCCCCCACTCGTGCACATGCTTTCTGTCGCGCGTGCTCTTTCAAAAATAAATAAACATTAAAAAAAAAAACTTTTTTAAATTAAAAATAGACCTACCCTATGACCCAGCAATAGCACTGCTAGGAATTTACCCAAGGGATACAGGAGTGCTGATGCATAGGGGCACTTGTACCCCAATGTTTATAGCAGCACTCTCAACAATAGCCAAATTGTGGAAAGAGCCTAAATGTCCATCAACTGATGAATGGATAAAGAAATTGTGGTTTATATACACAATGGAATACTACGTGGCAATGAGAAAGAATGAAATCTGGCCCTTTGTAGCAACATGGATGGAACTGGAGAGTGTGATGCTAAGTGAAATAAGCCATACAGAGAATGACAGATACCATATGTTTTCACTCTTATGTGGATCCTGAGAAACTTAACAGAAACCCATGGGGGAGGGGAAGGAAAAAAAAAAGAGGTTAGAGTGGGAGAGAGCCAAAGCATAAGAGACCCTTAAAAAATGAGAACAAACTGAGGGCTGATGGGGGTGGGAGGGAGGGGAGGGTGGGTGATGGGTATTGAGGAGGGCACCTTTTGGGATGAGCACTGGGTGTTGTATGGAAACCAATTGGACAATAAACTTCATATATTGAAAAAATAAAATAAAATAAAATAAACTTAAATGGGAATACTGATAACTACCTTTTAGGATTAGGCTTTCAGTTCAGGAACCTGACAAATAGCAGACTTTCAGTAAATGGGAACCAGTATATAGACAGATAGATATGAATTTTACTATAATACAATTTATGGGAGCTACAAAGTTTGAGATAGAGGAGAATTTGGTAGAGGACACATCCTTCTACCAGAAAGGAAACCGAAGCTCTGAAGCCCCTCACCTTCCTGTTTCCCAGCCTCTGTTTGATATGAATTCTGTCACTCCATTGGTCTCCCCTCACCCACTGGGAGTGGGGCCTTGAAATAGTCTGTGAATTCAGTTCTTCTCTCTTTGTCACGAGGGGTCATCTCAGTCTGTATTTCTACTTCTCTCTTGCTCCTTCCCTTCCTAGGCCTTTTGTCACCAGCAATTTCACCACTGATCCCATTTATAGATTCCTTATAGCCAAATATATAACCTCCTCCAACACTGTTATTCATGCGAGACCCTGGGTCTCAATTAAAAGCATGAGCATGTGGAAATTTTAATGTTAACGTCATCACTTATTGCCAGACACATGTTAGTGTAATAAAAACAGAGGGCCTCATTTCAAAAACATGGTTTAGTGGTCACAAGGCATGAAAGAATACCAATTAATTAACTTTCCCTTGTTTCCCTTGCTACAGAAAATTGGCCTTCTTCTGTTCTTTTGCACACTCACAAATACCGATTGAAATTCTGTTGTGTAAAATAACCTGACACCCTTACTTTACGCCAGCAATTATCCATGATTATTGTCAGTGTTTAAATACCATAGCGACAGCTCCTAATTATCCACATCAGTGGAAGCAAGTAGACTGGTGGATAATCCAAAATTAATTTGCATATAAAATACTTGTAAAACACCTAAATATTATAATAATCATATCTTGAAATTGTCTAATGATGTGCTTGAGTTTCCAAAACCTCTCCAACTTCTTGTAACTGAGTTCATTTCCATTTGACATATTACCCTCTTTTTTTTTTTGTTTAAGTTTATTTATTTTGAGAGAGAGCGTGAGCAAGACCAGGGGAGGGGCAGAGAGAGAGGGAGACAGAGGATCTGAAGCAGGCTCTGCACCGTCAGCACAGAGTCTGATGAGGGGCTCAAACGCATAAATGGTGAGATTGTGACCTGAGCTGAAATCAAGAGTTGGACGCTTAACTGACTGAGCCACCCCCAGGCACCCCTGGGGCTCTTTTAAGTAGAGCTACCACTTGTCAAATTTTCTCTGGAACTAGATTGGGGATAAGTGAATGGGTTTAAAAGGGCTCCTCTGTTACATTTAGAACATGAAAATTGTCACCAAGAAAAAACAACTAATGTTGTGAGAAATATCTTCTAAGGAGCAACTGCTGATAAAAGGGAAAATGGGAACAAACTGTAACAACCTTAGAGGACTGTAGCAGAGATTAAATGAGTTAAAATGTTTATAGCACTTAGCCAGGAACTGGCACAGAGAAAACGGTAGTAAGCGTTCGCTGCTATTATTGCAGAAGGCACGGGAAGAACACACATCCATCCAGCAAGGCTTGTCTGAATGAATGCCCTGCCGTTGCCAGGGATTGGGTTGTACACATTGATCCACAAATCTGAAGAAAACCATACACCTATCTCTTTGCAAACACCGAGTCTGAATACAGCTCACCTCTTGAAAAATAATAGCAATCACAGCTCTAGCAGCACATAAAATGGGAATTTTTCTAACTGAAATTTCAGCTGGAGACCCAAAGCTGGAAAAAGTAGCAGTTTCCATGTGATCCATAAGCTATGCCACCTACACAGGACTTGGCAGTGGGAGGAATTCAAAAGACTTCTGCAACCTCTAGTCAATTATCTACACTCCAGGCTACACGAGGGACCCAAGAGTCATGAGGAAGAAGACTAGAAAAGGGGTTTTTGTTTTTATTTTTGGAGAGAGGTGTCAAAGGGCCACGTGTTACCCACTTCTCAGTTCTCCATGAGGAGACCTTCATGGGAGCACTGCTAGAGAAGAGTTGCAGGCCACGATGGAGAACTGGCCTCCAGCAGGAGGCTTCCTGAGCCACGGAAATGTGCACACACTTCTCCACTCTATCTCTGCCACTCCCCCTTGGGAGCCAGCAGCTACTCTCCCTCCTGTGCCAGAGATGCCCTCCCACAAACCCCTCCCAGAGAGCAGCAGCTAGGCCAACTGCTCAAAACTAACCCCTTCTTTCCTTTGGTATTTCTAGCTGTCAATGTTTTATTGGCATGATTTGGTTTTTCACCCTAGAAAACATATCAGAAGTCAAAAGAACAGATGGAGGCTGAATTGAAAGCAGACTATGACAATTACTTAGAACTGGAAAAGAACACCCTCATCAACCTCGGCCTCATCAAAGTGCCAGAGATGATGTCATTCATGGACTTGATGTAGAAAGGCTTTCTGCAGGGGTGTTTGGGGCCTTGGTAGGACTTTGTTTTCTTTTTATTCATTATTTTTTATGTAAGGTGAGCTAGCAAATTAAACATTGAATAGGTTTATTTGTAAGTATTAGCCTTTTATTTCACTAAAATTAAAACTTGATTTATCACAACAAGATCTGTTTTGATTTTTGGATTGAATGTGTACCGAACTTTGTACTGAATATGAAGGTTACCAATAATGAAAGTTTCATTTTCCTCTAGTAACACAGAGCTTCAGACATCCCCTTCACCCCCAGGCCTTGACATCCATTTAGAGCCCCTAATCCCAGAGAGAAATGGAAATCAAACTTTGCTCCCAATTATCAAGTTGGTTTGACTGCCCCTCCAAACACTGCTCTCCCCAGGCCCCTGACAGATGGGAGGGCTATGTGCTAAATAAAGTATTAGCAAATGGAATCTAGAAATATATGTAAAAGAAAGGATACTACATAAAGATCATGTTGGGTTTACCCGAAGAATATAAGGTTAATTTAACAGTAGAAAATAAGTCAGTGACTGATTAAAGGAGAGAATTTATGATACCAAATGGACACAGAAAAACACGTGATAAAATTCAACATCTGTTCATGACAAAACAACAATAAATTCTTAGCAGTTACAAAAAGAAGGGGGAATCTAAAACAATCCTACAGTAACATCGTCCTTAAAGGCAAAAAACTGAAAGTTTTCTTCCACGATGTGGAACAAGACACAGTGCCCAAGGTCCGTCCTCCAGTCAATGTTGTACTGGGGCGGGGGGGGGGGGGGATGGTTAACCATTATGGGCACAAAAAGGAGACAGCATGTGAAACAGAGTTGCAAAAGAGCTTGGTGTGTCTCAACCAGAGGTTCAATGTCACAGGAAAGTAACTGGCATGGGAGGTGAGTTTGCAGGGAGGATAGCAGGAGATGAGACTGGAAAAGTAGCTTGGAGGCAGATTGTGAAGGTTCCCAGAACCTAAACTCAAGAGGCTGAATTATAGTTTGCAAATAATGGGGAATTAATAGAAGGGCTAAGCAGGAAGGTGACACAATCAGCTTTATTTTTAGGAAGATAAGGGATGGATTAGGGTGGGGAGAGGTGAATGTCAGGAAATCCTATTAGGAGGCATAAGTGGTGGTTCCAGGTAAGGGATTAGCACATGCTGTACGGAACCTTACTGTGAAAATAGACCCGAAAGGCTGGTTGGATGGGGAATACAAGACAAAGGATGATGCCAAAGTTTTTAAGTTACTGGAGGACATTAAACTCAAAGTTATTTATCTCCAAAGTCAGGTAGATAATAGCACTTAACCGTCTGTGTGCCTTTGGACAGATGACTTATCTCTGTGAAACAGATTCCCCTACTATCCAATCAGGTGAGGGTATTTACTTTGCAACATTTTTACAAGGGGTAAATGAGCACCTGCAGATAAGGTGATGGTACCCAGCACATGTTAGTATCATTATTATTGGAATGTCCCAAGGCTCATCCTTGCACTTGAACTATATTTCTTTCTCTTTCATGTATCCCTCCTTCCTTCCTTCCTTCTTCCTTCCTTTTCTTCCTTCCTTCCTTCCTTCCTTCCTTCCTTCCTTCCTTCCTCCCTCCCTCCCTCCCTCCCTCCCAACCCTCCTCTCTCTCCCTGTCCTTCTTTTTTTCTTTCTTTCTTTCTTTCTTTCTTTCTTTCTTTCTTTCTTTCTTTCTTTCTTTCTTTCTTTTCTTCCTTCCTTCCTTCCTCCCTCCCAACATTCCTCCCTTTTTTTCTTTGCTTGCTTGCTTGCTTGCTTGCTTTCTGACCCACACTTATGTCTTATGTAAATCCATCCAATCTCACAGCTTCCAATACTGCTTATATCCCTGGCATGAACTTCTCCCACAAAAGCAAGAACTGTATATGCATTTGACTATTTAATGTCTCCACTTGGATATATAATAGACATCTCAAATTTAAACATGTCCAAAATTGAGGGCCTAGATTTCCCTTCAAAACCCATTCTCACTGTAGTTCCCCTAATTACCTTGCTTTCAGTTGCTCAGGCAAAAACCTAGACATCATCCATCATTTTTCTCCTCTCTCAATCCATACCCAATCCGTGAGCAAATCCTGTTGACAACAGCTTCAAAATACATCTAGAACCTGGTCACTTCTCTCCTTCTTCCTTGCTACCACCTTGATCCAAGCTACCACCATCACCAGCTTGGCTTTTCGCAGTAGCTTCCTAACTGTTCTCCCTGCTTCCACCCTTGCCCCTTTCAATCTGTCTCAACAGCAGCCACACAGCACTTTTAAATGAAAGGCAGAGGCTGTCATTCTTCCTCTCAGCTCCTCCTTGGCTTCCCAGCTCACTCAGAGCATGAGCCAAAGGCTTTACTGGGACCGGCAAGCCCTCGTGTGATCAGGCTGTCCATTGTCACTCTGGTTTCATCTCTCTCTCCTCACCTATGTCACAGCACCCCAGTCATGCCAGCCCCCTCCAATTCCCCAAACATACAAGGCATGTTCCTGTCCCGGGGCATTTGTGCTTGCTCTTCTGCACTTTCTCTGGCAATTTTCCCTATTTTTTTTCATGTCTTGCCCCAAAGAAAAACATAATGTTTTGAGTCCTATGCTGTGCCTGGCTCTACAATTTTAAACAGGTGTTCAGGGTAGGTGTCACTGGGAAGGTGACATTTGAGCAAAGATCTGAAGAGGGTGAGGGATTTGCTACTGTAGTCTTCTAGGAGAAGCATTTTCATGACTCAGTCCTCTGTCTCCACCCCAGCAGACTTCTGCTCAGGTCTCCTGGACAGAACTGAGTTGTGTGGACACCTCTCAGGGCAGAAGAAGCTGGGACCATGGAGAACAGGAGTGTCATGATTGTGTGACATAAGCCATTAGCTGGGGCTGGTTCATTGTTTTCTCAAACAAAAGAGGATTTTATTAGCATAGAAGAAGGGAGTAATGGATATTGAATAAGCGTCTGCCTTAGGGTTATCAAATAAAGAGCTTAGTATAGTGCCTAGCATACAGAAAGCAGCAAATTTTTGCCTCTATTTTGCCTAATTTACATGTACAACATGATTATAATATTCTTGTGATAGAAACTAAACATGGGGTTCATGTCTATCTTGCTTATGATAGCAGTTATCATCAGTTCAGTATGATATTTTTATTGTGTGTTTATAACCTTAATTTTCCTCATCATCTCACCAGCCTATGGCCACCAATGGGGTCACACAAACAGCCACAGCCCAAGTTTCATGGGATCTTGCCCCACCCACTTATCTGGTATCTCAAAGTGTCCCCAGGTGTGTCCTGTAGTTCCTGGGATGAAGGACTCACATATGCTCAAAAACAAGCCTACAACCAGCAGGCACTCAAGGCTCCCTTCTCTCAATATACTAGAGCTGCCTAATGGCCCGTAACATGGCGGAAAGGGGATGGGACAATGACTCTGTGTCAGTTCAGGTTCAGCATGAAGCTAACGCCAAGGTAAGACTACATGTACAGGATATTTATTGGTAGAGAGAACGAAAGAAGCCAGGGAGAGCCTTTAGACCTCACTGCAAGTCTGATGTGTATGGAAGGAGAGAGGGAAGGAAAAAGGTTGGGATGGGATGGGTCAGACTACTCAGAATGCTCACCTTTCTCAGACCCCGAGGCTTTGGAACTCAGGCCAATGCAGTGTGCTGTCTCCCCCTTTTCTGGGATGAGTTCTTTCCGAGGGCTCTTCAGTTCACACTGGGGCTCAAGCTGAGAAGCTAACCTCCTATAATGGAAGATGTGGGAATACTAGGTATGAGTGAAAATGGAGCTAACTGGTGTGCCTCCTTCCAGTTCCCAAGGCTCCAGTCCTTTCCCCGGCTGCCCACTCCTTCCTAACTGCCCTGTGGTAAGTTCTGTTTCTGCACTTCAGTCTTTTGATCTGATATGCGTTGTAGTGAAAATAAAAAGGGCTCTGGGATCCAGCCTCATCACCCTAGGCAAACTGCACTGTCCCCTAAGTCTTAGTTATACCACCTGCAAATAGGGGATAATTATAAATAACTGACACTCAGTGGGTGCTTAATAAGTGTTGCCTCCTTTTCTTGTTTAGCTTCAGGTACTCTGTCTCACAGACACACACACACACACACACACACACACACACCCCAGAGAAAACATAGTGTTTCTTCTTGGTCCTATGTAATAATCTCTGATTTTAATATTGTTAACAATAATGCTAACGTCTCTCACACTCAAATATGCTGTAAGCAGTGATTCTGCACACCTAGTCCAGTATTAGCCTTGACCATTTTAATATGAGACCAGACAGGTTGGACGTACTATTTAAAATTTAAACAGCAGCTCTATTTTTTGCACAACTTAAAATGCTATGGCTACTTAGAAAATTAACCATTCTAATAATACTTGATTTTTTAGGTTAAATTTAATTATTCAGCTTTATAAGCTGCTTTTTGCCCACCCAGAAATGTTGTATAATTAAACGAGCATATTTTTTGGGTCCTCAGATAACCATATCATCTGGGTGCACTTCAGATGAAAAAGCTATTGGCTCCAGTAGATGGTGGTCAGTGGCCTGGGTAAACTCCCACAGCTTCACTAATCCACCACTGTAAATAATTAACATTTCCCTGTGCCCTCTACCCGTGAGCGTTGTTTGGGGTAGGCCACGTTCCACCCAGTTGCTAGGTTGCCATCACCAGGTTAGATACCATGTAACTGAGCAAGGCTCCCAGGGCGGAAATTAAAGATCTTAGTGAAGGGCAAATTAAACCCTGTGTGATGAATTCATTCCTTCCATGGCTGATGAGCTGTTTGAGGGTCACAGGCCATGTAAAACAGCTGCACACCATCAGAGTAGAATCCCAAACACCAAAGAAACTAACCTTAAAAGTTTATTGGGGAAATGATGGTTAAAAAAAAAAATAAATAAGTGTAACTGCTTCCAAATGCTCTCTTATTCACAAGTATGACATTAAAAATATATGCAGTATGGTAACTGATTGTGTTTCCCTGCAATAATACCAATATTCCAAACTTAAAAGGACAGAAGATAAGATTTCTCTAAGTCACTTGTACATGCAATATTCTGGGCTCTTTTTATTCTTTCTTCTTAAAGAAGAGAAAGGAAGAAAATGCAAAATAGGAGATTTCACATTCTTCCCTGTCAATTCAAAATAGTTCTTCCAGCCTGAAGCCATATATATTTTTTTAATTTTATTTATGTATTTATTTTGAGAGAGGGGAGGATCAGGGGCGGGGGAGGGAGAGAGGGAGAGAGAGAGAGAGAGAGAGAGAGAGAGAGAGAGAGAGAGAGGATATTTTATTTTAAGCAGCCTTCCTGCCCAGCATGGAGTCTGATGTGGGGCTTAATCTCACAACCGTGAGATTATGACCTCAACCAAAATCAAGAGTCAGACTTTAACAGACTGAGCCACCCACGTGTCCCCTGAAGCCATTTTTTTTTAAGTTTTTTTTTTTTTAACATTTATTTATTTTTGAGACAGAGAGAGACAGAGCATGAACGGGGGAGGGGCAGAGAGAGAGGGAGACACAGAATCGGAAACAGGCTCCAGGCTCTGAGCCATCAGCCCAGAGCCCTACCCGGGGCCGAACTCACGGACCGCGAGATCGTGACCTGGCCAAAGTCGGACGCTTAACCGACTGCGCCACCCAGGTGCCCCTCCTGTGCCTGATTTCTAATCAACAGAACATGGGTAGAAATGGATAGAAGCCACCTCCGGGCTTGGCTTTACCTCATCTTGTGAAAGCCTCCAACTGTTACGTGTTTCAGACGCCATGTTTATAATGTAAAGTTTCTCAACCTGTTTCAGACTTTACACAAGCAGTCAATAAGCCTTTATTGTATTAAACAACTGATGTATCAGGGTTTATTTGTCACCACTCTATGGCCAAGCCCATCATGATGAATGCAAGTGGATTAGAGAATACTCAGCCTCATTAGAACGCATGTGCACAACAGTTAGTTGGAAATCAGGAATTGGACTTAAATCTGTGAACATCTAATAAGACACTAGAAACATTTTAACAGCCATAACTAAAGATATCAAAAGAAAACACAACTTTCTTATATTGGAAAATACCTCTATCTATAAACCATACACTAGATTCCAAGCAAATTCCAGCTTGTTCAGTAAGCAGGTGAATTGAGATTGGCATATCACTCCAAATCCCATGCTTTTATTGGATAGTCAACACTAACGCTAGAGTGGTCATTTAAAAATCAAATCTGGACCCCATCATTTCCCTCCTTAAAACGTTTCAACTGGCCCTTTTTGCCCTCAGGATAGGGTGCAAGTTCTTTATTGATAACATAGCCCTGCTTGCTTTTTAAGCCCTTCTTTTACAGGTTTGGCTTCTCTACTTCCCCTTCAGACATTTCAGTCCACACTGTTTTCCACACATTCTATGCTCTCTCTCACCTCTGCTTCCTGGAAGATGCTATTCCTGTTCCATGAGTAAATAAAGCTACCAAGAATTTTCAAAATGCCCTAAAATGAATTAACATCTAATGCAGTGCAACAACATCCACATACATTAAAAAAATCATTTATATGTATTCCTCCTATAGGAAATGAACAGTGCTCATAAGAATTTGTTTTAGAGACTATAACAGGAATTGACAACGTGATACTAACAGTTTTCAAAGTCACAAAGTAAGACAACTATCTGGATCCTAATCAGAGCTTTGGAATTAGAGACAATTCTGAGCACTCAGTCCCTTACAAGCTTTAGTAATTTAACCTTGACAAGTTTCTGCTGTGGCAAAATAAATTCTCAAAAATGGCCACAGCGAAATTTCCCATCCCACATTGCCATACCCCCATCAAGAGATAGCCTCTATTTCCCCTCTCCTTGAAATTGTGACACTGCGGTTTCTTCAAAGAATAGAATGCAGCAGAAATGACACTGAATGACTTCTGAACCCAGGTCATAAAGGGCGACACAGATACAGCTTCTGCCTGGCTCTCTCATTGGAAACTCACCCTAGGAACCCAGCTACCATGTTGTGAAGAAGCCCAGGCTACATGGACAGGGCACATGGAGGTGTTCTGGTTGACAACCCCAAGTAAGATTTCAGCCAGTGACCAGCACCAACCACCGTACATGTGGCATGAACAAGCCTTCAGATAATTCCAGGCCTGAGCTGTCAAGCTACCTTGGCTGTTGCTGATTGGAGCAGAGATGAGCTATTCCTGCCAAGACCTGTCTAAACTCAGGTTTGTGAACATGTCAGCAAAGTAAATTTTGCCATTATTTAAAGCCATTAAGTTTTGGTATGGTTTGTTATGCAGCAGTAGGTAACTGGAAAAACCACCTCATTTTGGTTCTCGTGAGGATTAAGTGAAATAGAACATAGAAAACTCCCTATGGATTGTCTGAAACACAGTGAATGTTAGTTACCTATAATGTGTCCATAACTATGGCAATTACCTCAAAATAGGATATTTATTTATTTCTATCCCTACTTTGTTTAAGAATTATAAAGAAGCAGGGGTGCCTGAGTGGCCCAGTCAGTTGAGCATCCGACTTTGGCTCAGGTCATGATCTCATGGTTTGTGGGTTGGAGCCCCGCGTTGGGCTCTGTGCTGACAAGCTCAGAGCCTGGAGCCTGCTTCAGTTTCTGCATCTTCCTCTCTCTCTGCCCCTCCCCTGCTCACACTCTGTCTCTCAAAAATAAATAAATGTTAAAAAATTAAAAGAAAAAAAGAATTATAAAGAAGCATACTGTATTTTCTGCTTTTAATGCATATAATCCAGTAAGACAATAAGCTATGTATTCAAATTATTACAATATAAAACAGAGTAAAATTAGTAAAAATGTATCTTAAAATTTGATACAAGTCTTTAATAAATATCACACTGTGAATTTTGGAAACCTCTGGTGAGTGGGATTGCATTTAAGTACGAGAGGAGGAGAAGACAAGAGGAGCTTGGAAGAATGGGCTTTCAACTACATGCTCTTCTGTATTGTTGGAATTACTACAGGAAACATGCATTTCGTTATTTTTTATTATCCTTCTTTTTATTGAACTATTACTTACAAACAGTGAAGAGCACAAATTGTAAGTGTGCAGCTAACTTAATTTTTAATTATGTATACACCCATGTAACCATGTAACCATTATCCAAACATGCATTATATTAGTTCAATCAGAACTTTCTATTACTATAGATTAGTTTGCATTTTCTATAACTTCATATAAATGGAATCATATGGTATGAACTTATTTTTGTCTTATTCTTTCACTTTTGAGATCCGTTCTTGTTTTGTGTAATAATATTCTATTACCTTTTATTGCTAAATAGTATTCCATTGTAGGGACATACCACAATTTGTTTGGTAGACATTTGGGTTCGTGGTTTCCAGCTTGGGGCTACTATGAATTAATCTTCTATGATCATTTCTGTGCAAGTTGTTTTATGAACTATGTTTTCATTTTTCTTGGATAAATATCTAGGAGTAGAATGTCTGGCTCATATGGTGTATATGTGTTCAACTTTTTAAGATATCGCCAAATGTTTCCAAAGTAGGTATGCTATTTTATATTTCCACCAACAGTGTATGAAAGTTCTAGTTCCTCCTCATTCTCACTAGTATGATCACTCTTTTAAAATTTAGCAATTCTAGTTGGTGTGCAGTGGTATCTCATTGCAGTTTTAATTAGCATTTCCCTAATGACTAATGATGTTGAGCTTATTTTCATGTGTTTATTTCCATCCACATGTCTTCTTTCATGAAGTATTTATTCACATATGTTGTTCATTATTCTTGAAGGGTTTTCTTTGTTTTTGCTCTTTTAGTAATTGAGATTTCAGAGTTCCTTATATATTCTGGATGCAAATCTTTTACCAGATACATGCAAATATTTACTTTTGGTCTGTGGTTTATCTTCTCATTCTCTTAATAGTGTCTTTCAAAGGGCAGAAATTTTTAATTTTGATGAAGTTCAATTTATCAATTTGGTTTTTTATAGTTTATGTTTTGTTGACTTCTCTAAGAAATCTTTGCATGACCAAGGTTTTCTTCTAGAAGTTTTATACTTCCAGGCTTTACATTTAAATCTATGATCCATTTCACATTGATTTTCACGTATGGTATAATTTTTATATATGGATCAATGTTTTTTTGGTTTGGGGGGAGTTTGCATATAAATATCCAATTATTCCAGCACTATTTCTCGAAAAGACTGTCCTTTTCCCACTGTATTGCCTTAGTAAAAAATTAGTTGTGTATCAGAGAAAGAAAGATACCGTATGATTTCACTTATCTGTGGAATCTAAAAAACAAAACAAACAAATAAATGACTCAAATACAGAGAACAAACTGGTGGTTGCCAGAGATGAGGTGGGTCGGTGAGGATGGGCACAACAGATGATGGGGATTAAGAGATACAAACTTTCAGTTATAAAATAAATATAATCACGGTGATATAAAGTACAGCATAGGAAATATAGTCAATAATATTGTAAATAACACTGGTGACAGATGGTGACTACACTTATTGTGGTGAGTTCTGAGTAATATACAGAATTGTCAAATCAATATGTTGTACAGCTGAAACTAATATAACACTGCATTTCAATTATACTTCAACAATAAATTTTTTTCAAAAAGTCAGTGGACCATATATGTAGGGTCTATTTCTGAACTCCACTATGTCTGTAGATTTGTCTATCCTGACACCAATACCATACTGTCTTGATTACTGTTGCTTTAAAAGACATCTTAAAATCAGATAGTGTCGGTCTTCCAAAGTCATTATTTTTTTTTCAAGGTTACTTTGGCCTTTGTATGTATATTTATGTTAATTTACACACGCAATTCTGACTTACTCTGACTTTTATAAAGTTTCCGCTAGGTGATTTACTAGAGTTCAACCCCATTGTGACTCAGGCCCTGTGTAATTGCACTATGGATATAGCTGATAATGGCTTAATTGATATTCCATGGTGACTGAGGATTTAAGCAGATGAGGGCAACTGAGATGGTTAATAAAAAACCTGGCAGTCTTTTGGAAGCAAACATGACATGCAACTGTAGCAGCAGCATCCAGGGAGCTGAGAGTTAACAGAAGAAACAGAGAGAAACCAAAAGAGTTTCTCTAATATTTTCATACGCATACTCTTTACATTTAATAAACTCCTATTTTAAAATAAAGTATAAATAAACCCTACCATCATTAATGCTTTTATGTTATTTATTTATTTATTTATTTATTTATTTATTTATTTATTTTGAGAGAGAGAGAGAGAGAGAGCATGAGCAGGGGAGGGGCAGAGAGAGGAGAGAGAGAATCCCAAGCAGGCTCTGCGCCGTCAGCATGGAGCCTAAAGTGGGGCTTAATCCCTTGAACCGTGTGAGTCAGGGCTTAACCAACTGAGCCACCCAGGCACCCCGACACCCTAGTGTCTTAATCAGATGATAAGACTGCGTATTTATACAGAACCAAATGGAAGGTAAGTTTTACTCATAGGCAGAGGAGGAGGCAGATTCTGCTACTGGGCACAGTGGGAAAAGGCAAGACTGGTCGTGGTACCTGAGGCTCAAGGCACCAGAGCTGGCACATGTCCACAGCAGATTGAGGAGGAAAAAATTTTATCAAGAGAAGCAAGAATATGCCCAATTTTGGCCATTTTGCCCGTTGACCAGGATGCCCAATGGCAGCCATTGCTTAGCAATTACCTGGAAAATCCTTGCATGTTGGTTTTGGCTGCCAATACACACTTCTATTTCCTGTTCCATTTGACAAAGGATCCCAAAGTTCATCCTGTGACATTTGGTCACTATAGGAGGAAGCAATAGAAGGTAATTGTTAGGGAATAACATCCTGTACCTCTCCTGTTTCCGTAAAAGGGAGGTAACTTCATTTCTCAAGAGGAAGGAGTATGGGAGGATCGCTTCCAGCTTTTCTCTGCCTCCCTGACTTAACTGTTCTCCAAGTCACAAAGATTGACTCATCTGACTGGTAAACTGAGCAGGACTTGAGCTTGCTTGCCTGGGAGCCTTCTGTGTTCTCTTACCCACAGGGCCAGCCTGTCTGTAATATGTACATTTTTTAATTGTTTTTTGTTTTTTAGCACTGAAAAGTTGTACCCCTGCCAGGAGAGGCTTGTTTTTAACTAACTCTACAGTGATTGGGTGGGAATGATCGGATCACAGGTAATGTAGGAAGAAGCCTAATTGGTCACAGACCCAAGTTATATTCTAGAGCTTACCTTCATCCGTGGTAAATCTGGTATTTTGATCTCCATATGTCTGGCTCCTAAGTCTTGGTTCTAATTTCAGGAAGGAAAAATAGGTATGTTGTTGGTCTCCTACCACACCTATGTTAACATAGAGGGGGTTTGGGGAAGATAGGTTGGTAGGAGAGGGTTAAAACAATAAGAGGAAACAAAATGAAAAAGAAAATATGGTCAGAGCCATGGCTCTGATAGGTCCCCAAACCTCAAGCTGCAAGGATTAGGCTTTGGCTCTGTTCCTGCCAGTGTGGGGTCTGCAGAGCAGCTGGGGTTGACAAACACAGGGCTCATGAGGAATGTGTTCCACTTGGGACACAATCTCAGATGGGCTTCAGACAGACCCTTCCTCACCCTGCTCTCTCTCACCATTGTCAGCTCAAGATGAGACTTAGGCAAGTCTAGATGTAGTGTTTTTGTCCCTTAAAAAGAGAACAGCCTAATATCATCTGTGTGTCTAACCTCCAAAGCAGATTTGACTTTTCTTGTGCCCCAATATTTGTGAAAGGAAAGGGGGAAGGATGGGGGCTATAACTTGGTATTTCCCTTAGTATGCAAGCCAAGGTATACAATATGAACTTACTTTTGTGTATAGAAAAAAAATATGGCCAACTTGTTTATGACAAATCATACTGGTTTTCCATTTATGGTAGCAATATGAAGTTGTACTCTAAAAATAAATTTAACTGAAAATAAAATTTTTTAGAGAGAATAAGAAAATATTACACATGGTACTTGAATATGATAGAAATTCTGAAGGTTGTCTGTGAATGATAGTAGTCTGGGATAGCTAAAAGTCATATGGAAAAGATCAAAAGATACCCCAAATATCCGTTAATTTAGAGGCTATTAATAGCCATGTTAGATCTCTCTAACCATGATGAAATGTAGGTTTTGTGGTAAATTCACATATTTTGTGACTCTTTTAGGAGTTAATTATAATCACACAGGTTCATCTCCTTTTTTTTTTTTTGGCTTCCAAAATGACACTTACAGTGAAGTAAACTGAAGTCTGTGACTTACTTTAAAATGTATCAGGGGCGCCTGGGTGGCGCAGTCGGTTAAGCGTCCGACTTCAGCCAGGTCACGATCTCGCGGTCCGTGAGTTCGAGCCCCGCGTCAGGCTCTGGGCTGATGGCTCGGAGCCTGGAGCCTGTTTCCGATTCTGTGTCTCTCTCTCTCTCTGCCCCTCCCCCGTTCATGCTCTGTCTCTCTCTGTCCCCCAAAAAATAAATAAACGTTGAAAAAAAAATTTAAAAAAAAATAAAATGTATCAAAAATTAAGACAGATAATGGTGGATAGATGGATATATGATCAAACTAATATAACAAAAGGCTTACAATTATAGAATCTAGCTGGTAGATATATGGGCATTCACTGCATAACTTTCAACTTTTCTTTACATTTGAAAACGTTTGTAACGAATGATGTCAATGGAAAAAGACACTAACATGCCTTCCTTTATAGTTTGGTTGACTTTACAGGTGAGTTTTGACACTGAGTACAGATCAAACATAGATTCATAACCTGGGACAGATGGCACCTTATGCTTTGACATTTCTTATCTACCAGTTTAGACAAGCTGTTGTCACTTACCTAATGATTCAAATTTGCCCTTAGGTTAAAACGAGAGCATTACAATGGCTACAGGGCAGGGGAAAGTTAGTCAAAAAGAGACTGCAAATGTTGGCAACCTGCAGCCCTTTTCTTGAACAAAGGTCAAGAACAAGGGGTCACTGTTCAGTATCTGCAGCTATGAGAAAAAGTGAGCTGCAGGCTTGCGGTCTCTCCTAACTTTCACAAAAATGTCTTGAATGTGAGGCGCTTTCCCTTTTCTGAATTTAATGGTCATCGTATTTTTCTGAAGTTGGAATTTTAAACTCTCCTTAGAGGAGTTTCCAGTCAAAGAAGTATGTAGAATGTTGAGGCCAACACCAAGTTTTCACTTCATAAATACCTCCGTTAAGCAAAACAACAACAAAAAACCCAGATTAACTCAAATGACTTAAAAGCATGCCAGTGGCCTTATCAAACAGATAAGGATTAAGTTAACCCCATCCAGGGGAAGTATGTAGGCATTTTTCTCACTTGCTTAAGACAAACACCTGACATTGAGAAAAATAAAAAACATTAAATGTAGTGTCTGTCCCCCCAAATTGTCTCTGCTATTCTAATAGCAGACTCTTTCTAATAAGAGTCTTACTTATAGGGTTCATTCAACTTTATGAAAATATTTTCTTTTACTAACATGGAAAATAGGTTTTTCCAGTTCTAGCAAAAAGTGCACACTAAAATGAATCAGGATGTTTTTTTTGCTCATGATTTCTGTAAACAAATAAATGACCCACTTTAACAAAAGCTCTCTCAGAGACCAACCTTCCTTATGGTGAGAAACACTTTTTTCATATACATAATATTTAAACAATTGTTTCTATTGAAACATTGCAATTCTGCAGCAAAAAACAAAACAAAACAAAAGACTATTGCCTAAAATTTACCAACCCACTAAATTTTTAAGTTACTAATTTTCCCAAGGCTGTTCCCCCTTCTACAAGAAACAGTCATAAAAAAAAAAAGATAACTTTCTTAACCACAAATAATTACTGCTCAGCAGTAAATATTTGAGTAATTACATACACATTGCATCTCATGGCCCTTAATCTTTTCCTGACAAAAGGGCAACCATTCTCTGAGAATCCTTTTGTATTCATTCATTTACTAATAATTAACTGAACATCTTCTGTTACAAATCTTAGGCAGATGGCAGTGAACTAGATATGTAAGGGTGCAGATATGCTTTTTTTTGTTTTTCTTCCTAAATTTGGTTTAAAGGTAAACATTTTCTAAAGTTATAACTGTCCATCGTTTAATCAAATAGTACCATAACTATTTGGTACTTGTTCCAAGCGACAAATCTCTACCTTCTTCCTCCCCCAGTTTTCAAGGCAGGCTACTGATTGGGTTTTCAGAGGCAGCCTCTGAAGTGGCATTTGAGCAGACAAGTGAAATGACAAAAAAATAACCACTCAAGTCAAATATGGATGAGGAACACTCCACAAAGAGAAAATGGCAAGTGCAAAGATCCTAAGGCAGCAATCAAGTCCCCAGTGTTGCTAGAGAAGAGAACTGAAGAAATTCAGGCTGAAGAGAAGAGGCTGAAGAAATTATATAGCAGTTTATCTTTTTTTTTTAAAGATGACTTTGGGGGGCGCCTGGTGGCGCAGTCGGTTAAGCGTCCGATTTCAGCCAGGTCACGATCTCGCAGTCCGTGAGTTCGAGCCCCGCGTCAGGCTCTGGGCTGATGGCTCAGAGCCTGGAGCCTGTTTCCGATTCTGTGTCTCCCTCTCTCTCTGCCCCTCCCCCATTCATGCTCTGTCTCTCTCTGTCCCAAAAATAAATAAACGTTGAAAAAAAAAATTTAAAGATGACTTTGGCTTCTGTGGACAGGATGGATTGTGAGTGTGGAGAGAGGAGAGTGATAGCAAAGAGAAGAAACAAGCAGTAAGAGATTGAGAGATGATGGTGGCTTGGGTCTAGGGTGTAGTAGTGACACAAGTAAGTGCACAGTTTCAGGATGTAGCAAAGAACTGTTGATGGGTTGGGTAAGGGGAGTGAGAGAAAGACCCCAGTTTGGGGGCAATAGGGTAAGATGAAGACAGGAAAGTGTGATATTTGTCACTGTCAGGTGGCCTGGCATCTGAAGCCCCTTCTTAAATTCATAGAATTTACTGTTGTGTAAATTCCAAGGAAAGAATGCTAGCTAGTTGCTCCCTCCCTGACACCTGGAAGCTGGGGCACAGTCTGATGCTTCTGTCAGGGACTTTGAATCAGGAACGATGCACTATAACTAATTCCAGGGGCACTTGTGTGGCTCAGTTGGTTAAGCGTCAGACTTTGGCTCAGATAACCATCTCAAGGTTTGCGAGATCGGGCCCCTCATTGGGCTCTGTGTTGACAGCTCAGAGCCTGGAGCCTGCTTCGGATTCTGTCTCCCTCGCTCTCTGCTCCTCCCCCACTCGGTCTTCTCTCTTTCTCAAAAACAAACAAACATTTTTTAACAGTTAAAAAAAAACCCAAAACTAATTCCAGTGGTGTGCACGGGATTGTGTTTGGTGCCAGTGGTGAGAACAGCAGCACCCTAATCAGTCAGCCCTGGTTGCTGTCATTCTGATCACCTAGCCTCTCTTAGCTCTGCTTATTTTCCAAGTCTATTCCTCCAGATTCCTCATTAAAAAAATATTGAGGGGGCGCCTGGGTGGCGCAGTCGGTTAAGTGTCCGACTTCAGCCAGGTCACGATCTCGCGGTCTGTGGGTTCGAGCCCTGCGGCGGGCTCTGGGCTGATGGCTCAGAGCCTGGAGCCTGTTTCCGATTCTGTGTCTCCCTCTCTCTCTGCCCCTCCCCCCGTTCATGCTCTGTCTCTCTCTGTCCCAAAAATAAATAAACGTTGAAAAAAAAATTAAAAAAAAAATATTGAGGTATGACTTATATAAAGGGCAAAAATCTTAAGTATGGAACTTGATATGTAAACACCTGTGAAGTCTCCACCTAGATCCAATTATAAAACATTTTTAGCATCCTAAAAGTCTTCCCTCTGAAACTTTTTAAAATTAGTCCCATTTCTGCCTGAATTAGCCAGTCAGTTTTTAGCTGAGCCAGAAAGCAACCAAGAACTCTGATTTCTGGTACTTCAATACTTATCAAACGTAAGTGAGCACTGGACTGAGGAAAGAGCAAAAGAGCATTCCTCTTCATACCAACGTCCTCAGGTCTGTAAGATTCAAATTAAAACTTGTTATTATTAAACATAACACAACATTATCACTTTCCAAGTCCCTAAAAGTGACTCTAGGAGCATCATTACCAGGTACCAAAGCATTAGTACTTACAGTTAAACTGGACAGTATAAACACTACATTAATATTAGCAACTTCCACTACAAGAAGCTCATTTAAAAAATACAGTAGAGTCACCACAATCTCATTTGATGGTAACTACATCCTTCAGCTGCTCAGGCCTTATTCACTCACTCACAGACTCTCTCACAGTCCACTGGCAAATTCTTTGGGCTCCTACTTACAAAACATATCCTGAATACAACCAGTTCTCACCACCTCTAATGCTTGACTTCCCTGATCTGAAACTACCATCTTTCTTGCCTGGACTACTGCAAAACTGGATGTAAGAAGGTAACAGAGAAGGGGGTGCCTGGCTGGCTCAGTCAGTAGAGCATGCGACTCTTGATCCTGAAGTCGTGAGTTTGAGTCCCATGTTAGGTGTAAAAATTACTTAAAAATGGGGCGCCTGGGTGGCTCAGTTCGTTAAGCATCTGACTTCAGTTCAGGTCATGATCTCATGGTTCATGGATTTGAGCCCCCCATTGGGCTCACGGTCAGCGCAGAGACCACTTTGGATCCTCTGTCTCCCTCTCTCTCCGCACCTCCTTCACTCACGTTCTCTCTGTCAAAGATAAACTTACTAAATAAATAAATAAATAAATATTAAATTAAAAAAAAGAAGATAATAAATGCCTTCAACGTTCTCGAGGAAAGTGAGTTAGAACCTGGCAATGTAGATCCAAATCGAAATGAAGTACAGGGAAAATGAAGGCCTTGTCAGACATGCAAGGACTCCAAGCTTTCTCTCTCAAGCACCCTTCTTATGTGCGGGGTTGGTGAGTGTGGTGGGGGTGTGGGGGAGATATGAGGGGTGGCAGGAGGTGTATATGTGGGGGGAAGTACCTATAGATTTCAGCAAGCAAAAACACTAAATTTAAAAAAAAGATGTAAAACAAAATCAAATACAGGAATGCAAGGAAAACATATCCTAGGATGATAGCTAAAAACCACTTTGTCCAAATTCGATAAAGTTCAATTAAAAACTTAAGATGATCTCAGGGTTAGAGTGAAGATATTTTTCTTCTGTCAAAGAAAAATAAATAAAGGCAAGCATATACTTTAAGAATCCCATGATGAGAGCTAAAAGCATTCTGAACAAATTTGGTAATCCAATACCATGATAAAATAATTGTTACAGTAAAGAAAGCATTTTACTTTGGTCAAAAAAAAAAAAGCAATTACTCCAGGAAAAAATAAAAATCTGCAAAATCCATTACCTAATTCTTATTTTTTTAAGTTTATTTATTTTGAGAGAGATGGCACAAGTAGGGGAAGGGCAGAGAGGGAGGGAGGGAGAGAGAATCCCAAGCAGGCTTCACACTGCCAGCGCAGAGCCCTACTCAAGGCTCGATCTCAAGAAACCGTGAGATCATGATCTGAGCCGAAATCAAGAGTCAGGTGCTCAACCAACTGAGCCACCCAGGTGCCCCAAGGCATGACCCAATTCTGAAGCAAATAATACACAGCATGATTTGGAAGAGTTGATGGCTAGCAGATAAAATAACTCATTTGACCTTTAGCTTGGAATATTCTGCATATGTCAGCATAGATCTGAGGACATAACATTGGATATGTAGGAGACAAAATCACCTGACTTACTAGTAAATGCTTTTGCATAATCCAGCACATAATGGCTAGTTATTGATTTGTTGTTTTTAGAAACATATAAAGGAAAAACCTAAGTCAAATATAGTTCCCCCAAATAATATACATCTATTAATGCTGATTAGTAAACTAATTGTGTAACTTAGAGAAGTTAGGAGGTAAAAGGCAGTAATGAGCTGAAAGGAAAGTAAAGGGTTGGTCATTTCCACAATGGTAGCAAGCCAAGAGACATTGTTTAATACAGATGGATCAAGAAATAAAGATTACTAGTTATAAAGGAAACCAAAAGAATATAAAATGGGGAGGAGGAATGGACATTCCTTAATATTCATAATGAACAATCAACAGATACTACTTAAATGACAAATCGAGAAACAGGCACAGTAAACCTAGATCAAGTGGTAGAGATAGTAGCTACCTAAAGAATAAAAAGTGGCTGTTACCTCTGAGAAGCAGGATTGGTGTGAATGGCAGGGAGGCACACTTTTATGTTTTATTTTCTATCCATACGGATTGCTTGAAATTTTATTCAGGTACATGCACTAAAATTAAGATTGTTTTTAATCCTAAAAAACATTGGGGCAAGTAGACTTAGAAGGGAATGACAGCTGGTAGTCTGTGTAGAGAGATCCCAGGAGTTTATAAAAAGCAGGTATGAAAACCCAAAAAAGATTTGAAGTTAAGAGCCATTTAAAGTAAAGGCGTAAATTACAGAGCACTACTAAACACAGCAAAGTCAACAAAAGAGATTTACAGTTAGGACTCGGTGATCCAGACAAAATAAATGCTTAGTATTTTCTATTTAAGACAGCAGAGATGAAACTATTCCCATCCAAATTTATATAACAAAATAAATCTGGCCTTTAAGGTATTTCAGATTCTGGAAAATTCAATTCTGCACAAAAAGGATTTGTTACATGGATTTATGGATAACATTTGATTGTCCAATACTTTAACATGTTTAAAAACAATGACATTAAAATAAGTGATCCTTAAAATCATGATGATAATTAATAGCATGACACCAAGGTTATAATTCTTTAATAAAACTTTTACATTTCTGGAACAACTTATTCAATTCATACAATATACATGATATAGCAAACAAAGTCTTCCTATAAAACATTTAAAATACATTTCTTTTGACTGTTTCCTCTAGATATATACCTGTCACAAATTCTTTTGGTATTCTTCTGAATTGTTATACAAAGCTTTAAAAAATGAAATTTTCATATAAAAATAATTATTTATCTGGATTTTTAACAATTGAGTTTTCAAATTAAATAACAAGGTGTTCTGTTTATCAGTGTATATTTAACATAGAAATAGTTAAATACTTTAATATTTAGAAAAACATCAAGAAGTGTTTTCTACTGGCTGCTACATCTTTAAGTTGGTAATTCAAATTTTATTTATAATTTTAAAATTACATGTTCTGTGGGTATAAAAGTTTAAAAAAATACATTCCAATTTAATAAAAAGTCTTCTAAATTTACATTTTTCAAACACTGCTGTGACTGCTATAATGCCTATCTGGTAGATACACTTAGCCAAAATAAGTTATTTTTAAAAATCAATAACATGGACTATGCCGGCAAGATTTCTTTAGATACATATGAGGGCAATTATAAAGTCAATGTTATCAATGTACTACTACAAATAAATAATACATTTAAAGCACAATTACTCTGTTTTAAAAAAGCAGAACATAAAAATGCATAGAATAGGTAAAGATTTTTGAAGTGTAAATCACTAGTGCAGAAATCTGGGCACTTAATCCCTTAAGAAGTTAGAGAATTTCAATTTAAAAGATGACTTCTCACTAGGGATACTGTGACTTTCTGTGAATAAAAAAAAGAAAGTCTATTATTTCTATTCAGATGCCTCTAGTGTTTTGGTTCAAGTGTTTCTACAGAACTCCTCCTTTAACTTAAATATTCTTTCCCTGAAAAAGACATTTGAAGCTAATAATTTTGGCCTCATGACATATATACTTTAAAGATACATGTGATTCTGTAGCCCATGCCTCCTCTCATTCTAACATCTATCCATATATGCACTTATAAATATACACATTTCAGGTTTATAAAAATATTTAGTTTTCATAAGCTTAAATAATTACTGAACGCTAATAAGAATACATTAATATTTGTATAACTTTACTTTTATTTATAAAAAGTTTTTTAGAGCAGCATTTGCATTGCAAATGAAATATGATCAAAGGATGCTGCAGTGTACATGGGCTCACACCGCAAACCAGACGGAGCAGCTACCACGTTCCTCTGAAAGAAACACCTGTTTCAGCTACAAAAGAGCAGTTCCTATAAAGTACAAAAACCATGAGGGGCCAATAACTTATCTGAACCTTGTAAGTGCATTTAAAAGTCATCTCCACAGAATTGGCCATATTTGTTAAAATATCCACAAGTCCAAGTTATCTTTGCCCCAAGAAAAATTTTCTATTGAGATAAGTAAAAATTGTATTATTGATAGCATTTTTAATGGAATCACATGAACTTATTAGAAATTAATGGAATTTTTGAAAGTAAAAAAATAAAACCATTGTGAGAGGTATAAGAAAATGAGAAAGACTGATTTAAAATTTAAAACATTACAAAAAAGCAAATAAAACCTCTCAATCTCAAACACTCATATTAAGCTTGTTTTTGTTGAGTTCACGCTCCAGATTTCCAATCAAAGTATCAATACTTTCCTGTAGATCTTTGAGATTGACTTTTCGGTCCACTGTAGACTCAATTGTCTGCATTGTCAAATACGTCTGAAATGTGTACTCTTCGGACAAGGGTACTGGCTGTTCAATCATTATATCTGGTCCATACATTTTGCTACAATTTTCTCCGTTTTCTCTGTCTTCTGAAGGGACATCATCATAATCTACGTCATTTAAATTTTCTTTTGTATTTAAAAAGTAGTTTTCTCCACAGCTGCTCCAGTCGCCTGCATACCGATTGCTAACTGGACTGTCTAATCTGGTTTGTCTCGGTCTAAGTATTCTTGATGAATCAGTACCACTCAAATTTAACATGCAAGGTCGTTCTTTCTTCCTCCTCAAATAACTTAGAGAAGACTTCTGCTCTGGGAACAAATTATCTGTTGATTCTTTGACAGTTAAACGTTGCGCTAGAAACAAACAATAAATTTGCTTAGTCACAGCCATCCAACTGGCCTTTAAAAAACAGAGCTAAAGATAAGCCATTTAATAATCAACTACAAACATGCATTAAAAACAAAACATGCACACTATTTTAAAAAAAGCATTCCATAATTACTTTTTTCTAACCAGACATAATCAAGATTAGGGGCAGAAGCTAGTAGAGTGGTCAATGGTGCTAATTCATGCCATATCATAACATCCCCAAACAAATAAAATTTCCAATGCTGATTAACTTTCTGTGCAAGTTAATTATTATCTAGCTGTAATTCAAACAGTAGCTAAGCTGGTAGCTTCTTGTATATTAAAAGCTAGAGCAAAAAGCAGGCAAGGCATGTTGGTGTAAAAAAACAAAACAAAAAGTTCCTTCTTCTGCAAACATCTAAATGAGGCAAAGACATCTAAAGTGCTCACTCTAACCTTTGTGCTTTTTTGCAATTCTATTAGCAGCTGTGTCATAATTTATTTTACTAAGCAGCCCAAATTTCACTTTGATAAAATGCACAAATACTAAATTTGACCACTGGTTACCTGAGTTTGATTATACAGCATTAGCTACTAATAGTCTTCATTTATTGCCTGAAAATAGTACAGATATTTTATTTTCCCATTCTAGTTAGATATCTAACAATCTCAAATAACATTCCTCATATTAATTTCTTCTAAGAGTATGCATTGTGCTGGCCATATAGATTACCACAGATATACACATACCTTCATGACAAACCAAGGCTTCACTGCTTACCCTTTAGTGCATATTGAACAAAACATTTGCCTATGGCTCTTCTGTATATAAGATGGACTTGAATGTTGAGGCATAGCTTTTGAAAACTACCCGTAATACTTTCCTCTTTTTGCTTATTTTCCACTAATAAATGCCTCTTCATGTACACTTTCTTTCACTGAGATACTTATTTTCAGTATGAATATATTATCAGTAATAACACACCCACTTTACACTCTCCAACATATAACGAATGCTTGTTCCTTACTGTACAAAACAAGATAATTGCAAAGTAATACAAACTTGTATATAGTGCTAGTTTTGCAGACTTACAGTGATCTTAACAGCATTTTTCAGGGGCACCTGGGTGGTTCAGCCGGTTGAGCCTCTGACTTCAGCTCAGGTCATGATCTCACAGTTCATGAGTTTGAGCCACATCAGGCTCTGTGCTGATAGCTTCAAGCCTGAAGCCAGCTTCTGATTCTGTATCTCCCTCACTCTCTGCCCCTCCCCTGCTCACACTGTGTCTCTATCTCTCAAAAATAAACTTAAAATACATTTTTCAGAGATTACATAATTTTTTGTACTTAGATTTTATTAAAATACTTGATAACTATCTATAGGTATGTCTCTAACATTTCCATTTGTCTATATTTTTATGATGGCTATTATATATAATTATGAATAGCTAAAATCTCTTGAGCTAAAATTTTCTGGAAAACAAAGGCCTGATATTTATTTTTTTAATGTTTTATTTTTGAGAGAGAGTGCATGCGAGTGTGCCCATGAGTGGGGGAGGAGCAGAGAGGGAAAGAGAGAGATCCCAAGCAGGCTCTGTACTGCCAGCACAGAGCCCAAAGCAGAGCTCAATCCCACGCCTGAGAGATCATGACCTGAGTCAACACTTAGCCAGCTGAGCCATCCAGGTGCCTCTGATATTTACCTTAAATTGATCTTTAATAACAGTATTAATATAGAATGCCCCATGCCATTAACTGAAGCAACTGCAGAATAAATAGCTGATTTTTTCCACTGCTTAATTATTCATATTCCTTTTTCTCCTCTAGCTGCTAATCTCTGCTAAGTCTCCTGGCTTTTCTCCCTCATTTTCTTGCTATTCCTGTTCTTAGTGCTTAAGTGGCATGCCTGTTGTTTTCATTACAGTACTTTGCTAACCTTGAAGTAATCTGGTTTGTGATCCAACCAAAGTAAAACTTTTTTTTTTCTTTTTGAAGTAAGCTCTATGACTTGGCAACGTGGGGCCTGAACTCATGACCCCGAGATCAAGAGTTGCATGCTCTATCGACTGAGCCAGCCAGGTGCCCCTAAGTAACGCATTTTTGACTCTGGATTGAGCCTGTCTTGTCGTGCTCCCATCTTCTGACATTCACCTTCAAAACCCAGATTTGTTTTGTTGCCAGTTACTTAAACCAAATCCCTATTCAAACATTATTGTTCTGTATTTTCTTGGAAAGGATTTAAGAAACCAATTATAGTAATATTTTATATCTTTTGGACTAAGAATTCAATTTCTGAAAAAATCAACCTCACTGACTTTTTAAACTACTGATGGTGGAATGCTTTCCTATTAAAAATGCAGAGAAACTGGCTAATTTTGACCCCAAAAGTTCTGGTTTTTCTAGTACTATGACTGTCCGTCTTCAACAGAATAAAATTAAAAATGCAATCTATAAAGTTGCTGAAAATGTTTCAAAATGTAATGGTATGTACTAAGAATCTTAATTTTCTTATCTTGTTTTCTACTGGTAGATTTATATTTTCAACCATCACCTAATATTATTAGCCTTTTGTCTAGAGTATAATTGCCTTATTTAATAGAATATATTGAGTGCCTCGTTAGTGCCAAGCACTGTCTTAGGACTTGGGTGTATAAGGGTAAGCAAAATATAGTCCCTGACCTCATAAAGCTTAGTCTAGTGAGAAAAGTGAAACAAAAAGGAATAGGAAAAAATTGATAGCTTTTTCCCAAAAAAACCTGCCCAAAATTTACTCATCATAGAAAATGTGATACAGCAAACAGCTAGTCTAGGAGTTACACTCTCTCTAAAGCTATTTCCCCTTCTATAAAGAGAAAGAGTGGCCTATCAGTAAATTTCAATATTCTTCTTACAACAGCAAGACCATTTTTAAAAAGCAACAATTTATAAAAATCCAATACATATAAAAGATGAAACAAAAACTGTTTTGATCAAAAGGGAAGTGTGTTTCCATTTTGTTCCCTCACCTGTTGCCAATCTGGCTCCAAAGCTGCTTCCAAAGAACCTTAGGGCTTGGCAGAAGACAATCTGAAATACCACTGGCAGGATGATTTTTACCTCTCGGTGCCAATATGCTAGGATTTTAACTGATCACTTTGAAGATAAGATTTTTCAAATGGAAAGCTCAAAGCAAATTTCACTATTGCCCCAAATGAAAAAACAAAAATTAACACAAAAGTTAAAGTAAAAACGAAGGTGGATGGGAGAAATGTGGAACCAACTCTTTTTTTTACCTCCAGAGTAGGGGAAATTCCAAAAACAAAAATATGTAAGATATGCATAGCAAGGAGTCAAACCTTCTATCTAACACATAGAGATGGGCATTTACCAAGTTAATGCGCTATGGCTCATTCTCTGTATCACTATCAACTTTCTCACGCACAGTCACTACACTACTTTTATTTGATGTCTGCCTTCTCTTGAATCCAAAAACAAATGATTTAGAGGGCAAAACTAACTGGTATTTACTCTCATCTTTCCGCCCTTTGTCTGAGGTACTATAACTAAAGTACAGGTTATAGAAAAGGAGGCAGATTTTTTTTTAATTGAAGTATAGGTGACATGTAATGCTATATCACTTTCAGGTGAATCAACTCTATACATTACACAGTGCTCACCACAATAAGTGTAGTTATCATCTGTCACCAACATTATCACAATATTGTTGACTATACTCCCCATACCATACTTTTCATCCCTGTGACCTTATTTATTTTATAACCAGAAGTCTGTATTTCTCCCATCCAAGTACTAACCAGGCCCTACCCTGCTTAGCTTCCAAGATCAGACGAGATCCGGCACGTTCAGGGTGGTATGGCCGTAGACTGGAAGTCTGTATTTCTTAGTCCCCTTTACCTATATCACTCCTTCCTCCATGCCATCTCCTCCCTGGCAACCCCCAGTTTGTTCTCTGTATTTATGAGTCTGTTTCCAGTTTTTTCGTTTGTTTGTTCATTTGTTTTGGTTTTTAGATTCCATATATATGTGAAATTATATGGTATTTGCCTTTGTCTGACTTCTTTCACTTAACATGATACCCTCTTGGTCCATTGATATTGTTGTGAATGGCAAGATCGCTTTTTTTTTTTTTTAATAGCAGAGTAATAGTCCATAATTAGTATATACACCACATCTTCTTTATCCATTCATCTACTGATGGGCACTTTACGCTGCTTCCATATCTTGGCTATTGTAAAGCTGCAATAAACTTTTCAAATTAGTATTTTCATTCTCTTTGGGTAAATACCCCATAGTGGAATTACTGTATTGTATGGTATTTCTATTTTTAATTTTTTGAGGATCCTCCATACTGTTTTCCATAGCAGCTACACCAATTTACATTCCCACCAACACTGCACAAGGGTTCCCTTTTTTCCACATCCTCACCAACACTTGTTATTTCTTGTTTTTTTTGATGCTAGCCATTCTGACAGGTGTGAGATGATATCTAATTGTGGTTTTGATTTGCATGTCCCTAATGACAAGTGATGTTCAGCATCTTTTCATGTGTCTGTTGGCCATCCATTTGTCTTCTTTGGAAAAATGTGTATTCAGGTCCTTAGAGGAGTTATTTTTAAATAACATTAACCTCTGACACAGAAGTAATGATAAAGAAATCAGGTACTGATAGTAAACTGTGTTTATCTCTCCAGGTAAGCAAGTTTTAATTTGTGATTAGAACAAAGATGGCTCCTTTCCCAATTCCTGATGTTTATTACAATTAAAGCAGTTGTAGGAAAAACTATAGAAAACATATTTAAAACTTTAACCTCAGAGATCCCTTATGTTGGGCACCAAATGCAGAAATCAAACCAATTAGCCAAAGAATCTTGATTCAGGATTTTTGAATAATTAATTATATATACCAATTCAGTTAAAAGACACATTAGAAATGACTTTTAAGCTTGTGTTTGAAAGAAAGCAAAAATTTTAACTTTCCAAATTTAAAAGTTGAAGTTTTTTATCCACTTTTTAAAATTAGTTAGATGTATTTTAAGACTAAATCAAGCATTTTGTTGCACTTTGGTCCATCCTTACATGTATCATTAAAAGAGTAACGAAGAGCTAACTTTATGCAAAACACTTTGGTCACTATCTTTGATGCTTTATCTGCAGAATCTTCACAACAACCCTGAGGTAGGCGCTATTTATAGAGAAGCATACTGAGGGGAATTAAAGTACGTGCCTGGGCCACAATGGATCTGAATCCAAGCCTGACTCCAGGGGCCAACCACTTTTACCACTGTATGCTACATAGAGCTCCTAAGTACTTTCATGTTTGGTACTATGCAGGGTAGGGAAGGGAAGCAGGCATTACTATAGGATAAGAAAAATTTGGAACCTAAATACAGCATTAGAACATCTAATTAAACATGTATTCCTTTTAGCTCTGAAACTATATAAGAGATATAGTAGGAAAATAACTGTCAGCTTTTTGTTCTTGACTGGAACAAGGAATGGATAAGAAAGATGGAAAGATCAAAGATAACTGTCAAGTCAAGCCTGGGTAATTTGAAGAATGACCATGAATACAGTAAAAATGTCAGGAAGAAAAACTGATTGAAGGACTAAAGAAGTTAATATTTACAGAGTACCTATTCTGTGACAAGAACTGCACTGAGCAGCTTAACATACGTAACTCCTTATTTTTTTTTAAATTTTTTTTTTTAATGTTTATTTTTGAGACAGGGAGAGACAGCATGAACGGGGGAGGGTCAGAGAGAGAGAGAGAGACACAGAATCTGAAACAGGCTCCAGGCTCTGAGCTGTCAGCACAAAGCCTGATGCGGGGCTCGAACTCACGGACCGTGAGATCATGACCTGAGCCGAAGTCGGACGCTTAACTGACTGAGCCACCCAGGTGCCCCCGTAACTCCTTATTTAACCCTCCTATAAATTCCATAAACATTATTAAAGTCCATATAACAAAAGACGATACTGAGGCTCTAAGATGTTAAAGAACCTGCCCAAGACCAGACTGCTAATAAGTAACACAACCAGGATACAAATCCTGATCTGACCAAATCCAAAATGTGCACATTGATCTATAGGTCTATTATATTATCAGCAAAAGCAAAAAATTTAAACAGAAAAAGCAAAATCTAGGAAATATTTTCTGCAATCATATATGGGCATATTTAGTGATTAGCTAATTCAAACACTTTGTCCTTGAAAGAGAAAAGTATTTCCAGAGAATCATTTACCTGGCCAGAGTTGAAGTAAATAATGAAGAACTTCAATATGTTTTTTGAAATCCAAAGCACTTGCAAGTTCTTCTGAATCAGTAAAGACTCTGTTGTTATGGTTAGTGTCTTGCTTCTGACTTAATAACACCGGTCCGAAGCACACAGCCAGGTTCTGGCACGTCATCTTATTCACTTCATGATAAGAAGCCACCAATTTCAAATGATCCAGCAACATCTTTAGGGTTGCCTAAATTAAGTTAAATTACATTTCACTTAGTAAAGTCATACACAGGAGCAAATTTAAGGACACAATTTACAGCAGAAAATATAAACAGACATTCTGTTACTTTTCAAAAGATTGTTTCAAAGCTTGGACCCTTAGGTTCCAATGACATAATTTGATCGATTAGATGGTTAAAATGTATAGTCTTTATAAAGGCTCATGAATGCATTCCAAATTTCAACAGGCGAACCTAGGAAAATATACATCAACGTTTTCTTCTCTTCCCTCCTCTAAAATGACAATAGCAAAGGCTGTGATGGAAAAGGGATTAGGTAAGAGTGTTTATCTTTAAGAACAGATAAATCCTCTAGTCATAATCAGGGGACTGCCAACCTTAAACTTAGGAAGCTAACAATTTCAAACGTGGCCAGGGTCTATCATGATACAGGATAGGAAAAAGGCCAATGTGCTTAACTAACAAATACTTTAAGTAGACAAACCATGGAAAAAAGAATAGAATAGCTAGAGATGAAAAAAAAAAAGTTTTTTTGTTGAAAAAAAATACTTTTTTAAAGTATTTTTATTTATTTAAGTAATCTCCACACCCAACATAGGGCTTGAACTCACGATCCTGAGGATCAAGGATCCAACTGAGCCAGCCAGGTGCCCCCAAAAAGAATATTTTTTAAAACTTGAAGAAACTAGTAAGGGGTGGAAGGTTATTTAGGTCTAAGCAATTATGGAAAGAAATATGATGTTTTTGAAGTACTGGCATGTGATCAATCATTTAACAAATAAAATGAGTGTATAATTTCTTCTTCATAATTGTATTAAAGAAATGAATGCCAAGTAAAACTGTAATTTTAAAAATTATTAAAAAAGAAAAAATCAAAATGACTTAATTTTAGAGCCAAAAGTAAAAAATGGATTCAGTGATCAGAAGGTCATTAGTAACCTTGGCAAAAATAAGTCCAGAAAGATAGGGTAGGGAGCCAGATTACAATGTGTTGAGTAGTCAAGGGTGGTGAAGAAATAAGGACAGCCGAAATAAATATTCTTCTAATGTTCGGCTGAGGAAGAAAGGAATAAAGAAAGAAGAAAAGTTAGAGGAGACTGTAATTAATATTTTGAAATCAAAACAAATCAAATATATGAATCATAAAAGCAATGTCAATAATAAATATCCATTCTTCATCTCCACTCACTATACATTTGCTAACACAAGTGGGATTCTACATATGTTGACATCTTAAGGCTACTTTCAGCATACCATGCTGTGACCAACACACACACACACACACACACACACACACACACACACACACACACCTGGCTAAATATCTTAGATTTAATCTCAATAGCAAACCAAGAAATACAATTTAAAGTAAAATATTTTTTTGTCTACTAAATAAAGATGAGCCAAAAAGTGCAATTGTTGTGTCCCTTTTGAAAAGTAATATGAAAACATATTAAGAGCCTTTGAGGGGCACCTGGGTGGCTCAGTCGGTTGAGCGTCCGACTTCGGCTCAGGTCATGATCTCGCGATCCGTGAGTTTGAGCCCCGTGTCGGGCTCTGTGCTGACAGCTCGGAGCCCGGGGCCTGTTTCAGATTCTGTGTCTCCCTCTCTCTCTGACCCTCCCCTGTTCACACTCTGTCTCTCTCTGTCTCAAAAATAAATAAATATTTAAAAAAATTAAAAAAAAAAAGAGCCTTTGAATGTTCACATCATTTAAATCAACAATTCCATTATTTCTACTCCAAATAAGTAATTCTAACTGAAAAGAAATCTCTGCATAAAAATATATACAAATAGACTCAAAACCTAAATATTATACAAAAGAGAATAGTGATTAATTATGTCAAATCCACTCAATGGAATATTATGAAGCCTTTTTAGAAAGGATGATAATAGCAAGAGCTTTAGGACCAGAAAGACCTATAAATTCAGGTGACAGACTACAGCACTCATAAAAGCTATATAACTGGAGCAGGCGATTTAAATTTCCACTCATTTCCTCACGTGTAAGTCAAATGATACCTGGCAATCAAACTTTACCTGGCAACGAAGAAGGAATATGTCTACCCCTTCATTCCACCCTTCTAATTCTGCTTATTTCTTTGTAGTTGTTCCCTTCTTCTCACCCACAGGAGTATACTTACTAATCTAACTGGACCGAGCACAGGGAAGGGGACAGTAAAGGTGAATGAAGTTTTGGGGCTTAATATTTTCACACATTCACTCTTGCCCTTTCTACCCTCACATAATAAGAAATATAGGCAAAGTTGACCTCATCTGGACAAGCTCAGCCATCTCTCTCTTATTTTCTCTTTTGTTCTAAGGAACAACAGTTAAAGTTAGGTTGAGACTGGTTCTGCAGACCCAGCTACCCTCTTATCTCCTCTGGTCCTGAGGATACTGGTCCCAAGATTTAGATCGTGAGGAGGTAAATGGGAAGATGCAAGAAGGAAAGCGATGGTGGTGGTGAGGGTTACTTAAGTCTTAAGGCTAAGCCATGTACACTGAAACAGTTACCGTATTTTTCAAATACTAAAAGGAAATACATTAACTACATATAGTTAATTAACTAACACGTTAATTATTGTTGCCTTTGGTTATTGATAATTGCAATTTTCCATTTTCTTTACTATATCCTCTCAATTTTTCTATAATAAGCATATATTATTTTAATAAGGTAGCCATACTCTTTAAAAACATATAGGAAGTACCTGTGCCTAGACTAAAATTATATACAGAAAAGATAAAATTGTCATCTATATTTATGCTGTTTAAGGAGTCTTTAGTAAAGGCAGAGCTTAAACTCCTAAGTGCCACAAATGTGAAACAGCTGAAAAACTATTTGTAGCTCTGGAGCTAAGTATATATTCATTAGCTGGCTTTCAGGGAAAAAGGTATACCACTGATGCTCACCCTCTCAACATCAGGAAGACAATCAAGCAGGTCAACAGTATACTTAGAGTCACTTGGGTCATTCTCACATCCACTTGATGACATTTTCAAAGGATTTTTTGCCATTGCATCTATTACAGCCTCATAAAGCTGCTTTGTTATCAGAGGAGAAGGAAGTTCTCTTAGATAGTCCTTAAGAACACCTTTAGAAAACAAAGACAGATAGCAATTGGTCTTCAAAATAAAATAAACTGTGGTGAATTATTTTTAACTGAAGTATTGTTAACCTTTAATATTCTGAAAATAACAAAAGCAACAAAAAACTATTATGCTAGTGAACATTTTGTATTCTTATAAATTGCTTTGGTAATTGACTTCTTGTTTTGCAACCATGCTAAAAATGCACACACAGAATTTCCAATTATCATACATATTATTAGGTTTGTTACTCATAAAGTAAGCAGTTCGCAGTACATACACTTTATTGATTCTGGCCCTCTATAAATGCATGTGAAACAAAAGCTGAGAAAGCAAGGCATACTAATATAATTGTAAATTATTCCAATTACATGGATTTTTAATTTCTAGACTCTTATTTGGTAAAGAATACCAATTGTCCATGTACAACATGTTTCATAATAGTGTGTTGTATATTTGCAAGTTGTTTTGTTTATTTACTGATGAGAAACAGGATTCTCCCTTACATTATTTTGTAGATTTTGGGGTTGTATCCAAAGAAGGTTGGATCAAAATACCTGTTTGCATAAACTGAAATCACATCTTCCTGCTATGCCATCAGATTTTTTTTTTTAATTTTTTTTTTCAACGTTTATTTATTTTTGGGATGGAGAGAGACAGAGCATGAACGGGGAAGGGGCAGAGAGAGAGGGAGACACAGAATCGGAAACAGGCTCCAGGCTCTGAGCCATCGGCCCAGAGCCCGACGCGGGGCTCGAACTCACGGACCGCAAGATCGTGACCTGGCTGAAGTCGGACGCTTAACCGACTGCGCCACCCAGGCGCCCCGCCATCAGATTTTTTAAAGTGGGGTTGGGAATTTTGATAAATTTGGAGTAACTTATTTTGGGAAAGAATAAATTTTAAATGTTTTCTATTTTCTTCTTCTAAATGAGGCATAACTGACATACAAGAGTAAATCTTAAAAGTTCTCATCACAGAAAAAAAAAAATTCTAACTATTCATGGTAATGGATTTGTAACTATGTATGGTTAAGTAGACTTTTTGTGTTGATCATTTCATAATACATACAAATACTGAATCACTATGTTGTACACCTGAAACTAATATAATGTTATACATTAATTATACCTCAATAGGAAAAAAAGTGGTCAAAAGGCCTTGCAAATAAATGAGTTATATATATTTCCCCTTTAATACTCTTATGTGTCTTAAACATATTTATGAGTGGTTGGATAATCTCAAATGCTACAGCGTTGTATGAGGGGGAAAATCATTCTTAATATCAAATAATAAAACCAAAAGCCAAGAACACAAATCATCACACTTGTCACTATAACAAGAGCGAGGGAAGTCAATTCCAAACACACCACAGCGGTCATGAACTAAGAGAGATCACCTACGGTAGAGGAAACAGGAAAGTGTGATTTATGGTTGTTACATATAAGCAAGGTAGGTAAGGCAGTAGCTAAAATCTACAATGTGATCACAAGGGAGAACAGGAGATTTTCGGACACCAAAAACCTAAAACTAAACAATATCAATTCAGAACATGCTCTCAGCTAAACTGAGAACTTAGACTGCTTTTTGTGGTTATCCCAAATGATTTTATGAATTTCGTAATTTTTATATGCTTGACTGGTATCCATGAAATAACAAAAGTACAATTCTCATCCAAAGAAACACAAGTATTGTACTTACTGAAAGGCTGTAGCAAATTGATTATTTTCAAGAATAAAAGTATATACTCTTTCATTAATTAGATGGCGGTTTAGTAAAATTTTTACAGACTTGTAATGATTTATGGTTTTCCATGATGTTTTCTTAGGCCACATTCCACCAAATTACAGATTTCCAGAAATTGTAGTACTGCTTTATATGTTTTAGTGTAATAATGCTTTAGTGTAATAGCATCTTCATTTTAAAACCAGAATCAGGCTGAATATGGTTTTCACATTTATGTGAAGCTAAAATTTATGCTTTAGTTTTAAGACACTGATATCCTAGTGTCCCATTACCTTTAATCAAAAGTAATTACATTCTTGTTGAAAAGTAAATTATGCATCAAATAAGGAAACTTCAGGTTGTAGTAAAAGGGAAAAACAGTACAGAAAAAAAAAACCTATCTTTTTGATAAGACTTTATGGAACAGAATTTGTATTTAATAAGAATGACTAAAGACCCTTTTTTGGTGATGAAAGCAAAAGAAGCAAGTGGAAGTGTTAGATCTCTTGGTTTTTTCATCTACAGTATTTATATTGCAATCTCAACTAGGTATAGTGCATTAATATAAAATACTTTTGAAATATATCATCTTTTTTTTTTAATGGAACCTATTCAAAAATCACATACTGCTAGATAGGATATTGAAATGATTGGTGTGCATTATTTTTTAAAATCTTCATTTTTGGTCAGCATAAATTTCCTTTAATTTTCATTTCCAGTAGGACTTCATTTTGAGGTTTAATGTCTATGAAGCCAGTATAAAGTTTTACAAAGTAGTAATTATGGATTCCAAGTCATTTAAGATGAAAAATGAAATGTGAGAGGTGCCTGGGTGGTTCAGTTGGTTAAACGCCTGACTTTGTTTGGCTCAGGTCATGATCTCACAGTTGGTGAGTTCAAGCCCTGTGTCAGACTCTGCATTGTGTCAGGCTGATAGCACAGAGCCTGCTTGGGATTCTCTCTCTGTCCCTTCCCTGCTCTCTCTCTCTCAAAAATAAACATTAAAAAAAAAAAAAAGAAAAATGAAATGTGAAATTACTTAAGAAAACTAATTTTATTCTGTAACATCTAAGTCCTCATCATCCTCTTCATCATCATCTTTTGCTTGTTGATCCTTTATTAGTTATCTGTCCTATTGCAGATACACACTTAGCTGACAGTGATCTTTGAAGAGATGACTTTGGATCTGCTCTGACAATATCTAAACAGGATGAAAAATCTGGTTGATATGGACAATTTCGAAAAACCTCTAAATCTTCATCAATGTTTTGTATAAATTGGTAGATAGCAGTGCAGACCTTTAAAACTTTGCCATGAAGTAACATTTCAATAGTGATAAATTCTAAAAATATAGTCTTTATGTCCTTTATTTTCTGCTTTTCAAAATTGTCAATAGTTTCCTCCAGATGACGAGTTGTTCAGGTAGCATCCATTGTGGCTCTCTGCAATTAAGTTTCTGCCTTACAAAACATTTTTTTAAAGATCAAAAGTCAGATGCTCAGTCAGTTGAGCATCCAACTTCGGCTCGGGTCATGATCTCACAATTTGTGAGTTCAAGCCCCATATCGGGCTCGCTGCTATGAGAGCAGAGCCCACTTCCGATCATCTGTCCCCCTCATTCTGCCCCTCCCCCACTTGCACTCTCTCAAAAATAAACAAACATTAAAAAGCAAACAAACAAAACAAACAAAAAAGATCAAAAGTCAAAGGATACAATAATATGTATTCCTTCTGAGTTAACTGATTGGCTTCCCAATTCATTGCTACTAATGTTGCTCTGAGATCCTCTCATTTCATTTTCACAATGGTTCCATAAGCTTTCAAAGGTTCAACTACTCTGGCTTCAAGTCTTTCAACCTCTGCTTGTTGATAATACTGAAGTTTGGCAAACTAATCAGAAACGTTTTCTAGGCCCTGCTTTCTTCCTTTCTTTGTCTCTCTCCTCCCTTCCTTCCTTCCCTCCCTCCCACCCTCCTTACCTCCCTCCCTCCCTCCCTCCCTCCCTCCTTTATTTTTTTCAGGCCCTGCTCTAAACCTGGGGTCTCTGTAGAGGCATACACGTTGATTTCATTCACCAGTAGGTCTGCTTTGTCTCACAGTCTGGCATTTTTCCGCACATAAGCAGCAAAGATTTGGCACAGCTCTCCGAAATGCTTCTCCGCATTTGCGACAGCATCTTGCAGTTGTCTGGTTTGAGTATCCTCGTTTTCCAACCTATGCCTCAACACCCTGCCTTGTGCATGGCCGGGGACCCCGGGCTGGCATCCAATGACCTGGGCTCTGACATGACTGAGCGTGAACTACAGTGCAAGATGCCACCTCCTGGAGCCCCCACCACCTTCTGATAATCTTTTCAATTTTGATAGTAATATGATTCATTAGTTTCTTATGGATCCTTCCATGTTTGTTTATGTAAATATAAATAATGTATTACTATTATTATCATTTGTTACATAATAGATAGTGCATATCATGTCCTGTTCTGTTTCTTGGTGTTTCATTTAACATCATATCCTTGAGATCTTTTCAGTATACAGAAAGCTTCCTCAATCAGTTTAAAGCCACAACACAGTATTTCAAAGCAGCTTGCACTGGGGCCAGAAAAACAGAAAAACAGCTGTTCTAACCAACACAGAGCAATGGGGACCAGATCTAACTTCCTGCCTGTAACAACTGGGAACACCAGATAAAATATCTGAAAAAAAAAAATTAAAAAACTGTGTCCAACATATTAGACATCAGTCAAAGAAGGATAGTGATCCCTAAGGGATGGGAATCTAATGAGGTGTGCTCATAACTGCCTTATTACCCGAAAACCTTTCCAAGTCACTGTGAGGGGGTGCAAACACAGGTAGCTAGTAGGTCCAGCTAAGTTGAGGAGAGGAAGCTAGAAGACTAAGGAAGTCAAAGCAGCTAGAGCTTGCAGGACAGAGTATTAGAGAATAGATAGCTGCTCAAAAAAACAAAAACAAAAACAAAAAACAAACAAACAAAAAAACACCTCTGGAGATTTCCAAGAATCCCCCTGAGTCTCTGAGTACTGATCAGCATGTGCAGGTGAGGAAACTAACCAAGGCTGGAAAAGGAACCACCCAAAAAGATTAAAGGGAACAATTTCAGGAGCTTATACTAGCAGGCAATAAATAGCTCCTGTTCTGAGCAACCAAAGTGAAAAACTTCGTAACTTACGATATTTGGGTATAGTACTGTTACAGCTTGAATTGTGTCTTCCACAAACATATATTTGAGTCTTATCCCTCAGCACTTCAGAATGTGGCCGTGTTTGGAACAGGATCTTTACAGAGATAATCAAGTTAAAATGAAGTCAGTAGGGTAGGCCCTAATACATTCTGACTGGTGTTCTTATAAAAGGGGAATTTAGACACAGAGACAGACATACAAAAAGGCAAGAGGATGTGAAGAAGCAGGGGAGAAGTGTGTGAAGCCAGAGAACTGGAGTGATGCATCTATAAATGAAGGAATGCCAAAGATCGCCAGCAAAAAAACAAAGGCTACGATGAAGCAAGGAAGAATTTCCCTACAGGTTTCAGAGGGAGCAAGATCCTGCTGACAACTTGATTTTGGACTTCCAGCCTCCAGAACCATGAGGCAATACATTTCTGTTGTTTTAATCACCTAGTTTGTGGCACTTAGCAGCCATAGGAAACTAATATGAATGCAAAGAAGGGTTTTGCTTCAGTAGTGAATCAAAGAAATATAAAAAGAGAAGACTTATTTAAAAGCTGCTCTCTTGGGGCGCCTGGGTGGCGCAGTCGGTTAAGCGTCCGACTTCAGCCAGGTCACGATCTCGCGGTCTGTGAGTTCGAGCCCCGCGTCAGGCTCTGGGCTGATGGCTCAGAGCCTGGAGCCTGTTTCCGATTCTGTGTCTCCCTCTCTCTCTGACCCTCCCCTGTTCATGCTCTGTCTCTCTCTGTCCCAAAAATAAATAAACGTTGAAAAAAAAAAGTTAAAAAAAAAAAAAAAAAAAAAGCTGCTCTCTTTCTGCTTACAAGCACACCTACAAAAAATCTAACGGTTCCCAAGTAACTTCATTGTATACTAGAACAAAGCCCAAGAGTGTCTATAAAATTAAAAAAAATATATATATATAGCACCCAAGAAGGTAAAATTCACACCTGACATCCAATAAAAAATGACCATGTGTATAAAGAAGCAAATATGATCTATAATGCGGAGAAAAATCAATTGTGAACCAACCCAGAAATGACATAGCTGATAGAATTAGTAGACAAGGACATTGCAACAGTTATTATATGGTATTTCATATGTTTAAGAAGCTAGAAGAAAGACCGAACATGCCAAGTAGAGAGACAGAATGTTTGAAAAAAAGATCAAATTTCTAATAGTGAAAATTAAAATATCAGAGATTAAAAATACAATGAGTTAAATTAATATTAGCAGAGAAGATTAATGACTTGAAGACACAGCAATAGAAATAACTAAAATTAAACAGAGAGATTAAAAAAAAAGACTGGAAAAATGAACAGAATATAGGTGAGCTGTAAAACAAATACCAGTGACCTAATACATGTGTAAGTCTTTAAAGGAAAACGGGAGGTAGAAAATGGGTGAGTCAAAACCACAATCGTAATTGAAGATTTCAACATGCCTCTCTTAACAAGAAGAAAGAAAACACATAAAGACATGGAAGACTGGAACAACATTATTAATCAACTTGACTGCATTGGTAATTATAGTATATTACATCTCCAAACACCAGAACACACATTCTTCTCAAGGGTTCAAATGAAACATTTACCACACAGAAGAGCATATCTTGACCTTAGAATAAGTTTAAATAAATACAAAAAGATTCAAGTCACATGAAGTATGTACTATGATTATAATGGAATTAAATGAGAAATTAATAATAAAAAAGTATCTGGAAAATTCTGTAAATATTTTGACACAAACGAACATACTTCTAAATAATCCATGAATCAAAGAAGAAAGAAAAAGGAAAATCAGAAAATGAGGGATGCCTGGGTGGCTCAGTTGGTTGGGTGTCTGACTTAGGTTCAGGTCACGATCTCACGGTTCGTGGGTTTGAGCCCTGTGTCAGGGAGCCTACTTAGGATTCTGTGTCTCCGTCTCTCTCTGCCCCTCCCGATCCCTCGCTCTCCCTCTCCCTCTCTCTCTCAAAAATAAATAAACATTAAAAAAAAATTTTTAAAGGGGCGCCTGGGTGGCTCAGTTGGTTGAGTATCCGACTTCAGCTCAGGTATGATCTCACTGCTGGTGAGTTCAAGCCCTACATCGGGCTCTGTGCTGACAGCTCAGAGCCTGAAGCCTGCCTCAGATTCTGTGTCTCCCTCTCTCTCTCTGCCCCTCCCCACTCACACTGTCTCTCTCTCTCTCTCTCTCTCTCTCAAAAAATAAACATTAAAAAAAATGTTTTTTTAATTAAAAAGTGTTTGAACTGAGTGAAAATGAAAACAAAACACATCGGAATTTGTGGGATGAGGTTTAGAATTTAGAAAGAAATCTATAGCACTAAGTGTTTACATTAGAAAAGAAGGAAGGTCCCAAATAAATGATTTCAGTTTCCCTTAAGAAAATAGAAAAAAGGGAGGAAGTTATACTCAAAGTGAGCAGAAGAAAAGAAAATATAAAGATTAGAGTAGAAATTAATGAAATAGATAATAGAAAGCAATAGACAAAATAAAATCAAAATTTGTTTCTTTGAAAAGATCAACAAAATTGACAAACCTTCAACTAAGCTGACCAAGGAAAAAAGAAGACTCACATTACTAAAATCAGTAATGAAAGAGGGCATCATTACCAACCTTCTAGAAATAAAAAGGATTATAAGTGAATATTATGAATAACTATATGGCAATAAATTAGGTAACTCAGATGAAAGCTAGAACTCATAGAAAGAGGTAAACTATTGAAAGTGACTTAAGAAGAAATAGAAAATCTGAATATATTTATAGTTAAACAATTTCTTAAGTTTATTTATTTTGAGAGAGAGAGAGAGAGAGAGAGAGAGAGAGAGAGAGAGAGAGAGAGAAAGAGAGAGAGCATGAGCAGGGTGGGGGCAGAGAGAGCGGGAGAGAGAGAATCTCAAGCAGGCTCTGTGCTGTCAGTGCAGAGCCCAATGCAAGGCTGGAACTCATGAACCATGAGACCATCATGATCTGAGCCTGAATCAAGAGTCAAATGCTTAACCAACTAAGCCACCCAGGTGCCCCTGAGGAGATTTATAATAAGACACTGAATTAGTAATTTTTGAAACTTCGCACAAAAGAAAGCCCGGCCCCAGATAGTTTAAGTGATAGTTGAATACTACCAAATACTGAAAGAAGAACTAATACTAATTTTTCACAAACTCTTACCAAAAATAGAAAACACTTCTCAACTCATTCTACAAGACCAGTATTATGCTGACACCAAAACCAGACAAAGACATTACAAGAAAACTATAGACCAATATCGTGTAGGACACAAAACTCCTCAACAAAATACTAGCAACTAAATCCAGCAACATATTAAAAAGGAAAAAAAAAAAGAATATACATCAGGACTAAGTGGGATTTATCTCAGGAATGCAAAGGTTGGCTTAACATCTGAAAACCAATTCATGTAATATACTATATCAATAGAATAAAGGACAAAACCACACGATCATTTCAGCAGAGTCATAAAAGTCATTGAGCAAAATTCAACACACTGTCATGATAAAAACACCCAAAAAACTTGGAATAGAAGGGAACTTCCTCAACTTGCTAAAGGGGATCTATGAAAAACTCAGTTAATATCGTAAGTAATGGTCAAAAGCTGAATGCTTTTCTCCTAAAATCAAGAACAAAATAAGAATGTTCAGCTCTCGCCACTGCTGTTCAACATTACATTGGAGGTTCTAGCCAGGGTTAATTAAGCAAGAAAAAGAAATAAGAAGGATCCACCTTGGAAAGAGAGAAGTAAAAATATCTCTATTTGCAGGTAACATAATCTTGCATATAGAAAATCCTAAGGAATCCACTAAAAAAACAGAATAATTGAGTTTAGCAAAGTACAAGATCAATATGCAAAAATCAACTGTATTGTGTTTTAATTTTTATTTTAGAGAGAGAACATGGGGAGAAGGGCAGAGGGAGAAAGAGAGAAAATCTTAAGCAGTCTCCATGCTCAGTGCAAAGCCCAGCGTGGGAGCTCTCACAATGGTGAGATCAAGACCTAAGCAGAAATCAAGAGTCAGATGCTTAACCAACTGAGCCACCCAGGTGCCCCTCAACTGTATTTCTATGCACTAAAAATGAACAGTCCAAAAAAAAAAAAAAAAAAAAAAAAGATAATTCCTTTTACAACAGCATCAAAATAATTAAATACTTAGGAATAAATTTAACAAAAGAAATACAAAACTTGTGCTCTGAAAACTAAAAATCATTTATGAAAAAAATTTAAAAACTTAAATAAATGGACAGCTATCCCATGTTCATAGATCACAACACCTAATACTGTTAAAATGAAAATACTCTCCAAACTGACTATAGATCCAACATAAAACCTATCAAAATCCTATGTAGCTTTTTCACAGAGATTTACAAGCTGATCCTAAAATTAGTATGAAAAAGCCAAAATAGCCCAAAAAAATCTTAAAAAAAAAAAAAGAACATCGGTAGCCTAACACCTCCAAATTTCAAATTTTACTATAAAATTTCATTAATCAAAACAATGTGGTACTGATATAAGGATAGACATACAGATCTATGAAACAGAACTGAGAGTCCAGAAATAAACCCTCATATTTATGGTCAATAAATTCTTGATAAGGTGTAAAGACAATCCAATGGAAAGAAAGTAGTCTTTTAATAGATTTTGGATGGGTCATTTGCATGTTAAAATCACTTAGGACAAAGACAGGACTTTCGTTTGAAATATAACCATTGGTAAGATATCCAAATTGTTCACTGGAAGCGCCTGGGTGGCTCGGTCAGTCAGTTGAGTATCTAACTCTTGATTTTGGCTTGGGTCATGATCCCAAAGTCATAGTCTAGAGCCCTGCATCTGGCTCTGCCTTAAATGTGGAGCCTGCTTGGGATTCTCTCTCCCTCTCCCTCCCTCTCTCTCCTTCTCTCTCCCTCGCCTTTTCTCTCTCTTTCCCTCTCCCTCTCTCCCCTGCTCATTCTCTCTAAAATTTAAAAAAAACTTTAAAAAAGTATTCACTGAATAAATGGGAATGTCCAAGAGTTCTGCAGATAATCTTAAATAGGAAAGACAGAGGCAGTGTAGGTATGCACCATGAAACTTTAGAGAGCTTTATTCTCAGAAGAGCGTAAGTTTCTGTTCAACAGTGAAAAGATAACAATCTGGAAATAGTGCTGGGAAACCAAGAGTATATTGACCAGACTTCTAACTGACATATAAGAAGAAACAGAATATGTATAAAGAGCCTGACATATCCCAACAATCAATACATGCTAGATGTACAGTGATGATAACAATAAAGCATTTTATACACCGTAGACATGTAGTAATTGTTTATTCCCATTCCTTAACTTATATCATGTGACTTTTTTTACTACCATCATTAGTTTTGCAGTCTAAACCTATCTACAATGAATAGCAACATGTGGTGTAAAGAGGACAACTGAGTTACAGTTAGAAAGAGAAAACCCAATTTTCTGTAGCTGCCAAATAAAGACAGCTACCAACCCTCTAGGGCATGATTTAAAAAAATAAAAATAAAAAAGATTCCATGTGTGTTCCTTGACAAAAAGCAAGACTTGTTAGTTCTAACGAAACTTAATATGCCCTGGCAGTTTGAGACTCACCCTATAATGCAATTAAATTAAATTAAAACCTAAAAGATCTCCAGAAAAGATAATGTTATAGTTTAGTAAAACACATATTTCAAATACCATTATCCTTTGTCTAATACACTAAGCAACCATTAATATAAATGAAATTTTAAATTAACACAAGTTCAAGATTACTTACTTCACTATAATTTGAGGGCAAATAAGGGAGAATTATTACTAACAAATACTAAGCATTTAAAGTCTGTTCAATGCACATTATGTTCAACAAAGTAAGTTATCGCTCCTTTTCTGTATGTAGACATTAGAAAATTCTATATATAGAATAATTAAGTTCATTAGAAAAATTAAAAGATTTTATAAAATGATATAGAAAGGAGGTATTTTTACTATATGGTGACATATACTATGTAACTACCTATCAATCTAGAAGTTACCTATATGACCTTATCCCAAAAAGTTAGTGATATGAGTATCTTAAGCCATACTGCCAGGTTAACATCTTTTTTTTTTTTTTTTTTTTGAGAGAGAGAGAGAGAGAGAGAGAGAGAGAGAGAGAGTAGGAGAGCAAGCAAGCATGAGTGGGGGAAGGGCAGAGAGAGAGGAAACAGTGAATCCCAAGCAGGCTCCGTGCTGTCAGTGCAGAACCTGATGAGAGGCTCGAACTCACAAACAAGATCATGACTTGAGCTAAAGTCAAGAGTCAGACACTTAACCAACTGAGCCAGACAGGCGCCCCCAACCTTAACATTTTCGAATACTTTGGGGACATAAAAACCATAAGATAACAAGTTTGTGGTGACAGTCTTTAATGCTACAGAAACTATGTAAGGGAGACTTGGGGAAAATTTACATGGAAAAATTTATTTAGTGCAACATAGTACATCTTTTACCATGTACCTGAAGAAAATGCAGGCAATTATAGGTAAATAAAGAAGGGGTTCTTGGCTAACATCTAAGTTGCTCTGTAATAGTTAGATACTATGAAACCATATGCCTCTCACCTTCATTTAGGCACAAGGACCAACACAGGAAAATTCTACTCATCCCCATGATAAAATAGGTATCATCACACTAAAAAAAAAAAAAAAAAAAAAAAAAAGGCATTCTGATAACTAAAACTACTTCTATTTCTCAGAGACTGGTCTGTAGTACCTATATTTTATTAATTCTCAATTTGCAAAATTCACTCTGTTCCTCTACCTAGAACTCTAGCCCCAAATCTTCCAATGGTTAACTCTGTATTATATAGATTTTAGCTCAAAAGGCACTACTCGTATCAATTTTCTTCTCTGATCACTCCAACCATGGGAGTCACCAAGTTGACTACTACCTCCAATCAGTATCATTCCCATTGCCCTACTTATCATGCATAAGTTACTATATCTTACTATTCATTGATTACTGATTCTCTTCCCTTACAAGAATACATATATGAGGACTGAGATACTGTTCATCTTGTTCACTTGTCCCTGGTGCCTAGAAGAATGCCTGACATATAGTAAATGACATCAATAAATATTTAGTAAGTAAACCAATTAACTTCTAGATAGGGAAGGATAAGTGATTAAGTGGACTCTCTATACTGCCTCAGTATATTTTGATTGCTAAATCTATTACTATTCCTCAGTGTTTTGCATTCCTTAGTATTTATACAATTTAGGTGTCTATGTTCAATGCAGGTAAAGAAAAACAAAAATAATTTGAAAGTTAATGTGCCAGAGATCAGAGAACATATAATATGCATGGTGGGGGAAATGCATATTTAATATACATAAATGAAGAAAATTATTAATGGTTTAAAGATAATTTCGGGGTTATTACTGATCAAGTATTCTTCTGAGCAAAATAAAAGAATTAAAGATAATTTGGGGGTTATTGCTGATAAAGTTTTCTTTTGAGGCAAAATAAAAGAATTAAGAATTTAAAAAGAATTAAAATTAGAAAAGTCATGGTCAAATGAATGTCTAAGTATTGAACTTAGATAGTGACTGTATAACCCTGCAATATGATGTCTATTTTATAAAGGGCAGATACATTCAAATTGGATTTTCCTTCTTAGGAGGAAGGAAAGATTATTATTCTTTTCTAATAATCACTAAATAATAAATATTTTTACTTTTCTAATTTCTTGTTCCTTTGATAAATAAGAGCTATAAACAAATATGAATAGATTTCATACCTTAAATTTTGTACCCCATGAAAAATATGGTTGTCTAGAGCACTTCATTATGTGTTTTAGACAAACCAACTACTAATAACACATTAAACTGTGAGTAAAGTACAGGCTGTGTGCTGACAGCTCAGAGCCTGGATCCTGCTTCAGATTCTGTGTGTGTCTCTCTCTCTGCCCCTCCCCCACTCATGTCTCTCTCTGTCTCAAAAATAAAATAAACATTAAACTGTGAGTAAACTCTATCATTCATTAATATCTCATTTTTTTAGAACTACTGAATTGCTAATTATATTTCAAGTTTACTTAGAAATTTGAGTTCAAATGGAACACATGAGGCAACATTATTACCGGCAAATTCTACAAATCAACAATATCCTTTATACTGAGACATGATGAGACCTTGCATATAATTCATTGTAATCTCAATGATATTTGTCAGACAACTTTTACATCATTTCATTGTTGTTGTTTTTTTTTATCAAGAAAGAAAATAGCTCTAGGTTCTTTTGAAAAACAGCTTTCCTGAAATGAAAGAGTATAAACAATAGAGCAAAAAAATACCCAATTCATAAACTATGGAGACACTCAATTTTAGAAACAAATGATACAAATCTAACATTCATTGACCTATTGTTCATATCATCTCCACATGCTGCAAATTTCTAACTAAGGACCTTGTCTTATAATAAATAATCAAATCAAGCCACGTCATGTTATCTTTTTAATTCATACATATTTGCACAATTTTTTTAAGATAATGCCTCAACAAGATTAAATATTTCATTTAGTTATAGAGTGTAATTTCCTGGGAACTGCTATTTATAAAATCTCTCTTTAATGGATTCTTTACTAATTTTGTTAATTACATATTATTAAGGGAAAAATTCTACTTTCTTTTTTGTAGACATAATTCATTTTTTGTAGAAAGAATAAGCTTTTTTCCTTTACAAAAATAAAAGTAACCATTATCTCTGGTTTGCTAAAATTTAGAAGAAAGAAAAAGTTCCTTGATTTATTGTCTGTTAGAATTAAAATGGTAGGATCAAAGTTTTGATTATCTAAGAGTATATATTAAATACATGAAAATATAGTCATTCAGAATTCAGAGATTGGGAATCTCAACTATTTGAAAAGCCTCAATCCTAAAAGTAAGCTTTAAAGGATTCCAACCAACAAAAACCTCTTTAATATGTGAAGGTTGAACCTTCCTCAAATTCTCTCCGAGGCAATTAATTGCATGTAAAATGACAAATCAAATTAGAGAGATAAATAATATTACAGCATGAAAAAAAAATGGCAGTTACCAGTAGAGGGAAGACAAAGAACTATCAAAATACAAAGAAGATCTGAAGATACATACCAAACCATCTATAGGTGAAAGGATAGGATACTGAAGATATACTTCAAAATAATCCATGTCTAGGGGAGAATCAAATGAGGGGTATAAAAGAGACAGGTATGGTCATGGGTTGATTATGGAAGCCAGGTAATAGATATAGAGGGTTTGTCACAGTATTCTACTTTTATATATGCTTGACAACTTTGCTAATAAAATACAACAAAAACACGGAATTATAAGTCAAGAGTCCCTGAAGATATCGATTAGTGATAAACAATCTCATAATGGCCAAATTCAAAGGCCTTATTTCTGTTCCCATCTTATATGATCTCTCCATCAAATGACACTGCCTCATACCTTTCCTTAAACTATTGTCTTTCGTTTCCCAAACTTTCTGACTCCTATCCTCTCAATCTCTTCAGCTGGATCTTCTTTGTCTTCGTGCCTCCAAAGTTTGGAGATCCTCAAAGATCTTGTCTCTTCAAACTTTACCGACAATCACAAAGTGTTAATTACAATTATATGCTAATGACCCGCACATTGCCATTTCCCACCTCCACGTCTCAGGAGTACTAGAAGTATATTTCCAATGTTATATATTGGAATATACTCACCACTTGGTAAATTTTACTATATCCTCTCCTTAGCTGTAGATGAGCACTTTCTACTTTGCCTGATATATCCATGTAGATCACCTACTAGTACCTCAAATTCAGTATATAAGTTTGAAACAAAACCCAATTCATAGTTTTTTGTGTTTTTTTTTTTTTTTTTCACATTTCTCCACCAAAAGCAGTAGCTCTCCTCTCAGCTTCTTAGTTTCTGCAAATGGTACCAAATCAACAAGGCGTCAAAGTCATGCTTGTCTGGGCCCTCTCTTTCTTCATATCTTTTCAGTTCTATTCTTTCCTATTGTTACTGCTACAAGACTCCTTCAGCTCTTATCACCTCTTTGCTGGTACTACTGCTAAGGCTTCCTAATTGGTCTTCTGTCCTCTGGTTTCTTTTAATTACAATCCGTCACATAGAGTTGCCAGATTAATATTCCTGAAGACTATCTCTCTAAAGATTTCACTCCCCTGCTGAAAAATCTTTGATGGGGGGCGCCTGGGTGGCTCAGTCGGTTGAGGGTCCGACTTCAGCTCAGGTCATGGTCTTGCAGTTTGTGAGTTTGGGCCCCGCGCTAACAAACAGCTCCGAACCTGGAGCCTGCTTCAGATTCTGTATCTCTCTCTCTCTCTCCCCCTCCCCTGCTCATGCTCTGCCTCTCTCTGTCTCTCAAAAATAAATAAAAAAATCTTTGATGGGTCCCCTCTGCCTAGTAAATAAATCTGAATTCTCTATCCAAATAGTCAATGCCCTTTACATGACCTGGCGACAATCAAACTGAACTCTGATGGTGTTTTATTTATCCTTCTATGAAGAAAATGTACCTTTTTCCTTCTGCTACCTAGTAATAGCTAATTTAACATAGGTCGTATTTTCCCCCCAATATTTATTGGTTGTTTGAGGGCAAGGACCATATCTTGGTACTACCTCCCCACAGAAAATAATACAATGTTTGTAAAGGAAGGAAAATAAGACTTCAGAATAAAACCCAATTAAATTTAGGCTACAAAATAGTATTTTAAGTCCTTTTCCTACAGATGTATTCTTTCCAGAATGTGTATAGAGAATAAAAACTATTTATTACCTGTTATTACATTTATATCTGGGTACTGGTTTTCACACAGACCAACAGCTTTGCTATCTCTCTCAAAAGCCTCTCGAAGTTCTTTCTTGACTGCTGCCGAACCACATAATCGGTACAGGCCTACTACCTAGAAATAAAATTATGGCCACATTATGATAAATTTGATAAGGAGAAGATATAACAGCACAAAATATTTAAGTCACATGAACTTGGTAATCAAATATGTTCTAATGACATTTAATTAAAAATACCTCAAACAGCTTTTGAAATCTCACCATAGACTATATTCATCAGTTTAATAAAAACATTCTATATTCTTTCATTTAAATTCAGACAATATACTATGATTTCTATAATGCTGGCTATCTTAAGATACAAGCCCTTCCCTTTAGTCTTATATGCTCAACCAATATCTCCATGCCCCAAGGTCATGCCTTTTCACATCTTTTCCCTGAAGAAGAAATGCAGCACAGTGGTTAAACAAGGGTTTGGGATTTCATATGGTCCCACTCTGTAACTACTTGCTTAGTGAATTTGGGCAAATTATTTAATCTCTTTAAACTCAATTTATTTATCCATAAAAAAAGTAATACCATTGAAATAAAATTCCAATATACTATTTGTGTGAAGTTACCTTTTTAGAAGGAAAAAAAGATCCTCAGGAAGAAATGAATTTTTTAACTTACTAAGTTAATTGATTATAAAGGGACAGAGGAAATTCAATTAAAATATATTAAAATTAAAATTAAACCTTTAGTTCAAAATGTATATAAGATACACAGATACCACCCACCCTACATTAAAAAGATTCATTTTTTAAACACAGTTCATATAGGAGATAAAATACTAAGTCTTAGGAAGTTCACCAGAAAGTCACTGAGAAGAAATCAGCACTGTATCTGTAAAGAGAAAACATGACTGATTAAGCAATCAGAGTTAAAAAAAAAAAAAAAAAAAAACCTTCAAGAAAATTAAGAAAAATACGTAGTTGTTGATTATATTTCCACATCAAAGACTGTTTAGGAAGCCAAATCACCTTGAGTTGAAGGAAGTTATAAAGAAATTATTTCAAGACAGAAAAAAGTAAAAACAAACAGTGAGGATCCCCAAAGATTTGAACCAGGAATCACTTTAAAATCATATAAACAATCTAGGAAAAGGAGTACACAAATGAAATTTCCAGGTGTACTTACGACACAAACCTCTCCAAGTCATTATATAACTGATAGAATACAAAAGGTGGGTCTTGATATAGGAAAATGTTACTAATGGACATAGAGAAATATTATCCAAAATAGTTGAGATGATAAGCTATTAAGTATTAATTGAAAGATACTAAGGAAACTACAACTATTTCTGAGAGAAGGTAATGCAAGGTGCTGCTACATTCAAAAGGATCGATGTAATATGGGAAACTAAGGAATGTACTTAGAAGGAAATTTCCTATTCTTATACAAATTCATAGTGCATTTGCATTGAGAATAGCATCTCCTATGTTGGTCACATCATCACAAGACATGGTAGAACCACAGATGATCCAGAAAATGAAACTAAAATTTTAACAGGATCAAAGAAAATGCTATCATATTAGAAGAAACTAATTTGATTGAGTGGAGCCCTTCTGGTGTAGGCACACTTAAGTGTCACAAAATCCCATAATAAAGATGTATCCCCTTGAACTTGGTGAAGGAGGTGAACCTAGAACAAGTTAAAGAAAGCAATACTTCAATAGTAAGTAATAAATTAATGGTAACATGTTGTCCACAAAGCTGAAAATACAAAGGTAATTTTTAAAGGTGAATAAAAGAAGACAGATCTAATACAGAGATTTCAAGGAAAAGACACTTTAGGATATACCCCTAATTTCAGAGGCTGACTTCTTAAACACTTCAAGTACATGCTTAATGCCCCTATCAGGGATAGAATCTGTACTGGATAAATCAGGAGTATGATTTCCATCGTAATTTTTCCCATTGAAAGCAGGGGATAGGTGGTAATAGCCTTCAAAGCATTTGGAAGATGCCACAAACTATTTTTGTATGACTGTTAAAACCTGACGCTCCTGATAACAAACACAAGAATAATTACTGCCTAAAAAGGTAACCAAAATTTAAGCAGCGTGCTAGTCTGTAAAATACAGACACAATAAGCCTCTTTCTCTGGCAGGGCAGGGGAGAGAGAGAAAAAGCAAAAGAAACAAAACAAACAAACAAACAAAAAAAGGTGTTTAAAAATTGCAGTTCTAAATGGACTACTATAAATTTTATTTTTTAGTTCACAGGAAATAATTCTTTATTAAAATAACCATTTCTAAACTTTAAGTATAGAAATAAAAAGCATTGCTAAAAATATTTTCTGGGTATTTAAAATAAATTACAAGTCTTAGTCATAAAGAAAAGAAATGCTCAAACGCTACTGGGGATATAACAAAGCAATCAGTAGCTAGTTGCAAGAGGCACTCCCTAGCCAAACCTGGGATAATTTAAGCTTCATAGAATAATGACTATAATTGATTGTAACAAATTGAATAAATTAAAACTCATGAAAAAATTATAAGTTTTATATACCCATTCTTTATAAACTATCTCAGAAAATAGATTGTAAAAGTACAGTGCTATTGGAGTTACTTATTTTAAAATTCAGTTGTAAAAGTTTGTTTAATAATTTGAAATTGGCCTAATCTCTGACCTTTCTACATATTGCCTGAAAAAAAAAAAAGGGAGAAAAACAGAGAACCTTAAGAAAAAGTAACTGGACCAAAAGTTGGATTGGAAACTAAAAGCCGTATTCTCATATAGAAAATATAAACTCTACCTGAATAATAGAGAAGAGGTTTCAAAAGCTCAGATGTACCTCTTACCTTCAGGAAACTACTGCATCTACTTTTATAGATATAAGCAAATAAGGCCCACAGAGATTAAGTGACTTGCCCAACATCACACAGCTAATTAATAATGGAGGAGAAACCGGTACCCAAGTTTCCTGTATCTTAATACAAAACCCCACTAACTTACACTGTTTCTGTAGTTTCCACATCAAGGTTCAAGGTGAGTTATTTTAAAACTCTTTTCTACACATAAAGAAATCATAATTCTGATTCGTTGACATTTACCTCTGATGTTTTTAATCAATGTCATAAATTCTGATAGTATTAAAGCAGAAATACTTCAGAATATCTAATTTTAGGCTTAATTTTTGAATTTAAACTATTACTTGCACCTCAGAATAACATCCTGAATGATATGCTGTTTCTCATTGTCACAGTCCACATGTATTAATGAAAAAAAGATAAGGTCTACAACTGGTTAACATTACATATCTTATTATATATAACACCAGGGTTTTTGTTTCTTTTAATGGGCTGCTTTTACATTTTATTTTACTATTTTATTTTATTTTATTTTATTTTATTTTATTTTATTTTATTTTATTTTATTTTATTTTACCTTCTCACTTAAAAGGAAGAGAGAATGAGACATGTTATTAGTAGGACCTCTCCTCATCCTCCACACTATCCCAAAGTTTAGACACAAATAAGCTTATGTATGCTTTCTGAAGTGTGGGATGAGGGAGAGTAGGGAACAAGGACAGGGAGTTAGTTTTAGGAGTACAGCAGGGTTTTAAGATTCACTGTTGGAATTTTGTACCACAGGAATGCCAAACCATGCAGAAACATTCCTTAAATGAATTAGTCTTTGCCTATCATAGCTCTGGCTTTTCTTAGGAATGTCATTGTAAAGCAATCCTGATAGCGAGGTATAAAACCCACATAACTCTGCATCACAACATAAATTGTGGAACCATCTAGCATGCTCTTAATTGCTCACTGACAATGTAGGTGAAGATGTGAATTATACCCTAAACAATAATGGGATAAATTTTAAAAATAGGAATGAGAAAATGTCTAAATTAGATTTTTTTTTAACCTTACCTTGAATCCCTTCCCTCAAGACCTACTATAAATTTAATTAATTAAGGTAGATAAATACATCGGGAGGTAGTAGAGAAACTGAAATAATACCTGACAGCCTCTCTTTTCAATTTCCATAATACATTTTTGTATCAGAAGTGGCACCATCAGTCCTGTATTTTCTTTCTCTACAACTTTTCGAATATCAACACCAAATATTACTGGTTCTCGATTTATAGCCAGTCCAGGAAGAGAATTATCCCACTGTTCCAGAAGAGTCACTTTCACATAAATAAGACCTCTAGGCTCAAGTTTGACAGCCAACTGATGTGTCTTTGTCACTCTGAATAAGGTGGGGAGAACAACAGTTCCGTGACAACACACTCGATTTTTTCTTGGAGTCGGTTCCCAACTGAATACTACTAATTTCAAATGCTGCGCATTTTCAATTTCTATGTTGAAAGTATGATCCATGTCTAAAAATGTTGTCCGACATGTGAGCAAAGCTGTTCTTGCTTTGTTTACTGAATCTACCTGAATTGCACAAAAGACATCTTTTGAATCTATCCGAGGTGGTTTTAAATCCTCAGCACCATAGAAATGCACACTCATGAGCCCAGATATGTACTGAGAACACTTAGGTTGATCAGAAAAACTATAATGTCTAAAAGCATCAATGTCTATTTCACTCTTGCTGCAACTACTTGGAATTATTTCTTTTCCCTTTCCAAATTTGTTGTCAGATCCATGTTTGCTAGATTTAGTTATAAGTTCAGGTGAATCTCCATCACTGAGGTAACCACCTTTGCAGGAATACTTGGAACTCACAGATGTTTTCTTCTGGTAGCTGTGCTGAGAAGATACACTGGTATCCAGATGGTACCGACTTATGACATTCCTCTTAGCAGCTGTGGTTGTGTTCCCAGAAGGTAGAATATTGGCATGATGAATTTCTCGACAGGTACATTTAGACAAGGAAGGAGTATTATCTGGATTGTTCATGTAATTCAAAGTTCCTTTAACGCTCAGCTTTCGGCTAAGTTCTGGCAACCTTTTCATTTTCATGGAAAGTTTCCTCACAGTTCGTGGAGATTTTATTTTATCTGGGAAAGACCAGTTAATTGAACCGCTTTTTTTCACAGGGCTAGGGCTTGGAGAAGATAATTCGGTAGCTCCCAATTCAGTCTTATTTGTAGCACCTAGGATCCCAGGACCTTTAAAAAAAAAAAAAAAGATATTATAAGGTGATATGTTTTGATTCCTACTTTATAAATCATCAACTAAACAGACTCTCCCATGGACAGAAATTTCTCCCTTGTTTTATCACACTGGGGAGATTTAGTAAGTTACAAGTTTAGGTAAATCTCCATTACTACCTTCAAACACAATATCAAGGATTTCCAGGGGTGCCTGGATGGCTCAGTAGGTAGAGCAAGTGACTCTCGATCTTGAGATTGTGGGTTTTAGCCTCATGCTGAGTGTAGAGATTACATAAAAATAAAATCTTAAAGAAAGGGGGGTCGGGATTTCCAAATGGCTTAGGGTGGAAAGAAGCATCTTCATCTCCATCTTCTTTTCTACTTTAAAGGTCTGGAGGAAGGGTAATATATATTCCTTTTAAATCTTTCCCACTGCAATATAATTCAGGGAGTATGTTATTTTATAACCATGAACAGTGGATATCAGAGGAAACTAGGAAAGCTTCCTATTTTGATGTTTATTTTGGCATATTATCTATTTGAGTGTTTATTTAGAAATCCTATTCCAATTTTAAAAAGAAAAAAGAAATCCTACTCTAATAAAAGAACATTTGTTTATACTTCTCTAAAAACTAAATTTTATCACATAGCAGTGGTTTTTTTTTTTAAAGTTAAAAACAAAACAAGCTTATTATTATTATTTATTTACTTTTTTTTTTTTTAAGTAGGCTTAATGCCCAATGCAGAGCCCAACACGGGGCTTGAACTCACCACCCTGAGATTAAGACCTGAGCTGAGATCAAGTCAGATGCTTTATGACTGAGCCACCCAGGCACCCCAAAAAACAAGTAAGTTTATAATTTTGACAACTAAGAGCCCTTTCTTTCTTCGATGTTCCCTCAGAACATATCACGAAAGATTATACATAGAATGAAACACAGTTAATCAAGAATAATTGAATATTGATTAATCAGTCAGAGAAAAACAAATATCATAGGACTTTACTCATATGAGGACTTTAAGAGACAAAACAGATGAACGTAAGGGAAGGGAAACAAAAATAATATAAAAACAGGGAGGGGACAAAGCACAAGAGACTCATAAATATGGTGAACAAACAGGGTTACTGGAGGGGGTGTGGGAGGGGGGATGGGCTAAATGGGTAAGGGGCACTAAGGAATTCACTCCTGAAATCATTGTTGTACTATATGGTAACTAATGTGGATGTAAATTTAAAAAATAAAACTTAAAAAAAAAAGAAAAAAAGAATAACTGAATATTGAATATCACAAAGCTAACTGAATAATTTTAAAAACTATAAAGACATTTTCTTTCTTTTATTATTTATATACAATAATTCTCTGGAACTTCAAAAGCTAAATTAGGGCCTTTCCTTGCAATTTCAATATATTAAGTAATAGTACAGAAACATAAATAAGTTTTGTTATCTTCTCAGTTTTCATGAAGAGTAAAGCATTGAAATGTTTTTGATTTTTTTCTCCACACAAAAATAGCTTTTTTCCCCCCTGAATGTCAAAATTATCCAGGTTTACAATAAAAAGTTTTTAAAAGACACAAAGAAATCCAAATAGCCTAAACTGAGCTATTAAGAGATGAGTCATTATAAATAGTGAGGTGAAAATAATATCCAAAGTAGTTTAACAGTAAATTGTTAATATTTATAGCACTAGCCAACATTTATTGAGCTAGACAAAGTATGAAAAATTAATTTAACACTTAGTATGCACAGATTCTGATTTAATTCTTGAAATAGCCCTAAGAGTTAAGATACCACAAGCATCCCATCTTCCAGACAAGGACCTCATGCACAGAGCTGATTTGTTTAAGATCACAAAGCAGCTAAGTGGCAGAAACAGGTACAATTCAAACCTAAGCATAGGCCTTCAGAGCCTATATTCTTAAATACTGTACTTTAGAGTACTTCCATCCTTCTAAACATTTTTCTGTCTATACATATACATTAAATTGATTTTTAATGGTGGCTTCTTAACCATTATTAGTAAGTTAAGGGGCACCTGGATGGCTCAGTACGTTAAGCATCTAACTTCAGGTCAGGTCACGATCTCATGGTTCATGAGTTTGGGCGCATTAGGCTCTCTGCTGTCAGCCCAGAGCCCACTTCAGATCCTCTGTCTCCCTCTCTCTCTGCCCCTCCCCCAACCCTTCCCTCTCCCTCTCTCAAAAATAAATAAATGTTTGCTTTTAAATAAAATATTCCATTTAACCTTAAACTTTCTTTTTTCTTTTTTTTAAGTTTGTTTATTTACTTATTTATTTAGAGAGAGGGAGAGAGGGAGGGAGGGAAGGGGGGAAAAGAGAGGGAAAGACAGAATCCCAGCCAGGCTCCAGGCTGTCAGCACCAGCCGGACGCAGGGCTCAAACTCACAAACTCACAAACTCAAGACCTGAGCCAAAATCAAGAGTCAGACGCATAACCCACTTAACTGACTGAGGAGCCACCCAGGGGCCCCTCAACCTTAAACTTTCAATCCCTCAGTTAAAAAAAAAAAATGTATAAACTGACTAATCAATTTTATTTTAAAATGTGAAACTGTTCCTATTTAAGTGTTTAATAAAGCAAAATGAAAATAACTTCTAAAATCTATTATGTAAGTTTAAACTGTTTCTTTAAAGAAACAATTTAGGGGTGCCTGGCTGGCTCACTCAGGACAGCATGTGACTCTTGATCTTGGGGCTGGGCCTCGAGCTTCTTAAAAAAAAGAAAAAAAAAAAAAGAATGAATGAATGAAACAATCTATGATTTAAATTATTTAAAATTTAAATGAGTTTTTCACACTTCCTCTAACTATTCCTTACAAAGATCTCTAATGACCCTAATATCAGAGGTTACTCTATGAAATACTACATTTCACAATTAAAATAACAAAAGAGAGTATTAATTCATTTCAAAATCAATAGTTTAAATGACCTTTCTTTTAAAGTGCTAATATAATCTCCCTCCATCCCTCTTTATGTGTCCTAAAAACAAAGAAGTGGTTTCTTTATAGAGAAAGGACTATTTTAAGTATGCCTGCGGGGCTTTTCTGGTAAATAACAAATAAGAAATGGAATATTTGATAAACTAGACAAAGCATTCCCTTGTACTGTAAATTGTAGTACAATTCTATTGGTTTACTGGCCTAAAACATTCTTTAGTAATCAGAGTCCTGCTGTAGTCTACAATCTATTTTGTCAACGGCTTAAAAAGCTATCCAGTATATTAAATTGCTCTAGGTTCTATTAAAGTATTACGGAGTTAATTTAACATTTTGACTTTTTTTACACATCATGCATTATTCTTACTGAAGTCTTTAACTATTAAAATGAAATACTGTGTATGTTAGCAATTTCTACTTCAGACAAGACTAAACTTATTAAAATAAAGATGCTCTGTTTTTATAAAACCCAAGAGCTGAAATACTACCAAATTCAATAATTGCTTAAAATTAAACCAAAATTATACTAATCAAATCACAGACTAGCTATACAGGGAAAGTACAAAATGAAAATCTTTGTAAATCCATAAACCAGGCTAGAATCAAGTGAAACTGGCACATTCCTTCAGCACCTAGAACAGTAACTGGCACACAGCAGAAATTGAGCGTTTTATAGAGTAAATCAATTAATCAACCAACCAATTGTCAGTTGCCTGTAAAGTGGTAAACCTTTTAGGAAATATAATATAGGAATTACTATAATAGTTACCAGCCATAAAAACCCAGTAATGATACTAGTAATTAATCCAAATAAAGTGAAATAGATCACGATGATGATCACTCCTCTAGTAGTGGAAATAATCTATTAACACCCAACATAACCAGTCAAATAGATTAGGACACATCAACCCTATTAAATACTATAAAATTGGTAAACAATAATGTTAATCTACATGTAACAATACAAGATGAAAACATCAAGTGGAAATATCAAAAACCAAAAACAGGGGCACCTGGGGAGCTCAGTCAGTTAAGCATTCAACTCTTGATTTCGGCTCAAGTCATGACCTCAGGTCGTGTGATTGAGCCCCAAGTCAGGCATCAAACTGGGCAGGGAGCCTGCCTGAGATTCTCTCTCTCCCTCTCCCTCTGCCCCACCCCTGTACATGGGGGTGTGGGGGAAGGGGCATGCTCTCCCTTTCTCAAACAAAACAAAATCACCAAAAACAGACTGCTATGATCGCAACTAGCTAAAACATAAATATACATATGGGACTTAATAAACAAAATAACAAGTCAAAATTGTGTTAGAATGATTAAAAAATTGTCAGCGATACTAAATATACTCAAGCTTTTTTATTTCTTGATCAGAAAATTATTTTGAAATTCAACCATTATCTTTGCCTATTTCTCAACAGTTCTCATTTTTGATGTTTATTTATTTTGAGAGAGAGAGAGCATGCACACAAGAGCGAGAGGGGGAGGGGCAGAGAGGGAGGGAGAGAGAGAATCCCAAACAGGCTCCACCCTCAGCATGGGGCTCAATCTCACAACCCTGAGATCATTACCTGAGCCAAAATCAATAGTCAAATGCTTAACTGACTGAGCCACCCAGACACCCCTCAACAACTCCGTTAATATTGCTAAAGAAAACAGATCACTTTAGGTAACCTTTCTGATCAAACTAAAACAAAATGATGACAAAGAAATAAACTAAATATTTCCTTTAGTCAACTTAGGACTGTGATTATATTTTAATAAGATGCTAAAAAGAAGAATAAGAGAGAGAGGAAACATAAATAACAGCTCTACCCTACTTTCAAGTCTTTGTTTTTGTTTTTATAATATGTTAGTCTTTCTAGGTTCACAATTTGCCACAAACATAAAATAATAAAGTTTGAAGACAGCAACTTAAATCAAAATATGTGTAACTTTACAGACACTGGCTTTCTAACTTTGCTGTTATTCTTATGCCCTCTTGCCTTTCCTGCACCATACAAACCCATCACTCTCTGCCATACTCCTGCAAGCTTCCCTACCACTCCAATCACAACCTGTATTCCAAACTATTATTTCATAAAGCATTTATTCCTCTTTCCATCTGGCTTACAAAAAAAAAACCCACAAATTCTTCTGAAAAATCAGTCTACAATTAGAAATGCACACACACAATTTTTTTTTTTTTAATTTTAAAAATGTAAAAAAGCAGGCTCTGTGCTGTCAGTGTAAGCCGGACGAGGGGCTCGATCTTACAACTGTGAGACCATGACCTGAGGCAAAATCAAGAGTCTAATGCTTAACCGACTGATCCACCCAGGTGCCCCACTCACAAAATTTTTCATTACCTTCAATCCTAACATGGCAGTGTTGGGGGGGTAGGATACTTAACTTTTCTAGTATAACTTTTCAGTGTTTCTTTCAAACTGACATAATATAGTATACACTGTTATTTAACTCACTTTTTCTCTTATCATATAACATTTATTCCACCTCCACATATCCCTGAGAAAAGGATTCAAATCCAAGTAATTTATTTGTAAAGCACCTAATTATCAGCAAGAAGTGAGAAAATTCAGGGGCAAATCCAAGAACAATCAAGCCTGTTACTACTACAGGCAACTCATGTTCAATATCAGGAGAAAACTCTGGGAAATGATATAGAATTATGACACCCAGGGCATGAGAGAGCTGAGGTGGTTCTACACCAATTCTGGTTGGTGGGCACTCCAACAGTCACTCATTGACTCAGAGGAAGTCACTCTGCTTCCTGCAGAGAAGTTCTCTAACACTCCTGCCAGAATCCTCAAGCAGAGATGCAGATACTGATGTTTGGATGGAGGCTTGTCCCATCTGAATAAATAATAAATCCCAAGGGATAAGGACAAGATACTGACAGCATCTGTTATACGCCACATCTTTGAATATTCTGTATCATTTGAAATTTTATAAATTAAAACAACTTGATATAAAACAGAACTGCTTTCTAGCCAACATTTGATATTTGCAACTAAATATGCTCTCTGCTATTTCCTAGTGTGTCTGGGACCAAATTTTAAAAGAAGCACATCAACAACTCAAGGCAATCAAGGAAGAAAGAAACCATTAGGTTGAACTATTTCATATAGTGTTCTGCAGATCAAAAACTGTCAATTTCATATGGTGCAACCTAATATGCATCAAACTTCAATTATTTTTCTAGGTTCCATAACTATTACAACACCCACCTACTTGCGAGGTCTTTACTTTTACCTCTCATTTATTTTTTCTCTTCTTCCTTTCCTTTGTTCATGAGGAAATGTAGGCATGAAACTGTAAAGTAATAACTACTGATACACGGACTATACAACTTTTCAGCTATAGCCAGGCTAGGTATAAATGAATGAATGAATGAATGAATGAATGAAGCAAAATTAGATTTACATAAAGAATATATCTTGGGGCGCCTGGGTGGCTCAGTCAGTTAAGCATCCAACTTTGGCTCAGGTCATGATCTAACGGTTTGTGAGTTCAAGCCCCGCATCGGGGTCTGTGCTGATAGCTCAGAGCCTGGAGCCTGCTTCAGATTCTGTCTCCCTCTCTCTCTGCCCCTCCCCCACTTGCAGTCTGCCTCTCTCTCTCTCAAAAATAAACCAACATTAAAAAAATTAAAAAAAAATTAAAAACAAAAAGGAAAAGTATCTTTCTCTTCTGCACCTCATGATCCCACTCTTTCAACTAAGAGAAACTAATTAAGGACAGACACACTAACAGTTGGTGTAGAACTACCCCAGCATCTTCACCCCTTACAAAATCAAGTCTGTGACAGGAATAACTAAACCACCATCTATATACAATATTTGTAAACGTTTTTGAAGTTTTCTTTATTTTTATGAAAACACACTCACTTTGTAAGGAAAAGTACATAGCTACAATAGACATCTATATTTAGTTTTAGCTACTGTCCAAGAATTGAATGGAAGAAGAAGGCAAACATGTGACCATCTTTACCTGCAAAAGGAGATTTCAACATGAGACTCTCCTCTACCATTATTCTTTCTTGTGTCTTGTGTCCAAGCCCTTGCTTGTACTGCCGCACGAGCTCTGTGGAGTGGATGGACTCAACAGGATTCACTTCATTTGACTGTGATGTATGAACCTTGCCTCTGTGTTCTGAAGAGTACAGGAAGCCTTCAGTGTACTGTTCTGCTTTCATTAGGTCTGGACCAGACAATACTCTCAAACTAACAGCAGGAAACTTCAGAACAGCAGGGTCTGCCTCACCAAAATTCAAGGCATTTGATATACCAAAGTCATCATCCTCAGGAATGGGGTTGTACCATATTTCTCCTTCATCATCTGCATCATTTTCCTCATTAAAATCTAAAGAACAATTTTTTGATAATGAAGAATTTGTAGCATTACACACCACATATGTACAATATTCTTCAGATGATTTGAGGAAAGGTCGTGATAACTGATGTTTAGGTGAGATGGATAAATGACTTATGTCTTGGCATTTCTTATTTTCTTCTTCCAGGTTAAAAGATCTCAGAGTACTCTGATATAGCCAATTGCGTTTCTTTGACACAGTGATGCTGTTAAGTGGCTTATGACCTCTGATTCCAATATTATCCTTCAGATCTTCAAGTTCTCTTCTCTTCACTGAAGACCCATAGACATTTTCAAATAGATCTGTTTCAAAGAAAAAGAAGAAAGTAAAACGTAATGCCTAGGATACCAGGAAAAACCAGTCACTTGAGATCAGTTATTAAAATACTATTTTTAACAATGGAATATTACTCAGCTATCTAAAAAGAATGAAATTTTGCCATTTACAATGAAATAGATGGAACTAGAATGCATTATGCTAAGCAAAGTAATTCAATCAGAGAAAGACAAATACCATGACTTCACTCATATATGGAATTTAAGAAACAAAACAGATGAACATGTGGGAAGGGGGAAAAAAAAGAGGAGAGAGGGAAACAAACCACAAGAGACTCTTAATGACCAGAGAACAAACTATGGGTTGATAGTAGGAGGTGGGTGGGAGATGGGCCATACCGGCACTTGTGATGAGCACTGGGTATTGTATGTAAGTGATGAATCACTAAATTCTATTCCTTAAGCCAATATTGCACTATATGTTAACTAAAATTTAAATTAAAAAAAAAAAAGAAAAAACTAATATTTTTAAAGTTAAAAAAGAAGGAAAAGTAGTATTACACATTTGGAGACTAAAATGAAACAAGAAACATTTTGGCTTTTTCACTAAAAATAATTTTTATTATTTAGACTGCTAGTAAAAGTGACATAAGAATTCTAAGAAAATGAATAAACAAACTGTAAGATTGTCTTTATAAATATATTTGGGCTAACAAAGACGTACCCCACGCAAAACACACTTAAGCTTATATAGAATGCTTTGTACACAGTATGACTTTAATTCATATTTTGAATAATTTTATTTTTCTTTTTAAACATTTTTTTATCTTATTTGAGAGAGAGAAAATACAAGTGGGAGAGAGAGAGAGAGAGAGAGAGAGAGAGAGAGAGAGAGAGAGAACGAACCTTAAGCAGGTTCTGTGCTCAGCACAGAGCCTGGTACGGGCTAGATCCCATGATTCTGAGATCATGACCTGAGCCAAAATCAAAAGTCATGCTCAAATGATTGAGCCCCAAGTCTGGCTCTGTGCTGGATGTGGAGCCTGCTTAAGATTCTTTGTCTGTTTCTTTCCCTCTGCCCCTCCCACACTCATGTGTTCTCACCCTCTCAAAAAAAAAAAAAAAAAAATGAATTAAGGAATTCATAGTGCAATGAGGGTCATCAAATGCTTGATATGTGTTTGTGTTAATGTAATGTGATAAGATTTTTTTGAGAAAAATGTACACATAACATCAATTCCACATAGAGAGGTAAATGTTTTGCACATCCAAAGAACTGCATAAAGCAGGCTTCAATTACAGTCAATAAGCTAAATATATACCATAACACTAATTCACTAGGCATAGAAAGTTAAAACAGAACCACATTTCTAAAAATTTAAGATCATACTAAAGGTTTCTAAATTATGGAATTATAGTCCTGCTACTTCACGTGTATATATGGTTGATTCATCTTGTATTCTAGCAAATAAAATATGAAAGCCTAGTAACAGAGTGATAAAAACACATTAAACTATGAGGAGCTTAGAAACAACCACAACGTTAGGTTCATGCATAATCAAGGCTTTCAGTAACCTTCCTCTACTGAAAAAAAAAATCCCCTAAAAAATGTAAACTTGTCTTTTTTCATCCTAAATATTACCCAACCAAGTAGATTAATTTTTAAAAAAGCTAATAATAATTTTTAAAAATATCTCAAACACAAACTGGGTTTCAAGTTCATCTAGTTCAGAGGCAGGAATGAACTAGGAATCAAAAGGGAAGAAAGTTCCCGTGAATGTCTACTATGCCAGGCATTTACTTACTCAACAAATATTAATTGAGTACCTATTATGTGCCAGGAATGAGAGATAAAGCAGTAAGAAAGCCCTTAACCTCCACAACAATGTTAAGAAAATGACTATTTCCATAAGGCAGAAAAAGTGAGGAATATGGTCAAGGTGCTAGCTGTAGTATTCAAATTTAAGTCAATCTAATACTAAAATCCATGCTCTTCACCTGTCTCCCCTATACCATGCTACCCACCAAAGGTAGGAAAGCAGGTAACCCTTTCTGAATGTGGTGATAATATCAATCCAGTTAACTGCTCATAAGGATTGAGTAATGGTGGAAATATCTTGAAAACTATATAACTCAGAAAAGTAATTTGCCCAAGATCAACTGGTTCATAAATGGAAGAAGCAGTACTCAAAATAAACTCTTATGACTCCAAAGTTTGTAGCAATACACCTGGGCTACTAGAAAAGAGATACACACCTCTACCCTCCAGGATTTAACATGCAAACATGTAACGAATATTCGATAAATAACTTGAATTAATTTAGTTCAATTTAATTAATGAAAAACGTGAGGATTCAAGTCTTTCTTTGGTTCTGTCTCCTTTAAAATTAAAGAACTGATTTAAGAACTGAAAATCAACACATACTCAGGAATCACTGGGGCTTCCAGGTTGTTAGTGGTAACATCTTTTTGCCAAGTGTACTAAAGTCCAAATCTATTTCACATTTAAGCCCAAGTCCCCTATTATTTAATAGCATTTCAGATGATCAAGGGACATTATTGGTAGTTTTTACACAATTATAAATTTGAAGCCAAAAGTATAAAATTATACAACTCATGATAGCTAGGAGTCACATATTATTTTATCATTTTCTCAGATGTCTCTCAGCAGATCCAAAATTTTATATAGTTAAATTATTTTGAGTCCTATTGAGTTTTTGACATACATTTAAAAAAATAAACATGCTTTTACTTGTACTACACTCCAAGGAACTGTAATGACAAAAACAAAGCTACTAGCAACCCGTATTTAAGCAAATTGATATATCTATTGATATAAGTAATTAATAAATGTGTAATATTAAAAGGAATAATTATACCATGAGATACAATGCAACTATTTTTCATGAAACTACAGACCACAAAAACTTGAAACCAAATAATCTGACTGCTATTGCTGAATAATTCAATATACTACATGATACTGAAGTTAAAATTTAGAGATAAATAGGTACATCATTATGATTTCTGATAAAGGCCAAATTCATTCATTTATTAAAACTGAATATAAGCAACACATTCAGGACCCTAATTTTAAACATTTCATTTTTATCTCAGGTAACTAAACAGATGCATATGAATGTAAATTACACAGAAAGCTATCTGCAATCTTCCATTTACTCCCTTTTATGCTAAAATTAATGTTAAACCCTACTGGCATAAATTTAAATTATCTTTAGCTCCTGTTAGCTTTACCTACAGCTATGTTCACTCACTCACACACAGTCACAATGAAAAGAAAATATAAGTAAAAAAAGATATCAAAATAAGTACGCAAAGCTGCAAGTCAAAAATGTCTTTATTCTCTTATAATTATACATGTTGTGGTATAATTAATGAAATGAATAATTAAAATAACTTTACTTTGAAAATCCATAAGAGAATGCAGAAGTGGTAATTAAGTTTTTCACTCAGAAAAATATCCTACATAGTAGTGAACTACTCAAGCCAATTTTTTGTCCTCAACTATTATTTCATAATAAATCAAATGACTTACTATTACTAAACATTTAACTAGTGCCCCACCTCAAAATCATCAGCAAACTGAGAAATTATGGATTTCAACCTTCACTGAAATTGTACAGTATATACAGACATCTTTTCATCATTTAAAAAAGCCCTACTGCAGAAACAAACTTTGTTGCTTTTGCTTACATCTCCTTAAAAAATCCTAAATAAAAGAATTCTTACAACATTGTATTAGAATTTAAATAAATACAAGCAATCCTGCTTAGAGTCAAACCTGGCAGCCCAGATGAAATGACTAGAATAAATACAAGCCTTAGGTTTGTACATGAGTTTTTATATACATGTGCCTTTCTCTTTTCCAGATACATCTAAGTGGGGAGATGGGTACAATGAAAAGGAAGTAAGTTATTTTTCTGTTTTACATTTCCTCCCTTGTGACTAGCAACAAAACCCTTAAGAAAAAAAAGCTGTGTGCTAGCTAGCTTTAGGGACAGTAGAGAAGAAAACTCTGAGACTGTTTGCAGTTCCACAAAGTAAGAGGGAACAGCAAGACAAAGATGCACAAAAGAAGGGCAGGATAAGTAAGTGTCCCTAAACAGGTGTGTGTTAGCTCGATTGCCAGTGTTCTTCAAGGCAGTACTCCTTACCTTCTGATCACTTCACTCTCTATCCAGAATCCTAATGATCTGGGCAAGGTAGCATTCTCACAAAGCCTGATTACCTTTCTCTTGGTAACAGCTAACTAAGCACCAAGCACTGTACAAAATAGATTATCCTTTTTCATCCTCACAGCAACCTGAGGGCTGAGTGACCTGTTCCAGGTCACAAGCCTAGTCAGTGATGGGGTCTGATCAGACAACTAGAGGCTCTATTCTGTTAACCAGCATACTACATAGACTCCTCTCTAGTACATTCCACAATCTCATGTTTATTGGTGCAAGATAAGACCAATATGAAGGGAACTGCTTAAACTTGTCACATGTAAGCAGTAAGTATAAATATACATAATAAAACTGAAGCTGAAAGACCTCAACTGCTTTGTTCTAATAGAATTTAGTTTAAGTATCAAGTATCAGAATAAAGTAGAATGCTTCTTCAAAACTTTAATAAATGTATCAAGATAGGTGATTGGGGCACTGGGAACTCTAGAACCTTGCTACTCAAAGTACATACCAAACAGCCTCATCTACACTGGAAGTTTGTTAAAATGCAGAATCTCAGGTCCCACCCCCCACACCTATAAATCCACATTTTAACAAGATTTTCAGAGTTTGAAAAGCACTGCTCCATAACCACACTTTGAGTAGCAAAGGTCTAAAAAATAACCTTAGTGATTCTCAAAAAATAAATTCCACTTACAAATGTAGGACTTTCAAATCAACACACTATTTTCTGCTGAATTTGTAATTCTCAGAGTTTTCCTGCCACCAGCAACTTCAATGTTCTGTGGCACTCTTCCAAAAAAAAAAAAAAAAAAAAAAGACAACTGAACTTGCTTCCAGGGCCATAATGGCAGAATTTCTCAGAGAGGGATTTAAAGTTAGAAGACAGCCAAACATTATATGCCTATTGATACTAATCATGAATAGGGCTAATGCATAAAAGAATTTGTTGAAAAAATTCATAAAGATCATGTAGATCATAAAGAAATTAGAGCTACAAATACTTCAGGAAATAGATGAGAATCTGCATTATAAATCTCAACCTAACAAAGTATAATGCATGAAATCACACCAATTAATACTATTTTAAAAGAATTACCTAAAATTTTCAGACAAAATATTAACAAGTTACATGCCCTAATTTTTTTCTTTCACAGATCGTGTAGCAGCAAAAGTAGAGTCAAGGTAGGCTAATTATTTTTTAAGGCAATAAAAGGCTGAAATAGCTCAACCTAGTGCCTTTGAATTTATTCCTGAGTACTATATGCTAATTAAATATATTTATAAAGACTTATGAAGTATAGCTGGCAAACAGATTAAAATTCCTTTGTAATCTACGGCTTGCAGAAACTTGACAATATTTATCATGTGTAATGACTTTAGATTTCTTAAATAATCATCTCAATTAAGTACAAATTGGCCAATCTGTGAACATCACACCCAAAACACCAAATCATTGGCATTATTATACTACCTAAAGTTTTAAAGGTTCTCAGTAGCAGACAGAAATCAAAACAAAACATCATTTTGGCTTCCAAAATGAATTTAAAATCATTCCAAATCATTTAAAAATGATTGTTATGTGGTCTCAAAAATTTTCAAAATACCCAAGTATTAGATAGATTAGGTATCTCCATCCCATTAATTATTCTGTTATAAATTCTTTAACTTCACCTTGAAAGAAAACATTCTCATAAATAATACTGAGTAGAAAAGTGTGATATAAACCTTTTGGTGTATTTAACACCTTTATACAATCTAGAATGAATTACTTCATCTGGAATGCCCAATTAATTTTTTAGAAAACATGATTTAGGGGCTCTTGGTGGCTCAGTTGGTTAAGCACCTGACTTCATATCAGGTCATGATCTTGCAGTTTGTGAGTTGGAGCCCCAAGTCAGGTTCTGTGCTTACAGTTCAGAGCCTGGGGCCTGCTTTGGATTCTGTGTCTCCCTGTCTCTCTGCCCCTCTCCCGCTTGTGCTGTCTCAAAACTAAATAAACGTTAAAAATTTTTTAAAAAAGAAAAAGGAAAACAGGATTTTTTTCTTTTAATTTTTTTTTTAATGTTAATTTTTATTTTTGAGACAGAGAGAGACAGAGCATGAACAGGGGAGGGGCAGAGAGAGAGGGAGACACAGAATCGGAAGCAGGCTCCAGGCTCCGAGCCATCAGCCCAGAGCCCTACGTGGGGCTCGAACTCACGGACCTCGAGATCGTGACCTGAGCTGAAGTCGGATGCTTAACCGACTGAGCCACCCAGGCACCCCGAAAACAGAATTTAAAAGTAAACTCTAGAGGGGTGTTTGGGTGGTTCAGTCAGTTAAGTGTCTGACTTTGGCTCAGGTCATGATCTCATGGTTCATGAGTTTGAGCTCCGAGTCTGTGCTGACAGCTCAGAGCCTGGAGCCTGCTTCAGATTCTGTGTCTCCCTCTCTCTCTCTGCCCTTTCTGGGTTCACACTCTCTCTCTCTCCCTCTCTCTCAAAAATAAACACTAAAAAGATTTTACTAAAAAAAAAGGTAGAATCCAGGTAACATCAATCTTAACTAAAGTAAACACTTAAAGGTGAAGGTTTAAAATAGATATACTGATTATTTTTAAGTTTTTTTTTTTTTATTTTGAAAGACCGAGAGAGCAAGCACGAGTGGGGGAGGGGCAGCGAGGGAGAAAGGGGTAGAGAGAGAAAGAGAGCGCATGCGTGAGAGAGAGAGAGAGAGAGAGAGAGAGAGAGAGAGAGAGAGAGAGAGAGAGAATGAATACCAAGCAGGTTCTGTGCTATCAGTACAGAGCCCAAGGTGGGGCTTGATCCATGAACAGTGAGATCATGACCTAAGCCAAAATCAAGAGTCAGACACTTAACTGACTGAGCCACCCAGGCCTAAAAATAGATATATTCACTTAAAAATTATCTTAATAGGCCACCTGGGTGGCTCTCAGGGTTAAGCCTGGGACTCTTGATTTCAGCTCAGGTGGTGATCTCACCCTTCCTGAGGTTGAGCCCAACACCCATCCCGGACCCTCATCCCCACCTGTATCTCCACCCATCGTGGGGCTCTGCCCTGAAGGTGAGAAGCTGCTTAGGATTCTCTTTCTCCCTCTTTCTCTGCCCCTTCCCACCTCGAGAGCACTCTCTCTCTCTCTCTCACTCTCTCTCTCAAAATAAATAAATGAACATTAAAAAAAAAAAAAACCCTATGAGAATTCCCCCATCTTCTTTGCAATTTTGAGGTAGTTACCTACCCTCTAAGCCTTGTTGAAATTCCATTCATCTCCTCATTTCAAGCAACTTAATATAATTAATTGGATCAGGCTTCTAAGGAACTTTAGCATGTGTTTAACCTCATATAAATAGGGGTTTTGGAGTCATTGAGACCTGAGTCTGAATCCATATAATAGTTTGAATCCCTACACTAATATATACAAACCATATAATACTAGTTTGTGCCACCCTGGGTAAACTTCTTGACTCCTGTTTCTTTTGTTGTTAAATGACAGGTGTTGGGGGGGGGGGGGATATGCAGGGGGATTATGAGAACCACATAAAGTATCCAGATGGTTTTAATAAGTTCAACTAACCTTCATGAAAAATAGTTAAAAAAAAAAAAACAAGATTAACTCTCCAAATCTATACCAGATATGTAAACATTACATAAGTTATTTATATCTTTCCTAAAAGATGATTTGAAAGGAAATAACATCTGAGAAAGTTTAAACCAGAAATAACTCAAGCATTTGCTTAGATTTCTTGTAAAATACCTAAAATACGATCACATCGTAATTCTAATGTTTCATTTTAATTTATTTTACAGTTACTTCAACTTAATTACTTTCTCAATGAAAAGAATCAATGAATTCATTCTTGAGCATTATTACATTTATTATTACTTTAAAAATCCTTGAATGTTTATTTACAGTATAACTGAGGATCTTAAAGCCATCACATAGTAAATGTTTCCTTTGCAACAAAAGGGTAAAAAAAATTGACTAAAATTTTATGCAGATTTTTGTTATGGGTGAAATTTAACGATCTTACAAAGAGTTAACTGAACCAAGATCATGGGAAGTAAAGATACAGTAGCAATAAAATATAAAGATTACAAATACTTTACTCCTGCAAATACGTATTTTTTTAATGTGAACTTAGCAAGTACACCTCCCTTTACAAAAAAAAAAATGTACATTCTGTTATCCTTTATTCAAAAGAAATGGAATAAGTTTGGGGCACTTGGGTGGCTCAGTTGGTTAAGCATCCAACTTTGGCTCAGGTCATGATCTCACAGTTTGTAAATTTGAGTCGCTCCTCGGGCTCTGTGCTGACAGCTCAGAGCCTGGAGCCTGCTTCGGATTCTATGTCTCCCCCTCTCACTCTGCCCCTCTCCTGCTCATTCTCTCTCATTCTCTCTCTCTCTCTCTCTCTCTCTCTCTTTCCCTCCCTCCCTCTCTCTCATCCCCTCTCCCTCTCTCAAAAATGAATGAACATTAAAAAAATATTTAAAAAAAAGAAATGGAATAAATTTGAGGATAAATAGGATAAAGAAATGGGATAAATTTTGACAGGTATGGATTAGAGATTTATAGACTCAAAAAAAAAAAAAACCTTTTCAAGTTTGTATATGCTTTAAATGAATCATTTGATTTGTCCTCACTGTGCGATTACAAGTTTTGTGAACTTTGTTTCTCCCCAGTTTTGTATTTATTGGTTAAACAAAGTTAATGTGTATAAACCCCAGTCCTGGAGGATTTGTAATTCTTACCAGAGAAAATGCTAAGTACTGTGAATCCTTTTATATGTCATCATTTAATATTTTTTAAATTAATGACATATATGTCTTTTTGTTCACTAAAAGTCTTTGTATTTAAAATTGTAGTTCAAAGGATCGTGTTGTTTTGGACTCAGTTTGAAAGTACTGTCCTTCCTTCAGAAATGAATTTTTACTATTGACAACATAATTACCAAATATACTTAAGTTCGCACATGACTTTAAATGAATGCACTTTCTTAGAAGTACTAGACATCTTTCTCTTGATTAAAATACTGGTGCCCTTATTTTTTCACAATAAAAAGATTACTCACTTTGTTGGGTTTTTGTTTTTTTTTTCTTTTGTTGTTGTTGTGGAAGGAAGAAGGGAGGAAAGGTGGAGAGGTGAAGTACGTGAAATCCTAGTGACTAAAAAGAAATTTTGGTTGGTAGTTTGGTTTGTTTTTGGGTTTGGTTGTGTGTCTGTTGTGTGCACGCGGGCCTGGGAGAGAGACGGAAAAGAAAAAAGAAAACGTGTAATGAGTAAAATGACAGTTTATGAAGCCCATAAAGTCTCCCTTGAATCAAATTCAAATTCACAAACTCCACAAAGTCTACGGATTTGCCTAGAGCCACAAAGAATAAAAATGAAGGCAGCACCGCCCAACTCTTACAAAAAGCGTGCGATGAACTTAACCTTTACTCAGTGTAGTATTCAGGAGTATGCACGCCGGTTTATGGAAGAAAAAACAAAAACCCCAAGTTCCTCATGCCACTGTCTTTTAAGGGGAGTGGGGAGACAAAACAAGCGAATGCATTATACTAAGTAACCTGGTGCATGCAGCTAGCTGCCACTTACGTGTCACTTACTTTGGCACCGGCACGTACCTGTCTGCAAATGCATACCTTATTCTTGTCTCTTAAGACAGAAGCCCAGTTGGTAAACATTAAGGCTCAAAGAGTTAGCATTCTGATCGCAAAGTATCTTACCTGTTAGCGTAATTCTTTGGTCTGGAGGCACGGAGAGGACTTGGCTTTCACGCATTTTCAAGGCGCCCAGATTTGGAGGGTTCGCCTGCGCTCCAGAGATTTTGGGGGATGTCCCACGGGAGCGACCCTTCATTCCCAGGGACAGCAGACGTCCTTTGTACATCCACTTCTGCAGCTTCTTGACTGTCACCGCAGGAGGCTTGAGGAAGGGAAGCCCCTCCTGGCCATCTCCTTTGCGGCTGCGTGCCACAGCTGACCCCGCAGGATCCCTGAAGGGGCTTCCCGTGGAGCGGCCGGGGTCCTTGGAGCAGGGAGGCCGGAGGCCGGAGGGGGCCGCGGCCGGGGCGCTGCCTCCGCTCCAGCCGTCCATCCCGCCTCCACGTGGCGGGGGCTCGTCCAGGTCCCCGCGCACGCCGCACCTGATCCAGCTGTCGCTCGGCCACCGCTGGAAAGAAGGAGGCTTGGCACCCACCCGGAGGCTCTCGAGGCTTCTGCTGCAGGACAGCCGCATCCGAGGAGTCCGCAGGCGGCCTCCCCCCGACTCCCTCGGAGGAGACCGGGGCGGAGACACCTGCTGCCAAGGGCGGCCACCGCCTCCCCGCTGCCAGTCTCGGGGGCAGGATCGGCGGTCCGCAGCGCCGCAGGGGGAAGGCGGCTGGCCCAGAGCCCGGGCTCCCACAAGGCAGCCGCGATCCGCCCAACCCCTGTCGTCCCGCCGCGCGCCCGAGTCAGGGGGCAGGTCGTGCATGGCCTGGATCAGCAGATAATAGGCCTCTCGCAACTGGGTCTGCAGCCTGCCTGTCTCCAGGCGGCCGCCCTCCGCCCCCGGGGAGGAGCCCGCCGCCGGGGGAGGCGGGGGCCACCGCTCCGCCTCCGCCCCCTCGGGCTCGGGCGCGGACTGGGAGCCGCCGGGCACGTTTTCATAGTAGTCGGCGTCGTCCTCCTGCTCGGCGTCGTCCTCTCCGCTGCCTTCGGAGCCCGGCGGGGCGCGCAGAGAGGCGCGAGTGAGCCCGCCACCCGAAGAGACGGCCTCCTTCCCGCCGCGCGGCCGAGGCCCGAGCGCTCCCCACCGCTCCGGGCGCCCTCCCGGGACCCGAGCTTCGGGACCCCACGCCTGAGGCGACGGCGGGGGCCGCTCCAGGCTCGGCCGGGCTCCGCCGGCGTGCTCGCACGAGGAGGCGTCCGGGGCTCCCTCGGCTACCGCGGAGGCCGCCACCGTAGCTGCAGCCGCCGCCCGGAGCCCGAGCCCCCCGGCGGCGCGGGGACTCCGCCTCCCACGGAGCCTGGACAGCGTCCTCCTCAGAGGGTCCGCCATCCCCTCCGCCTCAACAGCCAGGCTCGCCCCCGCTGCGAGAGGAGGACGGAGCCCTGTTGGGGAAAAATCTGCGCTCGCGGAGGCGGCGGCGGCGACGGCGGCGGCTCCCCATGACCGGCGCTGGCCCTCGCGGGCTCCTCACATACTTGGCATAACTCTGCCGCGGGAAGGGGTGGGGGAGGGCGGCGGCGCCGCAGAGCGCATGCCCCGGAGCCTCGGGCCGCGACGGGACGCGCAGTCTGCGGGCGGCTGCGCTGCGTTCCCTGGGTGGGCGCGCGGCGCTCGGCGTGCGGCGGGGCGGAGGGCAGGGCCGGGAGGTCCGCGAGAGTGAGCTAAAGTAGACGCGGGGAGGCAAGGGGAAGCGCACGGAGCGCGCTACGGTCGGAGCGTTGGGGAAGGGGGGTAACAGAGGTGAGGCAGAAAAAGAACGAGCAGGCAGGTGAGTCTGGGCTGGAAGCCTGCAAAGTTTTGGAGAAAGGGAAAGTGCTCTCCTACCTGCCACCCCGTCGCCTTCACCACCCTCCCTCCCCATTGCCACCAGTGCACGAGGCGTGTCTATTACAGCAAGTTCTAGCTTGAGAGAAAACAAGGATGGGTTTGACGGACCCGGTGTGAGTACAGGTGTATCTCACTGAGTGTAATGTGTTCTAGAAACGTTCCAAATCATTTTAATGACCCCGGAAGCTAGCTATTTAAAGGAAATTTGCAGCGAAGTTCAGTTAAGAAGAATCCTTTTGTCCAAAATATCGCCACACGTGTGTCCCTGTTTTTCTTTTTTTAATGAATGCATGCTAACACAATTCTGATTATCAACCAAAAATAGTGCCCACCCCATCACCCTGCTAACGCTGCATTTTAATTAAACTTGGTTGAGAAACGATTGGGTTGAAATTGGGAAACAACTTTATTTGGAAATACCAATTCTCTCTCAAAAACATTAAATCCTGTATTCTGTGTAACTCCGAGTACCTTGAGTTGCCACAGATGACTGGACCTATCCCTGATCGGGAAGAATCAGGGTTGCTATCACCCCTGATTTCAGTTACATTTTTTAATGTTTACATGTTAGAAAGGGCCTTTGTCTGAGCAGCTCATGAGTGTACTCCTAACTCCCAGCACAGTACCTGCACATAATAAGAACTCAAGAAATGTTTGTTGAATAAATGAATGCTTGCATAACTAAATAATAGCATTTAGTCCTGGGGCACCTGGCTGGCTCAGTCCATAGAGCATGGAACTCTCAGTGTGGTGGGTTGGAGCCCCACGCCCCACGTTGAGCATAGAGGTTACTTTAAAAAAAGAAGATATAGTTCTAACCCCATTTCCAACTATGTTTATGTAAGTTTTTCTTTCCCCACCAAAGTCTTCAGTCTCGAAATGTGGTTTGATATATATACCACCTTCTTTAGTACCTAGTCTCTGCCTCCTGGAATAATTTTACTTGCATCTCTATTTGCAGAAATCTTTTCCATCTTTTTAAGACTCCACTCAACTGTTTTCTCTCTGAAGTCATCTCTGATATTCCAGAGAGGCATGATCTCTCATCCTTCCCAACTCCAAGAGTACTTTAGTCATATCCACTCATAGTATATTTGTTGGGTTTTGTTTTATACAAAGCATGCCTTATCTCTGGTACGAGAAAATTCATAAGCTCCTTAAGGGCAGAGACTATTTATAATGGGCTTTGGTATTCTCCACAGAGTAGAAGTATAGCATCTTATGTATGTATGTGATAAATATTTTTAAATTAATGTCAGTTTTGGGGCGCCTGGGTGGCGCAGTCGGTTAAGCGTCCGACTTCAGCCAGGTCACGATCTTGCGGTCCGGGAGTTCGAGCCCTGCGTCGGGCTCTGGGCTGATGGCTCAGAGCCTGGAGCCTGTTTCCGATTCTGTGTCTCCCTCTCTCTCTGCCCCTCCCCCGTTCATGCTCTGTCTCTCTCTGTCCCAAAAAAATAAATAAATGTTGAAAAAAAAATTAAATTAATGTCAGTTTTAGTTTAGAGGAAACAAACGGCTTCCATTTCCAGTCTGTTGCCTCTCTCCACTAGTCCATATTGTATTAGTGTCATTTTAAAATTATTTCAGTGATAAATAAGAAGTCGTTTATTAAATAATCTTAATCCTCATCTAGTAAAATAGTGTGAAATGTTAAACTATAATTTGCATGCATTACTATTTCTAATTCTAGGTATTTCTGTTCCATGGAGTAAAGGCTATTTAATGAATAATCAAGGCATAAAATTATGTCCCAGTGAAATATTCCCACAGGAAATGACTGACAGTAAATCTGCCAATAATGGTGTCTATAAACACAATTTGATCTCTATCTCAGAAATTGTTTCCATTCCAACTCTTGGCTGCAAAACCTTTTTATTCTTTGTAAGTTAACAGAGTTGTTAAGAGTACTGTAAATTGTATATATGTGTAAAAATGAATACAGAAATATAACCTTGAAGATCTAGATTGAACTTCATCTTTAATTCAACTTGTCAATTTGTTGAGTTCAGGAATTATAAATACATTGGCCAATAACAAATACTACACATTGTTCTACACATTACCCAGAACTAAGTCTGATGCTGCATTGCACAACTGAACTTAATGCCACTTTGAAGCTGAGGATGTTCTATCACATAAATTCACAGTTTTTAAGAGGTGTTTTAAAGGGTCACAACAATTTAATAAGGCAGTCATGGCTATATGACACTAATGACCTTAAAAATGCAAATCCCACTGTACTGTATGTGTGTTACACTTCGATAAAAAGTTTATAAAAATGTAACTCTATGAAGGCATTACCCACAGAATTTACATTACACATATTATAATTAAGACAGTGACAAGATACAAACGTAAGTTATACTTTGTAAAATCCTCTGTTTTAACAGAGGATTTTTTGCCCTATTCCCTTGGTTTTGCCCTATTCCCTTGGTTATCTCAATTTCATATATTTCTATGTAAATTAAATGGTGAGAATACATTTTCCAGTGTTTGTACTTGTTTCTCACTGACGTGGAAATCATTTTGATATCCTGTGAATTAACAACTATGTTGGCACAGTCACAAAAGATGAAACAACTGTGGGATAATCAGGCTCCAGTGAGGCAGGAAGCCAACCTAGGGATGGGGTAGTACCGACTCAGTCTGGGAAAAGGGGTGGGAAGCAGGGCAGGTTGAGACAGAGGACTAAGTTTAACAGTAATACAAGAGAAATGTCTAGGTATGTTATGGTTATTTTCTAAGCAATTTAGAGTATATTTCTGTCTCACTGCTGTTCAGTCTTCATTATACTCTTAGTGGAACCAAAGACAGGTTTAACTCTGGCATTTGCCCTGTTCTCTCTCCCTAAACTGCCTTTAGGGATCCCCTGGTGTAGACCTGCTTGGTCTGCCATGCAGTTCCATCAATATTGAGTTAAAAAGTGTTTTACCCTAACACCGACCACACTGCCACTGCCCTGGGAATCAAAGATGGCATGTTCTCAATACAGCATTTTTTACTGTTAATTTTTTTTTTGGTAATTAACAATATTTGGTAATTGGTCATGTCCTTTATCCCCTACCTTTAGCCAAAGGAATAAAAAGGAGGGTTTTGCCAAATACATATGTATTTTCTAATGTTTTAGGATATACACTATTTCAGATTCTCTTATATATTTAGGATATGTAGAGTAACTTCCTCAAGGTCACCATAATAAGTGAAGAGAGATTCAAACCCTATTATCTGATTCTAAAACCACTATAGCCTACAGCCCTAGAACGTTTCCCTGTCAAGAAAAACAGAATACACATTTGCTATAATAGTACTTGCATTGACTTGAAACTTTGCTTTCATAAATTATTTAGTTGGTCACCTTTCAGAAGAGTTTAATATTTTATGAGCTTTTGTGAAATGCAGCTGAACAGTGGAAAAATGCTTGTTGAAGATTTCAGTGCTTTTCTGTGCAGTCCTCTTCAAAGGTGTTAGAACTAAATCCTATAATATATTCCCATATAACTACAAATATTAAGCCTCAATGTGCAACTGCATCCTGTAAATGTAGTCTAACTTTTAAAGTAGGACAAACTACAATTAAATACATTAAAGGCAAAGTATATACATCCTTAAAACCATAGGAGCTCTCAGCTAAGCCGCTTTTAGAGGTTCAATGATGGTGTAGCCTCCCTCCTAAGTGACTTTTATCTCAGAGTTACTCATATTTGATGGAAGGAAGTAGCTTTTTCTCAAAGCTGTTCATCTAATTAAAAGAATTGATGGAATATCAACATTTTTCATTCTGATGAAATACTAGATCTAATTATGGAGCTACACAAAAATCACCAATGGCTATTCACATCACAGAGAGTTGGCCTGACATTACATGGCCTATGGTCAAGTGAAGTATTCTTACCAAAAATGAACCTGGGTTTGATCAGCCTCAAGATCTGACTACCAATTTTCAGGAATTGCAGAGAACAGAGGAGCATGTTAAATAACACCATGGGGATGCAATTATAAAATCCAGACTATGGGAAACAAGAGGCCAGAAGATTCAGTTTCTTCAACCTATTAACCAATTGCAATGTATGGAGTTTTTTTGTTTGTTTTAACAGGAATCCAATTTTTAAAATAGATCTTGGCAACTATTTAAAGCAACACAACTTTGAGGGTAGCCAAATGATTTCCACTGAAGGGATAGCAAGAGAATATTGAAATCTAGGTCTAAGAACTGTAATTCTAATCCAAATCTGAAGTGGCATAATAGAAATTATATGAAATCAGATAGACCTAGTTCAAATCCTAATCCTAATCAGTCATACACCCCAAAATCACAGATCATGGCGAGTTCTTATTCGTCTTTGCAAATTCCAGCTCATTATTCCTCCTTCCTTCCGAAAATCCACTTTTCATTTGAAATACATGACATTAAACTATACCACCTGCTGCCTCTGCTTTTTGTAGTCATTTGCCAACTACCCCTTCCTTCATTCTAGCATCTGCCTCACTAAGTCTCTGCCATTTTTCTTGACATCACTATTGGTGATTTATTTACAAAATGGATCCATCCAATACCCTGACCTACTGTTTTTTTTTTTAACTTTTCTAATAATCTTATCCTCCACCCACCTCAGCCATGCAGTCTGAGTCATACATTAGAGTTTGTCATAACCAATAACTGCAAACTCTCTAAACACCACTTCCTATTTTCTAGCTCACTCCTGCCGCCACTCAGTCTCCCACAATATTTTGATCCCAAAACCCCTCCAGCCAATCACTCGTCTTCTGTCCTTTCTCCTCCCAGTTTAGATTGCATGGTCCTTTTATACACACATCCTCAGGTCTCTTGTCCCTCTCTCCCATTGTCCTACTTGGCGAAACTTCAACCCTGGTTACAACGAACTTCACATTGATACTTGGATGACTTATGTGGCTGGAGAAAAACATGTTACGGACTTCAAGTGGTCTCTCAGTGCTGCCAGAAAACTCTACTAAATATCCTTAGTCCATTCATTCTCATCTCTTTCTCAACTCTTTGACACCACCACCCCCTCCTCACAGTCTGTTATCACTTTTGTTTTTGTTACATTGAAATAACAGAAACTTTCAGGAGAGAACTGTCTCATCCTCCCACCACAAGATCTTCCAGCTGGCATTATTTGCACTCTGCTACTCCACCTGCCACCTTCTTATGACAGATGATGCTGCATCTGTGCCTGCCCGAGGTCAACTCTCTGCCCGCCTACCTTTCTCCTCTCCTTCCTGCTCTCATTGCCTTCCAGTCACACCGGCTTCCTTGTTCCTCCAACACACCAAACACACTCCTGCCTCTGAGCCTTTGCATTTGCTGTTCCCTCTGTGTGCCTTCTTCCCTCCCTCCCTTCAGGTCTCAGCTCAAATGTTACCTCCTCAGAGAACCCTTCCCTCATCACTTTCCCTAAAATAATACCCTTGATACTTCGTATCCATTCATTTTGCTTTATTTTTCTTCATTGTACTTATTACTAGTTAATATTATATTAGATGTCTATTTATTTTATTTTTTTTTTAATTTTTTTTTTCAACGTTTATTTATTTTTGGGACAGAGAGAGACAGAGCATGAACGGGGGAGGGGCAGAGAGAGAGGGAGACACAGAATCGGAAACAGGCTCCAGGCTCTGAGCCATCAACCCAGAGCCTGACGCGGGGCTCGAACTCACGGACCGCGAGATCGTGACCTGGCTGAAGTCGGACGCTTAACCGACTGCGCCACCCACGCGCCCCATAGATGTCTATTTATTTATGTGACATGACCACCACCCCCAAATGCCATAACCCTACTTTATAGAGTATTTCTGGCATATATAGATGTTCCGTACATATTTGTTGAGTGAATGTGTGATTTTCATGCCCAAGAGCAACTTAACATATATATGTTTCCATTTCCTCCCTGGTAAAATTGATTGCTATTTTTCCATGGGGTATTGTTAAGAGAAATAAAAGAGGTAACACAAATGAACCTTGAACACATTTTGCTAAGTGAAAGAAGTCAGTCACAAAAGGCCACATATTGTATGATCTCATTTATATGAACAGTCCAGAATAAGCAAATCAGTAGAGAAAGATTAGTGGTTTCCTGGGGCTGGGACAAGGGGGGAATGAGGAGCTATGGCTAAAGGGTGTGAGGTTTCTTGTTAGGATGATGAGAATGTTCTCAAATTAGATTGTGGTGTTGTTTGCACAGCCTTGTAAATATACTAGAAACCACTGAATTGTACATTTAAAATGGTGAATTTTATGGTAAGCAAATTATATCACCATGTTTTAAACCAAAGAACATTATTTTCCTGCCCTTTTAAATATTCTCTCAGCTAATAATCATGGGAAATGTCAATGAAAAAGAAAATGTTTTGGGGAGCCTGGGTGACTGTCAGTTAAGCATCCCACTCATGATTTTGGCTCAGGTCATGGTCTCATGGTTCGTGGGACTGAACCCTTCTTCGGGCTGCACATGAACTTAGGGCTACATGAAGTTTCCTTGAGATTCTCTTTCTCTCTCTGCCCCTCCCCCGCTTATGTTTTTTCTCTCTCTCTCTCAAAATAAATAAACTTAAAAAAAAAGAAAAAAAATTTTAAACTAACCTTTAAGAGAAGATTGCAGATGCAAATAAAAACAACTTGAAATGTGTTTCCTTGGATATTCACTGTCAGAAATGTTTTCTATACCAAATCCCACTCTTTCAATAGAACTTTCTGCATATTCAACAAATAAATACAAGTGGCTTGGTATTAAAAAAAAAAGTTTACTTTTTTTAATCAGTTAATAAGCGGGTTCAAATCTACCCTTACAAAATTAAATAAACAACCTCAACCTCTCACTTCCACCAAAAAAACCAAAACCATTTTCAGCATTTAGAAATAACTTCCTTTAAGGGTCCCTGGGTGGCTCAGTCAGTTAAGTGTTCAACCCTTGATTTCAGCTCAGGTCATGATCTCACAGTTTGGTTCCTGAGATTTGGCCAGTCGTGAGACTGAGATTGGGCTCTGGGCTGACACTGTGGAGCCTGCTTGGGATTCTCTCTCTCCCTCTCCCTCTCGGCCCCCTCCCCTGCTTGTGCTCCTACTGGTACTATCTCCTGGGTGTGTACTTTCTCTCTCTCTCTCTCAAAATAAAGAGTTAAAAAAAAAAAATAACCTCCTTTCATCTCCTACTGGAAACTCATAGCTCTTTCATATAAACAAAACAAAAGAGCATTACTTACAAGCAAGAAACTACTGAGAAAACCACAATTAAACTGAAAAAGGTAAGTAAGAAAACACATATTTAGCCTTTTGTAGTCTTTTACTGGAGGATTTTCTCTCAGGCACAGAGTAAGGAGCTACATATTACTTAACATTTTGGAATAGCAGGGAACCAATTTAGGGGAAAAACAAACCATAAACTCCCTGATAATGTCTCTCCAGATTAAAAATCATCTTCTGATTATTCAATTATATGTAAAGAGGAAACCTCAGCTATGCACTTATTTTTTAGCTATTTCAGGTAATCCTGCAAGTATGCTAGACTCTTTTTATTACACAAAATTATGCAAAATAATCATATTATTCTCCTCCCAACCTCATTTTTTATAACAGCACACGTAACTATTAATACCCCCATGGTTTTCCTTTAGAAAAACCAAAATTGTATTTCGGTTTCTAATTTAAACCGCGGCAATGCATCAATTATGACGCATACAAGAAAAGGGAAGGTAGTATATACAAGGATAGAAATATCCATTCAGTGTAGAAATGGTAGATTCCAAGAAATGCATTTCAAGTGCTGTATGGAATGTATAGTTGTGTCTTCCCAAATTTTATATGTTGGCCCCTCAATGTGATAGTATCTGGAGGTGGGCCTTTGGGAGGTAATTGTGTCGTGAGGGAGGGACCCCGGTCTGATGGGGTTCGTGTTCTTATAAGAAAAGACACCAAAAAAAAAAAAAAAAAAAAGAAAAGACACCAGACAGCAGATTCCTCTCTGGCAGACCAAGGAAAGTCCAGGTGAGCTGTCTTAGTGCCTCTGGGCTGCTATAACAGAAATATCAGAGACTGCATGGCTTATAAACAACAGACATTTATTTCTCATAGTTCTTGAGGCTGGGGAGTCTAAGACAAGGCACCAACAGATTTGGTTTCTGGCGAGAGCCCACTTCCTGGTTCATATAGGGCTGACTTTTCTCCATATCCTCACATGAAGGAAGGGGTAAGGAAGCTTTCTGGAGTCTCTTTTATAAAAGGGCACATGGGTGACTCCGTCAGTTGAGTGTCTGGAGCTCTTGATTTTGGCTCAGGTCATATTCTCAAGGTCATGGGATTGGGGGGGGCGGGGCCTGAGCATGGAGCCAGTTTGGGATTCTCTCTCTCTGTCTCTGCCCCTCCCCTGCTGGAGCTCTCTCTTTCTCAAAAAAAAAAAAAAAAAAAAAAAAAAAAGCAAAAACCAAAACAACAACAAAAAAACACCACACACAAAAACACTAATTCCATTCCACCTTCAGGATCTAATCACCTCCAAATACCATTCAAATATGTTGGGCATTAAGATTTAACATATGTGGGGCGCCTGAGTGGTTCAGTCAGTCAAGCGTCTGACTCTGGTTCACAGTTCGTGAGTTTGAGCCCGCATCGGGCTCTGGGCTGACAGCTCAGAGCCTGGAGCCCGCTTTAGATTCTGTCTGCCCCTCCACTGCTTGCACTCTGTCTCTCTCATTGTCTCAAAAATAAATAAACATTAAAAAAAAAAAAAAGATTTAACATATGAATTGGGGGGCACATAAACATCCAGTCTGAGCACACAGTGAGAAGGCAGTCCCTCTACAAGCCAAGGACAGAACCCTACCAGAAACCGACTGCATTGGCACCCTGACCTCGGACTTGCAGCCTCCAGAATTTTAAGAAAGTTAATTTTTACTGGTTAAGTCACCCAGTCTATTGTATTTTGTCACAGCAGCCCAAGCAGATTAAGGCAAGTAGGTTCTTCTAGAATAAAAGAATTTTTAACATGTTTTCAAAGGGTTAGAGAGATAAGTAAATTAAATTAAATTTATTTAATTAAATAAATAATTAAATTAAATAATTAATTTATTAAATTAAATAAAATTCTAAAATATTTAGCTTGATGTATATTTATGAGAATACTGATAAATCACACCATGAAGTCACGACAATTTTTTTGCCCTAAGAAGTTCTGCCTCCAGTTATTAATCATACAACAGTAATCACCAAAGAAATTTTTTTCCTGCATTATACTTTCCTTGAAGTCTGGGATTGTGTTATTCTTTGAACCCACAGGGCCCAACACTTCACATCTTTACCCATCTTTTGAAGTCTGGACACCAGTCTCAAGTCACATTCCTGTTCACAAAACACACCTTCTTACCATTTTTACTAAACAATTTATCCAAGGGTGAATAAAGTTCTCTTTCTCACTAATAATGCATTCAAGATAAAGAATAAGATTTTTCTATCTTATCACCAGAGTAAACAAAATCATCCTTTTTTTTTAATTAAAAAAAAATTTTTTTTTCAACGTTTATTTATTTTTGGGACAGAGAGAGACAGAGCATGAACGGGGCAGGGGCAGAGAGAGAGGGAGACACAGAATCGGAAACAGGCTCCAGGCTCTGAGCCATCAGCCCAGAGCCTGACGCGGGGCTCAAACTCACGGACCGTGAGATCGTGACCTGGCTGAAGTCGGACGCTTAACCGACTGCACCACCCAGGCGCCCCAAAAACATTTTTTTTAAGAGAGAGAGCATGAGCAGAGGAGGAGCAGAGAGAGGAGAGAGAAAATTCCAAGCAGGCTCCTGCACTGTCATCGTGGAGTCTGATATGCAGCTCAACCCCACGAACCTCGAGATCATGACCCAAGCCGAAACCAAGAGTCGGATGCTTAACCGACTGAGCACCCAGGTGCCCCCAAAATCATCATTTTGTATTGATTCATTTAAGATGAATCATGGTGACAGTTTTCCTGGGTGTACCTAGACATGCAAATAAGAATAACTTGAAAGCTGTTTCATTGGGGAATCACTATTAAAAATGCTTTCACATATTACATCCTAGTTTTTCAATGGAGCCCTCAAGTCTATGTATTCAACAAATATAAGTGGCTTCTGAATTAAGATAAGAGTCTACAGAGTCATTGTCAATCCTGTGATGGTCAATGGAAGCCCAGTACCCTATAAAAACTTAGTATTACTCTGGAAAAAAAAAAAAAAAAACTAAAGAAGAATTTCATGCAAAGACAACTTAAAGCCACACATCTACAACAGCATCCAAACTTAGAGCCCACTGGAATCTGATAGGTCCTCTCAGTGAGTGGATCAACGCATGTATAGCAACCAGAGAACCATGCCTACCTATTAAAAGGAAACAACTGCTTTCCCAGCTCAAGGAATGAAGAATGACAAAGAACCACTGCCTCATCCTTGTGTCCTGTTCCTTTTTTAACCCTTTAGCCAGGGAAGTGAGTTTCACATTAAAAAAAAAAAAATACTATAGAGACTAACTCTGGGTGGGCAACCCAAACACATATACTAGTTGCCTGTTTTTAACTGCTCACCTTCAGGAAATATTACACATTGTTTCTAAAAGAAAGCTCAGAGGTACCTGGGTGACTCAGTCCTCTGAGTGTCCTACTCTTGATTTCAGCTTAGATCATGATCCCAGGGTTGTGAGATCAAGCCCTGTGAAGGTCTCCATGCTGAGCATGGAGTTTGCTTAAGGTTCTCTCTCCTCTGCCCTTCTTCCCCAGCACCCCACCTCCCCCCCAAAAAAGAAAAAAAAAACTTAAAAAATAAAAGGGAAGTTCCCTATCTTAATTTTAAATAATGTGTTGTTAGCCCTATGACCCAATAGGCTAATGTCAATGGTGATAATGAAATGTCCTTTTCTTGCCTTATTTTTCATTATTATAATCTCAGTATCAGCATGAGTCTCATGAGTTTTATGAATGTGAGGTGCTTTTTCTTTATCTCCTAGTCTGATTCTCACCAAAAATCTTTGGGAGTAGGTAGAACAGACATGGTTACAACCACATTCAGATAAGTAGCTGAGAACCATTCAATCATGGCTATTAAGACCTTATAAGGATATAAGCCTAGTTTTCCAAACTTCTAATACAAATCCCTTAATTTTTTTTAAGTCTTATTTTTATTTTAGGGGCACCTGGGTGGCTCAGCCTGTTGAGCATCTGACTTCAGCTCAGGTCATGATCCTGCAGTTCGTGGGTTCGAGTCCTACATTGGGCTCTGTGCTAACAGCTCAGAGCCTGGAGCCTGCTTGGGATTCTGTGTCTCCCTCTCTCTGTGCCCCTCGCTCACTTGTGCTCTGTCTCCCCGTCTCTGAAAAATGAACATTAACAAAATTTTTTTTAAAGTTTTATTTTTACTTTTGAGAGAGAGAGAGCGTGAGCAGTGGACTGGAGGAGGAGTGGGTGGAGGGACAGAGGATCTGAAGCAGGCTCTGTGCTGACAGCAGTGAGCCCAATGAGGGGCTTAAACTCCCGAACCTTGAGATCATGACCTAAGCTGAAGTTGGCCGCTCAACTGACTGAGCCACCCAGGTGTCCAAATCCTTTTATTTTTAAAGGCACTTTTTAATCTAATGAAAGTGATTCTTTCTTTAAGATCATAAATAACTTAGGGGCGCCTGGGTGGCTCCGTCAGTTAAGCATCTAACTCTTGATCTCAGCTCAGGTTTTGATCTCAGGATTGTGAGTTTAATCCCTGCATTGGGCTCTGTGCTGGGCGTGGAGCCACTTAAAAAAAGAAAAACTCAGGGTGCCTGGGTGGCTCAGTCGGTTAAGTGTCCCACTATTGATTCAGGCTTAGTTCACAATCTCACCATCGGTGAGACTGAACCCTGTGGCGGGCTCTGTGCTGACAGTGCGGAGCCTGCTTGGGATTCTCTCTGTCTCCCTCTCTTTCTGTCCCTCCCCAGCTCGCTCTCTTTTTCTCTCTCTCAAAATAAATAAACATCTAAAAAAAAAGATTTAAAGAACATAGCCACCCCAAAACATACCCCCGCCCCCACACTTCAACGCGAGGGATAGTTGCTGCTGGAAAACCATGTTTTTCAATATTTCAACAACCTTATTAGAAGTATTAAAATAATATTCTAGTAATACAGAACAATTATCTTAGAGTACGGTGTTTTATTATAAACATTGACATGGTACTTGCTAGTGTATTTGATCCAACATGTCTGAAGAAGGAAAAAATAAAAACTTATTTTGCAACAAAAATTTTTAATGACCCAATAGGGAATGTCATTTTTACCAGGATCTCTGTAAAATTACACTGGGGGGAAAAGAAGTGTTTTCCTTTAAATGCAAGAGAAGTTTACTTATCTGAAAACTTTTTTTTTTAAACTATGCACACCAGTCAGCAACCTCATAATTACATACCCAAAGGTTGTTCAAATAAAAAGGGAACAAAGCTCCTTAGCAAAGTTCAATGCATATGTCAAGACTGCCTGGAGGTATAAGAAGTTTTATGTCTCTGTTTACCCCAGGAGTAAATTAAATAAATGCATATTTAGTAGATGAATCACGGTTATATTTGGTCCACATACTAGAGACAGGGAGAAACAAGAGATTCCTTTCTCAGATAAAATGTATTAATGAAAACTTGACACACTCCCACAGGTCTAGGTAGTTCCCCTTAGAATGCGGTCATGACAAGTACTATAAAATATCATCTGCCAAGCAAAAAGTCCAACTAGGGTTGTGGATGAAATGTTCATTATAAAACATGGACAGAATCCATACGGCACCTCTTTAAGGACTCTGAAAAGTAAATAGTAGCTGGATTGGGAGGCCCAGGGTTCAAAATACTACCAAACTGGTGGTGACTTTACCTTTTATTTTTATTTCTCTAGTATTCCTTGACCTGAATGCAATTGAGCTTCACACTTAGAAATGACACTGGGGTCCCCAAAGGGAGAGTTTCAGGAGAGGCCTTCCACTCTCTCATGGAGGTGAAAGGGAACTTCTAATGCCCAGAGAAAGTACAGAAATCCCTAGGGTTTTGTCTTCTCTCTATTCTCTTGCCCTCTGCCTCCCAAGCACTCCTGTGATGGTGATGCAGAGGTCTAAAGGAGGGAAACCTTTCTCTTTGAATGGTGGAGCTGTGGCCTCAAAGAGAATGGGACAAACTTCCATTGCCTTTTTCTTTCTCTCCACTTTTCTTGATGGTTGGCCCTGGATGCAAGCACAGTAATAGTAGTGTGCAGTGGAGTGAGATAACGAGAGCCTCATGTTGGTGGCTCAAGGACCAAAATGGGAAGCACCCAGAAAATAAGAGGGGCCTGAGAGATTGTGCCATAGACTGGATGCTTGTGTCTCCCCAAAATTCACATGTTGAAATGTAACCCCAATAGGAGGTGGGGGCCTTTGAGTAGTGACTGGGTCACACAGCTATGGGATATAGATCCCTTATAAAAGAGACCCCAGAGAGCTCCTTCACCCCTTCCACGTTAGGACACCCAGTGAGAAGATGGTCATCTGTGAACCAGGAAGCGATTCCTTATGAGACACCAGATCTGTTGGTGCCTTGCTCTTGGACTTCCCAGCCACCAGAATTGTGATAAATAAACTGTGAAAATAAATGTTTGTTGTATAAGCCACCCAGTAGATCAGTCTATGGTATTCTTGTTATAGCAGCCTGAGCAGACAAAGACAGAATTTCTATGTATGCCTGGGCTCACCACTGAGCTATGCATGTGTGGATCTGATCTTAATCAGCATACTAAAGACTTTGAGAACTAAACTAACGGATACACCACCACCCATATCCCAAAGTGACTGTGAGACAGCCTGGAGGTGGGACAGATCTGAACTCTGTTGCAAAGCCTGGAAAAGCTGAGCTGATATTGGCACCACAGCCCCCATAAGGTGGGTTGAACCCTGCAGCCTTAACCTAGCCGGATCAATTGTCTGTTAAAAAAAGCAAAAATCAACATTCTTTATTCGGTTTAAATAACCATTTAGACCTAGAATTTGACATAATATTCAATAGGTCCAGGATATAATCCAAAATGACTCAGGATACAAGGAACCAGGAAAATCTTAATTTGCATGGGAAAAGACAATGATAGGCATCAATACCATGGTGACACAGATGTTGGGATTATGTGATGAAAACTTTAAAACAGCTATTATACAAGTGCTTCAACAAACAATTGCAAACACTCTTAAATGGAAAAATAGAAAGTCTCAGCAAAGAAATCAAATGGAAAAACTCTAAGCAGGATAAAGCCAAAGAAGTCTATGTCCAGACATCATAATCAGCTTACTGAAAACTACAAAGCAAGAAATCTTTCAAAGCAGTGAGATTAAGATATCACTGGATAGGATCAAAAGAATAGAGATGACAGAAAAAGAATCAATGGGTATGAAGATACATCAATAGAAAATTTCCAGTCTGAACAACAGAGAAAAAATATTTTTAGAAAAATGAACAGAGCTTAAGGGATCTGTGGGTTAATAACAAAAGGTCTAACATTCATGTCACCAGAGTCTCTGAAGGAGGGGAGTGTGGTGCTGAAAAAATATTTGAAGATGTAATGACTGAAAACTTCCCCAACTTGATAAAACATGGACTTTTAAGAAATTTAGCTAACTCCAAGCAGGATAAAGCCAAAGACATCTATGTCCAGACACCATAATCAGCTTACTGAAAACTACAAAGAAAGAAATCTTTAAAAGCAGTCAGATTAAAATGATTCACTACCTTTAGTCAAACAATGATTCAAATGACTGCAGATGTTTCATCAGAGCCATGGAGATCAGGAAGTGGCACATTTTTCAAGTGTTGAAAGACTGTCAACTCAGAAACATATACCCATCTAGGTATCCTTCAAGAATAAAGGTGAAATAAAAACATTTTCAGATGAAGGAAAACTAAGAGAATCCATTGCCAGTATACCAGCTCTAAAATAATTTTTTTTGTTGTTTTCTTTCTTTTTTTGTTTTTAAAGGTTTTTTTTTTTTTAACGTTTATTTATTTTTGAGACAGAGAGAGACAGAGCATGAATGGGGGAGGGGCAGAGAGAGCGAGACACAGAATCGGAAGCAGGCTCCAGGCTCTGAGCCATCAGCCCAGAGCCCGACGCGGGGCTCGAACTCACTGACCGTGAGATCGTGACCTGAGCTGAAGTCGGATGCTCAACCGACTGAGCCACCCAGGCACCCCTAAAATAATTTTTAAAGAAAGTTCTTCAGGCTTGGGAATGCAAGCTGGTGCAGCCACTCTGGAAAACAGTATGGAGGTTCCTCAAAAAACGAAAAATAGAACCACCCTATGACCCAGCAATTGCACTAGTAGGTATTTATCCAAGGGATACAGGTATGCTGTTTTGAAGGGGCACATGCACCCCCATGTTTATAGCAGCACTATCAACAATAGCCAAAGCACAGAAAGAGCCCAAATGTCCATTGATGGATGAATGGATAAAGAAGATGTGGCATATATATACAATAGAGTATTACTCAGCAATCAAAAAGAATGAAATCTTGCCATTTACAACTACATGGATGGAACTGGAGGATATTATGCTAAGTGAAATTAGAGAAAGACAAATATCATATGACTTCACTCATATGAGGACTTTAAGAGACAAAACAGATGAACATAAAGGAAGGGAAACAAAAATAATAAAAAAAACAACAACAGGGAGGGGGACAAAGCATAAGAGACTCATAAATACAGAGAACAAACAGAGGGTTACTGGAGGGGGGTGTAGGAGGGGGGAGGGGCTAAATGGGTAAGGGGCACTAAGGAATCTACTCCTGAAATCATTGTTGTACTATATGCTAACTAATTTGGATGTAAATTTAAAAAAATAAAATTAAATAAATAAGTTCTTCAGGCAGAAGAAAAATAATTCCAGAAAGAAACGTAGAGTGTTCATGCCATTTACATCTAAGAAAATTACTTACATGTTTGGATTTAGGTCTACCGTTTTATTACTTCTTTTCTTTTTCTTTTTTAAAGCTTTGTAGTTATTTATTTTGAGAGGGAGAGAGTGTGCGAGTAGAGGAGGGGCAGAGAGAGAGGGGGAGGGAATCCCAGGCAGGCTCTGCACTGCCAGCGTGGAGCCTGACATGAGCCCAATAAACCCACGAACTGTGAGATCATAACCTGAGTCAAACCCAAGAGTTGGATGCCCAGTCGACTGAACCACTCATGCGCTCCTTATTACTTAGTTTCTGTGTATTCCCTCTCTTGATCTGTTTTCCCTTTTCCCCCTTCTTTCAGGGTTCTGAGCACTTTTTAGTATTCCATTTTTTTTAAATCTTTAGTTATTTTTGAGAGATAGAGAGAGAGACAGAGTGAAAGCTGGGGAGGAACATACAGAGAGGGGGACACAGATTCCAAAGCAGGCTCCAGGCTCTGAGCTGTCAGCACAGAGCCCGACGTGGGGCTTGAACTCGCGAACTGAGAATTCCTGACCTGGGCCGAAGTCAGACGCTTAACCGACTGAGCCACCCAGGCGCCGCTAGTATTCCATTACAACTTACGTATGGTGATTTTAACTCTATCTGTTGTGTAACTTTTTTTGTTGCTGGTGGTTTCTCTAGAGGTATCATATGGATGCTTACCTTTGCATAGTCCACTTAAAATCAATATTTTACCACTTCAAGTAGAATGTAGAAATCTACCAACATACAGGTCCTCTTCCTCTCTTTATATTATAATTATCTTATCTCTTACATCCACATTGAAATTCTATCAGAAAATGTTGTAATTGTTACTTTCAACCATCAGATGCATTCTGAAAAACTTAAGAGGAAAAGAATAGTCTGTTGTATTTACCTGGGTATATACTGATTTTGTTGCTCTTCCTTCATTCCTTCAGTGAGATTATCTGGTAGAATGAGGTGGATGTTTTCCCCTCGGCAGGGCCGACCCGGCTACCAACTGCTAAGAGTCTAACGTTCCATCAAGCTAGTCCACACTATGACAGTATGACAACTGTCCAAGGGGGGAAAATGTCTGGCAGTTGATGGCAGATTGACTATGTTAGACCCTTCCATCATGCTCTCCCCACTCTAATCACTACTTAACCATTTACCGAATGATTTTGTGGCTTCTGGCTGTTGTCCTCAGGAAATTTGAACAGGTCATTGCATGGGCTTGGGAAAAATGCCCAGTGAGAAGCCAAACAAAGACCTTTGATTAAAGCATTCTGAAAAGGCTTAGTGAAGGAGGCAAGAAGCAAATGTTGGCTCATAGAAATGAGTAGAAAGGCATCCCTGCTAGTGGAACAGCATGAGGAAAGGCACAGAGCTAGGAAAGTAAAGAATCTGCTTGGGAACAGCAAAAGGTCTGCTTTGAGAAGAATAGAGGGTTCGCTCCTGGATAAAAGGAAGAAGAGTTGTAACATCCTGTTGGGAGGAACGTCTGAAGCAAGACTATGTATGAAAAGAGAAGTGAGTGCTTTTCTCCCAAATGGAAATCACAATGAAATAAGTAGCAGTTACTGCCAAGACCTGTCAAGGCTGAAGGGAAGCAAAGATTTCATTCCATAGCATTATGCTAACAAAAGAATGAGCCAAACTATAAACTAATTCCCTGGGTAAACATTCCAAAACAGCTCTCGGTGAAACACAGGGAGGTTGGTATGCTAAAACTTCCGAGGAAAGAAGTGAACAAGTCAGTTACAGGCCAAGACAGAAAGGCAAAGAGGAATTAGGAAGAGGAGCTATAACTAAAAAGGCAAGCAGTGAAGAGCCCACTAGAAATCTCCCTTCGGGAAGATGTGGAACAGGTGTTCATCAACATCAGCAAGATGAATAACAGCAAGTACAAAGGCTGAAATTGAACTCATAATTAAATGAAAGGTTATTTACAAAAATGTAATGCATTTCTCTCAGAACACTGAAACATCCTAGAAATATAAAATTCCATCTTGGTAATGCAATTTTGACACATAGAAATGGACACTTGCACCATAAATTATCTCCTGCAAACTTTAGAGAGGCAGACATTTCTGAGTCTATAAAACGTAGAAGGATTATTAACGGATCCTGATTCCCTTTGGCCGAAGAAAAGGAAGAGAATGATACTGTTCCATCTTTTGAAAGATAAGCAATGGATCAAAGTTGCCCTCCTCTGAGCATGATAAGTAAATTTCAAAAATAGGGGTTTGTTTTCACTGGCATAGTGCAATGTTCCAAGGCTTTGGACTTAAGAGGCTTTCGTTTTTGACTGGAGGCTTAAGAGGCTTTTCGTTTTCGTTTGGTGCAGAAAACTGCTTTAGTCATCATATTCATCTCCATACAAGATTCTAAAGGTGATCCTCTTTCCTGGATTTTCACAATCGTGCCACGCTTTTTCATAACTCTGTATCTTTGCATCTGACTATCTGTTGACCCTGAACGCGACACTTCTCCCATCCACACTCACCTGACCCTCCCCTCCTTAAGCTTTTTAAGGTCATATTGCTCATAGAGTACATCCCAAACTTCTTTCTTCAGCCTATGAGGGCCTGAATGATGCGGGCTGGGCCTGCTTTTCCATCCTCTTACACTTCTCTGCCACTCCCCCTCCAGCCGTGCTGGTCACCTTTCTGTTTCTCACACCTGCAAAGCACTTCCCCATCAGACCTTGCACGAGGATTCCTCTTTGCACAGAGTGCATGCCTGGCTGAGGCTCATCCTTCAGGTCTCAGCTTAAATGCCACTGCAACAAAGGAGTCTCTGGTCATAACAGGGATCACAAACTGTAATTGTCACTTTTATTGATATATTTTACTTGTCTACTTTCTATCCCCCTGACTATGAGGCAGGATCCGTGGGGGCAGGGAACAAGCTTAGACAAAACCCAAATTATTCTTCAAGTTTCAGCTCAAATACTACTGTTTTTTTAAGTTTATTTATTTATTTTGAGAGAGTGCCCATGCACGTGCAGCAAGCAGGGGAGGGGCGGAGAGAGGGAGAGAGAGAATCCCAAGCAGGCTCTGTGCTGTCAGCACAGGGCTCCATCTCAGGAACCGTGAGACATGACCTGAGCCAAAATCAAGAGTCAGACACTTAACCGAATGAGGCACCCAGGTGCTCCTCAAATATTTCTATCAGAGCATGGAGCATGGTCAACAGTTGGGGGATGAACCCATGAATGAACGAAAGGAAAAATGGAAAAGGAGTGAGCCAAAAGGCAGTGGTCTTGACATAGAAACATAAGTCAGACTGAGACTGTGAGAAAAAAGGGATTTCTAAAATTGGGATGACATTCTAAGAAATCCATAGTGTCCATAATATGGTATCACTAATAAACCTTGTAGTTATTTATAGTAGGATAAATAAATAGGGCATCTACTGGTTCAGGTTGTTACAAAATAAACTGCTTCGAAGTTGTTCATTTAATATAAAAATTTTTATTTTTAACCTTTTCAGGCCCCTGGCTGGCTCAGTCCATAGACGTAGAGCATCTACATGATCTCAGGGTCATGAGTTCAGCCCCACATTGGGCATAGAGATTACTTAATAAAATTAATAAGTACAAAATGAAATTGTAGCAAGTTATTTTAAACATGAAAAGTTGATAATACTTGCCACCTCCCTCTATCACAAAGCTAATGATGAGAGCAAATGTAAAGTTCTTCCAACTTGTATAAGAACCCCTAAATACCATCTTCCAAAAGACTGTCTTTTTTAAAAAAAGAAGGGTAAGTCATTGCTTAACATTGGATAATTAACTATTTTCCACCACAATGAAGCCAATTCTATTAAAATATATCTCTTAAGAAGAGGGTATCTTGCTTTGCATATTAAATGCCAAATGTTTTAAAAATAACTTGTAGGGGTGCCTGGGTGGCTCAGTCAGTTAAGTGTCCTACTTTGGCTCAGGTCATGATCTTGAGGTTTATGAGTTTGAGCCCTGTGTCAGGCTCTGGGCTGACAGCTCAGAGCCTGGAGCCTGCTTGGGATTCTGTGTCCCCACCTCTCTCTGCACCTCCCCCACTCACATTCTGTCTGTCTGTCTCTCTCTCATAAATAAATAAACATTAAAAAAATAATAAAATAAAATAACTTGTAAATATAACTTCTGTTTTGCTTTATAGAATATTAACATTAACATAATCAATAAAATGCACACCCAGGAAGATAATGTTTTAATAGTTTATATCATGCACGGTAATTAGCTGAGACTTGACATGACAGAACAGAATGACCCAGTTGTTACCCTCCACTTCAAAGGAAAAATGCTATTCTGATAAGGGCTTTTGTTATTAGAAAGTGCTAACCGCTGGAAATATTAAAAATATTTATAATATTTGTTGAATGAAAGTCCTAATTACTCTCCTCCCGAATAACCTACCAATGGCTTTCATAATAATAATTTCCATATTCATAGCACTTCTCGTTTTTTTTTTACCCAATCTGTCTCCATTTTAGCAATAAAAGAGCAAATCTTATCTAGGAATTTACTTTCCAACCATGAATGTCCACGATCATTCCAATTTTAGAGAGTTTTTCTCATAAATTAAAAACATACTCCCTGAACCCTAAAAATTAAAATATGTTTTTTAATGGAAGCGTTAAGATCATATCATGGTGGGTAGAGATGGTAAAAATCATCTCACATGAGTAAAAACACGATCCCCAAGAACTGAATACTTAAGCTCAGCCTAAAGGACACCCATCAAGGGCACAGTGTTGGTTTGCCATTTTAAGGCTGCTCTTGAGAGCTGGGGTCATAGGAAGGGACTTGTTCCCATTGGCTGCTAGAAACAAAATTTGAATCATTATACTATTTCTTAAGAGGGTTTTATAGAAATACCAGGCATAGCTTCAAGTATAGCAATTTATGCAAGCTCTTCTCTAAATAGATGTCTTGGGATTGTTGCTAAGCCAGGTAATAAGGGGCATTACCACTCTTGCTAAGGCATATTTGTGTGATAGATTAGACCCTGTTTAGGCACCTATTTACAGGTCAAAGCCTGCAGGCCTTGAAAGAAGAAAGCAGGGAGTTCACCCAGTCTGGCTTCCCGCTCCCAGGCAGCTGTGCGATCCCACTGAACCTGTTCGGCAGCTCCCTGAGCCACTGCCGCAGCTTGCAGATAAGACCCTCTTGGAAAGCCTGCTAGCCCTCGTCAATAAGGAAACTGCAGAGAGCAGCTAGAATGTTCAAAAACATCAGAACAGACTCTCTGATTTGAGAAAGCGTTGATACCCCGTCATTACAGAGAGCCCTTGAATAAGATTTTTGTTAAGGAGAGATAGATGACAATTCTTTCCTTCTTTAAGGCATATCAGATCTCAAACTTATCTTGATTATTGTTTATCTGTTGCATCACTGAATCTTATGAGTCACAATAGCCATAGAGAAAAGACTAACATTGGATTTCCGCAGCTCTTTCAGCAATGGGTTGGAAAGTGCTATAAAAACATGGTTTAAGTTTCACAACTTCCCTATTGGATAGGTATTGCAGATTTTTTTTTTTTTTAACTTTAGTATAAATCTTCTTGCCTCTAGAAAGGCGGATTGGGTCTCGGTCAGGGAGCAAGGGAGTGCCCTACACATCAGCCATAGTAAAGTGAGGCTTCTGGCCAGACTAGGAATGGAGCTGTCTAGCGCTGACCTGACTAGGGTTCCACACTAATACGTTCCTCTCGAGGAATAGAGAGTGCTCCAGAAATTCTGCTTGGTCTATACCTTTTGGTTTTCAAAACTGTGGTCAGGGCGCCTGGGTGGCTCAGTTAGCTGTGTGTCCAATTCTTGATTTCGGCTCAGGTCACAATCTCATGGTTAGTGAGTTCAAGTCTCACACTGGGCTCTGTACTGACAGCTAGGAGCCTGCTTGGGATTCCCTCTCTTCCTTCTCTCTGCCCCTTCTCTGCTCAGTTGAACATGCATGTGTGTGTGTTCTCTCTCTCTCTCTCTCTTAAAATAAACAAACATTTTTAAAAAAGTGGTCAGTGAAGAGAGAATACATTTGTTAAAACCAGATACCAATAAGCCTCTCCTTGTGAAAGAAAAGTTGCTAGAACATAAGACTCAAGAAAACCACGAAGATGTTTCAAAGAAAGAAAAGACTGAGTGGGTAGACAATGGTAAGCGGGCTGGAATGTAGAAGCCCTAGGGAGCCAGAAAGGAGAAAAAATGTGGTATATGTGTCTAGTTTAGCTATTTGAAACAGTGCCCTATCTCACTGTGTCTAATCACTCATGGGTTTGTTCTGACAGCACTTTCACTGCTAACTGTCCTTTCCCTATTATACCTCTTTTTTGGTGTAAGAGGTAGTGTTCCTTCCAGGGTTGTGATTTAACTTTTTTTTTTTTTCCCAACGTTTTTTTTTTTTTGTTTTTTGTTTTTTGTTTTTTGTTTTAATTTTTGGGACAGAGAGAGACAGAGCATGAACGGGGGAGGGGCAGAGAGAGAGGGAGACACAGAATCGGAAACAGGCTCCAAGCTCTGAGCCATCAGCCCAGAGCCTGACGTGGGGCTCGAACCCACGGACCGCGAGATCGTGACCTGGCTGAAGTCGGACGCTTAACCGACTGTGCCACCCAGGCGCCCCTGATTTAACTTTTATGAGCAGCTTTTTACTTGTTGAAAAGAAGTTACACATACACAAGAATGGACTCACAAGACGATAACTGAAAATACCGTAAATGCTTTGTGTTGAGGTCACAACAAAGTGGTCTAACAGTAAATTTGTTGTAGTCATTTGATTACCATAGAGTACCATACTCAAATTTAAAGAAGCAGCGTGGGGAAATAAAACCACTAAATTAGCTGGTCTCCAAATACGAGGTAAACATCAGGATATAAGGATGTGGGCCATTGAAGAAAGAAAAAGAAAAGATTTTATTAAAAGTATGCAAAGAAAATATATCTTTTAACAAATACTGTTCTTTTGAATTACAGTGAAAAGTTTCTCTCTCAATAACAAAATCTCCGTTTAAGTGAACTGAGGTTTTTGCTATATTTTATTGTCTCAGGTAGAAAACTGGAAAAAAATCTTTAAAAGATACTTAAATATTCTTATTGTTTTAAATCAAATTTAATAAGTTATGAGTTATTCAATATTACCTAAGTCTATGGCAGCATTTCAAGTTCCTCCCTAAATTAATATCTACTTACCCAAAGTTTGTTAAGGATCTTCATTCGTTTATTTTTCATACAATGAACATAGTTTCATGTTTTTCTGTTTATATAAATAATACATTTTGAAAATTCTAAAAACACTGTATGAACAGGGTGCGGGGGTGGCTCAGTCAGTTAAGCCTTTGGCTCTTGATTTCCACTCAGGTCATGATCTCACAGTTCACAGGATGGAGCCCCACATAGGGCTCTGCGTTGGCAGTGCAGATCCTGCTGGGATTCTCTGTCTCCCTCTCTCACCCCCCTCCCCCACTCGCACATGCTCTCTCTCTCAAAATAAAGAAATAAACTTAAATATATATATGTATATATGACCATATAAGGAAGAAAATAAAAATGATCTGAAATCTCATTACCTGCCTGAGATAACCACTGTTAACATTTTGGTGCCCATCCTTTTTTGCATCTCACATATCTATATACCAACTTATGTCAATGGGATATTATATGTGTTATCTTTATTGTGGCACTTAAACATTTTTTTCCAATGACAAACAAGGGTGCATCCTTGTACGTGTTTCCTTTTTTTAAAAACGTTTTAACATTTATTTATTTATTTTTGAGAGACAGAGAAAAACAGAGCAAAAACAGGGAAGGGGCAGAGAGAGAGAGAGAGAGGGAGACACAGAATCTGAAGCAAGCTCCAGTCTCTGAGCTGTTAGCACAGAGCCCAACCCAGGGATTGAACCCAGGAACTGTGAGATCATGACCTGAGCAGAAGTCGGATGCTCAACCAACTGACCCACCCAGATGCCCCTTTATCTAACCTTTCATACTGGTGCTCTTATTTAAATGGGAAAATTCCTCTTGTGAGTAAGATTGCTAGGAAAAGTGTATATATATATATATATATATATATATATATATAAAGTATATATATATAAAGTATATATAAAGTATATATATATAAAGTATATATATAAAGTATATATATATAAAGTATATATATAAAAGATATATAAATATATATATTATATAAAATTGTATATATAAAATTATATATATACATATATATAAAATTGTAATTTGCTCTCCAAAATACTGTAGTAATTCACAATTTCACTAGCAATGTATAAGAGTGCCCCTTTCCACATATTTCTGAAAACAGTAACTGTCATCTTTCTTTTTTTATTTTTGCCAATCTGAAGTCTATAAAGAGATATCTTATTGTCACTTTAATTTGCCATTCCCTGACTCCTCATGAGGCAGGCACCTTGGCATCTTTTTCTGTATTTAGTGGCGAACACAAATCTTGGACTTGCTCTTACATGGACTGCCTGTTTACATTCTTTGTCCGTTTTCTGTTAGGCTACTCTTCTTTTAATTTTTTTTTAACTTTTTATGTAGTAAAACAAGTAGCCCTTCATTTTCACACATTTAGGAAATAGTTTGCCTAATCTATCATTGTCTATCGAATTTGTGGTATTTTTTCCACTCTATTTTTTAAATATTTTTATATGTTTTTTAATTAAATTTTTTTTCACACTATGGTTCTTTTTTTTTTTAATTTGAGTAGTTACATATCTTTATTTTATAGCATCTGGATTGCCTGCTAAAAGTCTTCCCAACATGTAGAGATACATTTCCATTATTACAGTTTTTTACAATCAAGTCTCAAATCCATCTGAAATTTAGGTCTGTAGAGTATAAGGTAACAGTCTCCCTTTATTTTACCAAACATATAGCAAGGTGTCTGTTAGCAATATATGTGACATAAATCATCTTTAACCACTGAGTCAAAGCACCACATTTTGCCATATACTAAATTTCTATGTCCTGAGACCAGGGATATATTTAAAATATAAACAGCAAAAACAGGATGGACACGGATGGACCGGAACAGAGACTGTCTGCAGGGACAACATACAAACCAAGTCGATAGCCATCCTGCCCTGAATCTATTTCTGGGTTCTCTAGTCTGTGTCAATGACTTATCAGCCTATTCTTACGGCAGGGTAATATGGTGTCATTTCTTTCTTTTCCTGTTTTTTAAAGTTTATTTATTTATCCTGAGAGAGACAGATAAGTGCAAGTGGGGGAGGGGCAGAGAGAGAGGGACCCAGATAATTCCAGCCAGGCTCCCTACTGGCCAGCACAGAGCCCTACATGGGGCTCAAACTCACAAAACTGTGAGATCATGACCTGAGCTGAAACCACGAGTTGGATGCTTCACCGACTGAGGCACCCAGGCACCCCATGGCATAATTCCTAATTTCAGAAATCATTACAATTATTAGAAATAATCATCAGGGAGCATCTGGGTGGCTCAGTTGATTAAGCATTGGACTTTGGCTCAGGTCATGATCTCACGGTTTGTGAGCTTGAGCTCAAGCCCCGCTTTGGGTAAGCCCTGCTTCTCTCTCTCTCTCCCTCTCTGCCCCTCCTGGGATTCTCTCTCCCTCCCTCCCTCTCTCTCTACCCCTCCCTCACTTGTGCCCTCTCTCTCAAAAAAAAAAAAAAAAAACATCAATATAATAGCCAATACTTATATAAGACACTATGTGTCATGTACATTCTAAGAGCTTTATATATATTAATTCATTTAATCCTTATAACACTGTATAAGTGAGGTGTATTAAACCACTTTATAAACGAGGAAACTGGGGGCCAGAGAAATTAAGTGACTTGCTCAAAACAAGAAGTTGAAGTCAAGATTTGTATCTAGGCGGTCTGAATTGAGAGTAAGAATTAGGGTATACTTTTTTTAAAAAAAAAAGTTTGTTTGTTTATTTTGAGGAGAGTGTGTGAAAGAGCACATGGGGGAAGGGCACAGAGAGAGGGAAAGAGAGAATCCCAAGCAGGCTCGGTGCTCTCAGTGCCGAACCCAAGGCAGATCTCGCAAACTGTGAGATCATGACCTGAGTGGAAATCAAGAGTCTGAGGCTTAACTGACTGAGCCACCCAGGTGCCCAGAGTTAGGGTATTCTTAACCACTAGGCAATGCATATACATTAAAAAAAATCATCTCAATACGCTCAGTAAGAAATAATAATAGCTTTTCTCTCCAGTACTAGGGGCTCTAAACATAGATCTTCTATATTAATCACTCCTGGAAACTTTCTATTGCCATACTTCCATTAATGAAGTAACATTTTCTATGTTTTAAATCGCTTTAGGTATTTTAATCATGGACATTTCCAGCAGGGGCCATCATAGTTGGCAAATGTGGGCCCTTTGACCTTTCAGTGCAAAAGCTTAAGTATTCTGACTATTATAGCAACTTGGTCATTACTTATTATTTTAGGGGGGAATAAAGGTAATGTGATAGCATATTCAGTGTCAGCACAACAAATTTATTTCTTATTCCACATGTCCAATGTGCGTTAGAGGTCGAGGGTGAGAAATAGACCTGCTCCATACAGTCATTCAAGGGCCCAGGTTGACGAGGGCTCCATCATTGTATGACGCTATTGGATCAACCAGTGGCTTTAGGGAAAGAGATGAGGGAGAATTCCCATATGCTCTGAAATCCCTTGCACCAGATGTTATTTATATCCATCACTTTGACTCACTGCCCCTTGACGAGAACTAGTCACGATGTCTCGCCCAACTGCCAAAAAGGCTGGGCAGTAGTCTCCCATACTCCCAGGACACAGGAGAGAACCACACACAGGCAAAGAGTAGATACCACTACCACATCCATTCACCTCACTCTTCACAGTGATTTCAATCTGTTGCGATGTTTTTTGTCCATTAATTCTTTAAAATGATGACAGAAAGCAGGTAAGCAGAATTTGGATAAGATTGGCCCATGCAAAATTGCTACAGTTGGGGTGTACGTTCTTAACAAAGGTCGTGATAACAACAACGTTAACAACAATGATAAAAACAACTACAATTTGAGTGTTTATTATTAGTCAGGAACTTCTCCTGGATTATCTCAGGTAGTGAAACAGTTCCTAAGTTTATCTGAATTTTATAGATAAGGAAGTGAGACTCAAACAGCCTCAGCAATTTGCCCAAGGTCACAGGTGGTAAGGAGCAAGGCCAGGAACTGGATTTATGAGGCTGAACCCAAAGTTCAGGTCTTATCCATTAGGCTCTAGAGTAGCAAATGCCTCTCAGCTGCGCATGATGATATGCTCTATAAACAGCTATGGTTCAAAGCCTCTCTGACCCTTTAAGGTGGCAAAATTAGCCTTTGATTCACATAAATTAGCACTGGGAAGCTTCTTGGAGATTATCTGATGCAACCCTTTCAATTCCCTTGAGGAGAAACTGTGTCCATTTGAATAAAGTTAATCGTACAATGGTTTATAAAAGAAGTTTCTTTTTCTCTCATGTAACAGTTTTTAGTATGAATGGTCCAGGTCTCCAGGGAAGTTTGCTCCTCCTGGTCACCCATTGATCCAGGTCCCCTTCCAGGGAACTGCAGTACCCCCTCCTATGACTTGTCTTCAAAGCAAGGCCACCGCATGCAAGTTGCCACAGCAACTGGGAGGAAGTGACCATGCACGAGGGACATGTAGCTCAGGTTTCCACAACGTTAATTAAAACTGAAGGCGGAAGGCAAAAGAAGACCCAAAGGACAGGAATACGTGGAGGAAAAAAAGAGAAAATGACTTTTTTTTGTTTTTTCTGTGGTAGGAAGAAAGACTATGGGTTCAAACTAAGGAATTTTATCAACCACAGGTTCAAAAATTATACAGGAGAGGCCAGAACAGCTTCCTGCCTTTTCCCTCTTTTTCCTTTCTCTCCATGTTCTTTCGTTACAAGTGTACTTAGAAGGAAAGAAAAGCCTGCAAAGTGTCAGCAAGCCAGCACCTCGTTGGTCAATAGAGAAGGCTGAAGAGCAGGACATACTTCTTTCCTGAAATAGTGAACTGGGGATGCCAGACTGAGGTATTCTTTTTTTTTTTTTTTAATTTTTTTTTTTAATGTTGATTTATTTTTGAGAGAGAGAGAGCGTGAGCGGGGGGAAGAGCAGAGAGAGGGAGACACAGAATCTGAAGCAGGCTTCCGGCTCCGAGCTGTCAGCACAGAGCCCGATGTGGGGCTCGAACTTAGGAGCCGTGAGATCACGACTTCAGCCACAGTCAAAAGCTTAATGGATGATGCCACCCAGGCGCCCCAGACCGAGGTATTCTTTAATGGCGCTTTCAAGTTAGCCACTCGTTTATCAAAAGTATCTTTTGCCTGTTTTGTATTTTAAATTAAATTAGAAATTTTTCAAGTGGCCCATGCAGTCGCATCATTTGAACATCAAAATGATAGGAAAAGGTTTACCCCAAGAAGTCTCTGACCTCTGTCCCCAGGCTTGTTGTGAAAAGGCACTGGATAATTAAAGAGATAATTTTATTCCGCCTATTATAATAGGGAGAGTGTTCGTTAATGAGGGATGTCTTAAAGAGAAGGAAGGAGCAGGTCAACAAGGGAGTCTTATGGGAGGAAGGATGAAGTAGGTCTTATTTCAGACAGGAGGAGGGTCCTTTGCTATTTCCTGGGACGCAAAAGGGTTGGGGGATTTCTTAGCTTTCACGGTGTTCTGGAGCACAGGGCTTAGGTAAAGTTCAACATTGTCACTAGTTGTCACGCCAAACTTTCCCTGTCCTCTACAGGGCACTACTTATTTTGGTTTCTTCTGTGTCGTTACAGTATTACCTCATACAAACACGAGCACACGTGATTCTATATTTTTCTAAAGGACTTTTTAAAGAGTAGGTTTAAGTTCATAGCAAAATTAAGGAAAGGTACAGATTTTTCCCGTATACCCCCTGCCCCACCTATACCCATAACCCTCCACTTTATCGACGTCCCCCACCAGAGTAGTACATCTATTACAAGTGATGAAGCTACATCGACACGACATAATCACCCAGAGTCCATAGTTCACATTCCAGGTCACTCTTGGTGTTGTACATTATGGGTCTGGGCAAATGTGTAATGACATGTATCCAACATCATAAGATATCGAGTATTTTCACTGCCCTAAAATTTCCCTGTGTTCCACTTATTCATCCCTCCCACTCACTCCAACTTCTGGCAACCACTGATCTTTTTACTGTCTCCATAGTTTTGCCTTTGCCAGAATGTCATACAGTTGGAATCATACAGTATATAGCCTTTCAGATTGACTTCCCTCATGCACTTAAGTTTTTTCCATGTCTTCATGGCTTGATAGCTCATTGATTTTATTTTTAGTGCTGAATAACATTCCATTGTTTGATGAAGATATTTTCTTATCCCCTTTCTTACACAAAAAATAAACAGTAGCATTATATATATGTGTATATATATATATCTTTGTAATACATTTTATACATGTTTACATACCTCCATTTTTATATATTGTGTATAAAATAAATTTACATCCTGCATTTTATAGTATATGCTGGATCTCTTTCCATATCCATCCAGAGAAGTTATTTTTTCCTTATTTTTGCTACTGAATACTATTCCATTGTGTAGATAAACCATAGTTGTCTCTACTGAAGATACTCCTTGAATAATCAATGACCAATTCCCCCCTCCGCCCACTGTAAACCCAAATGAGTATTGTCATTCCACCTGGCGGAGAGCAGCATGTCTCCAAGTTCATTCCATAAAGTTTTACCAGCTGCTCTTCAAAATAATTCTGCTTCTATTCAAAATAGTTCTGGTAAGTTTGAGACTCTGGGGTAGAGAAGACAGAGGCTTCTTAACTGAATGACACCTAACAACCTTTGTAACACTCATGCTCATTGTGGATACCTAGAAGGGAAGAATCCTAGACTTTGTGGAAACCTTTTCTCAGAGCATCTGCAAGCAGTTTTCTTGGAACAAACTTCTGGAAACATTGATGGGGAAGGTTTAGGAGACTGAGATGGATTTATACCTAGTCCATGGCCAACACTGAGAAATGGTTTTATTTATTTAAGAAAAAATAAAAATCCCTATTTTTTATTTCTTTCCCTCAAAATTGAGGAAGTGGGAGAGGATCTCAGTTAATTGAAGATTATCAATCATTGGATTCACTGAAGTACAGGAATCAGAATTGGGCTTGGTTCACTTTCTCAGAACCAGCCCAGGGAAATAAAGACCTTGGTGAACTGTTCTTTCCTGGTCCTCTTTCCAGGACCAGGTTACTTTGCTCAATCCCCCATCAAAAATAGGCAGGAAGGGGCACCTGGGTGGCTCAGTCGGTTGAACATCTGACTTTGGCTCAGGTTATGATCTCACAGTGCGTGTGAGTTCGAGCCCCGCATCAGGCTCTCTGCTGTCAGGGCAGAGCCCGCTTGGGATTCTCTGTCTCTGCACATACTCGCTCGCTCTCTTTCTCTCAAAAATAGATAAACATTTTTTTAAAAAGGTATTAAAAAATAGGCAGGAAAAGACCTGATAATGCACTGTTCTAAGATGCTAAGTGTTGGTTCATGTATGCAATTAGTTATTAAACAACTTGTAACTGTATTGCTTTGGGCTGGGTCCGCGAGTTTGTTCCACGAGAACTGTAAGGGCCTGCGGACTCTCCAGCAGCTCCGAATCCAGTGAGGAAGAAAAGATGTGCCCAGCGGTGAGGTAACAATATAAGTGTGATTAAGTGACAAGATGAGAGTGAGGATAATGCTACTTCTCCCAGGGAGCTCCTCTCTTGGGAGTCTGCTTTGTTTGTAAGCCTCTGGTAAAGCTTTACTGGGAGCTCTGGTTGTGGAATTTCCCCAATTCCACAAACCATGATAAGAAGGCATTTTTTTTCTTTCCTTTCTTTGAGAGGAGGTGCCTCCTGGCACTCGCCCTCCTAGGTTGGCTGGCTCTGGAAGTCTCCCGCAGCCAGGCAAGCCAGCTGCCTGGCGGAATCTGAGAGGCACGGCCTGCCTGAGTGCGGAGGGGATTTCTCCAGTATCCTTTGGCTCCACCTAAGGTCCTTCTCTGTTAATTGCAATTACATGGTCAATAAGGTAGAATGGGGTGGGGGGAAAGCCCAGTCTGCTTTATTATTCCCCCCGCCCCCCACCCGCAGTCCTTTTTCCACCTCTAAATCTGTCTTTAGTTCAGAGTGGCCACAAATTCCTTTTGCTGAAGGCAAAATAACCAGGTTCTCAATTTGAGGCCTGGTGAGTAGCTTTTTGGAATCTGAGTAGCTTTTGGGAGCAGTCTAAAAAGAAACGTGGTATTTCAGAGCAGCTAAAAAGAGGACATATTAGGAATGCCAAATTGCTGTTATAAAGAGCTGGTTTCTGGCAAGAGACTTAACGTGTAGGAGTTCAGGGAGATGTACAAAAACTTTTAAAATATTTGTTGAAATGTGGTCTCAAGAGGTTAAGGGCATTAAGTCAAGGAAACTAGATCTTTACATATGACTCAAATTCTTACAAAGGTAGTTCTATAATCAAATTCTACAACCAAATAATTATAAGATAGTCATCTTAGCGTTATTTACCGTGGTGAAAAATACAGAAATAATTTTAATGTCCATTAGAGAAATGAAAATAAAAATAGGTTTTTGAAGAATTTTTAATGGAATTGATAATGCTTAATGTGAAGTAAAATATGGAATATCTATGTTGTTTAGAATATGTGCATATATGCATAGAAAAAAAAACTCTCTAAGAAAATATTCTGTATCAAAATGTTACCGGTGAATGTCTCTGCTAAAAGTGATTTCTATTTTCTTATTTCATTTTATTTTTTTCCCAGAACTTCCGCAATGAGCATGTATCATTTTCATAATCAGAAATGTTCTTTTTGAATGAAGACAGGCATCGGGGTGGCTCAGTCAGTTAAACATCATGGTTGGTGAATTTGAGCCCCACACCAGGCTCTGTACTGACAGCTCAGAGTCTGGAGCCTGCTTCGGATTCTGTGTCTCCCCCTCTCTCTCTCTGCTCCTCCCCCACTCATGCTCTCTCTCTCTCTCTCTCTCTCAAAAATAAACATTAAAAAATTTTAATAATACTAATAAATTTAAAAAATAAATGTTTTTGAATGAACATTACTATTAAAACAATTTATATAGCAATGTTATGAGAATTAATTGGAACAATGTGTCTTGAATATACTCAATTGTTATTGTATTTTTGGTGTAACCATTGATCCTGTCCTTGAAAAAAGACAAACTATATTTGCAGTGAAGAAAACATGTAAGTTTTTGTTTTCTGTGCTTCTGTGACGTAAGGATTTTTTTTCTTACCTTTGGCACTTAAGTGAGGCCGTTGAAAACCTGTTCCCCATCGCTTTTTATCACATTTTCACAAATCTCTGTTGGAAAAATTAGTTGAAATCGTGGTAATACTAGGAAAACCGAATCCTTTTTTCAACGAACTCTCTTGGGCTTTAAAAAAAAAAAAAAAAGAAAGAAAGAAAAGAAAATTCAACACTAGGCTATGTGATCTAAAAAAAAAAAACCTCCAGGGCAAAAAGATTACATTAAGAACTCCAGTTTAGGGGTGCCTGGGTGGCTCAGTCAGTTGTGCATCCGACTTTGGCTCAGGTCATGATCTCGTGGTTTGTGAGTTCGAGCCCCGCATCGGGGTCTGTGCTGATAGGTGGGAGCCTGGAGCCTGCTTCAGATTCTGTGTCTCCCTCTCTCTCTGCCCCTCCCCCACTTGTGCTCTGCCTGTCTCTCAAAAATGAATAAACGTAAAAAAAAAATAAAATAAAAAAGAACTCCAGTTTAGCTATCCAGTAAGACTGACATAGGATAGCCTTGCTACTGTTACAGGGGAAACAAATGTATAAAAAGAATAGAAAAACCTGGGTAATTTATAATTAGCCAAAGTGACTGGATGAATTTAAGTTAAAAATATACAGGGCCTTGGTCTAATTATCTATAAAAAGCAGCTTACTGTTTAAGGCTTTAAGTCAACAGCTCCAAGTTGGCACCAGTGGTTACTACCTGGCAATCCTATTTCCTTTAAAAAACATCAAAACCTTTTTTACACAGTTGAAGCAGCCGGGCGGGGAGAGACCCTCTTTCACAAGGAGTCGTGAATTCCAAGTGCTTCAGTTCTGAATTAAGTCACTTACCTCCAGACAGGCTGGAACCCCAAAGTAAGCTTTTCTCCTGGGTGGCAGTTTGGTGTTGAGAAAAAATAGCTTGAAAACTCAGAAGCACTCTACTAATGTAAAGCCTTGTTATCTTTCTTCGCCAACTATGGAGCAATCTAGAGAAATTAACCCTCTCATTTGTTAACCTCAATAACAGGCTTTAACAGATCGGTAGCCATGGATGGCTCAGATAATTGTTCTAATTAGTTTGGTATGGAGGGAGGCAGGGACAGGCAGGATTTAGAGCTCAAGTAATTAAGCCTAAATTAAAAGAAAAAAAAAAAACGAAGAGTTTATGCCTTACATTTTGGACATGTGGATTCCAGATGTTATGGAAGAAATTTTACTACTAAGTAGGCCACTTTTTGCAGTTGAGGAGAGGGTTGGAGGGGAAGGCCTGAGGCAGAACTTGGTAAAAAGAGGAAAGGAAGGTTCTATTGACTGTTAAATCCTGTGTGTGTGTGTGTGTGTGTGTGTGTGTGTCCAAACTGAAAACCAGCAAAAACTAGCAAAAGGGTCTTAAGTTCCTCCTGGCATGTGAGCCTCAGAGGAGTTAATTCCAAGTTGGCTCTTGCTTGTAACTCTGCTTGCAGGCAAATCACCTCCTTCTCGGGAAGTGACTTTTGTGACTCCTTTGCAGTTTCTAAATTTAAAATGTTAATGCAGGTTCCCCAGTGTGCACTAGAGAAGGTTGCTAGAATTTTGGTCCCACTAGAAAGAGAGACAGGTACTTATGCCAGGAATGGAGCTGCACTTTTACTTCAATAATATGCACCAAACACTCTGTTCTTTTCTTTTTCAGAAAATGGTAAACACAGGGAAAGGAACAGGAGTTCCAGACCCTGGGAACCAAAATATTACAGACACACAGGAAATGACTTTTCAAATCCAGCCTGTAAACCTGTCATTTTGTGGGCTCATCTGTGAACCTAGAAATGAGAGACAAAGATCACAGAGAAGACAATCCTATATTCTCGCAAGGCTGTACTGGAGGGCCTCTGGAGGCCTTCCCACACCCTGGTGCGATGATTCTAAACTCAAGCTATCATTTGAAAGGGTAGAAAAAATACTTGAGGCAAAATTTATGACTTACAGCTATTTCACTTTGCTTAAAAAACTGTAGACTTTGAAAAAGAGCTGAAAAGCTAAAAAATATTTTTGGAGGGAGAGAGGTATATCCTCAGCCCTATTACTTTAAGGTTTTCAATTAAAATACTCCAAATACGTGATAAATAAGCTACTAAGTCATTGAAATAGACATCAATCTTCCTAAAACATGTATTTATTGACTTTCCATAGCATTAAACAAATGCTGTGTCTCTGGTTAGTGAACTGGTTTGGGATTCATTAATTCTCCAAATATTTGTATTCTGAGTGCCTTCTAGGGATAAGACATCCTTTGAATGAAACACATACAAATTAATAAGTCAATCTATGGGTTCATTCAGGGGCTCCTTCCTCCCCTCCAGTGCAGCAGCAGGAGTGCACTGGGTCTGGAGCCAGACTGCCCGCTGTCCCAGCTCTACCACCTGGAGCAAATCACTTAACCTCGCTGTACCTCAGTTTTCTCCCCCGGGGTATGTAGGGCTAGGACTAGCACCTACCTCATCAAATTAAATGAGTTAATACATGTAGAGCACCAAGAACAATGCCTGGCACATAGTAATGTAATCAAATCCAAGTTCATCCGCCCAATTCGCAGGAAAGACAATCATTGAGTATGTAGCAAGGAGGGGGTTTGAGAGGCAGCCAAACAAGGAGACTGGAGGGCAAGCCTCAAATCCACCTCTTGGGAGTGTCAGAAAGACTTAAAAGCGTATGAAAAAAGTCTGAGTAAAAAGTTGCAGCTGCACTTATTAGTCTGCAGCTGTGAGTAGTCCCGTTAACCCTTTGGTTACTGGTTTCATTAAGTACTCAGCTAATGTCAGTTATTTAGTACTGAGCACAGAAAACAGCAATGGACAGGTGCAGAAGCAGACATAAAGAGCAAGGTGCACAGAAGGAATATGTACCTGGATTCTCATCTCAGAGAGTAAGAGGGAGTTCGCTAAGTAGAATGAGAAAGTCCAGGCTAAACAAATGGTACAATTGAACACAGAACTATGAAACTAGCATACCTGGGAAATTATAAATGACTCATTAGAGGGGGATTATTAAGTATGTGAGAACGAGGGGAGAAAACCCTTAGAATTTAGTAACTAAACCCATGTGAGGCAGAGGGCAGATTTTTGGGTTGATGGTAACTCTATTAGCCAGAAACAAAATATAGGAGGTGGTATGGGTTTTGACACCATGTGTTTGGTTTTGGACATACATAATGTGAGTGGCCCTTGAGACTCAAGCAGAGATGTACAACTGGATACACAAATCTAGGGTTTTACAAGAACATTCTGACAAACCATACAGTGTAGGGAACCATCATAGTGTTACTGTGGTAGTCGTGAACTTGGCTGAAATTGTCAAGAACCAGTGTAGACAACGAGAAGGCAACAACATAGGCTACACTGGCATTCGAGGGCAACCAGAAGTGAAGGAGCCAGAGAGAAGAAATAAAGAAGAGAACCAGGACCAAGGGAGTAGAGTTTCACATCAATTAGGGTATTTTGGATGGAAAATGACAAAACTGAACTCAAACTGGTTTAAGTTAAGATTTATTGGCCTATATAACTGGAAACACAGCCTCTGGAGGATCACCCCTAAACCAGAGGGGGAAAATTCAGTTCACCATCACCAATTAGGAGTTATATCGAGTGCCTTCTATGTGCCAGGCATTGTTCTAGTCAATGACAGAACAGGCAGAGTCCCTCTTCTGTGGACTATACATACAAATGCTTCTTGGTATCTTTTTCTTTTTTTTTCCATTACAATGCAATGCCATGTTTCATATTGGGAAAACTGTGTAAAGAAAAAAGAGAAAGCTTTAGAATTTAATGAAAAGTCCAAAACACTTGCTGGGAATTTACCACTTTTTTTTTTCTAAGAATGCCTGGAACTTCTGTACTAAGTGATAATGGAGTAGTAAAATAGAGCAGTTCAATATGGACACAAAAACACGAACATCCAAAATACCACCAATGACATATTTTAAAGTCCAGCTATGGTTTTAATTAGTCAAAAATTTGATTTATTCAAAGTTGCTGAGTTTATTCAGATACCTGTAAAAATAACTATATTTTAAAAATATCTCTAGTAGGGCTTTGTGTCTGGTGTGGCAACATGTTTTATATGTAGGTCATGTTCAAACCTGCATTAGCCCATTTATATTTTAATTAAATATATGTAGAGTTGGCAATAAAAGAAAATTTCACTCTGCCTTTATATCCAGCTGAGCAGTATTATTCCTCATATCCCTGTCTCTTCTCCCGATGCCTTAGTTCAAGCAGGTCCTTACCGCTCTACTGAAGTGCTCAGCTGGTCAGACTCAGTCCCTGCATGTCCTTCTTCCTAATGGCTACGAACGTGACTTTGCTTAAAGATGGACCCTTTGTTCCTAACACAATGCTTTACACCAAAAGGTACTCCATAAACCTTACATGGAATGCGATTGCAGATCCTGAAGCTAACTAAGCATAGTTGTGGGTATATTGCTATAGCTGGCTGGGTCTGTTTTTTCAATTTCCGTAATTTGGAAATGATAAAACCTACCTCATTAGGTTTTTGGAAAATAAAGTACTATGTGATTCAACTTTGTGAACTCAAAAGCACTACACAGCATTAACGGTTTAAACTAGGAAGTTGCAAGTTTGCAAATAAGTTCCAGTAATATTTGTATTTTAATGGTTAAAAAGCAGTGTCAATTTTTCTCAGTAACGTTCTTCGATTCCAGTTAGAATGTTTTCCACATAACTCCATAATGCTATTCACACATTGAATTTTAAAATATGACCCACAAATGCTTAGTTCTTCTCAAATTTTATCCTTGCACAAAAGAAAGCCATTTATGCCTGATGTGGCTTCACTTCCTTAAAGATGAGGAAACAATCAGGAATATTAAGTGACTGGATTCTCTAAAAAAAGAAACAACTTGGATAGAGATCCCTTTCCCCTTTTGTTTTTGGCCATATTCTGAAAAGAAACCCAATGAAACACATACGGCAGATTCAGACTGCTCAAAAATATTTAGCCTCCTTCTTCCTAAATTAGAACTACCTTGACCTGTACTCACATAGGTATACATCTCCCAGCCGGTTACGTAATGATCTCACAAGTGTAGCCACTACCTGTCCTGTCTAAAGTATCAATCCCTCTTCTAATAAAGTGGTATTTATTCCTCCCCGCCACCCCAATTCGGTTATCTTCTAGAAGGGGGGGCTCAAAGCACCAATAGGGACAGATCTAATGAGCTTTTGCTGTCATAAACAAATCAACGAGAGCTGGGAGTTGAACCAATGGGTGATAAAGAGGTTAGATTTCCAGACAGTGGCTTGCTGGTTTTGTTTTGTTTTTGTATGAGCTGTGCCTTCATGGTAGTTTTTAAATCTTGCATTTCGGTAGCTTCTTGAGATATCTGCTCTACCAACACATGTATCCAGACTACAGACTTCTCCAGATCTGGGAATCACAGCCTCAGAATTATAATTCTATTTGTTTAGTTTGGTGTCATACTGGAGTCATGCTTTATCACTTGATGCCATTCCTTAATATGATACCATAGCCCTCCATATTATTCACATACAAAGGCTTTAAACTAAAAACTTCTTGCTTTACAAATTACTTCAATTTTGGGAATCATATAGCTATAAACCTAGAGGATAAGCAGCTATACAATTAGTTTTTTTAAGTCTGAGATCTACTGAAGCCATCATACGGTTATGTTCCTTCCTCATTCCACAAAACACCATGGCTAGTATCGTATTTTTTAATGACTTTCACAAATTTTAGTCTACTTAATCCATGTTCTAACTAAACAAATTTTACAGCTTTTCAAATACTGGTTTCCAGTATTGAGAAAAACAACTGGACTGGGGATTTTTTTTAAACTCAAAGACCAAAGTCTTTTTCTCATACACTGAATGTGCAGGTCCTGTAATTAAGTCTTGTCTCTTAAAGGCATTACGAATCATGAAATGACTGATACAATGTATAACCTCTCCTTTTTATAGTTTAAAATGCTACAAATAAGGGCACTGCATTTTGGACTGTAGAAGTAAAATCAAAGATTATTCATTTCTCGACCACCCCTTGTTTTCTTGTTTATTACTATATGCAAAGCATTAAAATAGGAACCATGTAAAGATGATGCAATAGAAGTAGTGTTGCCAGATAATGCACAAGATACTCAGTTAAATCTGAGTTTCAGATAAAGTTTTAGCGTAAGCTGTCCCAAATATTACACATACAAAAACATGTTGTTACTATAAAATTCAAATTTAACTGGGTATCCTGTATTTTTGTTTGCTACATCTGGCAATTCTTTATACAGAATCCTTATCTTCAGCAAACTATTTAACAGGGAAATTAAGGAAAAACCATCACATAAGACTTACATGATAAGGTGCAGTAATACAATCAGGGAAGAGGAAGATCTCCCTACTTACCACAGAGAGTACCTAGAAGAGAGGACAAGTGCAATTCCTTTAGAAGACAACTAAATTTTAAGTGGTGGGTAGGTGGCTTAATTTGATGATTTTGGAAGTCAAGTATCCTGAGTTAAATCACAAAATCATTGCTCACTCGCTATGGAAACTTGAATAAGTTAATCTCTATTACAAAATGAAGCCACTAATCTCTGCTTTACCAGGCTGTCTGAAGAGCAGAGAAAAAGCACCCACGAAGCACCTGGAACACAAGAGGCACTCCCTAAATGGTAATACCTACTATTAAAACACCATGTGGCAAAGAGGTTACTTGTCACAGACAAATATTCAAATGTTAATGTTATGCAATAATAGCAATACTGAATAAGTAATTTTATTTCCATGATCTATTTACACTGTACAAACACTGTTGAAAAGCACCCTACAAGTTCACAGTACATTACAATATATTTACTTTAAAAATATATTCCTTTATAAAAGGTTCATAGAACATTGGCATGTCGACATGTGACAAAACTTTCAAAGTATGTCACCAACTTTGTGATAGCAAGAATGCTTCCAAGTGTTGTCAATTTCACAATCACAAATCACCACTTGAGTTTTAAATAAAGTTTTAAATAAAAAAATGAATTCTACAGTGGAAAGTTCCCATAGCAATACTTATTAATTAACATGTACTTTCATGGAGATGTTGTTTCATAATAATTTAAAATATCAACTTAATCTGCCCCAAAAAACCGTTTCAACAAGTTTCGCAGTCCAGAAATTCTTGTGATTTGTCATTTTCTACTTTTTCTTCTTTGTTGGTTCTCCTGGTTCTACTTTGCGCTTTTTAGAAGTATGCTCATCTTTTTCATCATCTTTAAACAGGAAAGGAAAAGTTTCAATCAGTAATTAAAAAAAAAAAAAAAGTTAAGTATTAAAATTTCATTCACTTTAGACCAAAATCATTATCTTCAACTTATGTTTCTTTCAGTATCCTAATAAAAACCAAAAATTAACTTTTAGATCTCTGATTTTAAAGTGCAGGTAGAAATAAGAAATTAATTGTAGTGTTACACAAAATTCACAAGTGACCTGTTAGTGCTGGATTCAGGTACTTTAAAATGAGAAAACCAGATCTGTTCTGAAAAAAAGCTATCCCAACTATATTCTACAGCTTATATACTGTATATATTTAAATAATCTACACCTTGTAACAATGGAACACATTCTACTCTTTTTACCAAGAGTATGGATCCAACCATGACACTGTTTAAGCAGTGATCAGCTGTTCTTTCCTTTCAAATCTGCTTTCTCTCCTCACAGAACAACTCCCCTCTCTATTTACAACCCCCATCCTTATTATTTTGAAATTTAAAAAGCACTCACAGGTAGATGTTTCACTGAAACTGTATTCTCTCTGAACAAATGTGTGGCTTTATTTTAAGAACTCCATTTAGATAGAATACTATGTAGAAGGAATTAATTTTAAAATATACATTTATTTTAAGCACATTACTGAACTCATTGCATTTTTGGCTTTACTTTCTCAATCAACAGATACCGAAAGTTCAAAAACTATCATATGGTGGTCTATAAAATATTTTGATGTTGAAAGGGGCCTTTATATGAAAAAACTGGGGAAGCAGGGGCACCTGACTGGCTCAGTCAGTAAAGCATACAACTCTTGATCTTGAGATCATGAGTTCAAGCCCCATGTTGGGAGTAGAGCTTACTTAATAAAATAATAATAATAATATTAATAATAAATAAATTTTTTAAAAATAAAAAATTGGGGAAGCTGCTGATATCACACCCTAAACTCCTTATGGAGGAAATACATTTACAACCTTAAGCCTTCAGTTCCCTTCTCCTAACTGTACCATACTCAGAATATCTCCTTTGTTGATATGGAGAATAATTAGAAACAACTGCAGGTGATTCATCTGCATTCATCTTCAAGCTCAGTATGGCGATGTTATTCCTATATTTCATAAAGCACTTATGGATTTACATATATATATTTATATTATAAGCAGTAAGATAAAATAAAATTAATTGAATCATCATAGGAATTTACAAACGAGGGTTTTAATCAGTAGTTTATCATATATACACAAAAATAATGTACAAACCAACTGATGTGGCACACAGCTCGAATACTCCAAGGCCTTTGTTTTTTTTCAAATTATTTAATCATCATCATTGCTTGAGATTATTTTCAATAGTATAAAAACTGAAATTACTTTCTAACTCTGCTATAAAATCCACTGTTGACATATTAAAAAGATGATCCTGAGACAGTTCTGCTTTTAATCTGTCAATTATATTTACTGAATTAACAAAAACACAAACTACCGAGGATCGAAAAATGATTTCCTATCAGTAATTTGAAGAGCTAGTGCCACCTAGTGACAAAACAAGGCATCACCTTAAAAACCAGAACAGGAAAAAAGAAACAAAACCACCCTGAAATGTTCATTTATCAAGATTAGTGAGTTTCTAGTCTGTGCCATATATCACAGATGATGCACTAGTAAGGAAGCAATTCTTCTATATGGAATTCATGCCACCTGAGGTAAATAAGTTTACATTAATATGAACTTTCTAAATTCTTTAAAAAAAAAAAGGAAAGCATTAGCTAGTTTAGCTAGGATTTCACGATTAAGTACACGTCAATAAAGCTACAATTAATATCTAAGCCTTAATGATCTGCATTTCACAATTACCAAACAAGAAGTGCTGGCAAGTAGCAAGACTTGGTGAGTTTTGAATCTTTCCCAGATCTTTAAAAAAAAAAAAAATGGGGCATCTGGGTGGCTCAGTTGGTTAAGCATCTGACTTCAGCTCAGGTCCTATCTCATAGTTCCTGGGTTTGAGCCCTGCAGTGGGCTATGTGCTGACAGCTGGGAGCCTGGAGCTTGCTTCATCTATGTCTCCCTCTCTCTGCCCCTCCCCCAATCACACTCTGTCTCTCTCTCAAAAAATAAACATTGGGACACCTGGGTGGCTCAACTGGTTGGCGTCCAACTTTGGCTCAGGTCATGATCTCAAGGTTTGTGTGTTCGAGCCCCACGTCAGGCTCTGTGCTTACAGCCTGCTTTGGATTCTGTATCTCTCTCTCTGCCCCTCCCCTTTAGCACTCTCTCTCTCTCTCTTTCTCTAATATATAAATATTTAAAAAATTAAAAAAAATACAAATAAAATATTTTAAAAAACTTGAAAAAATCTGAAATAAGTTAACTGGCAAAAAAAAAGGCTAAAGTCCAAAAAATGAGAAGGAGGGGGCACCTGGCTGGCTCAGTTGGTTAAGTGACCAACTCCTGATCTCCACTCAGGTTCTGATTTCCCAGTTGGTGGGATCCAGCATCGTGCTAGGCTCTGCACTGACAGCACAGAGCCGGCCTGGGATTCTCTCTCCCTCTCTCTCTACCCCTCCCCCCACTTTCTCGCTCTCAAATATAAACATTTAAAAAAATGAGAAGGAAAAGTAAAAATAATTTAATAACCTAAAAATTAAATAATTTCAGAGAATGGAATTTATTAAACAAGATATTTTATAAGTTAAAAAAATACAGGTAAAAAATGATTAATTTTATAGTGATTCTGTGAACATGGTATGGGATTCTGAATGGTTAACCAACATTAGAGTCCAAATTAAAAATTTCAGGATCAGGGCACCTAAGCAGCTCAGTTGGTAAGGTGTCCGACTCTTGATCTCGGTTCAGGTCATGATCTCGCAGTTCGTGAGATCAAGCCCCTTGACAGGCTCTGTGCTGATAGCGTGGAGCCTGCTTGGGATTCTCTCCCTCTCTCTCTCTCAAAATAAACTTAAAAAAAAAAAAAAAAAAGAATAAAGATGTCAGGATTATCTTTTAACCTTATGATCCAGGATTAAACTTTTAACCTTATGATTCTGTTGATATTGTATACATATACACTTGCTGTTGGAGGACTATCATATAATCAAAAGAACAGATATCATCTATGGGAATTACAATATTCCCACACTTATCTGAGCTCAATACCTAACTGAACTCTGAATTACCTATCTGAACTCAATAAGCAAGCTTGAAAAAAGACAATTCTTTGTTTGTCCTGCTATATAACCCTCACTGTTTCCATATAGGAACAAAGACAGAGCACCAACCTATAGTACCTTGCTTGAATATCAACTTTAGTGGTCTTACTTTCTACAAAACAGCTACAAGCACTACAGCTTGCAAAACAGTAAGAGACTAAACCCCAAATTAATGAGGCACCATTTCCATTTAAAGACCTGAATTTTTCTTTTTCTGCCTCTTCCTAGTTGTGCGAATTTGCTTAGGCCAATTCTTTAATCTGAGACTGTTTCCTTGTCTATAAAATAGTAACAATGAATCATGTACCATTTCTGTACTAGGCTGCTAAGGACAATGAATTCTAAAAATTGTGTGAAAGTACCTATTTGCATCTTGGCATTTTCTAATTTTGTGACTGTGGACAAGTCACATGAAGTTCTCATCTCCATATTTCCCTATGTGGTTTCACAAGGTGTTGTAAGGATTGAACATTATTTATGCAAAAGTGTTTTTATTAATTACATAAAATACCCTACTATGAAGTTTTTTAAACGCCAACTTCATTTTGGCATCTCTAAAAGGATATATTTACTGAAGATATGCCTTCATTAGTGACTTCTAATCCACATTGTGACATCAGTAAAAGAAACAGAAAAGCCAAGTAGAATCAAAACTGAAGAACTACCAGTTATCCTTTCTCTTAAAACACTCTGCCTGGTTGTAAAAGGAGGTAAGTAGCCCTTGATTCATGAAACCATCAGAAATTTGTTTAACTGGCATGCCCGTTCATAAAAACTTAGTATAATTCAACAATTATCCACTGACTATCAAAAAAAAATTTTTTAATGTTTATTTATTTTTGAGAGACAGAGAGACAGAGAGACCTCTGAGCATGAGTGGGGGAGGGGCAGAAAGAGAGGGAGACACAGAATCCCGAAGCAGGTCCAGGCTCTGAGCTCTCAGCACAGAGCCCAATGTGTGATGTGTGGCTCGAACTCACAGACCCAAGAGATCATGACCTGAGCCGAAGTCTAATGCTGAACTGACTGAGCCACCCAGGCACCCATCCACTGAGTATTTAAAATGTACTATAAACTGTACAGGAACTCCTTTTCATAAAGGAGACAGATTTATGAACAAATCATCTCCTAAAGAATGGTAAATACAATCAACAGCATTAGCACATACAAGGTACAGAGGAACAAATACTTTGAAGGTGTTGACATTGTTTTCTTTGAATTGGATTTTGAAGGATGAATGAGTTTACCAGCCAAAGGTAAGGAGGGAGGGAAGAACATTCCAGACTAATGTGCAACATATACTGAAAGGCATGGAACTGTAAGATAGCATGGTCTATTCAGTTTTCAATTTTAAGATCTTAAAGTGCTAGAAAAAGCACCATTCGAAATACAGGTAGAGAGAAAGGCAGGGCCATCAGAAGGCTTTGACTCTATGCTATTTATTGGTGAAGGGTTTTAAGCAGGTGAGTTACATAATCAGATAGGACTTTTAGAAAATGATCACTAGCTGCAGTGTGAAGGATGGAATTTGAGAGGTGGTTAGGGTAAAAGTGTGTAAGCAGAGATTACTGTGGTTACTTACACTCTAAGTAAGAGATGAAATTATGATATCATAAACAACTAAGTCATTATCTTCCTATTACCACGCAGGGATACTCAATTAAACTCACTTTGTCACGCTAATTTTGGCTTCAAATCACGACTGCTTTAATATAAAATGAAGCCTTCAGTGCTTCAAAGCTGCAATCACAAGAAAGAATCCATGCATTAACTGACTCTGTTGTAATAAGGCACCATAAATCACATACACTATTGGTTGGGATATTAGGGATTTTGCTTCAAAGCCTGAATAACATGATCTTTTTCTTTTCTTTTTTAAACGTTTATTTATTTTTGAGAGACAGGGAGACAGAGTGTGAGCAGGGGAGGGACAGAGAGAGAGGGAGACACAGAATCGGAAGCAGGCTCCAGGCTCTGAGCCATCAGCCCAGAGCCCGACGCGGGGCTCGAACTCACGGACCTCGAGATCGTGACCTGAGCCGAAGTCGGATGCTCAACCCACTGAGCCACCCAGGTGCCCCTAACATGATCTTTTTCTAAAACACAGTACATACTACCGGTTGAGCTTTCAGAGACCTCACTTCCAAGCCGTATAGGATTTTTCTCAAAAAATACAGCAAAAAATAATAGTCATACACCATAATTAATTTGTTAAACCGCTAGACTTAAATTTCACTCATTAAGTGTCTCCTTTTAAAACTCATCACAGGGACCAAAAGGTATTATCACAGGAGTCTGACTCGCCTTACCTGATTCCACGGTCTCCTCCCCTTCAGGCAGGAGCCTAGCTTTCTTAGCGTTCTGTGGGGCATCATCACCATTGTCCTCATATATGTTAGACCATTTTATTGCCATATCCAGCTCTGGAGGGGGAGGTTTCTTCTCAGTAGTGTAGGTCTCCGGAGGTGGTACATAGTTTGACTTCCATATTTTGAATTCCTTTGGAGGCTGTTAAGCAAACACATTAAAACGCACCGTGACGAACCGAGGTTCCTGCAATCCGTATGGGCACATGCACCTCCCTGCCGTTCGCTTATTGTTCAGGCTGACTTTTTTTTTTCTTAAGGTTTAAAGACACATTTTTTTTTTCCATCAAAACAAAAATACTGTTAAGTGAAAGCCAAAGGGTTCCCTATATGAATAAAGCTAATAACTTTTAATTACCAAAGAAGAATCCAGTCTCAGAGATACTACGGCAAGGCTGACCCCTTCAGGAGGTTGCAGCAGACACTGTCTTGGAGGCAGCACCGCAGGCACTTCGGCGTCAAAGGGAAGGGGTCTCGGGGAGAAGCTGCAGCGGGGGGGGCGGGGGAGTCACCACCGTTAGTCCTCGCAGCGCGGGGTCGGGGCACCGAGCGCGGAGGTTGGGTCTCCTCACAAGGGGGCGGGGGCTGCGGGTCGGTCCGACACCCACCAGGCTGGGGAAGGGGACCCGGGCTCCCCAGGGCTGGAGGTGGGAGGGGGCGGTGCGGCAACCCGCAGGAGGTGACTGCGTGTGGGGGAACAGACTGCCGGTCCCCAGGAGAGGGCTCAGGAGGAAGGGGGCGGAGGCCGGGACTACGACCGGGAAATCGGGTCGGGAACCTCACCTCCTCAGGCGCCTTAACGACGTGCCTCTCCCAGTCTATCTGTTTGTTGAGCGGATTGTAGAGAAAGGCCGGGCGAGTCACGCTCCGGAATAGTTCGTCGGGTCCCGGCAGCCTCTTCTCCTCCTTGTTCCCACAGCCTCCCGCCGACTTCGCAGGATCTGGGGCCCTGCGACTTGTTTCCTCCGGCTCGCTGTTATCCTCCTCACCCGAGGAGCCTGAGCTGCTGCTCCCATAAGCCGCGAAATAGCTCAGGGGGTCCTTCTCCTCGGCCGCCATGACGGCTGCGAGCGACGACTGTGGGCTCTGCCGGAAACCGGAAGCTGCTCCAAGGGCCCGCCCCACGGCTGGCTCCGCCCCAAGTCTCGCAGAGGAGTTCGGGGCCTGCGCCCCCCAGCGGCTACGACGCGTTCCTGCTTCTCGGCCAGGGTCTTAGGATGGAGGCGGGGCGCGCACATTGCCGAGCAGGGTCTGCTTCTGCTCCTTCCTGAGGAACCCTGAGAAGAGGCGGGTCCTGAACCAGTGGTCTCAACAAAGCTCTCAGCTTTCGATAAGAATTTATTAAAGGCAGACAAGAAATAAGAATTTTGTTTTCACTGCCGCTTCACCTTAGCCATTGCTCAGAGACACCAGGATTTCTTCTGATCCCACTACATCGATTCTTCAAAATGAAGATTACTCTCAGTATGCTTGCCTCCCTCAGTCGTCCTGGAACACTTCTATGGGTTGTGGACTTATCACGTCGCAAACTAAATCCTCTCCTGCTTGACCTCATTTCTAGTGGACTCTGAACAACTCTCTTTAATGAAATTCGTCTTGGATTGATTGCATCCACGATTCAGCGGGTCTCAAACTCTCTGGCTTCTCATTGTCAGCTTCCTTCCATTCTTGCTTTGCCCTGTATGGCCCTTAAGCGCTGGTGTGTCCCAACATATTATGCCATCTTTCAACAATACAATATAATTTTGTAGAGGGTGTTACAAAGTTGCAAATCAGCCCATCTCTTTACATGGCATTAGCTACCTATGCTTGTGACTCCCAAATCTGTGTCTCCAGCCGCAATTTTTCACTCGAAGCTCTGGACCAGATCTCCACCTGGCTCTTAAACTTTCCATGTGGAGCCTCCTGATGAAGCCTCAAAGACTCAATTACTGCATCAGTAACTTGTCTTTCCATATGACTTGTTTCTGCCTGTGTTCCCTCTCTTAGTAAATGATATAACCTAGTCACCACTGAAACAAGAAATCTTTTATTTCTCCTGGTGATCTAAGAGGGAATGATACTTAAATGAAAGTGAAAAAGTTGGTTGTGAATGTGTACGGTACCCGGGGAAGGATGCCTGCTCATTCAGATGATACACACATTCATAACTTGCTGTTCCTGCTGGAGGTAGGCTCCAGAGGGCAGAGCTATGTCTGTCTTGTTCACTCCTTCCCAGAGGAGGAGCTGGACTGGGTTTTGTGCATTTTTGTATTCCTGATACCCAGCTCAGTGCCTTTCATTGATCAGTAAATAATGTGGAATATATAGTAATTTATGAGTGTGTAGTTTTGGATGGGTTTTCTCAAAATTTTCCATCCAAGTACCTGTGTTGACAAAGGAAAATGATGGCCCTAACGTGCAAAGTTTGGGGGTACCCAAAACCATCCTCACTTTTTTAAAGAAAATTTATTGTCAAGTTAGCCAACATACAGTGTATACAGTGTAGTCTTAGCTTCGGGAGTAGATTCCCGTGATTCATCACATACAATATCTGGTGCCCATCCCAACATGTGCCCTCCTCAATGTCCATCACCCATTTTTCCTGCCCCCCCCCCAGCACCCTGCCATCAACCCTGTATGTTTTCTGTACTTAAGAGTTTCTTATGGTTTGCCTCCCTGTTTGTAACTTATTTTTCTTTTGTTAAATTTCTCAAATTCCACATATGAGTGAAAACATATGGTATCTATCTTTCCCTGAGGGACTTATTTCACTTAGCAAAATACCCTCCAGTTCCATCCACGTCATTGCAAATGGCAAGATTCCATTCTTTTTCATCACCGAGTAGTATTCCATTATATATATACATACCACATCTTCTTTATGCATTATGGACATTTGGGCTCTTTGCATAATTTGGATGTTGTTGATAGTGCTGCTTATAAACATTGGGGTACATGTGCCCCTACAAATCAGTACTCCTGTATCCTTTGGATAAATTCCTAGTAGTGCTATTGCTGGGTTGTAGGGTAATTCTATTTTTAATTTTTTGAGGGACCTCCACACTGTTTTCCAGAGTGGCTGTACCAGTTTGCATTCCCACCAACAGTGCAAGAGGGTTCCCGTTTCTCCACATCCTCGCCAGCATCTGTTGTTTCCTGAGTTGTTAATTTTAGTCACTGTGACCAGTGTGAGGTGGTATTATCTCAGTGTGGTTTTGATTTGTATTTCCCTGATGCATCCTCCCTTTTGATACCAATTGCAAGTTTTTGCTAGGACTCACAAAACTCACTGAAAGCTGTTTTACTCTTGGTTGTGGTTTATTGCACCAAAAGGATACAAATTAAAATCAGCCAAGGAAAGAGGTACACAGGGTGGAGTCCAGGAGACGTCCACACACAGGGCTTCCAATGTCCTCACCCCATTGAGGTGTAGACAGTATTAACTTCTTGCGGCAAAGCTATGTGACGGTATGCATGGCGTATTGCCACCCAGGAGGCTCATCCAAGCCTTGGTGTCCAGAGTTTTAATTGGGGTTCAGTCTACATAGACAGTTGATTGCTTAACGTGGCTGACCTGTCTCCAGCTCCTCTGTAGGTAAAGCTGATACAGTGTGGCCCAGAACCCCATGAGCATAAAATTTGGGGGAAATACAGTATAATATCTTGAAAATGTATGCAAATTTTATATACTAGTCCTAATACAGCTTTTATTTTAATATATAAAAAATACTAAAAAATTACTTATTATTGAGTGAAACTGACGCTAAGATTATCACATTTATCCTGTGGCTTTTAAAACCGGCTCACTGTTGAGTGCCTCTGGAGTTGGGGTACCCAGTTTAACATGAGTCCCTGTTATCAGAGCCACCAACAGCCTTTGTGTGATCAAGTCCAAGAGCTGCTTCTTACTTGACCTTTTTTTTTTTTTTTAATTTTTTTTAACGTTTATTTATTTTTGAGACAGAGAGAGGCAGAGCATGAACGGGGCAGGGTCAGAGAGAGGGAGACACAGAATCTGAAACAGGCTCCAGGCTCTGAGCTGTCAGCACAGAGCCCGACGTGGGGCTTGAACTCACGGACCGCGAGATCATGACCTGAGCTGAAGTCGGCAGCTTAACCGACTGAGCCACCCAGGCGCCCCCTTACTTGACCTTTTAACAAGGTAGGCCTCCTTCTTGAAACACTTTTTTCTTTTGCCTTTCACTAAGAGCGTGGAGTTGTGGGAAGACCATGGACTGTAGAGCCAAACAGTCCTGGATTTTAATCCTGAATAGCTGTGTGATTTTGACTCATTTACTTTATCCTGAGTTTACTTTACCTCTGCTTTCAGAAAGCCTTCATGAGATTACATTGAACAACTACAGACTAATTTGTTTCTTGGTTTTTTTCCCTCAAAGTCAAAAGTGGGTATGTTTATCCACTGATACAAGGTAAGGCCAGAGCCTGGAACTTTCTGTCCCTTTTATATTGCTTAGGGAATAAGACAGTACCTGTAAGACTTAACTTCCACCTTATACCATACACAGAAATCATTTTTTAATGAATTATATAGCCAAGGTGACACTAAAACAACTAAGTTTCCAGAAAAAACGGGATATCATCATGACACCAAGCTAAGCAAAGATTTCTAAAACAGGAGACAAAAATCACTAAGCACAAAAGATTGATAAATTACTTAAAGTAAAAAAATGTATCAAAATAAATCCAAAACTCCCAAACAGAACCGAAAAACTTAAAAAAAAATTGCCATTATCATAGCCTGTTCCTAATATGCCAGTGTCTGACCTTGCACCAAGAGTAACATGTTGACCAAAGATGCGTAATTACCTCATGCAAGTGTGCTCACCACGAAAAGACATGGAGAAAACTTAGGCTACATGCTATGTGATTCCCACCAGGTGACATTCTGGAAAAAATAAAAGAGACGCAATAAAAGCATCAGTAGTTGCCAGGGTTGGAAGGGGGAGCGAAGAGGAAGAGATGAGTAAGTGGAACACAGGAAGTTTTTAGGACAGTGAAACTATCTAGTCTGATATTATCCTGGCGGATACATGACTTTATGCGTTTGTCAAAGCCTATAGAACTGTACAGCACAGGGTGAATCCTAACGTGAGCTATTAATAATGTCTTAAAACTAGTTCATCAGTTCTAATGAATATACCACAGTAATACAAGATGTGAAAATGGAAAACAGAGGAAGATGGGGTATAGGGGAATTATGTGCTTTCTGCTCAATTTTTCTATAAATCTAAAACCACTCTAAAAAATAAAGGCTACTAATTAAAAAAAAAAATTAAAAAGTGAGCTCAGAATTGTTGTCTTTGTATGAAGTGATAATATGGTATCTGTAAAAAGTAACTTTGTCATTGCTGCATTCATCAACCTGTCCAATCTGTCATTCTAATTTATACATTTATGGCAATAGGTGGTTTTCAGTGTCTGAAGAAAAGAAAATTGACATCACAGGATTCAGAAAGCCCAAAAGGCTAGGTTTGTTAAAACATTAATTTTATTATCTTTATAGTTAACAGTCTGAAAGAAAACTCAGTGTTATAAACCATAAATGTAGGTGATACAGCATATCCAAATTTTTTCGATCTGAGTAAATTCTACTTAAATTTTAAAAAGTAACCACATATCAAATTTTTATTTTCATTAATGAATGAAAAGTCTGCTTCTGCTTTTTAAAGAGATTTCTTCAAATGTAATGTTACTATTATGCCTTGCTGAAGGTGAGATGTTTCCCTATAATCCTTAGAAAATGTTACACTACAAAAATCATCCAGGCTTGAAAAAAATTTTAAAGCCAATATGCCAATCTTCTTCATGACTGATAAATTCATTGGTCTATCCAGAAATGCAACTTGATCTCACAACCTGAAGTAATGTGTGTATAAAAACTGGCATATATAAAAAAGTATTTTAGGTATTTATTTCCTAATGAAATACTTGAAACTTCCAAAACATCTGCACTACAATTTAAAACCTTTTATTGTTAATAGCATATTCCATCTCTGCTTTTTGAAAGTAATGGAAATATATGAGACATATAATCAGGAAAATAGAATTATAATTTAAATAAAAATAGTGACAGCATAAAATTTATAAAGGTGTAAAATTAGTCAAACTTTGTTATGTAACAAAAAGACAGATAAGGCTAATGGCCACTTGTTCCAAACAATATTAAAGACAGAACTGTCACACACACACACACACACACACACACACACACACTGTCCTAGTTATTTCAACTTGTATAGTGGTCTTCATTAAAAGCGAATGAAAAGCACAGAAAAACGTTTTTAAATCTCATCAAATTATATGCAATAGCAGGCTTCTGTCAAGATTTTTATGTAGGAATTAAAATGATAAGCAAAGACTGTGAAAATCCTAAGAAGGTACTATTAGTAAGGTGAGTAAGAAATGTATTTTGGCAAATTGAGATCTTTGGTGGTTCCAACCTCAACATTTCTCTCTGATATCACCCCACATTAGAAGGGGACTCTGTGGGGTGCCTGGGTGGCTCAGTCAGTTGAGCATCTGACTTCGGCTCAGGTTGTGATCTCACGGGTTTGTGAGTTCGAGCCCAATGTCGAGCTCTGTGCTGACAGCTCGGAGCCTGGAGCCTGCTTCTGATTCTGTGTCTCCCTCTCTCTCTGCCCCTCTCCTGCTGGTGCTCTGTCTCTCCCTCTCAAAAATAAAATAAAATAATTAAAAAAAAAAAAAAAAAAAAAGGGGACTCTGTAAGTGTCCCTAAGACCAACTGAGTGGGAAAGAGATTCTTTTCAGTACACTGGCAGTTTTCCTGTCAGTGATTGGCTTTATTCCATCCAGAAATAGCTTAATCTGAAAATTTACTGAAGAATTGGAAAGGACTATTAGACCTCGAAAATTTCTAGCACAACTGCACTGAGACATTATTCCCAGCCTGAGACTCTACTCTCAAACAGAGCAATGTTCTCTGTTAGTCTTAAAACATAAAAAATGTGAACACACTCAAGATACCTCAAAAATGGAAAGAACAGAAAACACTGAAAATTACATGATCAACATGATTTTCTTTAGCTATCTAAAAGTATGCTTCTTTTATTCTAAAAGACTCTATTTACAAAGTATGCTTCCATTGCATTTGAAAAGACGCATATCAAATGTTAAGTCATTATAGCAATTCTATAAAAAGATTCATATCCTTTCAAATATTTTTTGTCATTATTAAAAAAAAATTAGAAGGCTGTAATCTCAGTCACTGACGCGAAAGAGCACGTGATCGTAAGGGAAGAAACATCTCACTAGAGTTTGCACAAGTTCCTCCTCCTTCTAACTGCAGCTCCGGCGGCAAAGGCGGGGCCCCAGGGTCCCCAGGTCTGGGAAGCGTAGTTGAAGAGAAGGTGGGGTTGTCAGTTCTGCCCACTTCTAGAACAGGCAAATTCAAGGAAGACTCCGTAGAAAAAAAGGGGGCTGTGCTAGATTCTCCTTCCGGATGGTATATGACAGTGGATGCTCTCAGTTTTTCAGAGAAATTACTCTCATCTGAATTTGTTCTACAGAAGTTGTTTGTGGCGCCATCTGGAAAAGGCTCACAGCTGCTACATTTCAGTCCTACAATAAAATTATTCAGATGTAAATGAAAAAGTCACTAAAACAAAACAAAACAAACATACAAAAAAAACTCCAGCCCATACCCATCTTGTAAGTTTTGAAAGATTACAAGCTGGTTACCACACAACCAAAAATTTAAATAGCAGTTTATAAATTCTGTCATAATCCGTTTCATGTTTCATTTGCTTTTCCCAACAACCATGAAGTACACCATTATTTTTTATTTCCTAGATAAGGAAGTCATCTCAAAGAAGCTAAATGACATGCTGTAAATCACATTTAATTTGTGTACTCATATACTTAACTACTGAATGACCTGGAAAAAATTATGTAGCCCCTAAAATTTTTCATAAAGTAAGAAATAGCTTTCACAACTAATATTCTTTAGCATTCTGGCACAAACGCAGTAAGAAACAAACTGTAAACAGGGCATATGCTAAAATTCTATGAGTTAATACCAATTATAGATTCCTGAGTCACAGGGTGTTAGAAGTAGAAGGAATTTTAGAGGTCCCCTGGGATAGCTTCTCACTATCAGAGACGAGAAAATAGAGGCCTCAAAGAGTTAAGTCATGCCCAGCATTCTAGAACTACTTCATGGGAAAGTGAGAACTAGAACCCAGGTCTCTTCACATTAAATAATGTTCTGGTTCCCAACCTTAGAGTTTAAATGATAGTGGCTCTTCTGATCAAAGAATTTTACCATATCCAATGGGTATAGGTATCAATTAGCCTCAGGGTGAAAGAATGAACACAAACAAATTTTATCTGTTCGGCTTAGCAAATATTTAACCTGTCTACAGGCACAGAACATCCTGAGTTGACAAATTTTATGGGAAATCGCAAAGTCTATAAAGTACATTTATATGTCATTTTTCCCCCACTAGCTTTTCAGCTTCACAATACATTCAGCATTTCTGTTCCATGCTATATAAACAATTTTCTTTTCTTTCTTTCTCTTTTTTAATGTTTATTTATTTTTGAGAGAGAGAGAGAGAGAGAGAGAGAGAGAGAGAGAGAGAGAGAGGCAGAGAGAGAGAGGGACAGAGGATCCAAAGCAGGCTCTGTGCCGACAGCAGTGAGTCCAATGCAGGGCTCGAACTCACAGACTATGAGATCATGACCTGAGCCGAAGTCAGACACTCAACTGCCTGAGCCACCCAGGCGCCCCTAAATGATCTTCTTAAATGTGCTCAGGAGGGAAGACTTCCAGTGTGTCCCAGTATGGACTTAACAGACTGTGAGTTTCTTAAGAGCAGAGTCCTAAATTACTCATTTCTGTATCCCCAGTGCCTAGAACAGCTGGAGTAGAGCTATATCACATGCACATTTATCTCAAGTGCTCTGCAGAAAGGCACAGAGAGAGAGAGAGAGAGAGAGAGAGAGAGGGAGAGAGAGAGAGAGATGGGGTTTGTGGGGAGAGGAGGATTTAAACAGTGCGGGCAATTCTATGAAGTATTCCAATTGGTCAGGGTGTACTCCGGGGTGAGGGTGACATGTGGGCGGTGAAATTTGCTAAGCCGTTAATCAACCTCCATTCCCACACCCTTCCCGTCTTGCCAGACTGTGACTCTAGTATTTAAAATTACGGATAACTTCTATAACATGATTCTTATAAACATGCCACCCACTTCATTCTGTGACCAGCAGGTGGAAGAAGAACTATCAGAGTTGGACTTACTATAAAAATACTTCGTCTATATATTGTTCTTCGTGTGTGATGTGCATTTTCAGCGGTTATTTTTGAATAGATTGAACTGACATTCTGCTGACTTCAGAAACCAGCTCCTGCATATACCGGGATTTCATTACAGTTAGAACTCAGATTTCATTACACTCAGAACACTGAGTGATAGTCGTCCACTTTTCCAGTGAAATGACATGATAAAAAGTAAAAGCAATGTAAATCAAATGTAATTCTGAAGCTGAAACTTTTTGAATAAAAACAAAATGATCATTTCTGGGTTTTCTGTTTTGTACTTTTCAAGAAAAAAAATTTTTTTTTAATTTTAAGTAGGCTCCACACCCAATGTGGGGCTTGAACTCACATCTCTGAAATTAAGAGTCACGTGCTCTGCTGACTGAGCCAGCCTGGAACCTCTGTATTTTACTTTTAAAAGCACTGTCAGGGGCACCTGGGTAGCTCAGTTGGTTAAGCATCCGACTTCAGCTCAGGTCATGGTCTTACAGTTTATGAGTTCGAGCCCCGCACCGGGTGAGCTCAAGCCCTGCTCCGGGCCCTATGCTCTCTCTTCCTCTTTCTAACTGCACCTCATGGGATTCTCGCTTTCTCCCTCTCTCTCTGCCCCTCGCTCACTCACATTCTCTCTCTTTCAAAAGTAAATAAATAGCAAAAGTAAATAAAAATTTAAAATTCAATAAACATTACAAATAAATGAAGGCATTGTCACATTTAAATGAATTCTTGGCCACTTAAAATAGTTTACCTTTCAGATGTTCTAGTTTTATATTTCTAAGTTTCAGCACTTCATCTGTAATCTTCTGAATCAGGAAGTTCTGTGTTTTTTCTCGCCGAATAGATTCAACCAGCGTATCTAGTCCTTTGGGGTTTTCTTGTAAGTAGTCTAGTAATTTTCCAGCCCTTTTTCTACTTGATGTTCGGCAAGAAATTTCTTCAGTGTCTTCTCTACTGAGTATTTTTTTTGCACGTAGATGATCAAAATGTCTCTCAGCTATGATTTTCTCACACAGGTATACACGTAAATTTTCTAAAGCCTAAAAGATACAAACCATGCTTCAGTGTTTTTGTTTTTTTTTTAAACACCAAAGGAAATCACATAGGTGGCTGATTATTAGGTGACTATTATTAGAATCTTAACTGGTGGGAGAAAACGTACTGAAGTCAAGAAACTCAGGCCTACTAAGATCTATGTTATTAAGACAAACGGCCAAGCGGACAGAAGTAGGTCCTAGACTAAGCATTGCTCAGTTTCTATGCTGCTTTAATCTCATCTTCACACCTACACACCGAGACCAGGCTATTATGAGGAGGGGGTGAATCTAGAGGGCCTGGGTCGTGGAAATAGGGAGGTCTGCTGCGCGCCTCCACCTTCAGGGGTACAGATGAGAGCAGAGGCTTCCATACATTTTAGTTACCATTTAACAAGGAATCCGAGATTAGTCAGGACCAAAGAGGAGAGCTTAGTGAGGTCTCATAATTTATAACTTTCTCATGTTTGTTAATTTTCCATTTTCCTAGAGTAAAACAAAATAACAGTAACAATAATAATAACAATAATAATAACAACAACAGAAACCCTGCACTAAAAGGACTCATAATGTATCTATCTTTGGAGTCAGTTGGAAAGACTAACTCAGTGAGTCAGTTGGGAGAAGGAAAGCAGAAGGGGTGGGGGTGGGGAGGCAAACGCTAAAGAAATAGTGAATGTTGGAAGGAATTAAAGAAATGAAAAGGAAATCACAGAAAACAGACCTAGATCTGAGAAGTCCCTCAGGAAATTTAATTAGCAGAAAACTGATGTGGGTCCCAATAAATAGCATTAATAATCTGATTCTGCTGACTATACTCTAGCTCCTTCATTTACTAGATATGTGATCTTGGGTAAGTTAACTCCTCAGTGCCTCAGTCTCCTCATCAGAATATTATGAGAAATAAATACATGTAAAATACTTAGAAATGTGCCTGGTAAATAGTAAGTGGTCAATAAATGTTAGCGATGAAGACAGTGATGACTAAATGGATTCACAGGTATCATGATGAGCTAAAGGGAATGGAAGATCTTAGAAATACCCTACCTAGTACATGGTGGCAGGAAAGCAAGCTAGGTGAAGGGTTCCTATAGTTCTCAGGCCACTGAATTCCCACATTCATTTATGTATTCACACAACAAACATTTCGTATATCTAAATACCTACTATGCTATGTGCTGAGCATACAAAGATGAACAAGGCTTGGATCCTGCATGCAAAGGGCACATGGTCTAGTTGGGAGAATACATAACAAACTCAAGCCAGTAATTATAAAACAATGTGAAAAGACCCAGAATTACAAAAAAAAAAAACAAAAAAAAAAAAAAAAACAAAAACACAAGTACTGGGAAAGCAGAGAGTAAGCAACTAACTGTACCTCTAGACCTGGGAAGTTTACAGAGGCTATACTTGTAGCATGAAGGTGCACAGAGGGAAACACTAACAAGACTAGGGTAGTTGGGATGAGGGGTGCATGTGAGGGTGGTGAGAAATGAAGCTGGAAAGGAAAACAGGTCAGATTAGGGAAGAACTGTTATAACATGTTGAGGAAAATACATCTCCCTGTAGCCAAAAGAGTCATCAAAGGTTTATAAATCAGAAGCAATAAAAAAACTTCTGCAGAGGACTGGGGGTTGGGGGGAGCAAAAATTGGGAGACCCATAAGAAGATTGCTGCCATATTTTACATAAGCTATGTTGAGTATATGAATTTAAGCTGTGGGGATGGAGACAATAGATTTAAAAGCTGAACTCCTCGAGGGGCACGTGGGTGGCTCAGTTGGTTAAGTGACCGACTCTTGATTTTGGCTCAGGTCTGAGCTCAGGGTCCATGAGATAAAGCTGCACTATCACAGTTGTGCTGTCAGAGTGGAGCCTGCTTGGGATTCTCTTCCTCTCTCTCTGCTCCTCCCCCACTGGTGTCCGCACTGTCTCTAAAACAAACTTAAAAAAAATAAATTAAAGGGGCCCCTGGGTGGCTCAGTCGGTTGAGTGTCCGACTTCAGCTCAGGTCATGATCTCGCAGTTTGTGAGTTCGAGCCCCGCGTCAGGCTCTGTGAGGACAGCTCAGAGCCTGGAGCCTGCTGTCCGACTTCAGCTCAGGTCATGATCTCGCAGTTAGTGAGTTCGAGCCCCGCGTCAGGCTCTGTGAGGACAGCTCAGAGCCTGGAGCCTGCTTCGGATTCCGTGTCTCCCTCTCTCTCTGCCCCTCCCCTGCTCATGCTCTGCCTCTGTCTCAAAAATAAATAAAAACATTTTAAAAAATTAAAAAAAAAAAAGCTGAACTTGAAAAACTCCATCTGCTGTCATTTTTACCACTTAGATGCTGATCATTCCCAAATTTGTATATGCAATCAAGACTTTCCAAAGGTACTTGGACATTCCAAAAGTACTTCATTTAAAAAAAAAAATTATTTTTTTATTTTTTTATTTTTAAAATTTTTTTTTTTCAACGTTTATTTATTTTTGGGACAGAGAGAGACAGAGCATGAACGGGGGAGGGGCAGAGAGAGAGGGAGACACAGAATGGGAAACAGGCTCCAGGCTCTGAGCCATCAGCCCAGAGCCTGACGCGGGGCTCGAACTCATGGACCGCAAGATCGTGAGATCGTGACCTGGCTGAAGTCGGACGCTTAACCGACTGCGCCACCCAGGCGCCCCCCAAAAAAATTTTTTTTTAATGTTTATTTATTTTTGAGACAGAGGGAGACAGAGCGCGAGTGGGGGACAGGCAGAGAGAGAGGGAGACACAGAATCTGAAACAGGCTCCAGGCTCTGAGCTGTCAGCACAGAGCCGGACGCGGGGCTCGAACCCACCACCCGTGAGATCATGACCTGAGCTGAAGTTGGACGCTTAACTGACTGAGCCACCCAGGCGCCCCTCCAAAGGTACTTCAAATTCAACATGTCCCAAACCAAATTTATTACCTCTGCCTGTCCCTTTCCTCTGATATTCTTTTTTTGTTTTTTAAGTAGGCTCCACTCCCAGTGTGGACTGTAAAGCGGGGCTTGAACTCACAACCCCGAGATCAAGACCTGAGCTGAGATTAAGAGTCTCATGTTTAATCAAGTGAACCAGCCAGGTGCCCCTCCTCTGATATTCTTAACTAATTTGGGAGTACCACCACCCATCCAATCATACAATAAACCTTCAACTCATCCTTGACTTCCTGTCTTTCACTCACTTGCCATATCTGATCACCCATCCACCAAGTCCTGCCAATTTACTCCTTATTTTTATTGAATCTGCTCCTTCACTTCATCTCTATTATAAGCATTGCCTTAGTTCAGGTCTTTATCATATGCTGCATGGACTATTAAGAATAGACACCTAGGGGCGCCTGGGTGGCGCAGTCGGTTAAGCGTCCGACTTCAGCCAGGTCACGATCTCGCTGTCCGGGAGTTCGAGCCCCGCGTCGGGCTCTGGGCTGATGGCTCAGAGCCTGGAGCCTGTTTCCGATTCTGTGTCTCCCTCTCTCTCTGCCCCTCCCTCGTTCATGCTCTGTCTCTCTCTGTCCCAAAAATAAATAAACGTTGAAAAAAAAAAAATTTAAAAAAAAAAAAAAAAAAAAAAAGAATAGACACCTAGCTGTACTTCCTAGTTCTTTCCTCCCGCTCAAATGTCTCCTTCACACATCTATTAGATCTTCCAGTTTTTCAAGAAAAAAAGTACCATATGAATTTTACTAATATTGAAATACTGTTAGTGAATTTTGTAAAAATTTAAAATAGTGTGTTCCACCAACTTAAAAGATGAAGTTCCTCAACTATGGCAGAACAGTGGAGAGGTCGAGTTTGGCTCTGGATCAGGCCAACTTCAGTTTGGATCTTAAATCTGCCATATACTCCTGTAAGAGCTGGGGTAAGTTATTTAACCCCTCTAAGCTTTGGGTTCCTTACTGAAAAAATAGTGATAAACACTTCCCTTGCAGAACCTTCAGAAGGACTAAGTGAATATGAAGGCTTGACACAGTTCCCAATACACAGTAAGTACTCAATAAATAATAGCTGTTTGATAATGGCAGACAGGGCAATTCATAGTATGGATCCTGCCTACCTCTCCAGCTTAATCTATCACCACCTCCATGTGTCCTGGTACATCATATTCTATCCAAAATTGCTGTTTATCACTCTACAGTTCATTGTGTTTTTACCTTTGTCTTGTTTTCTCCTCTCATACCCAAAGTCCGCATTTATCCTTTAAGATTGAGCACAGTGGGCATCTCCTTCGGGAAGCTTTGCTTAAACTCCCTAGACGGAGTTAGGCACCCCTCTCCTCTGTCCTTGTAGCATCCTGTGCATATATTTCACTTTTCTATATAGCAGGACTCCACAATTCATTTCCACTCTGTCTCACTACTCTTCTCAGCTACAGTAACCTCCTGTCAAATCTGATACTTGCCAGTCTTCATCTTACTTCTCAATAGGGTGGACACAGTTGACCACTCCCTCCTTAAAATACTCTTTTCTTATTTTAGAGGAATACCACACTCTCCTGGCTTCCTTCTCATCTCTGTGGCTGTAACCTTTCACTTTGTAAAACTCCCCTATGATCTCCCTTTTCCCTTCCAGCTCTCAACTTCCTAGGTGAACTCATTCAATCCCACATTTATAGTTCTAGCTCAGATCTCCTTTCTGATCTTCAGACTTGTAGGTCTAATAGCTGATTTGACATTTTCACTTACCAATCTAATTCCACTCTCTTTCTCAACTGAATCTATCACCAAGTGATATCATTTCTACTTCAAAAATGCATCTGGAATTCCCTTGTTCCATCCATTTCCCCTGCTTTCACCCTGATCCAAATCACCCATTAGCTCTCAACTATATAAATTCTAAGAATCTCCGCACCGGTTTTCCTCTTCTCACTTCTGCTCTCCTCAGTTCATACAATACGCAAGAAGACTAAAAATACAATTCTTCAATAGGTCCCTACTATACTTGGGGAAAAAATCCTAACACTTGATTACCGTCTCTAAGACCCTTTATGATCTAGCTCTAGCCCACCTTTCTACTTCACCTCAGGGCACCTGCTGCCTTCTGCCTTCTTCCAATTTCCCCAAGTCATCAAGGTCTTGCTTGCTTTAGGTCTTTTGCAAATTCTATTCTGCCTAGAATAGAATTATTCCCCCAGTTCTGTCATATTCTTCAGCAGCCAATTTAAATCTAATCTTCCCTGACCATCCTATTGCAAGTAGATTCCCCCCTGCTATTGTCTCAACACCTGTCTCCTTCATAGTACTTAGCTTAATCTGTAATCATATATTTATTAGTTTTCAACCCTAACGACCTGTATGTTTGAAGCAGGCAAAAACCAGGTATGTTTTGTTCAACTCTGTATATCTTGCACTTATCAGAATGTCAAGTAGTGTTATAGATGAATGTAAAATACATTGCACTTATCCTGTAATTGGAGATTATCGTTTTATGTCCGTCTCCCTCCTTCCAAGAAATCAAGCTTTTCAAACTGGGACTGTGTCTTAGTTTTTAATTTTTGAATTGTTAGAATCACCCATGCTTCACAGCAGCATGTAATCCATATTTATGAAACAGAACTAAATTCAACCAAAAAGATGAGGTAAAGAACTAGATGGGGGCAGGAGGTGGGGACAGAAGGAGCACAGTGAAAAAGTGGGATTTTCCAGGAGGATGGGTGGTGGTACACTATCCATCAAGACAGAGAATACAGCAGGGACAGCAAGCAGCTTTGGGGAAGGGATAATAAAAAGTTCAGTTTTTGAGTGTGCAGAAAAAAGAAGTGGATTTCCAGCAGATATTTGCAAATAAGCACCTAGAGCTGACAGATAAGGAAGTCCAAATATGTGTATGATAATTTTATTTTTTTTAATTTTTAAATGTTTATTATCAAGACAGAGAGAGAGAGAGAGAGAGAGAGAGAGAGCGCGCGCAAGCGAGCAGGGAAGGGCCAGAGAGAGAGAGGGAGACACAGAATCTGAAGCAGGCTCCAGGCTCTGAGCTGTCAGCATGGATCCCGACGTGGGGCTGGAACTCACAAACTATGAGATCATGACCTGAGCCAAAGTCGGATGTTTAACCAACTGAGCCATCCAGGCACCCCTGTGTATGATAATTTTAAAACCTTCTGAAGCCATCAACCGTTTTGAAAATAGCATGAAAAAATTTCTAAGAAAAAAATATGCACATACTTTTTTTTTAATAGACTTCCCGAAACCCATTTATGATTCCTCAAGGTTATGAATTTCTGATATAGCTATAAATTGAAATCATGGAGATGGATAGTATCAATGAACTGATAGGAAAAAAATGAATAAAGACCTGGGAGACACTCCTCATATCTGTGATTGTGTACAGGTTTTATATTTATGCCCACTCCTAACCTCTCACAACCCTTTTTTTTTTAATCAGCTGTAAATTGGGGACGATAATTATTTCCCTCAGAGGCTGCTGTAAAGATTAAATGGAAACATTGCAAAGTGTGTGACAAAAAAACCTGGAACACTGAAGGCTTAATTCTTGACATTCCTGTTTTTACTGGCACAAATTTTATATAAAACAACATTCAGGTATTGTAGTTATCAGTGTCCCAGTCTTATCTCAAATAGAATGTAAAGCTGAGCCTGACTGTCCTTTTTTTTTTGTTTCCAGGCCCAAGAACCGTACTTTATCCATACAGTAAGTGCTCCATAAATATCTGAATGAGGAACCCAAGGCACAAATCCCAGTCATAGCCAGTTTCCTTCTACTGATGAGTCATACCAATTGTAATTGCGAGTTCAGTGTAATAAACCTTTCAAGGGAGGGAAAGGGGAAGAATTTAAGGTAGATTAACGTTTAAACAGCTGCTGTTTTGTCCAGTTCACAAAGATGATTCTGTATACATACTGCAGTGTTAAACCAGAACTCATTTTCTGTTGAGTTTCTGTTTTGGCTGTTTTTTTTTTTTTTTGAGTTTCTGTTTTTAATTTGAAATTATGTAAAGTATTTTAGTGGTATTCCTATAGGTCTCACATAGCAAAACAATTAAAAGCAAAAGAGAACAAGAAATACCTTAACAAAGTCATTCTTTGCAAGTAAGTAGTAAGATGTGTGCAGTTCTGCAACATCCAAGCAAAAGAGACTAATTTAGGTACTGAGTATTTTCAGCATTTACCTGTATATTAATTTTCGACTACACCGCCCCCCCCTCAATTTAAATATGTGGGCGTTTGCCTACTAGGGGAATTCCAGGTTGTGCTTTCAGCTGTTGAGCTTCCCCCAACCCCCTTTATAAAAGAGTTTCACATATTTGCTTTGGGATCCTTTAACAGACTTTGCTCCAGGTTGAGCCAACGGCCTAAGGAGTCTGACTCAAGGATGAACCTGGGCAGTCGATTCCCAACAACGCAGCTCCAAAGTACAGCGGGGGTAAAAAAAAAAAAAAAAAAACACCAGAGGAAGAGTGAAGAGTGGGCAAACAGCTGACTGCGAAGAAACGCTCCACTGGACAAGGTTTCAGAAACCCAAGCCCTGCTTTTAGCGATTTAAAACGCAGATTAACAGGTCACGGGGGATCACTTCCACCAAGGCCCTCGATGTAGGGCTCCCAGCAGTCCTGCGGTGTCTGGACCTTCCGCTTCTCTGACCCGCAGGCTCTTTTCCGACTCGGACTCCCACTCCGGGTTTCCGCTTTCCTTGCCCGCCGGGCCGCAGCCTGCCCCTGCCCCCCCTCGACCCCCGGCCCTCGGCGGCATCTGGACCAGGTTATGCTACTCACGTCCTTCTTCACTTCTGTCAAGTCCTCCTCGGTGAGGGACGGCGCGGTGGGCTCCATGGCGGAGACGAGAGTTAATGCTTCTTCCGGGTCCGGGAGCTGCCGCAGCACCGCCAGGCCAGGCTGGGGGCTTCGGCCTCCGGGTGAAGGGGGAGGAGGGGAGGCAGCCCCGGGCTAGAGGAAGAGGGCTGCCCCTTCGAAAACAGAGGGGCTCAGTGCTGAAACCCGTAGAGCTTCCGGCTCCGCCTCTAGGGCCCAGGGTGCTGTAGACTTTTACGTTTCAAAGCGCGCTTAGCGCCGGGTTCCTTCCTCTCCAGGAGACTCGCGCGCAGGCCCTCCCCTCCGCGAGGCTGGGCCAGCCTTAGAGCCCGCCCCATCTCTGCGTCAGCCAATCGGTGCCCCTGGATCCTTTCCGGCGTGGCTCCGCCCACAGCCCCCGCACTCTATTTGCAAGGAGAGGCCGGTTGGCCTCCCGGTAAGGACTCGTTTCCGTGGGTGGGGCCCGTTGCTCCTCCTGCCGCCCGCCCCCGCCTCGGCAGGCTGCTCACTGGTGGAGGCGGGCTCGACCTGTTTGTACCTCTGGGTTCCTCCCTTTTTCCCAGACCCTGCCCTACAATATCCGGTTGCTGTGTTTGCCCACTAAAGTAGTTAATTTATTTGGTCGCGTACAGATTCGCCCGCATACGCGTACACAATACACACAGACGCAGCTTAACTACAATGTTAAAGAACTTTTTTGAAAGACAAAAAACACTCATAATCCTCCTCCCCCGCTTTAATACTTAATTTAACGTCTGCATACTTTTTGGTTACTTTTTTATAATCCTATTTCCTTATTTACTCATCTGTATAATAAAGACATGTCTACCTTACACCTCTCACAGGGCTGCTGTGAGAATTAAATGATACTATATATGTGAAGTTCTTAGAGGTACTTGGCACACAGTATGAACTCTAAAATTTATTACTGTTTTGTATTACCCATTTATTGAGTTCTTAGTAACATGTTCTGGTCATCTTATCCTGGAAGAGTTATCTTATTTTTATGCAACAGACTGATAGCTATTCCCAGAATGGTATCTAACTACCAATAGAGGTGTATACAAAACAACATGAGTAATGAATAATGTGGGTAAGCTGAAAACAGCCTGGGCCCGAGACGGTGGTTTGGACGACATGCTAAATAAGCTATAGTATTTGAAGTGGTGAGGGTAGATAGAAATGACAAGAGGACCAAAGGCAAACTTGGGAACTCCAGCAATTTTTTTTTTCTTTTTTAAGTAAACTCTACACCCAGCATGAGGCTGAAACGCACAAACCAAGATCGAGAGTCCCATACTCCACCCACTGAGACAGCTAGTCAGGCATCTCTTGAAAACTCTAAGGGAAGGGAAACAAAAGAACCAGAAAAGAACAATGTTGCCAAACCCATATCAATGTAGTTTTGATCACATAACATTGCATCATAAGTTTTTAACAGGTTACATCATATGTCCTTTTCTATATTGTTACACAGTAGGGTACAATTTTATCTGATTGCTTAATCTTCCCACATCTTGGTATAACCCAATTTACTTAACCATTTGTGCTTTCATTTCACAAACATTTATTGAACGTCAACTATATGCCACATACTGTTCTAGGTCCTGGGGAAATAGCTATGAACAAAATAGATAAAAATTCTTTTTTTCCTGGAGTTTAATTCTAGCATACATGTATTTGGGGCAGGCCAGATAGACACTTGAAAAATGATATGTAAAGTTATCTTATTATGTTAGAAGATGATAAATGCTAAGAGAAAATACAAAACAGAAAAGTCAGATGATAGTGTCTGGAATGGTAATATTAATTTTTTTTATTCAAGTAAAATTAACATACAGTGTTATATTAGTTTCAGGTGTAGAATGTAATGATTCAACAATTCTATACATTACTCAGCACTCAGTGCTGGAGTAGTAACATTTAAAATACGGTGGTTAGCGAAGATCTCACTGAGAAGGGGAGATTTGAGTTATCACCTGAAGGAAGCGAAGGAACGAGTCATGTGGACATATGGAGAAAGAACATTATGAGTAGAGGAAACAGCCAATGAAAAGGATTCAGCCAATGAAAAGGGCAGGGCAGGAGATGAGGTCCTTGTGTGCTGCTCTGAACGTGTACTCTGACTTTACTCTGAGTCATATGGGTGTATTCTGAGTCAAACGGGAAGCCACTGCAGGGTTCTGAGCAGAGGAGTGACATGATCCGATTTATGATTTGAAAAAGGAACACTTTCACTGTTGCTTTGAGGGGAAGGAATGAATATGGAAAGGGGGAGAGCAGTGAGGGCACGGTCCCTGAAATCCAGGCCCCGGAGGTGGTGGCTCAGGCCAGGGGTAGTAGCAGCGAGGAAGTTGGGAACCTTTGGAAGATAAGTGGGGACGCGATTTCATTTCCTTTTAAAAGGATTGCTCTGGCCGCTGAGAGTACACTGTAGGTGTAAGGGTGGAAGCGGAGACAGCCTGAGGCTACCACAGTGATCTAGGGGAAGATAAAGGTGGCACGACCAGAGTGGGAACAGTGGTGAGCACTCCCCCAGGGTTACTTTATTTCCAGTTTTTCATTGTTATTAACAATTTTGTCCCCAATGTTTTCATCTACCTATCCTCCATCCTTTTTTCTTATTTTTTAAATTAAAAAAATTATTATTATATTTATTTATTTATTTATTTATTTATTGTAGCGCAAGCAGGGGAGAGGGGCAGAGGGAAAGAGAGAGAGAGAATCTCACACAGGCTCCATGCTCAGCATGGAGCCCAATGTGGGCCTTGATCCCACGACCCTGGGATCATGACATGAGATGAAATCAAGAGTTGGATGCTCAACTGACTGAGCCACCCCAGGCACCCTATCCTTTTTTCTTTTGAATGATCGTCTCCCTTGCATAAATTCTCAGGAGCAGGAGCACAGAACCCAAGGAAATGTCTTTTCATTTATATTTCCACAGCTTCTTTTCAACGTATTGATCCAAGCGTGTGTGGGAATGAACTGTTTTGCCACAACTATACAAGCTCTGCTCGCAAAGGTGGGGATTTAGCACCCATCAAAGTAAAGGGATTTGAATTTGAATGATGCTGCTTTGACACATCCATTTTGGTCCAGCCATTAGGAGGTGGTTGCTCTTCTATTGTTGTTCTTTGTAAAAAGAAAACATTTAAAACACACCACACTATTTAAAGAAAAATACTACAAACACCTATGTTCACTACCAAGATTTGACAAATACTGATATTTTGCCACATTTGCTTCTGTTACGGCTACTGATTACCAAATGTTAGTGACATCTCTGATTCTTGAGCCTTCTTTCATGACCCTTGCTATATATCTCTTTTCTTGTTGTTGACCATTATTTCATTTCTGACACCTCTAACCTCCTTCTATCCTCCATATGCAGTTCTTTCTTCAAAAGTTAAGTGTCTGCTATGTCAGAAGCAGGAGTTATGGACAGAGGATTGGGGACTGAGTGGGAATGGATGAGGAGCTTGGGAATTTTTTAAAGCTGAAAGGTTAATATTTTGTTTTTGAGGCCATGCCTCAATGTTCCCAAGTGGAATAGTCTGTGTCAAAGCAGCCACATCTAAATGTCATGTGCCTGATCACAGAGCTGGTTCATGGCAGGCCTTGCAGTCTCCAGTCTTGACTTTCTTTCTAGTGCACGATACTTCCTTCATAGTCGTATGCATTTCCCCTTTTCTGCTAAACCACAGGTTCAGACTGTAATCAAGTTTGGGCCCCTTTCCAAGAAATAGCCCTGCCCATTCTCTACCTTGCAATCATTTTACCTCTTCCCCACCCCCCTCCATCCCCACCTTGAGTTCTGGGTGCACCATCTGTCTCCTACTGCGAAATACGAGGCATCTGAGAAATGTACCATGAAGGATACAGTTTAGGTGCTGCAGACGCAGGACAGCATGTCATAGTGGCTAAATATGAAGAGTTAGCCACTGACAGACTCAGGCTGGTGTATTAGTGTCCTAGGGCTAGGACTAGGGCTGGTGTCACAGATTGCCACAAAGTGGGTGACTTAACAGAAATTTATCTTTATTCATTTATTAAACATTATTTATTTGCTTATTTATTTTTGAGAGAGAGCACAACTGAGCAAGGGGCAGAGAGAGAGGAACAGAGAGAGAATCCCATGCAGGCTCCGCACCATCAGTGCAGACCCTGAAACTGGGCTCAAGCTCACCTGAAGTGGGGCTTGAACTCACAAATGGTGAGATCATGACCTGAACTGAAAGTCAAATGCTTAACTGACTGAACCACCCACCAAAACAACAGAAATTTCATCTCTCGCAGGTCTGGAGGCTAAAAGTTCAAAATTGGCAGGGCCATGTTTCCCCTGAAGACTCCAGGGAAGACTGTTTCCTCGCCTCTTCTGAGCGCCTGGTGGTTGCCAGCAATCCCTGGCTTTGGCAACATGACTCTAATCTCTGCCTCCGTGTTTACATGGCCTTCTCTGTTTTCCTACTGTATCTTTGTTTCCAAATTTCCTTCTTCATCTTCTTTTTAATGTTTATTTATTTTTTGAGTGGGCGAGAAAGAGAGAGAGACTGCACACGCATGGGAGAGAGGCACAGAGGGAGGGTGACAGAGAATCCAAAACAGGTTCTGCACTGACAGCAGAGAGCTGATACAGGGCTTGAACTCACAAACTATGAGATCATGACCTGAGCTGAAGTCAGACGCTTAATTGACTGAACCACTCAGGCACCGCCAAATTTCCTTCTTCCTATAATGACACTAATCATTGGATTTAGGCCCACTCTAACCTAGTATGACCTTATCTTAACTCGAATGCATCTGTGAAGACATTATTTTCAAATAAAGTCACATTCCAAAGTTCCAATGGACATGGATTTTGGGAAGACATCATTCAACTTAGTACAGTTGGATTCTAAATTTGTCAATTATCAGCTATCTGACATGAGAACAATTAATAAGCATTCATTAACTAACTAACATCCCCATAACTATCATAGGGATGCAGAGGGAGGGAAGAGGAAACCATTTTTGACTGAGGTATATTTAAATTGGACAAGAGGACTTTAATAGATGGCACTTTAACTGCTATTTAATGATTTATTCCAACACTTTCTGCCAGATACCAGGTGCCAGGTTGAGCAATGAATTCTATTCCAAGTGATTGTGAATTACACATTTCCTCTAAATAGTTGGAGGAATAAAGTGGCCAGTTCTGAGCCAGACACTTCTGGGTTTTAATGGCGAGACGATCTGTAGTGGAATTCAGACAGTTTAGCTCAGGAACTTTGTGAACTTTCCAAGCAGTCTGTCCCAGAAGTGGCTCCCAATTTAGGAAAGAAAGACCAGGAGGGTGCAGGTAAGCATGGGCCTAAACAAATACTAGGAGGACATTCATAAGTATACCCTGAGACTAGGACATTGTTGGGGTTGATGAGGGAACCTGAAGGAAGGGATTAGTCCCTCTGCCTTGTGCTGAGGGGATTTGTTTGGGGAGGAAAAACAGGAATTTGGTATTAGAGGCTTACATGTTTATGGGACAAAGTACCTTAAATAGAGTTGAGGAGAGGCAATATCCTATGTACCAGCAGAGAGATCTTGAGGGAGCGGTTAGATCTCCCAGGCATACAAATACCTAGGAAGAAATATTCGCTATCGATTTATTTCGCACCCACTCTGAACCAAGCACGTTACATCTGCTGTTGCAATTTAATACCTGTTAACAATCCTTTCAGGTAGGCTTTATTACCCTCACTTTACAGAGGAGAAATCTGAGGCTTAGAAAACATTATTTGCCCAAGGCACTCCTCTACCAAGTAGCAGAATCAGGATGCCAACTCAACATGTCTGATCACAAGGCCAGTGCTCTTAACTGCTAGCTGCAGACTGAGCTAACTGCTTTAGGATGCAGTGATTCAGAGGAGCTAGGATACTAGACCATTCCCTGGGGCAAGGCCAAAGATATAATGCATTTAGGTCTGTTCTCTGTGCCTGAGGCAGGAAAAAGAAAAGCTAAGAAATTTATGGTGGGATTGTCCAACTCCCTACATGTGAAAGAGAGCATCCCGAGATTGTCAGGAAAAGAGTCCTCCAGCTTTTGATAGATCCTGAACTGCTACCTTACAAGAACATCCTGCCAAGGTGAGGAGGCTAAGGAATGGGTCCACTGCTCAAGGCCTAGGGATGTAAGTGATGGAGCATGACTCCAGAAGGTGGCATCAACACTATTGAGCAGAAGCTCAGGATTCTAGTAAGAAGACTTCTTAGTCTACAGTGAGTTTCTACAAATGGACCCTCCTCTGGTGAATGAAGAGATGATAACAAAACAGCTTCACATGAGTTCAGAGGTTCGTAGTTCTGTCAGATAGCACCTTGGGGTATATGTAAGGAATCTTGTAAATGAGAATGCCTGATCCTGCTGAAGATCCATGAGACATGAAGATCCATGGGTAACATTGAAGGGGCTTAAATACAAGTCACAGAAGGAGAAAGAAGATGGTACTTGCAAACTCCAGGTGGGGCTCCATTGCAGGCATAATTTGGGAAGGGTTAGTGAAGGCATAGCATATGAGTGCCCAGAGTGGAACGATACCCAGGGCTTCCCAGAGCATCATTTGAAAAACAGGGATCCAGATCCAAACTGAACTTCTCTGGAGTGGACTGAGTTGATAAATACTAAGTTTTCTTTCTGGGAAGGTATTCAAGCATACATACCCCAGATAACTTTTTCTATGAGGGAATTCACAAACTGGAAGGCAAGGTGGTTTGCCTAAGTGATTTTGACAGTGCTACCAACTCTAAGCCTCTGGGAGACCATGTTCCTACTGCCAGAGCCACTTGAACCTTGAGAATCTTTGCTAAACAGAGGTAGGGGGCTGGCCTGCAGGATAGGAAGTTATTTTTTTCTTTATCTTTCCCCTAATTTTTATTTTATTTATTTTTTTAAAATGTTTATTTATTTTTGAGAGAGAGAGAACAAGTGGGCGAGAGGGCAGAGAGGGAGACAGAGTATCTGAAGCAGGCTCTATGCTTTCAGTATGGAACCCAACGCAGGGCTCAAGCTCATGAACTGTGAGATCATGACCTGAGCTGAAGTTAGTCGCTTAACCAAGCCACCCTCCCCTACTTTTGAAAATCCAGTTCCAGTGGGGTTTTTCCTTGGAAAGGACTGTCTGTGATAGCACACCACATCAGATCTACTATTTTTATTGATTAATATTTAATCTATTGTTATTTAGCTAAAGTGTAGCTTCAATAAGGCCAGCATTTTATCTACTTTTTCAATGCTGCTTCTATAACAGTGCCTGGTAGATAGTAGGTGTTATTAAATGAACATGTCTCCCCAAAACTCATGTGTTGAAATCCTAGCCCTCAATGTGAGTGCTAGGAGGTGGGGTCTGTGGGTGGTGATTAGGTCATGAGGGTGGAGCCCCCAAGAATGGGATTAGTGCCTTTGTAAAAGAGACCCCACAGAGATCTCCCTTGCTCTTTCTGCCATGTAAAGATGTAGTGAGAAGTCAGCAGTCTGCTCTCGCCAGAACCGGACGTGTTGGCAGCCTGATCTCGGTCACACACCTTGTAGAACTGTGAGAAATAAATTTCTGTTGTTTATAAGCCACCCAGTCGGTAGTAATTTGTTATAGCGGCCTGAGTGGACTAAGACAGGAGGTGTTCAATAAATACATGTTGAATGTCTGGCTAACGGCTCTTCAATCATATAAACTTTCAGTTATGCAAGATGATTATGTTCTAGAGATCTGCTCTACAACCCTGTGCCTATAGTTAACAATACTGTATCATACACCTAAAATTTTGTTAGGAGGGTCGATGCCACGTTAAGTGTTCTTACCACCACAGAATAAATGAAAGCAAAATAAAATAATCATTCTTCTCTACGTCGGCAAACTTTTTCCATTATCCCCATCCAGTCCTGCAGAGTTCCCCTCAGCAGCCATTCTCATTTCGATGGCACACCAAGACACGGCTAAAGGAGAATTCCGTGTTCTGGAACTTCCTGACCTTAGCTGTAACCTACTTGCCTCAACCCATCCTTTGTCTGTCCTCCATTCTGACCTCCATCTTGTGGTCTCTGACTCACACCTCACTGTCTGATTTTCAGCCTTACTTCACTTGGCCTTGAGTCATCCCTTTACCACTTACTGTTCAAGTTCAGGCAAGTTTCCTAACTGCTATAGGCCCAAAGTTTCTCATCCACCCAGTAGAAAAGTTTAAATATGTAAAGAGAGGAGGAATAGAGGTGGAATGTTGGGAAATACTAACATATAAAGGATAAGAAAGAGCAACATCTTATCTCATAGATTGAATGCATGTAAAGTGCTTAGTTTCTTTTTTTTAAGCTCTATTTATTTATTTTGAGAGAGAGAAAGAGAGAGAGAATCCCAAACAGGCTCCACACTGTCAGTGCAGAGCCCAATGTGGGGTTCGAACCCACGGATCATGAGATCATGACCTGAGCTGCTATCAAGAGACTGACACTAGACCAACTGAGCCACCCAGGCGCCCCCAAGTGCTTAGTTTCTGTATACCAAATGGGCAGTAAATATTAACAATGATCACTTTTGTTATTGAGACATACTGTCATTATTAAGTCATCCTTCAGATCTGATGCTTGTCAGCATCTTCTTGATGATGACCTTGATTCCCCTCAGCCACAATACGGTTTCTCCCCCAACTATGCTTGGAGGAAACTCAGCCCACAGGCTGCCTTTCTAGGTGCTGGTTCTCTCTCGGCAGCACCCATACCCTCTGGACCCACCTTCAGAGCAGACGCAAAACTTGATCCTGTGTTTCTGATTGGGCATTGCACACCTACTCAGCTCTCAGTCACGTCAAGCTGCTAGATGTGAGGAGTAACCTGCAGCTTCTCAGCGAATGGGCAATGAACCAGCTTCACACGCTTTAAACTGCTTGGTGCTAACTCTCAAAACCCCCAAACAACCACTTGTGATTATCGGGGTTGCTGTCAAGATTAGCTTAGCTCTGTCAACCATCCACAGTTTCTCAGAATTAGTGCTGTTCTGAGATAATTCCTACAGCAGTGAAAAGTGTGTCGACCTTTCTAAACAGAAAGAGCATTTCACTCTTGCTTTGGGAGAAAGAATTATTCCATTGTGCTTTTTGCAAGTACGATTCTATTGACCAATAAACCTGTGTCCCTCAGTGTATATTTTACTAAAGGATCTTTGGCAAGCATATTATCTTGGAAGGCCTGATTCAGGAGAAAGGCAGTGACAGGATTTGTATTTTAGGGAACGATCCCTCAGGAAGCACTATGGGGGCCAGGATAGAGATGAGTAAGACTGGAGCTTGGGAGGAGAGCAGCTTGAGGGTTGAGGCCCCAAACTCACAAAGTGGTACCAGGGGTGGGAGAGAGGGTGTGGATTTGAGGGAATCAGCGGAACCGCCAGGTCGAGATGTAAGCAATACCCCAGCTCTGCTGTCCATAAGAAATCCAGTTACACTTGGCATCTCGTGATGCTTAGGAATTTACTGTTTGGGGATACTTTAGGTGAAAATCACACATTGCCCCACAGCTTTCTGTCATCTTCCAGCCTCTGACTCATATTCTCCAGCCTCCAAAGCCTACGACCTCTCCTTGCTTGTTCAGAAAGGGTATTTTGGTGTCCAACTTCTAAAAACTATCAGTAACGGAGGCTTATGGTTTAATGATGTCTCCCCATACTACATTGTGAGCTCCAGAAGGGCACAGGTCTTCGTCTTACTTTCTGATATATCTAAGGTGCTTATAACAGTGCTTGGTTTATAGTAAGTGATAAAAAATATCTGTTGAAATGGAATAAACAAAGAAAATGTTGTTCAATATGTTGAATGCTGCAGAAAAAATTCAAGTAGAACGAGAATCCCTGGTTAGGTATTGGGACAGGAGCTCATTTGTGACCTTAGAGAGAGTAATGGAATAGAGTGTATTGTGGAAGCCACAAAAATGTTACCATTGTCATTTTAAATTCATTTTTTGGAAAAGATAGTGAAAGCACATGGTTTTAGGACGTAAGGATATAAATCCCCAAGTTTAGACTAGTCTTCTGTAAGATATTTTGGTCATTTCTCATGTCTGGCTCACCAAAGTTAAAATGTATTGGCCTGTATTTGGTGAAGATGATGGCTTGAGAAAAAAATATGCCTGGAAATATGCCCAGAAAACAGCTAGTTCCATTCTGCCTAAGAGAATCGGAGATGGAGTACAAATAAGCAGGAAGGAATTTTCTGTTTTCATTAGGTAAATACAAAACAATAGGTTTTGTTAATATATGTGGACATTTTGGGGTCAGGTTTCTTCTAGGGATACTTCAGTGCTTTCTGACATAAAATTGCTCTCTCATCTTTGCTCCATACCCTGATAGGGCTGTTTTATGTGTCTAGTATTATTTGACATCATAAGTCATGCTCTGACTCCTAGAAGAACGCACCTCTTCTAGAAGGAAGCACCTCTTCTAGCAGAATTTATAACCAGTGCCGGAGTCTGCATCTCAACCTGTTTTTCTTTGTTACTTTCAGAGGCATGGATGGAGGAGTCTCTGAAGTCATCCTGATTGAGCCAGCAAATTGAGACTTAACTAACAAGGCACTCAGGTGTCCAGACTTTACCACCCATGCCTATAAAAATTTAAATTTCCTTTTAAATATAAAATTGTGGTAGCTGGGACACCCTTCTCTTGGTTTGGTGGCTAGAAACTGTCTTCTGGCCTCTCTGAGAGTCCCCAGCACCATCTTGTGTGAAAGCAAATGAGTCCCTTGTATTCTTCCATGCCAGCCTCCTTGTCACTTGGCTACATTGCTGCTGGTGACTTGCGTGAAATTGCCCCCCTGTTGGGCATAGCTATCCCCATGGGTACTGATACTGCTACCGCCACTTTGGCCTCAGGGGAGGGGACACTGTTCTGTCTTTTGCTCTTCAGGCTCAGGAACAGCAGACCCTTCCCCCCAGGTTGTCACAGCACAGAACACACCTTGCTATAACTTTTAGCAAGTATTTATTGCATGTAAAAATAACAGAAGGAGGGGCGCCTGGGTGGCTCTGTCGGTTAAACGTCCGACCTCGGCTCAGGTCATGATCTCATGGTTCATGGATTCACGCCCCGCGTCAGGCTCTGTGCTGACAGCTCGGAGCCTGGATCCTGCTTTGGATTCTGTGTCTCAGCCTCTCTGCCCCTGCCCTCAGCTCTATCTCCCCCCAAAAAATAAACATTAAAAAAATTAAAAAAAAATAACAGAAGGAAAGTTCAAAATTGAGGACAACTTAATAACTAATATGGAATGTAGCTAACGTTTAGAGCCTGTAAGCTTAGATCCATCACGTCTTAGGTTGTGGTCCCCAGAAGCGGACTCAGAAACACGGATATGAGTGCAAGTGGTTCATTTGGAAGATGAACTCAGGCAGCATTCGTAAGAGACTGGAGAAGTCATTCAGGGAAGGGAAGGGCCAAGGGAAGGAAGTCTCAATAGGGTGCATCCATAAGAAGATTACCACTGTAGGCAGCTGGGGCTCAGTCACATTGGGAACCTTTGGGAGACAGTATAGATCTGGCCTGGCCAATATGAGAATCACTAGTCACGTGTGACTGCTGGGCATTTAAAATATGCCTAATCAGGGGCGCCTGGGTGGCGCAGTCGGTTGAGCGTCCGACTTCAGCCAGGTCACGATCTCGCGGTCCGTGAGTTCGAGCCCTGCATCAGGCTCTGGGCTGATGGCTCAGAGCCTGGAGCCTGTTTCCGATTCTGTGTCTCCCTCCCTCTCTTCCCCTCCCCCGTTCATGCTCTGTCTCTCTCTGTCCCAAAAATAAATAAACGTTGAAAAAAAATATGCCTAATAAGAACTGAGATGTGCTCTAAAATACACACTGGATTTTTAACCTACCAAAAATGTAAAATATCTCATTGATAATTTTATATTGATTATATATTGATATGATAATATTTTAGATATATGGGTTAAACAAAATACACTATTAAACTAATTTCACCTATATCATTTTCCGTGTTTTAAAATTTTTTTCATGTTTATTTATTTTGAGAGAAAGAGACAGCATGAGCAGGGGAGGGGGAGAGAGGTGAGGAGAGAGGGACAGGAAGAGAGAGAGAGAGAAAGAGAGAGAGAGAGGGAATCCCAAGCAGACTCTGTGCTGTCAGTGCAGAACCCAACTTGGGGCTAGATCCCTTGAACCGTGTGTTCATGATCTGAGCTGAAATCAAGAGTCAGACACTTAGCTGACTGAGCCACCAAGGTGCCTCTCATTTCACTCTTTTCTAATGTGGCTACAAGAAAATGTAAAATTACACATGTGATTTACATTACATTTCTGCTGGACAGTGCTGGTATAGACATGCCTCAGAATTGTCCTGAGGACTGAAGAAATTGGGTATATTTATCCACTTGCTCCAAACCACCACTGGCCGGACACTCCCCTGGGGGTGTTAATTCCTTGGTACTTCCGGCTGCCACATGCATGGCAGGGTGTGCTTCCAAGCTTTTAAGTAGGGAGCCGGTAAGGTGCGGTGGGTGCCAAGGCATTTTGGGGGTACACTTTCTCATTTCTACCTCCCAAGGCCATCCTAACCAACAAACCCCACCTCCCCAAACAGGAGGTTTTCACTTGTGTTCATCCTCAGAATCTGGGCCTGATACACCCCCGGGAAAAGGAGGAGGTATTTGCTTATTTTTGTCCCCTTCATTCAGCTCTAGGTCAGCTTATCCAAGAAATAATTCAAATGACATCCCTTCAGGGGAGAAACATACCTTCACTGCTGGAGGTGAGGCCTGGCATTATGGTCTTCAAAAAGCACAAGGAGATAAAGCCTAATATCAGTACATTCCCCAAGATCTGGCCCCTTAGTCAACTCTGCAGCAGGACAGCCACGGTTCAGCCCCCGTTGTGTTGCCCCAAGCCAAATCCAGCCACTTTCGCTGTTTTCTCCTCAGGGTCAGGTCCACTTATCTGTCCTGTAACCCTGCAGGAAACCATATGAACAAGAACACAAAACTCCATAGTAACAAGCATTATGGTATGGGCACAATGCCTAGCCCATATGGAAGAGGGTAACATTTTAAGGAATTATTTTCGTGTTCTCACCACCCCTCAACCCTCACAATCCTTCCAACTCTGCCCTCTCTCGTTTTCTCTTGCACCCTGAGGATCTTCCTTCCAGCCCAGAAAACTAGATATGAGTCATCCAGTGCTTTAGAGGAAGGATGTTACTCTTGAGGCAGAGAATAAAGGAGGCGAATTAGTAATGTTTAAGTTCAAAAGTCCCTGGTACAGGTGTAAGACAGAAAGAGCCGGATGCATAGCTGCATAATTGCAAATAGAGCTCTGTCCCCAGACTAAAGATTCCATAGGCTGGGAGACGGGGGAGAGGAAGGACCTCAAGGACAGAGAGATACCTGTACTCCACTGGAACATGGTTCCCAGCTCATCAGCTCACACCCCTGGAGACTTCCACCTGTCCTGAGCACCTAGATTAGATGTCCTGTTCACCTGTGGTGAGGAATGATCATTGGCTTGAGTTACTGTGATTAGCTAGGTCTGAAAGCGACCACCTGTGCCCCAGGATTTCCTTCAGCTGTTCCCTCATACTATGTGGGAAGCCCCATTTCCAATAGCCCAGGACACTTAAAAGCTCCAGGATCGAAGTCTTGGTCACCTAGAGGGATCTTCACGGAGCAGTACCTGGGTGCATACTAGCATGGAACCAGACAGAACTGGCCCCGAACCTCTCCACAAGCCAGGACAGTGGTGGACACATAACTGCATTACACTTAGGGCAGGAACATTCTCCAAAGGAATCATCATTTTTGGAGACATGTTTCTGCCCAGTTATGACAAATCTTACATTAACGTGCACAGCAATTTCTCTCCTTGAAGCCAACATGTTTTACCCTCCCCACAACCCCAGTCTATTGAATAGACTTTCCACAATAAAGGAACAACTTTGCTCAAAGGTCAATCAATTGAAAACTAACAACAAGTGGAGCTCCTGGGTGTCTCAGTCCGTTAAGTGTCTGACTCTTTGATTTCAGCTCAAGTCATGATCTCATAGTTCATGGGATGGAGCCCTGAGTTGGACTCTGAGCTGATAGCATGGAGACTCCTTGGGATTCTCTCTCTCTCTCTCTCTCTCTCTCTCTCTCTCCCTCTCCCTCTCTCTCTCTCTCTCTCTCTCTCTCCCTCTCTTTCTGCCCCTCCCCTGCTTGCACTCACTCTCTCTCGCTCAAAAAACAAAACAAAAAAACAAAATACACACACACACACAATATCAAGTATTCAAAACACCCAAGGTGTGATTTCACTGAGGGTAATCTTGTATCATGTACCCCTGGGCTAAATAGCCAGAAAACCATTTGAATGAGTCAGAAATAGTGAAAGAGGAGGTATAAGGCTATGTGAGCTGGCCTCATAATTGCCCATGGAAAAATGTGTTTTGGATGCATTCAGGATACACTATCTTACTCTGTTGAGGTAGTTGCACTCAGTGGGTACATTCCAGGAGTTGTTTTCTCAGGCCCCAGAATCAATGAAAGAGGAAGGTGGAAAGTTGCTCACAGGATTTCTGTCACATGTGGCTTCTTTAGGCTATGTTCAGTCAGTAAATATTTCTCTGTCATTGACTTATGATTGCTGCTTTAGATCCACTAACACTGGAAACAAGTGCTTAATGCCCTAGTGACCCAGCACACATTTCATAGGGTGACCTTTTATATTTTATGCTCCCAGTGCTAGATGATTATGGGTTAATGACAGAGAAAACAAATGGAAAATATCTGGACATTTGAAAAGAAACGACAATAAACTGCTTCTCAGATGTTATCAGTCTGGAGCATACCACCTGTTGATTAAGGTAAAGATGAGGGGCGCCTGGGTGTTGGCTCAATCAGTTAAGCCTCGGACTTTGGCTCGGGTCACAATCTCATGGTTGATGAGTTGGAGCCCCACGTTCGGCTCTGTGCTGATAGCTCAGAGCCTGGAGCCTGCTTCGGATTCTGTTTCTCTCTCTCTCTCTCTCTCTCTGCCCCTCCCCTGCTCACACTGTCTCTCAAACAAACAAAAAAAGAATAAACGTTAAAAAAAAAAGTTGGTAGCATCCTTTGGGGTATTCCTCAGCCACAGACCACCGTCTCTGAACACTTCCAGCTGCCACGCCCGTACAACGTGAGCCTGCCCCACAGCTGCTGAGAAGGGATGTGGACACTTGACTCCAGCTGGCCCTGTCAGCTTCTCCTCCTGGAATTGGGAAATGGGTCTGTGGGGCTCCCAAGCAGCCACATTTGGCTCCTGTGCACAGGTCTGCAGTGAGAGAAGGAAACAGATGCACGGAGTGGAGAGATTGACAACGCAGTGGGACGAGCAACAGCATCACAGCCTCTGGCCCCTGGCCTTTCCGAGGCCACAGTGTGCCACCTGTTTCATGGGTGCCGAGACGTACCGAAAATGCCCGTGGCTCTCTGTGCAAACCGTGTTCCCCGTTTTCTGACACTCAGCAGGTCCTTACTGCACACGGGCAGCACATGGCTGGAATGTCTCCAGGACAGCTCCGTATCTCTGGACGCCACATTCCTTCCTGTATTCTTCTTTGCTTCTTGAAGGATAAATGGCTGGAGACGCTTCTCACTTCCTTCACCCGTTATCCCACCAAAGAGGTTTTCTGGACCCTGTAGTCTACATTGAAGAGCCAGGGGGAAGATAAGCAAAGGGCAGAAGAACAGTTTCCTTTTTCTCCGTGGAGGTTCCCACTGCTCTATATTGAAAAGTTGATTGAATCGGGCAAGGGGGAGGGGAGACATTCTCTTCCTCCCTCCCTCTCTTTCTCTATTTATTCATTTAATTGGAACTCTTTAGGCACTTACCACATGCCAGGCATTATTTTAGATACTGTAGCTAAGGTACTTCCTGGAGCTTACATCATAGTGGAGGGAGACAGACAATAACTAAACATACAGCTAAAATAATTTCTGATAGTGAAGAGCCAAAAGTGGATAAATCAGGGAAGGAAGACAGAAGGTAACTGTGTGTATGTGTCCATGTGTGCCTATTTGGTGGCTCCTTTAGGAAGGGTGCGGTCACTCTGAGGGGGTGAGATTGAACGGGCATGGGAGTGACAGAAAGGAAGGAGCTGGCCATGTGTGGAGACATGTGGAGAAAATGTGTGGAGACAGCTTTTTGGAAAGGGGTACTAGCATATGCATGGGTCCCCTCCTGAGCTCCTCACTTCTTTCTTTTTCTTTCCCTTTTCCTCAAATAGTAACTGAGCTCCCGCTAGGAGTCAGGAGCTAGCTGGAACAGACCGAAAGGATAGGACAGAGTTTTGCTTTGGCAGATTTGCTGAGTAGGTAAGGAGAAAGTGGAGTAAGTCACGAAAATACAGATGGTGTGTACATAGCAGAAGGAAGTATAAAGTGTTGTTGGGAAGATAATGGGAACACAGGGGAGAGTGCAACTACCTGCCAAGTCCCTTTAGATACCTGCCCAGCTGCTGGGGCCCACAGGAGAAGACCAGCCTCTGAAACTCAGAAATTTCAGTTCCTTTCCAGCATATTGGTCTTTACCTTAGATGCCTTTGAAACAGAGTGGGAAGCTTATTGGAACAATCCAGCAAAGCACCCACACCAAACACTAATGGGGAAGCCCAGCAGAAAATTGGAATTGATTCAGTTTGCTGAAAAAACCGGAAAGGTGGCTTTTATTTGCAGGACCAGGATGCTGACATGAAAATATACACATACAATGATCAGAGAAGGACAGAGGGGAAAGGAAGGAATTGGCAGTCGTCTCTGAAAATGTGTAATCCAAGAATGAAAGTTTTACAGAACAAGGAAAAAAAGCCTTCACACAACACAGGGTCAGAGTGAACTCTTTGGTACTTGTGTAACTGATTAAGGGTTTAAAGGAAACTGTGTATTTACTTAATGGTATGACTCATTTAAATGGAACAAACTTAGGCGAAAAACCACAATGATTAGGTTTTCCATTTATTGTTGTTGTGGGCTCATGTAACACTACTGACATTGGAGTCCAAAAATATGGAAACCACCGACAGAACCTGCCTATGTAAGGACAAAAGACAGACAGGTCGTATCATTTAAACGGTTTAAGAGGAAATGCTAAGTCAAGCCACTATGTCATGCGTGCCTTCAGACTACAGCTGGTGGTGAGTGGGTGTTGGGTGTTAGGTAAACGGAAGAAGTGACTGCAGTGGAGGGAGGTGTGAATGCCAGAACACAATGGGGGTTTGTGGTAAACACCAGAAAGAGCATGGAATGGAGATGTGTTAATTACTGTGTCAGAATAGAACAGAATAGAATAGATCAAGGTAACCTCTTGAAGGAAATTGTCATTCTACACGCATTTGCCTCAAGAAGACTTTGAAAGAAAAGAGTAGTCCTTGACTAGAATTAGTCTATGGCAGGGTTCCTTCTACTTGGTGAATTTGGGAAGAAAATGGGAGCTTGGCTCAGTGCCTCACTCTTTCCTCTAGGGAGCAGGTTTCTCTGCTGTGAGCACATGCTCTGCTCAGCAACTCTCGGCAGGCTCTGCCCCCACCCTGCTGGGAGAGGCTCCCTCTGCTCCAGCACAGCCTTGAAAGGGTCCAGCCTGGAGCTAAGGTTCCATTTGCCAATAGATACAAGTCAGATCTTCCAACCTAAGCTATATCAGTAATAAATGAGACATTTTGGTCTCCAATGACTTGGTCTTTTGTATTATTTCTCAATAGGTTCAGAACTCAGGCTGGGAAGCAAAGCATTGTTACCGAGTCCCCAGCAGGGTCCTGTGGGGTGATGAAATTTTGGGATGATACTGGGGTGGTCTGGAGCCAACGACCAAGAAAGAATTCTTGAAGACGTCGTTGATGTAAAAAGGTGATTTTATTAAAGCATGGGGACAGGAGCCATGGGCAGTAAGAGCCACACTGGGGTCGTGATGGGTAACTCATTATATACCCTCAAGTTGGGAGGTGGTCAGTGATAGAGTAAATCTCTAAGGAATTTTGGAAGCAAGGTTTCCAGGACCTTGAGGGGCTAGTTGTTGCTAGGAAAATGCCATTTATTACCATTTAATAAAACCTCAGTTATGAGACTCTTTAGATGTATATCATGGGGCCATGAGCTTGGAGTATGACCACCAGCATATATCTTGGGGCAGCTGAGATAAAGGAAGTTGACTTACAGGATCCTTGAGGTTGGGATAATGTTAAGCTAAGGGTCTCTTTTGCCCCTAGCAAAGTGTCATCATCAAGGCAGCTGAGATCCTCAGAGGGAGGTCACTCTGCTGGTTTCAAGGACTTGTCAGTGGGCTATAGGCAGTAAGAGAATTTAATTTTTCATTTGCCTTAGTTTCCCACATTACCATGGCAAGCACTTAAACCCCTCTCCTTTGTTCTTGGGTAGCTGGGAGTGTCCAAGAAATATCACACAGATCCCACGTGGAGTGGGAGGGGGGTGCTAGCTTGTGCTTTACCCCTCAGCCTGCCTCATGCTCCCTCATCATGGGGCACCTTAAAGGGTCCTCTAGAGCCGCTGCATTTGACATTCAGTTAGAAGTCTATGAACTTGCCAATTTGGAGGGGCAAGTCTTTATGTTAGGACAAAGGAATCCTATTGTGGTTTCTGATCCAATCCCCAAGTCAAAAGTCACAAGGACAGACACTCCAAGTGCCAGGTGTGAGTTTGTAGTTGAACCACTTCTCACCTGAGCAAATCTATGTAGCAAGTTGCACAGTGTGAATTATTTCTCCAGAGAATCATGTCTCTATCTCAGCCACACTGGGAGGCCAGCTAGGTTTTTAAAATACCACCAATTCCCTTAGGAACTGGAATGTGCACAGAAACCAGAACCCAAAAACAAGAAAACAAAAAGCCAAAGACCCTAAAACTAAACAAACAACCTCCCACCCCCAACTAAAACCAGCACTTTAACTGATGGTATGTGACACATACAGGCTAGTTCCTGTACTGAAAAGTAAAACAAGGAAACAAATTCTGTATAGCACTTTACAGTTAACAAGGCATTTTTAGACACAGGTACTTTGATGTACTTAACAACCTCATGGTATTAATACAATCTCCATTTACAGGAAAGGATGGCAAGAGGAAGAAGAATGGGAAGAATGAAGGGGCTGGAGAGATGGAGACAGGAGATGGGTTAGACCAGGCCGGGGGAGCAGGGCACAGAGATGCCCAGGCCCCCAGTGCACAGCTGAGCCTGGCTATGTACTGCATAGTCATATTTGGTGGTCTCAGAGATATCTGCCAGGTAGAAAGATCTAGAGATGTGAGATGATTGTCTTTTATGTCTCTAACTACATCAGATTCCAACAATCACTTATACTACTGGGTGAGGCCACACTGCCAGGACTCAGGTACTGGGCCTTGAAAGTCTTTGTTGTGTTGGCTCTGGGCCTTCTCAAATCAGGGCCGGCACACCAGAGCTAGATTTTTTCCACACATGTCCTTTTGGGGTTTTCTGGGACAGGCCTGATAAGGGTGGAAGAAAAGTTCCATTTATTGAGCACCTCTGATATATTAAAAATGCACAGAATAGGAACATGTGTAATATCTTTTAAAATTCTCTTACTGACCTACAAGGTAGGTGTAATGCCATTTTCTAAAAAAAAACCAAAAAAAACATTTGAGCCTTTGGGAGGCTGACTTCTCCAATCCAACTCTGGCATCAGATAACACGTGAAATCTCTAGGAGGAACTGGGCAAACATTAAGATTAACGATAGGAAGGGCACCTGGGTGGCCTAGTTGGTTAAGTGTCTGACTCTTGGTTTCAGCTCAGGTCATGATCTCACAGTTTTGTGAGTTTGAGCCCTGCATCTGGCTCTGTGCTAGCGGCATGGAGGCTGCTTGATATTCTCTCTCTCCCTCTCACTCTGCCCCTCTCCCACTCCGACTGTCTCTGTCTCTCTCAAATAAAATAAAATAAAATAACTTTAATAAAAGGATTAATGAAAGGAGTTAGCACAAGGAAAGGAGAGTACTTGCTGAAGACAGGGATGAAATAGGTAGAGAGAAAGCTACAGAGTCATGGAGTATAATGATTTACTTTGAGATATCAGGGACAATATTATACGATTTTTCCCCAATAATTGATTATGTTTGCAGCAATTCAGTGAGGAAGAGTCTGTCTGAGAAAAAGTTGCTCAAGAGGGAAGTATTCCTGAGAAGAAGCCACTGAGAAGGGAGCAAAGGGTGCCAGATTGGGAGCCCAAAGGTAGCCACCACCCAGATATGGAGAATGGAATAAACTTTTGACTCTTGACATCATTGCTGGGAGATGACCAGTTAGCACAGAACCCAGAATGAAATTACAGTAATATGGGAATGGAGTATTTTATGAGGCAAATTAACTGAGATGAACAAGTAACTTTTTACCTTTTACTCTACCCCCAAGAAGTAGGCATTATATGTCTATCTTACAACCTGAGAAACTGAGGCACAGAGAGGAAAGGCCTGACTTTGTACTGTTGTTGTAAGGATTAAATAAGAAAGTTCACAAAAATATCTAGCTCAGCCTGGAAAACAGAAAGTACTCAATAGCTATATCAACTTTTACTATTTTAACAGAGGAAGAAACTGAGTCTTACAGAAAGCAAATGCTTTGCTGGTGTTGGCTCCAGAATTTGGCTTAGGGTAGTGACCTGGTTTGGGATGTCGGGGGGACTGATAGGGGATTTGTCTTGCAGCTGTGTTTGTGTAAAATGCACACTGCATTAACTTGGCTCATGTATAAAAAAAACCCTACATTTTCTTACATGGTTATAGTCACATAAGATCAAGTATATTTCAACTGTTCATTACAATGATGGTTGTTGCCTTTGTTTGGAATAGCTTGAAATCTGAGGGAGATCATGGGTGGCTAAAGCCCCTCAAAGCTACCTTTTGGTGTCACCACTATAATGGTCCAAACCAGCAAATGATAGACTCTTGATTAGAGGGCAGTTGTGATTTAGGGGTTAAGTCTTTACTACTACCCTGTGCCACTTCTGTGAGCAGCCAGTAGTTGTGACTCGCTGGGGGTTTGGTTTTCCTTGAGCCCGGCATCCTGCCTGAGGTGTTGGGGATTGATGGGCTCCCATACTTTTGTGAGTCTTTGGGTCCACTATCACTGTTTTCCACAAGCAAAACTAAGACACAGAAACCCAAAATGTAGATTTCTCTTTCTTGCATTTCCTGAATAGCAGAGACTTGCAGCAAGTAAGATGAAGTGAAGATGGGTCTCTTCACCCTTTTCCAAATTGTTCTAGAAACCTGTCTCACAGCATTAGAACAATTCTCCTGTAGCTCAGCAGGCTCATGGGCTATGAGTCTCCATTGAATCAGGCTTTTCATTCTCCCCTGGAAGGGCCCGTGGTGCTGTTGCTGGCTGCTTAGGGATTACACTAATTGCACAGTATTCCTGGCTTTCCCTAAGGGGTCCTGTGGGACTTTGACAGTTTCTGGGTAGCTGTGGTGACAACAGGCAAGGGTGGGATTTTACAAACAAAGATTTCTGAAACCTGAAGAGAACGTAAAAGATACCAATTGGTAACAACCTGTTCTCAAACTTAGACAAGAAGTGAGAGTGGTTTTGGTCAGCTCCAAGTGAAAAGCAAAGCCTGCCCCTTCTCAAAGAAGGGGATCACTCAATGATTCCTGGGTCACCAAATATTTATGGAGCACCTGCTATGTGTCAGACACTGGGGGTAGGATGCTAGGAAAGGCTGTTTCTGCTCTTAGCCTCTACTGTCTAAGGTGAGAACAGCCTGGGCACAGACAACCAAAAAGTGGTGTGCCGACAGGGGCTGTTGCCAAATGGGATGGTTAATTTTATGTGTCAACTTGCCTGGGCCATGGGATGCCCAAATATTTGGTTGAATATTACTTTGGGGTGTGTCTGTGAGGATGTTTCTGGATGAGATTAACATTAGAATCCGTAGACTGAGTTAAGCAGCTTGCCCTTCTCCATATGAATGGGCCTCAGCCCACTGAGGCCCTGAATTGAATAAAAAGCTGAGTAAGAAAGAATTCTCTCTCTCTCTCTCTGCTTGTCTTTGATCTAGGACATCAGTCTTTTCCCACCTTCACACCTGGACTCAGAATGGAACTTACATCATCGACTGTCTTGGGTCTCAGGCCCTCAGCCTTGGACTGGAACACAGATACCATTGTGTCTCCTGAGTGTCCAGCTCATTGGCTGTGGATGCGAATCCTCAGGCCCCATAATCATGCGAGCCAATTTGTTATAGTAAATGTATCTACTTCTCTCTGGTCTATTCATTCTGTTTCTCTGGAGAGCCCAGACTACACACCAAGCAATGATGGGAGCCCAGTGGGGAGCCATTGAAATGTCTTGTGTATTGAACACACTGCCTCTGAGTGTTTATCATGCTTCTGAAGCCTGGGGCAATGAGGACTGAGGCAGACTGCAGAGGCGTCTGGGATATACCTCTCCTGTCTTCTTGGGCCCTTCCCCCCCTTCCCTTTCTGTTTCTATTTCTTGCTTTTCTCACCAATCCCTGGCTCTCATTATCTTTAGGTTCTTCTCTTTTCCTTAAAACACTTGTTATCAGGGAAGGGTCAGATCTACATATTTCACAGGAGGATGTGAATAATTACTAAGAATTAATGTGATTAATTGTTTAATTAAAGAATTAAAGTGAAGGAAAGCAAAAATAATATAAAAACAGGGAGGGGGACAAAACATGAGAGACTCTTAAATATGGAGAACAGAGGGTTACTGGAGAGTGTGTGGGAGGGGGGATGGGCTAAATGGGTAGGGGGCATTAGGGAATCTACTCCTGAAATCATTGTTGCACTATATGTTAACTAATTTGGATGTAAATTAAAAAAATAAAAAAAAAATTAAAGTCTTACCTCTACCCCAGGGTAGGTGATTTTTTTTCCCCCCAGCAAGGGAACAAAGCTTCATCTGGAGCTGGTGTTTTGTGGGAAGAAATGCACATATGGGCCAAGGAATAGGTGGCAGGGGGGCAGTTTCCTGGCCACAAAGCCTCCAGACTTCATATAGGTCTGCATGGATCTTAAACACCTCTGTTGGGACTTTGCACTTCTGGTTTCAGTCAAAGTGGGAGGGCCCAGGCCATGAACTCTGCCCAGGTCAGGCCCACAGCCAGGTCCTTGGGGGTCATGTGTACCAGGAGGGCCACCAGGTCAGCTCCAGCAGCCTCCTTCCCAGGTCTCCTTGCCTAAAGGCCACATGAGAAAATGCAAATGACCACCTGAGGGTGCTGTTACTCCACACTTTTTCTACAAAGCCTGCTGTCTGCAACCAAAGATGTCTAGGGTTCCTTTGTTTTTAAGTCTCAACCAAGGGATGTCTCTGGGAGAGAGGGGCAATACATACTCCCAGATCTAGATTAATATGGAAAATCAGAGGAAAACTTTTTGCCTTCTGAAAATGCCTTGATCTGTAACAATTTTGAAATTTTACTAGGGTACTGGTTTTCCAGCGTGCAGCACAGAATAATGCTGTGGAGCACAGGCCACACTGTTCAAACAGAATCAGGGTTTGAGCCTTAGTGCCACATTCACTAGTGGCGTGACATTGTGCCGTGACTAAGTCTCTCTGGGCCTCAGTTTTGTCATCGGCTTCATAGGGCACTTGTGAGGAGGCACATAACACTTCCTGGCACCAGGCTAGGCACATAGAGCTTTTTAAAAAAGCTCTTATCATTAAATACTATTTGCAAAGTTTAAAAAAAGAGATCAAGAGGGCATCAGCTGCTTGCATGCCAAATGAAACATGACTGGGCCCCAAGGCTGTATAATTGCATGAGGAAGCTAGGGTTATTTAGACTGCAGGATTGGCCAGATCAGCCAAGCGAAGAAAATGCCGCCAGAAAGGGTAACTTGATTTCTCTCTCCTTCTCCTGTCTAAAAATGGTGCAGTGATGCTGCATTCATAGGCTCACCTGGCCAAGAACCAGATTCTTTCAATATTATTCTCAGCCTCACCACTTCGAGCAAATATCTCATCTCCTTTTGCTTTATTCAGACTGCTGTTCACCGCAGCTCAGAAAAGCATAGTGATGGCCAAAATATAATGAGGGGTTTGGGAACTTGAGGGGAAAGGAATGATTACCAGTTAGCAAATTATTATATACACTATGCAGACTTCATGGTTGACACAACGAGGAACTTGGGATGAGTGGTAATTATGCACACTTGAGCTGAATTTTAGGAAAACATATAAAAGAAATGTTATTTCCTCTTTTAAAAAGGCTGTGATGGTAAGAAGCATTCCACGGCAATTATTATGCAGAGCGATTTCAAGGGTGAAATGAATTTGTCCATGAATTTTAACTACTGAAGTAAAGGAAATCTAATTGGGGGCTAAGGTAGTTTTAGGAATGGCAGCTTATGAGTTTTGTACTGACAGGTGCTGGTGAAAAGCTGATTGATCTCATTCAAGAATATAAAAGGCTACAGACATCTGTATGGCACTGCATAGGGTCCCAAGTATTTTCACATAAATTCTCTCATTTGATGTTCCCAACTACCTTTTGAGATATGAAGAATATTATTACTGTTATTAAAAAAAATAGTATTATTGAGATATAATTCATATACCAAACAATTCACCCACCTAAAGTGAATTCAGGGGTTTTAAGCATATTCAGTTACATGCAGCTATCACCACAATTTTAGAACATTTTCATTTTGTCAAAAAGAAACCCTCTATTCCCAGCTGTCACTTCCTCTATTCTCGCTTTCCCCTCCTCCTCCACTCTTAGCCCTAAGCAACCAGTAAGCAACCAGTCTGTCTCTACAAATTTGCCTACGCTAGAATTTCACATCAGTGGAATCATACAGTATGTAGTCTTTGGTGACTGGCTTCTTTTCCCTTAACGTTTTCAAGGTTCATTGATGTTGTAGCATGTATCAATACTCCATTCTTTTTAATGGCTGAATAATACTCCATTGTGTGGAGCTAACACATTTTGTTTATCCACTCATTTGGTATACATTTGGGTTGATTCAACCCTTTGGTTATTTTGCATAATGCTGCTACAAGTATTCAGGTACACAATATTTGTGTGGACATGTGTATTCATTTCTCTTGGGTATATACCTAGGAGTGGAACTGCTGGGTCATTTGGAAACTGAATGTTTACGTGTTAAGGAAATGCCAGACTGTTTTCCAAAGTGGCTGTGTTTTACATTTCCATCAGCAGTGTATGAGGGTTCTGATTCTCCACATTGTTGCAAATGTTTTATCTGACTTTCTGATTTTCCTCATTCTTTTTCTTCTTTTTTTTTTTTTTTTAACTTGGCTTCATGCCCAGCGCAGAGCCCAATGTGGGGCTTGAACTCACAAACCCGAGATCAAGACCTGAGCTGAGATCAAAAGTTAGATGCTTAACCAACTGAGCCACCCCGGCACCCCTGATTCTCCTCATTCTAATGGGTATGAAATGGTATCTCTTTGTGATGTTGATTTGCACATACCTGATGACTGATGATGTTTCATGTGTTTGTTGCTTATTTGTATATCTTCTCTGCAGAAATGCCTCTTCAGATCCTTTCCCCATGTTAAAAATTGGGTTATCTTTTTTTTTTTAATTGGTATTCAGTTTTAAGAGTTCTTTATATATTCTACATGTAATACCTTATCAGATATGTGATTGGCAAATATTTTCTCCCACTTGGTGAGTTATCTTTTAACTTTCTTGATAGTGTCCTTTGAAGCACAAAGTTTTCAGTTTTGAGGAAGTCCAATTCATCTATTTTGTTGTTGTTGTTGTTTATGCTTTTAGTGTCATAACTAAAGTATTTGGCCATTGCCAAGTTCAAGGTCATGAAGATTTGCTCCTATGTTTTCTTCTGAGAGTTTTATATTTTCCCACTTAGATATTTGGCCCATTTTGAGTTAATTTTTATATATGGTGTGAGGGCAGAGTCCGACTTCATTCTTTTGATGTGGGTATCCAAGATGTTCCAGCAGCATTTGTTGAAGAAACTATCCTTTCCCCCATTAAATAGTCTTCACACCCTTGATGAAAATTAATTGATTATAAAAACATGGATTTATTTCTGGAATCTCAGTTCTATTCTAATGATCTATATGTCTATACTTATGCCAGTAACACACTGTTTTAATTACTGTTGCTTTTGAAGTTTGCAATTGGGAAGTGTGAATCCTCCAACTTTGTTTTTCTTTCCCACTATTGTTTGTCTATAGGGGACTCCTTGTAAATCCATATGAATTTTAGAGTCAGTTTGTCAATTTCTACAAAGAAGTCAGCTGGGATTCTAACAGGTTTTGCATTGAATCTGTAAATCAATTTGGGAAGTATCACCATTTTAACACTATTAAGTCTTCTAATCAATGAACATGAGAGATTTTCCCACTTATTTAACTCTTCTTTAATTTCTTTTAACAATACTTCATCATTTTCAGAGTATAAGTTTTGTGCTTATTCTATTAAATTAATTCCTAAGTATTTTATTCTTTCTGATATTATTGTAAATGGAATAATTTTTTCTTAATTTCACTTTCAGCTGGTTCATTGCAAGTATATAGAAATGCAATTGATTTTTGATATTGGTCTTGTATCCTTCAACCTTGCCACACTCTTTTTACTAGGTCTAACCATTTTTTAGTGGACTCCTTAGGTTTTTATATAAACAAGATCATGTTATCTGTGAACAGGTGTACTTCTTCCTTTCCAAGCTAGCTGCCTAAAGTTTAGCCTGGATCTCCAAGTAATCTACCAATCTCCTCCCAACTGCTTTTCATGACAACCTCCACTGTTTTTGAGGGTGCCTTTAGTTTTTATTATTTTTTAAAGGAGATAGAAGTTTCCTGAATACCCCTCAAGGGAGCAGCTGGCGGGATAGCAGAGGAGAGGCTTTTCTGCTGAGAGCACCTTTAGACTTGAACTTGCAAATGAAGTCAGTTCTTTGGTGAGGAATTTGGAATTCTTTGTTCTATAGCCTGCTTTCTCCCCCTGGGCAAAATCTCTGATGCTTGGCTCTAGCTGGGGGCAGGGAAAATGGTGAGTTCTTCTCTGAGGCCTTTGCTTTAGTTGATGAATGTTTGGTGGAGGGGGGACTGTAGCCTCAGTTCTTCTGGCTTGCCTCTTCTGGCTAGAATCCCCATCCCATTAGCTGGGGGAAGGGTGTTTGAGGTCTCATATTCTTCTTGGTGCAGTGCTCAACATAGAGCCTTTGTCCCATACAATTGAGGTTGGGAGGAAGAGGGGAGCCCAACTTCGCAGCCACACTTGCCCAGAATTTAATCTCAGCAACAGGTGGCCTGGGGCAGGTGAGAAATGGAGAGGTCTCTCCTCTCACCTGTGGGGAGAAAGGGCTCTGTGTTCTTAGCTCTCAGTCTAGAGTGGGAGGTCTCTCTCACTGAGCTGGGAAGGGAGGAAGAAATGTGCAAATACCATAGATTCTCAGTGATCTTACCAAGTTGGGCAGATTTTCTTGACTGTTTCTTCACTTGATTCATGCACTTACAACCATTTCCAGATAATGTTTCTTAAAAAAAAAACCTGTGTCAACTATTCTTCAAAAAAAAATCTACTGATCAGATTGGAGACTGTAGTTAATAATGCTGTATTATATACTTGATATTTGCTAAAAGTAAGTTGGCCTTGAGTACTTCACTAAAAAATATTATCTGTGTAAAGGTAATGGATGTGTTAACTTGACTGTGGGAATCATTTCGTCATATATACATATATCAAATTACCATGCTGTACAACTTAAATACATTACAATTTTGTCATTTATACCTGAATAAACCTGGAAAAAATGACCCATCAAAAAAAAATGGTCCTCAGTTTTGTTGGAGAGTCAGTCCACGGATCTCATGCAATCATGGTAGACGTGGAACTTTTATTATTGTTATTTAATAGATGAGAACAATGTTCATATGTTCAAGAGACTGGGGGGGTAGGGCCCAGAGTGGGAAGGAAAGTCACCAAGGATCAGAACAGCACAAAACCTAATTATAGAATTGAAAGGTGGTAAAAGATGTTAGATGTTATCTATATTAGATTTTACCTGCTTGAGTAATCTCTCTACAACCACTCTTGGATGTGGTCCTTTAGTCTCTGCTTGAACACCTCCAGGAATGGGGAGCTAGCTGCTATTAGTTTAGACTGAATATCTGAATATTATCCCCAGGAACAACATAACCATGGCCAAACACAGCTTGAGCCTAGCGGGATTGGCTGTGTGTACAAACAGAAGGGGAAACAGAAAATAGGTTCTTTGGAATCCTAAACAACTTTATGTCACCAGCAGGTCATGAGCATGCTGTAAAAAGGCACCTAGCTGTTTTTGAACACCAGGTGCCCAAGGGACTGCTCTAATTTTAGAATTAACATAGTGCTTACTAAAGAGGTCCAGGACTCATGGGTCTGGAATGTGATGTACTCTCACCCTCAGGCTATGCAGACTCCTGTCCTACTGTTGATTCTGCTCCAACCATTTTCTGATGTTGAGAGGGAGAACCAGACCATAGAACTGGCATGTGCCTGAGCAATTTGCCAAGAAAAATGATTTAAATGCCAACCTTGAGAGACAGAGTTGGTGATGGCCCTTTCTGAAGGGGTAAGAGCTCATTTTCATAGTGTGGCATTGTGCTGAATATCCTCTACCCTTTCCAGATCCTTTCTCTGCCCTTCTCTGCCAGCTCTATGGCCCCGGAGGCTCACCTCTGAAGACGGCATTGCCTGGGCTCCCCCACTGGCCATCTTGCCATTTTGTTCAGTCATTGGAGGCACCAGCAGATCAGAGAGTGGAAAGAGAGGCTGAAGTTGGATTCCCTGTTCTGGAACCTGATCTCTGGCTGGAGCTGTGGACCTTCTTTCTCTGTCTCAGATGCAGTAGCATGATTTTCTGTCCTTGTTCTGCTGGTCATAAGGGTGCTGCTGACAGCTGGTTTCTGGGTGTCACCACCCCTTGTTTTTACCCTGAACATCCATACCTTTGACACAGACCATCATTCAAATCTCTTTATCTGATCTAAGGAGGGGTGAATTCTATTTCTTGTCAGAGAAATTTCTTGTTACCATCCTTCCATGATAGCAATGTTCCTTTGGTCTCCCCTAATTATTATCAAGCCTAAAAAAGGAAGCAAGCCCCATGTTGCTGTCCTAGAATTAACTCTAGGGGACCTCATATGCTCACATGGGTCCCATGTAAACAAGACAGATGATTTTGTTCGTGTCCTGCCCTGGAATTTGAAGCCTCTGTTGCATCCACGAATGTGTTTATTCCACAAGCTCTTTCCAGAAGTAGAAGAGGTAACATTTCTACATAGCTTGGCTGTCGTTTAGAATCAGAAGTGGTTTGGTTCCTGAACGTTTCCTGCATCAATGTGAAGTATGTAGAGTCTTTTGCACCCTTGAGAGATAGTGGAAAATTTCAACACATAGCACATGGTTTCCTAATTTAGCTTTGAGCTGTCATCCTATGAGTTCTATCCCAAAGTCCTAGCTAATCAATATGTTTCTTTGTCCATGAGCAGGAACTTAAAAAAATTACTTTTAAAACTTAAGCATAGGAAAAAGCAAGCTACTTTCTTAGGTCTATGTTAATTCACTGAAACTCTTTCTTTGTATTCATAGCTGGATGACTAAACTTTCTATTTATAAACAGAGGGGGCTTCCTAAGACCTAGAGACCCAACATTACTTTTAGGCATTCATGTCACAAGCCAGCCCAAGCTATATTTTACCAAGAGGTTAGCTGGCATACTGGTTTGAATCTTGTACTTATTTATAGTGACAGTAGCATATTTGGCTCTTACACATTCTCCTAAAAGGCTGATAACCTCAGTTATCTTGTGCTATAAGTGGCCAGCTTTCACTGAGTTAGAAATGAATGTTTGGAGGGGGAAGGGAGATGGGGAACATTCTGATTTGCCAACAGTTGCCTCATGCAAGTATGTCTTCAGAACAGCCATGTCGGCTACCAAGGAAACCTGTGAATTCGCCATGGAAGCTGTCAGGCTAGCTTACAGGCATCAATGATGAAAATCTTGTTATTTCTGGAGCAGTGATTGATGTTTCAAATAGAAGATGACATTTTGATGGGATCCAGACTTGCTGTGATAGGAGTTAATGAGGATAATGATGATGATAATGATATTTACATTATACCTTTCTTCCAAAGAATTCTTCAGTCCTTTTTATCTCATTTGTGTTGAAAATGTCCCTTTGGAGTTGGGAGGGAAAGGTGTTATTAATCTGTTTTTCAGGAGAGAAAATACATATAGAGAGATAATTGCCTGGCTTTCAGGCTCCATTTTGGTGGTGAGAAGAGATATTTAAATGACAAATTAAACCAGGGGAAATTAAACTCAGCAAAATGCCAGTCTCAGTCCCCATCATCCTATATGATGCTGCCATATGCAGTAATATCACTCCCTGACCCCAAAGTCTTCAGGAGATCCTCACAGACTGTTGATTCAGTCTAATATCCCCTTTTAGCAGGCAAGACTCTTGACATCCCAACCTGCATGGTCTCACTGTTGTATTTCCCTGTGTTTCAGCCCAACAAATCTACTTGCTTACCCCTACCATCTGCTCTGCACACCCCATTCTCCTTCTACAATCTTCATCACACCTGCCATCCCTTGTTTAATGTCTGTCTTCCTCTGTGAATGTGAATTCCAGCAAAGCAGGTCCTGTCACCATTGTGCCCCCAGGGTCTAGCATAGTTAACTGGTACACGATAGGCACATTTTTTTTTTTACTGTTTATTAACTTATTTTGAGAGGGGGGCAGGAAAGGAGAGACAGAGAGAGAGAGAGAGAGAGAGAGACAGAGACAGAGACAGAGACAGAGATGGAGAGAGAGAATGCGAGAGAATCCCAAGCAGGCTCCATGCTGACACAGGGCTCCATCTCATGACCCTGAGATCATGACCTGAGCTGAAATCGAGAGTCCGATGCTTAACCCAACAGAGCCACCCAGGTGCCCCCACGAGAAGCACTTCTGAAGTGCATACTATGCTCTCCCACCTCCATGCCTTTGTTCATGCTCTTTCCTCATCCTCAAATACCTGGCCTCCCATCTTGGCTTACTGAAGCCTGGGCTGTCCTTCCAAGTCCAGATCAAACCCTGGTTCCTCCGTCAGGTCTCCCCTACTTGGGAACCACCATGGTGCTGTTCTTTTTAGTTCTTACCCTACCTTCTTTTGTGTCATAATCATTTGTGATCTTGTGTTGTCTTTCTTGGCCCTCCCACACTGCCAGCTCTGGAAAGACAGGAGCTGCACCCCAGAGCCTGGCAGTGTGCAATTTGTTAAATATGTGCTCACTTGTCTAAAAATATTGTTGGCCAGCATTATTCATTCAGCTAAAAGTCCCAATTCCAGAATCTGTAGCTTGTCACGAGAGGGGATTTTTCTCATTCTTATCTTCTGCCATTCTTCTGGAAGGCTGGGAGGAAGATCAGTCAGGCAAGCCCTGCCAACTCTTCCTTTAAAAAGTTCTCCTTTCTCTTCTGTGAGGAGTAAGTACTCTGGCACTTAGGTGGAGGGTTCCATTGCCTACGGGGGCCCTGGGCAGATGTGCCAGGGTGGTAGTTGGCATTTTCTTTTTAGCTTCCATGCCATTTCAATGCTGGCCTAGATAAGGGAGAACTAATCAAGTTGAGAAGATATGGTACAACAATGACGTCTCCAAGGAATTTTAATTACTCTGTGCTTCTAATGAGCAAGGGCACGTACCATTTAGTTACCACGAGAAGACACCAGATTGAACTGACTCTGGGTGTATGTGAAACCTCATAAGCAGCACATTTTTGATGGCTTGAAGACCCCGGGCTACTAGCAACATGGGCATACTGAACATCTGTGTTATAACACTCCATATAAATTAGAAAGAACTGCTTCGACAACCGTATCATAGAATATTCAGGGCTGTTAAAATTGATGATGTAGATCTCTACTTATTGACATGGGGAGATGCCTGCAATCTATTGTTAAGTGGAGGCGGGCTACTGAACTGCCTAATTATGTAAAATTATTCCACATTTATATCTGTACCTCTTTATAGATGTGTGGATATTCTTCAAAATATTAAGAAGAGCATCTCTAGGTTATGAAATTTTGGGTATTTTTTCTTTACTTTTATTTTTATAGTTTCTTTTGTATTATTTGAATTTTACTTTTATAGTGAGTGGTTATTTTTACAATCAGAAAAGGAAAACAATAAAGCTGCTTTCAGCTCGAAAAAAAATTGGTGGAAATAAAAAAGACTCATTAAAAAATCTTCAAATTTCCTAAAAGATGCTTACTGCAAACAAACAAAAACCAAAACCAAACTCTTGCATGAACACAGGAAAAAATTGTTGCATGGTTTCCATGACTGAACCGTATAATGTGCTGACCACAGTTAGGAGTGAAAGGGAACAAAGGAAGCCTTAAGGAGGAGCACATGTGAAATCAAGATCTCCTAACCTCGCCTGGGTCTCATGCACACTTTTTAGTGCCTGAAGTATGAAATATCACTTCAAATATCATTTCAACCCAAGATTTTGATGGCAGTGGATTTACAGGTACAATATTTCTAATTATGGGACAACAGAGAAAACTTCCCATCTCTGACAGCAAGGCAATGGTGACTTCACTTACTACAGCAGTTTTTGTTGCAAAAAAGAGACACATGCTGTTGGTCACAGTACAATTCACACTTTATTCCATCGTGATTTGTATACTTGTAGGATCAGGACAACAAGAGACCAAAATCAGTGCAGAACTTCTCTGGACTAAAGAGCCGTGAAAGGCATTTACTGGTTTTGGCACACAGAGTGGATAACCATACATTGGCTGGAATGTGATGGTCAGCAAATCAAAATGCACACATCTAACACCATGTTGAAATCATGTCTGAGTTCTGTAGAATGTTAAAGATTAAATAATTACAAAGACTAACATGCAACTCTATATAAGTCACATTATTCATCTACAGACTATTTCCCCCTTAGAGATGAAGAGATAGCCTTAGTAATCTGTTCACAGTAGCTTAAAGAGCAATCAATACACATTAGAGATCTGCCTGCTGATTTCTATAGCGATTCATTAGAGTTGAAGAAATAATGCTAAATAATATACTTTCTCTATATTGCCCCTATTAGATTGAATCTTACCGACCAAGTAATTCTGACTCAACTTTTCCTTACTTTAATATAATTCCTATTGTCTTCACAATGTCAAAGAGCAGCTTCTGTTAGTTTATTTATCCTTATAAATCACAACGGGCCAGAGGGGAACCTATGTAATAACAGGTTATCTTTCCTCCGAAAAGAGAACATTATGCTTACGAGAACATCAAAAAATACTACTACTATGCTGCAGATATTTTGGGTTTTCACATCATCACGTAGGGAGTCTAAAGAAGACAGCCTAGTCAGTTGACATAGCATAGAATGAGATTCTGTAGAAGGGGCACACAGATTCTAAGTGACTTCTTGAGACAGAGGAGCAAAGAGTACAAGCAAAGGAAAGGAAAGGTGGAAAACAGCCTTCTGCAGAACAGATTGTTCAGAAGAAAAATCTAACTACTTGCAATCGACTATAATACAGTTCTTCAGTTGGGGATGACAGAAGTAAGGATATTAAAAATTATATGCCACTTGCTAGTAAGCCTCATGTGGCTGACTAGGTTAATTTTCCCCAGATTGTTTCTGAGATGCTGAACTCTTCCAGGGAGAAGTTCTGATTTTGCCAGCTCAGAGCCAGATTTAACCCAAAAGGGCAACCATAATTGTGGAAGACAATTTTTCCTTATTAACTTGAGCATGTGGGTAACATTCATTTTCTCTCTGGTAAAAACATACTATTCACCTATGATGAGACAATTCCAAATATGACAGTGACTAAGATATGGTTCATTCATGGGATGCTATATAAGATATCTGCATGTGAAATGAATTTAAAGTTAAGCAAAAAGGAGAGGAAAGGAATTCTTCAAATCCTGGCATTAGATCATCAAATAAATGAAAAAGACAGATAGTAGTTACAGATGCCTTGGTTTTCTCAGAGGCTTATCACTTCCATTTGGTCACTAAACCTAAGAAACGGTTGGTTAGAAATACATAGGTAAGCAGAGCAAGACTTTCAGTCATATTTCTTAATCTCCCTGATTGTTAATCTTGAACAACAAGCTACAGGCAATACCGGAAAGGTGGAGATAACTAGGAAGTTTGATAACATGCCTGGATCAGTCACCATTCCTTGGAAAGTACCTTTTCCTTGGCCTGCTAAGAGGCTGTTTCTTTCAGGTTTAAGTAAAAGACAATGATCTCTCCCTTCACTGCGGCATTGTTCTTTGTAAGAGACTGGCATCAGTTTTAGGTTGTGTAATTTAAAAGCTAGAGAGGAAAGAAGTGTTAATTGAATTCCACAGTACATAATCATAGATATTTCAAAGTAGAATTGTCCATTGTCTGCGGTTTCAAGCACCAAGCGGATCACTTCCTGTACATGCTCCATCTGGCTCTCACTAGACCATCAATAATCACTTTTAGATGCAATGTCTCTTTTGAAAGAAATAACGTCGTTAGACCAGGATAATTGCAGGGGGGTAGAAGGCTGGAAATAGGGTGAGTCACGATGGCGGGGGGGGGGGGGGGGGTGGTGGGAATAGAAATGAGCTGATGGAATAAATAAGAGTATTCCCCAAGGTCTGTAAATGGCTGGTGGTAAAGCAAAAATTCATGGAATGTGACTTAAAAGACTTCCTAAGACATTGTACCCATATGGTGTTTCCAAGTGTCTTGATCTACGATCCTAGCAACCCTATGGAGCTGAATTTACCTTCCTAGCTGTGGTGTCCTACTTATGGAATTTAGTTATCTGGGGCAAACCCCATCAGGACATGCTTCTTTGTAGTTAACTCTTCCCAAATAGTCTCTCTGATTTTGGTCACAATTCTGCTGAGGGACCTGTCTGCCTTTCCTGGGGAGAATGGAGGTGGTGGGCAAATACCTAGCCACGAGCCAGAGGAGACGGATGTGGCAGATGGGGGAGGCCTGCAGGAAGGTATCCAGAAGGCAAGACAGTGGATTTTACCTAAGGTAATAGAAGTGGGAAAGGCAAAAGAAAATAACTGGAAACAAAATTTCCAGAGTTCAGAGGAAAAAAAAAAAAAGAGGGAAACGGAGAGGATCCAGGAACAAGGGAATTTTTCAGGAACCAAAGATGATTAATGATACAGAGAAGAACAAAAAACAAAACACAAAACAACCCAGCCTATCTGACTGATCAAGAAGATACCCTTTAGCATATATTGGCAACTAAACATCATATATATATTTCACACCAATAATACAAACACTAAAATGAGTGTTTCTTTACTATTATTAATCACAGTTCAATAATTCATTAGCTCTATATTTTCTAGATTGCTTAATTCATTTAGCAAAACCCACGGCTTAGGTACCACCGCAAGGGGCGGGGGGGGGGGTGCAGAATGAAGCAAACTTGGAATCAGACTTTTGTAAACCAGAGTTAGTAGCACAGTGGCACAGTAGATTGTCAATGAACACGATAGGAGTGGTACAGTTATCGGCCTTGTGAGTGCAGTATTGCTGGCTACAAGGGAGGGACTTCAACTCAGGAGTCTACCTTCTTGTTAATTAAAATTGAGCAGCATGTGAGCAGCCCATCCACCTTTTCCAGTTCAGAATGGCTCACGGGGATCAGCATATGGTCCTTCAGCTTCTCATAAACCTGCAGCAGGAATCAAGGAAAGGTAAAGAAGAAGGATTGTGCCTCTGCCTCTGTCTTACCCTACCCCCACCTCCTTGCCTAGTGCAGAGAATTAATGTGGCTTGCAAGTTTAGGCATCTCAGCCATGTAACCCCAAGATGTACATGCAATCTAGACCACATATGTGCCCACAGCCATACTGATGGAGCTAGCAGCACTGGTTAACCACTAGCTCTATGCTTTAACCTCAAAGGCAAAGATGTGTCAAAAATGTGGTTGTTACTAGAGATGCCTTCACTCTGCCGTTGTCACTGGGAGATTGAGTGATATGTGAAAGCCGGTGGCAGTGTTTTCAGACTCAATAGTACTCTCCCTCTCCACACTTTAAAACCCTCTTAACTGTACTTTAATGTTTCTTTCCTTACCAACACCACTGGAAAAACCTGACAAAACAGAATTTAAATGAAGTATTTCAGGTCAAACTGCTTTTAAATTACAGGTGTGAATTTTATAGCATCTTTTGACACTAATAGAAAGCATGTGTCAAAACTTCAAATTAACAGTCCACAGATTGTTCTCTGATGATCAAACAAAGCACATTTTAAAAAAAACAACAACAAAATCCCTTGAAAACACACTGTCTAAAAGCAATCTACCATGCTTCTTCAGGAAGCACTTTGCTCCTTAAAATTCAGTACAGTGGTTAATTAAGAGTGCTGGAGCCAGAGCTGGGCTCCAAACCCAGTTCTGTCAACTCACCACCTAAAGTGTGACTTCAACCAAAATGCCATGTCCCCTCTTAGCCTTGGGTTACTACTCTGTAAAATTAGAGCAGCAAGAGCGCCCTCCCAGGGCCGCAGTAAGGAATCAATAAGATAATGCACACAACGCACTTGGCCCAGTGCCTGGAGCAGGGGAAGCCTCAGTGAACATGGATGCTATCATCGTTACTGTTGATAGACACAGGACTGAATCCGGAAGAGGTTAATCATCGTCTGGTTGTCAGATGATCACTGTGGCTGGAGAAGCAGGAACGATCCAGAGCTGTGTTTCTCCAAGTGAGTGCGGTGACCTAGGTACTTGTTGGTATTGCAGATTCTAGGATTCTAGGGTGCAGATTCTAGATCTAGGAACATGCTTTTTTAACAAACCTGAAGCACAATAAAATATGAGACCCACTATTCATCTGAGAGCTGGTTAAGCCCCAGTATGAGGTAAGGGGTCCTATAGTTTCCTCAACGTCACACTTTCCGTCATGGAAACAGAGAAATCATCTATGTATCTCCCCACCATTTTCTTTTAATCTGCCAAGAAGGTGACTAATTAAGATAAGCCTAGTAATTACACAATATCACATATTTAAAAGATAGCCAAAACATTTTCTAAAATGTTTAAAGATGTAAAATTTTAAGTTAGATGTAAAAAAAGATGAGTGGTTATCAAAGGCTCTTGTGTAATGCTCAGTATGAATATCTTATTCCTTCAGGCAGAGCTGAAGATGCTGAAATGCCTAAAACAGATATGGACGTGTGGAGGGTCTATGGATGAGCACTGCTGTGTCTCCGTGGTTAAAGTAAACTGCAGTTGCTAAAGTATACAAATGAGACTGGCAGAATGCCCTGAAAGACAAAGGAACATCTTCTAACACCAGAAAGAATTCCGTATCTAGGGACAATTCCCTTGTTGGCACATAAATGCAGAGGCTCTGAGAGGGACAGGTACGTGCCTGACTGCAAGTATATTTTCTTTTTGCTTTTTCTTATCCTTTGCTACCTGGGGTGTGCAGCCCAAAGCCCTTCTTTTTGTAGCCCTGACAATGAGCGCCCACCTCTGGGTCATTCATACTTCTCTGCCATAAGAAGCTAATGACGTTCTGAGGAAGGGCAGCTCACATTTGTCCGAAAACAATTCGAGTTGACCATCTAATTGTACGTATCTATGCTTAATGGGTATTTAAGTGTGGGGAGGTATGTGTAATCAGAGCTGGAGCACAGACTTGGGAGATCTAAGTACTTATTTGAAAAGTTCTGAATACCAGACACAATCACCTCAACTACTGTGCACACATTAGTGACCAATGACATGAATGAGAAGCGTGAGTTAAACTTTCCTTGTGACCTATATTATCCTTTCTGCTTTCATAATGATTTGATGTGTATAGAGGAAAAGGAAGTGCCTGTTATTTGTCACTCCATCATGAAAAAATTCCCTAGGCAGGAAGACTGTCATGGAGGCATATTCAGCTGCAGTGGCCAGGAAGGAGGGTTTTTTACCTTTGCACTTTCTGGATACTCTTCTGGGGTTCGGTGTAGCAAGACGTGGCCTTTGTTGGGGATATTTAGGTATATACAGTTCGCGGCCATGTCATCAGGCACAGTGAGTTTGTCATAGCGGTGGTCACTCATCTGTTGCATGATCTATAAAGAGAAACAAAGCAGGTTTAAGCAGAGCATTTCCCCACACTTTCAAACAGAAGGAAGGCAGTGTGTGGGAATAAGCTTGCAACGGATGCCTAAGAATGTTCTTGTCAAGTTCCTGCCTATTTCCTCCAGTCATTGAGAATCCCAGGAGGAAAACTCGATGAAGCTATGATTCTTTGGAAGAGCTGGAAGGGTTCTTCTTGTTTTGCTTTGTTTTATGAAAGTGTGCATTTGTGTGTAATTTTAAAAAGGTTTTAAAACTGTCCATAATTTTTTGTTTTTGTTCATAAGATCTATCACTAAGACATGAAATGGACATATATACAAAGGCCCAGTGGGGGGTTTGATGATATTCTTGGCTGAGTAAGAAGGGCTGCCCTGCTCTATAGGAAAAAGGGTCCCTGGTGGTAATCATTCTGGTCAATAATCTGATTTAGTAATAACTGTCCCCCCCCCCCCCAATTTCCTCTGGTAGATACATTTAAATTGAATTAACCTGCCTGTTACAGGTGATGTCCTTAATACAATAAACATAAAAATCACTTGAAAATGTTAAAGTGATTCCTAGGTCTCACTAGGTCTCATCCCCAGGGATTCTGGTCTGTCAGATTTGAAGTGAGGCACAGAAAATTTGCATTCTAAACCTCTCCAGGTAATTCTGAGGCAGATGGTCCCTAGACCACACCTGGTTAAAAAAAAAAAAACAAACAAAAAACCTGATATAACAGGTCTATTCATCAAATGATGGGATTATTAATGCCTTACTATAAAAATAGTTTAAAAAAATCACAAAAATGAACTTTGCACAAAATTTAAAAATTGATCTCATTCTCGTCTTTTCAAAAAAAAATGAAAACAAAAACCCAAAAAACAACCACAACCTCACTACAAAAATATCCAAACACCAAACAAACAAAACGAAAAGAAAAAAACAACCCCACAACAACTTAAATATATTTTGGGCTTCGCTATGCAGACTCTTTCCATTCTTTATCAATATCCATACATTATAAGGAATTTGCTGAAATGTCATGCCATAACGGTATACCAGTATCTTTTCCACAATCTGGCTTGATCTACCTTTCCAGCCAGGTCTCCCTTTATCCCTTACTATTTGTATGGAAATGTGCTTCATATTACTAGGCCTCAGAATTCGGAAGCCTTGACCACTCACTCGTGGCAGCAATGGACAGAAAGATTCACAGTATGGAAGAGTGCAAGAGACAGCACAGCACGTTCCCTGCAGAAAATTCATTCCAAAGACCACGTGAAGGGTGGCATATGGTAAGCTCCTACTGACCCACCAATCAGGTCAACTGCTCACTTCTCCTAGTGTGGAATATGTCAAGAGCCGGGAAAGAGCAAGAGGAATCTGATAATGGAATATCCTTGGCACAGAAGGAAACATCAGCAATGGGGATGAGCTTAAGCACTATATCAAAGGCTGAGAGACAAAGATGAGTAAGACACAGATCCAGTGTTTGCAGAGGTTACAGGCTAATGGAGGAGACTGGCAAACAATTATACTACAATAAGAACAAGCAGGGCACCATGGAAAACATTGAAAATTTATTATCTAGTCTCAAAATTCCCATTTTATAGATGAACAAACAGGACTGATAGAGAAGTCAAATAACTTGCTCGAAGTCATACAGGTAGATTTAAACCCAAATCTGTGCAACTCAAAACCTTTCTTAATCATCTTACTTTGCTCTCTTTCTTGACCTCCAGAGCTGCAGCACATCTCGCTTTCCTATAAACTACTATAACATCTCCTTTTCTGTACTCATTTGGTACTTATTATTTATTGTCCTGTGGTATCACTAACTCTTCTTTCATATGTAATCCTATTCTGACATGGTACAGTTTGGTATAGTTATAGGACTTGACTGGACATTTCTTTTGCACTTTTTAATTTAAATTGTTCCCTAAAGGGATGGATCCAGAGAGGGTGTCATCTGATGGGTTGATTCTTCTCTAGAGCCCTGATTGAGAAATCTTAGATCTACTTGGATATGTGGACATTTAAGAGGTTAAAGACACTCCTGGGGTGCCTGGGTGGCTCAGTCAGTTGAGTGTCAGACCTCAGCTAAGGTTGTGATCTTGCGGCTGGTGGGTTTGAGCCCCATACTGGGCTCTGTGCTGACAGCATGGAGCCTGCTTTGGATTCTCTGTCTCCTTTTCTCTCTGCCCCTCTCCAGCTCATGCTCTCTCTCTCTCTCTCAAAAATGAAATAAAAATTAAAAAATAAAAATGAAGAAAAAGTGTATAAAAATGAGAAGTTAAACACACTCCTAAAGTGTAACTACTCTAAGCAAATTAAAAACATATTCAACTTAGCCCTCTTTATAAAGTGGGTATGTCCAGAAATAAAATGGAGAGGCTTATTTAAGAGAAAAACAATGCATATCCAAGTAGCTCTCTTTTATTATGAATTTCTATGTAAACACATCTTATGCAGACTTTGTTTTTGGCTGCTTTCAAAACACATTAATAGTAGCTTTCACTGTATGGGAGGGGGCACATTAAACCATTAACTCTGGAGTGACCCCTGGGATTGAGTCTCAGCTCTAGGCTTTAAATGTAAATTTAAGCTTTTTGTTTGTTTTTTGACTTCTTGGTTTCCTCACTATAAAACTGGGATAATAATAGCCTTTGATACACTTATTGTGAAAGTACATGAAGATAATGTATATAATGAGACATAGTAATAAGCCCTTAATAAGCTAATAGTATTTTATGGCAGCATGACCAGCCAAGTAGGGGTCAAGTTTCTAGTCTGCAATCAGAAAGAGGTAGGTCTGAATCTATGCTCTGCTATACACTAACTGTGTGACCTTGAGCAAGTCACTTAAGCTCTCCAAGGCTCATTTTCCTCAACTGTAAAATGGGATGACAATGTCATACCTATTTCCTATAGAGTAATTCTGAAGGTTATTTTAAAAGACAAAGCAAAAGAGATTATGTCTGTAAAGTGCTTAGCACAAGTTCCTAGTACATATTCAATGTGTAATAAATGTGCACCTTTCCCTTTTTGTTTCTTGCAAGTCATTTGGCATCTAGAAGGAGATCAAAATATGCTTGCAGCTAATTGATTCATTTCTTCACCCCTTTCAAAGGATATAGCAAACTTCAAGAGTATACTGAGGTGTTCACAATTATGTATGTGAACAACTGCATGTATAAAAATGAGGTACGATCTACATCCAGAAAAAGAAACACAATTCATTTGTTAATGTGAACCGGGCTAAACCAGTGAGGCCAATGTTTGTCTTTTTCCTTATGCTGTACAATAGGACACTATACCCTGTGGTCCTAACCCAAATGATTTTGGATGTAAGCTAATAGGAAGTGGTGGACCTGGGGCAAACTAGACCTGAAAGCATTAAAACAGAGAAAGAAAAGAAAAAACCTTATGTATATCAAACTGAACACATACATGTCTCTGTCAGTTTGTGACCTGTGATTTAGTGAAATAGTCCAGAAGCTCAATAAGCAATTTGATTTCTTCAAGATGTAAGTGGAGCTATCTCTAAATGCAAGACAAAAACTAGGATTTATAAAACTTCTCATCAATTTCTCTTAGTCAGTCTGGCCAGCATGTTTCTTTCTGGGTGCAGGGAATAGGACTGCATGACGTCTGAATCTCTGTTGTGTGTTGTTGAAGGTGGGCCAAGATGGTTAGTCTGCTCATTTATAGTTAGAACTGACTGTCATCCTTCATGTGGATTAGATACAGTTTATCTGAGAAGTTTAGGATTTCTTCCAGACCACCGGGAGACAGTTCCCTGGGCCAGAGGTTTACTAAGTGGGACCTCAGTGATTCAAGGACTTCCCAAAGATCCTTAAAAAACATGGTATGTACAGCCATTGTTACCTGGTCAAGCTCAGACACAAAGAAAACAAAATCCAGAAAACTGAATATTTCCATTGACCCGATTTTCTAATCAACTGGGAGAATTGTGGGCAGCCCATTTTAGTCTATCACATTAGGCTAGTTGCTCCCACCATTCATAAGCACTAGATAATTGCCAGTTGGTTTTCCATCTGCTCTACAGATGATTCGCTGCATTCTTTATCCAAAGGTAAAGAAATCACCTATCCCTCCTGAGATGAGTTGAAAGAGAAAGAAGCATGGCAAAATCACACCGATAGGCCTGACTATACCTTCAATGGTTCCAAGAGCAGCCCGGCCAATTTTCCCACCTCGCAGTCTGACTCATGCATGTCCGGTGGTGACAATGAAGTAGAAACATGGAATGTTGTACATTCCAGAGGAAGTGTTATCAGGGTTCGTTATCAGTGCTGATTTCTTGTTTATCAGTGAGGGACCAAACTAAAATCTCCAAGGTTGTGCCTACTTCAGAAAGTGCCCAGTTTCTTCTGAGTAATGGAGACTGTAGATTTCCTTTCGTGGTGTGCTTTATTTACTTGGGTTCCATCTCTTTCCACCCTCTCTCCCATCCCCCACTCTCACTTCCTTGAGTGAACAATCCTGCCCCCTTGGTGCCTATGTGTTTGCTTTGTTGACATTTATTTGAAACTGTAATCACTGCTTTTCCTCACTCTTTGGTGTTTCTCTCTTTTCCGGACCTTATATTTATAATTTATAGCTTCTGGTGGGAGTATTCTCAAAATTACTGACATCGGAGCCAGTAGCCAACATAGCATTGTTTGAGGATAGTTTCATTTTTTTTTTTTTTTCATTACTGTCAGGAAAGGAATAATAACACCCTTGGTGGGGAAATAATTTAATACTGGGAATAGATAAAGTAACTCACCAATAAATTCTACTGAGAGTTATTCTTAAAATAAATGTCTTAACAAAGCCACCTTAGGAGAAGTTTTTCAATCAATTTATCAAGGTCCCATGGTTATCATTTTAAGACAGGTTAAAAATGTGCCAAAAGAAATGACTTTTAATAATAGAACAGGTCCCATTTGGAGCAGTGAGTGGTTCTGTTTAACTGTGGAAAGGAGAAAACACAAAAGCAATGCCAGGCGTAGTCTTTCTAAATGAAAAGGATTTAGGAAGTGGTAACTGTAAGTAATAAACAAAAAATACATTGTTTTTTTTTCTTGAAAAAGCTAAAGGTTCTGATTCTAAACACAAAGAGTTTCTGTGTTTTGGAACAAAGAACAGGTTTCTCTTTTCCTGTGAGAGTGATTGTTTTCCTTTCTCATATATGTTGCTATTGTCTGAATAAGAAAGCTTGCCATTTATTTATAGCTGGGTTCAGGAAATACATATATACACACAAGGCAGGGTGCGCAGCTCCCCATTTGGAGGGGAACACACAGAAAAAGATTCAGAAGACCATGTCTCTAACATCTTTCCTCTGTTGTTGGAACTAGCACTGTGAGGATGTGCTCATGTGGCCTGCCTGGCAGGGCATCGCCCCAGAGAGCTCAGGCTCCCAAGGAGGAAGATGCAGTCACAGTGAGGGGAGGAGATCTTGCTTCCTCTTTGTGGGTGCACAGAAGCCTTTGTTAAAAGATGAGCATCATTTCAAATATCTTGAGAATGTGGCTGTTGGCTGCTTAGTTCTATGTGCCAACATTTTTCCTAAAAGGGTGGAGGTGGTGTACTGCTCCAGAATGCTGTGTAAAGTGTTCTTTGAACCCCAGGGGATGTACTTCCTGCTTCTCACTGTGTCCCAAGCCAGAAGGGAAAGGAGAAAGCACCGAAACCCTCTATAGACACTCTAAATTCCCAAGAGACCCTAGACTCTGGCTAATATCTATGAGTCCTACATGGCTTGGAAGATGTGGGAAGTCAAGTCCCTGCTCTAATGTGCCATTTCTGACTTTTGCCATTTCCCAAAATAATTATTCCACTTTGTGCAAAACATAGTAAGTATTATTGGGATTGGACACAAATGGTGTTTAGTTCAATCCAACAGTCCTTTTCGGAGGCCCCCTTTGCGCTAGACACGATGGCAGTGAGAGGTGGCAAAGAGAAAGACACTCAAGGATAATTCAGTTGCAGACTCTGCCTTTAGGAGATGACAATCTATAATTTAAAGCAGGACAAGCACACGAAGGCGATGCCAGCAGTAAAAAGAAAGTCAACTTCACTTCTATTACAGACACCCCCTTACTGAAGAAGGCACGCGGCAGAGTGGAAATGGTACTGAAGACCATCTTGGCTGCATCACCGTGGTCTGTTACACAGCTGTGGGGTTGGAGGAATCGGCCTTGCTCCCCAGAGTAGAGCTGTCACAAAATAGAGTGGGAAATGTCTGGCTTTCAGCCCAAGAGAATTTGCATGGCTAGTTGCATTAACAACCAGGCATTTCCGTCAGTCCTAACGTTTCTGGGAATTTTCTCATTCAAAGGACTGGAAGACAGCTACATTCTCCCACTTGTTACTCATGGTTTCTTTGTATTACATCAATTACTTAAAAAAATTCTTGGGCTATGTTGTTTCACAGAACGGTTTAGGACTTATTGGTCAAATACCGAAGCAAAGGTGTATAGAAGGTATTTAGAGATGTTTAGGAAATATTCAGAGCACGGTTGGCTCACTCACAATTGATCTTTTATGAAATATACATATGTACCCATCTCAATGTATCAAAACAGTCAATATTAAAAGGGACAGATTATAGATTCTATTGAGATGTATGATATATGATGTTCAAGCCCACTACTTGTTGCTACTGGATACCTAAAATCCCTCATTTGTTTATACATCCATCAAGGTTTTATTGAGAGCTGACAATATACCAGGCATTAGGCCCAGGCAGTCCTTTTAAGGCTGGGTCAATATAACTATGGATAACATTCTAGAACTATTATGTTTTCTTTTTTTTTTTTTTTATAGTCTTACAGTGGATCAACTCAAAATGAACAGAACCTGAGAGAGGTTGTCTTTTAAACATCCTCTCTGAATTGATGGGCTGTACATATCCTAAAACTGAAGTGACATGGTTCTTTTTAGTTAAAGCTGGGCCAACTTTCAATGCCAAATATTCCTTTCGAAGCTAGCTGCCATTTTCTCCACAACTCTCTCTCCTATTTGGAGCTGCTCCTTTTGTTCAGATCATAAGGCCCACTTGAATATGGGGATGAAAGACTTCTGTTATTCAAACTACAACCAGAAACTGTATGAACCATTTCTCGAAGGGATCCTCAAAAACAATGGTTTCTGTGGAAGGCTGGGAAAAACTCCCACACTGGGAGGACCGCTCTGAGCTCTGTGAAGGGCTGGGGAGAAGCGTATACGCAGGAGGAACAAGGGAGAGCCTCTGGGTGAGTTATAGTCCTCACTTTCTAATTTCAGGGGTGCAGGGGAAAGAAATTCAGACCAAAGCACCCCTTCCAAAAGGCAAAATCTGGGATCCTATCTCCTTTCTTACCCCTGCCCATGCATTCTCTAAGACTAGCTCTGTCACAGAAGCAGATCTCCCACAGTCTAGTCCTTGTATGTTGTATCCAAGATATATCTTGTTGCCTCTTTGGCTATGAAGTCATGCCCTGACTATGCTTCCCCAGATACCTGCACCCTAATCTCACCTTCGAAAATTAACTCCCTTGGGTACTGGAGGCTTGGTGATCTTTCAGGTTCCCTGTGTCACTGGATAGCAGGAAACAACTGCAGCATTTATTGAGCTATCTTCTATTTATTGGTGGTTCATCTATTCTTCATTTATTTCTCACAACAATTCACTTTTATGCATGAGGAAACCAAAGTTCTTAGAAATTTAATAATTTGTCCAAGGTCACATGTTAAGACAGTAAATCCAGGATTCAAGTCTAGGTACCTCAACCTCCAAGTTCCCACCTTTTTCCTGTCAAACTACCACCTCTCCAACATCCCTTGAAAGACTAGACTCGGAGGGGCACCTGGGTAGCTCAATTGGTTAAGTGTCTGACTCTTGATTTTGGCTCAGGTCATGACCTCACGGTCAGGAGATCGAGCCCCGAGTCAGGTACTCAGCGTGAAGCCGACTTGGGAGTTTCTCTCTTTCCTTCTTTCTCTGCCCCTCCCCTGCTGGTGCATGCACATGCACGCTCCCTCTCTCTCAAAATAAATATGTATTTTTTATTTAAAACATTTTTTTAATGTTTAGTTTTTTTGAGGGAGAGAGAGAGAGGCAGAGAGAGAGAGGGAGACACAGAATCAGAAGCAGGTTCCAGGCTCTGAGCTGTTAGCACAGAGCCTGATGCAGAGCTCAAACCCACAAACCGTGAGATCATGACCTGAGCCGAAGTCAGATGCTTAACCGACTGAGCCACCCAGGTGCCCCAAAATAAATAAAAATTAAAAAAAAAAGACTAGACTCTGAGCTCACAAGCTGGTAGCCTTTGGGCTAATTTTTCCTGTAGATACAACTTATTTAACATGCATATATTTTTTACAGTTTGCATTTAAATGCACTTTAGATGGAGAAGGTCTGGCTCCTGAAGCCATCTGAGTTCGCTACTGAACTCCATGGATTGGTTTCTTTAAAGCTGGCTGTTATGTTCTTTAAGTAGGTGAAAGATGAGTCGAGCCTTTGGGGATAGAAAAAAAAAAACAGTGGGTAAAGAGGCATTATTGCTTCTAGAGCAGCAGAGGGGCAGGCTCTAAAGTGAGAGATAAGAAATGGCCAAACACACACACTTTGCAATGACATCCAGAATCAGCCCTGTTCACTCTGACCCTAGCACTGGTGGATTAATGCTTATTTTCTGTGTGAGTAAATACTCCTTAGTTATCTCATCAGCAGGGCATACATTTAAATTTTCTTTTGCAATAACTGTGATTGCTTTGCTTTGAGTCATTCAAAATCCTCTGCCCAGTCTGCTGGGCACAAACCCATTTGTGAAAGGGTTGCCTAGGGGTTAGAGAAGAATCTGTCCTCATGAAAGAGCTCCCCCCCCCCGCCCCCCTTCTGGAAGAAGATGAAGAAATTCATCATTGGGACCTCCAGTTATATCACTCTACATGAATGTATACTCTTAGACTAGATGGTTAAAAAAAAAAATCCTTCATGTATGTTCGGTACTCTGAGATTTTTAGCTCCAGGAAGTAGTGTGTTGGTAAATGTAGGGGAAAATATATGCATAATATACCCACATAAGTTTATTATAAATTTTACTGGTATAAAGGATAGGTAGCACACAATTTATAAATAATAATAAAACAGTTAATATTCCTTACTGTAAATTTTGTATTGCCAATTGATTCTCACAACAGAATGCTTCTGTTGATTTTTTGCAGAGCTCGTGCATCTGACGCCAACCTATTGTTGCAATTGACAAACCAGTGTAGTTCCAACATGGCTATTGGTTGATATTTTTGTTTATCCTAATGAGACAAGTGAAACAATGAAAACATACATTGGAACTTCGTTTGTTGATGATATGGGTGACTTCTTTGCTGAATTACATAACAGCTTTTGAATACTGGAAGAATACTCCCTCACTGTAATGGCTATACAAGTGACACACTTTTAAGTTTAATCTGTGGGATTAAAATTTCTTCCATCAGTTTCTTATGTCTGGACAATCAATAAAAAGCTAAATTAAGTTGATTTTTGTGATGCACACATTCCCACTGTTGCCAATTCCCAGTTACCAACATAACATTATTGAATACAGACTTGGGAAGAGATATGCAATGGCATGCCATTATCGAATATTACCAACATGCATGTACACAACAGATGTAAATAACCTTTAAGAGCACAGCTAATGAATGGTAAAATGTAGTACAGGAATTAGGAAGTGATAAGTTTTTAGCATTGTTTTTAGTATAATTTATTTAGTTTTAAGTTCACATAATTTAATGTTTTAAGTTTATTTATTTATTTTGAGAGAGAGAGTGAGTGGAAGCAGGGCGGGGGGCGGGGGGGGGCAGAGACAGAGAGGGAGACAGGGAATCCTAAGCAGGCTCCCCACTGTCAGCACAGAGCCCAACAAGGGGCTGAACCCACAAACTGTGAGCTCATGACCTGAGCCAAAAATCAAGAGTAGGATGCTCAACTGACTAAGCCACTCAGGCACCCCTACATAACTTAATTTTTAATAATGGCTGTGTTTAACAACCAGCTGGCAAAATTCTGAAAATTTAACAATTGGCTCATAAGCTGGGAGGAGGTGGTTCCAGCGAACCACTGCCCTACACAGGAGACTTCACAGTTTTAGAAGACTTGGTTCCTGGATGTTAGTATGAGTTGGCTTTCATTAAAGTTACTTTAAGTAGCCCTACAGCCTCTTTGTTAATGACACAGATAACTTTAGCTTTAAAATTTGGCTCATATAACTTTTGCTTCCTCATGGCAAACAACAATTGGGGATTAACCTTCAGTGGGCTTATGAAACTCAAGAACTCTTGGAAGGGTGGCAACTGGGTTTGCTAAAGAGGAGCCTAAATTCACAGATGCTCTCAAACATGCCAAGAAAACGTGGAAAGGCTTTCCCCTTTTCATACTAACTGGAAGCCTAAAGTCTGATTGTCCTATATGTCAAGAATGAAATGAGAATCCATGGTCTGCATTCTTAAACTTGGCACCGATTTAAATCATTGTTTTCCCTTTAAATCTTCTGTTTTATTTCTGGTTATTATGCTATCCTTCATGCATCGTTGTAAGCCACTTTTACAAAATGAGGTGAGGTAGGAACATATAATTTCAGACAGTTCTTCTAGAAACATATTTTTAAATTATAAACAAAAAAACTAATTATGAAGAAAATCATAAAACACAAGCTTTTTGTAAAAGAATCAACTATGAAAAGTTAAGATTCTAGTGAACTTAAAACAACCATATACTTTTGTCAAAACTCATTGAATTGTACATTTACAGTGTGAAGTATATGAAAATTAAGTGTTATTGTATGGAAATTATATTTCAATAAAGCTAATAAAAAAGACTGAAGTCTTCTTTCTCCCCTCTCTGCCACATCTTACTTGTCTCCTTTTTCCCATATGGTAGTGACATGGGTTCATCAGATCTTTTTAATTAATTAAAAAAATTTAATGTTTATTTATTGTTGATAGAAAAAGAGCACGAGCGGGGAAGGGGGAGAGAGGGAGGGAGACACAGAATCAGAAGCAGGCTCCAAGCTATCAGCACACAGCCTGACGCGGGGCTCGAACTCACAAACTGTGAGATCATGACCTGAGCCAAACTTAGCTCCTTAACCAACTGAGCCACCCTGGCGTCCCCTTCAGTTGTTGTTGTTGTTGTTGTTTTTTTTAAACATACATACTTGAAACAAAATCTGCTTACTCTCCATTGAATTTGTCAGTAAAGGAGCCTGAACATCACAGGTCCAGAAGCTCCAACTCCATTTCCTTCAAAGGCTGGTAATGAAAATCTCTAGAGATGGGCGCCTGGGTAGCTCAGGCATCCAATTCTTGATTTCGGCTCAGGTCATGATCTCATGGTTAGTTGAGTTCAAGCCCCACATCAGGCTCTGCGCTGACAGTATGGAGCCTGCCTAGCATTCCCTCTCTCCGTCTCTCTGTGTGCCTGCCATACTCATGCAAATCCACACGTGCACTCTCTTTCTCTCTCTCTCAAAATAAGTAGATAAACATAACAAAAAGAAAATCTCTAGAGGCTCTGTACCCACGAAGGCAATTACATGTGGCCTTGTTACTCAGTTTCTATAATCATCTCATATTTATTACGTTTTTGCCCATGTGTACGAAGTGGTTCCAATACCTGAAAATAGTATGTTACACAAAAATCTAATAAACGTTGGTACTGTATATAGCTACTTAATTCCTGGCTCCTGAAAAACACTCTTGCTAGCACAGGCTACTTGATGTTCAGGAGTCACTGCTGTCCTTCCTCAGGCATAAGCACCTTAACTACCATGTGCTCAGAGATCACAATTTCTGTGAAATAGGGTGGACAAATCTCATTCATATTTTAGGACTGGGTTTCTCCACCTCAGCACTCTGGATATTCTTTGTTTATGGGGGCTTCCTGTGCACTGTAGGACGGTTAGTACCATTCCTGTCCTCTACGTACTATACTACACGCCCACAGCATCCACTCTCCCACCCACCATGCTGTGACAAAAATATCTCCAGATATTACTAAGTGTCCCCTGGGGGGCAAAGTTGCCTCTGGTTGAAAACCACTGTTTTTAGAATAAAGTCATCAAATTTATTTATATTTTAGGAAAAGAGCAGATGGTTATGGGAAAGAGGAGGAAAATTAACCAGAAAAAGAAAGAAATCAAATTTCCAAATAAGTATACTATTTACTCTTCAATTCTTCCTCTGAATTAACAAGAGCCCTGAAAAGAAAGAGATTAGTGTTTAAGAAAACAGCTGTTGTCCCCATATATCTTTTCCCAGAAACCAAAATACCCTGTAAATGACTACAACCAAACCATGGCTAATGGAGAAAACAGCCATCCTCATTTTTCCTACTCTTGTGTGGGGAGTTCCCTGGCTTTCTGTGTTTCAAGTTTTATGTTTTGAAATGGGGTGGGGGAGAAACCTTGTTTCCTTCTGGATATGGCCTTTGCTAGTGTCAGACAGTGAATGTTGATAAAATAATCTGAGCAGCTGGGGAAGTGGTGTCATTTTATAGACTACTGAGAATCATAAGTTTGAGAACTAGGCACGAATTTGGAAATTATCAAGCCCATTTCCCTCTTTTTTTAATGTTTATTTATTTTTGAGAAAGAGAGAGAGTGCATGCAGGGGAGGGGCAGAGATGGGGGGACAGAAGATGTGAAGCAGGCTGTGCACTGACAGCAGTGAGCCCTACGTGTGGCTTGAGCTCCTGAACTGGGAGATCGTGATGTGAGCCGGAATCAGACGCTCAACTGACTGAGCCACCCAGGTGCCCCTTACAGAAATTCAGAGAGATGAAAAACTGACTTACCTAAAAGCACACAAAATTAGTGAACTGCAAAGTGAGGACTAGATCTTAGCTCTCCTGCCTCAGTCCAGGCTTTTCTACTGGTCTTAGTTTGGTGGAGAGAATTTAAGTGGGACAAGAAGGAACAACATCAACTCCTCCCCTATCTCCTCCTCCACATCCACTTTAAGGGGGTCTCTTTTCTCTACAAGATCTAGATAAGAGTGTCTTGCACCTTATTCCTTGATTTGTGTAACATTATAGAGAACCAGTGGTTCTCAACCCTGGTTACACACTAAAATCATCCAGGGAGCTTTTTAAAAAGTACAGATTTCTGGACCCCAACCATAGAGATTTTTTATTTAGTTGGTCTGGAGGGAGACAAAACAACAGTATTTCTATTTAAACACTTCTCCCAGGTATCTCTACTGTGTAGACAGGATCGAGAACCAGTATTCTGTGCCCTCTCCATAATCTCTACCAATCTTGGGGGTAAATAAAGAGTGAGAGGGGAAAGGAGGCAGCTTATATTCTCATGTTATCTCTCGTCCTAGCTTCCAGTGAATTAGATCCATTCAGAGGTACAGTTATTTTATAGGTGCTACCCTTCTTTTAAACCATGGCAACATAAACAGGGACCTCAGGCTTCCTTTGATTGCCTCAAAAAATCTTATTCACATAGGGTAATAGATTTTTCTCAAGTCTGGCAGGTTGGAGTACTGCAGTAATAAGAACACTTAGAATAGAGAACTCTGGTGTTCTTCAAAGACTTGCCAACCTTGCCTTGTGCCTCAGGTCACTCCTCACTCCCTTTTTAATTCTCTCTCCCTGTCTCCACGTTCCTAGTGCTTCTAACAAAGGACATTTGTTTTTGCTTTCTCTCTTGCTGTATTGTCTGGCGACCCCAAGCCTTCAAGGATCCCACCTTTCACCCCAAAGGAGTTGTATGTTCCTAAATAAAGACAATTCCCTCCTTCAGGGCAATTCAGGATTTGCTTCCCTCACATCTGTTCTTTGCTATCTTCCTAACTACCCCACTTTTCATTTGCATATCCACACAGCCCAGTGTAGCCCACATAATAAGGGGAAATTATTTCTACCCTTGACTCTAGGCCAGGGACTCCTTTCTTGGTTCAGAACGCGTCGTGTCTCAGTAATATTTTCATGGTGCCTCGAGGCCAACAAAACCTAATCACAACCAAAATAAACACAATACTCCTGTCCAAAGAATACCCTAACACTCTTTGTTTATTAAGTAGTTAGGTCCAAGCAATCTAACAGTAGAATTGTGTGTGATGTCTGACAGGTACATCTGTGCTATTTTTGAAAATTTAAAATAGGCCATGGGGCCCCCCTGTGAGTTTGCTGCAGTGTCTCAGCAGGCCTCTGTGCAATCAGGGAATTGTAGCTCCAGTGTAATTCACCCCTTGGTTATAGTTAGTGGTTCAGGGATGGGCAGAAGCCCAATTCAGACTAATAAGAATGGACAAGATCCGAAGGAAGCGTCCTTACTTTTCTAAGAAGATTAATGTCTCTCTTCCTGAATACAGGTGAGCAAGCATGTAGTCAGAAAGCTGCTGGCAGTCACTGTGCTGCCCTGAATGGGAGCCAGCTTTATGGTGAAGTGCATCTGTGTAAGGTGAAGAAGAGAGACAAAAGAATCTGGTTCTTTGATGGCATCATTGAGCAGATCAATCAAACCTACTGTCAAGTCTGCATTACTTTAGACTACGGGGACCAATAAATCTCCGTTGTTTTGACAGCTTGAATTTTTCTCCTAATGCCTAATGAACACGAACAGCCTTCATCAATTAGGGCTAAATTTGGCTATAGTAGAAACTACCTGCTCTCCAAAGAGACTTTAAAGAGTTTATTTCTCTCTGATATGGGAGTTTTGAGGTTATAGTGTCATCAGGAGTCCAGGGTCCTTCTAGCTTTTTGCTCTGCCATACCTAGGATCTAGCCCTTGTCCTCGTGGTATAAAATAGCTGCTGGATGCTCCAACCATCACATCCCCTTTTCAAGCAGTAAAATTCAGGAAAGGGAAAAGGGTACAACTCTTCCCTTTCAGTCCAGATCCTGGATTTCACAGCCAGCACTTCTACTTTTATCTCATTGGTAATACTTAGTTTCATTCTTATAACTAGTACAAAGGAAGCTGAGAAATGACTATTCCAAGTGGCAATGTGCTCATTTAAAAGGAAGGATGGGATAAGAAGCTGGAAAAGGCCACTAGCTGAGAGTCATTGATTGATTCAGAAAGTAACATACATAGTTTTACCTTTCCATTATATATATTTTGATCCCTTGGGTGATTGACATACTACTTGAATTCGATTAAGTCAAAGTATCCAAGTCATCCCAGAAGGACAGACGATTATTGAAAAGCTTCCAGAGAGGCACAGTTACACCACTGGCCGTTTGTGCAGTGTTTTGCAGCAGTGCTTGGCGGATGGTAGATGCTTAATAGACATTTGTTAAATGTTGAATGAATGAATAATCTTTTAGCAATGCATTTCCACATTTCAGTAACTATTAAAATACTCCTAAAGTCTCCAGAGGCAATTTCCTATAAGACACACTTACTCAGAGCTCAACCTTTAGTGAAGAGCAATGAAGAGTTGCCCATCAACACTTGTGCCATATCCTGTGCAATCAACACTGGTTACTGAATCTCTGACTTTAATCAGCTTTGGTTGCTCTCCAGAAGCCCTTCTCAAATTCTCCCTAACAAGCTGAAGGATGGGACCAAACTTCTTACCCAAACAGAGATCTGGGTTTCCTTCCTCCTTCCACTATTCCTACTTGAAGAATTTAGTATCGTGTTTATTTTCAAGCCAGAGGATGGTAGGGCTCAGAAGAAATGTAGACTTTTCTATTCAAGTCTGATGGCCTTTATGCCTAATGAGAATTAGAACTTGCTTCCAATACATTGTTTTTAATAGGCAAGTGTTATCAACAGAGAGAAAGGCACCAGATGTAACACATGATATGTATCTTTTACTCTGTAAGCATCCCCCCCCCCCACTAAAAAGATACATCATTTTAGAGAAAAGTTAGTTGTTCATAAGCATTTGTATTTCAATCATCTAGTGGAATTCTGCATTGTTTTCTTTCCCACGAGACCTATTTCTCTGAAGTGCCAGTTATTTCTACTCAATGTGATATTATTCTGAATGATAGCAGGTGGCATTTTCTGTTCACTCTGTGGATTCCAGACAGAGCCAGTGTTTCTCACAGTGTGATCTGTGGATTACCTGCATCCAAACCATGCAGTGGTTCCTGGGCTCCATCCTCCTAGTCTTGCTGAATCAGAATTTCTCCTGGTGAACCTCAGGAATGTGATGTGCATTCAAATGTGCATTTTGGGTGATCCTTGGGCATACTAAAGTTTAAAACCCAGTAACTTAGACTTCTCAAATTAAATTAACATGATTTTCACACCGAAAAGGTATTATTACTGCTACTGATATTACAACTACATGTGAGCTATCTTGAGCTCTTATCACTTGCCAGAGTATGGATGGAAAAACAAATGAGTGACTAGAAAATGTGCACGAGATGTAATAGATTCAACACCTTTCATTTAGCTTCCAATTGCCATTTTTTGGTTTTTATTTTTTTTATTTTTATTTTTTTTTGGTTGAACTCTGTATGATGAGTCACCTCTGGATTTGTGGTCACAGCTTTGAACTTAATTCCACTTCAGAAAGAGATTAAAAGGGAATGGCTGTTGTAACATATTTCCAAAGCTTCCTTTTTTAACATCTGCAGACAGATAGTGTTTGAGTAATAGTGGGCCTCAACTGCAGCATCCAGTGATCATAAATGAAAAGTAAGTTTAGAAATATTCTTTTTCTTTTCCAGAGAGAGAGAGAGAGAGAGAGAGAGAGAGAGAGAGAGAGGGAGAGAGAGAGAAAGAGAAAGAGAGACAGAGAGAGAGAGTGTGTGCACACACATGCATGTTGGGGAGAAGCAGAGGGAGAAGGAGAGAGAAAATCCCAAGCAGGCTCCATGCCTAGCACAGAGCCCAATGTGGGGCTGGACCCCATGACCATGAGATCATTACCTGAACCGTAATCAAGAGCCAGATGCCCAACCAACTAAACCCTCCACGTGCCCCAGATCTAGAAATATTCTTACAGATTGCTGGACTAATATGACATTTTGAAAGATAAAAATAAGGAGAGATAGTGATTTTTAATAGCACTAGAAACACTAGTGGAATGGTTTTGCAGGAAGGTGGTGGCAAATTTAATTTGTTTCTCTTGCATGTCATTATTTCAAAGGATGGCCTAATTCTGGTATTATATGAGGTGGTATGGATGGTTTCTTTAGAGGCTGGAGAATAATTCATGGTTAACATGTCACTTCTAATTTAGGGTCTATATTTTACCATATGCTTTATTAACCTTCAGCCAAGCAATAGGATACTCATTAACACCTAAGGCATGTAATACATGTGATTTCCACAGAGAAACAGTAACCTAAAACTCAACCATCCTCCCTACTAGCTCAACTGATACATTTCCTAATCCCTTCAACATTAAGGGTACTGGTGTTGGCATGGCCCAGAGTATCACATAGGCCGTGCTGTGATGCATCATTTCAGCCTGTGACACAGAAATCATCCTGTTTTTTTTTTTTTTTCAAAGGAGGGGGCCAGTCTCTTGCCAACTCACTTCAGCCAAAAAAACAACAGGACACTGCTGGAGATGGAGGGCATGTAAATATTGAAGTGATTTTTTTGGTGTGCCTTGAGAGTGAGTAGATAAAGATAAAAAAATAAATAAATGGAAAAGAGTAAAGGACAGAGACTCCAAATTTGGATGAGCCACAGACTGCTGCCAATGGAAAGTGAAATGGGAGCCAACCCCGTTAGTGTCTTACGAGCTTAGACATCGGATGTCTACCCGAGCCACTGTCACTTGAATATGTCTGAGTATAGCTCAGTTCCCAAAATGTGAATCTAGGTCAGTGAAATCCAGCAACATACTTCTGCCCACTGACCTTCTATAGTTTGTTCCTGCGTGGAAGGGGAGGACTGAGTTCATGGTCCTCATGATAGGTCCTCCCAGATAGGGAGAACTGGAACTCTTTTCCCAAAATTCCACCAAAGTCACCCATCTGGTAGTCATTTCTGAAGTCATTTTGTTCATCATTGTCCCCTAGGACCTAGTACAATGCCTGGTACAGAGTAGGAGTTCTATAAATATCTGTCAAAGTGCTGATCGGCTCCTTTTTTCTCCCATGCTCCTCACATCCCTCAGTCACAGTGTTCTATTACTTTTCCAAATGGAACTCAGCTTCTGTACAGCCCTTTCTATTTTCATGGCTATTTCCCTCGTCCAGACCTCCTCTTCTTTATTTCTGGACTGTGTGATGGCACCGAACTAATTTTATTCCTCCTAATCTTTATCCCTGTTAAATCATCACAGGCATACTGCCAGATAGATTTTTCTGAAACACCACCTTCAGCTTTTACACCTCTGCGAAAAACTCTGAGTGCCTCCCCACAGCCTGCAGGTAAGAAATGCCTCACTCTTTGACTTCTGGACCAGCCCCAACTTATGTCTGGAAACTTAACTTTCTTTCCCTGCACCCAGCCCTTGGTCCAGCCATTGTCTATGGATCATAAAATAGACATTTCCCTAGTTCTCCTGTTCGTAATAACCACTCCTTCTCTATGGCAGGCTTGCTGTTCATTCTGGTCTACTCAGACTTTGACTCCTACCTCCTGTGATCACTCCCCCCTTAGTACTCCCATCCTCTCTATGAGGACCCTGTACTAATTACTCATTTATCTTATGTTACACTGTGACAGCATTTATATCTTCATGTCCTGCCCTATTTCTTCAATCAGGCTGGAGGGACCTTGAGGGCAGAGACTGTTTCTCACTCATCTCAGTGTCCCCTGTGTGTGGGGAACTATCTTTCATATAGTTGCTGCTCAATAAAGAGTTGCTGGAAGCTCATCCAGCAATAGGAAGCTCAAGCTTCAAGCTCAGCTGTGACTCTTTTCCTCTGCCCCGGTTTTATTTTTTCAATTGTCTTTAAAGAAGCCTTTCTGCAAAAGGGACAGTAACAAGGGCTTTTGGGAGCTTCGCCTTTTTTTCCTATTAGATTTTTATGTATAAATTACAAAATGATGTTTTTTAGATATCCAATTTGATAGTTGGATGCCATTGATGCCTCCTCAAAGAAAGATGGAATTAGGTTGGAGTCTGCTGTGGTTTTCTATCCTCAAACAGGCATGAAGATATTCAGCTAAGCACAAGTCTTCAATCACCCACAGCCATCGAAAGAACAATGTCACAGTGATCAAAGAGTCTACAGTCAACCCACTTTGGAACTATCCCTGTTCTGGTGCTACTTTTTGCCAGGTGTTTGCACATCCACATGTTCAAGACACAGTCCTTTACCCTGAAACTTCCAATGGAAAAGAATGAAGCTCTCATTCTCTAGTGAGGCTGATTCAACTTTGTTTAGAATGAGATTGAGTACAGGAGACAGGGGTCACCCATGGGGAGAGTTGGTGGCAGAGCCAGAATGACAACCCATGGATTACCCAAGATAACAAAGTTATCTGCTTAGTTCTCATAGCCATTTTGGACCTTTGGACAACTATGCTTCTTTACTAGAATCAACATATGATTATTTATTTATTATAATGCTTATTTTTTTTTTTTTTTGCGCGCGAGAGAGTATCAGTGGGGTGGGGCAGAGAGACAGGAGGACAGAGCATCCAAAGCAGGCTCCAGGCTGATAACAGAGAGCCCAATGTGGAGCTAGAATTCATGAACCCAGAGATCATGCCCTGAGCTGAGAGTTGGACGCTCAACCGACTGAGCCACCCAGGTGTCCCAACATACTATTATTTTCAAAGGTACGTTCTTTAATATCAGTAATGGTGTGTGAAGTTTAACCTTTTTGCCTCTTTGGCACAAAACTTCACACCTTGAGATCAGGTCCTGTTAGATGTGTGTGTGTGTGTGTGTGTGTGTGTGTGTTGGGGGAGGGGGCACAGAAACGTGAGTCAAATGCAAATATCCTGCCCTCAGAAAATGATAACAGCGATTTTTTTGGTCACTTGGAATATTTTAATAAGGAATTTTAGCATGCCAAATGGATTAAATATTGGCATTCAAGCTATTGCCCAGTTAGGTGTTATATTTTAAGTTATGCAATGTTGAACTCCAGGCAGCAAAAAGGTAAGGGGTTTCTAGCTTTTGATGGCTTTAATCATGACACTTTCTCTACTTTTATTGCTATGCAGAATGCATACTTTTGCACCTACAATGCATAGTGGCTGGATTCTTCAGGTGTGTGTTATTCAGGATTCTAAGCTAGGTGCTTTTGGAAGTTGCAGAAATCCATGAGGGCAGTGTGGCTCTCAACTTCATCTGTGCTCCTAGATCATCTGTGGAGCTTTTCAAAAATGCAGATGCTGGGGCTTGAACCCAGACCCAGAATGTTAGGGTTCTCTGGGATAGGTCCAGGGCAGTGTGTTTTCAGAAAGTTCCGCAGGTGGTTTTAAACCACACTTCTCATTAGAAAACACTCATTTAAAGTCACTTAGGCCTTTTCTTTTGTAAGCAAGAGTCTTGGATTCAAAGGCCCATGCAGAGGACATTTGTTCAGTCACACAACAGATGCTTGATTTCCCCCTATAACATCCCATAAAGTCTACTGAGTATTTTTTGATGTCCCATCGTATAATGGACAGAATAAATGGTCCTTTAAATGTAATTTCTTCCTCTGAAATTTTCCTGAAACCTCAAGAGAATAAAACCCTATTATCATTCCCTTTCTCCTACTTGGCTAATTTTGCCTTCTTCCTGCCTTGGAACTAGTGCTGAAATTCAGCATGGCTGTTTTGGTCTCACAGCTTCAGATTATTTATGGCCCTATCATGCCAAAGTATTTTCTTTTGGCCACCCCAGCCTTGTTGGCATACAGCTCTGGGAATATCGTCAGATAAGGCAACCGCTGCCAGGAAAAAAGCATAAACAGTTGTTACAAACTCAGAGGCGATTTGGTGTTCTGTTAATTTCTTAATTCAGGCATGGTAGATTTTTTTTTTAAGTCATTGTTTTGTGGGTCTCATGAATACAACTAGAACAGACAACCAAATAAGAAGACTAAATTAAACCTACAATGGGACTGTCAGCATATATTTCACAGAAGAGACCCAAAGTAGGAAATCTTGTGGCTACACACCATAATTCCCTGTGACAACAACAACTAGAAATGCGAAGTCTTTATTTTTCCATTTCAATCACCCTGTTGATACTAGTTAGGTCTCATTCTGTCTTTTGGTTTTTGCTATTTGTTGTTCCAGTTATCATCAAAGGAAATTCCAGGCAATAAAAAAACGTACAAAATCCAAACACATTAAGGGTTTTTCCATTTCTTTCTTTATGTGACCATCTATAAAATAACATGGACATTTTTGGACAAAAAATCAATGCTGACGCTGAGTCAAAACAAGAGGAAATACTGTCTGAGTGACCTCTGTTATATAGTTAGTCATTCAAAAGAAAAAACATGCTTCGTGCTATGGAATTTAAATTCTCTGCGAAGCAGCCCATGTCCTCATTCAAGAAATCTTACAAATGCAGTTAGTTATTTCAGGAAGTAGATAAGAAACCAAAAGACATTTCCATCAAGATACGTTATGAGCATCTTAATTTAAAATTACAAGTCTACTGGATTTCCACTTACTATATTTCAGCTCCATTTACATGACAAGGACCAAAAAAAGGAGTGGTGAACTCATAATTCTTTTCTTACCACATCCTTTTAGTACTTCTATCAAAAGCATTTAAAAATAATAATTTGTTGTGATACAAAAGAATGGAATTTTAAAAAAGGCCAATAAACAAAATTGTAGATGCCAAAAGGAGCAAATAACTGGTTTCCCTGAGGGGTTAGGAAGGTGACAGCACTCCTGGTGACTTGCTGCCTGGCCAGCAGATGGCACAGCCCCCCCAGCTTGTCAGTTCCGCGGGGCTTCCAGGTTTGAGCTTCTTCATCTCCCTAGTTTTGGGAAAATTTCAGCTAAATGTCATCCTCCCTCTTACTCTGCCTCCCTCCCTTTGTCTTTCCTTCCTTTCTCCACTTCCCCCCCACCCCCCCTTAATTGACTGGAGGACTGAATGCCACCAAGGAGATTGAGTTAAAAATCAATATAGTGAGTCCCTCCAGAGGGCAGGAATTACAGTATGTCCTCCTATGACAGAGACCATGTAATTAATCCAGGTTCCTGGAAAGCAAGTCGATTTTGGAATGGATCTAGAAAAAAAAAAAATGGATGAGATGTGGCACAAATCTACTTGTTGTCATGTCTTTGCCTCCCCAACTTTATTGAGGTATAACTGACAAAACTTGTATATATTTAAGGTGTATAAGGGCTGGGGGTAGGGAAAATGGGAAGATGTTGCTCAAGTGGTATGAAGTTTGTCTTTTTTTTCTTCATTAATAAAATAAAAAACAAGCTTGTCTGCAGGAAAGACAGGAATCATGTAGCAGGTAAAGTAAGGGTTTAAGGGTTAGACCCAGATTTTGGAAAATTACTTTATGTAACTTAATTTCAGCCCACTTCCAATAATACATTATATACATAATTCTGTAACTTTAAAAATTATAAATACAAAATGGCCCACTGGACCACAATTCCCTTACCTCTTAAAGTTTTGTCTTTTGTTTAACTTTAAATGAATGAAATAATAGAATACGTATTTTTTGGTGATTGAATTCTCTTGCAGTTAGAAGGGCAGGATGAAGGTATAATTGCCCAAAGGCATGAGCAGAATTATGGAAAGTATGGGGAAAAAACTGTAAAATGGACAGGTTGCTCTAAAGATGAATTTTGCTTAGATAATCGTATTTCAAGGGTAAAACTTGATGTTAAATGTCTTTAGGTATTTGTTCAAATCAACCTAACCTCCAGCACCTTGGCCATATCAACAGGAAAATGCAGTAATAATATATCCTTTTTTCCTTCCTTTCAGTAAATATACTCTGTGTTAAATGTGTATTAAATGTGCCCTGTATTAAATGTGTTCTGGCTTTTTAGCAGAGAGTTGCTCAAGTCTTCCTAGACTGATGATTTCATTTAAATATACAATGCACACACCGTTAAATCTACTACAACCTAGACAGATATGATGACTATCTCCATAAGATCCCACTTCATTAACCAAAATTGATTGCAACCCATTACAAAGTGTTTCAAATGCAATAAGTCTAACCAGAAACCCTTGGGCTCTCAGCTTTGCATGAATATGTAAGAAATAGTTTTCTGGCTCTGAAGGAGGCAAGTATTCCACAAGCAGTGACAGATGTGGGAAGTATTCAAGCTCTCAGTGTGTGGCACAGGAAGGCATGATTCACCTGTTTAAGTGCTATGCCCTTCAACGAGATGCCCAAATGGCCACAGGCTTCTCTACAGAGACATCAAGATTTGCAAGGGAAAAACAGACATCTGGGACCAAACTCACATCTTTCCTGATGGGTCAGATCCTGGACACTGCAGCAAAAAAAAATGGGAAGAGGTAGTGGGTAGTTGGAGAGAGGAAAGGAGAAAGAGGAAGCCTAGCCAGAATAATTTTATGGCAAAATAATTGGGAAAAGTTTTCCAATTGAAAAAGAACAGGTATAGAGTGAGGTGGGCAACTGGGGGGAAGAAAATTAAGGCCCAGGAAATCCGATTCCAAAACCCCGAGATTGTATTCAAAATGTTTTATTTCATCAGATCTCAGTATTTTCACCTGTCAAATGGAAAAAAATATGTGTTCACTATGTGCAAATGATCTATTTGTTTCTATCCATTTGTCTTTCTGCCTATCTATATCAGTATTGATATCTCCAAATTAGTAGTAGGACTTGCCACACTATCAATTTTATTGACTTTTCTAATACAGAAGCCAAAACTGTTCTCAAATAAATAAACAGTTCAGTTCACTAAATCTGAATTTCACCAACCCACCTAGTTCCGACCTGAGAACATGCCTGCATGGAGATCTCACTATTCTTACTTTGTCCATCTGCTTTCACTACAAATAAGAGAATCTTTTTGATGCTAGAAACATGGCAGGTAGGCATTAGCCAACTCTACAGGCCTATGGCTTAGGAAGCACATTTGCTGATGGAAAACATGATCTCCAAAGAGTGAATGCCTTTCTAGTGAGGATTATTTATAGCTTCTGACACAGAAGGTTTCAAGTATAGAGTGAGCATCATTATTAACACTAACTCAAATAGACTCTACAGGAAGGAGGACTGTAAAGTCCACATAGGAGGCCCTTAAAAGATGTGACCTTAGAGGACTTGACTTGACAATGGGAAGGGAAAGATGAAGGGAGAATAAAAAGGTGGTGAGTTACTAAGGCATACAATGGGACTTGGGGCTTGGCTTTCTTTTCCCAGGTTATCAGTGGTCCTCTTTTCGGATTGCAAGGTCTTTCCCCGTCATCTTTTTTTTTTTTTTTTTTCAAAAGGAATGCTGGTTCAACATCTCTAAAGCAATACAAACCCTTCTCTTCAGAAGCCCATGTTCAAAAGCCATGTTTCATGGAGAAAAGCTCATCTTCTTCCTCACTTTTAAGTCCCTACTTCTTCAGACTTCATCTGCTCCATCCAGTTGTATCTCCCGGAGCTCACAGGAAAACTCTTCATTGGTTAGACTAGTTTGTATGTGTCTGGCTCAGTCTTTACTTATACTGTGTCCCCACCTGGAACACTGTCTCACTGAATCCCGCCCTGCCAAATCCTTTAAGACCCACATCTAGGCCCATTTTTGTCTGTGAAGTTTTCTCCCAATATCTAGGCTTCAAGGAGCTCCATCCTGTCTTGTGAAAGCAGTCAGGACTACTTCATAGAATGTTTTGTTAGTTAACCATAATTGTATTATTTCTTAATTTGTTAGATGTTTGCTTCTCCAGACTATTTGAGTAAGTGACCTATCTGAATTAGGGACCAAGCTACTTGAGTTAGGGATCTAGTCTACCCAGAATGGCAGATGGGGCTACTTTTTGTAATTTGTCTACCCAGAAGAGGTTCCTTCTGCTAATTAACACAAGAGCACAGTATAAACCAGTTTCAGCCCTCTCCCTCCCTTATACTCAATTTCAGACATGTGCTGACCAACCCAGTTGCCATGGATAAACACCACAGTTAGACCCTGAGGAGAAAAGTAATCTTCCTAGATCCTTTGAGTGATACCATCCATCAAATACTTTCTTTCAAGGCACCACCTTCTTTATGTGTAAAGTTGACATAGCCACCCAGATGAAGCAGAACAAAAAAGGGAGCATAGAAAAAGCCACCAAATTCAAGGTCTGAGGCAGGTTGTTTAGCAACAATTGTTAAAGTCCTAGAAATACAATCAAAGATATGGTATGAGAAAAGGAAGATGGAAAGGCCAGCAGAGCTGGCTGAAGAAGCTGCAGAAAATGCAGGGGGAAAATTCAGTAAATGGCAGGCAATGATTTCTTCTGAGACAAACTGCGCCAAGTCTAGCACTCAGGTAGACAAGTAAAGACCTAAAAGGGCACAAAAATTAATTGTGCACCTTGGGGCACAGACTTCCTCTCTTTGCCTGAGAAGAACTTCTCTCTTTAGTCCTTCAGTAAATCATGAGGAGGGGGTGGTAATACCAGCCCACCATTTAGTGCTAGCCTCGGGGCCTGGGGTGAGTCATTTGATCTAGTTTTCATCTGCAAAATGGAGATACTATCGCCTCTCTCACTTATTTATTCATCCATTAACCTGATTTTTTTTTAAATTTTTTTTTCAACATTTATTTATTTTTGGGACAGAGAGAGACAGAGCATGAACGGGGGAGGGACAGAGAGAGAGGGAGACACAGAATCGGAAACAGGCTCCAGGCTCTGAGCCATCAGCCCAGAGCCTGACGCGGGGCTCGAACTCACGGACCGCGAGATCGTGACCTGGCTGAAGTCAGACGCTTAACCGACTGCGCCACCCAGGCGCCCCAAACCTGATTTTTATTAAGGGCCCACCATGGACCAAGCACGAAGGAGAACAATAGTGAGCAAAACAGACATAGTCTTTGCCCTGAAAGAGCGTCAAGATGATCTCACGGGGCTGTTAGTTACAGAGAAGGAATGGGTCTTTGGACTATAAAGCACTGTAGCAGTGGAAGGTTTTCTTCATTATCAATGACTTCCACTATTGACCTAGCTGTGTGATTTGGGCAAATCACAATTTTTCTGTGCTTTCCTATTCTCACCTGTGAAATGGGACAAATTCCTGTCCTAAAATTTAAGTGTTCTAAATGCAAACAAAGAAGTTATGGTTTTTATGTACTTCCCAATCATGCCTTTCTAAAAGATCATTATCAAATATTTCAGACATACAAAAGGGTAAGAATAATAGAACCCCTTGTGTACCAACTATCTTACTCAGGAAAAGTGCTACTGGCTGCATGCCTTCCTTTTTTCAGGAGGAATTAACTGTGATGAGTTTGGTATTTTTTTTATTTTAATTGTTTTTAATGTTTACTTATTTTTGAGAGAGGAAGAGAGACAAAGCATGAGAGGGGAAAGAGCAGAGAGAGAGAGGGAGACACAGAATCCAAAGCAGGCTCCAGGCTTTGCACTGACAGCAGAGAGCCTGACACAGGGCTCGAACTCACAGACGGTGAGATCATGACCTGAGTCGAAGTCGGATGCTTAAACGACTGAGCCACCCAGACACCCTGAGTTTGGTATTTCTTATTCTGTCTGAATCACGGCCTTCCTAGGAAACCTGGTGGATGAGTAAGAATGCTTCACCAGTGATGAGTTCTTCCAACACTTAGGTGTTGCTGGTTCTCAATGAATCTGAGGTCACGATAGTATATCTGAGAAAGTTCCAGTACCAGCCTATTCTCTTCCCCCCAATCCTGCTTGCTGCCCGCCCAGTAGACAGAATTAGAAAAAAAACATGTGGTAGACATTGCCTGTTGCATTAAGAAGCATAGTTTTGTTTCTACCTTTAGGGCCTTCTGTGCAGATTCACTGGATCCAATTGCGATTAGGTTAGGCCCAGCCATGCTGCAGAAACTCTTCAAATGCAAAGCATCAGCCACCGGGACTGTGGAGACTGCATAGTCCTATGCGTATAATAGAAACAAGCAGTTTGGCATTGCAGAATAATTCTAAAACCGATTTAAACCTGCCCCAAATATGCCTATTTCTAAAGAGGGTGCCAGGGGCCCTGAATATCTGGAAGAAGAACTGGGACCTGTAGGTTTTGGTATTGCCAATTAAATAAAGACTACTTTTAAGAAGAAAGTGCAGAGACTTCTCTCAGATGTATGACTGTGTCAACACCTAGCTTTGCTGCTTGATCTACGGAGTGGGCTACTCTGGAAGGATATGTCTGAAAATCCTGTGCAAACTAGAACCTCACACCCTCAAGATGGAAAGAGCTTCTTGGGGATTATATCCCTTCCTAAGCCGTCTGATGAGCCAATCTATTAATAATCAATAGAGTAAAGGGACCATGAGAGGATGTATGTGCAATATCTAGCACAGCTTCCAGCACATAATAGGTACCCGAGTACAAGTGATCCTTGATTCCAATCCAAAAAATCTACACTTCATGTTAGAGTTAGCTGGGTCCCCAGAATTTTTTTGAAGTCATTTATTGTGCCAGGAAATCTGCCAGGTGGTTGCATGATTATACACTGAGAGAAAACAGAAGACGTCCATGATAACTTTGTCTTTTGTGGCTATGGTGGGCCAATGCAGCTTATTTATTGAGAAATTTGAATTTGATAACTCTTAAAACTTCTAGCAAATGTACAAATATTAGGCATTATTTTGCAAAGCTGGTGACATATAGATACCATTATTCGTGACATACTGATTCAATGTGTCTATGAATATTTATTAAATAATTACTGTATGCTGGGCATAAATTATCCTTTACCTACCTTAAAAGTATCAGCCAAGATTTCAGCACCTCGTTGATTTGTCCTTTTGGAAAGGCCCACAAAAAATTCTCTGCCTATAATAAATGTCATGGAACATAGTGAGTATGTGGCACCAGTGACGGCACACTATTTCTTTATTTGTAAATAATGACTTTAAAGCACCACACAGTTCTTTCCTATCACAGAAGGCAGCTCTGCTTGTACTCTGACCCCTGCTCTCTTTACACTAAACTGATTTCAAACCACAGTAAAACCTTGGATTGCAAGAAGCTTGTTCTGCCAAGTGTTCTGTAAGATGAGCAAACATTTCTAATAAATTTTAATTTGATAAACTAGTGATGTCTTGCAATATGAGCAGTACAAGACGCCGAATGTCATGATCGCAACTGAGCCAATGGTTCTCGAAATTCCCTTTGATATACAAGTGCTTTGGATTATAAGCATGTTTCCAGAACGAATTATGCTTGCAAACCCATATTGTCCTTAGAAAAACCTTTTTCAAATTCACAGATGTGGAAAGTAGAACAGTGGCTGCCAGAAGTTGAGGGGAGGAGGAACTAGGAAGTCAGTGTTTAACGGCTATGAAGTTCCAGTCTGGGAAGGTGAAAAAGTGCTGGAGATGGATGGTGGTGATGGTTGCAACACAGTGTGGATGTACTTAATGTCTCTGAGCTGTCCACTTAAAAATAGCTAAATGGCACATTTTATATTATGTATATTTTACCACAACAAAAGAATAAAATTTTCACTTAGGAAATAATAGAATTAAACATATTAATGTGTAATAAAAAATTAAGTAATAGCAATGGCATGTGAGGAATGCTTCCTTCCCCTCCCCCCACCCCCAATTAATAATTCTAGGCATTTGTGATGAAGTCGAATTCCCTGTCTTATAATGATGATGTAAAGGCTGAAGAAACTATCTGGGTAAAGCAAGTTTAGGGCTGACTGGTCTTCAGGTCTGACTTCTAAGAGATGTCCTTAAAACTTTTATCTTTCGTTTCAAATCAAAATGCCTATCTACAAAGTACTACAGTTTAGGAGAATGGAACGTTCTACTTATTTGGCTTTTCTGAAATTCCATAAATATTCTTCTCAGAAGGCAAAACCCTAAATAAAAATGGTCTCCAACTTAGAGGCAAGCAAACAATTATAGTAGATTGCATTAGGCAATATATAATTGTAGGGGTTTTTAATCTCCCTGAATACTTTGAAAAAGAATTATACATAATATGTGAAAAAATATTCAAATTGAAATCAGTATATAGTTTGATCCAGAACATTAGGGTAAAGTATAAGAAGAGAAACCATGTAAAAAGAATTGCTTGATAGACTTTATAATGTTACAACTTTAATCCTCATGATGTCCTTATAAAATAGGTAAATGACATAGGTCAAATGATGTTATGACAAGTTAATGGCTTATTCTGTTGGAAGATGGGAAGATTCCTTGGTGGTATACTGACATGTATTTTTTGGTTTGTTTGTTTGTTTTTGTAATGGTATGTTTATGTTGTCCCTTGAGAAAACTCACTACATACAGATCAAAACTTAACTAAGGGAAAGGGTCTTTTATTTGACAAAAGTATTACTCACTTTACTAAAAAAGTCAGCTGAAATTTAAAAAGCAAATTTGTTTAATTCTTTTAAGACAAAAATAGATTTATAAATTAGATTTATACACAATTTTTAGGAAAAACATCTAACGGATTAAGCAAATTTAAACAAATTTATAATGGGGCTTGCATACTATTTCTATTTTAAAAGACTAAGGTAGCAAAGTACAAAGAAAAGCAAACTTGTCTCTTTAAAAAGTAAGTTGGACTTCTGTTTCTAGCAGTATGGTAGACTATATCCCCTAAATGGCCTTTCTGATGTAAGTAATAACTTCTAGAACTGCAAGATTAAAAAAAAAAATTTGTTGTTGTCGTTACGTTTCTTATGTCATCTTTTTTTCTGTATCAACTCACCCTCTCACCTTATTCTTTTACAGAAGAAGCCAGGTCATTTGTCCTATTGATGATCCTACAGCCTGGATTTGGCTGGTTGCTTCCTCGTGTATCATCTAACATGAAAATGTTCCTTTATCCTTTGTATTTTCAGTAAACTGATAGTTTCATGTAGATGCTTAATTAGATCCTTGTTCAAAAGATTTTTTTTGGATAGGACTACTTCTGAGGTGGGGCTGCACTATTGCAGCACATCATGAGGCACATGACTGACTGCCACGTTTTCAGTGATACTAGAATAATCTGTGTGTTCCAGTGGTATTTTGGAAAGGCCAACAAAAAATTCTCTGCTTGATAAATGTCACCCTGATTCCTACATTATAAAGTTCTCTGTCAAGCTCTCATATAAAGGTTTTAACATCGTGTGACCATCATTACACAGATCCATTAGTTTATTAGGAATCTACATTTACGGGCTAGAATTCTAAAAAGAAAAACTTTCTTACCCAAGTATTTGGTTTACTTGAAATAGAATGCATAAATGAAACACAGCTAAATGCCTGAATCTTTCCTTCCCTTATGAACTATCAGGGTAATGAGGTGGGTGTCCCTGCAACTTGCAATAATGATGGATACGTTTTTTAAAGAACACAAATGAGTCAAAGAATAAATCGTAATGGAAATCAGAAAACATTTAAAACTTAATGATAGCAAATATATATAAAAACAGGAAGGATTCCACTAAAGCAGTACTTGAAAGTTACTTGAAAGTTACAACAGCTTTAACTACTTGCATTAAAGATGAGAAAAGTTTCAAAATTAAAGAGACAAGGTTCTAGCTTGAAATATAAGAAAGAAAGAACAGAATAAAAACAAAGAAATTTGAAGGAAGGAATTAAAGATAGAAACAGGAAGAGAAAAAGAAATATACAAGAAAGAGGATTCAACAAAACCCCAAATTGGTTCTTTGAAAAGATTAATGAAATCAACAGATCTCAGACACAAAAGAAAAAAGAGAAGGCACAAATAAACATTATGAATGAAAAGGGGACATAGCTATAGTGCTATGAAGCTTAAAACAGATAGTAAGAAGATATGAATAAGTTTATACCCCACATTTTGAGAAGTTAGATAAAAACAAAGTATTAGAAAACAGAACTCTCGAAAACTGACTCAGAAAACCCTCAACAGTCATGCAATCATTTGAGGAACTAAATCAGTTTAAAATCTCCCGACAGAGAAAACTAGGGCCTGTTTCTAGGTAAGTTCTACCAAAGTTCAAGGAATGAACAATTCAAATAGTACTGAATCTAGGGAACAGAAACATAGGAAATATTCCCAATACATGTTGTGAGGTTAAGACAACTCTTTTACCAAAGCCAGACAAAGATAGCAAGCAAGAAAAATTACAGGTCACAGAAACAAAAGTCTTGAAAAAAAAATTAACAAACTAAATCCAACATTGTAGTAAAAAGAGAATATATCACAATGGAGTTTGACTTTACCCCAGGGATGCAAGACTAACCAATATCAGAAAATTAATTAGTGCAATTAATCACATCAGTAGATGCAAGAAAAAAAATCACACACATTTCACTGGAGTAAAAAGTTTATCACCTGAAACTCCATTTCTAGTTGTTTACTTGAGAGAAACTCTTATACACATTCCCAGGAGACACACACAAGAATGTACATAGCAGCACTGAAGACAACAGACAAAAACTGGAAAACACTCAAATATACATCAGCAGTAAAATGAATAAATTCATCGTGGTGTAGTTTTTCCATGGCATACCATATAGCAGTGAAGACACTAGCTACACACACCAAGTTGAATCAAAAACACACAAATCACAGAATAGTTCCTATAGTAGGACTCTAATCATACAAACCTGTAAGACAAGCAAAACAAAGAGGAAAAAAAAAAGAGAGGAGGAGTGGGGTTCCTATGGTCCTGGCAATTTCTTAAGCCAGGTGGCAGGCACCGGGTGCTCATTTTATCATTAGTCTTTAAGTTGTACATAAACATTTATAACTCTTCTTTAGTTGCTCCATATTCCATAAAAATAGAAAAATAAAAGTAGAGGTAGGTTCATGATTATTTAAGAGAAATAGGATTGAAATAATTTCTTCCAGTAGCTGCTCGATTGACTGACAAGATTCTCAGCAGAACTGGAGTGGGAAAGCTGCTTTCCTTCTGTCATTTCTTGATCAGTTGTGGGGTTTTTTTGGTTTGTTTTTTAGTTCCTTGTTTTTTTCTTTAATTTTTATTTGAAAGAGAGAGAGAGAGAGAGAGCGTGTGCAGGGAAGAGGGGCACAGAGACAGAGACAGAGACAGAGAGAGAGAGAGAGAGAGAGAGAAAGAGAGAGAGAGGGAGAGAGAGGGGGCAGGGGGAATGCCAAGCACGCTCCACACCAGCATGGAGACTGACACAGGGCTCCATCCTGGAACCCTGGGGTCATGACCTGAGCTGAAATCAAGTGTCACCCAGGCACCCTCCAATCAATTGTTAATGAAACTCTGAGTTACAGAAGGAAGAGGACCCAGAAAATGTGGAAAGTGCTACCTGACTCTGCTGAATCCAAAAATTGAAGGGCACCTGGGTGGCTCAGTCAGCTAAGTGTCCGACTCTTGGTTTCAGCTCAAGTCATGATCTCATGGTTTGTGAGGTCGGGCTCTGTGCTGGCAGCACAGGGCCTGCTTGGGATTCTCTCACTCTCTGTCCCTCTCTCTGCCCTTCTCTTGCTCATGCTCTCTCTCAAAATAAATAAAGAAACTTAAAAAAATGTTTAAAATGCCAAATTTCATGTTATATATATTTTACCACAATTTAAAAAAGGAAAAACTAATTGAGAGGTAGGAAATAGAAGGCAGGACCAGACATCAGGTGTAAATGAGGTGCCAAGCAGATAAAGATCTAATATCCCAACAGGATCTCAGTTTTGAATAAAATAACTTTCAAGATATTAACTTAAGGATTGAATGTTACCAAAAAAAGTGCTTACAGATAGTGATAGAGGCAAGCCTCGATGCTTAGGTGCTTAATTAGAAGTTGGGGCAAAAACGTTAAGGTTGAAATGCTGTGGAAAGACCTCTGACCAGAGGAAGAGGTTCTGGGCATAAACTGTGCCATTACACTGAGAAAATTTCAGGGAATCTGTTCAGTTCAGCTGGTGAGATAACTAGGTGGCTGTGAGCACAGCTTGTTTTAAAGCATACTTCAAATATTATCAGTACCTGCTTACACATTATTTATTATATGTCTGTGTTCTGGTAAAGAAGAGTTTTATTGTAAGAAGTGTGATTTACACATCTAGCTGCTCACAAAAGCCTATTTTCTAAGAGAAACAGGCTGTTCTGTGCTGCCAAAAAGAATGAAAGTGCCGTCAATGGGAGGCACAAAGAATATTCTCAGGGGAACTTACTAGGCAGATTCGAAAGAATGCCTGAGTCTGCTCAGACATGGCCAGGGCTGAGAATGTGGCGTAGGCCTCCTTGACCCCCTTTTCTGTATTCTTATGGCTCAATGGGTGTACATACAATGCCCCAGAGGCAGTGGTAGCACAGGTTGTGCAGTGCACAACTCCAGGGGGTACTATGCATAAGCTTGTGATAAGAAAGGTGCCCCCTGGAGCTCAGCAACACAGTGGCTCCACCTAAAGGTATGTGACACTGAGCAAAGAACTCCTCAAATGTCACAGGATAAATAGCTCTTCTCCAAGAAAATTCATTGTATCAAAATGTAATACAAAATATTATCTTTGCATTAAAATGAAGATGGCTATATTTGGCCTATATACAAGGGGTTCAATATAAAATTCATATCAGCTGGGGCGCCTGGGTGGCTCAGTCGGTTGAGCGTCCGACTTCAGCCAGGTCACGATCTCACGGTCCGTGAGTTTGAGCCCTGCGTCAGGCTCTGGGCTGATGGCTCAGAGCCTGGAGCCTGCTTCCGATTCTGTGTCTCCCTCTCTCTCTGCCCCTCCCCCATTCATGCTCTATCTCTCTCTGTCTCAAAAATAAATAAATGTTAAAAAAAATTTAAAAAAAAAGTCTTTAAAAAAAAATAAATAAAATTCGTATCAGCTAAAACCTTAGACTTCTGAGAAACTTCATGCTTTCAGTGGGGCACCTGGGCTACATTCCCAAGGAACCAGTCCTTGCTGGTAGGGATCCATCCGTGAAACAGGTATTTATTCTCTGACATTCAAGTGAAAGTAAACTCTCACTATAAGTTACAAATTGTCAGTTTAAGTAGAATCAATCTGGGGATCCAAATTTTAGCACATGACTTTTGCAAAACAATAATACGATCATAAAAGAGTTAGAAAGATTAAATGCTACAATTACTGTTTTTTTTAGCAGCCATATTATACCCACTATAAAAACTGATTCTAGTTAGATCAATAATAGTATTAGCTGTTTATACTTGGCTGAGTTCTGCTATTATTCATCTGGCACTGAAGCCAAATCAATTTACACTGAAAATTACTTAAATTCATCTTGCTGTCCAGGAAGAAAATTATGTGTAAATGACACATCTTGAATTAAGAATCTTTTAAATACAAACCAGATATTATATCACAATGCAAAACAATGCACCCTGTAGAAAGTAGTAGATGCAACCTATGAAGTGATAGGTACACCCTGATAACATTTTTGTAAAAAATATGCAAATATTACATGCATATAAAGGTCCTAAAAGGACATACACCCAAATGTTGGATGAAAGGTCATTTTTGGTTTTTTTTTTTCTCTTTTGTGCTTTCCTGTATGTTCCAGCTTCTCTGCATTTGGCATTTTTACTTTGGTAATTAAAAAAAACCCTATAGTTAAACAAGTGAATACAAGCCAGGTATCAGAAATAGTTTTGGATAGGAGAAAGTAAGGACTAGAATACCTGTGAATAAGACATCTCCACCATCTAAGGTTGCGTTTTCATCTTTCATCTCTACTAGATTGAGCTGAAGTTTTTCTAACGCTTCTTTCATCATGTCAACCTGTTGAAAATAAAGTGATTCAGATTAATATTCTACCATTTTCTGACAAGAAAACAAATCACCTAAAACTTATGAATGCTGAATCATGCTCCCGTGTGCACGCACTCACACACATAAACCCTTGCGAATATATGAATATAGGTAGTATAGTTTGGACCAGCCATGACCAAAGAGAAGAAATTATCTATTGTAAGAGAAATTATTGTAAGAGAAGAAATTATCTATTAGAAATTGTCCAATTTGTCTCTGTCTAGTCTATGCTCACGTCAGTATTATAGCCCCTTTTTCTTTTGGAGGCCGACTAGTTAGGACATATGAGTCAAAAAAGGTAGAAGGCAACACCCAATCCTCAAATTCTTGCCAGAAAGTACAAGATTTAATTTTAAATCTTAAGTCAGTCAGTTAGTCAGTTAGTAAGTCAGTCAGAATTGCATACACACAGAGTAATATATGGAAGAAATATTAATGACAATAACCAGTAACTTGAAATCTCAGCCCACAGGATAGTCATTATTTTCTATTCAAATATTTTCTAAAATGTCAGAACATCTAAGACTACTCTGTAAATCTGAACTGTTAGTTAAATTTAACCTATGTTCCTAGAGGTGATTAACACATACAATAATTGCAATCAAACCAAAGAATAGTTGAAAATGAATTTTAGGGGCTTTCTATGATTCCAGGGTATAGTTTAAAGCAGAGATATTCTAATTTTTTTTTTCAACGTTTATTTATTTTTGGGACAGAGAGAGACAGAGCATGAACGGGCGAGGGGCAGAGAGAGAGGGAGACACAGAAACGGAAACAGGCTCCAGGCTCTGAGCCATCAGCCCAGAGCCTGACGCGGGGCTCGAACTCACGGACCGCGAGATCGTGACCTGGCTGAAGTCGGACGCTTAACCGACTACGCCACCCAGGCGCCCCTAAAGCAGAGATATTCTGAGCTGAGTTAGGGAATACTTCTAGGTGAGGTTTATTTTAATGCAAGAAAAAAAAAATTAAGGCATAACAAATGCCCTTTGAAGTTCACAGTTTAATTCAAGTCTTTCCAGCTGCTCAACAATTTTTAGAAAATGTTTACTTCTTTGAGAGACAGAGACAGAGAGAGAGAGAGAGAGAGAGAGAGAGAGAGAGAGAGAGAGAGAATGAGTGGAGGAGGGGCAGAGAGAGAGGGAGATAGAGAATCCCAAACAGGCTCCCTGCTGTCAGCACAGAGCCGGACCTGGTGCTTGAACCCATGAACCGTGAGATAATGACTTGAGCTGAAATCAAGAGTCAGATGCTTAACCAGCTGAGTCACCCAGCCACCCCTCAACAAAACAATTCAAGTATTTCTGAAGGTCTGTATAACCTTTGACATGGTAAAGACATATGTCGAGACAACATGAATGGGGCTAATGGAAAAACAAGAGATCCCATGACACTGAGAGAAGCAGGTAGTCCTGCCAAAATTCAGCATGCCCAGGACACAGAGTGAATTGTCAATGAAGAATTTAGGAGACACAACTACAGCAGTGTAACTTCTAAAGTAATAAAAATATGGGGATATTCTGACAACAAGCCTGACATTCATGCAGTCAAGAAAAAAAGAGGATACAAATTAAAATAAATATATCATCTCATCCCTGTGCTGGAACTCATGTAAAAATTCCACAAACCAGAGTGACTCAGAACAATAAAAAATTATTTCCATGGACAAACGGTCTTAATGTTGTAATAAACACATCTAGTGTTCTCTTTTAACAGGAGAATAGGTTTTTCTATGTAACAGGAAGGAGAATCATTGCTGTAGCATAAAAAAAGAAGCCAAATAACAATTACCAGGGCTTGCTGGGCTACAGTGAACCCAGGAAAACACACAACTGTTTCCTTTTGGCATCTCCCTTTGGGTCTATGGAAAATTCTCTGAGCTTGAAGAGAGGTCAAGAGAATGAAGCAGCTATTGTTACATTTTGTCTCTCTTATGATGCTACTGCTTCTACTATAACTTAACATTTCAAAGATTACTAGGAATATAGCAATTACATGTATTTTTCTGAAAAATGTATATGTAATATCAACTCAGGAACTTTATTCAATTCTTAAGAGTTTAAAGAGAACAGAAGTAGGGAGGCTAATATATATCAGTTTCAGAAACACTGTATTTCTTTAAAAGTCCTGTGTCTTTCAAATTAAAGTTTTAGAGGATAAAATGCTTGTGGTTTCTTAAAAGTTAAAACAGCTGCACCAACATGAGAAAACTGGCTTTTGCGCAAGGCCAGTACTTTATTTTTTTCTCCTTAAATATTCAGTCACATCTATATAAACAAAGTCGTCAGGATACAAACATTGATGATATCATATTACTTTCAAAGTTAAGGGTATGGACAAGTTTAAAAATTTATTAAATATTAAGTAAATGGTTCTGAGAATCATAGAGCCATATGGCATCAAATCAGCAATGCTAACTCCAGCGAAGTTTCTGGAGAAGAAATGAGAGGCTGAACCCAGAGGCTGTCGACTGAGAACTGCAAACATCATGGTTCCACAAAGCAAACTTGGAGGCAAACAAGGCCCAGTATTGCCGTGACACAGGGACCCATAGCAAGCCAGTTATTCAGGCAGTTAGCACACTAAATATAGCTATAGAAGTGGGAAGTTTTGCAGGAAAAGATCCAAACCATGAGCCTTCAAAGAAACTGCCCATTCTGTGGTTACATAGCCATGGTTAATGTTGACTTAATCAACTTTCAGGAGGAAAAAAAAAAAAACCCAACTAAACAGCACACCCACCTTTTACTGAGATGCTAACCTTGCAGGGTGGAACTTAGTGTTACTCAGGGTGCAGAGAAACTGTCAGACAAACAGTATTAATTCTAAAGGTTGAGCTGAATAGGTCATTTTCACCCATGAAATTGGAAATAAAAGGGTAAATCAGAGAAACAACTTTAATTTAAAATCTAACTACATTATTTTCATACTCCAAAGATTTACAAGAACTTTCTTCCTCCCCTTCACACTCTGCGTGTACTTGGTTTCATTCTTTTACTTTGTACTCCCATTTCTTCTTGCCCCCCTTTGGCTCCTCCTACCCTTTGCTTCGCTATAGATTCCTTCTCTGACCACAGAGAGGTTCAGATCACCTCTACGGCTTCCAACCATCCAACCCACATGTCTTCCTCAGAGCTGGTACTAGTTTTGAGGTCACTATCTTCTCCTTCTTTTCTTAGTGCCCTCTCTGCCTCCCTTTCCTTCTCTCTCTCTTTTTTTGGAGTACTCATGTCATCATGGGGTGACACAAGTCACAGGCACTTCATAGTGTAGTGTTACCATCAAGGGCCTGCAATTCAAATCCCAGCTCAGCTACTTATTAGCCAGTGATAGCTTGTTTAATTTTTGAGCCTCAGTTTTCTCATCTTTAAAATGGGTGGTTGGTCAGAATAGTACCAATCCCCTAGGCTCCTCCTGATGATTAAATACATGTAACGCGCTGGGCACACTAGAATTGCTCAATGACTATTAGATGCGAATTTTATTATTTTGGTGAATATCAGCTTATGTGGACCAAGTGACACATACTTGTACTATGAAGCTGACGCACAAAAGGAAGCTGTTGCTTTTTCTTACATTTGGACAGATTTCTTATGTTTCACCCCATGACAGATTCCACCTGCTTTCCAGTGAATTAAAACGGCACGTGTTTTCTGCAAAGCCAACGTAAAGTTAGAGCACATACACTGAAGACACATTTAAATTTGAATCATTCCAGTTTAATTTCTTTCCAGCTCCTGGAAGCTGTCAGGCTATGTGGTAGCTTTCTTGTCTAATCTCTGCTTTAAAACCGCCCTGCTGGATGTACTAGATAAGGCGGTAAGTGGACCTGTCTGCTAAGCTGTCCCACAGGACTCAAAGGGGCATCAGCCAAGATGATACAGAATGATGACAGTTCCTGAAGACATGACCACTCTAAAGGACTCAATCGAAAGAACTCCCACTCCTTCTCAATGCCTGGTCCCTTTTCTTACCCTTTGTGTTCTACTCTCTTACCTTCTTTCATGGCCCTCATTTCTGTTCCCTCATGTGTCCTTCATGTTTACATCATCTTCCTGTCTTCTCATCTTACTCCTTTTGGGTTCTCATGGTGAATGGAAAGAACTGGGGATTTGAACTCAGGCTCTACCACTTATTAGGTATGCAACTTGGGACGAATTATACTTCCTGAGCCTCAGTTTTCTAATCTGCAAATTGGATAGCGCTTCCACTCTAACAGGAATTATGTAACAAATAAGCTAATATACACTGCCTGGCACACTGTGGTCAAAACCAGTAGCTGCTAATGTTATTGTTTTGCCCTAAATTAACTCAGTGCTTGGTTTGGATTCTGGCCACCTTTCAAAAAGAAATAAAAGATACAAATATACCATTTGATCCCAACTCTTCTTGCAAAATTTCCCCCAAATACAAAATACTAAAATAATTATAAAACCTTACACATTTTATTGGGAATTTATACTCCCAATAGCTTGTAAGAGCACTGTCATTAGTTCAGTATTCTTTACGTAGATGCCAATATTTTCACGTTGGCCCTGTCCAAAGTTGCTTTTGTTGCCTATTTTCAACAATGACCACTCTGATGTTTCATATCTTCCATTTGGATGTGGTGAATGTGCTCACAAGGCCTGATGAACAGTTTTGTGCTGCAGTCCCATTAAGAGTCTGCACCGACCTGTCTGCCAAGCTGCTTTCCTTTAGCTGCTCTGCTCAGTGGGGTGCCAGATGTTATGACCACGAATGAGGACACTGGCATTGGCTTGTCTGTGGCCAACATAACTCTGTTCCCCCCAGACCTGCCATGTGCTAGGAGCTGTGCTATCATCACTAGGTTTTCAGTGCCCATTTCAATGTTCCAAGTACTCATCGTATTATAAGAGCTTTAAAATTACACTGTCATCCTATTCACACTCTTATCTAGCTCTTAAGAGCTGAATAGCAGCAACATAGCTTTGTTGGTAGTCATAGATAATGCTGAGGAAGCCACTCAAGAAGCTGATGTGATGCCTCTATCATGTCAAGGCACAGCTGGCTTGAAACTTGTTGATACATCAAAGTTACACTGTGTTGTCCCTGGTCACACTCAAAAGGTCACATTCCATTTGTTTATGCCACTTTAATGTTCTTTGTCAATCAGCACATCTTTGATCCTGTGGCCACTTGGACTAGTGTACATTTGGCTGATTTTATAACAATACCTCAAGCCTCTGTCATACTTTTATATATCTTTTCTCAGTTAGTCAACATTTCAGTTCAGCAAACTTTTAGTAGATGCCAACTTTTTTTTTTTTTTAACCCGGCTACAAATATTTAAACACCAAACCATAGTCCCTGTTCCTGGGAAGTTAACAAGCCAGCAGAGCAGATATACCTTATGAATATATAGTGATAATAAAATGAAATATTTGTTGTGATGCTCACATTAACTTGAAAAGGAAGTAAGGGCAGGCATCAGTATACCCATTTTACATATGAATAAACTAAGGCTAAAGGAAGTTGACTGACTTGCTGAGTCAAGCTTTCTGAGCCCATGCTCCTGTTTTGTGTTCCTATTCACTGCACTGTGTGATTATGATTTTCCCGAAGCCTCCACACAAAGCACAGCCCACATCAGAAATGAAGCTCATGCCTTCTGTTTTCCAACTTTGTACACTCAAGTCCACTTGGTATTACAAGATCCTATTTAAGAGGATCCAGATTCCATGACCTCTTCATTTCAGAGATGGGTGACATTTCTGTATACTGGGGTCTTAGAATGCTAAGGTGCAGTACAATTAAAACACTAAGTAATATGAACAGAATGTATAAACCACATCAGGAATGTTCACCAATGACAGCCTGCATATTAATTACCACCCTTCAACTTTGGGATGCCTGAGGTTTGTTCAGTGGTTTATTCCTTAACTTTCCCACGTGTGCTAATTAAATTACTAAAACTAACCAGAACTACCAAAAAAAAAAAAAAAAAAAAAAAAAAGATCAGAGAGAGGCATAACATACTAAATGACTGAGTCTGAAAAATTCCTAAATAAAAACATATTGGAATCCTCTACTATAATTTTAGGACAAAACTCTTAGGAGGAATTTACTTAGCAATGATAAAAGCAAACATTTGTATAGTCTTCCTGTATCAGACACTATCTTAAGAATTCATCTTTAATAATCTAACCCTCATAACCCAATAAAAGTCGTACAAGAATTATCTGTTTTAGAGACAAGGAAGCAGAAGCACGGTAGGTGACTTGACCAAGGTCTTACAGCAGCAGAGCTGAGATATGAACTTAGAGAACTTTACTCTGCAGTTTGTGTTCTTCTCTCCTATACAACTTGTCACTAATAAGATAATTTGTATATCTACTATGCAGTCAGACAAAAATAAATATTAGAAGACATTGTAAGCATTTATAATACTCTTAAAAACAGATTATGGGGGCGCCTGGGTGGCTCAGTTGGTTAAGTGTCTGACTTCGACTCAGGTCACGATCTCGCAGTTTGTGAGTTCGAGCCCCGCATCAGGCTCTGTGCTGACAGCTCAGAGCCTGGAGCCTGCTTTGGATTTTGTGTCTCCTCCTCTCTCTGCCCCTCCCATGCTCATGTTCTGTCTCTCTGTCTCTCAATAATAAATAAACGTTAAAAATTTCAAAAAAAAAAAAAGAAAAGAAAAGATTAAAAAAAACAAAACAAAACAGATTATGTTCAGGGTGTCTGGGTGGCTCAGTCCGTTAAGCGTCCAACTCTTGGTTTCAGCTCAGGTCATGATCTCACGGTTCACAGGTTTGAGCCCCGCATTGTGGAGCCTGTTTGGGATTCTCTGTCTCTCTGTCTCTCTTTCTCTGCCTCTCTCCTGCTCTCTTTCTCTCTCAAAATAAATAACTAAACATTAAAAAAAAACCAGATTATGTTCACTCTATTTGTATGAAGAAAAATGTGAACTCAGACATGCTGGAGGAACGGGGGTAGGAGGGACAGGCTACAAATTGCAGCAATGTGAACTTAGGTTTGGTTTAAAGATCCTATCCTAAATTTTGTTTTCCTAAGCATATATATAAACTAATGAATTTTGAGAACCACTACTTCATCTTTCCAATTCCTAGATCAGATTGTGAGAAGGAGTTATTTGTAGAGAAATCTTCAGACAGTCAACAAAAGCATTTTAATTACAATGAGATTACAAAAGCACAGAGACATGAAGATACACTCCAAACCAAGTCACCACACACATTTCAAACCAATTCAATCAACTGGGAAAGATTCTGAGAATTTACCACATTGGGAACTATGGAGGAAGAATTCTACAATACCCAAGACTGCCACTGCCTGATGTATATACCATGTGCAAATCTCTCCCTTTGGGTGTTAAAAGAACCTATAAATGTGAGGAGATATCACTCCTATGATTAGGCACATTTTTATAGCACAGGTAAAGTTATTTTGCAGATGCAACTGAGTCTCTAATCCATTGATTTGAGTTCGTTAAAAGGGAGATTATCTTGGGTGAGCCTGACCTAATATGATGAGCCCTTAAACGGGGGTTTAGAGGTCAGAGATGGAAGAAGTCAGAGAGATGTCCTACTAGTCTGGAAAAAAAAAGCAAACAGCCATGTTGGGAACTGCCTTTAGAGATATGCCCGCAGAGCTGCCTTTAGGAGTTAAGAGAAACCCATAGTCAACAGCCAGCAAAAAAACAGGGACCTTGATCCTACAACCACAGGAAATGAATTCTGACTACAACCTGAATGAGCTTGGAAGAAGACCTAAGCTCCAGGTGAGAACAGAGCCCAGCCAACAACCACAACCAGGTATGCCACACCCAGACTTCCAATCTGCAAAATCTGAGAGATAATATTATAGTGGGTATTCTTTTATTTTTATTTTTTTAAAATGTTTGTTTATTTCGAGAGAGTGAGAGTGGGGGAGGGGCAGAGAGAGAGAGAGGGAGACAGAGAATCTCAAGCAGGCCCCATGCCATCAGCACAGAGCCCGATGTGGGGCTCGAACTCACAAACCATGAGATTATGACCTGAGCCGAAATCTAGAGTCAGATGATTAACCAACTGAGCCACCCAGGCACCCCAGTGGGTGTTCTTTTAAGTGTTATATTTATGGTAAGCTGTCACACAGCAATGGAAAACTAATACAGAAAGTTCCTAATTTAAACATTTTACTTTAAAAATTTATCTATAAAGGCCTTTGGTCAGAAGCAAAATGTTGAACTTATCTCTAAGTTGTTTATTCAGAATAAGATGCAAAAGTTCTTAAGATGTTCCTAAGAAATTCCTGAGAAAAAGAAAATGTTTTAACGGAGTTGAAAGTTTTAGATCCACCAACTTCCTTAATCCAATATTTACTAAAATGTTGTACAGTTAGATTTTAAAATATAGAAAGCAAGTTGCAATACTGTTTTTTTTAAAGTTACAAATCTAATACATGCTCATAGAAATGAAAATGACAGAAGTATATACCTAAGTAGTAATGCAGAACACAAATGTGCCTTGAGCCATCCCAATCTTATTCTCAGTTTCATTCATTCAGTAAATATTGAGTATCTGCTCTGAGCTAGATACCACAATAGACAGTAATGAGCGGTCATCAAAAAATAGACATGACTCCTGCTATATAGTGCCCTTAGGGTAACAGATATTAAAGATTCACCCAAATCAACATATAGTTTACACATTATGATAAGGGTTATGGAGGAAAACAACAGTGTGCTTTGAGAAATAAGAAGGGTACATGATTCAGGGGTCAAGAAAGGTCACTTTGAGGAAGTAACGTTTAAACTAAGAAATAAAAATGTTTATAATGGTTATCTTTCCTGCTGGTGGGTCATCTGGAATTCTTCCTTAGAAACCAAACAGGTTTCTGGATAATTCTCAGATCACAAACAGCTCACTTTAACTTATGAAAAATTAATTAAGGCCTTACTATACTAAGAATATGGTCAACAGAGCTGGAAATTATTTACTGCATTAAAATCTTCAGAAGCTATCAGGAAGAGTCAAGTAAATGTCATTAATCCTTTGATTATTCTGGGAACTCATGATATTCGTGGTCAACATGTGTGAAAGTTTTATAACTACCTAGTTCATTTTCCTTTTTTTGAGCTTTGATAATTATAACTGTTACACGAATAAGATCTCTTGAAACATTTCCCAAAGACAATTAATATCCATTGCATTTTTACCATTGATTTCTTGGAATTCTAAACTTATTGGTTTATCTTGTGATATGGACTTCTAAACTTATTGACTTATCTCAAGTGACAAGATCTAAAAATTAACCACAATATTTAGCATCTTGGTTCCCATACTTGTAAGATGAGGGGGTACAGGGTCAGCTTAAAAATGAAGTCATTTCCAGCTCTACATTTCAAAGAGTTGGAGTCTCAAAACAGTTTCTGGCATTCATAAATGTGACTTTAACTGTAATTTTATTTCCCTCCAAGATAGTTTACTGAAAACATTCCAGATGGTTATTCATGAATAATGTATTCTAGATTTTAACCAAATTCAATCAGAAGCAAGAAGCTGAGTATATGGATGGGGAGGAGGGCGGTGGGAAGACATGGGAAACCCAAAAGTAGATGAAAAAATCTGAGAAGGATGCAAACCCTCAGAGGCCAACAGAAGGATTCTGCTGCAGTGGGAAAAGCTGTATCTAAAAAACAAGGTGTGTGAGTATCAACACTAACTTATGATACTTCATGTTTTTTTGTTTTTTTGTTTCTTAGTAACCCAAGGTGCTAATTACCTGCCAACAACGATAATAATTACACATGTAGAGCGTCAATAATGCCTTTCTTATGAGAAAACACATATCAGGGCCTGCTTAGCTGCTAACCTCTGCACACTTTCTTATACTAACCATTTGGAGGATAGGAAACTTCAACTTTGGGTTCATCCCTACCAGGATCAACTGTCATCTAAAAAAGGAGGATCTAACAAGCTCCAGGCCAATCCTCTGAGGCTCAGCATTAAGTCATTCTTTATACCTTGTTCCACATTAGATTATAAACCCAGGTGTGACTTTGGTTCTTTTCCCTGGAGTCCTGTGGCAGTAACTTATCCCAATCTCTTCCTATGAGTAGGGACCTCGTCTGTGCTCTCTCTAAAGATCTGAGCCTTAAACTACAACCCTGCATTGTAGATGGCCTTTCCAGGTGTACCTACTACACATAGGTGGTACTGGTCACCTCTCTCTATCTCCTCAACATAGAATCAGTAACCCCAAGGGCTGAGGAATCTACCTCTTAATCACTCATAACTCTGGCCGTCTTTTACAATATTAATGCCACAGACTTATCATCATTAGTAATAAATAAAATTTATTAAGCTCTTTCTAAGTGCTAAGCATTGTACTAACTGATTTTACATGGATTATCTCATATTAATAATAACATATCCCTCCTAGTCTGAATCAGTCAAGGTAGTTTCATCCCTCTTGCCAGGGACTGGTACACATGACCTAATTTGGGCCACTGAGAGGAAGTCTGTTGACAGTTCCTGGAGGTACAGAAAGAAACATAATCTCACTTCTTCCTTTGGATACTGTCTGTCTGGATATGGTACATGGGACTGGTGCTAGTCTGAGAGCCCAACCATCATCAAGGATGACAGGACAGAAAGATGGAAAGAACCTGGGTCCTTGATGACATTATTGAGCTGATGAATCAACCAACTCTGGAGCACAGAAATTCTTGGCATATGAGATTCTTCATTTCCTTAATCAATTTGAATTGAGTTTCTGTTAGTTGCAGCTAAAAACAATTCATTTACTTATATAACAAACCTGACAAGCAATATCCAAAGAGTTCATAACAATAGTCTACATTACTAAAATTCATTAAGTTCTGATGTAGAAACAACTGTTAAATGGAGGGTTTTTCTTTCTCTAGAAATACACCTGACTTGCCATTCAATAAATTACACAATTATGTAAGGTGTTATCTTAACTGATAATAACTGCTATTGTGGCTGACAAGAATTTTGACTAAATGCCATTAGTGACACTAAGACCATCCTGTTTATAGAAGAAAGCAGATTGTAAATAATAACTTTTAAAGCCAAAAAGAAGTATTATACTGCCTCAATTCTTTAGATTAAGCATAATTGTTATAGCTCCATATGTCAGAGTGGGAAATTGATGTTCTGACACTCTCATCTCTGAACCAGTGCTCAGATCTGGAGGACATGTGAATGCAAAGGTTTGGCAGAAATGCAGAAGGAAAACTGATGGGGCCAGAGTACGCAGGAAAGATTAAAAACAGCTCTGAAGGGGCACCTAGGTGGCTCAGTTAGTTAAGCATCTGACTTGTGACCTCAGGATCATGAGTTCAAGCCCTGTGTTGGGCTCCACACTGGGCATGAAGCCTACTTAAAACAAAACAAAACAAAACAAAACAAAACAAAACAAAACAAAACAAAACAAAACAAAACAAAACAATGGGGATCCTGGGTAGCTCAGTCGATTGAGCGTCTGACTTCAATCCAGGTCATGGTCTCGTGGCTCACAAGTTTGAACCCCGCATTGGGCTCTGTGCTGACAGCTCAGAGCCTGGAGCCTGCTTCAGATTCTGTGTCTCCCTCTCTCTCTGCCCCTCCGCATGCTCTCTCTCTCTCAAAAATAAAAATAAAAACATTTATAAAAGAAGGAGGGGGGTACAAAATCTTAAAACAAAACATCTCTGAAGAAAACTGGGAACGAGTGCTCTCATTATCTGGAAAGTTATAGCTATTCAAAGGCCCCTCCCAGAAACTGGAAACCTGCACATACAAGAATGAAACTGGATTACTTTTAACACCATACACAAAAATAAAATCAAATGTATTAAAGGCCTAAACATGAGACCTGAAACCATATAAATCCTAGAAGAGAACACAGACAGTAATAACTTTGACATAAGCCATAGCAATATTTTTCTAGATAAGTCTTCTAAGTCAAGGGAAACAAAAGCAAAAACACACTATTGGGACTACACTAAAATAAAAAGCTTTTTCACATCAAAGGAAACCACAAACAAAACAAAAAGACAACCTACTGAATGGGAGAAGATATTTTCAAATGATATATCTGATAAGGGGTCAATATCCAAAATATATACAGAGTTTATACAACTCAACATCAAGGAACCAAATAATTCTATTAAAAAATGGGTACCATTGCAGCCACTCTGGAAAACAATATGGAGGTTCTTCAGAAAGTTAAAAATAGAGGTACCCTATGATCCAGCAATGGCACTACTAGGTGTTTACCCAAAGAATACAAAAATACTAACTCAAAGGGATACAGGGCTACACATAGCAATAGCCAAACTATGGAGAGAGCTCAAGTATCCATCGATTGATGAATGGATAAAGAAGATGTGGTATATATACAATGGAATATTAGCCATAAAAAATGAAATCTTGCCATTTGCAGCAACGTGGATGAAGCTAGAGAATATTATGCTAAACAAAGTCAGTCAGAGAAAGACAAAAATCATATGATTTCAATTGTATGTGGAATTTAAGAAACAAAAAAAATGAACAAAGGCAAAAAGAGAGCGAGAGAGAGAGAGAGAAGCAAACCAAGAAACAGACTCTTAACTATAGAGAACAAACTGATGGTTACCAGAGGGGAGTTGGTTTAAATAGGTGAAGGGGATTTAGGAGTGCACTTGTGAGGAGCATCAGAGGATGTATGGAAGTGTTGAGTCACTATATAGTACATTTGAAACTAACATTACACTGTATGTTAACTAACTGGAATTTAAATAAAAACTTAAATTAAAAAAAAAATTAAAAATGAGCAGAGGACCTGAATAGGTATTTTTCTAAAGAAGACATACAGATGGCCAACAGACACATGAAAAAATGCTCAACATCACTGATCATCAGAGATAGGCAAGTCAAAACCACAATGAGATATCACCTCACACCTGTTAGAATGGCTAAAATCAAGAAGACAAGAAACAAGTGTCGGTGAGGATGTGGAGGAAAAAGGAACCCTGTGCACTATTGGTGGGAATGTAAAAGGGTAAAGCCACTGTGGAAAACAGTATAGAGGTTCCTCAAAAAATTAAAAATAGAAATACCATATGATCCAATAATTCCACTAATGGATATTTACTCAGGGAAAATCACAGCACTAACTCAAAAAGATATATGCACATCTACATTTATTGCAGCATTATTTACAATAGCCTAGACATAGAAGCCACCTAAGTATCCATCAATAGATGAATGGATAAGGAAAATGTGGTATGCACGTGTGCGTGCACACACAAAATCAAACATGCCATAAAAAAGGATGAGACTGCACCATTTGAAACAGCATGGATGGACCTAGAGAGAATTATGCTAAGTGAAATAGGTCAGACTGAAAATGACGAATACTGTATGATTCCACTCACTCATAAACGAAACCTAAAAAATTGAATAAACAAAAAGCAGAATCAGAACTATAAATACAGAGAAAAAAATCGACGGTTGCCAGAGGTAAGGGAGGTGGCAGGATGGGGCAAAATGGATGAAAGGAAGATGGAGATACAGACCTTGAGTTATAGAATGAGTACGTCATGGGAATGAAAGGAAGAGTCAATGACACTAACAGGGACATAATGGGACAGATGGTAACTATACTTGTGGTGGACATAGCATAATGTATAAACTTGTCAAATGACTGAGTTGTACACCGGAAACTAATATAACATGTGTGTCAACTATGCTAAAAGAAAAAAAAAAAACCCAAAACTCAACACACACACACACACACACACACACACACACACACACAAAACAGAGGCCCCTTGATAAAGATGCCAACATGAGAGTTTCCCAGAAGAAGCCTGGAAGCAACATTTAACTTTTAAAATGAAAAACAAGGCAGAAGCTCCGCTGGTCTTGTCACTCTCCTGACATATAATGCACTAATTCAAGTGGCCCATTTCCTTGTTGACGATAATGTACTGAATGTCTAAGAGCCACTGACATTCTATCTGCAGAGAACAAACAGAAATATGATTTACCACCAAATACCAAATAAAAATAAGTGTCAGCTGCCAAAAGGTTTGCAAAATCTAGTATGTTAAAAACTAGGGAACTGACAAGGTTCTAAAATTTTAAAGGAATTTTCCCAAAAGTCAAGAACCATAAAAATTTGCTGTGCACACCATTCAAAATAAGCACCAGACATAGAGCTTGAAGGGCCCATAATTTCTTGTAAATTCAGAGAAGCTGCAAGCTGCCATTATAAAGGCAAACAGGGGTAAACCGTGACAAATATTTTGTATGTCCAGAACACAATACCTTGTAGGTATTAAGCTGCCTTAGAAGCCTTCCAAGAGACCCTTGGGCCCACGCCAACTGCAGGCCCTGGCTGGGTTACATATGCCTTCTGTGTGCTGCCATGTTTCCCAGGGCACTCTACTAACAAAAGATCTGGCCACAATAGACTCTCCATATGTTTAGTGAATGAGTAGCTGAAAAACTCTGCAAGTTACACATAATTTCTAGAAATGTTATAATAAACTTATGCTTCCTTTAAAAATATCCACTTTGTCTAGCTCAGGCATAATAGCAAGGTGAGGTGACCTCTTCTAGACAGCTCTTACAACATTTCAAGGGTAAGCAGATTCATCTTATTTCTAAAGACCCCCAAGTGAGAAAACCATCCTTGGTCTATTTGTCACAATAATCACTAACTGAACTGCCACTCTTCTCTTTACCTTCTCTAATAATTTCATTCATTTTTCTGGTCATTCAATAATATTGATTCAACATTTTTAACACATCTGGCACTATTCTAGGTCCTAGAAACACATCAGTGAAGAGAGAAGATGTTTGTGTATATTCTGGTGGGGATATGAAGAGATAGATCATAAATAATAAATAGGAAAAAATATTAAGTAGTAGTAGGTACTAGGCAGAGAATTCAGGGAATGTGATATACAGGCACACCCCTTTTTGTGGTAGTTTATTTTGCTTCACTTCTATTCCATTTTTTTATAAATTGAAGGCTTGTGGCAACCCTGCATCAAGCAAGTCTATCAGTGCTGTTTTACCAAGAACATTTGTTCATTTTGTGTCTCTGTGTCACATTTTTGTAATTCCTATAATACTTCAAAATTTTTCATAATTATTATATTTGTTACTGTAATCTATGATTAGTGATCTTTGATGTCACTACTGTAATTGTTTTGGGAAGCCATGAAACGCACCATATATGATGGTGAACTTAATAAATGTTCTGTGTGTTCTGACTGTTCCACTGACCAGCTGTTTCCCCATTTCTCTTCTTCTCCTCAGGCCTCCCTATTTCCTGAGATACAACAATACTGAAATCAGACCAATCAATAACTCTACAAGGGTCTCTAAGTGTTCAAGTGAAAGGCAGAATCACACATCTCACTTTAAATCGAAAGGTAGAAATGATTAAGCTTAGTGAGGAAGGCATGTCTAAAGCCAAGAGAGGCAGAAAGCTAGGCCTGTTGTACCACCCAGTTAGCCAAGTTGTGAATGCAAAGAAAAAGTTCTTGAAGGAAATTAAAAGTGTTACTCCAGTGAACACAAATGAAAGGAAAGCAAAACAGCCTTATTGTTGATATGGAGAGTTTCAGTGGTTTGGATGGAAGATCAAACCAGCCACAACATTCCCTTAAGCCAAAGCCTAATCCAGAGCAAGGCCCCAACTCTCTTCAATTCCCCGAAGGCTAGGAGAGGTGAGAAAGCTGGAGGAGGAAAGTCTGAAGCCAGCAGAGGTGGGTTCATGAGGTTTATGGAAAGAAGGCTTCCCCATAACATAAAAGTGCAAGATGAAGCAGCAAGTGCTGATGTAGAAGCTGCAGTAAGTTATCCAGAAGATCCAGCTAAGATAATTAATGAAGGTGGCTACACCAAACAACAGATTTTCAGTGCAGATGAAATAGCTTACTAGAAAAAGATGTCAGCTAGGACTTTCTTAGCTAGAGAAGTCAATGCCTGGCTTCAAAGCTTCAAAGCAGAGGCTGTCTTATTAGGGGCCAATGCAGCTGATGACTTGAAGTTGAAGCCAGTTACATGTACCATTCTGAAGATTTTAGGGCTCGTAAGAATTATGCTAAATATATTCTGCCCATGCTCTATAAATGGAACAATAAAGCCTGGATGATGGCACATCTGTTTAAGACATGACTTACTGAATATTTTAAACCCACTACTATGATCTACTGCTCAGAAAAAAAGACTCTTTTAAAAAAATTATTGCTTATTAACAATGCACCTGTTCACCCAGGAGCTCTGATGGAGATGGACAATGAGATTAATATGGTTTTCTTTTTTTTTCTTTTTCAAAAGTGAAGAAACATTTTTTAAAATTTTATTATTTTTTTAATATAACTTATTGTCAAATTGGTTAATATGGTTTTCATGCTTGCAAAACACAACATCCATTCTGCAGTTCATGGATCCACAAATAACTTTGACTTCCAAGTCTTATTATTTAAAAAATACATTTTGTAAGGCTACAGCTGCCAAAGATAGTGATCCCTCTGATGGGACCAAAATATATTTTCAAAATAGGTTTTCAAGATATATTGAAAACCTTCTGGAAAGGATTAACTACTTTAAATGCCATTAAGAACATTGTGATTCATGGAAAAAGGGTAAAAATACCAATATTAACAGGAATTTGGAAGATGCTGGTTTCAACTCTCATTGATAACTTTGAGGGGCTAAAGATTTCAGTAATGGTGGTGGATGTGGTAGAAATAGCAAGAGAACTAGAATTAGAAGTGGAGCCTGAAGATGTGACTGAATGGCTGCAATCTCATGACAAAACTTGTACAGATGAGGAGTTGTTTCTTATGGATGAGCAAAGAAAGTGGTTTCTTGAGATGGAATCTACTTCTGGTGAAGATACTGTGAAGATTGTTGAAATGACAACAGAGGATTTAGAATATTACATACACTTAGTTGATAAAGCAGACACAGGGTTTGAGAGGATAGATTCCAATTTTGAAAGTTCTACTGTCCATAAAATGCTATCAAACAGCATCACATGCTCAGAGAAATTGTTGGTGAAAGGAAGAGACGATCAATGCTGCAAACTTCATTTCTGTCTTATTTTGAGAAATTACCACAGCTATCCTAACCTTCAGCAACCATCACCCTGATCAGTCAGCAGCCTTCAACACGGAGGCAAGATCCTCCTCCAGCAAAAAGACTATGACCCACTGAAAGCACAGATGATGGCTAGCAGTTTTTTCTTAGCAATAATATATTTTTCAATTAAAGTATGCATATTTTTTACACATAATGGTATCACACACTTATTAGACTACAGTATAATATAAACATAACTTTTATATGCACTGGGAAACCAAAAAATTCAATTGGCTTACTGTATTGTGATGTGAAGCTGAACGTGCCACATCTCTGAAGTATGCCTGTAAAATGAATGGGCTAGATTGGGAGCTCAGGAATAGCCTTTCCGAACATGTGACATGTATGTGTCGACCAAGAGGACCAACACTGTTGCCATCAGGGAGAAGAATGTTCTAACAAGAGCCAGTGCAAGTCTTAAGATAGGAACAAGCTTAACTTGTTCAAGGAACAGAAAGATAGTCAGTATGGAGCTAAATGGATAGGACAAGTGTTATGAGATGAACTCTCTTCCCCCCACCCCCTGCCATTCATATGTTAAAGTCTTTACCCCCAGTATCTCAGAATGTGATTGTATCAAGGCCTTGAAAGAGGTAATTAAGTTAAAATGAGGCCTTTAGTGTGGGTCCTAATCCAATGACTGGTATCCTTATAAAAAGAGATTAGGAAGTATACAGGTACAAAGGTGACACTATGTAAAAACATAGGGAGAAGGTAGCTATCTGCAACTCAAAGAGAGAGTCCTCAGGAGAAACAACCTGGCCCATACCTTGATCTCAGATTTCTAGGCTCCAGAATTGTGAGAAAATAAATTTCTATTATTTAAGCCACCGGGTGGTACTTTGTTATGGCAACTCTAGAAAACTAATACAGCAAGGTGGTAGATAACACTGGGGATGTAGGCAGGGAACAGACCATACCAAACTTAGTAAACTAGCATAAAGGGTTAGAATTTTAAGTGTTATTAGAAGCCACTGGAAATTTGAAGGAGGAGAGTGGCATAATCTAATTTACAAAGATAATTCTGGCTAGCTGCTTTGTGGAAAATGTATTGGAAGGCAAGAATGGAAGCAGAGAATTTAGCTGAGAGGCATTTGTAGTAGTCTAAGCAAAATATAATGGTGGCTTGGACAAGGTGATGATAGTGGAGACAAAAAAAATGGGAAGAATTTGGAATGTGTTTTGAAGGAGAGGTGACAGGACTTGCTGATAGATTAGATATGGGAGTGAAGCAAAAAAAAAAAATCAAAAATTATTTAGATTTTTGTCTTGAGCAATTGGGTGGATGATGGTACTAATTTTTGATACAGTAAAGTCAGAGGAAAGGAACAAATCTAGGGAGAAAATATGAGTTCTGTTTTAGCTAAGTTGATTCTGAAATATCTTCCAGATACTCTAGATATGGAGAGATCAACACATTTGACTATATTAATCCAGACTTCTGGGAGGGTAGTCAGAACTGGAAGTAAGACATAAAAACAGTATTTTTCTTTCTTTTTTTTTTTTTTTGAATTTTATTTATTTATTTTTTTTGTCTTTTATTTTTTTTTATTATTATTTTTTTATGAAATTTATTGACAAATTGGTTTCCATACAACACCCAGTGCTCATCCCAAAAGGTGCCCTCCTCAATACCCATCACCCACCCTCTCCTCCCTCCCACCCCCCATTAAAAACAGTATTTAAACCAAAGGAAATTAGAACTATCTCAAACTATGTTCTGTAGGAAGTGATGTGAGAAATCTGGCCTTGACAATTCCTCTTAACAACTGTATTCCAAGAAACAGACTCTTGGAGATATTTTTGAGCCACTGCTGTTGCACAATATGGTGGCTGTTTGCAGCAACGGAAGGAATAATCCCCCTTTGGCAGGAAAAGACTATTTAATGCACATACATTATGACTGCACAGATACCACCAGGATAAAGGGTCTGGAACACATGTGGATTGAAATGAACTTTCTGGATGTAATGTATGTTAAGGCTTCAAGTGCTATACTTGTTAAACATCGGTATGTTTTTTGTTAGATTCAATTTTGTGGAAGCTATAAAACAACAGTGGTATAAGATTTCATTCTTTCAGAAACCATCAATTTTGGAATTGTGATCACTTTGAACAGGCGACAGGGTGAAGTTCATTAAGCAAATAGAGTTAGCAAGGCTATAGGAAGAACAACTTTCAAACACATTTTAGATCAATTAGTCCAAAATAATTCATACCAAAGCAACTATAGGACTAAATGGATGCTTGCTGTGCTAATTAAAATACTCTTATTCAATTATTCAAGTGATTTGTATCTGGTTTGATATAATTTAGAAACCATTAGTATATTCTAAATGACTGTTGTATGTGCTAAAAATGAATAAGGCTGAATACCTTTTAAGAGTATTGTACTTACTAATTTTTTACCAATTGAAACTAATTTTCTTCACAACTGGTACAAAGCTGGTGCTTTTTTAACTGTACCACATTGCCCAGTGTTTGAACACAATATTCAGGATGGTTTTTGGAATGCTGGGATGATTTTTTTTTTGGGAATACTGCTTTTCTTTTTTCCTTCCTAGTCCTAGACTATTTTATGTGTTTTGATTGAAGCCTTCATTAGCAATGGCTGTGACAGGCTCCAGTCATTGTTAGTAGAGGATATAGTAATTCATTCTGAGAAGTTGCCTTCTGATTCCTGGCTGGAGCATGGCAAGTGATTTTGTAAATATTCACCCTTTGTCATATGTTCAAACATTTGCTTCTCCTAGAGCTTATTTAAAATGTGTTACTGAAAAACCACCAGCTGAATATTTGTATGCTTATGAATATTAAGTAAAGGCTTATTTCCACCATAGTTGTACAAAATGGCTAGTTTCAAGAAATTGTTCTTGTTTTTGACAGCTGTCCAAATTTTAACATAGTGGTAACAAAAATAGTGAATAATTTTTCTTCTCTGTTATCAAATCTGGGCATCCTTGGCTGGACTGAGACTGGAACAGTTTGATAATATTTTCCTAATAGAAACATTCCAGTCAACGTTTTACCAAGGAAAACTAATTATTGTCTAGCTGGTGAGTTTTGCCTTTCCCAAATTGTTTTAGGGAAAAATATGGTAGAATTCTTATCCTTATGATTTCCTTTTTTTTTAAAGAAAAAGTTTATTTATGTTTCCAATTATCACTGAGTATTAACTAACTTTTAAATAAAACATTTATCTGAGGAATAGCTACTAGTCCCTTCTATAAGATGGAAGGCACTTTGTATCTGGTTTTGAGTAATTCTCAAAGTACAATAACCTTAATGCCATCTAGATTCTCTTCTTATGAGGCAGTGCATGATGAAATTAGATTCTCATAAATGTCATTACCCCTATTTATTGTCTTTTTCCTTGAACCAGGGCTGAGCTGGCTAAGTTCCATTGTCTCTCAACTAGATTTATTATGGATCAGACGCATTCCATTTCACAACAGGAATGTGCTTATTATAAAATGTACAAAGCTTATAGTCTAACAAAGCACACAATCTGTTGGCAAAAACCACTTTGTTCAATAGTGGGTATAGTTTGTAAAGTTTTCGAATGTATCTGAACTAAATTTAGTATCACATAAGTTGACACTCGGATCTTGAAGTAAATACCAAGTGAACACAGTAATGTTTATGCTAAACGCAAAGTTAAATGTATTTTAGTATTATGCAAATATACTCCTTAAGTATTTCTTGTTGACATTATATAGTTAGCCAGATTTTCTTGTTGCTTCAGCTTCTCTCAGATAGTACCTCAGGAACTCTGAAAAGTAGATTAACTCTTTCAGATCTTAAGAGCGTAATTTCACATACTGTGTCTTTAGTGACTAATGTCATTTAGAATTTGTGCAATGAACTGAATGAAGCATATCCTTATAAATACCCAGGGAGAAACGAAGAGATACTTCTAAGAATAAGAACATGGATAAATTTAGCAGTTAGAAGACTATGCAAAAAACTAGATTGCAACATTTTTTTTATAAGTATGATTGTTAACAAAGGCTAAAAGGAAATATGCAAAAATGATTTAGGGCCCTGCTTGGTCAGTGGATAATGATTGTTGTCACTGGTGGAAAAAGCTGAATGCCTAAAACTCTGTCTACCTATCTACAACTGTAGTAATCACTGCCGAGGCAGATGCCAAGGCAGATCTATGCATAGAGGACATGGCTTGTCAATGCATGCTTTCTACTATTCTAAACATTCAAGTACTAATGTGACTCTGGGTAAGGAAGAGCAAACCACTTGTAGCCACATTTCAGAAGTCTTTTTTGCCTGAGTTACCAACCCCTAGTTCACTGGTGGTTTGCTCCATTCAGCCTCTCACTGTGGGGCTACCTTGCTTGGTATACCAAGCTATCTATACCTCTGGACTGGACTTGAAACAGCCCCAGCCTAGCTTTAGCTCCTACATTTCTAGTCCATGAAAACACTTCCACAAACTCTGGCAGTGTATCTGTGCCCAACAAAGCAGCAATTTCTTGGCTCCGTATCTAAGCCGTTAGTTACTGAGTTTCTTGCTCTTCAGATCTCCTAGACCAGTGCCCAGGGCATTTCCCAAATACAGGGAATATCTATCAACTCTGAGTGGTCTCTGTAAAACCCACTCTCCCTACGGGGCGCCTGGGTGGCGCAGTCGGTTAAGCGTCCGACTTCAGCCAGGTCACGATCTCGCGGTCCGGGAGTTCGAGCCCCGCGTCAGGCTCTGGGCTGATGGCTCGGAGCCTGGAGCCTGTTTCCGATTCTGTGTCTCCCTCTCTCTCTGCCCTTCCCCCACTCATGCTCTGTCTCTCTCTGTCCCAAAAATAAATAAACGTTGAAAAAAAAAATTAAAAAAAAAAAAAACCCACTCTCCCTAGACTCAAGATGAAAAAGGTAGTACATCCCATCCCACACATTCTATGCAGAAAAAATTAGAAATTACAGATCAGTAAAAATAAAACCATTAAAAATTCTTGTAATCCCAACACCATGTATAGATACCACTACTAATAATCTGTCACATAAACTTCCAAAATTTCCTATCGGAAATTGTTAAGGAAATTGGTTTTTTCCTCATGCTATTATAAAATTACACTAGAAGAACCCACATGCCACATTTAAATAAAATATGGGGCACTGTTATAAGGTAGTTTAAAAATGAACTCACACTTCAAGTTGAGATTGCTTTAAAATGGACTTCCTGAAAAATTATCTTCGGAAAACAGACTTTTGTTGTAAGGTAGCTCCAGATACAAATAGTAAAGCTCCCTGTATTGAATTTCAGATTATTTCAATACTTTTATCCCTAAGCAAAGAATCAGATTTTTACAGTGGTAACAGAAATTGAGAATAACTTTAGGACCAATTAGGATATGTGTTAAAATTTGAGGGTACAAATCCATGTCACAATTCACAGAGGTTTTCTTCTTTAAATACACATGAATCAGACAGGAGAAGGAAACAAACATAGAAATATTTAGCTGCCCCAAAATAATTTGTTCTGAGACAGTAGTAAAGATTTTCTTCTGTGATGACATGAAGTTTAAGTCTTGAACCAATTGCTGGGAAAGTAACTTTACAATTGCAAAATAATTAATTATTAAATGTTGGACAGAAAGAGGTCCTCTGTTCTTTGTGGATATGCAGAGCAGACCTCTGAATGCACCTAGTGAACCCAGGTCCTCAGTATGTTGAAGACACCTGATATCCCATAACACCCAGCGAGGCTGCCAACTCCTTGTCCACACTGACTACATGCCATGTAACCCATTTTATGACTCAAAAGGATTTAAAATTCATGAAGCTTGTTGAAAGCTCAACTGTCACATTTGACTCATTCCAAAGTGTATGGGAAAAAGAGCAGAGCAGACATTTCAACTGAGGCTATTATTATGCTTGAATAACCATATTCCATTAAATTGCTAATAAACCTACTAGAAGATGTTGATCACATCAACCATACAGTTGCATTCCTTTCCTTTATACTAACTTGCTCAATTTTGTTTTATGCAGTATTACTCTTTCTGTGCCCTTTATTCCAAGGTTGCCCAGAATTCAAAGCACTTATTCAGTAAGTTTGTAATCCAGTTTAGTGTGCTATTAACAGAATTCTTTAGAGAAGATCATGGAAAAAGAAAAACTTATTTTTGGGTCAGTGACCAGTTTTAAAGGAAACACATACTAAACCAGTTTAAAGGAAAAGGTCAGGATCCATGAGGTATTAAGGAAAGAAGAAAAAGAAAAAACATTCATTTCCACAATTTTCCGACATTCCTTAAAAATAAAAACAAGCCTTAGTATGGAATGGCAAGGTCCTGGCTCCCCTATACTGTGGGGAACAATACTGCCATTCATAGGAAGTTAGAAAGCAAGGGTTTTTCCTCAACACCAGGGAAGTTTTGGCTTCCCTTCTCTTTATTTATTCTGAGGTTCAAAATTGAACCCTATAAATCTTGAGTTAGTCTCTCAGAACAAATAATAATATGAAATGTATTAAATGCTTTAAAGTTTGCTTTTTACTAGCATAACTCATTAACTCTCTCTGCATTACAAATGGGATATTAAGCCACTGTGGTGTTAGTGTTAAATACTGAAAATATATGAAGCTGAATATATATCCCGTAGAACTAGGCATTTTTAAAGAACTAATACACTATGTGTACTATCTGATGACTGAGTTAAATAGTTTATCCCTCATTTAAAGACTGATTGAAAATCTATGATGGAAAAAAAAAAATCAAAGTTAAGGGAACAAATGTTTTAATTTAAAAACTCTTACATTAAACAGGAAACAATTTATATCCTGTAGTATTTTTTTTTTCTATTCAGTATATCCATCTAAGAGCCTTAGAAGAAAGGATGGGTATCTCCAATTTCTTTCCATAGGGCAACTGGCCAGTAACAGAATGTTTTTGTTTTTTGTTTTCCTCACTAGTAAAGTCAAGCTGAATAAAAGTAAACTTTACTTTCTGGATTATTTTATGATTATGATAGTATTTGTATCTATCTTTTTAGGTTGACTAAGATTAGGTGTAGTGAAAGAGTTTTTCCTCCAGCTTCCTCTCTGAAACACATAAAAACAACTCTACATCATGCACAAAACTATGGTAGAGAGTAAGTAAATGTTAAAGCAGCAATAATATCATTCAGCAAAAATAAAGATGAGTAACAGCCCGATATAAAAAGCTGTGAAATTACAGTAATTTCACAACCCATCAGAAACAGCAAAATACACATACCATTACTTTAATAAATATTTATTGATCACCTAATAGATCACCTAATAGATGTCAAAGCTAGATGCAGATATATGTGTGATAAATTTCTGAACTGGAGAATTAAATGGAAAGAAACTAGCACATCATATAACTTATAGAATCATGGACTATTAAAATCAGAAGAGGTCTTAGCAGTCATACAGATCAAGGGACCAAGTTCCATTAGGTTTAATTAACTTTTCTCAGTCATAGGGGCAAAAGCAGGACTTAGGACCCAAGGCCCATGTTTACACTATAACAAGATTCCTGACTCAGTAAAAATTTTTTAAGACAAAAAGTCAATGTTAAGACTACTAATGTAAAATAGTTTCTACTTAAACAGTTTGAAAATAATTAATACATAATTAATTATATATACATATAAATTTAAATTGTCTTCTTAGACTCAAGTACAATTACCAGACTTCATTTATAAAGTTTTCATATTAGCTGGAATTTCACTTTTTGTGGCATGAAAGGAGGAAGCATCTGTCATCTGACAAAACCAAGATTACAGAATACATGTGGCTTGGCATCGGAAGACAAGAGTGGGGACCATAGCCCTCTGTGACATTATCCAGGTGGGCACATTTTTACAAGTTTCCAAACAATGCACAGTTAGTGGCCCAGGTATTTTTCAACTGATAAGAAAAAATTTTAAATCATAGCTATTTACAGTGTCTGCCAGATTTTCCCTAAACGGTTCTTTCCCAAAGCAAAACATAACTCCCTCCTCGCCAACATACATACATGATACATACACACCCATGTACAATAAGACCTTTGAGTAATCTGAGAATTGAATATCTGGCTTCCCAAATAAGTTAACAACCTCTCTTCCTCTTATTAATATTTGAAGCCTACTCACATGAAAAACTGGAAAATATGTAGTATAAACTGTGATACAGTTTTTGTATTTGATTTCTTATTCTGATAGCCGAACATTTTGAAAATGTATCTAAAGTGAATACTAAACATGTGTCATATGAAGAAAGTTTTCAGCATGAATATGAGATAATAAAGTAATTTAGGCTGATTTTTACAGGTGACTTAACTGGACTTCATCCTATTATTTCAGCCATATTTTGCATATTGTAATTTAAAAAGGACATAAGTGAAAAATGATTTTGTTCAATACATATGGGTAGGTATCAGATTTTGAAAACCAGAAAGGGTTAAAGAAAATAAGGGTGAAGAAAACCTCCTCTATTAAAAGGTAAAATGATAGGGGAGGTATAAGCTATTAAGAGGGAGTTCTTTGGTATTTTTTCCTTATAGCTCCTCCTTCATAAACTTTCCCCTGTGTATGCCACATGCAAATCTTAACTTTGTTTATGTGCTTAGCATGTTTCTATTAATAAAAATTTCTAGTAACCTAATGGGAAGAGGATTGCATTCTGCTCTAGAAGGCTTATCTAAAAACAGCAAATTAATACCCTGTCTATGGAGACTGAGACCCTTTTTAACAAGTGAAAATCCTGGCAAATTAAAAACCCTATTCTTGCAGATGAAGTAAGCGTCCAGACAGCTATTTTGTGACATCACTAAGCCAAGCATAACAGGAGAAGACTCCATACATTTACCAGAAACTCTGCAGAAAATTCACAGTGACAGGTAAATAGAAAAGCCACTAGAACAATGCACACTTGAAATTCTAAATTAAAAAAAAAAATCTCCAGAGGCAAATTTCAAAAAGCTTTTTACCTTTACCATGTTTAAATTTCTAATGTGCTTTAAATGCAAAAATATGACTTACGGACACACAGGTACTCAAAAATGCGATGAACACCATTGACTGCTCCATTATCTGTGAATAAATTATTTCCATTATGGTTTATCTGTGACAAATTTTACTTTCAGCCTCAACACAATCACACAATGGTAAGAGCTCTAAGAGGCCTTACAGAGAATTACCTAATCCCTCATTTTCACACATGAACTGAGGGTCTGGCTGAATCCCTTGTTCAAAGTCACCAGCTAGTTAAATGTTCAGAGCTGTATCTCTTGTCATCCACAGCAGTGGGAAGTGCCCTTTCTTCATGCCCTTTGTACCATCCTCCCACCAACAGTGGCCAAAGTAGCTACATTCAAAGATGGTGCCTTTCTAAGTATTCCTGGATGACTTTATACTCAAGCTTTCTAACAAATCCATGAAGTATGCACTATTTTCACCACTGTTCTCCACAAAAGGAAACTGAGGCACTGAAAGCTTAAGTAACTTTTCCAAGAGTCTGCCTCCAGAGCCACAGCACACCCTCACTCTTAACCATTACAATACTGTTGACTTCTTTTTCTGGAGGGCATCTTTGTACTCAGTGTTCAGTGTGCTTTAAACTGAACTCATCTTTTTCTCAAACCTGCTGACATCCTTACTTTTGAACGCAGTTAATATCATCCTTGTCCTCCTAGTCATCAAGCCTGTAACCTTGGAGTCATCTCTGACTCCTCCCTAATTCCTTACCCTTCTTCACATTTGTACCATTGGAATGGCTCTTGAACCCAAAACACGGCAATTTCCTAAATATGGCCTCATTCCCTGTTGTCTGAACAAAGCCTCCTAACTGGTCTCCTCCTAATGGCCTTCCTTTCTTCAAGTTATCATATTCATGGTAGCCAGAGCAAGCCTCCTGAAATAACAGAAATCACATTGGTTTAAAAACCTAAGCCTGGGGGCACCTGGCTGGCTCATGGAGCATGAGACTCTTTCTTAATCTGGGGGTCATGAATCCAGGCCCTGTGCTGGGTGTAGAGCTCACATAAAAAACAAAATAACCTGGGGCACCTGGGTGGCTCAGTCGGTTAAGCGTTCGTCTTCAGCTCAGGTCCTGATCTCACAGTTTGTGAGTTTGAGCCCCAAGTTGGGCTCTGTGCTGACAGCTCAGAGCCTGGAGTCTACTTCCAATTCTGTCTCTCCCTCTCTCTCTCTGCCCCTCCCCCTGGTAGTCTGCCTCTCTCTCTCTCACTCAAAAATAAATAAACATTAAAAAAAATTTTTAAAAACCCACAAAATAACCCAAGAAAACCTAAGCTTACCTAACATTCACACTGGAAATTTTCTTCTAAATGTATAAATGCCCCCCCCACCACCATAAATTATCCTTTGAAATCTTATTCAGTTGTATGAGGTTGATATTATTTTCCCTATTTCAGAGATGATCAATCAGGTCCCATGACATTAAATAATATGCCAGTAGACAATTTTAAAAACTACAAATTGTTATATATAAATGATTTTATTTTCCTATAATTGAACACATTTTCTAGAGACAGAAAACAATTCAGATACATGTAGTCAAATCCAGTAACTTCTTAATCATTTAAAATTCAAACTAAGTTAAATTTAGGTCTTTCCTTTTCTTCTCCACCTTTTTCTTTTTTCAAAGTTTATTTATTTGGGAGAGAGAAAGAGCATGGGAGGGGCAGAGAGAGAAAGAGAGAGAGAGAGAGAGAGAGAGAGAGAATCCCAAGAAGGCTCTGCAATGCCAGCACAGAGTCAGATGTGGGGATCAAGCTTACAAACTATGAAATCATGACCTGAGCCGAGATCAAAAGTCGGACGCTTAACTGACTGAGCCACTAGGGCACCCTGCCACCTTTCTTTCTAGGCAACATTCACACTGAGCATTTATAGAGAGTCTTGTGCTGGAATATTCCAGGATATACAATCATGTCACCATGGTCCTAGATTCTTGATCACTGGCACTGTCATAGCTGAAATGGTCATATTCCCACTGGTCACTGGTTACATTGTCCATGTTGACTTCTCTGGCCATTTATTCCAATCTTCATCATAAGATCCCTTTGCACTACTGACTCTCTCCTTTGTCTGTCTGTCTCTCTCATTCATATACATATTTTGAGATCTCTCTACGCTGGCTGATATGAATATGAACTATTCCCATGTATTGTGAGTTCCAGGAATTTTTTGGTCTATTTTCTAGTGTTTCTCTCTCCAGTGTTAAGTAGTTGCCCTTAAGTATGCATAGATTAATAAATTTGCAGCCCAAGACTGAAGGAACAATTCTGCAGATGTCTAGAATGCTCTCTTCATGAAGCTCCCTCACCCCCAGTACTTCGTCCTGAAAATTCTACCATCTTGATCTCCCCATACTCTGATCTTTGTCCTGTGGACTCAGCAAGATCCCTGGGCTCTGTTCTGTTCCCCCTCTCTCTGGAAACTGACTCCAGACAGTGACCTGGGGCAACCGGACATCTCACTTCATTTGTTTCCATCCCTTTAAGGATCACAGTCCTATACTTCTTCTTGTACATTGTCTGAAAACTAGTGTTTCACATAATTGGTCCAGTTTTCTAACTGTTTACAGCAAAAGAGAAATTCCTGGAGGCTTTACTGGCTAGAAGTAAAAGGCTCAAGCCCAGACACTAAAACATTGTAACTTTACTTACCTGAACCTATGTGACAACATTCTGTAATTTCTCCTAACTCAAGTGATTGTTTTTTCTCATTAAAACAGTGAGGACCAACATCCTCCCCTTTAACAAATAAATGGATGGTCTAGAAAATACTTCTGTAAGAACAAGTATAATGATTCTTGATGATTTTGGTGACAATGGCATGAAAGGGAACAGACTATTAAGTGTGATAAAACTCCTTTAGGATTTATTTAAATGTTATTTAAAATGCTATGCTCTGGGGGGCACCTGGATGGCACAGTTGGCTAAGTGGCCAACTCTTGATCTCAGCTAAGGTCATGAACTCACGGTTCATGAGTTTGAGACCTGCAATGGGCTCTGTACTGATGGCCTGGAGCCTGCTTGGGATTCTGTCTCTCCTTTCCTCTGCCCCTCCCCTGCTTGTGTGTGCTTTCTCTCTCACTCTCTCTCTCTCTCTCTCTCAGAATAAATAAACTTAAAAAAATTTTTTTTAAGTGCTATGCTTTGATATAGCTATTAACTCTAATAGAGCTTGGAAACTAATTAAGAAGGCCATTTGAAACTATGCAGCAGTGTGTTTCTGGAGTGTGTTTAGGAGATGAACCTGTAGCAAAATGATTAATAAGAAAATGTAACCATTATATTAAAATTTACAGAGACCCAGAAACACAATTCATAACTGCTGTGATTCTTCTCCTCTGCAATATCTATTTGAGCTCCTATATAAGAGAGCCATGGTAGGCCAGCGTACCTTTACTGAAGGAGTCAAAACCATCAGCACAGAGCAAAGCAGCTGAAAACATCGAACCACAGCTATACCCAGGGAGCTTTTCTAACCTGAAGCAAACAAAAATTCAGAATGGCTTGGGAAAAAACATAAAATTCAGGCCTGGAGAAGGAAACCAGGATCCTCTTAGAAGAAAATAAGTAGTAAATAGGTATTAAATATAATTTCAATGATGGGTGTTCCTTAATAATTTGCTTTTAGGAGGACTATCTCATTTTAAAAACCACTTTATGAGAGTATTATCAAGTTGGAAAATGGGTCATTCTCTTCTCCAGATCACTTTGCCCTGGGAAACTCCTATGTATGGACTGCAAGGCTTTACCTGATGGCAGTTTAGCCAGCAGTCAGGCTAACCTCTCAAGAAGGTGGGCCAGTAGAGTAACTGAGTCCATGGACGCTGGAATCAGGCACTTATTAGGTCGGTTACCCTGAGACAATCCTCAACCTCTCCAAATCTTGGTTCCTTGACCTTGAGCTATTACTCTATCTGTCCAACTTTTGGGTCCTTGTTTTTAAAGTGGAGATTATAACTGTCTCCTAGGGTTGCGGGGATGATAAAGTGAAATAATGCATGTAAAAGCTTCAGCACAAAGCCTGGCACACAGCAAACAATTTTAGGTATTGTTACTGTGGCTACTATTGTTAAGAAAAAAAAACCCAAACTGCTTCTTGAACATTAGCTCTGTAAATACAAGTTATATAGACAGTAAATGTCATAAACTATGAGACTATGGAAATAATCTGCATGGTTTGAATGAAAAGTAATTACATAATTTTAACCTATCTTTACTGTTTCCCCTAAGAAGTAAAGTTGGAGGCACAGTGGGAGGGAACAATATATTTAATTTGTCTCACTTCCCCCCTCCCTTATTCCATTTCTAAATGTGTTGTCCAGAATCATTAGATCCCTTAGTAAACTATAAAATTACATTTTATATTAAAATTCATAGAAATTTCATTATAAGAATCCATAGGCAACTCCTCTTTAGCTTAGCTGGATGTAGCATTCAGGAAAGTCCTGGTATATACTACCACTCTAAGACCATCAATGGCTCTCTGAAAAAATGACAAAAAAGAAAAAAAGCATGACCTTCACTGTGCTCCTGATGAAGCTATTTTTATCTGCTTTTAATGTGGAATATTTGGTCTCCTGACTGATAGATGGCTTCTTTGTTAAGGTCCCACTGGTCCAAGTTTCACTAAAAGGAATAGAAATAGATAACCCCTGGGAAGTTGTACAGCAAAATGCTTAGGTTCACTAGCTTTGGAATTGAACAACTCCATTCAAATCCTTGTTCTGATAGTTGCTAGTTGACTGGGCAAGTTACTTATATTCTGACCCTCAGTTTCCTCATTTGTAAAATGGACATTAAAAGTTGTTTGTACCTGACAGGGTTTTTGTGATGAAGAAAATGGTATATATAAAGCACTTAGCATGGTGCCCTACCCACAGTAAATGTTATTTACTGAATATTAATTACTCACTCTGTATTAAATTCTAGTCTTGGAATCCATAAGATCCGTACAAAAAACTCAGGACACTGACTATGTGCCACTTCCATCACTACTGATGGATTCATCCACTGAATAGATGTGTGCTGAGTGACAGATGCCATGAGGCCCTGTGCTCAATGTTTTAGTTACTCAGTTGAAATCCTTTTGTCATGAGGGGCTTTACCAGAAACTGTGAGGGCAGCATCTCTGCTCTCATGTTGGTGGCTACATCACTGTGGGACCTGGTGCAAGTCTACCACACTGGAGATGCCAACAAGTTAGTTGTTTTTTGTTTGTTTGTTTTAAATGAATATATACATAAGGGATGAATGAACTGAATGACAGGATACAAGAATGATTAAGATGAACTCTTTGACCTCAGAGAACTCACATTCTAGCTAAAGTTGGAATTAGCCCTCCAAAAGGAAAATGAAAGCGGGGAGGGCCTAAGGAGGATATTTCAGGTAGCAGGATCACCAGGAGTAAAATACCTAAAATTTCTATTACAGTTATGCTAATATAATTCAGCAGTAATGGCAAAAGAATGTGTAACCGAACTTGACATTTCTAGACCTTTTAACTTCCAACAACAACAACAACAACAACAACAACAACCCCAAGAAATATCTTTATTACTTACCATAGAGAAAAGAAACTCTGGCCAACTTTACATCTGAAGTCAAAGGACAGAAAAGAATATACTGTCACATACTTTTCTAGGTCTGGTCAAGCCTAATCCTACCTTAGTGTCCTTGCCTTATTTGCAAGCAGTGAGGGGTATCAATTACTACCCCATCCTCTTCTCCACACTATGGCTAATTAGGAAGAAACAAAAGGAAATGGGGATCAGATATGAACTTTATACGGGGTCCCCTGGTAAGAATCTAACTGTAGAACTGGCAAGGTCTCCTGCTTTCCAATCAGAACTGAGAACAACTTGATCCATGAGCTGGGCCAATGTCATTTTAAAACCCAATGCACCAATATTCACCTCACCCACCTGTCCCAAGACATTCCACAAGGAAAGAGGAAACACAGGGGCATGCTTTGCTGAGCAAAGAGAGAAAGGTAGAATCTGCTTCCTACTTTGAGTAAAGTGACCTGCAAATCCACTAAAAAATGTGGCTGACCAACAACAGGATTAGCAACTTGCTGACAAGGATCAGAGGACCAGAATGGTTCAGTGCAATGGGCTCCTTTCAGGAAACACGAGGAAAAGAAATAAAGAGTTCCTGAATTTTGTACTCCACGTGCAACTTTTTACTTAGGAAAGAGAGGATGCTATTTGGATGAAATAGATTCTTGTTCTTGTGCTATAGACAGCAGAAAGCCAAGCTTCCTGATTTGGTTTATTTTACCTCTCACTAGGAATGGCCTGATAAGACAAGCTTATAACCTATAATTACCAAAACAGAAAAAAAAAAAAAAAAAACGACTCAAATATTTGTAACTCAAATATCCTAAATCCAAAGTTATTCCATTGTTTATATGTCTTATAAGTAATAATTTGGGAGAAATTAAATCTGTTAGTTGCCTGGGGGTGCAGTTTTCAAATAGTTCATCTTGAAGTCAATGCAAGGAGACAGTATCACCCAAGTTCAAGACATGTTTAATACATGTTTTGTTGAGATTTTATTTTGGTCATAAGGAGTGTAGATATAGGACCTCACAGTTGTTTTTTTTTTTTTTGATTTTTTTTTTAACGTTTATTTATTTTTGAGACAGAGAGAGACAGAGCATGAACAGGGGAGGAGCAGACAGAGAGGGAGACACAGAATCTGAAACAGGCTCCAGGCTCTGAGCTGTCAGCACAGAGACCGACGCGGGGCTCGAATTCACGGACTGTGAGATCATGACCTGAGCCGAAGTCGGACGCTTAACCGACCAAGCCACCCAGGCGCCCCATAGGACCTCACAGTTTTTAGAGATGGTATTTATGTCAGCCCTGTTAATAATGGAACAGAACTAGGGAGCTGTGAAGGCCTACTTTTGTTTTTTGTTCTTGTTTTTTGGTCCATGTGCCTGAGTAAACCCAAAATTTTTGCTCAGGAAAATCTTGGCTTTGTTTTGCTGTATCTCTGCTACTTTTTCATAATAAAATCATGTGCTCATTGGCACAATTTATTAAAAACAATCAGGGAGGACTGCCTGAAGAACACACAGTCTACTACTCTTCCAGAAATACTAAAATGTACACCCAAATCAAGAGAGTTTACCTACTGTAATACTGAACTCAGTGAGTTGCACCTACCACAGAAAAGTGATAGATGATGGTATTTACCTCATCACACTCTGGTCACATGGGGCCCCAAGAGGAAATTCTGAGCTTAGTAGTAAGAACACTATCAGTTCTCATTAACTGATTTGCCTGCATCTTTGTGTCCTCAGACTGAATCACCTACAAGGTCCACCTCTTACTGCTGGCAGTAGAAAGCTGATAGTGGAATTTGTAGCCCATCTGTAACAGTGTCTAGACCATGTGTATCATAAACTGCATTCCTGGATCTTCCCGATGGCAATTATTCTTATTTTCTTCCTTTATCCGTATTCTGATTGATTCTACTTTGTATTTTATATATCCTACTAAGCTGTCTTCTATTCCTTCAGCAGCATGAGGATGCAAAAATGGAAAACATAAAAATGTAAGCAGAGACATCATCCACACCCACAATGCGATTATACTCTTCAAAGACACAGCAAGCAAATATCTGGGATTTCTAAAGTTTTATCTATACAATTCTAGAACAATGAGCTGAAAAGTCAATACTTCTCAGAACACTAACTTGCTACTCTTTCATCAGTAAATTTCTGTGTAGAAACTGCCTTTGGGTATTTAAAAGTACCTATGATAATAAACTGTGTTGACGCCATCTGACAATAAAATGACAATGTTCCCTTTTTCCACAGGCCTAGAGCTCCTAAGAGAGAAGAGAGACTACTGTGAAAACTTGAAATTCATTGAAAGTGAAATCCTCCATTATTGACATGTTCTTTAAAAAAAAATTTTTTTTTAATGTTTATTTATTTTGAATAGAGCGAACACAAGGGGGGCAGGGGGAAGGAAAAGACAGAGGAGACACAGAGTCCGAAGCAGGTTCCAGGCTCTGAGCTGTCACCACAGAGCCCAACGCAGGGCTCGAACTCACAGACTGTGAGATCATGACCTGAGCTGAAGTCATTCACCCAACTTACTGAGCCACCCAGGTGCCCCAACAGGTTCTTTTTATTTGTGTTTATTCACTTTTCATGGGGCAGAAAAGAACTACTAAATATATCCAAAATACTAACGACAGTTTTAAAGCATATACAGAAGGGCATGGTTCATAACTACCTTAAGGAAAAAAGGTTGCAATGAGGCTGAAATATAATTTTACTTTGAATTTTAAGAGAAGCAGCTTTTGAGCTATTTTAAAATTCCTTTCATTTAGCTATAGAATCAGATATTGTTACATATAAATTTTTTTTTTCAACGTTTATTTTTGGGACAGAGAGAGACAGAGCATGAACGGGGGAGGGGCAGAGAGAGAGGGAGACACAGAATCGGAAACAGGCTCCAGGCTCTGAGCCATCAGCCCAGAGCCCGACGCGGGGCTCGAACTCATGGACCGCGAGATCGTGACCTGGCTGAAGTCGGACGCTTAACCGACTGCGCCACCCAGGTGCCCCACATATAAATTTTTAAAAAGAAACACTATTATCTTATTTGAAAGAAAATGTTTTCATAAACTGTTCTGTACCTAGTTCTTTTTTAATGTTCCCTGAAAGTGTCATTTTTTAAAAAAATTCACTTCCTGTTTCTCTTTTCCAGCTAGGGTCTAAGTGTGAATTTTTTTTTCTCCTCAATCCCGTCTTTCACCTAATAACAAATGAGATGGCCATCCAAATTTTTTATTGACAAAATATTTTGAAAAGATAGTATATATGAACTTCCCATACTGTTTCAGACTCAGATTAATTTGATATTTTCTTCTGAAATCTGTAATTTCTTACAAATACCAAGATATCAAATGCTTTTCTGGATTTTCTGGTAAATACAGCTGACCTCAAGTTCCATTTCTAGAAAACACAATTAACCAATAAAAATCTCAGGATTCTTGTTTTTGCTCCAAAAAATATTAGTTTAACCTCAACCGATATCTGCTCTCTTAAGACAGCAGTGTATGTGCCCACAGAGGAGTGTCTGTTCCAAGTGATAAGAAGGGAATCTGTGAGTCGGCAGTGAGCTGGGACCCTCCCTAGGGCTTCTGGGGTTTGATCTGGAGAGGAATGATAGCAAGTTTGAGGAAAATTTTCCCTTGGGCATGGAAACTCCTGGGTTTAACAAACAGAATTACAGAAAAGAAGCAAAACAAAATGAAATCGTTATATCCAAGAAAAATCTGAGAAGAACCATTCAAAACGTGCGAGACACCGTGTACTTAAAATGTACTTGAAGGCTCATTTCTGTAAGGGCCGCCTAAACATCCCCAAGCTCTACTATTCAGGAATCTTATTTCCAGGCACGGTGTCCTGGAGCATTTGCAATTTTTCAGTTGGAACTCTCCGCACTTTAAAAATAGTCTAAAGTCAGAAATTGAAACACTGATCTATTTTTCAACCCCCAAGTTGCTCCTTAGTCAATATAACACTGAACATTTCTGAACAAAGGGATTCTTAAGGCTGGCTGTGGTTCAGGCATGTCCTAAACCTGTTAAGGGGAAAATAAGTTAGTCACAAAAGAAAAAAAAAATGTCTATTCTCAGTTGGAAAAAGATCTATTTTCCCCCCTAATGCTGAATTATGTATTAAATCAGTTCAAATTTTACTTTGGACCATTAATCTGTAATTTAACATAGTTGCTAAAATAAATGGATGTTTCAGTCTATTTTATGTTAGGTTGTTTACTAGAAAAATAATTCAATGGGCTGAACACATAAAATATAGTTTCCCTTGTGTGATCGCTTACAAGTAGATATATGTACCCTTGGCAAAATTTACATGTTACATTTTAACAGTGTAATTGCTGACAATAAAACACTTTATGTAATACAAAACAATTTCTATACCTTAAATCATAACTATATTCTTTCTGCTACCTTCAATAGGATAAGAAATCTTTCTATAACTAGTTTTTAACAGTAAATTTCTACAATATTTTAAATCCTACACAAAAGATTTATGGAATTTTCCTTTAAGAAATGCGTATTGTATTTCACAAATAAGGCTAATTAGAAACATGCAGAACAACATTACAATTCACAAATATTAAGAGAATTCAACAACCTCCACTTCTAGGATCCACTTCTTAGAGGATGCCACCTGGTCCTAAAGACCCATTTTACATGAAACTTCTCCCTAAAGATTGCAGGTGACAAACCTTGCAAGACCCCATTCTAGAAGGTACTGCTAGGCTTCATTTGTCCTTACCATAGCTGACTGCCACCAAACTGCCATCCAAAACTGCTTTAGGGAAGCAGTTCCTCCACAATCTTTTCAACAGATTCCCTGTTTTAACATCCACCTGTGTTACTGCAGAACAGTCTGACCCGGATTGAGCCATGGAGCAAATAATAACACTAACTGCAACTCCAGACAGAAAAAAATAGAAGTTAATTTTCCAGACTCTTGTGGGAATACAGAACATGTCTGCTGAAACTGAATCCAAGAGTTCAATGATATTGTAGACTCAAGTATTTCTTTATATTCCACGTAATGGCTTTTCCGTTCTCAGTGTTTTATAACACACTACTGAGCCATGATTTAGAAAGTGAGGGAAATTCTCCCTCTCCCTCCTTCTCTCTCTCTCTCTCAAGTTGAATTGTATGAAAAGTATTTGCAAAGTGAAACTCCAACAGGAAACCACAAGAGTTTTACCCTGTAGTGCTTACTGAATGCCACCCCTGCAATTTAAGTCAGTTTATGCTGGTTTTTAAAATTTTTATTTTGGGGGACCATAATCTCTTTATGCATTAAACCTGAAGTTCTTTCCTTTGGGTTTTATTTTGCTTCATTTTTGCCAGGGAATGTCCAGCTCTACCATTTGCCCTAGGACAGCCTAAGCATTACATCCTCACTCTGTCATTTACCTCTGTTTTATCCTCTCTGGGCAGGGACAGACACGTTCTTTTGTGGATACTGTTCAGCTACATTAGGACTTCTCTTTTTATGTGGGGGCTACCAGATTCTCTATCAGTTCTACACAGCTGCCACTTCATATCATTCTGAGAGCAGAGATGCTAGCAAGTCTCTTCAGTTTAATTCAATGATAGGCCAAATGGGTTCGTTTCCATTTGATCTACAATCAAGCATAACAAAGATTACCTAAAAGAAATAGGATTAAAACTGTATCTAAGACTACAGAGGGAAAACACTCAAACACCTGAGGAAAAGATACTGTTTTTCCCTGACATTAAAAAAACTTACTGTAAAAATAATGTACTTGGTTCTATAAAGGGTGTATGTCATCAAATTGTTAGTACAGACATTGAGTTATTTCCTCTACACAAACACAGGTGTCAGGCAGTTTAAACACATAAATAGGGTCAGTCTTTATTTTTCTGTAAGCTTGCTTTGAAGTCTTAAAAAGTAATGTTCTGAGTCAACAGAACAGGGCTGGTAGTAGTACTAAGGTACAGTTCATTCCTTACTCTGCATTTGGCTGGGGAAATACTTGGTTTTTGGCTAAAACGAAAGTGCCCTCGATGAAGTCCTGCTTTATAGCAGTGAATAGTAAACTGGAGATGGCATGTTGGAATAGAGGTCTTGAAAGAAGGTGGGGTCCACAAAAAGAGGACCTCATAGAGAGAGGGGAGGCAGGAAGCCACGAATCACAAACGTTTTGTTTCTCTGCAAGAAAGAAGGCCAAGGCGTAAGACTTTTCATGCGCTCTTATCCCAAGCTCCGTAACATGAGATCAATGTTCTCATCCACTCATCTGAATACATCTCTGTTGAAATTAGAAGTAAAACAAATAGTAATATTGCCAACTTAAAACAAACAAGGTTTGGTTGTGAGCATTTAAGAGCATATCAATAACCAGTCCCCAACAGTTCTAGAGAAGCTGAAATCTGAGTACCCACTATGTGACAAGGCTATGACGTTTCCTCACTTGAATCCTATAGCAACCTGTTATGATGTACTTTGTTATGTTATTTTACAAATGTGGAAGTGGAAGCCCAAAGAAGGTAACTTGCCCAAAGACACACCATCTAGAACATGGAGCAGCCAGGATCATAATTCAAGCCTGTCCAACTGCAAAGCCCACATTCTTATCTCCAAAGCTTCATCTTTATGAGAGATTTATGGAATAGCATTTTATCCTGGGAAACTAAAGAACAGACTCAAATCCAATAACTTTAAAAATAGCTTGTTTTGGGGGCACCTGGGTGGCTCAGTTGGTTAAGCGTCTGACTTCGGCTCAGGTCATGATCTCGCGGTCCGTGAGTTCGAGCCCCGTGTCGGGCTCTGGGCTGATGGCTCAGAGCCTGGAGCTTGTTTCTGATTCTGTGTCTCCCTCTCTCTCTGACCCTCCCCCGTTCATGCTCTGTCTCTCTAGGTCTCAAAAATAAATAAACTTAAAAAAAAAATTTAAAAAAAATAGCTTGTTTTTAAGTTAAGATTTGTTATGCTCTCTTTCTCTTTCTCTTTTAAAATCTGTAGTCCAAACATCCTTTTCCTCTCATCATATGAATCACTAGTCTCTATGATAAATTATGGGATTCTCAATAATGTGAAATTATCAGAGTCCCAAAAGAACATAAGGAAAACAATTATTATATATTTTAAAACTTGAAATATCAGTAAGGATATATATAAAACATAATAAACTTTATACATTCATAAATAGTAAGTTGAAAAAACTACATTTTATTTTTATGGTATTTTTAAATTTTTACATTTAAAAACTATTACATCAAAGCTTTAAAATTATAGGCTAAATTAGAAAGAAAGTCTGTATGATTCAGAGAAATGAAAATTAAAGTACATTTAATAAAACCGGAAGAAAACCTTATTCATTTGAAACAATAATACACACACACACACACACACACACACACACACACACACATGCACAAACACAATTTTTCATTAAAAGAGTTTAGACCTTCCTAGTTGAGTTTTTGTTTTTGGTGTCTATGTCCACTTTTTAAATATTTCCATTTCCTCCACACACATAGTTCTGAAGAGCTATTAACAGGAAGTTTTCTCCTATTTTTTCCCCAGTAGAAACCCTCCAGCTACACACTGACTTTCTCTTTGCCCCAAATATTAAAGTCCTGGGCAAAGTTTTAATTAGGAAAGAGGAGACATTTACAAATTTAATACATTTTGTTCTTTTTACAGACCATGTAGAATGAAGCAGCCTCAGTATGCTTGAAAAATCTCTTAGCAACTGAGAGCGGGGCCGGCCAACAATGGATGATTCATTGATTTAGCTTGAGTGTGCAGGAATGTCTGCCAAAAGGTCTGCACAAACTCACATTGCTAGACACTATGGTAAAACGTACTCTGACCTCTTTTAAAACTCTATCAGAGCGGAAAGTTAAACTTGCAGCTTTCCAGCAATTCACTGGCATCTGGAAATATGCTTGAATGACAATATCTTGCTTTTAAAACAATCAATGGACTTTCTTAGATTATCATTTTCACCTAATTAGACCACAGCTACTACTAATTAGGGATTTCCAAGGGGATGCCACTGTGTTTTTAAGCACTAGAAATAATGGTTGCCCATTCAATTTAAATCTGAAAGGAGGCTTTTTGAAATCAGAAAACTGAAAGGACTGATTGTTAGTTTTTCCGTAATATTGACCCAAGGATTATGCAAGATTATCTTAAACAATAATCTGCACATTTAAAATTGGTAAACAGTATGCAACAGATACCCAGTGTCTGTCAGTATATGTATATAGGTAGAGATTATACCAGAACATCCTATCTTATGCTTACATAAAATTCAAAAGAGTTAAATTCTTTTGCTTGCATTTGTCATTTGTCTCTTCCAACATCCATTTTAGAAATAGGTATTATTTCTCCTGCTTTAGAGTTAGAAGACAATGCACATGGAATTTAAATTGCTTGCTTGAGTTCATAGCTATGCAAAGGCAGGTCCAGGTTTACAATATGGATTTTTCTAGTTTAAAATTGGGTATCAGATTCATTGCACTACTTCACCAATCACAACTTCAGTCTCAGTAATGAAAATAATTCATGAAATCAAATTCTTTTTTTCTCCTAGTGTTGGAAAAAGTCATGTTTCTCAGTTTCTTTTGCTCTTGACAAACATAAGTACAGAACAAGGAATTTTCTGCTTTGAAAGAATTTTGCTCTGGCTACTTTATCTTCCTCTTTTTTTTTTTTTTTTTTTTTAAGTGTTTATATATTTTGACAGAGAGACAGAGAGAGAGAGCCAGGAGTGTGGTAGGGGCACAGAGAAGGGGAGAGAGAGAGAGAGAGAGAGAGAATCCCAAGCAGGCCCTGCTCTTTCAGGGCAGAGCTCAACACAGGGCTCGATCTCAGGAACCTTGAGATCATGACCTGAGCCCAAATCAAGAGTTGGATGCTTAACTAACTAAGCCACCCAGGGGCCCCCATCCTCCTCCTCCTTTTCCTCCTCTTCTTCTTCTCCTTCTCCCTCTTTCTTGCATTTGTTTTAGGGGAGGGAGGGGAATATTCAAATGTAAAGATTAACCAAAAAATTCACCTCTCCCCTCTACTTCTGGTCTTTCTCTGAGAGGTAAACACCGTTATCCATTTGGAGTATTCTTTTTCATACCGTTATCTGGGTAATAATATATACATATAAAATAAGATCTACAATTTTGATTTGTGGTTTCTCTGTTTAATGTATTATCACATTATTCTATAAATTCATTTTTTAAAAAAACACTTCTTAGAAATGTTTCCATACTTGTACATTTACTTCATTTTAAAAATGGCTAAAAAGTATCTCATAATATGTACCTTCCTTTCTGATTGCGCTAATTACACACATCCACTAAAAATGTAGCTGTTCTTCCAGCATAGGCTAGATGGACAAACAGAATGAAACAGAAATATATGGAAAAGTACAAATGAGTGAGGATATTTAGTTTAATTTTTTACTCAATTCATTGATGTTAAGTCTATATATCTGACAGCAGCAGAAACAATGAGTGGGGTTACTATACTGAACAATTTGGACCAACTAGTAAAAACTGAGTAGTAAAGTGGAAAGGGTGGGGATCTTGGAAGAAAGGGGTCTTGTCGACTCTGGGATCACAAAACAGGTACAGAGAGCTTTATGGGGCAAAATCCAATAAAACACACATGATTCCTGCTGTCACAGAGCTAATAACCTAACTCTAAATACCTTCCAACTTCGTCTCCTGTTCTACATTCCCATGGTCACTGTGAGTCCAGAATCACAACATGTCTGGCATCAACAACTGTAGGAGCCGTAAGTGGTTTCCCTGAGTCTGGTGTTTTGAACTTCTAATCTACACGGAGATATCCCCAAACATCAAGATCTGATACCTCATTGCCCTAATAAAACACCTTCTTCATTATTTCCCATTAAACTATAATACTGGATGAAGCACCACCATTTCAGCTTGGCATTCATAGTGTAACCTCCCAGTGTTTCTCCTGTCACTTAAATTTCTAGTCACATCAAACTTCCCTACTGGTCTGCAGAGATCCTCTGTCACACCTCTATGCTTTTTCACATACTGCCTACAATATCTTTCACCTTTCTCCATCTGGAACTCCCAACTCCTCATTCTAGACCCAGCTCAAACACTGCACCTTTTGTGAAGGGCTACTTAACTCCACAGCAGGTATTTAGCTCTGTGCTCCCAGAGCAGTTTGCATTCACTGCTATGATGGCATTTCATGCTGTAACAGCATTACTGAAATACATAGATGAGCTTTCAACTTTGTGTATAGCAAATGCTACTTATTGGTTAAAACCAATTTTGAGGGCCATATGCTAAAGTTTTTACCAGAACCCAAGCTATTGGTCAAAACTCATAGCTTCACTAGTCTTCGCTCCCTACTTGAAATGTTGTACTAAAAGTTAACTAGGCCATTTCAATGCCTATTTAATCATAACAATTCTCTTTATGTGTATACCAGGAGAGATTACGAAAAGATAGATCTGAAAAAATTTCCTCAAAATTAATGTTAATCTCCTTTTCAGAAAAGGGAAAGTGAGATTATATGAGTATTTTTAGGTTTAGGTGAATATGATTCAGTTTAGAACGCATAAGTTAAATTCATTTTAAAAGATAATTTTGCAGTGGTAGGCATGGCTTAGTCCCAAGGATATTCTGATTGTCGATTTTACTTAACTTTATCTCATAAATAATTAAGTCTTTGCTTCTCTGATGGAACACTGAAGCAAGCAAACCAATGAGAAATATCCCCTTGCTTCTGGTATAACAACCTTTGGAAATACGGACCAAAACAAGGAGCAGACACTCTGATGTGTGAGGGAGATATTATAACAGTGTAGAGTCACCACCAAAGTGGGGTTAGGCTGTTGTAGATATCGCCTATGGGGCTGAAATGATGTCGTGAGATCCAACTCTATCTAACTATATTTTTCATAGGTCCTCTGACTAAGTGTGTCTGGCCAGGACCTCGACCAGCCAGTCTTGGTCTAGCCCACAAGTTATTACAACATCACAAAAACCACTGTAGTGCATGTGAAAATATTCAGACACCCATTATCCATGAAACAGACCAATAGCAGTTTGACAGAGAGGAGGAGTCTAAGAGACAGCAGTAAACTGTTATAAATTATCTGAATTAAATTTTCACATGTTTTTTTTTAGAATAGAATTATTGCTTCAAGAAAGGTAGGCTGGAGTTTTTGTTGTTGTTTTGGCATGGTTTTATAAATAGTTAACCTTCACAAAGTAGAGGAGCTGGAACAAAGAATTATGAATTAAACATTTGGCACAATTGCAATAAGTAGCTTAGAATTAAGATTTTAAAAACAAACTAGAAGTATTGAGGTCAAATAAGACAAAGAAAAGACTTCACACCACTGGAAGAGCCATTAGAAAGGTAATGGACCTGCCTTAAGTAAAATGCTCCTTTGCCTGACAAAGTAAATGCGGACCTTGATTGGGGGCGGGGGCAGGGGTTGATGCAGTGTTGATTATCACATCATGCTATCACTGTGTCTTTCATTTCAGCATCCCAGCCTTTAGCAAAATGGCTGCTCAGTGTACATCTGTCTAGATCCAGATGCCAAGACAGCAGACAATTAATTCTATTGGGCCCTAAATATAAAGACTGTGAAAGAGACATCTGTAGCTCCTGATAGCTGCCATGATGACAACTGCTGAGCCATTTGAGGGTAAATGCTGTGTTTCACTCTCATTTTGAGGCTCCCCATGGAGATTGCTGCCGAAGATTCCTTAGAAGTATTCTGGTCCTGCTGGCTTCTGCTCTGAAAGGGAGGAATCTTAAGAAATCAGAGAAAGATCAGCTGACACCTCTGCCCTTAGCACTGCAGAAGCCAATCAATAGCTGGAAAAGGAATTAGAAAGGGATGAAAGCAGAACTTCTACCCCACCCAGGCCTGGAGGAATGTTCTACACTGATAGCATCAGGACTTCCTCCTAAATGATAAAGCCAATGTAGAATATACTTGTGGGATTTAGGAGAGAAAGGCATTGGACTGATTTTTTAATTCCTACTTATACCAAATTCCAGGTGTAGTGCCAGGGGTATGAAATAGAATGAATATTTATATTTATATTTATATTTATATTTATATTTATATATAATAATAATAATAATACATATATATTTTTAATTAATTTGAAACATTTTGTTTTAGGGCCCAGGACAATCTCTCATTTATTATAGATTGTCTTTATAATTCTACTCTATCTGATGATAACAATTTATTGAGTGTGGAGTCTACTATATTATGCTAGATGCTCTAATGCTATTTGTTAAATGATTTGAATGCAAAGATCATCAGTCTGCTGTTGGAACACAATTAAGAGATGTAGCTCAAACATCTCCATTTGGTTCTCTCCTAAACTCCCCTCCCCACCTCGTCAGGTTCCAGCCTCTATTGATGATCCATCCCTCTGCCTTAGGCTGGAGGGAGATAAGATGAATGGAGAGGACTTTTTCTCCATTCTTGGGTTGGTTCCCTAGGGAATGATGAAGCAAGCCTCTTAAGAAGAACACAAATAGTGAATATGTATAAAATAATTGGAGGAAAGGTGACTTTGTTAATATATTCTGAAATATATAGCTGGAGTAAGATGTAAAATAAGTTCATCACTGTGAATGCTTTGGTGGGAAAATAAAATTAAAGCAGTTTTGAGAAACCCATATGACATTAGCTAACGGAATGAATCCACATACCACCTTGCTACATGACTATTACCATTATTGAGCTACAATTATTTTTTATAGGATCAAGGAAATTTAGAGCCTTTTAAACAACTGAGCTGAATCTCTGATAACCAGGAAGTAAAGGAAATTTACTTATAATTTTACCATATACGGATACTGAACCTCAGTCCTGTGAACCTGTGCCTTTGCACATATTTTTTGCAGCTGCTGATATACTTCAGAGCCAAAGCTGAGCTTTGAAAGTTTGGATTCCTGTGTGTTGTGATAATCAGCTGGGGTTTGGAAATGCCTTCAAAAATCTAATGCTCTGGCACTTTAACAAGGCTTCTGAAAAAACAATTTAACATCTGGAATCAAGTATTTTGTGGAAGTCCAAGACCAACAGAGCAAAGAACATTTCTTTCAGTAACAGTTAAAATGTGGCACTTCCTTCTTCTTCATCAAATAAATGGGTTTATTTTATAAAGATTCTGAGGTGGTTTATAATAAGAAAAGTATGGAATAGAAGCAAGGTGTAGAAAATTGGATGCTGTAGATATTTATCAATGGAAGTTTCCCCTGCATATGCTTCTATATTCTTTCACATCATTTTCTCTTCCAAAACTCAATTCTGAAAAAGAAACAAACTACTAAAGTAAAGCCTCCTTCATTTAGCCTTCCTAAGAGACTCTGAGTGAGGATAACTAGAGAATCTAGAGAGTTCACCTTTCACCTTTTCCTACATGCTTCAGAAAAAGGCAAAGACAATGACTGATGGTATATTTCTTTCTTTCTTTTTTTTAATGTTTATTTATTTTGAGAGAAAGAGCGTGCCCACACACAGGGGAGGGACAGAAAGAGAGGGAGAAAATCCCAAGCAGACTCCTTGCTGTCAGCATAGAGCCCGACATGGCACTCAATCCCACAAACCGTGAGATCATGACCTGAGCCGAAATCGAGTCTGATTGCTTAACTGACTGAGCCACACAGGCGCCCCAGAGCACGTGTATTTCTTCAGTCTCTGGACAGCCAGGTAACTTGGATCAAATGCAAAAAAAAATTTCTACCGAACATTCACTAATTTTCTACAGAGTTTTGGATATTGTTGAAAAACTATATTGAAATATATTCTCCCCCAAAATGTGTTCCCTACTAATATAATAATAGATGACATCTGCTGAGTGCTTCACATGTGTCATGTACTGTGCATTTAACTTCCAAAATAGTTACAGTAGACCCTTAAATAATGTGAGGGTTAGGGGTGCTGACCCACTGTGCAACTGAAAATCTGTGCATAACATTTGACTCCCCTAAAACTTAACTACTAATTGCTTACTGTTGACCAGAAGCCTTACCAACGATCTAAACAGTTGATTAACACATATTTTGTATATTATATGTATTATATACTGTATTCTTACAATAAGGTAAGCAAGAGAACAAAAAATGTTATTAAGAAAATCATAAGGAAAGTACATTTACAGTACCATACTGTAAATAATCCATGTATAAGTGGACACATACAGTTCAAACTCATGTTGTTCAAGGATCAACTGTATTATCTTTTTTTAAATGGTAAGTAATGCATACAGTGATACAGTGGAACTGGCACAGAGAAAGACAAATAGAACAGTGACCTACACATATACATAAAGACATGACTCATAACAAAGAGGACTATAGATTAGTAGGTAAAGGAGAGACCACTCATTAATAATGTCACAATGAGTTAGTTCCCCATATGGGGAAAAAATAGAAAGAAACTGGATCCCTTCCTCATATAATGTATAAGAATACATCTCAAATAGTAGGAAAATCTTAAATTTGAAAGGCAAAACTCTAAAGTTTTAAAAAACAATATAAAGAAAAAGGATCTGATTATATTAAAGTTAAGAGCTTCTGTTCATCAAAAAATACCATAGAGTAAAAAGGCAAGCCATAAACTTGGAAGCAATACTTGCAAAACATGTATCCAACAAAGGATGTTTCCACAGCATATAAATAATTCTTTTGAAAAAAGAAAACAACACAAATGAAAATATGGGCAATCAATAGGTACAGAAATTTCAAAGAAGTAGGAGACACTAACAGTGCCCGGCACATGAGAGGTACTCGAACAGAATGAATGAAAACACAAATAGCCCATAATCATATGAAAAGATATCCAACCTCACTGGTGATCAGGGAAATAAAAATGAAAATCACAGTGGGATACCATTTCTTACTCATTACACTAGAAAAAATTAAAATCAAATAATATCACATGTTGGAGGACATGTAATGCAATAAGCACTTTCATCCATTGCTTGTAGGAACATAAATAGCAATGATTACTTTGGGAAACATTTTGGCAGTACTTAGTATAGCTGGAAATATATATACCTTACAATCCACCTCTACAGCTAGGTATCAATCTGAGAGAATCTCTTGCACATGTGGCCTGGAAGGCATGTTTAAGACTACTAACTGCAGGATTGCTCATTACAATAGCAAGAAACTAGAAACAGCTCACATGTAAATCAGCAGTAAAATGGATACATTTGATATATTCATATACTGGAATACAGCACACAGTAGTGTTAAGCAAAAGAAATCACACTAAAAATACAGAGTTGTGATTCTCTTTGTGTAAAGTTCAAAAAGGACAAAAGTAAACACTATATTGTTTTGAAGGAAAATACACAGGTGATTAAATTATAAAGAAAAACAAGGGAATGGGCTAACATAAAATTCAGATGAGGAGTTACCTCTGTTGGGAGGACTGTGATTGAGGAGGGGTATCCAGGGGCCTTTTAAGTTTTGATTTCTTTTTTTTTTTTTAATGTTTATTTATTTATTTTGAGAGAGAGCAGGGAAGCGGTGAGTAGAGAGAGAGGAAGAGAGAATCCCAAGCAGGGTCCACACTGTTCATGCAGAGCCTGATGTGGGACTCGATCTCACAAACCCGTGAGATCATGACCCAAGCTTAAATCAAAAGTCAGACACTTAGCTGACTGAGCCACCAGGCACCACAACTTTTTTTGTTTTTTAAGTAAACTCTATGCCCAACATAAACTTCAAACTCATAACCCTGAGATCAAGAGTTGCATGCTTTACTGACAGAGCCAGGCTGGTACCCCTAAACTGCTGTTTTTAATTCTCATTTTCTCAAGAGCTTTCACTGGGTAGTGTTCCTACATGTAACACCATGCTAGATAACATTGGATTTTATTTTATTGTCAGGAAGACAATTTTTATGGATGAAATCTACCAACTGAGAAATGATCAAATTACCAGGTGAGAAAATCTGATTTTAGTGTATGAACTGTCTTTAGTTGGGAGATGAAATCTGAGGCGTCTGTAGCCAAGCTGGCTGGGCTGGAAGGCTGTGTGGAGCACAGCGTGCAGCCAAGAGCTGGCTCCAGCCAAGGACAGCTGCCTTCTCGCAGGGATGGGTCAGACCTCTGCTGGGTGAGGGGGAGGAGAGGAAGGGGACTGGGAGCCAGGCCTGTGGTCAAGAGCCCCACTCACAGAGAGGCAAGTGGGCTCATTCTGCTTGTGTTCTAGGAATGTTGGTCCCCATCCCTACATCATGCCAGTCTGAGTCTCAACATTACCACCTCAGACACTCCAAATGTAGACAGTCCCTCCTCCTCAGGACAGGGCTCCTGATCACTTTTACAATTTCATTGACCGAGGAGCACAATCATATTTTCTGAGAGTTCCAGCCAACAGGGACCTTTGAAGAAAACCAAGGTTAGACTGTGAATCCTATCTTGTTCTAGGGAGATCTTACAGCCCTAAAAATGTTCCTCTTTATCAACCTTCATATACATAACACTTCCGGTAATCAATAGAATTATCCAGAGGCACCCGGGTGGCTCAGTCGGTTAAGCATCTGATTTCGGCTCAGGTCATGATCTCACGGTGGTTCATGAGTTCGAGCCCCATGTCAGGCTCTGTGCTGACAGCTTGGAGCTTGGAGCCTGCTTTGAATTCTGTGTCTCCCTCTCTGTTACTCCCTTGCTCACACATTCTCTGTCTCTCAAATATAAATAAAGGTTAAAAAAATTTTTTTAAATAGAATTACCCAGCACAAAAAGAAGAAAACAATCTCTGTTACCTATATTACCAAATGGCAGCTACTTAACTTATTTGTGCGATAGAAACCATATCCCTCATGAACTGAAGAGCAAATTTAGGAAATCAACTGCAATGCGTGGAAAATAATTGCAAAATACTCCAATTTGAAAACTAAAACTAGAAAAAAAAATCATGCCAAACTGAGATTCTTTAAAAGATGGTCTTAAACAATGTCTTAGACATTTAACTGTTAAGTACATTTATGCGCCACATACCATTCTACTAATCATGGCAAATAATGGTTGCTTTGCGGAAAGACTGTAGGAAACGGTGGCAGAAGATAAGCTTTCAAAGAGTTTGATTAGGATGAGCATAATGACCAAATCTACAGAACTCTTTGAAAACACTGGTGTAAGAGGCTGAGACAGCAGCTTCACCTCTTTGAACCTCATTTGTTATTAAGCTTTGCTGCTGCTGCAGGCAGATAAGATCCAAGACCAAACACAAAAACACACATTTGATTTAGCAAGAGGCTTATCTCAGCAACAGGACCTACTTTGTTAAAAAAAGTTGGCCCAAGTCAAGTATTTTTGCCTTTTTGCCCTAACAGTTCAAGGTCTCCCTTCAGTGTGGAACAAAGTAAAAACACGAAAGGTCAATTTTTCTTCTGTCTCATTAACAGGACCAATAAACCTCAGTAAAATAAGAAATGTATGAAGTTCTTTCAAAAAATAAATTTCTTTTTATATGGTTTGCATTACATAATTTGGTTTATAATTTACAAGAAAGTAAATGAAAGACCATTGGTTTCGAACGGGGGAACTTGATGCTATAAAATCTGGTGGAACACAACTTATGGACTAAATGCCAGGGGAAGGCCTCACATTTCATAGGGATTGAATATTTCATTTGCATATCTCAGTTAAATGCCCGAGTTTCAGAGTAGTCAACAACAATTTTTGTATTTCAGGTTCTCACTGAAGCAGGCTAGAAAATGTAGCATTTCTTTGGATGTTGGAAAAGCCCTTCTCTATTCAAAAATGCTTCTGCTGCCACTTTCCACACAATTCCTACTACATGCCCTGGGCTTTCCTGACCCATTTGGGTTGATTCCTGGTTCAGGAGGTTGAAGCACCAGGATCGTCATGTCTGCCATGCTGTGCTTCCTACCCCATAACCAAGGTCAGAAGTGGGTCAAAGTGTGGAGTATAGATCATAGGCCAGGACAGGAGAAGCCAACCAGATCTACCCAAGTTGGCTACGTCTTCCCTTGCTCACATTTAGTTGGGTTGATGCCTGCTTAAACAAGAGAGAAAGTGCCTTCCTTACCTCCGTGTGAAAAAGGTTGGTCACTGATCCAGTCCAACCTTCCCCTTCTGAGGAAACCAGTGGGACAGGATCTATAATCAATGGAGGGAAAGTTTCACTGGGAACACATAAGTTGACACATGGCAAATATGATAAGTTTTCTTAGGAAAAAAACCGTTGAAGTTGCAGCCTAGCACAACTCTAGGGGAAACCATTCGCACTGAATTTTATATGAGTGGTGTTTCTTGGAGTTGTGCAATGTAGTGACCCTGAGGACAGCCGCAACAGCAAGGAAGTCTTGGAAACATTAAAAACAACAACAACAAAAAAACAAACCCACAAACTTTGTTTTTAGTTCAATTTTAGATTTACAGAAAAAACTGTGAAGCTAATACAGACATTTCCCATGTATCCCTGTGACCATCTTACATTAGCATGGCACATTTGTTACTGTATATTGGTACACTGTTAATGAACCAATACTGGCAGAGTTTTAATTATTAAAACCCATACTTTTCTGTTTCAGGATCCCAACCAGGACACCACATTGTATTTAGTCACCCTGTCTTCCTAGGCTTCTCTTGGCCATGACAATTTTTTAGACTTTCCTTATTTTTGATGACCTTTGTGTTTTTGAAGAGGGCTGGTCAGGTATTTTGTAGAATGTCCCTCAACTTGGATTTGTCTGATGTTTTTATCATGATTAGACTGGGTTTATGGGTCTGGGGGAGCAGGACTGCTGAGGCAAAGTGCTACATTTTATCAAGTGTACATACTATCAGCATGACTTATCACTGTTGGTATTGACCTTGATCACTTGGCTCAGTGTTTGTCAGGCCTCTCCCTGGTGAAGTTACTTTCTCCCCTTTCTTTGGAAGACAGTCAGTTTGTACAGTCACACTTAAGGTATGGGAGTTTTGCTCTATCTCCTTGAAGGCAGAGTATTTACATAAATTATTTGGAATTCTTCTGCATGGGAGATTTGTCTTTTCTCCCACAAGTATTTATTCAATCATTTATTTATATCAGTGCAGACTCAAGGATATTTATTTTATACTTTGGGTTATAATCCCATAGTGTTTTATTTACTTTGTTGCTCAAATTGTTCCATCTTTAGCCATTGAGAGCTCTTTCAACTGCTTTTTGTATCCCTTTGACACACTCTATCATTGTGTGCATTTTTTTAATGTTTATTTTTGAGAGAGGGTGTGCACATGTGTAACACACACACTTGCATATGCGTGCAGGGGCGGGGCAGAGAGAGAAGGAGACAGAGGATCTGAAGCGGGCTCTGCATTGACAGCAGACAGCCAGGCCCAGGCTCAAACCCACGAACTGGGAGATCATAATCTGGGCTGAAGTGGGATACTTTACGGACTGAGCCACCCAGGCGTCCCCACTGTGCATTTTTATTTTTTATTTATTAAAAAAAACTTTTTTGATGTTTATTCATTTTGGAGAGAGAGACAGAGCATTAACAGGGGAGAGAGGGAGACACAGAATCTGAAGCAGGCTCCAGGCTCTGAGCTGTCAGCACAAAGCCTGACTCCAGGCTCAAACTCATGAACCATGAGATCATGACCTGAGCTGAAGTTGGATGCTTAACCAACTGAGCCACCCAAGCATCCCTCCATGTGTGCATTTTTAAAAGTACTTCCTTACTTTCTGGCACTATAAGATGCTCCAGATTCATCTTGTATATTTCCTGATCTAGTGCTAAAATCAGATATTTCTCCAAAGAGTCCTGGTTCCTTTTATAGGAGAACAGTATAAGAAACCAAGATCTGGGTGCTAAGTATGCTTGTTACTGCTGGAGTGTTGTTATTTCCAGACCCTTTCAGCTGAGGAGCAAAAAATATATTTGCATATATTAGCTCTTGTATATACACATATCTATAAATATTTCTATATGTAACCATCTGTATTTATATTATGCTAAACATGAATTCATACTGATGTCTCCAACTCTGATCTATTACCATAGAGATCATTCTAGCTTTTCTTGTTACCAGTAAACTCTCCAACAATGAGAAACCCAGCTTCTACCAACTGCCATCCATTTACTTAATTGCTCAGTTCCAGTATAGAAATACCAGAATTGTTAACCTGCATCTTCAAGGCAAACAATTTTGTCCACTATGGTTCAGTGTGTATGTACTGTTTCCTTTGCCTTTTTTTTTTTTTTTTAACGTTTATTTATTTTTGAGACAGAGAGAGACAGAGCATGAACAGGGGAGGGTCAGAGAGAGAGAGACATAGAATCTGAAACAGGCTCCAGGCTCTGAGCTGTCAGCACAGAGCCCGACGCGGAGCTCGAAGCCATGGACTGTGAGATGATGACCTGAACCGAAGTCAGATGCTCAACTGACTGAGCCACCCAGGCGTCCCTGCTTTGCTTTTAATCTTACAGATTCCACACATTTCCAAAATTACACAGGTCAGCAGCTCTTCCCCCCACCTCCTTCAGTGAGGTGGTTTCATACCTTATAATGGTTAGATTTTTTGTTTGTTTGTTTTAATCATACTGTTTTCCATCCTGGGACTCCCAATCTCCTAAATGATTTTTTTAAGTTTGCATACATTCAGGTTTACTCTTTGTGTTGCAATGTTCTATGGGTTTTGACAAATGCATAGTGTATGTGTCCATAATTATAGTGTCATACAGAAGGGTTTCACTGCCCCATAAAATTGTCCTGTGCTTCATGTATTCAACCCTCCTCCTCTCTCCTGGAATTTCTGGCAAACACATCTTTTCACTGTCATGGCTTTACCTTTTCCAGAATGTCAAATAATTGGAATAATACAGCATGCAGCCCTTTCACACCAGCTTCTTTCATTTACCAGTATGTATTCAAGATTCATCCAAGGCTTTATATGGCTTGATAGTTCATGTCTCCATATTGAGGACTAACATTCCTTTATATGAATATATCATAAAAAGGTCCTAATAAGGACATCTTGGTATCTTCTTTGGAGTTATTGTGAATAAAGCTGCTATAAACATTTACATACAGGTTTTTGTGTGGACATAAGTTTTCAAGCCAGTTGGGTAAATACCCAGGCCATTACTGCTGGATTATATGGTAAAATTATGTTTAACTTTGAAAGAAACTGCCAAAATGGCTGTGCTATTTTACACTCCTATTAGCAACAAATAAATGTTCCTGTTGTTCTATATCCTTGCCAGTAATTGGCACTGTCAGTGTTTTGGATTTTAGCCATTTTAGTAGGTAGGTAGTGGTATCTCATCTTCATTTGTATTTCCTAATGACAAATAATATTAAGCATCTTTTCATATGTTTATTTGCCATCTGTATATCTTCTTTGGTAAGGAGTCTTTTCAGACCTTTTGCCCACTTTTTAGCTGGGTTGTCAGTTTTCTTATTGTTGAGTTTTAAGAGTTCTTTGTATGTTTTGGACACAATTTCTTTACTGGACATGTTTTGCAAGTATTTTCTCCCATCTGTGGCTTATTCTTCATTCTCTTAACAGTTTCCTTCACAAAGCACAAGTTTTTAATTTTAATAAAGTGTATTTATCCCATTTTTCTTTCATGAATCATGCTTGTGGTGTTGTACTTAAAAATTTGTTGCCAAACTGAAGTCACTTATGTTTTTTCCTATATTTTCTTCAAGAAGTTTTATAGTTTTACATTCTACATTTTGAGTTAATATTTATGAAAAATGTAAGGTCTATGTCTAGGTTCAGTTTTTGCTTGTGGACATCCAACTGTTCCCATCCTGTTTATTGAAAAATTATCCTTTCTCTATTGAATAGTGCTATGTACTGAATTGCATATCCCTAAAATTCATACATTGAAGCTCTAACTCTCAATGTGGTAGCATCTGGAGATGGGGTCTTTACGCAGGTTTAATGAGATTATTGGGGGATAAGGTTCTCATGATGGGATTAGTGCCCTTACAAGAAGAGATACCAGAGACCTTGCACTCTCTCTCTCTCCACACACATTCTGAGGAAAGGCTGTGTGAGCACAGTTCACCACAACTGAACCAATGCTGGCACCCTGACTTACAGTTCTAGAGCTGTGAGAAAATAGACATCTGTTGTTTAAGCCACCAAAGGTACGGTATTTGTCATGGCAACCCACTAAGACAAATAACTTTTGTTCTTTTGTCAAAGATCAGTTGACTATAATTGTGTGGGTCTATTTCTAGGCTTCCTACTGGGTTCTATTATCTATTATCTATTATCTATAGTAAGTCTGGAAATCAGGTATTGTGAGTCCTCCAACTTTGTTCTTCTTATTCAGTATTGTGTTGGTTATTCTAGGTTTCTTGCCTTTCCATACATTCTTTAGAATCAGTTTGTTGATATCTATAAAATAGTTTGCTGGGATTTTGATTGGGAATGCATCAAATATTTAGGTAGATTAGAGAATAATTAATATCTTAATAATATTGAATCTTCCAATCCATGGACATGGAATCATTCACTTAGGTCTTTTTTCACTTTTTTATTCAGAATTTTGTAGTTTTCCACATATAGATCCTATAGATATTTTATTAGATTTATACGTAGGTTTTCCTTCCTTCCTTCCTTCCTTCCTTCCATTTTTCTTTCTTTTTTTTGCTATTGTAAATTTTTTTTTTGTTTGTTTTTGTTTAACTTCAAATTCAAATTGTTCATTGCTGGCATATAGGCAAGCAATTAACTTTTGTGCATTAACATTGTGGCCAAGACTATGCTATCCTTTATTGGTTCTAGGAGTTTTGTTTTTATTTTTTGGTTTCTTTGGGATTTTCCTCCCTAGATAATAATAATTACATCATCTGCAAACATAACACTGTTATTTCTTTCTTCTCAATCTGTGTATCTTTTATCTCCTTGTTTTACTGCACTAGCTAGAACTTTCAGTATAATGATGAATAGCAGAGCTGAGAAAGAACATCTTTGCCTTTTTCTTGATCTTAGGGGAAAAAATGTAGGCTATTACCATTAAGTTTGTTTTGTTTTGTAGATGTTCTTTATTAAGTTCAGGAAGTTGCTTTCTATTCCTAGTTTTTCAGAGCTTTTATCATGAATGAGTGTTGGATTTTGTCAAATGCTTTTTCTCCATGTATTGATATGATCATATGATTTTCTTTCTTCAACTTGTTCATGTGGTAGATTACACTGAGTGATTTTTTTTTAATGTTTATTTACTTTTGAGAGAGAGAGAGAGAGAGAGAGCAAGTGAGTAAGTCGGGGAGAAGCAGAGAGGGAGACAGACTCTGAAGCAGGCTCCAGGCTCTGAGCTATCAGCACAGGGCCCAATGTGGGGCTCGAATCCATGAACTGTGTGATCATGACCTGAGCCAAAGCTGGACGCTTAACCAACTGAGCCACCCAGATGCCCGAATATACTGAGTGATTTTCAAATACTGAATCATCCTTGCATACCTGAAATAAATGCCACTTGATCATGCTGTATAATTCTTTTTCTACATTGTTGGATTCAATTTGCTAATATTTTGTTGAGAATTTTTATAACTATGTTCATGAGATATATTGGCCTATAGAGTTCCCTTTTTGTAATGACTTTACCTGGTTTTGGTATTAAGGTAATGGTGACCTCATAAAATGAGTTGTAAAGTGTTTCTTCTGCTTCTATTTTCTAGAAGAGATTATGGAGAATTGGTGTCATTGTTTCCTAAAATGTTGAGTAGAAGAGAATTCACCAATTAAACTAACTAGGGCTGGTACTCTGCTTTTATTTTGTTTTGTTTTCTGAATGTCTACTTATTTATTTATTTATTTAGAGAGGGAGGGGCAGAGAGAGAGAGAGAGAGAGAGAGAGAGAGAATCCCAAACAGGCTCGACATTCAGCACAGAGCCCAAAGCGGGGCTTAATCCCATGATCTTGGGATCATGCCCTAAGCTGAAATCAAGAGACCGATGCTCAACCAACTAAGCCACCCAGGCATCCCTTATTTTGTTTTTGAAGGTTAATAACCACACTGGGATCAAGATGGAAAAGAGACTATGAGACTAATGACACTAGGGTATAGTATGTATGATGCAAACTGATACACCCACGTCTTACTCCGCACATGTGAACTAAAGTGATATCTGTCAACACATAATATAGCTATAAGTACAGAAAAGCAGCTCTCTATATATGCAGATATCTAGCGAACATGATTTTTATTTATTTATTTTTTTTATCATGACTCACAAATATAAGGTGAACATGTGCTAAATATTGTACTTAACTCATTTTTTAAAAATGTGCATTTATTTATTTTGAGAGAGAGAGAGAAAGAGAGAGGGGGGGGAGGGACAGAAAGAGAGGGAGACAGAATCCCAAGCAGGCTCCTCACTGGCAGCTCAGCATTCAATGTGGGGCTTGAACCCATGATCCGTGGGATCATGACCTGAGGTGAAATTCAGAGTTGGAAACTTAACCAAAGGAGCCACGAGGCGACTCTTGCATAATTTTTTAAAACTCCACTTGTTTTTCTTTCTTTCTTTGGCCAGCATCTCCATTTTTTCAAATATAAAATGAGTACCATCATCTCTCTCCTCTTTAGTTCACATGGGTATATAATTAGAAAATACCAATTTTTTTGATTTCTTAAAGGACTGAACATAGGCATATACACTATCCCTCTAAAGGAAATTTCTAAGCTCTGATATTAAAAACTTTAAATTTTTCTATATTTCCCAAATTTTCTGCAATGAATATGTATATATTAGTGTTATGATTAGAAAACATTGCAAAATAAAGGGAAATCCATCTTTGGCTTTCCTTTCTAGTTTATCAATGTAAAACAAGAAGCAAGTGTAAATACACAAGAAATGGGTAAGAATTACATTAGTTATATGCAAACAATAATGAAAATTATCATTCAGTCTATTGTCGCATGCTATTTGTAAGGAAAGAGTATACTTTAAGAGTACACTTTTTTTTACTGAAACATTTACTTATGCTCTGCTAAAAAGCTTTTAACATTTCGATTATGGAAATCATACAATATAATTCTTAAATTAAGCATTTCTTTACAGTTCATTTCCAGGTGAGCTGTCATGTCACATTAACTACTGGGTGAAGTTAGGCATTGCATTTCACACTGCAATTCTTTCACTGTGAAGCCAAAATCTCACATTGGGATTGTATGTTTTACATTTGTACTTTTCAAAGGTAATGTATCACTTCGTGTCTTATTTTCCTTTCTAGATTTTCACAGGTTCATCTTTGCAAGCTGGCAGCCTTCTAGTAATTCAATTTTTCCTAAGTATTTTATTCTAACTAACCTGAACTTGCAATCATACCCATCCCCCCACCCACTAACACCCTCCCATTTCAAGCTTCTGTGGCTAGTCACACCATTTCTCAGACATTTATATTTCTATGATGGATAAACCAGAGCTAGACTTTCCCAGTTTGTAATGAGTGCCTCAGGCAACACAAACAAAACATCACACATTTAATTAGAGAATGCATTCTTAAGCAGAAATATCAAAATACTCAGTTAAACAACTGTCTTCCAAGCCTGATCAGTATCAATACAATATAAGGGTTTTGTATCAAATCTAGGATTTTACATCAATTAAATGTTTCTTTGCAAAGAACCTAAATCCAAGGATAAGTAAAGTTATTATGATTTTTGAAGTTTAAAAATTCCCCCAAAGCACATACAGTTAGTATAGTTGGTGGGTTGTTTCAATACAAGGATAGCTTGTGGCCTTAAAGAATTCTGGATTAGCTAAATTCAAATCTTCATTCTACCTTGTTTCAGCTGAGTGATCTTAGTCAAGAACAGTTACCCAGTTATTCCAAGCCTCAGTTTCTCTGTTGGAAGAACAGAGACTCGTTCATTCAAATCATTCAGAAACTTTCATTCCTTCAAAAAATATTTACGGGGGTGTCTGGGTGGCTCAGTCAGTTAAGCATCTGATTGCAGCTCGGGTCATGATCTCATGGTTTGTGAGTCTGAGCCTCACATTGGGCTCTGTGCTGTCAGTGCACAGCCCACTTGGGATCTTCTGTCCCCCTCTCTCTCTGCCCCTCCCCCGCTCACATGTGCTCTTTCCCTCTGTCAAAATAAATAACCATTAAAAAAATATTTACAGAGTGTCCATTTTGTGTTAGGCACTATTCTAACTGCTGGGGCTATAACAGTGAACAAAGCAGATTAAAAGAAATCCTGCCCTACTCAATTCCACGTTATATTTATCACTAGTAGGAATAATTTCAGTATCTCCTTCATAAGATTGTTGTGAGAATTAAATTAGTTAATATATATATAACACTTAGAACAATGTCTGGCACACAGTGAGAGCTCATTAAATGTTAACTGCCATCATCATCATCAGATAGTTATTTTTCAAAAAAGTTTGCCTTTTATATTTTCCCATCCCTCGTATCCTTGGAACCCAGGAACAGTAGATTGAAATTAGGATTCTATGTGACATCACTGAGCCTCAGTTTCATCTGTAAAATGGTGATAATACTTGCCCTCTCCACTCCATAGTGTTGGTATAAAAATCAAGTGAGACAACTCATGAAAGGGCTTCATAAACTATCAAAGCTGTCATTAAAGATTAAAGATGTCATTATTCACCTCCTAGAGTAAGTAAGTCCATGCAGTCAGAAGTCCTTGAATATACATTTACTGAATTAGATGTCAGTTTATTGCCTATGTACCTGCATAGCCACTGATCAAGAAATCCCCAAATGCTTAAGACCCAAGATACTAGACACTTACAACTTGGTAACTAGCTACTCGTTTACTCAAACAAGTTCTGCTAATTTAATACTGGCTATCAGTAAGTTACCTGATATCTTAAAAGTGTTGAAAAACATATTTTTCTCTGCACACTCACTTGGGCTAAAATTTTGAAACCTTCTTACTACACCTTATGAATGATCTTAGTTCAAGTTCCTTATCTTACAGCTGAGGCAAACAAGGCTCAGAGAAGTTAGGTAAATTTCTCAGGATCATAGCTAGTTAGTTTCCATTTCACATTTAACCAAAGACAAGTACATGCTACGTTCACACATAAGACAGAATACAGGTCTCCAATTCTTATTTAAACCCTACTTGGTTCTGCAGTGTGTAAAGAGCTTATCGTTCTTGTGGTTCTGGTTTTGTTTTCAGTTTTGTTTCTTTAAATGCAAGAGACAACGGAAAGCAAGTTAGAAAAGAGGGCATTCTATATTATGGCATGTTGGAAAATCTAATGATTTTCTGAAATTTTTTATGTGAAGCTCAAAACTTCTAGTCATCAAGAAGCCTGCTCAGAACAAACAAGCTAGTTACGGAACTTTGTTTGGGGGTTTTATTCTAATTGGTTCATATGGTAACTTGGATTCAAAGAAGAATTTTACAGCTGTAAGGCCTCTATATAGAAATGACATGTGCAAAATGCTTGTGTCCTGCCAGTCCATGCAGGGCCAGCTCAAAGGGACAGACAGGAATAGTCATCTATTTCCTTACATGATTGTTAAACTGGGTGTGTTTACATGACTGTCTGTTGTCAACTGCTCTTGGAAAACAAACAAATAAACATGGTGGAATACCTTGTTTCTCTCTAAGGATGTTACGGAAGTGAGAGTGAGAAAAAGCGTATGGGATAGAAAAGGTCATAACAGGGGTGGGTCCTTAATATTTGGGCATATTTTTTTTTCTTTTTAGTACCCCTCCCACCTCATAAACATTTAAGTATTTCCTAATGAATTGTCCTCCCAAATATCCTAGATGAGGGAGGGGGTAGGAAAGGCTGTCCTTCAGCTGTCATATATCTCCCCCAACACTGAGATCTGAACACGAATGAAAGAACTATAAGCCGAGGTACTGAGGCCCAACCCTTACAGCATTCTTAGCACCAACCCTTATTCCAGTCTTACTGGTTGGGGAAGGTTATAAACTACTTGGCAGTTAGATTTTAACTAGCTGAGTCCTAGCTAACTGCCACTACCTTGTCTACCCATATTAAGAGCCCAAGTAGTTTGTGTCACCCAAGACCCTTTAAGTTATCCATCTGCCTTTCCAGACTTCTTAGAATCAAGGCTCAGGAGAGGGATATTATTGCCTATGCAGATGTTTTCTCAGAGACAAACACTATTCAAGAAGGGTAGGGTTGTTGCCAGGTCTGTGAACGGATATCTGAGAAGGCAGTGGGAATGGTCTGTTCCCCACCAGCTTCCTGCAGCACACTCAAGACAAGTAACCCCAGACAACACAAACAGCCACCAGCTTGCCTGTTTACTCCTGCTTGCCTGGACAGCAAAGAAAACAGTGCTTTATTCAGGATGATCAAGCAAAGGCTCAAGATAGACAGACTGAGCATCACCAAACAGAGAACTCTTTGAGGGCATGACCTCTCCTCCAGCTCCCATTTCCCTTTCCCCATGGGCTAACACAGTGCATGAAATAAAGCAGACCCTTGGCTAACCTATGCTAAACCAGTGAGAAGGCACCCCATATCCCTCCCAAAGCTAGGATTCTGAGAAACACTGGCACACAGAAATAATGTAAATTCTGTTGGTATAGAGGCTTCTAGATATAGTGAAATCTATTTTGTTTTGTATGGATTATTCATGGCCAATTTTTATTTCCAGTAAATTCTACCCTAACTGGAATGATAAAGGAACACCATATCCCTTAATGGCACAATTGAATTGTATTCAGGAAATGTGGTTATTTTAATATTATTGTAAACCAAATATAATTAAGAATATGAATCTTCCCAGGAAAATATCACATGACACACTCCAGAAGCAAATACAAATGAATTATAGTTTACTTGATGATTTGGTTCACCCATTCAATCTTCTATTAGTTAATTCAAATGTTCAGTATTTAAGGCATCTATAAAAACAACAGAATTTTTCACTTTTCATTCTGGTATTTTAGCATCTTGAAGGTACAATGTGGTGAAAGCAAATTAGGGGCCTGAAATGATCAAGACCTGGGCTGATTCCTACAAACCAAAACCAGTAAAACAAACAATACTCTAGACCTTATAATTCCCCATTCAGTTTTGGCTTAAACTTATTGGTTCAGAGAAGAGGACTCCAAACTATGAGATCTACTCTGTGACACGGATATTTATACTGTGTGATACAAATCTATGTAACAAAACTGGTCTGGGGCCAGGATGCCAGACGTGTGTGTGTGTGTGTGTGTGTGTGTGTGTGTGTATACAATATTCAATTTTGTTTTTGTTTTTAAGTTCCTGTAGGTGCCACTTAGGGATTTTCATGGAATGGCTGAGGTACCAAGAAGAGGTACAATTAGGAAATAAAACACCAAAGACCTGGCAGGGGACCTGGGCCGACAGAGGAGAAGTATGGGTTTGAGCTTGGCTGAAGGGACGAAGAGAGGGTTTTTTTCTTGACCTCTGCATATGAAATCTACCTCCCCTTAATGACTTCAGAAAAATGCATTATTTGGTTGATATTTGTAGAGATTCCTGTCCTTAATGCTAAACAACAAGGATAACTGCAATAATATACATCTAGTATACAGACTGAGAACATAATTAGGATGTTCTACACAAATCTAATTAACATACAGAATTATAAGGATATTCGCAGGTATTGTCAATTCAACAACTAGGCAAATAAATAATATACATAAACCTTGTGCCAAATTCTCAAGCTAGAGAAAAAAACAGCAAATTAAAAAAAATCTCATTCTTCTATATTTTATACCATTCTTTGATAAGAATATCATTAAAATCATTCATGTTCTCTCATAAAAACAAGAAGGAAAAGAAAGAAAGAAATGAAGAAAGGAGGAGGGAGGAAAGAAAGAAAGAAAAGCATATCATTCAGAGAGGAAGAAGTAAAACTTGTTTTTTTCAGATGACATGATCATGTATGTGGAAAGTACACACACAAAAGTGCGAGAATAAGTTAATTTGGCAAGGCTGCAGATAAAAGATGCAAGACTGCAGATGCAATTGATCAACTGTATTTCTATATACAGTAGTCTCCCTTATCCATGGGAGTATGTTCCAAGATCCCTAGTGGATGCCTGAAACCTTGAATATACCAAAACCCATATATGTTATGTTTTTTTCCTATACACATATACCTATAATAAAGTTTAATTTATAAATTAGGCACAGTAAGGGACAAGTAATAAATAACAGAATTATAGCAATAGATCATAATAAAAGTTATGTGAATGTGGTCTCTGCCTCTCAAAAATCTCAAAATATCCCTCTCTCTTTCAAAATATGTTATACTGTGCTTACTCTTCCTTGTGATGATGTGAGATGATAAAATGCCTAGGTGATGAGATGAAGTGAGGTAAATGATGCAGGCAGTATGACATAGTGCTAGTTTACTAATGACCTGATAATATGTCAGAAATGGGATCATCTACCTCTGAACCATGGTTGACTGTTGGGTAACTGAAACCATGCAAAGCAAAACCACAGAAAAGGGGGGGACTATTGTATTGGCAATAAATAATTGGAAAATAAATAAAAAATACCGTTTATAATAGAACCCCCAAAAATCAACTAGTTAAGGAGACTATAAAATTACAACATATTGCAGAGAGGCATTAAATAAGACCTAAATATGCATTTGGGTCTTCTTTGTATGATTCAATATTGCTAAGATTACATTTCTCCCAAAATTGATGTACAGATTCAATACAATAAACACAATGTATAAACAGTAAATGAGAAAAAAACTGTGAAAAATTTTCAAAGGTACTGAGGCATACGATGCATGTAACATAATATTTTTCAGAAATAAAAATGAACAACCTACTAATACTGGCAACAGCATGAAGTAATTTCAAAAGGTTATACTGAGCAAAATAAGCCAATACAAAACCTCCTACCTGGCAATAATTAAGCAGTGCCCTCACCTTTCCCTTGCCAAAGGAATGTCAGAGGAAACCAGCTAAAATAGAAGGTTTAATAAAATCCAGAGTCTCATAATATAATACCTAAAAGGTTCAGGTTTCAATTCAAAATCACCCATCACTCTAAGAACAAGGAAAACCACAATTTTAATTACATTAAACAGATACTCACCATCAACAGATACCAACACTGAGATGGCAGAGATGTTAGAATTATATGACAAAGATTTAAAATTTTTTTTTAACGTTTATTCATTTTTGAGAGACAGAGAGAGACAGAGCATGAATGGGAAGGGGCAGAGAGAGATGGAGACACAGAATCTGAAGCAGGTTTCAGGCTCTGAGCTGTCAGCACAGAGCCCGACGTGGGGCTCAAACTCATGAACTGCGAGACCATGACCTGAGCAGAAGTTGGACGCTCAACTGACTGGGCCACCCAGGTGCCCTGACAAAGATTTTAAAGCAGCCAGCACCAAATACTTCAGTGAGCAATTACAAACATGCTGGAAACAAATGAGAAAATAGAAAATTGCATCAAAGAAACAGAAGATACAAAGAAGGACCAAATGAGCCTGTGAGACTGACTCTAAGAAAAGTTATAATATTCTTGTCATTAGAATTCCAGATGGAGAGAAGAAGGCAAGGCTGAAAAAGCATTCAAAGAAATAATGGCTGAAAACTTCCTAAAGGTGGCAAAAGCATAAACCTACAGATTCAAGCAGGTGAATAAATTCCAAACAAGATAAATTAAAAAAAAAAAATCCAAACCACGATACATCATAGACAAACTTCTGAAAACTAAAGGAAAAAAAAAAGTCTTAGAAGCAGCTCCAGAGAAATAACAACTTATCTATAGAGGGAAAACAATTCAAATGACAATGAATTTTTTATCAGAAACTATGGAGGCTGGAAGGAAATGACACATTTTTCAAATGATGAAAAAAATAACTGTCAATCCAGAATCCCATATCCATGAAAATGTCCTTCAGGAATAAAGGGAAAATCAAGACAGTCCCAAATAAATGAAAACTAAGATTATTTGTCACCAGCAGGCCTACCCTAAAAAATGGCTAAACCAGATTCTCTAGGTAAAAAGGTAATAATAAAAGAAGGAATTTTGAAATCTTTGGAAAGAAGAACTAGCAATCCCTATCAAAATAACACCAGCATTCTTCCATTATATGGAACCAGAAAAGACCCCGAATAGCCAAAGCAATCTTGAAAAAGAAAACCAAAGCTGGAGGCATCACAATCCCAGACTTCAAGCTGTATTACAAAGCTGTAATCATCAAGACAGTATGGTACTGGCACAAAAACAGACACTCAGATCAATGGAACAGAATAAAGAACCAGAAATGGACCCACAAACGTATGGTCAACTAATCTTTGACAAAGCAGGAAAGAATATTCAGTGGAATAAAAACAGTCTCTTCAGCAAGTGGTGCTGGGAACACTGGACCGCAACATGCAGAAAAATGAACTTGGACCACTTTCTTACACCATACACAAAAATAAACTCAAAATGGATGAAAGATCTAAATGTAAGACAGGAAGCCATCAAAATCCTCCAGGAGAAAGCAGGCAAAACCTCTCTGACCTGGCCACAGCAACTGTTTACTCAACACGCGTCCGGAGGCAAGGGAAACAAAAGCAAAAATGAACTAACTATTGTGACCTCACCAAAATAAAAACCTTCTGCACAGTGAAGGAAACAATCAGCAAAACTAAAAGGCGACCAATGGAATGGGAAAAGATATTTGCAAATGACATATCAGCTAAGGGGTTACTATCCAAAATCTGTAAAGAACTTATCAAACTCAACACCCAAAAAACAAATAATCCAGTGAAGAAATGGGAAAAAGACATGAATAGACACTTCTCCAAAGAAGACATCCAGATGGCCAACTGACACATGAAAACATGCTCAACATCACTCATCATCAGGGAAATACAAATCAAAACCACAGTGAGATATACGACCTCACACCTCATACCACCTGTCAGAATGGCTAACATTAACTACTCAGGCAACAACAGATGTTGGTGAGGATAAGGAGAAAGAGGATCTGTTTTGCACTGCTGGTGGGACTGCAAACTCATGCAGCCACTCTGGAAAACAGTATGGAGGTTCCTCAAAAAATTAAAAATAGAACTACCCTATGTCCCCACAATTGCACTGCTAGGTATCTATCCAAGGGATACAGGTATGCTGTTTCGAAGGGGCACATGTATCCCAATGTTTATAAAAGTGCTATCAACAATAGCCAAAGTAGGGAAAGAGCCCAAATGTCCATCAATGGATGAATAGATAAAGAAGATGTGGTGTGTGTGTGTATATATATATATATATATATATATATGTACACACACACACACACACACACACATACATACATACACACACAATGGGGTATTACTTGGCAATCAAAAAGAATGAAATCTTGCCATTTACAGCTATGTGTATGGAACTGGAGGGTATTATGCTAAGTGAAATTAGTCAGTCAGAGAAAGACAAATATCATATGACTTCACTCATATGACAACTTTAAGATACAAAACAGATGAACATAATGGAAGGGAAGTAAAAAGAATATAAAAACATGGAGGGGGACAAAACATAAGAGACTCTTAAATATAGAAAACAAACAGAGGGTTGCTGGAGGGATTGTGGGAGGGGGAATGGGCTGAATGGGTAAGGGGCTTTAAGGAATTTACCCCTGAAATCATTGTTGCACTGTATGCTAAAGAACTTGGATGTAAATTTAAAAAAATAAATTAAAAAAATAAGTAACACAACTATATGCTGTCCACTAAAAACTCACTTCCAACATAATGATATAGGTAGGTACAAAATAAAAGGGAAGAAAAAGATATATCATGCAAACCTTAGTCAAAAGAAAATAGTAGCTATATTAATGTCAGATAAAGTAGACTTCAAAGCAGAGAAAACTACAAGAAACACAGACAGAGAGAGACATTACAATATGCTAGAAGGGTCAGTCCATCTAGAAGACACAGCAATCCTAAATGGCTGTGCACCAAACCACACAGTGGCAAAGTATGTGAAGCAAAAACTGATAGAACTGAAAAGGGAAATTGACAAATCAACAATTATAGTTGGAGACTCAACATCCTGCTCTCAGCAACTGATAGAACAATAAGACATAAAACAGCAAGGATACAGAAGAATACATCACCATCAACAAACAGCATATAATTGACATTTATAGGACACCTAACTACAGTGGGATATCCATTCTTTTCAAGTGCCCATAGAACATATACTAAGATATGTTAAACTTAATATATCCTGGGCCATAAAACGAACCTCATCAAATTTAAAAGAACTGAAAATATGCAGTGTGTTCTCTGACCACAATGGAATCAAACAAAAAATTAGTAACATAAAGATAACAGGAAAAGCTTCAAACATGTAGAAACCAAATGACACACTTCTAAATAGTCAATGGGTTAAAGAGGAAGTCTCAGGAGAAGTGAAAGGACTTCACTGAAATCAACAAAAGTGAAAATATAAAATATCAAACGTTGGGGGATACAGCTAAAGCAATGCTAAACAATACTTTTCTTTCTTAGATCAGGAACAAAGCAAGGGTATTCACTGTTACCACTCATTCTTATTTAACACAGCACTACATAAGTTTTTTTTAGGTTTTTCATTCATCTGGGATAAATGCATACAAACATACACAACACATACACACACCCCTAAAAGCAATAAAATTATCTTAAAAAGCAAATAAATGCTCATCTTGTCTCAGATGTCACCACTTCTGGTAAGTCTTCCTGGACCTATCTATTTTAGACAAGGGCCCCCATTCCACTGTGCTCAGTGTTTCTCTCAGTCATAATTCTTATCACTGCTACATTTGTCTGTTTATTTTTTTCCTACCCTTAATCCCAGTAGACTATGGTGTAGTGTCTAGCACATTGACCTCATGTAAGTAGGAGTTTTATTTTAAGAGTTGGCTGGATAACAACACAATCTAAAGTCAAAAGGGAACTGTCATCAGAACCTCAACTACCATGAACTTGTGGAGTAAACTAATTTCATTGCCACCAATTTTAGAGTCAGTGGACAAAGTCTGAATCTTGATTGTCACTGTTTCTACAGGGGTACCATTCTGGGAGTCTCTCCTCCCTCCTTTCTTCAGTAGCTTTCATGTGAGATGCAAGCAGTGCCCTTCACCCTCTAGGTTTGCAATTTTATAGGCATTTCTTGCTTAGTGTTACTCCATTTATAAGGGTTGCTCTTCCCGTATCTCATTGTATATCATCTCATTGAGCTCTACACAAGCCCTCTACAAGCTTGCTCATAAAATAGACCAATGAACACAGGAAAGTGGGAGGCAGCCTGGGTCCTTCCTCCTTGCTGCACAGTCTCAATTTAGGGCTGGTCATCAATTCCAATGTTTCCTGTCAGTTCAATTCAATTATATAAAGATATTCATTATGTGGTAACACAATGTCACTGAGTCCTACAAGGCTCATTTGATTCACATGCAAACAGAAACTCTGCAAGCTCTCAGATGTCTATTTGCATTCTCTTCTTACTATACATGGTACTTCACAGTGCATGAGAGAAAAGAATTTCATATCACAGCAATAGCATCCTCTAGCAACTGAGACTTTTTTGAATTTCAATAAGGTAATGGGAGGGGGGGAAAAGAATGGCAAACAATGGTTGTAGTAATTAGGCCAAAAGCAAGAGCTGGGGAGTCAAAAAACCCAGTTTAGAGGAGCCTGAGTAGCTCAGTCAGTTAAATGTCTGACTTTGGCTCAGGTCATGATCTTTAAGTTCGTGAGTTTGAGCCCCACATTGGGCTCTGCACTGATGGCGGTGTGAAGCCTTCTTGGGATTCTCTCTCTCTCTGCCCCTCCCCCACTTGCTCACACTCTCTCTCTCTCTCAAAATAAATAAATAAATAAACCTAAAAAAAAAAAAATAAATAAATAAATAAAATAAATAAATAAATAAAATAAATAAATAAACTTAAAAAAAAAAGGCCCAGTTTAGAATCAAGTTTTCAGCATGTATTAGTGTGCAGTCTTGGTCAAATTACTTAACCTCTTGAAGTCTTGGTTTTGATGCTTATAAAATGTAGATATTAACAACTGTCTCCAAGGATTAAGTGAGATAAGAACTCTCAAGTCACTGGCACACAGTAAACACTCCCTAAATGACCACTGGTGATTGTCATAGTCAACAGTGTCTGAGTTTAGCCCTATAACCTGGCATGCAGTAATGTACCAGGATCCCTGGTACAGGTTACTATATCCTCCTGGAGACCAAAGATTGGAGACAGCTACTTATGGAAGTAAGATTAAGCAGCATAAGACCCCACTGCTCATGTATGATGAAGTAACCTCAGAATTAGGAGTTAAGGGCCACATCTGCATTCCCCAAATGATGCACCATATTTTAAAATCAAAAAATGTACTTTGCTGGTGCCTTTATAGACTGCTATGCAACTGATAAGACGATTAGAAACAAGGTACAGAGTCCTTGGCCTTCACACTATAAATCCTGCAGGTTATTTTAACTTCAAGAACACAATGAAAATATGATATTTTGGAAACAAGGCAGAGGAGATCCAGAAAAAACTACAATAATTTATTTTACTAGCACATAAAATAATATTCCCTATTATCTCTCAAAGATGTAAGAAGCTTTTAGTATTTAAATTTAATTTTTAGAAGTGCATTTTCATAAACCTGAGAAAAATATGCAGCAAGATTTATGAAAATACTGAGATACTATATTTTATTTTCTAGCACATGAAAATCACTAAGACAGCCAAAGAAAACCCCTGCTTTGTCTCTACAACCACTGTACTCTTCCTAGGAAGGTGAACCCACTCTTTCCTATGCCATCAAACAGGTGTTTGCTACACTAGAGCTAGTGTGTTCTATTAATGCCATCCATGTTGATTTAGTTCAACATGTGTTCAGAGAACACAAAAGTGTGGTATAATGTGGGTAATGAAGGTTTTGGCAGAAACATCTTGGGAAAGATCATTAATACAAATGATGAGGAAGCAATAATGTATGATTGGTGATGTGCAGATATGTGCTATAGCAATACAGGCACACTGTGAACCTTGGTCAGAGCTGGCTCAGGCACCAGGCGGTGCTGACACTGTATAAGTTCTGTTGGCTGTGTTGGTAATGGTGCCAAGCACCTCTCTGGGCTTCACTATCCTGGGTGAACTGATCATCTAGATAAGTATTAGGATGGAGATGAGGATGGGTGTGGAGTGGGAGAGCTGGAAAGTTCCGGGCTTGGGAGAGCAGAGGAGCTCTACTGCTGTACAGTGCTATTACTGGTGGGAAAAGAGGCTCTAAAAGAGGCAAAGCAATGAATGTTGTTGACAACTTGCACTTCTTGCCCATTTGAGCCCAGGTGCAGCCCTACTGCCTTGAATTGAGATAGGAGTAAACCTACTTAGGAAAGGCACATGGTACCATGATGAACAAGTTCACCAATTCTTTGATATTCCTCTAGCAGTAGGTAAAATCTAATTTCTTTTCCCTTGAATATGGGCCAGCCTCAGTGGCTTACTTCTAACGAATAAACTGTGATATTGCATGATTTCTGAGACTTGGTTAAAAAAGGCAATATGGCTTCCATCTGGCTTTCCCTCTCTCTCTCTCTGTCGCCCTGTCTCTTAGGTGTCCTCAGCTGACATATAGGAACCCCAGCAACTCTGGTACCACCATACAGGACACAAGCAAATCCATATACGGATGGGGAGAGAAGCCTGTGGAGCCTCAGCTGTGGCAGCCAGAAGCTATTGAGTCTTTCCAGTACCAACTGCCAGAATTGTAAATAATTATTTATTCCTTTTTGAGCCACCCCAGTTGACACCAAGCAAAGCAGTGACAAGCTATCCCCTCTAAGTCCGGCCCAAACGGCAGATTCATGAGCAAATTAAATTCTGTTATTGCTTTAAGCCACTAAGTTTTGGAATAGTTTGTTACACAGCATGAAATAATCAGAACAAGGATCAGGATGATGGTGGAAGATTTTCAAAGGGTCTTTAGCTGTGAGGTATGAAACATGGACATCTGGAAAGTTCTGTTGAGCACCCTAGGGTAGGCCAAATTATAACTTATGAGAAGCTAGTGGGAAAGATGAATAAAAAGTTCTAGAATGGGATGATAATGAAAAGGATAGGTTTTGGACTCAAGACAGACAAATCTGAATCTAAACAACTCCAATTTTTACTAAGTTTGTGATTCTTAGTCAAGTTACTTAACTTCAACTTGCCCATCTAGAAAACTGTGAAAATAAAATCAAATTCATAAAGTTGTTGGGAAGATTAAATGAGCTGACAGTAAGTGCTTAATTAATGGTAACTGTTATTACCATTAATTAATGGTCACTATTGTTATTACTATTATTATTTATGCAGTTTTCCGATAATTGCATTTGACCATAATTAGCAGTGGTGGGATACAATGTTCCAGTGTATGCTGGTTACCAACACATTCTACACAGACAATTCCACCAATTAACTGAGAATTTCCCACTGTGTCCTCTACATTCTCACCACTGTGCCAGAACCATGGAAACCGCAGAAGGTGTAGACTCTCACCCTGGGAAGCTGACAAGCTAAACATCCCAGACTGGAGTGGCATGTTGAACAACTGACTTGAGCTTCCCAAGTATCTGATGCAGTTACCACCCTCCAAGTCTTCCTCCCAAAGGGCTATGGTGCTGTGGAAAAGGCTTCTATCACAATCTCTGGCTGCTACAGAGATTTCTGCATATTACACATATCATGAATATGTAGCAATCAATACATTACACATTTGATACTCTTCTCTGTTTTCTGATATCTAATTTTAATATATAATATTAATATATAATTCTGAAATGATCTGCTCTTTAAAACAAATTTTAATTACCTAATTACTACATACTAAAAAGTTCTTTCTATGTAAAATTTAGAAGCAACTTAGGGGTGCCTGGATGGCTGAGGTGATTTGAGTGTCCAACTTTGGCTCAGGTCACAATTGTACATTTTGTGAGTTTGGGCCCTGCGTCAGGCTCTGTGCAGACAGCTCAGAGCCTGGAGCCTGCTTCAGATTCTGTGTCTCCCTCTCTCTCTGCCCCTTCCCTGCTCATGCTCTGTCTCTATCTCTCAAAAATAAATAAACATTAAAAAAATAACAATAAGACTATAGTATTTTACTTTTTTAAATGTTTTTATTTTAAAATTTATTTTTAATTTTTTTCTTAATGTTTATTTACTTTTGAGACAATGTGAGAGACAGAGTGCAAGCAGCGGAGGGGCAGACAGAGGGAGACACAGAATCTGAAGTGGGCTCCAGGCTCTGAGCTGTTAGCCCAGAGCCTGACGTGGGGCTCGAACCCATGAACCGTGAGATCATGACCTGAGCCGAAGTCGGACGCCCAACTGACTGAGCCACTCAGGTGTCCCAAGACTACAGCATTTTAAATGCATGTGTTCTGAACAGCTCAGAGAGCAGAATTTGATATAATGTCTCATAGCGCTACATAGAGGAGTTTATACTTTTCTGAAAAAAAAATGGAGAGATTTCATTAAAAACCTGGATAATTATCCAGGTTAAATAAAACAAAAGCTATCATGGGCCTTAAAATCCTTTAATTCCACATAGATTTTGCCCAGCTTATTAAGATTTTTGTCATCCCATTACTTTTGACATTACTGAATATTGAGTACCTGATAAACATCATTAGTTTATAAACATTATTAGTTTATCATTGAGCATTAAGTAATCTAAAAAGAAGCACAAAATACTGTGGATTTAAGACGTTTTAAATTTCTATTATACTTTTTCCTAATTAAGAGCATGCTTTTTCTTTAAAGCAAAGTTTTTTTTTTTTTTTTTTTTTTAAATTCCTGAGTCAGATCTGCAATCTTCTTTACAGGTCTGAACAACTCCATCATCTTTGGCTATTAGCCTTTCTCCTCTCTAACTTTCCCACATCCCTGTAAAACTGATGTGCAATACCTAAACTGCACTGTGAGTTTATAGGGGTTCAACCTGTGGTAAGCAGCAGCAAAGGATCACTATATAGTTCTACAAACTGTCTCCTGGAACTTAGAAGTTTTATTTCTCATCTACACAGTAATACTCTCAATAACTCTTGTCTTTGAAGGGACTAAAGAATGTTATATAAAACTATTCAAGCTTCAACTTTTCATAGGTCAGAAATACCCAGGGGCTTTGGTTTTAATGTAACTTCCTTAGATAAAAACCAGTTTCCTTTTTCCAATCCGGGAAGTGGATGTCTGTAATAGAACATAAATTACACAGTTTCTGATTTTACTGTCTAGACACCATCAACCCCCTTAACACTACCTTCTCTGTCAAAAGTCTGGGCAGGGCCCAAAAAAAACTGATGTCCAACTAAGCTCGGAAATATATTCCTTCCAACTAAAGCTGGCAGGACTCTCGTGAGCACATTTGAAGCCAACAAGAAAGTAGGACTGGAAAATTAAGAATGGTTAAAAAAAAAAAAAGAGGGCAAGTACAAAACCCTTTCACAAATTAACAAGGCTCAATGGCATCAAGTACTTGAAAGGTCTCCATCTCCACCTCAACTTCCAAATAAAGTAGGATATTGGCTTTGTAGATAAATGCAGACATTTTTATAGCCTTGCCATTCTCAGTAGAGGTTCTGCTATCTGACAGATAATGAGAGAATTAAAGTGCATGCTCAAGAGGATAGCTATGTTCACCTGAATTTTTAGAGCTCCTCTTCTCTGAGCTTGAAGCCATCCTACAGTACACAAGTGAAAATTAGAGTTTAAAGAAGACAGGAAATCAGATGCTCGTTCAGAAATAGAGGGTTATAGAACTGTATGAGGACTGAAGATTCATTACCCTTCTTTGATAGCCCAACTGCTTTCCTCTGAGCCAGACAGCTGAGGAAATGCTACATTATCCTAATAACAGTAGGGGTGAAAACAGTAATGATAGCTATCATTCACTGAATGATTACTATATGCTAGGCATTATACTAGATGCTTTGTATTTATTATTCTCACAACAGTATAACTTTTAACTTTATGACATGTTTGCTACAGAGCTGGTCTGTACACAGAATAAAGGTAGCTGGTCTGCTACAGAATAAAGGTCTGTCTTGAATCACATATCTAAGGGGGATTATTTTCTGAATTTTCAGAAGGATGTTATCTTTTGATGATATCATGTTTATATATAGCACTTTAACATTACAGAGACTTTTCATATTTTTTAAAATTTCTTCTTCACAAAAGCCTTGAGGAGCAGGAATCACTATCTGTATTTTACATGCAAAGTTCATGGAGACTGTGACCAAAGCCACATATCCATAAAGAACAAGGTGAGGGCTTGAACACAGGTGTCTTGATTCCAACTCCTTTGTTCTTCCAACCACATCAAAGTTGTCACCTATTGCATGGCCTTACAGAATGGCTCCCAAGAATATTATGCATGCTAAACTGTATTGAACACAGTCTACTCAATTCTATAAACATTCATTGAGCATCTACTGTGTACCAGTTATTGTGCTCAGGGCTGGAAGCTCAGAAGTGAAAAAAATGAGAAGTGGTGATACAGGAAAGAAGTTCATGGATTACTGAGGGAGAACATCATGCAAATAGGTAACTACAGTAAGAGTGTATGTGCTGACCCAAGTATAGGGGACACAATAACTCTAAGAATCTGTGAAAGTTTCAAGGAATAAGGCATCTGAGCTACGTTAGTAGAATGAGTTCAGGAGTTCAGTAGGCCCTGTTTTTTAATCACCAAGAAAGAAAGGTAAAAGATTACTGATATGTGCAATGTAAGCCCTGCATTCAAGACCAAATATTTAGGAAGCTTGATATATGTGGTTCTGCAGGCCAGACCATAGGATATCAAATTAGGAGAGATGGTTAATGTTAGAAGCAAGTGAAGGGGTGCCTGGGTGGCTCAGTCAGTTAAGTGCCTGACTTCAGCTCAGGTTCCGTGGGTTCGAGCCTCCTGTCAGGCTCTGTGCTGACAGCTCAGAGCCTGGAGCCTGCTTGGGATTCTGTCTCCCTCTCTCTGTTCCCGCCCCTGCTCATGCTCTGTCTCTCTCTGTCTCTCAAAATTGAATAAACATTAAAAATTTAAAGGGGCACCTGGGTGGCTCAGTCAGTTAAGCGTCTGACTTCGGCTCAGGTCACGATCTCGCGGTCCGTGAGTTCGAGCCCCGTGTCAGGCTCTGGGCTGATGGCTCAGAGCCTGGAGCCTGTTTCCGATTCTGTGTCTCCCTCTCTCTCTGCCCCTCCCCCGTTCATGCTCTGTCTCTCTCTGTCCCAAAAATAAATAAACGTTGAAAAAAAAATTTAAAAATTTAAAAAAAAGCAAGTGAAGATAAACCAAAGAATAAAAAGGTTCTTTTCTTCTTCCCAAAGGGGATATGCTAATTGAAAAGATCAGGTTACATTTTAAAGTCAAATAAATCATTCCCAACAGTTAAATGTCATCTGCAACTCTGGCCATTTGTTACAATGGCAAACCGGAACATTACAGCCCAGTAAAGATGTCTGGAATACCCAGATGCTTGTTGTCTGGTGCATCTCTTTTGGGGCTGGTTAGAAATTGAGACACTCATGCTGAGCCCTGGGCCCTAGAGATTGCTCATGAACTTGGCTCCTGGAGTGCTTTCAGAAAGAGGGAAAGATGAAAGCCAGCCCTGCTCACTGGTTCACCTTTGTTTCTAGTCCCCCTTTCATCCTATCCTTTGGCAATCGCACTTCAAAGACACCAAGGTGGAACTTCCACCTACTAAGGCCCCATATCCCAAACTGTCTCCTTCATATTCTTCCGCCCTTATTTAAACTCCATCTCCCTCCCTCTCCATCTCCTTCAAACCTCCCAATGTCAGCCCTAATCATCTAGTTTATGGCTTAGCGTCATGGAAATGTATTAAGTTTATGGGTGCAAAGTGAAGATCCCATCTCTAGTCAGTTCTTCCCCCACTCTCTCCTTCTCTCTTCCCATTTGCTCTTCTCCTTCTCAGTTGCCACTCTCTTTGCAGCAATAGTTTTTTATATTATGTTTTAATTTTCACTTGGAGGCAGGAGAGAAGGCATATAGGACAGGCCACCTTTCACCAGGAGAGAAAAGGAGGTCATCTTCATTGAATTTAAAAATTCAAAAGGAAAAAAGACCAGACTGGGGTCTCCTCATCCAGAGCACTTTTCGTTCACTACAGTTTAGTGTTCAGATTCACTTAAAGCAGGTGGTAGCTAGTCATATATGAGACACCAACCACTGCCTATTTATATGCCTGAATCTGCCCTGTCTACAGACTCTGCTGCTCTGAGCAAACCTACTCTGGTCTTTGACCCTAAAACACAGCTGAATGAACCAATAATGGGCACCTGACACAAAACTAGTCTATTCTCAGGCTGGCCAACTACCTACCTACTTGGTTGCCTGGCTCAAAAAATTAATATGGGCCATGAGACTCCCCCTTTGGGAGTTGGAAACGGAGAAATAGAAATTTGAGTTACATTGATACAGCAGCTACGTTAAGGGGATATAAGGTAATTCTGGACCACAAGCAAGCTAAAGTTATTAGAAAACATGATAGGATACAGCAGACCCACAGAGAAAATAGAGAGCATGAGGAAAAGAGGGATTCCATGTTCCAAATGATTTTGGGATTTCAGTTTGAGTATATTCTTACAATTTCCTCCTTTTTCATTCAGCAGACATGATTGATTTTTAACAATCTAAATAATCTGAGTAGAATGCAAAATCATTGACCCAGTAATATGATTGCTAATGTTAGCCTGGAGGTAGATCTGATAGCTCCCTATCTAGTTCCAAAACTTGCCAAAGATTCAAATTGAGTTACCAGGAATTGTAGATTTAGTCACTCTGAGTTATGCAAAATGCTAACCAAAAGTTACATGGCCTTTGTTCTCTGAATTTCAACAGGCTAATCCTCAATGGAAACTCTGGAAAGATTTCTCTTTTGCAAAATTACCCTCTTTCCTCACAGTCAATCATCAAAACAAGCCAGCTGTGCCCCTGAATTCATCACTTTCTCTAACCCAAGGAAGACATGGAGAGCTTGTGCAGTGCTGTGTTCAGCAACAAATATCGACCAATTGTGATTGGGAGCCAGAATCTTCATCATCCTTTCTTGTGAGAACATCAAGATCTGTTAGTTTGAAGTTGTTATCCTGGATTATCAATCAGAATTCACGTTTCTAGCATTGCTAATCCTACTTTTTAATTCTCCCCATCCTCTCTGTTCTAAAAGATAAAGAATGTCAGGAATTATTAAGAGTGAGATGTTCTGAGGATCTGGCTTATTTTAGAGTTCTACAAAGGATTCACTTCCTCCTCACACTACCTGCCTTTGTTTACAAGTGTATGTCTCGAGTGCCAATATTCACATGAAAAACCTCTACATAAATGAGTGGTGTCATAATCTGAAGAAATGTGCTGTGCATCAACAATGGCTCTAAGTGCCCTCTATGGTTCAGGACACTCCAATGACTCAAATGACCTTTCTGCTAAAGGATTTGCATCACTTCCTTTGTTCTAGTTTTGCACTGTATGGAATTACAATAATGTGAATAATCTTTCTTTTACAGAAAACAACAGAAAACACAGGAAATCTACAAAAACAGTTTTGACAATTGAGATAATCACATTTTAATCTGCTTAATTAAACACTGTAACATTACTTTCCTACCAGCAAATGCCATTTTACTAAATCATACTAAAGTCAGTTTAGTGAGAATTCCAAGAACAGACTGATTTGTTAAATTGAGTCAGAAAAGTAGCATTTATTGATAGCTAATTACTATAGGAGGTGGGAAGGGAGAAGGAAAATTAAGAGTGTGCCCTAGTTAAGTCATGTTACCCTAAACTTCCCAATAGGTTGGACCTAACAGATACTTTAAAATATAAGAGCATGTGTTCCATCTGAGGTCCAGAGAGTAGAATTGTCCCCCAGGGCAAGACCAGTGACCAGGGATGGTTCTAACTGTGAGCAGAAGGAAGAAGAGTCATAATGGCAGTGGCATCAGAGACTCCAGCAAAAGGGAGCATGCTGATGGGCTCACCCCAGCATAAGGCAGGCTCGTGTCTGGCCTGACATTTACCAGGCAGATATATGAGAAGGCTGGCACAACATGGAGCCAAACGGTTTGGCAGTTAGCTTAAGGAGGCCTCCCATATAGGACTGTAGGTCAGTCTTGAAGTCTTTCACCGGGGATCCAGGCAGGAAATCAGCAAAGGGTATCAATATATAAATGCAGTTAATGGAACTGGGGCACAACTTAAGCAAGGGTCATGTCAGAACAAGGCCAACAGCAGAAATGATGAGGTTGACTCACTACTGACTATTGACCTATTGACTAAGGAGTCTTCTAATTCCTCAGCTAATAGCCAGATTGCTCCAAGAGTTAGGAACAAGACCAAGGCTGCTGATGAGAACGATGGATTTAAAGTGCTGATGCACAATAAACACATGATAAATGTTATTATGCTGTTGTTTGTTGTGGGGGAAAGGATTAACCAGGAGAAGGCAGGTTGCACTGGAAGGAACCTATAAACCTGAAAATTAGTTCCAGGCACGAAGAGACACACATTTGGTAGGTAGAAATCTACGCAGGTGGACAGAATGGATATCCAGAAAGCATGGTGGCAGGAACAAGTGGGTGGTGAGGTCGAGGGTTAGGAAAAATGTGTGATGGTGGTGGAGAGATGGACACTGCGGGGTGCAGAAGTCAGAGCAGTCCAGAGGCAAGTCCCCATGGGGATGGAGTACAAGGCCAGGTCTCAAGTCCTCTACAGAGGGGAGAAGGAATATTCAAAAGAACAAAATCAGAGCTGTACAGTGTGGGTAATGTATTCATTTTATTAAATATGGGTTACACTAGTCCCAAGAGCAAGACTGGAGAGAGAGGAAGGGTAAGGAGCCAATGGCTTAACTAAGCCATCACAGAAGTCAAGTGTCTTAGTTAATGGGGTTAAGGGATGCTGGAACCTAAAGCCAGGCATGTCATCCTACCCTCCCTCTTCTAAGATACAAAGACAGTAAGATCCAGGCATGCTTCTATGTGTATCCCTGCTCCTTCAACTAAAACTCAGGTGCACAGGAATGAGACAGGTTTGCAGCCTGCTTGTGTTAATTATTGTTTGTATTGTTGACCTGGGGTCAGCTGAGACACACACAGAGTTAGAATAACATCTGTGTCAATAAAAGTGATAATCTGTCTCTTCCATGCATAACTCACATAATTTTTCCTTTGATTTGTCTCCAGGAAGACTGAGCAAGAGTTAGTGTGGGTGTATGGATAGAATTAACCCTTGTTTTTTACTCTAGAGAGGCAGGGGAGTTTCCTTCCTTGAGCTGGGGCCATCTTAGGATTCCTATTCAGACTCTTACTCAGCATGCCTTTCTGTGTTTGTAAGTTAAGATCAAGGTTCTCCATGGGTTGCTTAACTATTTGGTGAGGAACCCTGCCAACAAATATCAAGCCCAGACTAAGTCCATGGCTGGAGATGCTGGTCAGATTCTGTGATTCTCCTAGGTGGGCAAGGTTTCTGGGCTAGCCTCATGGATTAGGGGGTAGAGGGATAGAAGGATAGGTAGTTGCTGAGCTGAAACCTTGTCTTCAGCCACAGAATCCCTTGTCTCTCATTCTTCTCGGTGCCCTCACTGGTGGACTAGACAATTGCCCTTTGGAGATATCAAACCTGTGACTTTGGTTTTTATATCAACAGGGAGGGTCTCACTAACCCAAATCCTCTAACGGTTGGCATGGCTGCTTGTGTGTTTTCTGTAGTATAGTGGCCAAATGTGCAGGCCCTGGAGTCAGAAACACCAGGCTGTCCATCTCAGTTTCACTACTTAGTAACTATGTGACCTTAAGCAAGTCATATAGCCTCTCCTCAGTTTCTCCATTCATAAAATGGGGGAAACTGTATGGGTAAGATGAAGTGGGGTAGACAAAGCAGCAAGCATAGTACACAATAAGTGGTGGTTACATGTGTTCTTGAAACCCATCTAGCTCCAAAACTCTTTAATAGGGTGCATATTCTCACACAATTAGTCTCCTGGGTCTAACAGAGGGCTCTCCCTAGAAATTCCATAAAATAGGTAATCCTTTAACACGTGGCAAAAAGCTAGCCATACGCAGTGCCATTGCTATAGATCCTGCTATCAAAGGTCTGAGACCCACATCAGGCAAGCTACGGGACTCCCTCAAGAGCTGGTTCTAAGATTTCTACAGAGAGGACTGTGGGACTAGGGACCCATCTCCAGATGTTGTGATGTTGTGGCAGGGCAGGCTGTGGCCCAATTCCTACAGGTGCTAAGTTTACAGTTTATTTATTTATTGAGAGAGAGAACATTTGCGCAGGTGTATGCATGAGTGGGAGAGGGGCAGAGAGAGACGGAAAGAAAGAACCCAGAGCAGGCTCCGCACAGTCAGCACAGAGCCCGACATGGTGCTTGATCCCATGAACATGAGATCATGACTTGAGCCTAAATCAAGAGTCAGACACTTAACCAACTGAGCCACCTAGGCACCCCCACTTCTCTGTTTAAAGCTCAAGACAATAGAGGATGACAAAGAGCAGCATTATCCCCAGTTAACAGATGGGAATCCTAAAGTCCACAGCAATCATCTGCTAGCTCTTAGCTACACAGCTTTTAAGTAGAGACGTTTTAAGACTTCCTAGTCCAGGTGCCCCCTCAATGCCAATCTACCTCTTTCCTGCCTGAGGGAGTATCTCTGGTAACATTATATTAGACCAGTTATTTATCATTTGATCAATGAACATTTACTACCTACTATTTAATAAGAGGTGTATGTAAAAACTGACACTCAAGTCCTTTCCAGCAAAGGTCTCTTATTTTTACAACCTTATGAAGTAAAACATCCTTTTCCTTTACAGTATTTACTGTTTTTAAATATGCATATATTTGTGATTGTTTATTTTATGGTTATCTCCCCACTTAGACTCCCTGATAAGTTTCCACTGGGGTGGGCATCATATTTGTTTACTTTATCAGTTTTACATACAGCAGGCTCTCAACAATTAAATGAATAAGAGGCATGCTATCTTTTTTTACAGAATGACAAAACTGTACCCAAAGTTTATCTGCCTGAGTTCAGAGTTTCCAGAGTAGATCTGGGTCTTTAGAGTTGACTAAAGCTTTTTAAGAGTGCCTCTATCAGGGCTCCTCCTAAAAGGGTATCAGGGCTTAGTGGTCACAGTGCAAGTGACACTGCTCAGATCTAGTCAGAGACATCTTCAAGAATAAGCTAGTCATCTCTAGTCCATAAGTAATAAAGTTACTGTAATCTTTATGTACAGTCTATCATTTACCATAACAATGTTACTAGTGTAATCACATTTGTATAAGGCATCATAGTATTCAGTATACTTTGGTCTTCAACATCCTTGGGAAGGAAGAAGAAATATTTCAGTAGAAACTAAAACTTGTGAATTGCCAAAGATGATATAACTGAGAAGTGAAACCAAGACTCATTTCCAGGTGTAATTTCACCTTGCAATGAAAGAAGAATTTTTAAAGTTCTTAAAGGAAAAAATAGAGTACCCAAATAAATAAATAAATCAATAAATCAGAAATAGGACAGAAGTAACAATCAACACCACAGAAATACAAAGGATTATAAGAGACTGTCACAAAAAATTATACACCAATAAATGAGACAACCTGGCAGAAATGCAAAAATTTGTAGAAACATACAATCTTCCAAAACTGAATCAGAAATACAAAATGTGAACATATCAATCAGTAATTAAAAAACTCCCAAAAAACATAAGTCTAGGATCAGATGGATTCACGAGTGAATTTTACCAAACATTTAAAGAAGAGTCAATAGCAATTTTCCTCAAACTATTCCAAAAAACATAAGAGGAAGGAAAGCTTCTAAATACATTCTATAAGGTCAGTATCACCCCAATACCAAAACCAAAGACACTGCCAAAAACTTCCCCCAAACAAACAAACAAACAAAAAAACCCCAAACAAACAAAAACTACAGGGCAATACCCCTGGAGAACATAGATGTAAAAATCCTCAACAAAATATTAAGAAACCACACTCAACAACACATTAAAAAAATCATTCCCTATGATTAAGTGGATTTTATTCCAGGGATGCAAGGATGGTTCAATATTTGCAAATCAATCCATGTAGCACATCAACAAAATCAAGGATAATAATCACATGATCATCTTAATACAGGCCGAAAAAAACATCTGACAAAATTCAACATCCATTCATGATAAAAACTCTCAAAAAAGTGGTGGGTTTAGAGAAAACATACCTCAACATAATTAAGGCCACATATAAAAAACCCACAGCTAACATCATGCTCAATGTGCTCAAGCTTTTTATTTTGGTTTGCACAACAAAGGAAACCATCAACAACAAAAAGGCAACTTACTGAATGGGTGAAGATATTTGCAAATTATATATATGATAAGGGGTTAATATCCAAGATATACACCTATATAACTCAACACCAAAACACAAATACTCTGATCAAAAAAATGGACAGAGAACCTAAACAGACATTTTTCCAAAGAAGACATACAGATGGCCAACACATACGTGAAAAGACGCTCAACATCACTAATCATCAGGGAAATACAAATCAAAACCACAATATAAGATATCAGAATGGCTAGACCAAAAAGACAAGAAATACCAAGTATTGACAGGGATGTGGAGAAAAAGGAATTCTTGCTTCACAGTTGACAGGAACGTAAAATGGTGCAGCAACTGTGAAAAGCAGTTGAATTCCTCAAAAAATTAAAAACAGAATTACCATATAATCCAGTAATTCCACTACTGGCTATTTACCCAAAGAAAATGAAAATGCTAATTCAAAAAAAATGTACACACTTCTATGTTTATTGCAGCTTTACAACAGCCAAGATATAAAAGCAACCCAAGTCACCACCAACAGATGAATGGATAAAGAAGATGTGTGTGTGTGTGTGTGTGTGTGTGTGTGTGTGTGTGTATAATGTATATAACGTATATGTGTGTATGTATGTATATATATAATGGAATATTATTCTGTCATAAAAAAAGAATGAGATCTTGCCATTTGTGAGAACACAGATGGTCTTGGAGGGTATCATTCATGATAAATGAAGTAAGTCGGACAAAAACAAATACCACATTATTTCATTTATATATGGAATCTAAAAAACCAAACAAATGAACAACAACAACAACAACAACAAACCCAAAGCAGAAAAAGACCCATAAATACAGTGAACAAACTGATGTTTGCCAGAAAGGAGAGTAGAGGGATGGGCAAAATGGGTAAAAGGGAGTGGAAGACACAGGCTTCCACTTAAGGAATGAATAATTCACAGGGAAAGAAGGTACAGTATAGGGAATACAGTCAATAGTATTGTAAGAACACTGTATGGTGACAGATGGTAGCTACACTTGTGGTGAGCATAGCATAACATATAGACTTGTTGAATCACTATGTTGGATACCTGAAACTAATGTAACACTGTGTGTCAACTATTCTAAAATAAAAATAATAATAACAATATTGTAATAATGTTGTATAGTGGCTACTCTCTTCTTGAGCACTGTGCAATATATAGAGTTGTTGAATCACTATGTTGTAGCACCTAAAATATAAAATTATATGTTAAATATACTTCAATAAAAAGGGTAATAATAAAAAATTTAATAAAATAAAAATTTAAAGTCCTTAAAAATGGAAAACATATTAAATATACAGATACTAGAAATGTGAATTCAAATCTAAACACCCATAAATGAGTAGTTCAGGATCAAATGGTAAATTGAAAGGAAGAGATTCTCTAAGTATTCTTTTACCTAGAAGATCAGGGGATGAAGAAGCATTATGGAAAGGGCAGTATCTTTTGATTCAGTTAAGGATGACTTACTCCTACAAAAGTGAAGTGGAGAGAAAGCTAGTGCCCTCATCAGACCTGCCTGTACAGTAGCCACATAGGTGTTGGGGGATTGATCCAGCTGCCCAAGCAGGCTCAAGCATATGTTCTAATGGTATTCCAAACCTTCTGACATGTTTCAGGTTAAGCCAGCATAGGGGTGCAAAAAGAGCCACAAATCCCAATTGCTAGGCAGAGTCTTATTGTCTAAAGGGTTACGGCAGCAAGGCTGAAGCCAAAGGGATGGAGATCTTTAGTTTCAGGGTGGAAAGTAGCAAGAGTAAAGCACAGTCTCCACCTCAGGGGCTTAAATGACTGACAGCTCTCTAGAAATACAGAAAGCAGATAACATAAGAGGAGGGACTATCACTGACAGAAGAGCTACTCTGTGCACAGTACTGCTAGGCACTTTAACATGTTAATGCATATAGGCATCCTAACAAAGTTACAGATGGTCAACCCCCCCCCCCCCCCACAATTTTTACAGAGGATGAAACTGAAGCTCAACTTGCTCAAGGCTACACAGCTAATAAGCAGTGGAACCATAATTTAAATTCATAGCTGTCCTCTTCCACCCCTGAAGGCAATGGAAAGGAGGAAAAAGCACAGCTCAAGGAATGTCACAGGAATCAGTCTGCCTCCTGAGGCAGTTTAAAAGTACATGTCTCTAGGTACCAGATTTTGTGTGAGGGGTATGCATGTTGGGAATGACAATGACTGAGGCACCTGAGATGATCTGGCACCTCAAGTGATGATGGATTTAGGGAGTGGGGCACACTGAAGATGCCGATGGGCAGATCAGTGCGGGGTATGGGAAAGCAGAATCGGTAGAAGTGAGGCTGGGGTCAACAAAACATAAAAATGCACTGGGTTCTAATGTGGCCCTTTTATTTATTTTTTAAAAATGTTTATTTGTTCTTGGGGTGGGGGGAAGGGAGGGAGACTGTGAGTGGGGAGGGGCAGAGAGAGAGAGAGAGAGAGAGAGAGGGAGACAGAGAATCCTGAAGCAGGCTCCTCACTGTCAGCGTGGAGCCCAACGTGGGGGCTCAAAATCACAAACCATGTGATCATGACCTAAGCCGAAATCCAGAGTCTGTCACTTAGCTGACTGGGCTACCCAGGCGTCCCTAATGTGGCTTTTTTAATAACAGGTGTGCTTTCTAAACAACTGCCATCCTGGCCTGTAATAACACATCATCATAATTTGGTGTACAAATGAAGATATGTCTAAGAATACGGAAATACTCTATAGCATTTATGTGAAGGAGTCCTTAATATTTGAAATGCCTACTTACTGAGAAGAACTCAAAACCCACCATCTACACTGTTTACTTTTCTTCCCTTCCTTTCCATCTCCTGCATTTCGCTGCATTTACACAAGTGGCTTTACCTTCCTACTAGGTAATAAAAGGAGACAAACAGCCTATTTGCTCAATGAAAGTCAGTGCCTCTGACACATGCCAAAATTCTGTTGTTGCTGCAAACAGCAAAGACTATCAATAAAAGGTAATTTTAGTACTTTTTAAAAGTTTTATCTTGGTCTCCTAGATAAGCAGATTTCAATGGCAAATACATCTTACATCACAACCCACAACACACTAGTGAACATGTATATATTTGTATGTATGTAAATGAAAAGACACCTGGCTGTCTTATGGGTAATGAACGTGCTCCGGTATTTTCAATTCTAGTTCGTTTGCAATAAAGCAAACAAAAAGTAGAGTGACCTGCTAGGTGGACTTTATGATCCACCTATGAGTTGAAACTTGCAATATGAAAATCACTATCCAGACCCAGAATATGAGGATAAATCCATGGTGTTAAAGGAACTCCCCACCAGAGGAGGGTTAGGGAGGGTAAGAAAGTTCCAGGAACTGCATACATCCTTTCTCCTCCATTGACAGCTCTAAAAAGGGGTGACATCAAGAGGAAGGAAGGATGATATGGAGGTGATCCTGGGCTGAGAGAGCCCAGTGAAAAAGCAGAATTCATTAAAAAAAAATATTTCTCCTGGATAGTGGTCCACCAAAATAATGTAACTCAAGAATCTCTCTAATCGGTTTTGATGATCTGCATCACTACTAAGCATTATACACAAGGAAGACATTGTTAGAAAACTGATTTTATCCCAACTTGATACTGAGTGTGTATAAACTGTATGTGCATATGTTGTGTGTTGAAAACAGTCCAAGGGACAGTAGCTGTTACATTTGCAGAGTTTCCAGTCATTAGGCTGACCTCAGGGCAGGCAAGAGTTTTCAGGGAGCGTGGATCGAATCCTAATTGAGCCCTCAGCCACGTTGAGGCCAGCGGGCAATGTCTTGTATGTTTTTCGTCATTTACTTTCAAAAAAGTGTTCCAGCCTAAATCCCCGTTCCTTCTCCCCCTCACCAAGAAGCTTCTCTCTGGGGATCAGATTAGAAGCAATATTCGTCCTCAGTTCTCTTGCAAACCACTCCGAGGCTTCAGTTATCCAGCTCAGTGCTCACAAAGAAAAATGTTGTCATAGACATGACAATTGCACTACCCATTTTTTCTCACGTAAACATAGTTCCAAGATGCACAATTCCAAGCCCCTTTTCTACAAACACACAATTTCTCCAGTCACAGCAACACACTGTTTGCCTCTATTATCATTCCCTTACCGAAATCTTGACAGCACTCCTTTTGAGGGGGACAAAAGAGCAGGTGTGAGAGTACACTCCACTCTCAGGACTAGGCTGCTCAGCTGTGAAGGGGGTGGGGGTGGGGTTTACCATTGAAAATCGGATACCGTTTTCCTGTAATCACAGACTAACTTGTTCCTAACCAAATACACTTTGTCAGAATGAACCCAAACCTGTATGTCAGTCCAAATGACTCATACTTAATGAGCACCAACACTCACAAATATTGCTGAAATGGGTTACTTGAGGAAGAAAATTAAATTTCATTTGGGCGTTCTTCTGTAAAGGCTGGATTTACACCTATTCAGTGTTGCACAAGTGTGAAATAAAAATGGTGAAACGAGTGATTTTCAAGGTCCCTGCTAGGTCTTTAGTCAGTGGTCTGAAAATGATGTGAACATTAAAATTATGTTTTAGGACATTCTGTGTTTTGACATATTCTGGGGTTCTTTGAACAACAACAACAATAACAAAAAAGTGTTCTGAGTTTCCATCTCTAGTGGAATGGAAATCCTGACATTAGACACTGAGGCTTCCTGGGGTCAATGCAGATAGCTTTCACCTGGAGGCTGCTGGCAGGAAAATGTCAGAAGTCACCCCTCTGGACGCAAGGAACTCTGTGGTTCAGTTCTGTGCTGCCACCACAGAATCCACTCTCAAAAAAATGAAAAAGGTGCCCATTCAAATGGAAACCATGCTTGCCTGTTTTAATCAGTGTAACCTTCCCTTAACTGGCTTAGAATGTTACCAAAGGAGAGGCAGAATCAGTGTCTAGAAAATGGTCGAGTTGACAGTCTTTCTCCTCCTCATGTTCCTCAAGTAAGTTTTTTTTTTTTCTCCCCTAAATGGACAGGGGTCCAAATAGCCAGAAGGTTCAATTTCTAACCTAGGTAAATGGAAATAAAATGTGACTTGATATACATAAACATTTGGGATTTTTGCCATGATTCCCAGATCCCAACTGGACAACAGGCATGGTCCTCCAGAATTTCTATGAAGAGGCTGAAAGGTGCAATCTGGTTGAAAGGAGATACAGTGGGTTTTCACTTTTTTTTTTTGCCAATTATCTACAGCAAGGAATGTATTTTATATACGTAATTAGTATACATACAAACACAAATGTATCAAAATGAAAAAAGTTTCAGGACACTGTATTTATCCTACTATGTTGCAGTGCACTCTGACATTTTCTATTGATTCTGTTACAATAAAAATAAAAGGGCTGGTCATGACCCACTGAATTGATTTCATGACCCCTCTATGATGGCTGGAGAGCAGCACTTTGAAAACACACACACAACTATACAAGAAGCCTTGTCTTGTAGCTGTGCTCTATTCATTGTTAAACTACTCACATGGGGTGGCCTGGGGAAGCTTGGAGACTAGGGGAGGCTGAAAGCTTTAGACATGCTTAGTTTGAGCGTAATGTAAAAATGAAATCAGTACCCTTTGTGACTAGGGTACTTCTCTCTCTCAACACTGTATTTTTTGCAGAATGAGGAGCTGGAAAACCTGGGTCCCTGCTAGAGGACTAAGATGGCATAAGAAAAGTCAGAAGAATACCAAAAGCAAGAGCAAAATGGTTTCACTACCTCAAAATAAACCACTAGATTATAATTTCTCCACAGAAAGCTCTTGAATTGGAAAATATGTTTATATCACAAGTGACCTAAAATATGACCCAAAGCTGAACTATAGTTCTTTCTTTGTAAAATGATGGTTCCCTAGGACTAAAAAAAAAAAAAAAAGCAACAATTAAGAGAATAAAGTGGATGTGTTTTTCTTCCATTAGTATCTTTTAACTGCACCAAGATTATTAATTTTAGCTCTTTGAATGATTTCAGACAAAGAATGTCCAAGTTTACCACAAGCATATCTGCAAGTTTTAAAAATAATTACATCAATATCTTACTGTTAACAATATTAAATTATACATAGCTATAGAAAGAGCCTAAATGTCCATCAACTGATGAATGGATAAAGAAGATGTAGTTTACATATACAATGGAATGCTACTTGGCAATGAGAAAGATTGAAATCTGGCCATTTGCAGCAACGTGGATGGAACTGGAGGGTACTATGCTAAGTGAAATAAGTCAGTTAGAGAAAGACAGATACCATATGTTTTCACTCATGTGTGATCTTGAGAAACTTAACATAAGACCATGGGGGAGGGGATGGGGAAAACATAGTTACAAGCAGAGAGGGAGGGAGGCAAACCATTGAGGCTCTTAAATACTGAGAACAAACTGAGGGTTGATGGGGGTTGGGGGAGAGGGGAAAGAGGGTGATGGGTATTGAGGAAGGCACATGCTGGGATGAGTACTGGGTATTGTACAGAAACCAATTTGACAATAAATTACATTTTAAAAATTATACATAGGTAACTACAGAAAAGCTACATTTAAATGGGTATCTTTTTTCTTTCTTTGTTCAGAAAAATAACATGCAGTTTTGGAAGACTAAAGTCAAAATTTAGAAAACAGAGCTCCAAATGTAGCACCAGGAGTGGAAGTCAACACATATGTAAGAAGAGTTTATAGGAAAGAACTGCCATGGGCATGTCTAGCAAAAAACACAGCTTCCAGAACATATTTCATATCCACTTGCTCTTCATTTCTTCAGGCCATTGATTCACGTTTGTCACAGACACATCAACTGGCAGACACTGATGAAAGTCATGGGATGATAGAAATTGTGTAGGTCTAGGGATATTATACTCTTCCAATGGCTTTTATCTAAAGCTTTCTATACAAAAAAACTACTTTTCAAGTATGTTATGAATGGTTAAGGAAGCTGAGCTTTTGAAACAGAGTAAATTGAGCTTCATCTCATAATGGAGTATCACTAGCAAGACATAAGTTTTATGATTGGTTAGTTAAGTCGCACAAATATAATGTCTCAGGTTGAATAAAAACCAGTATTTTTTATTCATCAAACCCTCATCTCACCTCACAAATGTAAATTATCAACATTGCCCCATCAATTTTTCCACATCTCTTATCCTTCTCTCACCCACCATGTCCCATCTCAACATGACCTGAGATCCAGAAAGAAAGCAGAGCATCTCCAAATTGTAAAGAATACTAGATATTCAAATCAAGGCAAAAAGTCAAAACCGGCATCCCCCAACCTCTAGGATGGCGTTATATCCCTACCACATTGCCTTTCACAGCATGTACAAAATTCAACTCTGCCAAGATGGAGAGATTTGTAAATAAAACCACATTTTGACAGCAAAGAGGGAATAGTTTTCTCTTATCTTGACTGGATAATGTTACATATATCTATATACTATGGGATGTCATATTTGCCTGATACATCCTAATGTGACAAATTTGGGGCCAAAGAGGAAAAATTACTGCGTCTGCAAAATGGCATGCTAGCAACCTCAAGAAATAAGTGGACAATTAGGAATAGGTTGTGCTAGGGAACCAAATCCCTTTAGGCCCCAAACAGGAAATAGTTAAGGATATAGTTCTCTTGGTGAACTTGGAGCTACAGATCCAAAATCTCAAAGTTCTGAGAGGGCATAGGGTGGGCTTTTTTCAATCCTGCATCCTTTTCAACATTAATGAAATGAATTTTTACTGGAATATCACCCTCATTCTACTTCATAGTGCTCTCTATCTGTGGAAGGCTGTCCTCTCTGACTTCTCCCATTACTTCTAGCTCAATAATCTCTTCTGAGAAGTCCTGGTGTGGGTCAGATATACCTCCTCGTAGTTTCCATAGCACCAGAGAAAACTCTGTCGTGAAACCTCTCCACCTTGTTCTGCAAGCATCTGCATCCATGGTGAACTGTGAGATCCTGAGGGCAGCAGTGAGATCTAATTCATCTCTGTCTCCCTAGCACCAAACGTTGGGTCTGGCATGTAGGAGACAGTTGTTGAATGCATAAACATACAGGAGTCATGTAACTACTCTTGCTCTACCTTCAAAAGCACAGTCATTTTTAATGCAATCATGCACTCATAATTCAGCTTCATCTCATAATGGATCATCATTAGCAAGGCATGAGTTTATATGATTGGTTAATTAAGTAGGACAAGTATAATGTTTCAGGTTGAATAAAAACCAGTATTTTTTATTCATCAAACCCTCATCTCATCTCACAAATGTAAGTTATCAACACTGCCCCATCAATTTTTCCACATCTCTTATCCTTCTCTCACCCTCCATGTCCCATCTGAACAGGACCTGTAAGCAAATTAGAAAACTCTAATATTTCTTAAACAAGAACAAAGAAATCAAATACATATTTTTAATTAAGGCAAAGGTTTATTTAATCACACATATTCAAATAAAGCAACATACTGATGTATTCATCTTCACTATAATGACAATTTACTCCTATGAGCGCACCTACTTGCAAAAGCAGCTTAGAGGTTGTATTCTCTTTAATTTGCTAACATAAACTAAGTTAAATTTGCCCACAGTGATTTAAACCGACCCTGTAATAATGTATACTTTCATCTTTTTAGTCTGCTGTGCTTTTTCCTCTGGTCATACTTGCTTGGATGACCTAAACATTTAGAAACAGGAGTCTAAAGTCCAATGATTTATTCTTTCCATGTGATACTACTGCTCCTTCAGCACTCAGCTTCAGGAAGACAATGTACATTATTAAACTGTTTGACAATGATGAAGTGAACTAGGATGGCATCATATGCACACATTTTAAATGGGATTTGTTGTTTGAGACTACTCCTGCTTGTCCATTTGGATGAAAAGTGCCTACTTATGAAATGGACCTGAGGACTCTAACAGATTTAATACCTCATATCAGTTTAGGGAAAGCAATAAAAGCTAACTTCAAAGGTGAGGGGAGCATTGTGATGGAACACTGGGGATTTATTTATGGTAAATATTTATTTTAAAAAAATTTTTTTTCAACGTTTTTTATTTATTTTTGGGACAGAGAGAGACAGAGCATGAACGGGGGAGGGGCAGAGAGAGAGGGAGACACAGAATCGGAAACAGGCTCCAGGCTCCGAGCCATCAGCCCAGAGCCTGACGCGGGGCTCAAACCCACGGACCGCGAGATCGTGACCTGGCTGAAGTCAGACGCTTAACCGACTGCGCCACCCAGGCGCCCCTATGGTAAATATTTATTGACTATCTGGAATGAACAACACGCCATGTTCTATACAAGATACGAATGAAACTTCTCTTTCTCTCATTAAAATTTCAGTTATTTTAACTTTAATTATGATACCCCTTGAGCAGGGGAATGAACTCTACCACATGTCCAGTTAGAAAATGAGGCTTTCTGAAGTGGTTACAGAGTTGAACAGCAAATGCCAGTAAAATAAGTAACAACCAGCACTCAGTTTTTAAACATGCATCTCCAAATTTATAGTGAGATTCATAAGAGGCCATGAATAATTTATTTATGAGGCAAAATCAATGGAAGGTAAATCTATTTGTTCGAAAGTCTTAAGTACATTTTTCTGTGTTGAGGCATATAGTAATGGATAGATACACATCATTACTCTAATAAAACTAATTTTGAAGAAATATGAGCTCAACAAGAATTTAAATACATGCAAAAGCAATTTTCCAGCATATCTGAATTATAGGGATCCATCTCTGCCTTCTTAGTTTTATAACGATTCTCTAATGATTCTAGGAATCTCTGCAGAAAGCTCATTTTCAGCTAATAGTATCTAATAGAAGTCACTCCCTACTCATCATTATGTTCTTTATTTTCAAGGCTTTCAAGATCAACTGCATGGGAATAGATTGAATTATATAATAGATGTACTCCAGTTTCCAAGACATATCAATTTCCAAACATTCATTGCCAAGGCCAAGTAGAGTCAAAAAAGAAACATCCTGAAAAGGAGCAGTTGTTCTATCCAGTTGGAGGTGACAGTTTATCACGAACTATTAATCCGCTGCTATGGAAAGAGCCTCCAGCACATTCACCTTCCATCTTGGTGAGAGTAAGAGTAATTTCTAATTATGGCTTAGGGCAGTTTTCTCACCTGATGTTAAAAAGAAGTTTGAGGAAATGTGTGCATTTAAAAAAAGCAATCGTCCAGCCTCCTGGTAAACAACACAATTCTGGACAAATTGTGCCTAGGCAATTCTGGGGTTTCATCAAGGGATACAGGAGTACTGATGCATAGGGGCACTTGTACCCCAATGTTTATAGCAGCACTCTCAACAATAGCCAAATTGTGGAAAAAGCCTACATGTCCATCAATTGATGAATGGATTAAGAAATTGTGGTTTATATACACAATAGAGTACTACGTGGCAATGAGAAAGAATGAAATATGGCCCTTTGTAGCAATGTGGATGGAACTGGAGAGTGTGATGCTAAGTGAAATAAGCCATACAGAGAAAGACAGATACCATATGTTTTCACTCTTATGTGATCCTGAGAAACTTAACAGAAACCCATGGGGGAGGGGAAGGAAAACAAAAGAAAAAAAAGAGGTTAGAGTGGGAGAGAGAGCCAAAGCATAAGAGACTCTTAAAAACAGAACAAACTGAGGGTTGATGGGGGGTGGGAGGGAGGGTAGGGTAGGTGATGGGCATTGAAGAGGGCATCTTTTGGGAGGAGCACTAATTTGACGATAAATTTCATATAATAAAAAAATAAAATAAAATAAAATAATTCTGGGGTTTCATGTAAATGACCAGATAATTATTTTTTAACTAAAATGAAAATAATCTACTCTCATTTATGAGATGACGGAAGTAAAACATTCACTTCGTTAATATCCAACTGAGATTATGTATTGTTAGCTGTATAAAATGGGATTCAGGTAGTTGTTTTGTATTGATTTAATGTTCTGTTATGATTAACCACAACCGGCTACAAGCACTTCAAGCAAAAATGACCTTCACATTTTCATAAAAACCTCAGTTTTGTCACTTATTAGTTGTGTGTCTTTGGACAACTTACTTAACTCTGGTTACCTAAGCCTCAGTTTCCTTCTTTTAAATAGAGCTAATAATAATACCATGTTTTGCAATTCACACACACACATAACTTGGCACATGTTAGCTAGTCTTTAGACATTGGCTTCATATTCAATTTGCCTCTGGGATCAAAAGGGTTATGCTTTTAGCCTAACCAAAGAATATACCCAGGGCCAAAATACGTAGATCCAAACAGTTAAGTGCTCTAATAAAAGGGGAATTTCTATTGAAATATGTATTGCTCACTCCTTCCATTTATACCTCCCTGCCCTACCTTAATGTCTAATTCCACTTTTGAGATTTATTACTGTGCTATGCATTGCCTTCCTAAAGAGGTCCCTAAAAATGCAAATGGTCCAGGAAAGGATAATTAAAGCCATTCTCACACTGTGAGAATGAGTCTCTGTTTTTTTCTCTCCTAGACAAAATATTCCACATACCAATCCTTGAACCTGGTAAAGGATAAAATAACTCTCAAAGAGGGGTTAAGGGGCACAGGATATACTTTACAATTTTGCTTGAGTAGCCTTTGTCAGTTAATCATTTATTAGGTACTAAAAACCTGCTAGAAGGAAAAATCAAGAAAATGGTATTAAAAGTTGCCTCTAAGAAAGGGAACCAGGTAGTCAGGTACAAGAGCAGGGAGACAACTTCACTGCATATTTATCCTCTTACACCTTTTCATTTTGGTATTGCAGAAGTGTATAATTTATCCAAAATTTTTAATTTTTTAAAAACCCAATTCTCACACCCTGTCACTTGTCTTACATTAGCTCTTAGGTATTTGTTTACAGGACATTGACATTTGTAAACTGACTTTTTTTCCTTCAGAAATTAAGCTGGATTCACTTAAAATATGACTGGTTCTCCGAGTGCCTGGATGGCTCAGTTGGTTAAACATCCAACTCTTAATTTCAGCTGAGGTCATGATCTCACAGTCATGAGATGGAGCCTGTGTTGGTCGGGCTCCACGGTGGGCATGGAAAAAGAGTCTCTCTTTTCCTCTCCCTTTGCCCCTCCCCCACTTATACATGAGCATGCACACACACACTCTCTCAAAAACTAAAAAAAAAAAAAAGACTAGTTCTAAAAGCTAATTTATTTGTCTTTAAAGTATTAAACATTAAAATATTCCTATTCATGAAGACACAGAATTATGAGACACTTAACATTATTTGCTGACTCTGTACACAGTTTTCTTCACTAAAACTTAAGCTTCCTGCAGATAGTGTCTGTGTTTTATTAATCTTGGGAGGCCCCATTGTGGCAAACACTGCTTTCACAGAGGGTTATTTTCTTGAGTTCGGTTCTCAGTCCTTTCTTCCAAGAAAGAAAAGTCATTAAATATAACATGATGCTTTGATAAAGAAGGATTTCTCAGAATTTTTATAAAAACAAGCAAAATAATAAGAGACAGAGTCAGGGGAAAGGAGAGGAAGAGTAAAACAGTTATAAGTCACCTACACTTATAATGAAACTTTTGGGGCTCTATTAATTGAGAATGCTTGCAAAACACCAAATATGTCATAAGGAGGGAAATCTAAGGTTGACCTAAAGTCATGGACACACTTGTTCAAAAAGATATTTGCTGCATGACTCTTGTGTGCAAGGTCCTGGTTATAAAATGTTGAAGAATGTAGATGTGATCCCTGCCCTGACAGTTTTCATAACAGTGGAGGGATACAGAAAGGTAAAACAGGCCATTATCATAAAGTACGACAAATACCACAGAAGGGAGTGCAGAGAGTCATAGGTGCTCATAAAAGGAGAGCCAACCCTAGACTTGGTTGTCTAGTATCACAGTGGTTGTGACTAGAGCTTGAGTCCTACAAACCTGAGTTCAAATCCTGGTTTCACTGGTTCTACTCTATGATCCTGGCCAATGATTGAATCCGTCTAAGCTTCAATTCCATCAACTTGAAAGTAAGAATAGTGATAGCACTGAGCTCTAAGAGTTGATGTGAGCATTCAGTGAAACCTGTGACATAAATCTGACACAATGTTTGGCAGATGGCAAGCACCCGAGAGAGAATAGCTAGTAATATTAATGATACCAGTAAGCTGAGAAGTGCTGCCTGAATAGGAACAGCTAGGTAAAATGGAGAAGAGGAAAGAGGCAGAATGTCCCAGAAAAAGGAGAAATGTATGCCTAGAAAAGCAACAGCATGGTGAGCTTTAGTGAAAGAAGCTGGCTTGAGCCAAAGGGTTGGTAGGCACCTGGGGTAGGGTCAGAGATGCAACTGAAGCTGGAAAAGCAAGAGAGTCCAGTTCAATGGGTTCATAAAGCTTAATAGGGGTCCCTCAAGAAGTTTCATCGTAGCAGGGACAGGATCAGATTTGAGTTTTAGAAAGACCAGCTTAGTCACAGTGTGAAGAACGGAATAGAGAATAAGGAGACAGAAGGCAAGGATATCAGTGGCAATAATCTTAAAATAATGCCTTAGTCGTTGTGGAATTTCAGTTAGAGAGTCAAGTATCGCATGAAAAATATATACAACAGTACAAAGAAGGCCTTGAAGTAATTATTATCAGCTTGTTAATATCGGCTAGTTAGGATTTCATTTATTCATTTATTCACTCAACAACTAAGGCAGTAAACTGGTATTGTGAGCAGTTTCAAAGAGTGTTAGTCACCCTGCATAGCCCTGCTTTCCAGAAGCACCCCATCTAATACAACTGCCCATATTTCTCTCTCCAGCTGGAAGGTCTGCTACTCTGCTGATTCAGATCATGTGCAATGGCAAAGGTGTTTTTGGGAGACCACATGTACCTGCAGGAAACTCAAGCTGGGAGGAAGTGCTACAAAGCAGATTAGGATGGATCCTAAGGTATGCAGATGACTCCCCTTCACCCTGGGAAGGAGAAATGTCACTGTAATGTCACATCACTATATAGTAGACTTCTCACTGCTCAAGAAGAAGCAACTCTTCCATGACCTAATATTAAGTGAATAATAACCAGCATTCATGAAATGTCCTATCCTATAAATTTCAGATAGATTAATAAATTTATTACAACCACTTTATGAAATAGGTATTATTATGTCCACTTTTCAGGTGAGAAAAATGAGGCAAGAGACACTACCCAAGGCCACAGAACTGGATGCAGTCTGATGATCCTACCCACTACACCATGTGGCCTCTGGCAGGGGGCCACCAGACTGATGTAAGACTGAAGCCGTTCCAAAATGTATGCCTCAAAAACTGACAGAGAAAGATCACTGCCCACTTTAGCACTGGGAAGGCCAAACTTGGGAAGGTTTTATTACAGGAATAAAATGAAATGGATGATTAAATATGTGACAGTATGTTGACAGGAAATTGGATTACTTTCATCAAATGAGTACGATTTTGAAAAGGTTTCTGAAATCTTTTACTCTTTTAAGCACAAACCACAATTGTGTCATATGGCCTAGGATATACTAGTATTCAAATGGCGTTACATGCTTATCAGTTTAGGGCGCCCGGGTGGCGCAGTCGGTTAAGCGTCCGACTTCAGCCAGGTCACGATCTTGCGGTCCGTGAGTTCGAGCCCCGCATCAGGCTCTGGGCTGATGGCTCAGAGCTTGGAGCCTGTTTCCGATTCTGTGTCTCCCTCTCTCTCTGCCCCTCCCCCGTTCATGCTCTGTCTCTCTCTGTCCCCCAAAAAATAAATAAACGTTGAAAAAAAAATTAAAAAAAAATAGAGTGGGCCATCTCACAAACCCAAAGGTGTGGCAAAGAAAATAAAAAGGTAAAGTGAAAAAGACCCATTACTCTTTTTGTTTTCTGCTAAGGCAGGGTGGAAAAAAAGATAAATTGTCTCAGTAAGAATTAAGTGGAATACGCTTATTCTTTCAGCCCATGTATGGTTCTATCAACTAACTAGCGAAACATGTGTAGAATAAGCATATTCAAAAAAAATTGTTTTAATGTTTATTTATTTTCGAGAGAGAAAGAGAGCGAGCAAGCCAGGGAGGGGCAGAGAGAGGGGGAGCCACAGAATCCGAAGCAGGCTCCAGGCTCTGAGCTGTCAGCACAGAGCCTGATGCGAGGCTTGAGATCATGACCTGAGCCGAAGTCGGAGGCTTAACCCACTGAGCCACCCAGGCGCCCTTAGAACAAGCATATTTTAACCATAAGCTCTATGGGGGCATTTCCAATGTGAATTGAATAAAGACAAAATAGAAGAAAAAATCCCGAACCGCCCAGATATGAAAGAAAACACCAGCTTCTTGCAATGCCACTCGATGCAATAGCAACGGAGAGTCTTGAGCCTGGGCTCTTAGCCGGGCAATAAGGGGAATCCCAGGCCAGATGGCTTTTTAAAATCCATTCTCACTCTGTCTCTCTCCACCAACCTACCTCGGGTTTAAAGCAATCACAGCCATTTTCCCAAGCTGCAATATTTTAGAGGAGTCTCTTTTCCTTGAGAACACAAAAAGCTCTAATTGTTAGAAGTTTAAAAACACAGAGAATAAAGATCATGGAATCTGTGAAACAACCATTTCTAATTAAACACAGACACACCCCCCCAGCACTCTACCCTGAGTACAGCTTTTCACACCTAGCCTATTCACGAACACATTATTCACAGCTCACCAACAAACCATTCTCCTTACAATCTGCTGGACTCACTCCTCACCACTCAAAAGTAACTCGGGACGCCCTAGGTCTGTGGGCGCCGACACCCGCTTAGTTCATCTGCCCCGCGCTGGTCCGAAAACCCTAGGCAAGGCTAGGGGGCTTCAGTGTCACCAACTGGCGCTGCCCCCCAGCCCCTCCGGGAGTCCTCTTCCGGCATCCGCCCGCCCGCCTGGAACAGCCACCCTCCCTGCCCCTGCTCCCTCGGAAACGCTCCGAGTTGCATCGTCTTTGCCACTGTTTAATCTTTCCAAATAAAAATGTCTGTGAGGTGGATTCCCCACCCCACCCACCTGCCGGAGTCCGCACAACCACACTCAGTCGGGTCGTCTTGGAGGCACCCAAGCTGTGCCGACAGCCCGGAGGCGCGAACAATGAACTTCTCTCTCTTTCTCTCTCTGACTCTCTCTCTCAGACACACCCTCTCCCCCAAATGAGAAGTTTTAAACTAGCCCGGGGGCCAATTCCGCGATTCCGCTTGCAACTGGGGCGCGGGCGGCGGGGGAGGGACCGGTGCGCGTCCCCGGCCGCGCCCCTCGCGTGGCCGGGCGGGCACTCACCTCCTTCCTCCGGCTCGGCGCCCCGGGTCGGGTGATGAGGGCCGTCTCCTCGCACACCACGGCCACGTCTTCCACGAACACGCAGTCGGGGAGGCTCTCGTCGGCTGGCAGCTTCACCACCTGCAGCCCCAGCTTACTGCCCAGCACGCCCACGTAGAGCTGATGCTGCCGCTCGGCACGGGCGAAATCCACCTCGTCGCCCTTGGCGCGCCTCAGCGCGTGCTGGCAGAGGGACTCGGGCAGCGCCCGCACCACGGCATGGGTGGCCCGGCCGAAGGCGGCGGGGTGGCCGAGCGCTGCCATGGCTCCAGGAGGCTGCGGGGCGGCGGCGGGGGCGCGGCGGCCGGGTCCTCCCGCGGGCAGCGCGCAGAGCCTGCGAGCGCCCGGCGGCTTCCCTTGGCAGCAGATGAATGTGATGCAGAAAGAGCCCCGCTCGCGCCCGGAGCCCTGCCCGCGCGACTGAGCATGCCCAGAGCTCCCGGCGCCGGCCCTCGCGCAGCCCGCGCGCCCACCCCGGCGCTCTCGGGTTTTGCGGCAGCCTAGGTGGGGGTTGTAGTGGCGAGCACCGCACGAGGAGTGGGCTCGCGGAGGCGGCGGAGGGAGCGGGGAGCGAGCGAGCCGTGCGCAGGTGGGGGACCTCGGTGGACCTCGGTGGACCTCGGTAGACCCGGCCCTGACGTTACCTGTATTCCGCCGCAGGTGCACGCCTCGCATCAGCCCCAAGGCGCACGTGGAGAGCGTGCAGTGCTCTGGGCAGAGTGACTGGAGGGCTTCTCGGGGGTCAAGAGGCAAAGGATAGGATGATGCCTCTGTGGTTAAATACTTTGACCTCTCTCCCTACTCTCTTGGTCCCAGGTTGCCCAGCACGTGGTACCACCCCCACTTCCTGGAGTGAGAATCTCTCTCTCTTCGTACCCAAGTCCGCCAATGACCCCTCACCCCAGGTGAGACTCGCGATTATAAAAAGAGTGCGTTTCTTCCCGTCTGTGAGAAAGAGGAAGAGTCCAAAAACACACGTAGAGAAAAACAGACATATAGAAACTCACAGTATTTCAAGGACAGTCCGTTGTCACGAACAATGTGATTCTGGTGTGTTTGTCTCCAGGGGCCGCAGACTAGGGGAGGCAAAGACCAAGCACGCTTTCCCCACTACAGAGAAGGGCTCACCTTGCGCAGCGTCAGACTACATAGTATCACAACTTCTCATCCCTGGAAAAGGTTTCCAGCCTTCTCCCTGGCCTTCCCCTTACGCCTGTACAGGCTCCGTGCAATTTCTCCTGGTATTTGTTGAATGTTTCTTTTTCCATACACCTTAGGGAGTGTCTTTCTCTTCTTAATGGCACTTAATGTCTATTTTTCTCCTCTTGCGTATCGTAGATTAAATCATCCATGAATTCTGTTTCTTTTGAGGGGAAGATCCACTTCAAAACCCAGACCCTAGCTCCAAAATAATCTCAGGTAATAATCTTGTTTCCTCATATTCTGTAGCACATTTCTAATTTAAAGATTGATTAGATCATAGAACAATAGATTTGAATGAGACATCAGAAATCCTCTAACTTCCCACCCAGTGGTCCTGAATTCCAGCTAGAATATCTATGAAAATCATCAGATCTTAAAACATTTTATTTAAAACAAATTTTTAATGTTTATTTTTGAGAGAGAGAGAGAGAGTGAGAGAGCGAGTGTGCACGCAAGTGGGGGGAGGGGTGCGGAGAGTCGGACTCACAGAATCTGAAGCAGGCTCAGGGCTTTGAGCCCAACGACATGGGGCTCAAACTCAGGAGCCTTGAGATCATGACCTGACCTGAAGTCAGATGCTCAACTAACTGAGCCACCCAGGTGCCCCAGATCTTAAAACATTTTAAACCTCTCTTACTTACAAAGCGTATTCTACTTTTGAAGAGCTATAATGGTTAAAATCTTCATTTTGGGCTTAAAACCCACTGGTTCCTGTTCTATCTTCTAGCCTTACCTAATAGGCTAGTATTCTTTCACATTACTTGAAGACAGTTCTAATATCTACACTGCCTGACACCACCCTCCCACCCACCATCTTGACCCCTTCTAGGCCTTGAGCCTGAACCACCAAAAAGTAACTAGTGATTTGGTTTCTAACATTCTGGTCATCTTCTTTTTGACACACACCAGTTCGCCTGCATCCCTTTAAATCATGGTATCTGGCCAGATTTCATTCTTTCTCATTGCCACGTAGTATTCCATTGTGTATATAAACCACATTTTCTTTATCCATTCATCAGTTGATGGACATTTAGGCTCTTTCCATAATTTGGCTATTGTTGAAAGTGCTGCTATATGAAATATGGCCTTTTGTATAAATGTGGATGGAACTGGAGAGTGTTATGCTAAGCGAAATAAGTCATGCAGAGAAAGACAGATACCATATGTTTTCACTCTTATGTGGATCCTGAGAAACTTAACAGAAGACCATGGAGGAGGGGAAGAAGAAAAAAAAAGTTTAGAGAGGGAGGGAGCCAAAGCATAAGAGACTCTTAAAAACTGAGAACAAACTGAGGGCTGATGGGGGGTGGGAGGGAGGGGAGGGTGGGTGATGGGTATTGAGGAGGGCACCTGTTGGGATGAGCACTGGGTGTTGTATGGAAACCAATTTGACAATAAATTTCATATTTAAAGAAAGTAAACAAAAATAAATAAAATGTTATTTAGAAAAAAAAATCATGGTATCTGGAATAGAAACAATTCTTCCTGTGTGTTGTGACCAGCACAGATGACAGCAGGATCCTTGTTCCAGATGCTAGGCTTCTGTTAGCACTGCCTAAGATTGTATTCACTTTTTAAATGATCCAGTGCTAAGGCTTAGGCCATAGGCTTCTTGCCAGAATTCTGGCAAGTTTTTAGCAAATGTGGGTTTCTAGAAGCAGATCTGAGGATCCTGGAATGATTGTCCCAACTGAGCCTGGAGGAGATGTGATTTGCTTTCTCTTCACCTGTCTCAAAGCTGACTTGAATTTACCCAGATGACGTACTTCTCAGCTTCAAAAGTGAAGTGTCTTAAGTGAAGGGCAGCTCTGACCCTGACACAGGAGAGTGTGGCCAAAAGTAAAATAACAAACCTTTAAGACCTACTTGGGGGCAAAACTCTTAGGGGCCCCAGGTAGCTTAGTGTCAGAAATCACTTAATGGCGGCCTTAGGAGATTCCCACTAATGCTACAGCTGAAAGCTAACCCATGCGCTGACGTTGCCCTTCGTTCCCTCCTTTACCCAACATTGATGCTACATCCGCTTCTAATTGGCCTCCACCTAGTGATGTTAATTCATGGCCAGTGCCCTGTTAAAACCTGAATACTTTGCCACTTGGTGCCTGGAGCCTAACTTAGTGTGGGGTCTTGTATACCACCCTGGGCTCATGTCAGCCCAGCAGCCAATTAAAACTTAAAAAGTTTTTTCTGTTAGCTATGTCTTTCCATACTGAAATTGGGCTGCTGGCCTTTTTTTTTTTTATGTTTATTTATTTTTGGGAGAGAGACAGAGCGTGAGTGGGGGAGGTACAGAGAAAGAGGGGGACCCAGAATCCGAAGCAGGCTCCAGGCTCTGAGCTGTCAGCACAGAGCCTGATGCAGGGCTCTAACTCACAAACTGTGAGATCTTGACCTGAGCTGAAGTCGGACACTCAACCATCTGAGCCACCCAGGTGCCCCTGGGCTGTTGGTTTTTAAAAATTTAATCTTGTAGTTATCCTTATTAAATGCTATCTGCTTCATTCCCACTTGCCTACTTTGGATTCTGTCATCTTGTGCATTATTTATTACCTTTAGTTTTGTGTCAACTGAAATTTGATGAGCATGCCTTCTGTCTCCTCTAAGCAGTTGTCAAAAAGTGTTAGAATGTATATGTCAGTGAAAAGAATAAAAACACCAACTCCAGTAAATTATAGTTTACATGCCTTCCTGCTTGAAGTAATGAAGGGTCGTTTTTAGGAAAGCAGATTTTATTGAGCCTAATGCATCTATAAATTCATTTTCCCCACACATATTTATTGAAAATTCCCAAGGCTCAACACCGCATTACATACTTCAGAGACATACAAGAAGCATAAAAACATGATCCTTGACCTTGAAGAGCTTACAACCGCATTGGGAAAACAAGACATCCAAAATTGAAGCTATGACAAGGGCACATGAAAGGCATAGACAACAAAGTGATATAGGCATTGAGGGAAGGAGATATCACTGTGGCTGATGGGTGTGGAAGAGAGCTGCTTAGAGGCAATTGGTCTTGGTTTAGGCCTTGAATAATTTTTAGGATGTGAATAACTGGAATGGGAGAATGAGATTTTAAGGAAAAGTATGTGCAGAAGCGAGACACATGTTCCAGGGATAACAGATCAGCTCAATTCACATATATATTCGTTAAGATAACTCTAGCTGCTACAACAAACACCCCCAACAAATATAGCGGCACAAAGTTGACATAAGTTTATCTTTTGTTCCCTTAAATCTAACACAGATGTTCCTGGTTGGTTCCTGACTCTTTTCCCCCAAACATGCAGGGATTTAGCCTTCTTCCATTTTGTGGCTCCAACACTTCAAAATATGGCATCCAAGCTCACCATGCTTACCTTCCTTAAGCTGAAAGGAAGGGAAAGCACATACAGCATCATATGCGAGAGGGTTAATGGGCCAGGCCAGGAAGTGATGCATATCACCTCTGCTCATGTTCCTCTGGCTGGAATTCAGTCACACAGCTACAGTAATCACAGGGAAAAACTAGGAAGTAAAATCTGTGGGCCCAGAAAGAAGAGGAAACAGGTTGCAGAAACACCTAGCTGGGTTCTGCCTCAGAGCACAATGGGAAAAATGGAAAATAAAGGTAGAATGGTAGAATAAGCTTTCCTCACTTGAGCAATGAAGAGACAAATGACATGGAGATTGAGTGTAGCTTCTAGAGTGAAACTTTGTGGGTGGAAGTATGGCTTTGCTATTTCATTGTATGATCTTAGACATGTTACTTAAAACCTCTTTGTCTGGGGTGCCTGGGTGGCTCAGTAGCGTAAGCATCTGACTCTTGATTTCCGCTCAGTTCATGATCTTGCAGTTTGTGAGATCAAGTCCTGCATTGAGCTCTGTGTTGTCATGGAGCCTGCTTGGGATGCTCTATCTCCCTCTCTCTGCCCCTCCCTCATTCTCTCTCTTTTCTCTCTCTCTCAAAATAAATAAATAAACATAAAAAAAAAGCGCTCTTTGCCACAGTTTCATCTTCATCTGTAGAATGGGAAACAATGAATTCATTATCACAGAGCTACTATGAAGGTAAATTAATAATGCAAGGTACTTAGAAAAGTGCCCAGAATAGTATCTAGCATCTAGTAGATGTTTAATAAATATTATCCATTGGCAGGTTGTGAACAGAAGGCTTTGAATGTGATTTCCTACCAAAGGCCAAACCACATATCCATATTCACTGAATTACCAGAGTCATACAGGTATCCTAATGCTTTCCAATTGAATCCATGGCTTTCCTAGGTTGACAGACCAAGTCTCACCTACAAGTATAGTCATAGATTCAGTACATATTTATTGAACCCTTGCTACATACTAAGTATAGTGCTAGGCACTGGAGATGTAATCATAAATGAGAATGTAGGATTTATTATAGTCAATTTGTTCTTTTTGCTCTTCCACACATTTTCAGATTTTTATAACCAGTTGAAATTGGTTTAATTCCTTTGAAATACCTAGAGCTGTTTCTGTTCTCCAGGTGGACACTGATACAAAGGCAACTTTTCTTTCCCATTGATAATATTGCTGGTACGTACATTTGAAGTCAATTTTAGATAGCAATTATTTCAGGATTAAAACAGACATTCCTGCCTTAGTCCTTTCTTACTCTATTTTTAGAAGATTCAAGATTTACTTTCTTTTTTTAAAATTTTTTTAATTTTCTTTTTAATGTTTATTTATTTTTGAGACAGAGAGAGACACAGCATGAGCAGGGAAGGGGCAGAGAGAGAGGGAGACACGGAATGTGAAGCAGGCTCCAGGCTCTGAGCTGTCAGCACAGAGCCCAACGCGGGGCTCGAACCCATGAACTGTGAGATCGTGACCTGAACTGAAGTCGGACGCTTAACTGACTGAGCCACCCAGGCACCCCAAGATTTACTTTCATTAGGGATGGGTGTTTGGGAATTCTAAAAGACAATGAGGGCTCAAGGGTGTCCTTGACCATTCCAGTGCAAGGAATACTGGATCAAGTAAGTACCATCCATAAGTCTATATTCTGAGAATAAGTCCTGAGTGTTTACACATAGCAATCATCAAATTTTATGTGAAAAGGTTTACTGTGGAAGGCACCCATTGTTACAGAGTTTCCTTGACATCCAAGGAGTAAATGATGTTTGGTCAAGAGGGCAGGCAGTAAGTTATAGACTGGGAGATGGTTCCCGGGTAGTCAGGGCTCTGGTTTCTAAAGTCAAGATGTGTAGCCCCCTAACTTCAGTTTCTTCAACTTTCATATGGGAACTCATTCACTAAACAAATATTTACCAAGCACCTGCAATGTGTGGTAGAGGAATATATATAAGCAGTGACTAAGGCGTGATAAACCTGACTTTGGCTCCTGGCCTTCCCGCATTCTAGTTGTGTAAACTTGATGTGCCCTAGAATCATGCTCCACCATTTTCTGTCTTGCTCTAAGTCCTGGAGGACTGACCTGCATGGACTGCACCACCTGGGATCCGTTATTGCTGGCTTTGGCCAATGGGAGGCACTTACAGGAGACTGGAGGGAAAGAGGAGAGAGAGGTCAACATATTGATTCCTCTCACTCTCTTCCTACTTTTTCATGGTCCTGTACCATGCACACACTTCTATAATCATAGCTTCTGTCTGGTGGCCCCTTCTGAGTGATTCCAGGTTCTGGCTGGATTCTGATAACTACTTACATGGAAGTAATAAACAGCACACATTTCAAAACCCACTTTTAAGCACATGACATTGAATACTTTTTAAAAACAAGTTGCAAAAAAAAAGTCAATTCAGCATTTTCAGAAACAGCATTTGGCAATATTTAATGTATAAGGAGGCTGTGTTTGGGGCCATCCACTTTCTCCAGTTTTTCAAAGTGTTTCCTGGAATTGTGAATGTTGATCAGAGTAGTTGCAGAAGGGATCCAGCATAACATAACCACCCAACATAACAACCATTACATATGTGTTTAATGTAAAGATGTCAATGAAGGCAGCAAAGTTAGAATTCCTAACTCCCATTTTCTAGAAAGAAGCAGCTAATTTGCTGCAAGTCAGCTGAACCGCTTAACGGTGTTCCTTAAATGATCTACATCTGGAGGTGGTAATGGCTTCCCATTTTTGCTAGTCCCTGGATAATTCAACATCCCTTGTTGGTTGTCTTTAACCTGCCCATACCTCTAAGAACATTTTCTTTATTAAACATTCTCTTCAAAATTCTTAGTTGAGTATGCCATTTTTTTTTTTTAACCAAGGAGCTTTGTTGGGTTACTCACTTAAACTTCTATGTAAATGGGAGTTATATGTAAAGTGGGAGTTATAATACCTTAATCTGTAGGTTGTTTTGAGGCTGAAATGTGATAGCATGTACAAAGGGTCTTATTGTGACCAGCACCAGGAAGTATTCAATTAATGATAACCACTAATATAGCTCTTCTGCTCTTGTGCCAGGCACTGTGACAAATACCCAAGTCCTTCAAATGAGATAACATATAAAGTGCTTACCTCGGTAACAGGGACACTGTAAGCAGTCAATAGGTGCTCTTGGCTCTTCAAAGCTCTACTTTTTCTTCTCCCTCCCCCCTCCCATACAGGGAACATTTCCCCTTTCTAAACCTCTGTAACCCTTTCATGGGGCGCCTGGGTGGCGCAGTCGGTTAAGCGTCCGACTTCAGCCAGGTCACGATCTCGCGGTCCGTGAGTTCGAGCCCCGCGTCAGGCTCTGGGCTGATGGCTCAGAGCCTGGAGCCTATTTCCGATTCTGTGTCTCCCTCTCTCTCTGCCCCTCCCCCGTTCATGCTCTGTCTCGCTCTGTCCCAAAAATAAATAAAAACGTTAAAAAAAAAATTTTTTTTTAAAAAAATAAACCTCTGTAACCCTTTCTATTCCTCTCTTATGCTGTTTATTATTTTCTCTTAGCAGCGTAATAACCCATTGATGCCAGAGTCATCTACTTCATTACAACCACATTAGGAGCTAATGGGATAATCAAAGTATCCTCAACAGTACAGAATACTACGTAAGTGTATTGAGTCTGAACAAGTTGTGATGTATTCTGATGATTTGCAAAGGTTACTGTGGTCCTGAACGTTTATAATTCCTTTTATTTTCTGTTTCTCAGAGCTTTTTGCAACACTGTCTTTCCAGAACTACTTTGTATGGTTATTTCATACTTAAATGTATGTCTGTGGGGGCACAAAAAGATTGCGAGAAAAGCCTTTTCAAACTTTAGGCAATCTAAGTGTTCAAGAAAAGAAAAGCATTTCTCTAGTTGAAATTGTTACACACACACACACACACACACACACACACACACTCCAGGGCTTTGATAAGCCCTCTTCATTTCTTTATGAAATGAAGTTGCTTCATTCCCTGATGAAGAACAATGAACTGCTAGAGCTGTGATTCCAGGGAATGGTCATGCTTGCTCTTGTGGTATCAATCCACACCTGTTTTAGCATTACATCAGAACACACATGTCCTAGGAGTCTTCTTTCCTGCTTCCTCTTTTGCGTCAGTGGTACTGCTCTCTCCTAGCTGCTGCTGCTGCTTCTCCTCCTCTCTTCCTCATCCTTGTCTTCTCCTCCTTCTTTCCTCCTCCTTCTTCTTTTTCTGTTCCACTGCTTTTAAATGTTAGTGTTTCCCAGAGTTGTCTACCCTCACTCTATTTTCCTCAAACATTATATGCTCCCTCCTGTGGGAGCTAATCTACACCCGTGACTCAAATATCTTCTCAATGCCAACAATGCCCAGACCTTCATTTCTGGTTCTGCAATCTCCACTGAGCATCAGAACTGCCTAGAAGACACCCATGTTTGGCTGTCTCACAGGAAATCCAAAGTCAACATGCCTACCTCTGAATTCATCATGTTCCTCCCAGGATCTGTCTCCCCTTTCATTCACTCAGAGAGCTGCTCAAGCCAGTAATCTGAACATTATCCTTAGCTTAACTTTCTCCTTTGCTTCCACATTTAATCAACCATCCTATTCTGACAGATCAGTCTTCATAAAATGGCTCAAAATCCACCCATGTCTCTCCAATTACTCTGCCACCACCTAGTCCAGAATATAATTATTGGTCTTCTGGACTATTGCAACAGTCCTATCCAGAGTGGTATTTCTAAAATGCAAATCTGACCATGACACTCTTGCTTAAATCCTCCAGTGGCCATTCCTACTCTCAGAATTCAGTCCCAATGTTTTATCATGGCCTGCAAAACACCCCTTCACAACCTCATTCTGGTCACTTCCCCCTCCTTTGTCTTATGTGGGCCTCTGTACACGGTGTTCTAACACCTGGAATATGCTTGATCCCATCCCTGCTCTGGTAGCTCCTAATCCTCCTTTAAGACTCAGTGGAGGCATCACCCCCAGTAAGAAGACTACCCCGAACCCCTAGGCTAGATGTGGTAAACCTATATCCATTTTCACTCCCATCACAATACTGTATTACTTGCTAATTGAGGATCTCTTGGCAGACAGACACATCTTTTTATTGCCGACTCCTTAATTCAGGTGTTTAGAGAATGGCTTAATTAAAGCAATGGATAGCATGCACCTCTCCGTATTTCCATCAGCCCACCTTTATAAGAATGGTTTTTAGCTCTTATAAAATAAGAGAATTATACCAGGCCCTGTTCCAGCTTCAAGAATCTATGATTCTTTTGCTCCAGATGCCTGCTACTTGCTGTGCAGTAGAGTTCATGGTCTGAGTTTGAATCTGGCTCTGTTACAGCTGTGTGATCTTGCACAGTTTGCTTAACCTTTCTGACCCTCAGACTCTTGTATGCAAAACAGGAATGGTAATACTCATCTTAGATGGGTATTAAGAGGATTAAGTAAAATTATCTTAGGGGTGCCTGGGTCATTCAGTTGGTTAAGCATCTGACTTGATCTCAGCTCAGGTCATGTTCCCATGGCTCATGGGATCAAGCCCCACATCAGGCTCTGTGCTGGTGGCATGGAACATGTTTGGGATTCTCTCTCTCTCTCCCTCTCCCTCTCTGCCCTTCCCTGCTCACATCCCCCCTCTCTCAAAATAAATAAGTAAACATTAAAAAAAAAACTAGGACACATGTACTCCCCGTCCTTCTCACTGGTTTAGTCAGTATTCAGATAGCTCTTTGTTCAAATCCTGGCTTCTGTACAATCCTGATAAATCACCTTAACACACAGAGCTTTGAGTTTTTAATTTATAAAATGAATATAGACACCTACCTTATGGTTTTAAAAGATTGAGATGATCCATGTAAATAAAGCTTTATAGAATATAGTTAGAGTAAGCACTGATAAACAAATATTATCAGCTTCTGTGATGATGATGATGAAGAACCAGAAGGGGAAGGAGAAGAAGACAAAAAAAAATATGCAAAACCTGACAATAATTAGCTTTCAATGAAGGTTACTCCTTTTCCTTTTCCTCATTCCATTCATGGTTGGGTAAAGCTTTATATACCCATTCCAGGGCCAAATCTCATTATAACAAAATTGTTGCCCAACTTCCCCTGACAAATGGGAAACTTATGTTGAATATTGGGTGAAAATTTGTTGCATTTTAAATGAACTAGTTTATATTCCATGTGCTTGATGATATACAGGGACAATCCTTATAAAGTCATGTAAAAAATGGTGTCAGATTATTTCCCCACACTTTTTACTTGCCAGCACCATTATAAAATTATAGTAGAAGGTCTCTTAAATTGGGACCTGCATTGTGTATAAATGAGTAGCTTGCAAACTTCCAGTGGTTTTTATGGAGAAAGCCTCACCATCTCCATTACCTGAACTTTTACTTCTGAGGTGCTTGTTACACATTTCCTTATTTTACCCTTTACACATTTTCTCCTCTGAATCATCTTTCCTCAGTTCCTCATCATCATGAACTGCTTTTCTTATTCTTTGTTCCAGTTATCTATTGCTGCATAATAAACTATCCTGGAACTCAGTGGCTTAAAACAATCATTTTATTTTGCCAATGATTTGTAAGTCACGAATTTGGGAAGGGCTAATCTAGGTGGTTCATGTCTTATCCATGTGGAATTGGTTCGGGCAGTTGGAGCTGGAGGATGTACTTTCAAGATGGCTTCTTCACTCACATCTCCAATGCCTCAGTGTTGTCTGACCTCTCTCTCCTCTGAGTCTCTTCCTCCAGGGCCTCTCCAGTGGCTTGGGCTTCTCACAGAATGGTAGTCTCAGAGTAGTCTCACTTCTTAATTGATAGTTGGCTTCCTAGAGGTAAGAAGTGTGTGTGTGTGTGGGGGGGGGACTCGCCACTTAAGGGCTACACATGAGACTAGCATGGCATCATTTCTGTCATCCTGTATTGGTCAAAGCTGCCACAGTCCTGTCCAGATCAAACAGAAAAGAAATAGACACTACCTCTTGATGGAAGGAGTGCCCATTATTAATCAGCCACATTTTTATTCTCCAAGTTCTGTTATTCCGGAAAGTACTTATATAACTTTTTTAGACAATTTGCCTTCAATTTCCTGAAGTTTTTTTTCACTTCCTGAATTAAAATCAGGGTCCATACATATACATTTACTTATGCAACTAGCACTATTTACTGACTAGTGCTGGACACTACTACTGTCCAGCAGGGAAGATAACTATTAATCAATCATACAATTAAATATTTATAAAATAAGTGCTATACAGGCAAAGGACTGGTTTCCCTGAACATACAATGACAGAAATATCTGGGGGATCAAGAAAGATTCCCCTGAGGAGGTGAATTTTGAGATGATACTTGAAGGATGGGTAAGTATGAACTAAGATTGGAGAGAATATTCCAAACTAAGGGATCATATTAGCAAAGATAAAAAGTGAGAGGGAGCTTAATGTGTTTGAGGAAACAGAAAAGAAATCCATGTACTACAGCTGGAATGTGGGTGATAGTGTTAACTCACTTTAAAAGTGAGGAAACTGAGTGTCAGTGCCCAGCTGGGTGGCTCATAACACTAAGTGTGTTTCCTCAATAATGGGGAGTTTGCCAATGGTTTGCAACCTGCCTTCAGGCTTCTTTTACAGCCTTTTACAACTAGAAAAGCATTCCCTACAAACCTAATGATGTCTCACATGAGAATCACCCAGATTCAGAGAAAACAGCATGAAAAATCACCCTAAGAAAACATCTGCAGAAAATATAATACATCCTGGTGATATCACAGATACAAGTATAGTTTAAATGTAAATCAAGACTAAGTCATGCCAAGATTATCTAACTCTAAATGTGATTCATGATTCACACTATCCCTGTTATATATGTATAATTTCAATTTCTATGTGAAAGCTAGAGAAAAATGGAAATTGGTGTTCATACAGGTCATACATGTAGCTACTTATTCAATTTTCCTGAGAATTTATTTAAACATTCCATCAAATCAATATATGCATCAGTATAAAATGCTGCACAGATCATCAATAATTTGATAGTCTAGGATATTTTATGCTTCTATATCCTAACATGTGGGCTTCAATTCTCTGTTCAGTTCTTAAATTACTTTTAATGTACTTATAACTGAGAAAAAATTAATTAACTATGTCATCTGCCAACTCAGAAGTAGAAAAAAATTGGGCTTTTAAACAAAGATTTTTTTCAAAAATACAGAAAGAAAAACAAAAGCAAGATTACCTTGGAAAACATTCCCTCCCTGCCCCCTGCCCCTGGTGGGCATACATCATGTGACAGCTACATCACTTTAGGGGGAAAGGGGATAAGCATATTATATAGAAAAATCAGAATTGTATTTTTATGCATCTTTAAGAAGAAAAGAAAGATGCTTCAATTCTAATTTACTTTTTGCCAAGAACTCTTTCTGACATCCTAATTAATGTTAGGGATTATCCTTTTAGTTGTATCCTTCCTTTTGACTTAATATTTCCTGAGCTTTACAATACTGACTGCCTCACTGTAATATTCTGATCCTCATCAGAAATGGTCATTGACTGGTAAGGTGGAGATCAAGGGAAGAGGCTGGGCATTGTCAGGAAAGAGTGATGAATGTCAATTGATGATGAATGGGCTGACATTTTGGGGAATAGTCCTCAGGATTTATATCACTCTGTAATATTGTATTCTATATAGCTTTATATTACCTTATAATATTTATTCTAAGGAATATGAAAGTAAATACCCTTTCAAAGGAATTGTATTTCCATTGCCTTTTGAAAGTTTAAACAATTTTTATTTTAATTTAAATTGTGCTTTGCTTTTTTTTTCAAGTTTATTTTGAGAGAAAGAGAGTGCATAAGCTCAAAAGCATGAGCAGGGGAGGGTCAGAGACAGAAGGAGAGAGAGAGAGAGAGAGAGAGAGAGAGAGAGAGAGAGACACTCTCAAGCAGGCTCAGTGCAACCAGTGCAGAATCCTACGCAGGGCTCGGGGCTTGATCTCACAAACCTCAAGATCGTTACCTGAGCTAAAACTAACAGCAGGATGCTTAACCGATGGAGCCACCCTGGCACCCTAGTGTCTTGCTTTTAAAAGATTCATGGTTTGCTATAGCCCAAGAGGTAGTAACTGAAAAGCTTTAAGTAGTTAATAACTGAGATTAGTTTTCCTCCCTCTTTTATTTTATAAAAAACACCAGAAGGAAATTAAATGCTTAATTAAATTAAACAAATTTGCTGAATGCTAGCATTACCATAACTAGTATTTGCACCATTTTTAAAAGTGTATTTATTTATTTATTTTGAGAGAGACAGAGCGCAAGTGGGGAAGGGTCAGAGAGAGAGGGAGAATCCCAAGCAGGCTCTACATTGTCAGCATGTTGGGCTCAAACTCATGAACTGTGAGATCATGACCTGAGCAGAAACCAAGAGTTGGATGCTTAGCCAACTAAACAACCCAGGTGCTCCAGTATTTGCACCATTAATTGCTTATTGAGTATTTTGACAGTTTTCAGGTAATCTGAATGTAGAGTAGGTTTGGCCCCAAATCAAAAAAGGCAGTGTTCGTTCTACATGGTATGGGAACAGGCATTCTGGAGGAGCCCATGTGAATATCATCAAAACACCAGCAGACCATCAAATATTGCTAGTCCAGTTTGCTGGGTCTTGTCTCAATCACGTTAGAGTGAAAATGGTGCTTCCGGCTTTCATCTGCTTGACTTTGCTTGGGGGAGAGTCCTGTTGAGCTGGCCTAATTACATTTCTTGGAAGACATCACATAGATCTGATTTGGGAGTTTCCAGAAATGACGATACCCATCTTAACACATACTGGAATCTAAGAAGATGCTATTTCCCCTTGTCATATTATTCTAAAGCAGACATTCAATTAAATTCAAAGAGCACATGTCTGCCCTCAAAGGAACGACTATGAGCAATTAAAAGAGAAAACAGAAACACGCGACAAAACAGCCACTTGTTGAGAAGCATGGGAGAATGAAATCATTGCAGATGGTTCAACACTTCCCTCAGTGGGTCAAACTGTGACATAGTCAAAATTCATCTTAGAAGTTTTTCAAAGCTTCCTCTCCCCACCCCACACACTGTTAGCAACTCCTATCCCTGCACTGCCTCTCTCAGTCAGGCTTAAACTGCTCCCTTCATAATCAAAATATATTCGCTCTGGAGTTCATTCTTTCAGATTCCTCCTAAGTGTCTGATTAAACCTAATAAGCCTATTTGTGCTAGGATCTTAGTAGATGAAAATAGCTTTAATCAATTCAATACTTTTTTATTGAGTGAGGAAGTGCTAGGCACTGTGCCTAATAATCTGTTTAAGAAACAGCTTCTCTAGGGGTGCCTAGGTGGCTCAGTCAGTTAGGCAACCAACTTCAGCTCAGGTCATGATGTCATGGTTTGTGGGTTCGAGCCCCACGTTGGGCTGTGTGCTGACATCTCAGAGCCTGGAGCCTGCTTCAGATTCTGTGTGTGTGTATGTGTGTGTGTGTGTGTGTGTGTGTGTGTGTCTCTTTCTCTGCCTCTCCCCTGCTTGCTCTCTATCTCTGACTCTCAAAAATAATAAATGTTAAAAAGAATTAAAAAAAAGAAATAAACTGTTTCTCTATTCATTTAAAAAATTGGGAACGAGTAGGAAGTCCTCCAATAAGGCAGTAGTTAAGTAAATCATGGTTCTCCATACCTATGGAATACCTTGCAGCCACTAGAAATAAAGATTTTGAAAATAATGCTTCCATCCATTCAGTTATGGACATTAACTAAACTTATTGTGGATAATCACTTCACAATCTGCACACATGTCGTTATGCCATACATCTTAAACCTACACAGAGCTGTATGTCAATTATATCAATAAAACTGGGGGGAAAAAAGAATATGCTTTAGTATGGTCCCAGTTTTATTTTTAAAAATATGCATAGGAAAAAACATAATGAAATATAATAGGAACTTTGTCCTTAATTTGTGGGATTATATATTATTTTTATTTTCTGTACATGTTTCTGTACTTCCCAAATTTTCACCAAGGAACATACATTTGTGTTATAATCAGAAAATAAACAATAAACGTTATTTTTTAAAGGCAGTTTCTCTCTGGAAGAGTTGTCGGTCTAGTCCAGAAGATACTAGATTGAAAACAAACTATTAGTATGTTATGATAAGTGTTATAGTTTTCTGTAAGAGCAACTAATCACCCATATACACAGGTGATAAGAGGATTTAACAGCGACTGCCCATAATGATTTTGTGTTAAAGACTTTAGCACAAGGAAAGGTACAGCTCACAATTCCTGATACAAATCTTTGGTGCCAGGTGTGTTTCAAAACTCAGACTTTTTTTTTTTTTGGGGGGGGGGCGCAGTTAGAAAGGTAATGTGAGTATATGCACTTACATAACACCCCTAATAGGCCTGGGCCAGCACTCCATAATCTAACATATTGATAGTCCCATTTAGTGAGGTGGGATTATTAGAATAAGAACTCTAAGGCTTCTCATGAGTCTAGGCCACCAAATTTGTTACTAAAAAGTCCCGTTTTCCAGAGCCATTGGATTTCTGAATTGCAGACTGTGGACCCGGATGGGAAATGTGGGGGCTCAGCACCACACCCCATGCAGGATGGTGTTGGTCATCTACCTCTCTGCCCCCAGTTCGTTAGGCCCAGCACTTGCTCTGATGGTAGGAGTCATAAAACTGATTTCAATTCACTGTTAGAGCATGTGATCATATCTGATCATAGATACATGCACTCCAGGAGTGAAAATGCTCTAATTCTGTCTTGAAGACACATGTACTTAAGAGGTCTGAGGTTGTTTTAAAGGTGAAAGAAATGTTATCATAAACACACTTCACAAACATCTAAAAGATGTGAAGAAATATGATGATCTAAGTAGAAGTAATATTAATAGACCTGGCAAAAATGCATTTCTCAGTAATTTTTAAAGCTTGTCTCTAAGCTAAACACTTCCTAATCTCTCTTGGAAGAACACTGACCGCTAAGTGACAAAGTGGCTGTGGTTTCAGACCTTAACTCTAATACTCCTGAGTTTATTGATACATAGCCAGTTCAGGGGAAATATATTATATTATATTATATTATATTATATTATATTATATTATATTATAATGTTATAATATATGATGTGGTTTTTTTTCAATTTCTGTGGTATAATGAATTGTGTGCAATGTCTGAGCTAATACTACATACAACTGAGGACAAGTAGCGATTTCTATGAAGTGACAGAGAGGCAGTTTTGGGGGGGAAATGCCAAGGATGATGATTTATTTGAAATCAACCTTGACAGTTTTCTTGCTGACAGAAAGGACTAGAACAAAGGTTAAATCCTTCATTTTTAGAAAACTACTTTGTCTTTCAGGCTTGCTCCTCCAAGCTCAGCTAGTTCATGAAGATCAACCATTTGACTTTCTCCCATGGATACAAGATCTTCCACAGTCAGACTTGCCATACAGAGCCTCTGACAGAAAAAGGAATTCCTCCATGTTTCTACCAACTAAACATTCAATGAATGTTGATTTATTAATGCCAGATCTAATTCCATCAAGATCTAATTCTACAATAATCCCTCAAAATAATGATTTAGCAGTCATTACCACCTTCTCTTCAAGTAACATTATTTTTTTAATGTTTATTTATTTTTGAGAGAGAAAGAGAGACAGAGCTTGAGTGGGGGATGGGCAGAGAGAGAGGGAGACACAGAATCTGAAGCAGGCTCCGGGCTCTGAGCTGTCAGCACAGAACCTAACACGGGGCTCAAACTCATGAACTGCAAGATCATGACCTGAGCCAAAGTCGGATGTTTAACCAACTGTGTCACCCAGGTGCCCCTCTTGGAGTAACGTTATTACCAGAACTATCACTATTTAGAGAATTCACTGATTTGACCTCCTCTATGCCTTCTCTGGCTGGAATCATAAAAATGGAAACATGGCCATAGGGCAAAGGCAGGTGAGCAACTTAAGGGACACATGTACCCTATGAGTCATTGGAAGTTGGGTATTTTGCACCTTTTCATCCATGTTTTCACATCATACTAAATTCTTCTGAGCCACTGATAGACTACTGTGTGCTATAAAAAGCACTAGAGCTTTAATAAGTGTCTGTTTTCATGTTAAATTCATATTTTATCAGCCTACTATAGATTCCTGTCTTTATCACCATCACATTAAACATAATTATTACCTGTTTAATATCACATAATCCTGGTTAGGCCCCACAGAAAATAAATTAAGGATACTTGGTTCTTCTGGGACCTTATGGCTTTGAACAGATGATGACAACAGAGACACATGAGCTTTATAGTAAACAATGGGATGAATTAAATTGGTAAAATGTTATATTGAGAACAAATGAGGCAGTTCGCTTAGGTAGACCTTTAGTTGAGGAGTGTAGAGGCAATTATAAAAGCAATCCACAGGGAGCTGCTTGTTTTTTAAAAGGCTTAATTAATTATTTAATTAAGACTCTCTTTCCTGGAGGAGGGAAAATCTGGAGATTTTGCAGATTTGTGACTGCAAAATAACTAAAATTCTGGAGTGGGAGAAATATTCCAAGACTTCTGTCATTTTTATATCCAAAGGTTGCAAGAAATGGCATCAGAACTAAGATCCAGCAAATTCTGTTGGATTTAAGTTTTGCCTTCAGCCACATGTCACTAAGAACAAATGTGCTATTTATATGGAGAAAAGTGTAAGGATTGTGCTCAAATGTATATCGGACTCAGACTTCAATGGTGCTCATTACTATAGAAAATGTTTTGGATTTTTTAAGTGAACACAAATAATGTATTTTTATGAAAAAGTAACCATAATCTCCAAAACAAAAAATATATACTGAGTGGCATTATTTTACATTTTTGCAAATGGAGGACAGCTGGATTCCTCTATCTTCTGCAATCTATTGCAAATCTTGTTTTTTAAAAAATAACAATTGTATAGGGGTGAGTGGGTGGCTCAATTGGTTTAGTTTCAGTCTCTTGATTTTGGCTCAGGTCATGATCCCAGGGTTGTGGGATCAAGTCCTGTGTTGAACTCTGCACTGAGCATGGAGCCTGCATAAGATTCTCTCCCCCCCCACTTTCTGCTCCTCTATCCTGCTCATGTTCTCTTTCTCTCTCTCTCTAAAAAAGAATAATAATAATGATTGTATATATTTAAAGAGTACAACGTGATGTTTGATATAAATATACATAGTGAGATAATTATAGTTAACCTAAAAAACATGTTCATCTCCAAACACATTTTCTTTTAATAAAATTTTAAAAATGTTTATTTATTTTTGAGAGAGAGAGAGCAAGCAGGGGAGGGGCAGAGAGAGAGGGAGACACAGAATTCGAAGCAGGCTCCAGGCTCTGAGCTGTCAGCACAGAGCCCGATGCTGGGCTCCAACTCATGAACCTTGAGATCATGACCTGAGCCGAAGTCAGACGCTCAACTGACTGAGTCACCAGGCAACCCCAAACACATTTTCTTTTGTGTGTGTGTGGCAAGAACACCTGAAATCTACTCTCTTAGCAAATTTCCAGTATACAATAAAGTTTTGTTAACTACACTCATCATGCTATACACGAGATTTCAAGATAATATAGAAAATAAATGCTAATACATTAGATATATAAATGGACACATTTTAGCAGCATCAGTAAGACACTTAAAAGTCAATGAACTTTGAGAGCAAATTATTATGAGGCCATGTTTATACAAGCATGTCTCAATAGCTGGAGTTCAAGCATTTAATTTACTTTGTCCAGGGTAAACTGAATTAACAAAAGATAATGGGCCTAATTCTAATATCTGTCTCCCTAGTACCATATTGACACAGCTGAAACCCTCCAAAAGGTAGCAAAAGAATATTTTCTTTTAGCTAGAAAATATTCATGATTTGTTTTCTGCAAATATCTCAATATTTTAAAAGAGCATCTTTGAGAAAATTACATGAGAAAGATACCTACTACAAAGTGACAGAGATCACCTTGCTGTCACTCTTACTCTCTGGCAAGCAAATGTGGAGCTGAGCCTTCTATCCAAAGGCTCACTTCCACGGGGTGACTTCTATAGATGCATAACTTACTTTGCCACAAAGCATACAAAATATGGTTTTCTGGAGATAAGGATGAAAATCCACTGGAATGAGAGCTGCCATCTATACTTTAAAATGTTAGAAATAAAATGCTCTTAAACAGAGGAAATCCTCAAAGAGATGCCTTAGTAGGGGGATGCCCAGCAGAGTTTTCAAAACATGCACAAAATATCCACAAAATTGAAAGCCCCCCAACCCCCTGCAAAAGGCTAATGGAAAAATGGTCCTAACAGAATTCAGCTCTTATAAGTCAATCAGGACCTGAATAACACAATCGCAGTGCAGAGAGTTAGAATCCTCCTGTGAGACATTTTCCCTAAGCATTGGTTGGGATTTTATTATAGGCTACTATGACATTTTTGTCTTTAACATTTCGGCCAGAGTGTATATTTATTCATTCATTCAACCATCACATGCCCACTGGATGCCAGCATTGGGGATGCAAAATGAATATGCTATGGCCCCCAAACTTCTTGAATCTGACAAGAAGTAAAAAGCACATAGAGAATATTATTGCTGTTCAAAAATTTAGGGTGATGTCAAGAAAAACAGTCAACTCCATTTAGGGGAACTTCATTAACAGAAACAAATAGAAGGGTAGTTCAGGCAATGGAAATGACATTTATGAAGGTGTGGGGACAGAAATAAAGGTACTTTGGGGTCATGGCAGAACAGCTCAAAATGAGTCAATGTGGGGGGGAGGTGCCTGGCTGGCTCAGGCAGTAAAGCATGTGACTCAATCTCATGGTCATGAGTTCAAGCTTCATGTTGGGCATAGAGTTTACTTAAAAAACAGTCAATGGGGATAAAGAGATAGGCCAGATGACCAGTGGAGAAGAAATCTTTGATCGAAGTTAAAAGCAATGACCAGAATTCCATTATATTTAAGGACAACACTTAGGAGTAGCATGATGTAATGTCTCTAGAACAACTGGATGTTTAATTGGCCAAGGTAAGTTGTGAGAGATGTTACATCTTTGTCCACAGAAGAGACACTGGCCTCTTTCAAATGAATGGGTTGGTCCTTCTCTCAGGAGTTGTCCTTGAATACTGGACCACCAATTGAGGGAAGCTGAAGAAGGCTTTACTCCCAGACAGACGACCAAGAGAGTACTTGAGAACCCATGGCCAACATCTTCCAATCAAATGCATGTTACATGGGGTACTTCAAGCTCTGTTGTTGTCAGCAATGCAGATCCCAGGAAAGGGCAGTAGACAGAACTGTCTACATGATCACAGCAATTGTTAAATAACGGCCCAAGAAAGCAATTTAATATAACTGCTCATATTCCTTCATCTTCAAACGTCAACCTCACCGTAATTATTCTGCTAATCAATAATTTTCTTTCAATATAATCCATATTTTCCTTATTTCAATATAATATTGTTTTTCCAAGTGGTTTTATTATTATTTTTAAATGAATTTTATTTATTTAGTTTTCTGAAGTGGTGGCACATACACATAGTTCAAACATCAAAAGATAGAGAAGGATATACAGCAAAGTTTCCTTTCCACCCCGTCCTCTGTCAAGTTCCTATAGCCCCACAAAAAAGTAAACAACATTATTAGTTTCTCATTTATTCCCAGGACGTTTAGAATGGATATACAAACCAGTACAAGTATACACTCTTTTCTTTTTTTTTCATCCCAACGGTACACTCTTTTGGCACCCCCTTTTCCCTACCTAGAAATAAATCTTGGAGATTGTATCAATAAGCTTGGGCGACCATAAGAAAACCCCATAGATTATGCGGCTTAAACAACAGAAGTTTATTTTCTCACAGTTCTGGAGACTGGAAATCTGAGGTCAGGGTGGCAGTATGGTTGGGTTCTGGTGAGAGCTGTCTCCCTGGCTTGCAGATGGCCACCTTCTCACTGTGTCCTCACTAGGGAGAGAGAAACAGTATGTCTTCCAGGTCTGTTATTATAAAAGCAGTGATCCCACCCTGATGCGATCCCATCTTTATGACCTCATCTAACCCCAATTACTCCCCAAACACCATAACATTCAGGTTTAAGCCTTCAACAACACAGGAATTGGGGGGATGGGGAGACACACCCAGTTTATAACAGAGGTCTTTCCATATAAACACATAAGGAGCTTCTCGATTTTTTTTTTTTTAACAGTTACACAGTATGCTATTGTTACCATATACATCTTTAAGGTTGAAACTGAGAAAACTAAAGCTGTCCTTAATCATTCCTTATTAATAGGATATGCAGAAATAAAGTAAGAGGATACGAGTCCTAGAGATTGAAGTGATATTTCTGATGAGTTTACACATAAACTGGAATTATATGCTGATGATTGCTAGAAATGTATAAAAACTTAAGCAATATGTTTAATATACATTTACTAGCCCATCATTAGATCTTCCAAACTTTAGCTTTCTAAATTAAATATGGTTGAAATGATATCCTAATATGAAGTTACTGACTGCATTTGAAGATGTCAAATTATACTAATAAAACATAGCTATGAAATGTATTTTTTCATGTCAATGCTTATAAACAATGGTCAGCTTACACCTGTTACTTAACTAGACATGTTATACAGGCCATTCTAAACATGTTAGTATATATTTAGGTTTTGAGAAAGGTATTAGTGTAGAAAAAGATTTAGTGATCTTTATGAATAAAGTTCAAATGGTTATTCAGTTCAGAAAAGGGAAAGAATCCAGAATGAGGAAGAGAAAAAAAGTATGGCCACAAAATACTGCTAGACAACCTTACCAAAAGCAAACTATGACTGTGTGCTATCCCAGCAGCCTGAACTATCACTGCCTGAAGAAAGAGAAGGCAGAAGGCAGAGACAGAGTGAAGACAGGTGAACAGAATAATATGTTCTTAAAATATAGCTTAAATTGGATTCAGGGATAAGAGAGCAAGGAATCAAAACAGGAACCAAGGTTTCAAGCCTAGGTGACTAAAAAGTAACACTGTTGGCTGAGATAGGGTGGAAGATATTTAGCATGGGGTAAGAGTTTATTTTATATACCTCATGTTTGGGGCTAGTGAGATATGTAGGTTAAAATTACAGTGGGCATTTAACAGGTTGAAGGGAAGAGACAGAGATGAGATTTGTTTTAACAAGTATTTATGAGAACAAAAGAGAGGGGGCAGGGTAAGTAGGAGCAAGAACAGAATGATAGAGACAACTCCCATTCAGAGGCAGAAGGAAAAAGATGGGCATTAAAGGAGAGAGAAGAGTACTCAGAGAGGTGAACCAAAGCAGTGAGTTACAGACACTGAATGTGCCACATACTGGAAGAAGACTCAAAGATATGGACACTGCCCCCGCCCTCCCATCCTCAACACATTACGACACATCAGATTTTAAGACATTAAGTAATGAGTTGATAGAGAGAAAGTAAAGTCAAGAAATACATTACATTGATAATTTTTTGAGATGACTGTTAAGAAAGATAGGATAATTATGTTATTCCATATTTATATTACACTTTACAGTCATAGAGTACATCCACATTCATTATCTCTTTTGATGATATCTCAAGGGGACAGTCCTGTAGGTAGATGTGTGGGGAAAGGTGCAGCAAAGGGGTAATCGAAGATGTAAACAGAAGTTGGCATAATGGATGGAGTTAGTTTCCCAGAGAGGTGAAAGAGGAAAGAATTTGGTGCTGGAAAACAGTTGGGATACTTCTAATTTTGACACAGAAAAAAGCAACAGTGAGTTGTTAAAGACACTATTTTGAGGTAAAAATAGTTAAGAAAGATTCATGACTAAAGCCTTGAAAGTAATCAAGGTAACCTTGAATGGAGAGCCCAGATGACAGGAGGCTCTGGGGCTCCTGTGACATGAGCGGGGAATGTTGATTTTGGCATAGAAAGTCAAAACAGTCTCTTCCCCCAGTCATGATCTCCCCATATCTCTAATATAATACCATGTTCTCCTATGAATGAAATAGTGAGTGGACACTGAAATACTGGAGCCAACAGCAAACAGTTCAGTGTCTTAAATAAACCCAGCCGAGAGTTTTGGAGAAGTCCCTCCACTATAGAACTCAATTTATAAGTCTGCTTTGAGTTCCTACCCCCAACCCCTCTCCACAGGAAGCAAAAGCATTAAGCAAGCTGTTAGAATAATGCATTTCCCCCAGGACTTTTTCAAAGGACAGGAAGTCAGTCTGTGGTCCAGCCTCCAGCCACCCTCTAGAGAGTTGTGCTTTTTCTTTTCTTTTCTTTCTAGTTTATTTATTTATTTGAGAGAGGGGGAGGGAGGAAGGGAGGGAGAGGGGGAGAGAGAGAGAGAGATTGAGAGAGAGAAAGAGAGAGAGAGAGAGAGAGAGAGAGAGAGAGAGAGAGAGAGAGAAAATATCCCAAGCAGGCTCCATGCTCATTGCAGAGCCCAAATCAGGGCTCAGTCTCACAACTGTGAGATCATGACCTAAGCCAAAATCAATAGGAGCCAGAATCAATTAGGAGTCAGTCACTTAAATGACTGAGCCACCCACGTGCCCCTAAGAGTTCTGCTTTTTCTAAGATACTACCCAAGTGTCTGTAACTTTCTCCATTAAAAGACATGCATGTTAAGAAATAAATTTAAGTCTGTACTCTATGAGCTAATACATTGGGAGGCAAAAAATATGGTAAGTTTCCCTTGTTGGCTGAAAAATCCACATGACATGTCTACCTGGGCCCTGTAGTATCTTAGCTAGACATCCTGAGATTCTAGTCTTTTGGCTCTTTAAACCAACTCTACCATTAAAATATTAATTTCTTTATTACATCTCATATAAGATAAAGGTTACTATCTTTGCTTGCTCCAATAAACTTCCTTCCATGAAGAGAAAAAAATAAAACCAACACCTTAATGATAAGGGTTGACATGAACTCCTGATTGGACCAATCATATTACCCCATCTTCCTGGCTTGGTGTGCGGTTTGGGAGGGAGTATGCAACCTCCATTGATCCAATACAAGTCATTCTTGGGATTGTTTCCAGGCTGGAGCCAAATGGTAAGAAATCCTCTTTCTTTGCTGGTAGAAGAGCTTCTAGGAAAAGATGAGAGACCAAAGTTATTGGAAGCCGTGTTCCCCATGGCATACAGACAGCTATCTGCAAAGATAACCTTGTCAGAAATAGAAATAGAAACTCTTGTCAGAAATAGAGAGTGTAAGCCCTAAAAGTGTTCCTGACATTGAATTCAGACATCTCTATGATCAGTTCCCTACAACCTGTGTTTGGGTTACACCAGCCAATAAGTTTTCCTTTTTGTGTGTGCAAGTTGGGATTTGGCCATTTGCAATCCAAAGTACCCCAACTTGTGCACAGAATACCATATGCTTACAAGGTGCTCAATAAATACATGTTGATGATTTGCTTGCTTTGGTGTTACTGATTTTTCTATACTTTTTGCTTCTGAACTTTTCTGTGTGTCCTACAACCTCATTCTCAGTGAGGCTTGATCAAAAGTCAGGCTGCAATTTTCCGATAATAACTGTGAACCTTATCCCCCCAAAGCTGGCCAAGGCCATTTAATATGTCTGTGTTTCAGCTTCCTAATCTGTAAAACATGGAAAATAATAATAGCAGCTACTTATCTAGCATCCACTCTATTCCAAGTACTGGCCTAATGCTTAACATACATTAGTCTAGTTCCTAATGCAACTTTGTAACACATGCATAACAATCCCCATTTTACAGACGGGAAAGCTGAGATTCAATGAGGTGAAATGAATTGACCAAGGTCATATAGCTTGAGTGACAGAATTCTGATCCATAGCCAGGTCTGTCAGAGTCTGTGCTCTTTCCAATGTCCTATGATGCCCTACTTATTCAAAAAGCATTTGCATGTGTATAATAAGATAATGCAGGTAAAATTGCCCTAAAAATAAAGAGTGATCAAAACTCGTTCTCCAATTGGCAACAAAAAAAATGTGGAAGTGGGCCCAAATATTAGCAAGGAAGATTTAGGCTTAGAACATTCTGACTACTCCAATTATGGCATTAGAAGTAGTAATTGAAAAAATAAAAGCTGAATCTTATATAAATGAGACATTTTATGAAGACAGAAAGTATAGCCAAGATTCAGCTCCATTTTTGAAGCCTCAATAAAACTCTAAAAGATATAAGCTAAGTTAGCTTTGCTATGCTAGGGAGACATTTCTAATTTCCTCACTGAACCATCAATATGGAGGACCTGGCATTTCCTTCGTGGCCCTGTTAATGAAGTTGCTAGTAAAATATGAATATTTTCGCTTACAGATCCAGATGGTGGTATCACTAGTGTTTAAAAGAAACAAACATATAGTCATGGTGTCTATGTATCGTTGAAGTATGCAAATCCTATTTTTGTAGAAGTTAACTGAAAGAAGGTTAAGACCAGGGCTACATGTTAAATGACATTTTGTAGAAAAATGCCTGTGTTCCTCAAGCTGTAACAACTATTTCAAACAAATTCAAGGAAACCATTTTATGAACTGTCTGCTATATGCCCATTTTCTTCATTAGACTATACCGCTTTGGGCGTAGAAATTGTGTCTTACTCATCTTTTTATCTCTAGAATCTAGTATAGGTAGAATTTGGCACACGTTGCAGTAGTATTTCTGTGGGTCCTGGGAATGTTAGCCTGCATGAACTTCTTCCACCATAAAAAATATTGAAAATTGTATTTTATGACCATATTGGTAAAAAAGATGAATAGATTAGTTCTACATATTTAAACATTTTCTTTGACCTAAAATTTCTTTTTTTTTTTTCCTTCTGATTTTAAAGGAAGTTAAAACATTTGCATGGGCCCCTAAAAGTCCTGTGGGCTCCAGGTGCTATGCCTATCTTGCATATGGGTAAGTCAGTCCTGTTATGTGTTAAATACAATTTGGTTGAATGAATGAAATGAATAAATGATTTAAAATTAGTATTTGACTGCTGGTAGGAATTCTTAAAGCTTCTATTTTGAAGTCACTTTCAGTTTAAAATATTTTCAAAAAGCAAATAATAAAATTATCAAAAAGTACTAATATTCATTTAATCTGAAGCCAACTACTGACATACTACTGTAAACAAATTTAAAAACCAAAAGTAGCATAGAAAGTAGCAAAATAAATATTTTAAATATCAGACATTGTTATAATTTTGAACAAATACAACACACCTCTCATTAAACTTTAACTATTTTCTTTTATAAACTCTGACATTCCAAGAAAGTCAGTTCATAAGGCAGATGCTTAAAAAATGGGGGTTTAGGGGCACCTGGGTGGCTCAGTCGGTTAAGCCTGTGACTCTTGGTTTTGGCTCAGGTCATGACCTTGGGGTTTATAGATCAAGCCCTGTGTCTTGAGATTCTCTCTCTCCCTCCCTCTCTGTCCCTCCCCTGCTTGCACTCTCCTTCTCTCTCTCAAAATAAATAAATAAACTTAAAAAAATATGTGGGTTTAGGGGCACCTGGGTGGCTCAGTTGGTTGAGTGTCTGACTCTTGATTTCAGCTCAGGACATGATCTCACGGTTCATGAGAGGGAGCCCTGCGTTGGGCTCTGTGCTGAGAGAGCAGAGCCTCCTTGGGATTCTCTCTCTCCACCACCGCCCCCCCCTCAAAATAAATAAATTTTAAAAATGTGGGTTTATGCTTGGAGCTACATAAGTATTGACTATAATTAAGTTAAACACATGCCCAAAATGCTAGAGCTGCTGCCTTTCACAACATTGCTTTTGGAACTCAGCATTTCTCTACTGTTGTTTTCAAAGACATCTTTTTTAAATGGAAAATTGATTGATGAAATCTTAGCCATGAATAAATGCTAATGCATACACTAAATTAAAATGCTGTCATTTTATAAGAAAGCCTTATTGGCTAACTGTGCTATTTCTTCTAGTAACTCAAAGTCTAGCGTTTAATTTACAGAATGAAATGCGGAAATCAATTATTCAGTTCATAGTATGATAAGACTGATTTTCAGAGTTATGTTTCGGGAAGCAAACAGACTGACTTATTCACTGACTTAAAATGTGAAGTCTCATATCTGAGCCGTTTTCCCCACTTCAAAATGTATTGAACAATGTTCAAACTATGAGGAAGCATTTTTTTTTCAACGTTTATTTATTTTTGGGACAGAGAGAGACAGAGCATGAACGGGGGAGGGGCAGAGAGAGAGGGAGACACAGAATCGGAAACAGGCTCCAGGCTCTGAGCCATCAGCCCAGACAGAGCCTGACGCGGGGGTCGAACTCATGGACCGCGAGATCATGACCTGGCTGAAGTCAGACGCTTAACCGACTGCGCCACCCAGGCGCCCCTGAGGAAGCATTTTTGCATTGTCTAGACAGAGTTGTGTGCAAGTTAATATCTGGATAATAATTCAGATTCACCCTTCCAAAAAAGGGTATCATACATATAAAGTAGTGCTAGTATTTATGGGATGGACATTTACCACAATTGCTCTTAAAGGCTACATAATAAAAGTGGATTAAAGCTGCCTAAATTAATTAACCATAGACACTGAAATGGATTCAGCTAATGGATTCTGCCTCTTCAGAGAGTGCCTCTTTTAATAATAAAACAAAAGCAAAAAAACATGTTTTCCTCCCTTTTTTCATAACATCTCACCATCTGACCAAGGGCAGGAGGGAGAGTGGGACTGCTCACACCATCCCTGAGCCAGCAGGAGGGAGAGGTCATCTAGTGATCAGACACTCCTGCTTCTCTCCAAGGGCAAATGGGCTGCCTCCGCAGCTGTCACATCCTGCTGCCCTTCGAAACAGGAAACCAGTCTAGAGTTTCAAGCTTACCTTCGGCATTGCATTACCGAAGCGGCAGTCTTGCCAGATCCTCGTAAAAGCCTGTTATATGTGAAGGTGGTGAAGGTTTTGAGGGTTTGGCAAACAGGAGGGCATTTATGTTTGGGATGGGGCACTATCTGGCTCAGCTATCTGCCATCTATTGGATGACTGCAAGACAGAGAGGTGAAACAAGCAAAGAAGAGTGGAAGACATACAAGGTCATTTGGTCCATCTCATGCCATTAGGTAGAATCACATTCCCACGCACAGCTGAACCAATAAAGGGTCTTGTAATGAGACTGCTAGCTGCCCAAAGGCAAGTAAGGAGGAGCTTCAAAGATCTAGGTTGTGAATTGACAAATCACAGTTATTCAACTTGCTTTTCAGTCAGACAAGCCCCTATTTTCCCATGTTTCCCACACCACGTCCTGCTTTGGCCCTCTTATTGCTCATTAGCAGTTCCAGCAGAGGGCAGGCAGGGGAAAGGAGAAGAGACATATGTTGTAGCAGCCGATCGAGAGTCTTCTGAACATGTTAAGGCAAATTTTCTCCACTACTAAGAGCAACAACAGTCTTTTTGTCCAAATGTTGTTCTTGTTATTTGTTGTGTATCTGTCTATATAAGATATTACCACTTTTCAGAGTCTCCTCTCTCAGGGAGTTTACAGTCTGGTTTGGGAAAGCAAAATGAAGACACATGACATAGTGAGAAAGCCATGCTCTAAAGCATCCCAAGCTATCCCAAGTAAAGTCATGGTTTCAAGAGAAAGAAGACAGGTCTATGAGTGCTGACAGTGCTAACATTTATAGATTGAAAGTAAAAATTGAAGTAAATAATTAGTGCAGAGAAGTGAGAATCAATGTCTGAGCAAGTGTAATTGCCGAAAATTCTCTGAACAGGCTTGCGTGACAGCCTCATAGAGAGGACTTGCAGGCATCCTGTTAGAATTTGGTTTATGTGGAACAGGTCTCATCAGACCTCAGCACCAGGCCTCTGCAGTGATCAGCCAAAGTGAAGGGACTGGTTGGCATTCAGGACTGGCTGGCATTCCTGGAGGAAAAAAATTCAGTATCTTTCCATATCATCCATTAAGGTCTGTGTGACAGTGTCATGAGCAACTCGCTATGGGGAGGTCTTCATCAGATAAACAGGGCTGCAGAATTCATAGCCAAGGAATGCGGGCTGGAGAGGCACTCCCAGCCACAGCTGCTACCTGAACACCCAGGACTGGCTGGGAACCAAGGAGACGTGCTGAAACCAGGAGCCTCGGCGACGAATGGCAATGTTACAGCCGCTTAATCCTGAAATGAAAAGTAATTGCTTCTGGCTTAAAGAATAAAGGAAAAACAAGATCAGCTTTGGCTGAATTACATTTTTTTCCCCAAAAACAACCATGCTGTAGACCAAGGTTCTGAAACCTGCTTGGTATTTGAAAATGTGAGGAAATGGATGTTTTCTGTCAATATAATTTAAATCCATCCAGAAGCACTGATATATAAGAGCACTTGAATGCAAATACATTTTGATTAACATGATTAAATCAAATGTGTGTACTTTCAGCTATAAGGGATGACATCAAAAATTTAGCTTACCTAAATATAATTTTAGAAAGTCAGTCTTCAAAATAGCTGCTTCTCTCTTTTCTTTTCTTTTTCAAAGCATTTTCTACCGAAAAGTCTCAGCAGAGGCTACCAGAGCTCCTGTTTTGTATAGGTGAAACTGAAAATGGAGAAATATGGGTGCAGGGGGGAGGGGAAAGATATCTTAATACTTGTAATATATTCCTGTGACGAAATTGTCTTTTCTACAGAAAAAAGAATTCATAAAGGAACTGCCAGAAGTTTAAATTATTGTTAGAAGGATCTGAAGATGGCTTTAACCCACAACTGAGTAAGTAATATTCGTATTTTTACTTGTTTACCTTTCAAGAGGGCTACAGAATGGCAAATGTCAGATTTTCTGTATACAGAGTCTCCATTTCCTGGAGAGCAAGAAGGCACTGACAAAGAGTAAAAACACAGCAAGAGTGAGAACAAAGAAATCTTGCCTTCAAGTTTAAATATATGTATTCATTTAAAATATTTGCAGCAGACTCACAATGATACGGAGAAAACTAATTAAAATACTTCTTATTTCCTAGAGCCATATAAAATTGCCTACATAAACAATGATTTCACATGGTTTCACCTAATACCATAAGCCTTCACAGGAGTATCATCAGCCAATAATAACCGGTAAGGAATAAAACCCACTTTGTCTTCCTGCCATCGTTCTGTACAAATACTAATATTATAAAACCAATATGACACATGCTATCCTACTGCAGGTGCTAACATTGAGGACATTCCTTACAGAAAAACCAAGGCTATTTAACAGTCATTATTCACAGCATATATTTCCTTCTTCATTAATTCATATAAGAAAATTTGTTTTAATGTTTGTGTATTTTGAGAGGGGGGAGGGGCAGAGAAAGAAGGAGAGAGAGAATCCCAAGGCAGCTCCATGCTGTCAGCCCAATGCAGGGTTCGATCCCACAAACCAGGAGATCATGACCTGAGCCGAAATCAAGAGCTGGATGCTCAACTGACTGAGCCACCCAGGAGCTCCCTGCTGCCAAGATAATGCTTTTACCAGAAGTTTTTTGGATACCACCAGTTTCTACATTTTATTTAACCTAACAGAACAGCATCATGGCACTGACAACTATGCCCACTTTCCTGTGAGCTCAAGCCGGTGACTGTGCAAGGCTAGCCACAGACCCAAAAACTTGACACAGTGATCATAAACATAAGGGCTTTTTTAAAATGAAGGGTGTCATACAGCCCATTATGTAAAGAAACAGCCACGAACAACACTGAGAATACAAAGAAAATCCACAGCTGATGCATTGTGCTCTCTGCTGGAATATGACACACAGCCAGTGACCCTGAAAGCCACAATATTTCCAAAGATGAAGGACCACGGCACTTAGTAACACTTTGAATATTAAAAAAAAAAAAGCAGTCCTTTTTACATCAATACTCTGTCATTCTATGCCAGGAAAGGGGACTGAGTGTGGAGATGGCCCCACTTTTCTTTTTTATGCTCAGCGTGATTCAGATGTTAGCAAGGTTTCTATTCCCATTAAAGAGAAGCCTTAGACAAGATTTCTATTCTTACAAAACATGAGAGTGTCAAGAGGAGATATAAATCTAAAACATAATGTAAATATATATTTTAATGGAGATACACAGTACTCAAAAACGTTGAGGTGATTAGAAAGTGTATGCAATGTTGTTCAATGCAATTTTAACCCACATATATCACTAGCAGGTTTAAGGCAGTCTGGGTTTTCTATGTAAAAAAAAATGAAATTAGAGAAATGTAATCTCTCACGTCAAATATTATTAAATCATCAATGACACATTTTCTTCAAACCCTCTTACTCCCATACCAGATGAGCTTGGGAAGAAGCAAAGATCTTTCTTTGCCCAGGGACTTCAATTACCCACTCACTCTTTAGTACCTGAATTTTGCTTTCTGGAATTACTGACAATTCAAGTATGATTTTCAGCATCCCCCCCCCCCCCCCCCCGCCCGGTGAACTAACTAACCCCCAAGTGCCTCACAACTTGCTTTCTGAAAAGAAATATATCTCTTCAAATTATACTTCATAAAAAGTGAAGATTAATGAGATTTTAAGATACAGACTTAATGGGGTTTTATCCTCTCCATCTCCTGGTCAGTATTCACCCTCCTCTTAAGCACCCTGCTGTCCTCTTTTCCTACTGTGAATATTGAAGAGATTCTGAGGAACAGACCCTCAGAAGTCAGCAGAGGTGACTTCACTGAAGGGTCACTTCACCTGAACCCAGCGGGTAGGGGCTGTAGAGGACTTTACACACCACATTTGGAAAATGCAGCAAGCAGAGGGTAAACTTAGAAGGTTTCCCAGGACTGCTCTAATATTGACATTATTTAATTTCTTTAAAAGATGATTGACTATGTAAATCGAAAACAGTAACAACTGTGGGGCTTTCACATATGAAGGAGTATGACATGTAACAATAGTGCAAAGGACAAGCTGGGGAACAAGAAGTATTCTTTCATGAGTTTGTTATATTACATGTGTAGTGATATAATGTGAAATCATAGTAGACTCTGTTAAGGATCAGCCACCAAAAAATAAAACAAAGACGTACAGCTTTTAGGCCAATAGAGGAGATAAAGTAGAATACTTAAAAATTCTCAGCAAATCCAAAAGGAGGAAGGAGGAAACAAAGGAATGTAAAAACAGATGGGACAAAACAAACAGATGGAAGGGGGCAAATAGCAAGATGGCAGATACAAGTTCAACATCCACAATGATATTAAATATAATTAGACTAACCACTCCAATTAAAAGGCAGGGATTATAGGGGCGCCTGGGTGGCTCAGTCGGTTGGGCGTCCAACTTCGGTTCAGGTCACGATCTCGCGGTCCGAGAGTTCGATCCCCGCGTCGGGCTCTGGGCTGATGGCTCAGAGCCTGGAGCCTGCTTTCCATTCTGTGTCTCCCTCTCTCTCTGCCCTTTCCCTGTTCATGCTCTCTCTCTGTCTCAAAAATAAATTAAAAAAACGTTTAAAAAATTTAAAAAAAAGGCAGAGATTATAAAAGTGAATAAAAAGACAAAAAATGAGTTTATAAGACAGGTGTATATAAACATCTCTGTTTATATACAGATGTACAGTTTGTAAAAGAAAAGCTTTAAATATAAGGTATAAGTATAAAGAATAACAGGTTAGAAGTAAAAGGGGAAAAAAGAATATATTTCTATTCTATAGCATTGACCTATTTGTCCTTTTACCAATACCACAATGAGTTTATCAATTGTAGTTGAATTTAATAAGATTCCCAGGTAATTCATATGCACACTAAATTTGAGAAGCAATGGGTAGATAGCCCTTTGGAGGTGTTTCGCAGCGATAAAAGGAATTATTTATTGCATGCTTACCAAAAAGAGAAAAATATCAAGTATTAGAATTCTACTTGATTCATGATCCAAGCAAGGTAAGAGATTAAGCAACTTACTTAAGGTCATAGAAATGAACCAGGCCCTAGATTTCCTGATTCCCAGACAACTGCAATGTCCACTAAGAACTTAGCTGTATAATTAAGAGTGACACTCATTCAATAATAGGCAAGGAAAAAAGAAATTTCTATTGATCCACATATTTACTATTTCCAACACTCTTCATTTTCCACGTTGATCTGAGTTTCCATCTGGTATCACTTCCTTCACCCTGAAGACATTAACATTTCTTAAAGTACATGTCTACTGTTGACAAATTCCCTCAGCTTTTATTTGGCAATGTTTTTCTTTTTCATTCATTCTTTCTTCCTCCCTCTTTCTTTCCCTTTACTTCCTTTTTTTTTTCTTTCTTGCTCTTGCTCTCACTGTTATTATTCCCTTCATTTTTCAAGGATCTTTTCACTAGGTTTCTAATTCCAGGTTAACAGGTTTTATTCCTTTCAGCACTTTAAAGATGTTATTGCATTGTCTTCTGGCTTGTGGAAAAGTCAGATACTGTTCCCCTTCTTGTGCAGAAGGAGTTCCCCCCCCCGCCGCCGGCTGCTATTAAGATGTTTCTCTTTGGTCCTTGGTTTTAGATATTTGACTATGATGTACCTAGAAGGGGTTTTCTTTATTTCTATCCTCCTTATAGCTCACTGAGCTTATAAAACTCACGGGCTAATATTTTTCATCAAATTTGGATTTTTTCCAGCTTTTTCTTGATATATATATATCTATATAGATATATGTATCTATATCTATCTATCTATCTATCTATCTATCTATCTATCTATCTATCTTTTATCCCAGTTACCCTCTCCTCTCTTTCTGAGACTCCAGTTTCACAGATGTTAGGCCACCTCATATTACCCTACAAGTCAATGAGACTCTGCTCATTTATTTCTAGTCTTTTTTCTCTATATGTGCTTCAGTTTGAATAGTTTATATTGCTGTCTTTAAGTTCACAATTTTTTTCTGTGTCTAGAATGGAATTTACTGTTAAGCTCATCTAGTGATATTTTTTCATTTCAGATAACTTTCAGTTCTAGAATTTCTAGTTAGTTTTCTTTTATAGTTTCCATTTCTCTAGTGAGACTTTTCCTCTATTCAGTTGAGTCTTTATTTTCTTTTAAATCCTTAAACATATTTATAAAAACTATTTTAAAGTCCTTGCTTGTTAACCCTAACATTTCTGTCATCTCTGCATATGTTTAATCCCTGAAGATGATACTGAAAGATAAATAAAACCCAAATAAAAACAAAACCAATAGTTCTGTCAGAGATCACACATACTTAACTATTGGAATGCCAAGTACCCGAACCCTTTCCTGTCACCTGGGAAAGGGTGAGGGGTCAAGTGCCCTCCTCACTGCCACTTGCATTCATTGCCTCCTTCCCAATCCTTTATGGCTTAATCCTGGTGGGAGGCAGCCTCACAGGTCAGTACCTCTCTGAGATATTGTCCTTATGGTACCACCACTGCTGCCATATTTTCTTCAGTGCTGTTGCCACTGGCCCAGGGCTGCTCCAGCTTTTCTCCGCAGTCCAGGCCGGCATTAAAGAGCCCTATCTTGTTGCTTCTCCTCTGGATGCTCCAAATGATGGCCCTACCTCTCCTGCTTCCTACTGCTTCTCTCTGCAGAGCTGAGGGGAAGCCCTGGAGATGCTGGGCTGCCAGAACACCCAGGGCCTCCTGCCTGCCCTTGTCCCCTGAGGTTGGGCCTGTTTCTCCTCCAGCCAGATTTTCTCACCATCTACAGCTACTGGTCAGAGGATTGATTTCCCCCTGGTGGTAGCTCTTGTTGAACAAAGATTCATTAAACTGCTAAGTATTTGCTAGAACTTGCTGTGTGTATAGAATCCTATTGCTTGTCAGGAAAGAACTAAATAAACACACAGTTTAATAATTTAAAACCAAATATTATGCTTTGGTACGAGTCCTCTGCTTTAAAAAGTTGAAGTCTACTGAACTCTATAGATGTTCTTTAGGTCTCACTAATTGATTTGCCAAATATATACTGAGAACATGAAATGTACCAGGTTCTGTCCCCAGTGCTAAAAATATAAGATAGACAAGATGCCTGATCTCACAGAGGCTACAATAAACAAATAATAACAGTTACTAGTAAGTACAATATCAGATAGTAGTGAGTAATCTGAAGAAAATAAAGCAGGATAATGGGACAGAAACTAATGAGAGGAAAAATATTGGATAGGGAGGTACAGGAAGGTCTCTGAGAAAGTGACATCTCAGCTGAATGACATGGAGATCTAGGGAAAAAGACAGTCCAGGCAGGGGGACAGCAAATTTATAGGGACGTAATAACCCAGGTAATGAATGACAGGAAATGAGGTCAGACAGAAAACCCAGCCCAGGTCGGGTAGTGTTTTCAAAGCTACAGTAAGGAGTTTGGATTTTATTCTAAATACAGTGGGAAGTACTGGGAAATTTCAAAAGGGAATGACATTCTGTGATCACACTATTAAGTGATCACTTTGGCTGCTGTGTAGGGACTAATCATAAAGGAGCAGGAGTAGAAGACCCCAAGACATACTAGGAGCTGTTGTAACATAAGAAATGATGGTTCTATAATTCCAGGAAATAAGTGTGTGTTCTATTAGATAATTCTCTCTGTTGATAGCCCATCGTGCAGGATCTGGATCTACTATGTGATAAAAGTAGATGACAAGGTCAATGGCCTCAAAGACCTTTCTATAATTTAATGGAGATGACAGGTAAAATTAGAGAACAAAGGGTGATACCTTGCTGGGGCAATAAAAATTGGCAGGCTCTTGACAACAGTCTTTGGGTAGTATAAAATCTTTTGGGTCACCCTACCCTAAATCACCACAGTGTTACAGAAGAACCAAAGAAACCATCATCCAAACCTTGACTCCTATTTACATAACCAGGCAAATTAAAAGCAAATATAACCATAATTGTCAATATTTACTGAGCTCTTAGAATGTTCCAGGCACTGTGCTAATGTTCTACATGAATCATTTGATTCTTCCAGAACAGGACTATAATAATGATTATCATTCCCATTTTGTGGATTAAAAATACATGGCTGTTGGACACGGTAACTTGTCTAATGTTGCACAGAGCTACAAGGCTAAAAGCCCAGCCTGAAATCCTGAACAGTCTGACTCCAAATCCAACCTTATAAAGATGAGGCTAATGCTTCCCAAAGTTGCCTGATGTTAAGAATTAGCTGTGGCCATTGTTAAAAATACAAATTACCTGTACTTATCTCCATGCCTGGTCCCCCAAATCAGAATCTCCAGGGAAGAGTCTAGGAAGCTATTATTTTAACAATGGTCTTCAAATGACTCTTACTATATTATTCTTAACATAATTTTTCTAATTATATAGTCTACAGTGGAATATGACATACCCAACATAAAGAATAAATGGAGAATATAACATAATGGAACAATTAAGGCTGGGGGCACTTATCAGAGACTCCTTGGAAGAAGTAAGTTTTCAGCTGGATTTTGAAAGGAATGCTGAATAAAAGTAAGCAAGCATTGCAGGAAAGAAAGCCATGAAAGAGACAAGAAGGAGAGAATTGGGTATGTAGGGCACTGATAAAAATTGATGTCCCAAGACGAGGCGGTGACTTGATTCAGCACACACCTCACCACTCAGTTCTTACAAGAATTCGAGCAGGTTTGGAGCATTTATAGGTTACCAAAGCTGCCTAGACTCATTGGCCTGATCTTAGCCAAGATTGCCTTTGAAAGGCAATCCTTAAAACAAAACCCTATTATCATTCTCTTGGGTTAAAAAGTCAGAAAGAATCCTGTTTTCAGAATTTTTTTAAAAAAAAAACTAAATGTGTTTACCTGATTTCCTGCAATAGACAAATGATCTCAGAAGACAGCCTTACTTGGGATATAACAATAATTTTTCTTTTATTGATTCATAGACATCCTTAAGTACATTTCCAACTGGATGCCGTAGAAGCTATGTCCTAAATTCTTCTACAGCATTACTTTTAAGAGGCAACTCAACCAACAGATGCTCATCAGATGCTGAAATATATAGGACTCCAGGAGCAACACTAGGGAGACAATAAGTAAAACGTGGCTGTTAATCATGAGGGTTCAGAACCCAGTGGAAGAAGACAGACAATCAAATATGTAATTCCATTACAAGTCCTAGAATGGCGGTTTGTACAAAAGGTCACTCTATAGAAGGAGCAGTGGCTCTGCCTGGGGGAGTGAGGGAAGGTGAATGGCCTTGCTTGCTGGGTTTTGGAAGATACACAGGATTTCGATGACAAAGGATGGAGAAAGTATTCTAGACAAAGGAGAACGAAGAATAACACAGAGGTCGATGCCAAAAAGTGAGCATTCAGTCATGCAGGAGTCATGCCCGGCAGCCCACAATTTTTTTTTTTTAAGTCTGCAGAATGTTTTTTAAAAAACTACTTGTCCATGTTTAAAATGGGGAGAATTTGTACACAAACCTTTATTTTTGACTTACTGGAAACGTAAAGATTTAGCAACACTGGGCCCACATTCAACTGATCTTGAATAATAGCTACCTCCTTTAGAGGGAGATTCTTCTCCCTAGCCCACCCCAAACCCCACACCCTCTATTGTGTTATTCCCAGCCCTCCCTATGGGCATTTGTGGTTGTGACCCCTGACAGAGCACAGGATACGAGGTGGCAGGAAAATGCCTTGAACGAGAATGTGGTATGAGAAGTCTGGAATCTTGCTTGCCAAGTGTTTTCAGACTTTACCATGTGGGTGATGGGGGAGAGTGAAACAGGGTAGGAAATTAGTGAGAGCTGATTTTTAGGAGACTCTCTTTGGCAGATAACTTGGAGGCATTTAGACCGAATTATGGCACTACTCAGGAGGCCACCACAATAGTTCAGGAAAGACATGATGAAGACTTGCAGTAGGAAGAGTGGTGAGGAAGACTGAGGCAAGGGGCAGAGGCATAAAAGGAGCTGAGGTTTAAACATGTTCCCAAACTGTTTATAAAAATGTTTAAACATCCAGAAAAATTGAAAGAATAGTACAATGAATACCAACCGCTACCCAGATTCAACATCAACTTAACAACTGTTATCATTTTGCCATATTTGCTTTATTTTTACACACACACACACACACACACACACACACACACACATATACACACATATACGTGTATACACGTATACGTGTGTGTGTAAAAATAAAGCAAATATGGCAAAATGATAACAGTATGCACATATACGTGTATATATGTATATATATGTGTGTGTGTGCACGTGTGTGTAGGTGTGTGTATGTGTGTGTGTATGTATTTTGAAAGAAAGTCATAGATAGCATGATACTTCACACCCAAATAACTCAAATATGCATCACCTAAAAATAAGAGTTTTCTTGTATATCACCACAATATCATTATCACATCTAAGAAAACTAATATTAGTTTTTTAATATCACATATCATGTCATTTAATATATAACTCATATGGAAATTTTCTCCAATTGTCCCCAAAATGTTTAGCTGTTTTTATCAAGGCAAGAGTCAATCAAGGTTCATATATTGTATTTGGTTGTTAGGTCTTCTTACTCTCTCTCCCTGATGATAATGACTTTTGGAAGAATCCAAAAAAGTTGTCTTATAGAATATCTCACTTTACAGATTCCTCTGTAGGTCTCCTGTAATTTCATTGTTCTTTGATTTCCTGTAATTCCTATATATTTGAAATTAGGTCTAAAGGCTTAGATTGAGTTTAACACTTTTGGCAAGAATAGTTCATAAATGATTTTGTGAATTTCATCTGCATCACAGATGGAATCATTCTGTGAATGATCACATCAAAAGGAATACAATTCAAGGCTATCCCATATTATTGGTATAGCCAAATTAGTGACCCACCAGATTGCTCCTTTGCAATTGGTAAGTCACCTGTGTGATGATACTTTGTCATTGTGTGAATATCCTGTTCTGAAATATTATTTCATTGGGGGTTGCAAAATAGTGACTTTCAAATATCACTTCTTCTACAGCATTCTTTTCTAAAGGTAAGATTCCATCATCAACTAGGATGATGATATACATATTTCTCCCAAAAAGACAAAGTAAATGTTTAGTTCTTTCCCTTTTACTATCAATTTCAGAGCAAGGATTTGTTACTTCTAATGATGTAAATGTTTTTCTTCTTCTTTCCATTACTTTTTGGGTATCACTATACACTCATGGATTTTTATATTTTCAATGTTTTGCAGTTAACTACAGTCATCTTCAAATTGTCCAAATGTGTCTAGTGGAAGCCCTTTAAAACTAGCTCTTGTGTCCCTTTAACATGCCCCCATAAATCACTGAGCATTTCCTTAGTTCCTAGGATAACAGGATATCCTAAGTTCACCGTGTAGTTTCCCTGCTCAACAACTAGAATCAGCGATTTCTCCAAAGATCATTGTTCTTTTTAGTAGGTTAACGATGGAAACCAAAATGTGGGTCTAGATGTATTTATTGTTCAAGGGGTATCATTGCTTCTATATTCTTCTAGTAGACAAAACCAGGATGGACAGATAGTGGTGCTGTATGCATGTATATTTTTAATTCATGAGTCCATACTGATATTTTTCATTAAAATTTAATATTATAATTTAATATGACAAATACTTTCCCATTAGATATTTTAAAGGATGGATGAATAGAAGCGGATAAGGAGTTGCACGTGTGAGGTAAGGAAAAGAAAGAACAAGGACTCCCTAAATTCTTAGATTGAGAATCTGAGTTTAGATGGATGGCACTGCTGCTGCCATCTTACCGAGATAGGAAGTAAGAAAAAATGGAAACACTCCTGGGCTATGGGTGAGGGATGAGAACTCAATTGTACATAGTTCAGTGTTTTATTATATTAGTTGTAAAATTAAATAATCTGCTTAAGAAGTGACACACACAGGTGAGTCAGCGTCAAGGATTTCACATAGGTGTAGAAATGTAAGCTATATTCAGAGTACCAGTCAAGAGTAATCTAACACTAAGTATTCTTCAAACACTGTTAACATCTGTGAAATGTCTGTACCCCAGTTCATGGATGAAGCTTGATACCTAAGTATGACTTATTAGGGTAAGCAAATTGAACTCAAGCAAAGGAGGAAAGAAAGAAAAACATAAAGGTGAAGATATTCTGAGAAGTAAAGGAGAAACCTTAAAAACAGTCCTGGATTTAAAATATCCTGTGTTTGGGGCCCCTGGGTGGCGCAGTCCGTTAAGCGTCTGACATCAGCCAGGTCACGATCTCGCGGTCCGTGAGTTCGAGCCCCGCGTCAGGCTCTGGGCTGATGGCTCGGAGCCTGGAGCCTGTTTCTGATTCTGTGTCTCCCTCTCTCTCTGACCCTCCCCGTTCATGCTCTGTCTCTGTCTCAAAAATAAATAAACATTAAAAATATCCTGTGTTAGTTTGCTAGTGCTGCCATAACAAAATACCACAGATTGGGTGGCTTTAGGAACAGAACGTTATTGTCTCACAGTCTGGAGGCTAGTAGTCCAAGGAGTAAGGTGTTAACAGGTTTGTTTTCTTCTGAGTCCTCTCTCCTTGGCTTGCTGATGGCCACTTTCTCCCTGTGCCCTTACATGGTCATTCATGCCTTCATCTGTATTTGTGTGTCCCAATCTCTTCTTATAAGGACACTGGTCACACTGCAGTAGAGCCCATAGGACCTCATTTTACCTTAATTACCTCTTTAAAGGCCCTGTTTCCCAAAGGCAGTAACAAATTGGGCTTCAGACATCAAAATATGAATTTGAAGAGAACACAATTCAGCCCATAACACATAGGGTAGAAAAAAGCTATGTGATGATACATGTTTGAGAAAGTTAGGAAGTCTTCTCTATGGCTAGGTCTCATTTCTTACTGGACAGAGACAACTTGGTAGCATTATTACTCGACAACAGCTTGAGCAAGTTTAAGCTGATGATTACACGATGAGCCACACATTCACCCACATTTCTATGGTCAACAATGGATATACAGAGAAAATTGGAGACAGAACATATCCACCCTGTTTCCGCCAAGATTTTCTAGGCTTTGAATTTGAGTCATTATGCTTAGCTTTGCTCTCTGCTGAGGTGGAGGGGAGGGCATTTAATCATTGCTTTTTCCTTCTTTTTCAGGACAAGTAGCCCTGTGCCGAATGACTCATCCGATACCAGCCTTAACTGTCACAAATGACGGAGCGGCAGGTTTCATCTATCTTAGAAAAGGGGAAATTTGGGGCGCCTGGGTGGCGCAGTCGGTTAAGCGTCCGACTTCAGCCAGGTCACGATCTCACGGTCCGGGAGTTCGAGCCCCGCGTCGGGCTCTGGGCTGATGGCTCAGAGCCTGGAGCCTGTTTCCGATTCTGTGTGTCCCTCTCTCTCTGCCCCTCCCCCGTTCATGCTCTGTCTCTCTCTGTCCCAAAAATAAATAAACATTGAAAAAAAAAATTTAAAAAAAAAAAAGAAAAGGGGAAATTAAAGAGGAAGTTGATTTTTTTTTTTTTTTTTTAGGATGCTAGAAGATTGGTGCTTTTACAGATGGGAAAACAAAGGCCAAAGGAGGAGCTAGAGAAAGACTTGAGGACCTGCCTGTGGACTTGCTCAGCTAGTAAGGACACAACCTTTTGACTCCTATCCCAATACTCTTTCTACTTCACCACAAAGTAAGTAGCTCTTTTGCTATGGTTTTTTGGTTTTAAAACATTCTTGGAAGCATTGCTTACAAATAATTTGAAATGCCAAAGAACATTCTGGTATAGTGGTTAAGAACCCAGACTGGTCAAACAAACCTGTGTTTGAGTCTCAGCTTTATCATTCACTACTATATAGCCTTCAGCGGGTTGTCTAACTGCTTAAAGCCTCAATTTCCTCAACAATGGAATGCGGATAATAATAGCACCTACCTCACAGAATGGCCCTGAGGACTTTAACACATTTACAAAAAAATGAGTAGCGTTAGGCACATGGTAAGTGTTCAACAAATAAGAGGTGTTATTGTTCATTACAATACCCTAACATTTATCAGAATTCAGATTTTCCTTTCTGGTTTCCTAGGCAAAAATGAATCAAAAATAAATGAGTAAATAAACGAACATCAATAGTTAGACATCTTTCCATTTCACAGCCAAGAGGATGTTTATTACAATGCCCCAGGATCTAGCAGCTGGGCACAAGGGCAAAAAAACAAACATAACAATTGAGTCAAATTATTTCACAACTTTGAAGATAAAAAATCACAGCCTAAGGAGAAAACCAAAATCTGCAAGAGAAAACAAAGTTCTGAGACAAAAGAAGGGTGGGGAGGAAGAAAGGGTGTTATGCCACCTATAAACTCCACAAAAGCATTGGTACCAGCCAAGAGTGACAGAGACCACTTTCCAGATAAAAGAATGGAATTAAGATGCCGAAGAAAGTAAAAGTTATCTCCAGCAAAAAAGACTTATTTTTCAGAGTCCAGGATCCTTTAATGTGAAAAATGTGAAGAGGTTTTTTCTCACATAGAATCACATGAGGAACTGACCATTAAATCCTGACGGGGCCCTGCTGCAGTGACTCCCATAACATATCAGCTAATCACAGAGCCCACACACTTGAACAGGTTGCTATGTTAATTTTCTTTAATCAGTAATTTTTTCTAAAAGTTGGATTCCAGGACCCTGCTGGGAAGCCTATCATTTAAAATTGATGAAATGCGATTACTGTTTTCAAGTATCTATTTGTGCACAAGGGAAACTCTAGCCTCAACTGAAGTAATAGAGCATTTTAAAATAGATCATTAGAACAAGAGATACTTACTAAAAAGGCTATTTATTTTTGTCGTCAATCTTTATTGCCTCAAAGGCCAAAGCAAGACCCAGAAATAAAAGCACAAAATGAATTTATCCATAATACACATGAAAAAGAAAGAGCCAGAGGGACTCTTCTGGAACAGATAGGTTCTCTGCTTAAAATGAAGGAGAAAGGCATTTTCAGTTACGTGGTCCCTTCATCAGTTCTTTGCTGAAATCGTTACAATAAGCCAGATCCATTCCTATTTTTTGTTCACTCTTTTCCTGCTGATTTCAGTTCTTGTCTAAGAACTGCACTGGGAACATTCTGTAAGGCAATTTGGCAGTATTTAGAAAAATATTTAATATGATTATCTTTTGACCCAATAATTTCACTTGTAGGAAATTTTCCTATAGGAATTCTAATTAAAGTGTTTGAAAATACAGACATGAGGAAATTGGGGTGCCTGGCTGGCTCAGTCAGTAGAGCACGTGACTCTTGATCTCAGGGTCATGAGTTCAAGCCCAACACTGGGCCAAGGGCTTACTTAAAAAAAAATCTTTTGAGGTGCCTGGCTGGCTCGGTCAGTATAGCATGCAGCTCTTGATCTTGGGGTTGTGAGTTCAAGCCCCACGTTGTGAGTAGAGCTTACTTAGATATGAAGAAATCTACTATCCCATTGTCTGAAATACTGTAAATTGAAAGCAATCTAAATGTCCACTAACATGAGCTGATTAAATAAATAAATACTGATTCAGCTATATATACAGACACCCTGGAGTCAGATTACCTGAGTTCCCATTTTACTACAACTTACTGGTTGTGGCCATTTATATTTATTTTCTATTGCTGCTATAATAAGTTGCCACAGACTTAGAGGTGTAAAGCAACACAAACTTATTATCTTATAGTCTGACAGGTTAGAATTCCTATATGGGTCTCACTGGGCTAAAAGCAGTGTGTTGACAGTGTTGGGGCCTTCTTATAGAGTCTAGGAGGGAATCCCTTTCCTTGCTTATTCAGGTATTGGCAGAGCTCAGTCCCATGCGTGTGATTGTAGGATTGAGGTCTTGGCTTCCTTGCTTGCTGTTGGCAGAGGCCTGCCCCTGGCTCCTAGAGTCTTCTTGCTGGTCCTTGCACATAGACCCCTACATCTCAAAAACAGCCACAGAGCATGGAATCGCTTGTGGTGTCATCTGACCCTGCTTCTGTCATCATCTCTCACTCTAACTCAAACCAAGAAAGGTTCCACTTTTAGAGACCCAAGTGATTTAACTGGGCCCACCCAGACAGTCCAGACCAATCTCCCCATCTCAAGGTCTCAACCTTAATCCCATCTACAAAGTCCATTTTGCCATGTAAGGTAATACATTACGGTTTCCGGGGATTTAGATATAGACATCTTGGGGGGGCCATTATTTTACCTGTCACACCTCTCTAAGCCTCAGATTCCTCATTTCCAAAATGGAGCTTCTTCCACATGTGGTTCTTGTAAACTAAAGATGTGACAGACTCTTGGCACATTGTAATCACTCAGGAAATGTTAGCTATCACTACCACTGCTATGTAGCCAGTGAAAAAGAGATAGAGCCATATTACGGACATAGAAAGATGTTCAAATGATGTATTTGAGAAAAGTCAGCTATAGAAGTGTACAGTATAACCATTTTTTTTTAAAGAAGAAAAAAAGTAAAAAGATAAATACTTGTTATTTGTACTTACATGGGGGAAAATGGATGGATGCCAAAAAAGGGTTGTAAAGGGATAGTAATTATATCTGTAATATTTTCTTTCTGGTATAAATAAATGTCTGAGACATATATGACAGGATGTTTGCCTTTTTTTTTTTTTAAGTAATCTCTATTCCCGATGTGGGGCTCGAACTCATGATCTCAAGATCAAGAGTTGCACACTCCACTGACTGAGCCAGCCAGGTACTCCAGGATATGTGCCTTTTAAAGTTCTGGTTTGTTATATTCTTTACTTCTCTGTGTATATAAAATGTTTAAAAATTTTTTTAAACAACTTCATGGAGAAGTCAGAAATAGGGATGCTGTCCTGATGGTACATGTATTTTGTGTTCTAGAAAAAACAATCTAAGGTTTTATAGGTAAACAGATGAAAATGTATTTCTACTTTCTGTCCATCAGTTAGCACCTATTGAACACTCATAATAGGCTAAGGATAATATTGTTTGAAAAGGCTCAGGGGTGCCTGGGTGGCTCAGTTGGTTAAGCATCCCACTTCAGCTCAGGTCATGATCTTGCAATTCATGAGTTCAGGCCCCACATGGGGCTCTGTGCTGACAGAGAGATTCTCTCCTTCTTTCTCTGCCTCTCTCCCACTAGTGTGCACGCTCACTCTCGCCCTCAAAATAAATAAACTTAAAAAAGAAAAAATAATAAAATGCCTAAAATATGTATGAAAATGTTTAAGAAGACTTAAGCAGAAACATGTATGCAAATTTAACACAGTCCATAAATGTTGTCAAGAAACAAAGAAGTAATCAGAAAAGTGATTACATTTCAGAGAGAAATTTAATTTTGAGACAGATTCTGAAGGAGGAGAGGTTCATAAATGTCTAAGAAGGAATAATTCAAATAAGAAAATGGCCTATATGAGGCACATAGAAGAGGCCTCGTCAGCAGAATGTGGGGAACAGTGGTAGAATAAGGTGGTTGGAGCAGAAGTTCCTTCTCCAAATTCTGAAGAGCTAGGAAAACAGATGTAGATATTTACATGAACATATGCACAGAAAAATGTCAATACACAATTAAATAGAATTTAGGCTACCAGGAAAATAGATTTGACATCACAGATTTACACTGACTGTGATAATCACCTTTTCCCCTATATTTGCTGGCTCCAATGGAGACTTGGTAAAAATGTAAAGTATGAAGCCAGTATTTATGAAGTGCTTTGAAAGAGAAAAAGGGAATGCTGATGGAGACCAGGAGTGAGCTTCCCTTCATTCTCTGTTGGAAGTGTTAGTGGAAGTGGAGTTATCTCTTTAGGGTTAGACGTAATTATTTAATAGATTAACATGGACAAATATCCTCCCCTCCAAAAGGACAATCTATTTTGAAAATATTCTGCTTAATGCCATAAAATATTCTACTGTTGGGTTACATTCAGCTTTCTGCCTAATTTGAATGAAAGGCTCAACCTAATTTTTATTGGAGGGGATGTAGATGGCTATGACCATAACAGAAAATTTGAGTCAGTCCTGATTTGTAGCTTACAGTACAGAGGGTGCCCCATGACCCATCTGGTCAATCCCCAGGTCCTGCTGCCCCTGCCTCCTCATCACTGCTCACATCCTGATTCCCTCTACCGTTGTTCCAGATCTGGCCTCATCCCAGTTTGCCCAAATACTGTGGCAGCTTTCCCATAGTCTCCCCACCATACTGTGGCCACAGTGACCTCCTCCTCTCTCTTGCTCTGACAATCTGAACAGATTCCTGCTATGCTTAAAGTTGGACTCACAGTGGGGTTGCCTCACACTGACGTCTCTGTGAGTTGTGAGGTGGGTCATAGGCCATGTATTACTGATAATAAAGCCCCAAAGATTCCAGTGAGGCATTTGTCTTAGCTCTGTGTCTAGAATACCTTCCCCCATCGCTCAGTCACTGGCTCTGATGTCTGGCAGACTCCTGTTCCTGAAGGTCTCAGCTCAGATGGGAATCCACAGTCTTGACTTCCCCAGCGAGTTCACACTCTTCTCCTAAAGCCTTGCTATGCTTTTTGTAGACTTTCACATAAGACTTTTCCTGTTTGATTGCAATTGTTTATTAAGCTCCTTGAAGATAGAGACCATGTCTTAGTTTTTTTACATGGTTAGTAAATAGCAACTTCTAGTACATTCTAGGCACACAGTGAACATTAATGGATGTTGAATAAATAGATTAGTACTACCACTGATATGGGGTAGAGATTCCCGTTAACTAGGTCAACATTTTTTCTCCCATTCCTGCTATAGATGACAGCAGGGAAAAACCTTTCTCCCTAATTATGTTATATAACACTGTCCCATAAAGTTTCTGCATTTTGAGAGCAAAGGCTGAAAGACATTTTTTTTCCTTCATAAAATTAAAGATCTTGATTATTGGCAAAGAAATGATGCTAGATTCATTAGAAAGAGAGTGGTCTAGCAATTCTTTCTCTGTTTCTGTAACTAATTACAGATGAGTAATTTAAAAAAATTAGTATCCATAAAAATCAACTGCAAACCAATAAGGATGATGAGTTGAATCATAAAAATTCCATGCTATTTATATTTCCCCACACACACTCAGTGCATTTATTCTAAATGGAAAAGTACAAATATTGGGATAAAAACATTTAAACTACAGAAACAAGAAATTCCAAATGCTAATCCTGCCTAAAGGGCAGAATTTAATTCTGTGCTAAGCTACTGTATGTAGGATTAAGAGGCGTGGTTAACTGAACATTTGAGAACAAGTAATTACCACTGAGTCTATCATACATTTGTCTCACACATAATTTACACAATAAGCCCACAGTGGAGACTAATAAAAATGCTGTTTGAAACATTTTTTTCAGGCCACAACTTTTTCAGGCATCTCCCCCCCGGCCCCCCGATTAAAGATCATTTACTCCTATGGACTTAGGTTGGATGGCAGTGAGAGATTTTTTTTCTCTGATACGTAGGGACAGAGAAATAACATTTCTAACTTGTTCTTCTTGGCTGTGTCCTTCCAGCCAGTCTTGGGCATCTGAATGTGGAAATGCATGGTCCCTGTAGTTGTTTTATGGAATACTTCAGAGTGGAGTGGACATGCAAAGGAACACTTTTATTTACTCATTTATTTGTTCATTCAACAAACACATATGCGCCCAGAATTGTGCTGGGTTCTCAGGATACCAGTGAACAAGACAGGTCCCCACCCTGACGAGTTCACAGTCTAGTAGCAGAGACTATTAAGCTAACAATTATAACATAGAACAAGGGGCACCTGGGTGGCTCAGTCAGTAAGCGTCCGATTTCGGCTCAGGTCATGATCTCACGGTTGGGGAGTTCAAGCCCCATGTTGGGCTCTGTGCTGACAGCTCGGAACCTGGAGCCTGCTTCAGCTTCTGTGTCTCCCTCTCTCTCTGACCCTCCCCTATTAGCACTCTGTCTCTCTCTCTGTCTCAAAAATAAACATTAAAACAATTTTATAATACAGAACAAGAAGCCAGGACAGGTGGTACTCAGAGAGTTGCTGTGGCTCTGACACCTGTCTGGGATGGTTAGGGAGGGCTTCTAGCAAGAACTGCCATCCAAGTTGCATCTCAAATGATTTCTAGGGCCCAAACAGTTGAAAGAGGGGAGAAAAGTAGAAAATTCACAGCCCAGGGAAGAGCTGGCAGAGATGAGATGACAAGGGGATGTGGAAGAAGATAAGGCAGGATGGTGCTTACTGATGGAGTAGAGCAGATATCTGCAAAGATATGGGGTCTGAGACTCTAAAAGCAACTGCGTCTGTGGCCCTCCTTCCCCTCTCTCCTTGGGACACCTGCCAGAAAGAAGATAGCTGAAAGTTCAAATATATTTGAAAGAGACATTAAATTTCTGTGCAGCAGCATCTTGGCTGGACTGATTCTGGCATTTGCTCTGATTTTAGCATTTTGCAGGAAACAGGGTGATATGTGCCATCAAAGCCATAACTTTCCAACTACAGCCCAGCTCTCTGGCTGTAATTCCGTATTTGGCAAGAGCGTGACCTGGGGCAAGGGATTTCACCTCACTGTGCCTCAGTGCCTCACCTTTAGAACAATTTGCAGAAGGAAATGAGTGACTGTATATAAAGTACTCAGGACATAGCTTGGCACAAAACAAATGCCCAATAAGTATTAGCCATAATTATTGTACTCTACCCATGGGAAGTGCCGATGAAGCCAGTTATTTAAATAACCAGCACGTTATTTATAGGACTGGGCCCAGAAGTAAAGCTGTTGTTTAATGTCTTTGGCACTAAAAGGAGATTAGAAAAGTTAACCCTGTGAACACAAAGACTGAACTTTGGCTGCCTTTCAAAACTTACAATGGAAGTTTCTGTTTATAACCATTCATTGAACATTCATTATCACCACACTTAGTGAAATGTGTTTACTGAATATCAGGCCTGGGCATACAAAGATACCTGAGTAGGTCTGAAAATCTGTTATTCATTCAATACATGCTTAGCAAGTATCCAGAAAGTGCAAATCACATTGAGGATAAAATGATGATTTGGACCTTCCAGCAGAAGGTGATACATGCTACAAAGAAGCAGAGACAGTAATAATGAAAACCTGCTGAATGCTTTCTTTATACCATGCTCTGTGCTAAATGTCTTACTGGGATTATCTCTGAGTGCCTGGGAGCTGAGAGGATGGAATCATGGTTCTGAGCTGGGGGATCAGGAAAAACTTCATGGAGGTGGAAGTATTAGAACAGGATCTTGGGGGCGCCTGGGTGGCTCAGTCAGTTAAGCGTCTGACTCTCGATTTTGGCTCAGATCATTATCTCAGAGTCACGAGATCAAGACCCATGTCGGGTTCCATGCATGTGGAGCCTGATTGAGACTCTCTCTGCCCCTCCCCCCACCCTCTCACTCATTCTCTCTCTCTCTCTCTCTCTCTCTCTCTCAAACAAGGACTGGATCTTGGAAAACACTTCTGGAGTGTTATGCTTAACCCTGGTTTTACAACTGAACGGGTCCAATGGCTTTTTCTAAAGATGCTTTTTCATACAAAAGGTTATTTTATTAAAAAAATTTTTTTATTCAACGTTTATTTATTTTTGGGACAGAGAGAGACAGAGCATGAACAGGGGAGGGGCAGAGAGAGAGGAAGACACAGAATCGGAAACAGGCTCCAGGCTCTGAGCCATCAGCCCAGAGCCCGACGCGGGGCTCGAACTCACGGACCGCGAGATCATGACCTGGCTGAAGTCGGACGCTTAACCTACTGCGCCACCCAGGCGCCCCACAAAAGGTTATTTTAAAGGAAATAGCCAACAAAATGGGAAAGTTTCTACTAAAAACTTTCGTCTGGCTACAAAATACAACTACTACCAACCTGAGTCCAGCTGTTGCTTAAAAAATTAACAACTTCCCATTACATTCTCCAATGTGATAGCCCTGTTGCCTGCAATGCAATCCAATCCCATTTCTCCCTGAATGCTCCTTCTTTCCCACAAATCACTGGGACTCATGTTTGCAGCACACTCTGAAATCCTGTTCCCAATTATTGGTTGTGTAATTTATTGATAAAGCAAAGCCAAATATGAGTAAGAAGGAAAGCCTAATTAGAAATGAAGCACTCAATGTCCCAACAAGGAAAATTCCAGGGCTTCAAAAATAGAAAATCAGTGATGCATAGTTTGAGGGCTTTGTCACCAAAGAAATAATCCCAGTACTTAATAAACCAGAAAATGGATTAAACAGATGGGGCGAAGTTATCAGTGGCCGAGAATGAGCACCTACAGAGAAATAGAATGATTTAGAACCAAAATGACTCTGGTACACACTAAAGAATACCTATTTGGGTCCTGAAATGAACACGATAAAAAATCCGTATGAAAAGAAATATAAAATCAGCCATGAAGAGAGAACATAACAGGGTATGGGCTGATATAGAAATGCCAGAGCTACTTAAAAAAAAAAAAAAAAAAAAAAAGATTGATTAGCCAATTCAAAGAGTTGATTTGTAGGACTTTTTTTTTTCTTTAATTGAACCGACCTCTTGAGTGAATCAACAAAGATGGTAACTTTTAGTAGAGTGTGGATGCAGCTTCATTTTAATAAGTTTGCCCTTAAACAGAAAACCTTTTCTCACAACAGAAAAACCACCCCAACAGCACATGTGTCTGTATATTTTCTGCCTACACCTACCTGAACATGTTTCTAATCAGTTGACCACCTACATTAAGGCAACTCTTAGAGCCTGCATTTTGCTTTATAGGAGAAACAGCAAAGGCTCAGTATGTCTAAAAGTCTTTGAAAATTACAGGACTGAAATTATAGGACACTCAGTTTTGAGTATTGGTGAGTTGCTGGATGGTCCTTCCCAGATCACTTAGCCTCCGTGTTTTCTAATTATTGTATTACACAACTAAAAGAATGATACTCACACATACAAACACACACACATGCACATCCCATACCCTTGAGCATGGAGAGACAACAGGCTGATCAGGAGGCTTCTACGTCTGCAAGAAACAGAGAACGGGAGACAACAGGAAAACACAGTTTCTGAGTGATGGCAGAACAAGTTGCTATTAATGTCCCATCTTCCAACCACTGATGTGACCTAGGGGTCTTTCCCAGCCAGAGAATAATTTTAGGGAATGAGCTTCCTGGTGAGCTCACAGCTTAACACTGCTTGTATCACCATCTTGAGTCAGCAGTGGATAATGCTGTGCAGAATAAACTAATTTTAGTCATCTGTGGGATCCTTGTAAACGCTCCATAGTGACTTCAACAAGTCAGTGTGAACTTGCTATCTGTGCTTCATTTCCTGCTCTCAATAACCCACTAAGGGGTATTTTTAGATGATGACATCTTACAGGATTTGTCTAGGTGGGTTTCTTTGTTTTAGAGCTGGCAGCTGAAAATTCTGCCACAGATTCCAAAGTCAGGAGGCCTTCTGGTAAATGACCCAGGAAAGTGATTAACAAATATGGAAACAAAGAAGATGGAAATGTGTATCTTATACGTGCTACAGGAAAACAGTACTGCCCACCTTACTCTCATTGTAGCAACATGTTCCAGGAGCCTTAGCCCACAACTGCATGGAGGGAAGACAAGAGAAGAGAAAAATACTTATACTGAAGCTGATACAATTTCCTCCAGCTATCATACTATACATTTGGAATGTGAAATGATCCTTCAGCTTCTTAATCATCCCGTTCTGTACTGAACCTCTGGGCTCTGAGTCATATTTCATCGGCAGTCAATCATATGCTGAATATAGAACACCTCTAATTTGTTCAGCATCTCATGGGTCACTGAGAAAGAATAGAGCCTCAGGACAAACTCCGCTGGTCAGATCACTCAGGTCCAGGTATGTGAGCGCATCCTGTAACACTCACAAACTCGTATTTCATGGAAGAATTGTGTGTAAGATGTTGCACTAGGGTTTTGTGTTTCTGAGAAAGATGCTGGGTTTGGCTGCAATTATCAAGGAATGTGGAAACCAAGAGGGGCTGAGTTGGGTGAGGAGAGTTATAGGCAAATCAACCCCCCCAGGGGTTGCCGTGAACAGTCAGTCAGGTGGAAAGAATGTGAAGGGACCCAGTCATAGGTAAAAGATGTTTTTTGGGTTTGTCTTTTCATCCTTAGAAACCTTCAACCCTGGAACATTTGATATCAATTTGTCCCTGGTCTAAAAGGAGACTTGGACAACTTCAAAGGAAGTGTATGAGAGGCATAGGGAGGAGAGAGAGAGGGAGGGAGGGAGGGTGGAGGGAGAGGCAGAGTTGTAATTATTAATAGGGAAAAAGAAGGAAATGGTGTGTCCTGTAATTATTTGTGTAAGAAAGGCAGCTAAGAAGAGTTCCAGTGTAGAATTACCGGTTCTTGAATTCATTAAAAGTAACTCTGAGACTCTTGGATTTGGGGGGCCAAGACTTTGCTATAGGAAACTTCATTTAAATTCCTCTTTCCAAAGAAAACACACATCACACCAAGATATACAATCTATGTGTAGCTTCCTTGTGCTGCTGGAAACTCGGCCCCACTGACTGGTTCTTGTCTACCGAGAATCCCAGTGTCCTCATTTACCCCTCTAAAGGCGAGTCTGATGGGCTCCAGTTGAGCAAGGCGAGTCTTTCAGAGCAGAGACAGCTGCCGCTGTCTGGCCCATCTGCTCCTGAAAGAGGCCTGTGCGGCGGCCTCTGTGAACCACGCGGGCAGCGCTTCCACAGGATCCTAAGAAACCAACCTTTTGAGGAACGTTGTGTTAAGGAATGTCTGGAATGTTTTTCGTCCTGAGAGTTCCCGGGAAGCCTATATGGTCCATGATGAAGAACGGGCAGAGCAGTATTACAACGTTCAGGAAGACCAGTTCAGATCAGGGGGGGAAATCATTAAGAGGAAGGATAAGACTGTCTCTTCTCAACCATTAAATTCAGTTTCAGAATTTCTCTCTGGATTCCAACTGCATCACACAGACCACCTACTATCGTTCCAGGCTAAAGTGACAGGGTAGGTGCTAAATAGGCTGTAAATTTTCAACGAAAAAAGTAGCAACTACCTGCAATTTGTTTTCATACTGGCCTTTAGCTTAGTGTGTGAATGTTGTTAAAATATCAGCATAACTGCACCTTTGACTTTACATTATTAACGACAGTTATTCATAGAATCAGGAAGTCCTATTTCTAAATATGTTTTAAAAGTTTTAAATATATTTGAAGGTTTTAGAAATTCTATTTATAGGTAGGTGCCTGTATGCATGCATACACATACCCATAGATGAAAATACATTTTGCCTGAATGCCTTTTTTTATTAGAACTGTAAACTTGCTAAGGCTGAAGACATTGCTTTAATAAAGATATTTAGCATTTAAAATCATATTTAGTGGGTAGGGTACCATGGTCATTTTCTTTTTTTTACTTTTTATTTTGAATATTCTTCACCACAGGATTTCTCTGAAACTTTTTGTGTGCATTCCACAATAAGAGATACATTTAAAATTTTCATTCAGTACACTCACATGTATATGTTTATATGGTATTTATATACACATATATGTGCAAATGTATATACATGTGTGTATGTATGTGTACATGTCTATGTATGTGTATGTGTATATGTCTATGTATGTGTATGTGTATATACATACACATATATACACACATACATATGTGTGTATCCATACACATGCACTAGACAAAATTTCACAAAACAAAACCTACCCTTACAAAGTGAATGCATTTCTGGTATTTTCTCTTCTATTTCTTAATTTGTATAAAATATCAATTATGACTCATTTTATTCATTTCCCTCCCTACCCATTTATGGGTCATAACCTGGAGTTTGAGAAATACTATTTTACTTGGCCCTTCAAATAATTTCATAATTCTATTAAAGAAAATAAAATGTTGTAAGGCAATAATACAGGTATCAATTTGAGATGAATCAAGGAAATAAGTGAGTGCTAATAAAATGACTGTATCTTTAAGTTAATATGATCATTATCATGTTATATTTTGAAGCACATTACCTTTTTAAAAATGAGAATAGTATGCAATCCCTTTCTTCTTTTTGAATAAGATTCTTTACAACCTTTCAAACTTAAAAATTAAGTTACCTCTTTTCTTTAGGCTTCTGACCCCTCCCTACTCCCCATTTTTTTTTTTTAAAGAAAAGACAGGGGCGCCTGGGTGTCTCAGTTGGTTGAGCATCGACTTTGGCTCAGCTCATGATCTCACGGTTCGTGGGTTTGAGCCCCACGTCTGGCTCTGTGCTGACAGCTCAGAGCCTGGGGCCTGCTTCAGATTCTGTGTGTGTGTGTGTGTGTGTGTGTGTGTGTGTGTGTGTCTCTTTCTGCCCCTCCTCTACTTGCACTCATTCTCACTATATCTCTCAAAAATAAGTAAAAATGTTAAAAAAAAGATAATGATATTTAATAGAATAAAAAATTAAGAGTAAGTCTAGCCTTTATTATAACAGATTTCTACTAGCTCATTTAGAATTATGAAAAGGCCATATCCAGCATAAGGATAAATGCAGAGTATGGCTCTGAGCCCTTGAGGATTCTTTAGAATTGATCTATAAATTTGACTTTTGAAGACAAGAGCAGACATTAGTTACCCAAAAAGGATAATAATTAAAGAAATTTTGTGGTGACTATGTGTGAATATGGAGATTCTGTCTGTAGTGTGTTTGATGATTCCCTAATATGGAGGTCCAGTACTTGTCAATAAAATTGATGGACTGGTCAGAATCCAGTAAGCTGACAACACTGAAAAGACTGTATGTTTCCCTTTAACCTATCTGATTTGTAAATTGAGATTTTTGCGTAATGTGAATTAAAATGGACCCTACTGGTACTTTTTCTTGATGTTGCCTATAGAGTCAACAAATTGGTGTTGAGAGAGAGGTATATTAAAACCCCAAATACCACAAGGTGGATTCCCTGGACATCAAGACGGACAGACTCTTTTGATAAGAGTGACCCTTTGACAATTACCTTACTGAATGGGACTTCTCATTAGTGGCAGGTGAGGTGGAAACACTATAAACTTCGTCCCCACCCAGAGCAGAGAATTATGACTACAGAGCTCTCAACATGCCTTTCCATCCTCCGTCCCCACCTGGCTTTCTTCACAGGGCCTCCCCTGATTTGCCCACCACACCCAATGCCTGTTGACCTCTGCCTCCCTCTAGCCTCTTGGTGCAAAAGGCAGGCAGGGGTGTTCTCCTGTCCACTGTTGCATCTCCAAACTAGCACAGTGAACTAGGCACATTGGGTACTTCATAACAAAGGAATGAGGTAAAGAAGAGATGACTAAATGAATTTTAAATTAATCACCCACTTTAACTTGTAGCCCCCTCCAAGAGTCAGCCTTCTCTATATAGCCAGACTAGTGTGAAGCAAGTGCCAATCACTCTTCAGGGCAGCTCACTATCTCCAAAGCCAGCAGGCAGTTCCCTTCCAGGAGGCCTCTAGCCCCTTCCAGCTAAAATAAGAGGGAGGAAGCTAATATTTTATAGATAAGTTGCTATGGACAGCACTGAAACGTACACAGCTGACTCTTACCAACATGGAGGTTAGGGGCGCAGACCTTCTGCACAGTCAAAAATCCACATATGTTTGATACCCCAAAAACTTAAGTACTAATAGCCTACTGTTGACCATGGCCTCTTGGATAACATAGATGAACACATTTTGTATGTTACAGTATTACATACTGTATTCTTACAATGAAGTAAGCTAGAGAAAAGAATATGTTATTAAGAGAATTGTAAGAAAGTGGGGCGCCTAGGTGGCTCAGTCAGTTAAGTGTCCGACTCTTGATCTCATGGTTCCTGAGATGAAGCCCTCCCCCCGTTCAGCTCCCCCCCCCCCAAAATCAGGCTCTGTGCTGGGATTCTCACTCTTCCTCTTTCTCTGCCCCTACCCCCAACGTGTGCATGCGTGCATGATAAATAAACTTAAAATAAACTTGAAAAAAACGGTAAGAAAGAGAAAATACATTTACAATACTGTACTATATTTATAAAAAAAAAATCTGTGTGTAAGTGGACCCAATTATTTCAAACCTGTGTTGTTCAAGGTCAACTGTAAAAGGCTTTCCATGAAGATTTATTAAATGAAGGTACAAAGCAGGAGAATCCAGTTCCTAGACACTAACTACTCTCCTTCTGGTATGGTTAGGAAAGGTTCTGAACCAGGTGGACATAAAGGGAAGTCACTATCCTATGAGTTTGAATTATATGAAACTGTTATTTTAGTAGGTCAAAGACAAGCAAATATCATCATCATATAGTTCAACCTATTACAGGTTTAAATGGGCTGCTGCCTCATTACTAGAAACAAATTGAGGCTGAATCCTGCTGATAACAACAAAGCCTGAATGACATTCCAGGCCATTAGCCACCTCTGCGGACTGAAGTGGACACAATGGCCCCAGGACTGCCCAGGTCAGTTCTTCCCAAGTGCATTCTAAGGCTCTTCAGTCTCACAAGACATTTTATGGGGAAAGAAGAAAAGGATTGATTTAGGAAATGCTGCAAACAGCATTCCTTTTCTAACATTTCCAAATTTGTATCCAACAATCAGATTAGCACAGCAAAGCATTGGAATGGTTCTACGATAAAGTTATTTACCCATGTTTAATCCAGGACATTCCAAATTTATTTGACCAGTGAAATCTTATTTGAATGTAATGCCGAATATTACAGTTAACAGTTTGCAGTTAGAGGGGCTATTTCTGCCCCACAATCCAGGCACTTCTGGCCTCTCCCAACCCTGACTCCTAAGGCCCGAAGCCACTACATAGTCAACACTGACAGAGATCCATTTCAACTTCTCACGTGTCTGAACAATGGGGAAAAGACAGAAGCTCAGGATACTCCACATGTTAGTGCAAAAGTTGCATGTTAATGCACAAGTTGCTTTCTACTGATTTATGCAGATCTTCGATGCCATCAACCCAGTGTTTATGTATTTTAGTCAATGAAACCAATAGAGACCTGCCAATTATGGTATACCTACCATGTCACACTGTATTATAGTTTATATATTCAATATCTCTTGTGTATATGACCCTGCTCACAATGAGCTGAGGAAGGAGGTATTTTTGCTCCTTCATTTTGCACTCTTTAGTGCCTCGAAGATGTTAAATTTTGTGGCCCAAAGTCCACAGCTGGGATTTAATGATACCAGTTCCTATGCTCCTTCCACACATTAATAAGACTTGACACTTATATAGAGCTTCCTATAAGCCAGGCACCAAGTTTTAACTCATTTAACTCATAATAAACCAATGAAGGTGCTATTACGGTCCCCATTTTGCAACTGGGGAAACAGAAGAAGTTAACCAACTTGCTTCGGTCACACAGGTCTCAAGAGACGGGGCTGGAATCCAGGTTAAGGCTGATTATTGATTGGTTCTACAATAAAGAAAGCCATTTAACCACATTTAACCCGGGATTTTCCATACTTGTTTGACTAGGGAGTCATTTGTAGGCCACACCTGTTAACAATTTGGGAAAAATCACAGGTCTGTCTCCTTCCTCTTGATCCAGGACGCTCTAACCTTTCCCAATCCAGAGTCCATGCCATTCACTGATGTGCTTAAACACCCCACAGTCTCCATCTGCATACCTCACTAACCAAATCTCCTAGCTGCAGAGGCTAGATGTCCAAAACTATCCATTTGCACTCTTGATTCTCTCTAAAAGCTTTGTAATATGACCAAATCAAGATAGCATCATTGTAAAGGTTAATGTAAAATAAATTATTTTAGATTATAAAGTGACTTTTACTTCCAATGTCCATATAGAGAAAAACAATCTTTTCTTCTTTGAGCAACTAAAAATACCAAAAACCCTTGAGGTTTTTAGTGCCGTGAAGCTACAAATTACAGTGTGAATATCAAATAATTCTATGAAGGTCTTGTAAAAAAAACAAAACAAAACAAAAAACTGAGTTCAACACATCACCTTCAATCTCACCACTGCTGGGATGGCTAAAATCGAACATTTATTGGGTATTTATTATGGGCCAGGCACTCTGCCATGTGCTTTCCACAGATTATCTTATTTGGCAACAACTTTATGAGATAAATCCTGATGTAACTCTCAACCTAGAGAAGCAAAACCCAAGGCACTAGTTTAAGTAGTATGCTCAGTATCACACAACCATCTAGCAGGTGGTGGAGCCAGGATATGAAATAGAGAACCTGGTTTTTAAATGTTCCCCAGCCATTTTACATGTTAAGTCTGGGGTGCACAGAGCAAAGCCAAGTATGAACCCCCCAGGTTCTAACAAAGTGATCATTTGCTGTTTGCAAGCCCTACATTAAAAGGTACATAACATCTACTAAAACCCTGGGGGAACCTTCAAAATCTGTCAACTGGAAATAGGATTCCAGTGGGGGAAACCCTAAAACCTTCAATTGCTCTAAGATGATATGTTGCTTTGGCATATCTGGCTCATCTTAAAAGGATGTTTTTTTTGGAAGGTATAACTGAATAATATGGTATTAAAGAAACATGATTCGAGTTCTCATGCTTATAAAATCATAGTTGTCATTTCTAGGTTAGCTGAAGGCTATCTTATAATCTCTTACTAAGTTGGAGGAAACCAATACCGTATACACAGAGATACATTCTGCACTTTTCTTCCCTTTCCCAAAGAAGCTCACAAGGTTTTAGGATTTTTAGTTACTCACACTCAAAGCAAGGATTGCTTTTTTCTATATGGACATTTGAGGAAAACGTCACTTTTTATTCTAAAGTCATTTACTTTACATTAACCTTTACACATATGCCACATTGATTTGGTTACCTTGTAAGGTTTTAAGAGAGAACCGAGACTGCATTAAGTGCTGAAAAATCTAAAACAATCGGGAACTCACACAGTTTATTGTTTTTTCTTTAAAAACATCCTCAAATGGGGGCACCTGGGTGGCTCAGTTGGTTAAGCATCCCACTTCGGCTCAGGTCATGATCTCACAGGTTGTGGGTTCAGGCCCCATGTTGGACTCTGTGCTGACAGCTCAGAGCCGGGAACCTGCTTTGGATTCGGTGTCTCCCTCTCTCTCTGCCCCTCCCCCACTCACACTCTCTGTCTCTCTCAAAAATAAACATTAAAAAAAGTTTTAATTTAAAAAATTACAGACGGATTTTCAATGATGTAAAAGAGATGAGAACAGAAGGTAAAAATGGTCCTTCAGTGAGGCGTAGAGGCAGCCTTGAGAATGTGTACTTAAAGAAAATCTCTATGGCAAAAAAAATCATAGCATAAATAATCCTGGGAGGCAGTACAGGATGGTGGTTAAAAAAAAAGGCTCGGAGTCCAAAAGCCCTGGTTCACTCATCAGGTATATAACCTTGTGCAAGACACCTATCCTCCCCGTATTTAGGCCCTTCCTATTTAAATGAGGTTGTTAACAAAACCCATCTCATAAGATTGCTTGCTGTGAAAATTAAGTAAGGTAATTTATAAAATGCCCGTAGGACAATGTCTGGTAATTGCTCAAGAACTGTTAGCTATTAAAAGCAGAAAATGTCATTATCATTACTGCACACATGAATGGGCGTGGAGAAGGTAAGTTAAAAAAAAAAAACCAAGGATAATCATAGGTCTACTGCTATAAGCCTAAATGATAGAATTGACGTATTGTAGGTGCTCACTAAATACTGAATGACCAAATCAATCAATCAACCAATCAGTGAATGAATCAGTGAACAGAGTCACAGGAAGCAACGCTTAACTTTCAGAAAAGCTAAAATCTTTGTCTTCTGCAGGCTCCTTGCTCCTCTCTACTCTATCCGTAAGAGAACTTATCCACATAACTCAGAATACTCTTCCTATTCCCCATGCAGCATTTCAGTTTCAGTGCAGTACATTTTCAACTTTTTCCAAAACTAGACTAAAATAAACATGAGGACACAATGAACTTATAAACACTTTAAGTGACCTCAACATTATGACAGAAGAAAAAGATGTTCAAAGATGAGGTTATATTTAACACACCCTTTATTTCTAACTAGTATGACTTGAAATATATAAGTGTCTTGTGATAATATGTGTATTTTTTAATTGTTGTTGCTTTTTGCAAAAGGGTAACTATAAAAGACAAGGTACGGTGTTGAGTGAGTGAATAGGAAGGGAAAGCCAGGATATTGGCTGTTTTCCTGCCAGTACGAGAGGTATCCGTTATTCTATGTTCCTTCAATTCAGTTATGTACCTTCAGAAATTACTTTCTGCTTCCTTCCAATTCTGAACCAGGAGCAAAATCACAAACACATTCGACAACAATATGTTCCTCTTGCGTAAATGTCTCTTCTAAGCCACATACATAATTAAAATCCTGTTGACTCAGGAATAACGTCTCAGAACTGAATGTCCAAACTCTGTAACTTGCTTCCTTTTCTAACCAGACAGCACAGCTGCCAAGAGCTTCTGGGCCCTCTGCCTCTTTTCTTCATGTATAATTATTGTACATTATATAGCATATACTTGATTTGCCAAAGCCTGCCAGAAAAGGTTGCTGTGACTACTCATTTGAACTCTGTTTTTGGTCACATGTATACACAACATAGTGTGCCAAAGCAAAAGAAAAAAAGGAGGTGGGGTGGGAGTGGATGTGCTTAGCAATTTTTTCTTTCCCCATGGAAATGAGATGGAAGCCATATATATGAGATATTTATCTAAATCCATATAGATAGATAGATAGATAGGTGACACAAAGACATATATCTTTGTATAGCAAACTTTACTCAAGGTGGAAGAATATTTTAAAAATCAATGATGTCATACTATAACACAAATCCTTAGTTTCCAATATTTGAAATGAGGAAATAGATTTTAAAAGGTCTTCAAAATATATATGAGGCATAAAATAAAGCTCTTTGGCTTTCCTTCAGCTTTGGGCAGCACCAGATTTAAATCAGACACAAAAATCTGTCCTATTTTTAAAGACCTCTAGAGAAAGAGGTTGCACAATGCTTCTTAGGAAGTTGTTCCAATATTCCTCCCAGTCATAAAACTTACCTTCTAACCTAAATCCCTCACGTTCTGGTTTCAGTCCACTTCCTTCTGCTCTGCCTAAGTCGGGTTAAAGAACAGTTGCTCACTTACCAAACCAACATTATGACAATATTCCCAGTGCTGTGTGTTCTTTTCAGCAATGGAAATTAAACACACAGCCTGCAGTTGGCTGGATCTCGTCTATTCCTTCAAAACTATTTAGATAGGATATTGGCTCTCTTTCAGTTTTCTGAAAGTTCTCCATTCTTCCACAAATTTTCACAAAAACATGTCCTTCTTTTACAGGATTTACTCAATTATTTTAGTGCATATCTATATAAGCTACAAATAATTGGAGGTTTTAGTATATATAGCTAATTTAAATATATATAATAATAATTATTATTATTATTATTTTTACTGGCTAGTTCCCTACTTGCATTCAGGTTTTTGTACCTTAGTCTAGAACTTATTTCAGAAAAAGAAGGATCATCAAACTTTAGTGTGTATCAGAAAATTAGGGAAGTTTCTTAGAAATAAGATGCCCCAATCTTGGCCCAGACTCAGTAAATTATAATCTTAAGGGCCTGACATCTTTTCATTGCTCTCATTCAAAAGTCTTAATTTGGTTTAGTCAACTAGAGCATTAAAAAAAATTTTTTTTAACGTTTATTCATTCTTGAGGGACAGAGCATGAGCGGGGAAGGGGCAGAGAGAGAGGGAGACACAGAATCTGAAGCAGGCTCCAGGCTCTGAGCTGTCAGCACAGAGCCTGATGCAGTGCTCGAACCATGAGATAGTGACCTGAGCCGAAGTTGGACAGACGCTCAACCGACTGAGCCACCCAGGTGCCCCAACAAGAGCATTTTTTAAAGCTATCAAAACCATTGTTAAAATTAGAAAAAACAAACAAAACAAAAAACACACAGAAAATAAATGTGTGTTCTTTTTCCCTTTGGTAAAGCCAATTCTGCTTTTGCTGTTAAAACTGACACATTAACAGAGTCACATATTTGGTGCTGCACTGAACACTCACATCACAATTCCCATTAGCTGGAAAATCAAAACCAAACCTACTCCATGCCTACAAGTTTCCAACACTAGAACTAAATGCTCTGCCAACAGGCTATTGATGTATAAAACTTTATGGCAGATATAGACTAGCACTTTCTGCAAGTACATTTGGCTATATTATAATGTATTCAACATAAGCTATGGGGTAGCTTTCTCAAAACTTCAAATGGGTTCTGTGGATATGTACTTATTTAAAGGACCCTGAATGGCAAGGTAAAGAAAGAACTGATTACTGTATAAAACAACATGGAAGTAGAACTATCAACACAATGGGACGAACTGAAGAGGAGTGGGAAGGTTCTGTGTGACAAGCAAGAGTATCTTTTCCAGGAAATTTTAAAGTGAATTTAGGTAGGTCTGTGCTTGGATCCTAAACCAGATGGTCATATTATTATTATTATTATTAGTGTTGAATTGCCATAAAAGAGGAACACCGGAGGCTTGACTCCATGATTTTGCCCAGGTGGGCTTAGTTTTATTTTTCTCTGACATTCTTAAGCATCAGTATTGGATTACCCTAAGGGTCTGCCTTAGAAAGTCTGTGCTCTGCATTTTGCCACAAGCATATGAGCAAGAGGGAAAAAAAATAAAATAAAACCCCTCAAAGCTACTAAAGCAACCACAGAAATGCAGGTCAAAATGAAAAGGGCTCAGGAATCGAAGCAAAAGGAAAGAAGTGAAAGCAGGAAAAAGATGACAGCCAAACGCCAAGAGATACTCAAAGACAAGTCAGGTGTGCAAAGAGGCATGTCTTGTGATGGAAGCTTTTAGTATCTATTTGCTTAGCAACTCTCAAATATACAATATAGTATTAATATAGTCACCACACCACAAACCACACCCATATGCTTGGAACCAATATGTTATATGTCAATTATATCTCAATTACAAAAAGAAAAAGAAAGAGAAAAAAAGTGTCTATTCATACCAATTTGTCTGTGAATGTATGCTCATGTTTAGCACTGTTTCTCTTTGGATTCAGGTTCATGGTCCTGTTCCAGTTCTTCTCCAAATGCTCAAATTCTTCTTTCTCTGGTTCCTGTTTAAAGTCTCCATTCTTTAATTTTCTTCTCTTTTTCTTGTATATTCCCTTCCTTACAAATCTTATCTGCCTCCATGGATTCAACCATCACCTGAATGAATATGATTCTAAAATGACATCTTTAGTCTCTGTTTTCCAAAATGAAATTACGAATTTCTAAATGCTCCCTGGACATCTCCATCTGGAGCTGGGTTCAAGGGGTCTCAAATCAAACATATCAGCTTTGCTTCCGCACTTGCTGCTTCTCCCATAAAATGTTCTAGATCACCAATTTCACCATGTGTGTGGGTGCAGGGGTTTCCCCCAATGCTGTCAAGCAATTCTTGGATGCCAGTTGGGTGTCCTACAATTTGACTCAATTCATACACTATCTACCCAGAGACAGCATCAGATTCCGCAGGGTAAGGGCTCAGTCCTACAACACTGCCCTCCCTCCATCCCCCACCAGTTCAGAAGTCAGTTGCAAGCCCAGGTTACCTGTGCTTCTGACCAACCAGTTATAGATTGGAAGTTCCCTTGGCCCCCACCTTGGACTTCAGATGCGAAACACAAGTCCAGATTGTTATCTGCACTTCCGACCAATGGGCTCTAAATCAGAGGTTCCCACAACCTCCTCCTCGGGTTCCATTAATTTGCTAGAGTGGCTCACAGAACTCAAGATACATTTTACTTACTAGATTACAGGTTTACTATAAAAGGATATAATTCTGGAACAGCCAGACAGAAGAGATGGGTAGGGCAAGGTATGAGTACAGGGCGAGGAACTTCCACGTCCTCTCCTGGTGTGCACTCTTCCAGACACCCAAGTGTTCACCAAGCCAGAAGCTCTCTGAACCCTCTCCTCTTTGGATTTTACGGAGGCTTCATTACATAGCCATGATTGATTAAATCACTGACAGCTGGCGACTGCTTCAACCTCCAGGCTTCCCCCTCCCCAGAGGTTGGGGGTGGGATTGAAAGTTCCAAGCCTCCAATCACAAGGTTGATTCTCCTGGCAACCAGTCCCACTCCTTAGGTGAAACAGAAAAGTCATTTCATTAACATAACAAGAGACACCTTTGTCTCTCTCAACACAGGAAATCCCAAAGGTTTGGGGAGGTATGAGTCAGGAACTGTGAAGACCAACTATATGAGAAATAGATATTTGGTTATCTAAATGACCAAACACATATTTTTCCTTACAAAGTACAATATCATATCCCATGTCTTCTATTTCTGCTAATAGTACAATCCTCTCAATCACGACTACCTCTCCTTGTGATGCACCCCACCCGTTGGCAAGTCCTGGTGATAACATCTCTCAGGCAAGGCAAAGGTCACACTTACTGTCACTGGTTCACTCCTTGATTAACCCTTCATTACCTCTTGCCTAGACTATTGGAATAGGGTCCCAAGAAGGTTCGTTCCATCCCTAACTGGTTCTTGAAAATATTGGAAGGTGATTTTGATGTCAAAGTTTGATTCTTCCTGTCTCTCCCTTTTTGAAATCCTTCTGGACTTCTCCCTTGCCTGTCAAACTTAGTTCAACCCTGTTTTTGTAAAAATAGTCAGTTTACTGAGCACACTGTATGACAAGTATTTTGCATGTGTCATTTTCTTATTTCTCCAAAAAGCTTATAGAGTGTTTGTGCATGAAGTAGAGAATTACAGTCATGGAATATTAAAATATTTCTACCAATTGTGGATATACCATTGATTCAATAACCTCTTTTAGGTGATAAAGAAGTATTACACTAAATATACATATTGACTGTTAGGTTTTTCTTGATTTCAAAAACATTAAAATAAGAAAAAAATGTGACCCTTTGAAAAAAAGGAAATATACCACTATTCCAGTTTATGCCAAGCCAATGCTCTTTCCAATTTACTATGGCCCCCTTTTTCTAAGCCTAGGGTTCGACTTTTTAGTCTTATTTCCCTCTTTTGTCTTTAGGTTCCTTCCGTCTACCCACTCGTACACCTTGACCTTCATTTCTCCTGTACCAGGAATTTCATTCCTCCTTATTCCATATGTCCATGCAGCCTGGTTCACACCACCTCTCCTCCATTAACTCTTTCCTGATTCCCTAAATGAGAACATCCTCTTATTCTTCTGAACGATCATACATTTTATCCTCTCCTATGAAACTACTCTTGGTACCTTGTGATTGGGCTATGTGTACTTTTATCTCTCTACTAGAATGGAAGTTTCGTTGAGATCCAGACTGTAACTCCTGTATCTTTAAACAATTACCCCCAAAGACATCCTCCTGTCCTCCCTACAAAAACCAGCAACTTCTTGCATATGATAGGCTCTTAGAAAATATTTATCGACTGGACGACTAATCAGAGCACATTTGTGATTTTCCCTTTATCATTCATTATGATCAAATGAAGACTGATGGTCCCCAAGCATTTTGCCACTACCCAGCCAAGTTAGGAGGTTTGGTACTTCAAGAAAAGTTAATTCTCCTGCCATAATCAAGTCACAACTTGAAAGGCCTACCCAGCTGCACTTTTTCTAAGTGATAGCCTTTTTATTTCTCTAAGATTAAAACTCTTTTTTGAAGGAGGCTCTGCAGAACTTAGGCTAAACCAACCTTCCTTTAAAAAATATACAATCTTTCTAAGTAAACACACACACACACACACACACACACAAAACAAAACAAAACAAAACAAAACAAAAAAACACAAGAAGAAATGCTTGTGTGCTGAAGTAGAAATTTACTGTCATTTTGTTCTTGCCATTGCCTGGAGGGGAAGTTGTTGTGGGAAACCTAAATATTTTGTGCTCTTGGCCCTTGCCTTGGCATTTCATAGGAAAGTATTACAGGTAAAAAAAGTATTTCATAGGCATTTGTTTGCATTCCTGATTGTTACCGTCTCAAAAATTGGTAAGTGATTTTGTATAGATTTGTGTTTATTTATTTTGAGAGAGAAAGAGAGAGTGCGTGTGCAGGAGAGGGGCAGAGAAAAAGGGAGAGAGAATCCTCAGCAGGCTCCTGGCTGTCAGCACTGAGCCCGATGCAGGGCTCGAACCCACAAACTGTGAGACTCTGACCTCAGCCAAAACCAAGAGTTGGATGCTCAACCAACTGAGCCACCCAGGCACCCATGTTTGTTTGTGTTTTACAGGATATAGCAGAATCCTGTGACCATCTACCATAAAACTCATCATTTCAGTAGTAGAGCTTGCTAACAATTTTAACCGCATTTTCTTATTTAGTTCTCAAAACAACTTGATGTAGGTATTAATATACACATTGTTGGAATGGATCAATTGAGGCTCAGCATTGTTAAAGAATACTTTCGCCCAAGGTCATATAGATAATAATGGCAGAGGTTAGGGTTGAATACAGATCTCCTTATTCCAGACCTTGAACATTATTCATAATTGTACAAGGGAGCTCAGATGAGAAACTGGTGTTTTTAAATAGGAGACCGTTTATGAAAGAGTCTGACAAAGTGCTGGTATGCCCTGACCTTTGAAAACACACCAAGAATGAATGATTCTGAAAGCCTAAGTGTGGGCATGCAGGAATCTGTGTGACTTTAAAATGTTACCTCAGCCCATGACTGCTCAGATTCTGAGGAAATCAGAATTCTCTATCCTCTCAAATCTCTTTTACGGGGTGCTGGGTGTCTCAGTCAGTTACGTGTCAGACCTTCAATTTCGGCTCAAGTCATGATCTCACTGTTTGTGAGTTTGAGCCCCACGTCAGGCTCTGTGCTGTCTGCACAGAGCCATCTTGGGATTCTCTTTCTCCCTCTCTTTCTGTCCTCCCCCGCTTTCTCTCTGTCAAAATAAATAAATAAACTTAAAAAAAATCTCTTCAAGTTCTCCTGTTTCCAGCCATCTGGCTGGAATTTGTGTCGCAAGAAAATAGGCAATTTATGTTAACCTCATAGCTCAATTTCTGAAAATCTTTCAATATCACAAATCCAGGTAAATGGTGATAAGATGTGAGAATCCAAGGGCTAGATCAATGTTTTCCCAATCTTTCAAAGGAAACAGTTCTCTATCTATACCCTCAACCAACATATTGATTTATGAAAAGCCACCCACAGCCAGGGAGAAAATGATGGCACCAATACTCAGGCCCACCTTGTCTAACCCCAAAGTATACTTGTGCGCCCTCCAGCCATCCTCCATTCTCTGTTTACCAAGATTAGGATTGTTATTTGGCTAATAATTGTTAAAAATGAAATGGGGAAACACAAGTTTTCAGATGACACCAAGACAATCTTTGAAACAAACTGATGTTCATTGGCTAACGCTGGGTAATTTCACAAAAATGTATGAAATATGTTTAATCTTTATAAGGATCTAAAGAGATGGGCATACCTATCCCCATTTTATGAATGAGGATGCTAAGGGTCAGCAAGGTTAAATATTCACCCAAGATCACACAACTAGAAAGTGTTGAAGTTGAGATCCAAACTCTCTTTCTTCCAAGTCTGTGTTGTTAATGATTCTACTACACTCCTTCTCAGATCTATTTTTTTTATGTGATATTAAGATAGAGATGAAGTTCAATATAATACTTCACCAGATTGTCCTTACAAGGATCCAATAAATGTGGTAACAAAAGACAACGAATGACCCATACTCCCTCACACACTGGTTTCCATTTCCTCCCTCCTCTCTGGAGTTACTCTTAAATTCTTAGTCACAACACTGTATCTACATGTCTAACACACTGAACCTTAAAAATGACAAAACAACAACAATTCAAACATTCTGTTATTTTGAAGAAAACAACAATATATCAAGGATACTCTGAGATCTGAGTGACAGACTTCTCCTAGACTGGTACAAGGCCAACTTGTTCATCATGCTCACTAAACCTCTAAACCTGTCTTTCATCAATTCCTGTGGTTCTAGACCACTCACCAAGACCAAAAAGTTGATCACTTCAAGAAAACATACCCACAACAACATGCAATCTTGTTTTCTAGTAATTCCCAGATTGGTTTAGGCAAGTTGAGAGGACACTAAAGAAAGGAGAAACTTAGCACTTCAATTGCTTATGGTGAAACTGGATGACAGAGGGTATAGTTGGTCTTTGGGCACGGTGCTTCCATCTTTGCATAAGAGTACTTGTCTAAGTAATTATTTGAGCATTTTTATGGGTTTTATCCATACACATTCATAAAAGTGGGGCTGACAATGGAAAAATACATACTGATACTATGATAAGAAGGATAAATCTCAAAGAATTAATACAATTAAGATGAAAATGGGAAAACAGTGGCCAAGTCAAAAGCAGAGAAACCTTTGCCTCAGTTGGATGATAGTTGGACTTCAGCCAGGACTCCAGGTATCCAGTGGTGAAGGGAAAGAATTAAATGAGAGAGCACAAACCAAATTCTAGAAACACACAATTAAAGATTATTTCTAAATACAAGATGTATTCAGGGATTTTATAGCACTTTTAGTTTTTTGGTCCCAAGATGCTGTTTACAATAGGTAAACCTATTATTTGAGTCTTGCAGATTTATACCTATTTGCAGGAATGCATTATGTACAGATGTACATAGAAAACTACCTGTACCTAGTTGTTTTGTCTCTATGCCCATTTGTTTAACCTAAACAAAAAACAAACAAACAAAAATTGGACATCAGAGTGGTGAAGGCTGCAGAACATGTACACAAAAACCCAAGCAACTTCAGATTCAGGAGCTGGAGCAAACATCCCAACTTCTGCATGGGGAAGGGCCGAGATCAGTGCAGCTGCAAACCAGCCTCCAGCAGGGGCTCAGGCACAGGCAGGTGGCACTGCTTGATGGACAGAAGGCTGTCAGGATTGCTGCTTGCTTTCAGATGTTGTGGGGAAAAGAAACTAGATACATGAATTGCATTTACATTTAAGTTCACTTTTTTTTTTTTTTAAGTAGGCTTCCGGCCCAGTGGGGAGCCCAGTGAAGGGCTTAAACTCATGACCCTGAGATTGAGACCCAAACTGAGATCAAGTCTCTTAAGTGACTGAGTCACTCAGTCGTGCTAAATTCACATTCTAAAGAGCAGCTAAATATACAACCTCAGAGCACAATGTCCTCAGAGCACAACACCCTCTGACAGTGTGTGCCCGATTTTGTCCTCAGTCTGCAGTTATAGTTTTTTCCAGTCAGACACCCAGAAGCTTTCTTTTAGGTGTGGTTTTAGCAGCCAGCCCTACCTACCTTAATCAGACTGCCTTCCTTCGCACTGGATGAAGTGAAGAGGAAATTTCTACCCACCCACTCATCAGGGACTACAAGACTCAACTCACATCTTCCAAGCCTCAGGATGGAACACGAATCCTTTTAACTACCTGGGCACAGTAGCTGACTATCAGGAAACTGCCTGTGGCTTCCACACATTGCCACACTATTTACACAGCTGACGGAAGTTTGCCCTGTTGAAGAATCTGGCTCTAGAGGATTCCCCTTAGAATTCCCAAAGGGCCCATTCACGCTGTCACACCCGCACAGATGCCTGTGGAGATAGGAACAGTGGGGTTCATTTTCTAACTTCCTCTGTACATGCTATAATTCTTCATGTTTATTTGAAAGGGGGGGGGTGTCAGAGATGAGCTAGGGGCATTACAAAACCTAACATTATATGAGGTATTTTCAAAAAATATTTTAAGTGAAGTCAACAGCCTCCTTCCCCTGCCACCCAATCATTCCTCTGCTTCATTCAGTGGCCCAAACTCTGCCTTCAAGTTCACAGGCACACAGCAGGGCTGGGAGTGACTCCCAACAGAAAATGAACCTTTCCAAGGAAGAGAGAGGGAACCTCAAAAAGTGAACCAACTCTCACAGCAGAGAGGAAGCAGCAAAGCAGAAGCCTTAACATTCTTTTTCTTTAATAATTTAAAGGCTTACTATTAGCAAAGGAAAAGAAAATATCAGACAAGTGATTTTAGCACGACAAGAAGAGAAAGTGGAGGTGACAAAATGGAGTAATTTCCTGAAGATTATAAAGATAAGGGTTAATTTTCATCCTGTCAATTATGAAAATACGTTAAAAATGACAGAAAGCTATTCATTCCTCCAACTTACTACTAACTGGGATCACAGTGGCAGTTGAATCCTGCCAGCCATGGGGCCTGCTTTTCCCAGCTGTGAATGACCTCTTTCACTAGGAAAATTGGTCAGGAAACAACTCTCCTTTCGGGAAAGAGGTGTGTGTGAGACGTAAGTATAGATCCAAAATGTTCCCTCTCTTAATTTCCTTCCCTTGCTGCCTAGCCTAAATAATTAATCTTCCTATATTGCTCAAATAAGCTCCACCTAAATCAGCTCAAGCTAAAGAAGGAGGAGGAGGAGGAGGAGGAGAAAAGGTAACCAATCCTACATATGTCCCACTTCTTTCCTTTGGAAGAGGCAAAAGTGTAATCTCAAGTTTAAAGGCTTAGGTTTTGGTGCCAAACTCTGAGTTTGAATCTTGACTCTGCTGAATGAATATGCAACTTTGGACAAATGACTTTCAACTCAATATCCTTACTTGTAAAATGGGACAATTAGTGGTTCCTAACTTTTGGGGGTTTTCAGCAGATCAAATACAATACACAGCTGAAACAGCATGAGCACTCAGTAGAAATTCAGGATGACTGTCAAGGGCTCTTTCACCTCTAAATGGTCAGATTCAAGCAAAGACAAAAGGCAAAAAACCCTAATATAGAGATTGAAAAAGTCACAGAATTCTGAACTCCTAATGCGGCAGAAGCAAATGAAAATCAATGTAGTTATTCTTTTATTAAAAGTCTAAATGTGATACTATGCTTGTGATTATTTACAGGCTAATGATATGTAAGAGGTGGGGAGAAAATGGTCTGTCTGTATACATGGTGATAGGAAGAGCTTTACATAAGAAATTAAGAACTTAGAGGCACGCCCGGGTGGCTCAGTGGGTTGAGTATCTGACTCTTGATTTCGGCTCAGGTCATGATCCCAGGGTCATGGGATGGAACCCTGTGTCCACGCTCAGCTCAGAGCCTGCTTAACACTCTCTCTTTCTCTCTTTCTCTCCCTCTGCCCCTCTCCCCTGCTCACACTCTCTCTCACTCTCTAAAAGAAAAAAAAAAAAGAAATTAAGAACGCAATGTCAAAATGAAGAACTAAAAAAAGAAAAAAGAGAAAAATACCTCCAAAGGAAAAGGTTAATGAATAAGCAACAAACTCACTTCATGTTCAGCTGATCTTCATAATAATGCTGCTGTTTGGAGACAGAAATAACCTCATATTATAGGTTTTCTGGGGTCAGGGAGGGAGTTGTACTATAAATTACCATGTACTCTGGGCATTGAGTTAGACCCACAGTGAAACTCAATCTCTGCCCTCCCCCCTCTCAGAAGGTCCAACTTAAACCCTTTCTCATCCCCTCAAAAGGGAAGGTTGGCCCTGTGATTAAGCAAAAAGCAGACAGAGTACATCAAATTTGGGTAGGAGTACTGGAACCACATATAGCTACACAGTTGTAGGTTACATAACCTTGCTGAGCCTCAGTGTCCTTAAGTGAAAAATGGGACTACTAACAGTACCTATCCCAGAGTCTGTGTGAGCATTCAGTGTGAAAATGTGCATTGGGAATAAAGGTCTCCCATCATTAAGTGGCAGCAGGCAGAGCCTAATCCAGTTGTCCATTTTATGGATAAATCTAGAGATGTTAAGATCTAGCTCTAGGTCACATTTCATTTCAAAGCCTGTAATTAGAACCTAAATCCCAATTCTCAATTTAGCATTTTCACACTAAACACAGCTTCTGCTTCCACAGAGCTTTGCAAGTATTTTCCCACATTGATTTTGCCCTTTTCTGAACATCAACTGCATTTTCAGCCTTTATTAGCAGTATAACACATGGATACTCTCAAATGATAAATTTGTTCCCTCCGCTATATAGTAAGCTCCCTGAAGTGACAGAAGAGGTTTCAAATGTCTTCTATCTGTCCAAAGGTGTCTGCTCAAGTGCTGGGCATATAATATTGTTAACTGACTGATAGAGTGGTTTCTTTTTTTTTTTTTTTAATTTTTTTGTTATCGTTTATTTATTTTTGAGACAGGGAGAGACAGCATGAACGGGGGAGGGTCAGAGAGAGAGGGAGACACAGAATCTGAAGCAGGCTCCAGGCTCTGAGCTGTCAGCACAAAGCCTGACGCGGGGCTCGAACTCATGGACTGCAAGATCATGACCTGAGCCGAAGTCGGATACTTAACCGACTGAGCCACCCAGGCACCCCTAGAGTGGTTTCTTAAAAAAAAATTTTTTTTTCAACGTTTTTATTTATTTTTGGGACAGAGAGAGACAGAGCATGAACGGGGGAGGGGCAGAGAGAGAGGGAGACACAGAATCGGAAACAGGCTCCAAGCCATCAGCCCAGAGCCCGACGCGGGACTCGAACTCACGGACTGCGAGATCGTGACCTGGCCGAAGTCGGACGCTTAACTGACTGCGCCACCCAGGCGCCCCTAGAGTGGTTTCTTTAGGAAGAGGTTTTACTCTGAGTAAAATGTCACTGTGAGGAAGATGCTGACCAGCGGTTCAGGTCTGCAGAAGATTAGACCAGAAGAAATGGGTTTTGAACAAGCCCAAAGAGACACATAAAAAATTAACTGCAAGGCAATTTAAACATAGGATAATAGAACAAAGAAGGCCGAGGGTTCTCTCCTCATGTAAATATTTTAAAAATAGACGGTCTATTTTTAGATAAAAATAGGGTGGCACGGGCCATTGGTTCCTAATGTGTAGTCTGTAAACCCCAAATGTTGTAGAATTACTCCAAAGAATCTGCAAATTGATTTGCACATCAAACTTTGTAAATAATGTCTTTGTACCTCTATACAATATTTTCCCCCAAAGGCATGTACAGTCCGTTTTGATTTCATAAAACACAAATTCTATAAAGGCCTTGTGGATTTAGTTGTAACTTCTGTCCATTATATTTATTTTCAATCAACCAGTGAAACAGTGGCTAATATTTATTGAGCATTTACAGTGTGGCAAGCACAGTGCTAACCATGTTATAAAAATTATGTTGTTTGCCTCTTATTACCGCCCAGAAGGGAGGTACAATAGTTATCCCCATTTTATGCATAAGAAACAGATTTGTAGAGTTTGAGTAACTCATCCTTTGGTTTTACCGGTAGTCAATAATGGAACTGGAATTGGGACTCCAAAGCTTGTGGTTTTACCCATTGTTAGGCCACTATCTAACTGACGGGTATAAAATATTATACCTATTTTCTTCCATGTAGGAGGTGGGTGTTTATCCATGAACTTTGATGTTTACAAAAAGATTCCCATATCTGTGAAGGTTGGTAACAGCACAAAAAGGAAGTTAAAAGTAGCTCCAGGATAATTAGTCCTGTGACTCTAGGCAAGCCAGGTGTTTAGAACTGAGGGATTCAATTGGTTGATACCAAGTGGTTGAGACAGCTCCAAGCAAGAAATTCTATCATTCTATAATTCAGATCAGCGTTTCCCAAAATAGATTCTGCACAACTCTGGTCCCAAGGGATGCTCTATAGAAAAAGTTTTCCACAGTCCACCAGTTTGAGAAACACCATAAACTGAAGAACCATTCATAGACAAAAGAGGCTATCTTCTTTTGGAAATCTACAATTATACCATCACATATTAAAAGCTCTGAGAAGTCCTGCAGAGCACTGGCTTAAACAAAATTAAACACGTTCACTTCTTGTAACACTTAACAAGGAAAACGTTTTCATTTTGTGTAACCCAGAGTACCCTAAAAATACTTGGGCATCAATCTCCTCTGTACATAACTATGTCATGGAACTAGTTTCACAGACTATTCATAGGTTATAACCTCACTTTGGCAGCTAAAGCATTTCTGTATTAATGAGGTAGGCTGTAAAAGGTGACCTTTGAATCCTCCCCAAACTATCATTCTATAGTGGTGTTGGCTTCCAGAAAGCTATTAGTCTAAAGGTATATTTAGCTAAGGACCATATAGCCCTGTAATTTTTTCTCTTCAAGCATGCAGTAAAATTTTTATAATGACATTCTGAAGATTATGTTCTTTTATTCTTCAAAATCTAGTCTAATGATTCTCAAACTTTACCATGAGCAGAATCACCTGGAGAGTGTTAAAACAAGGATTGCCGAGTCTACCTCAGAATTTCTCATTCAGTAGATCTGGAATGAGGCTGAAGAATTTACAGGACTAACAAGTTCCCGGGTGGTGCCAATGTTGCTGGTCTGGGGACTATACCACTCATCTAACCTCTTCTATTAGACTTAGATCTTGAAGTAGAACATGAAAGATGTTTGATTTCTGCTTCTATCATCAAGAGCTGTCATCTTTTCTCTTGTTTCTCTAAGTTTGACTCCTGAGTATTTAGCCAAATGTTTATGGTGTTTTCTTTGTACTTCACATTTTCCACTCGCAAGTTTCAAAAGCTTCGGGAATCAATGATGGAAGACAGGAGTTAGGAAAGTAATATCTTTGATCAAGCTTTAATAGAAGATATTAATATATTTAAGAGTGAAATCTTATTTTCTTATTTAATTATATACATTAAATTTCAGTAGCGTGAACTCTTCCTCATCTCCTTGGAGGAGTGCCAAAGAAGTATTTTATAAATATAGGTAAGTTTTACATCACTGACACTTGGGCTTGGGATCCATTCACTGGAACCTGCAGACCTTTATGTCTAGACCTTTAATTTCTAGAATAGAAATTTTTATGATGCTAATGAAGCTTTAGAGTCAAGGGGTCTTTTGAAATAATGGTGATTATAAGTATAGCTACAGAATCACAAAATTGGCACTGCCTGGTATAATAGATGTGTGCCTCGAAAATTGCAAGTCAAATAATTGTCAGTTGGATCCTATTTACATATTTATAGATTCTAATTTTAGATGTGCCCAACTGACACTGTTTTCTAACTCTTCAGTGTGAGGTTTCTGATTCGTTTGCCCTCTCCAGCCCTACCTACCTGTCAAGGAAGAAAGGACAGAAACCAATCTTTACTGCACATCTTCTACGGGCTACCTCATTTCATCTATATCAAACCTCTGATGAGGAACTGATTCCAAGAAAAGTCAAGGCCCAGAAAGGGTCCAGTCACATGGTTAACTGGCAGCATTAGGACATAAGCCAAGGAGACTAATCCAGAGTCCCCTCTCCCTTCAGTGCCCCTCACCAACTGCTCTGCTTCAAATCCCTAGTGATCCTTCGATGGCATAGGGGAGCTCCTTCCTTAAAGGACAACTGTAAGGGAGAATTATTTGGTGTTGGGATGAATTACCCATAATCCAGAAGCCTTAAAATGATCATTTTCACATATGTGTCACCTTAGAAGCGAAAACACAATTTGAAAACATCAAATTAAGGGAGAGAGGCAGGGAGGGCACTAACTAATGGATAAAATTAAATCAAAATGTTTTACTAAGAAGGATAAAAAATGTTACAGCTTACAGATTGTTGTTTAATAAGCCCAGCAAACAACCCAAGGGTGTAATAAAGAAGGTATAATGTAAAGGTTCTCTAAGAGTACCTTTACATTCACCTGAGGTTTAAGAAGGCACACGCAGCACTAGCCAGAGTGAAGACAGCACCAACAACTTGCGAGCACTACTGTGCTTATAGAAAGCAGTTCATGGCAGGGTAATGGTGAAAGGGAAAACATCCATCTACCCTGGCTCGGAAACTACCCAGGCTCTGAAACCCTGTGCAAACAAAGTTCTCCCAAGTAAGCTGAGCTCTGCCCACAGAGCATTCTTTAGGGCTTAGTATATGTGTAAGCTGAGTTCCCCACTATTATCCACACTATGTCAGGAAGAATTTTATGAATGTGTGACCTTAGGTTTTTAAGGGAGGCCGCAGAAGTTGACAATGACCTACGGTACCTGTGAGTATCAGCCTTTCAGCGAAAAGAATGTTACTGATGAATCCAGGCTGCTCCAAAGCTCTGAAATCAGGCAAGAAATTGCCAGTGTTACTAGTTACTGGGATGTGAGAGGCACCGCAATTGGGCTGTTCATGATACCTCTGGGAAACTATTTGTAAGAAATAAACAAGGTTTGTGAATAGAGCTCTACTACTCTGGGACCTGCTGGTTTTCACTGGTTGATTTTCTAGATTACCTCGGTAACCTTATGCCAACAGAAACCTAGCTTCTTATGAACAAACTTAAATACCACTGTTCTGCATAGAATGGTACCAACTATTTCCTCATTCAGTGTTGGGATTTGGATTTCTAGATCAGAAACACAGACCAACATTTACAACATTTACATTAACAAGTGACAGATGAAGTTCCTACTTTCATTCCTTCCTTCATGTAACATATATTGACTACCTAATCCTATGAGGGATGCTAGTGATACAAAGATAAGGCATGGTCTGTTTCTTCAAAGATCTCAATCTAATCTACAAAACATACATGAAATGCACACGACACTATAAAGAGACAGATGTTATAAGCATTGTGGAGACCAGAAGGTAGCAGCCTAGTGCATCATGCTTCACAGAGGTGATGTTTCAATTGGGTATAAACTGATGACTAGGGAATTTGCCTGGTGGAAAAAGGGTGATAGAAAGAATTCTTTAGGCAGAGAGAAAATCATATACAGAGATGTGGCATTGAGATAGGCCATGGCATTCCAGGGAATGATAAGTTCTGTGTGGTTGCAGCCTCGAGTTTGAGGGGATGATGGAAGAAGCAGCAGAAAAGTTTAGCTCTTCTTAGCTAGGGCAAGGGTGTGAAGTGATCATGGGAACTGAAGGCAGGTTTGCAGGGCTGCTGAGGCATAAATTCACTGGGATGGGGGAGGGTGAGTGGGATGAATCCCAAGGGGATGACTAGTCTCACCAAGTATCCAATCCAGACACATCTAGACAAGCATTTGCAGACAGAAAGTCCAAGCATAGTGATGAACTGTACCAGTTTAAGCCATCATTTCTGGAGAGTCACTGTTACTGTTTCTCTCATAGATCAGGAGAAAAAAAAAGCCATCTCCTTTCCTTTTGAAAGGATACTATTTATACACGGTAGAATACTACTGTACACACACTGGCCATCTTTCCACCTCACCAACCAAATCTCACCTCTCCAATGCATCCTCCACACTGCTGCCAGAGTCATATTCATAAAACACAGCTTAAAACACAGCTTCCTAAAACACAGCTATAGAATCTGAAACTCAAATTCTTTAGCAGTCTTAGCTTTTCCTCATACAACATACCTTTCTACACTTCCGTGCTTTTGTTCAGGTGGGAATGACATGCCTTTCTCTGCTGTTCTCAATCTGTTAAAATGCTATTTTCTATCAAAGTCCAGCATAAGGGCTACCTCCTCAATGAAGCCTCTTTTAATTCTTCTCATCATGATTCTTCCTCCCTTTTTGACCCATATCATCTTGCTGTTCCAACTAAGCACCAGTTTACTCTGCCTTGTCTTTTAGATGCTCTTTGGGAAGTTTCTTTGGAGTGGGCATCTTGACTAGAGAGAAGAAAAAGAAGGGTCAGAAGAAGGTTGGCATCTGGATAGATATAGTAACTGACTCCTGGACCAGTATCAGGTATTCAAAGGCAGTTCAGCAATAAATGAGACACAGTTAGAGGTTAAGGTGGAAGACTGCATTTTCCAAAGGTGGGCTGCAAAAATATTTCCAAGCTCTCCTACAAAGTGGCCTGTCATCAAGAAAGGGAGCCCAGGAGCGCCTGGGTGGCTCAGTCGGTTAAGCATCTGACTCTTGATTTTGGCTCAGGTCATGATCTCAAGGTTCATGAGATCGAGCCCCGTGTCGGGCTCTGTGCTGACAGTGTGGAGCCTGCTTGGGATCCTCTCTCTCCCTCTCTCTCTGCCCTTCCCCACTCGTGATCTCCCTCTCTCAAAAATAAATAAACATTTTAAAAATTATAAAAAATATATTTAAAAAAAGGGGGGAGCCCATTTCCCTCTCCTCGAATCTGGGATGGCCTTATGACTCACTTGCAACCAAGAGAATGCTGCAGAGGTAATGCTTCTGAGGCTAGGTCAGGAAAAGCCATGCAGCTTCCTCCTGATTCTTTTGGGATGCTGGCTCAACCTCCATGTAAGATTTCCAACCACCCTGAGAAGTGAAACACCCCATGTACATGTTCCAGTAGACAGTCCCAGCTGATCCCATACTTCCAACCATTCCCACCAAGGTGCCAGGCATATAAGGAAAGTCCTCCTAGACCCTCTCAACCAGCCCATCTGCCAGCTGAGTACCAATGAGTAACTTCAGCCGTCTCATCAGGGGCATAAAAATCTCCCAGCTAAGCCCTGTTCAAATTCCTGACTCACAGAATCTGAAACATAATTGAATGGGTACTGGTTTGTTTTTTTTTTTAATTTGTTTTTGTTTTATGTTTTCATTTAAATTCCAGTTAGTTAACATACAGTGTAATATTAGTTTCAGGTGTAATGGGAACTGTTTTAACTTACTAAATTTTAGAGCCATTTGGTACATAGTAATAAATACCAGAAAAGCCAGGGAATGAATCTTCACACTGCTTTTTATTCCTAAAGCTGGTAAGTCTCCTGAAAGAGTGATAATCACTGGCCAATTCAAGATGAAAGCTTCTAGGGATTCCCAGAAACATTTAGGGTGCTTGGTGAGAACCACTGAGTGACTCGGGTCTTACCTGTGAACATGAGGCCAGAAGCCACTGGGGGCCCAGAGGCTACCAGCTAAGGGCTGCGTTGCTGATCTGACCAGTAGAAAGTATTCCATCAAGGTCTGCAGAAGCTCATTGCACTTTATCAAAACCCAAAGTGGAAGGTGGAGGCATGAGATTGACTGAATCCAGGGACTGGCAGCATTACTGGTGGGGCTGTTTACTGAGAGGCAATGGGCAATTGAAGCATCACAGGTCTCCATAATGGCCTATCATTGGAAATGTGATATAGATCTGGGCTCTCTTTTTGAGACATTTGAGTCAGAGGCTTGCAGGTTGGAGAGCCGGGCCCAGCCTGCTGGACTCTCTGTGAAGGGGCTTTCTGAAGATTCTGGCTGGGATTTGTATGTCTTGTCCTCGTCATATAACCCAGGCCTCTGCGCCTATACCACAAGCATCTTCACTTGAAGGTTACACTTGTTGCCCACACAGTACTTCTATTTCTCTTCCCACCATTCTGTGGAACTCATTAGCTAAGTGCTAACACCCACAGATCCCCCTATTTAAAATAGTTTTCAACCATTATTCTGAGCACTAAATGAAACATTCCTCTTTTCTGAGCTTACAATAGCTTCTTTTTCCTAAAGACCATATTTAAGATCTCTCACACTGATTTAAACCTATTAAATCCCTGAAGGAGAGGCCAACTCCAGACCAATGTACAGGCCCTCATAGTTACCCTGAAAGGGAAATAGTGAGATTTCTGATCCCTGAAGCAGCTTTCTTCTATTAGGAGATCAGAACCATGTCCTGTATTTTCAGAAGATCTATCATACTCTTATTCAAAGGATATTTTTGAAGTCATAATTCTGATTGAGAATGTGTTTTAAGCTAGGCTTTTACAAAAGTCAGATTTTGTGATGGTTTTCAAATAGCTGGAAATTGTATTAGCCAAATATCATGTTTTCATTAAATCCAAACAAATGACATAATTTTCAGGATCATAACTATATTTCCCTCACACAAATATTAGGAATCCCAGTCTCCTGGAGAAATCTCAACTTTCCTCTTTCTCTCTCTCTCTCGCTCTCTCGCTCTTTTTTTTGAATTAAGTCAGAGATTTGTTAACTGCAAGTAAAATGGTAAACAAAAGGGCCTTTCACTCATGGATTCGGGCTAAAAAAGGCTTGAATCAAAACAAAATGGAGATATTGGCTTTAGGAGCAGACAGAATCGATTGTTTTCGGGTCAGTTTTGGTTTGGGGAGCCTAATGAAGACTGATCTCTCAACAAAGGCTGGGATTAGTGTATTGCCATTCATCATCAATCACTAACTGGCCAGTGCATTGCCAGTTAGTAGCCCAAACTGCCTGTCTTGAGTCAAGATACTTTGTTTTCACATGCATTTTTCAATATTCTTGACTAATGGCATACGTGTTAGTCTATTAACAGACAAATATATGTTGATTACCATGTACATTACTATTAAATATTTAAGAGGGATGGCTAAATCACTTTTAAAATGTGGTATTATGGGGCACCTGGGTGGCTCACTTGGTTAAGTGTCAGACTCAGTGGGTTTGAGCCCCACAAGAGGCTCCATGCTGTGTGGAGCCTGCCAGGGATTCTATCTCTTTTTCTTTCTCTGTCCCTCCCCTGTCGTGCTCTCTCTCTCTCTCTCTTTTCTTTAAATAAATAAAAACCTAAGAAATTTTTTATATGATAAAATGTGGTATTATGCTCAATTATGCTGTCATTTGAAGCTAAATTTTAAAAATCAAGCAGTGCATTTTCCAGTGGTTTATCTGCCTCCTTGTACCCTGAATTCCTTGAGGGCAGCCTCTGGGTATGATTCATCTCTGAATGCATCTTGGTGCCTGGCACAGTGCCTTGCACACTAGAGTGAAGTAAATAGTTTTGAAATGAATAAAAAGAAGCTCTTTGAATAGGGAAGGGTGGATTCCACCTGAATGCACAGACTGATTCTTTGACAAAGAATTTAAAAGGTTTAAAAGGAACATTTGTACTTGTAGTTTGCAAACACCTCCACACATATACTGTCTCTAAACCAAGTGCCAACCAATAAGCTCATTTCACTGTTGAGTAAATTGACCTTTAGAAAGATTATGGGACTTATCCCAAATTTTCTGATTCTTACCACCACAAATACAATCATCTGTCAAAGTTCATTCAAAGAGCTCCATGTCTTTAACCTGTCTTAACCTACCCACCTCATTATTGTCAAAGCTATATTTACAAGGGGAGGGCATCGGACTGCACATCTAAAATTTCAGTTTCTTCACTTGCAGCCAGATACGCCCATGCCTCATTCTCACAGAACACGAACAGTGGCTGATGAAATCTGACGTGGTCGAACCTACTTACCCAAACTTTTTTTTTTTTTTTACAATTTTTTTAATGTTTATTTATTTTTGAGAGAGAGAGAAACAGAGTGAGAGTGGGGGAGGGGCAAAGACAGAGGGAGACACAGAATCCGAACCAGGCTTCAGGCTCTGAGCTGTTAGCACTGAGCCCAACACGGAGCTTGAACCCACGACCTGAAACATTTGTACTTGTAGTTTGCAAACACCTCCACACATATACTGTCTCTAAACCAAGAGACATGACCTGAGCTGAAGTCAGACGCTTGATCAACTGGGTCACCCAGGTGCCCCTCTACTTACCCAATTTGTAGTGCATGCACATAAAATCTGGTGCTTGGCTTTGCAAACAATTAATCATCAGGTATAGTGTAGGGAGGTGATAAAAAATTGAAGTTAACTTGTAAAACCCAAAGATCTGGTCCAGGAGAAAGCTAAAATTAAGTCTTGATCAGAATGCTTCGACTTTCCTTGCAATATAAGGAATATGTAATGTAAAATCCTCCAAAATGTTAGTTATTTTGACACGTTTTAAAGTATTATTTAAATACACTTTCCATCATGATTTAAAGGCAGTCAGCTCCCAGGAGAGAAAAATACGCTCCTCATCCTCCCGCCCCCTCAGTTCCACAAGTGAGGTGTGAGTGACAGGTGGAGCAGAAGGCACGAGCGGGCTGGGGGGTGTTGCCTCCTCCTGTGAATCAAGGCCAAAAAAAGTTCCTCACTGCTGCTGGTTCTTTGATCTCTCGATTCCTATTTTTAGAACTCTTCTGTCCAATATCCTCTGCCCCAGTGCCATGACCTTTCATGACACACTTCTCCTTGTGGTTATTTTTGGGATCATATTCCTTTCCCCAAGTATTATTCCAGCTAGAATTAATGTATGAGGTAGATCAGTACAAGTCCTTGCTTGAAAAAGTACCCAAAGCACATGTTCCCACAGAAGGGTGCGAGCGCTGGTGTACGAAAGACAGATACATCATCCATATTTTTAGTCATCAAAGCATTCTAGAAGGACTGCTTAATGGAGTAGATACTACAGCCTCATAAGACAGTATTATCTAGGTGCAGAACCTGAGCACGTGGATTTAGAAAATGTATCCAGCACAGTTAACAGGTTATAAGTGTGTGTGTGTGTGTGTGTGTGTGTGTGTGTGTGTGTGTGGTTAAGGGGTAGAGAAAAAGGAGATAATCATAAAGCAAATACAGGATTTATCTCCACAGGTTTCTTTTTCAGACTTTACTTCTCCCTTAACCTACAAACCGTATATCATATATAAGAGTCAGTGCCCACAGTGAGGGAAGGGCAGAGATCAAGCAGGCTTTCCCTGTTTGGTATCCTTCAGAAAAACATTTCTACACAGAATTTTTAAAAGAAGAACAAAAGTTGCCCCGCCAGAAATAAGAATAACACATAGATCCAGGAGAAAAAGCCCTCCTCAGTGAAGGCAGTAGTTTTGTGTTCATCACTATACCTCCTATATCAAATATAGTGTTAAATGGCTACATCAATAAGATAATTTGATATAATAATATAGTAAGAGCTAATCTTTTTTGAGCACTTAGTGTGTGCTTGTCACAGCTCTGTGACAAGCACTGTTCTTCAAGATCTACATAAGTTAAATCACTGAATGCTACAATAAACCTATGAGTATGTGCTTGTATTGTCCCCCGTTGAGAGATGAAGATACCAAAGTATAAAGAGCCTAGATGTCTTGTCCCACATCAAATAACTGCTCTTAAGTGAGAGGGCCAGAATTCACCACCAGGCACTTTGGGGTCTAGAAATTATGCCTGGAGAGTAAAGAAATGGGTTTTCTGCCTCTGCTACATCCATGAGGAGCTTGAAGAGCTAAACTTACTGAGTATCGTGGGCTGAATTGTACCCCCTCGAAATTCATATGTTGATGTCCTAACCACTACGCATAAGATGACGATATTTAGAAATATAAAGCGGTAATTGAAGAGGTAATTAATTTAATATGAGGTCTTTAGGGTGAGCCCTAATCCAATATGTCTGGGGTCCTCATGAGAAGAAACTTGGACAGAGGCACGTACAAAGGAAAGACCATATGAAGACTCAGGGAGAAGATGGCCATCTGCAATCCATGCGAAGATGTCTCAGAAGAAACAAACCCCGGGAATACATTGATCTTAGACTTTAGCCTCCAGAATTGTAAGAGAATAAATTTCTGTAGTTTAAACCAAGTAATCTGTGACCTTGTGTTATGGCAGTCCTAGGAAACTAATACACTCAGTGTTAAAGTGTAAAATGGGAGACAAGGAAAATGCATTTGGTCCACATTAGTCAAAACAAATAAAACCAACCCAAAACAGGGAGTTGACCAGTTACATAACTTTTATAAATTCACAATTAGGTGGGAGATGCTGTCAGGACAGCCCTTTTTTTTAAAAAAAAAAAATTTTTTTTTTAACGTTTATCTATTTTTGAGAGGGAGAAAGACACAGCATGAGTAGGGGAAGGGCAGAGAGAGAGGGAGAAACAGAATCCAAAGCAAGCTCCAGGCTCTGAGCTGTTAGCACAGAGCCCATGCAGGGCTCAAACTCACAAACCATGAGATCATGACCTGAGCTGAAGTTGGACCCCTTACTAGCTGAGCCACCCATGTACCCTAGGACAGTCCTTTTGATGGCCCAGACAGCTCCATTCTTAGAAGATTCCTGATGAATACAGAGACTGAAAGATGTGACTCCAGTTATAGATTGTGGTGGGTATATAGTTTCTATGTGTATAGACTTTCTTGCTGTCAAGTATTTCCATGTTTGGAGTAACCCATTTACCAGATACCTCATGTTTTAAAGTAGTTTTTAGTATCAAGGTAATACTAAAAAAATGAGGATATAAAAATCTCTCATAATCCTATTATCCACAGATAAATGCTATAAACAAATAATATAAATGATCTTTATTTAATAGTGAGATCTCAATGTATGTAATTTTTTTTATCCTGCTTTTGTTCAATTACCAGTTTTAAGAGCTCTTCCTCCAAGTCATTAGTTTTCAAAAAACATGATTCTAATGACTGCATGATATTACTTCCAAGAGATTATACTATAATTTACTGAACATAATACTCAATACTGTCAATGATATTGTGAGGCAGGCATTCTCCTAAACTACTGGTGAAAGTATAAAATGTTATGACCTGCAAAGCAGTTTGACATTATATATCAATATTATTAGAATAATTCACACCCATTGATCCAATAAAGAAAAGTAAAAGAAAAGCACTTATGTGTAAACCATTACCTTCTCAGTGAAGCCATCCTGGCCAATTCCTTTTGATTTGCCTCTCTGACTTTTGATTTTGATTAATAGAGAGACCTCAGTGACATTCTAGATCATTCAGTATAGACACTAGTAGAGTCACATCTTAGTAGAAGGCTACTCTATACCTGCTTTAGAAAAGTATAAGGTCTTGGGGAGCCTGGATGGCTCAGTCGGTTAAACGTCCGATTTCCGCTCAGGTCATGGTCTCACGGTCTGTGAGTTCAAGCCCCGTAATGGGCTCTGTGCTGACAGAGCTGACGTTAAAAAAAGAAAAGTATAAGGTCTTAAATGGGTCAAACTTATCTGCATGTAATTTAACTACTTGCCAAAACAAAGCCTCACTATTCAAAGAAAGACAACAAATACAGAAACTGAACAATATAACATCTATAACACTCAGACATACCAAGAAGGGGAAAGTGTAATTCAGAATAAAGAGAAAAAATAATCATTAGAAACAGACTTTCTAAAAAGGACAGAGGGGTGGCTGTGTGACTCAGATGGTTGGGCATCCAACTCTTGATTTTGGCTCAGGTCATGATCTCACAGTTCATGAGATTGGGCCCCAAGCTGGGTTCCATGCTGACAGCATGGAGACTGCTTGGGATTCTCCTCCCTCTCTCTCTCTCCCCTCCCCCACATGCACGTGCATTCTCTCTCTCTCTCTCTCTCTCTCTCTCTCTCTCTCTTTCTCAAAAATAAATAAATAAACTAAAAAAAGGTGACAGAGATAATGATCCTAGGCAGATAACATTAAAATAATTATTATAGGGGCACTTAGATGGGTCAGTCAGTTGAATGTCCGACTTCCGCTCAGGTCATGATCTTGCAGTCCCTGAGTTTTAGCACCATGTCAGGCTTTGTGCTGTCAACTCAGCCTGAGCTGCTTCGGATTCTGTGTCTCCCTCTCTCTCTACCCCTTCCCCACTCACACTTTGTCTGTCTCTCTCTCTCTCTCTCTCTCTCTCCCTCTCCCTATCAAAAATAGACATTAAAAAAATTTAAAACAACTACTGCAGCGATATACAATTATTTAAAAGAAAACATAAATATAATGAGAGTTGAAGATATTTTTTAAATAATTAATAGAACTTCTGGGAATAAAGAATATAGTGCCTGAAATAAAAATTTCACTGATGAGGTTAACAATAAGACACTGAAGAAGAAAACAATTAGTGAATTTGAGGGTTTAGCAATTTAGAATATATTCAAAATTAAGCACAGAAAGAAAAAAAAGACTAAAAAAAGAAAAAAATGAACAGAACCTCCATGATTTTTGGAATAATAGCAAGCAGTCTATTAGCTGTAAAACTGAAGTCTCAGGACAGGAGTAGGAAAAAAGAAAAACATATGAAGTCCTGATAGTGAGAAATTTCCCAAATTTGACCAAACCTAAAAACTCATAGACCCAAGAAATTTAATGAATCTCAAGCAGGCTAAAAACAACAACAAAAAATAAACAGCACCAAGGTACATGATTACCAAACTGTTGAAAACCAATGATAAAGAGAAAATATGAAAAACAGCCAGAGGGAAAGACTGATGACCTAGGGGGAAGGGTGCCTGGGTGGCCCAGTTGGTTGAGCATCTGAGTCTTACTTTTGGCTCAGGTCATGATCTCACGGTTCGTGAGACTGAGCCCCACATCAGGCTCTGCGCCATCAGTGCAGAGGATTGTGTCTTGGGATTGTGTCTCTCCTTCTCTCTACCCTCCCCTTTTTGTGCACACTGTCTCTTTCTCTCTCTCTCTCAAAAATAAACATTAAAAAAAAAAAAGACTGATTAGAGAGCAACAAAAATAAGAATTACAGCTGACTTCTTTTCAGAAACACGCAAGCCAAAAGCCAATGGAATAAGATCTTTAAAGCATTAAAGAGGGGGAAGCCTGTTAACTTGTAATTCCAAATCTGCCAAAAATAGTTTTCAAAAATGAAGGCAAAATAAAAACTGTTTTAGATAAACATGAGCAGAAAGAAATTATCATCAACATACCTGAGCTATAAAATTATGTTTAAGGAAGTTTCTCCAGCAAAAGGAAAATCATATCAAATGGAAATCTGGATCTACACAAAGGAATAATGAGTATTGGAAATGATAAATACATGAGTAAATATGAAATACTTTTATTCTAATTTTAAAATTTCTTTAAAAGATAGTGGATTGAAGCAAAAAGAATTACAAGGCATTGTGGAGCTTAAAACATATATAGACATAAAACATATAATACAATAGCACAAATATCAGAGAGGGAAATGGAAATACACTGTTGTAAGGTTTTTACATTATGCATGAAGCTGTGTAACATTATTTGAAGAAAGACTGTGGTAAGTTTAACAATGTATATTGCAAACCCTAGAGCAAGCAATTAAAAAAAAATGAATAGCACTAGAATGGCTTTTACTTTAGAACTATGCAGAAAAGGTTAAAAAGAATGTCTTTTTTAAAAAACCTATTTGTTTTTTATTTATTTTAAAGAGAGAGAGAGCACAAGTGGGGAGAGGAGAGGAGGGGCAGAGGAAGAGAGAGAGAGAATCCCAAGCAGATTCCATGCTCAGTGCAGAGCCCCATGTGGGGCTTGATCCCATGACATGAAACCATGACCTGAGCCAAAATCAAGAGTTGGATGCTCAACCGACTGAGCCACCTGGGTGCCCCAAGTCTTTGTTTAAAAAAAAAACAACTTTTTTTTTTTTGAGAGAGAGAGAGAGAGAGAGAGCACGTGCACATGCAGGAGGAGAGGAACAGAGGGAGAGAGAGAATCTTTAGCAGCTCTGTGCCTAGTGCAGAGCCCTTGGAGGACTGGATCATGAGATCATGACCTGAGCTGAAATAAAAAGTAGGACGCTTAACTGACTAAGCCACCCACGTGCTCCTAAGAAGAGTAAGTCTTAACTCCCTTGGAGAAACAAAAAATCAATTCTGACTTTTAGAAAATTGTTTATAAAAACTCTGTCAAACTACTATCCATGGAATACTTAATTTGCTTCTCAGTATTAGTTTATAAACCTTTTTTCTATTGTTTTTGTATCTTTCAGTGGAAATTTTTAAAAAATGAGCATCTTGAATATAAAAACAAATTAAAAAAAATACGTTCTTTGTACAATAAAATTTGTATTATGCTATTCTGTATTAGGTATTCTTTTACTTTTCCTCACACAAGTTTAACAAAAAGATAAATGGGACTCTATTTCAAGGACCATATCATAGTGGTTTGGTTTATACATAGACTCTAGTGCTTGACTGCCTGGGTTCTAATTTCAGCTTTACCAATTACTAGACATGAGACCGTGAGCATATTACTTAAGTGTTTTGTATTTCAGTTTCCTCTAATGTAGGGAAAATAATGCCTATCTTATAGAGTTGTTATAAAGAACAAATGACTTTAATACATTGAAAGCACTTAGAAAAATACCAGGAGTGGGCCACGTGGGTGATTCAGTCAGTTAAGTGTCTGACTCTTGATTTTGGCTCGGGTCAGAATCTGTCTTGAAATGGAGCCCGTGTAGGCCTCTTCACTGGGCATGGAGCTGGCTTAAGACTCTTGCCCTCCCTCGCCCTCTGCCTCTCCCCCGTTTGCTTATGTGCAAGTGCAGGTGCATGAGTGCACCTGCACTCTCTCTCCCTCTCTCTCTTAAAAAAAAAAAAAAGAAAATAAAGAAAATAAGAAAAAGAAAAATACCAGGAAGATATTAAGTATTGTAAGAGTGCTATTATTATTCATGAAAATTTGTAAAATGCAGACAAAGAACTAATATTCAAAGAGATAATAAATACAGGAGATGTTGTAAAGAAAACTACTTGAGAACCAGGAGAGCAAGTTTTAGTTCTACCTTATCATTATTTATGTGGCCATAGACATGATGCTAAACTTCTTTGGGCCTTATTCATTCACTTGTTTGGTCCTTCCTTTCTTATTTCCTGTTGTCTTGAACAAATATTTACTGAAAACCTAGTACATTACACTGTGTTAAGTACCAAGGTATTTGTTCTCTCAAGGTTCTTATGGGGGAGAAAGTCACATAGACAATTAAAATAGTATAACATATTAAGCATGATGATGGAGATCTCAGAATTCCCTTCCACTTCAGAAAACCTATGGATCCATGGGCACATGGATTAAACACTGATTATTACCCTAAGGAAAGTCCATTTACAGTGTAGACCTTTATAAGTCCTGTTCTAATTTTGATCATGGTTCTGTCATTGATGATATTAGCTCATGGAATTAAACTTTATTAGAGACTGGATGAGTATGTGAGTGATTCCTTTCTGGATTTCCTTTAAAAAGAAGTTGTAAATGGAATCAAGGGTCAGCCTATTTGACAGCATTTCTTCTAATCCCTCCAGATAATGAAAACTTAATTGACTACACATTTTAATCCTCAAGCAAGAAGCTACTTTTAAGATAACATCACAGCAGTGACTTCCTACAATTTCCAGTTTGAACCCTTTTAATCTCTAATAATCACTTTGATTCAGGGTGAAACAGAAGGCCAAAAAATATATAATGACTTTCTTTCTTTTTTTTTTTTAAAGCCAATATTAGAAGTTTTAAAGCAATAATTTCATTGTATTAAATCATATTTAAGAAAAGATAAATATGGAGTTGATTTAGAAACTATCATAAATACTTGAGGACATCCAAAAATAAACTAACAATGCAGAGTATTTTAACAGTTTTCCACAAAGATCAATCATCTTTGTTTTATCTAAAATATGCTTTAATCAAAATAAGAACAGGGTGGGGGGGTGCCTGGGTGGCTCAGTCAGTTAAGCATCCAACTTCGCCTCAGGTCATGATCTCACGGTTTGTGAGTTCCAGCCGAGCCCCGTGTCGGCTCTGTGCTGACAGCTAAGAGCCTGGAGCCTGCTTGGAATTCTGTGTCTCCCTCTCTCTCTCTGCCCCTCCCCTACTTGTGCTCTGTCTCTTTCTGTCTCTCAAAAATAAATAAATGTTAAAAAATTAAAAAAAAAACTTAATAAAATTTAAAATATCATTTTAAAAAATGAAGAAGGGGGCACCTGGCTGGCTTAGTTGGTACGGCACGCGATTCTTGATCTTTGGGTTGTGAGTTCAAGCCCCACATTGGGCATACAGCTTACTTTAAAAAAAAAAAAAGATATTGGGGCACCTGGGTGGATCAGTCAGTTAAGCATCCAACTTCAGCTCAGGTCATGATCTCATGGTTCATGATTTCCAGCCCCATGATGGGCTCTGTGGTGACAGCTCAGAGCCTGGAACCTGCTTCGGATTCTGTGTCTCCCTCTCTTCCCTGCACCCCCTCCTCCCGCTCTGCTCATGCTTATGCTCTGTCTCTCAGTCTGTCTCTGTCTCAAACATTAAAAAAAATATATATGTATATATATATAAATATATATGTATATATACATGTAAATATATATGTATATATAAATATATAAATATAAATATATAAAATTTAATGATATATACACATATATATACATATGTGTATATATATCATTAAATTATATATAATATATATTATTATATATGTATTATATATATATACACATATATGTGTATATATCATTAAAAAATATATATATGTGTATACACACACACACACACACATATATATATGTATATGTATATATATATATAAATGAAGAAGAAGAAATGTTTCTGTTATGGATTGAATTGTGTCCCCCCAAAGGATATGTTAAAACGCTAGCTCCTGGTACCTGTGAATGTGACCTTATTTGATGTGGGGTGATTACAGAGTGCTATGGACTGAATTCTTGAATGTTTATGTCCCCCATCCCCACAAATTCATGTTGAAGCCTAGATTGCCAATGTGGGTGATATTGGGAAATGGGGCCAATGGGAGGGAACTAAGCCATAAAGGTGGAGACCTCATGAATGGGATCAGTGCCCTTATAAGAAGAGATGAGAGATGAATACCTTCCTGCTCTCTTTGCTGGGAGGATACAGTGAAGACAGTTATCTGCAAACCAGGAATGGTGCTCTCACCAGACACTGGGTCTCTTGGGACCTTCAACTTGGAATTCCTAGCCTCCAGAACTGTGATTAATAAATGTTTGTTTTTAAGCTACCCTGTCTATGATATTCTGTTACAGCACCCTGAACTAAGACACAGATGTAATCAAGTTAAAATGAGATTATACTGGATTAGGGTGGACCCTAATGCAATGACTGGTACCTTTATAAGAAGAGGAAATTTGGACACAGACATAGGCACACCGGGGAGAAGCCATGTGAAGATGAAAGCAGAGATTGGGGTTATGCATCTAAAGCTGAGGAACAGTGAGGATTGCAGCCAACCACCAAAAGCTAGAAGAGGCAAGGAAGAGTCTTTGGAAGGAGCATGGCACTGCTGACCCCTTGGTTTTGGACTTCAAGCCTACAGAACTGTGAGAGAATAAATTTATATTGTTTTAAGTCATCTAGTTTATGATACTCTGCTACAGCAGCCCTAGGGAACCAATAAAGTTTCTTCAGCAAAATTCCAGCTGCAGAACTTCCATTTTGTGCTAAAATGGAGAAACAATGGCCATATTTACTACCTGCAACAGATAATAAAACTAGACAAAATGTATGATGAAACAACATTTTGTAGACATTGGACATCAAACAGTACAGTCTAGTGATTGTTTAGAGTGGGAAAATAAGAGATGAGACCTATAATCAACCCAGCTAACTGCCTAAAAAGAATATCCAGACTGGCAGGGGAACCCAGTCAGAGTCCAGCAGTCTCCCTGAGTTGATCAGACAGAGGTAGGTGTATAGGGAAGCCAAAGTGTCTAGAGAATATAGTGCAGAGCATTGGACAGGGAAGAGCTGCACAGAGAAAGCCTCAGAGATCTGAAAAGCACAGCCTTGGTGTCATCAACCAAGTACTGAATGGTGCATTCAGGTGAGGAAACTATTCCAAGGCTGGGGAAAGAACTGCCTAAAAGGAGTGGAAGGAACAATTATGGGAACAAACATAGAACTGGGAATAGTTTCTGTTTTTACCAGCTAGAGTGAAAAACTTCTTGTCAGGGGACATCAGTTGAAGTACACAGAAAGGGTTAGCTTCAGTGGTGGAGACAAATTCAGCCTAGCCTAAATGCAGCTCTCATCCCTAACAAAGCTTACAAACAAGACTTGAAAGGATCCAATTGTTTCCAAGTAATCTATGGTCTAGAACAAAATCTGAGAATATTTTTAGGAATATAAATATATTTAGCATCCAAGAAGATAAAATTCACAATGCCTGACATCCAATCAAAAATTGTCAGGCTTTCAAATAAGCAGGAAAATAGGATCTGTGTTGAAGAGAAAAATAATTCAGTAGAAACAGACCCAGGAATGACACATAATGATAGAATTCATAGAGAAGAACATTAAAAGAGTTATAACTACATCCCATATATTCAACAAGGTCAGGTCACAAAAAGGTTAACTATGCTCTGTAGCTACATGGAAGATATTTTAAAAGACCCAAATCAAGCTTCTAGAACTGAAAATAGAATGTCTCAGATGAAAAGTACAATAAATGTAAAAATAATACAAAAATGTGATTAACAGATTATATGTCTTTCAGGAAACATTAACAAACTTGACATATAGCATTAAAAAATATCTAGAATGAAACACACAGAGGAATAAAAGACTAAAATAAAATAGACTTCCACTGAGTTGGTAAAAAATTCAAGTGACGTAATATGGAGTCTCCTAAATGCAGAGGGGGAGTGTGGTGACACCAAAAAAATATTTGAGGAAATAATGGCTGAAAAATTTTTCCAAATTTAATGAAAATTATAAATGCACAGATCCAAGAAATCCAAGCACAAGAAACATAAGAAAACTACACAAGGCACCTTACAAATTGCTTAAAACTAGTGATAAACAGAAAATTCGTAAAAGCAGCCACAGCAATGATACATTACATAGAGAAGAATAAAGATAAGAATGTCAGAAGACTTCTCATCAGAAACAACACAAGCCACAGCAATGAGATATCTTTTAATGAAAGAAAAGACTGCCAACATAGAAGTCCAATATCCAGTGCAAATAACTTTCAAACATGAAGGTAAAATACACAAATGAGTACATGAAACAACTGGTAAAAACTGAGTAAGGTCAGTAGTCTAGTTAACAGTACTGTATTCATGTGAATTTCCTGGTTTTATTGTACTCCAGTTATAAGCTGCCACCATTGGAGAAAGCTCAGTAAAAAGTTCATGGGACTCACTCTAGTACTATTTTTGCAATTTCCTGGAGTCGACATTATTTCAAAATAAAAAAGCTAAGAAAATGAAAATTCAACAACTTCTTTTTTAGATACACAAAAGCTGAGAGACTTGATCACCAGCACACCTGCACAAGAAACATTAAAAGAAGTGCTTCAGGGAGAACTGCTGCAATGTCATAAGGTACTTATGCTGTATGCGAAACAGTATCAAATCACTTGAAGGTAGACTGTGATAAATTTAAAACATATACTGTGATCCCAAAAGCAACCACTGAAATAAAACAACAAAAAGTTATAGCCCATAAGCCAATGAAAGGAGTAAAGTAGAATTATCTAAAAAAATTTAGTCTGAAAAAGGAAGAAAAAGTTGAAAATAAAGACAAAGAATAGATGGGACACGTAGAGAAGAGCAAGATGACAGATTAATCCCAACTGTATTAATAATCACATTAAGTGTGAATGGTCTAAACACCTCAATTAAAAGATAGAGACCTCAGGGGCACCTGGTGGCACAGTCAGTTAAGTGTCTGACTTTGGCTCCGGTCATGATCTCATAGTTCATGGGTTGGAGCCCCGCGTTGGGCTCTGTGCTGACAGCTCTGAGCCTGGAGCCTGCTTCAGATTCCGTGTCTTCCTCTCTCTCTGCCCCTCCCCTGCTAGTGCTCTCTCTCTCTCTCTCAAAAATGAAATAAACATTAAAAAAATAATAAAAGATAGATACCTGCTACATTGGATAAACAAGCAAAACAAGAAACCCACTTTAAATGTAAAGACACACATGGATTAAAAGTAAGAGATGAAAAAATATAGCATGCTAACAACTAATGAAAAGAAGGCTGGAGTTGGGAGTAGATTTCAGAGCAAAGAATATTATTAGGGATAAAGAGAATGTATTAGTGTTCTCCAGAGAGACCAAACCAAGAGGAGATATACATATAAATAGGTACAGATAGAAGATGTAATAATTGTAATATACATTACATAAATATGTATGAAAAAGAAGTGTATATAAAATATATAATAAAGTATATTATAAGAAATTGGCTCATAGGAGTATGGAGGCTGACAAGTCCCAAGATCTGCAGTTGGCAAGCTGGAGCCCCAGGAGAGCTGATGGTGGAGTTCTGCTCCTAAGGCCAGCAGGCTCAAGAGCCAGGGAGAACAGATGTTTCAGTTCAAGTCCAAAGACAGGAAAAAAAAAAAAAAAGATATTCCCAGCTTAAAGGCACTCAGGTAGTAGGAGGAATTTCTTCTTACTCAGCCTTTGGTCCCATTTAGACCTTCAAGGGATTGGATGAACCCCACGCACACTGGGGAGAACAATCTGCTTTACTCCGTCTACCAATTCAAATGTTACTCATATCCAAAAACACCTTCACAGACACCCAGAATAATGTTTGACCAAATATCTGGGAACTCCATGGCTTAATCAAGTTGATACATAAAATTAACTATCACAGAAGGTCATTTCATAATTAGAGAGGGGTCAATTTATCAAGAGCATTTAGCAATCCTTAATGTTTATGCACCTAATAACAGATGTGTAAAATACATCAAACAAAACCTGACAGAAAATCCATAAGTGCAGTTGGTGATTTCAATACTCTTCTTTTAATTACCCAAAGAGTAGGTAGACAAAAATCAGTGTGATTATAGAACACTTGCACATCACTATCACACCACATAACCTAATTGACATTTATGGAACACTCTGTCCACAGCAGCATAGGTATTCTTTTCAAGATAGACTATATTCTGGGCCAAAAACTAGTCTCAAAATATTTAAGAACATTCAAGTCTTAAACATAGTTTATTTTCTGACTACAATTAAACTAAACTCAAAATAAGTAACATAATATTACTTGAAAAATATCCAAATAGTTGGGTAACACTTTTAAATAACCCAGAAGTCAAAAAGAAATCAAAAAGGAAATTAGAAAGTCCTTTGAACTGAATGAAGATAACAGCACAACATATCAAAATTTGTGGGATGCAGCTGAAGCGGGATTAGAGAGAAATCTAGAGTGCTAAATGCTTACAATAGAAAGAAAAAAAAAATCTTTAGATCAGTGACCTCAGCCTCCACATTAAGAAACTTGACAAATAAGAGAAAACTAAAGCCAAAGAAAACAGAAGAAAGGAAATAATGCCAGATGGCAAGTCACAAACAATAGTGGAATCAAATTAAACAGTTTTCTAAAATGTCACCAAATGTAATAGAATCCTGGAGTACAGTCCTCTTACCCAATATGCCCTCCCTTCTTGTCCACTCCCATTGTGGTCAACTGCCTAAGAAAAAGGCTTCAAAGAACTGGCCTTATGTTTCAAACTATGTAACAGAAATCTTTAGATTCACCATGCACCATTTCAGCCAAGACCAAGAATTAATTTACATATCCACTTGTTATCATTAGAACACTAGAAGACACAAGTTTACGCAAAAGGCTATAAACACCTGGACAGCTTACCAACCAAAAGTGGAAAGGTATTCAAGACAAAAATATCCAACCCTTTGTTAAGGAGAGAGTGTTAGGGGACTCCCAAGGCTTATGCTGATACTATATCATAAGCATAGTCAATTAAGTTCAAGCAGAGAAAAATATAGTTTGTTCTTCCAAGTTTGCAGAGGAAGCACTGGGAATTCCAAGAGCAACACCGTCCAGTGCAATAAGAAAACCTCATCCCTAGCATGGGTCCATGTTCAGACAGAGATCCAGAAGAGATTGTGCCCATTGTACCTTCAAGAAAAGACTTACTACATAGTATTTACACACACAATATTTAGGCATGCCCTCACAGCTCTAGCCTGTATTGTCCTCAAAGTCAGGAACCACGCTTTTGTATCCCCAAAACCTACCACAGTGCAATCGATCATTAATGATTTAATAAATGTCCATTTATTTATTTATTTGCTTATTTATTTATTTAGAGCACAAGCAGGGGAGAGGGAGAGAATCCCAAGCATGCTCCACGCTCAACACAGAGCTCAACTTGGGGCTGGATTCCACGATCCTGGGATCATGATCCTAGCTGAAATCAAGAGTCAGAGGCTCAACCGACTGAGCCACCCAACTGCCCCAATAAATGTCCTTTAAAAGGCAAGCACAAACAAAAAAGTTATAACCCAGTGTGATAGCCTAGAGACTTAGAAAACAAAACAAGGCTTCAGATCCAAGTTGAAACCAAAGGACAGAGGCTTATTATCTCTTTTCTGAGTCCAATTAGATTTTAAAAACATTTAAAAAATGGATTTGTTTCCAGCCTTCAGTGAGAGGTTGGGTGGGACTGGGTTTTATCTGACCCAGTCTGCCCATCCTTTTCCCACAGTGCTCTGGAAGAAAGCAGAGAGCGATGACTCACCAGTTGGCACAATTCTTAGTTCCTATGTACTGACACCAAATTGTGTTCCAAAAGAGAGGCGTTTACAAAGGATTAAAACCTGGATGCCCGGGCCCTGGAATGTGGTTCACGTTATAAGCTTTCCAGCGTGGTGCTAAATTAACTGCACTTGGTTCCAGATGGTTAATGACTCATAAGTGGAGAGGTGACTTCAAGTGGAAATTGTCTCAATTCTTATTTATGCCACTTCAGAAGTCTTCCCTGAGTTTGCCCCCATTCCCATCCTCATCCCTACCTCCCTCTGTGGCCCGTGCTTTCAGGGTTGAAGCCCTTGCAAACAAACAGCCCAGCTGTGAAAGTAGGTCCTTTCTGGTCACCTTTCCTGGACTGAGAGTAAAGCATTTCTCTATTCAAAATAGCAGAAAGATGACCTAGAAGGTGGAGAAAGCCCAGAGGAAAGAAAGGTGAATGAAATCCAGATTAATTGTGGTAACAGGAAAAGAAAATGAATCCATGGGAATGTCATAATTCACTATGATTTTCTCATTTCAACTCTCCCATCCTTACCTTCCCCAACACAGGAGCACGTGAATGTGTGTGCGCAAATATGCCTCAGTGTATTGGCCCAGGACCTTCTTCATATAGTCATCTAGCTTCCTTCTGAGTTTCCACTCTCTTTGTATTTGTTCTTTCTGTTACCTTTTATTGTTACCATCTTGCCTTTACGGAGCCTGTATTGCACTGTATTGCAGCCTTTGCCATGGCACTTCTCTTCTGTCTTTAAAAAAATTTTTTTAATGTTTCTTTTTAAGAGAGCAAGACAGACAGAGCGTGAGCCCGGGAGGGGCAGAGAGAGAGACACACATAGAACATGAAGCAGGCTCCAGGCTCTGAGCTGTCAGCACAGAGCTTTTAGCGGGGCTCAAACTCCCAGACCACGAGATCATGACCTGAGCTGAAGTCAGACACTTAACCCACTGAACCATGCAGGTGACCTCCCTCTGTCTCTCAAAGACAGAATCCCTAAATCATACTTCCATCATTATTTCTCATTAAACTCCACACACATCCTTTGGAACTTGTCATCTGTCCCCAGATAGGAGAAATCACATATCACATACCTCTAAATCATTCTACACAGTGCTAAGCAGGGAAGCAAATGTACGTGAAGGTTAATGTCACCATGCTTGCTCTCTGATTTTAACGATGTGGTGTTAATGTCGACAAGATGGTAATGATCTCGTTCACTTTAGTCTGTACCTCCTTTTAGAAGCTAGACTCACCAGTGGCTCAAAGACTTCAACATCAATAAACATGAAAGTGCTAAGAGAAAGGGAAAGGCTGGCTCTATGAAGGGGAGGTAGTAATAATATAAGAAAACAGAGAAGGAGCAAACACTCATACAGGGAATGGAAATTCAGGGAGTCAGGACAGTGCAGCAGAAATGTAGAAACGGTACAGGTTTTGGAGTCACACAGGACTGGGTCAGAATGCTTGTTTGGTCACATCCTAACTGCCTGATCTTGGGCAAGTTGCTTAACTTCTCTGAACGCCCACTTACTAAGCTTAGAAAGATGTTAAAATGTTCACCTTAGAGGATTTTCTTGAACATTAAATGAGATAACCTTTAAGGCAGTTGGCTCCTGTCAGGTGTCCTGTAAATGTCAGTTCCCTTCCCTCCCCTCTCAGAAAAAAAGATTCATAGTGATAAGAATATCTAACAGCACCCAAAGGGTTGCTCTTGTTTGTAATCAATGCATTTTAAGAGGCTCATCTTCAGGTTCCCACTTTTAGGTGTTAGCTAATGTCTCACGAAGATGTGCATGTTTTCTGCAATTGCCAGCTTCAAAGGGAATGTGGATGTTAGTGCCTGTGCATAACTGTGCCTGATCCCTCCCAGCCATGAAAATTTACAGACTGAACAAGTCCTCACATCTTTAAAGGGTGGGATTCTAAATTAGACATCCCTTGTTTGTATCCCCAAAGGAATTTGGGTGCACTGTACCTAGAGCACCAATCACTGTATTGTATTACTTTTTTTAATGTTTATTATTTTTGAGAGAGAGAGAGAGAGAGCGCATGAGCAAGGGAGGGGTACAGAGAGAGAGGGGATAGAATCTGAAGCAGGCTCCAGGCTCTGAGCTGTCAGCACACAGACTGATGCAGGGCTCGAACTCACAGACTGTGAGATCATGACCTGAGCTGAAGTCGGACATTTAACCCACTGAGCCATCCAGAGGCCCCAATCAATGTATTGTATTATTTGCATAAACATCCACATCTCTCCCAGGCTGTGAGAGCCATGATGACAAAGTCTAGATATTCTTCTTCTTTGTATCGCCACCTAGCACAAAGTCTGGCATGCATACCATGCATAGGATTGACCTGAACTATCAATCTTCTGGATCTGCAGTGTTTCGGTATATAGTCTACACCTTCTAATTCCCCAGTGGTCTTTCCCAGAGTCTCAGAAATTCAAGCACTGAACACATATTATCTTTGTCCATTAAGAATTGACTGTTTAGGTGATCAAAGTACAAACTCCCAGTTATAAAATAAATAAATCCTGGAGATATCATGTACAGCATGGTAACTATAGTTAATACTACCGTGTTGTATATTTCAAAGTTGCTAAGAGAGATCTTACAAGCTTACCTCACAAGAAAGAAAACTGTAACTATATGTGTTGGTGGGTGTTACCTATACATATATGTTGTGGTGATCATTTCCCAATATATACAAATATTGAATCTTTATGTTGTACACCTGAAACTAATATAAAGCCATACGTCAATTGTATCTCAGTTTTAAAAGAATGAAAGAAAAAAGAAACTACAAAAAAGATTGTTGAAAAACAGTGGGGTTTCTTGTTGTTTTGTCTTGTTTTTGTTTTTTGAAAGCTAAAGCCTACTCAAAGGAAAGGGGGTTCAAGATTTTTTGTTAAATGCCTAGGACTAGCGTCAAACTGCTCTTTGCTTTTTACTTATTGTCATAATGTTTGGCACCCCACCCCACCCTCATATCCAAGGCTGAGAGACACTTTGTGCAAGTCTCAGAGATACAGGGTGTTCGCAGTGGGTGCCTGGAGGGCTCTGTGCTTAGTAACTGTTGGAGGGTGACCAATGGTTGTGAGCGGGAGCAGGTCTGTCTGCCTCCAGTAACAAAACTGATGGTGATGACTAAGTTACAGTAGAAATATCTCTCAATCTCTGAGTTCCTCCTTTGTCCTGACACATCTCTTTTTCTTCAGAGGAAATAGGAGCAAGCTTAGGCAAGGGGCTGTGTGTGGAGGGAACCCTCTTTTATTGTTTAACTCATTCATCACCAGCCTCTCATGAAGAAACTGGGGCCCACAATTACTGAAAACCAAATAAACCCAAGACACACTTAGAAATACATTTAAAGGGGCGCCTGGGTGGCTCAGTCGGTTGAGCGACTGACTTCGGCTCAGGTCATGATCTCACAGTTTGTGAGTTTGAGCCCCACGTCGGGCTCTGTGCTGACAGCTCAGAACCTGGAGCCTGCTTCGGATTCTGTGTCTCCCTCTCTCTGCCCCTCCCCCACTCATGCTCTGTCTCTCTGTCTCAGAAATAAATAAACATTAAAAAAAAAAAAAAGAAAAGAAATACATTTAAGTAACAACCACAGTCAGTTGTTAATGGGAAGTCAAGAAGTTGAGGGCAAGTTTCTACACTTTTAGGTGGGTTTCACAGAAGGCAAACCCCATGTTCTCCCTCAAAAGAAAAGCCTTTAGAAACAGACACTCTGCTCTCCCTCGATAGCTCTGTGCCCTTGCACCAGTTACTGACTCTAGCTAAGCCTCAGTTTTCTCATCATTTAAACGGACCTAAGATGGAATACTATAGCCAACAAGGTTATAAACATTAGATAAAATCACTAACTCAGCTATATGTATCAACTCCCTAGTGTTTGGCAGGTAAAACCCAGACCCATAGGTATAACTATCCCCATGGCTCCTGTATGCTGAGGCCAAGTGTCAGCTGGCATTACTCCTCAGGCATGGTGTTTTGTATCTGGCTGGTCCCTGGACCACTTGAGTGCACGATTCCTGAGCTGGGGCAATCCCATTATTTTTTATAGGAGAGGAAACCAAGGCCAAAAGCCCCTCAGCTCACTATCGCCTGTAGGCAAATTTGCAATTCCATGATAGGCAAAGCCTGGGCGCTTTCTTAAATGGTCACTGGGGCTCCAGTGCAAGCCAGAAAACTGGGCTGCATGGGTTTTTTTTAAATCACTTCATCTATATACCACTTATCAAATGTTTTTACAGCTTGAGTTCATCTAGTTCAAAGAATGCAGAATATTCTCTAGGGAATAAGACTAGCTCATTCTATGCTAATTGTAGTAAAAGTGAAGGTAATGATGGGGCTTAGCAGTAGCAGTAATTGGAATTTATTAGGCACTTACTATGTGCCAAGCATCCTGCTGAGCATTAAACATGTCTTACGTCTTATTTCACATAATCAGCCCCACAGCCAGAATGCTCCTTTTCATTTAATCTTTGGACCTGCAAAAAGTTGGCAAGAATAAATTGCTTCAATTTCTCTGTAGGATCTATCTGTGTGCTCAAGTACTGTGCCCAAATCAAACCTTTTCTAAATTCTGAATGTGGTATGTGCGGTTTTAAGTGGGTAATTAGGAGACAAGGTTATCTCTGGAAATAAAACACAAGAGGAGAAGGTTAATTCTTAATCACCTAAATCTGGAGCCATTTGATAGTGATTTATAATACATATCATATTGCTCAATCATGTTTAGAAGATGGGTTGCAGGGTGGAGTGGGAGAGGTGCCTTCTAGTCCGTTCCAACAAAATGTTTCTGTGTTACCACAAAATAAGTTCTGTAAGGTAAGGGGGTTAGAAATGCCTGGCTTCCTGTGGACAGACGCCAGGTGGAAGAAATAAACAGATATAGTTCCCATTGGATACAGATGCCCTAAAAAAAAAAAGTGTTTCCTATTATGCTGCCAAGGCAATGCCAGCGGCTTACAACATAAATTCAGGGGGAGAAGAAAGGGAGATCCAGTAGTGTTTGGAAGTAAAGTAGAAAATAAGAAAAAGACACATTCCAATTTTGTTGATAAAGTATAAACTCCTACAACTGAGTTAAGTGGCAGCCCTTATTTTTTAAGTAAATGAAAGTCCAGTCAGTCTAACAATTAATGGAGCCCAGGGTGCTATTCTCTGATGTTTTTTTGAATGGCTGGGGGTAACAGAATGCTGGAGCAGGACAGGCTCTAGGGTCATTCATCTTAGAGATCACAACTGGCAGGGCCCAGACATTGCCTTCCTTGATTTGCCTAGGATTAACTTAGACGGAGTTTTAACTTAGATTAACTGTTTTAATTAATTGCCAACATGTAAAAAATTAAAGGACTTTACAGAAAAATCCAGATCCCTGGTATCTTTTAAAAAATGAGAAAATGGGCAAACACTGGACCTACATTTTCACCTATCAACTTCTCAGCACCCCCAAGGGGACCCAAGGTTGGTCCCCACTATCACCATGGTTCCTCGACGCTGAGGCCAAGTATCAGCTACCACAAATCCCTGAAACATCATTTTTTTTACCTGGCTGATCCCTGTGAGCCCTTTAGTGCACATACCCTGAGCCAGGGCAACCCCATTATTTTATAGATGATGAAACCAAGGCAAAGCCTCACATGGCTCCTGACTGCCAGAGTCCCAGTGTTATAACAGGTAAGGCCATTTGTAGAAGGTCCCAGCAGACCTGCTGCCAGTTCCCCAAAGGAATCCTGTAGTCCAGACACACTAGGTGTACCATCGTCATGCATGGTCAAGACCCTGTTCCCTCTGTCTCAAATGTCCTTCAGATTCTTGCTCATCTTGTGCTCGCTTCGGCAGCACATATACAGATTCTTGCTCATCCTTTCAGACTCCAAGTATTTCCACCCTCACTCCCCATGCAGAGACGTGTCCACACAGTACTTTGTACCTACTTCAGCAACAGACTGCAGAATCCTCCAGGGGAACATCAATGTTAAAGTGTTCTTTTTGATGTCACTAATTCCTACCACAGTGCCATGACACATCATGAGCTCTGAATAAATCCAGGGTTCAATGGAAATAAACAATTTGTCCTCAGATATATAGATAAATATACTCATGATGTATAATGCAAAAAACAGGTTCATAGCATATTCAGCCCATAAGGAACACTCAGACTGATGAACAATCAAGTAAGTGACCTTGAAAACTTTATCTCTGTGACAAATGCAATTTCTACCAGCGAAAGCCTTCTTCCAGACGTTGAGACTCCTCGATCAATGTGGCTTGTGAGATATCAGAAGAACCCCAAAGGTCCTAGATGTCTTTCCCACTAGCCTGCCAAGGTGCTTAAAAGCGTACTACATGAACGTATGTGCATTAAGGCTTCTCCCATTAAAATGCAACACCCCTTCCCCTCCCCTCCTCAGAGGTTACCATAGCTTCAGTTAATTTATCAACTATTTTTCTATCCGATGCATTTATCCTGGAATATCTGGGTAAGTTGTGATAGAGTTAAATAAAGGTAAAGTTCTAGGAAAGGGGACAGGCCTGAATGCCTGAAGGAAGTGATGGGGAACAGGCAGTATGCACAATGTTTAAGTACAAGGCTTGTTGGAACCAAGACGCCTGGGCCCAATTCTGCTACCTCCCAGGTGAGTGTCTTGGTGAGTCACTTACCTTCTGTGCCTCCATTTCTTTAGAGAGAAAATGGTGTTAACAAGAAGATCTGCTTCAATGGGGCACTGGTGAATTAAATGAGTCAACATACAGGAGTCATTCAAAACGGTGCCTGACTTAGAGTGGTACTGTTTGCTTCTGTCATTACTAGGAGAGAATGGCAAGAGATTTAGCTCTGAAAGGGGTTGCTCCCGTTCTACCACCTACTGGTCTCCTTTCCCAATTTATACTGATGAAGGGTACGAGGTCTAGAAAGGATGGACAGCTTACCGAAGGCTGCAGGCTAGTGGACGCCAGAGCCAGGACTTCCCCTCCAGGGATCCGCCCCCCACCCCACCCCCAACCCCCCCGCCTAGGAATTTACTGACGAGGAAGAGAGGAAGGGGCTGTGGAAGACCCAAAGAAACCGAGAGGCGAGCTCCAGCTACCTTCCTTTCTAGAGATAATAGGACCCAGGCCTTTCGGACTTCTCTCCAGAGTCGATTCCACGTCTCTGCTCTCGGGTGGGCTCGAAGCCTGAGCAAACGCCACCCTCTGACACACAAGCCCACACCCCCGCGCCTGGGCGTACCCTCTAAGTCTGGCACAACGCAGCAACTCGCTGCCCCGCTGGGAGGAAGAGTCAACAGTGGGGTGGACGGGAAAAGTGACATAATCCGGCCGCGGCGCCCTCTGCGCCAGCCTCCCACGCAGCGCGGGCTGGGCCTCGGCCCTCGCCGGGGTGCGGGCTGGGGCTGGGCCTGGGCCGCGGCCGTCTCCCACGCGCGCTCGATCCCGCGGCCGCCGCGCCTGAGACCCCGCGGCCGGAGGCCCAGGCACTCAGCAGCAGCGCGGCGGCCGCGCCGTCGCCGGACCCGCTCCCAATGCCGCCGCCGCCGCCCCCCGGAGCTGGATGACGGAGTCCTGAAAGACTTTCACCAAATATGGGCCGGGGCTGGAAACGTCCTGCGGCGGCGCGCGCCGGAAACCTCGAGTCCTGCCCACCGCGGCGACTCAGGGCGCGCGGGCCGGGCAGCCGGCAGGGGGCGGCGGGCAGCGAGCGGCCTGGTGCGCGGACCGCCCCAGCCCGGGTCCCCCAGCCGCGTGGACCCCGCACCCGGTCTCCGCAGCGGTCCCACGGGGCAGCCGAGGCCCTCCCCGCGCGCCAGCCGTCCAGTTCCCGCGGTCAGCCGGATTACCTGTGGCGCTCCCTGCCATCACTCCCCAGGGTGGGGGTGGGGAAACGCGGCGGGGTGGAAGGGATGGCCCGGCGGCGCCACCTTAAAGCCGGCCTTTCGTCGTCACCACAAATTGTCCTGTTCATTCAAGTGGCTGTAACAGGTGTAAGTTGTGAGTCTGGGTTTGCGGGCGAGAGCACCTGACTAGGAGAGCACACGCACGCACATGTACACGGCTATTAGAAGCACTCCTAACCGTCCAAGGCTGTGGTTCTCAGGACCACCAGCCGCAGCATCACCTGCGTACTTGTTAGAAATGTAGCTAATAAGAAATTCTGGGGTAGGGCCCAGCAATCAGTCTTTTAATCAGTCCACCAGGTGATTCTGAGACACGCCAAAGTTTGAGAACCACTGGTCTAGGGCTAGGAAACCGGAGTCGTCAGTTTTAGGGTGATTCTTATTCTCAGTTGCCGCCAGACAGTGAGCCCTTCTTTTGGTGACCTAAAATTCCCTGGCAGCAGCGAGTGAGAGATGTCCCCATCACTCAGCTCAAACCTGGGAGCTGCTGAAGACAACAAGCAGCTCCTTCTCTGTGCCTTGCAGCACAAGGAAACAAGGCGGCCCGTTATTCCATCATGGGGCACGCATGCAGGGAGGCAGTGAGGAAAAAGAGCAAAAGAAACATGCAGAATTAGCATCCGAAGACACTTACCCATAAACATTTGCACATTTTCCTCTAATCTGTCAACGTGAACTGATCTGCAGCCCTGAGCGAAGAAGGCGAGAAGGCGACGGGACGTCTGGGGTTTCTGGACCGTCCTGAAGCCGGACGTGAGGAGCTGCTGTTCCTCTGGTCCGATGCCGTCGTTTACTAGCAGGCGCACCAGGACACAGTATATGGAAAGGCTGTGCACATAGGTTGCTCCAGTCTCTCCCTCTCCCCCACCTCCTGGCCCGGTTTGCTCCAGCTCCCCCCCCACCCCCCCACCCCAACATACTCGCAGCTTTAAATGGGCGGCTGATGGTAAGGTTCTCTAAGTTTCTCCTCCAGGGCAAACTCATCCTCCAAGATTCCCCAACTGAAGCCCAGACACAAACCCACACACCCTTGTTAGAAAACTTTAATCTGATTTTTAAAGGAATCTCTGGAATGGCCTGTGTTTCAAAGCTGTGCGGCAGACTGAATCTCTTTGCATATCTCCCGTCCCCCTCAATAAAGGAGCAAGCAAGGTATATACACTGGCCAGTTGGATCATCCATTGTAATTTTATTTTAAATCATGATAGACAGATTGCGTGAAAAACAAGGAATTCCAAAGAATTTCCTGCTTTGGGAACAGAAGTTAAGTCTATATTTAACAACATTTGAAGCTGTCAAGAATGCTTTGTGGTTGGATAACAGAGGCAGAAAAATGTTAAAAACGCAGGCTACTGCTATACCCAAATATGGAAATATTGTTACGTCTGGTGTCTGATTCACCATCTGGAAATACTTACAACCATGAAGTCAAATAGAAAAGACTCCACAACAGAAGCCAGGAACACTCCTCTCCATTCTCTCCCCACGACCTCCTCCCACCCTGTACTGCGCCTACTCACCCCCATCCCCAGTCACTTCATTAAGAGGGAAACGATAATGAAGCTTTAACGCAAGAAAAAAACGTTTTCTAAGTAATAATGGATGGACTGTCTTGAGTACCAAGTAGGGCCCAGATTTTCCTCTTTATTTGCATAACACCTGACAAGTCCTGAAAAGTAAGCCATGCACCCCAAACCCTCCAACAAAGCCTTAGAGATCCTACTCCCACAAGCCAAAGCCTCTTAGACTTATGAAAGGGCACTTTTGAATGAATGAAACTTAACTCTTTCCTGCCACAGTTCTCTTTATTGGATAATGTTTTCATTGCAATAGCTTCTCATTGTACTTATCAGAGTAATTCACAGAAAAGTTGGCACTGAGGGACTTCTTAAGCAAGACTGCTAAATTGTGAAGAACAGCCCTAACACATTAGAAAGGACGAAAAGTTCTAGAGCACATATAAAAGACTGGCATAATTTTGTGTTTTTATTAACATTGCACAAGAATATAGTTTTTGAAACTTTGAGGGAGAATTTATCAGTAACACTAATGATACTGATAATGTTAAAGCAAACAGTGTGGGGGGTCTTCTACGGCATGTGTTGCAGGTAAAACAGGATCTTAAATTCTGCTAACAGTTTTATTACAGAACAGTATATCCGAAAATCTCGTATTCCTCGGTACTTGGCTAGAAAAGCATTGCAATCCATTTGAAATGGGAGGCTTCTAAGTGGTCCCAAGGAAAAGTGTTAAAAACCCCACGAAACTTTTAGCTTTAGACCCAATGGGCCCAATGGTGCTGGAATCTAGTTTGGCATTGCAGTATATACAGGTGATGATCTCAGGACAAATTACTGCAAGGTGGTCCCCTCGGCTTTTGGCTGGCTGCTTAGTTAGCAACGCCTCCCGACCGGGGAGGGAGGCTGGAAGGGCTTACCCTGTCTCCCGCATCCGTGAGGAAGTAGAAGTCAGCCTCCCGGAGAACTCCCTGCGTTTGTTTCCTCTCGGACTTCCAACCCAGGCAGTGGGCTGGAACTAAAGTGGGAACCTCCAAAAACAAACAAGTACGACATACCAAAAAAGGGAGGGGGGGCGGAAGGGGGAAGACCTCTGCCTGGGAATCTGCCAGACGGTGGGGGAAGCTGATTCCACCCCCCCCCCCATTCATAAATGCCACTGCGGGTATTAATTTGCAATACACTTAACTTGGCTAATAAACACCATACCAAAGCTGGGACTTGATTCGAGCATGCCTCTATGAAATCCACAAATAGACTCCTGGCTCACAGACACACTCCCCCTCCCCGTTCGCCTCTCCGTAGATAACTTGACTCTCACCTTCTTTGTAAACAAGCAAACAGCTCGCTGCCTTCCCGGGTGAGGGCTTCCAAGGCTGCCCGGTCAACTCGGCATCACCAAACAAAACTACTTTTGTTCCTCCCTCCCAGGTCCTCCCACCCTCCCAGTCCAGGCAAAGTTTTGAACTCGCCCCCCCTTGCCCCTTCCACCACCATCACCACCATCACGCCAGAAAGAGCCCTCCCAATCGAAGTCATTATTTAAAGTGGAAAAAACGGTAGATTGTTTTCTAGACGGGTCCAGGACAAAAAAAAAAAAAAAAGAAAAAAAAAAAAGGTGCAACGGAGCCAGGGGAGGCGCTTGGCAGCAGCCCGCGCCAACCAGCATTCCTGAGATGTTTGAGAATTCTGGAACGCGCAGACAGAGCCGACGTCACTGCAACACGCGGCGCCGCGGCCGGCCCGTATAAAAGGCGGGCTCTGGACGCTTGGGCAGACCGCGAGCGAGAGCGCCCCCGAGCAGCACCCGCGCCCTTCGCGCCTCCTCGGGAAGGACCTCAAGAGAAGGACGCTTGCAGCCCGCTCGCCGCCCAAGCCCTCGCCCTCCTGCCACCGGGCCCGCCACCCCGCCGCACGGGCCGGAGCCTGTCCCGTCTCCCGGATCCACGCACCAGACCTCGACTGCTGCGCACCCGTGTATCGGCGTCTTTGCTTCCGCGCTCGTCCGGACTCCTGCGCGCCACAATGAGCTCCCGCACCGCCAGGACGCTCGCCTTCGCCGTCACCCTTCTCCACTTGGCCAGGCTGGTGAGTTCTTTTGCCTCCGCTTCCCCATCCGCTCTTCCAGGCCCTTCCCCTTTCCCCAGATTGCACCCCGCAGAGAAAACTAAACTAAAAAGTTCGGGGGCGTTTCGGGTTAGCTCTTTCTTCAAACCCCCCTGGAGACGCGTCGGGGGGCCTGCTGGCAGCCGCAGCCGCCAAGGGTGGCCGGGTTGGACGGGATCAGAGACCCCCTGCGGACAGGGTCGGAGGAACCCTCCCTTCTCTGGGCTCGTCTGCTCACCGCGCCGAGTCTCACGCGTGCCTTGTCCCCCCACCCCCCTCCAGGCGCTCTCCACCTGCCCCGCCGCCTGCCACTGCCCCCAGGAGGCGCCCAAGTGCGCCCCGGGAGTCGGGCTGGTCCGGGACGGCTGCGGCTGCTGTAAGGTCTGCGCCAAGCAGCTCAACGAGGACTGCAGCAAAATGCAGCCCTGCGACCACACCAAGGGGCTGGAATGCAATTTCGGCGCCAGTTCCACCGCTCCGAAGGGGATCTGCAGAGGTAAGATGCTTGTGGTTTGGCCCCTTTAAAAAAATAATAGTCCCCGTAGTCCAGAAGTTTAGTAATTTTGAGACCATGTATGGTGATGCTTTGTTGTTGGTAGCTTGGCAGAAAGGCACATGATTTCAGCAGTCTGGAATGCAATTCAGTGTGTCTGGGCCCAACGAAAAGCGCATACGGAAAAGTGATTCCTGACTAACTTATTGTTCTGGTCTGGAGTCCCCGAGGAATTGTAGGGAACTTTACCATAAATTGAATTTAACAGCAGAAAATATGTATGAGTTTCAGGCCGTGGTTGGGAATCTTAACTTTATCCTCTTTTCCCTTTCTCTTTCGGTGCTCTTTGCAGCTCAATCAGAGGGCAGACCCTGTGAATATAACTCCAGAATCTACCAGAATGGGGAAAGTTTCCAGCCCAACTGTAAACATCAGTGCACATGTATCGACGGCGCTGTGGGCTGCATTCCTCTGTGTCCCCAAGAACTCTCTCTCCCCAACTTGGGCTGTCCCAACCCCCGGCTAGTCAAAGTTACCGGGCAGTGCTGTGAGGAATGGGTCTGTGACGAGGATGGTGCCAAGGACCCCGCGGACGACCGGGATGGCCTCCTGGGCAAGGGGCTGGCATTTGATGCCTCGGAGGTGGAGTTAACCAGGAACAATGAATTAATTGCAGTTGGAAAAGGCGGCTCCCTGAAGCGACTCCCAGGTAAGTTGAGACTGAGCCTGAAAGACCTTGTACTGAAATACATTCCTAGTTTGAAGCTTTGTAGAAACGACTCCTTGAGTCTGTTGGTGTCATTATGCCTCTGAGAAATTTTCCCTCTTGTTTGTCTCTAGCGTTTGGAATGGAACCTCGAATCCTATACAACCCTTCTTTACATGGCCAGAAATGTATCGTTCAAACAACTTCATGGTCCCAGTGCTCCAAGACCTGTGGAACTGGTATCTCCACACGAGTTACCAATGACAACCTTGAATGCCGCCTGGTGAAGGAAACCCGGATTTGTGAAGTGCGGCCTTGTGGACAGCAGATGTACAGCAGCCTGAAAGTAAGTTCCGGTGGTGCTTGTTGGAGACTGTTGCCTGGCAGCTGGGCGAGATGTGAACCTCTCTTCCGAGACAGAGAAACACTGTTCCTAACTCTCCTTCTTTCCTCTTTCTTACAGAAGGGCAAGAAATGCAGCAAGACCAAGAAATCCCCCGAACCAGTCAAGTTCACTTATGCTGGATGTTCGAGTGTGAAGAAATACCGGCCCAAGTATTGCGGCTCGTGCGTGGACGGCCGCTGCTGCACGCCCCAGCAGACCAGGACTGTGAAGATGCGCTTCCGTTGCGAAGATGGGGAGACGTTTTCCAAGAACGTCATGATGATCCAGTCCTGCAAGTGCAACTACAACTGCCCGCATGCCAACGAGGCGGTGTTTCCCTTCTACAGGCTGTTCAATGACATTCACAAATTTAGGGACTAAATGCCACCTGGGTTTCCAGCGTGAGGGTGAACAAACGAGGGGGGAGAAGAGTGCCAGAATCACAGAGATATGGGTGGGGGCGGTGGGGGTGAGGGACTCATTGTAGAAGGGATGCATTGCTCATTCTTGAGTAGTATTAAGGTATTTTGAAACTGCCAGGTGTGCTGGTGCAGATGGACGGACACTAATGCAGCCACGATGGGAGAATACTTTGCTTCATAATATTGGAGCCCACGTTACTGCTTCATTTTGGAGCTTGTGCTGTTGATGACGTTCTGTTTTCTGTTTGTAAATTATTTGGTAAGCATATTTTTCTCTAGGCTTTTTTTCCTTTTGGTTCTACAATTGTTAAAAAAAAAAAAAAGATTAGTTGATCAGTTAAAGCCTTCATCTTTTGAAAGAAGTAAATGGGAGGGGGTGCCATCCCTTCCTGAAGGGGACACTCTGTGAGTGACCGTGAGAGGCAGCTATCTGCACTCTAAACTGCAAACAGAAATCAGGTGTTTTAAGACTGAATGTTTTTATTTATCGAAATGTAGCTTTTGGGGAGGGAAGGGAAATGTAATACTGGAATAATTTGTAAATGATTTTAATTTTATATTCAGTGAAAAGAATTTATTTATGGAATTAATCATTTAATAAAGAAATATTTACCTAATATCTGAGTGTGTGGCATTCGATATTTTCAGAGACTATCCAAAGTCATTGGCAAAAGCTTAGTGTATTATGCATTCTTTCGATTATTCAACCAGGACTACTTGAGTGCCTACTTTGTGCCAGGAACTGTTCTAGGAGCTTGGGATAAGAGCAGGGAACTAACCTACAAAAGTAAGACAATGACTGCTTTTATCTTCAGTTGAGAAAAATCTCTGCATGTAAAGTAATCTGTTTTTAAAACATGTTGAACACTAGGCATCCTAGGAAGCACAAGGAATCTGAAGCTAAATTTGTGATTTAAATAGTAATGCTTTATGGGGCGCCTGGGTGGCTCAGTTGGATAAGCATCGGGCTTGGGCTCAGGTCATGATCTCATGGTTCCTGGGTTTGAGCCCCGCGTTGGGCTCTGTGCTGGTAGCTCAGAGCCTGGATCCTGCTTCTGATTCTGTGTATCCCTCTCTCTCTCTCTGTCCCTCTCCTGCTCATACTCTCTCTCTCTCAAAAATAAACATTGAAAAAATTAAAAAAAATAATAATGCTTTATTTTCATAAGAATTCAAAGCCTAAGGGTCTCCATCACTCCATCATTGTAAGGTGGGTATAGTAGGGTCACTTATCATTTAAATTACTAGGTTATTATGCTTGTCACCTTGGAAGAAGAGAGGAACTTGAATGAAACAGTCCATAACCCAGGCTGCCCATATCTAAATTCATGGGCAAGATTAAGTCTGGTTGGATAATGTGTTATAGAAGGTCACTTGTTTATAACTTTATATTTTCCCAATACTGTTCTGAAAGCATAGGAGAACTACCGAAAGATCGATCCACCCTTAGTTGGGAGCAGAAAAAAAGTCTTGGAGTCTATAGGAGTCAGTTTGTTTTCACTGAATGAGCTTGAAGCAATGACTTGTGTTAATCCTAATAAGCCAGTGATTAGGTAAACATGCCGTTAAATGCAAAGGAATGCAAGGAATTTCAAGTACTTTTCCAATAGCGTGAGGACCGAGCTACCCCATCCCCCCTTTCCTTTTTATAATATACGTTATGCTGCTGGAGGAGGGAGCAGTTAGATAGAGTTGGCTATCCAGAAGGTCAAAGGCTAGATGCAGAGCATTCCTAAAAGAAAAGGACCTCAATCTTAGGTCTAGGAGAGGTTGAGAAGGCTGCGTCAATGTTTGTGAAAATGCTGGTAGCCTGTTTTAGAAGAATCTACCTCTTTAGAAAGCACTGACAATAAACCTTTTATAGAGAAGTTTTCCTTTCATCGACGCTCTTGGCTTCTGTTCAAATCCATAGTGAAATATTTCAGTCTGCACTTGGTTAAGAAAGTACTTGAATTTTTAGGTATCGAGAAAGTGCTTTAAAAGAGAAGGGGGACAGCTCTTGGGATCCTGTAAAAAGTGATTTTTCAAAACAGTTTAATATCAATGCCTTAATGAAGACCTACAGGAAAGCACTGCCTAAGAATCTATTTAAAAGCCTTACTGAAATGCATAAAGGTTCATAGAAATGTGACGGTAAAATGTATGGGCAAAGGCTCTTCTGATTTTGGCAATGTCTTGCCTGAAATATTACAACTTGTGCCTACCCAGTTGTCTGTTTCTTGCCCGCGGCATTGAAATTTTAAGGTATTTGGGAACTTAAACACCACCTGTGCCTTCTCCGATGCAGTTAAACTTAACAGTGCAATGTAACACGCGAAACAATAAAAGTGTGAGGTTTTTGTGGTGCAATCTTGTTGAGCAGACATCCAAATTCACGGGAAAGATTTTCACATTCCCAGGCACCAATCCTGAGGTCTTTTCCTCCAACACTAAAGCCCAGCAAATTGCTTCTTACATAGAGATCAAGGAGCAATATTTTATAGATCCTTTAAGAGCGTAAGGATGTAATAGGTATACAAATAAGCTCAAACGTGAAACAAAACCAGACATGGGAAAATACTGGATCTCTGGGTCCTTAACCTTATTGTAGTAAATACAATAAGAGTGATGCATAAAGTGGTAATTAGTGCTCAATTAGTGAAGACAAATAGGTACAAATTATGTCCATTTTATTTGGCTATAAAAAAAGTAAACAAATTCAAAGTAGGTGAGAATAAAATTATGTAAATTAGAACATGGAACTTTTATCTACGTGCAGTGTGGAGCTCTGCCTACTTCAAGTACTGAGAAAACAAAATCCAACACCAGGCATTTGCACATATGAAATAGAAGTTACATATATAAACATGCATCATAATATACATGTGCCCCTCCACATACAGTAAAGATTTGTGTTCTTACTTTCCAATCCAAAAGACCCTGGTGGTCTTGAGCTGTTTTTTTCTTTTTTTTCTTTTTTAATAGAGATGTAAGAACTGAGAGTCATAGGGTGACCTCAGAATCTCAGGAATTCAGTGAATTTTAAGAAATAGTCTATGGGACATTTAGCACCGTAAGTGGTCTCACTGTGATGATCTTCACTTAAACACATGTGTTATCCACTCCACAAAGAGATGCCACAGAGTCAAAATTAGCAAAGTATATTTTAGAGTTATTTTTCCAGTAGAGAGACTAGATTTGCTTCGTACACTGTCTTTTCTCCTGCCCTCTGGATCCTATTTGTAAGTCAGTGGAGCCACAGCAAGGGTCCAGTAGGACCACAGGACACAACAAAGCTGTGTTCTGAGCAGGGTGGCAGGTGATGCAGGGGCAAGAATCCCAGACTGGAACTGGGAGTCTTTTAGCACCAGCTCTGCCATTAATTAACTAGGTGATTCTGGGCAAGTGTCTGGATGGATCTCTCCTGTTTTAAAATGGAACCATAGCTTCCAGCTGTTTTTTTTCCACCATAAATATTCTTTTTCATATGCTCTCTTTGGTGCACTGACTTCCGTACCTTAAAAACTTCATCTCCTCAAGCAACTGAATGTATGAAGTGAAAGCTACTTGGGTCTTTCTGTAGGCAAATGCACAATGCACTCATCTCCAGGAAGCCTTTGAAAACCGTAATGTTATTTGACCCTTCTTCGTCTCTGAAGTACTCATGGTTATAGGATGTGGCAATCCCTGGATCTCAGCCTATAGGTTCATGCTTTCATCTTCCTGCATAGCCCGATATCTGGGCCTCATTAAATCCCTGCCCTAAATAACTCATTCTTCAAAACAAGGCGCATTGTGAAGCATGACAATGATGTATGTGTCCTATGGATAGAACGAATTTATTTGTAACTTAGCTTTATTGGTGGTGGGCAACGCTTATCCACCTAATCTTATAAAGTGCAATTCAATTAAGCAAGTACCCAGACGCATTTGTTAGTGCTTTACGACGCTCAGATATTCTGCTCACATATTCGGAATCCACCCCTTTCACATGCCCAGTGCAAACATCCAAAGCTAAGCCATCATCATCTCTTCCCTGAATTACTTAAGTGGCTTCACTTGTGACATACTGTATTCCCTAAAGGTGGCTGCAGTAATATCTTCCACCCCACAAAATTAATCTTTGTCGCTTCTGCAATGTGACCTTACTGCATGGATGGGGTTTATTCTACCCTCTTGGATCTGGTTGGGCTCTTTGCTTTAACCAATGAATATCCAGGAAGCAATGTACTGTGGTGCTAGTTCCAACTGTGGCGATGACTAGAAGCTCTTACTTCATTTCTCTTAGAAATGAGCTTCCATGTAAGAAGCACAATGACCCTGAGACCAGCAGGCTGTGAGAAGCCCATACCACACTGACAGGCCCTAGAGGATAAGAAGACATGAGGAGAAAGAGAAAGGTCAGGGAGAATCTTCGTGTGCACGAAGAAACCACCTTGGAAGTAGATCGTCCAGCTCCAGTTGCTGATGTCTTGTGAATCAGAGATAAAATAGCCATTTGAGTCCTTCCCAGATTTCCTGACCCATAAAATAGTGAGCAGACTAACCGGTTATTTTAAGGCCCTAAGTTTTGGGTGTTGTTTGTTGGATAGCATACATAACCCAAACATCATTGGTTTCCTGCAAAGATTCATTTTCCTTATGGGAACCAGAGTGATTCTTCAAAAATGTGAATCAGAACACGTCAACCCTTGGCTTAAAAGCTCTATGGCTGCCCATTACTCTTGGAATAACACTCAACTCCCTCCTTACTAAGTACACAGGCCCTAGACCCTCCCTATTTCTTCCCACTCGCCCTTGCCACAATCCCACTTGCCTTTTCCTCTTTGAACTAAGCCACATCAGTGCCTCTTCAGGGCCTCGGCACTAGCTGTTCCTCTGCCTCAAATGCCCCTCTTGCCTCAATGTCCCTTAATCTACACTTCTTTTTGTCATGCAGGTCTCAGCATAAATGTTACCTTCTCAGTGACCTTCCCTTGCCACCCAGTCTAAAGTAGTTCATTACATCAAGCAGTTTTATTTTCACCACGGCCCTTAGGCCTACCAGATATTATTTATTTACTATGTCTCCCCCTTCCAGAATAGCCTCTATGAGATGAGAGATTTTTGGCTTTTTCACCACTACAAAAGCATCACTTGATACTGTGCCTGGCATAAAGCAGATGTTCATTAATTTAGATTAATGCTGTCTTAAAACTGCATTATGTAGAAGGCACCCCTCCCTTAGCACAATGTCTTCTTCCTACCTCCCCTTGGGCTTTCCCCTAGGTTGTTCCTCATTCATCCGTCCTTCTATTCATACATCCAGTCAATAGACACTTGCCTGGCACCACTATATTCCACGTACAGTGCTATGGACTAGTTGATGAAGAAGCCTGGTTGCTTCACTTTGGGGACATACATGTAAGCAAAGATGAATTAAGGTTAGGTTCAGCTGCAAATAAAAAGCTAAATAAGAAATGGCTTAAATAACACAAAGGTTTATTCCTCTGTCATGTGAAAAATCCAGGTAGGCTGTACAGGGCTGATGTGATGCCCTAAGTTTTCGAGGACCAAAGCTTCTGCTATCTTTTTCACCATGTGTGGCCTCTGTTCCCCAATTCACCTCACCTAGCTGCAAGGAAAGCTAGGAAGTGTAGTTCCTATCCTGGGTTGCCACGTCCCCAGCTAAAAATCAGAGATCCTATTACTACAGAGGGGAGAACTAGTAGTCTATACCACATAGCACAAAATACATTATACGAAGTAGAATAGGGCACAGAGGATGGTTGAGGGGAAAGCTACCAACTCTCTGAAGCTGGGATGAGAGAGGTTTCTTGGAGGAGTGGTCATCTCAGTAGTTTTTTCAAAGATACATAGGTCAGAAACTATTCAAAGGCCTTGGTGCTTGAGTTGGAAATTTCTGAAATAACCAGTGATACCTTTCTCATCTCAGCCATTAAGAGAAGTCAAAGACACCCACACTACCTGGGTTCAGAGTCTTACAGATCATTAGTGTTTGAAACAGCTTATATTCTTACTTTGGGTTCAGACGTATCATGAAGAGGTTATCCATATTAATGTTCTCCAGAGAAACAGAACCAATAGGATACATGTATATGTGTGTGCACGCACACACACACACACACACACACATCAAGAGAAAGAGAGATTTATTTTAAGAAATTGGCTCATGCGATTATGGGGGCTGACAAGTCCAAAATCCTTAGGGGAAGCCAGCAGGCTGGAAACTCAGGTAAAAGTTAAATCCATAGGTCAGGCCAGGCAGGCTGGAAACAAGGCAGGGTTTCTATTGTGCAGTCTTGAGGCCAGATTCCTTCTTCTTTGGGAAACCTCAGTGTTTTGTCTTAAGGCTTTCAACTCATTACATGAGGCCCACCCACATAATGAAGGGTAATCTGCTTTATTCAAAGTCAATCACATCTTTAAAATACCATTACAGCAACATTGAGACTGGTGTTTGACCAAACAAATGGGCATCATAGCCTAGCCAAGACGACACAGAAAATTAGCCATCATAGTACCTGTGTAGTAGAACCTTTTGGGGGCAAGAAGCTCATGTCCACTCTCTAAAATGGAATGAATGGGGCACCTGGGTGGCTCAGTTGGTTAAGCAGCCGACTTCAGCTCAGGTCATGATTTCCCAGTTCGTGAGTTCGAGCCCCGTGTCAGGCTCTGTGCTGACAGTTCGGAGCGTGGAGCCTGCTTCAGATTCTGTGTCTCCCTCTCTCTCTGTTCCTCCCCCACTCGTACTCTGTCTCTCTCTCAAAAATAAATAAAGATTAAAAAATAAATAAATAAAACGGGATGAATTTGAGCAGAGTCAGAAAAGGGAAAAGCTTTGCTAGTTATACCCAAGACGTTCCCAGGCCTGTCGTTGTGCCTATGCATGAGTGGGGAAGGGCTCCAGCATTTATTTGACATCAATCAGATTTGTGGGCTTCTCAGAAACGCTCCTGGTACACTGACCGCAAGGTCCTTCCGGAACTGGCAGGATCTACTTTAGTCAAGATGGCTTCAGGGTGGGGGAGTGGAGAGAGATCCTGATAAGACCTCTAGAGAAAAGCTTTCTGTAAATCTGTCTGGATACAGCAGGACACAATCCATCACTTGCACACACCCCGAGAGAGACAAAGAGCACTCCTTCTTCTGGCCCTTCATGCAAATCCTCACTGTAGCACTGACACCACTATATTGTGACTCGTTCTTTAACTGCTCCCATGAGATTTTAAGCTCCTTGAAGGGTTTTGGTCAATGAATGAGTACCAACTAAGAATAAATTGGAAGGAGTATGAGAACTGTGTTCTAACATCTCCAGATCTTCGTGGAGAAGAGAAAGCAAGTTTGTTCTAAATCACCCCAGGGCAGAATTCCCAAGCTGGTGGCTTGGGCAGGATTGGGCCAATAGACAATGTTTTGTTCAACTGGCACAGGGTTTATAAAAACTGAGCTTTGTTGCCAATATTTGAAAGCTGAGAAGTTTTTTTAAAGAAGTCCAAACTTCTGGCTTCTTTTGAAAAATTCGTAGATCTGCAGCAGTGGACTGCATTCTCTACATGGCAGCTTCTGCATGGTGAGAGCAGTGTTCCAGCTTCCTCGGAGCGCGTGCTCTGCTGTTCACCAGCACAGACTGAGGAGAAGAGACACGTATGTGTCCGTGTGCGGTTGGGGGAGGTGAAGGGCGGGGAAGAGACGATCTTTAAAAAACACAGGTTCCTTCTTTACTGGCACAACCCAGAACACTCCTTGGAAGTGCTTAGAAAAGTAATGTTTAGCACGGGAACCGTGCTATAAGCACAGGAAAAAGAGAGGCCACGTCATTCATTTCAGATGGCCATGGGGCTATAAACATGCCGTCACTTCCCAGCTTCCTTCTACGGTAATGGTCTGTGTATTTTTGAGTAGAAGTATACCCATTCCACGTAAAATATCATATCACATTTTCCCACCGACACCGGATGAGTTGATCAGAGATATACCCTGCATCCCGAACCTCTGCTGAATTTAACCAGCCATTTTTGTAGTGACCAAAGAGCCTTCCAAGGGGAATCACAACCCATAGCCAGGATTTTGCTCTAGAATTTTTTTTTTTTTTTTAAAGACTCAAAGTCCTTCCTTCAAGTGCTGTCGCATAAATAATACTCATTTTTCAGAGACATTCAATAAACTCCAGAGAGACTGAGAACTTACGTCTAAGTAGTTATAGTTAGCTAGCCAGTAGCAGAGTGGAAGGTGGACCTCAGAGGATTTATTCTTCAGGCTTATCTCTGACGGGGGCATTTGGACACAGCAAAGCACTTGGGTTACAGGGAAGTTGGGGCTGGTTCTTTGGTGTCAACGTGGCTCCTGGGAAGACTTGGGCCAATGGATTTTCTATAGGCGAGTCAGGATCGTCAGCATCCCGCTGCAAGGATGACGCCCTTCTCCGGCAAACAGAGAATGATTCAGCATGTAAAAATTTGGATCTTCTGTTAAGGAGATTTGCTAGCTAAAAAAACAAAAAACAAAAAACAAAAAAAACGTTGCTCATTCATGGAGAGAGTTTCAACTCTGGGCTCATGAGCAAAACTTGAGAGAGGTCCTTCCTATATTCCAAATTAGTTTGTTCTTGGAAAGGAGCCTATGTCTTTAATTGACTTCTTGCATTCAGAATGATACTTAGCTATTTACAGTGTTCTCTTTAATGTCTGGGGTTTTTTTCTTAACAAAAGGAAGGCATACTTATGCAAGAACATTGTAAGAAATACAGACTGTCAAAAATGAAGGTCCCTAGGAAACATTCCCCTTTACACACATGCACGTGCACCCACGCACATGCATACACACATACGTTTAAGTGCATGATGTGTATTATTCACAGATTTGGGGGAGTGACTAACTTGCATTTATTAATATTATTATTATGAACAAAAAAGATTAGACTATATATAGAGCTTTACATTTACTATACCTTGAAAGTCAATTAATGTTGATATATGCAGTTCTCCCAAAATCGCTATAATTGCTTTATAGATTTTCCTTGTATTATTGATATGCCACAATCTATTTATTCATTTATTTAAGTTTATTTATTTTGAGAGAGAAAGACAGAGAGAGCGAGCATAAGCAGGGAGGGGTAGAGAAAAGGAGAGAGAATCCCAAGCAGGCTCCACGCTGACAGTGTGGAGCCGGACACAGGGCTGGATCCCAAGAACCGTGTGCCATAATTCATTTTCAAGTTTTCTCTCTCTCATTTGACCAGGAAAGGAAATCCCCTGTTGCCATTCTAACCTGAGGGATTGCATCAGAACTGGCTTCAGCCAACTTGAGTCTCATTCTCTTATCAGTGATAGGTCCTAATTGGTGATCCTCAAGGAGAAATCCTGTGTGGGTAGGGAAAGGTTCTGAGAAAAGGGCCTTTGATAATAAAAAGAGACTGGGAGAGGAAATGCCTTTTGTCTTTCCTGGGCATAACTTGTCTCCAGCCCAGGGAGGAGGCATCACTGACACACTGAAGATGACAAAGCAGAAAGGTGAAAAGCCCCTGAGTCTCTAAAGAGATCACTAAGCTGCTGAATCACCCAGAGCTGGGCTCACCTGAAATGCAGACCTCTTGCTTGGTGTGATGATAAACCTCCTACTGTTTAAGCTGGTTCTGTTAAGCCAAATGTTACTTACAGCTAAAAGCATCCTAACTGATGATTTTATACTTGGCCCTTTTTGATGTCTGTAAGTTTTATAAATAATGTAGCAATAACCATTTCCAAAGGAGAAGAAAGTACTTTTAGATGTGAATGAATAAACCAACAAACAAATATTTGGCAGGAATATAACTCAGTTATTAACATTCACTGGGGCGCCTGGGTGGCTCAGTCGGTTAAGCCACCGACTTCGGCTCAGGTCATGATCTCATGGTCCGCAGGTTCGAGTCCCGTGTCGGGCTTTGTGCTGACAGCTCAGAGCCTGGAGCCTGTTTCGAATTCTGTGTCTCCCTCTCTCTCTGACCCTCCCCTGTTCATGCTCTGTCTCTCTCTGTCTCAAGAATAAATAAACGTTAAAAAAAAAACTAAAAAAAAAACCCAAAAACATGCACTTGATTGGCTATGGCTCAGCTAGACATGGGTAACAAAAAGGAAATAATGACACACGGTCCCTGGTCTCAAGGGTAGCACATCTAGCAGAGATAGTAATATATACAAGTAATTCTAGTGCACTGTAACTGCCAGAAACTTAGGAATATGAGAGTTCAGATGGTAGTCAGAAAAAGCTTCACAGAGGACACAGTATCTGAACAGAGTTTTGAAGGATGAATAGGAGTCTGTTTGGAATTATGTCCCAAGTTGAAAAATACCAAAGTATTCAAAGCCTACGAATACTATCAGAGTCAGCAAATGCACAGCCTCAGACAAGACCTGAGCACTAAAAGCCACTTTGCATCTTCACTTTTGCACTTGTGGCTGAGAAGAGGAAAAGCAGCCCTCAGTAGGGACCTACAGGAGACCTGTCCTGGTGATGGGGACACGCCTGTCCCTTCCATGGGTGTTACCTTTGGAAATCCCCCACCCGCACAGTAATAAGAGCTGCCAGCCTGCACAGGGTGGGGTAGCACTGACATCACCAGATATGAGCTGGAAATGGTGAAGTGCACCATACCCCCAGGAGACAAAAGCGGTCTGCTTCCCCCACACAACAGCCTCCATATGACAGGATAACCCCAGGCTGACAGGACCTAGCCTGGGCCTGACCCACCGGTGGGTCACCCAAGGCAGCCCCAGTGACTACTTGGACCCGGTGGCAAAGGCAAAAAGCCCAGAGAGAAGCGACCTGGAAAACTTGGTTACTGCCATCTGATGCTCTTGTGTTTGTGCCACAGGTCAGATTCCAGTAGGAGGCCAGTCCCTTAATGGCTTCCGGTTCCTCCTAGAATAATGCTCATCCTTACCACTAGCCGCGCACAGTCTTCTTGTCCAGGATTTTAAAGGCTGTGGTAATGTGACATGCAAGCAAAAGGCCACAGGGACAGCTCCATGCTGGCTCCATAACCTCATCTATTCCTCCAGACACGAAAGAACTGTCATAATTGCACTCACAATCAAAGTGAATGTCGAGAAAAGGCATTAACTAAACAGCCAGGAGTCCTCACATTCTGTATAGGCAAGTGTGAATAAGTAATTCATGGTCGTTCTGTGCTGCATCAATGAATTAGAGGATTTGGATTTTTTTATTATGTCGATGCATTTGGTCTAAAGCATGCTGGGTATTTGCATATGCACCAAGGGACTTCTTGAGCCCCCCCCCCCCCATGCAGTCATCTTCCCCGTCATCTGCCTAGAAGCTGTACATTCTCTACAATCTCAGAAGAAACTAGGTCTCTTGGCATGTTGTGGGAACACAGCTATTGAAATAAATGGAACATGGCAAGTGTACAGGGCCAGCAACAGGAGCCACTGCTTTTTTTTTTTTTGGGTGAGGAATGGTGACGCCAAAAAAAGAAAGGGAAGAAATCCCCTGTAACATTAGATAGACTGTAAGAAACTGTTCTGAATTTGGGCCAAAAAATCAAGATTAGCAGTCACACTGAAGTGTTTTTGTATTGCATTTTTGGCCTCAGTAACAGAAATTCATTCATTGACCTATATCTGCACACACACTTATATCTGTCTGTTGCACACACGCACACACAGCCTTGTGGTTTATAATTCCTGTTTGTTATAGGTCAGGTGTAGTGCTGGGTCCCGGAGGGTACAGTTCACTAAGGACTTGCGTCTACGAATCACGGGATCAAGAAGAGTGTCCTCATTCCTCAAGGGCTGCTACCGACACCTGTCCCTGCTACTTTGCTCCTCTGGTTTTCCTGTGACCTGCATGCAAGGGAATCGGGGCTAGGCTGCTACACACGCCTCACTCCCAGAATGGAGGGAGGGCAAGGCCACTTCAGCCCAGCTTCCCTGGAGAACCATGGAAAAGGGGCATTGTTTTAAACTTATGATATACATTCTCTGCAAAGGGAAATCCACGAGGTATACTCACACAGGGGCCCAATTTTATTCTTCAACTATCAAACTCCACTTGGAGTCCTGTGGTATTAAACCATTACTTAGCACTTTCACGTACCCTATATCATCTAAGACATGGATGACTGCAAGACACAACATCATTTTACATACCTTTAAGAAAAACCCAGCCAATTATGGCCAGCTATGTCATAGTTGCATGCTTGCAGTCAAATGTATCTTGATTACAGAGCTGTTAAAGCGTAAAAATATGTACATTCTAGAATCGATGATACCCAGGGGCTTGTCTAACTAGACTTAGTTCTAGTGTAGTGTGTGAGTTCTCAGTGGGCAGGAACACATCTTTCTTCAAGATTTGTTTAAATGTTTATTTATTTGAGAGAGAGAGAGAGAGAGAGAGAGAGAGTGGGGGCAGGTCAAAGAGAGAAGGGGAGAGAGGATCTGAAGTAGGCTCTGTGCTGACAGCAGAGAGCACGATGTGGGGCTCAAACTCAAGAACTGCAAGACCATGACCTGAGCCAGAGTCAGACGCTTAACTGACTGAGCCACCCACGTGCCCCAACAGGAACACATCTTATAGTCCTTCTCTACTTTGCTGTGTCTAGCACAGTGTCATGCACATACAAAGTGCACAATAAACTTGATAATAAATGAATGATGATAATGAATGAATGAATGAATGAATTGACTAGCTGAGACAAATTCTACGTCCCCCTCACAGCATTCAGTCAGCCCACTTGAATAGAGGTAAGAAGGTCCAGATTGGGTCTGCTTCTTCCTATTACACCCAACTTTGGAAACAGTCAGACTCAACGAGCAGACGTGGAGGGGGAGCCTTTAGCACTTACAGCACTTACTCAAGATCCGATCACCTTAAGCCCTGGTCAAGGAGCTGCTGGCCAGACACGCTGTGACGCCAGGCTCCTTGGGGACCTATTTATGTTTCTCCTGAAAACCGGTGTGTAATATCAAACTTCTGAAAATAAAATCACAGTTTAAGTGGACTATGGGAGCTGGCTATTTAGAGGAGCCTGCTGGCAAGTTCTCTCTTGTAAAGTCAATAACCGGCCCAGATTTATCTATTTTATGACTTTGTATTTTTCTGTATCGCGTTCCCGTAGAGCAAGGCACACCCTTATATTGAGTTTCCCCACAGTAGAGTCTTTGTGCTGGGTCAGTAGCTTGAAGCGTTTTTGCTACAACGGGCCTCTTTCCCTTGAGGGTTCCTGGTCTGCTCGGGCGGTCCCAGTTAGACCAATCCCCTCCCCCAGAGGCCAGGGCTTCGCTGCAGTGGATGGAGCAAATGGAAATCACATTTTCCTTTGTTTTGTTTACTTTAGAATGAAGTTACTTCTGACCAGAGAGTTGCATTCCAACTTTAGAGACATGGGCCACAATGATAACACAGGCATGAACCCTGCACAGAACACAGCACATGTGAGCATGCCACATGTGTGCGGAGGGAGAGGAATGGGCTTCATACCTCCGACCCCTGTGTACTAAGTATCTGAGACATTCCAGGTTCTGTGCTACTTCTTTCGGGGAACAAAGAGATGAACAAGACGCAGCCCCTGGCCTCACGGTCTAGTTACAGTAAGCTGTGCTGAAAAACAACGCAGGTGTGAGGCTGCCTCAGCCTCAGAGAGTTGGAGAAGGTTTTACGTGGAGTACAATCTGGAAGTCAGGTCTTGGTAGAAAAGGGGAAGGGAAAAAAAATTAAAAAAAAAACAAAAAAAGAAAAGGGGAAGGGAGAAAGGCAAGCTGAGTAGTGAGAACAGCATGTGCAAAGGCACGGGTGTGCAAGACCGTGGGAACCCAAGATACTGTTGGTCAGAGGGCACTCTGCAAGTATCTCCTTTTATTCCCATCCAAAGCCGGTGACACTAAGGTGAAAGACATCCCTGGACTGGATCCATAATCGCAAGGCCTCCAGGCAATCCTAAACTTGACTGCCCACATCTCCTGTTTCCCACAGACCTATGAACCTCTAGTCCTGGTGCTGTTGGTGCCACAGGACCCACAGGACCCACTGATGGGAAATCGGACCCACATTCTTGAAAAGATCTTCTCCTCTATAGTTTTGTAGGCTTAACGGTGGGAGAAGCAGGAGAGAGCCAGTTAGGTTCTTCAGTGGTGGTTCTGGAACGAGGCTGTACTACCCAGTCAGAAATGCCAGATGGCTTCCTTATACTTGCTTAGTTCTCTTCACTTGTACATCCTCAACTGTCACATGCTTGCGAAATCTGCAGGCTCATATTTGCCTGACCTGCTCCTCTGAGTCTCCCCCCAGGGTGTGATAAATAATCCCCGGAAAACACAAGTTCTCATAATCCCTTCAAAGTGGTGAGAGACATCAGAGGCAGCGGCTATGGGTTTCTGAGGCTTGAATTCTCATATTCCTAATCTCTGGGCACAGTCTCCTGTCATCGCTGGTGGACAATTCTCCCCCTCCTTAATGGTGGGCACGTACCATCTGTTTTACTTAATAGTATTCAGTCAGACGAAAAATGACAGAACTCCAGAGGTGAACTGGGGGACGCTACACTTGGGAGCGACTTGGAGGTTCCTGGCTCCACCTACCCCCAGAACCCTTTCCCCCACATAACTTGGCAAGGAGTGACCCATGCTTTTCTCACTCACAGAGGTGGTATCCGCTCTGCCTCCAGAAGTGTGAGCTGTTCTTCTGAATACTAATGTGAAATCCTTCTCCCTATAACTTTTAGTAATGGTTAATGGTTGTCCTCCTGGCAGTCCTCGGAATGAATGTGGTCCTCTCAATTATGTGCTCCATCCCTACCTGCATTCCCAGCCTTTTTTTTCTTTTCTTCTATTTGTTCCTTTGTTTGTTTTTTTGTTTTTCCCTTAAACATTTACAGTGGGTACAATTATTCCTCACATGGTCTAGTCTTCGGGTCTTCATTCTCTAGTTGCTTGCTTCCAGATACACTTGAGTTTGTCAAGATCCCTCTAAAAAGGGGATATTGGTGGATTCACAGAGCCCTCTAGATCTCTCCCGAGTGCCAAGGCCAGGAAGCCTATCAGCTCCCTTCAGGACTCTAAGCGCACTTTTATTCACGAATCCACTTTCCCTACTAAATAGTGAGCACTTCTTCCCTAGCCTTTCCAGCCCCCAGCACAAGTGCAGACAAGTTTCAGAATCCGAGAGACAACATGATATAGGAGAATTGGGTCTTCACTTGCTTAGTATCCCCACATACCAGCGCAGAGCCTGGTAACCAGGCTGTAATAACTGTATGGTCCATCAGCCGATTCATTGGTTTAATGAAAGCAGGCTAAGCTTGTATTTAATTTCTAGGCAGTATGTCAATACTTATTAATATAATAATTTTTAACTGACATCTTAAGGTCTCCTCAGATGACCTTCTGTAAGGATAACCCACCACTTCTACTTGTGTTACTGCCTTTCCTTAATGTAAATTTAGGCTTTGGCATTTGCGTAACCCTTCCAAAATTTGATGGCTTAAAACAACAAGGACTTATTATTTGTCACAATTTTGTCTGTTGGCTAGGTGCAGCTGGGTGGTTATTCATGCAGTGACTCACTGAGCCAGGAGCTTGGGTGGGGGCTGAAACGTCCAAGATGGGCTCTCATCTTGTGGCTTCCCCATTGTTCAGTTGTTTAGACTGAGCTTCCTTACAGTCAAACAGTTGGCTTCTAAGAGGAGATGTTCCAAGAGGATGGTCCTGATGTGCAAGCACCTATTAAGCCCACTAGTACTTCAGACTCACTAATGTCGCACTGGCCAAAACAAGTCACATGGTCAAACCCAGAGTCAATGTAGGAGAGAACTGCACCTCCTTGGGTACCAGGAGGTGATTCACTGGGGGCCACCAGTGAATCCGTAGTCTTACAGTCTATTATATTTATCCTTATTAAGTTTCATTGTTATACTTTTGAGAGGGAGTTCTTTTTTTTTTCATGGCTTTACAAATTCGGACTTTTTCTGGATATAGGCAATGAGGAGGAGGAGGAAGAGGAGGACTCATCATTTATTGTCTATTGTGTGCCAGGTTATTCTTTACAAATTTATGATTCCCGAAAAACAGCCCAAGGACAGAATTATTATTTTCATTTTAGAGATAAGGAAAATGAAGTTCAGAGAATCTCAATAACTTCCTCAAGGTTTCACATTTAATTGAAGATAAGATTTCAAGGTAGGTTTCTTTTCAACGTTTTTTTTTTTTTTTTTTTTTTTTTTTGGGACAGAGAGAGACAGAGCATGAACAGGGGAGGGTCAGAGAGAGAGGGAGACACAGAATCTGAAAGAGGCTCCAGGCTCTGAGCCATCAGCCCAGAGCCTGACGCGGGGCTCGAACTCACGGACCACGAGATCGTGACCTGGCTGAAGTCGGACGCTCAACCAACTGCGCCACCCAGGCGCCCCTCAAGGTAGGTTTCTAATTCCGAAGCATGTGTTTTCTTTTGTTGTTGTTGCCGTTTTTTTGTTTGTTTGTTTTTTACCACTGTACGATGCTGTTTCTCAAAGTCTGCACTTTTGACTCAGTGAAACATATAATTCCCTGCAAAAAATGATTTTCAAATTCTAATAAAGAACCCAAGAAGTCAGAAAATGCAAAATAACTTTTCTTTCTCTAGAGTTCCTTAAATGTTTAAATCTCATTTTGTCCCAGAGTATTTCGGTGTCTATACACACACACACACACACACACACACACACACACACATATTCCCCTGAGAATTGAAGGAGCCCTAAAGTGCCGATCACACGGTAAGGCTGGGGTGTTTAAATATCTAATTGAAGGTTTTGATAAGATTCTATATACATGGTTATAAGGCAGGGTTCCTACACAAAAAAGCTGAGATTGAACTTGAAGTCAATCTTAACCCCATCCATACCGTCTGAACTGGCCTCCAAGTAGAGAACTATGCTTTTTTCTTTATCTACTCTGGTAAATTATTAAAGGGCTCTTCTGCCCAAGGGGAGATCATTAACTACCTGGGAGGTTGTGGAAGGCATCTGGCAGGTGCAGCAAGGAGAACCAGGGCAGCTCCAGTAAGGATGCAGAGCTGAGCTTCCTGAGGCAGCTTCCGCTGGTCAGCCAGAATGAGGGAAAGACCATCATGGGGGCAGGAGGAGATGGGGATGGGCCAGTGGGCAAGAAAGGAGGCAAGAATGGGATGGGGAAGAGGACCTCCCTTGTCTAGCTTGCAAATGGATTTTAAACTCATTAGGTAATAAAAATCCCATTTGCTTGATTGAAAATGTGTCATATGTACCTGCATTTGCCCACACTTTTTCCTTCCTCTCATGGAGAGTGCAACTATGAGGTGACAGCCTCGTTAATGGCAAAAATAGAGGCTGGGGCAAGTGCCAGATTGGTCACTGGAGAAATGTTTATGTAGATGACACAGAAGAGCAGAAGTGGCTGGGAGTCATAGGACCTGAGCTAACCTCTTTACCAGCCCAATCTCCTCATGTCACAGCTGAGGTGAGACTTCTAAGACAGGGCTTTTCCCTTGGCATTGGTGCTGTTGCCAATCTCCGTAGGTTTAATGAATGTTGTGGGGAAACAGTTGAAAGCACTTCTCCCAAGGAATCAGGGACTAGAGCATCTAAATCTTGGCCTTTAGGCCAAGGGCTCACAGCCTACTTAGTTTGATGCTCTCATTCCATCCTTCAATGACTGGTCCTCTTGGAAAGGGGTGCAGCTGTTAAGGGAATTCTCGTGCCTGTGATCTACTCTCTCAGCTTTTCCATCCACAGGATGGGCTCCAGGTACAACCTTTTTACTCTTTTCTGCTCAAAAGATCTTGGAAGGCTTCCTGAAGTACCATGTGGTTCATCTTGAGTCATTCTCCACGACTCACTTGTGTGGTATAACTTGTGCAGCTTCTGGATGCTCTGTTCCCCCGAAACGTGCACACAAAGAAATGACCCGTCTTTTTAAAATTTTATTTATTTAAGTTTATTTATTCATTTTGAGAGGGACAGAGAGAGTGTGCAAGTGGGGGAGGGGCACAGAGGATCCAAAGCAGGCTTGTACTGATAGCAGAGAGCCGGACATGGGGCTCGAACCCACAAACCACGAGATCATGACCTGAGTCAAAGTCAGAAGCTTAACCCACTGAGCCACCCAGACACCCCCAAATCACCTTTTTTTTGATTTAGTGGATGATAGTTTGTACGCCATACTAACTAGGGGGTTAAACTTGGTACGGAAAGGGGTGGAAGAGAAAGATTTGTCCATGATTATTGTGCATATTTCCCACTGAGAACAAAATCAGGGGTTAAAGGTCCCTGCACTTTGGGAAGTGACCATCTGTGGGAGAGACAGATCAAAACAAATAGTTTTAATTCATGAGGAATGTGAGGTGTGAAAGTTCACACTGCAAGGTCAAGGCCAGAGATGGGACTAGAACCCACATCTCCCACCTCCCAGGACAGGACTTTTTCCTCAACCGTGGAGCTGTCACCAAGCTCAGTATGTGTGACTATGTATAGGGTAGACATGTTGAAAGCCATTTCCTCTAGGCACCAGGAGTTCGGGGCTGAGAGGTACACACAAAGCCCTGTGGAGCCAGACCGCACAGCCTCTACTTCTGCCTGGAGCGGTCAGAGGAGGCAACACATCAGCTGAGCCTTTGAGGACAAGCTGACAAGAGCTTAGGGAAAGGCATGCCAGGCAGAGGGAACAGCCTGGGCAAAAGCGAGGAGGTGCTCTGGACAGCCTTGGGCTGCTCTGGCTAATGATCTTCAGCCCCACACAGTGCACATAGGAACCAGGTGCACAGTGTCTCCCCTCACGTTCTACCATGTGGGAGGGCCTCCCAAGGATGTCCAGAGAGCTCTGCCTCAGGTTCTTATTGTCTGAGGTCACTGAGCCTCCTGAAAGTATTTCAGGAATGTGGAGGCCTGACTCACTCTCTTCCTTGAGTTCACAGTCTGAAGTTCATAAAATCGCTTTCCCCTTTAGTCATTCTTATTCAAACATCGGCCCACATGCTTCACAGATGGAGCTGGCAGGAAGAATATGGGGACACATTTTTTGCCCAGGATGTGAAAGGAGATCAAGGGAAGATCATTCATCAAGGGCCAAGCCCCTTTGGCAGGGGCCATCTAAATGCACAGAGAATAGCTTGCTTTGTCAGAGAGTAGAGATCCTGGGCAGAAAGGAAGCCATGGGTGCTTTTGTCTCTGTGCCTCGGTTTCCTCATCTGTAAACAGGGACAATAACCTACTTCAGAGAGTCATGATGAAGGGTTAGATGAGTTAATCCACGTAAAGTACTTAGAACACTGCCAACACACAATAGGCACTTGATAAATACCAGTTTATTATTGCTACTATTGCTCATGGTAGGCAAAGAGTGAGTTTTCTAAACAAGGTGATGGGGGACAGAGGAAGTCTTCCTGGAATAGGACTGTATGAGCTAAACCTGAAAGGAAGGCGTCTTCTCCTGTGTATAGAGTTGTCTGGATGAAAAGGACTTGGGACATGGTAGACATACAGTGGAAGGGCAGTGCCAAGACTGGGAAGAGAAGGAACTCAAGTGTTGCACCTGGCCAGATGCCAAAGACAAAGTTTCAACTACAGTACTTCTCCAGGATGGAAACGGGTATCAAAATGCACTGAGAATAAACACAGCGGACAGAGAAGAGACATCTGGAGCATGAGCATTTGGGCATACAAATAGTCCTGTGCCAAGTTCCAAATTGGTTGTCCACCTTATTTTTCCCGCTGCCATGTAGGCAATGAAATTTATCAGCAAGGCAAGCCAAGCACAGATCAGATGCTCTGTTTTCCTCTTTTCTGATTCCAGTTCCCTCTAGAGGACTGAAAACGTCAGGAGACTTCCAGATAAAAACTCCCACCAACACTGCCTGGGAGCTGGAACACATCACCAGTTGCCTTGATTCAAAGAGTTGAGTCCAAGCAGTGTTTCCATTGCTGGAATTCTGTTTGCACCAGGTGAACCTCTCTCTATCTTTCAGAACACTCTTCAGGGAAACACTCACTCTCACTCTTTTTTTTTTTTTTTAAGTTTATTTTTATTTATTTTCAGAGGGAGAGAGAGAGAGAAAGCGAAGGGGGGGGGGCAGAGAGAGAGGGAGACAGAATCCCAGGCATGCCCTGTGCTATCAGCACAGAGCCCGACTCGGGGTTCAAACTCATGAACTGTGAGATCATGACCTGAGCTGAAGTCAAGAGTCGCATGCATAACTGACTGAATCACCCAGGCACCCCAGGGAACTCTCACTCCTGCCCAACTTCAATAAGGCACTGGGCCCCCGAGTGAGCCACAGGGCAGGAAAGCACTCAGCCCTGTGGGACCTTGAGGATGTCTGGCCGGCACGGTGCTTGATTTCCTCCTTCTACTTCAGCCTCTTAGTCCTCCTCTTTGCCTCTCCTCTTCCACTCAGTTGGAAAAGGCAGGCACCTGCCTCCGTGTGAGTCTGTCACTGCTGTGACCACAAGGTAAGAATCCTCCGTGAATTTGGAAGCCTTTTTTTTTTTTTTAAGTAAAAATACTCCCAACGGAAGAGATGATTCAAGGATTTCACTGAAAGGCACTGAAGAATAGTATTCCCTGTTCAAAGAAAAAGATGGCTGCATAGATAAGGGAAGGCCACGTCTGCCCTATTTTCAGACCAATGAGCAGATACAAATTACATGACTCTCTCATTTCATGAAAAGAAACTGGAGAGTTGAGACGAGGTGATTCTTGAAAGAAGAAAGGTTATTAGATTCCTTACTATTAATCATTAAAATTTCTTAATTTTTTATTAACCAGCTTTAAAAAAATAATAAAATACATGCTTATGGCAAATAATTCAGTGTAGAAGGAAATGAGGTGAAAAGTACAATTCCTTTTCTCCACTCCACACCCTCCTCCCCATACCTTCCTGAGACCCACTCCTCAGCAGAAACCACTCTTAACAGTTTAATCCCCATTTTTCTAGAATTTTCTATGTGCATTCCAATCTCCTCTCATACTACTTTCCGCCTTATACAAGAGGCCTTCAAACTTGGGATCTCGTGATAGTCTACTTCCCCCTTGTCAGTTAAGCTCTTCTAGTCTTTGGAAAGCTGGCCCCTTCAGTATTCTGCTAATGTCTGCTCAGAATTGTCACCTACTCACAGATTTCCTGTGACCTCTCTAGTTAAACAGGAATCCTGTCACCACCACCATCCTGCCCCAACAGTCTATGCTCACCACTGTCTACCCAACCCTTAGCACAATGAAGGTATTTGAAAGATATGTGATGGATGCAAGCAGGCACACATTAGGGGCACCTGTGTGCGCACGTACAGATTCTTCCCCAAAATATAAATGGGATGGTAGGCATAACACAGAGAATCCTGCCACAAATGATGATGATGATAATAATAACATTTCTTAAGCACTTATGTTGCAAGAACTATTCTAAGCTTTTTACATGTATTCTTTCACGTGGTTCTTACAACCACCATAAGATAGGCACTAATACTATCTTAGAATAGGAAACTAAGAGATGGAGCCACAGGGAGGTAACTTCTTAAGGTCACACAGCTTGCAAATGACTGAGTCAGCACATATAAATTTACCTTCATTTAAAAATGACTGTTTAGCCTTAATTAATATATTTTTCAATTTTAATACACACAACATAAAATTTACCGTTTTGGCCATTTTAAAAAGGTCTATTTATTTATTTTGAAAGTAAGAGAGAGCACCAGTCGGGGAGGGGCAGAGAGGGGGAGAGACAGAGAATTCCAAGCAGGTTCCATGCTGACAGCGCAGGGCCCGACTCGGGGCTCGATCCCATGAACCGTAAGATCATGACCTGAGCCAAAACCAACACTCAGATGCTTAACCGACTGAGCCACCCAAGTGCCCCCAGTCATTTTCAAGTATACAGTTCAGTTGCATTAAGTACATTCACCTTCTTGTGCAACCGCCACCACCATCCATCTCCAGAACTTTTTTTCATCTTCCCAAACCGAAACTCTGGACCCATTAAACAAAAACTCTTCATCCCCCTCCTCCTTCCAGCCCCTGGCAACCACCATTCTATTTTCTGTCTCTATGAATTGGATTACTCTAAAGTTCCTCATTTCAGTGAAATCATACAGCACGTGTCCTTCTGTGGCTTATTTCACTTAGCATAATGGCTTCTTTAATTAATATTTTAATGAATAATTTTCAACTCTATTTTAATGTTATACTCATACACATGATACAAAAAGGCACAAAAAGACATAGAGTAAAAAGCAAGTTCTCCTCCTACATCTGTCTCCAGGCACCACAGGGCAGCCGCTCTTCCCAGTATCCTTCCATACACAATTATGCCTACATGCATTTTGTACACCATGAATAGCATATCCTACATATTGCTGTTTTGCGTATTTCCCACTTAACTATATACCTTAGAGATAGTTTCACGTCACTGTACATAGACCTGCTTCTTAGTAAATTCTGTTTATTGAAATATAATGCACATACACAAAAGTGTATATACTGTAAGCTTACAGCTGGGTAAGTTTTTACAAACTGAGCACACCTGGATAACTAGCACCCTGATCAAGAAATGGAACATTACCAGTTCCCTGGAAATCCTTCTCCGGCTCCTTTCCAGACACTACTCATCCCCTCACCAAGGGTATCCGCTTTTCTGGGTTCTAAACAGACTAGGTTCCTCTGTTTATATAGAGTTTTTATGAAAAGCATCAGACTGCACATACTCTTGTGTCTGGCTCATTCCATGCCCCCTTATGCTGGTGAGATTCATCCATGTCACTGAACTGCAGCTGACATGGAACAATATCCTTGAATAAGTTAAAGGCCTGCTGCTGCTGCTGAGACGGTCCCCGCTGCTTGGAGGTCTTGTGTGTGGTGTGCCCAGTCTCTCTAGCTCTCCCTCACGACCCTTGAATTCCTCTCGGTGGCTTTGTAAATGCCTTAAAGAGTCCGCAACTAGCCAAAATTCACCTCCAGCTGAAGAAGTGATGAAAACCAGCAGCCTCGTGTCGAGGTCTGTGCAGAAAGTTGCATCGGAACGAGCGGAGGGGAGAAAGGCCCAGGAGCCCTGCCCTCTGATCAGCATCTCTGCAGCCACAGCTCGGTAAGGCATGCTTTTTGAGGCCTCCTTCACTCAGCCAAGAACTCAAATCTCGAATTCCCCGAACATGAGGAATCATGACAAAGCACTGGTTTGCATTCCCTTTGCAAATGTTACTTCTAAAGTGGAGTCAAAACTACTTCCAAGTAAAGAGCTAAGCAGCTTTAACTAATATCAGCAAAGGGCCTAAGAAAAGAGATGTAGCTAATGTATACCATCTGTTTGTTTGCACTCTTATGCCCTACGATTCAGGGCAAAATACCAGTTTGGGAAAGGAAATGTCACATACAAGGTAGGAACAACATACTAACGGGGCAAAGTTGGACGCACTGTTCAGCTTGAGTTGCCCACTTACGAATTTGAAATCCCTGTCAAATCAGTCCTCCACCTTCCCCCATCCTTAGTTTGGCAATGACCTGAGTATCTATTTCCAGATATGAGCTGTTAAGCAGCAGAACCAATCGGCACATTCGCGTGCGGCCAATCATCACTGCCCTGAGTGGCCCAGGAGGCAACATGCAGGACTGCATTCTTGTGGTTCGCCTTTCCAGAAAGGCCTTTCCCAAGCACCACATGCTGCCTGCAGTGGGTCCAGCAGAAGAGGGGGAGGAAAGGATGTGCCCTATGGCAGACTCTGCTTTACCACAATAATACCATGCTTCTCCCTTTGGCCCATTGCGTTCCTTCTCCCCACAAAGGCCTTCTTCTGGAAGGCTTCACTGCATGGGCCTCCCAGAAGAGCTCGTCTCTACCTGACAACCTGTAAGCAATTAGTGGCTGCAGGGTATCCCGATCTCATTTAGTCATTTTAGCAGCAAAAATTTACTCAAAACTCAAGATAATCCAGAAATCATCCCCTGGCTTTCACTTAGAACATGGAAGGAGAGAAAGAGAGAATAAGCATATAAAAGAAGAGTAAAGAGCTTATGGGAGAAGTTGAAAACAAACCTTATCCAAGTCCAGAAAGAATATTCCATTTAATTTCTTCGTAAAGATTTTCTTTGCTGAGTAAGAGTACTGTATAAGGCATGTTTCTAGTGACTTTTCAGTCTGGTACTTATTGAAAGGTGCTATATACCCACTGCAGACAAAGGGGAAAGGTACAAAGGAGGAGCACATACTCCCTCAGCTAGTTAAGGACAAAGGATGGTCCGCCAGGGCCAGAGTCAACTTTTAGTCTATATCACCAGGGGCTGCTGTTTCTCTGGCCCAGGGGCCAGGGGAGGCCACTCCCGAATAACTACCTACCACTCTGTTTGGCTGTATTCCACATTCCTTCCTGGAAACTTCTCTAAAAAAAGAGAATAGAGATGAGAAATGCCCACAGGGAAAGTTTTCTTAGGGGCCTACAAGCTCAACTGGCTGGAATCTGAAGAGGGCAAAAAATGGAATGTTCACCCCGAATGATTGAACAGAAGATAAGCAAACAGCAGGTGACAGAGCAAACACAAAAGAAATATGATCTACCTACCCTAGGAAGGACTCTGGTTCTTGAATTCATCTTGAAATGGGAGGAGGTTCTTACTGACTCCGTGGTTTTGAACCCAAGTCTGAGCAAAAGCTGCACTCTTGATTCTAGAAAGAACAGTACAGAATGCAAGGGCCAAGGATTTTTAGAGCTGGTAGAGTCTGGAATCAGCTTCTTGGGAACAGAAGTTCCAAGAGTCAACAGTAGCTGGCAGCAGATAACCTCTCCAGGCTGGAGGATGGCACAATCCTGGACTGTCAGTGCCAGAAGCGATCTTAGAGATGGCTCCAGACTGAGTTCTTTGCGTTTCATGTGAGGAAACCTAGGTCCAGATGAGGTAAAAAGCTGGTCCAAAGTTACACACCTGGTTGATGGCACAGTTGGGAGCAGAACCGGTGAGCTGACTTTCATTCCCCTGCCTCAGCCGTTGTGTAACCCAAGACCAAAATAGTTGGGGGTCAGAAAGAAGGGGAAAAGGTATGAGCTTTGAGATCCATTAGTAATCCTACCATTAGACACACAGTGAACATCATTAGCCAGTTAAACTTGCTAATGTCTTTAATGTGAGAGGCGATATTTATTGCACTAAGGAAATGATGGTACAGTACCCATTTGCCAGACACTTTTTTCACGTTTAGGATTCTAGCAATAATACATATATAAAACGAGATTTACACATTTCCTGTCTAAACACATACCCTGACCATTCTATTATGTACACTGAATGAGTGAACATATGTTCCTTAATTTTGTTAGAAAAAAACACTTCAATTGAATTATACACAGAATGATGACACAGTTTTATGGTGTGTAGTTTAAAAACAAAATTGGTTAGGTCCCCCTTCCCTTTTCCACCATTTATTCGTTTTTAAAAAAGTGACTTCAGTCATAATGAAGGTGTTAAGAAAGAGGCAAAGACAAAAGTCCATTCAATCAGCCCTACACATGTCCTAACAGGGTGAGGAACAGTTTGCCCAACTGTGGAGTCCCCGGCTTGGGGCAAGGCCCCATGCCCATGAAAAGCATGGGTGAGTCACTGTATTTTAGATGCTTCTTTTTGAAGGCCCTTCGAGGAGCTGAGAGAAACTAGAACACTCAGGTTGAGGGAGGATACAGACTTTTTTCTCATCCTTTCCTAACGTAGGTTAGAACATCAACAGTCTAGAATGCTGAAAGAAACCTCTTGTATTCTATTCAAGACGCATGAATGATATACTGTCATAGCCATTTAGAGTCTAGAAGGACTTTGGCAATCACCTAATCCAGTATCTTCATTTTCCAGATCAGAAAACAAGAGGCCCAGTTAGATCCAGTAACTTGATAAAGGTTCGCGCAGGTTCTCAGCGTCTTCTGCCAACCTCTAGTGCGTGTACTCGAGAAAGGGGCTGGGGGTATGGTGTGAGGCATCCTTTCAACAGGTCTGTGAATCTTCCAGAATGCATATGCAAAGTGCATGTGGAGCATTTTCCTGGCAGATTTTGATCTACATGAATTAAACCTCAATAGTTCAAGGAAGATTTTAAAACATTACAATTATAATCATCCTCCCTCCCAAAGGGTTCATTCAGGGTAGGTAGCAGGTGTGAGCACTTGGGAGACGAGTCTTCTGTCTCTCAGAGGTGCTGAGGCCTATGCTGACCAGCGCTGACAACATGAAGGTGGGGGGCGGGGTTCAAAACCACATGTTGAGAGGGCTGCACTGTTCCACCCGACAGTGTCGCCAACTTGCTGAGACTCAGGAAGACCTTACTGCTTGCAGGGGGTGACCTTTTTAATTCCCTTGACAGCTGAGGTATACATTTTTCAGCAATTGTCCAGTCTGATGACAAATGTACACAAACCCCAGTCTGGCCAGCACGGAACACCCCTGGCTTCCCCAAAGCGCTCCAAACTTCAAAGGCCAAAAGATAGCTTGATCACTGAACCCATATCCTTGGGGCATAAATGCGACTGCCTCACCACTCCCTAATGGTGGCTACCATTTACTGAGCAGTTACTATGGTGCTCATGACCTGTTACCTTGTTGTCTCTTAGCAAGAGCAATGCACAGTAAGGGTAATGTTCTCTGTTTCAGAGACAGGGAAGAAAACAAGGTCAGTCAGGGCCCAGTAACTTGCCCAAAGTCACCTGGCAAGCAAGTGGCAGATCTGATTAAACTTCTGGCTGTCTGACTCTTTCCCTTGCTTCCTGGGTTACCACCCAAGCAGGTGGACCAGTATCCCAGTTATCGTCAGGAGCCCTCCTTAATTCCAGTATTTGCCGTGCATGCGTATGACTTCCTTCAATTTCTCTGCACATTTCCACCAAATAAAACCATATGCTCTTCCATAGCAACACTGCAACACAAACATGGTGTAATCTTTATCCACTGCAGTACACAGCTTGAAAAGTTATTTAAAAAAAAAAAAAGCAAAAAACGAAATAACCCCCAAAACAAAACAAAAAAAACCCTTCACCAGTACACAGTTGAACCGAATCCCACGGTGAGAAATACAAACCTACACACGGTTCTTTCCTTTAAATTTTTTCTTCTCTTTCCTTTGTAATGCTCTTAGAACACAAACTGAGTTGCAACACTTGTGACTAAGAAGGGGCCCGATTCAGTGATCCTTGGGCCCTGGGCGCGGGCCTCCTGCGGGACAATGGCCACTGCCCCATGCGTGAGCGCCAGTCCCCGTCCAGAATCTCCCGCTGCTGCCCCTTGACCCACGCGGGGACCCTTGCGGAACCCAGAGTGGCTCTGGCGACCAGGCCAGGTCGTGTCCCCGCGACGCTCCCCGCAGGACAGCGTGTGACTGTGGGGAGAGGGCGGTTTCTGCCGTGCGGGGCCAGGGGACGAGAGGCGAGGCGGGCGGCCAGCCCTGCCATCCCCGCGCTCCCTCCGCACTCCCAGGGCGGTGCGTTCCATTCCATCCTCCGGCCGAGCCTCCTTCAGCACGTGAAATTCGCCCCATTTTACAAATGAAAGCCTCCACCCTCCCAGAAGACAGCAACTTGCCCTAAGTGACTGGCTGGAAAAGGAGAGCGGAGGGATTTGAACCCAGGACTTGTGTTTCCTTTTACTCTACCTCGCATGGCGCCTGGCTGCCAGGGTGCTGGGGAACCCATGTGCCTGTGGTGACCTGTGTGGTTATTCCGCCCCGGTTGCGCCTCCAGGGGACCCGCTGGGTTTGGAGGCATCCACTGGAGTGATTCAGGTAAAGGCGGTCTGTCTGCCGTCCCTGCTTTCCCTTCGGATTCTCTCTTCTCCCCAGAGCCCTGGCTTTTTTTTTTTCTTTTTTTTTTTTTAAGGCTTTCTAGGTCCTGACAAATGCAGACGCCACAGAGACGGAGACATCTCAAGCAACTAGTCAGGTGGGGTTGTGCCGTGATTTGCTCCTGTTCCTATAGGAGGTCCAGCACTCACTAGCTGAAGGGGGAAGGAATGCACCAGGTAAATGCCATTTTCCGGGTTGCACATTCAGGAACCAGAGAAGCTCGTTATGACCGGGTGCTAAAACCTGAAGAAATGTTCCTTGGCTGCTTCCTCACTGGACTCGTGCTGAGGTACCTGATGGTCTACTAAGGCGGTGGGTAGGAGGTTGAGGGACAGCCAAGTGGGGATAACAAGAACACCTGTCACTTCTGGAATACTTGGTAGGTGCTGGGTGCTCTGAGAAGCTCTTTATAATATTTCATCCTCACAGACCCAGGGGGCAGTTAGTATTATTCTGCTCTAACCCACGAGACATCCAAAGCTTTCAGAGGTAGTCTGTCCTGTCCAAGATCCTGCAGTGGCAGAGCCAGGTTCTGCCCAGGGCTTCAGACTCCAGAGCCTGTGCAGGAGTGACTTCCTCGTAGAAGGGGTGGGGACCACTCACCGGAGATACCCAAATAAGTGCACCAGGAGAGACCAGGTTATACCTCAGACTCTCAGGCAGAACTTGAACCAGGTTTACGATAGGAAAAGGGTGGGAGGGGGGTGGATGAGGGTTGAGAGGAGAGGGAGTGGGAGTGTGTGGGGAGAGTGGGAACATCCCTGCTTCTTGTCCAAATCCAAAGAGAGGATCCAAGGTTCCAGTCAGGAAGGCTCTTTTTTTAATCAATTGTTTTTTGTTTTCAGAACTAAGGTGGAAATGACCCAGTGAGGAAGGAAAATGAGCACAGGCTGCCCTGGTCACACAATTAAAACATATATGCTGGCCAAAGGTACATCACTCCCCCACCCCTCCTTCCAGAGAGAGAAAGGCCCTTTCTGACCTGGAAGCCTATTAAAGCATTCCACTGGGGAATACTCTGACCCTTCTGAAGGCACACTGTGAGAACTTTGTTCTTTAGAATGTAGTCACACAAAGGGTTTTGTGCAAATACCGAGCTATTATTCTATAAATGCAAAGAAGCATTAGGGATGGGATGTGAACAAAAGCTGGACAGAGGGTGCACGCCCAGATGCTGTCTTGGCCAGGTTGCAATTTGAATGATCTAATGTTTTCTGGCTCCTTCTTGCTTTGCTTTTCCAATTTGGTTTGAATATTTGCATTACTGTATTATTTTCCCTGTACAACTGCTGTTGTCTGTACACAATTAGGTCATCTTCATAGCTGGGTGAGGAGACGTTGAGATGCACTACAGACGTGAGATGAACTATAGCTGGTAGCTGGTTCCCCGCTGGGATGTGCATTCAGATCCCCATCCTTGTCGGTTCCAAAAACTCTACCTGCACCCAGGATCTGAAAGCTTTAATGTGGGTCATCCGACCAAGTGGAAAGAACCACAGCATCCCTTTGTAATGGGGGGTAAGCACATCCTGTTTCTATAATTTTCGGGTTGACTTGCTGATCTAATCATGCCATTCCTTGGGCCAAATCTAGCCCTGTATTGTAATATTCCAGACAAAAGAACAGACTATTTCCTGGTGGCCTGTGGCTTTTCTGGTATGTGGAGGGTTTGCTGAAGTTGACCCTGAGCAAAGGAGAAGGAAAGGGAAGTAACAGGGTGAAGAGGAGGGGCAAACTGCCCCTTTAGGTGAAGCTAGATATGCATATAGATGTTCAAGCCAGTGTAGAGGGTGAACGTTGACCTAGGACTTTGAAGAGAGATAGAAAGGCAACCCCAGAGGAATGGAGGCTTATTTTGCAGATGAAAGCTGATTTGGGCCATGTTCACAAAGTGCTCTGCAATTCCTCACCAGTATAAAATCTCACTGGTAGACATTCCACTAATTCAGCTTGCTCAGCTATCTGGAATTTGTGTTCCTTTGGGAAGGGCCAGTGCTACATTTTATGTTTGTGCTCCCTTTAAAATAAGGTTGGGCTAAACAAAAGGAAAGGACAGGCTGTGATTAAAGCCAGTGGGGAAGCCCCCTGCTCTTAAAGTGCTTCATAATCAGACTTGACCGTACTTAGCTCACTGAGTGCCCCGTTCTGGCAGGACCATCTCTCTGGCTCAGCCTTCTCATTGTTTCCTGCTTGCTTCCTCTCTCCACTCCCTAGATGTGAATCTATGACATTGACCTCGTTTCTCCTCTCTTCTTTCCTTTTTATCCAAATAACTCACACATCATTTATGTACTAGATATTTGATCACCTTCTGTGTCAGATATGTTCTAGATGCTGGATTTTATAACCAGCGATTGAGGACTCTCTGCTCTTACAGAGCTCAGTCTAAAGAGGAACACCGACGATAACGTGTGATGGGCAAGACCACTTCAAGCATTCAAGTGGCTGAATTGTGAGGCAGCTAAGACTCCAAGAGAGGGCATACCTTACATCTGGGCTCTCACAGATGGCTGATGACAGGATTAGAACTAGAGAGATCATTTGAAGCCTGGCCTTCTGCCAGTACCTCCTTCCTGAGGCTGCCTAGAGCCCCACAGTCAGAGTCTTTTCTGGTTCTTTCTCATCCAGTTGCACATAGTTCATACTTACTCTTCTCCCAAGAGTAAGCTACTCCCATCTCAGAAAAGCTCACATTTATCACCTAAGCCAGATATCTGCCCTAACTCCAAGAATTGACGTGCTGATAAATTGAGCTGATAGATATAAAAGTGCTTTGAGAACAGTATGGCAATTCAATTCTAAGTACTGAAGCTACTATCAAAGTAATACATTAGTTCAATTAATAAATCAGTAAAGGGATTAATCACTTATCAATACTAGGTTCTGTGGGAGTGACGCTATCTTCATGTATATAGTATTGCCCTTTCCCTAAAGGAATTTATGACAAGTTGATGGTACAAAGTTAAAGAGAAAACTAAGTAGGCATTTGCAGAGTGCTTACCATGTGGTTTTCCTTACAGTATCTCAAATAATCCTCACAACAGTCTATGATATAGGCATTATTTTCTTCAGTGTATGGATGGAACGCCCTCCCCCAAATCCTGTCTGTTCAAGCACAATATAGCATAGGAGCTAAAAGCCCTGGATCAGGACTCAAACTGCTTGAATTCATATCCAGGCACTGCCAATTACTGGGGACATGACTCAAAATCTTTATGTTTCAGTTGTAAAATCGAGATGCTAAGAATAGCACGTATTTGATGATTTCTTGTAAGGATAATGTGACCACACATTTAAGTACTTGCCACAGTGCCTGGTCCAGACAAAGCCTGAGATAAAAGTTAGGTATTATTATTATTATCCAGCTCCAACACATTTTTATCTGCAGACTTTCCAGAACCCCCATTAGAATTGGTCTCTCTTACCTCTATATCCTCATATCACTGTGGGCATGCCTCTCAGCATATTTTTATGTGTACCTGGTTATTAGTGTCTGGCACAGAAAAACCAATAAAAATGTTGACGGTTGGATGAATGGATGTTTCTGTCTCCCAGAACTATATCACAGTTCATAGAAGGCAGAGTATTGTGTTTCTAGCTATAAGACAGAACATCTGGATATCGTAGATAAAATATAACAAATATACTTTTAGATGTACAAACTCTCATGCAAATTAGGGAGGTCCTCACAACACACCACACACACACACACACACACACACACACACACCATGACTGGGATTCAAAGTGGTCCACTGCCACTGGATCTTTGCTGCTTTGGAAAGTCTACCTATCCAAGTGACTTTAAGGCTTGGTTTTGGGGGCTTTATGGGAGCCAGGAGACCAAAGTTAGTGTTCTCAAAAGAGGGAGTGTTGGAATAGAGAATTCTGCATACAAGTGAGATTCACAAAGGGACAGATATGAAATAAAAGGATAGATGAGAAAAAAGCCTGCCTATCTACAATGAAAAATGAGAAACTTCATCTGTCTTGGCCTGGACTCGTAAGATTTTATTTTATTTTTTTAAAACAATCCTTAAAATTTTTTAAATGTTTTATTTATTCTTGACAGAGAGAGAGAGAGAGAGACAGAGCATGAGCGATGGAGGGGCAGAGAGAGAGTGGGACACAGAATCCGAAGCAGGCTCCAGGCTTTGAGCTGTCAGCACAGAGCCCGACGCGGGGCTTGAACCCACAAGTAGTGAGATCATGACCTGAGCCGAAGTCGGACGCTCAACTGACTGAGCCACCCAGGTGCCCCGAACTCGTAAGATTTTAAAACACAGTCTTTCCTTCACACAAGTGGAGGATATGAATTTAGACTATCTCCATGGTCTGGGAGACTTCAGCTGTAAAATTAGTTTAAATTGTCCCCAGATTTGTAGCATACCAGGGTAACTGGCACAAACAGATCTTCTGTGGAGGGATAGTTCCAAAGGTTTCACAGGAGTCTAACAGATAAAGTCCTACTGAACATGAGATTACAATTAAAATGAGAAACCACACTAAGAGGCAGGCTACCATGAGTGAAAGCCAGTAGAAATCACAATGAACAGAATTAGACATTATATAACAGTTATCATATACCAAATATAAATTGATTAAACTGTTTAAAGCAATAGAAAGGGGAAACGAAAGAAGAATAAACACAATCTAAAAAGACCAGGGGTGGGGCGACTGGGTGCCTCAGTTGGGTGTCTGACTTCGGCTCAGGTCATGATCTCACGGTTTGTGAGTTCGAGCCTCGCATCGGACTCTGTGCTGACAGCTCAGGGCCTAGAGCCTGCTTCGGATTCTGTATCTCCCTCTCTCTGCCCCTCCCCTGCTTGTGCTCTGTCTCTCTCTCCCTCAGAAAGAAAATAAACATTAAAAAAATTTTTCTTTAAAGACCAGGGGCGCCTGGATGACTCAGTCGGTTAAGTGTCTGACTCTTGATTTTGGCTCAGGTCATGCTCTCACGGTTCATGGGATTGAGCCTCATGTTGCGTTCTGCACTGACAGCACAGAGCCTGCTTGGGATTCTCTCTCTCCCCCTCTCTCTGCCCCTCCCCTGCTTGTGCTCTCTCTCTCAAAATAAATAAACATTAAAAAAATAAAAACAAAAAAGCCAGGCAGAATTGCAAAAAACACTAGCTACTTCTGAAAATAAAATGTAATTATTAAAATTAGAAACAGTAAATGAGTACAAGTAGAATAGACACCGATACAGAGAGAATTAGAGAACTGGAAGATAAATCTAAAGACATTACTCAGGCTACCGCAAAAAAAGAGAAGGCAAAGAAATGGGAAATGAGATGTTAAAGAGGTCAGGAATAAAAAAAAATAGAATCTGAGAAAGGCAGTATTTAGAGAAAATAGCTAAAATATTTCCAGAATTAAAGAAAAGAAGTAGGCTTGTTTAATCATTGAATCTAAGGCATCTGGCAACTGTCTGGTATCTAGTACATGCCCAATACATGTTTGTTAAGTTGAACAGACACATGTCAGTTTTTATTTAAAAAATTCACCAGAGATACAGTTGTGAACAAAATAGACAAAATTCTTGTCTTTATTGACCTTGCATTCTGGATGAAGAAGACAAATAATAAATAAGTAAACAAATTAATACTTAAAATACTTTTTGATTATAAGAAGTGAGATGAAGGAAGTAAATATATCTATTTAATAAATATTTTGAGATTGGATTTCATCGAAGAAGTGAGACCTCAATGATAAGTCAAGTGAAACAACACATCCTAAACAAAGTATATAGCAAGTGCAAAGGCTCTGAGTGAGGAATAATGTGGCATTTTCAAGGAAGAGAAAGAAGCCAGTGTGTTGGGATCAGTGCGTAACATGGAGAATGGTATGAGATGTAATCTGAGAGGAGGGCAGGAGAATGGGATTTTTTCCTTTTTTTCCCTGAGAGCAGCAGGAAGACACTGGAAGGTTTTAAGTGTAGGAGCAGTGTTGTCTGTCACCTTGGCTACTGTGTGGTGTGGGAATGGAGTGTAGTGGGGGCAAGAATGGAAGCAAGGAGCCTACTTAGTGATTTCAGTTGTCCAGGCAAAAGATGACAGAAACTTGGACCAGGATGATGGCTGTGTGTATGGAGAAAAGTGGTTGGATTTAGCTATTTTTTGGAAGTAGAAACAGTGTATTTGAAGTGATGTTAAAGGTGAAGGAAAGAAAAGGAAGAATCAGGCAGGATTCCTATTTTTGGATTGAGCAACTAGGTGAAGAGTGGTGCCATTTTCCAAGATGGAGAAGAGTAGAAGAGTAACACTTGGGTGGGGGTGAGGTGGGAACACGAAGCAGGAGTTCTGTTTGGGGCATATTAAGCTTGAGATACCTATTACACCTCTAAGTAGACAGCTGTGTATGAGAATATGGAGTTCAGGAAAATGAGCCCCAAGCAAAGGACTGGTTGAATTTTGAGACATTTTGAAACCTTCAAGATCTTCCTGTAACATAGGTTTGGACAGGGGTACACACTGGAGACTGACCACTTCCAGCTACAGACTCTGTGGGAATAGTCATTGTAGCTCCAGAGTTCAGGAGAATGTGCCTGCCCAGTGCCCAACCCAGAAGTAGAGCTTGGAGTGTTCCAGGCCCATCTAAACCAACTGCTTTTGGTAGGGGCTACAGTTTTAAGCCAGTATGCTTTCTGAAAGATGCCAAAAGACTGAGCAGAGAAAAGGCTTGGTGACAAACCCAGGCAGCTCTTGTGAGAGGGAAGGGTGGAAAAGTCATCATATAATCTGGCTCCCACCCACTCCCACCCACTAGCTCAGAGCATTGTATCTAAGAGATCCAAGGGAGCAGAGTCAAGACTATGACGCATCAGGAGGTACAAAGAAAAAGGAGATCCCAGCATGAGGTAATGACTGAAAAATGCCATAGCCCATTACATAAGCGAAAGTGAAACCTCTGAGGAACAAATAAACAAAGGGTATCATATTGATACAAAAATACAAGAAGCTCACTCTGTGGTTGCTGACACACATCATTGTGGAAACAAAACCATGTCTAAAGTGACTATGGTTCAACTTGGAACCACATGACAGGAGCTTTAGGAAGTTCCAAAATAATCAAGAATAACTTGAACAAAGTAGCATTCTTCCCAGGCTTACGGTTTTGGGGGAAGGGACAAGCATCCCTCTGGAAAGGAGGGACAAGAATTCAAGGGGTCAAAGTGACTCAAGGTTCCACTTGAAAGAAGGAAACTACTGCAGCCTTGGAAGAGGACAGTAAGAGGAAGAGGAATGTCCATAAGCTGATGGACATTAGTCAGGATTCAGCTTTGAAGTTCACGAGACTATAGACTATACTTTTTTTCTCAGCCAACGTCCTCACTATGTATGTATATGTATGTATATGTATATATCTATACTCTAAGAAATTTGTCTTTTTTCATTGCTCAGGAAAACCAAGACTATTACTTTAATTCTGTACCGGATCATGTGCACTGGCCATTAGGATCACTTTGCATTGGCCGCTAGGAAACTCAGAACCAAATCTGCACCCCACCCTTACTTATTAAGTACATAAATCATTAGGTAGCATGTAGCTTGTGTGGCAGCCTCACTCCTGGCTCAATCTTGATTCTATATCCTTATTTTTCTTTCATTCCCCATTTTCTGATTAAAAAAAAAATAGTGTATTTCACATACAATGTGTTTTGGAATAAAGTACAATACAAATAAATAAACTTTCTGCCCAAACAAGGCAGCATGAAAAGCAGGCACCTGGTGGTATTATGACATCTCAGTGAGCCAAAGAGGTTCTAATTACTGTCTGTTAGACACTCACGTCAGAATCATTAAGTTCATTAGATAGACAGGAATCTTGCTTCAGCCATAAACAAGATGACAAATTAAACGTTCACGAACAAAAGAAGGAGGTATTCAAGGCAAGAAGGGCAGGGCCAATAAAAACAATCAAATGCGCAATTCCAATTCCTGTAGGGGTTGATTTCCACCCAGCCCAGGGTAAGGCCAGGAGCTCCTCTGGCCTGCCTGGGTGGTTCTCTTACAGAAACTTGGCTGTATCCTGGGTATGGTTGGTCCCTCAGCTTCTACCTACTAGGATCGACCACACTCTTGTCCAGACAAGTGGGTCAAAATCTCTGGAAAGGTTACTTTGCTTGGTTTCTGATTTTTTTTTTTTTTACATTTTAGTAGCTTTTATTCATTTTTTGTTCTTTTAAATTGCCAAAGTTACCCAACTTTAAGTTATGAAAGTAATGCAAAGGCAATGAACATTCAGGTAACACCAAAGATGTAAAATATAAAATCAAACTTCCCTTTCTCTCCCTCCTATTCCATTGCTTCTCTCCCCCAGTTCACCAAGCGTAACTGCCAGTAACTGTTCAGTATGGACACTTTTGGATCTTTTCTATGCACATTCAGACATATTTACATATATATATACACACATACACTCATAAAGTCTATGTATAGCTTTATGTTTTTTACTTATTTTTGGGACAGAGAGAGACAGAGCATGAACAGGGGAGGGGCAGAGAGAGAGGGAGACACAGAATCGGAAACAGGCTCCAGGCTCTGAGCCATCAGCCCAGAGCCTGACGCGGGGCTCGAACTCCCGGACTGCGAGATCGTGACCTGGCTGAAGTCGGATGCTTAACCGACTGCGCCACCCAGGCGCCCCGAGCTTTATGTTTTTTAAAAGCATTTTTAAATTCACATTATTCTGTAACTTGTTTTTTGCAATCACTAAAATATTTGGGTTCTACTTCTATTACCTACCTACCTACCTACCACATTCTTTGTATAATGGCTTCTGAATAAATCATGAAATCCTAGTACAAATACACCATCATATATTCAGCCAATTAAGGAACATTTAGGTTGTTTCTAATATTTTGATAGTACACATTAATGTCATAGTAAATATTCTTATACTTGTATACTTTTGCTTTTTTTTTTTTTTTCTAAGAGGAGAACTGCTGGGTCAAGGATATGTACACGTTAAATATTGATAGGCAATGCCAAATTATCTTCCAGAAAGAAAGACCAATCTGTGCTTCCTGCAACTATGAAAGAGTGCCCTTTGTTCACATTCTCATCAACAATGGATATTGCCAGTTTTTAAAATTTTGGCAGAACTGATTAACAAGAGCTTGATACCTATTTTGATTTGTGTTTGGTCAGTAGTGAGGCTGATCATCATTTTTAGTCTTTCCTTTTACTATGGCTATAATAAAAGACAAAGTTGAAGGTGTGGTTTTTGGTTTATTTCTTTTAGATAGAGATAACCAATCAAAACAGTGATATTTTGAGCTACTGATCCCTGCAAAGATCCACATATGAATGTTCCACGTTTCCATGTTAGGAAAGTCGGTCATAATTCAACTCCCAAGGTCAAATTGGACCAGATGTTTATTCTGGGATTCATGTAATGGCTTTGGCCAAAAGCATTAAAAAATGTCAGAACTGTATTCTGATAATGTTCCCTTGTACCACCATTATCACACTTGTACATGTAACAGAAACAACTCTGTTCAAGTTATGGAAAAATAATTTATTAGACAACTATTGGGAGCCCACCACTGAGCTAATTAATGGACGACTGGGCCCCAGGAATATCATAGTGGTTTCGTAGCTAGCATGGTATGGCTGGGAGGTCACCTCCATACAGCCAATGTTTCAAATTTCTTGATCTCTGTGCTCAAGAGACTAATTCTAGGGAGAAAGGATCTTATTGGCTTGACTTGGGCCTCAAGGGAGGAAAGCCTCTTCATTATAGTCCCAACAGACTGAATCTAACAGGAAAGAGACCCTTCTTCAAAAGGAAACTGTAGTACTGTAAGGAAGTGAAATGGATGCTAGTCAGCTGAAAACCAAACAAACAAAACTATCCCCTACACTAAACTTTACAATTGCCGTTTCTTCCCTTCACCTTGTGAATCTGCCCAGTCCCCACGGTCACTACAGATAATCTGACAGACAGTATGCTCCTCACATCCAAAAGGGGAGCCCTTGGAGCAGAATAAAGGAGACCATCCTATTCCTCATACTTTGTGCAATGCTTGTTCAAGAACTTTCCCTTTTTCCAGCCCTGGGATTAAAATATTTAAGTCTTAGAATAAGAACAATTATCCTGAGAGGTTTTAATATTGATCTATCATTCTCCCTTCTCCCTGGGTTATCCTTAAATATATACAAATTCTGTTTACTCATTTATTCATCCAGCAATCACTATTTATAGAGAGCAACCTTTTGTTAGACATTGTTCCACGTGCTGAGGGAACAGTAATGAAATGGAAAGACACGGTCTCTGTCCTGGTAACCGATGAGGGAAAGAGTAAGCAAGGTTGGAACGTGGACTCTGGGCTTTATCTAAAAAGCAACAGAAAGTTACTCAAAGGTTTTGGGCAGGCAAGAAACATCAAATTACATTTTTTTTTTTAATTTTTTTTTCAACGTTTATTTATTTTTGGGACAGAGAGAGACAGAGCATGAACGGGGGAGGGGCAGAGAGAGAGGGAGACACAGAATCGGAAACAGGCTCCAGGCTCTGAGCCATCAGCCCAGAGCCTGACGCGAGGCTCGAACTCACGGACCGCGAGATCGTGACCTGGCTGAAGTCGGACGCTTAACCGACTGCGCCACCCAGGCGCCCCTCAGATTACATTTTAGACACACCGTTCTAAAACGGTATGTAGAGAGAATGGGCTGCAAGTGTTAAGACCAGAAGTCAAGACAACAGACAGAGGACCAAGGAAGCAGCTAGATAAGAAAAAGCAATAGCCTGGACTAGTTTGGTGGCCAAAGAGATAAAGAGATATGGACAGAATAAGTAAAGAGATATTTAGGAGGTAGAATGAACAGGATTAGGTGATTGAAGGGTTCTAAGAAAGGAAAGAGACAAAGATAACTCTTCTATTTCTGGTATGAGCAACTGGATGACTGATGATGACAATGGATAACCCAGGAGGAGGTGGCTGGAGGCAGGTGGAGAAAAGGACAAATAAGCTGTGGGTCACACTGAGTACATGTGTGATTCTCATGGCAAGTTAGCTGTCTGGTTTGCAGCTCAGCAGATTCAGAATATGGAGTTACTGGTGGGCATTAAGTCAAGGAGTTAGAAGACGCTGCCCAAGGAGAGGGGGTAAATTAAACAGAGAGGGTCACCAACATTGAACTCATAGTTTAAATAAAGAAACCCTGGCTTGATTCAATTGTCACTTCTGTGTCCTGTGGAGGACCACATCAATTCTTTTCTGTTGCAGTTTATTCTACTGTGTGACAACAGCCACCTCCTTCATTTGAGGAGATTAATAACTTAGGCAACACTCCTGGTAGACCTGCCATTTGGCTCAGCTCAGTTCCAGCTTGTTTGGAGACAGAAGTGTTCCTCATCATGCCATATCCTCACACAGATTGTCCAGGTAAGTAGCCCACCTTTGGTTCAAGGGCTTACAGATTTCCAGGGCCAACGGACCCAAGGCTATACAGGCTATGGGTTGGTGGTGGTGGGATGGTGGGGTCCACCCTTGAGGACAGCCCAGCCCTGACTAGGCCCCGCCCTGCTACTCTTTTCTTTGGTCCTCACGGCAGATTTGAGGATTGAATTCCTTCCACACAGTGTGGTCCCAGTTACCCCTCTCCTGCCTCCCTTCCTCACTCCAGTGAGGGCTGGGCTATCCAGTCACTGGATATGGAAAAACTGTGCATTCCACCAGATCCTTTGTGTCTGTGTTTCTGTTTCCGTCTGAGGTACCAGCAAGACAAGAAGAGAAAAATACACAGGAGCACATTAGGCGGAGCTGGGATTCTGCTACACATTCAGATGACAGGTCACCTATAGACAGATGATTCAGGGATCAACCTGGAGTTCTTAATACAACCAAGAAGAGACTCAGAAAGCTGGGAATATGGGCAAAAGATCATCTTGAAAACCACACACAGTTGTGGTAAATAAGTGCACAATTTAAAAAACGCATTTACAAAAATATAGGGGTCTCCAGTCTAGCCCTCGTGAATCCAAGGAATTGCTTGAACCTTGTTGGCCTAGCCTATGATCCCAGCTCTGACCGCTGTTGCCCATGAAGGCCTCAGTGAATTCCTCTTGGAGCCTCCAGACTTCCTTGGCTGGTAACTTGTTCCTCTTGGGACGGTTTCGCCTGAGTTGAGCGGCCTGGCCCCCAGCTGTGTGCCGGCCCTCTCTCCGGTAAGAGGAAACGCTTTCAGTTGAGTCCATTAACACAAACATTCAAAAGCAAACATTAAAAAGCCACAGATCATGTTCACATAAATAAAATAGGATTGAGGAAAGCTTCACCCCAAGAAACCAAAGGGGTGTTTAAAAAACTGCCCTTGCCTTCCAAGTAGGCAGGCAGCAAAGCCACAGCAATTCCAAAGGCTTGTGTGCTTGGTAGAGCTGGGTGGCTGAGGCCACAGACCTTTGAAGAGGAAATGCCATCCCTGGGACAGGCAGGCAGCCAGCCCCTGAGTCCTGAAAGTACCAGAGAAAAGCAGAAAGCAGTGAAGGGGAAGGAGAGGCACAGTGAAGAGGTAAAAAAGGGGAGGGAACAGAGCGAATAAATGGGGAGATTCTTCCCACTAGGGTCCCCACGCCCAGACCAAAGAGCCACTACACAGAGCAATTCACTGTGCCCCAGAGACGAAGCCGGGGCACGGACAGTCCTGAGCGGCGGGCACAACCCAGGGTGACTAAGGCTTTGAGGAGGGGAGTGTGTCGTCGCTGAGGGGTGGAGAGGGATGGTGGTGTCTGGGCTGAGAGATGCCTTTGCTTTGAAAGCTTCAGAGGAAATTAACTTTACAAGGTACCTCCCTGTCTCCCAGAGTTATTAAAAGGAGGGAGCAAAGAAGAAATGGAAAAATGGTAATACCTCAGGAAGGGCTATGTGATCCTAACAGAAGGAAATGAGAGGAAGATTAAGTGACGAATGTGCAACCTCCCCTTTGGGGAGGAAGAGCTCTGAATGTGACCTTGTGCAAATGGAAAAGAAACACAACAATGTGGCAAAGGGAAAACCGTGCATGCGCGTGAACACACACACACACACACACACACACACACACACCAGCTTTGAATATCGAGAGATAAATGACTAATTAAATACTGTAAAACCTCCAAGTAAAAAACTGTTAGTACCCTTGTCTCAAGAAGGCAGCACTGAATGCTACAGGAATGGCAGCGAGTGGGGGAGTTGGCGTAAATCAGGGGGTCACGAGAAGGTATAAATCTGGGAGCCTTTGCCAGTCTTAACAGTGGGGCCAATAGATGGAAAGAGGCACTGACTGCTCTTTTGTTGTTGCTGAAGGAAAATAACCCACTACATCTAAAAACTCTTAAAAAAAAAAAAAAAAACAAGGAAGCCAACTGAAGCCATCTATTTCACAGGGTAGGAAGCCAGGTGTTTTCCTGCATGTTAAAAAACTGGGATTTAAATTTTTAAAACCCTCCTGCCTGACAATAATCCTCAGATCAGATGAGGCCACCCTCGCCCAACTCTGGTAAGCCCCATCAGTGTTTGAAAGCACAATCCTTAGACGCTTGTGCCTGCCCAGACACATGCATCCAGCAACTTCTTTACATTCAAAACTGCATTCAGGTAGGATGGCAAATCGCAGGTTGAAAAAAACAAACAAAAAAAACCCCCACATTAGGGGAGACACACCCATCTACTGTTCCTATTCTGTCTCTGTATTCCTAAGTCCTTTAGTCCCTCAAAGGCCCTTAGAATGGCAACTCTAGAAGGACTTTGATACTTCTGGAGAGGACACTCAGAGTGGCCTCCTAATGGAGGAGACACTCCTGTGCCTTCCAGATAGCACTATGTTTAGCCCGCTGTGAAGCAAACAGCTCCAGCTGGTTTCTGCTGGCTCCTTCATCAAAGCTGCTCCCCAAACCTCTCGACGCTCCCCAAACAGGAAGCCCTAAGAAGGTTAGGAATTTTCTTTACCAAACTAATAGAGTATCCTGATTGAAGTACCTCAGGACAGAAACTGACCAAACCAAAGCATTCGTGGTCATGATGGACAGCTCCTTTCTTCATGGAGAAAATAATTTTTACTTTCAATTTCTTCTAATTATTTTGTGTGTATCAACAGATTTAGAAACAACCATAGCCACAGTACTGAATGTTTATCATGTGCCAGATGCTATATATGTGTTATTTTGTATAGTTCTGATAAGCCTGAGATGGGTACCATATTGTTTCCTTGTTAATTGAGGCTCAAAGAGGCTGTATAGCTTCTGAGAGAATATACAACTAGTACACAGAGTCAGGGTTTGAAATGAGTTCTTTTGAAATCCCAAACTAGTTCCTTTAATCAGTATACTAGATTGGCTCCTAGGGCCCAAACTAGGTTTATTTCTGCAGCAGGGAAATAAAGGAAACAAGGAAACAAGGAAAAAACTCCATGTTGAGACCTTTGACTAGTGTAACTCAATGTCCTGCTTCTGATATTGACCAGCAGGGACATTAGGTAGACAAGGCTGGGCCACTATATTTAAAAAGTTGAATAATCTAAATAATCTTTGTTATTCATTCATTTATGTTAAATCCATTAATGTTTACAGTCTACATCAATCTCTTGGATATTAGATTCTATAAGTTCATTATTTTATTCATTTGCTACATTTTTATGTATCCTGAAACTACTTTTGGTAAGTGTCAAGGGAAGCCCTCATGTTCTAGTATTCTATTTTTTAATAAATTGCTGATAGAATCAAGATAAAAACATCAATAGACTGGAATGAAAAGGTATAAGAATAAACTATAGGTCGTGAACTAAGTAAGGTTCAGTTAGTCAGCCTGTTGACTACAGAATGATGGTTAAAAAAAAAAAAAAAAAAAAAAGATGGATGCTGTCACTCAATGGTCAACCATGGGATGTGGTAATCTCAAGCTGCCTTAATAGAAACATAAGGTCCAGGACAAAGGTGGGATAACTCTGATGTAGTCTACACTGCACACATAGTAAGTCATGTTCTAGACACACAGGTTTAATAACAAAAAAGACATTTGAGTGTTAAATCAAAACAAAAATGATGAGCAAATAATTGAGTGATTCAAAACCACATTCCATGAAGTGTGTGTGTGTAGTGTGTGTGTGTGTGTGTGTGTGTGTGTTGAGGGAGAAGTGGAGTGGGGGCAGAGTAACTGACTTGAACATTTGAACATAAGGAGTGGATTCAGGGGAAAGAACTGGAACCAAATGGAAAGAAATTTCAAGGGGCTGATCGTGGCTCAGTATAAGGGAGAATTTTCTCTCAGAACTGCCAAAACGGAATGTGCTGCCTCCAATGGTGATAAGCTTCCCATCCATGGGGGTATTCAAATAGAGGCTGAATGACCACTTGTGAGAGATGGTGTGGAGGGAATTCAGACATCAGAGGTGGGCAAGGGTGGGGAAGCGACTCCATGATCTCCAGGATCCCTCCCAATTATAAGATTCCACACTTAATATCTCTCACCCTTCATTCACCATCTGGGCAATCCCTAAAAAAGCCATTAATCTCTCAAAGCTTCAATTTCCCCTTCAGTAAAAGCGTTACATAAAACCTGTGAAATCACAAGTTTGATGTGAAAATGCTATTTATATTTTACTAGGATTCACATTATCATTATATTTATGAAAATAAAAATATTCATGAGTCAACTAAAAGTCACCTTGCTTACCCCCTAAGTCATCTTGGAAGGCCTTGGATTGATCTCTCTCTAATCCTTTTGGGTGTCAGATCCCCAGATGCTGTGGTTCTGCAGACTTCAGTCACACATTGGAGGTGACTACAGGGGAGAGTGGTTTGGAAAAGATGTCAAGCTGTTTCAAAAAGATGTCAAGCACATTTGAACTTCCTCACATTCTATCACTTGGGAAACTTTTGTTACTGTGGCAGTTGCAAATGAGAGGAAAGCACTCCAGAAGGACTGCAGAAATGACAGGTAAACGTTAGTAGGATCATTCTTCAGTTCTGCTTCTAGCTTGATTCTCAGGCTGGCTCCCCTTGTGGACCATGGGTACAGCTGTTCTAAAGCGCACATGCCATAAATTAGCCCAGTGAGGAAGAGAGATTGAGTTCTAGCATTCCTAGTACAAATCCAGGGGCTCATCCTGAGATGGACTGACATGCCCATTCCTGAGCCAATTACTTTGGCTGAGAGGGTGGAATGGGGAGGAGTATCAATCCCAGCCAAACCATACAGCTGAGAGTGAGGAAAAGAAGCTCTTGAAGGAAATGTGGGGTATTGGGTAGAAGGACTAAGCAGTTTTGGACAGTCCAACCTCTGGCCACCTAACATCATCCCACAGCTTCCACACCTACAGGCCACATTCCCTTCCCGGAGGGAGATAATATAAAATCTCATCCAGTTACTAAAGCTAGATCCAAGTCCAATATTTATGTCAATGTACAAATCATGTTAAGTACCTCTTCATGGTTCAGTGATCTGTGGGTAAATAATAAGCCTAACCACACCCTATATATAATAGAAGAGAGAAAACAGAACTCCAATAAAAATTCCAAATTGCAAAGCAGAGAATGTAAAACATCCAATGGCCATCAGTCCTCATAACATATTATAATCTTTTGGGACAGAAATGGCAAAGACTCCCTATATTTTGCAGTGAAGTGAAGGTCAGGGTTGCTTTAATTTCATTCTCCAAGAAGATCTCCCTTGTCCATTATTTCTGTAAGAGAACCTCTTTAGAGGACCACACAGCTTTAGCAGCCACTGCTGGCTGGTGTAACACTGGAGTGTGTGTGTGGTGGGGGATGGGGTTCTGAGGACTGATTTAGGGATTGGGCAATTGATTTTGTCATTGGGGATTTCTCTGATACAAATCTTCATGGGTTTAGTTGGCTCCCATCTGTGTGTTTTTGGTTGTGATGGTTAATTTTATGTGTCAACTTGACTGGGCCATGAGTGCCCAGATATTTGGGCAAACATTATTCTAGATGTTTCTGTAAGGGTATTTTTGGATGAGATTAACATTTAAATTAGAAGACTGAGTAAAGCAGATAGCTCTCCCAATGTGGGTGGGTCTCAGCCAAACAGATGAAGGCCAGAGTGGAACAAAAATCCTCTAAGATTTTCCCTTCCTTAACCACCTTTGAACTGGAACATTCCTTCAGACTTGAACAGAAACATCAGTTCTCCTGGGTTTCTAGCTTGCTGTCTCACCTTGCAGATCTGGAATTGCCAGACTCCATAATCACAAGAGCCAATTCCTTATAATAAATTTACTTCTCTCTCTACATATCTCTATATCTCTATCTCTATCTCTATCTCTATCTCTATCTCTATCTCTATCTCTATATCTATATCTATATCTAGATATACCCTTTTGGTTCTGTTTCTCTATAGAACACTGATTAATATACTGGTCAATTCCATGGGTTAGTAATAAAAGTAGATATCTAGTTGATTAATAGCGTTTCATTTACAGCACAGGTGTGGGATGACTGTAATTATCGCACTTTATCGCACTTTTCCTCCTTGTTTTGCTCAAACTAACTTAACTGTAGGAAGGAATCTGGCTTTTCCATTTAGTCAAGAATCCAAACTACTGAGCTCCATATACTTGGTCTGCCCATCACAAGCAGAAAGTGTTTCTTATAGCAAAGAATTTCATTCTTTCTTGATTTTCAGAGGCATTTGTTTCAAAGTAAATCTCTTTCTTGTAAGATTTACAAAGCTTCAACCTAGAATCAGTGCATCCTACAGCCTGAACTTTTTGTTCAAGTCCCTTAATGCTACAGCCCAGGAAGACATATGGACTGAGGGTCCCAATAGACATTAGACAACTATTACAGTCCCACAAAGAGTTGCCAATGGCCAACTACAGAAGAGACTTCAATACCCTTCAATACCCAATGTCCTTCAATACCCATTTAATTCTCCTCCTTAGTAAAAAGATCCACAATTTTTAGTTAGTCACATCGCCACTCAGAGTAAATACTTTCTTCCATTTCCTTGTAACTAGGTGTGGCCACAGGGCCAAGTTCTACAAATAGGATGTCACAGAAGTGCTGTGTGCAACAGCTATAAAATATCTTTAAAGGGAAAGTTAAGATTATTTTTCTTTTATGGACCAATGTAGTCCTTACACTGTAGCCTAGGATAGAGGTTCTCCTGTCTTGATTCAGCCAATTCCATAATCAAGGGCCTATAACTTGCCACACTTCATTTCCTAGTTTCAAATTCTGATATAGTTGACAGAAAACCCAACTTACAAATACTTGAATAAGGAAACAGAAAAGGAATGTATTGGCTAATGCATCTGACCACTCCACAGGGATAGATGGCTTGGCTTCAGGCTGGCTCTCCTTACGGAAGCAGAACAGGCTAACCCACTTTTAGCCTTACATTTTTACAGCTCGGGAGAGTCCATGCCCGGCCTGTTCTGTAGCTCCCTCAGATTGCACCAGCTTAGGCCACCTGCACAGTTGGAACCAAACATTCGATCGCACTCTGATCTCTTTAGGCTGATGAAAACCCACCCAGGAGCTAGGGCTGGGTTTAATCCCATCCAAACCAGATGGCTGAGAACAAAGGGGAGCTGGTAGTTTCCAAGAAGAACTCAAGGTATGGTTACCAGAAAGAAGTGGGGGGTGCACGTTGGGGAGCAAACAACAGATTTTCACTATACCTTTTAATATAATCCATACTTGTACCATCACTTGGCCTAAGCTTTCTAGATTCATTACTGCTCTTTGGAGGAAGACAAAATGGGACTACTGGAGATTACAGATGATAATGAAGTACTTTTGTGTGGGCTCAATTATAGAATTTCAAAGCAAGTACTTTTTGATCTGTGAAAGGAACTAAGAAAGAACTTGCTTGCCCTCTCACTCCTAAGGGGCACCTGAGTTTGGTAGGAAAAAGAGAATCTGATTGCTTAGGGGAAAAAAAAAACAAACCAAACCTCACAACTGCTCCTCTTTCCACTTAGGAAAGTGAGAAAAGAACATCTGGATCCTGTTCTCCCTTCGACTATCCATACACAGGTCAGCCACAAACAGTGGCTTCCTTCTTGCAGAGTCCCATTAATTAATTAGCTGGAAGACTGGATGCCCGCTCTCGCTTGGCTTTCCTCACCACCCCAAGTTTTCCATTTCCAATGCTTAGAAGTTTTGTTTGTGAGGGTCCAAATGTGGCAGGAACTATTTACAGGCTCCTAAGCTGCAGTAGCTGCGGAGGCCAAAGATGTTGGCTGAACAACCGACCAACCTTTCCAGGGAGAGATCTGAAGCAGAGAATGTGAAAAAACACCTTCCAATCTGTCAGGAACATGGAAAAAGTTGCTGTCTCTTCTGTGTTGGCGGGGACCCTGAAGCACAGCATCACAGCATCTGGTCAACCAACCACCGAAACTTCAAAACAGAGATTGGACTCTACTGTTTTTCTTTAGGAACACAGAGCAGCAGTCAGGAGCAGGACCACAGGGCTCTGGGAAAAATGAGAAGTTACTGGGCTTTGGAGACCATCTTCACCACAGATTCATACCATATGGGCTTAACCTAGAATCGACTGTTTGAGGGGCCAACAGAAATCATGATACCAAGAGGTGGTGTGACAGTCTCTTCTCACAGTAAAAATAACTTAGAGTGCTTAGCAGAAACCTGGGAGAAGGGACATTTTTCTGCAGTAAAAAGCAAAACCACCACTTGATAGTCCCTGCATTATCTACCTCCGGGAGGTAAGAAATTTCCCTTTTAAAAATCACATGGTTTAATGTACTTCCCTCTCCTTGGAAAGTGGCTTTAGTTCTATGGAATTAAGAGTTAACACGAAAAAACAAAACAAAACAAAATAATTAAAATGCACATTTCCCTGTTTACAAGGCCTTTCATTTGCTGCTCTGGTCTGTTCACAGATTTCCTCCAACCATCCCATTTCCACTTCTGAAGCCAATTCCCAACAGGTCCCGAAATTATACTTCCTCTGTGGTTGTCCTGACTCCCCAAGTCTATCCTGTCCAGAGGCAAGCCTCAACAGCTCTCAGCTGGGAGTCACCAGCACGCCCAGCACATGCTCCCCCTGCAACCTGACATAAAGTCAATGTGATAATCATTGACAGTTGCCTTTGCGTCCTTACATCCTTTCCCCGTGGGACCCTTACCCAGGTAGTCCTGGGGAGCCACGTTCTCTGAGGTCTGCTACAACTGCTTTGAGCAGCGCTCAAATGAGTAGTGTACAATTCACAATTCATAATGGACAGTAGAACAGACTTGATACCCAGACCCTGGAATCCACTGAAAGAAACCGGCATTAGCATGAACAGCTGGTTTGAAACAAACTGAAACGATTGAAGTTTTTATGCCCAAACCAGCAAAATATGTGAGTAACATGGATGAAATACCCAAGAGGCATTAAACACATGGGGAGAAACTTAGCCTGCTGTCCATCATTGAGGAGAAAAACCTCCAAGAAAAGCAGTTTCACAAATTGTAAAGAAACTGTCCTTTTCCAAAAAATGTTAAAAGTAGTCTGATCACCCAGACGGAGCCCATGGAGGTTATGTGGCCTAAAAGTTAAGAATGTGACCTCTGAAGCCCACCTGGCCCTGGTTTGAATCCTTGTTTACCTATTTCCTCTTCATGTGACTAATGTGTTTGGATCTGTTTCTTGCTTGTATCATACGAAAGGGGGATGATGGTGATGCACCTAATTGACTCTAGAGCCCACACTTTAACATCTCTGAACTCTTTAGTCTTAAAATAGCTTTTGGCCAGGCCACAGTCACGATGCAGTTGTCACTGCCTGTGCAAATGTGGACTTGGTGGCTGTTTCTGGTGGCACAAATGGACAACTGCAGCCTTTCAATATTTTGGTTCATAAATCATTGTCCTGATTGTCGTGAAGCTTCAGGATGCCTTACCCAGTTAATTTCACTTACGTTTATCTTTTCATATGAGCATAGAATGATATAAAAATTTATCTCAATACCACATTACATCAATTCTACACTATTGTTTCATATTTCACCATCTCAAGTCAGGATGTGTCACACAATTAATTAAGCTGTGTTTTTCGTTCTTGGTGGTATACAAAATAGTGTGTCGTACAAATTGATGGAGTCTTAGATTTGTTGAAATCAAATGCCTAAAAGAGCTCTTTATGTAAGTATAAACATTCTAAATTGAGTTCTTTAAAAAGCATTAGGTCATTAATTTAATTGGCAGTATTTTTTTTTTCTTTCTTAAAGTTACATAAAATGTACATCTTACCATTAATGCATTTTAGAGTCAAAGAAATACAGCAGTACCTATTTCAGGATTGTGAGGATTCAATGTTAACAGTTATGTTTACAATAGTGCCTTGCTCATGCTAAATTCTAGGTTTTTAGCTCTTAATATTTATCATCCTATCAGTCAGGGTTTTTGCTGTAGATTGAAAGAGATCAATCTAAAAAATTAAAAATTTTTATAAAATTTTCAACCTAGAGTGCTTTCCTATTCCTACCTCATCTCAATGCCCAATCTTTTTTTTTTAATACGTATTTTTTTAAATGTTTACTTTGAGAGAGAGAGAGAGAGAGAGAGAGAGAGAGAGAGAAAGCACAAGCAGGACAGGGGGAGAGGCAGAGGCAGAGGCAGAGGGGAAGGGAGAATCCCAAGCAGGCTCCACACCCAAGCAGGCTCCACACTGTCTAAACAGAGCCCGATTGGGGCTCGAACTCACAAACTATGAGATCATGACCTGAGCTGAAATGAAGAGTCCCAAGCTTAACTGACTGAGCACCCAGGTGCCCCTCAATGCCCAGTCTTTATTGAGGGCTTACTTCATGACTGAAACTGTGCTTATGTTCTCATGCAATAATCAACCACAGACTTGGCCTTTAAGGCTAGAAGAATTTCAGCAATAATTAAATAGAAAGATAATCCCAGGTGCAGAGAGGAATCAAGTGAAGGAAAATATCCAAACTCTATCATTTCTCATTTAACAATTTGACCTAAGAATAAGCTTTAACCTCTGAGTCTTGGGTTTTCCATTTACAGTAATCCATTACTGTAAAATGGATTTACAGTAAATCCCATCAGCAATGCTATCAACATGACCACTTCCATTCTCCACCTAGCCCCTGTTCAAAAGTGGCCATGTGGGCTCAAATTCTTAACTCTTGGTGAAGAATAGGAGAGGGAAGGTGAAGCTGGGGAAGAAATTCAGGCTGTTTCAGAAGTGGGGAAGCAGAGGGCAGGTTAATCGCACATAAGGTTGATGAAACAGGCACTGACTACCTAGATTTTTGGACTCATTCTGTTATCCTAGAAGGACAAGTCAGATACAGGACTGACTCAGAACTGTCTCATTGACATTTTAGCCTGAGTGGACATCTGCCACCACATGGTGCCAAACTACAGAATGGACTTGGGACTCCAAAGTTAGACAGTAGTGGGCGCCTGGGTGGCTCAGTCGGTTGAGTGTCCGACTTCAGCTCAGGTTTGAGCCCCGCATCGGGCTCTGTGCTGACAGCTCAGAGCCTGGAGCCTGCTTCCGATTCTGTGTCTCCCTCTCTCTCTGCCCCTAACCCACTCGCATTCTGTCTTTGTCTCTCTCAAAAATAAATAAACATCAAAAAAAAAAAAAGTTAGACAGTAGGAATTCCTGGACAGCTAGGTATACTAGCTCACCTGTCATTTCTTTCAGCCTGCAATAATGCAAACCCATGTCATGTTACGGAATTTTTTGTGCCCCCACTTAGAGCAGGGCTTTACTGTCACATCTACTTCACTGGACTGTTGGGAGAAATCTTAAATGCTGATCCAAGCACTTTAAGTGCTTGGAATAATGCTTGGTATTTTGTAAGCTATTGATACATGTTAGCTATTACTCTTATTATTAATAGGATATTAAAAACATTTAATAACTGGGGCATTGGGTGGCTCAGGTCATGATCTCATGGTTCGTGAGTCCAAGCCCCGTGTCAGGCTCTGCGCTGACAGTGTGGAGCCACCTTCAGATTTTCTCTTGTCTGCTCCTCCCCCATTCATGCTCTTTCTCTCAAAAAAACCAAAACAAACAAAAAAAACCAGCCCCCCCAAAACAAAAAAAAAAACCCACCCCAAACATTTAATAACCAGTATGGTATTAGCATCAGCCAATGAAGAGACACATACAGTGTGATCAAAACTAGGACTTCCACATGCGGGGATCACAGCTATGACTCCTTAAGCTAGATCTCAAAGAATAGGTAGAATACATTCTTGTAGAGACAATGAGCAAAAAGGCAGGCACATCGGGGTGGGGAAAAACCTGGGATGTCCATACAGGTATCTTCTATGTTGTTTTGTGTGACTGAGGCAAAGGGCGAAAAAGAAAGGGGAGAAAGGATGGAAAAAAGGAAGGAAGGAAGAGAGAGAGAGACAGAGAAGGCTATAAAATCAGGAGGTTGGGGCCAAGTCATAAAGGGTAAGGATTCTGGTACTTGATTCAGCAAGAAAAGAAAACTGGCAAGAGATTTGTGTGCAAAGACCAAAGGATACATTTGGTTATGAAGTTCAAAATGAGTGCAGTCCACCACACTCCAATATGGGAAATGTTTACATTATAGTTCATTTAAAGAACATATGCACACATACTTTAGATAGCTTTCACTGACCAAAGTTGAAAGAAAATACTTTGTAGTGAAGTAAGATCCCCAAAAGTTTATTTTAGGGCCTATTTTTAATTTTTTTTTAATGTTTATTCATTTTTGAGAGACAGAACACGAGTGGGGGAGTGGCAGAGAGGGAGACACAGAAACCAAAACAGACTCCAGGCTCTGAACTGTCAGCACAGAGTCCAACACAAGGCTTGAACCCATGAACCATGAGTTCATGACCTGAGCCAAGTCGGATGCTTAACTAAGCCACCCAGGTGCCCTAAGGGCCTATTTTTTTTTTTAAGTAGTATTCATTTTTTGAAGTATTTTCCTCCAGTTCAACTCTAATTTCAATATCAAAATTTCTCAAATGTTGACAACACTGGAAGTTGCCAAATCTGTGATGGCAACGGACTGGTGCTATGTGCATGTGATCAAACCAGCAGCAACATAACGTCAAACACAAATGGAAAGTATTTTTTCAACGCCTAACATGGCAACTGAAAGCAGCAATGGCATCAAGCAGGAATTAAAATCTCTAGTTAAAGCCAATGAGGGTTTGCAGGTTAGTTTTGAATTTTACTCATGTTATTTCAAATCAGAAACCTCTTGCTATTTAACTCAAATAGGGTACAATGGACCTCTGCTAGTTTTGGATTCTCAGGAACTGTCTTTCCTCTCCTGCTCCCTTTCTCCTTTTTCTGATAATTTCCCCTTCCTTTGGGGTAACTCCTCTCCTCATCAGCTAAGGGATGGAATGTAACCCAATGGAATGTAACCCAATGTGGGCAAAATCAAAGTTCTTTCCCAAATTTTACATAACTCACTGCCGTGCTTTGGTTATGATGATGTAAGCCAAAACTGCCCATGGGTGCTGTCTACCATTCTCTCCTCCCTCCCCAAAGAGAAAGTCTGCCTGAAAGAAAAAACCAACCCAGGAAAAAACAAATCAGAGCTAAGTATGTATGGGAGATGGAAGGATGGCTTCTTAGGGTGTTTAGACCAAGTCATCCCTGGACTTCTGTGTATATGAGCCAATAAGTTGCCGTTCATGCTTACACTAGCTTGTGTTTCTGTTACTTGCCACTGAAAGACGACTGGTTAAAAAATCAAAGCGTACAAGATCCACTTGAAAATAAATTTTAATACAGTAGTGTATGGTTAAATAAAGGCAGACTGGGTATCTTTACTTAAAATTTAATGACTAATATGAAATCGGGTAGAACACACTGTATACGTCAACCAAATTAAACCAAATGTATAAAGGAAATTGTTGGCATTAGTTACGCCTTTAACATCTTATTATACACCGTGAAACCTGAATAGCACTACTTGCTACAGGGAAACAAATTGGCTCAACTACACTTTGGAATCTTTAATATCTATTATAGTAACTTTCTTTAATTCCTATTTATAATATGAACAGGTGCAAGCTTTGCTTACTGTAATTTATGGCTATTAATCCCATACATAATAATTAGCAATTATGAAAGGCCTACCTTGCCTTTGAAATCATTGTTTAAAAAATAAAGAAGGCCAGGTGAAGCTTTTCTACTTTTAAAATGTGATTTGTGAACAAAATGCAGGATGTTGAACTTAACATGGGTCAGGGAGTTTGTTTATTCATCCGAATTTGTCAAGAATCCAAACGGAGAGGCCCTCTAAAAAAAGAAATTAAGTCTTAATACTATGAACTTCTAGGGCTCTCAGTGAATTATTCCAACTTCACCCCCTCTAAGCAGCTGCCGTGGTTATTCACTAACACATGTTTGTTGTAAATCCTGTGGGAATAAATATGTATATTAATCAAATGAATGGATACTTATATTTACGGGAACTACACTAAATTCTTTCCTAAGGAACAGTCTATAATTGAAAAATCTAATAGAATTCTAGACTATAGAAATGGCAAGCATGAATTACATCATGTAGATTTTTTCCCCCCTTTCAATTTCTTCCTGGGCAAGGGGGAAAAGTACCCTGGACAGGGGATAAATCCTTCGGTTGTCCAGTTTTCAATTTAAATTCTAGAAGAGATGGAATTCAATACTTTTCTTGGAAATGAGACTATGTCATCACAGATTTCACTGTCAGGAAATTGCTCTCCATCCGGATATTCAGATCACACATTCCTGTTGTGTACTTTATCCTACTTATCCCAGGAACAATTCTGTGATGCATTTGATTGAATTCATCCTGTTTCTTCTTCTTCTTCTTTTTTTTTAATACTTTAAATGTTTATTTATTTTGAGAGAGAGAGAGAGAGAGAGAGAGGGAGGGAGGGAGAGAGAGAGAGAGAGAGAGAGAGAGAGAGAGAGAGAGAGAGTGTGTGTGTGTGTGTGTGTGTGTGTGTGTGTGTGTAAGAGAAAGGACAGAGAGAGAGGAGTAAGAGAATCCCAAGCAGGCTCCACGCTATCAGCGCAGAGCCCCACGTGAGGCTCAATCCCACGAACTGTCAGATCATGACCTGAGCCAAAACCAAGAGTCAGATGTTTAACTGACTGAGCCCCCCAGTTCATCCTATTTCTTGCCTCTTTAGAGAAAACAAATTTCACTTACAGATTAAATATGAGTCCTGTGAAATCCCATTTAGTTGTCTCCCCAGAAATAGTGTGAAAAACATAATTCTACACAAACCTTTCACTGCACAGGAGGATTCCTGAAGTTGATTGAGGAAGTATACCTATTTCTCAAATTTCAAGGCCTTATTTTCTAGGAATCATATTTCCACTATTACTTTTATGGCTAAAGGTCTTGTGGCGTTATTGTATTTGGATTCTCTTCTCCAGTTTTGATCCCAAGTTACACGTATTTGTGTTCTCCTATGCTCATCCTCTCATTATTCTATTTTTTCCACAAGCTTCTTTAATTAATGTCTCTGGCTTCCTTTTGGTCTAAAACTTATTCCAATTATAAACTACAAATGAATTCACCAATGTCCAATTTTATCATTGTTTTCTTAACCATTAAATACACAGATGCAACACAGATGTAATCATCTTTTACTCTTTTATAGCCATATTGCAATTTCATAACTGTATAAATTCCAATAAAACTAGGAAACTTTAATTTCAATATGTGAGATCATAATGTATACAGAGCTGCCATAAGGTATAAATTAAGCCATGTATATACATAAATGCACATATACATTCCAATAACACTTTGAAGAGTTCCAAGTGGTTTTTTTTTCTTTAGTTATTGCTAGATGTTTCAAAACAGCATAAAACTGCTCATCATAACACCCCTGTGTGGTAATGAGGAGAGTGAAATGGGAACAGGATGAAAGGCACAGAATTCATAATAAGACACAGCTCACTGTGCAAACAAGGACACCCAAATTCGTAAGCACCGATGGTTCAAACGATGAGGAGCCACTGATTTTCTGAACTGAATAGAAGAAATAGTAGTTAACAGTATTTTTTCATCCTGTACATGTGACACTCTACTGGATGCTAACCAAGTAAAAGATCCACTCAGTCATGTCAAGAGAATAAGTTACAAAGAATCTCAAAGACGAAAATGGGCAACTGACAGATCAGTTCTCCTGTGGATACAGGATGTGTCACACGGCCTTTATGTTTAGTGAGGTTCTGTTAACAAGGATGCCAATTTTGCAGCAGACACAGGTGATCCTTGGGTCCGGTCTTGCATCAAACTAACAAACAAAAAAGTTTTCAGCCTACAGAATTAAGCATATTAAAACCCTGGGCCTAACTAAAATAAGCACTATGCTGATCAGGTGCAGAAAAAGAGTTCTTAGGAATAAGGGCCTTACAAGTCAATCTAAGAGGCTACATCTTTTTCAAAAAAAATGTTTAGATTTTTAGTTTAGTTTAGATTGTTTAATTACTTTCAGAGAAACAAAAAATTTCAACCACCCGCTGATAATATCCCAGTCATCCAACAGCTAGTCAATGCACAGTCCTCTGCAATTGTCTGGGAATTTTCGCCTTCTTCCTCCAGAAGAAGTGCTCAATTTTCATTGCCAATGTTCTTGGTAGATTCACTTTTCACTGAAAAAAATAAGTAAACATATAGTCAAGTGTTTATACTGATTCTGTTTAGCTTGTACTGTTTTTCCTTCTTCTCTCCTTCCTTCTGATGCATACCAACAGCACTGCTCATGGGGACAGACAAACCATGTCATGTTCCAGGCAGCCGGGATATACAGTTCTGGCCACAATAAAGAGACGATGTCTGAGAGTGGCAATTATATTTTGTGAGGCAACATGCTTCCTGACTCTGTGGAAGACTTGGGAATGGTCACTTCACAGTGTGGTTATGATCCCATATTGGTACCACTGAAAAGATCACTATTATCACATAGGCTGGCCAAGTGTGGTTGGAATAAATTTTTCCATAATTTTTTTTTAACTTAAAATTGAGGGTCAGTATATGCTGAGTGAATGCAGGCTGAGAGAAGACTAGCTAATCGCCTTCTCCTTCCTTTGACAGGAAAGATAGCATACAGCAGAAATGGAGTTCCTTTAAAGGAGCTGTCCTTACTACAGCAAGACTATGATTCACTTACTAAGCTGAGATTCCTTATGGACAGAAACTAGATCTTTCCCCCTTACGTTTACCTCCCAGCGTAGCCTGTCTGCTGAATCAGTATGAATGCAGGTCACTCTTTTTGTTTTGCAATCTGCAAAATGGGAACCAGAATAACAGCTCTATTTCATTGCACAGTGAAGCTAAATGGAAATCCTATATTAAAACACTATGAAAGTTAAGGTTAAAACACTGATTATTTTGCTTCAGGCTTACAGCCATTTATTTCTATTAAAAAGATAAGGGAAATAAAGCTCAGAGGTAAAGTGAATGCTCAAGGGCCCACAGCTTAATAGGAGGTGACGCTGGAATCATAAACCTAGATCTTGCCTCATATTCAATCGCCGAGTTCCTTGGGGTTTGCCGATGTTACCTAGATTTCAGATTGTCCCAGCAACCAAGATGATGTCTCCTGAATCCTTTTTATAAATAAAGCATTGAGACAGGTTCCATCCAAGATGTGGTCCTGATGCTTGTGGAAATTTACAAACTCCAGCAGAGTCCTTTCAAGTGTCTCCATGATAATACAAGTCAGTTGTTTCTTCTCTGGCTTTCTTTGCAATTTATACAAATTTTACTATAGCAACTCTTGCCCTGTAAAGTTTAGATGTCTGTTCGTGTGCCTGAGGTCCATTCTCATCTCCTTACCCCACTGTATCACACACACAGTGAAAGAGAAGAAGAAAAAGTGGAGGGGGTGGGTGGGTGGGGGAAGGAGGAATGAGGGGAGGAGAATGGATGAAAGGATTTATTGGCCCAACAAGGGACTGATGCATGAGTAGCTGCTGTGCTATGTATTTTCACTAATTCAAGTCATCAATCTTGGTTTGGATTCCTTCCTAAAGGCAGAGACGTTTTCTAATTTTGAGTTATCTTAGAACAACAGAGAAATATGTTTTGCTGATATTTTTAAATTAATGGAGCTTTGTAGTATTTGGCATTGCAATTCGGGGAAAACTCTTTGCTTTCTTGAAGTTGCCTGTTTTCTTCTTTTAATAGCACTCCATTCTTTTTTCCTAAGACTGAAATGCAGCATGTTCTTATTAAGTCATTTAAATCTACTAACTTACGTTGGCAAATAGGGATCTGTGAAGTAAGTAACACCATTCTGAGCACTTCCCGCTGGACTGATAAAGATGGTGACCAAGCACACCACATTCCCAATCTACTGGGCTACCTTAACTGCTCAACGTTTTACAGTCAACCTTTTACATTCCTTAAAAAGCAGAAAGCAAACAAACAAAACTTGCCTCTTGCCCATCAATACTGGCAGACTTTTGAAAAAAAAATTATGGCAATCTACAACCGTAACAAACATTATAACAATGATCAAGTGTGAAAACCACTGAATCCCAGCCCAGAAACACATTTTTCCCAAACTAGAAGAGAGACACCTTGTGCTCTGAACTCAAGATCAAAATCCAACATTTTTTCCTCCGGAGAGAGAAAGAATTTCAAGGCTCTCCAAAGAAAATGCCCTGTTCTTATATAACCCTCCTCCAGCATTAAGGGACCACCCTGCCGAACATCCAAAGCTGTTGAGAATGTACAAAGAATCAGATATGTTAAGTGCTCACACAAAGATATGTACGTACGAAAGACCTGGCATTATTTTTAAAGTGTGTGTATTTCTGATGTGACAACAGTGGTATGGTCCTTCAAATCCTGTCAGACTAAGTTTTTTTGCTACAGCAGCTCTAAATGATCCTCTATCCTGAAAGCACCACTTTTTTTTCCTGTAAATAAGTCAAATATCACATACCCCCCCCCCCAAAATAGCAAATTTACTTAATCAGGTTCCAAATATACTACAAAAGTAGACTTTTCTTTTTGCTTCATTACAGGAAGGCTTCCTCAGTGTGCATTCCTAAACAAGGTGAAAGAGGGGCTGTGTGTGCTATGTTTATTTACACAGACATGTTTGCCCTGGCTAGTAACCCACATTACCAAACATCTTTCCCTGAAACCAGCATTTAGAGAGCTATGTGAATTATATTAAGGAAAAAGTAAGATTTTACACAGCTTAAAAAAAAAGCGAAACTGGCCATTTACAACACACTTCTAATTTAATTTGAGAAAATAAAATTGGATATTTTCATTCAAATTGTGAAAGACATAAAGCCAAGAGTTAACCTAAGGATTTAGAGGCCCTTAAGTGATTATCAGAAACTTCATGTTTGCTAGCTAAAAATCCAAGTCAAACTGTGACACTGACAAAGTTTTGCCCACTTTGAAAAATAAAAACTCTGCTATTCATCTTTTGCCAAGAAAAAAAACCTATTATACACATGTAAGAGAACACCTTAAAACAAAGGTTACTGCCTAGTACAGCCTATGATGCTGGCAGAACAATAAATCTAAACCATATATTTCAAATAATTTTATTTAAAAAATAGATTTCAATCCAATCCAAGGATTCAATGGTCCTCTGGAGACTGTTACAATGAAACTTGTCCTGTAACTGTAATTCTTAGCTGAAAGTGGTATCTAATGGTTTAAGCTGAGTAACCTCTCTCCCTTTTTAAAAGTAGTTTCTGAATTTTATTCATCCTTTTTCTGGAGGTGTATTCGGCAACACAAACAGCTTACTTCAATCAGCAGTTGCAAACATGGGTAAGTCATTTTATATACTAAATTTTTACATGTACTATTTCCAGTTTTCATACTTCCTCCCAACTCCACTACTCACCAAAGAAGGTCAGTATCTACTTTTAAAGAATCACAAAAATGACAAAGAAACAAAATCAAAGAAAATAAAACCAGGGGGTTTTAAAAAAGATAAAGGTCAAGGCAACGGCACTAGCTTATTTAAACACAGTCCAAATTTTAACATGATGTTCTTTCAAATATATCCCTTTCTATAATGTGGGATACTAAAAATGTTTTACAATCCCTCATTTTAGGAATCCCTAAAGAGAGAGTTTTTACTAGAGAATAAATTTATTTGTTATTGGACAGACTGTTAAAGACTATTAGCTCAAAAAAAAAGACAAAAACACACAGAACTCCAAGAAGGCAAAGAATGTCCTTTTACAGCCATTCAAACATATTCATCTTAAATTGATTATGACAAGCTTATGTGCTCTCAAACACGACAGAATCAGCAGTCATTCATTTGGTTCCTTACAGAATTAACTGTAGCTATAGAGCAAATTCAGTTAAGTGTGTAAATACAGTGGGAAAACACATATACGAAGAAATAAAGACAGTCACGTAAGTGCTCGGGTTCCCTAGAGTTACTCTAAGTGTTACAGGGACAAACAGATGCACACTTACCTTGGTGAAGAACTTCCATGTCATTACTGGATTCTTTTAATACCACATGTAATGTTGGATACTCAATGATCACTTTGTTCCTCAAATTCTCACGGAGACTTTTGTAAGGATCCAGTTCGTAATATCTTACAATAAAAAAAAAAAAAAAAACAAAAATAAAAAACACCCTTAATATTCAAAGTTACCCATAAATAAAATAGAGTCCCTTCCATTAGAAAATTTTTAAATTTTTTTTTTTTCAACGTTTATTTATTTTTGGGACAGAGAGAGACAGAGCATGCACGGGGGAGGGGCAGAGAGAGAGGGAGACACAGAATCGGAAACAGGCTCCAGGCTCTGAGCCATCAGCCCAGAGCCCGACGCGGGGCTCGAACCCACGGACCGTGAGATCGTGACCTGGCTGAAGTCGGACGCTTAACCGACTGCGCCACCCAGGCGCCCCTAGAAAATTTTTAAATGTTAATGACATTAATAGTTATTTCCTTATAGCATCTCTAAGAAAACCAGGTAAAAGAGCTATTACTATACAGGTTCTAAAATAAAATCAAGAGTATATCAAGTATGACATTAGGAAAGCTTTCGAACAAGTCATTTTCATATCACAAAGAGTAAAACTAACTTTTATGTAATATCTATGTTTAATGTGTGATGAATTCTTCTTGGACAAAAGAATGACTAGCTAAAAATTCAAATTCCTCAAATATCTTTAGTTTGACCTTTAAAGGAAAAACAAACAAACAAACAAAAACCCTATCCCATGATAATTTTCAGTAATATGTGGTGTTAAAATAACTGACTACAAATACTTTTGTAACAAGCTCATTCTAATTATAAATCGTTCCCAGAAATTTATATTACCATACAATTAAATTTGGCCTTCCTTTATCTTCAAATTAAAAACAACAACAACAAAACAAAAAGCAAGTTTAAGTTTCTGGATGAGCCTAAAGCACAAAATTTAAGAAATACGGAGTTTATCAGTCATGGTAACATGACATAGCTGTCAAATGTGCCACAGGTAATTAATTAGATGCTAATATTCTTTATGGTGTGCAACTCTCAAGCCATTACTTAAAAAAACTGTTTTTAGTTGATCAAAGATGCATTCCCCTAACATTCTCCCCCTTGCTTGCTTTCTTGGGTAGCAGGGGAAGCGGCAGAATTTCAGCTAGCTCACTAGGAGTTGCCTATGGGAATGTGTTGGCATGTGAATACTGTCACGTTAAAGAGGAAAAAGTTGAGAACATGTCCACCAGTGTAGCGCAGAAGTTCTCCAACCTTTTTTCTTTCATCTCCACCAATGCCAGATGATATTCACATGCAAAACACACATCCTAGGTGATACCCAGCCTGACAGCTGTTAAGTCCATCCTTTTCTGTCCCACTCAAGAAAACACATTGGATGGAGTACAAGTGATCAAGAATGAAGTGATCCCTGGAATACATTTGAATCTGTGAAGAGTAAATCATTCACAAACTTTGGTATTTCCTAGTTAGTAATAAATTATTTGCACCATAACTCGCAGCTGACTAAGAGAGACACGCAGTGCATGATTCCTCTGCAAGTCTGTCCCATGGAATAGTTTTCAAATAAGGGAAAATGGAAGGGCTTATTATCAAAATGCTCTGATTTCTTTTTCAGAAGAAGGTGACAAGTGACAGAACAACTGTAAAACCAAAACATTACTTATGTTTGCATGACCACATGCCCCACCCCTGGAATTCAATTCTTTGTTTTAGAATTACAGAAAATTTTTTATGTTGAAAAAAAAAAACCCAACTTACTCAGTTTTCCTAAACCAGCCACCCTAGTGCCCATAGGCCACGGAACGCACACATTCTTTTCCCTGTGTAATGTAACACAGATGTGCTTATGATACTTTAAAAGTGGTTCCAGCGTTCAAGGATTAAATGCTTCACATCTTTTAAACATTATTTCCCTTTGAAATAAGCAGTGTTCTTTTAAAAGTTAGCAGTAATTATATATGAGAAAAATGAGATTGAATTAGATATCAAAGTGTAAGATTAACTTTTAAAGTAAAATATAAAACGGATATAACCAAAATTTTCTAAGGAGAAAATATGACTTGAATGTTCAAATAGGAAACTTTCAAGTAGTAGCCTACAAACGCTTGCAGTGAATTATCTTCTGTGTATTTTAAACTGAATCCTAAGACTTCTATTAAGAGACATTTCACAAATATGGGAATGTTTTCTACTTATTTCAGTTTTTGAGAAATAATTTTCATTGTATACTTAACGTTTTAGGTAATCTGTGTAATCCCATTAGGTTTTTCTAGATTTCCAAAGATTAAAAAAAAAAAAAATTCTTCAAAAGCCACATGGTAGCTACAGCCTAATAATCTTGCTGACACAGTATAAAATACATTCCCAGCACAGGAACACCTAGCGATACTTAAAAATCACCATGTAATAAGTTATACACTACTTCAATCTTAAAACTACAATGATTACTTGTTTAGTTAAAAAAAATTTTGGTCCCTCTTTTATGTGTGGAATAGGCACTTTACTTTCTTTTACAAAGCACTTAGCATGCACAAAGATTTCTAAGAACTTATATAATAAATTATTTTTAAAATATTTTATTCAAATACAGTGAAAATCTGGTATGTTGATGGTTCTGATTAGAATCACTGAATTTTCCTTAGTGTTTACCCTAAAATGTCGCAAACTTCTAATCACAGCAATATTGCTATTGAGTGTCAGTAAGCTTTGAGGCCTCAGCTTTCCAGTCTGTTAAAGAGGTTGGACTTCACTAGATAATCTTTTTAGCTGAAATTCTGAACTTCTGTGATTTTTCTACTACTGGTGGTTACTCTTAGTCTACTATTTGCCCGTGATTAAAAAGTAAATTATGTGAACTGTTTATAAAGAAAAGCTATCAAACACATATGGGGTAACATTTTGTGATCTGCATGAAACGAAACAGCAACTTTTAGTGGCTGTTTGGGTTTGGGTCTAACACTTGAATTCCAGTCCTGGCACCATCACTTACTGCTCTGTGATTCTGGACAAGTTACTTTACTTCTTTGACCCCCAGTTTCCACACTTGAAAACTGTTAGCTCACTTACTTAAGCCATAAACAAAACTTTATATTTATATTTACCTAAAATAAAACACATTCTCATGGAAACAAAAGTTCAGAACAGTTTTTTTCTGAGTAACAAAGAATGGCACTTATTCTGTAAGCACAGAAACGCCTATTTCCCTTCTAATGCATTTTACATTTTAAACATAGCCTTACAACTTTCAAACCATTGTTTTAGATCGCATTTACTTCCAGGAGGCTAAAAGTACTTTGAATGTTTCTATTTCTATTATCTTTAGGCAAGGTGTAGAGTCCAGCTTGGCACTGCCTATAACATTCAGTCTTTAGCTCTTTTGCAAGCCATTAAGCTATTGAATCCTAAGGGACAGCTTTATCGTTTTGATATCTTCTCAAACTCTGGAGTTCCCATTATTAGAACGGCTCTGCTACCATAAGACAAACTACTTAGGTTTGGAAGGATTAAGACACCAACATTTGTCTTTTTTTTTTTTTCTTACCCTTAGGGACTCTCTGAGACATTTCCTCTTGTTATTTCACTTGCTTACCCTCACAGGCCTGGTAGCTGACCCTGTACAGGCAGCTTCACAGGGGCACTATAAGGCCAGCATGGCTCAGTAGGCTAAACAGGTGTTACAGTGATTGACATTATATAAATAAAAGTTGTCTTGATATTCAAGGGTATGCTTTTAATCCTGGCTCTGTTACTAACTTTCAAAGAAACTGGCCAAGTTTTCAAACTTCTTCCTCCACTTTATCTACAAATTAGGATTAAAAAACAATTTCTCACAACTCAAAAGAAAAGGAGACAGAATTTAAAAAAAAGTTCTAAACCATTTTATTTCCCATCTGATCACTGACACACCTTACATCATCTCCCTTTCTCCTCCTACAAAATACTGAAACTAAACATGAATACTCTCCAAATTTAACAATCTCCTAGTAGTCCCTAAGTGACAGACCTTTTTCCACTAAAAAATAAAGTCACTGGATGAGGTGACCACCAAGATGACTCCAGCTTTATAATTCTGCAAGTGTAGACATATGCCTCCTCATTCAGAAAGCTCAATAGTTCAGAACTGCAGTGGTAAATGATTCTAGTCTATCCATGGTATGACAGCTATGGGATGTGGTAAAATAAAGTGACCAATTACACATTTTAAAACTTAAGGAGGGTCTTACAAGGCTCTTACTTGTTCTAGATGCCATTTGTTCAGTCCTTTCTGATCCTTACTGGAAGCTCAATTACTTTTAAATCCAGAGGCTTGGGCTCCAATCCTAAGATCCTTAAGGCGCTTAAGGTCCTTAAGATCTGTGACTCCTTAAGGATGCTCAGCTTTCTTCATCAGTACCATGGAAAAGTTATCTAGCTTGTAAAGATTAAATAAGTGAATTTAACAGCTGAAAATGTTTCTAAAGTGGAACTTGCCCAACTAGTATCAGTAATAACTTTTTATACTCCACAAAGATTTTATATAGCACCTCTAGCAGGGATATGACACATTTAGGAATTATGTTCATGATCTATGACAAGACTAGTTAGTAGGAGAAGTATGAACTTGTAGAGACAAACAGACCCAAGTCCAAATTCAGGCTTTGTAAGTATAAACTGGTTTCTTTATGTAGGTCAATTTCTCAGAGCTTATTAAGCTTACTATCTTGTAGATAGGATACATACTATTACAATTAGTAATACATGTGGAAACGCTGTAAGCACTTATTCATCAATTAATTCCTCAAATATTTATTGTTTACCACATACAGGTAGTCTGCTAGATAACAAAAGGTCATAGAAATAAAACCCAGTTTGTTGAGGGCACCAAAGAAACAATTATCACATTTCATTGGGACAAGTGTCATGATAGAAATCTAAAGCTAAGCAGACACTCAAAAAAACATTCTTTGTTCCTTATCCACCTGAAGATGCTCTTACAGGCTGCACAGTGCCTTTGATATCTAGGCACTTCATTTGCTAACCCTAGCTACCTGTTTTTATCTGGTTCTTTTTTTTTTTAACGTTTATTTATTTTTGCGACAGAGACAGAGCATGAACGGGGGAAGGTCAAAGAGAGAGGGAGACACAGAATCTGAAACAAGCTCCAGGCTCTGAGCAGTCAGCACAGAGCCCGATGCGGGGCTTGAACTCACATACCGCGAGATCGTGACCTGAGCCGAAGTCGGACGCTTAACCGACTGAGCCACCCAGGCGCCCCTTTATCTGGTTCTTAAAATCCCTCCGCCTTCAGGGATTTTTTTCCTAATTAACACAGGGAATTTTAATTAGCCTTACTCTTGTTAACAAGACATATTTCATCTGGTACTAAGTTGAATGTAAGAGTATGAATAGTACAGACTCTTAATCTTCAATTTTTATTAGGAAGTAACACTTTGCAAAATATGGTGACCAGCTTCTTCAGAGAAACTTTTGTTAAAGGTTAAATAGTTCATGAATTAACTATACCACAGAATTATATTACTTTAGAGTTGGCAAGAACTTACTCCAGTTGTTTTTTGTTTTTTTTTTTTTTTTCCCTTTGGTCTTTCAGCTAAGGGCAATGAAGCCCTGAGAAATTAAGTATCTTGCAGAGGGTCACATATGGAAATGCATAAAGCAGATCTTGAGTTCCTTCACTCTACTGTTTGCTTGTTCATTTATTTGTCACTCAATACCTGTTTACTGAGGGTCTGCCATATACCAGATACTGTTCAAGGCACTGGGAAAATAGTGGTGAACTATTAGGTATTCACTCGAGGTGAAGGATGAAGGCTTCCCAGGAAGAAAGTAATGTACAAGGTAGAGTCAGGAATAAGCTGGGTGTCCACAGGACTGAGTGGAGAATAGATATGGGAATATATATAGAATTCATAGTTTTGGTACTTATAAAAAAATTAGGCACCTGGGTGGCTCAGTCAGTTGAGCGTCCAACTCTTGATTTTGGCTCAGGTCATGATCCCAGGGTCATGGGATCAAGCCCTGCATTGGGCTCTGCACGGAACTTATAGCTTGCTTAAGATTCCTCTCTCCCGCTGCCCCTCTCCCTGGCTCGCTTTCACTCTCTCTCTCTCAAAATAAAATAAATTTTTAAAAATTTTAAAAAAGGAGAGAGAGGTTTGGTTAGAGGGGAGGCTGAAGCTCTTTGGCTAATATGAAATATCTGAAATCACCTAGAAATTTCAACTAATCAAGTTATTCCCTCCGAAGAGTATATAAAGTTGGTTACCAATTACCATATAACTAGAATGTATAAATTTAGATTAACACTGAGAATTAAAATATACTTCCAAAGCTTTTAGAGAAAATTCTCATTTTATGTTTCACATAATTCCCATAATTCTTCAACAATCAATACAGTATATATTTGAAATGAGATCATCACTATGGAAACTGCAGACTTACAATCTGCTAAGAAATGACCATCATATCACTTTGGATCTACTCTTCAGTACAACCTCTCAAATTAAAATTCTCAGGGTCAGAGCTACTGAAACTTGGATAGCTGTGCTTGCATCTGTCCTGTAAACACTAACCCAGCTGTGGCAACTAGGTAAGCATCAGCTTTCCTACAGCTAACTACAGTTCTTACCATAAAACTGCTTCAAGCAGGATGCCACACAAAGCCCACTGGACATATCTTCTCTGATAAAAATATTTAGTGCTCTATGTATTTCCTTTATTATGTATGGACATTCTTCAGGTTGATTCTAACACTTTCTAGTCTTCAAATGATCTCTTGCTTCCTTTGTTCTCGAGTCTATATCCAAACTGTGACCAAAATGTGACCACTTTGAGCACATACTCATCTTGATCATGACTCTATGAAAAATAATCAACAATCCCAGAAAGGTATAACAAAGAACTGGGGTGGTTTTACATAATCTAAGAACATGGTTTATGTCCATTTATGGCATGTGCTATATTGCAGAGAACAGACCAATGCACTGGAGATAAGCAGGCCTAGGTTTGGATTTAGGTATCACCATTTGGTGGTTACAAAGCTGCAGGCAGCACTCTCTGTAAAATTATAATATGTGTAAAATCTATAATGCATGAATAACATAATGTATACGTATAATGTATACAAAATGCTTACCAAAGCACTAAAAAACAGTAGGAGGCACTCATTAAGAGGTTGTTAGTAATACTATGCTTCCTAAAGATGTCTTTTTGCCTCTAGATTTAACCTTGATTTTAACTCACCCTTGCAGCAAACATTTTTTTGTGTTTGGGAAAACTTATTCAGGATCTTCACACTTTTTTGCTTATATTATGACCTAAAATAGTTTTGGAAAACAAGGATACTTTTTTATATTTTTAAATAGACATCTAAAACTTCATTTAAAATCTTTATTCACAAGTTTAAATAAAAGAACAGAATTTATCGTGTGGTGGAAAAACTGATGATTTAAAATGAAAATGTTACATCACTCCTAAGTAAATTCACTCGAATCGAAATATCATAGCAATGTGATATCAGTATCATCCATTTAAAAGATAATATGAACAAGTTCTTCCTCAACAGTCAGATCTTATATGGTTTCTTCTCCTTGAACTTGTATTTCCACTCCAGTTCTCCAAAGAATTTTATTCTGAATAATACATTTGTGTTTAAAAATCTTTTATTGATTACCCATTCATACTTTTCTGTATCAAAAATGTGTATGTAAGCTAAAAATTTAATTTTATTACCTGTGACTTTAATGCTTTAAATGTTACAATTTCTTCTGGATGGAGTAATTTTTGACAATTAGTATAAAATTGGTCAAAACACAAACATACAACAATTGAAGTAAAATTTTACTGGAAATGCATCTCTTAATGTGATGGGCAAGCATGGATGACGGCGTCTTCTACTACATGCAAATTTGTTTACTACTGATTCTTAGATTAAGTAATTTACTCCACTTGTCTCTGCAGTACTCATTAATAGAATCGAATTTGAAAAGGAAAAGGAAAAAATTTAAGTGATCCCATCTAGAGAGCCCGCTGCTGTTATTTACTAACATCACAGTTACTTTCAAGGGATCTAACTAAAAGGCAGCAGTGGAGCCTGCCATTTTCACAGGACATCTGAAAGCAGCTGATGCTGTTCTCAGACATGCTGGAATCCCTTTAATGTTCTCTGATAATGTATTTAATTCTGTGCCATTATTCTCAAAATAATGTTAACTTCCAAGATCTTCAGTTTTCTAACAGCAGGACATTTTTAAAAGTCCCAGTTTTTTTTTTTTAATTTTTTTTCAACGTTTATTTATTTTTGGGACAGAGAGAGACAGAGCATGAATGGGGGAGGGGCAGAGAGAGAGAGGGAGACACAGAATCGGAAACAGCCTCCAGGCTCTGAGCCATCAGCCCAGAGCCCAACGCGGGGCTCGAACTCCCGGACCGCGAGATCGTGACCTGGCTGAAGTCGGACGCTTAACCGACTGCGCCACCCAGGTGCCCCAAAAGTCCCAGCTTTTAACCACATACTGTAAATTTCTTATGTAGAGTATCTTCAAAGTACATTTCCCAATTATTTTCTGTAAGCCTGAAATAAGATAATTTAATTTTCTACTTCTGGTTCAATTCAGCAAAGGATAAAGATTAATATCTTTAAAGATGTCAGAATCTGATTTCAATAAATCCAACTTAAAATCAAATTACTTATTTCTTTATACAGCTTCAATAATCCAACTGAATAAACACTTACCAAATGCTTATTATACAGAAAATATGCTAGATACTGTATGGGAACCAAAACGTCCTCAAGGAGTTTACACCCTTGCCAGTGTTTCTCAAAGTATGATCACAGGCATAACTTAAGAGGCAGAGGATGTAAAAAAAAAAAAAAAAAAAAAAAAAAAAATGCCGGTTTCTGGGTCCTATGTGAGACTGACTAAAAGAGGCTATGAGGGTAGGCTGGAAATTCATATTTCCAACAACTGTCTCAAATGATTATGACGAACACTGAAATGTGAGAAGCACTGTTCTGAGAAAAGAAGAAATACAGGTTAAATGCTCAGCTGGGGAAATGTTTATGGTAAGAAGGGATACTGGCTAATAGGGATATGGGCCAGGTGGAAAGCAAGGAGGGATGTGGCAGGGCTATGAGGAGATTTGGGCAAGAGACCAGGCTCTTAGAATCAACTAAGGCTGAGAGGTGGTATCCTGCAGACAGAGTTGAGAATCTAAGAAGTCAGAATCTGAGTGAGTTACATGAACTGGACATCAGGTCTGCTCTCAGGTAGAAAAGGTCTTTGCTTTCTGGGAATTGCGTGTTAGTAAAAGAGGTCAGGTGGATCTCATTTGAGGCCTTCACACAGGCAAAACCAATTTCTCTAAAGTGACACACAAAAAAGTATCCTACCTCTTTAACTTCACTGTAAATGATTTTTAAAACATTTCATGTTACAGATCCAAAGAAAGTAATCTTAGTTTTTATTTAAAAAACATCCTCTCAGCCTGGAAATAAAATCATCCAAGAAAAAGAACTCATACTTTTGCTGGTTGCTTTTCAAAAAAAAAAGGAAGAAAGAAAGAAAGAAAAAGGTGTTCCAAAAATTATTAAATACAACCAGTACACTATGAAACAACAGAATCTGTGCATGTACAATAGGGTAGTATCCCCAAGAAGAGTAACAATCTTCTGTGATGTTCATTAAGTCAAAACTTAAATAATACTTTAGTTTGGCTTGGGTTTAAAATCTAAAGTCTCGACTTCATGTGCCAATCTTTGGAAGCAGAGTGATGGCAATTGGGGTGTGCTTCCATAAAAATAGGACAAGTCTGGAGTGTCTATGTAAAATGTCCAGGCCTTTCCAGGTACCTGTTATGCCTGGTACATTTAGTATAGAACTAAATGCAGATCTACTGTAGCATTTACCACATATCTACTTTCTCTCCTAGACTGTGAGCTCCTTGAGGGCTAGTCTTTTAGAGGCCTGTGTATCATACTGTTGCCGGCACATGGAAGGGACTCGAGGATACTTTAGGTCAAGTTCATTTATCAAAAAGCCTGCCTTCTGAGCAGGTACTGCTTTCTCAGAAGGAACTTTAAATTACACTGGGAGTTATTATAATCTCTTTTTCTGTTGCTCTCATTTTACATATTGAGAATTGAAGCCCTCAGCTAACTAAATGATATTGTCACAAATGACCAATACAAATCCTTTAGAGCAGAGATTGGAAAACTATGGTCAGCAGGTCAAATCCAGCCCACTGCCTGTTTTTGTGCACAAAGTCTTACTGGAACACAAGCCATACCATTGATTTATGTATTATCTATAGCTGTTTATGGGCTATAACAGCAGAGTTGACAATTATGACAGTATGGCCCACCATGCCAAAAACATTTACTCTTTGGCCATTTCAGAAAAAGTTGTCTCAGTCCTCCTTTTGGGTATTAAAGTGGTAGCAACATCTAGCAAATAGAAGCACACATATATTTAAGTGAATTAACACACTACTTATTAAGAAAATTTACACTGAATTCATACTATAGGAAAGTCAATGACTCAGCACTGCAGGAAATGTGAACAGGAAGATGCCTAATATAGTCATTGTCTTCAAAAGAATGTATCATTGAATAGGATAAACTGTATTGGGAAAAAATAAAACATGATTGCAGGAAACTATGAGAAGCACAACATATTTTTTGAGGCTTAAAGGATAAGGAAATCACATCTAGTTGGTGGGAAAGGATAGGCTCCGCTGCAGATACGGATACAGTCAACCCAGAAAAATGGAGAAGAGAGAACATAGAGGAGATTCATTATGGAGGCAACCATGTAAAACAGGGTGGCAAGGAAGAAGTAAAAGACGGCTCTAAGGTCTTATGTTTCATATACTGCAAGAGTGACAGTGCCAGTAACACAGAGTAAGTATCAACATTTGCTGACTGCTTACCAGATGCCAGGAACATAACCCATTTAATATATATTTCACACACACACACACACACACACACACACACACACACACACAGAAAAAACAGATGTGGTGTGATGAGGTCTAAACAGTTTAAGATTTAATGAGATATGTAGGTGAAGATAGATATAAACCAGGATTTGGAGTTTGGGAGAAAGGTTGAAAATGTATCTAGATGTGGGAGTGACTGTACAGAAATAACGGTTGATAACACCATAAGTACACAAGTTCCTCAAACCTCATATTCTTTCAATATCCAATTTATGTTAAAAGAAATATAAACTAGCATGATTAGGTATCTGCCCCCATGTGGCTAATGGTGAGTGGCCTGTTGGGAGTATAGCTAATATTGAACTTAGGCTACTTCCCACAAGTATAAGAAATACCAAATGGCTGAAACAAGCCATTATTTTAAAAATAAAAGTACTGTATAACATATAGTCAACTGCTAGCTATATAAAACTTTTTGTTTTAAACAGATTTCCTCCTTTTTCTAAGGAAGTAATCTCTAGGATTAAAACAATAATAAAAACTCTTATATTGAGTCAATTCTAAAAGATGTTGACCTGAATGCTGCAACTCCTAATACATGAATAATATGTATTTACTGAGAATTATTGGCTATGTGCCAGGTGCTGTGCTAAGCAGCTAACATCTCAAAGTAATCTTCACAACAATGCAATATCATTTCTGCCTTGATCCCCACTTTCACGTGGGAAAAGTGGCTTAGGAACTTTCTAAGGTTTGTACCAAATTTATAACATTATTTCGACTTTACAGAATGTCTACTTTGATGTAGGTTTTTGGATAAAAACAAAAACATTATTTTGGAACATCTCTTAATTTGGGCTAGGTTTGAGAAGCAGTGTTCTAATAAACTTAAGTGTTTGCAATGGTGAGACTTTTGGTTTACAGTCTAGTCTGGAACGTCTTAAAGTAAAATCAGGTCTACTTCTCCACAGATTATGTAATCTGAAAGGATAGTATTACTATTTCTTACTGGAATATGTATAATCTTACTATGAATAGATACTAAGAACAAATGAACAGTATAAAACGACCATTCTTTTTGCAAATAATGTTCCAAAAAACAATGCCACTTCTACTTAAAGCTCAATGTGCCCTAAACCTCTCCGGGCCCTATATCTCCATCCCTCCAGAAACAGATCCATGCCAGGAACCTCAGTCAGTCACCTTTGCTTTGTGTTTGTGTTCCCCCCACTACTGTAGAACTGTACCCAATTCATTCTTGTATCAACCTCAAGTTTTATTTATATGCCTAGAAGATTAAATGTGCTTAATTAATGGTTTCTGAGTAAATTTGGAAAGAATTATCCCATAACAGCTTAAACCACACCTTTATCAAAACTAGAACCTTATATAAACATCAAAGCAGCAAAGTAAACATAAAGAAGGTGTAGCTGAACTTCTTTATGGAAAATAAATGGTTCAATTAATAAGTAAAATACAAAAAATAGATTTGGAAAATTACAACTGAATGAACAGTATCACACTTCGGAGTATTCAAAATTCTTCAGTCCATAATAGCATAAGTGAGCAGCAATACAATGGCTGCCCCTGAAAGTACCTGGCATTACCAACATAGGCTTTTCTATTTCAAAACCAGTCATTTACTTTCTGGGCTGGTTAAGAGGAGAAAAAGAGGCCTTGCTAATAACACAAGCACCTTACATGAATTCTCTTCCACTGGGAATGTAAGCTCCCGGGGACAGGAATGGTTCTCCTTACTGCCATCACCCCAATGTCTAGAATGATACCTGGACCACAGTGAGTATCACAAAGTGTTTGCAAGAGAATGAATACATGAATTTACTTAAGAAGCCATGTTAGCTTTTATAAGAAAACACAAATCCAAACCTTGTGTATTCTGGAAAGAAAACTCTCAAATACATCAGCAGCAAATTCCTTAGGGTTAGACTCGCATTCTATAATCCCCTAAATCTAAAAATAAAAGTCATGTATGGCAATGCTAAAAACTGGGAAACATTTAAGACTGCTCTAGCTCATCAGGTATATATATCATGAGACAACCGTTATAAACCCTCCAAGAATGTAAAACACAACCAGTGGAAACTGGCAACATCAAGTATTTGGTTAAAAAGACTTTACTCTGGAGTCACTGGAATGCTGTAAATCGTAGGATACATTTAAAATCAACAGCCACAAGGAAACTACATGCTTCTGCCTTGTAAGTACTTTTTAGGAAATAATAAAATTCTCCTATTTTAGCATGCTTATCTTATATCAGAAGTCTAACATTTAAAAACCTATAATAATCTTACTTAGATGTTCTCTGAATGTACTTTCCTTTAATGATAGAAGTATAATTATACATCTAAGTGTACAGCCTATCAATGACTGCATTATCTGAAAAATACTGTGGTTACATTTTTTTTTTTTTTTTAATTTGAGACAGAGTGAGGGAGCAGGGGAGAAGGGCAGAGGGAAAGAGAAATCTTTTTGTTAATGTTTATTTATTTTGAGAAAGAGAGAGAGAGAGAGCATGAGCAGGGAAGGGGCAGAAAGAGAGGGAGAGAGAGAATCCCAAGCAGGCTCCATGTGCAGAGCCCAATGCAGGGCTCAATCTCATGACCATGAGATCAGGACCTGAGCCAATATCAAGAGTCAGATGCTTAACCAACTGAGCCACCCAGGCACCCCAAGAGAGAAGCAGGCTTCACGCTCAGTGCTGAGCCTGATGTGGGGCTTGATTCCATGACCCTGAGATCACAACCTGAGCCAAATTAAGAGTTGGATGCTCAACTGACTGAGCCACCCAAGCACCCCTAAATATCTTTAGTTAAAAATATCAAATGACTGGGGCACCTGGGTGGCGCAGTCGGTTGAGCATCCGACTGCAGCCAGGTCACGATCTCGCGGTCTGGGAGTTCGAGCCCCGCGTCAGGCTCTGGGCTGATGGCTCAGAGCCTGGAGCCTGTTTCCGATTCTGTGTCTCCCTCTCTCTCTGCCCCTCCCCCGTTCATGCTCTGTCTCTCTCTGTCCCAAAAATAAATAAACGTTGGAAAAAAAAAATATATCAAATGACTAAATGTCCATCAACTGACGAACGGATAAAGATGTGGTTTATACATACAATGGAATACTACTTGGCAATGAGAAAGAGGGAAATCTGGCCATTTGCAGCAATGTGGATAGAACTGGAGGGTATTATGCTAACTGAAATAAGTCAGGCAGAGAAAGACAGAAACCATATATTTTCACTCATAGATGGATCCTGAGAAACTAACAGATCATGGGGGAGGGGAAGGGAAAAAAAAAGTTACAGAGAGGGAGGGAGGCAAACCATAAGAGACTCTTAAATACTGAGACAAACTGAGGGTTGACGGGGAGTGGGGGAGAGGGGAAAGTGGGTGATGGGCACTGAGGAGGGCGCCTGTTGGGATGAACACTGGGTGTTGTATGGAAACCAATTTGACAATACATTATATTTAATATAAAAAAAATCAAATGAGGGGTGCCTGGATGGCTCAGTTGGTTAAGCATCCAACTCTTGGTTTTAGCTCAGGTCATGATCTCAGTTTTGTGAGTTCGAGCCCCATGTCAAGCTTTGCATTCAGTGTGGAGCCTGCTTTGGATTCTGTCTCTCTCTCTCTCTCTCTCTCTCTCTCTCTCTCTCTCTCTCTCTCTCTGCCCCTCCCTCACTTGCACTGTCTCTGTCCCTCTCAAAATAAATAAGTAAATTTTTAAAAAATCAAATGAAAATCTATTTCTAAATGTATCCTCATAGCATCTAATTTCATTACTCATGATTAGAAAATACTTGAAAACTGGGAAGTTTTATAGAAATTAGGATAACTATATCATGAAGCTGACTTAATCAGAAATATATGGTGTACCTTATCCCAACTTAGGATAAAAACTCCTTCACTGGAGTTTGAGATTATGATTGCCATAAAATAATGCCATCACTTTTCAAAGTTAAATAAAGTAGCAATTTTTATTTTATTTTTTATAAATTTTTAAAAAATGTTTATTTTTGAGACAGAAAGAGCATGAGTGGGGGAGGGGCAGAGAGAAAGGGAGACACAGAATCCAAAGCAGGCTCCAGGCTGTCAGCACAGAGCCTGACGTGGGGCTTGAACTCACAAACTGTGAGATCATGACCAGAGCTGAAGTCGGACGCCTAACCAACGGAGCCACCTAGGCACCCCTAAAGTGGCAATTTTTAAATCCATAACCTTCCCATCCTTTGATGCTTTTATAGATCACTGAGTTCAAATAAACAACTCAAATGGGGAAATCTGAATGGTAAGTTTTCTATATAGATAAGATAAAGTAAAAATACTTATGTTATTCAGATAAGCTCAAGTTTAATATCAAAATAGCTAATTCTAGGTATTCCTTGAAGTTAACACTCAACTTTTACTTTATTAAGCTATCAAAGGAATGATAGTCCCTTTGGGGACTAAGGTTAACCCAAGGCCCAACTTTGGTCCTCCTTGGGTTCCTAAAGAAGGTATAAAATAAGAGAAAATAAAGGACCTTGAAAACGAAGCACAAAGAAATTGAGTGTCTAGAATTAGGTCATCTGACCTTCAATTCAGTGACTTCTTTGATGTTTTTTTGGGTTCAGGTTTACCCTCTTTGTTAAAATAAACCTTAGCAATCTGACTGGCATTTCCCCGTGCTCTGGTTCTCTTGTGCATCCTGATTTCTTTCTAATACAACTCCATGTAATGGTTTCCCCAACTGCTTCCCTCTGGATCATGTCATGCTATAGGCATTTCTGCCACTCTCCTGGAAGACCCTGGTCTACTAGGATATGCTGAGATCTCCATCTGGAGATCTCCATCCTCCTTGCCTCTTCAAGCACTTAGAGTTACACATTTTCAAGTTAAAAATGAATGCTATCTAGGCCCAAGCAGTCTGCCCTGTATTATAAACTTTAAAATGCTCAGTATTCTACCTTTTAACACATACAATCTTGGCTTCCTTGAATTTTGGAGGAAGAAGATACTATGCCCAAGAGTCAAGTTTGACTGGCTTAGTGAGCTGGCACATTTCTTCACTGGCCACTCCCCAGTTTGCCTTGACTTAAAAGGAAATACAGCAAACCTTCTCTTTCAGGTAATGGAGGAAAACAACAAAGAAACAGAACAAAAACCATTAATAAACTAAAACAAAAGAAAAAGAGAACCCCAAACCTTTTGTTCTTAGCAGTTGTACCAAAATGATTTGGGTTGTTTTCTTTAGCTTTGGTAAAGAAATTTAATTATTTGCCTAACAGATTAGGTAAATAAGGTGACCATGGTCAAGTTGATGCATGCTTATTAACTAAGAAAACAAACAATTCCATTCATGTAGCCATTAAAATAGTAGCCAATGGCCACTATTTATAATTATTCAAGGTCAGATAAGTACAACTAAAAAAATGATGAGGCAATCATTTTGATGGATAGCACTACTACTGTCTCCCTTCTACAATCCTTCTGGAGCCATCTACATGTTATCCCCACACTGGCAGTCTATGACAAGGAGGTGGCAAATGCTCAGAGTGCTGCAGAAGTGTTAGAATGTTGGACACGTCACCAGGTTGTCAGGAGAGATGGGAGAATATATATTAGTTCCACAGCCTAGAGAAGATGAGATGAGACAACTATCCAAAAAGTGATTTCATTTTTCATAAAAACCCTCAGAGGTGTTTTCTTAACAGGCTTATGAGACTGAAGCCATAGTATACTCAATAAGAATGCACCAAGGTATGAAATAGGAGTAACATTTACATGAATTAAGTAAGTAAAATATGGTAAATGTTAAGAAAGGAACTGAATCTGAATGAGGTAAGAGACAATAAAAGAAGGAAAAAATATTTAATGATTGACTGGAGGTAAATTCCAAGGGAACAATGCAAATGGTTTTGTTTAAACATGAATTTGTATGAAACTGACTTTAAAACTTTGCTAAGCAAAACTGAAAGAACGCACCTTTTACACCAGTATTTCTCACTAATTACATAAGCGTTTGATTACCAATTTCAAAAATACTGACTTTGGTTAACATGGATGTTGTAACTCTAGATAGCTATCTCTGCAAAACCCACAAAACTTTCCATCCTTCTCTCATCTGAGACCTTAAATCTTTTGGGGGAAGGAAGGGAGTAAAACGTGAACTGCATGTAAATATACTAAATGAACAAGTCTAGGGAAGAGGCACCTGGGTAGCTCAGTCCGTTAAGCAGCTGACCAACTCTTGGCTCAGGTCATGATCTCACAGTTTCATGAGATCCAGCTCCATGTAGGACTCTATGCTGATGGTGCGGAGACCACTTGGGATTTTCTCTCTGCCCCTCCCCTGTTTGCTCTCATTCTCTTTTTTTTCCTCTCAAAATAAACTCTAAAAAAAAAAAACCCCAAAATAAAACAAAAACCAAAAAACAAAAAACCCAAAAAACAAAAACAAAAAAAACTTCCTCAAATAATACAGTTTGTTAGAACCCAGCTCTCCTTACATTTCTCTGCAGTGTTTTTTTTCCATTGCAATATATGCAATGCTCAGTTGATCACATAAATGTTTGTATTCCCAAAGGCAAAAACTTGAACACTAGAACTGTTGTAGAGAATACTTCTTGAAATAAGTTAAAATGGGATTTAAGAATCTCTTAATTGTACATAATGCTATTTTAAAATATTTTAACCAAAATAATTGTTTTTAATGTTTATTTTTGAGGGAGAAAGAGAGAGAGAGGGCCTGAGTCGGGGAGGGGCAGGGAGAGAGGGAGACACAAAATCCGAAATAGGCTCCACGCTCTGAGCTGTCAGGACAGAGTTCAACGCAGGGCTTGAACCCATGAACCATGAGATCATGACCTGAGCCAAAGGTGGACGCTTAACTGAATGAGTCACCCAGGCACCCCTAACCAAAGTAATTTTCAATTGAATTTATCCTATAAGTCTGATTATTTTTAAATTTTAATTTGAAAGTCATACTGGTATAATAACTAGCTACTTGAGCTAATCAAGCTACTTAATTACATTTTAGAATTTGAAAATATTTAAAGAAATGGGGAGGGAAATAATTTTACCTTACTAAATTTTGCTGCATAGATTCAACCTTCATTAAAATTTGGACCCCAGTCTGAGAGCGAATGTAGGCTTTCAACCTGAAATAAAAATGTCATATTGAAGGAAGCAAAACTGATTTTTAATATGTTTCAAGACAGTATCTACAGATTAAACATTTATGAGTAGCTAACAATACTTACAATTCAACTAGCCAAGCACAGAAAAGGGGTTAAAGATATTTTCTAGCCAAGGATCTGAATTTTAAAATATTACCTTTCTTCTCTCTATACAATATGTTAATTAAAAAAAAAAATCTATTTCAGTAAATTAAGTTAATCTTGCTATTTTATTTTTTTAAAAATGTACCCAATTTAGTGATAGGTACTTTGTCTTACTGCCAAACGTATGACCAATGATGACAACTGGATTATCAATAATAAGAAGGAAAGAAATACAACTATTATACATATTCCAAAGACACTGCTTGATATGGGACACGATTCTGGTTCAGTCTGGGTACAACCTTTCATTGGCACTAGAACATGAGATTTAATTAGAATTGGGTCAGACATTTTAGAATCCACTCAGTTTAAAATTTAAACACTAGGTTACTCTGGAACCAAAACAAGCAGGTATCATCCAGAGAAAAGAAAGTCAACTGGGTTCCTGCTCAGGAAAACTAATCCACATTCTAATAAGAGTTTCCTATTTTGAGTGCTGCCTACTGTGTGTTAGACCCTGTATAGTAACTATATACATATGCCTTTTTTTTTTTTAAGCTTCAAATAACCTTATCTAGTAGAGAAAATTAAGGTCTGGAACTTAGGTAACTTATTCCTGATCACACAGCTGAAAAGGGACAGACCTAGCTATTCTAGCCCATTTGTGTCCATGCTACATGGAGATGAGGCAGAGTGTATCTTAATTAGTTTTATGAAGACCTGGCTGAAACATGGTCTGTCTTTTATACGGGTTACTTGGAAACTCTTAATTTCAGAGTTTTTGACTCAATTTTAAAGAAGTTTGATTTAAGGGTTAAGAGTGCAGACTCTGATTCCACACTGGCTGGGTTTAAATCCCAGCTTCCCTGCTTATTTGCAGTATGAAGTCACTTAAGCACTTTAAGGTTCCCCATCTGTAAAATGGACATATTGAAGGCAGTAATCTACCTTCAAGGGTTATTGTGAGGATTAAATTAATTCATACATTTTTTATTATCTGCTTCAACGAGTATCTAGAAAACAGTGAATACTAAGTGTTGAGAACTGTTTTTGTTACTATCCAAAAGCATCATCTGTGACTGAAAAAGCCTTGAATAAATACCAAGGAAATGACACAGAAAGTAAACTGCACTGGTATATCACAGTCTAATAGTGTCATGGCTTTACATAATAGTCACATAACCAATACCTCAATATTTTTAGTAATTTCAGAAAATTACAAGAGTTTTGAAACATACCTTTGACGAATTACAGGATCAGCCTTTTCAGGATCAATGTAAGGTTTTAGGATTTCATTAATAGTTTTATCATCTGGTACTCTTCCCAACAACAAAAAAACAAAAACAAAACTTATTATTTATAAGTTTCTACTAAAGGTGTTAACTTAGAATTACTAAATCTTGTGGCTTTTTTGTTTAAATAACTGAACACAGACCTTTTATTTTACTCTTGGCAAAATATAACATCCTTTTAAGCAAAAATTACTTAGAAAAAAAAGCTCAAAAAGGCTTCTTGGACATACTTAACAAAGTCCTAAAAAGCAATATTTTGAGAAGCTCCCTATAAATCAATTATAAAAACATGAAGACTCTTTTAACACACACCTGTGCTCAAAGATGGGAAGAATGAATTCAGGATGAAATATATTTGAAAGCTACAGAAATTAAAAATCTGAAAAAAGGTTTCAGATGATGCTAATTTCAGTGCATGTTCAAATTTATTCATTCTAAATCATAAGACCAGGGTAAAAATTGATACTACTCTCCCTGGAAATAACATATCTCAAGTTTTTCAACTTTCCTGTAAGTATGCACACTGTTTTGAACTATAAAGCTACAGAAACAAAATTAAGACACTGAATGTGTAGCTTTCCTCATTTATACATTTTCATATATACCAATGTGCTACATACCCCTATCTAAAAAATTGAAGTCCTTTCCCTGACTTTAGTCTGGCATACAACTTCAAATAAGGAAGTTCTTGACTAAAATTCATAGCACAGTTGCAAAGAGAGGACACTTAATGCAAAATGTGGATATATGCTCAGTATATTACTTAAAAAGCAACTGGAAAATTTTCCGAAGGAACCAAATAGTACACAGTCATTAAAGTTTTTAAATGACACTTAAAAATATGCAAATATGAAAAAAGTAGGATAAGAAGTTTTTATGCAAATTAATTCCAATTTTGAGTATACATATTTTGAGGGCTATACCACAATGTTAATAGCAGTAATCTTTGCATAGTAGAATTCTGGGTCATTTTTCATTTGTTCTACAACCACTCAACTTAAGAAATTGAAAGTTTTTAGCCCTCTTGTGTCTCCTTGCAGTTTTCTCCTAATGTCTGCTCCCCCTGCTGAAGGAAACACCATCATGATTTCCCTTAGAGTTTTACCAGCTCTGCAGATAGTTCTAAAGACTACACTGTTTTATATTTAGACGTAGAATCACAGTCTATGCATTCTTCCTTCATTTGCTCTTCTCATTCAACATTATTTCTAAGATTCAACCATGTTGATGTAGCTGTAGTTGATTCATTTTTCAATAGTATTGAGCATTTCACTGAATCAAGATACCAACAACTGAGTTATCCATTCTACTACTGACATACATTTACTGATATCACATTTAAGTTAAGTTTATTTTAAATACAAAAACACAATAAAAACAAAGGAGTTCTTAATAAACATTGGTAGTACTGTACCTTTTTTCTATGTACACAGCTTGACTCTGAGGAAATTGGAGCTTCACATGCCAACAAAACTGCTGTTTTCTAAATGAAAAAAGAATCATATGAGGATCAAGGTAGATAATAAAAGTGTACGCACAAATCAAACCTCCTGAACTTTCATTTTCAGATAATAATTTGAAAAGTATTCCTAGAATTTAACGTATCTTTGCTACTATTTTTTCTAGGATTTCAGAGACTATGTTTTTTAAACAATATACTTGCAAGGATTTTTAAAAGGAAAGCAAAATTAAGTGCAGCAGTTCTGAATTACAAGGACTTTATATTCCTGAATTAGAAGGCAATTTGTCACAGTTCAGGGGCTTTTGAGATCAGTGTGCTACTACTTGAAGTTTACAAATAAATTTGCTCATGACCAAAAATAATGAGCTGATGTCTTTGCCTGACTAGTCTGGAAATTAGGTGAATGAAGTGTTGTCCAGTTGCGACCAGCTGGCTGCAGATACTTCTTAGCCATGAGTACGTGCATTCAGTAGCAAAACAGTAGACAAGTTGGTTGCTAAGCAGAATGCACTCTGAGCTAGAGTCCCTTTGCTTCCAGGTCGAAACTTTGGTTTGATACATGATCAACAGTAATAATTCACTAAATGTCTAATTTTGGAATGACCATGTTCTATTTAACATATCTAAGTTTGGTGACACTATATACCATTCCTTCTTTAAAAAAAGTTAATGTTAGAAATACTGAATCCAATACAGAAATTTAAATGTTTTCACTGTATGATGGTTTTTACATGTTTTCATTATTTAGGAGAAATTTCTAACAACCCACTGTCAAGCAAAATGGCCAGCTTCACTTATAAATCTATCCTTTAGCAGCCTGGCTCCAAAATCTCAAATAGTTTTATTTTAATACAGTCTAGTAAAATATCTCCCACCAAACATTCATATGATTTAGTCAAATTTCTGTCAGAAGACAATAACCATAAAATCAAGTAAAAATCCTTCTATTAGGGTAAGTTATCACAGATCTGCTTATGGAAGTTTTCTTTAGTAACAAGACAGTTTTTGGCATTAGCTAGAAAAAATATGCTTGCTTATGCTTACATTGAGAGTGCCACTTACCATATAAGAAAGTCACGTTAATATGTGTTTTTTTGATTGAACAAAGGCATAAATACCCTTCACTAATTTAAAGACCAGATATCTAAAATCTCAGAGGAAGAAACCTTAAAAAAATCTGAATGCAAATGTAAGTTAATGGTTTTAAATAAACAATTCTTCTAAAAGAAAACACCCCTGCAATGTTCGTTATCTATGAAAGAGGCAGAGCATCATATCACCATCAAGAAACTCAGAGGTGATACCTGGGTGGCTCAGTCAGATGAGCAAGTGACTCTTAATTTCAGCTCAGGTCAGGATCTCACTGTTTCTAAGACTGAGCCCCTGCAGTGGGCTCTGCATTGACAGTGCAAAGCCTACTTGGAATTCTTTCTCTCTCCCTCCCTCTCTCTCTCTGCCCCTCTCCTGCTTGTGTGCACTCTCTTTCAAAATAAACATTAAAAAAAAAAAGGGAGACTCAGAGATTCCACATTTCCTTGTAAGAAAGAAATTGATTTTTTAATCCTGATGTATAATATGGTTTCTTTCTAAATATATTTGTTTTTTCCATGTTAAGTTATAGGAGAAAAAAAGATTATGAACTTGTCATCTTGCAGAATTCTAAATCATATTAAGTTACCCCAATCATTGCTTGAGTAATTTCAAGAACCATTTATCTTTCTTAACACTCAGTAGACCCTAAATACCATCAGAAAGTACTTAACATTCCAAAAACAAAGGGAGAAAAGCCCTTGGAAATTATTTTGCTATAGTTAACTAGTTTTGATTGTAAGGAAGTCATTCACTACTATTTTATTACATACACATTGCTAACTTACTATAAAAATCTTTCTATATTTGGCCTCAGTTCAAACGTGAACAAATTTGAAAAGTATATTTACTTTTAAAAACTGTGATCTTGAAATATTTCAAAAACAAAGAAAAAGAGAGTATAAAGAACAATGTACCCATACTCAAGATTTAACCAACTTGCAAACTGCCATATTTATTCAAAATACTTTTTTCTTTTAAGAAATAAAAGGTTATTGATATAGCTGATGATCCAACTTGCTACTGTTTCTTGATCTCCTTCCCTTCCCATTATCAGAGGTAAGTACTATCCTGAGTTTGGGTGTGTATTCTTACCGTCCATGGTTTTATATTCTACACACACACACACACACATACATATTATACCTATAAACAATATAGTATTTTGTGTAATATTAACATTTATTTCAAACTTACCATACTCTAGATATCCTATGCCTTGCTTTTCATTTACATTATGCTTTAGGTTTATTTATAATATATGCAGATTAGTTCATTTTATGAAAAATGCCAAAATCTATTCATTCTCTACTGATAGACATTATGACTGCTTCCAATTTTTTACCATTTGTTCTTCCATATTAAATTATGGTAAAAAAAAAAATAATAAAAGACTATCCCTAGGGATGGGTCTATCATTTACCTCTACTAGTAAAAAGGATTAAGCTAGCTTTATTGGATAACTGTACTTTTTAACTCTAAGGTTAAAAGGCATTTGCAAACAGTAATTCAGGATAGAAGATTTAAGTGAACAAATGGACAAAGAGAGGTTGAAGGGTATTGTATAAGAATTCCTGAAATGGGTTGAGTTAATTAATCTCTAAAGTAGTTGCCAATTCTTCAGTGTTCTTGAAACTGATGTAGTCCTGACTGGGCAATCAAATCACTTCCTAAGTCTCAAAGAATTAAGTTTTTTAATTAAGTTTTTAATTTTAATTCCAGTATAGTTAACATATTCTATTAATTTCAGGTGTACAATTTTAGTGATTTACTAAATCTATTCATGACTCAGTGCTCATCATAATAAGCGCTATCATCGATTTCAATTCCCCCCCAACCACCTCCCCTCTGGTAACCATCAAAATTCTTCAAAGGATTAAGTCTGTTTCCCACTTTTCGTAATTACACAGTGATACATGTCCCACTTATAAAAATACACATACATCAAAATCTCAACATTATTTTTGAGGGGGATTGTGGATAATTTTATATGTTTTTTTGTATTATGTAAGTTTTCTAAAAGAACACATTTTATAAAGGGAAAAAGTAATGCTTTAGTGAGTATCTTTATGTATGCATACCCCCACCCTCCACCATAATTGTTTTTATATTTTGGACTATTTTATGAAAACACAGCATAAGGAGTAGAATCATGGGATAAAACAGTGTTTCTTAACCTAGGTAGTACTGACATTTTGGACCAGATAATTCTTGGTTATGGTGGGTAGGGTAAAGAGGGGACAGAGGAGGCACTTTCCTGTGCAGGATGTTTAACAGCATTCTAGGCCTTGACTAAGGAGATGCCACCCCAGCAACACCCACTCCTCCAGTTGTGACATCCAAAGATGTTTTCAATTATTGCAAATGTCCTCTGGGAGGCAAAAATCACCACTGAATGAGAACCACTGGGATAGAGGTTTAAACACTGACTATTATATTGGGCGCCTGGGTGGCTTAGTCGGTTGAGCGTCCGACTTCAGCTCAGGTCACGATCTTGCGGTCTGTGAGTTTGAGCCCCGCATCGGGCTCTGGGCTGATGGCTCAGAGCCTGGAGCCTGCATCCAATTCTGTGTCTCCCTCTCTTTCTCTGCCCCTCCCTCGTTCATGCTCTGTCTCTCTCTGTCTCAAAAATAAATAAACGTTAAAAAAAATTAAAAAAATAAACACTGACTATTACTCTTACTATATCAAGACTACTGTTCCCTAAATTAAACAAAATGCTTTCAATTATGTCACTGTGTCCTTGCCAAAATTATCAATGTTCTCAAGAATGGAAATACTGTACCTGAATATTCTAGGGAACTTCGGCACCTCATGGCACACGTTTAGAGTTTGACGACAGACTGGTGAAGTAATGATGGCAATTATTAAACCTAATGTTCCCCTATAGACCACCTGACAAAGTAAGATAACAGTGATCTGAGTCCCATGAAACAAAAGCAAACTACTCATGCATAGCAAAGCTTTTTCTCCTACCCCCTCAATCATGCATTCTTAATAGGAGCAGCATCACCCCAAAAGGGATAAAAATTTGTTTTGGGGAGGGTTAAAAATAATCTTAAATATTACAATGGTTTGTGGCCCTCCAAAGGGCCACTACACATAAACATATACACAGTATATCTGTGGTATCAAAATATCATGGGGGAGCAAATAGAAGGAAAATGTCTAAAAGGGCTCCTTGGGAGGCAATAAAAAAAAAAAGTTGAGAAACACATGTATTAAAAGAGGAAAATAAATGTTATTTTATACTCGGTTTTAACAAGTTAATACAGGGCACTTAACAGCTAATGCTTATTAAAATTAAGGATCATTCTCTCCCACCATTTCAAGAAAGTAATATGTGTATGGTAACACAAACTTACGGGGGGAGGGAAGTTCTATACCCATATTCTTCTAACTCCATGACTTAAAATGGTTAATTTTCATCTTGGAGTGCTACCATAATTCCAAGGAAGAAGAGTAGAAAACTAACACAGATATCCGATCCTTTTAAATGGCACTAATCTCCTGAAACAAGATTTTCAAGATCATTTATAACCAAAGAAGTGCAAATAGAAGTGAAATATTTTCACTTATCAGATTTACAAAGACATTGTTAAAATCAGAAATACTGGGGAAATACTAGGGAAGCATGGTGAAATGGAGACTTTCCATTGGTGATAGGAATATAAACTGGTGTCAGCTTCTGGCCATTCAAGTTCATAAAGACAAAAAATAAATATTCTTAATGAAAAAAAATACACATATTTTTGCCTCAACAGTTTTATTTCCAGGAATTTAGTCCAAGGAAATAACTGGATGGGTAATGACATATGTTCATGTCCACTGTGCCACTCTTTATAATAGAAAGAAAAAAATCTAAATGGGTATCATCAAAAACTGATTAAACTATACTAAATCTACATAATGAATGAAAAAATGAGGCAGAACTCTATGCATTGAAGTAGAAATATGTACGTATTGAATGATGGCATTTATGTTTAAAATATATATTCATACATGTATTTACAAGTATGAAGAACATGCCCCAAACTTTTAACTATGGTTAGTTATTTCCTGCCATTATGAAAGGACTTAATTCTTACTTTATACGTCTGTATTAAACAAATCTTTGACATAATGATTTGCTATTTTTTACAATCAGCAAAGTCAAAAATGTTTTCACTGGAAAGTGCAGGATGGTAATAATCATAGAAAGGACTAATTTTAACATTCTTTTTAAAACTAAAAATCTTCATTATTGGAAGTGTTCTTTTAAGAGGTTTCTTTTTTATCTCAGAAATTATTACCCAACCAGAACTAGGGTTACTTATCTAATCATTTTGACAGCTTCAAACCTAGCCTCCTCAAGAAATATGCTATAGCTAAGAGTTACATAAGAAGGCTGAATTCTAAGAACTAAGATTTCTAATATGAAATTAAATGAGCTTGATTATTTTTGTTCTTGAAAAAAGTCACCAATTTTCATCCCCCTCTCTTACTGGCTAACCAATATTTATTCGAAGAGCACTCCTAAGGGCTCACTAGGCATTTGGGATGAGTCCAAGGCAGGCTTCTGTTTAGGGCAGTAGGTCAACCACCAATCCTGGGCACTGTGTTTTCCTTCCATATCACTGTGAGAAGAGTACAGTTTTCACATGAAAACACCTTGTTCTTCATGTATACTATACAGAGGGAGAATACTCAATATACTGTAAGAATGAGAGGTGGGACGGGGAAAGGATAAGTGGACTCCGTGCTTGAATCCTATTCAAGGCACCCCTTTCCTTCTGATTTTTAAATACAAGTCCCTCCATGGGAGTAAGGACAGCTAGAATTTCCACATGTCTATGCTTCAGAATGCTACACCACTAATTAGTAAAGTCCACAGGTTATGAAGTCTATCAGTAGATCCTTTTACCAGATAGCACTAGCCAAGTAGTAATAGTAATAACAGTAATGCTTTCAGTAACGCTTTATTAAGTGCTTTCAATATGTCAGACATTGTTCTAGATGTTTTACATGTATTAACTCATTTAATTCTTGTAACTCTGAATGAACACCATTATTTCATGAGAACGCTAAGGTAGAAAAAGGAAAAGTCCCTCCTCCAAGATCATTATTCAGCTGGGAAATGGCAGAGCTGGGATCTGAACCCAGACAGTACAATACCTCCACAGTCTATGCTCTAATCGACTATTCTTTTATGATCTTACCAGAAATGAAAGTTCAACAACAAACTATGTATTTTTATGTAACATCAATTCAAATATATGTTATGTTTTATTTTAAATATTTGCCTTCATATTTTGAAATAATTTTTAGGAGTTATAGTGAACATTTTAACTGCCTCCTTGGCAATCTCTTATCATCCTCCTCCTTCCGAATCCATAACCATACTTTGACGAATAGAATGCATTCCTTACCTCTAGAGGCATGCACTTACTAGTCAGCTTAAGAAAACCACTATCTTGTATCTTCCTTGACACAGTGACTCAGGATTGGGCCGATGACCTAGGTGGCCCAATTGTGGTGAATTTCAGGTTTCCTGTTCAGTAATGCTGGGAGAGAAGCACTCCTGGATATTTACTGCAACTCAAACTGTTACCAGGAGCATTCTATGACCATGAAGATTCAGCTGACACCACTGAAGATACAATGGAGAATCAGCAAAAAAAATGGGCCGTTAATGATGTAATTGAGTCATTTTATCTATGAACTCTGAAATCCATCCTATCTCTGGATGGATATTGAGTTATGACAGCCAATAATTTACCTTTTTATAGCTCAAACAGTTTGAAGTGGGTATTTTCTTTCAAGCAACATAAAGCATCCTAAATGACACAAATAATTAAAGTCTTCTTCTTTCTAGGTTTCATCTTTCATTTCTGAGCAGTAGAAAAGGGAGACAGACTAATCTGTAAACTGTCAACTGTTACGAAATTCGGAAGCAGCATATAGTACCTAAAGGAATTTCAGGAAAAAAACATTTTGTTCCACTGTCAGTTATAAAACCTTATTTTAATTTAAAGCAGGAAGAAAATCTACCAAATTTTGAAACTCTTCAAGGAAAAAACAAATGTATAAAATATCTACATAATCCTTCACTCACAGCCATTTAATCTTTTAAAATATATTTCAAGAACAATTTTAAAGTCTCAAGAATAAATATAACTATTGCTCATAAAAATAATCCATCTATTTTATTAGGATTGGTACCATAATAAGTGTTTTTGGAAGACTGAATACAAAGGATCTGTGTAGTTACTTAGCATGGATTAAAATTACTGGAATTGGGGAGAATGAAAACCATAATTTTATATGTCTCACATCATTATGAAAATACTTTGAGAAGTTCCAGTTATATATTACATTTTGCTCTTTTAAAAATTAGTTTCACCACTACACAATAATAATAGGAAACAGGTTAAGTATGTGGTACTGGCTTTAGAAGACAGTATATTAAGAAAATGGATGTAGCAGGTGAAATAAAAAAGCACATTTTGCTTCAAATAACTGATAAATATTTGAGTACTTAATAAAGCAGTTCTCAACTGGGAGTGGTACCAACCTGGGTGGTGGGGACATTTGAAAATGGCTGGGAAGTTCTGACTGTTCCAAGACTGGGAAGCACTTTAGGCATTTAGGGGGGCAGAGAACAGAAATGCTAGCCTTCCTGTAATGCATAGGAAAGTCCCACACAACAAAAAAACTGTCCTGTTCAAAATGCCAATAGAGCCCCTACTAAGAAACACTAGAATGCAGAAAGGAGAGTAGATATATATGCATACTAAAAATCGAACGCTAGCACTAAATGTGGCATGTGTTTTGTATTAGCTGTGAAGAGAATATGTACTATAGGAACTGCAGCAAAAAAGAAATTATGGAGAAGATGAGCTATCGTGTATTTTCACAGATGGCTAGAAAATAATGGATGAGGAAAACATTCTAGGATTAGGCATGGTAACCAGCCTGGGTACACTCCATTGAATACATTAGGAAATCAGGGTGGGGACAGAGTAGGCTGATCCATATTTAGTATAGATCCCTCATATGAACAGGAAAATGTTCTGCTCAAAGTTTGACTCTGTCTGAACTCCCCAACCTGGCATATAAAGTCTTGCAAAGCTCAGTCCCAGTGGGGCTCTCTCCAGTCCATCCCCTATCACTTACCAACTCTCCTCTCACCCTAGTTTCTAGACATACATCACCCTAGTGTCTACATACACTGTCTTAAATTTACTACTTCATCCTTTTGCATCTGATATTCTCACCTCAAGACATCCTTAACTCCTCCTTGCTTTTGAGCAAGTGACTATCACAGTAAAAACACATTTTATAATGATGTATCAGGCATCAGTGCATCAAATGACTGAGGTAAGGAGACACTGAGGTGGGGAAAGTTCCCCAATAGTCCAGGGTGAGACAAAGTGGGCCTGCATGGGAGAATAGTTGATAAATACTGTACTGAAGGAAGCAGAAAGGGATACATGTTAGAAGTACATCATGAAGAAGCAGACCTGGTGACTAGGGAAGGACTTCCCTAACTGAACCAGTCTGGGGACCCCAAGGTGATCAAGACTGTTTTCTATTTCCATGAATGCTGCCTAACTGCCATCATGGAAAAGTACAACTTCTGTGATGCTATGTCACAGAAACTTCCTTACCACTGTCTACATGGCCCCAGTAAGTATATGCCTGTTTGGGGAACCATTAAGTTTCTAGTCTTTCACACTGTTGTTTCCTAAGTCCCTGCTGTTGCTCTGAAACTCTTCCAACCAAACTATATCCAAAGCTGCTATGGCAGAGAAACCACAGAGCTAAACATTTTCAATTAATGAGTAAGTTTGTACTGAGTCCCTATTATGTAATCCCTCAAAGATCACTGCAAAATCCACTTGTCCCCCCATGACCACAACTGCTAAACCCATCACTTCATTTTCCTTTGCTCTTTTCTAAAGTCAGTTTGCAGTAAAGTATAATCATATACTACTTACAGGTTATCATGCAAACAAAATACTGTGCTTTATGAAGTGGATCAGCACATAATTGCTTAAGGGAAAAAAGTGCTACTGACATTAATACAGAGGTAGATGGGTATATTATTGCAATATAATTAGAATGCTGTAACGTTATCCAAAGAAAAAAAGTTTTGTCAGCTGTACATGATTCTTTCTTTACAAGAGAGACATCTAGTGGCTGACTTCTAAAACAGGATTGGAGCTCAATTATTTTTTATTTTTTATTTTTTTTTCAACGTTTTTTATTTATTTTGGGGACAGAGAGAGACAGAGCATGAACGGGGGAGGGGCAGAGAGAGAGGGAGACACAGAATCGGAAACAGGCTCCAGGCTCTGAGCCATCAGCCCAGAGCCCGACGCGGGGCTCGAACTCACGGACCGCGAGATCGTGACCTGGCTGAAGTCGGACGCTTAACCGACTGCGCCACCCAGGCGCCCCTGGAGCTCAATTATTAATTCACACTGTTGTTAAATAATGGGCACAATTCTATCTTCATACTGTAAGTCCAAGAGATACCCACAGATAGACAACTAAAGAACCCTGAGGCAAAAGGGACTTAATTCAGTTGTAAACTGACAGTTGTAAAGGAATGGTAAGTAGGACTGAGTTGCTTAGAGGCAATGTGTAGACAAACTGAGGGAGAAAGGAAGGTCAAAAGTTGGGTCCCTTTCTGGGAAATGGGTGGTTAGTCCACACAAAAGAGCCCAAGCCTGCAATGTACCTAAAAATGCTCTTGGGGAAGGGGCTTCTCAGTCCAATTCTTTTTTCCAGTTGGTAAGTCAAAATGCATTCATGACCTCACTGCTGAATCCACAGACCCAAGTAGAAATAAAATAAAACTTCAATGATGGACTCATGTGACCAAATGAGACATGCTACTTAATCCAGGTATAACCAATACATCTCTAGGTTTGATATCCAGGGCTTCCTGTAGCAAAAACTAAAACGCTACTGAAAAAGAGTGGCAACTGTGGATAAAAATGTGTATTTTTTATATGATAGTACCAGAATACTTTTCAGAGATACTATTTACAACTCAAAATGTATAATGGTCCTGCCCACATCTATCAATGCCTTTTAAAATTACTATTTAAAAAAATTCATTTATTCTCAAAATAAGCATTTCATGCCAATGGTCTAAAATTCAAAAGGTACAAAACAGCAAATTTCCATCTCTGTCCCCTTCTACCCAATTTCCTTCCCTTAAGATAACCACTGTTACCAATTTGTAACATTACTCTGTATTTCTGACAATCATGCCATATTTGTACATTCAGACCTGCTTCATTCTTTTTCCATTATAAATACATACCATAATTTGTGTAAATAGTCCACTAATGAATTATTTAGATTCATACTACTCTTCTGCTATTACAACCAACACTGCATTGAATATCCTTGTACGTATTTCATTTTCCATTTCTATGATTATATCTAACAGATAAATTTCTAAAAGTAGAATTGCAATGTCTTCCTGATCCATCTCTTTTCCACTACTGACCTTACCTTTGTACTGGGGCCAGTGCTTATTTTAAACCATTAGGACATTTTAGAAAAGATAATCTGAAAACCTCAATAGCATACGTTAAGAAATCCCGGAGAAATAAAACACAGACTGAGTTCATCAGCAAGTAAGAGATATCTTCAGGAACCAAAAGGAAGCAGGAACTAAAGACTATGGTGGAATGCTGAAGTTAGATCTGCTTTGAAAGCCTTTGCCAATCCTGGTAACAGGTTTGTCAACAGCCACGGGGTGATAGAAGACAAGATCTTGGGCCCACATAAACTAGAGACCTTAAACTGGAATCAGACCATAAAACCAGTGAAAGGGTAAACCAGAAAAATCCTGCATACCTATCAAAGGAAGACAACTAGGAAACTTATTGACCTTAGTTTGGGCTCTAGGGAGAAAGGCAGAGGGAATAGAAAGATCTCAATTGAAAATGCAAAACTATTGTTTCCTCAAACTGGCTGGGGTTCAAATTATCCCTACTAGTACAGTCTGGGAAACTTAAGATGAAGAAATTAAAGAGGGTCCTGAATTGGTGCCATGGAGTATCTTGGCATAAGTAAACCCATACCACCTTCTGTCTCAACTTGAGTTCACGGCTACATTTTAGATAAACAACAAGGAAACCAATCACCATAATCAAAAGTCAGCAGAAACAGCAGACAGCACTAACAGACTTCCAAGAACTTCTGACACTGGAATTATTTACACAGATAATAAATATTCTAAATTATTAAACAAAGGGGATCTTAAACATGAGAAAGAAATACAGTTCTATCTAAAAGACAAGACAGACTGCAAAAAGAAACAGAACTTCTAGAAATGAAAAATAAAACTGAAACAAACACTCAATGCATGAGCTAATAAGATTAGACACAGCTGAGGAGAATGACTTGGAATAAACTACCTGAATAAACTACCCTGAATGTAGCGAAGACAAATAAGAAATTAAAATAATACCTTAGCATTTCCAGAACTGTCATATTCAGAAAGCACAAATCTCAAAGAAGATAAACTTAAAAAACATCCCATGAGGGGCACCTGGGTGGTGGCTCAGTTGGTTAAGTGTCCGACTCCTGATTTTGGCTCAGGTCATGATCCCAGGGTCATAGGATCACACCCACACTGGGCTCTGCACTGACAGTGTGGAGCCTGCTTGGGATTCTGTCTCTCCCTCTCTGCCCGTCCCCAGCAATTTCTCTCTCAAAATAAAATAAAAAACAAATATACATTAAAAAAATATAAAAAATAAAAAACAAATCACATGAAGACCCATTGCAGTACTCCAAAGACCAAAGCGAAGATCTGAAAGTCAACTGAAGGGGGGGGGGGGTAAATATATAAAAAAGTGCTCTCAACAGTGGCAAAAAAAAGCAAGAAGACAGTGGAATAACTGAATGGAAGTACTAAAATGTCAAGATATTTCATATTCAGCTAAACTATTATGAGGGTGAGCTATAGGATTCCATATATGGAATTTTAAATCAGGCAAAACTCATCTTCAAGGGAAAAAGTTAGAACAGGTTGTCTATGGAGAGGAGAGGAGCTAACAAGGGAAGACCTTGCTGGAGTGATGGTAATATTCTACATATCTATAGGAACCGTGTTATACAGATATAGGCATACCTCAGAAATAATCATGGGTTCAGTTCAAGACCACCATAATAAAAGTAAATATTGCAACAAAGCCAGTTAAATGAATTTTTTGGTTTCCCAGCGCATAAAAAGTTATTTTTACACTATATGGTAATCTGTTAGTCTATTAAATGTGCAATAGCATTATGTCAAAAAAAACCTGTACATACCTTAATTTACAACTATTTTATCGCTAAAAAAAAAAAATGCTGCCCATCATCTGAGCCTTCAGTGAGTCATAACCTTTATGATGGGGGAGGGTCTTGCCTCAGTACTGATGGCTGCTGACTGATCAGGGTGGCAACTGCTGAAGATTGGGCTCACTGTGGCAATTTTTAAAATAAGACAGCAATTGGGGTGCCTGGGTGGCTCAGTTGGTTAAGCGTCCAACTTTGGCTCAGATCATGATCTTACAGCTTGTGGGTTTGAATCCCACATATGGCTCTGTGCTGACAGCTCGGAGCCTGGAGCCTGCTTCCGATTCTATGTCTCCCTCTCTGCCCCTCTCACTCACACTCTCTCTCTCTCTCAAAAATTAACATTAAAAAAAAAAGTAAGACAACAACCAGTGATTTCTCTGTAGCATGTGCTGCTGTTTGATAGAACTTTACCCATAGAACTTCTTTCAAAACTGACGTCAATCCTCTTAAACCCTACTGCTTTATCAACTAAGTTTATATAACATTCTAAATCCTCTGTCATTTCAATCTTCACAGCATCTATACTAGTAGTAGATTCCAGCTTAAGAAACCACTTTCTTTCCTCATTCATAACAAGCAACTCCTCATCCACAGTTTTATTGAGATTGTAGCCATTCAGCTGCATTTTCAGGCTCCACTTTTTTTTTTTTAATGCTTATTTATTTTTGAGAGACAGAACGTGAGCAGGGGAGGGGCAGAGAGAGAGGGAGACACAGAATCCGAAGCAGGCTCCAGGCTCTGAGCTGTCAGCGCAGAGCCTGACGTGGGGCTCAAACTCATGAACTGTGAAATCATGACCTTAGCTGAAGTCAGACGCTTAACTGACTAAGCCCCCCAGGCACCCCACTTCTAATTCACTTCAGGCTCCGCTTCTAATTCTAGTTCTCTTGCTATTTCTACTACATCAGCAGTTAATGTCTCCACTGAAGTCCTGAACCCCTTAAAGTCATCCATGAGGGACGGAATCAATTTCTTCCAAACTCCTGTGAATGTTGATATTCGGACTTTTCCCCATGAATCATAAATGTTTTTTAATGGCATCTAGAATGGTGAATCCTTTCCAGAAGGTTTTCAATGAACTCTGTCCAGATCCATCAGAGGAATCACTATATACGGTAGCTATAGATGTATGAAATGTACTTCTCAAATAGTAAGACTTGAAAATCGACATGACTCTCTGATCCTTGGGCTGCAGAATGGATGTTGTGTTAGCAGGCCTAAAAACAACATTCATCTTATTGTACATCTCCACCAGAGCTCTTGGGTGACCAGCTGCATTGTCAATGAGCAGCAATATTTCGAAAAAAATCTTTTTTTCTGAACAGCAGGTCTCAACAGTGGGTTTAAAACACTCCTTAAACCATATTGTAAACAGATACGCTGTTATCCAGGCTTTGTTCTTCCACTTACAGAGCATAAGCAGAGTAGATTTAGCATAATGCTAGGATTTTGGGAATGGTAAGTAAGCCTTGGCTTCAACTTAAACTCTCCAGCTGCATTAGTTCCTAATAAGATAGCCTGTCCCTGAAGCTTTGAAGCCAGCCATTGGTCTCCTCTCTAGCTATGGAAGTCTAGATGGCATTTTCTTCCAATATAATGCTGATTTGTCTACACTGAAAATCTGTTTAGTGTAATCACCTTTTTAAATTGTATTAGCTAGATCTTCTGGATAACTTACTACAGCTTCTACAACAGCACTTGCTACTTTACCTTGCACTTTTATGTTACAGGGAAACCTTCTGTCCTTAAATCTCACAAACCAACCTCTGCTAGCTTCAAAATTTTCTTCTGCAGCATCCTCACCTCTCTCAGCCTTTATAGAATTGAAAAGATTTAGAGCCTTGCTCTGGATTAGGGTTTGGCTTACAGAAATGTTGCTGGTTTATCTTCTATCCAGACCACTTTCTCCGTATCAGCAGTAGGTCATTTTGCTTTCTTAACCATTCATGTGTTCACTGGAACAGCATTTCTAATTTCCTTCAAGAACTTTTCCTTTGAGTTCAGAACTTGGCTGTTTGGCACAAGAGGCCTAGCTTTAGGTCCATCTTGGCTTTGACATGCTTTCTTCACTGAACTTAATCATTTCTAGCTTTTGACTTAAAGTGAGAGACAGGAGACTCTTTCTTTCACTTGAACACTTTAGGAGGTTACTGTAGGGTTACTGGTTGGCCTCATTTCAATATTGTTGTGTCTCAGGGAATAGCAATCCTGAAGAGTGGGAGAAAGATGGGGAGATGGCCAGTTGGTGGACCAGTCAGAACCTACACAACATTTATCAATTAAGTTCACTGTCACATGAGTGCAGTTTATGGCACCCCAAAACCAACTACAATAGAAACATCAAAGATCACTAATCACAAAGGTCACCATGACAAACATAACAATGAAAAATTCTGAAATACTGTGACAATTACCAAAATGTGACACCGATATGAAACAAGCAAATGCTGTTGGAAAAATGGCACAAGTAGACTTGCTTGATGTAGGGTTGCCACAGACCTTCAATTTGTAAATAACACAGTATCTGCAGAGCACAGTAAAGTGAATGAAATGCAACAAAAAAAGGTATGCCTATCTATGCATTTGTCAAAACTCAACACGTGTATTCTTAAGATCTGTGCATTTCACTGCACGCAAACTTTATATAAACAGGAAAAGTGAGGTTCCTATCTTTCAGACAATTGTTTAAACTTTTTTTTTCACTGAACATATCATGGATATCATTCCATGACAATATTTCTACAATTAATTTGTTTTTGTTTAACGGTTACCTAGAATTCTATCTTGTGAAGAGACTATCAATTTGACTCAGTCCATACTGATGAACACTTGAGGTTGTTGCCAGTTTTTATACTATTAAAAACAGTGCTGCAACAGATATACATGTATCTCTATAAACTGTACTGATACATCTGTAGGCTAACTTCCTTGAGTAGGCATATATAACATTTTGAAAAATACTACCAAATTGCCTTCTAAAATGACCACTAAAGTATATTCTCAGCAACAGTGGAACAGCAAATTGGTCTGGCTAACCCATACTTTCATTATATTAGATATTATCAATAAATACTTATGTGCCACATATTATATATGGCATATATATGCATATATGTAGCATACATATACATTATTACGGCATATATGTATTATATATATACATATCTTTCTATGACACATGTAAATATGTATCTTTCCATGACCACCTATTCTTATCCTTTGCCCCTTTTCCTAATTAGGTACCAATCTTTTTTTTTATTAATGCATGAACACTCTTTGTCATACATGTTAAAGTTTTTTTTTTGTCCTGTTGGTCTTTTCAATTTACTGTGGTCTTTTTTAACCACACAATTTTTTAAAATTTTTATGCAAATTTAGTTATTTTTTTCCTTTATGGCTTTGGATTAAGTATTTCCTCTCTTTAAGATTATGAAAATATACTAGTGTTTTTTATTTCAAGTTTAGGATTTTGATCCACCTGAAATTCTAGTTAAAAATCCAGCTTTCCTCTGACAAATGGCAAGCTGACTGACTCAACCCCATTTATTAAGTAATTATCTTTATTAATTTGAAATGCTACCTTCATCAGATGCTAGAGTACCAAACAGCCTTACATCTAGTTTCTGTAATTTAAGCTAACTATAGATTTCTATGTCAACATTAAAAAATTTTACTAGAACTCCATAAATTTCAATAAGTCCAGCCTTATTACTCTTTTTCATATTTTTCCTGGTGCTTCTTCCATGTTTATTTTTCAAAATGAACGTAAGTCATATTATTAGAAACTCTTTCCTTCTTCTCAAAAAAAATCACAAATCAAAACCAAACAAAATTAGTATTTTCATTAGGATCACATCAGATATAAAAATCATTCATTTAAGAAATGTTATTTATATAATACCGAGTCTCCTAAGAAAGGTACCTTTTTCCATTTGTTCCAATCTTTTAAGTCATTCAGTAGAGTTTAGGTTTTCTTCATATAAATCTTTCATATTTGTTCCAACAGTAATTGATTAGCAATGAGTGAAAGTGAACATAAGTTTATATGCCCCACAAAGAGAGGAGGTAAACAAGTTAGCTCTGAAAGAGTCACTATTTTATTTATTTATTTTATTTTTTAGTATTTATTTTTGAGAGAGAGAGAGAGAGAGAGAGAGAGAGAGAGAGACTGAGTGCAAGAGGGGGAGGGGCAAAGAGAGAGGGAGACACAGAATCTGAAGCAGGTTCCAGTCTCTGAGTTTTCAGCACAGAGCCCGACGCAGGGCTCAAACTCATAAACCATGAGATCATGACCTGAGCTGAAGTTGGACGCTTAACCGACTGAGCCACCCAGGCGCCCCTGAAAGAGTCACTATTTTAAAGAAGTGGTCTGGGATCTGCTCCAGAGAAAGCAGGTGAGTCTTCTACTGGACACATTTCCTTATCAAGCTCTTCTATTTTTTAAGAGAGAACGTCAATCTTGCTTTAGCCTAACTTATTCCTTTTTTTAAAATTAATGTTTATTTATTATTTTGAGAGAGATAGAGAGAGGGAGTGTGTGTGCATGTGCATGGGGTAGGGGCAGAGAGAGAGGGAGAGAGAGAGAATCCCAAGCAGACTCCATGCTGTCAGCAGAGCCTGACACAGGGCTTGATCTCACTAACTGTGAGATCATGACCAGAGCCGAAGTCAAGTCAGAAGCTTAATCAACTGAGCCACTCAGGTGCCCCTCAACTTATTCTTAACATAAGCATCCCTTAACTTTTCTTTATTCATTGAAGCTACCTATTATGACATTCCTGTAAATTCACCAGTCCTCTAAAATTCATCACTATTAAATACATTTTTGACCTCACAGATTGGTTAGTGTTATATTCCACCTTTGACTATAACATGAAAATTACATTTCCTATTCTTATAAAAATTCGCACATCACACAATTTTGCATATGAGACTTAGGAGATTCATACTGGCCAAATACTGGTCAAATACTCCTACCATAAAGGATACCTGGGTTTGCAATGAACCTATGCTTCTAAGGTACCTATTACACTTGCTATATAACCTACTGATAGTTCGACAGAGGTAACTCAGGCACAATTATGGAGTATTAGTCACACTTCACATGAGGGTATTTAGGTTTTTTAAGCTTTGTATTTTGAAATAATTTCAGACTTCACAGAAAAGTTACAAAAACACCACAAAGAATTCTTCAGTCTGTTCAGAAATTAACATTGGAATGTTTAATTTTAAACAAGTTCCATTTGAGTTTTTTATTAAATTGTAACTCAAGCTGCTTAAATAAGCAAATGGGCAATTTAATACTTTAGGAGTTGTAATAGTCCTCTTAGTATACAGGACTGAAATCTCATGTGACCAGTAACAAAGTCCCCAAATATTTGAAATTTGAAGATTTTTTTCCTTAACTCCTTAGCCAGCAAAACCTGCCTGGTTTTGCTGCCTGAGCCAGTTCACAATCATTTACCCATTGTAATGTAAATATTTGCATGTTTCACTGTAGACATAGAATTGTTTATGTAATACTGCCCCAGACCTCCTAGAAGTGAATATAGTAAATTTACCATATCCCCAAGGGTTTCAGGTAAGAGAAGCAGTGCTAGGTACTACTTTAGTTATCACTTCATTTAATCCATTCAATGCAGTAAATTCAAGCTTGCCCAAGGTCACCTACTGTGTACTAAATGGTAGTGGCAATGTTCAAATTTAGGTTTCTCGGAGTCAAAGCATTAATCACTTCTGAAAGTTGAAAAAGAGTATTGAAAATGAGTCTCTTAAAAACAGACTACTGGGGCATGGAAAGTGAAAATAAATCCTTTGAAAAGATGTAGTATCCCCTCCTTCCAGCAAGTCAAATTTTACACTTGAACTCAGATATCACTCTGAAACGTGTAGTCAAATGTTTCGTATCTCAGTAGCAATTAAATAAAAGGAAATTTTGGGGCGCCTGGGTGGCTCAGTCGGTTAAGCGTCTGACTTCGGCTCAGGTCATATCTCGCGGTCCGTGAGTTCAAGCCCCGCGTTGGGCTCTGTGCTGACAGCTCAGAGCCTGGAGCCTGTTTCAGATTCTGTGTCTCCCTCTCTCTCTCTGACTCTCCCCCATTCATGCTCTGTCTCTCTCTGTCTCAAAAATAAATAAACGTTAAAAAAATTTTTTTTTTAAATAAAAGGAAATTTTAAAAAATGTCATTTGAATCAAATTAGCAACATTTTTTTAAGAGATAACTCAGTGATAGCAAGATGTTTAAATAGGTATTCTCATATATCACAAATGGAACTGAAAACTGGTTTAGTCCCAGTTTAGTATTACTAGTCACATTTTCAGATGAGAAACTAAGACAAAAAAGTTAGGTGGTTTAGCTTAATATCACATAGCTAAGAGAAGACTAATCATAAATAGGAACCTAGGTAGCTCAGGTCCAATTTGTGCTCTTAACCACTCCATTTTCCTATCTCTATACTATACAGAATTTTTACAACTATTTAAAATGAATCAAGATGACTGTAAGACCAAATTAAAGGATAAACAGACTGGTGAAAATATTCCCTATGAGGGTAAGATGAGCTATAAAAAGGCACATCTTAAAAGAGAAAATTCAAGAGCTCAGTCTTTCCAATAATCAGATATGCAAGAAAAATTTACATTCAGTTAAAGTGCAAGTATAACTACAATAGGCATTCTCATATACTTTCTGATGAAGATACAAAGCAGTACTTTTTTGGGGAGGGTAATTTGAAGTCTCTCTCAAAAATTTTATTTTTTAATGTTTATTTTTGAGAGAAGAGTGCACACGCAAGTAGGAAAGGGGTAGAAAGAGAGGGAAACAGAGGATCCGATGTGGGCTCTGTGCTGACAGCAGAGAGCCCAATGTGGGGCTTGAACTCACAATCCATGAAATCATAACTGGAGCCAATGTCAGACCCTTACCGGCTAGCCCCAGGCACCCCTCTCAAAATTTTAAATGCATGCAGTCTTTGATCCAGCAATTCTACTTCTAGGGATTGATTGCAAAGAAAAAGTCATGTAAGCACACAAAGCAATTTCTTCAAGGAAGAATTGTTTAATGTAATGTTTATTATGGCATTTCTAATAATTAAAAACCAGAAATAAGCTAAATGTTCATGAATATGGTAATAATTAAATAAATATGGTAGTCATAACTAGAATACACTACTTAGAAATATGGCAGATTTGCATTAACAAATGCAGCTGCAGAAAAAAGTATCCTTTTATTCATAAAAATATTAATAATTTTGAACTTGAAAAGAGCCATGTAACTTTGCATAGTCTTTGTATTTAATGTTGTATTTTATTAATGGAAAAAGAAGAAAACATGATTAGAAGAAACACGAAATGTTATCAGTGGTCATATCCACATAGTAGAATTTATAGGTGCTATTTTTCCATTACACTTTTTTTTATGATGATGTATTAGTTTTACAATTGCTACATACACTCATTTCTTCCTACACTCCAGTTAGTGGCTAGGTAAATTAATACACTAAAGGTCACAACTTTACACAATGGCTACCATCAGCTCCATTTTACATGTGTGAAAACAGCAAAGAAATTGAATCTAAAGGGGAACCCTCTTGTACTGTTAGTGGGAAGACAAACTGGTGCAGTCACTCTAGAAAACAGCGTGGGGGGGGGGTTCCTCAAAAAATTAAAAATAGAATTACCCTACCACCTAGCAATAGCACTAATAGGAATTTATCCAAAGGATATAGGAGTGCTGATTCGTAGAGGCACATGTACCCCAATATTTACAGCAATGCTATCAACAATAGCCAAACTATGGAAAGAGCCCAAATGTCTATCAACTGATGAATGGATAAAGGTGTGGTGTGATTCCACACTCAATGAAATACTACTCTGCGATGAAAAAGAATGAAATCTTGCCATTTACAACAACATAGATGGGACTGGAGGGTATTATGCTAAGTGAAATAAATCAGTCAGAAAAAGACAGGTATCATATGTTGTCACTCATATGTGGAATTTGAGAAACTTAACAGAAGACCATAGAGGAAGGGAAGGAAAAAATAAGAGAGAGGGAGGCAAACCATAAGAGACTCTTAAATACAGAGAACAAACTGAGGGTTGATAGGGTGTGAGGGGTTGGGGAAGCAGGGAAAACAGGTGATGGGCACTGAGGAGGGCACTTGTTGGGATAAGCACTGGGTGTTGTAGTAAGTGATGAACCACGAGAATCTACTCCTGAAGCCAAGACTATTCTGTATATACTGTATGTTAGCTAACTTGACAGTAAATCATTTAAAAAATTTTTTTAATAATATTAAAAAAATAATAAAGCCTGTTATGAAGTATGTTGCTAATGTCCTCCTGGGAAAACACTAAAAAATTTGAGGAAAACCAACCCCAGACAATTGCAAATTCACCAGCAAAAGGCATTAATGCAGAAAGAGTCCAATTTGCCACTTCACAGATCTGAGGTGTAACAAAATAACTGAGTATAAATTTGGGTTCTAAATCCAAGAGACATACTGAATGTTTATTTTTGGAAGGGGGAAAAAAAAAAACCCTCTAACATACATTCTTGTATCTATAGAGACCCCCAAATTTTACAATTGAGGGTACATGCTTTTTAGTGCTGAGAACTAAGCTCTCATAACAATCAGTCTGAATGGTTTCCTTCATAACACAGGAATATATTTTATATTTGAGAAGACATAAACCAGTTACCTTAAATTTCAAACAAATTATGTCAATTTCTAAATATGTCAGCTTGAAAATGCACAGTGGAATCATCTCATATTTGATAAATGCAAAACATTACTTTATTTCTGGAAAGCTACCCAGGAAAAAGCAAAATCACTTTTTATAAATATTCCTCTTGAAACATAAAAAAATAAATGGCTAACACCATCTCCTAATATTTTTTTGAAAAGGCGGAAATTCTATTAGAGTAATGATAATTCTGATGGTTTTGCCTTTTCAATTTATGAAGTGGTAAAACTGGAAGGGAACCTTAGGGTTTACCTAGTACAACCCCCACATCATGCAGATGCGGCCCAGAGAATTTAACTGCAAGTTACTAAGTTGCAGTTACTAAGTTACTAAGAGGCTAAGGAAGGAGGAACTCACTCAGGAATTTTTTTACTCTAAATCCAGAAGGTGGACATTTGAAAAGTATTATCTAATAATTTAGTGGGCTACTTGTAATATTTTGGGATCCTGTTCCCCTCTGTACTAATGGGACCTTTCAGACCTAACACTCTCAGAAAGCAGCACGTTAATCTCTATTGTACCATCTATACTTCAGATTTACTACAGAGTAAGTTTTCCAAGCCTCTCTCTTCTTCAGCATTGGCTTTCAAGTGAAACTGTATTTCCCTAAGTAGAAAGGATTATAAATGCCAAACTGCTTGGGTCAAAATTGTGCAGGGTCCTGCTTTGATTCATCATTTTGCCCCTGAAACCTCTGAAATACTTCCATGGTATCTTAGGTCTCAGATACACACATGCACACACATACACACAAACTGTAAGCCCAAATTTTTATTATTCACATGACATAAAATTAGTTAAAATTTCTAAATGCTTATTTTCAATTTGTGCGATCATCTTGCCACAGACCAGTAACAAAAAGCTCACAGACTACACTTTGGGCAGCAATGCTCTATATCAAACCAAACCTTCAAAGATGTTCCTGATCAAATTAGAATACCCAATATACTAAGAATGAAGTTAGAAACTTACTTCTTATCAAAAAATGTTGAATTTTCTTTCCTCTTTGTGAATCCGTTGGGTAGAAGCTTTAAATTAATACCTTGTTTTCTAGCACGATTTTTCATAAAATACATCTGACAACCAAAAATAAATAAATAGAAAAAATAATTTTAAAATGCCTTAAATTTCAACAGTGAATAAAACAGTGTTCAAAATATAATAATTAACATTTATTGAGTACTTATGTTTCACAAACTGTGCTGAACATTAGTATCTCATTTAATCCTCACAATACTTTGAGACTGGTACCTACTACTACCCTCAATTTAGGCAGGAAAGTTAATGAGATGCCAACATTATACACCTATTTCTGAGAGTGAGAGCCTGTAATAAAACCCAGATATAGCTAATTCTGGAGGCTGTCTTGTTAATCATATGCTCTGTAAGCCAAAAGAAGGATTTAATAAGATGTTTAAAAACACAGGTCATTTGGTAATTCATAGGGGCTACTTGCACAGTTCCTTTTCTTTCACTGAACTTTTTTCTGGATGTTTATTTATTTTTAGAAAAAGAACGCATGCACACTTGCACAAGTGGGGGAGGGGCAGAGAGAGAGAAAGAATCCCAAGCAGGCTCCAAGCTCAACACAGAGCCTGTTGCAGGGCTTGATCTCACGATTGCAAGATCACGACCTGAGCCAATATCAAGAGTCAGATGTTTGGAGTTGCGGCAAGATGGCGGCTTAGGAGGAAGCTGGGCTCACCGCACGTCCTGCTGATCACTTAGATTCCATCTACACCTGCCTAAATAACCCAGAAAACCGCCAGAGGATTAGCAGAACAGGGTCGCCGGAGCCAAACGCAGACGAGAGGCCCACGGAAGAGGGTAGGAAGGGCGGCGAGGCGGTGCGCGCTCCCAGAACTGGCGGGAGGGAGCCGGGGCGGAGGGGCGGCTCGCCGGCCAAGCAGAGCCCCCGAGTCTGGCTTGCAAAAGCGGAGGGGCCTGACGGACTGTGTTCCCACAACAAGCGCGACTTAGCATCTGGGAGGTCATAAGTTAACAGCTCTGCTCGGAAAGCGGGAAGGCTGGAGGACAAAGGGAGGGAGAGCTGCTGAGCCCCCTGACAACAGAGCTCAGTTTGGTGGGGGAACAAAGGCGCTCGCCAGCGCCATCTCCCCCGCCCATCCCCCAGCCGAAATCCCAAAGGGAACCGGTTCCTGCCAGGGAACTTGCTCGCTCTGCGCAAACACCCAACTCTGCGCTTCGGCGGAGCCAAACCTCCGGCAGCGGATCTGACTCCCTCCCGCTGCCACAGGGCCCCTCCTGAAGTGGATCACCTAAGGAGAAGCGATCTAAGCCTGCCCCTCCTGCCCCCGAGCACCTTGCCTACCCACCCCAGCTAATACGCCAGATCCCCAGCATCACAAGCCTGGCAGGGTGCGAGTAGCCCAGACGAGCCACACCACCCCACAGTGAATCCCGCCCCTAGGAGAGGGGAAGAGAAGGCACACACCAGTCTGACTGTGGCCCCAGCGGTGGGCTGGGGGCAGACATCAGGTCGGACTGCGGCCCCGCCCACCAACTCCAGGTATACACCACAGCACAGGGGAAGTGCCCTGCAGGTCCTCACCACGCCAGGGACTATCCAAAATGACCAAGCGGAAGAACTCCCCTCAGAAGAATCTCCAGGAAATAACAACAGCTAATGAGCTGATCAAAAAGGATTTAAATAATATAACAGAAAGTGAATTTAGAATAATAGTCATAAAATTAATCGCTGGGCTTGAAAACAGTATACAGGACAGCAGAGAATCTCTTGCTACAGAGATCAAGGGACTAAGGAACAGTCACGAGGAGCTGAAAAACGCTTTAAACGAAATGCATAACAAAATGGAAACCACCACAGCTCGGCTTGAAGAGGCAGAGGAGAGAATAGGTGAACTAGAAGATAAAGTTATGGAAAAAGAGGAAGCTGAGAAAAAGAGAGATAAAAAAATCCAGGAGTATGAGGGGAAAATTAGAGAATTAAGTGATACACTAAAAAGAAATAATATACGCATAATTGGTATCCCAGAGGAGGAAGAGAGAGGGAAAGGTGCTGAAGGGGTACTTGAAGAAATCATAGCTGAGAAGAAATCATAGCTGAACTGGGGAAGGAAAAAGGCATTGAAATCCAAGAGGCACAGAGAACTCCCTTCAGACGTAACTTGAATCGATCTTCTGCACGACATATCATAGTGAAACTGGCAAAATACAAGGATAAAGAGAAAATTCTGAAAGCAGCAAGGGGTAAACGTGCCCTCACATATAAAGGGAGACCTATAAGACTCATGACTGATCTCTCTTTTGAAACTTGGCAGGCCAGAAAGAATTGGCACGAGATTTTCAGGGTGCTAGACAGAAAAAATATGCAGCCAAGAATCCTTTACCCAGCAAGTCTGTCATTTAGAATAGAAGGAGAGATAAAGGTCTTCCCAAACAAACAAAAACTGAAGGAATTTGTCACCACTAAACCAGCCCTACAAGAGATCCTAAGGGGGACCCTGTGAGACAAAGTCCCAGAGACATCACTATAAGCATAAAACATACAGACATCACAATGACTCTAAACCCGTATCTTTCTATAATAACACTGAATGTAAATGGATTAAATGCGCCAACCAAAAGACATAGGGTATCAGAATGGATAAAAAAACAAGACCCATCTATTTGCTGTCTACAAGAGACTCATTTTAGACCTGAGGACACCTTTAGATTGAGAGTGAGGGGATGGAGAACTATTTATCATGCGACTGGAAGCCAAAAGAAAGCTGGAGTAGCCATACTTATATCAGACAAACTAGACTTTAAATTAAAGGCTGTAACAAGAGATGAAGAAGGACATTATATAATAGTTACAGGGTCTATCCATCAGGAAGAGCTAACAATTATAAATGTCTATGCACCGAATACCGGAGCCCCCAAATACATAAAACAATTACTCATAAACATAAGCAACCTTATTGATAAGAATGTGGTAATTGCAGGGGACTTTAATACACCACTTACAGAAATGGACAGATCATCTAGACACACGGTCAATAAAGAAACAAGGGCCCTGAATGAGACATTGGATCAGATGGACTTGACAGATCTATTTAGAACTCTGCATCCCAAAGCAACAGAATATACTTTCTTCTCGAGTGCACATGGAACATTCTCCAAGATAGATCATATACTGGGTCACAAAACAGCCCTTCATAAGTTTACAAGAATTGAAATTATACCATGCTTACTTTCAGACCACAATGCTATGAAGCTTGAAATCAACCACAGAAAAAAGTCTGGAAAACCTCCAAAAGCATGGAGGTTAAAGAACACCCTACTAACGAACGAGTGGGTCAACCAGGCAATTAGAGAAGAAATTAAAAAATATATGGAAACAAACGAAAATGAAAATACAACAATCCAAACGCTTTGGGACGCAGCAAAGGCAGTCCTGAGAGGAAAATACATTGCAATCCAGGCCTATCTCAAGAAACAAGAAAAATCCCAAATACAAAATCTAACAGCACACCTAAAGGAACTAGAAGCAGAACAGCAAAGGCAGCCTAAGCCCAGCAGAAGAAGAGAAATAATAAAGATCAGAGCAGAAATAAACAATATAGAAACTAAAAAAACTGTAGAGCAGATCAACAAAACCAAGAGTTGGTTTTTTGAAAAAATAAACAAAATTGACAAACCTCTAGCCAGGCTTCTCAAAAAGAAAAGGGAGATGACCCAAATAGTAGATAAAATCATGAATGAAAATGGAATTATTACAACCAATCCCTCAGAGATACAAACAATTATCAGGGAATACTATGAAAACTTATATGCCAACAAATTGGACAACCTGGAAGAAATGGACAAATTCCTGAACACCCACACTCTTCCAAAACTCAATCAGGAGGAAATAGAAAGCTTGAACAGACCCATAACCAGCGAAGAAATTGAATCGGTTATCAAAAATCTCCCAACAAATAAGAGTCCAGGACCAGATGGCTTCCCAGGGGAGTTCTACCAGACGTTTAAAGCAGAGATAATACCTATCCTTCTCAAGCTATTCCAAGAAATAGAAAGGGAAGGAAAACTTCCAGACTCATTCTATGAAGCCAGTATTACTTTGATTCCTAAACCAGACAGAGACCCAGTAAAAAAAGAGAACTACAGGCCAATATCCCTGATGAATATGGATGCAAAAATTCTCAATAAGATACTAGCAAATCGAATTCAACGGCATATAAAAAGAATTATTCACCATGATCAAGTGGGATTCATTCCTGGGATGCAGGGCTGGTTCAACATTTGCAAATCAATCAACGTGATACATCACATTAACAAAAAAAGAGAGAAGAACCATATGATCCTGTCAATCGATGCAGAAAAGGCCTTCGACAAAATCCAGCACCCTTTCTTAATAAAAACCCTTGAGAAAGTCGGGATAGAAGGAACATACTTAAAGATCATAAAAGCCATTTATGAAAAGCCCACAGCTAACATCATCCTCAACGGGGAAAAACTGAGAGCTTTTTCCCTGAGATCAGGAACACGACAAGGATGCCCACTCTCACCGCTGCTGTTTAACATAGTGCTGGAAGTTCTAGCATCAGCAATCAGACAACAAAAGGAAATCAAAGGCATCAAAATTGGCAAAGATGAAGTCAAGCTTTCGCTTTTTGCAGATGACATGATATTATACATGGAAAATCCGATAGACTCCACCAAAAGTCTGCTAGAACTGATAAAGGAATTCAGCAAAGTTGCAGGATACAAAATCAATGTACAGAAATCAGTTGCATTCTTATACACTAACAATGAAGCAACAGAAAGACAAATAAAGAAACTGATCCCATTCACAATTGCACCAAGAAGCATAAAATACCTAGGAATAAATCTAACCAAAGATGTAAAGGATCTGTATGCTGAAAACTATAGAAAGCTTCTGAAGGAAATTGAAGAAGATTTAAAGAAATGGAAAGACATTCCCTGCTCATGGATTGGAAAAATAAATATTGTCAAAATGTCAATACTACCCAAAGCTATCTACACATTCAATGCAATCCCAATCAAAATTGCACCAGCATTCTTCTCGAAACTAGAACAAGCAATCCTAAAATTCATATGGAACCACAAAAGGCCCCGAATAGCCAAAGGAATTTTGAAGAAGAAGACCAAAGCAGGAGGCATCACAATCCCAGACTTTAGCCTCTACTACAAAGCTGTCATCATCAAGACAGCATGGTATTGGCACCAAAACAGACACATAGACCAATGGAATAGAATAGAAACCCCAGAACTAGACCCACAAACGTATGGCCAACTCATCTTTGACAAAGCAGGAAAGAACATCCAATGGAAAAAAGACAGCCTCTTTAACAAATGGTGCTGGGAGAACTGGACAGCAACATGCAGAAGGTTGAAACTAGACCACTTTCTCACACCATTCACAAAAATAAACTCAAAATGGATAAAGGACCTAAATGTGAGACAGGAAACCATCAAAACCTTAGAGGAGAAAGCAGGAAAAGACCTCTCTGACCTCAGCCGTAGCAATCTCTTACTCGACACATCCCCAAAGGCAAGGGAATTAAAAGCAAAAGTGAATTACTGGGACCTTATGAAGATAAAAAGCTTCTGCACAGCAAAGGAAACAACCAACAAAACTAAAAGGCAACCAACGGAATGGGAAAAGATATTCGCAAATGACATATCAGACAAAGGGCTAGTATCCAAAATCTATAAAGAGCTCACCAAACTCCACACCCAAAAAACAAATAACCCAGTGAAGAAATGGGCAGAAAACATGAATAGACACTTCTCTAAAGAAGACATCCGGATGGCCAACAGGCACATGAAAAGATGTTCAGCGTCGCTCCTTATCAGGGAAATACAAATCAAAACCACACTCAGGTATCACCTCACGCCAGTCAGAGTGGCCAAAATGAACAAATCAGGAGACTATAGATGCTGGAGAGGATGTGGAGAAACGGGAACCCTCTTGCACTGTTGGTGGGAATGCAAATTGGTGCAGCCGCTCTGGAAAGCAGTGTGGAGGTTCCTCAGAAAATTAAAAATAGACCTACCCTATGACCCAGCAATAGCACTGCTAGGAATTTATCCAAGGGATATAGGAGCACTGATGCATAGGGCCACTTGTACCCCAATGTTCATAGCAGCACTCTCAACAATAGCCAAATTATGGAAAGAGCCTAAATGTCCATCAACTGATGAATGGATAAAGAAATTGTGGTTTATATACACAATGGAATATTACGTGGCAATGAGAAAAAATGAAATATGGCCTTTTGTAGCAACGTGGATGGAACTGGAGAGTGTGATGCTAAGTGAAATAAGCCATACAGAGAAAGACAGATACCATATGGTTTCACTCTTATGTGGATCCTGAGAAACTTAACAGGAACCCATGGGGGAGGGGAAGGAAAAAAAAAAAAAAAGAGGTTAGAATGGGAGAGAGCCAAAGCATAAGAGACTGTTAAAAACTGAGAACAAACTGAGGGTTGATGGGGGGTGGGAGGGAGGAGAGGGTGGGTGATGGGTATTGAGGAGGGCACCTTTTGGGATGAGCACTGGGTGTTGTATGGAAACCAATTTGTCAATAAATTTCAGAAAAAAAAAAAAAAAAAAAGAGTCAGATGCTTAACCAACTGAGTTACCCATGTACCCCTTTCTGAGGTTTTATACCATACTTGGCTGTATACAACTATACAGGTAGTTCACTCAAGGGAGGAACCAAGGCATTGCCTACTTACAAGGCTTAACTTAATGTAGCTACTATTGTAGGCTATACAAAATGGGACATGTGAATATTCTGGCTCTGACATGTTTTACTCCACTACCCGTCTGGGTTGGCTGAGCAGAACTAGGCAGTACCAGAAAGTAGTGAAGGAAGTAATATCATCAAGTTTTCTTCCCTGAACACTCAAATGGCAAAGTATAAGTGCAAGTTTTCGGTTTTGCAATGCTAAGAGTTAGAGAATTAAATCATAAGCCAAGGGAAAGGAAGAGTCAGCTATCACTTGTTAAAAAGAGAAATAATTTAAGAAATTACATGCAATTTTATAACTTATAGGGCTTTGGTTTCAGTAATGGTGATGATTATAAGGACCAACTCTCCCACTGAAAACATCTAAGAATATCAGAGAATGGGGGAAAGACACATATGTAATAAAATACATTTCAAAATCACCTTAAAAAACACTGGAGAGCTAACAAGAAAACAAGAAAATACACACCAATATTTAACGAGAAGTGAAAACCAGGACAGGTAAGCAAAGCAGTAATAAGAAATGGGCTGAAAATTCTCCAGATTTTTTTTTTTTTTTTGGCAAATTTTGCAAATTCTGGCAAATACAGGCTTTTCCTTTCAACAGCTTTCTCAGTAAGAGAGTAGGAGTTATGACTCTAATCTTTTAGGAACCCCTCATGAAATGAGGCTGAGTCACAGAATATGCCTAATTAATATTCAGGTAAGGGTGAACCAGCAATAAACCCTACCCCGAGAGCATGCTAGCAAATTTATATCAGAATGACTGGAACAGTGGAGGGTGCAGGGGGTGAGGAAAAACAATTCATCAGAAGCTGTGGTCATGGGCCAGTTCTTGCTCAGGTCTGAAATGATTTGCTTTGCTTGTGTGGTCAAGGGAATCTTAAACTTTCAACTTGATTTAGGATAGGCCCAGATTTGCAATATTCCCAGGTACCTGGCAGAATAAAAGGCCTGTGTCCTACTCTTGAAAAAAGTTCTCACAAATCATTTAAGAAAAAAAAGTAGCACTCAATAAAAAATAAGCAAGCATAAGGAATACAAGAAAACAAAGGTTAGGGAGCAGGGACCAAAAGAGAAAAAAAGAGGTAGCTGAGAATTCTCCATGTATTCAGACACTAAAAGAATCATACACAGATTGTAGAACAGTTATGCAAAATTAAAAAAAAAAAAGAACAGCTTGAAAATACTTGCAGTGAAGAGAAACTATAAAAACTGACTCAGCAAATTTTTATAAGAACTAACTAAAACTAGAACATATCCAGAATACACTACAGAGAAAAAAAGACAAAAAAATCAAGTAAGTTAAAGGATAGGTAGGAAGAAGATTTAACTTACATTTATGATAGTTTTAGAAGACAGAAGAAATAAGAAATGGGCTGAAAATTTCCCAGAACTGATCAAAGATACAACACAGATTCAAGAAATCTAACAATTCTCAAATAAGATGAAGAAAAAGAAAACATGCATGTTCATATTATAGTACAAATACCAGAAAACATAAAAAAATGCAGCCAGAGTAAAATAGATTTCAAAGGCAATTAAAAACAACAGATGACTTTGCAACAATAACAATGGAAGCCCTAAGACAGTGGAACAATAATTCTAAACCCAGAATTCTATAGAGAAAAATCATTTTAGAGTGAAGAATGGGAAATAAATAAAAATTCAAAAAATCTACAAAGTAACCCAAGTGGTGGTAACCAGCAAACCCTCTCTAAAGGATATTCTAAAGGATGTACCTGAGGCAGAAAAAAAGTGATCTCTAAGGGTCTAAGGTGATGACAGAAGGAATAAAGGGTCTAAGATGATGACAGAAGGAATAAAGAGCAAAGAAAGTGGGAAATATAAAGATAAGCCCAAATAAACACTGGCTGAATAAAACAGTAACTACTGTATGGAGACTTTTTTAAAAAGTCAATTTAAAGAATTGAAAACAGGAAGAAAAGTCAGTATAGGGTTAAATGGAATTTAAGTTAACTGCTGATAAACTTATATCTGCCTGCTACTTATCTTTATAAATACATTTTGTTGGAATGTAGCCCCCACCCATTTGTTTAAATATTGTTTATGACTGCTTTCTTGCTACACAATGGCAGAGCTGAGTAGTTGTGACAGAAACCATATTGGCCTGGAAGAAATATTTACTATTTGACCCTTTAGAGAAAAAGTTTGCCAACTCCTGTTTTAAGGTCTTTTGCATTGTCTAGGCATTTGGTTCAGGTACTGCTTAACTTCAGATATTGGCAAATTAAGCATGCATATTGTAATGTATAGCTTAACCAACGAAAGGATAGAAAAAGGGTATATATCTAAACTGATATATAAACATATCCAAACTGATAAATTTATCTAAACTGATAAAAGAGAAAAATTCAAATGATAAAAAAAAAAAAAAATCAGCCCAAAAGACAAGAAAAAGAAAAAAAAAACTGGGACAAATAGCAAAACTAAGGTGACACACTTAAAGTCAAATATACAGGTAATTTTATTAAAATGTAAATGAGGTTAATGATTCAGTTAAAAGTTACAGATTGTCAGATGGGAGAAAAACTGGAAACCAACTATATCCAGAACATAAGGACACAGAAAGGCCTTAAGTAAGGAAAAAAATAGCCCCCACAAAAACCAACCAAAGAACTGATACAGCTTTGTAAATGTTAGTCAAAGTACAAAAAAAGCTAGAGACAGAGAGGGTTACCTCATAATGCCAAAGGTTAAATACACCAAGAAGTATTTCGTGAGGTATGCATTTAATAATTTAGCCTTAAAACACACAAAGCAAAACAAACTGAACCACAAGGGAAACTCACAGATCTGTTTGATTTTATCTACTGAGAAATGTTAACATACTTCTCTTTAAAAATTATAGACGAAACAGACCGAAAAAAGTAACATTATAAACAATTTGAACATAATTAATAAATCTGACCTAAAAAGTATATATAGAGTACTATATTCAGCAATTGCAGAATTTTTTTTTAACGTTTATTTATTTTGAGAGAGAGAGAGGGCATGCACACGCACATGCATATGTAATGCAAGCAGGGGAAGGAAGGAGAGGGAGAGACAATCCCAAGCAGGCTCGACACTCAGCACGGGAGTCCAACACAGGGCTTGATTCCATGACCTGGGTATCATGACCTGAGCCTAAGTCAGGAGCTGGATACTCAATTGACTCAGCCATCCAGGTGCCCCGGAATATATTTTTTTCAAGCAGAGAACATTAAAACTTTGACCATATGCTGGGCCATAAACACAAGTCCTGATGGATTTGATTTGATATGATTTCCTAAATGTTATATTTATTTTTGAGAGAGAGGGAGAGAGAGAGAGAGAGAGAGAGAGAGAGAGAGACAGAGGGCAAGCAGGGAACAGGGAGAGAGAGGGGGAGACGTAAAATCTGAAGCAGGCTCCAGGCTCTGAGCTGTCAGAACAGAGCCCGATGTGGGGCTCAAGCTCACGAACCATGAGATCATGACCTGAGCTGAAGTTGGACGCTCAACCTATTGAGCCACCCAGATGCCCCATGTCCTGATGCATTTTAAAGGAATGAACTTAAAAGAGTATGTTCTCTGATCATAATGCAATTAAGCTAACATAAAAAAGATATAACAAAAGTTAAGAGGACACATTAACAAAATAGAAAAAAACATGTAATAGCAACTGATCTAGGAAAAAAAAGACATAAATAACCATGCTACAAAAGAAATTACTATAACTCCTATAGACATGTAAAGGAGAAGGTTTATGAAGAACCTTATGCCAATAAATTTGAAAATTTAGGTCAAATGAACAAATTCTTAGAAAAATGTAATCTATTAATACTAACTCAAGAAGACGTAGAAAACCTACACACGGTCCCACAAATAGTAAAGAATATACCTCAGTGGCCCAAACTCTAAGCCCATACTGGCTCCTTAATAAATTTTACCAAACTCCCAAGGAAGAAGTAATTACAATATTAGTGAATGCATCCAAGAATAAAATGGGAACATTTCCAAATAATTTCCTGAAACTAGAATCATACTGATACAGAAACTTGAGAATACCAAAATGGAAAATGAGAGGTCAATCTCACTAATGCACAGAAACACAAAATGAATGCATGGATAAGGTATATGTACATGTATAATACAAATGAATTCTGCAAAGTATAAAAAGCTTGATATGATAATGACACACCATGCAAGTTTAGCTTAAAATAGAAAGTCAATTAAAATATTATTCGTATTATCAGAAAATTATAGATTAAAAGAACACAAATGAAATAATCAAATACAGAAAAAGTATTTGATAAAATATAACTACCATTCATGATAAAATCTGATAACAAACTAGGACTAGAATTTCCATAATCTAGTCATCAAATTATTTCTAGAAAAAATTTAAGAGCAAACGTCATGGTGCAATTGTGGACGTTTCCCCTCTATGATCAGGAGTTGCAAAACAGTATGTACAGAAGAGGTAACATAGCGGGCCTGAGACGGTTATCTTTAGGCTAGTGTGTGGGAATTTGAATGACTGGTAAATGGTTCCCTAAACTAACATAAAACTTTTCCTAAAATACTAAGTATGGTTCACTGTGCCTGAATTGTCTGTAAAACAATATGGTTTGATTTCCTTTTCTTCTGGGAGTCTGGAATTTGGCACTTGCTAGGCAGAGGGTGCTTATGTGACCAGCCCCCATAAAAACCTTGGGCAGTGAATCTCTGATGAGCTTGCCTAGTAGATACTACTTCACATGTGTTATCACAACTCATTGACAAAGGGATTAACTGCATACTGTGTGGACTTGGGGCTTAAAACATAAATATCTACTACCAACATTAGTACTTGACACTGAATGGGAAGTCCTAACATAAGGCAGTAAGGCAAGAGAAAGAGAAGAATAAGGACAGAAAGATAAAAAGAAATTGTGATGAAATGTTTAATAAATGTATTAACTTCACAAATGTATATAACTGAAAAATCTCAAGGTACCTATTGATAAGGAACTGGGATAAATTTTAGTGCTATAAAACATAGATTATAATAACACAAAATAAATAACAACAAAAATCTCATTCTTAAATACCAGCAAAGAGATAAAAGAACAAAAAAAGAAAATGCTATTTAAAAAAGCATGAAAAAATAAAGTGCCTAGGAATAAATCTAACAAAAAATGTGTAAGATCTCCACTGAGAAAATTAGAGAGACATTAAAGCTATTAAGTAAATGCAGATACAACACAGTGAAGGATTTCAAGATTTAATACTGTAAAGAAGTCCGATTACCCAAGTTACTCTATAAAATAAATGCAACCCCTATCAAAATTCCCAGGAGAATTTAGGGGACTGTAGAGTCAACAGGCTGATTCTTCACATTTTTATAGAATTACTAACAGCCATACCCATACTAAAGTATAGCCATACTCTAAAAAATGAACAAAGTCATAGGAAATACTCTATGAGATAATTAGTTGCAGCAAAAAAACTACAATTAAGAGGGGTGCCTGGGTGGCCCAGTCGGTTAAGCCTCCGACTCCTGATTTCAGATCGGGTCACGATCTCACGGTTTGTGAGATCGAGCCCCATGTTGGGCCCTGTGCTAACAGCGAGGAGCCTGCTTGGGGTTCTCTCTCCTGCTTTCTCTCTGCCCTTCCCCTGCTTGCTCTTGCCATCTTTCTCTCTCTCTCTCTCAAAATAAATAAACATTAAAAAAAAAACACCTACAAATAAAGGAGTATAGTATTGGTGTATATAGATAAGTAGACCAACAGAATAGAATAGATAGGTCAGAAACTGCCGCAAGCATGTATGGATGTGTGATATATGACAAAGGAGGTCCTACAGAGCAGTAGGGAAAGGATGAATTTTTCAATAAATGGTGCTAAGAAAGTGGATTATCATATGGAAAATTAAATGGGATCTCCACATGATACACAAAAATTAATTTCAGGTAGTTTACAGTCATAAATGCAAGATGCAATGCTTTACATAAAGCTTTTAGAAAATAATTATGGAAGAAGAGATTCATAAATTCAAAGTATAAAAGAGTTTCTTTATAAACACATAAAACTACTAATAATAAGGGAAATGTACAATAAATTTGACTATATTAAAAAATGAAGACCATCTATTCATCAAAGACACTACAGAGAGTGAAAAATAAGCCTGGGAATGGCAGAAAGTATTTATAACATATACAACCACCAACAGGCATCCAAGAAATACAAGGAATCTCTACAAACCAGTAAGAAAAAGAAAGTTGACCAATAAAAAGATGAGCAAGAGACTTGAACAGGAATTCCACATGAGGAAATCCGAATGGCCAATAAAATATTTGAAAGATGCTCAATCTCATAAGGAATCAGACAACTGCAAGTGAAAAACCCCAGTAAAATTACATAGCCATCAAATTTACAAAAATTTTAAAACCCTGACCATATCAAGTATTGGAGAGGATGTGACAACAGGTATGTACACCATTGGGAGTCCAAACTGGTATAACCACTTTGGAAAATGTTTTGGTTACATCCAGTAAAACTGAAGATGTGCACACCCCACAATAAAACAATTTCACTCCCAGGCGTAAACCCTAGAAAAAACAGGTGTGCACATAACCCAAAATTCATTAACAAAAGTGTTCACAGTTTTAAGGGTTTTTTTTGTTGTTGTTGTTATTACAGAAAACTCAGAGTCCATGAACAATAGAATGGATAAATAAATTGTAATATGGTCATAAACTAGAAAACTATTCAGAAGAAAAAAATGGATCAGGGAATGGCACAAGGGAGTGGCAGGGCATTTTTGAAGTTGATAATGTTCTAATTCTAGACCTGGGTGGTAGTTAATGGATGTCCACTTTATGATTATACATTGAACAGTGTATTCCTATTTTATCCTTTTTTTATATGTATGCAAGATTTCACGATAAAAACAAAAAATTTAAAGAGTAATTTATTTTTTAAGAAGAATTTTATGTTCTTTTTTTTAAAGTTCACTTATTTTGAGAGAATGTGTGCACACGCGCACACAAGCAGGGATGGACCAGAGAGAAGGAGAGAATCCCAAGCAGGCTCAACACTGCCTGTTAGGAGCCCGACATGGAGCTCAAACTCACCAACCATGAGATCATGACCTGAGCAGAAACCAAGAGTCAGACACTTAACCGACCAAGCCACCCAGGTGCTCCTAAGCAGAATTTTAATTACCCTTAATTACTCTTGAGAAAAAATGCTGATGAATGATAATTTTCCTTTCACATATGTGAAATGTCAAGTCTGTATCAGGACAGTAATACCAATAAAATCAGGTGTTTTAAAAGCAATAAAATTCTGCAACTCCAGTGCCAAAATGGCCTTTGAAAAAGGAACATAATTCCATGACATGATTCAATAACACTATTAAAGAATTTCTAGAATGGCAGTTGCAATGCATTTCAAACATGTAAACTTTAATTCTGCATACTGCTGAAGGAATGAAAAAGGGATAAAAGAGTATGAAAATTAATTGTATTAAAACAAGTCCTGTTACTTTTTCCTTCAAAATTAGAATCTAGTCACTTCCCCATAATTTAACAGTATTATGCAAGCCACCATCATTTCTCATCTCAACCACAGTGATAACTTTGTAACTGGACTCCCTGCTTTTAATCTTCCACTTTTGCCCACTAATGCTCATTTTTCAGACAGCAGCATGAATGCTCTTTGAAAAAGCAAATGTGCTCAAAACACTGCCATGGCTTCTATTTTCACTTAGACTGTATTAGGAGCCCTTACCAGTTTCTCTAACCTCATATTCAATATTCTCCCCCTCACTCAACTATGTTTCAGTCACCCTGTCCCCATTTTAATCATCAAATGTACCAACCTCCCCCCCTAAGCCAGTCTTTACTTATGCTTTTATCACTACCTGGATAGTCTTCCTCCAAAGGTTCACGTGGCTGCCTCTTTCTCATTATTCAGATCACTGCTTAAATGTCATCTCTTGAGAAGCTTCTCCTGACTCCTATATTGAAAATACTTTCACAATCTCCTCCCAACAAACACCATTTTCATTTTCTTTAATTTCCTGTGCTTTATGTTCCACAGGTACTTAACTCTATCTGAAATTATAGCTGTGCCTCTCCTCATCTGTCTCTCCCCACACTACAAGCTCCATGAGGGGAAGAACTTTGTTCTGGTCACAGATGTATCGCTAGTAACTGCAATAGCTCTGGATCACAGTAGTCACTTAATACATTTATTAGGTTTAAAAATGAATCTAACTGAGTAAAAGGAATTGTAACTGTAAGGGATGAAAAGAAATACTTACATGTTTATTACTTATTGGTCTTTTTAAGAAAGCATCTCTAGAAATGTAGTCTGCTGTTCTTGCCACATCTTCCAAAAATCGATAATCTAAAGATTTCAAAATAGAAAAATAAACAAATGACATACGCAATGGCCAGGAATCACCAATCTGCTATGCATAAGATGACTTACCACTAAGCAGATTCATTTCAGTAAACTGTTGTATGGAAACATATGCAGTTTTATCTCGAACTCCATTACATGTCAGTTCTGCTTTGTGTTTCTTTACACAGGGCAAACTGAAGAGACAAAGAGGAGGTACTTTTATACTGAGGTAAGAAGGGTATAGAGAGAGGTAGTAAGGTAGGAAATTACATATATACCTGCAGGAATATCGCATACAACGTGGACATTTGTACTTTGCTTCTTCTGTACCACAAGTTTCACACCTACAAAAGCCCACGAGAAACTTAATATTAATTCTACTTATTTACCCATAAACATTAAATGGTGAGTTACTCATCACAACCAATTTACAGACATGTAGTCGGTGAATAAAGTATATGCCAGTAACCGATAAAATACTTGATAGCTGTCTAACATCCTTAGAAAATTCTCCTCTAAGAAACGGTCTCCAAATAACATTTACAATGTTGTCAGTACTACGTAATTCAAGAAGACGTATTAAATTAAAAAAAAAATCATCTCACTTTTGACTTCTTTTTTCTACTGCAATCAGAGAATGGTATCATTCACTAACGTTTTAACTTGTAATTCCTGGCAATCTGCTAACAATTGTATGTGCGCGCATTAATGAGAAGTCCAATCCATGAATTTAGATACTTAAAGGCACACACACCAGAAAAAGAATGTAAGACCCAGTCAAATTTACAAAATGTCAGCTGCATCTTTTCTTCTCAACTCCACAGCCAACTTAGAATGAGGATTAAAATAACCTAGAAATACTATTAACCATCATCTATCTTTAATTGCTCTTCCAGGATCTTGGGATACTGAAAACCAAACTACAGTTATTTTTATTTGGCCCACTGTGTTCTAACAGTTAATGGTCCCAATTTTATTTCCTATGCTGTCACATGATCACACACTGTAAGGAAATTAAATCAAAAGCAGTAAATATTCATAGAACCCATAAATTAGACAACTGAGTGACTTCAAGTGCATTTTTATCCAATTTTAACTTCTCCACTTTTTCATTGTTAGTTTTATTAGACTTTTCCTTATCTCTATCTCTTTAAGAATAATAGTGTGTCAAGAGCGTATTAAGTCAAACCAGAATCTGGCCCAAGGATTTTCTGGTCCCCAGAATTTTCACTTCCTAACTTGGCCACACTGTCCACTGGACACTAACGGCCTGAAGTATTTTCACTGTATTTGTTGTCATCTGACAAAACCCTGCCTTCCCAGTTCCCCCTTCCCTCCACCACCAACAGGCAGGCTCCAGGGACCAAAATTTGCATTTATTTTTCATTATTCTACATCTGGCTGCTAGATTTCCTTCAATCTAGACAACGGAGGACTCTACAGCATTTCCCCCGATGAATTTCTCCCTGTCCTACCTGGACATGGCCAGTTTCCGCTTGAAGCCCACTGGGGGATTTATGTGAGGTTCTTCTTTCATCTTTGTATCATCCATCACTTCTTCTTTTGGAAAATACTTCTCTTCTTTTACACACATTTCATCCATCATTTCCTCCTTTTTTATGTTCTGACCAACAAACACCTCCTCTTTTATCTCCATGGTAGCTTTCTTCTCTTCCTTCACATCTAGCCAGTCCATTACCTCTTCCTTCACCTTCACTTTCTCTTCCTTTACATCTGTTTCGTTCACCTTCTCTTCTTTTACCGCAAAACTACTATTCATCTCTTGCTTCACTTCCAAAGTGCCTGGTTTCTCCTCTTTCACCTTAGGTCCATCCTCTACCTCCTGCTTTACCCATCGGCCATCGAGCATCCCTTCTTCCATTTCTGACCAGTCCGTAACTTCTTGCTTCACAACCGTTAGGTCCACTCGCATTTCCGCTACCCTTTGCCCAGTTCCTTCTCTATCCTCTGTCTTCCCCATTCCTGTCAATCCGCTCCCCGCCTCTACACGGCCGGCCTCGGTCTCGGCTGTGCCCCCGACTCTCTCCCTACCGGACTTGAGCCGTAGCCGCGACCCCTCCGCTCCACTCTGCAGACCTCCTCCCAACGTCTCTTCATTTTCAACAGCAATATTCATCAGCTCACGACCCTTGGCCTTTGCGGCCACTCTGTCCTTCAATGAGGCTTGTCCACGCCAAAAGGAATGAATTGAGAGCCGGAACACCGAAAACCACCCACGTGTGAGCCCGAAAGCCGCTAGCAGCAAACGCCGGCCTGGCGCTTCCGTCCGAATCGTCGTAAAGCAACGCTTCCGTGCCTCTCCACTTCACGACTCTTAGAGCCCTTTACGGCTCTGCGGCGGTTGGGCCAAGAGCCTCAGAGAGAATCCGAGTGAGGCCACGCCCACTATGATTCCTCTTCTGAGGCGGGGCTTCGCCAAACCCATCCCCTGGGGGGAGGCAGCCTCCGCCCTCTTTCCCCGCCCCCCTCATCTGTGCGAGGCCGTACTTTTCCGTACAGAGCAGAGGTGCCAGGCTGAGAAGACCAGTGTAAAACCCTGACAGTTTGGGGATGGTAAGACCCACCCTGATCTGCATTAAGGATGAATCTTGTATGAAAATGGAAGAAATAGCTAATGTCACGCCTCTGCAAGCTTCATTCTTCACCTGTACTCTGGAGACGACTGCATTACAAATCTTAGTATTATTGTGAAGATTAAATGGAATCATGCGTGGAAATAAGCTAATAGTTACTGAAATAAACTCAACATATGGTGGCTAGTGTTACAGGGTATCCTGAGAGGTTTCAGATAAGAAAGAAGAAATTAACTTTTATTCCTTCAATTCTGTAACAGTGCACAACACAGCCAGTTTCCCATTCCCAGAATCCTACAGGATTTTCTCTTTAAGACTATCTAGATCTAGATATCTCCCTACTTAAAGACTGGGCCAGAAGGTCAATCCCTGAGAACAGATCTAAAAAATACACACACACACACACACACACACACACACAAAACAAAAAACAGGGGCGCCTGGCTGGCACAGTCAGTGGAGCATGGGACCATGGATCTCAGGGTGGTAAATTCAAATCCCACATTGGGTGTAGAGATTATTTAAAAGTAAAATCCTAAAACAAAACCACCAGTTACTTTTCAAAATTATTATTATTACATACACTATTACGTATATTAGGAATCATCACATCATGTCTGCGAGGTGTTTTTCTCATTGTATAAGGAGACTTCATAGGAGATATGGTTTTCTTGCTGCATAAGGAGACTTCAAAGAAATGACTTCTCACCTGTAGGCTGCTTTGTATTACCTCCTCAATGCAGGGCATTTTGCTGTATTACTCATTGGCAAGTTGGTCAGGAAATGAGAATTTTGATTGGGTGAGTAGAGGAAGGGAGGGAGGGAGATAATTTTGAAACCTAGTTGGGGCACCAGGGATTAAGCAGTGCTGGAAGGATCGCTGAAGTAAATTGGGAAAGTTTAGTAAAATATTCTTGATGGGTAGTGAGAAAGAAGTTTCCAGAGGAATCATATGGATAGTCTCTTTCAGAGATACTTAGAGGTGCTAGATGCCCATGGAGTCAAAGAAAGCCTGACTGGATTTTCAGCCTAGATTACATATTTACACTGGGGAAATCGGAAATGACAGGAAGAATCCCTGTGGTTTTTGCTAAAGATAAGATTTGTGAGATGGGAGCAACAAAAAGGAGTGTTGATCCTCAAGAAAATAAAACCATCTGGATTTCCATTTAAGAACACAAAGAAAGTTCTGGAACTACAGATTAGACACCAGACGCATAAAGACTTTGTAAGATTTTAAAACTTTTGTCCCTACATTTGTTCTTCTTATGATCTGTGTGTTTTTTTCACAGTCACTGGAGGAAAAATTGTTACGCAAGTAAGGCTCTTCAGTAGCATCCCAGCTAATCAGTTACCTAAGTTAAACAATCAATGCTGTGGGACTGGAGTTTTAATGGAAATATCAGAGATTGTGGTGGTATTGTTGAACGGTAGTTTGAAGGAAAAGTGACACTTGGGTGGTCTTGAAGGTGAGAACTTTGGGTTGTTGGAGCATAGAGCATGGCATTGTATGCAAGGCTGGAGACAGGACAGGGACAGAGAAAGGGAGGCAGAAGTTATATGGAACTGTCACTGAATTCCTATCCAGTTCCTCAAACTCCTTTCCCTCCTTTTTCCACCTCACTGGAATAGTGGGACCAGCCCAGCTCCTTCACTTTAGGATTATATCTTCTTGCTGTACTATCACTTCTGTTTCCTGCCTCTGTGCCAGGCATCACCTTGCAGCAACCCTAACCACTTTGGGAATGGGCCCTTTGCCAAAATCATAGTCGCGTTCATTTTAACAGCCAGAAACCTGGGAGTGCTTTCTAGGAAAGCCTTTTAGCTGTGACTGAAGTGTCATGAAAAAGTATATACTAAGGATGGTTAAAATCATTTCAGTGGCCCAGCAGACACTTTGTGTAGTCAACTGTATGGCTGACTGCAGAAGGAGGATTAGAAGGGCCTTTCCTGACCCTTCCATGGACAAGTAAGAAAACAAAGAGTCAGAGAAATAAAATGATTTGCTCAAGATTACGTGGCTATTAGTGGCAGCACTGAAACAGAAAATTAACATTCTGGTCAGAGCCTAAGATAAAGGCCAGCAAGTGGAATTTCAGCTATGTCCACCCAAGAGGCAGGAACCAGAAAGACTGGAGGCCTGAGTTTTATTTTGTATGGCTATGCGTTGTGATGTGTTGTAGGTTGGGCATTTCAGAAACAAATGCTGATAGGAGTTATTAGGAATCAATACTGGTGAAAAGAAAGGAGAGCAAGCAGAATTGGCCAGAGGAAGCATTCAAATTGTGATACAGGTCTGACAAGCCTTGGTGAACTTGACGCGCAGCTCAGAGAAAGCATCTCTCTTTAGAGTGGCCCACTTCAGGCAGAACTGCCTCATACTTTATATCTTGCCCCACTCAGTCATCTGATACAGTCTGCCCCAGAAAGGGCATGATCGTGGGCAAGAGGCCTCTCTGCAGCTAGAGCTGACAGCTGGACTGCACTCTGTCTGGGTGGCACATCTCCATGGCTACGAGGGTGTGAATGTGTGCCTCTGTGGCCACATGGCCTCTTGTCACTGAATTGGCTTCATTCTTCTTTCTTTGAAGGCACATTGTCTCTCTTCTCCATGTAACTTGTTAAAAAATACAGCCACTCCACAACTCCAAGACTTGTATATCCTCAGTGCATAAAATCATGGAGACTCTTGTCTAATTACAAATATCTGGGGGAAAAAATCTGATTGGATCAGCCAATTAAGGGAGGTAGGGGAAAGCCCTGGGTTTAAATCTCCTTTGCCAGTAGCTATGTGACCATTCCAAGTCTCAGTGAATATATTTATGAAATAGAGATATTTATACTTATTTCACAGAGCTTTTGAGAATTAAATGAGACAATGTATGTGCAAGAGCTTTGTAAACAGTAAAGCATTCTACAAATATGAGTATTATTTTCTTCATCCTACTATTAATTTTGGAAGTCCTGCTGATGATAGCTTTGTTTAATTGTTTTCTCTTTCAGATCACGGAGGACAAAGTTGAGGTAATCAAATTCCTGGTTCTTGGCATATTTTTCTCATGCGTGACAACCCTCTCCTTAATATTGTCACTATTTGTACATCCCTACTGTCATTACCCTGCCCCTCACTCTTATACATTTGATATGGCTCCCTATATATACATATGTCTTTGTGAAATACATAGTATTGTTTTATCATATGCATCTTTTTAACAGCTTCTCTGAAGTATAATTCACATGAAATAAAATACACCTATCATAAACATACGATTCAATAATTTTAGTTTTAAATTTTATAGTTGTGCAACCATCACCCAAATCCAGTTTTAGAGCATTTCCAAGTACCCCCCCCAACCCCAAATTTCCTTTTTCCAATTTGCATTGAATCCCTGTTCCCTTATCCAGCCCCAGGCAACCATTGATGTACTTCCCCTCCCCATAGATTTGCACTTCCTGGAAATTTCATATGAAATAATACAACGTGGTCTTTTGAGCCTGGCCTCTCTCATTTTGCATAAAGTTTTTGAGGTCCATCCATGTTGTAGCATGTATCAGTATTTTACTCCTTTTTAAAAAATGTTTTACTTATTTTTGAGAGAGCACAGGTGGAGAAGGGCAGAGAGAGAGAGAGAGGGACAGAGGATCTGAAGTGGGCTCTGCACTGACAGCAGCAAGCCTGATGTGGGGCTTGAACTCACAATCCATGAGATCATGACCTGAGCCAAAGTCAGACGCTCAACTGACTGAGCCACTCAGGTGCCCCAGTAGTTTATTCCTTTTTATTGCTGAATAATATTCCATTGTATGGATATATCACATTTTGTTCATTCATCAATTGATGAGCATTTGGATTGTTTCTAGGTTTGGTATAATCAAAAAAATTGTTTCCACATTCCCATACGTGTGTGTGTGTATATATATATACACACACATACGCACACACACACACACACACATACAGTCTCATTTCTCTTGAGTAGATACCTGGGAGTGGAATTTCTAGGCCATATGGCAAGTTTATGTTTAATTTTTTTAAGTTTATTTATTTATTTTTGAGAGCGAGAGGCAGAGAGAGAGGGAGACAGAGAATCCCAAACAGGTTCCACACTGTCAGTGCAGAGCCTGATGTGGGGATTGAGCTCATGAACCTTGAGATCATGGCCTGAGCCAAAATCAAGAGTTGGATGCTTAACCAACTGAGCCACCCAGGCTCCCTTATGTTTAATTTTTAAGAAATGGTCAAACTGTTTTCCAAAATAGCCATGCCATTTTACATTCCTACTGGCAATGTATGAGGGTTCCAGTTCCTCTCCATCCTTGCCGACACTTGGTGTTTCTTGTCGGTCTTTTTGATTATAGTTGTATAGTCGTATCTCACTATGAATTTAATTTGAATTTCTTTTATAACTAACGATGTTGAGCATTTTTTCATGTGCTTACTGGCCATTTGTCTGGATTAGTGAAATATTTATTGAAATCTTTTGCCTATTTTTAATTGAGTTATTTTTTATTGTCAAATTATAGTAGTTCTTCATATATTATGGATAAAAATCTTGGGTAGATAGCTACCAAGATATTCCTTAATGATATAAAACTTTCCCAAATTATCCAGGATTGGTCTGTGTTACTGACAGCATACAGAAGTATATTGTGTTGCTCCTGAGACTAGGTTTGAAAAATGGCTGTGGTTACTCTTTCAGGCAATTGCTCTCTTACTCTCTTTCCCACTTCACTCTGGGGAAAGCAAGCTATCATGTTCTGAATTGCCCTACCAGGAGGGCTCATGTAACAGTGAAGTGTCCCTCCAAACTTCATATGTTGAAACCCTAACTCCTAGTACCTCAAAGTGTGGCTATATTTGGAGATAAGTCCATTAGGTGTTTGACTTAAACTGAGGCCATTCAGGTGGAACCTAATTCAGTATGACTGGTGTATATCTAGAAGGGGAAATTTGGACACAAAAAGATCAGGGATATATGCACACAGAGAAAAGACCATGTGAAGACACAGCAAGAAGGAGGTCATCTACAAAGACAGGCCTCAGAAGAAACCAAACCGCCAACACTCGATCCTGGACTGCCAGCTTGCAGTACTATTAGAAAATAAGTTTCTGGGGGCACCTGGGTGGCTCAGTTGGTTAAGTGTCCAACTTCAACACAGGTCATGATCTCACAGTTTTTGAGTTTGAGCTCAGTGTTAGGCTCTGTGCTGACAGCTCGAAGCCTGGAGCTTGTTTCAGATTCTGTGTCTCCCTCTCTCCATCTCTGCCCCTCCCCCTCTTGTGCTCTGTCTCTGTCTCTCTCTCTCTCTCTCTCAAAAATAAACATTAAAAAAAAGTAAGTTTCCGTTATTTAAGCCATACAGTTTGTCCGATATTCTTACAGCAGCCCCAGCAACAACCAGCAAGGAACTGAGGCCTGCTAACAGCCATGTGAGTGAGCTCAGAAGCAGATTCTCTAGTTCTAGTCGAGTCTTGACATGGCTGTAGCTCTGGCCAACAGTTGCGCCGATTCCTCACATTCAGAAAATTGCGTGACATAATAAATATTTAATGTATTAAACTGCTAAGTTTCGGGGCAGTTGCTGCACAGCAATAGATAATACTGAGTCCTTGTATGGTTTGCAAATGTATTCTGGCTTGTTTTTAATTTTCCTAATTTTGTCTTTTAAAAGACCATAAGTTTGACATTTTAATGAAGTCTAGTTTATCAATTCTTTAAATGAATTCTGCTTTTTGTGTCATACTGATAAATTTTTGGCTTGCCCAACATCCCAAAGATTTTCTCCTATATTTTTTAAAAGCTTTATAGTTTTAGCTCTTACCTTTAGATTTATAATCCATTTTGAGTTTTTTTATAGTGCAAATTAATTGATTTATTTTTCACAATTCTCTTCTGATCCGCACCATTTGTTGGAAAGGCCATCCTTCCCCTTTGAATTGCCTTGATATTTTGTCAAAAATAGGTGGCCACAAATGTAAGGATTTATTTCTGGACTTTCTATTCTGTTTCATTGATGTATATGCCTACCTTTGTACCAATACCACAAACTTCCTTGACTACTGCAATTTTTTGCTTAGTTTTAAAACTGGGTAATTAAGTCCTCCTACATTGGTTCTTTTTCAAAATTGTGTTGGTAAGGATTGTATAAGAGATAGAAGTGTTGAATTGCCATGTTGTACACCTGAAACTAATGTAACATTGCCCACTATACTCAAAATATATATTAAAAAAAAATTTTTTTTAAACGTTTTTTATTTATTTTTGAGACAGAGAGAGGCAGAGCATGAACGGGGGAGGGGCAGAGAGAGAGGGAGACACAGAATCGGAAGCAGGCTCCAGGCTCTGAGCCATCAGCCCAGAGCCCGTCACGGGGCTCGAACTCACGGACGGCGAGATCCTGACCTGAGCTGAAGTCGGACGCTTAACCGACTGAGCCACCCAGGCGCCCCAAAATATATATTTTTTAAATGTGTCGGCTATTCTTGGTATTTCTCATGTCCATATAAATGTCAGGATGAGTTTATCAATTTCTACATAAGAATTTGCTGGAATTTTGACAGGGATTGGGTGGAATATGTAGATCAGTTGGAGACGATTAGCATTTTAACAATGGTGTGTCTTACAGTCCATGAAAATGGAATGTCACTCATTCATTTAATGTCACTTAACAATGTCATTGTCAGATTGTCTTTTAATTTTTTTAAGACAAGCTGATATTTAGGAGATCTCATATATGTTTATGACAGATGTTTGTAGCTCTCTCTTCTTGTAATGTTGTCAGGTTTTGTTATCAGGGTTCTTTATGCTTTCTGGGAGAGTTCCCTAACTAATTTCTACCTTGCTGATTTGTTATTTGATCGTATCCAATCTTAGTCCATCTACTAAGTTCATTTCAATCACCATATTTTTCACAAATATGTATAAAATGTATACAGCAGTTTATCCAGCTTATTATTGCTTCATATTGCTAATATTCTCCCTTATCTCTTTGGACATTACTCATTCAAATTTCTTACCTAAAAAAAATCCATTAATTCTGCTCTGCTAGTACAAATTGTCCAGTTTTCTAAGAAATTTTGGATTATACTCCTCAGATACATTAATATTTTCCCCTGTGATCTCATATTCACTTGGGAATATCAGCAACTTCAACTGTAATTCATACTTGAAAGGGAGGCTCAAAATCCTGAGACTTGGATTATGATGCTGATTTTTTTTCCAGGTGGCGGGTAAGGAGGAGAGTGGGTAGAAAGCTTCTGGTGTTATAGCCAGGGCTCCATTAGAAAGAATCTGTTCATCCATGAGGAGAATATGCCCCTCAGGCCATCTCCCAGTACGCCTGCATTTGCCATTGCTCTCAAGAGCTACTGTGTTCTGTGGTATTACCCAGAACCCGGGGTAGAAGGAAGAGAACCTGTTGCAACCCAACCTGTACGTATAGTTATCAGCTTCCCTGATGTTATGCCACCTCCGTTGGCAGGTGTTCAGCTGGCCCTGCTGTGTTATGCCCATCTCGAGTTGGGGTGGGCTGTGATCCACCTAGGGTAACGTGGGTAGACAAGAGCACACCCAGAGATACTATTCCTCTCTTCTACCCCTGTTCCATCTCCATTAGTGTCCATCTATGACTCTAGGCCTTTCTTTCCCCACTGCAATGGGCCCCAACTCACTTCCCTCTTCTACAGGTTTCTCAGACTTTCTGAGGAGGCTCCAAGATTCATTAGCACCCTCTCACTTATATAACATCTTCAGGATTAGACTTGGGAACTCTAGGAGATAATAGTGTTATTGATTTGCTATCTTTTCAGGAGCTGGATTTCTCAGAAAGAACTTTAAAAAATAGGGATGATAGTAACTTTCTGAAATGACTTCAGAGGTGTCCCAAACACCCTTCTTATGGGCTTCCCATGATATTACTCAGTTTTTTCCAGGATGTAAGATGTTTCATTATATTCACAAAGGTTTCGTTATATTCACAACTTTGAGGCAATGCAGCAATTCCCACATACTTTTCCATGGACTGTTGTATCAGCATCAAATATGGTGTGCTTGATAAAAAAACAGATTTCTGGGTCTTTCTGTAGAGGTACTTAAAATGGAGACAGCTGCTGGAAAGTCTTTTAACTACTGTCTCTGTGTATACTTATGATGTGTAGTCATGTTTGGGAACCAGTGGGTGAAGGCATTACAGTTACATTGACCAACATGATAGCCACTAGCCACAGTGGCTATGAGCACTTGGAATGTGGTTAATCAAATTGAGATTTCCTGGGGGCGCCTGGGTGGCGCAGTTGGTTAAGCCTCCGACTTCAGCCAGGTCACGATCTTGCGGCCCGTGAGTTCGAGCCCCGCGTCGGGCTCTGGGCTGATGGCTCAGAGCCTGGAGCCTGTTTCTGATTCTGTGTCTCCCTCTCTCTCTGCCCCTCCCCCATTCATGCTCTGTCTCTCTCTCTGTCCCAAAAATAAATAAATGTTGAAAAAAAAAAATTTAAAAAAAAAAAAAAAACAAATTGAGATTTCCTGTAAGCACAAAATGTTCACTGGATTTCAAAGATTCAGTACATTAAAAAAATGTTAAAATATCTCATTAATAACATTTTTATATTGACTACATGTTGCAATAAAAATATTTTAGATATATTAGTTATGTATATTATTAAAATTAATTTTACCTGTTTTATCTTTTTTTTTTACTTTTTTAAATGTGGCTATTAGAAAATTTTAAATTACATGTGTGGCTCATGTATTTCTATTGGACAGTGCTGTACTAGAAGAGGTTGTTAGAATTCAAATTCCAATTAGGTGAGATTTAGATAATGTAAATATTCAAGAATTAGCTAAGTGTGGTAGTTCATTTGTTAATTCAGTCAATAAATATGTGTCTCTTCTTTGTTCAACCTGCAAGCCTGAGCATCTTTGCAAATCATAAGTTTGATGCTAACTCCTCAAAATACTTTAATGTTTAACTTGCTCTTAGGATAAAGAACTAAAGCTTTATTATGGCCTTGCAAAGATCCCTCATAATCTGACCCATATCTTCTCTTCAACCTCATCTCTAATTACCCATCCTTCAGCCAGCAAAAGTAGGCCCGGCTTTCCTAAGGAAGCATTCATTAGGCGCTCCTTCTCCTCTCTGCTGCACCTAAGTCACAGTTGGTGTGTGTGTGTGTGTGTGTGTGTGTTTCTTTCAAAGAACTTGTTTCACATTGTAATAATATATTCATGAATATTGTCATTTGCTTAGCATCAGTTTCTCTGCTAGATGGTAAGCTCATCAAGCACAGGGACCTTGCTTTTTTGCTCAGTTTGAATTGCCAACTCAGAGCATAGTCTTTGGTTCACATTATGCAATAAAACATGAAGACATCAAGGATGTGAACACCTATTTGCATCATACTCTGTGCCATTCTGGGTGATTATAAGCATTAACATCTATACACTGCCTTTAGGGAGATCACCATCTAGTGAAGGGAGACAGGCATGTGAAGAGCAATAACAACCCCAGTGAAGCAAGTGTAGACGACAGAATATGACCTAAAGGGGAAGCAGCATGCATTCCTTTATGGGGAAAGTTAGGAAAGTTTTCCCAAGGAAAACTAACTTGAAGAAAGAATAGGAGGTGGCCAGGAGGACAAGGAGGAGAACTTACCAGGCACAGGAATGAAAACATGTAGTGTCTTCAGGGAACATTAGATAAGTTAGGTATGGCTGGAATGTATTGACTCTGATGAATAAAGAAGGTGAACAGGATGACAGGTAATAAAAGGCCCAGTCACTGTGGCCTTCTAGGCCTTCAGAAAAGGCCTTGAATTTCTTTATTCCATAGGTGATCAGGAGCCAGATTCATTTCCTCAGCTTGGGTTCTAAGATTGGGACACAGAAGTAAGTGATCAGAGAAGAAACCATAGGTTGGTTCTGCGTATGATTATTCTATAGTAGGGGAGCATGACATACTGTGATTTGTATGGGCCTATTATTACAACACAGATGATTTGTTTCCAAAGAATTGGCTGCATCTATTATTGGCAAAGGCACTATTTGGATGAAACAAATAAATCATGATTCAGGAGGTTCAATCATAATTGATGAGCCTTTAGAAGGATCCAACAATTGGGTCATTACTATTAGAGGAATCCAGGACCTAATACAGAAGGCATAACTATTTGTAGCAGAGAAGTATGTGGAATAGCTTTCTAAAAAGATTTTAGAAAAAAAAATTGTAAAAAAAAATTTATTATGTATTTATTTTAAATTTATTTTCTTTTGAACACCTGAACCCAGAAGGCAGCAAGTTTTACCAGCCAGAACAATACTCAGTTATAAAACAACACTAAATAGAGTCTGATTGTTTTAATTTCTCAATTCCAACTATGAAACCAAAAACATTTTGATATCTAGTAATTAAGTTTTGTTCAAATTTTTTTATTTTTTCATTGTAGGAAGACAAAAAATATAGTATTTTTCTATGGTATACTGAATTGTGTAGGAAATATTTGGGAACAATTAAAAATTATTTTCATTGAATCTTTTATACCGTGTCTGGGCATTTGTTTTGGTAGTTAATGGCTTACCCTCTTTTACAAATTGAACTGTTTCAGTGAGAAAAATTGAATGTAATATCAATAAAGTACAAATAAAGTTTTTATATTCTAATAGTTGAGAGAAATTTTTATCCCTTCATGAAGAATGGTTTTTTTTCATGAAACTGGATTTCCAGTGTTTGCTTGAAGAAATTAGAAATTTTTTGAATTTCAACTCTAAATTTGTCCTAAACTCGATACCTAATAAAATCGAGTTATTTTTAATGGCTTGTTACTGAGATTACTTTGCACTTATGTGCAGTCCTAAAATTCCACTGTTGGGTACAGCTGAGATGATAACTCAGATTCCCCACCGGTCGCTCTTCTCTAGAGGTGCCATTTTTCTAATTTAGCTTTGAATTATACCAGGACTCTGAATCCAAAACCCCCAAATTGCATAATTGTGTACCCAGGCTGAGGTGACAATGACTTAATCATACCTTCAGAGCCAATTACTATGTAGGTCATGTTGAAAAAGTTATGCTTGAATAGGGCAGGGCACAATACATTGAAGGCTTAGCTTACATTTATTTCTGAAGCTATAAAAACTGCTAGTCTTGTATGGGAGGATCAAACTTAACATTTTAGTCAGAAAATGAGTTATGCTGAGGTGCCTGCTGCCAAACCCCATGTTTCTACTTCTCAGGCCATTTCTGTGCCACTAGCAACATCCCTTCTCTTTGTTTATTATAGTCATCAAATAATAAAAACTTATTTGCTACAGAAAGAACTACTTATATGTTTCATTCCAGGCAAAAAGCAGGGACAGATCTAGGTTTTGTGAAGCCTAAGGCTCATACAATTTAGGGTCCTCTTTATGGAAAACAACTAAAAATTACTATACTATCTGCAAACTTTACAAACATAAATGCCCATGTGAAGACATTTTGAAGGCCCCTTTGGGACCCTAAAACTTAAATTTATTAGCTTCATGGTAACTTTGGCTCTATAAAAGCATATTTTAGGTGACCTTGAAAGAAGCAGGAGAAGATGACATATTACATATGGGGAAAAACAGTATGAATGATGACTTCTCAACACAAACAGTAGAGGCCAGAGACATTAGATTGATGCATCCCAAACTGCAGAAAAAAATGCAACAAAGAATTTCATCTTTAGGTAGACAAAACACTCTTTTTTTTAAAAAAATTTTTTTTTCAACGTTTACTTATTTTTGGGACAGAGAGAGACAGAGCATGAACGGTGGAGGGGCAGAGAGAGAGGGAGACACAGAATCGGAAACAGGCTCCAGGCTCTGAGCCATCAGCCCAGAGCCTGACGCGGGGCTCGAACTCACGGACCACGAGATCGTGACCTGGCTGAAGTCGGATGCTTAACCGACTGCGCCACCCAGGCGCCCCGACAAAACACTCTTTAAAGAAAAAAGAACTTCAAATAAGCAAACCCCAAACTGCTAGCATTTTTCAACAAAAATGATGACATTATAGGACAGTAGAGGCATCCTTAGAAAGAAAATGCCTGACAATCTGGACTTCTATACCCAGTGAAATTGTCCTACAGACAAAATTGTTTTTAGACAAACAGAAAACAGAGAACTTGTTAAAGAAATACTTGGGGCGCCTGGGCGGCTCAGTTGGTTAAGCGTCCGACTTTGGCTCAGGTCATGATCTCACAGTTTGTGAGTTTGAGCCCCACGTTGGGCTCTGTGCTGACAGCTCAGAGCCTGGAGCCTGCTTCAGAATGTGACTCTCTCTCTTTCTCTGCCCCTCCCCTACTCATGCTCTGTCTCTCTCTGTCTCTCAAAAAATAAATAAACTTAAAAAAAATTAAAAAAAAAAGAAATACTTAAGGGAGTTCTCCAGAAGGAAAATTCAAGGAATAAAGGAAGAAAAGTACAAGAATGTATAAGTAGGTAAATAAAACGACATAAGTATTGTCAGTTTAAAATATCAGAAAATAAAAATATCCTATAGGATTCTAAATATGTGCACAATTAAAATAACTGACAATGACACTCCAAAATGTCTGAGAGATAGATGGAATTAAAGTTTTATAATATCTGTGAGTTGTCTGGAAAATAGAAAAGTACTAATTTATGTAACCTCATTTACCAATCCAAAGGAGGGCAAGAAAGAAGGAGAAAAGAAACAAATTAAACACATGAGACAAATACAAAAGAATAGCAAAATACCAGGTTTCAATGCAAATATAACAGTAATTACATTAACTAAATAGACTAAATACTCTAATTAAAAGTCTAAAATTCTCAAAATAGATTAAAAATAAACAAAAATATAACCAATCATATGCTGAGTGTAACAGATATGCCTAAACAAAAGGATGAAGAGAGGTTAAAAATAAAAATATGAAGAAAGATATACTATGTAGACACTAAAAACAATACAGAATTGGTATGGTCCCAAGAATTTACACCATAAAAACTGGCTAACACTATGAAGTAAGGATTGTTTCTCTTTTCACCCTAGAGAGCTAGTTATTAAACATTTACCAGCATACCTCTAGATAAAGCTATGGTAAATTTGAACGCAACTAATTACAAGTATAAAGCAAAAATGTGGGAGGTAAAAGGAGAAACAGGCATATACATAATCACAGTTGGAGATTTTAACACACTTACTTCCTATAACCAGGAGCAGACAAAAATAAACTTGCCGAATATAGATAAGGAAACAGAGAATTAGTGACTTAACCAAGTACTCAAAACCAGTGAGTGAGAGGGTTAGAACTGAATTCATGTTTTATGCATCTAAATCCAATATTCCTTCTGCTCTGGTTTTATATTACAAACAACATTTATGATACTTATTTATAATGACCACTGTAATTCCTACATTAATATATACAAATGGGGAGAAAAGGAAGGCACATTTTGTAATTGTATACTGTTACAGTTGCACCTAATTTTTAGAGAGCCTTCATATTATTAAAATATAAAATGTATTGTCACAAAACAAATTATGGGGATGGCCTGGCTTTAAAACAGATGAATAACTTTATTAAGGAATTCATCACAATGTCCTTTGGTGATAACTATCATGGAGCTTATCATTGGAACACTTAAAATCTTTAATGATGTTGATGATGATGACACTGTTGCTGATGAAGACGATAGCAGCTTTTTATGCCAGGCAGTTTTATACTTTCCCGTGTCAATTTCTTGAATCCACTCAACCACCCAGTGAGAAAGTGTGATAGTTAATTGTATGCATCAATTTGACTAGCTATCGGTGCCCATATTAAAAATTATTTCTGGGTGTGTCTGTGAGCGTATTTCTGGGTGAGATTAGCCTTTGAACCAGTGGATTTAGAGAAGTAAATTGTCCCTCTACCACAGTGTGAGTGGGCATCATGCAATCCACTGAAGGCCTGAATCGAACAAAAGGCAGAGTAAGGAAGAATTTGTTCCTTTTTGCTTTGTCTGCTTGCTTGAGTTGGGACCTCTCATCTTCTGCAGCGGCCACACTGTATTTTAAGCTATTGGCTCCCCTGGTTCTCCGGCCTTTGGACTTTACCAAATTACATCACTGGCCTTCCTGGATCTCTAGTTATAGACAGTAGATTGTGGGAATTCTCAGCTTCCATAATGGTGTAAGCCAATTCCTTGTAGTAAATTTCCGTAAAAAATATAAAATAAAAATATTTTTTTATATTATACATTTACAATATTACATGTATATTATATATAAAGTCTCTATCTCTATATCTCCCATTGATTCTGTTTCTCTAAGCACCCTAATTCATACAGAATTTTACTTTTATTATCCTCATTTTGCAATGAAGAGACTGAGACAATGAAGAATATATAATATACCCAAAGTCATACAACTAATCCACAGAGTACTCTTAATCACTATACATACTATACTGCCCATGATTATGTTAATTAAAATGTGCTTTAAATTTAATATTTCAAAAACAAAAAAAACATAAAGTAAGGTATTTCTATATATATTTCTTAAATGATATCTAGGAAAACTACTTATGTCTCTGAAATAAGTTTTTTGGGAGGGAAACAAAAGGTATAGCACATAGACTGAAATTAGAGAACAAACTGGTTTCTTTCATTTAGAATCGACCGACCTTTACACCTTAAAAAAAAATTTCTGGGGTATCTGGGTGGCTCAGTTGGTTAAGCGTCTGACTCTTGATTTCAGCTCAGGTCATGATTTCACGATTCATGAATTCAAGCCCTGCATTGGGCTCTATGTTGCTGGTGTGGAACCTACTTAGGATTCTCTCTCTCTCCCCCTCTCTCTGCCCCTCAGGCATCCTCTCTCTCTCTCTCTCTCTCAAAATAAGCTTAAAACAAAACAAAAACATTTCCATGTTCCTCAAGCAGGATATCAGACATTTTTGCCATAGCCCCATTTAAAAAAATTGTGGTAAAATGTACAACATAACATTGGTCATTTTAGATAAGTTTAAGCGTACAATTCAGTTGCATTAAACACATTCACATTGGTGTGTTTCATTGTATGTACACACCAAATTTTGTTTATCAGTTCATCTGTTGATGCACATTTGGGTTATTTCCATCTTTTGGCTATTCTGAATAATACTTCTATGAACACTTGTGTACAAATATCTGTTTGAGTCCCTTCTTTCAATTCTTTTGGGTAAATACACAAAGTAGAATTACTGGGTCAGATGGTAACTCTACGTTTAACTTTTGAGAAACTGCCAAACTATTTTCCACAATGTTTGCACCATTTTACATTCTCACCAGCAGTGTATAAGGGTTCCGCTTTCTTCACATCCTCACCAACCCTTGTTATTTTCCTTTTTTTTTTTCTTTTGGATAATAGCCATCGTAATGAGTGTGAAGTGGTATTTGACTATGGTTTTGATTTGCATTTTCCTAATAACTAGTAATGTTGAGTATCTTTTCCTTCGTTGGCCACTTATATACCTTCTTTGGAGAAATGTCTGTTAAGTCCTTTGCCCATTTTTTAATTGGATTGCTTGTTTTTTGAGTTGTAGGAGTTTTAAAAAATATATTCTGGGGTATTAATTCCTTTTTCAGATAGATGTTTTGCAAATATTTTCTCCCATTCTGTGGGATGTCTTTTCACTCTCTTGATAGTGTCCTTTGATGTACAGAAGTTCTTAATATTGATGTAGTCCAATTTGTCTTTTACTCGTTTTGAAAGTGCTTTTAGTGTCATATCCAAGAAATAATTGCTAAATCCAATGTCGTGAAGACTTTCCCCTATGTTTTCTTCCAAGAGTTTTATAGTTTTAGCTCTTACATTTAGGGCTTTGATCCATTTTGAGTTGTTTTGTATATGGGTCCAACTTCATTCTTTTACAGGTGGATATCCAATTTTCCCAGCACCATTTGTTGAAAAAACTATCTGTTTCCCATTGAATGGTCTTGGCACCTTCGTTGAAAATCAGTTGACCATATATGGGAGTATTTATTCTGTGCCATGACTTTACTTTGTACAAATAGGAAATAAGCCCTGTAATCCTCTTATAGGTATGTAACAGATGCTTTCTAATAATGTAAACGTACAGAAGGACTATTCCAGAGAGCCATTGTATGTAATAAAAGGATATGGTTGGGGCGCCTGGGTGGCTCATTTGGTTAAGCGTCCGACTCTTGGTTTCGGCTCAGGTCACGATCTCATGGTTTGTGAGTTCGAGCCCCACATCAGGATCTGCACTGGGAGTCTGCTTAAGATTATCTCTCTCTCCTTCTCTCTCTGTTCCTCCCCCACCATCTCAAAATAAATAAATAAACTTGAAATAAAAAAGGACGTGATCACAGAAGAAGAAAAACAAATACCACCAAAAAAGATTTAAAGCATATTTTTATTATAGATAAGTAAGTATGGTTTGCTGTGGCTAAAGATATGTTTATAATGAATGTATAAGTTTTTCTATATACCAAAAGGTATAATATTTCTCTTTTAATACTGATCTAACATTTCTCTGACAACAAGGGAAGTCTGAATGGGCTGAGCCTATTTTAAATGGCTAAAGACTTTTTTTTTTCCTGAATGTTGCTTTAAAGACTGGTAAGTTGAATTCTTTTAGATCCCAACACATTAAATTTAAGAATAATGAAATAAAGTCAATGACTACTACAAGACATGTAATTCCTATGAAGCAGAAATAATGGTTTTTATAATTTAAAACAGCAGCAATTTCAAAAGATTTGCTGAATTAAAACTTTACAAAATATATATATACATAGTATCATTCCAGATGATCATGGATTTTTAAACATAGTATATCACAACCCCAAACTCTAACCCAAACCTACTACTGGATGTAGCTGGCTTGTAATATTTTTTACAACAATTTAAAAAATAAAAACAAAAGAAACCTCCCAATTCTCTTGTGCATAAGCACAGGTTACAGTGCGCTGGCTTTGCTTCTGTATCCACAAAGAGAATTTTAAAATAGAACAAGGACTTCACATAAATAATGTTCCACTTCTTATTAAGTATGTAACCAAACAAATTAAAATAAGTACTAACAACCAAAACATGTCTTGATGTAACCAGTACATACACTCTTAAAGAATGACAAAGACGAAAAAAGAAATAAAATAGTCTATGAAAGCCACAAGCACCTTGTTTTAGAAAGAGCACCAAGCAACACAAAAAGGCAACACGTAAGAGGTAGTGTACCACCGGCTAAGATGTATATGCCCATCGGGGACCTGAATACAGCTTAGTATTTGGGAAAATAAGACATATTAGACTGTGGCTTGTAATTTTTAGACAGAAGCATTGCACATTTGGGAGCATTAGCCAGTATTGCTTCCATAGTGCTCTGCAGCTCCAGCTGTCTAATGGGTACTTTGCTCTCAGTCAAAAAATATAGGATACCCTGAAGAATTCCATGTTTATAAATTTTCAGTTCTAGGGAATTCTCTAAGAAAGCACAGATCAATATAATTTTTAAAAGAATTAAATACTTTATCAATTACAGTCCTTTAAAAATGCCTTTTCTCCTTCTTAGGAGGAAATCTTTTCTTCCTGAGATTCTTTAAGATTTAGCCAATGCTTTATTCCATGCATTTCACAATGATAGTATCTTTCTGTCTATATTTTTCCCTCTGCAGCAATTACCTGGCCAACAGCAAGAATTCTGAACTAATTCAGAAACCTTAGAGAAAGCATACAGAACTGCTTTCAATGTAGTACTTCCTTTCAGTTTTGAGATGAGGAAGTTTTTGTACTTCAATTACTGGAAGCTGATTAGGGTCCTGGGTGTGAAAAAGGAATTTTGCCTTATGCCAGCTGCCATCTTGAATCTGTAAAACAAGAACAAAGTGCTTTGATAGGTAATTGTGTCATTAGCAATCATTCTCGGCAGACAATGCCCTTCACTGTCAGACAATGCAGCTTAGTTTAAGGGTTAGAGCTAATGAATAGGAAGTCCCTAGAAAGTAAGTGCTGGCACAGAGTTAAGTGCTCAGTGGTTAACAATCACCATGACTAATTGAAGACATGGTTTATTCTTTTCTCTAAATGGCAGTATGTGTTCTGATTTTTCAGTCTATGAGGCTTCTGCTTCTGCTTCTGCTCTCTGTGGATCGGTACAAAGGCTGTTCCTAATATTCCTAATATATTCCTAATATAAGTAACACCCATCTGCTCTGTGTTCCTTTACGTGGGACTGATTCTTCAGGATGGGCATTCTTCTTGGATGAAAGGCAATGAGCTATCTCAACCTTTATGTACTTTAGGTAGGAAATAACCCGAATTGCTTCAGTCAGAAGCAAATTATAATTATGTAAATCATCTTCTAGCTTTCTTTATTGCCAGTCTGTGGTTACCGTTTATATAGTTTCTTTCCTCTCCTCTTTCTAGGCCTCTCTGTTTTTCTTATATACTATATGCTCTTTTGTTTCTGATAAATTTGACTATGGAACAAAAACACCTTATGATTATGATTCAACAAGATAAAACAGATAAACACAATTGACTAGTTTTGTGAAGCTTTTTATTAAGTTTATTCACTTCCTCATTTACTGAATTATTATATAAATTTTAAAATTTGAAGGATCCTTAGAGATTATTTAAGCTATGAATTCCATGTACTAGTCATCAGCTTGGTGTTATAACTAGAACTAGAGTTCGGTGTGTAAGACACCATTAGATTAACTCGTTAAGTCTTTCGAGCAATATTTATTGAGCACTAAGTACAGTTGACCCAGTTGAATAAGATTCAATCCTCTACTTACTTACAGTGCTTGGGAAATATGAAGATGAATAAATTAGTTCTGGTGTTTGAATACTAGCAGCTTATACATCTAGTTGGAGAGAGGGGAAACACAAACAAATAGACATAACACAAGACAATATGCCAGAAGTACAATATAAATAATGTAGACAGCGAATGCTGAATTCCTCATTTCCCACTGAAGTACTCAGGGGAAGCTTCATGAGTTCAGAATTCAGAACTTAAGATGGGCTTTAACGTATGCCTAACGTTACCACTTGATTAGAGAGGGAGAGAAGGCATTTCAGAGAAAGGTAATGACATGAATAAAAACAAACATACAAACAAAAAACAGTTGGAAAAGTAGAAGATGGTTGCAAAAATAAGCCTAGCGTGGTGTTTTAGTGCACAGATTTTGGCCTGGAACAGACTTTGATAGAAATCCAGGTACAACCAGTCTCTTTACATACAAAATGTGAAAAATAAAAACCTCACACAGTTGTGAGGATTAAATGAGTTTTCAGTTAAAGTACCTACCAGTATGGTGTGGCATGGGCTTTGGAGTTAAACACACTTGGTGTTTATTTCTTAGTCTTCACTAATTAGCTGGATGACTTGAGCAAGTTATTTAACCTCTCCGTGCTTTCACTTTCTTATTATTAAGAGAGACTTCTTTACAAAGCTGTCATAATTAAATAAAATAATGTATGTAATACAGGGTACTTGCTATATAATAAAGCCCTGATAACTAGTAGTAGGAATTATTGATGTTATTATTATTGTTGTTGTTGTCATTATTTCTTCTTCTTCTTCTTCTTCTTCTTCTTCTTCTTCTTCTTCTTCTTCTGTCGGTTTGGTCTTAGCTTTGGGTTGACAGTCAATCAAAGCCCACACTAGAAATGTAGGTTGGGGCCTGACTGTCCTAAGTGCTAAACAAAGACCTGATAAGTTTGGATTGTATTTCAGAGATAGTGAGTCACTGAAAGTTTCTGGAAAAAAACTGTAAAAGTTAAATGACATTGTTGGTAATATTGATCTCTGCTTATAGAGATGAGCTGTATGTTTGCCTCTCATTTTTCAAATACTCAAGCCCTATTTGTCTGAAAATAAAATGTTGTGAAAAAGTAGAGTCCCTTGGAAATGGTAAGAGATGTTAAATCACTAGAACACAAGAAAAGGAAACCGAGCTACTTAAAACCATTAACGATACGTATATAAAGTGGATGTTATTCTCTATAACAGGGTCAGGAAACTCTTCTGTAAAGGGCTAGTAATAAATGTTTTAGGTTTTGTGCACCATACAATCTGTCACATTTATTTAACTCTGCCATCATAGTGTGATAACAGTCATAGATAATAAGTAAATAAACAGGGGTGCCTGGGTAGCTCAGTCAGTTGAACAGCCAACTCTGGTTCAGGTCATGATTTTGTGGTCCTGAGTTCAAGCCCCGCATCAGGCTCTGTGCTGACAACTCAGAGCCAGGAGCCTGCTTCAGATTCTGTGTCTCCTTCTCTCTCTGCCCCTCCCCCACTCACATTCTCTCTCTCTTTCTCTCTCTCTCTCTCAAAAATGAAAAACATTAAAAAAAGATTAAAAAATAAGTAAATGAACAAATGTGGCTGTGTTCCAATAACATTTATTTACAAAAACTAGTGGTAAGCTGGAGTTGGTCTGTGGACTATAGTTTGCTGCTACCTGCTGTATACCACATCTTTTAAAATTATAGATTTTTTCATAAATTTGTTATTTAATTTTAATAGGAAAAATGGGCTATGATTCAAATATTGTTTGGTAGGGCCAGCCAATCTGCAAGTCTGCCCACATTTGGTATCGGGTGTAGCGACCGACAAAATGAAATACAACTGACTTGCCTCTATAACCTGTCTTCCATGAAATAATGAGATGTGGAATCACAGTGGTGAAAATACATAGAAGAAATCTACTTATATGCTCTGTCCATCTAGGTGTAATATAATTATTCAAGATGAGGAACAAAAATTAAATCTATGTATTAACACCTATTTTGCATATAAAAATCCATGGATGACCAATGTGTGTGACAAAAGTTGACGAGATATAAGCAAATGTATGATTCTGAAAAATGTAATTTTATTACAAATTGGGGACATTAAAACTTACTACCCTTCTGGGTCTTCAGTTTACAATTAAAGTCTTATTCTGATTATTTTAATTTTATGGTCTTGTAATTTAATGTTAGTTATACCGAACAATTCTAAAAGTGCCATCCCTTACCTTGCAGTCATCTGAAAGCACCTTAGGTTCAAGTAGAGTGTTTTCTTCAAAAATCTGGCCATTCCATCCCTTGAAGCCAATAGGTAATCCTGAGCCACTTGACTGAGCACTTGTCCACACTGGTGTGTTTAGACAGTGAATAGTGATGATATGGGAGGCTTCTGAGCTCAGTAAGTGAAGGAAGTTCATCTGGACTTTTCCAACTCCAAACTCCAACTAATGTCATAGAAACAATATACAGGTTATAAGATGTGGCAATTGATAAACTTATAATTTGGGGGAATTTGAGGAAAGTCCTTGGAATGCAGCCTTGAGAAAACTACTTTCCTTGGCATTTAAATGCCAGTCAACAGCGTATGACTGAACCACTGGCTTTTGCAGGGGTGGGGAGCAGGGAATCCCTGATTTATAGCATTTTCTGATTTCCATGGTGTAAACACTCCTACCAGGCCTGATTTCAGGATATCATGGTGGTGTCACTGGACATGGAGTTGGAAAGAGACACAACTCTTTCTGGATGAGTCTGTATGAGCCGGCTTCAGCATACCATTAGACTACTAGATGTGACCAAAAAAATTATAATTTTTATAATGTTATCTAAAATGCATTAATAATTAGTTGTTGACTAATAATTTTTTCCACAAAAATCTGAAATTGTGTATACTTTCCTTGCAGATAGCTTTTGGAGTTTCCAAAGATAAGTTAGAAGTTGCAATAATAACTTGTTGAGTAATTTTAATTATGAGAGCTTTTAAAGATCAGGATAGAATCTTCTTCTTTGTGTTGCTGGCCCCTAACGCAGTTACAGTCATACAGCAAATTTTCAGTAAATGTTTATTGAAATGACTGAATGCATAACAAGTATTAATAATAAAGTCAACAATATAGAGCAAAATTAGAGCAAGGAGGTCTGATCGCATATTTCCCAGGCTTGGGCAAGGAAAGAGATTTTTCCTTTTTTTTTTTCTTTAATTTTTGTTTTAATTTATTTTTGAGAGACAAGAGAGACACAGAGCATGAACAGGGGAGGGTCAGAGAGAGAGGGAGACACAGAATATGAAGCAGGCTCCAGGCTCTGAGCTGTCAGCACAGAGCCCGATGCGGGGCTTGAACTCACAAACTGTGAGATCATGACCTGAGCCGAAGTCGGACGCTCAACCGATTGAGCCACCCAGGTGCCCCGAGAGATTTTTCTATAGTTTTTGACATTATTATTATTTTAGCAATATTCAAGCAGAGGTATGGTCATAACATAAGTGAACAAAAATGGTTTCTACAAGGAATTTATATGAATTTCCAAACATGAAATTAGAAACATATCAGTTATGAGCTAACAGAGAAAGAAAAAAATAAAACAACAATCAAAAAAGTAAAAGGAACAGAGAAGAAAGGCAAAGGAAGGTCAGTGAGGCTGAAAACATGGAAGGATCATCATAAGAAACATTAGAGTTTAAGTAGTTCAGTTTCCTTTATTTTACAGGTGAGAGTCACAAGCTTGTAAACTATTTAACCTTTCTAAGACTTAGTTTCTTTGTTGGTAAGGTAGCGTATAACACTGACATGGCAGGGATGCTATAAGGATTTAAGGAGCCACATGTCCCTTACCTAGCACAGTGCTGGCACAGAGTAGGCTCTTTGGTGGCTCAGAGTGCCATTTGCCAGGGTAGTAGAGGAATAGAAACTAGAACCCAGGTCCGTGATTCCAAGTTTACCATTCTTTCCACTACCTGCCCAGTCTTTCTCAGGTTGAGTTTACAGATAGGAGAGATGGGAGAGCTGATTCAGTCAAGGAAGGAATTGGAATGCAGCTCCTTCGCTACTCCTGTCTCCTTTGCACACCCTTCCCAGTCCCCATCTTTCTTCTGTGATAACCCAAATAAACATTCTGGGCCAGGGGAGTGAGTATGATCATGCAGATATTTTGCAAGTAAGATTATCATGCTGATCTTCATCAGAGGAACATGGATTCCCTAGGAATGGAAGAATCTTTCCTTCCTCTGCTTTGAGGTTAGTAATAATGGTGAATACCTACTGAGATGAACTGGTGAAACACCCCGGTTAATGAAGAGGGATATTTTAGGAAAGGGTAGTCTAACAACAAGCAGTGTAGAGATTAATAGACCGCACATTTTACTTGCTGCCTCTTTATGATGGACCAAACATACAATAGGCATGTGTATCCATTCTTTGTCAATGAGAAATAAGTTCTTGGTAATAATACCAAACTGGTTTAACCAGAAAAAGAAAAAAAATGCAGTTTTGATTTCTTCGGTATTTGTTATGTGTAGAACTAAGCTTTAGGTTTTATAAGTGCTTGTTATAATCTCCAGTATCATACCAAACTAACTTTCATTCATTCTATTATACTTGAAAGAAGTTTTAAATAATAGTCAATGGATATTTAAGGCAGGTTCTTTTGTGCTAACTCACCAAAAATAGTAAGCTTTGTGGCAACATTCCTCTTTTAATGATATCATTTTCAGAAAACTTTAGGTAACTGATTACTAATTGCAAACACTGGGGATTTTCTAATGTATATGTATGCATAAAAACATATGTTCCACATTTTTAAAAGGAAATTTAAAAAGCATAATCAGTAGAGTAAGCCATGATATGTCAATCATAAAAGACATCATCAAAATGTCAAGATTCACTAGAATTACTTTTTAAAAACAAAAAATTTCTTATATGTGGTAGAGAATGATACCTTGCTTCCATTCATAAAATTCACAATTATTTAAGGTTACAGAATTTTAAAAGTTATGTTCCCCGAAACTGGGCAAGTACTCGCATGTGTTCTACAATTCAATACATACCTTTGTTACAGAAACAGGAGATAAACATGTCTGACCACCAGCACTGAAATTGCAGAAAACCTCAATGGCATCTGAAGGGCATCCAAGATTTGGATCAATCCAGTATTTTCCTATTAATTTATTGTAAAACACAAAAATACTTAAATGCCAGACTAAAACCTATCTGAATCATCATTACAAATTACCATACTTAAAAATTTTTTTTTTCAACGTTTATTTATTTTTAGGACAGAGAGAGACAGAGCATGAATGGGGGAGGGGCAGAGAGAGAGGGAGACACAGAATCGGAAACAGGCTCCAGGCTCTGAGCCATCAGCCCAGAGCCTGACGCGGGGCTCGAACTCACGGACCGCAAGATCGTGACCTGGCTGAAGTCGGACGCTTAACCGACTGCGCCACCCAGGCGCCCCTACCATACTTTAAATATACATTTTTATAGTCTTAACTGTAAAATAACTTAGAAGATTATAAAGATATTTACATTTAGTCAATGAATGAAATCTGCAAGCATTATATAAAATTGATACCAAAAATACTGTATTTTTCACATGCCTATCAACTTAAGGGCATTTTATAATTTTAACGAAAAGTGGTATAATGGCTGAATTTATTGCCTCTTTTTTTTTTTTTAAGTTTATTTATTTATCTTGAGAGAGAGAAGGAGAGAGAGACAAGCAGGAGAGGAACAGAGAGAGCGAGGGAGAGAATCCCGATCAGGCTCTGTGCTGTCAGTGCTGAGTCTGATGCAGGGCTCAAATTCTCAAACTGAACCATGAGATCATGACGTGAGCTGCAACCAAGAGTCTGATACTTAACCAACTGAGCGATCCAGGCCCCCCTACTGCTTTCTTTAGATGAGACCATCAGCTTAAAGGAACCGTCTAAAGTTACATAGTTAACAGAAAAGTTGCAGTTAATGTGGTATATGTGTATATGTCTGTTCTATGTGATTACAGAGTTTAAAAAATACATACTATATACATGTACATGTATGTTAAATGGAAACAACTTCAGTCTCCCTGAGGTAAAATATTACCTTTATGAATATTGGCATAAAATTAATAAAACATTCTTTGTTTTCAGACGGAAAAGGTACAATTAAATGGTTATCTTTTTTGTGGTTTCCTCATCAGATTTGCAAGTGAGAAAAACTGAAGTCCCTGTACCGAGTGTAAACCTGCCAACCTTTGCCTTCACTGACTGCTCAGCAGAATCAAAAGGAGTCTTGAAAGTCAGTCTACAGGAAATTCTCAGGCTGAAGAAGGATTGATCTAGCATCTGAGTTCCAGAATAACGGGCTCAGAATATTGCAGGAGCACCTTATTCTAAAAGCAAAGACTAAGAATTTTTGAATGAGAGATAGCTCTGCTTTCTTGCATTAAAAAGGCAAGACAATCAAACAGTACTTGTCATTTCTCCAGTAGTGAGGAATCCTTGTCTTTCTTACCCTATTGCAAAGATTCCTGTACCGCAACCTGGGCTTCCTCGGGTCCATTATTTTAGATTTCCAGAACATCTTCAACAACTCTTTACTAACTCTACTAATCTTTCAAAATGCATACCTCCTGAATTGGTGGCTCCAAAAGTAGGGACTCTGTTGCAATGTCTTTCAAATTTTAGTGGCATTAGAAACATCTGTTAAAACAGAGGTAGCTGGACCCCATCCCCAGAGCTGCTGATTCATTAAGTCTGAGGCAGGCCTTGAGAACCTGCATTTCAACAGTATCTAACTCTGGTCCAGGGACATTTGAAGACCTACTGATCTATTAAGATATGGAAGAATTGGGTGAATGAAATCCTATCCTCTGCCCCCCCCCCTTTTTTTTTAATCTTTCCCTCAGAATTTCAGACATTTTGTAAAGGTTGTAGAAATTAGTGCTGGATTTTTTACCAGGTTTTAGAGCAGGCTTCTAGTCTTATCTAATGAGGTAAACACATAATCTTCACTACTCTCTCTTGTCTTCCAAGAAACCGTTTCCTTCTACTATGTGAGCTTATTAATAAGTTCCTTATAAAAAGTTTTCCATCAACCAAACTCTCATTGTTATATGGGGAAGAATGCTTTGAATTCAGGTATTATGCTGTACAACGGTGAAATGGTAGAGACTTCATAATTTTTTCAGGATACGTTGAGCTATAAATGAAGCACCATACCATAATATGTCTTTTGTAGGCCCAAACGTTCTAACCCAAAACTGGCTCTCCCATGGGCACAGCACTTGCCTTGCAGCTCTTTCAAGTTCTGCCACAGCCTCTATTATCTTTGTGTTTGGAGTAGGGAAGGTGTCTTTCTTGCCCTTCACTGCCACCTCCGGACCATTCTTCCTATATTTTTCCTAAAACAACTCCATGGTAAAACTACTGTCATTATATTACATCATCCATTACCCCTTCCTCTTGCAAGCCACTTTCTTTGAAGATTTTATCATTGGATGGCTATTACTGTCATAAAATACACTTATGACCTAATTCTTGGTGACACGGATGACACTTCCAATACCCTGGCCTCTCAGTTCCTTGAACTCTTCTGCCAATGTTCTCGTACCCTTCCCCTGCTCCCCCTACTGCCCCATTCACTTTAACCCTCAACTTCCCCAGGCCGCACCCTAGCCTTTGTCATTATCTACAAACTAGAATTCTGCCATTATTTCACCTCTTCTCTTTTGAACCCATTCTCTATTGTCCTGACTCCAATTATTCTTCCATCCTATCAGGACCTACAATCCATCGATAATATTTTTTTTCATGATTTCTCATAATCATGTGTTCGATTCCCTCCCTACCCAAGTAAAACCCACAGAAATTTACTAAAATTACTTCCTTGGAGACTTCCATAACATCCCTGCCCTGCCACAATTCATTGTGCTTGCCTTATAAAATCCCCACCTCATAGAAGTCCAATTGTCACCTGTACCTGCACAGCTAAAGGTGGCTGAAGAAAAATACAACTATGTGGACTGGACTCACTTTAAATTCACATGTTTGTAAGACTGCCAGACAACAACACCATGTTTCCCTAATTAGTTCCCTCTGTTGCTCTCCTAGTTAACTGTTTGAAACCTTCTCTTCTTCTCTCACCTTTGTTATACCCATCCCTTCACCTTTATTCTTGAGTGATAACCTTTCAATGTCACTGAGGCAACTGAGGCAATGTGAAAGGAGCTTACAGAACCTCCAGCTACCACATCTCCTTACCTATCTGTGCTTGCACACATATATTCTGCCTTCCTTCTTATTATCGTGAATCGACTGTGTTCCTATGGAAGGCTTGTCTATTACACCTTCAGTTTCAAATTCTTCCTCTCTTAATTTTCTTTTGAGTGTAATTCTGCTTGCTGTTTCTGCCAGTTCTCATTCATGGTGTTTTATCAACCGGTATGCCTCAGTATATTGACTGTGTGCTGGGCACTACCTTTGAGAAATGATTTGTGGAAATAATTTGAGCCCTAGGATGATGGTATATTTTATAGAAGACGTTTGTTTCTGTTAGACATGGGATGGGGGGTACTAGCAGTCTGGAATCATCTTAGTCCAAGTTCAAAGCTTAAGACTCTGAGCTATCTTCATGATGTGAATGAAGCTAGGCTATAGTCTTGTCTCTTCCAGTTTATGTTTACTTTCAGAGTGGAGCCCTTTGAAAACCTAAATCCTCACATTTGATGGGCCACAGATATCAATTTTTGACCCGAGCCCCACGAAGCTACCAAAAGCTGTATTTAGAACACACCCAGGGCAAAAGCAGTTCTAACTGTGTTCATTTCTTTGCTGTCTCCTTCAAAATGTTGGCTTAAAATTCCCTCACTATTTTGTTGGCTATTTGATGCTTTTAACTTGAAAACAAATTTTAAAAGATATTCAGCCTGGCAATTTGAATTACCTCCTTCATTACTGGAAATGGAAACTCTCTGGCTCTATAATTTTCTCTTAAAATCTGATGAAGTTTTAACCACTACTATTCCTCTTAACTGCTCTTGTGAAGCTCACACAGAGCATCATGCTGCTAAATTCAGTAGCCTTTCTCAGGAACCCAGTCGATCCCTTCCTCAGGCAAAATTTTCTTCACTACTGTTCATCTAGTTTTCCTCCTATCAGGGATAGCTTCTTCTCAGTTTTCTTTGCTAGTTTCTCCTCATTTCCCTGATCTCTAAACATTGAAGAGCCTGAAGGCATAGGGTTTAGACCTCAGCTACCTCAGCTTTTCTTTCTCCGCCTAGTCTTTAGGTAGTTGTAAGCAGTCCAGGGGCATTAGATACTATTGATATGCAAATGGCGTCATAATTTTTACCCCAGCCAGAACCTTTCTCTAATAGCCACCAACCTCCTTGACATTCTTACTTTATGCTGAACAGACCTCTCAAATGAGATATATCTAAAACCGAACTCCTGATTTTTCCTCCAAAACTTGCTTCTGCATCTCTCTTACAGCAACTCCACACTTCCATCCATTAGTCAAAAAGCTTAGAGTCACCCTCTATCCTTCTATTTCTCTCATAACCCACATCCAAATTATCATCAAGAACTGCTGGCTGTACCTTAAGGCATAGCCAAAGACTTGATCATTTATCACTTATTCTACTAATTCTAGTCCAGCCTACCGTCATCTCTTACCTGGATCTTTTTCAGTGGCCTCCTCAATGGTTTCTTTTACTGTTGTCCTCATATTTGCAATACATCAGCCAGAATCATATTTCAAAAATTTAAGTCAAATCCTATCATTCCTTTGCTGCAAAACTTTGAATGGCTTCCCACCATATTCAGAATAAAAGCTGGGGTCTTTTGAGTAGTCTGTAAGATCTTATAGAATCTGGTTTTTTGGATATCTTTCTGACTTCATTTTCTACCACTTGCCCTTATGCACTCTCTTCTGGTCACTGGCCTTTTTGTTAATCCTAGAACATACTACATATACTCCAGTCCCAGGGCCTTTGCATTTGCATTTGTTCTTTCTGCCTGGAAAGCTCTTTCTCTAGATTTCCTATAGCTTGTACCTTTACCTTCTTCTGATATGGCTCCAATGTCATGTTCTCAGAGATGCCTTATCTAGCTACTATACTTGAAACCTTCACCCCCACTCCATTTTCCGTCATATCCCCCTTCCCTGCTGTTTTGTGTTTCTCTATAGCATTTGCTGTCTCCTAGTGATGAAAATATTGTTGGGTGTTAAAACCTTTCTGATCCCTTGCAATCCATACCACTTCGTTATTTTTCTTACAAAGAAGGCAGGCCTTGAATTAGATTTCAGCCATTTGTATGTCTTAAAATGTCTTTGTTACTTTCGATTCGATAGAAGTTCATGTTTGTGCCATTATATAAGGGAAAGAATCAAACAGAATTACTGTAGGCAGCTGTAACTGTCTATGTTAGTTTAGTTTTTGTAGTAATTTAAGGCAGGAAATATCTATAGAAGTTAAGCATTTTATTAATATAAATAAAATGAATATTTTCATTGCACTTATAGAATTGAAGCTTATGTTTCTGGACAAGGGTGTGTGTGTTATGTGATGTATATGTGTGTATATGTAATTTAAATAAAATATGGACTACTAGTTACCATATAGAAGAACATAACATTTTTTTTTCAAATCAGCATATGTGTCATTGTTACATATAAGTTTTTAGCAAAAAATTTAACTACTAATATTGATCGTACAGCTGACCACAGACCCAATAGAAATTAAAATTAAATGATATATTACAGCTGACAGGGTTCCCTTATCTATCATTAGATAAATAGAACTGTTCTACTTGCTTTAAAGCTTTTCCTTTATGGTTCTATTCTAAATTCATTTTTGTACCTCTGGTTAATGGATTTGGGGCTATCAGTGTATGAATGAAAAAATTCCAAGAATACCAAACCATCTTCCTACTCACTGACTCTATAGTGATGCATTTAAATTCCATTTTGTGTAAAAGCCATAATTTTAGGAGGTGTGCTGATGGGGGCTCTCCCATGTCTATTTTTTTCATCTTATCACCTTTGGCGGACCCGACAGGTACTCCTATTAACCCAAAGGTCAGTCCTCCATATTTTAATTGTTATCATGAATATGATATGTTCCAAACACGATGTGTAAGCAAGTACTATAATTAGGGTGGAGTAAGAAAAGTTGGGGATCAATAAGGATGCATAGAAGAAGACATTTGTCATGTGAACCCTCAGAAAGGGATACTCTGACTTCAGAATCATGTCTCCCTCTAAGAGTATTTGGTTTTTGATAACATTAAAATGCTTTCCTACAAGCGTTTTATCAAAACGATTAAGATTCAAAATGAATATAGCATCAATCTCAGACACACTGAAATGATGGAATTAGACATCAGAGTTTGAGAAAACCAAGAACTTACCATCTGATACTTTGTGTTCACAGTTAAGCAAATCTCTGCAGATTCGTGCTGGGTTATCTCGTGTGCCAAGAGGATTCTTGATGCTGTGCAGTAAATTGCTAAGGTAGTTCAGGGTTTTGGATATCTCTGCACCGTAGTCAATTAGAGTCACTTCAGTATTTTGGTAGTTCTGCCAAGTCATCACAGGAATCATATTAGCAAAAACCCAGAGCAGCCAGCAGCATTATTGAACCCTCATCATCAACATGGACCAAGGCAGGAGAAAAATGTATCTTTGTTGTGTGCGGTGACTTGGGAGTAGGATGCAAAGATCAGTTTATATTCAAATATAGCCATCTATGTATATTTTATTAAACTGGATCCTAAGGAAGAGATTAAATTCACTCCAAAAGCCTAGTTTTCAAGCTAACATAAAACTTAACAATTATTATGCCCACTGTAGTATATTATTTTTTAAGAAATTATACATTGAATAGAGTTTAGTCAAGAAAAATGAGTAACAGTGATAGATCCCATTTTAAGAAATGGCTAACTTCATCAAACTATTTTCTTCTACAGTATCTAATTCGTTGTTTAAAAATTCCTTAAATGATATTACACCTTTTAAAAATGTTTTCCTTAAAAAAAAACCCCATGCATATATTTCTGCTTATTAAAAATGCTTACTTTGTCCTTAAAAGTAGTATCATTACGTTCAATCTGTTTTAAATACAATCTTTGAGATAAAGCCACATTTTGGACTCTGAAAAACTTTCAGTTTAATTTGTGTATTGAGAGTGCCAATGTAAATAAAGCCAGATATATTACCTCCATCTGTAGGGCAGCATGTGATTCAATCAAGGCTTGAATAGCAGCATTGATATCCATTTGTTTCTGTGTAAAACAAAACCATTTGAGATTAGCAGTAACATCAACACTGAGTACTCTAAAGTAAGGGCTGTAAATTCTGAAAGCAGTGCTATTAAAGTATACTCGACTTATTATCTGAAGGGGGTTTGTAACTCTTATGGTTAGACAGATGCTGCAAATTTTGCCTGGATAACTGGAAGGACAATATGCTGCCTTCATCCAAATCTCGAAAGTCTCCTAATTAAAACAGGACCAAAGTCTAGAGCCCTCAAATGAAAAACTATTTGTCACTGCTGCATAAACACACACACACACACACAAGTTACTCAAATGGCAGAAGAATGAAATATGACCCCCTCAGTTAATAAATTGTAAAGTGAAGAATAAATAACTGTAGTAATTTATAACAGTTACATTCTTGGAAGGAAAATATAATAAAATACTACTGTCCTGAGGTAGTCACCACATTCGTTTAATCTGATACTTCTGCGGTCTTAAAAACAATTTCTGAAGTTGGAAAATGCACCATTAGTCCCAAAAGAAATAATACAGCATGAATCCAATCTCCTCCTGCATTTAATAAAATATATTTTTAGAGAAAGGCTCAGCATAACCATTAGTAAAAGTCTTTTTGTATTTTATTTTTTAAAAAAGCTTGGAGACTAAGAAGCCTGAGTTGGGAGAAAGTTCTGTGAAATGGCATCTGTGTACACAAATCAAGCAATCTGATTTCCTTCAGAATGATTGTGTTCCTAAGATATCTTTTTACTTGGAGGGCCATACAATAAAAACTGTTTTCAACAGATCTCTCATAACTCAAGGCTGGTAATTTGAAAAACTATTTAAAATGATGGGACAATCAATAAAATGCACTCTTCCTTGCCTCAACATGTGGTTTTCATATTGGAAAATGATTGACTCATTCTGTGCATATATACTGCCAAACACTGTGATACATATTGAGGATAAACGGTAAGCTAAAAAGAAAACTGCCCTTGTGAAGCTGAAGTTTAAGGGAGAGAAAGGCACTAATCAAATCTTAAAACCACACAATTACAAATTGTGATATGTGCTATGAAAGAAAAGAAGTGCCTGGACCCATGAAAGAAATTAGGGGGTTTCAATGAAATCTGGAGGATGAGAACTTTGGAAGGAGTAGATGAGGGAAGGTTTCCTTGAGATAGTGACATTTGATCTGAGATCTGAAGATAAATAAGAATTGTTAGGAGAGGGGGTGAGAGAGCTTTCCAGGCAGAGTAATAGCCTTGCACAAAAGCTATGAGAGAGAGAAGCATGACCTATTCAAAAAACAGAAAGGGTCAGCCTAAAAGGTCCTTCATAGATTAAATAATTCCGACCATCATGCCTGTGTGAATGAGCAGATTTTGGACATGGGTCGCATGTCCAAAATATTTGCACTAAACATGGGCAATTGAATTAAGTACTAAATAATAGCCATCCTTGTATTTTCCAGGTGGTTTGTTATTAGGGCTTTGATCTTAGAAAACATAGCATAAGCAGTTCTCAAACTCTTCAGTTTAGGACTTTTTGCACTTTTAAATATTATTAAGGGCCTTAAAAAACTTTTATTTACATGAGTTATAACTTTTGGTATTTACCAAAGTAGAAATTAAAACACAAATTTGTGTTATTGCTTTAAAATAACCCATTATACATTAAAAAAAATTTGTTTTAACGTTTATTTTTGAGACAGAGAGAGACAGAGCATGAATAGGGGAGGGTCAGAGAGAGAGGGAGACACAGAATCTGAAACAGGCTCCAGGCTCTGAGCCATCAGCCCAGAGCCCGACGCGGGGCTCGAACTCACGGACCGCGAGATCATGACCTGAGCTGAAGTCAGACGCTTAACTGACTGAGCCACCCAGGTGCCCCATAACCCATTATACATTTTTTTAAGTTTATTTATTTATTTTGAGAGAAAGTGAGCACAGGCAGGGGAGGGACAGAGAGAGAGAGAGAGAGAGAGAGTGACAGAGAACCCCAAGCAGGCTCTGCTCTGTCAGTGTAGAGTCATGAGATCATGACCTGAGCTGAGATCAAGAGTGGGAGCTTAACCGACTGAGCCACACCCCAACCCATTATATGTTAATACAAATATTTTAAAGTAAAATAATTATATTTTCCAAAACAAAATATCTGAGAAGAATGGCGCTGTTTTATATATTCGTACATATCTTTAATGTCTGGATTGATAGAAGATAGCTAGATTGTCTTATTTCCTTCAGTATTCAATCTGCTATGATATGTTATTTTAGTTGAAATATATGAAGAAAATCTGGCCCTGCAGAGACATGCAGTTGGAAATAGGATTATTTTAGTAATCTTTTCGGATAATTGTGGATAGTCTTTGATACTATACCAAACTTGACAAATGATAATTTCTTAAGGGTTAGTTGAAATCTGAAATCTGAAATCAAGTCTATGAACTTTTTGTGCTTTTTTATATTAAAATCTATTGGTCTAACTTGAACTGTGAAAGACTCTTTTATCTACCCATGCTACTGTTAACATTGCCCATTGATTATTTAGAAAATAACGGTTCATCAGGGTGCCTGGGTGGCTCAGCTGGTTGGGCGCCGACTTCAGCTCAGGTCATGATCTCATGGGTTCATGGGTTTGGGCCCCTCGACGGGCTCTGTGCTGATAGCTCACAACATGGAGCCTGCTTCAGGTTCTGCGTCTCCCTCTCTCTCTACCCCTCCCCCATGCGCACATGCTCTCTCTCTCTCTCTCAAAAATAAACATTAAAAAAATAAAAAATAAAAAAAAGAAAATAACGGGTCATGGAATTATGCAGATCTTCCAAATTCGGACACATTTCATTATTAATATCACACAGTTACATTTATTAACACCATCACCAATCTCAGAAAAGTGGAAGTACAGGGAAGCTGTCAAACACATAGTGGTAGATAGAAGTTTTCCCCAATTTTTATTTTTGCTTGCAAGTTTGAGACTTATCATTGGCATCGACTTCTGTCAATAGTTTCCTTGAAATGAGAGGCTTGATTCATTCATGTTTAAGAAAATATCTGCGGAGGGGCACCTGGGTGGCTAAGTCCGTTGAGCGTCTGACTTTGGCTCAGGTCGTCATCTCATGGTTCGTGAGTTCTAGCCCCACGTCAGGCTCTGTGCTGACAGATCAGAGCCTGGAGCCTGCTTCGGATTCTGTGTCTCCCTCTCTCTCTGCCCCCACCCATGCTTGTGCTCTGTCTGTCTCGCTCAAAAATGAATAAACATTAAAAAAAATTAATAAAAAAAAAGAAAATATCTGCTGAATACTCATGAGTGTATAATATTGTTAGTCTATCTAGTAAATATGGTGTTCTATGAAAAGAGCAGCCAGTTCAGTTTGTAACTGAGACAATTGCACAAGTGCTTTTCCTTGAGGTAAATACTATCCTTTTCAGTATGCAGCAGAAGTGTTTTTCTATATGTTCTTCTATTTTGTTCTAGAGATTACTAAAAAGTTGTATACTCAAGATTGGAGATTTAGGAGACAGCAGAAACAGTGGAGTAATGACCTCCCAGAATTTTCTCCCCTATAAAAGCAATGAGAAAACTGGAAAAAATGTCAGAATGAAGTTTTTCAGGACTATGGAAATTAACAAAATGCTTGCAGCAATCTGGGGGGCATTTATTTAAGAAAAATATCTGAATCTTGGTAAGGGCAGTGAGCTTCATGGAACTTTAATTTGCCCTATTCCCATGTCTTTCTTTTCAGCTCTGTGGTAGCCCTAAAAATACCAACCCATAATTACAGTAAAAACAAGAAGCCAGGAAGTCATGGGGGGAGCAGAATGGGGTTGGAGCTGCTCTAAAGCATCATTTCCAGTGAATTATTATTATTTGACCTGCCTGGTAGTTACCTAGAAGACACCATTTGCAAGGCTGTCTTTATTTTACCTGACTCACAGCTCATCCAGTGCAAAATATCTTTTCCCTAAGAGTGTTTTTCAAAAGCATTTAGAGGGAATTGTTTAACTTTGTGGCTGTCTGGAGCACTGGAAAACAGTTGGGGCAAGCAACAAGCTAACAAAAAGCTTACAAGAGAAAGGTAATCTGAAAAGCTTTGACATATTTCTGGAAATCTAGAAGTCCATGTGCATTTGTAGCATTGTGCATATGCTTAGAAAATATCTGAGAAGGCTCTAAGCTCTTTCCTCTGGCTTTCAGTCTCTGTGAAATCAGGAAGTTAAAGCTAAGGCGTAGTTTTTAGTCACCTGGCAGAGCAATGAAGGGGTGCTCCAACATACACAGAGACATTTGTTAAAAACTGGGAGGGGCGCCTGGGTGGCGCAGTCGGTTAAGCGTCCGACTTCAGCCAGGTCACGATCTCGCAGTCCGTGAGTTCGAGCCCCGCGTCAGGCTCTGGGCTGATGGCTCGGAGCCTGGAGCCTGTTTCCGATTCTGTGTCTCCCTCTCTCTCTGCCCCTCCCCCGTTCATGCTCTGTCTCTCTCTGTCCCAAAAATAAATAAAAAACATTGAAAAAAAAAATTAAAAAAAAAAACCAAAACAAAACTGGGAGACTTACTGGTTCTGCCATTTAAGGAAATCTCTCTCCACTTGTTAGCTGACCACTAAGCTGAGTAGAGACTTAAGTGGTCACACATGTCAAAGCACAGAGACTTTACAAAATTCAGAAAAGTCAGTAAACAAAATAACATACAACAACAAATAGCAACAAAAATAAACCCAGGGTTGAGGGGAACAATTTTATTTCCAAAAATGCCTCATTATTTTATTTACAATGTACAGTCTTTGACAAAAAAATTACAAGACATGCAAAGAAACATTAAAGTATGGCCCATAAGCAAGCAAACGGGTAATCAGTCAATAGGAGCTGTCCCTGAAGAAGCCTAGATGTTGTACTTAGTAGACAAAGACTTTCTAAAGCTATTGTAGATATGTTAAAAAAAAACTAAAGGAAACAATGTCTATAGAACTAAACAAAAGTATGAAAAAGATGTCTTACAAATAAAGAATATCAATGACAAAAAAAAAAAAGGGAATTATAGAAAAGAACCAGATAGAAATTCTGTAGTTGAAAAGTACAAAAAATGAAATGAAAATTTACTAGAAAGGCTCAAGGGTAGACTTCAGCAGACAGAAGAATCAGTGAACTTGAAGATAGGTTTATTGAAATTTTCCAGTCAGAAGAGTATACAGATGAAACAGTGAAGAAAATGAACAGAGGCTCTGAAACCTATGGAACACCAACAAAAATACTAACATGTGCATAATGGGAGCCTCAGAAGAAGAAGAGAAAATGGGGCAGAAAGAATATTTCAAGAAATAATAATGGCTGTAAGACAGTGATGAGAGAAATTAAACAAGAAGAAACAAATGGAAAGATATTCTATGGTTATGGATCAAAAGAATTAATATTTTGTTTTGTTTTTTGTTAAAACGTCCATATTACCCAAAGTAATCTACAGAGTCATGCAATCCCTTATCAAAATTTCAATGGCACTTTTCACAGAAATAGAACAAACAATTCTAAAATTTTTAGGAAGACCTTGAATAGTCAAAGACATCCTAAGAAGAAGAACAAAGATGGAGGCCTCTTGCTCCCTAATTTCAAGCTAGTAGTAAAAGCCATAGTAATCAAAACAGTATGGTACTGGTATTAAGACTGACACACAGATCAAAGGAACAGAATAGAGAACCCAGAATAAATCCATGGATATGTGGCCAATTAATTTACAACAAAGGAGCCAAAAATATACAATGAAGTAGGGGCAGTCTCTTCAATAAATGGTATTGGAAAAACTTGACAGGAACATGCAATAGGATGAAACTGGATCACTACCTTAACCAGACACAAAAATTAACTCAAAATGGATAAAGACTTGAATGTAAGACCTGAAACCATAAAACTCTTAGAAGAAAACACAGGTGGTAAGTTCTTTGATACCAGTTTTGGTGATAATTTTTGTTGGATTGACACCAAAAGCAAAGGCAACAAAAGCATTGTAAACAAGTGAGATCACATCAAACTAAGAAGTTTCTGCAGAGCAAAAGAAACAATCAGCAGAATGAAAAGGCAACCTACTGAATGGAAGAAAATATTTGCAAATCATATAATCGGATATGTGGTTAATATCCAAAATATACAACTCAATCACAAAACCCTAAAACAATCCAATTAAAAATTGGGCAGAGGATCTGAACTGACATTTTTCCAAAGAAAAAATAGAAATGGCCAACAGGTTTATGAAAAGGTGTTCAACATCATTAATCATAAGGGAAGTGCAACTCAAAACCACAATGAGCTATCATTTCATACCTGTTAGAATGGCTATTATCAAAAGACAACAAATAGCAAGTGCTGGAGAGGATGTGGAGAAAAGGAAGCTCTTGTAAACTGTTGGTGGGAATGTAAATTGGTGCAGCCACTGTAAAATACAGTATGGAGATCCCCCCCAAATAAATAGAATTACCATATGATCCAGCTAGTCCAATTCTGGGTATTTATCGGAAGAATACAAAAATGCTGATTTGAAAACATATATGCTTTCCTATGTTCACTGCAGCATTATTTACAATAGATAAGAAATGGAGAGAACCTGAACCACCTAAAACTAATATAATGTTATATGTTAATTATACTTCAATTTAAAAAAGGGAATGGATGAAAATTTGATGAGAAACATTAATCTACACATCCAAGAAGATCAATGAACTTCCACAGATACATCATAATCAAACTGTTGAAAGATAAAGACAGAGAGAATCTTGAAGGCAGAAACAGAAAAGATTCATTATACCCAAGAGATCCTCAATGAAATTAACAGCTACATTTTCATAAAAATATCATAAAGGTAAAAAGGCAGTGGGACAACATATTCAGAGTGCTGAAAGAAAAAGACCATCAACCAAGAGTGCTATTTCAAATAAAACTATCTTTCCAAAATAAAGGAAAAATTAAGAAATTCCCAGATAAATAAAAACTAAGAGAATTCATCACTAACAAAACTTCCCTAGAAAAATAGTAATTTCAGCCTGAAATTAAAGATTACTAGGCAGAAACTTGAATCCAAATAAAGAAATAAAAAGCACTGCTAAACATAACCATACAGGTAAATATAAATGAGTATAGATTCCACACAGCCAAAACAATCCTGAAAAAGACTGGAGTTGAAGTCCTCACACTTCAATTTCAAAACTTACTACAAAGCTACAGTAATCAAAACAGTATGGTACTGTCATAAAGACAGACCAATAGACTAGAATAGAGTCCAGAGGTAAATCTTTACATATATGGTCAAATAATTTTTGATCAAGGTGTCAAGACCATTGAATTGGGAAAGAGCAGTTTTCAACAAACAGTGCTGGGAAAATTGATATCCACATATAAGAGAATGAAGTTAGACCCTTATCTTACATCATATACAAAAATTAACTCAAAATAAATCAAAGACTTAAATATAAGAGTTAAACCAATAAACCTCTTAGAAAGCACAGGGGAAAAACTTCATTACATTGGATTTGGCAATGACTTCTTGGATATGACACTAAAAGCAAGGCAAGAAAATAAAAATAGATAAATTGGACTACACTAGAATTAAAAACTTCTGTACAAAGAACACTATCAACAGAGTGAAAAGGCAAACAAAAGGAGAAAATATTTCTATCATGTATTGGATAAGGGATTAATATCCAGAATATATAAAGAATTCCTACAACCTAACAACAACAAATAAGCAATCCAATTCAAAAATGGGCGAAGGCCTTGAATAGACATTTTCCCAAAGGAGATATATAAGCCAATAAGCACATTAAAAGATGCTCATCTTCACTAATTATTGGGGCAATGCAAATAAAAACCACAAGTAGGTGCCACTTCACACCCATTAGGATGGGTGTTATAAAAACAACAACAACAAATAAAACAATATAACAAGTGTTGGCGAGGATGTAGAGAATTTGGAACCCTATGCAGTGCTGATGGGAATGTGAAAGGATGCAGCTGCTATAATATACAGCATAGAGTACCTCAAAAAATTAAACATGGTATTAGTATATGATCCAGCAATGTCATTTGTGGGTGTATACCAAAATGAATTGAAAGGAAAGACTCAAGCAGATACTGTACACCTATGTTCATAGCAGCATTATTCACAATAACTAAAAAGCAGAAGCAATTCAAATATCTCCCTGGATAAACCAAATGGGGCATGTATACATATAATGGAATATTATTCAGCCTTAAAAGAGGAAAGTCAGACACATGCTGCAACTCTGTAGACGTTATGCTAAGTGAAATAAGCTGGTCATAAAAGGACAAACACTGTCACTTATATGTCACAAATATGTACTTATATGTTCCTGGAGTGGTCAAATTAATAGAGACAGAATGGTAGTTTCCAAATTATTGTTTAATGGGTACCGAGCTTCAGTTTTGAAAGAGCAAAAAAGTTCTGGGGATGGGTGGTGGAGATTGTTGTACAACAATGTGAGGCCCAAATGTCCATCAACTGATGAATATATACACATATATACATATATGTATGGTATGTATATGTATATATATATATATTATATGTATGTATATGTGTATATATATATATTATATGTATGTATATGTATATATATATACATATATATATTCTGGTGATCAGAATCTCAGTGATCAGAAAGAATGAAATCTTGCCATTTGCAACAACATGGATGGAACTAGAGTGAATTATGCTAAGTGAAATAAGTCAGGTAGAGAAAGACAAATATCACATGATTTCCTCATATGTGGGATTTAAGAAACACAACAGATGAATATAGGGGGAGGGAAGCAAAAATAAGATAAAATCAGAGGGAGGAAAACCATAAGAGACTCTTAAATACAGAGAACAGACGGGAGGTTGCTGGAGGGGAGGTGGGTGGTGGGATGGGCATTAAGGAGGGCACTTGTTGGGGTGGGCACTGGGTATTGTGTGTAAAGTGATGAATCACAGGGTTCTATTCCTGGAACCAATACTACACTATACGTTGACTGACTTGAATTTAAATGTTAAAAATGGAAAAAAAGAAAACCCCAAAACCAATGTGAATGTACTGGATACCACTGAACTGTATACTTAAAATGGTTAAAATGTTATGTATATTTTACCAAAACTAACAATAATAAATAAGTATGCTCATTATCCTTTACACTTAACCATCCTACTGCTGGGAATTAGTCCTATAGATATGCTGCAAAATGGTATGTATATGGACAGGACATTTGTACTGGTGGTATTAGCAAAAGACTGGAAATAAACACTCATCAACAGAGAAATTAGATGAATAAACTAAAGGGTATTCTTTTTTAAAATTATTTTTGAAAAGTTTATTTATTTTTGAGAGAGAGAGAGAGTACAAGTGGGGGAAGGGCAGAGAAACAGGGGGACAGAGGCTCCAAAGCAGGCTCTGTGCTGACAGCAGAGAACCTGACACAGGGCTCGAACCCACTATGAGATCATGACCTGAACCAAAGTTGGACACTTAACTGACTGAGCCCCCCAGGCACCCCAAACTGCAGGACATTCTTAAGTGAGATGACCATTTTTTATTTTCTCTGAGTGTGGCAGTGACAAATACAGTGACTTTTAGTAGATTAATAGTGTAAAGTATGGTATTTGATGCATACTAAGGTACCAGCAACTTTAAATGCCAACTCATAGGGGAAGGGAAGGAAAAATAGGATAAAAACTAAGATAAGACAGGGAGGCACACCATTAAGATTCTTAAATACAGAGAACAAACTGAGGGTTACTGGAGGGGAGACGGGTGGGGGATGGACTAAATGGGTGATGGGCATTAAGGAGGGCATTTGTTGAGATGCCCACTGGGCGTTATGATGAATCACTGGGTTCTACTCCTGAAACCAATACTACACTTGTATGTTAATTAACTTGAATTTAAATAAATATATTAAAAAAAATTAAATGTGAACTCAATGAAAAAGGCTTTCCCCCCACCCAACAGGCATTAGAGAAAATAAATGTCATAAAACTTGGCCACCCATGAAATTTCTTGGCAATACACATATTTGTATAATTTCTAATGTATTCCTAAAGCCTAGCTCATGCCTGGCACATAGTAGGCATTCAATTTGTTGAATTTATGAATGTTTTCCCAAGGATAGTCTTTAGTGAGGGCAGGCCCAGAGAGACTATTATGAGGATCTGCTGGGAAAGTCATTCAGCAACATCTAAGTACCCACATCTGAGTGCAAAACTCTCAGTAGGTGCAGTGAAGGAATCCAAAAGCAGTAGCTCCCTCCATGTACTCTTGTTAGAGAGAACACATTCTCACATGAACATCACTTAAAGTTATAAAAACATGCACATAAAATAGAAGACAGACAATAGGAAGTAATCAGATTGTTGGCACTAATGAGGAGAACTAGGATTCATTATACCCTGGGGGAATGAAATCTTCACAATTCTTTCCCAACTTATTTGAATAAAATGTAGATCCAGTCTGAGCACTCTAGTATTTTGAGGAGAAGTGTTATTTAAAAAAAATTTTAAACATTTATTCATTTTTGAGAGACAGAGACAGAGTGTGAGCAGGGGAGGGGCAGAGAGAGAGAGGGAGACACAGAATCCAAAGCAGGCTCCAGGCTCCGAGCTGTCAGCACAGAGCCTGATGCGGGGCTTGAACCCATGAACTGCGAGATCATGACCTGAGCTGAAGTCGGGCACTTAGCTAACTGAGCCACGCAGGCACCCCGAGAAGTGTTATTTTAAAGGTGTCTGAAGTCTTAAGATCCCTGGATAGTGTAAACATTGATGGGATAGGAACTGGTTTCATGTCATGCCCCTCCCCATAGTGGAAGTAACCACTTGTTCCAGGGAATCAAAGACTGCACCAGCAGCTTCAGCCTCTAAATTCACCAAACCCGGTTTCACAGTCGAGCCACTAATTGTAAATCAGTTGAATACTCCTTATCTCATCTAGTTATTTTTAATGATTACTATTTCCACCCCCCGTCCCAACACACATACTCATCTTGTTCTTCCCTTTACCCCACTGATCATTTTTGGTTAACTTTGCCATCCTGTTGTAGATTTGCTAGTTTCTAAATATCTTACCCATGTGCACTAAGGTCTGACCATCACTGTGATAATATTCTCAAATTCAAAAGTACCATCAATATATATTCCTTTTCCTGAAACATTTCCTTTTAGCTATTCTACTTTAGAAACTTGGGCAAGTTACTTTACTTTCATAGGTCTTAAAAAAAAGAAGTTAAACTGGATTAGAGGTTTTCAAACTTATCTTGACCCATAGCAAGAAATACATTTCTACATCATGATACGGTCCACACAAAAATACATACATTTAACTGAAGTTTTAAAAAACCGTATTTATTCTTATTTGGGCTGATAGACTGATTTTTTTCTTTTTTGTTGAAGTAAAATTCACATAAAATAAAATTCACCATTTTAACCATTTTTAAAGTGTATAATTCAGTTGCTTTTAGTAATTCACTAAGTTGTGTTGATAATTACCACTACTTAATTTTGAAACATTTCTATTACCTCTAAAAGAAACCTCATACCTATTAAGCATTCACCATATTTTTTCTATTTAATTTAATTTAATTTAATTTAATTTAATTTAGAAATGATTCTGAATAAGACTCACTAAACTGATCTAAGGAACCACTAACTAGTGAGTCATAAGTCAGTCTGAAATAAATGCTACATAAATTACTAAGAGAACGTCTGTCTCTAAGTCTATGATGCTATTCCATTCTAGACATTATTGCCTTCCAAATGAAATATTCTGTCTTAGAGGATTCCCACTGTAATTTTCTAAGAGGTACAACTTGCTTTTGGACTCAATTATTCATTCATTCATTCAATAGATAATCATTAGGGCGTGAATGGAAAATTTAAAAAAATAGTTTCTACCCTTCAGAGAGTTCACACTCTAATAATAGAAAGAGACTGGAATGAAAACGAATGAGTATAAATAAGAAGGGGAAGTGATTGGTTCTACCTTGCAGTGTGATGAGGAGAAGGAATTAAGAAGTTTCAAAGAAGATATGATCATAAATTGACCTCAGAAAGAATATATAGGCATTTTCCCATTGATATTTATACTTCTGCTCTAGAAGTCTTCTCCTCAGGGTTAAAATGTCACTTCCTTAAAATAGACTGTGAAAATCCCAGAAAGATAATATAGAGAAACCAGCTTTCATATTGGCCAAGAAGAAGGAAGGCAAAAAGAAAGGAATAAAAGAAGGAAAGAAAGAAACTAACATTTATTAAGTATCTACAACATGACAAACACATGTATTTTCTTATTTAATCCTACTAATACTTCCTCAAAGTATATATTCTTATCCACATTTTTTTCAGAATAAACATCTCTCACACTACTTCATTTTGGCTGTATAGGAACACATACAAACATTTCTAAGTGAGACAGGGCTATGGTGCCACAAAATTTGGTATTTCAGTGTGAAATTTTTCACTAACCACATCTAATTTGCCAATGATCTTTTAGGACTTGTCCTTTCTTAGGAAGGCAGCTATATCAAAATAATTATAGAGTGGGAAGGCAACTGATGAAGGTATTTGTAACCCAGGCTTTGTGGAGATCCAAGAAGAATGGAGATAGAGAGTAATTTAAGATTAAATATAGGCATTCCCATTAAAGTGCATGCCAGGGAAGGTTTTGACCCTGTTCAGATGGCCAGAAAGGGGGAGTAATTTTAAAAAATCATGGAGAATGAATCTCCTATTTCCAAGGAGATAATCTTCCTATGGCATCTTTCTTGAAAGTTACTCTTCACCATGATAAAAAGCTAAGAGGTATGAAGAGTTTCTGGCCTGTTGAGAATAGATCATAGTGATCCAGCAACTAGAACTGTCAGAAACCCAACGGACACCAGTGCAGCATGTGGAAATAAGTAAGGCTAGAAGGCATAGGAGTAGGCGTTGTTTGGGATAATATAGCCAGTGGTGGATCTTTTTTAGGGAAACAATCTGATCAAGGACCATTGTATTTGACAAGCCTGCTGTAGGAGTGGGGCATGGGTGAGGTTGGAGATGGAAGGAGATTCTTGCAGGAAGCAGGAAGACAAATAGATTATTGGGTATGAGAGTGAATGTAAAGCATATGGGAAACCAAACTTGGAACATCAGAGGCCAGGAGATACCAGCTGATAATGAGGCAACAGAAACATTGCTTCAAAGATAAGGGTAGCAAGCTCTAGGTTGTTATAGATAACAAGCAAATATAGAAGTCTGAAGGCTACTACAGCCATCAGCAACCGAGATGGATTCTTGAAAGCCTAAGAAGTGGATTACTGGTTGGTAGAAAAACATTTAAAAAAAGGAGAGACAGAAATTAGAAGCAGGAAGAAATGGAGGGAGTTAGTATTTTTTGAGTACTTATTATGTCAGGCATTATGCTGAGTGATTTACTTTTTAATTATTTTTTTTTATTATTTTGAGAGAGAGAGCAAGCAGGGGAGAGGAAGCGAGGGAGGGAAGGAGAGGGAGGGATAGAGAGAGAAAGAGAAAGAGAGAGAGAGAGAGCATCTCAAGCAGGCTCTGCTCTGTCTTGTTTAAGCCATCAGGTCTATGGATAGTTATGGCTATAACAGATTGAGCCACCAGGACATCCCTTTACTTCTTATTTAAAACTCAAATCCACCAAGAAAGTAAGACCATCCCCTTTTTAAAGACAAGAAGTCTGAGTCTGAGGCTTAGATTTCATTATTATACCTGGGGAGGGTCTATATCAGATTAGCAAAAGAAACAGAGGTAAGGAAGAGAAACACCTTTTAAACAGGGAGTTAGAATAAGCTTTAAAAAGCTTTAATGTAATATATGAAGATAAAGTAAACAAAACCAAGAAAACTTACTCTTGGGCCAGGTGCTCCAGGTGGACCCTATAACATGACAAATTTTAAAAAGAATTTGTCAGTAGATAATCTCAAACCAGGCAAGCATATAAACATCAACAGTAAACAGATATAAATGTAAATAAACTCACTGGAGGCCCTGGTTGACCTCTTGGCCCTTGGGGACCCTAGAAGACATGAAGATAAAGTATAATATGTATCTTATGCATATGGTTTGGTATAAACAAGACAACCAAGATTCAGCCTCTAACACTGCCTTTCATGTGAGGCAGGTTCTTAAGATTCAAAGTTGTTTTAATATTTTGAAGCTATATGCTCTTTGCACTCAAATATCACACACAATAATGAACAAGCTGGATATTTACTTTCATGTTTTATTGATACTAGACAATGAATTTGTTCATTTAAAAAATATATTATAAATATAATATTTAAAAATGTTAATACTGCCTAAGTATGTTTTTTCCTGTTATTTCTATATACCATCCACCTAATCAGCAAAGATGAAAATTTTAGTGTTCTTAGATACCTCCTTTTCCTTCAACATCCACCTATAATTTGATTACTACTGTTGAATTCACCACCATATTCATAGTAACAGTCTTAGTTTAGTGTTAATCATGTACTGTAGACTGAATGTTTGTGTTCCCCCCAAATTCACATATTAAAGCCCTGATCTTTAGTGTGATGGATTTGGCTGTGGGGTTTTGGGGAGGTAATTAGATCATGTAGAACCCTTGTGTGGAGTCCTTCTAAGAAGAGACACAAGAGAGATGATCTCTCTTTCTACCATATGAGGATGTAGCAAGAGGGCCCTTGTCTGCAAACCAGGAAGAGGACCCTCACTTGACATTGAACCTACCAGAACCTTGATCTTGGATTTCAGAGCCTCTACAACTATGAGAAATAATGTTTCTTGTTTAAGCTATCCAGTCTATGGCAATTTGTTATAGCAGTCCGAGCTAAGATATCATGTTTTGCCTGGACTCCTAATATGACATTCTGACTTTTTTCTGTCTACTATGCTAACTACACTGTGCTTATAAAATGGAAATCTAATCAGGTCATTATTAAGTTAAAATTATTCAATAGCTCTTTATTTGTCTAGAGATGATGTAAACTTCCTAAAAGTGATAGCTGCCATTTATCGAGAACTTTTTGCATACCAAGTTGTGTGCTTATTTTCTGAGAACTAACTGTATGCCAACTCATATGATACATTTCCATTTTACAGTGAAGAAAGTGGCAACCAGCAAATAAGGGACTGAACTAGGATTAAAATGGAAGTCAATTGAATATAAAAGTATATGTTCTTTTTTTTTAATTTTAGAGAGAGAGAGTGTGCAAGTGGGAGAGAGGGGCAAAGGGAGAGAGAGAGAAACCCAAGCAGGCTCCACACTCAGCACAGAGCCTGATGCAAGGCTAGATCCCATGACCCTGGCATCATGACCTGAGCCAAAATCAAGTCAGACGCTCAACCGATCGAGCCACCCAGGCACCTCAAAAGTATATGTTCTTAATCAATGTACACCCCTACCTCCTCTTCAAGATATGGGCCTCACCTCTACTTACTCTCCCCAACACGTCCTGCACCCCATCTATAACCAACTATGTGTGGATCTCTGCATCTTCAAAATTCTTTCACACATGCATTCTCTTGCATGTGCTATTTCCTTGACCAGGAATGCTCCTCCTTACCTTCTCTATCTGTGTAACTCTCATTCCTCTTCCAGTATGTCTTTAAAACTCTATACTTACCTTGCTCACCCATCCCCAGCCACCTCCTTCATGCTCAACTAACCACTTCTCCATTTCCTAGTACACAACACAGTGGAAAATCCCTAGGGATGTTTAAGAGTGTCTTAGTCACCTTTTCGTTTCCTGGAACAAGAATAGTGTCTACTTCATAGTAGGTGTTTGAAAATTGCAACTGAATGGATGAATAATGCAAAAAAAATTACCTCATATTAATTTAGAAATTAGAATAGTTAAAATGTATGTAGTAAAATGTGAAAAGTTATGTTGAAATTTTTCAAAATGAAACAACAGTAATCATTGCTAAGAATGTCTGCTCAGGCCACTTCGGATCCTCTGTCCCCCTCTCTCTGCCCCTCCCCTGTGCACATGTGCTTGTTCTCTCTCTCTCTCTCTCTCTCTCTCAAAAATAAAGAAAAAATAAACATTAAAAAAAAGAATGCTCAAAATTTAACTTACTTGATGGTCAACTGAATGTTAAAACCATATTGAGCCAAATTCAGATTATGGTTAAAAGATGACAAAAGATCTCTCTTCAGTTGAGATCTGAATAATGTTGATGTCATGCTTGACTTACATTAATTATTTCCAGAGCTGTTGATTCTAAATATACTGTGAAAACTAGAGCAAACAACAGTAACTTAAAAAGGATAGAGCACTCCAGTACCATGCTTGCTGGACATTTCTTAGTTTGCATGGCTTATGATTATGATTTCAAGTAAAGAATGTACAAAACTTGTACCTCAGAAGCTATGTGATAAATTACAGAAAGGCCATTCTGGAGATAGCCTTGAAAATTGTTTTTAATGTTTATTTATTTTTGAGAGAGAGAGAGAGAGAGATGGTGCATGAGCAGAGGAGGGGCAGAGAGAGTGAGACACAGAATCTCAAGTAGGCTCCTGGCTCTGAGCTGTCAGCACAGAGCTCGATGAGGGGCTCAAACTCATGAACCATGAGATCATGACTTGAGCTGAAGTCAGATGCTTAACCAACTGAACCACCCAGGAGTCCCTAGAGATAGCTTTTTAAATATATAGAGGTTCAGAATGAATTTGGCTCTGTAAGTTTCTCTATTCTGGAACAACACTGTAAAAGTAAACCATTGAGATTTAACCCCACTTAGCATATTTCTGACATTTGCAAAATCTCACTGGTGGTTCAATACAAAACATGTATCTTATCTGTGACTTTGAAAGAAGAAATTATCACAGAAAGAAGAAACTATTTCTACTGCAGATTTTATTGGTTTCTTTTCAGCTTGTTATACAAAACAAGTCAAGTCATCACAAATGTCATCAAATGAAATACTTAAAACCAAACAAGACAGGGCAAGACAGCCCTAAGAAAACAACTGTCTAGAATGAAGCAATTAGCCAAGTAAAACAAAATATTATTCAACAATATAACATTTATTAGTTTTCTATTCCTTTAGTCCACCATTAAGAAAAAGTGATTCACTCTCTCTAGCTACTATATAAAAAAGTATCTAGGGACACCTGGGTGGCTCATTCGGTTGAGTGTCCGACTTCAGTTCAGGTCATGATCTCACAGCTTGTGAGTTCAAGCCCTGCGTCGGGTTCTGTGCTGACAGCTCAGAGCCTGGAGCTTCGGATTCTGTGTCTCCCTCTCTCTCTGTCCCTCCCCTGCTCCATGCTCTGTTTCTTTCTTTCTCTCTCTCTCAAAAATAAACATTAAAAAAAGTATATGAATCAGTTTATTATAAAGGCAGTTTATAATAAAACCATGATTGTCTATGTTAATTTCCTAAAGGGAAACTAATTTATGTAAATGATTACGATGGTTATTTGGCCATAGTCAAAACCCAACCATTGGAAATAGACTTTCTTTCCATTTAATCCCAGAATTTACATTTGATTCTTCAAAGGTAACATATTTTTTCTTACACTTTAAAAAATATTGATAAGTGCATGTCTTTGAACCTGAGTATGTTAGACTTTGCCTTTTTGTGAAGGCAATCTTGATTTAATTTCATAATCTTTAGGCTGGCTTAGGTACAGAGAGCTTCTTTATTCTCAGTTATAAATTGAGAAGCTTCCATTGCTTAGCAGCATCCTGGGTCTCTACTCAGTAGGTGTAACTAGAAACTCTTCTTTTTTCCCAGTTGTGACAACCAAGTAGAGACCTACAAATTGCCAAATGTCTACTGTGGTGTATATGTGGTGGGGGGATGGCTCCTGGTTGAGAACAACTGATTTAGAGGGTTTAACTGGGAGTTTAGTAATATTAAATAATATTATTAGAAGTAATGTGATTAGGAAGGAATCAGTGAATTGTAAGGCACTGAGGATAACTACAAATTAGGAGTTGACTCATGTGGAATCTGCCATGTAAATGGCTGGACTATTCTAAATGTAGGTGAGGGGTCTATATATACCATCTTCCTTACCCAAGTTGCTCCTAAACTTATTTTTGAGAGGTATGATGATTAATAGAAATGTACAATGGTGTGGGAATCGGGAGACCTGGGCTCTGGTCTTGTCTCTATACCTAATTAACTGTATTTCCTTGAGTGAGTTGTTGCATGTTTGGATCTCAGATACCTCAACTGTAACAAGATTTGGTGAAAGATCAATCTCTAAGGTTCACTTCAAAATTGTGATTTTCAAATGTTTTATCAATTTTCTTCCTCATATTTTGCATGTATTCTAAAAGGGATACTTCTCATGTATTGTTTAATGAGCTGTAGCCCTTTTTTTAAAGGCATGAATCATTATTTGGTCTTGGTAAAAAATGGCATAGCTTTATAAATTGGTAAGAATGGCACACTTTATAAATTCTTATGCCAGCTTCACGGAACATTTAAAAATAAGATTTACAAAGCCCGCTTGATAGATTCTTGTGTTTCTGATCTTTGTACAAAAGAGTGGAGTGTCATATTTGTCTCAATACAATAGATCTTCGCTAATAAAAATTCATTCCAAAAATGCCCCATGTACTGGTATTATTTGAGGCTGACCCCCTCGAGGATATTTGGAAATATAATAGCTAGAAGTGTTCAGGCATTCAATTATTTAAATCATTCCCTAAAAACAAACCTGTAGAATATACTGAAAAAAAATCCTAATGAGAGTATAAGTAATGTTACTAAGCTTTTCCAGATTATGGTTTAATTGCACATTTTATGGAGTAAATTAATTGCAGATGATCTCTAGGAATTAAAAAATTACTTTTATAAAGTTCCTTAAACCATAGTGGAATCAAAAGAAAATAGATGATAAAAAGATACTTAATACCAGTTATTCAACAACAAAAAACCAGAATAAACCAATAAATTCTAATGCGCCACAGCTAATGTGGCACATTTTCAACAGCTAATGTTATTACCCATACTAAATGCTGCTGTGTCCCCTTCCTTGTACTAGGAGTCTGTACTTTATTTATGAAGAGAGCTATGGGAATCAACAGAGCAAAAGACTAGTAAGTATATCAATTCAATAAATGCTACTTTACCAGCCAGAATTGAAAATACTTGTTAACTTCTAATTTTAGGGAACAGCATTTATTCATTTATTAATTCATTTCTCAAATATTACCCACTACATAGCAGGTTCTATTCCGGATACTGATAACCAATGTATCAAACAAAGTTCCCTGCTCTCCTAGAGTTTATATTCTAGCAGAGGAAACAGAAAAATAATTTCAAATACTGCTAACTACTATGAAGAAGACAAAAGAGGATGTTGTGAAAGAGAATGACCAGGAATGTGAGACTGAACAGTCATGGAGGGCTTCTCTAAGATGGTATTTGAGGCGAGACCTGAATCATGAGATAAGAACCAATCGTGTGAGGAACAGATTGCGTTTTCTAGGTAAAAGGAAGGCATGTTCCAAAGAATAGAGACAAAATCAGCTTGGTGGCAAGGGGAAAGGGGCACATCATGAGTTTAGAGAGGCCAACCAGGGCTAGTTCTTGTAGGGCATGGTAGAAAGGTAAGGAATTTGGATTTTTTTCTAAGTGCAAGAAGGAGTCATAGGAAGGTTTTAAAGAGGAGAGCGATAGAATCTGGTTTATGCTTTAATGGTATCGCTCTAGTTGCTGTGTAGAGAACGGATTGTAGTGGAGAAAAGTGGAAGGAACACTAGGAAGTCAGGAATCCAAGGAGACATCATGGCAATCTGGACAAAAGTGCTAGTGATAAAGAGTGGGAGAGGTGTGTGAATTCAGAATAGGAATTAGACTTGACAGGAGCTAATCTCTGCTTTAAAGAACTCGTCCTTATGTTCTATGCCTTTCTTTGTTCTTTTATGGGGGATCTGCTTATTTTTCTTTTATGTAGAATCATAAACTCTTACAGCTGGAAGGGACTTTGAGGGTATAAATTCTAATTCCCTACTCAGTGCAAAACTACCAGTCCAGTAACTCAGAAAGATAGTCATCAGGCTTCTAGAGACAAGCATTCATTATCGTGTAAAACTATCTTGTTTTAAAGCAGTGCCTTATTATATTAGCAGCTCATTATTATATTGAGCTGGAATCAGCCTCAGCATTCCATCCATTTAGTTAACAGTATCTATTCTGCGTTAATTATGTGTTAAATCCTGTGATGGGCTTGGAATTAGGGCAAGTCAAACATACTTCCTGGTCTCACGGAGCTCACTGTCTGTGAGGGAGCTAAGCACAGAAACTGAAAATTCAATTCAGTAAGTAAATAATTTAAAATTTATTCTCTAGAGTTACTCATATTATCAGTGTTCTTCCTTTCAAATATTTAAAGACAGCTATCATGTTCCAACACCTCAAATATTTTCTGATTTATTCACCAGAAATTTACTAAATATTTATTTAGCACCAACTATACAACACAGGCACTATCTTGGGTGTTGCAGACACAGCTTTAAAACGAACAACAGGTAAAATATCTGTGTCATGGAGCCTATATTCTAGTGAGGAGAGATATAATAAGCAAAAAACAGGTAAAGAAACAGGTTTAGAAAAGACAGGGAATCGAGGCAGATGGGCACATTGCTATTTTACACAGGCTAGGCAGAAAAAGCCTCTTTGATAAGAGGACATTTAAGAAAAGACTGGGGAACACTTGCCAGGCATTGTACGAGGTCCTGGCTACTAGTTCTTATGTCCACAGGTGGCAGTTGGGTTGAGGATAAAATGTCACTTAACTTAAATTAACTTAATTACAACCTCATAAATAGGAACTACAGGGATAAAAAGCATGGGCAAGAAAAAGCAGGTGCAAAACCCAGGAAGCAAAGAGAGAGCAATGAGAACAAGGAAAGGGATGATAAGGTTGCAGAGTCTGGTAAGGGTTAAACATCCCAGCTATTTCAACTGGTTTTTCTAGGACATGGCTCCTCGATACACCACTGATCTGAGACAGCCTTTCTCTGAATATGCTTTAATTTTGTCCATGTTCCCCTTTGGGGATGGCCTGACTGGTGTTACCACCTGCTTTATTCTGGGTGCCATATGTCTATCAGTGCAACCTAAAATTTCAGGCTTAATCTGCTGAATTTGCAAGTCATCAGAGCCACTGAATTTTCTTTCACGTGAAATGCCTGTGAAATTGTCAGAAGTACTTGAGGTTTCCTAACTCTGACAAAAGCTGACGTTCCAGCCACAGTACTTGGAGAGAACTGGTCAGGAAGACATTTGGAGACAGACAAGTCTAGAAAATGAACTAATTCCAAGCCTCTCTACTTTTCCTTTCCCCTTTCCACTCCTCCTAGGAAATATGACTTCACTGTGTACATATATCCTTGCTTTTGGCTGTAGCAAGACTGCTGAGAAGATAGGAAGGCCACATTTCTGCAAATTAAAAACATCTATTTTAGGGCACCTGGCTGGCTTAGTTGGTAAAGCATGCAACTCTTGATCTTGGGGTTGTGAGTTCAAGTCCCTCGTCGGGTGTAGAGTTTACTTAATGATAGTATCTTAAAAAAAAGAAAAACATCTATTTTGAAGCCCTCTGTGGGTTCTTAGCCTCTCTGAAACCATATACATTTCCTTTCTCAGCTAGTTAATATAACTGCAACTTACTTATTCTGAGCCCCCAAGCACACCTTATGGTGACAAGCCATGTCAGCTGTCAATGCAATTTCATTATCTTTTAAGCCAAGACTTTTCTGCAACCTTTAAATTTATTCTTATTTGCCTTCTGCACTTGGTTTTAATCCCCCTCATATTACCCTGTGCCTGCTCTCTGTTTATGGCTGCTGCTTTAGTAAGTTCAGCAGGATCTCTTCTGGGAAAGTGGCTTCTTGACAAAATACCTTCTTTAACCTGGAAGCACTGGCATCCCAGAAAAGTAGGAAATAGTGCCAGTGTAAGCCACTTAGTGCTGGAAAGTGCTACGTGTACCTTTTGCCCATCCTCTCACAATTGTTTCCAATTGGCTGAAATATACAACAATTGATATGCTTCTGCTTTGCACCTCTTTAGCACTGAGTGAACACAGTGGGTATATCCTTGAGGCGATGTGGCAGTCCTCTTATTCCAGCACTGGTGAAGAAGGCTCACAAGGCAAATGCCTGATGCCTGACAAGGCAAATATGCCATTTCACACAGTGATCTGGGAAGAATTTGATCAGCAGGTTCTTAAATATGTTTAGGGGTTATCAGGTTTCACTGTAATGTACTATCTAGATTAGTTCTACTTCCGAAAAACTGTAATTTTATTTTTATTTCACAAGTATCAGAGACATAATAATAATAATAATAATAATAATAATAATAATAATAATATAATAAAACAAGGTCCTTGCTTTCATGGAACTTATATAGCCTAGTGACAAGTGATAATATAACCATAAATTTAAACTTACAGTTTCACCTCTAAAGCCTTTTTCACCTCTGGGTCCCTACAAGAAAACAGGAAATGTTAGTTTAGTGCTATTGATAGTTATTTATCAAATGTAGTTGAGGCTATACACAGAAACATGATAACTTATGCTTTTGTTTTTTTCTATCCAGCAAGACATATTGAGTAAATTTATATAAATTCTAGTTTCCTTTTCCTGAGTAAAGCAAAGCAAAACAAAATAAAAAACAAAAACAGTTTATTGATTTATCATACTATCCACGAAGTGAGTGAGACAGGGATAACAGGCACTTAAATCAAAACAGCTGATCTGACAATCAAATACCAAACCACTTAGAAGGGAAGTTACCAGATTAAATTCTTCTAATCTTTGTCTTCCCTAGCCTTTGAAAACCTTGTTTCTAGGATGGTGCCTTTTTTTTTTTCACCTTCTCTTTCTATTCCTCCTTCTGTACATCCCACAAATTCAGTTCAGAATATTTCTAACTCTCTTTGAGATATCCTCTTGGATCCATGGATTATTTAGAAGTGTGGGGTTTAATTTTCAAGTGTTTGTAGATTTTCTTATTATCTTTCCAATTTACTGATATTTACTTTAATTCCATTATGGCTAGAAAACATATCTTGTATGACTTCAGTTCTCTTAAGTTTAGTACAAAATTTTTTATGACTCAAACTATAGTCTATTTTGGTGATTTTCCACGTACACTTGACAAGAAAGTGTAGTCTGCTGTTAGATGAACCTACTGTTTTAGAAATTCCTGTTAATATTTTTGTTTTCATCCTTGTGGAAATTATTTATGTATTTTTTTATTTTGAAAAAGATAATACTCTTCATCTTTTCAAAAACCTGAATTTACACTTTCACAATATGTTATGATGTTTTCCATATCAATCCACATGTCTCTAGATAATTATAATGCTTACTTGGAATTTAACAAATGATAATATTTTTATTGAATTTTACACTAGATTATTTCTAATTTTTGTCATGATAACCCTGTGATAAATATCCTTGTACTCCATAAAAGCTGTCCTCCAGAAAGTATTTGTAATTGCACGCACACCTGCAAAATATGGGAGTCTGTATGTCTTGACACATGCCATGTACTATAATTCTTTGTTAATCTTGCAGGCTAAAAATACTATCTCATTATTTCACCATTAATATTACTTTTTTGTGTGTTTCCTATCTTGTTACTCACTCATTTTTTAAATGTTTTTATTTATTTTTGAGACAGAGACAGAGCGTGAGCAGAGGAGGGGCAGAGAGAAAGGGAGACAAAGAATCCGAAGCAGGCTCCAGGTCCTGATGCGGGGCTTGAACTCACAGATTCTGAGATCATGACCTGAACTGAAGTTGGGTGCTCGACCAACTGAGGCACCCAGGTGCCCCTGTTATTCACTCATTTTAAACCAGGATAGTAACTTCCAAACACTAATTAAAAATTTTTTTTAATGTTTCTTTGAGAGAGAGCGAGCACATGTGCAAGTGGGGGAGGGGCAGAGAGAGAGGGAGACAGAGGATCAGAAGTGGGCTCTGTGCTGACAGCAGAGAGCCTGATACAGAGCTTGAATTCATCAACTGTGAGATCATGATCAGAACCGAAGTCAGACGCTTAATCGACTAACCCACCCAGGTGCCCCCCAAAACTAATTTTTTTAACATTTTATTTTTGAGAGACAGGGAGCAACAGAGTGCTAGCAGGGGAGGGGCAGAGAGAGAGGGAGACAGAATCTGAAGCAGACTCCAGGCTCTGAGATGACAGCAGAGAGCCCAATACGGGGCTCAAACTCATAAACCATGAGATCATGACCTGAGCTAAAGTCAAATGCTCAACTGACTGACCCACCCAGGTGCACCCCCCACAAGAACTAATTTTTAAGATATCTCTATAGAACTTGTTTTTAATACCCTCCCTCACCTCCAGCCCAGTATTAACAAGTAGGTACATACCTTTCCATACTTTTTTTTTTGATGAAATACTGACAAATATATTAATGCATGTATGGGGTGATTGGTAATATTTTATAAAACTGATCTCATATTGTATACTCTTCTGTGAATCAGATTTTTCACACTTAACAATACAGCATGAACAACCACAAGTCCACTGAACTAGATATAACTAGTTGTTTTCGATAGTTGCATAATATTCTATGAAATGGCTAGACCACTATTTACTCAACCATTCCTCTACAGATGAACATTCATGTGATTTCAAACTTTTTTTCCTAATATAGCCAGTACTGTGAAAAAACTTTCTATAATTTATGAGTACTTAATTTCTATGGCACAAATTTCTCAAAGTCGAACTGATTGGTCAAAGGGTATATGTACTTATATTTTAACAAATATCCTTCCATGAAGGCTATAATTCACATTTCTACTGATGATGAGTACTGTTCTCCCTAATCCCCTTCTGAGAGGTTAGATGTAATATCTCATTATTACTTTAATTTGCATTTATGTGACTGTAAGTTAGGAAAGCATCCTTCCAAATAATTATTGACCCTTTGGATTTGTTCTTCAATTTTTTATTGAGTTTCTATCTTTCTCATACTAATTTGTAAGAGCTCTTTATACATCAACTTGTATGCTTTTGCAATTATTTTTGCCCAACTTATATTAATTTTGTTTACGGAAACTTTTTCCATACAAAATTTAAAATTTTCAAGTATTCAAATACATATTCTGTTCTTTTGTGGTTTTCAGATTTCCTTTCTTATACAAAAGGTCTCCTCAGGGGCACCTGGATGGCTCAGTTGGTTGAGCATACAACTTTGGCTTAGGTCACAGTCTCACAGTATGTGAGTTTGAGCCCCACAGAGGGCTCACTGCTGTCAGTGCAGAGCCTGCTTTGGATCCTCTGTCTGCCTCTTTCTCTGCCTCTCCTCTGCTCATGCTCTATCTCTCTCTCTCAAAAGTAAATTTAAAAAACATTAAAAACAAACAAATAAATAAATAAACAAATAAAGGTATCCTCAACCCTTAAGCTATACTTCAGCTTTCTAGATTTGTTTTTTATACTTTAAAGTCTTTTTAAAAAAGATTAAAAAAAAGTTGGGTGAAATAGGGTTCTAATTCCTTATAGTAATGCTGTGACTTAAAGTAATTCCATCTCCCTTTCCTGTCACCGGTATAGGAATGGACATGTAGCTGGTCAATGGACATGAGGAAAAATGCAGTGGAAGGCTTCTGGAAAAAACTTAATTTTTCCCAAGATAGGGCTATAGATCAGTTTTCACTTTGGATAATTATATCTGGATGTAATTGCTGAGAAATTGTAGTCATCTTTCTATAAGCCCAATTATGAAGATCACATTCAGGATGATAGAGCAGAGACGTGGAAAGAACCTGGTCTTGGACAACATAACAAAATCACTAAGTAAGCCAAATCCGAAGCCCTTCCTACCTCTGGGCTTTCCATTAATGTGATATAAATTTCCTTATTATTAGAGCCAGTTTGATTCAGGGTTCCTATTAACTTACAGCCCAAATCATCCTGATATACCATTTCTGTTATAATTAGATTCCTATATATTCCAAGATCTAATTCTGGGCTCTAGCCTGTTAAACTCATCTATTTGTTTATTCCTTTGTAATACCCTATAGTTTCATTTACAATGATTTTGAAGTAATGTTTCCTTATTTGCAAAAGCAAGTCTTCCATCCCCCACCACTATTTTTTTTTTCTACAAAGTTTTGGCCACTCTCAAGTGCTTATTCTTTCATAGTGAACTTTTCTTAGAAGTTTCTTCTTAGAATGGAAAAAATAGAATATGGAAAAAATTTGACGCGCATGCTGAATATTACAAGGGCTTTTAAGAACTATCTGTAAACAAAACACAGTGAGGTATTTTAATTGAGCCATTTCTTTATCATGGTTTCCTTGACCAATTGATATTTCACATTTTTGACAGAACAGAACAATCACTGAGTAATCAGAACAGTATGTGTTCCTTAGCTTATTGAAGAACCACCCACCAAAATATGAGAATTCTCCCACTTAAAGTCTCCCACGTAGACTATATAGCTCTGAGTAGTAAATGCTGAAAATCTAGAGAAGTGTTGACTTATACATTTCATATTTGTAAAATCAAAAATTCAGCAACTTTGGTGGGAAATTCTTCCCTAATTTATCAAAGAGAATAGTTGGACTTAATACCTGAAACATTCCATTTTATATATTAAAACTCTATGTCTCTCTACGTAACACTTTGAAATCGTTCAAAATATTGGTTCCCTGCAGGGAATACACCTTTCCTCCCCAAGTCTCAATTTGCCCCTATCTACTGGGTTCTTTGTTTTGTATTTTTACACTACTGTTGGTATTGGAAAACTCTCCCATGACTTCACCAACCATTGTTTTATTTGTCAAATTTATAAAGGCACTGGTATCTACTAATTACCTCAGTCCTCTCCAGATGCACCTTGAAAGGAGGAGAAAAGCACTGTTCTTGAAGGAAGAAACATCACCTATGTCATTCACTAGCTATACCACCTTGAATAATTAGGCGAACCTCCATGAACCTAATCTTTTTCCCTGTGTCTTAAATGCAAATAACACCTACTTCAAACGTTTTCTGTAACAATTTGAGAAAAGTTATTACATGTTTAAATTCTTTAAGAATTTGACAAAAGTTATTAAATGTTCCTTCCTCACCGAAGTATGTACTTTATCTTCTACTGTAATTTATTTTCTTAAAGATCACTGATAACTACTCGCTTCTTGAAACTCATCTATCTGAACCTTGTGCTTTTCTGTTTTCCTGGTTTTTTTTCTTCCTGTTTTTCCCACCAACTATCTCTTTACTTTATAGTGGACACTTCCAAATACTCAAATCTTGGCTGCCTTTTGCTATACTTTCTCCCTCAGAACATGGATTCTTTTTCATGCGTTAGTGATCACCTCTATGCTAATAATGCTCAACCCACCTCCCTTGTTCTATTTTCCTTTCTCTACTCCACAGTTTTAAGTGTCTACCTCACTATATACACCTTCCTCGTTACACATATAATCTCTAAGTTCTCAGTAATCACCTTCCAGATGAAAACATAACATCTGTTTTTGCCCTTGTCTTCTCAAACACTCAGCGTGATCCTTTTTGAATTACTCCAGAAATAGGATTAAAGAGGAAAAAATAAGAATACGAAAAAGAAAAGGAAGACCTATATTGTAACAAACTTACAGTTCTACCTGTTGGGCCTATTATACCTTCTTTGCCAAAGGGGCCAGTGTTTCCCTGTTGGGGTAAAAGAACATCAGTCAGTCTCACTGCCGGTATAAAGAAGAAAAATTCTAGAAAATTTCTTGTGCAATGGTAAAACAGTCCATATCTGCATCATTCAAATTTTTAAAAAAAATATCATAAAATCAGGAGAAATCATAGTACTTTTGATTTGCAGCATGTGACACAATTCTGTACATTATAGATTCCTATCGGGAGAATTACATCTGTATAATTTCTAACAAACATAAATCAGCCTTATAATTTTCATGTAGTGATATAACTTCAATGATGCCATTTTACATGTGGGTCATTTCATAACAAATGAAATTACTTTACATAAATAAGACTATATGGAATGATAAACAAAAATTTTGAGTAACTTTCTTTACAGATGTTGAAGGAGATGTCTAAGGGACATGCAGCATGGGACTGAGAGAAAGTATGGGAACGAAACACAGAGCATCACAGGCGACCAACCTCAGTTTCTCCATCTGTTACATAAGATTGCATACTTCATAGGGCCATTATTAGAATTAAATGAGAAAAATGATTTTGAAACCGTAAGCTGTTATTGATTATGAAGATCACCTTGAATAAGCCCAATCTGGTGAACTCCTCCCAAACTAAACATGGAACATATCTTTTTTTTCACCTGAAGTATAACTCACATCCAATGTTCTATTAGTTTCAGGTGTACATCACAGTGATTCAATGTTTTTATACATTATAAAATGATCTCTACAATAAGTCTAGTTACCACCTGTTACCAGACAGAGGCTACTGTAATTACTGACCATATTTCCTATTCTGTACATTACATCCCCATGACTTACTTATTTTATAACTGGAAGTCTGTAACTCTTAATTCCCCTCACCTATTTTGGCGGCCTCCCAACTCCTCCTCTCCTCCGGTAACCAACAGTTTGTTTCCATATGTCTACGTGTCTGTTTCAGCTTTGTTTTGTTGGTTTGTTTTATTTTTTAGATTCCATATATAAATAAGATCATACTGTATTTTCCTTTCTCTGTCTGACTTACTGCTTCTTTATGAATACAAAACACCTGTTTTAGTTATTTTCCCTCAAACTCCATGCCCAATTCCACTGGCAGCAAATTTCAGTCTTTCTGGCTCACACTTAACCTGAACACTTAAATGTAGATATCTAATAGGATTTCTTTGTCCAACTCCTGCTAGGGTGCAGAAAATACTATCAGTTGAGATCATTATGTCATGGAGTCTATCAATAGATGGACTAGAATGAGCCTAGAATGAGAGAAATTAGCAGGTTCTATAAAAGTAAATCTAATAGAATCACTTTTAAACACAAAGATTGACTTTAAGTGACAATTTGTAAATATGGTAACTAAATCTCAAAGATCCACAATCAAATAAAGAGAGTTGATTTTCTAACCTAATCAAATATAAGCCCTAGACTGGTTTATCACTGAAAAAAAGTCAACAAAGCTTTAACATAATGAACTTGACTGTGATCGAACTCTTTAGAATGATTTGTTAAAAGAATGGAGAGGTATTCATGAACTCTAGAAAACAAAGATCAAAACGGCAAAAAAATTGTCTATGTTTATTTAAATGTGTCCGAAAGATGAGGTGTTATGATTTTAATGGTTGGTGCCAGTTAACTACATAAATAATCTTTGAAATGGAGGACAATTAATCCAGATTTCCTACTTCAATTAATTTAATTTATTTAATCATCAAGTATTTATTGATTATTGAGCAAGAATTAGCCACTTAATATCCATTCTATATTCTAATTATGCAACCAGCAAGCAACTTTGTAACATATTATTTGGTCATTCAGCTGTGGATTAAAATTTTGGTTCTTCTACTTGCCACCCATGGCTTTGAGCAAATTACCTTTCAGAGACTTCGTTTGCCCACTTGAAAAATGGGGATAATAGCATCTCTTGCAGTGTTTTTATGAGGATTAAATGATATAAGGGTAACACACTGAGCACTGGTACATAATAGTTTCTTACAAAACATTAACCTATCATGACTTTCACTTGTATCTATAATGACTTAATAAGAGATAGCTGCATTTATGCATTAGTATTTGTAAGCAGTTATCAGAACTTTACCATTGGTGAACTGATACAGTTTCTGGAGCTGCAAAGCAGTACAGGCTCAGACCCTGGCCGACAGAGACCCAGCACTTTGTAAGATTCTGCTTAGAACAGATGCTAGGCAGGAAGCCAACTTCTCTTTGAGTAGCAAGAAAGGATTAATTGATTGAGAACTTAATAAAACTAGAATGAATGGGTTTAATTAGTAGAGAACTTAACATATATAAGAACTTCAAAGCAATATTTATTGTAGAGAAGCCGGTCCACATATAACTCACCTGTGGATAATCAAGAATAGGGCTTTATATAAAAGCCCTAACTTTCTACAATTCTTCAGAAATCATAAAAATAATTAATAAATTTGCACCTGAAGAAATGCTGAGGAGGGTCTTTAAATACCCACGTCCCATGACAACACTGACCTTTGTATTACCGAAAAGAATTTATGCTAAGAGTTGGGGAAAGGGTGCAAGATTTCAAAAATTTGACTTTTCATTTAATATTTTGTGTAAGACAGTGGTTTTCAGCTGTGAGGTTTTTCACGACTCCTTTCTCCTACTTCTGGACCACTCTCCTGCCTCTCTCTCTGCTCTCTTCACCCTCGCCCTAGCAGCTGCAGTTAGCCTAGGGGGTGCCACTGCTGCAGGCAAACCACGGCTCGATGTTTTATAGCTTGTTTTCTTTTCAGTTTTATACATCATCTCATCAATTAGGAGACTGGTTAGTAGAAACAGAAACAAAACCAAAAAGCAAAAAACACACCAACAAAAACTGCTGATGGCTTATCTATCCCTATTTATATTTGCTATAGTTTGTAATTCCAGGCACCGACCAGCTAATTGGAATTCTTCGGACCCCAATCTTCGCAACTCTTTAAGCAGTTCCTCATCACTCTCTAGGGATACCCACCCCTGAGCTGGGGAAACATTGGTATGGGGAAATATTTTTCAAAGTGTGGGGTGAGGAGCTCTGGCCATAGACAAACCTCCTCCACGTGGCGCATGGGTGTGGTCTCTGGTCTCTGGTTATATTAATGCTGATAACATGAAACCCTTTATTTTTTGTTCTGAGCGTAAGTTAATAAATACATTATCCTGTGTCAACATTAATTCTGATATGTACTGTAAGTAAGAGCTAGGAATATGGTTGGTCTATGGGATCTTTTGCTCAAATTAGTATGTGAACTGAAAAAGGCTGAGAACCCTTGCATGTGATCTAATGGGTTTCTATCTTAAAAGCCATTTTATTAAGTTATTAATTTGGAGTATATCAGTTTCAGAGTTCTTAATGCTGATTCCTGCAATCAGCAAAGAAACACAATTTCTGGGCAAGTACAATGACTTTATACTTACTCTCTGTCCAACGGGACCTTTAGGACCTGATATTCCAATGATGCCAGCATCTCCCTCAGGACCCTAAAAATATAATAAAAATAAAAAGTCAAAATCTTTAATTCTATATGGACATTTTACAAGTGAAATAATCTTGTAACAATTTATTAAGAGTTGGCTCTGAAAATATGGAATGTAAATGGATAGTTAATGATGTGCATGCTGAGTGCTTTGGAGGAACTGTACTAAAGTGTGCAATTTACTTTGAAATACACCAAAGTGAATTGAGAGAGGGAGAGAGGGACAGATAGATACATGATAAAGCAAGTGGAGTAAAAAGCTATGGTAGAATCTAGGTAATAGGTATACGGGTTTTCGTCCATTCTCTCAACTTTGCTGTATGTTTGAAAACTTTCACAATAAAATGTTTGGGAAAATGGAATGTGAGGGAGAGAAAAGCAAATTATTCAATAAAATTGGTAGGGAAATCTATAGCTACACAAATTTTAAATTAACACATTTAAAATTCAAACATATAACTGTACCAACTGAAATTTTACAGATTAAAATATACAAAAACTCAAGTCAGAGACTAAACACTGTTATTTCAACATCTTTCTGATGAATAGCAGAAAACATGTAAACGTACCCTGGGGCCTGGGAATCCTTGGAAACCTGTCAAACCTTGGACACCATGTTCTCCCTGCAATGTGAATAGATACGATCATCATTATTGTGCAACGGTGGCCTGATCTGGAGAAAAAAAATACTTAGTGAATTTCTGAGTTGGCACATACAGGCTGCCCTTTAAGGCCAGGCTCTCCACGTGGTCCTTGATCACCTTGTGCTCCTCCGTGGCCTCTTTTACCTTGAATTCCAGGTTGTCCAGGTAGTCCTTGTTCGCCCTATGGGCAAAAAAAGAAAGGTGATCTTGACTTTAGAACCTACCAACATAATTGAAACCCAAATACAAGTCCATCTTTAGGTATAGTACAGGACACTCAGGAGATCAAATTCTGCATGGTCATTCTTCCTACTGATATTTTCCACATAAGTAATATTTGATTATAATGAACAATACGTGTAGCAGTGGGGAAAGGAAATTCCAAGGATTATGGCCGTAAGTGTGGAAAGAAGAGGGAAGGGGGTACCTAAAAGCTAGAAAGAAGGCAGTGGGGCTAACGAGAGAATGGTGAATGTGCGGTGTGTGTGTGGGTTGTATATTACATATGACGGAATGTGCACTGTATATGAGTTGGTGTTATTTTGCTGTGTTCTTCTCACCATACAGAGATGATTCAGCTTATACAAGAAACAAAGCAGATTCTCCTGAAGTGTGAACCCTGGTTTTTGTCACGGTTGTCTTTTCAATCCTGTCATTAAGAAATTTCTATTACCTGTTTCTCAAGGTTCCTTTGATATAAATTCCCTTTATCTCCTCTAAAATTCCACTTAATGATATACTTAATCGCCATTATTTTATTTGCAAAGGTTAAGTCTTTTCTAAATTTACTTTTATTTTGTTTTTCAAGTGAAAGTTGAAATATCTTTCACACCATGTCTAAAAATAAGAATCAGGTAGAGTTTGCAGTAAGTGAATGAAAAATGAAGCTTGGTAGACTTTGATCAAAGATTCTTTAAGATTAGCAAATTATCGTTCACTGTCTGAAGACAAAGATACAGCTTTGGGACTTGACAAATATGGATCTTTTTTATTGCAGATTCACACATTAAAGAGAGGAATCTTATTTCTTTTCCTAGTTTTAGCATTTGTTCAACCACTTTGAATTTTAGTGGAAAGGGATGAGTCATCTCCAGTTTACCCATATGGATCAGAATATCTGTACATTCTTTAGAAGTGGAACTATGAGGGGCGCCTGGGTGGCGCAGTCGGTTAAGCGTCCGACTTCAGCCAGGTCACGATCTCACTGTCCGTGAGTTCGAGCCCCGCGTCGGGCTCTGGGCTGATGGCTCGGAGCCTGGAGCCTGTTTCGGATTCTGTGTCTCCCTCTCTCTCTGCCCCTCCCCCGTTCATGCTCTGTCTCTCTCTGTCCCAAAAATAAATAAAAAACGTTGAAAAAAAATTTTTAAAAAAAGAAGTGGAACTATGAAAAGTTAAGAGGTAATACGATGACGGTGACAACGTCTCAATCCTAGGCTTTTATGAAATCACTTTAGACACTAGACTAATCTCTTTGTTGTCTGGGTCAGTTCTGCACTGAGATAGCTCTGAAACAGGTTTTGTTTGGAAAGCCTATTGACATGTGACAACATTCCATTCAATGCAGGACTTAATTACGATCACTTTGACTCTATGAAATAAGCTCTACTCTTATCAGGTTTATAAATTGGTTGGTTAGGTTCAGACTCAGAGGAATAGAAAGTGTATCTAAGAAAGTATGAATCTAGAAGTAATAAGATTTCTCTTTTTTTTTTTTTGAGAAGGTAGATGACAGAGGGGGAAGAAGAAACAGAATGAGTCAAAGGGCATTTTTAAAAAATGTTTATATATTTTTGAGAGACAGAGCACGAGCAGGGGAGGGGCAGACAGAGAGGGAGACACAGAATCCGAAGCGGGCTCCAGGCTCTGAGCTGTCAGCACAGAGCCTGACGTGGGGCTCGAACTCGCAGACTGTGAGATCATGACCTGAGCTGAAGACAGACGCTGAACAGACTGAGCTGCCCAAGTGCCCCAAAGCATTGCCAGTTCTGAGTTAATGAGTTGTTCTGGCAAATTACATGGACTGTGGTTATCACAGGAGATGAGTATGTCAAGGCCATACACTGTTTTTCCTAATGTGTTATTATTGGTCAAATTTTTAAAAAATGATTAATCTTACCATTGTGTGATTTAGCCAATGAACTCAGGTACAATAAGCATGTTAGTAGTGCTCCTCATCCATCAGAAGAAAATGTTAAAGTACCTTTGGGCCTGGAACCCCTGGGCTTCCTGGAAGGCCTGATGGCCCCTTGGCTCCTCGAGGACCTGGAGACCCAGCTGGTCCTGCTCTTCCTGGGCTGCCTCTGGTGCCCTAAATAACATAGGTAAGAAATAAAAATTGGGGGTATTTCCTAAAACTTCATCCAGAGGCTCAGTAACTGTAGGAGGCGTTGGTGTTCTGAAAGGCTACTGTTGACACACTGCTCAGGTTTGAGAGTTATCCTGGGCTTCTTTCCCAAATAAGTGAAATATTTAAGTCATGTTTTTACCTACCTAAAGTCTCTAATTATAGTTAATATAATGGTCTGAGGTATTTAAAATGAAAATACTGAGGCAGTACAGTCTCTTAGTACCTTCTGACTTAAATAGCCTAGGTGTAAAGTATGTTCATTGTATTCTAACTTTCTGTATTATATTTGGGTGTGCATGACAACTCTAATAACTGATTAATGTTTCCTTAAGAAAAAAATTCTATGGATATTAACCAGACTTACTGTGGTGATCATTTTCTCAATATATACACATATTGAATCATTATGTTGTATACCTAGAACTAATATAAGCTCTATGTCACTCATATCGCAATTAAAATTTAAAAAGTTTAAAAACTTTTTTTTTAGAGTTTCTGAGTGGTTCATTTGTTAGCCCAGCAAGGAAAGTCACTTACTGACATGACTTAAATCATGTACCCAAAGTAAACTTGTTTAAGATTCAGTTAGCCTTTTGGCAAGAACAATGGCCTGAAATGTTGAAGACATTGGAGCAGCATCAATAAGCAATTAAAAAACAAGGTAAATGCTTTGGAATGGTTTTCCTTGCCTCTTGATGAACTGACAGATGTTAGCATTACAACTCAGTTGTTTATTTGGGGAGTCAATGCTGTGTTAAAGTGACTAAAGAATTAACGTATATGAACAGTTTGTAATTGACTATAGGTGAGGAAATTTTCAAAGACATTAAAGCACTAAGTCAGTACAACCTCAAATGGAATCAGCTAAAATGTGATAAAACTGATAGCAAAGCATTGGACGAAGATTTACTGGACAAATTTACAAAACTTGTGAAAATGTACAGTACTTAAAGCTAGGGATATTCATTTTATTATTCACCATCAGTTACACTGAGGAAAATACTTGAATCTAGCATGTATTGTTGAACAAGTAGTGTCAACAGTGAACTCCATTGACTCTTGCAAACTTCATCCATTCTGTGATTTTTTTGTGTGAAAATAGAACCTGAATATCCTCATTTTCCCTATCACAAAGCAATTTGATGGCTTGGCAGGGATAAAGTTTTCCTGAGATATTTTGAGACCAAGATTGAAATTGTTTTGAATGAGAAGAACCACCCTCAACCTCTATTATTGAATAATGAGTGACTTCAGAAATTAGATTTTGCTACAGACCCTATAATGTTTATCAATGAATTCAACCTAAAATTACAAGGCAAGGCAATGCCTATTTGTGAAGCATGTACTGTGGTAAAGTCATTTCTTTTTCAGTAATGTCTATGCCCAACATGGGGCTCAAACTCACAATTCAAAGATCAAGAGTCACATGTTCTCACCAGCTGAGTCAGCCAGCCACCCCTTGTGGTAAAGTTATTTTGATGACAACTAATGTTCAAATCACAAGTAATGTGAAGCAACTTTTATATATTTCCTATTGGTGTCAAGAATTAAAACAGTGAGACCGTCATTTCCACATAAATTTGTAGAGGGTAGATTTTCTGAGCTCAGCTACTGCCAGTAGCATTTTTTAGCACTAGAGGCAAGAAATTTGTGTACTTCAAAATCCATTTAACTGTGCAGCTGAGAAGTTTCACTAAAGTCCAATTGGATATGAATAATATGCAATGTAATGACATAATAGAAGGCAAATATCAAGAGAAGATTCTAACAGAATTTTATAAATTCCTTCCAAGCAATGAATAGGCACAGTTAAAATCATATGTTTGTGACTTTGGTAGTACCTATCTGTGTGAAAAGAATTTTCAAAGATGAAGTATGTAAAACATGCAAAATCTCATTATAGGTCAGCATTAACAAATAAAAAGAAAATTTTGATGATATGGAACTGTAATAAGCTAAATGTTATCTCCCTCCCACAAATAATTCCATTTTTTCTCATTACTAGAATTGTATTACCAACAAAAAGCTGTGCTAAATTTTATTTTGAATTGCATGAAGAAAAAATTACTGAAAATCTATTTTATCTTTTGTTGCATAAGTTCTTAAATAAAACCCTTAATTTTGCCTCTTGCCTTTCAAAGCCTAAAATAGTTACCAATATTTACAGAAAACATTTGTTGACCTTTGTTCTAGATGACCACTACTTTCTCAGTTGATTCCTGGGATACTAAATTGGGTTGTGCAATCATTCTTTCATGCATTCAGCAAAAAATTGATGATGATATAGAATATCATCTATGTGAAAGGAAGGTACCATAAGAAGCCATATGGGGAATACAAATATAAATATGTTTTTATTTTCAAGGAGCTTAATATTAAGTGAAAAGGATAAAATGTAATTATATAAACAGTTATAATAAATACAGAAATATTTTAAAAATTGCCAGATGAGAAGAGAGATAGAAAGCAAATTCTAGAGAGGTTCTGAATAGGGGAAATTACTTTTGGTGCTGATCAAAACAGGAATTACTGATAAAGTAGAGTAGAACTGGATCATAAGATAAAGATATTGCCCTTAAAGTTACAAATGTAATAGGAAAGATGATTTGCTAAAGAGAGTATTCCTGTAGAAGGCCTGGTTGGGAGAATAGGATTTAAAGATAAAGCCAATTTTGAATATAATACTAAAGTATTTTTCCTTTTTTCTCCAAGTTATTTCCTCCAAATTATATCATCACATATCTTTTTATTTTCTTACTTACAGTGAATAATTCAACATAGTTAAAGAATTACCTTTTCTATGTAGATTTTCTTCATGATCACAAAACTCACTATAGTAATGAATGTAAATGTATTCTATATCACTATGCGCCATGTACTATGCTGGACACATAGAGAGAGATGCCTACAGAGTATAGGTTCATATTCCTAGGTTGACCTTTAAACTTTTTTTTGTCCCAATCTACATTAGCCATTTTCTCTCTCATCATTTCTCTACATTAGTGGTTCTTGATATATGTAAGGAACCATTATGAAGACAAAAAAGGGGAAGAGAGAGAGAAGGAGAGAAGGGGAGTAAGTGAGAAAAGAGAGGGAGAGAGGGGAGGTAGCGACAAAGAGACAGAAAGAGAGATGGAGAGAGAGAGGAAGGTGGGGCAGAGACAACATGTACACACACACACACACACACACACACACAGAGAGAAAGAGAGAGAGAGAGAGGGAGAGAGAGAGAGAGAGAGAGAGAGAGATCCACATTGTGGACTTAAGTTTCAGGTGGTTATATGGTTCTTACATATTGCTTTCACCTTAACCTAAGTGCACTTATCTCTATTTCCTTCCCCTTGTCACATGAATTTGAGGACCCTGGATGCATGTAATCCATCCTATTTCTTTCCCCCTGCCACACAAATCCTGGATTCAGGACTTGGTGTCATTTAAAAATTTTTTTTTAATCTTTATTTTTGAGAGAGAGACAGCTGAGCAGGGGAAGAACAAAGACAGGGAGACACAGAATCCGAAGCAGGCCCCAGGCTCTGAGCTGTCAGCACAGAGCCTGATGTGGGGCTCAAACTCACAAACTATGAGATTATGACCTGAGCCGAAGTCGGACGCTCAACTAACTGAGCCACCCAGGTGCCCCGGGACTTGATGCCATTTTAGAACTCATTAATGCAAATGAAAGCAAATCCAGTCAGTCACCTGAGACCATGAGATAAAATTTCAAAATGTTTAGTGAAGACGTAGGTGTCATACCAATGGCCAGGTGTCTAATAGAAATAAGGCTTTATAGAAAAGGCAAGTCTCAAAAACAAATTTTGATGAATAGTGCCCTCCCCACGAAAAACAAAAAAAAAAAGGTGAAAAATGTAAAGAAACCAATGGCCTGCAGAGAAAGCAGATTCTAAAAGGTCATATAAAAGATGGAAGGAAGGGTATGTAAGCAAGGAAAAAAAAATCATACAGACTTAGGTTAATATATAGACTTAGGTCCAGTGTTAAATTAGGTGAAATGTAAGGATTTTTTTTTTAAAGTGGATTGTCTTGCAAAGCTGTGAATAGCCTATCCTTGGATGTATTATAGAACTAATAGATGCCACAGGGAGAGGATATAATATGACAGATTACCCTAGACAATTTGAGGATACCTCAATGTTCCAAAATTCTGAAACATTAGCACTTTACTTGTAATTTTAGGCAATTTTTAAGACCTTTATTTGCTAACAGTAAAAAAAAAAAATGTATCTTTTGGGTAATGCATGGACAATGGACATTCAGACACTGCTGAACGCTCCTGAAGTCAATAGGTCTTTTTAGCTGAGAATAAAAAGGACCCTAGAACTAGTCCGTAGGGTTAACTGAAAACTAGAAACTTTACTTGCAGTGCTATCACATATTTAGCACAGCACAATGACTATGTTCCAAGTCATTTACTGTTCATGTTGGTTTCTTAGAGAGAAATTTGAGGATAGTAGCAGAGTGTTCTGTACAAAGTTCCAAACAATGTTTCATACAAGTAGAGAACAAATATTTCTTATTATGAACACAAAGATGGATGAGTAATTTTGCTTTCAAGAGAAACAGATGCTTATGCCTAGGCATTCTTTCCAATGTCTTCCAAATGATTTGTCTAACACCAATAAGCAAAGAGTAAGTCATTCTGAGTGAATTTTAAAATGTAAACAAAACCACAATTGATTTGTTCACAGATGATGAAACCAATAAACTCTGGAGGAAGTGTCAGTTTTGATTGGACTGAAACCAATGACTGCTTAATCCTTGATATTCTAAAGAAACAAGTACTTGGGTCAGTAATCAACAACAATAACATCAGCCACAAGAGTTACTTCTTATTGTCATCTATGTATCAGAAACTGTCATGGTAATATGGTTGTATTGTTTTATTTAATCGATGTCAGTTAAGAAAAGAAGAGGGATTCCAGTTTCTTTTACTTTGACTTCCCCGTGGGTAAAGGAAAGAGTAGTTTACGTATAAATTTGCCTTCAATCTGGAATTGAATGGAAAGATCTGGAAAGGAAAATGGAGTTATCGGCACACATTAGAAGGACAGAGAGAGAGAGGAAGATTTTGTTACAGTGTTGACTGGTTTGTATATAATAGTGAAACATCACAGAGAATGTCCCTAGGTCTCTTAATTTAGTTGCCTTAATCTCATTAGGATTGAAACAACTATATTAAGAAATAAGTAAGAAAGAAATAAAATTTGCTAAAGACAGGCAACAATAGAAATCCACATTTTAAAGTAGATTAACAAAGGGGTGCCATCTTTAAAACTATGTTGAATGAAAAGATAAATATTTTTAATGTTAATTTTATTGATTTCTCAACAACAGAATAATAAATCTAAAGTGACACTAAACTTCAAATTAGTTGATGTTTTCCTTTAAAGTAGCACCTTGAAAATTACTAAAAAGTTTTTTTCTTTCCCTACTGCCAAGCATTCTTTGTGTTCCCAGCATTATATTTATGTAGTTATTTATTGTGTGAGAAAATAGCAATTAAAATTAATTTGCTTTCTATAGAGCAAAAAATAAGTATGATGCCCTGAATTTTTTTGCATTATTAGGCAACATAAGTACTGCATTTTTTGTTTAAGCCAGCAAATCAACGAGTTAATAAAAGCAATGCTTTGCTTCCTTTACTCCAAGCAACTAAAGACACTTCTGTTTAAGTAAGAATTTCTCATTTTATTTGGTTTACTAAATATATCCCTCCTAGGAAAGAATTGGCTGTTTAAAAAATATGGGATAGGAATTATTAGGTGATTATATGCAAGGCTACATTATATCTAAATAGTGTAGCATTCATAACATTTTCCTTCAGTGCCAGTCATAAGTAATGCGGCCAAAGGCTGGAAATAAGATTTATGAATGAGCTGTATACTACAGTTAGGAGATAACTTTAGTTTTGAATCTCTAAACATATTAAAGCTTATGGAACTTGGAGCAGGGTTGAGACAAGTCAGGTTAGCTTGACTTAGGTTATTCTCAAGAGTATACAAAACTAACCCTTGTTCAGCCTTAATGAATGTAGGCATTTCAACATTGTATTACCTCACAGAAATTATTCACACATTTCCATTAGAACAACTGGTGGTTTGTCAGTCTTGTAAAATGGACAGTGCAAATGTCACTCTAATATTGGGCAAAATTAATGTATCTTACGAAATCTCCTTTACTCAGCTCAGAACGTATAATCACAGGACTAACAAGGACTGAAAGAAGTTATTTCATTTATGCTTTGGCTCTCAGACATGTCTAGGCTCACACTACTATGAAGAAATAAATGTCCATCTTTTATTTCAAAAATACCAAATCTATACCCATACTATTTTATTTGATCCTCAGAATCCTGTGAACATGCCGATTCTTTCCTGACTGCAGGTTTTTCCATTTTGATTCCTTCACATAGCGCGTTCTTCCTTCATTCTGTATATACCTGGCTCAGTTTTCTGAAGGGATAGATAGTATAAATATACCCCAGTATGACTTCCTCAGTGAGGCCTCCACTGTCTACTCCATCTATAATCTACTTCCCACATGTTCTATTTCAAAACCCTATTTATTTCTTTCATAGAACTTAGAACAATTTAGAATTGCCTGATTTGTTTATATATGGACTACTACTCAATTACTAGGCTGATCCATATTGCATTATGAATTGTTTTTAGGTCTAAAATGGTCAAATGTCAGAAGTTTCTTGCTGTTTCATGTATGTTTCACGAAGGCCATTCTTTGTCCATCTTGTTCACTGCTCTATTCTCTAACTCCTGGCTCATATTAAGCACTAAACAAATATTTTTGAATGAATGAATGTTTGCTTAACCACGAATATCTATTACTATGGAAAGATGATAATAGCTCAATAATAGACATTCACATAGAATGTCTCATTTGATACTCAGAAAAACCATATGAGTCAGGTATTTTTGTATTGCTGGTATAGATGATGCTTAAGACATTAAGTAGGTGACACATCCTAACTTTATTCGAGTCTCCGAAGTCGTTGTTATTATGCAAAGAATATTCATTCTTCAAATATTTACTGAGCTCCTTCTATAGGCCCGACACTGCTAAGTGCTAGGGATGCAAAGATGAATAAAACATGATCCCCATTCTACAAGAGTTTGCAATCTTTTGGGGGCAGAAAGATGTGAAGATATGTAATCAGCAGCCATATGACCCATCCTCTGATGGAAGCAGTGTATACAGTATACATAAGTTCAGAGCAGGGAGGCTTAACTCTGACTGAAGAATCCAAAGAAGAGTGTCTGAAGGAGGCAACCGTTCAATTAAGTCCTAAAAGAGCAAGAAATTATTCATCCTAAAGTCAGAGAGAAAGATGGAAGAGCTGTCCAAGCAGAAGGCATAAATTGCATGTACAAAGGCATTAAAGTAGGAAAATATGCAGAATTTGGGGGAATGTCTAAGTAATTAAGCATACCTGAAAGGGCACAGTATAGTGGTTAAGGACATAGGTAGGCTCTGAATCTACATTGCCTGATTTTGAATTCTGGCTCTATTATTTGTTGTCCGTGTGACCTCAGGCAAGTTACTTAGTCTCTTGGAGTCTCACCTTCCTTTTCTGTAACCTGGAGATAATAGCTCTACCTACTTAATGTTTTTTTTTGTGAGGAGTTTTAAAAAAACTTCATCCATATTCAGCACTTTGAATAGTGCCTCACACGGCTAAGTGTTTAATAATTGTTAGCCGCCATTATGACTGAAATGCACAGCAAATGTGAGGAGAAAAGTGGACTATAACACTGGAAATGTAAACAGAGGTCAGATCATGAAGGATCAACATTCCAAGAAGACTATGAACTTTATTGGATTGAGAGTCATTGGAGACTCAACTAGGAACATTACATCCTTTAGCAAATCTTTCATTTTGTTGCTAATAAGCAGCCAAACAGACTGTGTTTTGTCTGCTCTGGAAGAGTTCCTAATGAGCAGTTAATGGGCCAAAACAAGCAGCAGAGGGAATAGAGAGAAAGTAGCAGTCAGGATAAACCATAATTGGAAATCACCCTCTTAATAATCAAGAGTTGACAGGATCTGCTGAAGGTATGTTTCTTTCTCCAAAATACTGTGAAGAAAGAAATGTATCTTCTCAGAAACAGAAGTTTCTTTAGTGTGACTAGCTCACAGGCTAGAGAACACACCAGATGGGTGGCAGGGCTGCTGGTGTTCTTTAACAGAGGCTTCCACGGTGGTCTTCCTACTCTGTGCTTGGATTATGAGTGGGCTGATGAAGTGTGTTTTTCCTTCCTATACTGGGCACAATCCACAAGTGGGAAACTTAAGACTTTCGATGTTCTTTTAGGACAAGCATCTCATTTTATACAATACTTAAGCTTATGTTCACCTGACAAAGTGCAAAGTCAAGATTGAAAGGCCTTGATTTGTCTTAAGTCAAGATGTTAGTTTTGTTTCTTTCCCTCTTTTCCAATAACCAATTTTATAAGTTGCAGCAATAAAAAAATAAAAAGACCGGTAAGCCTTCATTTTGATGACAAATAGATTTATGATCTTTGCAGGGAAAAGTTGTTTTCCTTTTTCATAAATGATTGAGGCACTACTGAAGTCCAACGCAATGAAAACAGCATGGTAGACTCATTTACTACAGATGTGCTAAATTGACGAGTCTCAAAACACTCATTTATACAGAAGGAAATTCACACAGGCAACTGTGAGTCTCCCCAATACTATCCTTTAGTTATAGTCACATGACCTTGGAAAAACACCGAAACTGTGGAGTGAATATGCCAAGAATTCTTTAACTCCTTGGCCACATCAAAAAAAAAGAAAGAACATTGTTTAGGAAAATCAGGCAGTTGCATAATGCTAGAAATCCCAGAATAAATATTTTTCTCAGTGGAAAAATCCAGCAGTCTTTAAAGGTAAGCCAAGAAACACCACGGTGCCATGATTTAAAAAAATAAAATAAAAATTACAAAAAAAGACCAATGGAAATATGTCCTTATCCGTTGTTGAAAATATTCCAGGGAATATGCTAGTATTTAAAGACTGTGTTACTATCTCTTAAGTAGTTTTTCTACTGCCACAGTAAGTTTCAGAAATAATTACTTAGAAATCATTTCACCTAATGGCCAGTTTGGCCATTGTTACCTAATGTCATTGAACAGACCACTTCCTTATAAAAACCATTATTCTGCTTTCATATCATATATTCTACAGGGAGCAGAAATACTTACAGAAAAATTTTCTGTATTCTTAAATACCAATGGCATGTGTAAACCTTGGGGCTTTATTTAAAGGGGATTCCTCAAGGGAAAGTTAATTTTGTTTTTATTTTGAAGGCTACAAAACGTTTCAATATTTATGACATTCTGATATTCAAAGTAAGCATGTGAAATTTTTCTTATTCTTTGAAAATGCTAAAAAGTAGGAGATAATGAATTATGATCTGATACCTAATTGCTTACTAAGAGCAATAGCAGATACCATTCAGCTTCATGGATTTGGGAGGTATACAACATTATTGTAATTCATTTCAACTCCTTTCATCATAAGATTCCATGAGGTTTTTATACAAGTCATGTATAAAGGGACATGTGGCTCTGAATCTGTTTTTTAAAAATGACTTCCTAATTAGAAGTGGAATAGCTTACAAAGTGGAGCTAGAATATGCATGTTTTATTACCTAATTCATACTCAAATTCTCCTTGCTCCTCATTATGTCTTCAGCGTCTCCATATCTACTAGGTCTATCTAGCATTTAAATGTGGTTAAGCTTCTCTCACTTAAAAATAACTTCTACTGTAATTTCAGTTTCATCTCTAGTTATTGCCCTCCTTTCTCTTTCAGGGCCAAATTTCTCCATTGAATTGTCTGAATATCTTGATTTCCTCACTGTCCACTCTCCTCAAGCACTGCAATCCTATTTCTGCATCCCCCGCATCAGATCAAATGGTTATATGCTGATGTTACCGATGCTCTCCATATACTAAAGTATAGTGGTTATAATTTTATCTTTTTAGATTTTGGTACTAGTCAGTGTCTGTATTTGCAAATACCAGAAACTAATCCTGGATAATTTAAACAGAAAATTTACTGAAAAGGTAGTGAGTAGCTCACAGACAAATCCAGAAAGCCAGGTTCGGAAAATGCATAGAATTGAAGGAAGTTTAGGTAGCCAGAATTTGGACACTGCAGAGTGCATCACCGCAGCTTGCTAGACATGGACTCCAGTCAGCCCTGGAATCTGAGTGTTATTGGGGTTACTGCCACTGCCACTAGAGTAGAATCTCTCTATTATCCCTGCTTCTGCGTATCACTAACTCCCCAGCCAAAGGGCTAGCTGGACATGACTGATTGGTTAGGCCTAGGTCATAGGCCTGTGTCCTTGTTTCAAGGAGGAAATGGGAAGTGAAAATGTAGACTCTGACTTCTGTAGAAGGTGCCCTCCCCCCACCAAGACTCAAAAAGGGAGTAAACATAAACATTTATAAACATAAGATGGGGTTAAAATGCTGAGTAGCCAAAAACCAAAAAAATAAAATTAATAAAACACATGTCCATCACAATCTCTCAGGATTATTAGATCTAGTTGATGACTTTTTCCTTGAAATATTTTTTTTCCTGAGTTTCTATGACATTACATTCTTTTTCTCCTACCTATTACGATCACTCCATTTCAGTCTCCTTTGTAGTCTCCTCTTCTTTCTTTACCTGATTTCTAAATGATAGAAATCCTTACAGCTCAGTACCAGACCTTCTTTCCATCGTTTATTTAATATTTGTATTTTTCTTCATTTGTTCCCCAAATCTATTCACTGTCGCTTCTCTATCTTGCTGTTTGTCCTGGGAATTTGACCTTCATGGACTGTTATCATCTGGGTTCCCTTGTCCTCTTTTCACTTTCAGTTGGGGTTGGCCAATGGGGTACATATCTCTAGGATATTAGAGGAGAAAGGAGTACTATATTTATTTCTTCCATTTCCTCCTGGCTTTGACATTCTGTCAGTGGCTAGGTTACGTTCAAATACAGCTCCCTTAAGGTGCCCCTTTTCCCACAGCTCCAGCCCTCAGCTTGGCTCTCGACTTGACACTATTTCTTTCCTTTAACCTTTCAGGTCTAAGGACAGTAACCACATCCTACTGTTGATAGTCTCTGGATTCTCCCAACATCCCTTACTGGCTGTCTTAACCCTTTCTTCATTTCTGTAAATATTTTTTTCAAAATTCAAAAGTAGAGTATTTCATCTACTTTCTAACATGACTCTGATTAAGTACATTTCTATATGCTGATGACTCTCACATTTATATCTGACACTCTCTGAGCTCTAGGCCAGAATATCTAATTGCCTAAATTTAATAACGTTACCCATAAAATTTGGGCTTCCTTCACTGTTTGCTTTTTTTCATGATGGGCAGTATAATGCACCAAGTTAGGAACTTGCACAAGTTAGAAATTTGGAAGTTATCCTTGACATCCCTCTCCTTCCCTTATCTCCCTTAACCAAATATCAAGTACTGTAAAAACTACCTCCAAAATACCACTAAATCCACCCACTTCTTTCCATTTCCACTTCACTAGTCTAGTCCAAACCATGAAGATATGCAGCCTGAAATATTGCAATAGTCTTCTTATTAGTTGCCTGTATCTATGCTTGCCCCTTTCAATCCATTTTCCATAATGAAGCCAGAGCGAGTCCTTTAAAAATGGAAAATTGGGATAATGTCCCTCCTAACCTCAACGGGGTACTAGTATCTTCAGATAATGCTCAATATCCTTAACGTGTCCTTCAATATTTACATGATGTGGCTCTTGTGTACTTCAATGGCATCAAACTGTATCAGCATACATCTTGTTCACTAAACCTTAGCCATAATTGCTAATGTTCTAGTTTTTCAAACACACTGTGTTCTTCCTAGCTTTGTATATGCTGTCATCTCTGCATAGAATGTTTCTTTCAGGCTTTCCTCACTCACAGTAATCATTCCTAATTTATTAGCTCCTACTTATTCTTCAGTGTCATCTCTCTCTTTCTCCCTACCCTCTCATATCAAGCCACTTTACTGACATAAATTGCAAAGTACATAATTTGATAAGTCTGCATAAAAGATTTCACACATTTGTGAAACCATCATCACAATCAAGATAATATATCTGCCCCCTCCCCCAAAAGCATTCCTTTGGTAAGCCCTCCTTCTCATACGTCTAGCACTCCCATCTACAGGATACCCCCGATTTGCTTTCTGTCACTACAGATTAGTTTGCAATTTTTAGGATTTTACATAAGTAGAATCATACAGTATGTGCCCTTTTTTGTCTTTTTCTTCACTCAGCATATATATTTTGAGATTCACTCATGCTATAGCATGTGTCAGTAGCTCATTCTTTTTATTGCAAACTAATATTTCATTGTACATACATACCACAATTTGTTTAGCCAGACACCTCTTGAAGAACATCTGGGTTATTTCCAGTTTAGGGCTATTACAAAGATAAGTGCTATGAATATTCATGGACAAGTTTTTGTGTAGATACATGTTTTCATTTCTTTTGGCTAAGAGTAGAAAGGCTGGGTCATATGATAAGTATGTTTAACGTTTTAAGACACTGCAGATGTATAGGTAATTGATGTCTTAATGGTATCTGGTCAATGAACATGGTATATATGCCACTTATTTAGCTCTACTTTAACTTTTGTCAGAAATGTTTTATAGTTTTCAGCATACAGATTTGCACATTTTTGTGGTCATGTTATCCCATTTTGGCACTATTGTCACTACTGTTTTTTAAATGTTACTTTCTGATTGTTAATTGTTAGTATATAGAAATACAATTGAAATTTGTATACTGATCTAACAACCTGCAACTCTGGTAAATTTACTTATTTTTTTTCTTGTAGAGTCTTAAAGATTTTCTACATAGATGATCATGTTGTCTATGAATAAAGAGAGTTTTATTTCTTCCATTTTACTTGTTTTTATTACCCTCACTAGAACCTTACTTAATTGATTAGAACCTCCAGTACAGTGTTGAATTTGTCATATATATGTGAGATATCTGTAGGAATATGAGGCCTCAATGGTTAGTCTCACAAATACCTAGACTGGAAATACTTTTTGGAGGAAGTACTGAAATAATAATAGAAACAAAATCAGGAGATTCTATAAGGGATATTGAAAGTAATAGTGATCAAATAGCTTGATTATTACTCAAAAAAGAAGCAATGGAAATAAAAAGAGAAAGTAAATGCATAAAAACTAAAAGTAAAATCAAGGCAATATCAAAAAGTGATGGAGGCAAAGAGTAGTTTATAGAGACAAAAGGAAATGAGAGGACATAAAAGTGCTTGTTTTGTTAGAAATACAGATAGTGATACATTTAACAAATCAATACAGTTAATACATACCAATATATACATATTTGGTTCTTAAGTTCAGTGCAACTGGTACAAAACATCAATCAAAAAGAAAGGGCAACTTTTATTTTATTTTTGAAAAATGTTTATTTATTTTTGAGAGAGAGACAGAGTACAAGTCGGGGGTGGGTAGAAAGAGGGAGACACAATCCAAAGCAGACTCCAGGCTCTGAGCTGTCAGCACAGAGCCTGATGTGGGGCTCGAACCCATGGACCAGGAGATCATGACTTGAGCGGAAGTCAGATGCTTAACTGACTGAGCCACCCAGGCACCCCAAGAAAGGGCAATTTTTAAACCAGCAAAAGAAAATTTAGTGTATCCAATAGAAATCAGGAAAGAAAAAAAAGAAGACAGAAAAGAAATAAGACAGTATAAGACAAGGAAAAGACAGAATTAAGATGGCAAATATTCTTTTTTTTTTTAATTAAAAAAAATTTTTTTTCAACGTTTATTTATTTTTGGGACAGAGAGAGACAGAGCGTGAACGGGGGAGGGGCAGAGAGAGAGGGAGACACAGAATCGGAAACAGGCTCCAGGCTCTGAGCCATCAGCCCAGAGCCTGACGCGGGGCTCGAACTCACAGACCGCAAGATCGTGACCTGGCTGAAGTCGGACGCTTAACCGACTGCGCCACCCAGGCGCCCCGAGATGGCAAATATTCTTAATGGAGAAATTTTAGATGCGTTCTCTAAGATCTGTGCAGTAGAAGAATGTCCCCTATTGCTACTACTGTTTAACATAGTATTGAAGGTCCCTACCAACTTATGTGGAAGGAAAAAGAAGTGAGTGTAAGGAAAGAGATCAATCTGCCATTATTTGAAGGTGATATTATCTGTCTTAAAAATCCAATAGAAACAAAAGCAAATTATTAGAAATTAAAAAAAATCCAGTTGTATAGAATATAACCTGAATTAGTGACATTCTCTAAATAAGTAATAACTAACTAGAAAATAAAATAAAAAATAATACACAAAGTCTTTATTAAGAAGCAATACTCCATATTGATAAGAGCAAAGAATATGGAGTTAGGCTGTCTTTTAGCTATGAGACACTTGAAAGTGATAATCTCAGTGCCTCAGAATGTATGTAGGTATGTATGTATTTTTTTTTAACTGAGGTATAATTGACCTCAGTTTCTAGATGCATAAAATGAGGATCGTAATTGTATATATCTTATAAGATTGTAAAGATTAAGTGAGTTGATGTAGTCAAACACTTTATCATGGTACCTGGCACATAGTTAGCATTATATGAACTTTTGCTGTTATTATTATGGAAATATTTCATTATAGGACAATAGAAAATTATAAGAATAAATATTTCATCTATTTGATTAACTAAATGGTTAGTTATGAATTTTCTCCCAATAAAGCTATAAATTCAAGACAAACCCAATGACAATTCAAGTTTTTGTTTTGTTTTTAGAGAAACCCAGCAAATCTAATCTCAAATGTATGGGGTAGAAGTGTAAAGAAGGGGAACTTGCCCCATTAAATATGAGGACACATTGCAAAGCCATAGAATAAGAACAGTGTGACAATACAAACAGACCAGAACAATTCTTTTCTGTAGAAGGCAAGAGAGTAAATATTTTAGATTTTGTGAGGCCATTGGTCTTTGTTGCAACTACTGAACTCTGCTTTGTAGTACAAAAGCTGCCTTCAATGTTCCAAAGGTGGCTTAATATATTTGATGAACTCAAAACACAGTTGGGTTGTGTAGTCCCTAAAATTGTGCTTCTTTATGGTTCTTATTTATAAGCTTTTATATGTGCAAAAATGGCATATATTATGTATGAGTTATTAGATATAAAATATGCAAGAAAATGTACTCATTGACATTCCCTGGAGATCATAAACATAATTCCAAAACAACTATTAAAGCAGTGATTGGCTAATCTGAGACAGTATCAAAACTAAGAAAGCTAAAATATATATGGTCTAGCAAAAAGACACTTATAAATAAGAAATAAAAAGTAAAGAGATATTCATTCTACTCACAGGAAGTCCCTGTTTTCCTGGTAGCCCAACTTTTCCAGAGTTTCCTGAAATGCCATCGGCTCCATGGTATCCTTGCATGCCTTTTGGCCCAGGTAGGCCTGGAAGACCCTTGGTAATTAAATTACATGGATTACAGACAGATGCTGTACAAATGTTTAAATGACAATTACCTTTGGGAGGGGGATGTTTACATGTTTAATACCCTGCCCCAGGGTAAATTTTCCTGTTTCCTGAATTCCTTTTTGGATTCCACAGATCAGGTAACTCTTTAAAAGTTCCCTAAACAGAAATGCCACCAAGCTAACTAAAATGTGCTGTGTAAGCTTTTCAGCTTTAGTGTAATTCTCTGATACTTTCCATTGTACTGGCCCATGCTTTACCCAGCTATGGTGAAAAGTCAGCTCTATGCATCTGTCAGCATAGGAAACAGCTATCATTTACTATCTGCAAAACCTCATGCCATATTATTTTCTCAAGAAACAAATTACGGTTCTTTTTGTTATCATTTTGAAATAGATGATTATATGACTGAATAAAGGTCTGAACATTTTTTTTCTACTCTTGGGTAAGTGGATATTACCTATATGAATCTCTGGTCTGAATGTGCTTATATTTTGTGTTCATTTTCTCTTCTTTTTTGAGCCAACACAGGCCACCCAAAGTAGACATCTCGCCCTTGGCTGGGGAAGACCAGCAGGAAGTAAGTCTCTGCTAATAAGCCAGTCAACACATATTTGCCTGCCTAGAGGAAGCTGATGGCTAAGGTAAAAATCAATCTTTATTCTGTGATGAAATGATTTAAAACATTCTTTTCTAAGACTTTCTGTTCTACTTGCCAGGGAACTGAGAGGCTGAGTCCTTCCATTACAATCCAGCTTAGGCTTTTTATTCATGCTTGAAGATCTCTGACCTTTCTCACCAATCATTTAGTTATATTTCCAGTTCCCTGTTTTCAGTGGTTCATGATCAGAGAGTAGCATGAGTCCACAGAGAGAGCTCCATAACACCGGAAAATAGCATCCTTCAATTGCTGAGACTTGTATTTGTACAGCAAGCTTGGTTTTGAACTCATGGTCATATTTTGTTCCCTCTGTGTTCCAGCGTGGGCTTAAATTATTTTTTGAAGACAAGCTGATTTATCCAACACTTGTCATAATTGGCCCCAAACCTTTCTGCTTGCTGAAGTTGCCAGTTCTATTTAGAAAAACAAGGAAGATGAAAAGGGTCTATTACTTACAGGAATCCCAGGTTTCCCAGCAGGGCCAGGAGTGCCTTTTTTCCCTTTAGGACCCTAAAAATGTGAAGCACAGCTGTAATTAATTGTAATAAACTTAATTAAACTGAAGGCATAGAAAAGAACCCTGAGACCTGGATGCCACAGCACGTAATGCCACTAACCAGCTGTATATCATTGAGATTGTCATTTAACCTCCCTGGGAGTCATTTTCTTTATCTGAAAATGAGAGTTTGACCAGATAATCTATGAATTTCCATCTAGCTCCAAATTCTATGGTGTAAAAATTAAATACTGGCTCTAAAAGGGAACTAAATATTATTTAATAAATGTCCACCTTTTCAGACAGAGCCTTTGTCTTCCTATTGAAAGTGGCAAAGTGATTTATTAATTCAGTAAACATTTACCAAGTTTTACGTATCAGGTATTCTGTGCTCTGTTGGGAGTGCAAAGTCAAAGTTACTGATCTCAAGGCACTCACAGTGTAGTAAGGGACATGAACCAATAGCCTAAAATGTGCTTATCTGGAAGCATAGACAAGAACATACTTGTGAATCAAAGAAAAGATATTTATTTCCCACGGAACTCTTTGTTTTTCCATGTGGGAGATGTTTTAAATCATAATTGATTCAGCAGTAACTGGTCTGCCAGGATAGTTAGGAATTTTGCCCTTGCAAATCATGCCATTATTGTGATGATATCCTAAAATTATTTTAAAAAGAAAAATGTGGAAAAGAGTGACCTAGTTCACAAATAAGAAAAAGAAGCATATTGTCATTACCAGACACATTTCTCAGAAGTCATCAAAAGTTGTCACAAACAGGATAATTCCACCAAAACGGGATATTAAGTTATTCAAATTTCAGATAAATTGTGCCAAAGATTCAATTTGAGAACAACAAAGTAAATAATTTCATAACATATTACATCTTCTGATAATGAACTTAATATTTTAAGAAGAAATAGTATATGTAGTAACAGCAAAAAGGGCATTTTGTATAAGAGATAAAAATCTTTGTTAGAAGTTGATAATGGGAAGCTATATGGAACAAGAGTTCTACCTCCAACTTGGAGAACTACTTTACTTGACTTAAAAGGTCACTAATATAAAGTCTTTCTAAGGGTGAGGAAACCAGAAAATGAAAGAGTAGATGATCTGAGTTAAGTTGAAGGAGAAGAAATATCTGGAACATATGCTCTCTAAAATAAAATATACCTTTTAGGACACAATAAAGAAATAAAATAAAACTACAAGATTTTAAATACTGAAAAAATTGTGATTTCAGGTATCTCTAATAGCACTAATTAAATAGTATATGAACTATGATAATATTCAAATATGTTAGCCAGAGTATTTTTTCCTTCACAGTATTTTTTTTTATGCAAAGTGATAGACCTGCTCTAGATTTTAGATTTTCAAAATAGACTTTTCCTTAGCTTATGGATTTCAACATAGTCTTCTGAAACTCATGGTGAGGTAATAATTTTAGAAGGATATAATATTTTGAGAAGAATACATTTTTAAAAAGAAAGCCTAATTTTTATTTTTTATTAAATTTTATAACTTTTCCCCCAATGTTTATTTATCTTTGAGAGAGAGAGAGCATGAGAAGGGAAGGGGCAGAGAGAGAGGGAGACAGAGAATCTGAAACAGGCTCTGTGCTGTCAGCGCCAAGCCTGACATGAGGCTGGAACCCACAAACCGTGAGATCAGGGCCCCAGCTAAAGTTGGATGCTCAACCGAAAAAAAATGATTTTTAAATATGAAAACTCTACATTTGAGTATCAAAACCAAGGTGACAAAGGAGTCCAGTCATACAATTTATGCCATAAAGAACAGATTTAGAATTATAATAGTATAAGAGAAAAATTTTTCTACTTAAGGGGATATAAATATCTTCAAGTTGGTGAAAGCTAAAAACAAAAGCATAAGAGAAGCAAGGTTGTTTGACACTGACAGGAATCTCTGAGAAGGGCCCTTTATACCTCACTCTGCCCTCAAGTCCTGGTGTGGGGGAAGCAATAATAGCCTCAGATAAGTATGGGAATTTGGGCACAGAGACAATGGCTAGGGAGACTAAAGTCCTCATTTAGAAGTCCACATGAACTGCACTGAGTGTCAGCAGCAGAGTAGAAATTTCTACATTGGGATGTCTAGGCTGGTGGGCTTGAGAAAGTCTGAGTCCCACGAGCACCCAGCATGGTATGGGGATTAGCAGAATACATTTCCACGTGGCCAAGAACAGAAGCAGATAGCTCTTAAAGGCCTATATAAAAGAGACTTTGTACCTTTTCTGTACACAGAAAATAGCTATACATGCCAGCATGGATTAAAGAACTTCTGCAAGGAGGGCCAAGGTAGATGTCAACATGGTGGGATGATGGCTACTAAGGACCTAGATGGATGATGTGCATTTCAGTGCATACTGGTGTAAATAAATGACTGAAGACCAAACTCACCTTCCATTCCTCTTCCCCACCACTGCCACCCAGAATGTAACTGCAGACTTGACAAGAGAATGAATAGGAAAACTCTAAATCAAACGTAGGATATTTGTATGGATGGAGTTAAAGACAGTTAATTGACTAGAATGTTCTACCAATTAGGTTTCTACCACCAGGCAGGATGGGCACTCAGGATGGATGTTAAGTTCCATCATAAAGAACATAAACAAAATTATATTTTAGTATACCTGAGTTTGTGACTTAAGGTTCAGACATACTGTGCATGTGAGTAATGGCTTTACTCCAAATGCTTATATAACAAAATAAAAACAAAGAGATTTACATATCATCACAGACTGATTACATTTTGGGATGACCATTATGTTGGGGATTATTTCAGAAAAGCTAAATGTTGTGCACTGAAATCTACATGTATGGGTCTGTTATCATGAAAACTAGGATGTTAATCAGACCTGGATGGGCATCAGGAAGCAGCTTCCAATAGAATAACACAAAAGAAAAAGTATGACTATAAAAATTATTTTTGAAGTATACTTTGCTACTTGTAATCGGACAATTGTGGTAAAATCTGCCTATTGAAGACAAAAAGGATTTAACAAATAACAAAACTGTAATGTCTGCTGTTTTGAGATGTTCAAATCAGGAAAGATTTCCTTATTACAATTATTGTCATCATACTAAAAGGAAGTAGGCCAGCTAGAAAAGCCATAGTCTAACAGTGGAGATTTTAAATGTATAAAGATCAATAAAGTGTAGACCACTGATACTTTAAAAAAACTGCACATTAAAAAAAAATCTCAAAATGGAATTGTTGGCTTATAACTAAATTAAGAGCCAGGCATTACTAAACATTAATCCTACGGAGAGGTAGTCTCTTATTTGTAGGAAATTATAGATTTGGGCCAAAGACAAAGATAATATGTTGTTATATGAGGTGTTGGTACATGACTGAGTTGCTATCATAAGAAGGAAAAGAAAGTCACTCTTCAACTAATCCCCAGAACTCAAATATAGTAAAGCTAGAAGTATTCTAATGCTACTTTCAAACTTAACTTACTCATGTTATTCTATTTAAATATTAAGTACCTCATAAATCAATAAATAGACTTTACTGTTTTAAATGGATCTGATTTCAAATAGGCCATCATGTTTTCCAAAGCTAAGCCAGACAAAAGAAAAAGCACAATTTTATGCTCACTCTAAAGACTACAAATAAAAATCGTTTGCCTTTCCTATTTGATACTGGACATTTTAAAAATGTGTCATCATAGTCCAAAACCTGTTATTTAAATGAAGTTGAAGGATAGTTACCTCAATACTTAGCTAGTTCTAACTTTGTTAGGACAGATTTACAATACAAACACAGATTTAGAGTTAGGCAATAATTATACTCTTTCTCTCTCTTCTTTCTTTTCTCTAACCAAGAAATTTCAATTCACTAAAATCTGGAATTTTGTTTTGGAAGAAAAATAAGATTTTGGCTTGAGTCTTAGTCTTGGAAAGCCATTATAGGACAGTTCACTACATTTAAATTACAAAAGTCTTTTTGAAAATGTAGTGGTTCTGCTATTGGATTTGACTTGTTCTTTCTCTCTACTGTGTCATGAATGAGAGCCCAATGAATAAGTTAGATGGTTAAGTAAAATTAATCATAAAAGATTTCAAAGTAATAGCAGGCTTTTGTATAATATTGGGAGTCAAGAAATAAAGTTTCTATTGTTAGTTCTGTTAACTGATTCTGTGATCTTAGGTAACTCAATCTGTCTGAGGCTTAAATTTCTTCATCTGTAAAATGAGAGGGTGGTCCAGATGATTTTAAAGGGCCATTTCTAAATCTAAAAAACAAATTTAAAGCTTTGCAAAAACAAGAAGACAGTAATTGGACAGGATCCACCTGACCACTGAAGGTGTCCCTAGTGAATAATACATGGTCAATGATTATTCTTGTAGCAATTATTAGTATTTTAAATTCTTTTTAAAAAACGTTTATTTATTTTTGACAGAGAGAGAGAGAGCACAAGCAGGGGCAGAACAGAGAGAAGGAGACACAGAATCTGAAGCAGGTTCCAGGCTCCCAGCTGTCAGCAAAGAGCCTGAAGCAGGGCTTGAACTCACCTATTGCAAGATCATGAACTTGAACTCACCAACCTGAGATCATGACCTGAGCTAAAGACAGACGCTTAACCGACTGAGCCACGCAGGAGCGCCTAAGACGCTTTTTAATGTAACCTTGAACTGTATGTCAGCATTGCCCAAGGCAGGAAAGAACTAATTCCCTTGAATTATACAGAATTTAAACCATGGCTTCTCAGAATCTTTTGGCTCTGATACCCAGGGTAAGTTGACCACGTAGGCTGGATATGTAGTGTTTAGTAAGAATATATGATTTTCACTGGCATAATTTTAACAGATACTAATAAATACCAAAACATTTCTTCTTCCTGAGATATGTCAAAAAAGAAAAAGAAAATACTAAGAATATGAAAGTACTAATTCTAAGAGATGAGAAATTTTGGGATCAAACCTTGGGGGAGCATTTGCATCCTTAGGCACTTAATGCAAGTCACAAGAAGGCAGTAGCAGTATTCTAGGTTCCTAGCTGTTTCCACTACTTTTTCCAATTTTGGTATTAAAAATTCTAAGCGGGGAAGGAGGGGTGCTTGGGTGGCTCAGATGGTTAAGCGTCCAACTCTTGGTTTCAGCTCAGGTCATAATCTCATGGTTCGTGAGTTCAAGCCCTGCTTCTGGCTATATGCTGATAGCTCAGAACCTGCTTGGGATTCTCTCTCCTCTCTCTGCTCTTCCCCTACTCATGCACACATGTGCTCTCTCTCTCTCTCTCAAAATAAATAAATAAACTTTTAAAAAATTCTAAGTGAATGAGACAATTATCTTCTCTCTGTGTGTTTTCTCTTGTTAAGGCTTGCCTTCCATGGGATATTTTTATTTTTTAGTTTTTATTTATTAAGGAACCTGACAAAGAGTTATTAGGTAGATGTAAAGACCATTTAAAAATGGCTTTAAGGTGAGTGAACACCTATGTAAAATCAGATTCAACTCAATTTTATTACTCCTTTAAGTAGGAAGCACAAAGTATGGGTGAAGATTGCTTAACAAATTAGGAGAAATGTGGTTTCAAATTCATTACTTTTTATCTATTCTCACCTAATTTATTATTAAAATTACACTAAATTTTTTAAAGAATTCTATTTAAAATCAATAGCATGTGAAATCAGAATGCCATGAAATGCAGGATAGCAGTAAACTGATGGTACAAATCACAAAGCAAGTTATAAGGCAACAACCTTCAGTAAGGTTGAGGCAACATCTATCAGTGCACAGGGAAAGAGACTGCATCCAATAAGCTAATACATTTTTAGTTTGTTTGATAACAGATAACTGACTTATGGAAAAAAAAGTGTTTTAAACAAACTGTGAGTCTGTGTCACATAGTCAAACTATTTCTCCCCCTACTCTACTACAACAACTAAGTAGGTTTGACTGATAGGGTTTCACTTTGCAATGCTGGTCTTAAGGCCTATTGGTACTTCTGCTTGAAATCCCAAGGAAAGAGGAGTAGTTTGGGACAACCTTAAGCAATTTTTACCAGAAGGCTGCTGGTAAAGGGAAATGTGGATGGCAGTCAGAACACATGAACTTAATCAATAATCTTGTTTTAGCACAATTATTGACAAATACTCTGATTAGAGGCCTACAGTGATCCTTGCTGTGGAAGGGTGAATGATCATTTAAGTTATGATAAACAGCAGCTCCTATGTCCCTGCTCTCTCAAACCAACAGTAAGTTTCAAATTACCTTAAATAATTTCAACTTACTTCAGATCCTCTCTCTCCTTTTAGTCCTTGTTCACCCTGGTCACCTGGCTCACCCTTTAATAAGAAACCAAAGAGAAATCACATAAAAAACAGACACCAAATAAGATATATTAACATTAATTTTTTTCAGTGCCAGAATCACAAAGAACGTTCTCAAAACATACTGGGGGCCCTTGTTGTCCAGTAGCACCTCTTGGTCCTGGTATACCCATGTGACCCTAGGAATAGAAAAGATTATATTATTAGAGTAAATAGAGACATGCAACTCAGAGAATAGGGTAGTATCACTTAAAATGGTAGCAAAATGTTACAAAATTCAATTTAAATATCAAAAATTATGATTCTTTTTCAGAAATATTACAGAACATAATAGCCACTGGATATTATGACAATTGAGAAAGCCTGTAAAGTTTTGTTTTGTTTTGTACATAGGTCAACATAGTAGGTTGAATGGTAGTACACCTAAAGATCTCTATGCCCTAAACCCCACAGACTGTGAATATGATCTTTTTTGGAAAAAGGGTCTTTGCAGATATCATTAAGTTAATGATCTTAAAAAGAGATTATCCTGAATGGCCTTTGACAAGTACCCTTAGAAGAGAGAGATAGATACAAACAACAAAGAAGAGGGCCATGTGAAGGCATAGGCAGAAACTGGAGCTATGCAGCCACAAGGAGCATTGTCAGCCATCAGAAGCTAGAAGAGGAAAGGAAGAATTCTCTTCTAGAAACTGCAGAGGGAGCAAGGTCTGTTAACACCATTGTTTCAGATTTCTGGTATTTAGAACTGGGAGAGAATAAATTTCTGTTGTTTGAAACCGCCCAGTTTATAATAATTCTGGTCAGGAAACTAAGACGGTAAATAACCAAAGAAATAAAAAGTTTGAGAACAAATTTCCTTTTTCAACCTATTCCTATTGTAGAAGTGTACTATGGTCTCCATTTTTACAAACTAAGTTCATACCACTTGGATAAATTTAGTATTGAAAATTGGGAGTCATTAATGTATATAATGCCAAGACACATCAAGTGACTTTGATATTCAGCAGTCTGTCATCACCCTAGTCCTCCTAGGAAGGAATGCTGACCTACCACATTTCCCTTTTCAAGTGTGTAAATAGAAACTAGCAACAACCCAAGGCATGTCATATTATACATAAAGAATTCTGCATGCAGTCTCATTCTTCCCCTTCCCTACTGTCCTTTTCACTTTAGAATTTCTTTCCTCCTACCCTGTGTATTACAGAAAGAATGCCATAGGAAAAACAGTTAGTAGGCTCATCTCCTTTTTCTGGACTAGGAGAAGTAAGGATTGCCTATATAGACTAATGATATTTATCTCACAGAAAGATCAGTTTAAGCTCTCTTTGTTTGCATTCTTTGAGGCAACTGTTTGTGGTTTTAAGATTCAACCTCCTGATTAAAAAAAAAAAAGAATTATTTAACAGAGTGAACATTGCCAAGAGACAAAGACTGTTGGGAAGGCTTTCTATAGAACATGGCCATAACTAAAGAGAATACCATTACCACACATGGCCTTACTAGCAAAACATGAGCAGAGTCAACAATAACAGAATCAGGTCAGTCAAGAGGAAATACGGTGTAAGTATATATGACTATTATAAGTCATGGATGAAGCAGAATTCAGGAGAGAAGTGATTGGTGAAAGGATGAAGTTATACAACGTAGTGAGAGTGAACAGATGAGCAAACTATAAAACTCAAGATCATGATGGCCAGTTGTGACTTTGCCACCATTTTTGCCTGTGTTTTATAAAGACCTTTTTAAAATGGTCATAAAATAGCCAATAGCTTCTCCTGGTTTTGTGAAGTCTGGATACAAATCTCACTAAAAACAAACTTGCTTTCTAGAAGTTTCACTGTAATTCTTCTAGTTCTGTCTATTTCAATGAAAATTGAGAAAGGCCATTTTCTGCAATGTTAAAAATTAAATATGATGTAGTAAATATTATTATAAAGTTATGTAGGCAAGGTTCTGGGAAGTGATTGACTTTGCCTGATGACATTAGTAGTGGGATGGGCTAAATGGTGAAGGGGAGTTAGATGTTCAAGGATTTTATAAGGGAAGTGATGATAAGCTGAATCTTGAAGGATGAGTGTTCCAGGCAGTAAAGTAAAAAGAAGATATTCTGGCAGAGTGGATAGCATGGGGGAATAAATGAAGATTTATCTGACAGAACATGTTAAGTGGAGAATGGATTTGAGAGGGCTATGACTAGGGATAGGGAGTCTAGTTTGGAAGCTATTACAATAATTCAGACAAAAAGGATGAAACCTAAACTAAAGTAGGGCAAAATGGCTAGATTCCAGAGCTATCTAAGGTCAAAAGAAGTGGCCAATTAAATTTGAGAGATGAGAGGAGAGACAAGGGAGAGGAGGGAGAGAACAAGAGAGATAAAGGGACAGAAAGAAACAAAAGGAGAGAAATAGAAACGGACACACAGAGAGAGCAATAGACAGAGGGGGACAGAGAGATACAGAGATGGATAGAAAGATAGAGAGAAGGACTATTCATTTATTGGCTTGAATACCTTAATGTCTGATGGTAGCATTCACTGAATTGAAGACATAGAAAGAATATGATCAAAATGGGGAGGATGATAAAACTGACCAAACCAAAGTGAAATGGAGTTTGAGCTAGAATGTAATTTATTCCATGTATTTCTAGGACTTCATCTCACACAAATTTACTCTGATTTAATCTTGGGTACCTGTATATTTCTGCTCATATTTTTAAAAAGCAGATGTTGACAGTATAATATGCTTATTCCCACTATATTTCCTCTCTTTCTCAAGCCTTACATGAATTTATCTTGATGTTTGGGATGTATAGTTTTCTGGAAGACAACTATAATTTACTATATCTGTTTTTATGCTGATTAAATGTTCTTATTATATGTCTTCTACATGTGATGCCCACAGAGGCAAGTACTGTATCTGGGGTATCCAGTATTATACTTATGTCTTCTAGCTCCGTTCCTGGCCTATGGCAGACACTCAAATATATGATGAGTGGACAGAGATTTTATTATGCATTACACATAAGATCTGTCATGTATAATGATTCCTAATAAGTACTAAGTACTTACTACTAAGTATTTATTGATGATAATGAGCAAGACACATGACTTTTGTAATTCTCAGTTTCTTCAAGAGGAAAAGAGAACAAAAGATGGTGAACAAGATTTTTAAAAATTTCTAACTGTTCGCAGCAAAATGGAAGCAAAATCTACATTATCATTCAATTTTTTTAATCCCAAAAGATAACTGTGAGCTCACTACAATTGTAAGAACATTTGTAAATATAAAAATATTTTTAAAAAGATTGGTGATAATCATTCAGTCATAGAAAGGCATGGAGTACTAAAACATTCTACAACATCAATTACAATATAATACATTAAGTGAAATGAAGCCAGACACAAAAAGCTATATATTATACAATTCCATTTATATGAAATATCCAGAAGAGATAACTCAATAGAGTCAGAAAACAGAGTAATGGTTGCCAAAGCCTGGGAGAAATACAGACTGACTGCTTAATGGGTATGAGGCTTCCTTTTTAGGGTAATGTAAATGTTTTGGAACTATGTAGCGTGTGATGGTTGTACAATATTGGGAATGTACTAATATTTTTGAATTGTACACTTTAGAATTGTTAAAATGTTAAATTTTATATTATGTGCATTTTAGTACAATTAAAAGAAGGGTTGACGATAATGTTAATCATTAGTTTACCATAGTGAAATGATAGTATATACACTTTAAAATGATAGAAAAACAAACATTTGAAAATTTCACCTGAGGCTACAACAGAATAATATAGCTATAAATAAAGCACAGTTCCCCTATATGAATCAAACTTGTGCTTGGAAAACCTGGCAGGGGACAAGTGTGGATATTTCATGGCTTTCAGATGTCTAAGTAATAAAATTATTATGGCTTCCTGGTTCATGATGGCTTGTTTAGAATAAAACCACCAACAAATTACAAAATGACCTCTAAAGACTAAGGACATAGGATAGAATAAGTCATAAAGGAAGATGTGGATCAAACTAACTCATGAAATATTGACAACTGAAAACATAATCAGGAATATTTGTGGAATGAGGAAGGAGAAATTGATTCCACAGTGAGCCCAGGAAGAAGTTCTCTGATGAAGGATTTCTGAATAAGGTGTGACTATTCAGAATAAGACAGGCAGGGTTTCTCTTCTGTTAGCCAGATGAAGAGATTCTTTTCTTCTTCCAAAAGAATATCTATTTGTTTGTTTGCCAGTAAATTTGCTAGTTTAGCAACCAAATATTTCACAGTTGGTAGAGGCCAAAAGAAGATATTGCAAGAACTTGATTTTCCTGAGAATGTGTGAAGTTATGCACAGAAAAGGCTAAGGAAGGTGTTTTCCAAAATGGCACAGCAGCATAGAAGTTCTCAGCTTGTCTCATCGCTGAGGTGCAGCTAGATCAGCACCAAACCATTTTGAACACCTAGGAAATTGATCCGATGATTAACACAACAATCTGCATAACTTGAGCCACAGAACTCGGCAGGTACACGGTGCGAAGAGGTGAACTGGGGGATAAAAAGTTGCAGAGGGTAAGGAGGTGTTGTTCTGGACAGAGAACAAAGGAAAAGGGGGAGAGTGCAGCACACTAGGATCATATAGGAAAAGCACTCCCCCCAAAAGTAGCTGGAAAGAGTGGAAACACTGACAAGGGACTGAACAAGAAATCTGTTCTTAGAAACCACTGCTGGGGAGAAAGGAGAGGGTTACAATACCATTAGGAATCTATAAACAGTGGACCACAGAGTTGGAAGTTCTGGAGCTCAATACCTGGCAGTGCTCTAGTTTTGAGTAAATCCCCAGGAGCAGACAGCAAGGTTCAAGGGGTCTGTGGGCCACAAGGGGAGAAGGGGTTCCTCTGCTTTGAGTGCATTTGGTAGAGGCCATATGGCCTCCCCACAGGCAAAGGTCCCAGCGGACTCTGGAGAGCAGCCTCGTTTGCTGATATTGGGACAAAGACACCAGAGTGCAGTGAAACCTGGTGCTGGCCGTATGTTGTGATTTGCCATAATCTCTGAACCTCTGCTGCTGCACCACTGCATGAACACATTCTGGTGCAAGCTGGCCATTGCTCAGTGAGACATTCCCCCAGAGGGTCAGAGTGGGTCCAACCTGCAGGGTTCTCTGAAATGAGGGGTTTGGAAACACATCCCCATCTGAGATAAAACTCAGGAGGGAGGTGCTGCCTAACAGGCTGATGACTTGGACATGGACAGGGTATAAGTGGGGAATGGACAGAAGCCTGAGACAAAGGAGGGTTTCTTGATTATGGGTCGGTGAGAGCACAAAATTCCTGTGCCAAAAACTAGGAAGTTAGGTGAAGCCATTTCCACTGCCCCTGCCCATGCACACGGGCATGCACGCCACACCAATCCACCCCAGTAAGCTAAGCAGTGACACCTAACGAAGAATGGAGCTGTTACAACAAGTCCCACCCAACTGTGACCTCTAAGTGCAGCCCCCTAGAAGACCAGCACAAGTCACTCCATGTGCTTAGTGTATGGAGTATAGAGTGCTTCATAGTTTGAGTTCTAGGGGAAACTGGATGTAACTTCATTCAGGTTTCATTCTGTTTCCTGGTTTATCTATTATTTTTTTGCTTCTGTGTTTGTTTAAATTGTTTTTCCCCTCTCCTTTCTTTTCTTTTTCTTGGATAGAGAAAGAGAAAAATTTATTTTTATTTTCTTTTTAAAAAAATATGTTTAAGTCTTTTTACTATGTTTTTGTTTTTTTGCAAATCTTTGTATTCTATTCCACTTTCTTTATTTCATTTTATTCTACTTTATTATATACACGTTTTTTATGTTTTTAAACTTTTCTTACTATTTTTTTTCATTTTCTTTCCTATTGTTTCTCTATTATATCAAAATTTTTCAACAACCACCAAAACACACCTAGGATCTAGCTTCCTTTATTTATGTATTTTTTTGTTTCTCATTTTCTCATTTTTATTTTTTACTTTATCAATTCTTTTTCTTCTTTCAAAATGACAAAACTAAGGAATTCACCCCAAAAGACAGAACAGGAAGAATTGACAGCCAAGGGTTTAATGAACAGAGATATAAGAAAGATGTCTGAACTAGAATTTAGAACGATGATAATAAGAATACTAGCTGGGGTTGAAAAAAGCATAGAATCCCTTTCTGCAGAGATAAGTAAAATCTAGTCAGGACAAAATTAAAAAGGTTATAACCAAGATGGAATCTCAGATGGCTGCCACAACGGCAAGGATGGATGAAGCAGAGCAGCGAATCAGCGATATAGAAGACAAAATTATGGAGAATAATAAAGCAAAAAAAGAAAGAAAGAAAAAAGAAAAAGGGAAGCTAATGCAAAAAAGCATGATACAGGAATTGGAGAACACAGTGACTTACTAAAAAGGAATAACATCCAAATCATAGGAGTCCAAGAAGATGAAGAGAGAGAAAAAGGGGTAGAAGGTTTATGTGAAAATATTATAGCAGAAAACTTTCCTAATCTGGGGAAAGACACAGAAATCAAAATCCAAGAAGCATAGAGAACTCCCATTAGATTCAACAAAAACCGATCATCAATGAGGCATATCATAATCGAAATCACAAAATACACAAACAAGAAAAGAATTATGAAAGCAAGGGAAAAAAAGTCCTTCACCTATAAGGGAAGACAGATCGGGTTCACAGCAGACCTATCCACAGAAACGTGGCAGGCCAGAAAGGAGTGGCGGGATGTATTCAACGTGGTAAGTTGACAAAATATGCAGCCAAGAACTCTTTATCCAGCAAGGCTGTCATTCAAAATAGAAGGAGGGATAAAGGGTTTCTCAGACAAACAAAAACTAAAGGAGTTAACTAAACTAAACCATCCCTGAAAGAATTTAAGGGGGACTCTCTGAGGGGAGAAAAGATGACACAAAACAAAAAAGGCCAAAAGCACTGAAGATTAGAAAGGACCAGAGAACATCACCAGAAACTCCAACTCTAAAGGCAACACAATGGCACTAAATTCGTATCTTTCACTATTCACTCTAAATGTCAATGGACTAAACGCTCCAATCAAAAGACGTAGGGTATCAGAATGGATAAGAAAACAAGATCCATCTATATGTCATTTACAAGAGTTTTAGACCTTCAGATTGAAAGTAAAGAGATGGAGAACCATCTATCATGCTAATGGTCACCAAAAGAAAGCTGTGGTACCCATACTTATATCAGACAAACTAGATTTTAAAATAAAGACTAACAAGAGATGAAGAAAAGCATTATATCATAATTAATGGGTCTATACATCAAGAATACCTAACAGTTGTAAACACTTATGCTCCCAATGTGAAAACACTCAAATATATAAATCAATTAATCACAAACATAAAGAAACTCATTGATGATAATACCATAATAGTTGGGGACTTCAACACCCCACTTACAACAATGGAAAGATCATCTAAGCAGAAAATCAACAAGGAGACAATGGCTCTGAATGACATACTGGACTGGATAGACTTAACAGATATATTCAGAACATTTCATCCTAAAGCAGCAGAATATATATTCTTCTTGAGTGCATATGGAACATTCTCCAGATCAGATCACATACTGGGACACAAATCAGCCCTCAACAAGAACAAAAAATCAAGATCATACCGTGATCATATATTCAGACTGATCATATATTCAGACCACAATGCTATGAAACTCAAAATCAACCACAAAAAAAAATTGGAAAGACCACGAATACTTGAAGATTAAATAACATTCTACTAATGAATGAATGGGTTATCCATGAAATTAAAGAGGAAAGTAAAAAGTACATGGAAGTCAATGAAAATGATAACATGACAGCCCAAAACCTCTGGGATGCAGAAAAGGCAGTCATAAGAGGGAACTACATAGAAATCCAGGTGTTCCTAAGGAAGATAGATCTCAGATAAACAACCTAACCTTACACCTTAAAGAGCTGGAAAAAGAACAGCAAATAAAGCCTGAAAACAGCAGAAGATGGGAAATAATAAAGATTAAAGCAGAAATCAATGATATAGAAATTAAAAAAAAAGTAGAACATATCAATGAAACCAGGAACTGATTTTTTGAAAGAATTAACAAAATTGATGAACTCCTAGCCAGTTTGATCAAAAAGAAAAAGGAAAGGACCCAAATAAATCACGAATGAAAGACGGGAGATCACAACCAACATTGCAGAAATACAAATGATAATAAGAGAATATTATGAGCAATTATATGCCAATAAATTGGGCAATTTGGAAGAAATGGACAAATTCCTAGAAACATATAAACTACCAAAACTGAAACAGGAAGAAATATAAAATTTGAACAGACTTATAACCAGGAAAGAAATAGAATCAGTAATCAAAAATCTCCCCCCGCCTCCCAAAAAGGAGTCCAGGGCTAAATGGCTTTCCAGGGGAAAGCCTGGAATTTTACCTGGAAACATTTAAAGAAGAAGAGCTAATGCCTATTCTTTTGAAACTGTTGCAAAAACTAGAAATGGAAAGAAACTTCCAAACTCATTCTGAGTCCAGCATTACCCTGATTCCAAAGCCAGACAAAGACCCCACTAGAAAGGAGAGCTACAGACCAATTTCCCTCATGAACACTGATGTAAAAATTCTCAACAAAGATACTAGCCAACTGGATCAAACAATACATTAAAAGAATTATTCATCACGATCAAGTGGGATTTATTCCTGGGATGCAGGGATGGCTCAATATCCACAAATCAATCAATGTGATACATCACATTAATAAAAGAAAGAATAAGAACCACATGATCGTCGGGGTGCCTGTGTGGCTCAGGCGGTTGAGCATCTGACTTTGGCTCAGGTCATGGTCTCGTGGTCTGTGAGTTCAAGCCCCGCGTCAGGCTCTGTGCTGACAGCTCAGAGCCTGGAGCTGCTTCAGATTCTGTGTCTCCCTCTCTCTCTGCCCCTCCCCTGCTCATGCTCTGTCTCTCTGTCTCAAAAATAATAAACATTTAAAAAAAAAAGAACCACATGATCCTCTCAATAGATGTAGATAAATCATTTGACAAAATACATCCTTTCTTGATAAAAGCCCTCAAGAAAGCAGGGATAGAAGGATCATACCTCAAGATCATAAAAGCCATGTATGAAAGACCCACCATTAATATCATCCTCAATGGGGAAAAATTGAGAGCTTTCCCTCTAAGGTCAGGAACATGACAAGTGTGTCCACTCTTACCACTGTTTTTCAACATAGTGTTGGAAGTCCTAGCCTCAGCAATGAGAAAACACAAAGAAAATAAAAGGCATCCAAATTGGCGAGGAGGAAATCAAATTGTCACTTTTTGCAGATGCCATGATACTCTATGTGGAAAACCCAAAAGATTCCACCAAAAAACTGCTAGAATTGATCCATGAATTCAGCAAAGTCACAGGATATAAAATCAATGTACAGAAATTGGCTGCATTTCTATACATCAATAATGAAGCACCAGAAAGAGAAATCAAGGAATCGGTCCTATTTACAATTGCACCAAAAACCATAATATACCTAGGAATAAACCTAACCGAAGAGGTGAAAAATATATACACTGAAAACTATAGAAAATTTATGAAAGAAATTGAAGAAGACACAAAGAAATGGAAAAACATTCCATGCTCATGGATTGGAAGAATAAGTATTGTTAAAATGTCAATACTTTCCAAGGCAATCTACATATTCAGTGCAATCCCTATCAAAATAACACCAGTATTCTTCACAGAGCTAGAACAAAGAATCTTAAAATTTGTATGGAACTAAAAAAGACCCTTAATAGCCAAAGCAATCCTGAAAAAGAAAATCAAAGCTGGAGGCATCATAATTCTGGACTTCAAGCTGTATTACAAAGCTGTAATCATCAAGAAAGTATGATAATGGCACAACAACAGACACATAGACAGAACAGATACTGGCACAACAACAGACACAACAACAGAATAGATAACCCAGAAATGGACCCACAAACATATGGCCAACTAATATATGAAAAAGCAGGAAAGACTATCCAATGGAAAAGCAACAGTCTCTTCAGCAAATGGTATTGGGAAAACTGGACAGTGGCATGCAGAAGAATGCTCCTGGACCACTTTCTTACTTAAAATTAAACTCAAATTAGATGAAAGACCTAAATGTAAGACAGGAAGCCATCAAAATCCTAGAGGAGAAAGATGGCAAAAACCTCTTTGACCTTGGCTGCAGCAACATCTTACTTGACATGTCTCCACAGGGAAGGAAACAAAAGCAAAAATGAACTATTGGGACCTCATCAAGATAAAAAACTTCTGCATCGCAAAGGAAACCATCAACAAAACTAAAAGGCAATCAACAGAATGGGAAAAGATATTTGCAAATGACCTATCAGATAAAGGGTTAGTATCCAAAATCTATAAAGAACTTACCAAACTCAACACCCCAAAACCAAATAATCCAGTGAAGAAATGGGTAGAGGACATGAATAGACACTTTTCCAAAGAAGACATCCAGATGGCCAACAGACACATGAAAAGATGCTCAATATCACTCATCATCAGGGAAATACAATTCAAAACCACATTGAGGGGCGCCTGGGTGGCGCAGTCGGTTAGCGTCTGACTTCAGCTAGGTCACGATCTCGCGGTCCGTGAGTTCGAGCCCCGCATCAGGCCTTGGGCTGATGGCTCAGAGCCTGGAGCCTGTTTCCGATTCTGTGTCTCCCTCTCTCTCTGCCCCTCCCCCGTTCATGCTCTGTCTCTCTCTGTCCCAAAAATAAATAAACATTGAAAAAAATATTAAAAAAAAACAAAAACAAAAAAAACCCCAAAAAACCACATTGAGACACCACCAGTGTCTCACACCAGTGGTGTGACACACTAGTCAGAGTGGCTAAAATTCACAACTCAGGAAACAACAGATGCTGGGGAGGATGTGGAGAAAGGGGAACCCTTTTGCAGTATTTGTGGGAATACAAACTGGTGTCTGGAACAGTGTTGAAGTTCCTTAAAGAATTAAAAATAGAACTACCCTAAGGCCCAGCAACTGCACTACTAGGAATTTATCCAAAGGGGCGTGCTGTTTTGAAGGGGCACATGCATCTCAATGTTTATAGCAGTGCTATCAACAATAGCCAAAGTATGGAAAGAGCCCAATGTCCACTGACTGATGAATGAATAAAGATGATGTGGTATATATATACAATGGAATATTACTTGGCGATGGAAAAGAATGAAATCTTGCCAGTTGCAATGGAATTAGAGTGTAACATGCTAAGTGAAATTATTCAGTCAGAGAAAGACAAATGTCATATGACTTCACCCATATGTGGAATTTAAGATATGAAACAGATGAACATAAGGGTATGGAAGCAAAAATAATATAAAAACAGGGAGGGAGACAAATCATAAGAGATGCTTAAAGATAGAGAACAAACTTAGGGTTGCTGGAGGGGTTTTGAGTGGGGGGATGGGCTAATTGGGCAAGGGGCAATAAGGAGAACACTTGTTGGGATGAACACTGGGTCTTATAAGTACATGATGAATCACTGGATTCTATTCCTGAAATCATTATTATACTATATGTTAACTAACTTGGATGTAAATTTTAAAAAATTAAAAAATGAAAAAAATGAAAAAAACAAAATGAACTAACAAAAAGAGTCATGTTGTTTTTCAAGCAAAAAAAAAAAAAGCTAAGGAAGTTTAAGATGCTTTTCAAATTTTTCTGGAAGCAGTGGGTTGGCTTCTCAACCCAAAAAGTATCTAAATACACTGAATTCCTTGGATTAAGAAACACTTATAGATCCAAATGTTATGTAAATTGGAAACAGAATATACGTGACATTAAAAAAATGTTTCTCTAAAAATAGAAGAAGTACAAGATGGCCACCACAACAATTTCACAAACATTTAGAGTGACCTTCAACATTTACTTCAAAGAGAATTTTAGGAAGTGAAAGTTCATTTTTCAGATTTCAGGCTTAAGGAAATTAATATATTGACGATAGTTACCTACCTACCAGCTTGTCCATTCAATCTGGCTATTTAAGTCTTCATTTCAAATATGGCCACTGATATTTTACATGGGAGAGGGGTATATTGGATCAAACAACCCATCAATTCACTATTAAAAATGAATTATGTTTATATACATATTATATACTATTATGTACAAAACTCAGAACAAAACATTGTAGAAGAAAGAGAGAGGTCATATTCAAATTAGGGAGCTAAGATATCTGCACATTAAAAATAATTAGCAAATATATTAGCAACATAAGATGGTAAAATATTTCTATTGAATAACTTCTATAAATAATAAATATTATAGGACTGAGGAATATGGAAAAATTACTGTTAGGGTGAGCTTAGGAAAAGGGAGTCTGTACTAGATTATGAAGGAAAGATAGGATTTATGTAGATAAAGTTTAGATAATACTGTGAGTATGCACAGAATGTTGTGAGAAAATGAATGACATAGAAACTATAGGGAGAGAGTTAGCAGATGACCAATTTGTTTAGCAACTGACACTATAAACAGGAAGGGAAGAGAGATAAGACAGGAATAGAGAACATCCTAAACATAAATATGCTAATAAAAATGACACGGAATAAATTCTATACATAATCTAATACAATTTTGGCTGATGAAGTTGGTCTCATAAAATCCTTCTAAGAGTGGAAGAGGACAAAAACTGACAGAAGGCTTGAGAATATAATGACATTCATCCACCTATTTGACAACTCTATAGAATTCCTATTATACATCAGGAACATTATGTTCTAGAAATTGGGTATATAATGATGAAAAAGCCAGACAAGAGTCTCATTTTCATGGATCTTACTTTTTGGTAGGGAAAGACAAGACACTAAACAAAAAACCAAATGTATATAAAAAAGTGGTTAGATAATATAGATAATATAGTGGTTAGATAATATAGGCACTAAATATCATGAAGTAAATCTAATATGATGCAAAGTGAAGAACAGAAAGAGAAGGCCTTTCCCGAAGTAATATTTCAGCTGAGATCTGATGATGAGAAAAAAGCAGCAATGGGAGGAGGTGAAGATGAGTCCAGAAAAAAAGGAACAGAAAGTACAAAGAACTAGGCTTCTTCTGGGATCAAAACCTTAAGATATTACTCATAACTCAATGATGCTTATTTTCATTTGAAACTGAGCAAAACCACCAGAGAACACTGATTCAATTTAGAAGCAAGGTGTGAAATTTGCTGTAATTACCTTATAGCCCTCTGCTCCAGGCTCTCCTCTCTCTCCTTGTTCCCCCACAGGACCCTACAGAGACCACATGCAAAAACAATCAGTTCCACAGCTGGATCCAAGAATTTGTGAATGCAGATAATACAGTTAGTGTGGCATATTTTTTCCCCAAAAATGTGAAACCAAATGTATAATTATTTGTTTAGTTCCACTAATATATTTCAAAAGACTGAATATCAATAACATTAAGAACATCATAAGCATTGAATTATTTGAAGAGAATCTCATAATGATCTTGCTAGGAAAAATATTGAAGAAATGAAGTCCATTTAAACATTATGAATTTTCAGATGGATGAAGTATGTTATACATGATGTCAAATTAACTTGCATTTTTACTTAATGTTAAAATGATAGAAAAAGATTTAATCTGGATCATTCAGCCATGTAATCAATTCCATTAATTAGAAGATCAATTTAATCATCTTTTTATTTATTTATTCTTATATTTTGAAGTACAGTTGGCATACAATATTATAATAGTTTCAGGCATACAACATAATGGTTTGACATTTATACACATTATGAAATGATCACCAGAATAAGTCTGGTCACCATCTGTCACTATATGTAGTTATTATAATACTATTGACTATATTCGCTATGCTGTACTTCACATCCCCATGACTTACGTATTTTATAACTGAAAGTCTATAACTCTTAATCCCTTCACCTATTTCACCCATCTCCTTATACCCTCCCCTCTGACAATCACCAGTTTGTTCTGTGTACTTATGAATCTGTTTCTGTTTTGTGTTGTTTTGTTTTTTGGACTCCACATGTAAGTAAAATAATACAATTTGTTCCTCTCTTATTTCACATAGCATAATGCCCTCTAGGTTCATTTTTGTTGTCATGAATGGCAAGAGTTCACTCTTTTTATGGCTAAGTAATATTACATTTTGTGTGTGTGTATATATATACATCTTCTTTATCCATTTGTGTATCAGTGAACACTTAGGTTGTTTCCATATCATGGCTATTGTAAACAATGCTGCAATGAACATACATACAATGAAGATACAGGTGTATGTATCTTTTCATATTATGTTTTTCAATTTTTTTTCAGATAAATACCCAGATGTCAAATAGCTGGATCCTGTGGTATTTCTATTTTTAATTTTTTGAGTAATCTCCATACTGGTTTACGTAGTGGCTGCACCAATTTATATTCTACCAACAGTGCATGACGGTTTCTTTTTTTCCACATTCTCACCAACATTTGTTATTTCTTGTTCTTTTTTGATACTAGTCATTCTGACAGTGATGAGGTGAAATCTCACTGGGTTTTGATATGCATTTCCCTGATTAGTGATGTTGAGCATTTTTTCATATGTCTATTGGCCTTCTATACGTCTTCTTTGGAAAAATGCCTATTCAGGTCCTCTGCCCATTTTAAAAATCAGATTGGTTTATTTGTGTTGAGTTGTAGGAGTTCTTTATATATTTTGGATATTAATCTCTTACTGGATATATCATTTGCAAATATCTTCTCCCATTTGCCTTTTTGTTTTGTTGATGATTTCCTTTACTGTAAAAAACTTTTTAGTTTGATGTAGTCCCAATTGTTTATTTTTGTTTTTATTGCCTTTGCCAGAGGAGGCACATACCACAAAAATACTGCTAAGACTGATGTGCCAGAGTTTATGCCTGTTCTCTTTTGGAAGTTCTATGATTTCAGGTCTTACATTTAGGTCTTTAATCCACTTTGAGTTTATTCTTGCATGTAATGGAAAAAAGTGGTCCAGTTTCATTCTTTTGCATGTAGCTGTCCAGTTTCCCCAACACCCATTATTGAAAAGATTATATTTTCCCCATTGTATATTAATTGATCATATAAGTGTGTGTTTATTTCTGGGCTCTCTATTCTGTTCCATTGACCTATGTGTCTCTTTTTGTGCCAGTACCAAACTGTTCTGATAACCACAGCTTTGTGTGCAGTTTGAAATCAGGCAGCATGATACCTGCAGCTTTCTCAAGACTGTTTTGGCTATTCAGGGTCTTTTGTCATTGCATACAAATTTCAGATCATTTGTTCTAGTTCTGTGAAAAATACTATTGGAATTTTGATAGGAATTGTACTGAATATGGAGCTTGCTTTGGATAGCATAGACATCTTAAAAATATTAATTCTTCCAATCCACAAACAATGTATCTTTCCATTTATTTTTGTCATCTTCAGTTCTTGCATAAATGTCTTATAGTTTTCAGAATATAGGTCTTCTGCCTCCCTGGCTAAATTTATTCCTAGATATTTTATTATTTTTATTCAATTATAAATAAGATCATTTTCTTAATTTCTCTTTCTGATAATTTGTTTTTATTGTATAGAAATGCAACAGATTTCTGTATATTCATTTTGTATCCTAATTTAGTAGTTGTAACAGTTTTTTGGTGAAGTCTTTATTTTGTATTTACAGTATAATGTGATCTACAAATGATGACAGTTGTGCTTCTGTCTTACCAATGTGGATGTCTTTCCTTTCTTTTTCTTCTCTTATTGCTATAGCTGACATTTCCAGTACTATGTTGAATAAAAGTGGTGAGAGTAGGCATCTTTCTATTATTCCTGATCTTGGAGGAAAAGCTTTCAGCTTTCCACCATTGAGTATGATGCTAGTTGTGGGTTTGCCATATATGGCATTTCTTATGTTAAGGAATTTATTGAGAGTTTTCATCATAAGCGGATGTTGAATTTTGTCAAATGCTTTTTCTGCATCTATTGAGAAGATCATGATTTTTAGCCTTCATTTTGTTAATGTGGTGTATCAAGTTAATTGATTTGCAAATACTGAATCATCCTTGCATCCCTGGAAAATATCTTATTTGATTGTGGAATATGATCCCTTTAATGTATTGCTGAATTTTTTTTTTTTTTGCTAATATTTTGTTGAAAATTTTTGTATCTATGTTCTTCAGGGATATTGGCCTATACTTTCCTTTTTTGTACTGTCTTTTCTGGTTTTGGTATCAGGACAATGCTAGCCTCATAGAATGAATGTGAAAGCATTCCTTCCTCTAATTTTTCTTGAATAGTTTGAGAAGGATAGGTATAAACACTTCCTTAAATGTTTGGAAAAATTCACCTGTGAAGCCATCTGGTCCCTGAGTTTGGTTTATTGGGAGTTTTTTGGTTACTGATTCATTTTCATTACCAGTAATCAGTCTGTTCAGATTTCTATTTCTTCCTGATTCAGTTTTGGAAGATTATAAGGGTTTAGGATTTTATCTTTTTTTTTTTCTAGGTTGGCCAATTTCTTGGCAAACCTGTTTGTAGTAGATTTGGGGATGCTGTGCTTTTATTTCCATTTGTCTTCAAACAAAACTAATGTTTAGTTAGCAGAATGTTGTTTAGCTTCCATGTACTTGTGTTTTTTATCCATTTTTTTTCTTGGTATTTATTTCTAGTTTCATATCATTGTGATCACAAAAGATGCTTGATATGATTTCAATATTCTTAAATTTATTAAAATGTTTTTTGTGGTCTAACATGTGCTTTTTCCTAGATAATGTTCTGTGTGCACTTGAGAAGAATGCATATTCTGCTGTTTTTGAATGGACTGTTCTGTATATACCCATTAGGTCCCTCTGGTCTAATGTGTTGTTTAAGGTTACTATTTACTTATTGACTTTCTGTCTGGATGATCCATCTATAGATGTAAGTGGAGTATTAAAGTGTCCTACTCCTATTGTATTACTATCAATTTCTCCCTTGATGTCTATTAATATCTGCTTTTTAAATTTAAGTGTTTCTAAGTTGGGTGCATAGATATTTATAATTGTTATATCCTCTTGTTGAATTGAACCCTTTATCATCATGTAGTGCCCTTCCTTTTGTCTTGTTACAGTGTTAATTTTAAAGTCTATTTTATCTGATATGATACCCCTGGTTTGTTTTTTTTTCATTTCCACTTGGAGTATTTTTTTCTATCCTTTCACTTTCAATCTGTGTGTGTCTTTGGGTCTGAAGTGAGTCTCTTGTAGGCAGCATATAGATGGGTCTTTTTTTTTTAATTTTTTTAATGTTTCTTTATTTTTGAGAGAGAGACAGGGAGACACAGCGTTCGAGTGGGGGAGGGGCAGAGAGAGAGACACACACACACAGAATCTGAAGCACGCTCCAGGCTCTGAGCTGTCAGCATAGACCCTGATGTGGGGCTCGAACTCACAGACTTGAAATCATGACCTGAGCTGAAGTCACTTAACTGACTGAGCCACCCAGGTGCCCTGAAATGGGCCTTATTTTTCTTATCCTTTCAGTCACCCTATGTCTTTTGATTGGAACATCTAATCCATTTAGATTTCAAGTATCAACTGATAGGTATGTACTTAGTGCCATTTTGTTAACTGCTTTCTGGTTGTATATGTAGTTCTTTTCTGTTCCTCTCTTGCTCTCTTCCTTTGTGATCTGATGATTTTCTTTAGTGTTATGTTTGGATCCCTTTTTCTTTATTTTTTTGTGAATCTATTGTAGGTTTTGGTTTGAGGTTTCCATGAGTTACATATATAACACCCTATGTACATAGCAGTCTATTTTAAGTTGATGGTCACTTAAGTTCAAACACATTCTAAAAGCCCTACATTTTTTATTCCCTCTCCCCATGTTTTGTGTATTTGGTGCCATAATTTACATCTTTTTATTTTGTATATCCCTTAGGTAATTATGTAGATATAGTTGTTTTTTCTACTTTTGTCCTTTAACCTTCATACCAGCTTTATAAGTAGTTGATCCACTCTCTTAACTATATGTTTGCTTTTACCAATGAGCCTTTTTCTTTCATAATTTTTTTTTTACCTCCATTTATGGTGTTTTCTTTTCCATTTTAAGAAGTCCCTTTAACCTCTCTTGTAAGCCCAGTTTAGTGGTGATGAATTCCTTTAACTTTCATTTGTCTGGGAAACTCTCTATCTCTTTAATTCTGAATGACAATCTTTCCAGGAAGGGTATTCTGGTTGTAGGTTTTTCCTTTCAGCACTTTGAGTATATCAGGCCTCTCCTTTCTGGCCTACAAAATTTCTGCTGAAAAATCAGCTCATGATCTTTTAGGTGTTACCTTGTAAGTAACCAGTTGCTTTACTCTTGCTGTTTTTAAGATTCTCTCATTACCTTTAATTTCTGACAATTTACTTACTCTCTGTTGGTGTGAACCTCTTTGGGTTCATCTTGTTTGGAGCTCTCTGTGCATCTTGCAGTTGGATGTTTGTTTCTTTCTCCAGGTTAGGGAAGTTTTCATTTATTATTTCTTCCTTTTGTCTTGTTACACTCTTTGCTTTAAAGTCGACTTTATAAGACTTCTGTTGATATTTATTGTCCAAGAGTTTCCTTAAACTATCCTCTTTTTCTTAACCTTTTTTCTTTTTGCTCTTCAGTTTGGATGACTTCCACTACCTTGTCTTCCAGATCGCTGACCTGTCTATATCCTTTAATCTGCCATTGTTCTCCCTAGTGTATATATATTTTTTTCATTTTAGCTATTGAATTCTTAAGTTATGATTAGTTATTTTTTATATTTTTCTATCTCTTTGTTGAATTTCTCATTGTTCAACTACTCTTCTTCTGAGTTCCATGAGCATCTTTATGACCATTACTTTGAATTCTTTATCAGGCAGATTGTTTATCTCTGTTTCATTTGGTTCCTTCCTGAGGTTTTGTCTTATTTTATTTGGAACGTCCTCCTGTCTCCTTGTTAGGCTTGACTCACTGTGTGTGTTTCTATGTATTGGGTAGATCAGCTATGTCTCATGGTCTTGATGGAATGGTCTCATATAGAAGGTGTCCGTTGGGCCTTAGAAGCACACTCCTCCTTTGTCACCAGAACCAGGTGCTCCAGGAGTGCCCTGTGTAGTCTCTTTGTGCCTTCTTATTGCTGGCATGCTTGTGAGTGGGGCTGGCTCCTGGCCCATTGGCTGCAATGACTGGCCACAACTACTGTGGGCACACTGGTGGGCAGGACTGGCACCTGACATGGCTGGCTGAGAGGTCTGGCTGTGGCGGCTGTGGGTGTGCTGGTGGGTGGGATAGCCCCTGGTATGCCTGGCTATGAGGTCAGGCCAGGACTGTTGTAGGCATACTGATGGGTGGGCCTTGCCCCTTGTTCCTGTCAGGAGCCACTCTGGAAGGGTGCCAGTCCAGGCCAAAACTACTCGTTTGGTGTGTTGGAACAAGAGCTACTTTGGAGAACACCAGTCCTGGGCAAGGCCACCTGCAGAGTGTGGCAGGATGGGAGCTGTTTTGGGAGACACTGTTTAATGATCTTTTTAAAAGCATCTAATAGCTACCTACGTTAACATTCTTGATCAGAAACTCTGTTGTTTATTCTTTTTAATTTTTAAGATATAAATTAACCTAATAAAAATTGCATCTATTTATTTTTAATCTGTATGGTAGTAGCTAATAAACCTACACTTTTAACTTTTTTTCAAATATTCCTAATATAAATTCTTTGATATGATAGACTATTCAAATTATCTAGTGTAAAATATACTTGGAAAAGCAATTTTTGCATACAAGGACCTACTGTCTAAAAAGAAAGTCAAATTGAAATCCTTGTGAAAACCATAAAATTGATGAGGACAATTGATCGACAAATTTTAACTTATTCCTATGTGAGTAAAGATATTTGACATAATGTAAGGACAATAATCTCTGACTCTGTTTTAATGATTTAGAATATTCTTGGTTTAAGTTTCACACCTGTTTTATGTCTACTAGACAAAATAATGATTGTTATGCTAGACTTTTAATATATTTATTATATTTTAGTGACATTCTTTGATTCTGGTGTACTTTAATCTGGGGAAAAAACAAGCACTTTTATACACTATTTGCCCATATGTTTCCATTTGCTTTTCAGTTTTTGCATTATTTCCATATTTTTCCCTGTCAGGGCTTTAGAGAGACTAGAACATATTTGATAAAAACCTTATATATATTTTATAGATAACTATGCCTCTATATGAGATGGCTTCATTTAATCAGAATAATTCTAAAATCTTTTGTATTTCTAAAACAAAATATAACTTTCACTCATCTCGAAAGAGCCAGATCAAAGCACCAGAAGTAACTACATAATGTGATCCTTCTGCTTTAGTATTTAAACATATTTTTTAATGTTTATTTATTTTTAGGAGAGAGAAAAAGAGACAGAGCATGAGCCGGGGGAGGGGCAGAGAGAGAGGGAGACACAGAATCCAAACCAGGCTCCAGACTCTGAGCTATTAGCACAGAGCCCAAAGCGGGGCTTGAACCCATGAACCATGAGATCATGACCTTAGCAAAGTCAGATGCTTAACTGACTGAGCCACCTAGGCACCCCTAGGATTTTTAAAATCTTATATGATATCATGTAGAAAATTGAAAATCAAACCAATTATATTTACTTCTATGAGTTAAACACTTTTATTCTACCTATTTAATTTACATATGCCCTTTAAGATTATTTTCATAAAATATGAATATAGAGATGGTCATTCAGATAATCAAAGCTACAATAGCTATTTTTCTTTTTTTTAACATATATTTTTAATGTTTATTTTTGAGAGAGAGAGAGAGTGGGGGAGGGGAAGAAAGAGAGGGAGACACAGAATCTGAAGCAGGCTCTAGGCTCGGAGCTGTCAGCACAGAGCCTGATGTGGGGCTTGAACCCACAAACTTGGAGATCGTGAGCTGAGCTGAAGTCAGATGCTCAACCAACTGAACCAGCCAAGTTCCCCTATAATAACTTTTCAAAACAGAGTTTATAGTTAACCTTCAGATACTTAATTAGAAGACTATGGACCAGTGATCTTCAAAGGGTATTGGTTATAATAACTGATTAAGTTTTAAAGTCATTTGGTAACTATATGTAAATTACTATAAAAAAGTATACAGGTCAGATTTTTTTTAATACTCAGAAATAAATCTGAATTTGATGATTTTTTAAACATTTTTTTACTATTTATTTACTTTTGAGAGAGAGAGAGAGAATGAGCAGGGGAAAGGCAGAGAGAGAAGGAGACACAGAATCCAAAGCAGGCTCCAAGCTCTAAGCTGTTAGCACAAAACCCGATGCAGGACTCAGATCCATGGACTGTGAGATCAAGACCTGAGCCAAAGTCAGATGCTTAACCAACTGACCCACCCAGGCGCCCCATGAATTTGATGATTGAAGAAATGTCTGCCCTAAAATATCTAGAGTATAGTATTTTGATAAGCTCTGCAAAAGGTTGTTATAGTGCATTTCATGCTGAAAGTTAGATTTGGAAAGTCACCGTAATTAAACTACATACTATGCTAAGGATCTTGACTTGGATATAAATAGATTTTACATTTAGATAATACAACTATAAATAGTATGTGCCTACAAAACCATGTTATGAAACTAACAGAATAAAACTCCCTGAAAAGATGTGATTGGTCATATGAATCTATTATATTCATTGCATTTTATCTTGAAACATCAAAATAATTTTAGAAAAAGACCTACTGGTTCACCTCGAGGCCCAGGTGGTCCTAGCACTGTGCTATCTTCTCCTGGATAACCCTATAATGAAGATAATTATTTACAAACAAAATCAAATCAATAAAATAAACTTTGAAATATGTAGCTTATCATTGTCTCATATGTTATGACATCTACAATCTGGCTTTATCTTTTTTAAATGGAAAACTTTACCTATAAAACTTAGCACAGGATATTTTATACAGTTGTAATTCCTATATGGTTCTCAGAAGTGTCTATCAGCTTTAATTACATACAAAGCAGTTTAGGAATTTGTTCAAAGTTTCAGGTTTCCAGTGATATTGCAAATTAAGAGTAGTATTATTATAGTTATTCTTAACCCAGAACAATTTTACTATAAATTTTACTATAAATTTCACTATAAACATACTGGTAATTTAATCTAGAGTCTCACAATCTGTTTCAATAAGTAATTAATTTTAAGTTTACAAAGCTTTATAGATTACAAAGTACTTTACCATATATTATTTCATGAATATCTTGAAACAACCTATTGAAGACATTTTAATGACTTAAATTTTCATCTCTTGGTATTTACCTTCTACAATTTGCAATACTTCCCAAATTGAAAAGTGTTTTCTTTTATTCTTTGAAAATGTTTCCATGCACATTTTCAGAAAGAACACAAAAATTAAATATTTAACTTTACGATTGCAAAGTCAATATACACACATACCTTTTCTCCTTTAGGTCCTGGCAGCCCAGAAAGGCCTGGCTGGCCCTGGTGGCCCTAACAAAAGGACAAGAAAGTAGATATTCTTTGTATCATTTGTGCATGTTCTACCTAATACCACCAAGGACATGCCACCAAGGACATGCCATTAGATACTTCACTATTCTGAAAGAAAAACAAGATTCATTCTCTAGGGGGATGAAGCCTAAATTCAGTAGCAAGGTTTATGGGTGAGATTTCATCTTAATCTGCATAATTGGAATGACATCTTTATATAACCATTTTCATGCAAATACACACATTTTAATTTCCAATTAGAAATGATTACCCTATATCCTGGAATTCCTGGTTCTCCATCAGGTCCCATCAATCCTAAATGTCCCTAAAAAACAAAATAAATATTAGAGAGAAAATAGCCAACTGCTTGAACCATTACACTTGTACTCTGATTACTTAAAATTTAGAATTTCTGAAGTATAATATTTTACTTAGTCTGAAATGGGAAAACAAGAAATAACATTCTAACTTCTGTCTTATTTTTCTTCTGAACCACAAAAATCCCACCAAAAAAAATGTCTCTTCAGTTTACTTCTGGATGAATATTCTTAATCATATTAAGAAAAATACTTTCAGTTGTCAGAACCCCATAGGTTTTCAGCAAGTTCTTGGAAATGTAATGTGTATCTGTCAAGGTTTATAGTATATATATATTTTTAATGTTTACTTATTTTTGAGAAAGAGAGAGAGGACAGGGGAAGGGCAGAGAGAGAGAGAGGGAGACACAGAATCTAAAGCAGGTTCCAGGCTCTGAGCTGTCAGCACAGAGCCCGGCACAGACCCCGAAATCACAAACCATGAGATCATGACCTAAGCTGAAGTCAGACGCTTAACCAAATGAGCCAGCCAGGTGCCCTTATATCTGGTCCAAGTTTATGGTAGATGTGCCTCACTGAATATTAGAGTATAGCCTGAAAGTTTTTGATATTATCATGATGAGATCATGGAGAACTCCATACTCATTGATAGTTTCAGATGCTTTGATGAAGAAAAGTTTCAGCTCTGGTCAAAGTTGTCAAAGGAGAAATAGTTGGCAACTTATGTGTGATAATCACTCTGTTATTGCTCTTATTATCAATATTTTGCAGATGAGGATACTACATAATTTAAGGGTTATTCATAAATGCCTCTAAAGTACTGAAAATGTGACTCAGACAACTGAAAAGAGCAAAAATAATAATCCTAAAAATGTCTTACCTTTCATACTACCAAAAATTTCCACACCAATTCTCCTATTTAAGTTTGAAACTAAATAGGAGATGAGAAAATTAAGGCACAGAATAGGTTCATGCCTAACCAAATATCAGATTAACCAGAAGCTCTAAATATGATTATTTACCCAAAGAACCCATGAGAACCACCTATCATTTAAGTGGATATAAAGTTAAAACATAAAAGTAAGTAGATTTCTTATACAGCACCAATAAAAAGATATAATGGAAAAAAGATTGCATCATAAATCATAAAGTCCATAAGAAACCAACAGTAAATCTAACAGGATAGAGGTAAGAACAGAATAAAGGAAATAACAAAACTTTATTAAAGGACATATAAGATGATGTAAGTAAATAGAAAGACATATACTGCTTCTCTACTGAAAGATTCAATGTTAAAGGAAAATGAAGAGCTGATTTTAAAGTTGACATGGAAGGGAGAATTAAAGTAAGAGCTGAACTTTTCAGAAAAATGAATTATGGAATACTTGCTCTTCTCAAAAGTACTGTAATAATATAACAATTAAATAGTGTGGTATTGAACCCAAAAATAGGCTAACAGATTGACAGAAGAAAACAGAGAGAATGAAAACAGGTCAATAAATATTTGAGAGTTTAGTTTAGTGGGATGCAGAGTGACTATTTATTAAATGATTTTGAAACAACTGAAAATCTACTTGGAAAAAAGAAAATCAAGTTCTTTACAACTTATTTCACAGCAAAATAATAAACTTCATATGAGTTAGGAATAAAAATAAAGCTATAAAAGAATTAGAAGAAGGATATGGAAGAGTATTTTTATATACTTTAGGTAGGGAAGGCATTTCTAATGAAGAAATAAAACCTGTAAAGTAAAGGAGTGACAAATTTGAGTATATAATAATTAAAATCTCCAGCAAAAAGATATCAAACAAACAACACTAAATGTTAAATGACAGAAAGAGAAATTGTATTTATAATACATTTTGTAACAAATTTAACAAAAATATATTATCTAAGGGACGCCTGGGTGGCTCAGTCGGTTAAGTGTCTGACTTGGGCTCAGGTCATGATCTCACGACTTGTGAGTTCAAGCCCTGCATTGGGCTCTGTGCTGACAGCGTGGAGCCTGGAGCCTGCCTCGGATTCTGTGTCTCCCTCTTTCTCTGCCCCTCCCCCATCATGCTCTGTCTCTCTCTCTCTCTCAAAACTAAATAAACATCATATATATATATATGTATATATATATGTAATCTAAAATATATAAAGAGTTATTACAGTTTAATAAGAAAAAGACAGCAACCTAATGTAAATCATGTAAAGTGAATATGTAAAGGCAATTTCCAGAAAAAAAAATCACTTAATTGTAATCGGGGAGATATAAACAGAAAGAAAATGAGACACATGTTCTCATTTATCAGATTGTCAGACATCAAAAGGGTTAACATGAAGTATTGGCGGTGGGAGTGTATATTGGATGAAACCTTTTGGGGAGGCAGTTGGAGAACATGTGTCAATATTTTTAAAGTGAATATTCTCTTTAGACAAAATCCAAAGTAGGAACCTACTTTGAAGGCAATACTCTGGATTAGTTTCCATGTTTGTTAAAAATTAATCATATTAAATAAAGTTTTGTAACATACAAGCCCAAATCAGGAAAATATTAGTAATTTAAATCAAAGAAAGAAAGACCTGAAGTGGTAAGATGAATATGTCAAATGAGCCTGAGATAAACTTTCCTCAGACAACTGATGAATTATACAATGCTCTCAAGAAGGCTTTGGTGAAAAGTCTAGCATTTGTGACATTTAACGGAGACTAGGAAATACACATGCATTTTGTAGATAAGCTTATGAAATAGTGAAAACACTAAGTTTAATAATTCATGCATCTCTCATGCTGTGACTTTCTAAACAGGTCCAAATATATTAGCAATAAAATTTTGCTATTACAGGTTCAGAAGTATTTATGCTACCCTTGTTTCCAACACTATATAAAGTTCATGCAAAAGATTAAATATTATTAGATGTTACAGATATTGATCAGAGCCGGTTTAAAAAAAAATCTCCACGAGCATGTAGAGTCCAAGCTTATAAAGAAAAATCATTTTTAAGTAAATCTAATTTTCAAAAGCAATATGCCAATCCTGACAGCATAGTTTCATACAGATATTAAATTCTTATTTTAAGTGCAAGGCATATAAACTTTCCCACTTAGGTTAAGAGTTATAATCTGAGTTTTTAAAACTTCATTTCATATTTTATTTCCATTTTGAGTTTTTTCCCCTTTCCCTTTTTCATGTCCAGAAACCACTAAGCCATTTAAGTACTGTGGAATGCTTACAATTCTCCACAGCTCATGGAGGTAGATTATTTTCAATGGAACTATTGCTTTCTCTGTAAAATTAATCAAGGGATGAAACTTTAAGGACATGGATACATTTCTTTTCCATCCACAGTGAACTCAGGTCTGGAAATAAATCAAATACTAACCACAGCACCTCTCGTTCCTCTGGCACCCTTAGGACCACTTTCCCCAATTTGTCCAGGAGCACCTCTGCTTCCAATTTCTCCGGTGGGCCCTATTTGTCCTTTTTCACCCTGTGGACGTCGTTAGTAAGAGAGAAAAGTGGGAAAAAACAAATTTTTACCTAGATGAATTAACTATAGCATATACTTGAATGACACCGGAGGATAGTCTGTAAGCAAAATTCCGTAAATAGTAACTTGGGTTTACCTAGCTGGTGGTAGAGACTGCCACTGACAATAATAACATACCATCACCACCTAGGTTATCTGAAAGATATAACTGAAAGTAATTTAGGAGAAAGAACATTAAAAAAAATAATTTTGGCCAAACAAGCAGGGGAGATCTGGTGTTCATGTTGAATTGCCAATAACCAATTTTTTTTTATTTTGAATTTGTTAGGTATGTATGTATGTATGCATGTGTGCATGTATTTCTTGTTATCATGAGAAAACAAAGACTGTATAAGAAACCTGCTTCTATACACAATTTCAATCCCACAAAGATCTATTTAATGTATACAGTTTCCAGTGTATGTTTCTGTATATTCAGTGGCTTGGAGTCTGCCTTTAAAAATCCATAACATATTTATATCATTTAACATCCTTCTGAAAACTAGTTATCTTCTGTTTTCCATCAAGCTGACTGTACATTCTCTACCACCAAAATATGGCTGCTTTTAAACAACTTTAAGTGCTATAATTCATTTTCTGAAAGTGGGAACCAATCTGTTCTGCTGTAGACAATAAAGTCGATACAAAGAAAAACTAGACTGTGATCATAGTCAGGAAGGAAGTTTTTGGTATTCATAACAATTCCCAGGGATGCAGGCTACTGTAAAGAATTATACTGTCCCACTTCTAATGTTGATTTTAGATATAACATCAAATATGATGAAAAGAGACTTCAGTATTGGGGTTATTTTCATGGGTAAGAATGGCTACTAAAATTCACCTCATTCATTTTTCCTTACTTCTTATTCTAACTAATCCTGTCTCTACATTATGACAAAGATAGGCTGGGTGTATGTTAGTAGAAATGATAAAATTAGACTTTGGGAACTAGATATGGTGTGATTTGAAGCTCATTATAGTCATATATTCAGAACTGTTGTATTTGAATAAGAAAATCATACTTGAACAAATTATTGGCCCCATACAGAGATGAATTTTTCATTATAATGTTCCAGAATTTTATACATTTTAATTTTAGTAAGATATAAAAGAAACATATGAACCATATTCTGGATGTGTGTTTCTAAGTCGATATATGGTAAAGATAAAATAATTAACCTTTTCAATTTAGATAAACATAGTACTAATAAACCCAGAAACAATCTCAATCATAATCTTTTCCCCTAAACATTTTACTAAAGTTGTTACTAATACACAAATGGTGTAGTATTTTCCTTTTCTCTCTTTTCCTGCCCAAAGTCTACTGAAGAATTTTTGGCAAACAGGAGAAGAAAAGGCAAATATCTTCACAGAAACTACAGAGTGAGACAGTTGCCTTCAAATAATCAAGGCGATAAATACTCCTAAGTAGAGTTAAATATTAATTTATATAAATGTGCCTTTTAAAACCAAATTTATATTTCTTTATTACCATATATCTCATGCAAATAAAAATATCACAGCATTCTATGGAGCTCGGAGCACATCAGAAGAAAGGAGGCCTTAAAAAGATGTAAAAAAAAAATTACCTTTTTGCCTGGGCGACCTCTTTGTCCTGGAATTCCCACAATTCCTTCAGATCCCTGAATGTCCAATATAAAAAAGAAAATAAATTGTTAAAGAAAGGACTAGATGGCATATTTAAATACTTACATCACATAATCACTGAATTGAACATTATGTAAAAATGAGGGTTACTTTTCAACAATATTGTGTTTGCATAATTATCTAAAAATAGGTCATGATGATTTAGCGGTCTGTTACTAATGAGTAAAACTTACATATACAAACTGGTCAAGATAGACAAAATTAAACTGTTCTTTATTATAGGAAGAAAATTACTTGGTTTCATCACCGTTTTAATTAGTGAGACTGTAATTAAACTAAACCCAATGCATCCATTTTAATTTTAGCAGTTCTATGAGCTACTACTGTGGGTTCAACATCTTGTTGAATGTATAGGATTATAAAATATATATATAAAACATGGTGAAGAAGAATCTCAAGATCTTATTGGAGTAGTAGATTAAGGAGGTTTTCTTTGGTCTGTGGAAAAAAAGGAGAGAGGGAAATGGATGGAGAAAAAAGAAGTAGTCATATTCAACTTTAAAACAGTATTTTCATTTTAATCTGTATTTTATTCAGACAAAGTAGACTGAAAGTTTTCAATACATACTTTTTTTTTGTAAAATTGGCTAAAATATTTTAGATGTCATGTGTATTTGCAGGTCAACAATAATTAGGCTTAAATGAGATCCACAGTAAGCCAGGGTGCAAGTTCTGAAACGGCCAACAATTAATCACAGCACTCCTTGCATTAGTTTGGAAATGAAAATGGAAACCTCAAATTTGTGTCCCAAAGCTTGGCAAACTGCAAAAATGATGTAGACAAGAAATAAATTGTGGTTTACCACTGTGCTATGGAGGCTCTTGATAAATATTTGTTGAACGAATAAACAGATACCTAAGGAAGTGACTCATGCCCTATGCTCCTCAGTAAATGCTCTTCTAGCCTCAGAAAGTCACTGAATTTAGAAGCCAAAATGGTTAAGTTCTATTGCTGTAGTTCTAGCTGCATCCAGAGGTCAAAATGATAGTTGCACTAACCTGAGATTTCTTTGTGGTTAATATGGACTTTTAAAAAGAGGCAGATTAACTTTCACTAGAGGGTAATGGTGTGAGCTTTTAAAAGTCAGACTGCTAGTTTCATAGTCTGGCTCTGTCACCTCACAGCAATATGACCATAGGTAGATTGTTTAACTTCTAAAGGTCTCAGTTTCCTGTTCTATAAAAGAAGTACAACAATACCTCTTCAAAGAGTTATTAAGATTAAATGAGATAGTGCATGTAAAGCTAAAAAGAACCGGACTTTAAACTGAAGAATTTAGCTCAGTGTTAGTTCTCACTAACGTCTGCTGCCTTTTTCAAGTGTATTATATAACATTTGAATGTATATAAAAAGATATTAGAAGGTACAATAAATACCCATGCACCCACCACCCACCGTAAGAAAGAGAAGATACATATGTAATTGAAGTCCCATATGCACACATACCTTTCCAAACACATTACCCTCTCCCCTCACTCAGGTGCAACCATTGCCCTCAATTTATCATTCCCAAGCATTTCTTTCTACCGTTACTCCATTTGTATGTATCTCCAAGCAGTATGTGGTAATGTTGCATCTTTTCAAACTTTAAATAAGCATACTTAATGCATTCTTTGGAAACTTTTTTAACACACATTTTGCTTTTGAAATTAATCAGTGTCTTTAATCTACTCACTTTCTGTTTTTCATCCTACGGGATTCTATTTTCTTATCAAACCACAGCTGATTTAACCACTTTCTTACTGATGAATTTTTGGTGTTTTTTTTTTTTTTTTTTTTTTTTTTTTGTCCTGTTACAGATAATGCTTTTGAACTCATCTATGTGCCATGTTAAAGGTGGTTGTTTTGTTTTGTTTTTGTTTTTATGGAATAGTCCCGGAAGTTAAACTGCTGGGTTGTAGAATATGTACATCTTTAGGTATACAAGAGAATGTAAAATTATTCTCCAAAGTAGTTTTGTCAATTTCCATTCCCATAGCAATATTTCAGGGTCCAATTACTTCAAATCTTCTGTAAAGCTTGGTACTATCAGACTTCAAATATGTCCATTTCATTGTGGTAAATGATGTTTTATTTGTGTTTTCAATTTGGATATTTCTGATTATTAAGGAGGAATGATTATCTATTCACACCATTATTTCACATCTATATGTGATTCTGCTCAATATTCCCCTGAGCTGGACTTACTGAGTTATCCATAAAAGTTTTTACATATATTCCTGATACCTGTATTTTGCTCATTCTATATAACACAGATCTCTTCTCAGCCTGCAGCATATTTTTTCACTTTGTTTAATATAACTTCTGATTAACATAAGTTTGTGATTTTAAGAGTCATATTCATCAGTATTTTCTTCTTGTCTTATTTCTTTTCAGTGTTTAGGAGATCCTGACTGCTTCCCCTCCCTCCATGAGGTCATAAAATGTTCTTGTAAATGTTCTCATGCTTAACATTTTGATTTTCACAATTAGGCCTTTAATTGGAATTTCATTCTTTTGCGTGCGTGTGTGCACTGGTTTGAAGGAGTTGTTTTATTTTATTTTGTTTTCCATTTGGATAACCAATTAGGCCAGTACCATTTATTGAATATTTCATCCTTTCCTTAATGATTTGCAATCTGTGATCAATGTATTAAACTTCATGTTTCAAAATATACTAAGCTCTGAGTCAAGGTTACCTTCTATTTCCATTGGTCTCTTTGTCTTCTGTGAATGAACATGACACTGATTAAATTACTCTAGCTTCAATCATAAGTTATGGTATCAGGTAGGGTAAGTTCTCCCTTCCACACACCACTCTGCCCCAACCCTTGTAACTTGTTCTTGAAAATTGTTTTGATATTGGTCCTTTGTTCTTTCATATGAATTTTAAAATCACTTTTCATTAATCAGGTCCTATAAAAAAGTCTTATAGGGATTTTGACTAAAATTGTATTGAATTTATAGACTAATTTAGGGGAGAATTGATAATTTTTTTGATATTGAGTCCTCCTATCCATGAATATAAAATATCTCTCCATTTATTTAGGTCTTTGTTAATAAACATAATTTTTTTGACAAAAATCTGCAAATCTTTTGTTAGATTTATTTCTAGTTGTTTAATTTTGTTGATGATTATATTATAGTTTTTTTTTTGTTTGTTTGTTTATTTATTGAGAGAGAGGGAGAGAGCAAGCAGGGGAGGGGCAGAGAGAAAGGGAGAGAGAGAATCCCAAACAGGCTCCATGCTGTCAGTGCAGAGCCCGATACAGGGCTCAATCCCATGAACTGTGAGATCATGACATGAGCTGAAATTAAGAATCAGATGCTCAACCTACTGAGCCACCCACGCACCCCCAGTAAATATTATTTAAGGTTTTCTAAACTGCTTGTGGCTGGTGAAGAAGAATGGAATCTATTTTTGTATATTCTTATATTTAGCATCTTGATAAAATCTCCTTAATTCTAATAATTTGTCTGTAGATTATTTCTCTTGTACCGTACTGGCTGGGTTTCTGAGTAAATGTTGAATAGAAATGGTGAAAAGTTGTGATCTTTGCTCATTCTTTGAAGTTTCACCATTAAGTATGATAGTCAACGTGGATATTATATTTTACTAAATGCTTTTTGTTTCATTTATTGAGATCATATTTTTAATTCTTTAATTTGTAAATATGTGACTTAAATGTATAATTTTAAAAAATGTTAGGCCTTTGTTGCAATACTTGCACAAGAGGGAAGTCACTGACACCTTTATTATATCAGCACCTCACAATGAGGTGCAATGAATTCAACTATTCAGGTGTCGGCCAACACTACTGCATGGCAATGTTATCTGCCAACCACCATGGAGTTTAGACATCGCTGTAAGTGTTTATATATTTAAATACCAACAAAAACTTGTGGAGAATGTAAAAATTAAAGTGATAAGCCTCTCACAAACGTGTATAATTGAGAAATTTGTCATTAGTCTGTAAGAGGACTTACACATTCTTCAAACTTCCATTTTCGCCTCAGTGTCAAGTGAATGACCTTGCCTTATACTGCACTGAGACAGAGTAGCAATCAAACAAGAGCCACCTCCTCTTTCCCACACCCGATCTACCGACATACCTCCTTATGCACACACATATTCCTCCTCCCTTCTCTTACAAAGGAAGAAGTTTCTCTGTTGCTTGTCTGAAGCCAGTGCCTCACTTGTATCTAAAGCCCATGTTCCCTTCATGGCCTTCTGTTAACACTTGCACTATCATTTTTTTCCTCTTGACTACATCATTTCTGACAGCAATTAAATAAGCTAGATAGCACTCATTAAAAAACAAAAACAAAACCCTTCCTTGACCTCGTGTCCCTCCCTCCCTTCCTTTCTATTCACTCATTCAATGTCTCATGTACTTTTCTAGTTCAATCTTTACTTCCCCATCACAGCAGAACTTTTTGAAAGACCTGTTTATGCTCATTGCCACTATTTTCTTACCTCTCATTCCCTCTTCATTTGGGCTTTTGTTCTTACCACAGTTCTGAAATTGCTTCCCTTTCAGGTCACCATGTAACCTTCATATAGCTAAATCCAATAATCCAATGGCTCATTTTATCTCAACCTTTTTTCATTCTTGAAAAATTTTAAGGTTTTGTTTATATGGCAGCATGCTTCCTGAATTTTCGGCTTCCTTATATAACACCTCCTTATATTCTAATGATTCCTAAAATTATGTCACCTGTCCTGACTGTATCATTGACCTTCTGGTTATCCTACCTACTGACATCTTTTTGAATTTCTAATAGGGATTTCAAACTTTATGTGCCTCAAACTGAACCCTTGAATTATCCCCTCAAATCCCTAAATCTTGTCTCTTTCTTGTCTTCTCCAACTCTGCTATAATGTGGCAGTATTTTGAAAATTATCAAAATTGCTTTTCAATTTTGCCTTTTTGAATATATGGACTTTACCCTATTCATAGCTTGAGGGGGTCATATGCCCAAGGGTTATATGTATTAAGAAAATTTTTCTGTTTTCTTTGTTTCCAACTTTAATAATTCACAAGTTGACCTTGGAGCACCCAGCATACAGAGCTGTCCTATATTATAGAGAAGACACACCTTCCGTCTACTGCAATAGAACTCTAAGGCTTTTTACTAGGTGATAAAAGGATGAGAATATGATATAGGAGAAATAGAGAGAAAGCCAGGTTGTTGTTGTTGTTGTTTTTCTTTTGGCTCCAGGAGAATACAGAAGCGCAAAAAGGCAGGGAGAGACCTAGATGTTCAGATTTTCCTCTTTCTGAGTTTTGGTAAAGTGAGACTCTTGTTCCCCACTACCTCTTCAGGATACAGGAAAGGTGCCTTCTCTCTAGATAGCACTTGGTTTATGGCCATATCACTTTGGATGCTCAGGAAAATCAAAATGATGAACATTTGTTAAATTTTCCTAACCTACTCCTTGATTCCTATATGATGTAGATGGCAACTTAGAAATACCTGGGGAGCTTGTGTATGTGTGTGGTGGGGGAGTGGTCATTACTCTAGAAAGACATGGCTCTGTCATAACGGCTGATGAGCAGACTTCCTGGGCTAGAGCTGGATGAGAATCCAGAAGACCTGAGAGGGATCTGCAGATTAGTGGAAGCTGATTAGAGGGAACCTCTCCCAGAAAGGAAATGAAAATTACTAGCTGCAGACATCATCATCAGAGGCCAGCAGGGTAGGCAGTAAGCAAATTGACAAGGGACATTACCATGTCCCTATCTTAAACACCTGCACCTAGATCCAAAGCCTCCTCATCCTTACCATCACCAGACACTCAGACTCTCTGATGGAAAGGAGCAAAAGAGGGAGGTCAAGAGCTGATAAATTTGAGAAGCAACATTGTAAGAGTCTGAGCATTACCTACAGAGACTACTAATTTACAGGAACAAATTGTTTAAGCTTTCAACTGAGTTGGGTTTAAAATTTTCTTTTGCCCCCAAGTCTCCAACCATTCCTCACTAATCAGTAAGTTAGAGCTTGTGAGGAAAACCAAATAAACCAAAAATAATGAAATCACATATATCCACATATGTAAATACCAATTTGTAGGTCTGTAATATATTTAATGATATGATCACCAGTTCAGTTGCTCCAGCTAAAAACCAGGATTTATTCTTCATTATTTTTTCCCTCTTTCTCAACAACCAAACAATGAGTGATTACAATCCGCTGTATCTCCAAAATATGTCTTAAATGGGATCACTATCCCCTATCTCTATTGTCCCCTTACATTCCCAACCATACTACTTTTCATCTACACTACTGCCACGGCCTTCTAAGTCCACTTTTACCCTCATAGTCTATTTCTTCAAAATTCCCCAAATGATCACTAAATTAGCATTTAGTGAAATTAACAATTCAAACCCCTTGACCTGTTTAAAACCTTCCAAATGGCTGCACATTGAAATCAGAATCATCTCCAAATCTCTTATTATGGTCTGTAATCCTCTATATGATCTGGCTCCTTTTATTTCTCTGATGTTATGTTTTCAAGTTACTCATTACATTCCAATTACTTGGCCATTCCCTCTCCCCCCACGCCCACCCCATCTGGCCCCTTTCTAATAGTGCATCTAATAAATGCCCTTTCTGCCTTAGAGCATTTGCATTTAAATGTCCCCTCTACCTAGAAAGCTTTTACTTAGATATTCACATGACTGGCTGCCTCTTATCCTTAGACATCTGGTTCAATGTAACCCTAGGTAGTCCTTCTGTGACCACCCCAATTTAAAGTGGTCTATTACCTAGTCACTCTTTATCTCATTATCATGTTTTCTTTTCCTCACAGCACTTATCACTCTCAGAAATTATCATTCTTGTTCACGTTTCCTTCCCACACCGCAGTGTTAAGTTCCAGGACAGCAGGGACCTTGTCTGTTTTGTTTATTGCTTTAACATTAGTACCCAGAACTGTGCCTGGCATATAACTGATGATTAATAAATATTTAATAAACAAATGAATGATAGAATGCATGCCCCAAATTGAAAATATTTAGCCTTAATCAGACAGTAACCTAGGCTACTTGGTATTCATTTGTAAAGAAATAACATCTTAAAAAACATGTACTAAAGTTTGTAGTAAAGCCAAAGTTTATGAACAAAAGGTGAAGAGTAGTGAGACATTTTTATACTACCTTTTTGTTTCTAAGAAATGTAACATATGGATCTACTAGGAACATTTTGCACAGTAAACCTTTGTACATTTGAAGAACACATTATATGTGAAAAAGGGGATTGCTATTGCATTTTCTTTTGTCATTATAATCGGAAAGATTTCTCCTGGTTCTTTTGTCCACATCTTTTTTCTCTTCAAAGACAGGTTGCTTCTTCTTTTTGTGGGGTGGAGGGGAGGACGTGGATTGCGGGGGGATGTGGGATGGGGTTGGAACTTCCACTGATATTAGGCTGGTTTATTTTAGTGCTTGTTCTAAAAATGCATAAGAAATATCTTGCTGCAAAATATTTGCTTTTAAAAGGCAACCCTACCACAACTCATTTGTGTACTTAGAGGCTTGCAGCAGACTGGAAAAATAGCAACATTTTCTAAATGAGCATGTTTTAGTAAACTGCTTCAGTAATTCCTAACATAAGAATGCTTTTATATGCTGACAGAGAATAGTTGGCTTTATGCTGAGCCTACTCATTAAATAGAAGGAGTTGAGATTCCAGCCTATTACTTTAAATATGTAGAGTAGCTGTATTGTCTTGAAAGTAACACATCACATCTATTTAAAAAAATTTTTTAATGTTTATTTAGTTTTGAAGAAGAGAGAGAGACAGAGCATGAGCAGGAAGAGGGGCAGAGAGAGAAGAAGACACAGAATCTGAAGCAGGATCCAGGCTCTGAGCTGTCAGCACACAGCCCATGGGTGGGACTTGAACTCACGAACCACGAGATCAGGATCTGAGCCAAAGTCAGACACTTAACCGACTGAGCCACCCAGGCACCCCACATCACATCTATTTTTTAAACAACTTTGAGATACAAGTCATATACCATATATGAACCTGTTTAAAGTATACAATTCAATGAGTTGTGCGACCATCACCACAATCAATTTTAGAACATTTTCATTGCCCCCAAAAGAAACCCTGTATCCACAAGCAGTCACTTCCCATTTCCTCCCAACCACCATCCCTAGTAGCCATAGGCAATCGCTAATCTACTTTCTGTCTGTCTAGATATGCGTTATTTGGGACATGTCATATATCATGTGGTCTTTTTTGACTGGCTGCTTTCACTTAGCATAATGTTCTCTTTTCTTTTCTCTTTAAATGTTTATTTATTTTGAGAGAGGACAAGTATAAGCAGGGGAGGGGCAGAGAGAGAGGAAGAGAGAGAATCCCAAGCAGGCTCCATACTGTTAGCATGGACCCCGATGTAGGGCTTAATTTCACGAACTGTGAGATCGTGACCTCAGCTGAAATCAAGTCTGACACCTAACGGACTGAGCTACCCAGGCACCCCTAAGCATAATGTTTTCAAGGTCTATCAGTGTTGTAGCATGTATGAGTACATCATTTCTTTTCATTGCCAAGTAATAATCCATTGCATAGATACACTACCTTTATTAATATACATTTACAAATGATCAGTTGAATGATCATTTATGTTATTTTGGCTATCATTAAAATGCTTCTATAAATATTCAGGTACAAAATTCAAATTTTGTTTGAACTCTGCTTTCAATCCTATTGGGTATATACCTAGGAATAGAATTGGTGGATCATATAGCAACTCCGTGTTTATCATTTTGAGAAAATGCCAAATTGATTTACAAAGTGGCTGTACCCTTTTATATCCCATCAGCAATGTATATTTACATCTTCAGCAACATTTGATATTTTCTGTTTTTTCTTATTTTTAATTTTTTTTTTATTAAAACCATCCTAGTCAAGTGAAGTGGCATCTCATTGTGGTTTTATTTGAATTTTCCTAATGGCTAATAATGTTGATCATCTTTTCAATTGCTTATTGGCTAACTATATATCTTCTTTGGAGAAACATCTGTTTAAATGTTTCACTCAATTTTTCAATTGGCTTATCTTTTTGCTACTGAGTTGGAAGGGTTCTTTGCATATTTTGGATACAGTCCTTCATCATATATGATTTGCAAATATTTTCTCCCTTTTCATGAGTGTCTTTTCACTGCCCTGATGGTGTTTTTTGAAGCACAAAATTATTTTCTTTCTCTTTTCTTCTTTCCTTCCTTCCTTCCTTCCTTCCTTCCTTCCTTCCTCTCTTCCATCCCTCCTTTTTTTTTTTTTGTAGGTAGGGTTTACATCCAGTATGTGGAGCCCAACATGGGGCCTGAACTTACAACCTTGAGATCAAGAGCTAAGCTGAGATTGAGAATTGAATGCTCAACCAACTGAGCCAGCCAGCACAAAACTTTTAATTTTAATGAAGTCCAGTTTATTTTTTCTTTTGTCACTTATACTTTTGGTGCTATCTAAGAAAACTTTGCATAAACCAAGGTCATGAAGATTTACTGATATGTTTTCTTCTAAAACATTTATAGTGTTAGCTCTTAAATTTTGGTCTATGATCCATTTTGAGTTAATTTTTGTGTGTAGGATAAGGGTCCCACTTTATTCTTTTGCATGCAGGTATCTACTTGTTTTAGCACCATTTGTTGGGAAGATCATTATTTTTCCCTTTGACTTTTCTTAGCACATAACATGTTCTTGTAATTCAAATTATCTTGTTCTATTTTTGTCCCCTGGGATTTATTTTATTCATTGAGACAGCCAATAATGTTGGATATAGTAAACAAAGTTTGGGAGTTATAGAGTGATTCCTATCACAGGTTATGTTCCTCTTCTGTCTGAAACCTTTCAATGCCTTTTTACTACACTTTGAATAAAAAACCAAACTTTGTACCATGATTTAAATAATCCTTCATGATCTGCTTCCTGTTTATTTCTTCAAGCTCATCTCAAAAAACTTTTCACTATTCTCTATGCTATAGCTATAATTAGCTTCCCTTTAGTTTTCCAAATACATCTAGACCATTCCCACTTCCAGATATTGGCCCTTACTATTCCATCTGCCTTGAGTGATCTCTCAAAGTTCTTGGCACGACTGGTTCTTTTTCATTCTTCAGGTCTCAACTGAATACTCCCCTGTCCAGAGAATCCTTCCCTCAGTGCCCTATTGGAAATAGGCTTCTATTCTCTTAACCAGCTATTATTTTTCATCACCCTATTTGTTTCCATCATTGCATTTATTGCTATCTGCAATGATCTAGTCTATTGTCAGTGTTCACAATATCATAAAATCTGAGATCAGGAATCTTGCTAATCTTGTTCCCCCTTGGTATTCCCATTGCTTAGCAGAGTTCTTGATTCATAGAAGGTACTCAAAACTTTCTTTGAATTAATGAATGGACAAATACATTTTATAGAGTCACAATCTATGAAGCTAATAAAATTTTGGAGCATCTAAGTTAATGCTTTTTTTTTTAAAAGCTATAGAACCTTTTCTTCCAAAGAAAGCCTATACAGAATCTCATGTTAGATATACATACAAAGATTTTTTTCTGACTCACATAGTAATAGAAGAAACACTCTTGCCCATTCAGCATCCCTCCCTGACAGTCATCTTGGGAGGCTCTGCCCAGCTCCAACCCCTTTATCATGTATAATGTGTAAACTGAGAAACCAAAGAAGGACTCACCCAACAATGTACAGCTCTTTAGTGGTAGAGTAGGGACAGTGGTAGAGCAATTCTTGCATAATGGTCAGTGCAGAGGTCTTTCTATTTCTGTGTTGCTTTATGACACAACAGTTCAGAACAAACAAGCCTAAGACCAGAGTCATAAAAATCATTCAGAAGACAAAGATTTAAATAAGTCCTTTACTCCTTAATGCCACTGACCTCAAATTTCCAAACTTATTATTTTTTAGGGTTTCCAAGGAAATTATCTCAGAAATAAGATTCATGTATACCTTATTATTCTTTTCTAACTAATGATAAGTCCTTTCATCTTTCTGACTTTGCTTTGTAAGATCCTATTAAAAAAGCTTCTTAGCTTTATTTTGCTTCATCTTTTCTCAAGATATTCCCCTATTCCTAATTATCATACCACTCTATCTATACAGGTGGGAAAAAAAAATCACACTTCAATAAATCCAACCAAGTTTTGTCCTAACAGATAAAATAAGACAATTTCATTTTTACGTATTCAACTTTTAACTTCCATAGCTTCACATCTGTTTAGATGTTAGATAGTACAGTGATAGATTTTTAAAGAAATGGATGACAGACCATAACTCAGGCAGATGTTTCTTCTCAGATGCTTCCAAATTCTTCTCCCATACAGAGTTATGCATTTAGGCAACTGAATACTTTAGCACAGAATTCAAGCATAAAATACACATTTTAAAATTATGCTCAAAGTAGTCTAAATCTTAGATTTAGGAATTTGTTACTGATGCTTCCCCTGCTTTATTTTTCAACCTAGTTCTCATTTTCCAGTCTTCTAGAGAGAAGAACATTTCTTTTCTTGAAAAATAAATTGTATTTCTTTTTTTCTCACTGTCTTGTTTATTTTTAAAGAATAGGTAGCATCTTTGTGACATTGCCTAAGGAAGAATGTTTTTAAAGTGAAAAATAAATCCAACATCAGGCTGTCTGATTAAGCAATAGTTCCTTGGATCATAAAATTCTTTTGAAAAAAATGTGCCATGGTATTTTTATTGGGTTTATGAGCTGAAAGACATTTAAAATTCCAAAGAGAACAACAAAAAGAATAAAAAAGAAACACACATGTGTTGTTACTAAAAAAGGCACCAAAGATGTGTACAAGGCAAGATTATTCCTGGGAAAAATTATGAAGCAGATGAAATCTGTGTTTATCATTTTTCTATGTCTTGTTTTGAGCCTCTTTTTTCATCTCTGTTCTGCCCATCACCAGCTGTCAGGCTGCATCATCCCCATCTGGGGTTCCTGTCTGTTATCCCATGGCATGGCTAGACCTTTTATTTAGTTCTGTGTTCTTCCCACCAACATTTAGGATTCTGCTGGGGAAGTAAGCTAGGTGATTAAAAAAATCCATGCTAAAGTATTATTAAGTGTTAATGACTTTCTTATATAAAAATAATTTGGGGGGCGCCTGGGTGGCGCAGTCGGTTAAGCGTCCGACTTCAGCCAGGTCATGATCTCGCAGTCCGTGGGTTCGAGCCCCGCGTCAGGCTCTGGGCTAATGGCTCAGAGCCTGGAGCCTGTTTCCGATTCTGTGTCTCCCTCTCTCTCTGCCCCTCCCCCTTTCATGCTCTGCCTCTCTCTGTCCCAAAAATAAATAAACGTTGAAAAAAAAATTTAAAAAAAAATAATTTGGTAAGAATTCTCAGAAAGATAATTACACTTTTTCAGCATTTGTTACGTGGCTTCTCTGTGAGTCCAGCCCTGATGAGTCCTCTACAAAAGATGAAAATGTCAATAACCCCAAAAGGCAAAACATAAGCCCAAGGTTGGTCACCTCATGGAGTAGTGTGGCTTAGAGGCATAGAAGTCAGACAATAAAGGAGCTAGAGTCAGCTCTGCCATCTGCAATTATACTTCTCTTTCTCTGAGTCTATATTTTTCAGTTGTAAAGTGGGGAAAATAAAGCACTACTGGATTATTGGAAGGATTTTGTGAGAAAATGTAAGTGAAATTCTATTGTTCAGTGCCTGGACCAATAGTTTGAAGATAATATTGGGGGGTGATTCCCCAGTGCTTTATATTTGCTGCAGTGAAGCACCTATCATAGTTTTCCAGGACTGAGAGAGCAGGATGGAATAGAAATGGACACTTTACCACTTATGTAAAACCAGAGGGAAAAAAGACTCAACTTGCCAATTGCTAAAAAAACAGGAGACATTTCTGATTCATCCTCAAACTTCAAATGTCACTTTGAAATACATTGGTATAATTATCTATTATTTTGGAGAAGAGGTGAGATAGCATTATTTTAATAGATACTAAAGGAATTATAATTATGGGTAAATGATATGAATGGCAAGGTAGCCAGTTTGTGCTTAATTTATGGTATTTGTTGTATTCTTCCAGATAGGGCTTCTTCTTAGTTCTTGGAGACGTAATTGAGATTACTAGGGGCAGGAAATATCTTTAAAAGGCTAAATAAGACCCCTAGGGTATGGCAAAAAGAGAAATCATTTTATGGTAGGGTCATAAATAATGACTCCCAAGATATGAGAATATCTTCAAAGGCAAGAATACTTAGAAAAGTTAAGAGAGAATAATCTTGGGAGGAGAACACATGTTTAAACATGTGAGATAAAGACGAGGGGACAGTAAAGTAAAAAGACAAAATGTCCAGAGAGGCCTTATCTAGAAGGTGTAACAAATATCATAAATTAAGGATTTAAGCAAGAAAAAAGCTGTTCTCATTATTTATTTACATCTTCTATTGGCTCTGTGGTGAGAGAATCTGTCCAATACATTTAGAATTTCCCTTGAAGTAATACTACAATTTTATATCAGATCCTGATAGTTTAAATTATGCCTGCAAAGGACTTGTTATGGCATTCTAGAATTAGGACATTCCTCTACCGGAATAATGTCAGCTCGATGAATAAAAATCAGAAATAGTCAATCAAACTAAGTTTGAGATAACACAAAATGTTCCCCTTCAAATGCTTTATGACAGAATTTCCATAGCTGAGGTGACATCATCAGGATAGTCACATAAGTCATTCCTGAATTCAGCCATCCTCAGAAGAAGACCAAGTAGCTAGTATCCATATAAAAGACCCACCATTGTGAAACTCCCAGAACCTGAGGGTGAGGCTGAGGCACTCTCCTAGATCACAGGGATACAGAAGGACCAAGAAGAAAGGTAAGAGTAAAGATTTCACTTTGATTGCATTGTCCTTTCCTCAGACCAGCAGAGTACTGCATCAAGTGGCTCCCTTGGCTTATAGTTTCTCCAGTGAGGAAAAGAAAAATCCAAAATGCACATTTAGCTCCCCCAGTATTGTAGAATGCTTCCAAGGTAGCCCAATAAAGTTTCACCTCATGGGGATCATTGGGAAAGAATGCAGACTTGACTACTAAGGATCAGATAGAGACAGAGAAGAGAGGCAAGGATTACAGCATCCTGCACCAGATCTTGGTGGACTGCATTCTTGATTGCAGTAGCACCTGAGCAGAGATCCCAGTCAGTGATTCTGCACATCTGCAGAGCTGAGTTGGTGGCTCTGTCTGGTCAGAGATCTTGGCTGAAGTGTTCTGCATTATTTGGGTCCCCAGCCAAAGGGTCATACTTGCTGTGGAGCCCATTATATGTCCCTGAGTAGTCAGGGAAGCAAACCTGAAATCTTGCCCAACAGCTAAGCATATACTCCCATCTCACTCAACCAGGATTGCCTGGCCATAGAATTTGGGCATTTGTGGAATCCATACTACAGACCTATTCAGACAGGCAGCCAAACCAGCAGCCCCGTCAAAATGTTGGGCATGACCAGAGAATCTGAACAGTGGCCCCAGACAGTCTTGGAACTCAGCTTAAAGTACTGCCCAGCTGTAAAGTCCAGCCAACAGCTCTACCCAGCAGCAAAATCTAGTTAATGGCCCTGTCCAGTTACTAAGCACAGCTTGCAACTATGGATAGACAAGAAGCCCAGCAAGTGGCCCTGCCCAATCACAAAGCATAGACTTCAACCCCACCCAACAAAAGAGCTCAATAGTAATGCCACCCATGAAGCATATAGTCTCCAGCCTCAACCAACACTGAGATATAGCTGGAGGCCCCACTTTACCAGAAAGCCAGGCAAGTGACCTTAAGCAACACAGAGGCACAGCCAGTGGCCTAGGTAATCATGAAGCGCAGTCTGCAACTCTGCACCAAATGGGACATAGCCTGTGGGTCTGTCCCACTGTGAAACCCTGCTTGTTGTCTCATGAAAATGGAGTGCAGCCAGTAGCACTATCCGGTTAGGATGCACAAGATGAGACCTTGCCTAAATACAGAGTCCAATCAGAGGCATTGCCTTGCCAGGCAATACAGCCTAAGATCTCACCCTACCAGCATCCCTACCCAACTAGGGTGCCTATTCACTAGCCTCACTTGAACATGAAGTTCAAGACAGCAGGCTCACTTAGCTGCAGAGAACAGCCAGTGACAACCCTCCCCCAACTTCAGAACGTGGGTAGGGACCTTGCACAACTGGAGACCCCAGTGGCAAGCTGTACCTACCACAAATTCTACCAGTTAACCAGTCCAGTATCCCAAGCAAAGCACACTGGTGAAGGACTTTCCCTGCCAAAATGAACCTCTAATGTCTGGAAGAGAGACTACTTACTCAAATGCGCCGATACCAGTGCAAGGATACAAGGATCATAAAGAATCAAGTAAACATGACAACACCAAAGGAAACTAATAAAACTTCAATAACTGATATGAAAGTAATGGAATTCCATGGACTTTCTGACAAATAATTCAGAGTAATCCTCCTAAAGAAGTACAGTGAACTATAAGAACACACAAACAGACAAGTAAAATTAGAAAAACAATGCATGAACAAAATGAGAAATTCAACAAAGAAATAGAAACCATAAAAATAAATAAAATAAAAATCCTAGAGATGAACAATACAATGACTGAACTAAAGAATTCAATAGAGAGCTTCAGCAGTAGACTGAACCAAGCAGTAGCAGTGAACTCAATAAGTTATTTGAAGTCACCCAGAGGAGAAAAATGAAAAAAGCAAAACAAACAAAAGAACAAAGTAAAGTGAAGAAAGTCTGTGGTACTTATGAGATAGCATCAAGTAAAATAATACGTGCGTGCATTGTGATGAGACCAGAAGGAGAAGAAAAAGGACCAGAAAGACTATTTGAAGATATAATGGCTGAAAATGTCCCAAACGTGGGGAGAGAAATGGATATCCAGGTTCTTGAGGCCTAAAGGATCCGAAATAAGTTGCATCTAAAAAGAATTACTTTGAGACACATCATAATTAAATTATAAAAAGTCAAAGACAAAGAGAATTTGGGAGCAGCAAGAGAAAATTGATTTGTCACAAAAGAGAGCCTCCATATGACTATAAGTACATCTCTCAGCAGAAACTGCAGGCCAGTAGAAAGTCAAAAATTTGCTTCAAAATACTGAAAGGAAAAAAAAAGTCAACCAAGAATACTATACCCAGCAAAGCTGTCTTTCAGAAATGAAGATGTGATAAGGACTGTCCCCCCAAAACAGAAGCTTATGAGTTCATCACCACTAAGACTGTCTTACAAGAAATACTAAAGGGCACTTTTCAAACTCAAATAAAAAAAATATAATTAATGTCATAAAAACATGAATGTGTAAAATTCACCAACAGATATAAATATATATACATATTCAAAGCCAGATTCTCTAATATTGTAATGATGGTGCATAAATCACTTATAACTCTAGTTAAAAAGTTCAAAAACAAACATATTAAACTAAAATAACTAAAATAATTTGTTACTGTATACATAATATAAAAAGATGTCAATTGTAACATTAATGACCTGAAATGTGAAGAGGGGAGAAGAAGTAAAAGTATAAAGTTTCTGTATGCTATTGCAGTTGTTACCTGCTTAAAATAGGATGCTATATTTTATGTAAGCCACAAAGGAAGAGTGTGGTCGATACACAAATTTTAATAAAAGATTAAGTCACACTGCTACAAAAAAGTCATAAAATCACAAAGTAAGACAATAAGGGAGAAAACAAGGAAGAAATGATCTATAAAACAGTCAGCAATTAATTAAATGTCAATAGGAAGACTTATCAAAAATTACTTTAATTGTAAATGTATTAAATCCACTAATAAAAAAATACAGAATAGCTGCATGGATAAAAAGACAAGAGTGACCTATATACTGCCTGCAAGTGACACTTAAACTTTAAGGACACACAAAGACAGAGTGAAGAAATGGAAAAAGATACTTCAAGCAAAAGAAACAAGGGTAACCAAGAGAAAGCAGGGATACTTAACTAACATTAGACAAAGTAGACTGTAAGCTAACTAATCATAAGAGAAAAAGAAGGTCATTACATAATGATAATCAATAATATATAATTATAAATATTTGTGCACCAAACATTGGAGCTTTTAAATACATAAAGCAAATACTAACAGAAATAAAAGAAGAAATACAAAGCAACATAATAATAGTTGGGAGACTTTAATAGCCTACTCTCTAAAATGGTTATATCATCCAGGCAGAGAATCAATAAGACAACAATGAATTTGAATAACACTATAAACCAAATATACCTAACAGACATATATAGAATATTCCATCGAACAGCAGCAGAATATACATTCTTTTTAAGCCTACATGAAATATTTTCAAGGACAGATCATATATAAGGTCACAATGTAAGTCTCAACAAACTTAGGAAGATAGAAATTATATCAAGCATCTTTTTAACCACAATGGTATCAAACTAGAAATCAACAATAGGAAGAGAGCTGGAAAATTCACAAATACGTAGAAATTAAAAAGCATATTCCTCAACAAACAATGGATGAAAGAAGAAAGCAAAAGGGAAATAAAAAAATTGTTAGACAAACAAAAATAGACACACAACATAGCAAAATTTATGGAATGCAGCAAAAGCAGTTCTAAGTGGGGAGTTTGCAGTGATAAGAGTCTACATTAAAAAAAGGAGAAAGATCTCAAATAAGTAACTTAACTTTACACCTCAAAGAAGTAGGAAAAAAAGAGCAAACTAAAGCCAAAGTTAGCAGAAGAAATGATGAAGATTAGAGCAAAAAGTAAGTAAAATAGAAAACAGAAAAGTTATAGAAAAGATTAACAAAAGTAATACTGTAAAATCTTGGATTGCTTCGTATATTGTAACTTGTTCGGCGAGTGTTCTGCAAAATGAGCCCACATGTCTAATAAGTTTTAACTTGATAAATGCGTGATGCCTTGAAATATGAGTTATCATGACACTGAACATCACATGATAACAACCAAGCCAATAGTTCTTTCTCTCTGTCACTGAGGGATTGTGGGTGATCATCTTCCATGCTTGGATGCTCAGTCACAGGCCGTGTGGTGTTTGGCAGAAATCAGTGATTTTTCAAAACATTGGAAGGTAAGCACAAATGGTACTAGTATATTTTTTGTCACTTCAAAGGACCTATTGACAGTCCTTTGCTTTTCCACACAAGAGTAAGCTTAGGAATGCTTTGCTTCATTCTAGGTCATTGGGTAGGTTCCTGTTAAAGTTTCATGGAAAGAAAAAGATTCAATTGAACCAATAGACAGTAGTGATTCTGTTAGTGATAGTGAAAGTCATCCTACACAATAACCCTCCTCTCTCTTGTCTCCCTCACACCAGCCACGAAGGTTTTCAAAGGTCAGTGCAGGCTAATTTGCTTATTTTTCTTAATATTTTGTATTTTCTTTAATATTTTGTATTATATTATAGTATTATAATCATTTTTATATGAATAATTTTGGATTGTGAAACAAATCATCTGAGTTTCCATTATTTCTTATGGGGAAATTTGCTTTAATATACAAGTGTTTTGCATTACAAGCATGTTTCCAGAACAAACTATGCTTGCAAACCAAGGTTTTACTGTAGTTGGTTTCTTAAAATGATAAACAAAATTGACAAACTTTTAGCTAGACGCACTAACACAGAAAGGCCTCAAGCACAGTTAGAAATGAAAGAGAAGACATTAAAAGTGAGACATTATACTACAGAAAGACTAAGATTCATAAGAGACTACTCAGATACAATTATTTGTCAACAAATTGGACAACTTAGAAGAAATGGATAAATTCCTAGAAACAGTACTTACCAAGACTGAATCATGAAGAAACAGAAAATTTGAATAGACCAATAATGAATAAAGAGACTGAATCAGTAATGAAAAACCTCTCAACAAAGAAAAATAGATTTTGCTGATGAATTCCACCAAACATTTAAAGACAAATTAATGATAATATTTCTCAAATTCTTCCAAATTTTGAAGAGGAGAAAATACACCCAAACTCATGTCTACATCAATTTGATACTAAAGCCAGATAAGGATATTATAAGAAAATAAAAGCACAGCCCAATATCCCTAATGAATATAGATGTAAAAATTCTCAACAGAATAGTAGCAAATTAAATTCAGCACATTAAAAGGATCATACACCATGATCCAGTGGGATTTATTCCAGAAATGCAAGGATTGTTTGTCTGCAAATCAATCAATGTGATAAACCCTACTCGGAGAATTAAAGAAAACGGTATGATTATCTCAATAGATGCAGAAAGAGTACTTGGCAAAATTCAATAACCTTTCATGATGAAAACTTTCAACAAAGCAGGAATGGGGGGAACAAACTTCAACATAATAAAGGTTATATATGACAAACCCACTACTAATATCATGTTCAACAGTGAAAGATTGAAAACTTTTCCTCTAAGATCAGCAACAAGAGACCAAGGTGCCCACTCTCACCATTTCTATTCAACATAGTACTAGAAATCCTACCCAGAGAAATTAAGGAAGAAAAATAAATAAAAGGCACTCAAATTTGAGAGGAATAAAACTGTCCCTGAAGATATACATTATCTTCATATAGAGAAAACCCTAAAGACTCCACAAAAGAACTGTTAAAATTAATAAATGACTTCAGAAAAACAACAATATGCAAAATCACCTATAAAACCCAGTCATGTTTCTATACACTAACAATATATATCTAAAAAAAGAAATAAAACATTCCTATTTATAATAGCATCAAAAATAATAAAATACTTAGGAATAAATATAACCAAGGAAGTGAAATATCTATGCAGTGAAAACTATAAGACATTCATGAAAGAAACTGAAGACATATAAATGGAGAGATATATCATGTTCATAGGTAGGAATAATTAATATTGTTAAAATGTCCATATTACCCAAAACCATCTACAGATGCAATGTAATTCCTTTCAAGATAACAGCTGCATGTTTTACAGGAACAGAAAAAATCCTAAAATTTGCCTGGAACCACAAAATACTCCAAATAACCAAAACAACATTGAGAAAGAAAAATAAAGCTGGAGGTATCACACGTACTAATTTCAAACTATATATACTAATCAAAACAGTATGATACTGCCATTAAAACAGACATATAGATTAATGAAAAAGAATAGAGAACCCAGAAATAAATGCATGCATATATGGTCAACTTACATTTGAAAAAAATGGTGTGTATACATATATATATATACACTATATATATGTGTGTGTGTGTATATATATATACACATATATACACATATATATACATATATATATGTATATGTATATGTATACATATATGTATGTATGTATGTATATATGTATATACATATATATGGTCAACTTACATTTGAAAAAAATGGTGTATATATATATATATATATATATACACACACCCACTATATATATGTATATATGCATATATACATATATATACATATACACACACACATATATAGAGTGGGTGTGTATACATATATATATATACACACACACACACACACATATATACATATATATACACATACATATATATATACACACACACACATATATAGAGTGGGTGTGTATACATATATATATATATATATACACCATTTTTTTCAAATGTAAGTTGACATATATATATAGTGGGTGTATATACATATATATATATATATATATATATATACACCATTTTTTTCAAATGTAAGTTGACCATATATATGTATATACATATATATGTATATACATATATATGTATATACATATATATGTATATACATATATATAAATACGGGTGTGTGTGTATATATATATATAGTATTGTGGCTTATATACACAATGGAATATTGTTCAACCACAAAAAGAAGGAAATTCTGACATGTGCAACAACGTGAATGGACCTGGAAGGCATCGTTATGTGCAGAGGAAAAAAATACTATATGATCTTATATGTGTATGTATAATATATGTGTATTATTTACAAAAAACTGAAATCATTGAAACAGAATACATTGATGATTGTTGCCAGTAGTGGACAGATGGGGAAATAGTCAATGGGTACAAGCTTCCACTTATAAAATAAATAAGCCATAGAGATCTAATATACAATGTGGTGACTACTTCACAATATTATATATTTGAAAGTTGTTAAGAGAGCAAATCTGAAATGGTGGATGTATTAACTAATTCTATTTGGTAATCATTTATATATATGCATATACATGTATATGTATATATGTGTATCAAATCATCACATTGTACACATACATACACATACATACATACATTGTACACATACATAACATTGTACACAATGTTACTTGTCAATTATATCTCAAAGTGGGAGAAAAAAACTTCAAGGACTTGTGTGTCACATGGAAAAAGTGTCTTTCTTCCTTGGATATTAAGTAGGCTGATAATCAGTCCCTGGTTTGGCCCTCTTTCAAGTTACAGTTCCACACTTTCAATTACCCAATGGACGTATAAGGCGATCAGAATGTATCTGTGTTTGTGTGTGTGTGTGTGCGCGTCGGGGTGTGTGTGTGTGTGTGTGTGTGTGTGTGTGTGTGTGTAGATGTAGGGGACTGAATTTACTGAGTACTCAAAAATGAACCCAGCACTACTCACCGGAGGACCCATCAGACCTGGTCCACCCAAGGGTCCTGAAGCCCCTGGTAAGCCCGTCTCTCCTTTTTCTCCATCTTCTCCAGGAAGACCCCTTCCTCCTGGGTTTCCCTGTAATGCAGTAGAAATTTTTAAGAAAGGGAGAGCAACACAATAATTACAACACACAATAAGCAGATTTTTGTTTAGAACATAAAAGTAATTATGTAATTATGTAATATTTTAAAGATTTCATAAAAATCTACTTATACATAGTGAGAAAGTATAATTTACCTTTAATCCATCTTTTCCTTGGAGACCTTCTTCTCCAGGTGCTCCTGGTTCACCCTATTGTGTAGCAAAAACAGTAAGATTTATTGTTTTGCTAAATCATTCACCTTAACTTCTTTTTTCTCCTGATATCTATAGAAAGTAGCAGGTTTTTGTACATTTATTCCTACTTCTTTATTTATAAGGGTTATTTGTCAGTATAATAAGCTTGATATAATTTGCTTGGAATAGCTCTGAAGATGATTTAAAGAGTCAGTATTATAAATTCAAAAAAAGATGGTTCCAGAATGTTATTTTTTAGATATTTAAGAGAAATATGTATTCATTTGTATCTTTGCAAATTTATATAGCTAGACCTGTGTTTCTGAATTCAAAGACTGTAAATACTACATCTCTTAAAGTTGTAGTACCTTCCTGTACTGAAGTAAATGGATTAATGTGACTTAATTTAGTTAAAATCAGTGTACCAGATTTTTATGGTCTGTATTTTCTCTTTTACAGGGGAGATGCAACAATAAAGGCCCTGGTACATCAAGAAGCTGTCTTCTTAGATAGAGAACTTCACAGAAAAGTATAGCCATACTCTATGAAGCTATTAAAGTAGTACTGGCTCTTTTGTTACCTGAAATATTTAAAAGTAAGTTAATTAGTGCATCTTTACAGTTGCCCCATTGCTCCCACCACTGACACTTCCATTACCCAACCCTCTGCAAATAAAGTGAAAATGAAAAAGACACTGGGTGTAAGATATATCTCCCTACTTTGCCTTTTAGTATGCAAATGTCTCTTAAAATTATCTTGGGAAAAATTTACCACAGCTTAAAGGCTGTCTATAGTAGAATAGCTTCTCTAAGCTATCCAATTATACTTCTTTACAATTTTTTCCTCAAATCTTGATAACTTTGTGTGACTCTAGAATTTTTTTAAACATAAATTAGATTGTGATCATTTTTTGCCCTGTTACATCAGGGAATATCCTGAGAGTTGATTACTATTATTTGTGAATTTCTTCTTTTTTTTAAGTTTATATATATATATTTTTTAATTTTTTTTCAACGTTTATTTATTTTTGGGACAGAGAGAGACAGAGCATGAATGGGGGAGGGGCAGAGAGAGAGGGAGACACAGAATCGGAAACAGGCTCCAGGCTCTGAGCCATCAGCCCAGAGCCCGATGCGGGGCTCGAACTCCCGGACCGCGAGATCGTGACCAGGCTGAAGTCGGATGCTTAACTGACTGCGCCACCCAGGCGCCCCTAAGTTTATATTTTAAATGTTTATTTACTTATTTTGAGACACAGGCAGAGAGAGAGGGAGAGAGAAAATCCCAAACAGGCTCCATGCTCAGCACAGAGCCCAATGAGGGGCTTGATCCCACGAACCATAAGATTATGATCTAAGCTGGGATCAAGAGTTGGATGCTCAACCGACTGAGCCACCCAGGTGCCCCTGTGAATTTCTTCTTAAGGTAACAGTAGTGACAATCACAGTGACTCTGAATATGTGTAAAGCATTCTGCAGAGTATACCCAATACCGAGAAAAGGATGTATGAGTTTAGGACTCCAAACACTACTAATACAATGTGGACAGGGTTTTGCATGCAGCTATAGAAATATGAAATAAGGACAAATGTTTTCTTTTATGCACCAGAAAGGTTTATTATGCATTTTAAAGATTTATTTAAGTTTTGAGTCTGTGAACTACATAGGCCAATGCATTAAAATGGTTCCCAGCAGACATTTACCCGTAACCCTGGTTCTCCCGCAACTCCAACATTGCCTGTAGGTCCAGCATTTCCCTGAAGAAACAAAGGGAAAGATTAAACTTTTTTTCTACTAAAACAACATGTCTAATAATTATGGAAGGCATATCATGAGGATAGGAATTTTAAAACACTTCCCAGTTTTTTCTTTTTCCTGGATTAATTTTTTGATAATATTTTGCCCCACTAGCTTTATCATTTCTGTTTCTTCTCTCTCTCTTACACACACACTCACACACACACACACACACACACACACACACAGTATAGGTAGATAGATACATAGATAGATAGATAGATAGATAGATAATTTTTTCTGGCAAATATTTTTTCTGACTTACTTGAGAACACTTCCCATTTTTATCTGCTATCCTTCACTTGCTTTCAGAATTATGGGTATTTGCCAAAATGTGGCAAACATAGGGAATTCAGTATTGAAAGTTTAGAGACCATTCCTTTTACTATTTAGAAAGGTTACCTTTGCACCTGGTTCACCTTGCAGACCTGCTTCTCCCTCAATACCTGAAGGGCCCTAGAAGAGAAGATTTGACACATTGTCTGGATATATTCCTTCACCAGTTGCAATGGCAATAACAACCTTATAAGAAGATGGTAGTAGTTTTTAGCCCAAGGGTGAGATACCTATGTTCAGGAAAGTATTTTGCTGTTACTTTATAAACATCATCGCATAAGACCAGATAATTCTGGGACCTTTTAATAGTTCAAGTGGTAAGACATCATCACCTAAGTGAGAACTTTTAAGACCAGTTTCTTCAAATTCTTCCTCTCATATTTTAATCCTTGGTCCTCATATTTTAATCCTTGGTCAAAGAGAAATCACTTCCCATTTCCTCTTCTAATTTTCTACCCTCATATTCTTACATAATATTCTCTGTTTTTTTCACTTTTCACTCTTCCATCCATTTCTGTTGAGCCCTTTGGAGCACACTCCCTTTAAAAATTTCAGTTTTCTTTATTCATTTTATAAAAAATATCACACAGGGGCGCCTGGGTGGCTCAATCGGTTAAGTGTCCGACTTCGGCTCGGGTCATGATCTTGTGGTTCATGAGTTCAGACCCCATGTTGGGCTCTGTGTGGACAGTTGAGAGCCTGGAGCCTGCTTTGGATTCTGTGTCTCCCTCTCTCTCTGTTCCTCCCCCAGTCGCACTCTGTCTAGCTATCTCTCTCTCAAAAATAAAGAATAAAAAAAAAATCACACAAAGGTGATATGAGTTAATTCACATTATGGAAGATGTTTATGGTATCTTTTCCACTTTCCTTTCATGGGTGGGTCCAGTTGGGAAGCACTTGGCTCCTTTTACCTTGAAAATGTAAACTTCTTACAACCTCTGGCTATCTCTAGACCTGGAGCTCCTACAATTGCTATTGTATTTTGTTTCAGAGATGCTTCAGGGATGTTTATCTTGTTTTGAGCATATTAAAGATACCCTCCCCACTCCCCTTCCTTGTTCTACCTTCTTCTTCTCTCTCTTTCACGTGTATGTATGTATATGTGTGTGTATGTATAATCACAAACACATACATATGTATTTTGTAATTCCCATGTTTTTGGAATAGAGAGGTAGTTTAAAGCATTCACTCACAACACTATCTTGACCAAAAGCTTTCTGTTTCCTTTCTACCTTTCAGTGATTCCTCAGTAGTTCTGATCCATGGGTGATACTCTTCCATAGAACTATTAGAGCTTAAACTATCTTTTATGTCATAGTATCTATCTCATAGGGTGTTATGAGAATCCATTAATACAGCAAAGCACACAAGTACTACTAGGCACATAGAAAATGCTCCATAATTGTGGGCTATTATAATTATCATTAATATAATGCAAATTCATAGTTTCCTTCTAAAAGCTTGACTTTTATTTTTTTTTTAATTTTTTTTTTCAACGTTTATTTACTTTTGGGACAGAGAGAGACAGAGCGTGAACGGGGGAGGGGCAGAGAGAGAGGGAGACACAGAATCGGAAACAGGCTCCAGGCTCCGTGCCATCAGCCCAGAGCCCGACGCGGGGCTCGAACTCCCGGACCGTGAGATCGTGACCTGGCTGAAGTTGGACGCTTAACCGACTGCACCACCCAGGCGCCCCAAGCTTGACTTTTAGTAAGGTATATCTGCCCTTTCACTTGCCTATAGTCATTTCCCTCTCCCATTATCCTCAACCATTATTCTAAACCAGCAAATTTCCCTCAACTGACCTACTCAACCCCTACTTCTTATCACAACAGAAATTATGTCTCCTACTCTGTTAAAAAAAACTTCAAGTTATTAGGTATGACTTTTCTCAGCTTTCTTTAGGCTCAGAGGATGTGGCATAGTATAGGTTATCAGCATTAGTTTTTGAGTCAGATGTGTATTCAAAGCCAGGCTCTACTAATTCTTAACCTTGGGCGGATTAGTAGATGATGACCCCCATCTCCCTGATAATCTTCTCTGATCTTAGGAAAGGTATTGCCATCCATCCTGTTGCACAGCCTAGAAATCTGGGAATAATTTTTCACTTCTCTTTTCTCTTTACTTCCCATATTCTACAAATATGAAGGTTCTGCAGAATTTCTCAAATCCATCCACTTCTTTCCTTTTCTATACTTACTACTTTAGTTCAGAAGTCCACCATTTCCTGCCTGGTTGAATGCAAAGGCCCTTTAGTAGGTACACATGGCTTCACTCTTGTCTTCTCAAATATATCCTCTAAGCAGCTGCTGGAATTATCTTTCAAAGATTTAAATCTGACTTTATCACTGCCCTGCTTATACCTTACAATGATTTAACACAGACCATAAGATAAAACAAAACAAAAAGGCAACCTAATGAATTGGAGAAGATATTTACAAATGGTATATTTGATAAGGGGTTAATATACAAAATTCATAAAGAACTTATACAACTCAATACCAAAAACCATTAATCCAATTAAAAATGGGCGGAAGACATGAATCGTTGGCCAACAGACACATGAAATGATGCTCAACATCACTCATCATCGGGGAAATACAAATCAAAACTACAATGAGATGTCACCTCACACCAGTCAGAATGGCTAAAATTAATAAAACAAGAAATAACAGGTGTTGGCGAGGATGCAGAGAAAGGGGAGCCCTCTTATGCTGTTGTTGGGAACACAAACTGTTGCAGTCACTGTGGTGGGGTTTCCTCAAAAAATTAAAAATAGAAGTACCCTATCATCCAGCAATTGCACTACTAGGTATTTACCCTAAGAATACAAAAAAACACTAATTCAAAGGGATATATGTACCCTGATGTTTATAGCAGCATTATCAATAATAGCCAAATTTTAGAAAGAGACCAAATGTCCATCTATTGATGAATGGATAAGGAAGATGTGGTGTGTGTGTGTGTGTGTGTGTGTGTGTGTGTGTGTACATACCATGGAATATTACTCATCCATCAAAAAAGAATGAAATCTTGCCATTTGAAATGACATGGATGGAGCTAGAGAGTATTATGCTAAACAAAATAAGTCAGAGAAAGACAAATACCATATGATTTGACTCATATGTGGAATTTAAGAAACAAAACAAATGTTCACAGGGGAAAAAGGAGAGAGGAAAACCAAGAAACAGACTCTTAACTATAGAGAAAAAACTGATGGTTACCAGAGGGGAGGTGGGTGGGGATATGGGTTAAACAGGTGATGTGGATTAAGAAGTGCACCTGTTAGGATGAGCACAAGGTGTTATCTGTCTTGAATCACTATATTGTTCACTTGAAACTAATATTACACTGTATGTTAACTGGAATTTAAATAAAAACTTAAAAAAGAGAGAGAACTTTATGTGTATAAAATTAGGTTCACACAACGGTCATCCCTACTTTTAATGGAATTTTAGGCTTTGTTTTCTGAATATGAAACACAACACTACAGAATTATTCTTTAAATATATACTTAATGTATCAACTTTACCTTCAGGAGTCTTATAAAAAGTACTGAGTACTAGTGAAATAACAAGAAAGAGGCACAAAAAAATTACCTCAGCACCCGTTTCTCCAGGAGGTCCAGCATCACCTGGCAATCCTCGTGGTCCCTATATTAAGATAAAATTTAAGATCTGAGAATCAAAGTTACTCTGTATTTCAATTAACATATGCATCTAAATATGTAATTTGTAATATATCATATGTAATAGAATACATAATTCCTTTAACAATGTATTACTTTACTTTTGTATAAAAAAATTATAAGTTTATAGTTGATTCATTTGTGTGCATGTGTGTGTGTGTGTGTGTGTGTGTGTGTGTGTGTGTGTTATGTGTATGTGAATAGTATTAGGCTATGCTTGCATTCAAAAGAAAAAGAAAGAAAGGACAGTACCTTTCATTCCCTAATTCACTCATCCCTTCAATAAACATTTATCAAGCACCTAATAAGTATGAAATATCATGCTAAGGGTTTTCAAAAGTTACCTTATTTGGTGGATATGACAATGATATGTCTACTGAATATTCCTGACAAATATGTGACAAAAAATAGCATTTTTCAAGAAGCAAATATATGACTTCCAATGAAATAAAAATATGTTGTAGTTTATATGGTATTGAGTGAGTCCAGTTCAACAATATCTCTGTTTCACATGAACAGATATAACAGTGTTTACCCATATAGATAATCACTAAGGTGCAATAAATGCATGTTGGGGCCTTCGTGGGAATCTTGGTCACTGTAATATTGAATAGTATAATTTTAAGTAAACAAGTATTGAATAGTTTACTGCATAAACATCAGATTGCTGAACTTAAAGATGTGTGGAAGCCATTTCACTGGCTAGAATTATTTTAGAATAATACTTATTTAGCAACTACAATATAATGCTATTTCTCCAGCCATCCAAAGAGGCTACTTGCAGTTTTTGACCTTTTTAGAAAGCACAAAGAAGCTGTTTTCTTAGATTAAGAAAAGATAGTTAAAATTTTCTATGAGATTATGCTCCCTAACAATTTTGTGAACACCTCACTTTAAAAAAAAAGTGTAGTAATGGGAAGGAAAAAATGTGCTATCATTGGTTGTCTTCAACTGTTTTCTTAATTGTTACAGTCAGTAATGTTCATTTTAACATTTAAAAAGTATGGCAAGTACCAAAAAAAAAACCCAGATTAAGTATATATTAAGTATATTTACCATTCAGAGGTTACACTGTAAATATTCTTGCATATTTCCTTCTAGCTCTGTTGTGGGGGCATACTTATAAATAATGTAATTATCTGTTTTATGCTTAAGATTCTATTTTGAATATAAATATTTTATCATGTTGTTGTAAATACTTCATAACAACTTGTTCAACAGATACATAATATCCATTCATCTCATATTCTATAGTACTGTAATCTAGTCATTTTCTTAATAACAGACATTTATATTGTTTCTATATCTCCTTTACAGTAAATATTACTTTACTAGATTTATTATATGCATGTTAGACTATTAGTGAATGTTAGGACCTGTAACATCAGGTGATATTGTCAAATAGCTGAGATAAATATTTGAAGGCTAGGGTTGTAAGGTTGCATAATCCATTAAAAGTATTAAGAGGTCAATGATGTTTTTCATTTATGGCTAATTAAATATTATGTATAATATTTTAAAATTTATGAATTCTTGGGGCGCCTGGGTGGCGCAGTCGGTTAAGCGTCCGACTTCAGCCAGGTCACGATCTCGCGGTCCGTGAGTTCGAGCCCCGCGTCAGGCTCTGGGCTGATGGCTCAGAGCCTGGAGCCTGCTTCCCATTCTGTGTCTCCCTTTCTCTCTGCCCCTCCCCCGTTCATGCTCTGTCTCTCTCTGTCCCAAAAATAAATAAACGTTGAAAAAAAAATTGAAAAAAAAATTTATGGATTCTCCTCAGAATGTATTTCTACACTGTTATAAAGATGCTGAGAGAAACATGTCTGTGCAGATGTCTTTGTGTGTATTCTGAATATTCTCCCTTAGAAGAGAGTCTGAAATGTACCATTTAGTCACAAAGTCAAGTACATTTCCGGAAAGGTTGCAATAACTAACTTTTCACAAGAAATACATAAAAGTAAAATCTATTTCATTGAATTCATGCCAACACAAAATATTCATTTTTAAATTCTTCTTTAATTTGATGGACAATCTCTTATCTAAAAATGTGTATATATTTAACTATTAGCAAGGCTGAATATCGTTTCTGTTATTTGTTTATCAGCTATCTGTAATAATCTATGTATTACTTAATCATGTCTTTTGCCTATGTATTTTTGGGTCATTTATAAAATTTGTATGAGTTTTTTATGTGCTGTGGACACAGACTTTCAGGCATCCTATTTTATTGTTAACGTCTGCCCAGTATGTAGTTTATCATTTTATTTTTAAAATATATTATTAGGTTGCCTGGGTGGCTCATTTGGTTAAGCATCTGACTCTTATTTTGACTCAGGTCATGATCTCACAGTTTGTGGCTTCAAACCCCATGTCGGTCTCTGATTCTCTCTCTCCCTCTCTCTTGGCCCCTCCCCTTCTCGTGCACATACTCTCTCTCAAAATAAATAAATAAGTTTAAAAAATATATTGTTAAAGATAACTTTTTTCCCACTAAATGTGATCACTGTTAAATCTGTTAATCTTTTAAGACTTTTTCCATCACATTTAAGATTAAAACATCTATTTCCATTTAATTATTCTATATTATTTCATTTAAGCTTTTTAAAATTAAAGTTTATTTATTTATTTTGAGAGAGAGGCTTAACTGACTGAGCTACCTAGGCATCCCTAATACATTAATTTTTAAAATTGTCAATCTTTTAGTTAGGTAATAATTTGACTTTCTACTTAAGTCTGTTTTTGGGTCTCTTAATGAATTTTTGAAGTTTTCTTCATATGTGCCCCATCCAATTCTCATTAAGTTTATCCTTATGTATTGTGTTTTGTTTCTGTCTACATCGGGATATATTTTATTACTTATACACAGAAAAACTTATTTTTAAAAATATTTATGTCTTGCCATTATATTACTCTATCTCAGAAATTGAAAAATACAGAATTAACTTTTTAGGTTTTACAAGTTTTGGGGGTTTATTTTAAAATTTCACTAAGTAATAATGCTTTCCTTTCCTTATATTATCATTTCTGTGTCATATACCACTACACTGGCTAAAACTTTTTGAATAATGTTAGAAAATATAGTGACCGCGATCTTATCTTGTGGCCTATGCTTCTAGTGTTTTAGTGTTTCTTAGCAGGTTAGGTGAGGATACAAGATAAGCTACTTTCCCTTATTACAGAACTATGCTTATGTTACTAGAATATTTTGTTTTAACTAATAAACTTTATTTCTTACAGAAATTTTAGATGTATAGAAAAATTAAACAGAAAGTACAGAGAGTCCCCATATACCACCCCTGCCTAGTTTTCCCTATTATTAATATCTTTTATTTGTTACAATGGATTAACCAAGATTGACACACTATTACTAACTGAAGTACACAGTTTACAATCTGTGTTCACTCTGTATTGTACTGTTATATGAGTTTTGAGAACTGTACATCATGTCTCCATTGTGACAGTATGATACAAAATAGTTTCACTGCTTCCAAATTGTCCTGTTTTCCCCCTATTCATCTCTGGTCCTCTTCCCCCAACACCTGGCAACCACTGGTCTTTTTAGTGTCTGTGTAGTTTTACCTTTTCCAGAATGTCATATAGTTGGAACCATAAAGTATTATACTTTTCAGATTGTCTTCTTTTACTTATCAGGATGCACTTGAAAGGTCCCTCTGTCTTTTTGGGGCTTAATAGCTCTTTTCTTTTTATTGATGAATAATATTTCATTATATGGATGTATCACAGTTTGTTTATCCATTTACCTTTTGAGGACATATCAGTTGCTTCTACCTTGGGCAACTATAAATAAAGCTGCTATAAATATTCATGTGCAGGTTCTTGTGTGGACATTAAAATTTCCACTTCTAGGGGCGCCTGGGTGGCTCAGTCAGTTGAGCGTCCAACTTCGGCTCAGGTCATGATCTGGCAGTCTGTGGGTTCGAGCCCCATGTTGGGCTCTGTGCTGACAGCTCAGAGCCTGGAGCCTGCTTTAGATTCTGTGTCTCCCTCTCTCTCTGCCCTTCCCCTGCTCATGCTCTGTCTCTCTCTGTCTCAAAAATAAATAAAAACATTAAAAAAAATTTTTTTTACATTTTCCACTTGTTTTCATACTCAGGAGCATGATTGCTGGATCATAATGGTAAGAATATGTTTAGCTCTGTAAAAACCTGCCAAGTTGTGTTCCTAAGTTGCTGTACCATTCTGTATTACCATCAACAATGAATGAAAACTCGGTTATTCCATGTCTTTGTACACATTTGGTATTGTCAGTGTTTCAGATTTTAGCCATTCATATAGGTATGTAATAGTATGTCACTGTTTTAATTTGTACTTCTTTAATGACATATGACAAGCATATTTTCATATGTTTCTTTGCCATCTGTATGTCTTTGGTGTAGTGACTGTTCATATCTTTTGCCTACTTTTTAAACGGATTGTTTCCTTATTATTAACTTAAAAAATTTTTAAATATTTATTTTTGAAAGAGAGAGACAGAGCACAAGACAGGGAAGGGCGGAGAGAGAGGAGACACAGAGTCTGAAGCAGCATCCAGGCTCTGAGCTGTCAGCACAGAGCCCAACGTGGGGCTGAAACTCACAAACTGTGGGATCAGACCTGAGCTGAAGTCGGATGCTTAACCAACTGAGCCACACAGATGCCCCTCTTACTGTTAACTTTTAAGAGTTCTTTCTGTATTTTGTATACAAGTCCCTTATCAGATCTGCATTTTGCAAATGTTTTCTCCCAGTGTGTTGCATGTCTTTCATTCTCTTAACATATCTTCCACAGAGCAGAAGTTTTTAATTTTAATGAAATCCAACTTATCAATTTTTCCACTCACAAATAATGCTTTTGGTGTTATAAGTAAAAAGTCATTGTTAAATCCAAGATCAGTGAGATTTTCTTCTTATGTTAACTTATAGAAGTTTTATAAATTTTGAACTTAGGTCTATAATCCATCTTGAGTTAAAATTTTTTTCAAATATTTTTGAAAGCTGTATTCTGAACGCTTATTTTTTTTTTAAAGTTTTATTTATTTATTTTGAGAGAGAAAACCAGCAGGGGAGGATCAGAGAGATAGAGAGAGATCAGGGGAGGGACAGAGAAAGAGAGGGAGGGAGAGAGAATCCCAAGCAGGCTCCGTGCTGTTAGCACAGAGTCCCAACCGTGAGATCATGACCAGGGCCGAAATCAAGAGTTGGATGCTTAACCAACTGACCTACCCAGGCGCCCCACCTGCAACCTTGTTATAACTGCTTATTGGTTCCAGGAGTGGTTTTTGTGTATGTGTGTCAATTGTTGGGGTTTTCCACATGGTTGAGTTCATACCTACTTTGTTACTGTTTTCTATTTGTTCCTCTTGTTCTTTGTTTGTTTTGTCTTCCACCCTTTTTTTAGCCGGCTGTGAATTTCAATTAATTCCATTTTCTCTCTTATTTTACCATATCAAGTATACTTCTTTAAAAAATTTTTCAGTGGTTTCTCTAGAGTTTGCAATGCACATTTATAATTAATTCAAGTCTATTTTCAAATAACACTATATCACTATACTTATCCATAAAATGAGAGTAAATACACTGTTACAATTACCATTTTGCACCAATACCTGTTCTATTAATTAAGAATAAGAAAAACAAATGACTTGATCTTACTTTTATATATTTCTTCTAAAGCTTTTCCTTTCTTCTGTTTCTAGAGTCTCATCTATATAATTTTCCTTCTCTATGAAGAACTTCTTTTAACATTTCTTACAAGGTTGGTCTACTCGTGACAAATTGCAACAGTTTTTGCTTGTCTGAGAAAATATATTTCTACTTCACTTTTGAATTCCCAGTCTGAAAATTTCTAAGTCTCTGACATATCTGAGTCTGTTCGTGATGCTTGCTTTGTCTCTTCAGACTGTTTTTTCCCCCTTTTATCCGATATTTTGTTGTTGTTGTTGTTGTTGTTGTTGTTGAAAGCCAAGTAAGATGTAAAACGACCCGAGGTAAATAGGTCTTTAGTGTAAGGTTTTATGTTATCTGGCTGGGAATTAGGCTGTGTTTACTGTTTGCTGCACTATGGTGTCAGAGGATAAATTTCCTCCTAGTGTCATTGTGTTTGTCTTGTCCATTGTCTTCAGGCTTTCCCAGAGACACCTTTAAAAGGTTTAAAAGGTTTAAAAGGTTTGTGTCTGTAGTTCTTTTAGCTGTAATCCTCAGCTATTAAATAGGAGCCCTATTTATGTGGTGGTGAGTTAAGGTGGGGGGTGGGAAGAAGCATTCTATAGTTTTATGATATAGAAATGGCTAGGGCTGGGAATTGTTCTTCCCAGTCCAGTAGGCTTTGGTGAAACCCCAAACAGTTAGCTCTGACAAAGCAGGTTCCCTTGAGGGCAAGCCTTGTTAAGGAGAACAGAGAAGTCTGGGTATATTTCAAAGTGGTTATTTTTCCCATCCCACTGCTAGACGCAGAAATAGACATTTCTCTGAACTTTATAGTGAGAACCTAGCAGGTCTCCTGGAGGTAAAACTCAGTAACAAGTGGGGCCTTCTTAGGAGCCTCTCTTAGTTTTTTAACACTTAAGATACTCTAAACTGTGTCTTCAGCAATTTGCCAATTATAGTTTAAAGTGCTCCTACCATCCAATTACAGGCTTCTTTTTAAAAAAAAAATTTTTTTTAACGTTTATTTATTTTTGAGACAGAGAGAGACAGAGCATGAACGGGGGAGGGTCAGAGAGAGAGGGAGACACAGAATCTGAAACAAGCTCCAGGCTCTGAGCAGTCAGCACAGAGCCCAACGCGGGGCTCGAACTCACATACTGCGAGATCGTGACCTGAGCCGAAGTTGGACGCTTAACCGACTGAGCCACCCAGGCGCCCCAATTACAGGCTTCTGCTTCTGGTAAGCTCTGGTTCTCTCTATCCTCCTGTCTGTCTCTCCAGTTTTCAGGCAATAGTTTGTCCTTTGACCTCATTGATCTAAAAAGAGTTGTTGATTTTCAGTTTGCTAGGCTTTTGCCTTATTGTAAGAAGGGGAATGGCAGCTTCCAAGTTCCTTACAATTCAGACCAGAAATCGTTTTATTATAAATTTTAATAAATCAAGAGTAGTTGCTGAATTTTAATGAGTACTGGTTTTTAGCATTTTCCCAGTATATCTGTTATATGTTATAATAAGGTTTTCTTAATATTAAGTAATTTTCCCTTTGTAATTCCTCTTTTGCATCATCTTTCACTTCATTCAGTTAATTCTTTTTATATAGTTGATTTTACTTGATATTTTTGGTATTTAATTGAAATTCATCTCTAGCCTTTCATTTTTTCTTTTTCTGTATGGCTTTAGAATTGTCAAAATTTTACTGAGACACTGATATGGGATCTTCTTTCATCATTTGTTTCTAGAACTTTTGCCATTTTTAATATCTTCATGAGTAATTTAATGTTAGTTTTCATCAAATACTTTTAATTAGCCTGAGAATCCTGTTAATTATCTTTTAAGGTAAGTGGAAGTGACTTCTGGTACTCAACTAAGGAAGTGTACATAGAAAATAATATTTTTCAAATTGGAGGGTATATTCTAAAGCAAGCTTATCAAGAATTGACCTTTTTTAAACTACAGCACTCCCCTCATCTTCCTTTTTAAAGGCAATTTTCAATGTTTAAAGATAGCAAAAATATTTATTTGGGTCAGCCAGACACTTAGGAATCATACTTTACATATGGAAATCTATCTCCTATAGATTTTATATCTCCTTGTGAATCTTTTATATCCATGCACTTCTTTTTTTCTGCTAATCAAAAGGGTTCTACCATCTCTTACTTGGATTATTGTAACAGAAAGCAGTTCTTGTCCATTCCTAGTCCCTTCCAATTTGTTTGAATAATCTTTGCAACACAATAATATCATCATAAAACTAGCCCTATCTCTTCAAAGACATTATTTTCTTCGTATGATAAAAATACAAATCCTTGGTAATAGGGCTCATAAAGCCACATGTTTTGTTCTCTGCCTCTTTTGCCATCCTTTTCTTTTTTTTTTTTTTAATTTTTTTTTTCAGTGTTTATTTATTTTTGGGACAGAGAGAGACAGAGCACGAACGGGGGAGGGGCAGAGAGAGAGAGGGAGACACAGAATCGGAAACAGGCTCCAGGCTCTGAGCCATCAGCCCAGAGCCTGACGCGGGGCTCGAACTCACGGACCGTGAGATCGTGACCTGGCTGAAGTCAGACGCTTAACCGACTGCGCCACCCAGGCGCCCCTTCAGTTTGTTTTTAAATCCCTACCTTGATATTAGACAGTATTATATCAGTAAATTGATTTCTTTAAAAAAAATTTTTTTTTCAACGTTTATTTTTGGGACAGAGAGAGACAGAGCATTAACTGGGGAGGGGCAGAGAGTGAGGGAGACACAGAATCCGAAACGGGCTCCAGGCTCTGAGCCGTCAGCCCAGAGCCCAACGCGAGGCTCGAACTCACGGACCGCGAGATCGTGACCTGGCTGAAGTCGGACGCTTAACCGACTGCGCCACCCAGGCGCCCCTTGCCATCCTTTTCTTACACTTACTTCCTACCTGACTCTGTGCCCCCACAAGGCTAGTCTTCTTTAAGATCTTCAAATAAATATGCAGAGCTTCCTCTCAGCTCATGTTCTCTCTAAAATGACCTCTCCCCATCTTTGCCTAAGTAACGACTATTCATTCTTCAGATCCCAGCTCAAATGCTCCTCCTCCTGAAGCCTTCCCTAAGGATAGTTTCTCTGTTATACATTCTCTTAGAATTGGATGCCTGTACTTCACAGCATTTAGCTCAGTTTGCAATTTTCCATTGTTCTCTGTGATAATCTAATTAGTACATATTTACATCATTAGGCTGAAACCTCCATACTTACCACCATACTCCCAGTGCTGGTACTTAATGAATATTTGTTGACTGAATGAATGAATGGTCAACTATCCAAACCCCAATATTTGCATTGCAATGAGCAAATTAGTTTGAATCTTGTCTGGGAAAAAGACAACTCTCAGGGGTCTTGACTATAGAAAAGATGTGGTTTCTCTTACTATTCTTAAAATATAAATCTCCACATATCTTCTGTGTCTCTCATTTTACCAATTTACTTCCTTTCTTTTCTATAATTTAACTAGGCAACTCAAATATATAAAGCAAAGCCCATAACATCCATTATAAGCTTATTTGCATTTTATTTACCAGACCCACTGACCCAGTGACCTGAATGTCAAGTTTTAGGTGCTATTAAACTATTAAATTGTTTATACTTATAGTAACAAACATTTTCTTGTATAAAGCCTAAGCTATTGTCTCTGCTGTTGGCATAGCTCTTTTGACATACTTTACTTAAATGTGTTCCTTATTAAGTTAGTTTCCATTGCATTTCACTGCATCTAATATTACTGGCTGACTGATTTTGCTTTTTGGGTATAAGACCTTTTGTTAATTCAGTTTGACAAACATACACTAAATTGATCTAATATGCCAGGTATTATACCAGGCAGGATTATAAACATGAGAAAAGTGGTCTCTAACTTCAAAGAGATATAAAATTTTTAGAGGAAAGAGATATTTAAGTAAATAATGTTAAAGACGGTTGCATTATTTTTGGTCAAATAAAGATTAGGATACAACAAGAGATATAAAACAGGGAGAGAACCAAAAAGAGTTCATTTGATAAACATCATTTTTAAAATTCTTTATTTGGAGAGATTTATATTTACATTTAAATGTTTACTTCTTGCTTAGAGAGCTTACACCAGAGATTAAATATGTAGAGGAGGAAATGAACACAATTTGGTAAGAATAGCTCTTTGTTAAATTTTCCACTTGCTACTAGCTAAATGAATTATGCAAAGGCCACCTGTAAACCTTTGGGTCAACTAATAGATAAGATCAACCCAGTAGAATTTCCAAGACTATATTGTATTATAAATCTTACAAGCATGTTATAGCATATTACACCTAATACTATTAACCAGAAGAATGACTACATAGGAAATAAAGAATAAGTTGTGAGAAAGTGGGTGTGAGAAAGTCTTTCCTTTTAACAATCATTTTCCATGGAAATTTTATAATCGAATCACATTTATGAAATTGTGATGTAAGATTTTGCATTACTGGTGTACCAACGTTTCTGTCATGTTTGTGCATTTGGGCCCATCAGATGTAGAGTTTGGCTTCTTTGTATGGTATTTCATTACAGAGTTGGCCACAAAAATATGATTGTGTGTGTGTGGCAATGTAATAATCATTATAAGAACAGCTAGCCATTCACAAAGAAAATTTCTGTGAGTCAATAAAACAGAGCTGTCTTTGTTGAAAATAGAAATATGTGAAGTTTTAGCAGTTCCAGAGAGATAGGAACATTTGACAATATAAGACCAGAAAGGTAATAAAGACTATATTCACAGCAAAATATTTTCTATAGAATTAGGTGTCCATGATAAATGCTGCTTTCAAAAATGTACCACCACAGTACAGGAGGGCAATAACAAGAAGGTAAATGTATATTATGAGGAAAATACAATTAGAAAAATATAAAGTTAAACTTACTGGTTCTCCTTCAAGTCCTCTGTCTCCTGTACTCCCAGGGGGTCCTTGTAAACCCTGAATAAACAAAGGCAAAATTTGAAGAAAAAGTGATGCTTGAAAATGTTTTAGTTTCCTTACCTCAGCTTTCCTTTACAATCCTCCCACCTAACTTTTCTGTCAACCTCTATTCTCTCTTTTCTTTCTGTGGTAAAATATACATAACATAAAGTTTTCCATTTTAATACTTTTTAAGTGTGCAGTTTTGTGGCATTAAGTACCTTCACATTGTTGCACTACTATAATCACTATTTATTTTCAGACCTTTTTATCTTCCCAGACTGAAATTCTATCCCCATTAAAAAACATCCTTTCTCCCTCCCCAGTTCCCCTGGAAACCACAATTCTTGTGTTCCGCCTTTAATTTGATTACTTAAAGTGCCTTATATAAGTAGAGTTATACCACATTTGCTCTTTTGTCTCTGACTTATTTCATGTGGCATAATGTCTTCAAGTTTCACCAATATTGTAACATGTATCAAAACTTCCTTCATTTTTGGAAAGGAGGAGATGCTAGTGGAGTATGAAAACCCTAGGCTCACCTAGTCCCACAAATACAAGGTAACTATAAAATCATCCTAGGTACCCCAGAAATCAACCTGAAGACTGAAAGAACAAACTCCACAACTAAAAGGAGAGAAAAGGTCACACTGAAGAAGGCAGGAAGTATAGAGACATGGTTTAGGGGAGAAATGGATCCTGGCTGCTGTGTAGGGGAGGGAGTAATGGTTTTGGAGAAGGTCAAGAGAGAGGAGCACACAGCGGAATGCAAAATGAGAATGTTTCCCATACTATTGGCTTAGGAAATCAGAAGGGCTGAATTTTGTGAGTTTTTGCACTCACTGGGGCTTAAAGCCTAGAATTTTAAAGGTTAACAGGCTTGGCAGAGATTGAGCCTGAAAAGCACTGCACTGCTCTTGGACAGAAGGCAGGCAGACAACCTAGGGGCATACAGTGTGGAAACAGTAATATGAAGAACTCCTCAGGCACAGTGGGGAGATGATTCACTCTTCTTGGAGTAGGTCTCTGAGAGGCAGCTTTCAAGGAGATGCCTCTCCACTTCTCTGGAACAAAGTTGCTGCCAACACCATTTTTCTCCCCCATCCCTCAGCATAAACACAGAGCCACCTGCAGGAAAAAGCACAGTGCTGGCACTGTCTGCCTACCATGCTTACACTAAGCCCCACCACCCTGCACTCTGGTGGAACTGCCTTTCTTGGTCATGCCTGCCTCAGTCCCAGTGTGGCAGGCTCCTCTGCAAGAAGACCAACACAAATCCCTGACCACACCACATCTGCCTACTAGAGAGTTTTGCAGGGCCTCAATTCTGGTGGAGGCGGTGACAGGTCTCATTTCACAGGAAGACTAGAGAACACCTAGTTACATCTCACCACATTCAGGCCAAGGACCAATAATTGCCCACAGCAGGCAAGAGGAGCCTCTGCCGATGAACAGCCTGAAGGGTAGAGCAGCTGGAACAAAATAGCAGGGCATATGCAGCACACACTGGAGACACTCCCTGAAGTGTCAGGTCCTGGATACTAACTTATTTCTTCATAAGGTCATTACTTTCAGGAACAGGAGACATAACTGGCTTTTCTAACACAGAGAAGCAAGCAGAGACTTAGACAAAATGAGAAGACAGAGGAATTTATCCCAAATGAAAGAACAAGATAAAGTTGTGGCCAGAGATCTAAGCAAAACACATATGAGTAACATGCCTGAAGGAGAATTTAAACCATGATAAGGATACTCGCCAAAGTTGAGAAAAGAATGGAGGGCATCAGTGAGACCCTTATCACAGAGATAGAAGAGTTAAAAAAAAGAATCAGTCAGAGGTGAAGAGTGCAATAAATAAGATTAGAAACACACCTGATGTAATGAACATCAAGTTGGAAGAAGCAGAGGGATGAATTAATGACCTAGAAGACAAAATAATGGAAAGCAATAAAGCTTAACAAAAGAGAGAAAGAAGAATTATGCAAAATGAGAATAGGCTTAGGGAACTCAGTGGCTCCATCAGACATAGTAACATTTGTTTTATAGGAGTCCCAGGAGAAGAAGAGAGAAAAAAAGGGGCAGAAAATTTACTTGAAGAAATAATATCTGAAAACTTCCCTAATCTGGGGAAGAAAATAGACATCCCAATCTAGGAGGCACAGAGAATTTCCATCAAAATCAACAAAAGTAGACCCACACCAGACATATCGTAATTAAATTTGCAAAATTTAGTAATAAAGAAAATATCTTAAAAGCAGCAAGATAAAAAGAGTCCTTAACTTAAAAGAGAAAATCCATAAGGCTAGCAGGAGGTTTCACAACAGAAACTTGGCAAGCCAGAAGGGAGTGGCATGATATATTCAAAGTGCTGAATGGGAAAAATCTGATGCCAAGAACACTCTATCCGTCAAGGCTATCATTCAGCATGAAAGGAGAGATAAAGAGTTTCCTAGACCAACAAAAGCAGAAGGAATTCATGACCACTAACATAGCCCTTTAAGAAATATTTGAAGAGATTCTTTGAGTGGAAAGGAAAGACAAAAAGTGACAACCTAAAGGCAGGAAAAACACAAAATCAGTAAATCAGTAAAGGATACAAAATATAATAACACACCTAAAACATGGTGCAGGAGAGGAGAAAAGAATGGGTTCAAAGTTAAATGACCATCAACTTTAATGTTTATTTATTTTTGGGACAGAGAGAGACAGAGCATGAACGGGGGAGGGGCAGAGAGAGAGGGAGACACAGAATCGGAAACAGGCTCCAGGCTCTGAGCCATCAGCCCAGAGCCTGACGCGGGGCTCGAACTCACGGACCGCGAGATCGTGACCTGGCTGAAGTCGGACGCTTAACCGACTGCGCCACCCAGGCGCCCCAAATGACCATCAACTTTAAATATAGACTGCAATATGCAGAGGAGGTTATTGACAAATCTAATGGTAACCATATATTAAAAACCACTAATAAACATGCAAAGAATAAAAAGAAATAAATACAAACATATCACTAAGAAAATCAGAAAACCAGGAAAGAGGCGAGAAAGGATCAGAAGAAATCTAGGGAAACAACCACAAGAAAAATAATAAAATGGCAATAAATACATATCTATCAATAATGACTTTGTAAATGGGCTAAACACTGCAATCAAAAGACACAGAATGTCAGAATGGGTAAAAAAAAAATAAGGCCCATCTATATGCTGCCTACATATAGGAACGGAGAAGTATTTATCATGAAATGGATGTCAAAAGAAAGCCAGAGTAACAATACTTATATTGTATAAACTTGACCTTACTTTTTGAAAAATGTTTACTTAATTTTGAGAGAGAGAGAGAGAGAGAGAGAGAGAGAGAGAGAGAGAGAGAGAGGAGGGGCAGAGAGAGAGGGAGACACAGAATTCAAAGCAGACTCCAGAATCTGAGCTGTTAGCACAGAGCCCAATGTGGGGCTCAAACCCATAAACCATGAGATCATGACCTGAGCTGAAGTTGGACCTTTAACCTACTAAGCCACCCAGGCATCCCAATAAACTAGACTTAAAAAAAAAAAGACTGTAACAAGAGACAAAAAAGGACCCTATATAATCACAAAGGGGACAATCCAACAAGAAGATATAACAATTGTAAATATTTATGTACCTAACGTGAAGCACCCACATACTTAAAACAATAACAAACATAAAGGAACTAATTGATAATAATACAGTAATAATAGGGGACTTTAACACACCATTTACATCAATTAACAGATGATCTAAACAGAAAATCAACAAGGAAACAATGGCTTTAAATGACATGTTGGACCAGATGGAATTAACAGATATATTCAGAATATTCCATCCCCAAACAGCAGAATACACATTCTTTTCAAGTGCACATGGAAAATTCTCCATAATAGATCACATATTAGGTCACAAAATAGTCCTCAACAAATACAAGAAGAATGAAGTCATACCATGCACCACGCACTATGAAACTAGAAGTCAACCAGAAGAAAACATCTGGAAAGAACACATATACATGGAGGTTAAATAATATGATACCAAACAATGAATGGGTTAACACATTCATGGCTTTTTGGGTCAACCCAAAAAAGAAAATAAGTACATGGAAACAAATAAAATTGAGAACAGAATGGTTCAAAACCCTTGGGATGCAGCAGAAGTGGTCCTAAGAGAGATTATATAACAATACAGGCCAACTCAAGAAACATCTCAAATAAACAACCTAACCTTACATCTAAAGGAGCTAGAAAAAGAACTACAAACAAAACCTAAGGCCAGCAGAAGGAAGGAAATAATAAAGATTAGAGCAAGAATAAATGATATAGAAACAAACAAACAAACAAAAACCCACGATAGAACAGATCAATGAAACCAGATCTTCTTTGAAAAAAATCAATAAAACTGATAAACCTTTAGCCAGACTTACCAAGAAGAAAAGAGAAAGGACCCAAATAAGTAAAGTCACAAATGAGAGAGGAAAAATAACAACCAACACCACAGAAATATAAAAATTTACAAGAGAATATTATGAAAAACTATATGCCAGCAAATTGGACAACATAAAAGAAATGGAAGAATTCCTAGAAACATGTAAACTATCAAAACTGAAACAGGAAGAAATAGAAACTTGAACAAATAACCAACAAAGAAATTGAATCAGTAATCAAGACATTCCTAACAAACAGAAGTTCAGGACTAGATGGCTTCGCAGGTGAGTTCTACCAAACATTTAAAGAAGAGTTAACATCTATTTTTCTCAAACTATTCCAAAAAAACAGATAAGGAAGGAAAACTTCCAAATTTATTCTATGAGGCCAGCATCATCCTGATATCAAAACTAGATAAAAACACTAAAAAAAAAAGGAGAATTATAGGCTAATATCTCTTATCAACATAGATTCAAAAATCCTCAAATAATACTAGCAAATCAAATTCAACAATACATTAAAAAAATTATTCACCACAATCAAGTGGGATTTATTCCTGGGTTGCAAGGGTAGTTCAATACTTGCCAACAAATCAATGTGATACATCACATTAATTACAGAAAGTTTAAGAATCATATAATCATTTCAAATGATGCAAAAAAAAAAAAGGTTTTGACAAAGTAAACATTCATTCATCATAAAAAGCCTCAACAAAGTAGGTTTAGAGGGAACGTACCTCAACATAATAAAGGTGATAATATGAAAAACCCACAGCTAATACCATCTTAAATGGGGAGAAACTGGGAGCTTTTCCTATGGTCAGGAATAAGACAGGGATGTCCACTATGACCAATTCTATTCAACATTGTACTGGAAGTCCTAGCCACAACAGTCAGACACCAAAATGAAATAAAAGGCATCAAACTGGCAAGAAAGAAGTAAAACTTTCACTATTTGGGATGATATAATGCTATACATAGAAAACTCAAAAGACTTCACCAAAACTGCTAGAACTGACAAGTGAATTCAGTGAAGTTGCAGGATACAAAATCAAAGTACAGAAATCTGTTGCATTTTTACCCACCAATGATGAGGCAGCAGAAAGAGAAATTAAGGAATCAATCCCATTTACAATTGCACCAAGAATATAAGATACCTAGGAATAAATATAACCAAAGAGGTGGAAGACCTGTACTCTGAAAACTATAAAATATTGATGCAAAAATTGAAGATGACACAAAGAAATGGAAAGACATTCCATGTTCATTAATCAGAAGAACAAATATTGTTAAAATGTCTATGCTACCCAAAGCAATCTACACATATAATGCAATTCTTCTCAGCATTTTTCACAGAGCTAGAACAAATAATCCTAAAATGTATATGGAACCACAAAAGACCCCAAATAACCAAAGCAATCCTGAAAAAGAAAAGCAAAGCTGGACGCATCACAATTCTGCACTTCAAGCTATATTACAAAGCTGTAGTCATTAAGACAGCACGGTACTGACAGAGAAAGAGGCAAATAGATCAATGGAACAGAATAGAAAACCCAGAAATAGACCCACAACTATATGGGCAGCTGATCTTCAACAAAGCAGGATAGAACATCCAATGGGAAAAGACAGAATCTTCAACAAATGGCATTGGGAAAACTGGACAGCAACATGCAAAAGAATAAAACTGAACCACTTTCTTACACCATACATAAAAATAAATCCAAAATGGATGAAAGACCTAAATGTGGGACAGGAAACCATCAAACTCCTAGAAAAGAACACAGGCAGTACTTCTTTGACATCAGCCATAGTTACATCTTTCTAGAGCTGTATTCGGAGACAAGGGAAATAAAAGCAAAAAAAAAAAAAAAACTATTGGAACCTCATCAAAATAAAAAGCTTCTGCGCAGCAAGGGAAACAATCAACAAAACTAAAAGGCATCCTATAGGAGAAGATATTTGCAAATGGCATATGTGATAAAGGGTTAATATCCAAAATACATGAAGAACTTATAAAACTCAAAACTCCAAAACCAAATAATCCAGTTAAAAAATGGGCAGAAGACATGAATAGACCTTTTTCCAAGGAAGACATACAGATGGCCAGCAGACACATGAATAGATGCTCAACATCACTCACCATCAGTAAATGCAAGTCAAAATTACAATGAGATATCACCTCACTCTTGTTAGAATGGATAAAATCAACAACACATGAAACAACAGGTGTTGGCTAGGATGTGGAGAAAGGGGAACTCTCTTGCACTGTTGGTGGGAAAGCAAACTGGTGCAGCCACTCTAGAAAACAGTATGGAGTTTCTCAAAAAGTTAAAAATAGAACTACCCTTTGATCCAGCAATCACACTACTAGGTATCTACCCAAAGAGTACAAAAACACTAAATCAAAGGGATTCATGCACTTTGATATTTATTGCAGCATTATCTACAACAGCAAATTATGAAATCAGCTCAAGTGTCCATAGACTGATGAATGGATAAAGAAGATGTGGTATACATCTACACACACATGCGTGTATACACACAATGGAATATTACTCAGCCCAAAAAAATTAAAAGAATGAAATCTTGCCATTTCCAATGACATGGATGAAACTAGAGCGTATTATGCTAAGCAAAATGAGTCAGCCAGAGAAAGACAAATACCATATGATTTCATTCATATGTGGAATCTAAGAAACAAAACAAACAAGGCAAAAGGAAAAAGAGAGAGAGGAAAACCAAGGAACTCATAAGTATAGAGAACAAACTGGTTACTAAAAGGGTAGTAAGTGGAGGGATGGGTTATATAGCCAAAGGGGATTAAGCAGTGCACTTGTGATGAGCATCTGGTGATATATGTAAATGCTGAATCACTATATTGTACACTTGAAACTATTATTTACTCTGTATGTTTAACTGGACTTTAAAGAAAAACTTAAAAAAATTTCCTTCATTAATAAAGTTCAATAATATTTCATTTCATATGTATACCATATTTTGTATATCTATCTATTCATCCAGCAATGGATAGTTGGTTTTTCTACCTTTTGGCTATTGTGAATACTGTTTCTATTAACACTGGTGTAAAAGTGTCTGAGTCCCTGCTTTCAATTCTTTGGGATATATATCTAAAGTGAAATTGATGGATACTATGGTAATACTATGTTGAACTTTTTGAGGAACCACCTAACTGTTTTCCATAGCAACCCCACCACTTTACATTCTCACCAGCAATGCACAAGGGCTCTGATTTTTCTCCATCTTTGTCAACACTAGTTATCTTCTATGCAAATGTGTGTGTGTGTGTGTTTTTTTTAATAGTAGTTATCTTAATGGGTGACAAGTGGTATCTCATTGTGGTTTTGATTTTCAGTTCTCTAATGACTAGTGATATTGAACATCTTTTCATATGTTTATTGGCCATTTGCATATCTTTTTTGAAGCAATGTCTATTCAAGTCTTTTTGCTCATGTTTTCATCAAGTTGTTTTTTGTTGTTGAATTGTAGGAATTCCTTATATCTATCTATATTATTATACTTAATCCCCACTAATATACAGTGACAAATATCCAGAATTACTTCAAATTTAGATTTTGTACCTTTAATATTGATATAAAAATGATTTTTCCTCCAAAAATAATAACTTGTGATATATTAGTAAGTATAACTTATGCCCTTAAGACCTGGAGAGGCATAGGCGTCTCAGAACCTAGACGACCAGAAATGTCTAAATTGAGCTAATATCCTTTATTTTCCCCTATTTTTATACCATGCCATCTATGGTACCATTAAATTGAGTCTCAGAAGTGGAGGTATATTCTAAAATAGTATGTAAAACTAAATAGAATTCCACGTCTTCTTTGATCCTTCCATTTAAAAATTTGTGGAGCATGTACTATGTGCCAGACACTGATGACAGTTGATGATGTAGAAAATACTGCCCTTGTCTATTTGCAATTTGCCTGCTCTACATTATTGACCTTGGGAAGGTTGGCAAATATACGGTGGATCACAATCACCATTTTATATTAAAACTAAAAGCTAAGAAAAATATGACATTAAATCGGAAGTAAAGATATTAAAAACTCCTAGCAACATAAAGCTTTCCAAGTGATAGCCATTAATGCTATATTTAGTTGTGTATGGTTCTCTGGTTAAGGAAAGGAAGATATGTAAAATCACAGACTCACATCTGACTAAGGCCCTATTTCAGTCATGAAAATTATACGCTGCCTACATTAAGGCTCCAAAATGAAGAGACAGAATCAATGTAAGGGTTCCCTTTGTGCTTGGTATACCAACTGACACATAGAGCAGAAGTTCAGAACCTTGAATAATGTCTGCCCAATTTGCTTTGTGAAGTATGTTTGTATACAATATCAAGCTTAATATATACTTTTAATGATGTCATTGGTGCATAAAAGCTGTTTGGCAAAGTTATGAAATAATCTATGGATTCTACTTATTTTTATTACAGACAGGAAAGAAAAGCATAAGCTGGTACAAAATAAAAATTCCCTTTAAGGCTTTTCAGATACTATTGAAAATATATTCTTTGTAGTAGAACTTCTTGCTCCATTACTTCAATCCAGCAACTACAATAATGATGACCAGAAGAACAAGTATGTGGTTGCTATATATTGAGAGCCTATGACAAGTACATAATGAATATCATTTGATATAATTATAGAAAGTACCTCATTTTATTTTATTTTTTTTTTTAATTTTTTTTTTTTCAACATTTATTTATTTTTGGGACAGAGAGAGACAGAGCATGAACGGGGGAGGGGCAGAGAGAGAGGGAGACACAGAATCGGAAACAGGCTCCGAGCCATCAGCCCAGAGCCTGACGCGGGGCTCGAACTCACGGACCGCGAGATCGTGACCTGGCTGAAGTCGGACGCTTAACCGACTGCGCCACCCAGGCGCCCCGAGAAAGTATCTCATTTTAAAGACAGGAAAACTGAGGCTCAGAGATGTTAAATAATTTGTATAAAGCCAAAAACAGTTAGTTAAATGGCAGAACCACTATTTGACTTCCAATGTCTGACTCCAATGCCATGTTCATCTACTATACTGAACTGCATTTTACTGATTGCAACAAGAAATCATTCAATGCCTTTTCCATTTTCAGTAAATGTAAAGATCATCCTCAAAGACTTTTTATGAGAATAAGCAAGGAAGCATATGAATGTTATTTCATTGTAGGATTATAAAAACTATGTGCATCATTATCTGAAAAGGGAGGAAGAATTACTTTGTCTTTTGTAAAGATTAAGAAATAAATCTTTCTCAATTATTCTGAGTTCCTCCAGAGAAAACTACTTAAAGAAGAACCGTTAAGAGTTTCCACTTCCAATACTGGCCAATAGCTCCTATCAAACCAACTTATACAGGTATAACTATAAACCCAAGACAAAATATTTTTAAAAAACATTGGCGAAAGACCCACAATAGGCAAAATTTAGAGTGGAAAGGTCTACATGTAGAAGAAAGGAATTTCACTGTCTGATTTTTTTTTTTTAAATATGGCTTTTCAAAAAGAAGGTAAGATATGTAGGATAGTTAAGAAAAAAGGGGGATAAAAACCTGCAGTCTTACTGGCATGGAGACCCAGAGGGTAGAATATGGAATGACCATAGCTGTAGGGAAGTCAGCTGTATGGAAGAGAAAGTCAGAGAGGAGGAGCCTGAAGTTCTGAGTATAACCTCTGCCTAATTCTCTTGCTGGCATTTGAAGTATGTATTGATGTGGTAGAACTGAGCAGCCCAGCAAAGCCTAAAAGAACTGGACAGATATTTCAGCAGCCATTTACCACAGAGGAGAGAATATCTGGAGTTTAAAAGCAGTCAAGTAAAGAATTTGCCAAATTAAAAACCAAAATGAAACAAAGAGCACTCTTTAAAGAAATATAACAGAATTTGGAATTTCTACAACAAATCATTTAAGATGTCCAAGATATAATTCAAAATTGCTGGACAGGGAAAATTTCCCATATTAACAAGGCAATTAACACAACCACACTCAAGATTACCCAGATAGAATTATCCCATAAGTTTTTTAAAGTAGCTATTTAAAATATGCTCAGTAATGTAAATAAAAATACACTTATGGTGAATAAACAAACAGGAAATCTCAGGACAGCATCTATAAAAAATGGAAGTTATAGAACTGATAATTAAACACCTGAAATAAAACTTAAAAATTCAATACCATAAATAAAATTTCACTGAATGCACTTAAAATGTGAGTGAAGATAGAGTCATATTACTCTATTGAAAAAGGAAAAAGGAAAAAGGAAAAAGATTAAAATAGGAATGAATAAAAGTCCCAGAGACCTAAGGGATGATATCAAAATGTTTAATATATAATTATTTGGAATTTTTGAAAAAGGAAAGGAGAAAGAAGATAAAATAGAAAAAAAAATCGAAAGAAATAAAGTGGAAAATTTTCCAAATTTAGTGAAAATAGAAACTTACATACAAAAGAATCTCATCAAATCTCAAGCTGAATAAATGTGAAGAAAATTCATCTAGGCACATCATACTTAAACTACCAAAAGCCAAAAATAAAGAGAGAATCTTGAAAGGAGCCAGAGAAAAATGATATATTACATATGGGGGAAACAATGATAAAGATAAATGTGGACTTCTCATCAGAAATAAGAAAATGGCCATGTCATCTTCATAGTGCTGAATGCAAACAAATAAAAGAAAATCTTGTCAACCCAGAATTCTATATCCAGTGGAAAAATATGATTTCACTCATATGTGGAATTTAAGAAACAAAAAAAAAATGAGCAAAGGGGGGGAGGGCGGAGAGAGAGGCAAATGAAAAAACAGACTCTTAGCTATAGAGTACAAACTGAGGGTTACCAGAGGGCAGGTGGGTTGGGATGGATGAAAAACAGATGATGGGGATTAAGGAGTGCATTTGTGATGAGCACAGGGTGATGTATGAAAATGCTAAATTATTATATTGTATACCTGAAACTAATATAACACTGTATGTTAACTAACTGGAATTAAAATAAAACTTAAAAAAAATTCATGTATAAGAAAAAAACGATAGTGAAATAAAGACATTTTTTTGTAAAAAAAAATACTGAGAGAATTCATGATTGGCAGAGTTTGACTATAAGAACTTCTAAAGGAAGTTCCATAGGCTTCAGGGAAATGAATACATTTGGGTATGTATATATCTATATCTATATATCTATAAATATATATATGTATATATATATATATATATTTGGAAATGTATATCTATAAAAAGGAATGGAGAACATCAGAAAAACTAAATGCATAGATAAAAAACCCACTACTTCCTCCCACCAAAACCATAAAATACATATTTCACTTATGTTAAACCCAAAATACTTCATTTATATTAAAGCAAAATTTTAACTTTGCAATATGGGGTTTACAGCACACACAGATATAATACATAAAACATTTATGGCATAAACAACAGGAAGTTGGTGGTAAATGGGTCTATATGGTTGCAAGTTTCTTACAATTATGTTAAGTATCACTGTTAACTCTAAGAAGACTACAGAAAGTTGGGATATGTACTGGCAAACTGCAGTCTGGGAGTCAAATCTAGACCAGCACTTGTTTCTACAGAAAAAGTTTACTGACTCCTGACCTAGAATAACCACTTAATAGTGGTTAATAAAATAATAGTGCAGGGGCACCTGGGTGGCTCAGTAGGTTAAGAGTCCAACTCTTGATTTCTGCTCAGGTCATGATCTCATGGTTCATGAGATCAAGATGCGCATAGGGCTCTGTGCTGATAGCATGGAACCTGCTGGGGATTCTTTCTCTCTCCTGCTTGTGTGCTTTCTCTTTCTTTCTCTCTCTCAAAATAAATAAATAAATAAACTTAAAAAAATAATAGAGCAAAGAAGTATAGCTAAAAAGCCAATATCTAAATTAAAATGGAGTTCTCGTTGCCAAAAGAAGGCACTGAACAACAACAGCACCACTACAAGGAAAAACAATCATAAAATGATTGACCAAAGTACAACCAAATTGATAAATACATTAAATGGAAATGGACCAAACACAAATTAAAAGGTAGAGATTTTCAGTATGAATGAAAAAGCAAGACCCAACTATAATACCCTCACTTTAAATACCAAACCACTTTGGGGTGCCTGGGTGGCTCAGTTGGTTGAGCAACTGACTTCGGCTTAGGTCATGATCTCGCAGTTTGTGGGTTCGAGCCCTGCGTCAGGATCTGTGTCTCTCTGTCTCTCAATAATAAGTAAATGTTAAAAAATTTTTTTTAAATACCAAAACACAGATCGGTTGGTTGAAAGTAAATGAACAGAAAAGATAGGCTATGCAAACTATAAGTGAAAGAAGTCTGAACAGACTTATTAATCAAATAAAGCAGATTTCAAAAATAAATAGTATTATTAGGAATAAAAACTATTGCCAGAGATATAGAGGAATATTTCATAATGATAAAAGGGGATCAATTGATCAGGAAGACATAATCACCATAAACGTGATTACTCTAAAAATAGCATTTCAAAATATATAAAGCAAAATTTGACAAAATTAAAGACAGAAACAAAATTACAAAATCATAGTTGAAGATTTAACAGCCCTAACTCATCAACTAAAAGAATATCTAGACTAAAAAAATATTAAAAATAGGTATAGTTTTTAAAAATATTTATTTATTTTTGAGAGAGAGAGAGGACAGAGAACAAGTGGGGGAGGAACAGAGAGAGAGGGAGACACAGATCCGAAGCAGGCTCCAGGCTCTGAGCTGTCAGCACAGAGCCCAATGCAGGGCTTGAACCCACAAACTGTGAGATCATGACCTGAGCCGAAGTTGGACAATCAACCAACTGAGCCCCCCAGGGGCCCCAATAGTTATAATTTTTATAAGATTCAGAATTCGAAAAACAGTTACTCAGGTTTTACCACCTGAATAACACAATGGATCATGACCCTTCCTCAAAGGATTTCTCCTTTGAGCCAGATCTACACATGGATGGAAGGCAAGTATAGGAAATAGTGTTGGCCCATAAACAAATGTACTTTTCCTGGATATCTTGACAAACAGAATACTATATGTGTTACCATTTTTCATTTAATATATGGCTTTAGAATTATGACAATTTAATCAAACTATATAGCTATTAGGAGGATGTACTGGAACAAAGGTCAATCTGACCTTTCTATTACATAGCGCTTCCTGCTTGTTGACAGTTGCATAAATGACTAGAGACATTGAGATTATTCTCTGTAGGATCAAATAAATCTTTGGGGACATCTGGATTTCTTGGATTGATTGATCCTAGCTTCCCTAAGATCTCAAAAGCCTATTTCTGTTCAATCAAGAAGACAATACAGGTATAGAGCCATGTAAACCTCAATAACTACTATAAATTCATGATTTAACGTCCAATACATGTCATCCACTAAAGTAATTTTACTCTTCCAGGAGTCTATGCATTGCTTGACTTAAGCTATGGTTACAAAATGGTTCTAATGTCTTCTATTTGATTGAGGAAGTCAAACATCACATATCATATTTATCTAGGTGTATCTGACAGGCTGCAAATAAAAATAAAATTCTAAGGAATATCAATGATATATAAAATAGGTAAGTAATTTTTTTTCTCTAGACCTCATTTCTTTACAATGAAAAGAATGAACTCAATGGGCTCCAAATTTCTCTATGCATTGCTACATATTAGCTTTGTATACAGTGTAGCAAAATGGAAAATATCTACAGAAATAACATTTGCATTGATATAACAGAAACCAAGATGATGAATATTAATACTCAAAGAATATTCTTTGGGGATGACTTCAGTTAATAACACTGTCACACACAAGTTCTTTCCCTGAATACATTTTTCTCTTTTAGGTTTCTGGTGTTTTAGATTTGACCACTGTCAAACATAATGCCATTATGGGAAACAACAGGCAGGGGGCAGCAGATTTCAAAGAGGAACACATAAATGCAATGACATTAGTGACAATTGCTATAGCAGGAAAAAACATTTTTCTCTTATCCTTTTCTGGCTCTTCAGTTGCCAGCCATTTAAATTATTATCTAATTTTAGAATTTTAAATTGAGTATGTATATGTACATGACAAAGCAAAATATCATTAAAATTATAATTATCATAAAAATCACGATTCTAAATAAAACCAGAAATGTATGAAATGTATGAAAGCTCATAAGCTTATGTGCTCAAAATTTTTATATATGTGCTATCACATATATGTGTGTACATATGCACATATATAAAAAATATATATATTTAAATATATATTTGTTGTTCTTGTTTTTAACATTTCTCCCCTTCAGTTAGTGAACGAAGACCTTGTGATCTTCTTTTGGTTGACAAACTCCTGCCTGTTTCTATGCTATGACCATAAAAGAAAACTTGTTGCCACTCAGGGAAAAAACTATATACTTCTGAAAAGATTTTTTGATAGTAGGAAAATACGTAGCATTCGCTAATATTAAAAACTCTAAGAGCAGTGCCACGGCAAAGCATGATGACAGACATACGTCCACATTCCAAGGGTCTGAAGAGCACTGGACTTAAAATGAAAGTAGGCAAGAAGCCTCAAAGAAGTTTCTTGTTATGTTAGCTTTATCAATATTCCATTAATTTATACAATATTGCACCATTTTATTTTAAAATGGATTTTACAGAAAAAATTTTTTTTTATTTTTTTTTAACGTTTATTTATTTTTGAGACAGAGAGAGACAGAGCATGAACGGGGGAGGGGCAGAGAGAGAGAGGGAGACACAGAATCCGAAGCAGGCTCCAGGCTCCGAGCCATCAGCCCAGAGCCTGACGCGGGGCTCAAACTCCCGGATCGTGAGATCATGACCTGAGCTGAAGTCGGACGCTTAACCGACTGCGCCACCCCGGCGCCCATAGAAAAATTAATCATACCTAGGGTAGAGTAAAAGTAACAGTTATCACCAACAGTTTATAGGTGGGTAAACCTCAGCCCTACAATGAGGATGCAACTTGCTCAAGTAAAACACCACCCTAACGACTGAAGGAGGAAAAGAGCTGGTATTCTCTTAGTCTAGCACGTGGAATAGCCACAAGAGTTGTGTCAGAGAATAAACTGAACAAAATTTATTCATTGCTTAGTTATTCTTTATTACTTACTGGTTTCCCTTGAATTCCTCTCTCTCCAGGGTTTCCAGTCTTACCCTATATAAGGAAGAAAATGCTTGGGTCAAGGAACTCCCTCACCAATTATTAATCACACACGGAGAAAAATGGGGAAGATTTTACACATTCATCTTTAATGTTAAATGTTTTACTACTTACAGTAAGACCATAAGGCCCTCTTTTTCCTTGATCTCCTTTTTCACCCTAACAAAGTATCAATACCAGAGGAATTAATACAAATGTGAATTATGGTCTTATACATGCTAGCCTACACTCACATACAAGAAAACAAGGCATCAAGTATGTAGTTCAATATTTAAAAGAAAACATTTCTCTGTGTGTAATAAAAACTCTATGTATGTTTCATATTTATACCAAGAGAAAATTCAGAACCATACTTTTGTAAGGAAGGCTCAAAAAAACTTAACTGCTTATGAAATGAGAAAAATAGTGTTTACCTTGGAACCTTGTATACCTTGTTCCCCTATGAGACCATCTGGTCCTCTTGGTCCCTAGGGATGGAAAAACAAAATCCTCTTCTTAATTTTAAATGTTTTTTTTTAACATTCTGCATCCTTACAAATAAACACACTGTGTTCTTCTTGACAAACTCCTATTTGTTTCTGTACCATGAACACAGAAAAGAATACAGCTAGGTATATGGATGAACCTCTTTGTATGGGACAATCAAGCCAGTATTTTCAAGATTTAAGGCCAAAGAATAAAATATAAGACCATGACAACAGATGATTCAGTTGCGGAGGTGGTTACAGTACAGGTTTGTTATTTCACTATTTCGTTCATCTTGTTCACTGAGGAGCTAGCCACAATAAATTCTAAGAACAACTCTACACTAACTTAAAAGTGGCTGGCTTGTTTATCCAACTGTCTACTTGAGTTTTATATCTTGGGAATGGCATTTTTCTCTTTGTTAGAAAATGAGGGCTGACTGCATTGTGCCTGTTATGCACCTGCTTGTCAGTAGTTACTGGAAGATGGTGGGGACACAGAAAAGGGACAGAAAATACAGCTAGGAATATTCGTGTAAATTTAAATCTAAGTTAAGTTGCTATCAATATTCTGTTAATAGCTGTGAAGAACCATTAGTTGCAAAAGTCACTCTCTAACTAAATGGTAGTATATGTCTCCATGCCTAAACTATAACTCTCCTTAGAAGATCTAATCTTAAAGTCCCTTTCAAAGGAAGTAACTCAGTTCTGTAACACTGACAACACTGTCACATCTACTGTGGAAAAGGACTGCATTGTTACAGGGATACACGACTATAAGAAAATTTCTCCTTCACGAAGTTTATAGAATGGTAAGGTAAATTATACAACTGATGATAATATAGGGGGAGAAAAGGCATTTAAGGGTGAAAAGGATTCGAAGGAGGGAGAGAGTTTTCACTTTTTTGTTTAGCGAATAAAGATATCATTTTGACAGTTGGAGATCATGCTCTAGAAGGAACTCTGGACAGAGGGATAGGATGGTATGAGAAAAGGGTACAGAGGTAGGAAAGAAGATACCCAAGAATGAAAAAAGGCAGTCTGTTTAGATTGTCTATTGATTACACGTAGTATTTCTTAGTATCTCTATATTAAGTATTTTCTATACTAAGAAATTTTTGGAAAGACTGGGACTTGAAAGGTGAAAGACTGGAGTTTATTTTTAAGTCAATAGGCAATGAGAAGGCACTGAATGAATAGTGATACACATTTCTCAATACATCATGCTGATACGAAGGAACACCTTAGGTGAGGTTGCTTTAGCTTTCTGTTCTTCAAAAACTGCTTACTATAATAGGACTCTCTTCCTGGGTACTCCTAGGGTAGTGCATTCCCTGATCCTCTTAGGCACATTCATGGGATTAGAGAGAAGGCTCACACTCCATGAGGATCTCCACTGGTCAGACTAAAGTTAAAGCCATAGCTCTATAATCTCAGTCTGTATTTCCAGTACTCCACAATTTGTCCCTAACTTCCGTTTCTGCCCTATTTTTCCATAAAAGACTGTAAACTTGAATTACAGTCTTATTGTGTAGAACCTTGAATGTCAAGTTGAGGAATACGGACTCAACTGAATAGATAAGAGACTTTCAAAGTGTGTCACTCATTTAGCAAACATTTGCTGAGTGCCTATAATAAGCCAGGCACTGTTTCAGGCACAGAAGATATGGTAGGGAGAAGAGACACATCCCTAAATACATAAACAATGAAATAAACATATAAAATTGAACTATAAAATGACAATAAGTAGTCAAGTGTAATGAAGTAAAAAAAGAACTCAAGGGACTAGAGAGAATTCAAAATGGGGAGCCCTATTTTAGAAAGGGTGGTCTGAAAAGTCTCTCTAAAATGACATATGGGTAGACACCTGAAGGAGGTAAGATTGCAGGCTTTGCAAATAACTTGGGGAAGATCATTCTGACAGAAGAAATTGAAACTGCAAAGGTCCTGAGGTGGGGACAAGCTTGGAATGTTTAATAGTTAAGTAACTAAAATTTAAAAAAAGCAATTATTAAAGGATGACTGAAGTTTTAAGTGCAAAGATTCCTCAGGACCTGGTTCTAATCATCACCTTCACCTTAAAAATTCAGCAGCCTGTATTGATTCTCTTTCTCTGTCTCCTTTTAAGCACATTTCTCCTCTTTCTCACCTGTAAGAAAACACTTTACAAAAATTTTTGGAGTCATAACAGAAGGTGGTTGAGGGAGTACGAAAAGGAATGAGTGTGTCTGGTGACAGATGGTAGCTACGTTTGTGGTGAGTAGGGCATAAACTCAGTTGTTAAATCACATGTAATACACCTGAAACTAACAACGTGTTAGTACACCTGTAACAACGTGTGTCAACTATAGTTCAATTAAAAAAAAATGTGTCCACTGTTATTTAGGCACTCAACTCTTTTGCAACCTGAAATCTCTATCTTTCTTGGACATTTTGTTATAAATAACTAGTAGAGTGAGGACAGCATTAATAGCAAACAAACTGGAAGTGTAGGTTTGCTTGGGTGGAGAGGGGGTATTTAAAATACTTTCATATTATTATTTCATTTACTAAATGAGGACTATATGGGGAACAAAGAAAGACAAGTTTCTGCTCCTACAGTGATGACAAAGATAACCACATTTAGTTGTTTTTTTTTTTTAAAGGTCTAAGTATAGCAATTGCATTAATTAAAGCCTGTAAAGCCTAAGGCTGCTAATTAAGAAGTAAGTCTGGAAGAACACTAGGAAAGCTCAATACTCTATGCTTCGGTTAAGGCTAAATTAATTAACTCAAAGCTTAGCTTTATCAGTGTCTCTAAGTTTCACTCTGATATCGGTTGTAAAAGTTAACCCTGGGTTAGTTAATGTGCCTTCTTTGACTCCTGAGGCAAAGTAAGTTTTAGGACAAAATCCAAGAGAGATGAAGAGTATTATAATAGGCATTTAATGGGCATAAAGTTATTTTTTTAATGCTTATTTATTTACTTATTTATTTTTTTAACGTTTGTTTATTTTTGAGAGAGAGAGAGACAGAGCATGAATGGGGGAGGACCAGAGAGAGGGAGACACAGAATCTGAAACAGGCTCCAGGCTCTGAGCGGTCAGCACAGAGCCCGATGCGGGGCTCGAACTCACAGACCGTGAGATCATGACCTGAGCCGAAGTCGGACGCTCAACCGACTGAGCCACCCAGGCGCCCCTCTTTTTTTTTTTTTTTTTAAATGTTTGTTTATTTTTGAGAGAGACAGAGCACAAATGGGGGAGGGGCAGAGAGACAGGGAGACAAAGAATCTGGAGCAGGCTCCAGGCTCTGAGCTGTCAGCACAGAGCCTGACGCAGGGCTCGAACTCACGGACCACGAGATCATGACCTGAGCTGAAGTTGGCCGCTTAACCGACTGAGCCACCCAGGCGCCCCAATGCTTATTTATTTTTGAGAGAGAGACAGAGAGAGAGAGCATCAGCAGGGAGGGGCAGAGAGAGAAGGGGACAGAATCCGAAGCAGGCTTCAGGCTCTGAGCTGTCAGCACAGAGCCTGAAGCGGGGCTCAAACTCATGAACCGTGAGATCATGACCTGAGATGAAGTTGGATGCTTAACTGACTGAGCCACCCAGGTGCCCCAAGTTATTTTTTTTAATACCTGCTTTAAAATATCTGATTATCTATAAACCTCTTGGAGAATGTATGCTGGCTAAATAAAATATCTGATCTTTATCCTTTTTAAGAAAAAGTTGGCTACAATAAGTGGGTGTTAGTAGGTTCTAAAAACTGGAATAAAGTCTGATAGCTCAGTCCATAAATTAAACATGTTTCATAAAATAGCAAGTATTTGAATTGTAGGCAATAATCTTAAAGGGTTAACACAATTCCTGAACAATCAATATAGTCCTAGAAGTATTACAGGATAGGAGACAAAACCACTGCTTCATATATATGCTACAATAAAAAAAAAAAAACTGTGATTAAAACACTGACATAAACAGCACACTTGTTTATGTAGGAAGCTTTTATGAGAATTACAAGACCATCTCTATAACACTTGTAATCAATTTTAATAAGCCAAAGTATCTATGAATGAAACAACCCTTATTCACAGAACAAACGTCTTTCTAATTTGGATTCAGTATGTTTTTCCTTTTAACCACATCCATCTGTCTTTGCTTGACCCCTCTATTAATTTTTTTATTTTTTATTAATTTTTTTGATGTTTTTTTAGTTTTGAGAGAGACAGAGACAGAGTGTGAGTGGGGGAGGAGCAGAGAAAAAGGGAGACAGAATCCAGAACAGGCTCCAGGCTCTGAGCTGTCAGCACAGAGCCTGACGCAGGGCTCGAACCCACGAGCAGTGAGATCATGACCTGAGCCGAAGTCAGACGCTTAACTGACTGAGCCACCCAGGAGCCCCAGATCCCTCTATTAATTTTAAATTACTCAGATGCCTAACTAATTATGCCTAGCAGTCTTTTCTGGCTCTTGATTAACACAGCTGGGACAAACGTTCTCTTAAACAAAAACTAGTATTATCTGTGGCTTTTTGTGGAAAGGTCATTTCATCCTAGTCTTGTTATAAATTCTTCCAGGAGAAGAAACCACACAAGAAGCTCCTCTTCATCACTTGGTGTCCTCCAGGTAGTGCTAGCATCAAGCCTAATCACAAATGCTGATGGCTGGTTTCCCAATATGGTATACATTTCCTTGAAGAAGCCACAATTCAAAAATTTTATAATCCTATACATTCTATATCTTGCATACAAAATCTAAAACATATTTCTAATACAGCCATTTCAATCTTTTCTCCCTATTTAAATCCTAAGTAGCATAGAATACAAATCATTTAATTGAATGCCTCTATACCACCCCTCTAGAGGAAGGGTACAAAATCTGAAGTTTCCTAATGATCAAAGACCCAATCCATGGGCAAGAAAAGAGAGGATAACTTTGCTAGGTGTGCCATCTCTTCTGTCAGGGCAGCTGGACACAGGACACAGAAGTACACATTGGGGAGATATCACCAGATCAGTTACTTAGCCCCAGTGAGTTCCATGTGTGCATGAGGGTCAGCAACTAAAGTTGTGCTGGTTCTTAGTGACCCAAAAAGGCTAACCTACCATCTTTCCGGTACTATAGTAGAGAATCCGCTAGCCTATATCGTCTATATGGGGGATATGATTGTATATATTATAGGTATTAGCTTTGGCATGTTAAGTTATTTTGCTACACTTAAGTAACTATTCTTTAGCCAAACTTCGCAGGTGGAAAAAAGCATAGTGTATGTAGGATAAATAATAGTACTTTACATTTGTGGCAAATCTCCCCCTAAGAATCTCAAATCATAAGAATGATACTTTCAGCCAATCCTGCTTTTTTTTTTCATCTATAAGAAGCAGGATTTTACAACCTTCACAAAGCAGGTTAGACAAATTTTCATTATTCTAAATTATTTAGGTTGTTTTCTGGGATGGCAGACATTGTTGGCTGTCTGAGCTTTTCTTATCCTCTGGAAATTGTACAGTATTGTACAACATTTCAAATGCCAAGCAGGCTGTAACTAATTAAATAGAAAAATCCATGTGGTCCAGATCTAAAACGTAGTTAACACTGGATCCTCCATGGTATGAGGAGAATGCTTGACAAATTGTAAGAAATCAGTAAATGTTAGATAGTTGAATGACAGATGGATGGGCAGGCAGACCCCTAATTAAGAGAGTGTCTTATAGGGGCGCCTGGGTGGTGCAGTTGGTTAAGCGTCCGACTTCAGCCAGGTCACGATCTCGCGGTCCGTGAGTTCGAGCCCCGCATCGGGCTCTGGGCTGATGGCTCAGAGCCTGGAGCCTGTTTCCAAATCTGTGTCTCCCTCTCTCTCTGCCCCTCCCTGTTCATGCTCTGTCTCTCTCTGTCCCAAAAATAAAAAAATAAACGTTGAAAAAAAAAATTAAAAAAAAAAAAAAGAGAGTGTCTTATTATTCATGATGTTCACATGGCCATGTGATAACAGTGTAAGTCACAGGCAACACAGTAAGGGCACATAAGCACTAGTTCCATAATGATAATTCTCTGTGTGATCTCAGTGTCAGTGTGCCTGGGCACAGCTTCCTCTCCAGTGTACTGTGACACAGTTGTGTGCCACAAAGGGGTTACAAATGTGCTGGGAAGATCAACCCCCTCAGCCATTGGCATGGCAGAGAAGAGCTGGAGCACAGGGACTTTGAGCCAGATACCTTTTTCATTTATCTCAGTGGGTTAGACATATATCGTCATCTTTCTTTTCTCTCTTTCTTTTTCTTTCTTTCTTTCTTTCTTTCTTTCTTTCTTTCTTTCTTTCTTTCTTTCTTTCTTTCTTTCTTTCTTTCTTTCTTTCCCTTTCTTTCTTTTCCTTCCTTCCTTCCTTCCTTCCTTCCTTCCTTCCTTCCTTCCTTCCTCCCTCCCTCCCGCCCTTCCTTCCTTCGTTTTTTCCTTCTTCTTCTTCTTTGAAAGGGCAGACCTACGCTGGCCAACTCCATCTTGTTCTGTGTCCTCCACCTTGACCACGCCTCCTCCCCTCGAGTAACCTCCCACTCACCTGTTCAAATTTCCCATCAAAAACACGCCCCGGCGACCTGCTAACAGGACTCCGACCCTTCCCCAGCCAATCGGCTGAGGCCACAGCCATTACCTCACCAACTGCCCCTAGACCCCAATAAAACCTTTGTGCTTTTGAAACTCGCTCTCTCTCCCCGGTATCTCACCGCTGTGTCGGTGCAGGTAGGGGATTGAACTCGAGCTAGCTCAAATAAAGGCTCTTTTGCTTTTGCATCGGACTCGGCTCCTTGGTGGTCTTTGGGGATCACGAATCCTGGGCATAACACTTTTTTTTTTTTTGCTAATGGAAAACATTGGGAAAGATGGACCTACAATATTGAGATCACATCCATAGTGGAGAAGAGTTTGATAAGAAGAAAAGAGTGGAAACGGGAGGATACTAGGTGACATCTAGAATGGAACTTTCTAATAATACATTCTTTTTCAAATATTCTGGTCTTCAGTTCTTTTTTTTTGTATTCTCAATGTTCATGAATTGCCTGAAATATTCTCCTGCAAAGGAAGTGTGTTTATTCAACAAAGCCTTTATTTCTAAATAAGATTTCCTTGTTTAGTAAGTAATGAATGAACTTTAAATAATAGTGAGAAGCCATTTTGGGAGAGAATCAGTAAATGTATTTGGAGGATAAGAAGAAAATAGGCCATTGAGGAGGTAAGAGTTGAGGACAAAGTGGCAAACTAGAAAAGGGTAACTATCTACCCAAGGGTCATGGGGAGGTCAGAAAACCACAGAGCAAATGAACTTTCCATACGAATTAGCAGATAACACAAGTGGTTCAGAGTAGATCTTACTCAGGCACATGACTTCTACTTGGACAATCAATAAGACCTCAATTACTTAATTAACAAAGGGCAAAACACTGCAAAGTATTCTGCTTCGTTTCAACTCTCACAAAACTGGTTGAACTTTCTCACTCTGACTAATACAAAGCCGAATAAACACATTGGACCCGACCAAGTATTGAATGGTGGCAGGGTGCAGACCACTACATGACAGTGTGGGTACAGATCATCTACTGTCATTTTTTATTCTATTATTTTAAACACCATTTGGACTAAAGTAGATGTGGCCATCGAGATTATTTAGAAATTCTAAATCTATAACCCAATAAGAAAAATAGTTTTTCAGAAAAGAAATAATAATAGAGATAAATTTGCTCTCTTTCGTCAATCTTCACCTAAAACACAGGGCATGAAGCTAAAGCTGTTCCAATTGGGCATTCATAATACTTTTCTCCCATTTGCCAACTGGAAAATGCAATTTTTGTTTTGTTTTTAACAAAATTTGTTAGTTGGACAGCATGTTTTTAGAATTTATAAATATTTTCTTCACTAGCTCTAAAATTCAAGGTAAAGCCAAGGGAGAAAGAGAATTCTTAAAGCCCACATATTCAAATTTATCAAGGGAGAAAAACTCCTTAATAAGCATTCGCTTGGGAGTAAACACACTAAGATTTGAATCCTGGTTTTGTCATTTCTCTCTGTGTGCCTATAGACCATATACTTAAAAGTCTCTGAGCTCTGTTTTCCTCGGCTAGAATATCTGAGACTATACGTCTTCTCTGGGTAGTTTTAAGTATTAAGTAAAATAATATATGTAAAGGTGCCTGGCATGTGACAAGCATGCAATATACTGTGGTTCTGATTTCTTAAAAAAAGGATTTAATGTTTAAAAGACTCAAAGATTGAAAGATTTCTAATTACTAAACAATGACGATTATATCACTTCTGATTTACAATGAACAAACTCTTAGTTATCCTGTGTGTGTCTTCATTCCATTTTCTATCATTCTTATTTTGTCAGGATGTTACTATGTAAGTCTGTTGTGAGTAGAAAAATAATTTATTTAAACATCTTCACATTTATAATTTTCCCAAAGAGTGGAACTGGAAATTGAGAATAAGAAAGAAGAATTCTATGTAAATTAGTAAAATTTGTAAAACATAAAATGGAAAAGTGTGGTTTTTATCAGTACAAATGATTATGAGTCACACTTAAATTAATGTAGGTAGTTCATCTAATGTAACAAAAATAAGGAAAAAAAAACAATAAGCACAATCTAGAAGACATGGAGCTATTTTTGCTGAACGCATTACAATTATGAAGCCATTTTTTTGAGGTTAATGTACTTCCTGCATTAGATAACTTACTCTTTGTCCTTTAGGACCTTGACTTCCAGGTGGTCCTCTTGCTCCCACATGACCCTACATGTTGAACATTTAAAAATCAGTTATAGAATTCACAGGAATGTTATCAAAATAGTAGTTATGACCTTGGGAATTCTTAAAATAAAATTGGTTAGTCTCCTTAAAAATATGCTTTATTGGGGTGCCTGGGTGGCGCAGTCAGTTAAGCGTCCGACTTCAGCCAGGTCACGATCTCGCGGTCCGTGAGTTCGAGCCCTGCGTCAGGCTCTTGGCTGATGGCTCAGAGCCTGGAGCCTGTTTCCAATTCTGTGTCTCCCTCTCTCTCTGCCCCTCCCCCGTTCGTGCTCTGTCTCTCTCTGTCCCAAAAATAAATAAACATTGAAAAAAAAATAAAAAAATAAAATAATAAAAATATGCTTTATTTCTGAAATAAATGCCATACTTTCCTCCCCAATATTCTCCACTCTCCCAGTATTCTAAGTTGTTTTCAGGAGGAACACATATAGAGTGACAGTGGAAAGAGACACCCATCTAGCCAGTGAAGTCAGCTGGTATATCAAAAAAGCAATGGCTATTGTTGCAGGATTTTTTTCCTCATGATTCTAGACATTTATGATAATCCATCACATAAAAATATATGTTTCCTGTTACCGTGAAAAGTCACAAAATGCACCAAATTAATATGCCACAAATAGACTGTAATGAAGATTAAGTTGTTACTTATTACTAAGACAATTACAATGAATTTTTTATAGTCTTCAATAAAGACTCAATTAAAAAACAAAATTTATTTATCTATATAAAATTAGGTAGGTAAAAACAGTGATCTTTTAAAGAATCTTGGGTTTATTTATTATCTTATGTGAGTAAAAAGATTGGCAACTGTACCGATCAACACCAATCTTCCTAATTTTAGAAGTCAGTAACATGTCTCTCAGTGTACTGGAAAATCAGGCCTCTCTTTAAAACAGGAGCTTCAGAAAACAGCATAAATCGTTTCTGATAATAGCTCCGTTGAGGTGATTATTAAGGCTTATCTTTTTCATATTTAAATTGATGATAACGGTCAAATTTTGATCAGCCAAACTTTATTTCTTTACAGATATGATTTTATTACCTTTCTCTATGTCACAAATGGAGTGTTTTCAAAACTCAATATTTGTTCAATGAAGGTATATTTTCTTCGACTTTTATCTGGGCATTTGAAAATATTTGCAGATTTCTAAGGAAAATATGTTGGAACTTGTTTGTGATTTGTTTATTTAAGCTCACTTCTAAGCTTGATAATGGACGCTGTCTTCTTATACATGGCTATTCAAAAGAACGTTTAAATTTCTTTTTGTTTTAGACTACAGAATTGTCCTAATTATTAAAAGTGAGCGATAAATAATATAGCAAGTAGAGTCAAGGGAGTTTAAGATACCATGACATATTCTGGGGTGTTTTGCCTTGACTGGGGAGAGAAGTGGCCTCCATCAATTTATACATTACTTAATTTGCATAAAAGCAAAAAAATATAGTATAACTAAAATCATACAATTAAATTTAAATAGATGTCCTAGAAGGGAATATAAAGTCTTTTCTGTACTTACAGGTAATCCCAGGGCACCAATGGGTCCTGGATCCCCGGGAGGACCTGGATATCCCTAAAATTTGAGTAAAAATATGAAAAACATAAAGTCTCTGTTCTATCTGATCATTTTCATTGAAGACAAACCAGTAAATTATAAACAGCAATAAAAGGTGTTAATGTAATAAAATCTCTTTCCTATCAAAGATATAAAAGGCCATAGGAAATATTCCACAGTTAGATAATAGAAATAAATAATGTTGGGCGCCTGGGTGGCTCAGTCGGTTAAGTGGCCAACTTTGGCTCAGGTCACAATCCTGCAGTTTGTGGGTTCGAGACCCGCATCAGGCTCTGTGCTGATAGCTCAGAGCCTGGAGCCTGCTTTGGATTCTGTGTCTCTCTCTCTGACCCTCCCCTGCTTGTGTTCTGTCTCTCTCTGTTTCTCAAAAATAAATAAACGTTAAAAAAAAAATAAGTAATGTTTACAGGGAAGCTGTGAACCTTTTATTAGTAACACTTTGGCTAGGAAAGAAATTTTCAAACCAGAATCATATATTATGACCTACTGAGAATAGAATATTCATCTTATATTCTGTAGGTTTTGTTATGCTATGAATAGATATATGTTATGTTATATAGACCATGAAACCATTTCAGTGTCAGAAGTCAGGGAATTCTATAATTAAGGAATGTGAATGTGTAGAAATAGTGTAGCCTGTCAAATTTTAGAAGTACCACACCTTTTATGATATTAATACTAATTCAGAGAATTTCTTAGTAGGCAATAATCCCTGAAATTGATTAACCTAATGGGTATGTTAAATATTTTGCTTGACAGCAATTGGACATAGGTAAGAAAATAATCTTATAGTATTTTGCTAACAATACAGAATTTAAAACTAAAGAATAGCTTAGGGGGGTGCCTGAGTGGCTCTGTTGGTTAAGCGTTCGACTTCGGCTCAGGTCATGACCTCACGGTTTGTGAGTTCAAGCCCCTTCTCTGGCTCTGGGCTGATAGCTCAGAGCCTGGAGCCCGCTTCAGATTCTGTGTCTCCCTCTATCTGCCCCTCCGCTGCTTGCCCTCTGTCTCTCGCATTGCCTCAAAAATAAATAAACATTAAAAAAAGTTTTTTTTTAAAAAGAGTAGCTTGGGTAAAATAAATTTGTATACAGTATTATGTGCCACCAGATCTATTATGATATATTTTGGGAAAGCAAGATTCTTTTATCAATTTTTTTTGTTCTAGTTCCTGTCATGTTTAGAAACTGTTTAATAAACTAAAAAAAAAACCCAATCTATATATAACATCTGTCAGCTATTACTACCTTAAAGGTGCAAGAAAGTAAGATGAATTCGGATTCTGATCTTTTATATATCAAAGAATTACTTCAGGACCACAAGCTCATAGACGAGTGGCAGTGATGATATGTGTCATATAAACTATAAGTAATGAAAGAAAAGTAGAATCCTAATTGAATTTTCTTTTTCATCCATTTCAGCTAATTTATGGCAGTTTAATTCTTCTCTTAAAACAATAGACTCACTTGACCAAGCCATCTGATTTGCATGCTTGTTAGTGCCAATCAGCATTTGAAAGGTAAACTGTTTAAGGGAAAAGAAAATTCTAATGGAAATATACTATAAAATAGAAATTTTCACTTACTTAAATTCCATTCAAGGCAATCCCACCTCTGGAATTACTATGTTCTTTGGAAATATATATTTCAAATCACTAAGCTCTTACCATGACACCCTTTTCCCCCTGGGGACCTTGTGGACCTGGACTTCCACGTTCTCCCTTTTAAAACAAAGAAAAAAAAAACACTGAGGCAAGCTAACCAGTCATGATTGAGCTAAGTGAAATTGTCAGAATCATACCTTACATGTATATCTTACCTTAATTGCCAATACTTTTTAATTTACAAATTTTGCACTTTACCTTCAAGTTGCTAGACTTTTAATACAATAAAAATCCCCCTAAGGTATATTTCAAGGGATAAAATACTAAAAGTATTGTTGCTTTGTAAGGAGAAATGCTTACCATTTTGAGACATATAAAATAGTAGTAAAAGTATCAAAAATATTGTCAAAATTAACTAATCTCTATAACCACTGAATAAAATTTTATTTCTGTTCTGTCAACCTACCTGAGCAATTCAGTATGATCAGGATAATCAAACATGCCTTAGCAGATTAAAGTAATTAAACTGATTCACATTAAAATTCCCAAGATTGTCATAATCTTAGTGCAGAAGATTTGACTTTGCACAGAAGAAACTAAGTCAGAATGAAAATATTACAAATATTTATTTTTTGAAATTAGCTCATTTTGTATTTGTCATATTATTATTTTTTTTTAATTAAAAAAAATTTTTTTTTTCAACGTTTTTATTTATTTTTGGGATAGAGAGAGACAGAGCATGAACGGGGGAGGGGCAGAGAGAGAGGGAGACACAGAATCAGAAACAGGCTCCAGACTCTGAGCCATCAGCCCAGAGCCTGACGCGGGGCTCGAACTCCCAGACCGCGAGATCGTGACCTGGCTGAAGTCGACGCTTAACCTACTGCGCCACCCAGGCGCCCCTGTCATATTATTATTGATTGTCAAAAATCAATAAATATATATTAAGCACTTTCAATGTACAAGAGTTGGAGAGATCTAACAGAAATTTGACTTAGAGTCTACTCTCAAGTATTTGGAGACATGACATTAACAAAGGTGATCAATTAGAGGACAATTAAATTGTAAATTGTGTGGTGCTTATTCTAAGTCCAGGAAGAGAAGAAATCAGGAAGGATTAGAGGAATCTGGGAAGACTTTATGGAGGAGATAAGAATTTCAGTCCTATAGTTTGGCTTTGAATAAATAGAGGGAAGAGGAGAGGATATTCTAAAGCAACAAAATAGTGAGAATAGGAATTGGAACAGGTATGTCATATACGAGATGGGAGAGAGAAAGGTTTATACTGGAGAATATTAGAAAATTTGTTGGATGCACTGATTGAGCCAAGATTATGTAGTACCTTGACAGTAAAGTAGAGGAGTTAACAGGGTCAGGAATAGGGGGCCAATGATGGTTTTTAAAAATGTTTCATCATGCCCATCAAAATTAGTCCTCTTGTAGTACCTGTGATGGATTAGAGGATTTAAAGGGAAGGGCAGGGTAAATATGACAGGAGGTAAATTTAAGATAAACAGGTACGAGTATGTCTGAGGGGATAGCTTTGGAATGACTGTTAGAAAAGAAAGCTTATATTTATATAAAAAGAAAGCTTATATAGAAAAAACTCTAAGTCATGCTAAAAGATTAGGCATAGAGAATGAAGGAAAAGGGAAAGTAAATATGGATTTCACTCTTTTTATTCCAGAAGACTGGAAGAATTGAGATAGGTATAAGGCACACTAATAGAAATGAGATAATTGGGAAGAGGCCAATTTGAATGTGGGGGGAAAATTGATACATTTTAGATATGTTGACTGTGACTTAATTTAAACATTTCAGTACCAGAAGTCTTAGCCGTAGTAATCAGACAACAAAAGAAATAAAAGGCATCCAAATCTGCAAGGAAGACGTCAAACTTTCACTATTTTCAGACATGATACTCTTGTAGAAAACCCAAAAGACTCCACCAAAAAATCGCTAGAACTAATACATAAATTCAGCAAAGTCACAGGATATAAAATCAACATACAGAAATCTGTTGCATTTCCTGGGGCGCCTGGGTGTTTCACTCAGTTAAGTGTCTGAGGCTCAGGTTTTGATTTTATGGTTGTTGAGATCAAGCCCCATGTCAGGCTCAGTGCTGACAACACAGAGCCTGCTTGGGATTCTCTTTCTCCCCCTCTCTCTGCCCCTCCCCAACTCGCATGCATGCGTGCATTCTCTCTCTCAAAATAAATAAAAATAAAATTAAAAAAGAAATCTGTTGTATCTCTGTACACCATAATAAAGCAGCAGAAAAAGAAATCAAGGAATTGATCCCATTTACAATTACACCAAAAAACAATAAGATACCTAGGAATAAACCTAACCAAAGAGGTAAAAGATAGTACTATGAAAACTATAGAACACTTATGAAAAAAATTGAAGATGACACAAAGATATGGAAAGACATTCCATACTCATGGACTGGAAGAACAAACAATGTTAAAATGTCTACACTACCCGAAGCAATCTACACATTTAATGCAATCCTAATCAAAACACTAATAGCATTTTTCACAGAGCTAGAACAAACAATCTGAAAGTTTGTATGGAACCACAAAAGACCTCAAATCGCTAAAGCAACCCTGAAAGAGAAAAGCAAAGCTGGGAGCATCACCATTCCAGACTTCAAGCTGTATTACAAAGCTGTAGTGATCAAGACAGTATGGTACTGTCACAAAAATAGACACATAGATCAATGGAACACAATAGAAAAGCCAGAAATGGACCCACAACCACATAAGTAACCAATTGTTAACAAAGCAGGAATGAATATCCAATGGAAAAAAGGCAGTCTCTTCAACAAATGGTGTTGGGAAAACTGAACAGCAACATGCAGAAGAATAAAGCTGGACCACTTTCTTACACCATACACAAAAACAAATTCAAAATGGATGAAAGACCTAAATGTGAGACTGGAAACAATCAAAATCCTAAAGGAGAACACAGACAGAAACCTCTTTGACCTCAGCCACAGTGACTTCTTAGTAGACGTGTTGCTGGAGGCAAGGGAAACAAAAGCAAACATGAACTATTGGGACTTCATCAATATACAAAAGCTTCTGTACAGCAAGGGAAACAATCAACAAAACTAAAAGGCAGCCTACAGAATGGGAGAAGATATTCGCAACTGACATATCTGATAAAGGATTAGTTTCCAAAATCTATAAAGAACTTATCAAAGTTAATACCCAAAAAACAAATAATCCGGTTAAGAAATGGGCAGAAGATAAGAATAGATATTTTTCTAAAGTAGATGTCCAGATGGCTAACAGACATATGAAAAGATCCTCAACATCACTTATCATCAGGGAAATGCAAATCAAAACCACAATGAGATACCATCTCACATCTCTCGAATGGATAAAATTAACAAGAAACAACAGATGTTGGTGAGGATGTAGAGAAAGGGGAACCCTCTTGCACAGCTGGTGGAATGCAAACTGGTGCAGCCATTCTGGAGAACAGCATGGAGGTTCCTTAAAAAACTAAAAATAGAACTACCTGAGGACTCAGCAATTGCATTATTAGGTATTTACCTAAAGGATATAAATATACAGATTGGAAGGGATGCATGCACATCGATGTTTACAGCAGCATTATCAACAATAGTCAAACTATGGAAAAAGCCTAAATGTCCATCCACCCAATGACTGACGAATAAAGAACATCAAAAAGAATGAAATCTTTCCATTTGCAGCAATGTGGATGGAACTAGAGTGTATTATGCTAAGTGAAGTAAGTCAGAGAAAGAAAAATGCCATACGATTTCACTTACATGTGTAATTAAAGAAATAAAACTGATGAACATATGGGAAGGGAAAAATAAAAGAGAGAGGGAAACAAACTATAAGAGACTCAACAATAGAGAACAAACTGAGGGTTGATGGACAGAGGTGGGTAGAAGATGAGCTAGATGGGTAATGGTTATTAAGGAGGGCACTTGTGAGGCACATTAGGTGTTGTATGTAAGTGATGAATCACTGAATTCTATTCCTGAAACCAATACTGCACTGTATGTTAACTAACTAGAATTGAAATAAAAACTTGAAAAGAAAAAAAAAAAAAAAAAGGAAGGAGTAGCCAAAGGTTTCAAATACTTCTAAGAAAGGAAAGCTAAGGAACTGCTATTGTTTCTGTATCTATGATACTGTCTGCCTTAAATGTTGTGCCAGATAAACTACTTACTTACTTGTAAGCTAATATATAAGAAATATTCAGTGGATAGGGTGAAAATATATTCTTTGTTGAACCTAAAAAAATTCGGATGGAAATAACTGGAATATTATTTAATTTACTTCTAGTCCTGGTTCCACTTAATTATTCACAAAGTAGCCTCATGTAGTAATTGCACTAGACCATCGCGTTTACAAATTATATTCAGCAAGTTAGGTTTTAGTCAAAGAGTCAAAGTTTTTGGGTTATTATCTACTAGTCCATTATAAGATTCCATAAAAGAAATTTTAAATGCCCTTGGAGGTTTCAAGTAAAGAATTACTTTTTATTAAAAAAAAAAAGCTTCCCTAAATTTGAAACTCAACATGGAAAATCACTCCCAAGTAATGATTTTAGGTAATCTTTAAGCAAATTACAATTTCCATTACAATAGCCAGGAATATCCATGAATAAATGCATACTGCATTCCAAGTGGACAGCAAGAGATTGTGACCGAGACTTGGAGCAGGTAGTGATTACTTATTCTCTTTCAAAACGGCTTCCTTTAGGGGGCTTGCTCTGATAAAGTAGATTTAAATATGGTCTAATCATAAATCTAGACCATCAGTTTCATCTTTTCAGAGCACAGTATCACAACCTAAAGAGTACTCTGCCCTTTAAAAATTAGAAACATATATGCTATTAGCTATATTCAATATACTTAAGATATTCAGGACAGGTGATGTATTTTAAGTTATGAGTGATTTCTAATTAATAACATAAAATACCAAATACCAAATGCCTCCTTTTACTTTAGCCTGGCATTCTTACTACTTAAAAAAAATGAATGAAATTACCTTTTCACCAATGCTTCCAGTAATCCCAACTTCTCCAGGTAAACCGACAGGTCCCTTTTAGGAAAAAAATGTCACAGAAAATACACATTTATTGCATTGCTATTACAGCATCTTGGTTTTAAATCACCTGTAATCAATATGTTTCCTTCTAACTTATCCTAAATTTTATATTAGAATGAAATTCTTCCTAGTATAGATGTCCAACCTATGACTTCACATCCAAAATTAATCTATTCACTCAATCAACAAATATGTATGAATGTCTAAGGGGTGGCAGGCCTGTGCTGGGAGGCACTGTTTCAAATCCAAACACAGTTCCTGCCCTTGTGGAGTTTATAATCCAGTGGATGTTATAAAAAGTTGCAGTTTTTCCATAGCTTCTTGATGTGAGTGTATCAGCTTAAGAAATCCTTTCTGTGACTTCTTTGAAAACTTCTAATACCACGACATGCCCATTCATTAATTCACTGTCACTCAAGAAATATTTTGTGCCTGCTCTGTGCCAGGTACTACATTGCTTTGCTGAAATTTCATTAGCAGACCTAGGCCCTGCCCTCATAAGGCAAAAGAGTCTTATACAGAGACAAAAACAATTAAATTAAAAAATGAATAATTACAAATCATCATATTGGCTCATAAAGGAAACAGCTATGATGCCCAGGCAGAGAGTGGAAGAGAAGACCTATGGAAAGATGGTCAGGGTAAACCTCAAGTTTGACATCTAATCTGAAAGCTGAAGAATAAGAAGAGGTCAGTAGGCAAGAGAAGACAGAGTAAACCGCTTGAGTGAAGAATGAATTAGTGTGCTGAAAGAGATGAAAGAAAGCAATCATAATACTGTTTCAGAGTGAACAAGGCTCCGTGTTCATCCACCTTGTCTTTATGGATTCTACTTCAAACAGGATAGAAAACACAAAGAATAACAGGACAAGTTTTACAACAGCAGCATAATCCTTCTCCTGTTTTCAGTTATGAAGTTATTTTCCACTATTATTTAGAGATGTATGAAGCATTTTCTTTTTCAATAGCTACCAAGCAAAGACCCTGCTTAAATAGATTATTGTACAATAATACGCATTAGTATATAGAAGGCACCTAAATCATGAAAAAAGAATTTGATGTATTGAAGCTAACTGAAGTTAATACATGAGGCATAATTTTATCCACATATATTTGTATCATTATCCATATCAATCTCTTCTCTCTCTCTACCTATATACCTATCCACTTACCTGTGTATACCTACCTACCTACCTGTCAATCTATCTGGTGATCAAGGATATACTAACATATGTTAAGCACTCCTTATGTGCCTGATTTAATCCTCACAACAATCATATTTGATAGTATTATCCTGATGCCCCTACAGAAAAGACAATGAGTTAAATAGCTTGCTGAGGTCAATGAGTTTAAATAGTATAGATGAGTTTAAGTGGTTATTGAGCACTTGAAATGTAGCTGGTCAAAACTGACATGTGCTGTAAATGTAAAGATATCAGATTTTGAAGATTTACTACAAAAAAAGAAAAATTCAAATCATTGTTTAAGTTGGTTACATATTGAAATGATAATGCTTCAGAGATACCGGCTTAAATAAAATATTACTAAAATCAATTTCATCTGCTTCTTTTTATCTTTCTAAATATGGCTACTGAAAAATGTTAAGTGACATTTGTGACTGGCATATACCTATTGGACAGTACAGATCTACATTCTTAAACACTACACTAATATTAGCGGTTATATCCAGTTGGAAGTGATCTAATAATTTATTTCTATGGTTATTAATTTTAAGAGCATTGACACTTTCACTCTGAGACAATCAGAAATCAATGGGCAGTTAATCACATCTGAGCACAACAGTGAAATATAACTATTAGTGAGAGAGTAAACAAACTAGCAGAACCTGAACACAGACTAGTATTGATTCTGGGAGAAAAAAAAAAACCTGTTCCTAACACACATATATATATAACCCAGGTGAGTGAATGGAGTAGGTCCATTTGACATATCCCAATATTGACTATGTATACCAGAAAGATACCACCTACAGAACTATTCTAGTTAGCTCACAGCACTTACTTATTAATTAACAGAAACTGAATTAGGTGCTAAGATTTAAAAATCCAGAGATTTTTTTATAAAAAAGATTTTATATATAAAGATTTATAAGATTCCTAGTTTCAGATGACCTAGGTTGCTTGTAGGCAAGCATTTTCAAAGGCAAATACTAGATAGATCTAAGTAGCAGTTGCTACTTAGATGCTCTCTTTAGTTCACCACAGTCCATACCAACTGCTCTTATCTCTTATACCTGATCCATTTTACTTACTTATACTACCTGCCTGCTCCCAGTAGGGCATTTGAGTTTGTCACTGATTTAAGTATTAGAAGTTGCAGTCCATCAAAAGGGCATACTTGGAAGAGATAGGTTCTCACTGGAAAACAGGCAGTTCACAGACTTACCTCCTTGTCCATAGGGAATCTTTAATGAAATGTACATTAGGAGAACATAAATAATTTATTAAGACTTTGAGTCTTGACGTGCCTGGGTAGCTCACTCAGTTAAGCATCCAACTCTTGATCTCAACTCAGGTCATGATCTCGCATTTCGTGGGTCTGAGCTGTGTCAGGCTCTGTGCTGACAGTGTGGAGCCTGCTTCGGATTCTCTCTCCCTTTCTCTCTGCCCCTCCCCAGTTACCTTTCTCTCTCACTCTCTTTCAAAATAAATAAATAAACTTTTAAAAAATTAAAAAAAAAAACCCTCTGATTCTTCCCACTAGTTTTCTTTAGTTTTTCTTTTTAAATAAATGTTTACTTATTTTGAGAGTATGAGAGAGAGACAGAGAGAGAGAATGAGTAGGGTGGTGGCAGAGGAAGAAAGAGAGAGAATTTTTTAAATATAATTTATTGTCAAATTGGCTTACATACAACACCCAGTGTTCATCCCAACAGTGCCCTCCTCAATGTCCATCACCCATTTTTCCCTTTCCCCCACTCCCCATCATCCCTCAGTTTGTTCTCTGTATTTAAGAGTCTCTTATGGTTTGCCTCCTTCCCTCTCTGTTTGTTAACTCTTCTTTTCCCCTTCCCTTCCCCCATGGTCTTCTGTTAAATTTCTCAAGATCCAAATATGAGTGAAAACATATGATATCTTTCTCTGACAGACTTATTTCACTTAGCATAATACCCTCCAGTTCTATCCACATTGCTGCAAATGGCATGATTTCATTCTTTCTCATTGGCAAGTAGCATTCCCTTATATATAAACCACATCTTCTCTATCCATTCATCAGCTGATGGATGCTTAGGCTCTTTCCATAATTTGGCTATTGTTGAAAGCACTGCTATAAACATTGGGGTACATGTGTCCCTATGCACCAGCACTCCTGTATTGCTTGGGTAAACTCCTAGTAGTGCTGTTGCTGGGTCACAGGGTAGTGCTATTTTGAATTTTTTGAGGAACGTCCACACAAAGAGAGAGAATCTTAAGCAGGCTCCGTGCTCCACACGGAGCCTGACTTGGGGCTCCATCTCACAACACTGACATCATGGCCTGAGCCGAAATCAAGAATAGGATGCTTAACTGACTAAGCTACCCAGGATTCCCTCTTTAGTTTCTTATATCTATTTTCAAGCTATACACTTCTGGAGAAAAAAAATTCTAAATTAGTGTTGTCGGGATGATGTACATTTTCCCAAAGATGAAATGTATAAAATTTCATTCTTATTTCATCAGTTATTTATTATCTACCAAGTATAAGACACTATACTAGTCAATTTAGAAAGGGCTAATAACTAAAATACAAAGTATATAGTAAAAATATTACAAGAAGATAAAGTATATAGAATTTCGGATAAAGTAGTAGTCAGCAAAGTGACTCCAAAGACTGGCTACCTCTTTTTGTAAACAAGTTTTACTGAAACACAGCAATGTCCATTATTAACCTATGTTCTATGGCCACATTTGCTCTGCGAAGGCAGAGTAGTTGTGACAGATACTATATAGCCCACAGAGCCCAAATCATTTCTCTTGGATATTTAAGGGAACTACAAACAAGTAACTGAAGCCATAGCCTTCATGTATAAGAATTATCAGCAATTTATACCTTTTTGGCCAAGAATTTTCATTAAAAAGTTTCAAAACACTGATTCCACATCTTACACACATTAAAGAAAATGACAAAGGCTAGAACCAAAACATGCTGCATGTCAAGAGCTGGACAACTCTATACAAACTGAAAACACTTCACTTCTTATAAAATAGGATACGTAATAGTCTATTTAAAGATTTTGTAAGCTAAAGCGGAAATTCAAAAGGCCAAAAAGCCTTGTGTGCAATAAATCACTTGTTTGAACTGAAAAGAAGTTATTATTTTTTTCCAAAAGTCAGTAGAAACTCTAAAATACACTAGTGCCATTTTTTAAAGTAACCACATCCTACTTGTTCACTAAAGACATATAAAATTAGAGTATTTCCTAGTTGAAACTAAAATGTTAAAAAAAATTTTGTACGAAGTTCTTAGACTTAATACTTGCGCCTTAACAGTGGTTTAGAACTTGTCTACATTGTTTCAAATTTTCAGTGTGGGAAGGATTGCATTTGCAAGATAAAAAAAAATCTCAGCCCCAAAGCTCTTTAAATTCACTTGAAAATGTTATATATAAGACAAATTCTCTATGATATAGCTCTGTTTCATCTTAGAAACATATTAGCTTCAATGTTTGCATTAGTGTGTACTCTCTGTTTAAAAATAAAAATTTTAGAAGTCATCTTACCACAAAAAAGTAGTAGTACTCAGTTGTACTATATGAAATTGCTGATATTTTAATTTTACCTTAAAAATTGGTAATCATGGGGCGCCTGGGTGGCGCAGTCGGTTAAGCGTCCGACTTCAGCCAGGTCACGATCTCGCGGTCCGTGAGTTCGAGCCCCGCGTCCGGCTCTGGGCTGATGGCTCGGAGCCTGGAGCCTGTTTCCGATTCTGTGTCTCCCTCTCTCTCTGCCCCTCCCCCGTTCATGCTCTGTCTCTCTCTGTCCCAAAAATAAAAAAATAAAAACGTTGAAAAAAAAAAATTAAAAAAAAAATTGGTAATCTTCCATGATGCACCCTAGTACAAAATTTCCAGGGTAGGAGAAACTGAAGACTGGTCAGATATGAAAATGACAACTTTAAGCACTACGTGGGAAAATGTACTTGTATATCTAATATTTATTTCTCCATTTTAAATTCTCATACCTTCACATATTTGTCCAAAACAATGAAAATACAGACTGTCGTCAGCCTGGACAGATATGGGGAATTTATAGAAAAGTGGAAATAAAGTGTGTGTAATCTATCTGGATAAGAAAGAGGAATTCCTTTTTAGATACGATGAATAGGAGATATATACTGGACATTCTGATAGGAATATGCACTGCACAATGAAGTATGCAAGTCTAGAGCTAAGAACTATTATTATTTTTATTTATTTTATTTACTATTATTATTATTATTATTATTATTATTATTATTTGTGAATAATCAGCAAATAGACAGTAAAGACCTGGAGAGTAGATAAGTCACCAAAGTGAGTACATGGACTGAGAAAAGGAAAGGCCAAAAACACTAACATTTAGAAAACAGGATGAAAAAAAGAAAACTTATGGAGTTGACTATACATGGAAAGTATATGGTCAAAAGGAGGATATTGTCTATTTTTTTTCTCTATAATGTTTTTCAGGACGTTTCATTTAGGAGTAATTTTATGACCTGATAAACATGAATGAACCTTTTCTGTTTGTTTGGAAACACATCACTGTTCCTAAAAAACTAACCTTTGGATCACTTCACCCCTATTTTCAAATGAAATCTATAAGCTAAGGAGATAGTTATTTGACACTGTGACTTGGAGTAAGCTACTTTAGCTCATTTGCTTCATCCTTTACCATTCAGGAAGCTGTCTGTAACCTCAAGTTCATTTGTCTGTGTGCTCTATACGTTCATTAGTCTGCATTGCTCTACAAGGCAAGGATAATGCCTTATCTAATACTGTGTCCCTTATACCTAGCACACTCTTGGAATATAGAAGATAATTAATAAATATGTATTGAGTGAATGACTAAACAAATTAGATAGAGAAGTAGTGATGGAAATAGAGATGAGCTGCCCACACAGCCCTTTAAGAAGATCTTGCTGCTGTAATCAACTTCTTCAAAGTCTAGGCTTCAGCAGAGAGGCCTACATCCAAAGACTAAAGTGAGAGTATGAAGGCATGTCCATTTTTGCCCAATATGGGATTACTCTGATGGGCCATATATGCCCCAGAGCTCCCTAAAGGGTTGTTTGGACTCTTATTTCCTCCAGTGGAAGGACAGAGAAATTGAGTAAAAGCCTAGGATTTAACAGAATGATCAAACTCTAGGGAAAGTAAAATCTCTAACCAAGACAAGCCTATTAGAACAAGGTCAGGGCCTTGGCTGGGGAAAAAAAATGGGATCCTGACACTTGTCGTGGGGACACCTGTATAGAGGTCACTGAAGATTTTGAATCACCAGACTCCTTTGAACTCTATGAGTTTACAGAAATGGCCTACTTTTTAATGCTAGTAGTCTCTCCTATAGAAAATGTGTACCCCAATTAGGCTTTGTCTATACATCCTCTTTTGGCCATTATGCCAATAACTAGGGGTAAGTCACAGTATAATCCATCTGGAGCTTGCCATGTCTGATATAGGAGGAACAGACCATACGCCAAAGAAATGAAAGATCCAGCCAATGTATACTGGTAGGAGCTGGGAGAGTATGTGGGAACCGAATTTTAGAGGTACTTAATCAAGGGAGCCATGACATAATATAAAAAAAACATAAATATAACAAAAATAGATATGAAAGAATTTATTAGTTTGGGAGCACTCTTCAACGATATAGGATTTAATACCCTTGCACGTACCTCAAGAGATTGTGAAAAGTCCTGTAGTGGGTCTACGCTTTGAGGGAGGCAGCTTTGCCACTTGGACCATATGACTAGGCAGACCCTATGGTTTTAGAAACATTAGAGGTGGGAAAGGAAGCCATGTAGAGCTCACAGCAAGCTGTGATAGGAAGGACATAACAGGCTCCTTGGGTTTTGAGGCAAGGCCATGCCATTTGCAACAGAGAATTATTTGTGTTTTGAAAATCAAATTCTAGCATGCTACTAGGCTGGGGTAGAGACTGAGCACCTAACCATGGGACCAAATGACCATGCATCTGGATCTGTCATAGGCTGTCGTATCAGACGGAAGATAAATGGTTCCAGTGCATTGTGGGATGGAACATGAGCACAACAGAGGTACAGGCGAACTGAAAGAAGAAGTGGTCTAGATCCCCAAACTCTTTTTCAGCAGACACCTTTGGCTATCTAGGAGAACCCTTATGACCAGCTGCTTGAGAAGGAAAAAGTCCAAACTTGGTTTATGGATGGGTAGTCTTAATGCTATGGAATGAAGGCTTGTGTCCCCTTGAAATTCATATGTTAAAGCTCCATTGGGATGGTATTTGGAGGTAGGGCTCTAGGGAGGTAATTAGGTGATGATAGTGGAGCTCCTGGGATGGGATGAAAGTCCTTATAAGAAGAAGAGAACTAGCCCTTTTTCTCTATACCATGTGTGGACATACTGAAAAGACAGCCATCTGCAAACCAGGAAGAGGGCCCTTACCAATCACTGGATCTGGTCAGTGCCTTGATGTTGGACTTTCCAACCTCCAGAAGTGTGAGAAACACGTTTGTTGTTTAAGCCACCCAGACTGTGGTATTTCCTTATAGCAGTCTGAACTAAGATACTATGTAGTTGAGAACCAAAAACGGATAGAAGATGCACTATAGCTTCAGTTGAAAGTGTCTTAAAAGGCAATGACAATGGAATATTTGTAATGAGCAGAATTTCTGGGAGTGCCCCAGACCATCCACATTGTGGAAAGGAGAAGTGACTTCAGGTTAGAATATATACAGACTAGTGGGTATTTGTGAGTGACCCAGCTGGTGGGTTAGGCACTTGAAAGGAAGGAGACTAACACTGGGAATGAGATATGAGAATGAGGTGTTTAGATGGGCACATTAGACAAAACATTTGTATCAAATATTAATGCCTACTAGAGAAGGTCAAACATGGAAGAATTACTGGAAGGATACAGAATGATTTGGAAAGTTGACATCAGCAAGTCTTGGTCATTAGTCATCACGGTGCTGGATAATGGGCATATGAATGAAATGGGCATGGTGGGAGAGATGGAAAGTGTATGCATGAGCCTGACATCATGGGTTCCCATTTAACAAGGCTAAATTAATTACTGCTGCCACTGAATAGTCACACTGCAAACAACAAAGAACAACACTGTGCCTATAAAATGATGCCATTCTTTGAGGAGAACAATCAGCTACTTGGGGGGCAAGTTCACTCGGGAAAGGTCAACGATTTATTCTAACAGAAATGACATACTCTGGGAGTAGGTTGCTTTCCTACCCTCAGGCCTCAACTAGCAGCGGTATCTGATATCTTACAAAATATCTGTCTTACAAGACCCCCCCAAAAATTGTGTCAGAGCACGACACCCACTTTATAGCAAAGAAGTTCTGACAGTGGGCCTATGTTCATGGGATTTAATAGTTATATCACATGACTACAAGAAGCTTCCAATCTGACAGAGCATTGGAATAGCCTGCTAAAGGAGCAGTTAAAGTGCCAACTAGGAGGTGACAGCTTTTAATGATAAAGCATCACTCAAAGGATGAAAAAGTATACACACTGAATCAAAGACAGTTATGTGGTACTGGGTCTCAAACAGGAAATATTCATTGGTCTTGGAACCAAGGGGTGAAAGCAGAATTAATCCTACTTACTACCACCCCCAACATCTCTGCCTGTACTTTCCATTCCACAAAATGTAAGCTCAGCTGGAATAGAGGTCCTAGTGCCCAAAGAGGACATATTTTTATCAGATGATACAGTAAAAGTTCCATTGAACTGCAAGGTTTGTCTGCCCCTTGAGCACTTCAAGTTCTCTGTATCTGAGCACCAGAAAGCAAGGAAAAGTCACCATTGTGGTATAGTTAATTTACCCTGATCATCAGAAAGAAGGGGAAGATTGGTATCATTTGTGGTCCTAAAACTAGATGCAGTAGGGGCTATAATTTGTACCTCTCACTCCTTTTCTAAAAGTTTTCCTTCAGGAAGATAACCCAGCAGAATCCTAGAGGAGCATCTACCTGAAAGGATATGAAATCAATCCAAGTAACACAAGGAGTGCACTGTGGTGAACATCAATATGGGCCACCCAGATACTCCATCAAGGAAGAAGGTACTGCTCAAGCTGTCATCAGCTTCAGAGGGCCTTCTTGACCAAAGACACACCCGTTCCATGGTGGCCCTTATACTATGAGTTAGAGTACTTGAGTTAGAGTACAAAAGCCCAGCCATTCAGCCCAACAAGATAGGTTATGAAAGATCCAGAGTTTTCTGTAGGGATGGCTGAGATTTAAGTAGGACCCCATCAGTTTGACTTCTCCATCTATTCAATCTTACATCCTCTTCCTCTTTCCTCAAGTGTTACTTACTAATAAATACCCTGCAGCAAAATGCCATTGGAGCAGTCTGCTTGTGGTATATCCAACTTGTGCTGACATGTTTCCCTAAATATAAGTCTCAATCCACTGAGGGCCATGGAATTACTGCAAAGTATCACTGAGTCCATACATAGGCACTGAAAGTATGCTAAATACATGACTATTGTTGGTCTATAAAACTGACCTTTATTCATGAAAAGATTAGAAATAACTAAGAGTATGTCTGAATCAGTAAAGGCAGATTTCCTTTTTAAATCTTTCCTTTGACAAGATATGTGTTAGTAGTGTAGCTATAAGGTACACACCTTAAGCCTACTTTTATTGTTTCATGATTTTTTTAACTTTAAGTTTTAGTTAGTTAACATACAGTGCAATTCTGGTTTCAAGAGTAGAATTCAATGATTCGTCACTTACATACAATACCCAGTGCTCATCACAAGCATCCTCCTTAATAACCATCACCCATCTAGCCCATCTTCCTTCCACTCATTTCCCTCCCACATATGAGTGAAATTTTATGGTGTCTGTCTTTTTCTGACTGACTTATTTCCCTTAGCATAATACACTCTAGCTCCATTCACATCATTGAAAATGGCAAGATTTCATTCTTTTTTGATGGTCGAGTAATATTCCATTGTACATATATGCCACATCTTCCTTACCCATTCATCAGTCAATGGACATTTGGGTTCTTGCCATAGTTTGGCTATTGTTGATAATGCTGCTATAAACATCGAGGTGCATGTACCCCTTCAAATCTCTATTTTTGTTTTCTTTGGGTAAATACCTAATAGTGCAACTGCTGAGTCATTAGGTACTTTTATTTTAAGTTTTTTGGGGAAACTCCATACTGTTCTCCAGAGTGGCTGTACCGGTTTGCATTCCACAACTGTGCAAGAGGGGTTCCCCTTTCTCTACATTCTTGCCAACACCTGTTGTTTCTTGTGCTGTTAATTTTAGCCATTCTGACAGGTGTGAGGTGATATTTCATCATGGTTTTGATTTGTATTTCCCTGATGATGAATGATGAGTGATGTTGAGCCTACTTTTAATGCTTGGGTAATGACTGTTATCATCCTTACGATAAACTGAATGCTTAATGTTGTTTAAATAAAAGGGAGGAAATTGTTCTTTACATATATATGGTTTCTGGGGATTGGCTTGCAAGTCCAAAGAATAAGAAAACAGTATTTGGAATGTATCCCATATGCAACTGAGGGAGACACTCTGAGACAGTAACTGGAGTGAGATGTTCATCCCTTTCCCTTTGTGGTGAGTGATAAATCTTGTCTTGATAGATAGGGGATGAAAGTTTTCAAGCTCACCAAAAACTGAGGACACTGTGCCAGCAAAAAATTTATAGCTTATTATAATTTGTTTTCCAGAGTATTTGACTCGCTTTACAAAACATTATTTAAGCATATTTCTTAAGTAAGGTACACTTATACTACATGAAGACATAATCACTACATCAATATCTAGTGCCCAAGAATTCAAATAAACCAAATGAATAAACCATATAGCACAGCACTTATGCTAAATCATACCTGTTACTGAATACAGGAGATAGATAGCTCTCAATTTTTTTTGGAATGATGTACAAGTAAATAAAAAAAAATGATTACTTATCTGTGTTATCTACTGTCTTTGAAGCTAAGACTGTGCCTAATAAGCTTTATTAATTTAAATTTTCTGAAAAGTGAAGATAAAATATCTATAAACACTGGTGACTTACTAAAGAAAAGCCAATTATACAGAAAGCCTGTATTCATTAACACTTTAAAAAGTATAGACTGCCCTAAAATAAATTCATTCATTCATATAGTCAACAAACATTATTTGAGAATATAATACATGCCAGACATTAATAAATAGTGTGGAATATTTTATATAGTCAGTTAAATTTAGAATATAGACAAACATTTCATTATTTTAGAGGTCCTGATTGAACAATAGTTTATTGTAACATCAGTTCCTCCATTTCAGACTCTTGGCATTTGGATATACAGGTTTTCTAAAATATATAACTCAATGGTCTTCTCAGTATCCAAACAGGGATTTCAGTCTCTGACATTTCCCTAACAACCACCTGATTCTTACTTCCTTGAATCATACATGGAGTCATGAAATAAAAAGTTAGAATGAAGTTCTGCCTCAGGATCGTCTGGCAATAATTAAAAGAACATGTCTGGAATGTCTCCTCAACAGATGCTTTTACTCACACTTATGTTATGAGAAGCTTGAGAGTAGAAAGGCAAGTGATACTGTCCTCTCTGCACTAAACTGCCTGGCATCTGTTGTTTACATTATCCCACTCTTTTGAATGAGTCTCATGACAATAAATCAAAGGTGATAAAGTAAGTATCAACATAGGGCTAACGCCTAATCTTGGCTGAACTTCTTAAATTATTAAAGATATAAGTTGGATGAGAAATGAGAGAAATTCTCCTGCTATGACACTTGTGCTGCAAAACATTTGAACTGTATGCTCTCCCTAAAACTCTAATAAACTAGCAAGATCATTCACAGAAAAGAGTATATGCTTATAATCACAGCACATTTTTCCCCACATATAAAGCATTGAATTAGTTCTGCATTCTTTCATGCAGATCTCATGTCTTGAGTTTTTGTTTTTGTTTTTTGCATGGATTCTATATGAAAACAAAATTAAAGTCAGAAAATCTGTTGTCTGATGCCTCCCATCAAACCCTTCTTGCACCAAAATCCCTGTACCTAAAACTGAGGAAAATAACAGGATGGTATTTATAGATTACTAAAGATTTAAGTTCTAGTTTAGATATTCATTTATGAAGCAGGTCATGGAACCAGTTTGGGTCTCATCTTCCCAATTCTAAAAAACAGAGGATAGACTAGATAATCCCTCTCGTACATTCCAGTACTAAAATTCCATAATCTCTCTCAAAGCTTCCATCAATAAGATTCTATAAGGAAGATTAAAAGCACCCAGGCACATAAAGATATTTGAAATCTTTTGAGCAGGTGATAAAGAGATCTATTTTTTTAAATATTTACTTATTTGTGTGTGTGTGTGTGTGTGTGTGTGTGTGAGAGAGAGAGAGAGAGAGAGAGAGAGAGCAAGGGAGGGGCAGAGAGAGAGGGAGACACAGAATCCAAAGCAGGCTCCAGGCTCTGAGCTGTCAGCACAGAGCCTGATTCAGGGCTCAAACTCTTGAACTTTGTGAGACCATGACCTGAATCGAAATCGGACTCAACCGACTGAGTCACCCCGGTGCCCCGAGATCTTTTTTTTTTTTTTTTTTTTTAATTGTGGTACTTTTATTTCATAGGGAGAAAGGTGTATCTGGCATTCTGGATTTTTCAGCATCACTAAAGAAACTATTTACTGACAACATTCTACAGAAGGCAGATTTTAGGAACTCTCATAGATCTTCATTGTTTTCTTTAAACTCATTATTACTTTAAAAAATGTATAAATTTGTATAAGCTCTTTGAGAGTAGACTATGTTCTGTTCGTCTTGAGGAGCATTTCAGCTAATCTCATTGCCTAGCACCTTACTTGGCACAGTGCAGTTGCTCAGTAAATATCTATAGAATGAATGCATGGCATAAACTGGATATTTGATTACTTTTTAAAATTCAATTATAGCTAACATATAGTGTTATATTAGTTTCATGTGTACAATATGGTGATTCAATAATTCTATACGTCACTCAGCGCTCATCATGACAAGTGTACTCTTGATTCTCTTCACCTATTTCACCCATCTGCCCACCCATCTCCCCTCTGGTAAACATCAATTTGCCCTCTATAGTTAAAAGTCTGTTTTCTAGTTTCTCCCTTTTGTTCTTTGTGTGTTTCTTAAATTCCACATATGAGTGAAATCATATGGTATTTATCATTCTCTGACCTATTTCACTTAACATCGATGTTGCAAATGGCAAGATTTCATTCTTTTTTATGGCTGAATAATATTTCATTGTATGTCTACACACATATACTATGTGCGTAGATACCCACACATATATATACCACCTCTTCTTTATCCATTTGTCTATTGATAGACATGTGGGAGGCTTCCATAATTTGGTTATTATAAATAATGCTGTAATAAACATAAAATGTATATATCCTTCCAATTTAGTGTTTTTGTATTCTTTAGATAAATAACCAGTCGTGTGATAACTGGATCATATGGTAATGCCATTTTTAACTTTTTTAGGAACCTCCAGGAGCTGCATCAGATTCCATCACTACCAACAGTGAAATAGGGTTCCTTTTTCTCCACATCCTCACCAACACTTGTTTTTTCTTGCGTTTTTAACTTTAGTTATTCTGACAGGTGTGAGGTGATATATTATTGTGGTTTTAATTTGAATTTCCTTGATTATGAATGATGTTGAGCGTTTTTTCATGTGTCTGTCCACCATATGTGTATTTTCTTTGGAGAAATATCTGTTCAGGTCTTCTGCCCAGTTTTAAATTGGATTATTTGTTTTTTTAGTGTTGGGTTATATAAGTTCTTTATTTTCTGTACTAACACTTTATCAGATATGTCATTTGCAAATATATTCTCCCATTCTGTAGGTTGTCTTTTAATTTTGCTGATTATTTCTTTTGCCGTGCAGAAGGTTTTTATTTTGATGTACTGTCAATAGTTTATTTTTGCTTTTGTTTCCCTTGCTTCAGGAGACATATCTAGAAAGATATTGCTATGGCCAATTTCAGAGAAATTACTGCCTATGCTTTCTTCCAGGATTTTTATGGTTTCAGGTCTCACATTTAGGTCATCAATCCATTTTAAATTTATTTTTATGTATAGTGTAAGAAAGTTGTCCAGTTTCATTTTCTGCAAGTAGCTGTCCAATTCTTAATTGACCATAAAATGGTGGGTTTATTTCTGGACTCAATTCTGTTCCATTAACCTATGTGTCTGTTTTTGTGCCAGTACCATACTGCTTTGATTACTACAGCTTTGTAGCATACTAGAAGTCTGGGATTGTGACACCTCCAGTTTTGTTTTTCTTTTCAGGGTTGCTTTGGCTATTTGAGGTCTTTTGTAGTTCTATACAAATTTTAGTCTTATTCATTCTAGTTCTGTGAAAAATGCTGTTGGTATTTTGATAGGGATTGCATTAAATCTGTAGGCTGCTTTGGGTAATACATACATTTTAATAATATTTGTCCTTCCAATCCATAAACATGGAACATTTTTCCACTTGTTTGTGTTGCCTTCAACTACTTTTATCAATGTTTTATAATTTTGACAGTACAAGTCTTCCAACTCATTGGTTAAAAACTTCTGGGGGCGCCTGGGTGGCTCAGTCGGTTAGGCGTCCGACTTCGGCTCAGGTCATGATCTCACAGCTCGTGAGTTCAAGCCCTGTGTCGGGCTCTGTGCTGACAGCTCAGAGACTGGAGCCTGCTTCTCATCCTGTGTCTTCCTCTCTCTCTGCCCCTCCCTTGCTTGTGCTATGTCTCTTTCTATCTCTCAAAAATGAATAAATGTAAAAAAAAAATTAAAAAAAATTAAAACAAAAACTTAACTTCTGTATTCCTAGGGATTTTATTATTTTTGGTGCAATTATAAATGAGATGGTTTTCTTAATTTCTCTTTCTTCTATATCATTACTAGTGCATAGAAGTGCAACAGATTTCTATACATTAAGTTTGTGTCCTGCAACTTTACTGAATTCCTTTGTCAGTTTTAGTAGTTTTGGTGGAGTCTTTAGAGTTTTCTCTATGTAGCATTATATCATCTGTAGATAGTGAAAGTTTGACTTCTTCATTAGGGATTTGGATACCTTTTATTTCTTTGTTATCTGATTGCTGTGGCTAGGACTTCCAAAACTATGTCAAATAAAAGTGGTGAAAGTGGACATCCTTGTCTTGTTCCTGACCTTAGAAAAAAGTTCTGTTTTTCCTCACTGAGTATGAGGTTTGCTGTGGGTTTTTCATATATGGCCTTTATTATGTTGAGGTATGTTCCCTTTAAACCTACTTCATTGAGGGTTTTTTTTCATGAATCGATGTTGTACTTTGTGAAATGTTTTTTTCTGCATCTATTGAAATAATCATATGGTTTTTATCCTTTCTCTTGAGATGATATATCACAATAATTAATATGCAGATATTGAACCACCTTGCATCTCGGGAATAAATCCCACTTGATTGTGGTGATTTTTTCTTAAGTTCATTTACTTATTTTGAGAGAGAGAGAGAGAGGGAGAGAGAGAGAGAGAGAGAGAGAGAGAGAGAGAGAGGAAGGGGCAGAGAGAGGGAGAGACAGAATCCCAAGCAGGCTTCTCACTGTCAGCACAGAACCCAACACAGGGCTTGAATTCACGAACTGTGAGATAACACCCTGAGCCAAAATCAAAAGTAAGACACTTAACCAACTGAGCCACCCAGACATCTCAATTGTGGTAATTTTTTAAATGATTGTGGTAATTTTTAATTTAATGTGGTAATTTTTGGATTTGATTTGCTAATATTTTGTTGAGGATTTTTACATCTATGTTCATCAGAGATATTGGCTTGTGATTCTCTCTCTCTTTTTTTTCTTTTTTTGTAGTGTCTTCATCTGGTTTTGGTATCAGGGTAATGCTGGTCTCATAGAATGAATTTGGAAGCTTTCCTTCCGTTTCTATTTTTTGGAAAAGTTTGAGAAGAACGGGCATTAACTCTTCTTTAAGTGTTTGGTAGAATCTGCCTGCCAGGCCATTTGGTCCTGGACTTTTGTTTGGAGTTTTTGATTACTGATTCAATTTCATTGCTGGTAATCCATCTGTCCAAATTTACTGTTTCTTCATGCTTCAGTTTTGGTAGGTTGTCCAATTTTGTTGGCTTATAATTTTCATAATATTCTGTTATAATGCTTTTCTGTGGTGTCAGTTGTTATTTCTTCTCTTGCATTTCTGATTTTGTTTATTTGACTCCAATTTTCTTTTTTTTAATAAGTCTAGCTAAAGGTTTATCAATTTTGTTGATCTTTTCAAAGAACAAGCTCCTGGTTTCATCGATCTATTCTATTGCTTTTTTAGTTTCTATATAATTTATTTCTGCTTTAATCTTTATTATTTCCTTCTTTGTACTGTTTTTTGGATTTTGTTTGTTCTTCTTCTTCTAGCTACTTTAGGTTTAAGGTTAGTTGTTCATTTCAGATTTGTCTTGCTTATTTATGTAGGCCTCTATTGCTATAAACTTCCCTTTTGGAACAGCTTCTGATGCATCTCAAAGATGTTAGACCATTCTCATTTTAATTTGTCTCCACATATCTTTTTAAAATTTCCTCTTGATTAGTTGAAGACAATCCAGCTCAGCCACAACAGTAAGGCATACATAGGAGACACCTCTGAAGTGCCAGGTAGGTTCTGGTGAACAAGGAACATTACACTGCAGGGCACTACAGGATCTCTTCCTCATAAGGACACTACTTTCAAGAGCAGGAAACATAGCTGGCTTTCCTAACACAGAAACAGACACAGAAAGTTAGACAAAATGAGAAGACAGAGGAATATGTCCCAAATGAAAGAACAGGAGAAAATCACAGCAAGAGAGCTAAACAAAATAAAGGTAAGTAATAGGCCTGATAGAGAATTTAAAGTAATGGTCATAAAGATATTCATTGGACTTAAGAGTAGAGGACCTCAGTGAGATCCTCAACAGACATAGAAAATATAAAAAAGAACCAACCAGACATTAACTAAATAACTGAAATTAAAAATATACTAGATTGAGGGGCGCCTGGGTGGCTCAGTCGGTTAAGCCTATGACTTCGGCTCAGGTCATGATCAAGTGGTTTGTGAGTTTGAGCCCCGCGGCGGGCTCTGTGCCGACAGCTCAGATCCTGGAGCCTGCTTCAGATTCTGTGTCTCCCTATCTCTCTGCCTCTCCCCCACTCACACTCTGTCTCTCCCTCCTTCAAAAATAAATAAACATTAAAAAAATTTTAAAAAATATACTAGATGGAATAAATAATAGACTAGAGGAATGGGACAGTGTAAGGAACAGCAATCAAGCTGAATGTGAGGGAGAAACAAATAATAATGATAAAAAAAAGAAAATAGACTTAGGAAACTCAGAAATACCATTAAGCATGATAACATTTGCATCATAGGGATCCCATGAGGAGAAGAGAGAGAAAAGGTAGGAGAAAATTTATTTGAAGAAATAATAGCTGAAAACTTCCTGAATCTAGGAAACAGCAATACAGATCCAGAAGGTACAGAGAGTCCCCAACAAAATCAACCCAAGGAGGTCCACACCAAAACACACCATAATTAAAAGGGCCAAAAGTAGAGATAAAGATAATTTTAAGAGCAGCAAAAAAAAAAAAAGTTATATACATGGGAAATCCTATAAGGCTATCACCTGATTTTTCAGCAGAAATTTTGCAGGCCAGAAGGAGTGGCATGATATAGACCTGTGGAGAGTCTGCTTTGCCTATCTTCAGGTCATTTTCTGGGTTATTCATATGATGTGGGCGTTGTGTAGTTGTACCCATGGGGCAACATGAGCTTAGGATCCTCCTACTCCATTGTCTTCCCCAGAAATCTTGGATGCTGTATTCTTAATTAAAATGTTAAAACTGTGGAAGTTCCCACAGTTTACTTATATATAAAAATGTGATGATCTTTACTTCCCTGTTTAAGTTATTAAAAATAAGGAAGGAAAGTGGAGAACAGAGAGGAAGAAAATGTCATCAAGATATGGCCTTCTCTCTTTTGGCAGTGACAAATATTTTTGAACTTGTATGCCAACTGTTTGGATGATGGTTCTTTGCAAGCCCACTTGACTGATACATGTGACACTTCTGGGCTCAGGTGTAGGAGAACATCCTTAAGATACACTGCAGAAAAACCTGAAAATCTCTCCTGAAAGGTGAAGGTATCATTTGCCAGAATGATATCATACTGGGTCACATTTGTCCTTCAATTCTTGCACTTTGATCTCCTCTTGCCTAAGTTATTCCTGCTAGTTTTGAATATCTACCCTACTTCATTTTGACCATTTTAAGTGATTGGCTTATTCTTGGCTCATTTTGTATATGAACGTGTATGATGTATGCTCACTAATTCTCTAGAATGGACTTTTACCAAACTTGGTTTGGTTTTGTGACATTGTAGAATATATTGGGTAAATCAGTAATCTCACGAGTACATTACTGGTAGAAAACTCCCTCTAGGCAGAGAACAGATCCTTGAACATTTACTGTGCTGATGATAAACGTAATAGCATAGCATAATACAGTGCTGAAAATACTGAAGCTTAATGATACCTGTTTGAGAAGGTAAAGCAATTTCACAAAATCCCCATGTGAGTTTTTAGGTTCCTCATACTACTGAATTTCTCCAAAAATGTTAGCAAGGTGGCCTTGCCTACCACCATGCTGGTCATATCATCTTCCCCATTACACAACTCAGGGCATGTAGAAATGTGGTAGGCCTGTATAAATATATATATGGATTCTTCCCATTGAGTAACATGAAGTTTTTATGCCAGAGCACTGGCACTCCTTTGGAGTCCTTAAAAAGCTACAAATGCCAATCAAACTCTATGTCAACATAGCCAAGGACAACATATAAACCCTTAATTCATATGGATATAAATATTCAGACTCCTAACTTAAAAAGTGAACAATGATGTGACAGTTCCACCAAAGAAAGTTAAATTCTAGAAGATTATCCAATAAGAGGACAAGACTTCAACTCAACTACCTCTTAGCTACCTGGGGTACCACATCTAGCCAAATAGGCTTACCGTTTGTTATTATTCAAGATACAAGCCCATTGGAAGTTTCTAAAGAAAAACCTTGCATATGATTTTGTATGATCCTTCTTTTGCTTTGGAGCCCAGCAATATACATAGGGGGGCAAAAAAAACGAGAAGCAATTTTCTCATTCTTTAATGACTGGAATCTCAAGACCATCACCAACTGATCTGCTATCCATGGCACAGATGTTACACAGGTTGGCCTAATTATGTGGCAACCCGTTACATACTAAGCTAGATCTTGCATAGAGGGAGGGCAGGGTGCAGTTCCAATTTTAGGTGGTTCTGAATTTTAATAGTGAGGTGAATGAACCCATCTTCAGACTTCCTATAGACAGTTTGAAAGACTATCTGCAACTGTAAAATGTTCTCTAGAGGAATAGTAATACTTTTTCATTACTTATTTGTGTTGATAAATCACCAGTTACTTGGAAGATATTATGGTATATGCCTCCAATACTGCCTCATGTGAACACTGTATCTGCACATCTGTGCAGAAAAGACTTGACATAGCAGGCCTGAGATTACAATCCTTACAATGGCCTGCTTACCAAGATTGCTATCCTTACAGAGGCCCTTTACTGGCATCTGGGACCTTGGATTTGGGGATGGTTCCCACCATTTCTGGAACCAATAAGAATGCTTCTTTTCAGAGTGCCTAAACTGTGCAAATAATTTAGTTTATGTTGAGTACGTGCTTTTCTTCCAGGAGTCTGGAGTTTTGGTATACACTAGGCCAAGGGTACCTGTATGAGCAGCATTCAGTGAAAACCTTGGGTACTGAGGCTTAATGAGCTTCCTTGGTAGAGAATATTTCACATACATTGTCACAACTCATGAGTTAGTCCTGTGTGAGTCTACTGAGAGAAGATTCTGGGAAGCTGCACTGGATTCTCCTAGACTTCACTCCATGCACTTTTTCCCTTTGCTGACTTTGCTCTGTATCCTTTCACTGTAATAAATCATAGTTAAGAGTATAATTATATGCTGAGTTTGATGAGTCCTTCTAAGAAATCATCGTATCTGGGAGTGGACTTGGGGACCTTCCAACACAATGTCTTAGAGTACCTGTGGTCCTCTTAATACTATTTCCATGAGAAACTTGAAGAAAAAAGAGAAGCAGAATCTTCTTGTTATTCTTTTCTTTATGCAAGAGCAGCAGCAGCAGCAACAGATACAACCACTGACATTTATTAAGCACTGTCTGTGCACAGGCTGTATCTGAAGCAGTTCTTATTTTCTAATAAATATGTAAAGATAAATACATATATAAAAAAATAAACATGTAAACAATAAACATGCAATAAAGATATATATATAATAAATGTATAAATATATATAAATGTGTGTATATATATATACACATATAAATGTAAACATTTAAATCAACAGGTAAAAATATATTTTCACTATAAGTTTTACAAATGAGGAAGACAAAATTCAGTTTAGAATTTAAATCTATATTACTTCAAAACTCATGCTGTTTCTAAAACATCACATGCATTTCTTCTCCTTCAAATGTAACAATTATCTAACTAAGAGAACCACATTTTTATATGGTAGTTTATCTTCGCTTTTCAATATTCAAACTGAAATTTGAAATTCTTATTTTTCTCTATGTTATATGCATAGTGCCTGGCCAAAATAGTAAAATAGTGACCACAGAAAGAAAGAAAACCAGTTAGTGTGTATTTATGCTTGTCCCACAGAGAAAAGGGATAATCTTGGGTTGTAATACCTTAGGAATAAATGAGATATTAAATGTAAAATAGTGGAGCGTCTGAATGGCTCAGTTGGTTAAGTGTCTGACTTCAGCTCGGGTTATGATCTCACCATGTGTGGGCCCAAGCCCTGTGTAGGGTTCCATGCTTGGGATTCTCTTTCCCTCTCTCTCTTTGGCCCTCCCCTGCTCATGCTTGCTCTCTCTCTCTCAAAATAAATAAAATAATAATAAAAAATCAAATACTGTGAGGGAGATAGTATTGTTATCCCCCTTTAAAAAATGTAAAATAGTAGTACCTGGCATCAACAAATGCTTTAATAACTATTAGTCCCTATTTCCTCATAGGTGAGGAACTGCTTTGGTGTTTGGACCAATTCCTTAACATCCTTGTACCTATTCCTATGTGACATTTAACATCCTTGTACCTATTCCTATGTAACATCCTTGTACCTATTCCTAAGTGTTTTAGATTTGCCTACCATAAGTAGATGAGCACACAGAAGTTGGCAAATACATGTGGAACTGAGCTGACTCTAGTTGTCATTAGGTTGGCAAGCATTTCAATCCAAAACATATTTACTGAATTTCTACCAAACACCAGGAATGTGCTAGATAATTAGGAAACCAAGATGAAGCCCCCTGCTTACAATCTAGAGCCCCAATACAGGGGAATAAATGCAAGTTAGTATAGTTGGCATGGAGAGAGGAAAAATTACCAGCAAAATTGCCTTGTTCAAAATATACGCAGTCTTTCAGTTTTATCTAAGTTATATTAACTAGAAGCTTAATGAAAATAAAATAAATGACCATTGGACAGGTTTTCATGCTGGGCGTGCCATATTTGTGTGTCTACTGACACCAATGGAAAAAAAAACACAACTGATTCTTTAACAATAAATAACCTCTGGCAATTCTACTACAGGAAACAAAATCATTGTTTTAGAGAGCTTACTTTGTTTTAAAATAAATGTAATTGATTGAACTTCAGTTGGCATGCCAGATTGATATCTCATTAAAAAGACATTAAGCTATAATGCTTTCTGAAATATAAAAACTCTATTAAAATTTTTTTTAATGTTTATTTTTGAGAGAGAGAGTACGAGCAGAGGAGGGGCAGAGAGAGAGGGAGACACAGAATCTGAAGCAGGGTCTAGGCTCTGAGCTGTCAGCACAGAGTTGGATGCGAGTCTCAAACTCACAAAATATGAGATCATGACCTGAGTTGAAATCGAATACTTAACCAACTGAGCCACCCAGACGCCCCTGAAATATACAAATTCAAATCCAGGATAACAACCACTAAATTTTATCTCACATTTTTAAAAAGAGAATTATTTAAGAGAACTTCATTTATATCCATAGTACATGATATAAAGTTTTTTTTGGAAACTCTTCATCATAGAAGCTTCCTGGAACTTGACAGGCATGCATGCTATGCCTGTCTAAGATATTTCCAGGAAAAATGAAATTCATAGTCATGTAATTTAAAAAATATGCTATAAGAACTTATTCCACTATGTTTCCCTCAGGCCATTGATGTAAATTGATGTTTTCGAAATAGTCTATTCCTTTCTCATCACTTTTTGTAGGGTTAAATATCAATTGCTCAACATCTGTCATGGTGATTATTTTTTTGGATTAGACTCCAAAAGCAAAGACAACAAAAGCAAAAATAAACAAATGGGACTACATTAAACTAAAAGCTTCAGCACAACAAAGGAAATCATCAACAAAATTAAAAGACAACCTACTGAATGGGAAAAATATTTGAAAATTATCTATCTGATAAGGAGTTAATATCCAAAATACATAAAGAACTAATATAACTCAACAGCAAAAAAACCTGATTCAAATAGCCTGATTAAAAAAGACAAAGGATCTGAATAGACATTTTTGCAAAGAAGATATACAGATGGCCAACAGGTACATGAAAAGATACTCAACATCACTCATCATCAGGGAATGCAAATCAAAACCACATGGTATATCACCTTAAACCTGTTAGAATGACTATTACCAAAAAGACAAGAAATAACAAGTATTGGTGAGGATGTAGAGAAAAGGTAATCCTAGTGCACTACTGATGGGAACATAATTTGGTGCAGCCACTATGGAAAATAGGAGGTTCCTCAAAAATTAAATGACATATAACACATTTTTTTGGTAGCTAATAATAAGCCATTCACTACTATCCTGTTTCTTCTATTATAAATTTATTACTTTATGGGATTCTATGATCCTTAAGGGGGGTGGTAATCATATCTTTCTGTATTTCCACAATATGCTACAATACTAAGTAGTCAAAATATTTAATGAGAGATACAACATTAAAAATACAAAGATTGACAATTATTTAGTCTTTATGGGGTTTTCTGAAATTTTTGCTTGGCATTCTATGCTGACACACTTCTGACAACTTTTTATCTTTTCAGAATCTTCATTTCTATTTGGGTTTTTATTTAATATCAGTATCTTCTACTAGACTGGAAAAGCAGTCTGCTTCCAGAGTCTTTATTCTTGTCACTTTATTATCCTGACCTAAGGTATTTTGTTTTCATAGTCATAGTTGTATATGGTCCTCACTATTTCATTCAACCATTATTTACAAAACACATAGCAAGTGAAAGATTCTTGTGCTAGATAATATAAAGGATTTAAATAGGAATATAAACATCCCCCAAGATGCTAATAATCAACCATTGATTGGCTCTGTCTCTCAAAAAGAGAGCCAAGGGATATATATTGATATCTAAGACACAAAAATTAAAGTGTTAAATGTGATAAAAGTCTATATTTTATAATACTTAACAGGATGGAAGTTTATTTTCAACTGAGGGACTTAGGAAAAATTTCCCACATGTACCATTTGAGCTGGGCTTTTAAAGAACAGATTAAAAAAAGAAAAAAAAACCAGATAAGATTTGGATATAAAGAGATAGAAGGGTAGGACATTTCAAAATAGAACTAAGACTCATTTCAATCATTAATCTTTTTAAAAGTTTATTTGTTAACTTAGAGAGAGAGAGAGAGAGAGAGAGAGAGAGAGAGAGAGAGAGAAAGTGAGCACACAAGCAGGTGAGGGGCAGAGAGAAGGAGAGACAGAATCCCAAGCAGGCTCTGCACTAACAGCAATTCAGGACTTGAACTCATGAACCATGAGATCATGACCTGAGCAGAAATAGAGTTGGATGCTTAACCAACTGAACCACCCAGGCACCCTGCAATCATTAATCTTTGAACAAGTATTTATTTAACACACATTATCTAGCAGGCACTGTATATGAGATATAGTCCATGAGTTCGGGAGGCTTTTACTTTATCTCCTAAATATCTTTCATAACTTGCCCTTTTGCCTCTGTCCTAGTTAAAGTACTTGACTATCACCTCTCCCTAACACTACTGCAATTACTTCTTTCCTGGTGTCCCTTTATTTCCTTTTGTTTAAAATTTTTAAATCTTTTTTTATGTTTGAGGGGGGGGGGAGGGAGTTAGAGTGCAAGCAGGGGAAGAACAGAGAGAGAGGGAGGCATAGAATCTGAAGCAGGCTCCAGGCTCCGAGCTGTCAGCACAGAGCCTGACATGGAGCTCGAACTCAGGAACTGCAAGTTCATGACCTGAGCTGAAGTTGGACGCCTAACTGACTGAGCCACTCTGGCTACCCAACTTTTATTTATCTTACAGCTAGCATGACATTTCCAACTGGCTAATTTGATTTGTTTATAATGTTACTATAAATTCAGCACATCCTTACTGCCTACAGGATAAAATGTGAACCATGCACAGGATAAAATATGGATGGCATATTTATAGGGCTCTTCATTATTTGATTAATCATTGTTTACCTGTTGAGACTCTTTCTTCACTCTCTTCCCTTCTCACAGTATGAAACTTATAGCAATTCAGTATATGCTAGATTCTCTCATGATTATCAACCTTTGTATAGGTCTGACCTGTTACCTGGAGTGCTGCCTGAGAGCCTGCTCTATTTCTAGGAAAACTCTGACATTATTCAATATCCTGCTCAAGCACTGATTCCGTTCCAGAGCCTTCTCCTGGTTCCCCCATATAGAATGTAGTGATCTTTTCTTGCAGATATATGATTATTGTATTATAACTGTTTTCTACATGATTCCCCACTAATGAATCAAAAGTAAGAACCATTTTTTTACCTTTTATCTGTAGCATCTGGTGGAATACTTAATAAATAATTGGTATACAGTTAATATTTGTGAAATAGTGAGAGCCTCAAAAGCCAGTGGAGTAAGGTTGTAGAATAAATGATGAATGCAAGATATAATGTAAATGTAGAACTTACAAGGTTAGTCATTTACCAAAGGTAAGTGTGAAAGAAAAGAGGGCATACAAACAAAATGCTGAGCTTTGAACGCTGGGTAACTAACTGAAGGGTAGTGGTGCTGATTATGGAAAATGCTGAAAGAAGTAAGAGTCAACCAAGATAGGAAGCTCCTGAATGCACATCCCCCCACAGACACACCAAATGTATAGCTATACATATGGAGAAATTCCCTGCTCAAGAGATCCAGAAATTAGCTGAATGACTTCTACATATGTGGCAAATGAAAAAAATGCCCACATCAAAACAGGTTGGAAAGGCTAAGACATACTCTTACCACAAACTCCACTCCTGGCATAGCACTATACAAACAGGGGGGTACTCCCAATCTCCCAGCTTCTTCCTAAAGAGAAAAGGGTTTAAACCCCATATCTGGCACCCCAGTTTTTAAGACTCCCACCAGAGGGATGGGCTCCTCAAAACCTAGTTCTGGGAGTCAACAGGGCTTACTCCACAAGACCCATTAGACTATAGTAAATGAGAAAGAAATTCTTAATGAATAAATGAACACTTGCCATGGCTACTCCCCCAGATCTCAGTGTAGAAAGAGCAGACAATATCATCTATCTCTCAGTCTTTCCCTAAATGAGACTTACTGCATACTTTAAAGCTGCTACCTGAGGGCCAAGTTCATAATCTAGCAGGAACCTAAGGGCTGGCTATGATCTCCCTCAGAGATCAGGAAAGCTACTGGACATCTCCCCTGCCTTCTCCTGCCAGTATGCTCCAGGTCACTAGTTTGTATATGTACGATACTCCAGTTTCTACAGGTGCCACCCAAGGGATGGGTCTCTTGGCTGGATTGTATGGCTTGGATAGCCAATACCGCTCACACTCACAAGTCCCATGGGACTGCAGCAAGCAAAGATGCAGTTCTTAACCAGCTATCCATCCAAGGCTCAGTCTGTTAGGAGCAGCCAAAAGCAATGTCCATATTTCATTCTTCCCTGGAAGGGGCTTATTTGCATATTTCAAAAGCTGCCACCTGAGTGTCAGGCTTCTAATTTAACAGGCATTTAACGGCTGGCTGCAGTCCTTCCCCAGAGACTGGGAAAGCCAACAGATACCTCTCCCACATTCTCCCTCCTGCCCACTACAATAATAAAACCAAATTGCCAGTATCTCCCTGGAAGGCATCTGGCACCCCAGCTTTTGAAGCTGTTGCCCAAGGGACAGGTCTGCAGATTGCCTTAACAGTCAACAGAGATTGCATTTACAAGTTCCACAGGACTGGAGTAAACAAAGATATAGTTCTTAGCAAGTATAGGAGCACTCTCTTATGGCAGTATACCCAGGCCATCACAAGGGAACAGGCAAGAATGACATCTCCCAGTTTCTCCCTGGAAGGGGCTTAACTATGTACTTAGTTCTACCCAAGGTCCAACTTTGAATCAGCCTGCATATAGGTGCTGACTATGATCTTTCCCGTGAAACACTGACAGTTATCAGCATACCCTCAACTATTGGGAGCTACTAAGGAAAAAGAAAGAGGCTTGGACACTCACAAATTTGAGAGACATCTAGGTGCTCAGATCACGTGTGGCTCATCTTTTAGAGGAAATCATTCTCTCAAGACTGGGAAAGGTGGTGGTTTTATCTAATGTACAAAAACCAATGCAGAGAGTCAAGTAAAATGAAAAAAAAAAAACCCAGAGGATTGTGTTCCAAATAAAAGAACAAGATAAATCTCCAGAAAGGTCTTAGTGAAATAGAAGTAAATGATGTACCTTACAGAGAGGTCAAAATAATGGCCATAAAGATGTTCAATGAGGTCAGAACAATGTATGAACAAAGTCAATTTCAACAAAGATAGAAAATATTAAAAAGTACCAAGTAGCAAAATCATAGAACTGGAGAATACAATGACTGAATTGAAAAATTCATTAAATTCATTAGAGGGACTCAACAACAGACTAGATCATGTGGAAGAAAAAAATAAGTGAACTCAAAGACAGGTCCATTCGGAGGAACAAAAAGAAAAAGAATAAAAAAGGGTGAAGATGTGCTAAGAGACTTATGGGACATTACCAAAGGAACCAAGAGAGCCTCAGAAAGATAAGAAAGAGGTAGAAAGCTTATTAAAGGAAAAATAATATCTGGAAATTTTCCTAACCTGGAGAAATAAACAGACATCTAGATCCAGGAAGCCTAGAGAGTTACAAATATGATTAATCTAAAGAGAACACAACAAGATATTTATAGTTAAATTATCAAAAGTTAAAGACAAGGAGAGAATCTTAAAAGTAGCAAGAAAAAATTCAACTTGTACATACAAGGGAACCTCAATAACAGTATGAGAAGATTTTTTCAGCAAAAACTTTTAGGCCAGAAGGGAGTGGGGTGATATATGCAAAGTGGTAAAAGAAGAAATTGCCAACAAAGAATACTCTACCTGGTAAAGTTTTCCTTCAGAATTGAAGAACAGATAAAGTTTTCCAGACAAGAAAAGTTAAAGAAGTTCTTCACAACTAGACTAAATTTACACAAAATATTAAAGGAAGTTCTTCAAGCTGATATGAAAGGATGATATTTAGTAACTGGAAAACATCTTAAAAAGTATAAAACTCACTGGTTAAGGTAAATATATAGTTAAATTCAAAATAGTTTAAGGTTTCGGTGGTGAATAAATTACTTATAACTCTAGCATGAAAATTTAAAAATTATTAAATATAATTATGGCTACAATAATTTGCTAATGGCTACACAATGTAAAAGGAAACAAATTATGACATCAAAAAGAAAATGGGGGACCATTGTATGTGTTCAAAAATAAATTACCGTCAGCTAAAGTTAGATTGAAATAATACGTTTTATGTAAGTTTCATGGCAACCACAAGGCAAAAGGCTATCAGAGATATCCAAAAGATACAGAAAAAGAAATAAAATCATACCACTACAGAGAATCACCAAATCACAAAGGAAGAGAGCAAAAGAGGAAGAAAGGAACAAAGGAATTAAAAACAATCAAGAAAGAATTAACAAAATGGCAACAGTAAGTTCATACCATCAATAATTACTTTAAGTGTAAGCGGACTAAAATCTCCTAAACAAAAGACACAGAATAGCTGAATGGATAACAAAAGAAGATGTAACTAGGCACTGCCTATAAGAGACTCATCTCAGTTTTAAGGACACAGTGAAATGATGGAAAAAGATATTCCATGCAAATGGAAACTAACAGAAAAGAGAAGTAGCTACATTTATACCACATAAAATAGACTTTAAACCAAAGACTAAAACAAGAGACAAAGAAAGTTATTGTGTAATGATAAAGGAATTTGATCAAGAGAATATAATATTTGTAAATATTTCTGCATTCAACTGTACCTAAATATATAGCTGTACCTAAATATATATTAACAGATCTGAAGGCACAACTATAATAATGGCAGAGGACTTCAATACCTCACCTTCAACAATGGATAAACCATCCAGACTGAATATCAATAAAGAAATAGTGAATTTAAATTATATGTTAGACCAGATGGACCTAACAGATGTATACAGAACATTCCATCCAACAACAATAGAACACACATCTTCTCAAGTACACATAGACCATTCTCCAGGACACATCACACATATGGATCATTCTCTAGGATACATCATACACAAGGGTCATTCTCCAGAATAGATCATACACATGGACCATTTTCCAGGATATATCATGTGTTAGGACAAAAAATAAGTCTTAATAAGTTTAATAAGATTGAAATCATATCAAATATCTTTTCTACAACAGAAATCAGTAACAAGAAGAAAACTGGAAAATTCACAAATATGTGAAACAATATCATATACCATAGCATCAAAAATAATAAGATACTTAGGAATAAACTGAAGATAAAAGATATGTATACTGAAAACTAAAGACATTGATGAAAGAAATTGAAGAAGAAATAAATAAAATATCCTATGTTGATGGATTGGAAGAATTACTAATGTTAAAATGTCCATACTACCTAAAACAATCTACAGATTCAATGCAATCCCTATTTAATTATAATAGCATTCTTTACAGAAATAGAAAAAATAATCCTAAAATTTGTATAGACCCACAGAAGACCCTAAATAGCCAAAGAAATCTTGAGAAAGAATAAGCTGGAGGTAGCACAATTCCTAGATTTCAAACTATATTAAAAGTTGTAATAATAATAATTATAGCAATACCATAATAGTAGGAGACTTCAACACTCCACTCACAGCAATGGACAGATCATCTAATCAAAAAATCAATAAGGAAACAATGGCTTTGAATGACACATTGGACCAGTTGGACTTAACAAATCCATTCAGAACATTTCATCCTAAAGCAGTAGAATATACATTCTTCTCCAGTGCATATGGAACGTTCTCCAGAATAGACCATATACTGGGACACAAATCAGCCCTAAGTAAGTACAAAAAGATTGAGATCATACCATGCATATTTTCAGACCACAATGCTATGAAACTCGAAAACAACCACAAGAAAAAATTTGGAAAGGTAACAAATACTTGGAGACTAAAGAACCTCCTACTAAAGAATGAATGGGCTAACCAAGCAGTTAAAGAAGAAATTAAAAAGTGTATGGAAGTCAATGAAAATGATAGCACCACAACCCAAAACCTCTGGAACACAGCAAAGGCAGTCATAAGAGGAAATTATATAGCAATCCGGCCGTCCTAAAGAAGGAAGAAAGATCTCAGATACACAACCTAACCTTATGCCTTAAGGAGCTGGAAAAAGAACAGCAAATAAAACCCATAACCAGCAGAAGACAGGAAATAATAAAGATTAGAGCAGAAATTAATGCTATCGAAACCAAAAAACAAAACAAAAGTAGAACAGATCAATGAAACCAGAAGCTGGTTCTTTGAAAGAATTAGCTCTTTCAAGCTTATCTTGATTTTTGAAATCAAGCCAAAGTTTGATCAAGAAGCCAGTTTGATCAAGAAGAAAAAGGAAAGGACCCAAATAAGTAAAATCAAGAATGAAAGAGGAGAAATCACAACCAACACAACAGAAATAAAAACAATAATAAGAAAATATTATGAGCAATTATATGCCAATAAAATGGGCAATCTGGAAGAAATGGACAAATTCCTAGAAACATATACACTACCAAAACTGAAACAGGAAGAAATAGAAAATTTGAACAGACCCATAACCAGTAAAGAAATTGAATTAGTAATAAAAAATCTGCCAAAAAACAAGAGTCCAGGGCCAGATGGCTTTCCAGGGGAATTCTACCAAACATTTAAGGAAGAGTTAACACCTATTCTCTTGAAACTGTTCCAAAAAATAGAAAAGGAAGGAAAACTTCCAAACTCTTTCTGTGAAGCCAGCATTACCCTGATTCCAAAACCACACAGAGACCCCACTAAAAAGGAGAACTATAGACCAATTTCTCTGATGAACATGGATGCAAAAATCCTCAACAAGATATTAGCCAACTGGATCCAACAATACATTAAAAAAATTATTCACCACGACCAAGTGGGATTTATACCTGGGATGCAGGGCTGGTTCAATATCTGCAAAATAATTAATGTGATTCATCACATCAATAAAAGAAAGGACAAGAACCATGTGATCCTCTCAATAGATGCAGAGAAAGCATTTGACAAAATACAGCATCCTTCTTGATAAAAACCCTCAAGAAAGTAGGGATAGAAGGATCATACCTTGAGATGATAAAAGCCATATACGAGCAACTCAATGCTAATATCATCCTCAATGGGGAAAAACTGAGAGCTTTCCCCCTAAGGTCAGGAACAAGACAGGGATGTCCACTCTTACCACTGTTATTCAACATAGTATTGGAAGTCTTAGCCTCTGCAATCAGACAACACAAAGAAATAAAAGACATCCAAATCAGCCAGGAGGAGGTCAAACTTCCACTCTTTCCAGATGACATGATACTCTATATGGAAAACCCAAAAGATTCCACCAAAAAACTGCTAGGACTGATTCATGAATTCAGCAAAGTTGTAGGATATAAAATCAATGCACAGAAATCGGTTGCATTCCTATACACCAACAATGAAGCGACAGAAAGAGAAATCAAGAAATCAATCCCATTTACAGTTGCACCAAAAACCATAAAATACCTAGGAATAAATCTAACCAAAGAGGCGAAAAATCTCTACACTGAAAACTATAGAAAGCTTATGAAAGAAATTGAAGAAGACACAAAGAAATGGAAAAAGATTTCATGCTCCTGGATAGGAAGAACACGTATTGTTAAAATGTCGATACTACCCAAGGCAATCTATATATTCAATGGAATTCCTATCAAAGTAACACCAGCATTCTTCACAGAGCGAGAACAAATGATGCTAAATTTGTATGGAACCAGAAAAGACCCCGAATAGCCAAAGCAATCTTGAAAAAGAAAACCAAAGAAGGAGGCATCATAATCCCAGACTTCAAGCTATACTACAAAGCTGTAATCATCAAGACAGTATGGTACTGGCACAAGAACAGACACTCAGATCAATGGAATAGAATAGAAACCCAGAAATGGACCCACAAACATATGGCCAACTAATCTTTGACAAAGCAGGAAAGAATATCCAATGGAATAAAGACAGTCTCTTCAGCAAGTGGTGCTGGGAAAACTGGACAGCGACATGCAGAAGAATGAACCTGGACCACTTTCTTATACCATACACAAAAATAAACTCTAAGTGGATGAAAGACCTCAATGTAAGACAGGAAGCCATCACAATCCTCGAGGAGAAAGCAGGCAAAAATCTCTGATATTGCCCGCAGCAATTTCTTACTCAGCACATCTCCGGAGGCAAGGGAAACAAAAGCAAAAATGAACTACTGGGACCTCATCAAAATAAGCTTCTGCACAGCGAAGGAAACAATCAGCAAAACTAAAAGGCAACCGACAGAATGGGAGAAGATATTTGCAAATGACATATCAGATAAAGGGTTAGTATCCAAAATCTACAAAGAACTTATCAAACTCAACACCCAAAAAACAAATAATCCAGTGAAGAAATGGGCAAAAGACATAAATAGACACTTCTCCAAAGAAGACATCCACATGGCCAACAGACACATGAAAAAATGCTCAACATCACTCATCATCAGGGAAATAAAAATCAAAACCACAATGAGATACCACCTGACACCTGTCAGAATGGCTAACATTAACAACTCAGGCAACAACAGATGTTGGTGAGGATGCAGAGAAAGAGGATCTCTTTTGCATTGTTGGTGGCAATGCAAGCTGGTGCAGCCACCCTGGAAAACAGTATGGAGGTTTCTCAAAAAACTAAAAATAGAACTACCCTACGACCCAGCAATTGTACTACTAGGCATTTATCCAAGGGATACTGGTGTGCTGTTTTGAAGGGATACATGCACCCCCATGTTTGTAGCAGCACTATCAACAATAGCCAAGGTATGGAAAGAGCCCAAATGTCCTCGATGGATGAATGGATAAAGAAGATGTGGTATATATATACAATGGAGTATCACTCGGCAACCAAAAAGAATGAAATCTTGCCATTTGCAACTACGTGGATGGAACTGGAGGGTATTATGCTAAATGAAATTAGTCAGAGAAAGACAAAAATCATATAACTTCACTCATATGAGGACTTTAAGAGACAAAACAGATGAACATAAGGGAAGGGAAACAAAAAGAATATAAAAACATGGAGGGGGACAAAACAAAAGAGACTCATAAATATGGAGAACAAACTGAGGGTTGCTGGAGGGGTTGTGGGAGGGTGGATGGGCTAAATGGGTAAGGGGCATTAAGGAATCTACTCCTGAAATTATTGCTTCACTATATACTAACTAATTTGGATGTAAATTTTAAAAAATAAAAAATAAAGTTAAATTATAAAAAAACCTGATGAGATACAAAAAAAAATAATAATGATAAAAACAACAACAATGTATTGGAATAAAAAGAGTCACACAGATCAATGGATCAGAATAGAGAGTCTAGAAATAAACTCATGCATATATAGTCTATTAATGACATAGGAGCAACTCCTGGAAGAAAATATAGAGAGGGGATAGCTCCTTGACATTGGTCTTCGCAATATTTTTTTATACTTCACATCAAAAGCAAAGGCAGGAAAACAAAAATAAACAGGACCACATGAAACTAAAAATCTTCTGCATAGCAAAGGAAAGCATCAACAAAATGAAAAGCAGAATGGGAGAAAATATTTGCTAACACATATCTGATAAGGGATTAATATCCAAAACATACAAGGAACTCATACAAGTCAATAGTAAAAAGGAATAATCCAATTTTAAAATGGGCAAAGAATCTGAATAGATAATTTTGCCAAAGAAGATCTACAAGTAGCCTCTGGTACATAAAGATGTTCAGCAGCACTAGTCATCAGGGAAATGCAAATCTCAACCACAATGAAATACTACCTCCCCCGTTAGAATGGCTACTATTAAAGAGACAAGAGGGAATAAATGTTAGCAAGGATATAGAGAAAAGGGAACTCTTTTACACTGTTAGTGGGAATATAAACTTGCACAGCCACTCTGGGAAACAGCATGGAGGTTCTTCAAGAAATTGAAGATAGAACTACCATATGACCTAGTAATTCTACTTCTGGGTATATATCCAGAGGAAATGAATTATTACCTTGAAGAGATATCTGTGCTCTCATGTTCATAACAGCATTATTACCAAAGCCAGTGTATAGAAACAACATAAATGTCTGTTGATGTATGAATGAAGAAAATGTGATATATATATAGATATCTATATATATGTCTGTCTATCTATCTATCTATCTATCTATCTATCTATCTATCTATCTCTATCTATCTCACAGTTATAAGACTGAATAAGGTCTGAGGACCTAATGTATATCACTGTGATTACAGTTGATAACAATGTATCATATAATTGAAATTTTCTAAGAAAGTAGAATTTATATGTTTTCACATAGACATAAAGGTAAATAGTAGGGTGATGGATATGTTAGTTAACTCTTTGGGAGAATTCTTTTGCAATGTGTACGTATATTAAACATTTTATATTTTAAATATCTTACAATGTTATTTGTCAATTACACCTCAGTTAAGCTGACAAAATGGGCTGATATGATAGAAAATTTTATTAGTGGACATTTTAAATGATCTTTGATAATATACAGAAGTAGAAAACCTCAAGAAAAAGAAAAAGAAAATGCTGAGAGGAGGAGTTGTATGTAATGGGTTTGGGAGAAGGGGTGATGAGTACAGATTTGAATCCAATGAGGCTGTGATCATAGAGTGGTTACTACTCTGCATTGTGAATCCAATGAGTCTGAGGAACAATTTTTAACTTTAAAGAAAACTACGGATCAGAGTAGTCTTTTGGATTTGCCTTCATTTATTATTTACTTCATTTATTTCTCAAATATGTTACACTTCACGTTTAGGTTTTGCTTCACAAACCCTGATCCTTACAGGACTTGACCTAGTACTGGAAAGACATGTAGAGGTGCCTGGGTGGTTCAGTCGGTTAAGTATCCAACTCTCGATTTTGGCTCAGGTCATGATCTCACAGTTCGTGAGTTCGAGCCCCACATCAGGCTCTATGCTGACAGTGTGGAGCCTGCTTGGGATTCTCTCTCTCTCTCTCTCTCTCTCTCTCTCCCTCCCTCCCTCCCTCCCTCTTTCTTTTCCTCTCTCTGGGACCCTCCCATGTGTGCACACTCTGTCTCTCTCCCTCAAAATAAATAAATAAACTTAAAAAAAAGACATGTAAATAAGTAAGGACAATCAATGAATGATGATAGAAGCGCGTATAAGGTATAGAGGATAAAGCAATCAAGGCTTAGAGGAAGTGATGCTTGAGCTGACCTGTGGAAGACCAACAGGTATTTGTGAACCAGAAAATATGAGAAGGACATTACCAAATAAAAAGTAATAAAAGCCAGATGAGGTGTGACCACTTGTGCCTTACTTAACTCCCTCCAGCTACTCTGAACTGCTTACAATACAGTTTTGCAAACACTCCAGATATTTTGTGTTTCCATATGTTTTATTCTCATGCTGCTGTTCCCTTTGAAATGTCTTTCCTTATTCAGATTGTATCATGATAGAATGTCATATTTTCAGACTCTGTTCAAGTACACTGAAGTCCTCTTAAGAAACAGCCAGTAGCAAAAAAAAATTAGAAAAACTACCTTTCATTTCTTAATTTATTTCAGTTCCATCATATAGAACATATATTTATTGTCAATGTTAAATATATTAGGCATATGTTCATTGCTATGGGAGGCAGTTTTCTGTATAGATAATTCAAATAAAAAAGCAACTGTGACATAAGTCAAAATAAGCTAAGGACCATGATAATGGATATAAAGTAATGAAAGGCTTAACAAGAAAAGAGACTGAATCTAATTTTGGGCAGAGACACCAGAAAGGACTTCATGGTAGAGCAGATGATTTGAGAGGGGTCTTGAGAGTTGATGTTAGGCAGATAATAGGAGTGGGGAAACGAAGACCTTTGGAGGTGGTAGCAACAATCCAAAACAAAGACATAGAAAGTGGGTTGCATTTAAGGAACATTGAATGGATTGGGAAGTGTGAGAAAAACAAGTAAGTATAAAGATAGGTGAGGGATGTATTGCAGGCAGCCTTAAAAGTCAGGTTGAAAATTCTTATAATCTATATTCTTAAGGCATCTACAGATTTATTCCACTTACTATATCCTATCCTCCTAGCATTTTTGGAGGAACTTGTATCATCTAGGTCTTTCCAGATTTTAGAGACTAAATTGATTTTACTTTTAATGGCATACTCAACACATAGAGAAACATAGATTTTGACAGATAATTTTTCCAAAACTCATTAATCAGAAAGAAAATCCACAAAAAAGCAAGCATATAATCCTTGTACCTCAGCAGCTACAATATTTCCATCTGGCACTGAAGAAATAAAAAGGTTATATAGTTATAAAAAGTTTCTATAAGACACACAGCTGGCTGTATTTATGGTTAAAGTAAAATCCTGATTTCACGTAATTATTTTTCCTGTGGTCAAGAGAAACAAGCATCTTTTTAAACAAAAATGTTGTGATGTTCCCCCTCAGGCTGTTTTGTCAAGTTGATGAAAAAAAGAGACTTCATAAACATAAGATAGAATGCAAATGCGAAATATCTCAACTTAATGTGAAATAAAGTCTAATGACATCCTTAGAACCTTCCCCAAAGTAATGAAAGAATAACTCACTAAAACTTAATATATGGAAATCCTTTGACTCTTAGAACAGAACTTCAAAAGAAGTGTATAATGTTCAGAAGAATGTTTCTAGTGAACTTGTGTACATATAGAGCAGATTTCTTTGTTCTTGGAAAATATTTCCTGGTAATATTCTTAAGTGTTTGTTAAGGAAAAAAAAAGATACATTGCAGTAGAGTACTTTGGATGTACATGTGGCCTACATATAAATGCAAATTAACTCATTATGTTAATGCTTAGTACACAAAATCAATGTGTGGTGGCAACACAATATGTCTACAAGTTTAATCTGGTTTTTTATTTGAAGGAATCACATTCGCACTTAGTGCTTTCTTTGTTAATAATAAAAGAGTAATTATGCAGAAGCGCATATGGCAGATTAATTTAGTAAGGGCTGGTGTATCCCAAATAAAGTGTAACTTTTTATGAAAGGAAAAGGCAAACTATAGCCTGTAGGCCAAATCCTGCCTGCTGTCTATTTCTTTTTTTTCCCCACTATTTTTATAAATAAAGTTTTACTGGGAACACAGCCAGAGTCATTCATTTACATATTGTCTAGGACTGTTTTTGTACTACAGTAGCAGAGTTGCGTAGTTATGACAGAGATGATATGGCATGAAAGTCTAGAATATATAACACCTGGCCTTTTACAGAAAAATTTGCTGACCCATGTTCTAGAATGAATATAGCTCCTTAGGTTCCAAATCCAGTACACTGGTTACATAGACCTTACGTATTTTTTTAAACAATCAGGACCATAAGAATTTTTTCACTAGCCTTACTCTCAGTCAAAACTGCATTTGCCTTCTGCAAAAGTAGTTGTGCCAACAGGTAGCCCAAGGCAACCCCTTTACCCTGATCCCTACATGGACTTCCATCAGTTCATCTCATTCTTTGATATGAACAAGAAATGTACTCTCCATCTTATAAATTCTGAGCATAAAAACGTCATTAGAAATCTTTGCCATTTTCAGCGATGTGCAAATATTTAAATAAAATAGTGCATTACTAATAAATGAAAATAGTGTAGCTTTTATGCAAACAGCTTCAAGGGAAGTCCCCTAGCACTCCCTTCCAATCAAAGTGCCACCCCCAGACCCCTGTATATAGAAATTTAGAACTGCCATTCCCTCAAAAGCTATGATTACCACATTGTAGTATTTCTAGTTAAGAAACCAGTAACATGTTTTTAGTCAAAGCTGGGGGTTCTCTATCAACATATATAATCTTATGGTAGGCATCAAAATAATTTTTGCTTCTTTTTTTTTAAAGACTATCTTCTATAATAGGATTCATGTTTTGACGAAACTATGTGTATAATTCTTTACTCACTTTCTAGATGACAAATCACTTAAGGATCAAGCTTTATTTGGTTGTATATCTAGCACATGGTAAATGTTCAATAAGTATCTTTTGAATGATAGAATAAATAAGTGAAGGAAATAAGTTTTCTAGTGTCGAATCATAGGATAATATTTAAACCCATTCAGATTCTGAATCTTAATGTCCCAGGCTGAAATATAGAATTATATTAAATGTAATTTAAAAAATCCTTAGGAGTGAATCCTGAAAAACCAAAGGGAACAAAAAATAATAATTATTTCTATCAATTCTAAAATAAGTAAAGTGATCAAGTTTCTGTTTCCTTAGAATGCTAATAGGCTTAGCACCCTAGGCAGTAATCACACTAAACGCTTACATTTGAAAAAGACTGATGTTATTGTTTATATTTGGAAGCACCAAGTTCCATTTTAATTTCTCTTTTATTTGATTACTTTGAAGCAGTTTATTGCTATTTTAATTTGGGCAATCTGGAATTTATTAGACTAAGAAGTGTACTCTTGTTTATTACTCTGCAATATCATATGTATGATAAGTACCTTGTTCCCTGTATTATGCCACAAATGTTGGAACTTATTCCTTTCCCCAGAATATTTTACTTTTTTATAGTCACTCAATGTGTACTTAGTAAAGGTAAAATAAAAAATATATACTTAATGTAAAACAAAGTTTATAAGCCTTTACATTGCTAAGATATGCTTGGCTTTCAATCACTTCTGTGTTTTTAGCTTGTAGCACAGTATCATGTGTATCATTCATTTTCCCCATACGGAGAAGTTTTGTCTTTTATAATCATGTGAATTTTGTTTTCATTTTTGTTGGTTTCCCCTTAATAACCACTCATATGTGATTTAATCTTGGTCTACCTCTTCTGACATTTGCTTTTGTGATATGAACAATTTTCTGTAATCTTCATTTTCCCATATACTTTAACTTTCATAGGTGTAAAAAAAATAGGGCCACTTTGATACAGTATTTGTTATTTTCTTAGTAATTTACTTCACTGTTTACAGAGAGATGTCATAAATGTCTAAAAAAAATAGTATATTTTATAGCCCAAAGGACTCAGAAATCCTTCCACTATTCCCAGAAATTTGTTGACTCTCTGTCCCTTGAGAAATCTCTTGCGTTTGTCATTGAAAAACTATTGGCATCTAATTTATGAATAGTTCACCTTGGAGTTACCTGCACCTGGTTTTCAGAGAATGGTAGATTTGGTAGAACCATCTTTAATTCACTTCTCTTCAACTGACCTGAATTGTAATGCCATATGTTTTCTCTGTTCATATCCACTGATACCTCCACACACTGTATGCATTCCCTTCTGATTTCACTGATATATACTTCTTTCTAATTTTCTACACCTCCATGAGCTTAATACTATAGTGAAATCAATTTACCCTGGTTTCTTAAATTGAATAAGTATGCTACTTACACATTTCAAAGATGATAAATGTCAAATACATGATCCTAAAACATAATAATTTTGGCACATCTATGTTTTTGAGACGCTTCCTCAAACCATAATGTGGTATTTGGGGCGCCATAATCTCTAACTTTATACAATAACAAGACAATATGTATTCATTAGAAAGACAATTGGAAATCTTCATCTCATGGTTAAAAGGAAACAGGGTGCTAAATTACTTGATTCTCTGAAACATGTTTTCTTCTGTATAAAATAGAAGTAACTTCTATTTCCCAGAGTCTTTGTGAGGATTAAATATACACAAAAATCCTTTGTGAGGATTAAATATACTTTGTGAGGATATAACATACACAAAGTATCTGACATATCACAGATTTTCAATAAATAGTAGCTATTTTATTATAGTGATGTAAACATTCTTCTCATGATTGTATGTATGATGGATATAAATTTTGTATAACTTTCTATTCTGAAAAAAATTACCTCTCCCTGCCATATAGGAGACATACAAGAGCTTTGTAGCTGTCTTACAGGTATGTGAGCTTGGAAACAGGAGGGGAGGGATGACCTTTTTAAGATAAAGGCCCTGTGACTCCAGAGGCCTTATAAGGGCAATTTGATAGAGTCTTACTTTGTTCTTATTGTTTGGCTAAATGGTGCTGTCTGATCCTGACTTTTCTCAAGAAACTATGAGTTACTTTTTTATGATTTAGGTAAGTCCATCTAAAGCTAGCATTCTCCTTTTAATGAAAAGAGAAAAGCAACTCCCTAAATAAAATCAATTTGTATCAAGTTTGATAATAATTTCATGGTAATGCTACCAGAGAGCAACAAAACTAACCACTGTAATAAATGAGGTTTTGTGATAAGCAATTCTAAAATATTTTCTTCCAGACCCCTCAAAATCTTTCCTGATTCCATTGTATATATACATTGAATTATATTTCAATACTTCTCAGAAATTAATAACATTTGACAATATTTTAAAATTTAATTGCCAGCATGACCTAAGAGATTACAAAGTAAAATTATGTTTTGCTCATTTCCAAATCTAAGTTTCCATTTAAAGGCAGTTTCCATTTAAAGACAGGACAACTAAAGTAGATTGGGAAGATGGCAGAGGCTAAGCTCACCTCCTCCCATGGATACAATTAGAGAACACTCACATCAGTGTAAATAACCCAGAAACTGACCCAAAGACTGGCAGATCAGACTTCACAACTAAAGGTAGAGAAGAGGCCACAGTGAAGAGAGTGGGAGGGACAGAGATTCAGTGGGGAACAAACAAACCAGCAGTTAACAGAGTGGGGGAGGGAGCTGAAGGCACAGAGAAGTGGGAGAAACAGACTATCACACCAGGAAGCCCTCATGGGGAAGATGAATTCCCATAACATTTGGCTTTGAAAGTGAAAGGGGTCTGGTGCCTGGGTAGCTCAGTTGATTAAGCATCCAGCTTTCCATCGGCTCAGGTCAAGACTGATTGATTGATTGATTGATTGAGTAGCCTCGGGCTCTGTGCTGACAGCGTGGAGGCTGCTTAGGATTCTCTCTCCATCATGCACTCTGCCCCTGCCCCACTTGCTTTTGCACTGTCTCTCTCTCTCTCTCTCAAAATAAATAAATAAACTTTAAAATATAAGGAACGTGAAAAGGGCCAAATTTCCATGAGTTCTTACAACCAGCAGGATTTAAAACCTGGAATCTTAAATTTCAGTGGGCTCAGCTCTGAGAGAGCCCAGAGGTCAGGAGAAAGTGGAGTCCCCATACTTAAAGAGACAACATGACAAACACCCCCACAGATATACCTAGAAGCAGCAGTTGGAAAAACACCTGGTACAGATGGGTGGGTGTCCAGGAGGGACAGGGATCACAGGAAGACCCCTCCAGGGACAAATGAGCTGGCAGGCACCATTTCTCTCCCTTGCCCCTCAGCATAAACACAACCACCTATGAGAACCCAGCGCAAAGCCGAATACACCACCTAACTTGCTTACACTAAGCCCTGCTCCACTGGGCTTCAGCAGATCTGCCCCTTTCACACCTGCCCAAGTACCCCCACAGCAGTTCCCCTCCCCTAAAGACCAGTGCAAACCTTGCTGACACCGAGTCTCCTAAGCAGTGCACTTAGTGGATCCACCCAGGCCAGCCCCAGTCCCAGCAGCCATAGCAGGTCTCATTTTGCAAGCAGACTGGCGTGTACTGTGCTAAAACTGTGTGCTAACACGAGCACAGTCCCAGCAGAGGCAGCATGTCCCTGAAGTAGTGCCGTAAGCCTGGCAGTGTGCAAAGAGCTCCCTCAGGGGCCAGCACCATTTCAAAGTGACTACTGCCCCAGAGGGTGGGGTAGATAACTATACACTAGACCAGATGGATTTAACAGATGTATTCAGAACATTCTATCCTAAAACAACAGAATACACATTCATTTCAAGATCACACAGAGGACATTTTCCAGAATAGATCACATATTCTCCAGAATAGATCACATAAAACAAGTCAACAAATTCAAAAAGACTTAAGTCATACTATGCATCGTTTCTGACCCCAACACTATGAAACTAGGAAGCAACCATAAGAAAAAATCTGGAAAGAGCATGAAGGTTAAACAAGATGCTCAAATGAATGAGCCAACCAAAACACCAAAGGCAAAATAAAAATTTACATGGAGAGAAATGAAAATGAAAACACAGTGGTTCAAAATCTTTGGAATACCCCAAAAAGCAGTTCTAAGAAGGAAGTTTGTAGCAATTAAGCCTACTTCAAGGAGCAAGAAACACCTCAAATAAACAACCTACCCTCACACCTAAAGGAACTAGACAAAGGAGAACAAACAAAATGCAAAACCATAGAAGGAATGAAATAATAAAGTTTAGAGGAAAAATAAAAGATATAAAACCTAAAAAAAACCCAAAAAACAAAAAACAATAGAACATATCAATGAAACTGGGAATAGGTTCTTTTAAAAGATGAACGAAATTGATAAACCTCTAGCCAGATTCAAAAAAAAAAAGGAGAAAAAGAAAGAAAGAGGAGTCAAACAAAATTAGAAATTAAACAGGAAAAATAGCAATCAACACCAGAGAAATATAGAAAATTGTAAAAGAATATTATAAAGAATTACATGTCAACAAATTGGACAACCTAGAAGATATGGGTAAATTCATAGAAACATATAACCTACCAAAACTGAAGCAGGAAGAAATAGTAAATTTGAAGAGAACAATTAATTACAAGCAATGAAATTGAACTGGTAATCAAAACAACTCCCAACAAACAAAAGTTCAGGACCAGATGGCTTCACAGGCAAATTCTATCAAACATTTAAAGAAGAGTTCATACCTATTCTCAAACTTTTCCAAAAAATATAAGAGGAAGAAAAACTTCAAATTCATTCTATGAGGCCAGCATTACCCTGATATCAAAAAGACATTAGAAAAAAAGAGAATACAGGTCAATATCTCTGATAAACATAGATGCAAAGGTCTTCAAAAAAATATTAGCAAACCAAACCCAACAACACATTTAAAAAATCATTTAGCACAATCAGGTGGGATTTATTCCTAGGCTGCAAGGGTGGTTCAATAATTACATATCAATCAATGTGATACATCACATCAACAAAACAAAAAAGAAGCATATTATCATTTTAATAGCTGCAGAAAAAGCAGTTGACAAAGTACATCCATTCATGATATAAAGCCTCAAAAGAGTAGGTTTAGAGGGAACATACCTCAACATAATAAAAGCCTTATATGAAAAACACACAGCGAACATCATAGTGAAGAAAAACAGAGTGTTTTTCCTGAAATCAGGAACAAGATGTCCAATCTCATCATTTTTATTCAACATAGAATTGGAAGTCCTGGCCACAGCAATCAAACAACAAAAAGAAATAAAATGCATCCAAATTGGTAAGGAATGAGTAAAACTTACACTATTTGTAGATGACATTATACTACATATATAGAAAACCTGAAAGGCTTCACAGAAAAACTGCTAGAACTAATAAATGAATTCAGTGAGGCTGCAGGATACAAAATCAATGTACAGAAATCCATTGCATTTCTCCACACTAATAAGGAAGCAGCAGAAGGAAAAATTAAGAAAACAATTCCATTTACAATTACTCCCAAAATAATAAAATAACTAGGAATAAACTTAACCAAAGAGGTGAAAGATCTGTACTCTAAAAAGTATAAAACAGTGATGAAAGAAACTAAAGACAACACAAATGGAAAGACATTCCATGCTCATGGATTGGAAGAATAAACATTGTTAAAATGTCTATACTACCAACAGCAATCTACAGATTTAATGCAGCTACTCTCAAAATACCAACAGCATTTTCACATAACAAAAACAAACAATTTAAAATTTGTATGGATCCACAAAAGACCCCAAAGAACCCAAGCAATCTTGAGAAAGAAAAACAAAACTGGAGGTATCACACTTTTGGATTTCAAGTTATATTACAAAGCAGTAGTAATCAAAATAGTATGATACTAGCACAAAACAGACACACAGATTAATAGAACAGAATAGAAAACCCAGAAATGAACCCACAATTATATGGCCAATTAATCTTTGACAAAGGAGGCAAGAATATTCAATATGAAAAAGAGAGTCTCTTCAACAAATGGTGTTTGGAAAACAGGACAGCTACTTGCAAAAGAATAAAACTGGACCACTTTCTTATACCATATACAAAATAAACTCAAAATGGATTAAAGACCTAAATGTGAGACCTGAAGTCAGAAAAATCCTAGAGGAGAATATAGGCAATAATTTCTGATATTGGCTGTAGCAACTTTTTTCTAGATATGTCTCCGAGGCAAGGGCAACAAAAGCAAAAATAAACTATTAGGACTACATCAAAATAAAAAAACCTCTACACAGCAAAGAAACAACCAACAAATCTAAATGACAAGGTACTGAATGAGAGAAGATTTGCAAATGACATATCTGATAAAGGGTCCAAAAACATAAAAAGAACTTACACAACTCAACACCAAAAAAACAAATAATCCAATTAAAAAATGGGCAGAAGACATGAACAGACATTTCTCCAAAGAATACATACTGATGGTCAAGAGACATGAAAAGATGCTCAGCATCACTGATCATGAGGGAAATGCAAATGAAAACTACAATGAGACATCACCTCACACATGGGAGAATGGCTAAAATCAAAAACACAAGAAACAAGTGTTGGAGAGAATGTAGAGAAAAAGAACCCTTGTGTACTGTTGGTGACATTGCAACTGGTAGAGCCACTGTGTAAGATAGTGTGGAAGTTCCTCAAAAAAAAAAAAAAATTAAAACTAGAACTACCCTATGACCCAGTAATCACACTACTATTTATCCAAAAACTACAAAAACAAACACTAATTTGAAAGGATATATGCATCATATGTTTATTGCAGCATTCTCTATGATAACCAAATTATGGAAGCCACCCATGTGTCCACCAAGAGATTAATGGATAAAGAACAGGTGATATATATATATATATATATATATATATATATATATATATATGTAAAATGGAATATTATAAAGCCATAAAAAGAATGACATCTTGTCATTTGCAACAACATGGATGGAGTTAGAGAGTGTAATGCCAACTGAAATAAGCCAGTCAGAGAAAGACAAATACTATATGATTTCACTCATATGTGGAACTGAAGAAACAAAACAAATGACTAAAGGGGGAAAAAAAAAGAGACAAACCAAGAAACAGACTCTTAACTATACAGACAATCAGATGGTTACCGAAGGGGAGGTCAGTGGGGGAATGGGTGAAATGAGCAGAAGGGATTAGGAGTACACTTATCTTGAAAAGTATTGAGTAATATACGGAAATGCTGAATCACTATATTGTACACCTGAAACTAATATACCACTGTATGTTAACTACACTGGAATTAAAATAAAAAATAAATAAAAGACAGAATAAGATGGGGCACCCTGGGTGGCTCAGTCGGTTAAGGGCTCAACCATTGATTTTGGCTCAGGTCGTGATCTCAGGGTCATGAGATCGAGCCCCACATTGGGCTCTGCACTGGGCATGGAGCTGCTTAAGATTCTCTCTCTCCCTTTGCCCCTCCCCTGTTTGCACACTCTCTCTCTTAGAAAAATAAATAAAATAAAATAAAATAAAATAAAATAAAATAAAATAAAATAAAATAAAATAAAATAAAATAAAATAAAATAAAAACGGGGCCCTTGGGTAGCTCAGTCAGTTAAGCTTCCAACTTCAGTTCAGGTCTGATCTCGCTGTTTGTGGGTTCGAGCCCCACATTGGGCTCTATGGTAACAGCTCAGAGCCTGGAACCCGCTTCAGATTCTGTGTGTCCCTCTCTCTCTGACCTTCTCCCGCTCACACTCTGTCTCTCTCTCTTTCTCAAAAATAAACATTAAAAAAAAATTTTTAAATACAAAATAAAAAAAGAGAGAATAAGATAATAGGCCAATTGATAAAAATAAATAAAAGTTAAAGACAGGATAACTGATGGTTGCTTGGTGCAGATAAAAATGCTTGGAACAGGAAGTAGAAAATACAGATATGAAACCCAGACTTACTGCTTACTAACTAATATGAATTGGAACACATAACTTCAATAAATTTCAATTTCCTCACTTACAGAGTGTCAATAAGATTTATCTTACTAGGGTTGCTTCGAGATTAAATGATATAATAGTTCTTCAATAAATACAATTCTTGGGGCTCCTGGGTGGCTCAGTCAGTTGAGCGACTGACTTTGGCTCAGGTCATGATCTCACAGCTCCTGAGTTCGAGCCCCGCGTCGGGCTCTGTGCTGACAGCTCAGAGCCTGGAGGCTGCTTTGGATTCTGTGTCTCCCTCTTTCTCTGCCCCTCCCCCGTTCATGCTCTGTCTCTCTCTGTCTCAAAAATAAATAAATGTTAAAAAAAAATTAAAACAGGAGTACTGATGCATAGGGGCACTTGTACCCCAATGTTTACAGCAGCACTCTCAACAATAGCCAAATTATGGAAAGAGCTTAAATGTCCATCAACTGATGAATGGATAAAGAAATTGTAGTTTATACACACAATGGAGTACTACATGGCAATGAGAAAGAATGAAATATGGCCCTTTGTAGCAACGTGGATGGAACTGGAGAGTGTGATGCTGAGTGAAATAAGCCATACAGAGAACGACAGATACCATATGTTTTCACTCTTATGTGGATCCTGAGAAACTTAACAGAAACCTATGGGGGAGGGGAAGGAAAAAAAAAAGAGGTTAGAGTGGGAGAGAGCCAAAGCATAAGAGACTCTTAAAAACTGAGAACTGAGGGTTGATGGGGGGTGGGACGGAGGGGAGGGTGGGTGATGGGTATTGAGGAGGGCACCTTTTGGGATGAGCACTGGGTGTTGTATGGAAACCAATTTGACAATAAATTTCATACATTGAAAAAAAATAAAAATAAAAATAAATAAATAAAATCATTACAAATAGAAAAAAAAATTAAAAAAAATTTTAAATAAATACAATTCTTTCCTTTCATTTTTGCTTCTGACTCCACCTCTATTGTTCTTGAAGGAATTGGTTATAATCCAATTTAGAATCAGCCATCAGAAGCTCTATGATTCTAACAGTTTTGTAATGAGAAGTGGAATACCTGATTTCGAGGATTATCCATGGCCTCTACCTCTTCCTTTCTCCTCATCAGTCATTTACTATAAACTAGCATACCACAGGGCAGGCAGAAAACCAGAGAGGACACAGTAGATTGCTTATGAAATCTTGCTAAGTTGATAAATTAAGGAATAAATGATGTCAAGTCAAGTAGTTTAGTTATATTTTAAGAGATAAATCAATATGGGTAGACTATAGGGCGATCCTAATAATTCCTTCAAGTGGACAGAAAAGTAGCAACTGAAACTTTATGTAGTCACTTCATGAAAAAAAAAATCCAAATTTTATATTCAAAATAACAGAGGCACCTGGGTGGCTCAGTTGGTAGAGCGTCTGACTTCGGGTCAGATCATGATCTCGCAGTTTGTGAGTTTCAGCCCCACGTCGTGCCCTGTGCTGACAGCTCAGAGCCTGATGCCTGCTTCGGATTCTGTCTCCCTCTCTCTGCCCCTTCCCCGCTCATGCTCTGTGTCTCTCTGTCTCTCAAAGATGAATAAATGTTAAAAATTTTTTTTTTATATTCAAAATAATGAACCAGAAGAGAATCCTGGGGGTTAGTGCTAACCATTTTCCACTGACAATTTCCTGCTACAGGAAAAAGCCTACATGGTTTTGAGTAGCTCAGCGATAAAGGAAATAGAAGTTATTATCCCCTTCATGAAGAAGGCTGTGGAGCTGGTGCCTCTAAAATACTTAGCCCTGTTCTGTATGCTCCAGTGACAGAAAGACATAATGAAACTGGAGGAGAGCCAGAGAAAAGAAGCCAAATTGGCAGGTAAGAGGAAGACTAGAAGCATTTAAGTTCTTAGAAAAAAGAGTCCCAGATTCTTAGAATTGGAACTATTCTTAGACATCAAATATACCAATTCCTTATGCTCCCAGAATATTCCTGATGAATCATAAATAGTTTAGTTATCAGAGGCCTATGCTATGCTGGGGACTGACTAGAATCCTTCCCTTTTTTTGCAGCCTATGTCCAAATGATCACATCAAATATATCTCAAGTGCAGTCACTTCTCTGATATCACTGCCATCATGCCGGCCCAAGTCATCTTTCTTTCTCATTTCGGCTGCTACAATAGCATTGTAACTGGTTATCCTCTTCTTCTCTGCTCCTCATAACCATGTTCCAACTTCCCAATCCATTGCAACCAGAGTGATTGTAAAACACAAATTAAATCATGTCATTGGCTTACTTAGAATACTTCAATGATTTTCCATCTACTTCAGGATCAAGTCCAAAGTAATAAACATGGTCCTGAATGATTTGGCTCCTGCCTCCTTTACTAATAGCCCTTAACTTTGGTTTTTCCTTGGCTCACCAAGGTCTGTCCACATTGGCTTCCTTTCAGTCCCTATAAAGCTAAATGCTTTCCCACATAGGACCATCCCATATAACAATAACCACCACCACCACCATTACAGCTAACATTTATCAAGTTTTTACTATGCGATTGGCTCTGTGAGAAGTGCTTTAAGTGCATTATCATATTTAATCCTCACAAGAAACTCCATGAGGTGGTTTTTTCATCCTTTTACTGTTGAGAAAATAATATTTAGAGAAATTAAGGTATTTCTCTAAAGCAAGGTAAGTCCAAAGGTGAAAAGTATGCTATATAGCATATTCCAGTAAAGTTCTTTGTCTCTACCCTTCCCTAGCTAGCTCATACCATGCTTTATGGTCACAAGTCATAGGTCATTTCCTCAAAACAGTCTTCTGTCATTTTCTGGTCTAAATTTGGCACCTGTGTCATAGTCTCTTAAACTTTTCCTCTATAGAATGTATCACAGTTTGTCATTATGTATTTCTTTATATAGTTGTTATTTATTTAATATCGTCAAACCTCCAACAGACTTTAAGTTTCGTGAAGGCAAGGATCATAGGTCCAATAAATGTGAATGAATATAAATATAAAAAGCTGCTGAATACATGATTGAAGAAAGTCATCCAAACATTCTAAGAATGAGGTGTTGAATCACTCCATGGGAGAGTCTAAATGTTAGAAATTCTATTAAAATAATTTTGTTTACAAAAAAAGCTGTTCCCTTATAATGTCTATTCACTGATCCTAATTCTGGTCTCTTGACCCATACTGAAAAACTGGATTATTTTCTCTTCTATACCTCTTTAAATATTTTCAGTCTAGAAAATTAAAGGCAGAGAAGACTGGCAATTAAGGTGGGATAATTCCAGATTTATTCATAAAAAATAGAATGCTAGAGTGAAGAGGACGAAAGGGTATCTTTTGGAATTCCAGATATATTTTAGGGCACATTCACAGCAATTAATTATTTGCCTACACTATATGAATGTAAGAAGAACACAGACCTGAGATATTGATGGGGCTGCTGCTGTTGGCATGCTATCATAAACTGCGTTCTGATGTGTATAGATCAAGAAAGAAACAAAACTGGAGGATGTCCAATTAAAGACAATTAAAAGACTGTACAGAAAGATTGGGAAAAGTAAAAACTAGCTATTCAATTACCACTAACCTCAGATGTCTCAAAATTACAAGACTGATGTCAGGAAGTGTGATCATATCTTCCCATAACTCTAGTGAGTTCTGTTTTAACAGAACTCTGGATTAGATGAACTGTATTTCTAATATTTTGAAATTAAGAAGATAAAATAAAAGCTGGGGATTACCAAGAGGCAAAAATAAAATATTCTTCAGGCATTACATATTTTTAACTCAATAGAGCCACTAAACTTCTTTTAAGTCTTCATCTCCTATCTTGAATGAGAAAGATGGAGCCTCAAATATGAAAAGGCCCTTTTGTTTGACAATATATTTGACACTTAAAACCTTTCGACAACTTGTAGACCAAGTGGCTGTTAAACCAACACGAAACATCCCTAGCTATGTTAAATGACTTGATGGTGGGGGGATCCTTTCACAAAGTATATGTATATCAAATCATCAAGTACACTTTAAATATCTTATAACTTTGTCAACTCTACCTCAATACACTTTGGATTTTGAGATGTAGGTTTTGAGTTTGGAGCTCTAGGTTTTAATCTCAGCTCAGCAATTTATTAGCTATGTAACTCTGAACAGGTTTCTTACCGTGCTTCAGTTTCCTCATTTCAAAAACCAGAATAACAAAATGTGTCTTGTCAAATTGTTTGAGAACTGAATGAAATACCACAGTATTAAAAATCACCTAATATTATGCCCGGGATATAGAAAATGATCAATAAATGTTAATTTCTCTCCAATAACAGAAATCCACTCTCTGCCAAAGCACTCCATTTCCTCTTTGGGTAACACTAGCAATGGGTTCTTATGCTATGTGGAACTAGTCCAACATTACCAGGTAAATTACACTTAGAAGTTTAATATATTATATTAAGAAAAGATGCTCTTCATTGGTATTTTAACTTTGGCTATTAATTCTAGTTTGTATATATTTCTTAAGCAATTTATCACTCTGAAGTGGCAGAATTTAATTTCTTTGAGTGACCTTAGAAAAATATGAGTTACAATTGTATTTGAGGAGAAGTCTTGAATGCTCTAATTGATATAAATAAATACTCCATTGAAATTTTCCTTCTCAGTAAAAACAAAAACAAGAAATTCTCCTTCTAGTGATTCAGGATTAATTGGTATGGCAATGATCTTTTAAGATTAAATGGAGCTTTCTTATTTTTATTAAGAATAATGACTGGGGCGCCTGGGTGGCGCAGTCGGTTAAGCGTCCGACTTCGGCCAGGTCACGATCTCGCGGTCCGTGAGTTCGAGCCCCGCGTCAGGCTCTGGGCTGATGGCTCGGAGCCTGGAGCCTGTTTCCGATTCTGTGTCTCCCTCTCTCTCTGCCCCTCCCCCGTTCATGCTCTGTCTCTCTCTGTCCCAAAAATAAATAAAAACGTAGGAAAAAAAAATTTAAAAAATAAAAAAAAGAAGAATGACTAAAAATAACAAGGAGGGTGCCTGGGTGGCTCAGTTGGTCGTCTGAGTCTTGGTTTCAGCTCAGGTCATGATCTCACCATTCACAACTTAGAGCCGCATGTAAGGTTCTGTACTGCCAGCCAGGAGCCTGCCTGGGATTCTCTGTCTCCCCTCTCTACCCCTCCCTTGCGCGTTCTCTCTCATTCTCTCTCAATCTCTCTCTCTCTCTCTCCCTCCCTCCCTCCCTCCCTTCTTCTCTCTCTCTCAAAATAAATAAATTAAAAAAAAGAACAACAAAAGATAAGAATATCAGAAATGTATTGCTGTTTTACTACAAGACCAGCAAATATAATTGTTTAGTTACTTAAGATTGCAAAATAACTTTTAAGAAAATTTTATTTTTATCTAAGTCGTAAGATAGGTTAGAGAGAATAGAATTTGCTCATTTAACCTATTAAATGGTACCACTTGCTTTTTGATAACCCAGCACACTTTGTAAATAAACTCACTTGCTTGTATCAATTTACCATTTTATATATGTTATACAGGTTCACTTGTTAGAAAATGTTTTAGCTGGCTTTTCCTAGTGCAGTTAATAAAATTACTGCTAATATAACTGATTCAAATATAACACAAAGCCTCCTACTCCTGCAAATTTAAATGTAAATTTAAACAAGTCAAACTTTTTCTGAGGAAAGAGATTATAATACGTTTTCCAGTATATTTCCTCTTAATTTAATCTTTCAAATCTAAAGAAAAATATTTTTAAATTTAGTAACTTTATTAACTATTTTATGGTTTGAGAAGCTGTAGCTTTTTAATAATGAAAAATGTTAAGGTCAAATTTAGATTGAAATGATCAGAACTAAAATTAAAGATCAATTAGAAATAAGAATGCTTCTGAGATTATAAGTATATTGGACAAAAATAACAGTAACTGCATTTCTCCTCATTTCTCTTGTATAGTAGATTTTGTCTGTCATATCACAAGTGAGTTTAAATTTGTAGGAACTATGAATTTTATATTCTGAATTTTATAACCCTAGGTGGTGGTTAATGTGACTCGTAAACATGCTTACGGATGACGAAAAAAAAATAAAAGAGCATGAAATAAGCTTACTGTTTCTCCAATCTTTCCAACGTTTCCTTGATCTCCTACTTCTCCCTGTTGATAAATAATGTAAAGCTGTAAAAATAATTATTTTTCAAACAAGATCACTCATGACATTGCTTCCATTTCCATTTTTAATGTAATTAGTCAAAAGATAAAAAAAAAAAGGTAAAACTTAGTTCATCAAAACTCTGTGATGGTATATCTGGGGAATGTCATCTTTCCACGCCTTCTGTTCAAATGGTATTTACCTATTTTCTTAAATTACATGCTTCGATTTATGACTTTTAATAACTTTTAAAACATGCAAATAAGTTTTAAAATGAAATATTTGTTGAGGTGTACCCTGTAAGGGGCAGAGTGATCAGGGCTGTGGAAGATACTAAGAAGAATAAAAATAAAGCCTTTGCCCACAGGAAAGTGCTATCTGTTTCAGGGGAAAGGATCTCACAATGCCAGGCAGAATACAGGCCACAATTAAGTGGTACGAGGGTTCATAGGGGCTTGCACACTGTGGGCTGGGAAAGCTAGCACTAGCTTCACTGCGGAAGGAATGTATATTCATTCATAACCTTAATTAGAGTCTATAGCCTCTAACACTCTGAAAACTCTAAGCTTTTCACCAATCGTTTGGTCGCAAACTTGACCTAACCTGAATTTATTTTGTAGCAAAGCTCGATCTGATCTGAGTGAGGCTACTCATAGCCTTGTTTATTTTAATTAATGTGAACATCCTTATGTTTCACCACAGAAATATTAGTGTTTCTAACTATGGTGTGCTTCCCATACCCTGCTGGCAACGTTAAGTAAAATATAGTATACGCACCATGTTATCTTTTGATAATTCAAATAGCAATGATTTCAGATAATAGATCATAAAACTGTGTTTGAGTTGGGCCCTGAAGAACAGGTGATACTTCACCAGTGATAAGAAAGGTCCATTTTTGGTATGAAAGGTAGAAGATTAAATTCAGGGTGCCACATATAATCTGACAGGAATGTAATCTTATTTATAGAAATAGGAAATTAAACCATCAATTTCTGTTTAAAAATTGGTAATTACAATTCAGTGTGGAATAGTAAAATGTTAAACTGCACTAAACAATATTGTAGCCACTAATGACATACAGAGAGCTACTAAGCATTGAAATTGGCTGGTGGGAACTGAAAAGTAATGTAAATATAAAATACACCCTAGATATTAAGCACTTTGTACCAAAAAATAATATATCTCGTTAATAATTTTAATATTGATCCCATGTTGAAATGATAATATTTTCATATCTTGGGTTAACTAAAATATATTACTCAAATTAATCTCACTTGTCTCTTTTTACTGTTATATTGTGGCTCACATGCGTGATTCATCTTATATACTCTATTTGATAGTGCTGATTTTAAGCACTAAAACCTAGTATTCACATGAGTAACCAATTCGAAATAATTTTTTAAAGACTATGCAAATTTTCATTTCATTTCTATATGCATACATTAAACAGTAAACACTGGAGCACTGTAGTAGTTTGTAAACCCTAGTTTTGACTGACAATTCACTAGATGGCTTTTATAAAATATTTGTGGCAGAATAATATATAGATCATTGATTTCCTTGTATTTCCCCCTCCTTATCCAATACCCCTCTCAAATTCTAAGGGAGATGGACAGTTTATGCTCTTTAGTCTTAGGGGAGGTTTGTGTTAACAGGTAGAAAGCAGAAGTCGGTTGCAGATTACCTGCATTCCTGCTTTAGTTTTCAGAGAACCTGAAGTTAGGAAGTGAGTTGTCTTTGAGGGCAACAAGAGAGAGAGGAATATTTCCCCAGGCCTAGGGAGAGAACAGAGATCCTAGGGTTCTGTAAAAGGTGGTATGACCCTTAACCAACTCCCAAGTGCTTCCTCCAGGAGTGTCAGCATCCCTCAAGGGAATGCCAGGTTCTGGTCAATAGCTATATTACACACCAAGACTAAAATTTCAGAGACAAATACAAGGAGCAGGACATTAAAGAACTCCTTTATCTCCTGGCCATGCAGATGCTGGCATGATTCTAGGAAGGAGGCAGGATGTCAATATGATTAAGATTCAGTTTCTTGCCAGTTTAACTAGATGGTAGCTCACAGGTGGAATTTTTAGAGCTATTGGACAGTACAGAGATTAATCTCAGTCAAGGAGAAATAAGCTTTCTGTTGATAAATATCATGCTTCCATTTTTTGTATAACTTGAAAGTCAGGTACACATATCCTCCCCAGGATAATTTCAGCCACAGGCAGACAAGCTGATACATTAGAAAATATTTTAGCTCATATTTCTTTATTAAGTAACCTAAAAAAATATTGTTTGGCTTTTCCTTAGATTCTAGTATCACGAAAATAACTAGTTTAATATAAATGATGAATTCTAACTTTAAGAAATTTGGCTATAGTGCTGTAAAGTTTTTTAATTTTTCCTTAAGTTTTAATTTTTTTAATGTTTAGTTTTGAGAGAGAAAGAGAGAGAGAGAGAGAGAGAGAGAGAGAGAGAGAGAGAACGAGTGGGGGAGGGGCAGAGTGAGGGAGACACAGAATCTGAAGCAGGCTCCAGGCTCCAAGCTGTCAGCACAGAGCCCGATGCAAGGCTTTAACTCATGAACCGTGAGATAATGACCCGAGCTGAAGTTGGACGCTTAACCAACTGAGCCACCCAGGTGCCTCAAATTTTTCCTTAAGTTTTAAATTTGTATAAATTGGGGTGCCTGGGTTGCTCAGTCAGTTATTCGTCCAACTCTTGATATCAGCTCAGGTAGTGATCTCACGGTCGTGGGACTGAGCCCAGTGTCGAGCTCCATGCTGAGCATGGAGCCTACTTGGGATTCTCTCTCTCCCCCTCCCCTGATCATACATGCTCTGTCTCTCTCGCTCTCTCTCTCTCTCTCTCTCTCTCTCAAAAATAAATAAATAAATAAACATGAAAACAATTGTATAAATCACCAGTTCTTATGAGCTAGTTTCTTTTAGTTCTTAGTATTATACATATAACCTGCTGCATGACTTTATATTTGTTGGTGTTCAAGTCATTCAAAACTGGGAAACAAGGCAAAAAAGTAGGTGACCCATCCTTTCAGTGACAGTAAGTGGTGAAGGCCACCCCAGTGACTATCTAGGGAATTAGAATCACTGTAATTGCTTAAAGGACCCAGACTTTATGCAATGTAAATTATATATTATGTATATGTAAATTATATATTATATATATATGTAAATTATACATCTATATAATATATAGGTAAGGGTTCCTGGTGGCTCAGTTGGTTAAGGGTCTGACTCTTGATTTTGGCTCATGTCATGACCTCGTAGTTCATGGGTTTGGGCCCTTCAGTCAAGCTCCATGCTGACAGTGTGGAGCCTGCTTGAGATTCTCTGCCTCCCTCTCTTCTGCCTCTTCCCTGCTTTCTCTCTCTCTCCGTCAAAAATAAACAGAATAAACACACACACACACACACACACACACACACATATATATATATATATATATATATATATATATATATATATGTTTAGTGAAGTTATATTGTAGATTTCTGTCCAGTGAAATGAACAGTTGGGGCCCCCAAATTGTGGTTTATTCTCCTGTATCTACCCACAAACTTTTTTCAATTGCGTATCTATTCAAATAAAGATACATATATAAACACAGTCACAGTCATAAATATTTATAGATAGATATATAGATATTGATATAAAGCTATATGGCTTCTCAAACGCTATTTGAGCCAGTTGTAACATGTTACTGGTTTCCGCATTAATAAGTTGAATAGAATCTTTGACAGGTGTTCATATTATATTTTTATTAAAGCCATCATTTAAAATTTTTGAAAACTATACTTTACAACTGGTAATAAGTCAGCCACTTTACCTTTAAGCCTTCTGGTCCTGGTTCACCTGCATACCCCTTTTGACCTGGTTTTCCCTAGAAGAGAACAGAAAAAAAAGGAGTTAACATTTAATCATTTTCATTTTTAGAAGTTTCCAAACATTTATGTAATTCAGACCATTCTATGAGATGAAATACTTCAAAATTATTTGATAAGTGTATTTTATCATACCCATCAGCCATGGGTATGGCTACAGTGTTTAACTGTTTACGATATGACCAGCACAGTTCTAGGGGTGGGGGCTGGAAGAGTGCACGAAGCATACCTCTCCTACATAGAGCTTACATTCTAATAAGGATGATATAATATTAAAAAAAAATAAGTAAAACATATAGTATCTTAGGTAGTGGTAAAAGTGAAGGACACAAAGTAAAGCAAGGGAGGGAGATATCAACTGCTGTGGGGGTTTTGTTCAAATTTTTAATAGGAGTTCTCTGAGAAGGTGGTAATTGAGTAAAGACTTAAAGGGACAAGTTATTTGGCTATCTGAAGAAAGTGTATTCCAAGCAGAGGAAAAGAGCATGTGCAAAGGCCCTGAGGCAACAATGTGACTGGTGTGTTGAAGAAACCATGAAACCATGAAAAGTCAATGAAGCTGGAACAGAGTAAGAGGAAAAGATTAGTAGAAGATGAGGTCAAAGAAAGGAATGGGGAATGGGAAGCCAGGTCATGTAGGGCCTGGTAGGTTATAGTAAGGGCTTTGCCTTTTACTCTGAATGAAGCATGAAGCCTTAGAAAAGCTTTGAGGAAAGAAATGTCATTATCTATGCTTTAACAAGATCACTTTGATGCAAGAGCAGAAGCAGGCAGTCCAAAGAGGGCTGAAATAACCTGAGCAAAAGATGACAGTGGCATAGGTAGTAAGAGAGAAGGTTGTGAGAAGTGGTAAAACTGTGTATACAGTTTGAAGGCAGGGATTACAGGATTTGCTCACAGACTGTGTGTAAAATGTGGGAGAAAGAGAAGAGTCAAGAATAAATTCAAGATTTTAATCTGAATAAGGGACTAAATGAAATGGAGAAGACTGTAAGAAGAAAGGTTTGGAGGGTAAATTGGGAGCTCAGTATTGGACACTGCTATTTGATAGTCTTGTCAGATACCTAAGTGCAGAGATCGTCTGATAGTTTTACATGCCCAGAGGTTCAGAGGGTAGAAAAATTCTGATCTAAACGTATGATTTTGGAACTCACCAGCATTTTGATGGTATTTAAAGCCATAAGACTTGACCAGCTTGTCTGGTCCAGTGTAAACAGAAAAGAGAATAAGTCCACAAATCAAACCACTCCAAAATTTTAGAATTTGAAGAAATGAGGAAAATATGCAAATTTCCTACCAGAGAGTTAGGAGGAAGACCATGCAAGTGAAGAAAGTGCTTCCAGGAGGAGAGTGTGATCTTGTCCAATTCTGAAGATTATTGAGTAACATGACGACTAAAAAATGACCATTGAATTCCACAATATAGAAGTCACTGATGACCTTAATGAGATGATTTGTTTTGGAGTAGTGGGGACCAGAATGGTTTCAGCAGACAGCGTGAGGAGAAAAAATGGAAAGAGCATGTATAAACAATAATTTTTTTTTAAGTTTATTTATTTTGAAAGAGAGAGAAAGAAAGAGAGACTGAGAGTGCAGGGGAAGGGTAGAGAGAAAGGGAAAGACAGAAAATCTCAAGCAGGCTCCGTGCTGTCAGTGCAGAGCCCAACGTGGGGCTCAGAACCATGAACCATGAGACAATGACTTGAGCCAAAACCAAGAGTTAGACGCTTAACCTACCAAGCCACCCCAGGGCCCCGACAATAATTTTGAGTATTTTTACTGAAGAGGGAAGGTGAAAAAGGTAACACCTGGAAGAAAACCTGGGATCAATATAAGTTTTGTGTTTTGTTTTTAAGCTGGAAGAAATAAAGACCATAAAACATCTTTATTTTCTGATGGAACTGATCCATTAGAGAGAACAAAGTTATGATGCAGGAGAAAGTGGGAATAAGTAGGCAAGAGAATAAGATATGTAGTAAACAAGTAGAAGTTTGACCTTAGCTAGAAAAACGGCTGTTCATTCACAATAACAGGAGAGAAGGCAGAGTCAATGGCATATATACAGAGAGGTGGGTAGAAGCAATACTAGAAACTAGAAAAAGAGTATGGAAATAGAATTCAGAATGCAATCAAAGGGACAATGTAGTGTTTTAAGCATGATGAGGAAGGATGTGAGGTTATGAGGGAAGTAGGAATAATGGAAAGGCAATAGGATCGATGGGTTAAAATTCTTATTGGGACTGTGGGACTAGTTATAAGAGAAAATGTACTAGAAAAAAAGGAGATTATGGTTGGAAAATGAGAAGTTTGAAACTGAAAATAAGGAGAACCTGGTATTACTGGTAATGACAAGGTAAAGGTTATGACCACAGCAGTTAGTACCTAAAGAGAGCAGAGAATAAGATCACTGCAGGAGAGGATGTCAAATCCTAGATATCGGGTAGATCAATCTACAGTATGTGGTTTCTAGTACTTAACAACTGATATCTGATTATACAAAATTTGATGGAAAAGTGTGTGGGGAGATTGTTAAATATAATACTAATTTATAATACTTGCCAGGTATTATAGATTTGCATTTTGTTATTCCTATCCATTAACAAATACTTCCCTATTGTTCTTTCTTAAAACAAAACAAACAATTCTCCAGCTTTCATTCATTTTGACTACATACAAAAACCTTAGTAACTTTAAAATTATATTTAGGACTTCTATCCAAAAAGTTGTTCTAATTTTTACCTCTACCTTGCTTGAAATTGTCTAGTGCTTTCGTACCAAGCACAAAGTAAAGAATAAAAAACATCTTATTACTCTTAAGTGTCAATTGCTCTGTAATCAATTTGCAGATATAGGAGAAGAAATGTAATTAAGAGTCTAAATTATTAGATTAGTCTATGATATTTACAAAAAGAATTTTGAGTAATACACTTCATTCACATTGTTTTGGAAAAAGCCTTAGCAAGAATATTTCATCTTTAGTAATGTAATACTCAGACATTATAGTAATTAAGAAGTAGTTATACATCATCTCTACATTACAGAAGGAATCTCACTGGAATCTGTATCAGCCCATTTATAATCTCTTTGAATTCAAGAAATTCAGAGCATCAGGGCTGGAGTCATCACTTTGGGTCCTATTTAAATTTTGTCATATTAGCTTTCTCTTGAGCATGTAATGCTTGAGCATGTAATAGTAAATTAAAGACTTAACATTTTTTTAAAAATGTGGACAATGTCGCGCAGGGTTATTTTCCAGATTAGAGATGATTCATGTAACATACTTAGAGCAATACTAGGCTTAAATTGATCTGAAACCAATGGAAGCGACAATAGTAATAAATACTAAGACTTAGTAGATAAGACGCAATCATGGCTCTCCTGAGTTCTAGAGAAGTAAACTTTAAATGAGTACATTTTAAAAGGTGCAAAAGAAAAAATTACTGTCTCCTTAAATGTAAAAATGTTTTAAGAACCTGTATGTTATGATGTTTCTCATAAGAAAGAGATGTAGTTCATGTGAGTCTAATGATTCCTCTTAAAATAAATGTGATAGACACACCTTAAGTATCTCATGATAATGTAAGTTTTGGTCATGAATGCCCAAATTCTTAAATAACTTATTTTCAGAACTTGAAAACAGGCCATTCGTATATTACTACACAATATTAACTGAAGAAAAAGTTGACAGAAAATGCATCTTATTTAGCTTTCCATAATTTTACTGGCACACTTAGACAACAGAAATTTCCAGAACATCATTAAAATGGCTAAGGCATTTAGCTTCCTATTACATTTTAAGAAAATTTATAAATAATTAGCTCAAATTACTAAGACCATAAAACCACTGTCAGAACAAGTAAATATGCAGTAGGCATAATATCATTTAAAATATCCCTGGAAAATTCCAGTTATAGGCTTACATTATTTGGAGGGATTGTATGCTTATAGTATGTTTTTTTCCTTTGTTACAACTTAAAATTTGGTGCTATTAAAAGACATTCACACAACAGTTGTTTTAAGAGAAGCACTTTTTGAAGAGTATTTATATGATACTTACTCTTGGTCCCAGTTCTCCAAAGAGTCCAACTGGTCCTTCTTCTCCCTTAGATAAAAATCAGAACATTTCATGGCCTGAAATAAGTACTTAAAAATGTTAACACTTATTCTATTTATTCTGAAACCTGAAACTCACTCTGAGATGTGATGAAAATAAAGCTGTGGCTTGTTTGTATTTTAGAACTGTATCATCCCATAACGTTTTAATTTTTTCAGTTACAACACCACATCTACTCTAAGGGATACCTGTACTATTTGACTGTTTTTAAATTGGTAGATGGTAAAAGTAACATATAGAAAATTGAGAATGAATAAGAGTAAAAGTGATTAGGGTATCCATCACAAAATCAGGATATCTGACAAGGGGCTAATATCCAAAACATATAAGGAACTTATACGACTCCATACCAAAAGCCAAAAAAAAAATCCAATTAAAAAATGGGCAGAGGACCTGAATAGACATTTTTCCAAAGAAGACATACAGATGGCCTGGAGACATATGAAAAGATGCTCATCATCCCTGGTCATGAGGAAAATGCAAATAAAAATCACAGCGAAGATTAACAATCACTGAGATCATAAATTAAGGATAACCTTTACCTTCTTGGGCTCAGTATCTCTCCCACTCAATTAAGTTCTGAATAGATGGAAATTAATATCCATTGGTATATTAAAATATTATTGGCAAAGAATGCTTGCTCCTGGTACATTTTAATACTTCATTCATTTAATAAATATAGTTTTGATTCTTAGTTCTGTTTTAAGGCATAGAGATATAAAGGTATATCAGATCCTACCCAAATGGAGCTTAATGTCTAGAGCTTTCTTTAGACTAACTTATAAGTCCAATGTCCTTGGGATCAAACCAGTTATAATGTCATAAAATATAAAATCTTGTGTATTCTTCTAGGATCAAAAAATGTATAGAGTAACATCAAAAAATAATTTTTATACATTATTCTTAAAGAAAATTAAAAAGCAATAAATGTTTTTATTATATTTATTGACATATTTTCTAAATATACTGACTTTTCACCTTTAAATAAAAAGTTGATATTACCATATCTGAATAGCATACACAGACCTATCTAGATTCATATAATCTACTTTATTTATTTGATCAACAAACATTTTTCTCAATTCACAATTCAATTAAAATAAAATTTCTTGGGTCACAAATATAAAATAGACACAAATAGTAAATATACATCCAAGTGCATATGAGGGAGATTCTAGCTCAGATTCCTCAGATATTCCATGGAGATCACTGGCATAAATTACTTAATGAATTCACAACACTGAAAATGATTCCAAATCCCATTTCATAACTGCCAGTGTAAAACGGTAACTTAAAAAATCCTGTACGGCAAAAATTGTCCACACTAAAGCAATGTTTTCTTTAAGCAAAAAATAAAGTCCAAGGAAAAATAAAAAGGGAATACTTGAACTAAAACAATTGCTGACTGGGGTATTTATTTTTTCCATACCTGAGGTCCTTTGAGACCAGGAGGTCCTGGAGGTCCCCTATTTCCAAGGAGTCCCTATAAAAGAAACATAGGCACAAGCAAGAAAAACTTCAGCTCAATTAATATTTTTCAATCAGCATTAATCTGGATATGGGCAATACAATTTGGTACAATTCTTTTCCCGTTATGAAGTTATCAAATTGGGTCAGAGGGTAAGTGACCAAAAAGTATAGAGCATCTAAAAAATTGGGAAATGTAGTAAACTTATTCTTTAAAAATATGTTGTCATTCAAATAATCTGCTCAGTATGTTTCTCTTCAACCAGACACAACCAGACACTCAGAAAAAGTACTTCTAAATTTAAAGCAATGGGTCCTGGGGTGCCTGGGTGGCCCAGTCGGTTGAGCTTCTGACTTCAGCTCAGGTCATGATCTCGCAGTTCACGGGTTTGAGCCCCCGCGATAGGCTCTGTGCTGACAGCTCAGAGTCTGGAGCCTGCTTTAGATTCTGTGTCTCCCTCTATCTGCCCCTCCCCTGCTCTTGCTCTCTCTCTCTCACTCTCAAAAATAAAATAAAAAATAAACATTAAAAAAAAGCAATGGGTCCAATTGTTAATTTGATAATTTGATTATCAAATTGTTAATTTGATAACAAATACATAATACAGTATCCACAATGTCTAAAAACAGATGGAAGAGATATATGCTGTTTTAATATCCGTTAAGAGACTAGCAGAATCTAGAACACATTATTTGCACTAAATGTTCTTCAGTTTATTTCCCTTCTTAATACAAGCTGGCAAAAAGAGGAATTTGTAGAAGAAAGTAACAATCTGAATGTGATTAGCAATTTCACGATTAAAAGAAATCTGTTGTTACTCAAAATGCATGCTATTAAAAATCAAATGCTCTGAATAAAAATTCAGCAAAGTCACTTAAAAAAATCTTTCTACTTCAGAAAACACCCTATACTATCTATTTAACATGGTGACATTTTTCTTATTCAGTTCTGTTCCTCTAACTATTCAATGTGTCAGCAAAGTTTTAAGTAAATCTCTTTTAAAAACTACCTTCTGCATTATTGCTTTTAGTGATTCTATAACCATTCAAAGATTTTATCTAAGTTTTAAATGTAGTAAATAACTATGCCAAATAGCAAATCTATCCAGGTAGCTTTAATCATTTGTTCTGGAATGCAGCAAAGTGACAAACTGCACTAAAATCTTGTCTTCACATTATGCCTTGCTCTATCTTTGCTAAATTGCAACACAATCAAAAGGTGAAAAACTCTTGGTCAGTTTAAAAGTCTACAATGTATTATCACAGGCTTATTATGTACATGGCGCCATTGGAGAAACTGCATGATCTCAGGCAATAACTTAACATTTTTGTGCAGCTCTCTTATTTTTCATTGGAAGAGATGGATTAGATTATTGAAATGGGTGTATGTTGTTATATGCAAGTCCAACATACATTTGCTTTTTTTTTTTTTCAGGCAAAAGCATCCTAATTTTACTTAGGGAAACATTTTCTCCCCACTCAGCCCACACGATTTGAAGGGAGGTGAGTCCATCCCTGACTAAATGTGAGGGTGGACATGTGCCATGTACCTAAGTCAGCCAGCATATTCTACACCCCCAGAAACAGTGATTGGTTCAGTAATGAGCCAGAAACCCACCTCAGTCTAACTAAAGGAAATTCTGGACTACATTGGAACAGTTGGGAATAGCATTAAGGATGATGGGAAATCATGAAGGAGAGAGAGCCTGAGAATGAAATCCATAAATTAACACATGAAGAGAGTAGGAGTAATTGGATTCTAATGATATTGTTTGGGGTCCTGGATTTAGTTGTTTGAATTCCTAAACTTTGCTCATATTTATATAATCATGTTTAAGTTGCATTTTCATTACTTACAACTGAAAGAATTCTGACTGATACAATGATGTCTAACTCTTTAGTATCCAAAATATTCTTCAAGATCTCTAAGTGATAGGTTTTAAGTATTTAGACTGACATAAGGTATGGAATCAATGCTATGATATTTAAGTTCCAACACAGGACAGCTAATGCTTAACTATTTAATTAATTCTTCATTCATTTTTCATCCAACATTTATTAATTTTCTATGTGTAAGGTATAATAAATAGCACATTAAACCCTGAGTATACAAATACAAATGAAACACAGTTCCTATTCTCAATGAATTCCTAATTTATTATTGATGATGGCATTTTAAAATAAAAAATAGTACATAAGAGTTGTAATCGAAGTAGAGGTAAAGTATAATGGGAACTTAGATGAAAGAGAAACATCTTCTCTGGGAGAGTCAGAAAGTTGTAATATTTGCAAATAATTTTTTGCTGAGTTATGATCGGCTAACAAAGCCGATCATTTTTTTTTATAGCATAAAAAAAGCAGACACTAAGAATCTATTACCAACTCCTGGGGCTCAAAAGACATTGATGAATATGCAAGTTTAGATTAGTGTGTATGTGTAAGAAACGGACTCAGCTCCATATCCAGGGTGTAACTAGCTGATGGCTGAGCGATAAAAGAAAACTAAGTTCCCTTATTCTCTCACTGCAGCTTTTTACCCTGCATAGGTGGTATTACTGACCAAGAAACAAAAAATAACTCTCTCAGGGAAGCAGATAAATCCAGAGTCTTTTTTCCTTTCTCTTCCAAGACCAATTTACAATCTTAAAAAAATTATAAAGGCAGAATTAAAAAAAATACTAGTTATATGCTGTTTATTAGAAACACAACTAAAACAAAAATACAGGGAGATTTAAAGTTCAGAAAAGTAGAAAAAGATATGCAAGAGATTCACCAGCTCAAAAAAGCTGAAATAATCATATTAGTGTTACATATGATAGACTTCAAGGTAAGACAGATTATTAGAGTTAAGAGGGTCACTAAATAATGATAAAAGGCTAGGTTCACCAGGAAGAGATGAAAAACTCTCAATTTTTATGCAACTAATAAATTCCACTACATGAAGTAAAAATTGATAGATAAAGATAAATTGAGTAATCTAATGTTAGACAGGGAAATTTTAACACATTTCTCAGAAATTACTAGATCTTGGCAGATAAAAATCAGGAACAGAGAAGACTGAAATAGCAAAGTGACCAATCTTGATCTACTGGCCATATGTAAAACACTGAATCCCCAAGATGGAGTTTACAAAGTCCTTACAAGCACACGTGGAAGATTTGTGAAAAGTAATCTGAAGAAAGAAATAAGGCCATAAATGAGTATCAACAGTTGCATCAATCACAAAATTGCAGTACATCTACATAGTGTGTTACTATATAGCAGTAAAAATAAATAAGCTGTAATTACATGCATCAGCCTAGAATATATGGGAAAGAAAAGACTGAGTGGCAGGGGCAAATCACTGAAGATTTAATGTACTATGGTTCTATTTATATTAATTTCCAAAACAAGCAAAACAACACATTGGTAAAAGTGTGGTAAAAGTATGGTAAAGTATGGCAAACACAAGGGAGTTGTTATCTATAAATGCAAGAAGGGAAGTGAGGGATACTTGAGAAACTTACAATGGTCTAATTCTTAACATTGATACAGTTTGTGTTATTGTCATTGTTTAAATTGTGCACATCTCATATTTATCATGTTAAACAAATTCTTTTTTTTTTTAATTTAAAATAGAATCTGAAGTCGAGTCTGGATATGGATTTCAGCTCTGAAGCTTACTAGGGCTATAACCTGAGTTTCCTTATCTGTAGAATAATGTTACCATCATCATCATGAGGTTGTTACAATAAATAAAAGGGTACCTTGAATATAACAGAGACTCAATAAATATTAGTTTTCTTCTTATACATTGCACGTTGATTAGTGTTTACAAGTCTTTAAACTGATATTTCACTTATCTACCCCATATATTCACTACATTCATATTTAAATTTGCTATTATTGTTCTTCTGAAAACAACTCTTTCATCATTTTACTCTCAAAATCTTTCATAGAGTAAAAGAGTGGAGTTTCAAATGCAACTGAAGTCGTTATCAGCTTAAAATAGATTGCTATAACATAAGAGGTTTCATATAAACCCCATGGGAACCACAAAGTATCTATAAAAGATACACAAAAGAAAACAAGAAAGGTTTTGAAGCATGTCACAGCAAAAATTCAACAAAACATAATGGAAGACAGCAAAAGAGGAAAAGAGGAACAAAGAAGCTATAGGACACAAAACAATTACAATGAACAAAATGGCAATGGTAAGTTTTTCTTTATCAGTAATTACTTTTTTTAAAAATGTTTATTTATTTATTTTGAAAGAGAGCATGTGCAAGTGGGGGAGGAACAGAGATAGAGGGAGAGAGAGAATCCCAGGCAGGCTCCACACTTATCACAGAGCCTGGCTGTGGGGCTCAAACTCACAACCATGAGATCCTGACCTGAGCTGAAGTCGAGTCAGATGCTTAACCAACTGAGCTACCCAGGCACTCCAGTAACTACTTTAAATGTAAATGGATTAAAGTCTGCAATCAAAAGACTTAGAGTACCTGAATGGATTTTTTAAAAATCCAATTATATGATATCTACAAGAAACAGACTGTAGACAACATATAGTGAAACTTGGAAAAAGGTATCCCATGCAAATGATAACCAAAAGAGAACAGGTGTGGCCCTACTTACGTGAAACAAAATAGACTTTAAGTCAAAAACTGTCATAAGAGACAAAGAAGGATATTAACTAATGACAAAAGGGTCAATTCACCAGGAAGATATAACAATTATCAATAAATAAGCACCCAATATCAGATACCCAAATACACGAAGCAATCATTGACAGAACCGGAGGAAGAAACAGACAGCAACACAATCAGTGCAAGAGATTTCAATGCCCTATTTTCAATAATTAATAGAACAACCAGACAGAAGTTCAATAAGGGAAACAGAGGACTTGAATAACACTAAAATCTAAATGGTCCCAATAGATAAAGAATATTCCACACAAAGCAGCAGGATGTATTTTCTTTTCAAGCATATATGGAACATTCGCCAGCATAGATCACATAGATCACATATTAGGTCACAAAACAAATCTTAACACATATAATAAAATTTAAATTATGCCAACTATCCTTTCTAACCTTAATGGTATGAAAGTACAAATCAACAGAAGGAAAGCTGAAAAAGTCACAAATAGGAAGAAATTAACACACTCTTGAAGAACCCATGGGTCAAAGAAGAAATCAAAAGGTAAATTAGAAAATATCTTGGGACAAATAAAATGAAAACACAATATACTAAAGTTTATGGGATGTTTAAAAGCAGTACCAAGAGGGGATTTTATTTATTATTCATGTATTTATTTTAAAAAGTTTATTTATTTATTTATTTATTTATTTATTTATTTATTTAGAGAGTGCAAGAGCACACGTGCAAGTGGGGAGAGGCAGAGAAAGGGCAAGAGAGAGCTAATCTGTGCTTAGCTTAGAGCCAGACTCGGGGCTAGATCTCACCATTGTGAGATAATGACCTGAGCTGAAATCAAGAGTCAGACACTTAACTGACTGAGCAATCTGCAACCCACAGGCCCCCTAGGAGAGAATTTTAAAATGGTACACACCTACATTAAAAAAGATCTCAAATAAGCCACCTAGCTTTACACCTCAAGAAACTAGGAAAAAAAAAAAAGAAAAAAATTAAGCCCATAGTTAAGAGACAAAAAGAAATAATAAAGATTAAAGCAGAAATAAGTGAATAGAAAATAGGAAAACAATAGAAAAAAATGAATAAAACTTTGTAACAATTAATAAAACTTTTGTTAATGAAATCAAAATTGACAAACCTTTAGCTAGACTAACAAAAAGAGAGATAATACTTAAATAAAATAAAAAATGAAAGAGGAACATAAGATGCTAGTATGAACAATTATATACCAACATTTTGGAAAACTAGAAGACACACATAAAATTCCTAGAAACATATATCCTACTAAAAGTAAACATGAAGAAATACAAAATCCAATAGATCTCTGAGTAGTAAGGAGATTGAATCAGTAATAAAATATATCCCATCCAGGAGAAGCATAGAACCAAATGACTTCACCGGGGAATTCCATAAAACATTTAAGAAAGAATTAATGCAAATCATTTCAAACTCTTTCAAAAAGTTGGGTAACGTAAAATTTCTGTTCACAGATGACAAGAGGAGGGAACACTTTCAAACTCACTTTATGAGGCCAGCATTACCCTGATACCAAAGCCAGACAAAGACACTACAAGAAAAGAAAATTACAGGCCAAATTCTCCAATGAATATAGGTGTAAAAACCCTCCAAAAAAAAAAAAAAAACTAGCAAAATGAATTCAAGAGCACATTAAAGGACCATACATCATGACCAAATGAGATTTACTCCTGGGATATAAGAATTGTTTACATATGAAAATCAATCATATGATATACCACATTAACAAAACAAAAGATAAAAATAACATGATTATCTCTATGGAGGCAGAAAAAGCATCTGACAGAATTTAATATTCTATCATGATAAAACACTCAACCAACTAAAAATAGAAGGAAATTACCTCAACCTTATAAAGGTCATATATGAGAAGTCCACAGTTAATATTGTGCTCAACAGTGGAAAACTGCAAGCTTTCCTCTAATATTAGGAATGAGGCACGGATGCTCATTCTCATTGCTTCTATCCAACATAGTACTAGAAGTCCTAGATAGAGCAATTAGTCAAGAAAGAAAAAAATGCATCGAAGTAGGAAAGAAAAGGTAAAATTTCTGTTCACAGATGACAAGAGCATGTATGTAAAAAATGCTAAGGATGTTAGCAACATATTGTTAGAATTAATAAATGAATTCAACATAGTTGCAGAATTACAAAATCAATACACAAAAATAAGCTACATGTCTATACGTTAACAACAAACAATTCAGAAAGGAAATTAAGAAAACAATCCCATTTACCACAGCATCAAAACCCATAAAATATTTATGAATAATTTTAACTAGGGTGGTGAAAGATTTGTACACTGAAAATTATAAAACATTGTTGACAGAAATTAAAGATGACACAGTGAAAAAAATAAAGATGACACAGTGAAAGATATATCATGTTCATGGACTGGAAGACTTAATATTGTTAAAACATTTACACTATGAAAAGTAATCTACACAGGGTCCCCCTTAGGATCTCTTGTAGGGCTGGTTTAGTGGTGACAAATTCCTTCAGTTTTTGTTTGTTTGGGAAGACCTTTATCTCTCCTTCTATTCTAAATGACAGACTTGCTGGATAAAGGATTCTTGGCTGCATATTTTTTCTGTCTAGCACCCTGAAAATCTCTTGCCAATTCTTTCTGGCCTGCCAAGTTTCAAAAGAGAGATCAGTCACGAGTCTTATAGGTCTCCCTTTATATGTGAGGGCACGTTTACCCCTTGCTGCTTTCAGAATTTTCTCTTTATCCTTGTATTTTGCCAGTTTCACTATGATATGTCGTGCAGAAGATCGATTCAAGTTACGTCTGAAGGGAGTTCTCTGTGCCTCTTGGATTTCAATGCCTTTTTCCTTCCCCAGTTCAGGGAAGTTCTCAGCTATGATTTCTTCAAGTACCCCTTCAGCACCTTTCCCTCTCTCTTCCTCCTCTGGGATACCAATTATGCGTATATTATTTCTTTTTAGTGTATCACTTAGTTCTCGAATTTTCCCCTCATACTCCTGGATTTTTTTATCTCTCTTTTTCTCAGCTTCCTCTTTTTCCATAACTTTATCTTCTAGTTCACCTATTCTCTCCTCTGCCTCTTCAAGCCGAGCTGTGGTGTAAATGGATTAAATGCGCCAACCAAAAGACATAGGGTATCACAATGGATAAACAAACAAGACCCATCTATTTGCTGTCTACAAGAGACTCATTTTAGACCTGAGGACACCTTTAGATTGAGAGTGAGGGGATGGAGAACTATTTATCATGCGACTGGAAGCCAAAAGAAAGCTGGAGTAGCCATACTTATATCAGACAAACTAGACTTTAAATTAAAGGCTGTAACAAGAGATGAAGAAGGACATTATATAATAGTTACAGGGTCTATCCATCAGGAAGAGCTAACAATTATAAATGTCTATGCACCGAATACCGGAGCCCCCAAATATATAAAACAATTACTCGTAAACATAAGCAACCTTATTGATAAGAATGTGGTCATTGCAGGGGACTTTAATACACCACTTACAGAAATGGATAGATCATCTAGACACACGGTCAATAAAGAAACAAGGGCCCTGAATGAGACATTGGATGAGATGGACTTGACAGATATATTTAGAACTCTGCATCCCAAAGCAACAGAATATACTTTCTTCTCGAGTGCACATGGAACATTCTCCAAGATAGATCATATACTGGGTCACAAAACAGCCCTTCATAAGTTTACAAGAATTGAAATTATACCATGCTTACTTTCAGACCACAATGCCATGAAGCTTGAAATCAACCACAGGAAAAAGTCTGGAAAACCTCCAAAAGCATGGAGGTTAAAGAACACCCTACTAACGAATGAGTGGGTCAACCAGGCAATTAGAGAAGAAATTAAAAAATATATGGAAACAAACGAAAATGAAAATACAACAATCCAAACGCTTTGGGACGCAGCAAAGGCAGTCCTGAGAGGAAAATACATTGCAATCCAGGCCTATCTCAAGAAACAAGAAAAATCCCAAATACAAAATCTAACAGCACACCTAAAGGAACTAGAAGCAGAACAGCAAAGGCAGCCTAAGCCCAGCAGAAGAAGAGAAATAATAAAGATCAGAGCAGAAATAAACAATATAGAAACTAAAAAAACTGTAGAGCAGATCAACGAAACCAAGAGTTGGTTTTTTGAAAAAATAAACAAAATCGACAAACCTCTAGCCAGGCTTCTCAAAAAGAAAAGGGAGATGACCCAAATAGATAAAATCATGAATGAAAATGGAATGATTACAACCAATCCCTCAGAGATACAAACAATTATCAGGGAATACTATGAAAACTTATATGCCAACAAATTGGACAACCTGGAAGAAATGGACGAATTCCTGAACACCCACACGCTTCCAAAACTCAATCAGGAGGAAATAGAAAGCTTGAACAGACCCATAACCAGCGAAGAAATTGAATCGGTTATCAAAAATCTCCCAACAAATAAGAGTCCAGGACCAGATGGCTTCCCAGGGGAGTTCTACCAGACGTTTAAAGCAGAGATAATACCTATCCTTCTCAAGCTATTCCAAGAAATAGAAAGGGAAGGAAAACTTCCAGACTCATTCTATGAAGCCAGTATTACTTTGATTCCTAAACCAGACAGAGACCCAGTCAAAAAAGAGAACTACAGGCCAATATCCCTGATGAATATGGATGCAAAAATTCTCAATAAGATACTAGCAAATCGAATTCAACGGCATATAAAAAGAATTATTCACCATGATCAAGTGGGATTCATTCCTGGGATGCAGGGCTGGTTCAACATTCGCAAATCAATCAACGTGATACATCACATTAACAAAAAAAGAGAGAAGAACCATATGATCCTGTCAATCGATGCAGAAAAGGCCTTCGACAAAATCCAGCACCCTTTCTTAATAAAAACCCTTGAGAAAGTCGGGATAGAAGGAACATACTTACAGATCATAAAAGCCATTTATGAAAAGCCCACAGCTAACATCATCCTCAACGGGGAAAAACTGAAAGCTTTTTCCCTGAGATCAGGAACACGACAAGGATGCCCACTCTCACCGCTGCTGTTTAACATAGTGCTGGAAGTTCTAGCATCAGCAATCAGACAACAAAAGGAAATCAAAGGCATCAAAATTGGCAAAGATGAAGTCAAGCTTTCGCTTTTTGCAGATGACATGATATTATACATGGAAAATCCGATAGACTCCACCAAAAGTCTGCTAGAACTGATACATGAATTCAGCAAAGTTGCAGGATACAAAATCAATGTACAGAAATCAGTTGCATTCTTATACACTAACAATGAAGCAACAGAAAGACAAATAAAGAAACTGATCCCATTCACAATTGCACCAAGAAGCATAAAATACCTAGGAATAAATCTAACCAAAGATGTAAAGGATCTGTATGCTGAAAACTATAGAAAGCTTCTGAAGGAAATTGAAGAAGATTTAAAGAAATGGAAAGACATTCCCTGCTCATGGATTGGAAAAATAAATATTGTCAAAATGTCAATACTACCCAAAGCTATCTACACATTCAATGCAATCCCAATCAAAATTGCACCAGCATTCTTCTCAAAACTAGAACAAGCAATCCTAACATTCATATGGAACCACAAAAGGCCCCGAATAGCCAAAGGAATTTTGAAGAAGAAGACCAAAGCAGGAGGCATCACAATCCCAGACTTTAGCCTCTACTACAAAGCTGTCATCATCAAGACAGCATGGTATTGGCACAAAAACAGACACATAGACCAATGGAATAGAATAGAAACCCCAGAACTAGACCCACAAACGTATGGCCAACTCATCTTTGACAAAGCAGGAAAGAACATCCAATGGAAAAAAGACAGCCTCTTTAACAAATGGTGCTGGGAGAACTGGACAGCAACATGCAGAAGGTTGAAACTAGACCACTTTCTCACACCATTCACAAAAATAAACTCAAAATGGATAAAGGACCTAAATGTGAGACAGGAAACCATCAAAACCTTAGAGGAGAAAGCAGGAAAAGACCTCTCTGACCTCAGCCGTAGCAATCTCTTACTCGACACATCCCCAAAGGCAAGGGAATTAAAAGCAAAAGTGAATTACTGGGACCTTATGAAGATAAAAAGCTTCTGCACAGCAAAGGAAACAACCAACAAAACTAAAAGGCAACCAACGGAATGGGAAAAGATATTCGCAAATGACATATCGGACAAAGGGCTAGTATCCAAAATCTATAAAGAGCTCACCAAACTCCACACCCGAAAAACAAATAACCCAGTGAAGAAATGGGCAGAAAACATGAATAGACACTTCTCTCAAGAAGACATCCGGATGGCCAACAGGCACATGAAAAGATGTTCAGCGTCGCTCCTTATCAGGGAAATACAAATCAAAACCACACTCAGGTATCACCTCACGCCAGTCAGAGTGGCCAAAATGAACAAATCAGGAGACTATAGATGCTGGAGAGGATGTGGAGAAACGGGAACCCTCTTGCACTGTTGGTGGGAATGCAAATTGGTGCAGCCGCTCTGGAAAGCAGTGTGGAGGTTCCTCAGAAAATTAAAAATAGACCTACCCTATGACCCAGCAATAGCACTGCTAGGAATTTATCCAAGGGATACAGGAGCACTGATGCATAGGGCCACTTGTACCCCAATGTTCATAGCAGCACTCTCAACAATAGCCAAATTATGGAAAGAGCCTAAATGTCCATCAACTGATGAATGGATAAAGAAATTGTGGTTTATATACACAATGGAATATTACATGGCAATGAGAAAAAATGAAATATGGCCTTTTGTAGCAACGTGGATGGAACTGGAGAGTGTGATGCTAAGTGAAATAAGCCATACAGAGAAAGACAGATACCATATGGTCTCACTCTTATGTGGATCCTGAGAAACTTGGCAGGAACCCATGGGGGAGGGGAAGGAAAAAAAAAAAAAGAGGTTAGAATGGGAGAGAGCCAAAGCATAAGAGACTGTAAAAAACTGAGAACAAACTGAGGGTTGATGGGGGGTGGGAGGGAGGAGAGGGTGGGTGATGGGTATTGAGGAGGGCACCTTTTGGGATGAGCACTGGGTGTTGTATGGAAACCAATTTGTCAATAAATTTCAGAAAAAAAAAAAATAAACAAAAAAAAAAAAAAAAAAAAAAAAAGAAAAGTAATCTACAGATTCATTGGAATCCCTGGTGAGAACTCAATGGCATTTTTTACAGATATAGAAACAACAATTCTATCATTCATATGGAACCACAAAGAACCCTCAATAGTCAAAACAATCTTGAGAAAGAAGAAAGCTAGAGGTCTCAATTTCTTGACTTCAAAATATATTGACTCGGGTCATGATCTCACGGTCTGTGAGTTCGAGCCCCACATTGGGCTCTGTGCTGACAGCTCAGAGCCTGGAGCCTGCTTCAGATTCTGTGTCTCCCTCTCTCTCTGACCCTCCCCCACTCACACTCTGTCTCTGTCTCTCTCTCAAGAATAAATAAACATTAAAAAAATTTTTAAAAAATGCTATAATAATCAAAACACTTTGGTACTGGCATAAAGACAGATATATAGACCAATGAAACAGAATAGAGTACCCAGAAATAAAACTACACACACATGGTCAAATAGTCTTTGACAAGGGTGCTATGACTACAATGGGGAAAAGATAGTCTTTTTAACAAACAGTGTTAGGAAAACTGGATATGCAAAGAATGAAATTGGATGCTTAAATTACACCGTGCATACAAATCAACTCAAAATGGATTAAACATTTAGACATAAGACTTGAAACCATAAAAGTCCTAGAAGAAAACATAGGAGACACCTCCATTATATTGGTCTTGATAATGACTTTTTGTATTTGACACAAAAACAAAGGCAACAAAAACAAAAATAGACTAATAAATACTTCTGCACAGAAAGAAAACAACCAACACAGGGAACAGGCAACTTATAGAATGAGAGAAAATATGCATAATCCATAAATATGATTGTTTAATATATAACATAATAAGGAACTCCTACAACCCAACAGCAAAAACCAAATAAGCCAATTAAAATAATGGCCAAAGGACTATAACAGAAATTTCTCCAAGTAAAACACACAAATGATTGAGTATATGTAAAATGTTCAACATCACTAACCGTTAGGGGAATGCAAATCAAAGCCACAAAGAGACATCACCTCGTAACTGTTAGAAGGACTATTACAAACAAAAAAGGAAATAAATGTTGACAAGGATGTAGAGAAATTAAAACCCGTGTGCACTGTTGGTGGGAATGTAAAAAAAAAATAGTGCAGCCATTATGGAAAACTGTGTGGAGTGCCTCCAAAAATTAAAAAATAGAACTACCATATGATACAGCCACCCCACTCCTGGGTGTTTATCTAAAAGAATTGAAAACATGGGGCACCTGGGTGGCGCAGTCGGTTAAGCGTCCAACTTCAGCCAGGTCACGATCTTGCGGTCCGTGAGTTCGAGCCCCGCGTCAGGCTCTGGGCTGATGGCTCAGAGCCTGGAGCCTGTTTCCGTTTCTGTGTCTCCCTCTCTCTCTGCCCCTCCCCCGTTCATGCTCTGTTTCTCTCTGTCCCAAAAATAAATAAACGTTGAAAAAAAAATTTAAAAGAATTGAAAACAGAATCTCAAAGAGTTAAGTGCATTCCCATGTTCAACGCAGCATTATACAATAGTCTATAGGTGGAAACAACTTAGATGCACATCAGTGGGTGAATGGATAAAGAAAATGTGGATATTTAGACTACTGGGCAATGGACTGTTATTCAGCCTTTAAAGGGAAGTAAATTCTAACATATGCTACATCATGCATGAAACTTGAAGACCTTATGTGAAGTGAAATAAGCCCATCACAGAAGAACAAACACCGTATAATTCTAGATATATGAGGTATCTAAAGTAGTGATCGTCATGAAAGCAGAAAGTAGAATGGTGGCTGCTACAGGTTGGAGGTAGAAATTCAAAGTTGCTGCTCAACAGGCATAGCCTTTCAGTCATGCAAGATAAAAATGGTCTAGCGATTTGCTGTACAACATGTGGATATAGTTAACATCATTGTACTGTACACTTAAAAATTTGTTAAGAAAGTAGACTTTATGTTATGTTTTTATCATTACAACAAAAAATCTTCTTTGGGCTTATTAGCATTTAAACTTCTCAGCTTTATATTTAAGATTTGTCACAATCTGACTCCTAACTTTTTTTTTTTTTTAAGACTGATAGGTTTACTTTTGCCCTCCATCTCTAGTTCATTTTTGTATTTATTGTATAAAGACTCTCATTCCTTGACTCTACCTGGCCAAATCCAATCCATCCATCTCAAAATCCTACTGTAAAGTTTTTCAGAAAAATGGCCATAATAGTCATTCCCTGAGCTCCTTATTGTTCATTTATATGTTGCCTAGTTATGCTTTTTTTAGCTTTTCCCATGTGGAAATCTCACACTTCCGGAAAATTACAAGTTCCTAGCAGACAGAAGACCATGTTTTAATCTTATTTACAAGTAATTTCTTAACACAATATCTTACGCATTGTACAAACTCCTAAGTATTTTTCAGCTGACTAAATGATGTCTGGAGAATAAAATGGCTAGTGTAAGAAATCTTGATTTAGCACATGAAATGTGCTCAGGGCTGAGCTGAGGTGCTCTTAGAAAACTATTCAGAGGTATGCATTTTTCTCTTACCAAGTTAGCTCACCTCTATACATATGATCACATGACATTTTCATAATTCAGTGTGAAGGTTATTTCCACATATTCTATAACATAATTTTACAAATTAAAACAGGCTTCCTATTTCTTTTCTTTTCTTTTTTTAATTTTTTTTTCAACGTTTATTTATTTTTGGGACAGAGAGAGACAGAGCATGAACGGGGGAGGGGCAGAGAGAGAGGGAGACAGAGTCGGAAACAGGCTCCAGGCTCTGAGCCATCAGCCCAGAGCCTGACGTGGGGCTCGAACTCACAGACGGCGAGATCGTGACCTGGCTGAAGTCGGACGCTTAACCGACTGCGCCACCCAGGCGCCCCCAGGCTTCCTATTTCTAATAGTAGGCTTTCTCCAAAAACTTATCAGAGATGTCATACAACAGAAAATAACAGCCTATTTTACCACCCCTAATTCCACAGCCAAAGTAACAACACAAACCATTATAGGAATAAATAAATTATTCTATTTACTGGAGAACAGAATATTTATTGGGCACTTACTTTCTGAAGTAAGCAGCAAAGGATGGTTTTTCTAATGTTATGAGATACTTGAAAGCAGATGGCCAAATCGGGTGGTTCTTAAAAAGGCTCATGAGAGTATGTTTTGTATCTATATACACACATATATATACACACACATACCCATAATGAATAGAACCATAATCAACATAAGTTTCCAATCTTAGTTTGAGGTTTTTAGTCAACTGGCAGAAAATGAAGAGAAACTAAAAGGCTTCTTTAGAGCTGTGCCAAATTGCTCTGGAAAGAACCCAACTGGCTTACAAATAGGGTAACCACGTATTTCACATAGAGTGCACATAATTGTCTTGATGACCTCCTTGAATAGCCTCAACAGGGCTTTAGTAATTGATATTGTCCCTAGTTTCCAAACAAGATATGTATATTAAAATAAATGAAGTTCTAAGATGCTTCCGTGATATTGTGTACAGAACTAAAGATCACGCTAATAGGGTCAGCATGTTTGACTCTGTTCTTCCCTTCTGTTTCTAGAAACGACTTCAATAAAAATAATGAAGCACCAAGAAGAAAAACATAAGCAGACGCTTCTTAACCTACAAAACAAAGTCCTTCTTCTTTTAAAATTTTCTGGTCCTTTTGATAAAATCATCTCTTCTGAAATGTTATTTTAAAATTCAGTAATTTTAAACAATCAATTAGTCTAGTGATGTTCCTGATGAAGCTTAAAGTTCCTGTTTATTGAATACATTTAGATAAAGTAATCCACAAAGCAATTATTACTCATTGGAAATTCAACCATTTGTATTCATTAAAAGGTCTGGTTTTCAGGGGTTTTTGTCCCACTTTTAAACAATGTAATTCTAAGACTAAAAGAAATAATGAGAAGGAAATTTTAAATATCACTATTGTAATATTGGTTGGTTTTATCAGTTGGTTTTCTTCAGTTCTATGACATTTTTCTTTACAAAACTTCAAGAGAAACAAATTTTCCAAACTGAAAAGAATTTAGAAAGCTACCTGGTTCTTCACCTAACATGAAATGCATACTTGAAAAATTAAGTTCCATTATCACTTCCTTTTAAAGTAATTCTTAATTTCCTAGAGCAGAATCTGTTTCTCATTTATCTAGGTTCTCATAGCACTTCACCAACTCTTTAATACAGCATTTCTTACAACATTTTGTGCTATTTTTATGGTATCTGTCACCAAACTGTTACCTCATCCAGGGGCGGAACCATGGTTTAGAAATCTATAATCTTTATAATCTATATAAGGGGCACCTGGGTGGTTCAGTTAGTTGGGCGGCCAACTTTGGCTCAGGTTATGATCTCGTGGTTCATGGGTTCAAGCCCCGCATCAGGCTCTGTGCTGACAGCTCGAAGCCTGGAGCCTGCTTCGGATTCTGTGTCTCCCTCTCTCTCTGCCACTCCCCTACTTGTGCTCTGTCTCTCTCTGCCTCTCAAAAAAAATAAATAAATAAATAAATAAATGTTAAAAAAAATTAACAACAACAAAAAGAAATCTTTATAATCTCACATTTACTCCTTGGTCTAACACATAAAAGAAATTCAATAGAAGTTAAATAAATGAAATACTGAGTGAATGGATAAATGCATGTGTGTATATATGCATCAAGTTCAGTTATGTAGCAGGTGAAGGGTTAAACATTATAGAAGTTATCAATTCCATTCTCTATACTACCTTTCTCTCTCAACATCCCCTCATGCTACTATTTCTATTTTTAAGTTTGGTTTACTGTGATTTCTTGATTGTTTCTACCTTGATGTCAAAGAGGAACTTCAAACGAACTATACCCAGAATGAAACTTCTTGTATTTACCATCCTCTAAACCTGCTCCTCCTAAATTTCCTATTTAAATCAATGACAACAGTAACCCAAGTAATAGTCTCAGCTTTATCCTCGAATTCTCTTTCATTTAATAAATTCCAAGTTGTATTGTTTCTATTTCCCAAATAGTGTTTAAACACAGTCATTCAATCAATCATGCATTCAGCCAATATCTATTGCATTCCTGTTATATGTTATGGACATTATTATGATTATTGTGATGTTCATAAAATCAGTTAGGCTCTTCTCTCAAAAGCTTATAGTCTAACAGAGAGATAAATCATCAGTTGTAATATATGAAGGTAAGAAGCTTTGAGATTTGAACAAGTATAATACGGTTTGGTATTCTAAACGGTTTAGCTGGAATAAGGTTTTCAGAAGAGTGATGCTTCCATCACTATATGACTATGTATGTCTGTATGATTATAGACAATAGAGTTAGACAGGGTAGGTTATAAAGAACCTTGCATAAAAAGTAAAGAAGTGCAAGCCTTAACCTGGAAGCGTGGAGATCACTGAAGGAATAAGCACAAGGATGCCATGATAAGATCTATACTTTACAAACATTATTCCATCATCTACTCAGAAGCAGATTTGAAGAAATGCCAGACTGGAGGCTGGAAGAACAAATGAAGGATTATTACTAATGCTGGTGAAAAGTAAAAAGGGCCTGAGCTACAACATTGGCAGTGAAAATGGTTTTAAGTGCAAAGGGGAAATTTTGATTCAAGAGAGAGATCAGTGTAAAGGTAGGTGATAACTGATGGCATGAGGTTGTTCAGTAGTTGAGGAGAGGTTTTGCTGCAAAACATGTGTGGGACTTGAATACAGAGAAAGAGGAGGAATATTTCTTCCATAGAGACAGAAAAAAAGGGAGAAACATTGCTGTATATATGGAAACTTTGTAGGTGGCCAATAGGGTTGCCAGATAAAATACAGGATGCCCAGTTAAGTTTGAATTTCATGCAAACAACGAATAGCTTTTAGTGTAAGAGTGTTCCACATATTACACTTCCATCCTCTCACAAGCTTCCTTTTCCTGAATGCCATACATCTCCCTTGTCTGGATGCAAATCCTACTCATTCATCATGTCAGCTCAAGTGCTACCTTCTCCGCACAGTTCCCTATTCCATTACTTGCCAGACTGGAGGCTGGTATTACAAACTGAATATTATTCATATGGTTATTATAAAAGTTTTCTTGCAGATCTTTCTCTAGATTGTAAGTCTTTTGAAAGTAAGGATCAATACTTTTCATCTTTGTGGATAGTCTAGCACAGTGGCTTATATGAAAGGCAATCAATAAATATTGGCTGATTGAATGCTCTATTTCAGATCTTTATAATTCTTTTCTAGCTTTTACGAGTTCATCTCCTTGCCTTCACTTTCCCTCCTATTTAAGCCCTCCTCCATGCTGACTGATATATTTTTAAAACATAAATCACCCAGGACACTTTACTACTTAAATATCTTTGATTGCTTCATGATGCCCATGAATAAAGTAGAAACACTTTAGCATGGTATTGAATGTTTTCCACAATTTCGTCCCAAAGCTAAGTGGTTAAGAACTGGGTTAGAATCCTGGCAAAGTCACTTGATAGTTATGTGACAGCAATAACTAAACCATCTGTAAAATGGAGATAATACTTAGCTTATAATGCTATTGTGAAGATAAAATGAGATATGTGTAAGACATTTACTATATATAGTACTGTAGTATTTGACACTATAGTACACTAACAAATACAGCTATTATTATCCTTTTGAAATGGACAGATCATTTCTTGTGCAAGAAACAAGATGACTTTTTATATAACTTTCTTAGAGGCCAACAATTCTACCTATGTTATTCTTGCTGAATAATAACTGAGAAAAGAAAAATATTTAGGTTTGTCTTTATACTTTAAAGTGTCTTAATTGAACAGAAATCTTTATTCCCTAAAGGAAAATAAGTCCTATGATTGCATGTCAAAATTTATTGTCAAGACCATGCATTCTGCATTTTTTTCATTATCTTACAAAAATTATAGGAGGATTATAAAGTTTCAATGCTCTATTGATCTCGATTAATCTAAAATTCATGGTAAATATCTAGGAAATTTTATAATAAAACCACACCCAACAAACCTTATTTAATGCATTTAAGCCTCAGTGGTAGTTTTTAACACCTGTCACAAATACAATGTCCTCCACAAATATGTGCAGTTAAAACAGATCATGGTCAGTATGGGATATTTTGGATATAGTTATTAAATTATTAAATTAAATATGAATTAAAGAGTAGTATTCCAGTTTATAATATTAAGTCCTCAAGAGGCTTAATTAGAAATAATTTCATTGGTGAATAGTTATGAATAGTCAAAATTATATCCACACTACCAAATATAATAAAACTTGAGATTCAAATTTCTTATCTATCCTAGATCATTTTACCAAAACATATATTCATGTGTCAACACTAAAAAATACACTGTTTTTAACCTTGAGACAATGATAATTTCTATTTAATACAAAATTTTTCATTTTCTCAAATATTTTTCCTCTCTATACATGTACACTTTAACAAGTCAATTAAATCAAATGCTTTACACTATCTCTATCTTTATCCCTCTTCCATATTGGTTATTTGTTTGAGTACTGAATTACTACTGACTAAGTTAGGGAAAGGAGGAGGAGAATAAAGCCACGTGGAAATCCCCCTCCCATGTTCTCTATCTTCTTTCATATTGTACAGATGAGGCTGTTAGCAGGACTGAAAGCTCCCTGGAACTTCAGCCTTATGAAGAAATGTGAGCTGGGCCCTTTTAGCTACTTTAACCTTTTACTAGTCTAAATATTCCTAAAGTTTCCAAACAAAGCTTGGAAGGCTAGGAAATCACAAATTTAAAAACAAACCTAATTTCTTTAGAAGTGGTTTTTTTCTCTCGTTGTTACACACCTAGTTGACAGAATTACAAAAGCAGCAAGAGAAAAACAGCTTGTTATATACAAGGAAAGTCCCCTAAGACTATCAGCAGATTTTTCAGCAGAAACTTTCCAAGCCAAAAGGCAGAGACATAATATATCCAAACTGCTGAAAGGCAAAAAACCAACCAAGAATACTCTACTAGTAAGATTATCATTCAGAATCAAAGCAAAGATAAAGAGTTTTCCAGACAAGCAAAAGCTAAAGGAGTTCATTACTACTAAAGTAGCCTTACAAGAAATGTGAAAAGTACTTCTTTAAGTTGAAAAGAAAGAGCATTAATTAATAGCATGAAAACATATGAAAGTATAAATCTCACTAGTAAAGGTCAATATACAGCAAGGTAGTAGATTATTATAAAACTACTATGAAGGTTAAAAGACAAAAGTAGTAAAACTAACCATAATAGTTAAGGGACACACAATATAAAGAGATGTAAACTGTGATGTCAGAAAAATAAAATAAAATGTGGGAGGTAGTAAAAATGTAGACTTTTAGAATTTGACCAAATTTAAGTTGCTATCAACTTAAAATAAACCATTATGTGTATACGTATATGATGTTAAACGTGAGCCTTATGTTACCCAAAAAGCAAAATCCTATACTAGACATACAAAAGACAATAAGAAAGGAATCTAAGCACAATACTAAATAGTCATAAAAACACAGGGTAAGAGAGCAAGATAAAGGAACAGAGAAGAACTACAAAACATCCAGAAAACAATGAACAATAGGCAACACATACCTATCAATAATTATTTTCAATGTAAATGGACTAAATATTCCAATCAAAAGACATAGAGTAGTTGAATGGATAAATAAACAAGACCAATCTATGTACTGCCTATAAGAGATTCACCTCAGGTCTAAAGATGCACATGGGTTGAAAGTAAAAGGAATGCAAATGCAAATGAAAAGAAAGTTGGAATAGTAATACCTATATAAGACAAAACAGACTTTAAAACAAAGACTGTAGGTGTACCTGGGTGGCTCAGTTGGTTAAGTGGCCAACTCTTGATTTCAGCTCAGGTCATGATCTCATGGTTCATGAGTTTGAGCTCTGCATTGGGCTCTGCACTCACAGTGCAGAACCTGTATTGGAACTTCTGTCTCTCTCTTTCTGGCCCCCTCCCTCTCATGCTTTCTCTCTCTCTCTCTCAAAAATAAACATTCACAAAATTTAAAAATTAAAACAAAGACCGTAACAAAAGAATAGCATTACGTAGTGATAAAAGGGTCAATCCAAGAAGAGTATATAACATTCATAAATATTTATGCACCCAACATAGAAGCACCTGAATTTATAAAGTAAATATTAACAGACAAAAAGGGAGCAATTGATACTAATGCAATAATAGCAGGAAACTTTAACATACCACTTACATCAATGGATATATCATTCAGACAGAAAATTAATAAGGAAACATTGTCCTTAAAAAACACATTAGATCACAGGGACTTAATAGATGTATACAGAACATTTCATCCAAAAAATGTGAACTACATATTCTTTTCAAGTGCATGTGGAACATTCCCCAGGACAGGTCACTTATTAGACTATAAAATAGGTTTCATAAATTCAAGAAGATTGAAATCATGTCAAACTTCTTTTCTGACTATAACAACATGAAATTAGAAATCAATTACAAGGAAATGAGAAAAACACAAACACATAGAGACTAAACAACATGATACTAGACCACCAATGGGTCAACAAATAAATCAAAGAGGAAATAAAAAAAATACCTTGAGACAAATGAAAACAGAAATCTTTGAAATAACTCTCCAAAATCTATGGAGCACAGCAAGAGCAGTTCTGAGAGGGAAGTCCATAGCAATACAGGATTACCACAAGAAACAGGAAAAATCCCAAATAAACAATCTACATTTATACCTGACAGAACTAGAAAATAAACAATGAAAGTCCAAAGCTAACAGAAGGAAAGAAACATTAAAGATCAGAGTGGAAATAAATGAAGTAGAGAAAACAATAAAAAAGATCAATGAAACTAAAAGCTGGTTCTTTGAAAAGGTAAAAAAAAAATTGATAAATCTCTAGTAAGACTCATCATAAAAAGAGAGAGAGAGAGAGGGCCCAAATGAAATCAGAATAAAAGAGGAGAAGTTACAACTGACAATACAAAAATACGAAGAATCATAAGAGACTACCACAATTATACACCAACAAATCGGAAAACTTAGAAGAAATAGATATTCCTAGGAACACACAACCTTCCAAGAAATAAAAAAAAATGTTAATAGACAGAATTAAAAGTGATAAAATTAAATCAGTAGTTTAAAAACTCCCCAACTAACAAAAGTCTAGGACTAAGTGGTTACATAGGTGAATTTGACCAAACATTTAAATAATAGTTAGTACCTATCCTTCTCAAATTATTCCAAAAAAATAAAGAGGAAGGAATACTTCCAAATCCATTTTACAAGGCCTGCAGTACTCTGATACCAAAACTAGACAGAAACAACACAAAAGAGAAACTTATAGGCCAGTAAACCTGATGAATAGCATTGCAAAAATCCTCAACAAAGTATTAGCAAACTGAATTCAACAATACATTAAAAGAATCATACACCATGATCAGTAGAATTTATTCAAGGAATGCAAGGATGGTCAACATCCATAAATCAATTATGTAATACACTGTGTCACCAAAACAAAGAATAAAAATAATATGATCATCTCAATGGATGCAGAAAATCGTTTAACAAAATTCAGCATCTACTTATGATAAAAACTCTCAACAAAGTGAGTATAGAAGGAATATATATATATATATATATATATATATATAGGCCAATATAACAAAGGCCATTTATGACAAACCCATAGCTAACATCATACTCAATGGTAAAAAGCTGCAAGATTTTCCTTTAAGATCAGGAATAAGGCAGGGATGCCCATTCATACCACTTTTACTCAAAACAGTACTAGAAATCCTGGTCAGAAGAGTCAGGTAAGAAAAAGAAATAAAAGTATCCACAATGGAAAGGAAGAAGTAAAACTGTCACTATTTGAATATGACATGATACTGTATACCGCAAACCCTACAGATGCTACCAAAAATCTATTAGAACTAATAAATGGATTCAATAAAGTCACAGGATACAAAATTAAGGTACAGAAATCTATTGCATTTACATAAACTAATGACAAGCTATCAGAGAAATTAAGAAAACACTCCCATTTATAATTGCATCAAAAAGAATAAAATACCTAGAAATATATTTAACCAAGAAGTGAAGGGCCTGTCCTCTGAAAAGCATAAGACATTGTTGAAAGAAATTAAAGACAACCCATATAATAGAAAAGATTTTTCTGCTCATGGATTGGAAGATTTAATATTGTTAAAATTTCCATGCTATCCAAAGCAACCCACAGATTCACTGAAATCCCTATCAAAATACCAATGGAGGGGTGCCTGGGTGGCGCAGTCGGTTAAGCGTCCGACTTCAGCCAGGTCACGATCTCGCGGTCCGTGAGTTCGAGCCCCGCGTCGGGCTCTGGGCTGATGGCTCAGAGCCTGGAGCCTGTTTCCGATTCTGTGTCTCCCTCTCTCTCTGCCCCTGCCCCATTCATACTCTGTCTCTCTCTGTCCCAAAAATAAATAAACGTTGAAAACAAAAATTAAAAAAAAAATACCAATGGCATATTTCACAGAACTAGAAGGAAGAATCCCATAATTTGTATGGAACCACAAAATGATGAATATCCAAACCGTCTTGAAAAGAAGAACAAAGCTAGAGATACTAAGCTGATTCCCTTTCTCTTTTTATCTTATTTTTCCTTCCCTTCCCTTCCCTTATGTTCATCTAGTTTTGTTTTTTCTTAAGTTCCACATATGAGTGAAATTGTATGGTGTCTTTCTCTGACTGACTTATTTCACTTAGTATACCCAAATCATCCCTGTTGGAGGCAAACCACAAAAGACTCTTAAATACAGAGGAGAAACTGAGGGTTTCTGGAGGGGTGTTAGGCTAAATGGGTGATGGGTACTTGTTGGGATGAGCTCTGGGTGCTACATGTAAGTGATGAATCATTAAATTATATTCCTGGAATCATTATTACACTATATGTTAACTAACCTGGATTTAAATAAATAAAAAAAATAAGTTCTCTGATTTCAAACTACACTACAAAGCTATGGTAATCAAAACAGTATGGTACTTGCATAAAACAGACATACAGATCAATAGAATAGAGGACCAAAAGAACAACCAAACATGAAAACAATTCCTGATTACCTTGAAATAAGTTGTACAGTTTATTAAACGCAGCTGAGAAAGTTCAAAATATCCAGACATGTTGTGATATTCCTAAAGTCTTCTTTTATCCATTCGCTGAGATTTGAGATTAGAAAACACTCTTTCTCTCTGTCTCTCCATATATATATGTATTATATATTAGCAAAGTATTAGCAAACTGAATAAAAATATAGTATATATAGTATATATATATATATATATATATATATATATATATATATATAGTATATATATATACATATATATATATCCAAAATAAGAATGAATATATATATATATATATATATGTTTTTTGTGTTTTTTTTTTTACCTTAGATCCTTCAGGGCCATTTTGTCCAGGAATCCCAATATCTCCTGGAAAACCCTAGGGAACATAAAAAATATAGAGAGTTTACTCAATCGCCATTACTGTAATTCTAGTAAGCATTTGAAAATTTCCTTTGCCATTCTTTCATGCCCATTTAAAGTAATTTATACTGCTCAAAAAGTTAATATTAAAGGTTAATTATTGCACAGTTGTTTAACACCGGAATACAGAACTGACAAAGTGTTACGTCCCTTCTAAGAACTCTCACGCCATCTTGGAGTCCTGTAAGGTCACTTAATGTAGTGTTTTGACTTCTATTATTTTCCTCATCAGATTGTAAACTCCTTGAGGCAGTTTTATGTCTTAAGAACTATTATATTCTCAGCAACTATTATATTCTTGACAACCTGGCACATAGTAAGTGCTAAAAAAAGTTATTTTGTTGTTGTTGTCATTGTTGAGTGACTGATTTGCTTCTTTTGGGGGAAAAAAAAGACATGTCTGATGGCTACTTCTGGCCCCTGGGCACTGGCTTACAACCACTGGTTCAGAATATCCCCATGGATAATTCATAGTTCCTGTCCATCCTCCAGATGAGTCTGAAACATCTTCTCATTCCAGGAAGCAAAAAGACTATAAAAGGTATCAAATCTAGAGTTATGTGAAGAGCTCTGAGGGAGCTTGAAGAGGATCCCACTGGGCAGATATGGGATAATATGAACTTCAATAAGGTAAGAATTGCAATGGATTGAAACATATCAAATATTTTTGCTATTCACAAGTTCATAATGATACAACAATTAAAGAACTGCCCTCTTTTAGAGGATTAAAGGAAGCCAACTCATTATTTTGAAAACTGGTAAAGAAAGGTGAAGAATCAAGCATTTACTCTACTTTTCCCATGTATACTGTGCCACTACTAACCAAACAGTGGACAAGGGGATGTATTCAGCCAACAAATAAAAAAGAAATGATACAGCAAAAATATCTGTATTTTGCAATCTTCTAATGATTTAATACATCTGGGCATTTGAGTCATCAACTGGTACTAATATCATTAAAACAAAGCGATAACTAGACATTATGTACTTTCTGATGAAAGAACACAGTATCACCTGTAGTCCCACCAAAAATAAATAAGCAAAACTGAATATGGTCAGGCCTCTCTATGTGACTACCCAGGTCACATGACAGGGGATCTTCAACAGCTAAATTGTAAGGGGGAAAAGGGAAATGAAAAGAGAGCTTGTAAGCTGAAAGACATAGCCATAAAATAAGCTTAAACTATAGTTTTAAAAGATGCATACTTGAGTGATCAACCATAAAAGAAAAAAGAACTGCTAACTTTTGGGAGGAGAGAAAGGCTTGTGGTTGTGTTTGGTGTAACTATAAATGGGATTGTTTTCTTAATTTTCTCTTTCTCATAGCTCATTATTAGAGTACAGAAACATCACCAATTTTGTATATCAATTTTGTGTACTTTCTTAATAGAAATAGTCTAATCAATTTTTATCAAAAAGCAGAAACTGAATTGGCTTTAAAAATAATAAGTGAAAACATATCCTCTATTTTCAGACTTCTCACATCTGTTTACTGTCTTGAGAAGAGTGACTCAGCATTCTCTCCAGTAAAACCAATGTTTTATTACTCTCTAATCACTAAAGGCTGGAGACAAATTCGCATGCATTTTCTTACAGCAAAACCTGGGAACTAAAGTACTAGCAGATTCGATTAGTATCCTGGGAAATCATAAGGGTAAAATATGGCCATTCTTATTTTGGCACTAGTTAGAAGTTTAGAAGCTAGAGTGTCCTAATATAGTTAAAGTACATCATGATCTATGGCATATAGTGAGCACTTCAGTATTTCTTTGATAAGAGTTATGAAGTCTCTGTTTTCTACTGAAATATACAGTCTTCCCAGTTAAAAATGGTAAATGGATAAACAATCCACAAATAATTAAATCCAATGGGTAAGTTAATTATGGTATATCAGAAAATGAAATAACCTGGATGTGGCAACTTGGATGTAACTCCAACGTGTTATACTAAGTAAAAGAAGCCAGACCAAAAGAAAGTATACATTATATGAGTTCATTTATACAAAAACTTTAGAAAAATGCAAATTTATCTATAGTGACAAAAAGCAGATCACTGGTAGCCTAGAAAGGGTAGGGGCAGGAAGGTCAGAGAGAGGGATTACAAAATGTAAATAAGGAAATTGTTGAGTTTGACAGATATGTTGGCTATCTTGATCTTGGTGATGATTTTGTGTTATACATACACACAAAAAATGTGATTAAATCATGCAATTTAAATATATGCAGCTTACTTATGTCAAATATACCTCAATAAAGCTGTAACAACAACAAAAAAGGTAATTGTGTTTTGGCAGGAAACAGTCTGTAATGATTTGAAGAACTCTAGAGAGAAAATATAATTTATTCATTGAACTTGTCCCCAGATCAAATCAGTGAAGTTCAGATTTTGGATTGTTTTGAAAGTAATAGCATATTCAATTATAATAACTGGCTGAAAATAAAGTATATGTTTTGAGAAGTTTATACTTTCCTGATATTTTATAAAGTAGCTTTAAAATACTCTTGTTATAGACAATAGCATCACTTAGGGCACTTAACTCTCATAAAATTTTCAAATTTTCATTGATTTTTATACTCATTGTGCTTTAAATATACAATAACACAATACAGTTGACTTAAATTTATCTTCTTAGTAGTTTATAAGTCTGAACAAAGTAGAAATGAATACATTCTTAGAAAAACAGTCATATTAAAACAAGATGAAATTAATAAATCATTCAAGATAGGGCAACACATAAGTTATGGATTCCTAAAGGGCAAAGTTACTCAAAGCCTAGTCTGCTGTCAGCATACTGTATATTCAATAAAAAGTCAATAGCTTAAAGTAATGACTAAATTAACAATGAATTGTTTGAATACTTGTATTTTTTAAAAAAAATTTTTTTTAACGTTTATTTATTTTTGAGACAGAGAGAGACAGAACATGAGCAGGGGGAGGAGCAGAATGAGAGGGGGACACAGAATCCGAAGCAGGCTCCAGGATCCGAGCTGTCAGCACAGAGCCCGACGGGGGGCTCGAACTCCCGGACCGCGAGATCGTGACCTGGCTGAAGTTGAACGCTTAACCAACTGCGCCACCCAGGCGCCCCTGAATACTTGTATTTTTAATTTTGCAATTTCCAAGTTATTTTTTGTTTAAAAACAAACAAAAAACTACCCTCCCCCAAACCCAACTATCATAGCTTCTATGGATAGGATTGCAATTTTGCATATGCAAGCAAGAAAGAATGCAGCCAGAGGGAGAGAGGTTCTGTAGGGGAGCATTTCATTTGAGACATGGATCCAAAAAACAATCATAAGGTTTTATTCTTTAACATTTGTGGATGAACATGTCATGTCAGTAATATGGTGAGTCCAAGTAAAAAAGTAATTAAAAAAAAAGGATTAAAATGACCTTTGCTGAGTGAGAATAATCCATGCAAAAATTAATGCCAAAAAAAATATTTGACAGGGCAGAAGTAATAAATTCACTTTCCAAGTAAACTATAGAAACTAAACTTTAGCACAGGGCAGCATGTAACTGCAGACTGAGGAACTGTTCTGTCTTCTGGGAAAACCACAAACAGAAAATATGCACTTCTGGAAAAATAAAGGCAAAATAAGAAATTCATCTAGGTATATGGCTTTCTTTCACTCTCTTTTGCTGTTTTAGAATGAAAATACTGTCAAAAACAGTCTTTTTTCATTATGATATCATTGAAAATCTTTGCAAATGATTACTGCTATTCATATATTTTCGCTTTAGCCATTCTATATTTTTGAGTAGTAAATATAGCACAGCTGAATTCCATATATATGTAGCATTCTAAAAACTCAGCAGAGAAAATCCAGAAACAAAGACAATGAAAATTCCTTATAACACAAGGAATTCCTTATATACTCTCTGAATGACTTTTTAAATAAGACTTTAAATATTAGCAGTATGTTTGAAGTCACTCTTAAAAGAACCTACAAAGTCAATTGCAAAGTCCACTTGTATTTTACTGAAATCCACACAAACCATACCAAACTTACAAATTTAAGATAAACAATTTCGACCATTGTTTGATCCTTAGGTTTGGATAACCTATGGTGACAAAAAGCAGGTCAGGGAAGAGAGGATCATGAGAAACAGAAAGGAAGTCACAAAGGTGAACAAAGAAATTTTGGGTTTTGATGGATGTGTTCACTATTTTGATCGCGGTGATGGTTTCATGAGTTACACATATGTCAGAAATTATCAAATTGTACAACTTAAATAAATATAGTTTGCTATATGTCAACTACACCTCAATAAAACTGTAAAGCAAAAAGGTAATTGATACTGGGTATTTTTAGATAATCACTGCCCTTTGGTAGACAACACTCTGCAATTATTTGAAGACCCTTAGAAAACCTGTCCCCAGATAAAAATCAGGTAAGCTCAGATTTCAAATTGTTTTGGAGGTAATAACATGACTATGATTTTATACTTACCTTTGGATAAGTATCATTTCAGGTACTCCATTTCTATATATTTGATTCATGTAGAATTATTATGAGTGTCTTTATTAATTAAAGAGTATCAATTTATTCATTCAACATGTTACTATGTATCAGCCATTGTTCTTGGCATTGAACATATACTAGAGAACAAAAATATTCCTTGGTATCATAGAATGTATATTCTGGAGACTCTTTATCTCAGATTCTCCCTTTTTCAGTGTGTGTAAGTTTGTGGCAAGGGGTGGGAAGTTAGGTGATTTAAAAGCTGATTTATATTGTTATGAGGAACTGGTGTATATTGATTTCCTACTTTTGTTCCAAATGCACAGCTATAGTCCTGGGCCACTCTATTTTGTTTCCTGTTCTTTAGTGTCTCCAAGCGGAATGAATATTGAGGCTACTTTGTTTCTTTCTAAAATGAATCTGATTATTTGACACTCACACCTATATTTAGGCCTCAGGGAAAAGAATGCACTTTACTCCAAAAACCTGGCCTTGGAGCTATAAGCAATACTTGATCAATATATTAGCTTATCTTCCTTTGGAGAATGGAGAGTATATTTTCAACTGTATGGGTGGCTGTACCATGTTACTAGAGGCATTTTGAAAACTGTATAAGTGGGTGCAATGGTACATGTAGATACTGGGCATCAAAGATGTAACATGTAGAGGGCATCTTCTTTTTTATCTGCTCACCGTCTCTTTAGGAAAATACTCTTCCCCAATTTGCAGTCCATGTGCTTCTGGTCCCCATCCCAATTTCCAGGGGTAAGTAAATAGCCCAAATCTTGCCAATTACAGTATTCCATCCCCATGAGTACTGTGATTGATTTAAAGATGATCATGTACTCCAAGCGAGATTGGCTGGAATCTACCTTAGAATATTTGCTGGAGTTATAAAGAAAGAAGAATGCTTTCTTTTTGCTAAGATTGCTAACTGTGAGGGAAATATAAGCCTAGAGTTGCCAAGGGCCATATTTTCCACAATGTGTTCCTATGAATGAAGCTAACAGACATAAGTAAAGCTAATAAGTGGAGACTGTCCTGATTATATTCATCAAATTCCTGTATTTGGCCAAATGTCTAGGCATAGATACTGCTGGATTTCCTGATTACATTAGCCAATCCTGAATTTTGCTTAAAACTGTTTGAGGTAGGGGAGCACCTGGGTGGCTCAGTTAGTTAAATGTCTGATTTCAACTCAGGTCATCATCTCATTGTTCATGAGTTCGAGACCCAAATTAGGCTCTGCACTGACAGCGTGGAGCTTGCTTGGGATTCTCTCTCTCGCCCTCTCTCTGCCCTTCCCCACTCACTCTCTTTTTCCCCTCAAATAATAAATAAACTTAAAAAAACTTTTTGAATTATGTTTTGTCATTTTTAATGGAAGTAGAATTGACTAAAAAACTGAATTATTTGTAGTTTTATTTATTTTTTTATTTTTTATTTTTATTTATTTTTGGGACAGAGAGAGACAGAGCATGAACGGGGGAGGGGCAGAGAGAGAGGGAGACACAGAATTGGAAACAGGCTCCAGGCTCCGAGCCATCAGCCCAGAGCCCGACGCGGGGCTCGAACTCACGGACCGCGAGATCGTGACCTGGCTGAAGTCGGACGCTTAACCGACTGTGCCACCCAGGCGCCCCTATTTGTAGTTTTAAAATACACATAGCTTCCTTTTATACCTCTGCTGTAATACCCTTGCCCTCTGTTTCTATTTGATAAGTCGGAACTATTTCATCAAGTCTTTGCTCAAGCAACCATACTTCTTGGAAGTCTCCTTTAACTCACTGCCCAGGTTCCTTCATCATATAATTGGTTGCCAACTCAAATATAACATGATCTGTGAAGCTTTTCATGGTTTCCCTTAGCCAGAATCAGTAGCTTGTTCCTTTATATTCCTATAGAACTCTGTTAATATGGCTATTTAGTAGTAATCACACTATACTGTAATTAAGGGTTTGTTTCTTTATTCCAATAAAATGTGAGCTCATGGAGAAAAATAAATGTATCTTACTCATCTCTATATCTCTAATATTTAACTTAACATGTTGCTAGCGACAATTCTCCATGGTCTCTCGTATTTTTGCACATTATACAAACGAGATGTTAATTATTCATTGTTCCAATCTATATTTTCAGGGATTTTTGTATAGTAAAGATGGCTATAGAATCTCCCTCTGTAGCAAAAGGCAGGAATATAAACTTCCATATAATAATAATATTTCTGGAATACATTTATTTTTTTAAATAACTGACCATTATAAAAGATTCAGTTTCTCTAAGTTCAAAGTTCCTCTTATGTAATATAACCACTGCTTATGTAAATGTCATCTAGCCCTCTTTGCATCACCCTGTGAGAAGGCTCAGAAAATCAGAGCAAAAATACTGATACTCTGGACATTGCTATTGCTAAGAATAATAAACAGTCCTTTGTCTCTGTCCCATGAGTTTCGTGTCTTCTAATAGAATCTGTGAAACTCTCAGTCTAATTTGTTGGCTTGGATATAGGATAAAATTTCAGATTCTTCACAGTCTCTGACAGTTCTGATGATGAGAATGGGATACAAATGGAGACACAGCTTTCTGGAAGAGGAAGTGTGAGGGCCTTACCAGGTGATTAATGGGATTTGAGGGAAGTCCCTGGGAATAGGCAGTGAGCATGTTAACCAAATTTTATAGTGAACCAGGTAATAAATGGGTCTCTACTTTATTGCCTGCTAAGAGGAGCAACTTGGGGAGATGGGTGTAGGCCAAGTACTGGGAACCAAAAGTATTTTCAAAGACGGTTGCCTTAGTTGTTGCTAATTCTCCTTGGAGTGGAAAGACTTCCTCATCAACCTGGTAAACAGCCTCAGGCCCACCTCAATGTAACTACAGTAGTAAGTACTATTAGTGACAGCAACTAACAGTACTAAGATTCAACCTGGGTAGGCAGAAGATTCTGTCCCCTTTCAGACAGCAGTTATGGAACCTCCCACCTGAGTTTGAAAGGAGAGAAATTTGTGATCATTACTGGAAGCAACCAGGAAAATCAATAAAACTTTGGCTGGTTCACGTGAGAGATGAGGGGATGGGTTCCATATACAAGAATTGTGATAATAAACTTGACTATCTAGCTACTAGAAGTCTCTGCCTTGATACCACTTTGAATCGAAGGACTTATGCAATTTGGCACCAACCTAGTTTTACAACCTTATCTATTACTCTATACCAACACATGGAATCTGCATCAGCTAGCCAGTTTCATTCATTATTCTGTAAATCCACAATGCATATTACCTAGGATCTGTTTATGTGATTTACCCTGCCTGGAATGCCCTCCCCTTTTCCTACCATTTACTCATCAACAATCTAATTCAAGATCCATCTTTTCCATGAACCTGTCCCTTATCCTTCCATCTCCTGGTAATCTCTCTCTACTAACACTGAACTATATAATGCTACTTATTTAATTCTTACATGATGCCTTTACTGTTATCTAAAAGTATTTGTATATATCTTATTTATCCCAAGTAGACTGTAAATTGACACAAATTATGAACAATATATTATTTTTGTGTGCATCCTATAGTGTTTACTATGCATAGCTTTGTACACAGTAGGAATATGAGAAATGATTTGTTATTGACTAATTCAACTGATTTCATCACATATTTCTTTCAGCACAAGTTTTTGAGTAACAACTAAAAACATAAAATTACTCAACTAAACCCAAGTGATAAAAGATAACAAAGAAGTAACTAGTTTAATTAAAGCGAATTCATTTGGACTAAGATCGACCCAACTGGCCATAGGCTGGCTTATTCAAATCCACTGAGGTGCTAAAATGTACATTTAGAAGCATGACTTTACTTGATATGAGCAGACTCTCCAAATAAACTTCAGCATTTGACTCTAGGGAAGGCCGCCCTAGTGGAAAAAGAGGACCCACTGGTTGGCCACTTCTAATATCTCTGTGATTAGTGGTCTCAGCTCATTTTTGTAGTAAAACAATTGGCTCCACTTACCAAGAACATCGTCCAAAATTCAACTATTTGGCAATCTCAGTAGTCCATGGAGGTTAACAGCTGAATCAACAAACATTCTCTCTACCAAGCTACCACATTTGAAGGTGGTTTGCTGCCAGAACTGGGAGGAAACATGGGATTAGTGCTCAAAACTGATGCTGCTATGCCGAAAGAGTGAAGATTCCTGTGTAGCACTTTCCATATGTTTTTGTTAAAAGCAAACAAAGAACTAGCATAGAAAAAAATTTAACCTTATGTTTTAAAGTACATGAAATTTTATCTTGGGCCATCGCTAATATTTACAATTCAGTGAATAGGTAAATGCAGATATATTTACTTCTCTGTCACTTTAACAATTTGCCTAGAATAAGCACAACATTAAGGAGAAAAAAGCTTTGAAGAGGTTTGAAGTGACATTTATTGAGATTATCTTTAATGATGAACAGTCTCTTCAATATCAATGGCAAATAATTTGGCATTTACAACAAAAACTTAAGAGCACTTTGCTTTCACTTTTATGAAGATCTGAGCTTCTGAACTAGCAAGAAATAATGTACTAGCAAGAAATATTGGCCAGTCTTGTCCTGTCGTATTGGCAGTACAGATGACAACTTGTATGGTATGATTAATTTGAGGAGTATCAAAGTTTCTAATCACCCACAGATTTTTTTTCTGCTCACTAAATGACACCTCAAATTCTACAATTCAAGACTCATTACATTGGTTCCAGGTTTCTGTTTAGTGTTTAAATGTAAATATCCTTGAAAGGAGATTATGTTGAAGTTAGCTGTTCTGCTAACCATTTATTGCTTGAAATGAAATATATTTATCAGGTCTTTCTTCCATAAACAAGCTTTGATGGAAAAGGTAAATTATGGAAAGGAAAAGAGACACTGGTTATTTGAGATGGACAAGAACTCATGCTCAAGGGAAAGAACATAGGAGAAACCAGAGGTCATAGGAATTAAGTTTTTGGCTATTTTATAATTTTCTCTGGGGACACTAAACTGATTCTAGATTATTTTATTATTATTCTGATTATTTTAAGAAAATAATTGATTTTTAATTTTTAATTTTATCAAACTGAATTAATCTTGATATCCAGGAAAAAAGACAGATAGAGACAGTGGAAGTTTTGACACAGTTTGAATTGAATATTGATTTCTTGCATATAAATGCCTTGAAATCAAGACCAAATCTAATTGACCTCAGCATTTTTTTTAGTGAACATATTGAGAGATGATCTGTTGAAAAGGAAGAATTATAATTGGACTGTCTAAAGAAAAGCCTAAAAGGAAGAGATCTTCCTATAGTTAGGTAGACCTTTGGGTTCTAAGGATCAGACAGTCATTCACATCTACATGACTGCCAATCATATTGTATGGAGAGAATGTCAAAGATTACTGCCACCATTAAAAATATAAAATATGTATATGTGGTGGTCTCAGAGCATTGTTTAATTCACGAGACTGGTGCCTACAAAAATCAGTTGGATTGTGGAGAATGACTATAGACTACCACAATCCCACTTGCAGCTGCTGTGTCAGACATAATATTATTACTAACACAGATGACTAATGCCTTCTGTATTTGGTATGTAATCACTGATTTGATAAATGCATTCTTTTCCTTCATAATCAAAAGAAAGTTAAAAAAAAGAGTCTGCATTCAAGTGGGGCCCTTCCAATCTGGAAGTTATCAGCAGTCCATCTTCACAGAGACAGATAAGTATTTTATAAGAGTTTACTTTCCTTCCTTTAGAGCCTCAACTAGCCCAGTATCTAGAAAAGTATAGAATGCCTAATCCACAGGCATGGAACCCCACAGAGAATAGTATCTGAACAAGATACCCTCTCTGTATCAAAGGAGGTACCAGAGTGTGCCTTCAGTGATTCATTGACCTTCACCTAATCTGTACCATCTAGAGGTAGCTAGTCTTACAAAACAATGGAACTGCCTTCTAAAGTTATGATTGAAGTGCCAAGTTAAAGGAAACAATATAAAAGGAGTACCACCCTTTGGGATATAGAGTATTTTTTAAGTCAGAGACCTGTATATGGTGCTTTTGTCCACAATAGGAAGGATACGTGACTTTGGAAACCAAGGAATAGAAGTGGATGTCATCCTATTTACCATCACTCCCAGTGACATCTAGATTTTGTACTTTCTTTCCCCACAACCTTGGACTTTTCAGGGTTAGATATCCTGTTACCCAAAGGGGCTCTCTCTTGACAGGAGACAGAGCAAACATCCCACTAAGCTAAACATATGGCTGCCAACAGGGCACTTTGGACTTTTTACGATGAGGTATGGGCAAACAAGAAGAGGAGTCACCATATTGGCATGGTTAATTGACTCTGAAAAACGAAGAGGCAAGACTGCTTTTACACAAAAAGGGCAGAAAATAATACACATGGAACTCAGGTGATACACTGGACATTTCTTAGAAGTCTTATCAAGAGTTCATATTCTTCAGTAATGAAGATTAAGGTTATACCACGAGGTAAGCCACCAAGACCTACTGAGGTGATAGCTGAGGGTGAAAGGAATTTAAAATGGAGAGTGAAGGAGGAAACAATGAGTACCAGCTGTGACCCCAAGAGAAATTAGACCATCAGCAGCCATATGACATTTGACTTACATGGATGAATTAGACCAAAAATAATGAAGACATAGTAAAACCTAAAGAATATAATAAAGAAGAGTAAGTCACTATATACTAAAATTCACATTTGATAATAAAAACATACCTCCTTGGCAAGTATATATTGAACATTCACAAAAAATGATCACAACAAGAAAAAGACTGATAAGCTCCACAAAATAGAACAGCAGCCTCTGATAACAATGCAACAAAAATAAGAATTATTAACAAAATCAAAACCATTGGCACTCCCACCTGGAAATTCTAAATCTCCTTTTTAAATAACTCTTGGGTTAAAAGGGAAATAACTGAAATTACAAAATATCTAAAAGATAATAGGGATAAAAGTACTCCATACCAGAATCTTTGAGATACATTTGAAGCAGTAATCAGAGAGAAATTCATAGTCGTTAACAGTTTCAGGAATGAAAATAAAATAATGAAAATAAATAAAATTAAATCCCCAACTAAAAAAAAACAACATAAACCATAAGTATCTCAAAAGATATATATAATAAAGATAAAAGGGGAAACTAATTATGTAAAGAAAAGAAAAACAGAAGACCTTAGAAACAATTTCAAAAATGTTTTTGAGAAAAAAATAACTGGACAAACTCAATCAAACCTAGCCAAGAAATAAAAGGAGAAGCATATATAAATATTTAAAAATTTGTTAATGGTACTTTGGAAATAACCATTAAAACAAAAAAAATTAAAAATCATAAAGAGACTATTTTGTGGATTTATATGGAAATTTGAAAACCTAGATGAAACATAATTTCCTAAGGACAATTTAACAAAGCTAACCCCATTAGAGAGCTTAAAAAGGCTACTTTCTGCAGAAGCAATAGGAAAATTCAGAAACTACCCCTTAAAAAGCATCGATTCCAGATGGTTTCACAGAGGAATTCCACCAAAACCTCATAGATAAGATAGTCCCAATATTCCATATATTACTCCAGAGTACTAAAACTGAAGATTTCCTAATTATTTTGATGAAATAAGTATAACATTAATACCTAAACTTGATAAAGAAGTACAAAAAAGATTGAATATTATAAAGATCACTTATAAATATTGATGCAAAAGTACAAATAACTATCAGTAGAATTAGCATTCTATTAAGAAAATATACCATGATCAAATAGAATTTTTTTAAAAATGCAACAGAAACTAGTGATTATATAGAAAGTCAATTCATAGAAATTATATAGAAATAGTTGTTATATAGAAAATAGTTAATAGAAAATCCATTACTATAATATACCATATAAATAGATCTCAAAAGAAAAAGTATATAATTATCTTCATAGAGTTTGAAAACATAGCAAATATTTGACAAAGTATAACAATCATCTCTGACTAAAAAATATCACTCAAAAATAGGAATTGGTGAATATTTTTTAACATGATAAAATACATGCATATTTTAATTTTAACTCAGAATTTACTTCATGAGGAATCACTATAGTATTTCCATTAAGATCAGGAACAAGGCAAGGAGGAATACTACTTGCAATTCTTCAACATTTTACCAGAGGTATTACGATGCCATTACACATAAAAAATTGAATCATAGGTAAGAGAACTGAGAAAGAAGAACTAAAAGGATCTCTATTTGCAAATTACATGAGAGCATGTCTAGAAAACTTTAGAAAATCAATGATAAAACTAACTCAAAGATAAGAAATCATCAAGGTAGCAGGATATGAAATTAGCATTCAGAAATCAGTAATTTCCATACCCATACAAAACCTGTTAGAAACTAGAATAGTAGAGAAAATCCCATTTATAATAGCAACAAAAAAGATGAAATACCAGGGAAAAAATTTAATAAAATAAACCTATATGTACAAAACCTCTATGAGGAAAACTTTAAAACATTTCCTAAAAAACACAAAAGCAGACTTGAACAAATAAAAGATATTCATTATTCTTGGACTGGATGACCCAATATCATAAAAATGTCACTGCTCCCTAAATTAATCTATAAATATGTCTAATAAAATAATAATTATTATTAAATGCAAATCAATAGAAATAATATTTTTTAGTGAAGCTAGACATGTTGATGCTGAAGTATACATGCAAAATACAAGTATGTAAGTATAGGCAGGAAAACACTGATAAAGAAAAGTGAAGAGAACTTATATAGCCTTTTCAGGCATTAAAACATACTATAAACTACTATTAAGTAATAGTACCATAAAGAGTAAGTTTTAAAGTACCAAGACGTCATTTGTTCTGATTACTTATAGCTTTGTAATATAGCTTATAATCAGAAAATGTGATGTCTCCAGCTTTGTTCGTCTTTGTTTCTTCTTTCAGGATTGCTTTGGTTGTAGACTAGTAAACAGAATAGCCCAGACATAAACCCATGCATATACAGTCAACTAATTTTTGACAAGGGTAGCAAGAATGTGTAATAGGTGAAAGACAGTCTTTTCAATAAATTGTGTTGGGAAAATTGAATATCCAAAAATAACAGAATGAAACTGGAACCCTACCTTACACCACTCACAAAAATTAACTCAAAATGGATAAAAGACTTAAATATGAAACCGGAAACCATAAAACTGCTAGAAGAAAACAGGCAGAAACCTCCTTGACATTGGTCTTGGCAAGGATTCCTTGGATAAGACACCAAAATCACAGGCAACAAAAGCTAAAATAAACAAGTGGGAAACAATAAAAAAAAACACCTGAAAAGGCAACTCATATAATTCAATAACTAAAAAACAATCCAATTAAAAATGAGCAGAGGATCTGCATAGACATTTTTCCAAATAAGACATACAATGGCCAATATATACTTGAAAGGGGGCTCAACATTGCTAAACATCAGAGAAATGCAAATCAAAACCACAATGAGATATCACCTCGCACCTGTTAAAATTACTATTATCAAAAAGATCAGAAATAACAAGTGTTGGCAAGATGTAGAGAATAGAATCCTTGTGCACTCTTTGTAAGAATGTAAATTGGTGCAGCCACTATGGAAAACAGTATAAAGATTCTCAAAAAAATTAAAAATAAAACTCCATATGATCAAGCAATTCTATTTCTGGGTATTGATCTAAAGAAACAGAAAACACTAACTTAAAAAGATATACCCACCCCTATGTTCATTGCGGCATTATTCACAATATGTGAGATATGGAAAAAATCTAAAAACATACATTGATGGGTAAATGGATAAAGATGATGTGATGCGAAGGAGGGAAGATGGCAATGGAGTAGTAGGACCCAAGGATCGCCTTGTCCTGAAAATACAACTAGATAACTATTAAATTATCCTAAATACCCCAGGAATTGACCTGCAGAAAGGCAGAACAAACTCCACAACTAAAGATAGAGAAGAGAACACACAGAAGAAGGTAAGAAGTGGAGAGATGCAGTTTGGGAAAGAAATGGATGTGGCTGCTGTGGTGGGGAGGGAGTTGCAGAGAAGGGTGAGAGACAGGCTAGCACACAGGGGAGTACATGTGGAAAATGAATCTCCATAGCAATTGGCTTGGAAAGCCAGAGGGGCCCTATTTTGTGAGTTCTTGAAACCAGCAGGGCTTAAAGCCTGGAGTTTTAAAGGTCATCTGGCATGGCCGAGATAAAGCCTGGAAGGCATTGCCTTATCTTAGAGAGAAGGCAGGCAAACAACCTGCAGACATACAGCATGGAAACAGTGATTTGAAGAGCTCCTGGGGTACACAGTGGAGAGGTTATTTGCTCATTTTGGAGCTTGTCCTATAGAGGCAGCATTCACAGACAGACCTCTTGGGAACAAAAGAACTGGCTGACACCATTTCCCTGCCCTGCACCGCACCAAAAGCACAGGGCCACCTGCAGGAACAAACACAGTCCAATATTCACTACCTAACTTGCTTATGCCAAGTCCCACCTCCGCCCATACTCTGGTGGAATAACTCCCCTCCTCCTCACTCCCCACCCAGCCATGCTTGCCTCAGTCCCAGTGGGCCTGCTCTCCCACAAGACCAGCCCAAATCCCTGCTCACATTGCATCTTCTCATGAAGGGGTTTGCTGAGCATCAGTTCCAATAGAAGTGGCAACAGGTCTCATTTCACAAACAGATCAGAGTACACGTAGTTAAAATATGCCACATTCAGGCTGGGGACCAAACACTGCCCACAACAGGCAAAGAGAACCTCTGTAGACGACTGGCCTAATGGATAAAGCCCCCAGGGCAAGACAGCACAGTATACACAGCACATGCTGGAGACACTCCTGGAAGTACAAGACCCTGGGGAATAAGGGAACACTACACAGCAGGGCACCAAAGGACCTCTTCTTTGTAAGTCCATTACCCTCAAAAACAGGAGATATAGTTGACTTTCCTAACAGAGAAATAGGCGCAGAGACTTAGAAAAAAAATGAGAAGACAGAGACATTTATCCCAAATGAAAGAACAGGACAAAGCCACAGCCAGAGATCTAAGTGAAGCAGATATAAGTAATATACCTGATGGAGAATTTATAGTAATGATCATAAAGGTATTCACTAGACTTGAGAAAAGAGTCAAAGACAGGAGTGATACCCTTACCATAGAAATAAGGAATAACATAGCAGAGGAAAGGGCTCAGTAAACCAAATGAGAAACACACATGAAGGAATGAACAGCAAGCTGGAAGAGGCAGAGGAATGAATTAAGGACCTAGAAGACAGAATAATGGAACATAATCAAGCTGAACAAAAGAGAGAAAAAGGAATTATGCAAAATGAGAATAGGCTTAGGGAAATCAGTGACTCTGTCAAACAATAACATTCATATTACAGGAATCTCAGAAGATGAAGAGAAAGGAAAGGGGACATAAAATTTATTTGAAGAAAGAATAGTTGAAAACTTTCCTAATCTGGGGAAGGAAACAGATAACCAGATCCAGGAGGCACAGAGAACCCTCATCAAAATTGACAAAAGCAGATCCATACCAAGTTATATTGTAATCAAGTTGGCAAAATATAGTGATAAAGAAAAAAATTTTTAAACAGAAAAAGAAAAGAAGATAGCAACATACAAGGGAAAATTCATGAGGCTGGTGGAAGATTTCTCAACAGAAACTTGGCAAGTCAGAAGGGAGTGGCATAATATATTCAGTGTTGAATGCACAAAATCTGAAGTCAAGAATACTCTATGCAGCAAGGCTATCATTCAGAATAGAAGTAGAGATAAAGAGTTCCCCAAACAAAAGCCAAAAGTGTACATGACTACTAAAGCAGCCCTGTAAGAAATATTAAAGGGGACAATTTGAGTAAAAAGGAGAGAACAAAAGTGATAATAGAAAGGTAGAAAACACAACAACAGTAAAAATGAATTAGTCTGCAAAAAGCCAGTCAAGGAAATCACAAAATAAAAGGATGTAAAATAAACAACATATACCTAAAATGTGGAGAGGAAAGGAGTAAAGAATGGGTTCAAACTTAAATGACTATCAACATAGGCTGCTATATGCAAAAGAGGCTATATATAAACCCAATAGTAATCATATGTCAAAACCCACAAATAAATATGCAAAGAATAAAGGGAAAAGAATCCAAATGTATCACTAAGAATATCAGAAAATTGTGAATAAAAAGACAAGAAAGGATCAGGAAAAATCTTCAGAAACAACCAGAAAACAAATAATAAGATGACTATAAATACATACCTATCAATAATTACTTTCAACGTAAATGTACTAAACATTCCAATCAAAAGGCATAGAGTGACAGAATGGAAAAAAATCAAACCTCGTTTATATACTGCCTTTAAGAGACTCATTTTAGACCTAAAGACACCAGCAGACTGAAAGTGAGGGGACAGAGAAAATGTTATCATGCAAATGGATGATTTAAAAAAAGACCAGAGTAGCAATACTTATATCAGAGAAAACAGACTTTAAAACAAAGACTATTACAATAGACAAAGAAGGATACTATATTATAGTAAAGGGGACAATCCAACAAGAAGATATAATAATTGTAAATACTTATACACCCAATATAGGAGGACACAAATATACAAAACAGTTAATAATAAACATAAAGGACTAATCAATAGTAATACAATAATAGTAGGGGACTTTAATACCCTACTTACAACAATGGAAAGATCATCTAAACAGAAAAATCAAAAAGGGAACAATGGCTTTAAATGACACACTGGAACAGATGAATTTAACAGATATATTTAGAACATTCCATCCTAAAACAGCAGAATACACATTTTTTTCTAGTACACTTTAAGCATTCTCCAGAACAGATAATATATGAGCCCACAAAATAAGTCTCAACAAATTCAAGAAAATCAGAGCCATACCATATACCTTTTTGACCACAATGTTTTGAAACTAGAAGTCAACCACAAGAAAAAATATAGAAAGAACATAAATACATGGAGGTTAAATAATATGTTACTAAACAATGAATGGATCAATCAGTAAACAAAAGAAGAAATAAAAAAGTACATGGAAACAAATAAAAGTGAAAACAGAATCATCAAAACCTGTTGGGATGCAGGAAAAACAGTTCTAAAAGGGAAGTTTATACCAGTACAGGCCTAACTCAAGAAGCAAGAAAAATCTCAAATAAGCAACCTAATCATACACGTAAAGGAGCCAGAAAAAGAAAAACAAACAAAGCCTAAAATCAGCAGAAGGAAGGAAATAATAAAGATTAGAGTAGAAATAAATGATACAGAAACTAAAAACACAATAGATCAATGAGAACAGAGATGTTTCTTTGAAAACAATCAATAAAATTGTTAAACCTCTAGCCAGACGTATCAAGAAATAAAGAGAAAGGACTCAAATAAATAAAATCTCAAATAAGGGAGGAGAAATAACTACCAGCACGACAGAAATACAAGCAATTATAAGAGAAAATTATGAAAAACTATACGCCAACAAACTGGACAAACCTAACAGAAATGGATAAATTCCTAAAAACATATAACCTACCAAAAGTGAAGCAGGAAGAAATAGTAAATTTGAATAGACTGAATACAACAATTAAATTGAATCAGTAATAATAATAAAAAAAAAAAAACTCCAAACAAACAAAAGTCCAGGACCAGATGGCTTCATGGGCAAATTCTACCAAATACTTAAAAAAGAGTTAATACCTCTTCTTCTCAAACCATTTCAAAAAATAGAAAATGAAGGAAAACTTTCAAATTCATTGTGTGAGACCAGCATTACTCTGATATGAAAGCCAGATGAAGACACTACAAAAAAAGAAAACTATAAGCCAACATCTCTAAAGAACATAGATGCAAAAATCCTTAAAATATTAGCAAATCAAATCAAACAATACATTAAAAAAATTATTCACCACAATCAAGTGAGATTTATTCCTGGGCTGCAAGGGTAGTTCAATATTCACAAAGCAATCAACATGATACATCATATCAATAAGGGAAAGGATAAAAAACTACATGATCATTTCAATAGATGCAGAAAAAGCATTTGGCAAAGTACAACACCTATTCATGAAAAAAACCCTCAACAAAGTAGTTTAGAGGGAACATACCTCAACACAATTAAGACAACATATGAAAAACCCACAGCTAATATCATCCTCAATGGGGAAAAACTTAGATCTTTTTCTCTATGGTCAAAAACAAGGCAGGGATGTCCACTCTGACCAGTGTTATTTAACACAGTATTAGAAGTCCTGGCCACAGCATTCAGACAATAAAAAGAGATGAAAAGTGCCCCAATTGGCAGGGAAGAAGTAACTTGCACTATTTGCAGATGACATGATACTCTATACAGAAAACCTGAAGACTCCACCAAAAAATTGCTAGAAGTGAAAAATGTATTCAATAAAATTGCATAATACAAAATCAATGTACAGAAATCGGTTGCATTTCTACACACCAATAATGAAACAGCAGAAAGAGAAATTAAGGAATAAATCTCATCTACAATTCCACCTAAAACAACAAGGTACCTAGGAAGAAACCTAACCAAAGAGGTGAAAGACGTGGACTCAGAAAACTTAAAACACTGATGAAATTCCAGATGACACAAAGAAATGGAAAGACATTCCATGGTCATGGATCAAAAGAACAAATATTAGTAAAATGTCTATACTATCCAAAGCAATCTACACATTTAATGCAATCCTTATCAAAGTACTAACAGCATTTTCCACAGAGCTAGAATAAACAATCCTAAAATTTATATGGAACCACAAAAGACCTCAAAGAGCCAAAGCAATCTTGAAAAAGAAAGGCAAAGCTGGAGGCACCACAACTCTGGACTTCAAATTTTATTACAGAGCTATAGCAATGAAAACAGTATGGTACTAGTATAAAAACAGACACATAGGTCAATAGAACATAACAGAAAACCCAGAAATAAACCCACAACTGTATGGTGAATTAATCTTTGACAAAGCAGGAAAGACTATCCAATGAGAAAAAGAGAGTCTCTTCAACAAATGCTGATGGGAAAACTGGACAGCTACACGCAAAAGAATGAAACTGGACCATTTTCTTATGACATACACAAAAATAAAGTCAAAATGGACTAAAGACCTAAATGTGAGACCTAAAACCATATGACTCCTAGAAGAAGACACAGGCAGTAACTTATCTGACATGGGCTGTAGCAATACTTTTCTAGCTAGGTCTCCTGAGGCAAGGGAAATAAGAGTAATAATAAACTATTGGGACTGCATCAAAATAAGAAGCTCCTGCACAGTGAAGGAAATAATCAACAAAACTAAAGGGCAATCTACAGAATGAGAGAAGATATTTGCAAATGACATATCTAACAAAGGGTTAGTATCCAAAATATACAAAGAACTCATAAAATTCAACACCAAAAAACTAATAATCCAATTAAAAACTGGCAGAAGACATGAACACACATTTCTCCAAAGACATAGAGATGGCCAATAGACACATGAAAAGATGTTCATCATCACTTACCCTCAGGGAAATGCGAATGAAAACTACAATGAGTTTAATTGTATCACCTCACATCTGTCAGAATGGCTAAAGTCAGTAAGACAACAAACAACAGTTGCTGGCAAGGATACTGGGGAAAAGGAAACTTCATGCACCATTGGTGGGAATGCAAACCTGTGCAGCCACTCTGAAAAACAGTATGGAGCTTCTTCAAAAAGTTAAAAATACAAACATACTTTGATCCAGCAATCACCCTACTGGGTATTTACCCCCCAAATTACAAAAAAACACTAATTCAAAGAGATACAGGCACCCTGATGTTTATAGCAGCATTATCTACAATAGCCAAGATATGGAAGCAGCCCAAGTGTCCACTGATTGATGAATGGATAAAGAAGATGTGGTATATATGTACACAATGAAATACTATTCAGCCATAAAAAATAATGAAATCTTGACATTTGCAAACAACAGAGTTAGAGAATATAATGCCAAGCAAAATAAGTCAGAGAAAGACAAATACCATATGATTTCACTCATATGTGGCATTTAAGAAACAAAACAGACAAGTGTAAAACATAGAGAGAAATCAAGAAACAGACTCTTAACTGTAGAGAACAAACTGATGGGTACCAGAGGGGAAGGGGTTAGGAGGAAGGGTTAAAAAGGTGAGGGGATTGAGGAGTGCACTTGTGATGATGAGCACTAGGTGAAGTACTGAATTGTTGAATCACTACATTGCATATCTGAAACTAATATAATATTTGTATGTTAACTAACTGGAATTAAAATTAAACTTAAAAACCTAATGTGATGCATGCACGTGCACACACACACACACACACATGAATATACTAAACCAGAAAAGAAAGAATGAAATCTTGACATTTGAGACAACACAAATGAACCTGGAGTGCATTATGCTACATGAAATAAACCAGAAGAAAAAGAAAAATACTGTACTTTATCACTTCTATGTAGAATCTTAAAAAAAATAGCTGATTTCATAGGAACAGAGATTAGAATGGTGGTTGAGAGTGACTGGGGGGAGGCAAAACAGGGTGTATAGGTTCAGTTTTAAGAATACAATAACATGAATAGAGATGTACAGTTAGAAGAAGAATAAGTTCTGACAATCTAATGTACAGCATGTGACTATAGTTAAAAATATGGTATATTTGACATTTAGGTTCTGGGAAGGTGGAAGCGTAGGAGGACGCTGGGCTCACCTCATCCTGCTGATCACTTAGATTCCACCCACATTGGCCTAACTAACCTAGAAAACTGCCAGAAGACTAGCAGAACGGACTCTCTGGAGCCAAGCATAGAGAAGAGCCCACGGAAGAAGGTAGGAAGGGAGGAGAGGCAGTGTGTGCTACAGGGACTGGCAGAAGGGAGCTGGGGGCAGTGGAGGGGCAGCCTGCCAGGCAAGGCAGAGCCCCCAAAGTTTGGCTTGCAAAAGTGGAGGGGCTGGACTGCGTGAGTTCTGACAGCCAGAGAGACTTAACATCTGGAATGTTAGAAGTCAACAGCTCTACTCTCGGAGAGCAGGGAGGGTGACAGGACGCTGGGAGGGAGAATTGTTGAGCTCCGGACACAGAGCTCAGCTCTGCAGGGGAACAAAGGCACTGGCAAGCAACATTTCCCTCTCCCATCTCCCAACTGAAATTCCAAAGAAACCAGTTCCTGTCACCAAACTTGCTTGTACCACGCAAACGCCCAACGCTGTGCTTCTGTGGATCCATCCCTCTGATGGGCCTGCCTCCCTCCAGGTGCGGCAGGGCCCCTCCCACAGGGGACCACCTGAGGCAAAGTGAGCTAAGCCTACCCCTCCCGCCCCTGTGCACCTTGCTGATCCACCCCGGCTAATACATCCTTGGCCAGATCCCATCGAAGCAGCACCACAAGCCTGGCAGTGTGCAAGCAGCCCAGACAGGGGCCACACCACTTCACAGTGAGTCCTGCCCCTGGGAGAGGGGAAGATAAGGTACACACCAGTCTGACTATGGCCCCAGCAGTGGGCTGGGGGCAGACATCGGGTATGACTGCAGCCCCACCCACCAACACAAGTTTCTCTGGACAGCACAGGGGAAGTGCCCTGAAGTTTGGAGCTACCTCAGGGACTACCCAAAATGACAAGACGGAAGAATTCTCCTCAAAAGAACTCCAGCTAACGAATTGATCAAAACCGATTTAAGCAATATAATGCAACAAGGATTTAGAATAATAGTCATAAAATTAATCGCTGGGGTTGAAAAAAGCATAGAGGACAGCAGAGAATCTATTGCTACAGGGATCAAGGGGCTAAAAAATAGTCACGAGGAATTAAAAAATACTATAAATGAGGTGCAAAATAAAATGGAGGTGGCCATAGCATGGATTGAAGAGGCAGAGGAGAGAACAGGTGAATTAGAAGATAAAATTATGGAAAAAGAGGAAGCTGAGAAAAAAGAGAAATAAAAAAATCCAGGAGTATGAGGGGAGAAGTGGAGAACTAAGTAATGCAATCAAATGGAACAATATCCGTATCATAGGTATTCCAGAGGAAGAAGAAGAAGAAGAAGAAGAAGAAGAAGAAGAAGAAGAAGAAGAAGAAGAAGAAGAAGAAGAAGAAGAGAGGAAGGGGCTGAAGGTATACTTGAACAAATCATAGCTGAGAACTTCCCTATCTGGGGAAGGAAACAGGTATTGAAATCCAAGATGCACAGAGAGCTCCCTTCAGACGTAACTTGAATTGATCTTCTGTATGACATATCATAGTGAAACTTGCAAAATACAAGGATAAAGAGAGAATTCTGAAAGCAGCTAGGGATAAACAGGCCCTAACTTACAAAGGTAGACATATAAGGGTAGTAGCAGACGTATCTACAGAAACTTGGCAGGCCAGAAAGGAATGACAGGAAATCTTTAATGTGATGAACATAAAAAATATGCAGCCAAGATTCCTTTATCCAGCAAGTCTGTCATTTAGAATAGAAGGAGAGATAAAGGTTTTCCCAAACAAACAAAAACTGAAGGAACTCATCACCACTAAAGCAGCCCTACAAGAGATCCTAAGGGGGATTCTATGAGTGATATGTTTCAAGGACCACAAAGTACCAGAGACATCACTACAAGCATGAAACCTACAGACATCACAATGACTCTAAACCCGTATCTTTCTATACTAACACTGAATGTAAATGGACTAAATGCTCTAACGAAAAGACATAGGGTATCAGAATGGATAAAAAGCCAAGACCCATCTATTTGCTGCCTACAAGAGACCCATTTTGACCTGATGACACCTTCAGATTGAAAGTGAAGGGATGGAGAACTATCTATCATGCTACTGGAAGTCAAAAGAAAGCTGGATTAGCCATACTTATATCAGACAAACTAGACTTTAAATTAAGGGCTATAACAAGAGATAAAGAAGGGAATTATATAATTATTACAGGGTCTATCCATCAGGAAGAGCTAACAATTACAAATCTCTATGCACCGAATACAGGAGCCCCCAAATATATAAAACAATTAATCACAAACATAAGAAACCTTGTTGATAACAATGTGGTAACTGAAGGGGACTTTAATACCTCATTTACAACAATGGATAGATCATCTAGACACAGGATCAATAAAGAAACAGGGCCCTGAATGATACATTGAATCAGATGGACTTGACAGATATATTTAGAACTCTGCATCCCAAAGCAACAGAATATACTTTCTTCTCCAGTGCACATGGAAAATTCTCCAATATAGATCACATACTGGGTCACAAAACAGCCCTTAATAAATATAAAAGAACTGAGATCATACCATGCACACTTTCAGACCACAATGCTATGAAACTTGGAATCAACCACAGGAAAAATCTGGAAAACCTCCAAAAGCATGGAGGTTAAAGAACACCCTACTAAAGAATCAATGGGTCAACCAGGCAATTAGGGAAGAAATTAAAAATATATGGAAACAAATGAAAATGAAAATACAACAATCCAAATGCTTTGGGATGCAGTGAAGGCAGTCCTGAGAGGAAAATACGTTGCAATCCAGGACTATCTCAAGAAACAAGAAAAATCCCCAATACAAAATCTAATAGCACACCTAAGGGAATAGAAGCAGAACAGCAAAGACACCCCACACCTGGAAGAAGAAGAGAAATAATAAAGATCAGAGCAGAAATAAACAATATAGAATCTAAAAAACCTGTAGAGCAGATCAATGAAACCAAGAGTTGGTTTTTTGAAAAAATAAACAAAATTGATAAACCATGCTTCTCAAAAAGAAAAGGGAGATGACCCAAATAGATAAAATCATGAATGAAAATGGAATTATTACAACCAATCCCTCAGAAATACAAGCAATTATCAGTAATACTATGAAAAATTATATGCCAACAAACTAGACAACCTGGAAGAAATGGACAAATACCTAAGCACCCACACCCTTCCAAAATTCAAACAGAAAAAAACAGAAAACTTGAACAGACCCATAACCAGTGAAGAAATGGAATCAGTTATCAAAAATCTCCCAAAAAATAAGAGTCCAGGACCAGATGGCTTCCCTGGGGAATTCTACCAGCCGTTTAAAGCAGAGATAATACCTATCCTTCTCTAGCTGTTCCAAAAAACAGAAAGGGAAGAAAAATTTCCAGACTCATTCTATGAAGTCAGCATTACTTTGATTCCCAAACCAGACAGAGACCCAGCAAAAAAAAGAGAACTACAGGCCAATATCTCTGATGAATATGGATGCAAAAATTCTCAACAAGATACTAGCAAATCGAATTCAACAGCATATAAAAAGAATTATTCACCATGATCAAGTGGGATTCATTCCTGGGCTGCAGGGCTGGTTCAACATTCACAAATCAATCAATGTGATACATCACATTAATAAAAGAAAAGATAAGAACCATATGATCCCATCAATCAATGCAGAAAAAGCATTTGACAAAATTCAGCATCCTTTCTTAATAAAAACCCTTGAGAAAGTCGGGAGAGAAGGAACATACTTAAACATTATCGAAGGCATTTATGAAAAGCCCACAGCTAATATCATCTTCAATGAGGAAAAACTGAGAGCTTTCCCCCTGAGATCAGGAACACGACAGGGATGTCCACTCTCACTGCTGTTGTTTAACATAGTGTTGGAAGTTCTGTGGGGCACCTGGGTGGCTCAGTTGGCTGAGCATCTGACTTTGGCTCAGGTCATGATCCTGAGGTTTGTGAGTTCAAGCCCTGACTCAGGCTCTGTGCTGACAGCTCAGAGCCTGGAGCCTGCTTTGGATTCTGTGTCTCCCTCTCTCTCTGCCCCTCCACCACTCATGCTCTGTCTCTCTCTCTGTCAAAAATAAACAAACATCAAAAAAATTAAAAACAAAAAACAGCGTTGGAAGTTCTAGCATCAGCAATCAGACAACAAGAGGAAATTAAAGCCATCAAAATTGGCAAAGATGAAGTCAAGCTTTCACTTTTTGCAGATAACATGATATTATACATGGAAAACCCAATAGACTCCAGCAAAAGTCTGCTAGAACTGATACATGAAGTTAGCAAAGTCACAGGATACAAAATCAACGTACAGAAATCAGTTGCATTCTTATACACTAATAGTGAAGCAAGAGAAAGACAAATAAAGAAACTGATCCCATTCACAATTGCACCAAGAAGCATAAAATACCTAGGAATAAACCTAACCAAAGATGTAAAAGATCTGTATGCTGAAAACTATAGAAAGTTGATGAAGGAAATTGAAGAAGATACAAAGGGATGGAAAAACATTCCATGCTCATGGATTGGAAGAATAAATATTGCTAAAATGTCAATACTACCCAAAGCAACCTACACATTCAATGCAATCCCAATCAAAATCGCACCAGCATTCTTCTCAAAGCTAGAACAAGCAATCCTAAAATTTATATGGAACACAAAAGACCCCGAATAGCCAAAGTAATTTTGAAGAAGACCAAAGCGGGAGGCATCACAATCCCAGACTTTAGCCTCTACTACAAAGCTGTAATCATCAAGACAGCATGGTATTGGCACAAAAACAGACACATAGACCAATGGAATAGAATAGAGACTCCAGAATTAGACCCACAAAAGTATGGTCAACTAATCTTTGACAAAGCAGGAAAGAATATCCAATGGAAAATAGTCTCTTTAACAAATGGTGCTGGGAGAACTGGACAGCAACATGCAGAAGAATGAAACTAGACCACTTTCTCACACCACTCACAAAAATAAACTCAAAATGGATGAAGGACCTGAATGTGAGGCAGGAAACCATCAAAACCCTAGAGAAAGCAGGAAAAGACCTCTGTGACCTCAGCCGCAGCAATTTCTTACTTGACACATCCCTAAGGGCAAGGTAATTAAAAGCAAAAATGAACTATTGGGACCTCATGAAGATAAAAAGCTTCTGCACTGCAAAGGAAACAATCAACGAAACTAAAAGGCAACTGACAGAATGGGAAAAGATATTTGCAAATGACATATCAGACAAAGGGCTAGTATTCAAAATCTATACAGAACTCACCAAACTCCACATCCAAAAAACAAATAATCCAGTGAAGAAATGGGCAGAAGACATGAATAGACACTTTTCTAAAGAAGATATCCAGATGGCCAGCAGGCACATGAGAGAAGATGCTCAATATCACTCCTCATCAGGGAAATACAAATCAAAACCACACTGAGATATCACCTCATGCCAGTCAGAGTGGCTAAAATAAACAAATCAGGAGACTATAGATGCTGGCGAGGATGTAGAGAAACGGGAACCCTCTTGCACTGTTGGTAGGAATGCAAACTGGTGCAGCCACTCTGGAAAACAGTGTGGAGGTTCCTCGAAAAATTAAAAATAGATTTACCTTATGACCCAGAAATAGCACTGCTAGGAATTTACCCAAAGGATACAGGAGTGCTGATGCTTAGGGAACTTGTACCCTAATGTTTACAGCAGCACTTTCAACAATAGCCAAATTATGGAAAGAACCTAAATGTTCGTCAACTGATGAATGGATAAAGAAGTTGTGGTTTATATACACAATGGAATACTGCTTGGCAATGAGAAAGAATGAAATATGGCCTTCTGTAGCAATGTGGATGGAACTGGAGAGTGTTATGCTAAGTGAAATAAGTCATACAGAGAAAGACAGATACCATATGTTTTCACTCTTATGTGGATCCTGAGAAACTTAACAGAAGACCATGGAGGAGGGGAAGGGAAAAAAAAATGTTAGGGAGGGAGTCAAAACATAAGAGACTCTTAAAAACTGAGAACAAACTGAAGGTTAAGGCGGGGGGGGAGGGAGGGAGGGGGAGGATGAGTGATGGGTATTGACGAGGGCACCTGTTGGGATGAGCACTGGGTGTTGTATGGAAACCAATTTGACAATAAACTTCATATTAAAAAAAAACAAAAAAGAAACAAACAAATATGGTATATTTGAAAGTTGCTGAGAGTAGATTTTAAGCATTTTCACCAGAAAGAAATTAAAGAGTTAACTATGGAAGGTGATGGATATGCTGATTATATTCATCTTGGTAATCATTTTACAATGTATTCTACATATCAAATCATTACATTATATACTTTAAGTATATGCAATCATATTTTTAATCTAAGGAAGAAGAGATTCACATAAGTGAATATTTCACTGTTTTGGCCAGTAGGATGTTCAGACTCAAATTTACAATACAGTTCCAATAAAAAGTATTGGACTTTGTGGCTATATTTTGGGAAGATGGTTTTTCAATCTCAGCTGAGTTCTTAATACAGCTCAGGAATTATTTTATAAGTCTCTAGTTCCTTCCCCACTTACTCTTCACAAATCTACTCAAGCACCCTCTTTCTGGATGCACCCAGTCCTCTTAGTCTTGGGATTGTCTCATATTTATAAAGAAAACAGAATCTATCCTATTTGATCTCTTTCAACGTCTTTCTCCTTTTGAAACAAATCCCTACACTTGTGCTATGCATAATACATTTATTCTTGTTCTTCCTTGCTTTTTAGAGAAATGTGAATTTGGGTGCAACATTCAAGTTTTATAGTGATTGGTTCTCACCCAGTACTAAATATTTTTTAATTTCCAAAGTGATTTTTTTCTTTTCTCTGTGCTTTTAAGTTACCAAAGTTTATCTTACAGCCTTTAAATTGTTAATTTAAAACCGATTGCACTGTAGATAGAGAATGTAGCCTTCGGGGTGAATGTCCAGGTGTAGTATTTTCAAACCTTGTTTCATACATTCTCCCTAAATGATTTCATCTGTTAACAGCTGCTTCATCTAATACCACCATGTGGATGACAACAAATAATTATCTCTAGTCCTATTCTCTTTTGAGTTTCAGGTCTATAGTTTTCTATACACTTATGAGACTAATTTCCTATATGTCCAACAGGCTCTGCAGTCAAAACCAAAGCATTATCTCTACCCCTCTGAATATCTTCCTCCTTCTCCCTTTTTACTATTTTTAGACTGGTAATCCCAGGGGCACCTGGGTGGCCTAGTCGGTTAAGCGTCTGGCTTTGGCTTAGGTCATGATCTCACTGTTCGTGGGTTCAAGCCCTGTGTTGGGCTCTGTGCTGACAGCCCAGAGCCTGGAGCCTGCTTCGGATTCTCTGTCTCCCTCTCTCTCTGCCCCTCCTCCACTTGTGCTCTGTCCCTCTCTCAAAAATAAATAAACATTAAAAAAAATTTTTTTAGAATGGTGATCCCACTTTCTACCCAACTTTTCAAGCAAGAAACATTAAAATTGTCTCTTACTGCTCTCTTACACAAACTAAATGAACAGAACTGAGTGGTTCAAGTGCTGTGAATTGTATATCCCAATTATTTCTGGAAGCCATCCTCTCTTCTCTATTTTAACAGACTCTCATTATTTATAGCCTGGTCTTGCCTTACTTATCCTCCTAAATAGCCTCCAATTAGTCTTCTCACCTCTCCCTTCTTTCTTTTTTACCTTTGTGCTCCTGCTACCATGTACCTGTTGAAAACACAAGTCTGATGATTTCATTCCCCTTGCTTAAAAATCTTTGATCATTGCCTATAGTATAAAGTCTAAATTTAGCACTACATATAAAACCCCTTATCTGAGAAAAGTCATGTACTATACAGGTAGAAACTTTTGAGTCTTGATACAATATTAAACATACTATTGTAAATTCTTAGATCTGCAATTCTATCAAAAGCCTAATGTTGAGAGGGATTTGGATAAAAGTGTTGCCTCATATAACTGCCTATACATTATATTCTTATGTTTATAAAAGTATGATCTTTAGATTAGGCCCATTTCCCAAAAAAAACCTTGACCAATTATGAGAATACAGGTTACATCTTTGGCTCAATGAAAACATTTAATGCAGCTGAGCAGGAGGAATGGGTACAGTCTGACAAGGTTAGAGCTCAGGACTTTGTATTAGTAGTACAAAAATCAAGACAATGAGACAATGCTTTGAATGATGATTGCAAATCATTAAATCTCTAAGGCAACAGAAAAAGAAAAGAAACATCTTTGGAAGACCGAGTAATAAGTAAAAACATGGCCCATGCATCCATCCTTTAACCTAGCTTTAGGAAAAAGAAGAAAATGATCCCAAACCATAATGATTATAAGGCAGTGACACAGTCCTTCTTAGCATGCAAACTATCTGTAACTGTTACAATAGAACAACCCATGTTCAAAGGCACCTGGGTGGCTCAGTAAGTTAAGTGTCCAACTTCAGCTCCATTATGAGCTCATGATTCGTGAATTCAAGCCTCACATCGAACTCTGTGTTGATGGCTCAGAGTCTGGAGCCTGCTTCAGATTCTGTGTGTGCGTCTCTCTCTCTCTGCCTCTCCCTCCTTGCACTCTATGTATGTCTCTCTCAAAAGGAACATTTAAAAAAATTTAAAAAAATTTTTTTTAAAAATTTAAAAAAATTTTTAAATTAAAAAAAAAATTTTTTTAAAAATTAAAAAAAAAAAGAACAACCCATGTTCATAATAAATCATCTTTAAGGCTAGTAAAAGATAAATTAGGTCTGTATCCTCAGTATGAGAAGACAAGTAAATAGAATTCATTCCAGGCAGGTTTTCATGAAAAATTATTAAAAGCAAACAGGCTCATAAAATATATAAAGTTATGTTAATGTGTTAATTACTATTTTAATTATTCGTTACTAATTACTTCAATTACTCAAAACAATTTCTTTCTTTCCAGAATGGTGATGTCAATATATTACTGTATTTTATCTCCTACTATATCCCTATTAATAAAACTAGGTACAATGTAGATTTTTAGATTTTTGAACTACCAATATGCAATGTATTTTTAAATTAGACAATAAGTAGTAATAGGCATTGACTGAAGAAATCAACCAACCCTGAAAGACAGCTGCAGGGTAAGCAGTAGATTTTATGGTTTACAAAGAGAGGGAGAAAGCATCAGTAGAATGCTATTTCTAGAAATTCTGCCTGCTACTCTGACACTGCGGGGATTTTATTGCTCTGATTTATTTATTCTGAAGCCAAATTCATTTTCTCAGCTTTATTGCTGCATCTATGACTCTGAATTAGGTGTGTATGTGTATGTATAGGTGTATATATATATTTTTGGCTTATATTTCTGAATATATGTATTTTTTGCTTATATTTCTGAATTAGAGTGAACTTCAGAAGTTATCTCCATGTGGTATATATCTTTGACTCATAAAATGATTTTTAAATTTTTTTTAATGTTTATTCATTTTTTGAGAGACAGAGATAGAGTGGGGGAAGGGCAGAGAGAGAGGGAGACACAGAATCCGAAGCAAGTTCCAGGCTCTGAACTGACAGCACAGAGCCTGACATGGGGCTTGAACTCACAGAACATGAGATCGTGACCTGAGCTGAAGTCGGACACTTAAACGACTGAGCCACCCAGGCACCCCAACTCATAAAATGATTTTTAAAAAACTAAAATGTTTCACCTAAGAACCTTGTGTTCTATGTGAACTTGCAGGAAAAAAAAAAAGACACTCCAGATCAAGCATTCAGCCAAAGTCAAAATTTCAAAGAATAAACAAGTAAATCTGATATATGTACTACAGACTTAATTGTATTTATTCTAGAATATGAGATCCAAATGATATATGCATATAACAAAAATTGGAAGCATTTTGTATTAAAAATTCAGTGGAGCTTATCCTGAAATTTGATTTTAAACCCCAAGTATGTGTTATTATAGTTATTGTTCAGAATAAATAAATCAGCTGTGATCTAATAAGGACTCTAATGTGGTTAATACCTTTCTAGTTCCTTGGGATCACTGTTGCATACTTTCTGACATAGGAGAAAAAAAAATTAATACAAACTATTTACAAAGATATAAACTTTAAAGAGAATCTTTCTTAAGCCTATTATGTAAAAACATGCTTTACAAGCAAGTTTAATTTTTTTCAACTTTTATTTCAAATTTGTTATCTTCCAACCAACATTTTACCTCTGGTCCTGGAGGGCCACATGGTCCTTGGGGTCCTGGGTCACCCATTTGGCCCTAAAATGGGGGTGAGAGTCAACGTATAAGCATTAACCTAATAAATACAAGTTAAAATGGAGACAGACATATGGTAAGCAAACAAATCAATGTATTATGCCACACAAAATTATAATGGCTTTTTAGCAAACAGCACTCAGTATATTATGTCAAACAAGGTTGTAACTACCATTCAGAAAGACTTTGTAACCATCATCTCTGTGGAAAACTTACTTTTAAAATGTGTATGGATGTAATATATATTTACTCCTAAGTGCTGGAGATACAAACAAATTACTGAGTTAAGCGCTCAAGTCAAGAAGAAAAGTGTGTGTGTGCGTGTGTGTGTGTGTGTTATCCAGAGATAATAAAGTTTGACTCAACAAGGTAGAGGACTCTAGATGAGGAGTTACTTTTATAAATAACCAGAGTCCTGGGACTATCCCTGAAAATTCCTCTTTCCGTTGATACTACAAGGGGCCCGATTTAGCAATCAAGAATTATGTGGATTTAAGTCCTTGTTGCTTAATCTCTATTAGCCTCAGTTTCCTCACTAATAAAATAGGAAAATAATGCTAACAGTATTAACATTGTTACAGAGTCATTGTGAGGATTAGAGACAATACATGCAAGGTTCCTAGCACAGTGCCTGGCACATAGAAAGTACTCACTAAATGTTAACCAATTCTATAACCATTAATTATTCCCTTCATGTCCTCTATCCTTTCCTGGATGATACCTATAATTCCTAGATTGTTTGATCATTATATTAAAATGCTGAGGATTTCTTTTCAATATCTCTGAAGCCATTTTCTGACTTCATTTTCTGACTTCATTTTCTGACTTTCGTTTGGATTAACGAAGTGAAATCAGGGCCAGAGAGAAGATTCAGAGGAGAGACAAGTGGTCATAACACCTGAAACTAGAAAGGGCTGGCAATATTCTCAAGAGATTGAAGTATAGAACAGGGGGGGACCAGTAGTCTAATACCCTTGTTTTCATAAGAGAAACTGTTGAATTCATTATTTCTGTCACATTAAATTTCTATTCAAGTTTCAGATTTGACTTAATAGGCCTCAGATTACATAGAAATACAAGATATAGTATGCATTTATTCACATCTCAAGAAGTAAAGCACCGTTTTCCATAAGCACTAAATTCATTCTCATGCATTGCTTAGATATCTGAGTTTCAGGACATCAAACAGTACACAATGAAACTACTGCAATCAAATTTAGAGAAAATTAATAGTATTACATAAAACTTCATTTAAGTTCTCCTAAGTAAACAAAATCATCATCCATCATAATCAATATCTAGAGGAGGCTTACATTATTAAAATGGCAAGTACCTCTCTTAAAGAGATAAAGATAGAGCTCTCACTGGAGACCTCTGGTGGCAAAAAGCAAACCAGAAGCTAAATTTACAAGCTGTGAAGGAAAAATGCCTACTAGGTCTTTGTTTTCAGAAACACTAATCGACAACCAGATACTTAAAAACACACATTTTGGAATAATTTCGTTCATTCTTCAGAATGAATCTTCACTTTGAAAAACTTCAGCTGGAAGTTTCCTCAAATGTCAAGTCTCTTTTATAAAAACTGAGCTTTCAAGTAAGTTTTAGACAAGGGAGTAATGATTACATACACCTCTATAATTGACAGCAACTTCTAGTTAAATGTATGGAAAGAAAATAATAATTGTCTTTGTTTTTTTTTTTAATTTAACATTTATTTATTTTTGACAGAGAGAGACAGAGCATGAATGGGGGAGGAACAGAGAGAGAGGGAGACACAGAATCCAAAGTGGCTCCAAGCTGTGAGCTGTCAGCACAGAGCCTGAAGGGAGCCTCAAACCCACGAACTCTGAGATCAAGACCTGAGCTGAAGTCGGACACTAAACCGACTGAGCCACCTAGGTACCCCAATAATGTCTTTGTTCTAAGGAAAGAATATTTCTTAACTTCTGATTGGTAGTTTTCTCTAGTTTTTAAATGCTTGTAGAGCAAAAGCTTCCTTATTGCAAAATGTAAAAAGCCTTCCAAATCAGGACATTCCTTCTTTTAGCTTGTAAATACTCTTTCACGTTATAACTTAGATTCATTTGGGGAAAAAAAAGTCACTAATGTCATCATCTTAGATAATAGAAAACCCAAAGTAGGAGATATAAAATAAGAAAGACATCCTTATGACTATGGCATTCTTTTCATGCTAGTAAACAAATGATTTAGATAGGCACTAACTTGTATAGTTTCTTTTTAATAGATTGAGTGCAAGCAATTTTTCATCCAACAACTGTCTCCTTCCATAACTGGGAAAAGTTTCCAGGTCAAACCTCTACAAGTTTTGTCTACTCATAAGATATAAACAAGTAATAAATAAAGTTAGAAACTAAAAATTCTCACAAATATTAATTCTTAAGTTTTTATCCTATCTTCGGTTTGATATATAATTTTTTCCAAAGAGTTGATAAAACAAAAAAATGGTCAAGTATCTCCTACCAAAGTCCCTGCCGACATTAAAAAATGTGTTGTTGTTTTTTTTTTTACCAGAATAATATAGAAAGGTACAAAATGAACAAGCAAAAAGCCTCATTCTTATCATCTTATGCTCCCTGAATCACTGCCCTAAAACACACATTAGAGTTGGTTCTGGTGATTTAGTCCAGGAAAAAAAAAAAAATTAAGGGTTTTAAGACCATGTGTTAAAGATGAGACAGGTTCTCTGCCTTTTCTGTAGCTGAGACTAGAGAAATACTGGCAAACACTATCCCTGAGAGAGGCAACTAAAGAGTCACAGATTTGCAAGGAACCTTAAATATGATATAGTCTCTCAGTTTAAACAAGAAATTGGATATCACAGAGGTTAAATGCCCTGGGTGATGGCAAGTCAGGGCTGGGACTAAAATCTAAGTCTCTGTTTCTCAGACCAGTATATCCCTCCCTGCCCAGCAATAAACATGTTATCAATACAAACTGTGTCAAAAAGTAAGGGGAGGGGGAGACATTAAAAAGGTTTACTTTGTGTAAGTATGTGAAGCATAACAGAATATTGGTATCATTTATTACTTAGTATTGTCCTTAGAAAATGTCTTGTACCAGCTCCTTTTATTATTATCAGAAGTCAGAAAACCCTCACACAATGAACAATGAAAATACAAGAAGTTAGGGTCTTACTTTGCCAACCATTGCAGATATGGTAAGTTCCTGTTATGTGGTTCAGAATCATCCTTGAGTAAAGGCTTTTTGCCAGCTTCACGACCTACTCTCATGTCCCTTATTTATGTACTTTGTAACTTCTAATATTCAACTGCTGAACACAAGTCTGGGTACATGACTGACCAGGTATACCCTGAGTCTGAGGCAAAAACTAAGAAGAGCAAAGCTTACCATTAGACAAACAGATGTCATTAGACAAACAGATGCTGAAAACGGTTCTGTGGAATAAATAATTCCTGAGAGATGTACATGAAATGCTTGCACTGTTAGAAGCCAGACAAAATGGGGTATATAAAGTACTGTAATTAAAGCTGCTTGCATCTGACAAAAAAACAAACAAGCCTGACATAGGAGGGTAGAGTTAGAGGGAACACGAAGATTTGCTCAGGAAAATAATAATCTTTTTTAAAATGTACATTTTAATGTTTTTTAATAAATTATAATTTTCCATCTAACTTTTTCTATCTACAATCACCTTCACCTTCATAGAGTTGTAAACAATATTAAAATCCTAAGACAATCTTAAAATGTTAAATTCTCAGACAGTATGCCACAGTGGCTAAGTGCATGAGCTCTGACATAGATGATTACCTGGGTTTTCCCAGGTGGCCACCAACTAACTACGAAAACTTGGGCAAGTTGTTCAACTTTATGTCTCAGTTCCCCTAATCTGTAAAATAAGAATAATAATAGTACCAACTTTATATGATTTATGTAAAGATTAAATTAGAGGCATAGACTTTCGAATAGTAACTGGAACTTTGTAAACTTTGTAAACTTTGTAAACTTTGTAAATCTTAAATATAATAATTTTTATGATTTTTAATATATAGAGACATACTTTTAACTCATGTTTTAACCATTATTTAAATGATTTTAATTACTCAGTAATTTTAGTTGTATATTTTGTTGGGTTTTGTGTTAACTACAGTATAAGGTATCCTTTCTTTTAAACTAATTGATGCCCAAAGATTAAAAAAAAAGACAAAGAACTAGAATATTTTTGCTCACAGAGTGTGACATGCTATCTTTTCTTCACAATACTTTTTTTTTAATGAAACATATTGGAATGAAAGATATTTGGAAAAATTAAAATAGTATTTAAGGTGTTTTATATTTTCTGTTTTAAACACTCCATGTTTACTTGAAATACTATCCATGATAGATCAACCAAGATCTTTAGGGCTCTCAGAAATTTGGCTTGGCCTGGGATGGGGGGCGGGGGCAGGAGGATGAGGTCCAATACTCTGTGGAATGTGAGCTGAAAACTTCAAGGATTAGCTGTACCCTAAAAACTGAAGAGAAAACAATGCCAGCCTGGTAGGCTTATATCTTACTTCTTATATTCCACTAATACCAACAATTGTCAAGACTCCTGCCATGCTGTGCACTTTGTGAATCATAAAGAACAAAGCAAAAGTTCAAACCTACTGAAGGTCCTGGCTTTCCTCTCATCCCTGGTGGTCCTGGAACACCAACAGCACCCTAAAAGAAGAGAATATTAGAGGAAAGATAGAAACTCTTACACCAAAAAAGGCAGATGTGCCTCTATTTATGAATTACTTAAAAAATTCATGGAATTAATCCAAGAAAACTGAGAAACAAGACATGTAAAACCATATTGATACCATATCCTAATAAACTACATGGTTAAAATAATGATTATTCCTTTCTTTTCAAAGAATTTATAGTTTTTCATGGACTTTTTTTTTTGTATTTCTATAAACTTAATGGTAAAAAAAAGTTACCTTGTCTCCAGGATACCCTGGTTCTCCTGGCTCTCCTGCAATGCCTTGCTCACCCTAGAGGGCACAATTTTATACAAAGACATTTAAGCAACACAAACATGGCAATATTATACGAAAGTACAAATGTTTATGGAAGAACAGCTTCTTTATTTTTCCTACTTCTGAGAAAAATTGTATAACTGACAGTGCAGATTGGATCCCATATATAAAAACAAAATATTTTATAAGTTGTGTTGACTGAAAAGAAAAAAAATAAATGTGATAAGAAATTAACTCTATGATAATGTAAATATTTAAATCACCTTATCACCTTTGATTCCAGGTAGGCCCTTATTCCCGGAAAGACCCTGAAAAACAGAGGAGATGTTTTGTGACATTGTAGAGAAATTAAAGGGAGATATCCATTATGTAGATACAGACATACCACAGGGCCAGGAATTCCAGAAGGTCCAAATGGTCCAATAGGGCCAACACTGCCCTGAAATGCAGTAAGACAGAAAGGCATCATTAAGCATACACTAGGATTAGGAAGAGAATAATGTAAACTTGATTAATTAACCCAGAACAGTTTGTCTCACTAAGTCCCTACATGTGCCTTGTTCTTCCACAATTTCTTTTTCTCTCCACATGTATAAATCATACCAATCTTTGAAACCTCAGTGAGGTCATCTACTCCCGGAAGCCTATTCATACTGGTCAAGTCCACAAGGATCCTCCCTTTCCTTTAGCCCCTAAAATGCTTAACTGCCCATCACATTCATCTTGAAATATTTCTCCAACTAGTTAAAATCTTGAAGATAAGGGAAATATTTTAGTGCCATGTTCTCGGGATGTATTTGATAAATGCTTCATTTGATCATCTTATATTTTTATTTCACCCATTTATTCAGGAAATACTTTTTGGGCAGTTACTATGTTCCAGGCATTCTAATGATTTTATTTCATGATCTGAAATTTGCAGACTGATAAAATACCACAATCTCAGGGATAAGCTGAGTACTGAATGAGACTACTCTTCTGGGCTTCTCTCATTCATTCATCATTTAACATTTGTTGGGCATAACATGTACACAGACACTGTAGAAGTGTTGAGGAAACAGATGAAAGAGACATGGTCAGCAATGCCAAGGTTCTCAGTTTAGTGCTCCAATGCAAGATCTCTCAAAAACATAACTACCACTATCATCTCCTGTAGGTAAGAGCCTTAGAAAAACTCCTCAAATACTTCATCTTAGAAGACAAAGGACAGTAGCCACAATAAGGGTATTTGAAAGTAAAATTTGAAAAAAATGGCTTGGGGATCACTTACAAGTTTTGTGTCAATGACACCTTCATTTTCCTTCTTTCTCTTACTACCTCCCTGTGCCTGGCTTCAAAGAACAAGTTGCTTTAAACCTCCCTTTTATGGTTCCCAAATGCTAAGAAACTCTTAAAGGTATATGTATCACAGTGCCAAAAAATGGTGCTCCTTTTAGTTATAATTCAAATTTCTCAGGAAAGCATCCCAGACCCTCGCTACCTTTTCTCTATTTCCATTTGTCCTTACTCCTCCTTTACGTCTCCCTCCTCCAAATCCTACATTCTAACCACAGTGGACTGTTTTCCATTGTCTGAACATGCTCTCTGCTCTCTCTTTTCACATGCTCCAAGCCTTTGAAGATACAGTGACCAATACTGAAATGGCCTTCTACTGCACTTCACTAGTGAACTAGCAATATACTGCACTATATACTTCCCCCCCCACCCCGTCTTTCTAGTCTGAGCATTCTATGGAAGCAGAAGCACGTTTTATTGATTTTTTTATTTTCCAGTTCCAACCTATAACTGACGCACAACAGATGTGAAATAAAGTGTGGGATGAATACTGAAGGACCTGTCCGAATAGCCAGAATAAAAAAGAAATAACAAGTGCTGGAGGGGATGTAGAGACAAAGGAACGCTTGTGCACAGTGGCAGAAATGCAAATGGGTACAGCCACCGTGGGAAAGAGTATGGAGGTTCCTCAAAAAATTGAAAGTAGAATTACCCTATGATCCAGAATTCTACTACTGGTATTTATCCAAAGAAAAGGAAAACACTAATTCAAAAAGCTATATGCACCCTATGATTATTGCAGCATTACTTACAAGAGCCAAAATATGGAAGCAACCCAAGTGTCCATCCATAGATGGACATAGATGTCCACATATTATATATATTAAATGTGTAATATATGTATTATATATTATACATATAAAAATACATATTGTACATATAATATATATAATATATATATGTAATGGAATATTACTCAGCCACTAAAAAGACTGAGATCTTGCTACTTGTAACACCCATGGATGCACCTTTTACCCTAGGGTAAAATCCTAAGAGAATAAAGAAAGTCAAATGCCATATGATTTCACTCATACATGGGATTTAAAAAACAAAACAAATGAACAAAGAAAAAAAGAGACAAACAAAAAACAGACTCATAAATACAGATAATAAACTGGTGGTTGCTAGAGGGGAGGTGGGTGGGGGGATGGCTGAAATAGATAAAAGGGATTAAGAGTACATTTATGATGAGCACTGAATAATGTATAGAATTGTTGAATCACTATATTGTACACTTGAAACTAATATAATACTCTATGTCAATTACACTTGAGTTAAAAAAAAACTAAAACAGTGATTCTAGAGCTCTATCTCCCAACATCAAAGAGCATTTCTAATAGTCTACATTTATAGAATACAAATTTCAGAATGGAAAATATGACATCTTTACTTCTAAGTGACTCCAAAAGCCTGTGAAATAGAACTAAGATAAATTATTTCCAACATGTTTAATCCTGAAATAAATGAGACTATGAGAAGTAAGGAGTAATACTTTCCAACTTAATAAACAGATATGCAATATTAATACATCCCTGACAAATTCTGTCAGTAGGAACAATTGTTCTTATAATTCCAGTGGCTAGTTTATGCAAAGTTCATAGCTTTAAAAATTATGAGAGTTTCAAAAATACAATAAACATTTCTGTTTGGAAATTATGCAGCAATAATCTATGCAGTATGGAAAAATATAAATAAACAAATACTTCTTTTTCATCCTGTTGTTTTTTTTTCTATAGGCAATAATATTATTAACTTTGTTTCAGTAAATATATCACTGTGTGGAGTCTAGTATCTTCAGATGAATGTACTTTGTATGCATAATCTACTATTTTACTTTTTAGTGACTCTAAAAGAGAAATCACAAAATAGTAAGTGTTGAAAAATATCAAAGTACATACATGTTATAAAAGATTTAGCAAAATAGAGAATTAAAAAGTAAAATGGTATGGATGTAGAAACCTCCAAGAGACATCAAACATTTTGTGGTATGTTACAAGTTGTGTGGAAAATCCTAGTCCTGAAAAACGATGGCTTTCTGAAAGCAACCCATGACAGGCTAAGAGCAGTTTTCAGTTCCACAAGGAAAATCTGAAGGCCTTCAGCACCCTCTCCCTACCATACTCCTTTTCCATGAGAAGTTGGAGCAGACAGGAGAAATACTTCCACGTATGGCAGCTTAGCTGTCTGGGATATAGCACCAAAGGGAGAAGAGCCTCTCACAGAGCCAGAAATAATAAAGAACTTTCGAGTCAAAGTGAGTCAAAGAAACAGAGCTTAAGGATAGGCTCTTCAAATAAAACCAGCAGCCTCTAGCCAATTAGAGCTCATATGAGTGAGCACAGTGTAGGGAAGACTGTGCAACCACACCCACCCACACTCACAGGTTAAGAAAGCAAATGACAATGACAACCAGTTGCATGGAAAAAATCACTTAGAGAAAGCTATATTATCTCTTGTCGGAAACTATACTTCCTGTATGAAAACAAGCAGATATAGGCTTGCAGATAAACTGGGTGAGCAAACTGTTTATTCTGAAATATAAAGGTTCTGTATCATCTTTCCCAATTATCTCCAAAACCTCAGCTCCTTCCATTCCGCTCCTATCCCCCCATACTTCTTAGGCTGCAATCCCCCAACTCCTCTTTGCATTTCCCAAACATTGCATTTTTTCCACTTCTTTTGTGCATTTAAGGATTCTTCTGCCTAAAGAGCCCCTTTCCTGTTTCTACTCCATTCCACTCATGCGCAAATTTCAAGATACGGTTAAAACACATCTCTTTTGCGAAGACTCCTCTCCCAAGATAACATAAATTGCTCCTTTCTCACTGGTTTTTAGTCCATGATGGCAGTGATCACATTATATGACATTGCTTATTTTTCCTTCTATTCCACTATATTATAATGTTGCTAAAAATGGAAATCTTGTTTGTAGTTTTAGGCCTAGCAAAAGTCTAGTTCAGCATTTGATACATAGTAGATGCTTACATTATGTGGATTAAAAAAATTAATAAATATAAAATGGAGGTAGAAATACCTGCTTTATCTACTTTACATCTCATTAAAGAACAAATGAGATATGTGTGTGAAAAGTATAAAGTACTATCCATATCAATGTAGAGATGAGGATTACAAAGATGACTGTTAGTATCATCAGCCATTTTCTCTTCTCTAGGATCTCTTCCCATCTACCAAAGGGTAAATTGAGAAAGAGAAAGGACAAAACAAAAACAAAAACAAAAACACACAGTTATTTTTACTAAGCACTATTATGTGTTAGAACTGTGCTAAGTCCTGGAACTGAAAAATGAGTAAGAGTTCAGTGTTAGATGCAAAAGGAGAGGGAAGTGTTTCCGGTAGACAAACAAGTGCAAAGGCCGTATCATAGGAAGGTTGCATGGCATCTGAGAATAAACGATTTTGCTAGTGTAAAAAGTATGTTCTCAGGGTGCAGATGAGAACCAAGATAGTCTGGACATGCTAAGAATTTTGGTCTTAAACTTCAGCAAAATAGCAGAAGCATGTGAGCTAACCAACTGATAGGTTAAAGGAAGAATGCAGAAAGAGTATCTTTGGAATCCAACTCCCTTCCCCAGCTTCCTTTCTCTCCCCATTGGGAAGGCCACTGACTACCACCTAGGGTTTGATCCTATTCTAAGTTCTGAGGAATAAAAATTAGTCCTTTGGATTTCACCTTCACATAGAGCTTCTTATGAAGCCTAAAGAAAACTCTTAAGATAAATGGCATTCATTTTAAGGTGATATAAATCTTAAGGAGGCGGTGTAGCACATGGGTAGGATTTTGGACTCTGGATTTGGATCACCTGGCTTCAAATCTAGGCCTAACACTCAGAACCTGCGTAGTCTTGGCTTGTTCTGAGAATTAAATGACCTAACATTAAGACTAGCACATGGCAAATACTAAATAAAAGTGAGATATTATTGCTGATTTTATTATTATTATTATACTAATAGTATCATGTAAAACAAAAGTTTAAATGTTATAGACTTAACTCAGGTTCTCTGACTCTTAATTCTCTACTGTTGCCAGCCCCAAATGGCTAGTTAAAACTTATTATGCTGATTTTTTCTATAGTTCCTATAACTGAATTCCTGATTTATTCCTTTGGTCAAGTTGTCACCTTCTGCCTTTGGGTAGTTAGGTTGGGCAGGGGCAGGGTGTGTGTGTGAATTTAAATGTAGAGTCAGAAGACCTGTGTTCAAGTTCAAGCTAAAAATAATTGTGGCTGTAATTTATGGCATAAAACTCTGGAGTCTTAATTACCTACTTCACATGTTAAAGCAAGCTCTAAGTTGATTTTTAGGGAAAATCTTACCTCTGCTCATGGTTACTTCCTATTTTTATATGGATATATTTCCTATTTTTATATGGATACATAGTTTACTTTTAAGATTCTATTTTCATTAGGCTACTTACAGTTCATAAAAGTGTGTCAAACATGCCTTTAGCTCAGCTGGCTGTTAAGCTACATGGTTCTAAATTTATATAAAATATCTGCAATTTATATTGCTGTCATGAACCATAAGCTTGACTGACAGAAATATATTTATGAAGACACAGCAGAAATAGCAGTCTAATAGCAGTCTGTTTGCTTCAGTGAATAAACTTTATCAGGTAACTATCTGGAGTACATTGCTTTGGCCTTCATAGAATTGCTTTTACTAAACTGTACTTTGCCTACATCAGAAACTCCAGTGAAACTCAGAGTTAAATTCACTGAATTAAACTGATTACATGGACAAATAATATAGTCACTTCTATTATTAGTATAATAAATAAATTGGGCATTAATATGTTTAGCAGCATTAATAAAGTACAACTACTACCTTTTGTTCAGGATGTTTCCTAACCATTTATTCAATTTTATTCCAGAAATAAAGTCTATAGTTACCATGTGCTGTGATGTGGTGTGGTATGGTATTTAGACCTATCTGTATCTATCCAGACCAGATGGTATGAAAGACTATTTCAAAGGAGAGAAGTGGCTGTTCTATGTCATGCGTTTGAAGAAACTGAGTCTTAAGTTACCGATTAATGTACATGTGTACACATAAATCTGTAGAAATTTGTTATTGTAGGTTATCAAATTTGTTATTTGTTATTGTAGATATTTGTTATTGTAGGTTATGTGTACACATAAATCTGTAGAAATGTACATGTGTACACATAAATCTGTAGAAATTTGTTATTGTAGGTCTAATTTGCACATCGGATGGGAAAACACATTTGTACAAGTCTCATACCAGCAATGACAACAAAGCGTCTCATTTTTCTAAAGATTTTAAAATGCATCTAACAAATATAAACACAATATTTTATAAGAATGGTAATAGTTGATACTTACTCTAAGCCCAGGAAATCCTGGAGGGCCAATGCTACCTACAAGTCCCTATGTAAAAGAAATGTGCAAAGTTGGTTAAATATGATTCCAGACTATGAAGAGTGTTTTCTAAAGACAAAAACTTTTAGGAAAAAAAAATCAAATTTTACCCTCTTCTACAGCTAACCTCTTATTCTTCCCTACTCTTATGTATCCTCCTAAGAAGTGCAAATCTCTGGTGGACATTTATGTTCTTCAAAAATGCCCTTGGCTCCATGCTTTTGGATGCCAGGACTATGACCTAGCCTAGGATATAGATTGTTTGATGTCTTTTATGTCGCTAATAAAGGAAGTAAAACCCATAAATAGTCAGCAGTATAGACATAACCAGCCTATATATTGTATAAAAGGATAGGTGGTCAGCATATACAGTTAGAAGAACATTTTCAGATAGTTTAAAACACTCTCCACTCTTGAAGTACAATATTTAGATTCTCTACACTTCAGTTTTCTCATTTACAAAATAGGAAAATAACATTTGCTCTCACTGTTTTAAATCACAATGAAAACTGTCATAATGCATAAAAGGTGTTGAAAAATTTCTCACAAATATAAGAAATTACCAATACCATTAATTATGCATATAACAAAAGAGATTTTAAGTCAATATTAATTTTTCCAGTTGATTTGTGATGGTCTTTTGGACTTGTCATTACAGTCCTTATGGTAATTCCTAACCCACTCCATGTCAGTGTTACATCATTTACATGATACAAAGTACAAGAACAGCACCTGCCTTTGCAAGTTGTTTTGAAATTAAGGCACAGTATAAAATATAAAGAATTATGAATGAATAAACAAAAATCCAGTTTATTCTTCTATGTTAAAGATATTAAAGCCTGAAAATGCTCTTCAAGAAGCATTATATTTAAATAAAGAGTAGATTTCAAAAAGACACATTTCATATATGGTAGAAGTCCAACTCTAACAAACTTCATGTATACTGAATGGACTGACAAAAAAATTAAATAAGATGGCTTCACAGTAGTTATGCAAGTACATAAATGGTATGAGAAAATGAGAAATGGTAAGAGAAAAGTAAATAATGCTTACTTTATTTTCTATTTTATTTATTTATTTATTTATTTATTTATTTATTTAGAGACAGAGACAGAGACAGTGTGAGTGGGAGAGGGGCAGAGAGAGAGAGAGAGAGAGAGAGAGAGAGAAAGAGAGAGAATCCCAAGCAGGTTCTGTGCTGTTAGAGCAGAGCCTGACATGGGGCTTGAACTCACAAAACCATGGGATCATGACCTAAGCTGAAATAGAGAGTCGGATGCTTAAATAACGGAGCCACCTAGGTGCCCCAATAATGCTTACTTTATTACTCTTGAAATGAAAAGTTCCCCAGAATCAAGGGCAAGAAAAAGATGGTAAACATTCTACTTAAAATATCATGCAGGTTTTTAGCAATTTCTTTGGAGATCAGTTCTACTCTTATCTGCCAAGCCTCACAACGACTAAAACTTTGACTAAATTAACTGAATAAACTAATAAAGTCATAATTTAGAAAAGCAAATTAAAAAGAAATATTTTCTAACACTTTAAGTATAAATACCTAAATATAGGAACTATTCTCAATTTAGGCTAAACGGACTTAGTGGTTGACTCTTATTCACCTTAAAATCTTATTAAAAGAGTATGTTCATGGAATAGATTGGGAGGTATTTGCTAGATGCTCTTTGAGAGCAAAAAAGTTTAGATTTTTCTACCTAGCATCAAAAAAACGACAGTCTATCACCATTCTTTGACAATATATTTAATTATAGAATGGTAACTCCCTAACCTGAAAATAATAGCTGAAAAATCCCAAAGGAGAAGATTTCTCTATAAATAGATACATAAAAGTCAGGTAGATCAATGACAGGTTTGAGTCAAAAAGCAATCACTGAGAGCACAATTTTTACATGAGGCTTGTTGGTACATTCATGTACATGAAAGACTTCTCCTCACCCCCAAAATATGTCTTATGTTCATATATTTCTAATATTTTACTTAAGCAGTTACATTTAACATGGCCACAAGAATTAATTTTGATGATTATATCCCAAGACAGAATTTACTCAGAACATTTTTGTTTTATTTCCCACAATGAAAAATTACAAACTGTAATGTGCACAGAGGTATCAAAGCTTTCTGGCCAATGATGCTTATGTGAATGTCATAGTGAGGATGGCAAATGTAGGTGCTGGGGCATCTGAGTGATGTCAGATTGCAAGGCTGGACCATCACAGTGTACTCACAGGACTGCCATCAGGCCCAGCAGGGCCTCTGTCTCCAAAGTCACCTGGAAAACCCTGGACCAGGGAAAAAAGAAGAAATGCCATTAAAGCCAACATAGATAAAGAATTCATTTTTGTTCTGTTTACTGCTAAGGAATTTGCTAATAGGAAATATTTATTTCCTAACTTTTAAATTGTAGTGCAAAAAAACTTACATTTGTTTTGCATAATACTTCATTGCTTTTGTTAAGTATACTATTTCTATGATTTGCAAAAATTATTTTAGAAGTCACATAATATATACAGAAAACTAAATTTGAGAAAATATACATTTGTTCATTATTATATAAAGAATCACTGAATGAGAGGGAACATAAAGATTTCTTCCTACCAATCCATTAGTTCTCTCCACTATTTCATGCTGGTCCTACACGCACATCATAAAGAATAAAATGACTAATGTTATTTAAGTATGTACATAACACATTTACCATGGGCTAAGGGCTTTAAACAGTTTAGTATACACACACTACTTCATTTTATCTTCATAACAGATCAAATTAATGAATATTAATATCCTCATTTTGCATTTGAGAAAACTGGAGCACAAAGAGCTTAAGTCACTTGTACTCGCTAGTGATGAGCAGGACTGAGATTTGAGTGGAGAAAGTCTGAACGCAGAGTCACGTTTTTTCTTCTATTCTATACTGAATACTTTAGCTCATCATTTCAAGATATGATAAACAGGTAAAAAAATATCATCTCAGTACTGTATTATTGGGGAAAGCCATAATGCACATAAATACTGCAACCATAAAATGCAGTGCCACTGAAAATCAAACTTCCTCAATGCCTGCTGAGGAAGGATTCTACATTGTAAAACTATGAAGGATAGTAAAGTGACACACTTTCTTATTGCATAGTCTTTTGTAAAATAACTCAATCGCTCAGTTACTTTTACTTTAATACTAAAATTTTTCTCTAAAGATTTGCCACTAGACTTATCAGCTTTAAAGCTCTCTGTTTAAAGACTACTTTGCAAAATAATTTGTAGGATTTATTATAATCAACAGTTTAATAACATTCATTTGTAAATTTGTTATAAGCCTAACAAAAATTGAAGTACGTTAAAGTCTTATAATCTCTTTATTAGGCAAGCCAGTTATTAAATATCTATTTAATAGATTGCCAAAATCACTGGTTCACTAGTACACACATGAATGCACAAAATTTAAAAGACAGTTTAGCAATGGAAAAAGAAGTATGATATTTCTAAAACATAGTTAACTCATACTAGAAGCAGTTTTTCTTATTCTGTAATCAGAGGATAATGCAAAAACCATCTGCATAGTCAAACATAGTGTAGCCATAACCTCTTCAAAGTCAGTTGAAGTTCAGGCAGGCATTTTGCTTTCCTTGTCCTTGGAAGTCAGATTCTGTTGTCAACAAGCTCACATATCGGCAATACATCATACTATTCGGTATGAGCTAATAATGACATTTCAAAGTATTTATGATGTACAGGTAATGGAAAAAGTAGAGGAAAAATTCTGTAATAAATCTGAAACAGAAGAAATGATTGATTTTTTAGATAGATCATAAGTAGGTTTTTCAGAAAGCTCAGTGAAATAATAAAGACTGGGGCACATTTTGCATGATTCCATTAATGTGAAGTGTCCAGAACAGGCAAATCCATAGACACAGAAAACAGATTAGTGGTTTCCTAAGGCTGGTGGTGCAGGGAGAATTGGGCAGTGACTCCTAGCAAGTACAGGGTTTCTCTCTGGGTGAAGAAAAGGTTCTAAAACTAGTCTGACAGCTACACTACTCTGTCAATATAACAACAAGCACTGAATTGTACATTTTAAAAAGGTGAATATTATGGCATGTGAATTAGATCTCAACAGTTTTTCACAAAAAATGAAGACACAATCAGTCTGAACAAGGAGCAGAGAGAAACCATCCTTGGGGACTCACTCAGGATTGCTCTCTGGGACTGATTGGCCCCATCCTCATCCAGTAGGAGGAGCTGCTCTCCAGTTCAGCTTTCCATAAAACTAGTGATTTTTATGCCCCAGGAGGGGAAAGGGGGGAGATCAATTCTTCACTTAGAACAAAACCTGCACATACATAATAAATAATAAATTACTTATTAATTTCAACTACCTATTCTCCTGGTAGTTCAACAAAATATATAATAAATATTAGGTGTTCAACTTGACTTTGCCCCTGAAACAATTTAATTAAACTGAGTATTATCTACTTTTAAAATTTTTATGTACCATTTCTCCTCTCACTTCGCTACCCATTAAATGTTTCACTTCATTCTTAATTCTCTAGTCTAGACAGAGATCATTTGTTTTATAATTTTTAGTCCTTTGTACATGTTGACCATTGTGTCATCGATTTCCGAATTAATTCCTATTAAATCTAGACACACTTTCCTGTTTAATGAAATGTAGCACAGCTAAAACCACAAAAAAAAACATAATTATATTTGGCTATGTACTGGACATTTTATTTTAAAAAACATCATGCCAATGTTTTATGTTGTTAAAAATGCCATTGTTTCCTTTTTATCAGTTGTATTTTGCATGGAATTTATCTATTACACGCATGATTTTTTTTTAATCCAGGAGAGGTTCTGTATTCCTTAAATTAGGAACCTAAAAGTTTGCAGCCACAAATCTTCATCGTCAAAAACGTATCTTAAAAGACTCATAGTGAAACATGGAACAATAGTGACAAAACACTTTGTCTTTGAACTTAGAATACAAAAGATAGTTTCTACAGTTTCTTTCTCCACTGGAAAGAATTTGTTATAAAATGCAATACTAGATTTTCTCTCATATTTACCTAGTGGAAAATTATAACCATTAATTTAAATCGAATTGTGCTTCCCTAGAAATATATTCACACTGCCAAAGGATTTAATAACCATTTTCCAGGATTATTGTCCATAGGGAAGCTTGAGTTTTTCCCTTTCTTGTCCCATTTGCCAATTTCATCAACATAGTAACTGTCTACTAATGGGCAAGCCAGAGTTGCACTGCTCCTTCTGTGTTGTGTATAATTCTCTTTTTTTTTCCATTTTTTCCATTTTCATTGTTTTCATCAGTTATAAAATTTTCTTTTATAAAGAATATGACATTCCAGGAAATTCATTTGATTTCTTCAAGTTGTGAAAAACTTTCTTGCTTATCTCCAGTTTGGTCAATATAGTGGACAGACTTTAAGGTGACATCCAATGATTCCAATGCTTTATGTGATACCCACCCTCTGAGTGTGGGTCGGACTATGATTGGCTTACTCTAACCAATAGAGTGCAGCACCGCTGGCGGGATGTCATGGATGTGATTATGTTCTACTATATAAGACTCCATCTTAGCAGCCTGGAACTAAAAACTTCCCTTGTGAGCTTGATGGGGTAAGCAGCTGTGTTGGAGATGCCCACATGGCAGGGAATTGTGAGTGAACTCTAGTAACCGTGGACACTCCATAGGACCTAAGGGTGGCCTATACACAAGAGCCAGCAAAAATCCAGGGCATTCAATTCCACATCTTTAAAGAAATGAAGTCTTCTCACAACCTGAATGAGGCTGGAAGTGAACTCTCCCCAAGACAAGCCTCCAGATGATCTTGCAGCCAGCTGACACTTTGATTATAGCCTTGTGACCCTGAGCAGAAGACTGGGTTAAGTAGTACCTGGACTCCCTACCCCAGAGAACTGTGAGGAAATAAATGGGTGCTGTTTTAAGCCACCAAGCTTGTGATATTTGTTATGCAGCAATAGAAAGCTAATAAAATTGGTAATTAAATCTTTAAATAGAGAATGTATAAAGTCCAATTTGCAAATTTTACTAAATGGTATTGTTCAATATAAGACTATTTGCATTGTTTCTAGAGTTTAAAAACTTAAATAGATCACATCTCTGAAGACTTTCTATGGCTTTTTATTTTCTATTGCAAATTATAATTACTATCAATATTAGTTAAATTAAAATTTTATATTCACTTAACATTTTAAAAATTTAATCTAAATATCTATATTTTAAAAACTTCATTCTAGCATTTCATATTCATCTACTTGCTAATGTAAAGAATTTTTATTATGTTTCATGAAATTTGTGTCTATAGTTATGAAATGCAAATTTAAGAGTAATATGAATTGCTTAATAATTTAAAATATTTCAGTCTCGGGGCGCCTGGGTGGTGTAGTCAGTTAAGCGTCCGACTTCAGCCAGGTCGCGATCTCGCGGTCCGTGAGTTCGAGCCCCGCGTCAGGCTCTGGGCTGATGGCTCAGAGCCTGGAGCCTGTTTCCGATTCTGTGTCTCCCTCTCTCTCTCCCCCTCCCCCGTTCATGCTCTGTCTCTCTCTGTCCCAAAAATAAATTAAAAATGTTGAAAAAAAATTAAAAAAATAAAATAAAATATTTCAGTCTCTAAGTGTAGCTGTTGCAAATACTGCACTAACGTTATTACCTCTGAAACCATAAATCATAACATAAAAAGAAAGAAGAAAACAGAAGTCTGCATTATCAGGAAACAGTACTTCATTATACAGGATTCTATTGCATTCATACTGAAAGGAGAATTAGCTAAGCTAATTAATTCATCTTTCCTTTTAAAAAAAATTTTTTTTAATGTTTATTTATTTTTGAGAGAGACAGAGCACAAGCAGAGGAGGGGCACAGAGAGAGGGAGACATAGAATCCAAAGCAGGTTCCAGGCTCTGAGCTGTCAGCACAGAGCCCAACGTGGGGCTCAAACTCACAAACCGCGTGATCACGACCTCAGCTGAAGTCGGACGCTTAACTGACTGAGCTACCCAGGCATCCCTCATCTTTCTTTTTACCAAGGTGCTTCGATGGCCGGCTCAAATCCTCTCCACAATCTTGAGCATTTTCTGTCTCTAATTTTGGCAGTGGACCACCTACTAATTTCATGGCATTCACACATGAGATTATAGGCCACAGAAATGGAGAAGAATTTCTCTGAGGCCTGAAGACACTAAACAGCTTCAAAGATGGACCACCATGATTCTCACTTCCTGATATTAATGCCTTTGTGTATTCCCCTCTCATTTGGAATCATGGCTGGCCCACGTGGCCAACAGAATATAGATGTACAGTGTGACTTCTGAGGTTAGGTCATAAAAGGCACTACACATTCCACCTTGCTCTCATGGACCACTTTATTTTGGTGCAAGCCAACAACCATGTCCTGAGGACACTCAAGTTGCCATGTGGAGAGGTCCCTATGGAGAGGAAATGAGATCTTCCAGCAAGGAATTCCCAAATTCCCAGTCCACAGAAACTCTGAAAAATAATACATATTTAAATAAATATATATATAATTGTTATTTCAAACCACTAATTTGGAGTAACAGGTTATATAGTAATAGATAATACATAGTAACAAGAGTGATGGTCTAGGATGATCGGTCATATTGCTCCAATGCTAACTGCTGGGTCCTGAGTGACAGAACCACTCATGTGTTTTGTTTTGTTTTGGTTTTAATACATTTACTTTCTTTGTGATGTACAGGGTCCTCAAAAGTGCCGAGCCCAGATCAAGTTTCTCTCTTGCCTGGGTCTAACAATGGTATTGTTATCAAACATGGTAGTTATCAAACGCTAAGAACTATTCTAGACTTAGTATGCTTGCATATATGTTTGGTGTTAATATTTTAGAGTGTAGGTACTATACTTGATAGTATGCCTAAATATCTTAAAACAGTGGAAAACTTACAGCTTACACAATCTTGTAAAATGATTATTTCCCTAGTTGTTTACAAAGAAATTGGAAAAATACTGCATACAAAATAATTAGGAAAATATGGGAACCAAAATAACCATAAAATACTAATGACTACATTTATGGAATTTAAAAAAAATATAAGCAATGCAAAATTTTTTTGTTAAAGGCCACAGTTAACTATGAACATACTTTGTTCTTTTCAGAAAACAATGGTTCAGAAACAACATATTCAATCTAAAGTAGAGATAAATAAGAAATATTATAAAGACATATACACTAAACAGACATTACCAACAAAAACAGAAATTCAACTTTTCCCAAGACTAAGCGTTGAAAAGAGAAGATCAAACTAATTTGTCTAGGATTAGAAACAATAAAATAAAACCTGGTAGTTAATTCTACACATTCTACACATGAATAATTATTACCATGAAATCATGATATTTTTAAATCGTTCAAAAATAAAGCACAATTACTATAGGAAAAGGCTAGAATGTTACGTACTCTGTGAAGATACAGTCTTTCCCCCTTTCTTTTCACCTTCCTTTTCATCACAGGTAGGACAATTTGATCCACATTTCAAGGGTTGACCATGTCTTGTTGGCTAAAACTAATTTTAAACTTTGGTAGGAATTTAAGGAGTTCCAGCCCAATCCTCAGAAATTGAACATCAAGTCAGGCTTATGGTTATCCTAGTGATGATCTGGGCCTCAATTCTCATTCATGTTCCTACTTTGTTCTTTTATTTTCCCCGTTTTTTTTTTTAATTTAAATTTTACTTACTTAACATACAGTGCAATATTGGTTTCAGGAGTAGAATTCAGTGATGCATCACTTACATACAATACCCAGTGCTTCTCGCAAGTGTCCTCCTTAGCACCCATCACATATCCAGTCCTTCTCCCACCCACCTCTCACTGTCAACTCTTGTTTTTTTCTCTATCATTAAGAGTCTCTTGTGGTTTTTTTCCCCCTCTCTTCTCCTCCCCCTCTGTCATCTGTTTTGTGGTTCTTTTTTTTTTAAAGTTTATTTATTTATTTTAAGGGGCGCCTGGGTGGCTCAGTCAGTTAAGCATCCAACTTCGACTCAGGTCATGATCTCACAGTCAGTGGGTTTGAGCCCCGGGTCAGGCTCTGTGGTGACAGCTCAGAGCCTAGAGCCTGCTTTGGATTCTGTGCCTCCTTCTCTCTCTCTGCCCCTCCCCTGCTCACTCTCTGTCTGTCTGTCTCTCTCTCTCTCTCTCTCTCTCTCTCTCTCTCAAAAATAAAATTAAAAACATGAAAAAAATTTTTAAGTTTATTTATTTTTGAGACAGAGAGAGAGAGTGCACTCATGCCAGCATGAGTGGGGGAGGGGCAGAGAGAGAAGGAGAGAGAATTCCAAGGAGGCCCTTGCAGTCAGCATGGTGCCCAATGCAGGGCTCAATGCCATGACCATGAGATCATGACCTGAGCCAAAATCAGTGGTCAGATACCTAACCAACCAACCGGACCACCCAGGAGCCCCATCTGTTTTGTTGTTCTTAAAGATTGGGTATCATCTGTACTCCAGTTGTGGGAATTGCAATCTACCTTATTCTTGTGTCCACAAAGCACTTTTGGTATACATTATGTTCTATCCCTTGTTCATAAGGACCCCACCTTATTCTTGCCATTTTTCAACACCAAGAACACAGTCCCTGAACCCAAGCCAACCCCTGTGGGCATATTTGCACTCACATTCCTGACTTTGATAACCTACAAGACTGAGTTTTCCCTTATGTTATCTGCACTGAAAATAACTGCCTGCCTGAATTTTCACCTGTTAGTGTTATATCTCTATGAAATCATGCTCTGCCTGGACGTCCCCCAAATTACCAGCTATAGTTCTTTGAGTGTCTCTCTTCTCTGTACCTATCCCAACCTGAATGGTGGGTTTAATTCAAAGTCCTGTCTCTTCCATACATCTTGTCAAGCTATAGTTAGCCAAATATAGTCACTATAGACTACAACCAGTAAGTAAAAATCAGAAAAAAACAGTTTTCTTAAAAGCGACAGAATCACTTAAAAATTAATAACAATTTTTCAGAATGCTCTAGCAACAGTAGTACTTTCTCTAGGATCAAATTAACTACAACCTTTTCCTCAGACAAAATACTGTCTCCAAATTCTTGATAAAATGTATGTATCTGAGACACTACTGTGCAATACGTATTTAAGACTATCCTGGGCTAAGGATAGAAACTAATAACAGATGTCTAACAGAAGGATTTTATATTCTGAAATTCTAACACTAGAGTTAGAAGCCAAAATACAGTTTACTTTAAATAGACTCTTCTAACAAGATGATGTATGAGAAAAGAGGAGGAGACAGTTCTTTCTATAGTTAGAAAAGTAAACATCTCTGAAGTCCAGGTAGCTTACGGGTGTTATTTTGTCTACTATTCTAAGACTATGATATTTTGATTTTCATAGGAAGAAAACTAAGTACACTTTTTCTTTGTCAAACTTTAATGTAATATGATTTGATTACTTATAATGTATTCCAATCAGGCCTGCAAAACTCCTTTGAAAAGTCTCTATATTTTGACAACAATTTTCTAGGCGTTGTTGAGAGTAAATTCCAGCTCCAATTTCATGTTTATCTTCAATCCCGACAAGTCAGTTCTAGCATAAATATTTTAGCTCTGTGGAGTAATGTAAATTTGCATAACCAACTTAGTACAACAAAGAAACTACTGATTAAATCGGTCCGGGAGCCATGTAAAATGCTTCTTTAAAAGCAACTATAGAATTTCCTGATTGTGGTACTACAGAACGAAGTCTGAAAACTTTGAGTTAAAAAGGAAGCTGCTTACAACTGGGTAGTACATATAAAATTTGATGTTGACAAATATATATGAAACCTCTCCCTGCCTTCCCTTTTTAACAGTGTTCTTTTTTTCTATTATAAATCAGTGAATAACTGATGCTTTTAAAGAATCTGGCTCATCAGATATGTTCCAAGAAGCTTTTCAAATAGATAGCAAAGCATATAAAATAGAATGGTAGCTCTATGGTATTTAAAAGAGTCTTGACCAATAAAGATCATCTACTACCTTGTAGATTGTGGTACTACCTGTGGAGATCTCTTCCGAAAGAACCTGAGATGAATTCAAGTTATACCCACAGATAGCAAAAAGAATGGATGAATAGCACTTACAGCCCCATAGCTGTCCTCTAACATAACTGACAATAAGGATTTTGATCTAACTTTTTTGATTTGTAATATGTAGGGATTGTAAGAGGAAGGAAAGAGGTAAGAGCTATAATATCTCAATAGCCAAAAGTATGAGTACACAAATATTGACTAATATGTAACTGATTACATGAGGTCTTAAAAAATAATTGTAATGATTATTAGTAAGTACCTTTTACTAGGATCTTGAAATGTGTTAATATAACTACTTTTATATACTCTGGTCCTAAAATATACCCAATTTCCAGCAAAATCAGTTTTCATACATTGTCTGGTTGAAAAAACAAAAACACATTGTGTTATAAATTTCAACTCAATCTATAAATACTGAATAAAGACAACGTTTTACTTGGGGAGAAATTTTCTGGGAAGTAAGATTTAAAATGAGATAACGTTTAACCCAAACACTAACTTTAAAAATAGCAGTATGAAGCTAAATACCAAATAACTCTTGGACAACCAAAATGATATGTTATTTTGAAATGTGTCCATTTTCAATAGCTTTAATATAATATTTATACTATTTAGGAGAAGATATCTCTTACTTGTAAGTCTATCATTTCATTAAAAAAATACAGATGTCGCTAAGGAAGCTGATTCATAACAACTTAATTCCATAGTCAGTGTTTACTCAGGAAAAGAAGTGATGATTTGGCTGGCAGAACAAGCTACAGTAGCAGAATAGCAAGTCTTCTGAGCCTAAGTTCAATAATGTTACTATATCACTGAAATATTTTGGATAGGATTTTTACTACTTCTCTATGTTTCTGTGCTATATGTATATAGCATATGATTTCTCTATATAAGAGAGAGATATACATATTAACATTTTGTTAAACTGTTTATATCAAACACACAGCTTTGGTATATAAGTTAGAAACTGACTCAGATGTGCAAAGAAGGTCATGTTAATATTTACAAAGGCCTAAACTTGGATTTTGAAGCTTTCTATGCCTATTTTGACTGTCAAAGTGTTTCATACCATACATAGTACAGAAAGTGAAGTAATTTCATTTTATCAGCTTCTGGCCATAATTTCAGAGACTTTAAAAACCTGTGTAAAATATCCCATAAACGTTATGGAATTATCTAAAAAGGGTTACTAGTTTTCTACAAATTACATTGTAAAATTACTTCAAACTGAATCATATTCTATGTTTGTAAGACTGCATACTTCTATCTACCTAAAATTTAAGGAAATGAGAAAATTTAACACAGAGAAAGAATAATCAGATTAATTAAAGGGGAGTGATAATTATAATAAAGTACATCTTCTAATATTAATACTAATGATCATAAATGAAATGACATGGGATCCACATAGCAGTACCCTAACAAAGCATGAACCCACACTTCTAAATAGCTCTGAAGTCAGCAGAAATTTTGAATTAACAATCCTTGACATATGCATAGCCAAAAGTTTCTTAGATACAGGTACTTTTAGATTTCAGTATTTCTACGACTTCTGTTATATTCTTTCAGACATATAGATTTCTGTCATCGTCTTTATGGTGGCCTGGGATGCTTTAGTTCTGCAGCTGTGTTTGAATATCAACTTCATAAATAATAACAAATATTATACATAATTTAATCAATTACCAAGAAAAAAATGGCCATATTTATATTCCACACACCTAATATTTTCCACACCAGAAAGTGGACACATCATCAAAAGGTATTTTCCTTTCACTGCTATTAAAACAGTAATAAGTAACCATTCTTCTCATGGAACATTAATAATCTAAATTGAAATAAAGTTTCCCATGATGCATAATATCCCATGCTAATACGTTTGCCCTTATTTAATGTCAAAGCTATTTGAAGATGATTTTACTTGTAATAAACAGAACATAGGGGAGCATTTATACATAAGATACTATTCTAGAACAGTGTCTGAGGTCAGCATTGGCATAATTTGACTTGCGGCTGTAACTGTATCTTAAAGTACTGTGATTTCCTCATAAACATGGCCAAATAATTTAGTGGTAAAACCAAGAAAAAGTACATATAGCATACATGACATATTACAGCACCAGACAGATTTTCTACTATAAACACTGTTTAGAATGGGATACATATGTTTTCCAAATATAATTTTCCCAAGGATCTAAATCTGTGACAAGGGCATATGTTTTTAAAGGAATAAAATTTTACAAATTTTATAATATAAAGAACAGTGAGATCAACCCCGCAATCACTCCATTCATTATTTTTCCAATGTTTTCTTGAACTTCTCTTTTGAATTCAATAGCATCTGTGGGATAATTTTATAATTCTTTAGAGAGTAAAAAACCAGAAGCTATCTATAAATTTCCATGGATAATTTTATAGCTCATGATAGAGTAGGAAACTAAAAATTACCAATACATTTTCAAGATAAAGTTAATATCCACAGAAATCCAGCCATATTAATAAATGAAGTTGGTAGCTATGTAAGTGGCATATTACAAGGGCTTTGGGAAAATACTCTATTTTCTCAACAATGCCTAAAATTCCACCATTGCAGATTACTTAATTTGTCTTAAACTACACTTATAATATAATTACTAATGGGTAAGGTAACAGTGGAAACATTAGAAGTAATTTACATAATAACCATAAATAACTTTATTCATTCTTTCACTAATGTCATACTTTGATAGGAGAAAAAAGGAAAAAAATAAAGATGAAGAATGGAGAAGACAAGAATAAGGAAGATAAATTTCACCTACTGTCAATTTTGAGACAGCCTAAATCTGCAGTTAGATAGATATTTGCACATGATAATTAGAGAGGTATTTCTGTTGGGGTATATACGAGGACTTAAACAAAAAGAAATAACATTTTGCAGTGTAATGGAGTGTAATTAAATGAGATGGTATATAGAATATTTATCAGAGTGCTTAAGAACTAAAAATGGTGATGGTAACAATAAATGCTGGAAGATTAGCTTTAAAGTTGAATATAGATGTAAGAAAACAAAATGGCTGGCTTATTTTTAATTTCTTGACAGTTTGGTAAGCTTTTCTTATTAAATTGAATTTTTGTTTTAAGTTTATTCATTTTGAAAGATGGAGCCTGCGCAGGGGAGGGGCAGAGAGAGAGGGAGATACAGAATGTGAAGCACGCTCCAGGCTCTGAGCTGTCAGCACAGAGCCCAGCCCGATGTGGGGCTTGAACCTATGAACTGAGGTCACGACCTGAGCTGAAGTTGGATGTTCAACCAACTGAGCCACCCTGGGACCCCAATAAATTGAAATCTTTAAAGTGCAACTTTAAAACAATGTTCTTCTAAGCAGTGTGGGTAGCAGACAGCCTGGGACCCCAATAAATTGAAATCTTTAAAGTGCAACTTTAAAACAATGTTCTTCTAAGCAGTGTGGGTAGCAGACAGCAGAAATACCTAAGGAGTAAGGAAAAGGATCCTGGGTTTATATTCAGAGAAGCTGAGATAAATTCCTGGTTTTACCACCATTATCTACGTGATGCTGAGCAAGTCTTTGAACATCACTGAGCCTCACTCTCCTCACCTATATAACGGTGACGTTAATAGCGATTCTAATCTACCGTCAAGAAATACTGCAAAACTCGAGAATAAAATGCTTTAAAAGGATATGAATATTCTGGTGAGATTTGTTCTCTTTTACAATTATTATCAAGCCTTTTTTATACATACCAGAATTTTAGAAAAGCTGTTATGAAAAACCCCATTTCCTTCCTAATAGACTAGAGAACACAGTGTAGCACAGAAAGTGTTACCCTAATAAATACCTCTGGATAGCAGTAAAACAACACAAGTGAAAAGGAGGTGGCTAGTTAGCTAAACTAACTCAGCCAGGATAACGTAAGGATGCTTCCCTGAATCACAGTCTTCTCCTTTGTTAAATGATGGGGATGTTGGATGATGTCAAAATTTTCTCCCATCTCTGAAATTATTATATCTGGCAAAATTCACTTTCCTTGATTTTTTAAAATCTGAAAATATAAGAAGCTGCAGGGAACTAGTTTCTAAACTAGTTCTTTCTTAAAACCTGTAAAATATGAGGGTTAATAGTGATATCATTAGTATTTTAAATTGTTCATGTATTTTCTGTGACATTTAGTTTCTTGTAATAGGGATAAAAGTCCCTTCCACTGATCTATTAAATGGTTAGAAAAGTGTTATATTTCATTATTTTTTAATCTAAATTTTCCTTCATAATCTCAGATATTATTTGATAAACTGTTAAGGTGACAAAAGTTAAATTCTATTGAATGAGATATATTGTGGATAACAAGAACAACTACATTCATATTTATATAGGTGAGAAATATGCATATAATTAGATTATATTGCTCTGAATGGAACCTCAAAAATAAAAATTGAATTACCTGTCTTCCCTTAAGACCCTTCTTTCCCCGGATCCCAGGAACACCCTAGAATATACAGATGTCAAAAGTAAACACTTGTTGAATAAATGAATGAGTAAGATATTACAGATCTTTTCTTTCTCAAACATCAATTAATGAAGTATCACAAAGAGAAAACTGAATTATTCTCTAAACTGGTATGACATTCAGAAAAGCTTCAATATATTAATTTAATTGAAGTGGCTCTTTTTCTTCTTCATAACAGAAGCCTGATTTTATTCTGGAATGCATCCTATCTGTACTTCCAAATGGGATCCTACCATTCCTCCGGTGATAGCTCTTTGTCCAGAGGTAGGCACACAACCGCATAAACAGGAAGGTCTTATTTTCCAAAACCTAAGGGACAATTAGCCTCCTTTCTCTCTCCCTACCTCTTCGACTGGACATAAATGAAAGCACATTTAGCCCCTGCACTGACAATTCTGCAACTGGGTGGGAAACCTGCCTTAGCATAAAGCCAACACTAGGTGAAGCAAAGTAGAGAGGATGATATCACTGTGCTAAAGATCATATTGTGCCTACATCCCACCTAACCTATAGATTTCTGGTTATGTAAGAAGTAGTAGGGCATAATACTTAAATGCTCAAGCACTGGAGCCAGAACATCTGTGTTCAAATCCTGGCTCTGCTCTTATTACCTGTGCCTTGCATATATACAACGGCCCAGTAAATCATTTGCTGTTATCGTTACCATCATTATTAAAAATTTCCTCATTTTTAAGCCAGTTTGAGTTGGGATTTTCTGTAACTTGCATTCTAAAATACCCTCACTTATATAATCACCTTGAGACTTAGACTTACCTATAAGCCTTAGAGACTAAGAAATCTGCCAAAAGCATGTAGCATGGGATTTATAGGTACATAGAGATAACTTAGAGGATATCATTGGTGGCAGTAATCCATCCACTTTCACTTCAACAGTGTTTGATAAAATTCATCTAATGTCTTCTCAAAAAGCACGGGTGAGCGATAGGACTCATTTCATTAAGACTTTATACATCTTTACATAATATAGTCAACCTTTTTTTTAAAGAGATAAGGTAATTATTTTTTACAACTTTAGTAGGGCCACTAAAGCTCAGCAGGAAACCTAAGGATAGTACAGACAAAATTATATAAACACTTTGTCATATATATATACATGCATACACACGTTACTGACTTTCAGGAAGGAATTCTTTCTATTTGTTTTTGGAAGGGATTAACATTATACTCTTTTTTTTTTTTTCTGCTCTTCTCTACACTTCTTCTCTACTCTCTTCTCTACACGTACACATTTTATAACACAATAACAATACCCAGTTAGCTATATCATTCATAGTTTAATGAAAATTTTGAAGTAGCCAAATAATATTAGGACATGGCACCCATGATAGCCATAATATCACAAAATGGTCTTACATTTATGACGAGACAGGTCTTAATATTTTCATATAGACTGGTCAAAACTAGTGAGTATGATTACAGGCAGTGTGCCTAATGATGGTCAGTGATAGGATCCTCAAATTTAAGAAAATAACATTTTGCAAGGACATATAATTTTCCTTTATTTATTATATAATTAACTAGAAATAAGTTCATGTCTAAAGGCCAAGAAAGGATTGTATCATGTGCAACAGAGTAATAAAAATGTAAACTGTATATACTCCTTTGGGTGAATGAGAAGCATTCAATTCTTTGCATGACAGATTGGAAACATGAACTCTAAGTCTGCTGTATCACATGACAATCAGGTAGCTTAGTTGTGGGATTACACTGAAGATATTTCTGCAAGTGAAAGAAATGACTTGCATATTCATCAAGGGAAAATCTTCACCTCATCTCACCAAAGAAGAATGAACATTTTGATTGCCACAACAGCACACTTAAATTCTGAATATTTCTTCTCTGTCAGGAAATTCACAAGTCATTACAAGAAAATGTAATATAATTCACTCAAACTGACTGTATGTTTGAAAAAGTCATCTAGCAAAGATTAATTTGGTTTACTTTCATTTGCAAAAACCAGTTTCCAGAAATGAAAACTATGGCCTAACCACCATGCCTACAAATAATAAAGTAAAATGCTAAATTCTGAATATGAACTATATTTTCAAACCTTATGATAATATACTAATATTATTCAATTCTATCTTTTTCAGTGAATACTGACAGTACAAATGAAGTAATGCAAAAGAAATCACTGAACAGTACTGAAAAGTAGACATGATGAAGTTGGAATACCAAAACTCTGTACTTAATTGTTCTAAGATAACAACCATTTTGCAAAGATTCTATCTTTATTCACAAGAGCCTATATTTATGAACAGCTATCTTCCATTATTAAATTAAACAAAAATATATCTTCTGAAGCTGAATTATTTACTATACATTGTATTGTAAAGTACAAGACCTGTCAAAGTTTGTACTTAAATACTAATGACTTACAGATACAATTTTCATAAGTAGATATTTTAATATTTCAATTTGCATTTTTAAAAAATTAAATTTAAAAAGCAAACCAGGGACGCCTAGGTGGCTCAGTTGGTTAAGTGTCGACTCTTGATTTTGGCTCAAGTGATGATCTCACAATCATGAGATCCAGTCCCATGATGGGCTCCACAGTGGGCATGGAGCCTGCTTAAGATTCTCTCTCCCTCTACCCCTCTCTCTCTCTTTTTTAATGTTTATTTATTTTTGAGAGAGACAGAGACAGAATGCTAGTGGGTTAGGGGCAGAGAAAGAGGGAGACGCAGAATCCGAAGCAGCCTCCAGGCTGTGAGCTGTCAGCACAGAGCCCGACATGGGGCTCAAACTCACAAGCTGTGAGATCATGACCTGAGCCGAAGTCGGATGTGCGACTGACTGAGCCACCCAGGCGCCCCTGCCTCTACCCCTCTCTTGCCCCCAACTTGTGCATGTTCTCTTACAAATAGATAGATAAAAACAAATAAATCTAACCATATATATTTGTATCACCTTATTTCCTTAAAACAAATTCGGTAAAATTCAAGAGAATCTAATTATATATCTGGTAGGTGGTTTTTCTTAAAAGGTGGTTTGCTTCACACAATGAGATTACCTATCTGGTAAGTGTTTATGACCTCTGTTGTCCTATCATAAGCATATCACTTTGGAAATAATATTTGAAGGAAATGGACTTACTCTTTCTCCTTCAGGTCCCAGTTGTCCTACTTCTCCAGGAGAGCCAATAAAACCCTTAAAGTAAGCAAATAATCTTTTCATTTGAATACTTACCCTGTAAGGAATTTCAAATAGAGATAATAAAATTATTCCATAATAGTGTGAAACTATTAGGCTTAACAGAATAAATAACTTCCCTTTGCCTTATCACCTTCCTTCCAGAAGTTACAGATCAATCTTTACATTAAAAAAAAAAAAAAAAGTAGGGAACATAACTTAAGACACAGCGGCCAATGAAAATCAAGACCAAATCCTTTCGTTGAATTTTATAGTGGGCAGAAAAATATATAATTAAAATTTAAGGCAGAATGGAAGTATCAAAAGATACTAAGTAGCATGAAGGAAGAAGAGATCCATTCCAATGTGGCAGAAGGTAAAGTCAAAAAAGTTTTCAAAAGATACTGACACCTGAGATAGGACTACAGCGTAGCTAAAATCCTGATAAGCACAGGATGGAGAAAGAACACTGCCAGCAGAACAATCGCAGAAAGCAGAATCAGAGAATTTCAGGGAGTGTCTGTAAATGGTAACAGATAGCATTATACTTGCGAGATGCTTTGGAGAAGAGCAAAAACCCACTGTACCTTAAAGAAGATTCCAATTGGTCAGACAACCAAGGGGTATTTATATATAACAATGCAAGGTACTTTATCCTAACATACTTTAGTTATAACCTAAAGGTAAATAAAGAGGTAAATAATCTCTTTACCAATTTAAAAGGTAAAGTGTATGGTAGTTTGGAGAGTACATTAAGGCGAAACTTAAATTTCAAGCTAAGAGTTTTAGACTTTATATTTTAGACAACTGGAAGCTACTGCCTTTAAAGGACTGTGATAGTGACCTTAGGTTAGGTTGTACTTGCAAAATATTAATCTGTTGGCAGGATATAGAATATGTCTGAGGCAAGAAACAGTGACTGTAGGAAAATCTATTAGAAGGCTCTTTCAATGGTCCAAATTTGAAGGCTTATGAGCTTGGATTATGATTCCAAAACATTATTTTCAGAATCACCAGCTACAGATAGCCTCAAGCTTAAAAAGACTTAACTTTTATTTTAATACATACAACTGAATTTTCTCTTATAAATAAAAAGAACAGACACCCTAACTGGTATACACATCACTGAACTAAGAAATCAACTGAAAACTCAAGAGAAAGTTAGACCTCTACTCGATATAGCCTGAATAAGGTGAAAAAACATTTTATAATTAAAGATTTTAATGAATAATTAAATAGGTATTTCATAAAGGTTTCCTGAGAATTATTATGCTGATTCTAACAGAATATAAAATGTCAGCAGCACCCACCAAAAAAGTCACACGGGGTTGTGATCATTCTCAAGACTCTGTCCCTAAACTACAGTTTAGTGTGTAATGAAATAAAGAACATTAAAACAATAATAATATATATGCTTTTCCGTTTTAGATTGAAGTTTTTATATCCAGTTAGAGGCAATTTTGTGTCACCAGTGTGCCACCAAAAGGTCAGGAGAGGCCCTACATACTTCTATTATTTGAGGCACCTTGCATATTATTATACAAAGAATTGCCAAAAGAGGATTACAAAGTGATGGTCTATTTTAAACATATGCACTTAATGTAAAAGTAGTTATAACACCACAAAATGAAATTAAATAATGCTGCCAGTCAAAAGATCATTTATCACATGATTTATAAAAATATTAATTTACAGTACATAGTATGTGGTATAGTGCAATAACAAGATACAAACCAAATAAAAAACCTCTTATAATCCTGTCAGCATGTTTTTGTGATTTTTGTCCTTTTAACCAAATGTGGATTTGAAGTTAATGTTAAAAGTCTACATTTGAGAACCTCTGTGAATAGGAAGCCTAAAGAAATGGACTTCTTGATTCCTCCTGTATTCACAAAGGAAAATTAAGGAACCAAATCAATTAAATCAATCAGAAAAGAAATTATATTTGTTATTTTGAAAAATGTTTTTTTTAATGTTTATTCTTTTTTTTTTTATAGAGACAGAGCGTGAGTGGGGGAGGAGCAGAGAGAGAGGGAGACACAGTATCTGAAGAAGGCTCCTGGCTCTGAACTGACAGCACAGAGCCCGACGCGGGGCTCGAACTCACAGACCATGAGATCATGACCTGAGCTTGTCGGACACTTAACTGACTGAGTCACCCAGCTGCCCCTAAAAAAATGTTTTTATGAAGCTGCTGTCAAAACCTAAAAATACAACTTAAAAAGGGTTACAACCCAGACTATAGTTTCCATACAGATGAAAAAAAGCAACAAAAGGATGTCTAACATAGTGCAAAAGGATGTATAACATATAGTGACATAAAGAAGAACTTCGAAATAGAGGAATCATTGAAGCAAGATGAGAAAACATAGTAAGAGAAAACTGCACGGTGCCAAATAACGTGTCTTGGTGGTACTAGCTAGTGCACAGAAGAGACTCTCAAATTCCAATAAAATGAAAGAGTCTGCAAAGAAAATGCATGCTATATGCTAGGCACTGTGGTTTAAGAATGTTAAGCTCAACAATAGCCAAATTATGGAAAGAGCCTAAATGTCCATCAACTGATGAATGGATAAAGAAATTGCGGTTTATGTACACAATGGGATACTACGTGGCAATGAGAAAGAATGAAATATGGCCCTTTGTAGCAACGTGGATGGAACTGGAGAGTGTGATGCTAAGTGAAATAAGCCATACAGGGAAAGACAGATACCATATGTTTTCACTCTTACATGGATCTTGAGAAACTTAACAGAAGTCCAAGAGGGAGGGGAAGAAAAAAAAAGAGGTTAGAGAGGGAGGGAGCCAAAACATAAGAGACTCTTAAAAACTGAGAACAAACTGAGGGTTGATTGGGGGTGGGAGGGAGGGGAGGGTGGGTGATGGGTATTGAGGAGGGCACCTTTTGGGATGAGCACTGGGTGTTGTATGGAAACCAATTTGTCAAAAAATTTCATATTAAAAAAAAAAAAAGAATGTTAAGCTCAAGGGGACACCTGAGTGGCTCAGTCGGTTAAGCATCAGACTCTTGAATTCAGTTCCGGTCATGGTCTCACAGTTTGTGAGACTGAGCCCCACGTTGGGTTGACAGCACAGAGTCTGCTTAGAATGCTCTCTCTCTCTGCCCATCCTCTGCTCGTGCTCTCTCGTTCTCTCTCAAAATAAATAAATAAACAAACAAACAAACAAAAAAAGAATGTTAAGGTCAGGTGGTTATCATAACTACCTTAATTGCAAGTTTTCTTATCATTATCTAATAGGATTTTTACATGAAGGAAAAAAACCAAAAACGCAGGTCCTTCTAACTCCAAAGTCCATGTTCTTGACCACTAAAATATCTTCTTCCCGGATCCAAGTCAATATGTGCTTTTGGTACAGTTTCTAATTAAAAAAACATATGACTTGTCCCCGCTATATTTTCACTTAATGCAAGAGTAGAAACAGTATGAAATAGAGGTAAGAGTACAGAATAAAGGTGAAAAGACTTTGGGTCTACTTCTAGCTAGCTATGACTTTGCCAAGTCATGTAAATTCCTTAGCTTACTCTTTTCTCACCTGTAAAATTCCTTCACAGGATTGACAGCAAAATAAGAGAAGAAAATACATATGAAAGTATTTGAAAATATTTAGGAATTAAAGACATCATTATAGCACATACTGTGTAAAATACATTATGCTTTATTTCAAAAAGGCATTTTAGATAATATAAGGCATGCAGGTAGATTCTGGAAAATAACTTGCCATTAAAAACAGAAAATTTTGAAAAACAAAAATTTTAGTTTACTTTTTAATTTTTCTTAGACTATCTTTGATTTTAATGTGTAGGACACTACATAAGATATCACGGTAATTATTTTTACTCCCTTAATGATTTAAAGTGACTAACAAAACTCCTTAACAGTTTAGAAGTACAGTGGTATATTCTCGATATGATAAGCTTATTTTCTTCTTTTCAGATATATATATATTTTTACTCCAGATAGTTTTTGCATCATATTATCTCAGCCTTGAAATTAATATGAATTTTGTTTCCTCTTCATATTTTTTATCATGATTTCTTAGGTCTATAGACTTCATATATAAATTATACTATAGAGTATATTCTAACACACCAGACATGCTAGGAGCCAGAAAGTATAGAAAAGAATGATGTAAAACTACTATAAGAGTGCTTTCTGTTGCCATTAACAGTGAATGTATCTATTAAACAAATGAACTTCTTTTTAGGCTAAACTGGCATTATATTCAAAGCTCCTATACAAGTGTGAAACTGATAACTATTTTATATATTTCATCCTACTTGTATGCAAGCACGCTTACAAAATGATGAAAATGCTTACTTACTCGTATACCTTTAGGACCTGGATTACCTTCTGGTCCAGCTACACCCTAGTGTGAACAAAAGACATCATCATCATACTACAGTATTTTGAAAGCATTGTTGATAAATAAAATGAAATGGGTACATAAAGAGGTATCATTTTTCACAAGTATAAAATTCAGAACTAGGTATACTTAATGAAGACTATGTTCAAGAAGTTTTAGCATTTCAGAACCAAAAGAGGTTCTAATATATATATATATATATATATATTTAGAGGCACTATATATGTGTATATATATATATATATATATATATATATATATATATATATGTTTTTAGACAGCCAAACAAGGTAGATTAACACACATTACAAGATATAAAAAATAAATTTTAATTAAATTATTTCTCATTGGAAAATTGTCTTCTTTTAAAACACTTCTAGTTAAAATATCTAAAATATATTCCCATAATTAAAAAAAATACATTTTAACTTCAGATCAATGTTCATATGCTTGAGCATTTATATTTTATGTTTCAGATAACATAAATCATCACTTGGTGGTAAGACTGTAATATACAATACCTTCCATGTATTTTTAAAGGCCCAAAATGTGGAATTTTGTTAACTATAGATTACTTTTTGGCATTTCCATTTCCCTTATTCTTGAGAATAAAAAAGATATTATAACTATAGTTTTTTAGTATGGTAAATGAATAATCAATTTCAAGAGTAAGCCTTCATGAAAACCTATGAAAGAAAATTTATTCTGTTAGTAGTCTACAAGAAATAAAGTTATAAATTAGAGGGAAATAAATATGAAATAATTAGAATGAATTTTCAAAACCATATACAAAGACTTGAATTCATTTCAGATAAAACTGTTTGGTAGTGGCATATATAGCACTATCAAACTCTCAAGTTTTTATAACTCTGCTATTAAAAAATAATACTTGTTATCCAATCTTAACTCTTACCATTACTTCATTTTAGTCAGTGGCAGTATTGTAAAATCAGCCACAGGATTGTTTTAAAATCTTATTAGACCCTTGGGCATTTTAATTTTGAAGGTTCCACTGTATCACATCATACATGTTTAAAAACTCTACTCCAATTTTACACATAACTTTCTACAGTAAAATTCTGGAGGATTTTTATAATTTTGATTTTGAATTATTTTGCCATGAGTAATTCATTATTTAATAAAAGTAAACCAATTATTATTTGAACACTAACTCTGAAAATCAGAAAGTGCAATGCATTAATACAAAGGAACATAAAAGGAAAAGTATAAATATAGTTACCTCACCTGCCTGCCAGGGTAACCACGTGAACCAATATTACCAGTGAATCCTGGAATTCCCTGAAATAAAAAACAAAATAAATAAAACAATACAACAAAACCAAAAGAAGCCCAAGGAAACAAATTTGGCACAATTATAATATTCAAGTTCAGAAAGAATTTTTTTTGCCACAGAAGGACCAAGGATCCTACACATTGTTTATCTGACTGAAATCACCTACTTGAAATTAAAATGAGCCAAAATGACTAAATAAATGTAAATAAAACTGTTAGATTAGGACTCTAAATGAGACATTGATTATTGATATATCAAGGATGGAAAATTCCAGCACTACATAAATAAGACACTTATTCTAGAAAGAGTTGGTAAATTAATTTCTTTCTTTTATTTTTTTAATAAATGTTTATTTATTTGAGAGAGCACAAGCAAGGGAGGGCAAAGAGAGGGGGACAGAGAACTGAAGCAGGCTCTGCACTGACAACAGCGAGCCTGATGTGGCGCTTGAATTCATGAACCGTGAGAACATGACCTGACCCAAAGCAGATGCTCAACCAACTGAACCACCCAGATGCCCCAAGAGTTGGTACACTTCTTAATAACCAGTGTCTTTTTATATTGTCTCGTGTCTCAATCATTTTCTTACTTCAACATCTTGCATGTTAAGCATGATGTCCTTAATGTCTGAGCATGAGCCCCAGAAGACTAAAAGGGGCAGTGAACTTCAGAACCAACCTCTTCTTACTTCCTAAAATAAACTTTTTTTTTTATAGCAAGTCTGATTAAGAAATGGATATTGAGGGGCGCCTGGGTGGCTCAGTCGGTTGAGCGTCCAACTTCAGCTCAGGTCATGATCTCACAGTTCGTGAGTTCGAGCCCCGCGTCGGTCTCTGGGCTGACGGCTCAGAGCCTGGAGCCTGCTTCCGATCCTGTGTCTCCCTCTCTCTCTGCCCCTCCCCCATTCATGCTCTGTCTCTCTCTGTCTCAAAAATAAATAAACATTAAAAAAAAATAAAAAAAAAAGAAACGGATATTGAGTGGTAATTACCTCAATCATGATATATCTCTAAAAATTCAAACAGTAACACTGGAATTGTAAATTCATTTAAATTTTTCTTTTTTGTTTTAGAGAGAGAGAGACAGCATGTGCAAGCAGGGGAAATGGGCAGAGAGAGAGAGATAGAAAGAGAATCTTAAGCAGGCTCCATGCTCAGTGCAGAGCCAACACAGGGCTCAATCTCATGAACCTGAGATCATGATCTAAGCTGAAACCAAGAGTCGGACGCTCAACTGATTGAGTCACCCAGGCACCCAAGTAAACTCATTTTTTATTTATTTTTTAAAAAATTATGTATTTGAATTCAAGATAGTTAAAATACTGTGTGGTATTGGTTTCAGGAGTGTAACCCAGTGATTCATCATTTACATATAACACCCAGTGCTCATCCCAACAAATGCCCTCCTTAATGCCCAACACCCATTATGGTTTGCCTCCCTCCCAGATTTTATCTTATTCTTCCTTCCTTTATCCTATATTCATTTGTTTTGTTTCTTAAATTCCACATGAGTTAAATCATATGACGTTTGTCTTCGTCTGACTGACTTATTTCACTTGCTTAGCATAACACACTCCAGTTCCATCTATGTTGTTGCAAATGGCAAGATTTCACTCTTTTTGACCACTGAGTAATATTTTATTGAGTGTGTGTGTGTGTGTATATATATATATATATATATATATATATATATATATATACATACATGAATCTGGATGCAAAAACTCTCAACAAGATACTAGACAATCAAATTCAACAGTATATGAAAAGAATTATTCGCCATGATCAAGTGAGATTTATTCCTGGGCTGGAGGGCTAGTTTAATATTTACAAATCAATCAGTGTGATATACCTCATTAATAAAAGAAAGGATAAGAACCATATAATCCTTTCAATAGATGCAGAAAAAGCACTTGACAAAATACAGCATTCTTTCTTGATAAAAACCCTAAAGAAAGTAGGGGTAGAAGGAACATACCTCAACATCATAAAAGGCATATATGAAAGGCCCACAGCTAATATCATCCTCAATGGGAAAAAACTGAGACTTTCCCCCTAAGGTCAGGAACACGACAGGGATGTCCACTCTCACCACTGTTGTTCAACATAGTACTGGAAGTCCTAGCCTCAGCAATCAGACAACAAAAAGATATAAAACTTTTACTCTTTGCAGATGACATGATACTCTATGTGGAAAACCTGAAACACTCCACCAAAAAAACGCTAGAACTGATATGTGAATTTAGCAAAGTTGCAGGATATAAAATCAACGTACAGAAATCGGTTGCATTTCTATACACCAATACCGAAGCAACAGAAAAATAAATCAAGGATTTGATCCCATTTACAATTGCACCAAAAATTGGAAGATACCTAGGAATAAACCAAACCAGAGGTAAAAGATCTGTATGCTGAAAATTATAGAAAGCTTATGAAAGAAATTGAAGACGACGCAAAGAAATGGAAAAACATTCTATTCTCATGGATTGAAAGAACAAATATTACTAAAATGTCTATAGTACCAAAAGTAACCTACACATTCAATGTGATCCCTATCCAAATAACACCAGCAATCCCTAACAAAATAACACCATAATACTACCCAAAGCAATCTACACATTTAATGCAATCCCTATCCAAATAACACAAACAAACAAACCTAGTAAATTCATTTTAAATTGACAACTTTGTATTTTTTATTTTCAAACAAGGTTTGCTGAAGGCAGGCTGATATATAGAGAATCAAAGGCATAAGAAAGGAAGCTTCTACAGGCCTAGACCATCAAGAGAGAAGAAATATCTCCATTTGTTTTTACTTTCATTGATACATTATTCATTCATTCATTCATTAGTTTATTCAGAGTCTAGATCTGTTAAATAATTCTTGAGCCAAGGAAATGCCAGAAGCACACATGTTGAACTGCCTTTACCTAACCACAAATGGTGATAGCAAAGGTAAATTTCATGGATTACTTATTTATTATGTAAAATTCATTTCCTTCTTATTGTTTGTAAAACAGATAAAAGACACTAGCCCTTTGTCCCTCTGCTCTGAAGCACACAAAAGAGTATTACCTCCAGTTTAAGTAGAAAAATACTATAAAACGCCCCCAAATTTGGAAAATCTATAGAAAGAGAAGACCAAGGAAAAGACAAATGGAGGATCATAGGTAAAGTTTTTGCCCTCCCATTCTATTAGATATGAAGGCTTCTTATATGTCTTTATCTCCCCTTTCCTCAGAATTTCTCTCAATTTTGTTCTCATTTTTCTCCCTCCTTCCCCTTCCTCCAACAATTACCATTTATTGAGCACTCTTTATGTGTCAATCACTATGCCAAGCACTTTACATATATCCTACATCTGTGAGATAGATGCTATTTTCTCCATCCTCCATTTGGCATAAGATACAGAGAAGTTATGAAAATTGCCCAAGATGCCACAGTGAGTAAGCAGCAGAGCCTGGATATGAACTGAGACAATCTGACAAAAGTTGTGTCATGCACACACACATACATACACACATCATACATACACATATATATGTACATGTACATATAGACATTCATCCATATATATATGTATATATATACATATATATATACACACACATGACAATGGACAATTTAACAGAAAGTGAGTGAACAAGTGGATTTCTGAGAATTGCAGAATAAAATTCTTTTTTTTTTTTTTTTTTAGTGTTTGTTTATTTTTGAGACAGACAAAGACAGAATGCAAGTGGGTTGGGGTAGAGAGAGAGGGAGACACAGAATCCGAAGCAGGCTCCAGGCTCTGAGCTGTCAGCACAGAGCCTGATGCAGGGCTCGAACTCACCAGCCATGAGATCATGACCTGAGCTGAAGTTAGACGCTCAACCGACTGAGCCGCCCAGGTGCCTCTTTTTTTTTGTTTGTTTTTTTTGAATCCTTATTTATTTTTGAGAGAGAGAGAGAGAGAGAGAGAGAGAGAGAGAGAGAGAGAGGCAGCAGAGCATGAATGGGGGAGAAGCAGAGAGAGAGGAGACACAGACTCTAAAGCAGGCTCCAGGCTCTAAGCTATCAGCACAGAGCCTGATGCGGGGCTCGAACTCACCAACTGTGAGATCATGACCTGAGCTGAAGTCTGACACTTAACCGGATAGGCCACACAGGTGCCCCTGCAGAATAAAATTCTTATCTACATTTGGAGAGATTTAGCCTATGAATTTCCAAAACCATATTTACATACTAAATATTACCTTACTACAATTTATATAATATTATATTCCCATAATAACATTCATTTAGCACCTATCTTATGCCAGGCACAATTTCAAGTATTTTATATGTAATATCTTATTTAATCTGCCTAGACCTTAGAAAGTAGGTATCATTATTTATTTTACAGATTAAAAAATGAAACATAGAGCATTTGTCACCAGTGGAAAGTCACTCAGACAATAAGTGGGAAGCCAAGATTTGAGTCAGCAAGTCTAATTCCAGAGACCACCATCCCAGGCTGCTTTCCTGGTATAGTGCTAAAGTGCACATAACTTCCAATATTACTCTAAGGAAATTCTAATTAAATTAGGAAATTAAATCTCTAATTGCGAGATTTGCTCCAGTCTATTTACAACAGCTTCCTTTATCCCTCATCCAATTCTAAAATACACAGGTCTATATCCAGACATTCACAAAACCTTCTATTTGGTTATGCCAATAGAAAGAAGTGAAACAAATTTAAAAGACTGTTTTTATTCTGTAGGTCACTGGCTAAGACCAACCATCATCCCTTTCATTCCTCTCCTAGCCAAATTAGGTAAATTGAGCTCTCTATTAAAAAGCAATCTGTTTTAAGACATAAAGGAAATCTGACTTTGAATGGATTTTCATAGCGGGTATTAAGGCAACATGTAGAGATTTAAGACATTCCAGCTGCAAAGAGAAATACACAAAAGAATTCTGCTGGATGCCTAAATTCTGCTATCCTGGAATAGCAGTAAACAAAGTAAACAAGTAAGCCTTCAGCATAATCCTACATGGCATAAACATGTCTAAGCCAACCACATCCTAAAATCACTGTGACAACCACAGAAGCTTAAAAGAAATTCAAAACAAACACTACAACTCAATTCACTATGCACTTAAAAGTGTTAAAAACAAAATGTGGCCCACTTAAATCTATAGATTGAATGGAGCAGTTTAGACACAAAGTTGTATCTTTAGACTCTGCAGAAATAAGGAATAGGAAACCTGCCCCAATCCCACTTCTAACTTCAAGCATTAAAAGCAAACACTCTGAGACTATCAGACTTCATCGAGAATCCCAGCACTGCTATCAAGTAGAATTAGTAAAGTAGAATAATAATTTCGGGATCACAGGATTATTGTGTAAAGAAGACAGAACAATGTGTAGAAATATATTTAAAAGTGGGTAAACTGCAATAATTCTTAGTGTTGGTATTAAATTAGCTAACATGTGGAAATATTCAATAAATAATTATAGTACTAGAAGTTGTAGTTAATAGTAGGTACAGTTTGGTAGCTAATAAAGATTCAATAAATGGCAGTTCCTATTACTAGAGCTTGCACAGATGATACAATTATTTTCCAAATGTTTGTCTACCGATTTGTAGATATTTATAAATTTTCCAGAAGTAAACATCTCCTACCAAATTAGTTATGATCCTCTTAGTTTCTGCAGTGTTTTCACAGTTAAAATGCAAAAGGGTTTTAATTGTATTTCACAGTTAACACCAATTTTGCCCTTTTTTCTGGAAATAAATAGAATGAAAAGCAATAACTGATTCCAAAATACATTTGCCAACCTTTAAAATTGATTTTAGATGCTTCTAAAACACATACTTCCCTCAGAATAATAACAAATATACTAAGAACTAGGTTATAGAGCTATGAGGTAATATAGGTTATATAGCTGTGAGAACACCCGTAAGTACTGACGGGTCAATTTTTCACTTACTTGTGAAATAATTAGGTTTTCTTCATTAGAATTCATACATTTGTGCCAAAGCACAAAGTTTTCTAGAGATTTTTTTTTTCTCCCTGGGGACTAATCCCTCCTGCCTTTCTGACTTTTTCCCCATAAATGTTTTCCAGCCCTTGTTTGATTCAAGAAACTGAGATTACACCTATTACAGGTACATGCATCACTTGTTACATTTAGTAATTAGTAATTTTGAAAAATTGTGCCTCAGGGACTGAACAGAGTGTACTGTAAGGGACACTCTCTGCTGAATCTCCAGTAATGGTGTCCCTCACCTTAGTTAGTTTCTAATTAGTTAGTTTTCATTGCTTTATTCATACTGACCTAGTACACATTGTGTTGAAAACAAAAGAAATGGCTTTATTTTTCTCCCTATGATATATATTGTTTTCTGGTGGGGAAGACAAAGAATTATATGATAAAAATTACAAGGTTTCCAAACTATTTTGGCTTTTAAATATGTGTGTAATGGACAATAGCATATGTGCTATTCTAATTTGGATTTTTATTAAAATTTATTTACATTCCCTCATGCAAGGGTCAGGAAACTAACAGCTATGGACAGGCTTTTGCAAATAGGCAAGCCCCTGAAATTGTATAAAAAAATCAAATGTGTGAAAGAAAATATAAAAACAAAAAAATACAAAGTAATCAGTTGTGTGTATACACATGCGCAGGTACATGCATATGCATGAATATGTGTGTTTTCTGGGGAAAGAGCTCATAGCACTTATGACAGTCTCAGAGGGGCTTTTGAACCTCAAAAGTTTAAGAACTAGTTGCTCAGTTGGCTAAGTATCCAACTTCAGCTCAGGTCATGACCTCATGGTTCATGGGTTCACTGTGCAGAGCCTGCTTGGGATTCTCTCTCTCTCCCTCTCTCTCTGCCCCTTCTCCACTTGTGCTTTCTCTCTCTCAAAATAAACAAACTTAAAAAATTTTTATTTATTTATTTATTTAAAAAATGTTTGTATTAGTTTTCTTTATTTTTGAGAGGCAGAGAGAGAGAGAGAGAGAGAGAGAGAGAGGAGAGACAGAGCACGAGTGGGGGAGGGGTAGGGAGAGAGGGAGACAGAATCCGAAGCAGGCTCCAGGCTCTGAGCTGTCAGCACAGAGCCGGATGCGGGGCCCCAACTCATGGACCATGAGATCATGACCTGAGCTGAAGTCAGATGCTCAACCCACTGAGCCACCCAGGTGCCCCTTAAAGAAATTTTTTTTTAAAGTTTAAGAACTGCTGTCCTGGAATATGTTAAGCAGATAGTTAAAGTCAATCAGGGATTTGGGAAAAACAAAAACAAAACTATAATGTGATTAATTGAAAAAGTTTGTCCTGCACTAAAAATTAAAAATAATTGAGAAGAAAATCTTAAATAAGTGGGGAAAAAGAATCTCTCAAGGAGTCCCTAACGTGTGTCCTTTTTTACTGTAGAAGATATAAGTTTTACGAAGTACTTACTGGTTCACCTCGGAGACCTGGGAGCCCCGGATGGCCTTTGAGACCCTGCAATGGTAAAGGTGAAGACATGATATGAACAGTAAATTCATACAAGTAAAAAAACTAAACAAAGGTGCCAAGTTGGTTCCCTCCCAATTTTTGGTTTTCTCATAAATGAATGTTAATTCTTACTAATCTTCAATTTGAGCGTTATTTGAATTCTTTGTTACTATCAACTGAAATGGTAGCATAGTATTGAAAAAAGAATACAGAACAGCATCTTTTATATAAAGCTGGTATCCAGCAATGGATCTGCTAAATCTTACTGATGCTTTTTAACAGTTGGTTTTAGTTTATTAATGCTGAAGCAAAATGCTCTCAGACAAAATCTATTTGTAATTATTGAAAAACTGGGCCATATCAAGGCAGTTTCTCTAATCCAAATCATTGTAATCACACTCCATGAATGAGCTAAGACAAATCAAAGAGGCCACTCACAGGTCCTATGACAAAAGGGGCTTTATTGAGCTACAAAAATCAGTAACAAAAAAATTTTCCATATACTATAACCAAAATCAAGTATTTAATCTCCATTATTAATACCCAAAGATATAAAATAGATAATATCCTTTTTCTTCTAGAAAGAGCTGTGAGCAAAATAAGGCTAAAAGAAGGGACAGGAAGAAAGAAACATTCTCATCGATATGCACAAACCTTAATTATAGATCACCAAGATAGATCAACCAAAGAAATTAAATATTTCATAAATCATGGCATTATTAAAGTTACTCATTTACCTACAGCATCTAATATACCCAATCTTTTAGCTCAAGTTTGCTCTGAGTTTACATTTTTTTAAGATAAAGATCAGCCTAATTACAAAATATGAGATATATTGTTCTCAGTCGTCCAAATGTCACCTGAGATTCCACAAATAAAAATATCATCAAAGCTAAGTCACTTTTTTTTGAGAGAGAAAGTTGAGGCAGAAGATGAAGAGAGAGAGAAAGAGAGAAAGAGAGAGAGGGAATACCAAGTAGGTTCCATGCTCAGCACAGAGCCCAATACAGGACTTGATCCCACAACCCTGGGATCATGACCTGAGCTGAACTCAAGAGTCAGAGGATCAACTAACTGAGCCACCCAGGTGCTCCTCTTCACTTTTTATAATAGGACATAAGAAATGTCCTCAGCAGTAACAAGGTGGTGGTGGCTCCCTAAGATGAGACAGCAGCTTTAGGAAGGTGGGAGTTAAGCAGTTCCTGAGGAAGTGTCAGGAAGGTGAGTAACGAGAAGCCAAGGTAAGAGGCACATAGGTAGAGAAACCTCTGCCATAGGCTTATCTCTTTTACCTTTTTAAAAAAAGTATGTGTTGGGGTGCCTGGGTGGCGCAGTTGGTTAAGCATCCGACTTCAGCCAGGTCACGATCTCGCGGTCCGGGAGTTCGAGCCCCGCGTCAGGCTCTGGGCTGATGGCTCAGAGCCTGGAGCCTGTTTCCGATTCTGTGTCTCCCTCTCTCTCTGCCCCTCCCCCGTTCATGCTCTGTCTCTCTCTGTCCCAAAAATAAATAAACGTTGAAAAAAAAATTTTTTTTAAATAAGTAAATAAAAAGTATGTGTTTATTTATTTACTTATTTATTTTTATTTCTCTGAATGCTTGAGTCTAACTACATGCTTCCCTTTCTTTGGCTACCACCTGTTTTTCTGGCCAGAGATTCCTCCCTCCCCTAGCCCATGATGAAAAAAGCATAACCTCTTTAATTTACATTTCCTGAAGCAGTTTATAACAGTGAACTAGGCATGTTAAACATGGTATCTTCTGTATGTACAATTTCCTTTGAAGGGATTGTTTCTCATCCAGAGATTCTAATAAAGGGGCAACAACAGTCATGATCTTTTCTTCATGAACTCACTCCTGCTCATCTCAGCCACAGGAAACAACACTTGATCTAAAGGAGGCCAATACAAAGTCTGGCCAGAGGGCGATGAAGTCACTCGGAATAAAGAGTTTTGCCTAACTAGGAACAAGCTGGGTCAGTCAAATTATTTTTTTAATTAAATGAAACTATTTTTTAAAAAAGGAAAGAAAGAAAAATTCAGGTACTAAGCAGTAGGGGGCTGAAGCGGGAAAGATTCACAAAGGTTAAGGGGAATTGAGATGTCACAAGAAAGCCAAAGTATAAACACAGAATTTAGAATAAGCAGAAACTATGTTAAGAAAGTTGTTCTCAGAGATAACACAAAAGGGCAGATGTGGGAAGAACAGAGAGTAGCAGTACTAGAAAAGTACAGTAAAAGATCCACGGACTAAGGCAGCTACGCCACTCAGAGCTGCTTTGAATCAGTGCTTGTCTCCATAAGACCAAGTTACATTACAGCACCTATTTTTAGATTCCGTGGGTCCCTGCTTCCCTTAATACTACAGAGAGGACTGAAAGAATTTTCTCTTCCTTGAGATAGCCTAACTCTCCACTCTTTGCAACCAGAAGAGCCCGAGTTAAACAAAATGTTCTGGTTGTCTTTTCACTGGTAACAATAATACAGAACAGACCAAGCAGGCTGAGTTCTAGTTCCAGTTTTGCCACTAACTAGCTACAGCATGAGCTTTGAAGTCTATATTTGTAAAAATGATGGCAGTAGGGAAAATTATTTAAAATTTCCTTTTATTGCTAGCATTCTGTGATTACTTGGATCTGTAAGAAAGCCACTGCTTTTTTTTTTTTAATTTAGCTTCATTGAATGAAAAACAAAGGCATATTTATTAGTTAATTTGGCCATCCAGGCATAGGAAGAATTTAAGTAAGACTGATGTATATATCAGAGAAAAAGCAGATTCAACCATAAGATCTAAATCAAAGGTGAAAAGCATAAGAGACTACTAAAAACTGAGAACAAACTGAGGGTTGATGGGGGGTGGGAGGGAGGGGAGGGTGGGTGATGGGTATTGAGGAGGGCACCTGTTGGGGATGAGCACTGGGTGTTGTATGGAAACCAATTTGACAATAAATTTCATATATTGAAAAAAAAATAAAAAAATAAAGCATTATAAAAAAATAAAAAATAATAAATCAAAGGTGAGGACTCTGAGATATGTAAATGGAAAAGAATGGGTCAGGTCGGAGGCTTTTATAGTCTAGTAAAAGATAATTGTAAATCAGATTTGAGTGGAGGAATAAGAGACAGTGTAGAGCTCCTTATAGAGTTTAAACTGAAGTTCCTTATCTATTCTATTCAGTGTGGTATCCCCAGTGCCTAGAATAGTGCCTGGCTCATAGGAAGTGCTCATTAATTACTCAATGAAGGGACTTGGATGGATGGATGAATGAATGAATTGATGGAAAGACGTGAATGGATTTGAGAGTAACCTGAGTACAAATTAGATTCTAAGTATCTAATATGACATCTCAATTCTCTTAATATTAAAACAAATTGTAGAAAGGCCTCCTTCTATTCCCTATATTGGTGACTATATTCCTTTATTATATTCTACTTAAACACTAGTCTGTAAAGTTTTAAAAAGCAAAGGGAATAAATTCCTGGGAAAAAATGCCTACATTCAAATTTTGACATAGCTCCAATCTAGGGACCTAACATTTTATTTAAAAAAATAGCTTGTAGTATACTCTTTTGAAAATATTATTTGAGTCACTGTTTTCTAACTCACATAGGAAGCATAACAAAAAAGTCCAGTAAATAACAACATACAGTTTTTCTTGGATGAATATATTGAAAAAAAAAATGTGAACACAGTCCTTAAGGAATGCCAATAGGAAAATTTACAAACTGTGTTTTAAAATAGATTAAAGACCCATTATAATAAATCATAGAATTGTCTAAATATTTGTTGTGATAGAAAGCTGCCTTACCAAGAATTACAATAACAAATGGGACTTAGGATCTAATTTTAACAGAGACTTTCATGTTAATACTTATTTTAACAAAAATTTGACCCCTAACAAATATGTTGTCAATAGGTAACCACACATGACCAAAGAGAGAGAGGGAGGGAGGGAGGGAGAAAGAGAGAAAGAGAGATAGGGGGAGGGGGAAGATACAATTAAAGAATTAAAATCATAAATATTGAGATGGGAAAGAAAGAAATTTCAAGTAGATACTGAACTTTGCCCAAGTAATTAAAATTTTGGATGCATATATAAAATGTTTATCCATAAGAAAGATGGTGGTACCACTTATATACAGGCCATCCTCACTGGACATATGGTACTACAGGCCCACAAAACTGACCATCCAAGCTGAAACCATGCAAAGCAATATTAATAATGGGAAAAATTACAAATGTTCTGTGACTTTTAAAAATATTTGTCAAAATGTTAAAAATTCTGACAGTTAAAATTGTGTAGGGAAATGAAAAAATGTTCAACTAATATTTGGTGCAACATAATTTAAAAGATTAAAAACATTGAGAACTAAAGTATTTCTTTGAAAAAAATTTATAAAGAGTAGTTTGAATAGTGCTTGCCTTCTTGTATAAATTACCATACTGAGCAAGCATATTTTCTGTGTTTTGGCAAATTATCACACTCTTTTCTAACTCTGGATCAACTTTGAACATTTTATCCTTAGTACTTTCAATGCCATGAAATAGTTCCAAAAGTTCTTCTAATGTGAAGGGTGTTTTGCTGGTGTTACTCTTCTGGGACATCTCTCTCCTATTCATCACAACCCTTTCCTCATTTGTGTCCAAAAGTTAACCTTCCCTGTGTTCCTCTGGCTGCATTATCTAGGGTCTCTCAACTGGGAGCAGGGTCCTAGGGTCAGCTATTTTTTCTATAGTTCCATTTATGTTCAGTTCAAATTTTAAGTCCTGTGTTATCATGATTCCTTTATTTTGTTGTATTTTCATCTTTGCTGGTCAGTTACCTCTTTTGATCATCCATTTGTATAACATATCACATAGGTTTATCACTGAGAGACAAGGAAGCAACATACTACATACTTTGCTGTCTGCATGAACTGAGTAACAGATGCACAGTGAACAATCACCAACTGACTGGATGAAATGATGTGACTGGTCATTGATCTTGATGCATAGCTGTTATTTGCGTAGTTTTTGTAGTTTATGTTGTTTTGTAGACTGAAGAGACTATAGCAGAGTTTGTACTTTATGCAATTAATCGCAGTTAATAACTGTGGTTAATAACTGTGGTAAGCGAAGTTTGAACCATGTTGTTGGGAGACTGGTGTTATTTTCATTAAACATAGTAACTGAAATTTGTGTATATTTGAACCATCCAAAGTGAGGAATGCCTGTATATATATATTAAGAAAAATTCTCAATGACCTTATGCTAAAATCTCCATGTTGTCAACTTTATATATTATCAGTGTTCTCCTTTTAACAGTCTTTTCCCTCACTAGATGGAAAAGACACATATTCACTCAGCTAAGGACTTTTCTCCTATGGCATAAGACCACTTCTGTATTGTCACCTTACCTTTCTATCTGGGGCCTCCTTCTATAGACTTTAGGTTTCAGAAAGGTAGAAGCATTCCTCTCCAGAGCCCACAGAAGTGCCAAAGAAACTGGAGAGTAGATGATTTGCCTTTGGCACTCCCCTTCTTAAAACCCATCAGGTAGTTCTCTATTACATGATAAATTAATAGACGTGAGTGATACGTGATGTAAGTTCCTTTATAAGTTTGCCCCTGAATAGCCCTCAAGCCTTATCTCCTGACACCTCCTGTCTCACCCTTCATAACCCAGGAACAAGGAACTGCTCTTTGCCTGCGAGCCTCTGTTTCTGCCATCTCCTCTGTGTAGCTAGCGTACATGTCCACTAACTACCATATCCTCAGCATAACTAGGCTGCTCATCCTCAAGATGCAGGTCAGATGTTGCCTCCTTTCCCGTTCCCTAAACACTCTCCCACTGCCCTCAACTACATCCTACAATAACCTTTTCATATCTTCATTATTGCCCTTGTCATAGCATAATACACTTTTGTAATTTACTTTAGTGTGTTTCCTTTCTTTAGACCATAAGCTACTGGAAGACAGGGACTATACCTTATTTACATAATACTGGTTTTCTGAATGAACTGCAGGGCAAAAGGATGTGACTAAAACAAATGTAGCATTTGAGAGAGTTACTGACAGATTTTATCTCTGGAAGGAAGCTGCTCTTTTGTTTGAAGCAACCTCCCTGGATCTTTTGCTTCTGTCTAGTCTCAGGAAGTTAAGGCGAAGGTGGGATGACCATGCATATAATCGTGTGAAAGGCAACACCACTGAGAGATCAGTAAACAGGTTAACTAGTTCTACTCAGCCTACCTAAAATGGGATGAAATCCTGATAAGAGGCCCCAGGGAAAATAAGACAGGAAGAGACACTGATTTGGGAAGCAGAGAAGCAGAGAAGAGAAGAAAGATGACCACTAGGACTGGGTGAAAGGGCACAATCAATGAAGCGTAAGAGCAGCAACCTTCAGTCACTCACTAATAATACGTGCTGGACACTAGGCTGAGATACTACATAAGGACTCCTAAGTCACTCATATGTTTCCCTTTAGCCACTGCTACTTCAGTGTTGTTTGAAGGAAGTAGTAAATTTCATTTTTCTGTAATGTAAGAGCATTGGTTTACAGATTAGGTAGTTGCAAGTTTCTAATGAAACTTGTCAATCACTACAGGAGTCATAGTGACAATGCCTTGAGGGATACAAACAACGGCCTGTATTCATGTTTTGGCCAAAATAACCAGAGAAAAGCATGGCAAAATTGAGAAACAGTGATAATATGACCATAAAAAATGATGAAAATCAATAGCTATGAGAATGGCAGCACTTCTTGGGGCAAGGCAATAAATAAGAATAAGAAGAGAATAAGAAGTTTAATTTTTTTTTTAAAAACAAATAAATTGAAGGAGGGTCCCAGATAACTGGAGAGCTTGAGGGGACTCACATTACAGGATTAAACACCACACAAACCTCTCTATTCTACCCGCTTCCCCTTCTTCTTGGAACACACCTCCCTCACGCACACAACACACTTGTGCCAACCTTTGTCCCAACCTCCTCACAATACTGACCCACTAACCTCCTTTAATCAGTACCCGGTTTCTACTGTGGCCCCGTCAACCCTAGTAATAGTCCTTCTCAACTAGTTCTCAGAGAAAAAGAATATGATAAACTAATTTTCAGAATGGTGTTATATGACAGATAACAGCTTTTTCTGAGAACACAGATTTTTTTTTTTTAATTTCTGGAAACCGAAATACTTTTAGCCAAATGAACTCATCCTTAATGTTAAAACGTCAATCACAAGAGCCAGACTGAGGAAAATATCTTTGGACACAGGGAAGTTTCCAAGTCCCGCAAATTACACCACTCTGGTAACCACTGGCTTGCCTGTGGGGGAGTTCAGTACTGCACTGCCTTGGTCCCAGTGTCCCCTACCATTAGTGGGAACGGAGGATTGCAGAGAAAGGAGATGGCAAGAGTGGAGACAGCACAGACCCTATGCACAGCCTTTGTATTAGACGTCCAGTACAATACTTGGACTGGGAACCAACCCAAAGCACAATGTAGCTTTGCTGAGTTTTACAAGGATAGTGGGCAAGGGAGAAAATAATCTATAGAGTCAACTGTGGAGCAGCAGAACTCTCCTTATTTCTCTCTCCAGGCACAGATTTTTTATGCCAATCCTGATTTTTTATTGTCATTCTCATGGACATTCAGCATTATTGTAGCTCCTTAGTACTGTCCTTGCTTTAAATAGATTATGAAAAGCTGTCTAGTTTTTGAGTGACTAATAAATCCACAATGCATTCCACTTGATGCTTCACTTCTTTTTTCCTTTCCAACTTTATAAAGATATTTACTGTTCCTCATATGTAATGGAAAACTTTTTAAGTAATTGAAATAATTCCATCAAAACACAATTAAGAATTTGCACTGATTTACAATTATCACTAAAAAACCATAGTAATTAGTATTTTTGATATTCAGAAAAATACTGCCAAACACTGTTCATAAAAATCTGTATTAAAATGTGTGCTCATATTTCACCATTGCTGTGAGCTATATGCCTTTATGCTAAGATGTGCTTAACTGCTCCCATCTGGTTCATCCTCTTGATCCTACAAAAAGTGTTCCAATTGAAATCACTGTCAATGTTCTTACAATTTTAAATAGCAGACTTCCAACATTAATATAGCAACTGATTGCTATATTAAAAAACAATTTTAAATCCATCTGGAGTCCAAGCTCAGAATTATGACTCTTGTCTTCCATCCAACACAGCATACACTCTGGATCCAACTTATCTGCCTTTTGGCACAAATTTAGACACTGAATGGGAAGTAAAAACATACTTTAGTTCCTAGGAAAATAAAAATTACATGAAGGTGGCTAAGTTGAGGCCATGTAACCAGTCAATTTGGGGAAACACATTGCTTGTTAAGATGTTGATACCGGTTAAAAAAAAAAATTGGGAGGAGAGAGATAAAAAATGAAAAAGAAAGAAGCAAACTAAAAAATCTACTGAAAGGTGGAAAAAGACAGCAATGCTGCTAATTTATTCACTTTGTTATTTCTCTCAATATTACTTATGTTCAGAATGTTTTTAATAGCAACCTTCTGTTTATTAATCTCAACAGTTTTCATGAGCTGTTGAGTGTTCTCAACACAACTTTCTTGCAGCCATTTTCAAAATTACTTGAGTACGACTTATATTAGAAGAATTTTAATATTTCCAGATACTTTCAGAGAAAAGGAATAATGAAGTCATTATTATCTGTCATCCAAAACTATATCTGTTCCCTTGGCTTTCATGAAAAGCAAAATTTTACTTCCTCTTGTACACATGCCAGGGACAGTCAGCAGTACTGAAATACACATCCTACAAATACTGATTTAACAAACGAATTAATTAATGGAAAAGCAGTATTTGAAGCTATTAAGAGCAGTCATGTGTCAAACAGGCCTGGATTTGAGTCCTAACTCAGCCAATTAATAGTAGTGTGGTCTTGGGTAAGTGATTTAACCCTTTTATACTTCAATTAACTTATTTATGACATAGTGAACATACTGTCTGGCTTAATGAGTTGTTTTTGTTTGTTGGTTTGTTTACTTTGGAGAGAGAGCTCAGGAGAGGGGCAGAGGGAGAAAGAGAGAGAATCTTAAGCAGGCTTCATGCTCAGTGCAGAGACTGACGTGGGGCTCCATCTCATGACCATGAGATCATAACCTGAGCCAAAATCACAAGTCAGATGCTTAACCAACTGGCCACACAGGCACCCCTCAATGAGTTGTTTTTAAAATGAAAAGAAATAGGTCTCAGCAGAGTGACTGGGATATGGCACATAATATATCAGTAGTAATAGTTATAATGATACTTTATAAAATAGTTTAAAGATAAAAGGATGTAATAAACTTTATATTAAACAAAACGCAAATACTTTGCTCATCTCTCATGATATGCAAAGAATAGTTAAAAGCACAGTTGATCCTGTAGCAGTAAGTTTTATTTCTCCATCCTGCCATAATTCTGAGTGACCATGAACAATTCCCTTAACCTCTCTGGGCTTACCTTAGATTTCTCACTTACAAAGTGAATAATTTAAGTTCTTACCTGGACCTTAAGAATTCATGTAGCACTAACATCATGGGTAGAATTGCAAGGATGAAAGAAACAGGAGTCCCAGGTTAGAGCTAACATGAGCTACTTTTCTAGGTTGTCCTAGCATGGATCCAGTTTGCAAGAAAGTAACCTAGAGTGACCTAGGTGGTTCAAAACATGAACCAAAACTAGTAAGTTCCATAAAAGCAGCTCATAATTAACTGAGCATTTTATCCACTAATTGGTCTTGCCCTTCTCCCTTCTATACAGGCCACAAGAACAGTCTATCAAGCTCATTTTGAATATACTTCTACTGTATATTCATATTAAAACAAGACATGCACATAGTGTGATAGAAACTTGTCCCAAGTCTGATATGTGAAGAATCAATTTAGGTTTAGATTGAATCCTTATGTCCTTTCCCTAGCAATACTTGTTTGTTTGTTTTTTTAATTTGTATATAGTTTCTATTAATAGCCACACTCAAAAATTCTCAGAAAAACTACAAAATCATCTCAAATGTCTTAACACTTTTCTAAACTACTGTCAAATCATAGTGAACCATGAATATTTCATTTTTCAGAAATAAATTTATTTTTTTTAATGTTTGTTTATTTTTGAGAGAGAGAGACAGAGATACAGAGCGTGGGCAGGGGAGGGGCAGAGAGAGATGGAGACACAGAATCGGAAGCTGGCTCCAGCCTCCCACCTGTCAGCACAAAGCCTGACGTGGGGTTCGAACTCACGAACCCATGAGATCATGACATGAGCCATACTCAGATGCTTCACTAACTGAGCCACCCAGCACCACTGTTTCTAATATTTTCAACAAAACTTTCTCTAGAGAAAATTCAGCTACCGCAGCTATCTGACCACTGGCTTCTATATGATCAGCTTTAACCAAAAAAAGGCAGATTTTAAAAGTTTAAAAAATCATATAAGAGGAAAGGAACTCTCTGAAAGATAATCTGTAGCCCAGTTTGTTTAAAATAATGCTGTATTTCACTTTACTAGACCTATACAGATCAAAAAGAATATATTAATCTTAAGATTTTAAAATGCTGGTAAGCCAAGACATATATAATATATGCACAGGTCTTTGAAAGCCATATCTTCTGCTTTAAGTAAGCACAATTCCAAAGTTAAAATGATAATGTGGTATAATGGTTACAATCAACTTTTTAAAATTTGTCTCTATAGATATTTCTATGCATAGTCCTCTACACAATAACCACTCCAATATTACTTAGAGTTCCCTTTCCTGAACTGCTAATTAATTTCCCAAACCACAGGCATCATTTAACTTCAGAAAGTAATGATTCGGTTTTTCGTCATATGTAGTATCATTCTTTAGGGTGAAATATTGTATATTTAATATCAGATAAAATAATTAAAATAATTTCCATATTATGAGATCTTTGATGCTATTCATCAGTACAGCTTCTTCAGAGGTATATTTAGTGGTTAGAGGTACACTGAGTGGCATTAATTGAACAGGTTTGTGACTATATATCAAGACCAATTCTGTTAGAAATGATCACTCTCCAGTCTCTGTCTCCATGGGAGCAACTACAATCAAAGAAGTGATCAGATTCTAAGTACTGTTTCAGAGGAAAATTAGTTTGAAGGCCATAAAAATAATGGTAGTGTGGGCATGGGAAGGAAAATACTCCATGAGATCAAAATCTTTTTCATCATTTTAAAATTCAGCTTTTTAGCAGGAGTTACAAGGGAAAGCAAACAAGGTTATATTTACGAAACCAGATAAACAGCTGATGGTTAATATTTGTTAGGGCTTGCAATTTGTCTGACACTCTATTGCACGGATTATCTCACTTCTTGTTCCCAATGACTACCTATAAAGTGGGTAGTATTATCCTCACATTTTACAAATGAGGGAACTGAAACATAGAGAGGTTAAATACTCTACCCAAAGTCATTGGGACCTAGAATATGGCAGATGGGATTTGAATCAAGTAACCAGAGCCTGAATACCACTTCCAACCAAAATGTCCCAAGAGAAAGGGTATAAGACATACAGAGACATCGACACAGCTCATTATTATATGTATTTAGATATCCATATCAAGTCAAATACTGCTCTTCAATATTTTGGGGCCTTTAATACTTAGATATTTTGTATCTTCCTTTTCCCTGTAGAAAGTCAACAACTCAGTGTTTGGGTGAAAAAGAAAAATAAGCTGAACGTATAGAGGAGCAGGTGTATTAGATTCAGCTGGATTAGATACAGCTAGCAGCTGTATTAGATTCCTTTTCAACTCAGAAAAATATGTGTTGCCAAATACATATCGCTATTGTTTTTTACCTGCTATTCCCAATCCTCACTTCTGCCCTACTCTTCAGGCCTCATATGTATGTGTGTGTGTGTGTGTGTGTGTGTGTGTGTGTGTGTGTGTATACATGTGTGTATATGTGTGTGTGTGTGTGTGTATATATATGTATATATCATGGCAGTGATTAATATTTCTTAATACAATGAGAACCCTTTAAAAAAAGTCAAAAGTATTACCTATAACCAAGTATACCTCACTTTGAACAAAGAAAAGTTAAAAAATGATTTCAAACTTTCGGAAGTAGGTTATTGCCGTTTTATAAAAAAGAAGAAGAAAAGAAAAGCTTCAACATTCTGTCGGTGACTTTGACTTATCCCTGCATGTGAATTTTGTTCCCTTCATTAACTGAAGGGTTTTAGTTTCCATAGGGCATTGCCTTTTGTGGGCAACACTCTCCTGGATTAGGAGAGCATCCTAATTCTTTTTGCTGAGAAAAGGAATTTAAAACATTGACTTTGGGCTCCACTTCAAAATGAGATTTTAAGACTTGAAGAGCTCCCAGACCCAGATGACAAGGATTATGTCAAAGTAAAACTACATCTTACCTTATCACCTTGCATACCAGGGGGGCCCATTAATCCAGAAAGGCCTTGACTGCCCTAAGAACAAAACACAAATAGAGGTTTAATGTTATGAATGGGAATTGAAAATTAGAATTCCCTTGCTGCGGGATTTCATCTGCATCATCAAAATCTTATTGCATTCATTCCTGATCTTTGCAAGTAGGCTTAAGTTCAGGGCCTTTTTGAGACTTTTTCTGAGGCTCCCCACATTTCTCTCTTCCCATGCTGAATACCTGCACCTTACTTCCTACTCCATGCCTCTGCCCCCTTTTTTTCTGATATTCTTTTCTCTAGGAATGCCCTCACTCCCTAAATTCCTGTCATTCCAAGATTTACTGTGTTTTAAAAATCTAAAGTCTACTAAAAAAAATCTATAAGTGGGGCAACTGAGTGGCTCAGTTGGTTAAGCTACAGACACCTGCTCAGGTCATGATCTCAGGGTTTGTGAGTTCGAGCCCCGCATCAGGCTCTCTGCTGTTGGTGCAGCACCTACTTCAGATCCTCTGTTCACCTCTCTCTCTGCCCTTCTTCCCCTTTGCTCCCTCTCTCTCAAAAATGAATAAACATGAAAAAATAGTTCTATGAGCATGCTGTGTGGCAGCTGTGGAGGGCTCAGGCTGGCATCTGGTGGGATTCCCACGAGGAGCCTCCAGGCAGGGCTGTGGCGAGCAGGGCTGGGCTCACATGGCACAGCAGAGAAAGGGACACTTTTGCTTCCGGGGCTGTGCTGGTGTTGCCTGCTGTACCACTGGGAAGTAACTGCTGAGAAAATTTATTGGGAGGATGTGTGTTTGGCTCCCGCAGATGGGACTTCACCTATTAGGGCCGTCCATTCTCCTGATCCCCCAACTTTGATGAGGGCCTGCAAGCCCATCTTGGGGTGGGAGGGAGAAAGTATACTGATGTGAGGGGGAAGGAGTGTCTGGTGGGCAGAAGTGACAGTGAGAGACAAAGAGGAAGCTGTGTGAATGGGGTTGGAAAAAACATGTCAGAAAGGAATGAGGAAGGGGCACCGGGGTGGCTCAGTTGGCTAAGTGACCACCTCTCAATTTCCGCTCAGGTCATGATCTCACAGTAGTGGGACTGAGCCTCTCTCCCCTCCAGTTGAGCCCTGTGCTGGCGGGTGCAGGGATGAGTGTGGAGACTGCTGGGGATTCTCTGTCTCTCCCTCTCTACCCTTCCTCTGCTCATGCATGCATGTGTGCTCTCTCTTTCAAAATAAATAAACTTAGGGGCGCCTGGGTGGCGCAGTCGGTTAAGCGTCCGACTTCAGCCAGGTCACGATCTCGCGGTCCATGAGTTCGAGCCCTGCGTCAGGCTCTGGGCTGATGGCTCAGAGCCTGGAGCCTGTTTCTGATTCTGTGTCTCCCTCTCTCTCTGCCCTCCCCCGTTCATGCTCTGTCTCTCTCTGTCCCCAAAATAAATAAACGTTGAAAAAAAAATTCAAAATAAATAAACTTAAAAAAAAAAAAGAAAAGAAAAAGGAATGGTAACAATCTTGAGACACTTTGCTCCAAATGCAGTTTTACTTTCCTTCCTCTCTTTCTTTCTGCTGCAGCAAATATATTATGCACGAAAAAACAATGTTGTGAAAGAAAAAAGAGTACTTAAGTAATAATCCTAAGTAAACTAAGTGACTGTGTTCTGTTTAATATTTAGTGCACTATGTACTTTAATGTGTCATCAAGTTAAACAATCAGAAGAGGAAAGAATGTTTCTAATGATTACCAATTGAATACCTTTCCATTTGTACTAATTTCATTTTAATACCTCTTCTTGACATTTTATTAAGATGGCTTCCATTTGTGATGGGGTGAAAGTTTATACAGGTAACATATATATATATATATATATATATATATATATACACACACACACACACACACACACACACACACACACGTATATATATACACACACATATATATGTTTTACAATTAATAGAGGGAGAAGAAAGCTGCACTAGGAAACAGGTTATTGGAGGCTTGTCTCCTTCTACTAGCTCTAATCGTGGGTGGATCACTTTACTTCTTTTAAAAGTTCCTCCATCTGGGGCACCTGGGTGGCTCAGTCAGTTGAGCGTCCAACTTCAGTTCAGGTCATGATCTCACAGCTTGTGAGTTCGAGCCCCTCATGGGGCTCTGTGCAGACAGCTCGGAGCCTGGAGCATGCTTCGGGTTCTGTGTTTCCCTCTCTCTCTGCCCCTAACCCACTCGCATTCTGTCTCTGTATCTCTCAAAAATAAATAAACATTAAAAAACATTAACAAAAAGATAAAAGTTCCTCCATCTGAAAAATGAGAATCTCTCACTTGCCTTATGGAAAAGGAAAATTACCACTCCTTAAAAGTTAAGGTCCCAAAAGGGCTTAAACACTTCAATTAAATGCTCTATGAGAGATGTTCTTTAGTGAATGTTCTATGCTGAAAGACCAGCCCCTGCATTTCTTTTGTCGTTATGTCGCTGACCATATATTTATTATAAAAATGGCTAAGTGATTAAAACCAAAACACTATTGTTACCCACCCCCTCAACTCTCACCGTTAATGTTTATATATGTATTCATAATATATGTATATAACTAATATCCTGCCTCCTCAGTATATGTGAACCCAATTTAATATAAATATAATGTTTAATAAATGTTTTTAAATTTTGCCATTTTAGAAATACATCTTTCAATTTTAAAAGGTGTATTTCACTTAAAGCTCAATGGCAACATATCATTAAATCCTGTATCTTACTACATTTCTCCCATCTAGCAATAACCACAATTAGTAAATGAGTAATTCAAAAAGTGAAAAAAAACTGACATACTTCTTAGCCTCAATGCTAATGCTGAATCATCCTATATTTCATACAGAAACTGTATACATACTGAACCACCCTATATTTTGGACAGGGAATCCATGAGTAAAGATAAAACCAAGCATTTGATATAAATGGGAATGCTTGGGGCGCCTGGGTGGCACAGTCGGTTGGTTAAGCGTCCGACTTCAGCCAGGTCACGATCTCGCCGTCCGTGGTTCGAGCCCCGAGTCGGGCTCTGGGCTGATGGCTCAGAGCCTGGAGCCTGTTTCCGATTCTGTGTCTTCCTCTCTCTCTGCCCCTCCCCCGTTCATGCTCTGTCTCTCTCTGTCCCAAAAACAAATAAACGTTGAAAAAAAAATTTTAATGGGAATGCTTAATTTGGGGAGGGTTATTTAAAGCAGACATCATAATGGAATGGAACTCTAATTTCTAAATTTTAAGTAAGAAATCAAATGTCCTATATTTAGATATTTTAAAAGATGGCATTTTGTTTCTCAGACTGCAGGATATTCTTCCTTGCAATAAGTAAGGGACCAATGAAAATATGTTTCTAATAATAAATTTCAATTCTTTTTCTAAAATATTTATATTCAGAGAACTCAGTTCCATCACAGGAATACAATTCTCAAAATTCTAGATTAAATTTTTTTTTTTTGAGGATTTACTTGTCAGTATAACATCTGCAAAGTTCATTAAAATGGTATGGGTTTTTTTTTTTTTAAGTTTACAAAGTTATCTGTAAGCCAGTTAAAAGATCAGATTTCAACACAGGAACCATCAAAATTATTCAGGGATTTTAAAAGTTTGTGAATGTACACCACACAAACAAAAACATCCCATAATTGTATCACATTCATCAAGTGCTTGTCTAAACAAAGCTTCCCAGATGTATTCCTAAGGCTCCATTTGTATTCATCCTCACTGGAAAACAGTACCTTTCTCCTAATAAAGATTTTGTTGCTATCTTTACTTTAAAATACTAATTTATTTTTACTTCAATGTATATGTGTTTGACAGCATTATGACAAAATGAAATGCATATTAGATTACAAGTCAGACAAATATATCATTAACTCCGCCACTTACTATTCATGACGCATTTAAATTCAATGAATTCTGTTTTCCTTTTTTTTTTAAGTTTATTTACTTATCCGAAAAGAGAGAGAGAGAGAGAGAGAGAGAGAGAGAGAGAGAAAATGAGCAGGGGAAGGGCAGAGCGAAAGGGAGAGAGAGAGAATCCCAAGCAGGCTCTGCACTGTGCTGGTTACTGCGGAGGCTGATGTGAGGCTTGAACTCAGGAACCGTGAGAACATGACCTGAGCCAAAACCAAGAGTCAGACACTTAACTGACAGCCACTCAGGCTTTCCATGAATTCTGTATTCTGGAAAACAAGATAATGATGACTGCCTCTCTTGCAGTTACTGTGGTACTTAAAAATGGTAAAGTACATGGAACTATTCTCAAAAAGGTGCAAAATAGCATTGTAATTTATGTATTATTGTGTGTATGCCTTTTAACAGCAAGTTTTTGAGATTAGAGCCATATCTTGCTCTAATTTTTCACCCCACCTTACCCTAATTGGAAGGTAGCAAAATGGTAATCACAGTAGACACTCAATAAAATTAATGTTAGGATTTCAACTGATAAATTAATCTGATATAATATATTTTTTAAATATTTCTTCCTTCATTAAAATCTGCTAGTTTTCTCTCTTCTCTGTCTAATATCAAGTAAAATCTACATTTTTGGGAATGCGTGCATGGCTCGGTCTGTTAAGGGGATTCTCTCTCCTTCTCTCTCTGTCCTCCCCACCCCTCAAAATAAATAAATAAACATTAAAAAATGTTTAAGAAAGATAAAAATGATTTTTTTTTAATGCCTGAAATATATCTCCATGATTTTAGTCCATGGGCAACTAATTACCTTTTTTCCAGGAACAGCTTGACCAGGGGAAAGTCCTGGATCTCCTTTGGGGCCCTAGATAAAACAATTATAAAACACTTGGTGAAGCATAAATTATGTATAGCATATCACACTTCTTCAGCTGTATGTTTCATCAGATGTTATATATATGATATTAAATAAAATTACTTTAAATTGAGGTGGGCATGGATTATTTACTTTTTTAATGTATATTTTTATGAGCCTCATTTTTAAGTGCTGAGATTGTCAGACATAGATGATTTTTAAATGTTTTTTTTTCAACGTTTATTTATTTTTGGGACCGAGAGAGACAGAGCATGAACGGGGGAGGGGCAGAGAGAGAGGGAGACACAGAATCGGAAACAGGCTCCAGGCTCCGAGCCATCAGCCCAGAGCCCGACGCGGGGCTCGAACTCACGGATCGCGAGATCGTGACCTGGCTGAAGTCGGACGCTTAACCGACTGCGCCACCCAGGCGCCCCGATAGATGATTTTTAAAAGCTAGTAAAGTTATACTAGCATTGAAAGACCTTTCTTTAAGGGACCCACAGACAGGCTTTATTAACTTATCCACTTTTGTGACACATTCAGTTATAATTCCTATGTTAGCATTGGAAAACTGGTTCCTTTTAGTAAAAGAAATCTGCTTATAATTCTTATAATTTTAAGGTATCATACCAAGTTTAAACACTTTCCAAAATTTTTCAGTGTACATACATTACTTATGTAGTAAAGAAAAAAAAACCAAAAATATAGCTCTAATTCCCCACATAGATATAAAAATAAATTCTTTTCATACTCTGGGAATCATGTTTTACATTTCAAGAGAAATATGACATTAGGTCTCAGCCAAATTTTTTTGCACAATATTAAAGTAACCTTTCTTATTATGCATACTGGCAAAGTATCTCTTTTTCTACCCATCTCATGAAATGAAGAGCCACAATTGAGACTTTATAATTCCAATTCTGATTTCATGACCATTCTCAACTAGTAATTATTTCCATTCCTAAAGAGTTCTAAATGCTATTTTCACTCTATGAGAAATAGTCATGTTTTCTCTCACATAATCACATTTCTTTCACATACCTTTCAAATACTACTCAAACTGATGGAAGAAGGAAGACCAAAAGAAAAGTCCTTCATGTTCCCCAGTAAGTCTTTTCATTTTACAAATTAGAAATAAATCTTCACTGGCAAAAAGGTCTATGTTCTAGAGTCAAAGAAAAATTTTAAGGAAAGGTGGTTTTCCAGGTTCACCTCTTCCCTTTCACAGCTATCACCACTTCTATCACTAAGACTACAATTTATGTATGCATGTATGTATGTATGTATGTATGTATGTATGTATTATTTATAAGTTTACCTATTTATTTTGAAGGAGGGAGAGCTTAGGAGCAGGGGAGGGACAGAGAGAGAGAGAGCCAAGCAGGCTCTGTGTTGTCAGAATGGAGCCCAATGTGGGGCTTGATCTCACGAATGAAAGATCATGACCTGAGCTGAAATCAAGAGTCAGACCCTTAACCAACTGAGCCACCTAAGTGCTCCAAGCTACAATGTTAGACCACTGATTATAAAATTATGGGATGCAAGAAACAGCCTTAGTAATATGATATCTCAAAATTTAAGAACTCAATCCATTGACAACAACAACAACAAAGGTGACATAGAATTTACAAGAGATATTAGAGCTTATCTACTAAAACACATTTTATAGATAAAGAAACAATGAGGGTCCAGAAAGGTTAAATGAATTGATTAAAATTGCTTAGAAAAGTACTGGCAAACCAGGTCAATATTTTTTTCTCATATCACATTATCTAGTAAATAAAAATCTTGTTTTAATAAATTGTTGTCTTTTATTAAAAAACCTAGCCAACGGATTTGAGGCAATATTTACAAAGAATTTTAAAAGAAGTTAAGAAATGATGGCCCTTGAGAATTTTAAATATAATGAAGTTCTTTGTGGCTAATGTTTTTACTTATAAATATCACATTAAAAATTCTTATTTTTAGGTTCTGTCTGAATTTAATATTATCTATCTGCTTTCTTAGTACTGTCAACTAATTTAACATTTCATCCTCATTAAAAAAGAAATATCTAAGAAATGGGATAAAAGTAATCAACTAATCAATAAAAATCATATTTAAAGATAGAGCTTTCTCTTACTCATAAGCTTTATTATCTGGGCAACATATCTTTAAAGAAATATACGCCAAATCTCTTTTATTTTCCCACAAATGTGCTTGAGTTAATTGATCAACTTATTCTACAACCATAATTCCAAGTCAACATGAAGGAAATGCTCTTAACCTGGCCAGTTGTGGGTTGATCCTCCCTAGTATAAAATGAATGAGTAGAGATTATCGAACATGCCAACTTTACCTAAAATGTCAAAGAAGTAGGGTATATTTCTCTGTATTGAAGAATACTCCAAAATCTCTTACTTTCTCCCTCATTTTATATTAATTTCATGACTCCCAACATGCTTTTAGTCATACTTGATGGCTTTTCAAATCCTCTTTGTTATTAAAAATGTTTATAAATTAATCATAATTGACTTCGACTTTCAATGTTGACTTGCACTTACTCTTACGTGACTTTTGTTAAAGGAGCTCTGTGTCCTTTTGAGTGTAAGAGGAAAAGGAAGTTGACTATCCTTTATTAATTTATTACTCAAAGAATTCTCAAAGTCCCACCTATTCCACTGTTCTGCTGTGCAGTCTAAAATCCTCATTAGCAGAGCAGCTCTTTTAGACTATTATTGGATCTCCAGAGGGACCTCTTTCTAGGGAGGGACACTCCCCAATTACTAGATCCATTAACATGTTAGATTAGATTTACGGTATTAGTCCATTCAATATAATGGAAAGAGCATTGGGCTTTGGAGTGAAAAGACTGAACAAATCATTTAATCTCTCTGAACTTGAGATTCCTCCACTGTAAAATGGGAGTAGCAATAATAATAAAACCTACCTAGATTAGCTTATAAAATATAGGGTCATATAGGGTCAAATTCTCTATAGAGTATAAAAATGTAAGTATTAAAAATAACAAGATTAAAGACAATAATTGAAATCAATTTTACAATTATTGCTAACTTAAAAAGCAGAGAACACAATCCTTGAATGAATCATTGATGGAGCAGCAGAATTTAAATGAAAAGAATTTGGAATTAAAAATTCAAATCTGGATGAGCTAAATTGAGAGAGTCCCATAAAAGAAATACTAAGTAAAATCATCTTGAGGTAACATCACTTGAATATTCTTCACTGTAACATTACTAATAACCATACAAGATCCATAATCTGAATTTTAAGCATTGCATTCTCTAACCAACACTTCCTATCTTTTTAGCTCACTCTCTAAGTCTCTACAACTTTAACAACTATTTGACCTACTGGAACTGCTAATATGTGATCCCACATTTTCATTGTGGTGAAAATTTATCCCCCATGTGGCCTCACTTTCAATCCTTAAGCAGCTTAAATACCAAGGTCTGACATACATAAATGACAACAAGCTTACCTGGAAATTCTTTTTTGTAACGTTTATTTTAAATATTTTAATTAATGTTTATTTTTGAGAGGGAGGGGAAGGGCAGAGAGAGAGGGAGATAGAGGATCAGAAGCAGACTCTGTGCTGTGAGCTTGAATTCACAAACTGAACTCACCAACCATGAGACCATAAGCAGAGCTGAAGTCAAATGCCTAACTGACTGAGCCACCTAGGTGCTTGCAATTCTTAAATCTAAACTCACCATCTACTCTGTCCCATGCCCTAGCAGTTGAATGTGATTAAAAGGAAACAATCATGCTGACAAATTTTATTTTAAATTCATGACTTTTTACATTAATTTGTTTTGTTTTTTGGTGTGTCTAATAAATTACCTTAGTCAATTCACTTTTCCCATTTTCATAGATAATTTTGTTTCATAACCTCTCTCTTCACTCTGAGTGGGTGATCTTGCTTTCAACATTCACAACCTGTCACAAACAAACCCACTACCTCACCTAAATCTGTTCCAAAATACTCTGCCTTTATAACCAAACCCACCATTCTCTCTCATCAGTACATCATTGATACTTTCCTCCTGCATTATTGTAATTTTTACTTTTTTTCTGGGACAATTGACATCACCAAGTAAACACACTGTAATTTCTCCCATTTTAAAAATAACTTTCCTTGCACCCGCATCTCCCTTCTCTGCTCCATTACACTACTCGCTGTTTGAGAAAAACTCTTAGAAACTTGTCTCTGTTCATGAAGAGACTTCATTCTCTCCTGGACTTAATCCATTCAGGCCGCTGTCCCTACCCTACCACATTGGTCATTCTTTCCCAGTCTCCTTTGCTAGTCCCTCTTCTTCTTCCTAATATACTAAACTCTGGGGTACCCTAAGACTTGGTCCTTGGACACTTCTGTCTATATTAATCTATACATATAAGTATACATATATGTATAAAACTATTTGAATGCACAGAAGAGCAATAAAAACCCAGGGCACACTGGAGGAGATTCAACTCTAAAAAGAAGAACCACAACTGGTACAGTACACATTTATACAGCTTTTCTTCTAAAGACCCTCCCCAGTCTTCATGGAATGGCTAGAAGTCAAGCATAAAACCATAGACATTTTAGCTAATGGTGTCAGAGGACAGAATGTGAGACTACCTGAATAACTGTAAATTGAGGGAGAAAAATCCTAGGAAGAAAGTAAGAAGACAGCTTCCCCCCAGATCTGGATAAAGACTCTCTTCAGTTCTTGGCTGATACCAAATATGGTTGCATGAGACAGATTCCAAAGAGTTCACCAAAAAGCAACAAGCAATATTTATAATGGAATATAAATTTCAGCTGCTGGCCACCACAGGAGAAATAGTTTGGGGTTTGAGCCACATCACTTTAAAGGGACATGGTAAATGCCTTGGTAATCACCTTTCCATTGAAATTCAGGAAGGGTACCTGGGTGGCTCAGTCAGTTAAGCATCCGACTTTAGCGCAGATCATGATCTCACAGTTCATGGGTTTGAGCCCCATGTCCGGCTCTGTGCTGACAGCTCAGAGCCTGGAGCCTGCTTCAGATTCTGTGTATCCCTCTCTCTCTGCCCCTCCCCCACTCACACTCCATCTCTTTCTCTCTCAAAAATAAATAATAATTGAAAACATTAAAAAAAAAAGAAATTCAGGAAGGGCTATACTTTAGAAGCAAATACTATATCCTTGAATTAAAAAGACTGACATTAACACTGTAAACAAAACTGAAACAAATCTGTCCCTTAAAAAATTTACCAAATCTGTATAAGTTTATTAGCCAGTTATTTAACTCCCTACAGAACAAACGAAGAAACAAAAAAATCACAGTCATCAAAGGATTTCAAAGGAAGACAACAGAATCTAAAGTTCTTCAACATATCATCTGTAACATCCAGTATATAATCAAATTTTTCTAGACATACAAAGAAAAGTAAAATCTGACCTGAGTTAAAGAAAAAAAGTGGTCAATACAAACAGACCTCAGAAGGACCCAGATATTGAAATTTGCAGTTAAGGATTTTCAATTATTATAAATATGTTCAAGGACATAAAGTAAATGATCATAATTACCGAACACAGAAATATCAGCAGACAAGTGAAAACTATGCAAAAAGGAACAATAGAACCCTAGAACTGATTATACAGTATCTAAAATGAAAAACTGTCTGGATGAGATTAACAGTATATTAGAGAAGGCAGAAATTAAGTTTAGTGAATTTCAGGAGAGATCCATAGAAGTTAACTAATCTGAAGTAAAGAGTAAAAAATGACAAAAAGGAACAAAGCTCTAGTGACCTGTGGGACAACATTAGGTAGTTTAACATACATGTAAATGGAGTTCCAGAAGGAGAGAAAGAATGGGACAGAAAGATTATTTGAAAACATAATGGCCAGGGGCACCTGGGTGGCTCAGTCAGTTAAGCACCCGACTTCAGCTCAGGTCATGATCTCATGGTTCCTCAGCTTGAGCCCTGTGTCGGGCTCTGTGCTAATAGCTCAGAGCATGGAGACTGCTTCGGATTCTGTGTCTCCCTCTCTCTCTGCCCCTCCCCTACTCACGCTCGTCTCTCTCTCTCAAAAATAAACATTAAAAAATTGTTTTTAAGTAATAAAAAAATAGAAAAATTTTTAAAAAAGAAAAAAATAATGGCCCCAAATAACCCAGATTCATTACAAAAAAATTTTAACCTTACCGATTCAAGACATTCAGTGAGCTCCAAACAAGAAATATCTAACAGAAAACCACCTCTATGAACATCATAGTCAAACTGCTAAAATCTAGGCAGAGAAATATCTCAAAAGTAACCATTGAAAAATAATACATTACACTGAGGGGAATTACAACTAACTGCTCATCAGAAACAGTAGAGATCACAAGACAAGAACCACAAGCATCTTTAAAGTGCTGGAAGAAAAACACTGTCAATGCAGATTTTTATACTCCATAAAAATATCTTCCATGGGGCACCTGGGTGGCACAGTCGGTTAAGCGTCCGACTTCAGCCAGGTCACGATCTCGCGGTCCATGAGTTCGAGCCCCGCGTCAGGCTCTGGGCTGATGGCTCGGAGCCTGGAGCCTGTTTCCGATTCTGTGTCTCCCTCTCTCTCTGCCCCTCCCCCGTTCATGCTCTGTCTCTCTCTGTCCCAAAAAAAATAAATAAACTTTGAAAAAAAAAATTAAAAAAAAAATCTTCCAAAGAACATAGATAAAATAAATTTCAAGTAAATAAAAACCAAGAGAATCCATCACCAGCAGAACTGCATTCCAAGACATAGTGAAGGAACTTTTTCTAGCTAAAGGGAAGTGACACCAAACTAGAAACTCAGATCTCCAGGAAGAAATGAAGACCCCTGGAAATGAAAACAAATAAGGAAATATAAATGACTTCCTTTTTTGTTTCCTTTCTTAATTTCTTTAAAGACTGATTACTTAGTATGAAAATTACTACATTGTACTTTGGGGTTTATAATGATATAGATGTCAAATAAATGACAACAAAACACAAAGGATAAGAAGAGTAGGTAAATTGAATCATGATGTCATATGGGTCTTATATTTTACATAAATGGCTACCATATTAATTCTAGTAAACTAGAATGAGTTAAGGATTCATATTATAGTCTCTAGAGCAACCACTAAAATCAATCAATCAATCAGAGAAACTATACGGAATATTAAAGAATATGTGATTAACCCAAAAGAAGGCAGTAAAGGAGGAATAAGGAACAAAGAACACATGGGATAAATGGAAAAGAAATGACAATGTGGGCTGTGACTCAATCATACCAGTAATTACAGAAATATAAATGGACTTAACATTCCAGTTAAATATCAGAAATTATCAGACTGGATAAACAAGTAAGATCTAATATGTATTGTCTATAAGAGATGAATTTTAAATATAGATAGGCAAAGGAAAAGAAAAATATATACCAGGCAAACAATAAGCATAAAAAAGCTGGTGTGGCTCTGTTACTATCAGACAAACTAGACTTCAAGAAAAGGAGTGTTACTGGAGATAAGAAGAGATATTTGACAATGATAAAAAGTATCAGTTCATTAAAAAGATACAACAATCCTTAAACATGTAGGCAGAACACAGAGTTACAAAATAAATGAAACAAACACTGACTAAATACTTCCTAAACACTAAACAGAGAAATAGACAAATCCAAAATCATAGCTGGATATTTTAACACACCTCTCTCAGTAATGAATGGAACAACTATATTAAAACCCAGTAAGGATAGGGGTGCCTGGGTGGCTCAGTCAGTTAAGCATTCGACTTTAGCTCAAGTCATGATCTCATGGTTTATGAGTTCAAGCCCCGCATCAGGTCTGTGCTGACAGCTCAGAGCCTGGAGCCTGCTTCAGATTATGTCTCCCTCTCTCTCCACCCTTTCCCTAGTCATACTCTGTCTCTCTTTCTCTCTCAAAAAAATAAACATTAAAAGAAAATAAAACCCAGTAAGGACAGAGAAAACTTGATCACCATCCTCAACCACCTTAACCTAATTGGCATTTATTGAACATTACAACCAAAAATACAAAATACACAATCTTTTAAACTGCAGCTCAGAATGGAGTGGCATGATATATTGAAAGCACTGAAAGAAAAAAATCTGCAGCTAAGAAAATTCTATACAGCAAGGCTGTCATTCAGACTAGAAGGAGGGATAAAGAGTTTCTTAGACAAAGAAAAACTAACGAGTTCATGACCATTAAATCAACCCTAAAAAATGTTAAAGGGGACTCTTTGGATGGAAAGGAAAGACCATAAATGAGAGTACGAAAATAAGCACATCTGTAAAAATCAGTAAAGGAATTCAAAAATTAAAGGATGTAAAAGGGGAGAGGAGTAAAGAATGGGTTCAAACTGAACCATCAACTTAATAGGGACTGTTATATGCATAAAATGTTATATACAAACCTAATGGTAACCCCAAATCAAAAACCAGTAGTAGATATGCAAAGAATAAATAGAAAGGAAGCAAGTACATCACTAAAGAAAATGAGCAAACCATGAAAGAGAGCCAGATAAAAGAATCAGAGCAAAAACTACAAAAACAACCCCAAAAAAGTAACAAAATGGCAATAAATATGAATCTAACAATAACTGCTTTATTTTATTTTAATTTTTTAATGTTTATGAGAGAGAGAGAGAGAGAGAGAGAGAGAGAGGAGAGAGAGACAGTACTAGTGGGGGAGGGACAAAGAGAGCAGGACACACAGAATCTGAAGCAGGCTCTAGGCTCTGAGCTGTCAGCACAGAGCCCCCGATGCGGGGCTCAAACTCACAAGCTGTGAGGTCATGACCTGAGCTGAAGTGGGTCGCTTAACCAACTGAACCACCCAGGTGTCCTTATCAATAACTACTTTATTTTTTTTTTAATTTTTTTTCAACATTTATTTATTTTTGGGACAGAGAGAGACAGAGCATGAACGGGGGAGGGGCAGAGAGAGAGGGAGACACAGAATCGGAAACAAGCTCCAGGCTCTGAGCCATCAGCCCAGAGCCTGATGCGGGGCTCGAACTCACGGACCGTGAGATCGTGACCTGGCTGAAGTGGGACGCTTAACCGACTGCGCCACCCAGGCGCCCCATCACTAAGTACTTTAAATGGGAATGGACTAAATGCTCCAATCAAAAGACACAGAGTGACAGAGTGGATAAAAAAAAAAGACCCATCTATATACTACCTACAGGAGACTCCTTTCAGACCTAGACACCAGCAGGTTGAAAGTGAGAAGATGGAGAAACACTTATCATGTAAATACGTCATAAGAAATCTGAATTAGCAATACGTATGTAAGACAAAATAGATTTTAAAACAAAGACTGTAACAAGAGACAAAGAAGGACCTATATAAACATAAAGGGAACAATCCAACAGGAAGATATAACAACTGTAAATATGTATGCACCCAACATGGAAGCATCCAATACATAAAACAGTTAATAATAAACATAAAGGAACTAATCAATAGTAATACAGTAACAGTAGGGGATTCTAATACCCCACCTATATCAACTGACAAATCATCCAAAGAAAATCAATAAGGAAAGAGTGACTTTGAATAACACACTGGATCAGATGGATTTAACAGATATATTCAAAGCATTCCACCCTAAAATATCAGCATACACATTCTTTTCAAGTGCACATGGAACATTCTCCAGAATAGATCACATATTAGATCACAAAACAAGTCTCAACAAATTAAAAAAAGAGAAAGACATACCTATACATCTTTTCTGACCACAATGTTATGAAACTATAAATCAACCATAAGAAAAAATATGGAAAAAGCAGAATATATGGAAACCAAATAACATGCTACTGAAAAATTAATAGGTCAACGAAGAAATCAAAGAAGAAATAAAAACTTACAAGGAAACAAATGGAATTGAAAACATACAGGTCCAAAAATATTGAGGATGTAGCAAAAGAAGTTTTAAGACAGAAGTTTATAGCAATACAGACCTACCTCAAGAAACAAGAAAAATCTCAAATAAACAACCTAAATTTACATCTCATAGAGCTAGAAAGAGAACAACAAACAAAATGCAAAATGAGCAGAAGGAAGGAAACAAAGATTAGAGCAGATATAAATGATATAGGAACTAAAAAAAACCAATAGAACACATCAATGAAACCAGGAGCTGATTCTTTATAAGATCAATAAAGTTGACAAACCTCTTGCCAGACTCAAAAAAAAAAAAAAAAAAAAAAAAAAAAAAAAAAAGGAGAGAGAGAGAGAGGACACGAATGAAAGAGCAGAGATAACAGCGACACCACAGAAATACAAAGAATTGTAAGAGAATGTTACAATGTTATGAAAAATTATGGGCCAACAAATTGGACAGTCTAAAAGAAATGGATAGATTACTAGAAATATATAACTTACCAAAAGTTCCCCAAGGTGGGAAGAAATAGAAAATTTGAACAGACTGATTACCAGCAATGAAACTGAATAAGTAATAAAAAAAACTCCCACCAATTACAGTCCAGAACCAGGTGGCTACACAGGCATATTCTACCAAACATTTAAAGGGTTAATACTTATTCTTCTCAAACTATTTCAAAAAAGGGGGGGGGGCGGGGTAAGGAAAACTTCCAAATTCATTCTATGAGGCCAGCATGACTTTGATACCAAAACCAGATTAAGGCATCACAAAAAACAAACAAACAAACAAACAAACAAACAACAGAGAGAGAGAGAGGTGGGACGGAGGGGAGAACTACATGCCAATATCTCTGATGCACATAGATGCAAAAATCCTCAACAAAATATTACCAAACTGAATCCAACAGTATATTTTTAAAATATACCACGATCAAGTAGGATTTATTCCTGGGATACAAGGGTAGTTCAATATCTGCAAATCAATCAACACGATACATCATATCAACAAGAGAAAGGAAAAGAAGAATCTGATCATTTCAATAAATGCAGAAAAAGCATTACAAAGTACAACATCCATTCATGATAAAAAGTCTCAACAAACTAGGTTTAGAGGGAACATAACATAATAACAGCCTTATATGAAAATCCCACAGTGAACATCATACTCAATGGGGAAAAACTGAGACCTTTTCTCTATGATCAAGAATAAGACAAGGATGTCCACCCTCACCACTTTTACTCAACATAGTATTGGAAGTCTTAGCCACAGCAATCAGACAACAAAAAGAATGAAAAGGTATCAATTGATAACGAAGAAATAAAACCTGCACTATTTACAGATGACATGATAGTATACATAGACAACTCTAAAGACCCCTCCAAAAAACTACCAGAACTGGTAATTTAGTAAAGTTGCAGAATACAAAATTAACATACAGAAATCGGTTGTGTTTATATACACTAATAATGAAGCAGCAGAGATAAATAAAGAAATAAATCCCATTTATGATTGCAACAAAAATAATAAGATGCCTAAGAATAAAGTTAACCAAAGACATGAAAGACTTATATTTTAAAACATTCATGAAAGAAATTGAAGACGACACAAACAAATGGAAAGACATCCCATGCTCACGGATTGACAGAACAAATATTGTTAAAATGTCTATACTATCCAAAGCAATCTACAGATTTAATGTAATCCCTATCAAAATACCAACTGCGTTTTTCACAGAACTAAAACAAACAATCCTAAAATTTGTATGGAACCACAAAAGACCCCAAATAGCCAAAGCAATCTTGTAAAAAACAAAACAAAACAAAACAAAACTGGAGGCATCACAATTCCAGACTTCAAGTTATATTACAAAGGAATAGTAATCAAAACAGTATGGTACTGGCACAAAAATAGACACATGGATCAATGGAACAGAATAGAAAATCCAGAAATGAAAGCACAATTATATGGTCAATTAATCTTCAATAGAGCAGGAAAGAATATCCAATAGGAAAAAGATAGTAGTCTCTTCATCAAATGGTGTTGGGAAAACAGGAAAGGACCATGAAAAAGAAAGAAACTGGACCATCTTCTTACATTATACACAAGAATAAATTCAAAATGGATTGAAGACCTAAATGTGAGGCCTGAAACCATAAAAGTCCTAGAAAATAGCACAGACGGTAATTTCTCTGACATTGGCCATAGCAATATTTTTCAAGATATGCTTTCTGAGGCAAGGGAAACAAAAGTAAAAATACATTATTGAGACTACATCAAAAGAAAGAGCTTCTGCACAAAGAAGGAAACAACCAACAAAACCAAACAATAACTTTCTGAATGGGAGAAGATATTTGCAAATGATGGATCTGATAAAGGGTTAGTATCCAAAATATATAAAGAACTTATAAAACTCAACACCCCAAAACCAAATAATCCAATTAGAAAATGGGCAGAAGACATGAACAGACATGTCACCAAAGGGACATACAAATGGACAACAGATACACGAAAAGATGCACAACATCACTCATTATCAGGGAAATGCAAACCAAAACTACTAATATTACCTCACATCTGTCAGAATGGCTAAAATCAAAAACACAAGAAACAAGCGTTGGCAAGGATGTGGAGAGAAAGGAACCCTCTTGCACTGTTGCTGGGAATGCAAACTGGTGCAGCTACTCTGGGAAACAATATGGTGCCTCCTCAGAAAGTTAAAAATAGAACTACTCTACAATCTAGTAATTAGAGTAAGGTATTTAGACCCAAAATACAGAAATACTAATTCAAAGGGATACATGCATCCCAACGTTTATTACAACATTATTTACAACAGCCAGCAGCCCAAGTGTCCATCAATAGATGAATGGACAAAGAAGATGTGGTGTGTGTATGTGTTTGCACATATGTAATATGTGTAATGGAATATTATTCAGTTATGAAAAGAATGAAATCTTGCCATTTGCAACAACATGGATAAAGCTACAGTATAATGCTAAGCAAAATAAGTCAGTCAGAGAAAGACAAATACCATATGATCTCACTCATATGTGGAATTTAAGAATCAAAACAAATGAGCAACAAAAAAAAAGAGAGAAAGCAATAATCAGAATATTAATTATAGAGAACAAACTGATGGTTACCAGTGGGAGGTGGGTGGGGGGAATGGGTGAAATAGGTGATGGGGATTGAAGAGTACACTTTTCATGATGAGCAGGAAGTTGAACCAGTATATGGTACACCTAAAATTAACATAACACTGTTAACCATACTGGAATTAAAAGTAGAAGCTTGATAAACAGACAAACAAACAAAATACACAAATCTTTTAAAATACATGTAAAATATTCATCAAGATAGATCACTTGTTGGGCCTTAAAATACCTAAATACATTTTAAAATATTGAACTCTTCCATTGTGAGCTCTCTGACCACAATGCAACTAAACTAGAAACCAACAGCAATAAGATAACTAGACATTAAACAAAACAACATACTTCTTTTTTTTAATGTTTACTTTTTTTTTTTTTTAATTTTTGAGAGAGAGAGAAAGAGAGGAGGAGGGGCAGAGAAAGAGGGACAGAGAGAATCCCAAGCAGGCTCCATCTGTCAGTGCAGAGCCCAACGCGGGACTTGATCTCACGAACTGAGATCATGACCTGAGCCGAAATCAAGAGTTGGATGTGTAACTGACTGAACCACCCAGGCACCCCCAAAACAAAATACTTCTAAATGACCCATGAGTCAAAGAAGAAAGCACACATTTCAATTTGAATGATACTGAATATGCAACATATCAAATTTTGTGAGATGCAGTTATATCAGTCCTTAGAGAAAAATCTATAACTCTAAACGCTTCTATTAGAATAGAGCTAAAAACAAATATTAAATAGTCCATGGGGGGGGGAACCAAAAGTTACTTCTTTGAAAATATTAATGGAAATGAATTCTTGATTTCTTCCCAGACAAAAACAAAAGAAACCAACCAAACAAAAATCTGACATCACTTTCCTTCTCATTCCAATAGGTGGTAGCTCCCACGATACCAGCGTTCAACTGGTTAAGACAAAGATTATCTTTGACTCTTCTCTCTCACGCCATGTAATCCATTGGCAAATCATGTTGACTGTACTGCAAAATATACCTACATTTTGACCACCTCACACCATCTCCACTGTTACACTCTACTCCCTGCCATCATCACCAATGACATGGACTTGGGTAGACCAGTGAAGCGGTCTTCAAACTGGTGTCCCTATTTCCACCTTTTCCCTCCTGCAATCTATTCTCCACATGACAGCCAGAACTATCCTCCTACAAATAAATTGGATGATATGACTTACCTAGCTAGAACTTTCCAATAAATATCCAACACAGAATAAAATCCAACCAAAATCCTTACCTACAAAGTCCTACATAATCTAGCTCTGGCTTTCTCTCTGATCTATCTTCCAGGATTTATCTTATTCAGCTTATCCTCAAAGACTGCAAAACAGCCTCCTGCCTTAAGGCCTTTGGACTTCCTGGGTTATTTTTGTTGTTTTTCAAGCCTTTCCTCACCAGGATTACAAAAATGGTAATTTAAATTTCTAACATGCTTTCCTCATTGTCTAGCTTTTTCTATGAAGAGAAACTACCCTTTCATCAACTATTTAGTTATCCTGATGTTAAATTCTATAAAAAAAAAAAAAAAGATAAAAAAGCAAGATGCTTTTTAAAGAAAACTTTTATTCTTTCCCCTTATTTTTCTTTTATTTGTCTTTTTTCAAAATAATGATATTGTGGTATAATAAAAATATATATTTGTCTTTGTTCCTGGCTTCTGGCACACAGTTCCTAAAAACCTTGGAATTTCCTGAGTCATACAAGTGTCTTTTGTTATTCATAACAATCCTCTTTAACCACATCTGAGTTTATGCTAATGAGGTGACTCAGGGTGGTGCCCATAGATAGCTTCAGGATGGGGACTAGTCACCAGAAAGGCAAAAAAGTGGCTACAGGGTGGGAATTTAAGAGAGAGGAGGGGGTGCCAGAGTCTGAGTTACATAAACTTTTGAACAAAGAGATTCCAAGAGATTCCCAGTTGGCGAACACAGTGATATGCCAGGAAGGTGGCACACCCAGACAGGGCATGCAAGTTCCGAGTCCCCCACTTTCCATACCTTGCCCTATATGCATCTCTTCCATTTAGCTATTCCTGAGTTGAATTCTTTATAATAAACTGGGAAACATGTTTTCCTGAAATTGTGAGCTGTTCTAACCCAGTATCAAACCTGGGGGAGTGCAGGATTGTGGGAGACACTGAATTGGTAGTTAGCCAAACAGTAGCATGAATAGCCTGGACAAGCCCTCTGTGGCTGGCATCTCAAGTATAGATAGTCCTGTGGGACTGAGCCCTTAAACCTGTGGAGTCTGACACTAACTCAGAGTTGAATATCCAGTTTGTATGAGAGGATGTGACAATTTCAGAGATGTCATTCCTTAGCATCATCTAAAGGTGACCGGTGAGGGTTTGTGTGTCTGCTTGCATTTAGCATCATTATCACTCAAGGATTTAGAGATACTTGATGTGATTCAAACCACTGCAGTTATTATCCTTAATGATGTTCAAATCACATCATTCTTTGGCTGGTAGAAGTCTTACAAATTGGCTCCAGAATCCTTTCGACATGACCCTAATAGTCTTTGATACCCAGAAGGAGGCATTTTTAATATATTTAAGTCATGTTTTAACTGAAATAACAAGCACGGAATCAAAAGAAAGGACCGTACTATTTTGTCTGGTCCTTTTAAGAAGGTCCCTATGTTGACCAGAATAACAGAAGCACCTCAGTCTTTAGCATCTTAACATGCTTTATATTTTCAAAATGCAGACTGAAAATTTTTCATAGCAATGTGGTTTAACAAAAATTCTCAGAATGGGTCCGCATCTATATTCAATACATTTATTTATTCACATATAAATAAAATAGGACTTCTTGTTTAGAAGACATGGGGACAGAGAGTCGAAACCAGGAATAGAGATAACACTACGATTATTCTTTGTGATTCAATATTAAGTATTATTAATAACATTTAATTTAATACTACTAATAGGACACTGTTGTAGCTTATTAAGGTTAGATGTTTCATTTACTCGATTAAACTTGAGTTTTTTGGAGTTCTTTTTACTGGAAAAGATTTTTTTTAATTTAATTTAATTTTAAAACATTTTTAACTGAGTATAGTTGACACATAATGTTACATTAGCTTTGGATGTACAGCACAGTGATTCAACATCTTTATACATCATGCTATGTTTACCACAAGTGTAACTACCACCTATCGCTATACAATATTATGATATCATTGACTATATTCCCTATGCTGGGTCTTTTATTCCTGTGACTTATTCATTCCATAACTAGAATTCTGTATCTCCCAATCCCCTTCACCCATTTTACCCATCTCTCTCCCCTTCCCTTTGGCAACCATTAGTTTTTCTCTGTATTTATTTGTCTGATTCTTTTTCTTTGTTTATTCATTTTTTTTGTTTTGTTTTGTTTTGTTTTTAGATTCCACATATGAGTAAAATCATATGGTATTTGTCTTTCTCAATAACTGGATTAAATTTGAAGGAACTATTGACCTTGATTAAAGTAAGATAAACTGCGAACGTTTATGGGAAGATTTTAAGTTTCCTTTAAGAAGTGTTTCTGGGAAAGGAAATATCTTGACCACAGAAAGACTGCCTGGACTAGAATTATAAGTATATGGTAGGCTGAACATATAGACTCTGTATTCATTACTTATGTTTAAAGATCTATTGTATAATTAATCTTGTGTTTAATTAATAGTAATAAAACTATTCATCGCCCTGCAAATAAAGTTCATTAAGTAGATAAATATGGTAAACTGTGAACTCAGATGGCATTTGCTGACAAGAAAAAAAAAGCCATTCTCTCCAGTAAATAGGAAATGGTCTTTACTTTCTTATATTTTTTTTAGAATGACATCATTTCTGATGTTAGTCCCCTGATTTCAGCTAATGATTTTAGTTAATGAGCTCAATTGTCTTTATTTTAAATAATACTAGTCTCACTAATGCTGAAAAAAAGTTGCTATATAACCACTAAAATTTTGTATGGCACTTATGCTATTAACAATTTAAGAACATAGGTCTCAGGGACCAGAGGTCAGTGTCACTCTTTGTGCAGTTTATCTTTATATGTTATTATCAGTATCCACAGAATAAGCTGGACCATTGGAATAGACATGTTTCATCACTATTGTTAAATGAATTAAAGTCTTTAAATTCCATTAGGTTACCCCACTCTACCCTTCCTCCTTCAGGTAGTGTTTTATAACTCCTGTTTTGAAGGACAACCTGGTATTAGGAAGAGAGTAAGACAGATTCCGTTCTGAATGCAACTCTGCCAGTTATAAATTGTGTTACTTGGGTAAGTACTTAGCTCTCTAAGTGTGTTTTCTTCTGGGCAAAGGAAAAGGTAATAAAACCTACTCTGAATGGTACTATTAATTGAAATGAAACTGAATGACATGACACACACATAATAATTGTCAGATATGAGAAGTTCTTTCCCTTATGATACCAGTGCCTTGGTACTAATGTTAACTCAGATTTTTGATTCAGTTTAACATTTATTGAGTGCCCAACACACGCTGGGCACTGGGATAGACACAAATGCAAAGATGTGTAAGTTCTGGCCCCTGCCCTCAAACAACTAAGAGCCTATCACGAAGGGATCAGCACATGCGTGAGAACTCATATCATCTGAAGAGAGATAAGAACTACCAAGATCAGTTTACATTTCTTGTCGTTTATGATAAATACTAATTTTATTGTAAAAGCATAACAGAAAATAAATTGGATTCACTTTTGCATAAATCTAGAATATTTTAGCAAAATATGCTTTATTCTTATAATTTTTTTAATGTTTATTTATTTTTGAGAGAGAGACAGAGTACAAGACAGGGATGGGGCAGAGAGAAAGGGAGACACAGAATCTGAAGCAGGCTCCAGGCTCTGTCTGAGCTGTCAGCACAGAGCCCGACACGGGGCTCAAACTCACAAACTGTGAGACCATGACCTGAACTGAAGTCGACGCTCAATTGACTGAGCCACCTGGGCACCCCAGCTTTATTCTTATAAATGTTAACCTAGCCTTATAAATAGAATATATTTACATACTGTCTTAAGGTATATTCTTATTCTTTTTTATTTTACTTGAGAGAGAGAGAGAGAGAGAGAGAGAGAGAGAGAGAGAGAGAGAGAGAGAGAACGCGACTACATGAGTTGGAGAGGGGTGGAGAAAGAGGGAGAGAGAATCTTAAGCAGGCTCCATGCTAAGTGACCTTGAAATCATGACCTGTACTGAAATCAAGAGTCAGATGCTTAACAGACTGAGCCACCCAGGTGACCCTCTTTTTGTTTAATTTACCAAATAAGAAGTCTGGTATTTTCAGTAAGTCACATTTCTAATTTGCTTAGTTGCCTTATAAGTGGCTCCTTCAAGAAAAGAAAAATAATATTTCTTAAATGTCAGCCCCATACAAGTATTCTACCAGAAGCTTTGTGTGCTTCAAAACATGTAACTTATATAAGGAAGCTCTAGGTTCTAACGATTTTTTATGAAGCACATCAATCCAAATATGCTTGTATAGAGATTCCATTGTGTGTTGAATTTCCTATTTCAGTTAAACCTTTCTGAACTTGCAATTGCCTTAACTTGTTCTTGCCATAATTCAGGTAACTTGCTTTTGAATGTACAGATTATTTCTTGTGCAAGGAACAAGATGACTTTATACAGCTTGTTAGCTACAAGGAAACTCCCCTAAGACTATCAGCAGAAGCTTTGCAGGCCAAAAGGAAGAGGCACAATATATCCAAACTGCTGAAAGGCAAAAAAACAACCAAGAATACTCTACTGGTAAGATTATCATTCAGAACTGAAGGAGAGATAAAGAGTTTTCCAGACAAGCAAAAGCTAAAGGAGTTCATCACTACCAAAGTGTCCTCACAAGAAATGTTAAAAGTACTTCTTTAAGTTGAAAAGAAAGAGCATTAATTAATAGCACAAAAACATATGAAAGTAAAAATCTCATTGGTAAAGGTAAGTAAGTTTACAGCAAGGTAGAGGATTATTATAAAACTGCTATGAAGGTTAAAAGACAAAAGTAGTAAAAACAATCGTAACACTTAGTTAAGGGACACACAGTATAAAGAAATGTAAAATGTGACTTCAAAAAAATAAATAAAATGTGGGAGGGAGTAAAAATGTAGACTTTCAGAATTTGACCAAATTTAAGTTGCTAATCAACTTAAAATAAGCCATTATATATACATATATGTATGTATGTTATATATATATACACACACACACATATACATATATGTATGTATGTTATATATATATGTATATGTATATGTTGTATACAACATATACATATACATATGTTGTATACAACATATGTAGCAAATATATATATGTATATATGTTATATATACAACATACATATACATAACAAATATATATGTATATATATATTTGTATATATATATTTGTTATATTTGAGCCTCATGTTAACCAAAAAGCAAAATCCTATACTAGACATACAAAAAACAATAAGAAAGAAATATAGGCACAATACTAAATAAAGTCATAAAAACACAGAATAGAGCAAGAGAAGAAGAAACAGAGAGAAACTACAAAACAGTCAAAAAACAATAGGCAACAAGTACATACCTATCAATAATGACTTTAAATGTAAGTGGATTAAATACTCCAATTAAAAGACATAAAGTAGCTGAATGGATATATAAACAAGAACCATCTATATGCTTGCTGCCTATAAGAGACTCACTTCAGATATAAAAACACACAAAGAATGAAGGTAAAGGGATGGAAAAAAAATTTCCATGCAGATGGAAACCAAAAGGAAGCTGGAGGAGCTATGCTTACATCAGACAAAATGGACTAAAACAAAGACTATAGTAAAAGACAAAGATATTACATAATGATAAAGGGGTCAATCCAATAGGAGGGTACAACATTTGTAAATTTTTATGCATCCAACATAGGAGCACCCAAAGATACAAAACAAATTCTAATAGATTTAAAGGAAGAAGTTCACATTAATACAATAGACTTTAATACCCCATTTACATCAATGGATAAATTATGCAGATAAAAAACCAATATGGAATCACTGGCCTTTAATGACACATTAGATCAGATGGCCTAAATAGATATATACAAAACATTCTATCCGAAAGCAGCAGAATATATATCCTTCTCAGTGCACGTGGAATATTCTCGAGGATAAATCATACATTAGGTCACTAATCAAGTCTCAATAAGTTTCAGACTGAAATCATATGAAACATCTTTTCTGACCACAAAGATATGAAACTAAAAATCAATTAGAAGAAGAAAATGGAAAAGTCACAAATATATGAAAATTAAACAACATGCTACTGAATAACCAATGTGTCAATAAAGAAACCAAAGGAGAAATTTAAAAATGCCATTAAAATACAAATACAACTTACCAAAATCTATGGGATGCAGAAAAATCAGTTCTAAGAGGAAAGTGCATAGTGATACAGGCCTACTTCAAGAAACAAGAAAAATCTCAAACTATCTAACTTTACATTTCAAGGAACTAGAAAAAAAAAGATCAATGAACTAAGAGCTGGCTCTTTGAAAACATAAATAAAATTGGCAAACCTTTAGCTAGACTAACTTGGGAAAAAAGAGGGCTCAAATAAAATTTTTTAAAAAGGAGATTTACAACTGATATCACAGAAATACAAAGGATCATAAGAGACTACTATGAACAAGCTACTACTATATACAAGCAAATTGGCCAACCAAAAAGAAACGGATAAATTCCTAGAAAAATACAATCTTCCAAGGCTGAATAATGAAGAAATAAACTTTTGAATATGTTGATTACCAGCAAGATTAAAGCAGTAATCAAAACCCTCCCAACAAACAAGAGTCTAAGACAAGACAGATTCATTGGTGAATATTACCAAATATGTAAAGAAGAGTTAATATCAATGCTTATCAAATTCTTCCAAAACGAAGAGGAGACAATGCTTCCTAACGCATTTTACAAGGATACTACAAAAAAAGAAAACTACAGAAAAATATCCCTGATGAACATAGATGCAAAATCCTCAACAAAATACTAGCAAACTAAATTCAACAATAAATTAAAGGGATCATCAAGTGGGATTTATTCCATGGATGCAAGGATGATTCAACATCTGCCAATCAATCAATGTGATATACCACATTAACAAAATGAAGGCTAAAAATCAAAGATCATCTCAGTAGATACAGGAAAAACATTTGACAAATTTCAACATCCATTTATGATAATAACTTTCAACAAAGTGGGTATAGAGGTAATGTACCTCAACATAATAAAGCCATGTATAACAAACCTAAGCTAACATCATATTAAAGGGTGAAAGGATGAAAGTCTTTCCTCTAAGATCAGGAACAAGACAAGGATGCCCACTACTACTACGTTTAGCTCAACATAGTATTAGAAGTTCTAGCCATGGCAATTAAGCAAGAAATAGAAATAAAATGCATCCAAACGGAAAGGGAATGGGGAGCCAGGTCGGCTCAGTGGGTTGAGTGTCCAACTCTTGATTTTGGCTCAGGTCATGATCTCACAGTTTGTGGATTTGAGGCCTGCATTGGGCTCTACACTGACAGTGTACAGCCTGCGTAGGATTCTCTCTCTCCCTCTCTGGCTGCCCCTTCCCTACTCATGCTCTATCTCTCTCTCTCAAAATAAATAAATAAATAAACAAACAAACAAACAAACAAACATGAAAAAAAAGAAGAAAGGTAAGAAGTAAAACCATCACTATTTGAAGATAATATATTATATATAGAAAACCTGAAAGACTCAACTGGAAAACTGTCAGAACTAATAAATTTAGTAAAGATGCAGGGTAAAAACCAATATACAAAAATCTGTTGTATTTCTATACACTAACAAAGAACTATTAGAGAAATTTAAAAAGCAATCCCATGTATAATTACATCAAAAGGAATAAAATACCTAGGAATAAATTTAACCAAGGAGGTGAGAGAACTGTATGCTGAAAACTGTAAGATATTAACAAAAGAAATTGAAGAACAAATAATGTAATATATTCTGTACAAATGGAGTGAAAGAATTCATATTATTAACATTAATATTAAAATGCCCATAGGGGCACCTGGGTGGCTCAGTCAGTTATGCACCTGACTCTTGATTTTGGCTCAGGTTATGATCTCACAGTTTGTGATATCAAGCCCTGTGTTGGACTCTGTGCTGACAGTGGGGAGCTTGCTTGGGATTCTCTTTCTCTTACTCTCTTTACTTCTTGCCTGCTTTCCCTCCTTCTCTCCTTCTCTTTCAAAATAAATAAGCACACATAAATAAATAAATAAATAAATAAATAAATAAATAAATAAATAAATAAATAAATAAAATGTCCATACCCAAAGCAATCTATAGACTCAATGCAATCCCTATCAAAATTCCAATGACACATTCACATAAATAGAACGAATAATCCTAAAATTTGTATGGGACCTCAAAAGACCATGAATAGCCAAAACAATCTTGATAAGAACAACCAAGCTGAAGGTATCATGCTCCCTGATTTCAAACTATATTAAAAAAGTATGATAATGAAAACAATATGGTATTGACATAAAAAAAGTCACATAGATCAATGGAATGGAATAAATAGCCAAGAAATAAACCCATGCACATATGGTTAATTAACTTATAACAAAAGAGGCAAGAGTATACAATGGGTAAAAGATAGTCTCTTTAATAAATGGCCTTGGGAAAAGTGGACAGCCATATGCAAAAGAATGACATTAGACTACTCTCTAATACTATACACAAAAATAAACTCAAAATGAATTAAAGATTTTAATTTAAGACCTGAAACCATAAAACTCCTAGTAGAAAATATAGGCAATAAGTTCCTTGACATTATTCTTGGCAATTTTTTTTAGATCTGACTCCAAAAGTGAAGGCAACAAAAGCAAAAATAAACAAGTGGAAATACATCAAATTGAAAACCTTCAGCAAAGTAAATCATCATAAAAATTAAAAGACAACTTACTGAATTGGAGAAAACATTTCCAATTTATATACCCTATAAGAGGTTAATATCCAAAATATATTTTAAAAACTCACAAGGATGTAGAGAAAGGGAAACCCTCTTACCCTGTTGGTGGGAATGCAAACTGGTACAGCCACTCTGGAGAAGAGGTTCCTTAAAAAACTAAAATTAGAACTACCCTGTGACCCAGCATTTTCACTATTAGATACCTACCCAAAGGATACAAAAATACAGATTCAAAGGGGTACATGCATCCCAATGTTTGTAGCAGCATTATCAACAATAGCCAAACTATGGAGAGGGTCCAACTGTCCATCGACTGATGAATAAAGAAGATATGGTATACATACATAATGGAATATTACTCAGCGATCAAAATGAATGAAATCTTGCCATTTGCAACATGGATGGAGTTAGAATGCATTATTTTAAGTGAGATAAGTCAATCAGAAAAAGACAAATGCCATAAGATTTCAGTCATATGTGGAATTTAAGAAACAAAACAGATGAACATATGGGAAGGGGGGAAAAGAGGAGAGAGGGAAACAAACCACAAGAGACTCTTAATGATAGAGAACAAACTGGGGATTGATGAAGGGAGATGGGTGGGAGATGGTCTAGATGGGTGATGTAATATCCACTGGGTGCTGTACATAGTGATGAATCCCTGAATTCTACTCCAGAAAACAATATCGCACTACATGTTGACTAAAATTTAAGTTAAAAAAAATAAGAGGGGTAGAAAGTGGGAAAAAAAACACCCATACAACTCAACATTGAAACAAAACAGTCAATTAAAAAATGGACATAGGATCTAAATAGGCACTTTTTTTTCCAATAAAGATATACAGATGACCAACAGGCACATGAAAAAGTGCTTAACATCACTAGTCATCAGGGAAATACAAATCAAGACCACAATGACTTATCACTTCACACCTGTTGGAATGGCTATTATCAAAAAGACAAGAAATAACTAGTGTTCATGAAGATGTGAAGATGGGAACTCACATGCACTGTTGGAAGGAAGGTAAACTGGTGCAGGCATTATGGAAAACAGTATGGAGTTTCATAAAGAAATTAAAAATAAATAAGTTATGGAGATGAAAAATACAGCTAAGGGAATATAGTAATAATATAAAGTAAAAGTAAAAATAGAACTACCATATGATCAGGGCACCTGGGTGGCTCAGTCGGTTGAGTCCAGCTCTTGGTTTCGGCTCAGGTCATGATCTCATGGTTTGTGAGTTCAAGCCCCAGATCAGGCTCTGTGCTAACAGCACAGAGCCTGTTTGGGATGGATTCTCTGTCTCCTCTTTCTTTGCCCCTCCCCTTCTCTCTCTTTCTAAATAAATTCCAAAAAATAAAAAAAAAAAAACTAAAAAAAGAACTACCATATGATCCAACAGTTCTACCTCTGGGCATTTCATCAGAAAAAAAATAATAACACTAATTCAAAAAGATAAATGCACCCCTATGTTCATTGGAACATTATTTATAATAGCCAAGATATGAAAAGAACCTAAGTGTCTAACAATGGATGAATGGATAAATAAGATGTGGTATAAACACACACACACGCACAATGGAATACTACTCAGCCATAAAAATAAATGGAATACTACCATTTGTGTTAACATGGATGGACCTTGAGGGCATTATGCTAAGTGAAATAAGTCAGACAGAGAAATACAAATATTATATGATCTCACTTATACGGGGAATCCAAAAAACAGGTGAAGAAACAAAACAAAATTTATGGATTCAGAGAACAGAGTGGTGGTGGCGGGGTAGAAGGGGGTGTTGCCAAATGTCCAAAATGAGTAAAGGTGTTGGGAGGTACACACTTCCAGCTGTGAAATAAATAGGTCATGGGGTTGTGATGTGTGGCATGGGGACACAGTCAATGGTACTGTAGTGCATATTCGAAGGTTGCCAGGAGAATAGATCATGAAAGTTTTCATCATAAGAAGAAAAAATACTTTTGGTAACTTATGGTGACAGATGGCGGCTGGACTTACTGTGGTGATCATTTGCTGTGTGTACAGGTGTCGACTCATCATGCTGTACACTTAAGATAATATAATATTTATGTCAACTATGTTTCAATTTTAAAAAGAGTTAAAGACCTTCTTTAATAATGTCAGGAAAATAACATGATACTCACTAGTCATCACTCACCTTTGGACCTGGTAATCCAGGTAACCCAGGATTTCCATGTGGCCCTGGTATGCCCTGCAAATAGTAAAAAAGGTCAGATCGATCTTAGAACAGATACAAATAACAGTCAGTTATAACTGACTATAAAACAGTTGTTTTAGATACAAATAACAGTCAGTATAAATATTTCATAACATAATTTAATTAAAATGAATGTTACCTCTTTTTTTTTTCCACAAAGCTTTTTTAATTTTTTCTGAGATGTTGGATTGTTCAGTCTTGGAAAGGAGAGCTACACTAGAGCAGTACTATAGTTTCTGTCTTTTGATTCAAAACACTGTCTTGAGGTGTTTACCTCCTTTATTTTTCACCCCTATCTCCAGCCATACTGCATAGTGCTACTTCTAGAAGCTATGCAGAGTAAGAAGCCTAAAAACAAGGAAGTGCAAATGGATACTCCAGTCAACATGTGTTAACACTTTCTGTACTTGAGTTTTTACTTATGCCATTATGTATCTCTTAAAGACTCATTTCATTTAACTTTACCCCCTACAGCTGCCCAAATCATTCTTCAAGTGTCAGCTAGATCCCACCTCAGTTTTATTTATTTTATTTATTCTTTTATATAAATAAATATTATGTGGGGCTTGAGCTCACAACCCTGAGATCAAGACCTGAGCTGAGACCAAGAGTCTGACACTTAACCAACTGGGCCACCCAGGTGTCCCCCCCCACCTGTTTTTTAAATCCTAGATATACCATGATAAAGTGATTTCTCTTTCTTACTAGCTTTCATAGAAATTGCTACATGTAAAGTTAATTTGTACTTAACTGTATATCGCTTTAGGACATTTATTAGACTGTTCTAATCTGTTATTTAAATATTTTATTGCCCTTTTAACTACTTTATGACATGTGCCATTTAGTTCTAGGATTAAAAATTTTTTGAAAACGGACTGTTTTTAGTATTACCAGTATAGCACTTGGAACATATTAGACACTCAATAAATACTTGTTGGTTTGAATTTAATAATTGCTTCTATTTATTGAGTGCCTACTATATGTAAATAACTGCGTTAATGCTTTACATTTCTTATTACTAATCCTTATGACAATCCTGCAAGGTGGCTATTTTTACTCCCCTTTACAAGTGAAGAAACTTAAGCTTATGGAACCATCAAGTGGAGGAACTAAGATCCACCTCTAGAAAACCTTCCAGGTCTCCAGGCCCCCTACACTCATTCAGGTTTGGTACCCACGTCTCAGCTCTTCAGCCATACCTCTATCTTAACATATAACATATAGTTAGTAATTACTTATTTTTCTGTCTTTTCAACTCTGAATTAATAGAGCATCGTGTTTCAGAAAGGAAAGGGGTGTCAGCAATGGCAATATTGGAGGTATATCTAGCAAGGCTAAAACTAAGGAAAACAATTAGATTTTATGATATGTCATTTGCAACCTTCAAAAATTATTAGGTTAAATTATTAAAATAAATTTTAATAAAATAGATGGAAAAATTTATGGGGCTTTACACATAAGCATTGATGTAGGGCCACGGCATAAACTATTATTTTATAAAGTTCAATAGGGCAACAACAGTGAGCTAGGACAAAAACTAGGAAAAATTAATAACAGTGAAAGTTTGAGGTTTTTTTTTTTTTTTTTTTGAAAAGGGATAATGGTTTGGTTGTTGCCACATGAGCTAAAATCTAGGGAGAGAAAAAAATGTGAAGTTGCAAGTTTTAAGTTAAATAATGCAATGGAGATAAAATTAGGAACACAAATGTAATAATTAGCCTGGAGAAGAGGAATACTGTTCCTTCCTTAAAGAAAGGATTAGACAAATAAGTGAAAAAAATAGATAGAAACGAGGGAAGGAAACTGGTGTACTATGAGAATAGATGGAGACTCAGACTGAAGGTCTTGCTGTAGGAGAACAGCCTCAGGAGTGGATAGAGAATGGGATTGGTACGGAGAGAGATCCAGTCCCCAGAAAGGTGGGATCCAGACAGAGAGCCAGAAGGGTGGAAATGGTCTGCCGGCTACGGGAGAGTGGGCGTGTGGATGAGAGACTGTAGGAGGAATGTGATAGGTCAAGTATAGAGAAGTGAAACAAATGTGTAACCGCAGCTACAGCCAGTGAGCGTTCGTCTGCGCCTTCTTGTCCGTATGAGGACAGGAGTTGACTGTGAATATGGACGACTTAAAGTAATATTTCAGGACGCTTTTTCACTATACTGTGTGTAAGATAGACAAAAATCGGGACAGAGAGTGGATTATACACGGCATGTGCATCTGTCTTTATAACACACGGTTACAGTTCCTTTTCTGGCTCTTGGAAGAATTTCTGTTAGTGAAAGTCCACATTTATTTTTCAGGTTTGAAAGAAACAAATTTTAACACAGCAGTAAATCTTTTGTTGGACATGTGTAATGTGAGAAACCACGGCTGATCCTTAAGGCAGCTTTTTCCTCAGGTTAATTATTTTTCTAGTCAGTAGCTCCAGCATTTTCCACGATGTAATCCAGGAATGTACTATTTTAAGGCAACCCACTCCTCTTCATTTCCCAAAGCAAATGAACCCCGCCTCGAACTATCAACTACCCATGAGATCGCTTTATAACTAAGAATAATGTTACAAGTAGCACTAATTTATAAATTTGATAATCCTTCTCAGGCAGGTTCACAGAGAGTGCCTTGGCTGGGTGTTTACAGTCAAATAAACAAGCTGCACGTGTTCCTGAGTTTCTCTTGAATTGGCAAAGGTAGACTAAGTTTGAAGACCCAGGCAGGTTTCCAAAGGAAGTACATACTGTACGATGCTGGGGAAAAAAACATACTGCAGTGTTACTAATTCTAACAGCAGTGGGACACAGAGCCTATTTACTCACCCGTGGACCTCTCCTTCCTGATGGGCCTGGGATGCCTGCTGGACCAGGTGGACCCTTGGAAAACAAATGCCAAGATGTTAGGCACAATTATAGACACATCTTTTCTCACAAGACTTATTAAGATTCCCACTTTAGGGCTTTGTTTTCAGTCCCCAGTTCCCAGCTGATGATGATTTTAAAGTAATATGAATCCCCTCACCCTAATCAGCAGGGGTGAGAGTTGAAACTCAAGTGTCCTCTTTAATCTGGCCAGAAATGGCCATAGGAAGTCTGTGACTTATGGTTACAGCCACTGTATCTGGCTTTTACAGGAACCATAACTAGTAGTTTTGTGGGTAAGTTTTACCTAAATTTACTTTTACTACTGAAGGCAGAATTCAATTTAGGGTTGGGAGACCAACAACTACAGGTCGTTTCAGACACATTTCAAAAGACTTGCCCGGAAAAATTAAAGCACTGACTATGTTGTGTTCTCTTAAAAGACTTATAGCAAGGATCTGTATAACGTGTTAAACTGTTATGAGATCCTTCTTGTATATTCAGTAATAAATCTGCCTTGCACCAAGTATAGCATACCAGGAGTTCAGTCAGAGACTTAAATGGTTTGCAAAACAAAGTAAGAAAGCAAACACTGATCAATTTTTAAAGCATTCTGATTAAATATACTAAATAATATTAAATATATTAAATATGTTAAGTAATATTGAATAGGAAGAAGTAGTTTCCTTCTTTACTTCCTCACGTGATGACTTATGTCGTCTTTTTTTACTTTAACAATCAACTGGGGCAGAATAAATGTTCATTTGAGACGTGGTTAACATATGCATTCATTCATGTTGCATTCACTTAATTGTTGCAGAGCACTCTGCTGATATGGAATTATTCTTGGTGTCTCTAGAGCATACACATATTCCACTTTACAAATATTCATTCAAGGTTGCATTAAAAATAGCATGAATGTTGAAATTCGGCATATCAAGGTTAAAGTGCTGGCCTTAGCATTAACAGATAGCATGGCCTAAGAGCCTTGATTTTATGCAGCATTTTTTTCTCATTCCTCATTCTGATATTATCTAGTCTTCAAAACTTTCTCCTTTTTTTTTAATATTACAGCTGCTTTGAAGTTTTCTAATCCTCTTTATATTTTTCAAGCTGACCATTTTCCTTTGATTGTATTTTTTCTTCTCCCGTGCCCTAACTTGATTTAAAAAAAAAAACAAAACTATTTATTTATTTATTTTGAGAGAGAGAAAGCTAGTGCAAGTGGGAGAGGGGCAGAGATGGAAGGACAGAGAGAGAATCCCAAGTAGGTTCTGCACTGTCATTGCAGAGCCCAGTGCGGGGCTTGAACTCAACAAGCTGTGAGATCAATACCTGAGCTGAAGTCAGATGCTTAACTGACTGAGCCACCCAGGCACCCCAATAAAACCTTTCATATATCTCCTAACATTGAGACAGAAGTACTATTTCCATTCAACCTCAGACTGAGGGCATCCGCCTTCCTGAACTGTTCAAATACTTTAACAGCTATCATTATATCACTAACGTCCATCAAAAATTGACTTTCACTTATTTTTTTAAAAAACTGAAATCCTTTTCACAATTCTGGTTCTGTTGTTATAATCGGAAGTTAACAGCTATCTATTTGAAGTCCCAAAAAATAAGAAAAATGAAAAACTAAATGGAAAATTAAAACAGAATGTCTAGTTTGGTTTATTACCCCATGACACTATATTACAACAAAAGAAAACAGTATTCCAATTACATAGAAAAGGTAATTAATATTAGATACCGGGCAAGAAGGAAAGTCTATTTTATGTCATGATTGAAATATTTGAATTATTTAATAAGCACTGTATAAAAATCAGTTTTAACTTCTTCACAAATTTGCATTTTCAAATCACTGAGAATAGATTAATAGGGATTTCTACAAACCAGGGAAGAAATTTGATTTTATACGGCATGACTTGTTTGATGAAAATAAGTGATTTTCTATAAATAAAGTTAAGTACTAAAAATGGCACTTTAACTTTGAGGTTATTGGTTATTAAGAGAAAGGGATGCCTGGGCTCAGTTGTTGACCATCTTGATTTTGGCTTAGGTTATGATCTCGTGGTTCATGTGATCTAGCCCTGCTTCAGATATTCTCTCTCTCTCTCTCTCTCTCTCTCTCTCTCTCTCTCTGCCCTTCCCCCTCTCACACATGCCCACTCTCAAGAATAAATAAACTTTAAAAAAAGTTAAAAAAATAAAAAGCATAATTCCATGAAAAGAGTAACAGTTTTGTTGTCTAATCTAGGTTCAAATCAGGCCTCAATGATTTACTAGCTGAATGACTTTGGACAAGTCAGTTACTCTTTCTAAGCCTTAGTTTCCTCATCTTTAAAATACTGATGATAGGGGCGCCTGGGTGGCGCAGTCGGTTAAGCGTCCGACTTCAGCCAGGTCACGATCTCGCGGTCTGGGAGTTCGAGCCCCGCGTCAGGCTCTGGGCTGATGGCTCGGAGCCTGGAGCCTGTTTCCGATTCTGTGTCTCCCTCTCTCTCTGACCCTCCCCCGTTCATGCTCTGTCTCTCTCTGTCCCAAAAATAAAATAAACGTTGAAAAAAAAAATAAATAAATAAAATAAAATACTGATGATAAAGATCTACCTTTCAGTTATTGTGATCATTAAAGATACTGTATATAGAATAACTACCACTATGGCTGAGAAATAGTGGTTAACCAGTAAACTATAGAATAATGAATTTTTTAAAGGTATACATGGTGCACAGTAAGCACTCAATTAGTGTTAGTTATAATATTATAATTACTAGGGGTTTTTTGTTTGTTTGTTTGTTTGTTTTAGATAGAGTGCACATGAGTGGGGTAGAGGGCAGAAAAAAATCTTAATCAGGCTCCAGCTGAGCCTGATGTGGGGCTCAGCATGGGGCTTGATCCCATGACCATGGGATCTCAACCTGAGCTGAAACCAAGAGTCAGGTACTCAACCAACTGAGCCACCCAGGCTACTAAGGTAATTATTATATATTATCAAATATATAATTGTCTTAAATATATTCACTAGACCAAAACTTCTAAAAGATAGTAATGCCTGGTCAATTAATCTTGGGAGTCCTGCATCTAAAATTCCTTTTAAAAATTCATTCACTCATTCATTCATTCACTCATTCGATAAGCATTAGTAAGCATCAAGCCCTCCGACAGCTTCGAGTCTAGAAAAAAGACACACGTTAACAGATAAGCACATAATTATACATTTTACTTAGTGATATGAAAGAAGAGAACAAGCAAGCAACAGAGAGATTAACATAGCTAGTGCACCTAATTTATTTGTGGTATCAGAGGAGGCTTCTCTGAGGAAGTAAGTGCTCATACTGAAAAGATGAATAAGAGTTAGAAAAGAGGAGAAAGTAAAATTCCAGAAAATAGGAATAAAATGAACGAGGGCATGAGTAAAAGGAAACAAACAAAAAGCACAGTCTTATTGAAGAAGAAAAAGAACACTCAGGGAGAGTAAGAGAAAGTGGCACAAAAGGAGGCCGCAGAGGTAAGCAGGGGCCAGATCACACACCCACTGCACAGGTTATGATAAAAAGTCTTTCATTTATTCTAAGTGCTTTATTCTTCTGCCACTGAAGAGTTTAAGCAGCTAACTGAGGTGATCTGGTTTGTGTTTTTAAAAAGATCACTAGAGAATTTACATAAAACATGGCAGAATGAAAACATTTTTAAAACTACCCTCCATCCCTCAAAACCCACTGAAAACAACAAAAACACTGAAAGAAAAAAAAAATCATCTCCAACGAAACCAGGAAAGGACCGCAACCACAAACCACAAAATATGAAGATTATTTTCCAAATACTGAGAAACTTTGCGGTAAGGAAAGATGTTGAGAGATGACCAGGAAAAAAAAAAAAAAAACCTCCTCAGATTTCAAATCTTGAACAGGCTACAGATATCTAAAACTATCAGTCTTGAATGTTCATCTCAAAAATCCTTTGATTACACAACGATGAGGCTTAACGGAATGAGAAAGCCACGGTAGATATGATTAATGATCCAGTGAAGACCCAGCTTCAAACAGCCAAGAGTAAGAAAGGTGGAACTGAAGAGGAGGAACCCATCATTGTTATGATCTACAACCAAACCTCCTAACCTCAGAAGATGTCTGGTGGGGACAGGGGGTAAAGACAGGAGCATAAATCATCATATTGGTTCTTAGAGGGCCTATGAAATAAAAGATTTCATAACAAATTGTACATGAAAGTAAGAGGAGATACGTCTCTGGATAGAGGACAAAATAAATATAATAAGATGATGTTTAAAGGCAGCAACCTAAAGTTGACACTGTGTACCACTCCACCTTAGTTCCCTCTGCTTCTCCCTATGCTATTCTAAAACAAATAGTGCCCCAGTTAGAGTTGCCTTTATTTTATTTATTTTTTTATTTTATTTTTTTAAGTTTATTTATTTTCAGAGAGAGAGCACGAGCAGGGGAGGGACAGAGAAAGAAGGAGAGAGAAAGAATCCTGAGCAGGCTCCATGCTGTCAGCACGGAACCAGAGGTGGGGCTCAAACTCACGAACCATGAAATCATAACCCCAGCCGAAATCAAGAGTCAGATGTTTAACTAAATGAGCCACTCAGGTGCCCCAGAGCTGCCTTTATTTTAAAAATGGCTAATAACCAGAAAGAAACCAGCCAGGGGCCTTTACATACTTATTGAGGGGAGGGGAAAGTATGAGGACAGAAACATAAATTAAAAGTAGATGAAAATTATTTACCAGAAGAGGAATTACTTCATGCAACAGAGAAAAAGTCCAGTCATATAGTTCACTATAGATGCAAAGGATTTCAAGATGCCATGTTTCTATAAAAAGAGAGGTCAAAGAAGAGTTATAAGAAATAAAAATAACAATGAAGGTAATGAAATGTGAACCAGAAGAGTTTAAGAAATACATGAAAGAGAAAAAAGAAACCAGTATAGATGAAAGCCATGTCTGATACCATAAAAACTGATTAAATACAATTTAAAAATCAATGAAGGGGGGCGCCTGGGTGGCGCAGTCGGTTAAGCGTCCGACTTCAGCCAGGTCACCATCTCGCGGCCCGTGAGTTCGAGCCCCGCATCAGGCTCTGGGTTGATGGCTCAGAGCCTGGAGCCTGTTTCCGATTCTGTGTCTCCCTCTCTCTCTGCCCCTCCCCCATTCATGCTCTGTCTCTCTCTGTCCCAAAAATAAATAAACGTTGAAAAAATATTTAAAAAAAATAAATAAAAATAAAAATCAATGAAGGAATGTGAGTGCAGAGTAACTGAATTCACATGAAACAAAATAGAAAAAGCAGTCACACATACATGCTTGTAGAGAAAATGATAATGTCTATCATCACAAAGGACATCCTGAAGAAGAATGTGGAAAAATGGAAAAGAAAAATATTTGAGGATATAAGGGGAGATGTTTCTATAATCAAATAAAAATAACCTTCATATCAAAGGCATACCAGAAAAAAAAACTCATACAGACTGATATAGGTTTAATAAACTTCAGAGATGATGAAAGAACTGTACGGGCATATGAAAGAAGAAATGGTCACCTACAGGTAGGAAAAATCAGGCTGGCCTGAGACTTCACATGGTAACATCTACTTCAAGAAGTGGTGCAACAATCCCTACAAAGTTCATTATTTCTTCATCATTCACACTTTCATTAGCTTCCTAAAAAATCTACCTTTAGTCTTCTACATTATGCTGAAGTTGGACTCACAAAGTTGACTTTCCCATCAGAAGAGCTAATGCATTTCTTCCACTTTTTCTCAGTCCTCATCCTTTTTGACTTCTATGTAGCTTTTGGCACTGCTGATCAATTTTTTCTCAAAACTCTCTTCTTGGGCTTCTGTGACAGCGCACTATATACTTCTCTCCCATCTGACTGTTCCTTCACACTTCTGCTTTTTTTCTTCCATAATCCCAAAGTGAACATTCCCCACGATTTGACTCTTGACTCTATGCCAAACTCCTTTCTTTGAAAATTATCCAACCCTACACCTTCAGCTATGATATTGATAGGAAGACTCCTGAATCTACATTCTTATCATGATCTCTCTTTTTCATTTCAGCTTCTTCAACTTTTCCAAAGGCTGACTGAATTTTCAATAGTACCTGAAATGTTTTAACTTAACGTCCTCTCCTAAAATCGACTTCCTCTCTTAGTTACTAATTTTAGTAATGGTATTACCATTCTCCCAGTCCACAGACTTAAAACTTTAAAGTCATCTTTCTCTTCCTTTTTGTTTTGTCCCTAGGTCCAATTAATTTCCCATATATTTCTTCAAAATATCTCCTGAATTCTACCTTTCCTTTGCATTTTCACATTTTCCTAACGTCTTAGTTTTGTAACATCAAGATGATAGTGGGAACTTCCTGTCTGCGCTGGGCACTACTAACAGACTGACTTCTCCATTAATATCTCTGCTTAGAAACCTACAAAATTCCCCATGAGAATGAGATAAAGTAAGAACTATCAGTTTGATAATTAAGACTCTCTACAATCTGACAACATCTATCTTGGGTCTTATCTTTGTCCAACAATAGTCAGTCTAACATCATGAGAGAGTTTAAGCTTTAGAGGCAAAAAACGTGAATCCTGGCTCTGTCATTTATTAGCAATGTGGTTATGAGCAAGTAAATTGACTTTTCTGGGTTTCAGTTTCTTCACCTGAAAAAATGGGGATAATAATTCCAACCTCACCAAGTTATTTTAAGATAATGAATTTAAAGGGCATGGTCAAGCATCTGTCACAAAGTAAAAACTCACTAAATGATAGCTATTATGCTGCTTTTCCTATTAAAAAAATAGGTTCGTTCCTTTCACCTATCAAATTATATCCATTCTTTGAGGCCTACATTATAACTAATTTGTCCACAAGACAATTCCGAATTATTCCAAACTATTCCAAGCTATTCCGAACAGCTCAGCCTTAAGCGATCTTTCATAGGGATCACCTCAGAAAACACTTCTCTTGCTTTTGAACATTTGTACTTTATGCACTTAGTTTGTAAGCTCCTTCTGAGCAGTGACTGTGTTATCCATACTTTGTGTTCCTGCTTTTCCCATAACAGAAACTAAGTAAATATCTGTTAAATATTACTACTTCATCACCAATATTGAAATGACTAGTTTGGGATTTATAGAAGAGATTTATGCTCATCTCATCATACTGAAGAAAGTAAATGGCTTCCGTAACTATTTGCTTAATATGACCTGCCCAGTGGCTCAATTTTATTACTAATATGTTGATAATTAGTTGCTATCACTGGAAAGAATTTCTCTATAATAATATGTTATTCATACTTTATTTTAAGACATTTAAACATTCACTCTAAGAGTTGTTCAATACCTATCAAGTCATTTCAAGCAAGAACCACAAAGGAAACATAAGCTAAGCAAGTGACATCATCTTCTCCCATCCAATGGCTTCTGAACTAAAACAATGACTCAAATTTTATTTTCATAAAATAAAGAAATACTTTAATATATATTTTAGTCTGCTTGTGATTAAAAATATTATTTTCTAAACACATAAAAGTTGATTACTTAACATATACAAACATAAAAGGCAAAAACATAATGTTTCTAATGTGATTTTTTTAACATTTACTCATTTTTGAGACACAGAGAGAAACAGAATGTGAGTGGGGCAGGGGCAGAGAAAGAAGGAGACACAGAATCCCAAGCAGACTCCAGGGTCTAAGGTGTCAGCACAGAGGCTGACATAGGGCTCAAACTCATAGACCATGAGATCATAACTTCAGCTGAAGTCAGACACTTAACCAACCGAGCCACCCAGCTCCCCCCAATGTAATTTTAAATAGCTTAAAATGGGTTTTAAATGATTTATAAATTTTTCAAATGCTCATCTGTAATTACACCTACACAACGAAAGAATTTCAGAGCTAAAAACATCAATCTATTATCGTATAGTTTTGTTTATACATTATCAAATAAGTGATTTGGCTGTTTGCTTGTTTTTTTCATTGAATAGGCCGATGAGCTCTTAGTTACTTTTTGTATTAGGTAGATGGAGCTTTTATTAATCTGTAAATGTAAATTAACTATACCATTAAAGATGTAATGAAATATGTTACATTTAGAACAATAATGTAAGGTTTTGTTTTTTACCAGGCAGTGATTCACTACAAATTATCTCTAAAGTAAATTTTACTCTCTATTTTAGTTCATTTGATATTATTTTGCTGAAAGAAGTGTTTAATGATTATCAATTAATTTAATTGATGTATTTAACGTGTTTTTCTTTAGTGTACTATAACTTTTATATCCTTCTCTTAACATGACTGTGTATAAGTCTATGGTTTTTTTTATAAAGAATGCTAATCCAAATTCAGCAGTTGAATTCTTGGTTGAATTTCAACTGAACAAGAAAAACATATAGCTTACTCACCACTTTATCAGAATTAAGTAACCTTTCAGCCTGCCAATATAAACAACAAAAAATATAATATTTAAGCCAACACTGCATTCTGGCTGGATGCATTATAGTAACCGTAAATTCATCACTATAGCCAGGATACATGTCTGAAACAGATCTGATCTATTCTGTATTCTTCAGTCTAGTGATTTTTGATAAGTTAACGCATTAAGACAGATTTAAAAAACAACAACAACAACTTACGGGAGGTCCAGTGTCCCCTTTTGGCCCTCTCAGATTCTCCATTTCGAGCATTGTATTAAGATCCTCATAATAATAATAATAATCATAAAGGTCAGTCTCATAGCTATTTTCGATGGGATAGGTAGCATCAGGATCAATTTCACCTTCCTTCCTTAGGTCAAGGTGATTGTCCACAGATGGCTCATCTGTCACTCTGTATAAGGTTGTGTTTAAAATCTGTTGCAGTTCCATGAGTTCATTAGTGTGTAGATTTGCTGTGATAGCTTTCTTGAGATTAGTAATTGTTTCTTGTTTTATATGTGGAAGAATAGATGATATCTTCTTAAATGGTGACAGACCAGTTAGTTTGTCATTATGTTGTGTGACATTGTCGGATACATTTGAAAAAGAACTAAATTTCTCCTTGCTATTTGTTTTCGCCTTTTGGAGATGATGGGTCATTGACAGACTTAAATTTGTCTGAGTATGTTCCTCAGTGATCATTTCTTTGTCTTGAATCCCATGGTTTACAAGATCCACAGCAGAAACATTCCTTGAATGAAGAGAAATGAATTGAGATTTTGATATTTGGTGTTCTTGTTGCTTATGGACTGTTGCAGAATCATTATTTATGATATTTGGAATGTTTTTGCCTTTGGTAAATGTGTCCTCAGACAGCACTTTTTCACCAAATTGTTTGGGCAAGGGAGAGTTTTCCAGTATCTCAGCTGGTACGATGGTTGTAGGAAGATGGTTTGTCTCAGGGTGACAACGATGTTTCACATATCTACAATAGTTTGCAGATGCTTCTGCAGAAGGAATAATATCCAACTGACATACTATTCCTTCAAAATGGACAGAACTATTATTCATACTTCCTAGTGTAAACACACTGTTAGAATCAAAAGTCTGGACTTCCAAAAGAGTCTCTCTGCTAAAATATTTCTTTCCACACTCAACAGACATTGAAACAACTTGGTTTCTAATAGTAATGGCAAAGAAGTGCCATCGCTCATCATGAACACTGTAGTTGAAAAACACAGACTGCTTTCCTCCAAGGTATACTACTAATTTTTTAGGTAATAATTGCACTCCTAATTGCAGTCTATTTTTATTTCTAATGCTGAAGAGAAATGCATTGTTTACTCTATGTGACTGTAACCCAATTAATATTGTAAATGGCTGTTCTAAGTTGAATGGTAAAATTTTCATGAGAGGTGACTCAATATAAGCATCATTTGTTAAAATGACACCTGATTCTGTTAAATGGACCCCCTGAGGTAATGGTGTAGATGATGATGGTACAGCAGTCACTGATGATGAGTGTCTTACATCTTTGTCTCCAAGGCCTAGTTGATGAAGAATATCTATGCCTGGAAATTAAAAAGAGAGAGAGAAAGAGAAAGAGAAAGAATCTTACTCTTATGCATTCAGGTGTTCATATGAATGTTTGAGTATGAGAAAATATTCCTTGTCTGTATCAACAGTAATCCCTAAAATAAGCATGCTCTATCAATTTCCAGTTCATGAGAAACATGGGGAGGAAGAGTAAAATGTCATACTCAGTAATTTGAAACACACACACGTAAGCACATACTAATGCGTGCATACATGCACACACACACACACACACACACACACACACACACACACACACACACATAACCTATATTCCTAAACCTAAAATTTAGTAAATGCTGTCTCATTTTTCTCAATCAGTTAAGGAATCATATTTGTTACTCCAATGAATATTACTTCTTTAATTTGGAACTTAAAATTTTATGACTTCTAAGTTAAAGAGAAACTGGGGACACAGTTACAAAAAGAAATTTATAACTTGAAAACCACTGTACAAATTAAGTTCACATAATCTTTTAAACTATAATTTTTCAGGTTTTTTTCCCTGATAGCCTTCTGGAAATTTACAAGTTACACAAGAGTTCTCCCTGTGCCTAATACTGTAAGGGTGTGCTACACATAAAGTATTCAGTCACCCTGATATCTCCTGGACAAGCAAACTTAAATTCCTATTGTTGATGATTACCATACTTTTTCTTTCCCTTCCAAGTTTCTCTTGCTTCTGTTATTTTCTCAGTCCTCCAAGGTAATTTTTATCAAAGCAATTTTTAGACCCTTTCCAATATTTGTTATATAATATGAAATATAGGTCATATATAACATAAACTTTATATATAGGTTGTACATAATATAAACTTTATATAATAATGGCTTTTTTCTGGTTTATTTTCATTGCAATGTTACTAATAGTATACTGTTTATCTCCCCTATCCAATTATAAACTCTTGGAAGACAGATTCTGTGTCTAATTAATTATTGGATATCTACTATTCTTGCCTTGCAAATAGTTCTATAATTTCTAAATGAGTGAATTTGCCCCACCAGGATCTTATCAGATGTCGCATTTCTTTCTATAGTCTTATAAAATTAAATACAATTTGTGAAGAATGATGAATCCTGTATTAGAGATATAGAACAGTTTAGTCAGGCACAGGATCATTATTATTTTGGGTGTTATAAATCTCCTACCTGTAACTTTGTATATATGTAATCATTTCTAACAAGAAATGTCAAAGAATATGAATTCATAACTGTGATAAGTAAGAAAAAAGCTTTTGTAGATTAGCCAAAAAAATGTGAATTATCTTAGTTTTTCCTTTATAGGAAATTAGTAGATATTCGGTAATTCATGTTTACCACAAATAGCAAAAATAATAGCAAATATCACTCATGCATAATCTAGCAATACAATTAAAATGTTTTCTCACCAGAGAGCTTTATAAAATACTCAGGTGTTTTATTTTAAGGTTATAACAACCATCATTTATAAAGCAGTCATAGTTTTATAATAGTTTCAAATGTTATAAATGTTTGTATCTAAAACAGTATGACAGTGTCTCTTAAACTTTTCCACCAAAACATTCCTAACATCAGTTTAGAATTATATGTGTCTCCAGGAATTTGGAGGAATATTTTAAAGAGGCCCCATAAAAATAAAAAAAAAATCTTTGATTTCTCATGTTTTACAATTATAATTTAGGAAAAACTTTAATTTTTCTCTATAATACGGCTATCTTTGTTTTAATATATAACATGAATTACCAGTGAAATCAGTTAACTATCCCCATCCTCAATCTTCATTGAAAATTTATATTCCTGAAACAACTGTCTGCTTAGTCGGTGACTCTGAGTATTCTTGCACAATGGTTTCTGCCTCTAAGAAGGTGCATATCTCAATCTGAGAAGTAATCTATGTTAGAAACACTGCTCCTTTGAAAATCACGACACTTAAAGTGTATATAATCATATATTTTGTGAAAGTTATCATTATAATATGCCAAATAGGCTATCCTTACACAAAGGAAGTACCATATTTATGTGGCATGATATCAAGGGCTTCTCCTTACCCAAAGAAATAACCCCTGCTATATACTGCCTCAAATTTCTGATTCCATTAAAGGAAATATCACTGGAAAGGATATTATTTGAAACCTGTATTATATATACATGTGTGTGTGTGTTTAATATCTCATATATTTTCCTTCAATTCTAATTTAGAGTTTTTATAACAAATAGCTGAGATTTTTAAAAAGTCAAAAGTCTTTGAGAATTTGCTATTCATAAGTTTCTTGTTATCAAACCATCTTTCCATTCCTGAAATAAAAGCTACTTGATGGTTATATGTTACTCTTTTGATACCTTGCTGGATTCTTGAAGAACGACGTATGTAGAATCATTACATCAATATTTACAAGTTAAGACTGGTCTGTTTTTTCTCATATTGTACTACCTTTATCAACTATAGTATTGATTCATTATTTTCTATGACCTAGTTTTAGTAGAATTTATTAGGCTAAGTTTTAAAAACAGAAAGTACAAATTAGACACCATTCTCTAATCACAATGCTAACAAGTTAGATTTTAATAACAAAATCAGGAAAAAAACCCCAAAACCTTTAACTGGAAAATTTAAAGATTTTCTCCTCAATCATTGGGGTCATTGGGAAAATACAAATAAAAATTCCACAGTTTTTAGAAAAATAACAAAAATTAAAATACTACATACCAAAATCTATGGGATATAGCTTAAGAATTATATTTTAGATAGATTTGTATTTTTGTTCTGTTATCTTTAAAATGATAAAAATACACAATGTCCCTAGTCCTCTTTATTTAGACATATCTATTATTTCTTTCCTATGGATAGTGTTTCCTTTTCCTTTTTTCTCCCTTCCTCTTACTATCAGAATTAGCTTCCTAGTATTGACTTTTTTATTATTAAATATCTTTATAGTACTTTTTATTTGATTTATCAGCTTTGGATAATATTAATTCCCAGCCAGCTTCTACATATGAGCCAATCAGCAAACTTAATACACTTCCTGTCTTTTTTCCCTCTTCCCTTCCCATTTATCAGTGATTGGACCATTCCTACATTTGTATGGCATTTATATTCAGTTCTGTTCCCAAATTTTCTTCTTATACAGCCAGTCTTTGTAATCGTTATCTCAGTTATTTCCTTTTTGATGAAGTTTATCCTCTATTAGTCTCCTCAAGAAGCGTTCATGGAAAATTTCCTGGATATTTGACTTTTTAGAATTGTTTGTTGGTAGCCTCGTATCTTAAGTTTCACTGGATATAAAATTCTTTGCTGATACTTCCTTTGAATATCTTAGAGATATGATTCCACTGTCTATTGGTGTGGAATGTTAGGAAAGAAAAGTCTGAAGTTGGCTAATTTTATCTCTCTAAATGACTCATTTTTTTTTTTTTTTACCAACATGCCCCAAAGAACTGTTCTTTATCTTTGAAGTAAAGTGCAGATTTTATTAGGATATGGCTTCATATTGACCATTCTGGATAAATGTTTCCAGGCATATAGATGCCCATTTGTTGTTTAGATTCAGGTTTAGTTGTTGTTGCTCGCTTCAGCAAAGTTTTCATGAATTACATCCTTGAATATTCTATTTTATAGTTTTGGTTTTCTTCTTCAAAAATTCCTATTATAATAATGTTTAATCTCCACTGCTGTCTTCTGTGTCTGTCATTCTTTGTAATCTCTTAAAATATGTTCTTTATCTTCAGTTCTGTTTGGTTTTCTCACTTCTGTCTTTACCATGTTTCCTATAATGTCTAATCTCTCTTTGTGCTCCTTCCAATTTCATCTTGATTCATAAAATTGTTTTCCTACGACATCTTTTTCTGAGTTCTACAAGCTCACGATTCATATCCTTTTAATGTCTTGCCATCTCTTCCTTCTCCTGAGTTCTTATATTTCTGTTTTATGATCTTCCTTCATAGAGGTGATTTTTTTTTATGTGTACATTCTCATTTTGCTCCTTTCTCCTATATCTTCCTTATTGTACCCTTCTATTTAGTCTGTTATAGTTACTTTTAGTTACTTATTATTTCATAGCCCAACAATTTATAGAAGGATGCCGGGGAGAAGACAGAGGGCCATGCCTTCCAAATCTCAAAACCCAAAGGGCTCTTTCAGCATTACCAGAGTTTCCTTCTCAAATGGCTTTTTGATATACCTAGCCTTTTCTCTGAACCTTCTAGCAGAACTTCTATAGCCAGCCTAGCTGGCAACACTTTACTCTCCCTCCTCTCTATCCATTCTCATTGGTATATGCTTCAGAATGAATCCTTCACCTTAGGAAGTAGATTTGTGCATGTTTTGGGATCTGTCCCCACTGCCATTTAGCTACTATGTGTGCTTCTTGAGCCCGGGGAGCTTCTGTCCACCCCAGTTCCTGTAGCACTTGTTTCGTACAAGGGCTAAAGGTGAAATATTCCAGGGTATGCTCCTCATCTTTAGGAAGTGTGGTTATGCTGGCATTTATATGCTTTTGTCAGCATATTTTGAGTTTGCAAATATTATCAGTCCCCTAGTTTTGCTGAAAATGGAGTTTTCAGGGTTATTATTTCATTAATTTTTTTATGATATCTAGAAATGGAAGTAAGAAGATAATATCTCATGGTTTCAAGTTTATACACTTCAAGTATATACCTATTTCACAGATGAAGAATCTGAGGCCCAGAAAGATTAAATAACCTGGTCAACATCACACAGCTGATAAATAGTAGAAATGGATATGAGTCCAGTCAGTATAGCTTCAAAGTTTCTAATCTTTGCCTCATCACACTGCCTTACAGGCAATGTGTTCTCCACATCACCTCACATTTCCTTTGGCAAGCCTCAGGAATTAATCATTATTCCCACAGAATCTCACAGTGGGGAATATTCTGTAAGTGGCCACCAGAGTTGGTATCTGAGTGCATTTCTAAATGTTAATCCAGTTTTTCACTTTCAAATCTTAGTGTGAATATGTTTAACAAATGCTTTGAGCAGATATTGATGGGAGAACAGAGGACTCTTAAGGATAAAAGGCACAGATGAGAGGGGGTGGGGAGAATAGGAGAAAGACTTCTGTCAGAGAACAGACTCTTCATTGTTAATTTAGGTCTGGCCCTTGATATCACCAAATTGCAATTCGGAGGTTAAATTTAGATAATTGGTACCAGTGAATATAGCAAAACAAACAAATAAACAAAAAACTTACTTGTCTATAATGAATTACTTGTTTCATGAGTGGCCCTAACCGCATAATCAATCCAGTTTGTGTCATACAGGAAATCAGTTACTTTTTAAAGAATATTGATATCTTCATTAAGTGCTTTGCATTTTTTTCATTAAGAATTTTTTTTAATTTTCATTTATTTTTTTTATTTGAGTATAGTTGGCACACAACGTTCCATTAGTCTCCAGTGTTCAACATAACGATTCAACAAGTCTGCATGTTATGCTGTGCTCACCATATGTGTAGGTACCATCTGTCACCATACAATGCTGCTACAATACCATTATATTCCTTATGTTGTGCCTTTCATCCCCATGACTTCTTTTCCACGGGAAGCCTATACCTGCCACTCCCCTTCGTCCGTTTTGCCCATCCCCCCACCCCCCTTCCCTCTGGCAACTATCAATTTGTTCTCTATATTTATCAGTCTGATTCTGAGTTTCGTTTGTTTATTCATTTGTTTTTTGTTTTTAGATTCCACATGAGTGAAATCATATGGTATTTGTCTTTCTCAGTCTGACTTATTTCACTTGTGCTTTACATTTTTTTAAGGAATAAAAATAACAGCAGCATTTATTAATTCTACATACCAAGCACTGGTCTCACAACTTTATTAAGCCACATAATTCTCACAATAACCCTACGAGGTAGGTACTATTGTTAACTCTGACAGTTATAAAAACTAGGTCACAGAGAATTTAAATAACTTTCCCAAGGTCACCCAAGTAGGATGTAGAGGCAGAATTTGAGGCAGACAGTCCTCTGGACCCAAATTCTCAGCATGGCAACTTTAAGGAATGCATATGTCCTCTAACAGCAGAACTGATTCTCAAACAGAGAATAAATCATGGTGTCACCAAGACAACACTTTACTCTTTTTACTGTAAACACCAAGCCTAATGACTTCATCCAAAACATGATTTCAATAACCACACATGCTGACTCACAAACTTCTCTTCTGGACTGGTATATCCAATTGCCTACTGAATTTATGCAATAGAGATTAGATGTCCTGCAAGCACTTCTAACTCAACATATTTTCCCCCAAATCTGTTCCTCTTACTTTAGTGCCTCTCTCACTGAAGAGCCCCACTATCAAACCACTAGCCAGAGTAATATTTTTATAGTGTGAATTATATCATGCCACTCTCCTGAACCAAATCCTCCAATGGCTTCCCGTTGCAGTAAAAATACAATCCAAACCCTTTCCATGGTGTTATGAAACCTATGCCATCCACTCCCTTCTTACCTTTCTTGATCTCATCTCTTTTCATTTCATCCCATCTAACTTAGTACCAGCCACACTGGTCTTTTCTTATTCCTTAAAACCACTAACCTCATTTTGAATTTGTGGTATTTGCACTTATTATTCTTTGTGTTTAGAATGCTCCAAACCTTTGGTTCATTCAGATCTAGGCTCAGATGTGACCTCTTCAAAGAGGTCTTCCCTGACAATAATATCTAAAAGACAAAATAGTCATCCATCTGGCCCCAGTGATTCTCCAACATCTTACTTACTATGCTTAATTTTTTCTTCACAGCACTAAAAATTTAGGGAGACATAATTAATAAATATATGATATATATATAAAATCATATATATCACATTACATATGCGTATACATTATATATCACACTATATATGTATACATGGTCCATGAGGGTAGTACTTCATCTTGTTTTACTGTTATATTCCAACATATAGAATAATGACTAAAACAAAGTGGGTCCAAAGTATTGTTTGAATGAATGAATCAATCAATCAACCATCTAACGCAGAAACCTGGCAATCACCATTGATACTTCCTTTCCACCCATTCTCCATAGCTATTTAGTCATCAAGTCCAATACAAGCCTTAGTTAAGCTCTCTTTACTCTTAGATTATCATATTAGGCTCCTAATAGATTTCTCTGCCTCTTGTAAGACACCCTTATCCAATCTGTCATCCACACTGCTGCCAGAAAAACCTTTCTAAAATACAGAACAAAATGAACATTTAGTTCACGACACTGCTTCCTATAACACCTCGGTGGTTCTCACAGCTTTTAGTACAAAACTCAAATTTCTTATTTCAACCCTCAGACTCTTAGTGATCTAATCCCTGCCTGCATTTCTAGTCTCGCATTTCTAGTCTCGCATCTCATGCCTTCCTAACAAGCTTTCTTTTTTTTTAATTTCTGCTACATGTCAAAGGTGATCAAACCTAAAAGATCAAAACAGGAAAGTTTAGAATGTAGGAAAAAAGGATCACTCTCAGCAGGATAGTATACTAGAAATAAAAGGGAATCATTAAACAAGGAATGAAGTATCCATGGTCTTTCAGCCTTGTGGATATCCTGTTTAAAAAAACCTTTTTACCATTCTCCATCTCCTCAATCTTTCATTAAAGGATTATGGCTTCATTTTTTTAAATGTTTGTTTAGTTTTGAGACAGCAGGGGAGGGGCAGAGAGAGAGGGAAACACAGAATCTGAAACAGGCTCTAGGCTCTAAGCTGGAAGCTCAGAGCCCAATGTGGGGCTCGAACTCATGAACTGCGAGATCATGACCTGAGCCAAAGTCTGATGCTTACCCGACTGAGCCATCCAGGCACACCCCTTCTTTTGTTAATGTTTTAGGACTTCATTTTAAAATAAGTTTCTCACTGGTATTCATATGAAATGGTGAGTCTGTGACACAGTTGATGAGGCTGAGTAGATTGGCACATTTAAGAATATCCTTATAACTGTGAGTGGTATGGTGGTTTTATTGCAAACTGTCAAGTTATACAAGTGAATCATTGGGACCCCCATCTTGATTTCACTTTTTCAAGTCCTCCCACCCTCTCCACTATGGCACCCAAAGCCTATAGGCTACTTGTATAGTAAAAAATTTAACCTTGCCCAAAGAACAGGCATGTTTGTTCTTCGCTCCTAGGGTGTACTCTCTTAAGCTCTTGAATATCTTGTCTGATAAAAATATTTTTGTTTATCTGAGGGTTGTGGACCACATAAGATAGTCCCATAATGTGATTTATAGTAAGAGCTTTGGTCATGTGGCTCCAGAGGGCCTGGAGACTGAGGTCAGCTACATGGACAGTCCACCACGTCTACATGACGGTGCCCCAATAAAGACTCTGGACATAAGGGCTCAGGTGAGTTTCACTGGTTGGCAATATCCTGAGCATATTGTCACATGTCATTGCTGGGAAAGTTGACACTGACTCCACTGAGAGAAGACAAACTGGAAGCTCCATATGTAGGACCTTCCTAGACCCTAACTCAAGTGTCACTTCCCTGGGTTGATTTTAATCTATATCCTTGGTGCAATAAACCATAACAGTGAGTATAACAGATTTCACTCGGTTCTATGAGTCTTCTAGAGCATTATTGAGACTGAACGTCATCTTGAGGACCCTTAAACTTGCTGTTGATGCAATGCTCCTTCACATATTTTTCCTTCGATGATATCTGCTCACTCCATGGCATTCTTCAATCTCAATTTTTTTTTTTACCTTTCTTAAGTTTCTTGCCATATCAAGATGAATGTGTGTGTTTTTTTAAATCCCATTCTTTCAGATCCTTGCTAAGTATATCCCTGCATGCTAAATTTACTCTTTAAATTACCTCCTTTTTAAGCTTTCAGTATAATTTTGGTTTGTTGTTGTTTTGTTATATATTAATGACAAAAACATCCTATTCAATTCTCTAATAAAATAAATAGAAAGAAAACACTAACACAAGAGTATTCCCAGAAAATGAAAGATATTTCTACATTGAAAGGGCCTACTGAATGCCCAGCACATTAAGTTGAAAAAAGGCCTGTACCAAGGCACATTATTGTAAAATTTCAAAACATCAAAGATAAACAGATGATCTGAAATATTTAAGAAAGAAAATAAAACGGTCACCTATAAAGAATTAGTATGAAAGATTTGTTGAACTGCAAGGCAGAAGGCAATGTCTTTAAAACAGAGAAAACTATTTACAGCCTAAAATTCTGTACCCACCCAGATTACCCTCATGCTCATGTGTGAAATAAACACATTTTTGGAAATGTAATGTACACATTTTCAGGAGGCCACTGGATGATACACTCCATTCAACTAAGGAAATGGATGATGAAAATGAAACACGAGTTCTAGGACACTGGATTTAACACAGATGCGAGGCATTAACTCTACAGGAAGTTTAGAGAATTACCAATCCACAGAAGAACAGGAGAATTTTAGCTCCTAGAAGGTATCATCCCCCACCCAAATCAAATGGTTGGAATATTTGCTATTTTTTTGGAAAATCTTTTTCAAAGAAGGTTTAAAATTCTTTTGGAGTATCTGAGAAGAATTAGTGATAGTGACAACTCCTGATTAAATGTTACATTATTGGGGCGCCTGGGTGGCTCAGTCGGTTAGGCGGCCGACTTCGGCTCAGGTCATGATCTCGCGGTCCGTGAGTTCTAGCTCCGCGTCGGGCTCTGTGCTGACAGCTCAGAGCCTGGAGCCTGCTTCATATTCTGTGTCTCCCTCTCTCTGACCCTCTCCTGTTCATGCTCTGTCTCTCCCTGTCTCAAAAATAAATAAACGTTAAAAAAAATTAAAAAAAAAAGTTACATTATTGTGTCATGCCAATTTAACAAAAAATCTACTTTAGGAAAAAAGTACTTCTAAGTTTCTGATAACACACTACTATTTTCATTTCATTTCATTTTTTTTTTAACTCAGAAGTATCCAATTTTTGGATGTTAAAGAGGTTTTAACAAGATTTTTCTTTTTATTAAGAACTCACAATAAAATGTTATGGTTATAGAGAGATTAAAAATTGTGAAGTACACCCTGAAATAAAGGAGCATTATTTTGTATTCTATAAATGAAATCTTAAGGTTGAAAGATATTATTTCCTTCATTGGTTACGAATTTTTTAAAAAAATCTATTCAAAAATATTCAGTTTTCCTTATATCTTTCTTTGCCTCGGTTTTTAATATCTTGATAATGCTACCTTTTGTAAAGCATTAAACTCATGACTCCAGCAGATGGCAATTATGAAGCAAGAAGATGTGTAGTGAAAAAAGAGTTTTTTGTTGTTGTCAGAGATAGCCTAGATTCAAGTACTACTGCATGAGCCTGAGCAAGCCCCTTCTTTGAGTCTTAGTTTCTTTATCTATAATCTCTATCCTGCAGGTTCATTATGAAGATTAGAATAATGTATATAAGTGCCGGCAAAATATATATGTAACTAATAATGGCAATTTTCTTTCTTTCTGATCTTCTCTGTGGTCCAGGAGGCTTACTTGTAAAGAATTTGTAGACTTCACAATCAAAATACTTGAGTTCAAATCTTAGTTCTTCCATTTATTATCCTGTAACCCTTGGAGTCGTTACTTATTCTTCTTAACCTTATTTCCAGCAATTCTATCACGGGCATAATTACAAAAAACCCTGTGATGAGATAGTGGTGAATATATATTCTACAAGCATGGGATTGGTACACAATAAGTTCTCAGAAGGTTTAAGTAATAACAATGAACCAGAAGATATAGTTTCTCTCCTCTTCGTGGTTAATTAAAGCAAAATAAAGTAACGGAAATGACTCGGTAAGAATAGCATTTCATGAAGTTATATGTGACATGTGACCTATTTTAACCATTTCCCCATAAAACAGAATTAGAAAATGCCTTCCAAGATACATTTTAATTCATCTACATGCTACTTGGCCAAGAATACTTACCTACTTATCACTTTGGTCAATCAGATATAGTAGCACCCCTTCCTTTGTGCAACCTCTTGCTACCTATACATATTTCCCTTTCTTGTCTCTTTCTTACTGATATTTAGTTGACTGAACAAATTGCCAAGTGGCTTGTTGAATTGGTCACTGAATTGAAACATTGGTTTTGTAAGAATGAATAATTTGGCAGCCCTGTTAATGTAAGACAGAGGAGTAAAAAAATAATGATAATAATAATGGGGACATGGTGATGTCTGTAGTATGTCTGTAGATCCAGCATAGTTTCATAGTTTTTCTCTTTGACTTTGGCGTTTTAGTTTTTAACCTTTGACAAGACACTTGTTTTTACACTTTGAGGCCAGAGACACTATCTTACTTAAATTTCAATCACTGGCAATTAAGATATTATGTGTCAAATACAAGATACTTTTTAAAATGTTGCTTAATAAATAAATTAGAGTATACATAGATTCCTGAAACTATCACCACACTACCAGAACAACTAGCTAGCAAGCAAAAAGAAAACATTGAATTATTTTCTAAACCTCTCCATTTAAATCAAATAAAATCCCAAACCCACTGGTATGCAAATTTTATTTTGTTTCTTAATGATGTAAATCTAGATGGAACATTTAGTATATGCTTGTGTTGTTTCAAGAAGTGCAAAGGTAATTCAGTCACAGCTTACCACCCCCAAGAACTCCCACTTAAAATGAAGTCACAAGCAAAGCCTTTTCACTGTACACAACTTCCCTTTTATAGAGAGTTTGCTTAAAAATGTAAGCAATTTCACAGACGGAAGATCTGAGTAATTTCTTAAAGGTCATATTTCCCCCCAAAATTGGTTTCTTCACCCTTACATTCTCATTGTACTGGGTAGAATTTTTTATTGTTGCATGTTGAAGTTAAGGTTATGATGATTTTATAGTCATATACTTTGCTGTTTGGAAGCAGAATTTTTATATAAGCAAATATGTAGCAAGGTAGCTTTCTTACCTTGTTCTTGTGCATGAACAGCACTGTCTGCCACACATAGCACAATAAAATGAAGAAGCAGTTTCCTAAAAACAAAGGGGGTGGATTTTAGAGGATATTTACAACCTATAAATCATATAAAATCCAAAATGAACTCTAGTACATGATTAAGAAGTAAGCTATTACTTTAATTAACACAGTATTTTAATAGTCATATTGGTTAATAGCAAGGGCTCCAAATTTAATTCCACCTTTGCCACTTACTGTATGACTCAGGAGTACTTTCTATTGCCCTGGTGTTTCTTCATCTGTTAGATCTATCTCATAAGGTTTTTGTAAATTAAAAATTTTCATGTAAAGCACACAAAACAGTACCTGGCACACAGGAAGCACTCCATAAATGTGAACAAGTATAAATGATATTATTAATTATTATTATCACATATTATGTCAAATTATCATACATGCAATTTTATACAAAGTAATATGTTTACACAAAGCCACATAACTTATAGTCACTTAACCACAGTGTTTACAAATTGATGGAAACAGTAATTTATTTTTGAGAATGAGAGAAAGAGCAGAGGATGAGCAGAGGTGGGGCAGAGGGAGGGAAAGAGAGAGGGGGGAGAGAGGGAGAGAGAAAGAGAAAGAGAAAGAGAGAGAGAGAGAGAGAGAGAGAGAGAGAGAGAGAGGATATCTCAAGTAGGCTCCACACCCAGTGCAGAGCTGGAAGCAGGGATAGATCTCATGACCATGAGATCAAGACCTGAGCTGAAATCAAGAGCTGCATGCTCAATCCATTGAGCCACCCATGTGCCCCAACAGTGATATGTTTAAATAAATGTTTATATGTAAAACCCTTTTGATTATCATATTGAAGCCATTTGAATGTCACTTGCACTAAATTCATGATATTCCATTCAGTTCTGAAAACAGCAATGGCCTGTAGATGTCAACATCAAACACTTTGATTTGCAGTAATTTTGAGCATTGTACTCAATCACCGTAGATCAAAATGTTCATTCATATCGATAGCTAAGAAAAAATATTTTGTGATTTTTTTTTTAGTATAACCAAACTTTTGATAGATTTTGTTAAGGAGTCTTCATAATTGGCTATATCTACCACCCAAGTGAAATTCACAGAGATAAATTCAAAAAGGAATGATAAGCTTGCTGAAAACAGTATTTTATTACCTGATTCTGTTTTCTATTCTAAACCAGGGACTCCTCCAATGACATTGATGCAAAATGTAGTTCTGTAAGGAGTGATTACAAAGCCATCTGAAAACCATTTTTTCTTAAAAGTTGGTATACTAAGAGCAGTTGGCACATTTCCTATTTATTACCAATAATAAATGTTTTTATCTTTATCAACTCATATAAGGAGCATGCTAACATAACAAAGATAATCTTTTACAAAGTGGGCCAACAATATACAATTATACTATTCTCTTTGGTATAATGGAACTATCATTTGTATTAAAATGGTCTTAACCATATCTTAGTAAGTGAAAAATGTGCAGTCTACGGTCATGCTCAGTACAGAGCACAGCTTTGATAAGACAGTTTTGATAGAATACTTAAAACTGTCGCCAACTCTATAAACTAATTAACTGAATAATTACAGAAATCTCAACTCATATGGGCAAATGGCTGAACCATAACATTTTAATGAAGCATATAACAGACTCTTATGTATGGTGTCATCCATGTAAAACAATGGTTAGTTTGCTAAAAGAACCCCCTGAGGAACTTGTGAAAAATGTAAATTCTGGGCTTGTCTCAGAGATTATGAATCATAAATTTGGAGTGAATCCTCAGTTTGGATACATTTTTAAGTAGGAGATTCTAATATAGATTGTGCATATACCAAACTCTGAGAAAAAAAGAATTTAGAACATTTTCTATTTATAGTTACATTGTGCTTAAAACACAAATATTATTTTGTTAAAATCACATATATCTAATTTTATGACACAACATTAGGTTATCCAACCCTTGTGTTTTGTTTTATCCTTTTCTCCTGCTCTAGATCAGTGGTTTCAAACTTTGCTATGCATCAGAATCACCTGAAGGGCTTGTTAAAGATTGCTGGGCTCCACCCAGAGAGCTTCTGACTCACTAGGTCTGGGGTGGGGGGTGAGAATTTGCATTTATGAAGAGTTCCTAGGCAATGCTGGTGCTGTATGTCTGGGGTTTACACTCTGAGGACCACTGTTCTGGAACAGATGATGCTCAAGAGATGATGAAAAGCCTGTTTGGGATCTGTTTTTTATCTTCACCGCACAGTGGAATCAGCTGGGGAGTTTTAAAAACTAATACTCGGGTCCTGCCCTCCCTACCCCCTGTCCCACAGATTCTGATTTTAATTTGTGTGTGGTACAGAGATCTTTAAACACTCCCCACCTGGTTCTACTGTGCAAACAAGTTGAGGACCTCTGTGTGAGATAAAAATGCTATCTCTAGGTTCTCCAGGATAGATCCCAGTGTGATCTAGAGTTTGAGTAGACAGAAGCTCTTTCCCTTTCAAATTTATATTTCAACAAAATAACTGACAGGATATATATCAGTGAGACTAAAAAGTAAGGATTATAATCACCGAAGGAGAGTACATCAGAATTATGCTGTCTTAGCAGAAAATGGAATGTGAAAGGAAACACTCAGGGGCATCAGCTGTACTTCCCAAGGTAATCTGGCTCACTTAGAGTTTAGAAACAACCCAACGGGCACTTTTTCGTTCAGAGCAAGCTAACTAATGAAGAGTACAGCAACCAGCACTATTCATTTAGCAATTCAGCCAACTCATAGACTTCCCTAATGACCTCAGGGGAGAAAAATGAAAAATAAAGTTCTTTCTAGATATGCTAACAAGTCCATTCCTGGTGTAAGGCAGGAAAACCTGAACACATCAAACATCCCTTAGCCAGGTGATCTTAGGGGATTATGACAAATCAGTTGAGCCATACATTATGTAAGTGTACCTATGTATTAAAACTGATGACTAATAGAGAGGTAGAGATTGATGACTGAAATAGAGATTTTCTTTCTCTTTTTCTAATTATGCCCCAAACTAACAGCCAACTAAGGAAGAACATATGGATATCCATATCCATAGCAATATGGATTCCATTATGCCTAACCACCACCCCCCACCCTCCCCTGAAGCTCCAGCCATATCGAACTATACTGTATTCCCTGGAGAGACCTTGTAAGTGTCTGAAATGCCCTCTCAGTCTTCACCTGTCAGAATCCTAAGTATCATCAAAGCCTAATTTGAATAACATCTGCTCCGTGAAGTTTCCATCATCCCTAAAGAGGGCTGGATTCTGTACTCTTAATGCTATAATTGTAAATTTATTATATCCCATATATATTGTACCTTTTAGGATTAATTAGTAAGTAAATATCTGAACAAGCAACAAGTTTTCACCTTTTATCTATTTCTTACATGAAATTGACAATTAGTAAACATTTTTAAAAAGGAAAGGAGAAACAGTAACATCTCCCAATGAATGAGGAATTCAATTCTTCCCTATGGACCTAATTCTTTTAACACTTGAGAAAAGGAAAGTGAAATAAGGGTACTTTTAGTTGGTTGTCCAAAGAGAAAGAAGAGAAAAAAGAACTTAAAAATGTCTGTTATGATAGGTTAAGTGGAAAGGCTTCCTCCTCTCCTTTTTTTCATTTTAACTGTTTTTCTCATCTTTGAAGTGGGAACACAGAGAAGACATCAAGCTTAATTGACACACTCAGTTAAAGAGCCAAACTCCATCACTGTATGAAATGGATGTCTAATAAATCCAAGCTTTCTGGAAAATGGTTGGGTTGGGCTTGTTTATTTCTTTGGTTTTTCCCTCCTCCCCCATGATATCACACTTGCTATACATTCACTTAATTAAGAAAAAATACGCATTTCCACATTAGCCGATAATAGAGTTCTCAGAGGCATCAGCTGTACTTTGTGCTTGACCCATTGTACTATGCATGCATTTAGTGCTAAGTCTTGCTGGAGTCCTTGAATAAGTTAAAAATTAAACCCGTATTAAGCTGGAGAGAAAACAACATGGTTAATAAGAAAATAAAACTACACTGGAGTCAAAATACTAAACCTGCTTCTATTTGTAACTTACGCTGTGACCTTGGGTGGGTCATTTCAATTTCCCGAGTCTTGGCAACTTCTCTATTATGTGATGGTATAATACAAATTTCATATTTTACATTCCAAATATAAAACCTCAAAATCTCTGTGTGTGGTGGGCTCCTGTTAGTATACTAGCATTAGATGACAAAGATCAAATTATTTAGCAAGATATTCCATAAATCACCATATATAATAGACATGATATTTAACAAGTCTGGAAACGTCTTCCTACAGTTCCATGCAATACTCTCTTAATTGTGTAACCTAAAATAGTCTACTAAGTTTGCTCATTTGTTCACATATTTACTTCAACAAAAACTCTAGTTGGTATATTAAATATGAATACTTTTCAAATATTTGAAGCATGTCTGTTTTTGTTCACTTTTCTGTATGTCTGGACTGTAAGTCACTAATATAAACTAACCAGAACATATACTCAGGCATTACACAAAAACAGACGGGATCTAAAAGAACTCAACAATATGGTAACAGTCAATAAAAGTTCAGAAAATATAACCCATGATCTTAATATCTGAGGATTTCTAACACAATATGAAATACTCTGTGTGTCTGGTCTGCTAGCCACATTTTCAGTGTGACAGAAGCCACAATCAAAACATAACCAGACATGTGAGAGGTGAAGGCCTGGAGGGGATCAGACAGGAAATAGATATCCAAAGACCATACTCGGAATATTTAAGGAACTAATATCCATCCCAGGCATCTTCCCTAAATAATTCTTAGAGCAATTCAACTTTCTCCTTTTCTGAAGGGTTTTAGTTACTTTAGGGGAATCCCAGGCATCTTTTTGTTTAGGCTGCCCATGAGACTCTCAGGTATTATGTCTTCAGGCTACTAAAGCTCATTCCTACGTAGATTCAAGTTAGAATAGTAGGAAGGACTTGTGAAATCTCGGGAATAGGGAATTTGTTTTGTGAGTTGGTGATTTTAATTTAAACCAGTTGGAAAAGGCAAAATAATCTGAAAACCACTCACATGTGATATACATAGATAATTTCAACAATTTCCATTACACTACATTTACAAGTCAAAAACTTTGTTATGACAACTTTACTTGTGGCAAAGATCCAGAAATAGTAAAATTTCTGTCCTTTATTCCTTAAATACCTGAAAATCATTTCTCATCCCAACAGTGGGGATAAAGCTGGGTGATTCAGGGAGTAGTCACTAACTTACATACAATGACTTTCTCAATCAGTTCAACTCAGTAGGTACTTGTATAACTAATGCAGTGTGAAGCATTAGAACTTTTGGTTAATTTCCAAGTGTAGAGGGAATTTATGAAGTACGGGGAAGATAAATGCCTAAGGACTTCAAGGGATCAAAATGTCTAGAGTCCAATCAGTAGCAGGGAAGAAAAATACCTCAACTAGTCTGTCCTTGTAATACCACAGAGATTGTTAAAATGATTGCTACCTAGCCTTAGCGAAGTTCCTGACACACACCACTGTTAAATAAAGATTGTTAAATGAATGAGTCAATCTTCAGTTAGTAAGACTATCAGGTGGTCTTGAGTTTCAATAAACATACAACTTCTCTAGTGTCTTCTACATGCACACTGATTCCAAGACCAAGGAGTGAGGTCATCCTAACCTCCATATGTTTAGCTAAGAAAGTAACCTGGTTTAAAGGCCTGTCACAATCTGGTCTCTGGTCTCCAGATTCAGCTCTGGTCATTCCTTCTCAAGTATGTGTGCTTCAACCAACTTCATTTCTTCCAGGCCCTCAGATGAACTGTGCTGTCTCACCATTCAGCCTTTTAATGTTCTGTCTGGAAAGTTCCATGCCTTTTCCAGTTAGGTCTCTGTGTGGATTTCATTTCCTTTGGTGAGCCTTTCTTTCCAGGATTACCCTTCCATATACACCCCACCTTCCCAGGACTGCTAGGTGTCCTCCTGTCTATATCTTTATCTCATTTTGTTATACTTGGTTGTTCATTTTCTTTTTCCAATACCAGATTGGGCACATAGGGAGGACAGCAATTGTGTTTCTGTCTTGCTCCACCACTGTATCCCTTCTGCTTAGAACAATGCTGGGCACATAGCTGGTGCTCAGAAAACATTTGTTGAATATATGAGTGCATGATTGAGTGAATGAATGACAGAATAATGTTAGCCCTTTACAAGAATGAGAAGGAAATGGTCTTCACTTCTCATTCAGAGTTACAAGTTCTAAAATAAGTCATAGTTGCAAAGCATGGCAAGGAAAGTAGCACAGCTATTTTAACTCCCAGGATAAAATTTATTTTTCTCCTGTCACTTCACAGATTACCAAGCAGAATGTCTAAGCAACGCTCAAAATTACTTTCCATAATTTACAATACCTGTCCTTGAGACATCAGTTTTATTTTAAACATCTACTTGATAGCAAAGATAACTAAGCAACTTTAAAGAATAGAATTTCATGCCAACTAGGAAATAGATGTTTATATTCAAAACTCCTCCCCGCCCCCCACCTAGGTTATGGAAACCCTGTGATTACAATGATAGTATCTAACCCTGACTTTTGGTTTTAATCTCCCTTTATTACTTCCACAAATTCACATTAAACAACTCGCCTAAAAGCAGGACCATGCGGGGCAGCTGGGTGGCTCAGTTGGTTAAGTGTCCAACTTGGGCTCAGGTCATGATCTCACAATTTGTGGGTTTGAGCCCCACATGGGGCTCTGTGCTGATAGCTCAGAGCCTGGAGCCTGCTTCAGATTCTGTGTCTCCCTCTCTCTACCCATCCCCCACTCATGCACTTGTGCCTGAGATCACTCTCTCTCTCTCTCTCTCTCTCTCTCAAAAATACATAAACATTAAAAAAAAAAAAAGCAGCCCCATGAAACAAAGGATCCAGTTTTAAAACTGTAAATGTTTTTGGATGACTAATCAGAATTGTGATTTTTAAAAAACTGCTCCTGCTCTTACAAAAACTTCACCACAAGAGGATGGTGGAAAATTAAAACCTCAAGGATTTCATTAGAAACTCTAAGGTTTAATTCAGTGGCTTGACATTATCATCAGCTAATCAGCTGCTTCTGCCAAGGGTTGGTAGCAGTTTTTGGTTTTTTCAAATTGAAGAACGCATAATTCTTTAAGGAAGTTGGATTTTTTTTTTTTTTTTTTTTTTGAGAAACAGTTTTCTCAGATCAATCAGTAACTACCTTTTCCCTACTTGGCATGTGTATAGTTGGAGGTATAAGGGGCTGCAATCTGATGTAACTTCGAATTACTTCTTTTTTTTTTTAAATTTTTAAATGTTTTTATTTATTTTTGAAGGAGAGATAGAGACAGAGCATGAGTGGGGGAGGAACAGAGAGAGAGGGAGACACAGAATTCAAGCAGGCTCCAGGCTCTAATGTGTCAGCACAGAGCCCGATGCGGGGCTCAAACTCACGGAACTGTGAGATCATGACCTGAGCCGGAGTCGGATGCTCAACCGACTGAGCCACCCAGGAGCCCCTCTTTGAATTACTTCTTAGTTGTCTGCAGCCCACCCTCACTGACAACTGTAGTGGAATAAGCTGCATGTCAAGGAAGCTGCAAGGTACCCCCTGGCAGACAGGCCTTCTAGACCAGTGTGTTCTCCCACAATCCTCTATCAACCAACCCCAGCGTCTCTCTGACAGGGTTCTTTTCCCATTCCACGTAGTCTAATTTTTCCTCAGTTCCTTGGTGTAATCCATTCTGTTTCGTTTCTCTGCCTCCCTCCCCCCAATCATCTGGACCCAATTTACAAACCCCAAACTGCCCAAAAATTTATGCAGGGCCTTTTCTGGGAGCGTCTGGAAGGGAAGCGTAAACCAGACAAGACAGAGGCCAGGAGCAGAAGATCTGCTTTAATCCTCGAGATGGAGCAAAGCTACCAACCCCGCGGATGGCTGGGCAGCGACGCGGGTCTTACTCAGTGTCCAAGGGAAAGCCCTCGGGTTGGGAGCTGGCCGGGAGCGTAAGAAGGGCACAGGGATGAACGCGGAGGCGTCGGCCGGACAGGAGGTGGAGGGCCTCACCCAGCTTCTCCCGTTGGAGCCTCCACCATTCCACCCGCCCGTATCAGCAGGAAGATGCGAGTGGTCCCGCAGGATCCGAGGCGCCTGGATCCCCGCTTTCCAAGCGGGTCCATGCTGAGGGGCTCTTCAGAAATGTGGCGGGAAACCTGCCTGGGAAGCTGGTGTGACCCACGTGAGCCGCCCTGGGGAAGGTGACCAGCATTGCCTGACCTCTTCTGGGACCGGGACCTCCCTGGTCGCGGGCACCTGGACCCACGCCCAGCGTTGCAAGCCTTCCTCCCCACTGATTCGTCCGGCTGCGGGAGCGTGGGAAGGTGCGTCCTCGGTAGCACGGAAGCCCAGCCGCCCAGCCGCCCAGGCTCCAAGGGGTCAGAGGAGAGAGAGGGCGAGCCCCAGCCACGCACGGCTGCACGCGGCTGGGAAGCACATGTGCACACAAACACTGCCACAAGGCGGTCTTTCTCCGCGCCCCGCCTCCCTCCGCCTGCCCTCAGCGGGCACGGTCAGTTCTGCCCCCTGCCCACCTCCCACCTACTCTCCCAAGGGGCAGCTTGGGGGAGAGAACGACCACAGCCACTTTGGTCCCGCCCACCCCGGGGCCAGAAACAAACTTGCATAACCCACTGACCTCTTCCCGGGGAAGCAGGGTAGCCAGCCCAGGCACGCACCCCCCTCCACTCTCTGATCCCAGTGAGGGAGTGGGAGCAGGTACCAGCGCCCAAAGAGGAGGTGGGGTGCCAGTCGGGGCCTGCGCTAACCCTCCGCGGGAGGAGCAGCCCCGCCCCCGCGTCCAGCCCCTTCCCCAGTGACAGGCCGGTGGAGCAGGACGCAGCCTCGGCCCCAGATGGGCAGCACGTGTGTTGGCCTCCTAACAACAAGAGGAGATTGCCTGTGAGTGCAGTCGCGCCCTGATGCCCGAGGTTTTGCCGGTACCCTCTCCCCAGCTCCGGCCCCCCTGCCCCACGTCTGTTCCCCGCGGTCCTAGGCTGGGGCCACAGAGCCCAGAGGACCGCCAGCACCCCATCAGTCCCCAGGCTGAACGCCGGAACAAGCACCGCGAGAAAGCAGAACCTCAGCCAGGGCCCCGAGAAAGAAGGAAGGAGGGCGCGAGGGCGGCGGGAGCTGGAGCCCCGGCGGGCTTCCGAGCTCAGCTTGGGAGTCGCGGGAGCCGCGGGAGCCGCGGGAGCCGCTGCCGCCGGAACCGGGACGCGCGCCAGCGAGCTTTTCCTTACCAGCCGCAGGACCTCTTTAGCATAAACTGAGAGATCCGCTGGCAGGAGGCTTCCTTTCAAACACGGTGTTTTACAAATTGAGGAGACAAGGGGAGGATGCCACGGCTGCTCGCCGGCTCCCAACTTTAAAAAGTGCCAAGGAGCGGGAGCACAGATCTCCGACCCGCCCAGTGGGTCCAGGGAGTGGGGAGAGGGGTGAGTCTAGCCCTTGCATCCTGGCGATTGGGCTACTTACGTTTTTGCCGTGTGGGAGACCTTTCCACGCCTTGTCCTGTGGGCTCCTAAATGCATTTGTATGCATTTGTCCCTGCAGCGAAGCACTAACGGAAAACAGAAGGCAACTCCGAACTGCTAAGGGTGCAGGTACTGGCCATGAAAAAGGAAAAAAATAAAAACAAAAAACTCACATGTAAACGATGCTCCAAAAACCTCAACGACAACAACAACAACAACAACAACAACAAGGGAGGAGGGAAATAGGAAGGGGGGGGGGGAGAAATAGCACGCAAAGGGTAGATCTACGCGAGCTAGGCTTTCTAGTTCCCTAGCTCGGTAACGGACAAGCCCGGCGGGGAGCGCTCCTCTGGGAGGGCGGGCGAGAGGCGAGACCTCACTGGCAGGCGGCGGGGCGCCGGCAGCAGCTGGAGCTCGGCCGCGAGTGCAGCCCTCGAGTTCACTTGCGGTTCAAAGGCGACTCTGTGACTCCAGTGGAGCCCTCAGCTTTGGGCCTGGGAGGAGAGAAGGGTTGGGGGAGGGAAGGAGATGAAGGGGGTGAAGGGTGGGTGGGGGAAGTCCTTGGAAACAACCCGCGCCGGAACATTTGTCAGACAAGCTCACACACCCACTTCGGAGATCTAGTTGGTGCGAGGGGGCCGGTGGCAACTGCAGGCGCTCAGCTTTGACTGCCGCCGGCTGCTTCCCCTGGAAGAAGAGGAGCGCAGCAAATCCGGCCGGTGTTAAATTTCACCGCTCACTGACTTGCAATGACATCACCAAACACAGTGCACACCTCCCCCTCCGCCCCGCAACCTACCCCCGACCCGAGCCCGGCTCCCGCGCCCGGTCCGCAAGCCCCTGGGCCCGCAGCCGCCCCGGCCACGCCCCGACGCTCCAGCTTCCCACGCCACCCTCCCTCGTCGTCCCCGAAACTTGTAGGTGACTAGTATCCTTCCTTCGTCCTTTTTTCCGGCAGTCCCCAGTTTGATGTTTTCCGCTTGCCTGTCTCCCATCCCCAATTTTTCATCTCCGTCCTCTTCACACACACTGTCTGGAATTATACTCAGCGGGACCCTTCATTCTCCTCCGACTTTCTTGTGTTTTTGCAGTGATGCTTGTGGCCTAAGCCATATTATAAACGGACTGTGACGGTCTCCTTTCTACCTTTCCTCCCCTTCACTCTTCACTTTCAGTCTGCCCCCTGTACTACAATTTCTGCTTTCTGCCCTCCTCCAGCTTATGAGCATGGATTAATGATTTGTGTTTATGCATCTAGAACAGGCTAAGAGACTACAGTCTTTCCAATTTGAATACCTTCTCCAATTTTTGTAACACATTTTTTTTTTTTAACATAAGCTTCGATCCCCTCACAGCCCTTTCACAGCCTGAGAAGTCTACCTTCCAAATTTTGGGGGGGAAATTAACTTTCTGATTTTATCATTTTATTAATAAGACTGGAAATTACAGGAGGCCAGGGATCTATTATCTTACTCATCACTGTATTTTCAGCACCTAAAATACTATTTAGCATGTCTGTTTAATGAGTGACTGCTGTATACCATTGAATATCATTTCTCCAACAAGTTTTCCTGGTCTATTCTGGGTGCCGTCCACAGTTAATGATCCCTCCACATGCTGAAAACCATCCCACACTACACACATATTATTAAAGTTAAAGAGAGCATATTGGTGAATGGAAATGATTGATGCAACCCTTGCAATTTTAGGAATTTTTTTTCCAGGAAAAATTTGGGGAGTTTTTGTTTGTTTGTTTGTTTGTTTGTTTTTGTCCAGGAATACAGAATTTAATTCATCTTGCTTTCCCTCAATTTTTCAACTTTTTATTTTGAAATAATTTTAGCTTTACATAAAAGTTACAAAAATAGTACAGAGTTCCTGTATACCCTTCACCTAACTTCCTCTAATACTGATAATGTACATGCAGCAGTACAATGATCAAAACCAGGAAATTACCATTGATACAATGCCATTAACTAATCTAGAGCTCTTATTCGAATTCTATCTGTTTTCTAAGATCTCCTTTGTCTGGCCTAGTATCTAATTTAGGAGCCTATACTGAATGTAGTTAATTAATTAACAAAGAGATTAATTAAAACTGTTATATCTCCTTAGTCTCCTCCCATTTGTGGAAGTTCCTGTCTTGTTTTTCATGACTTGGACATTTTGAGGAGCACTGGTCAGTCATTTGGTGGAAGATCTCTCAATTTGGATTTGTGTAATATATTCTCATGATTAGATTCAGGTTATGTATTTTTGGCATAAATGCTGAGTGATGTTGTCTCTTTCTCAGGGCATCATATTGGGTATATATAATGTTGATATATCTTATTACTAGTAATGCTAACTTTGATCACTTAGTTAAGGTGCGACCTGCCAGGTCTAACCACTGTAAAATCCCTCCCACCCCTTGATTTCTGTAACAAATAGCCACGGCTTTCTGGAATCCTTCTAGAAATCCAGGGCTGAGGGATGACAGTCATTCTTAAATAGCCTTAAACTACATTTTTTCTATTTTTGGATTACTAGTCAACTAAAGAGTGGTAATTTGGTTTGGTGAAAAGAATAGATAAGAATTAAGCAGTAATTCACCTAATCTCTCCATTTTCCCATCAATCATTAAGGATTAAAAACAGTTTTTTTTCCGTTCATAATGTTGAGTGTGGATATTTGAATGCCGTGTGAGTATTATTAAAATGTATCTCAGGTTCTTTGACTACAAGAAGAGAACAGTTGCTAGAGGTCTTATCAAGATGCCAAAGGGTACATACACATAGCCTCAAATAGAGTACATTTGTTTGTGGGAGCAGAGGCATTTGCCTAGTAAAAAATAAACAATGTAAAGCTTAAATGCTATAGATTTTTTAGGATGGTAGAGATTCGTATAGATCAAATTTATCAAGACAGATTAACCAAAGACCCTGGGACTTAGCTAGGCCTTGAAAAGTGAAGATGATTTTTATAGGTTGAACAGAGAAAGATAATGTGTTTGGAAATGGAGAACAAGGGACTCACAAAAATGGGCAAGAGGAGGATATCTTAATTATATTCAGAGGAAAAGAAACAGATTCATCAGTTTGGATTAGAAGTTTGTGCATCACGGGGAGCCTGGGTGGCTCAGTGGGTTAAGCGTCCAACTTCAGCTGAGGTCATGATCTTGCAGTTTGTGGGTTCAAGCCCCGTGTCGGGCTCTGTGCTGACAACTCCGAGTCTGGAGCCTGCTTCAGATTCTGTGTCTCCCTCTCTCTCTGTCACTCTCCTGCTCATGCTCTGTCTCTCTCTCTCTCAAAAATAAATAAACATTTAAAAAATTAAAAAAAAAAGTTTGTGCATCAGAAGGGAGATTGAAAGCAAAATATGGAAGTCTCTGAATGCCAGAATAAGGGTTCATTCAGTCATTCAATATACCTACTATGTGCCAGGAACTCTTCTAGGCACTGAGTTACACTGGTGAAAAAAATATGTGAAAATTTTTCCCTTCATGGAGTTTATATTCTACCATTTAATATTTGGTCTATGAGCAATAGGAAACTAATAAAATAACTTCAAACTGATGAAAGATTATGTTCCAAATTACCATTTTAAGAAGACTGATCAGTACCAGATGTCAAGATTGAAAAGAGAGAAGGTTGGAGGATAAGTTAGATGTAAGTGTTGAAATATGCTAGTATCTTGAACTGTGGGAGAAATGATAGAAAAGCTAAATAAGAGAATCATTATTAAAAGAAATTAAGAAGGCCTGATAACTGGTTACATTGGGAAGGGAGAAAATAGAGATGAAATTTCAAGTCTGAATGACCAAAACATTATGCCATTGGCCAATGGTCAGAGAAGACAACTAATTCAGTTTGAGACATATTTAGCTTGACATCTTGGTAGGAAATTCTACTGGAACCATCCAAAGGTCTGTTGGAGTTGAAAGCTAGAGTTCAGGAGAGAGGCCAAAGCTACCGTTTTAGATATACTCATTATCTGCAAGTGGTATTTGAGATTTTAACAGTGGAGTCTATTTTCAAAGAAGTGAATATCAAAATGGAGAATAGAGAATCAAGGATATAAACTTAGGTTACAGAAAGTGGGGGGAAACAATGCAGAATTAAAAGACACAGAACCAAAAGTATGCAACATTATTAACTAATAGTACAGGAGTGCAAAAAATAATAATATAGTAAATACTTCATAATATTTACTATGCATGACATAATATTTACTATGCATGAGTATTATTTTAAGTACTTTTTAATCTTTTTAATATTTATTTATTTTTGAGAGAGAGAAACAGAGTGAGTGGGAGAGGGGCAGAGAGAGAGGGAGACACAGAATCCGAAGCAGGCTCCAGGCTCTGAGCTGTCAGCACAGAGCCCCATGTGGGGCTCCAACTCATGAACCATGAAATCATGACCTAAGCTGAAGTCAGTCGCTTAACTGACTGAACCACCAGGCACCCTTGTTTTAAGTATATTTTTAAAATATATTAACTCATCCTCTTAATGAATCCTATTAAGTAGACACTTTTTATTATCCTCATTATACAGAGGAGGAAATTAAGGCAGAAAAAGATTACAGGTGAATCTTGATCAACTCAAGGGGTTAGTGTGAGGAAGGAAAGGAAGAAGGAAGGAAGGGAGGGAGCAAGGGAAGGAAGGAAGGAAGGAAGGAAGGAAGGAAGGAAGGAAGGAAGGAAGGAAGGAACAAAGGAAGGAAGGAAGGAAGGAAGGAAGGAAGGAAGGAAGGAAGGAACGGAGGGAGGGAGGGAGGGAAGATGGAAGGAAGGGGAGAATTATTGACAGCACCAACTTTATCAAGAGTCAGTCTGCATGGGTTTAAATCTTGATCACCAGTTTTTGATCAGGCAAATTAACTATAATTGACCCTTGAAGAACATGGATTTGAACAGTGTGGGTCCTCTTATACATGGATTTTGTTCAATAAAATACTATAAATGTATTTTGTCTTCTTAGGATTTTCTTAACATTTTCTTTCCTCCAGCTTAATTTATTGTAAGAATATTGCACACGAGTTGCTTTCTACAATTATGGATTCCTGAGTCTTATGCTTAGAGATTCTGATTGAGCATGTCTGAGGTAGGACTCAGGAATCTGCATTTTAAACAAGTAATTGTTAAAAGTACTATAAGTAATTGTGATACAGATTAACTAGTGATCATATGTTAACATGTCAATCCATTCTTGACTTAGTTATTGAACACAATGCTTATTGACTGCCTGTGAAATCTCTTAATAAGTACTCTCATTCATATGTACCTGGGAGGAATCACTGTGACTTAATTAAAATTCCATGCTTAAATATTTACTGAATTAATGAATAACTAAATAAAGAGTGTCATGCCTACTATGTATTAGGCAATGTCATAAGACTTGGGGTTATGAAGAGATGTGGCATAATTACTACTCTTAAGGAGCTTATAACCTGCTAGAGACAGAATCTAGTAAGAAAAATCAACTGGTATAAATGATTATAAGAAGAAAAACCAACTAGTGATATAGGGCAGTTGGGGCACAAAGGAGATATTACTCAATTCTATTAAGAGTGAGTGGAAGCACTTGAAGCTTGGGTCTTTAAAAATGAGTAGGTGAAGGGGCACCTTGGTGGCTCAGTCGATTGAGCCGCTGGCTTGGGCTCAGGTCATGATCTCAGAGTTTGTAGGTTCGAGCCCCGCATCGGGCTCTGTGTTGACAGGTCTGAGCCTGGAGCCTGCTTCGGACCCTGTGTCTCCCTCTCTCTCTGCCCTGCCCCTGCCCCGTTTGTGCTCTGTCTCTCTCTCTCCTTCAAAAATGGATAAAAACATTAAAAAAATTTTTTTAAATGAGTAGGTGTTACGGGGCACCTGGGTGGTTCAGTGGGTTGAGTGTCTGATTTCGGCTCAGGTCATGATCCTACAGTTTGTGAGTTCAAGCCCCACATCGGGCTCGCTGCTGTCAGCCTGTCAGTGCAGAGCCCACTTTGGATCCTCTGTCCTCCGCTACCTGCCTCTCCCCTGTTTGCACTCTCTCTAAACTAAATAAACATTAAAAAGAAGAAGAAGAAGAATGAGTAGGTGTTTGCCAAGTAGACAAGAAAATTTAAGCCAGTCTGGGTGAAGGTGGTGGCACAGGCAATAGCATGGAGGTATTAAAGCACCATTATTATGCTTTGGTGCTAGGAGGTATCCTAGCACCATTATTAGTGGCCTGTGATTGGAATGGCTATAATATAGAGATGAGTGTGGAAAGATCATGGAGTGCCTTCATTGACATTTGAGAGATATGTGTTTAAACATTACTCATTTTAAAATATGGGCCCTGGAAATTAAGATTTCATTTTGTGTTTAGTACATGATGCACCTAAGTCAGAGAAACAGAATTTGTTAAAGTGATAAGGGATACTTATTCTGGCTACAATCATTAGGTGGGGGCCCCAGGCCAATAGTTGGAAGGATTCTTTAACTGGAGGCTTTGAGAAGATGACAAAAATGTTCATATAAAGGACTTACTCACTTTGGGAAGAGAACAAATACATTTGTCAAATAGCTAATGAAGGCATGTTTCTATACAATGTATTACAAATGATAAAATATTGAGTACCTCCTCACTGGAGAAATTGATGAAAATTCTTAGCTTGGATGTTGAGGACATTTTTCTAGGTCTGAACCAATGTGAATTTCTCATCTTTTATTACTCAAACTTTTTTTTTATCTTTGCTGTCGCTATTTCCTTCCCAAGTCTGTTTATGCTAGGATCTTTCTTCCTTTCTTCTTTCCTTTCTTCTCAGTCTCATGAATTATTTCAAATGTACATCTAAAGTGATGTTCCTTTTTTAGTTTGCTGGCCCAGGAACTGGTGAGCACTACATAATGTGTTCTTCCATGTAGGTGCCCGTGTTCTTTGAGACGCTTTGGGCTATGTGGTGCTGGAAGTGTGTTTTATTCTGACTTTTAGTGGGAGGTGCAGCATGTGTATTGAGACTAGATCTGAAAACCAGACAGAAACACAAACAGTCTTGATACAGTTTGCATAATACAGAGTCCACCATTTCAATCTGACCCAACTACATTCCCTTTGAGCAGGATCAGTTCCCTTAATTCACACAAACTATAGCCTAGCTTACCTGTTCAAATAAAACCCGGAAGTACCAAGAACGAAGATACACCCATTGTCTACTAATTACTTATCTCTGACATCCCAGCTGCCTGTTTCTCATTCCTTCTGTGTAAAGTCTCACTGTTCTAGCCAGTTAGCACAGATTCTTTATCGTTCACTTGTGAAGTAAACTAAATGGAAGCTACCTATTTATTTGAAGGCAACTCGCTTTTCTCTGGCAAGGAACCTTAATCAGTTTTAGGGTCTTAACCAATGGACTAGGATAGTCTGAGTCCAAATATCAGACAAGATAAAAAAAAAAGGGACACATATGTACAGTAGATTGTCCCTCTGATATTTTATTTTGGTCTGCCATTCAAACGTGTGTGTGTGTGTGTGTGTGTGTGTGTGTGTGTGTGTGTGGAGTATAAAGTTTGCACAAAATTAAAATATAGCTTCAGGGATGTTCGTTACAATGGGCATCATGCCAATGAAGCAAAGTGTTACAGTGACACCATTCATACCACTGAAGTTCATGATTGTTAGCATTTCCATTTTTTAATATATTCTGAATGTTTGTTTATTCATTTTGAAAGGGGGAGTACAAGCAGGGGAGGGACAGAGAGAGAGGGAGAGAGAGAATCCCAAGCAGGTTCACACTGTCAGCACAGAGTCCGATGTGGGGCTTGAACTCACAAACCACAAGATCATGACCTGAGCCCAAATCAAGAGTTGGATGCTTAATGGAATGAGCCACCAGATGCCCTATGCCAGCATTTCTGTTTTAAACCCCTTCTGAATGAATTCCAAAAGCTACAGTTTTACTAGAGAGCCTGTTAATTTTCAAATGTATATTTAAAGTTAAATTAAAACTAGTACTTTGGAGTGTGCCTTTGAAACCTTAAAGATTTCTCCCCTGACTCTCTCTTCCCATTAAAAATTACTTGCTGTAAACAATGTGCTCCTGATACCAGATATAGTAGCAATGTAGAGACAGGAGGCAGACTGATTGAAAGAGAATTCTCTATAGAGATACATATTTTTCTAAACTTTTTAGTGAATCTCCACCCAAATTCCTTTACAGAATTGTTATAATGGAGCTATTTTATGGGAATAATAGGTATTTCAGGAGTGAGAGGAATTTCTACTCAGATTTACTTTTCCTGACTCTCCTCTGGCAATTCCCCTCAGTTTTCATAGTACAAAATTCTAGTCTGAAACTTGTGGAAAAAAAAGTTTAATGTTAACATCTTTTATAATTAGAGTATGATATTTTTCTAGATGTACAAGAATAAAATAGTTTTTAAATAATAGCTTGCAGCTATGTTAACAGGTAATCGTGGTGCATAGAATCATAATAGCATACTAAACAGCATCTCATAATATTAAAAAAAAATTTTATCAAGAAATATATCATGGGAGGTGCCTGGCTGGCTCAGTCAGTAGAGCATGTGACTCTTATCTCAGGGTCGTGAGTTCAAGCCCCATGTTGAACATAGAGCCTGCTTAAAAAAAAGAAAAAGAAAAATGCCATTGAAAGGGTACATCACATGTGAATAGAAAATTTAGAGAAGAATAAAACACAGTACCAAATGGGAGATGTCACAATATCAGTACCTTTACGCCTCTCTGTACTTCACTCCCCTCCCTCTACCCTCACTGTCACCCCAGTCACATCTTCTAACATTTTAGAAAACATTTTATAAGAAGGTTTAGGTTGAAACAATTTTTTTTCAAGTATATGAAGAATTACTATTTATACTCAATGGCTTTGTGAAAGATGATGCTCGGGGTTATAATATTTCTTTCTCCGCTGAAAATAAATCCTTTGGTTTTTAGCTTCAAACACTTCTACATTTGTCCAGTGTGTCCATGGCTATATCTATGAGACTCATCTAGACCTTTGGCTGGAAAGAGCTCTCCCATTTCTAATCTCTCTGCATGCCACAGTTGTTTCCCAGCAGCCCCGAAAAAAAGAAGAGTGTATGATTAATACCAGGACTCAATATAACTACTCTTGATTCTGTTGGCCCTCATCCAACGGAGAAAATGAATCCAAATGATTACTTGGGACCCTCTTGTACTGTAAAATAAGAATTCCAATATAGTCACACTTTTATTTATACCAAGGTCTCAAAGATTTCAGATTGGCAAGAATTCCAACATGAAGTTTTCTAAATTTGCCCTTTGAATTGCACATTCTAAAATTATTTTTTCTGACAAAATTCTTAGGCTTTAATATTTACTATGATATAGTACATGCCTCCCATTTTGTTCCAGCAAACACTAGAGCTTATACTAACCATATGAACTAATCACATAATTTTCCTTCTATTTTGTTTAGTGTTTGTACACAAACGTTAAATCAAAATTCTTTCCCTGTGCACATGTTGAGAGAGAGACAGAGAGACAGAGACAGAAAGAGACAGACAAGACTCAAGAACCAATTTCTTTCTCTTTAAGTCTATCTATTTAGCTCATATTTCCACATTTCAACTTAGGAAGTAAATTGACTAGGTTTTACTTGGATAACAGATTAATCATTTCTCTCCTCAAAGGAAATTTTAGTCATGTTTAAAGACTCTATAACAGTTCTAACAGATCTTTAAATTAATAGTTTTGTTAATATTGAATAAAACTTAAAGAAATGCAAAACCACTTTGCTGTTTAGACTGTCTCAAAATTAGGGATTTAAGATAGTATCTGCCCACAATAATCACTGATCATTTTCTTCTCAGAGGAAGCATTTAGTTTAGTTTTTTTTTTCATTTACCCATCCATATAGCCACTATCCCCAAAGTGTGTTTTAACAAAATATTTGTAGCCTAGGACAAGAACAATGTATTTTGGAATATATATTCAAGGGGAAACTATTTAGAATTCCATTAGCGCCAGCCCAAAAGTATGGGGCATTACTTTGGTTAAAGAAATACTAAATGTGGATAAAAAATATTTAGGAAATATAAGAAATGGAAAGAATTAGAATGTGCCTTCAAGGGTAACCAGACTAATTCTAGGAGAGATGGATGTTCTTCCTAAAAATCTTTGGTTTAAATAAAATGCAAGAGAAATAGTGGTGGACTACATTAGCTAAGATGAATTTTTTCCCCTGGATCAGCATTTTATAAAAGAAGGAATATGAAAGGAAGGATTTTTAAATTCATGGATCAGATTGCATAAAGGATTGTTTCCATTATATGAAAGTTAAGTAGCTTTTGAATGTCATGAATGAATATCTGCTTTGTGTAGAATCCTTCTTTTAAATGCGCTGTGATATTAAGCACATTTATGTAAATAATGGGTGATGGTTTTAATATTATATAAACATCACCTTTGTTACGTGATACCTCTAAAAGATTCTGCTGACCCTGTTACTTTTGGCTTGAGAAATCAGTGAAATCATATAGGTTTTTAAGGAAATCCACAGGAATGTATAAAATTCCCCTCACTCTGGATGAGAAAATCAATGCTCTTCTTATGTACCTACATTTCTATAGGCAGGTCTGTAGCCTACAGCTGGAATAAGTCCATGTACATTTGTATGCGATAGGGTAGAGTAGACGTAACCCAGTATGGGATCAAATCCTAGCTTTGCCCCTTAAAAACCATGGGATCTAAGGTAGATTATTTAATTTCTCTCCTTTTCAGTTTCCCTGTTTGCAAAGTAAGGGTAATACTACTATTCATGTTCATGAGGGTGCTGTGAAAATTAAATGAAATAATCCGTGTAAGGTGCCAAACAATCTCTGACACAGCACATGCTCAATAAATGTTACGGCCTCCCAACCACCCTCTAAGGTCTGCAGTCCTGGTATTGTTTATCCCAACTTTACAAATCATAAAACAGACTTGAAGACAAAGCTGAAGTCACAGAGCTAATGAGTAGCAGAGTCACATTAGGAATACAGGTCTTTCTGATGATAATGAAAATGATAATAATAACAGAGGTAACACTATTTCTGATGATAAGGATAATAACAGTAGTAATATTATTATTATTTTTACTATTGTTAATGACTTTCATGCTGGTTGATTGATTGGCATTTTACTTCTTATTTGTGACTCCTTCAAAGCTTTCATTATAGACAAGAAGTATCCTCTCACAGGGGGATAAGGTTGTCTTTCCTAGCTGCATGGTACAAGCCCAGCACGACCAGAAACAGTCCTGTTTGTTTCACTTGGAAACAAAACAAAACAAATGCTGAAATTACTTTAGCTATCAGTTCAAACTGGGATGCATCTGCCTCCAAACCTCCACAAATGGTAACGATTAGTGCTGTTTTCTTTAAATTCTTTAAGTGTTTATTTATTTTTGAGAGAGAGACAGAATGTGAGTGGGTTAGGGGCAGAGACAAGAGGGAGACACAGAATCCCAAGCAGGCTCCAAGCTCTAAGCTGTCAGCCCAGAGCCCAACGCAGGGCCCGAACTCACGAGCTGTGAGATCATGACCTGAGCCTAAGTCAGACGCTCAGCTGACTGAGCCACCAGGCGCCCCGTGGTTACTGGTTTTAATGTTGATGATTCGCCACCACTCAAGACCTACATTTATATCCCATAAAAGAGTGTGTATTCACAGCTAGTTTGCATGTGACATAAACGTCCCTATGAAGCCTAGAGTGTTTGCTTTAGACTCTTAGCCAGTTTGCTCACCAGATATTAGCAGGCCAGAGCCCACGTCAGTGCCACAAAAGATATGTTTCACTAACACAGACAGCTTAATACTGGCTAGTGAATCTAGTATAATCAGGAGAAGAAAATCCTTTTTTCCCCTTATTGGCTTCGATATCTCTGAAAACCTAGGAAATCTGTGGCCATGTGTGTACAGGGTAGAATATATATTTCCTTATAAGTGAATCAATGTTGATCCTAGATAAGGTTCCAAAGGGGTTAACTGAAAAAACTGCTCAGACGTATGTGTGTACGTGCATTGCACACACACAAGCTGTGACCATGTGAAGCCAGTATGAATTCACAAACAACAAGATCTGACAGACTAATCTAATTTCCTTTTTGGATAGATTGGCAAAACTGAGGGATCAAAGGAATGCATATCAATACAGTGTATCTGAATCTTGGCAAGACATTTGACTAGATTTTTATGATACTCTTATGGAGGAAAAAAAAGAGAAATATGTTTTAGATGATAACAAGCCAAATAATATATAATTACTCAAGGGATGCTAATTAATAAATAGATATGAACTGGCATAAATACATTCCAGTATATCATAAAGTTCTGATGTAAGCTCTTCCCAAGTTGAAGTTTTCAATTCTTAAATAAGGACATTGAGGACATTTGAGGATACTGATCAAATATGGAAACCATTTATCACTGGGATTTGAGTGGGGTGACCAACTTTTCCCAATTTGCCTCAGACTTTCCTACTTTGAGCACTGAATGTCCCAAATCCTAGGAAACCCCTTAGTCCCAGGCAAACCAGTGTGATGGTTAGTCACCCTAGATTTGAGCAGTGACTATGAGTTAGAAATGACCAGGCAGCAAATGACCAGTTCTGTCTGATTCATGACAGAACCCTAGTATGTTTGAGGAGCTATAAGTCGTTCAGGGTTGGAAGCAAATACTGGTACACAAGAACAGATAACTAGGAATAAGCTTCTATAGGATTTTTTAAAATTGTGGGGAAATATGCATAAAGTTGACAATCTTAAAAAAATTTTTAATGCTTATTTATTTTTCAGAGAGAGAGAGAGAGAGCATGCAAGCAGGGAGGAGTAGAGGGAGAGGGTAAGGCATAGCATCTGAAGCAGGCTCCAGGCTCTGAGTGTCAGCACAGAGCCTGATGTGGGGCTCGAACCCCACGAACCGCGAGATCATGACCTGAGCCAAAGTTGGACTCTTAACCAACTGAGCCACCCAGGTACCTCCAAAAAATTGACCATTTTAACCATGTGTAAATGCATAGTGGCTTTAAGGTCAGAATTTCGTTCCTTCTTAAGGCTAACTTGTGTGTGTGTGTGTATATATATATATATATATATATATATATACTTTTTGTTTATCCATTCATCCCATTCATTCATTGAGGAACACTTGGGTTGCTTCCACCTTTTGACTTGTGAAAAATGCCACTATAAACATGGGTATACATATATGTTTGAGTCTCTATTTCAATTATTTTGGGTATATGCCTAGAAGTGAGATTGCTTGATCATATGATAATTCCATTTTTAATTTTTGGAGGAACCTCCATACTGTTTTCCATAGCAGTGACACTATTTTACATTTCCATCAGGAGTGTACAAGAGTCCCAGTTTCTCCACATCCCTGCCAAAAACATACTTTGTTTCTTTATTTTTTCATATAGTAGCCATCTTAATGGATGTGAAATGGTACCTTATTGTGGTTTTTCATTTCCTTAATAATTAATGATGTTGGTCATCTTTTCATGTGTTTATTTGCTATTTGTATATTTTCTTTGGAGAAATGTCTATTCGAGTCTTTGCCCATTTAAAAATTGGGTTGTTTGTTGAGTTTTAATTCTTTATATGTTATAAATAGCTATCCTATGGGGTGTGTCCACAGACTTTTAATGCCACCGAATGCATTTAGGAATATCCTCTCACAAGATGAAATTATTTAAGAATTTTGAACAGACAGTATGAAGAGATTTAAATTTAGGCGGTTTAGTCTGGAGAAGAATGATGAAAGGGGAGGAAAGCCTGAAGCAGGGTGACAATACAGAAGCTCTTTTCATTATCAGTCAAGCAATAGTGAAGACCTTTGGTAGTAGAGTTGAGGAGGAAGAGATATACAAGAGATTTTAACAGGGCAATATCAAAAGGGCTGGATGACTGATGAGTGGGAGAAATCCAAAATGATTTCCCGGTTTGTTACTTAGGAGATCAGGTGGATGGTAGCATCATTCACCAAACTCAGGAGTCGAAGGAAAGGTAAAGTCAGTTTTAGATAAATTGAATATGAGGTATCTGTGAGGCAGCTACACGGATATGCCTCGTTGGAACTCAGCTCACAATCTGGGCTTGAGATAGACTTGTCACTGTGTAGGTGAACCCGGAAACCATATATTGTCCAAGGACAGTGTGTAAAGTAAGAAAAGCATATTGATTTCTGAGAAACACCAAAATTTATGGGCTGGGCAGAGCAAGAGAAGCCCACAGAGAAGAGCAAAAATAAATATCCATGAAGGTGAAATTTATATGGATACAACTTCAGCTCAGTGTAAGGATGTTCTAAAAGTTAGAGTTGCCCCCCAAATGGGGGGAAAATCCTTTTGGTGAAAGTGAGTTCCCAACTACTAAGACTACCACTTGTCACAGGAAGGATTCAGTCCCTGGTGAGGATTTGGTTTTCGCGTTAAGAATATACTTTTTAATGACTAGAAAAACATACTCTTTCATCAGAAAACAATGAATTAACAAAACCCTGAGAGATCTTTACTTGTTTAAGACTTGAAGTTTCCAGGACTGATTGAAAAAGAAGAAATACAAGAGGCTTTTTCAGTCTTCCAAATCAAGAGCTAGGCATATCCCACTCAGAAACTGCTACAAATATTTTTGGAATATAAGCCAAAATAATAACTGTGATTCTCTTATAAATAATGCTTGCTGAAAGACTCAGACATACTGGCCAAAACACTTTGGTTCCAGTAAGAGAACTTGCCAGCTCTTCGGAAGACATCTCCCCCTGTGTCAAAAGAAGGCTCTGTGTGTGTTACAGTTTTATTTACAGTTTTTAATTATGAATATTGGAACATAATAAATAAAGGAAATATGAATAAGAAATAAACCAGAATTATGCTTGTTCTCTGTCCTAAATCACGCAGTTTACAAAATCCCTGGGAAAAGGAAAGCAACAGAGTAAAATCTCTCCAAAGAGCCACTTGATAAATATTCCATCTTCTGGCTGGAAGGAAAGAGCAGCAACCTTTGCTTCTGAGTCCTTCATTTCATCCTGTAACTTATAACGAGGCCCACCTGCCTCGACATGCTGACTGACAGCACAGCTGCATTCTGTCAGGCAAGGTCTGCTCCCAGAACCCACCAGACCTGGATGAAGTTCAGATCACCAGTTAATGCAAACTCATTACTGGTCTCTGAAGAATGGTAACTGACTTTCCAAACAAATACGAACAGTCTGGGAATTATCTCTATAGTCTACACATAGGCAAAGCTATTTGGAAATGAAGGCAATAAGTCCTTTTTGTGTCAAAGCCTGAATTATTCATTTTTTTTTTTGTCAGCCCTGGCATTCCCACCTCTAAGAAAGTGAGATTTCTATAAAAACTGCACCATTCTAATATCCTTTCAGTGTCAGTGATGATTTGAACCCTGCCTCGATCATTTATTAGCTATGTAACCTCAGCTATCTTGCCTTGGTTTCCTTATCTGTCAAATGAGTTATAATACATCAAGAGCTTATGGGGGCACCTGAGTGGTTCAGTTGGTTAAGTGTCCAACTTCGGTCCATGTCATGAACTCATGGTTTGTAGGTGTGAGCCCCACATCAGGCTCTGTGCTGACAGCTCAGAGCCTGGAGCCTACTTCGGGTTCTGTGTCTCCCTCTCTCTCTGACACTCCCCCACTTGTGCTCTGTCTCTCTCTCAAAAATGAATAAACATTATGGGTGCCTGGGTGGCTCAGTCGATTAAGCATCTGACTTTGGCTCAGGTCATGATCTCATGGTCCATGAGTTCGAGCGCTGCATCGGACTCTGTGCAGACAGCTCAGAGCCTGGAGCATGCTTTGGATTCTGTGTCTCCCTCTCTGCCCCTTCCCTGCTCATGCTCTGTCTCTCCTTCTATCTCAAAAATAAATAAACATTTTTAAAAATTAAAAAAATGAATAAACATTAAAACAAAAATTTTAAAAAGAGTTTATAATAGCATGGATACATAGTACTCAATACTCATGCAGGATATGCAGGGTTTCTGTACCCATCGATTTAGAGAACTCATCAAATCAACTGATGTTCCTCCTGAACGAGCAAGGGAAGAGGGCCAAGGATGGTTAGAAAATTAACCTTTGGTTCAAAGTCAATATAGATTGCTTCACTCGCTGAGCTATTGGTTTAACTCACCTTTTCACACCTATTCTTCAGGGTCTAGGGTCTCCAATCTCTTCCTGATGAGAAGTTATCTCTGGTATAATGACATCCTCCAAATCTTCAGCATTCTGACCTGTGTAGGGTCATTAGAGTTCCAGGTGAGAAGAGGTTTGGAGGCAGGAAAAAAACAATTGCTAAGAGCTGATATCACCTAGCTCATCGATTCCGTTTTGAACTAAAGTACCTTTCTATTTTAAGCTATCACCATTATCACCAAATCACAGAACTTTACAACCGGAAGGGACCTATGATTATTATTATCAGATCCAATCATATATGTGTGTGTGTGTGTGTGTGTGAGAGAGAGAGAGAGAGAGAGAGAGGCAGAAATGCTAAGTCATTTGCTCAATATTTTTTAACAAATTAGTGGTAAAGAACTAAAATTCACCCCTCCTGGTTCAGTTCCTTCATTCATACTTTTATCCAACAACTATTTCTTAGATTATTCTGATGTGCAAGATATTGAGAGTAAGGAGGTAAACAGTCTCCCTCAAGCATCTTATAGTCTAGAGGAGATTTATACCAAGTAGATGGGTACTATGTTTTAATGGTAAAATATTAAGTGCTTGTTGGGTGGAAAGATACCAGAAGGGCATGTTAAAGTCTCCTGAAAACAACTCATCATCATTGAGTAGGACTTCCTTTGGGTAACATTGTCTAAGGCTTTAGGGATATAAATATACAACGGCACAACTATTACCTTCCAAAGGCTGTAAAGCTTATCACAAATATAGTAAAAACCATCACATTGCATGTTATATGAGTGCTGCAGACAGTACAGTACTAAGGGATTTAAAAAGATGGAGAGCTTGCCAAGGGATGGGGCCATTGGGGGAGATGAAAATGACACTAGGCTTTGAAGGAAATAACATTGTGTGCTCAAAATTTATCCCAAGAAAGCAGAATTGCGATTCTTCCTTAGGTCAAATCTGATTCCGTCCCTCAGTATGATGGGTGTTCCCATGACAGTCTTTTTCAGAACTTAGAAGGAAGAACTTAAATGTGATGGCCTTAGAGCCTCCCTTCCTCTGCCATATGTCTTATTTTCTCTATGCTTACTATTATCCTCTCTCATGGATTTTTTTTAAATATTCAAATGCATTTTAGAGATTATTCACCTATTCCATTCTCAGTATCCCACTCTAGCTGTTCCTCAACAAAGCCTTTTCCTAATCCATCCTCTTAAGACATATTTCACAATAGGTTTTATTTTTTATGTTAGATTTTGACATTTTCCAAATATAGCTCAATATGTGACTTTTAAGTAAAAAGTTTTCCAAACAACAAAATTGTCACAATGTTACTATTAAATGTCTTTTAACCATACAAGTGTGAATTCGTGTGCGTGAATTTTAAAATAAGTATTAAAGTCTACCAAATGAATGATAAGAAAATAGATTAATATCAAACGCCTGGGCATTATTAACTAAACTTGGATAAACTGGGGGATTTTTCAAATTAAATACAAAATCATCAGCCCAATATGATTAGGAGAAAAATGATTAGAAAAAAATATGTATGTTGCATTTCCTAGGAATCTTCAAATGTTTTTTTAAGAATAGCCAAAGCAGGGGTGCCCTGGTGATTCAGTTGGTTGAGTGACCAACTTTGGCTCAGGTCATGATCTCACAGTTTGTGGGTTCGAGCCCCGCATCGGGCTCTGTGCTGACAGCTCAGAGGCTGAAGCCTGCTTCAGATTCTGTGTCTCTCTCTCCTCTTCGTGCTTTGTCTCTCTCTCTCAAAAATAAATAAACATAAAAAAAATTAAGAATAGCCAAAGCAATTGCCTTAAAGATAAGGTACCTAGACAACTCTTTGAAATCATATTTCTAAAAATGTATAAATTTCCCAAGTTCCCTACCTTATTTAAAGAATAAGTTATTTTCCCAGGAAAGAAGCTTCACTTTAAAAAAAAAAAAACACTCCAGTATTTTCCTTGCAAAGAAATAAGTCAGATAATTCCAACACATGGAATTTTACTTGGGGAAAATGCAGAAATACAGGGAAACTTTAGTAACTCTTTGGTACTAACTACCACTATGAAATTCCTAGAAGTTTTCTTCTTGATGAAAGATGATGAGATAATAATCAATGTCTACTAAGAAACAAAATAAACAAAAAAACCTGGAAACCAGCAGCAAGTGGTTATATGAGATCCGTATGATATTCTAGAAAGAATCTGGACTGGGATCAAGATGCCTGGATTTGCCACTTACAAAGCAGAAGAGAGTGACAAATGTATATACTTGTGAAACCATCAGCCCAAACAAGACATGGCATGTTTCCCTCACCCTAGAAAGTTCTCTAGTTCTCAAATGCCATCAATCTCCTCCCCCATCCCTGCCCCAGACAGCTACTGATGTTATTTCTACCACTATAAATTAGTTTTACCTTTTCTAGAACTTCATGTAAATGGAACCATATTATATATATTCTCTTGTCTGACTTTTCCTGTCCAGTTGTTTTCAAGACTCATCTATGTTGTCATGTGTGTTAGTTTTCCTTTCTGCTGCAGAGTATATCTCATCGTATAAATATACAATTTATTTATCCATTCCCTTATTGGTGGACATTTGGGTTGTTTCCAGCTTGGGATCATTTTAAATAAAACTGCTATGGGGGCACCTAGGTGGTTCAGTTGGTTAGGCGTCCAAGTTAAGCTCAGGTTATAATCTCACATTTGGTTTGTTTGAGCCCCACATCAGGCTCTGCACTGATAGTATGGAGATTGCTTGGGATTCTCTCTCTCTCTCCCTCTCTCTCTCTCTGCCTCTTCCCTCTCTTATGCTTTCCTTCTCAAAATAAATAAATAAACTTTAAAAAAAAACTGCCATGGATAATCTATCATCATACTATTTGTTTTCCATTTGTCTCTTCAAAGTATTTGTTCCTCTGTTTCTTCTTTCCTGCCTTTATTTGGTTAACCAAATATATTTTTAGTTTTCATCTTATTTTCTCTATTGGCTTCTTTACTGTAACTTTTGTTTTTAATTTTTAAGTGGTTGCTCTAGCACTAATGATATGCATATTGAATTGATCAAAGGCTATTTATAGTCCAATATTTTACCACTTACTCCTTATACCAGACTCTTCACACTTCCTATATGCTACTCCCATGTAACAAATGCAATAATTTACAAGAATATAACCCCATTCACCTGCCCTACCTTTGTGTTGTCATATCTGTTACTCGTTCAGGGCTGTCAACCTCACTTTACAATGTTGTTATTTTCCATTTAAATGATAAATGACTTTTATATTTACCTATTTACTTATCATTTCCAGCACTCTCCATTCCTTGCTATAGATTGGAGTTCCATAAAGCATTACTTCCCTTTAGCCTGAAGAATATCCTTTACCATTTCTTATAATGCAAGTCTTTATTAGAAGAATTTTTGGAGGGGCACCTGGGTGGCGCAGTCGGTTAAGCGTCCGGCTTCAGCCAGGTCACGATCTTGCGGTCCGTGAGTTCGAGCCCCGCGTCAGGCTCTGGGCTGATGGCTCAGAGCCTGGAGCCTGTTTCCAAATCTGTGTCTCCCTCTCTCTCTGCCCCTCCCCCATTCATGCTCTGTCTCTCTCTGTCCCAAAAATAAATAAACGTTAAAAAAAAATTTAAAAAAAAAAAAAGAAGAATTTTTGGAAACTGTTTCTGGAATTCTTCTAAAATTGAATTGATAGTTTTTTTTTTCTTTCAGCAATTTAAGGAAATTATTCCACTGTCTTCTGATAAGTTAGCTATTAATTGTATCATTACTATATTGTAATGAATATGTCTCTTTCCCTTCTACCTTCCAGATTTTCTCTCTCTTGGGTTTTCACCAATTTAATGTTTTTTTCTTTATTTATTACTGCTCATTTCTCAGATATAAATCAATATTTTTAATCAAATTTAGGAAATTGTAGTCATTATGTCTTCAAATATATTTTATTCTCTATACTCAGTCTCTTCACTTTGGGGACTCTGCTACATGTATGTTAATCTATTTGATATTGTTCCATGGGCCCTGAGGCACTGTTAATTTTTCAATTTTTCTCTCTGTTCTTCAGATTAGAAAATCCCTGATTCATTGATTCTTCTGCCATCTACACTTTGCTGTTAAGTTCATCTGGTGAATTTTTTATTTTAGTTAGAATTTTCCACTGTAGAATTTCCATTTCTTCTTTAAGTTTTTGTACTCTGCTGAGATGCTCTGTTTCCCCATCAAGATCACACATTCCTTTACTTACTTGAACACATTTTTTCTTCGATTCTTTTAAACATATTTATAATGGTTACTTTAAAGCCTTTATTGCTAAAACTAATATGTGGGAACTCTTGAAATTGGTTAATATTTACTGCTTTTTTCTTGACTATGAGATTTGTTTGCATGGCTAATAATTTTAGTTTGCATATAAAACTGTGTAGATGATTCCGTGCAGAGACACTGGATTTTGTTCCCTTATTTTGAAGAGGGTTGATTTTTGCTCTAGAAGTAGTGTAACTGCTGATCAACTTGAACTTGGGTAACTGTGGTCTTACACTTTTCTAGCTTGGTTCTGTGGGAATTCCAACGTGTTTCCCCCATTCCTTTTACTAGGTTATGTTTATCTCTGGGGGTTGGGGAAGAGGTTGGAAGTTTGAATTTTGTTACAGTGGATCTAAAGTAGGTTTTATTCTAGAGTGTGGTTCTTCCTCATAAAGTATTACCTTACTGATATTTCAGCTGAAGGGCTGGGATGTTGATGAGATACTAATTCAGTCTCTCTATTCTGAGTGGGCTGGAGTTCTAATGTTTTCCTGCACTGCCTGGACTCCAGCTTTCTGTAGCAGGGTCAAGAAATTGTCCCCAGACAGAGGGCAACGGTGAGGCTCATCACGTGAGCTTTCCTCCTCTCAGGGATTACTTTTCTGCTGCCTGTGATCAAATGCCTGCAAACAGTTGCTTTGTACATTCTACTTAGCTTATAATTATTTATGGCAGGAGGATAGTTCCATGCCAGTAGCAGAAGCCCTTCCCAGGTGTAAAATGACTTTGCTTTCTTGTTTGAATGACTAGGTGATGATGGCCCCATTAAGTGCCATAGAAAATCTGGGACAGGAGCAAGTTTAGGATGAATGGTGGTGACTTAGGTTTTGTTCCGTTGCATAGAAAGTGTGAGAGAGGCTGGTAGACATAGAGTTCATTCATTAATACTTATACTTAAAGTTGATCACCATTTATGCATACACAAACTATTCTTTCCTATTATGTTACCTTTAAATATCTTCTTTAAACTTTAAGAAATAAAAATAACGTTGATTTGGACTCTTCCTTGAGTGACTTTAAACTAGAACCAACGTCATAGTAAAGAAAATGCTTGTTTCCAAAGTAACTTGTCAAAAACTTGAAGGTTTTTTTTTAAGGTGGAAAGAGCATCTATTTAATCTTATTGATAAAACTATTCCTCTCGTTTTCTTCCATGTTGCATGAGTATTACCATTCAGCTCTTGTAGACTAGATATAACTCGATGCCACACACATGTGTTCTGAAGTAAAACTCCTCCGATGTACCAACCACAAATATGAAACAAAGGTGCTGACACAACTGGAAGAACATGAGCAATAGTGATGAATATATTTGGGTGTTCCTGTGGGCTAAGGCAGGAATGAAAGTAAAAAACACTCTCATACAACTCTGAGCCATCACTATTTCACTAGACATTTCAGTTTTACCAGTTGTAGTATGAAGGGCGATTGGGGATTAGACTGTAAAATTCTCTTGGCAGTCATTCAAGGGCAGCCACTGTTGAGTAGAATTTATATCACATCCATTTTTGCATAACTGTGCAGGTCAGCTTCCCACTTGCATCCAGTCTATGGCCTTCCTCATACATGGTCAACAGCTAAGGGGACTGCAACCTCGAACCAAAGGTCCACAGGGATTTGTATCCTCTGTCTTCCCTTCTAAACATGATAAATGCTGGGTCTCATCACAGGGAACATTTGGATGCTGCAAATTTATCAATTTTACTCCCCTTCTCCCTCCTCCCCCTCCCCTCTATGGCCTGTTTCTCACTATCTCAGGTTCTGCTCTTGGTGCTATATGGACGTGTATGAATTCGAACTAATTTTGGTTGCATGAAGACAAACAGAAAGTGTTACAGTTTGCTTTGAGTGTTATGGCAGAAGTCAAAATAATCCATAATGATTTAGTATCCATTAGCTAGATTGGTGATCATTCGAGGACAGGCTGTATTTTATTTACTTTGTTTAAATTCTTGGTGCCTAACTCAGTGCCTAACCCATGGAAAGTGTGCTTGACAAATCTTTGCTCTTGAATGAATGACAGGAAAAGACACCTGTTGCAGTTACTTTGGCATAGGACACTTTACAGAAAGGTAGTATATTGGCATTTCGTCATCTTCAGTCCAAACTGCCCTCAGGTGCTTTCCTGACATAGTGGAATAAATTGTTTTTCACCAAAAAACAAAACAAAACAAAAAAATAGATGCTGACCAACTTTGACATCTGAATCCTAGTCTCATTACTTACTGCTTAGCTGTGTGGCAATAGACAAGCTACTTTAACATCTCTGGGCCTCAGTTTTCTCATCTGTAAAATGCAGGTAATAATTGTACTGACTTCATAGCATTCTTGTAAAGATAAAAAATAAATAGCATTATACATATATTGGTCACAATAAGATCTTAATATATGGTTATTATTATAATTGTTGTTATGAAATAATCTTAAGGAGATAAATTAATAAGAATGGTATAAATAAATGCCAACTAGTAGGTTCATAAATGCTAACCAGAAGTAACAAATACACATACTTTGGTAATCAACCAAAATATGACTACAGACCAAGTAGAAAATAATAAATTAGTTCTTGTACAAGCAAAGATTATTAAATACTTATAGCCTATTCTCATGCCTAAGTAATGTACAGGTACATTTATTTACTCAATAACTATAGTTGTCTGAATTGTGTCCCTCCAAAAGTTATGTTGAAGCCCTAATTCCCAGAACCTGTGAATGTGATCTTCTTTGGAAATAAGGTCTTTGCAGATATAGTTGAGTTACAACCAAGCATATTAGAGGGGGCTCTAAATCCAATGACTGGTGCCTGTATATGAGAAAGGAGAGGGCTATCAGATACAGAGACACAGATACACAGGGAAGAAGGTCATGTGAAGGCGCCGGCAGGGAACAGAGTGATGAAGCCATGAGCCAAGGAACACCGGCAACCACCAGAAGCCAGGAAGGGGCACTGAAGGATTCTTTCCTAGTCCTTCACAGAGAGCATGGTCCTGTTGACAACTTGATTGGGGACTTTAAGGCTGCAGAACTGTGAGAGAATAAATTTCTGTTGTTTAAAGCCACAAAGTTGTTGGTACTTTGTTATGGCAGCCCTAGGAAATCAATACAATAACTTACGGCAGAGCGGGGGTGGGGGAGCACTTTTTTCTCCGTTTTTAGATTTCATTGTGAAACAAAGCTTTAAAAATATCTTTAGTTGAATTTTGTTTAAAATATATGGTTTGTAGGCAGGAACTTCACACTTCATTTTCCTTTTTAAATTTTTTGGAGGGGAATGATATAAACTATGGAAAGACAACCGCAGGAAGAGGTATTTTAAACATGGGGATATGTTTAAGTAATGTTACTGATCTTTAAGGAGTGTTAGTTACATTCTAATAATGTGGAAGTTCTTTATAATGTTTTCCAGGAGACGGGGTTTTGAACTCTATGTGCAGGAAACCATTACTTTGGGGGAAAATATTGCTTTATGGGTCTCCGGCTGGGATTTTTAAGTGTTATGTATGAGAAAACATTGAAACTGGGGGAAGAGAAAGATGTTATAACAAAGTGATCTTTATTATGTTTCAAAATACCAAATTCTGAGGAGTGTTAATAAGCATCTTTCAAATTCATTCTTATTCAATTGCTTTTGTTCACATTTCTGGAGTTGATTTTACTTGTGTTAAAAAAAATCTCCTTTGGAAGTAAAATCAAAATTTAAACACAAAGCCTTTCAACCAAAACCACACGATACTTTTTGAGAAATCACAGTTCTAGTTAGATTAGAGAACACAACACAGCTATCTAAATTATCAACAAACAATTGAGGTCATTAAGTACTAGCGGGTATCCAGGATTTGGGCAGTGGGCAGCATGGGTGAGAAGAAAGAGCTTTGAAGTTACACAGAGTCCAGATAGTTGTAGGACAATGGTCATTTCAGTTATATTTATTTTACCTTTTAGTTTTCACACCTATATAATGGAATGATTCTTTTTTTTTTAATTTTTAAATGTTTATTTATTTTTGAGAAAGAGAGAGACAGAGCGTGAATGGAGGAGGGGCAGAGACAGAGGGTGACAAAGAATCTGAAGCAGGCTCCAGGCTCTGAGCAGTCAGCACAGAGCCCGTTGCAGAGCTTGAACTCATGAACTGCAAGATCATGACCTGAGAGGAAGTAGTACGCTCATTCCCACTGAGCCACCCAGGCGCTCCTATAATGGAATAATTCTTATACACCATTGGTTCTTGAAGGATTAACTGAACTAATATACACAAAATGGATACAATAATTTCTAGCACTTACAGAAGAAGCTCAAATATATTTTCTCCTTCTTCTCCACTGAATCTTTAACCTACCTTTGAGATGACCTCGCTGTCTTTACATCCGGGAATTGAAGAGAGGCTGGATGAAATGCCAGCACTATTTTCATAGACCCAAGTGATAGTGCAATGACTAGAAAATTCCAGCATCTGCCTTGGCAGCATGGAACCTGTTACATTTCCCCTGGAAAGAGCAGAAGCTTTCCATCATACCGGGCAATGCATGGAATTGCTCGTTCAGGTGTAATCACATTCTGTCTCAGAGCCTGATTTCTGCTTACTTCGCAATTCCAGCATGGCACAAGGAAAAGAATATACTGAATTGGGAGCAATGAGAAATAGGTTGGGGTACATATCTCTAATCTATTTAGTCCCTAATTCCTTCAACTGTAAATTCAGAATAGATTGATCTCCAAGATTATTTGGGGGATATATTAGCTAAGGTATATTTTGGACTCAGAAGGCCATTGGTTTGAATCTTGGCTCAACCACTTAATTGTTCAATTTTTGCCAAGTCATTTAACCTTTTGGAGCGTTAGCTGCCCCTAATGTAAAATAGCCAATAATACATAACTGAAAGGATTGTTGTAAGGATTCAATGAGAAAAGTATTATAAGCACCTGGCACAAAGCAGATACTCAATAAACAGTAGCTCCCTTTTACCAGAGGAGTATTTCTCAAATATAGCATGAATCAGCATTACCCAGAAGGATGCGAAAAAAAAAAAAAGAGGTAAAGCCTCCAGAATTTCTGAGTCAGTCCATCTGGAGTAGGAGTAGGAGCCCCAAACTTTGCATTTCTAGTGACTGCCCAGGTGATGCTCCTGATCAGGTGTTGAAAAACAATGCTCTGCATCAGGAGGCGGCAAAGTACAACCCTTGGGTTCAATTTGGCCCGTTGCTTCCTTTTGTAAATTAAGTTTTATTGGAACACATACATGCCCAATGGTTTACATATTGTCCATAGCTGCTTTTTTCCTGTAACAGCAGAGTTGAGCACTTACAACAGAGACTGTATAGCCCACAAAGCCTAAAATATTTATTATCTGGCCCTTTACAGAAAAGTTAGCAGACCTGCTGCAGGCTATCATGTGGTATTTATTCTTCCTAAGGAGTTTCAGGGCTCTGACAATTTGTTTAAAATGTATTTCCTGTCAGGAGGCCTAGATATCTTCCCAAATATTAGAAAACATAATCTCTGTGAGCCTGAAGACTTATTTAACTGAATCCATGGAAATATAATTATATCCTTGCACAGTGTAGCTGCTAAGATGTCTCTTGGTTTTGAACCCAAACTTTGGATAAGTTATTTTACTTCTTATAGGTTAAATAGTAATATTAACAGTACTCATCACATAGGGTTATTATGAGGAAAGGGAGTTATACACTTGAAGTACTTAGAAAATTCCCTTACATACAGAAAGCCATCAGTGTTAGGCATTACTATTATTAAGGGGAAAAGCACATTCGGAGTACTCTGTTCTCAGAACCACATTTTCCCTTTCCAGGTTCTTCAAGCTTTTTAACTGGTACGTGAAATCATAAAGTGTATTCATTGTATGTTTATAATAGCAATATAGCCACTTCCTCTAGTTGAAAATATTTTATCACAAATATTGTTATCTCTAATAATTATCAAAAGCAAAGAGACAAAATTGCATTTTTATGGGGATGATTCATTAGAACTAATGACGAAATTAATAGGGCAGATTTAGACAAATCTGTTCTTTCCAGCACTCCTATGTGGAGCCTTAAAGTCTTTTCTGAAGTGGGAAGGAGATGAAAGGTCCTTTAAATTAAAAAAAGTCCGGCATATCGTCCGAAGGAATCTCTGTGGTCAAGTTTAATTTTCTGTCCTGAGTTGTTTGTTCTGAGTCTGAAGCTGTCCAAAAAAGTCTTGGAAAATAAGTTCTCTTCGGGTTCTATCACAGGGCTGTTTTGTTTGTAGAACTTTGCCTTCTAATAATCTTTGAACTTGAAGCGCCGAGCACACAAATGATGAACTACAGACGCTTACTCGCGACATGAACACAGTATCAGTCAGCTCCACCCTCTTTTCCATCATCTTGACTGTCATCTGGCTCTTACTTAGTCACGAGTGTCCTTTACCTCTTAACAGTGCAACAGTCTTAGAGTAGGGCAGATCTCTGTTAGGTTCGTTCGTTTGTTTTTTTAGAACTCGAGAGCCAAAGCATAAAAACTGAGAACAAACTGAGGGTTGATGGGGGGTGGGAAAGAGGGGAGGGTGGGTGATGGGTATTGAGGAGGGCACCTTTTGGGATGAGCACTGGGTGTTGTATGGAAACCAATTTGAATAAATTTCATATATTGAAAAAAAAAAACAACTCGTAAGCGTGGGTCTCTATTTCCTCTTTGCCAAAATGGGATAATTGACTAATGTGGGTATTGCGAATATTAAATCTGAGAGCATACAAATACTTTGCATAACTCCTGATGCATGTGAGGACTCCGCAAATGTTACAATTTTGTCTTCCACCCACATTACCCTTGCCATTTTTTTTGCAGTCAAATGCTCTTCCCCTGAGCTATACCCCCTACCCCCGCCATTTTTTGAACTCTGTAATGAAACCTTGTAAAGTAATCTGTCTTTACTTAGTCCTTTAAAAATGGTTGCCTAAGAATCTTGGTCCTTTAAGCTGAACTGTAGCCCTCGCTCAGGCGGGAAGAGCCATGTGTGAAAGAATTAAAAGCAGCTGGGCTAGGTACAGGCTTTCCTTTTAAAAGGTGGTTCAGACAGCACTGGACAGTACAATGGGGCCAGAGGAATCACTTAGGCCAGGATAAACTAGCTGCTGCTAGGGAGTAATGGATTGCTGTGGAAGCAGCTTTGTAGTGTTAATAAGACCATGAACACTAGGGTTAAAAAATAGTATCTAAGTTCAAGTTGAAACAGATGGAGTTGAAAGCAATGAAAATGGCCTGAGGCAGTTATGGGTGCAAAAAAGGTGAACACACATATATTTTAGGGAATTGGACTGCTAAATTAGTAAGGATACAAACAAGAGTTTGAAAAGAAATGTCCTCTAACCATGGTATTGTATAGGTCAGACTATACAGCATAAAGATGGTATTATTTTGATTAAAAATATGAGTAGGTGGAGAGCTTTTCCCTACATCTGTAGGGTACTTCTCTACTCTGGAAGTAAGTCAGACCATCTTACCAATATTTCCCCAATTCCATATATCCTGGTACAACCTTGGAATTGCTGGTGAAATCTCCATAGGCCTGCCCATCATTGCAATTAATCCAAAGTTGTGGAACAAAACTATGCAGCTTTCTCTTGAATCAAAACCCAACTCTGAATCTTTAACTTTGAAGATAAAGCTTCACAGTTCAACCTTCACTTCCCTCTACTTCTCTGCTTTCAACCTGATAAACTTTTTTCCTATTCTCTAAGCAGTGACTCTCTATTTCTTAGTTCCTGGTTACAGAAGCTGGCTTCATCTGTCCATCTCAAACACATCCAAAGAGCAGTAGGAATCACTTGAGTTTCAGGATTCCTATTTATTATAGTAGATGACTGAAAGGCGACCTGCAGAAGTCTTTTTTTTTTTAATTAAAGTATAATTGACAAACAATATTAGTTTCAGGTGTACATAATAGTGATTTGATATTTTTACACATTATGAAATGATCCCCATAAGTCTAGTTACCATCTGTCACCATATTGGTATAACAATATTAAGAACTTAATTATCACTGACTAGTCTTGAACTAGTATGTATACTTTTGTAAATAACATCTTTGGAAGTTTCTTGTAACACTAAACAACCAGAACCTCATAAAGGTGGAGAACTGAATTAAAGATAAAGGGTTCAAATATATTTTATTTACTACAGAATATGGCACTTACACAAATTCATCTGGTGTGCAGTTTAAATTTCCACCCTAATTCTAATTAATGAAGAATTCAAACTTCAAAGCAAGGAAAATTTGACTGGATTGGTTTGACCAAGGTTGATCTGACCAAAACTTTTTAAAATCCAATTATTCCTAATTTATTCCAGAATCTCTGTTCCCAAAAAGGGCTTATATTCAATTGGCTGTGAACAATAATCATAGCTTAGTATAAATAAGCTAGTTATTTATCGATTAGCTGTTATAGAAACATTTTAGAAACATAAACAATGACAACAACAAACAGTTTAGAATTTATCTAATATCCTCAGGAATCGAACTACGGTGTCAGGGGACCGCTGTTATGGGTTACGTGACACCACTGGATGAAAGAAGAGGGCGCTGAGAATCTACTGAACAGAACAGAGAGAAAGAAGTACCCCTTCCTCCACCACCAGTGCCTGCCTTGCACAGCTATTAATTTGTAAAACTCATTCAGTCTTTCAAGATTAAATTATGGACGTTTAATTTCTCCAAAGAACTGGCTCTGTGGCAGAGAATTTATCGAGAGGGTCAGACAATTACACAATGGTCTTGGGACAATGTGTAAAAAGCATGCTGATGACTACAATGATGTCTTTGTTTTATGCCTGAGCATCTTAATTTTATTTGGCCTTCTTGATGCTGGCGTTAGAACACACAAACAGCTGTTTTGCATCAATGCTCATTTGGTACATTCCACATAGTCCATCAATTTGAAGTGCAATCAATCAATTCCCCAATTTTTCAACAACCACAAGGCCAGATAAGATATGCTTTCTTAAGACAAAACGGTTTCAACTCTGAAACCAGCAGCATTTTACACTAGTCATGTACTTTCTTCCTCTTCCCCACGAATATATTATTTTCCTTTGCCTTTAGCACCCATGACTAATAATACCCTGCCTATTTTCAGGCTGTGTGCTGTCCTCATCTCAACTTTATTAGTTTATCCAAATCCATTTCTGTGAGTGACCATCACAGATGGCATCTTTTATAATTAGCACATTGGTCATACAGATTTAGTATTGTTTAGTGGATGGGAGGATAAAATTTGTGTCCAATGGCCCAAGTCCTCTCTCTTCTCTGCCCTTCACTCTGGGATCCTCACTCATCAAAAATTTGTTTCTATTATCAAACAAGCTGAAAAACATCTTCCATCATTTATATATGTGAGTTGATACATGGGAACAGGGGGGAAGAAATGTGACCATATAAATCCACAATATCAATATTCTCAAATGCATTTTATATCTCATCAACATGCAAAATGCATCAATGTGCAAAATGCATCTCCTAATGCAGAAAGGTAAAACATTGTGAGAAACTGTTAACAGCTTTTTTATAAACAAACCACCACCACCACCAACAACAACAAAACCCACTGCAGTTAGTGTATGGCTTACATAGTAAAAATACCTAATAAATATTTATCAGATACCATTTAAATTACAGTGAGCCAAATTCCCTTTAATACAAACTAAACTTAAGAAAAAGAAACTATTTTAGGTATTCATTTTCCTAATAGCAGTTAATATGGCATGGTTTGGGTAATTTCATCCTGCAACAGAAATTAATGGAATTCCAAATAAATGTATGACTATGAATTTGGCAAGGAGGGAAGAATAAAGGTGACACTGACAAAGTTAGCATATATTAAAGTACAAAGAGAAACAACTGAGATGAAGCAACCTTCCAACACTGAAGAAATCATATGCAAGCTATATGTCAAATAAACTTAAGAGTGCCTCCTTGTGTCAGACTTGTAAGGTGGAAAATTCAGTAATGGAGAACTTAGAAAATGACCCAACTATGGCTAATGACCGCTGTTTAATGGGAGAATAATATTCATTAGCTATTACTCGTGATACTTGTGGACATGATATCTTTCTTCCATTACTCAGTTACTAGAAAAATGAGATAAATCTAAGCCAATTCCTCTGTGATAATGTGCATGGTGTTTCCCCAAATTTGTAACACCTGAAGATTCACTTTCACTGTGTTTTCTTGGAGTAACACTGCTGCTGACCGAGGTAATCTTAGAATCTTCTTCTGAATGAAAACTCTAGTTCTACTAATTGGGCTCTGGTTTGGGCCCCTAAATGGCTGTATCTCCTGATCAAGTTCATGTGAATGGTCTCCATCAGTACCATGCCAGATTGCTGTCTCGATGCCAGTCCTAATCTGATCATGGTGCCTAATGAGTTCTAGTCCCTCACCTGCATGCCTGTACTTAAAAATGTTTATTGTTTTCAATTGCTCAGTCCAAACATGATTTTATTATTCCTCTGATCACTAGCACGTGCAAAAAAGCTACTGAAATTAGTTACAGTCTGAACGTGGGGCAGCACGCCAATTCTGAGATAAGTTTCTGCAATCAAAATTACCTGTAATATCAACTGGAATGAAGAGAAAGCATGGAAGAACATAAAAAGAACAGAAGAACCTAGGGGGAAAGTACATCTCCCCACTTATTTCTTAAGATATGTTTCAAGGATCTTCTTGGACTGAGGATCAAGACCATTTCCTGATTGCAAAGGCTCTATATTATTAAAGCAAAGGGCATGGATTTTCCACCCCAGGTTTTATTGGCAAATGCCCAGCTCTGATATTGTACATGTAGTATGTGTATGGGCAATTTGAAACAGACCTTGGAGTCTCCAATGCTATCAATGATTATACTTCTTTTCTCTGAACATAAGCATCAACTTCTAAACATGTTTTTTTTTTTTTCTGACATCTACCATCCTACCCCCTGGACTATGTCAGATGATTGTCCCATCTGTTGGAGTAAAAGTCCTGATTTGGCCTGGATTTGGACTTCATTTTTTCCCCACTTCAATCTATCAGAGAACACCCTAACCCATCAAATCACGAGAGCCCACCTATTTCTTCACAGAATGACCAAGCCTCCTCTGACCCCATTGGCCTACCTGGGCTCCCAGTCTAGGTCTTCCCTCAGGGTCTTGGTTTCTTCCCTCTGGGTCTTGCTGCCTGACAAACTCTGCAAGACCTCGGGCTTCAAGTGCCAAGAATCCTGCTCCAGACTGAGTGGGCGTGATTATCCTTCTAAGTGACAGATGCCCTCTTGGCTTCTGTGTCTGAGGAAACAATATACCACCTTCCAGTCGGACATACTAGCATCAGTGAAATAAAAAAAGTTTGCACTAGGTAAGTTCTAAAATCTCTTTCAGATCTAAATTACGGATTTCACATTTCATAGATGAGAAAACTGAGACTTAGTGAGGTTGACTCTTCAATAAAAAGAGGAAAATACGAAGTTGCCTACTGATAAAGGTGGAGGGACCATCAGAGATGTGCTGGTAGATGCTTAACAACCAGATCTCAAGGATGGGAAAGAAAAAAGTCCCGATTATAGCATTTCTGTGGTGTAATTCTAGTGCTGATTTCTATGGTGTCAATACTCCCATGATGGTTGATTTCAAACTACCAACATGAGTCAACAAGCTACAAAATTATTTATAATTTAACAGTTAGCTCTTGAGATCTGGTACCAGTCAGTTCCAGTACATCCCCCCAAATGTTCTTATTTGATAGTGATAATGGAAGGACCACTTAGTTGCTTCTATTTGCCCTGCATTTCTCTAATCTTTACAGGTAAGATCACTTAACCCCCAAGCTGAGGGCATAGCACCATTCCAGATTCTGACACTAATGCTACCCCTAGACTCAGGGAACATAAGGCCCCCTAAGGCAGTAATTTGTTAAGCACTGACTTCTTCAGGTTCCTCACACCCCTGTTCCCTGCTTTGTTCTTTGGTTCTACTGTGAGGATATCCAGTCTCCTCAGGGACTGGCTGGGCTGCCAAAGAACCCACTCACCTCAAGACTTGGGTTTCCATAGACAGTAACTAAAATCCATCCCCAGACACATTCATGAGTTTATTTTACTCTACTTTAATATTTTATCTAGTTGTGTAGGTGAGAACTGAAACACTGAGAGCAGCAGCCACAGATAAATTGTGGAAAAGAGGCATCAAGGCGGTGTGAGAAATGCTCATAATGCATGAGCTTCCAGATCTATAGCCTGTTATTTCTAAAGACACCAGGCTCCTTTATTTTCTTTCACTTTTGACTTGTAAAAGACCAAAAATTCACAAAAGCCTTTGCTGCTGAGTCAAAGAAACATCAGAATTATGTGACTCCCCCCCCCCCACCCCGATCAAAAGTCATTCCACTATGATATCATCAAAGATATACTGAATTCAAAACGTAGCCTCGGAAACTCTTCATGAATAGGTATCATTTTGAAACCAGAAATTAAAAAAATATGGTCTCTGGTACAAAAATGAATGAACAGTATACACAGTCATGATCACAAATTGTAATTCACTGATCAACCTGTTAACAATTCAGAGAAAATCAGTCCAACGGCAGAGAAATAAACAAGAATGCATCTAACAAACTTTTATGCAAACCTTTAAAATTATAGTTATGAAGACCAGGTAACCACATGAAGAATGTTTAAGATTTTTTAGGGTAAGAAGATAAAAAGTTGTCTACCATTAATAGTTTAACAATGTTTTAAAATGTACATAATAAAAAAGCCCTACGAGACACTCCTAAATTGTTACATTAGGGTGGGAATTATTTTTTTCCTTTTTTCTCACCTCCCAAAGTTTCTATAATGTGGTAATGTTATTCTTATACTAAAAGAATATCTAAGCTAAAAACAAACAAATAATAAATTCAAAAGCAACCTGGATCCCTAACCAAGATCTTGACCACTCTTAACACGAGAACCCGCTTGCCCCAAATAAGACCCTTGCTGTGCATGTGCAAGACTCAAGGCAGCCGTCATCACAACTCTCAGACCAGAAATACCATCTCAAATACCAAAAGACTTGGGGCAAAGTGAGGACAACTGAGGCTCATGCTGTTTTCTCAGCTCCCCCAGGAAAAGGCCAGGCATCCTTCCTTGCCACATTGTTACTGCTATAGAATGTCTCACCTCAGCTATAATCTACTACTGATCATCCCTTCCTTTTACCAGGTTTCTAGATCCTTTACTCCATTGCTGACTCACTTCCTTATGTCTTCAACCTCTGTGAACCCTTAGATGGAGAGAAAAACTTGGCTTCCGTGTTTCTCTCAATTGTATCCAAAACTACTGATCCTCCCCACTCTGCTAAAATCTTATCCTTCTTGAGGCTCCTGTTATTCCATTGTCCCACTTCTATCCTTCCGTGGTAATGTTGTTTACTGTCTCTTGGTTACTTCCTGTCGTTCACTGAAGACTTTGGCATGTTGCTCACCATCCCCCTCTTTACCCCCACAAACAAAATGCAAGTCTGGATTAATCCTATATCGGCATTCTCTACTCTCATACTGGAGTGGCTAAAAACTGCTGAAAAGCAAATAACTCTGCTACAAATTTGTGATTTTCCAGCGGTGCTTCCTCAATCCTATCTCATTCATCTTTGTCACAGATGGAAAGAAAGGTCTTTGGTCAACAAAGTAGCAAGTTGCATGGAGTCTGTGCCACTATCAATTGTCTCGTAGTTCCAAATCCACCCTTCAAATATATACTCTGTGATAATGGATGGAATTGCTTTAAGCATTTCTCTGTTAAGTGATCATGATGTTAAGCTTTCTCGGTAGAGCGCGCTGGTGGGACACTGCAGGAGGAAGGGGCTCTCTTCAGGTTTCTGGCTGTAGAGCGGTGGGTGAGCAGTGTGGGTGTGAGGACATCTGGTGGTATTTGGCCCTAGGCACTCACCCAGTAGGCACTGGCCCTCAGGGACATTGCAGCCCCAGCACAGCCCAATGATCATCTTCCTACTGCCCCCTCTATACAGATATCCTATACAGGCTATACAGGAGGCTCCTGTTGGTATTGGCTCTCTGATTATTTGCACTCAACCCCCTCCTTCGGTGTGGCTCCAATTGTCCTCCCCATGCTGTGCTCCTCCCAACCTCACATTCCTCCCCACAGGGACATCAGGCCTCTACCTGGGCTGCAGGAGGCCTGGTGTCCCACTGCTACTGCACACCCATGCACTGGCCACCAGCTGTGGCTCACCAGCCATCACTGCATGCCAGAGGGTTCGTTCCTGTTTCTCCTGTGACTGCAGATCAGCTCTGGCCAGCAAATCAGCAAACTTCTCTGCCATTCACCAGGTTCAAATACACATTTCTCCAATGAGATTTGAACCATGGCCTTGGGGAGAGGGCTGCTTTCCAAGTTTGTCCATCTCCTTCTGTCCTAGGATTCCATAAAGAGTAATCTTATACCCTAAAGTTACTCTCTTATTATAGTTTAATAATTCCTTGTATTAAACTTCCCCAGTTTAAATCTCGTGTGGTCTCAGTCTTATGATTGGATCCAGACTGCTAGAATCTAATAATCTCTCTCATTATTTACTCAGAAAAGATGAAAACAGTCAGTGGAAGATTTGTCTTCACTTGCTGCTTCCACTTGAAGTCCTATCCAGTCTTTTTTTTTTTTTGAATTTTTTAAATGTTTGTTTATTTTTGAGATGGGGGGAAGGGAAAAGAAAGAGGGAGACACAGAATCGGAAGCAGGCTCCAGGCTCTGAGCTGTCAGCACAGAACCTGACGTGGGGCTTGAACCCAGAACTGTGAGATCATGACCTGAGCTGAAGTTGGATGCTTAACTGACTGAGCCACCCAGGCTCTGGCTTCTACCCCATTTACTGAAAATATTCATTTCAAGATGACCAATGATCTTATTGTTAATGTCAATGGATGGCATTTTGAACCTCATCTTTTTTGACTTCTCTGCTCCATCTAATACTGACTGGTTGCTTTTATTTTGTGACACAACATTCTCCTGCTTCTCCTTCTAACTTCTTTGATAATTTATTCTCATCTCCTTCAGAGGCACTTCTCTCTGCCTGTTTCTTCAAATTATGATGTTTTTCCAGCATTCTGCCCCTGGTCTTCTCCATGTAATTCCATGTGACTCCTTCCATTCCCTGGCTTCAACTCTTGTTTACATAGGACGCATCCCAGATCTGTACACTTTGTTCAGATCTCTGTCCTGAGCATTATCTTTCCTGTATATATTTTCACCACCACTCATAGACAACTCAAACTCAGTGCGTCCAAACAGAAATGAACATCTTCTCTGCCAGATCTATTAATGTATTGATCCCATTCATCTGTGAGTAACTCCACCAGTCACCTTGTTCAAGGTAGGCACCTGGCTGTTATTTCACATTGTCTTTCCCTTTCTCATTTTCAAAAGCCATCAGTCACAAAGTCCCATTGATCTCCCTCCTGAATAGCTCTTGAATCTTCCAATTTCTTTCAGTGCCATGACCCATACCTTACTAAAAGGGTATAATCTAAGTGAATAGGAAACATATTCAAGGAAGAAGCGGACAACATGAGAGGGTGCATTGCAGAGGGTGGTTACAGCTTGTACAAGAGCATGGAGACATGAAGCAGTATGATCTGAGTTCATGTTGTTCTTTGCCATACCTGCAATATGGTAAAAAACATGTTTCTGTGAAGGTATTTTGCACATGTGGTTAACATATACAACTAGCTGACTTTAAGTGGATTACCTTTGGTTGTATAGGTGGGCCTTCTTCAATCAGTTGAGGGCCTGAAAAGCAAAAATTGAGGTTTCCTGGAGAAAAAGAAATTCTTCCTCAAGACTACAACATTAACTCATGCCTGAGTTTCCAACCTGCTGGCCTACCCTACAAATCTCAGGCTTGCAAGCCCCAATAACTGCATGAGCCAATTCCTTAAGAAAATATATGTAGATGCATATATATCTTTATTTACTTATATTTATATATTATATATATCATACATACATACACACATGCACATCTATCTCCTATTACTTCTGTTTCTCTTGTGAACCCTGATACATCTGTAAAATTCCTTCACTTGGCCTACTTAAATACTTGATGGCCAAGACCACAGATGGGTTTATCTCAGAGTTTCAGACTCTGCAATTTCCCTACATTCAGCTAAATCACAAGATATGAAAACCAAAAATCATGTTTTTCATATTCCATGTATGAAGTCATGTGGCATTGTGATAAGAACTGTACTTTTTAGCAGTTAGAAATATACTTTGTTGGAATTTTTGGCTATGAGAGAAGAGAAAAAACAAAATATGTCAGGAGAAAACCAGTTTGATTATCAGTAAATTAACCGGCCTGACAGCTTTAGCAAAGATTAGTAATTAATTACTCCTTTGGATAGAAAAAGAAAAAAACTAGTTCAACACATAGATGCAAAGAAGTCAAGAACTAAATTCCATTTTTGGCTACTGTCTTAATAACTTTCCTGGTTTTTTGTTGTTTAAACAAAGAAGCTGTGGGAGCAAGGAGGCAGTGAGAAGTATCTTGTTGGCACATTTCATTTAATTTCTGGTGTTGAGAACTAGTACAACGAAAAGGTCAAGTTAGCATCTGCAGCAGGCAGGAGAACCCATTTGCAGTGTCCAAAGTATCTAGTGATCTGGAGGGGACATTCATTTTATTTTTCCCGTGACAATTGTTTATTATAAAGGTGAACCCTGATTATCATTATGGACAGTAGTGGGGATCAGCTACCAGCAGGGTACTTGATAAGATGTCTTTCTTTGATTTCTGAAGGCGACATTCTTGAATCAAATTTCCGTCCAGAGATTATCTGAATTAGTTCAGTGATTATTAACATTTTTGCAAATGCGGTGAAGTCTCTTTTTATAACAACTCCCCATCCTGAGATGTTATGTCATATCTATACTGAGGAAGCATCCCCAAGTGTGTGCTCTTTACTCAAGAAAAAATTTAGCAGAACCAATGATCCCTGCAAATGATGCTTTGACTCATGCTAACCTCACAGTGCCTGAAAAGAGCTCAGAAGATTCTCTTCTTTGTTCATTTGTCAAACAAATATTTTAGAGACTTTTTTTTTTGTCTTCACTTTCAGGATAGAGATAAGGAAAAGAAGCACAGGGATTGTTTTAAAAGATCTATTGTTTTGAGTAGAGACATGTCAGTTCTAAATTAAACAAGTGGATTAAAAAAACTTCAAGAGTCTAATGTTGTATGACTTGGATTTTTAGCTTCGTAACAGCTCCTTGCACTTAGAATGGGCATTAAAATAATTATGGAATGCATAACCTGAAATGTAGCCCAATTATCAACTGAACTGATTGGGAAATCACAAAGTAAGCTCAAGAACACCATAATAATATAACAATGGAGAACTGAAAATTTGGGGGTGGGATTTAAAGACATTAATAACACTGTCTCAAAAAGCACCAAACAAATTCAGGGTGGGTTTTTTTTTTTTTAAGTTTTCAAGTAAGATTTGACTTGACCTTTTTCTTCAAGATCGAAATTTGCCAACTAACCCAGTTTGTAGGTCCCCTGTTAGTCTTTATGACAAATTTTAGTGGTGTATGATTATCAAAGTCAGAATCTACACAAAAGCCAGGAATTTGTCTTGTTTCTATTGTGGAAAGTTCCATTTCTGAGTCTCATCTTAACATTACCACCACAACACCACAATGTTAATGTTACAGACATTCTGGAAAGGCACAAGGGGCTAGGAAAATAAGTTGTCAATCACTGCCTTAGCACTCAAACATTTTTTTAAGCTGAAAGAATAAGTAAGAATTAATGAAATTTGGATGGTGGTGGGAATTCTAAAGTGTTTTTGGTAGGGGCATTAGATCATTACCCTAACCTAAAATTCAGTTATCATGAAGGTTATGGTGCTACATATAAATAATAGGCTTATGTCAAGTCTCCAGTCATGGGATCTGATTCTCCTCCAGACAAAGCCATAAATAATGTTGCGTCAGTTTTTACAATTGTGGAAAATAAGTACTACGTGAGAAAAAAAACAAAAATAATGAAAAAGACTTAGTTATATTTTAAATATAAAAAATATTTTCATTTAATAGAATAACATATATTAATTAAGTCCCTAAGAAGAGCATCTTGACATATTGAAGATAGCATATGGATACATGATAAGCACTTGAATGTCTGCTAAAAAATACTAAAGAAGCATGTGATTGTTCTTATGTAATGGAGAAAACTTTCTCAGATTCCCTCGTTATTCAGCAGTTGGTGGTGGCACTTTGCACAAAAATTGGTATTTCAGTTCAGTTCCAATTGAAGTAACTGTCCAGTATTGGAGTCCCAGTCATACATTGGTTTTGCATTAGTTACGCAGTAATGGGGGATTGTTTGGCAATATTGTTGACTCTGGACCTTCAAATCATTTATACAGAGGCACTCTATTCATTCCTGAATTTACAATGCCACAGATGAATTTGCAACAGAGAGACCCTCCCTCTCTTTTTATGTAAGAAATGAGGAAACTGCAGGGGCAGGATTTGCAACTTAGTAGCGGCTGAAGCCTTGCCAAAAGCCTGTCTCAGGGGTAGCGCCTGTGAGGACTAATCATCACTCCCACTTGGGAAGTGGTGGGGGAGGTGGCTAAGAGTCTCAGCTTGGCCGACATCCCAGGAGGAGGAAGCATACTGGAAGCCGAAGGAGTGTCACTGGTGAAAATGAGAAAAACTGGCATGTAGCTGTGGCTGTCAGCTCCCCCAAAGTTGGGATCTTCTCAAGTGTCACCAAAGGAGAACCAAAGGCAAGGTCTGTGAACAACCACAGATATAATAAGAGGCTGGGAAACAAGACTCAGTCAAAAGGTTTAGAGAACTGGGATAATTTATTCTAAAGAAGGGAAGCTGAAAAAGATGTATCGTGGGCTACTTACAACTCAGTAGGAAGAAATAATTCTACAGTTGACTGAGTCATTATGCAACAAGCCAAGCATTTTCACATACTTGACTGCCATTTTATCTTAGTAGTAACCCAGTGAAAAATCATCTTATGGATGAGGAAACTGAGGCTCTCAAAAGTTAAGCAGTCTACTCAAATCACACAGCTGATATAGACAGAGCTGAGATTCTCTTCCAAGTCAGCCTGACTGCCACAGTGTTTTCCTACAGGGCAGTGACTTCTCTACAAAGTTTCCTATTCACAGATGGATTTGCTTACCAGCCAGAGATGAGGCTCTAACAGGGTAGGAGAGTGGTCTGTATAAACATCTTAGGGCTCTAGTTGCCTTGTGTCTGATAATGGCAACACGAATTGCACCTCTCTCCCACACTGCCTACCCAATATGGTTGCACACTTGTTGCCAGACTATAGAAGGATTTTCTTTTTCTTTTTTTAATTTTTTTAATGTTTATTTATTTTTGAGAGAGAGAGAGAGAGAGAGAGAGAGAGAGAGAGCATGAGCAGGGGGAGGGGCAGAGAGAGAAGGAGACACAGAATCCAAAGAAGGCTTCAGGCTCTGAGCTGTCAGCACAGAGCCTGACACGGGGCTCGAGCCCACAAACTGAGATCATGACCTGAGCCGAAGTCCAATGCTTAACTGACTGAGCCACCCAGACATCCTTAGGACTTTCAGTTCAAATCTCTGAATGACTCCAAAGCATAATGGTAGTTTTATACACACCCATACACACATATATACACTCATGCCTCCCTCAAAGCATTTGGATTGAGGTCATGTACTTCAATAAAACAGCCAGTGCTTTCTAGTAAAGAAGCCTAGGACTCTGACTTGGCCAATGTTGCCTAGAGAGTTAAAGACAATAAAGTAAGTCACTACTACAAAAGTGCTTCAGGCAGAGACTAATACCAATAACAGTCCCACTCACCACATCCTGGGGCCATGGGTAGGTGGCACCATTATAGCTGGTGTTACATTATATCTGACATTCCTAAAACAAGAGTAAGGCAAAGAGGAAACTGGGGTCACCTGGTCCAGTTGCTACATCATTCATGAGGACCCTGCCACCAAATAATCTCGATTTAGACAAAAATAGAAGAGTTGGTATTTCCCAACTACTCCAAGATACTCCCACCAAGCTCCCATATAGTATTATGTGCTTCCCAAGTCCCAGAAGATGTCAAGACTCACTCCCATTTATTCTCATTTATTTAATTTCTTCAGGCCAAGTACGCAGGTTCTACACTTAATCATTCTACCTTTCTGCTTCACCTCCCAACCCTATTCCTACATACCCTATTTTCCAGCCCCACCTTACTCCTTGCTGTTCTCTGAACACTCCATGCGTGATCACACCTGCAGACTGTTGCTCATACACTTTCCTGGGCATGGAATTTCCCTACTGCTTCAAATGGCAAATTCCTATTCATCCTTCGATAGCCCAGGTCAAAATACTCGTCTCTGTGAAAAACTTCCAAACCTTGTACTCAGTAGCAATTAATATGTAAACATAGTATGGCATTTATGATGATGTTATAATTTCCTTACTTCCAAACAAATCTTTATTACATACACTGATATGAGTAACTGTACTACTTTCTCATCTCTGTGTTCTCTCCTTTTCTCTCTTGTTTGACATCAGGGTCACTTTCCTTTAGAAGGCACTTGTGAATCTGGAACTCTAAGAGGGCCCATGTGGAGTCTGGAGGATGGGAAGCAGGAGGTTGATGTCTGGGGATTTGCTGTGGGTTTAAGGCAGAGAGAAGTAATGAAGACCTTGGGTTTCTATTTAGATTATATTCCCCAGGTTACCAGACTTGGAAAAGAAGCAGCAGTTGAGTGCAGAAACCTTTCCCAGAAATGAATCCTCTATTTGTTTGAACTGTCCTGAGAACTGAACTGGCACTTATAGGAGAGTGAAAAAAACTTCAACCTCTGTCGTGGAGTCACATTTAATTAATATTTGCTACATTGGCTTGAACTGAAGAAAACTCTGACATATGTCAAATTAAGTTCTTCATCCAGATCTGGCCTTAAATATAACTTTCTTACACAAACCCCAGAAGCTCCTTTACCTCTGGCCCCAACAGATTCTTGGGGTGAAGTCCTTGAAGGGTCCCTATTATATGAAAAAGATTAGGTTATTACTAACCATTATCCCCACGGCCCTGATTATTTTCTTTAACTGACTAGTTAGCCAGCAGTGGGGGAATGATGCTTGGGGAATAGATTTGAAAATGCCTGAAAGTTCTGGGAAAGAAGACATCATAGAAAGGTGTTCTGAGAAACTCTAACGGGAAAATTCTGCAATGCATAGAAGTGTGAGAAAGGTATTAGGAGTCTGGAGGTGACTAGGAAGAAGGCCAGACTAGAAAAGATAAAAACTGAACACTGAGAAATACCTAGATCAGCTTGGCTTGACCTGTCAGATTTTCTCTAGCTGTGGCCTTGCTTACCATACGCCTATGCCCTCTAAACTGGTCACCAGTCAGAGAAGTGGGCATATGACTTTTAAAAGCCTGAATGTGTCTACTCCCATTATGTCCTCCTTCCTAAAACAATTGGGAATCACAGCACCACAGGGAGTTAGGACTGCCTGCAACCTGAGCTGACAGCTAATCCAGTCCTTTTGGGAAAAGACAAGAAATCCAATGTCAAAGAACTTAAGGAATTACTCAAGGTCACATCGAAGCCCTAAATCTCATTCTAGGCTATCTATACACAGTGCTGTCTCAATATTTTTACAAAACAAAGCTAAGAGGTTTATAGAAAAAATTATTTTTCTATAAAGCACCACATTTATAAGGGCAATATTCTTCCTCTCAACTATATTTACAGGCTATAGCCACGCTTTTGCCCCAGACAAACCACCTCATCCTTAAATGCTCTAAGGAAGGTGTTTTGCTGGTTATCTCTACCAGTTCCATGATGGGCTAGTGAATACATTTTAGTGCATTCACATGCAGCATAATCTGGTGACCTGAGCTACACTCTACAGCAGCTGCAACCTCTGAGTCTCAATTTCCTCTTTTGTAAAAGGAGAGTAGTAATATTTACCTTGTGGAGGTTTGTGGCGGTTAAATGTAAGGCTCACAGAAAACTTTTAGTATAGTGCCAGACATTAATTCTCATTAACGCTAATATTATTATTCACCTGCTCTTTCTTCTACTTACACTACTTAAAGTTTCCACACTATATTTGTTTGATATTAGACACTTAGTTTCCACCCCTTCTTGGTATGTCTTGCCTGGCTTGTGTGGATCTGTCATTCGTTTATAAGGGTCTAGGATGTGCCTGGCACTGCGCCTAATAATGAGGCTGCAATAAGAAGGCAGACGCAGATCTTTGCTTTAGAATCTTCTTTCATGTGACTGCTCACTGATGGAGGCTCTCTGATAACTCTACTCTGACAACATTCTGTCATTTCAACATGACAGGTGTGACATCTACCTCATGTTCACATTTCAGTAAAAAAAAAAAAGGTATTTTGAATGCTACTATTTTGGAGCATTCATTATGTCTGGTTTAACAAAATCAAAATAACACTAGCTAAAGCAAAACAGAATTTTGTTTGGTTTTTTTCCCTCTCATGTGGAAGTCTAAGCTATTAGGTGGTTTGGCGGTGGGATGGGGTCATAATTCTGCTACTTGAGTTGTCTAGGGATCAAGGTTGCCTTTATTTTATTGCTTCCACATCCCCTAGGCTGTAGTCTTCATCTATTGGTCAAAGCTGGGTTTTACAACCACATCCTCTACCAGAGAAAGTGGGGGACAAGGAGTGTCTTTTTAAGGGCATGACTTAGGATTTGCATATATACCCTTCCTTTCCATCCTATGAACCAGAACTCAGTCATATGGTCATATAGCTGAAAAGGAGATTAGTCCCTAACTGGGAAACCACATGACCAGCTAAAACTCAAAGGAAAGTGGATATTGAAGGCCAACTCTTGGTATCTTCTGCAAACAGAGAGGTGGCACTCTGGTGAAGGATACTGGCCAACCAGTGAGAACCTCAGAGATACAGGAGCCTCACTAGACCACGGATGAGAAGGACTCCACTGTTATATATGAACATGTTCCTGCATCATTCATACATGTGTTATTTGTATAAATGATATAATAGGGCATTTTCAGCTTTTATTAAAAGAAGAGTTACTTATGTTTGGAGGATATTTCAGCAAAACACATTGACCATTGTCAAACATTTATTTAGAACAATAACAAAAAAGTTATTTTGGCCACATGAAATCTAAGATGCACATTACTTCATTGCAAAACAAATGATTGCAACTTGTATTTTTATCAAAGGACATTACTGATTAACTCCTTGATCCACTGGACCATGAGTAATTTCCACCAATCAGATTTCAGTCATGAATAGAGTCCTTAGTTTACTTCATCTCTCAGAACAAAACCACAGTAATCAGCGTTGTAGTATTTTATATGAGCAACATACATATTCACTAATACAAAGAAATTAGCTAATTATCAATTAATGAAAAACGTATGACCCTTACAAAACTATCTCCCAGCAGAGACAAAAGCCTAGAACAGTTGACTCTATATAAAAACAAAAATCCAGGTGACTTTGGACAAACATGATATGGCCACATATAGAATTGGCTCTTAGGGCTTTGCTAGCTCCAGAGTTGCTTCTGTTTGGACACTACTATTTAGCTATCAATTTGAAGAGAAACTGTAGATGGCACAGAAACATTAAGTTTCCTATCATGGCAAACTAAGCCCCATAACATAATCAATAGTTGACATTTGTTGAACTCTTATTATTTTAAGCACTTTATATAGGCCATTTTATTGGCCATACCCTTGCCTGCAACACAATATTGCCTCTTAAGCAACAAACGATCTCTGCTTACCTTTTTTATCTCATTCCTTGCCACTTCTAGCTCTGCAAAAGATCCAGCTATCCCGAGCCGCTTGCATTCCCTGACACATGTTCTCTTTCCCCCCATTTCTCCTTGCTGAAATGCCCTTCTTCCAGCCTTCTCACCTGGTTAACTCCCACATACCTTTCAGATCTCTGCTCAGATAGTATCTCCAACTGGCAACAAGTCTTCCCTGCTATCACCTACGGCCAAAAAAGAGAGACCACGATAAGTCTGTCATTTATGCATTCCCATTCCCCTATCCCTTTATTTATTTGCATATTCCCTGGAACAGAAAGCTCCTTGAATGCAAGAATGCTGTCACGATGGCCTATGTCCCATGTGCTAAGCATCATGGCTTATACATAGGAATGTACACAGGATGGAGCAGGAGACCTGACACTTAAAGGTGAGGTCTCCCCCACCCCAGGGGATAGTTTCTACTTTCCTAAGAAGATTGTCACTAAAAGAATGTAAGTTTCACAAGAGCTGAGAAGTTTGTCAGATTTATTCACTGATGTACCTCTAGAGCCTAGAACAGGGCCTGGTACCTTAGAAAAACCTCAATATATATTTGTTGAATGACACAACAAAACAAAACATCTACGCTTGTTAATGATGTCATTTACTCTGAAAAATATTAGACTGAAAAGCTTTTTTATATTATTGTTTCTCTAAAGTTTCCCAATGCCCATCCTTTTATTAGATAGATATTTCAATGTCAATTATTGATTTTATTTTTTACTGTGATTTATAAAGATGCATGCAAGCAGAGTTTGTAAAATACATATTATTTTATATTTTTGAAAAACTTCTTGAAACATATTCTAAGTTATCTATAATTCTGATTCAAAATAATACATGCAGGGGTGCCTGGGTCAGTTAAGTGTCCATCCTTGGCTCAGGTCATGATCTCATGGTTTGTGAGTTTGAGCCCCTGATCCAGGCTCTGTGCTGTCAGTGCTGAGCCTGCTTTGGATCCTCCGGCCCGGTCTTTCTCTGTCCCTCCCCACTAGCGCACATGTGCTCTCTGTTTCTCTCTCCAAAAATAAACACTAAACAAATAATAATAAAAATAAAATTAAAAATATATAATACATGCAGATAGGAAAAAGTGGGGCAATAAAAACCATCAATGATCATCTCACCAGAGTGATAACCACTTTTAACATTTTGGTGTCCTTCAAGACTTCACATTATTTTCATTTTCTCTCTCAGTTTGTACACATATGTGATATATGTGTGATATATGTGATCTGTGTATCAAACATACATGTACAGATTGAGAGAGAAAATATATATTTACATGTATGTACATATACACATACACATATTTGAACACATACACATATATAAGGTTTTACGAATGTATAATACATGCTGCCTTATAATACTCTTATTCACTTAACAATTATTATAAACACATTTTTTTTATTTTTTTTAATTTTTTTTTATTTATTTTTTTTTTTAATTTTTTTTTTTCAACGTTTATTTATTTTTGGGACAGAGAGAGACAGAGCATGAATGGGGGAGGGGCAGAGAGAGAGGGAGACACAGAATTGGAAACAGGCTCCAGGCTCTGAGCCATCAGCCCAGGGCCCTACGCGGGGCTCGAACTCACGGACCGCGAGATCGTGACCTGGCTGAAGTCGGACGCTTAACCGACTGCGCCACCCAGGCGCCCCTATAAACACATTTTTGTATCAGCAAACACTTTTCCACATTGCGATTTAACCTACTTTATGGATTTATCCTCTACTAGACAATAAGCAACTTGATAAATCTGGTTCAATGGCTTATTCTGAGTGAGGATGAACATAGTAGCCCTCCATAAACACCCGTTGAATGGATGAGTGTTGTATCTAGATCTCTAAGCACACCCTTGGTGGTTCCCACTGGATACATTTTTTTCAGGTCTAAAGTCTCAGTGAGGGATTATTCACCTCTAAGTGGTAGCTAGCTACCTGAGCTACCTCAACCACAAAAAGAGGAGAATGGTGATAAGAAACAAGAGTCAGGAGCCACAGCTGGACCTCCTGAGGCACGAAAATTGGGAAGCCCCAGGTCTGTAATTCCACTGCTACCCTCACCCACTCCTCTGCGTGCCCTGCTCTATTCTGGTCACTCCCTGTAAATCAGCTCTCTGCTCTGTCGACAAGCAGAGCTGACAGAATCAGACTTTCAGCTCACGTATTTCTGTTCAAGTAATGAACAGAGCACAAGTAGCGTCTCTGGGTCCCATCTTCACCCTCAAAAGATAGAGAATCTGGGTCAGCGGTCCACATTGTCTGTTGTTAACTGGGAGACAGAACGTGTAATAACAACTCATGTCAGCGGGAAGGGAAATGTCAAGAAGGAGGCTCATGAGCCAGTGATGTTAGAGGTGATTCGATGTTAATTACATTGAGGTTAATTACCTGAGGTTAATTACCTCAGATGTATGTCTTGGAGAGCAGTAGAAATGAAAATGAAGAATAGATGTTACCAGAATAGAGTCATACAACAATTTTCCACAAACATTTCCAGCAATAACTTACCTGATGGCTCTATGTTTCTAAGGGCCCACCCTCTGCATCACAGTGAAACAGGTCAAATTTGTCATCTGTTCTGTTCCAGCTTCAATTTCAGAGTCCCCCTCCCTTTGCTAAGTTAGCCCCCTTTCTCCCTACTGAGCAGAAGCCCAAACTGTGTCCCCCTTCCCCTGGAAGCTTTTCTCAAACTTTCACAAAATAAGGTTCCATTCCCTCAAAACTATTTTCTCTCTCTGCAAATCTAATGAACAAGGTCTTTACTAAGTTAGCAACGGCAGTGACTTATTTATATATACCTCTTCTCGTTCCAAAAAGGATTAAGGGCAGCTTATGAGGATACGTAAAATAAAGCAAGATATCTTAAGTAAAAGTAGGAAAGAAAAACAATGGTAGGAACATAATATGAAGCCAGGAATAAGGTTAATTTTAAAAAGGTTTCTTTCTACAACATAAAGGCCTATGAGTTTTCTATGAATATAATTTGGCTCAATGTTGAAGTAACAAGCACAAAAAAAGAAATCTAATTAGTTGCCCAATTCATAGTGTTCAAAAGGTAAAAAGAGACCAACTGCAAAAAAGTAATTCCTGGAATTAAGACTAAAATAGAATTGCTCTTACGTCCCTATAAAGATGACACAGCCTAATATTATTTAAAAATGTCCTCACAAAGATAAGTTTATTCAGGCCTCAGTAGGGCTGATAATATCACACTCAGAGCTGAAGTAAGGGGTCAGCCTGCTAGGCATTTCCCAGGGTTGCTAGTTCACAAGAATCATTAAAATGTTATCTTCGATAAATCGGAAACCTAAGGCCAGTTGACTAAAATTTTCACACATGACTTTATATGTATCTGGTAAAACATAAATTGAACTTACCACATGGGATTCTGCTGAAGAAAATTGTGTCCTTGGATCAAAATGGGCACATCGCTAACTCAATTTAGTCTTTTGTGGTACCTATGAATAAGTTTTTTTGTGCAACTACAGCTAAGATCAGCCATGTCTCAGGCACCTGAAGCTGAAATTCTGAATATGCATAATTCATGGGCTTGATGCATTTACTGGGAAGGAATGATTTATTCAAATTTTAAATAATTTAACATGTCTCCCAAGAAGTTGTCTAATTCCGAACATTGCAAGTAATAATTGCATGTAATAAACTCCTTATTTTATTTTATTTTATTATTTTTGAGACAGAGAGAGAGAGAGAGAGAGTGAGCATGAGCAGGGGAGGGGCAGAGGGAGAGAGAGAGAGAGAGAGAGAGAGAGAGAGAGAAATAGAGAGAGAATCTTTAGCTCCACTATGTGTGGAGCCTGACATGGGACTCAATTTCACTACCACAAGATCATGATCTGAGCTGAAATCAAGAGTCAGATGCTTAACCAACTAAGCCACCCAGACACCCCCATAAATTCATTATTTTACTTCATTTTTTTTTTTTTGAGACAGTGTGAGTCGGGGAGGGGCAGAGGGAGACAGAAAGAGAGAATCTTAAGCTCCACCCAGTGTGGAGCCCGACTTGGGGCTCGATCTCACAACCATGAGATCATGACCTGAGTTGAAATCAAGAGTCAGATGCTTAACCGACTGAGCCACTAAGGCACCCCCAATTAGCTCCTTATTTTAAACATGAAGGCATTTGTACTCTATTTCCATTATTAGAAACCATTTTTTCACCATCGCCACTAAGTATCTATTGAAAAAAATATTTTATTTGTTTATTTTATTTATTTTTTTTTTAATGCTTATTTATTTTTGAGAGACAGAGTGTGAGCAGGGGAGGGGCAGAGAGAGAGGACGAGACACAGAATCCGAAGTGGGATCCAGGCTCTGAGCTGTCAGCACAGGGCCCAATGTGGGGCTCAAACTCACGAATCATGGGATCATGACCTGAGCCGAAGTCGGACACTTAACTGACTGATGCTCCCCTGGAACCCCTTGAAAAAATACTTTAAATAAAGATATTGGTTTGATGAGGTATCCCATTACTGTCTTGTCTAGGGCTTCCATCTGTCTCAGTCCAGACCTGATTACACCAATGCTCAATTCAATAAAAGCAGCCCCACATGAGTACTGATGACCTAATGTGCTGCTTCTTCCAGAAGAAGCTAGTGGAGCAAAAAGAAAAGAGATTCCAACTCTGTGGGTAAGTGCCTCTGTACCCACTTATTTACTAGTGCTGAAATCTAGGTAGAATATAACTTGAGTATGATCAAATGTTATCAACTAAATGGGAAGTTACTTTAGAAAGTTATTAACAGCTGGTTAGAGCTAATAAAAAAACCAAAAACAGAAATAAAACAGACAAAATAGATAAAACAGCAATGCAAAGAAAGCCTATAATACCAACAGTTTTTATTACTCCACATTTGGTTAAGTAATTGGGGTCAACATTTAATGCCTCAGTCTATGAGGAAGAATCAGTCAACATTCATCAGCCCTTTATCCTTTGCAAACTTCACAAACACCTCATAAAGAAGGATGGTTATCATCTTAGAAAGAGTTATGACTTCTTTGAAGAAACACTAGATGTTATACTTAAAAGTTCAAGGTGGTACAGTGAAAACTAACTGTCCACAGAAAGATTGGGAGTCCGGGAGACTAGCTTCATGGCCTCGCTAATAAAATTCTGCTGATAGGAAAATATGAACTCTTTCTGAAAGAATATCTTTCCAAAATTTTTAAGAAAATTTAGCCAACTTGTTCTAGTTTGTACACAAAGGAGTACAAATAAATATATTTTAGAAAAGTAGCTGGGATCAAAATATCTGAGTAAATTTCTGAAAGAATTTTAGGTCCCCTCAAGTCTTTAAAAAGTGCTACTGCTCTCCTGAGAAGTGCTACCTACAATAACATGCCCTATGTTTTCATACACCAAAGGCTGAGAAGAAAAATAAAAACATATGTGGCTGGGATTTCTTTTTTTAAGAAAAGAAAACCATATTTAAGGTTTCCTGTCCAGATGCATCAGTCAGACACATCTTGCTTGTCTGCCTCTATAACATCCTAACATCCGGTCACAGTGCACAATTTTATGTGAACTGACAGATTCCTACCAGAGGAGAAGGGAACTCAAGCTTCTGAACTGTAAGTTAATTGATGCCACAGAAGTAGTTAGGATGGTATTTTCCCCCAGTTAACTCTTTTAATTTAACTTTATATCCATCACAGTTCTTGTTTGGATAAAAAATAAATAAATGTGTACCTTGGGTCCAAACTTGAAAGCTTATTTTTGGTCCTGTCAGAGTCATTTAAGCAATAAAGAAAATGTCTCTGTTCTTGTCTTTCCTTTCAAAATTGTCTTGATAGACTAATATCTAATACTCCCTCTATAGGGTGTTTTGTTTCTGGGCTATGAAGATTAATGGTAGGAAATAGCTCAGCTCAGTGTTTTAAATTTTAGGCTTTGGAGTCAGATAGACCTGAGCTGACCTCTATATATTGCTGTATGACCTTGGGCCAGCCACTGAATACCACTAAGCTCTGGATCCCCAATTGTAAAATGGGATGATAATAGCATCCATCTCATAAGTAGTTGTAAAATTAAATGAGATAAAGCATATCTTCATACTTAACCACTTCATACTTAAGTGGTGCTAAGAACATAGTAAATATTGACTATATGTTAGCTTCAAAATAAGAAGCCACCAAAAAATGGCATACCAGGTAACTTGGGACAATCTCCTAGTGATAATAACTAGTAGAATAGACAAAACATACTTTAAAAAATTTCTTCAATACACCAAAGAGCTAACAAGGTAGTAAGGAATTATGGGGATAATATCTAGAAGAAGTAGATTTAGATAGCATGGTATTAGAGCCCTTTTCTCCCTTGGGATTTCTTCCAATTCTGGAAAACATAGCTGAAAATCTGAGAAGCCAAGTAGACCTCTTATCAGCATCATGGAGTTACGGGACAAAAACTGGAGTTCAAGGACTTCCAAAGGGAGAGGCTTTGCATTAGATAGTAGAAGTAAGGGTCAACTTGAAACAGGTCCTGGTACCGATGAAAGTCTAGTTTCAAATCATCTCAATCACAAGTTTTTATTAAGGTGAATAGGCATTTATGGGGTCCCTAGTTGCCTACAACCATGTAAATACTCTCTGGGGGATAGAAAATCACCCTCGGCTTCACATTCTCTCTAGAATTTTTCATATACAATGTCTGGTGCTCAATCAAAAATAACTAGATCTCTTTCTTCTTAGATAACTCAGTTCATAATCCATTAGTAAAATAGGTGTTTTGAGGGTGATAGGGCACTAGTTCAACCAATTGGGTAATGGGGACTGAGCATAGTGATGAAGGCATCCAAGAAATGGAGGATGATAAAGATGATGGGAGACTGGTTACAGACATAAGAGGTTTATCCAATAAGGAAACATATTGAAGAAGACAGGTTTCTCCTGTCAGAGAAGGCAGTTACAAATAAGGAAGGAAAACTAGAATAAATCCTTTGGTGCTAGATTAGAAGTGGGGTTTTGGTGTGAATTTGTGTGATTCAATATGTATAGATTGAACTAGGAATGAATATAAATATAAATGTGAATGTACCCACATCCACACACATTCCCTAGTTCTGTCCAATGGGAAGGCCTAAGAACAGGACACCCCAATAATATTGAGTACCCCTAGCATGAAGGTCTTGTTTTCTAAATTCCATTCTCTACTACAAGAAATTAGAACTTCTTGGAAAAACGGTTAATTCCTGGTTTATTCAGAGAATGGATAAGCCAAGCCTGGAACACCTCGTTAGGTCATAAAATAAAGAAGTGTTCAAATAATGAAGGGACATGTCAAAAGAGACAGAAATTAGTTTCCTATTGCTACATAAGAAATTACCACAGACTTAGAAGCTTAAAACAATACATGTTTATTATCTCATAGTTTCTGTGGGATAAATGTCTGGGGACCGTTTTATCTGAGTTCTCTCCTCAGAGCCTCATAAAGCTGCAATCAAGGTATCATCTGGCCTGTGTTTTCACCTGGATTTTTGACTGGGGAAAGATGCACTCACAAGCTCCTATAGTTTGTTAGAATTCATTTTTTTACACCTCAGTTTCTTGAATGTGACATTATTCCTAGAGGCTTCCTGTCATTCCTTGATATTGGATCACTTACTTTTTCAAGTGAGAAAAAGCACGAGATGTGTCCGCTAGGAGGTTAATATAAATTACCACCAAAACCTGACAGTGTATTACAAGAAAAAATTACAGGCCTATCCCCCTCATAACTTAGGAATAAAAATCCTAAGCAAAATGCTAGTAAACAGAATCCAACAGTATATAAAAAGGATAATACGTCATGGTCAAGTTAGATTTACAGAACTGCAAAACTTCACTGACAGCATAGAGCCTCCTTGGGATCCTCTCTCTTTCTCTGCTCTTCCCCCACTTGTGCACATGCACATGCTCTCTCTCTGTCTCAAAATAAATAAATAAACTTTAAAAAATAAAAATAGGGGCACCTGGATGCCTCCATTGGTTAAGCATTCAACTCTTGATTTCAGGTCAGGTCATGATCTCATGGTTCCTGAGATTAAGCCCCCCATCAGGCTCTGCACTGACAGTGTGGAGACTGCTTGCAATTCTCTCTCTCTCTCTCTCTCTCTCTCTCTCTCTCTCTCTCTCTCTGCTCCTCCCCTGCTCACACTCTCTGTCTCAAAATAAATAAGTAAACTTAAAAAAAATACAAATAAATAAAAACCCTCAGATAAATTATTATAAATAATGAAGCTTAGCAATGTCATTGGATACAAAGTAAAAATATTTAAATTAATTGACTTTTATATTTCAGCAACAAATGGAAAATGGAAATTTTAAAATTTCTATGCACAATAGCAAACATAAAAAATCAAATACCTAGGAAGAAATCTAAGAAAAGTTGTGCATGACCTCTATATACACACATACACACGTGCACGTGCAGACCACACACACACACACACACACACACACACACTACTGAAAATTTTTTTAAAAAGATCTAAATAAGTAGAGGAATTTACCATGTTCATGAATTAGAAGATTACCTACTTTAAAGATATTACATTTTCCCATATGGAACTAATGGAATCAATACTATCTCTTACAAAATCTTAGGGCTGTGTGTGTGTGTGTGTGTGTGTGTGTGTGTGTGTGTGTACGGTAGAAATAAGCAAGCTAATTCTAACATGTATATAGAGATGCAAATGACTAAGATTGGTTAAGACACTCTGGGAACATCACAAAGTGTGAAAAAAACTTATTCTTCCTGATATCAAGAGTTATTATAAAGCTATAGCAATTGAGACAATGTGGTAATAGTAATAGCTCAAGGATAGAGAAACTACCAGTGGACAGGATAGAAAAAGGACAAACGGACCCACACATATATGGGCACTTGATTATGATGAAGCAGCACGAATGGAGCAGTGGTTAAACAATGATCTTACCAATAACATTTGTGGGGTCCATTGATATTAATATGAAAAATAGTGAAACTTAAGACCTTACACAATGCAGTCAAAATATTCACTAGAATAATGGCAAGAGACTTGAACAGGCACTTTACAAAAGAGGATATCCATGTGAATGGATATCCATATATCCAAATGAAAAAATACTCAATTTCATTATTCACCAGGAAAATGCAAATTAAAGCTATAATGAAATATCTCTACCCAGAAGAATCAGTAAAGTGTAAAAGATTGATACTACAAAGTTTGGGCATAATGTGGAACAATGGGAACACTTACCACCACTAGCGGAAGTAAAAATTGGTATGACCACTTAAAAAATTTACAACATTCTTTACTGAAGTTGAATGAATGCATACCTTATATACACCTGCAACTCTAAGTGTATACCAAACAGAAAGGCATGCACATGTGTACCATGAAACATGTTTGTGAGTGTTCATTAGCAACACTCTTCATAATAGCCAAAACTAAGAAACAACCCAAGTGTCCATCATTAGTAGAAAGAATAAATTTGCTATATTCACACAGTAGAGTATGACATAGGAAGGGAAATGAACAAAATGCAAATACAGAAAACAGCATGGATGAATCTTGTATCTTCAACTGAATGAAAAATCTTGTCACAAAATAGTATAGACTGTGTTTCCACTTACATAAAGTTTAAAAACTATCATGCAAGTATCTGGGATAGTGGTTACCTTAGAGGAAGAAAGAAGGGCTAGTGGTTGGGAATGAGCACAAGATGGGTTTACGGGAAGCTGCAGATACTGTTTCTTGAATGAAATGTTAATTACATGATTGTTTCGTGATCATCCTGAGGTCTACATTTACATTTTGCTCACTTCACTAGATGTAAACTAGAACATACTGTATTAGCTTCTAAACGTTTTCTTCATTGGTTTCAGGGGAGGGACCAAGTAAGACTCAGGAAGAATCTGGCTAATTACTGCTAATACCATTACCAATTAGTGCTTCTACCATTATTATGTTAACTTTTATATTTTTTGATGTGATGATATAGTTCTTTTCTTCCTAATTAGCACTGCCTAATTCTTCATACGCAAAATGTAATAGTGACCAAGAGAAATTAGAAAATTGACCCATGCAAATACAAATTTCCTGGAGAAAGGTAAGGGAAATGTAGCAGTAAAACTTGGGCTTTTATCACATTGATTGTTCCTGTTTGACTCTGGGGAATAGCACATCTTGTTGGAGCTGAGATAGTATTTACTTATCTTCTTCAGAGTGGAGTGGTAAGTGCTAACTCCTGAAAGGATGTAATATTTTAAAGGATAGATGATAGATACTTAACACCCAAATCTCTGTAGTATGATTTGCACACATTCACAATCCAATAAAAAATTTCTTCAAATTCTCTCTTTCAATTGTTGTTTTCCTTTATTTAAAGTGAACTCATGGGATGATGCCAACATCCTCAGGCTATCATGTACCACATTTCTTTTTTAGGCACTTCATTTCCCCAAACTTGCTTTTTTGTTGTAGTCAGGCAGATCTGCCAGGTGACGCTATGGTTTAGTTTCACAAATTTCAGTTACGTAAGATGAAGAAGTTCTAGAGATCTACTCTACAACATTGTGCCTATGGTTAACAATATTAAATCATGCACTTAAACGTTTAAGAGGGTAGACCTCATATTAAATGTTCTTGCCACAAAAGTATTTTTTTAATATTAAAAAACCATATATTGACCACTTACTGTATTCCAGGAATCCTGCTTTAGCCTCTCTGAAAAGGCCTGTGTCCCATTCATAGGCACAGATATTAGACTTTGTTCCATAGGAATTTCCTGATGACAACATTGCCAAAGCTTATTTTGGGATTTTGCTTCACTTTATGGTGAATTCTAGAGTGAATGTTTTCACTTAAGAATTCAAACAAATTGAAACAATGTTGTATTCTACATGTATGCATTTTGACTTTCATCTCTTACAAAGGGGGCTGGAGGAGAAAGGTCAATAGGAAACATGAGAAACTAAAGTGGAAAGAGCATGACTTTAGTTGGGAAAGTGTAATCGAAACCAAAATAATGAATACATCAAGTTACACAATGAAGCATCTGTCATTACACCACAGTGTATGTATAATAAGCCACCAAAGAAATAGCTGCCTAATTTAATGGGATTAGAGCTAATTGGACTAGATGCCTCTTCACATAAATAATCTCCTGTAGGGAATGGAAGTACTTCTGGAATTTTCTCCATTCTGTAAGTAATGGGTGTGAAAAGGAAATAGGAAAACAGATATGTTTGATCCCTTTGGAAAATATTTTAGCTTAATTAAAAGTGTATAGCTTTGTAAGTACCGAATAATGTATGCCAGTGATTAGGCCATTTTCATAATTTGATAAAGGCTTAGAATTTCTATAAATGATTGTGAAGTAAGCTTGTAAATATCCAGACATAATACAGCAAGTACACGTGACCACATTAAAGTTTGTGAATGTAAAGGCACACGAGGATTCCCAACAACACAGAGTAAATAGTAAAACCCCACCACAGATTGCTACAAGCCTGATGGCAGAAATGGCTTTTCCATTTCATTTCCTGATCTCACAATCCTGAGTTATATAACATGTTTAAAATGAATGAATTTGTCTCCTTGATGAGTTTCCCAGTCCTCAGTTTTAAAGAGGAAATGGAAAAGACTGTGGTTCCCGCACACACAAAAACGGTTATATGTGTTAGCTCACATGCCTCATTTTTATTCAATCCAAAATAAACTTTGACCCTCTGATACTGTAGGTGGCTCCTTGGGGAAGGGCTTCAGGAGCAAACCAGCACATAGTTGTGGCATGTAAACGAATGCTCCTGGCCAGGCCCTTTCAAAACCACAGTATCCCTTCCCCTCCTGCACAGTGCAGGTCAAAAATAACTATCAGAAGAATCAAAATCTTTCCACTTTGTTTGGATCTCTTAATTAGGAAAAACCACGCAAAATCACTTATCCAGATTCCATCATAAACAATTAGCAACTGGCTTTTAAAAGGCCTATGGCCTTTTGACATTTCAGTTACACAATTCAAAATAATTTCAGAGGACAGTTAACTTGGATCCTCTTCCATTTAGCTTTATCTTCCTTTAGGGTATACACATGTGACTTTTTTTTTTCAGTGTATTTATTTATTCCAAGAGAGACAGAGACAGCGCAACTGAGGCAGGGAGAGTGGGGGAGAGAGAGAACCCCAAGCAGGCTCTGCCCTGCCAGCACAGAGCTTGACCTGGTGCTCAAACTCACAAAACCGTGAGATGATGACCTGAGCCAAAACCAAGAAATGGAGGCTTAACCAACTAAGCCACCCAGGAGCCGCACGCATGTAACTTGTTAAGCTACAGATTCCATGGAAGTCCACGAGCTGTGTTCACTGTCATTGCTGATGCTGTTGTTCAGCATCTCTCTTTATGGTAGTGAGTCACTCACTCACAGTGCATGTCCTGGGAGAGAGATCCCAAAGCAGATGGAGGGTGAACTCCCTGCCTCAATCCTGACACTATCAAATCACAGGTCCCAGTTGAGGCAGATGGCAGCCACTACCTCAGAATCCACATATGTAGAAAGGTACTCAATTTCCAAATACCCAAACATGTAATTGCGCTGACATATCACTAGAGATGATTGCATCTTTAAAAGAAAATTAGCCTCATCGAGCAAAACTGTGGCTAATTTTAATTTTCTTACCTCCACTCTCCTTTCCTAAATGCCTCATGAGTAGTACCTTTCTGGGGAAATGTCTTTCCAAAGCAAAAAGGACCAAGGACAGGTCCTGGTTGAGAAACTCCGGGGTTGACTTTTAGTGTCCTCCAGAAGGCTCAGTCAGAGTGGCTTAAGATTTTATTTTCTTTAGTATAATTACACTTACAATGATGATAGCAATACTTATAGCTACTATTTGTTGAATATTTACTATGTATGAAATAGGTACTAATATCATTCTTATTTCATAGGTGAACAAATGGAAGTTTACTAAATTCACCAACTTGTCCAAAGTGGATTCTTAACCACAACTTATATCATCTCACATTTCCTTTTTTGCTTTTTTCTTTTAATTTTATTTCCTGCCTTGTTCTAAAAGGAGAGTTTGATGTAGAGATGTTATTTTCAGTGTCCAGGTGCAAGTTATTTATTAAAGTAGCATTTCCCCCTGTCTATCATAAACATTTATGAGAATATTGTTTTAGATTATTGCTATCAGCTTATTGGGTTTAAATAAATTGTAGCAAGAAAAACAGGAGAGAAAATGGTCAGAACCTTAGCTCTAGTCCTAGCTTTGTCACTTCTTTCCTTGCTGCTGCCCTTGAGAGAGCCTTGTGACATACCTGAGCCTCAATTCTGTTATCAATAAAATGGGTAAGGCAATAGCATCTATCCTGATCACATTACAGAGGTTAGTTATTAGAATATTTACAAACTCTAAAGTGCCACACAGGTGTCAAATGGACTTACCACTACCCATATGATCCTAGATGCTCCGCAATCCCAGGAGGTCTTGCTCCTGCCTCGCGAGGCTTAGCTGTTCATTTTGGAGGACTGAACATGGATCGTATTCTCAGTTACATATGTTCTGGATTCACTTTATCAAACAGCATGGGGACTGTGACTTTGTATGGTTGAACTGGCATATCTCGACTCAATGTCTGAAAGGCAATGAGCCCTGAGAATAAGGTTGATACTTTATTCAACTTAAATCCTTAGACCTAGCACACAGTAGGTGCTCAGTAACCATTAGTTAAATTAAACACACCAGACAAATGAAATCTGATCATAGATCCAGAGGTGGAAATTAACTTTCTTCCCAAATTCACAAGTGGAAAACCTGCCCATTCACTGCCATAGAATAGTTAAATTTGGCAGATTAACAGAGTTTTGAAGATTTGGGATTTTACTCCTGACCACTATGTTGCTTTTCTCTCTAATTTGGGACAACTCCATGCCAGAACAAGTCTGATGTTTTAACTTAAGTGAATATCAAAAATAGAGAAAGCAACTGTGACAACACAGTCCCTAATGAATGTAACAGTGAGGCAGAAAAGAGAGCAGAGTAGCTTTAAGCTGTGGAAGAAAAAGAAAAAGTTACTGCCAGGAATGCTGGGAAACTGTCAAACCCACAGCTTCTATGAAAGCCAGAATTCTCCTTGTGAAAATAATGACAAGTGACATCGGAGCTGCCCTTTTACAGCTTACTATACAAAAGGCATCTGTGCCTCTAAGCACAAGGGCTGAAAATACAGGGCAGGCAGTACAGGAAGATGCAGGTTAGGAAGCCTGGAAGGCCAACACGGAGGCAGAGTCCAGAGGCTAAGAGGACTCTGCCGTATGGTTTATTATCATGATTCAGGGTGGGATTGTCTTGGTCCGCAGTTTCCTGAAGGGGTTCATCTCTACCTCACAGAAGGCACTCTGGGGTTTGAAAACTTCATTCCATTCCCTAAGCACCCTCTGAATGGGCCAGGATGTGCTTCAGGTGAGGTGATCCTGGAACAGTCCCCCTAGTACCAGATCAGTCTTTATCCATCCCATGTTCTTCCACGCTGAGCTTGGGTTAGTCATGGAGTGGAGTGAAGTTGGGGTGAGCGAAGGAGAGGTGGAAGGACTGCTGATGTCTGAGAAAGCATTTATTCCATGTTTGACATTTGGTTAGACTCCAGAAAATCCTACCCAGGATACAGAGTTTAACAGACTCCAAATGTCATTATGCTCTCTGCGCCAAGGACATGCCCTGTATTCAAAATCTCTGGGACACAGGACAATGGAAACAAAAAGCAGAGAGGCAGAGAGAAAACAAACACCTATTCTCTCCCTGGAATGTAATGATTCTACAGCATGTTTCAAGCCGAGGGATAATTCTCTATTTAGAACAGCGCCCATGCCTCTACATGTATGAATGAAACAATACTCATATTTAGACCCACAGATATCACTCAGCCCAAAATCATTTCAATAAATTCATTTAGTTAATGCACAAATATCAACAAGAGGATGCTTTCTACTTTATAACTAAGAGAGGGTCTAAACTACCTTCTTTACCAACCTCTTCCACTCTACAGATAGATCCTATTATCCTCCCTCATTTTAAAGATGAAGGAACTGAGGCTTAGTGAGCTTAAGGAAAATGACTAGGGGATTTGAATTCGGAACCGTGGGCTTTATGAGCACACTCTTCTGACAAGTCCACAGCACAGCCTTTGACGCCTGAGAAACTTGACTTACACATTTTACAAATATGGAAATTGAGACTTAGGAGTTGCCCAAGTTGACAACCAGAATTCAAGGGATCTGGATTCAAACATATGTCTTTCTGACTCCTGAACCTATGCTCTTGCCATTGCATTGCATTGCTTGCCAAGCTTCAGGGAAGAAAGAAATCAGGGTAGAAATAAGGGCAGTTTTAACTTTGAAAGCTGCCTTAGAACAGCCAACATAATTGGAGTAGACATATGCAAATTAAGCTCTACTGTTATGTAAATATCCTCCTCTGCTGTCCCTAACAATTTCATACACAGCTGGCTATTTATTGCCCTTGAAGAAATCCAGGTTAAAAGCAGTGCTGTAAATTGGATGTTTGTTTTTCAACTCATCAAATTTCAAATATTCACCAACAAGGAGGTGTGTGAGAGAGTTCTGGGAATAAACGCTCTTTCCTAAGAAGATCTTAGTGGTCTTTTCTTCCAGACAGTCAGAAAAATAATATATCTGGCAGTTTCTCTCCCATCTCTCTTTCTAATAACCTCAGAGTCATAGTCAACTGGCTGGTATGTGAAGTGTGAATGGCTTCTATCACAGGGAGACGTGACCTTGGCAAACAAATTGGAAAGGCAGATAAAAAAAGATTACTTTCTCATTTCCACCGTTGGGCTCACTCAGAATAGTAGATTTTCATCCTGAAGCCTGAGTCCTTGGAAGTGGTAGAAAACATTAAGTCTGGGTCAATAACTCCCTATAAATATCAATACAGGCTTTCTTTCAGTCAAGAAAAGCTTTGCACTATCACCATTGGGTAGTATGTCTCCTTTGCACATCATTAAACAGAGAGGGGTCAAATATGGGGAAAGGAGTAGGGAGCCCTGCAGAGAAAATGAGCTATGTTTCATGCAGACACATGTCTCTATCCCAGTGGAATGTTATTAATACAGAACTAGGTTCCATCACTAAGGAAATAGTTTCTTTCTTCTCATCTCTGGTTGCCCACATTAGGGTCGTCATGGGTTGAATTGTGTCCCTCCAAAAAATATATGTTGAAGTCCTAACATATCTTTGAAGTACTTCAGAATGTGACCCTATTTGGAAATAGGGTCACTGCAGATGCAATTAGTTAAGATGAGGTCATTCTTTTGAGTCGGGTAGGCCCCTAATCCAATATGATTGATGTTCTTATAAGAAGATGGTCACAAGAATACAGGGAGAATGTCATGTGATGATAAAGCAAGATACTGGAGTTATGCAGCTGCAAGCCAAAAAATGCAAAAGGTGCTTCCAAACTACCAGAAGCTAGGAGGAGGCAAGGAAGGATTCTCCCACAGGTTGCAGAAGGAACATGGACTTACCTACAACTTATGTAAGAATTCTACCCTCCAGAACTGATAGACTATACATTTCTGATGTCTTAAGCCACCCAGTTTATGGTACTTTGTTATGGTAGCCCTAGGAAACTGATACAAAGGTCTTTGGATTCAGTCAGAGGCAATGGATTCAGCCTGTCAGTATCATGGTTTCTCGAAGCTATAGCTCTCATTTTAATGACATATGCCCAATACAGATTACAGCCATGATGGAAGCCCTGAAGTGTCAGCACCATAAAAAGAGGAGGGTAGTACAGAGCTGGTCATCCCTGGGCTTCAACCAGAAATCCCCTCCCTCCTTTCCCAAACCTCACCTCCCTCCAAGGACCCCAAGAAAACACATTTCCACATAAATTAATCCCACTGTTCATTTTACTAAATCCCTACATATACAGTTGAAATTTTAAAACTATCATTTCTAGGCTACCTACCAGATGTCTTTACTCCTGTTTGTGATGTTTAACTTTTGAGCTATTGGTAACAAGCTCCACAAAGGGCTAGGCAGCCCCACCCTGACTTTTAAGATTGTTTTGCATGTGTATGTTTGTGATCATAACAGACTAAAAATTTCAAGGAGGAAGAAGGAGGAGGATTTTATACTACAGAATAACTTAGAATAGTAAGTGCCACCACCAAGGCATTTCAGCACCTCACCTGTTACTAGTCACTCTGAGGTTCTGAAGCAACCTGAAAAAACCTCCAGCTGACAAATTGCAAGAGCCCAACACAAGATGTAAAAGTACATGGGGCTAGAGCAGGCCTCAGGCAGCATATATATGCTGTCCCTCTTTTTCTTATGGTCAATGTCAATTCAAGTTGTAGGACCTACATTAAGAGCAGAATGCTGCCCCACCTTCTCTTAATCTCGTTAAGTTCTGAGATCCTGACTGCACATATAGTTTAGTTTAGTTTAGTTTAGTTTAGTTTAGTTTAGTTTAGTTTAGTTTAGTTTTGACCATTTCAGCTGGCTTTGATTTGAGTTCACACTTTAGCAAATTCAAATGCTAAACCAGCTGGTTCCTCTAATTTGCAATTTTTCTAACTGCCAACCATGTTCTTGGAGTTTGCTGACTCTTCTTAACTCTAAAAGAAAAAAAAATCAGTTCAGCTACCTCCTTTCTTTCTCTAATTTTACTTTCACATAGGACACTTCACTTCTGACACTTCTGGTCACAAAATGTGTGCAGGTTTTTCCCCACACTGAGCCGTTCTTCATGACATCAGATGGATTCCTATAATTTAACTCAATTCTAACCCTCCCTACGTGGAGACAGTGTCAGATCCCACAGATTAAGAGCCCAGTCCCACAAGACTGTACCCACCCCATCTCAGATGACAGTCCCCAGGTTACACACAACTTCCATCTGACCTGGCTACAAATTGGGGGTTCCCACGACCCCCTCCTCAGAATTGATTAATTTGCTAGAGGGGCTAATGGGACTCATGGAAACACTTACTTATGCCTTCTACCAGTTTATTCAAGGATGTGATAAAGGACAGAAATGACAGTTGGGTGAAGAGATGAATAGGGCTAGATCTGGGAGGATTTCAAGTGCAGGATCTTCCCTCCCCATGGACTAGGGTGTGTTATTCTCCCCGATGGATGTGTTCATCCACCTGGAAACTCTCCAAACCCTCTATGGAGGCTTTATCACATAGGCCATCATTAACTCCATTTTAAGCCCTTCCCCCTTTTCAAGAGAAGGAGGATAGATCTGAAAGTTCCAAGCTTCAAATCATGGCCTGGTCTTTTGGTGACAAGCCCTGATTTCAGGAGCCTACCCAGAGTCACCTCATTAGAACTAAAGACACTCTTATCACCCAGGAAATGACAAGGATGTCAGACAAGGTCTGTGTCATGAACTGGGGTCAAAGACCAAATATTAGAACAAAAGATGCTCCTAGTGTTCTTATCACTTAGGAAATTACAAGGGTTTTAAGAGCTCTGCACCAGGAACTTCTAGTAGAAACCAACTACTTTCTAGTAGAAACCAACATATATTTTCTATTATTTCACATTAGCTAAAGCCATTTTTTTTTGCAATGTCTCTCTGAGATCACTGGCCCACAGAAGTGAAATGTTTAACACTGACCTACACATTTTATGGCATTAAAAAGCCATCCTTCATACTCTGTTGACCTCAGTTCAGTTAGAGAAATACCCCAAGCTTAGACTTGTATAGAGAGATGAGACATTAAGTTACTTTTTATTTGGAGATATTTTTATGAATAGGCCATAGTCTGTTCAGTTTTTCCAAACCATTACACTTTGCCTTGTGTAGATTCCTCATTTGTCCTTAAAATGGAACATTTCTTTGTGATAACTTTGTTTTAGAGTCTTCTCCCTTTATTTCTTGGTTAAAATACACATAAAATATTTAACCATTTTTAAATGTATAGTTCAGTATATTATTTTTGTAATAGGCTTTATATTAATGTTTCTACTGTTTATTAGCCAACCCAACTGACTATGTGCCAGATAGTGTTCTAGATGATACAGATATAACAGTAAATAAGGCAGAGAAGTCCCTGGTGTTTGTGGAATTTATAGGCCAAGGCAAACTGTTGCAAATTGTTAAATCTAAACACAACGTTAAACCATCATCCGTGGTTTTCAATCTTGGCTATACTTTAGAATCTCCTGGAAAGCTTTAAAACATCTTAATGCCAGGACTTCTGGTACCAGACATGATAGAGTAGCTTGAATTAAAGTGATCTTTCTACTGAAAATAACTTTAAAAGCTAAACAAAGTACACAACTGTGTGAAGTCATTGGAAAGAAACCAACTCTGGTAGGACTTGAGGGACTAATTCCTGAGAGAAGGGAAATACGGCTTCATATTCACATTGGCATTTTTCCTTGAAAGGCGAAATCCCAGAGAGGTAAGAACTGTAAAAAACCTTAAAGTGTTGTGCAATTCCCCCTTAAAGTATTGGATCATTGCTAAGCTGTGCATGTACAGGGCAAGGCTCCAAGACACTCAGCAAAAAGCAACAAATGAAGGCTATATTGCTGAGCAGACTTCAGTGTCCACACAGTGTTAGGGAGATCCAGGTTGGAATCCCCCACCAAGGTGCTGAATCCTAGATAAATACCTTGCAGTTTCATAAGCCAGAGAAGGGCTACCCTTAGGAGGAGGGGACACACTCAGGGATGAGGGCAAAATTAAAATAGACCAGCCCCAACAAAGTACAAAACCAGCCCTTAACAGGATCACTATGATCTTCTGACTCTGTATATATTGGCCAGAAGACGTATTAACTCTCTTCAGAGGAAATGACATCATTAAGAGACTGTAACTTTTAATGCAGTTTGCCTGCACTTAGTTTTAAAAACCAAATTAATAAAAATCAAAAGAAAATAAACCTATAGGTAATTCAGTTATTTTAAAGTACCCATCTAATACCTCTAATATCTATGATTAGTATGTTCAATACATAAAAAGATAGTGAAGAATTAAATGGAAATTCTAGGACTGAGATACTGTAACTGAAATTAAAATTTCAATACATAGATTCAACAGAGATTAGACATGGGTGAATAGAGAATTAATGAACTGAAAGATAGGGCAGTGTAAAATACCAAGATTAAAATTCAGAAGAACATCCTGATGCCCAATTATATCAGAATTTTAAGGAATGGGACCCAGGCAGCTGTAATGCTCGTATGGTTCCCTTACAAATCCTGTGCACAGCCTGTCAAGAATCTCTGTCCAAGAGAGTTTTAAACAGGGAGTGTGGGGGGGGGGGTGGTGGTGGTGGTGGTGATATGCTTTGGGCTTATGTTTTTAAATGACTATTGGAAAATAGTAAGGAAAATAAATCGAAGGAGATAATGTAGAAGCAGGGAGATCAGGTAGAGTGATCCAGCACTTGATTGGGGTGGTCTAGACAAGAGATGATGCTGACCCTACAATGGCAAATCTCGTGGTACAAAATAAGATCCAAGACAAGCAAGGGTGAGATAATCTAGGACTTGCTGATAGATCAGTGGGAGGTGAGGATGAAAGAAGAGGAGTTCTTATATAGTTAAGTGATTCTCATCCAGGAGCAATTTTTTAGGGGACATATGGCAAGATCTGGAGACATGTTGATGAACCTCCTAAAAGGCACTGACACCTCTTAATACAAGGCATTTTCTGGTCCAAATGTCAACAAAGCTGCTGTTGAGAAAATTTTGTTTAACCTCTTAAAAAGGTAAGCCTTGGCCCACAAACTAGCGTTCCCCTTTTTGTACAGGTGTTTTCAACTAAACTATAAAATTCTAGAGAACACAGACCATGTCTTTAACTTCTGTGTCTTCACTTATACTGCTTCATACATTAAAAAATATTAATAAGCTTTATTTTTTACAGCAGATTTAGGTTTACAGAAAAATTGAGTGGAAAGTACAAAGAGTTCCCATATACCTCTTCCCCTCACACACAATTTCTCTGATTATTGACATCTTGCATTAGTGGTGCATTTGTTATAACCGATAAACTAATATTAATATATTATTGTTAACTGAAGTCCATAGTTCATATTACATTTTTATACAAATATCTCTCAACAAATAATCACTTACCAACTAATGTGATCATTTGTCAAGAGACATGACAATGAAAAGAAAGGAAGAAGGGAACTACCAATAATTGAGCACCAATTACATATCAAGCATTATGCAAGTCAATTTATATATATATATATAATTCATATATATTTATATGTAATATTATTATTATATGTAATCATGTCAATAACTGTGAGTTGGATATTGTATTCTCAATCTTAAGGATGAGGCAATTTAGGCTCAGGAATTTTACATTATTTGTATAAAGGCATACATCTAGTAAGTGGAGAAGGTGGAATGAAACATCAAGGCCCATATTCATGTAGTTATACCAAATACTCCTTTTCTACCTTTTTTTTCCCTCTCATATTTCCTATTTTAAAATGTCTTCACCTGCTTCTGGTGCACGGTCCCAAAAAGTGAGTGGTCCCACGAGTCCTTTCCGAGCCTTGTCTCTCAACTCCACAGTGGAGGTCCATGTGGTTCCAGTCTGTGCCAAGTGGCTGCCCCACCCCTGATACTTTAAAGCCAGGCTAACAGGCTAACACACCCACACAAAACCATAAAATCAGCTGCAAACACTAGCAGATGTTCAACAGTCTCTCAGCTCCCACTCTCACCTCCCTTCTTATCCTGGCCTAAACTGTGCTCATTCTCATCAATCCAGTGCTGAACTCTGAAGTCTTTCTTGTCTCCGTTCCCCAGCACACCTTCTGGCTTAGTCTGAATCTTTCACTGGGGTACCTCTCCTTGTCTCAGATATGTCAGGGAAAGACACCTTTATTTGCTCTCAAACCTGGGTCTGGACTGGAATCTTAGTGGAGGGTGAACTCTGATTCTCAGAATGTTATGGATGTTAAGATTGGATGGTGTTGACTGATCAGATGAAATGTGGGATGGGGCTGGAAGGCCTGCTCTAGACCAGAAATAGCTCGTAAACATTCTTTCTACCCTCTGCCTCAGGAGCCTCAGGAGGTGCCGGAATTTAGAAACAACCCATACCAGAGCACCGGTGCTCCAGTGCGAATGAACTGCTGGGGTAGTTCCTTATTCCCACCCACCTCCTTCACTTTGCTTTTGTATGAATTAGTCTTTTCCCTCTAAATTATAAATTCCTGTGGGAGCAAGAATCATTTTCAATTCTAACCATATTTCCTTTCCTCAAAATTCCAAGATCTACACAAATCTTTTGAACTTCTATAAAGCACATTGTTCTGCTTCTTTTGAATGATACTGAAAACCCCAATTCTTTGCCTCTCTCTATGATATAATTTCACTGTAAATGGATTCACCACTGTCATCAAAGCATTACTGAATTCACGGCAGGAACTTCATTATAGGGTCCCAGAAATGGATCTTGTTTTTGTTCCCTTTCCTGAGCTTCTTTTTTGTCCTTTAAGTAACGTTGGGAGAAATGAAATTTATCTAACAGAAAATTTCTTCTCATCAACTATAGATATTGTTTTCATGACATCTCCACAGGGCCAGGAGTCCTTTGGATTTTCCTTCTTTCCTTCTCTCCTTCCCTTTCTCTCTCCATGCTTACCCTTCCTGCCACTTTCCTTCCCTTCCCTCCTTTTTTGTAGTGCTGTTATGTCCCCTTACATGCAAATGGTTTCAAGAGAATGGTGGGTGAAAAAGATCACAATGCTTATGAAAGACTCTCTTCTTGATTCTTAAGCTGCCATTTATTCTAGACATTTTACTTCTTCCTCTCCTAGGTCAGTCTAGTCATTTTGTGCTATTTCTGGCAGTTCATATGCTTGGGGGAAAATGTACATAGAAGAGAAGGAAAACAGTATTTTCTGCTTAGTAAAATAGGATAAGAAAGTAAATTTTGGTTAGTCAGTCTCCTTAATAAAACACCAGACCTTTGATGGAACATGTTTTCTTAAAAAAAAAAAAAAAAGAAAAGCAAAAAGACTGTTAAGTATATCAGACACAAAAGTAGATAAAACACAATATACAACTTTAAAAATAATGTGCAACCACAAAGGGTATTTCTCTCCTTAAATGATGCTTAAGCCAAAAATTTTACATTCATCCTTGACTTTTCACTCACACACATATCCAATCAATTAGCAAATATAGTTACTTCTACTTTCAAAAGCAGAAAAATGGATACCTTCTTACCTCAACTGTGCCATCAATTGAGATGTGCCACTACCATTTCTTGCCTGCGAGATAAGATATCCCTGCTTTCACCATTGGCATTCTTTACAATCTATTTTTTTTTAATTTTTTTAATGTTTATTTATTTTTGAGAGAGATAGAGAGACAGAGATAGAGACAGAGCATGAGCTGGTGAAAGGCAGAGAGAGAAGGAGACGCAGAATCCAAAGCAGGCTCCAGGCTCTGAGATGTCAGCACAGAACCCAAGGTGGGGTTTGAACCCACAAACTGTGCAATCATGACCTGAGCCAAAGTCAGATGCTTAACTGACTGAGACACCCAAGCACCCCTACAATCTATTTTCAAACACAATGACCAGAATGATCCTTGCATATGACTAAGTCAGAACCTGCTGCTAGCTATTCTGCTTAAAACCTACAATGGCTCCCCATATCACCTGTCATAGAGTTTGGCAAACCAGAGCCTGGAGGTTAAATCTACTCACCATCAATTTCTTTAAAGTTTTATTGGAATATAACCATGTCTGTTCACTACATATTGTCTATGACTGCTTTCATGTTAAAACAGCAGAGTTGCGTATTTGCAATGGAGACCCTATGGTCGATAAAGCCTAAAATATTTACTATTTGACCCTTTATAGAAAGTTTGCCAATTCCTGACCTAGCACAAAATACTCTACACAGCACTACTGACAGCTCTACCTCTCTGACTATATTGTTTATTCTATTTCAGCTGCAATGTACTCACCACTTCTCCCCAAAGATACCAGGCATATTGCCATATTAAGACCACTGCACTGTTGATTCCCTTTCCTTAATACGCAACTCCCCCAGATATTAATGTGGCTTATTCTCTTAACTCTTTTAAATCTTGGCTGAATCATCACCTTCTCAATGAAGTGTACCCTTACCACTCCACTTAATTTTCAACCTTCTTTACCCACTCTGATCTGTCTTAACCCCCACACGTTCTTATTTTTTCCATAGAACTTATCACCTTTTAACATGATAATAATCTAATAATGTATTACATACACTGTTTACTTTTTTGTCTCTCCTTATGGAATATATTCTCCATGAGGGGCTCTTGTACCCCATGTACTTGTAGCAGTGCTTGGCACATAGTAGGCATTTAATAAATACTGGTTGAATGAAATGATACTGAAGAAATAGAACATTACCATTCCTCCGAATCCCTCTATGTGTCCTTCTGTAATCACACTCCTACCTGCCCTCCTTTTATGTAAATACACTTTGAATAATTTTTTATTCATTTCTTTGCTTTTCTTTATAAGTGGACCAAACCTATATATATATATATCCCTATAAAACATATGTTTAGTCTAGCCAGCGTTGTAACTTTATAAATTGAGTAATTGTTGTATGTATCCTTTTGAAACTTCTTTTCTTCCCCTCAACATTGTTTATAACACATTCATATTAATGTAAATAGTTATATTAATTTTCATTGCAGGATAGTATTACAGTGTACAATACACTAGGATTCATCTATATTTTCTACAACGTATGTATTTAGGTTTTTTCAGTTGTTTATTATGAACCATGCTGTCAGGAACATTCCATATACATCTTCTACATAGTGTAAGATTTTCTCTAGGATTTGTACCAAGGAGTGGAGTTCCTGGGTTGTAAAAATTGTACACATTCAGCTTTATTGTATAATAACAAATTGTCTTTTTATAGGGTTACACAAATTGATATGTCCACTAGCAGGATAAAAGAGTTCTATTCTATAGCTCTGTATCCTTAGTAACATTTGGTTCTGTAAGATTTTTTATAGTGGTGATAGATAGTGGTAACTCATTGTGGTTTTAATCTGCATTTTTCTGGTCACCAAGAAATTGAGAATCTTTTCATATGTTTATGAGCCATTTGTGATTCCTTTTCTGTGAAATGCCTGTTCATTTGTTTTGTTTTGTTTTCCTACTGGATTGTTTCGCTTTTTCTTACTGGGTCATAGAAGCTTTTTTTTTTTTTTTCAAAAAGCATAATTTTCTCAAAGTCTTAATTTTTTTTTTAAATCTTTATTCACTTTTTGAGAGACAGAGACAGAGCGAGCATGAGTGGGGGAGGGGCAGAGAAAGAGTAGGACACAGAATCCAAAGCAGGCTTCAGGCTCTGAGCATTCAGCATAGAGCCTGACGTGGGGCTTGAACCCACAAACCTTGAGATCATGACCTGGGCCAAAGTTGGACACTCAACCGACTGAGCCACCCTGGCACCCCTCAGAGTCTTAAATTTAAGGACAACTGCACTATATATACAACTTAACAATGCCAGAGGGCAAAACTGTCTTAAAGACTAATATAATCAATAATGTGGAATGATGATCCTGACTGAGAACAATTTATATCATACCTATTGGCTCAGCATTAAAGGAAGAAATAAATAAATATTCAACAGAATATATTAAAAGTGTGGTCCTGGGTTAAGTTAGCCAAATAAACAATATCTTTGAAGATTTTAATTAAAAATAGGTAAAATGAAAATAAGGGTGTGTGCATAAATGAGGTTGTATTTCCATAGAAACACTGACCTCATAAACACAATTAGTGAGTATGTACTAGATATACTAATCTTTAACTCATTTTTTTACTGTTAGAAGGACTTTTTTCTTTTACAGTTCCATACAGAAACAATGATGAAAACTGGCATTAGTGATCTGTAAAGTAAATATCAACATTTTTTCCAAGGGTTATGTTAATGTACACCCCAGCCAAATTACATTTACCACAATTCCAAATGCAAATCTAATCATTCCTCTATCTTAGAGTGAATGATGCCTATTCATTGCTAAAATGGAATATTGTTCCAAGGAACTGAGAAATAAATCCCATGATACTCTGTGGCTGGACATACTGTTCTCATTTGGGAAACATTTCAGCTATTCATGCATGTCCTCCATTTTGTTTAGTTGAAAAGGGATTTCCTGTGTATGTATCTATGTTAGAAAACGGGATAGACCTTATTCATTACACAATCTAAACCAGGGAATTTTAGTTTCTTTATCTATTATACTTGGTTGACATTGTTTTATAACAGGTTAAAGAAACTTGTCACAGAAAATTCAGTGTCTCATTATTTTTTTTTTAATTTTTTTTCAACGTTTTCTTATTTATTTTTGGGACAGAGAGAGACAGAGCATGAACGGGGGAGGGGCAGAGAGAGAGGGAGACACAGAACCGGAAACAGGCTCCAGGCTCTGAGCCATCAGCCCAGAGCCTGACGCGGGGCTCGAACTCAGGGACCGCGAGATCGTGACCTGGCTGAAGTCGGACGCTTAACGGACTGCGCCACCCAGGCGCCCCTCAGTGTCTCAATATTTATTGAGAAACGCCTTTCCTATTGTCCTAAATGCAGCCTTTTTATCTAAAGTGATATCAAACAGTAATTATAATAAGAAATAAAGTAAATTTGAAAGTGACTTGTGAACTTGTGGCTATAGAACATATTATTTATTTAAATAAAATCATTTTAACTATTTAGGAATAGAAAGATAAGTTTCCAGTTTGAAAGGTCCACTGACAATCAAGCACAGTAAACAAAACTAGACCTACATCAAAACATATAATTGTGAAATTTCAAGACAGTAGAGTTAAGAAGAACGTGTTTAAAATATACAATGACCACAAACAGAAAACAGCTCACCTAGGAATTACTGAATAACACTTGACTATAACAGCATCACTGGAAGCTGGAAGATAATGGCATAATGTTTTAAAATCTCGGGAAAACATTTCTGACCTGTAATCTTATACAAGGTCAAACCATCAATCAATTGTAAGAGCAGAACAAATATATTTTCAGATACGCAAGGTCTCAAAAACAAAAGCCATTCTTCTCTTTTCAGAAAACACTACTGGAGAACATATTTCAACAAAAAGAAGGAGTAAAACAAGTAGAGAAGAGATATGGAATCCAGAAAACAGAGAATCCATCATAAGTGTGAGGGGCAAAGTATCCCAGGATGGTGACAGGAGAGAAGATCCCAAGAGTTTGGTTACATAATCATTCGTACTTCTGTCTCTCCAGATTGAGGACCTTCGCCAGGACAGTCAGTGAGTCCTATTCATCTGTGCAGACTCAGCACCTAGCAAAGGGCCTTGCCATATAGTAAGTGCTCAAGAAATATGTAGTGAATGAACCTGTCAGGTTAAGGCTAAGGCATTAAAGGTATGTTCTTTCTGAACAAACTTGGCTACACCTAATTCTCCATCCTTAGTCAATTAGATGGTTGATGGTTTAATTAGAAAGCACTAAAGAGCATTATTAACCAACATCAATGTTTTCAAATCCTCTCTGAAGTAGTGATTTTTATAATTTTAGTGAATAATCAGCTTCTTTTATTTTTACCTGAAGTCAACAGTTTCATAGACTCCTCAATCTGCTCTACCTTCTCAATTTTGAATCACCCAGGCTGAAAGCTAGAGTTCACCCTTGATTCCCCCCTCGTTTTTCCCTCTACATCCACTCAAACTTAAAACCCCTTCTCTCCATTCCCAGAGTCTTAGCTCAGATAATAGTATTTCACCTGGATGGAGACAGAGTCTCTCTTCAATCTCCCTTTCCCTACGTTATCACCACACCAATCAGGGGGAAACTTAATAGGAGAATGAAGGAGAGCAATCAGTTCTGACTCGAGATGATTTATGTGAGAGAATCCAGCATCATCACTGGCACAAAACAGATTTCCAAAATATATTTGAGGATTTTTGCATTTTGGTTGTTTTGGTGGGGGGTAAGGGTCAGGGAATTGGTCTGGACAAGGTGAAATTTAAGCTGGCCTTGAAAGAGAAAATTCCTGTGCCTAAGAAATTTTTTATATTTTTCTGTGATAAAACAGGTGCCATTTGCCAAAGGTTGAATTTTGCTTCTTTGCAAAATGAAATATGTAACCCCTCACAACACTGAACTTCCATGACCAACGCATTATATCACTTATGATAAACATGCCGTGTTTTTCTGCGGAACAAACCTTTTCTCATGCATAACAGTCATAAATCATGAAGCAAGGATGTATTTCAAAAGAAAAGTGACTGCCTATAATTCAAAGGAAGCGGCTTCCCATTAAAAGTGAGGGAGAAGTTAGGGGGAAAGTTTCCATGTGGGAGGTTGCTATTTGTCCACACTTCCTTCCTGCTAAAACATCAGTTCTTCGTTTATTCACTTCTTCTTCCTGAGTGAATTTGTCTGTTCTTTAAATAGTCCTCACAGTATTCTGAGTAACCCTGAGAGCCACCAGTGGACACTGAAACCAAGACTTCTTTCTGATCCTAACAAAGGAATTAAATTATTGGTTCTTACTCCCTTGTTCTCATTCACCTCCCTACTTTTCCCCAGCACCGCCCCCCCACACCCCCACCCCGCCACACACACACAAAGCACCATATAAAATGCTTCTGTATTGGTAAGGCTAACAGAAGCAAGTCAGATTCTATTTTGTTTCAATCTATAAAAGGGAGTGAGAAAGTTTAAAAAGTAAAGTTGAAGCTATGATTAGATAAAAGGGTTAGATAAGACAAAAATCTGTGGTGCTGTGCTGTGGAGGGTGTTGGTATTTCCAGGGCTTGGGTAGGCTCTGAGCTGGTGAACTCTTAGGCAGTTTTGGACCCGGGCTGTCTCTACTGATGCATACCTGTGCTTTCTGAGTTCTTAGAACATGAAGTTATCATCAGCCATAGAAGTATACTAGTAGTAACAGTTGTAGTAATAATTAACACTTACTGGGTGCTTACTCTGTGCCAGGAACTGTAGCTATGTCTTTATATACCTCATGTAATTCTTACAATAATCCTACAAAGATCTGTATTTCGCTAATGAACAAACCGAGGCTCAGAAAGAAGTTAGTTGCCCAGGGTCATTGAACAATCAATAGCAGAGCCAGAATCTGAATCCTTAGGACATCCGTTCTCTGATCTACAGGTTACTTGAGTGAACTGAATGGAGCTGCTGAATGTCCAACTTGGCAGGTCACTTGCTGCCACTCTCCCTGATGACATGACTCTAACTGGAAAAAATTTCAATTTGGATTTCAAAACAACATGGCTGCTGTCATTCTACTGTTTTACGCAAAAGCAAATAGGGTTGAGAGGAATGACAATCAGGCTGGTGGGCTGGGACTGAGTAGAAGGAGAATTAGGTTCTACAAGTAAGGTTAAATTGGAGTTCAGAGGTACTTTGCTAAATATTGTGCTACAGGTAGTGTGACATTGGGCAGATTCTAAGATGGTTTTGAGAGTGAAAGTTGGCTAATGAGGTAGGATATTAGAAGGCAAAGACTATGGTCCAGGCACCAAATACTGTAGTCCAGGCACCAAGGTTGAGAAAAGAAACAGAAGCATTTGTATCTTTAAATAACAGAAGTAGTTTTCACTTTAGAACAGCAGTTCTCCATTTTGACATCAGATTGGAATCACATTTATAGTTCACTCTCTCAGAGAACTATTTAAAAAGGCAGATGCCCAGGACCAGTGGTATGCTTAAGCCAGCTTTATATTCACTTGCAGGCTGAACACTAGCAAATCTTTCCAACTCAATTTTCAATGGCATCACGTTTGTTGCTTGTATTTATGTAAGTACTTACACCATGGAAATCGGCAAATGCTACAAATCAAGGTGTCTTTTCCTGGGAGAGCCTGTTGCTAACATTCACCAGTACACTACTGCCTGGGTCTAACCTCAAAGATTCTGATTTAATTGGTCTGGTGTACAGTCTGGGCATCAGGAGTTTTAAAACTCCTCCAGGTGATTCGAACATACAACTAAGCATAGCTGCTCTAGTCTAAAGACCAGCACTCACAGTGCAGACCTCAGTACTGGTACTGTTTGGAGCATGTTAGAAATGTAGAATCTCACCACACCCCATGACCCCTGGGCTATTAAATCGGAATTAGCACTTTAACAACATAGACACAATAAAGTTTGTGAAGTACTAGTATAAAACATTTGTAACAGGCAGGGCGCCTGGGTGGCTCAGTCAGTTAAGCATCTGACTTCGGCTCAGGTCATGATCTCACAGTGTGAGTTCGAGCCCGTGTTGGGCTCTGTGCTGACAGCTTAGAGCCTGGAGCCTGCTTTGGATTCTGTGTCTCTCTGCCTCTCCCTGACTTGTGCTTTGTGCTTTTTTTAAACATTTGTAACGGGCAGGGGCAGTTGCTTCTAGTCCACTGACCTAATCATATAAAAATGAAAAGACAGAAACAGAGTAGCAATGAAGAGAGAAGGGCACATTGGTGAGCACAAAAGAAGCACAGCCAGCCCACGGAACAGATGTAGCTGGGAACCATTTGCAAGGCTAGGCTGAGATCTCAGGTTTTATTTCTCTGTTCTTATTATCTATAAATATCCTACTCATGTGACTTTTACAATATTCTGTGTCAATCGTCATCTTTGATGTTTCTTTAAAGAACTGTGGAAAGATGCAAAAGAAAAATATGTGGCTTAATTAATTAATACTATCTTTCACAGCAGCACCTTTTTATTTTATTTTTTTTCCATGTTTTTATTTATTTTGGGGACAGAGAGAGACAGAGCATGAGCGGGGGAGGGGCAGACAGAGAGGGAGACACAGAATCGGAAACAGGCTCCAGGCTCCGAGCCATCAGCCCAGAGCCCGACGTGGGGCTCGAACTCATGGACCGCGAGATCGTGACCTGACTGAAGTCAGACACTTAACCGACTGCGCCACCCAGGCGCCCCACAGCAGCACCTTTTTAAAGCATTCCCATTAAGCTCATAAAACCTGACAAGATGGCAGTCCCACTAGACAAAGCATCAAAGATAAAGTTAGGTGTACCGGTGATGAATAATGATTTCACATTGTCTTTACATAGTATTACATTATATTTCTTTTTTGGTTTCAGACAGTTGGCCTCTGCTAATGTTGAGCTGAGGAGAGCCTAACATGTGAGAAGACCTCTCTGTAACTTTCTGGATCTAGCTCATAAGCAGTTTAATGGAAAGGCGTAGAAATGTTCCAACCTACATCCAACAAAATATTGAACACCCAATGTTGAAAAGAATTATGGAATCATTCAAATCTGAGAAGGACCTTAGAAATCCAACCCGAATCACTGCTGAATCCCCAAAAGATCTGTTTCCCTTAAGAAGCATGCAAATAATTTCCCAAATTCTTTTGTCATCTTCCACCGAAGATGGAAAAGGAACATTTTCATCATTTATTCACACGATAAACTTTACTGAGTACTTGCTCTATGCAAAGAACTGAACTGAATACCTGGGATACAAAGATGAATGAAATATCTCTCTTTTATTGATTCACAGATGACCCAAGAGACACATTGCTGTAGCCATCCACTCCCCGAACTTAGTGTGCCTACCAAAACTTTCAAAACAGAAATCAGAAATCTGAAAGTATTTCTCATTGAGAAAAGACTGAGGTTGGGCCATAATTTCTAGTGGCTACTTACTTAAAGAATTGTATCATTTCAGCAGAAAATAAAAAAAAATTAAAAATATTTATTTTGAGAGAGAGCAAGTGTGCATTCACATGCAAGCACATGGGAAGGGGCAAAGAAGGCAAGAGAGACTATCAAGCAGCCTCCATGCTCAGCACAGAGCCCCATGTGGGGCTCAATCTCATGACCATGAGATGATGACCTGAGCTGAAATCCAGAGTTCAATGGTTAATCAACTGGGTCACCCAGGTGCCCTCCAAATTATTTATAAAATAGTGAAATGAATGAATGAAGATTATTTCAACAGAAACAGTTTTAGCTGGTTGGCCAACTGTGGCAGCACTGACCTCTTAATCTGCAGGCTGGCATTTTCTGGTTGAAAAATATAATTCAGTTTGCCTTACTTTTTTTGTCCTGAGACAAATTCTTAGCATGAGACAGCTTGTAGGACCAGAAGTAAGTGGTGGATAGGAATCCATTCTATGCACAGGCTCTTCTGCCAGACAGGATTAGAAGTTTAAGGGAAAACCAACCTGAAAACAAACAGGTTCTCATTTCCAAAGTAAAAAAATAAATAACATTCCAGTTTGTCACTACAGTCTTTTCAGAGGAGCAGAATTCAGAATTTCAGCAGCTTCCTACATAAAAACATTGGACGTACAACATTGATTTGACCATCAGCAAACATTGATTTGACCATCAGCAAACATCAGCAAACATTGAAACATCAGCAATTTGACCAGAGAACGTGCCCTTAAAGAGTAACCATCCTCTAAGACTTTTCTATTTGTTTACTCTCTATGAAGTCTTCTTTTCTCCCTCTAGTGACCCCAGCTGTGTCTTGGGCCACTTAAGGAGAAGTCTGAGATCCCTTTTTTAGAAACTGGAAAGTCAGCATTCTTGCATAGAGAGAAAGGAGTAAGCCAACTACCCCCTCCTCTTACTTGCACAGTTCATTCAACAACAGCAACAACAACACCACAACATACCTTTTCCATATGTAACCTCAGATGAGCATGTGGATTCCTAAATTGTTTACAACAAAATGTGAAATGGCCTGCAAGCCAGTCCAAATGTATGTCGCCTGGACTATGTCAAGTCATATCCTTTCCCCCGTGGAGCAGAGGCCCCCATTTGGCCTGAAGTTTGCTTGGCAGACAGAGTGGACTTGTTGCTCCAGCTGTGTCTGATAAGCAGATGACAAGATAAAACATATTCATTTGAGTCCTTTACTAACTAGCACAGTGGAGAAAATCAAAGGCCACAATGGACTGAGCCCTGTATCTGTGCAGTCTTGATTCAAAGCAATAAGGGAAAATATTCTTCATTTTTTAGCAAATCTGTGAAGCAGCCTTCAAGTTCATCTTGCTTATAACTCATCAGTTATAAACATGCTGAATAATAAACTGTCACAAAGTCCTTGAAGCTGTCTTCTCAAAACTGGGAATACTGGTGTGTTTTGTTTTGCTTTGCTTTGCGTTGCTTTAGAGGTATATGCAGAAATAGTCAGAAATGAGATTAATTCATTGAGATTAATTCAATGATTAATTCCTTGACAGTGAATTATTATTAACAAATAGTTACTATTTCTCACTAAGTTTTACATTTAGTAAGTCGTGTTTGCATCCATTATCATTCATAATTTTCACAAACCTGTTAAGAGTGTGGCAGTATGAAATAGGTCGCAGATCTGTTTGAACCCTGCTACAGAACTTACCAGATGAGTTACCTGAGGCAAGATATCTAACTTTGCCAAAGGCTCAGTTTCCTCATTGTGAAATGTGGGTTAATAAAATTTAAGTCATAGGAATCTGTGAAGATTAAATTAGATGACCTCCTAAATTGTCTTATGAGTATTACATGAGATAATTATGTAAAGCTCTTAGCATAGTGCCTGTCATATAGCATCTGCTCATTAAATGGTAATTCTTACTATTATTAGACTGGGCAGGGTAGATGACCACATTCAGAGATGGTAAATGATTGCTCGAGGGCACATAATCTGTTATTCCAAACACAGGGGACCAAAACCCAGACCTTCTGCCTCTGCCTCTTGTATATTTCATCTGTACACATGGAGTTTTTCTTCATGCAAATGGAACTGTACTAGATGCAGCAAGGGATGAAAATAAATGTTAAAAAAGAAAAAAATATATACAGTCCAGACTTCTACTTCAAGACAAGATGAAGTCACAGGAACTAGACTTCCCCTCCTACCTAAAACATCCAGAAAACAGACAGAATGTATAAAATAACAGTTTTCAAGACACTAGGCATCAGGCAATGAAGTATAGTGGTCTCTGAAAGATGGAAAAAAAGAAAATGAACCCTATAATTATCCCAGATTTATACTTTGAGAGAATTTCCTGGGTGTGGTGCAGGAAGGGGAAGGTAGGAGGCACCCAAAGGACATCCTGAATTAAGGAGATGTAGCTAAAAGCCTGGGGAGAGCAAGGCAGTGATTTGATAGGGCAGAATATTAGAGAGGAGACAGCTACATAGAGAAAGTTCTGGAAATCTGCATGGGGGGGTCTCCTTGAGTATTCAATTGAATAATGATCAGTGCTTGTGTGTAAAGATATCAATAACAAGAAGATAACTGGAAAATCCCCAAATATTTGAAAACTAAATAACATACTTTGAAATAACCTAGGGGTCAAAGAATAACTCAAAAAAGTTATTTCATTTCAAAAAAGAAATGAAAACATAGTTTGAACTGAATAAAACTAGAAATACTACATATCAAAATTTATAGGATGCTGTTAAGGGAGAAATTTATAGCATTAAATGCTTATATTAGAAAAAAAATACACACACACACACGCACTAAGGGAGAAAATATATAAATATACTAAAGGGGAAATTTATAGTATTAAATGTCTATATTAGAAAAGAAGAAAAGTCTCAAATCAATGACCTTAGCTTCTACATAAGTAAACTAAGAAAAGAAGGACAAATGAAGCCCAGGGTAATTTCAGAAGAAAGAAAATAATACAAATAAATGCAGAAGTCATTAGAATAGAAAACAGCAAACAATGGCAAAAAATCAATTAAACCAAGCACTGGTTCTTTGAGATCAATAAAATGTGTAAGCTGCTAGCAAGGCTGATGAGGAAAAGAAGACAGAAAATACCAACTACCAACAGCAAGAAGTAGAGAAATGACATCATTACAGATTTCTCAGTGTTAAAACTATGAGAGTGTTATGACAACTTCATGCCAATAAAGCTGCCAATTTAGATGAAATGGATACATTTCTTCAAAGATACAACCTACCAAAGCTTACTCAAGTTGATTCTGTAGTTAAAAACCATTCCGCAAAATAAACACCAAGCCCAGAGAGCTTCATTGGTAAATGTTTATGTAAGAAATAATACCAATTGTGTACCAACTCTTCCAGAAAATTGAAAAGGAAGGAATATATACCAGCACATTATAAGATGTCAGTCATACTCTGATTAAAAAAAAAAAGAGAGATGGGGCGCCTGGGTGGCTCGGTTGGTTAAGCGTCCAACTTCGGCTCAGGTCATGATCTCACGGTCCGTGAGTTCAAGCCCCCCGTTGGGCTCTGTGCTGACAGCTCGGAGCCTGGAGCCTGTCTCAGATTCTGTGTCTCCCTCTCTCTCTGACCCTCCCCGCTTCATGCTCTGTCTCTCTCTCTCTGTCTCAAAAATAAATAAACGTTAAAAAAATAAAAAATAAAAAAAAGAGAGATAAAGACATTATTAGAAAACTACACAAACAACAACAAAACTCAGCAAATTGAATCCAATAATATGTACAGGGAACAATACATATGTCCCAGGAATACAACATTGGTTTAATATTTTAAAAATCAATGTAAATAACCAGATTAACAAAATAAAAAGTAAAAACTATGTGATAATCTCAGTAGTTGCAAAAAAAAAAAAAAGCATTTTACAAAATCCAACATCAGTTATTGGCCCCAAACTCTCAGAAATCTAGGAATATAGGAACTTTTTCACTGGATAAAGGACATCTACAAATAAGCCAAAAATTTTAAGTAAAAATCTGCTATATACAAACAGACAAAAGCAAAGCTATTTTGACTTGGGAAAATTCAAATCCCCATCCCCATCCCACCTTTCCTGTGGAGCCTAGGGCAATACCACTTGTCTCTCAGGGTCCAGAGTCATGATTTGAAAATCACTACTATGTGGTATGGGGACCCACAGAACCAGGTCATCAACAAACAGTTACTGACACCCTACTGCTCTGACAGTTGTCTCATGAACATGGCTAGAAGTCAGCCTTAGGGTAGTGGTGGTATATAATGCCTTAATTCAAGGTAGAGTCCGGCCATATATGCCTTGCTTATAGTAGGTATTCTGTCGGCTGGATTATAAGAAATGGCTATATAAAGTATAAGATCATAGAGTAACGACTCGTGCATCTCAACCTGAAGAACATCTGTCAACACCAGGGGTACATAAAGCCATTAAATAAACATACAGCATTTTTGAGTTTTAATTTGACTTAAAGATGGGTGCAAAAGTTATTCTGCCATACAAATACATATGTGGCAAAATACAGTGCTGTATTTTAAAGAACAAAATGTGAGATTTAAAGGAAAATTCAGGCTTGTAGCAGCTAGTCTCAAGATAAGGGAGTAGGTACTCATTTTCGTCTGTTATCAGCAGTTCCAAAGTGAAGAGGTTTGAGAAGCACTAGGTGAATCTAAATGCATCATCATGTTGCAGGTAAAGAAACTCAGACCCAGACTGTTTACCAGGTTTATTTGAGGTCAGAGTTAGATGGTGGGTAACTCTTTACAAGGTATCCTAAAGGCCTACACCTTTGGAAGTATCTGGAAAAAATATGATCTGTTCAAGGAGTAAAAAATTAGATTTAAGAACTTTCCACAGATCAGCTGACCAAATGAAAGGGGTGAGGGGCACCAATGTGGCCAGAGTTAATGTACTTATATTTTCAAATTCATTAGGAGGACCATATATCCACATGTAAAATCCTATCATCAAGACCATATATAATAAATTCCAGGTGAAGAATTAAATACACTGAACACAGCAGGCATAGAGTACAGAGAGAGACAGCACTTTTCACTGTTAGGATGGAAACCTGAAGTTTGGTAGTCTTCCAAGGAAAAGAAGAGGAGAAACTTACATTTTCCTTCCTTAAAACAAACAGCATGTTTGAAACACCCCAAATCCTACAAAGCACATTTTCCTTATGAACTTAAACTGGAGGTAGTCTACCCAGGCAGAATGGGTTGCCATGGTGAGGGCTGGATTACATGGCCTACAAGGTCCCTTCCAGTTTCCAAAGGTGTATGGTTCTACAATGACACAGAACTGCCCATCCCTGTCTGCTGTGTGATGAAAATTTATAACATGCATTTGCTTAGTGTTTGCCTTGTGAAATGGGTAGAATTTGCTATTCACTTGTTTAATTTCTTTTTTTTTTTTTAATTTTTTTTTTCAACATTTATTTATTTTTGGGACAGAGAGAGACAGAGCATGAACGGGGGAGGGGCAGAGAGAGAGGGAGACACATAATTGGAAACAGGCTCCAGGCTCTGAGCCATCAGCCCAGAGCCCGACGAGGGGCTCGAACTCACGGACGGCGAGATCGTGACCTGGCTGAAGTCAGATGCTTAACCGACTGCGCCACCCAGGCGCCCCTCACTTGTTTAATTTCAAATGAGCCCTTCATTAGTAGCTTAAAGTAATAAACTCTGAGAGGCACTATACCTGTCTCACACAACTGCATGTGAATGTAAACAAGAACAAAATACACGATAGCTCATGGAAGAATGAGCAGAGGGACAGCCTGTGTGAAAGGCAGGACACGGTGTATTTGCGATACCGGGACAGAAACTAGAAGAAAATGGCTTTTGGAATTCCACACCAAGAAAGTAAATTACCTTTAATGGAAGAGAACTGTTGGCTATATAGCTGAGTCTTTTCCTACCATCAAATGAACCCTTTGTTAACCCACACATTTTTTAAATGGGCAAAAACACTTTCAATTATTAGCATTGCCTTGAGGGCCTCCACTGAGCATCTTGTTCAGTCTTCTGTCATGCAGATGTTCACTTGGTTAGCACTCAAGAAAGAAGCAGACAGATTCATTAAGAGACAGGCAGACACACAAATTCCTCTTTGGAAAATTCACCACAAATTTTTCTTAAGTGCTTGCCTTTTATGATTGCTGTCATGGACATTTCAGTTCAGACTGCCATGCCTCTCTCATTTTGAAAGCTACTGAGAGACTCTATCACATGCCAGGCTTCTGCAGTAAAGCCCCGGGCAGGGCAGGGTTGAAGAGCAGCAGGGAGGTAGGCATCCTGGCGCCTGATGCCCTGTTCCTACACCATATTCCAATCTTCCTGGCATTACCCCCTTCACCATGAGTTGTCATTAATTCCTTCCAGCTTCTACTCCAAGCAGATCTTACTTCCCTGATTATATTCTGGGATTCATTTGCTGGGCCTGGGCCTAGCTTGGTTACACATGTGTAGCTACTATTGAAACCTAATACTGCACAACAGAATACTGGATGTTGAATTGGCTTTCTCTTCTATGGGCTGACTAGGCAAAGAAGATAACTGCCTCTCCACTAAAATCTTGTGTACTCTATTACAGCCTGAAGGGCTTCTTCTCTGATTTGCTCCTAAAACCTGAAGGGAAAAAAACAAGGACTGCTGAACCCACTGATGTTCCCAAAACCCAGCAAATCTTGCTCCGCCCCCCCCTCCAGAGTCAGAATATCTCTGCTTTACAGTTTTTTGGGGTGTTTTTTGAGAGAAAGAGACGGAGAGAGAGAACACACACTCATGTAAGTGGGGGAGGGGCAGAGGGAGAGAGAGGAAGAGAGAGAATCTCAAGCAGGCTCCACACCCAGCGAGGACCATGGGATCTTAATCTGAGCCAAAATCAAGAGTTGGACACTTAACTGACTGAGCCATCCAGGCACCACTGCTCTACAGCCTCTTAAAACTCTCTCTGGATGTAGTCATATTCTGTGTGGCCTCAGCAAGGAGTTCCACACTAAATTGTGGGCTGCTTAGGAAGATGGGAGGAACTACTGATAGTTAGGGGAGAGAAATGGGACACTTGCAGTCCAGATCATATAAGGAGGTTGACCTATCTGATTCAGTCTGGTAATGATATTGCAGAGCTCTCTGCACTGGGGTGGGGCTCATCTTCATGTGAGGCTTGGCACGAAGCAGTGTGTCCAGCTTGAAGCCAGAAGCTTAAGCCAACTCCTAGGGGAGGGGGGCTGGAAGGAGTGAGGTAGGTAAGATGTGGAATGTAAAGCAGGAAGCTGAGTAGAAACCCAGGAACATGTGGATGATGGAGTACAGCTCAGCAGGCTCCCAGGAACCTGTGGATTCATACACTAATTCTAGAACCCTTCTTCAGGTCCAAAAATTGTTCCTTGTGACCTGCCATGCTTGGTTCACAGCATGCAGGTCTTTTATCACCAACATGGGATGGGATTGGGGCAGGCAGGGTTTGATCACTATTTCTGCATCGTTGATAAAATTGCGAAATACATCAAGATCATTAAGAAATTCTTCTTGAGTCTAAAGAAGGATGGAGAAAGTAGCCAAAGGGGTCATCCAGCATTTCACTGGCTTGACTAAAATGTTTCAGTTTACAAGAAGCCATTTTTCCAGGGGGCAGTCTAGGTCTATTATGCTGAAACTTTCCTAAGTAATCTTGGTTTGCTCCCTTTCTTTGGTGTTTTCCTTGGAAAAACTTGACCATTTGGAGAGCTTCCTGAAAAAACTATGCTCATAACCTGCAGACATGTAATCACGCTATTTATCTTGCCACATTTCTGGTACCAGTTGTCAAGTTATTATGCTTTGAAAAGTACCAGTTCCTCTCTACCTTTTCCAACCGTAAGCAGAAGCCCTTGATGGAAACTGACTTCATTAGCAGCTCTCAAAAGACCCTCAAAATAGCAGTAAAAGAGCAAAACACTGGCTTTCTCCAGAAGTCTGTAAACTGAGGGATAAAATGACTTTCATCTAATCTTTTTCTGTTTTGAGCATACTTATGAGGTGGTAGAAAAAGAAGCTGAAGATAGAAATTTTTTTTTCACAGATTGTATCTCATGTTTACTTTTGCCAATTATTATTTTTTTTATATACTGTCTTGCTAAAGAAAGGACTTCCCCCCAAACAGAATTGTAAGAGGAGACATGAATGGGCTATTTATGAAAAATAGGTTTTGGAGAGGTTGTCTGAGGAACTGGATTGAATATAGAGGTTAAATAACTTGAAAGTTTTGCATATGGCAGGAGAGTGATTTGGAGGTTCGGGGACTTAAAAAGCCCTTTGGAGAAAGCCTGAAGACACCTTCATATCCTAAAAGACCAACACCATATTCCAAGATTTTCTTTGGTTTAATTTGGTTTAAAAATATCTTCTGGGGAACCTAGGTGGTTCAGTCTGTTAAGCGTTCGAGTTCAGCTCAGGTCATGATCTCCCAAGTCATGAGTTCGAGCCCGGCATTGGGCTCTCTGCTGATAGCTCAGAGCCTGGAGCCTGCTTTGGATTCTGTGTCTCCCTCGCTCTCTGCCCCTCCCCTACTCACGCCCTGTCTCTCTCTCCTTCAAAAATAAATAAATATTAAAAATAATTTTTAAAAATCTTCTGAATGGATCTGAATTGCAGTTTATAAGTCTAAACAGAAAGGTGAGACTGTGGAATATTATGTTGGTTTCTGAGGGATTTAAGTATAAATGAATGAAACAGAAAACACAAAACCAAGAGAGACAATCAATGAAGCTGGCAGTTGGGTCTTTGAAAAGATCAACAAAATTGACAAGCTTTAGCTGATGTGACCTAGTAAAAGAAAGAGAAGAAAGAAATTAACAGAATTAGGGATGAAAGAGGGTACATCACTACTAACTCTACAGAAATTAAAAATAATCACTTTGTGCCAACAAATTAGACAATTTAGATGAAATGGACAAATTCCCAGAAAGCCACACATTACGGAACTGACTCAAGAAAAACAGAAAATATGAATAGACCTATAATAAGAAAATAAATTAATTAGCAATTAATAATCCCCTCACAAATAAAGTCCCTAGTCCCTCTGGCTACATTGGTGAATTGTATCAAATATTTAAAGAAAATATAATATCGATCACTTATGTCTCAGAAAATGGAAAGAATACTTCCCAATTAATTCTAGGAGGCCAGTATTACTTTAATACCAAAGCCGGAAAGAGACAGGTGAAGAAATTAAAACTACAGACAAATGTTCCACATGAACAATTTATCAAATGGAATCAGCAACATATAAAAAGGATTATAAACCATGACCACACAGGATTAAAGCCAGAAATACAACATTGGTTTAATATATCAATGTAATGCATCTGATTGATAGAATAAAGGAAAAAACAAAACAAAACCTGAAAGTCTTAGCAGAATGTAAAAAAGAAAAAGCATTTGAAAAAATCCAATACACTATCATGATAAAAATTCTCAACAAACTAAGACTATAAGGACATATCCACAACTTGATAAAGGGCATCTACAAAAAAATTCACAGCTAACATCATACTTAATGTTGAAAGACAAAACACTTTCCCCCTAAGATCAGAAACAAGACAAGGTTCTCTTTTCACTACTTCTTCTCAACATTGTGTTGGAAGTTCTAGTAACTGAAATAAGGAGAAAAAATAAGTTTTTATGTTGAAGAAGAAGATATAGTATATAGTAGTGTCATTATTTGCAGAAAACATGTCCCTATATGTAGAAAATACCAAGGAATCAACCAAAAACCTATTAGAATTCATAAACTAGTTAGCAAGCTCATATAATGCAAGATCAGTATATAAAAATTAGTTCTATATCTATACTATCAATAATCTAAAAATAAAACTAAGGGAACAATTATATTCACAATAGCATAAAAAAGAATAAAGTACTTAGAATTAAATTTAACAAAATGAATGATGAACTTGTGCACTGAAAACTACAAAACATTGTTGAGAGAAATTAAAGAAAATGACCTCACATGTATGGTCATTTGATTTTCGGCAAAGGTGCCATGATAATTCAGTGGGGGAAAGGTAGTCTTTTCAACAAATAGTATAGGAAAAACTGGATGGCAACATACAAAACTATGAACTTAGATCATTACTTCAAACCTGATGCAAAAATTAGCTCAAAATAGATCACAGAATAAATTTAAGAGCTAATACTAAAAAATTTCTGGGAAAAACAGTAGAAGAAAATCTTTGTGGCCTTGGATTAGACAGGGTTCTTAGATATGAAACCAAAAGTATAATCCATTATCTACTAAAAAGTGATGAAATTATGAAAAGTTTAAATTTTTATTTCAAAATTTAAAACTTTTTATTTTCTTACTGGCATCTTTTTAAGTGCAAAAGGTAAGTCACAAACTGGGAGAAAATATTTGCAAGTCACACATCTGATAAAGAATGTATATTCTGGGGCACCTGGGTGGCTCAGTTGGCTGAGTGTCCAACATCAGCTCAGGTCATGATCTCGTGGTTTATAAGTTCGAGCCCTGTGTCAGGCTCTGTGCTGACAGCTTGGAGCCTGGAGCCTGCTTTGGATTCTGTGTCTACCTCTCTCTCTCTGCCCCTCCCCTGCTCATACTCTGTCTCTCTCTCTCAAAAATGAATAAACTTAAAAAAAAAATTTTTTTTAAAGGATGTATATTCAGCATATATAAAGCATTCTTACAACTCAATAATATGAACAATAAAATGGGCAAAGAAATGGGCAAAATAATTAAAAAGATATTTTACCAACAAAGATATAGACTGCTAAGAAATACATGAAAAGATGCTGTACACATTATTCATTAGAGAAATGCAATTTAAAACCACAATGAGATATTTCTACACACCTACCAGAATGAACAGAATCAAAAAGAAAAAACAATTCCAAGCATTGGTGAGGATATAGAGAAACTAGAACCCTCTTACATAGTTGGTGGGAATGGAAAATGGTACAGAAACCTGGAAAACAGTTTGGCAGTTTGTGAAAATGTCAAATGTACACTTATCATACAACCCCAAAATTCCACTTCTAAGAATCTACCCCTAAGAAATGATACTGTATGTCAACACATGTATGTGAATGTATTTAGAAGCATTATTCATAACAGCCCGAAACTAGTAACAATCCAAAGTGACTGAAAACAACCCAACAACTGGTAAATGGATGCACAAAATGTAATATATCCATAGAATAGAATCCTTTTCAGCAACAAAAAGGAATGAGGAACTGATAAATGCTACGACATGAATGAATCTCAAAAATATTATGCTAAATGAAAGAACCAGATGCAAATGATGACATTTTATGACTGCATTTGTAGAGTATGTTCAGCAAAGGCAAATAAATATACAGAGATAGGAAGCAGATCAGTGGTTGCCTAGGCAGAGATCAACCTCAAAGAGATAGGAGGGAATTTTGGGGGGAGTGATGAAAATGTTCTAAAACTCGATTCGGATTGCAGTGATGGTTTGGCAACTCCATAAATTTACCAAAAAAATCATTCAGTGATATACTTTAACAGTAGGTGAATTTTATGGTATGTAAATAAGGTCTCAATAACACTGTAAAAAAAAAAGAGTAAAGGGTAAATTGTTCTATACTTCATAGCAATTTGAATACAACTGAAATTTTCTGAGCTTCATCCTATTTATTGAGCACTAAACAAGTGTCACGTATTGTTAAGTTTTATTAAGATTGTTTTTATTTAATTATCATAATTACTCTCTAAGGTCAAAATTATTTTCCCATTATACATAAGAGGATACGGCCACAGAGAAAATAAACAAAAATCAGGCCCATTCAGCTAGTAATCTGAAGAGCAGGGATTTGGTTTTTTATTTTTTTTAATTTTTTAAATTTTTTTTTTCAGTGTATGAAATTTATTGTCAAATTGGTTTCCATACAACACCCAGTTAAAGAGTAGGGATTTGAACCTGTATTTCTCTGGTAGCAAGGCCCAGGCTATTAATCACTACACCCTAGTATCTGTCTGCAGACTTCTTAGCAAATTAATTTTGGCTTTGTCTGATATATGAAATAGACTACCTAGTTTCCTACAATTTCTTCCTTAAATATTTTGACAGACATGTGAGTTTATTTTCCTCCTTCCTACCTGGGTCATTCACTTTCTCATCAATTACTGTGCTTCAGTGTTTTTTAAATCTTCAGCTGTGTTTCAGCTGTGTTTTAATCTTCACTTGCATCAGGTAACTGCTGCAGTGCTTGACATCTTGGATCAACAAAGCAGAGGACTCCAGGCTATGAAGGGAAATTCTTAGTGCTTGGAAAAGCAAGTTTTCCATAGCTTAAATTTTGCATTAACAGTAGGCCTTTTGAGTCCATTGAATCTGGCAACTCTTTGGAGGAGTATAAATTGATCACATAGTGCATATTATAAAAACCCATTTGTCTCTAAACGGTTTCACATGAGACAAAGTTTATCCCACAGGTTAATTTTCTAAATTAAATCCTTGTCTAAAGTCACAACACTCAGAAGAACCAGGCTTCATAAATGGATAGTGGACTTTTTCATTAATAACAAAAAACAGCATAAAGCTGAAAGGTCCACTGGGTAGATCTGAAATGTGGGAACAATTCATAATTGAGGGCCTAATGTTCCATTTTTAAAAAATCTCTTTGAGGTATCATCAGACAAACTTAAAAATTCTCCACCACTGGCCATTTCCAAGTACAGATGCCAGTTTGACCACACATTTTAAACATGTGTCTGGAGAATTTTATGTAGCTCCTTTTACAAACTTAAAGAGAAATATATTCTCTGTTACCAAAGAAAATTGGTCTATTGGGAGGATTTAGAAATGGAAAAAATGTAGAAAATAATCCACAAGTAAATACTAGAGCAGTTTCTATTTGTCCCTATGCCTACGCTGGTTATAAGTTAGGCTCTGTCGAAGGCTACACACATATGTTATGCATAAATGTATTTTGGAAGAAAGGTAAGGAGAAAGAAGCTATGACCAGAGGATGGTATAAAAAATATAACCCATTTTACTGCACAGTTGTTGCTAAAGCATACTGTCAGCTAGGACCACCATGTGGTGAACCATGCCCCATAAAAGAGCATATCTATGGCCACTTAGTGGGACAATAAACCAATAAATCAACACACTGTTGCTGTAGCACAATTGCAACCAGAGACCCGGCTTCTATATTCAGACAGAAGACGTACCTGTTCAATCGTGCTTCAATTATCTTTCATTTATTAAATTTAAATTTAATTTTTTAAATTTAGCTTTATCAGAGAATTCCTTAATTATCAGGTGATTTTCCATTTATCCGTTTTGCCATTTATCTGTTTTTACCTAAAGCTCATTATAGCCAACTTTTGAACCCAGGTATTTGTCTACAGGTTCAAACCAATTTCCCTGTTTCAGAGAATGGGAAGCTAAAAAGGAACAAGCTCAACTGTTGTTAGAAAATAAAAGTAACCACTGAGACTGTGGACCAGAGGAATAGGCGTTGGTCCATGACTAAGACCACAGGTTGTCAGCCGCAAAGGGCATTCAGCCTGCAGGCACAGGACCATGCCCCCAGCACCACAGCTCCTGCACTAGCAGGGACAAGACTGAGACAGTGACAGGCTTGTCTCCCTAGCATTGTCTGGTCAGTCCATCTGAAGGCAAGGATGGTGGGCACGGATCACAGGAGAAGAGTTACATTAGTGCCCACAATGCAAGACAGTTCTCCCTTACCTTGGACATGGCTCAGGGAAAGAGGAATACAGGATAGGTCATAATGTGGACTCCAAGACAAGTGTGTTCACTCCTCACCAGCACCCCAGAGTCTGAAGATACAGAAGGGCTAGTGTTGGATTTCTCCTTCTAGTCTCAAAAGTAATACTGTATACACTGCAGTGTGCCTTCTTCCCTATGATCTCTTAGGTGGGTACGAATGTTAATACCCACATTTACAGATAATGCCCCTAGTTTGAGAGAGAGCAATGGGCCTGCTATAAAGTGTTCCGTGCATTGATGACAGAGCCAAGCTAGACCCCTGTCTTCCCACCCCCATCCTGACATTCCCTCTAGTGAAAAACACTGACTCTCTGAAATCAACACTGCAAGACAGGTTTACTGTTTCTTCTTTTCAATGTAGTCATGAGGGGAAGACTAGACTTGTTAAGATAATAAGAAGGACCCTGTTGTACCAGCAGCATATAAAACCCAACTCTGGACAGATGGTTTTAGCATTTCCCCCTCATGTTCCTTCCCTGTTCTTTTTCTTGGTTGGTATCCTGTGGCATGTGTCCTAGGCGACCAACTGCCAATTGCCATTCTGGCTAAGGGGCCCCACGGTTTCCATTCTGAGGTAGGGGTTACAATTCCACATTGAAATTTGGTTTGGATTGAACTCTGGGCCACGATTCTCATATTCAAATGGGGAAGAAAGATCTTCTCCACAAAGGATTTTTTAAGTTTCAAGTACAAAGAGAAAAAAGTGACAAGTCCAAATTATTAGAAGTTATTTCTGGTGATGATCATCAGCATCTTCCCCCCACCCCCACCAAATATTGTTGTTCTACACAACACAGATTGACTACTGGAATGTCATCAGGAACTGCTATTCTGGAAGCTGTTGAAAATGTCATACAGACAAAAGAGAAGTTCACATTTCAGAACATCTGATGTTGTAGTTTTCCAAAATACCTTCTAGAGAGCAATCTTGTCCACCATCAGTCTCCTTAGTGGGATTTTTGTGTACAAAAGCCTCTTGGGAACATAGTGATAACAAACTAAAAGAAAATTAAATATTATTGCTTGTGTGAGGTTTACAGTTTGAAAAATGCTTTCCTACCTCTGACACATTTAAACTTCTTAGGCGGCTTCTACGTTCTGTTACACGTGAGAGGAGGGACTGAAAACCTTGCTCAGCTTCTCACCTAGCTATTGAGGGATGCAACGGACTCAGAAGCACGAGCTACAGTCAGGACATGTCAATGCTCCTCACAAACAATTCTTTAGAAAATAGGCACGCCTGAGTGGCTCACTCAGTTAAACGTCAGACTTTGGCTCAGGTCTTGATCTCATGGTTTGTGAGTTCGACCCCCGTGTCAGGTTCTGTGCTGACAGCTTGGAGTCTGGAGCCTACTTGGGATTCTGTGTCTCCCTGTCTCTCTGCCCCTCCCCAACTTGTGCTCGCTCTCTCTCTCTCTCTCTCAGAATAATAAACATTAAAAGAAGTTTACTAAAAAAAGAAAATAAAAAGACTTTAGGGGTGCCTGGGTGGTTCGGCCAGTCAAGCATCTGACTCTTGATTTCAGCTCAGGTCATGATCTCACGACTTGTGACTTTGAGCCCCACATGGGGCTCCATGCTGACGGCACAGAGCCTGTCTGAGATTCTCTCTCTCCCTTTCTCTCTGCCCCTCCCTTGCTTGTGCTCTCTGTCTCTCTCAAAATAAACAAGTGTTTTCTTTTAAAAAAGAAAAAAGAAACTAAAAAGCCTCTAAATAGTTATGTGAACTCCCAGTGCCATGTGGAAACAAAGCTTTTGAATTTGCTCAATGCTGCATTTGGTACCACCTTTAAGGTGAAATGCAGACATTTCCCTTTGTGCCACCACCCCTGGGAGGGGCTCTCTGCCAACTTACCATTCACTAAAATGCAAAGGGACACCTATTTCTCTGGTCTTTCAGTATGACCCAGCCTGCTGCTAAGAATGAGAAATGAATCCGAAATTAGGAACCAAAGTTGTCTACCTCTTACTTCTCTGAGGCCTGCTGTTGGGCCAATAGGGAGAGGAGCCACCCTGATTATACCCTGTTGTCCCTGAATTAGAGGCAGTTACAGGCTTCCTTTCCTGCACAGCACTTTTTTCACCATTTTCTCATAGCATATTCCATGTTAGATTATGATTTTTTTTTTTGTTTATACTACAATTCCCCACTATGCTGTGACCCTTTCTGAAGCTGGGACTGTTTGTCATCTAAAAAGCACAGCACCTGGCACAGAGGACAGGCTTAACAAACACTCATTGAATGAATGAGTGTGACATAAGGAGGTCTGCCATATGAATGAAAGAGACTCATGGCACATTTGCACAAAACCATCCCCATGGCAGAGGTGTACTGGCTATATCAATTGCCTGATCCATTTCTGGCCAGAAGGAAATGTTGTAGAGTTAGAAAAATAATACTCCTGTTCATTTTAACTTTTCTTTTTCATGAAGAAGAAAAACACAGAGAGTCTCTGTTTATGGATATGGTGCTACCTTTCCATAAACTAGAGGGCAGACACATATCCCCATTCCAACAGTGGGGATGTGCTAGATCAAACCATTCACACTCTCTCACCTTTTCCCTGCTAACCAACTACATATTTACAGGTTGACAAGCCTGCAGTCAAAGTGTAATCTGGGGTCAGCTTGCAAGAAAAGACAAGCTGAAGGGAGATGTAGCTAAATCAGGGTCAAGGAAAGTGGAACGCCTGTTACAGATTAGCACTGAACAAAAAGGCTCTCACACCATGATGACCAAAGACAAACGGGTGTTTGGTCTTTGATCTTTGGTCTCCAACTTGCTTCTCCAGTGTTGTGAGCAAACTCACAAGTTGAAAAAACTTACCCTCAGAGCTATGAAGAGGTGGAATGGGGCTGCTCTTCTGACTCTAGAGCCTTTCACCAGCACTTCTATAGAAAGCATTGCTGCTTCTACGAAGCACATGTTTTCTTTATTAATCCTCATGGAGGAAATATCACATAGCTGTTAACAGTTTATTGTATAGGTTTTTCAGTCAGACTGACCTTGGTTAGAATCCTGGCTTCCGTTAGGACCTTGGGCAAAGTTTAACCTCTCTGAGCCCCAGTTACCATCTGTAATGAACAGATAATAACAGTAACTTTCTCAAGGATTAAGTTTAAATAAGGTAATGTACCTAAATGATTTGGCCAAGTGCATGGCCTATAGTAAGTGCTTTAAAAAGGTAGTTGTAAATGATGTAAATATCATTCTTACCCTTTTGAAGACACTTTCTGCTTCCCCACCCACAGAGAGCTGTTCTGATAGGCAAATGAAGGAAGGCAAATGAAGGTGCTTACTCTGCACCAGGTCTCAAGGATGTGGGCTGAGAATCCTGACAGTCTCTATTTAGTCACAACACCTGCTGACTTGATTCAGCCCATGTCGGGACAGGACAGGACCAAGCCTGCAGTTTCTCCTCATCACACAACTCTTTTCTCTAACCTTCTCTAGCCCATACTACCTGGCCCTGGCCCCAGGGAAGACATGACACAGGCCACTGGAGCCAGATGTCTCATTAACTTGGCCAGGAAGATAGCTTTTCTTAGAGAGACTTTTTTTTTGGAAAAGAAATTTCTCCTTTCAAGTAAAATAACACTGACTGAAATCACCAGGCTATGCCAGCGACATCAGGGCATCGTTAAAGGAAAAGCCTTGACTAAGCAATGTTTATAATTTCAGAGTTGTTTGGAGTTTACAGTGTAATTTATGCCATGTGTTCTATCATTAACAGTTTTTAAGACCAACCTATTTTTTTTTTATTCAACTGAGTACAAAACACCCACTTATGACACGGCATCTCCCATAATAAGGCAGACACACTCTTTCATTGAACTGGGAGGTTTCCTTTGTACACCATTATTTGTTGGGTAGCATTTCCCTTCAACTATCTAACTGGCTACAGACAATAAAAACAACTTAAAGAGCAAAGAGTTCAATTTCAAGGTCTACTTGCCCAGAATTTGTATTGCGAGCTGTCTTCTGTAGGGTAGTTTGGTTTGCTGGTAGGAGACGGCCTTGATTCGTGCTTAAGAACTGGGAACATCTCTGGGGCTGAGCAGAGCCTCAGATGTATCTTTCAAGAATGCTTTGGGGGCAACAAGGCAGGGCTGCTTTATGTGGAGTGAAAGGGAGGCCACAGCTGTGAGGAGTTGAGCTCTGACTCCTATCATGTAGCTGCCAGAAGCACATTGTTGAGCCTACCACAACACAGACCCTTAGAAGGGCTCAGTTCCTTCTCAGAGGTCTGACTGTATGAAATATGGGCTGTGTAGAATAGTCCCTAAGGAGCACTGAACTAGTGGAACATTTAGTGCAGCTTTTAAAAAATGTACCAACAAAACTCTGAAAATAAAACAAGACACACACACAAACACGGATGCACAACACACCCCAAACCTAACCTCTGCCTTGGTTTAGGTTTTATAGAAGAGGAATAAGACTTGATATACTGCTTCTGCAACATCAGTGAATACATGATGTTTACAAGGTAAAACTATAACGGAAGGAAGTTTACAAGGTAGAACTATAACGGAAGGAAGCTCTTTGTCCCTGATTTGTTTCCATGTTACTGCTTCCTATCCATGATCTTGGTAACTACCAACAGCCCAAACACTGCGTGCACTGACTCTCAGGCCTTCCCAGTTCACAGAGGAAATGAGGCATCGGTAACACGGCTTTGGAAACCCTATGACAGACATTGTGTTTGGGAGTATATGAAAGATACAAGATAACAGACATCTGAATCACCCTGAGTCATGCTGAGTGCCTTCCTCCTTTACACCCATGACCAATTGGATGCTGAATTCTATCTGCCTCTTAGGAAATCCTTTAAATATGACCCCACTTGCCATCCTTGGAATTACTTCCCTGGCTCTTGCTAGCAGTATTTGACAGCCTCTTCACTGGGCTCCCTGACTTCCCCTTTGTCCTCTGCCATTCTATTTTCAATACTGCCTCACAATGATCCTCCCAAAACACAAATCAGCTCTGCCCAACAAATTCCAATGTTCTGTCATTGACCACAGAATACAGTTCAAACTCCTTCCAAGAGCCTTTGATGGTCTGGGAATCTATCTGGGTTCTGTCACTGACTGGTGTTTGCCCTTAATCTTTCTGAGTCTCAGCTTTCTCGCCCGTAAATGAGGATAATAATAGTACTGACCTCACAAGGTTGTCATAGGGGTTCAGTGAGATAAGTAAAAAGTCTTAGTGCCAGATATAGAAGAAGTGCTAAATGAAAGCCGTTACCAATGCCCGTAGCTCTCAGCCCACAACCCTTACACGGAATAACTTGCAGTTCCTGAAATATCCTATGACGTTTCATACCTCAGCAACTCAGTGCCTGTTGTTTTTCATTAACTGATTTATTATTTGTTCATCATATATTTATTGAACACCTACACACGTCTGTGGTCTCAGCACCAACAATTTACTGACTAAGACATAGCAATGAGCCAGACAGGGTAGGTACTAACTTTCCTGAAGTTTATATTCTAGAAGTGAAGACCCAGATAATAAAATTAGAAAGACTGATAATACTAAATGTTGGAGAGGATGTGGAGCACTTGGAATTCTCACACAATTGCTACTGGGAAGGTACATGTTTCAGCCACTTTGGATAATAGTTTGGTAGCTTTTTATAAAGTTAAACAGGCACTCACCACATAGCCCTAAAATTCCACTATTAGATTACTAAATAGAAGAAAAAAGCATATGTCCATATATGTAAAGATTTGTACATTAATTTACATTAATGTTCACGGTAGCTTTATTCATAACAGTGCAAAACTGGAAATAATCCACATGTCTGTCAAAAGGTGAATGGATAGATTTTGGTATCCCTACAAAAGAGTATTATTCAGTGATACAAAGGGATGAATCAGCTGATACATGTGTCAACATGGCTGAATGTTGAAAAATTATGTTGAGCCAAAAAAAGTCAGATTATCAATAAATATATACTATCTAGTTCCATTTATCTATTCCAGACTAGGTAAAACTAATTTATAGGACTATAAAGCAGACCAGTAGTTACCCAAGGTCAACTCTGCAAGGGAGGGAGGGAGCAGAATGGACTACAGAGAAGGAACTATTTGGAGCAATGAAAATATTCTATATCTTGACAGGGGTGATGGGTATGCATATTTTCACACTTAAAATGGGTACATTTTTTGTCCATCAACTGAGGAATGGATAAAGAAATTGTGGTTTATATACACAATGGAATACTATGTGGCAATGAGAAAGAATGAAATATGGCCTTTTGTAGCAACATGGATGGAACTAGAGAGTGTGATGCTAAGTGAAATAAGCCATACAGAGAAAGACAGATACCATACGTTTTTACTCCTATATGGGTCCTGAGAAACTTAACAGAAGACCATGGAAGGAAAAAAAGGAAATGGGGAGGGGAAGGAAAAAAAAAATGGTTAGAGAGGGAGGGAGCCAAAACACAAGAGACTCCTAAAAACTGAGAACAAACTGAGGGTTTATGACAGGTGGGAGGGTGGGGTGGGTGGGTGATGGGTATTGAGGAGGGCACCTGTTGGGATGAGCACTGGATGTTGTATGGAAACCAATTTGACAATAAATTTCATATTAAAAAAAAATAAAAAATAAAGGCAAAAAAGTCAATAAAATAAAATGTGTACATTTTAAAAAATGTTTTAATGTTTATTTATTGTTGAGAGAGAGAGTGCAAGCTGCTGAGAGGGGAAGAGAGAGAGGGAGACAGAAGATCCAAAGCAGGCTCTGCACTGTCAGCCCAGAGCCTGATGTGGGACTTGAACACACAAACTGTGATATCATGACCTGAGCCTAAGTCAGACTCCTGATCGACTGAGCCACCCAGGTGCCCAAAATGGGTACATTTTATTGGATTTAAATTATACTTCAACAAAGTTGATTTTTTTTAACGTTTACTTATTTTTGAGACAGAGAGAGACAGAGCATGAACAGGGGAGGGGCAGAGAGAGGGAGACACAGAATCTGAAACAGGGTCCAGGCTCTGAGCTGTCAGCACAAAGCCCGACACGGGGCTCGAACTCACGGACCGTGAGATCATGACCTGAGCCGAAGTCGGACGCTTAACCCACCAAGCCACCCAGGCGCCCCAACAAAGTTGAATTTTTTAAGAAATAAAAATAGCCAATGTTTATTACTTAAGAGGCACCAAATACAAAGAAATCATTACCCATGTGGAGAGCTAAATCAGATAATTCAATCCTTAAAGTTACAATCATTAACTTAAATATTACCTTATACTTCAGGTGAGTATTTGCGGTATTTCAACTTAAACTGAATACAACCCAGGTAGTTTGGAACATTCTCCAGTATTCCTGTATTTTTAAGTCATTTAATGATTTCTTCTGTAATAAGCATTGTGCTTAATCTTAGGGAAACAATGATAAAAGACATGGGTAAGACAAATAAAAAAAACCCACAATTACAATATAAGAAATGTTTTAATAGAGTTATATGCAAGGTGCTATGGGGTGTGGGCAACTGGGTGGAAGAGTGAACATGTAAACTTGAGGTGTCAAATGGAGATATTGAGTAAGAGTCTGAATGTAAAAATTTGGAGTTCTCCAGTTGCCAAAGAAACAGACTTTTGAATTATCAGCATGTGTGTGGTAGCTGAAGTCATGGAAATAGATGAGACTAAGAGAGAGAGAGTGCAGAATGGGGAGAGAGGTGAGGATAGACATCTAAGGGTCAGGAGGAGAAGGAGGAACCTTTAGGGAAGTTTGAGAAGGAGTCATGTGCTGTCATGGAAACCAAGACAGAAAGAGTTTCAAGCTGGAGGAGTATCCCCTGTGTAAACTGCTGCAAAGAGATCAAGGAAGATAAGGATTTGACAACTAGTTAGATATAGCACAAGGTCAAGGAGTGGAGCAGAGGCCAGACTGAATGGTGAGGAATGGAAACAATGAATGCTAGGGCCGTGGAAAACAGAAAAAGATTCAGAGAGGACCATTATGGGGGAAGTTTTAATAAATGCTGGGGAGACTGAAGCCCAGAAAGGTGAATGGCTGTTACTTCTGATAGACTTGACTGTGGAATCCAGGCAACTGCAAATTTTACCTCTATCCTTGAGAATTCAGTTAGTAAAATTAATTCTAGTATGAAGTGGAAAACCTTAGCTTGGCACCCAGTTTCAAGGACATTTCTACAGCTGACTTTTTCTCCCATGATTTAATGGCTATGATTATTGATCACCTCTATGTGATCAATAATCAAGCCTGGCACCAGGCTTGTGTCTTATAGATCTGGTCTTTGTGGTTTGTCTGCCTCTGGGTACTGTCGTAAGTACAAACTCCAGACACACTTAAAAAGATTCTTTGAAGTGAATAAAAGAGGCTGAAATCAGAAGCCAAACACTCATTAGAATATGTTGTTCTTAAAAGGTACTTTGATATAAGGTATTTTCATGCAGAAACCCAGCTCCTTTTTGGTGTTGCCCACGAATGTGAGACATCACACCAGGACTGCAATTCCCAGGGCCAAGCCAACAGCTTCGATGAATTGCCCCTTGCCAGCCTGAAACTGCCATAAAATGTTGTCTTTCTCCTGAGGGTGGCCATGAGGCTGCTTCCCCTTTGGTGGCACAACATGTAATAGCAGAGAGTGAGCATCGACCTGGACAGTGAAATGTGGCTCAGTTTGATTGCATTTTAGATCCTAAATAGAAGAGTAAATGTTCTGCATGTCTGCTATCAAGATCCTAATTCCAATATTTATCACTCCTGCCAGGTCTCAATTTCCAACTGTTAAATGAAAGGGCATTGAGTACCACCCTACATCTGTATATGGGTATTTGTAAGTGCCACTGTGTATGCCATCAAAATTCTATTTATACTTCATAACCACATACGATGAGTGTAATTTATATGTAGAGATTGTTTACTTTGAAAAAAGAGAGCTAATAATTTTGACTAAATCATGCAGTTTAGAAAATGTTCCAATAGAGTCAGTAATCTAGCGTACTTTTAATTTAGTATAATGCCACCTGCCTTAATTCACATGTGTTCTTTCAACGTGGTTCAGTTAAAAATAAAACAAAAATTTTATTAGAAATGATAACTTTGATGCAAGGTCTTAATAATCCCATGAAAGAAAAATAAAATAAAACAAAACTCAATGACAACTCATTAAACATTTTAACCAAAAGATAGAGAGAGAGAGAGAGAGAGAGAGAGAGAGAGAGAGAAAGAAAGAAAGAGGGAGAGAGGGAGGGAGGAGGGAGGGAGGGACAAAGGAAGGAAGGAAGGAAGGAAGAAAAAAGGAAAGGAGAGAGAAATTGTATTCTATTTAAGGGATTGCAGGTTAGGGAAGATTCCTATTTTATCTCACGTGTATAAATGCAGAGTTATCCCTAAGCAAAAATTTTCTGTTGTTTTAAGATTAGATATCATTAGGGGCGCCTGGGTAGCTCAGTTGTTTAAGCTTCAGACTTCGGCTCAGGTCATGATTTCACTGTTCGTGCGTTGGAGCCCAGCATCAGGCTCTGAGCTGATAGCTCAGAGGTTGGAGTCCGCTTTGGATTCTGTGTCTCCCTCTCTCTCTGCCCCTCCCCCGCTCATACTCTGTGTGTCTTCCTCTCTCTCAAAAATAAACATTAAAAAAAATTTAATAAAAAATAAAAAGATTATGGGGCACCTGGGTGGCTTAGTCGGTTGAGCATCCGACTTCGGCTCAGGTCATGATCTCACAGTTCGTGGGTTCGAGCCCCGCATCAGGCTCTGTGCTGACTGCTTGCTCAGATCCTGAGCCTGCTTCAGATTCTGTGTCTCCTTCTCTCTCTGCCCCTCCCCCACTCGCACTCTGTCTCACTCTGTTTCTCAAAAATAAATAAATGTAAAAAAATTTTTTTTTAAATAACATAAAATAAATAAAAAGATTAGATACAATTAAATAACGACGTTCAATAGAATAATTGTTAGAGAATGATTTTTATGAACTAAAATTCTGAGAGAACAAAGAAATTTTATTTTATAATATTTTTAAATGCTCATTTTAATCAAATAACTACAGATAAGCCTTTTATGTGTTTATATCCAAAGAATCTATAGTGGGATCTAAGCACCAGTTGGATAGAGGGAAAGCAGTGAATAAATTAGAAACAGATATACAAAGAAACCCAAGAAAAAACAATTGCTGCTCTGCTTCTTCAAACGACTTTCATAAAATAATTCAGGTTTCTAGCATGTCTCAGGTCTGAAGTAATTGTCAGATGCACAGGACTCAGGAGCTTGTGAAAGTGAATTCAGCTCAAAGGAAAGACAAGAGCCACACCAGACTGACAAGACTTCAGGAAATAAGAAACGTCATAAGCCAGGCAGTCTGACCACCAGTAGTAACATCCTTTGGCTGAATGGCTATAGGCTTCTGAAAGTAATAATCTTTGCCATGTTTTCTTCCTTTTCAAGCCATTAGATAGTTTGTATAAACATTAGGGTATTATACAGTATTCTAATACAGTATTAGAATGAACTTACACTATATTTCTGTGATTAGCTTCCTGATCTAGAAGACTTCTGAAGACCCTATTTCCCTAGAAAGAGGGTTCCTACCATTGTTTAATCAAATTTTCCTGAAGAGTGAAAAGAAAACAGTGGATGACTATTAAACTCTGGGCACCAGTATATGTATTATCTAAACCTCACAGCAACCTTGTGAAGTACCATTATCTCTTTTGCAGATGAGGAATCTCAATCTGAGAGACATTAATTAACCTGACCAAAGTTACACAGCTAGTTAAATTAGCGGCAGAGTCTCAATTTAAGTAAAGCCTGGCTCCTTACAAAACATCATGCGACTTTCCAAGATGAAACCTCCTTTATTTAATTTGGTAGATTTTTTTTTTTAGATTTTATTTTTAAGTAATCTCTATACCCAGTGTGGGGCTTGAACTCACAACCCCAAGATCAAGAGTTGCATGCTCTACCGACTGAACCAGCTGGGCATCCTGGTAGACATTTTTTATCATATACTTAAGAACCTACTATTAAAAAGAAGGTATACCTGAATGTGAATATTTATTAAATCTAGGAGAAGACACTGACCTTGACTCATATCTCATGACCCTACTTTGGTCCTTGTAGCAATGCATCAGAGAAAACCTCCAGAACCTTCTGGCATTTCCTGGAGAGTAGTTGTAAGACTTTGCATTTCCCAGATATCTCCAGGAACTGAAGAGGTTCCGTTTATTCTCTACAGATTCAGGTGAGAAAATAACAGGCCATAGGGAAGGCTTGCCCTTGCTTAAAGCCTAAGACTATGACTATCACTATGACTGTTATGGCTCAGTGCAAATACTAGGTACCAGTGGTCACTTGCAAGTTTCCCTGGAGAGCCAGACCTGCTCCCTAACTGCTAAATGTTATTAATAAGAAACACACCTAAAGGGAAAGGACAAAGAAAAGGCAAACATAAGTGATTATTAATAATATACCAGGAAAATACATATCAAAAAAACCCATACCTACAATAATAGTAGACTAAACAAGAATTCAAGAATAAAAAACTGTACTATGAAATGACAAAAGCTATCCTTCACAAAGAGGATATAATATTTTTGTGCCAAGCAACATTAGTGCCACATAAACCAAGTGAATCCAATTATAATATTGAAAATAAACACTTTAGAAACATATAATGAATGATAGATATACACATACCGATATGTAATTTACATCAAAGAATACATATTCTTCCAATTATGATATTTGATTGTATATTTGGCTATAAATAACCTTAATAAATTATAGAAAACAGAAATAAAATTCCAATAAAATTAGAAATCAACAATAAAAAAAGAAACACCCTATCTGTTTTTGTTTTTGTTTTTGTTTTTGTTTTTTTTAGAGAGAGAAAGAACCTTAAGCAGGCTCCACACTCAGCACAGAGCCAGAAACAGGGCTCGATCCCACGACCCTGGGATCATGACCTGAGCCAAAATCAAGAATTGGATACTCAACTAACTGAGCCACCCAGGCACCCCAAGAAACACTCTAAATAAACCCTAAACCAAAGTAAAAGCAAACCATTTAGAAAGTAATAACATACCACTTCATATTAAAATATATGAGATATAGCTAAGGCTAAATTCAGATGAAAATGCGCTCCTTCAATACTTCTATTACTAAAATATGAATATTCAAATTAAATGTTTTAATATTAAATGTAATATTTCTGATATTAAATATTAGAAAATAATACCAAAATAAATCAATACAAAGCAGGAGATATGAATTAATAAAGATAAAAGATTAAAATAATAAAATAAAAACCAACAAAAAGAGTTACAAACTGAAAAGGCTCACTAAGTCTCATTAAAAGGAAAAGAAAGAGAAAACAAAACAGATGAGACTAGTAATGAGAAAGATACCATAGATAATGAATAGGATATTATGTGTGATTATAAGACAAATCAGTTTGAAAGACTGAAAGGGGCGCTTGGGTGGCTCAGTCAGTTAAGCATCCAACTTTGGCTCAGGTCATGATCTCACGGTTCGTGGGTTTGAGCCCTGGGTCCGGCTCTCTGCTGACAGCTCAGAGCCTGGAGCCTGCTTCAGATTCTGCGTCTCCCTCTCTCTTTGCCCCTTCCCTGCTCACACTCTGTCTCTGTCTGTCTCTCTCTCTGAAAAATAAGTAAACATTAAAAAAAAAAGAAGCCCGAAAGAACTATATGATTTTCCTGTAAAAGTATAAATTAACAAAACTGATCCAAGAAAAGTTAGAAAAATAAAAAAAAAACCTCCTGAATAGACCCATAACTGTATCCTAGATTGGAAAGATAATTAAAGACCTCCCATTAGAAAAAAAAAAAATTATGCCACAGAAGCATGTATCAAGACAAGATAGTTTTATAATTAGGTTCCATTTAATCCTTAAAAACAGGTAATACATATGGTTTTGTGTGCTATACCAAGCCACAAAAAATGTATAAACTCCCTTAAACCTTAAAATCTGGTAAGTACAAACCATAGGTATAGTTATTGAAAAATAAACTTCACCTATAGAAAGGATTAATGGGAACTATTTCTTTGCAACAAATATATAAAAAATCAAGATTCTGGCTCTCTAATTGCTCCAAGGTACTGAGACAAATCAGGCAGGAGCACTCCACAGTGTCTGGGTAGGATATCCCTGGGTCCAACCCAGAGACCATTACCTGTATGAGTACTAGACCAAGTTTCTAAGATGAAATGAGGCAGCCAAATCTTGTTCAGAAGATGGCAGTTATCACTAGGTAAGTTCAACTCCTGTAAAGGCTTCTTGACCTATTATTTTCTTAGCTAAAACTTAAACAAAACTTCACTGTGTCAGGCACTGGACTAAGCATTTCTGCATTATTTTCTCATTTACTTTCAATATCCCCATAAGGTAGGTACTATTATTATTCACATTTTGAAGATGGAGAAATAGACTTTCCAGGTCATACAGCATGGAAGTGGCACAGCCAGGATTTGAATCCTGATGAGAACCCAATCTAGAACCACTCTGTGTACGCTTTCCCTAAACCTATTCTGCTGGGCCTTCTCATCCTATCACTGTATATGCTATTATTTTTGCCTAGAACACTTAACCAAAATAATAATAGTAGTGGTAACCACAATAAAAGCCATTTTTAAGGTAATAGCTGCCATCCATTGAGTGATATGTTCCGAGCACTGTGCTAAGAATGTTACATGCATTATCTCATTAAGTCCTATGAGGTAGATATTATAAGTCAATCTTTCAACAAAACATGATGGTCTGCACGTTCCAAAGGCACAGTGGAAGGATTTGGGAGGGCAGTAGTTGGTGAAAGAGTGTTTCATGACAGTATTCTCAAAGAAATGTCCTGGTAAGCAGCAACATTTTTTTATCACCTTAAAATATTTCCTAATGAGAGTAAAAAAAGAAAAAATTGTCCAAAGATTACATGTTTACATATAGTTTTACTATCATTGAAAGGTCATTAACCAAGTTAAAAGAAGCTGTTGAAAGGTCTTGATAGAGTACCATTAAAACATTCCACATCTAATCAGGAAGGTAAAGGAATCAATTACTCATAAGGAAAATGCCACTTAACACAAGAGAGACATCAATCTTATCTGACCTCATCAGTTATACCCTCACATAATTTTAGCATCTTTAGGTAAAGTTAGAATCTATTAATACTAGAAAAGACAACACTGTATATCAACTACTCTCTCTTCCAAATATGTAATTTTTTGTCTTCCCTGGGTCTGATAAATTGGCCCAAGGTAAGAATCCCTAAATAAATACCACTTGATCCTAGACAGTGTTACTACATCTTAACTGTGGTATTAGTTTTGATAAATTTGAGGAAAAGGCACAGAGATTTTGATTCCACAGAGCAAATGGAAGAAATACAACACTTTAAAAATTGTCAACTTTACATGGCCTATTGATATTTAGCTAGTTTGAATAAAGAAACCTGTCCTTCCAACTAAATAAGAGCCTCTTTAAAAACCTGTCATTATAGAAAAGAGAATTTTAAAATATATTTTGATATCAATAGGGAAAATTTGAATATGGCTTGTATATTTTTATTGTGATAATGTTATCATAGTTATTTAGGAGAATGTCTTTATTCTTAGATAACACATACTAAAGTATTTTGGGGTGAAGTACCATGAGTTCTACTACTTTTAAGTGGTTTAACAGTAACAAAGGGGGGTAAAATATAGCAAAATAAGAGTGGTGACTCTACATGAGGGGTGTATGGCTTCTATTATACTAATTTTCAACTTTTCTGAAGGATTATTATTTTTCAAAATAAAAATTTAAGAGAAGAAATGTGATTACAGACTTGTGTCTTAGTAGCTAACATACAAGTCATTGAAATGCTTTCATTTTCATATGTTCCCACATTACTATTTATCCCTAACATTAATTAAGACCTACCAATGTACCAAGAAGAAACCACTATAAATAGATATAATGGCCCCATATGGAAAACTCAGACAAATGCCATTTCTTTTAAGCTGTACTTCAGAAATACTTAGGGAACACCACAGAACCTTAGTCTATTGTGATTTGGAGAGATACCTGGAACACATTTATAGTAGCTGCAGTATGCTGATGACACATGGGTTCTTGTTTTTCATATTCTTTACTTTTCATCATGTTTATAGACAACATGTAAAACCCCCAAGCCCGGATAAGAGCAGTCTTACTGTAAGCATGTGGGGGCTCTCTTGACCCTGACTGACTGAAGTCAGGAAGGCTGAAGAGGGGTAAAGCTCCCCAATTCTTGTGGGAGGTGTGGTGGGGGAATTTCCCACCCATAGAAAAGGTCGGAAGCATCAAGAATTTTTAAAGCTCCCCAAATAATTCTCATATGTAACCAATGATTCTCATTTGAGAACCACTGGTCTAGAAAATTGTTTCTTGGTGTGTCTGTGGACCACCAGCATCCACATCACTGGAAAACTTGTTAGAAATTGAGAATCTGAGGCTTCCCCCCAGACACACAGAATCAGAATCTGCTTTTTAACAAGATCCCTGGGGATTCGAATGTACATTCAAGTTTGAGTACAACAATGAGTACAATGATCCAGCAGGTAGAGGCTGATCCAATACTTCAATGATATTTGACATCCTTGTCCTATAGCCAGACTGTGATAAAAAAAGTTTTGTCCGTAAAGAACTCAGTCTTAAACTTATAGATGTCCCACTCTTCCAACTACTTAAGACTTTATAGGACAAGAAGAATTCCTCCAAGTTCCTCTTAGGAACTGCAGAGTACTTCATAGATCCTGAGTGTACTACAAATGTCTCTTGATCATGCCAGTAGAAATAAGAATGCTTTGAAATTAGAAGCTATATTTGATCAAAGGACTATAGATCTCATGGTATAAACATAATACACCAGTCCTTCCTTGAAAGTTTAAGAAATATCAGTAAAGAGAATAATACTATTGGCTTCCTGATAAGCTCTTTGCAATCTGTGGATTTTTAGGAAACTAAAATACAGTTCACTTTCCTCCCTTATCACCATGGCTACCAAGTGCCAAATTATTTCTTTTAACCAAATACATTGAGAAGGCCTGTGGATTTTTACTATTTCATTCCTTTCTATTTACAGCTTAAAAATGTAAATTGAAACTGTACTTTAAAGAAAAAAAACAATTTTCTGAAGGTGTTCTCTGGAGAAAGGCAATGAAAGGTGAAATAAATTATGGAAAGTGTTTATTGATAGCAAACATGTGATGTTTTTGCAGCACAGGTGACTCATTAATTCAACTAATAGGAAAAATATGCTTTTATGAGTAAAAGCTTTCCAAGGATGGTTATGGACATGATAATAAAATTTTGTGCATTTTGCTGCTTTGGGTTTGTTGTTGCTGTTGATGCACCAGTACAGCATTCTAAAACCTTTCCCCACAGCGCGTTTGACACATACCCAACCAAATAAATTACTATTCCCAGCTTGACTTCTAGAAAGAACAAGAATTTCACATGCCAACCCATGGCTGAGCCATAGTATGTATTTGCTGAAAATAAAAAGAATAGTTGTCATTTAGGGAGGGCTTAACATATGTTAGGCACTGCATTAAGTATATTCATGCTTTGCTTTACTCGGCTCTCAAACAACCCTATGATACATCAGTCCCATTCTCCAAAAGCGGAACATGAGGCTTAGAAAGCTTAATTTAGTTGCTTTAAACCAGCCAACAGAGACCAAGCTCTTCTCCTATAATACTTCTCATTGTCAGAAAGGTTTTCCCAGCAATATCTCTTGACCAGAACTGGAATTCTGTGAAACATGCCAGATGGCAAAAGCCTGACCTGTAGGTCTTCTGTGCTTTTAGCTCATCCTCATCTTGCCCAGGAGGAACATAGCGCTGGTAGGATCATCTCAACAGAAGGTGGCAGTACGTGGCACCGAGACTTCTTATAATGCCAGGGATTTCCAAGAAGGAGCCAGCTTCCTACTTACAGGTTTCCTACCTCCCCATACCTCTTGGTCCTCTGCGAAGGAGATGGAGGGAAGGGATAGTTGTAGAAATTAATTATTTATTAGGATAAGTCTCTTAACCCAGGCCATTCTAACAACAACAACAACAATCCTGATTTCATGTATTGCTTTGGTATATTTAAACCGTTGTATATTGTCAGAAATAGTATATGTTTTATCCAAGACTTAAAAATACTGTAACTTATTAAGTGTATAAGAGTTCAATTCTTTCTTTCTATTTTTTTCAATGGCAGAATCCCTTGCATTCCAAAGTCAGTTATGAGGGTAAGAGGACCTGCCTATCAAATGGATAACAAAAATATTATTCATCACAAATAGAAAACACCCACTGAAATACAATCATATTTTAATCATTAAAGGAATCTTGTGATCTCCATAGCTGGATACAGGTCTTATGAGCCTTATATTCAATATATACATGGTAATAGAACACAGAAATACCCTCTCATATCCACTTCAAGGAAGAAATCATCTGGCAGCATACACCATAGTTTATTGAGCCACTCAATATGTCTAACTTTCATATATTCTCAGCTTTAGGCAACAATATGTCTGCATACATCCATGTATGTGACTAGTGAACTTCAACAGATGTTTATTTTGAACTTAAAATACACAAATTAAATCAAATTAAATACCTACAGGAAATTAGATTTCAAGCCAATCAAATTACATGAAGGAACAGATAAACTCTGTAAGATTAAAAAGTTAATAAAATATTTTAAAATATTTTTAAAACTTTAAAACTGACATTAGTTTTTAAATTATAGTTACCCTCAATATACCAAGATAGTAAGTGGGTTAGCTCATAAATGAGTTGTGGGCAAATTGAGATTTCTATCTTCTAAGAGGCTAGTTGTGTGCAAATACAGGATTTTGAAGTTCTTTTCACCTAAAAATTGATAACACTTCCAGAAGGAATGTGTTTGGTTGGATAGGACGACAATAAACAACTGCCTTGGATCAGCAAAAACTTGGGGTGGTCCTTTTTCCACGTTTTTAATCTTAGATATCATCCTGAGTCCAACACGTCTGTGTGTCAAAGGAATGTTTGCAAAATGTCGTCATCCACTGGGAGCTAGGAAAATTCAACTTTGGCCCAATGCTAAATATATATGCATACATATACATACACACACATATATATCAGGAGAATTCTTCAAGTAAAATACCAATTCAAGGTCTGAAAGTCAACATTTGTTCTCCAAATGTCCATATTGTCCATATGTATGTACTCAGATCCTTATGTTTCTTAAATTTTTGAATGAAAAGTGATGAAGTTCTGCCATGCCACAATATTACAAAGCCTAAATTAATAAAACAGACAGCATGCTTAAATTAAAGAATTTGGAGATATAATGATTGAAAACACAAGCTCTGTGGATAGACCTTAACAGTCACTTCAGGTTGCTGTGTCTCTGGTTATCTGATCAGTAAAGTGAGGTAATTATAATTATCTCACAGTGTTGTTATGAGATTAAATAAAATACTATATGCCAAGTACTTAGCACACTGCCTGATTCACAGTGGTAAATGTAGTGTTATCGAACTATTCTTATTAGAGCACCTGGGTGGCTCAGTCAGTTAAGCATCTGACTCAGTCTCAGCTCCGGTCTTGATCTCAGAGTTATGAGTTCAAGCCTTCTGCTGTGCTCCACATTGGGCATGAAGCTTACTTTAAAAAAGTTCTCAACAATAGTTTTAATTATAGAAACGAATGGCTGAATACTGCCTCAGTTGTGTTTGTCACCTTCATGGATAGTTCAAGGGAATTTCTGCAGATTGGCAGTTCAAAGACTCTGAGACTCTTAGAAACTACAAGACTTCTTGCCCCACTCTCACCTCACCCCATGGATGATCTGAAGAGGTATTTAAAAGGCTATCACTCTGCAGGACTCCCAGTTTCTATTTGCAGTTCTAATCCAATGCTTATGACCTAGTTTGCATGTTAACCCCGTTTCTGAAATATGGGTGCGGACAGAGTGTGCACAGAGTGTGGGGAACAAACAGAGTGTGTTGTCCATTTTTTCTCAGAAACCTGGACATATAAAGCCAAGTCAATGTAGCCCAAGCCTGGTACAACAGAAAAAATGTTACCCAAGTTTAGGCCTAGTGGAATCATAATCTAGTCAGCTTTGAAAATCAGAGTCAAGATTTCAAAGACACATTAATTACAGTCAAACTATCAAATCCACCAGATCAAAAAAAAATCTACTTACAATCTTTTACACACCATTATGGTTAAAATTTGTTAAAAAGTTTGCCTTGCTATCATGTGTTTCATTTGGCAATAGTTTTGTCAGGTCCAGTGAAAACCTTATTCATCAGATTTTAGAGCATTTAAATATGGCTGTTTTGAATGTTTTTGTAGCCACAGCTGGTGCCAACGTGTTGATAAAAAGTCATTCAGGAAAGCAATTCTAAGAATATGGTTGCCATTGATATTCTCTCCAGGCCAGGTGTGTAGATCAAATATCAAGCTACATTGCCAGGTCTGATGCATAATTAACAGACACTAGGACATTTAGCACTTGGCAGCATGGAACTGAATAAAGAAAACTAAACACAATTTTAGAAGCTTACCATGTGAAACTTAGAATAAGTGGTTCTGCGCTATCTCCTCCCTTCTACCTGCTGCCAAACAAAATTAAATAATATTATTTTTCAATTAGTTAATATCATACAGTTTACAAAGTACTTTCACATGCATTACTCATTTAACCCTCAGATCCACATGAAATGGAGTTTGTGAAACTCTGGAAGAAAGCATTGTTATTCATATTTTAAAAGCTAAGATAGGTGAAGTGGTCTATGCAAAAATAGAGAGATAAACAATAAATCTAGAACTGCCTCTTAAAGTGCCCTAATGATCAGAGCACCAACAAAAAACTAAGACTCTGAGATGCATCAAACATTTGGAAACCTATGGCTCACACCACTGGTGGCCAGACCAGCTCCAAAGATGCTAAGAGACTGATGTGGCATAGAATGGGTTCCAGAAGTCTACTCTTCCTATTATGACCAGTGGACTGTGGGCTGGCTCTTGAGATCTGAAAGGAAGAGAAGATATAGATTCTAGGGTATAATGTTAAATTACAATGGTATATTCTAGTGGGTGGAACTGAGAATATTTCTAATATCATCCAACAGAGTTAATAATTCTGATACTGTCAACTAAAAAAAAAAAAAAAAGTCCAGCATCTGCCTTTGCTTATATGTGGCTAGATTTCAAATATTTCCAAACCATATGTGGATTTAACATGGATTTGATGATACCATATAGCTGCTTTTTGATTTCTTGGTTGACTTTTTTTTTCATGTTGGAAAGAGAACACAAAAGATCAAATGAAAAGAACTGTTGCCAGAAAAATGTTTAGTCCATCTTTCTTTGCACAACTTTGGATTCATAAGTCCAATCTTGTTTTATTGAGCTTATAATTTCCTGATGTTTTTACTTAATTTTTCTTAATCCATATATATATCTACAAATTATTCTCATAGCCTCATCCATAAATGACTTAATACATGACAGGAATGTAGTTTTATATATAAAATATCCAATCAATGTCAGAATTAATAGATTCCTGAACAATAGAAAAAGAATCCTAAAATTCTGTAGGAAGAGGGTTGCATACAATCAATAGTTCCACTTTATTTCCATAACGTATCCAAAGGCAGCAGGCAAAATAAAAAATAAAAATTCAAAGTTATATTTGGTTGGCCAGGAGATCAGACTCCAAAATTTTTGTAAATGCTGCCCAAAGCAACCGAGTTAGCATAGAAACCCCATGGGAGGAAGTAGAGTGAAGCCCAGCAGATAAAGAGTCCAGCAGCGGCAGATATCAGAAATTAAGAAACAAACAAGCAAGCAAAACCACTTCCCAAGCTCAGAGACACATTCTGAAGAAGCTATATTCCTTTTCTGAACCAGGTGTAAGAACGGAGTTGAGCTGAGTATCAGAACAAGCCTCACTGAACCTGGTTCATTCAGAGAAATAGAGGAACGAACCAGTGACAGCTAAAAAAAAAAAAAATAAACTAGATTTGCAGGAAGCTTAGTGCCATCTAAGAAGATGACAGTCTTTCTTTTGTGAAAACCATCTAGTTTTCATGTGTATGTATAGAAGATCACCTGACCTCTTCCCACTTTTGCAAAGGGCTGATATAGGAAATTCAATACTTTCCATAAGGAATATATCTTTGTATGCTACAAAACTTTGAATGTATCTTTGTACAAATCAAAATTCAATATATTCAATGAGGAAAATTCAAAAAATTCAATAAATAACACAGCACCAATACAAACAAGCTATAAAAATGAGGAGTAAAGCAACAAACCTTATTATCAGATAAAAAACACTCAGCAGAGCAACACTGCTACAGAACATATAAAATTATGAATGAAAAGGTTTTCCACAAAATAATAAAAACAATCTCCTCTATAAGAAAAAGTCACAAAGTAGAAATGCCAGATCTTAAGAAGAAAATGTTGAAACAGAGGAGATGAAGCATAAGCTATGAGAACTGAGGAAAGAAGCAGAAGAATAAAATAAAACTGTCACAGAAATTAAAATGAAACTGGAAAAAGATTAAGGGCAACACATTATGGAAAACATACAAGGGACATAGAAGATAAAATGAGAACAACAAATATTATAAAAAAAATAAAGAACTAAAAGGGATTGCAGAAAAAATGAGAGCTGTAGATAGGTATAGAAGATCCAACATATACATAACTGGAATCCCTAAGAAGAAAATCCAAACAACAGAACATAACTATTGAAAGACGTAATTCAAGTAAACTATCTATAGCACACAGAGTGTGCTAGGATGAATTTAACCAAAATAGTCAACATGGAGACATAATCTAGTATATCTACTTATCTCCAAAGATAAGAAAAAACCTTTTGAGCAATCCAGCAAAAAGATCAAGTATGTTATAAGGAAGGAAATAATCACAGTGAACTTGGACTTCTCCAGAGTAACATTTATCACCAGGAAAATATAAGCAAAATATAATCTATTATGCAAGGAATTAGGAAAGAAAGCAAGAGTTAAGGATTTAACATCAAACCAAAAGAGACTTTAAATTTACAGGCTAGAGATTACAACATGAAACGATTCCAAGACTATTGTTCCCATCCTTTCTTCACTAAACTTCTAGAGACAAAGGACTGTCAGTGAGCTTTAATACACTTAACTATAGAACCAAGACCAAAACACATTTGGAGATTAGAGGGACATAAGACAATGCAAATATTTTATTTCTTGCCAAGGTAGAAATTATACCATGAACAGAAACTGGAAGAAAAAAATGGGAAGGAAAGTGGGAAAATAAGAACACAGATTCCCTCTTGTGTAGTATCTGGAGTAGAAGTATAGCATTTAAAGGTGACACATTAACTAATACCCACATAAACATTTAACAATACAAAGGTAAATTCTAAAGCTAAGTGATGGAGAAGAGATAGGGAAAAAAGGAAAAATAGGAAACATTTTAATCTCATCATTACTCATATAAGGGAACTCACAGACAATGCCTAAAGAACTAAGACTATTAAATCAAGCTATAATTGTAAAAGTAATAGGATAAAACTGCAAACATTTCTTAATATCAATAGAATCACACAGAGAAAGAAAAATGAAGAAAACAAAAAATATACCTACACTTCCTTCTCTCTCCCAGCCTGCACCTATGCTTCCCTATAATCAATAGATGAAGAGAAGATTCAGGCCTGGTTTACAGATAGTTTCTGCACAATATGCAGGAACCACCCAAAAGTAGACAGTTGAAGTACTACAGCCCCCTTGTAAGACAGCCTTGAAGAACAGTGGTGCAGAGAAATCCTCCTGGTGGGCAGAACTTTGAGAAGTGTACTTGGTTGCTCACTTTGGAAAGAGAAGTGGCCAGATGTGTACTGATATACAAATGCATGGGCTATGGCCAATGGTTTGGCTAGCTGGTCAGGAACTTGGATGGAATTGGCGGACATGATTGGAAAGTTGGTGACAAGGAAATTTGGGGAAGAGGTATGGATAAAATTCTCTAAATGGGTAAAAATCTCCATAAGGATAGTTGTGTCCCATGTGAATGCTCATCAAAGGATGACCTCAGCAGAGGAAGATTTTAATAATCAAGTGGGTGAGGCAAAATGATCCATTCTATGGATGCCACTTAGTCTCCTTCTCTAGCCACCTCTGTTATTGTCCAATGAGCTCATGAACAAAGTGGCCACAATGGCAAAGATGGAAGTTATGCATAAGCTCAGCATCATGGACTTCCATTCACGAAGGCTGACCTGGCCATGGCCACTGTTGAGTAGCCAATCTGACAGCAGCAGAGACTAACACTGAATACCCAAAATGGCACCAGTCCCTGGGGTGATCAGCCAACTATCTGGTGACAAGTAGAGTACACTGTATGGCATCCATTATGGAAGGGGCATTGATTTATTCTTACTGAAACAGACATTTACTCTTGATATGGATCTGCCTTTCCTGTACACAATGCTTCTGCCAAAACTACAATGCATGGATTTACAGAATGCCATATCCACCAGCATGGTATTGCACACAGAATTGTTTCTAATCAAGGAACTCACATCATAGCAAAAGATGAGAGTCAATGGACCTATACTCATGGAATTCACTAGTCTTACCATGCATGCTCCCCACCACCCTAAAGCAACTGGCATGACAGAATGGTAGAATGGCTTTTGAAGATTTAGTTATAGCACCAGGTAGGTATCAATACATGGCAGAGCTGAAGTAAAGGAGAACTTGTATGTGTTCTGAATCAGCATCCAATATGGTGCTGTGTTTCTCCCATGTCTAGGATTCAAGGGACTGGGAGTGGCACCAGTCACTATTAACCCTAATGACCTAGTAAAATCTTCCTATTCCCACAATCTTATGCTCTACCGGCTTACAGATTTTAGTTCCAAAGGAAAGATGTTTTTACCAGGAGACACAACAATAATTTCTAGAAATTAAAACTCTCATTCAGCCACTGTGGACTCCTTATGCCTCTAAAACAACAGAACAAAATGGGAGTTATCATGCTGAGTGATTGATCCTGACAACTAAGGGAAAATTGGACTGCTACTCCACAGTGAAATAAGGAAGAGTATTGAAATACAAGAGATCCCTTCAGATGTCTGTTAGTATTACCATGCTGTATGATTAAAGTCAATGGAAAACTATAAGAACCCAATCCAGGCATAACAAACTACTAATGACCCAGGCTTTTTAGGAATGAAAGTCTGAGTCACTCCACCAAGTAAAGAACCACGACCAGCTAGGTGCTTTCTAGAGGCAAAGGGACTATAGAATGATAGTAGGAGAAGGTAGTTACAAATACAAACTCTGATCACATGACCAGTTACAGAAGGAGAACTGTAGCTGTCATGAGTATTTCATAAATATTTCATGTTTGTGTGTGTGTGTGTGTGTGTGTGTGTGTGTGTGTGTATGCAGCAAATATCTTTGTTTTCTTTCCTCTCTTATTTCCTTATCATGTAACATAAGATGTAATAACTTTGCTTTATAGTATTTAAATATAGTTAATTTTACATCACAGTATTTAGGTTACAGGATATCAAGGAAATGGGTAAACATCATTAAGAGAATCTGTCCCTCTTCCGGGTAAGGAGTTAATGCATTTTTACTTGTACTCAGGATAGTCATATCATGTTAGTACAATTATGATGCTGTTAGTATCTGTATTTGGAGATTAAGAATGGTTTAAGAGATTCACAGGGGTGCCAAATTGACAACGGGTGGACTTGTGATAGTTAACTTTATGAGTCAACTTGATTAGGCCATGGCATGTCTAGATACTTGTTTAAACAATATTCTGAGTATGTCTGTTGGTGCATTTCTGGAAGATACTAACATCTGAATTAGTAGACTGAGTAAAGCAGATTGCCCCTCTAGCGTGAATTGGCCTCATCTAATCTGTTCAAGGCCTGAACAAAAGGATGAATAAGGGTGAATTTACTTTCTCTCTCTCTAGCTCACTGTCTTCAAATTAGGACGTTGGTCTTCTCTTGCCTTTGGACTCAGCCTCAGACGGAAAACGTACACCATCAAGTCTCCTTGTTTTCAGGACTTCAGACTCAGACTTCAAGTTATACCATCAATTCTCTTATTCTCAGGCCTGTGGACCCAGATTACAACTATACCATCAGCTCTCCTGGGTCTCCAGCTTGCCAAATGCAGATCTTAGAACTTGTCAGCCTCCATAATCATATGAGCTAATTCTTCATTATATTTAGAGAGAGAGGAGAGACAGAGAGAGAGAGAATTTCCATCCTATTGGTTCTGTTTCTCTGGAGAACCCTGGCTGGTTCAGATTTATGAAGTACTAAGAATATTAATAAAGTTATAATTACAAAAGTAACAGTGAGAACAAAAAAGCATTCCTTTTTGTTGTTCAAGTTTAGTTTGACATACAATGTTATATTAGTTTCAGGTATACAACATAGTGATTTGATATAAGTCTGTTCATATAGATGCTGGAGAGGATGTGGAGAAATGGGAACCCTCTTGCACTGTTGGTGGGAATGCAAACTGGTGCAGCCACTCTGGAAAACAGTATGGAGGTTCCTCAAAAAATTAAAAATAGACCTACCCAATGACCCAGCAGTAGCACTGCTAGGAATTTACCCAAGGGATACAGGAGTACTGATGCACAGGGGCACTTGCACCCCAATGTTTATAGCAACACTCTCAACAATAGCCAAATTGTGGAAAAAGCTTAAATGTCCATCAACTGATGAATGGATAAAGAAATTGTGGTTTATATACACAATGGAGTACTACGTGGCAATGAGAAAGAATGAAATATGGCCCTTTGTAGCAATGTGGATGGAACTGGAGAGTGTGATGCTAAGTGAAATAAGCCATACAGAGAACGACAGATACCATATGTTTTCACTCTTATGTGGATCCTGAGAAACTTAACAGAAACCCATGGGGGAGGGGAAGGAAAAAAAATAAGTCTATTCATTACACAATGCTTACTATGATAAATGTAGTTACCATCTGCCACCATAAAAAATTATTATAATTTTATTAACTATATTCTTTACACTGTACTTTTCATCTTCATAACATTTATTTTATAACTGTAGGTTTGTATCTCTTAATCCCCTTCACCTACTTCATCCATCCCTCACTCACCTCCTTTCTGGCAATCACCAGTTTCTTCTCTGTATTTATGAGTCTGGTAAACCTTTCTTAATATCAGTGGAATTACACCCAGACATTAAAGAAAAGAAAAGCAAAAACAGGCCTTATATTCAAAGACCTGAAAACTATAAATTTAGAAAATATAAAATAACTAAATACAAAACTATCTGTTACATTGATAAATGTAAGAAGGCTACAAGATTAGATTAGTAAACCCACTCTATACTGTCTTCAAAAGCACCTAAAATAAAATAATCCAGAACAGCTAATCAGAGAAGAATGGCATACCAGGCAAAGAAAGAAAGAAAGAAAGAAAGAAAGAAAGAAAGAAAGAAAAGCAAAAGTTACAATATAATATCAGAGAAGGCAGAACTCAAGTTAAAAAGCACTAAATAAGGCAAAAAAAGAACTTTATAATACCAAAGGTAATTATATAATGGTAAACATATAACATTTATGACTATATATGCCTCAAGTAACTAAAGAATATATAATAAGAAATAAAACCTTACTAAAAATGAGAAACTTTAATTCACCTCTCTAGGCTAAGACAGATCAAGAGAGAAAAACATTAAGGATATGATATAGATGACCTATGTAACAAAATTAATTAGACTTATTTAGTTATAAATGTCACACTGTATATTCTAAAAAAGAGATAACATCTTCTATTTAAGTGCCTATGAAAGAGTACAGAAATTGGTAATGTACTAAGATCCAAAGAAAACCTCAATGCATTACAAAAACTAGAAATGGTATGGACAAAATTCTCCAATAACTATTCAATGCTACTAGTGAACAGTAAAATCAGAAAATAAAAAGTCAATATCTCTTGGAATTAAGAAAAATTCAGTTAAATGATTCTTAAATCAAAGAGGAAAATTCAAAACCAAAATTGTAGAACATCTAAAAATCAATAGGAAAATAACACATTGCTAAAGCAATGCTAAGAGGAAAATCAGAGCCGTAAATACTTCTATTACAAACATGAAAGAATGAAAATAAATAACTGGAGCATTCAACTTAAGAAACCAAAAAAGAAACAAAACAGAATGAAGGAAAGACAAAGGAAGAAATCAGTAAAGATCAAAGCAGAACTTAAGAAGTTAGAAAACATATGATGTATTCAAGGTGCTGAAAGAAAAAAGCCTGCAACTAAGAATACTCTTTCCAACAAGGCTATCATTCCGAATAGAAGGAGAGATAAAGAGCTTCCAAGACAAACAAAAGTTAAAGAAATTCATGACTACTAAACCAGCCCTACAAGAAATATTAAAGAGGAATTTTTAGATGAAAAGGAAAGGACATAAGTAAAAGTAAGAAAAATAGGAAGTGCAAAAGCAGTAATGTTAAGTATAGCTATAAAAATCAGTCAAGGAATTCACAACATAAAAAGATGTAAAATATGACACTACACACCTAACATGGGGCAGGGAGAGTAGTAAAGAAGGGATTCAAACTCAAATGCCTATCAACTTAATAGAGATCATTATATACATAAGATATTATATATAAACCTAATGGTAGCCACAAATTTAAAAAAACAGCAATAGATAAGCAAAAAATAAAGACAAAAGAATACACAAATACACACAGAAAACTGTGTAAGGAAAGAGCAAGAGAAGAAACAGAGGAGAAGTACAAAAAGAACCATAAAACAAGTAACAAAATGGCAGTAAGTACAATCTATCAATAATTACTTTGAATGTAAATGGAGAAAATGTTCTAATCAAAAGACAGGGTGATAGAATGAATACAAAAGCAAGATCCATCTGTATGCTACCAACAACAGACTCATTTCAGACCTAAAGACATGCAGATTGAAAGTGAAGGGATGGAAAAGCATTTATGATGTAAATGGAAGTGAAAAGAAAGTAAGCGTAGCAATATTTATATCAGACAAAATAGATTTTAAAACAAAGACTGTAACAAGAGACAAAGACACTATATAATCATAAAGGGAACAATCCGACAAGAAGACATAATGATTGTAAATATTAATGCACCCAACATGAAAGCATCCAAATACATAAAGCAGCTAATAACAAACAAAGAAAGTAATCGATAATAATACAACAATAGTAGAGAACTTTAACATCCCACTTACATCAATGGATAGAGCATCCAAACAGAAAATCAACCAGGAAACAATGCCTTTGAATTACACATTGGACCAGATGTATCTAACAGATATATTTAGAACATTCCATCTTAAAATACCAGAATACACATTCTTCCCAAGTGTACATGGAACATTCTCCAGAATAGATCACATATTAGGCCATAAACAAGTCTCAACAAATTTAAAAATACTGAAGTCATGCCGTGCATCTTTTCCAACCACAATGCTATGAAACTAGAAATCAACTACAAGAAAAAATCTGGAAAAAACACAGATACATGGAGGTTACATTAACATGCCAGATAGATAGATAGATAGATAGATATCACATATATAAATAACATGTTAAATAACAATTAATGGGTGAATAAATCAAAGAAGAAATCAAAAAATGCATGGAGACAAATGAAAATGAAAACACAATGGTCCAAAAAGGGATGCAGCAAAAGTTGTTCTAAGAGGGAAGTATATAGCAATACAGGCCTATGTCAAGAAGCAAGAGGCATCTCAAATAAACAATATAACTTTACACCTAAAGGAGCTAGGAAAAGAAGAACAAACAAAACCCAAAAAGTAGTAGAAGGAACAAAATAATAAAGATGAAAACACAAATAAAATAGAAGCTCAAAAAACAATAGAACAGATCAATGAAATCAGGAGCTGGTTCTTTGAAAAGATCAACAAAGTTGATAAACCTCTAGCCAGACTCATCAAATAAATAAATAAGTAAATAAATAAGAGAGAGAACTCAAATAAACAAAAACAAAAATAAGAGAAATAACATGTAGAAATACAAAGGATTATAAAATATGATGAAAAATTATATGCCAACAAATTAAACAACCTAAAACAAATGGATAAATTCCTAGAAACATATAACCTTCCAAAACCAAATCAAGAAGAAATACAAAATTTGAACAGACTGATTACCAATAATGAAATTGAGTCAGTAATCAAAAACTCCCTAGGGGCGCCTGGGTGGCTCAGCCCATTGAGTATCTGACTTCGGCTCAGGTCATGATCTCATGGTTCATGGGTTTGAGGCCCATGTCGGGCTCTGTGCTAACAGCTCAGAGCCTGGGGCCTGCTTCAGATTCTGTCTCAGTCTCTCTCTGCCCCCTCCCCTGCTCATGCTCTGTGTTTCTCCCTCTCTCAAAAATAAATAAACAATAAAAAAATATTTTTAACTACCAACAAACGAAAATCCAGGACCAGATGGCTTCACAGATGAATCCTACCAAACATTAAAAAAAAATTAATACCAATATCCTGGTTTCTCTTCAGATCATGTAAATCTTTCACCTTTTACTATAGAAGAGTTAATACCTATTCTTCTCAAACTATTCCAAAAAATAAGACAGAAAGCTTCTAAATTCATTCTATGAGGCCAGCATGACTCTGATACCAAAAATGTAAAAAGACACTACAGAAAAAGAGAACAATAGGCCAATATCTCTGATGAATATGGAACGCATATATCAAAACCAGAAAAAAAAACATGACAGCAAAAGAGAACTATAGGCCAATATCTGTTGAACATATTTGCAAAGTATTAGCAAATCCAATCCAATAGTATATTTAAAAAATCATTGAACACAATCAAATGAGATTTATTCCTGGGCTGCAAGGGTGGTTCAATATTCACAAGTCAATCAACATGATACATCACATCAATAAGAAAAAGATAAAAACCATATGATCATTTCAATAGATGCAGAAAAAGGATTTGACAAAGTATAACATCCATTCATGATAAAAAATAGTTTCATTCATTCATAAACAAAGTAGGTTTAGAGGGAATATACCTCAACATAACAAAGGCCATATATGAAAACCCCACAGTTAACATCATACTCAATAGTGAAAACCTGAGAACTCTTCCCCTAAAATCGGGAACAAGACAAGGATCTCCACTCTCACCACTTTCAATCAACACAGTACCAGAAGTCCTAGCCACGGCAATCAGACAACAAAAAGAAAGAAAAGGCATCCACTTTGGTAATGAAGAAATACAACTGTCACTATTTGCAGATGACATGATACTATACAGTAAACCTGAAAGACTCCACCAAAAAAACTACTAGAATTGATAATTGAATTCCGTAAGGTTGCAAGATACAAAATCAATATACAATATCCATTGCATTTCTATACACTAATAATGAAGTAGCAGAAAAAGAAATTAAGAAAAAAATTCAATTTACAATTGCACAAAAAAATAATAAAATTCCTAGGAATAAATGTAACCAAGGAAGTAAAAGACCTATATTATGAAAATTATAAAAACATGGATGAAAGAAACTGAAGACAACACAAACAAATGAAAGATATTCCATGCTCATGGACTGGAAGAACAAATATTACTAAAATTTCCATACTACCCAAATCAATCTATAGATTTAATGCAATACCTATCAAAATACCAACTGCATTTTTCCCGGAAATAGAAAAAATAATCCTAAAATGTGTGTGGAATCACAAAATACCATGGATAGCCAAAGCAATCTTGAAAAAGAGAAACAAAACTGCAGATATCATAATCCCAGATTTCAAGATACACTACAGAGCTATGGTAATCAAAACAGGATGGTACTGGCACAAAAATAGAAGACACATAGATCAATAGATCAGAATAGAAAACCCAGAACTGTTATTATTATTATATAGTCTTTTAATTATTATCATAAATCATATGGTAGATTAATCTTTGACAAAGGAAGTAAGAATATGCAGTGTGAAAAAGAAAGTATCTTCAACAAATGGTGTTGAGAAAACTGGACAACTATATGCAAAGAATGAAACTGGACCACTTTCTTATACCATACACAAAAATAAACTCAAAATGAATTAAGGACATAAATGGGAGACCTGAAACCATGAAAATCCGAGAAAATATCACAGGCTACAGAAACATCTTCCTACATATGTCTTCTGAATCAAGGGAAACAAAAGCAAAAAAAAAAAAAACTATTGGGACTACATCAAAATAAAAAGCTTCTGCACAGCAAAGGAAACAATCAATAAAACTAAAAGGTAACCTCTTCAGCAAATGGTGCTGGGAAAACTGGACAGCGACATGCAGAAGAATGAACCTGGACCACTTTCCTACACCATACACAAAAATAAACTCAAAATGGATGAAAGACCTAAATGTAAGACAGGAAGACATCAAAATCCTCGAGGAGAAAGCAGGCAAAAACCTCTTTGATCTTGGCTGCAGCAATTTCTTATTCAACACAGCTCCAGAGGCAAGGGAAACAAAAGCAAAAATGAACTACTGGGACCTCATCAAAATAAAAAGCTTCTGCCTAGCGAAGGAAACAAGCAGAAAAACTAAAAGGCAACGGACAGAATGGGAGAAGATATTTGCAAATGACATATCAGATAAAGGGTTAGTATCCAAAATCTATAAAGAACTTCTCAAACTCAACACCCCAAAAAACAAATAATCCAGTGAAGAAATGGGCAAAAGACATGAATAGACACTTCTCCAAAGAAGACATCCAGATGGCCAACCGACACATGGAAAAATGCTCAACATCACTCATCATCAGGGAAATACAAATCAAAACCACAATGAGATACCACCTTACACCTGTCAGAATGGCTAACATGAACAACTCAGGCAACAACAGATGTTGGCCAGGATGTGGGAAAAAAGGATCTCTTTTGCACTGTTGGTGGGAATGCAAGCTGGTACAGCCACTCTGGAAAACAGTATGGAGGTTCCTCAAAAAACTAAAAATAGAACTACCCTATGACCCAGCATGGCACTACTAGGCATTTATCCAAGGGATACAGGTGTGCTGTTTCAAAGGGACACATGCACCCCCCCCCCATGTTTATAGCAGCACTATCAACAGTAGACAAAGTATGGAGAGAGCCCAAATGTCCATCAATGGATGAATGGATAAAGAAGATGTGGTGTATATATACAATGGAGTATTACTCGGCAATCAAAAAGAATGAAAGCCTACCATTTGCAACTATGTGGATGGAACTGGAGGGTATTATGCTAAGTGAAATTAGTCAGTCACAGAAAGAAAAAAAATCATATGACTTCACTCATATGAGGACTTTAAGCCACAAAACAGATGAACATAAGGGAAGGGAAAAAAATAATATAAAAACAGGGAGGGGGATAAAACATAAGAGACTCATAAATATGGAGAACAAACTGAAGTTTACTGGAGGGTTGTGGGAGGGGGGATGTGCTAAATGGGTAAGGGGAACTAAGGAATCTACTCCTGAAATCATTGTTGCACTATATGCTAACTAATTTGGATGTAAATTAAAAAAAATAAAATTTAAATTTTAAAAAATACTATAAGGTAACCTACTGAATGCGAGAAGATATTTGCAAATGACATATCAATAAAGGCCAAGTCTCTAAAATATATAAAGAACTTATACAACTCAAGAGCAAAAATAATAATAATCCAATTAAAAATGGGCAGAAGACATGAACAGACATTTCTCCAAAGAAGACATATACATGGTCAACAGACACATGAAAAGATGTTCAACATCACTCATCGTCAGGGAAATGCAAATCAAAACCACAATGAGATATCACCTCATACCTGTCAGAATGGCTAAAATCAATAACACAAGAAACAACAGTGTTGACAAGGATGTGGAAGAAAATAAACTTTCATGCACTATTGGTGGGAATGCAAACTGGTACAGCCACTGTGGAAAACAGTATGGAGGTTTCTCAAAAAATTAAAAATAGAATTACCATATGATCCAGTAATTCCACTACTGAATTTACTCAAAGAATAGGAAAACACTAATGTGAAAAGACACATGCACCCCTATGTTCACTGCAGCATTATTTAAAATAGCCAAATTATGGAAGCAGCCCAAGTATCTATCAGATAAAGAAGATGTGGTATATATATGCAATGGAATATTACTCAGCCATAAAAAAGAATGAAGTTTTGTCACGTGCAACATGGATGGAGCTAGAGAGTATAGTGCTAACTGAAATGAGTCAGTCAGAGAAAGACAAATACCATATGATTTCACTCATATGTGGAATTTAAGAAACAAAATAAATGAACAAAGACAAAGAGGGACAAAACCAATAAAGAGACTCTTAACTATTGACAACAAGCTGATGATTACCAGAGTGGACGTGGATGGGGTGATGGTTGCAATAGGTGAAGGTGATTAAGAGTACCCTTCATGTTATGAGCACTGAGTGAGTACAGAATTGCTGAATCCCTATACATTACAACTGAAACAAATATAACACTATAGGTTAACTATACTGGAATTAAAACTAAAAAATAAAATAAAAATTTTTTAAATTAAAAAAAAACAAGTTAGAAAACAAAAACTGAAACCTGGTGCTTTGAAAAAAGTCAACTAAGCAGATAAACTACTGGCTAATTTAGTCAATAAATGAAATGAAAAATTGTGCTAATAAAGTCAGCATTGAGGGAGAAATTACCACAAAAGTGAAAAAAAAAAGACCAAATCTTAGTAAATTGGACTATTTTCTCAGGAACAAAAATATCAAAACTGACCCTACAAAAGATATAAAATAAAACAGCACATGAACAGCACAATTTCCATAGAAGAAACAAAGAAATTCATCAAAGAGCTACTACTGCCTCCTGCCCATTTTCCCTAGCTAAAACACCAGGTAGAAATAATCTCTCAGGGGAATTCCATAAAGCTTTCAAAAAACAGATATTTCCAATGCTATTTAAAATGTTTTAGAGTATAGAGAAAGAATTTCAGTTTCTGTTTTTGAAGTAAGCAAAACACTGATGATAAACTCTAATAAAGCCCATAAAAAAGAAAACTATCTCTAATCTCATGTATGAATATTGAAGACAATTTCTAAATAAGTCCAGCAGCACATTTAAAAACAATGCATCTTTTCCAAGTAGAATTTATTACAAGTCTGCAAAGGAGGTTCAGTATTAGAAAATTTATTAATCTATAGATATTATCTCTCAATTAGTAGGCATAAGAATCATGTTATCTTCATATACATTAAAAAGATATTTGACCAAACTCGAGACCCATTCTTCATGAAATTCTTAAGAACATATTTATCAATGGATAATTCTTTAAATATTAGAAAATTTTTATTCTAGCCCCCATCAGTATTATATTTCAGGGGAAAACACAAGAGCATACCTACTCAGGAACAAGGCAAGAATGGTCCTATCACCACTATTATTTAACATCGTACCAGAAGTACTAGCCAATGCAATTATGGAAGAGAAAGAAATTAGAGATGGGAAAATTAAAAAGCAAAGTTATCACTATATGCATATCATATGATAACATACTTAGAAGACCTAAGGAAGTCAACTGAAACACTACTACAAACAAAAAACTCAGTAAATTAGAAGGTGCGAAATTAATATACAAAAATTTTCATATAAACAATAAATATTAATTGAAGATATAATGGAAGAAAAGACCCCCATTTATAGGTAAAACGTCTAAAAGTAATGTTCATGGCACAAAAACAGACACATAGACCAATGGAATAGAATAGAAACCCCAGAACTAGACCCACAAACGTATGGCCAACTCATCTTTGACAAAGCAGGAAAGAACATCCAATGGAAAAAAGACAGTCTCTTTAACAAATGGTGCTGGGAGAACTGGACAGCAACATGCAGAAGGTTGAAACTAGACCACTTTCTCACACCATTCACAAAAATAAACTCAAAATGGATAAAGGACCTAAATGTGAGACAGAAAACCATCAAAACCTTAGAGGAGAAAGCAGGAAAAGACCTCTTTGACCTCAGCCGTAGCAATCTCTTACTCGACACATCCCCAAAGGCAAGGGAATTAAAAGCAAAAGTGAATTACTGGGACCTTATGAAGATAAAAAGCTTCTGCACAGCAAAGGAAACAACCAACAAAACTAAAAGGCAACCAACGGAATGGGAAAAGATATTCGCAAATGACATATCGGACAAAGGGCTAGTATCCAAAATCTATAAAGAGCTCACCAAACTCCACACACCCGAAAAACAAATAACCCAGTGAAGAAATGGGCAGAAAACATGAATAGACACTTCTCTAAAGAAGACATCCGGATGGCCAACAGGCACATGAAAAGATGTTCAGCGTCGCTCCTTATCAGGGAAATACAAATCAAAACCACACTCAGGTATCACCTCACGCCAGTCAGAGTGGCCAAAATGAACAAATCAGGAGACTATAGATGCTGGAGAGGATGTGGAGAAACGGGAACCCTCTTGCACTGTTGGTGGGAATGCAAATTGGTGCAGCCGCTCTGGAAAGCAGTGTGGAGGTTCCTCAGAAAATTAAAAATAGACCTACCCTATGACCCAGCAATAGCACTGCTAGGAATTTATCCAAGGGATACAGGAGTACTGATGCATAGGGCCACTTGTACCCCAATGTTCATAGCAGCACTCTCAACAATAGCCAAATTATGGAAAGAGCCTAAATGTCCATCAACTGATGAATGGATAAAGAAATTGTGGTTTATATACACAATGGAATATTACGTGGCAATGAGAAAAAATGAAATATGGCCTTTTGTAGCAACGTGGATGGAACTGGAGAGTGTGATGCTAAGTGAAATAAGCCATACAGAGAAAGACAGATACCATATGATTTCACTCTTATGTGGATCCTGAGAAACTTAACGGGAACCCATGGGGGAGGGGAAGGGAAAAAAAAAAAAGAGGTTAGAGTGGGAGAGAGCCAAAGCATAAGAGACTGTTAAAAACTGAGAACAGACTGAGGGTTGATGGGGGGTGGGAGGGAGGAGAGGGTGGGTGATGGGTATTGAGGAGGGCACCTTTTGGGATGAGCACTGGGTGTTGTATGGAAACCAATTTGTCAATAAATTTCATAAAAAAAAAATAAAAAATAAAAGTAATGTTCAAGACCTTATAATCTAAAGAAAAAGAATATTAAAGTATTCTTTGAAAGAAAAAAGGAAGTCTTGAACAAATGGAAAAGCATTTTGGATAGGAAGACTCACTATCATAAAGACGTTGATCCTCCCTAAGTTAATTGTTAAATTTAGCGTAATTTCAATAAAAGTAAAATTCAAGTTTTTTTTTCAGAACTAGAGTTTAAAATTTATTGATTTTAAAATCTCTATGAAGATATCAACACAAAGTCAGGAAATCTCACAAAAGGAGAGTACTAACGGTGGAGAGGGTTTGCTTTTGTCAGATAAGGCCTGAGTAATTAATAAAGTATACTGCTGACACACAAGTAGGCAAAAAGACAAATGCAACAGAATATACAGTCAGAAACAGACCTAAATACATATGGAGCTTTAGTTTTAATAATGTGATATCTCAAATCACTGACAAAAGGAAGTACTATCAATGAATCATCTGGGAACGACCAGGAAGCCATGTGGAGAAAAAATATAGCTTGATCTATACTTTACATCATAACCCAAGATAAATCCCAAATGGGTTAGAAATTTATCCTACACATAAGAATAAAATGACATCTTTAAAGTATTCATTGAAGCACTAAACCAACATATTGGCAAGATCTATATGCTCACCAATAGGGGACTGGCTAAATGCATTAATAATATATCTATAAAATGGAATATGATGATTTTGTGTTTTAAAAAAAGATATTTCACATCAATGTATTATATAAAAAGACCTCCAAGCTATAATAAGTGAAAAGAGCAGGGAGAACTAAAATGTGCAAAGTATGTTGTTAACCTATACTTTAAAAAGAGAAGAAATATATTTGCATTGACTTGTATATGAATAAAAATTCTTATGAAGTATAACTAAGAAACCAAAAAAACTTGTCAACCATTAGGGATCTACATGTGGCTAAGATCAAGGATGTGAGGGAAATTTTTGGCTGTATACATTTTTATACTTCCTCATGTTAAACCAGGTAAGTACTTATTCAAAAAGTAAAGTTAGTACATAGTGTCATTATTACTTTTAAATGACAAAAGTCCTAATTTAATTATAACCAAAAAACCTTATAGGAAGATCTATAAACAATTTTCCAACTAGCAGAGATATATTTATTTTACCAATAAATGTGTCCATATTTTTTTTGTAAATAAACACCTCTTTAAAAAGAAAATGCATCCCTGGACTCTACAACCTAGGCCAAATGCCTGTGTTTTCTATTTCTATTTGTATTTACACACACACTTATATATCCCCTGTACTGCCTTAAAACACTTATCATAATTAATAATCAACTCATAATAAATTGTTCAGTGTATGTTTTCCATCCTAGGAATGTAAACATGACAAGGGCAGCAAACAGGACTGTCTTGTTTACTTCTGTATTTTATAGTGTTGACACATAGCAGGTGCTCTCCACGTTAAATGAAAGAGTTATGTTTTAAAATCTAGATGTTTTATTTCTATTTTATTCAGAGTGTCAAAATAATTATTGATATCTTCCTGTCTCACTGCTACTTAGATGGAAGGGCTGAGCAAGATGCTTTCTGACATTCTCCCTGCTATGCTGCTTCATTCAGGTAACCTTGCTTTGGGAGAAAGGGTTAGAGTGATACCCTGTTTGCAGGGACCACTGAGGTTTCAAAGCTTGATATGCTTTCAAAAGGAATCCTGGAATTTTCTCCACATCCATTCTACTCTTCTTTTACTAAGAGCACTCTCCATATCTATCATGTTTGGGTGAGGCTAATGGCCACTACAGTTAGAGATGACATTTTCCAGCTTCCCTTGAAACTTGGTGAAGCTTCAAGTCTTGGTTGTAGCTATCAGGTTTTAGCAACAATTTTTGTTTCGTGTCCTTCAAAATGGAGTTGCTTTCTCTTTTTCCTTCCTACGGCCTGGAACGTGGATATGGCACAGTGCAGGTGAAGGCAACTGGAGCAAACACCTTGGAACCAGTGAGAAAAGCCAGTGGAGCAGATGGCAGAGTCACCCCACCAGCCTGGGTCCCTAGATGACTTTGTAGGGCGCAGCACAATTACCCATCTTGAGTTATGATATGAGACAGAAAGAAGCTTCTAAAATATTTAAAACACTGTACTTGGAGTCACTTTTTTAAAATGGCTGTTTCCCTAATAATGGCAATATTTAACTCATGGGGTTCTTAGTTGCAGGATCTATTTTGCAGAGAACAAAATCCATTCTACCTAGTTAAAGAAAAAAAGGACTTACTATATAGTTCATTAGGTACCTTATGGAATTTTTTGGAAGGCCAAGGAAATAATCTTGGATTACACACTGTCAAGAGCAATGTAGCCAGAAAAAAAATGTTCAACTCACGACAGATATCTTCCAAAGAAAATCCCACTGGTGAGAGCACCCTAAGCAGAACCCCCACCAGTATCACCCATTTCCCTGTGTTCCACGCTGACTTGTTGAACTGTAAGAAATGAGCACAGGAGCTACTCGCAGAGCTCAACTGAGTCCTGTCTCTCTGGGCCATGCCAGGGTGGGCTCTGGATGTAATGTATCCATCTACATAGCTCCTGGCATTAATGTCTCCTGTAAAGAAACTTTTGTTTCAGTCTGTTGGGGTGTTTGGTGCTTTCATTTGCTCTCAGCAATATCACTGAATGGCCCATTTCCTCTTTAACGGTTCCTAAAAATGTGATTTTTCAAAATTTTTCCTTGTAAGTTTAGCATAATAAAATGCTTCAAACCGTGGATGTAATTTTCAGCAACAGAAGAGTCATCCTGCCACAATTCTAAGCCTAATTCCAAAACCGTCCCTGAAAGGACACGATTTATGGACAAAGAATGAGTTTAAGTCATAAAGTGGGCAAGCAGTCAAAACAGATCAACTTTCAATTATTAACATTCTGAGCCATATGTGAATTGACTGGAAACCAGAACTTGGAGCCATAAACATGAAGACTTGTTCTTTCCTTTCTGTCAACTTAAACACCAAAAGTACTTTAGGAAACCAAAGAAACATGAAAATTTGTAAAGGAAAAAGACTAGAGTGAACCTGTCTATTTTACTTTTAATGCCAGGATACCCTTGCACATTCTTTACAATGTTTTATTTAGTTCAAATTCAGTATTTTCTGTAATTTTTACAACTTTCCTCAAAAGTACTTCATTGTGACTCATCATGGTATGCCACCTTCATATATTTTCGCAGAACTTAAAATTGTCTCTTTGGTATTTAGAACATTTTTCATCTTAGTTTTGCCAGAAGTCTTTCTACATTCTCACCTTCCTTATGAAACAGAAAAGTACTGGCTTCCATTACCTTAATGAATGCTCACCATTATTTAATACTTCAGAGAGTCAGATTCTAACTAGTTTTCAAAGTTCTTTTCTCTTTCTATTGTATTGGCAGCCACTTTTCACTGGGACTCCATCAAATATGTGTGCACCGCCTCCTCTTTCCAAATGAATTTTTCATAATTTTTCAAGCTTCATTGAAGTGGTGTCTTAAGTAAAACCAAGAGGCTCTGAATGAAGGTTTCTAAGTTCACCCAGAAAGTAAAGAACTTAAATATCTGAGTAAGCCACACTGCTTCAGCCTTGTCAAAGCCACTCCAGTATGCTTTTCAAAAATGTTCTGGGTATGTATCTATGCACCAGAGACTTGAGGATTACCGAAATCTGACCTCGAAGAGAGTGGCTTCACTATGTTTTTAGATTCAATCTTTTTTTTTTTCAACGTTTATTTATTTTTGGGACAGAGAGAGACAGCGCATCAACGGGGGAGGGGCAGAGAGAGAGGGAGACACAGAATCGGAAGCAGGCTCCAGGCTCTGAGCCATCAGCCCAGAGCCTGACGCGGGGCTCGAACTCACGGACCGCGAGATCGTGACCAGGCTGAAGTCGGACGCTTAACCGACTGCGCCACCCAGGCGCCCCTAGATTCAATCTTTTTAAAAACAGTTGTATTCAGGTATAATTGACATATAATAAATGACATATATTTAAAGTGCACACTTGCAAGATTTGATATGATATACACACCCATGAAACCATTACCACAATAAAGGTGAGGAGTATGTCCATCACCCCCAAAATTCCTTAGTCCCCTGTGTGTGATCCTAAAACTCAGAACCCCAGGAAACTACTGATCTCCTTTATGCCCTTACAGAGTGGTTTGCATTTTCTAGAATTTTAAATGAATGTAATCATGTAATACGTATTCTTTTGGGGGGAGGGCTATTTCTCCCCATTTTGCATAACTGAGATTCATCCATGCTGTAGCATATATCAAAAATTCATTCCTTTTTATTGCCAAGTAGTAGTATACTATATAGCTATACCATAGTTTGTTTATCTATTCATCTGTTCATAAACTTTTGGGTTGTTTGGGTTGTTTTTAAGCTATTACTAATAAAGTTGCTGTGAACTTTTATGTACATACAAGTGTTTGTATAGAGTTAGGGCTAAATTGTGTTCCCCTAAAATTCATATGTTGAAGTCCTAACCCCCATTACCTCAGACTATAGCATCATATTTGGAGACATGAGCTTTTATAGAAATGGTTAAGTTAAAAATGGGCCATTAGGGCAGGCCCTAATCCAATGTGGCTCATGTCCCTGTAAGAAAAGGAGATGAGGATACAGAGAGACACCAGGGAGGGACATGCACAGAGAAAAGACCATGTGAGGACACAAGAAGGTGGCCAGAGAGGCCTCAGAGAAAACCAAGCATGCTGGTACCTTAATTTTGGATTTCTAGCCTCCAAAATTGTGAGAAACTAGATTCGTTGTTTAAACTACCGAGTCTGTGGTATTTTGTTATGGCAGCCCCAGCAAATTAATACATACAGACATATACTCCCATTTCTCTTGAGTAAATACCTAGGAGTGAAATGATGGATCATATGGTAAGTATAAGTTTAGTTAGTTTTAAGTGAAAAGTAAAAGTATTTTTAATAAACTGAGAAACTGTTTTTCAAGGTACTTACACCATATTACATGCTCACCAGCAGGACATGGGAATCCCAGTTCCTTCATATTGGTAAGGTCAGTCTTGTTAATATTCGTGATTCTAATAACATGTATTGCTAGCTCATTGTGGTTTAAATTGCATGTTCCTAATGACTAATGATGTGTATCTTTTCATGGACTTATTTTTCATTCATATTATCTTCATTGGCGAAGTGTCTGACCAACTCTTTTGCCCATTTTTAGTTAGGTCATCTGCTTTCTTATTATTGAGGTTTGAAAGTTCATTATCTATGTCAGCTACAAATTTATCCAAATATATCAGATCTATGATACACCGGATATGATTTGCAAGTATTTTTTCTGTGACTTGCATTTTCTTTCTTTCTTTTAGGAACATAAGTTTTTAAATTTGACAGAGTCCAGTATGTCATTTTTTTTTCTTTTATAAATCTTGCTCTCGGTGACGACATATCTTAAGAAATCTTTGTTTAATTCAAGGCAGCAAAGATTTTCTCTCCTGTTTCTTTCTAGAAGTTCTATGGTGCTGGGTTTTTCACGTAGATCTATGACCCATTTTGAGTGATTTTTTTGTAAATGGTGTAAAGTACAGATGAATTTCTTTTCCCCCAATCACCATTTGTTTAAAAGACTATAGTAAACCAGTTGTCCATAACTTTGTGGGTCTGCTTCTGGATTCTATTTTGTTCCAGTGATCTATTTCTCTATCTTTACATGAGTGCCATGCTGTCTTGATTACAGTAACATTTTATTAACCTTGAAATCAAGTAATGTTGGTTCTTCAATTCCAATCTTTTCAAAGTTGTCGTGACTACTTTATGTCCTTGGCATTTCAATATGAATTTTAGAGGTTTATCAGTATCAACAAAAGACCTGCTGGGATTATGACTGAGATTGTATTAAATCTTTAGAGTCAGTTTCAACTAATTGATTTGTTTTCCTAGTATGGTTCGTATTTTCCTGCTTCTTTGCATGACTTGTAATTTTTAATGACTAGCAGATATTGTGAATTTTATCTTGTTGGGTGCTGATATTTTTGTGCTCCTGTAAATATTCTAGAGCTGTGTCCTGGGATGCAGTTAAGTCACTCGGGAACAGTTTTATTCTTTCACACTTTATTGGACTGGCCCAAAGCAACATTTACTCTAGAGTTACTTATATTCTACCACTAAGGCAAGATCCTTCTGTGCACCAAACCCAATGTCCTGTCATTCATGGGATTTTCCAGTCTGGCTGCTAGGAGGGGATACTATTCTCTTCACTGTGTGAGCATTGGGCACTGCTGCCTCTAACATATTTAGGCATTTCTTCAGGTAGTGTCCTCACAGGTAAGTGCTAATCAGTACTCAGCTGATTAAGGAGAACCCTTTGCAGATCTCTGTCCTCTTCTCTCTGTGCAGCTCTTTCCTTTCCAGTACTTTCCTGTGAACTCTAGCCATCTTAGTTTCCTGGATCTCAGCTTCACCTCTTCACCTCACAGAGTCCACTGCTAGCTCGTGTTCCTCCTCCCAGCACTATGGCATGGAAACTCTCCAAGGTGGTAAGCAGGGGGTAATCATAGAGCTCATCTTGTTTCCTGTCTTTCAGAGATCACTATCTTTTGTTGCCTGATGTCCAGTATTTTGAAAACTACTCTTCCCTATATTTTGTCCTTTTTTTTTTTTTTTTTTTTTTTTGGTTTTACTGGCAGGGAGAACAATATGGTTCCTGTTACTCCATCTTGGTCAGAAGTCAAAGTTCCTCACAATCTTTTTTCTTTCTTTCTTTTTTTTTTTTTACCATTGTTTTGTAACCTCAAGATAATACAGGTAATGCAATTTTTAGACAATTATGTCATTGATTAAAACTTTTTAATAAAAAGTTAGCTATTCTAATTCACTTATTTTTCTTTTGTTGTGTCATTCAGGAACTACGAACTCTGATTTGTTATGGCCGCCAGACTGTGTTGGCTCATAAATAATAGCCTATTTGCCAGACCTTCATCAATAACTAAAAATGAGTGAAAAGAAAAAGTTTTAAATTAAGAAGCTGTTTCAAATTTTGGTTAGAGTGCTAAAATATTCTCCAGGAAGCATAAGGCTTACTGTGTACCAGACACTGTGCTAAGTGTTTTACATACCTTATCTCACTTCATTCTCTCTCAAACCCTATGAAGTAGATAATATTTTTATATACAATACTTAGAGGAGGAAACTGGGGCCTAGAAAAGATATATTTGTCTAAAATTAACAGCTAGTAAATAACATAAATGGAATTCTAGGCTATAGAGTCTAATTCCAAAGCCACCTTCATAATCACAATCAATGTAGTTCTGGCATACATAAAAATGGAAGAGCAGAACAGAGGAGAGCTCAAAAACAAAACAACCACATCTATGGGATTTTACTGTATGATAAAGATGACACAAATTAATTTAATAATTATTGCTGGACACCTGGCTCTGCATTAAGAAAAAAATTACTATATCTCACACAAGAAAAAAATGCAATTCACAATTTTTTTTAATTAAGGTAAAAAATAGAAATAGTACTAATGAGAATATAGAGCTTAGGATTCATAGGTTCCTATGTCAGTCAGAGTGGGCTAAGTGTGCTGCAGTAATACAGACAACTTCAGTGCCTCAGTGCCTTGACACAACAAAGGTTAATTTCTCCATCATTTACATGTTCAACACAGATTAATGGGCACTCTGCTCATCATGGTCACTCAGGGACCCACGTTCCATTTGAACATATGTTTCCATAATCACCACAGCAGGGAGAAGCAGAGGTTTCCAGATGGAAATAATTAGTCTGACCTTGAAGAAGCCATATGACCTGTGGCAGCAACCCATTGGCTAAAATGAGCCACATCAAATGTTAATGTCAAAGGGGTTGAGAATAGTGCAATTCAATCAGATACCTGGAAGGAAAAGAAATGAAATATTCTGAAGAGCCTTAATAACTGTTCCCTTGTCTTATTCCTCAAATTCATGAGAATGCTGCTACATTTTAGTAGTAGGCATGATTTTTGGTTTTGTAGTTGCTGTTGATTTGTGAAAAATTATTTTTGTTATATCTTAATTTTATCATATTTGTGATATATTTATGATTTTTTATATGTATATTTTATCATATCTTTAAAAATTCTTTTTAGCAATTTTTCTTTATTATAAGTTTGTCATGAGTTTTTATCAGGAAGCAATGAGAAATTTTATCTTTTCGTATCTATAGAAATAAGCACTGGGGCGCCTGGGTGGCGCAGTCGGTTAAGCGTCCGACTTCAGCCAGGTCACGGTCTCGCGGTCTGTGAGTTCGAGCCCCGCGTCGGGCTCTGGGCTGATGGCTCAGAGCCTGGAGCCTGTTTCCGATTCTGTGTCTCCCTCTCTCTCTGCCCCTCCCCCGTTCATGCTCTGTCTCTCTGTCCCAAAAATAAATAAACGTTGGAAAAAAAAAAACATTTTTAAAAAGAAATAAGCACTAAGTTTTTTCTCCTTCATCCAATTATTATAGTTTACTGTATTTTTCTAAATTTTTTTAAACGTTTATTTATTTTTGAGACAGAGAGAGACAGAGCATGAACAGGGGAGGGGCAGAGAGAGAGGGAGACACAGAATCTGAAACAGGCTCCAGGCTCTGAGCTGTCAGCACAGAGCCCGACGCGGGGCTCGAACTCACGGACCGTGAGATCATGACCTGAGCCGAAGTCGGACGCTTAACTGACCAAGCCACCCAGGCGCCCCTAGTTTACTGTATTAATGAATTTCCTACTCTGAATCATTTTTGAGCTGCAGAGGGAAAACCTTACTAAATCACAGTTTATTATTATAAACTAATATTTTGCATAAATGCTTCTGGTTTGATATATTTCAATAGTTTATTTTGAATGTTTTCATTATCATATCTGAAACTGGGCTACACAGTTTGATGTTTTTGATTACCTATATAATTCACCAGTAAAAACTAACTCTGGTGTCTCTAAGAAAGTATATTTTAAAACATTTTAAATTTCTTCTATGGTTGTTGGTTTGTTCATATTTTTTATCTTTTCTTATGTTGATTTTGGTTAGCTTAAACAATTCATTCTATCTAGATTTTTTTTACAGACAAAGTTGTAGATGGTAATTTTAATTACATTTTTAATCTCTATCTATGGTTATATATCCTTCTCGTTCATAATATTTACATTTGTATCTGTTATGGTTTTTTTCTTCCTCAGAACATGCCATTTATCTGTTTTACCAACTTTTATAAAATTGGCTCTTGATGTTACTTATTAATTTTTACTTTACTACTGTCTTATTCATTAATTTCTGCTTTTTATCCTCCTATTGTAACTTTGTTCAATTTCTTGGATCTTTTCTAGCTTCTTCACACAAAAGCTTAGTATGTTTCATTTCAATTATGATCATTCTATGTTCTGTGTCTACTGTCTCCTTAACTGTCACAACTTTTTTTTTTAATTTTTTTTTCAACATTTATTTATTTTTGGGACAGAGAGAGACAGAGCATGAACGGGCGAGGGGCAGAGAGAGAGGGAGACACAGAATCGGAAACAGGCTCCAGGCTCTGAGTCATCAGCCCAGAGCCTGACGCGGGGCTTGAACTCACGGACCGCGAGATCGTGACCTGGCTGAAGTCGGACGCTTAACCGACTGCACCACCCAGGCGCCCCTAACTGTCACAACTTCTATCCAACAGCTAAAAGGTTCCTCTCTGGAGTGAGAGTGAGTGAGTGTGTGTGTGTGTGTGTGTGTGTGTGTGTATTTTAAAACCAATAATTTGACAGACATTTGTACAAAAGAAACAACATAAGCTTCATGAGGGTAGGACTATTCACTTCACAAAGCCAAGTGCTGTGCTGTAAAGTATTTGGTGAATAAATACATGTACCTGTTCCTGCCAAACATTTCTCTGGTTCTTGTCTCTGTACCTGGAATGCCCTTTCTCATTTTTGCTAGGTAAATGTGTGTTAATTCTTCAAGAATTGTTCTGGGTCAATTTGCCAAAAAATCAACTGCAGAAAGCCCAACTTTCCACCAGGCCAAATTGTGAAATTTTCTTATTCCTTTGAACTCTTTATAAAGCTTACAACAATTCACATTCAATGGGACAGTTTTAACAGCTTTTAAACATTTATGTTGACCAGTTTTCATTTTGTTTTCATAACAGCATTTTAAGGAATGTTTAATTTGTCTCTACAAAGATTCCTGCTGCTGCAGTTGGAAAAAGCTGGGACAGAGAAAAGGGATTTCTACTGGGGACAGACGAAAAGAAGGGTCAGCGCACATTGTTTCTCAACGAGAAGCAAGATGTCAGCACAAGAAAAAGGAAACATTCATGGAGTATACATTCATAAAGAATATATTCTCAATTGTAATTTTATAAATACATTCTTCTTATAAATTAGAAGATGCATCCAGGTTCTTCCTCTGTTCCCCACACATTTTGCCCCATTTGGCCTCACCTGTGTAACCTCCTTCCTTCTGGTAGGGCTGTTCTCTGTGCTGACTGCTTCCTGTCTCTTCCCAAGTAGTCATTCCATCCCTGTTCCTTCTAGTGTGAGCAGCAAGGAACTAGGGCAGAGACAAACTCAACATTCCTTCAAATGCTGCTATGGAGACAAAATGAAAACTAGCCCATCAAAACTAAATTAGTGAAAAGAAACAAGTAAATTCATAGAAGCGATTATTTGGTGAACTGGACTCATTTCCTCCAGAACCTCACTCACATCACGCCTTCTCTACAAAGCCTTCTCTGACTCTCCTTGGCTGAACTGGTGGGTCCCAATACACCCTGTTCACACTTCCAGCACATCACTTTGAAGTGATTTGAAGATAGAAGCATTCTATCTTAGTTATCTGATTTCTTAAGTAGCTCAATCTCTATACAGTTTATCCATTCAACATCTACTTAAATAAAAAAGTTTCCTCGCTGAACAGATATTTATGGAGGTGGGCACAAAATGGGTGAAGGGGTCAAAAGCCACAAACTTGCAGTCATAAAATAAATAAGTAATGGGGATATAATGTACAGCAGTGGCTGTAGTTAATAATACTGTATTTCATATCTGAAAGTTGCTAAGATGGCAAATCTCAAAAGTTCTCACCACAAGAAAAAAAATTTTTTTGGAATGGTGTATAGTGATAGATGGTAACTAGACTTTTTGTGTTTTGTGGGGATGGATCATTTTTGTTATATATACGAATATCGAATCATTATATTGTACACTTGTAACTAATATGTTATCTGTCAATTATACCTCAATTAAACTTTTTTTTTTAACCAAACAAAACACAGACATTTACCATGAGCTGACTATGTGCTAGAGATTATAATAGATACTAAAGACTAAGGTCCATGTTCCAGTCCAGAGATCATGGTCTGGAGAAGGCAGACCAAATTTCAGATATCCTTATATTCACCCTTCTGCTTTGCATTGTGGTTGGCAGAGTCTGTGCTCAGTAGAAGTGCTAAGCAGATTATAGGCATGTTGCCACTAAAATAACCAGAACTACAAGTTCCAAGTACACTCACAAGTGTTACAGCTAACATTTAAAATAGAAGCAGAAAACATTTCAAGTCCAAGAAAGTTTATGAGGTGGTTCTGAAAGCTACATTTTCCAATTCACCAAAATATTCAACAACGGCAAAAGAAAAAGACAAAGAAAATTGTATAATGAGATACACAGTATTCAGAATGTCCCATGAAGCAAGAAAAGATGGGATAGCCCTGTATTTAAAGTTTGGATACTGGGGCACCTGGGTGGCTCAGATGGTTAAGCATCCAACTTCAGCTCAGGTTATGATCTAACAATTCATGAGTTTGAGCCCCGTGTTCGTGAGTTTGAGCCCCGTGTTGGGCTCTGTGCTAACAGCTCAGAGCCTGAAGCCTGCTTCAAATTCTTTGTCCCCCTCTCTTTCTGCCCCTCCCCCACTCATATTCTCTCTCTCTCTCTCTCTCTCTCTCTTTCTCTCTCTCTCAAAAACAAATAATAAACATTAAAAAGATAGTTAAAAAAATAAAGTTTGGATTCTGAAACAATCCATTTCATTTAAGCTTCAACAATAATAATCCAGTAACTATGTTTAAAGTCATTTAAAATGTCTTAAATGATCTGTTAGGTGTAAACTCATTAAAAAATATATTAATTCAGCCCTAATCTGATTCAAAACGTAACCCATCAGTCCCAAGATGTTAAAAATCAAACAGTGTTGAAACATTCCCAGAATCAATGTCTTATAGCTTCCACATGGCTGATCAAAAACATGCAGAAACACATAATAACTTAGGAAGTTCAATAACATATAAAAAAAATGACCACAATAAAATTTAATTCAAGTCTAACCCTCAGGATCTTTGAAAACTATCTAAATTAGTCTGGATACTTAAAAACAGAAATTATCTTGTCAGATATTCCCCCAAACAACTGTCTTAAAATGAACTTCATCAGAAATCTAGGTTTATTGGTAGTCAGAAAGGTCGTTGGAATCTCCATCCTTAGATATTCTGTTCAGGAGTAGTAGGTAGTAAATAGGTTTGAGTCTCAGCACATTTTCAAATAGAGTGCATGTTAGGCTGACTAATGTCACCCCCCCCCCCCCCCCCGCCAAATACATGTCCTAATCCCTTGGAACCTATGAATGTCACTTTATAGGGTCAAAAAGGACTTTACACATATAATTAAATTAAGGGTTTGAGATAGGAAGATTACCCTGGATTACCTGGGTAGATAACATTTACTGCGGTTATAAATTATAGTTGTATCGTAGTTACACTTTGTCAATGTAACTATTTAATTTGGAGGCACAATAGATTAGGATAAATCCTGTAGTCAAACTGATATGAAAGACAAAATTATCAGGATAATTAAAGTCAACATTCTCTGTTCCACCTTTCCTGAATGAACCAGAATTCCCTTATTTCCTATTTAGGCCCAAGGGCCAGACTGTGCCTGTAGGCTATCACAACCAGATACTCACACAATTGCCTCATTGATTCCCATTAAGTAACTCATATGCTCTGAGTTATAACTAGATCTAATTCAGGACCTGTCAGGCTGTCAGGCCAGATTTCCATGATGCAGCCCCTGAACAAAACATCTAAGGCCAGAGATTCCAACAACCTCTTTGATCCTATAAATTTAAAGAATCTTTGGAGTAAGCCCTCTGCCCCATACCACTTCTTGGAGACCCAGATAAGTTCTGGGAGGTGTAGTTTTGCTTCCTGAATTGCTCTGGATGATCTGATCATCCGACAATTTCCCAGCCATCCTCACCATCATTTAATCCATAGCTACACAATTGAGACTATTAATTAAATCTCAGGTAAAAGCTTTAACTTTACATCTTTGTAATTAAGAGATATTTTTATACACACACACATGCCAAAATCCTTTTTAATTAAAACCTTTTGGTAGAAATACTCTTACTTTCCATTTTGGAGATGGTGAGAAGTATATGAAAAGTCTGATTCTGCTCAGGGCATTCCTGTTTTAAATCAAACTAATTTTTCCATAGAATTTTCAGTGATTTTTCCCCACTCTTAATACACTTCAGCCAGGCATGTTCCCTTTGAAATTAATTCCAGTTTGTGAAATTCAAAAGATGAAGACTAGTAGGAATTTAATTTCATATTGGTGGTTTCTGTGGCTGGGTAAACATTATTAATGTTTTCATAATGGCATAATAAGTGATTTAATTCACTAAGCACAATGGACATATGGTACCATATTTGTATTAGCTCTGCCCATTACATGAAATCACTGAGTATAATTCATATACCTATTTTTTCCAACTAACCCACTGTATTTGAATATGAATTTGTCACCATTAGTGAAGATCTCCAGTTAATATGAACTATGGCGGGAGAAAATACACCGTTAGATATACAGGTTAATAACCTGAACATATAAAAAATGGATGATTAACAATTTAATTCTGCAAATATTGAGATCTTACTATGTGACAGGTTCCTGTATCCTGAACTGGGGATAAAAGAGTGTTGAGCCAGATCCAGCCCTGCTCCATGGAGTCTAGTGTACAAACGGGTTACAACTCTTGCCAGAGTCAGGATGTAGGTAATCGTGGCAGAGAAAGCAGGCTGTCTTTCTCACTATCCATTCCAACCTCCTTGCTGTAAATGAAAATGCGTGGGCCTTTCACAAAAGGCAGGAAAAAATTTTCCTTCTTTCTGTGGTCTTTCCCACAACTTGTCAGGGTGGATTTTTTTTTTCCTTCTTTGTCATTTAATGTCACACTCCCAGAATGGCGGGGGCACTCAGGTTATGAGTGCAGACACTCCTCTCCCGCGCGCAGGGACCCTGCCCACAATTCTGCACACTGGCTGCTGGGTTTCCTTTCTCACCTGCTGCAGGACCAAAACCTCCCGGAGACCAGTCAGGCATCTCTCTTTCCCAAGGCCTGCCACCCCAGTCCAGAGGATGGGCCACCTGTCAGTGCTGTCACTTCCACGGCCAGACGTCCTAAGCACCAGGACAGAGGCAGGTAAGAGACTCGCCCCCCACCGTGTCACCTAAAGCTTGGTGCTGTCATCAGCTTGACAGGAGGACTTCCTAGAACTTCGCAGCCCGCTCTTCCCACAGATGCCCCAGGGCGCATGCGCCTGACCAGAACCAATCTCCGTCTTCCGCGTTCTCACTCCCACGCCCGGGAGGCCAGCCTAGCTGGACCATGGAGGCTTGCGGTGCCAGGGGATGAGGTACAGACTGGCCAAGAACTTGTCACAGGGAGGTGGCAGGAGGAAGGAGCTGAGAGGTTCCAAGCTCCCAGTGCCAAATCCACTGTCCTAAACAAAAACACAAATTTGAAGATACAGTAGGAATTTCAAGATGGCAACCCCAGAGTGTTGAAGTCCCAAGAATGGTATCTTTCTCAGCGTGGGATCTTGAACAACTGCATAAGTTACATGCTCATGAAGCAGCTCCTGAGTGGAGAGAAAGGGTGGGAGGCTTTCATCTCATGCCTTTGGTTAGTAGCAAAGGTTTCTCATCATCAGTTTCCTGAAAAAATGTCAGGAAAAGACTGTGAGGTTCTTAGCCATGCAGAAGCTGTGTGATTTTTGGAAACTAGTAGGAGCTGTTCCTAGAAGCTCAGTACAGAGTCTGTTCTTAGAGCTTTTCCCATAATTCTGTAAAGCATCTAATAGCTGGCAATAATTCCCATAGCCCAACCAGAAGGGTTCGGTTGCAAACAACAGAAAGCACAACGGATACAGTATTATAATTCTGTCTGGAGAGGCATGAAATAGGAACATTCCAGGAATAAATTGACTGTGGTGGGGGCATGTTTAGACACAGAAGAAAGCATTTTATGTTGCAAATGTCATTCAGTGCTAGAAGAAGAATCAGTTATACTAAAGGAGAAACGTCACAAAAATGAAACGGCTGTGTCATTCTTCACTGCTCTTTATAGCATGAGTTGGAGAGGTTATCGAGGCAGAGCAGTGATTAAGTTTGAAAGTGGCAAATAGACACAAATTGTGTCCTTGCTTAGCAAAAAGTAGGAATTGTCCTCATGATGCATGAGCTTTAGATTTAAGTAGATTTACTTGCTGTGTTACCTTGGGTGGTAAATTAATTCTCCAAGTCTCAGGTTCTTCATACTATCCTTCCAGGGTAGTTAGAGATGATTTATAAAAAGAACCTAGAACAATATCTAATACAGAGTAGATACTCAATAATTACTGTTATTATAATAAAATAAAATTTTGTGTGCAGGAACAGGCTTAGGAACATGTGGATTGCTACCATGTTGTCACCCCTACATCTGGGTACATCACTCAAAGCAACACCATGCCAATTCTCTACTGGATTCCTTGGCATCCATCTCCTATCCTCCCATCTATCCATATACTGATCCAGTTAACTCACTTATCCACCCATCTATCCTTTCTCCCTTCTAAAACTGGAACTGTCATAAAAGTTGGAATTCAGTATTCAGAAGCCTCAAGACTGCCTCGTAGCCATCTCTCACAGCAAGCCCTGAATTAGAGGAGGGATTTACTCCAAAATAAAATGAATTTAAAATGCATATACAACTTTATCCTCAAAAAGTCACATCACCTTTATAACAATCACAGGAATACTAAAAATTTCCATATGTTTTGTAGGAGGTGGGTCTTCATGTCAACTCCATCCTCCATATTAAATATTGATGAGAAATCTTTCTGTATTTTTGTATGTACCATTTCCCCAGCTTAGAATTTCTCTCCCTAGTTGATGTGATAAATTTAAGGCCCGTTTCATATTTCTGCTCCTCTTGAATCTTGCAGCTCTCCCAGCAATGATCACCCCCTCCTCACTACCAACATTGTATCTTGCGCACACCTTTACAAAGCACTTCTATAGTAAATTACAAGAATTTGTTTATGCAGCGATATATCTGACATCTTCGTTTATATTTTACAAAATCTACCGCCTAGCTGAGTTGGACACCTAGGGGTGCTTGATATATGCTGAATCAATTAAGAGCCTTAACAGCAAGCCCAAGCCCTTCACTCCTGACTCCATCCCATGCCAGCTCAGTTTAGGTTTCCCTCTTCAGTTATGCCCAGCAGCTCCACCCATTCTTCCCTCCTCTTGCCAGAGCTGTGAACCCAGCTCATTGTGTGGGGCAGCAGCATCTCCCCAGATCTCATCCACCCATTTCCATGCCCCTGTTCTGTCCTGTACCCTCTCAGACACATCCTGGAATTTAAAGGTATGAGCAGAGGAAGACAAGGAGGCAAAAACAAAACAAAACAAACCACAAAAGGGTTTTAGGAAGAATAGCATGATCGACAATGACAAATGTAGCACAAGGTAAGAGAGAGGTTGAAGTGCCAAATGTGTTGAGCCTTACCACGCTCCACTTTCAAGCAAGTTGTAAAGAGTAGACAAACCAACAAGGCAGATGAATCTTTTGTCCTTTTGGACCTTGCATCCTACCATGCTAACACAATAAGCAAACAAATAATGTAATCATAGCTCAGAAGTGTGACAAAGGGGAAGAAGAGGGAGATAACATGAAGATGTTACCTATAATAGTAAACAGTTACTTATAATTAATCTTAAATTACTGCTGTATATCAAGTCTTGTTCTAAATACTACATGTGTATAATATCATTTAATCCTTACAGCAATCCTAGGAGATAGGTGCAGTTATTTCCTCAATTATAGATGAGAAACTGAACCACGGAGGGGTTAAATGGTGTTTCCAAGGTCACAGCCCATGCGTGTTCTGGGGAAAGCCTCTCTGAGAATGGATATCTGAGCCAAGACCTGAGGGATGCTAATGACCCAGCCAGGGAGAGAATCCCGGGCTACGGGGAGAACAAGTGCAAAAGCCTGGAAGTGGGCAAGGGTTTGGGGGACTCAAAGATTGGAGAGGAGGCTGGTGGGGATGGATGATCAGGAGTGTGGGGGCAAGTGCAGGAGATGAGGCTGACAGGGAGCAGGAGCTGATCAGTTGGCTGGCACGTTGCATGAGGAGGTGGCTGGTGAATCTGGAGTGACTTGAACAGCTGCAAAATGGAGCTATGGGGGCAGAAGTTAGGCTTAGTGGGTTGAGGAGAGAATGGGAGGTACAGAAGTAGAGACAAACATTCAGAACTGCTTAAAGAAGCCCTTCCTTAGAAAGGGGAGAATGGGTGGTAAAGAGAACCAAGATGTGGGGTTGAGAAACCTTAAATATGTGTAAGTGCTGTAGAAAATGAGAAGTTTAAAACATAGAAGAAAGGAGAGATGATTTTCTGAGCCAGTTCTGAATGTGCACTGAGGGGCTGTGATTTAGGGCACAGTGGAGGATTTAGGGTCAGACAGGGGAGTGTCAGCAATTCCAGTGTGACTGGAGTGATGGGAGGAAGGAGGAGCTGGATGCATATAAGCTTATAACGGAAATGGAAAAAAGCTGGAGAGCTAGCATCTCCTTCTTCTATTCTGTCTACTTCACAGCTGTGTCCCACTCATCTGATTGAATACTCATGTCCAAACTTTGCTAGAATTAAGGCTGACTCTTACTCCTCTTGGACCTTGTCCTGGTCCTGTGTGTGCACTCCCAAGTCAGGCTCTTTCTGTAGATTAGTTCTCCTGGCTCCTTCCCCGCTGACCAAAATGTGTTCAGTACAACAAAGTGCCTTGTGTCTATTTTCCTGAGACCTTGGAATACCTAAAGTCTTAGAATGGCAGTAATATACACTCAAAAATTTAAAATAACACATGAGAATTTATCTCTTCATCAATGAACTTTGTGACAAATGGCTTACTATGTATGTAAACCTCACACCATGAGATGACACCAAAGAAATTCCATAGCTCCATTATCAAGGAAAACATTTCTGTATTGGGTGGAGTGAAATCCTATGAACAATCCCTTCAGGCAGCATTGATATCGTCAACCTAGACTGAATGGGATCATAGATTCTGACAGAAAATTCCACTGGTGCAAGACATCAGTGCAATGTGTTCTATAAAGCTCTTCTGATGAAATGACATGTTCATTCCAAAACACCTCCCACAGCTTATTCATCTCTTTTGAGAAAACTGTAATGGTTGTGTCTCTCCATTACTAACAAAGAGAATAAGGACAATCCATATAGAAAAGGATGGGTTACTTGCACTACTCAAAATGAGTTTTCCATAACAATTTACTCAGTTTTGAGAAGTAAATTCTTTCTTCCTATGAAAAGGCTGAAATTGTTGACATAACAATTATTAAAGAAAATTTTCTCAAACTTTCAGGTGTGAGATCAGTAACATCTGAGCATCTAACATATTAAGTGGTGGTTATAGTTGATAACATTGTATTATATAACTGAAATGTGCTAAGAAAATAGAACTTAAATATTCTCATGCACACAAAAAAAGATAAATATGTGAGGTGATGGATGTGTTACCTAGACAGGAGGACTCCTTTCACAATGTATTCGTATATCAAATCATGCAGTACACTTTAAATACCTTACAATTCTATTTGCTAATTGTAGCTCAATAAAACTAAAAAAAAAAAAAAATAGTAGAATGATTTATATGCATCTTTCTTTCTCCCCCATCCCACCCTCAATTTTTTTTTCCCCTCAAAAAGTAAGCTCTGTTGGGCAGGAAAGAGTATGCACTCTAAATTATTTTTTTTTTAAGATTGTATGTACAGAAAAATTTTAGAGTTAAGTACATTGTACTATACTGTCTAAACATCATATAGGTCAATCATAGTATTTTTCTATCTAAAAACTCACTATTTTAAACTAAATATCCTAGATTTAATCTAAATATTCTGTTTAAATTATTCTTCAGTCACAAGAAATAAGAGACTTTACCATATTAGTAGTCTGAAGTATGAACAAACAGACTATCTGAGGATTGAGTGGAACACTCACGAAGGAAGAATATGAAAAGTTAAAAAAAAAAAAAGGCAGTCAGGAGCTCCAACAAAATCACACATTTTTCTAACAATGCCATTGTGAGTTTGATCAATGTTTCTCATGATAAGACGTGTAAAGCCCTAAGTTACCTGCCAGTTTTATGTTATCAGACATCAAATTGATTCTGTTTCCAGATTTTTGCGTTACAATTGAATCTAAGAAAAGAAAGCTGGTAACTACTAACTGTTAGGTTTTGTAATGTTTTACTATTAAAGAGAAAGAAATAGGAGTTGCATTTAGTTGTATTGGGTATTGTTAAAACATAAACTGAAGTATATTAAATATTTTAAGAACTTATTTGAGCAAATATTGTTTCTAATTGGGTAGCACCAAACAGGAAGTGAACTGGAGTGCTCCACTGACAGGAGCTACCTGCGAGATTTTAGAGTGAAGAGGTAGAAGAAAGCAAGGAAATTGCCTGACTGGCTATAGGTGAAGCATTTGCTTTATTAGGAAAAGCTTAATTGGTTGGTTGTGATTGGTTGTCTTCAGGTTTTGACTTCTTAACCCGGGAGGCATTTAAAGGCTTTCGTTTTACTTTGCGTACACTAGGCTGCTAAGGTATTAGAACCACCTCTAATTGCCGCCTTGTTTAATTAATGTAACATTATATATTTTTAGTTACAACTTACCAGTTAATTTGAGATAAGAATGAAAACTAGGGTATGGAGACATCACCATACATGGCTGATTTTAAAAACCAAAAAAGAAACATCTGACTTAGGAGATCCTGTGTGGATTCCCTACTGGATTTAACTCAACTGACTGAACATTACTTTGCTTTCATAAACTTTTGGTTGCCTATGGTTTTTCAAATAAAATGACCAAAAAATGCGTTATTACATCCGTGTTTTGGCAATTATTAGTTAGGGCACTAACTTTAGCTGTAAGCACAACAACTGAAATTGGCTTGAGTAATTAAGAGAGCTAACTCTTTTAGGTAATAAAGTGTCTTATGTGAGGCTGTCAAGGACTGCAGCTCCAGATCATTGACAAACCAGGGTCAGTCCTATCTTTCTGCTCCCCCATGCCTGGCATGTGGCTTTTCTCCACATGGTCGTGAAATGGCTGCTATACTGCCTCTTGCCTCATCTCCCATCAGGGTCAGGGGACCTCAATTTATCCCTTTAAAAGAGCAGTTTCAAAGTTTCATACAATGACTTACATACTACCAGCTAGAATTCGGTCACATGGTCACCTCCAGTGGGTAGTCTCTTAGAAAGTTGAGTATCCTAGCTTTCAAGCCATTATGCAGAAAAAGGCAAGAATGAAAGATTGCTAATGGCTTTTAAGCCACCCTGTCTGCCTCTGTGGTCAAGGGGGATGAGGAGGTTTGTAGAAAATACGAATAGGGCATCCAAATAATTTTCTAAATCACAGAGAACATTTCCTTAAAAAATACTGACGTTTATAAGTATTATTGGTTGGTACTACAAGGCTGATCTTATTGATTTGGGGAGTCAATGTAAAAATCATTTACTTACCAGTGAGATGGTTTCTCAATGTGCTATGCTCCTGTCATGATTTGACCTTGGGCTGACCTCAAATTTTCCAAATGCTTCTGTTTAAACTCTGGCCACTTCTAGACACTCAAGCTTCAGAATAACATAGATCTCAGCCCCATTATTCCTTTTCCAAGCTGTATCAGGAAAAAAAAAAAAAAAACGGGCACTGCAGGTTTGTATAATTCTCTTAAGTATCAGCTAGTTAGGAAAGCAAGGTGTTAAATGGTCCCACTTACATAATGATTCTGTATATTAGAATCAGCTAGGAATCCTTTAAGAAATTCTGATAAACTGATTTTTAAGAGCTCTGTAGATAATTCTTACATGCAACTAATGCTGAAACTACTGCATTAGAAGAAGGAAAAAGCTAGAAATAGCATGGAAAACCTTGATCAAGTTATTGAGCCTCTTTAAGCTCAGTTTTCTCATGTATTAAATGAGTTAAACCATATAAACAGTTTCATGCATAACGCATAGTAAACACTTAATAAACATTAGTTATTGTTTTGATGATGCTAACATATATTTTTAATATGAAATTTATTGTCAAATTCGTTTCCATACAATACCCAGTGCTCATCCCAACAGGTGCCCTCCTCATTGCCCATCACCCACCTTCTCCTCCCTCCCACCCAATATATTTTTGAAAAAAAAAAAAAAAACATTCCATGAGCAAATGGAGTTTTTCCAAGGCAAACAATAAACTATAAGAGCAGAGATCTTGAAGATAGCAAAATTGGGTGTTTAAATCCCAGCTTGGCCACTTACTAGTTAATTTGACATTGAGCAGGTAAACCATGTGATCTGTCTCAGTTTTTTCATCTACTAAATATGAATAACAGCTATTTCTCAGGTTTTGAAGATTAGAAGATATCATGTCTGCTAAAGTGTAATTTTCAAAAAAGTAAAATCACAACTCTTACACAAATATAAAACAGACACGTACCAAAGATTTTACTCAACTCTTCAATTACTGAGGGAACAGATATGATGGCAAGACCTGTTCAATGAGAATTTTACTTACAAAGATCTACAATCTACCAGTCAAAATTCATTTGCATTGATGTGAACAGAATTATTTGCATTGCTATTTGTTTTCACAATCTGACAGCTACCCCTGGAAAAGACAGCAGGAATCTTGCCCATTTCCAAGTCCTAACATGCAGTTGAAGCACACAGCAGAGTGTACCCACCATGTATTAAGTACTAATTAAATGGTGGTTCCAGTTCTTGTTATTGTTGGGCAATATGATCATTTACCTAAAGAAAGCAAAGCAAATCAACTAAATGTATTAAGACAGATTAGTCATTACTATGACACTAAGTATTCATGCTTTACATTCCTCTCACTACTATAAACACACCAATGATAGATGTTTTTATGTAAAGAAAAGTCATGGTCATATTCAAAAGTAGGGCAATAGATAATCGGTAGCACTAAGCAGGAGCTGAGGCCTCAGGCAGCCCAGAGTTGGACTTCTGTGGAATGACAGAGTCAGGTGTCCTTACTAAAGCTGGAAGCCAGGACAGTGTTACTCTTCGCCAGCTTAATGACTGGATATCTCTGATATCTCCAATCACCAAGGGACAGAAGCCAGAACCACCGACTAAGATCATGCCTTGGGCTAGAGGTGTAGAGGCAACCAAAAAACTGATAGACTGGGAGGCTTGGAGAAGAGGAAGATGTAAACTCCCACATAAAATAAGTCATAAAACTAAAATTTCAAAGAAAATGAGGAAAATTAACACTAAGAAAGGCAGCAAATAAACTTAATCAGAGTGTTAATAATAGAGAATATGATACGGCCATTAATTGTGGAATATTTAACAACATGGAAAAGCATGTTAAAGGAAGGAAAACATGTCAAGGGGAAGTCAATGTTTGTTTGCTTTTTTTAATGTTTATGTATTCTGCAAGAGAGAGAGAGAAGGGGAGGGGCAGAGAGAGAGAATCCCAAGCAGGCTCCTTGCTGTCAGCTCAGAGCCCAATGTGGGTCTCAGTCATGGGTCCCTAGTCTCACAAATCATGAGATCATGACCTGAGCCAAAATCGATTCAGATGCTTAACCAACTGAGCCACGCAGGTGCCCTGGGAGGTCAACATTTTTAAGACCAGTCTGCTCCTTGGCCACTAGCCCTCAGCTCCGTGTCTATCCTGTTTTTCTTCCATTGCAGGGAACTGGAAGTCTGCATACTCCAGTCTCTTCCATACTCTCTTTCCAGCTGTATCTCAGAGAGAATCGCCGATGGGAGACACTGGCAGAGACTGGGAATGAGGAGGACTTCCTGTTGGAGGTAGCTCCGACAAACACGGCAGGGCACCAGGCAAACTTGAGCCCCTTGACAGGCAACATGGTTTGGACAGCAGGATTCCTGGACTCGTGTAACATCAGTAGGATTCTTTTTTAATTTATTTTAATTGTCGTTTTCTTTCCAGTCAAGCCAAGAACCTTAGAAGAGGTTCTATATTAAGAACATAGCCAAGGAAGTGTAGGATTGTCAATGTGGTTGTTTTAAAGTTAGCCTCTCAGGCATTGTGATTGAAACATAACCCTGATGACTTCCACAGTGTAATAGAATGCTTCACAAAAGGTTGCTGAATTGTGGGATGTAATGAAGTCTGCCTAGCTTCATTTTCAGTGCTACAGAACTCCCCGCTTCCTGTAAGTCAGCTGCAGTTAGGTTCCAGCAATGTCAGGAGCACAGTGGCTCCTGAGGTCTAGGCAACAACATCTGCCTTTCTGCTGCTCCTGTCTTGGGCATGGTAGCAGCCTCCAGCCTCCAGCCAATCTTTAGGTGAACACGCCTTCCCTTTTTTGGTCCTTCATTTCCTTGGACATACTCGTAACTACTTTTCTGTAGTATGTTCGCTCTGGGTGGACACTGACTGATAGAGCTGGCTTCACCAGCGGAAAGCAGGTAACATTCAGCATTTTTATATATGCTGAAAACTCTGAGGAACAATGATACTTAAGGAACTGTGAATGCCAGTAGGAACTGACTTGTTATGCTAAATAAAGTAAATAACTTACACACTGCAAATGTAGATACATATCTATAGAAGGAAGGCCAGTTTTCTTTGGTTACTAGAACTGCAGGTGATTTTTATGTGGTGAGAGGACTACAAATGCTGGAACCAGCTTCATTGGGCTCAAATCCCAGGTCTTCTACCTCCTACGTGTGTGGCCTTGGGCAGGATTTTTAACCTCGCTGCCTCAATTTCTCCAAATACCAAGTGGTTGAAATAATCTCTCAAAAAATCACTTGAAGAAAAAAGCCAGTAAATGAAGTTAAAGAACACAGGAAAGAGCCTGGTGTATAGTATTATATAAGTGGTTTTCCCAGAAATCAATTTTGAAAATGATTTAAATTTTCTCATTCTACTAAAGGATATATATTATAATCGACCAGAAAATAGGTCATACAAAAAGAAAGATGTGACATTCCATAAAAAGAAAGTATAAGTCATTTTAGAGATACTGTTAAATTTTTAATTTAATTTTTACAGCGTCACAGGGCTTTAGAAGCCATATCCTATTAGAAGCCTATCCTAAACCAATGCTTGGAGATCGTGGGAGGGGACTACATGAGGGTGTGAAGGAGATGGGAGTTGTTGTGGACCACCTTGGAGACTGGCTAGCACAATCTGGAACGGGAAGGTCACTGTCATGCTTATTGCCAAACTAATTTTTTCACTGAGCCAGTTAGTAATGCATGCAACTAAGAGTAACAGGAACCCCAGCAAAAAAGTGATTTAAACAAGAAGAGGTTTATTTCATGCCACAAGAAGTCCCAGAATAGGGAGTTCATACCTAGTATGGTGGTCAAGGATGCCATTGACCTGGGTCAACAACCAGGCTCCTCCTGGCATTGAGTTGTAGCACTCTTAGTAATAACAACAGCTCTAGAAGATTCCCTGGCAGAAAGACACCATGTGGCACCAGTGACCTTCCCTTTACACCTCATTGGTCAGAATCTCAGCATGCAACTTTTAGCTGCAAAGCAAAATGGGGAATTGGGTTTTTAGATAGTCCAGTCTCTAGTGTAGATGAAGGCAAGGAAAAACAAGGAAAACTGTGTTGATTGAGCCCACATTTCCTAAGTTCAGATTTTGAACAGTGCATTTACCTAAGGTAGATCATGAGGCAGTAAATATTGGAGCTACATTATAACATAAAAAAGTATAGGGCTTTACATGTAAGAGGTTCTTATGAACTGTTTCTTGAGTTAATATATTATATAGTATTAGGTATTTAGCATCTCTTCTAAGCATTAACCTTGTACAAGCATTTCCTAGAATGACTTTGTATCGCATTTGCATTCATTGAACAAAACAGATTTTCCATTACTAGGAAGCAAAAAGAGTAAAACAATACAATAATTTTAGGTAGTTTACTTTCTCTTAATTTCAGGGTTTGCATTACAGGTTTTAATCTGTGCATGAAATGCCAAACCCAGCTCCACTCAGCTCAGTGTTTCTCCTGCCACCCACTGTGCCTCAAACCTTTTCCCCTACCCTATAGATCTGTCCTCACATGTAACTTCTTTTTCTATCACTGTTGTTCTTTGTTCAGAATTTTCTTCTTGAAATAACATAAAAATAAAAAGCGATAGGGCAAATGATTAAACACATTCCCTTTAGGAAAAAAAATTGATGTTACAAGAAACTTTGTAAAGGAAACAACCCAAAAAACGAAATGCATTCTGAAAACACCATGAAATGCCAACATAGCATTTTTGTACTTCAAAAAAATGTCTTCAACTTTTATGCCAAACTTGACTTGAAAATTGAAGCTGTTAAAAATACACACTTAATTTAGTAGCTTTTAATTCACAGGGCTTTTTCATGGGTGGGGTTGCAAAGTGGTAAGTTGAATTTTGCCACAGAGGAATATACTGCCTCTGTACAAGTCAGACTTTTTACTAAGAATAGACTTGTGGGATGCAGGATAATTAAAAAGTGCTTGGCATAATTGAAGTTCTGGTGAGGAAATGATTAAAGTCATGGCCTTGCATGTTGGGTGTATACAAACTACTTTAAAACTTGGATACTGGAATGTATGGCCTTAAAAGGATTGCATTAAGATGAAAAACATAAAATGCCACTGATAAACCATACTTTCATTTTTAAATAGAACTGAAATCACTAAAATTATATATTGATTTTTACATGAATAGTGAAACTTGCTACACCTATTATAATATAGAAAAATGTCTTTTTTTTTAAAGGGTAGTATGCTTTTACTTAAAATAGACAATGGAAAATAAATTACAGAAAAATGTTTACTTGGCCGTTTCAGCATTAACTAACATTTTCAGTGTTATTCAGTATCTCTAGCTTTGTGGGTCACTAAAATTTAAAAGTATTTAAAATTAATTCCTGTTATTTATGAAAGAACCAGATACTGTTTCTTTTTTGGACTAAATTACTTAAAGAATCAGGCTTTTTTTTTTTTTTTAATGGTTGAGCATTACGAATAGGCAACTATTAGCAGTGGTTACTTTGGGGAGTGGAATCCAGAGTAAGAAGCAGCTGAAGTAATACTTTTTAACATCATATTCCTTAGTACCATTGGAATCTGCTTTTAAATAAACACTATTACCACCATAATTAAGTTATTAATGATAAAATTAAGTTGAAAACCTTATTGAATCAAAATCACTTAAGAAACTGAAAAATAAGTCATGAAAAAAGAATTGCCTTGACTGAAACTTAAAAAATACCTTCACATATGATATGAACAAGTTTCAAAATAGACTGGACCTAGATCAGGAATTATCATCTTAAGATCATACAGGAAAACTAAAATGATAACATTTTGTTTTGTGTTATAGTATTTTTAAAAATCTATCCTAAAAATCAAGAAACCTCATATTCCTTATTAAATATCAGTTGACCTGTTAACAAAAAGAAAGACCATCTTTTTCATAGTCATTTTGAGGTCTCAAAACATGCTTTAATTACCAGTTTCAGGGTTCCCAGGTTAGGTGTGAACCCCATGAAATAAGTTAAAAATAAAAAAATATAAATTTAAATGATTGTTTTACATATGGCCACAACATTAGTTTTTATTTTAAAGTAATATTTATAGTGCACTATTATAAGACCAACAAGTGGTTTTATTATCAGCCTAAATTATCTTTTTTTTTAATATATGAAATTTATTGTCAGATTGGTTTCCATACAACACCCAATGCTCATCCCAAAAGGTGCCCTCCTCAATACCCATCACCCACCCTCCCCTCCCTCCCACCCCCAATCAACCCTCAGTTTGTTCTCAGTTTTTAACAGTCTCTTATGCTTGGCTCTCTCCCACTCTAACCTCTTTTTTTTTTTTCCTTCCCCTCCCCCATGGGTTTCTGTTAAGTTTCTCAGGATCCACATAAGAGTGAAACCATGTGGTATCTGTCTTTCTCTGTATGGCTTATTTCACTTAGCATCACACTCTCCAGTTCCATCCACGTTGCTACAAAAGGCCATATTTCATTTTTTCTCATTGCCACGTAATATTCCATTGTGTATATAAACCACAATTTCTTTATCCATTCATCAGTTGATGGACATTTAGGCCCTTTCCATAATTTGGCTATTGTTGAGAGTGCTGCTATAAACATTGGGGTACAAGTGCCCCTATGCATCAGTACTCCTGTATCCCTTGGATAAATTCCTAGCAGTGCTATTGCTGGGTCATAGGGTAGGTCTATTTTTAATTTTCTGAGGAACCTCCACACTGCTTTCCAGAGCGGCTGCACCAATTTGCATTCCCACCAACAGTTCAAGAGGGTTCCCATTTCTCCACATCCTCTCCAGCATCTATAGTCTCCTGATTTGTTCATTTTGGCCACTCTGACTGGCGTGAGGTGATATCTGAGTGTGGTTTTGATTTGTATTTCCCTGATAAGGAGCGACGCTGAACATCTTTTCATGTGCCTGTTGGCCATCCGGATGTCTTCTTTAGAGAAGTGTCTATTCATGTTTTCTGCCCATTTCTTCACTGGGTTATTTGTTTTTCGGGTGTGGAGTTTGGTGAGCTCTTCATAGATTTTGGAGACTAGCCCTTTGTCTGATATGTCATTTGCGAATATCTTTTCCCATTCCGTTGGTTGCCTTTTAGTTTTGTTGGTTGTTTCCTTTGCTGTGCAGAAGCTTTTATCTTCATAAGGTCCCAGTAATTCACTTTTGCTTTTAATTCCCTTGCCTTTGGGGATGTGTCGAGTAAGAGATTGCTACAGCTGAGGTCAGAGAGGTCTTTTCCTGCTTTCTCCTCTAAGGTTTTGATGGTTTCCTGTCTCACATTCAGGTCCTTTTTCCATTTTGAGTTTATTTTTGTGAATGGTGTGAGAAAGTGGTCTAGTTTCAACCTTCTGCATGTTGCTGTCCAGTTCTCCCAGCACCATTTGTTAAAGAGGCTGTCTTTTTTCCATTGGATGTTCTTTCCTGCTTTGTCAAAGATGAGTTGGCCATACGTTTGTGGGTCTAGTTCTGGGGTTTCTATTCTATTCCATTGGTCTATGTGTCTGTTTTGGTGCCAATACCATGCTGTCTTGATGATGACAGCTTTGTAGTAGAAGCTAAAGTCTGGGATTGTGATGCCTCCTGCTTTGGTCTTCTTCAAAATTCCTTTGGCTATTCGGGGCCTTTTGTGGTTCCATATGAATTTTAGGATTGCTTGTTCTAGTTTCGAGAAGAATGCTGGTGCAAGAATGCTGGTGATAATTGCTTGTATCTCTGAGGGATTGGTTGTAATAATTCCATTTTCATTCATGATTTTATCTATTTGGGTCATCTCCCTTTTCTTTTTGAGAAGTCTGGCTAGAGGTTTGTCAATTTTGTTTATTTTTCAAAAAACCAACTCTTGGTTTCGTTGATCTGCTCTACCGTTTTTTTAGATTCTATATTGTTTATTTCTGTTCTGATCTTTATTATTTCTCTTCTTCTGCTGGGTTTAGGCTGCCTTTGCTGTTCTGCTTCTATTTCCTTTAGGTGTGCTGTTAGATTTTGTATTTGGGATTTTTCTTGTTTCTTGAGCTAGGCCTGGATTGCAATGTATTTTCCTCTCAGGACTGCCTTCGCTGCGTCCCAAAGTGTTTGGATTGTTGTATTTTCATTTTTGTTTGTTTCCATATATTTTTTAATTTCTTCTCTAATTGCCTGGTTGACCCACTCATTCGTTAGTAGGGTGTTCTTTAACCTCCATGCTTTTGGAGGTTTTCCAGACTTTTTCCTGTGGTTGATTTCAAGCTTCATAGCATTGTGGTCTGAAAGTATGCGTGGTATAATTTCAATTCTTGTAAACTTATGAAGGGCTGTTTTGTGACCCAGTATATGATCTATCTTGGAGAATGTTCCATGTGCACTCGAGAAGAAAGTATATTCTGTTGCTTTGGGATGCAGCGTTCTAAATATATATGTCAAGTCCATCTGATCCAATGTCTCATTCAGGGCCCTTGTTTCTTTATTGACCGTGTGTCTAGATGATCTATCCATTTCTGTAAGTGGGGTGTTAAAGTCCCCTGCAATTACCACATTCTTCTCAATAAGGTTGCTTATGTGTATGAGTAATTGTTTTATATATTTGGGGGCTCCGGTATTCACCGCACAGACATTTATAATTGTTAGCTCTTCCTGATGGATAGACCCTGTAACTATTATATAATGCCCTTCTTCATCTCTTGTTACAGCCTTTAATTTAAAGTCTAGTTTGCCTGATATAAGTATGGCTACTCCAGCTTTCTTTTGGCTTCCAGTAGCATGATAAATAGTTCTCCATCCCCTCACTCTCAATCTAAAGGTGTCCTCAGGTCTAAAATGAGTCTCTTGTAGACAGCAAATAGATGGGTCTTGTTTTTTTATCCATTCTGATACCCTATGTCTTTTGGTTGGCGCATTTAATCCATTTACATTCAGTGTTATTATAGGAAGATACGGGTTTAGAGTCATTGTGATGTCTGTATGTTTTATGCTTGTAGTGTTGTCTCTGGTACTTTGTCTCACAGGGTCCCCCTTAGGATCTCTTGTAGGGCTGGTTTAGTGGTGACAAATTCCTTCAGTTTTTGTTTGTTTGGGAAGACCTTTATCTCTCCTTCTATTCTAAATGACAGACTTGCTGGATAAAGGATTCTCGGCTGCATATTTTTTCTGTTTAGCACACTGAAGATCTCGTGCCAATTCTTTCTGGCCTGCCAAGTTTCAAAAGAGAGATCAGTCACGAGTTTTATAGGTCTCCCTTTATATGTGAGGGCACGTTTACCCCTTGCTGCTTTCAGAATTTTCTCTTTATCCTTGTATTTTGCCAGTTTCACTATGATATGTCGTGCAGAAGATCGATTCAAGTTACGTCTGAAGGGAGTTCTCTGTGCCTCTTGGATTTCAATGCCTTTTTCCTTCCCCAGTTCAGGGAAGTTCTCAGCTATGATTTCTTCAAGTACCCCTTCAGCACCTTTCCCTCTCTCTTCCTCCTCTGGGATACCAATTATGCGTATATTATTTCTTTTTAGTGTATCACTTAGTTCTCTAATTTTCCCCTCATACTCCTGGATTTTTTTATCTTTTTCTCAGCTTCCTCTTTTTCCATAACTTTATCTTCTAGTTCACCTATTCTCTCCTCTGCCTCTTCAAGCCGAGCTGTGGTGGTTTCCATTTTGTTATGCATTTCGTTTAAAGCGTTTTTCAGCTCCTCGTGACTGTTCCTTAGTCCCTTGATCTCTGTAGCAAGAGATTCTCTGCTGTCCTGTATACTGTTTTCAAGCCCAGCGATTAATTTTATGACTATTATTCTAAATTCACTTTCTGTTATATTATTTAAATCCTTTTTGATCAGTTCATTAGCTGTTGTTATTTCCTGGAGATTCTTCTGAGGGGAATTCTTCCACTTGGTCATTTTGGATAGTCCCTGGAGTGGTGAGGACCTGCAGGGCACTTCCCCTGTGCTGTGGTGTATAACTGAGTTGGTGGGCGGGGCCGCAGTCCGACCTGATGTCTGCCCCCAGCCCACCGCTGGGGCCACAGTCAGACTGGTGTGTGCCTTCTCTTCCCCTCTCCTAGGGGCGGGATTCACTGTGGGGTGGCGTGGCCCATCTGGGCCACTTGCACCCTGCCAGGCTTGTGATGCTGGGGATCTGGTGTATTAGCTGGGGTGGGTAGGCAAGGTGCACGGGGGCAGGAGGGGCAGGCTTAGCTCGCTTCTCCTTAGGTGATCCACTTCAGGAGGGACCCTGTGGCAGCGGGAGGGAGGGAGTCAGATCCGCTGCCGGAGGTTTGGCTCCGCAGAAGCACAGAGTTGGGTGTTTGCGTGGAGCGAGCAAGTTCCCTGGCAGGAACTGGTTCCCTTTGGGATTTTGGTTGGGGGATGGGCGGGGGAGATGGCGCTGGCGAGCGCCTTTGTTCCCCACCAAACTGAGCTCTGTCGTCCAGGGCTCAGCAGCTCTCCCTCCCTTTGTCCTCCAGCCTTCCCGCTTTCCGAGCAGCGCTGCTAACTTATGACCTCCCAGACGCTAAGTCGCGCTTGCTGTCGGAACACAGTCTGTCAGGCCCCTCCACTTTTGCCAGCCAGACTCAGGGGCTCTGCTTGGCCAGCGAGCCGCCCCTCCACCCCGGCTCCCTCCCGCCAGTCCGTGGAGCGCGCACGCCTCTCCGTCCTTCCTACTGAAACGCCCAGAGTCTAAGAGACCCCCAAAAATGAACCACCAGAGTCCAGAGTCAAAGCTAAGCAGCAAGGGTCATTTATTGCAGGTTCGAACCTGGACCTCTGCGCCCCCGTTGCCGGTGACGCCAAGAGGCCCTGAGAGAGGTTTTTACACCCCTTTTATAGACAGGTACAAACAAGTCATGGGGAAATCAGGAATTTTCCACAGTTACAGAGCTGCGATTGGTTGGTGTTTAAAGTTGGACACTTAACAGTATTCGATTGGTTCCTGCCTTTAGGTCAGACCACAACCGGGGGTACGGGTATCACAATGATTGATCAGGAATACACGGATGTGCCAAGCAACAATGATTGATCAGGAGTACACGGATGTGCCAAGTAACAATGGTTGATCAAGAATATACGGATGTGCCAGGCAATAATGATTGATCAGGAATACATGGGCATGCCAAGCAATTGTACAGAAGCGGAACAAGCTGGTTAAGCTTGGTTAGGTTTCAGTTTCCCATAACTTAAGCTTTTAAGTTTCAATTTTCTCAGGCCTCTCACTACCCTCTTCCGTGGGCCTCTCGTCTGCGGTTGGCTCCGGAGACTCCGTTCTGCTAATCCTCTGGCGGTTTTCTGGGTTATTTAGGCAGGTGTAGATGGAATCTAAGTGATCAGCAGGACGCGCAGTGAGCCCAGCGTCCTCCTACGCCGCCATCTTCCCTCTCTCCTCGCCAAAATAATTTCTCCAGAGTAATTAACAGGCGTTATCTACCCAAGGAATGGAACAAATAGGAAGTTCAGGTTCTAAGGAGCTGCCTTGTTTGTGCCAGTAGCCCCACACTAGCTCTTTATTAATTGCACCACCTGGGATGCTGATAGCGAACTGAGCTTTGGAACATTTCAGGCCTGGCATGGAATGCAGTTTTTACACAAGTGTCTTGTGGTTCACAAATCCGATTTCGCAGCTTATCTTCCGTTAGATGAAAGTGTTTACGGTGTGTCTGGAGCTGGAGTAAGTTCCTGCGGGTGCCCAAGAGCAGGGCCCTCCTCTCTCCTCTCATTAATTTGCTGATGCCTAACTGCACTGATGCAGCGGTGAGATACCGGGGAGAGAGCCAGACTAAATTATCCTATACTAAATTATTAAGGACTGGGAAGGGGAGAGGACAGAAAAAGTAGCAAACTCCTATCTCCATGAAAAGGCATTGAAACAAAAACAGTGAAAGAGGCACAAATTATCAGGCAAATATGAAGAAAAGGTGTGTAAAGGTAGCAATACTTACACTATCCAATTATAATTCAAGACAAAAAGGCATAGAAAATGAAGCCTATTTAAGTAGTATAATTTATAATACATCAGCTTTGTGACTACCCACAAAAGATTAAAAAGTGAATGGCCTAAAACCATCACTCCTTTTAAAAGGAGTAGATAATAATATGCAAATAATAGCATCAAATTTTGTAGAATAAAAATAATACATGTAGGAGGACAAATGATCAGAAACACACATGCAGTGGGAGACTTTAACGTACATCAGCAATAATATATGACAGATAAAACAGACAAAATAAGGAAAATTTACAAAATTTAGAAAAGTCATAATGAATAAATGCAGAATAACAGAATTAGAAAATCACCATTTTAAGATTCCCTAGTGAAAATAATGGATCTTGGCAATGATTATCAATGGCTGCCTAAAAGCTTTTGGTAAAAGTTGACATAATTCTTTTTAATGAATGAAGCAGTCTGATATCACTTGAATCCACAGATCCATTTTAATGGTAATAATGGTAGGAAAACCAGACATTACATTACTCTTAATGTGATGCAATTGAAAGAGTTTACAGTATCCACCTATGACGTATTCTTGCCAAAAAGATTTAAAACTGAATTCAGGGGCACCTGGGTGGCGCAGTTGGTTAAGCGTCCGACTTCAGCCAGGTCACGATCTCGCGGTCCGTGAGTTCGAGCCCCGCGTCGGGCTCTGGGCTGATGGCTCGGAGCCCGGAGCCTGTTTCCGATTCTGTGTCTCCCTCTCTCTCTGCCCCTCCCCCGTTCATGCTCTGTCTCTCTCTGTCCCAAAAATAAATAAACGTTGAAAAAAAAAAAAATTTAAAAAAAAAAAAAAAAAAAACTGAATTCAGTCAAGATTTTAGACCTAACTACTGGTTTACAGAAAATATAGAAGATGCAGAAACATATTAAATAATGCCATCAGGATGTAATCAGCCAAATAGACTATAAGAAACTCTGTGGGGCAAATCATCCAATTTATTCTGTAAATAAATGTCATGAAAGGGGAACTATTAGATATTCAAGAGACATGTCTAACCAAATGCAGTGTGTGAATTCTGTTTGGATCCTGATATGAATAAGTCATTTGTAAAAAGACATTTTAAACACAAATTATACTCAATAAAATTACAGTGTTAGCTATTAATATTGTTAATTACAATCTTATACTGCCTATTTAAAAAGGCAAGAGTATCGATTGGAATACTAACAGAATTAATTAGTAATATAACTAGAAGATAAAAATGATACTTTTCATATATACTATTAATCACTAATAAGAAGGTAACAATTCTTGATCTATACAAAAAAAATCCAAAATTCTTAGAAATAATTTTACAATGAAATATGTGTAAGCAGTTGGAAAACTGTAAAACTTATACTGATAGATACAAATGCCTAAATTAATTGAGAAACGGGGTTATTTATACCTTCTCCTGTTGCCTTAATAATCATTAAACATTAAATGTGCTTTAATGCATCTTACAGTATACCTTGGTTCCTTATACTCTTATTAATCTACTAATTAATAATGTATGCCAGTTAACTTTATTATTTGTTTATTATAGTAAAAATGTCTCTTTTTACTTAGGAATCCCAAAATCATGAACTGAAGTATATAGTTACAGAATGATCTCATTATTAGCAGTTAAACAGAGAATCGTAATTGGATCCTTTGCCTTTAACAATTTGGGGTTTGCTAATTCATTTGTAAACTTTGTAGGACTGGGAAGTTACTGTAGCCCATAAAGTTTCATTCTTTTTCTGCTATGTTCCATTTATAAGGCTTCTACCACCAGCAGCAACCTGATAACTCTAAACCAGTTTAGGGAATATTGCTGTCCTCACCATTCCAGTATTCTTAGTATTTACAGTGATTACATTGTCCATATAATGTAATTGTGGAAGGAATTAATGCCATCACCATAGGCCATTGTTCTCTCTACATATTTACCATACCATAAAAGGACATCAAATTGAACCAATCAAACTTTAATGTGGGAATACATTCTAATAAGGCATCATTCCTCAGCTAAGTATCACAGTAAATTCTCAACATATTCCTGGTTCAACTATTTATAAATTAAATAAAACATTTGTTTGTGAAGTAGACCTAAGTTTACATTTTTATAAACCAAAAGATTTTCTAAGAACTGCAGAGGATCTTTATTTATCAACTGTAAAATACTAAGCTATCCAAAGACTTAGAATTTAAAGAGTTAAGAAAATAACAAATAAACAAAAACTCAACCATACATGTCATTTTGTTTCAGTCATTTTCCCATTGCAAATAATAACTTTATCTCAGCTATTACAAAACCAACTATACTGCACTCCTTACAATGGAAATTCTGTGTTCTTCTGGATGAGGAAAATCTGTAATACAGAGAAAGAACAGAAGAAAAACAGGTGGCAAACAGGCGAATAAGTTGCTAATTTATGTTTCCAATTAAAGGCTATTAGTAGTCTAGGTGAGCCATGGAATAGAGACACAGAATGAGGAAGGGTACAGGGATCCTGGCACACCTACATATCATCCCAGATCCAAAAGGCATCTAGAGTTAGTACTAGTTCTCTGACAAGGGGTGTGAAAAAGTATTCACAGAGTCTTTCATAAGAGAAAGACCAGAAAAAATGAATGAATTTATTAAGGCAAAGGGTCTCAACCAGTGCCACACATAGGTTGCAAATGTGAAAGTATTGATCTCAACTTGTAAAGTGGAGTGATCTGGCCAAGACCTATACTGGCAAGAGCTCTGGGCCAGAAATTTCTAGCTATTAACATCCTCCTCTATTTACTATAGTTTGACATTTAAAAAATATTATTTTCCATATGTGTCATGGTTTGGAAAAGGTTAGGAAGCTCTGTTGTGTGGGAAGAAAATAGATCTTAACATCTTTGTATGTTCAGTATATGGTAGCTATGTTTTGTGAGGGAGCAGTTACCAATGCTGGACATGGCTAGAAACTGGGAATTCAACCTTGGCCCCTGGGAGAAGACTGCTTCTGGGGGTCATAGAAAGCAGCAGAGCTTTAGTGGTTTGTGGAAAATGGGGGGCAAAGGGGTGGAGACTGAAGGGTGGCAAATAGACAGTATGTTTCCTCATCAAGCAATTTCTTGAATTCTGAAGACTGTGTGGGGTAACTGGCTAAAATCTAAACCTGAAAACCTGTGAACAGAGCAGAATTACCTGCAGTCATCAGTGCTTAAGAGGAAAACACCCTCACAGTCTCAGTTCAAATTCCAAAACAGATATGCCACTGGAAAAGGGATGACCAGAGGTCATTACCTGATTGGATTAAAGTAACCAGCCCATCCTCACTTAATCTGCTTAAAGAAAAAAGGTAGACCCTCTCTGGCAAAAAAATTAGTCATCTTTAATGTCTACAGCTCTTTAATAGAAAGAAATTTGGAATAAAACATATTTTATATAGAAGAAAAATCAAAGGAGAGAAAAAGGATAAAACAAGTAGTCCTAAGAGGGAAGTATATAGCAACACAGGCCTACCTTAAAAAGCAAGAAAAATCTCAAATAAACAACCTAACCTTACAACTAAAGAAACTATAAAAAAAAAACAACAAATGAAGACTAAAGCCAACACAAGGAAGGATATAGTAAAGATTAGAGCAGAAATAAATGATAAAGAAACTAAAAATAAATCCGAACAATAGACCAGGTCAATGAACCAGAAGCTGGCTCTTTAAAAAAAAATAATAAAGTTGATAAACCTCTACCTAAACTCATAAAAACAGAAAGAAAGAAAGAAAGAAAGAAAGAAAGAAAGAAAGAAAGAAAGAAAGAAAGAGACTCAAATAAAATCCGAAATAAAAGAGAACAGAGAACTGAAACCATAGAAACACAAACAACCAAAACCAAAGAGATAAAATTGTAAGAGAATATGATGAAAAACTATATGTGAACAAATTAGACAACCTGGAAGAAATGGATAAATTCCTAGAAACATATAAACTACCAAAAGTGAAACAGGAAGAAATAGAAAACTCGAACAGACCAATAACCAGCAAAGGAATTGAATAATCAAAAAACTCCCAACAGACAAAAGTCCAGGGCCAGATGGCTTCACAGGTGAATCCTACCAAACATTTAAAGAGTTGATACCTATTCTTCTTTTATTTATTTATTTATTTATTTATTTATTTATTTATTTATTTATTTATTTTTATTGAGAGAGAGCATGCGAGCATGTTGGGGGCGGGGAGGCAGAGAGAGAGAGAGAGAGAGAGAGGGAGAGAGAGAATCCCAAGCAGGCTCCACACTGTCAGTACAGAGCCTGATGTGGGACTTGATCTCACTAACCATGAGATCATGACATAAGCCAAAGTCGAGGGTCGGATGCTTAACCGACTGAGCCCCCCAGCTGTCCCAACCCATACCAAACTATTCCAAAAACTAGAAGAGGAAGGAGAACTTTCAAACTCATTCAGTGAGGCCAGCATTACCCTGATATGAAAACCAGATAAAAACTCCACTGAAAAAGAGAACTATAGACCAATATCCCTGATAAACATAGATGCAAAAATTCTCAATAAAATACTACCTAACCAAATGCAACAATATATTTTAAAAAATCATTCACCGCAATCAAGTGGGATTTATTCCTGTGTTGCAAATGTGGTTCAATATTCACAAATCAATCAATGTGATATATCACATCAATAAAACAAAGAATAAGAACCATATGATTATCTCAATTGATAATCATTTTCTGTTATGCAGAAAAAGCACTTGACAAAGTACAACATCCAATCATGATAACAACCCTTAACAAAGTAGTTTTAGAAGGAACTACCTCAGCATAATAAAGGTCACTTTGAAAAACCCACAGCTAATATCATACTCAATGGGGAAAAACTGAGACCTGTTCTTTTATGGTCAGGAACAAGACAGGGATGTCCACTCTCACCACTATTTTTTTGCTTTGTTTCGTTTTCTGTTTTTACTTTTATTTGCATGTATTTTATGCAGAATTTACTCCTGGGCCATCAGTTTTTGTTTCTTCAGTTTCTTCTGGGATATCTTTTTCTTCTGTGCAACCTCCTCTTCTGGTTTAGGAACAATCTGCTCTTTTTCAGTAAAGATCATCTCAATGTGGCAGGGAGAACTCATGTATGGGTTAATCTGACCTTGAGCCCTGTAGATTCTACGCCGCATTTTTGGGGCTTTGTTCACCTGGATGTGCTCAATGACCGGGAATCTACATCTAAACCCTTAAGTTCAGCATTACTCTCTGCATTTTTAAACATGTGCAGTAAATATTCAGCACTTCTTTTTGGGCCACAGACCCTGTGTCCTGCCCCACTGTTTGGCCTGGGCACACCTACCAACTCCACCATTGTAGCATCAGAATGGCACACATTGATTCTGCGAAGTGACATTTTCAGATACTTGGTGGCTTTTTGGATATGCATACCCTTGATGGCCTGGGCAGTTTCCCATGTGTTCTTAAAGTGAACACAAAAATTTGAACCTCTTGATTTGCATGATTTTGTCGGGTTTTCTGGGTCAAGTGAATAGTGAACCATTTTCAGAGATCACCTCAGGCTGCTTAAGGAAAGAGCTCTCACTACTATTTTTTAACATAGTACTGGAAGTCCTAGCTGCAGCATATCAGAAAACAAAAAGAAATAAAAGGCATCCAAAATGGCAAGGAAAAATGAGACTTTCACTATTTTTAGATGACATCATACTCTATACAGAAAATCTGAAAGACTCCATCAAAAAATTGTTTGAACTGATGCATGAATTCAGTAAGTCACAGGATATAAAATCAATGTACAGAAATCTGTTGGCATTTCTACACACCAATAATGAAGCAGCAGAAAGAGAAATTAAGGACTCAATCCCATTTACAATTGTATCAAAAACAATAATATACCTAGGAATAAAACTAACCAGAGGTGAAAGATCTGTATTCTGAAAACTATGATACACTGATGAAAAAAATTTTAAATGACATGAAGAAATGGAGAGACATTCCATGGTCATGGAATGGAAGAACAAACATTGTTAATGTCAAAACTACCTAAAGCAACATACACATTTTGTTAATTTTTTGTTTTAATTTATTTATTTTGGAGAGAGAGAGAGAGAGAGAGAGAGAGAGAGAGAGAGAGAAAGACAGAGTATGAGTCAGGGAGGGGAAGACAGAGAGGGAGACACAGAATCTGAAGCAGGCTCCAGGCTCTGAGCTGTCAGCACAGAGCCCAATGCAGGGCTCAAACTCACAAACTGTGAGATCATGACCTGAGCCAAAGTCAGACGCCCAACCGACTGAGCCATCCAGGCACCCCAAGCAACATACACATTTAATGCAACCCCTATCAAAATACCAACAGTTTTTTTCACATAGCTATAGCAAACAATCCTCAAATTTGTATGGCACCACAAAAGACACTGAATAGCCAAAGCAATCTTGAAAAAGAAAAGCAAAGCTGAAAGCATCACAATTCCAGAGTTCAAGTTATATCACAATGAAATCTGTAGTGATCAAAACAGTATGGTACTGGCACAAAAATAGACCTATAGGTCAATGGAACAGAATAGAAAACCCAGAAAGGAACCCACAAGTACATGGTCAATTAATCTTCAACAAAGCAGGAAAAAATGTCCAGTTGGAAAAAGTCTCTTCAACAAATAGTACTGGGAAAATTGGACAGCTACATGAAAAAGAATGAAACTGGACCATTTTCTTACAGAATACACAAAAATAAACTCAAAATGGATTAAGGACATAAATCTGAGACCTGAAGCCATGAAACTCCTAGAAGTCAGCACAGGCAATAATTTCTCTGACATCAGCTATAACAACATCTCTCTAGATATGTCTTTTGAATCAAGACAAACAAAAGCAAAAATAAACTATTGGGACTACACCAAAATTAAAAGCTTCTGCACAGCAAAGGAAACAGTCAATAAAACTAAAAGATAACCTACTAAATGGGAGAAGATACTTGCAAATGACCTACCCAGTAAAGGCTAAACCCCCAAAATATATAAGTAAGTTCTACAACTCAACACCAAGAAAACCCAAATAATCCAATTAAGAAAGGGCAGAAGACATTAACAGACATTTCTTCAATGAAGAAATATAGATGACCAACAGACACATGAAAGGATGCTCAACATCACTGATCATCAGGGAAATACAAATCAAAACTACAATGAGATATCACCTCACACCTGTCAGAATGGCTAAAATCAACAACACAAGAAACAACAGGTGTTGGCGAAAATGTAGAGAAAGGGGAACCCTCTTGCACCATTTGTGGGAATGCAAACTGGCGCAGCCACTCTGGAAAACAGTATGGAGGTTTCTCAAAAAATTAAAAATAGAATTACTATACGATACAGTAATTCCACTACTGGATTTACCCAAAGAATAGGAAAACACTAATTCAAAGGGAAACACGCACCCCTATGTTTACAGTAGCATTATTTACAATGGCCAAAATATGGAAGCAGCCCAAGTGTCCATCAGTTGATGAATGGATAAAAAAGATGTGATGTACACATACAATGGAATATTATTCAGCCATAAAAAAGAATGAAATCTGTCCATTTGCAATGACATGGATAGAACTAGAGAGTATAATGCTAAGTGAAGTCAGTCAGAGGAAGAATTATATTATACCATATAATTTCACTCGTAAATCAAATTTAAGAAACAAAACAAATGAGCAAAGGGGAAAAAAACAGAGAGGGAGGCAAACCAAGAAATAGATTCTTAACTATAGAGAACAAATTGAAGGAAGTGGGTGGGGGAATGGTGAAATAGGTGATGGGGATTAAGGAATGCATTTGTTGAGATGAACACTGGGTGTTGTATGGAAGTGTTCAATAACTATTATTGTACAACTGAAACTGGTATTACACTGTATGTTAACTAACTAGAATCTAAATAAAACCTTGAAAAAAGGAGAGAGAAAATGTCATAGAAATATTAGGGAAAAAATGGATCGAATAGAAAAAGAAAAAAGACCATTAAATATAATTATGTTAAAAATTAAATATAAATAGGCTAAAATATATAAATGAGGATTGTCAAACTGAAAAGGCTGCAAGCAAACAGAATATATTTTGTGGTTTACAAAATAAAATATAAAGCTATAGAAAGGTTGGGAATAATAGGATGGAAAAAGATATACAGTTGACCCTTGAATAGCATGCAGGTTAGGGGCACTGACCCCCTGCACAGTCCAAAATTCATGTATAATTTTTGACTCCCCCAAATCTTAACTATAGCCTACTGTTGACTGAAAGCCTTACCAATAATGTAAATAGTCAACACATATTTTGTATGTCATATGTATTATGTATAATATAATGTATATGTACAATAAAATAGGCAAAAGAAAATATTAAGAAAATCATAAGGAAGAGAAAATACATTTACAGTACTTTATTTATTGAAAAAAAAAATACCTGTGGACCCATGCAGTTCAAGCTTATGTTGTTCAAGGGTCAACTGTCTATGCAAACACTAACCACTGAAAGCTGGCATACCTATACTAATATCAGACAACATACTTTAAGGCAAGAAGCATTATTAGAGATAAAGACATTTAATAATGATAAAAGGAGTCAACTCATAGGAAAACATCCCAATTCTAAATCTGTATGCAACAAACATAGGTCAAAATAGATACAGGAAACACTGACAGAATTAAAATGAGGAATAGAAAAATATACAATAATTATGGGAGATTTTTATATACCTTTACTCTTCACAAATTTAATATTATTCAGGGAGATAGAGAAAACTGCCCGCCTGCCTTAGGACACTGCCCCCATAACTAAAACTGACAAGAATGTTTTTAAGGAAAAAAAAAAAATAACAGACCAAGCTCTCACATGAACAGAGAGGTAAAAATCATGAACAAAATATTAGCAAATTAGTTTAATCCAGCAATATACAAAAAAGATAATATAGGAAGAACAAATGGTTTTTTTTTCAGAAGTGCAAAGATGGTTTAATATTTGAAATCAATTAATCTAATTAACACTATTAACCAAAAAGAGGAAATCATATAGTTATTTTGAAAAATATATTAAAATAGCAATTCATAAAATCCAATATTCATTCACATAATTAAAACCCTTAGCAAACTATGAATAGAAAGGCATTTCTTAATCTGATAATCTATCTACAATAACCCACAGAAAACAGCATACTTAATGAATTAGTGAAAGCTATTCCCCAAGATTTCAAAGAAGAAAATAGTATCTGCTGTCATTATCTCTATTTAAAATTGTATAGGAAGTCCTATCCAGTGTACTAAGGAAGAAAGATAAGAGAAAGGCATATGATTAGAAAGCAGAAATATGAGTCTTTATTTGTAAATGATACGATTGTATACAAAAAAAATCCAAAAGAACATATAAACTATTAGAATTAAATTTCATCAATATGAATGAATGAATATAAGGTAAGCATATAAAAATGAACTGTTGCTATGTCACAACATATATATAAAAATAAAATTTAAAAAATAATACTATGGATAGGAAGATCAAAAAATCAAATACCTAGGCCTAAAAAAAATATGGGCAAGGCATTTAATTGAAACTATAAAACATTACTGAGAGATTTTTCTAAAAATTCGAAGGGAAAGGATATACAATATTCTCAAATAGTAAAGATGGGGGCGCTGGGTGACTCACTTGGTTAAGGATCTGATTCTTGATTTCAGCTCAGGTCAGGATCTCACGTTTCAGGAGATCAATGCCCCATCTTGGGGTCCATGCTGAGCATGGAGTCTGCTTGGGATTATCTCTCCCTCACTCTCTGCCTCTCCCCGCCTCTCTCTCCCTCTCTCTCAAAATAAATAAACAAACACTACAAAAACTCAGAATGAAGAAAGTAAAAAAATAACTCACTAAGAAGTCAAAAATATTTTATATGTCTATCTCCAACAAAGATTTGAATCCAGAATTCATTGTATACTAACTACAACCTAACTTGACTTTTTTTTTTAAAAGAATGGTTGACATCTACTCATTTTTTTTAAGTTTATTATTTATTTTGAGAGAGAGACAGAGAGAGAGAGAGCATGCATGCGTGAGTGTGGGAGGGTCAGAGAGAGAGGGAGAGAAGGAAACCCTGGTTTCACACTGTTAGCGCAGAGCCCCATGCAACGCTCGATGCCACAAACCATGAGATCACGACCTGAGCCAAAATCAAGAGTTGGATGCTTAACTGACTGAGCCACCCAGATGCCTCCTAACTTGACTTTTAACAAGATAAAAAAATTTAAAATCGGGCCACCTGGCTGGCTCAGTTGGAAAAGCATGTGACTCTTAATCTCAGAGATGTGAGTTCAAGCCCCACTTGGGTGTAGAGATTATTTAAACTAAAAAAAAATTAATGCAAATGAATAGCAAATAAATAGACATGTAGGAAAATAAACAGCTTCAGGTATTACTTGAACTGACATCAACTAAATATTAGAAACAAAAGTATAGCACTTCTAAAATTATGAACAAATATTAATATTTACGATTTCAAAACTCCTTGTAATTTTCAGAGCATGTTCACATTCCCACTTTACAGTTTTAACTAAAATTGAAAGATGGCTTGACAACATTGCTGTTCATTTGAATGTCGAATGACAAGATTTAAGTGTTCTTACTAGGTGCCAGGCATTGGCTAAGCAATAGAGTGGCACAACAGAAATAGTTCCTGCTAGCATCTAATTATTACCTTAGAATAAATGCCTAAGTTGCAAATTACTGTAGCAAATGGCATAAACAATTGTGTTTCAAGAACTGGGAAATTTTTCATGGCATTTGATACTATAATTCATATCTAGGCATTTATCCTAAAGTAAGAATTAGATGCATGATGAAATTCACTGCAGAAGAGTTTGTAACAAAGAAAACATGCAAACAACATAACTATCCAACAGTGGAGCAATAATTAATATATTATGGTATCTCCAGAGATAAATGGAACAGTAAGTCCCATGAGTACCATGTGAGAATTCTCATTTTACCCCATCTTTTCAAAACTAGGAATAACCTTTTTAAAATTACTGTAGGGAAAGATGAGATTTGTTTTCATTTACATTTCTTTATGACTAAATCTGAACATCCTGTAAACATATTTGTTGGCCATTGGTATTTCTTATGACTTGTCTGTTTTTATCCTTTGGCCATTTTATCTGATGGACATTTGCATTTTATTAATTTGTAAGACCCGTTTATATGTTGAGCAGGAAAAAGAAAAGTATAGAAATCTTTGTGTCTACTATATTCTCAAGGGTTAGGCTTGGTGTTTTAATAGGAGTCAACTCATTTAAAATTAAAATTCTTATCTCTTATTTTAACTTTATGAACACTATCAGAAAGGCTAAAATAGAATTCTCAATAAGCCAAGTTCAAAATACTAAAACTCAAGTTAGGCTCTTGGCATGGAAATGAAAATGTATGAAGTTTTAAAGAATTAACTGTGCTCATCTGTAGAAATAAAACAAAATATTTTAAATATAAAAAAGTTTTAGATAGTATTCAGGTGACATTCAAGAAGTTTTAGTTACCATTAATTACACAAATGAAATTATCATTCTAATATGCCTTACCATATTAGATTCAGATGCCCTTTCTATTCTGTTCTTTAAAAAAAATAGATTTTTTTTAAGTGATAAAGCTTTAAGTGACTTTAAGCTTAAGTGATAAAGCTTAAAGTGACTTTAAGCTTGCAAAAAGTGGTCACAGTTTGTAATTAAAATATTTATTTAAAATAACATATGACAGCAAGAGGCACCTGGGTGGCTTAGTCAGTTGAGCGTCTCACTCTTGGTTTCAGCTCAGGTCATATCCCAGGGTCGTGGGATTAACCCCGCTCCAGGCTCCACGTTAAACTTGGGAGTCTGTGTAAGACTCTCTCTCTCTCCCTCTGCCCCTCTCCCTGGCTTGCACACGCTGTCTCTCTAAAATAAAAATAAAATAAAATAAAGTATGACAGCTATTCACAGTTTTAATTTTTCTGGTTTAAAGCTTAGTGTGTTGTCAATATTAACTCTATCTAACAACAAACGATATGGAGCGCTTATAACAGTCCTTCTTCCCTCTAACCCCACCCCAAGCCATGCCAAAGAAAGAAGCAAGATACTTAATTTTTTAATATGCCTGAACTTTCCAATTTTAAGAAAATCTTAAATTTTAAGGAAAATATTTTTATTTATTTTTAATATTTTCTTCTCTTGTGGAAGTGTTATTGAAAAGCACCACAACAGTTGTAATGTTAAATAAATCAAAAACAGTAAGTTATACCTAGCACTTAAGCAACTATCCAAATTCAGTAGTATCAGAAGAAAAGAAGACAACATATGGGATTTTTATTAATTTTTATTTAAAAAAAAAATTCCTCTTCAAACTACCTGAAGCAACCTATTCCACCTCCCTGACTTACTCCCAACTCCCTCCCATTCACCACTGTAGCCTATGGGACACACATGTGATTATAAACAAGGTCTGCATCCTGAGTCTCTTCAGACTCCACCTGCACATGAAAGGAAACCTGCCGCCTCACCCAGGAAACTGCTTCCCCTGCAGACTGCAGGAGAGAATGCTATTCATTCTTCTGGACCCTGTAATTTCCATACCTTTCCATACCCCTCCTCCTACCTTGAAGTTCAGAAGTAATGGCAGTATCACCATCCCTCCACCTACCTATCCATCCAAAAAATATGTACTTAGTGTACAAATATGTACTTAGATTTAACAACCTTTAAAATCCAGTGAGACAAATGCAAAATGACCAAACAAATAAAAAAATGCCAATTATGAAAGAAAAGAGTAGGAAGCTATATGAGAAAATGAAGGGGATCTAGTCAGGCCAAAGTAGGAGAAAGAGTATTTCAAAAGAAAAAAAAGGAGTGAAGTTGGTCTTCGGGGAAATCAAGTACAACTGGACATAGAGGGTGGGGAGGAGAGTGCTGGAGAGGGTGAGGAAGTGGGTAGAGCCTTGAGGCCATGGACATGAGGGCCAGAACATGCAAGACCTTAAGGGTCAGGTTGAGGACTTTGGATTTTATTCTAAATGCAACCAAAACCACCAGGAGAGTCTTAAAACATCCACTCCTTATCACAGTGACCTACTCATCTGCCCACATTTAACCGGGATGCTTGCTCTTCAGCTCTACCCCAATCCCTTCCGCGTTCTAGATGGCTTCAACGTCTATGCCTTCTCAGTTACACAGCATCCTGTGCTCCGGTGACCTCCACTCCACCTCAAGCAAACTTCTCCCTTTTTCCTTGTCCCAAACTATTCCACCTATGAAAATCCAATTCCAGTATTTCATTCTCAGACCAGTCCTACTCTTCCACTCCCTAGCATGCCTGTCCTCCAACCTTCAAAATTTTTTATTTGATTAGCCAAAAATTGAAAGTAGTTCAATCTCATTGGAATAGTGAAAACTTATTACTATTTCCTCCATCCCTACCAAGGCATGTAGGCTTCTCTACACCTTCCTCCATGCTCATACCAACATATGTGAACTCATTCACAAATAAAGATGCTTGATTATGGAAAGTGAATCATACCAAATACATAATTCTGTCACTCTTAAGGTTAAACATTTTATAAAAATAAAAGCTATGAACAAATCTCAAGCCAGCAGATACAGATCGAATCCATTATTCAAGTTGCCTTACATTATTCTAGGTGCACACACCGCCGGTGGTTCCCCTCCAAAGGGAACTTTCGCTTGTTGTCTGGTGCAACTTGCTAAGCCCTGAACACCTTGAAGTGGGCTCTTCTGTGGAGCAACGTGCTTCCAGTGTTGGTAGTTGAGGAGAACTGATGCTCGTGACTGAAAACATCTGGGAGAAGAATGGTTTTTCACAGCCCTTCAGCAGAGGGTAGCAGGTCTCAGGCCATAAGAACTGAAGCCATCCACCTTTCACCACCTGCTTTGCCACTGCCCAAGAAATGTGCATGGTGGCCTGCTGGCAGGTATTGAGGGAACCACCACCATGAGTAGGCGAGGAAAATTAAAACTCACTTATGGGGTTTGGAAAGAAAGATGGCCAGCAGGACAGAAACTTGAGATTCCTTCTGTAGTAGAACCAATGGAAGAAACAGATGAGAATTTTAATGAAAATATAATGGAATTACAGCACAAAAAACAAAAAAACAAAACCCAGTACTTTCAGGAACTAAAAAACATGATTAATTAGAAATTCAATATCCAACAGAAAGAGAATGACTGCCCTTGAGAACCACATTAGTGGTCAGAAAAGTCAGGTGGAAATACCTCACAAGAAACCCTGTGACAGACCCTGAGGGAAAAGGCAAGTCGTGCGGAGATCAGATCCAGGAGACAAAACAAGGAGGAGGAAAGGAACATGTGGAGAGGTAATAATCACATAAATAATGGAAAACAACTTTTAGCATTCAAGAAAGTCTTGAGTCCCTGAATATCAAGGATAAAGAGGAAACCCTGCTAGGCTGTCAGCACTGTGGGACAAGGACCTTGTGGGATGGTGGAAAGCTGGAAGTAGAGGTGCTGCTTAGGGACACCAGGGCACTGACTCCAGGCCTCCCTAATGCTGGGTTTGGTTCACACACCAGTAGAGCCCAACGTCTATACTTAATGCATCACATGGAAACATTAAGCACAAAGACTGCTAATGTTCTTCTAGCGTCTGGCAAGCTTCCTGTTGTCTTTTGTCACTAGCATCTTAGGACCAGCCTCAGAGACTCCACGGTAGTCATTTCCTTCCACAGTCTATCTGAAACATTGCAAGTGCTATTTTTTTTTTTTTTTTTTTTTTTTTTTTTTACTTATTTTTGAGAGAGCGAGAGAGAGAGCGTGCAAGAGCATTAGCGGGGAGGGACAGAAGGGGGAGAAAGAAGATTCCAGGCAGCCTCTGCACTGTCAGCACAGAGCCTGATGCAGGGCTCAAATTCACAAACTCTGAGATCATGACCTGAGCTTGGACGTTTACTTGACTGAGCCACCCAGGCATCCCTGTACTAATTTTTAAATGTTATATGCCCAAACTACTTTGGTAAAAATTAGAAGTATAATAAAAAGAAAATATTCATAGATAAGGTAAATGCATGATTGTTAAAAGAAACCCTTACTTTTATTTATGACATGTATATGAAGGTAGTATGGTCATAGTTAAGGGCAGAGACTCTGGATGCCTACCACTTACTAGCTCTGTGATCTTGGGCAAGAAACCTTTTTGTGTTTTGGTTTCCTGAAAAATAAATGGAGTCAATAGCACCTACGTGTTAAATGTAAAGATTCAATGAGCTAGTACATGCTCGGCACCGGGAGCTTGGTCTGGCACATAGCAAACACTCGGTGAACAACAGCCGTGCTGCTGCTGCCACCATTGCTTGCGACAGGAAAACAGCACTGTACGTAGAACTTTAACTTCAGAATCAGAAGAGTTGAGCTCAGCTGCCAACTTTAAAAGTTAAGAGTTTTATACCACAGCCACAGTAGTTAATCCTTCTATGCTTACATTTTTTTCAAATGTAAAACAGGAATATGAACACTTCTCTCTTTCAACATCCATCTGTCTATCCACAAACATCACCTGAGCATTTACTATACACCAGCTATTGTCTAGTGGCTGGAATAAAAATCTGAATAAGAGCTCACAGTCTAGTGAGCTCGTAGTCTAGTGAACCATACTCAGGAACCTTAGTTTCCTTTCATGTGAGCATTTCTTAAAGCTCCCTTTGCTTTAGGAGGTGAAGAAAGGACCACAAAGGGTAAGTATGCGTTTTAGCAAAAGTACTATGATTTAAAAAAAAAAAAAAAGGCAACTTTAATATTGTTAGCAATTGTTGGGCAAAAAATGTGGCCAGGTCCTGAAATTACTGTGTTGTGGTATTTTAAGAAAAATACTATCGAGCAGTTGGGTCATTGGCAAGTAACCCCTGTAGACCATATGGCAGTCTTAGGACTGAGGGAGACCGGAGAAAAGCAGAATCACATTTCTGATCAGAGAAGAGGATAAAACATCTCGGGGAGACTCCTCTGTCCAGAGGCTGGACCATGTAGTAGACAATTTGCCTCTCTGAATGATCTTTTGAGACATGAGTGTCCTTTGAATAAACAGCTCTCAAGCCATTGTCTGAGAGGAGCTACTATTACTGGATTCCTTGTTGACTACATCGGTCCCCTTTGAGAGCGTCCTGCCTTGGCATATAGAGTGGGGGATAAAAGTGGGAACAAGCTCTTGGTATCTCTTCTATGTCATCACAATAATAAAGACCTTATCCTAAAGCTTCCTGGCATTAAGAGTGCTTATTTTGATCATCCCAAGGGAGCTGTCTATAGGAAGGGGTGGGACAAGTTGTTCCCCTGTAATCTTTTAGTAAACTCAGGGGGCTTTAGAATGTTTACACTGATAACACCAGACAATCACTAATAAAAAATGAAACACAAAAGAGACTGAATTCACAGGAGAGCCCAAATGCCCATTCTTTATAAAGGAACAGTGCGGGACAACATGTTTTCATCTGTCACCATCAGTTGGTATTTAATAGCTATAATTTAAAATTCTATATTAAAAGCCTCACAGAAATTAGAATCGCATCATACTTGAAACAGTATTAAGTACATTGAGACATTTGGAATCTTTAGAAAGTATGTAATTATACCATTTTTAAAAATTAATATCCAGAATATTTTCCTTGATTATATATATATAGCGCCACAATGTAAAACAAACTATATGGGTTATTCAAAATCATGTATTTGGCTCATAATCGGCCTAGCTTTATTACAAATTCACTTAAATGGTGGCTATAAACAAGATTCTGGTTTCTTTTGTGTACGTGAAAAACATTCTAAAAACCAGTATCATTTAAATAGGTATTAAATTAAACTAGAGCTAAGTGGAAATTATCTGGCAAAAAGGAATACTGACATCTATATCTTAAAGTTGCAATTGGATAATAAATTATATTTTAAAAATGTACATAAAAACTCTACTACTCCCACCCATAAATTAAAGTTTATTTATTACCCAATCATGTTTTAGACTTAAAGTAAAATCCTATCGCTTATAGAAAATAAATCCAACAATTTATCCAAACATTGTTACATAAGAAGTTTTAAGAAACTGTAAATAATTCTTAATACTCTCATTTTGATTCTCCGACTTTTCAAGACTATGTTGTATTTCTTTCAAACATACTTCCTGGTGTTGTGCTTTCTAAATAAAAGAAGAAACAAACATAATCAATTATGGCATTCATATCAAAGGATCAATTAATAATGACATTCATATCAAAGGAGAGTCACAATGTAAAATTTATATATACAGCAATTAAGTACACAATTTTAATTTTGAAGAGAGAATTCTAACATCTGATATGTTCATTATTCACTTATCTTAGAGCTCACTTTTCTTTAAAATTCAGCATGACTAAAGTACATACATGGTTGATCTTTACTGTGATACTATTTTATTGAAACTATCATAATTAATTTTCACTACCTTTAACATGACCTATTTTAATACTAGTTTTTGCCATTTTCTCTGCCTAAAAATTTCTATTTTATACCATAAGACTTCTGCTGCCTTAAAAATTCCAGTTTTTATAATATGAACATTTTTAGAAATCTTAAAAAATAAAAAGAATTCTAAATACTATAGGTGTTCTTTATTTGAGGAAACAATTCAAAGCCCAATATATTTTTAAAAATATTCAGCTGCACACAAATTCCCAAATCGATCTGTTCACTGAAAATACTTCAGATAGATAAGTTGCAGATACCATCTAGCTTCCAACTAAAATGTACACACCTTCAAAAGAGAAAGAAATCTTTGCATTCCTTCCTATCAGGTATTCAATGATACCTGATACCTTCTGAAACTGAGTAATGCCCTTTGGGAGAGGGAAGTGGCATGGGATGAAACAATGTGTGAGGATGGGCTACACAAAATCATAGAATGAATATAGTGAATCTTTGCGGAACATCCGTTTTACTCAACAGTTTGGAGGGGAAAATATTAATATGAACACACTTATATTGTAGGGTAGAATGTGAAATGTTTGCGGATTATAGGATAATGCATTAGACTCCAGAGACATTCAGGCTTCAGGAAGGATGGCCTGGGTTAAGGGGGTGGGGCCATGCCTGGGTCTGCATATCCACTCTGCCCCAGGTGAAGCACTTGGGCAGGAAATCTGAAGAAGCCTGCTACCCTGGGCGGGGTGCTGTGGAAGACACCAGGATATAATCAACTATGGGACAGGCTCTCAGGGTGCTTCTAATTCAACTGGAGCTAAGATTATGTATATAAAATAAATACTGACCTGCCCACGGAACTGTCCCCTGAAAGGACGAAATACATAGACTCATTTTTCAGTAATGTCTAAACCAATGTTTAGAATTCTAGATTTTTACTCCTGTAAAAATTATCAGATTTAACAGAACCTCAGATCTTAAACTTCTTTCTTTTGGAAGCTTTAACCAAGTACTGGGAAATTGTAGAGAAACCCAACTTATCTTACTATTTTTTTTAGAACTTTAATCACACATATTTTATAGTATCAAAAATTCTGATGGTGGGAAAAACATTAAAAAATCAATCTATAGATCTCGCGGTCCGGGAGTTCGAGCCCCACGTCAGGCTCTGGGCTGATGGCTCAGAGCCTGGAGCCAGTTTCCGATTCTGTGTCTCCCTCTCTCTCTGCCCCTCCCCCGTTCATGCTCTGTCTCTCTCTGTCCCAAAAATAAATAAACGTTGAAAAAAAAAAATTAAAAAAAAAATCAATCTATAAATAAAAGAGATTTAGAATAAAGGGAAGGCCCATGCTACATTAAAACTGAGAAACGTTTGTTCTGATTGAATTGCCATGGCACTTTTGATGGTGATAAAATGAAACTAAAATTGCATGCCAAAAATCATTTAACTTTTGAATCTTTCACGTTTTCAACTTTTAGACACTTGGGAATACAAAAATAGTTTTCGTGGTGTCTCCGGCTCCCAGAAAAGATAAAGTATCATCATTTTCTATGTAACCAAGTAGATAGTTTTCAAGTAATTTAGTCACGACTAGTGCTAGCTCTCATAGTGCCTTATGCCAACTGACTACTTTCATGAATATTTAGGAAAAGACATTAGAAGATTAATTAAACACGGCCAATTTGGTATTCTCATTTCATGGCTGAGTGGCTCAAAGCACCCGTCTCATATGCAGATATAACAATACTGAATATTTACTTAACACAAACTCATCACCTTCTAAAACATAATATTCATTACTCAAGACAGATATCAAAATCTAACTCATAATAGTTTAAATTGTGTGTCTTAAAAAAATGAAAAATTCATACCAGAAATTCCTAAGTAGATTATATCTGTAACTTTCATTAAACAGTCGTCATGCAAAAGTAATATGCAGGAAAGGGCCTGATGAGACTTGGGGAAATGCAATAGAAGCTACCAAGGATGCAGTATAATAATTCTTTGGCATAATCATGACATCTTAAATTTTTATGATTTATATAATTTGTTATTTTTAATATTACCAGTAAAGCAATCCCCTCACTTCATACTTTAACTAAACTATACAGTAAGAATGTTAAATGCTAATTTACTTTTTATGAAAATATATTAAGCCCTACAAATACTTACACTGTTCATTTGCAAACAAGTTGACTTTGTTCTTCATTTTTCTTTCTAAGCTCAGTTTCCAGATCTAATATTTTAATCTGTAAAGCCCTCTCTCTAGATGACATTTTCTCTATTTCTTCAGAAACCTATAATTTTCATTAAGAGAGTAAAATAACTAAATATGCTTTCTTTAAAGTATGACTTAAACACTTGACATAGTTATACTATACCTCTTTTTTTCTGAACAGATATTAACTGTATATTAGCTTAATTAGAAAATGTCTAAAGATGTTCCATCTTGAAAAAATACATATGGCATAAGTATGCTTATTTCTCTTTGCAGTTAAGAATATCTGCAAAATTAGTTTGAGATGGAAGAAGTATACACATGTGCACTCCTCTGTGACTTGGGTAGGTGTTTTTCCCAATACTGTATTTTTTTAACCTACTGAGGCCAACTTGCCAGTTGCCATCCTACTGTATGGATATTCACCGTGGGGTCTAGAGTGCTGACAGAGCATAGAAGGTTCTCATCCAGTGCTACTCACAGATTGGATGGATGAGATTGGGACAGAGCAGGAGATGTATACACGTCACTCACACACAAGAAAGTGTTTTTTTCATTCATTCACTTACAAAGTGGTCTGAATTTGAGTTTTCCATTTCTACGATGGTTTATTTTAGCAGAAAGTCTAGCTGAGCTATGTTCATCCAATGATTCAGATATGTGGGAGCCTTTCTGCAAGAATTCTGGGTCGGAGCCAGAAGAGTAAGAGTGGAGGCAGGGCTAGTTCAGGAGTAAGGAGCTAGTGGGAAGGACTGTCCTCTAACTATATTCCTACTGTAAATTTAGTTCTAAGTTATTGTAAAGTAATTTACAAAAATTTCTTTTGCACAAATTCCAAAGGTGATTGTGAGTGAGGGATGCTCGCAGGATGTAAAGCTGTAGGAGAAAGAGCCCTTGACAATGTCCTCAGTGTGGACAATGGTGACAGGGCAGTGCTGGCACCCTCACCTGGCAGGAACTAGAGACAGCCCCATGTTCCAGTGCAGCAGGAGAGAAAGGAGAACGTAGACACATCTCTGGGGAACTCTCAACACTTCTGAGAAGGAATCTGAGAACACCTACCATTTCTGAAGTCTACCTAGGCTGAACCCAGGATAAAGGCATTTATTTTCCTTTCAAAGGTTGATGGGGCTGAGAAATCTGGATTACATTCCTACCATTGGCAATACATTTTGCTACCTAGTTTTTATTCAATGTTGTGCCTTTCAAAGTCAATTTAAATTGGTTTCCCACAATTAAAAAAAATCTAGATAGATAGATAGATGACACTTGCAATGTATGAGCCACACTTCAAGGACATCAGATTTTATCTAACTTATGTGGAATTGCCATTCACAAGTTTGTGAAAGACATGGGTGGAAAAGAGTTTAGAGGGAAAGATTCAGAATTTGGTAGTGGACATGTTAAGGTTGAGATGTTAAGTAGAGATGTCAAGTAAGTAGCAGAAAATCTGAGTCTAGATTTCAGGGGAGAGAGAAACCTGGGGAAGAGATACACATTTGAGAGTCATCATGGTAAAGAGGATCTCTTTTTAGCACCATTTAATCTGATGAGGAAACACATCATCCCCATTTACTAATTAGGAAACTAAAAGTTTAGAGAAGTGACTCACTCTGGGTCAGGGTGTAATGCCACCCTGAATTCAAACCCAGTCAGAGCCAGAATTCAAACCTAGTGCCTGTTGGAATCCAAAGACCACTTTATGCCCTTTCAAGATTACATTTTCAAATCATTTGATAAATGTATTTTTTCCTTAAGACCCTCCTGAATCATTTCCCGATGCCCCCAGTTAAACTAACGACATCCTCTGGTGTACCTTGCACCCTCCCTCTGTTGTAGCACCTACATGCTGGATGACGTTTGTCTGCTTGCCTATTATCTCCCTATTGGACTATGAGTGTCCTGAGAGCTGGGGCGAGGTCTGTTGGAGATGGTAAAAAAGACATGACCTCCAGGTAACCCATGAGCTGGACCTGGGCAATTGGAGGTTCCCCACCTTCTCCCCTGTCCTTGAGGTATGTATTTTGCTTTCCTTTCCTGCTCCCAGTAGCTGCTCCAGGTAAATAGCCTTGAGAATGAAATGTGACGTTGAGATTTTCTGGTCTGGGTACATGACTGAACCTAGTTAAAGGGCTTCTTTATAAACTTAAGAGTCTGTCAGGTGGCTGTGGAAATCTACTCATCTTGTGGCTGTCCAAGACAACTCTCATGTTCCCTTGCTTATTAAACCTGCCATTTTCCAACCAGGAATGGTGCATCTCTTTCTACGGTCTCTCTCTGCCCTCCACATGTGGGTTTCTGATTACACCAGGGAAACTGCCGATGAGCTTGGGAACTAACAAGGTCTTATTCATCTTTGCATCTCGAATACTAGCAGAGTGCCCAACACACAGTAAGATATTTATTAAATGCGAACCAAATGGATTTAACTGGAATTCAATTTTTCTTTAATTCTTGTATGTATTTATGCAATAATATTAGGCAAAAAGAAAAGGGAGTGGAGCTTTACACCTCACCAGATCCTAACCAAAATGTTCGATAATTTGCACAACTGCTTTTTATTCAAAAAAACAAAACAAAAACAAAAAGGAGGGGGGAATTCTTTCCATGTTTTCCATCTCTGCCCTCTACCCTGCCACATCATCATTCACCTAGTGAAGTAATTCTGTACCAGTAATACAGCTGTTTAGCTCCAAAAGGGAAAAGTAGGTAAAAAACAAAAATGTAATTGCTCTCTTCACCCTGTCATCAGGATAAAAACAATAACTGTAGGTTTGGTAAGATGAGATATTGTCTGTTTAAAAAGACGACTCTTCGGTAAACTAATTAAAAAGTTTCTAAATAAAGGCCATCTGTACCTTTTGTCTTCCTTCTTCTAAAGCAGCTTCCAGCTGTCTGGCCAATGCTGTATGTTCTGCAGATTTCTCTTCAAACTTAAGATTGCTGTGCTTAAGACATTCTTCTTGGTTTGCCAGTTTCTTTTCAAGCTCTTTATTTTCTGCATCCATCTGTTCTAATTTTCTTTTTGCAGAAAACATATATTTTAAAATTATAGTGTATAGAGAAAAATGTAACACCAATTTTAAGTCAATTTAATACTTACTGTTTAAGGTTTTCACACTTCAACTGAATAAGATAATTTTCCTCTTCCAAAGAAAGCTTTTTTAGAAGATTATGATTTCCATCAACCTAAAAGAAGGGGGGAAAAAGTTTTCTTGGTTATTTTCTTTATAAGCAACTTCCAAAGAAATCTATGTACTTTAGTGTTAGAATAATCATTAAAGAAACAAGAAGGCCTAAATATTATTATTACTCCTACACAGAGACTCAAAGAAATAATTACATTTTTAAAACATAAGTTCTTAAATTCCCGATTAAGTTTTTTTTTAAAAAAAAAAACTATGCTGTCTCATAGGAAATCATCTACTAGAAGGTTTTTTCTGAAAGATGGCAATTAAAACATTCTGAACAATGCTTTGTTGAAAAAGGATGTTTATTTTATTAAGTAAATTTGAAGACTAAAAATCATTAATCTCCTATTGTTGCATATTTAGAGTTACTCTTACAGTTTCCTGCTTCATCTCAAGATAGTGAATGATAATTGAACATCTATGAAGTTAACTATGAGTGAAAACTGTATTTGTGAGAAGCAAAGTAAAATGAACAAATCAACCGAAGACAACTTGTTCATGCCAAGACCAAATACTCTTCCCATTGCTTCAAAAGCTATACTTATTTTAAGAAGCCTTGAAAATAATTTTTTTCTCATAATTTAATTTATAATTTGGGTTATCTATGTAGATTTGGCATTCTCCTACAAAAATCTCTTCTCGGGAATTGAAATTTAGCAAAGTTTTATTTGCATGTTTTTTTTAAAAACAGGATGCATTTCAAAATTAAAATCCCGGTTACATTTGGAAGATAGACAGGGAGTTGTTTTTGCAAATAAACAAAAAGACTTGCTACCTCCTTGCATATACTTCTTTGAAAGAGTAATTAATTAAAAAAATATTTGTAAGAGCTTACTCTGTGCTAGGTATTGAATTAGAAGATGGTATGTGGATTCTCTCTCTCCCTCTCTCTCTTCCCATGCCCTGCTCATGAGCATACTGTCTCTCAAAATAAATTAAAAAAAAAAAAAAAGGAGATGGCTATGTGGTGACTAACAGGGCATCGATGATCCCTGTTCTGATGGGAGTAAAAAACATAATAATAATTGAGAATAATCCAAATGAATTTGATGCACAATTCTAATGAAAATAAATTCTAATTTTTGTATAGTAAATTATGATAATTTGGCTTATCATGATATCAAAAAGATATATGTAAACATAGTATTGCTCCTCTCATGCTATTACTGTGTTCTCAAATGTCTAAATACAGATTTATACAAATAAAATGAGCTATTTTAGTTACCAATTTTCCACGATAAAATACTATAAGAATAGGTTGCAAAATATTACAGCATCTGCAATAAACTGATAAATTGACTTAAATGGGAGTTAAAAAAAACAAAAAAGCAAAACAAATCAACCCCTGACATGAGTGCCCTCAACTGGTGAAATCACTCCAGAGTATTCCTTTAACGTATCTAGAAGACAGCAAAATGACAGCAAAATGACAGCCGGACACCTGGCCCTGAAGCTCCCTAACGGTGTGCACCTTGTCCGCACATCTCTCCCTGTAGTGCTGCACACTCTCCTGACACTCGTGAAGCCTCCGTTCCGCCGCCGTCACCGAATCGCGGACGTGCTCTAACTCCTTCAGATGAGACTCCGTCTGGCCTCTCATCTGAGTTGGAGCATTAGGGAAATAAGTGCAAGGTCACACATTCAGCATTAATGTCTTCACTACCTTACATACTACATATGCTCGTAATACAATGAGTATTTTAGGTATAATGGTTTTAAACAAAATGATTCAACCAAATAAATACGAATAAACATGAACTTGGACTCTGCCAACTAAGAACCTAAAACTCAAAAGCGGGCTGCAATTTAGTTTGCAAAAAGTCTGTTGAGTAACTAATATAACACTGTATGTTAATTATACTGGGATTAAAATTTAAAAAGTAGTTGAAAATAAGTTTGTTGAGTAAATGCATATAATATTAGCCTGCAGGGAGAATGTTTAACATACTGAGGAAAGCAAACTTCCTGAATCCTGTAATTTATACTCAGGCATAGTTATTACTAGTAAAGCTAGTGTGGTAGTTTTCTACTACCCAGCCATCAGTCTAAAGTAATCGTCACTCTCTGTCATTCAGTCTTGTAACTCAGATCTTTTAGTCAGAACAGCCTTGCTGCACTCATCTTCGTTCAGGTTGGTGGGGTTTACTATATATTATTTCTAGTTAGCTAATGTCATCAGTACTCAGTAGACCGTAACTTCATCCTTAGTGTTACTATGAGCAAGTCTCCCTAATTTTATCTACATTCATCCCTTTGGCTAGTGCGGTACCTCACTGTGGCATTTTTGTGGAAATGTGACAAGAAGCAAACCTAAGAAATGCTTACATGGCTAATTAAGAAAAAATAACAAGACATATGGCATTTAGGATGTTTATAGGAAGGAAAAAACAAGAGCCAGACTCTGTCCCTGAGACAGGGAACACCTAGAGCTACGGTGCATCACCTGGCACTCTTGATCACAAAAGGTCAAGCAAGAACAAAGTGTACCTCTGGGTCCCCAAACATCTAAGAGCCTATGAGAAAACCATGAGAGTCAACAGTGAAAAGGAAAAATCTCATCTTAAAAAATGACTTTTCTAGGGGCACCTGGGTGGCTCAGTCAGTTAGTGTCTGACTCTTGATTTCGGCTCAGGTCATGATCTCACATTTCATGGGTTCAAGCCCCATGTCAGGCTCTGTGCCAACAGTGCACATCCTGCTTGGGATTCTCACTGTCTCTCTCTCTCTCTGCCCCTCCCCTCCTTGTGTTCCCTCTCTCTCTCAAAAGTAAATAAACTTAAAAAAAAAAATGAATGGAAATTTCTTAAAAAAAAAAAAAAAAGACTTCTGGTTTAATACCAGTTAGAAGACATTGTGACCTCGTGGTATCTGAAAATTACAGGCTTCTGCCCCATCAGCCTTTTGAACAGGTTTTTTTAATAGGCTTTTTATTTACAGTGCTGCTTAGCAAAAGAGACCTTTGCAGTGGTATGTCTCATGAGAAAAAGAGACCAGAACACATGAAATGCTAGACATGCTGCTAAAAATAGATGAAAAGTAATTCTAAGAAAGTAATCAGTTGCATGTTAGGTGGGCTATCTTTATCTCTGTTTAACCAGCAGAATGCCCACTCTGGCTGACCTCTTCTTCACACTCATGCCTCACTCAGACATCTCGATCCCAAATGTGGGGGCAACCCAGAGATAGTCACCTTATTATACTCAGTTGGAAGTGACTGGTAACATCCCATGATCTCTCCAGCTAGGAGTCAGTGTCCTAGGACTTCCACTGCTTCCTTACCAAAACAACATGACAAGACCCAAAGAGGGATGAGGTTTCATTTAAAAAGTTAAAAATATTCGCAAAAACATCCTAACTTGCCAACACTGGCCTTCCCCTCATTCTGTTGCAATGGGGTGACAACGGGAAATGATGCTGTTTTTTTAATATTATTTTTCCTCCAAATATTCTCTGCATTTACCAGAGAATATTTACTTTGCTTTTTAGACACAAAAGATTTAGTACCAGAAACAAAAAGGTGGGATTAAAAACGAGAGATATTCAAGTTTGCATATTTACGGTTGAGGAAACTGAGGGATTAAGTGATAACCATTTTTTTTTGAGCTATGTTAAGTCTGCTCTTGTATCAGAAAAATTAAACATTTATGCTGTTTTCAAAATATTAAGGAAAAAGTAAAAAGATAAAAAAAAAAAACTCATACAAACATTTCAAGCCTGGAAGAAACATTATCTCTTTAGAAAACAAACTCCTACAGAGATTTAAGACAGATAATTCCTAGGTCTAAACTAGAGAAAACAACCACAATGAAAGAATAGGTATAGTACTCATAAAGTACAAAACATATGAATAAAATATTATTTTATTGCTTAAAACATCAAACTCACCTTCTCTAACTTTTTATTTTTGTTTTTTGTTATTAGGTTATTTTCATGGAGCAAATTTTCACATCTGCTTTTCACCATTTCAGCTGCTTCTTGCAACTTTTGTATCTGAAAATAGAGTAACATATTTTATTATTAAGACCACAATGTAAGGGCACCTGGGTGGCTCAGTCTGACTCTTTGTTTTCGGATCAGGTCATGATCTCAAGGTTCGTGAGTTTGAGCCCTGCATCAGGCTTTATGTTCATTGCATGGAGCCTACTTTGGATCTTCTGTCTCCCTCTTTCTGGCCCTCCCCTGATCATGATCTGTCTCTCAAAAATAAATAAATGTTAAAAAAAAAAAAAGACTATAATGTAAAATAAAAAGCAAATCATTATTTCCCTATCAATACCCTCAGTATCTTTATCTAATGTTATTCCTGCTTTAATATAAGAATAGATCAGTGCTCTATTCCAAACTACAATCCTTTTATGACTTATCTGTCTTTTCCCATCAATACTTCTAGTCTCTCCCCTTAAGACTGAATATTAGAGAGATCTATACTTGCAGGTCAGTGAACTTTAAGGAGAACTAAAAAAAATAATAAAAAAAAATCTGAAGACTAAGGAGTAATTGAAATATGCTGACATGTATGTCCACATGCATATTTATTTGGGAAGAGTCAGATTTATTACAACAAAATAAAATGCGTTTTTCTTTTTTTTTTAAAAAAAGAACATTTGATCCAAACTATACCAATTATTTTACACTCCAAAATTTAAAAATGCTCAAAAAAAAAAGAAAATCTAAGCACTTCATACAAAGCCCAGAGCCTAGAACATGCACAGTATTCTTGCTGAGCGATTAAGCCAAACACACAGCTGGAGGATACAGATGTCATTCTCCATAATGTGTCCCGCAGTCCACTATGGCCTCCATCTTACCTCTGGTCTGGTAAGCTCCACATGACTGCAATATATATTCTTTAAGTTTATTTTTATTTATTTTGAGAGAGAGAGAGTGCAGGGGAGGGGTAGACAGAGAGGGAGAGGGAGAGAATCCTAAGGAGGCTCCATGCTATCACCGTGCAGCTCAACACAGGACTTGAACTCATGAACTCTGAGATCATGATTTGAGCTGAAACCAAGAGTCAGAAACTCAACCAACTGAATCACCCAGGAGCCCCATGACTACAATATTCTAACTGGATGTCTCAACTTTATTTTCCCATCTAAACCATCCAGATGTACTTCCTTCCTACCTATCTACACAATGCCCTGCTTAAGCTTTTACCTTTAGTTCATTATTCTTTAATTAAAATGCTCTCTCATCCAGTAAAATCAAGCTCTTTATTGACTAGTCTGTTACCATTGTTCAAGGACCTGCATAAGTCCCATCTTCTCATACATATTTTCTTGAATACTACATTTCCAAAACATAAGGTTTTCTATAAATTGCCACTGAACACATGCTGTATTCCATATATATTTTCATATGTTCTTTTCCAGGTCTTTCATGTGACTAAATCAGAATTTTACTTTTTTTATTGGGAAAGAGGGAGTGTTGAGCTTTAATGACCCTAGAAGGGAGTCATTATTCTACATCAATACCATGACATATATAAGATGACAAATAAATATAACTAAGTTTAACAAGATTGTACCTAAGGTTTACATTACACCTATGTAATTAATTTTAGATTGATTTTTAATTTTTTTTAATGTTTATTTATTTTTGAGAGAGACAGAGCACGAGCATGGGAGGGGCAGAGAGAGAGAGGGAGACACAGAATCCAAAGCAGGCTCCAGGCTTTGAGCTGTCAGCACAGAGCCCGACACAGGGCTCGAACTCACAAACTATGAGAATATGACCTGAGCCAAAGCCGGGTACTTAACCGACTGAGCAACCCAGGTGCCCCTAGATCTACTTTTAGGAATACCCAGTATATACACAGTCAATGTATGAATCAGGAATCAGCAGAATCATCTACTTATAAAAATATACGAGGCGTTAAGAAATAGATGGGACATATATTCTATCACAAAATAATAGCTCCACCTTAATTTAGATCATTAAAAATGCAGTGATTTAAACTGTCTACAAAATTTAACATTAAAATGAATGCAATAGTCACCTGAGTTTTATATACTTCAATAAGGGCTTTCTGTTGTTTTTCTACTTCTTGCAATTCTAAGAGTTCATTTTCAACAGAAACAACCTCATCCTTCAAAGCAGCAAGAGTAGTCTAGCAAAGAATATATAAATAGATTTTATAAATCATTAGAATTCACTTATACTCTGGTGCTACAGGGTTATAAAAACATAACTCATTTATCAACAAAGTTAATAACATAATTATCTTTATTGCATAAAATTACCATTTAAATTTAAGAAGTTTAAAAAGTTAGTAATAATGAATAACTATAATAAGACTTACGTTAGACATATATTTTTAAAACTTTTAAAATTTCCTGACAAAGAAAGACTTGGAAAATAGGAAGACCATGTTCTTTGATGGGAAGACTCAATACTAGTGACATATCAGTTTTTTCAAAACAATAACACTTTAAGTGTAATTTCAACCAAAAATACAACAGTTGGGAGGAGGGGGAATATAACAAAATTAATTTTAAAATTCATATGGAAAAATAAATGGGAAAGACTAATACAATTCTGAAAGAAATACTAAGGTAGAGAATCTCAGTACTTACTAGATATTAGGATGTATAAAGAACTAAAATTTTTAAGTTTACTGTGTGTGTATGTGTATGTAAATATACATATACATATATATAATATATATATATTTAATTTTAGAATTTAAAAGTCAATGGAAAAGACAAAGAAAAATACACCAAAATTATATTTAGTATATGATAAAGGTTGAATTTTTAAGTCAATGAGAAAAATGTGGATCACTAAATTATGGTAATAAGACAACTGTTTAATTATTAGAAAGAAAATAGATTAACTATTTAACTCCACCCAATATTATTTTTTGTATTTATTTTTACAAAATATATTTATATACTTACTTAAAATAAAGCTTTAAAATTTTTCACAGAAGATACAGCTAAAATTTTGATTTTAGGATACCAAAACCCCTACTAAGCATAGAATCAAAAAAAGATATCAAGCATTCTAAGGGTTTGGGATTTTACCTTCCAAGTTTACAAGTTAGCCTGGAACAGTTTCATGGATGCTAGCAAAGGATGTGAGACTCCTGGGTCAGAGACACAAAACTTCATTGCAGCAATAGCAGTAGCCAGATGCCAGATTTGCGGTAGCTTCCTAAGCCCCAGCTCCCACGGGGCAACACTGTGAGGGCCAGATGACACTCACACCTTTCAGGGGAGGCACTACAGAGGCGCAGCCCTGAGTTTAGGGAACCCAGATCTCTCATAACAGGCAGTAAGCATGTCTGCCCTTTGGTAAGGAAAACATTGCTATCTCCAAGGATGTCCATTATACAAACATCCTTGAAAAGATAGTCTGGATCTCAAGCAGTCAGTCCTTTCTACTTGTAAGATATGCAGAAATGTGATAGACTCAACAGAATCCATAAAAGAAAAAAAATATGTATACATACATATGTGTAAATGCATCTCCCCGAACCTCATTGCCCCCTCAAAAAATTTAAGAGGCAAAGAAAATGTAAAAGAGAATAACAAATTATGACAAAAGATTAATACCTGAGTTCTTACATGTTAATTAGAAAAAAGACCTAAAGGATAATGAGTAGGTAATTCATAAAGGCAGAAATGTAAATGACCAATAAATACATGAAAAACATATTTACTGGTCATTAAAACATACTCTGGGCAGTGGATATTCTTCTATTAATGAAGAAAAGAAACAAAAAATCCCTTCCTTCATGGGGCTCACATACCCCATGTATAGAAAGACAAAAACAAGGGATAGATGAACGGAAAACAAGAACATGAAGTAAAACACACCCTACATGAACTGTGGATGGGCCAGGGAGGTCTCCAGGAGGGACTTTTGTGCAAACACTGAAAGTGTGGGTCTTTGAGGGGAGGGAATTCCCATACAGCAAGGCAACGGTGGGAGAAGCCCTGGCCAGTCAGGGAAAAACTGTAAGAAGGTCAATGTGGCAGGAAGGGAGAAACCAAAGGGGATAGTGGAAAGATGAGGCCCGAGAAGTAATGGATAGCCAGGTGGAATAATGCTTTGTAGGTATTTATTAACCAGGTATCACTGGAGGGTTTGGGTGGAGCAGTGGCATGGTACGACTTACATTTTTATGGGAACGACTCTACTGCTGCACTGTAATCTGAGTGCAGGTGCAAGGGTGGAAATAAAGAGGCGTTGGGAAGTCACTGTAACTGTGAGACATGCTGGTGGCTTAAACCAGGACAGTAGCAGTGGTGCTGGGGAGAGATGGTCAAATCCTAGATCTAGCTGTAGTAGATCTGCTGACAGACCGGAAGCAGATGGGAGAGAAAGGAGTCAAGGATGACACCAGGTAAAAGAAGGGTGATTGCTGTTACCTGAGATGAGGACAACTGTAGGATGAGCTATTTGGGGGAATACAGAAGCTCTATTTTTGTTGTTGTTGTTGTTGATTTTCCAGAGGGGTGGGGGGGATGGGCAGAGAGAGAGGGAAACAGAGGATCTGAAGCAGGTCCTGCACTGAAAGCAGACAGCCCGATGCAGGGCTCAAACTCACGAACTGTGACATCATGACCTGAGTGGAAGTCTGACACGTAAGGGCTGAGCCACCCAGGTGCCCCTACAGGAATTCTATTTTAAACATGCTAACTTTGAGACACCTATTAAATACCCAAGTGGAAATTTCAAGTAGGCAGTAGAATACTTGTCTGGAATTCGGGGGCAAGGTCTAGGCTAGAGATATAAATTTGAGAGCCCCCAGGATATACCTGGTACTTAAAGCCCCAGCACTAGATGAGATCATCTATCAAATTTGGAGAGATCTCTTTTAAAATTGTCTAGTACTGGAAAAAATATAGGGACCGAATTATGATGGGTAATTTGGAAATATATAACACCAACACTAAAAATGAGCCTTCCTTTTGACCATATAATTACAATTCTATCCTAAATGTATCCTAAGAAAACAGATATGCAAAAAGACTCCAGGAAACTGTCCACATTTTTATTTATAGCAGCAAAACACTGGAAGTGGTCCAAAATCCCCAAAACTATATGCTAAAATAGTAACTTTAGTTTCAGTTATGAGATCACAAGAGATTTTTAAATGTTTCCCTTTATGCGTTTCTGTTTTTCCAACTCTTTATAATGAACAAATAGAACTTATAACCATCCAAATAAACTCTTGCAATTTCAAGGGAAGAGGTCACTGGGTCTTGAAAGCAATATCAGCTCAATTTTTTTTTTCATTTGAAACATTAAATCTAAAATTATTCTGGTCACTAAAAGTAACAAAATACAACATCTAGGCAATTTTGCATTGCAAATAACATATGCCAAACACACCTAAACTTCTTTCCTTAAACAAAACCCAGAGAATAATCAATTAAACATACATGTTTGCAAATTATTCATAGGATGTAAGATGTAAATTTTAACCCAATGATTTTTATACCAGGAAATTTAAAATTAATTCCATTTACCACGTGATTAAAAATTAGATTCATAATGGATGAAATATTGATTATGCTAATCCTTTCTCTCCGAAGGCTATCAAGGAAATTAAGGAAATAAACATAATAAATAAAATTGTTTCCTCTTCCAAGAGAAAACATTTTAAACATTCATTCAATAAATATTGAGACCTCAGTGTATGTCACACCTTCCCTGGGCATTCTGGGCACACAAAGATGGGAGTTGATAAAGAGAGATTCATCCTAACTGAAAAGACTGTGGGGGAAGTAGCATTTGAGCTGAGTTCTGAGGCAGTTCTGAGATATCACCAGGAAAAATAATTGCAAACTGGAAATACAGTAAAACTATAGGAATAGATAGAGGAAAACATGAATGAAATGCAGAAAATAATGAGTATTCATATTTGGCTAGAGCCCAGGGTAACCAGAAGACTATATTCCCCAGTCTCCCCTGCACCTAGTTGGGGCCATGTACCTGAATAAGTAGAAGGTAGAGTGGTACGGAACTTACAGGAATTCTCCCTGAGAAGAAGTGAAACAGGAGATGAAAAAAAGGGGGGGAAATAATTCATCTTTTTCCCCTTGCATCCTTCTGCTCAAAACTTGGCTATAATGACTGGCGCTTCAGCAGTCATTTTGGATCATGAGGGTCATAACCTAGGAATGGCAATGGGGGAGAGCTAAAAAGAGGCTAGGTTCTCTGATGCCATATCAGCTTTGAGCTGCCAACTCTGGCCTTCTGTTACATAAAGAGATTCTTTTCTGTGTTCTATTTACTATCCTCCAAAAATTGTATAAAAAAACTGAAAAGGATGCCGTCATCTTTAATCAAGTCTCATCTGGTTACATGTATCTCTAATTAAGAACTCAAACGTTTTTTTCTCAGTATAAAAAAAACTTCTCCATTTTTCTCTGGTACACATACAAACCAATCACCCCTTGGATTTGATTAAGTTGGAAAATTCTTTCTGGTTATGAAGCAGCCAAGAACATACTTTCTGGTTTCAAACAAACCAGGCCTGAGGTTACATCCTATCGTAACCATGACACCTAGAAAAAAATCTTACACATTAAAGTTAATGTAATTTTGGATGATTCAACAGATAAAATTGGAGAACAAATAGTTTTTTAAAAAGTTGAAACAGTTGTTCAACCTCACAAGTCTTATTTAATATTGCTGAAAACAACTTTAACACATTATCTGTGTATACAACTATAAACACAAATCTATACACAAGTATGTGTCTACATGTGTATGTACAGATATATAGAATATATATATATCTATGATATATATATAGAATATATCTATGATATATATAGAATATATATATATCTATGATATATATCTATGATATGAATATATAGTTTTATAAGTTGCATATTATAATGATACTCTAATACCCTGACAAACATAAAAGACAAAATGACATAACAGCACTATCCTAAGCATGCTGTTATTTCCAGCTACTTCTACTATGTTGTCATTAGACAATATATACACATACACACAGGAACACATATTACCTTTAATTTTGTATTCTCAAGATTCAGAGTTTCATTTTCATACTCAACTGAGTGAAGTTTTCTAAGAATTTCTTCACATGAATTTTTACCAACGTCTTCTACTTTCTTCAGGTCTTCCAAGAGATTAGTAATTTGCCTTTGTGAGATAAATGATATATTTCATAAAAGTCACAGAAACTTTCATTTAAATAATGCTTTTTAAGTGTGCTTATGAAATTATTTTGGTAGGGTGCACTGTTTCAAAAGTTAATACAAGCCATGGACCAAGGTAAACAGGAAGCAGTTATCTATCAGGTTACTACCTGAGTAACACTGATTAGCAATTATTACCCATTGATGAAGCCAATGAGAAATTACACAACGTGCTCTTCACTATTCAATAAAATGTCTAAACTGTCATCCAAAGGTAGTCTGTCTCTCATTCACACACATGCACATACATATACACAATCTCAGGGACAAAGTTAAATAAAAGGCTCAAGTGAGGCAATACTTCACCTTTAGATGCAAATGATACATGCTAGTTTACAATGATAAAACTGAAGAGAACATACAGAAGATAAAACATTTAAAAACAGATAATCAGGGTTCATTATTGTTAATCAGTAATAAATTTGAATAAAAGATATGCATTTTGAATCACTGATTTTTCTTTGTTACATAATTCAGGCACTTAAAGGAACAACAACTTTTAGGACTTTGAAACCATTTATGTTTTTATTGTAAACTCCGTTATGTATTTTTATACATTCTTGCTCAGTAGAGAAATATTACTTCCATTTTAAGACAAAGCAGTGTTAACATTTACTGCAAATAATAGATGACACATACTCCAATACTAAATGTTAACCTACAAAGTTCAAAATGTGAACACCAATGCACTTTTTTTTAATGTTTATTTTATTTATTTTTGAGAGACAGAGAGAGAGCGTGCACAAGCAGAAAAGGGGCAGAAAGAGAAGGAGACAGAGAATCCTAAGCAGGCACTGCACTATCAGTACAGAGCCAGATGTGGAGCTCAAACTCCCAAACCATGAGATCATGACCTGAGCCAAAATCAAGTGTCAGACGCTTAACCGACTGAGCCACCCAGGCCCCCTAGCCAATGCACTTTTTAATGGGTAATCATTTTATTGCATTTTTGTAATAGAATAAGAAAAGTTTACAGAATTATAAATAGCAAGAATATCAAATCATACGGACAACCTTTACCACATGTAACCCAGAAGAACCAAAATGCAAACCACTTAAAAGAGGAAAGAACTAGGGGCGCCTGGGTGGCGCAGTCGGTTAAGCGTCCGACTTCAGCCAGGTCACGATCTCGCGGTCCGTGAGTTCGAGCCCCGCGTCGGGCTCTGGGCTGATGGCTCAGAGCCTGGAGCCTGCTTCCGAATCTGTGTCTCCTTCTCTCTCTGCCCCTCCCCCGTTCATGCTCTGTCTCTCTCTGTCCCAAAAATAAATTAAAAACATTGAAAAAAAATTAAAAAAAAAAAAGAGGAAAGAACTAAAAACACTTATTAAATACTAAAGAGTTTCTAAATTTTTTTCTTACTTTTTCATTGTTTCAATCTGAACTTCCAATTCAGTTTTTTCTATTACAATTTTCTCATAATGACTCTTCCAGGCATTGGAAGCTGAAATTGTTTCGGACAGCTTGGCTTCCTAAAAAATACATCAAGTACTCATCTTGTAATTAAATAACACTTTGGTTTTGTGCAGAGCCCTAAACACAAATACAACATAAACAAGGAAATGCTCATCTTATAAAGGATGGAACTCTTGATATAGAAAATTTTAGAGTACAACTCCGAACATAGGAAGCTTTTAAAGTAAACGTTGATAGTATCTTTAATTAGTATTGCTTTATATGCGCACAGTGGTAGTTCTAACACATTTTAAGGATGTTAATATAACTATTTTCAAACAATGTTTCATAATTAATGAGGATAATTTCCTTCCTATTTCCTGAACTTTCATTTTGCATTCTATGTATAGAAGATGTTGACAACCACATAAGCATCAGAGGAGAAAGAAGTCCTCAATGGTAAATACAGAAACTCTCTGCAATTTCACAATTCCACAGCATTTAGTAATGCTTATTATGGATAAATAAATGCCTTATTTCTCATTGCTATGATGATGTCAAGCTGTTTTGTAGAGGTCACTCCCATTGGCCTTCAGATACTGTTACTGTTAGCAAAGAGATGAAAATTATAGTGATGGCTTTATCCATTTTGAATGTGAGCTCCCAGACGTAGATTTTTGTCTGTTTCATTCATTGCTAGGGCCTTGAATAGTGCCTGCCATAAAGAAGACTCTCAATAAATAGCTGTCAAATGAATCTACCCTTTACAAACCCACCTAGTGAGCTACAGTCTTTGTGCCCCCTGCCCACATTCTATAGAACAACAAACTCACTAGGAAGACAACAGCGCCAATAATTATTAATCAGAAGATCCAGAAGAAGCAATGATAGCCACTGATATTTATTGGGGGCTTTTTTCCTTACTTCCATCATTCAACTACTTTTTTGGCTTATGCTTTTTTTATAGTAATATTGTTGATACACTGAATAAAGCCTAGTATTCTGCTTTCATATTTTATGTAAAAAGAATTTTAGGTTGCACTATGAAGTTTAAGTTGGACTGTGTGTGTGTGTGTGTGTGTGTGTGTGTGTGTGTGTGAAGTGTAAGTTGGATAATATACTACAACATAAAGATTCTTAGAAATTGTATCCGTAAAATAAATGCTATGAAGAAAATTTAAGACATGATACGATAGTTGGGGGACTACTTTAAACAGAGTGGTCAAGGAAGGCCCCTCTGAAGAGATGTCAATTACAAAGATAACTGAATGATTAAAAAAATAACCAGCTATTGTGAACCCGAGAAGAACATTACAGCCAGAGATAACAGCAAACAACAAATCTCTATGCATTAGAGGAATAGAAAGTAGGCCAATATGGCAAAAAATGTAGGACCACCAGGCAGTGTGCTTTGACATGTATTTTCTCACTTATTCCTCCCTACGGTGATATGAGATAATAATATTGCCCATCTCCTATTTTATAGTTAAGGAAACGGAAGGTTAGAGAGGTTGGGTGCCTTACCCAAAGTCACAAGGTTCACAAGTGGAAGAGCCCTCCTATACTGTGATCTGGAGCAGGAGCGACATGATGCTATTTAAATAGGAAAACCCCGAGGATGTGAAGGGCTTGATTGGCTTTCACCACTCAATAACACTTCAGGTATTCAACTAAGTCTTATAACCTTCTGGATTTTGAACTTATTCCTCAATTCTTTTTGTCTAGATAAATTCTTCTGAATGTAGATCATCTTTAAATGTTAACACCTGAGCTTATAAAATATTAAGCTGCTTTGTTTACACAGAGTTTATACAAGTCTGCTTTCAATTCTAAAAGATCCTAATGCTATAAGCCTTAACATAAGTTCTTACGAGGTCCAATACCAGTGAGACTTTAAAAAGAGTAAATATTTTACTAACTGCTAATTGAAGAAATATAATAATTCATCAAAAACAACAAAGTACTAAGTCCAATTTTCAACTTTGTACTACACCCAAAGATAACTTTCACATGGTGTGTTTACGTCAACAAATGGTTTTAAGTGCATTACAGAGTTCAAATGAAGTGAATTGCTGAATACAGTCATATGGTTTAGTAACATAAATCAGCATTTCCCAAACTGGTGTTCCTTAGAACCCATTCCAAGAGTTGTTTTGTGGGTAAAACAAAAGTTCTGTGGTTAATAAGTGGTGAGAAACTATGAGTTCAATACTCCTCGTTATTGTTTTACTTTACTGAAGGCCTACTCAGGGCCTTTAATATGCTAATGTATACTGTCCGCTTCTAAGGGGGAATATGTATGAAGCATTACCCTTAGTTTGCATTAGATGCTTTGGGACACATTTAATATATCCTTTAATAAAGTTCCCAAGGAAAGACTGATAAATTTCAATATGCAAATGTGACATTTTATATAATCTTTCAAAATAAAGACTAAAGCAACAGAGTAAAGTTTTTCTAGTGTCAGTAGCATTAAGAGAAGAATAAGATTTAGATTAAGCATTATGACATTAACTACATAAACTAAGTACATAGGACAGTAAACAAAGAATGTATATATACTTACCCGATCTCTAATTTGGGAAGTAAGGTTTTCCATGTCTCCAGTAAAGTGTTTAAGCCTTTGTTTGTAAATTTTAGATGCCTTTTTTAGAGCTATAGTTTTTTGCCTACTTGATTCTTTCATTGCTACAGCTTCATGCTTATTCTTTCTCAGTTCTAAGTTCCATTCAGTTATATTGGTTTCTAAGCTCTAAAAAAATATATATTAGTAATATTTAAATTATTTTGGAACTCGATCTTTATGTAACATTATAAACATATATAATCTTCCATGGATTTTATCAAAAGGATTAATCATAGGATTAATAACAAGCATAACAGTAAAGAAAGGTAGTTTTACCATTGTTTATTTGTAACCAGTTGTAGAATGATAATTTAAAATATATAAGCCTACAGAAAACTAATCCTATTCTTATTAAAGGTACTAATATTGGTGATTATGGCACAAGCATTTTCTTAAAACTTTCGTAACTAGAACTTTCAAAAATTTCACATCTAGAATATTATACATAGTACTAATTATGAAAATCAAAAAAACATAATTGAGCTGGAGACAATTCAAACAAGATACACAAAGCTTAAAGGAATCAGTAGCTCCCTACACACATTAGGACTCTTTAGTTGCAATGATAAAGGCTTAAAGGACATATGATCAAAATCCACAGACCACAAAAGATACAGATGAGATAAACACAGGCTTACTTAGCAAATTTTAATTTACTAGAATTAGGGGGAATGCCTTGACACTTCAAAGAATTACATCAAGGGCAATAAAAGCGTTCCTTTATCTAGTAACTTTGTGGGAGTTATTAATCCAAGACTAAAGAGGCTTAGAAAGGTAAATAACTATCAGATCCATAAGAATTAGTAAGAGTAAAAAGACATCTGAGGGGCTGAGGGATGTGTTTCTGTCCATTGACTTTAATGGTGTTAATTGGCATCACAGTTTCCTTACATATCTCTTGGTGGCATAACTAGAGACAGAATATTAGGATGGATGGATGATGGATACGATTTAGTATAACTCTCATGCTTTTATTTCAAATTATTTTAAGACTTTGTATTTAAAGTATTTGAATACTAAATATCTAAGAATTTAGAGACTTAAGATTTTAATACTTTGACATTTTTTCAAAGTTGCATAATACTGAAAAAATAGTTAAATTATTACAGAATTTAGGTTTCAGTGTAACATGTTTTGGACAATCATTTTAATAAAAAAAAATCAAAGGAGTCACAGTAAAAGACTGGGTTTTCTATTCAACTCCATGATCAATAAAAACTATGCTTCTTAACTTCCACTAAAATTGAGATTAAGAAGTACAACTTGGGGTGCCTGTGTGGCTCAGTCAGTTAAGCATCTGACTTCGGCTCAGGTCATGATCTCACGGTTCATGGGTTTGAGCCTCATGTCGGGCTCTGTGCTACCAGCTCGGAGCCTGGAGCCTGCTTCAGATTCTGTGTGTGTGTGTCTCTCTCTCTGCCCCTCTCCCCCGGCTCACGGTCTGTCTCTCTTTCTCAAAAATAAATTAAAAATTAAAACAAAATAATAATAAATAAATAAATACATCTTAAATAAGATTTAAAGACTTGTTTTGTTTGAAAAGTGAACTAGGTAGATTATGAAAAGTAGCAAAACACTCTTAAACAGTCTTTAGAAATGTATGTAAACTAAAAACAAAAAAATCCCATGAAATGTTTTCATAAGTAGTTGGAGGAAAACAAGAATAAAAGCAGTCCAAGTCTACTGAAGACTCCACAGGAAATACAGCTGTCTTCCTCTAAGAAACCACAGGGTGTCACCATCACACCACAAATAATTGCTACACTTTCAGCAGTAAACCATTTTCAACACCAAAGGTGAATTTTTTTTTTTTTTTTTTTGGAATAAGGTTCTAGCCAGGACATTCTCACTAGACTTATCCTATCTCACATTTGATCACTATTAGGGAGTATACCAAACTACCAAATTATTTTTATAGTTTCAAAATAAATAACTCCTCACAGTCTTTTGACAAATGAACAGAAACATAAAGTCAACTACTTGTCTTTCCCTATTTCCAAAGTAGTATACATGCTGCACATTATAAAGATAATTATTCTGTGTCTTATAAATTGTGAAAATATTCTATATCTAATTGTTATATAAAGATCCAGAAAGAACTGGGTTCAAAGTATCTTTGGGATAGTTCTCACAGAACTAAAATACAATTAAAAAATTTTTAAAGACCTACATAACAAACTGACTCAACTGAGTCAAAACTAAAATACAAAATAACTGAAATTTATGTTACCAAAGTGAGCTCATTATCTTTGAATTCGAAAAAGAACCTTGTGAAACCTAATGGAAGAATTCAACTCTGATCCCCCAATTAATGCCTTAAATTCCAAAACTGTGTTAGAGGAAATGTAGAAAAATCAGTAACCTAATGCAACCTCTTTTAATTATTTCTAAACAGCGGTATTTTTGTAAAGGAATTTAAACTCAGAGTATTGAGAGAATGTCACAGCAAAATCTTAAGATTTTAGTCTTATATTCGCTCTCTAAATTATCATATAAAAATTGCTAACATTAACTTTAAAAAATCATTTAAGGGGCGCCTGGGTGGCGCAGTCGGTTAAGAGTCCGACTTCAGCCAGGTCACGATCTCGCGGTCCGTGAGTTCGAGCCCCGCGTCGGGCTCTGGGCTGATGGCTCAGAGCCTGGAGCCTGTTTCCGATTCTGTGTCTCCCTCTCTCTCTGCCCCTCCCCTGTTCATGCTCTGTCTCTCTCTGTCCCCCAAAAAATAAATAAACGTTGAAAAAAAAAAATTAAAAAAATAAATAAATAAAAAATCATTTAATATTCCATTTTTAAATTGAAGAAACATATTTTCAAAAACTTCCCCAACTGCTCTTTGAGGACCGAATTAAAACTTGTGAGATAAAGTGTGATAGATGCTTATCTGAGGTGTCAGACCACATGCATGCTATTGTAAGTACCATAACAGAGGAAGGCAATATCAACTGCCGCTCATCTGGGATGCCCTAGAACACCACGCAAAGGACAAAGGGGATCCATGTGGGAAAGTGCTCAAAAGAACATGTAGGAGGACAAAGGACAAAATTCGCATTCCGCATAAGCCTGCTTAATGTCCCTTTACTGGGCAAAAGCTTTTCCTCCTTGAAGAAAAAAACCCCAAAACATCCCAAGTGAAGTCTTGAAACATGCCACAAGTTGCAAACACCTGCAAAAGCAAACAAATTTAACACAGATGCGCTCACATTCAATACGGGCTATCTTTGCACACTTTCCTGAAAATGAGAACACTGTGTCTTTTCCTTCAGCAAAAAATAATGACAATAGATCCAGTTAGCTTGTGTCATATCACAGAACCTCAAATTCTTCTTTCAAAATGCCTGTGAGGTTTCCAAAAGAATATTTAAACCAGAAACTGAGTTTAAACCAAAAAGTTCCCCTTGATTACACTGCTAAAAAACTGCGTAACGAGAATGCTACTCAGTTTTCTAAATACCAAAGCTGGGTCAACTGATTTTAAAGTTGTTGCCATTAATGACAAAAACAAAAATAATAAACGTTTACTGACTGCCTACTAATGTGAGAGTATATATTTATGTGTGGATGTAGAAAATAGATAGAATTCTATATACCAAAACATTAACAATGGTTTGGGTATTTTTAAGTTATTTTAATTTTCTCCTTTGTATGTTACAAATTTTCCACAATAAACATAAATTAACTATATAATGGGAAAGATTTTTAAAGATATTCAAGCTCTAGAAATCCTTCCTAGACTGGTACTAAAGAGAGAGAGCATTTTTGTATTGGGATTTGGAATCACATCTTTGGATGAGCCATAAATCTTAAGATTTGCCTCAAATATGTATTTCCCATGGCAACACTTAGATTGAATTTTTCCCAAACCACCAAATTCCAGAACTAAGGAAAGGCTTTATAGTTGTTCATTAATTTTATCACTTAAACTATAAAAGTGAATGAATATTTATAACCTTTATATATTCTTTTAATTTATCATTCTCTGCTTCCTTTTTACGAATTTGGAGCTGTAGTCGTTCATGTACTACTTTTACTGATTGTGAAAAACGGTTTGCTTTCAAAGCATTTGCCTATAACAGAGAAAACAAACAAAAAAAATGTGTTACTTCTCAAAAATCTTTAACTTTATCCATGCTTAGACATGATCTAAAAAGTTAATAAAAAGCAAAGTACCACTGTAAATTAACCCTGATCTCCCCCATTATAAATATATTTTATATAAACTATGGGGCTATTTAATCCTCCCCCCTTTTATTTAATGGTTCCTGATAATCTCCTTTTGAAAAGTCCTATCTATCCTACGTAAATTATATCTAAAATGCTTCTACAGGGGCACCTGGGTGGCTCAGTTGGTTAAGCGTCCGACTCTTGATTTCGGCTCAGGTCATGACCTTATAGTTGTGAGATCAAGCCCCATATTGAGATCAAGCTTCACATTGAGAGTTGAGAGTGGAGCTTCCTTCAGATTCTCTCTCTCTCAAAATAAACAAACATTTAAAACTAAATAAATAAAATGCTCCTACAAACACCAAAATTCCTCAGTTTATACTAAAATTGAAATACAATACAAATGTATGCATAGTTCCTAATATATAGTGATTTATGCCAATTAATCTGACCTAAGTATCATAAAAATCTTTAAAAAAGAAACTGAAAAAAACTGGTAAAATATCCAAATAATCTAAAAACATTTCTGGGTCTATTTTTGAGGATATGGTCGCCAGAATGGAAAGAGGGAAAAGAGGGAGTCAATACTGAGAAAAATGATAAATTAAGCTCAGAATCTGCTTACCTTTTCATTCTGAAACAAACAAGAAAGTTCTTGAATATAGGTCTCCTTCTCAAGTAGCTTCTTCTTAAGATTCTTCAGCAAATATAATGTAAGAGTTAGAAATATCACAATTTGGACAATGTTGACTAATTTTATAAAAACAAGCAGCACATACATAAAAAATGCCAGAGTAGACACAAAGTGTAAAAAGACTTACAGTATTTTCATTTTCATTATCAGTTAGCTTCTCTAACATGCTGGATACACTGTCCTCTACCTATAAAAAAAATATATATTATAAATCAGTGCTCACAAACATATTTCTCTACATATAAAAGTACAAAGAAGAATAAGCATCACTAAAGAAATTAATATGGGCAACTTTTATGCACAGTTTAGATTTTTTAAAGTTTATTTATTTTTGGGACAGAGAGAGCCAGAGCATGAATAGGGGAGGGGCAGAGAGAGAGGGAGACACAGAATCGGAAGCAGGCTCCAGGCTCTGAGCCATCAGCCCAGAGCCCGACGCGGGGCTCAAACTCACGGACCGCGAGATCGTGACCTGGCTGAAGTCGGACGCTTAACCGACTGCGCCACCCAGGCGCCCCCAGTTTAGATTTTTTAAAAGGTCATCAGATGGATTTTTGCCTGAGTGTTCCAAATCATTTTGTGTCCACAATTTATGAAATTAATTATATACCTAATTTCTAAATAACACCTCAGACAGTAGAAGCCAATGACATAAAAACCACAAAAATCTGGGGTGCCTGGGTGGTTCAGTCAGTTAAGTCTCCAACTTCAGCTCAGGTTATGATCTCACTGTGGGTTCAAGCCCCGTGTCAGGCTCTGTGCTGACAGCTCAGAGCCTGGAGCCTGCTTCGGATTCTGTGTCTCCCTCTCTCTCTCTGCCCCTCCCCTGCTCACACTCTGTCTCTCTCTCTCAAAGAAATAAACATTTTTAAAAATCTTATACACAAAGACACTCATGGTGCTGTTTACAAATAGGTTAAAAAATATCAGCAAACTTAATTCTATCAAGAATTTTTTTTTAAAGAATTACAGCACATCAGTAAAAGAATTCTAAGTAGACATTTTAAATGAGAACATAGGAAAATGTTTATTTATTTTAAGGGTCATATTCCTGCTTGAGAAGGTAAAAAAGCTATGAATTTCTTTCACCCAAAGACACTTATACCATGTACAAATAATGCAAAATTGTACACATACTTTCAGAGGGCTCATGGACTGCATAGAGCCCACTCTTGGACTCTGTAAAGGTACACAGTGGATTGCCTGGCATACAAATATTTTCATTTCTGTTGGGTATATACCACTTGTAAGTGAATGTTCACAGCAGTTTTATGCATTACAGCCAAAAAGCAGAAGCAACCCAAACGTCCATTAATCGAGAAACAGACAAATAAAAATGGTATAGCCATACAATGAAATATTATTCAGCAATAAAAAGGAAGCGCTGACATGTGCTACAACATGGGTGAACCTTGAAGACTGTATTAAATGAAAGGCAGTTATGAACAACCACATATTATAGGCTTCTATTTATGTGAAATGTCCAGAATCAGTAAATTCATAAAAACAGAAAGTAGCTATTAGGGTAAGGAGGGGCTGGTGGGGGTGGGAGATAGACGTGGTGATGAAAACGCTCTCACAGTGTGGTGACTGCTACACAATTCTGTGAATACACTACAAATCACTGAATTGTACACTTTAAAAGGGTGAACTGTATGGTATGTGAATTATCTCTCAGCAAACTGTTACCCTCAAAAAATAAAAGAATATATAAACACAGTGGTACAAAGTAGCTTAAATTCTAAGAAAATTTTACTGTAATCAGCTGAAATGAAATATAACAAGTGAAAAATTTTGAGATAGAAGATACAAGATATTTTCTATAAAAACATGCTGCTTTCATGTAGAACAATTTGTGAAATACTACGAGTCAGGGTTAGTTTAATGATTGCCATTTCAAACATAAATGCAGGAATTCTTTCCATTTCAAATATACCAAATTTGAAGTTTCAAATCCTAAAACAAGTATTTAGGATATAGGCCAATGAAAAGTATGCTCATAATTTAATTTCTACAGTTTCAGAAATAGTAAACCCATCAAGTGAGAAACAAATCTATTAAATTAGTGCTTAGGGTCCTTACTTGTTGGTATTCTGTCTTTCTAAGAAGATGTTCTAAAGCTTGTTTTACATGTTTAAAAGTGTCTAATTCTTTTGTTAATTTTTCCTTCTGTTTAGCAATCTTCAAATTGAATGCAAAAAGATTAGCCTGACAAAATATAAGAACCGCATACACATTTTAAGATACAGTATTAAGACACTCTAAAATACAATGTTGCTATTATCAAATAATAGTTTTTTCTAGTAACAAAATCATTTTTGCACATAGTAAATTTTGCCAAGTTTATTAATAGTAAATAGGATTGTATATCATACATTAGGTAATGAAATCAAAATAGGGCTTAAGCCCTAAAGTATTTCAGGCATTTATTTTAATAAAACTAATAGAATACAGTCTATTTTTTGTCTCTAATTCACAATTTAGTACACTGAAATTAGAGAATACAGGTTTCTATTCCCTATAACACTATAGAAAACAGATCTGTTCATCTCTCAGAATATTTTAGTTTACATTCACTCTTGGAAAAGTTGACTCTCTAGTTCAAATTCAGGTAAGTCAAGCACCAAGGTATACATTTTCTAGCTTAGCTTCTTATCAAAGGCGTGCCTGAATTATCTTTGAAGGAAAGAATTGCAGTTAATGACATAGGAATAAAGAAGAATGATAAACCTGCAATTTTTTATATCAAATACCAGCATATGAGCATAACTACGTTAATAAGGGACCACAGGTAATGCATTCTGAGTATTATGCTAGCTTTCCATTTTATAAGATGTTCACAAGTCAAGTACTCACATTCTCAAAACTAATCTCTTCATCGGTATCCTTAAATAATGGCAAAAATAATTCTACAGAACAGGTTGCCAATTCAGCTTCCTTAAATGTTGCTTCCAGTTCAGTCTTTTCATTTAGGATGTCCTGCTTTCCACTAGATGTGTACAAATAAAATTTAAGTTAAATCTGTCACATATTTATGCAAATATAGCACAGCTTGACTAAATATTACAGTTCTAAAAACCGCTCTCCAAAATGTAACAGTAAATTGTCACTCAAAATGTAAGGAATTTTTCCTATACTCCCCTATTTTTCTATACCTAATATACACAGTTTTTAAAACACTGAGATATGTGAAACACAAAACCACCAACAGCAATGTTTCACTGTGCTACCTGATAATTATTGAACATCTCTTTTCTAGTTTGTAAAATGACTTGCGAGAATGTGTATGTCTTTTTTACTTCCCTTCCTTCTCCCTACTCTAAACCCAAAAGATGTGCTTTACTCCCAAACTGTTTCTTTTAATTTACTGTTCAAAAAAAAAAAAAAAAAAAAAAACTCCAAAGAATAAATATGGTAACCAAATGAAACACAAAAAAACTGAGCTCTCCAGATCTCAAAAACTCCTTCACACTTGACTTTATAATGATCACCATTCAAAACAAAACTGTTAACATTTGCCTTCTTGATTGCGTAGGTATTACTGTGCATCACTGTAAGAAACGTTTCTTTGGTCACATTTTACACCCTGAAATCAGGATGCTTCTTATAATCTTTGTTAGTCGAGAGGCAGTCCTGAGCAGTCTTTCCTGCACATGCCCAGAACTTACAGAATAGATGGCCAGTGCTTTCAAGAACACATGCCAGAGATGGGATGCATACTTTTTAACCCCTAAGAATGCAGGGTCATAGAGAGATTGAAGGAGCTGGTGAAGCAAGAATGCTTAGCAACATTCCAGAAGCAAGACTCCAATACAGGCTTGCTAGACAGCATAATTAAGAGCCCAACACCAATAAATTTTATTTCAGTTAAAGATGCTCCTAAGAAATGCCATATGACCAATACTCTCAATAGCAAGGAAAACTCTGAGTCAAAAAGTGACTCAGAAGAGTTGGATTTTGAGTATAAAAAAAAAATTTTAAGAATACCATACATTTCGGGGCGCCTGGGTGGCGCAGTCAGTTAAGCGTCCGACTTCAGCCAGGTCACGATCTCGCGGTCCGTGAGTTCGAGCCCCGCGTCAGGCTCTGGGCTGATGGCTCAGAGCCTGGAGCCTGTTTCCGATTCTGTGTCTCCCTCTCTCTCTGCCCCTCCCCCGTTCATGCTCTGTCTCTCTCTGTCCCAAAAATAAATAAACGTTGAAAAAAAAAATTAAAAAAAAAAAAAGAATACCATACATTTCATTTTTATATAAGCACAGAGTTACTTGAAGTAAAAAAAAAATCTAAGTTTGAAGGAGTTTTTTCAAGATCTATAAATAAAATTCCATGTGATAAGAAAACATTGTGTCTTTCTTTAATATGCAGCTTTTTTCTTTCTTTACAAAACATAACACAATGGCTCATCAACAACTGAGGCATCTTAGAGGCTACATCAGAAAGCAGATTGCGTTCTTAAGCACTGGGCCTAAGAGGTTAGTTATAAATGACAATTGTCCATTATTAAAACCCATGGGCAGAAGAAAGTCAAGAATGGTTATATATGACCAAATATCATCGTCATTTAAAACAAGCTAAACTAGAGGCTGGATTATATTAGCAATAGTCACAATAATGGTGTTTTAAGACTGTCATTTTGGTGAGCAATGAATCATACAAATAACAAGTATATTCCCTGCTCTAAAGAAGATAGCAAAATATGACAGGTATTTGTTATATGGCAATGTTCCAAATGACAGTGAATTGATACTCATCAACTACATTTCCAATGTTCCACAGTATTTATACTTTCATTTACCTTAGCTATAATAATTCTCAATAGGTAAGGTTTTCATTTTCATTTGCTTTCATTAAGATTCCAAAAAACCAGCCAAATTCTGCCAAATGAGTACATTTGTGACGAGGTTAAATAAATACATGAATTGCTAGATTTGAAGAAGATACTCTTGGAAGAACGCTGTATTTGATTCAAATAATTTACCCTACAGACAAAACATGAAACCCTGAAATCAGAAAATTAGATATCCCCTGCTAGCATGGAGAATACCAGCTGAGGGGCACCTGGGTGGCTCAGTCAGTTAAGCGTCCGACTTTGGCTCAGGTCATTATCTGGCGGTCCGTGAGTTCACGCCCCACGTTGGGCTCTGTGCTGACAGCTCAGGGCCTGGAGCCTGCTTCCAATTCTGTGTCTCCCTCTCTCTCTCTGCCCCTCCCCTGCTTGCGCTCTGTCTCTCTCAAAAATAAACAAACCTTAAAAAAATTAAAAAGAAAAAAAAAAGAATACCAGCTGAGATGACTTTCACTGGCAGGCTGCAAAAAACGTTCATTCTCTGGGGTACTTTTAAAATGAGGACATAGTTTTTCTGAATGACTTCCATCAATTGCAGATTTCTCCATAAATTTGGTAAATGGATTTATAAGTGGCGTCCACAACAACTTCTCATAAGCTGAAAGTTATGAAATATTTTGGTCATTAAACATCATTTCAGTAGACTCTTTTTTCTGTCATTACCCTGTAAAATAAAAATCCTAAACAAGTATAAAGAGTAATATTTCACAGACAAAATAGAAATTATAACTGCTACTCATTGTGATACTAATTCAAAAAGTATCAAAATTCCATTGCACAACCATTCAACAATTGCCAGTCCCCACACATTTTCCAAAAGGCCTGTTATTTTCTACATAACAAGAATGTAGAAATTTTTATTAATCTATTTCTTGAGTATTATAATATTTTAATTCAGTCAAACTAGAAAACAAATATAAAAACTATGGTTAACTCTGGTCCTCAGTTTCATTGTATCTACCCAATAGGAAATGTAGGTCATTTATGCCTAGAATAGCAGAAATTTAATATACTTTTAAAGTATTTGGCAACAATAGCCACAAGGAAGATTAAGTTATTCTTTTGAAAGTAGATCTTTCAAAATTAAATTTATTCCTATCTCCCAGCTCAATCTAGGATATTCTTTAGTGATAATAGATGACAATACTTCTAAGTTTTACTAAACAACTGTTTTCAACTCAAACTTAGAGATGTCATTTTTTAAAAATTTTTAAGTTTATTTATTTATTTTGAGAGAGAGAGAGAACAAGTGGAGGAGGGGCAGGGAGAAAGAGAGGGAGAGACACAATCCCAAGTAGGCTCTGTGCTGTCAGTGCAGAGCCCAATATGGGGCTCAATCTCATAAACCCTCAGATCATAACCTGAGCCAAAATCAAGAGTTGGACCCTTAACCAACTGACCCACCCAAGCACCCCAGATGTCATGTTTTTAAAGATGAATACTCATGAATATCTTCAGAACTGTTCCATTTTAAGTAATGTTAGTGCTTTAGCAATCATTAAAGCTGTGTTTTCATAACTCCATTATATGATCATGTGTCTCCCTGACTTCATCTGTCTCCCTGATCATGTGTCTCCCTGACTTCATCTGTCTCCCTGATCATGTGACTCCCTGACTTAAATCAAATGTTATATTTAAGATTTTCTGCATGTTTTCAGAAATATGTTACCTCTTTGTAATTTATTTTTATAAATCGGCATTATATAATACATATGTTCAAGAAATTTCAATACTTTGGGTAGATGTGAAGAAATTATAGGTTGAAAATTACTCATAATAAAAAAAAGAAAATTACTCATAATATTTCCAAATTACAGACACTTCTAAAGTGTTTGTAAAAATGTATCTACTTTTATCTGAAGTTTCTATTTATCACCGAGACAAATATTTAGGATATAGGCCAATGAAAAGCATGCTCGTATTTTTGAAATACCAGCAACTCATGTACGAGTAGAACTGCTAACTAACCTCCCGATAGTCCCAGATGATCTACTTAAATGCTGCGAACATGAAACATCTGTTAGTAGGCATAATGATATTGTGAGCTATCTGAAGTCTAGAAGAATTTAAAAATATAAGATACACAAAATCAAATGAAAAGCCAAACCTAACAGTGAAGAAGACTATGATCTGGATAAGGCACTGCAATCAGTAGTACTATCATGTACTGAGTTGTTTGGTTCCAATAGCTACCCCACTCACAGAGGAACTGGTCTTTACCTTTCAGCCATTCGCTTGTTTAGAATTTGTCTCTCTGCACATTGGCATCTCAAGAAAGAATACTTTATTCATATTAGAATCCTCAGCACCTACAAGCCTTATAACAGCAAAGCAATAATTGAAGGAGAGAAGACTCAAGGTTTAGAGCAGTTAATGTGATCAATCAAGACAGTTGCTTTTTAGTTATTCACCTCACTGATCCATCTTTTTAGGGATCATTAAAAGAAAAATGTTTCCTATATTTGGAATAAAAGTTCAAAAATTAATGTAAGAGGATTAGGGGTCTTCAATTTGTAGACATATTTTAAAAGATTCAGTTTGGCATCAGTATTTTAAAAGTAAGTTCTCACTTGGCTTTGTGGGTTATTGGTAGCTACTTACACAATTTTTCTAAAGTTTTATCATAAGATGAAATCATACAACATTTTTCTGCTTCACCTATTAAAAAAAAGTAACCATGTCTTACCTTAAAGAATAAATAAAGTTAACACATTGTAAAAAAGAAATTTTAGAATGATTTTTAGCCCAACATTCAAAAAAAAAAAATGTTACCTTCATTACTGATTCTTCAAAACATAAAGAACTGTGTAAGTTTCAGACATTTCCATAGAAATGATCAACAATGATATTCTTACAACGTAGAAGTATTTTCTAGGATAAAAATTGTTCAAAGGTTCCAAGGCATTCCGCTATTTTTGTGTTGTGACAGTATTATCATAACCAAAACCATATGAGTGCCGAAAAAACAATGTAATAATTTTCTTTAGCATAGAAAGTCCCACCTTTATAAAAGTGCTATCATTTTAGTGGACCAAACGTATTCTTGTATGGAAAAGCAGATGTTTCACAAGAAAACGCTTTCAATTATGTGAAATGTACTGCCAAATGACAAATACATTATACTTCTGTACAACTTGGTGGTGAGACAAAGACATACTCTGCACACATATTTAATAATCAAAGCCCCAAAGATTACCAATTTAAATATATTTTAATGTTTAAAGAATTGAATTTCCTATACAAGGATGAATTTACCAGCCCCCTCTCAAAAGGGCATGTACTTAAAGCTTTTTCCAGGCGTGGTCATGGTTTATGCTGACCCAGCTACACTCACTAAACTATGTTCCATTTTGGCCAACAACCAGCATTTGAGGAATGGCTGTTCAGGGACTGTAATGCTGGCCACGGTCAGAGAAAAGAAAGATCCCAGTTCATGACCTTCCTTAGCATCTAGATTGCTCTAAGTAAGCAAACCAGCTGCAGACAAATATGTATTTAAAACTATCTCTCTGGAGAAAAGCTAAGAATCTCACAGATTTGAATTTGTTTTGCCAAACATTAATTCTTGGAAAACCAGCTCCCATTGGCCTCAAACAAAAGCACACAGCTCCTATTGAAAAATTCACTGAAATAGTCAGCAAAGAACACAAAGTAGATATAGGAATGCTGCTCGTTTCTCTCACTATATCTACACACTAGTCAAAGTTCACTAGAGAAGAAATTGTAGAGTCCCGCAGAACAAATATGAGTGTGGCAAAAAGGAAGAGAAAAGGCATTCTAGGTAGAAGGTGAAGTACAAGCAAGAGGAAGGAATCATGAGGGGACATGATTTGTAAGCACAAGTGACAAAGGATGAGACTGGACACACTGACAGTGGTCACTGTATGCCAAGCTCAAGAGCTTGAATTTTTTCCTAAGCGTTAAGACAGACATGAAATCATTTTAAGCAGGGTAATAACAGACCAGAAGTACCTCTTTAAAAGGTAAACCCAGTGGTATTTTGGAGAGTGGACCACGTATATGGAGGGGGAGAAACGTAGAAGCAATGAAACTGGTTACTAGGGTCTCAGAGAAATGAAATTCCAACATTCATTTCCTAGAAAAAATTTTGAAGAAATCAAAAGTTGTTTCCACTGGTGATAAGAACATGAGAAACAATGAAGGAATTAGAATTAGACTAGCAAGAGATCAGTACAGACCAAATATAACACCTCATTTACCCACAACCATCTGGATTGTTCCACATATCCGTTCCAGAAAATGACAGCTTATCCCTTTAAATACCACAATTAACCTACTATTTAAAGAAAATCTTCTGGAAGTATTACTTCTTTTTCAAACAGAGTACAAGTAGCCTAAATGCAAGTTAACCACTCCTTAATGACTCAGAGGCAGCATATTAAAATGAAAGAATACTGGGCCAGACTCACCCGTTCTTAGTCTTGGGAGACACCTGACATGGACACCTCTTAGCCACAGTGAGCATTAGTTTTCTCTTCTACAAAATGAGAATAACCTTTGCCAGCCAAAGCTGTGGGGAAGTTTGAACAGATGAAGTAACACTTACAGGTGGGGGTTTTGTTTGTTTGAATGTTTTTTTAAATGTAGGGTCCCTTTGGCTCACTATTGTGGCTGCTTTTCCCACCAAGTCTTCTTTTTAAATTTTTTTCATCTTGGGGAGCCTGGGTGGCTTAGTCGGTTAAACGTCCGACTTCAGCTCAGGTCATGATCTCACAGTTCGTGGGCTCAAGCCCCACATCGGGCTCTGTTCTGACAGCTCGGAGCCTGGAGCCTGTTTCAGATTCTGTGTCTCCCTCTCTCTCTCTGCCCCTACCCTGTTCATGCTCTATCTCTGTCTCAAAAATAAAAAATAAACAGTAAAAAAAAATTTTTTTTAAATAAATTTTTTTCATCTTAAAAAAAATCATCCTGAGTCAATCACCATTCCTTAAATCACTTGTAGGCCTGAGTTATCTGTATAAAACCAACTTTTCAAAACAGAATCATTACAACTCTTCAAGGTAGTCATAATTTGAGTACTACTAAACCAGATCCCAAGGGGGAACAATGGACTTGCAAAAGAACTGAGCCCAGGGGGTAGATGTTATATCAACCTCATTGTTGTGCTCAGTTCCTTGGGTCTCATTCATTTGTACCATATAAACAAAGCCATTTTCTCATACCTTTGGGGTTTTGGTGATACAAAAAGTATATTATTTATACACGTAAACTGTGAAAGTAGAAGAAAAAGAGAAGCAGAAAATAGTCCCTAGCTGTTAAAGAATTACAAACATGAACATGACATGCTTATTGTAAGCGTAAGGAAATCAAACTAATTTTAAGACAGGTTTTCTGCGATTTGTTCCTTTAACTAAGTGGTGTTTAAAAGGACTCCAAGAACCTCATTCATTCCAAAACACCTGAAGCCTTACTATGAGTGATAGGGAAACTTTGTCTCCGAAATAGACTTTATCCCAAATACCAGCCCCACTGTGGCTATGGTTTTCTCAATCAACAGCAAGCACTCCTTACTGACTGTACTCAAAACCTGGCATTGGTTTAATCTCCTTTATTACAACCACTCCAAAGTGATTATTATTACCCTCATTTTCCAGATAAGGAAACTGAACCTAGGAACGTTAAGTGGTTCCTCAAGGCCACATATTTTAAGAGGTTTCCTAAGGAGTCTGGAAACCTAGAAGGAACCTGGAGGACTTAATTTCCGAGGCTTCCTGGAGTATTCTTCACTTAGGTGCCCCAGGGCCTACTACAGTCTGGTATATTATATAGTGGTCGCTTAAAAGCCAGCCAAAAGAGTAAGAGAGCCGGCCGGGTATGGGCTTAGTTCTGGATAAAACCATCGACTAAAACTTGCCCCTCTGTCCCAAGGATCACACCCTCCCTAGGAGTACGAGCCTCGCTGCCTTTTTCCCAGCCCAGGCAGTCAAGCCTGGGGCAAGTGGCAGGTATGGGCAGAAAGGAGCTGAGTCTAGCGAGAGACTTTCACTTCCGGGACCCACCACAGCCCCGGCCACCAGAACCCCGAAAGGTGCCCGCGGTAACCACATAAAAGCGGTCCAAGCCCAAGCTTCCCCCTCCCCAAAGCGTGCCTACGCCCCCACCCCTGCGTCAGCACGCCCCCGTGACGTCAGCCCGCCGCCGCTCCATGGAAGGAAGGGGTCCGAAGGAGCTGGCAAGATGAAGCTCAGGGAACGTTAGTGGAAACCACGGCCAGCGTACCTGTGCTCTCCAGCCCTGGGTCGGCTAGGAGAGAGCGGGACGCAGGGGGAAGTGCAGTAGGTGAAAGCTAGAAAAGAAGTCAAAGGACGCGAGGTGGCAAGTAGGCGAATTCCTAGAACCGCTTGCGTGGAAGAGTGCCCATCCAGGTGCAACTGGACGAAAACGGAGCTAGTAACCATCAAGTAGCTTCTCTGGCAACGGCTGCCCCGCCCCTTCCGCCGAGCCGCAGCCGGCGCAGCCAATTGGCTGGGCTCGGGAAAGCAAGCTCCGGCGTCTGTTGCTATTGGTGGGAGTGAGGGAGGGGGGCTGGGGAGAGGCGCTTTGTCATTCAGTTGCTGCCCTGGGTCAGATTTTCCCGCTCGCCGCCCAAACCCTTTGTTTTACGAAGAGGCAGCACTTGTGCTCTGCTTTTGCTTTTTAAAGAGATTTGAAGAAGCCAAAGCAACCGCGACTATAAGAAACTTAGTTTTAAATTAAATATATGGTACTGCCGTTTAGCTGAAATCCTTCCCCAGGGCTCTTTTATTCTCCTGTTAAATGTGGGAGCCGAACCGTGATCTCCAAGGCGTCTTTCAGATCTCCGATCTCTGACCTACAGCCAACTGGTATGATTTATAAACTCCTGAAGAAGCAAGGCGAGAGTTAAATTGAAAAGTAAAAACTCTCCACCTCAACTTAATGCTCATGTTAAGAATTACACACCATCATATGAAGTACACAAATAGAGCAACTATCAACTGAGCAATTTAACCATGACAAGGCATACCTCGTTACTGGTTTTACTGAAGAATCTTTTCCATTGATGATCCCAGCAAAGCTTTTTATCCCCCAGTGCTGAACGTCCAGCAAAAAGTTAATGATAGTTAAAAGTTCATAACTGTTCCATATGTGCAAATGCTAAAAAGCACTGAGGACTGGATCCCATCTCTTACTGATGGGTCGTGATCTCTGTCAAGTCATCTACTCTAGTCTGGGCCAGTTTCCCATTCTTTAAAAAAAGGAGGTAGTTGGACATGTGGAATTGGGGCAAGGAACGTAATTTTGAGGGTCTTTCCAGCATTTACCTAGGATTCTAGCTAACCTTGCTAGCCTGTCATAATAAGAAAAATAATTGTACACAGAAGTTAGACTTCTTTTATTAAAAATACTTATTTTAATTAAATTGCATTGGTATTAGACGTGACCACCTTTATTAGCCATTCAAAGGGAGAAACATTCACAAAAATCTCAAGATGATTACATTAGACTCAAATTGACTATTGTAACCAAACTGTCCAGGTAAATATGGTATCCTTCATCCTCTAAATCTATCTGTTCTAATCTAAGTTTGAAATCTGTCGGATAGTGAATTTTGGGGCAGAAAGATCCCTTATTTTATATAATTTAAATGGAAAAAAAAATTTCATTCCAGCGCAACCTAAACTGCCAATCAATTTCCCCAAATATCATTAAATACCGACTACCTATGAAATAATCCATCAAGGATTTCTTCATAATTTAAAGTAGAGGCCAGCATACTTTCTCTGCAAAAGGCCACATAGTAAATATTTTAGGTTTTGTGAATTATACAGTCTCTGTCATACTTTACTCTGCCAATGATGCATAAAAGATGTCATTGGGGATATATAAATACATGGTTTCTCTGTGTTGCAGTAAAACTTTATTTACAAAAATAGATACCAGGATAGATTTGGCCCAAAGGACATTGTGTTCAGACCTCTAATATAAAGCATTTAAAACATCAAGTATGTCATAAACATTAAACTCATTAGTGTGTGCAGTATGCAACAATGCAATATTGGAGAAGTAATTTTGTTTTCCTTCCTCTTGGGAAGAAAAATATAACGTAAAAATAGCAAACAGTGAAATATTAAAGACACTTGATAAATACAAATAAAACTTAGAAAAATAAAAAAGCCATTTAAAAACAGTTTGGTTGTGTAATAAATTATTTTCATAGGGTTTATCCTCCACTCTGAATCGCATTCTTTCCAACATGTTTTGGTTTTCTTTTGCTATTTTAATGAACTTAGTGGTTTAAAATAACCACCATGTGGCAACAGCTGGTGTCTCTCATCCATTTGCAACCAGACTGCTGCTGAGGCTGGAATATCCAAGATTATTTATGTTTGGTGACTTGGTGGGTTCAATTGGGAGGTTAAGGCCTCTTGTACTGTATCCCTGTGGCTCTGCATGTGGCCAACTTGAGCTTTTATTCATGGCAGGTGCATCCCAAGAGTGAGTGTCCTAGGCAACAAAGGAAGAAGCTGCAGATCTAAGGCCACACAAGTTACACAGAACCACTTCTGCTGCAGTTTTCTGTCTAAAATCTATCAGAGAACCAGCCAAAATACAAGGGAAAGAGTAAAAGATTCTGCCTCTTTTAGGACAGTGTCAAAGTCACATCAATGGAAAGAATTTACTACACACGGCATCTAAGGTATGTGCTATTTCCTGATCATCAAGTTCTATCAGCACAGTATCCTAAATGTAGTAGACTAAAGTGATATCCATAAGTTGATGAAATGATCATGGTCCCTGCACACTAAAGTAGGACAGAGAACTAGAGAACTAACATAGCCCTTATGTAAGGCAATAAATTCTCTGACATTCTCTCACTTCCAGATAAAACCAAACAACTTCCTCTGTTCTGTGCATATTAGGATGAGTAAAAGACATTTGCCAGAGTGATACCTGTATGCTAGGTATTAGAAATTGTGTTTATTCCGGGCACCTAGGTGGCTCGGTCAGTTAAGCGTCCAATTTGGCTTAGGTGATGATCTATGGTTCATGAGTTCAAGGCCCGGGTCAAGCTCTGTGCTGACAGCTCAGAGCCTGGAGCCTGCTCCCCATTCTGTGTCTCACTTTCTCTCTCTGCCCCTCCCCTGTTCTCTCTCTCTCTCTCTCTCTCTCTCTCTTAAAAATAAATATTGGGGCATCTGGGTGGCTCAGTCAGTTAAGCATCCAACTTCAGTTCAGGTCATGATCTTACAGTTTGTGGGTTCGAGCCCCATGACCAGTTCTGTGCTGACAGCTCCAAACCTGGAGCCTGCTTCGGACTCTGTGTCTCCCTCTCTCTCTGCTCCTCTCTCTCTCTCTCTCTCTCTCTCTCTCTCAAAAATAAACATTAGAAAAAGAATTTAAAAAAATAAAAAATAAACATTAAAAAATAAAAAAATAAAAAAGAAGTTGTGGTTAGTCACCTGATAAAAAGACTGCATATAGATCCACATTTTAGATGACCCATTCATCTTCTACCCAGACTGAATAGAAGGTTAAATGGGAATGTGGTGAGAATCACCACTCAAGCATCTTTAAAGTCTTTGATGGTGGCAATAATCACTAGAATTCCCCTAGAAATATGGTATGGATTTTGGTTTACTTTCTTGGTAGAAAAGGGCCATTTGAGGGCCTACTAATTCGCCTTCTGATTATAATAGCCATGAATGAAGAAGCAATGCCAAGATGTTGTAAATATGAAGTTCAGGTCTCTTTTCATCAGATCTAGCAATTTTTCATTTCAAGTATAGGGACATCATAATCAATCACCCACTGCTAAAGATCCCTCCTAGCCTAACAACTATGGTTACTGTTCTGGCCCTGCTTCCTATAATGGTAACCATAGCTATCTCATCCCTGATGGTTAAGTGCTGTCACTTGGCGTCTGCCACTTTGAGAGCCTATTATTTCCCTTAGGGAATTAGGGATCCTATTTAATTGCAGCATCTCCTAACTTCATCCCTGGGGTCAGAGGACAGCAATATTTTCTCTCCCTCACAATATTTTCTCAATGCATTAGTGAAGAGAAGGTCCTCCAGGCCTTTTTAGGACACAATTGGCGATAGGTGACTGGGTCACACATGATAAATCCATTCCAATCATTCTATCTCCTTAAGTCTTCTAACTCAATCTTCTAAAATATACCATGAGATTTCTAGCATCTCAACTGAATTTAATGCAGGCCACCATTGGACCCACGTTTCAACCAACCAAGCAAACCTTTAACCACTCCCAGATGCTTAGGCAAGCATGATGAATCCATGGTCTTTGGTAAGTATATCCACACTGATAATTTCGATCTCTTCAAAAATTAAATTCCTTCATCACTAGTCTAACACTCTCGAGATTCATTATCATATTCCATAGGTTTCTGCCAATCTAAATAAGCAAAATCTTGCACATTTTTTTTTCTATGAAAGACTTCTCCCAGGTCAGACTTTTTACTCGTGCCCTGGAATATATTGAGATCTAACTCTGTAGATCTATAGATCTAATAATACTGGCATCTAGTAGGTAGAGGTCAGGGATGCTGCTAAACATTCTACAATGCACAGAACAGCCCCTACAACAAAAACTTATTCAGTCCAAATGTTAACAGTGCTAACATTAATCAATCCTGCCCCCACATAGAGGCCACTAGCAACTTATGGCTACTGAACATTTAAAATGTGAGTAGTCTTGAGACATGTTATAAGTGCAAAACATGATTTTGCATATGAAAAAAGAATAAAATATCTTCATTTTTGTAATAATCATTTGTTGAAATGATAATATTTTGGGTATGTTGACTTAAATAAGATATATTATTAAAATTTAAATTTTGTTCTTTTTTACAGCTTTTAAGTTTGCTACTAAAAAATTAAAAATTATGTATATGGCTCACATTGTATTTCTACTGGATGGTACTGGTCTAGAGATATAAAGAAGTGATAGCAGTGAATTATGGGGAGAATCAGGTACTCTTCACAAGGTTAATTCCTCAGATGAAGTAATTTCTGAATTTTCAAAGAAGACAAGACCAGCTTTATAAGATAGAGAAGGAAGACTTCTTCAGACAGCAAAGAGCTCTTTAGGGTCTATCAAGATGATAGAATTATCTAAGTACACTCTAACAGGTTATTACAATTCTCAAGATCCAACTTCTCAATCAATGTCTTAATTTTTTACCTAAAAGACCTAGTGAGTCTGTTTATTCAACTTACCTTGGAGTTCAGTCTTTGACAGCATTAATAATTGATTCGGATGTGTCATCCTAGCAACCCATAGAGATATATTTCTAAGGAAATCATAGAAGCTCTCTGGACCTCTGAGCTTGTAACATTTTTAAGCATCTTAGTGCATTATAAACAGCAAAACCACCCCTCAATCTTTGTATTCTTCATTTCTGCCATTCCCATGAAAGACTTCCATCAGTAACTACTTAATTCCTGAAGCCTACAGGCCACTTTTAAATTCATGTTTAATTTAAATTCAATAAAGTGTGCAGATATTAAGTGTTCAGAATATGAGTTTTGACAATTATACACACCCATGAAGCCACTACCTAAAACAAAATCTAGAACATTTACATGAACCCAGTAAGTTTATTTGCATTTCTTTCCAGTCCATTAACCAAAACTACCTTCACCCCCATCACACATGCATACTCTAAGACAACCACTTTCTAACTTCTGCAATTAGATGTTAATTTGCTCATTCTTGATTTTCATATACATGCAATCATACAATACATATTCCTTTGCATCTGTCTCCTTTCGCTCAATACATATGTTTTTTTAGATTCATTTATGTTGTTGCCTATTTTGGTAGTTTGTTCCTTTTTATTACGAAGTAGTAGTATTCAGTTATTTGAATGTATCACAATTTGTTTATCAACTCTGTTGACAGGTATTTAGTTATTTGCAGTTTGGGATTATCATGAATAAGGCTGCTATGGATATTCTTATGAAAGGTAGTTTATGAATATACACTTTCATTTTCTTATCTAGGAGTAGAATTGCTGGGTCATGGGATATATACACATGTAACTTTACAAAAAAATGCTATATCTATCTCAAAAATCATTGTACCAGCAGTGTTTGAGGGGTTCAGATGCTTTAATCCTTGCCAACATTTATTATAGCCACTTTTTTTGGTTAATTTTAGCTGTTCTAGTAGGTGCGAAGTGACATTCATTATAGATTATTTGCATTTCCCTGATAACTAATGATGTTGAGCACCATTTTAATAGTTATGAACCATATGTATATGTTTTATGAAGTGCTATTTTCCCCAATTTTTTATTGGGTTGTCCTTTTATTATTGATTTGTAGGTGTTCTTTATGTTTTCTGAAAAAAATCTTTCGTGAAATATATATAATGAATATTTTCTCCCACTTTGTACCCTGACTATTCATTTTCTTAATGATACCTTTAAGTGAGCAAAAATTTTAAATTTTGATACAATCTAATATATCAACACTTTTCCTTTTATATTTTTGCGCTTTACAACTCTATATTTGTGAATATATTATATTTTTTCTAGACCTTTTATGATTCTAAGCTTTTATATTTAAATGTATGATCCATTCTGCATCACTTTTTTATAAGGAATGAAGCAGGTGTCAAGGTTTACTTGATTTTATACAGATATCCAGTTGTTCTACCATGATTTATTTGAAAGGCTTTCTCTTCCACATTGAATTAACTTCTTGCTTTTCCTGAAAATGATTAGACCATTCATGTGTGGGTCTACTGGACCTTCCATCCTATCCATCCAGTAATGGATAATCAAAACATATGCCAACATCATATTCTCTTGACTACTGTAGTTTTATTTAAGTTTTACAATTAGGTTGACTTCATTTACCGTAAGGTAGGTTGTCCACAGGGTAAGTTAAACAAGGACTGAACAGAGTCTTGGGGAAGAAAAGGCATCACTTATACTAAAGAGAAAGTGAGTGTCTTAGTTCAGGCAGCTATGACGAAAGAACTACTAACTGGGTGGCTTAAACAACAGAAGGCTATTGCTCATGGTTGTGGAGTCAGAGAAGTCCAAGATCAAGATGCCAGCCAATTCAATTCCTGGTGACCTCCTCCTGGTTTTCAAATGGATACCCTTTTGCTGTATGTTCACATATGAGAGAGGGAGGGAGAAAGCGAGAGAGAGAAAGAGAGAAAAAGAGTGCTCCCACGTCTCTTCTTGTAAGGGCACTACTCCCAAGAGAAAAGCTCTACCTTCATGACCTTAATTACCTCTCAGAGGCCCCACCTTCAAATATCATCACAATGGGGATACAAATTTGGGGCGAATATAAACATTTAGTCTATAGGAGTGGGCAACATATTACCTGTTGTTGAAAGAGGTCCTTACCAGAAGCCACTGAGACAGGCAACTACTCCAGTTCTGCACTAACTAAGCCATTGTAGTTTGGGCTGGACATAAATGTGGGGTGAGGTTGATATGAGTTGTTATAATAACAGTGGCTACAGCAAGGGCTTTGAAAACAAACCAACCTATATTAATGTTTTCTAGCTACAAGTCTTGGGCAAGTTACTCTACTTCTCTAAGCTGTGGTTTTCTAAAAAAAAAAAAAAAAAAAAAAAAGAATAGTTCTTCCTGATAGGGCTGTTGTGATGATTGAGGTCATATTTGTAGAGCACATAGCCCTGTCTCGTTAAATCATAGGTGTCCTATAGGTGGTAGATATTAGTAAACAATGGTTGTTTTAAGGTGTAAAGCACATGATATAAAATCAAGAATTCTATCTCTTTTTTTAAGACATTTTTAAAAAAGAAGTTTTAGGTTCATAGCTAAATTGAAAGGAACACTCAAAGATATGATATATATATTCCCTGTCCACACACATACATAACCTCCTCCATTATCAACATCTCTCACCAGATGGAAAATTTTTTACAATTGATGAAGCTAAATTGACACATCATTATCACCCAGAGTATATAGTTTACATTAGGATTCATTCTTGGTGTTGTATATTCTATGAGTTTGGACAAATGCATAATGACATTATAATGCATAATTACAGTATCATAAGAGTATTCTCACTGCCCTAAAAATTTCCTGTGCTCTGCCTTTTCATCTCTCCCTTCCTGCAAATCCTTAGCAACCACTGATCTTACTGTCTCCATAGTTTTGCCTTTCCCAGCATGTCATATAATTGAAATCATACAGTATGTGTCCTTTTCATATAGGTTTCTTTTAGTTTATAATATGCATTTAAATTTTCTCCATGTTTTTCATGGTTTGACATCTCATTCCATTGTCTGGATGCACCATAGTTTATTTTTCCATTTACCTACTGAAGAACATCCCAGTTGCTTCCAAGTTTTGGCAATTATGAATAAAGCTGCTATAAACATCCACATAGAGGTTTTAATGTAAACATATGTTTTCAATTCCTTTAGGTAAATACCAAGGAGTGAGACTGCTAGATCTGATTATCTCTTTTCATCCAGATATTTTCCACAGAGTTTGAGGCCTCAGACATGAGTCTTTTAAAAAAAAAACAAAACTGTAGTAGCATAAGTGAATCTACTTTTCCTTCTCAACTATAAATGATTCCAGTAATTACCATAATTTGCAAAAATCCAGAGTGTTTGACTAGTTAAATAAGGACTTTCAAATTCAGCCCAAGTTGTAGCATATGTTCAATATTTACTATCACTATAACTATTTCATGTATGGAACATTTAATATATCATATAGACAATTTTAAAATCAAAATAATTTGTTTTAATATCATAGAGAAAATAACATTGCTTATCCTTATATTCTAAGCTCAGTATTCTATCCTGCAGACATTATCATTTCTTTGGCTGACCAAGGGAAAATGATGCATGAGTGCGAAATTTCCTTCTTAAAATATATTATTATTTGGCTCTGATTAGGTTTTAAAAGCTTTAAGAATAAATCTAAGCAATTTAGGTCTCATGGCATAAAGATGTTACGTGGTCATAGAGAGTAGAGACACTATTTTATTATTCTTGTATTGTTTGAAAATCTATGAATATAACTAGAAGTTTATTTAAGAATTAGTTAACTATTTAAAGAACACACATAATTGCATAGCAAAGAAGAGCATCAATAACAGAAAAATGCAGCCTAGTGAATGAGAAAAGATATTTGTAAATGATATAGCCAATAAGGGGTTAGTATTCAAAATATTCAAAAAATTCAAATAATGTACAACTTGACACCAAAAACCAAACAATCTGATTTAAAAATGGGCAAAATAACTGACTAGACATATTTTTAAAGAAGACATACAGATGGCCAATAGACACATGAAGAAATGTTCAACACCACTAATCATCAGGGAAATGCAAATCAAAACCATGATGAGGTATCACCTCACACTAGTCAGAATGTCTAATATCAAAAGGCGAGAAATAACAAGTGTTGGAAAGGATGTGGAAAAAAGAGAGCCCTCATACACTTTTGGTGGAAATGTAAACTGGTGCAACCACTGTGTAAAACATTACGGAAGTTTCTCAAAAAATTAAAAATGGAAACACCATATGATCCAGTAATTCTACTACTGGGCATTTACCCAGAGAAAATGAAAACACTAATTCAAAAAGAAACATGCATCTCTATGTTTATTGTAGCATTCTTTGCAATTGCCAAGATATGGAAGCAGCCCAAATGTTCATCAATAGATGAAGGTACAAAGAAGGACACACACACACACACACACACACACACACACAATGGAATATCACACAGCCATAAAAATAATGAAATCTTGCCATTGGTGACAATATGGATGGACTTAGAGAGTATTATCTTAATGAAATAAGTCAGATAAAGAAAGACAAATACCATATGATTTCACTTATGTGCAAAATCTAAAAAAACAAAACAAATAAACAAACAAAGGCAAAACAGAATAAACTTGTGGTAGCCTGAGATGTAGTGGGTGGGGGATCAGTGAAATAGGTAAAGGGGATAAAATGGTTCAAATTTTCAGTTATAAAATAAATAAGCCACAGGGATTAAAAGTACAGCATAGTCAATAATATTATAATAATGTATGGTGACAGTTACAACACTTAGGAACGTTGAGTAACTTATAGAACTGTCAAATAAATATGTTGTACACCTGAAACTGACATAATATTGTATGTGAGTTATACTTCAACAATAAAACAGGAAAACAAAAACAAAAAAATAAACAACACTCTGAAAATGATGAACTCCTAGGTGTCAAATATGAAGAAAAACATTCATAAGGAAATAAAATGTGGTCCTTTGGAAACAGAAGATTAATAATGCAGGGATACAATATGAAATTGGCATAGTTAGCACATTTGGTCTAGTATACATTTTAAGAAAAACTTCAGAAAGCTGAAGGATTAGTCCTGTTGTTTGCTTTTTTAAAAATAGTTTTCTTTTAGGCCCGTTTACTTTGGATGGGCTTTTGTCAGTAGGTCTTCTTCCCCTAGTTTATTGAAGTTCAGCATGATCCTTTTGTATGGAAGAGAAAATTGCTTGGTCAAAATTCTACCTAGAAGATGAAAATAATATTAATTTTTTATCAAAATATCATATAGTCCACATATTAAACCACTTGTGTACATGTTTCCAAACACTGATTGGCACTTTTTAGAAAGATCAATGCTATTTTTTTAAGTGCCTTTATCAGTTGTAACAGTTTGGGTTGGAAGTAACAGAATACCTGACTAATGTTGGCTTAAAGAACCGGAGCGTTTGTTACCTCACACAATAAGATGTCTGGAGTTAGGCACTCTCCAGATTGGCACAGCTGTCACCAGTGTCATCAGAGACACAGGCTCTTTCTAAAACCTTTCAGCTCTACTACCCTTTACTTTTTGGTTGCCCTCTTCACCTTCCGCCTAAGGGCCACAGAGGCTCCCTCAGCTAAGTGCCTTCTTTGGAAAGAAAGGTGGGATTTTCCTAGACATTTTTCATTTATTTCAGGGAAGAAAATATTATCTATAAACGATCTCACCATCACCATCTCCTTCTCCTCCACCTCCCTCCTGCTAGCAGACTAATCCTTAGATTACCAGCTTGAGTCAGGTCACAGAGTTGTGCCCCAATATGAGGGAGGCTTGGAAAAATGAGCCTCAGACATTTTTGACCTCCATCTTGGAAGACAGCTTCTGCCAGCAAGAAAGTGAAGGAGGCAAGCTATTATCCAGGCAACTAATTGTGCTCATGAAGGTGCCACACACACCAGAGAAAGGCCATAAATTAATATAGTTTAATATTTATTTTCTTAAGTTTATCTGTTTTGAGAGAGAGAGAGAGCGAGAGAGAGAGCAGAGAAGGGGCAGAGAGAGAGAGGGAGAGAGAGAGACAGAGAGAGAGAGAGAATCCTAAGCAGGCTCTGCACTATCAGCACAGAGCCCCATGCAGGGCTCGATCCCATGAACCATAAGATCATGACCTAAGCCAAAATCAAGAGTAGAGGCTTAACCAAGTGAGCCATCCAGGTGCCCCTGTATTAATATTTATTAAACTTTTATTGTGACCTAAATACAGTTTTAATCACTACATGTACTCTTTTTTTTAAATGTTTATTTATTTTTGAGAGAGAGAGAAACAGAGCACGAGCGGGGTAGGGGCAGAGAGAGAGGGAGATACAATATCTGAAGCAGGCTCCAGACTCTCAGCTGTCAGCACAGAGCCTGACATGGGGCTCAAACTCGTGAACTGCAAGATCATAATCTGAGCTGAAATCAGACGCTTAACTGACTGAGCCACTCAGGCGCCCCACTCCATGTACTATTTAAATTTTACAACAATTGGGGCGCCTGGGTGGCGCAGTCGGTTAAGCGTCCGACTTCAGCCAGGTCACAATCTCGTGGTCCGTGAGTTCGAGCCCCGCGTCAGGCTCTGGGCTGATGGCTCAGAGCCTGGAGCCTGCTTCCAATTCTGTGTCTCCCTCTCTCTCTGCCCCTCCCCCATTCATGCTCTGTCTCTCTCTGTCCCAAAAATAAATAAACATTGGAAAAAAATTTAAATTTTACAACAATTTTACAAATGTGGAAAGTGAGGCATGGCGATATTGAATAACTTACCTAAGGCCACACAGTCAGTAAAAGGCAGAGCTGGAATTTCAATCCAGTTAGTCTAATGTCAAAGCCAAACTCTTAACCATTTAATTGCTGTTTCCACATGATCATTACAAACAGGATTAAAGGTGAATGCCAATAAAAATTTATGAAATTGAAAACAGAAGTGGCAGACATTTTTAACATATTCTTAGACTCTGGAATTTTACTATTTTACTATTTTCCTTTATCCCCTGCTTAGTAAGTAATTTACAAAGTATGACTCATTGCTATTATCTATATTATAACTCATCCAAGTGGAGATAAAACATGTATATGATATAATGACATTTAGGATAAATTATGACACTAAAAAATTCATTCCTTTATTCTTCGTTGAAAAATACAAAATGCTTCCCAAAAAGTTTCTGTTAAAAATCTGTCACTTGCTCACAACCACTGGTTTTAAAATACCCTCGGGGAGAGGGAGGTAAGATGGCAGAGCAGCCTGGAGACCCTGAGCTTGTCTTGTCCGTGAAACACAGTCAGCACCAAACCATTTTGCACACCTAGAAAACTGATCTGAGGATAAACACAATAATCTGCATAATTTGAGCCACATAGCTGGGCAGTTAGGCAGTTACGTGCTGTGGAGACATGAACTGGGGGAAAGAAAAGCCACAGAGGGTAGGGAGCTGTTTTTGTGGATGGAGGACAGAGGAAGGGGAAGAATGCAACACATCGGGAGAGTGCAAGAAAAACACTCCCCTAGGGCGCCTGGGTGGCGCAGTCGGTTAAGCGTCCGACTTCAGCCAGGTCACGATCTCGCGGTCTGTGAGTTCGAGCCCCGCGTCAGGCTCTGGGCTGATGGCTCAGAGCCTGGAGCCTGTTTCCGATTCTGTGTCTCCCTCTCTCTCTGCCCATCCCCCGTTCATGCTCTGTCTCTCTCTGTCCCAAAAATAAATAAACGTTGGAAAACACTCCCCTAAAAGTAGCTGGAGTGAAAACACGCAGGGGACTGAACGAGAAATCTGTTCCCCAAAACCACTGACAGGAAGAAAGGAGAGGGTTTCAATACTACCAGGATTCAATAAACAGTGGAGTGCCGAATCTGAAGTTCTGGAGCTCAGTACCTGGTGGTGCTCTGGTGAGGAAGTAGGATGAATCCCCAGAGCAGGAAGCAGGGTCCTTGTGCCACACGGAGAGAAGTGGTTCCCCTGCTTAGAGAGCGTTTGGTAGAGGTCATACGGCCTCCCCACAGGCAAAGGTCACAGTGGACCTGGAGAGCGGCCACGTTTGCTGGTGTTGGGACAAAGACACCAGAGTGTAGTGAAACCTGGCACTGGCTATGTTGTGATTTGCCATAATCTCTGACCCTCTGCCACTGTGCGATTGCACAAGCGTTTTCTGGGGCAAGCCAGCACCCAGACATTGCTCAGCGAGACCCTCCCCCAGAGACTGAAGGCTGGACCAAGCCACAGGGGTCCCTGAAATGCAAGATTTTGAAACATAACCCCATCTGAAATAAAACTCTGGAGGGAGGTGCTGCCTGGTAGGTGGGACGGCTTAGACATGAACAGGGCAGAGGCCAGGGGTGGACAGAGGGCTGAAACAAAGGAGAGGTGCTTGATTGTGGGTCGGTGAGAGCAGAAGCTCCTGTGCCAGAGACTAGGGACCTAAGTGAAGCCATTTCCACCTCTCCCACGCATGTGCCTATGTGCCACCTTGATTCACCCCACTAAGCTAAGCAGCGCCCCATAGTGGAGAACGGAGCCATTACACCAAGCCCTACTCAACTGTGCCCTCCAAGCACATTCCACAAGACCAGCACAAGTCCCTCCACCTGCTTAGTGTATGGACTATAGAGGGCTCCACAGTCTCAGTTCTAGGGGAAATGATGTAACTTCATTTGGTTTTTATTTGGTTTGCTGGTTCATTTATTAGTCTGGGGTTTTTTTGGTTTGTTTTTTGGCTTCTGCTTTTGTCTAAGTTGGTTTTTTTTTTTTTTCCTTTCTTGGATACAGAAAGAAAATTTTTTGTTTTTTTATTTTAATTTTATTTTTATTAATTTTTTACTTTATTTTTAATTTTTAATTTTTTATTCTATTTAATTCTCTTTATTTCATTTTATTCTATTTTATTATATAATTTTTAAAATTTTTTAACATTTTCTTACCTTTTTTCTTTTCTTTCCCTTTTTTCTCTATCCTATCAAGCTTCTTGCAACGAGCAGACCAAAACACACCTAGAATCTAGCTTCCTTTATTTGAGTTTTTGTTTTGTTTTTAATTTTTTTCCTCCTAAATGACAAACTGAAGCAATTCACCCCAAAAGAAAGAACAGGAAGAAAAGACAGCCAGGGGCTTAATCAATACAGATACAAGCAAGATGTCTGAACTAGAATGTAGAGCCATAATATTAAGAATACTAGCTGGGGTTGAAAAAAGCACAGAATCCTCTTCTGTGGAGATAAAAGTAGAAATCTAGCCAGGACAAAATTAAAAATGCTATAACCAAGATGCAGTTTCAAGTGGATGCCATGACAGCGAGGATGGATAAAGCAGAGCAGACAATTGGCAATATAGAAGATAAAATTATGGAGAATAATAAAGCAGGAAAAAAGAGGGAAACAAGGCAAAAGAGTGCGATACAAGACTTAGAGAACTCAGTGACTTATTAAAAAGGAATAACATCCAAATCATAGGAGTCCCAGAATATGAAGAAAGAGGAAAAGGTCAGAAAGTTTATGTGAGCAAATTATAGCAGAAAACTTTCCTAATCTGGGGAAGGACACAGACATCAAAATCCAAGAAGCAGAGAGAGTTCCCATTAGATTCAACAAAACCAACCATCACCAAGGCATATCATAGTCAAATTCACAAAATACACAGACGAGGAAAGAATTACGAAAGCAACCAGGGGGAAAAAAGGTCCTTAACCTATAAGGATTATATTCGCAGCAGACCTATCCACAGAAACTTTGCAGGCCAGAAAGGAATGGCAGTATATATTCAACGTGCTGAATCAGAAAAATATGCAGCAAGTATTCTTCATCCAGCAAGGCTGTCATTCAAAATAGAAAAAGAGGGCCACCTGCATGGCTCAGTTGATTAAGCGTCCAACTTAAGCTGAGGTCATGATCTTGTGGTTTGTGAGTTTGAGCCTCATATTGGGCTCTGCCCTGACAGTTCAGAGCTTGGAGGCTGCTTCGCATTCTGTATTTCTGTCTCTTTCTGCTCCTCCCCCACTCGTATTGTCTCTCTCTCTCTTTCTCTCTCTCTCTCAAATAAAAAAAAATTTTAAAAATCTAAAAAAATAGAAGGAGAGATAGAGTTTCCCAGACAAACAAAAACTAAAGGAGTTCATGACCACTAAACCAGCCCTACAAGAAATTCTAAGGGGGACTCTTTGAGTGGAGAAAAGATGAAATAAAACAAAAAGACCAAAAGCAACAAAGACTAGAAAGGACAAGAGAATATCACCAGAAAAAACTCTACAGGCAACACAGTGGCACTAAATTCATATCTTTCAGTACTGACTCTAAATGTCAATGGACTAAACAGTGCAGTATCAGAATAGATTAGAAAACAAGACCCATCTATATGCTGCTTACAAGAGACCATTTTAGACTAAAGACACCTGCAGATTGAAAGTAAAAGGATGGAGGGGCATGTGGGTGGCTCAGTCGGTTGAGCATCCGACTTCAGCTCAGGTCATGATCTCGCGGTTTGTGAGTTCGAGCCCCGCGTCGGGCTCTGTGCTGACAGCTCAGAGCCTGGAGCCTGCTTCAGATTCTGTGTCTCCCTCTCTCTCTGCCCATCCCCTGCTTGTGCTCTGTCTCTCAAAAATAAATAAATAAATGTTAAAAAAAAACTTAAAAATAAAAAATAAAAAGAAAGTAACGGAATGGAGAACAATCTATCATGCTAATAGTCATCAAAAGAAAGCTGGAGTAGCTGTACTTATATCAGACAAACTATATTTTAAAATAAAGACTGTAACAAGAGATGAAGAGCATTATATCATAATTAAGTGTCTATCCACCAAGAAGCTCTAACAATTATAAATATTTATGCCCCAAACATGAGAGTATACAATTATATAAATAAGTTCATTACAAACATACAGAAACTCATTGATGATAACACCATAAGAGTAGTGGACTTCAACACTCCACTTACAGAAATGGACAGATCATCTAAGCAGAAAATCAACAAAGAAATAATGGCTTTGAATGACACACTGGACTAGATGGACTAATTATATATTCAGAACATTTCATCCTAAAGCACAATACACATTCTTCACAAGTGCACATGGAACATTCTCCAGAATAGATCACATGCTGGGACACAAATCATCCCTCAACAAGTACAAAAAGATTGAGATCATGCTTTGCATATCTTCACACCACAATGCTATGAAACTCAAAATCAACCACAAGAAAAAATTTGGAAACACCATGAATACTTGGAGATTAAAGAACACCCTATTAAAGAATGAATGGGTTAACCAAAAAATTAAAGAGGAAATTTAAAAGAACATGGAAATCAATGAAAATGAAAACATGACAACCCAAAACCTCTGGGATGAAGCAAAGGCAATCATAAGAGGGAAGTAAATAGCAGTCCAGGCTTTCCTAAAGAAGGAAGAAAGGTCTCAAATATACAACCTGATCTTACCCTAAAAGAGCTGGGGAAAATAAAACCTAAAACTAAAACTAAAACTAAAGCCAAAAACTAGCAGAAGAAGGTAAATAATAAGATTAGGACAGAAATCAATGATATTGAAATCAAACAGTAGAACAGATCAATGAAACCAGGAGCTGAGTCTTTGAAAGAATTAACAAAATTGATAAACCCCTAGCCAGATTGATCAAAAAGAAAAGGACCCAAATAAATAAAATCAAGAATGAAAGAGGAGAGATCACAACCAATACCACAGAAATACAAACAATAATAAGAGAATATTATGAGCAATTATATGCCAACAAATTGTGCAATCTGGAATAAATGGTCAAATTCCAAGAAACACATAAACTACTAAAACTGAAACAGGAAGAAATATGAAATTTGAACAGACCCTAGCCAGTGAAGAAATTGAATCAGTAATCAAAAATCTCCCAACAGGAGTCCAGGGCCAGATGGCTCTCCAGGGGGAATTCTACCAAACATTTAAAGAAGAGTTAACACCTATTCTTTTGAAGATGATCCAAAAAATAGAAGTAGAAGGAAAACTTCCAAACTCATTTTGCAAGATTAGCATTATCTTGATTCCAAAACCAGGCAAAGACCCTACTAAAAAGGACAACTACAGACCAATTTCACTGATGAACATGGATGCAAAAATTCTTGACAAGATACTAGCAAACCGGACCCAACAATACATTAAAAGAATTATTCACCATGATCAAGTAGGATTTATTCCTGGGATGCTGGGCTGGTTCAATATCTGCAAATCAATCAATGTGATACATCACATTACTAAAAGAAAGGATAAGAACCACGTGATCCTCTCAGTAGATGCAGAGAAAGCACTTGACAAAACACAGCATCTTTTCTTGTTAAAAATCCTCAAGAAAGTAGGGATAGAAGGATCATACCTTAAGATCATAAAAGCCATCTTTCATAAAAGATATGATAGAGAAAAGATATGAAAGATCCACCGGTAATATCATCCTCAATGGGGAAAAATTGAGAGCTTTCCCCCTAAGGTCAGGAACATGACAAGTGTGTCCACTCTCACCACTGTTTTTCAACATAGTGTTGGAAGTCCTAGCCTCAGCAATCAGACAACACAAAGAAATAAAAGGCATCCAAATCAGCCAGGAGGAAGTCAAACTTTCACTCTTCACAGATGACATGATACTCTATGTGGAAAACCCAAAAGGCTCCACCAAAAAAGTGCTAGAATTGATCCATGAATTCAGCAAAGTCACAGGATATAAAATCAATATACAGAAATCAGTTGCATTTCTATACACCAGTACTGAAGCAGGAGAAAGAGAAATCAAGGAACTGATCCCATTTACAATTGCACCAAAACCCACAAAATACCTAGGAATAAACCTAACTAAAGAGATGAAAAATCTATATACTTGTAAACTATCGGAAGCTTATGAAAGAAACTGAAGAAGACACAAAGAAATGGAAAAATATTCCATGCTCATGGATTGGAAGAATAAATATTGTTAAAATGTCGACACTACCCAAAACAATCTACATATTCAATGCAATCCCTACCAAAATAACACCAGCAGTATTCACAGAGCTAGAACAAATAATCCTAAAATGTGTATGGAATCAGAAAAGACCCTGAATAGTTAAAGCAATCCTGAAAAAGAAAACCAAAGCGGAAGGCATCACAATTCTGGACTTCAAGCTGTATTACAAAGCTGTAATCATCAAGACAGTATGGTACTGGCACAAAAACAGACACAGAGATCAGTGGAACAGCATAGAGAACCCAGAAATGGACCCACAAACATATGGCCAACCAATCTTTGACAAAGAAGGAAAGATTATCTAATGGAATAAAGACACTCTCTTCATAAATGATGTTGCGAAAACTGGATAGCCACATGCAGAAGAATGAACTTAGACCACTTTCTTACACCATACATGAAAATAAACTCAAAATGGATGAAAGACCTAAGTGTAAGACAGGAAGCCATCAAAATCCTAGAAGAGAAAACAGGCAACAACTTCTTTGACTTTGGCCACAGCAACTTCTTTCTTGACATGTCTCCAGAGGCAAGGGAAACAAAAACAAAAATGAACTATTGGGACCTCATCAAGATAAAAAGCTTCTGCACTGCAGAGGAAACTATCAGCAAAACTAAAAGGCAACCGACGGAATGGGAAAAGATATTTGCAAATGACACATTAGATAAAGGGTTAGTATCCAAAATCTATACAGAATTTATCAAACTTAAGACCCATGAGACAAATAATCCAGTGAAGAAATGGGCAAAAGACACGAACAGACATTTTTCCAAAGAAGACATCCAGATGGCTAACAGACACATGACAAAATGCTCAAAATCACTCATCATCAGGGAAATGCAAATCAAAACCACACTGAGATATCTATCACTGCACACCTGTCAGAATGGCTAAAATTAACAACTCAGGCAACAACAGATGTTGGCGAGGACATGGAGAAAGAGGAACCCTTTTGCACCACTGGTGGGAGTATAAACTGGTGCAGACACTCTTGAAAACAGTACGGAGTTTCCTCCAAAAATTAAAAACAGAACTACCCTATGACCCAGCAATTGCACTACTAGGTATTTGCCCAAGGGATACAGGTGTGCTGTTTCAAAAGGGCACATGCACCCCAATGTTTATAGCAGCACTATCAACAATAGCCAAAGTATGGAAAGAGCCCAATTTCCATCAACTGATGAATGGATAAAGAAGATGTACATGTATACACACATATACATACAATGGAATATTACTCAGCAATCAAGAAGAATGAAACCTTGCCATTTGCAACAATGTGGATGAAACTAGAGTGTATTATGCTAAGTGAAATAAGACAAATATATATGATTTCACTCAGATGTGGAATTTAATATACAAAACAGATGAATATAAGGGAAGGGAACCAAAATAATAAAAAACAGAGAGGGAGACAAACCATAAGAGACTCTTAAATACAGAGAACACCCTTACTGGAAGGGTATTGGGCTAAATGGGCAAGTGGCATTAAGGAGGACACTTATTAGGATGAGCACTGGGTGTTATATGTAAGTGATGAATCACTAAATTCTTTTCCTGAAATCGTTATTACACTATATTGTAACTAACTTGGATTTAAATTTAAAATAAAATAAAATACTCTTAATATTTTTATATTGTGAACATCTGATCTTAGAAGATCATCCATTGTACATTTTTAGTTTGTAAGATGACTCTATTTCTAGTAGCCAATTATATTAAATTTATGTTTAATTATATTAAGGAACTGATAGATTTTTCCTTTTTCCTAGTTACGTGCCTCTAAAGAGACCCTACTCAAAAAAATTCCTATTACTTTCTAATGGAGAAAAAAAATAAAAACAGCTGTGTAGTGAAAGACATACACTGTACTAACCATGTTTTTAAGTTTCTCCCTATTTTTTTTTGTAGGAGAATAGAAAAAGGCAGAAGAGAAAATACTCATATGGGAGACACAAAAAGAATTGATGAGTAGTAACCGAAAAGAAAGGAAATCCAAGATGATCTCAGTTTAAGCAGAGCATTTATTGGAATTTTCAAGCAAGCCACAGTCAAATGTGGAGGTTATTCAAGAAAACTGGGATCAAAGTAAGGGGCTAGGTACTGCAGATAGGGGAAGAACTCGGAGACCATAGCTATGCCCAAACTAGCCAAATGGAAAATAGCAACTTTAGGGAATAGAAGTGACATATCACAAGAAAAAGAATGTTAGCAGAATAAATACCTTAACATCTAATTTAGAGGAGAAGAAATAGAAATGAGTTGAAGTGGCTTTTGAAGCCATTCAGGAAGATCAGTGACTAAGCCAGAAGAGTCTTTAAAAACCCTCCTTGGCCAGAATCCCTCCTGGGGAGCACACTTTATAACCTTCTGAGGTTGAAAGGGATCCCTTCTAGCCCTCCCAGGCTGCCTGGTTTCTAAGTGGTGCTAAGGACTCTGAGGGGCAGGGCATTGGCTCTGCATGAGACCAGGCAGGGGTTTTGTGGGTGGTGGTTAGTTAGTTGTTAGCTTTTGCTGTTGAAAGTAAGGAAAAGAGAGAAAGGAGGAGAGATTAGATCCCTCGGGATAGAAAGAGACGGAGGCGAATGGGGGGCCAAGGGCACTCCACATTTGTGGAAAATTACTTAAGGAATGCCGATGCCCTCAGTGATTGGGAAGTGTTTTATTTTATTTTTCTGTGACATAAATACCTCTCTAGGTCCACCTATAAACTAATAAAGTCTCAATTGTTCACAACCTATGTACATGTTTCTTTGGAAAACTCAAAACGTTATATTTGGAACAAAATAGCAAAGCACAGGGACAGCTCCTGTGGCTCCAGGAAACAGGAATTTTAAGAAGTTGTGGAAATCTAGGAGGGGGACCTGTCTTCCTCAGGTATTGAATTGACATGGATAAAAACCAATTACCCATAAGTCTCTGAGGAAGAGGGGACCCCAGCTGACAACAGCAGATAATTAAATTAATAATAACTGTATCTACCACTTACCAAACACCTATGGACAAAGCATCAAGAACCACAGCTTTATGTTATAAACTTGGACTATACTTTTTATTTAATTCGACTACAGATAACCTCACATCATTTTCATGTCATTTCTCCTCATTTTATCTCTTCTGTTGTCAGTCAGCATTATGTGAGGCATTTCTGGGCAAAGTATTCTTTGATTCCTCTCTTAATAATCCTACAAACTGAACGACTTTTATTTCACCTTAACAGCAAAAAGTATTCCCTGTAGAAAAGAAAGGAAACTCCTAGAAAGCTGAAGGAAGGCTAAAGAACGACAAGCAAGACCATTGTCTGAGGTCCGTCCACTCCATTGCCTCACATGTGGTCAGCGATAAACCCCTCACTGGCCCCTGCTACCACCCTTGGCCTCCTCACAGAACGGAAATCTGGAAGGCAGATTGTGTCACTGGTCCACATCCATCACTGATGGCCCATTTCACAGGTAAACTCCAGTCTTTCCCATGAGCTGCCAGCCTATGTGGTATGTGCACTGGACCCGGCCTCCGTGTCACAGCCCCTCCAAGCTCAGGGCCCCGTTCATGGCCTCTTGTGCCTGGCTCCACTCCAGGCAGCTTCCGGCCTCAGGGGCTTCCCACTCGCCCTTCTCTTTGCCTGTGCCACTTCTCGCTCAGATATTTGCCTGTTTCCTTCCTCACTCCCGATAATCTTATCTGTGAGGCCTCCTGCTCCACCTGATACGAAACAGCAGATTTCAACTTCTACCCTCTCATTTTTTCCTCCCCTTACCTGATTCCTTATTTTCCATAACACTTTCACTAGATATCCCATCACATTTGTGTGTTGTCTCTCTCCCTTTTCCATTAGGACAGAACGTAAACTCTATTTCGTTCACACACATCCAGCAGTTAGAATGGTGCCTGGCACCTAAAACATGATTTTATGTTTTTAGCACCTTTATTGAGGTGTATTTGACACAATTTTGTTTTTGAATGAATAACTGACTGAGGGAGGAGAAATAACAGTGAAGGAAACAGTCCCCTGTTTAAATAAGGTACATCCTTGGCAATTACTTGTTTGAAACTACATTTTGGAGATCGTTGAAACAATCTTATCATGGCTCATATAATGATCAATAAGAAAATAGACTAAATTTGAGGCAGGGGCTCTTATCATAGAAAGGTGATTGTGACTTTCAAGAATCTAAATTCTGTGCTGTTGGTTTATATTTAAACTTTAACTCTGTACTCTATAGATGTTTCTTTACAAAGAATATTTAAACAATGGTGTCACCATAAAAAAATGCATAATTAATGCAATGTTTTTCTCTTGAGGTCTGAAGAAAGCACAGGCTTTTCCCATAAGAAGGTAAAAAATATTTTTAATGACTACATAGACTGCCTCTTTGCCCTGTAAGAGCTACAGTCACAAAGCAAATCCTTGGATATCCCCCAAGAGCTTTTCTGAGGCCAGCTACTCCAGGTGTGGCCCAAGGACCAGCAGCCTCAGTATCATCTGGGAGGTGGCCTCACCTTGCAGAATGTTGGTCTCACCTTGACCTACAGAGTCGGAATTGAATTTGAACAGGTGATTGTTAGGTACATTAAAGTTTGAAAAGTACTACTCTGAATAGCTTTTGGTGTACTCTGGGAGGGAGGTCTGTGCAGGTCGATTCTGTTTGCTGCAAGTTTTGTCTGGAGATTCAGAGCCCCAGGTAGCTGCCCCCTGAGAACAGAAGGGGGAGCCCTACTCCCCCAATTGCCAGATCTTTCAGCTGGTTGGAACTGCTTCTGTTCTTTGCAGGGCTGGTGGGGTGAAGTGGAGTAATAGAAACAGCAAAAGGAGAGGAAGGAAAACGCAAGGACGTGCTGCCCCATGGTGGGATTGGGGGCAGCGGGGGAATCTGGCAGAGCCTTGGAGCTTCACAGATGGACAGAATCAGAGCAGAAAGAAAACAGGACCGGAGGCTCGGGAAGAACTATGTAGTGTTTGTGCTTCTCATTTCATTTATTGTTCTCTGAGTCTCCATGTTTATGTTTCATCTCTTTAAACACTTTCCTTTACATGTCTGCTTTCTCTTTGTGTTCTTCCCTGGAAAATAATGATAATAATGAAGATAATATCTTACATCCACATGATGCCATATGCAATCTGGTACATAATACACATGAGTGTTTTATACAAGGCGCTTTTATGCCTATTTTGCAAATGAGAAATATTCCATACCCTTTTCTCCATGTTTTTTTTTAACTGAGTTATCAGTAAAAGTAGTTGCTGTTTCCCATTCATTTTGGCAAATTTTAGTGGTGGTTTTTTTTCATGCACAAACTCATCTGCAGAGTTCTTGTCACAGTGAGGGTGGGGAGGAGGCTTAATAGCAAAAGTCTGGCGGTGAAAGACCACATAGGGAGAATGAAAACAACGAGAAGTATAAGAGTCTCATGCTCTGACATGGTGGTAACTCAACAAAACACAAATGACTTCCCAGACCCTATCTGTGCCATCCACTTCACTCCTTTACTTGAAAATGAGTCTAAGTTTGAAGAAAATGGGATAAGGGAGGTATGCAACGTGCCATCTGAGTCGCTAGCAAACTATGTTTTATTCAAAGTCTTACTTCTTTTTTGATTTATTGCACAAATGTTGCAAAACCAAAGTGGTCCATAAGCTTTGTAGCCCGGCCACATAGTGAACTTTCCTGCTTTAAATGCAATTGCTAAGGAGTTGAAACAAAAGCCTGAGAGGAAATAATCCAAAACTTCCTTGGACTCCTCACAGTGCCAGATGTCCTGACTTCTCTGACACCATTTGCATGTTTTAGTCACTTTGACTGTGGGTCTCTACCTGCAGACTCCATGAAAATGGATAGAGAGGCCTTCCGGGGCCAGGATGAACTGCAAATTCAGACAACGAACAAAGATGTGCTTTAGATTCTTCAGTTACTGAAAGTGAATAACTCTTATTTTCTTGAAAGCAGATAAAAGCAGAGCAGGTTCTTAGAATTTATTTATAGCTTGAAATAAATGTCTGAACCTTGTATTCCCACTTTTCTTCACTTTAGGTATATTTCATTTTTCAGATATCATAAAATCTATAGACATGAGAAATGAATATTTCTTGAATGCAAGGATAAATTGTGGGGTTTTTTTTGTTGTTGTTGCTGACAAAGTCACTCTTTATCAGAAGTGGACACTCCGCTCAGGAATGACGTTTAAGTTTAAGTCATTTAGACGTTTAAGACGTTCAGAAGACAGTTTTTGAGAGCTTTTTACTTTTGTTTCCTGTGCGGTCAGCCTGGTCAGAGCAGAAGGCGGTAAGAAGAGACCTTTAGTTGGCCTGGCCCCAGGCCTAGTTGCTGATAGCAAAAGGGTGTCGAGAGTACGATGGAACAGAAGTGGGGGAAAGGCTTTCAAGAGTGAATGGGTCAATGACCGGGAGTCTTGTAGGGACAGATGATGAAAGTAGATGCCAGTCGAGTGGCCAGACCTGGCAATCAGGTCCCAAAAGCAATGGAGCAAAAAGCAGGTAGACAAGAATGGATGTCATATCTAGGCCCTCAAGCTGGGAAGAGCAAAGCCTGAGTGTCCTTGTTCAGGTGAACTGGACAAGACCGTTCACATACGGCTGTTCTTTATAAAGCTGCCTGCAGTCACTAGCCAGCATTCCACCTCACATGCTGTGGCAGCTATTGTAGCTGTTGTTAAGGACAGACAGAGAGAGAGCCCTCACTGGTCCCCTCAGCCAGAGAACAATTCACACAAGTGTGGACAGTGGCGAGAAGAAACTCTTACCCGATTGTTGGTGGAAAGCTACTCTTAGTATGGCTTACGATTTTAATTTTTGAGCATATTGGGTTTTTTGTTTTAGTTTTTTTGTGTGTGTTTGTTTATTTTTAAGAGTGAGAGAGACAGAGTGTGAGCAGGGGAGGGGCAGAGAGAGAGGGTGACACAGAATCCAAAGCAGGCTCCAGGCTCTGAGCTGTCAGCACAGACTCGGGGCTCGAACTCACAGACCGTGAGATCATGACCTGAGTCAAATTTGGATGGTTCACCGACTGAGCCGCCCAGGTTCCCCGAGCATATTGTTTTACTGATGCCAATAATCTCAGCACAAGAGATTGGCACAAGAAAATAAACTGCCAAGAAAAGTTGAAAATAAATTTCACTGTTGATCGATGAGTCACAGTTACAGGCAAATCCTTCAGAGTCACCACACCTCTGGGCTTCCACTCTGTAACACAGGGAGAGGTGTGGGGGAAAAATCCACAGCTGGGCATTAGCCTGGGAAGACAAGACAGCTAAGCTGACCTCTAGCTGTACAGTGAGCAACTCTGACAGCTGTGCGGTTACCAGAGACATTCCCTTCTCCTACATACCCTGGGGAGCACCAATACCCGAGCCCCTTCTGACAAGAGGGAGCAAGAGGAAAACTGCTTCAGAGAAGAGGTACCTTCTAGAAGAGATACTTATAGAAGAGATACTTCTACAAGAGATAAAGTTGCAGGGGGGAGCATTTCCACACTATAATCCAGGGCTCTTTTGCAATCAAGCTTTTATTTTCTTCTCCTGACTCCATTTATTCCTTCATTCAACAAATATTTATTGAGGGTTTACTGAGGTAGGTGCTCAGGAGGTAGTGATAATAACAGGGCACGATACCTTCTCTCATATGCCTTTCGTGGAAAGCAGACAACTATGCAAATTACACAAAATGAATGTGACACTGTAACTATAATCACACCTCAAAGGAGAGGCATTTGATGCTGTGAAAGCATGAAACAGGGGATTTGACTTAGGAAGCTCAGCTCAGGCTTCCAGGCCAGGACTGGAAACAAGAGTTTCCAAATAGAGAGATAGCAGGAGAAAAATTTCCTTTACTATCCCTCAATGTCACAGCTCTGGTCACTTTATTTCCAGTTCCTTGAGAATGCAAGAAAACATAATATAGTGAAAAACAATGGAATTTGGAGCCAGTCAGTCTCATTCTAGCACTATGACAATGCTTGTACAACCTTGAACAAATTAGATTTTCTGAGCTTTAGTTTTGTCACCCATAAAATAGACACGGTAGGGGCGCCTGAGTGGCTCAGTCAGTTAAGCGTCTGACTTCGGCTCGGGTCATGATCTCACGGTTCGTGGGTTCGAGCCCCACATTGGGCTCTGTGCTGACAGCTCGGAGCCTGGAGCCTGCTTCAGATTCCGTGTCTCCCTCTCTCCCTGCCCCTCCCCTGCTTGCGCTTTATCTCTTTCTCTCTCTCTCAAAAATAAATAAACATTAAGAAATTTTTTTTTGAAAAAATAGGCATCGTAAAACCTATCACACAATAAAAGTTAGTTCCTTCCCCCATTGGCTAATTTTCAATCCTTCTGAGACTCAGTGTCTTCACCAAAAAAAAAAAAAAAAAGGAAAATAGAAACAAGAATCATGCTTGCATCAGGGAATAGATATTTAAATGGTTTCATTTGTAAACTCTAAAGCATTATTTGGTAGTTATCAGGTACTATTAATCACTCGCAAAATAGGTATGATGCTTACTATGTGCAGACCCTGTGATTGGTCCTGGAAAAATGGAAGGTTAGACTGAATCACAGCCTTGTCCTCAGGAGAGGGTTGCTGAAGGAAAAATTTATTCTCTTCCCTGGTCCAAAGAGAAAAGGCAGCAAGGGCGGAGGAAAAGGCCTCTGTGGCCCACACAGGCATCCGGGTTCCTGGCACTTGGCCCTCCCTGGGGGATATCTGATACCTTCCCCTCAGCCATCAGCTGAGAGATTGCCCAGACGACCTATTCCAAGGGCCCCAGGGACAGGGCTGCAGGATGAATTTCTAAATATTCAAAATAAGCAGACAAGGGAATCTTACAACAATCAAAAAATGACTTGAGTGCAAAAGAAAAGTTGTGCTGATGGAAGGGATTGTCAAGGATGAGGAGAGAAAAGTCACTACGGATTTCTGTGTGTCTGCTGAAAGTGGACTGAACAATCCAATTCTCTGATTTTCAGCCCAACCAGGCCTCCCTCTTTCAAGCGCCTTTTGTCCTATTTCCCCTCTTCCTTCTGAGAAGATCTACAATGAATAAGGAGTAATTTCTTGCCCAACCATGATTCAAAAGGAAGTTCAGCCACAGAACAGGTAAGTGTGGCTTTGCCTAGAGAAAAAAGACATGCAGAGGCAGGTCTCAGGGAGATCCACCCAGGTTTTGCACAAAAGGCACCTCCTTCATTGCAAGTTCTGGGACCTTCCAAGTTCAGGAAGAGACTATCCACTTCCCCACTGACAACCTGGTGCAATGAACCCAGGAAGACCAGTGTGAGTAAACTGGACACTTCTCTACAACATGACCCGTCGGGACAATGTGGGTCCTGTTTGCAGCCTGAAGTTTGTGACTCTCCTGGTGGCCCTAATTCCAGAGCTCCTATTCCTGGGAGCTGGAGTGCAGCTTCAAGACAATGGGTATGACGGATTACTCATTGCAATCAATCCTCAGGTATCTGAAGATCAGAACCTCATCCCAAACATTAAGGTGAGTGGCAAGCATGAAGTCAATACCATTATCCTATTAGAACAGGACTGTAGCCTTCTTTAAAAAGCTAACAACCTTCCCTGATTTGTATTTGAGTAGTAAAGAGACCAGCATTTCTTTTAAGTACCCAAAATTATAATTACGGCCAAACCAGTCTGTTCATCTAATTCTGCACAGTCTCGGCTCAGAGTGTTGATCTAGCCCTTCTTAATTTGTTCTTGTTGGTTACTACTAATTTTAGCCTTTTTGTTTTCCTAACATGACTGCTTTTGGGGTAGCAGCTTAAAAAATAACCCATTGTGGTAACAAAGACCAGATGTTTGACTGATGAATAAGCATGATTGTGCTTATTAAAATCAAATTGTTGGATTTCATCCTGAGATGGAGAATTCTCAGACAAAAAGGGAATCTGAGAGCAAAATTCTTTTCACCTGAATGTTCTGTAAAGTAATTGACTATTTTCACCTTAATGTGGTGCAGAAGGATCGTAGCTCCATGACTTTAGAGCTTCCGTTGGTATTGCTTAAGAGAAATTGGCATCATCATAAGGTGTGGTCTTGAACATGCCCATAGGAGTGACATGAAAGGGATTTGTCTGGTAAAAGCTTGAAAGCCTTTCACAAAACTGGGAAAAATTATTTAGGCAAGCCCAGACTCACTATTAGTGTCCTAAAAATCTCTTCCAGTTAACTATTTGAGGTTTATTTATTTTGCTCCCAAGGTTTCCCAAAGTCTAAAGGCTGTCTCTAAAAGAAATGGGCTCCTTTAAAATCTTTTCATTATGCTTTACTATTACTCACTCAAGTATAATCAGGAAACCAAAACATGAAAGATTTACCTGTGCCAAGGTAAGCTTTTCTTTTCTTTGGTTATAGGAAATGATAACTGAAGCTTCTTTTTATCTATTCAATGCTACCAAGAGAAGAGTGTTTTTCAGAAATATAAAGATTTTAATACCCACCACATGGAAAGCTAATAATTACAGCAAAGTAAAACAAGAATTATATGAAAAGGTAAGAATTCAGGATTTTCTTAAATGAACTTAACTTGGGAAAAAGCAACCAATATACACGGTGTTCAAATGTTAAAAGTGAGAACTTAAGCAAAAAACAAATAACTGATGTTAATATACAAGTAATATTATTAGGAAGATTGTTGTTCACAAAATACATGGAAATACAACAAATGAGTGCAAATTATGGAACAAAAAATAAGCAAAATACCATTGCCCAAGTAGCTTCTCAGAAGGTCTCTGCTTTGTAATTTACAGGTTGCTTTCTGAAATTTCTGCTTAAGGCCCAAAAGCAGGTTTTATCCTCCTGACTATGAGCTGTGCAGGGAACAGTTCCAGTTACGACTACCTTCTTTTCCCATCCTGTCTGGGGCAGTAGACACGCATGTCCAGACAGAAACATAAGCCATAAAAATATGACTGACTTCTCCTGCCCTGGAGAAGGATTGATTGCAGCGAGTAATCCGTCACACCCATTGTCTTGAAGCTGCACTCCAACTCCCAGGAATAGGAGCTCTGGAAATTCACAGAATTTCACATGAGCCCAAGTCCAGGACACTTTTTAGGAGTATGGTGATAAGGAGGAAGGAAGAAAGGGGGGAGGAGAGGAGTGGCTACCTTTTCTTTTGCAACCTAAAAGAACTTAACCTTCGAAGGACTCTCACAGGCTGTCGATCAGAGTCAGGCATCCATGATTATGTCTGCACGCTGTAAACAAATGTTAAACACATTTGGCAACTGGCCGAAGTTACTGTGAACAGCAGCCCTGGCAGCCACGAGAAGGGGCAGGAACAGAGACAGTGAGCACTTATTTAGCTCAGGTCTTCAGCAACGGAGTGGATTCCAGATCCACAACCACAGCGCAGACAGAAGGGCTAGGACATGTGGTGTAGCTTTGCCTTTTCCTCATGTGTGCCATTTGGCATGAAATTTCCTGAGATTATTTTAATTCTCCATTCTTCTTTGAAGTCACTCAGTAACCAAATGGACTAGCAATCTAGATAGCATGCTGGTGTCCTGAAGAAGTTAAAGAGGCTCTTCAGACACTCGATTTATGGCCAGATGAAAGCTTTTGACAATTTGCTTGGCCATGGAGCTAGGAGAAAGAGAGGAACTGGGATAAACTGGAAAGAAAGCTAGTGTTTTGAAGCTTCAACTAAGCACCAGGCATGCTATGCATATTGTTTTGTCCTCACACACCCTAAAATTAGTTGCTATCCCAAATTATTATCACAAGTTAGGAAACAGACGCTCAAATAAGGGAAGGATTTTATCCCAAGTCAAACAGTAAGTTACAAAGCCAGAATTTCAATCCACGTCTTATTTGCTTCCCAAACCCGTGCTCTCTGCACCAAGCCATGCTGTCTCCAGCTATCTATACAGATGGCATTAATCAATTTGACTTTCCGTGAAACAAAGAAGCATTGGAGACAACTAACATCAAAACCAGATCATACTCCTGATCCTAATGGAGGGCTGAGAAATAAAGAATTAAAACAAAATGAGAATAATACTGGACCAAAACATTAAAGGAAAGAATAATCATTGAATGCTGTTCATATGTCTATTGGATGCCAATTCCTTTAGCCTCATCATGTCAATTAAGCAAACAGTGAATGATCATCATATACAGGACCATGCTACACCCTATAGAGGACACAAGGACAAGCAAGGTAGTTCCTGTCCCTGTGAATCCATAGTCTAATATAGATGGGGGGGGGGGGGCGGTTAGAAAAAGGTAGGTAAGAACTGTATTACTATGGTCTATAGTAGAATGGACCCCCATACAGCCTCTGAGTATTTCATCCCTAGTGGAGCACCCCTTCCTTTTAGCTTCAGGACAAATTTTGAGACACAGGAATGAGGTTTTGTCCATATGAAAACTATCCAAGGGCATAAGGGCATGACATCTGTGGCCCTTTTTGCAGGTTCTGTCTTACAAAGGCCCTGGCTTTAATTCTTATCTTTCTAAAAATAAATGTTGATTATTATAAAAATAATTCATGCTCGTTGCAAAAAAACTCAAACACTGTAGAAATAATGCAAAATAAAATTGAAAATATTACCTTCTTCTACTCAGTGGCATGCACACACACACATAAAACATTACACATATGGTACACATAGTGACAATGTGATTTATATTTATAGGATCATGTTAGATCTATAGTTCTAAAATCAGCTTTAAAAAAAAAAGTTAACAACATACTTCTAAGGGAAAGTCTTGGGACAACATGTTATCTTTCTTCCTAAAAATAAAAGAAACAATTTTGTCTGTAAAATTATATTCTCTAGATGGTTATTTGAATAGATATTCACTTTAGTTTTGGACTTAACATACTGTGTTTTAGCAATAATAACTGAAATTGTCAGGGTACAAGATGAAATGCAACCTCATGACAGTGACTGTTTTGCTGATCTAATGGTAATGGGAATGAAAGGGAAAGGCTTAAAACAAACACATCTTATTGTCTCCTACTGATGAAGTAACCCACAGAAAGCTGTTCACAAAAGGCTATAACACCTTACAGTGCAATTATGAACGACATTTGTTGTTTCTAAACATTTGTGCAACTTTTTGTTACATTTTATAGTGTCTTATAATGTCAGAATTTTACAGTGTTGACTTTTCAGAAAACTTTAATCTGGAAAATGGGAAGGTCAAATGGAAATAATAAAGCTCCATGGGCATTTGCAAACCTTTGAAAATACGGATGTTTTTGAAAGTGCCAAGTAATTTTATTGACATTTAGTTGTGCGTGCATTTTAAACTCCATCTATAAGACATACAATTTTCTAAATCTGTTATCAAATTAGAACACAATTCATACAGGGGCACCTGGGTGGCGCAGTCGGTTAAGCGTCCGACTTCAGCCAGGTCGCGATCTCGCGGTCCGTGAGTTCGAGCCCCGCGTCAGGCTCTGGGCTGATAGCTCGGAGTCTGGAGCCTGTTTCTGATTCTGTGTCTCCCTCTCTCTCTGCCCCTCCCCCGTTCATGCTCTGTCTCTCTCTGTCCCAAAAATAAATAAACGTTGAAAAAAAAATTTAAAAAAAATAAAAAAAAAGAACACAATTCATACAATAAAATGCACAGATCATAGGAGTGCAGTTCAAAGTGTTTTAACAAATGTATACGTTCATGTCACCAACATCACTGGTAGGATACAGAGTACTATAAAACATTTCTTTTAATATAGGCAAATGTCATCGTGACTGACTGGTATGGGGCACATGGAGATGACCCCTACACACTGCAATACAGAGGGTGTGGAAAAGAGGGAAAATACATTCATTTCACATCTAACTTTCTACTAAATGATGACTTAACAGCTGGCTATGGACCACGAGGTAAGTGTGACCTATCCAGCAATAGACATTGGGCAGTACTGTTTGCAATATTTTGTGCTTGATGCTGAAAAGCAACTCAGAGAACCTGAAACCTTCTAAGGTCTTACCATTTGGATGGGGAGATAGGCAACATACCCATGAAAAGATAAGAGACAAAGTGAGCCAGAAACACTTGGACACCAGATTCATAGCCCAGACAGTGAGTGCTATGAGAATTCAGTGAAAGGAGAGAATAGTTTGCACTAAGGGCCCTCAGGAAAGGCCTCACAATGGAGGGGATCTTCAAGGTTAATATCATGTTGATAAATGGAAAGATGGCAGAGAACAGTGCCAAGAGTATGAATAAAACAGTGGCATCAGAAGAATCTAGAGCATATTTAAGAGATGGGAGCAGTCATGGCCCTGATAGTGCAGAAACCATGGGGAGTGAAGTAGTGGAAGAAAATGCTGAAATGCACATGGGGATAGGTGACGTGGAGCCTCAAACGCCCAAATTAGCAAGTCACTGCTGAAGGTTTAAGAGCACAGGAGTGAAATCAGTAAAAAAGTGTTTGTATAAGATGAACCTGGCTGTATGGATGATCTGACTCCTTCAAATCAATGAGAGGGAAAGTGAGTATCAGGAGAATAACTAGAAGTCCAGGCAAAAAGCAATAAGACTTGAAAAGAGTGGGGGCTGTGAGATGAGGACACGAAAGGGTATTAAGAATGAAAAAAATATACAGATATATAATAAATGATAAATATGTGATATATATAATGGAATATTACTCAGCAATCAAAAAGAATGAAATCTTGCCATTTGCAACAGCGTGGAATGGAACTAGAATGTGTATCATGATAAGCAAAATAGAGAAAGATAAATATATTATTTCAATCATATAGAATTTAAGAAACACAACAGATGAACATAGGGAAAGTGAAGGAAAAATAGTAATAAAAACAGAGAAGGAGGCAAACCATAAGAGACTCTTAAATACAGAGAACAAACTGAGGGTTGCTGGAGGGGTGTTATGTAGCAGGGGGGCCACTAAATGGGTGTGGGCATTAAGGAAGGCACTTACTGGGATGAGAACTGGGTGTTATATGTAAGTGATGAATCACTAAATTCTACTCCAGAAACCATTATTACACTATATGTTAACCAACTTAGGTTAAAATAAAAAATTAAAAAAAAAAGAACAATGAGAATTTTCTATGTGCCAGGTGCTGTGCTGTTTGCTTCTCTTGTTATTTAATCCTAACAACTTTAAGTGATGGGAGATATTCCAGGGTGGGGGTGGGGGAGCGGAAAGAAATAGAGGTCTGACTGCTACAGAGTGAAAGGCCAGGGATGGGGTTGGGGGGGGGGGGTGTATAGCAGCATTAAGGAACACACCAGGTTTATGACAGAAGTAGGAGGGACCTGTTTAAAGGGGAAATTCACAACTCTGGATCTAGGAAAGTTGATTGTGGGGAGCAGTGGACTGTTGTGATAGGCTCAACCTGTGGTGATTGTAGACGGCTGGAGTTTGGGAGAGAAGTCAGGGTCATAGGTTTGGAGACTGGCATTTAGTGGATGAGATCTAAGGGAGAAACCGTACAGAGAACAGATCAGCAAGTCAAGGGCTAACTATCCCATGCTTATTTTTTGTTTTTGATTTTAACATACAGTAGTGCCTTTCAAATTATGTTTTCACTTTACCCCCATTTAAATCTAAATAGATTTTATTATCCTCTGTAAAGCGAACAGGAGCTGGAGCGACACACTGTATAAAGTACACTTTGTAAAACAATTTATAAAAATGTCTTTGGGGCACCTGGGTGGCTTGATGGGTTAAGCGTCCGACTTCAGCTCAGGTCATGATCTCACGGTCCGTGAGTTCGAGCCCCGCATCGGGCTTTGTGCTGACAGCTCAGAGCCTGGAGCCTGTTTCAGATTCTGTGTCTCCCTCCCCTGTTCATGCTCTGTCTCTCTCTGTCTCAAAAATAAATAAACATTAAAAATTTTTTTTTAAATAAATAAATAAATGTCTTTTCCCCAGTAACTATGAGGTGCTGATAATCTCTGCACAAATAGATGATGACTTCATCAGCACATCTAAATTCCATGACTAGGCACAAACTTTTCCCTAATACTTTCAGCTTAGATGGTTCCCCTCCCTTCCTTTGTCCCACAGTCCAGAAATTGCACAATATGCTGCAGCCTCAGTCAACTCTGTAAACAATTCCTGGGTTCCCAGAACTTAAAAGAATTCAGAATAAAAGAAAGGGCTTTGGGAGGGAGTTAATCTGGAAAGCTTTTATTGGGGAGTGGTTTTGATTGGGAACAATGAAGGAAATGCAAGATTTAGAGAAGTGGAGGTTAAGATATAAAGAATTTGATGCTGAGGATGGGGGTTTCCCTGGGCCAAGAGCTGGAGACAAATATAAACATGGAGGATCAGAGATAAAATAAAAGATAAAGGACCATCCAAGCTGGAGAGGACATTTAGGATCTTTTTTACTCCTTCATCCCTCCCTGGCCCCAGAGTTTCAATCACTGCTCTAGAGAGAATTACTTACGAGAAAAAAATAGGCATGCTTGGCTAACCCAGACTAAAGAATAGGAAATCTTTATTTGCTTGTTTGGTATCTTAGTCTGTTTGGGCTGCTCTAACAGAATACCAAAAACTGAGGGCCTTCTACACAACAGAGACTTATTTCTCACAGTTCTGGGGGCTGGGAAGTCCAGAATCAAGGCCCTGGAAAATTTAGCATCTGGTACCCACTTCCTGGTACATAGACAACCATCTCCTCTCTGTGTCCTAACATGGAAGGCAGAGGAGGGAGCTCTCTGGGGTCTCTTTTATAAGGGCACTAATCCCATTCATGAGGGCTCCACCCTTGTAATCTAATCACCTCCCAAAGGCCCCACTTTCTAATACCATCACATGAAGCAGTAGTATTTCAACATATGAATTTTAGGGGGGACGTAAACATTCAGTCCACTGTACTTACATATGCTTCTTTCCCTTTCCCCTAAATCCTGAAACTGTAGGCCTGTATGAAGCTAAATATAAACATGTTAGGCAGCTTCACTTGGGGAAATGAGAGAATGTGGGACTCATCACAAGTATCAAATAGATGTGCACAAAGTAAATCACTGGTTTGCATCTACAAAGACTAAGCATAATTTCAGACTGCCTCTTTTATGGCAGGGGTAAAGGAGGAGATGGAAATAGGTGAGGAAGAGAAAAGCGGGAGGCAATTGCACTCCAACCTTTCGTAGTAAGTGTATATGGTCAAGTGATGTTACGTGTTCACTAGTTAGCAAAGCCCACTGCTGAGATTTTAGGAACTTAAAACAAAAGCTCTCTCTTCCACAGGTAGGGTGTTTGTCCACGAATGGGCCCATCTCCGTTGGGGTGTGTTTGATGAATACAACAATGAGAAACCTTTCTATATAAATGGGCAAAATCAAATTAAAGTAACAAGGTTGGTACTTTTTCTCATGTTTAAAATTCATTGTTTATTTTTTTTACTCTAAAATGAAGTTGATGATGGCAGCCAAAACCTAAATGACAAGAAAGAGATCCTCTTATTTTTAAATTTTATTTCATTTTTTAAAAGTTGGTAAATATTTATGTGGTTCAGATATGAGAACAATATAAAAAGTTATACTCTAAGATATCTTGTTACCACCACTGTCTCCACCCTGCTCCCTCTCATCCCCTCCAGTAACCATTTTTATTAGTTTCTGGTTTATTTTTTAGTATTTCTTTAAGCAAATCCAAATAAATATGAATATATATTTCTCTTCATTAATTTTTTAATTAAAAATAAGTGCTTAATGTTCCATTGTATGGATATACTATATCTTTTCAACCAGTCTCCTATTGCTGGACAAGTGGGTTGCTCCCAATTTTTTGTTATTACCAACAGTACTGCAGGTCGTAATGCCATATATATATATAATTTCTCATGTATGCAGGCAGAGCTATATGTCTGTTGAGTAGCTTCCAAGAATTACTGGGTCAAAATGTACCCTCTTCTGTAATTTTGCTGGATATTGACCAATTATCATTTGATCATCAATTGGAAGATATTTCTCTTTTGAAGGTTGTGCTGTTTTTCATTCCCTTTGGTAGAATTTGAGATTGCTCATTTAGGAAAGAATCCTTTTAAAATATCCTCATTCCATGTTCATTCTCTTCTGCCCTCTTGTCCAATGGCAATGAGCTCAAAGACACTGCGATTCAGGATACTATTGGTCATGCTGTCTCCTGGGCCTCTAAAAGTTCACGTCCATTTCCTGGTATCTTTTCCTTTGACCCTGTTTAGTTGGTTAAAGCCTTTGGTGATGCAGAATTTCTTATGCAGCTCAAATGCTTTAAAACAAAGTGGAGTGTATTTCTAAATTAATGACCTTTCTTAACAGAATAGTTTTTAAAATGTTTTATGTGTAGCTTGTTGCAAGCTACAAGCTTTGCAACAAATTATTATATGAACCAAATGAAGAAGAAACAGAAGTATTTCTAAAATAGACCAATTTCTCTTTCTATTTTAAGGTGTTCATCAGACATCACAGGCATTTTTGTGTGTGAAAAAGGCCCTTGCCCCCAAGAAAACTGTATTATTAGTAAACTTTTTAAAGAAGGATGTATGTTTATATACAATAGCACCCAAAATGCAACTGCATCGATAATGTTCATGCAAAGTTTATCTTCTGTAAGTATGGCCTTGGAATGAAAATCTCCTACAGCATTCATCTCTTCCCAAGATGGCCTGAAATGTTTAAAGTGTTTAAACAAAAAGACATTAAGATTCACTATGTTTTAGAGCTTGAGGGCCTTAGAGTTCATCTAGTTTTTATTTCACAGATAAAACAAAAAACACTGAGGCCCCAAAGATGATCGCCAAAAAATATATTCCTTTAGAAAAGTGATTATTTGCTTTCTGGGGAAGGTGATTTAACAAGGGTACTCTGGAAACCTCAAAATAAACTGCTCATATGGTGGTGCTTTCACAGGAAGGTGTATGAGTAATAGTAATAAAACACACAATTATATTTCTCTCACTTGAAGTAGCAAATGACTCTTATTTTGTTTCCTAGTTCTTTCCCTTGTTTTGCATAGTACAGAAATTAAAAAAGGACTCTTTCACTCTCTCTCTCTGCCCCTCCTCCACTCATGTGCACTCTCTCTTTCAAAATAAGTACATAAACATCTAAAAAAAAAAAGAAATTAAAAAGGAAAACCAGGTATTACCAAGAGAAGTCAACTAACCCTTAGTTTTGCAGGTTCAGAAACTTACCTTGTCAGTATTCCGCACTGATAAGAACCTAGTGTATGAATCCAGAACACTATTTTTAAATAATAATTTATTATTAATAATTTATTATTGATAATTTATTATTATTATTAAATAATTTATTGTTTAAAAATAGTACTCTGTCATGGGGATCCAATACTTGCATCCTCTAGCCAATTCATTCTCTCTCTAGAGGAAGCAGCATGAAACAGCCAAATTGTCCCCAGAAGCCTCTCTGAGAGAATGGAATCAGAAAGGAGGAAGACTGGTGGTACAGAGGTTTAATGGCATCAGCCTTCATGACTGGATATATCCATCCATCTTCACAAAGACCTGAAACTCACGTCTGTGTGTCATCTCCCTTCCATGGTACTGGGAGCACATGGGCACATGCCCCTGTGAAGTTTTCTGTTTCCACGGCTGACCAGTGTCCCTTAGATGGACACATTCTTTTCTTTAGAAAACTTTTTTTTTTCTTCAGTCTGGTTTTAGTCAAGGCTAGGAGTCCTTCTGTAACTTTAAGGTGATTTTTCACTTTTCTTGTCTGATCCATTATATTTTTAATTTATAGCCTTAATACCTGAACCCAACTTGATTCCATGTATTCATCCACATTGTTTGTGACTAGGCATTATCTTTGTGAACCTTTGAAAGACCTAATCATTACTATCCAATCCAAGAAGTTTCATAGTCATGAAATAAACAGAAAGGAGTTAAAAACAAAGAAATTATGACAGCAAAAATGCGTTCTACTCCTGTCTCCCCATGCTACTGAGAATATCTCTTTAAGCAATTATTAACCTTCTGAAGCTTCAGCTTCCTCTTCTATGAAAATAGAGATAGAACGGGAAAGTCTATTAGGCGTTTTCTAGTTCTAAGCTCCCATGTTTCTGTTAGCACGAAGTAGCTACTCTACAGGAATATAGCCACTAGGAGTAGGTGGTAACACATCATTTTGCAATGTGAAACATACCTTTAAAAGGGGTGACATATGTTCAGTATTATTAAATAGACCATATCTATATTTAAAAATGGGGAGAAAGACCAGGAAGTAAGTTTAAGTTGTTTTTTTTCCTCATCCTATTGTTACCGAGATCAATATTTGAACTAGATCGATTTATGTTGACTGATCAATAAATAAAGGTGCAGGTGGGTCATAAAATACAATTTCAAGGAATAGGCTGACCAAGACAATATCTTCTGGGGTGTTTTCTTTAACACGTTATCATACTAAAAAAAGGCGGGAGATTGTTTTGTTTTCCTAAGACTGAGATATATATACACGGTCTGCTCTCTGTTATCCAAGTGCAAATAGATGATAATAGAGACTGATTGCAAGTACCACGAGGTGCCAGTATTTCAAGCAAAGGATGCCAAGGTTTATTTGTAAACTCAAAGTCATTCTTGAAGTAATAAAGGATGGCTATGGCACTTCTAATTTCTCATCTTTCAGCTCACCTTTCCTTTTACCTTTAGTTGCTTGAGAATGAGAAGTATGTCTAATATGGGAAGAGTCCCTTCATTTTCTGATAGGCATTGTTCTATTTCTAGGTGGTTGAATTCTGCAATGCACGTACCCACAATCAAGAAGCTCCAAACCTACAGAACCAAATGTGCAGCCTCAGAAGTGCATGGGATGTAATCACAGACTCTGCTGACTTCAATCATAGCTTTCCCATGAATGGGACTGGGCTTCCACCTCCTCCTGTATTCTCCCTTATTCAGGCTGGTGACAAAGTGGTCTGTTTAGTGCTGGATGTGTCCAGTAAAATGGAAGAGGTAACATTTTGGTAATTAATGGCTGTAAACCATTCACCATTTTTTCTATCAGTTTTTAATTCTTTTTATTTCCAGAGGGTAAGGGCAGAGGAGGGGAGGCCAAAGGTTTGGAATCTTCATGCATTTCGTCTTTCCTTAGGGACTAGAAGAACAAATTCACACTGTAGGCCAGAAATTGAGATAAAGCAGATAAATGAAAGCCACAGGTAATTCCTAGCCCTGAGTTTTGCTACTAATTGCAACTTTTTTCCAACCAAGACCTTTTTCTAAAACTCTGACATGTAACAAAATCTCCTTTGGCCACATTTCACTCACTGGTACATATCCCTAGCGGAGGCAAGAGACTACGGGTTTGCAGAGAGTGTGCATAGCCACTGTGTTTATGTTTCCCATGTCACCATGGATGGTAAACCATACCTCAGTCATGCAGTAATCGAGGAGCCTTGCAGAAATCCTCTTTTGAAAATCTCATAGCTCTCAGATAGTGGTTAAAATCTTAATCTCTGGAACCAGGCAGATGTGCTTTAATTCCTGGCTTCTTCACTTACTGTCTGTATAGTCAAGACCAAAATAACTTTCTTGAGCTATTTTATCATCTGTAAAATAGGGATTATAATAGCTACTTTTAGTGTCGTGACAGGAGCAGCTGATACTGGTTTCTTAAAGTCAATAGTTAAATTTTTAGGAAATTTGCAAGCAGTAGTTAAATACAGCCATTAATAAAAATTAAACCATGTAGATTTATAATTAAATAAGATTGTTAACATATAATAAATGCTCAAAAGTCATCACTTCCTAAATATTCTTCTACTATTTTTTACTATTATCTATGCCCAGAGTCAGTAAACAACAGCTCATGGGCCAAATTTGGCTCACTACCTGTTTTTGCATAGCCCACAAGCTAAAAATGGATTTTACGATTTAAATGGTTTAGAAAAAAGTCAAGAGAGTAATATTTCATGATATGTGAAAATTACATGAAATTCAAATTTCAGTCTCCATAAAGTTTATTGGAACACAGCAACACTCATTTATTTATATCTTGTCTATGGCCACTTTAGTGCTAAAACAGCAGAATCGAGTGCTTGCAACAGAGAATATATGGCCCATCAAGCCTGAAATAACTTAACTTCTAGCCCTTTTCTGAAAATGTCTGCTGACCCCCAATCTGTGCTCTTAAGATTATTTCTGGTCACCTGTATCTGGTCAACATCTCTTCCCAACTCTGCTTTTAGTGACATCACATTGACAACTTGAAATCAACCATGGTGGGAGTAGTTAATCCCACAGAGATTTTCAATTGCAACAGATCAGGGTGTCTCTCCCTCTTTTGCCAGAAAGCCAGTTTTTGAAAAACATTTACCAGCACACCACCATCTATTGCATAAAGTTGTTGAGGGGGAATAAGTGAAAAAATGAATATGAAGCTTTTGGTTCAAAAGTGGCAGTATTATTTAATCATAGAACTTGTCCTAAGGAAGAGTTTATCCTCTTATGTTCTCTGGATCAGTAGTCCTGGAAAATTTGCCTTTTTCAATTTGTCTCTGAAATATTAGGAACACCACGAATACATTCAGCATCTGGATAATTTTGTAATCTTGCCCACCTACAGTTGACTAGGCCATGATCTTCTAAAGGTGGTCTCAGGGTAATTTATATTGGCTAGCTACCTCTATTGAGCAAGAATAGGTAGAATGAAAGGGATAGTTGCACTTGAGAGAAGATGTGAAGTTAGTAGAAGGGAAATAAACTTAGAGTAACACACTCACAGCAAAGCAAACTCCCTTCCCTTTTCTTGCCAATATTGTCCTTGAACCATCATAGCCATTCTTCCATTAGTTGCCTGGACTGTGCTTGCTTGGTGGACACAGAGATGACAGAACATAGTCTCTACTTCACAATGCTCACAATCTAATGATGCTGGGGGAGCAGCAAGCTGAGCTTCAATGACCCCCTGTTCAGTGATGACTGTGGTCTCTTTCTCCAACTCAGACATCTCCCTTGATATCTGGACCTACATTTCGCATTGCTTTGGAAGCATCATTTCCCATTTGGAAAGGGAGCCAATGAACTCAAAGTGTGTAGAGTTTGAGATACCTGTGGGACATTAAATTTGCGATGCTTCTGAAGCAATGTGAAATGTAGATCCAGATATTAAGGGAGATGTCTAAGTCGGAGAAAGAGAACACAGTCCTCACTGAACGGGGGGTCATTGAAGCTCAGCTTGCTGCTCCCACAACCTAGTGAACCTAGTGAACATCAGTAACATCACATGCCCAAACCTGGTCACTAATACTACTTTTCAACTGGTTAACACTCAGGTTTATCTCTACTGTCACGTATGTATCTCATACAATCCTATTTTAATAAGTAGGAAAAATATTATGTTTCCTCTTACCCAGACTGGATTTTAAAAGAAGCAGTTACAAATCTAGTTTAAACTGCTTTCATAGATCTCGAATTCTGAGTTGGAGAGAAATAGTGGGAATATGTGTTCTTAGAGAGCGGTAAATATGAACAGCTTGTTGGAGGTAGGGTTCTCAACCTCTCTGTCCTCCTTGAAAAACATTTATTTTTGAGCCTGCAACTAATAAAACAAGATTCCAGCATAGTGTCACTCTATAAAGCTCAAAAAGTTACAATGTGACATTGCTAAATGATTGGCAGAGATATTTGCCAGGTTGCTGAGTCATATTTTTGTCTACCAACCAAAGGTTGTTATTTTTATTTTTTCCTTTTTGGGACACAGGCTGACAGACTCCTTCGACTGCAACAGGCAGCAGAGTTTTACTTGATGCAGATTGTTGAAATTCATACCTTTGTGGGCATTGTCAGTTTCAACAGCAAAGGGGAGATCAGAGCCCAGCTACACCAAATTAACAGTGATGATGACCGAAAGCGGTTGGTTTCACATCTGCCTTCGACTGTGTCAGCAGAAGCACAAACCAGCGTCTGCCCAGGGCTTAAGAAGGGATTTGAGGTACAGTTGGGTACGCGATGCCCAAATCACCATCACTTTCCTTTCCTTCATTTTATAGCTAAGGTTCCTTCTGATATGGAGCAATCTGTTACAGTGTGGTCATGACACTGATAGGAAAGTAACGATGGGTTATTTTTAAGGTCAGGAACCATGTCTTGTTTACCATTAAACCCCATGTGCCTAGCAAAGTACCTGGCACATATTAGCTGTTCGATAAATGCTAGTTGAAGGAATGAGTAAATAAATAAATACACTGGCCAAGGCTGGGGAACTTCAGCATCATCTGGACAATTTCTAACACTGACCCTCTGCATTCGGTGATTGGCCCAACTGTAGCCATTTTTATGCTTGGGTTTTCCAGTCAAAATCAGTAATGTCTGGCTTTTGCCTATAGTAATTCTAGACCCATCTAACTCTAATGTGTAGCCAAGGTTGAGAACCACTTCTCTAAGGCCTCTTATTGGTCATTCACCAGATGTCAGAGGCAGAGATAACATACAAGAATGTGCCCCATATCCTCTATCATGGACCCTCTTCTAAACTAGGGGCATATTGTGATGATTCAAACAGAAAGAGTCTCTCTGTACAAGCAATCCAGCAATGGCATGTACAGTGACAAGTCCTTTGATGAGGTGAGTTGAGGATGGAATGGGGATGGGCCTGGAGTGCAGCAAGCCACAGAGGATCTCAAAGAGGCATATATATGCCTTACTGATGGGAATTTGGAATGAGTGAATTCTTCCATTCAATGGCAACTTGAATTACATTTCCTTCCAAATGACTGATACTCTACGTTCAGGTGGTTGAAAAACTGAATGGAAAAGCCCATGGCTCTGTGATGATATTAGTGACCAGTGGAGGTGATGAGCACATTGGCAATTGCTTACTTACTGTGCTCAGCAGTGGTTCAACCATTCATTCCATTGCCCTGGGCTCATCTGTGGTCGAAAACCTGGAGGAATTATCACATCATACAGGTAAATATATTTGTAAACACTTATGTTTTAGAGCATTTCCTTTTAAATTGAATATTCAAAGCCTTTTAACTTGAATACTCCCAACCATGAAGCTCATATTATGACAATAGAATGTGTGGCTTAATTGGAAAAAGACAAATAGAAACAGCTATCTTAAGGAAAACAACACAAAAATCATTGCTAAAATCTGCCAACATTTTGTTGACCTTTAAAGATTTTCCTTAGAAGGTGCCAATCATATACATCCAATGGAAATATAATTTTTATAATTTTTTTGTTAAACTAATCTGAGCATGTATAATCACAGAGCTAAAAATATATTTAAGATTAAACACACTAACTTTCATGATAAGGACACATACCAAATTGTAAGATCCATATCTTTTTTCGTTCTAAATGAGGCATGGAATAATTTTATCTTATATTCCTTATAGCCAATAAAAATGAGTATTGCTGACTTACAAATTAAAAGTTAGGTTTTTATTGAATTATTTTTGAAAACAATGTTTTCAGAATGTAAGCGTAAGTGTCAACATATAGCACTGCAGATAGCAATGAACCTAGAGTGTCTAGGAATCACCTTCATTACAAGACTATTCAAACAATATTCATTGAGTTTCTATCAAGCACCAGACAGAGGTGTAGACCTTGACATTACAGCCGTGAACAGAACACACAAAACTACTCACCTCTGCTGTTCACCATGTGGCTGGCAGGATGCCATGCACTGCCAGCCAAGTGCTACACCTCCTTCCCCAAAACTAAGCCTCTTACATGGGAAAGGTTGTTGGAAAAGACCTCACATATTATTTTTTGTTTTATTTTATACATTTTAATGGTTAACATCCCAATCATGTATTTCAGGAGGTGTAAAGTTCTTTGTTCCAGATAAATCAAACTCCAATAGCATGATTGATGCTTTCAGTAGAATCCCCTCTGGAACCGGAGACATTTTTCAACAACGTATTCAGGTCAGAATTTCCTCAATGGGGCTGGGGGGGCAGGGAGAAGGAAGCAAGGAAAACAAATGAACTGTTTAACTCACTCATTAACCTTACTGGAATATGTAACAATTCTTGCACAGAAGGCTTTTAAAAGAGCTTCTTGGTGTCACCAGAGCCAGGATTCATTGTTACCTGATGCCTGTTTTTCTCATCCCTAGTAGTAATTTCCTGAAATTGCTACCTCGGCCTTTTAAAGTCTGTAAGCAGAACTTGCTCCTTCCTAGTGGCTCAAAATGGGGATGGGGTGGGGTTGGGGGTGGTGTAGAGGTAAGACCAAGATGACAAATAAGAAACTGTTTCTTAGGTTTAGTTCTATAATAACTTTCCATCAATCAAAATCCATTTTACTTTTTTTTTTTTTGCTTTTTTAAAAACTTCTTTGAAGCTCCTCCCTTGTGTTAAAAACATCAACTATTTCATTAAATTCTAAACAAATTTAAATATTTCTTCGACTACTGCAATTTCCTTGACTTTGCTCACAAAGGCTTCCTCTAATCAAGCCATTTAAAAGGGCCAAGTTTTTTCTAAGTGCTTTAAAGATATTTTGAACATAACTGAGGGTTTGAACAAAATTTCATCTGCTGTTTCCTCACAGATGGTAAGTTAACCTGCCAAGTTAATGACTTGATGTGAGCAATGAAGTCAGTTAAATTATTCTTAGAAAATATTTAACATGAAGATTATATGTACACAGCAAAGACAATAACCACAATTTTATCATTAGAAGTGAAAAAAAGGGGAATCATAAATGAGAACATGTATTTATAAATTAGATTACATTTGGCTCTTCTGAATAATCTTCCTACCCTGTGATTTCTTCAATGCTATGAAATAAAAACAAGCGTTTAAAAATGTTTTCAAAAATTTAACAAAATATTATTCATATGGCTCAAATTTGCCTTATGTTCTCAAACATGGCCACCTCTTCCCAGTGTATGTCATTAGCCCCACTAGACTATGGACAGAAACTATATCCCCTTCAGCAGCTCAGGCCCAGGGCACAGAATGTGCCCCAGTAGTCAGCAGTCTACAAATATTTATAAAATGGATTTGAACAAATAATCCACAGTGTCTTTGCTGTCATCCACCAGTGAATTTTTTATGCTTTCTGAGTTTGAGCAATATTGCAGCGCATTACTTAGCGTATTTATTTAATAAATAAAAATGTCCAAAGTTATTTTTACGCTTGTGTGTGTACAGTGATTCAACGTAGGGTCTCTTGGTGTCAGCTGGCCTGGGCTCTATTCCCGTGTCACCTCCTTGTATGTGACACTGCACATGTTACTTCTCTAAGGCTCTGTCTCCTCATCTCTGAAATGTGGCCAACAGCAGTACTCACCTTAAAGGGTTTTCAAAAGGATTAAGTGAGGTAATATATGTAAAGCATTTAGCTCAGTGCCATCACTTGTATGTACTCTGTAAGTGTTGCATAGGTGCACCTACATGCGCGCGCGCGCACACACACACACGTGTTCATGTGGCTTATTGCAGATGGCTAAATAATTCTTCTAATGTACCCAAGCTCCCTGAAACTCAGCGTTTTATTTCTTATTAAAATATATAAAAGTATCTGGAGAGATGATATATAAATTAAACCACTGAAGCACATTCACAAACAAAAAATTTTTAAAGCCTGTTAATTGCTGATCTGAAGCTAATGTTGATTTGGATAACAGACAGTCTGGGAACAGCTAAAATCAATTGGTAAAAAATAATGAAGAGACATTTGTATTAACTATGACAATATTTTATATCTTCCGTACTTCTATAATATGCAATATTTTGCACTGGCGAGGTATTTTGTGAAAAGCGATTTATATAAATACAGTACCTGTCAGAATCTAGTAATTTTTATTTTTGCCAATGTATTTTTGTTTGTCCTAGAAGTAAAGAAAAAGATGGGATGTTTACGCCTACCACTAGAAACTTTCATGTATATTTGTATTCTCTTGAACAGCTTGAAAGTACGGGTGAAAATGTTAAACCTCACCATCAACTGAAAAACACCGTGACTGTGGATAACAGTGTGGGCAATGACACTACCTTTCTTGTCACATGGCAGACCAGTGGTCCCCCTGAAATTGCATTAGTTGATCCTAATGGAAGAAAATACTACACAAGTGATTTTATCACTAACCCAGCTCTGCGGACTGCTCGCCTCTGCATTCCTGGAACTGCTGAGGTAGATGCTGTGAGCTTTGTTCATAATGACAACATTTGGTCAAGCGCATGACTTTCAACTGAATCACATAATTAATTAAATGCATTATGTAAAGAAATGCTATTCTGATACATCACAATTTTACTTTATACAAAGGCATTTTGTGAATGTTAAAAATTTAAGAGAAAAAGGGGTGCCTGGGTGGCCCAGTCGGTTAAGCGTCCAACTTCAGCTCAGGTCATGATCTTATGGTTCGTGAGTTTGAGCCCCGCATCGGGCTCTGTGCTGACAGCTCAGAGCCTGGAGCCTATTCTGTGTCTCCCTCTCTCTGCCCCTCCCCTTCTTGCACTCTGTCTCTGTCTCTCTCTCAAAAATAAATAAACAGGGGCGCCTGGGTGGCTCAGTTGGTTGAGCGTCCGACTTCCGCTCAGGTCACGATCTCACGGATTGTGAGTTCGAGCCCCGCATCGGGCTCTGTGCTGACAGCTCAGAGCCTGGAGCCTGGAGCCTGCTTCTGCTTCTGTGTCTCCCTCTCTCTCTGCCCCTAACCCACTCGCATTCTGTCTCTGTCTCTCTCAAAAAATAAATAAACATTAAAAAGATTTTTAAAAAATAAATAAATAAATAAATAAATAAATAAATAAACAAAAAAATTTTTTTAATTTAAGAGAAAAAAACAAGGTTTGTTCAAAACTTAAATAATGGAGGGGCGCCTGGGTGGCTCAGTCAATTAAGCGTCCAACTTTGGCTGAGGTCCCTGAGTTCACAGACTCAGGTTTGGCTCAGGTTTGATCTCACTGTCTGTGAGTTTAAGCCCTGCATCGGGCTCAGTGCTGACAGCTCAGAGCCTGGAGCCTGCTTCAGATTCTGTGTCTCCCTCTTTCTCTGCCCCTCCCCCACTCGTGCTCACCCTCTCTCTCTGTCTCTCTCTCTCTCTCTCTCTCTCTCTCTCTCCCTTTTTCTCTCTCTCAAAGATGAATAAACATTAAAATTTTTTAAAAATTTAAATAATGGATACCAAAGTCTTCTCTCTTCAACAGTAGATATTAATATGTATGCAGGATAAATAATTTCTTTTTGCTTACTTTCTTCTTTATAAAGTTCACATAGACATAGTTATCTATAGGCTTGGGGAAAAATCTAGCTAGAATTTATAATATGAATATATGCAATACATACATTTTTGAATATCTGCTGTGTGATGGATCTTGTTCTAGGTGCTTTACAATAAAACACCATGATAGGAATAAGAACAGGGTACTCAGAGCATCCAGGAGCGATGCACAGACTTCTGGGGAAGGTAACGGCCTCCTGGAAGTAAAAACATCAAAATGGAAATATGGAGACTAAAGGGGCCAGCGGTGTCAACGACATTCTGGGCAGAGGGAAGAGCACATAGAAAGGCTCAGAAGAAATAGAATATAACTCTTCATAGAAGAGTAGGTCAACATGGATGAACTACACAGCAGCATGTAGTGGGGAGATTTAGGGGCAGGAAAGAGAGGAAGTGATGAGGCTAAACACATAAACAGAAGCTATGTCAGCAAGGGCTCTGTATGCCAGGAAAGGCAAGAAGAGCCTGAACCCTAAAGGTAAAGGGAACCACTAAAGGTTCCAAGTAGGGTGGGGGATTGCTCAGGCCCACTCTTGCACTGCCTGAGTGCAGTCCTTAGAGTCCTTGGCCTTTCCTGCTCCCAGGTCACCGTGGAAACCTGTGCTGTGGCTTCCCTGCCTCTGGGTTTCACCTCTACCCCGGTGATTGTTCTGAAGCATAAATCTGACCAAACCTTGTCTCCTGTTCAAAACTCATTGGTGGTCTCAGGATAAAATCCATGTGGTTACTATTACATATCAGGCCATTGACGTTCTGACTGTTGCCCAAGCTTATTTCTTAACCCTCTTGCCAAACATCCTCGGCTCTGCTCCTCCTTGCTTTTCTCCCGACTCATCGCGTTCTTTTTACATCATATTCTTTGTACAAGGGCCAAGAACACTTTACCTACTTTTTGCTCCCTTTGCCTGACCTCTTAGTCTGGACCAGGGGCCCTGTAGCAAAACACATATTACACCCAAAGAGAAGTTTTTGATACAGAGATCTGTGCTAAATGTCTATTACTAATGTTATGATTACAAAAAAAAAATTATTGCGAATCATGACTTCACAAGAAAATGGCCACACACATGAATTCCAGTGAAGAAGGCTGGGTAGGGTGTGGTGATATCTTAACTTTCCACACTGAGTCACAAGTTAACCCCTTGCTTTCTCTCTTTTCCCTCAGGCTCTACTTCATTACTCCTGTTATGTCCAGGGTTTAATAAGATGTAACAGCAAGAATGAGGAAAAAGAAAACATTCATGTATAATCTCACCCAAAGAATAAATTTCTTAGCAATGGTATTTAGAGTGGTATTTAGAATTTCTTAGAATGGTATTTAGCAATATTTCTATAAATTAACACAGACATTGTAGGATCCTGACTTATTAAAAATATTGCTCTTTTTCTTGGTCTCTAATAGTGTATGTGGGTTTTGTTGCTTAAGATTTCTGTATATTGGGGGTGGGGGTTGAGGGACATGGAGGAAAGGAAGGATGCTATCGCTTTTTAAATCCAGGTATTCACATAAATCATAATTGTTTACTTAATTTGCTGTAATTTTCTCAATTGTAGAAAAGGAATAAAAACATTGAAATTTCTTTTGGGTGAAGGGGCTCAAATTAATATTTGCAAAATACTTCAGGCTGGACACTCATCATTATCTTCTGAAAGTATGAATCAAAATGTGTCCTCCCAACAAATAAGTTCATGGTAAAATTCCCTGAAGAGTTACCTAACGATAAAAGTGGGTTGTGCTGTGAAAGCCATGTAAATGGTGAATTGTTATACCCTCACCGATATCATTTTTCCTACATTTGTTTGTAATTCCTTTAAAAAATGCAACATCAACAAAACAAGGAGTAAAACCCTAGAAGCTTAGGCTCATGCTTTAAAACTGAGGGATGCTTTTTTTTTTTTTTTTTTCTTCACACTTGACAAAACAAAAAAGCTTTGTTTTGCAGCCTGGGCTCTGGACCTACACACTGAACAATACCCACCATTCTCTTCAAGCCTTGAAGGTGACGGTGACCTCTCGCGCCTCCAGCTCAGCCATGCCCCCTGCCACTGTGGAAGTCTTTGTGGAAAGAGACAGCCCCCGGTTTCCCCACCCTGTGATGATTTACGCAAATGTAAGAAAGGGGATTTATCCCATTCTTAATGCCACTGTAACGGCTACAATTGAGCCAGAGACTGCAGACCCTGTTGTGCTGAAACTTTTTGACGATGGAGCAGGTAACGGGCAATGTCTTGTCATTTTTCATGTTCTCAAGAGGTGTTGTGCCAGGGTGCTTCAGTATCGATCTTAAGCTTATCTGTAAAATTCCTTCAATTATTTTTCCCATCCAATCTTTTAAATTTTTTTAATGTTTATTTACTTTTGAGAGAGAGAGAGGGAGAGAGACAAAGTGTGAGAGAGGGTGAGGGGCAGAGAGAAAGAGACACAGAATCTGAAGCAGGCTGACAGCACAGAGCCCGACATGGGGCTCGAACCCACAAACCACGAGATCATGACCTGAGCCAAAGTTGGACGCTTAACTGACTGAGCCAGCCAGGCGTCCCTCATCCAATCTTCTGAGGGTCTCAAGTCCTCAGAGAATCACTGACATACTGAGTAGCTGCAGGTCACATCTGCACAAGGAAAGAGAATGTGAACTTGGGAAGAGTCCCCTTGAGGGTCCTTGGTGTGGCTGTGGGGTGAGCAAAAGGGTGGGAGGAAGTAGCTTGACACCTAGGTCTTGGCTTTTGGTTGGCCAGTGACACTGGTAACACAATGAGGTCACACAGAACAGGCTTATATGTCCTTGTGGCAATTCCTGTATTCCTCTAAGATTCACCAGCTGTATTAGTCACTGAAATAATAGGATCAGAAAATTAAAATAACAAACGAAAACCCAAGAAGTGAGATGCAGTAGTAGTCTCCTCGGACCCAGCTATAAAGAGAAAATTGGAAATTGGAACTTGTGACCCAGGAGATAACCCTAGACTATTCTTTAGCCAAGTAGCAGGGTTGATAAGAGGGCAGAGCCAGTGTGTTTGCATGTGCGATTTGCTCACGAGACCACCAGGCCAGCAAGCGTAGTGGAATCACACCAGAGATTCTCCTACCAACCACTGGGAAAACAAAGTAAAAGAAAACAAAACCCGACTTCAAGCACTCATTCTGCACGTGGCGTTCAGAGCCTCATCATCATGCATCACAGACAGCACAGGATCAGGCCAGGAAAGAGCAGCACCTGGACTCTTTTTGACTTTTAAAAACAAACTCCTTTGTTGTTTTATCTTTCCTGTTCTGTTCTTTCCCTAAAGAATAAGAATTTTCCCCAGAATGAGAATTTACCTCGAAGTCTATGTTGACAGCCCCAAGTGTTTGATCTACTAATAAAACCATACTCCTGCTCTCCGGTGTTTCAAAGATACATTCTTTTTCAAGAATCTTAGGTTTGGCAACACATTAGCATCCTGCCATGGCAATCTTGTATGACGTTTATGAAACAAAAGTTCCTTTAAAAGATTTCAATTCAAGTCTATCTCAGAGGGACACCAGAGAAGTCCTCTCATTTTGCCTGTTGGAATGGATCCAAATGAGCTTCTCATGCTCTGATTGCTTATCCATGGCCACACCTTTTAGCTTTTGTATATAGTCCAAAAATGCACTTTGCAGAACACTTCTCCTTTGCTCCAGTCTGTGGGTTGGCCTGGAGAATAGTTCCTGTACTCTTTGGAAAGATCACCTGCGTCAGCTCAACAACTTTTGTATTTATTCCCTGGAACCATTTCATTTATTTGTTGTCTACATTTACGCTCTAATGAAAGAAACAATGGAGAGTACTGCTTAGGCATCAAAGTGTAAATTTAGGGGTTTTTTTTAAACCCAATACTTATAACACACGTACATAGCTAACATTTATTTTTATAATGGAAGCAGTATTTACCTGCTTCCAAATTAATGAACAATAATAAAAATGTATACTTATGAAATGCTTTACAATTTAAAATGTACTTTCTCATGAATACTCTGCAATACTCAACACAACAGCCCTATGAGATGAGTTGCCCCTGTTTTACAGATGAGAAAATTGAGGCTCAGAGAGGTTGTTTCACAGCTACTGAGTGGCAGATCCAGACCTCAAAATCAAGTCCCATGACACCTGAGCTAGTGTTCTTTCCCATTTCTTTCTGACTCGGGATTAAGGGAGGTGGGGGTGGTAACTGTGGCAGAAAGATTTTCCTTTATCATTTCTTAACACAGGTAGACCTGATTCCTCAATAAACCACTAAATACCAAGATTTCATTTCTTTCCAATAGACAAAAAAAAATTTCCAGGATGCCTGAGTGGCTCAGTTAGTTGAATGTCCAACTCCTGATTTTGGCTCAGGTCATGATACCAGGGTCGTTGGATCAAGCCCCACATAGGGCTCCACGCTACACATGGAGACTGCTTTAAGATTCTCTCTCTCTCTCTCTCTCTCTCTCTCTCTCTCTCTCTCTCTCCATCTGCCCCTCTGCTCCACTTGTGCTCCCTCTCCCTCTCTCTCTAAAATAAAAAGAAAATTTTCTAAACCTACTATGATAATAAGTTGCTGAGCACTTTGTATTTTAATTAAATATACTCCTACTTTTCTCATGCTAAGGAGCAGCCCTGCCTCCACAGTGGGGATTCAGCAACACTGCAGTGGTGATACAGGGCTAGGGTCCAAAGTGGAGTATGTGGTATGAACTGACTCTAGGATAGGACAAGCCATTTGCCCAGGGTGGTCATCTGCACGTGAATAGTGAATGTGTTTTGCACTTGGGCTGAGCTCTGCCGTCCACTGCTATCCTGGAGTCTAACTCTCCCAGGCCTGCTGCCTCCCCCATTCAGTCATGGACTTGGTTTGGACATGAACTGCTCTCTAAGGATCAGCGTAAAAGGAAAGAAACCTAGCACTGGCCAAGCTTTCAGAATGCCTCCTAAAGCAAAGCACAGTGGACAGAAACAAAGCCCGTCAACCTCCAAGTCAGCAAGCCCCTTAGAATCTAGAACAACAGTTCCATGTACCTGCTAATGAGAAAACTAAATAATTTCACACGACTTAATCAACTACCAAATTTTTTTTCCCCAATGAAGGCTGCAGGACGTTCATAAACCCCTTGCAATTTTATGAGATGTGTTTATGTGCATCTCTATTTATTTCCTAGGAACAGAATAGCTTTTATCTCAAAAGGGTCTCATAAACAAAAAGAATATGTTTGGTTTCCATGAAAAACTGGTATCATTTATAACGATAAGGAGAGCTCTAAAGTTGATAATTAAATGTTTTATTAGCACTGAAATAAAGTTCATTCACCTTTAGAGAATAATTTTTCAGAGGTTTAGGAATCACAGGGAGAAATTAAGGAGCCACTGGATTTTAATATTAAAAGTAACTAGAACCACGACAGTATAAGCTAAAATGGGAAGAACCAGGGGAGTAAAGCCTATTTTTTATTTTAAAGCATATTTATTTTAATTAAATATTAGTAATCAACTATGATGACAGTGTTGACATTGAGCTTTTTTTATATATATTCAGGTGCTGATATTATAAAAAATGATGGAATTTACTCGAGGTACTTTTTCTCCTTTGCTGTAAATGGTAGCTACAGTTTGAAAGTGCATGTCAGTTACTCCTCCAGCATAAGTGGCCTAGCCCACTCTGTTCCCGGGAATCGTGCTATATACGTACCAGGTTACATAGCGAATGGTAAGAATCATCAGCACTGGTGTTTGAATAAACCTCGTTTAATGTATACATCTCTGGTGTGTGTGTGTGTGTGTGTGTGTGTGTGTGTGTATTAGAGAGCGAGAGGGGAGTGACGGAAAGAGAGAGTTGGAATTTCAAAACTCTTTATGCTTACATCAATGCATAATTTGTTGACCATCTCTTCACTTCTCAGTGATTCATGATAGTGGATAACAGGAAGGCAATAGATAATTCTTACAGATATTTTTATGTCTTCATTGCAGCCATTAGTTTGGCCTCTTTCTTGTGGCTGTTTCACCAGAATTACTAACAGATAGAGATTTATTGTGTTTTATCTCAGTTACAGCTCCTGTATCTCCTTTATAGAGGTTTCAGGCAAAAAAAAAAAAGGCAAAAGTTATCAGCAGTTGAAAGAAAAAAACAAATGGCCCAGACGATCCACACCAAAATTGAGTTCCTCAATAAATATGGATTTGGATGTTACAGACAACTGAGTTATTCCTGAAAATGTCCTGTCTTCCTTCAAGATAAAAGCACCAAATAAGTAAAAGATACACATCCTTTCTTAACACCATTATTATCGTTCCTGAAGGGAAGCAGTGGTTAAAGTATACCAGACAAACAAAAATATGCTATAATCATCTTAAACAATCTCAAAAAACATTTTTAAACATTCTTATTTCCAAAACTGCAGAATCTTTTTGCTTAATTTTAATGTATTTTATCAGCAATAATTAATCATTTGGACACATGATTCTATATTGTTGTTCTTTAAGTAGAAAATAATCAAGGTGCTCCAGTGAATTTGCATCTCCTGATAATTTTAGTGATGTCTAAAATATAATTTACTCTCTCATATATTTATTTTGGGTTACTTTAAAACCAATGTAAATCAAATTGCAAGGTAACATGGTTTTACTTCATAGATATGATTTCATATGTAGCTATAATACCTTACTTGTAAATAAATATTCCCTCTTTCATTTATACATTAAACATTTTTGAAGACTTACTAGGTGACAGGAACTAGGAACTTGGGAGAACAGGTAGAATAAGGCCGCATTCCTACTGAAGAGCTTGAAGGCTACTTTCTGGTCTGCTATCTTTCTGAAACCTATGAGTTTAAAGGATACACACACATATTAGCATCTAGTGTATAGAGATTAGAAAAGTAATATACAACTGTGCTTTTATCTGTGTATCTTGGAGATGCCCTTAGCAGCATAGAAAGAAAAAGGTAGGTTTCCCTAAGCATTCCTACTAAACGTAACATTTATCACCTCACTTTTAGATGATCACCTGGAACACACACCTCATTAAAAAATGGGAGCTGCTCACGCCGCCTGGGTGGCTCAGTTGGTTAAACATCTGACTCTTAATTTCTGCTCAGGTCATGATCTCACGGTTCGTGAGTTCGAGCCCTGCATTGGGCTCAGTGTTGATGCCATGTGGAACCTGCTTCTAATTCCCTCTCTCTCCCTCTCTCTCTCTGCCCCTTCAGCCCCCTCTGTCCCTCAAAATAAATAAATAAACTTAAAAAAAAGGAGCTGCTCTATTTTCACACCACTAAATCTCCAGACACAGTAATGTCTGCATCCTTCTTCTCCTCTCCAAAGACCAGTGTCTCTGCTGGCTTCTGCTCTGGATCCCATCTAGCCTGCCCATCCAGAGGCCTTGTGAGCTCACTTTTGCACGGTCCCACTCTTCTGGCCCCTCTGAACCACATTCAAGCATGATTTATTACATCTCCTATTTTAACTGGTCTCCCTTCAGATTCTGTCTACCTCCCTGTCATCTACATCCTTGACATTAGTCTAATCCTGCCATCTGCACTTTCTCACCTTTAATTTACCACTTTCTATTCATCGCAGTCTGACTTCCACCCAAATCACTCCACTGGAAGTGCTCTGACCCTAGCCACCAACGGCCGCACTGCTGTTAAATCCAACGAACGCATTTCAGTCCTCGTTTTATCTGATCTTAGCAGTGTCTGCCACAGCTGATTGATTTCTCCTTCGTCATATACTGGTTTCTATGATCACCTCTTATTCTCTGGAATTTTTTTGTTGGGCTCCTTTCCCAGTTCCTCCTTTTCTACCAAGCCTCTAACTGTTGGCAATTTTCAGAGCTCAGGCCTAACCTTTTTACCCTATCACCTGTAGCCACACTGCCTGGGTTTGGACCCTCGCTCCTCCATTTACTAGCTTTGTGATTTGGGGCAAGTTACTTAGTTTCTGTGTACTTCAGTTTCATCATCTTGAAAAAGAGGGGTAATAATTGTACCCTCCTTGTAGTGGTGATAGGAAAATTCAATAGTCGATCCACACAAGGTACTTAAATAAGTACTTGGCACGTAGTGAGCCAGGCAGTCAATAAATGCTATTTAACACTATAGTTGACATTTTTATTAGGTAACTTCATTAATCCATATGGCTTTAATAATATCTATATGCCTATATCTTCCAAATTCACAAGTTAAAAATTATTAAATCTAGATAAAACCTCTTTTTTGAGCTTAAAATACATATCTAACTGGCTCCTTGTCATCTTTAATTAGATATTTTAGAGGAATCACAAACCCTGTAACTTACATGTTTAGTCTCCTTCTCTTTAGCCTGCTTTTCCTCCGAAGTTGCATATTTTAGAAACCTGGGAGCTGTTTCTTTTTCTTTTTCTTTTTTCCACCAACTTTCTTTCCTGTACGACTCCATATTCAAATCCAACACCAGCTTTTTTGATTTATCTCCAAATTACATCTCAAACTGCCTACTTCTGCCCTCCTCCCCACTGCTGTCACCCACCCCAACCTGCCATCCTCCCCGTCTGGACTATTGTAGTGGCTATCTTAAGGGCCCGCTGATTGTTGCATTAGAACCCATTCTCCAATGAAGGCAGCTAGAGTAACCTGTTAGAGAGTAAATGTGACCATGTCACTGCCTTGCTTCCCCCTAGTTAAACTCTAAAATCATTACAGTGGCCTGCCTACGTGAGCTTCTCTCTCCTGTCTTATCTCAAACTATTCTCCTCCTTGCTTTAATTTTTTCTTATTTGCAAAGCTCTTTAGTACCTCAGAGTTTTTACACAACCTGTTCCCTTTGCCTAAGATATTATTACCTCCGCTCTTTGCCTGACTGACTCCTACTCACCCTTTATGATACTTTTAAATGTTACTTCCTTGATAACACTATAACTTATGTACCTGTGTTATTTTTCTTCACAGCACCCTGCCTTTTTTCCTTCCTACATTTATCATAAGTTATAAATATGGTTGTATTAGTATGAATATAAATTCTGTTTTATAGTTTTGAGATACTGTTTTGTCTGTGATTACTGGCAGAGCATATACCCTCAATATACTTATTTAATGAATGGAAGGATGGATGGATGGATGGATGGATTAATGAATTATAGAATAAATAAACTCAGTTATTCTAAAGATGTATTAAAGAAAAAAAGGTTTTAAAATGTCTCTCAATAATCTCTCAAAACCAAGCTATTCAGGAGATTCTAATTTGTTGTTTTGGCCATTCTTTTCATGGTCACAGGTAACATTCAGATGAATGCCCCAAGAAAATCAGTGGGCAGGCATGAGGAGGAGCAAAAGTGGGGCTTTAGCCGAGTAAGTTCAGGGGGCTCCTTTTCCGTGCTAGGAGTTCCGGCTGGCCCCCATCCTGACGTGTTTCCACCATGCAAAATTATTGACCTGGAAGCTGTAAAAGTGGAAGAGGAGGTGACTTTATCATGGACGGCACCTGGAGAAGACTATGATCAGGGCCAGGGTAGGCTTCTTGGTTTCACTATCTGTTTCTCTACGAGGCAGAATTTCTAATAACTATGCCAGGGGTTAGTTGGGTAAAAATGCTTTGGGGGCTTAGAGCTGACAGAACTGCAGAGAGTTGTTATGAAAAGCTCTGAGTTGTTCATAAGGCATTACATGGAATGAGAGTCTAGGGTAAGAGCTTGTCAGCAACCCCAGAACTGAGAAGGCTCTGGTAAACTAACTGACACTCATCATCTAGAACTCTTGATTGGAAACATAAATACTATATGCAAGAGTAGTCTAGTCAACAGAAATGGCTCCTGCCATTTGGAAGAGCATGGACTTCCAAATACTGGAGTTATTTAGTTTTCTGAAGATTAGATAGTGAATAATGAATTTGAAGATTTACAAGTCAAGGTTAGGGGAATAATTCCCATAAGTTATGCAAAACTTGATGCATTTTCTGCCCCCATTTCTGAACCTCACTTTCATCAGGGAAACTAGAACCAGGTCCCTTATTTGGCCTTTCCTAGCCTTGTTTGGATGGACATTGATGAACTTCTTTCTTAACTTTCCTTTTTCTAAGGCCTACGCCAGCCTTCAGGCTTCCATCATCATTCCTTGACCCTCATAGCAACTCAACATAATAACTTTTCTGCAAGAATCACCTTTGTAAACATCTTTGCCATCACCAAAACATGGTTATCATTGATAACACATTAAATGGTTTATTTCCTGTTGCCTCTGATTGAGATTCCTATAGGAACCAACCTTCTCTATTGAAAGGTTTTTGTCATTATCAGTCAATAACAGTAAACACCTTGGGCCTTTGCCAGTCTTGCTTCCAACTTGGGCCATTGTTTTTTGGCTTAAAATTTTCTGTCCATTTACTACATTCACCAGAAAGCATCTCAATTACAAATAATTCTGTGCTACTGAGGAACATCAATATTGTAGCTTTGTCTTCTAATTCTATTATCAAACTCTGTCTCTTCTTGCCAGAGGAGAAGGAAGTAAAATATATTCTGAATTAAGAATTCATGTAATTTAAAGATTGGAGATATGAAATGATTGAAACTCTGGGATGGATATGTCCCTTGTATAAAGGAAAAAGCTGTAACTCACATCTCAGGAAAAAAAATCTTCCCTCTGTGGCTTTAAGTCTAGCTGTTTGATCTTTGGCAAGTTGCTTAACCTCTATTGGCCTCAGTTTCCTTATATGGAAAATAGGACTACAAATATTTATTTCATTAAGTTATCATAAAGAATAAATGAAGTGACACATAAAAATCAGATAGGGAAGAGAAAGTATGCCAAGTTTCTTGGGCTCCTCGTTTGCATTGCTGTTGTCTTCTCTAGCCATAAACACTCCCATCTGTATTTAAAGGTAAGAGTGGTGCCTGCCACCTAGTGTTCTCACTCTTTCCTCACTGCCTCAGAAATGCAGTGTGCTACATGAGACAAAAGCTCAAATTCCCATCCCTACTGGGAACTGTTCTTTCGGTGCCCCAGGAGTTTCAGCTACACCACTAAATTAAAAGAGTAGAGAGAGGGGTGCCTGGGTGGCTCAGTCGGTTGAGCATCCCACTTTGGCTCAGGTCATGGTCTTGCAGTTCATGAGTTCAAGCCTTGCATTGAGCTCTGTGATATCTCAGAGCCTGAAGCCTGCTTCAGATTCTGTGTGTATCTCTCTCTGCCTGTCCCCTACTTGTGCTCTGTCTGTCTCTCTCTCTCAAAAATAAATTCTAAAAAACATTTAAATTTTTTTTTAAAGAATGGAAAGAAAGTGTGTGGTATTGGTGGTTATTAATGGCTTGGAAAGAAGAAATACAACCATCTGGGATGTTAGAATTGGTATCACAAAGGGCATTAATCAAGGGAATAGAGAGATCTCCACATAACCTCACTGATGAGAGGGATGACTGAAGCAGATCTGGCTTATTATGATGTCAAAACCATAAACCACAAAAGATATGTTGGGAGATGGCTGGATGTGTATTAAGTTGCTGAAGTCACTCAGTCATAACGGATTCGACGGCTCAGCAATGGCAAAATTGACCAATTAGTACTGAATAGACCAACTAGCAAGTAGATTCCTATTTAATTCATAAACATGTGTTTTTATTGACCCCCCCCCCAATTATTGTCTGGAAAGGCGTTGTCTTCACGTCTATGACCAGAGTTAGAAATAATGGGGGTATGTCTCTGGTTAACAATGATAAAAAAATGTGACTATTCTTAAAAACGTTGTTAGCAGTAAAGGAATATCTAATATATGCACAAGCATATCAGTGTATATCCAGGTGCCCATTCTTCACCATACACAATGTCCTAAAAAAGATGACCAATTACATGTTATGATTAAAACATTAGCAGATCACCATTATGTCTGGGAACGTATACAGGCTAGGCATTATGGAAACGGACTACTTCCTTGGGTTCTCATTATAAGTCTGGGGTAAAATACTTGTTAAAATTCGGCACCAAGCATGTGAGGTATCTTTGCTATAGAGTTAATTTCTTTTGTATATCTTTCCAGAAATTGAAGTGAAAATATATTTACTAAGTAACTATTAATACTCAGCACAGTGCTGAACATTATATAAACATAATTTAAGATGGTCATTGCACTCCCAAGAACTTATAATCCTATATTAAGGGGGAAAAATAGTCAAAAACACAGTTTAACACCATGCCATCTGTACGGTTTGGAGAGGCCAGGTTCTTATCCCAGGAGCCTGGGCAGAGCCTTTGGACAACAAAAAAAGCACCAATCTTGTGCCTACTTCCCTGCACTATATTCCCTACATGCCTAACAGCCTGACCTGCACACTCTTCCTCGGACATCTTTTCATCATGTTCTTGTATAACCATTGTTGAACACATTGTCTTTAAAAATTGTTAAAAATGTGCTGTTTCTGAGGAAGCTGCAGTGACAGCAACTGTTCTTCCCATTATCCCCTCCCCTAACCCTCAGTTATGCTTCTGAGCTGGAAGAACACTTAGTAGAAGAAACCTAAAACAATCCTTAGGGGATAGCTTGGATGTCAAATGAAGAGAGGTAGTAGGAATTGTTCTCACTAGTAAAGAGAGAGCTCCCTAAAGATGGGACCAAGTCTTCAACTTCCTCTCTCTGTCCTCAGTCTAAGCCCAGAGCTTTCCATACTAGGAATTTATTGGTAAAGGTGCTAATGAGGATGTAAGCCTTGGTAACTGGAAAAGAACAATTACTGGGAAATAAGAAATAGGAAGGAGTGTAGTCTAGTGGGAGGCTGCGTAGCATAGTGTTAAGGTACTGGGTTCTAGAATCAGACACAGCATGTTTTACCTGTGTAACCTGAGACAAGTTACTTAAGTTCTCTCACTTTCTGATTTTTAATCTGCAAAAGTAGATAGTAAGAATAGCTACCTCAGAGCATTGCTGAGAATTGAATGAGGTAAAACACAAAGAGGGATTAAAATAGTGCCTTGTCCATATTAATTGCTTAGGAAATACCAGCATTTGTAACATTTTGGAGACAGAAGGGACCTTAAAGACAAGCTAATCTGACCTTCTTGTTTGAAACGTAAGGGAATGAACGTGAGAGTTTAAGTGTCTTGCCCAAGGCCATAGAACTACTTTCATTGGCTAAAATATACTGTTAAAGCAGAGTTAGAGATGAAACCCAGAGAGATACATACCTAAGAGGTCAAAGATGCAGAAGTGGCCTGATTTCTCTTTCTCACAGCGACAGGGCAACACAACTACTGTAAACAGAAGGAGCCTCTCCATGAATGTATGTGCTGAGTTTGTTTTCAGTCTTTGCAGTTTCACAGCTGTCCTGCATAAAGTTTAGTAGGTGCTCATGGTAGAAAGTGCATGGGATTTGGAGTAAGAAGAAAGAATTTGGTTCCAGCGGTACAACTTTCTAACTGTTGACCATGTCACCACATTTAACCTCCTGACTCCCCATCTTTTTATTTTAAATTTCACAGACGGGGGCTGTACATGTGGACAATCTTTGTAAATGCTAAGGCTTATGAAATATTACTTGTTTCATTATCTCCCAGGAGAAGACTCTGGGAGAACCTCATGGAGAGCTTTCTCCATAGAGAACCACAGACATAGGAACAATGGATATGTTCCACTGTGAGTGTGGAGTAGATGGTCAGCCTCGCTTCTTATCCATGTCTGTCCACCTGTATTTGAACTGCAGCAGGGAGCAACTCAGCTCCAGTGCTCCAACTCAGCACCCAGAGGGAATTGGCTGATTGATAAATTTGAATATAAAGGCTATTTTCTTTTTACAACCTTCTCTAAGGGTGCTTTCCTTTAATTACTATCCAGGAAATAGAAATAGTCTCATTATTAAAAAGTAGTATAGATTTGGAAACTGTTCAAAACACAGCCATCAGAAAATTTTCATTTTTTAATTAAAACTTGGAATGTCCTATGGTTTTCATTCCTTAGAACAAAATCTTTGTTTGGAGCTGCTTTGTCCATTGTTAAATCTATTTTTAGCCATTTCAGATAAGAATTATGATCTTATTAGAGTGTTAGTACTATAGGTGGTTTCCTTTTTTGTATCTAGTGATTCTTTGTTATTAATTTTATTTTTAAATTGGTAATACATTCACATGGGTTGAAAATCAAAACAGCACAGCAATGTGAATGTAACACGTAAAAATGTACTGACCTGTACACATAAAAAATGGTTAAGATGATAAATTTTATGTTATGTGTATCTTACTCCAATTTGAAAACTCAAAATAATATAAGGAACATCAAAACAATTAAATTTCTGCCCTCAGCTACTCCAAATTTGGCTGTTCTATAACATGCAGTTTCCCTAACTTAGCACAATTTGCCTTGAATTAATGTTTACCATTTCACATATGATGTGAGAATCTTTCAAAACTATAATTCCGTGTACCCTTCTGTCATCTTTTGCAGTCTTGCTGGCATTTATCGTATGTCTACATTTTTATAAAGCCCACAATGCATTGCCATGGTTTTTGTTTTAAACAGTCACTTGTACTTTTAAGAAATTTTAAAGAGAGAAATTGACCCTTTTTAGTCACCCAGATTGTCAGCATTTCTAGTCTTCTTCCTTGCTGTAGGTCTGAATTTTTATCTAGCATCATTTCCCTTGTTGTTCAGGTCTTTGAGTGAAATTCTCTCAGGACTCATTTATATGAAAATGTGTTTATTTCACCTTAATTTTTTAAAGTACATTTTCACTAGATATAGGATTCTTGGGCAATAGATTTTTCTTTCAGTACTTAAATAGGTCATTTCATTGTCTTGTTTTCAATTTTTTTCTTATGAGAAGGTAACTATCATTCTTACTATTATGTTCCCAAGTGTAAAGTGTCTTTTTTCCCTTTGACTGTTTTAAATTATTTTTATCTTTGGTGTTCAATAGACTGACTATGATGTGTCTCAGTGTGTTTTTCCCATATATATTCTTTTTGGGGATCGCTGAGTTTCTCGGATCTGTAGAATATTCTTTCTGAGCAGATTTAGAATATTTCCAGCTATTATATCTTCAAAAAAATTTTGTTCTATTCTTTTTCTTCTTTCTTTCTTGGATAATATTAACATAACATAACATAACATAACATAACATAACATAACATAAACAATACCGACACTAAATGGATAGGACAGTGGGTCACAAAGATCATTGAGATTATGTTTGGTTTTTCTCTTTTTTCCCTGAGTGCTACAGTTTGATTTCTATGCACTTGTCTTCAAGCTTACTGATTATTTTCTGTTGCGTCCAATCCACTCTTAATCTCCTATTTTTTAAATGATTATTTCTGAGAGAAATAGACAGAGGGTGAGTGGAGAAGGAGGCAGAGAGAGGGAGACACAGAATCTGAAACAGGATCCAGGCTCTGAGCTGTCAGCACAGAGCCCAATGCGGGGCTTGAACTTGGGAATGGCAAACTCGTGATATAGGCCAGTGGGATGCTTAAAACTGAGCCACAGGCACCCCCCCCCCCCACACACACACAATCTCTATTCTTTTTTTTTTTTTATGAAATTTATTGACAAATTGGTTTCCATACAACACCCAGTGCTCATCCCAAAAGGTGCCCTCCTCAATACCCATCACCCACCCTCTCCTCCCTCCCACCCCCCTTCAACCCTCAGTTTGTTCTCAGTTTTTAACAGTCTCTTATGCTTTGGCTCTCTCCCATTCTAACCTCTTTTTTTTTTCCTTCCCCTCCCCTATGGGTTCCTGTTAAGTTTCTCAGGATCCACATAAGAGTGAAACCATATGGTATCTGTCTTTCTCTGTATGGCTTATTTCACTTAGCATCACACTCTCCAGTTCCATCCACGTTGCTACAAAAGGCCATATTTCATTTTTTCTCATTGCCACGTAATATTCCATTGTGTATATAAACCACAATTTCTTTATCCATTCATCAGTTGATGGACATTTAGGCTCTTTCCATAATTTGGCGATTGTTGAGAGTGCTGCTATGAACATTGGGGTACAAGTGGCCCTATGCATCAGTACTCCTGTATCCCTTGGATAAATTCCTAGCAGTGCTATTGCTGGGTCATAGGGTAGGTCTATTTTTAATTTTCTGAGGAACCTCCACACTGCTTTCCAGAGCGGCTGCACCAATTTGCATTCCCACCAACAGTGCAAGAGGGTTCCCGTTTCTCCACATCCTCTCCAGCATCTATAGTCTCCTGATTTGTTCATTTTGGCCACTCTGACTGGCGTGAGGTGATACTTGAGTGTGGTTTTGATTTGTATTTCCCTGATAAGGAGCGACGCTGAACATCTTTTCATGTGCCTGTTGGCCATCCGGATGTCTTCTTTAGAGAAGTGTCTATTCATGTTTTCTGCCCATTTCTTCACTGGGTTATTTGTTTTTGGGTGTGGAGTTTGGTGAGCTCTTTATAGATTTTGGATACTAGCCCTTTGTCCGATATGTCATTTGCGAATATCTTTTCCCATTCCATTGGTTGCCTTTTAGTTTTGTTGGTTGTTTCCTTTGCTGTGCAGAAGCTTTTTATCTTCATAAGGTCCCAGTAATTCACTTTTGCTTTTAATTCCCTTGCCTTTGGGGATGTGTCGAGTAAGAGATTGCTACGGCTGAGGTCAGAGAGGTCTTTTCCTGCTTTCTCCTCTAAGGTTTTGATGGTTTCCTGTCTCACATTTAGGTCCTTTATCCATTTTGAGTTTATTTTTGTGAATGGTGTAAGAAAGTGGTCTAGTTTCAACCTTCTGCATGTTGCTGTCCAGTTCTCCCAGCACCATTTGTGAAAGAGGCTGTCTTTTTTCCATTGGATGTTCTTTCCTGCTTTGTCAAAGATGAGTTGGCCATACGTTTGTGGGTCTAGTTCTGGGGTTTCTATTCTATTCCATTGGTCTATGTGTCTGTTTTTGTGCCACACAATCTCTATTCTTAAAGCATGGCTCTTCCAGTGTTTAATGGATATTTAAGGGTTAATAAGCTCCTCTAACTTGGCAACACTCACACTCCAAAATCTATATCTATACCTATATATATAAAACTCTGCTCAGTTTTTCAGCCTTCTAGCTATTATTCATCTCTTGAGTCCTTAATGTTTCACCCATACGTGAATAATTGGACGTCTCCCGATGACTTGAAAAAAGTATATAGAGTTGGGGCTGGTCCTTCTCCAGCTCCTTCAATTTTTAGCCCCTCTGGCAATCTCTTCCTCTGTCCTCTGATTTCCAGATCCAGAAGGTAGCTTTCAGTTCCAGCTATCTGTACAGGAGAGGGAAGTGCCGTCAGAGGAAAAGCTGCATAAACATGGATCATTCCTACTCTGGTTTCCTTTTTTTTTCTTTTTTATGGATTATAACTCCTCTTGTTTCTGCCTATTTTTATCTGAATCCAGTGCTTCAATGGCTTTGTGTCGTTGTTCTGTTTTTTGCTTTCTTCAGAGTTCATACCCACTATCTGCTGGAGAGTTAGTCTAATAGAAGCCACTTAACCATTACCAGAACTCAGAATTAAACTTTTACCATTGACTTAAGTAACATATACTTTTGTCACTTAACATTTATGCTTATATTTTTCTTAAGAGGATATTCCCCATGTAGAAGTTTTTCATTTTATGTATTCAAATTTATCAATTTCTTGTTTATTGATACTGAATTTTGAGTTTTAATTAGAAAGGCCTTTCCTACTTCAAGACCATACTGGAATTTACCTATTGTTTCCTACTAAATACTTAATATTTTTATTTTTTACTCCACACTTTTTGATGATTATGGAGTTTATCCTGAAAAAAAAAGTTTGTGATATGGATCCAATTTTATTTTTTTACAAAATTGTACCCAACTGTCACAACACCATTTATCAAGAAATTTGTATTCCCCACCCCCACCCCCCATTAATTTGAATTCTATGTCTATCATATGCTAAATTCCTGGCTGCATTTTGGCCTACTTTTAGATATTAGTTTATTCATGTACCGGAACTGTAGGCTTTAGTTATAGAAATATTATAGTGTTTTTATATCATATAGGTTTAGTCCTTCCACATTGCTATTTTTTAGACTTTATGTGGCCAACCCAGATTATTTATTTTCTGTTCAAGTTTTACAATAAGCTTGTTAAAATGGAAACTAGAAGCACTTTCAATAGAATCATGTAAAATTTACAAAATAACTTAGGGAAAAATAACATCTTTATTATGTTCAATCTTCCTATTCAAAAAACATAATAAGCTTTTCCTCTTGTTTAGGTTTCAATATGAGTTCTTATATAGTGCTTTAAAGTTTTGTTCATATGCAATTTTTGTTATGTTTATTTCTAGGTATTTTGACTTTTTGTTGCTATTCTCGTTAGTCACTTATAATAAGCTAGATAACTTACCCAAGTGACTTAACCTTTCTATTTATATTTTTTAATTCCAGCTAACAGCTATGAAATAAGAATGAGTCAAAGCTTACAGAAAATTCAAGATGACTTTAACAATGCCATTCTAGTGAATATATCAAAGCTACTAAGTCCTCAGCAAGCTGGCACCAAGGAGATATTTACATTCTCACCAAAGCTTTTCACAAATGGACCTGACCATCAACCTGATGGAGAGACACAAGAAAGCCACAGAATTTATGTGGCAATACGAGCAATAGATAAGAACTCCTTAAAGTCTGCTGTGTCTAACATTGCCCAGGTATCTCTGTTTATTCCCCCAAATTCTGCTCCTGTACTTGCCAGAGACCATCTTATATTGAAAGGAGTTTTAACAGCAGTGAGTTCAATAGGAATCATTTGCCTCACTATAGCTGTAACACATTATACATTAAACAGGAAAAAGAAAGCAGACAAGAAAGAGAATGGAACAAAATTAATATAAACAAATGTATAGAGTGCCTTCCTTCTTAGATACAAGATCCATGGCCTTTGCACTTTATGAAAACATACCAATAAAGTCAAATTGACATCAGAACTATTAAAAATGCTTTGAGTTTTTGTATAATACAGGTCAGATTTTTATATGCTAAACAGACACCAAAAAATATTTTATAACAGTCATTTTTGAAGGAAATTAGGAAACCCTTAAGCTTTGGCTATGGACAAAATAATAAAAATTAGTCGCCAAGGTAATGTCTTTAAAAGCAAAGGCAAGGGCAAAGTTGAATTAAAGAATCAAGAAAAGCTTGTTTTATTGTAGAGGAAAAATAGCCCCAAGTAGAGAAAAGGAGTTTGGTATAACTGTCTATATGAAGCAATTGTTCAGTTACTTTGATTAATTTTTCATTCCTTATCTTTTCAGAACAGGTTGCTTATTTATGGCTAAAGATCAAGCTGCATTTTATATATGAAGCCCCTGTTGTAAAGTTCTTCACTTCTTGCCATTTGGTTAACTATACTAAGATCAAATCCCACTGCTAATGCTCAGATATATCTTTGTTCACTGTAAGAGTTAACATTAACATGTGGGTATTATCCTTGTCCCCTGACACAGATTTGATAACAGAGGTCTATTGAATTTATTGCGTATAAGTTTCTATTCTCATCAAAGCAGCTTTCCAAGTTACTGCCTTGGGTGTTATTTAAAAAAAATGGTTATAGCTCTCATAAGGCTTTAAGTAAAGAAGGAGACATAGTTCTGAGCTTATTTTAACACATACATGGTCTACACAGTTTTATCTGAGTTCAACCAAAGAAGAGGCCATGGGGGGGGGTACAAACTGACCTTTAGAAATGATTAACTGATTCTATCTTTTGTTTAAAGAAGACTCTATGGGGGCACCTGGGTAGCTCACTTGTTTAAGCACCTGACTACAGCTCAAGCCATAATCTCACGGTTTGTGAGTTCGAGCCCCACATCAGCCTCTACACTGAGAGTACAGCCTGCTTCAGATTCTCTCTCTCCTTCTCTCTCTGCCCCTCTCTCACTCTCTCTCTTTCTCTCAAAATAAATAAACATTTAAAAATAAATAAATAAAGAAGACTCTAGGAATCCTTTCTCCATCAAAGGTTATTTACCTATGGGGGTCAGGGGTGAATAGAGAGAAACACAGGTCACAAGGAAATAAAAATCTTCTTTCATCTAATTTTAATATCCTTATGGTTTTAAGATTATTGAGCAGTAGAATCATTTGCTTTGTATATTAAAGAACTTTAAAAATTAATGAATAAATACAAACAATAAAGTGGAATAGATCTATTTTATAACCAGGTCCAATTAAGAATGAAAATTAGATTAAGTTCTGGAGAAGGGGGGAGAAAACTGGGTAACTGGGACAAGAAGAAAGAGAAAGAACACATAAAGCCTGAGTCGGAGACTCAAAGCAGTGCTGAGGGGTAAAATGGCCAGAAAATCTCTCACCCAGGCTGCCTCCTTGCAGTTCACACTACATCCCACGTGTGACCTGTTAACGTTCTAAATCTCATAGTGCCTAAAGTTTTCCAGATGCAGACTTCAAGTCCCCACTTGGCAGTCAGTCCCTTCTTCCTCTATTGCCATCATGCTTGCTAGTCTGGGATTTTCTTCTCCGTAGCTTCCATGAGCTGGCAATATAGAATGCTGAGATAGGGCATGGTGGGTTTTAAGTCTTGAAGTGTTTTCCTCATTTTACAGATAGGAAAATAAAGGGTTAAGAGAGCACTGTGCAGATTAGCAGCAGAGGTATATAGGAGGAGAGCCCCATTCTCATACTACTCCTTTACTCTGTATTTAAGAAGGTGTGGGAAGATCGTGAGGATTATGCCTAGAAATATTTAACTCTTTTGAGAGCAGTTAACAAGAGAACGAGTCTAGTTCTGAGGAACCGGATTTGTTTATTTTTCCATCTTGTGTGTACAGGAGTCAATAAATGGACTTAAATCCCAAAATTAGTGAATTGAAAGAGGCAAAACAAAATAGATTAAAGATGTTAACATGAGAAGCTGAAATACATAGTAGCAGGGTAGAAAGGGTGATCTCATAAAGCAGATAAAGCAAAAATGTTCAGTAGTTATGAGGGAATGAAGCATTAGACAACAAGAAAGATATAATAAATGTGGTAAAATATTGATTTAGAGATCTCAGCAATCATCGATAGAATAGAGCCACTGAAACAGATGTGACATTGATCTTGACCAAATGGTGGAAAATAAAACAGACAAGAGTTGAGCCAAGGAGTATGAGGAATTGTGGTCACTGGTGAACTACCACATGAATAGTGACATCATTGAAGATTTGATCTGAGATCGTAAGAGGAGGAAAAATGTGAGCCAGTCAGTTATCTGGGAGAGGGAAGAGAAGACTAGATAGATATTATTATTATCTTCCAATGCCAGTATGGTTGTTGTTATTCAATAAATAGAAATTTGTTTTGGAAACTGAGAATATCCCCTCTATTTTTTTCTCTACTCTTAAAAGAAGGATAGCAAAAGAAGATTAAATCTGAATGGAAGTAAGAGAGAAGTAGGAGGTAGAAAATCTCTAGGGGATGAGTTAATAGAGTCTATGCCCTGAGCAGATTGCTATTTATGTATGCACTGTTGACTGCCCCCCAAATATAATTTACACATGCATGTTAGTATCAGAAAGCCTTCCAAAAAAAAAGTTATTTTATTTGCTTTAGGATTTGCCCACTTAAAACTTAATGTGACAAATCCAATTGCACTAATGGCAGGGTTGTTCATATGAAATGAATCCTCCTGCTAACAGGTATAATTCTCTCTCTCTCTCTCTCTCTCTCTCTCTCTCTCTCTATATATATATATATATATATATATATATATATCACAACTTGTTGAAGGTATGAGACACCAAAAAAGAAAAAAAAGTAGGTAGAAACTGGTAGAAACCCTTGAAAAAATGGAAGCATTCTAGGTGAGACCCATATTTAACTAGCTTTTCCCTCTGAAGGCATTCCCAGTTTGCTCACAGCATCTGGATAGAGCCCAAGCAGAAAGCGGCAGTCTTACTGGATTGACAAGCTGAGGTAAGAGTTCTGGGTTGCCAAAGCAGTTGGAAATTGAGGGAGAAACTCCCCAAAAGGAAGCAATTACAAGGGGAAGCCCTCAAATCTGTATCCTCACAATCCTTCGGTGAGTCCTAAGCTGCAAAGGAATCTAATAGAAAAAAAGAGCTTGGAGGCTAAAAGAGCTAAACATAGATTTCAGTAACTGCCCAGTACTAGGGAGAAAAAAGTTTACTCAAGTTACAGAGGGTTGGTAAGAACCTTGTGTTTTCATTGAAACTCCAGGAGGACCACATTAGGGATAAGGACCACGTCCCCAGACTAAGAGTTATGCTGTAGAACAAGAGCAAAACTGAAATAGATCTGCTCTCACAAAGCCTCAAACCAAGTCTCCACAGAATCAAGATGATTCACCAATAATTAAACTACTGCTAGAAGAAAACATATACTGATTCTCTACATCATACAGTATATAATAAAAAATTAACAGACATGCCAACAAGCAGGGAATGTGTCCCGTAACTAATAAGAATCAAAATCTGTTAAGAGAAGATCCAAAATTTATCCAGATTAGAAATTAGCATCCAATGAGTTTACAATAACTATTATAAATATGGTACGTTATAGGTAAAAATAGGAAAAAGTAATGAAAAGAGAAGAAATTTCAGGAAAGATGCCAAAACTCTAAAAAGAAGTAAATGAGAACACTAAAATAGAAAAATACAATGTATGAAAGATTTTTGTAATGGATTAACAACAGACTGGTACTACAGAAGAAATGATCAGATGATTTGAAGACAGAAAAATGGAAATCATGCAAACTGAAGGAAGCATTTCATTTTTTAAAAATGGAAAAGCCAAAATGATAGGTGGAACATTATCAAAAAGTTTAACACACATAACAATTAGTCCCAGAAGTAGAAGAAGAAAAAAGGGAGCATAAAAATATTCAAAGAAATATTGGTTGAAATTTTTCCAAATTTGACTTAAACTATCAGCCTATAGATCTAAGATCCTCAGTAAACCTAACATAGGATTTATGCAAAAAAAAAAAAATCACCTCAGTATATAATAGAAATAATGACTGATTACTCATCAGAGCCAGTTGAGGCCAGAAGACAACAAAATGACATCTTTGAGGATTGGCGGCAAGATGGCGGCTTAGGAGGACGCTGGGCTCACCGCACGTCCTGCTGATCACTTAGATTCCATCTACACCTGCCTAAATAACCCAGAAAACCGCCAGAGGATTAGCAGAACAGAGTCGCCGGAGCCAAACGCAGACGAGAGGCCCACGGAAGAGGGTAGGAAGGGCGGCGAGGCGGTGCGCGCTCCACGGACTGGCGGGAGGGAGCCGGGGCGGAGGGGCGGCTCGCCGGCCAAGCAGAGCCCCCGAGTCGGGCTTGCAAAAGCGGAGGGGCCGGGCGGACTGTGTTCCGACAGCAAGCGTGACTTAGCGTCTGGGAGGTCAGAAATTAACAGCTCTGCTCGGAAAGCGGGAAGGCTGGAGGACAAAGGGAGGGAGAGCTGCTGAGCCCCCTGACAACAGAGCTCAGTTTGGTGGGGAACAAAGGCGCTCACCAGCGCCATTTCCCCCGCCCATCCCCCACCGAAATCCCAAAGGGAACCGGTCCCTGCCAGGGAACTTGCTCGCTCCGCGCAAACACCCAACTCTGCGCTTCTGCGGAGCCAAACCTCCGGCAGCGGATCTGACTCCCTCCCGCTGCCACAGGGCCCCTCCTGAAGTGGATCACCTAAGGAGAAGCCATCTAAGCCTGCCCCTCCTGCCCCCGAGCACCTTGCCTACCCACCCCAGCTAATACGCCAGATCCCCAGCATCACAAGCCTGGCAGGGTGCAAGTAGCCCAGACGAGCCACACCACCCAACAGTGAATCCCACAACTAGGAGAGGGGAAGAGAAGGCACACACCAGTCTGACTGTGGCCCCAGCGGTGGGCTGGGGGCAGACATCAGGTCTGACTGCGGCCCCGCCCACCAACTCCAGGTATACACCACAGCACAGGGGAAGTGCCCTGCAGGTCCTCACCACGCCAGGGACTATCCAAAATGACCAAGCGGAAGAACTCCCCTCAGAAGAATCTCCAGGAAATAACAACAGCTAATGAGCTGATCAAAAAGGATTTAAATAATATAACAGAAAGTGAATTTAGAATAATAGTCATAAAATTAATCGCTGGGCTTGAAAACAGTATACAGGACAGCAGAGAATCTCTTGCTACAGAGATCAAGGGACTAAGGAACAGTCACGAGGAGCTGAAAAAAGCTTTAAACGAAATGCATAACAAAATGGAAACCACCACAGCTCGGCTTGAAGAGGCAGAGGAGAGAATAGGTGAACTAGAAGATAAAGTTATGGAAAAAGAGGAAGCTGAGAAAAAGAGAGATAAAAAAATCCAGGAGTATGAGGGGAAAATTAGAGAATTAAGTGATACACTAAAAAGAAATAATATACGCATAATTGGTATCCCAGAGGAGGAAGAGAGAGGGAAAGGTGCTGAAGGGGTACTTGAAGAAATCATAGCTGAGAACTTCCCTGAACTGGGGAAGGAAAAAGGCATTGAAATCCAAGAGGCACAGAGAACTCCCTTCAGACGTAACTTGAATCGATCTTCTGCACGACATATCATAGTGAAACTGGCAAAATACAAGGATAAAGAGAAAATTCTGAAAGCAGCAAGGGGTAAACGTGCCCTCACATATAAAGGGAGACCTATAAGACTCGTGACTGATCTCTCTTTTGAAACTTGGCAGGCCAGAAAGAATTGGCAAGAGATTTTCAGGGTGCTAGACAGAAAAAATATGCAGCCAAGAATCCTTTATCCAGCAAGTCTGTCATTTAGAATAGAAGGAGAGATAAAGGTCTTCCCAAACAAACAAAAACTGAAGGAATTTGTCACCACTAAACCAGCCCTACAAGAGATCCTAAGGGGGACCCTGTGAGACAAAGTCCCAGAGACATCACTATAAGCATAAAACATACAGACATCACAATGACTCTAAACCCGTATCTTTCTATAATAACACTGAATGTAAATGGATTAAATGCGCCAACCAAAAGACATAGGGTATCAGAATGGATAAAAAAACAAGACCCATCTATTTGCTGTCTACAAGAGACTCATTTTAGACCTGAGGACACCTTTAGATTGAGAGTGAGGGGATGGAGAACTATTTATCATGCGACTGGAAGCCAAAAGAAAGCTGGAGTAGCCATACTTATATCAGGCAAACTAGACTTTAAATTAAAGGCTGTAACAAGAGATGAAGAAGGGCATTATATAATAGTTACAGGGTCTATCCATCAGGAAGAGCTAACAATTATCAATGTCTATGCACCGAATACCGGAGCCCCCAAATATATAAAACAATTACTCATAAACATAAGCAACCTTATTGATAAGAATGTGGTAATTGCAGGGGACTTTAATACACCACTTACAGAAATGGATAGATCATCTAGACACACGGTCAATAAAGAAACAAGGGCCCTGAATGAGACATTGGATGAGATGGACTTGACAGATATATTTAGAACTCTGCATCCCAAAGCAACAGAATATACTTTCTTCTCGAGTGCACATGGAACATTCTCCAAGATAGATCATATACTGGGTCACAAAACAGCCCTTCATAAGTTTACAAGAATTGAAATTATGCCATGCTTACTTTCAGACCACAATGCCATGAAGCTTGAAATCAACCACAGGAAAAAGTCTGGAAAACCTCCAAAAGCATGGAGGTTAAAGAACACCCTACTAACGAATGAGTGGGTCAACCAGGCAATTAGAGAAGAAATTAAAAAATATATGGAAACAGGGGCGCCTGGGTGGCGCAGTCGGTTGAGCGTCCGACTTCAGCCAGGTCACGATCTCACGGTCCGGGAGTTCGAGCCCCGCGTCAGGCTCTGGGCTGATGGCTCAGAGCCTGGAGCCTGTTTCCGATTCTGTGTCTCCCTCTCTCTCTGCCCCTCCCCCGTTCATGCTCTGTCTCTCTCTGTCCCAAAAATAAATAAACGTTGAAAAAAAAAATTTAAAAAAAAAAATATATATGGAAACAAACGAAAATGAAAATACAACAATCCAAACGCTTTGGGACGCAGCAAAGGCAGTCCTGAGAGGAAAATACATTGCAATCCAGGCCTATCTCAAGAAACAAGAAAAATCCCAAATACAAAATCTAACAGCACACCTAAAGGAACTAGAAGCAGAACAGCAAAGGCAGCCTAAGCCCAGCAGAAGAAGAGAAATAATAAAGATCAGAGCAGAAATAAACAATATAGAAACTAAAAAAACTGTAGAGCAGATCAACGAAACCAAGAGTTGGTTTTTTGAAAAAATAAACAAAATTGACAAACCTCTAGCCAGGCTTCTCAAAAAGAAAAGGGAGATGACCCAAATAGATAAAATCATGAATGAAAATGGAATGATTACAACCAATCCCTCAGAGATACAAACAATTATCAGGGAATACTATGAAAACTTATATGCCAACAAATTGGACAACCTGGAAGAAATGGACGAATTCCTGAACACCCACACGCTTCCAAAACTCAATCAGGAGGAAATAGAAAGCTTGAACAGACCCATAACCAGCGAAGAAATTGAATCGGTTATCAAAAATCTCCCAACAAATAAGAGTCCAGGACCAGATGGCTTCCCAGGGGAGTTCTACCAGACGTTTAAAGCAGAGATAATACCTATCCTTCTCAAGCTATTCCAAGAAATAGAAAGGGAAGGAAAACTTCCAGACTCATTCTATGAAGCCAGTATTACTTTGATTCCTAAACCAGACAGAGACCCAGTCAAAAAAGAGAACTACAGGCCAATATCCCTGATGAATATGGATGCAAAAATTCTCAATAAGATACTAGCAAATCGAATTCAACGACATATAAAAAGAATTATTCACCATGATCAAGTGGGATTCATTCCTGGGATGCAGGGCTGGTTCAACATTCGCAAATCAATCAACGTGATACATCACATTAACAAAAAAAGAGAGAAGAACCATATGATCCTGTCAATCGATGCAGAAAAGGCCTTCGACAAAATCCAGCACCCTTTCTTAATAAAAACCCTTGAGAAAGTCGGGATAGAAGGAACATACTTAAAGATCATAAAAGCCATTTATGAAAAGCCCACAGCTAACATCATCCTCAACGGGGAAAAACTGAAAGCTTTTTCCCTGAGATCAGGAACACGACAAGGATGCCCACTCTCACCGCTGCTGTTTAACATAGTGCTGGAAGTTCTAGCATCAGCAATCAGACAACAAAAGGAAATCAAAGGCATCAAAATTGGCAAAGATGAAGTCAAGCTTTCGCTTTTTGCAGATGACATGATATTATACATGGAAAATCCGATAGACTCCACCAAAAGTCTGCTAGAACTGATACAGGAATTCAGCAAAGTTGCAGGATACAAAATCAATGTACAGAAATCAGTTGCATTCTTATACACTAACAATGAAGCAACAGAAAGACAAATAAAGAAACTGATCCCATTCACAATTGCACCAAGAAGCATAAAATACCTAGGAATAAATCTAACCAAAGATGTAAAGGATCTGTATGCTGAAAACTATAGAAAGCTTCTGAAGGAAATTGAAGAAGATTTAAAGAAATGGAAAGACATTCCCTGCTCATGGATTGGAAAAATAAATATTGTCAAAATGTCAATACTACCCAAAGCTATCTACACATTCAATGCAATCCCAATCAAAATTGCACCAGCATTCTTCTCGAAACTAGAACAAGCAATCCTAAAATTCATATGGAACCACAAAAGGCCCCAAATAGCCAAAGGAATTTTGAAGAAGAAGACCAAAGCAGGAGGCATCACAATCCCAGACTTTAGCCTCTACTACAAAGCTGTCATCATCAAGACAGCATGGTATTGGCACCAAAACAGACACATAGACCAATGGAATAGAATAGAAACCCCAGAACTAGACCCACAAACGTATGGCCAACTCATCTTTGACAAAGCAGGAAAGAACATCCAATGGAAAAAAGACAGCCTCTTTAACAAATGGTGCTGGGAGAACTGGACAGCAACATGCAGAAGGTTGAAACTAGACCACTTTCTCACACCATTCACAAAAATAAACTCAAAATGGATAAAGGACCTAAATGTGAGACAGGAAACCATCAAAACCTTAGAGGAGAAAGCAGGAAAAGACCTCTCTGACCTCAGCCGTAGCAATCTCTTACTCGACACATCCCCAAAGGCAAGGGAATTAAAAGCAAAAGTGAATTACTGGGACCTTATGAAGATAAAAAGCTTCTGCACAGCAAAGGAAACAACCAACAAAACTAAAAGGCAACCAACGGAATGGGAAAAGATATTCGCAAATGACATATCGGACAAAGGGCTAGTATCCAAAATCTATAAAGAACTCACCAAACTCCACACCCGAAAAACAAATAACCCAGTGAAGAAATGGGCAGAAAACATGAATAGACACTTCTCTAAAGAAGACATCCGGATGGCCAACAGGCACATGAAAAGATGTTCAGCGTCGCTCCTTATCAGGGAAATACAAATCAAAACCACATTCAGGTATCACCTCATGCCAGTCAGAGTGGCCAAAATGAACAAATCAGGAGACTATAGATGCTGGAGAGGATGTGGAGAAACGGGAACCCTCTTGCACTGTTGGTGGGAATGCAAATTGGTGCAGCCGCTCTGGAAAGCAGTGTGGAGGTTCCTCAGAAAATTAAAAATAGACCTACCCTATGACCCAGCAATAGCACTGCTAGGAATTTATCCAAGGGATACAGGAGTACTGATGCATAGGGCCACTTGTACCCCAATGTTCATAGCAGCACTCTCAACAATAGCCAAATTATGGAAAGAGCCTAAATGTCCATCAACTGATGAATGGATAAAGAAATTGTGGTTTATATACACAATGGAATATTATGTGGCAATGAGAAAAAATGAAATATGGCCTTTTGTAGCAACGTGGATGGAACTGGAGAGTGTGATGCTAAGTGAAATAAGCCATACAGAGAAAGACAGATACCATATGGTTTCACTCTTATGTGGATCCTGAGAAACTTAACAGGAACCCATGGGGGAGGGGAAGGAAAAAAAAAAAAAAGAGGTTAGAATGGGAGAGAGCCAAAGCATAAGAGACTGTTAAAAACTGAGAACAAACTGAGGGTTGATGGGGGGTGGGAGGGAGGAGAGGGTGGGTGATGGGTATTGAGGAGGGCACCTTTTGGGATGAGCACTGGGTGTTGTATGGAAACCAATTTGTCAATAAATTTCAGAAAAAAAAAATAAATAAAAAAAATAAATTAAAAAAAAAATGACATCTTTAAGTGCTAGAAGAAAAATCTGTCAATGCAGAACTCTATATTGAGCAAAAATACCTTTCAAAATAAAGGCACATAGATAAAAGCTGCAATCATGTTCATCAGCAAGAAATACCAAAGTAATTTCTTTAAGCTGAAGGAAAATGTCTGGTGAAAATACAGATCTACAACATTGAATGAAGATCACTGGAAATGATAAATAGGTAAATGTGATATATTGTTGGTTTTCTCTTTTTACTTTCAATTCCTTTAAAAGGCAATTGACTGTTTAAAGTAAAAATAAAAACAATGTGTTATTAATAACAGAAAGAAGTGAGATGTATGACAGTAAGGGCAGACCAGACTTACACTGTTGAAAGTTGTATATTCAAGTAGACTGGGATCAATTAAGAAGGCATATTATAATCCCCTTGCCACCCATTAATAATAGAGAAAGGTATATCTAAAAATCTAATAAATGTGATAAAACAGAACACTAAAACTAACCAATTAACACAAAAGAAAACAGGTAAGGTACAATAAAGGAACAAAAAACAGAAGGAAATAACAGAAAGCAAATAGCAAGAAGGTAGGCTGAAAGCCAGCTAAATTAATAATTATATTAAATATAAATAGACTACTAAAAAGCAGAGATTTTTCTACTTGATTAAACAAAAAGCAAGATTCAACTATATGGAATTTATAACAGATACATTTTAACTTTAAAGACATAGAAGTCAAAAGTGAGAAGAGGAAATGGTATATCATGCAAACACTAAGCATAAGATAGTTGGTGTCAGTATATTACCATAATACAAAATAAGCTTTGAGAAAGGAGAAAAAAGGGGGTCATTTTATAATGCTAAAATTTACTGGTAACATATAGCAATCCTAAATTTGCATTTACCTATAAACAAAACTTCAAAATACATCAACAAAAATTTCCAGAACTGAAGGGAGAAATAGACAAACCAATAATCAAACTTGGAGGCATAAATATCCCACTGTCAAAAACTGTGGCAACTAGATAGGAAAACTCAATATTATGGAACAGTATTCAACAATGGAACAAGAATTTGAACAACATTATCAACCAATTATGACATTTATAAAAAACTACAACCAACTAGTGCAGAGTACAAATTCTTTTTAAGTGTCTAATAATAGTCACCAAGTTAGATCATGTGCTATACCATAAAACATATCCCAGAATATAGAGTCCAGAAATAGACCTGCACACATATGGTCAACAGGTTTTCTACAAAGGCATGGGCAAATCAATGGGGGAAGGCAACGCAATGGATGAAGGAGATTTCTTTTCAATAAATGATGATGGAACAAGTAAACATATGTTTGGGAAAGTGATTTTACTCCTACCTTATAAAAATATGAAATCACAATGAATCATAGGTATAAAAATGAATTAAGACATTATTTGTAGAAAAAATATAATATCTTCATAAGTATAGTGTAGAAAGATTTCTTATAACAGAGATAACACTAAGCATAAAAGGAAAAAAATAAGCTGGACTGCACCAACACTAAATATTCGTGCTCATCAAAGGGCACTGTTAATAATGAAAAGGCAAGCCACACAGTGGAAGAAGTACTCACAACACATATGTCTGACAAAGAAGTCAGATCTAGAATATGTAAAAATGTTACAAATCAGTGACAAAAGATAAAGAACCCAATAAAAATGGGGAAAAGATTTTTTTTTAATTTTTTAATGTTTATTTATTTTTGAGAGAGAGAGAGAGTAAGTGAGGGAGGGGCAAAGAGAGAGGGAGACACAGAATTCAAAGCAGGCTCCAGGCTCTGAGCCGTCAGCACAGAGCCCGACGTGGGGCTCAAACTCACAAACTGTGAGATCATGACCTGAGCTGAAGTCGGACACTCAACCAACTGAGCCACCCAGGTGCCTCAAAAAATGGGCAAAAGATTTAAGCAGACACTTGACAAAGAGGATATATAAATGGCCAATAAGCACATACACACCAAGGCTATCAACACCATTAGCCCCCAACAAATTAAAATGATAAATATCACAAGATAGTTCTTCATTCTCACCAGCAAAAGTATAAAGATTGACAAGAAAATGTCAACAAGGATGTGGAACAATGGGAAGTTTCCGATATTGGTGAGTGTGCACGCACTTTGGAATACTGCTTGGCAGTTTCTTAAAAGTTATGCATATATCTAACCTTTTACCCAGCAGTTCCACCTCAAGAGAGATGAAACGATGTCCACCAAAAGACTTCCTCAAGAATTTTATAGCCACTTTATTCATAATAACCCCAAACTAGAAACAACCAAGTTTTTATTAACAGAATGGATAAAACAAATGTTTCTATTTGTATGACTTCACAAGAGAATACCATTCAGCAACAAAAAGAAACAAACAACTGACACATGCAACAATGTGCATGAATCTAAAAAGCGTTATCTTGGGGCGCCTGGGTGGCGCAGTCGGTTAAGCGTCCGACTTCAGCCAGGTCACGATCTCGCGGTCCGTGAGTTCGAGCCCCGCGTCGGGCTCTGGGCTGATGGCTCAGAGCCTGGAGCCTGTTTCTGATTCTGTGTCTCCCTCTCTCTCTGCCCCTCCCCCGTTCATGCTCTGTCTCTCTCTGTCCCAAAAATAAATAAACGTTGAAAAAAAAATTAAAAAAAAAAACAAACATACAGAAACTCATTGATAATAATACAGTAGTAATAGGGGACTTTAACCCCTCTTCCCCCTTACATCAATGGACAGATACCCTAAGCAGAAAATCAACAAGGAAACAATGGCTTTGAATGACAGACTGAACGAGATGGACTCAACTGATATATTCAGAACATTTCATCCTTAAGCTGCAGAATACACATTCTTCTCGCATGCTCATGGAAATTCTCCAGAACACATCACAGGTCACAAATCAACCCTCCACAAGTACAAAGAGATCAAGATCATACCATGCATATTTTCAGATTACAACACTATGAAACTTGAAGTCAACAATAGGAAAAATATTGGAAAGCTCTCAAATACATGGAGGTTAAAGAATATCCTACTGAAGAATGAATGGTTAACCAAGAAATTAGAGAGAAAAGAATTTTACATACATGGAAACAAATGAAAATGAAAACACAATAGTCCAAAACATTTGTGATGCAGCAGTCCTAAGAGGGAAGTATATTGCAATTCAAACTTATCTCAAGAAACAATAAAAGTCCCAAATATACAACCTAACCTTACACCTAAAGGAGCTAAAAAAAGGAAAAGCAAATAAAGCCTAAAGCCAGCAGAAGAAGGGAAATAATAAAGATTAGAGCAGAAATAAAGGATATAGAAAGAACAACAAAAACAGATCAATGAAACTAAAAGCTGGTTCTTTGAAAGCATTAACAAAATTGATAAGCCCCAAGTCAAACTTTACAAAAAGAAAAAAGAAAGGACCTAAGTAGATAAAATCATGAATGAAAGAGGAGAGATCACAACCAGCATCATGGAAATACAAACAGTTATAAGAGAATACTATGAAAAATTATACAGGAACAATATAGGCAATCTGGAAGAAATGGACAAATTCCTAGAAACTCACAAACTACCAACACTGAAACAGGAAGAAATAGAAAATTTGAACAGGCCCATAATCAGCAAAGAAATTGAATCAATAATCAAAAATCTCCCAACAAACAAGAGTCCTGGGTAAGATGGCTTCCCAGGGGAATCCTACCAGACATTTAAAGAATAGTTAATACTTATTATTCTCAAATTATTTCAAAAATAGAAACAGAATAAAAATTTCCAAACTCATTCTACAAAGCCAGCATTACCTTGATTCCAAAACCAGACAAAGACTCCACTAAAAAGGAGAATTCGAGCCAATATCCTGGTTACATAGATGTGAAAACTCCCAAGAAGATATTAGCAAATTGAATTCAACAGCACATTAAAAAACTTATTCACCACAATCAAGTGGGATTTATTCCTGGGCTGCAAGGCTGGTTCAATATTCGCCCATCAATCAACATGATATATACCACATCAATAAAAGAAAGGATAATAACCATATGTGATCTTATCAACAGATGCAGAAAAAGTATTTGACAAAATACAGCATCCATTCTTGATTAAAAAAACCCTCAACAAAGTAGGAACAGATGGAACATACCTCAACAACATAAAGGCCATATATCAAAAAGACACAGCTAACATCATCCTCAATGGGGAAGAAAGGAGAGCCTTTCCTCTACAGTCAGGAAGAAGACAAGAATGCCCACTCTCACCATTACTATTTAACATAATACTAGAAGGCTTAACCTCAGCAATCAGACAACAAAAAGAAATAAAATGTATACAAACTGGCAAGGAAGAAGTCAAACACTAGTTGCAGATGACCCAAATAGAAAACCCAAAAGATTCCACAAATACATGAATACAGCAAAGTCACAGGATGTGAAATCAACTTGAAGAAATCTGTTTAAAAATTTGTTTAACGTTTATTTATTTTTGAGAGACAAAGAGAGACAAAGTGTGAGCGGGGGAGGGGCAGAAAGAAAGGGAGACACAGAATCTGAAGAAAGCTCCAGACTTTGAGCTGTCAGCACAGAGCCCGATGCAGGGATTGAACCCATGAATGGTGAGATCGTGACCTGAGCCAAAGTCACATGCTCAACCAACTGAGCCACACAGGCACCCCAAAATCTGTTGCATTTCTATACACCAAGAACAAAGCAGCAGAAAAAGAAATCAAGGAATCGATCCCACCTGCAATTGCACCACAAACAAAATATACCTAGGAATAAACCTAACTAAAGAGGTAAAAGATCTATACTCTGAAAACTATAGAACACTTATGAAAGAAATCAAAGATGACACAAAGAAATGGAAAAGCATTCCATGCTCATAGATTGGAAGAACAAACATTATTAAAATGACTATGCTACTCAAAGCAATCTACACATTTAATGTAATCCCTCCCCAAATACAACCAGCATTTTTTGCATACCTACAACAGACAATTCTAATACTTGTATGGAAACACAAAAGACACCTCATAACCAAAGCAATCCTGAAAAAGAAAAACAAAACAGGAGGCAACATGATTCTGGATTTCAAACTATATTACAAAGCTGTAGTCATCCAGACAGTATGGTACTGGAACAAAAACAGACACATAGATCAATGGAACAGGACAGAAAACCCAGAAATGGACCCACAACTATATGTTCAACCAACCTTTGACAAAGTAGGAAAGAATATCCAATGCAAAAGACAATATCTTCAACTAATGGTACTGAGAAAACTGAATGGTGACATGCAGAAGAATTGGACCACTTTCTTACACCGTACACAAAAATAAATTCAAAATGGATCAAAGACCTAAATGTGAGGCAGGAAACCATCAAAACACTACAGGGAATCACACTCATAAATCTCTTTGACTTTGGCTGGAGCAACTTCTTACTAGACACATCACTGAAGTCAAGGGAAACAAAAGCAAAATGAACTATTGGGACTTCATCAAGATTAAAAGCTTGTTCACAGTGAAGGTAACAATCAACAAAGCTAAAAGGCAGATTTCAGAATGGGAGGAGATATTTGCAAAAGACATAAGGATTAGTGTCCAAAATCTATAAAAACTTATCAAACTCAACACCCAAAAAACAAATAACCCAGTTAAGAAAGGGGCAGAAGACAGGAATACTTTTCCAAAGAAGACATCCATATGGCTAACAGTCACATGAAAAGATGCTTAACGTCACTCATCATCGGGGAAATACAAATCAAAACCACAGTGAGATACCACCTCACACCTGTCAGAATAGCTAAAATTAACAACACAAGAAACAACAGGTGTTGGTGACGATGCAGAGAAAGGGGAACCCTCTTGCACTGTGGGTGGGAATACAAACTGGTGCAGCCACTCTGGAGAACAGTATAGAGGTTCCTCAAGAAACTAAAAATAGAATTACCTTACAATCCAGCAATTGCACTATTAGGTATTTTCCCAAAGGATACAAAAATACAGATTTGAAGAGGTACATGCACCCAATGTTTATAGCAGCATTATCAACAGTAACCAAACTATAGAGAGCACAAATGTCCATTGACTGTTGAGTGGACAAAGAAGATGTGGTGTGTGTGTGTGTATACATATACATATACATATATATACGTTTGGGCTCTCTATAGTGTGTGTGTGTGTGTGTGTGTGTGTGTGTTTGTGTATGTGCGTGTGTGTGTGTGTGTGTATTTATATGTAATGGAGTATTACTCAGACATCAAAATAATGAAATTTTGCCATTTGCAATGATGTGGATGGAGCAAGAATGTATTATGCAAAGTGAAATAAGTCAACCAGAGAAAGACAAATACCATATGATCTCACTGATATGTGGAATTTAAGAAACAGCCAGATGAACATATGGAAAGGGGGGTAGGGAAGAGAAGAGAGGGAAATAAACTACAAGAGATTCTTAATGACAGAGAGCAAACTATGTGTTGATGGGGGAGGTGGGTGGGAAATGGGCTAGATCAGTGATAGGTACTAAGGAAGACACTTGTAATAAGTACTGGATGTTGTACGTAAGTGATGAACCACTGAATTCTACTCCTGAAACCAATATTACACTGTATGTTAACTCACTAAAATTTAAATTTAAAAAAGGAAAAGAAAAAAATAAAGAAAGAAATGTAAAGGACTTAAAATAGCCAAAATAATCTTAAAGAAAAACAAATCTGGAGTGTTTACACGACCAGGTATCAAGACATACAAAGCAGGGGCACCTGGGTGGCGCAGTCAGTTAAGCGTCCGACTTCAGCCAGGTCACGATCTCACAGTCCGTGAGTTCGAGCCCCGCGTCAGGCTCTGGGCTGATGGCTCGGAGCCTGAAGCCTGTTTCCGATTCTCTGTCTCCCTCTCTCTCCGCCCCTCCCCCGTTCATGCTCTGTCTCTCTCTGTCCCAAAAATAAATAAACGTTGAAAAAAAATTAAAAAAAAAAAAAGACATACAAAGCAGCAGTAATTAAGACTATATGCTACTGAGGTAAAGGTAACTACATAGACCCATGAAACGGAAAAGAGAGTCCAGAAACAGACCTGCACATTTTCAGGCACCTCATTCAGAATAAAAGCACAACTACAATTCAATGGGGGCAAGTATGGTCTTTTCCATAAATGATTTGGGCCTCTTGGCTATCCATAAAGGAAAACAAAACAAAAAAAGACAAAACTTATGAATCTTACCTTACGCTATTTACAAAAAACACCTTGAGATAGATCACACACCTAAACATGAAAGGTAGAACAATAAAACATAACAGAATACTGTATAATATTTTCATGAACTTGAAAAAGCTGTCTTAAATATGATGCAAAAAACACTACCCATAAAACAAAAGATTAAATTAGAGTCCATTAAAATTAAGACCCTCTGTTCATCCAAGGGCACCATTAAGGCAAGCCACAAACTGGAAAAAGCAATTTACAATACATATATCCAACAAAGGACTCAGGACCTAGAACATGTAAAGAACTACTATAAATCAATAAGACAACCTAATTAAAAATTGGGCAAAAAAATTTGAACAGGCACTTTACAACAGATGACATCCAAATGACCAAAAACATAGGAAAACGTACTTAAAAACATTAGTCATCAGGGAAAATGCAAATTAAAACCACAGTACAATATGGTTACATTCCTCTTAGAGTAGCTAAAATCATAAGGACTGACAGTACTACATACTGGTAGAAAAGCAGAGCAATCAGTATAACTACTTTGAAAAGTGCTTGGCAGGTCAACTAAAGCTAGACATATGTATACCCTGTGACCTAACAATTCCGCTTTTGGAATATACCCATGAAATAGATGCTTACGGAAGTTTTACTTACAATGGTCCCAAACAGGAAATAATACAAGTGTTCATCAACAGCAGTTGGTAAGTAAATAGTGTTATATTCTTAAAATGCAATACAATGGATAAAGAACATATTACTATTGCATGCAACCTGGCTGAATTTCATGCAGTGAATGTTATGTGACAGTAGCCAGATACAAGAGGATATACTGTATATTTCTATTATTTGAAGTTCAAAAGTAAGAATAATTAATCTATGTGGCAATGGAGGTCAGAATAGTGATGACCATTTGGGGGTTTCTGACTGAAAAGGAACACAAAAGAGATTTCTGGGTGCTGGAAATACTCTACACCTTTGGCAAAAGTTTGTCTCTCAGGGTGCTAACTCCCTGTACCTCTGGTTTGTGCACCTCTGGCCCACCTGCCCTGCCTCTGACAAAGCCAGATCCCACTTGCCATGGTGCAATGCTTTATCTGAGCCAAAGCCTCTGTGAATCAGTTTAGACCAGACTTGGGCACCAGAGAGAGTGGAGCTGCCACTCCAGCCCAATAGAGGCCATGCTAAACTAGGCCCTCTCCCTGGAGAGGCAGACAAGACAAGGAGGACAAGAGGAGGTGAGGTGGTCATGGCAGCAGCATAGACTCTCAATTGAGCAAGCAGCCAAGGCTCAGTGAGCAGGAAAGGCCAAGCAAATCTGGGGAAGCACCTAAACTGAGTTTCTCACAACTTTGTCATAGATAACTGCAAAAGCCACAATTCAATAAGGGCAGGGCAACTAAAGGCTCACACCCCTCAGGAATGAAGGCTCTGGTTACAGCAACAGGCGAACAAACAATACAGATCAGCCAAAATGCTGGCTAAAAGTGAGGGAAATTGGTGATAAAGGAAGGAGATAAATATGCATAATGGCTGTGAAAATTAATATAGGGAAGCCTCACTAAAAATGGAATCAGGAGGGTAGAAGCAGAGGCTGAAAGGGGGAACCATACCACTCAATGTCAATTACAGGAAGAATTGTTAATTACAGTCCCCAGTAGAGAATCATCAACAGGAAAGAATCATCCATTACAGGCCTCAACAGGGAAAGATTTACATGGCATCTCCTATAAGAAATCAACTGTACCTGCAACTCAGCCAATTTCTCCAATGGACTTTCCTTTGAAACAAACCCTCTCAATCTTCATAAAATACTGTTCCCTTCCTTTTTTTTTCTTTGACTTGCCTATGGTTTTGCTATAGCTTGCATGCCCCAAATTAAAATTCCCGGTTATGGAGCACCTGGGTGGCTCAGTCGGTTAAGCATCCGACTTTGGCTCAGGTTATGATCATCTCTTGGTTTGTGGGTTCGAGCCCCGCATCAGGCTCTGTGTTGACAGCTTGCTCAGAGCCTGAAGCCTGCTTCAGATTCTGTGTCTCCTTCTCACTCTCTGCCCCTCCCCTGCTCATGCTCTGTCTCTCTGTCTCTCAAAAATAAATAAATGTTAAAAAATAAATAAATAAATAAAATAAAATAAAATAAAATAAAATAAAATAAAATAAAATAAAATTCTCAGTTACTCCTGAATAAACCCACTTTTGCTAGCAAAATGACTGACTTTTATTTTAAGATTAACATGGTCTTGAGACTAGTCCTAGCAGCAGACACTGATTTATTCAATAACTCTCTTGCTTTAGGTCTTTTAGGAGATTGCAATTGGCCACCACTTTGTAGGAGATTCTATGAATGATTGGACTTGTACATTCTCTTAAAGAAAAAGCAAAATAGCGAGGGCTCGCACACACAAAAAAATGCCACCTCTACATTATAATATTGGAGCTAAATATCATGGAAGGAGAAGAGTGGATATGAGCAGTTCAAGGGGTAAATTGTGTTGGATTAATCTTACAGAACCCCCTTAAGATTTTCTTGGCCGCATCCATGCACTGGACCCTCAGTTACTCACTCCTTCTCAGTACCTACTTGCTCCTTGAGGGCCCAAGTGGTTCCACTGCCGGAGGTCAACCAGGCACCACTTGGAATATAGCTCCTTATACACCACAAGTCATGGAATCGCTCTTTCCAAGCTACTGCTGAATGGCTGGACAACAAAGCCAGTGAGTTCAGGGGAGCTGATCACCTATAGGAGATGAGAAGCCAAATACTTCCTCTTCCTCCTTCCCATGGACTGTTCCAAGGCATGGTTTCATTCTATAGCCCATTAGTAGACATCCCAAATGTCAGGGCAAGTCCAACTGCAGGGTGGCCCGCTGGGTCTCTTCATTGTACCACAGTGGCCAGTTTAGTAACATTTCACCTTTTATTGCTTCCCAGCCATCCCTGACTATTTCCCCCTTTCTCTCACTCTCACTGCTCTGCTCTGGGATTAAACTCTCCAATTATTAACACATAAGCTTGCCCTAGACTTTGTTTTTTAGGGAACCCAGGAAAAACATATGTAGTTGGGGGTGTGAGATGTTTTAGAATCAAAAATTTTGATGTATGATAAACGCATACATTTTTTCAATACACATTAAATAAATTATTTTTGCACCAAAGCATATTTAGATCATCTGGACAACCACTTTATAATCAGATATTCCCACTACTTCAATGCTTTACTTTCAATTGCTTAAAGACATGTACTTGAGCAATAAATTCTATTTATTAGCTGTAAGTACTAACCTAACTTTTATGAGCCAACGTCAAAGAAAGGGGATAAACAAGGTGAAATTGATGCTTATCACAAATGAAGTCTTGGGATGAAGGGATATTTCAAGTAATTTGAATACAGTAAATTGGTAGACCAACTTGAGTTTCCATCTGAGGTTTGACAAATTTAAAAGAGTTTATGAAGTAGGTGGCAGTCCATAATTCATATTGAGAGAAATTTAGTTTCAATAAAATAATTTAATGTTGTTAATTTGAATTATATTGACCCATGAGCTGTGGAATAGAAAAATAGAAGTCTGATGAGGGAACTGGAGGGAATTTGCTTTGCACAGTGATACGTAAATTTTATCTTTTGTCTCCATTATAAAATATTCAATAATATCTATGTTGCTTTCTAATTTTTTTTGTTGTTGTTACAAGTGGATTGTATAAGAGAGCATCAAGAGGTGATGAGGTTATGTCAAGATCAATGAGGATTAAAAAAAAAAAAAAGACCACCATCATAGATAACTGGGTATATGACTTACACTTAATAGTGCTCACTGAATATGCAGAATAGTCAGGCCTCCATGGGAGGTGAGGGTTGGAGGGTGGTGTTGGGTGGGTCAGTGTCTCTGGATCAGCAAACATTTGTAATAAGTAAACATCTTTTAATGGCCGAGCTGCTTGTCACCTGTGAATTCCTCCAAGGAACAGGATGTGGGCTCCCCACCCTCATTCCCAGCATCTGGCACAGGTGTAGACAAGGCTAATAATCCTTTCAAAATGAAATATTTGAAAGTACACAGAATTTGAGACTAAGCTATATGTATGGTTCCTTATATTGGAGACAAATGCAATGGTGAAAGAATTTTGGGTCAAAGGGTTAAACACTGTGATAAACCACCTCTGATAACTTGGAAAAATGTGTGTCTATATATTCATATATATAGAGAGAGAGAGGTAAAGAAAGATACCTCTAAATGCAGCATTCTCCAAAGAGAGAAATCAAAGTGCAATGTGCAGCAATGGGGTCATTTAAATGTTCTGTTTTCATCTTGGTCCTTCATCTCCTGGAAGGCGCTGTGAGCAAGTCACTCATTCAGCTGAATAATAATGGGTATGAAGGGATTGTCATTGCAATTGACCCTAATGTGCCAGAAGATGAAACACTCATTCAACAAATAAAGGTAGGTTCAAAATGATAATTATCCATGCTTTAAAAACATTTTTTATCCAATTATTTTTATTTTTATTTTTTGATGTTATTTTTGAGAGAGAGGGAGACAGAGCACGAGTGGGGGAGGGGCAGACAGAGAGGGAGACACAGGACCTGAAGCAGCCTCCAGGCTCTGAGTTGTCAGCACAGAGTCCAACACGGGGCCTGAAACCCATGAGCCATGAGATCGCGACCACAGCCGAAATTGGACGCTTAGCTGACTGAGCCACCCAGGTGCCTCTATGCTTTAAAAAAAAACAAGTGTAATATTGTCGTAGAGCAAACATGAGTTCTCTAACTCCAGCTGTGTGACATTGCCACATTATTTTCAGGTCTGAGTATGTTTCTTCAGCTGTAAAATGTAAATAATAACACTAAACTATTAGGATTCTTGTGACAGATGAGATCATAAATGCAGTGCACATAACTCAGAGTTTGATACATCATTGGTGCCTAATAAATGATGTCTACACTGACTGGATTTTACCATTGGTTTATATCAGATTCTCCTTTTATTCTCCTAATTGTAATCCCCTTCTCTGTGATCCTATTTAATACAGGAGCCCAGGATGCAAATCTCTGACTTAAGAACAATCCTGACCCTTCCAATGAGAGGAAACTATGCATTTTACCAGCTCCAATGCAAGGGACCCTCTCAGGGCTGCTGGGCAGGCTCACCTCACTTGTTACTTCCCCCATGGGGGAAGGAAAAACTAGGGAAGCATCTAACTGCTATAAGGTGGAGGGATTAGAGAGGTTGCATACAACAGCAAACTTTAAGAAGGAAATGCATTATAAAAGGCAAAAGTGTAGGTCTGTAAAATGGGAATAATAGTAAGCACCTTCCTCATAGGACTTTGTCATGATTAAGTTTAACAATGCATGCATATAAGGGAAGCTGAGTTAAGGGTATATGGGAACTCTGTACAATTTTTTGCATGTCTTCTGTAAGTCTAAAATTATCTCAAAAATTTTTTTAAAAACTTCAAAAATGTATGCATAATGCCTGATACATAATAAGAGCTCAGTAAATGTTAGGTATAGCCATCAATCATCAATCCCACTGTTAATCCTTCTAGATCAAAAGAGTTCCTCCCTCTTAACCAAGCCAAAGGGGCTGAAGCTTGTTTCTAGGCAGTGTTCCTAAGTGTGAGTTCAGAAGTTAATAGTGTAAGGGCCCCAAAGGTCGTCCCCAAGGTTTCTTTGCTCTGAGCAGAAGCAAGGCCAAAAAGATGGAGTTTGGAAAAAGGGCCATCTCTACCACCAAGAGAAGGTTGGGGTTGGAGAAGTGCAGCAGTTGATGGGGGAGGAGAAGCTTACCTGTTTAAGTGGAAGACTATGAGGTCTACCACCATTGGTGAAAGAGAAATTTACATCTTTTGAAATCCCTCAAATCAGAAACCTTGGGTAGGTTTTTGATTACCTCTAAATTTAGGCATGAGCAAAAATGAAGTAGCCACTTAAAGTAACAGACAAAGTATGGAAGAAAAAATGTGGCTGGCAATGTTTCTGTCTCTTGCTGGGTAGTCAGTAGGGCTCAGGAAATACCAGGAGGACACAGATGCCTTATCTTGAATGACAATGGTCATTTGTATTTATATTGTGCTTCAAAGCTTTCAAAGCTCTTTCATCTCACTATCTTAGGGGGATTTTCTTCCTGAGAAATGTACTTCTCACTACAACGATTAAATCTGCTTCCTGGTAGGAGTCCTAAATGAGTTGGGTATTAAGTTGGTGTCTACATCTTCTCTGTAACGGGAACACTTTTAAGGACAATAGTGTACTCTGTGTCCCTGAGTAGTGAATAAAAGTGGGTTCCCCACTATTTGATGTTCCAGATCTGCAGAGTTGAGGGAGCTCACTGTTGGCTTTTCTGCCTTTCCTGGCCATCCCTCACTCTCTGCTTTCTAAGGGGATTCTCTTCCTCAAGCCCTTGTGGGGCAGAAGCTTCTAAGTCAGCTCTTAAATACTGGCTTTAGCAGGACAGTCCCTAACATTTTTTCCATATATAGGACCGGCAGATGGCGCTGCAGCAGTTCTATCTATGGCACCTACATTCTAGTCCGTTTTAGTTGTAGAAACAACAGAACACACATGACAGAGTGAGAGAGACTAAGGGAGAAACTCGCTCTCTGCTTGTGTGAGCGCTCTCTGTCTCTCTCTCTCTGTCTCTCTCTCTCTCTCTCTGTCTCTGTCTCTCTCTGTCTCTGTCTCTCTCTCTCTCTCTCTCTCTCTCTCTCACACACACACACACACACACACACACACACTTATACACACATTAAAGATACTGAATGGGAGCAGTTTGGAGTGTTCTCAATGCGTGGGAGCCCAGGCACGCCCTGACTTGGCACTCCTGGACAGTTTGCCACTCATGAAACCGCTTCGTTCATTCATTCTTTGTTCATCTATCCAACAAATATTCATAGAGCATTTACAAAATGTCAGTACCAGGAATCCACTGGTGAATAGTATACTATCCCTGCCCTTAAGGCATTACCAGCCCATCCTATAAACTGTTACCCTCAACCTTCTCCAAACCTGTTAAGTTTAAATGTCTATTTGGATATGAAGTCGCCTTCTCAAAATCTGGAACAGATGATGAAGCAAAGTTTCCTTATTAATGTTTCTATTAAAACATGGGAGACAAGAAAATTTCATGCTGCTTATTCTTCCTGGAGATAATGAAAATTCACATTTCACAAGTCAAATTGTAATATAATACTCTAATGTAGGAAGTTTTATATCTACTTTTCAACTTTTTGGTGATCTTGACTTAGTGTTTTTATTTTTCATTTTATTTTTAAAAAAATTTTTAATGCTTATTTATTTTTGAGAGAGACAGAGTATGAATGGGGGAGGGAGCATAGAGAGAGAAGAGACACAGAATCTGAAGCAGGCTCCAGGCTCTGAGCTGTCAGCACAGAGCCTGATGCGGGGCTCAAACTTGTGAACCAGGAGATCATGACCTGATCCGAAGTCAATGCTCAACCGACTGAGCCACCCAGGTGCCCCCAGTGTTTTTATTTTTTTAAATGAGACAATATTATATTATCCTAGTAATTGTTAAAAATCTGGCTATGGGGGAAGAAGGATATGCAAATTACAAGAACTTTAATAAAACTGTCCAGGCAACCATTACTGTCACTATCTGAAGGGAGGGAACCTAAGGCTCATAGAGATAAAATAAATTCCCCAAGTTTATCCTGTTAGGAAGTGGCAGAGTAGGAGTCACTTCTGCATCAATGGGCAAGTACTTCCCCATGTAATGATGACCTGTTTCTGCCCCTAAGGCCAACCCTGCCAGGCACTGGACTCTAGTCATTCTGGTCTGCTCCAGCAAGGACATTCCTCCTGCAATGACCCATTTTTCTCTTAAATTATCAGTTCTTTTCCATTAGCATATACATGTGTTATAATAGTTTCCATTTAAAAAAAAAAACAACTAAACCAAACAAAACTCCCTTGTCCTGAAGTCCTCTTTCAGCTAATGTTTCATTTCTCCATTCCTCTTTAATCTACAGAAAAACTTCTTGACCTGTTGTCTGTATTCACCGTCTCTGCTTCCTCATCCCCTAGTGTGTTGAACTCACTCATATGGAGCTATCATCTCTGTTCCACTAAAATGGATCACTCAGGTAGCCAAATTCATTGCTCAGTTATTAGTCCTCATCATACTTGATTGCTCAACAGCATTAGACACCGATGAGGAATCTCTCCTTCCTTAAACACTATCGCCACTTAAACACAGTGCCTTCTGATTTCCTCCCCATGCACCTGCTGCTCCCTCCGGATCTCCTTTGCTGGCTTCTCCTCACCTGACCCCTAAATGCTGGGGGCCTGAGGGCTCAGTCTTCAGCCCTCTTCTCTCCTCTGTCTATACTTGCTTTTGTACCTTTCAGTGGTTTTCAGTCCTAGTAGACCCAATACCACTTTCTATAATAAATTTCTTATAATACCCTCTCTACCATCTTGTCATGAAGCAGCTCAGGGAATGTGCAGAGGCATTTATAATTTAACACTACAGCTCTTTTCATTTTAGAGAAATAAAGTTGAAGAGAAATTAATTACACCACTTCCTTATATTGAACACTTAGTACTATACTAAAAATAAATACTCTCATATCATTTAGTTAACCCCAAAATTATTACAGGAGCCAGCAGTGCTACAGGTGCATTCATTTTAATTTGAGTTTCTCTCCCAGTACTACTTGGTGTGGGACTTTGAGACCTATACTCTCGAACTGTCAGTTTCTCCCTTAAAGGTTTATTGATCCTCAAAAGATCAAATGAGATGAAACCAATAGCTAACATTTCATAATGTTAACACAACGTTGAAATGTTAACATTTCATGTTGCTAAGTAAACATGGTTCTAAGTGCTTCCTTGACTTCATTTGCTCCTCACAACAAATTTATGAGCTAGTCGCTAGAATATTTTCTACTCTACGCGTGGAGAAACTGAGGTTCAGGGGAGCTTGAGGAAATTGCCTGATGTCCTGCCATAAGTGGTGGAACCACAATTAGTGTCTGCCTCTGGAGTCTGCATTGTCAACCATTATACTGAAATATATAGCATGTGGCAAGTACTCACAAAAGATCAGCTATTATTATTAATAAAAGCGATTTCCACATTTCCCCTTCCCATCTTGATAAATAACTAGTCTTTGGAAATGTGAAATACAGATATAAATTTGAATGATTGACAGTTTTGCCTATTTTCTGTCATAAATGTGCTGGTTATATGTGTTTTCTTTTTTCCCAGGACATGGTGACCCAGGCATCTCCATATCTGTTTGAAGCTACAGAAAGAAGATTCTATTTCAAAAAGGTTGCCATTTTGATTCCTGAAAAATGGAAGACAAAACCTGAGTATGTGAGACCAAAACTCGAGACCTACAAAAATGTGAGAATATCAAGTTTTTTTTCACATTCAATTTCCTTCTCTAATTCAGATTTTTTTTCATCAAAATATTCTAGAATCAAATGAAATTGTTTCAAAATACTCTTGCATGAAAAAGGTCAATTCATTTGCAGAATTTTGTAATAATGACTATTTGTTAAATTTCAGGCTGATGTTCTAGTTGCTGAACCAACTGCTCCAGGTAATGATGAACCCTACACGGAGCAGATGGGCAACTGTGGAGAAAAAGGGGAAAGGATTCATTTCACTCCTGACTTCCTAGCGGGAAAAAAGCTTGCTCAATATGGACCACAAGGTAGGGCTAGAGATAAAATAATCTGGTATATTTCTCACAATTTAATGATTTTATTCTCAAAGTAGATCAATAATAGCATTTTCTGAGTAAGCATATACAAGCAAAATAAATTATTATAACTTTTTTCACTTAAAATAGAGATTCAGTGCAAATTGGTGCAGCCACTCTGGAAAACAGTGTGGAGGTTCCTCAAAAGATTACAAATAGATATACCCTATGACCCAGCAATAGCACTGCTAGGAATTTACCCAAGGGATACAGGAGTACTGATGCATAGGGGCACTTGTACCCCAATGTTTATAGCAGCACTCTCAACAATAGCTAAATTATGGAAAGAGCCTAAATGTCCATCAACTGATGAATGGATAAAGAAATTGTGGTTTATATACACAATGGAATACTACGTGGCAATGAGAAAGAATGAAATATGGCCCTTTGTAGCAACGTGGATGGAACTGGAAAGTGTGATGCTAAGCGAAATAAGCCATACAGAGAAAGACAGATACCATATGTTTTCACTCTTATGTGGGTCCTGAGAAACTTAACAGAAACCCATGGGGGAGGAGAAGGAAAAAAAAAAAAGAGGTTAGAGTGGGAGAGAGCCAAAGCATAAGAGACTCTTAAAAACTGAGAACAAACTGAGGGTTGATGGGGGGTGGAAGGGAGGGGAGGGTGGGTGATGGGTATTGAGGAGGGCACCTTTTGGGATGAGCACTGGGTGTTGTATGGAAACCAATTTGACAATAAATTTCATATATTGGAAAAAAATAGAGATTCAGAATAGTGTATTTCCCAGTTAAAATTTAAATTCTTCATGTTTAGTACACGTGTGTAAGTACAGAATTTTTAATTTTTAGAAATTGTTATCAGATAGTATTATAATATACTTTCCAAGTATAATCAAATGCAATAAGTTTTAGATAATTAAGGTAACTAATAACTAGTACTAGGTTTCTTCTCTATCTTGAAAAGATTAGGACCCATTTGATTTTCTTCATTTAAATAGGGAAGGCAGAGAAAACAAACAAAAGAGTACTAGCACCTCAATACCCCACCCCCAAATACACAAATGCACTTATAGACCTTATCAGAAAGAGGTGTCAAACAAATGTACCTCTCTCTTGTTCCTTTACAACATTCCATCTCTACTCCATAACAGGAACAGAAAATTCCCAACCTATGGCTCAATATGTGTTGAACTGATTTACCTAAGTGCCCCATCCCACTCCTGAGCCCACCTCAGCCATCATGGTCACCACATTTATAATCCCTTCTTTCTGTACTGTGCCTCCATGCCTGCTCCCCTACAGCCTTCCCTTCCCTTTAAGAGGTCATCAGTTGTTCCCCAGCACTGACAGAATAGTCTAAATCTTTAATGTGAGATTCTAGGTCTTCCTTAGCATACATTCCTTCATATAACTGTCCAAATTCAGCCTACCTAGGAATTTACATTCCAGAAAAACTGAGCTGAGTGTAAGCTCAAATACTCACTGAGTGCCTATTAAGTTCTAGGCATTATTTGCCAAGGCACGGCAATGAAGTCATGGTGTCTATTCTCATGGAGATGTGTCTAGTGTGACAGACTAGCATTAAAGAGTAATGAAAATATAACATGATAAAGTGTCATAATGGGATATAATGAAAGTGCAAGGGAGGGGTATATGGACAGGTTTAGGATGTCAGAGAAGGCTTCTAGGTGGAGATAAGCCTGATTTTGAAAGAGGAGTAGGATTTATCCAGAGAGAGGGAAAGAGTATTCTGAGTCAGAGGAAAACTATGTGAAAAGAACAAGAGATGAGCAAGAACATGGTGTGACTCTAGACAGCAAAAGGAGTTTAGGAATTCACTGTGATTTTAGAGTTTTGGTAGTGGATGGAGAACAGCAAGAGATATGGCTTCAGAGAGGAGCAGAGCCTGGATCAGGAATCTTGTGTGCCATGTTGAGATGTTGGACTTAACCTGAGCACCATAGGGGAGCCATCTAAGACTAGAGATATGGTGGCCAGTTGGGTGGCCATTGCAGTGATTCAGGAGTAGGCAGCAGTAAGATTGGAAAGAGGAGACTAGGTCAAAGCAAAAAGCCAGAGGTGTAGGAGGCAGACCTTGAGGGTTAACCAGATATGAACCATGAGGGAGAAGGACATATTGGGGATGCTGCTCTGGCTGCCCTATGAATGCCTCTGGCTCCCACAACAGCCTGCACTGGCCTCCATCGTTATACTTGCGCCACTAGGGATTTTAGTTATCTGATCATTTGTGTCATCTGCTAGACTGTGAGCTGTGTAAGGACAAGGCAGTTGTTTCGTCTTTGTATGAATAACTGCCTGGCACCTACTAGTGCCTGATTAACATTTGATGAGGCAAAATAAGTAGTTATATTTTAAAGAAATGTGCAGTTATCATTAGATTCTTTTTTCCCTGAGGAAATCAAACCTTTAACTGAAAAAAATTAACATAGCAATGCATAATGATGTTCAGAAAAATTACCTTCTCCTAGTGAGAAGATAATTTTGTCATTCTTATTGTAATCCGGTGTTTAAAATATTTTCTCACAGGAAGGGTCTTTGTCCATGAATGGGCTCATCTGCGATGGGGGGTATATGATGAATACAATAATAACCAGAAATTCTACTTTTCCAATGGAAAAAGACAAGCAGTAAGGTATGTGTATTTTAATTTAATTTTTCTCAACCTATTTTTAAGCTTATTTATTTATTTTGAGAGACAGAGAGAGCATGTGCACACATGGGCACTTGTGTGTGTGAATGGGGGAGGGGCAGAGAGAGAGGCAAAGAGAGACTCCCAAGTCGTTTCCACACTGTCAGTGCAGAGCCCAAGGGGGGCACAGAGAGCTCGATCTCACAAGCCTTGAGATCGTGACCTGAGCTGAAATCAAGAATCAGATGCTCAACTGACTGAGCCACCTTCCCAAACTATTTTAAAATTGCAATCATTTATTCCATGAATTGACTTCAAAATTATCAGTTTTTTAAATATTTTTTATCTTTCATTCTCTTAGCGCCTTCTTTTTCAGGTTCCCACAAAACTACTTCTTTTGTTCCCTTTATAAGTGCTTCAGTGGTTGAATTGTCTACTCTGCAGCTACAAATCATTTGCCTCTGTGTGTGTGTGTGTGTGTGTGTGTGTGTGTGTGTGTGCAATGATAAGAAATCCACAGGTACCATGTTCAGTGTCTCCATCTCCCTATATCAGAATCAGGGACATAAGCCAGCCTAATGGGATTCTTTAGTGCCTTGAGGGCAGAATGGTATCTATGTGGACTTGATCAGTACAAATGGGCCTGGGAGGGACTGTGGAACTTACATAAATGACAAGCCAAATATTAAAACAAAACAAAATTTATCCCAGTTTAAATTACACTTTCTGTACTGTCAATAGAAAGCAAAACGAATACTTGAAAAGTACTCTTGGCTGCCATTATTTTATGGGTGAGTTCAATTTCAGCGAATATAAACTGCTTTAGCACTAACATAAAAGGCAGGGAACTTTCCAATTTACTTTAAAGAGGTAGCATCATTTAGACACTAAAACCTGACAGATGGTATGAAAAATAATTCTGTAGATACAGTTTTCTAAAAAGATTTCAAATTAATGGATAGTAAATTATATCTGGTAGAATTAAGGGGATAACAAACATACTAAGGCCAAGTAGGATATCTTCCAGAAATTTGAAAATATTGTGATATTAGGTAACTAATTAATATGGTATATTGAGTACAGAAGAAAAATAATGATGCCAATAGATTCTCAAAGGAGTTTGATAACCTTGCACACATATGCCCAAGTTTAAAAACAACAACTCCTTTTTGAAGACTAAAATTTGGTACAACACTCCTCTCCACTTCTGCTTCCAGTTCTGTTTGCCTGATGCTGTTCAAGGACGGGAGCTAGGATTGGGTTCAGTTACTGTCCTACATGGTGCAACTGTTTCCAAGGGGAGCTGCACTTGGCTCAGCACTCAATCTTGGCTTCCCATTTCTCCCACAGGAGCATTACTACTCACCATTTCGCCTTTCTTTACTACATTCAAACTCTGTTAGCTAGGTCCACTTCTGTTGTATCTTCCCTCATTGTTACATCACCTCAGGCATAAATAGACACTACGTGCCTCCTAGAACCAGGCACAGTCCACCAGATTCCTTTAGCTTATTCCCTCTGCACCTCACAGACCACACCCAGGGGCCCTTCCCTGATGTGATCATACATTGGACCGACCTCTACAGTCTCAGCCAATGCATGCCATCCCAAACCCAACACCTGCCTTCCGCACTTCTCTTTTCTAAGCTACTACATAGTTGAACGCTGTATATTCCCTCAAGAGAAAAACTTATTAGTAAGCTTATTAGTCCTTCCTAGAGATATTCTAGACATATTTACATATACGGCATGTTCTTCCACAGATAACATTAGCAAAGCTGACATGATCACCATGTCCTCTTAACAAAAATTTAATTATAGTGTATTAATAACGTTTATTGCTTCTTATCTTCCAAATATTTTTATTGCTTTGAAGGGCTAGGAGCAATTTTAAAAAATGATGGTAGTGACCACAACAGAAAGTTACTTCTTTAATAAGATACAGAACATTCACTGAAAACTGATAGCCTTTCATATTTAATAGGGAAATGCTAGAGACATTCCTAGGAATAAGGATGACCACTATTAGCACATTCTAACTTTGTTTAGAAAGTTGGAGCCAATGCAATAACACCTTAAACTGAAGAGGTTAAAAACAGTGGGGCAGTAGGGAGCTGCTACTCAAAAGGAAGATAGAAAATTGCTTTTAAGCAGATGAGACATGGTCCACTCAGAAAACCCAAGGAAATAAATAGAAATTAAAACTGACAAAGGAAATCAATAAGGGGACCAGATACAAAATGAATATTCAAATTACCTTTCCATAGATTAACAATAACGAGTTCAAAAATATAATGGAAAATTTCTTCTCCACTTAAGACAGCAATTAAAAGTGTAATAAAAGTAGGGGAGGGGTATCACCTCGCAGTGTCAGAATACCTGAACTCAACAACACAAGAAACAACAGGTGTTGGTGAGGATATGGAGAAAAAGGAGCCCTCTTGAACTGTTAGTGGAAATACAAACTGGCACAGCTGCTCTGGAAAACAGCATGGAAGTTCCTCAAAAAGTCAAAAAGAGAACTACCCTATGATCCAGCAATAGTACCACTGGGTATTTACTCGAAGAATACAAAAACACTAATTCGAAGGGATACATGCACCCCTATGTTTATAGCAGCATTATGTACAAATTATGGAAGCAGTCTAAGTGTCCATCAATAGATGAAGGAATAAAGAATATTGGAACAATGGAATATTGTTCAGCCATAAAAAAGAATGAAATCTTGCCATTTGCAACATCATGAATGGATCAAGACCATACAATGCTAAGTAAAATAAGTCAGAGGAAGACAAATGCCATATGATTTCTGTCATATGTAGAATTTAAGAAACAGAACAAATGAGCAAAGGGGAAGACAGAGAGAGAAGGAAACCAAGAAACAGATTCTTAATTAACTGAACAAACTGATGGCTACTAGAGAGGAGGTGGGTGGAGGGAATGGGTGAAATAGGTGATGAAGATTAAGGAATGAGTGAGTGCACACACTTGTTGTGATAAGCACCGGGTAACTAAAATAAAAACTTAAAAACTAAATAAAATAATTTTTTTAAGTAGGGTCAACTCTGAGAAATGTGAAAGTCATATTAGAATAAAACAGTAAGATCCTTCTAAGGAATTTAAAAGAGTATCAAGATAAGTTGAAAGACTTTGAATTCATGGAAGATGTAAATTCAACACAAATCAATACATAGATTTTATGAAACTAGTTAAAATACATCTATTTTTACCTCATTTTTAAAACCTTAGAGATTATTCAGTAGATAGTAGCTAAGAAGTGTTTTGAAAAATAATAGTAATAAGTGGTCATTTTACTTATTGAATTTTAAATATACTCTAAGTCTACATTAATTAAAACAATGGGGCTAATAGACACATATATAATAATTTATTATTTAATACAGCCAGAATTACAAATCTATGAGGAAAGGCAGAATTTCTTAAGATATCAGAGCAATTTTTAACTGTGTCTGTGTGGGGAAAAAATTAACAGACCCTCATTCCAATTGGATAGACTCATCAAGTATAATGAGTAAGAAACTAGATAAATATTAATAAATATTGAATTGTTAGTTGGTGAAGTTCTTTCTATGCATTCAAGAATCGGAAAAAGACGTAACTAAAGGAATAATAAATTTGGCAACATATGAATTAAAATTTTGGTTGTACACAAATCAAACGTAAATTAAAGAAAAAGGTAACAACAGAAAAATATATCTATGAAAATTAAGAAACCAGACTTTTAAGAGCTTAGTATTATAACACACAAAGAACTTTTTAAAACCAAAAACAAAATGGTAACTCCCTAATAGAAAAACAGACACTGGAGAAGAATAAATAACTCACAAATGAGGAAATAAAAATGGCCAATAAACATATAATAAATGTTCAGACTTACTAGTAATCAAAGAGGTACAAATGTGACTAGGATGAGAATCACTTATTACCTAGTAAGTAAAGCTACTTTCAGCGGGATGAGCACTCCCACAGATGGTTGTTAGAGGCATAAACTGGCATAACTTTCCTTAGAAAGCAATTTGATGGCACATATCAAATCTGTAAAACTTTTCCTATTTTTTGATCCAGTAATTTCATGCTTAAAAATCCATTTTAAGGGAAATGACAGAATGGGTTGTATCCACAGACTTTAAAATGTTCAAACTTTTACTCTGGGAATCATGTAGCAAACTTGGAAACAGAGCCAAAACTTCATGTGAAATTTTATTTATTCATTGAAGTTTTACTTTTAGTACTGACAAATCAGTACCAAATTTCTACTAATTGGGGGGGGACCAAATTAAATAAATTAGGCTAGATTCATTTTATAGTATCAAAACATACAGCTATTAAAGTCACATTTTAAAAGGATATTATAAATTATAATAATACATTAAAATCTTAAGTATACTAACATACCAAGTTTTTTTTAAAGCAGGAAGCAAAGAGATATGTGCAATGCTATGTTGATATATAGAGAAGAAAATGCTTCAATATGTTAACAGTAGCTTATTTCTAATGGTGGGACATGATTTTTTTATATTCTTCTTTATGCTCCTTTGCTATTTTCCAAATTTTCTGTGGTGTTGATACATTATTTATATGTTTAAAAAATAAAATGTAGGGGCGAAGGGTACCAGGGTGGCCCAGTCAGTTAAACATCCCACTTTGCTCAGGTCATGATCTTGCGGTATGTGAGTTTGAGCCGCTCTGCGAGCCCCACTGGGTTTGAGACCTGTGCTGATGGTGCAGAGCCTGAAACCTGCTTCCAGTTCTGTGTCTCCCTTTCTCTCTCTGCCCCTCCCCTGCTCACTCTCTCTCTCTCTCTCTCTCTCTCTCTCTCAAAAATAAATAAACATCAAAAAAATTTTAATAAAATTTGGGGGAAAGCAGTCCATTTATAATAGCCACAAACTCATAAGCATATAAAGAAAAATCTAAAATACCTACGAACATATAAGAAATATGCAAAATTGTATAACTAGAAAAACAGGAAATGTCTTAAAGCCTTTTGAGGGAAACAAAAGAGAGTTCCTGATTTTCTAGCAATGAGGGTCCTAGATTAGGAGGTAGCTAAGGGCTTGGAAGCTTTTTAATTCTGACAACAGCCATAAGCCAGAGTTAGCTTTTCTGCTGCAAAGAAACAAATTCTGATACCGTTTGGGGAACTCTTCAGATACTTTCTGGCAAATAAAAATGACTCTGTTGAGAATTTAATAATTTTGCTATTTAAGGTGATCTATTTGTTTATAAGAGGAAATTGTAGACATCAGAACAACCTGACCACAGAGTCTAATAACCCTTCGAAATGATTACAGCACCTAAACGTATTAATGTATTTTCAGATGTTCGGCAGATATTACTGGCAAAAATGTAATAAAGAAGTGTCAGGGAGGCAGCTGTGTCACCAAATCATGCAAACTCGACAAAGTAACAGGGCTGTATGAAGAAGGATGTGAGTTCATACCTCATGGCCTGCAGACTGTGAAGGCTTCCATAATGTTTGCACAAAGTATTGATTCTGTAAGTATTCTGTTCTTATATTTTTGTCTTCTTGACACTTATGAATTTAGTGAAGTATCTTATCCCCGATTGCTGCAAGAAAGGATCAAATTTTAGGAAATCACCAGTGAGCAGCTGATTCTCTGTGGGAGAAACTGGGAGTACAAAATCAGCGATAAATTCATTATCTCCCCCCCCGCACCCCACACCCCCTCTTTAGGTCCATTAGTGAGACTCTATCATCTCCCTCCCATGAGCCTGTGGTTTCAGTGCTTAGAATCATCTCAAATATCCTTAAAGACAGACAAGCACAACAATTTTTGGTTAACTAAGAAATTTACCCAAGAGAATTAGATACTTATTTTTATTCATTAATAAAAAGTAGCCTTAAATTTAATTTGCAGAGATCTCTTTTCAGTCTGCATATTTGCTTTTGGTTGTTAACTGAAATTTTGAATCCTTTAAGCGTGTTGCTGCCTATAAGGGGTTTGAACATAGTTTTAATAATTTTAAGTAGTTTTTAAATGTGTCCTAATGTTTTTTTAAATGACCAACTGGTATATAATAAATTTGACAAATTATCCTTATTAGTGTTAAATATATATATCAGCAAATTTGCATAAACTAAAACTAAATGCATCAGTTTATCACTAACTAAAATCAGTGGAGAGACTTTGTGGGGAGACTCTCCTGTCTTTCAGTCTCCTATAAAATTATGTTTTCCTTTTGAAATAGAAGGCGAAGTAACTTGCAAGAGTCTGTCAATAAAAATGTGGTGTAAGTTTTAAAAATGTGATGTACCATGGTCCAAAAGGCCCATCCTTCACTCTGGCTTTGCAGTCTATTTCTAGACTTATTCAGAAACTTTCGAGAGAGGGCCCTCATTATGTTTTAGATTAACCACAAAGTTAAATTTAATGCATGATCGGGTTTAGGAACCTCTGCCTGGAGTTCACATACAAGTTTTTCAGAACCCCTGCTAAAATGTAGCCATAATGATATTATGGAAACACTACCAAAATGACCTGGAGAATGAAAACAGAAAAAAATAAGTGCTTTACACCTAATTATTACTTTCTATATTACTAGAATCCTGGATATTTAGGATTTTTAATTGAATGATAATACTGTGAATAATAGTCTGAGAGGAGGAATGAGGTTACACATTCTTTGCATACTATGCCACCTTTTTTAATCCCCCCAAATGCTAGCAATGTAAATACTTAAGAAAGGGGAGGAAACTTTCATTTACTGACTGTGTTAGTATGGACCCTATTCCGTATGTTCTCATATAATTCTTGCATAATAACTATTACCCTTTTGCAGATTAAAAAAAAAAAAAAACCTGACACACAGATTTTAGAGTTACTCAAAAAACAACAAACTTATATTGAGCTTTTATTATGTATCAGACACTGAACCAAGTTTTGAGGAAGCAAAATTTAATGAGTCAGTTTTCTGCTATATTTGGTTTATAGCAGAATAAGTGTACTAACGATGTTAAAGGGATCTTACTGAAGCATCCACGGGGTATTGGAAAGCCAAAGGGCTGAGTAGAAATTCTCTGGAGGGAAGGTAGGAAATGAAAAAACAATTTGAAAATGACCTTTTGGCTGAAAATGAAGGTAAAGTTCACAATGCAGAAGACAGAGGAAAAGGAATTCCTTGACAAAGTGGGAACCATGAGCAAAGGCATAGAGATATAAAACAAGGCAAGTTTGAGAATTTATGGATCACAGTGGGGGGAAATTAAAAGACTTGGGATGCACAGGCAGAGTGAGGATGTAGAGTGATGCAAAAATCTAAACACAGAGATTGCTCCTTGTTCTGTGAAATAGTCCAGATTACAGTGTATGAACAATGATTAGCCACCAAAGGGTCTTGAGTACAGAAATAAGAAAGAGGATGTTTCTAGAAGCTGCACAGTGGACCAACTGGAGGGCAAACAAGATGGAAAAGTCAGATAGGAGACCAAAATAGTCTGAGTCACGGACCATGAGGGCTTGAATGAGGGAGATTCCAATGGAGAAGGAGAAAAATGATGAACTGGAGACAGAGTGAAATATATGGATCTTGGTTATTTGGTAGAGGGAAGACGATAGGATTTCCTGACTTAGGTGGTTGTGTGGATAGTGGTGACTTAAGTTAGAAAATGCAGGGGCGCCTGGGTGGTTCAGTCGGTTAAGCGGCCGACTTCGGCTCAGGTCATGATCTTGCGGTCCGTGAGTTTGAGCCCCGCGTCGGGCTCTGTGCTGACAGCTCAGAGCCTGGAGCCTGTTTCAGATTCTGTGTCTCCCTCTCTCTGACCCTCCCCTGTTCATGCTCTGTCTCTCCCTGTCTCAAAAATAAATAAACCGTTAAAAAAATGTTTTTAAAAAGTTAGAAAATGCAAGAGGAGGAGAAGCAGAGTTAAAGGAAAGGCCATACGTTCAATTATGAACACAGGAAGGTTGAGGAGCCTGTGGGACATCTTAGTGGAAAGAGCTGGGATGTAGGGTGTTGGTAAGTGAGTGGGAAGTAAGAGGATGGAGAGATAGGATGGTACCAACAGAGAAATGTTAAGAAATGGGTGGCTTGTAGATAGTGGTGATGGCTTGAAATGGCAAATTTTAGAAGTAGGAAGGAAGCCAAGAGCAGATCTAGACTGCTGACGAACACTAAGGATCCAATAAGGTTGAAGACATGGTATGAGATTGGAACTCTGAATTATGACTGTGAATTTCCCTCAGCAGTGTTCTGGAGTGATTGTGGGATTAAGCCAAGTTGATGGGTTAGCCGGGCAGACTAGGAAGGAGGGCAAGGGATTTAAATACCCTTCTCTACTATTTATCTCTATAATTTTATTGACAATTTCAGGTGGTTGAATTCTGTACAGAAAAAAACCACAATAAAGAAGCCCCAAACCTGCAAAACCAAAAATGCAATCTCCGAAGCACATGGGAAGTGATTAGCGATTCTGAGGACTTTAAGAAAACCACTCCTATGACGACACAGCCACCCACGCCCACATTTTCATTGCTGCAGATAGGACAAAGAATTGTGTGCTTAGTCCTTGATAAGTCTGGAAGCATGGCGGTATGTTCACTGGGTCTTACTCTTCTGGACTCTGGTCTCACATTTGTATATGATATGATCTGGACTGCAATTTGTAACAGGTTGGGAATAAACACAACCCTTAGGGTCAGAACAGTTAGAACAATAACACGACCATCAGAAACACCCACCTCAACTCTATTCAACAGAAATTTCAGCATCAAGTGTCTCATTTGCCAAATTAAATTAGATTTCAATTTATGAGCACTGATCTGATAAAGTGCGTAGCCTTAACATTTTTTATGTTTCGCTGATAATATGTAGATCTATAGAACTGTTACTAAAGCAGTGCTCTAATGATCAAACTAAAGCCAAATTTGGTTTGATCTTTTAGGGCCACCTATACAAAGGCCCTAAAATTCTACCCAAAGATGTTACTAAATATAAAGGAGAAATTTAATACAGAAATCTAATTTAATATAAAGGCCTTGAATAAGCTTGTTGTCATTTACTCTGTGTTGAGGGAGCTATTTCCAAATTTCCTCTAGACTGTTCTGTTATTAGTCCGCTCATCTAAACTCAACTGACTGCCTTTCTTCTACTTCTTCATTCAGAATGGTGACCGTCTTAATCGACTGAACCAAGCCGGCAAACTTTTCCTTCTGCAGACGGTTGAGCAAGGGTCCTGGGTTGGGATGGTGACATTTGACAGTGTTGCCCATGTACAAAGTGAACTCATACAGATAAACAGTGATGTGGAAAGGAATGCACTCACCAGAAGCTTACCAACCGTGGCCGCAGGAGGAACGTCCATCTGCTCTGGGCTTCGATCGGCATTTGCTGTAAGACAAGTTCCCCTATAATCTGTCGATGTTTACAATTTGTTTCCTAAACATCTCTCTGTTTTCAACAAATTAAGTCAAATTTCCTCTAATATTAAGTTCTATCATAATATGGGGCCTACCTACCTTTCTGTGTTTACGTGGCAGGGATTCTCTTCCAGGTGTCCTATGTTTAAGCAAATTGGATCACCTGTCCTTCAGCACTTCCACACCTTTGCTAGGCTCCCCACTTGGAATACTTTCTCCTCCTTCTCCTGTAATTCAAATCACATTCATTCTTCAAAGATCCATCACAGACGCCACCTACTTCTTGACATCTTTCCTGATTCCTTCAGCTGTAGAGAATCTCTCTAAACACTGTGAACTTTAAAAAAAAATCTCTTACTACTTCTAGGTCTTCTGTCTTACTTTCTAATCATGTACTTCACTCAAGCAAAATTTCTTTAGGAACAGGACTTATCTCTTTACCTCCCAGGCTGCTGGCACAATATCTTTTATACAGAAGTTTGTCAATAAATAAAATTGAACCGAGTTATCTGATAGCACCTGATTCTTAATTGCTCCAAATATATCATCCAATATTGAATATTTCTTTAGAAGATATTTAGCCCCATGAAACAAAGAATAAGAGGCTGAGAGAAGCTGGCTGGCTAAGGTCTCAGAATATCTGTGGCATCTTGGGCAGGTCGGCCTTCTGCCTGCTGTGGAGCACAATACATCATTGGGGCTGTTCCAGATTCCCAATCAGCAGCAGGAATAGTTAGTACCCAGCTCACACTGTTGCATGTGGACAACAGACACTGTTGCATGTGGACAATTTCCTCACATTCAGTCTGTTCCTCTAGACCTTTTATTCCACCTTGAAGTTTAGTTCTTTAAAAGTGGTTTCCATTGTTTGTACAGTCAGCTGCAGATCCCTTCTCCAGATGCCTGTGTGCATCTGGATTTTCTGGCCTCTACCACTCACCCAAGCTTTGATTAAAGAACCAAATGAAGGAGGGGAACTGACATTGAAATCGCTGATGTGTTAGACTAAACTCCCACTATGCAAAACCTTAGGGGAGATGACTAATGCCAGATGGCCTGGTGGTGAAGACAGAACTTCTGGTTCTGCATTTTCCTCTCAAATGGGTGAGAGAGAGTGTGAGAGACACAACTGGAATTTACATGCTCCTCTTGCCCAATGGAGTCCAGATGTGGGGTGGGAGGAGCTTATATGTGACTTTACAGTGATGAGGTAAAGGGCCTTGGGTCCTACACTGTCCTTAAGTTCCCCATTGTTTCCTGCTGCAGGACCCATGTCAGGTCTGTTCTGGGCTCTTGTGTCTGCTGAAGTGCCCACTGGACTTTGCTCTCCAGGTTTGATCAGGGCCCAGTGATCCTTCCTGGCTGACTCAGCCCCACTCTGGCTCTCACTATTGGAGCAGAGCCCTGAGCACCCCATGTCCTCCATTCAACCCCTGAGCAGACTATACACCCCTCAGCCTGTCTGGCAAGATGACCTGTTCTCTTATCTGCCCATTTCTGTCTTCCCTACGGTGTATGTGGGAACTTCTGCATGTTTTCCATGGCATGTAGCAGTGATGGGGAGTAGGACACAAGAATCCAAATGAAGCCCTTTCCCTGGCCTCTCAGGCTCTGCAACTTAGTCAAATCAAGGCCACAGCCATGGCTGAGAGGATCGTGGGCTCTGGACTCCTACATGCAGCAGCAGTCGTAGTTCTTCCCTCTTTCCTTGTGTGGCAGCCCTCTCTCAGAGTCCAAACAAAGTGGGGCAGAAGTCCCCTCTGTTCTTAGCTTTCGTTTCAAGCTACTTAAGGTGCCTTCCCTTTCTGACAGTCTGGTCCAGAGAAGATTGCTTAGGCTTGATTGCTTGTCTCCCCTACTTCTGGGTCTCTCTTCTACTCTTCTTAGGGGAAGAGTGGACTCTTGCCTTCCTCTTCTGAAATGAACATCACTATTTTTTAATCTAATTTTCCTTCTATCGTAACTTATCCAACATGGGTAAAAGGTTGGTTCTACACAATGTAAAAAGCTTTAATCTGTGTCATAAGAAATGGTTGAAATGTAGATCATAAGACAACTAGGAACTGTGGGTTAATAGTAATGAAATTATTTTTTTATTAGAGGGAATATTAAAAACTATTAACAACTCACGGGACCCGGGTACTTACCAGTCAGAACCAATGCCAACCATTTTATAGGCTAAAATCTGCCCTGAGTCTCATATCTCCAAAATATTATTCTCATTCAATGAAGGTAGTTTCTGAGAATATCTGGGAACTTCTGAAAGCCCGTCAAGGAGAGATCATGTGAAAGAAACTAGAAAAACCTCCTTTGCTGCTTCCACAGTGGTGTCCATCCCTAGAACTGTCTTGTATCCCTCTTAACGGAGCCTGCTCCATAGCAGGGTAACCAAGAGAAAACACTACTGTCAAGTTCCATGAAAGTTGTTGATTTAAAATTAATCATTTCAAGATAGAAAGATATGTGACCATTCTCAGGCACTCGTTTATTGCCTCTGGCATTTCCCTTTAAATGAGTTTTCCCAACACCTTGGGCACCCTGATAACTCATGCCCTGAATTATGTTCTCAGGTTATTAGGAAGAAATACTCAACAGATGGATCTGAAATCGTGCTACTGACTGATGGGGAGGATAACACGATAAGCTCATGCTTTAACGAGGTGAAACAAAGCGGAGCCATCATCCACACAGTCGCCCTAGGACCCTCAGCAGCAAAAGAACTAGAGGAGCTGTCTAAAATGACAGGTGAAGAGTGGCCTGCTGCATCCCACTGAATTGTCACTTCTACTGCACTGCAAGCTCCAGTGAACTGAGGAGAAGGAGAAGGAGAAGGGTGGGATAGAGAGAGAGAGGGATAATCTTATTAACCAACTACCTGCCCTTCCTCCCAAGTGACCATTAGAACTAACTCTACCCATTTATTTTAAGGCCTTGGTTCTAGGATTAGGGCAGTCTGGAGGAAGATGGGAATCAGCACAGCACTCTAGTTAGGATGCAGGTCTCTCCTCCCAGACACTTTGTGAGGACTGGATAGAATCTAATAGGTTACCCAGGAACCACTCTCTTCCAGTTTTCAGCTGGCTAAGAGACCCAGGGGGGACAGATGACAAGCCACTAACCACATAATACCATGATACAAGTACCATATTAGCAGTAGAAAGCACTTGAATAAAAAGAAAGAATAGAAATCCTTGACTTTATTGAGGGAAGAAGGTTCCAGGAGGATGACCTCCAAGCAGAGACTTTAATAAGGAGTAGCAGAGGTAGAGCAAAGGGTCTACTGAACCACACAGAGAGGAGATCACTCTGAAAATGTAGAAAACAATGCAGTTTCTCCATAAGACATTAATATTTTGTGCTTCTAACTCACATACAGAGACAGATGTTTAACATAGATTCCATATATGCCTGGCTTCTTTAGCAGAGTAAATGGGCACATTTTTTTTTAACTTAGGGCCAGGATTATGCATATCAATTATTATGTGAGCTGCCTTCTGAGGCAGGTAAAATGATAGGACTGCTTGCTCCTATCTGCTTAAGACTGCTTACTTGTCTTAAGTTGGGTTTCCTAGAAACAGAGCCTGAGACAGGGAGTTATAGAAGGAGAGCCCTCAGGAGAACAGGAGAATTGAAAATAGGATAGGGCAGGGGAAAGACGTAAGCACAGAAATGGATTTAGAGTCTAGCTGAAGTCTAAGCCCACAGCGGGCTTTCGATCTGGAATTGCATCACACACCTGGTGCAATCTTGAGGTAAAAGCGCTGACCTTTTGTAGCACTGTGTCCATCAGTCAGTGGCTATGAAGAGTTGAGGCAAGTTGGAGGTGAAGGGACATGTTATTTCTCTGGCAAGTATAGCCTCTTTGGGTAAGGCAACTCTCTGGACAAAGGGGTAGCTATCTGCCATTAGCAGCTAACACTCAGAGCAGCTGGGGAGAGATTCACTTGTCTAGGTAAGGGTATCTGAGTGAGGCTCCAAGAACATTACCAAAATACTTACCTTAAACTTTGGATGGCATTAATAGTTTAAAAGTACTTTCACATCAACTATCTTAGTTACATATGTTCTAAATAGCCCAAGACTGCAAGACCTGGTTTATAATCTTTTTTTTTACTACATATTATACTTTTCTATAACTGTTCTTTGTCAGCTGTTATTTCTTGCTGTTGCTACATATACATGTTTTATGATTTAGGGGAAAACTCAAAATTGAAGCTTGTTAGGATTATGTCTAAAATAAGAATAAATCAATAGGCTTGGAATAAGGCTTAATGAATTCTCTTATATGAAAGTGCATGACTTTTAAAACATGAAATTTTATATTATTTTTGACCTATCAGAGATCCATGGCTGCTTTACAAATAATTGACATAGTTGGGCAACTGAGATGTTGCTGAAGCTATTATTTAGTATGATTAAAAAATTAGTAGCAGCTTCTGAGTTCATCTGGATGCCTATTTGATATTGATCAATTAATACCTTAATAATGCAACAAAATATTTCACATATTCTGCTGTCTTAACAATAGCTAAAATGCTGCAAATACTTGCTTTCTAGAAAACAACTTCTGATAATGTAATTGTATTTTAGGAGGTTTACAGACATATGCTTCAGATCAGGCTCAGAACAACGGCCTCATTGATGCTTTTGGAGCCCTTTCATCTGGAAATGGAGCTGACTCCCAGCGCTCTATCCAGGTCAGAATTTTTACTCTTTGGTTTTTCATGTTTATAAATAATCATAGCCAAGATGGAGAGTTTAATGGTTAAAACTCCTAAGTACTATATTCTTCTAGTAGTAGATTAAAATTAAAAATAGAAGTTTCAGCCTGACATTAGACATTATTCCTAAAATGCAACACTACTTATTTAAACAAAGCAATTAGTGTTTACTTGTTTGGAAACAATGCTAACTGACTTCCTCATGGAAACCAGCAACATAAAATATAATAGGTCCAAGAATTCATTTTTAACATCTGCTAACAAGCACCCATAGCAATATAATTGGGTCAGAATTTTCTTCACAGTAGATCATCTTAAAACAAATTTTCTGGAACAAGTAAGTGTTCAGGGATTACTTGCTCTATTTTTCCATTACCTCAAACCCCTTATATTTGCCAAGAGTTTCTTATAATGGGTGGAAAGTGTTTTGTTCTGTGAAAAGCCCATGATGTCAGTCAAGACACCTGGATCCTGGGCCTGGGCCTGCCATTGACTCTATAACTGTGAGTTAAGAACTTCATCTTTCTGGACCTCAGCCAGGTATGAACCAGAAAACATTCTTGGACCCTTCTGGTTCTAAAATTTAAAGAAAACCAAATTTTCTTTCAAAAGTCTTGAGGCTATTTTTTACGAAAAGAACAAATGTATTTTAAATGTTTTCCTTGAATAGTTTCAAAAGCTACTCCTATGAATTTTTAAACCTCAGAGTGAACAATCAGAACTCACATGTGTGTGAATTATGAGTTTTATTGTGATAATTTCATCGTGATTTCACAATTTTATTGTGAAAATTTGGACAAACGTAAAGGAATACTGTAATGTCAAAACCAAATAATGACAAATTTTGAAGCAACAGGCTTTCTGGGCTACCAGTGTAGCATTTATTCAATTAGAGAAGACTATACTCATTTGGGTAATCCTAGCTCAGATTCAAAAAATTAAACTCAGGAGTCCAGTCTGGAAATTGGAGGATGGTGTCTGAAAAAAAGTAATTACACTGATGAAAGGACAAGTTCATAATCAGGCAGTTTCTGACCATTATTTTTGTATTTTGGAAACCTAACGGGGAGAGAAATAGAGAAATGAGCAGAACTCATTTACCTACCTGCCATAAAAATCATATCTAAGAGCCCTTCACTTTCTCCACATCCAAGATCAAAACTACCTACGAAATTAGAAAATCTGATCCCATCACAGGTCACCCTGTCTTCTCATAGATATCAGTTTAAGGATGAGAAATAATTACCTAGGAGACAATCCTTGAGGTCACATTCTCTGTAAAAGTCCCGTTAAGTCTTCCCCACCACAGTTCCTGCTCTACCATTCCTTCATTCTGCTCCAAACAGCAAATCTGCCTTGGCCCTTGACTTACTTCATTTATCTTCACAGGGCCTGCAATAACACTTGACCTAGTAATCGATTATCTGCAACCCAAATGATCCATATGTGGATGGAAAAAAAAGTCCCAGTCAGTCCCCTTAAGAGTTTATAGTCTAGTAAACAAGATGAGGTATAAACACTAGTAGGTATAAAGCAAAACACACTCTGAGAATATCAAAGGACTGATAGAATCAAGATTCTATGGGAACTCACAAGAGGGAAAGATTATTCTCAGCTAGTAAGTCAGATGGATGTCAGAGAAAGTTTCACAGAGAAAGTGACATTTGAACCAAATTTTGGAGGATTGATAAGCTTGAACAAAAGGAGATTAACATACAGATTTCCAGGAAAAGCAGAGTATAATAAAGTCAGAGTCATGGATTCATGAGTGTCATTTGGGGAAGTAGTCTGGTTTGGGTATAGGAATATACATCTTGGAAGCTAAGATTGGAAGAAAGGTAATTTAAAATTCAATCATGACTAGACCTAAGTGCCAAACCAAGAACTCAGGCATCACTGAAAGCTTTTAATGGGGCAACTGAGAGCTGGAAGCAAAGTGGAAGAGACTGTGTGATGCAGGCTCTATTCTCCAGTATGTAAAGAGTTGTTTTTCTTAACAGCTTGAGAGTAAGGGATTAACCCTCCAGAACAATCAGTGGATGAACGGCACAGTGCTTGTGGACAGCACTGTGGGGAAAGACACTTTATTTCTCATCACCTGGACAAAACAGCCTCCCCAAATCCTTCTGTGGGATCCTAGTAAAAAGAAACAGGATGGCTTTGTAGTGGACGCAAACACCAAAATGGCCTACCTCCAAATCCCAGGCACTGCCAAGGTATGGGGCCAGGTTTTATCCTTCTCACATTTGGACAAAATAATCATAGCTTTTTATTTATTTATTTTCTATTTTTATTTTTTGAAATATATTCTCATATTTATTTATTTATTTATTTATTTATTTATTTCAATATATGAAGTTTATTGTCAAATTGGTTTCCATACAACACCCAGTGCTCATCCCAAAAGGTGCCCTCCTCAATACCCATCACCCACCCTCCCCTCCCTCCCACCCCCCATCAACCCTCAGTTTGTTCTCAGTTTTTAAGAGGGGAAGGAAAAAAAAAAAAGAGGTTAGAGTGGAAGAGAGCCAAAGCATAAGAGATTCTTAAAAATCATAGCTTTTTAAATGTGCATGGTTGCTAAAAGGAGAGTTAGTATTGAATGAAAGGGAGAACACGGAAAATTCTCCATCTAATTCTCTGTCTCATTAGTATGACAGAAAATCAAGAGAAAGGAAATTGGTGATGTTTTCTCCATGTACTAAAAGGAGAACTTTCCAATTACGTAGGAGTCAAGATGCAACATGGTCCTTGAAACTATGGGATCATGAAAAACATTTTCTCTACTTCAGGAACCCAATTATTTGATACTTCTTTTTAGAAACCAAGCAATGATAAGGACACAGCTTTCTGACCTCATTTTCCCAAATTACAATTTTATTGACTATAAGAGACATGTAGTCATTCCAAATGTACCTAAGTTTCCCTTGGCTGACAGAATATCAAAGATCTTCTTCGATATGCTTGTAAAATGCTTGTATCAGATAAGCTTTTCCTATAGGTGGCATTGAAGTCATGTCTGTGTCACCTATGGTTATTAATTGGAAATGTCTCCATTTGTTTTGATTAGGTTGGCATTTGGAGTTACAGTCTGCAAGCAAGCTCACAAACCCTGACTCTGACTGTCACTTCCCGTCCATCAAGTGCTACTGTGCCTCCAATTACAGTGACCTCTAAAATTAACAAAAACACAGGAAAATTCCCTAGCGCTATGACAGTTTATGCAAAGATTCATCAAGGAGCCTCACCGATCCTCAGGGCCACTGTCACAGCCATAATAGAATCAGTGAATGGTAAAACAGTTACCCTGGAATTATTGGACAATGGAGCAGGTAACCATTCAAAAAATTGGAAAATACATCTTTCTTTTCCAAAAAGCAACCAAGAAAACAGAAAGAGGCCATGGTCTGATGAGGATAGTTAGAAGCAGGGGGTCCACTACTGGGGGTCTGGTTGGGAGAGCTCTCTGCTTCCCCACAATTCCTATATTTTAAAATGTTGGAAAACATGAAGACAGGCCTATCTTTTGCTTCCACAAAGGCCAAACACATTAGTGGTTTAAGCTCAATAAACTCAGAGACTCTAGGGAGTTGTCAGAGGATATTCTACACTCCCTAAAAGGGAAGGAGGAAAAGTAATAACTATCTTACGTTATCTTCATTTTTATCTTCATTACACACTTTTGAGATATAAACCATACATTACAGATGAAGAAACTGAGGCTTTCGTATTTAGAAAACAGCAGATATAAATTCAAATGCTACTTCTCTGTGTATGTAGACTCTGTATTAGCTTGCCCCCAAAGTGAAATTATTGTCCATTATTTTTTAAAGAATCTAATACAGAGAGTGAGAGAAAGAGAATTCTACATTTCTTTTTAGAAGGAACATTACTATGATGCAAGTAATCTTACTAGAACAAATTCTGTAAATGAATTGCCTACCTAAATCTACCCTAGTGAGAAATCATGAATTAAAAAAAAAATAATCATATAACATTTTTTTCTCCCCAGTAATGTACAGCAATTCAATTCAGTTCAAAAGATACTTATTGAATAGTTACCTTGTGCTATGTTGGATGTAGCAGAGACATGCGGCATGATGTCAGATTTCAAAAAGAAAGATAACAATTCAGGAAGACAAAATATACACACATAAAGCTACACACACACACACACACACACACACACACGAAAAGAAAAAGTAGATCTCATTCTTAACACAATCAAATCCTAAACTCTCTTGGAGATAGTGTGACATTATCCTTGCTTTGAAAAATTTTAACCTTCTATAAGTTGGAAATATACAAATGCCCAGCTGCCTTTAGGATATTCATTAATTCCTTCATTTCCCTGTCAAGGTGCTGATGCTACTAAGGATGATGGCGTCTATTCAAGGTATTTTACAGCTTACAATGCAAATGGTAGATACAGTGTGAAAGTGTGGGCTCTTGGAGGAATAAACGCAGCCAGTCAGAGGTTGATACCCCAGCAGAATGGAGCCATGTACATACCTGGCTGGATTGAGAATGGTAAGAAGTTTGTAATAACACATCTGACTTGAGTAAAAGGCTTGAGATCAAGAGAAAACCATTAAGCCTGTGAGGAGAATGGTGTAATTTAATTTCAGGGTTTCTCAGTATTAAAACTACTGACATTTTGGGACACATAATTCTTTGTTGTGAGGGCTGTCATTTGCATTGTAGGATGTTTACTAGCATTTCTGCCCTCTACTCACTAGTTATCAGAAGCAACCCCCACAGTCATGACAATCAAAAATGTCTCCAGACATCATCCACTGTCCTCTAAGAGGCAAAATAACCTCCACTTGAAAACCAATAGATTGAAAGTAGCTTTCAACTGCCTGGGTTCATATTATAGCCCTCTAGCAAATAAAGTATTTTAGGTAATCTCTTTGTGCTTCATTTTCCTCACTTGTAAAATAGGAATAATAATGGTAACCACCTCATATGGTGGCTGTGAGGAACAAACAAGGAAATACATCTAATAAGCTGTTGCTGGTAAATAATAATGTTCAATAAATGTTTGCTATTATTTTTAATAAATTTTAAAACATTTGTTTTTAATTTTTTAAACATTTATTTATTATTAAGAGACAGAGACAGAGCATGAGCATGGGAGGGGCAGAAAGAGGAGGAGACATAGTATCCGAAGCAGGGTCCAGGCTCTGAGCTGTCAGCACAGAGCCTGACGCAGGGCTCAAATTCACAAACCCTGAGATCATGACCTAAGCTGAAGTGGGATGCTCAACCGACTAAACCACCCAGGCGCCCCATTTTTAAATATTTTGTAATGAAGCTCTTTCCACTGATATTGGCATTTCCATAGAATAAGGAAATTTAGGGCTTATTTTATATATCAGTATCGCAAGTCCACTGTCTCCTTTCTCTTGCTCAGACCAGGGAGACTAGTAGATGAATCTAAAACCAACCAGCACACAGAGCCCATATGCAAGCGTGCGGGGAAATTATGTACCAAGAAACAGATATTCCTATACCATCTTTGGTAATAAAGACATCCTCTAGACTAGAGCTGGAACTGGGACCAAGACTAGTCCTCATGGGTTCCAGGACCTGCTTTCCATCAATTTCTACTCTGTCTTGGGCAGAGTGTGTTGGTGCTGGTGTATTATAAGAACAGCTCCTCCAAGTAGCTTCCCACTGTCCTCTTTACTTGGTTGGGTGGTTGGGTGTGTGCTCAGCAAAAGGAGGATTCTAGGACGTGTGGTATCTGATGCAAAGGCGATCACAGAAAAGAAAAAAAAAAACACTTTAAAAGACACTATTGCTTCCAAAGCTCTTTTATATATTTCACCTGAGTTTATTTTCATTTGTTCGTCTTTCTGAGTTAGGGGAAGAAGGCAAGGGGAGATCGGTGTGGTGGCTATATCTAGCCTCATGCTCAGTGTTTTACTCACATTAGGACATTACTTTCTCCTAATTATCCCATTCTATAGATGGAGAAACAGAGGCTAGAGAGACTATTAGTCTAACTGTGATAGAACTAACTGTGACAGGACCTGGATTGGCATTGGAAAGTCAGTGTTTTTCCCTCTATCCTTTGATGAATCTTAATACCAAGAGAGATAGTCTCTATTGTTAAATTGAATACTAACTCTGAACTTGCTATCGTATCCACTTCATCTTTGCCCAAGACGAGATTGATGGGTATGAAAATCAATCTGTCTCTACAGACAAAAATTTTAAGGGCTAAGGAAGTAGAGTTTATAAGAGGGTAAATTCTGACTAATGCCATGTTAGGGTATTATGGAATATTTTTATTGAAAAGACAGTATGAGAACCCTAATGACTGACCAGGCCAGGGTATTTGTTGAATTCCAGGATTACTTTTATATAACCTTTCAACAACAATGTGAGAAAAATTGAGATTGCTTCAGGCACTAAGTTCCCATGCATTCAATGAGAAGATAAGAAGTCTTCCAAAAGCATAACATTTTAGAACCCCAACATAAAACAGTTCATGAGAATCTGCAATCTAATAAGGAAGATAAAACATGAACATGGAGAAAAGAAAAATGTATAGAAGAAATAATCAAGGCAATTCTTGATGGTCCAGATGATTAGCAAATAAATAGGAAAAATAATAAAACCAACAGTATTACCTAGGTGCAAGAGATTTCTTAAAATCTTAAAACAGAGGTAGGATTTAAACTGACTGAGGAAGAGTAAAATCAGGATAGACAAAGAGATGGGAAGAGAAACAATTCCAGGACAAATGTCATGAAAATAAATTATGAGAATTGTTATTCCTGAAAATGTCTGATTCCCTGTTTTTTTTTTCCCCAGATACAACCTGATTTGGGATCTTTATACCAAATAGTTAAAATTAGTTTTGTGTATGGGAGGAAACAAGGCAAAGGGGACAGTAGGAAGAGGGCATTCTGATAACCAAAGAGAAGGAAGTATAGTCATACAACGCTTACAATGTAATGTAGCATAACATAACATAATGTAATATAATGTAATGTAATATAATGCAGGTGAAGTAAACTGGAATCCACCCAGACCGGAAATTAATAAGGATGATCCTCAAAGCAAGCAAGTGTGTTTCAGCAGAACATCCTCAGGAGGTTCATTTGTGGCCTCTGGTGTCCCACAGGCTCCCATACCTGATCTCTTCCCACCTTGCCAAATCACTGACCTTAAGGCAAAAATCCACGGGTACAAATTTATTAATCTGACTTGGACAGCTCCTGGAGACGATTATGATCATGGAAGAGGTAAGCAGAATGTGGTATGCACCCTGTAAAGGAGTTTAGCAGCCACGCAGGGGTGCAAAAGAAGGTGAGGCAGGCAGGTGTGTTGTGATGCATGTGGAAGGCAGAAGGCAAGAGGGCTCTTGAATGTCCTCTGAAATGAAAGGTTAGGATTTTTAAATATGAGAGGTTTGGAACCCGAAAAACTGGCGTACTTTAAGTTTTAAGAGGCTTCAACCAGTAACAGGCAATCCTTAGGGTTTTGTTTTGTTTTTGAAATATTGCCAAGCTGTCCTTTAATAAACCCCATTTTTAGAAACAACTCTTGGAAAGGATTGGGAGTGGAGCATAGATTGCTAAGGAGCAGAACTGGCCTTTGGAAGAAACCTACTAGATTTTTGCTGCACCGTGTAGTCTTTGGATTGCAGCATGGGCATCACATGAATCTTGTTAGAAATGTAGAACCCCAGTCCCCAACCAGACCTACTGAACCATAATCTGCATTTTAAGATCCCTGGGTGTTCTGTATGCACATTAAAATTTGAGAACCACCACTACCAAAATCTCCTCTATAAGTAATAAAGCAATAAGCAGTAATTTTAAAACTTCCTTTCTCAGTCAGGTGCATGCAGCATGCACAGAAATACGGACCAAGGCTTTTGGTCATGCCTGATCCAGTTTTATATTTATCACTCTGTCAAGATACACAAACGAGAATGTAAAAAGTATACCAATACTTATAAATATGGACCATGAATTACATTTATTCATTGGAACATAGGGGATGGTGATATAGTTTCTAATAGACTTTTAAACTTCTTTACAACTTGAGAATCACATGCCACAAACTTTTTTTTTCTTTTCAGCTCACAAGTATATCATTAGAATAAGTGCAAATATTCTTGATCTGAGAGACAAGTTCAATGATTCTATTCAAGTGAACACATCTGATCTCATCCCGAAGGAGGCCAACTCTGAGGAAGTCTTTGTGTTTACACCAGAAAACATCACTTTTGAAAATGGCACAGATCTCTTCATTGCTGTTCAGGCTGTTGATAAGGCCAACCTGAAGTCAGAAATCTCTAACATTGCACGTGTGTCTTTGTTTATCCCCCCCGAGATTCCTCCAGAGATACCTAGTCCTTCTCTTCCTTGTCCTGAAATTAATGTCAACAACACCATTCCTGGCCTTCACATTTTAAAAATTATGTGGAAGTGGCTAGGAGAATTGCAGCTGTCAGTAGCCTTGGGCTGAGTTTTCATGAAATGAATAAATCATCCATCCTTTCTTTGATTGTAAAATTTTCCAAAATGTATTTTAAACTTTCCTGTAGAGGGCGACATAATGAAATAAAATGTTAAACAACTGGCTATGCATGAATAAAAACTATCCATTCAAATCCAAAAGTTTTATCATTGCTCAGGCATTTATTAATGAAAGTATGTTTTAGTTCATTTTAAGGAGCTTTTCCAATTAAGAAGAACATGTAATTTCATGTGAAAGATGCCAGAAATGGCCAACTAGGTTAGTACCAACATTACCAGGAATGTGTATTCTTTTCCCTAAATTTTGGCAAGGATGCATTTCAAGAAGAGATTGCATTGTAGAAAGAAATAGTAGAATTATGAAATCTCCACAGGCATAGATATGTATGTTATGTGCATGAAATTACAAGTCAGTGATGCTTAAAGCCACAGCGGTGGGACATGAAGTGGGAAAAGTGGGTTCAAGCCTGATAGGAAGGGAAAGTGATTGAGAAATGAATTATACTGTGTATGCTTTGTACCAAATTCTCTACTAATGGCTTATATGCATTATCTTATGTAATATAATTCATTCAACAAATGTTCATCAGCTGCCTATTATATTCTAGGCCCATTCTAAGTCCTGAGTACAAACAAATGAGTAAGATTTGGCCTCTTTCCTGTAAGCAATAAAAAATATCTGAGGATTTGTTTTTAATGAAGAGGTAGATATCATCAGAGCTACGCTTCAGAAGACGGACTTTGAGGACCATGTGAAGAACTGAATAAAGTCGGGAAAGTTATGACAGATGAAAGGAAAAGGAGAGGAAAAGGAAAAGGAGCCAAATAAACTTAGCAGTATGGCAGCCTCCATACAACTAATCACAAATTCCAGGGCCTTCAAGGGGAAGTATCCTTGTAAAAGGTATTTCAAGTTCTCAGTTCATTAGCATGACGAGTTCAAGATGTGGGTGGCTCTCTGACTGAAGGCCCCAAATTTATTTCTATACAGATCTTCCTTCTTTCAAAATAGGATTTTAGGCACTTCAGAGACACATTCAATACATATATTAGATTAAGAAAATTTTTAAATGAAGTGAAATAAGTATATAATAAAAACAAGTGGAAGGTTCAGTACATCCAACGCCTAATATAACAGTCTATACAATCGATACAATCAGATCACACATTTCATTTTGAACCTCCAAGCAGGCAGAACAAAGGAGCCCTGCAGAGTAACAAAATTAACAGAATCTACAATGGAAAACACACCAGAAGCTCAGGAGGAGCCATGTGGAGTTTCATCAATGGATGCTTAATAAATTAGGGTACCGTGATATTAAGGGCTGCGCCCTCAGCAGCATCCATATAATAATTGCAACAAGTTTAATATAGTGTTGGTCACAACATCCTGCACTGTGATCACACTTCACTGTGGTGTTACAACAGAGTGATACCCCAGCATTGTTTAGGAAAGACAACTCTACATTGACCCAAACAACCCAAATCTAGCAAGTAGCTCTTGAGTTTGCTCCAAAGATAAATTTCGGAGACATGGATTGTATGTCCTTTAGGCCATTTTCTATGCCAAATTGTTCTTACATGCAAGTTTGTTATAGTAATTGAATGGCAGAGTGTTCTGAGGCTAGAAGCACACCAATGTCCTAAAGTTCAGTACTGTTGATTAAGGGCACTTTCAGGTACTCTTCCAAGCAAACGGACAGAAGGTCAATTCGAAGGTTTCTTTGAACAGTTATAAAACCAAACTGGGACACGTGCCTGACCAGAGGGCCACTCACCTGCCCCATGTGGGAAAGTGGGTCTGAAGTCTTCAACGCAGCCCCATGGAACATGGCTACCACGGGTTTAGCTTGGAAAATGTCTAAGTTACTCACTGAGATTTTAATTTCCCATTTGGACAAACTCAATGGAATATACTATGGAATACAGAAGGGAACTTCATAGGGATATATAATGTTACTTAAGAGAAAGGAGGTAAATGCCAGCACGTAAATAAGGCAGAAAGTAGAGAAGAGCAAAAGAAAACATTCGTATGTACTCTGGGAATGTAGGGAAGCTTGTTGCAAAATAGATCTGGAGTCATACGTGGTAAAATGTACCAAAATTTTGCCTTATGCCATCATTACCCCAAAATGACCTTAGTTTTTTTAGTTTCTCCTAGGCCACTTAAGTGAGTGGGTAAATCTGGTGAATATATCCAAGATACTGGTAACATAGAACTTTCAAATAAAGGCCTGTGTCCTACATAGATTTTTTTTCATGTAGAACCACAGCTTCATTCTGCTTCCTTTGTGAATGCTTTCTCCGCCTTTGTTACTTAACTGAGCTTGAACTCTTCTTGGAAGACTCCCTTTCTTCTAGAAGAGACTTTTCCCAGTACCCAAGAACCAGGGATGGGTGGGGAGAAGTATTCTCTAAGCTCCCTTTGCAACTTCCAAACTAGGCCATTACTCCTCTGGTATCATGTTTTTGTTTTTGTTTTTTAAAGCCTTCATCCATTTCTGTTCCTTCACTGTCACCTACCAATCCCAAGACAGGTGCCTGGGTAACAATCTTTCTTCTCCTTGCCTCCTAAAATCTCTCTGCCTGATATCATAATCTATGTGAATGAGTCAATCAATATCTTAACCTCAAAATTCCTTGATCTTCACCTGATCTCCACTAAACTTTAACAAATTGTTAGTCTGAATCATGAAAGTGCCTTTTTATAAATTAAAAAATGATAGAATATTGGCAATTCTACGTGGTGTGACCTAATACTTCTAAGGTCCAATCTGGACCTAATAATTGCATAGAACAACCCCACCTATGAAATCTTAAAATACAATAGCCTATTCTGGGACAAGCTCTTAACCCTCTTCCTCACTTCCTATCCTCCTAAACTGTCTGGCAATTTCATGATGCTCTCTCATTACTTGATTCCCTCTTTTTACCCAGCCCATTATCTCCTTTGCTGTACAGCCCCTATATGGTGTGTCACTTCAAGTCCTTCCTTGACAACCCCTTCAATTCCTTCATCTACTTCTACTTATCTTGTTATCACACCTGCCTGGGAAATCTCTAGCTTTGCATTAAACATACTGTCTGTGTGCCTGAGGCATTCGTTTACCCATTCAACAAATATTTTTTTAAGTATCTACATTATGTCCCAAGCACTGCATTAAATGCCAAGGATACAACCAGTGAACAAACCAGGTGGGGTTTCTGCTCTCAAGGAGTTTATAGGCAGCTGGCAATAAACAAGCAAGTGGGAAATTAACAATGCACAATATGTAGTTGCTATGGGGGCGGGGGAAGCATCTATTTTAAGAACCCATGATGTGGTAGCCAGTCCACATGTGGTGTGGTATCTGCCAAAGGAAGTGATACTTCTACTTTCATAATGTCTGGCTAGAAGCATAAAATAAGGAGGGAAAACCAAGAGAAAGATAAGCATAATAATCCTAATCAAACTTCCATTTCTACAAGTATTATTACATCTTTCATGTTGGGCAAACTCTACTGCCACACGCAATCTGGAGTGACTCTGGGGATCAAATTCTTTTCATTTACTCAATGAATTACTTGGTGATATCAAGATCAGCAAAAGAATAAGGACGAGAATATAAGCACTATGTTTTTAAAATTATACTTTAAAAAAACTACCTGACGTGTGGCCTCAGTGAATTAATTCTACATGCTCTCAAATAATTCTACAAGGCTTCAGACTTTTGAGCAAATGCCAAAACCTTTCCAAAGAACATGCTGTCCAAGCATTTTCAACATTGAGGGATTGATTAAAACTAAGAAAGAGAAGACAAATCAATAAAACAGTGTTCAAGGAAGCTTACAGTAAAATTTCACCAAAATAGTCAAAGATGAAAATCCAGGTAAGAACCAAATAATGAGGACAGGAAATTCATTGAATTAGAAAGCCTAAGCAAAACATAGTTATTGTAATTAAGAAAATCTATTTAACCCAGTTCTTGGCGCTCAATATGAAAAGGGAAAAATGTTAAATCGATCTTCTTAGCCTATTCAATTATTACTAGAGATAAGTTTTTCCTAAATTTCCAAAATAATTTCAAATCCATTAGAAAAAGAAAAAACCAAAACACACGTGAAGAGCTGCAGAATGTATAGCACAATCTATACTGTTAGTGGCCATAGCAAGCTCATGCGTGATTCCAGCGGGCATAGGACTGTAGTTGGTCCTACTCATAGGGCATAGCTATGGGACCCAGAGCAATACTTTGAGGAGCCAGACAATCAGGCTATTTAGAGGAAGGCTTAATTTAGTATTTGGGGGTTGGAAAGCAGAGTACTAGCATTACCACCATCACCCCCACTGACTTAGGGGGTGAGGAAGAAGTGTTGATGGAGGGAGAGATGACAGGGTTTCAAGGCCTTGGCCAAGAAGAGGAAGGCATTACATTATCACCATCATCATTTGGTATATTACCTAATATTGATAACAACCATAATTTATTAGGATTTTACTAAGTGTCAGGCACTAAGTGCTTTGCATATTCACATCCAGGTCCTGACCTAATATTAAGTACAAACTGATGACCCACCTAAAATATGTCTAAATATGCAAATATTACAAATCAGGCTAACAAGCTATAAAAAAAAATGTGTTTATCCCCTATCTTCACAAATATACCGTCATTACGACTTCAAAACCCAGATTCAGAGTTAACATTCCTGGACCCTCACAATGTCATCCTGGAACATGGCAGCCCAGGAACAGATGGGCCATGAAGCAACCCTTTTTTTTCCTACTCTTTCCAACTCCAGTCCTCACCCTGAGGGACCTCACATTCATGGGTATGGCCTCTTTAAGCCCATGCACAATATCAATAGCTGCTCTTTATCCATCTCTTTAGCCTGGAAGTGCACACACCTTTGATGCAATCTCTGCCCTAGGGAGAACTGATCCTTGCACCCAAGTCAGTTCTGGGCCATAAAGACCATGAAAGGAGGGCCATTAACTAATCAGAGAATTTCAGGTTTCAGGCATGAGTAGCATGTTTTAGAAGTAGGGAAGGGGGGTCATTCACTGGATGGTATAATTCCCTGGCCCTCTGGACTCTTTACCCAGAAAAAGAGGACAGGCCAGTTTCATAATTATGGGGACTCAGTGCAACATGAAAATGTAATACCCCTTGTTCAAGCAGCAGTAAAAAATAATGTTATTAAAGCTACTAAGGGGCACCTGGGTGGCTCAGTCACTTAAGCGCCCAATTTTTTATTTTGGCTTAGGCCATGATCTCCCAGTTTGTGAGGTCAAGCTCCACATCAGCCCATGCTGTCAGTGTGGAGCCTGCTTGGGATTCTCTCTCTCTTTCTTTCTCTCTGCTCTGTGCATACATGTGAATGCACACACTTTCTCAAAATAAATAAATAAACTTTAAAAAAGTTCCTAAAATATAAAGCTTTTTCCTTTCTTCCATAGTCTTTCTCAGCTTTCTGTGATATTTTTGTTATTTAAAGTTATTCCAAATAAAGATAAACCACTATTTGAAAGTACATATATGAATTTTACTATTCATTTTCATATTGTACAATGCGAGGTCTAAATGCAAATGTAAGAACACTTAACTTGTATGTGGAACACACAATTTGTATTTTGTAGCCTGTACATGCATGTATATTTCATTCTTGCCAGAACAGTGAAAACACTGAACAAAACTGACTCAAGTCAGTTTTTATTTCACATCTTGTTATATATATGTTCTCCACCTTTCGCTTACCTGTGAGTAAGCAGGACAAAAAGAAAAAGGAACTACGGTTACCCTATTTTTCCCTTTCCTTCTATCTCACCATTTTCAACATAAGTAGTTGGCTAATAAAGGGAAGTAACAAGAATAAGAAAAAAATACAATACAATTTCTTGGTTGTTTATCTTTCTTAGAATATCATTGCCTTCTTTCTGTGTTCAAAGAAAAGTTCTGGGTTGAACTGAAAGTACAGACTCTCAGGACTGTCAGGGCACCACCTACTCAATTGCAGATGTAACATGCTCACCTGGTATTCACTTTGAGTCTCACTGAACTCCAACGCATTGTGGGTCCAGCCAAGTTCTATGCTTAGGAGACATTGTGAGTGCTTTATGCAAATTGGGTGGCAAGGAATGTTGGATACACATAGTGCATGTATTTCCTCTACTTAAATGCATGAACCATTGTCCCAGCAGATTTCACTTATAAAACATAAGCTCAAAGACAAAATTAGTAAGGATTTCAAGACAACTACAGCAAAGCATTAAACCAAGCACAGGACCTTTCTGAGTAGAGGGCCCTGATATGTGACTACACAGATCTTGCCTGTGATGCCAGACCTGAAAGAGACACAGCCATCAAAGAGCCAGAGCAAGGTCCTCTAAAGGGAAGAAATGTCCTATCAAAAGGCTATATAGATGGGAAACTAAGGTTCAGAATTAAGTAAGTTTCCTGCAACAACTGATAAGTGACTTAAGTAGTATTTAAGCAGAGTTAGTTGAAATCTAGAGACCAACCTCTTTAATCAGTTTACCATAGTTCCTCATGAAACAGAAGCTTAGTTGTGTGAACTGGATCAACACTGTACAAGGCTCATATTTTCACAGAGTTCTTTTCCCCATAGCCAAGAACTTCCAGGCTGATTCATTGGCAGTCTGGCTTCAGCAACATAGTTGCAATTACACTATTGCTAAGCATAAAACATTAGCTTGATGAAGAGAGAGGAAGCAAGCGACTTTCCTTCTAGTAATAATTAGAATACACAAAAAAGCAAGAATACTTATTATTTATAGTAATAATGAGGATAGCAAATATTTATTTAGCACTTACTATGTGCCAGATACTGCTCTAAGAGCTTCTGCTCTAGTATCTCATTTTTCTTCACAGAAACTTTACGAGGTTGGTAATATTATTATCCACATTTTATAAATGAGGAAGCAGAGGCAAAGAGTGGTCCAGCAAATTGAGTAAGTTCACACAGCTAGTTAGTGACAAAGTCACCATTTAGAACTCAGGCAGTTCTACTCCTTTGAATCATCTTTCTCTCTTCATAGATCTGTCCTTATATTATTGAAGACAGGTGGAACTAAAGCAACTGACCCAGACAAGATGAGTAAATATTCCTAGAATAATAGTACAAGGAACTTTAACAGCATTTTAGTTTATCTGACATAACGAAAACCACACATTAACCAGTTTTTCATGCATTTTACTTTTCAGAAAATAATTTTTAAATGTTCCCTTTATAGACCTAACTTTTTGATCCTATAGCCAATGCTCCATAAACAGGAAACATTTTATATTTAATTCAATGTTTTGCGTACCTTCCTTATCTACACTTACAACATATCCAGGAACCAGGAAATAAGGGGAAACCCCAGCAGACTCACAAAACTGTTACAAGAAACTGTTCTCAACATAACTATTAACTTTAAAATTGACTGTCAATCACAGCTCAGAACCTGGAGCCTGCTTCGGATTCTGTGTCCCCCTCTCTCTCCACCCCACCCCTGCTTGTGCTCTGTCTCTCTGTCTTTCAGAAATGAATAAACATTTTAAAAAACTTAAAATTGACTGCCAACCAAATTTGCTAATAACTTAAAGTACAGAGATCATTGCCTGGCTTGCTTGTTTTGTTTTTCTGTTTTAACACTGGACGGTATGTGGATCAAATTTGCTAATATAACATAACCTAGTTGTCCAGTACTTTGAACTGTTTCTCTGTTTCACTGGATATTTGTAGGAACTCATGTATCAAATGTGCATATCTGATAGTGAACTAGCAGTTCTGAATAATAAGCTGTGACAAAGGTAACCAAGAACAACAAAGATCCTAAGTACTAGGATGGATTGGTTCATTCAATTTCCTCAACTGGGAATAAGGGTATCTTCTAGCCCTAGCTTTCTGTGTGCTATGAGCAATCCCATTGATTGGTAACAACAAAATCCATACTACTACATTAAAAGCATATATGGAGCACTATTTGTACTTTTCAAACTAACAAAGATATCTTTAAAATTTTTTTTTCAACGTTTATTTATTTTTGGGACAGAGAGAGACAGAGCATGAACGGGGGAGGGGCAGAGAGAGAGGGAGACACAGAATCGGAAACAGGCTCCAGGCTCCGAGCCATCGGCCCAGAGCCCGACGCGGGGCTCGAACTCACGGACCGCGAGATCGTGACCTGGCTGAAGTCGGACGCTTAACCAACTGCGCCACCCAGGCGCCCCCAAAGATATCTTTAAATGTTAATGCTTATAAATTACAATGAGGTGTTTACTCTCATGTACCACCTCATGAACTATAAATGGGCACTATCTTTCTAGAAAGCAACTGGCAACGCCAAGGGCCATAAATATCTTCACCCCTTTGAAACATCAGTTTATGTCCAGATATATATCATGAGGAAAGAACTAAAATTGCCAACAAAAATGTTCATAGAAGCATTATCTGAATGATACCCAAACTGGAAACAATTGCAATGTCTAACAATAATAGTAAAGTATGAGGTATTCATGTGGTGGAATTCTACTCAATCATTTCAAGTGGGATTTATGAAAGAATTTACTGACATAAAAAATGCTTTAAAATATATAACCATTCACTTATGGAACATCGGGCAAGTTACTTATGTCTCTGTACTACAGTTTCTCTATCTGAAATGTAGGAATAATAATCTTATCATAGGATTGATGTGGAGATTAATTGAACGAATACAAGTAGAGTAGTTAGAACAGGGTCTGGCACAGAAGAATCACTAAGTCAGTATTAGTTACTTATCACCTCCATCATCAATTTCATCCTCATTCCAAGAAAGTCTTTTGGTAGAATGCTTATAATATATACAGTTGGGTTTTTTTTTTAATGTTTATTTATTTTTGAAAGAGAGAGACAGAGCATCAGTGGGAAAGGGGCAGAGAGGGAGACACAGAATCTGAAGCGGGCTCCAGGCTCTGACCTGTCAGCACAGAGCCTGACGCGGGGCTTGAACCCACTAGCTGTGAGATCATGACCTGAGCCGAAGTCGGCTGCTTAACTGACTGAGCCACCCAGGTGTCCCTAATATGCCCAGTTTAAAAATGTTTACAAAATTGAATGCACAGTATAGTCTTAATAGTTCAAGAAAAAAAAGTGTATGTATATATAAAATAATAAGTAATTAAAATTTCCTTCTTGAAAACTTGTAATGTTTTCCAATTTATATAATAAATATTATTTATAATCACAACAAAGATTTTACACATAAAAAGGAAACAGTCTACGTAGTACAAAAGCCAAAGCATGTTGAGAAACAAAAATCAGAAGAGTGATGCCAGAAATTCAAAGTGGCAACAAAGAATGAGCACTGGGAAGACAGAACAGAGCCAGAAATGAGGAAAATGGAGAACTTACAGCTCTGCAGCACAGGACAACATCTCTGCCTTCAGGGGCCACTGTTGCATGTTAAAGATACACAGGACACCACACACCTCCACAGAGATTAGCAAACTTCCCAGAACATTGTAGTGGTCTCCAAAGGAGACCAAGGTTGATTTGGAACATGATGACCCCAGGTTTGCAGCTGAAGTAATTCTAACATTAAATAGAGGATGCCACAGAGAGGTAAGTCCAAGAAACACTCAGAGAAGATGCCAAGTAAATGAGACTTCTCTACTCTATTGACCCATCACTGATTACCATATGCATTTATTTGATATTGATCACTAAAAATAATTGAAAATATGGCACTTACCTCTGTGAAAATATGTGTGTGCCTCAATAAAATCTGACTCTTTGGATAAAGACTTAGACTATATGAACCTGGTGTCTACGGGAGGGCATTCATAAAGACTCTTGCCACATGCATTCACTCAGGTCCCATTACATCACCTAAGCTATCATCAGTACATCCTACATAATATATTCTCTTTTAGAAAGATAGGCATGAAAACAGTTAAAATTAAGTTTCAAACTCTATGGATTAGGTTTCAGTTATCTGGAAATTTCAGTGACATTATTTATTCCTGATCGATTACAGACAATCAAGACTATCATATACTCTACAAATAATAACAAGAAATAGCAGATTGGCTGGCACTGCCTATACCACAGCCTAAAGCATCTGCCAACTAGGGTGTTTTCACCTGACACCATTCCAGACTTTAGGAAATCATCCCCCAGATAGTTTCAGAATCGGATCTGGATTGAAAATTTTGCCAGCAAAACTAATATACTGGTTCCTTAATTTGCATTGCATTTTGCACTTTACAAATATTAGTCCTGTATTGTCCTTAATCTGAAGTTGGGCTGATTCCAACCAAGTTCTCTCAGGGACTTATTTCCTGAGCAAAAAAAAAAAAAAAAAAAATCAGTTGACTTTCAGTAAATCTTTGAACCAAATGGAGAGGGCTCTTGGCTACTCTAGTTTCAATATAAATCAAATGGAGAGTTGCTGCTTTGGAACATTATCTTTCAGAAAAATGAAAGAGAAATGATTTCACATAGACAGAACCAGCCACATTCCTTAAAATTACTGTACCAGTGGAATAATCCAGGCCAATGAGATTTCAGGTCATATAATAATTCAACCAAGCTCAATGATATCTATTTCTTTAGTCTTTAGACCTCATCTAGAATGCTCTAGAAGATTGGTAAATTCAACAACCTGTTATTAGCTTGATGTACAAATGAATTCTTCCATTTTATTCCTTCCAGAAGGAGCCTCTACATCACTAGACACAGCCCTGAGTACTGAGGACCCAGAGTCTCATATTTGTTGACTGGTTGACATAGGTTACTGTTATACAAGCTCAGAAAGTGTGTTGATACCACCATAGAGCCACTCTAGGAGTTATCATGGTCAATGTCCAACTGTTTAATTAGGACCATCTGGCAAAAACATAATAAGAGTGGGGCCCAAGGAGAAACCAGGTCACTGGTATAGAAATGGGGATTTCCAGGAGCCAATAATTAGTCTTTGGGCTATGAAATAAGAGTAGGTAAGTTTACTATAAAAAACAATGGGACAGGGGTGCCTGGGTGGCGCAGTCGGTTGAGCGTCCGACTTCAGCCAGGTCACAATCTCACAGTCCGTGAGTTCGAGCCCCGCCTCAGGCTCTGGGCTGATGGCTCAGAGCCTGGAGCCTGTTTCCGATTCTGTGTCTCCCTCTCTCTCTGCCCCTCCCCCGTTCATGCTCTGTCTCTCTCTGTCCCAAAAATAAATTAAAAAACGTAAAGAAAATTAAAAAAAAACAAACAAACAATGGGACAGTAAAGGAAGTTGAAATGTCTATTTCTTTACAAATATGACAAACTATACCAGAAAAAATAGTGAATAATATTTCTCTGTAAAATTTGCTTCAAAAGAAAATTCCAAAACTTTTCAAAATATTGTATTTTATGTGAAAATACTCAGGATGATCTTGCAGGCATGTCCTTGAAACATCTCCTACAACTAAAACCAGTGCTAGTATACCCAACATCAAAAGAAATAGAGAGCAGTTATTCCCAGTCAATGTGTCCTGTGTTTCTCAAATTTAAGTAATCAGTTAGGGAGCTAGCTAAAATGCAGATTATGCTTCAGTAGATTCAGAGCCCAAGATTCTTCATTTCTAATGATACCAGGAGGACCTCACTTCGAGTGGCAAGGATTGAGAATGCCCCTCTTCTCATATCATTGCTATCTGACCCTGCCCTCCTTGCTATTGTTGATTTGCCCAGGGTAAGTACTTGTCATAACAAACTTATCAGAACTCTTCTCTAGGGCTTTTTGAACCAGAACTAGGGAAGATGATCAATGTCTCTCTGGCAGCAAAGCTATGTATTGTGAGGCTGAGGACTAGTCTCTGTACATTTTCCCTGCTGAAAGGGGTAAGTTGCTATGGGGTTATGAGGCCAATAGACCAAGAGATGGGCAAAAACCTGGCTACATTCGCATCCCTAGTTTCCCCAGTTCCCACAGAACCTGAACTCTAGGTGACAACCTCACCTTTGCAGCACAATGTGCCTAGTATCCTTCAATATATAAAAATATATGACTAACTTATTTGAGTTGGTTTTATTTGTCACATGCAGACAAAGAGTATGCCTAACACACTCAAACAATACAATTAATATTTCAGAAAATAATTTATCTCAATCCTCTTTTTTGAATTGAATACACCGTTCATTGTAACCTTTATACACAGAACCTATTTCCTAATTTTTGATTCTCACCTACTGGTCTGAGTCTAGCACCATCTAGCATCTGACATATTTGCTGACTTGAATTCATTTATCCATCCAAGCACAATTTATACCGTATGACAGGTACCATGCTGGAAGCTGGGACCGCATGGTCCCTGCTCTTCCAGTGGCTTACAGTTTGGTTAGGGAGGGACACAAAGTAATTTCATGTGATATGATATAATGTCATACAATTATAGGAGCATAAAGGAGAAAGATCACAGAAAAGGTGGCACCTCATATAAGTCTTGAAGGACAAATAGAAGGAGAAAAAGGAAATTCCAGTCAGAAAGAGCCAAATAGGCAAAGACATAAAAATGAGAGACAGAGTGTTCCATTTAGAAATGTAAACGTTTCAGTATGCCCAAAGCAGAAAGAAGAAAGGGCAGGGAGCTGTAAAGTAGGGAGGCAATGAGGAAGTAACTAAGCTACAAATCAAGGAAGGCCTTAAATAAAATGCCAAAGATCTTGAGCTTTTTCTTGTAGTCAACTGGGGAATGATAGTAAAATAGCTACAGCAGGACAAAATCATGTTTTGTTTAGGAAGATTATGCTGTAGAATATATTGAGAGAAGATAGAGACAGGAGTTCTGTTGGGAAAGAGGTTGCAATCTTTGAGCTAGTGAGCTACTATGCAAAATTATAATGAGGCAAAATAAAATCAGGGTCAACTGATTTTGTCTTTTTTGGAATTGTTATAAAATATAACATTATGATTTAAAATCTGGCTCTGTGGACAGCATATTACTACATCTTTTCACAAATCTGAGAGTCCCTGTCTTACTAAAAGTGAATTTAGTGAATTCACATGAGGTTTATTTGTTAAAAATTATTTCTGGCATCTTCTTTCATATTTTCTATCTCATGTATTTCCTTTTTGTTTCTTCTGTTCCCCTTCTTTCCTGACATCCATTAGGTTGACTGAATTTTACTCTGCTGGTTTGAAAATGATACATTGTGCTTTTAGACTTCTGGTGGTCATCTCTACTGATTAAGACCCATTATTATACTTATTATTCATGTATGTATTCCTATAGTAATAGAATTCAAAAGCTTATCAATATCTATTGTTCCCTCATCTCCTCACTTCCAACAAAAATGCCTTAGCAGCCTCTTATCTCTCTCTGCACTCCAATACCAACCTCCCTTTTGTTGATATTTTCTAGAGTTTAAATTATAAATTGATAGATTTTTGTCGTTGTTGTTCATTGCTTATTTAGACAGGAAATTTTACTAAATTATTTACCAGCATTTAGTTACCAAAACTTATTTTTTTTAATGTTCCAAGTTTTTGTTTAAATTCTAGGTAGTTAACGTACAATGCTATATTAGTTTCAGGTATAGAATTTAGTGACTCATCACTCACATACAGCACCCAGTGTTCATCACAACAAGTGTCCTCCTTAATCCCCACCACCCATATCTTTTTGATTCATCTTTATTTATTTTGCTTGCTGGAGAATTTCCTCCAAAAGTGTTTTTAAAGTGTGTATTAGGTAATCTAATATTTCTGACATTATTTTTATTTCACTCTAATATTTAAGTGTTAATTTAAAATATTAGGTTTATGGACATTTAGGCTCTTTCCATAATTTGACTATTGTTGAAAGCTATAAACATTGGGGTACAAGTGCCCCTATGCATCAGTACTCCTGCGTCCCTTGGGTAAATTCCTAACAGTGCTAATGCTGGGTCATAGGGTAGATCTATTTTTAATTTTTTGAGGAACCTCCACACTGTTTTCCAGAGTGGCTGCACCAGTTTTCATTCCCACCAACAGTGCAAGAGGGTTCCCATTTCTCCACATCCTCGCCAGCATCTATAGTCTCCTGACTTGTTCATTTTGGCCACTCTGACTGGCGTGAGGTGATATCTGAGTGTGGTTTTGATTTGTATTTCCCTGATGAGGAGCGACGTTGAGCATCTTTTCATGTGCCTGTTGGCCATCCGGATGTCTTCTTTAGAGAAGTGTCTATTCATGCTTTCTGCCCATTTCTTCACTGGATTATTTGTTTTTCAGGTGTGGAGTTTGGTGAGTTCTTTATAGATTTTGGATACTAGCCCTTTGTCCAATATGTCATTTGCAAATATCTTTTTCCATTCTGTTGGTTGCCTTTTAGTTTTGTTGATTGTTGTATGGAACCCAATTGGACAATAAATTTCATATTAAAAAACAAATAAATAAAATAATAAAATAAAATATTAGGTTTAATTTTTTCTTTCAATATTGTGAAAATAGTATTCCTTTGCTTCTTGCACTTAGGATTTCTGTTGAGAAGTCTGAGCTAGATGGGTAGGTGGTCATCATAAGAGTACAAAGGATAGCCAAAGCCATGTGTGTGAGTGTGATCACTAGCTGCAACATAGAGAGGGAGAAGAGAAGGGAGCCAAGAATGAACTCTTGAAAAAAGCCAACACTTAAGGGGGAAGAGGGGTAAAGAAAAGGGGCATTGTGAACTAGACTGAGAAGGAAAAGCCAGAGATTTGCAAATACAATCAGGAATGCATCATGTAAACCAAGAAAAGAGGCAGTTTCAAAAAAAAAAAAAGAAAAGGAATGATCAACAACATCAAATATTACAGAGAAGTCAAGTAATATTAAATACTCCAAATTGTTCACTGCATAAAACAATATATCCAAATTACAAGATTTTCTTTTCTGAGATGAGAAAGGTTTGTATCACTTTTAAATGCTGTTGAGAGGGAGTAGAGATCAGTAGGAAGCCAGTAGAGAGGGAGAAAGGGAAAAGAGAGGGGAAAGGATGTTTTGTTAAGTTCTTGGAGGAGACTGGAGGACAAAGAGCACAGGTACATGTATATTAAAAGGTAATTATCAGTGTTTTCTGGGGAATGAGGAAAGAGACAGTCTAAATAAAGGTATATTTGTAGATGTAAAAGCAAGCATTTGGAGGAGTTCTATTTTCATTGTGAAATTTTGCTGATAGATAAGGAGTTAGGTGAATTAGGACCAGTATTTTGGATATCCCTTTAGACCAAAGAACAAAAACATCTTCTAGAGAAAACAATAGGTTATTAAACATGTAGTTGAAACATTATATTTATTTTTCACAACTCTTTTTATTAAAGGTCTTATTTTGATTCCAGTTAGTTAACATACAGTGATATATTAGTCATTAGGTATATAGTGATCCCAAACTTTCATCCAACACCCCGTGCTCATCACAGCAAGTGCACTCCTTAATCCCCATCACCTATTTAACCCAGCCCCCCCATCCGCCTCCCTTCTGATCACCATCAGTTTGTTCTCTATAGTTAAATGTCTGTTTCTTGGTTTGCCTCTTCTTTTTCACAACTCTTAAAGGCAATTAAAGCAATATTTCTTCTTGTAAGGCCATTTTGATTTGTGTTTCTGGTGAGGGAAGTTGTCAAGTGTAAAATTTAGTTCCTGTTCTTGGCTCTGTTTCTTGTCATATAGACAAAGTCGGCCTTCATAGGAAAGAATGGAAGTGACTCTGAGAGAAGTAGCAACAAAGAAAGGAAAGATAATGTTTAAGTCCTTGGTTTTGGTTGCTCATAAAAACTAGCTGCATCTTGACCTTACCATAATTCCTTGTTCAGTCCTTTTTAGGATTCTCCGAGTAAATAACTTCCACTTAATTCCTTAAACCAATTTGAGGTAAATTTCTATTTGTTGGAACAGAGAGTTCAGACTAGTGAATGATTAGTGCAAATGAACCAGACAGAAAGAAGCATTTTAGGAGTTCAAAAGAGAGATTTCTTTGGTCTAGGGAGTCAAGAAAGATTTAATGACTTTACTTGAGGTGGGACAAGGACTAGTTCAAGTATGCAGAGCTAGATAAGCAGCCATCATGACAAATGTAAGAGGTGAGGGGCACCTGGGTGGCTCAGTTGGTTAAGCATCCAACTTCGGCTCAGGTCATGATCTCACAGTTTGTGGGATCCAGCCCCGCATCGGGCTCTGTGCTGACAGCTTAGAGCCTGGAACCTGCTTCAGATTCTGTGTCTCCCTCTCTCTGCCTCTCCCAGCTCACACACACTCTCTCTCTCTCAAAAATAAATAAACATTAAAAAAATTTAAATACTAAAGGTGAATAAACTTAAAATGAACTTGAATCTACAGGTAAAAGTAAATGTGTAGGACAAAATAATGGCCTCCCAAAGATGGGCATGTCCCACAACTGTGAATGTGTTACCTAACATGGCACAAGGGACTTTGCAGTTATAATTAAATTAAGAATCTTGGGGCGCCTGGGTGGTTCAGTCGGTTAAGCGTCCAACTTTGGCTCAGGTCATGATCTCACGGGTCATGGGTTCGAGCCCCACATTGGGCTCTGGGCTGACAGCTCAGAGCCTGGAGCCTATTTCAGATTCTGTGTCTCCCTCTCTCTCTGACCCTCCCCCACTTGCACTCTGTCTCTCTCTGTCTCAAAAATAAATAAACATTAAAAAAATTTTAACTGAGGATCTTAAAACTTGGAGATTATCCTGGATTTCCAGGTGGAGCCAATATAATCACAGGGGTCCTTATAAGGGAAATAGGGTGGGAGAAGAGGCAGAGAAGAGGTGATGATGGGAACAGAGACACAGAGAAACTTGAAGATGCAATACATTTGGCCTTAAAAATGGTATAAGAGGCCATGAGCCAGGAAATGCATGTAATTTCTAGAAGCTGGAAAAGGCAATGAAACAGGTTTTCCCCTGCTGCCTTCAGAAGAAACTTACTCTATTGACACTTTAGCCCAGTGAGAACCATGTTGGATTTAGGACATCTAGAATCATAAGATAATGGATTTATGTGGCTGTAAGTCACTAAGTTTGTGGTAATTTGTTACAACACAAAGAGAAAACTAAAACAGTGGGACAGGAGTGATTTGATTTTAAAAGATGCCTCCATCCCCGTCATATTTAATCCTGATGTTCAGACTTTGCAACCTGGGCCAAGATGCTACACATATCCATCAGCAGGAATTTCACCTATCCAGCTTGAAACACAGAGCCTGTGTTCTATCAAAAGATAGTAATAAATAGATTTGTGGGTAAGTAAATGCTATATTCTAGTATAATTACTCCCAGTTCTCTGTTTCTAGGAACTACCCCCCCCCACCAAGTACCAACCCATACATACATACACACACACACACACACACACACAGAGAGAGAGAGAGAAAGAGAGATAAATGTGTGTGTGTGTGTGTGTGTGTGTGTGTGTGTGAGAGAGAGAGAGAGAGAGAGAGAGAGAGAGAGAGAGATTCATTACAAATCTTTTCTATCTAGATATATGCCTTTTTGAATTTGATGCCTCAAACTCAATTTGTCCAAAACTGAATTATTGAATTTGCTTCTGCCTATAACTCTTTAACCTGCTTTTTTCTTGTTTTCTTCCTTGCATGAGTGGGAGAAGGGAGTCCCAGCTCTCCACCAAGACAGCCAAGCCAGAAAACTAGAGTCAGCTGGTTCTCTCTCTCTTCAATCTCAGTCACCAAATTATAAAGAATGTATCCTGTAATTACCTCTCAAATCTATATCCCTCCTCTCTCTCCCTGCAGACACCACCGTATCTTGGGCTTTACACTCCTTTACCTGGGTCAGAGCAAAATCTTTTCATGAGCGGCCCTCTGGCACCAGCAGCAGGACACTCCAGCCACTGCCTGGCCCACCCTCTATCTCTCCCAGAGATCTACCTATCAGTACACTCTAACCAGGTCAAAGCTTTCCTTAAAAGTTTTCAGGGTTCTTCATCAACTCCCTGGTTAACCCCATGAAGCCTAAGTCCTTTACATGGCATTTCAGGTCTCTCACATAATCTCCCGGGGGCGGGGGGGGGGGGGGGGTACAATAGTGCCATGGTCACTACTTCAACTCTGACACCTGGCATATTATCAGGCATCTAGTAATGATTAAATAATTTTTTTAAATATATACTTCTCTATTTTCTCAGCCCCCATTCAGGCCACTCCCCACTTTATCCTTTACGATACAATACCAGACTTCTCATTGTTCCCCAGCTGGTCGATGCTATTTCAGCTGCATGGCTACAATTCCGTTCCCTCTGTCAGGAATGCCTGCTCCCCATTATTACAAGGAAAACACAGTTAACTATCAAAATCCTGTTGAGGCATTGCTTCTTGACGTTTTCTCAAACCACCTACCCCACAGGCCTCAAACTCTCTTCTCTGTACTTGTTCTAAACCTCACTTTTCTCATCACGAAATAAAAACATTTCTTAAGCACTTATCACATATCAAGTAATCTCCTAGGCAGTGGAGATTTAGCAGTGAAGAAAAAAGATAAAATCTCTTCCTTACATTCCACTGCTACTGCTTCCCTAGCCATGATTCTGATGCTGGCTAGAGTTAAAAGGAATTCACCATGTTCCAGTCTCTATTCTAAGCACTTTGCAATATGAACTCATCATTTCACCCTCACAATAAGCCGGTGAGGTAGAAACTGTTACTACTCCCATTTTTCAGATGAGGAAACTGAAGCACAGTTTTAGCAACTTATTTAAGATCATCAACTGGTAAAGATGACTCATCCAGCATTCAAATTCAGGCAATCTCATTCTAGAACCTGCACTCTCAACCACAATGTCATATATATTTGTTACATATTGCACTGCACTAAATTGCAATCATTGATTTCCATGTCTCTCTACCATGCTCATCTGTGACTTCGTTAAAGCCAAGGACTATATTTAATTTGCTTTTGTATTCCTAAAGCCTACCATAGTGCCTGCTTTATAGTTGGTGGGGACTCAAGAAAAGTTTGTTGAAATATTGGAAACTCCGGTTGCTCTCAAATTGCTGAATAAAGGAAAAAACATTGTGCTGAGTGCTAAACTTATTAACTTAAGTATGTGACATAAAATAAAAACGTTAAACCTTTATCCTCCTAAGTCCCTAATTTTTTATTCTACTAAAATATGCATGACTTAAAAATTTATGATTTTAACCACTTTAGATGTACCATTCTGTTGCATTAAGTACATTCATATTGTTGTGCAACTATCACCCCGTGTACATCTAGCACTTTTCATCTTCCAAAACTCAAACTCCATATCTATTAGACAACAATTCCCCATTCCCCCCCTTCCTCCTAGCCCCTGGAAACCACTGTTTTATTTCCTACCTCTATGAATTTGATTACTCTAGGTATATCATATAAGTATACCCATACAGTATTTGTCTTTTATGAATGGCTTATTTCACTTGGCATCATTTTTTTCAAGATTCATCCATGTTGTAGCATGTGTCAGAACTGCTTTATTTTTTAAAGATGAATAATATTATTCCATTGTATGTATACTCTGCATTTTGTTTGTCCATTCATCCATTGATGGACACTTGGGTTGCTTCCACTTTTGACTATTACAAATAATGCTGCTGTGAATATGAGTGTACCTATATCTGTTCAAGTCTCTACTTTTAACTTTTTGGGGTATATATCCAGGAATGGAATTGCAGGGTCACACGATAATTCTGTGCTTAATTTTTGAGGAGTCACCACAGAGTTTTCTATAGCAGCTGCATCATTTTACAGTTCCACCAGCAATACACAAGGAAGGATTCTAATTTCTCCCTCCCACCAATCGTTATTTTCTGCATGTGTGTGTTTTGATAATAGCATACCTATGGGTGTGAAGTGATATCTCATTGTGAAGTTCCTTGGATTTTTGGACCAACATTTATCTTCCTTGTCACTCTAAGTCCCCTCTAAATCTCACATTACTCTTGAGTCATAAACTGAAAGAAAACTTCCTTGAAATCATATGACTGAGGGACATTTCCCACAGGATAATATTCTCTTTATTTATTCATGGTGATATAGAGGTGCTGAAATACCTGACATTTTGTCATCAATACACAAAATTCACAGCCTTTTCCTACTGTGTCAGCCCTAAATTAGTCTTTGTCCTCTGTTTAATCATACAGTTCATTTAGACCCTATTCCTTTTATACCATCATTCTGTTTATCCAGCTTTGCAGGCAACCCTACCCAAGAGTCCATGGCATGCTAATGAAGACACATATTACTTATCAACTGCATTTTTTTAAATCTAGGAGCAAATTTTAAAACATTCTGTATTATGGTATTGTCATAGCAACTTTATGAAGTTATGGATATATTTGCTGTAATCACTGTCCCAGGGAAATTTACTTTATTTTTTTTTAACTTTTATTTTTTTTCAATACATGAAATTTATTGTCAAATTGGTTTCCATACAACACCCAGTGCTCATCCCAAAAGGTGCTTTCCTCAATACCCATCACCCACCTTCCCCTCCCTCCTGAGACCCCCCATCAACCCTCAGTTTGTTCTCAGTTTTTAACAGTCTCTTATGCTTTGGCTCCCTCTCACTCTAACCTCTTTTTTTTTTCCTTCCCCTCCCCCATGGGTTTCTGTTAAGTTTCTCAAGATCCACATAAGAGTGAAACCATATGGTGTCTGTCTTTCTCTGTATGGCTTATTTCACTTAGCATCACACTCTCCAGTTCCATCCACATTGCTACAAAAGGCCATATTTCATTCTTTCTCATTGCCACGTAGTATTCCATTGTGTATATAAACCACAATTTCTTTATCCATTCATCAGTTGATGGACATTTAGGCTCTTTCCACAATTTGGCTATTGTTGAGAGTGCTGCTATAAACATTGGGGTACAAGTGGCCCTATGCATCAGTACTCCTGTATCCCTTGGGTAAATTCCTAGCAGTGCTATTGCTGGGTCATAGGGTAGGTCTATTTTTAATTTTCTGAGGAACCTCCACACTGCTTTCCAGAGTGGCTGGAAATTTACTTTTAAAAAGAAAAGTTAAAATGTCTATATTACTCTGGGGCACCAGGGTGGCACAGTCAGTTAAGCATTCAACTCTTGGTTTTGGCTCAGGTCACAGGTTCAAGCCCATTTCATGCTCCATGCCATTGCCACTGCCAGGGCAGGGCTTGCTTGAGATTTTCTCTCTTCTGTCTCTCTGCACACCCCCCCCACCCCGTGCTCTCTCTCTCTCTCTGTCTCTCAAATAAATAAACTTTGAAATAATGTCTATACTACCCAAAAAAATCTACACATTTAAACATTCAATGTAATCCCTATCAAAATAATACCAGCATCTTCACAAAGCTAGAACAAACAATTATAAAATTTGTATGGAACCAGAAAAGACCCTGAATAGCCAAAGTAATGTTGAAAAAGAAAACCAGAACTGGAGTCATCACAATTCCAGACTTCAGGCTGTATTAAAAAACTGTAGTCATCAAGACAGTACAGTACTGACACAAAAACAGACATAGATCAATAAAACAGAATAGAGAACCCAGAAATGGACCCAAAATGTATGGCCAACTGCTCTTTGACAAAGCAGGAAAGAATATCCAACAGAAAAAAAAGACAGTCTCACTGGACAGCAACATGCAGAAGAATGACCCTGGACCATTTTCTTATACCATACACAAAAATAAACTCAAAATGGATGAAAGGCCTAAATGTAAGACAGAAAACAATCAAAATCCTACAGAAGAAAACAGGCAGCAACCTCTTTGACCTTGGCTGCAGCAAATTCTTACCAGTCATGTCTCTAGAGGCAAGAGACACAAAAGCAAAAATGAACTACTGGGACCTCATCAAGATAAAAAGCTTCTGCACAGTGAAGGAAACAATCAACAAAACTAAAAGGCAACCAATGGAAATGGAGAAGATACTTGCACATGACATATCTGATAAGGATTAGTATCAAAAATTTATAAAGAACTGATCAAAATCAACACCCCCAAAACAAACAATCCAGTGAAGAACTGGATAGAAGATGTGAATAGACACTTTTCCAAAGAAGAGATCCAGATGGCTGACATATGAAAAGATGTTTAACATCACTTCTACTCAGGGAAATAAAAATTAAAATTACAATGACCTATCTCTATATACCTGCCAGAATGACTAAAATTAACAACTCAGGAAACAACAGATATTGGTGAGGATGTGGAGAAAGGGGAACACTTTTGCACTGTTGGTGGGAATGCAAACTGGTACAGCCACTCTGGAAAACAGTATGGGAATTCTTCAAAAAATTAAAAATAGAACTACCCTACAACCCAGCAATTGTACTACTAGGTATTTATCCAAAGGACACAAAAATGCTGATTTGAAGGGGCACATGCACCCCAATGTTTATAGAAGCACTATTGACAATAGCCAAATTATGGAAAGAGCCCAAGTATCCATCCACTGATGAATGGAGAAAGAGGAAGTGGTATATATACACAATGGAATATGACTCAACGATCAAGAAGAATTAAATCTTGCCATTTTTAACAATGTGGATGGAACTAGAATGTATTATGCTAAGCAAAATAAGTCAGTCAGAGAAAGACAAATATATGATTTCACTCATATGTGGGATTTAAGAATCAAAATAAATAAACATAGGGAAAGGGAAGGAAAAATAAGATAAAAACAGAGAAGGAGGCAAACCATAAGAGACTCTTAAATACAGAGAACAAACTGAGGGTTGCTGAAGGGCCAACAGCTAACTGGGTGGTGGGCATTAAGGGGGGCACTTGTTGGGGTTATCACTGGTTGTTATATATAAGTGATGAAATGTTACATGGTACATTAACTAACTTGAACTTTTTTTTAAAAGAAAGGGAACAGATTTTGTTGACTCATGTATGAAAGTCACTTTGCCCAAAAGAAAATTAAAATTGATCCGTTTTTTGACAACTTTCCAAATAAAATATATCAAAGTATATAGGAATAGGTTAAATTTTTTAACTCTATCTAGAGGGGAAACCCAATGCACAAAACAACTCCTATATAAGGAGCTCAATAACTTTGAATGATTACTTTGATGCACATATACGTAGAAAGAAGAAAAACAAGCAGCTCAACCAATAATTAATTGGACAAATATTCAACAAAAGAGAACTCCTCCTCCTCTCTTAACCATCCATACCCTACATGGCAAGGATCAACTAGAAAGAAGAGAAGAATTTAATCAGGTTTTACAAGAATATATAAAAAGTCATAAAAACAACAATGGCACAAGTTGACTCTGTACCAAGAACCAAGGCCATGCCTATTGTGAGAAATAAGCCCACTGACCCAATCAAAGGAGGGACACTGAGACTTGGAGCACAGTGAAGCTGTTATAGCAAATACGCGGTATCCAGGAAGAGACAAGTGACATACACTAGGGGAATCAGAAAAGACTGTTTATTTTGCACTGGTGTCAGCCAGTGGAGTCACCTCCAAATGCTGGGCCCTGAGCCTGGTGCTGGCCTTCTTTTATGTCTGGCTAGCTTTCCAGGAAACTTTCTATTGGCTACACATGTGGGTGGGATTGCAGGGTCTCAAGGGGAAAAAGGGGAAGGGCACTATCAGTTGCACTACATGGGCAGTTGGCTGATGCAAGAGGCAATCAAGATTACAGAAGCCAAAAGCATGTAAGGGAGGTTATCTGGCCAAGGACATCTGGACATTTTTATCTGCTCCTGCCAACTTTCCTTCTCAAAGCAAGGCTTTATAATCAACGTTCTTGAAAAAGCAAGTGTCTGATGGAGAGGCATATTTGGGGCACTTACAGCAGGCAATTTATCTCCTAGTGTGAAGTTCCCTTCCTTGATTCCTCATTGGCTGAGTACTACAGAGGTTACAGCCTTACCCAGAAGTAGCCTATGCCCATGTAAGGCAAAAAGTAATCTGATTGGGACAAATGTATATTCCTTGAGGTGACACAAGAGACTTAAGTTCTTTAGCACGTGTTCATTGCAAAGCCCATGAAAATAAGCCCACAAAATGGGGAGGGGGAAGAAGAACCAGGAAGTGAGTGTCTAAGGGTTTGGTACTCCATTGGGAGGCGGGGGGGGGGGGGGTTGCACGTATTTCCAATTGATTGTAAACCTATTGTTAACTAGACAGCACAACTTTTAGTTGGTATCTCTGAAAATGAATCATCTCACTTCTCACACTACCAAAGAAACGCAAAGTGTAAAGGTCTAGCAAAGAAACTAGGTTAAGCATGAAGGATTATATGGGTGCTAGGAATGCCACCATAAATCTGTTTTCCCTTATCAGAGAGGTGATTAATAATAATGCATTTGCATCAAGGTCAGACCCACAAAGTAAACATGTGCCAACTATGGTCAATGTGATGAACACCAGTTCTCAAAATTTAATGTGCATACATATCACCTGAAAACCATGTTAAAATACAAATTCTGAGTCAGCAGGTCTGGGATAGTGCCTATAATTCTGCATTTCTCACAAGCTCCTAGGTGATACCAATATAGGTGGTCCATAGTCCACAATTTTAATGGCATAATGTATACAATCAGAAGGCCTGAAAAAATAAGTGGAAAGTGAAATTTTGGGGGTTTTGGTAAAACATTTGCTTTTCTGATAAAAAAGCAAACATTGTTGAAGCCACCATATTCCTTTGTTTACAGCACAGATACAGGGCCTGTCTCTGCAGCAGCCACTTGCAATCATGAGTAAAAAGGCACCAATTCAAGGTTGGTAAAGAAGAAATATAGAAATTGCTTGTCTTTGATGTCATCATTAAGCCACTGTACCAGCCCTGGACTGCCTTGTAAGAAAAATAAATTGGTATTTGGTGAAGCCACTGTAGGGACCAAGGGCAGACTGCCCCAAATAGGCCACTTTGCCATGAATATTATTTTGCATGAGAAGTAATCAAGGGGTGCCTGGATGGCTCAGTCGGTTGGGCGACTGACTTCGGCTCAGGTCACAATCTCACAGTTCTGTGAGTTTGAGCCCTGCATTGGGCTCTGTGCAGACAGCTCGGAGCCTGGAGTCTGCTTTGGATTCTGTGTTTCCCTCTCTCTCTGCCCCTCCCCAACTCACATTCTGTCTCTCTCTCTCAAATAAATATTTTAAAATACATGTATTTAAAAAAAAAGAGGTAATCAAAACCCAGCAGATGCAGGAAAAGCTCTCTGCCTCCCCAGCAACTGCCTAAATTTACATTGGAAAGGAGAGCCTGTACCAAGAAGAGAGCTATTAACAGAGACTCCCCTTTACCTAAGAATGTTATCTGTATAATAGGGCAAACTTTTTTTTTTTCAAACCATCTCCTTTCACCTTCCTGCTACTGGCCTTCCTCCCCTTGGTATCCTTAGACCATACCCCTCTCCTTAGTGGTCTCATGGTCTTTGAAATTCCATGTCTGTGTGGATTCCTTGTACGAACACCTATTATATTTGTTTTTCTCCTGTTAATCTATCTCATGTCAATTTGATTCTAAGTCCAGCTAGAAGGACCTCAAAGGGCAGGAAAGTCTGCCTCTCTGACACTACTATTAATTAGGTGAAAACACATACAGGCTATAGATACTAATGTGTGAACCAAGGACAAAACAAAAACAAAACAAAACAAACAAACAAAACAAAATCCAAAACCAGACTAGTAGGAAAGGGAGTATGAAGAGCAAAGGACCTGGGTAATCCACTGCTATAAGCTTCTTTGAATAAGCAAGGATCTTATTTGAGTCCCACGTCAGGGGGCTAGTGAGACTAGTGAGACCAGCTTTTTCAGAAATAATTCACTAAGAACTTCTTTTAATGTCAAAATGATGTGGGAAACAAAGGCATAAAGCAATGGCAGATAAAATTAAATTTCCTTCTAACCCGCAGCCTATTGGCAAATACTTGAGGCTGGCAGAGCAAAACATTTCTCCAGGAACCTCTCCCTACTGTCTTAATGTTAATGCTCTGCTAGAGAGGAAAATAACCTCAGTTTGACAATAGACAGGCCTCCAGTATCCTGTGAGTCTTCTTTAGCATGTGAAAATCTCATTGGAAACATCCCCAGGACTTTACCTCACCTAATGCCATAGTATATAACCAGTCTCTCCTCATGGCCTCGGGGCAGCTTTTTCTGCCCAGGGGTCCTGTCCCCATGCTTCAATAAAATCACCTTTTTGCACCAAAGATGTCTTCAATACTTCTTTCTTGGCCTTCAGCTCCAGACACTACAAACCCCACTATCACCCCAAAGACTTCATCATTTATTTGGTGCCCAAACACGGGGCTATGGTTCCTTTCATCTGGACTCTGAGCCGGTGCAAACTTGAGGAGTAGTCTTGCCTTCCTTTACTCTCATTTCAGGGGCCTTTTGAGAAGTATGGTCTTATTGGAACACTTTCATGTCAATTGCTCAGGCTGTAATCCTCTCACCTGTGGCTGTTCTGTGGGGAGGAGAAAGCCTGCCTTTTGGCTGGAAGTTAGTACCCTGGCCAGAATGGTATTAAGACTCGGAAACTCGATGCCCTCTCTTTATTCCTGTCCTTGTATAAAGTTGTCTGTCTTGGGCATGGGACAGCCACCTAAGTCACCAGGATGGCTGCCAATCTTAAGACTCAGGTGTGAGGTTTCCTCCCATTGGCCTAACATGATCCAGCTGCTTCTGGCCAAGGGACCTCCACTGGGAGCCAGCAGAAACCAGTACCCAACTGAATTAAAAACCCAAGCAGGAAACATTTCCTAGGGAAGTTGGGTATAAAGACTATATGTGTTGGAATGTTGCTTAGATCATGATGGATTTCTGTCTTTACTTTTTCAGTCAATGTCTTCCAGTAACTAAAACTGCAGAATTGAGTAATTTTGTAAAACTTTTCCAGTGTTTTCCACGGGTTAAAAACGGAGGGTTTTTTGTGGCCTTCTCCAAGAGGCAAGCCATAGTGTGGTGCAACATGGCCACCAACAGCACAGCACAGCAAGCGCCCCACCCCACACCGGTGCTCTGCAACAAGTCAGCAAGGCCAACTAGGTCCATACGCTGGCACCCATTTGTAGTCTAGAATGCACTGGGGAAGCAGGAGGAGAGCCGGCCTCCCTCTTTCAGGAACCCTTAGTGCCTTAGTCAGTGGTCAGAGTGATTTTGTTTCAGGGACGCCTCATGTTGCTTTGACACCTCAGGAACCTCTGACATATCCTGTGCATGGGAAGCCACCCAGGAATGGGGGGGGAAAGATTTTCATGGTAATGGAGCTTCTCTCTCTCTAGGAGGAGATTGGGAGCCTCTCTGCGGTCCTCAAGGACTCTCCCTTGGGATGCCTTTTTAACCCACTGAAAACCATTTGGACTGCAAAATTTGGGAAAGGACTGATCTTCTTTAACTCTGCATGGCCTCAATAGGATCTAGCAGTTAGATCTCTTCTGCAGGAAACAGGGCAAATGGGTAGAGGTACCCTTGGTCCAGACCCACCCTCACGACTCTAAATCAGGACCCAGACCAAAAAGCCTCTTAACAGAATGTGTTAAACTCCCTCCTGATATATTGGATGTCTAAATAGGCCTCCTCCTGATAGAACTCAGTCGCTGGATGAACACAGGCCATCCCTAATGAAGGGGATGCTGACTCTTTCTCTCTGTTCCTCATGGGGGGTTTCTCCATCACTCATTTCCTGGGTAATGGCTCTAACTGGATCTAACTGTGGTTAGTCTACCCCAGGACAGGGGCTTTAAGAAATATTCCCAAGCAAAGCAGCTGCCAAAACTCCCTTTGTTTGGAGGAGATTCCCTGTGTTCTCTGGCCTGACATGGACTGCATATTTCCACTTGGTGGTGGAAAGGAAAACAAACATGACATCTACTCCTCTGTCCCAGCTGATAAGATTTAGAACTGGGAATCCTCTTTCTCTACCTGCTGGTGGCATCTTGCCTCTTCAGCCTCCTGTTTCTGCACCACCTAGGGCCTGCATAACTGATTCTATACCATCCTCCATTCCTCCACTGGCACCACTGACTCCTCCTCCCATCCTCGGTGTCAAGGAGAGAAGAGCACCCACTTGGACTACCCATTTCTGATTTCCCCACTGGTGTCCCAGGTAAAAATTGACCATGGGGAACAGATTGTTTTTGAAGTGGATGCAAGTGGAACATATTTGGTGTTTAAACTAATTTAAGTTTGTTGGTTTAATTAAAATAGACCTATCAGCATTAAATATAAATTTTCTATTCTATCTAGGTTTGCTAAATTTTCTATTCTATCTAGGTTTGCTCAAGGTCAAATAAGCTTGTGTTGTCTCTATTACAATTTGTTAGCAAGAAGATGACTTAAAATAATGGTTAATATCTGTCTCAAAATTTTCATGAGTAGCTAAGATAGTTTTCAATCTTTGAAAGCTTTAAAGTTTTGCTTCCATGATAATTGGGATTGAATCCATTGGACTTGTAGGTCTTTTCCAAGCAGAATGGAATGCTACAGGATTAATTAATTACTAAACATAAGATTTATCTGCTTTTGACTTAATTGCAGAGAAACTAAGGATATTTGGGTTTAATGGTAAACAAGCCTTGTACTTTATAACTTCCTGTGTTTGTTTGTTTGTTTTTTTTAACAAACTTCCCAGGACTTAAGTTGTAAATAAAGTCTTTTTGACCAATTATCCTTCTTTGGTATGTTAAGTTACTCTGGAAGCACTGTCAAATATAAGCCTTAGGGTGTATTGCTTGGGTAAATACTATAACTGCTCAAACATATGTGTGATTCCTAAAGTTGTAATATTTCCTGGTAAAAGGCCTTCACTTGATATTCTGATTATTTAAGTGTTATGTGCCACAAAAATAACTGAATGTCCCTGTCAATTGCATTATAAGGAACTCTCATCAGATCTTTAATCATGTCCATTTTTGACTCTTCTGTCGTAGTTTTGTGGCTCTTGTTGGAAGTATGGTTGGGTCTCCAATGTTTGCTCTTCCACATTAAGGGAACTTTCTTAAAATATCTATGACATACAGAAATGTGATAAAGTATTCCTTTGTCAACAAACTAAATCATTTAACTTTTCTACCTAAGCCCTCTGAAATTCAAAAACTCTCAGTGAATATTCTTTCTTCCATGGCAATTGTACTTATTTGCATGAGTTCAATAAGAATCTGTTCATCTTATAACAGGATACCATTGGAAATACGGGTTATAAGACCATACAGCTTTAAGGAACTAAGGTTGACTTTATGAAGCATGATGCCAATAAAGTCCCTTGTTAATGTTGGCCTGATACCTTGCTTACAGAGTTCCCAGCAGCCTTATCAGGTGAGTAAAGAATGTCACTTCCCGGCAGGTGCAGGGACCTCATGAAGAAGAATTCGCCCAAATCTACAGGTATTGCAGGCATGTCTGATGTCAAGTATTTGGCTTGGCTTCTGCCTGGAGAGGCTACTAAATGTTCAATCTAGATTACTTATGAAAAGTTCCAGTAAAGCAAACTTTAAGAGATGTATATGATCAATTGTTACTTTTGCTGAGCTTATGTAAATAATCAGGCCAAATTTGTTAAAACTGGACTTGTTTTACAAATGAATTAGTCTTTATTTGGCTATCTCTAGAAACGAGGGTTTTTAGAGAGAAAAATTACGTTTCAATAATGCACCTTTGTGGATGTTAAATTCTAGCTCTGATACTCTTTAAATGTTGTTTGTCTAAGTTGGACAACTTGAGATGAACTTGAAAAAAATTGTCACAATAGCACAGGTATGGACAATCTTCTTGCTTGTTATTCTGTGGGGATAACAGGACCCCATGGGCATATGATTGTTTAAACAACTGGAAAATGGGATAGATTTTCCCAACAATTGTATGAAAAGACTATAGTGCCTTATTAAATTATTCATTTGAGGCCAGGTTAATTCATACATCTCTAAATAAATATACAAGTCATAGCCTTCCTAAAACTTATCCGACAGTTACTAGAAACCTATCCCATATAAACGCAGCAGATACACTCTATTTAAAGGATCGGAAGTCTAATACAGCAGGGGATTTAACTCAAAAATGGAAGGGCCCCTGACAGGTCCTAGTATGTATTCCCACTGCCATAAAATTAGAAGGCCATTCCTCATGGACTGCCATAATCAAGAATTAAAACTGTCCCTTCCTCACAGAAATCCAGCATGCAAGCTGACACACCTTCTTATTCCTGTGAACCAGTGGAAAACCTCAATTTTCTCTTCAAACTACAATAAAGGACTGGAGGAAAACTAACAAAGGTTTTTTATTTAGGCTTCTCTTTTTCATAATATTAACCTTTATTTTGTTGTCTTTTCTGGTGTCTCCCTGCCTGGTGCCAAGACTCCTTCATCACCATACCTTCCAGAAGACAGATGATTCTTTCTACTCAAGGAAGCTCATACATGCTGTTTCCCCTGGACTGGTCATCTTTGCCTTTTGCAACTACCCTATACCTTCTCTAACTGACCAATGTTGACCTATAGATAGGGACATCTCTACACCCCTATCCAGCAGGAAGAAGTTACAGAAAAGAAGACCATCCACCCTCAGCAACCTTAAAGATTTTAAGGGTCAAAACTGTTCAGTGGGGAATGATATGGGAAACAAAGGCAGAAGGAAATGGCAGATAAAATTAAATTTCCTTATAACCTGCAGCCCATTGGCAAACACTTGAAGCAGGCAGAACAAACCAGTCTGTCCACGTGGTCCCGGGGCAGCTCTTCCTGCCCATGGGCCCCATCCCTGTGCTTTAATAAAATCACCTTTTGCACGAAAGACATCACAAGAATTCTTTCTTGGCCATTGGCTCCGGATTCCACGAACCCCCATCATGCCAAAACCTCATCAAAAATAATGTCAGTGATATGCTTTCCCAACTTACATACATAACAATAACTGATAGTTACTGAGCAATTACCATGTGTCAGCCAGTGTTCTAAATGTCCCATATGTATATATGTTTAATTCATTTAAGTCTTGAACCATTCTTTGAGGCAAGTTTAATATTTTCCTCACTCTACTCATAAGGAAATTGAAGCATGGAAAGGTTAAGTAGCTTAACCAAGTTCACTCACTTACTTAATGATAAAGTTGGGGTTTGGACTCAGGCAGCACAACACCAAAACCTCATATTCTCAGGCACTTTATCTTATCGCTGCCACATAAGATAAGACCTCTGGTATCTGTGGCTTTAAAAAGGAATACATATATGCATATGGATTTGAACACTCATCTCAATAAACTTTAGTCCCCCAAGGGGCTTTGTCCACAGGTGGGAAATTACTCTCCCAATCCAGTGCTGCTATTAACATCTCTAGGCTGGCATTTCCATATTGGAAACATTCGAAACTTTAAAACTTCAATTTTAGAATCAGATGTTTAATATAGCTATGAATATAAGCAGCTACTGTTTGGAGGCAAAAATTCTAATTATAAAGTAATTTGGGGTCATCCTAAGACAGCAATGACCCAGCCTACTCTATCAGTCAATCAGAGAAAGAAGCACCGCTATTTGGACCACAAGAGCAAATACATTAAGATCTAGGTGCTTGTAGGGCACATGGGTGGCTCAATCAGTTGAGCGCCTGACTTCGGCTCAGGTCATGATCTGATGGTTTGTGGGTTCGAGCCCCATGTCAGGCTCTGTGCTGACAGCTCAGAGCCTGGAGCCTGCTTTGGATTCTGTGTCTCCCTCTCTCTCTTCCCCTTCCCCACTTGAGCTCTCTCTCTCTCTCTCTCTCTCTCTCTCTCTCTCTCTCTCTCTGTCTCAAAAATGAATAAACATTAGAAAAAAAGAATAGAATAAGTAAAATTTCAAAATAAAACAAAATAAAAAATCAGAATACTAAAATAATAAGCTATTGATTTCTCACATGCTAGCCCCCCAACAAGGTCTGGTTGAAAGTCTTGAACACACTGGAACTCCACAAGTACTTTTTTTTCATCCAAAAACTAGGGCCATACTATTTTTCTGAACTAATCTCCTAAAAACAAAAAAACTCTAAATACTAAACATATGACTAATTTCATTTTAGAAAGAAAACCAAGTCAATTAATTTGAATTAAACTGAACATTGAGCAAGTTGCTTATTATCTCTTTGCCTCAGTTTCCTCATCTATGATGTGAAGATAATAATAGTACCTAACTTTTGGAGTTGATGTAGAGATTAAATAAACTATTATGCAGTGGTAAAAAAATATATAAGATAAAATAAAACATTAAAATCCTATCTATTCTGTAAGACTCTGATTGATTTCCTAAATCCATCTTTAGCCCTGACTCAGAATTCCTTGCTCCTTCCTTCATGTTATCACATATTTTTATTATAGCATCTATCACCTTGTATTCGAGATCTTCATAGGTCAGTCTTCTTCAGTAAACTGTAGATTACTTAAGGGCAAGCACTTTTTTATCTTCTGAGCTTATCACAAAACGAATACTCCATAAGTATTCTAGGAACTAGGTTAAAGTATATATGACGTGTTATATACAGTAATCACCTATTTACTGTGCTTTATCTTAGTGCACTTCAGATACATTGCATTTTCTACAAATGGAAGGTCTGTTGCAGCCCTCCATGGATCAACCCTATTGTCACCCTTTTCCAACAGCATTTGCTGACTTCATGTCTCTGTGTCATGTTCTGGTAATTCTTATAATATTTCAAGCTTTTCATTATTATATTTGTTCCCATCATCTGTGATCAGTAACCTTTTATGTTAATACTGTAATTGTTTTGGGGCACCGTGAACTGTGCCCATATAACATGGTGAGCTCAAATGTTTTGTGCGCTCTGCTGCCCCATGACTGCCCTAGCCATTCTTGCATCTCTCTCCCTCTCCCCAGGCCTCCTTATTTCCTGAGATACAACAATATTGGGTTAGTCCAATTAAGAACCCTACAAGGCCTCTAAGTGTTCAAGTGAAAAAAATAGTCACATGTCTCTCATTTTAAACCAAAAGCTAAAAATGATTAAGCTTAGTGAGGAAGGCATGTCAAAAGCCAAGACAGACTGAAAGCTAGGGCTCTTGTGCTTAATAGTTAGCCAAGTTGTGGATACAAAGGAAAAGTTCTTGAAAGAAATTAAAAGTGCTACTCCAGAGGTCACAGAAATGTTAAAAAATAAAATAGACTTATTACTGAAAGGAGAAAGTTTTAGTGGTCTGGATGGAAGATCAAACTAGCCACCATATTCCCTTCAGCCAAAGCCTAATCCAGAGAGCAAGACCCTAACTCTCTTCAATTCTGTGAAGGCTGAGAGAGGTGAGGATGCTACAGAAAAAAACAAAAAAGTTGGAAGCTAGCAGAGTTTCATAAGGTTTAAGGAAAGAAGCTGTCTCCATAACATAAACGTGCAAGGTGAAGCAGCAAATGCTGATACAGAAGCTGCAGCAAGTTATCCAGAAGATGTAGCTAGAGTAATGAAGGTGGCTACACTAAACAACAGATTGTCAGTGTGATGAAATAGCCTTCTATTGTGAAAAAGACACCATCTAGCACTTTCACCTTTAGAGAGATAAACTCAATCCCTAGCTTCAAAGGATAGGCTGACTCTCTTGCTTAGGGGCTAACACAGATAGTGACTCATTTACCATCAAGTTGAAGCCAATTCTCATTTACCATTCCAAAAATCCTAAAGCCCTTAAGAATTATGCTAAATCTACTCTGCCTGTGCTTTATAAATGGAATAACAGCCTGATCAAGGCACATTTGTTTATAACGTGTTTTGTTTTACTGAATGTTTTAAGCCCACTGTTGAGACCTACTGCTCAAAAGAAAATGTTCCTTTCAAAATATTACTGCTTACTTACAATGTACCTGGTACCCAATAGCTCTGATGGAGATGTACAATGAGATTAATCTTGTTTTCATACTTGCTAATATAATATCTGTAGCCAATGGATCAAGAAATCATTTTGACTTTCAAGTCTTATTATTTTAAAAATATATTTCTTAAGGCTATACCTGTCTCTGATGAAGCTGGAAATTGAAAACCTCTGGAAATGATTCACCCATCTAGATTCCATTAAGAATGTTTGTAGCGTACCTGGCTGGCTCAGTTGGTAGAACATGTGACTCTTGATCTTGGGGTCATGAGCTCGAGCTACACATTGGGTATAGACATTGCTGAAAACAAACAAACAAACAAACAAACAAACAAACAACAACAAAAACCTTTGGGATTCATGAAAAGTGGTCAAAATATCAACATTCACAGGAGTTTGGAAGAAGTTGATTCCAACCTTCATGGATGACTTGGAGGGGTTCATGACTTCAGTAGAGGAAGTAACTACAGATATGGTAGAAATAGTAAGACAACTAGAATTAGAAGTGGAGCCTAAAGATGTGGCTGAATTGCTTCAGTCTCATGGATAAAGCATTGCTTCTTACAGATGAGCACGCAAAGTGATTTCTTGAAATGGTAACTATTCCTTGTGAACAGGTTGTGAAGACTGTTGAAATGACAACAAATGATTTAGAATATTACATAAATTTAGTTTATAAAACAGTTGCAGGGTTTGAGAGAACTGCCTCCAATCTCCAAAATGTCTCCAATGAAAGACATTTTATTGTTGGTAAAATGCTATCAAACAGCATCACATGCCAGAGAGAACTCGTTTGTAAAAGGAAGACTCAATCAATGAGGCAAAATTCATTGTTGTCTTATTTTAAGAAATTGCCACAATCACCCCAAATCACCACCCGGATCAGTAAGTAGCCATCAACATCAAGGCAAGACCCTCTACCACAAAAAAAATCTTACGACTCACTGAAAGCTCAGATGATGCTTAGCATTTTCTAGCAATATTTTAAATTAAGGTATGTTACATTTTTTAGACATAATGCTACTGCACACTTAAAAGACTATAATATATAGTGTACACATAACTTTTATATGCACTGGTAAATCCAAAAATTCATTTGACTCACTTTATTGGGATATTCACTTCATTGCAGTGGTCTGAAACTGAACCTGAAATATCTCCAAGGGATGGCTGTGATATGTTTTGCACAGATAAGATGGCTTATTCTCCCCAGTTACAGAAATCTTGTCTTTTTGATTAGGAAAAGAAAATTTTAATATGTGAGAATTTGGTTTTTGCACTGGAGTTTTCATTTGTTTTTAATAGTCTTCCATAGATGAAGGGTTTGACAGACTACGAATTGGGCTCCTTACCAGGAGAAATGATGTGTCTTCAAGAGCACAGCATAGGGGTTATAAATATGGCTGAGGAATCAGAACAGGACTTTAGCTTGGTTCTGACACCTATTAGCTGTGTGACTTTGAGCAAGGTATTAAGGCTCAACTTTGTCATTTGCAAAATGAGAAAATTTATCTATTCGCAGGGTTGTTGTGAGGATGAAATGAGTGATAGAGTCTAAGAATGTCATATAGTGCTTGGCACATAGTAAATTCTTGATAAATATTATTTGAAAAGTTAAGGTATAACACTCTATTGTAGACTCTGTTCACCAGGAAGATCCTAAGACAAGGATTTGTGTACAAGCAATTTACTAAGGAAATTCGTGAAGAAAAAACGGTAAGAGAGGAGGAGAAGCAGGACAGGAAAAGAAGAAATCAAGCAGATGTGTTGATTACAGGCAAAGTCCAATGGAAGTGGTATCAGGCTGACCCCACAGGGATCTTTAGTGTATATGTTACACCTTGGAATTTGTTTCAATCTGAAGCAAGGCACTGAAATTTCATCTCTGCACCTTTCAGTCATTGGCTAACCACCACCTGGGAGAATATAAGCTACCTCTGGCTGTCTGCATAAATGGACAAAGCAACTCCAGTAGCCTGATGGCCATTCTCCAGGTCATGATCCCAGGTCATGGGGTCAAGCCCCACATTGGGCTCTGTGCTGGGCATGGAACCTGCTTAAGATTCTCTCTCTCTCCCTTTGACCCTCTCCCCTACTCATGCGTACTCTCTCAATCTAAAAAATAAGAAATGAAAAAATAAAGAAATCTGTAAGAAGGCTGCCAAATTGCCTGTTTATGAGATGAAATATCCTTGAAAATGGAGGGGTTTAAACCACTCGATTAATATTGTAAAGCAATTAGATGAACAGGGCATTCCTCTAACAATGAGAGAAAATGGAATCATCTCCACCCCTCCATCCCCATGTAGAGAACATGTAGGAAGGTAGACTTCCTTTGATTATGTAAGACCATATAGCTCTTTATAACCATAGATACAACTCCTTAATGGATATGAATATACAAGTTTGAGAGTAAGAGCAAGAAAGAGCTTAAGTGCCACTTTGTGGAATAGAGAAAAAGTATTTGGAGTACCAGGAACTTAATAATCCTGAAAGGAAAGAGTGAGAAACAGAGAGTGAGAGAAGGAAAGGGAAAGCTGGGCACTAAGTAGAAAGAAGGGCATGAGATCCCCTTAATGGTGGGATGTCCCAAGAACATAAAAGAACATGTGATTTCATATTGTTCCCTATTTATTTATTTTTTATTTTCTAACATTTATTTATGTTTGAAAGAGAGAGAGTGCAAGCTGGAGAGAGGGAGACACAGAATCCAAAGCAGGCTCCAGGCTCTTAGCTGTCAGCACAGAGCCTGAAGTGGGGCTCAAACTCACGAACTGCAAGATCATGACCTGAGCCAAAGCCACTTAACCAACTGAGCCACCCAGGCGCCCTACATTGCTCCAAAACCCACAAAAACAGTAACAAAAACCAGTCATTTCCTTTTCAGGGTTTGGAACTGATTTGGAAATAAACATAGGAGTCAGTTCACCAAAATATCAATGGTGAAGTTGGACTAATAAATATGACTTGACCTAAAGCCACAATTGGGATTTCTAATGCTTCTCTCCAAGTCTAGAACTCAGATACTCCCTCTGCCAGACCCAAACCATAGTCTGCAAAGTTATCCGATTTGGTGTCGAGAGAATCACAACCTCACACAAAATGGACACTAGTAGTAGGGAAAGAGAATGGTTTCCAGATGTGGCTCTAGAAGGTGGGAATGAACCCTGACCCATGTGTACTTAGAAGGGGAAAAAAAACCTAGAATAGAATACACACACTGTTGACTGATAGATCCAAAGGAGCAGGAGGAGGAAATATCATTCCATCCAAGAAATCATAAATGAAATCATACACCATATACCTTCCTCAATATAACAATCCAAATCCTCTTTCCATAAGGAAAGAAACTTGCTATTATTCTCTGAACATGTGCCTGACCCAAAATTTAAAAATTCCTTAACAGGAGACCTCTGTCACCATGGTAATCAGAAGTCTGTCCCTCTCTGGATACTTTAGAATTATTCAGCTAAATTCCCAGAGAAGAGGAGAATCTGGAACGGGATGTTAAAAAGAACGAAAGAACGTAAAATTAGTATCTCATTTTCTTAACTTGACATTCTCCTAGTAAGGAACACAAGGAACTTCTCTTATTGATAAATTTAACATGGGAAGAGACAAATCTGTTTCTTTTATGGCTTTTGGGAAACAGTGTTACTCATTCAAAAGTGAATCACCTTGGTTTATCACAGCCAATAAAATTTCTGTGAGAGATAGAATGAGAGTAGGATAGGAAATTATTAACACAGTAAAGATAAATTCTCCTAAGATCCTAAATGCACAACCAAACTGTTAATACTGCATAATAGAAAATCAGTATTCAAATCTAGAATCAATCATTATTCAAATTTTACCATTTTCTTTTTGGGGTTAAGATCTGAAAACTAAAGTTCACAAAAACTGTATTTAAAAGTTGAAGGTTTTTATATATATGAAATGTTTTATACACACCAAACTGATGATTTCACAGACATTACTGTCATAATGATACCAAGTTTTTTTTCTTTTTTTCAAGTGAAACATGTATTAAGATTTAAACATATGTTTAAAAAAATTTAAACATACATTTAGTAACATTTAAGCATATATTAAGAAAATTGTAGAGGGGCGCCTGGGTGGCGCAGTCGGTTGAGCGTCCGACTTCAGCCAGGTCACGATCTCGCAGTCCGGGAGTTCGAGCCCCGCGTCAGGCTCTGGGCTGATGACTCAGAGCCTGGAGCCTGTTTCCGATTCTGTGTCTCCCTCTCTCTCTGCCCCTCCCCCGTTCATGCTCTGTCTCTCTCTGTCCCCAAAATAAATAAAAACGTTGAAAAAAAAATTTAAAGAAAATTGTAGAATGGGTATATGAACATGACAACAATCCTGAATGTGCATGGATGAGATTAGGAAACCTAGTGTATGGTGGTTATCTCATTCTCTTTATTTTATTGTTATTTATTATTATTATTTTTCACTTGAAAAAAAGAAGAAAAAAACTTGGTATCATTATAACAGTAATATCTGTGAAATCATCAGTTTGGTATGTTGGATAACAACTAAATTTTTTCAAAGTTCCTTGTCTCAGTAATAGATAAGGAAACCCAACACTTAAGAATGCCTTAAGTGAGACTGTTTGCTTGAGCAGGATTTGATTTAGATGAATTTAGCAAATTCCTTTCTGATTTGTGACCAGCCAGCTTCTGCCCAGAATGTCTGTTCAGGTTGGGTTGATGGAGACAGTGGCCCTTGGGGCTGGACCAGCCAACTGAAAAATCTCTAAGAGGCAGACTCGCAATGAACAGAGATGGCTATGGGATACTAGAGCAGCTTTCCACTTTCCTTTTTATGAAGAGTATTATAAATTCAGCAAGCGATATAGTTGGAAAATAAGTCAAGAGTGTACATTTGTCTCTAATTCCATGGGGGTCCTTTTTCAGGATCCCTGAATCACCACTCCTTTCTGTGCCACCAGGAATAAGTAGAGGGTGATTGTTACAAATACTCTTCTATTTTCATGGAGCTGTATGTGCCCAGTGCTTGTAGGGAGATTTTCCTAATTCCTGTGGCAAAGATGAAGAGCTCTCTTCCAACCTAATAAACAGGAGTTTCCTGATTTTATTGAGAGAGTAATAGCACCTCCTCAAATATCACACAAATGTTAAAGGGGATCTGAGTGTTTCTGGTTTCTCCAACATTTCAAAGGTTTTGAACAAGCTTCTATTTAAGTATTGTGATATGTCATTATTTGGGGTTAAAATGATAACCATTTACTAATTCAGTCAGTCCATCAGTCAAAAACAATTTTCTGAGCACCAACTCCATGGGATGGGTGCATGCTTGGTTTGTTTGAAGACCCCAAGCTGGAATTCAGGGAGAGGTAGGGGGCAATAGAAGAGAGGTCAGCAAGGGAACCAGGGAAAGACTGCCTCAGATATACCTCTTGATGCTCAACCCCTACCACCTCCAAGTAATCACATTTCCCTAGAGTTGCCAGTGTAACAGCTCCATCCTGTATCTTGTACAACATATTAATTTCATAAATGTAAAATTACCCCATAATATTCATGAGGGAATGGAAGGATGGTATAGAATGCTGCCTAAGAGGTCAAAGTCTGGGCACGTGATAAAATGCCTCTCTTAAAGATGCTGTCTTTTGAGAATGCAACATGATTTCCTCCTACAGAAACTCTTCTTTTAAAGATATTTTCAGGGAGCCTGGGTGGCTCAGTTGGTTAAGTGTCCGACTTCGGCTCAGGTCATGATCTTGCAGTTTGTGAGTTTGAGCCCCGCATAGGACTCTGTGCTGACAGCTTGGAGTCTGGAGCCTGCTTGAGATTCGTGTCTCCCTCTCTCTCTGCCCCTCCACCACTCATGCTCTGTCTCTCTCCCTCTCAAAAATAAACATTAAAAAAATGTATTTTCTGGTCTTCTATTTCTTGTTCTTTTTTGGTTTCTGATGAGTTCTGTTTCCTTCTGCTTTAGAATTAGACATTTCTTATTCATCTTTACAAGTTCCAAAACTAACCCCTTTCTCCTTTTTAAAAGAAAAAATTTTATTATATTGTTTGCCTTATAAAATCATATTGCCTTATTGTGAAGTAATTAAATCCATGGGCTTTGGGGTAAGAATACAGTGTTCAGATCCTGACTCTGTCATTTGCTATGTATGTAATCTTGGCAAGTTACTGAAATTGTGTGCCTCAGTTTCCCCATGCATAAAATGAAGATTATATTCATACTTACCTTAGAGAGTTACAGTGAAAATTAAGAGAGAGAATCTCTGCCCTAGTAAGCACTAAATAAATGTTAACTATCAAAATTATTCATTCTGCTTCAATAATAATTAGCACATACCAGACTTTTTTGATATACTTATATAAAAACATTCTATTCATTGTTTACTAAACAGGATTTTTAAATATAATAACTATCAAATCTTCCTTAATTTGTCAAAGTCTTTAAATTTTTAAATTAAGTTTCAAGGCCATCGTACCTAATTTGGTGTTATTTATATTTAATAACTTTACATTCTCTTCAATTATTTATACTTTGGAAATAATCTAAATAATTGTTAAGTCTCTCTGTAAAACTGAATAACAATCTTACCATTATTTTTTCTACTCATTTCATTATAATTTTTGTTAAATTTTTACATTGTACTGTACAGAAAATACAAGTTATATGTCTATATGTAGGAAATAAACCAGAATTAGAAAATATAAAAAAAATGTTCCAAGAGGAATATGTGTAATTTTTTTATAAAAAGATCAATCTCTTCTATGTTTTAGATCACTTTTATAATAACATACAATAAAATGATTACATAAACAGACATCAAACATTTTACATATGTAACATTGACCTTTATACAAGCAACGTCCCATTATCAGCTGACATTGACAAGGTTTAGGGCTATATATATGGAGAGAGAAACAAAGTGAAAGAAAAGCCTTTTGAACAAACCAACTTTGGGCCAGGAATGCTTTGACAAGAACAATGGGGTTATTAGATTTTGTCTTCCTCTTAGTCCTATACCTGCTGCAGGGGTCCAATACTTCCCTTGTTCAGCTGAATAACAATGGCTATGAAGGCATAATCATCGCTATAGACCCTCATGTGCCAGAAGATGGAAAAATAATTGAAGAGATAAAGGTAAGAAAAAAATTGGATTTCTTCTGTTTGAATTGTGGAGAAGAAAAAAGTTAGTAGTTAATTATTATGGAAACTTCTGAATGCTACAGGAAGTTTAAAAGCAGCATGGTACAGTGAAGACAATACCGGAGTGGCAGAGGGAATGGAAAGTTTTAATAGGGTTCTACCCTGTCTCACCATAAGACCAAAGACAAGGCACAGGGTCTCCCTGATCCTCAGTTTCTTCATCTGTAAATGAACAGTTGGACTCATCTGTTCTTTAAACAATTATTTAATGAATACTTATGGCATGTCAGGGAGTGACAACAGTGAACAATTCCTTACCCTCATGCAGTACACATTCTTTTTAGATGATATAGATAATAAAAACATGTAAAACTATAGCAGGTCAGATGGTAATAGGTTTCCATGAAGTAAAATAAATCAACATTTGGGATAGGCAGTGTTGGAGCTGGGTGGGAGGAGAATGTTCATTACTATTTCATGTAGGGCAGTCAGGAAAGACCTCACTGTTGATGTAGACATCTGAGCGGAGACCTGAGATGAGTGAGGGAAGAACACATTGAAAACCTCGGGGAGGGAACAGTAGGTACAGCAAACATGCTTGAAGTGACCATCAGGAGGTGATGAACAGGAAGAAGGGTGGGGAGAGCCCAACATGGAGACATAGAGGACCCAGACCACTGGAAAGACTTGGGCTTTTACTTCTGAGTGCCATGGGAATCCACAAAAGGATTCTGAGCAGAGGAGGAGTGTGCTCTCTCATGCATGTTCTGGGATCACTCTGACTGCAGTATTGAAGAAATTCTGTAGAGGGCTTCCACTTGTCACTCATCCTACATAAGTCCCATTGCAGCACAGAGATGTGGTGCAGGTAGGAAGCAGTTGCAGGTGAGAAGTAATGATGATGAAGGACAGGGATATTGTGATAGAGATCATTAAAGTGGTATGAGGAACATATTCTGAGGGTATTATAGACAAATTTGCTGATGGTTTAGATGGGGGGTGGGGGGAGGTGGAGAGGAGGAGGGAAAATAGAAGTCAAAGAAGACTCCAAGACTTTTTGCCTGAACACTTGGAAGGATGGAATTATCATCAGTTGAAAAAGGTAGACTATAAGTGAAAATAATGTGGCAGATGGGAGATCAGGAGTTAGTTTGAGGCATTTTGAATTTGAGATGCTTATTAGATACACACATAGATATAGATAAGAATCTGAATTCAAGGGGAAAAACTGGCTGGAGATAAAAATTGGGGACTCATCAGCATGTAGACAAGATTTAAAGTCATGGTAATAAATGAGTTCACTATAAAGTGCAGATGGAGAAGAGAAAGGCTCCAAGCCTAAAAGGAGAAATTTGATTTCTAAAGTTTCTACCAACTGTAACATTTCAAGCAATAGAAATTGGTGTTAACAGCCATGCAAATCAGCTCTCCTGGTCTCTGACATCAACATTTACTAATTCCTTACATTCAGTTCCTCTAGTACTGTGTCCTTAGGCTCACTGATTTAGCCTTTTACATGTGTGTTCCTATCCATTAGAGACTGATGGGCTGGACCTGGGTAGTGAGATGGTGATTCTGTGGCTGCCATTTATCATTCACTCTGAATAAACTCTTGCAGAATAGCAGTGTTCATTTGTTGATACCTTTTGAATTCCAGGGGGATATAAAAATTATTTTACTGAAGAACAGAGGCTTCAATAGCAGTTCATTCTAGATAGGGTTGACCATGTCTCAGCTAATTCTGCATGATGGCTTCTTAGTGTTCAGGAAGAGTCAGTTTCAAACTTTTCTGACCATCAGAAGTCAGTATTTGGAAAAATTACTTTGCAGTGGCAAAAAAAAATATTAAAATGTCCTCTATCAAACACCACAAGTAAAAGTTCAACCATTAGTAGATATGCCTAGATTACACAATGTTTCCTGACATTCTCCCAGCCCTCTGAACAGTCCTTGCATTTATATTACCAGGCAACCTTGTAAAATTCTCTCATCCACATTATACAGAAGAAAAAACTGGTATTTGGAGAGTAAATATTTTTTTCTGAGATCACATTAAATAGCACAATTAGAGCTGAGATCCAACCCATGGGATTTGAAGGCTGACAGATGTGGGTTTGAGTTCTGGCTTGTACAAGATGACAAAAATTACTCTTTTTTTTGTAACTAGTGAATCAACTTGTAGATATAACCTTACTCTGGGGATACCATCTGACCATAATAACATTCATGCTGAATTAACTCACAATTCATAACCTGAGATGTTAACTGTCACCTTTCCTTATTCCTTTTATTCATGTGTCTTTTTGGTTTGAAAGTACTTATTTTTTGAAATATTGATAATATTAATCATCTTTGATCCAACTAGGATAATATAGGAATTCTGAGATGGAATTTAGAAGGAACGTTACAGAAATTTTCCTTGGAAAGCCTATGAGAATCATTATTAGCTACCCTAGTATGCCCTAGGGGATCATAGTCATCTGACATAGGATCTATGAAATCCCTCAATGACCTCAGAACATACCACTACCCAAGCCAGATGCATAGAGCTATGGAAACTACAAAGTAAATGGAATCCCTTGGAGTTGTAGAATGCACAACCTACACAAACGTAGCAACCCTACTTTTCAAATACGCACCACAATTCAAATCACCCTATATATTTTTATCTCATAGAAACATAGATAGTCGTCACTTGAAGCAAAATGTGACAACTGGTGAGATCTGAATATTAAAAAAAAAAAAAAAAAAAAAAAGAGGAAAGCCATCCTTAGAGAAAAGTTGCTTTAGGCCAGTAATTTCCAATCTACTTTAAGAGATCTCTGAAGCCCTTTTACTAACTCCTAACCAGTTCTTTGGGTCTTCAGTTCTGTGCACTCTGGCTTCTGACTGATCCATGGCTCTAAACCCAATTAGTTTGCTGATCTATTTAATGTATTGAGTAAGCACACTGGACTCTTCAAGAGAACAAGATACAGAGTCCTGGGATTCCTGAAGAAGAAAAATTCTATTGTGGGCTTATGTCAAGTCAGGAAGCATCATGGAGGAAAAGAGCCCACCATGAAGGAAACAACACTGCAGACTGGAATGTTGCCGACAAGATGAAGAGTTTGACATTTTCATCTAGCACCCAATATCCTTCAATTATTCAGTAGTTTTGATTATGCAGAATAGATCTCCATTAAGAAGTATTCATCCATTTCCCCCATTAGACAGTGAGTTCTAGAAAGGGACTATCTCCCTTATTAATCATTATACCTTTGGGTTCAGGATACTGAACAGTATAAAGTGATACTATGTTTATCTTGTTGGCAGAGCATCAAGCTTTGTCTATGATTCACAAAGCTCTGCATCTCCTATGAATTTTGCTATCACTCCACTCCCCAGTTCCCAATCCAACTGTCTCTCCTGGGGGGTGGGAGTATAATAAAAAACCTCTCCCTAAGATCCATTGCTACAGACTGTTCTCCTCAGCTTGCATCAGCTAAGGCTGCTCTGTAATGAGACTTATTAACAGTGATGATATCAGACAGTTTTATGACCGTCTACGTGTACAGCACTTTGTAACTCATTTCATGTTTATGTTAATGCTAAAGAAAGGTTGTAATAATCCATTTAAGAGATGAAGAAACTGAGCTTCGGAGTGTTAAACTGTCCAACCTCTATTACCCAGAAGGTACTAATGCCAATATTGGAACCCAGTAGATGACTCTGAAGTCTGTGTCTTTGTCATTTTATGTAATTTCTTTTAACACTCAAGAGAAGCAATTGCCCTTTGATGAAGGGTTACAAAAAATTCAAAGCCTGTGATGTGTAAGATTAAGATATAATTTTGGACTGACAGGTGGCAGAACTGGAACTCTGAGGCAGAGACCTGCTCCCTAGTCAGTTGCTTTGTGTGTCCACTCTTAAATTGGGAAATGCCTGTGATGAAACTCTGCCCATTTGGTCCATTGCTAGTTGGCCATACTCACATTTTTTTTTCCTTTAACAATAGGGTATGGTGACTACAGCTTCTACTTACCTGTTTGAAGCCACAGAAAAAAGATTTTTTTTCAAAAATGTATCAATACTAATTCCTAACAGCTGGAAGGAAAACTCACAATACAAGAGGCCAAAACATGAAAGCTACAAACACGTAAGAGTCAAAAAGCTTCTTTTAAAAAATTATATTTTCTGGTGATCCCCAGTTTTTCAGCACATTGATTGTCTTAGAGTGTTTAAGACTGTTATCATTTCTATTTCTGATGTTTTAAAAATATTTTTGAACATTCTCAGGCCGATGTTTTAGTTGCACCACCTACCTTCCCAGGTAGAGATGAACCATATACCAGGCAGTTCACAGCCTGTGAAGAAAAAGGAGAATACATTCATTTCACCCCTGACTTTGTACTTGGAAAAAAACAAAATGAATATGGACCATCAGGTAGGAATTTTTGTTAGAATACATGTGTTGCAAATTATTCTAACAAGCATCTTTGTATCCAGGTTATGGATGTGCCCAAGCCTTGGAGCCAGAGTCTCTAAATTCAAATACTGACTTACCGATTGTGTGTGACCTTGGACAAATGACCTAGTTTCTCTGTTGTTATTTCCTATAATACAGTAAATAAAAGTTTCCTGTCTTGTAGAATTGTTGTGAACACTGAGTTAGATACTCAGTACAACATCAACAGAAATGTGAACACAGGGCAATAATAAAATTTTTAAGGTGTACTTTTTAGATTTAATTTTTTTCAGTTCTCCACAGCTGGATATTAATCAATCATAAGCCGCCTCCATGGAAGACAGATGTATGGCAAGCTGAAAAGAGCCAGGATGTCAGTTTCTGGCCAAGAGAAAACATTCATAGGCTGTTAGTTGCTGATATTATTAAGCAACCTATTTGGCTAAACCAGGTGAACATGTCTATAACTGATTATTTTTACCTAGATCAAGGACAATTTCATCTAGTTCTATCTAAAAGTTAAAAATCATTGTTTCAAATGAACTAAAGTATATATTTTTGCATTTAAAAAATGCAAATCATTATTAAAGGAAGATCCAACTCACATGCCACTACTAAGTGAAAACCTACCTAAATCCACATACCCCACAATCTCTCTCTCCCACTGCCCTTCCAATGAGCACACATTAAGTCTCTTGTTTCTGTCAAACATTCAGCTAGCCCTGGTCCTCAGTCACCTAGACCTATTCTCCACCCCAACATGAAAGTTCCATCATCCCATACCATCCCATCCCAACCTAATCTTACCTCTCCCTCAAACTTTAGCCTGACCATGACTGCTCTCTTTGACACCTCTAATCCTTTGCACCTTTCTAAGATATACTCTCTTTCCTAGCTGGCATATCCAGCAAAATTAGTTCTTTCAACTATAAGTATATATACCTCAAATCCCTCACCATTCATATACTATGTTTCATTCAACTTGCCAAATCCTGTGTACTGAGTTTCCAACCAGTTTTCTTTGGCTTCTGTTAATGTACTTCCAAGACTATTAAAGAAAATTAAAAAACTAATGATATCATTATATAAGCAGATTTCCCAAGCTCAGGGAAGCCCTCAAAGCTATGCAACAATATTTGTATTTGTCTCTTCTTGGCTTCCTTTCTCCTTCCCCATAGCAGCTGTTCTAAAACTTCTACCATTTTTCCCAAGATCTCTAACTACCCTTTTCAATCACATCAACAGATGCCTTGATTGAGAAAATCGAGCCCTATAGTCAAGCTAATTAACATATCATCTCCTCACATAGTTCCCTACCCTTCCCTTCCCTTTTATTTCATGTTTGTGGTGATAGCACCTGAAATCTACTCTCTTAGCAAATTATAGTGGGCATGAGAGGCTTTTTCCTTCTAATGTTTCCATTTGCCTAGAAAACCTTAAGCCAGTGTTTTTATAGTTCAATGCATAGAGTAGTAATTTAAGGATCTTGTTAATATGCAGATTCTGATTCAGTAGATCTAAAGTTGGTCTAAGATTCTACATTTCTTGTTAGCTTCCAGGTGATGCTGATGCTTCTGGTCCAATGAACATATTTTGAGTAGTAAGGACTTAAAGAAGAAATGTGACTTTTGCATAATTCTGACACTTCCCCTCTATGTTTAGATCTCCTGAGTTAATTTGAGTTAGAGAAATACACACGGTAGCAGAACAAACATATTTCTGAATTCCTCTTCTCCATTGCTATTTCCTCTGAAGTTTTTCCTAATATTGCTAAAACTGAAATCTACTTGTTTCTTCTTCCAGCATTTCAAACTATGGATTTACCTTAATTCTTCCATTTACCCTAAAATCCTTAGCAGAAAAAAAATTTTTTTTAATTCCAAATCCCTCTCTTTGAGCTTTTCCTAGTCAAAGACTACATCTTATTCATCTTTGTATGTCCTAGTACCTAGTACTTTGCATATCTAGTGCCTAGAGCCTAATACTTTGTATTTTCTAGTAATAACATATGCTGAATATGTATAATTAATAATAATTATTTTCACATAATCAATGCTGTATGTGTTAAGTACTATAAATTATTCACTTTATTTGGACATCACCCCAAATTATCTATCGTCTATAGCAGTGTTTTTGAATGCTTTTTTTTTCATTATCCACTCCCTCAAGAGAATTTATAGACTTTTTTTTTTAACTTTATTTATTTATTTTGAGAGGGAGGGAGGGGCAGAGAGAAAGGGAAAGAGAAAATCCTAAGCAGGTTCCACGCAGTCAGCACAGACCCGGACCCGGGGCTTGAACTCACGAACTGTGAGATTAGACCAGAGCTGAAATCAAGAGTTGGACACTCAGCTGACTGAGCCATTCACATCTTTTAACTAATCACATCCTAGTGAAATATTAATACCAAAGATATGTTATTTATCCATTTATGTTTTGGTAAAAGCAAGCTTTGTAGCGCTAAAAGCCATTGTAACAACTAAGACTTTTTGCCCCCCAAAAGCCAAAGCTCAGACTATTTTGCTCATAGCATACATATCATAAATGTTTTCTTGATGTAACATGTTGTGTAATAAAAACATAATATACTATATAATGTAATGCAACATGTTTTTTATAAATAAAAATACAAATGTTAGCAGTTATTTAAAACCTAAATATAACTTTTTGACTGAAACAGTTTGTTAAAATATTTGAGGGACAAATTTTGTCACTTGAATTATGATCATATATTTGAAATATTTTCCTACAGATAGACTGCTTGTCCATGAGTGGGCCCATCTCCGCTGGGGAGTGTTTGATGAGTACAATGAAGATGAGCCTTTCTACAGTGCTAAGTCAAAGAAAATTGAAGCAACAAGGTATGAACATTGAAATTTTCTTAATTACTCCAGGCTATATCTTCTTATTTTCCTTAGTTTTATTTCTTTTAAATGCCAATAATTTTTTTTATCCCGATGCAGATAATAGATGCTATAACACAAAACAGTGTGTCTGTTTCTTTGTTTTTGTTTTTGTTTTGTTTTTAGAATATGTACCTTAAAGTAGCTGATTTTCCATTCAAAATACACATAACTTCAAGAGCATTTGGTAGCGATTTGGCATATTTTTATACCTCTCTACCATAGCTGCCAGAACTCATTTGTGCTGGAGTTGTACTCTGTGTAAAGGGTTGTATAGTATATGGCAAATCAAAATAATTTATACTACACAAGAATGAAAAAAGTGGTTAAAAAATAGTGGTAAATGCAAGCTCAATAAGAAATCAACTTTCAAAGGGCCAATTAAGGATTTCTTGGGTTTTGTAAAATTCATTTAAAAATACCAATCTAACATCACAGTTAATAATAGACAATCCTGTTAGTTCTAAGATCAATAGAGCAAAATGGTTGTTGGTAATTGGTTTAAAATTAGATGTCATCAGCTTACTCAATCTTAGATGCCCTGCAAGGTCTGTGGACTTATCAAAAATGCACAAATTGAAAGATACTTGATTTCATTGAAGTCCCTTCCTTTGCCCATTTGCTTCACCAGTTGCAGCACACATATTTAAGGACTATTACATTGATTACATTTGTTTACACCATATTCCCCCTAAATGTCTAGTCTCTGCTAAAGAATATTCATCATGGTTGTTAATGTAGATAACATTATGTTCATGGAGTTCTGGGGAGTAAGAGGCATACACATATTTAGGAGACTCTAAATAACTGAATGAAATCTAGTAACTGCTTCTTAAATTTGAAATGGAAACACATTGAAAAGATGGGATAATATTCACATTCCAGCATATTTATTGTAATCACTGCTACCTGTGGCCAATTCCATGCAATAAAACATACGTCTAAAATAACCCCACCAGTAGTGACTACTGTCCTAGGCAGTACCTTAGTCTTTCCTTCAAGCCACATTTTGCTTTAGATAAAAATGCTCCTTGAAAAAACAAAATATTTGTAGCTATGCCACATCCCATTCTTTTGGAGATATTTTCTTTGAGAAGAATCTTACAAAGAACTTCAAGCTAAGGTGGCACCAAGAGTAAGTGTTTTCACAAGTTGCCTTGTCCAGATGCCTACAGTGCATTTATCATCATAAGGCCACCAGAAGAGATATTTGGAAAAGGGGAGTCCCCAGCCATTGGGTTTAACAGGACAGCAGCAACTTTAATCCCAACAGGGAACTCAGCCATTACATATACTAGACATCCCACTTAAAATTTCTTTCTGCAATTTCTTGAAAAACAGGTAACTGCTCTGATAGGAACACTTAAATGTTGCTGCCAAAAACAAGATGTGTGTGGTACATAAATAAGAACAAAGAAAACCTTGATGGAAAGATTACTTAAGATTTTCAAACATTTTGATTGTTAAGTTGCCTCAAAGACTAACTATTATATATTTTCAGATGTTCCACAGGTATTACTGGTATAAATAGAGTTTATAAGTGTCAAGGGAACAGTTGTACAACTAGAGGATGCAGAATTGATTCTAAGACAAAACTGTATGAAAAAGATTGTCAATTCTTCCCTGATAAAGATCAAACTGAAAAGGCATCCATAATGTTTATGCAAGGTATTAATTCTGTAAGTATGCCAATTGTGAGTTCAGAGCATATATTTATATTCAAAGGATATGTTATCAAGTTTAAAAAATACCTGTGCAAGTTTCCTGAGAGATTAGATATATTAATATAGAGTTCTTTAAACATTAACTGGCACATAGTAAGCACTCAACTAGTGTTACCTGTTATTACAATTATTCAAAATTCATATTACTATTATATGATTCCTCAGTGAATCTTCTTTCATTAAATAAACAACATGTTTGCCAAGAACATTTTTTATTTTTCAGATTTGTAGTTGAATTTTTAAATACATTGTATGTAAAGGTTTTTTTCATTTTATTAATCTTTTAGGTTGTTGAATTCTGTAATAAAAAAAACCATAACCAAGAAGCTCCAAGCCTACAAAACAAAATGTGCAATTCCAGAAGTACGTGGGAGGTGATCAGCAATTCTGAGGACTTTAAGAACACAACATCTATGGAGGCACCACCCCCTCCACCTGTCTTCTCATTGCTGAAGATCAGAGAAAGAATTGCATGCTTAGTTCTTGATAAGTCTGGAAGCATGAATGTAAGTCTGTGGGCCGATTTGTTCCTGGATATAGGGACATGAAAGTGATTGAATAGCTAAGAATACTCTAAACACTACCTGCTTGTTCTAAATTGCATGGTGGCATAAATACTGTTACCTCCTATGACCATGATCTCAAGAGGAGCAGTGAATATTGTAATGAAAAAGTGTGGCAATGGAGTTAAAAAGACCTAACTCAATATCCAACCCCAGAAAATGGAGAGTTTATTGAGGAGTACTTTTAGATCCTTTAGTAAAGCCTTAGTTAGAAGATCAGTACTAAAGATTTTTAATATGGGCATGCTTTCTAACCTTGTCTCTGTTATCTACTGGAAATACTTAACAGACATAAGGAGAGAGTGGATTGGGGCCTCTGAACTCCATTTCAAGTCAAGGAACAAGATCAACCAGGAGAACTGTTAACATGCCTTTACCTTATTTGCATCATCTATATAAATGACCCCTTTATGCTCGAAGCCACAGACCAAAAGTACCACCATAATAAAGATACAGTCAGATTCAGCCATTTATTCCCTCTACTATCATTCAAGGAATGGAAGGCATTGTGCCAGGGTCTAGGAGTACAAACTCACATCCTTGAAGAATTCGCTGCTGAATAGAGAAAATGTTCTCTCCCTTTCCATTACCTGGCTAACTCATACATATTGTTCAAGTTTGGTAGAGTCACCCATTTCCTCCAGGAGGAGATGGGCTGGGCTTCTAGACTGGGCTAATGGGCCTTCTGCTGGTTTCCTGTAATGACCTGTGCAAACCTCTATTACTATATATCATATTGTAATTACACATTTCTCTCCCATTAGACTAGTCCTCTAGGACTTAAAACAGTGTCTTACTCATCTCTGCATCCCTGTTACCTAAAATAGTGTTTATCTCGTATAAGCACTCAATAAATAATTGTTGAAATGGACTACAAATGAGCAAACATAATGTGATAAGGCACCCAGAAGGATGTCACATTAGAAGCAGAACAGAGCATGCTGAAGATCAAGGTGAATGTCTCCAACAAACCACTCAGTTGAGTGGTTACTGAAAAGCACAGAAGATGGTGCAGCTGAATGAAATAATCCTCAATAGCAAGTTTCAGAAAGAACATCAGAATGCTAGACACCTATACATAGAAGTGTTCTAGGAAGTGTTGCTGAGGAGAGACAGAGTTCCTTATTAGGAAAAGATGAGCAGCCTCCTTTGGACAAGATATGGGCAAAGCTAAGTTTAAAGGTAAAACAAAGGGGTAGAGAGAGAGCCCTCAAAGATGGAAATGTAAGAGAAGTTTTTCACTGTGGGTTGGTTCTAGAGAGTTCAGAGGGAAATTTGGATGTGTGTTGGGGGGAGGTTTCACAGATCAGTTGGTGTTGAGGAACTGGAAAAGACAAACGTACGAAGAGGCTTACATTGAGCATTCACCTAGGAAAGAGGGATGTGAGTTTTAATGAGTTGTCAAAGAACCAATTCCAATTAATCCATTGGTGGGGAAGTGATGGGAAGAGGTTAGAAGCAGAAGAGGTAAGGCGGGGGGGGGGGCGGGGGCAGTAGGGACTGGGCCTCTCAAAATATAGCTGCAGCTTGAGTACGTTTCATCTTTTGGGATGTCCCCAAGTGGATAGGGAGACTTCAATTTCTAGATGGAGTCCATGATAAGTCTGGTTTGATACTGTGGGACCTGGGGAGTGGTTTCATCTTGATACAACTGGAACAGAGGATCTCAGGAGTTATTAGGCAGTCTCTAAGCGGTAAGTCATCACCTCACAATTGCAACCCAACCCCCACCCTACCCTCCACCTCTAATTTGGGTGCTTAGCAGCCAAGAATCAGCTCTAGCTAAAGCCTATGTTCCTTACTATACCATATGTGTTCCATAATACAACTATATTTTCAATTTTATCAATTAAAAGAAAATTGCCTTCTTTAATAATACCAATTACCATTGACAAAAAATCAATGACAAATTTTATTCACTCATTTTGTGTGATCTGCAGTTATTTTCCAATTGAAAACCCCTTGGTTGTTTTCTTGATTTTTTTTTTTTATTCAGAGTTTTAATCGCCTAAATCGAATGAACCAAGCAGCAAAACACTTCCTGCTGCAGACCATTGAAAATGGATCCTGGGTGGGGATGGTGCACTTTGATAGTACTGCCAGTGTGAAAAGTAATCTAATCCAAATAATAAGCAGCAAAGAAAGAAACAAGCTCTTGGAGAGCTTACCTACAGCAGCTAATGGAGGAACTTCCATCTGTGCCGGAATTAAATCAGCATTTCAGGTGAAGATCATATTGCAAATATAGTTTGTTCTTTTTTAAAAAATTAAAGTATAACTGACATCCACTATCGTATTAGTTTCAGAGTGATTTGATATTTTTATACATTATGAAATGATCCCCATGACAAGTCTAGTTACTACCTATCATCATACAAAGTTATTACAATATTGGTAGCTATATTCCCTATGCTGTACATTATATCTCCATCACTTATTTACTTTATAACTGCAAGTGAGTACATTTTAATCCCCCTTACCTAGTTCCTTTCTTTTTTTATGATTAGGACATTTTTATGTCAAATGCTGCCACACATACTTGCTGCCTAATTTTAACATGACTAATCCTAAGAAGTGCAGGATGAACTAAACCCATAGAAAAAAATTCATTTAATAATTTTTAATGGATCAGTAAATCAATGAATAAACGGATGAATAACTGACTATTAAAATGCCACTAGATGGGGCGCCTGGGTGGCGCAGTCGGTTAAGCGTCCGACTTCAGCCAGGTCGCGATCTCGCGGTCCGTGAGTTCGAGCCCCGCGTCGGGCTCTGGGCTGATGGCTCAGAGCCTGGAGCCTGTTTCCGATTCTGTGTCTCCCTCTCTCTCTGCCCCTCCCCCGTTCATGCTCTGTGTCTCTCTGTCCGAAAAATAAATAAACGTTGAAAAAAAATATATACAAAATGCCACTAGAGTATAATCCCAATGAGGTCAGGGACTTTTGCTGTCTTGTTACACCATGCAGTAGTCAGTGCTCAATAAGTATTAAATAAATACATGTGCTTGGTCAACAAAACTCAATTTTTTTAGACAATGAAGCAAGTTATATGGTATGATTCCATTTTGGGCCAATCTTCATTTCAGTTTCTGTGACACTAAGTTGGGGAAAACTGATGTTTATTAAAGTAGATGTAGCAGGGGCCGTTAGTCATAGGGTCAGGAAGTAACATCAGAGTACTGGCTCTACTACTTACTAAGTGATCTTGGGTAAAGTTTTCAGTCTCTTTGGATTCCCAGTGCCTTATCTATGGAATATAGGAAAACAAGAATGCCTACCTCATAGGACTATTATGAAGGTTAAATGAAATACTACATTTATGTATGTAGAACAATATCTTTTATAAAGAGTAAATATATATATTTCACAAATGCCATAATAATGACAAGGGTCATATACATCTGGATAAAAACAAGATTCACAAATATATTATATATTTCACCCAAACATGCAGGGGGAACGTGATGGGGATGCTGTATAAATGCAATGAGTGTATTAAAGAATTTCCTATTTTTAGTGTGATTTTAATGTATGTCAAAGCATATTTCACATATATTACAACATATATTAGCCATCATTTGTCTAAAAACATGCAAAAAATTGAAATGAAGCTGGTCCCTTTGTTCCCTGATGCCAGCTTTATTAGGAGTATCTAAATTCCAAACCCTCTTCTATAAATCTACACACACCTCCACTCCGAATTCACGAAAGCCACTGATAATCTGTCATTTGTTTCCCTTTGGCATGCACTCAGTTTCTCAAAATGGTGTACCAAGAATCCACTACGAATTAAAGCTGTCAGCAATGAAATATAGTTGCTATCCTGGGATAAATTCTTTTTACCCTCTCTTATAGGCACCTAGATTCAGAACTCTGAGTTTCAAACTGTTTGGCTTTATAATAAATGGGTCCAAACCACAAATAGAACTCAATTTAAATAAATATAATCTATGTATTCTCTAAGCACCACCAATACCCTTAGTCTTGTGCTCTTTACTATTAGAAGTAAAACAAAAGTTATATAACAAGATCCCTAACCTTGACCTGCTTAGAACTTTCTATATCTTTTCTTTATATTAAAGGTTCCCTAATTTGGAATCATTAACTTTTTTAAAATGTTGAGGTGGAGTTTTAATGCATCTAGCTGTATATGCAACAGACTTTATACACTAATGGCTTGTTAGAGGGCAGTCCAGTCAGAGAAAACAGAGACATATTTAATGCCACATTCTGCAATTATATTTTTGATGTCGGTTGACCTGAGTCCTCAGACTGAGATGGCATTATTATTTAATCCAAATAGAATTTTCCACAGCCCTGCACCCACATAACTTCATTTGAGCAAGCATTCCCGAGGCAGATAGACAGAAAATAAAATCATGTTTATGTTCGCCTAAAAATTGTTGATTACAGAATCTGATTTTAAAAGAGAAGCTATCTCTTCTGCACACTTTTGTTTAATTTCTTTGCACATTTTTTCTAATATCTCATAAGTCTTTTGATCTTGGAACACTTATAATTATGCTGTCATTACATTTGCAGGTAGTTAGAGAAATTCACCCCCAAATAGATGGATCTGAAATTGTCCTGCTGACTGATGGGGAGGATAACTCTGCAAAGAATTGTATTGATGAAGTGAAACAAAGTGGAGCTATCATTCATTTGATTGCTTTGGGACCATCTGCTGATCAAGCAGTCATAGAGATGAGCACTTTAACAGGTGAAATATGATCTATATATTATTGTCCTTTGACAGCAATGCATAAGTGTAAAGGCTAACAACTGAACAATTTCTCTCAAGCTCTTGCCCTGTGGGGGCTATGCCAGGACCTTGGAACCAGAGTCAAACCAGACCTGCTCTCTGTTCTCAAGGTGCTCACAGTCCAGCTGGCTGAAGAGACAAATAAAACTTCTAATCAGATAGCATAATCAGACAACATCCCTCCATGACAGGATAAATATATAGAAATAAAGCACAATGTGAGCAGGAGAAGCCATTAATTCTCCCAGGGTTGTACACAGTCAGAGAAAGAAGGCATGAGAGATGAGATGACTTCTGAGCTGGGCCATGAACAAGGTGTTTACTTCTTCTGAAGAAAGGAGAAAAGATGATCAGGTCATGAGCAAAAAAAAAAAAAAAAAAATCATGTTGGAATGACAGTGTAAGGCACAAGGAGAGATACTGGGAAATCCATGAAACCGGAGCAGAGGCTTTGGGTAGGGTTGGGGAGCAGATGGGATTAACAGAGGCTCAGGCTGAATAAATCTAAATAACAACAAAACTTCTAGATGAACTACAGGGAAGATGCTATCTTAGATATAGAGACATATAATGAAAATGGACCAGATGTTTCAGTGCCTTCTTAAATGTAGTAGAATAAACAAAACCTGTAACATTATGAATATCAATTATTGTATTGGGTTGAATTCTAATGCTACCAAATATATACTTGCTTTTTAATGCTTAGTTGTACAAACTCCCATTATTTCAAAGTACTTTCGTGACCATTGTAAAATTTATTTCTGTCCCAAGTATCCCTCTAAAGTAATGCTTTTTTTGAATTTTTCTCTATTGCTTACCATTTTTCTATCTCTCCATTGCCAGTTATTGTAAGGATACATCAATATGACAGCTCTTTAAGCTTTCTAAACTGATTCTGACACACTTTGGTTAAAAATCTGAAAGCCAGAATTGTTATAACTGTATCTTAAATAAAAGTGAATAATTACGCTAAAGGGCTGTGAGATCTATGAACTTTAATACGTGGAACTGTAACATCTTCTTTCATATTCTATGAATATTTCATGCATTCCAGCCAGGAATATTTCTATCAGTGAGGTATAAAGGCAGCTTACATTTTCTAGTTATGACAGTTTTAAATTAATATTTCATTGTTAATCTTTACACATGACTGATTTTGTTCTGTTTTAATAATACATACTGAAAGTATGATTTTGTTTATCCTATTACCTTATTAATGTGGTAAGTATGTATTTTCTAGAAAGAAACCTATTTAATGTATTTACATTTTAGGAGGAAACCATTTTTTTGCTTCAGATGAAGCCCAGAACAATGGCCTCATTGATGCTTTTGGGGCCCTTGCATCAGGAAACACTGATATTTCCCAACAGCCTCTTCAGGTCAGAGAATCCACCCCTCAGATTTTGGTGTTTACACTTAGCCATAACAAAGAGAAATAATTCAGTTGTTAAAAGTTTTGAGTCCTATATTTTTCTCAAAGTAAATTTTTAATTGAAATTAAAATCTCAATATGAAATAGAAGTTATTCTTTAGATATGGCCAAATTAAGTAGTGAAGTAGCAGGTATACTTTTTCTTTTTCTTTTCCTATAGAGCTTGGTTAAGGGATAACATCAAAACTGAATACGGTTAACTTTTCTGCCAAAAATAGATTTTGTCCAATAATTTAGCATCCATTTTGCTACAAATGCATTAAAAAATTCCATTCTTCCAAGATTTCCCCCACCCTTCACTGCTGTAAAATAGATTTGAATTAGATGAATTCACTCAAGAATCTGGTTTGGAGATGGAAGCGATGTATCTTGGAAATAATTTATCAGAAAAAAGAGAGTGAATAACTATTGCATATCTACAAATTTAGGGCTTATCTTACTTCTTCAACCACTTTTTCACTGGCTTTTTATTTTATTCTTCTGTCTTCTGAATGCCACTTCTTTTCTCATTTGCGTATCAGTAACACTACCATTTTCTGTATTTAGATTGAAAAGTTTTTACACCTTTCTTCATTCTTAATTCATGTACCATGTAAAATGTCAGCACAGCCTGTTTCTTTCAAAATATTTTTTACAAAATTCTGTTTCTATCAATATCCATTCCCACCAAGTGCGTATCACTTGTATTCCATCTTACAGTTCATCAAGTCACTGCCCACCATCAACTTGCCATGATCACCTAGACAAACCTAGTTTCCTCTACTCTTCAACAATGAAGAGCAAGAAGGTATAGGATTCAGAGTTAAGATAATATGTACTGATTGGTTTGGAGGTTGGGTTTGCAGCTTTGCCCTGAAAACAGTTTAAAAATTCATCTGAGATCTAGCTTGGTGGTGTATGGAGAATAAAATGATGGAGAATAATGTACATTTCTGAAAGTTTCCATCTGTATGACTGAGAAAATGATGACAAAATTGACATGTAAAAAGGGAGAACTGATTTTGAGGATATTATTTTCTGCTCTGTTTTAACCTTAGATTTTGAGGGGCTGGTGGAACATTAAAGTGGAATGTTCCAAAGGAATTTTAAAATATAAAAGTAGAATGTGGGAAGTCATCCAGAAAAGAGACATTTGCATGCAGGATATGCTTAAAGTTTCGAGAATGGCTTTATAAATGATGTGGAAGGGGCAGAAATATCTGCACCCCTCACTCAAAAAGTGTATAGTTTAAGTAGAGAAATAAAAAGAAAACACATTTTTGAAAGATTAACCTCAATTTGTCTTGGGAGAGAAGCGTGAGAACAGTTAGAGGTATGTTGCGATAATCTGAGTAGATGAGAACTTGGATTTGGATGGTGGCAGTTAGAATACAGAGAAAAGGCTGCATCTCACTCTTTACTCAGTTATTTTCCCCTAGTACTACTCTGTAGCCAAAGCTTTCTAATTTTCTTAGACTTTCCTGAAAGTCTCTCTCATTCAGATTTAACTTAATAATAATACATGGCCTACTCAAATCCATGTCCACTTAACACAGAACTGAGATTTTTGTGATTGCAATGATGTTGCAGTGGTAGAATTCATTCCCCTCTATAAGCACTGCTGTGAGAGGATCTTTGGTTTAAAAGACTGGTTTAGAATAGAAATGAGATTTCCCATCATTCCTGAAATGACACATTTTAGAAAGTACTTTCTTGATCCGTGGATAAACTTGGCTTTCCTTGACTGAGAACTATCCACAAAGACTTGAAAAACTTTCTTTGAAGCTCTTCTCAAAGAAAGGTCCTATCTTTCACATCTCTTCTCAGGATTCCAATCTTTGTAAATAGTTTGCCCTCTTTCTACTCCTCTTGGACTGTTTACTGTCCAGTGCTACTCACTCTATCATGTGTGAAAATTATTTCAAGATTTCACATCAGGAAAATAGCCCTGTTTGCTTCTCTCATAGTTTGCTAATCTTGTTTTTCTCCGTTTAGGCCCCCTTTTACTGTATCTCTACTCAAATACTCTAGCCACAACCCATAAGTATTTTTTAGGTCATCATGAAGATGGATAAACTTAGGGTGATACACGCACACCCTATAGCTAATTCTTCTCTTCTGTGTCCTCAAAGACAATTGGGAAAAAAATAACAGGGCCATATCTCCAACTATAAAACCCATTCTCCTGCTTTAATGACTTTATTATGCCCTGTCCTTCCCTCAGACTCTATATTTCTACACTTTCTGATGACAACTGTCACATCCCAATCAGCTTTCAGAGATCACAAGCCTAAGGTAGTATGCCCTACATAAGCTTGTTCTCAGGCCAGAAATTAAAAACTACATTAAAAATGAAAACAGAAAAAATTACTCTCTTCTCCAGTAATTAATTTTTAAAATATATTTAAACAGCTTGAAAGCAAAGGATTAACACTCAACAATAATCCCTGGATGAACGGCACTGTAATAATTGATAGCACCGTGGGAAAGGACACATTCTTTCTCATCACATGGGCCAGACAGTCTCCCATTATTTCTCTCTGGGACCCCAGTGGAACACCAATGAGAAATTTCACAGTGGACACAGTTTCCAAAATGGCCTATCTCGGTATTCCAGGAACTGCAAAGGTAAGCAATCAGCTTTTAGACTTCCTTGCAAATTTGTTTTGGTAGCTGAAAATACATTGTTTACTATCACAACAATAGGTGTCAATACTTGTATCATCTTCAAATTTACAATAAAATAAAATGTACTTTCTATGCCTGTGTGGTCCTGAAAATTATGGAGGCAGGAAAAAGAAAGAACATATGCATTAGGAGAAAGAGAAGAGAAAAAAATGAGGTAGGCTAAGAATAACTTTGAAGAAGCAACGTAGAGAGAATGTGTGCAATTTGGTGTGTAGATAGCTATTCAGTCATTCCTGATTAGCACGACCAGATCTTAGAATCTGTGGACTCTGAGGTCAGAGAATAAGGCCAAGACCAAAGCAAACTTTCCCAAACTTATTTTTCCTAGCTGACATTTCCCAAAGTTTAGACACCATGCATGACAACGGCCAGGATACCCTATCTAAACTGCCTCAATTCTCATCCTTTTACCTTCAAAATTGTCAAAACTTGTTTATTCTGTGACATATTTATAAAATGTATTTAAGAGTTGGACAATGAAAGCACAGAAAAGCTTGATCTTGGATATTTAATATATTTCCATTGAATTTTTAGGTGGGTGTTTGGACCTACAGTCTTCAAGCCAAAGCAAACCCAGAAACATTGACTATGACAGTAAATTCTCAGGCAGCAAATTCTTCTGTGCCTCCAATCACAGTGAATGCTAAAATGAATAAAGACACAAACAGTTTTCCCAGCCCAATGATTGTTTATGCAGAAGTTCTACAAGGGCATGTACCAATTCTTGGAGCCAATGTGACTGCTTTCATTGAATCAAGTAACGGAAATATAGAAGTTTTGGAACTTTTGGATAACGGTGCAGGTAACTCACAGGTTTTTGTGAATAAGCCTGTAATTTTATAACTCAGGATATGTTATGGGTCCCTATAATATTGTGGGGCAGTGGGACAGACTCCAGAAGAACTGATGCAGATTATGGATGAACAGCAGAACCAGCAGGAAATTCTATCTACATAAAACCTACAAAGTACTTAACAAGTGTCCTGCACATAGTATGCACTCAACAAATGTTATTTACTGTCATTATTATTTGTCATCTGGACAACCAATATCTGTTACTCATCAAGAACGTCTCATTTAGGAGACTGAGAACAGCATCAAGAATTCTGAGCAAGTTTCTTAGTTGCACATCATCAGAAAGTCTAGCCAGAGTGAGTGAAGCACAAGCAGCCAGATGGGATTAAATGGTAGAACTTGAGCCCCTGGCAGAGACGGAAGAACAGGCAAGAATAATTCCCAACAGCTGGAAAAAAATGTAAGATAAAGTCTTGGGAACTAAGGTCTAAGGGCAAGTAGAACAGCCAAAACAGACAAGAGATATCACCAGAGATCAGATGCCAGGTCTGAATGGCAGGAAACAAGATACAGAGTTGGCCATGCCGTGGTCTATATGGGTGAATAGTACCTTTTTCCTAGACTCTGGATTGTCCTGGAAACTGATCCTTCTTTTGAAAGGACCATAAGCAAGGAAATTACCATATCGATAACCTCCTGAGTTGTCAGAATTTTCTAACAGTGTCTTGCAATGTCAGTCAATATATAATCAACCAGGGTTTGCCCTGTAAAATTTTATAAGGTAAAATTGTTCTTTGGTGCACCTCAGTGCCTTCATCTGATATAATAATATTTTCCTCAACTATTTCCTGACTTTTCCTTTTCCTAAACCCTCCCAAGCTACATTAAAAGTTAAAGCATCTTGTTTCATTTCTAAAGGTTTTACCAGATGGCTACTTAGCTAATTTGGAATGCCTTTACCTAAGAAGGTATTGGTGATAAACAATGACTTGGAGCAGGGGTTCTCAAACTTTAGCATGCAAAGGAATCACCTGAGGGGCTTGTTATAACACAGAATGCTAGGCCCTTCCATAGAAGGTCTAAGTAATTGGCATTCCTAATATGATCAAGAGACATGTACATGGTGCTCATCCAAGGACCTCAATTGAAGAACCTTTATCTTAGAGTGTTAAACCCCCTGAGAAATTTGTCTGTAATTTAATGAATAACTCTAGTACTGGTGACATCAAGACATAAACTTATTATACAATATTCCTGATCTCCCCAAATGTTTATTATAATAATAGATGGGGTTTTCCACTATCAGACCAGAGAGTTAATGGATCATAGAACAAGAGGTGAGGATACAACACACACACACACAAAAAGAGTGGTTGAAGAGAAGTCAAAATAACTAATTCTTAGGTAAACATACTGAGAATTAAATTGTTATGCCAAGATACGTTTTTTTTAGCGTGAATCCTTTTGCTTTTAACAGGAGATGACATAATTATGTGTTTAGGTAAAGTAAGAACTGCAAGAAAACCATTTGGCTAAAACATGGTAAGAAGAGTACTAAAATAATAGGCATAGAAGTTGATAAAGTAAAGGTACTTATTATATATATATATATATATATATATATATATATATATATATACATATATATATGATATATATGATATATCAATTAAAGAAGATACTGGTTTGTAAAGCATAACAGAACTATTCCCCAGTGGGTCAATCACAAAATAGAGAGCCTAATCAAGGGGATATGCTTATAAAGTCCATATGCTTGGCTTAGAAAATGCATACATTTTTCTTTTTCTTCACAGTAATATTTTATTCCTTCATTTTTATAATAAGGTGCTGATTCTTTCAAGAATGATGGGGTGTACTCCAGATATTTTATAGCTTATTCAGAAAATGGCAGATATAGCTTAAAAGTACGGGCTTATAGAGGAGCAAATGTGACCACACAAAACTTAAGGCGTCCACTGAATAGAGCTGCACATATACCAGGATGGGTAGTGGATGGTGAGTAATGATATCTGATATCTGGTTTGAATAATTGTAGTTAACATGATTAAGGCTTCAAACACTTTATAACTCAAGTACAGCTTTTCCCATTTCTGAAATGAAGTTCTCAGTCATACTGTGTTTGCCTCCAAATTATGCTAACCTTTTTACAGTATCTGGCATCTAGTAAGCACTCAACAAATGTCAGCCATTATTATATTAGTTTGGAGCACCTTACCTATATTAACAACAATATGTCAAATTTCTAACTCAGATAAAGAAAACATGCTAATGTGTTATGTACCTAAGCACAAGCTAGTGGCAGAATTTATTCTTCAGTTCACATAGATACTGGATTCAGTTCACAAAAACACCTAAATGAGTAAACACTTATTTTGATGTTTTGTTAAGTCAAAAGGGAAACTGTGTAGGGTAAGGTGATGATAAGGATTAAGTATGCATTCTTTGTTAGCTTTCCTTCAGTCCATTCCTTACCATGACTTTTAGGGGTTCTCTGTTGGCAACTGGAATATAACTTGAATTATTATTCCTTAGCACTTGTAGCAGAGAGCAAGGGAAAAACCTGCCTTAAGCATTTGAAAGGGAAACAGTAAAAATTTACCCAGGTTCATTGCTAGCTTGGAGATAATTTGAGAAATAAAGCAGTTCTTGTTTTTAAGGGCACATATTGAATTATACAACATTATTCCCATTCAGTGCAGCCTTAATTCCAAGCGATATGTTATATAATTCTATCCTACAATATCGTGGTCAGGAATGCTAAAGAAAAAAATTCTGCCACCAATTGGATGCCTATGACTTTGTCACCAAACTTAGTAAAATGTGATTGTGTATATGTATGAAAAGGGAGCAGGGAGATGTAGGATGAGGAATTCAATTCATTGAGTTCTAAAAATACTAGTAGAGATTTGCCATTAAATATAGCAAATTTTAATGCAGGGAAAATTGAAGGGAATCCACCAAGAGTTGAAATTGATGAAGATACTCACACAACCTTGGAGAGTTTCACCAGAACAGCATCTGGAGGTGCATTTGTAGTTTCAAATATTTCAAAACTTCCCTTGCCTGATCTGTACCCACCAAGTCAAATCACAGATCTTGAGGCCACACTTAATGGAGATGAGATCAATTTAACATGGACAGCACCAGGAGATAATTTTGATGTTGGAAAAGGTAAGGATGAAGTGACATGTAGTGTTGATTAAGTGAAAGGTGCTCTTTGCAAAAGCAAGGGTATAAAGGTGGGTGGGAGGAGAACAATTTTTAATTGACTACTCAGTGAAGTATTAATTTTATAATCTGATATTTTCAAATCAATCAAACATGACACATTTTAACCTGGTCCCGCTTTTCAAACAATGAAGATAGTATTTAGCATATCAGAAGTAAGTTCTCATAGAAAAATTAGTACGGTTTTGGCTATATGTATAAGCTTTGCATAACTAAACATTTTGAGGAGAATAGATAAAAAGGAATTTAACATTATATGCTCTAGTTTCTGAACTACATGTAATTTTTTTTTCTTAGTTCAGCGGTATATTATAAGAATAAGTGGAAGTATTCTGGATCTAAGAGACAATTTTGACAATGCTCTCCAAGTAAACACTACTGATCTGTTACCAAGTGAAGCCAACTCCAAAGAAACCTTTGCATTTAAACAGGGAAATATCTCAGAAGAAAATGCAACTCACATCTTTATTGCCATTCAAAGTGTGGATAAAAGCAATTTGACATCAAAACTATCCAACATTGCACAAGTAGCTTTGTTTATTCCTCAAGCAGAACCAGGTCCTGATGAAAGTCCTCCAAATCCTAGTCCTGATGAAAATCAGCCTAATTCCAGGGTTAACATTGTTATTTTGGTGTTGTTAGTGGTTGGATCTGTGGCAATTGTTAGTACTATTATAGGTGCCACCATTTATATATTAAAAAAGAAAAAAAATTCAAGAAGACCTAGAATAGGATTTTAAAAAACATCAACAGCAAAACTTAAGGATATTTCTGAATTTTTACATTCATTTTGTGTGACTAAGAATTCATAAAAATAATTTTAAGAGTTCTAGAAGGGATACCTGGATTAACTATAAACATGCAGGGGTACTTGGAAAATTATAGGTCAATATTGAAGGTTAAACTTTTTATTTACAAATTATTTTTCATAAAAAATGAATAAAGATCCTTTTTCATATTGATACCTGATATTCATATTGATTATTTGATACAAAAGTTTTCTAGAATGATAATTCAAATTCCATCAAGAAGTTAAGATTATCTATTTCAGTAGTCAAAATACAAATATAATTTGGGATGAGCACTGGGTGTTGTATGGAAACCAATTTGTCAATAAATTTCATTAAAAAAAATTAAAAAAAATACAAATATAAGAGCAAATAAACAATATTTGAGAAAAAATGAATTTGGTCTTGGTACTTTTAAGTATAAATTGATGTTATTACTTTCATCTAAAGTCTCCACTTATATATTACTATATACAACATGAACAAGATTGTTGACATGGAAGATAATAGCAAAAAACTCAGTTACCATCTGTCAATCATAGTTTTTCCTAATTTCAGCTCAACATAATTACATGTATATATACTATATGTCATCTCCCTTTTCACTTAAAAAGTCATGCCTACCTACTGTGTAATTTTCTTTTATTATAGGAAAGAATTACTGAATTGCCCTTGTTTTCAGATACAGAAAGAAAATTAAAAATTTTAAACCATAATTTTTTAATTATTACTCAAAGTTACAGCCTAAAATTTACAACCATAGTAATAAATGAGATCAATTAAATTAAATCAATTAAAGAGAGAATGTAGGTTGAGAAGAGCAGGTTCACATGGTAGGCCATGGCCAGGCCAGCCTGAGACCCTAATGATGCAAACAAAATGGGACATAAAGTATCTATTCTCTTGAATAGAAATTCTTTCAGCACAGTGGTAAGCCATAGTTAACATGCTTTACGGAGAAAATGTAGGAAAGGAGTAAGTATAAGACACCTGGTCTTTTACCAAGAGGGGAATAAAAGCCTGAAATTCTATGTTGGCAACAGAAATAATACATGACAGCCAGACATTCCCTATGTCCTTTCTACCTACCTCACCACTCCTTACAAGGCAAAGCCCACCAACCTGGCTATTACCCTCCCTGATGCACCAGTACAATAGCTATGCTCAAATAGGTCTTGGTAGTGGGCTCTCACCTTCCAGGTCAGACCCTAGTTTAGTTTTATTTCCAGATCTACCTCTGTAGCTAATTGTGAATTAGTAAGAATCAGAAAAACAACTGGATACAATTGTTATGGTCAGTACAGGCTATATAGTTTACAGGGCCTAGTGCAAAAGAGAAAATGAGGGACCCCTGTTCAAAAATTAACAAGAATATCAAGATAGCAATGCCAAAGCATTGAACCAGACCTGTTCTTTGTGCAAATGCACAGATCTCATGCCGGTGAAGCCAACTCTAGCTGTAGTCTAGAATAAACTAGTGATAGCATATACAATATGGGATCTCTGCATGGGCTTTCTATTATGGTCACATGGCATCATTCATAATCTAACAGTTGATCTAGTTAATCACAAAAAAGTATCAGGGTTAGAAAAGGAACCTCAGGACCAACACCTCTGACAGGGAATCCAGGTGCAAAAAATAAACCTAATTTGTCCCAGTAAAGGAAAAGAGGCAGCCCTAGGTGGAGGAGGACAACCCCTGTACCAGCCTTAGAGAATCAAATGACTGCAGGATTTGTCAATAGAAAAAAGCTCACACCAGCAGCCATCCAACTGGCTGCTGCCCCTAGAGGCAGGCAGTGGGCAGTGTCATAAGCTAAATGCCTGCAGGCTAGGGTCTTTCCAAGTTGTTATACTGAGTGATGGTATACATTCACAATGATAGCTGCTCAACCAGGACGAAGGGAAGTACCCTCTGATGCTCCTATTCATGCTACTTGTAGTGGCTGGTGTTTCAGGCCAGAGTATTCTAACAGAGCATGTATAAATGTGGGACCCAAACATAGTGCCTGATGAACACGCACTATGACACCAGCATAGCATAAAATGGGTCTAGGAAGAGCACAGCTCAAAGTAACATGGAAATGAACCAAGCCTACTGTAGGCCAAATAGAAAATTATGTAGCTCGTCTCCAAAATGATTTATAAAGATCCACAACTATCATTATCATTATCATTATCATTATCATTATTATTATTATTACACCACAACATGGCCTTGTGTAGTCACTTCCTACATTAGATCTTGGCATCTCAATGACTTGCTTTAACTAATAGAATATAGCAGAAATGATTAAAGCTTCTATTTGTTGTTCTTGGGAACGCTGAGCTTCCATATACAAAATTCAGCTATAGTGATGGGGAGACTACTGAAGAGGTTCTGAGAATGTATGGAGAAAGAAAGAGGCCAAAATCTCTACTTCCCAGTCAAACCATAAGGTGATTCCATTGCAGTTACCAGACTCTAAGCATGACCAAGAAATGAAACTCCCATTTAAACCCTGTCAACCAAAAGATATGGAGAAAATAAAATGGCTATTGTTTCAAGCCACTAAGTTTTCAAATGGTTCAGTCCATAGTACTAGATGAGCAAGCCTCTAGATGAATCCTCCATAGTCAGTCACCAAACTTCAAGTAAGGCCAGCTGAAGAGCCACCTAGCTTAGCCCAGTCAGCCCAGAAGAGAATCATGAAAATAATAAAATGGTTGTTTCAAGCCACCAAGCTTTGGGATAGTTTGGTCCACAGTAATAGATAACTGAAACAACAATGGTATTAGAGTTCCATCAGGGAAACAGGATCACTATGAATATTCCAGAGCAGGGAATTTATTGAAGGATTTAAGCTGTGTAAGTAAAGAACTGAAGGAGTTGGAGGATCAGAAAAAAAGTTACTACCAAGCCTCCCTGAAGCACTGGAGTTGGTTTTTGGTGTTAGATGTTGGAAGCTTAGCAAGACCAAGAAACAGAATAATACTGTGAAGGGGGCTGATATAGAAGACTTTCAGATTTCAAGCAAATGTCTCTTTTGACCAACTCTAACCCAAAATCCTTCAGTTTCTGGGAAATGTAGCCTAGTTTCTCCAACTTGCCTCAGAAAGGCCACATCAGACATGGAAGAATGCAACAAATGACAGCTGTGGAATAGCAAGGAATTTCCTTACATGGAGGTGTGTGAACCTCCCCCAGACTAATAATAAAATAAATAATAAAGTAATAAGTAAATCATTTATAAATAATATATAAATAACTACAAAGTAATTATAAATATATGAATAAATAAAATGACTTACATTTTAAAATAAATAGTTTTAAAAGACAACAGGCAGGAGGTTATGAGCTTGTGTGACCTGGTTGATTACTCACTCCACATTGGTGGCATTGAATACAGAACATGGAAGCTCAGGGGTAGCCATTAAGCATAACACAAAGTTACAAATGACCTTAATGAGACCAATTTATGGTAAAGGAAAAATGGGCTGTAAATAAACAGAGAAAGTATGTAAACACAATCCTTTCAAGAATCTTAACTGTGAAATAGAGCATATAGAAGGAGCAGAAAATGGGAGAAGTAATGTGTGGTTAAGAGAGGTTTGATCTGTAGAACAAGGAACTGCTATGTTTTATGGTAAATACTATAGAAATATTTGATATTTTAAGCTCCATATATACAAACTGATTTAATTTTTTTTAAATTTTTAAGTATTTGGAGACAGACTTTGGTATAGAATTGAACTATGGTTAAGCCTTAGTTCTGTCTTTTTTAAAAATCAGATACTAGTACCCACCTCCAAGTGTTGTGGGTACTAGAACCCACATTAGAAAATGAGAGGTAATCAGCCCCATTCCTGAACATAGTTAGTGCTCAATTTATGGCAGCTTTTTTTTTTAGTTTTTTAACATGTATTTATTTTTTAGAGACAGAGCACAAGCAGGGAAGGGGCAGAGAGAGGGAAACACACAGAATCCAAAGTAGGCTCCAGGCTCTGAGCTGTCAACACAGTCCAAAGTGGGGCTCGAACTCACAAACCATGAGATCATGACCTGAGCCCAAGTTGGTCACTTAACTGGCTGAGCAACCCAGGTGTATGGCAGCTTTTATGTTAAGAAGCTTTGTACTACTGTGTCCCAAACTCAGAGGTCTTAACACTGAGAACCACCTGTCCAACAGTCAGTCAGTTTATGAAGCTCATACTAATTGCCATCATTCTGCAGCAAGGTGCTGTGGAAAAGTGGTGAATGAAACATATTCTCTCAGTCCTCATGGAGATTACAGCCTTGCAGGAAAGCCAAACATTAAGCAAATCACAAGATATAAATAACTACATGTTTTCAAAGTGGTCTGAAGCATCATTAAGTTACAGAGATTTATCAAGCCCGTCACAAATAAAATCCTCACCATTCACACATCTGACCCTCCATTCATAGTCAGATTTCCCAGGAACACACTGGTTTTGTCCTCATTATGGGACCTTTGCTATTGAAACAGGATAAAATTTCATACTTACCCAGATTCCACTTTTCTGAAATCAATTATGAAGGCCCAAATCTGAGAACGAGAAGTGTTCCAGATTCCAAGAATGGAGTGATCTATGTATCCCAGATTTCTTTTTTTTTTAATTTTTTTAATGTTTATTTATTTCTGAAAGAGAGACAGAGCATGAACAGGGGAGGGTCAGAGAGGGAGACAGAGAATCTGAAGCAGGCTCCAGGCTCTGAGCTGTCAGCACAGAGCTCAACGTGAACTCACAGACTGTGAGATCATGAACTGAGCCACCCAGGCACCCCATGTATCCAAGATTTCAAGCTCAGGATATTGCCAGCCATATCTCCTTACAGTAAGGGAGAGGTACTGGGTCAGCCAAGCTACGCTATCACCAACCCCAGTACCCTAAACATTCCCCAGTATAAGAGAACTAGGAGAAAGAAAAGGGGGTTGGTCTGTTGGTAGTAAATCTCAGGAAGCCACATAAATTAAGAGATGGTAATTTATACCAACATTGTTGTTGAGCCACTAGATGGGCAGAGTTCTAGATGTTGCAAGACTGAAGAAACAGGCAAGAGAGAGAAGGTGAAAAAGAGAGGTCTGCCAGTGGAATCACCTGCATGCACTAAGGATTTCATGCATGTTTGATGCATTAAAGAATATGGTTTCTTACTAACTGAGGGGAATTCCAGAAGACGACAGTATAACTTAGTTGGATCTCCTATGCCAAGAAATTGTGTAGAGAGAAGAGCCTTACAGGACCCGCCTAAGAACCTGCTAGAGACCAGCTTTGAACACACGCCACTCTGAGTGACATCTGAAACCACACAACAGCAAGAGAGGCTCAAGACACTGGCATCTCCTATTCCTCCTACCCAAGATTTAAATAGAATATCCCTAGGAAAAGGGAGAGGCAGCTAATTGGGACTGAGCCCATATACCCTCTGCTACCACTATTTCAAGTCACCAAAGATAAATCTGCGTTAGAGGAAGAGAAAGAGGAAAACTTCAACTCAAATAAAAGATACAAGTTTAAAAATGAACAGGATTTGAGTTTTAACCATAAAACCAAAACTGTTTGAATAGCCAAAATTGACAATACTCATGGAGTTGGGCTATGAAGACAGTAAGAGATTTTGCTACCCAAAGAGATAGGGGACCTCAATAGAACACAGCTCATTATAGCTACTGGAAAACATCATTTTTTTCATGCTTATATCCCAGTGAGTTAATACTGCTCAATAAATAGATTTTATAATGATTGATCACATTCAACAATATCACTGTACAAATTTATGGTGACAATCCAACTAATATACAGACCCATTCCCTAGCCACTAAACTCCTAGTGTCTTTCCACTTTTTTCCCTCTCATAGAAAACACTTGTGTTTACCTCCTCACCATCCATTCTCCATTCTGCAGGCAAAGGCCCAGTCATTTTCCATGCAGGCCTTCTTGGCAAGTCCTTGTCTTCATCTCCAGTCAGCCCTCCCTCCTACTATCAGCCTTTACTTCTGGTGCCCAGCATGGTTTATGTTTAGTATTGGTCCCATTTCCACTAATTTCTATCCTTTTTCCCCATAGAATCCTAAAAATTATCTAGGACCGTGACATACACAACTCTAAAGGGATCCATTCAAATCATACCTTACATGAATGGCAGGTTCACAAAGTACAGTCTCTATATCCTCATGTAGTAGACCTACCTTTAAAGTCAGCATATGAAAAAATAAGTATTCTTTGCAAATAACTTTATATTGCTCCATGAGACAGGGAGTTGTCTTAAAACCTTAGCACCTATAATAACATTTTAATAAAATACCTATTCAAATAATATTTGTTACAAGTAAGTTACATGATATACGATCCCACTACCATGCTTTAATAATTTATGTGATGATCAGTACATTAGTTCCTGAAGGGTTGGCCCCACAGGGAATGTAAGCAGAGTACCTCACATTGTGTGTCCTGCTTTTTGTTGTCACAAGGTTGCCAAGAAATAAGGGAGTGGCTCTTACATAAAACTGTTTTAGAGGTATGTGAGAAACTGGAAACTAGGAATTCGGTGGTATAAACATAGAGCCATAACTTATTTCATAACATGAAGGTCTGGCCAAGCTGGGAACTAACAACTGTGAAAATCTTCTGCTTTTCTCCAAGTACATACAATGTCTCAAATGTATTTAGTACCTTGATCAACTAGTTTCCTTTACAGAGTAAATCATTGCTTTCCAGATTTGAGAGAGTCTAATGTCAGAGCATAGTACTATTAAGAAAAGTCCTCGGGGCGCCTGGGTGGCTCAGTCGGTTAAGCATCCCACTTTGGCTCAGGTCACGATCTCGCAGTATGTGAGTTCGAGCCCCGCGTCGGGCTCTGTGCTGACTGCTCAGAGCCTGGAGCCTGTTTCAGATTCTGTGTCTCCCTCTCTCTCTGACCCTCCCCCGTTCATGCTCTGTCTCTCTCTGTCTCAAAAATAAATAAACATTAAAAAAAATTTTTTTAAAGAAAAGTCCTATTGAGTTTCCTGTTCCACCTCTACCCTCTGTGCCATCAACATGAATATCACACACACACACACACACACACACACACACACACACACACACACAATTTTGAGTCAACCTGGAAGATGGGTGGTTTAGAAGTTTAGAGAACAATTTGGATATAAATTTATCAATTTTTGTCAGGAAACAAAATAATTCTATAAAACTGAATTCATTTTCTTCACCCACACCTCCTTCTAAATGCCTTATCTCAATGAGAGAAAAATATCTTGCCACTCAGTTATTTAAATCAGAGACCAAAAGGCCAACCCTGACCCTTCAATTTCCACACACTTTTTATCCAATTAGTCAACCAGTCCTATCAGTGACATCTCCTTAACCTTTCTCTCTCCCTGCTTCACCTTCAGTGAGGCTGCCTCAGTTCAGTGCCCATCACCATCTCCTGGATAAAGATGATCCCTACCTGATCTGTCTTCAGTCTACCTTCCCCAATACATCTACCACACTACCCCCAAAGGAACTAGAGAAAGACTATACTAGCCCCATACTGCTTTCACAAGAAAGTCTAAATGCCATGAAAGCAAAGATTATGCCTGTTTATATATCACTTTTACCAGGTGCCTAGCACAAAAGCACCAAAATATTTGTCAAATGAATATTAGGCCCCAGTCATTTGGCCCTTAACTCTACTTCCCTATCTCTTATTACACCATATCCATTGGTCTCACAGCTTCAATCAGTCAGACTTTCAGTTTTCCCAAAAGTCCACACTGTTTTACATCTCTGGGTCTTTGTCAAGAGCACAACACTCCCCTCATCCTTCTCCACTTCTAACTTCAGCATCTTCAGTTTCCCTTGTGTGCCTTCTGACCATATGCCCCTCTTTTAAAATTCTACTCCTACTGACTCTCCTGGCTGCCTTCCCAACTCTCAGGAAGAATGGACCATCCCTTCTTTTGTGTCCTACTCTCTACTCTTCATACAGTATTCTAAATCCCAAATGCATTTACCTGTTTACATATCTGACATAAATCCTCCTTTAGCTCCCTGAGCTCTCTCTGGAGAACAGGACTGTGTCCTGGGGAGAGAGAATAAAAGAAGAGAGAGGGAAGAATAAAGTGATGAATATTCAAATGCACATAAAAATACACAAACTTTCCCATTCCCTTTTCTTACCCTTCACATCCAATCAGTCATCAAATCCTGTCAATTCTGAACACCTCAAAAAGCCTGCCTCTATCCTTAGTTCATGCCCCCAGCACCTCTCACCTGGATTCCTACATAATCCTTTTCCATCATGCCCTGCCCAAAGACATCTAGTCATGTTGATGATAAGGAGAACAAGGACAAAATACAGTCAAAACTCAGCTCTCAAGATCAAGGTTGAAGGAGCACATTCTTCTAATTCACACAAGTTGTTTTCTACGTCATACAAGATATACATGCTAGCAATGTGGCCCTGTTTCCAACCTGTTTCAGCCTGTGGCCAGAGTCTTTCTAAAGTACAGATCTGATCCTGTCACTCTCCTTTGCACTTGGTGTGAAGTTCAAGCCCCATGATATGACTGAATGTATTTCATGTTCCACCTCCTGCTTACCACTCCCATCTCAAGTCTCATACCTTCTCACATTGTATATACTCGGTTCCATGCACCCTATCTCAATATATGCAGGATCTCTCATTCTTGGCCTGTGAAGTGCTTTTCATTCTCCTGGAAAGTCTCTCTCCACTTCCACATCCTGCAGTCACATGGATAACTCATGCTTATACTTTTAGTCTTGACTTGGTGTCATTCCCCTGGAGGCAGTCCCTAACTTCTCCAGTCCCCCTTCTGATTGGGTTCGGTTCCCTCACATTACCTCATTTTCATCCTCAGGGTAACACTTAAACACCTGTGTTTTTTTTTTTAATGTTTGTTTGTTTGTTTATTGTGTGTGTGTGTGTGTGTGTGAGAGAGAGAGAGAGAGAGAGACAGAGACAGAGACAGAGACAGAGACAGACAGAGACAGAGACAGAGAGGGACAGAGAGAGCAAGACAAGGGAAGAGACAGAGAAAGAGGGAGAGACAAAATCCCAAGCAGGCTCCATGCTCAGGGAGGAGCCCAACACGGGGCTGATCTCACAACTGTGAGATCATGACCTAAGCCAAAATCAAGACTTGGAGACTTAACCAACTGAGCCACCCAGGTGTCCCAACCCTTTGTGTTTTCATTGACAATTTACTTGTCCCTATTTCACTTCAGAAGGTGGGATTCTTGAGGGAAGGAGACAATTTTATCACCATTATATCCCCAGTGACTATTGCCATGTTCAATACATGAAGGCATAGAATTTGTCTTCTCTAGAGTACCAGTTGCAATAAATCAATCCCAGAGCTAACAAAAGGACCACAAAAGGAGACCAGTAACTACCTTACAGAATAGCCTTACGCCACAGAAAGACAATATTATACCTTTAGACAGGAATGTCGAATCACCCAACTAATGAGGAAAAAGTATCTTGAACTATATCTTCATTGCTACTGAAATAACAAATTTTGGTTTAACATTTCCTCTTAAGTACTCTCCCAACTAGCTTTCAGTCTCTATTTATTTAGGTTGATTCAAATTTTATATGAATTTGCTTCTGCCTAATTCTCTAATCCTAATCCCTTCTGTAACTGTGTTTAGCTTTTTCAGGACTTCAATCCCTCAAATCCATTTTAAAGATATCAAGGCCAGACTCATTCAAAAGCAGCTAAAGACTTATTTCACACTTGAGAAAAGCAGTCCTTCCTTACCCTGCTGTGTCAGCCTGTTGCTCTTCCTGTTACTTCTATATACACAGTAACACTGATCCACCCAGCTGCCTGAATTCAAACCCAGAAGTCATTTTTTTCTTTAAAAATCTCAATTTTTCATTGCTGGTTCCTTCTTTTCACTTCTCTGTTTAAATATCTCTTACAATTAGGCCTTCTCTTTCAACTTAGTCTTAAGCAGCAACATAATCACCATTATCTTTCATTATAAAATTCTCTGTATAGCTTTTAACACTGGCTGATATATTTTAATGTTCAATGGAATGTTAGAATGTTTATCGTTAATATTCCCTCCTGGGATAAAAGTTCCGTTAGAGCAGTGACCTGTTGGTTTTGTTCACATCATGAACTACAACTGGACCTGGTGCATAATAAATTCTCAAAATTTAACTTCATTGAATGAATGAAGAGATAAGGGGAGAATAACCTGGTTATTGTAGGTATCTTCTCTTGTATGAGGACACAAAATCAGGCCAAGGAGGTTTATTGTAAATATTTATGTTATATAATAACTTGTCTATATCATTTCCCACTCCTTTCTAGAGCATAGTACAAGCAAACCTTGGCTTTTGTTATTTGAAGGATGAATTTTCATAAACATATCCATTAATCAAAATCAGTATCAAGACCATTACCAGATGCCCCCTGTTCCCTACATTATCTCCCCAAAAGGTAAACATTATCTTAACTTCTAACCACATAAATTGTTTTTATCTGTTTACAGTTTTTTTAAGTGTAGTTGACATTTGCACTTTAAGTAAATAGAATATATTTTTTTATTTTTTATTTTTTCAATATATGAAATTTATTGTCAAATTGGTTTCCATACAACACCCAGTGCTCATCCCAAAAGGTGCCCTCCTCAATACCCATCACCCACCCTCTCCTCCCTCCCACCCCCCATCAACCCTCAGTTTGTTCTCAGTTTTTAACAGTCTCTTATGCTTTGGCTCCCTCCCACTCTAACCTCTTTTTTTTTTTTTCCTTCCTCTCCCCCATGGTCTTTTGTTAAGTTTCTCAGGATCCACATAAGAGTGAAAACATATGGTATCTGTCTTTCTCTGTATGGCTTATTTCACTTAGCGCCACACTCTCCAGTTCCATCCACGTTGCTACAAAAAGCCATATTTCATTCTTTCTCATTGCCGCGTAGTACTCCATTGTGTATATAAGCCACAATTTCTTTATCCATTCATCAGTTGATGGACATTTAGGCTCTTTCCATAATTTGGCTATTGTTGAAAGTGCTGCTATAAACATTGGGGTACAGGTGCCCCTATGCATCAGCACTCCTGTATCCCTTGGGTAAATTCCTAGCCATGCTATTGCTGGGTCATAGGGTAGATCTATTTTTAATCTTTTGAGGAACCTCCACACTGTTTTCCAGAGTGGCTGCACCAATTTGCATTCCCACCAACAGTGCAAGAGGGTTCCTGTTTCTCCACATCCTCTCCAGCATCTATAGTCTCCTGATTTGTTCATTTTGGCCACTCTGACTGGCGTGAGGTGATATCTGAGTGTGGTTTTGATTTGTATTTTTTATGACTGACTTCTTTTATTGAAACATTTGTGTGAGATTCACCCATATTGCTGTGTACAGTTGTGTTTTGCCAATCCCATTGCAATATAATACTAGCTTTTAAAATTCAACACTGTATCATTAACATATTGAATCTTAAATTAATTTTAAATGATCATATATACATATAATAAAATTTATACAAGGAAATCTAGAATCGTTCCTATTTTTCACTCTTTTATTTTTTTAAGTTTATTTTTAAGAGAGAGAGACAGACAGAGCATGAGCAGGGGCAGAGAGAGACAGTAAGACACAAAATCTGAACTAGGCTCCAGGCTCTGAATGTCAGCACAGAGCCTGATGCGGGGCTCAAACCCACAAACCGTGAGACCATGACCTGAGCCAAAGTCGGATGCTTAACCAACTAAGCCACCCAAGCGCCCCTATTTTTCACTTTTAAAACATTCTCTTTTTTAACATTTTTTAAATTTATTTTTGAGAGACAGAGAGAGACAGAGCATGAGCGGGGAAGGGGCAGAGAGAGGGGGAGACACAGAATCCGAAGCAGGCTCCAGGCTCCGACCTGTCGGCACACAGCCCCAAGCGGGGCTCAGACCCACAAACTGAGATCATGACCTAAGCCGAAGTCGGTCGCTCAGCTGACTGAGTCACCCAGGCACCCCTCGAACATTCTTATAACAAAATCTTAATTTATATCTTTAACTAATTTGTTAGTAAGAATTTCTAAAAGAGCATTTTCAGAGACCAGAACTTTTTTCAGGTTTTTAATTGGCACTGGCAATTTATTCACAAGAAAATATTAGCGACCCTTCTTTTTTGTATCAACTATCTATGGCAGTTATTTGCTTCTAAACACTCACCAAAAATAGATAGACTGTCTTTTTAAGATTTTTGTCAATGTTGCAAAAATATGTGTCATTAACTTATTTTACAAGTGTAGTATCTTTTCCTTGTTTATTAGTTGAACAAAAGTTAATCCTTGGTCTCTTCAAGTTTCCTATGACTGATTCTATTTATCTAGTAAAATTTTCCATTTTATTGAGAGGTTTTAATGGGTTAGTGGAATCTTCTGGTTTTAATTTGCACTCCCTTAATGACTAATTCATTAACATTTTAAAATAGAACAGCAATATTTTCAAATTCTTCTCTGAATCTGACATTAATTCCTGATATTTGTTAAAATCTTATCTATATAATTACAAATGCTTTGTTTGCACATATAAGAAATACATTCTATAACCAAATTTTATCTTTCAAATTTTCATGCAGAAAATAGAAAAACAAATATGTATTAGAGAGCATTCTGGTTTCAAAATGTGTCATTTTCATTGCCCTAAATCAAGCTCATCCAAAGGGCCATGCAAACAAACATTTTGTGGCCATAGTTCCAAAACTGAATTCCATTGAAAAGTAAGATCTAATAGAGGACTATGGTAGGAAAAGAAATGAGGTGTCAGTAATGTCAGTAAAGGAAGCTATCTGGTAGGATAAACAAAAAATGAGGAAGGCTTTAGAGCATAGGTCTGGGAAATGGAAGGGTGTGTAATTTCAGAGATTTAAATTATTAGAATATTTTCTAGGGCCAAGAAAAGAGAAAGAATGTTACAAATAGTATTATTTCTTTTTAAATTAGTCTTTAAAAATCCAGATTTATAGAATAATGAACATAAAGGCAGGATTCTATTCAGCAAAGTAAAGGATAACTTTTAATGTCTATGATCATTACATTTTACATTTAAAAAAGGAGAGAAAGTGGGTTTCAGTGAGAATATATTTACCAAAAATGAGGCTTGTTAAGTTCTGAAATGTATTACTTTAATATCTTATGAAGAATTTTCTTGGGCTGCAATTGAAAACTTATGTCAGAGGTGACTTAAATGTTATACAAGTTTACGTAGAAGCTGAAGTCACTTCCAAAGCAATCTACATATTCAATGCAATCCCTGTCCAAATAACACCAGCATTCTTCACAGAACTAGAACAAATAATCCTAAAATTTGTATGGAACCAGAAAAGACCCCTAATAGCCTAAGCAATCCTTAAAAAGAAAACTAAAGCTGGAGGCATCACAATTCCAGACTTCAAGCTGTATTACAAAGCTGTAATCATCAAGACAGTATAGTACTGGCACAAAGCCAGACACATAGATCAATGGAACGGAATACAGAACCCAAAAACGGAGTCACAAACGTATGGCCAACTAATCTTCGACGAAGCAGGAAAGAATATCCAATGGAATAGAGACAGTCTCTTCAGCAAATGGTTTGGGGAAAACTGGACAGTGACATGCAGAAGAATGAAACTGGACCACTTTCTTACATGATACAGAAAAATAAATTTAAAATGGATGAAAGACCTAAATGTAAAACAAGAAGCCATCAAAATCCTAGAGGAGAAAACAGACAAAACCTCTTTGACATTGGCCGCAGCAACTTCTTATTTAACATATCCCCTGAGGCAAGGGAAACAAAAGCAAAAATGAACTATTGGGACATCATCAAGATTAAAAGCTTCTGCAGAGCAAAAGAAACGATCAGCAAAACTAAAAGGCAACTGATGGAATGGGAGAAGATATTTGCAAATGACATATCAAATAAAGGATTAGTATCCAAAATCTATAAAGAACTTATCAAACTCAATACCCAAAAAACAAATTATCCAGTGAAGAAATGGGCAAAGGACATGAATGGACACATTTCCAAAGAAGACATCCAGGTGGCTAACAGACATGAAAAACTGCTCAACATCACTCATCATCAGGGAAATACAAATCAAAACCACAATAAGATACCAAGTCATACCTGTCAGAATGGCTAAAATTAACAATTCAGGCACAACACATGCTAGCAAGGATATGGAGAAAGAGGATCTCCTTTGCCCTGCTGCTGGGAATGCAAACTGGTGAAGCCACTCTGGAAAACAGTATGGAGGTTCCTCAAAAAATTAAAAATGAACTACCCTACAACCCAGCAACTGCACTACTAGGTATTTATCCAAAGGATACAGGAGTGCTGTTTTGAAGGGGCACATGCACCCCAATGTTTATAGCAGCACTATCAACAATACTCAAAATATGGAAAGAGCCCAAATGTCCATCCATGGATGATTGGATAAAGATGTAGTAAATATATACAATGAAATATTACTTGGCAATCAAAAAGAATGAAATCTTACCATTTGCAACAACATGGATGGAACTAGAGGGTATTATGCTAAGTGAAATTATAGAAACACAAATATCATATGACTTCACTCATGTGGAATTTAAAATACAAAACAGATGAACATAAGGGAAGGGAAGCAAAAATAATATAAAAACAGGGAGGGAGACAAACCATAAGAGATTCTTAAATACAGAGAAAAAACTGAGGGTTGCTAAGGGGTTTGGGGTGGGGGAATGGGCTAATTGGACAAGGGGCATTAAGGAGGACACTTGTTGGGTGAGCACTGGGTGTTATATATAGGTAATGAATCACTGGATTCTACTCCTGAAATCATTATTGCACTACATGTTAACTAACTTGGATGTAAATTTTTAAAAATTTATAATTAAAAAATGAAAAAAAATAAGAAGCTGAAGTCATTTTTAAAAGAGAATTTCATGTACAAATTTTTATTTTTCAAGTGAAAAACAATCTTCAAGTTATTTTTGTTTAGGATAAAACTGACAAAGTCACTTTTCATAAGAGTTTTATGTGCAAGTAAATGCAGTTTCATAAGCACCTTTTTACTTGAAAAAAAAACTACTGACAAACTGTGGTTTTTTCAGACTTAGATATTTTGCAGATTTTTTTTTCAAAAATTTCAATGAGGAGGAAGACAACCAACAGTATTTGTTGCCAATGATAAAATTTGAGTTTTCAAAAATTAGTATTTTGGAAAACTTGCATTATTGCATTCTTGACCGCTTTCTAATACTTAAAGACTTATCTGATAAAGTTGGTGGTGGTATTAATTATTGTGAGTTTTTGATGTTGTATAACAAAATATATCAACATTTGGAAGTTCTACATATCTTAGTGAACCAATATTTTTCAAATTACCAATGCATGATATTAACAAATTGTGCAAGGCTAAAAGATCTATTCAAAATATAAAATACACCAATTGATATTTATTTAGCAGAGAATCAATTTCATTGATTTGTGATCTGATTTGTAAATCAGTGGATGTTTAAAAATACTTATTTCTAAAATTTCAGCAAAACTGGTATCACTTAAAATTACCAATTAATAAATATTTTATTTGTACTATCTTTTCATTAAAATACTCAAAAAACTATTAATAAACAGTAAACAGTTTCTAAGAAGCCATACTTGGCTTGAATTTTAACAATTCATACCTGAACAGCCAGGAAACAATTTGTCGTTGTTGTTGTTGTTATATATATGAACATGTTTGTAGATGAAATGAGGAGCAGTTTAAAAAATTTGAAAGGGGGCGCCTGGGTGGCGCAGTCGGTTAAGCGTCCGACTTCAGCCAGGTCACGATCTCGCGGTCCGTGAGTTCGAGCCCCACGTCGGGCTCTGGGCTGATGGCTCAGAGCCTGGAGCCTGTTTCCGATTCTGTGTCTCCCTCTCTCTCTGCCCCTCCCCCGTTCATGCTCTGTCTCTCTCTGTCCCAAAAATAAATAAACGTTGAAAAAAAAAATTTAAAAAAAAAATTGAAAGAAGAAAACTAAGGGAAGGATATACAGTATTGAACTATTGAATCACTTCTTCATAGTTATTTATCAAGAATCGATATTTGCTACCTCCCTGAAATGAACTCAGTTTGGAAGTTTGAAATGTATACACATATACATGTAAACACATACAGTTTATATATATCATAGGCGTGATGGGTTAGAAAGACAATTTATGGTATAGGAAAATAAGCATCTTGAAAATTAAATATTTTATAAGACATTATGATTAAACTTCTTTTGGAGAAATTTAGTCAAGTGGCAACTTGGGAATATTTTAGAGGGTTTAATAGGCAGCCAGAAGAATAGTGTTTGAAATCTATATATACTACTAGTTTACTTTGTACAAATTATTTCAACTTGTATAGCCTCTATTTCCTCATTTATAATATCAATTAACATCTGCCTCTAAGAGTTTCCATGGAAATTGAATGAGATCATATAAGTACTATTTGTGTATACAAAATGCCATTGAAATAGGAAGTGTGGTTATTTAGGATAATTGGAGTCCCAAGAATTGTATATACCATACAATAGGTCTAAGAATCAGGGATAGCTCTTGGTCTGTAAAGAGACCTCACTGTTGAAAAGGTCATGTGGTCTGAGTACTTTTTGAAGTAGTAGTGATACATTTGTGCTGGAAGTAACACATTATTTTTTTTATATCTACTCAAACAATAATTTAATTATACCTGCTTAACAGGTATTTTACCTTAGTTTAAGGCCCAAATTGTCCAGCCATAAAACAAAATGTTCTCTCAGTAAGTCAACTGTTCTATATACAATAAAACTCACAGAAGCAGTCTTTCTTGTGGTGGGCCTTAACCAGTTAAGCTAACTGGCTGGGCTCAAGACCATCAGCCAGTTCCCTTGCCATTTTTTCTCCTCTAGCAGTTTGGAAGCTATATGCTCTATTTATATTTGTTCTAGAAATTGTAACATGCATGTTTGTCTTAACAAGCTCTAAAGTTAATAAAATTATCTTTTGTTCCAATTAAACAAAGACCCTAGAAAACTTGAATTTCAATCACGCTCCCAATTTATGTTATCATTTTCATATATCCTAAGTCTACATATTTAAAACCACAAGACTTTATTTTTGTTTACAAATAATCAGTGTTTGTTTTTATTTACTCACATTCTCGGATAACTTTGCTCTTCATTCCTTTTTATCTCTCAGATATTCTAACTATAGTTATTTCCTTACCCCCAAGTTGCATTCTTAATAATTATCTTTCTCTCAATTCTTACCTCACAAAATATCCTTTTTACTCATTCTTAAAAATATCTTAAAATCTCTTGGTACATTTAAAAGTGTTCAGCTATATTCTGGTTTCCATTGTTGCTAGTGAGAAGTCATCTGTCACTCTAATTGTTATTTTTGAAAGCATTCTGTCTATTATGCCTTCAGTGTTCTGCCACTTTCACTGTGATGTAATTAGGATTTGGCTTCTTTTTATTTATCTTGCCTGGGATTTTTGGAGTTGGATTGTTTAATATTTGGATTGATTCTTTAATCAGTTCTAAAATTTAGCATCTATTATTTTTTTCCCATTTGTTTCTGCTTCATCTCCCTCTACCTTCCTTTTGGAAGGGTTTAATTGTGTATTAGCACTTCTCCCTCTATCTTCCATGATTTGTGAATATTGAACCATCTTTGCATTCTTAGAATAAATCCCACTTGATCATGGTGAATGATATTTTTAAAGTATTTTTGAATTTGCTGCTAAAATTTTGTTAAAGTTTTTACATCTATGTATATCAAGGATATTGACTTATAATTTTTTGGTAGTGTCTTCAACTTGTTTTGGTATCAGCGTTATGTTGGCCTCATGGAATGAATTTGGAAGCACCCATTCCTCTCCCATTTTTTGAAATAGTTTGAGAAGAATAGGTATTAACACTTCTTTAAATGTTTGGTAGAATTCACCTGTGAACCCATCTGGTCCTGCATCTTTGTTGAAAGTATTTTGATTACTGATTCAATTTCATTACTAGCAATTGGTCTGTTCAAATTTTCTATTTCTTACTGATTCAGTCTTAGAAGACTATACATTTTTAGGAATTTATTTCTCCTAGGTTGTCCAATTTTGGGGGATATAATTTTTTGGTATATACTTTTTAATAGTAGTTTCTATAATCTTTTGGATGTCTGTGGTGTTTGCTTCTCTTGCATTTCTGATTTTATTTATTTGGGTTCTCCATTTTTTTTCTTGATGAATTTGGCTAAAAGTTATCTTTTTTAATATTTTCAAAAAATACTTTTTAGATTCATTGATTTTTTTCTATTTTTGTCTCTATTTCATTTATTTCCAATCTGATTTTTATTATCTTCCTTCCCATAACATTGAGCTTTGTGTGTTTTTCTTTTTCTAGTTCCTTTAGGTGTAAGGTAGATTGAGATTTTTCTTGTTTCTTGAGATGGGCATGTACAACTATAAACTTCATTCTTAGAAGTTTTTTGGGAGTCCCAAAGATTTTGAAACTGTGCATTTCTATTTTCATTTCTCTAAAGGTATTTTCAAATTTCCTCTTTTATTTCTTCATTCACTCATTGGTTGTTTAATAGCATGTTGTTCAACCTCCACCTGCTTGTGGGTTGTTTGTTTTTCAATTTTTTTTCTTGTGGCTGATTTCTAGTTTCACATCATTGTGGTGGAAAGGATGCTTGGTATTCAATCTTCTTAAATTTTGTGGCCAAAACAAATGATATATCCTAGAGAATGTTCCATATGCACTTGAAAACAAGGTGTATTATCTTGCTTTGAGTTAAATGTTCTGTATATATCTGTTAAGGCAATCCAATCTAATGTGTCATTCAAAGCCATTGTTTCCTGAAAGTTATATTTTCTGAGACAAGATGGTGGCCTAGGAAGATGCTGGGCTCACCGCGTCTGGCTGATCACTTAGATTCCACCCACACCTGCCTAAACAACCCAGAAAACCACCAGAAGACTAGCAGAATGGACTCTCCAGAGCCAAGTGTAGACAAGAGGCCCACGGAAGAGGGTAGGAAGGGTGGAGAGGCGGTGAGTGCTACGCGGACTGCTGGGAGGGAGCCGGGACAGTGGAGGGGCAGCCCGCCCGCAAGGCAGAGCCCCCAAGTCTGGCTTGCAAAAGCGGAGGGCCAGACTGCGTGAGTTCTGACAGCCAGTGGGACTTAACATCTTGAATGTTAAAAAAGGAACAGCTCTGCTGGGAGAACGGGAAGGCGAGAGGACACCAGGAGGGAGAGGTGTTGAGCCCTGGAAGACAGAGCTCAGCTCAGCAGGGAACAAAGGCGCTGGCCAGTGCCATCTCCCTTGCCCAACCCCTGCTGAAACCACAAAGTTTCTGTCACTGAACTTGCTTGCACCCATGCAAACACCCAACGCTGTGCTTCTGTGGGTCCATCCATAAGATGGGTCTGCCTGCCCCCCTCCCAGTGCTGCAGGGCCCCTCCCGCAGGGGACCACCATGGGCAAAGAGAGCTAAGCCTGCCCCTCCCACCCCTGTGCTCTTTGCAGATCCACCCCAGCTAATACACCAGATCCCATAGAAGCAGCACCACAAGCCTGGCAGTGTGCAAGTAGCCCAGACAGGGCCCACACCACTCCACAGTGAGTCCTGCCCCTGGGAAAGGGGAAGATAAGGTACACACCAGTCTGAATGTGGCCCCAGCGGTGGTCTGGGGACAGACATCGGGTCTGACTGTGGCCCTGCCCACCAACACATTTTACTCCAGAGAGCACAGCGGAAGTGCCCTGCAGTTCTGCGCCAGTCCAGGGACTATCCAAAATGAGAAACGGAAGAATTCTCCTCAAAAGAAACTCCAGGAAGTAGCGACAGCTAACGAATTGATCAAAAACTATTTAAGCAATATAACAGAACATAAATTTAAAATAATAGTCATAAAACTAATCGCTGGGCTTGAAAAAAAGTATAGAGGACAACAGAGAATCTATTGCTACAGAGATCAAGGGACTAAGAAACAGTCAGGAGGAGCTAAAAAATGCTATAAATGAGATGCAAAATAAAATAGAGGTGACCACAGCTCGGATTGAAGAGGCAGAGGAGAGAATAGGTGAATTAAAATTATGGAAAAAGAGGAAGCTGAGAAAAAGAGAGAGAAAAAAATCCAGGAGTATGAGGGGAGAATTAGAGAATTAAGTGATGCAATCAAATGGAACAATATCCGTATAATAGGGATTCGAGAGGAGGAAGAGAGAGAAAGGTGCTGAAGATGTACTTGAACAAATCATAGCTGAGAACTTCCCTGATCTGGGGAAGGAAAAAGGAATTGAAATCCAAGAGGCACAGAGAACTCCTTTCAGATGTAACTTGAGTTGATCTTCTGCATGATATATCATAGTGAAACTGGCAAAATACAAGGATAAAGAGAAAATTCTGAAAGCAGCTAGGGATAAACACACTCTAACATGTAAAGGGAGACCAATAAGACTAGTGACGGATCTATCTACTGAAACTTGGCAGGCCAGAAAGGAATGGCAGAAAAAATACGCAGCCAAGAATCCTTTATCCAGCAAGTCTGTCATTTAGAATAGGAGAGATAAAGGTCTTCCCAAACAAACAAAAACTGAAGGAATTCATCACACTAAACCAGCCCTAAAAGAGATCCTAAGGGGGATTCTATGAGTGATATGTTTCAAGGACCACAAAGTACCAGAGACAACACTACAAGCATGAAACCTACAGACATCACAATGACTCTAAACCCACATCTTTCTATAATAACACTGAATGTAAATGGACTAAATGCTCCAACCAAAAGATATAGGGCATCAGAATGGATAAAAAACAAGACGCATCTATTTGCTGTCTACAAGAGACTCATTTTAGACTGAGGACACTTTCAGATTGAAAGTGAGGGGATGGAGAACTATGTATCACGCCACTGGAACTCAAAAGAAAGCTGGAGTAGCCATACTTATATCAGATAAACTAGACTTTAAATTAAAGCTGTAACAAGAGATGAAGAAGGGCATTATATAATAATTACAGGGTCTATCCATCAGGAAGAGCTAACAATTATAAATGTCTATGCGCCAAACACGGGAGCCCCCAAATATATAAAACAATTAATCACAAACATAAGCAATCTTATTGATAACAATGTAGTAATTGCAGGGGACTTTAATACTCCACTTACAACAATGGATAGATAATCTAGACACAGGATCAATAAAGAAACAAGGGCCCTGAATGATACATTGGATCAGATGGACTTGACAGATATATTTAGAACGCTGCATCCCAAAGCAACAGAATATACCTTCTTCTCGAGTGCACATGGAACATTCTCCAAGATAGATCACATACTGGGTCACAAAACAGCCCTTCATAAGTATACAAGAATTGAAATCATACTATGCATACTTTCAGATCACAATGTTATGAAGCCTGAAATCAACCACAAGAAAAAGTCTGGAAAACCTCCAAAAGCATGGAGGTTAAAGAACACCCTACTAAAGAATGAATGGGTCAACCAGGCAATTAGAGAAGAAATTAAAAAATATATGGAAACAAATGAAAATGAAAATACAACAATCCAAACGCTTTGGGATGCAGCGAAGGCAGTCCTGAGAGGAAAATACATTGCAATCCAGGCCTATCTCAAGAAACAAGAAAAATCCCAAATACAAAATCTAACAGCACACCTAAAGGAAATAGAAGCAGAACAGCAAAGACACCTCAAACCCAGCAGAAGAAGAGAAATAATAAAGATCAGAGCAGAAATAAACAATATAGAATCTAAAGAAACTGTAGAGCAGAACAATGAAACCAAGAGTTGGTTTTTTGAAAAAATAAACAAAATTGATAAACCTCTAGCCAGACTTCTCAAAAAGAAAAGGGAGATGACCCAAATAGATAAAATCATAAATGAAAATGGAATTATGACAACCAATCCCTCAGAAATACAATCAATTACCAGGGAATACTATGAAAAATTATATGCCAACAAACTGGACAACCTGGAAGAAATGGACAAATTCCTAAGCACCCACACACTTCCAAAACTCAAACAGGAAGACCTAGAAAACTTGAACAGACCCATAACCAGCGAAGAAATTGAATCAGTTATCAAAAATCTCCCAACAAATAAGAGTCCAGGACCAGATGGCTTCCCAGAGGAATTCTACCAGACATTTAAAGCAGAGATAATACCTATCCTTCTCAAGCTATTCCAAAAAATAGGAAGGGAAGGAAAACTTCCAGACTCATTCTATGAAGCCAGTATTACTTTGATTCCCAAACCAGACAGAGACCCAGTAAAAAAAGAGAACTACAGGCTAATATCCCTGATGAATATGGAGACAAAAATTCTCAATAAGATACTAGCAAATCAAATTCAACAGCATATACAAAGAATTATACACCATGATCAAGTGGGATTCATTCCTGGGCTGCAGGGCTGGTTCAACATTCGCAAATCAATCCATGTGATACATCACATTAATAAAAGAAAAGATAAGAACCATATGATCCTGTCAATCGATGCAGAAAAAGCATCTGACAAAATTCAGCATCCTTTCTTAATAAAAACCCTCGAGAAAGTCGGGATAGAAGGAACATACTCAAATATCATAAAAGCCATTTATGAAAAGCCCACAGCTAATCTCATCCTCAATGGGGAAAAACTGAAAGTTTTCCCCCTGAGATCAAGAACACAACAGGGATGTCCACTCTCACCGCTGTTGTTTAATATAGTGTTGGAAGTTCTAGCATCAGCAATCAGGCAACAAAAGGAAATCAAAGGCATCAAAATTGGCAATGATGCAGTCAAGCTTTCACTTTTTGCAGATGACATGATATTATACATGGAAAATCCGATAGACTCCACCAAAAGTCTGCTAGAACTGAGACATGAATTCAGCAAAGTCGCAGGATACAAAATCAATGTACAGAAATCAGTTGCATTCTTATACACTAATAATGAAGCAACAGAAAGATAAATAAAGAAACTGATCCCCTTCACAATTGCACCAAGAAGCATAAAATACCTAGGAATAAACCTAACCAAAGATGTAAAAGATCTGTATGCTGAAAACTATAGAAAGCTTATGAAGGAAATTGAAGAAGATATAAAGAAATGAAAAAACATCCCATGCTCATGGATTGGAAGAATAAATATTGCTAAACTGTCAATACTACCCAAAGCTATCTACACATTCAATGCAATCCCAATCAAAATTGCACCAGCATTCTTCTCGAAGCTAGAACAAGCAATCCTAAAATTTGTATGGAACCACAAAAGACCCCGTATAGCCAAAGTAATTTTGAAGAAGAAGACCAAAGCAGGAGGCATCACAATCCCAGACTTCAGCCTCTACTACAAAGATGTAATCATCAAAACAGCATGGTATTGGCACAAAAACAGACACATAGACCAATGGAATAGAATAGAAACCCCAGAATTAGACCCACAAAAGTATATCCAACTAATCTTTGACAAAGCAGGAAAGAATACCCAATGGAAAAAAATACAGTCTCTTTAACAAATGGTGCTGGGAGAACTGGATAGCAACATGCAGAAGGATGAAACTAGACCACTTTCTCACACCATTCACAAAAATAAACTCAAAATGCATAAAGGACCTGAATGTGAGACAGGAAACCATCAAAACCCTAGAGGAGAAAGCAGGAAAAAACCTCTCTGACCTCAGCCGCAGCAATTTCTTACTTGACACATCTCTAAAGGCAAGGTAATTAAAAGCAAAACTGAACTATTGGGACCTCATGAAGATAAAAAGCTTCTACACTGCAAAGGAAACAATCAACAAAACTAAAAGGCAACGAACGGAATGGGAAAAGATACTTGCAAATGACATATCAGACAAAGGACTAGTATCCAAAATCTATAAAGAGCTTACCAAACTCCACACCCGAAAAACAAATAATCCAGTGAATTAATGGGCAGAAAACATGAGTAGACACTTCTCTAAAGAAGACATCCGGATGGCCAACAGGCACATGAGAAGATGCTCAACGTCGCTCCTCATCAGGGAAATCACGCCAGTCAGAGTGGCTAAAATGAACAAATCAGGAGACTATAGATGCTGGTGAGGATGTGGAGAAATAGGAACCCTCTTACACTGTTGGTGGGAATGCAAACTGGTGCAGCCACTCTGGAAAACAGTGTGGAGGTTCCTCAAAAGATTAAAAATAGATCTACCCTATGACCCAGCAATAGCACTGCTAGGAGTTTACCCAAGGGATACAGGAGTGCTGATGCATAGGGGCACTTGTACCCCAATGTTTATAGCAGCACTCTCAACAATAGCCAAATTATGGAAAGAGCCTAAATGTCCATCAACGGATGAATGGATAAAGAAACCATGGTTTATATACACAACGGAATATACGTAGCAATGGGAAAGAATGAAATATGGCTTTTTGTAGCAACGTGGATGCAACTGGAGAGTGTTATGCTAAGTGAAATAAGCCATACAGAGAAAGACAGATACCATATGTTTTCACTCTTATGTGGATCCTGAGAAACTTAACAAAAGACCATGGTGGAGAGGAAGGAAAAAAAAAAAAAAAGAAGTTTGAGAGGGAGGGAGCCAAAACATAAGAGACTCTTAAAAACTGAGAGCAAACTGAGGGTTGATGGAGGATGGGAGGGAGGGGAGAGTGGGTGATGGGTACTGAGGAGGGCACCTGTTGTAATGAGCACCGGGTGTTGTATGGAAACCAATTTGACAATAAATTTCATATTTAAAAAATAATAAATAAAAATAAAAAAATAAAGTTATATTTTCTTCTGCTTCTGATCCAAAAAGAAAAACAAAAAACAAAAAACAAAAAACAAAGCCATTGTTTCCTTATTGATTTTCTATTTGGATGATCTGTCCATTGCTATTGTATTACTGTCACTTTCTCCCTTTATATCTATTAATATTTGCTTTATATATTTAGATAGTCCCATATTGGGTGTGTAGATGTTTGCAATTAGTTATATCCTTTTGTTGGATTGATCTCTGAATCATTATATAATGCCCTTTGTCTCTTGTTATGGTCTGGTTTTTTTTTTAATGTCTATTTTTTAGAGAAAGAGAGTGTGCACAAGCAGAGGAGTGGCAGACAGAGACAGAGAATCCCAAGCAGACTCCCCACTGTCAGCACAGAGCCCAACGCGGGGCTTGAATTCATGAATTGTGAGATTATGATCTGAGCTGAAATCAAGAGTTGGATGCTTAACCGCCTGAGTCACCCAGGTGCCCCTACAGTCTTTGTTTCAAAGACTATTCTGACATAAGTATTTCTACCCCAGCTGTTTTTTTTTTTCATTTCCATTTGCATGGAATATCTTTTTGATATTCCTTTATTTTGGTTTCTATCTGTTTTTAGGTCTCAGGTGAGTCTTCTATAGGCAACATATACACGGCTCTTGTTTGTTTTTTTTTTTTAAATACACTCAATTATCCTATGTCTTTTGATCTGAGCACATAGTCCATTTACATTTAAGGAAATTATTGATAGGTATGTACTTATTGCCATTTTGTTGATTGTTTTCTGATTGTGTTTGTAGTTCTCTGTTCCTTTCTTCTCTTGATCTCTTGTCATTTGATGATTTGTGTTATGCTTGGATTCCTGTCTCTTTATTTTTTGTGTATCTATTACATTTTTAGTTTGAGGTTACCATGAGGTTCATACATAACATCCTATGTATATAGCAATCTATATTAAGTTGAAGGTTCTTAAATTTGAACACATTCTAAAAGCACTATGTTTTTACTCCTCCCCTCCACATTTTGTGTATATGATATCATATTTTATATCTTTTTTATTTTGTTTGTCCTTGAGTAATTATTGTAAATGTAACTAATTTTACTACTTCTGTTCTTGAACCTTTGTACTAGCTTTAAAAGTGATTGATCTACTACCTTTACTATATCTTTCCTTTTAATGTTTAATTATATATATGACCTACAATAGTGAGCTTTTGTAAACAAGTTCTGATTGTGTGATTCCTAATTACCGTATGATAAAGGCCAAAATCCTTAGTGAAATTAGCAAGGCCTCCACCACATTAAAATCCATTTACTTCATTTTTAGCCTCATCTCTCACTCTGATCAGCTAGTCTTTCTATTTTTCAACTGCCTGAGGCTCTCCTGCCAAACTTTTAGCACATGCTGTTTCCTTTGCTTGAGACACTATTTTCTATTCACCTCTTGAGTTTTAGCTAAAATTTTCTTTCTCAGAGAGACTTTCTTAGAGTAGGTTAGTTCTCCCTGATAGAAGTACCCAAATCAGTTTATACACTAAAATGGTGTATTCAGTGCTCTCTTTTGCATTAGACTTCATGAGTATGTCTTGTCTTTTTCAGTTATATCTCCATTAATTAAGCACATGTCAGGTACTTCAATATATTTGCTAAATATTTCTGAACAAAATAAATGGGAGAATAAGTTTAAAACTTCATTTTGAGACAAGCTTTCTCACTTAACTCACTCTCCAAGTGCCTATATAATGCCAGACATAGAACAGGCATTCAGTGCTATCATTAAATTCTATTTTCATAAACATGTTTTATTTATGACTTTCTTGCAATTGAGTACTAAGAATTTAAAATAAAGTTGTTCCAATTCTATACTTTCACATACTTGAATATTTTCTCTAAATATCTTGTGGAATGTTCAGGATTTTTTTCAGACCTACTGATCCAATCTTCTCAAACACCTTTGTTTTCTCCCTCTAGTCTGCCTGATCTCCGACATTTGGAGACTCCTCTCTACCCAGAGTTCTATCTAGCTACATTCTCTGCCTAGGGTGATCTCATCCACTCTTGTAGGTATAAATACCATTTATGGGCTGATGACTCTTAGGCTTGATGTGTATGTCCTGGAGATTCCATATTGATATAACCTATTTCTTCCTGTCATCTTTATCACAGTGACTTTATTGGTATAAGTATCTCAAACCTGACATGTCCTAAGCAGAGTTTTTAAATTTTGTTTCTTAACAATAACAAATTCTTATTCCTTTAGGAAGAGATGGAATGATTTTTAGTTACAATAGAATGTAGCAACAGAACAGATATTGCATTCATCCCAACTGGTCAATGAAACTTCCTACTAGAAGATATATACCTCTTGGGGCACCTGGGTGGCTCAGTCGGTTAAGCATCCAACTTCAGCTCAGGTCATCATGTCAAGGTTCGTGAGTTTGAGCCCTACATCAGGCTCTGAGCCTGGAGCCTGCTTCGAAATCTGTGACTCCCTCTCTCTCTGCCCCTCTCCCACTCATGCTCTCTCTCATCTCTCAATAAATAAATAAATATTTTTTTTTAATTAAAAAAGAAGATATACCTCTAAAAGTCAACCAAGCAGCAACAGCCTTACTCCAATAACCACACTTCTGTGGCTGTAGGTCAGTCAATCCTTAAACACACACACTTGTAATATTCCACTATATTCTGAATGCCATGCTCCCAGAAACCCAAAATGATATCAATAGTTTGTTTCTTCAGGGGATACACTTGTAAACAACATTCTCCTTTGCATAACACACAAAAAACTCAAATTTTGCTTTCACTTATTTATGGAGGCCTCTTCCTTTAACAACATCCAAACATGATACTCTCCCAATTTTTCTCATCCTATTATGGCATCATTTTCTTTGAACATTCTCTATAGGTTGTTTAGCACACATCAGTAACTTATATATCAGTAACTCTTAGCAGATCTACCTTCCTAATTTATTCTTCATCTATCTAGTAGAGCATAATGATTAAGTATGTGGATTGAAGCCAGACTACCAGGTTTTCTAGTTACTACACAAGTCACTTAAGCTTTTTTAGCTTTAGAATAATAACAGTACCCACTTCATAGGCTTGGTGAGGGTTAGATAAATCAATACACATAAAATATAGAGAACAATGCATGGCACATAATAAATGGCATATGCAAATTATCATTGTGATTATCACCCTAATCCAAGCCTTAGTATCTATGCAATAACTTCTTAATTAGTGTACCTGCTTCCACCCTTGTCTGGCCAAGATCTAATTATCATGTTGTAGCCAGAATGATCTTTTAAAAAATGAACTCTATTGAATTTACATTTAAAAATATTCCATTTTAAGCATGCATTTCTATAAATCTTGAAACACATACCCATGTAACTATAACCATAGCCAAGATATAGACAAGATATAGAAAATTTTCATTATGCTATATTAAGTTGGCCCTTGAACAACACAGGTTTGATTTCTGTTGGTTCATTTTTTAATAAATAAATTGTAAAATTTATTGGAGATTTGTGGCAATTTTTTTGGAGATTTGTGACAATTTAAAAAAACAAATAAGCTGCATAACCTGAAAATAGTGAAAAAATTAATAAAAGTTATCCATGTAATGAATGCATAAAATATGCATGATATATGTACATAATAGTCCATTTTACCATTTACTACCATAAAATATAGCCAAGATATAGACAAGATATAGACAAGATATAGAAAATTTTCATTATGCTATATTAAGTTGGCCCTTGAACAACACAGGTTTGATTTCTGTTGGTTCATTTTTTAATAAATAAATTGTAAAATTTATTGGAGATTTGTGGCAATTTTTTTGGAGATTTGTGACAATTTAAAAAAACAAATAAGCTGCATAACCTGAAAATGGTGAAAAAATTAATAAAAGTTATCCATGTAATGAATGCATAAAATATGCATGATATATGTACATAATAGTCCATTTTACCATTTACTACCATAAAATATACACAAATCTATTATAAAAAGTTAAAATTTATCAACTCTTATGCACATAAACACCAGACCACATATGGTACCCCTCACAGTTGAGAGAAATCTAAACAGATACAAAGGTGCAATATGAAATAATAACTGCATAAAAGTAACTGTAGCACATCCCATACTGCTGTAATAAGTTTATATTCATTTGTGAGCTCCAGTGTTGTATCTATGTAAAATGTTGTGTGACGCTAATCATCTCTGCATGAGCCATTCATCTCTCCAGTAAATTGCACATCATAGTAAAAAGGGATCTCTCACAGTTCTCATGTATTTTTCATCATGTTTGGTGCAATGCCATAAACCTTGAATAACACATGGCACCCATATGATGTGCTATATAATGTTGCTGGAAGTGTTTCCAAGAAGCAGAGAAAAGTCATAACCTTACAAAAAAAAGTTGAATTGCTTAATATGTACCATAAATTGAGATATATCAGTTAATCCATAACAAATGAGGCAAGAATACAGAATGGAGAAAAGACAGTCTGTTCAATAAATGGCATTGGGAAAATTGGACAGTTACATGCAAAAGAACGAAACTGGACCACTTTTTTTTAATGTTAACTTATTTTTGAGAGGGCAGGGGAGGGTCAGAGAGAGATGGAGACACAGAATCCAAAGTAGGCTCCAGAAAAGACCAAATTGAGACCTGAAACCATAAAACTCCTAAAAGAAAACATAGGCAGTAATCTCTTGGACATCCCTTAGCAACATATTCATGGATACGTCTCCTCACCTAAGGAAAACAAAAGCAAAAATAAACTACTGGGGCTACACCAAAATAAAAAGGTTTTGCACAGCAAAGGAAACGATCAACAAAACAAAAGTCAACCTGGTGCATAGAAGATATTTGCAAATGATAGATATATCTGAAACAGGCTTAATATCCAAAATATATAAAGAACATAAGTTCAACCCCCAAAAACAAATAATCCAATAAAAAATGGGCAGAGGACCTGTTGTCCAAAAAGGACATATAGATGACCAACAGACTCATGAAAAGTTGCTCAGCATCACTAATCATCAGGGAAATGCAAATCAAAACCACAGTATCATTTCACACTGGTTGAATGACTAATATGAAAAAGAAAGAAAAAACAAGTGTTGGCGAGGATGTGGAGGAAGAAGAACTCTCACATACTGTTGGTGGGAATGTAAATTAGTGCAGCCACTCTGGAAAACAATATGGAGTTCCTCAAAAAATTAAAAATAGAAATACCATAGATCCAGTAATTCTACTACTAGGTTTTTACTTAAAGAAAATAAAAATACTAATTCAAAAAAGGTATATGCACCCCTATGTTTATTGCAGCATTATATACCAAAATATGGAAGCAACCCATTAATAGAAGAAGGGATAAAGAAGAAATGGTACTATGTATATACAATATATGTACATACACACATGCACGTATACATACAATGGAATATTACACAGCCATAAAAATAGAATGAGATATTGTCATTTGTGACAGCATGAATGGATCTAAAGGGTATTATGTTAAGTGAAATAAGTCAGATAGAGAAAGGCAAATACCATACAATTTCACTTATATGTAGAATCTAAAAAACAAAACAAATGAACAAACAAAAAGACTCTTAAATACAGAGAAAAAACTGTTAGTTGTTGGAAGGGAGATTGGTGGGGGGATAGGTGAAATAGATAAAGGGAATTAAGAGGTATAAACTTGCAGTTATAAAATACATAAGTCATGGAGATGAAAAGTACAGAATAGAGAAAATAATAATACAGCAATAATGTATGGTGACAAATGGTAACTGTCTTATTATGGTCAATACTGAATAATGTATAGAATTGTTGAATCAAATTAATACAACATTACATGTTAATTATACTTAAATAAAAAATGAAATGACCCAATGAGGAGAAAAAAGATATAACACTGTTTCTAATACTGTATTAGGAATATGACTGCAATAATACTGTGTGCCATAAACATTTTGTAACCATTCATTAGTGTATGGGCAAGGCTGCCATGACGCAATCAGATGACACTAGACTACCATAAAGCAATCATATAACTACTTTGTTATCAATGCATGGATCATTTTACCCATAAATAAATATGACTTTTTCACATTTTCATTTTTGATGTCTAGTGTTCGTAATATGTATAACATCTACACTGTTTTGTATAAGACAACACTGACATATGTACTGGCAGATAGATGATTAATCTTATAAACAGACAACGTAAACTTACACTATGGATAAATACAGTATAGTACTGTAAATGTGTTTTCTCTTACATATGATTTTCTTAATAACATTTTCTTTTTTCCAACTTACTTTATTGAAAGAATACAGTATATAATACCTATAACATACCAAGTATGTGTTAGTCAACCGTTTATGTTATTAGTAAAGCTTCCAGTAAACAGTAGGCTCTTAGTAGTTAAGTTTTAGGGGAGTCAAAGGTTATATGTGGATTTTTGATTGCCTAGGAGGTCAGTATCCTTAACCCCCACATTGTTCAAGGGTCAGCTGTAGTTTTATTATTTCTTTTTAATCAGTCCTCTTCTCCAATCTTCATCCCCAGGCCACCACTAATTTAATTTCTGTCACTATAAATTAATTTATACTTACTAGAATTTCACATAAATAGAATAGCACATTATGTGTTCTTCAGTGACTGGCTCCTTTTATTTGGCATAATGTTCTGAGATTCATCCATAATGTTGCATGTATCAGTTATTCATTACTCTTTATTGATGAATAATATTCTACTATATAAACACACTTCAATTTGCTTATACATTTACCAGTTGATGAACATTTTTTTCCCTTACTTTATTGGCTATTTTTGTTATTCCCTATTTATTTGGAGTTTGGGGTGGGAGGGGTTATTTATAAATAAATCTCTAATGGACATTTGTGTAGAACTCTTTGAGTGAACATATGTTTTCATTTTACTCAGGTCATTCCAGGAGTGGTATAATAGTAAGTGCATATATTACTTTATGAGAAACTACCAAACTGTTTTCCAACATAGTTTTACTATTTTATATTTCTACCAGGAATGTCTGAGAGTTCCAGTTGCTTCATATTCTTGTATACTTTTGTTATTGCTGGTTTTTAAAATTGTAGCCATTGTAATGGTTATATAGTAGTATCACCTTGTGGTTTTAATTTGCATCTCTCTGACGATAAATTATTTTGAGCATCTTTTCATTTTCTTATTAGCTATTTGTATATCTTCTTTTATGAAGTGTCTTTTCAAATATTTCCCCATTTAATTGCTTGCCATCTTATCATTGAATTGAGTTACATATTGAGTTACTTATATGTTCTAGGAATAAGTCTTTAGTCACATATGTGTAATAATATATGTATGTGTCTTTATATATAATTATTAACTATTATATACAGTATTAATATATAATATATAACACATATAAAGTATTTTATACATAATATGTATAATTTTAACTTTCTAAAAAATGTATTTTAAGTATATTTATTTATTTTGAGAAAGAGAGAAGGGGGTAGCAGGGGAGGAGGGACAGAGAGAGAGGGAGAGAAGACCAAGCAAGCTCTGCATTAATAGTGCAGAGCCTAATATGAGACTCTAACTCATGAACTGAGGGATCACGACCTGAGCCAAAATCAAGAGTTGGATGCTTAACAGAACAAGCCACCAGTGCCCCTATAATTTTCAATTTTTACTGATGAGCAGAAGGTTTTAATTTTGGTGAAGTCCAATCAATCTAATTTTTATGGTTTGTAATTTTTATGTCCATCTAAAACATTTATCTACCTGAAGGTCATGAACAATTTCTCCAGTTTTCTTCCAGAAGTTTCATAATTTCAGATTCTATATTTAGTTATGTGATCATTTGGAGATAATTTGTTTTTGTATGGCATGAGGTAAGGCACAAGGTTCACTGTGCTTCCATATGGATATTCAGTTATTCAGTATCATTTGTTGAAAAGATAATATTTTTTTCCTTCTATACATGTCTTTATTTTTTTAAGTTTAGTTTTAAATTTTTTACATTTCTTCTTTTTTTATTAAGCTTCTTTCTTTATTAAGCTTCTTTCTTTATTAAGCTTCTTTCTTTATTAAGCTTCTTTCTTTATTAAGCTTCTTCTTTTTTTTTGTTTAAATTCCAGTTAGTTAACATACAGTGTAATATTAGTTTCAGATATAGAAGAACACTATTTTCAATTGATTTATCTTGGCATTTTTGTCAAAAGTCAGTATATGTGTGGGTTTACATCTGAACTCTTAATTTGTTTCATCAATATATATATTTTTCCTTATACCATGTACCAAGTTATATGCATCCCTATATGGTTTTGATTACTTTGACTTTTTAATAAATCCTGAAATCTGGTAGTCTAAGTGTTCTAACTTTGATTTCCTTCAAAACTGTTTCAGCTATCATAGGTCATTTCTTTTCATGTAAATTTTAGAATCAACTTGTCATACCTACAAAAGACTGCTACAAATGTTAAAATTGCATTGAATCTATAGATCAGTTTGGGAGAATTGACTGAGTCTTCTAATCCACGAACATGGTATAATCCTTCACTTATTTTGTACTCTTATTTCTCTTAGCAATGTTTTATAATTTTTAGTGTACAGATCTGGAATATACTTAATTTATTCCTAAGTATTTCATGTTTTTTGAAGATATTATAAGTGATATAACTACGCCAGAATTTGTTTATCCATTCTACTGTGGATTATATTAAAATTGTTGAAAGCTTTTGGTTTTCATTAAGAACACAACCATGTACATTTTTGGCAAGTCTTTTAGTGCATATGTACACACATTTTTGGGGGTTATAAAATTAGGAATAAAATTTCTGATTTTATTCACTGATATGCACATGTTAAACTAGAATAGGTAATGCTCAGCATTTTTCCAAAGTTTGGTTCCCAAATTTGAGGAAAGACATGAATCTACATACTCTAGAAGCTCAATGAGCCTTGAATAGGATAAATTCAAAGACATCCACATTGAAACACATTACAATCAAACAGCTGAAATCCAGAGACAAAGAGAGAATCCTGAAAGCAGCAAGAGAAAAGCAACTCAACATATAAAAGGGATCGTCCTAACAAGGTCAACAGCTCATTTCTCATCAGAAACCATAGAAGCTAAGAAAGAAAGAAAGAAAGAAAGAAAGAAAGAAAGAAAGAAAGAAAGAAAGAAAGAAAGAAAGGAAACATAAAGGCTAAAAGAACGTGGATGACATATTTAAAGTGCTGAAAGAGGGGCACCTGGGTGGCTCGGTTGGCTAAGCATCCAACTCGACTAGGTCATGATCTTGTGGTTGATGGGTTCGAGCCCCATATTGAGCTCTGTGCTAGCAGCTCAGAGCCTGCAGCCTATTTTGGATTCTGTGTCTCCCTCTCTCTCTTTCCCTCCCCCACTCATGCTCTCTCTCTCTCTCTCTCTCTCAAAAGTGAATAAACAAAAAATTTATTAAAGTGCTGAAAGAAAAAACTGTCAATCAAGAATTCCATATAGAGCAAAACTATCCAGAAGAATTGGAAACAAACTAAATGTTCATTAATTGATGAATGGATAAACAAAATGTGGTATATCCATACAATGGAATATTATTTAGCCATAAAAAATTATAAAGTACTGGTACATGCTACAATATGGATGAACCTTGAAAACATTAGGCCAAGTGAAAGACGCTGGACATCAAAGGCTACATATTGAAAGATGCCATTTATACGAAATGTCCAGAATAGGCAAATCTGTACTGATAGAAAGCAGATTAGTCATTACCAGGGCGGGGGGAGGGGAGAAGAAATGGGAAGTTACTGCTTAATAAATATAGAGTTTCCTTCTGGGATGATGAAAATGTTCTAGAATTAAATAGTGATTATTGTTGCACAAGGTTGTGAATGTACCAAAAAGGCATGGACTCAATTATCTACATTCTAGATAATTATTTTAAAAAATGTAATAAAAATATTTTGTTTTAATGGTAGCTTTGAAGGACACTGTAGCACCTGCAATTAACTCTGGCTACAATGTTTACCTAAATTTTTTTTTAGTGTTTATTTATTTTTGACAGAGAGAGACAGAGCATGACCAGGAGGGGCAGAGAGAGAGGGCGACACAGAATCCGAAGCAGGCTCCAGGCTCTGAGCTGTCAGCACAGAGCCTGATGCGAGCCTCAAACTCACAGACTGCAAGATCATGACCTGAGCTGAAGTCAGACGCTCAATCGACTGAGCCACCCAGGCACCCCTACAATGTTTTTCTAATTGCAAGTCTTAGCTCATGGATGCCTATCTAATGTATAGTTAAGGCTTTACACTTTAAAATGGTTACAATGGTAAATTTTAAGCTACATGAATTTTACTTCATTAATAAATATGATAGTATTGTATTATAAATAAAAGAATAAAATAAATATTTCTGAGTTCATATGATATGGATAAAAATGAGGAGAAAGGACAAGTCTTACCTAAAGCATTGCTATTAAGAAATATAGAAGGAATGAGGAAATAAATCACCGTTAGAACATCATGGTAATATTATTAAAGGAAAAGCCCATATTTTCATATGCTTATTTGCCACCTGTATGGTTTTTTTTTAGTGAAGACATGTTCAGAATATGTTGCTCACTTTTTAAATAGTTATTTATATATTTACTGTTGAGTTATAAGTTATTTTTTGGATATATGATTTGAAAATATTGTTTTCTGGCACAAAAACAGACACATAGACCAATGGAATAGAATAGAAACCCCAGAACTAGACCCACAAATGTATGGCCAACTCATCTTTGACAAAGCAGGAAAGAACATCCAATGGAAAAAAGACAGTCTCTTTAACAAATGGTGCTGGGAGAACTGGACAGCAACATGCAGAAGGTTGAAACTAGACCACTTTCTCACACCATTCACAAAAATAAACTCAAAATGGATAAAGGACCTGAATGTGAGACAGGAAACCATTAAAACCTTAGAGGAGAAAGCAGGAAAAGACCTCTCTGACCTCAGCTGTAGCAATCTCTTACTCGACACATCCCCAAAGGCAAGGGAATTAAAAGCAAAAGTGAATTCCTGGGACCTTATGAAGATAAAAAGCTTCTGCACAGCAAAGGAAACAACCAACAAAACTAAAAGGCAACCAACGGAATGGGAAAAGATATTCGCAAATGACATATCGGACAAAGGGCTAGTATCCAAAATCTATAAAGAGCTCACCAAACTCCACACCCAAAAACAAATAACCCAGTGAAGAAATGGGCAGAAAACATGAATAGACACTTCTCTAAAGAAGACATCCGGATGGCCAACAGGCACATGAAAAGATGTTCAGCGTCGCTCCTTATCAGGGAAATACAAATCAAAACCACACTCAGGTATCACCTCACGCCAGTCAGAGTGGCCAAAATGAACAAATCAGGAGACTATAGATGCTGGAGAGGATGTGGAGAAACAGGAACCCTCTTGCACTGTTGGTGGGAATGCAAATTGGTGCAGCCACTGTGGAAAGCAGTGTGGAGGTTCCTCAGAAAATTAAAAACAGACCTACCCTATGACTGCTAGGAATTTATCCAAGGGATACAGGAGTGCTGATGCATAGGGGCACTTGTACCCCAATGTTCATAGCAGCACTCTCAACAATAGCCAAAATATGGAAAGAGCCTAAATGTCCATCAACTGATGAATGGATAAAGAAATTGTGGTTTATATACACAATGGAGTACTACGTGGCAATGAGAAAAAATGAAATATGGCCTTTTGTAGCAACGTGGATGGAACTGGAGAGTGTGATGCTAAGTGAAATAAGCCATACAGAGAAAGACAGATACCATATGGTTTCACTCTTATGTGGATCCTGAGAAACTGAACAGGAACCCATGGGGGAGGGGAAGGAAAAAAAAAAAGAGGTTAGAATGGGAGAGAGCCAAAGCATAAGAGACTGTTAAAAACTGAGAACAAACTGAGGGTTGATGGGGGGTGGGAGGGAGGAGAGGGTGGGTGATGGGTATTGAGGAGGGCACCTTTTGGGATGAGCACTGGGTGTTGTATGGAAACCAATTTGACAATAAATTTCATATATAAAAAAAAAGAAGAAAATATTGTTTTCATTTTTTCTTAATGTCTTTTGCAGAGAAAAAATCTTTAACTTTTATAAAGTCAGTTACAATTTTTTCCTTTATAGGATAAGCTTTGGTGTCATAGCTGAAAAATCGTCTCTAAACCCAGGGCATACAGATTTTATCATCTGTTTTCTTCTAGAAATTATATATTTAAATCTATGGTGGATTATTGAGTTAATTTTATATAAGGTTAACAACTTATCTAATGATATGCATCAAGAATAATATTACCTTTTTGCATATTGCTGTGCAATTTTCCCAATACTATTTGTACTTTCCCTTTCAAATTGTCCTTGCACATTTGTCAAAAATTAGTTGACTATATTTGGTGGGTCTATTTCTGGGCTCTCTGTTCTATTATTCTTTGTGTCTATTATTTTACTAACAATACATTCTCTTCATTATTGATGTTTTCTTCACTTAACTATTTTTAATTAATTAGGGATCAATTTATTTCCCCTCAACTTTGTTGAGATATAATTGACAAATAAAACTGAGGATATTTAAAGTAGGCTTCATGATGGTTTAATATACAGGTACATTGTGAAAGGATTTCCTCCATCTAGTTAATTAACACATTCATCTTATCACATGTTTATTGTTTTTGTTTGTGAGAGCATTTAAGTTCTATTTACTGACCAAACTTCAATTATACAATACAGAGTTACCAACTATCATTGCCAATGTATACATCAGATCCTCAGACCTTATGCATTTTAAAGCTGAAAGTTTGTAACCTTTTATCAATCTATCTATGTTTTCCCCATCCCTCAGGCCCTGGCAACAACTTTTCTGCCATCTCTTTATATGACTTTGACTTAAAAACAAATAAGATTCCACATTACAATTGATACCATGCAGTATTTGTCTGGCTTATTTCATTTAGTGTAATGTCTTCAAGGTCCATCTGTGTTGTTTCAAATAGCAGGATTTCCTTCTCTCTCATAGCTGAATATTTTATTGTATATTTATCAATGGATAAAGAAGATGTGGGATATATATATATATATATATATCCCACATCTTCTTTATCCATTGATCTTTGATGGACACATAGATTATTTCCATATCTTGGCTCTTGGGAATGCTGCAATGCTGCAGTGAACATGATGGTGCAGATATCTCTTCAAGATCCTGTTTTTTTGTTTGTTTGTTTCTTTCTTTCTTTCCTTTGGATATATATCTAGAATTAGATCATATAGTAGTTATATTATAAATTTTTCAGGGACCTCTATCATGCTTTCCATAGTTGCTGTACCAATTTATATTTCCACCAATAGTGCACAAGGGTTCCTTTTTCTTCACATCCTTGCCAACCTATGTTATCTTTTGACTTTTTAATGATAATCATTCTAAAAGGTTTGAGATGATATCTCATTGTGGTTTTTATTTGAATTCCCCTGATGATTAGCAGTGTTGAGCACCTTGCTATGTACCACTTGGCCATTTGTATATCTTCTTTGGAAAAATGTCTGTTCAGTTCCTCTCCCAATTTTTTTTTGAGTAGGCTTCATGCCAAGCATGGAGCACATTACAGGGCCAAACTCACAACCCTGTGATCAAGACCTAAGTTGAGACGAAGAGTCAGATGCTTAACTGCATAAGCCACCCTGGTGTGCCTCTGCCAATTTTTTAATTGGCAATTTTTGCTACTGAGCTGTGTAAGTTTATAAATTTTTTATTTTAACCCTTTATCAGATATATGAATTGAAAATATTTCCCATATTCTGTAGGTTTCCTTTTTATTTTGTTGACGGCTTCTTTTGTTGTGTAGAGGCTTTTTAGTTTGGTATAGTCCCACTTATTTATTTTTGCCTTTGTTGCCTTTGCTTTTATATCAAATCCAAAATCATTGTGAAACTGAATGTCATAGAGCTTACTATGTTTTCTTCTAGCTTTATGGTTTCATGTCTTTAATCCATTTTAGTTGATTTTTGTGTATGGTGTAAAACAGGGGTCCAGTTATATTCTTTTGCATGTGGGTGCCCAGTTTTCCCACCACTGTATATTTTGGTTTCTTTGTCATACACTAATTGAGCATGCATGCATGAGTTCATTTATGGGTTCCCTATTCTGTTTCTTTGATCTATGTGTCTGTTTTTGTCCAATATCATACCACTTTGATAATCATAACTCTATGCTATAGTTTTAAGTCAGGATGTGCACTATCTGCTGATTTGATCTTTTTCAAGATTGCTTTGGCTATTCAAGGTCTTTTGTGGTTCCACACAAATTTTAAGATTGTTTTTCTATTTCTTTGGAAAATGACATTAGAATTTTGATAGGGATTGCATTTAATTGCTTTGGGTAGTACAGATATTTTAACTTCCAATTCATGTACATGAAATATCTTTTATTTGTGTCTTCTTCAATGTCTTTTATCAATGTCATAGTTTGCAGTATACTGTGGTTTTATAATAAGTCTTGAAATCAGATGATGTAAGTCCTCTAAGTTTGTTCTTTTTCAGAAAAAAATTTCTTATTATTCTAGTACCTTGGAATTTCCATACAAGTACATATAAATTTTAGAACGGTCTTCTCACTTTCTACCAAAAAAATTGCTGGAGTTTTGATTGGGATTTTCTAAAATACTTAAAGATCAATTTGTGGGGAAATGGCCATCTTAACAATATCGTGTCTACTGGCTCATAAATGTGATATATCTCTTAATTTATTTAGATCTTAATTTCTCAAAGGAGAGGTTAAGATGGTGGAGGAATAGGGAGACACTAAGTTTGCCTCCTCCCCCAACACAGCTGGATAAATATCAAATTATTCTGAACACCCAAGAAATCAAACAGAAGTTTAGAGATCAAAGCTACAGGTCTACAAACAGAAAAAATGAAGGTAGGAAGTGTAGGGAGTTGATTTGTGAGAGAAAAGAGCTGTAGGTGCTTCAGGAGAGAGGGATCATGATTGTGGAGAGGTGAGCTAAGAGTGAAGAAAATAAAAGAATGAAAACACATGCAGGGGACTGCATAAGAAAGCTGCTACCCAAAAGCATTGATGGGAAAAAGGAGAGGGTTTCAATACTGCCAAGTTTTTTGTTTTTGTTTCTTTTTGTTTTTGTTTTTGCTTTTTTGAGAAAGAGAGAGATCAAGAGCATGCATCAGTTTATAAGAAGGGAAAGAGAATTTTTTTTTGAGAAAGGGAGAAAGAAAATCTTAAGCAGGGTCCATGCTCAGGGCAGATCCCAACATTGGGCTTGATCTCACAGCCATAAGATCATGATCTGAGCCAAAATCAAGAGTCAGACACTTAATTGACTGAGCCACCCAGGCACACCTACCACTTTTTTTTTTAATAAACAATGGAGTGCAGAGTCTGAAGTTGTGGAGTTAGCACCTACTGCAGCATGGTTGTGACTTCCTGGGATAAGCTGGCACCAGCAACAGTGCAGTGAGACCCCTCACCAGAGATTGGCATAATCTAAGCCATGGAGTTCTCTGAAGTGTGAGGTTTTGAAACACAGCTGCACCTGAGGTAAAACCCAGGAAGGAGGTGCCACAGCTCCCAGGCAGACAGCTCAGACACAGGGTGAAGGCAGGGATCTGATGAAGCTGAGGACACAGGTGGGTCACTACATGTCTGTGAAGGCATGAACTTCCTACTCCAGAGACAGAGAGCAAGGTGAAGCCATTTTCACCCCTAGCCTACTAGCACTGATGGATCTCAGTGAGCTAAACAATGCCACCAACTGGAGAATGGAGCCTTTACACCAAGCCCCGCCCCCCTGCACCCTCCAGGCACATCTCCATTGGGGCAAGTCTAAGAATCAGAGCAGCCAACTTCTCCCTCAGAAGACCAGCACAAGGCCCTTCCACACACTAAGTCTACTGATTATAGAGTGATGCAAAGCTTCATCTAGGGGAAACAGGATCCAGCTTCCTTTGGGTGTCATTGATTTGCTTGTTTCTGTTTTTTCTTGGATACAAAAAGAGTACTTTTATTTTATTTTATTTTTTTGATTTTTATTCTTTTTTTTTTGTCTATCACACTTTTCTTAACAAGCAGACCACAACTTACCTAAGATCCAACTTCCTTTATTATTTTTAAGTTACTATTTTTTAATCTTTTATATTATTTTTGAGAGAGAAAGAGACACAGATTGTGAGTTGCAGAGGGGCAGAGAGAGAGGGAGACACAGAATCCAAAGCAGGCTCCAGGCTCTGAGCTGTCAGCACAGAACCCGACTTGGAGATTGAACTCACAACCTGTGAGATCATGACCTGATCCAAAATCAGACACTTAACCTACTGAGTCATCCAGGTGCCACTTTTTAAATTATTAAATTTTTATTTTATTAATGTTATTTTTTCCCTGCAAAGTGACAAGATGGAGGAATTCACTCCAAAAGAAAGAACAGGAAGAAATGACAGACAGGGATTTAATCAATACAGATATAAGTAAGATGTCTGAACTAAATTTAAAACAACAATTATAAGGATTCTAGCTGGGCTTGAAAAAAGCATAGAAGACTCTAGAGAATTAGTTACTGCAGAGATAAGAGTTAAATCTACTCAGGTCAAAATTAATAATGCTATAGCCAAGATGCAAAATCAAATGAATGCCATAACAGTGAGGATGGATGAAGCAGAGAAAACAATTAGTGATATAGAAGAAAAATTTATGGAAAATAGTAAGCTGAAGAGGGAAACAATGGTAAGAGATCATGAAGGCAGACATAGATAACTCAATGACTTATTAAAATGGACTAACATTCATATCATAGGAGTTCCAGAAGATGAAGAGACAGAAAAATGGACAGAAGGTTTATTTGAGCAAACTATAGCTGAAAACTTCCATAATCTGGGGAAGGACACAGACATCAAAATCCAAGAAACACAGAGAACTCCCACTAAATTAAAAAAAAAAAAGCCTACCATTGCCAAGGCATATCATGGTCAAATTCACAAAATACACAGACGAGGAAAGAATTCTGAAGGCAAAAAGGGATTAAAAAGGTCCTTAAACTACAAGGGAAGACAGATCAGGTTTGCAACTGACCTGTCCACAGAATTGTGGCAGGCCAGAAGGGAATGGCAGGATACATTCAATGTGCTGAATAAGAATAATATGCAGCCAAGAATACTTCATCCAGCAAGGCTGGTATTCAGAATAGAAAGAGAAATAGTTTCCTGGAGAAACAAAAACTAAAGGAGTTTGTGACCACTAAACCAGCCCTGCAAGAAATATTAAGGAGGACTCTGAGAAGAGGGGGAACAAAAGGCCAAAAGCAACAAAGACTAGAAAGGACTAGAAAGTATCACCAGAAACACCAACTCCACAGTTTAGGTTATGAATACTAAATTCATATCTTTCAATAGTCACTCTGAATGTAAATGGACTAAATGTTCTAATCAAAAAAGAGAGGGTATCACAACGGATAAAAAAAAACAAAAACAAACCAATACATATACATACAATACAATACATACATACATACAATACAATAGGTACATACATACAATACATATACATACATACTGCCTACACAGACTCATTTTAGACCTAAAGATATTGGCAGATTGAAAGTGAAGAGAAGGAGAACCATCTATCATGCTAACGGACACAAAAAGAAAGCCAGAGTATCCATACTTATACCAGATAAACTAGATTTTAAACCGAAGACTGTAACAAAAGATAAAGAAGGGCATTTATCATAATTAAGGGATCAAGCCATCAAGAAGATCTAATCATTGTAAATATTTATGCCGTCAACTTGGAGACCCAAATAGAAGTCGATTAATCACAAACATAAAGAAACTCACTGCTAATAATACAATAATAGTAGGGGAATTTAATAACCCACTTAACAGCACCTACTTGACAGATAATCTAAGCAGAAAATCAACAAGGAAACAATGGCTTTGAATGACACACTAGACCAGATGGACTTAACATATATTTTCAACACATTCCACCCTAAAGTAACAGAATACACACTCTTTTCAAGTGCACATGAAACATTCTCCAGAATAGATCACATACTGGGTCACAAATCAGGCCACAACAAGTACAAAAAGACTGAGATCATACGATGCATATTTTGAGACCACAATGTTATGAAACTTGAAGTCAACCATAAGAAAATTTGGAAAGACCACAAATACATGGAGGGTAAAGAACTTCCTACTGAAGAATGAATGGGTTAACCAGGAAATTAAAGAAGAATTTCTTTTTACAAAAATACATGGAAGCCAATGAAAATGAAAACACAACAGTTCAAAACCTTTGGGATTCAGCAAAGGCAGTCCTAAGAGGGAAGTATATTGCAATACAGGCCTAACCTCAAGAAGCAAGAAAGGTCTTAAAAACACAACTTAACCTTACACCTAAAGGAGCTAGAAAAGGAACAGCAAACAAAGCCCAAAACCAGCAGAAGAAGGGAAAGCATAAAGGCAGAAGTGAAATAAATGATATGGAAAACAAAAACAAAAACAGAAGAGATCAATAAAACTAAGAGCTGGTTCCTTGAAAGAATTAATAGAATTGATAACCCACTAGCCAGACTTATCCAAAAGAAAAGAGAAAGGACCCAAATAAATAAAAGTCACAAATGAAAGGGGAGAGATCACAAACAACACCTCGGAAATACAAACAATTATAAAGAATAATATGAAAAATTATATGCCAACAAAGTAGGCAACCTAGAAGAAAAGGATAAATTCCTCGAAACATGAAAACTACCAAAACTGAAACAGGAAGAAATAGAAAATTTTAACATACCCATAATGAGCAAGAAAATTGAAACAGAATCAAAAATCTCTCTACAAACAAAAGTCCAGGGCCAGATGGAAATTACACCAGACATTTAAAGGACATTTATTTTTTTTTAATTTTTTTTTAGCGTTTATTTATTTTTGAGACAGAGAGAGACAGAGCATGAACGGGGGAGGGTCAGAGAGAGAGGGAGACACAGAATCTGAAATAGGCTCCAGGCTCCGAGCTGTCAGCACAGAGCCCACATGGGGCTCAAACTCACGGACCACGATATCATGACCCGAGCCGAAGTGGGAAGCTTAGCTGACTGAGCCACCCAGGCACCCCACTGAGCCACCCAAGTACCCCTTAAAGAAAATTTAATACCTATTCTTCTCAGACTGCTTCAAAAAAAATAGCAATGGAAGGAAAACTTCCAAATTCATTCTACAAGGCCAGCATCACCTTGATTCCAACACCAAAGACCCCACTAAAAAAGAGAATTACAGGCCAATATCCCCGATGAACATGGATGTGAAACTTCCCAACAAGATACTAGCAAATTGAATTAAAAGAGTACATTAAAGGAATTATTCACCAAGATCAAGTGGGATTTATTCCTAGGCTACAAGGCTAGTTCAATACTTGCAAAACAATCAACATGACACACCACATTAATAAAAGAAAGGATAGAGGAGGAGTCAACATGGCAGAGAAGTAGGGGGACCCTAAGTCCCTGCATCCTTCAAAGACAGCAGTACTGAGGCCAGAAGACTTGGAATTCCAGGAATCTGGGCTACAGAGTGACAGAAACATCTGTTGCCCATGGGGACAACTTGGCAGGCCATAGACATTTTTAATCTATTCTACACCTCTTCTGTATCTCTTTCTTTATTTTTTTTTCTCTCTCTCTCTGGATTAAGCCATGTTGTTTCTCTCATTATCTACCTAGTCATTTTTGTTTCTTTTCTTTTTCCCCACCCCTGTCATTTCTCTCTTTGTATGGGATAAGACATGTTCCACCACCTCCCCCTTTTTTAAAAATTTTCCAGTGTTATTTCAATGAACAAATCAAAGCACACCGGGTGAAGGTCCAAACCACCACTACAAGTAGGAAGATAGAGGAACCAGAGTCACAACAACAGCACACAACACATTCCAAAAAAACACCTCCTAAAGGGCCAGGCCTGGACAGAGTATGACCCCTTATTAATTTAGTAGTGCTTGCAGATGCAGGATACATAACAAGCTATTAAAACACATAAATGACAGAAAACTAGCCAAAATGATGAAATGGAAGAATTCTCCTCAAAAGAAATTCCAGGAAGAAATGACAGCTAGAGAATTGCTCAAAACAGATATAAATAACATATCTGATCAAGAATTTAGAATAATAGTCATAAGATTACTAGCTGGGCTTGAGAAAAGTATAGAAGACAGCAGAGAATCTACTGCTCAGAGATGAAGGAACTAAGACTCATGATGAATTAAGAAACATAAATGAGGTGCAAAATAAACTAGATGCATTGACAGCAAGGATGTAGGAAGAGAGGGGAGGATAAGTGAAATAGAAGATAAAATTATGGAAAATGATAAAGCTGAGAAAAAGAGAGAAAAGAAAATACTTCACCATGAATGGGGAATTAGAGAATTAAGTGATTCAATGAAATGTAATAATATCCATATCATAGGAGTTCCAGAAGAAGAAGAAGAAGAAGAAGAAGAAGAAGAAGAAGAAAGAGAGAGAGAGAGAGAGAGAGAGAGAGAGAGAGAGAGAGAGAGAGAAAGGGGCAGAAAGTTTACTTGAACAAATTATAGCTGAAAACTTCCCTAATCTGAGAAAGGAAGCATACATCCAAATCCAGGAGGCACAGAAAACTCCCTTCAGATTCAACAAGAATAGGTCCTCTCCATAGCATATCATGGTGAAACTGGCAAAATACGAAGACAAAGAGAGAATTCCAAAAGCAGCTAAGGACAAATGGTCCTTAACCTACAAGGGTAGACACATAAGAGTAGTAGCAGACCTGTCCACTGAAACTTGGCAGGCCAGAAGGGAGTGGCAGGAAATATTCAATATGCTGAATAGGAAAAATATGCAGCCAAGAATCCTTTATCCAGCAAGGCAGTCATTCAGAATAGAAAGAGAGATAAAGGCTCTCCCATACAAAAACTGAAGGAGTTCATGACCACTAAACCAGTCCTGCAAGAGATCTTAAGGGGAACTCTGTGAGTGGAATGCTACAAAGACTACAAAAGCCCAGAGACATCACCACAAGCATAAAACCTATAGATAACACAGTGATACCAAATCCATATCTTTCATTAATAACTCTGAATGTAAATGGACTAAATGCCCCAATCAAAAGATATAGGGTATCAGAATGGATAAAAAAAACAAAAACAAAAACAAGATCCATCTATATGCTGTCTACAAGAGACTCATTTTAGACCTGAGGATACCTTCAGATTAAAAGTGAGGGGATGGAGGCTCTTTTCCTTCGGCGCACCACTCAAGATCTTGGTGTCGCCATGGGCCACCGCCCCACCTGGTGTTACTGGTATTGTAAGAACAAGCCATATCCAAAGTCTCATTTCTGCAGAGGTGTCCCTGATGCCAAGTTCCGCATTTTTGACCTGGGGCGTAAGAAGGCAAAAGTGGATGAGTTCCCACTGTGTGGCCACATGGTGTCAGATGAATACAAGCAGCTCTCCTCTGAAGCCCTGGAGGCTGCCCGAATTTGTGCCAACAAGTACATGGTGAAAAGCTGTGGCAAAGATGGTTTTCACATCCGGGTGCGGCTCCACCCTTTCCATGTCATCCGTATCAACAAGATGTTGTCCTGTGCTGGAGCTGACAGGCTCCAGACAGGTATGCGGGGTGCCTTTGGAAAGCCCCAGGGCACAGTGGCCAGGGTCCACATTGGCCAAGTCATCATGTCCATCCGTACCAAGTTGCAGAACAAGGAGCATGTGATTGAGGCCCTATGTAGGGCCAAGTTCAAGTTCCCTGGCCGCCAGAAGATCCACATTTCCAAGAAGTGGGGCTTTACTAAGTTTAACGCGGACGAATTTGAAGACATGGTGGCTGTGGGGTCAAATACATCCCTAATCGTGGCTCCTTGGACAAATGGCGGGCTCTGCAGTCATGCGAACCTCAGCACTGCCCTTCCCCATTCATGCCCACCAATAAATCCTGCTTCCTGTCTAACAAAAAAAAAAAAAAAAAAGTGAGGGGATGGAGAACCATCATGCTACTGAAAGTCAAAAGAAAGCTGGAGTAGCCATACTTATATCAGACAAACTAGACTTTAAACTAAAGGCCATAACGAGATGAAGAAGGGCATTATATCATAATTGCATCAAGAATGCTAACAATTATAAACATTTATGTCCCCAACTTGGAATGACCCAAATATTTAAATTAATTAATCACAAACATAAGCAATTGTATCAATAAGAATATGGTAATTGCAGGGGACTTTAATACTCCACTTACAACAATGGGCAGATCATCTAGGCAAAAACCAATAAACAATGGTGTTGAATGATCATTGGACCAGATGGACTTGACAGATGTATTTAAAACTTTTCATCCAAAAGCAGCAGAAAATACATTCTTCTCAAATGCACATGGAACATCTCCAAGATAGATCACATACTGGGTCACAAAACAGCCCTCAATAAATACAAAAGAATTGAGATCATACCACGCATATTTTCAGATCACAATGCTATGAAACTTGAAATCAACCACAAGAAAAATTTGGAAAGCCTCCAAATGCATGGAAGTTAAAGAATATCTTACTAAAGAATGAATGGGCCAACCAGGCAATTAAAGAAAAAATTTAAAAATGCACAGGAGCAAATGAAAATGAAAATGTGACACTCCAAGCCCTTTGGAATGCGGCAAAGGCAATCCAGGCCTACTTCAAGAAACAAGAAAAATCCCAAATACAAACCTAACTGCACACCGAAAGGAACTAGAAGCAGAACAGCAAAGAAACCCCAAAGCCAGCAGAAGAAAAGAAACAATAAAGACTAGAGCAGAAATAAATAATATAGAATCCAAAAAAAAACCAAATCAATGAATCTAAGACCTGGGTTTTTGAAAAAATAGACAAAATTGATAAACCCCTAGCCAGATTTCTCAAAAAGAAAAGAGAGAGAGCCCAACAGATAAAATCACAAATGAAAGAGGAGAGATCACAACCAACACCACAGAAATACAAAAAATTATTAGAGAATACTATGAAAAAGCACATGCCAATAAATTGGACAACCTGAAAGAAATGAACAAGTTCCTAGACACCACACACTACCAAAACTCAAACGGGAAGAAATAGAAAATTTGAACAGACCCATAACTAGTGAAGAAATTGAATCAGTTATCAAAAATCTCCCAACAAATAAGAGTCCTGGACCAGATGGCTTCCCTGAGGAGTTCCGCCAGACATTTAAAGCAGAGTTAATATCTACCCTTCCTCAAGCTGTTCCAAAAAATAAAAAGGAAAGGAAAGCTTCCGTATTCTATGAAGCCAGCATTACCTTGATTCCCAAACCAGACAGAGACCCTGCTAAAAAGGAGAATTACAGGCCAATATCCGTGATGAACATGGATGCGAAAATTCTCAACAAGATACTAGCAAATCAAATTCAACAGTATATCAAAAGAATTATTCACCATGATCAAGTGGAATTCATTCCTGGCCTGCAGGACTGGTTCATCATTCGCAAATCAACCAATGTGATACGTCACATTAATAGAAGAAAGGAAAAGAACCATATGATCCTGCCAATGGCTGCAGAAAAAGCATTTGACAAAATACAGCATCCTTTCTTAATAAAAACCCTCAAGACAGGGGGCGCCTGGGTGGCTCAGTCGGTTAAGCGTCCGACTTCAGTTCAGGTCATGATCTCGCGGTGTGTGAGTTCGAGCCCCTCCTCAGGCTGTGGGCTGATGGCTCAGAGCCTGGAGCCTGCTTCCAATTCTTTGTCTCCCCCTCTCTCTGTCCCTCCCCGGTTCATGCTCTGTCTCTCTCTGTCCCAAAAATAAATAAACGTTAAAAAAAAAATTAAAAAAAAACCCTCAAGACAGTTGGGATAAAAGGAACATATCTTAACATCATAAAAGTCATATATGAAAATCCCACAGCTAATATCATCCTCAATGGGGAAAAACAGAGTTTTCCCGAGATCAGGAACATGACAGGGATATCCACTCTCACCACTGTTGTTTAACATAATGTTGGAAGTCCTAGCCTCAGCAATCAGACAAGACAAAATAAAATGCATCCAAATTGGCAAAGAAGAAGTCAAACTTTCACTTTTCACAGATGACATGATATGCTACCTGGAAAACCAGAAAGACTCCACCAAAAAGGTGCTAGAACTGATACATGAATTCAGCAAAGTCGCAGGATACAGAATCAATGTACATAAATTGGTTGTATTTCTATATACCAGTAATGAAGCAACAGAAAGAGAAATCAAGGAATCGATCCCATTTACAATTACACCAAGAACCATAAAATACCTAGGAATAAACCTAACCAAAAATGTAAAAGATCTATACACTGAAAACTATAGAAAGCTTATGAAAGAAATTAAAGAAGACACAAAGAAATGGAAAAGCATTCCATGCTCATGGATTGGAAGAACAAATACTATTAAAATGTCAATACTATCCAAAGCAATCTACACATTCAAGCAATCCCAATCAAAATTGCATTGGCATTCTTCTTAGAGCTAGAACAAATAATCCTAAAACTTGTATGGAACCAGAAGAGACCCCGAATAGCCTAAGCAATGCTGAAAAAGAGAACCAAACCAGGATATATCACATTCCTGGACTTTAGCCTCTACTACAAAGCTGTAATCATTAAGACAGTATGGTATTGGCACAAAAACAGTCACATAGACCAAAGGAACAGAATAGAGAACCCAGAATTGCACCCACAAAATGTATGGCCAACTAATATTTGACAGGGCAGGAAAGAGTATCTAATGGAAAAAAAGACAGTCTCTTTAGCAAGTGGTGCTGGGAGAAATGGACAGCAACATGTAGAAGAATGAAACTGGACCACTTTATTACACCATACACAAAAATAAATTCAAAATGTATGAAAGACCTAAATGTGAGACAAGAAACCATCAAAACCCTAGAGGAAAAAACAGGCAACAACCTCTTTGACCTCAGCTGCAACAACATACTCAACACATCTCCAAAGGCAAGGGAAATAAAGCAAAAATGAACTATTGGGACCTCATCAACATAAAAAGCTTCTGCACAGGGAAGGAAACAATCAAAACTAAAAGGCAACTGACGTAATGAGAGAAGATATTTGCAAATGACATATCGGATAAAGGGTTACTATCCAAAATCTATAAAGAAACTTACCAAACTCAACACCTGAAAAATAATCTAGTGAAGAAATGGGCAGAAGACATGAATAGACACTCTTCCAAAAAAGACAGATGCTCAATATCACTCATCATCAGGGAAATACAAATCAAAACCACACTGCAATACCACCTCATACCTAGGTCAGCGTGGCTAAAATTAACAACTCAGGAAACAGATGTTGGCAAGGATGTGGAAGAGCAAAACCCTTTTGCACTGTTGGTGGAATGCAAACAGGTGTAGCCACTATGGAAAACAGTGTGGAGGTTCATCAAAAAATTAAAAATAGAATCAGCCTATAACCCAGCAATAGCACTACTAGGAATTTATCCAAAGGATATAGGAGTGCTGATTCATGGGGACACATGTGCCCCAATGTTTATAGCAGCACTTTCAACAATAGCCAAATTATGGGAAAAGCCCAAATGTCCAGCAACTGATGAATGGATAAAGAAGATATGGTTTATATATAAAATGGAATACTACTTGGGAATGAAAAAGAATGAAATCTTGCCATTTACAACAATGTGGATGGAACTGGAGGGTATTATGCTATGTGAAATAAGTCAGAGAAAAACATATCATATGTTTTCACTCATATGTGGAATTTGAGATACTTAACAGAAGACCATGGGGGAAGGGAAGGGGAAAAATGGTTTCAAACAGAGAGAGAGGCAAACCATAAGAGACTCTTAAATACAGAGGGGTTGATGGTGGGGGGGAGGGAGGGGAGAATGGGTGATGGGCATTGAGGAGGGCACTTGCTGGGATGAGCAATGGGTGTTGTATGTAAGTGATGAATCATGGGAACCTACTCTCGAAGCCAAGAGCACACTGTATACATTGTATGTTAGGTAACCTGACAACAAATTTCATTTAAAAAAACAATAGAACTACCCTATGATCCAGCCATCACACTACTGGGTAAACACGAATTTGAAAGGACACACGCACCTCTATGTTTATAGTAACATTATTTACAATAGCCAAGATATGGAAGCAGCCCAAGTGTCCATCCATAGATGAATAAATAAAGGAGATGTGTGTGTGGGTGTGTTTGTGTGTACATAAAATGTAATATTATTCAGCTATAAAAAAGAATGAAGTCTTAGCATTTGTAACCACACAGATGGAGCTAGAGAGTACAATGCTAAGTGAAATTAGTCAAAGAAAGACAAATGCCATATGATTTCACTCAAATGTGGGATTTGAGAAACCAAACAAAAAGAGAGAGAGAGAGAAGCAGACTTTTAATTATAGAGAACAAAATGATGGTTACTAGAGGGGATAGGATTGGGGAGATGGCTGAAATAGGTGATGGGGATTAAGAAGTACACCTGTTGTGATGAGCACCAGGTGATGTAACAAATTGTTGAATCATTATATTGTGTACCTGAAACTAATATAACACCGTATGTCACTAACTGGAATTAAAATTAAAACTTTTTTTAAAAATTTAAAAAAATAAAAAATAAGAACCATATGATCCTCTCAATAGATGCAGAAAAACCATTTGACAAAATACAGCATCTATTCTTGATAAAACCCTCAACAAAATAGGCATTGATGAAATATACCTCAACATCACAAAGGCCATATAACAAAAGATCCATAGCAAATATCATCTTCAATGGAGAAAAATGGAGGGCCTTTCCCCTACAGTCAGAAACAAAACAAGGATGCCCACTATCACCATTACTATTTAACATAGTACTGGAAGTCTTAGCCTCAGCAATCGGACAGCAAAAGAAAAAAAACCATCCAAATCAGCAAGAAAGAAGCCAAAATTTCACTATTTGCAGATGACATGATACTCTATGTAGAAAACCCAAAACACTCCACCAAAAAATTGCTAGAACTAATACATGAATTCAGCAAAGTCATAGGTATAAATTCAACATACAGAAATCAGTTGCATTTATTTTTTTATTTTTTTAAATGTTTATTTATTTTTGAGAGAGAGAGAAAGAGAGCACAAGCAGGGGAGGGGCAGAGAGAAAGGAGGAAACAGAATCCAAGGCAGGCTCCAGGCTCTGAGCTGTCAGCATAGAGCCTGATGCGGGGCTGGAACTCACAAGCGGTGAGATTGTGACCTGAGCCCAAGTCAGATGCTCAACCAACTTAGCCACCTAGGAGCCCCAGAAATCGGTTGCATTTCTATACACCAATAACAAAGCAACAAAAAAGAAATCAGTCCCATTTGCAATTTCACCAAAAACAGTTAGATACCTATGAATAAACCTAACCAAAGGGATAAACGGTCTGTACTCTGTAAACTATAGAACACTTATGAAAGAAACTGAAAAGTACACAAAAAAAGTGGAAAAGCATTCAGTGCTCATGGATTGGAAGAACAGACATTGTTAAAATGTTGGGGCACCTGGGTGGCTCAGCCAGTTAAGCATCTGACTTCAGTTTGGGTCATGATCTCACAGTTTGTGAATTCAAGCCCTGCATCAGGTTCTTTGCTGTAAGCACAGAGCCTGCTTCAGATCCTCTATCCCCCTCTCTCTCTCTACCCCTATGCTCTCTCTCTCTCTCTCTCTCTCTCTCTCTCTCCCTCCCTCCCTCCCTCAAAAATAAACAAACATTAAAAAAAAGTATTTAAGATGTCTATACTACCCAAAGCAATCTACATACTTAATGCGATCCCCATCAAAATACCACCAGCATTTTTCACAGAGCTAGAACAAACAATTCTAAAATGTGTATAGAACCACAAAAGACCCCAAATAGCCAAAGCAATCCTGAAACAGAAAAGCAAATCTGGAAGCATCATGACTCCAGACTTCAAGCTATATTACAAAGCTGTAGTCATCAAGATAGTATGGTACTGGAACAAAAACAGACACATAGATCAATGGAACAGAATAGAAAACCCAGAAATGGACCCACAACTATATGGTCAACTAATCTTTGACAAAGCAGGAAAGAATACCCAATGGAAAAAAAGACATTCTCTTCAACAATTGGTGTTGGTAAAACTGGATGATGACATGCAAAAGAATGAAACTGACCACTTTCTCACACCATACACAAAAATAAATTCAAAATGATGAAATACCTAAACATGAGACACAAAACCACTAAAATCCTAAAGAACATAGGCAGCACCCTCTTTGACCTGAGCCAGAGCAACTTCTTACTAGACATGTCACAAAGGCAAGGGAAACAAAAGCAAAAATGAACAACTGGGAACAACTGGCACTGCAAAGGAAACAATCAACAAAATTAAAAGACGGCCTACAGAATGGGAGAAGATATTTGCAAATGACATATCAGATAAAGGGTTACTTTATAGATCCAAAATCTATAAAGAACTTATCAAGCTCAACATCCATAAAACAAATAATCCACTGAAGAAATGGGCAGAAGACATGAGTAGACACCTTTTCAAAGAAGAGATCCATATGGCTAACAGACACGTGAAAAGATGCTCAACATCACTCATCATCAGGGAAATACAAATCAAAACCATGATGAGATACCACCTCATATCTGTCAGAACAGCTAAAATTAACAACACAAGAAACAAAAGGTGTTGGTGAGGATACGAACAGGAAACGCTCTTTCACTGTTGGTGGGAATGCAAACTGATGCAGCCACTTTGGAGAACAGTATGGAGCTTCCTTGAAAAGTTAAAAATAGAGCTACCCTATGATTCAGCAATTGCACTATTATGTATTTAGCCAAAGGATACAAAAATACAGATTTGAAGTACACGTACCCCAATGTTATAGCAGCATTATCAACAATAGTCAAACAATGGAGAGAGCTCAAATGTCCATCAACTGACAAATGGATAAAGGAGATGTGGTATACACACACACACACACACACACACACACACACACACACACACACAATGGGATATTACTCATCAATCAAAAAGAATGAAATCTTGCCATTTGCAACAATGTGGATGGAGCTAGAATGTATTATGCTAAGCAAGGTATGTCAGAGGAACACAAATACCATATGATTCACTCATATGTGGAATTTAAGAAACAAACAGATGAACATGTAAGTGGGGGGAAGAGAGAGAGTGGGAAACAAACTATGAGACTCAAAGATAGAGAAAAAAACTGAAGGTTGATGGAGGAAGGTGGGTAGTGGGGAATGAGCTAGATGGGTAATGGGTATTAGTGAGGGCACTTGTTATGAGCACTGGGTATTGTATGAAAGTGATGAATCACTGAATTCTACTCCTGAAACCAATACTGCACTATATGTTAACTAACTAGAATTTAAATAAAAAATTGAAAACAAAAAAGGTATAATGAAAAACAAGGTATAAGCATTAATTGAAGGCCTACTATGTACCAGGCACTTGTACACATAAGTACTTTCATATATGTTATTTCATTTAACCTCCACAACATTCCTTCCAGATGGGTATTACTGTCTGCATTTTACAGTATAGAGAATTCAGATTGAGAGAGGTTGAACCAAAAAAAAAAAAAAAAAAAACCTCTTCCCTCCAAGGAGTTTACATACATATTGGGAGGCAGGGGAGGTATACTATGTGTCTTAATAATAACAAATGCAATACAAGTAGTATTGCAATACAAGTGGTATGTAATAAGTGACTGAAATGAGTACAAAAGAAAGATTACTTCTATTTTATGTTTATGTATTTATTTTGAGAGAGAGCGTGCACACACGAGTAGGAGGGGGCAGAGAGAAAAGGCAAGAAAGGATCCCAAGCAGGCTGTGTGCTGTCAGCACAGGGGCTCAATCTCACAAACCATGAGATCATGACCTGAGCCAAAATCAAGATTCAAGCACTTAATCGACTGAGGCACCCAAGTGTCCTGAAAGAAAGATTACTCCTACTGCAGATAGTTTGAGAAGATTTATGGGTGAGACAACATCTAAGCTTGACTGGCAGGGAAAGGACATTGTCAAGAGATGGAGATTGTTCAAGAACATTCCAATGAACTTACAGTTTCACTTCTGACATTCCTTACTCAAGTCGTTTTTGGGTAGGCTCAGAGACTCTTTATTCCCCAGTTAAACACTGGAAGACTATATATAAAGTTTTACAAAAGAATCCAATGAAAACACAGAATTGGTAAAAATTTACAAGAAGCTTTGTATTCATAATATAATATATAATGTTTAATAATAATGGCTAATATTTAGTGAGTGCTCATTAGGTGCCAGGACTCTTGTATGAAGTGATTTCCAAAGAACCACACCCTGTTATTAAGGATCGAGTGCCTGTCAGTGACCAAGGCAACAGTCAGGCTTAGATTCATCTGACTCCAAAGCCAGCTCACAATGTTATGTGTACAACTATTTTAAGCTAAGGGACATGGGCAGATTTGTGTTCAGTCCAAAAGAGAAATCTCAATTAAAGCACAGTAAATTGTCAAGTTATATAAGACTTAAAGCATCCACTGCTTCTTGAAAACTGAGATACACAAGTAGCCATCACAGAAGGTAACCAAAAACCCATTTTCCTCTTGACCCATAGTTGTCCCTGACTACTGTGATTATGTCACTCTCATCTACAGGAAGAAGGTAAACCCTAATTCATTGCCACTCCCATTCCAGTTCCTTCATTCGTTTTGTTTTGTTTTGTTTTGTTTTGTTTTGTTTTGTTTTGTTTTTTAAACAAACGTTTTTCACCTGCTTTTTCCTGGAGCTTCTTATTTCACTTCCTCATCCTTCCATAGAGTGCTTTTCTATAAAAAGATCCCAGGATTTGACAATTTCTTGATGATGAGGATGATGACGATGACTAACCACCATAATGAGAATGACAACTACACAATATAAGGAATTACTCAATTCGGTGAGTACTTAAGACTTAAGCTGTTTTAGAAAGTATGATAAATGTGTTCAGCATAATCTCCATTGCTACTTAACAACTTAAATCTTTAGGATGAGGAAGTAAGATAAGGAAGTTCATCAATATGTTTTAGTAATTCATCATGTTATATTTATGCAAATATTTTGGGCTAGATTCAAATTCCTGAGTTAAGGACATACATAAATACTCTCCTTGCATTTCCACAAGGTTTATTGTAACATGCAAAAATGGTGCTCAGTCTGTATGCTATTCTATTCCTAGCTTTACATCTCTTGCCTGGAATGAAAAGCTCAATGGTACATTTAAATAAGAATGGATATGATGGCGTTGTCATTGCCATTAACCCTAGTGTACCAGAAGATGAAAAACTCATTCAAAACATAAAGGTAAGAGAGAAATTTTTATTATCCACTTATTTTAATTTCAGTAAGTATTTTCCATCCATGTTGCCAAGACACATACACATGCTCGCACAGAGTTGTAACTTTCCAAAATTGCTTTGACAGGAGTCATCATTTATGTAGTATGTATCTAAACTGTCAAGATTAATATTTGCTTAGTTTAAGTATGATTTAGCACATATTAATAGTATTAGTCATTCCCCTAATAAATTATTAAAAGGCCAAGCCACAATATTTTTTCAACTTGTTTAACAGAAAGACTTTAGAGTTAGTGGAGAATTCTTTCCAAGTTTTACCTTTATAAAGTTACTTTTTTGTTTAAATAGTTAACCTACACTGAAGCGCTAGATTGTCATTATACATTTTTTCAGTTTTCATACTTGTTCAACTCTAAAACATTTTAAAACTTTCATGTATTTGATTTTGAAGAAAATATTGCATATTCTTTGAAGTTGATTTACTTCTTAATTTTATTGGGATTAGTCAGTATAATAAAACACTTTATATATATAGCATTTTAATATATACTATCCCTTTTGATCTCCTCAATATCCCTATGAGGTAAATTATTACCCTTGTTGCATAAGGGTAACACAAAATAAATCTAACAAAGTGGTTTTTTTCAATTAACAAGTATAAAATCTACTAAGATTTAAACTTTCAACCCGATTGTAAGCACTTCTCTTTGATTAAATAAGCAACTTACCAACAGGCTCCAAGTCTTTTATCACCTTTATATCTCACCCAGAACTCTTATGCCCCTCTCCAATCCATAACAGTGAATGTAGGTCTGGATAGGTAGAAAATAGCATTGATTTTTGAGCATATGGAAATGAGGAGTTTACAGAAAAAGAGACGGAGTAAAATTCAACGTATTTTTCAATTAATCTTTGACAAAATATTTGGAGAAAGGGAGCTTAGATTTGCTTCTTCTTGTTTGTATATATACTTTCATGCTTATTTCACTGTGAAATTGTTACAATTTATTTTTAATTTCTTCAGGAAATGGTAACCGAAGCTTCTACTTACCTATTTCATGCCACCAAACGAAGAGTTTATTTCAGGAATGTAAGCATTTTAATTCCAATGACCTGGAAGTCAAAATCTGAGTACTTAATGCCAAAACAAGAATCATATGACCAGGTAGAGTATTTTATCTAGCTCTTACATTGTTTTTTTTCTTCCTGTGCTTCATAAAAATTAATACTCAAATTTTTTTTAGTAATTCCTAATCACTACTTTAGTAATTAAATTAGAAATATTACTTGTCTTAATTGAGATAGAATAAATCTTTGTTTCTATCACTCTTGTGATGTTTTGGTTTGTTCCTCTGCTTTTTAGGCAGATGTCATAGTTGCTAATCCTTACCTAAAATATGGAGATGATCCCTATACACTTCAATATGGACAATGTGGGGAAAAAGGAAAATATATACATTTTACTCCAAACTTCTTGTTGACTAATAATTTGCCTATCTATGGGTCCCGAGGTAGGGATAGCTATTTTATTCTTCTACTTGTATTTCCGATGGAAACAAATATAACACTATGATTAATATTTTTAAAGAATTAAAAAGAGAGAAATAAGTACTGATTAATACCTTTGTCTGGAAATATAGTAGTTATGTTTAACATAATTACACTTCTTTGTGTGTCTGTCAATAATAAATTTAGTCATTCATTGATACTAACCCATTTCAACATTTTTGACCTAATGAAAGGTGTCAATCTCTGAAGTTCTTTGACTCAATGATGCTATGGATATGGGGTAGGGAGATGTAAATTACATGGACACTGTATTAAAATATTGTAAATATAAATTTATGAATGGCAATATTCTTTTATAGGCAGAGTGTTTGTCCACGAGTGGGCCCATCTCCGATGGGGAATATTTGATGAGTATAACGTGGATCAGCCATTCTATATTTCTAGAAGGAACACTATTGAAGCAACAAGGTATCATTGTATTGAACAAATTTGTTTTCAAAACTTTTCACTTATGAATTCTAAATTTTCTATACTTGGCAAACAAAGGCTATCTTGGTGATTGAATGTTTAGTTAATTGCAATATCCAACCTCGCCCAATATGTATATGTCCAAATATTTCTGGGGATTCTACCTAGAAATCAAGATCAATCAGGAATTGGGACTCATTTGAGTATTCATGGGAATTGTACTAAAATATGTTATTGCCAGAGGAGAAAGGAAAAAGTTGTAGCCTAAACCTTGAGATATCTGAGAACTGGAGTTCAAGTTCCTACCCAATCTTTTATTTTTCCCAATCTTTTATTCCATTTGATTCATAACTCTTTAAGGTGAATCTGTTTCATGGAACTCAGTTAACCTACTAGAGCTTCATGTTATATATATTTTATTTTTCATTTAATCTTAAGCTGAAAAAAGTACTGTTCATAAGGATAAGTGAGTAAATGACTTTTGAAACATAAATATATTATTATTATTATTATTATTATTATTATTATATTCTTTAAATATAAATATAATTCTGGGTACATTTAGACAGGTCCTATTAAAAAATAGATGAGATATTTAAATACGGAGTATTTAAAGAGTATTAAAGAACAATAGAGGGGTGCATGGGTAGCTCTGTCGGTTAAGCATCCAACTTTGGCTCAGGTCATGATTTCACAGTTTGTGAGTTCAAGCCCTGCATCAGGCTCTGTGCTGACAGCTCAGAGCCTGCAGCCTGCTTCAGATTCTGTGTCTTCTCCTCTCTCTGCCCCTCCCATACTCATGCTCTGTCTCTTAATAATAATAAATAAACAATAAAAATTTTTTTAAATAAAGAACAATAGAAATCAGTGTAACTGGAAATAAGTCCTTGGGGTAAAAAAAAAAAAAAAAAAACAAATTAGAGAACAGAGGTGTGAGAGAAACATGCCTCTCCCCATATCTTTCATGTTGTTTGCTTTATCCCCACTAAGCTGCCTGGATTCTCATGCAGACAGGGTTCTCATGCCATGCAACTCCTCCCTGAACCACCTCCCTTATCTAAACAATGTTTGTTCATTCTTCCAGACTCAGTTTAAACGTTCTTTTCCCCAAGGGCCTTTTGCCTCTCCCAACATTTGGGGTCATATGTGAGAGTATCCTCAAGCAGTACACATGGGTTTCTCTCACACTGAGTAGCAGTGGTCTGTGTAATTTTATTTTCCACACTAGACTGTAATATCCTTGAGGATTTTTTAATCCCCTAGCCTTGGGCCTGGCACAAAGTAAAAGGTAAACAAATGTATCAAACAACAAATTTTTGATAAGTCAATGAAAAATGAGTAAGTTCTCTTATCAGTCATAAAAAAAGATATGAACTCCAACTGTGTGCCAGGTACTTTTGAGGCAGTGTAAGTTTAATTTTCAGGCTTACTCTAGAGCTAACCGTCTTGGAATATAAAACTCACCATCTTCTTTAATTCTTATAATACCAAAAAATATATCAAAGTAGATTAATATCATGACACATAATATTAATGTAGAATAAAAGTAAATACTACAGATAAACAGGCATTCTTTAGAATCTTTTACCCATACCCCATCTCCCACTCCTTGCCAAGGACTTCACAATTATCTTACTTATCATAAAGACTAAATGGTTTGTTTGAATGCACAAGCATTTCCATGTAGGGTTTATTTTTATTTCTTCCTTCAATCTAGCTCAATGGTTTTCAAAATGTAAATTTCAAGATGCTATAAACACAAAATCACATGTGGTTTTGTATGTATGGTACACACGCATATATGTATATATGTATACATCTATACAGCAATAGTTGTGTGTGTGTTTCATACATAGAAATTTAAGAGGGTTTTCAGCATAATGTTGACTCCCTCATTCCCACTATGAAGCAACTCCTCTATATCTCTTAACTCATTTAATCTTTACAACATCCCTATAGCTTAGGAATTATCTTTAGCTCAAGGTCACACAGATAATAGACTTATTGGTCACATTAGTGAGCAATAAATGTTAATAAATATGAAATGGAATCATTGTTCTTGTTGACAACAATTGTAAATAGGGGTAGAACACTGTGCCTACTCTGTCAAAATGAAATGTTTGTCTGTGATCTATAGCAATTATCATTAAGGAAAGATTTTAGGATGTTAGTCTTTTTTTGTGATTTCTGGTCTTTATATGTAAATGTAATTTAATTCTTTCATCATAGATGTTCAACTCATATTACTGGCATTAATGTGGTTTTCAAGGAATGTCAGGGAGGCAGCTGTATAACAAGGCCATGCAGGCGTGACTCATTGACAGGGCTGTATGAAGCAAAGTGTACATTCATCCCAGAAAAATCCCAGACTGCAAAGGACTCCATAATGTTTATGCAAAGTCTCAGTTCTGTAAGTACCTTCTTTTTCTAGTGTCACAAAGGAACACTTCAGGAAAAAGCATTTATGGAAGCTGGATTTAGAACTATGAAATTATGTATACTAACAGAAATGAGGGAGATCATGCAGACAATTAATTAATGGCCATTTTCTCCAGCCTGTGTCAAGGTGTGTCTGGAAATGAGTCCACCTTTTTTTATTAACCGGTTTCTCTTCTTCACAAGTAGAACTGTACCCTTTTCATTGATGTCACACAATTTCTTACAACATCCCTTCTGTCATTTGACTTCCATGGATTTGTGTAGTTCTAGAACTATAACCTTACTCTTAATTCTCTCCTCTAAGTGCTGGTCATACTACTTTCCTAAAGTAATTCATTCTATAGCTTTGGAAATGTACTGACATTCTAAATTTTCTATTACCTTCACACTAAAGTACATCAAGCTATTGCAAAGTGATATTGTGCAAATGTACATGGCTCTACATAAAAAATTAAGGGAAAATTTCACAATTACCAGTCCGACCAATTATAAAATATTAACAAAATAATTCAAGTTTTAAAGCTAATGTTTGACCTGAAATATCTGGTTTCAATGTATAAAACGTGGCAGATAAGAACAGGTGCCTTGGAGTCAGAAAGACTTGATATCATAATGCAGCCGACCATTTTCAAACTGGGTCATTGTAAGCAAATTGCTGAATCTTAGATTTAGTTTTCTCTTCTCATAAATGGGAATTATAACACTTCATGATGCCATTGTTGTTAGGTTTATAAGAGGCAGTATAAATAAAGCATGATCATGGTGCTCAGCACAAGGTGAGTACAAAATAAATTTTTTAAGTTTTATTGTTTTAATGTATAAAATATTTGGATAATAGTCAATTGTCTCTTACCCTAGATATGTCCAGTCTCAATTAATGTAAACATATACATATTATAGTTACCTAATGAAGGTTTCCAAACATGTAAAAAAGATTTTTAAATATGAAAGTTATCAAAAACAAATCAAAATAAAGCATCTAGAAAGTAAGACTAACTTATTTAAAAGAAGTAAATTTCAATATACTAAATCACTAGCAACAAATACTTCCATGGGTAGAGGTTGGAAAGACCTATTATTTCCAATAAAATTTAAAATTGTTTTAGAGCCTATGGCATTAATGATGAAGAACTTGAGTAAAAATAAAGATCTGATCTTTTCTTCTAAAACTCTTAAATGAACTCAATTAGATATTGAAGTAGAAGTTGTTTTCCAGTCTAATAAAGCTCCCTCCTGGAAATAGTTGGAACACAAGCCAAGAAAGTTCATTTTAACCTGCTGAATCTGGATCTGCAAAGGCTAACCAAAGAATTCAACATCCAAATAGACATCAGATCAGGTGACACAAGAGGATAATTGGAATATGTACTGTCTGTACCAAGCTATAAATCTCAAAAGCATCTGTCAAGGAGATAACTCATGCTGCCTACCTGAGACATAAATAATAATGAAAAATATCATGTAGCTGAAATATGGAAGGCATTTAATTATATAAGCCATGTCTCAGAGATAAATGCTGAACATCTTGTCCAGAATAACACTAATTTCTAATTATCATAACACAGATTAAATGAATTGCATAGCATCTGTATTCAAGGCATAAACTCAGACCCAAAAGAGATATGATTTGAAATACCGAATGCTCAATTCCATGATTTCCTTCCCTGAAACGTCGAATCCCACATCATGCCCAACACTGTGTTAGGAGCTGGAAATACAGAAATAATTAAAGATAACTGTTCCTAAGTGACTCAATTTAATGAGAAAGGTAGAGATATAAGAATACATACAGAGAGAAAGATTTATGAGCCAAGTTCTGTGAGAGCACAGCAAACATCAAATGGAGGTCAGAAAATGGTTCCTAAAGAGATGAAAAAAATTTGTATTTGAAAAAGAATGAGTATGAATTTACCAAAGCAGGAACAGGAAGGGCTATTTTAGGGGGAACAAAAGTTTATAAAAGCAAAGAGTGGGAAAAAGTTCAGGGATATTATGCATGATTACACAGTTGAGCACTGCCCAAATTATCTGCATCATGGTCACTAAAAAGTTTAACATTTATTGGACTAATTTTCAAGTAAATAGCTGTTGAAACAAAATAAAACAAAACCAAAAACTTGAAAACAGGTCCTTTTCTAATTTGCACAAAATCTCCTGTCCCTTTTCCCACTTGGGTTAGCAGAGACCCTTGTGAAAATTTCTAGCATACTCTAAGAACAGGAAAAAATTCAGTGTGGTATAAGCAGAGCATGGTGAGCAAGGACCAGGAAGCCAGATTGAAAGAAGGAACTGGGACCTACAAAGCTAAGGTGTTTGGATTTTATCTAACTAGTTTCAGACTGGTGATATGATCAGCTTAATTCTTTCAGGAAGATAACCATACTAATAGTGCAGGGGAAAACAGAGTGAGATGATTGAGGAGGTAGAGAGACCGGTCAGAAGGCCATGGCCGTAGGCAGATAAAAGAACATGAACTCTGCAAATAAAGCCAGTGGCAGTGGCAGTGGCAGGGGAAAGAGGGCCCAGATTTGACAGGCATTTCATTTCAGCAAGACTTGATTCTCAGTCACCACTTTGACTGACACTGTGTTTTTCTCCCATCCAATAAACCCCTTCTGGGAAATGTAAATCATTCTATAGTAAATGTAAGTCCTCCATATGAGAAGGAAAACAAAATCTTAAAACTTAAATAAAAAGTATTCAAATTTAATAATTTAGTTCTAAACTTGAGCTTACATCTGGAGACTATATCGGGAGGGCATTTTTAAATTTATAAAAATATTTAGGGGTGCCTGGGTGGCTCAGTCGGTTGAGCGACCTACTTCGGCTCAGGCCATGATCTCACGATTTGTGAGTTTGAGCCTCGCGTGGGCTCTGTGCTGACAGCTCACAGCCTGAAGCCTGCTTCGGATTCTTTGTCTCCCTCTCTCTCTGCCCCTCCCCCACTTATGCTCTGTCTCTCTCTGTCTCAGAAAAATAAAAATAAATTTATAAAAATATTTCTAATAAGCTGAGGCTTATTGCAAGATGAATTCCTTCCTGAATGCTGCACTAGCTTATGGGAGAATTTTTCCAAATTACAAAGTTTTCAAAACTTGGAGGATTTTCACAGATTCAATAGTAAGGAAACATCATTTGGCAGAATTACTGGATACAAGTCACCACTTGCAACTGCAAGAAAAGCAATCACATTTCCTCATTTTCTCCCTATATTTTCATTACTTTGTCAGGAGTATTATTTTATGTCAGAGTTCACTGGAGCCAGTAACAATCCAGTTTGTTAAAATATCTGTTCTCAAGTTTTTTGGTCAACTATAAAGATATAGAAAACACTTGGCCAATAAAAGAAGGTCATTTTCTTTATCCCACTTTTAAAGGGCAGCTAGAAATCACTGCAAATCCAGTCCCTTTTCCATTAAACTAATTCAAGCGTGAGTCACCCAGGAGTTCAGAAGGGAAAATAAGAAGTTAGCTTAACCAGTGGGAGTCACCACACTCCCCCCACTTCTACGATCTCCCTACACCTAAAAGGATCACCAAAAAACTTTCCAGTGATGGTTTCACCTTGCTTCCTCTCTACTGAGGTATGCAAAATGGATGTCAGATTGTTAGATTACGGCATAATTTTTCATTGTCAGGAGGTGAAATCTGTGGAGGATGTATATGGAAACCAGCTGCATATTTGGAATGGAAAGTAGTGATTACCAATTATTGTAATAGTGTCCTCTCATCGATTTTTTCCAGGTAACTGAATTTTGTACAGCAGAAACACACAATATGGAAGCTCCAAACCTACAAAACAAAATGTGCAATCGCAGAAGCACATGGGATGTAATTAAGGATTCTGATGATTTTCAGAATGCACCTCCCATGACAGGAACAGATTCACCACCTCGTCCTACATTTTCATTGCTGAAGTCTAAACAGCGAGTAGTCTGTTTGGTACTTGATAAATCTGGAAGTATGGACTCAGTAAGACATTTATTTGTTAGCTCTCTTAAATTAAGTATTTGAGCTACTAGAAACATAATTTAATCTTAGGTTTAGTTCTACTAAACTAACTAAAATATATATTTACTACTCTAAGTTTAGTACAGTGATTCTATATGAACAAGTACTAGAAGATAATACACTAAAATGAAACTAATTGTTATGTGAAGATAACTGGAGTATGGATTATGTTTATTCTTTAACTTTTAGGCCTAACAAACTAGAAACAATGTAAATGAACAAAAAAATTTATACATACTGCCACCACTGAACATATGTCATTCCAGTCATTTTTCTGTTAGTGTATTTGTTTTTCCTCAAAAATGTTATTATATTTTTTATAGTATAATATGATTTTTTTACTTACTATGCCTTGAACACTCTCTATGGAAAAAATGATTTAATGATATAATTTTTAATGGTTGTATCATATGCATATACCGCAACTTAGTCAAATAACCTCCTGTTATTGGACATTTTAGAGTTTTCGACTTATTAGTGTTAAAAATTATGTTGCAGTGAACATCTTTGTATGCATTTTTAAATTATTTTCTTAGCAGGAATTCTTGCATATAAATAAAACTGTTAAATAAAAAGGCATAGATTTTAAAGGCTTTTCTAAGTATAACATAACTGATTTTTAAATTTTTTCTTCAACATTATTTCTTCTTAATAAAATAAAGGAGTTTAACTCTAAAATACAGTAATCAATTACTATCATGATCTCTGGCCCATGAACAACTTTGTCTTTCACCAATCTGTTAAGACTTGAGACTCAGAAGTTATGCAGACATCTTTTTCTTACAGGAAGACCGTCTCTTTCGAATGAATCAAGCAGTAGAACTATACTTGATTCAAATTATAGAAAAGGGATCCTTGGTTGGGATGGTCACATTTGAAAGTTATGCTACAATCCAAAATTATCTAACAAATATAACCGATGAGAATGCTTATGAAAATATCACGGCAAACCTGCCTCAAGCAGCTGATGGTGGAACTTCAATTTGCAGTGGTCTCTCAGCAGGATTCCAGGTAAAATAAAAATGCTTTTCCAAATACCATTTGCCATTTACCATTGCTTTTCTTTTTGTCCCACTATCTTTTAAAAAGGGTCATGAGCTCACAGGGCCCTTATCTAAATAATTTATAATATCTAAATAACATACCACCTGTGGTTTACAGCTGGAGCCTCTCTGAAGGTGATCATTCCACCAGCACACTCTTGAGGTACTGAGTTGCAATGGGAGTGGTTAAATAAGGGGGAAAATCCAGTGCACACATAATCACCGTGATTTCCTTAAGGAGCTCCCCATTTCTTTAACACTGCCACAGCCTGAACTTCTATGAGTGGACAATAATGCTGTGGCGGAGACTGTGCAGGGAAGAGGGAATTTAGCAATATTTCTATGTTATGGATAAAGAAAACCTTAGTTCATCGAGTTAAGTTGACAATTAAAAATCACAAAGGTAGAGGTAGTTCCTCAAGCAGTATAGGACCAAACCCAAGATACACAGGTGGAAGTTTAAAGAAATGAAAATTGTGGAATAAAATATTGGGAGAAATTTTTGAGCACTTTATTAAACTGCCTTTATGGTATGCATTTGAATTTCTTCCAACCTAAGATAGCCTCTATCTAAGCCTATTTATTGTCATTTTTTTAAGTTTATTTTTATTTATTTTGAGAAAGAGAGAGAGAAAGCAAGCAGGGGAGGGGCAGACAGAGAGGGAGACAGAATCCCAGTCAGGCTCCGCACCATCAGCACAGAGTTCTATGCGGGACTCAAACTCACAAACGCGATATCATGACTGACAGAAGTCAAGAGTCGGTCGCTAACTGACTGAACCACCCAGGTACCCCTAATATCATTTTTTAAGTCACAAAAACTTTGCTTCACTGATCCTCCCATTGTTTCACCTGAAAGTGGAGATTATTACTCTTTTCCAGGCCACTAACTAATACCACCTCTTAGCTTTCTCATAGAGTCTATTTTTTATAAAGCATATCAGTTTAAGGATAAACACAAGCTCTGAATTTAGACAAACCTAGGATTCTGGCTCTATTATTTATTACCTAAATGACCTTGGGTAAGTTATCCACTCAGAAAATCTCAGTTTACTCAAATAAGGAAATGTGGAAAACAATAATACCTAATTCATTTAATTGTGAGAATTATGTAAAATAAGTAAGTGCTCAAGAAAGGATTCCTATTACTATAATAGACATAATTCTTATCTATGTCTATTCAGTTCAAAAATATGACAGTAATATATCTTGGGACTGTGTCATAATGTTTGCACATATTGGTTGGTATGTTTTTCTTAATGTATTTTGATATAAATCTTATGATCTTTTGACCACAGTCTATTGCTAAATAGATTATGTCAAATCACATTCAGTTATGAATACCTCTTAATTACTTTTATAATTAAACATAGCAATATATAAGCATTTTCTTAGATAATCATGATCATAATCATAATCACAATAGCTAAAATTTATTCAGCATATACTAACTACCTTATTGCCTATGTTAAATACTTTACATGTATGATCTTATTTATCCTTACCATTATGTTTCCAGTCAGGTATTATTACTACACCTATTTTGTACGTAAGGAAACTGAGGTTCAGAGTAATTAAACATTATTCTTAAGATCACATAGTCAGTAACTGGCAAATCTCGGATTCAAAACCTGTTCTTACCCCCAAATCCAAAAAGCTAATCACTACACTGAGTTATGAGGGGAGGGGGGTGGAGAACTAAACTCTAGCTATTCTATTTAGCAAATGGCAGAACGAGAATTTACTCCCAATTTGTCTGACTAAAGAGTTGAACTCTTACTAGAAGTCAGGAAAAGACAAAAACAAACAAACAAACAAACAAACAAAACTTGTAATACTTGATAAATTTACAAACTTCCTACTTTATGTTGTTGGTTTTTTTTTTTCCCCAGGAAATCCTGAGATCCTTCAATAATCAACTAAAATACATAAAAAGGCGTATCATTTAACTTTGCATACCTGCCTTTAGTCATGACTTTGCAAGTGCTGTCTAGTGTGCTTCCAAAATCGCTGGGTCATTTGCCTCCACCCCAAGCATCTCCTGGAAAACAATAATAACAACTAACATTCACTTAGTACTTACTATTTGCTAGGCGTTGTTCTAAGTGTTTTATTCTCCTTTCTTGGGTAGCTTGAATGTATATTGAAAGGATTAGAAGAACGGTTAACACTCTGTCTTTGAAAACCTAAAAGACCATTTACACATTACACTTATTTCCATGCCAACTCAGCCTGGAACGACAATGCAAAAAAAGTTTCCTTTTGCCTACTCTCATGCATGGGCCTAAAGACTTCTCCAAGACTAAATAACAGGCTTATTCTTATTTTAAATTGATTTAGATATGACATTCTATAACTCACAATCTGATTTTTCACTACCAGGCAATTATCCAGAGTAACCAGAGTACTTCTGGTTCTGAGATCGTATTACTAACAGATGGGGAAGATAATCAAATAAGCTTATGCTTTGAGGAGGTAAAGCAAAGTGGTTCGATCATCCACACTATTGCTCTGGGACCTGCTGCTGCCAAAGAACTGGAGACTCTGTCAAATATGACAGGTAAACCTTTGGAATGTGGCTTGAATAGAAAGTACATTTTCAGTCTCTCTCATTCCTAGAGTTCTTTCCTCTTTAAACCACAAAACAGCTGAAAATTTTCCTATCCTAAAAATTAATCTTTGTCCCTTCCTTGTCCTTCTCTTTCAAATTAATCTTTCCTCTCTCCCCTCCCCCGCCACCTCTCTGCATTCCTACCTATACCAGTTTCTTCTAATATTAAGTCAACATTTACTGTCTTCATTCACTTCTCACCACTTTCTACCAAAACCACCAAATCGAAATTTCTTTCTCCATGGTTATTAATGACTTCTTCGGCTGTGATTCCAAAATTCTTGCTCATATTTGTCATGTTCAACCCTACGGTCCAGGTTCAGATAGCCCTAATTCATAGAAGAAGAAATGGAATCCTACAGAGTACAAGCAATTTGCCCAAGGCTGTAGATAAAGTACTGATTACCAATTTTTACCCTCAGCAATCCATCCTTTTCCATTCCTTATACCTAAGTAATTTCTCTTTTTGTTACTTCCTGTATTATTTATTTTCTCACTTAATTTTTACTTAATTCTAAATTGTCATTCTCTAAATTACTTTAGTATACTTTAGTCACAACTAAAAAATAAGCAGCCAGTTCAAAAAATTGTCTTAAGTTTCATCTTTATAACATTATTGAGTGATTAGATCAGCTTTGTTACTGTGGCAGGCCCTTATATCTAATGAGTGATATAAAAACAATAATATTTGGCCAGTTCTTTAAGTTTTCTTCAAATTTTATTGATAACAGCACAAGAACAAGTATGATTTTTCCCAACTAAAATTAATATTATAAAAGTAAATACAATTCCATTTTAGGAGGACATCGCTTTTATGCCAATAAAGACATAAATGGCCTCACTGATGCTTTCAGTAGAATTTCATCTAGAAGTGGCAGCATCACTCAGCAGGCTATTCAGGTTGGTATCTGAGAAAAATTACTTGCCTTTTCACATTTGTAATAAATCTCCATTATCCTAAATAGTCATCTCCTTCTGTAATAAATAATTTTTGCCTGAAAATATTTCAGGGGTAGAGAAAAACATTCTTACTGTTTTTCCTTTTTTTGTGACACTTATAGTCATCTTTTCTTTTGATTCTTCTATTATTTATAACTACAAATGCTTTTATTTGCAACATTCTTCAAAGTAATTATTTTACTGAAATCTTATACATAAATTTAGAATTACTCTGAACTGACAAAACTTTGAAATTTTATTAACTAATTTTATTAACAAATTTGTTCTCTGTGTTCTTTGTTTTATTTACATAACAGTTGGAAAGTAAAAGCTTGACTATTACAGGAAAGAAATGGATAAATGGTACAGTGCCTGTGGATAGTACAATTGGAAATGACACTTTCTTTGTTGTCACGTGGACAATACAAAAGCCAGAAATTATTCTCCAAGATCCAAAAGGAACAAGATATGAAACCTCAGATTTCAAAGAAGATAAACTAAATATTCGGTCTGCCCGTCTTCGAATACCAGGAATTGCAGAGGTAAGAATATTCTTTTTTCTCCATGATTTATCAATCAATTTTGAGGGGAAAAAATGAAGATAACATGTACTACATTGTCAATATTAAAGCAGTGACAGATCATCTGTCATAAAAAAAAGAAGCCAAGTAGAATGGTAAGAGATTCATATCTATACTATTTACTAGCATATAAAATTGAATATCAAAAACCATTACTATTGCCCTGCTTAAATTTCTAAATAATTTTGTATTCCAAACAAGAATAGGAAAATACCACAGAAGCTCTCAAATAGATATGTTGGATTTTCAGACAGGTACTTGGACTTACCACCTTCTAAATAAACAAGCCAAATCTCAAGTGCTAACAGTGACAATGACTACTCGAGCAAGAAGTCCTACTACACTCCCAGTAATTGCAACTGCTCACATGAGCCAAAGTACAACACGTTACCCTAGCCCAATGATTGTTTACGCACAAGTCAGTCAAGGGTTTTTGCCTGTTCTGGGAATCAACGTAACAGCCATTATAGAAAGTGAAGATGGACATCAAGTAATACTGGAGCTCTGGGACAATGGTGCAGGTAATAAAATCTGCATCAACTTCCACTGAACCTAAAATCCTACTACAGTCAGGTAACTTAGAAATAACGTGAATGGGGGCGCCTGGGTGGCTCAGTCCGTTAAGCGTCCGACTTCAGCTCAGGTCACGATCTCACGGTCCGTGAGTTCGAGCCCCACATCGGGCTCTGGGCTGATGGCTCAGAGCCTGGAGCCTGCTTCGGATTCTGTGTCTCCCTCTCTCTCTGCCCCTCCCCCGTTCATGCTCTGTCTCTCTCTGTCCCAAAAATAAATAAACGTTAAAAAAAAAAAGAAATAATGCAAATGAGTCAATTTTAAGTAAATCAAATTTGATTTTAATGTTTTTAGTACTTTCTACCCATTTATCTTGACCAGGCATAGATATGAGCACATTTATTTTCTTTACATCTTATGGACAGTTTTACTTGCCCCATGGAACTTGAGTACAATTTTTCTCCATTTTCATTAGTGTCAATGTTTTGCATATGTTTCTTCCAGTTTACATTTTCCTTATTTTAAGATTCCTATATGATATAATAATAGCTAATGTTAATTGAATACTTACTATGAATTACTTTTCCAAGGTTAAAGGTTAGCAAGTAGCCAAGCCAGTCTTTGAACCCAAGCAGACTGATTCCAGGGTTCATGTACTTCTACTCATTTCCAAAATTATTGCTAACATTAGTGCTCATGAACAGTTAGGACTGTCATTGTTACTCTGTTGAATGGCTAATTATTACATTTTATTACATTGTATTATCTAGGTGCTGATACTGTGAAGAATGATGGCATCTACTCAAGATATTTCACAGATTTCCATGGAAATGGTAGATACAGTTTAAAAGTACATGCCCAGGCGAAAAAAAACACAGCTAGACTAAGTTTAAGACAAAAACAGAACAGAGCTTTATATATGCCAGGCTACCTTGAAAATGGTAAGTGTCATTAAGATTGAAATGTGTCATTTGTTTAGATAAGTTACATATGGCAAGCACTGAAATTATCATGTACTATGGAAAACAGAAGCATACAGTTATATATATAATCATCTGTGTATTTCAAAACCATATTCATGTTAATAGACCTAACACAAGACTATGCTTCCAATATGTTTTGTTTACATCCCCCTCAGTTCATTTCATTCACATTGAAAAAAAATGACTGAGCACCTCCCTAGGTGACAACCACTGTGCTAGAGGCTTGAGCTACAAAGCTTTATAAGACACGATCCTTGTCCTCAAAGGGTTTACAGTTAAGTAATAAATACAGATATGTTAAGAGATAGTTCTAATATTGTCTAATGTCTCCTCAACTTTTAAATGACACCAATAAAACAAGCTTTTTTCACTAAAAGCTGTTACTTCTCAATGTCTGCTATCAGTCAATATTAACCCTCTACAGCTGCAAGATGAGATTACAAGATAAGGAAACAGCATTATGAAAAGTCACAAAATTACTTTTTTTGGCAGGTAAAATTGTACTGAACCCACCCAGGCCTGATGTCAATGATGACATGGCAGAAGCTGAAGTAGAAGACTTCAGCAGACTAAGCTCTGGAGGGTCATTTATTGTATCAGGAGCTCCTCCTGCTGGTAGTCATACTCATGTGTTCCCACCCGGTAAAATCACAGATCTTGAGGCTAAGTTTAAAGGAGATCAAATTCAACTTTCATGGACTGCCCCTGGCAATGTCCTTGATAAAGGAAAAGGTAAGTTTCAAATTATGTTTTAAAATATGAAAAAGAAACCCCTTTGGCTTTCATCTGCTAAGAATTTTCTAATGTCCTATTTATAAATAACATGTATAGAGTGTTTATTATGAGCCATTACTCACCTACTTTCAGATGGAAAAATTGAAGCTCCAAGAGACAATGAACTGGCCCAAACTATTTCTATGTTTAATAACTTGGAAATCTAACCCACTCTTTTCAATTCTGTTGGGTCAAACAGCCTCTCACAATATGAATTGTCTTAGAAATGACTTTGAGAAGACTGCTCACACCTTTCTGTTGCATTTTCTTCTCCCTAACAAAGAAAAGATTTTCTAAGTGTTTATGTACTTGTATAATTTTATTCATTGATCTTTTGTTGAATTTTCAAACACAGTACTAAGTTCCTAAGACATAATCCCTACTCTCAACAGTCAGTTGAGTGCAGAAGACACTTTCTGCAAGTAATGGCAGTCCATTGGAAGGCCAGAAACTCCTGGTTGGGGGTTCAGATCACAAGGTATATCATAACTTCCTAGGGAAGACTATCCCTGACCTAACTTTTAAAGAATGAGAAAAGTTAGCCAAGTTAAGTGAAGGTGTCCCATGGAGAGAGAGGATCACATGCAGGGAAACTCACCAGTTAGAAGAGACTTGGCCATGGACTTTGAATAAAGTTGAAAGCTGAAATAGCTCATTCATTCAAAGTTCGTTCTAATAAATTGCCCTCATTTCTGAAAGGTAAGGAACTTTTATCTATACTTTAAACTGAATTTAATTAGTATTTATTGAATGCCTATCATATTCCAGTATTGTGCTAGACTAGTAGATTCTTATGAGATAAAGCCAATCTTGCTATTTTCCCTTTAAGGTTGGAAAATTATCAATATCAATATGAGATAAAGCCTCTCAAAAGAAAAGATGCTTTTAAGTCTTTCATTTCCTATACAGCATTTTTCAAAGCTGTATTTCTTTTTATCATATTACATAAGGAAAAAATCATTCTAAAAAAACAAAGGAAACATAGAATATGCAAAAAGAGCTCTTTTGTACTTCAGTGTTGAAAATTCTTATCATGACAACTTCTGAAATATATTATTTTTTCATGCTATGATCCTTAAAATTATGGCAGAATAAAATTTTTAAAAATACCTGCACTGAAAAAGCCACAAATAAAATTACCTGACCAAATGTTTAGTTCCGAATTGAATTCAGTCAAGACCAAGTCTTCAGTTCAAGATTGGGTTCATAATGCTGATTATAGGAACTAAAAGAAGGAAGAATGCATTACATATGGACACTGGGAGAGAAAGAACTTCACTATATTTAACCACAAATGCCTAAAATTAGGTGGACCTAATCTCTATCTTTCCTCGTGACAAATAAGAAGAGGTTGTAGTTGCTATCAAATGTTAACCATCAAGCATTGCAAAAGAAGGTAGTAGCAGTATCTCATTCTTAAAGAATAAATGAATATCTACATAATCTCCAATGAAGTATTTAAATTCTCAGGGACCCAATTTCCATATCTGTCAAATATAAAAATTACTAGGTGACCTAGAAATATTAAAACAAGTTGATGTAATTCTAATATTTTATAATTCTCTAATTCAATTATTTTGGGCATCAACTTAATAACTATATTGTTGGTCAACAAGAGGTCAAATACAAACCCAACACTGTGCCACATACTCTAGTTGATAAAAAAAAGGAATGTAAAACCTCCTCTTTGTCCTCAAGAATATAATCAAATTAAAAAGATATATTGAACCTCCATAAAATAATATGGAAAACTCCATTCTGTGCAATAGGAGTCATCTGAGTGGATAAGATATGTGAACAAGTCTTCATGAAGACATTGGGCTTCCTGTTGGGCCTTGAAGAATGAGTACAATTTGCATAAGTAGGGAGAGGGAGGCACATTCAGGGAGTCAGACCAAATAATATGATCAAGTTCAAAAAAGCAAGAATTCATAATAAAATATCTGAATTAAAAATAAAGGTTAGATAGATAGATAAACAGACCCACCTAATTGGAATGCAAGGTATATGTGAAGAGTAGTAAAATGGATTGATCAGGCCTATTACCAAAAAACTAGAATGCTAAGACAGAGGGTCTGAATTTTTATTAAAACCACTAAATCGAAGTTATTCACCACACACTTAAAACACCTTCAACATTTCATGATAAAATAGTTTTCACTTCAAAGACATGTGATGTTCTTACTGCTCATGGCATTTTGGAATTTGAGAATATATTTTTATATTGATAGCTCTGGTAGATCTCTAAAAGCATTTTGGAATAAAAAAATATGTCAGGATCTTCCTTTCTTTTCTTGACAAAGTAGCAGTTATAATAACTAATATTTCAAACATTTAGGTCCCAGACACTTTGCTAAACACTTTTCATGCATTATCTTATATAATTCTTACCAGTCAAGTACTAGGCATTCAATAAATATTTAAATGAATTGAATGATTGAATTTCCATTTTATACATAAGAAAACTGAAGGTAAAAAGGTTAAATATATTTTTCTTTGTTACACAACTAGAAAGTAGTAGAATTGGGGTACTAATCAAAGTCTGCCTAGCTCTTAAGCACATTTTAACTAGTACACATTCTAGCCTCTCTTCTTCCTTTTGCCCTTTATCCTTATCCCTGTCCCCCATACTACTGATGTCTACTCTCCCTTCTAGTCCTTCCTTTCAGCTTAATGAGAAATAACACAGATGTGGAATACTGGATGTCTCTCCTAGACTTGAGCGTTATTGTGTTCCTTGTTCTAAAAATAGATTTAGCTCCTTATATTTCTATTTCTTAAAAAAAACCCTAGATTTCATTTTTTAGTACTATATGATTTTGAATTAATTTTTTGTGATTAGATAACTAGATAAAAACTGCTCGCATATTTGCTTTTTTTTTTTTTAATTCTCAAGTTAGTTAACATACAGTATAGTCTTGGCTTTAGGAGTAGAACCCAGTGATTCATCACTTACATATAACACTCAATGCTCATCCCAACAAGTGCCCTCCTTAATGCCCATCAACCATTTATCCCACCCACCCCCAGCCCCCATCAACCCTTAGTTATTCTCTGTATTCAAGAGTCTCTTATGGTTTGCCTTCCTCTGTGTTTTTATCTTACTTTTCCTTCCCTTCCCCTATGATCATCTATTAAGTTTCTCAAATTCCACATATGAGTGAAATCATATGATATTTGTCTTTCTCTTGACTGACTTATTTCGCTTAGCATAATGCACTCTAGTTCCATCCACATTATTGCAAATGGCAAGATTTCATTCTTTTTTATCACCAAGTAATATTTCATTGTGTATATATACCTCACCTTCTTTATCCATTCATCAGTTGATGGACATTTGGGCTCTTTCCATAATTTGGCTATTGTTGATAGCACTACTCTAAACATTGGGGTGCCCCTTCAAATGGGCATTTTTGTATTAAGATGGAATGACCAGATAAAATCTACATCTGCAATTTCTATACCCAAATCCTAGTGTGTGTTTCTGATAGGCCCCTAAATGTAAGACAGTGTGGTGGTAATACGGCATCCTAGTGATTTTAATATACATGAAATTTCTATTTGTTTTCCAGCCAACAGCTATATTATAAGAATAAGTGAGCATTTCCAGGATCTCCAAGAAGATTTTGACAATGCTGCTTTAGTGAATACTTCTAGTCTGACACCTAAGGAGGCTGGCTCAATAGAAGTTTTTGAATTTAAACCAGAACCTTTTAAAATAGAAAATGGCACCAAAATCTATTTTGCAATTCAAGCCATCCATGAAGCTAATCTCACTTCAGAGGTTTCTAACATTGCACAAGCAATCAAGTTTATTCCTGCACAGGAATCCAGTGTCCCTGCCCTGGGTACCAAGACTTCTGCAACCAGTTTGGCAATTTTAGGATTAGCTGTGGTTTTATCTATATTTTAAACTACAAAATGTATTAGAAATAAAATTCAATGTTATACATACTCGGTTAACATTTATTTAGAACTTAATTTGCAATACTTGTTTATTACAAAACTCTGTGTAATAGAAATGTACAAAAGTTGTATATTTCCTGTTTGAGTTCATTAATAGTGATTAGTTGTTAAATGTAAATCAAAATGAATATACCATTTCCTATCTTTGAAAAATCCATTTATTAACTCAATATAAAAAGAAAATGCATATTTTACTTAAGGGTGTTTTAAGAAACATTTTCAAAGTGTGTTACAAATTAACTTGATGTAGTAACAAAATCAGAATTTACCTAAACCCTTTGAAAAAAACGTATTTATCCACAACAGGAATAATTTTATAGCAGAATTATTTAGGCTTTATTCTTGCTTATGAATACTTCATGTTTACATAAACTATAGGAAACATCATAATAAAGTTCTACTTATATCCTGAGACCATTGTTAGGTCCTAAGAATATCATCACCATGATGCCCCATCAGGACAGGGATTTTTTTTTTTTTCAATGCTATATCCTCAGCTTTTAGAATGTCTTCTACCTGACACATAGTAGATATTTTGTTAAACAAAATTAACAAATATAGGGAAGTACGGGAATAGGCAAAATGGGTAAAGGGGAGTGGGAAATACAGGCTTCCAGGTACGGAGTAAGTCATGGGGGTAAAAGGTAGAGCATAGAGGGGACAAAAGGAAAAAATTAATGAATATTTTCATAGCATCAGAGATAACCAGATTTGACCTGTTACAACAAAAAATAACCACAAAATATAATGTGCATGTGGTATCGTGAGGACCTGATATAATGAAAATAACCACTTAAATGGTGATCTGAATCAACACATAGCCTTTCAGGAAATTAACTGAATTATGTCAATCCAATTTATAACCCTCTAATAAAATGTAAATTCAGCTATCAATATAGCAATAGTGTGATTTTTTTTCTGAGAAATACAGAGAGTAACTGTTATATTAGAAGAAAATCCTTTGGGGGCGCCTGGGTGGCTCAGTCGGTTAAGCGGCCGACTTCGGCTCAGGTCACGATCTCACGGACCGTGAGTTCAAGCCCCGCGTCGGGCTCTGGGCTGATGGCTCAGAGCCTGGAGCCTGTTTCAGATTCTGTGTCTCCCTCTTTCTCTGACCCTCCCCTGTTCATGCTCTGTCTCTCTCTGTCTCAAAAATAAATAAACGTTAAAAAAAATTAAAAAAAAAAAAGAAGAAGAAGAAAATCCTTTGTTTCTAGGCAGAAAGATTTCAAAAACTCTTTGAATGTGTGAAAGGAAGAAGCTATATATGATAGATCTGGAAAAGTCAGGAAAAAAATCATAAAACATTAGTAAACCAAATCCAGAAGAATATATAAAAAATTATTATATATTATGACCAAGTTGAATTTATACCAAGAATCCAAAGATGGTTCAATATTAGAAAATTAACATAACTCATCTCATTAACAGATTAAAAAGAAAAATTGTCATCTCAATACACAGATAAAAGTATATTATAATTTAACTATCATTCTTCACTAAAAATAGAACCTTTGAGGGCGTTCTGGGTGGCTCAGTCAGTTAAGTGTCCGAGATCATAACAAATCTCACAGTTTGTGAGTTCAAGCCCTGCATCAGGCTCTGCACTGACAGTGTGGAGACTTCTTGGGATTCTCTCTCTCCCCTCTCTCTCTCTCTCTGTCCCTACCCCACTTGCTCTCTCTCTCTCTCTCTCTCGAAATAAATAAATTTTAAAAAATAACTAAATGATACAAAAATAATTTTAAAAAAATGAAACCTTTGAAAACTTTATTAACCTGATATTGTGAGCCTTAATGTCAAATTCTGATCATTTAAAAATAAAAGGGGGCATTAAATCTTCAAGTAAGGATAAGAAATTAGGTACCAGGGAGGTAAAATTCTAAATTCCTAGGAAAATAAATTATTTAAGAGCCTAAAAATCATTAAAAAAATTATCGTTTACTATGAAAGTCTCAAAGGGTCAGGAGATAATTTGTTTTCAGCTATCTGGCCACTATACTGAGAAATCATTTATAGAACTTTAGTAGCCACTAAGGAAAGATTCTTATGTGGTAAGAAAACAAAGGAATAGAAGAATCAATAATTTGAAATAAATATACAAAACTGTAATTATTTGTAGATGACATAGAAAATCCAATGGAATTAACAAATAATTCAATCTAGTAAGAGAATTCTGTAAAGTTACCAGACACAAGGTCAATTTATAAAAATCAACAGCACTGGTCTCACATGTAAACAGCTTAGAGGTCATCACCCCATTCTCATAACAAGAAAAAAAATAAACAACTGAAAATCAACAGTTCTTTTTAGATTTCACCAGAAAAGTAAGGTCACACCACAACTACTTTCCAGATACTATTAGGAAAATTAGCGCCATGTATCTAGTAGAATAAAGTAGTAGTCCCTAATTCATGCTATACACAAAGCACATGCCATATTCACTGGGGAATCCTATCTGGAATGAAGTCTCAATTAGATAAGACAAATTTTAAAAGCTAATAGAAGAAAATGAAGAAAAATACCTGAGTGACCTTAGGGCTTAAAGGATTTCAAGAACTAAAGGCTTGAAACATTAAGAAGGAAAAAAAAAAACACGATGGGTTTACATACATCAAAATTGAGAAATTGTGCTCACAAAGAACATCATAGGCAAAATTAACAGCTGACAGTCCAGAGAAGATATTTGCAATGTTTAAAACCTGCTAAGGAATTAATACATGGCATGTGTAGGAAAGAGCTGCAAATGAATAACAAAAGCAAAGGAAGCCTCAATAGAAAAATAGACAAAGGTTAAAAGTAGGCAAATCATTGAAAGGTAGTTCAAAGGCAAATAAGTGTATAAATCAGACAAATGCTCTAGAATCAGAGAAATACCAATTGCAACAGTATCAAAATATGCCTTAACATCCATTGGATTAATACAAATTAAAAATCAGATAGATAATACCAATTATAGGTAAGAAAGTAAAGAAATAAGACTTCTCATCCTCTACTGGAGGAGTATAACTGAAGCAGTATTATAGAAAATAGTCTGATGGTACTTAATGAATTCAATATACACCTTGTCCAATGTTCTAACAATCACACACCTGGGTATAAACATCAAAGAAACCAGCACACCAATCAAAAGGCAATTCACCACAGTATTATTTTGTAGTTACAGAAAGTTGAAAGTTACTTTAGGTGTCCATCCCTAGAGGAATAGAGAAGTAAATGCAACGGATACAGAATCTGAAATACTATACTACACTTAGCAATAATATAATAGACGCATATACAGCAACAAAATTTATCTTAAACATACACTGTTGAGTGAAAAGGGTTGAAACAAAGTGCGGTCTCTAAGACAATACCATTTCTATACATTAACACATAGACATATGCAAAAAAAATAACACTTTAGTTTACCAGCATATATTACAAACATCATAAAACCTAAGCCTTTGAAGGAAGGAGAAATGGAAAAGGGTAGTGGATAGTGAAATAAAAATAAGTAAAATTATACAATGGAGACAGAGGAGTTAAGATGGCAGAATAGTAAGAAGACCCTGGACTTGTCTCGTCCCTCAAACACAGATCAACATCAAGCCATTTTGAACACCTAGGAATTGATCTGAGGATTAACAGTACAATCTGCATAACTTGAGGGAAAGAATGTGGCAGGTACATGGTATAGAGAGGTGAATAGGGAGAGAGAAGAGCCGTGGTGCCACAGAGGAGAGGGAACCCTTCTTGTGGAGATGAGAAAGACAAAGGGGAAGAGAGAGCAGCACATTGTGTTTGCATAAGAAAGCACTCCCCCTGGGGCACCTGGGTGGCTCAATCAGTTAAACATCTGACTTCAACTATGGCTCAGGTCATGATCTCATAGTCCATGAGTTTGAGCCCTGTGTTGGGCTCTGTGCTGACAGCTCAGAGCCTGGAGCATGTTTCAGATTCTGTGTCTCCCTCTCTCTGACCCTCCCCCATTCATGCTCTGTCTCTCAAAAATAAATAAACGTTAAAAAAAAATTTTTTTAATAAAGAAACACTCTGCCTGAAAGCAGCTAGAGAGAAAGAGTGAAAACACACACAAGAGCCTACAGTCTTTTATAAACAGTGGAGCACAGAGTCTGAAGTTTCAGAGGTCAGGCCCTGGTGGTGCTCTGGTAAGGAAGCAGGGCAGAGCCCTGGGAACAGGCAGCAAGGTCTGAGGATCCCATGGGTCACATGGGGAGACAAAAATGGAAAGTCCTCAAATACATGTAGGTTGAAGAACATCTGACTAAAACATGAATGGGTTAACCAGGAAATTAAAGAAAAAATTAAAAAATAGATGGAAGCAAATGAAAATGAAAACACAACAGTCCAAAACCTTTGGGATGCAGCAAGGCAGTCCTAAGTGGGAAGTATATTACAATTCAGGCCAATCTCAAGAAGCAAGAAAGGTCCTGAATACACAGCCCAGCCTTACACCTAAAGGTACTAGAATATGAATAGTAAATAAAGCCTAAAGCTAGCAGAAGAAGGGAAATAATAAGGATTAGAGCAGAAATAAATAATATAGAAACAAAAAATACAGGAGAACAGATCAATGAAACTAAGATCTTACTCTTTGAAAGACAACAGAAATGATGAACCCCTAGCCAGACTTACCAGAGAGAGAGACAGAGAGAGAGAGAGAGAGAGAGAGAGGACCCAAATAGATAAAACCACAAATGAAAGAGGAGAGATCACAACCAACACCACAGAAATATAATTAATTACAAGTGATTACCATGAAAAATTATATGCCAACAAACTGGACCATCTGTAAGGAATGGACAAATTCTCAGAAACTCACAAACTACCAAAACTGAAACAGGAAGAAATAGAAAATTTGAACAGACCCATAACCACCAAAGAAATTGAATCAGTAATCAAAAATCTCCCAATAAACAAGAGTCCTAGGCCAGATGGCTTCCCAGGGGAATTCTACCAAACATTTAAAGAAGAGTAAAGGGGTATCTGGGTGACTCTATCAGTTAAGCATCCAACCCTTAGTTTCGGCTCAGGTCACGATCTCAGTTTGTGAGTTCAAGCCCCACATTGGACTCTACTCTGACAGTGTTGAGCCTATTTGGGATTCTCTCTGTCCCTCGCTCTCTGCCCCTCTCCCACTATCTATTTCTCTCTCTCTCTCTCAAAATAAATAAATGAACACTTAAAGAAGAGTTAATACCTATTCTTTTCAAACGGTTCCAAAAAATAGAAATAGAAGGAAAACATCCAAACTCATTCTATGAGGCCAGCATTACTTGATTCCAAAACCAGACAAAGACTCCACTAAAAAGGAGAATTACAGGCCAATATCCTTGATGAACAGGGATACCACCTTCACTCCTGTCAGAATGGCTAAAATTAATAACACAAGAAACAATGAGTGTTGACAAGGATGCAGAGAAAAGGGAACCCTCTTGCACTGTTGGTGGGAATGCAAACTGGTGTAGCCACTCTGGAGAACATTTTGGAGGTCCCTCAAGAAACTCAAAATAGAACTACCATATGACCCAGCAATTACACTATTAGGTATTACCCAAAGGATAACAGAAATACAAATTCAAAGGGGTACATGCATCCCAATGTTTATAGTAGCATTATCAACAATAGCCAAACTATGGAGAGAGCCCAAATGTCCATGGACTGATGAATAGATAGAAGAGATGTGGTGTGTGTGTGTGTGTGTGTGTGTGTGTGTATACATATACATACAATAGAATATTACTCAGACATGAAAAAGAATGAAATCTTGCTATTTGCAACAATGTGGATGGAGCTACAGTGTATTATGCTAAGTGATATAAGTCAGTGAGAGAAAGCAATACCAGATGATTTCACTCATGTGGAATTTAAGAAAACAGATAAACATAAGGGAAGGAGGGAAGAGGTGAGAGGGAAACAAAGCACAAGAGACTCTTAATGATAGAGAAGAAACTATGGGTTGACAGAAGAAGGTGTGTGAGAGATGGGCCATATGGGTGATGGTATTGAGGGTACTTGTTGTGATGGGCACCGGGTGTTGTATGTAAGTGATGAATCACTAAATTCTACTCCTGAAAACAGTATTTCACTGTATATTAACTACAATTTAAATTGAAAATAAAAGGTAGGCCAGAAGGCATCAAAGACAACTTTGTCATCCTTATAATTTTGGCTGGTCCCCAGAACACAAACATCTATATAGGGCCAGCCTGTTCACAATATTAATTTTGTTTTAATTGTGTTGCTAACATATTATGCTCCGAGGCAATAAATAAGGGTACCACTTCAAAGAAATGATAGAGGAGCCATGCTCCAGTGATGATAGGTTATCCTCAACTAAGGAAAATTATTAATTGAATTTTATACCTGAGCTCTAAATGAAATGAAGAAACTAATAATAATTAAAAAAACTAAAACTCATAATAATAACAAAGGAGAAACCCTATCAAAGCAATTCATCATATTAATAAATTCAAGGAGAAAAAATGCTGAATATCTCCAGAGATGCAGAAAAGGCATTGGATATATTCCACCACCTAGCTGTGATTTTTAAAAAAGAATAACTTGGCACATGGGTGGTTCACTCGGTCGAATGTCCCACTCTTGATTTCAGCTCAGGTCATGATCTCACCATTTGTGGGATCCAGCCCCACATCAGGCTCTGAGTTGACAGACAATAAATAAGTAAACATTTTTTAAAAAGAAAAACTTGCAGAACTGGTTTTTGAAAGGAACAAGTATCTAGACAGTTATTTTTAATTAATTTATTTATTGCTTAATTCACATCCAAGTTAATTAGCATATAATGCAACAATGATTTCAGGAGTAGATTCCTTAATGCCCCTTACCCATTTAGCCCATACTCCCTCCCACAGCCCCTCCAGCAACCCTTTCTTTGTTCTCTGTATTTAAGAGTCTCATGTTTTGTCCCCCTCCCTGTTTTTATATTATTTTTGCTTTCCTTCCCTTATGTTCATCTGTTTAGTATATTAAAATCTTCATATGAAGTCATATTATATTTGTCTTTCTCTAATTTCACTTAGCATAATACCCTCCAGTTCCATCCACATAGTTGCAAATGGCAAGATTTCATTCTTTTTGATTGCCGAGTAATACTCCTTTGAATATATATACCACATCTTCTTTATCCATTCATCTGTTGATGGACATTTGGGCTCCTTCCATACTTTGGCTATTGTTGATAGTGCTGCTATCAACATTGGGTTGCATGTTCCCCTTTGAAACAGCACACCTGTATCCCTTGGGTAAATACCTAGTAGTGCAATTGTTGGGTCATAGGGAAGTTCTATTTTTAATTTTTTGAGGAACCTCCATAATGTTTTCCAGAGTGGCCACACCAGTTTGTATTCCCACCAGCAGTGCAAAAGAGATCCTCTTTCTCCACATCCTCATCAACATCTGTTGTTGCCTAAGTTGTTAGCTAACTTGTCAAATGTTAGCCATTTTGACAAGTGTGAGGTGGTTTCTCATTGTGGTTTTTCCCTGATGGTGGTATTTCCCTGATGACAAGTGATGTTGAGCAGTTTTTCATGTGTCTGTTGGCCATCTGGATGTCTTCTTTGGAGAAGTGTCTATTCATGTATTTTGCCTATTTCTTCACTGGATTATTTGTTTTTTGGATGTTGAGTTTGATAAGTTCTTTATAGATTTTGAATACTAACCCCGTATCTGATATGTCATTTGCAAATATCTTCTCCCATTCCATCAGTTGCCATTTAGTTTTGCTGATTGTTTCCTTTTCTGTGCAGAAGCATTTTATTTTGATGAGGTTCCAATAGTTCATTTTTTCTTTTGTTTCCCTTGCCTCTGGAGGAATGTTGAGTAAGAAGTTGCTGTGACTGAGGCCAAAGAGGTTTTGACTGCTTTATCCTCTAGGATTTTGATGGTTTCCTGTCTTACATTTCAGTCTTTCATCCATTTTAACTTTATTTTTGTTCATGGTGTAAGAAAGTGGTCCAGGTTCATTCTTCTGCATGTTGTTTTCCAGTTTTCCCAGCACTTGCTGAAGAGACTGTCTTTATTCCATTGGATACTCTTTCCTGCTTTGTCAAAGATTAGTTGGCCATACGCTTGTGGGTCCATTTCTGGGTTCTCTATTCTGTTCCATTGATCTGAGTGTCTGTTTTTGTGCCAGTACCATACTGTCTTGATGATTACAGCTTTGTAATACAGCTTGAAGTCCGGAATTGTGATGCCTCCAACTTTGGTTTTCTTTTTCAAGTTTTCTTTGGCTATTCAGCTCTTTACTGGTCCTAAACACATTTTAAGATCATTTGTTCTAGCTCTGTGAAGAATGCTGTTGTTATTTTGATAGGGATTGCATTGAATATGTAGATTGCTTTGGGTAGTATGGACATTTTAACAATGTTTGTTCTTCAAATCCAGAAGCATGGAATCTTTTTCCATTTTTTTGTGTCTTCTTCAATTTCTTTCACAAGCTTTCTATAGCTTTCAGTGTATAGATTTTCTGCTTCTTTGGTTATGTTTATTTCTAGGTACTTATGGTTTTTGGTGCAATTGCAAATGGGATTGATTCCTTGATTTCTCTTTCTGTTGTTTCATTATTGGTGTATAGGAATGCAACCAATTTCTATGCATTGACTTTATATCCTGAAACGTTGCTGAATTCATGGATCAGTTCTAGCAGTTTTTTGGCAGAATTTTTTGGGTTTTCCATATAGAGTATCATGTCATCTGCAAAGAGTGAAGTTTGACTTCCTCCTGGCTGATTTGGATGCCTTTTATTCCTTTGTGTTGTCTGATTGCTGAGGCTAAGACTTCCAATACTATGTTGAGTAACAGTGGCAAGAGTGGACATCCCTTAGACAATTCTTTTTTTTTTCTTTTAGTGTATTTTTTAAAAAATTTTTTCCATCTCTGCTACAGAGTTATTGTTGTTTTGGGTTTGATTGTGTTTGTTTGTTTGTTTTTTAGTTTATTTACTTTGAGAGAAAGAGAGCACATGGGAGCTTAGGATGGGCAGAGAGAGTAAGACAGAGAATCCTAAGCAGGCTCCGCACTGTCAGTGTGGAGCCCAACACAGGGTTCAATCCCATGAACCAGGAGATCATGACCTAAACCAAAGCCAAGATTTGGACACCTAACTAACTGAGTCATGCAGGTGCCCCAGACATTTCTATATCAAGCATCATGATTTTTAGGAACCATGAGAAGCATTCTTATGAACGTCAAAAATGCACCAAAATACCTGCTAGCACTGCTCCTATTCAATATTATGTTGGAGGCACTAACCAATGTAGAAAAACAAGATAATGAGTAAGTATGAGTATTAAGTGACAAAATTTTCGTTATTTTAAAACCATAATCATCCTCATAGAAAATCCTGAGAGAATACCAAAACTATATGCATATGAGAATTCAATATACAAAATTCATTAATATTCCTATTTATAAGCCAATATTTGGAAACAATAAGTTTTAAATTCTCATTCACAATATAAACAAAACCATAAAATACCTAAGGAAAAAAATCTAACTAAAAATGAAGAAGACTGTTATGCAGAAAACCATAAAATTTTATTTACTTGAAGAAAAATTTTAAAGATCTGAATAAATGAAGAAACACATCACATCCATGTATTAAAATACTCAATATTAAGAAAAGTTTAGTTTTTGAATTATGATTATATATAAATTTCGATAGCTTAATAAAAAAACAATTTAAAGACACTAAAGTTTATGATAATAGGAAGCAGATATTTTCAGGCTCAAAAAAGGAAGGGGGGCTGGGAAAGACATCAACAATTCAACAACAAAAAATGGGCAAAGGACATTCATAGAGAAGGAAAATGAAAAGGCCAACCACCTTAGGAACAGAGTCTCAATCTGGAAGGTAATCAGAGAAGTGCAGATTAAAACAAAACAAAACAAAAACACTAATTCCACCCAATAATAATTTTGATGAAAATGGGAGGAAATAGACTTTCTGCTAACAGAAATTTAGTTGCATTTAGTAAAATAAAAAATATGTGCACATTTATAGGAGATCCCCCTAAAGAAACTCTTATATTTGTGTTCCAGGATACATGAAGACATTCAGTCCACCATGGCTTTTAACAGTGAAAACAGGAAACAATCTAAGTGCCCATCAGTAGGGGACTGGAAAATTAAATGTGCTGTATTCGTGAAATGGGCCAATATAACAGCTAAAAAAAATAAATCATATCTATTCCCAATCTATACTGAAGAGATTTCAAATATATGATAAGTAAGGAAAATTGCACAAAGATAGGTACAGTATGGTATCATGTATATAAATTAAAACCATACAACATATACTATATTTGTTTGTAAGCACAGATAAGTAAGAGTATTTTAAAAGTTGTTTAGGCATAATATACATTAAACTCTTCATAGAGGAAGCTTTGTCAGAGTTAGAAAGGTGAATTGGAATGGGGGTGTTGGTTTAGTTCCCTAAGGCTTAAGCATAAACAGTAATATTTTAGCCTTTTTAAGAAAAATGTAAGATATAATAAAAAATTAACAATGTTTAATTCTTAATCAGAGCAATAAAAGTATTGTTATACTATTCTTTGTATTTTCCTGAATTTGAAAAATTTCTGAACGTGTAAAAGAAAAATCTATTTCATTCCAGCCCCATTAAATAAATATGCAAATATTTTTTTAAATGTAAAGTTAAATTAAAGACATTAGTTAGTGTGCCCACATTCCTTGATCCAGTTCTGGATACAAAGGCATACCGTATGGTAAAAATGAGGGAAATAGCCTACAACATGACTCTAACCAAGATTTGCGTATCCTTACTTTGCTAGGCAAGGGAAACTACAGATGTTTGAGCAAGTTATGATATGGTGTGAGCTGTACTTTTAGGAGTATTCATCTTTCAAACTTGTGTAAAGGAGACTGAAATGCAAAGATTATTTGGGAGGCTATTAATGAGAAATCTAAGCAAGAAGTAATATATTAATATTAATAAATGATGAGTAGTAATAAACATGGAAAGAAGATAGTAAATCTCATTTCTCTCTCTACCTCTTTTATTATAATACCCAAGCACCAAAGGTACTTAAAAAATGTGGACTAAGTACAATTTTAATTCTTATCTCCTCAATGGAAATATTCTCAATAATTTTGAAAGTTAAATAATTAATCTTTGCATGTAAATTATCCATAAATTTTAAGTCATTCAAGTATGAATTTGATCTTGTTATTCTACTGACCAGTAATATATTCATCTATCATGACCAAAATATCAGGGTTTTTTTTACCCATAGTATTCACAAAATTAATATCTGTTGTTCTCAGATTGAGACATTTATAGCAAAAGTAATAAAAAGTATAATTTATTGAACCATAACTTATTACATGGCAAAAAGTGGTGGACACCTTCATATATTTACCTATTTAACCTTTACTTTAGCACTGTAAGCAAGAATTATATTATATCCCTACTTAACTGATAAGAGAACTGAGGTTCAAATATATGAAATAACTTGCCCAAGATCAGACTAAAGCTAAATGTTGATACTGAGATGTAAACCAAAGTCTGTCTAATTCCAAATCTACGTTCTCTCCATTCCCTAATCTCTTCTTAATCTTAATCTATTCTACCAAACAACATCATTTATTTATCTGTCACATACACAAATTCCTGAGTTCTAAGTGGCAATGAGTATTGACAAGTCTCCATTATTAAAATATCTTTATAAATAAATACTTATTTTTATAAATAAGTAATTACGATACGTTATGCTATCTCTTTTAGAGTTTTTTTTTTTTTTCAACGTTTTTTATTTAGTTTTGAGACAGAGAGAGACAGAGCATGAATGGGGGAGGGGCACAGAGAAAGGGAGACACAGAATCGGAAACAGGCTCCAGGCTCTGAGCCATCAGCCCAGAGCCTGACGCGGGGCTCGAACTCACGGACCTCGAGATCGTGACCTGGCTGAAGTCGGACGCTTAACCGACTGCGCCACCCAGGCGCCCCTCTTTTAGAGTTTTTAAGAACAGCTACTTAACCCCTTCAAACTCCAGTTCTTGAAATGGGGTTAGTAATATTTTTTATGTCACAGGATTGCTTTATTAATTGAGCTACTTACTTGTAGTCACTGACCTAATTTGTTAATTGAGATTAAATGAGAGAAAATATTTTAGCATTTAACAGTGTTCCACATGTAGTTAGTGCTGACTAATATTATCAGCCACTATTATCTTATTATCATATTTTATATATATTTTATTACTGATAGAGTTCAATCCTTTGATAAAGAATCCAAAGTCTCCATAACCTTTGACAGCACAGGAGAATCACATACTTGGTACTCAATATATAATCATGCAGCATCAACAACTTCAATTTCAAAGGTATCTACAAAAACATTCTCTCTCTTCATTAAATTAAAAATATGAGAATCATCTAACAGCTCAACCGAACACTGGAATCATAATTTTATAGCAATTAATTTTTTAGGTTAGCCTGACATCTAGTGGAATAATTGTAGCCACCCAAAAAGATTTAAAATACATCACTTAAAGAAAAATAACTAATAACTTCTGTTAAAGACCAATATGTGATATAAACGTTTTAAATAAAAAAGGAAAATCAACTTGAGTACTGACTTATTGTCAGGCATTATACCAAATGCTTCCATATACCTTATCTCCCTAATTCATCTATTCAAAGTAAGTATTTAGTGCCTGCTACATACTAGGCACTTATACAGAATCTTTTTTAAGTGGATATGATCCTTGTCCTTTTGGAGTTCATAGACTAGTAAAGAATAAGCTATGAAACAAATAATTATGTAAATTATTAAAATTGTAAGTTGTGTTTAGAACTATGAACGACTTTAGAAGAGAATCCTTAATTTAGTAGGAAGTTCAGGAAGGGCCTCTTTGGGGAAGGGATATGTGGGCCAACTTCTAAAGTAGCAATGGGGATTTAAGACAGAAGGAAAAGCATGTGTCCAGGTCCTGAGGTAGGGAAAGGTTTATTGCCAAAAGATTTGAAAAAAAGGTAGTGTGACTATAGTTGTAAGGGAAGCACACAGTACCCGATCAGCTTAGAGAGGTCTGTGGTGGCCATATCAAGCAGGCACTGTGAAAGAGTAGGCCCAGTTAAGGATTTATAATTTTTTTTATTTTATCATATATAATGGAAGCCATCTGAAGTTTTTAAACAGGAAGAGATATAATGAGTAATAGGATTGTATTTTTTTTAATGTTTATTTATTTGGACACAGAGTGGAGAGGGAGCCAGAGAGAGAGGAGAGAGCAAATCCCAAGCAGGCTCCAAGCTGCCGGCACAGAGCTGACGCAGGGCTCTATCCCACAAACCATGAGATCATGACCTGAGCCAAAATCAAGAGTTAGACACTTAACCGATTAAGCCACCCAGGCGCCCCAAATAATAGGGTTTTAAAGGAACACTATTGCTCCTACAGGGAAATGAAATGGAAGGAGATGAATGTGAATGTAGGAAGAACAAATACGACCCACTGGGAGAGAATTTCAACAGTGCTAACAATAGATGGTTTGGGCTCAGACTACAGTGGTTACTATCAAGATACATTTTGAAAGTAGATTCAGATTCTGGTGATGAATTGGATATTGGAAAGGAGCTAGATAAAAACTGAGAATAAACTGACGGTTGATGCGGGGTGGGAGGGAGGAGAGGGTGGGTGATGGGCATTGAGGAGGGCACCTGTTGGGATGAGCACTGGGTGTTGTATGGAAACCAATTTGACAATAAATTTCATATGTAAAAAAATGGAAAGGAGCTAGAAGGGAGGAACAAGAAATCACTGAAAATACTCCATTATTTCCATCTTGAACAATTGAATAGGTAGAGGTATTGAGGTGAGAAAGAATGAAGAAAGATTTGAGAGTGAAACCAAGCTTTATCAAAGAATAAATAACTCAGAGACATTTATCTACCTGCAAACAAATTTTGTTACATAGAGGGAGACAGTCATTAATTAGATTGTTGTCAAGGAAAAGCAAAGAACTGTACTTCTGAGAGAAAAAAATGCAGACAGTCTAGGAAAACTGAGTCTTGTTTGCACATCTTTAGAAATAAACTAATTAGCTGGTAGCAAAGAAGTCAGTCTAGGCAGTCTGTGCTTGTAAGGTTGTCCAGGGATAACACAGAAAACAGTTTCAATTGTGTTCAATTTCCCCCAAACCCTGGGAGATTGGTGTGGAGCACACGTGGCAAGCTGTCCAAAGGTAATGTCTACTGAGGCCTTTTAATTTGCCTTCGATGAGCTAGACATGTATCACTTCCCTCATCAATATTTCTCAACTCCCTCCTTTGGGTCAAAACAAACTCCAGAAGATGCAAATTTCACCATGAGGGTTTCAGATCCTTTTCTGACTTGGTATTATCAGTTGTATGTCCACTTAAGATACTGGATGTGAAACAACATTTGAGATTTCTAGCTTTGATTCTATTGATCTGGCTGACCAGTTAAGCCAGGAAACAAATCACGCAGAATTTGCAGGACAGGTTACAGATTTTCCTCTTTATTCTGATAATATTAACACTAAAAGTTTGCAATCAGGAGAAAAACTGGATTAGAACCTGAATTTATAAAATTTGGAAAATGTTATGATATTTATGAGACAATTGGAAAGTTGCTCACTGACCAGCTACTTGCTAATATCAAGGAATTATGGTTAATTTTCTTTTAGGTATAAGAATGGTATTATGGTTATGTTTTACCAAAAGAAGGAGTTCTTATTTTCAAAGATTTACATGTTGGAATATTAATGAATTAAAAATAAAATTAGGAGTCATCTCTGTATAGATAGTTATACATGAATGAGGCAATTATCTGTGGTATAAAGTGAGAAGAGTCAAGGAATAAGGATGATGCTTTTGAAGAACTTTATCTATTAAAGACTGGAGAGGGGCTCCTGGGTGGCTCAGTCCGTTTAGTGTCCGACTCTTAGTTTTGGCTCAGGTCATGGTCTCACGGTTCATGACTTTGAGCCCTGCGTTGGGCTCTGCACAGACAGCATGGAGCCTGCTTGGGATCCTCTCTCTCTCTCCAAAAACTAAATGAACTTTAAAAAAAAGAAAAGAAAAGAGGAAAAAAGGCCACAGAGATGAGGATAAGCAAAGAAACTGAAGGGCACCTACTTGAGCAGTAGAAGGAAATCAGAGGAGTATTATACGACAGAAGCCAAAGGAAGAGAGGTTTCAAGAAGCAAATAATGCACACAAAGTACTTAACAAAGTGACTGGAATATGGTGCTCCTTAAATATTGCATGTGTTATGATGGTGAACGAGAAGGAAGTGGTGCAGAATACCAAGCAATGGTGAGAGAACAAGACAGAGACATCACATAGAGTAATTTTTGTTGGGTGAGTGGGGAGGAGTACATTCAGAGTGGGAGGCTAAGTGGGAGGTACAGACATTGAGACACTAATCAGAGATAATGCTTTTAAGATCTTTGGCTGACATGGGAAGAAGATAAATAAGGCAGTGGTTGGAATGAGGTTGTGAGAATGAATAGAGGCAGTGTTTGATTTTGTGGCAATTTGGGAAGAGTTTAAAATGTAAAATGGTAAGGAACTAGTAGAAGGGGTGATATATATGAAAGAAAATATAAGAGAAAAAAGGGATAAATGTATGAGTCCCAAAAAGATGAGAGAGGTAGGATCCAGAACACACAGCGAAAGGACTGATCTTCAATGTGCAGAAGGACAGCTTTTTTATTCTAACAGGTGAGAAGAACAAAGGATGGGAGCAGATGTAGGCAGGCTGGAAAGATGTTCCCATTCACCCTTCTCTAGGAAAACAATTCTCTGGCACATATTCAGTGGTGTTTTAGTATGGAAATCTGTGGAATTTTCTGTTCTCATTTTCTGGTGCGATGTTTGATATTGTAGATTATTCTTTTTCTTAAAACTTTCCTGCCCTTTAAAATATATTTCAAATCGACAAAAAAAAAAAGCCTTAATATAATGAACGCCTATATACACTAGCTTAAGAAATACAAAGGAAGGTCCAGTTCTATTCTCTTACCTTCTCCCATGGATAATCACTATTTTGATTTAGGTGTTTCTCATTCCCATGCTTTAATACTTTTACCACTTTCTGAACTGCACATGTATCATATGTACATAATATGTATGAATACATCTTTAAACAATGTATAGTCTTGATGTGAATATTTTAATCTTTCAGTGACAGTCTGGGAGAGGAAGATTTTCTGTCTTTGTCTGAGAAGTGCCATTGTTTGGCACTCTGAAGTGACGGTTTAGTTGCATATTCTAAGTTTATTAGCTTTTCCTCAACTCTTTGAAGATACATTTAATTAACCTCTGGCTTCTACTATTGTTCTTGGGAAATCTGTTGCTGCTCTGTTGCTGATCTAATAGTTGTTATTTTTTCATGGGTAATCTGTCTTTTATATGACTCTTTTCTAAATTTTATCTTTGCCTTTGCTGCACTACAATTTCACTGCAACACGCCTAGGGTGTGCTTTTTTATTTACTCAGCTTGAGACTCCATGACTTTGAAACATGATTTCATCAATTCTGGGATATTATCAACCATTATCTCATCAAATTTGTCTCTCTCCTTTCTCATCTTGCTTTCTGGAAATTTTGTTGGATAATATATTGAACTTCCTCAGTCTACCCTCAGGTTCTTAATTCATACTTTTCATTTCGTATTTCTCCATGCTGCCTTCTGTATAATTTTGTAAGAACTCTCTTGCATCTACTCATATCTCTTCATCTGTATCTAATAAGCTATTAATCAATCCATAAAATTACTTTAAATGGATATATTGTAAATTTCTGGATGTTCTTTTTTAATCTATCCTTATTTTCACACTCTTACTATTTTCTTTAGGTTTTAATTGTCCTTTCCTTCTCACTCTGTATATCTCCTAATGGAAACATCATCTATCACATCTATGCAAGTGACTCTAAACTCTGTATCTTTAACCCAGTGTTCTTTCTTAAGCCTTAATTATCTATTTCTAATTGCCTTCCAGACATTATTAGATTTCTCATGTCTCGTGCTGTGAGGTTTACCTGACACTTCATGTGTAGTAATGATGTGTCCCTTCTATGATTTGCCAAAGCACTTTTCTGCTCTACTCAATTAATACTTGGCAATACATAGCTTCACAGTGTAGGTTTTCTTTGCATGTGAATAAAACCAGATTGTAAGCCCTCAGAACACAAGGATCATGTTTTGTACTTCTTAGCAAGACTTCTGGATATCCTTAACTTCACTGACCACTTGAATGCCTTCAAAGTAGACTTTCTTAGACTTGACTTTCCATAATATCATATGTGCGCCTGTTCTTTGGCAGAAGGACAATCTTTTATTGGTTGGTGTCCATTAAATTTATCATAGGGATTGCTCATAATAGGTGTTTGCTAGTTGATCTGATTGGTAAGCAACAGAAAAGTGGGTCCTTTTGAAATTTTCCTTGGGAACTTAATAATTTAAACTTATACCACTTCATTTGATGATATTGTCTCCTTCCTCCCATACCTCAAAGCATCAGTAAATAACTGATATGTACCCTTCAGGATAGGAAGTTTATTGCTAGTATGAGTCACATTAACCAAACTGACAACAATGTGAGCCAACCTGTTATTTTACTCTTCCTTTTTATCTTCATCCCAAGTCACAAAGTAATACCACTAACTAAAGTATAAAATAAAATTACAACCAAGTCTTATTTTATAGTGGAATGAATATTAAGTCCTCCCAGTGAAAACACGGGCATAAAGGGCAAACTATTTCTAAGAAACACTTTATTTTTTTATTTTTATTTTAATTTTTTTTGTTAACGTTTTATTTATTTTTGAGACAGAGAGAGACAGAGCATGAACGGGGGAGGGGCAGAGAGAGAGGGAGACACAGAATCGGAAGCAGGCTCCAGGCTCTGAGCCATCAGCCCAGAGCCCGACGCGGGGCTCGAACTCACAGACCGCGAGATCGTGACCTGAGCTGAAGTCGGACGTTTAACCGACTGAGCCACCCAGGCGCCCCACTAAGAAACACTTTAAAAGAGAATAACATTGCCACTAAACTAGCACTTTATTCAGGATTAATGGGTGTGGTGAACCAAATTATTCCAAAATCCTAAGCATAATAGGAAAGAAATTATGTCATTTTGAGGTGAAGAAAAGTTTCAGCTTGTTGGCTAGTATCTATGGCAAGCCATGTGGATTGCATCACAATTTTTCATTTGAAATGTAATGCAGATTTAAAAATTATATTAATTCTTAAACATGAAATACCAAACAAAATTAATTCAATTCCTTATTCTCACATAATAAGTTTTTGAGAAGAGGCTGGAATTCTGGTGGGTTTTTTTTCTTTTTTCCTCTTCCTCTCTGCCTTTTATACAATGTATATATTTCTGTTGTAAAACACTAGAGCAGTTTTTAAGTATATATGATTAAATGTGAAACTTCCCCTTTATCCTGCTAGGCCCTTCCCACTCTTTGTCCCTTTTTCTGTGTGTACCATTCTGTACTAATGTAGGCATATGAATAAATAAACCAAATCACACTGTATGTATACTATATGACTTACTTTTTCCCTTACCAATATAACTTACAGGTTTTTTTCCATTTTAGTATGTTTGTCTCCATAATTCTTTTAACAATTGTACAGTAGTCTACATTATGAAAGCACTACAAGTCATAAAACCATTTCCTTACAGATTAACATTTAAGTTGTTTCTGAGTTTTTACTACTAAAACCAGTATTGCAAAATAATATTTGTATACTTCTCTTTGTATAAATATGTCTTTGGGTAGATTCCTGTTAGTGGAATTACTGAGTCAAAGAGCTTATATATTGTAAATTTTGACAAACATGCAAATTACCATTCCAGATGTCTTTATCGGTGTATACTTCCTCCAACAGTGTATGGGAGTACTTGTTTTCCTACATCTTTCAATAACACTGGACATTAATGCTAACTCTTTGTTTAACTCCTGAGTGAAAAGTAAAAATAATAAATGATATGTACGGCCGTAGGGAGACAAAGGAAAAGTAAAAAAAAAAAGTGAGTTCTCATCATCTCACCTTTAATATAATAAGTTAATAGATAATGTCTAAGGTTGCAACGGATGCTTTTTAAAAAGAAGGAAAAAAACTCACACAAAATGACTCTAATGAGGGGTTTTTTAGGATCTAGTATCTCTCGTGTAGAAGAAATAAATGAGGTTTAGCTATCCATTTTTTTTTAAGTTTATTTATTTTTTGAGAGAGAGAGAGAGAGAGAGAGAGCGAGCATGGTGCGCACAAGTGGTGGAGGGGCAGAGAAAGAGAAAATCCCAAGCTCTGCACTGCCATCACAGAACCTGACTTAGGACTCAACACCACAAACTGGGAGATCATGACCTGAGCCAAAGTCAAACACTTAAACTACTGAGCCACCCAGGCGCTCCTATTCACTTTTTATTCCAGTTTTTTTTTTTCTCTCAAATGCAAGTAAATCCAACTTAATACCTTTTATAATTCTTTCTCTGTTTCCTCTCTTTCTTTCTGTGGTGTCTCTCTCACCCTCATGCTTCATCTATATTTGCAAAGAAAGATCTTCACCAAATATTAACATTGACTATTTGTGGGTGGTGGTACTTGGGTTGCTGGTTTCTTTCTTCTTTGTCCACATCTGTGCTCTTTGAATATTTTTAATGAGTAGAAATCATAATTATTAAATCAATAAAATTGCTATTCTAAAATCCAAAAAATAAAAATATTACAGAACTTTTACATACATACATACACACACACACGCACACACACTGAAAATCCAAACAGTAAAGAAAGATACAAAATGAAAAATGAAAGCCTCCAACCCTTCTCACTCTTTACCCCACTGTACTTTTACCCCAAAGATAACCCCTATAATAGTTTCTTTAAATTGTTTTTATTAAAAAGTCATGCATATACAATGTACTTATATAAAAATAGCACACACATTCCTTTTTTATTTACACAAAAGGACCCACGAATTGCTCTGCACCTTGCTTTTCTTATTAACACACCTTGGAGATCTTTCCATATCAGCACTTTCAGATACACGCGTCCACTGCAGGTCCTTGCTGCCCCACTCACTCAGTGTTCACAATATTCCAAGAATAAAAAATTCCAACAGACCAGCCAGAGTACAAGGCAAGTGTGCATGGAACCTGGCAACAACTTATACGACTAAAAAGGATGACTGAAGGATAGGACAATCCAGAATTCCTCTTCCTTTCAGTCCTTCCTCACTCATCAATAAGCCAAACGTAAAGATAATGGTAGAATGAGCATATATCAAAAAATGAAATTTTAGAATTTGAATTATATTTGTACAGCACTTCCACCATTTTGGTAAGAATGAAATACAAATTGTGTAATTTCGATAATTATGCACACATGTTAAATGCTCTTATATTTGCATCTTAAAACTGGCATTGTATAATATGAAGATGTATGGTAAATACATGCTAACAATTTAAATTTTGTTTTTCTTTGATTAGAATGACATTAAATAGCAAATTAAAAAAATATGAAAGTTGAGACAGAGACCACGGAAGAAAGGAAAAAGTTTATTTTAGTACCTTTGTACCTTTTAATGGCACTTTAGTCCTGCTTCTTGAACAAGAGGCTCCACACTTTCGTTTTGCACTGAAATCTGCAAGTTATGTTGCTGCACCATTTATCATTCTAAAAACTGAAAGGAAGTTGCAGTGTAGTCGAAAGAGCACAGGAGACTTTCAGTTCTTGCCCTTCAGTAGCATGGCAGTTATTGATAGTTGTTTGTCCTGTAACTATTCTCACCCTCTTGTGTGCCAAGAGCACCACTGTTTTGTTCAGAACAATACGCCTTGTTAAACGTTAGAATTTTTAAACTAGGCACACTGCACTTACCAAACTCTATTGTATTAAGAAGGAACCAAATGACCCAGGTCTGGCCAATGACATGTAAACACAAGTTTACTAGATGGGGCTTATGAAAAAGCTGTTTTCTTCATTTAGAAAAAAGAGAAAGCAACTTCAGTTGGCAAGTCCCTTCTCCCTTCACCTTTCTTCCTTTTTTCTGCCTTGAATTTATATGTGATGCCTAGAAATACAGAAGCCGTCTTATGAAGAGAGGATGAAAGCTACATGCTAAGAATAGCAAAACAGAAGTAAAGAAAGCTGCCTACCTCTAAGCTTCTTAGTAGGTGATAAAATAAATCCCTATTTGGGTGAGTCACCCTACCCAGGTTTCTGTTACCTGAGCTGATCAAAATCAATCTCTAATACCAGCAGACTAAGTAACATGAAAACTCTTCTACTACACTTGCTGGGTGAGGTGCAGAAATAATATTTTTAATACATACTTAAGCTTACAAAACTACAAGGAAATACTTAACTGGCAGAAGTAAAGAAGAAACTGAACACCAGAGCCGGGAGCACACAGTATGACCCTGTCTTGAGTTGGGAAGGGGATGGGTGAGGAAAGTGCTGGAATATTCAAACCCATGGTAACTGGAGATAAGACTTTGAGCCCTTGAGAAAAGCGGGAACTAGAAATGATGAGCTCTTCCTCATACTCACCCCTACATACATTAAAACTCTGGGAAGTTCTATACCCTCAATGAAAGGGTAGATTAGACAAAATCTCCCCCCCCCCCCCCCCCCGCAGCACATCAAGAGAACAAGGATGCTTTTCTGTCATGAAATGAACTCTGAAAAGAGGGAAAAAATGGACTTCCAAGAGAATCTGTAATCATGATTTGTATTCCAGTTGCTCAGGGTTTCAAATATACAATATCTGAATAATCTTGGAACTTCTAAGCCAAGAAAGAAGTTCATATAAAAATTGGTCTCTGGACATTGATAACCCTAAGAATCTCTGACAGAAGAAACATTTTTTAAAAATCACTAAAAATAAGTTTATTTTTTTAAAAAGAAGCTACGAGATACAAAAGGTATCGATCTACAGTGAGTCAACAGACACAACAAACAGTATTATATTCCTAATCACCAAAGGATGCATCTGTATGACAACAGTTATGTAGTTTAAAATATAAACTAGTATCATTTACAGATCCATATATAATCAGTGAAAGTATAAAACACAATAGGTATTAATCATGCAACTTAAGAATAGTGGCTAATTCTTCAAAAAGAAAAAGGCAGGAATAGAATGTTAAAAAAAAAAAAAAGATGAAGAACTGATCCAGTTTTAAGGAGGATTGAGCAACGTGACAAATGGGTACAACACCTGATCTTGGCTTAGAGGTTTTTGCTTTAAAGACATTGGTGGAATAATTGGGAAAGCTTGAAGGAACTTTCTGGAAAAGGATATACAGAAGTTTTTGTACTATTCTTGCAACTTTTTTCTTGGTCTGAAATTGGTTCGATATGAAAAAATTGTTTTTTCAAAATAAGAGGATTGGTTCCAGTTCAACACGTAAGACGATCCTTACCTCACCTCTTCCCATAGGCATACCACATCTACAGCCACATATGGAATAATTTCCTCTGAAAAAACCTAAAGCTGGCTGAGCAAAAACTACACATTGGGAAAACAAGAAAAAAGCCACACTGAAGCAGGTAAAAAAGGCTGGGCACAATCTTGCCATATACCTCACCCCAAGTGTGGCAACGTATAATCAAGAGGAAAATTCATAACCTGGAGCTTGTTCTTAAAGAGCAAAGGGTATGAACCCCATATTTGGCAACCCAACTTTAAAGACTTGCACCTGAGAGACAAGCTCCCAAAACACGTGGCTTTGAAAACCAATGGGGCTCCTGCCACAAGACTGCAGCAATCTAAGAAACGGATCTCAAGAGGCTCACATGCTTGGACTCATCCCAGGGCCCAGCTCAGAAGAGCTAATAGCACTCAGATTTTAAGTGAAAGAGACTCACCTGCTTATATGAAAGCACTGGCCTGAGGGGCAGACATCTAATTTGACATACACACGCTGAAACCCTCTCTGGGGACACAGACTGATGGGCACCATCATTACACTCTCCTTCAGCCTTGCTCCAGCCAACAGGGGCCAACGTGTTCTTTTTTCCAACAAGCACCACCTTTCGTTTCCCTCACTTTGCACTTGCTGGTGGACGTCATCTTTGGGCCCTCTCACTGCCTTGCCCTAGCCTACAGTCACAAACTCATTTTCTTTTTCTAGTGCCATCTTTACATTCCCCTTCTCCCTTGCTACAGCTGGTGAGCACCATCTTCATTCTATCCTGTCGTACACTAGCACATCGGTAACCCCTGGAAGCTAGTTTTTACACGTCTGGTGCTCTGATTTGTGCTGCTGCTACCCAGAGGATGCTCCTTGATCACCTGGCTCTGAAGCCCGGGGAGCTTGCATTCCTGGGTCCCATGGGGCTATAACAATCAAAGAGATAGTTCTTGGTAGGATACCACCCCTAGGATGGTGGGTGCACAGACAACACACTGAAGCACATCCCCCAGTCTTTCTACAAAGAGGTTTATTACTTAACCTGCAGTTTTCAGCCTGAAGGACAGCCTTCAGGTGTGGCACACACCTGGGGGCCTGTGGAGGCCCCAGGGAACTAATCCAGTGGATGCCATCTTTGCATTCTCCCTCTGCCTCACTACAGCTTGCCAGAATCACCTGTAAAAGACCTTATATATTTGTCTGGAGCCACAATTTTTGTGACTACTGCCCAGAGGATACCTCCAGATTGTCTATCTCTGGTGGCCAGCAGGGCTTATGCTTGAAATCCCAAAGGATTGTGTATATTTGCTGCCTGAAGGTCTAGCATCCAAATCAGCCTGAATCTAGGTGCTGATTGAGATCCTCACCTTTGGGACACTGACAGGTTTTGGCACACCCTCAACTACTGGGAGCTATTAAAAATATAATAAGCTGTAATTAGACAATTACAAAGGTTTGGGAGACAACTCAAGCTAGGGCAGGGTTGAATGACAATGTTCGTCTCCTACCCAAGGCCATTACTTGGTGTATCTTTCATCTAATACATAGAAACTAAGAGAGTCAAGTGAAATAAAGAAAGGGAGGATGTGTTTCAAACAAAAGAACAAGATAAAACCTCAAAAAAAAACTTAATGAAGCAGAGATAACTAATTTATCTGACAAAGAGTTCAAAGTAATGGTCATACAGATGCTCACCAAACTTGGGAGAAGAATGAATGAACATAGTGCAAACTTCAACAGACAGACAGAAAATCTATGAAAAGTACTAAACAAAAGTCACAGAGCTGAAGATTCTGAACTAAATAACTGAACTAAAAAAATAGACTAGAGGTGTTCAACAGCAGAGGAGATGAAGGAAGAAAAAGGTTCAGTTAATTCGAAGACAGGACAGTTGACTTCACCCAACAAGGACAGCAAAAAGAAAATATAATGAAAAGAAGGGAATCTAGCTTATGGTACTTATGGAACAACATAAAACAGACTAACATCTGCATTATAGGACTCTCAGAAAGAGAACAGAGAAAGGGGTGAAAAATTTTTTGAAGAAATAATGCTTGAAAAGTTCTTTAACCTGGAGAAGGAATCAGACATCCAGATCCAGGAAGCTCAGAGAGTTCCAAATACGATGAACCAAAAGAGACCCACACTAACACACAGTATAATTAAAATGTCAAGTCAAGGGCACCTGGGTGGCTCAGTCAGTTAAGTGTCAGACTTTGGTTCAGGTCATGATCTCACAGTTTGTGACTTCAAGCCCCACATTGGGCTCTCTGCTGTCAGCATGGAGCCCGCTCTAGATCCTCTGTCCCCTTCTTTCTCTGCCCGTCCCCCACTAATTCTCTCTCTCTCTCTCTTTCTCTCTCTCTCTCTCAAAATAAACAAAAAAAATAAATTAAATAAATGTCAAAGGTCAAACAAAAGGAGAGAATCTTAAAAGCCACAAGAGAAAAACAACTTGTTATGTACAAGGGAAACGCCACATGACTACAAGCAGATTTTTTTTTTTTGGTAAGAATTTTGCATGCCAGAGGGGGTGGCACAATATATTCAAATCACTGAAAGAAAAACTTGCAACCATGAATACATGAATAGTTATCACTCAGAACTGAAGAAGAGATCAAGAGTTTTCTAGACAACCAAAAGCTAAAAAAGTACATCACCACTAAACTGGCTTTACATAAAATGGCAAATGTACTTCGTTAAGCTGAAAAGAAAAAATGCTAGTTAGTAACCAGAAAATATATGAAAGAATAAATCTCACTGGAAAGGTAAATATATACTGAAGGTAATGGATTAAATGCTTATAAAACTAGTATGAAGGCTAAAAGACTAAAAATAACTAAAACTATAATAATTAGTTAAGGGATACACAGAATAAAAAGATGTAAAATGTGACATCAAACACATAAAACAGAAAGGTAGGACAGTAAAAATGTAGAGCTTTAGAATGCAATCAAACTTAAGTTATCAACTTAAAACAGACTGCCATAGGTACATAGGTTGTTACACGTAAGTCACATGATAGCCACAAAGGAATATTCTATAGTAGATACACAAAAAATAAGCAGAAAAGAATCTATGCATACCACTAAAGAAAGTCATCAAACCACCAGTAAAAGAGCAAGAGGGGAAAAAAAGGAATAGAGGAGAACTACCAAACAGCCAGAAAACAATTAAAAACAATTACGTACATAATTCCAGTAGCTACTTTAAATGTTATGGACTAAATTCTCTAACTAAAAGACACAGAATAGTTAAATGTAACAAAACAAGATCTATAAATATGCTGCCTACAGGAGACTTCAGATGTAAGGACACATACAGACTGAAAGTGAAAGAATGAAAAGGAACTCCATGCAAATGGAAACAAAAAACAAAAACAAACAAAACAAAAAACAAAAATAAAACAAACTGGGGTAGCTATATTTATATCAGACAAATTAGATTTTAAAACAAAGACTTTAATAGGAGATAAAGGGCATTACATAATGATCCTGGGGTCAATCCAACAAGAGATTTTAACATTTGTAAATATTTATGCATCTAATATAGGAGCACCTAAATATATAAAGCAAATATTAATAGATCTAAAGGGAGAAATAGACAGCAATACAATAATGGTGGGTACTTTCCCCATTTACATCAGTGAATAGATAATCCAGACAGAAAATCAATAAGGAAACATTGGCCTAAATGACACATTAGACCAGATGGACTTAACATATGTATATAAAACATTCCACCCAAAAGCAAAAGAATGTGAGAATACATATTCTTCTCAAGTAGACATGGAACATTCTCCAGGATAGATGCCATGTTAGGCCGCAAAACAAGTCTTAATAAGTTTACAAAGATTGAAATTATATCAAGCATTTTTTCTGAACACAATGGTATGAAACTAAAAATCAATTACAAAAAGAATACTGGAAAACTTACAAACATGTGGAGATTAAACACAATGCTGTTAAACAACCAATTGGTCAAAGCAGAATTCAAAAGAGAAATCAAAAAATGCCTGAGACAAATGAAAATGAAAATACAACAGACCAAAATTTATGGGATGCAGCAAAAAGAGTTCTCACAGGGAAGTTCATAGCAATAAATGCATACCTCAAAAAAAAAAAAAGAAAAGAAAAGAAAAATCTCAGTCTAACTTTACAGTTCTAGGAACTATAAAAATAAAAACAAACAAAACCCAAAGTTAGTAGAAGAAAGGAAATAAAGATCAGAGTGGAAATAAATAGAGACTAAGAAGACAATAGAATAGATCAATGAAACTAAGAGCTGGTTCTTTGACAAGATAAACAAAATTGAGAAACCTTTAGCCAGACTTACCAAGAAAAAAAGAGAGAAGACTTGAATAACAAAAGCCAGAAATGAAAGAGGAGATGCGTAACTAATACCACAGAAATACAAAGGATCATGAGAGATTACTATGAACAATTATATGCCAACAAATTGGACAACCCAAAAGAAATGAACACATTCCTACAAACATACAACTTACCAAGACCAAATCATGAAGAAACAGAACACCTGAACAGACTAATTACTTGTAAGGAGATAGACTCAGTAACCAACCCCCCCCCCAACAAACAAAAGTCCAGGAACAGACAAATTCACTGGAGAATTCTATCAAACAGTCAAAGAAGAGTTAATACTGATTCTTCTCAAAATTCTCACAAGAAATAGAAGATAGAATGCTTCCAAATTCATTTACAAGGTATTACCCTGATACCAAAACCACACAAGGACACCACAAGAAAAAAAGGTTACAGGCCAATATCCTTAATGGACATAGATGCAAAAGTTCTCAATAAAAATTAGCAAACCAAATTCAACAATACATTAAGGATCATACACCAGGTTCAAGTGGGATTTATTCCCCCAATGCACAGATGGTTCAACTTCTGCAAATCCATCAATGTGATACACTACATTAACAAAATGAAGCATCAAAATCATATGATCACCTCAATGGTTGCAGAAAACGTAGTTGACAAAATTCAACATCCATTCATGATTAAAACACTCAACAAAACAGGTTTGCAGGGAACATATCTCAACATAATAAAGGCCATATATGAAAAACCTACAGCTAACATCATATTCAATGGTGAAGAATTGAGAGTTTTTCCCTAAGATCAGGAACAAGACAGGGATGTCCACTCTCACCATTTAATTCAACATAGTACTGGAAGTCCTAGCCACAGCAATCAGAAAACATAAAGAAATAAAAGACATCCAAATTGGAAAGGAAGAAGTAAAATAGTCACTATTTACAGATGACATGATATTACATATAGAAAACCCTGAAGACTCCACCAAAAAACTGTTAAAATAAAGAAACTCAGTAGAAATTCAGGACACAAAATTAATATACAAAAATCTGTTGTGTCTCTATACAATGATGATGAACTGACAAAAAGAGAAATTAAGAAAGCAAACCCCATTTACAATTTCATCAAAAAGAGTAAAATACCTCGGGATAAATTAAAACTAAAGAGGTGAAAGATCTGTATATTGAAAACTACAAGACATTAATGAAAGAAACTGAAGAAGACGCACATAAATAGAAAGATATTCTGTACTCATGGATTGGAAGAATCGGTATTGTTAGGAGCACCTAGGTGGCTCAGTGGGTTGAGCATCTGACTTTTGATATCCTCTCAGGTCCTAATCTCACAGTCGTGGGATCGAGCCCCATGTCAGGCTGTATGCTGAACATGGAACCTGCTTGGGATTCTCTCACTCCCTCTCTCTGCTCCTCTGCTCACCCAGTATAAATAAATATTAAAAAAATAAAGAATCAGTATTGTTAATATGTCTATACTACCTAAAGTAATATACAGATTCAATGCGATCTCTACCAAAACTCCAATGGCATTTTGTACAGAACTGGAACAATCCTAAAAGGTATATGGAACACAAAAAACCCCAAATAGCCAAAGCAATCTTGAGAAAGAAGAACAAAGCTGGAGGCATGCTTTCTGATTTCACACTGTATTACAAAGCTACAGTGATCAAAACAGTATTCTCAAAAAACAAACACAGAGATCAATGGAACAGAATAGATAGCCTAGAAATAAATGCATACATATATGGTCTACTAATTTATGAAAAATGAGCCAAGAACAATGGGGAAATAGTATTTTCAATTAACAGTGATGGTAAAATTGGACAGCTACATGCAACAGAATGAAACTGGACTACTATATTACACCATAAGTAAAAATTAACTGAAATGAATTAAAGACTTATACAGAAGACTTGAAACCATAACACTCCTAGAAGAAAACATAGGCAGTAAGTTCATTGACATAGGTCTTGGTAATGATTTTTTTTTCAATTTGACACCAAAACAACAAAAGCAAAAATAAACAAGTGGCACTATATCAAACTAAAAAGCTTCTACACAGAAAGGAAAACGTCATCAAAATGAAAAGGCAACCTACTGAATGGGAGAAAATATTTGTAAGTCATATGTCCAATAAGGGTTAATAGCCAAAATATATAAAGAACTCATACAATTCAATAGCAAAAAAAAAATCCAATTAAAAAATGGGCAGAAAATCTGAGTAGACATTTTTCCAAAGAGAACATACTGATGGCCAACAGGGACATGAAAAGATGCTCAACATCATTAATCATCAGGGAAACGCAAATCAAAACTGCTACCTCACACCTGTTAGAATGGCTATTTTCACAAGTCAGGAAACAACAAGTGCTGGAAAGGATGTGGATAAAAGAGAACAACTGTGAACTGTTGGTTTGTATGTAAACTGGTGCAGCTACTCTGGAAAATAGTATGGAGATTCTCCAAAATTTAAAAATATAACTCTTATATGATCCAGCAATTCCACTCCTGGGTATTTACCAAAAAAAAAAAAAAAAGAAGAAGAAGAAGAAGAAGTACTAACTCAAATCTGCACCCCCATGTTCCTTCATTACAGCATTATTTACAATAACGAAGATATGGAAATAACCTAAGTGTCCATCAGGGGATGAATGGATAAAGAAAATATGACATGTGACATGCAAACACACACACACACACCGTGGAATATTATTCAGCCATAAAGCGAATAAAATCTTGCCATTTGTGACAACATAGATGGCCTTCTTATGCTAAGTGAAATAAATCAGACAGAGAAAGACAAATACTATATAATCTCACTTATATGTGAAATCTAAAAACAACAACAGCAAAACCCAAGCTCACAGATACAGGGAACTGACTGGTGGTTGCCAGGGGGGGCTCAAAGGAAAAAAACAGATGAAAGGGGTCAAAAGGCACAAATGTCCAATTATAAAATAAATAAGTAATGAGGATGTAATGTACAACATGGTGAATATAGCTAGTAATACCATATTGCATATTTGAAAGTTGCTAAGAGAATAGATCTTAAAAGTTTTCACCACACAAAAACAATTTTTACTACCTTTTTATTTTTTTAATTTAAATTTTAGTTAACATACAGTGCAATATTGGCTTCAGGAGTAGAATTCAGTGATTCATCACATACAACACCCAGTGCTCATCACAACAACTTCCCTCCTTAATACCCATCACCCATCTAGCCCATCCCTCCCATCTACCTCCCTCCATCACCCCTCAGTTCGTTCTCTATCATTAAAAGTCTCTTGTAGTTTGTAACATGTTGGGGGGCGGGAAGGAAAAAAAAATTTGTAACTTTACACATGGCGATATGGATGGATATTAACTAGACTTACTATGGTGATCATCTTGCAATGTATATAAATAGTGAACCATTATGTTGTACACTTGAAACTAATGTAATATATGTCAATTATACCTCAATTTAAAAAAAGAAAAGGAAGATGAAGATGAGAAATAGTGCACAGAAAAAAATTGTCAGGATCTGATCTGTTGGACGTGATAAAGAAGAGGAAATAATCATAGGGGACTGGGATTTTTAGCTTAGGTGACTTGGTGCATATAATTCAATTTACCATTACAAGAAATCCAAGAAGAAAAAAAACATTAAAGAAAAGGAAACTCAGCGCTGGAAATATTTAAGCGCTGTAGTTGGATGTTTAGATAGGAGAGGAGGGGTACAAAAAAAAACCTGTATATATCTTGATTTGCTTACTCATTTAACAAATGGAGAATCCACTGTGTTGCTGGGAATGTAGACCATAAAAGTATAAAAATTAACAATAAATGGTTTCTGCCCTTGAGGACTCAATCCAGTAAGAGAAATAGAATCTACCTGTTAGCAAAGGATAGACTGGGGGGGCGGGGGAGCACGTTCCCATCGGATGATGGGTTCATTCTCAACCTCAGGCACACATTAGAATCACCTGGAGGAGCTTCTAAACATCCCAATGCCCAGTCCACATTCTGGGGGAGGGGATGAGGCACCAGTGGTTGCTTAAACTTTCCAGGTGATGCCAATGCACAGCCAAGATTAAGAGGCAATAGCTTGACTCAGAAGACAACACCTAGGATACCTTTTCCTTTGAAGCATTTGGTAATAATGATGAGTGTGCAGAGGGTGGGGGTGGAAAGGATAAAAGGTGGAAATAAGGGAATTTGATTGAAGGAGCTGCCAAATAGCTTTATGATATATAGTTTCTCTGTAAAAAAAAAAGTATCAAAGGCTGAGAGTAAGGGTATATGAGAATAAAGTAGGAATCTTAAGGAGAGTGGTGAAGTTTTGCAGTAGGGTCTGCAGAGAGAGTGAAAAGGAGTTGATTAGGAAGAAGTAAAAGCATGTCTAGGCAGTTAAAGGTTTAACGGAAATAGGCAATCATGCATTGGTAGTAGCATCCACCTACAATGTTGTGCAATTTTCCCCTAACAACCCTTGACAGTTTGAGAGCATGAACAGAGAAAACATTCATCTGGGAACGTAGGCTGATGGGCCAGAAGGATGATGGGAACTGTGAGTTCTGGTGAGAGTTAAAAATCGGTAAATAGTAATGAGTCATGGGACTGTAGCCCTTGATGATAGTAAGAACACACTAAATGAGTAAAGGAATCAGAGAGGTCAAATGAGAGGCAATTTTGACCAAAATGAGATTTCTAAATTTAAGATTTCAAGATAGCAGAGTACAGGAAAAGTTTTGATAACAGAATCTTAATTGTTCTTCCTACCTGTCTTTGTCCCTCCCCAATTGATTAGCCACACTGCAAATATGTTATAAATTAAAAGCCTGATCATCTCTCCCCACCATCAAACCTCATCCTTCCAGATAAATTCAATCAAAACCCAGCCTAAGAAGTCTTAATTATCACTATCACCTCTTACCCTACTAATACCCCCTTCCTCTCACTCTCACCCAATCCTACACAAACTTTTATACTTTATAGTTTTCAGACTGTGTTTTGCTTTGCAAATCATCTTTTAATCCATATTTCAACAACCTTCCCAAAATACTTGTATCTGGCATTTCTTGTTTCCTTACTTTTAATGATGGTTTCTTTGGGGGAAATTCTTTAGGCTACTTGCCCATTTTTGTGAAGGTTTATTTAGTTAAAACTAGATAGATAATGTAATTTACAGATACACTTAATCAGCCACACTGTATTATGTTATCATAAGCTGATGCAAATAATCAAAGGAAATTACTAATTTCAACTCTTCCAAGTTGAGAAGTTCCCATTATTCTCTTAAGATCCTCATTTACTATCTGTGACATGTGTCTATCTGATAAATGTAAAGTGAGAACACCAGTGTCAATCTATATTTTTTTAAAAACTTAGTGAAACAAATTTTTTTCTATTTGTTAGATAAAATACAAACCAATCTTCCAATATTTTTTCAGCACCCCAGTGGATCATATTGCACACCCCAATGAGGTACATATAAACCACCACTTTAGATGTCACTGGTCTAGGTATGAGGTAATGAACTTCTTGTCAGCCACTAACAACAACAAAAAAATTTTAAATGCATATCATACTACCTACAATACCATTTTAATAAAGGTTTTATTTATTTTTTAAGCTAAAAATTTGGGGGAAGATTTCAGGTATTCAACACTTTGTATGATCTTAAAAACATCACTTTCATAATACTTTGTATTGGAATAAGAAGTTACTATAAGGAACAGATTAAAGAAAGCATTAAAAGGTAATCTAGAACCCTTACAGAAAGACCTACCATCCAAATTAGAATTCAAGTTACTAAGTACAGGCTGGAAGTGAACATTTAAGAACACTTTGGATTCCTCCTAGGCATTTCATCACATTTTACTTATTCAATTTCTGTCTTAGGAATTATTTATAAACTCCCATGAGAGCAAGGGCTATCTGTCTTGTTGCCTGCTATATTCCTAGCCACAAGAATAATGCCATGCGGCACAGAGTAGATATCCAAAAAACATTTACTGAATGAATGCATAAAATAATGAAATGGTATAAATACGGATTAAGAAACTAATCAAAGAAAAGAGAACAGGGGCACATGGGTGTCTCCATCGCTTAAGCTTCCAACTTCAGCTCAGGTCATGATCTCACCAGTTCATTGGTTTGGCCCCGTAGTGGGTTCTGCACTGACAGCTCAGAGCCTGAAGCCTGCTTTGAATTCTATGTCTTTCTGTCCCTCCCCTGCTTGTGCTCGCTCTCTCTCTCTCTCTAAGAGAAATAAACATTAAAAAAGAGAGAGAGAAAAAACAAAAAAAGTGCTGAACATTGAGTTTAAGGAATACCTGCATTAAAGCCATCAGAAGTGCCAGCAGAGTAGAATGGGAAAGTCTAGGAGGTACTGGGAAAGCCAGCAAACAATAAGGGCCTGGAGAGGGGTGTATTGCAGGGAAGGCACTGAATACAGTCACTGTGGAAGTCTGAGAAAAGGCCAATGAGTTTATCATGAACAGAACAGGCAACCTCAAGAATGCTGTTTAGGTATAGTTACAGAAATAGAAGTCAACTGCATTGAATCAGGCAGGAAACGGATAGTAAGTTAATACAGGCAACACATGAGTCTTATGAATTTGTGAAACAAGAGAAACAGTATTAAAACTCTAAAGGGCTCAACAAAAAGAAGTGACGTTTTTTTCAAGTTAGGAAGATCTACATGTTTGAGGACAGGATTCAGAGTTTTTTCCTATAATGGTGGACACAGTTTTGTGATTTTAAACTAGAATGGACATAAATGATGGCAAACATATTTATTGTGAAGACAGACATCTGGAAAGAGAGAAAGTGCATTTCCACATAAAAACCTAAAATAGACAATAAATGAAAAACAGGATTCCTGATTACATATTTCCTTTTCCATATTTCTGGGAAAATAGGTTGAGATGAAATATACATGCAGCAATTTTGGTCTTGGAGACTCATTCTATTGGAGTTACCTTAGAAAGAAGTGGTTGTTTCTGTCACCACCACAGAGAATAAAAGAATACAAATATTTATATGAATCTGCTGTTCTTTATGTCTTCAGGAACTAATCTTTCAGCTGTTAACAATAGCTACTGCTTCTCTGCTGCTTCAGTAAAACATGAGCTCATTTCATTGCCTGCTGGGCCTGTATTTTCCCAGCCCTAATGTAACAAAAGGATACAGTGACAAAAAAAAAATAACATGGAGTGTTTTATTCTTGAAATACTGTCTCTCCCTCTGTGCTATCGCCTGTTTTAACTTAGTTCAAGCATAGGTCGTATCGTGAGAGCTGCTTTGGAAGTTACTTGGCATTATGGGCTTTTGAACAGATTTCACTTCATATTTTCATGTTATTAAAATTCCCCACACTGAATGTTAAGGGTTAAGAGTTATTCCATCTCACTCACCATTTTATACTTCCTTGTGTCTCCCACCTGGCACTTTGTATCCCCCGTCACCGTACTTTGCACACAGTAGGCGGCTTGTGTTGCTCGAATAATCCAGCTTGGGCTTGCTGCCTTAAGGCACTCAAAACCCCCGCAGCAGCAAATAGTTAATGGAGCTTCTGGTGGGGGTGAAGGGCCCGAAGATTGTCAAGTAACCCAACTGAAAGCTCCTTGAGACCAGGGACAGTTTTGTTCAGTACGGCATGTCAGTCCCTGATTCAGTCCTGGTACACAGAAGATTCTCAATAATCCTTAATGAACAACACACTCAGTGGGAACTATAAACTCAGCCCTGCTCAGCAAACACAAATCGAGTGCCACCAGGCGTCAGGGATCAGCGGGGCGTGGCTGCTACAAGATGCTAAGGAGTTATCTGTTGGTTGTAATATCATAATATCGTCATCTGTGCTACAATTTTCATATTTTCCCTTGAAACAAAACGGGGGATTTGGGTTGTCTCTGCTCTCAGTTTTCAGCGGCTAACCTGCAAACCAGGGCCCCCACGACTCACTACTCACTTCTGGGAGCTAACATGCCCCTCCCTCCGGTGGAGCTGGCCGAGCTTCCGGCGCGCCCCGCGACTGCGCCCCGGCGATCCAGAAGGGGTCGCTGTTCCCGCGACAACCTCTGAAAAGGCTCCACCCCGCGGCCGGCGGGGCTTCCTCCGTCCGGGACCCCGCCCCATACAGCTCATTACCAGTCCGTCAGTCTCCTTCAAGCTTTCGGCCGCCAGCGCCGACGCTAGCGCCAGACTCGGCGGAGCAGGCCCGACGTCTCGGCCGCCCCCGCCGCCACCCGGGCGCGCGGCCCGCCCCGCTCGTTCTCTCCCCTCGCCCCACCCTCTGGCTTCCCCCTCGCGGAAACGACAGCTGCTGCGGCGGGGCTGGCGCCGCCTCCCTCCACCTACCACGTCTGCCCCCGCCACTCTCGCCCGGTGCCCCAGCCCGGCCTCGGCGCCTCCCCGCTAAGTCAGCCGGCAGCTCCGCCCGGCTGCCGCCGCCCAGGATGAACATCATGGACTTCAACGTGAAGAAGCTGGCGGCGGACGCGGGCACCTTCCTCAGTCGTGCTGTGCAGGTACCGCGGTGGGGGGGGAAAGGGTGGCGCCCGAGAGGGCCGAGGAGGGGCCGGGCCAGGCGGCGGCGCTCCCCGCACCCGACCACAAGGACCGGCTGGCAGGCCTGCGGCCGGAGGCCTGGATGATGGGCGCGGCCTGGTGCCCCCTCCGGGCACGGCGGCGGTTTTCTGCCCCCTTCCAGTTCAACCGCCGCTTCCCCGGAAGCGAGGCGGGGTGGGGAGAGGGTGCGGAGCTTCCTCCCGCCGGGAGGACACCTTGAATTCGGCTCCGGACCGAGAGACAGCACCGCCCGCCTTTCTGGCCCCACATCGCAGGGCTGGTGTGGCCGCCCTCCCGGGGAGGGCAAAGGCCCTGCTAGCCCGGCGCGGTAACGAGAGAGACGGGCCTTTCTTGCACCACCCCCACCCTTTCCTTTCGTCTCTCTCCCTCTCCTCGCCGAGTCCAAGGAGGAAGTTTCCTTTTCCTGCCCCTGAACCGAAAGAGCTGCCAGCGCAGTTCCTTCCAGCCCTCTCTCTCCCTGAAAGGAAGGTCCCTGGGCTTAGGGCGGTCCGCGGGCGAAATGGAGATCGCGGGTTGGCGTCCATACTCTGCCAAGGCCTTGGGAAGCCTGGAGTTTGGGGGTTCCCACCTCGTTCTCAAAATGAGGAGCATCGGCAGCAGGACAAGGAGACGCTGGAGGGGAAGATTCGCGTTATGCGTGTTGTCAGAGTTGTTATATTTCAAATACACTGTAAGGGGGAAATTTAGCCGTCTTGCGGCATTCCGCAGTCAAGGAAGTGTCAGCACTCGGGAACTTGGACAGTTTTCCCCAGCTATCACCCACATTATGTCAACTCGGTTAAATCTATGAACAGATGTAAATTTCACCACATGAGTTATAAACAGTCTGGTGCTTAAATTAATGACATAGTCATAGCAACAACATTCCCTTTTGTAAAGAGAAAACAAAAATAATTTTCTAATACACATACCAAACTGATACTGAAATGTAAGTCAGTTGCACTGCCTTATTACTTTTCTCCTTTACCCCAGTTTCATTGGTGGAGTTGATCTTACATTGCATTATTCTTGGCAAGAGAATGGTAGAAGTCGAGCTAGGTAATAGCTGCCTATATTGTGAAAAAAAAAAAACTGTCAAACATATGCAAGGCATTTGACAGTTTATCTACTGTCCTTTCTGTAACTTTGCCAGATAGATGCTGTTAACCCCTTTTATATATGAGGAAACAGCCTCGTAGAGGTTAAGTTACTTGTTTAACTTGCATGGCTAGTAAATAGCCAAGTGCTGCCTGATCTACTACTCATTGAAAGCTGCTTCTCTCTTCCAGAGTAGGCATTGCAGATATAGAATATAGAATGTTGCAGACTGGAGAGACTTTAAAGATCATCTAATACAATCTGAGCATTTCAATAACACTTAAGCAGATAATACTTAAGGCAGTGGGAAATTCCTTCTAGGCGTTGATTTCTAAGTTCCAAAATCTGCATGGTGAGTAATAAGCTAGCTGCCTTAACCCTTATCTCCTCCTCCTTCATTAAAATATAAGCTATAGATGGTTCATTTGGTCTGGATGGCTCGGTTAAGCGTCTGACTTCAGCTCAGGTCATGATCTCAGGTTTGGTGAGTTCGAGCCCCTCATAGGGCTCTGCCGTCAGCGCCAAGCCTGCTTCGGATCCTCTGTCCCCCCTCTCTCTCTGCCCCTTCCCTGCTTGCTCTCTCTCAAAAATAAATAAACATTTTAAAAATAAAACATATGCTATATTGTAAAGACATTGGTTAAAATGATTTATTGATTTAAATTAGCCTACTTCCGATAGTTAAAAGACAAGTGCGAGGAGAGTAAGTGGTTGAGAGTCTGAAATGATTTGATTTGTGAGACTTAATGTTGACTGAAAAGAGGCCTTCCATATTTTTTATTGCTGATTCCCAACGATTTTGTTTGCCGAGCAGAGATTTGATGTTGTATTGCCACCCTTTTAAAGAGAGATGTATTTTCAGGTATAGAATCCACAGTGCTTAAATAAGACACATGTACTAGAATTTGATTGATTGATTGGTTGATTTTTAGAATTTGATTTAAATTGTTAGTAGACTTGATTTAAAAAATAAATTTAGGGGCGCCTGGGTGGCGCAGTTGGTTAAGCGTCCGACTTCAGCCAGGTCACGATCTCGCGGTCCGTGAGTTTGAGCCCCGCGTCGGGCTCTGGGCTGATGGCTCAGAGCCTGGAGCCTGTTTCCTATTCTGTGTCTCCCTCTCTCTCTGCCCCTCCCCCGTTCATGCTCTGTCTCTGTCTCAAAAATAAACGTTAAAAAAATTTTTTTTTTAAATAATAAAAAAATAAATCTAGCAAAGCTCTCAAAAGATGTACTTTTCAGATGGATTTTAATTGCTCATTGCTTCAAATCCTTTAGTTTTTAAATTCTGTCCTAATCTTAGCTATCAAGTTATTCTCAGTACTAAATACTTAAGTGCCTACTGCCGTGTCTGTCTTACACTACTATTTTGGACTCTGGTGATACACTGGTGAATAAAATCAGCAAAATACCTGTTCTCGTAGAGCTTATAATCTAGCAAAAGACAAATTAGTAAGTACATCAGGTGGTGATGAAGAAAAAGGCCAGAAGTGATATGTTAATGGCGGGGATGGTGGTTTTTGCCAGGTTGTATAGATATATGATTCAGGACAAGTCTTTCCAACAGGATCAAATTCCAAGAGACCTCAAGGAAGTGACCATTCCAATTTTGTGGAGGAAAGGCATTTTAGGCAGAGGGAAAAAGTATGAAGACCCTGAGGTTCTGGGTTACCAGGGTTATCAGTTAGGGAGCTGTGGCCATAGGATAGGCAAAAGGTGATAGTGACTTAGGTGACAGTAATAGGGAAGATTCAGAACCTATTCAGTATTGCTTCTCAAATTGGCTTGAGGCTAGGAGGGAAAGATGTGTTATGGATGACTATGAGGTTTTGGCTTGAGATTTACTGAGAAGGGAAAAATTTCAGGAGGAACAGACTCCTTAAATATTATCTTTTTCTATTAAGTCTGTATTTCTTAGAAATAGATTCTGAAATATTTATGTAGAAGCTATATTATATCTGAGGATTGCTTTAAAATATTCTAGAAGAGAAAAAGGGAGTAGTTGAAACAATGGCAGAATGTTCACAGTTATGAAGCTGAGTTTCAATATACTATTATACTTTTGAATGTTTGACCTTTTACACAGTACTATTTTTTTTAATTATGTAAGAAGAAAAAGATGATTCCAAAATGCAACATGTGAAACTTGGAATGCTGTGTAGTAATTTTCAACAAAAACACTGCTTTGTCATTTTGCTATTTAGTTAATAACTGAATTCCCAGTCTAAATTGAGTTGACATCAGTATAGTGCCAAGTGCCAAGTTTCATGCTAAGAATAGGGTAAGAGCTATGCCAGTTACTCATTATAAGTAATAAAAACAGTAGGAATGGAATTCAGCTTTCACATTTCTAAATAATAATTTCTATTCAAATCGAATTATACCTTAAGGAATAGGTCATGCTCTTGGTGGCCAACTGCCATATCTTTTTTTCGTTGTACTTAAAAGTTTTCAGATTAAAAAGTAAACATTCCCTGTTTTAAAAAAGAGAGACTATTAAACATACAAATTGGTTTCATCCCTCTACTCTCTTATAAAATCTGTTTATATGGGAGCACAGGGGTGGCTCAGTCGGTTAAGGGTCCAGCTGTTTGTTTCGGCTCAGGTCGTGATCACAACAGTTTGCGTTGGGCTATATTTATATGCCTTGCCACTTTGAAAGAATATTAAGGTAAAATGTATAAATCAGTAGGAATACTTATTCCATTTGGGTGCTTTTGTTGTTCTTAACTCCCTCAAAATAATAGAATACAAAAGCATCAGGTAATTTATCCTCCATAAATTGTTCCTTTATTAGGGTCTTAAAAGCCATTTAGTCTTAGTATCTGTCTTTTCAGTCCAGACTCCTTAGTTGAGTATTACATACTCCTTTCTGGCCTTGTCTTTTTTTTTCACTCATGTATACACACTGTATTCCTATCAAATTATTTTTTAATTTCCAAAATATCTTGTACTTTTCTAACTGTAGACTTTTGTTCATACATTTAAATTCCTCTTCAGTACCCTCCACCCTCTCTCTGTGTAGTCTTTTCCTTCCCTCTCATGAAACTTCAGTCCATCTTAGACCCCAAGAGCTTGATGTGAAATCTTGTGTCATTTTTCAATTCTGTATGATCATTTGGCTTTTTTTTTCTTCTAATGAAGGTCCTTGGAGCTGTAAAATTCTATTACTCTATGGCTTTCACATCTTTATAAGTTTGTATGTCCTAAGGAATCAACTCTGTTTCTTACTCCCATCTCACAATATCCAACATCGTTCTTTTATTTATATAATTTTAGGGGGTACCTGGGTGGTTCAGTTGGTTGAGCATCTCACTTTTGATTTCGGCTCAGCTCGTGATCCCAGGGTCGTGAACCTCCACTCAGCACGGAGCCTGCTTAAGATTCTCACTCCCTCTGCCCCTCTCTCCTGCTCGTGCTCGCTCTCTGTCTCTCTCTCTCTCTCAAAAAGAAAGAAAGAAAAAAGTTTCTGTCATTTTAGTCAGGCAGGGTATCCATATTCAAAGTTTACTCTTTGAATCATTTAGTACGTTAAATAATTTGTTATTTTTATTAGCGTTTTTCTAACATTAAATCTGCTGAAGTTGAAGTTGACTAATGCCAGTCTAAAATTTTAAACTGTTTAATTTAACCTATATTTATTGAGTACCTTCTAGGTGCTTGGCATTGAAGTACAAAAGTAAAGGAGACCTGGCCTCTGCCCTCATAGACTTCATAGGCTAACCCCAATTTATCATAATTAAGTATTTCATTCTTTGTAGTAAATATCCATTTTGTGAAGTACTATTCTGTTACTTCACTTGATAAATGTTCCAAGTGGACACATTTTTACTTCAGAATTGATATTGAAGCAAAATTTTGCTCACCATCTTTAAAATAAGACCATTTTCTAAATGGTCACCATCTTTAAAATAAGACCGTTTCTAAAAAAATATTTTCAACTTAAATTACTTAGGAGTTTAATTTTCTAATATTTCCTTTGAACTGCCTACTGAAGTTACTGTATAAACTTCATGAATGCCAGCTATTTTCTGAGGGGGAAAAAAAAGTCTTTAAAATTTAGTTGCAAGCTTGGCTTTCATCTCCAGTTTAATTTAGCAAACAATGGTGTGTCTGAGCCTAGAGGTAAAGATGAATATGCTGCTGCCCTCAACTAACTTCTGTGAGATCCTATCTGGATGGAATTCTAACATGACCACTCACCCAAGCCCTTTTGAAATCCTGTTTCTTCTATAGAATATAAACTGCAACAACTTCACCATGTCTCTCAAATTCTACTAAATAAAACATGTCACATTCAAAGTCCATACATTTTCTGATTGTGTAAAAACTTTACATATTTAGTGTTACCCAAAACTTTTCACATCCTTTGGTGCTGTTGGTGTTAATTAACTGATAGAAGATGGTTGGTTAACCTGGTGTTAATATAATCACCTATGAGCTTAGAACAGTAGTTCTCAGTCTTAGTTGCACTTAGAATTACCTCAGAAATCTTTACAGGCTGCATCTCAGTCTAGTTAAAGAAGAATCCTTGTGGTTGGATTTGGCATCATTGTTTTTGAAAGATTGCCCAGTTAATTCCAAAGAGCAGCCAAAATTGAGAATAAGTTGAGAAGGATCTAATTTTACAATTTACGAATTCATTATATTCAGAATTTGTGCTATACATTTTACCCTAAGAAGTTTAGATAACTTTTAAAATGTTACTTTACCCACTCAAAGAATTGATGGTTAGAGTTCATACTAAATAGATGTCTTTCATCATACAGTCTTTTTGCTTGTGCTTTTCTCTTTGTAGTAAAGCATGGTATAGAATCCTGTAGGCTAGATGCCTATCCTGTAGTAAAGAAAGGATCACAGTGTCTGGCATAATGTGGCTGACTCAAAGACAGTCCTTTCCTTAAAGAAATGTGTAAAGAAAATATGTAAAGAGAAGGGGATTGTTAAGCTTTCGGTTCTCATGTCATTTTACTATATTCCTAATGAAATCATGAAAGAATTGTACATCAAATTACATTTTAGAGAACATTGGATTTGGACTTACAGGACATATTCTGACTTTCATTGTAGGTTGTTTTCACAAAAGTTTTTATTAAATGGTACTGCTAAAAGTTCATTAAAATGCTTAAAATCAAACTATAGGGGTTTTTTTTGTGGGTGTTTTTTGTTTTGTTTTGTTTTGAGAGAGAGAATGTGTGTGGGGGAGGGCCAGAGGGAGAAGGAGAGAGAGAACCTTAAGCAGGCTCCATGTTCAGCACTGAGCCTGTTGTTGGACCAGGTTTCACCATCATGACCTGAGCTGAAATCAAGAGCCAGACACTTAGCCTATTGAGCCACCCAGGTGCCCCTCAACTATTGTTTTTAACTAACAACTGGTTATCCTCAGAAGACTACAAACTTAGTAGTGATTTTGGACTTAAATATGTTGAAAACAAAAATTTTTTTATTTTTTTTAATGTTTATTTAAACATTTCTGTTTAAATTTTTGAGACAGAGAGAGCATGAATGGGGGAGGGTCAGAGAGAGAGGGAGACACAGAATCCGAAACAGCTCCAGACTGAGCTGTCAGCACAGAGCCCGACGCAGGGCTCGAACTCACGGACCGTGAGATCATGACCTGAGCCGAAGTCAGATGCCTAACCGACTGAGCCACCCAGGCACCCCGAAAACAAAAACTTTTTAAAGTAAAATTTTAAATTTTTTGTAATTAGGGAAAGGATTTTTTTTTTAATATTTATTTATCTTGAAAGAGAGTGAGCTAAAGAGGGACAGAGAGAGAGACAGAATACAAAGCACGTTCTAGGCTCTGAGCTATCAGCACAGAGCTCAGCACAAGGCTTGAACCCACAATCTGTGAGATCATGACCTGAGCCAAAGTTGGACGCCTAACCGACCGAGCCACCCAGGCGCCCCAGGAATTTTGTGTTTTCTTTGGGTTTTTTTGGAAAGAAAAGGTCTTCTGTCTGTCTCAGAAGGGTGCCATTATTATAATTTCATGTTTGTGTTTAACCAGCATTCTTAAGATCATAAAATCCTTGATGGCAAAAGAACTGTGTCATATGCTGATTCTTTATCTCACTTACAATAGAAGAAAATATATACCCCATAAATATCTTTATTAACAATTTAAAACGCCTAAATTTAACTGATGTAGCTCATTTTCTGTAAGCTTTCTTTAAAATATTTTAGAGAAAAATGTATGTATTAAATATACTGTATTGTTAACTTAGTATGTCATACTTGCTGATTAATGATAGAAAAAAAATCCTTAAACCCCCACAGTAAAGTCATGGGAGTTACTGTGTCTTTTACAATTATAAGTTTGAGTAATAAAATATAAGTGTATAATTTCAACCTAAATATATAACATTTGCAGTGTGTTTCTGTACTGGCACCTTCCTTTTTTTTTTTTTTTTTTTTTTTTTTTGCTCATTCTAGATAGGATTAAAGTTAACCTTAAGTTGATGGTTATTGAATATCATGTAAGAAGCAGAGGTGCACTATAGGATACAGCTGACCAGAGTGCTACGAACAAAGACACAGAGGCAAGGAAAAACAGAATATATTCATATAATGGTAGAAGAAAATACTAATTTTTTAAAATCAGCAACTATTTACTGGAAGTCTTACAGTATAAAGAGACTGTGATTTAAACAGATGTGAGATTGAATCGCAACACTGACACGTTAGGCAAAATGTTCATCACTACAGTTGTGATTCTTATCTATGTGTTATAAGAGTTTATTTTGGTTTTGGGTTTTAGGTTTTTTTAGTATTTGGTATAAAATGCACAGCTTGGTATATGGCATTTTCTAATTTATCTTAAGCCCTGACACTGTTAAAAATACGGAAGTATTTTCTAGAAGATTCATTAGCACCGCCTTTATACATGTTAGTTTTTTATAGAAGTCCTTAACAGGGACGCCTGGGTCGCTCAGTTGGTTGGGCATCTGACTTCCCTGTTAAGGACTTCTATAAAAAACTAACATGTATAAAGGCGGTGCTAATGAATCTTCTAGAAATGCAACTGGAAGATCAGTCATGAAAGGACTTTATACCCTTCCCTTAGATCTTTACATAGCCCATTTCTTATCATTTGCTCTTAGATCAGTTGTTACCTGTTCAGAGAAGCTGTTTCTCTAACCACCCACATCTCACACCTTTCAAACTCCTGTTCCCCATTCCAGGCCCAGGTTGCATATTTTTCTCCCTTTGAAGCCTTCCCTGATTCTCCTGCTTCTCCCTTTCCCTGCAGAATGAATTCTTCCTTCTTCTACACTCAAATTCATTAATTCACTCATTTAATTGTTCAGTCACTCAAAAAATAATAGGACCAACTTTGTCGGTCCTATATCCATTGTCTTTTTGTATCCTTATTATCGAATTGTTTACTTGTTTATTGTCTGTTCTATTAAAATGTAAGCTTCTAAGAGCAGAAACTTTGTTCTGGCTACTTAAACCCATGTGCTTAGAATAGTGCATGGCACATATTAAGGTACTTAAAAATATTTGTTGAAGGAATGAATGCAATAAAGAAATACATATACTTATTAAGGTGCTAAGTTAAGAATTTTTCTCTATTGGTAGATCAGCCTTCATAGATCATGTTAACCTGGATGTATTTCCTCCTTTGTTTGCCTCCTATCGGTTGCTTTATCTGGGAGATAACCTATTTAACCATTAGAGGTAGACCTCAAACATGTAAAATTCTAACCTCTGTAGGAGGTCTGTAGCCTAGAATCTTTAGGGATTTGTAGAGAGAATACCAGAGTTCACTCTTAAGAGTGAAATTATAGTAGTTACCCAACTGACCGTGGCGTCAGGGTTTTGACCTTTTGCCCAATGCAACTCCTATTCCTATCCTCAGTTACAGTACATTGCAAGGTTGTGGGCTTAGGCAGTAGCTTTGGAACTGCTATTTTCAGTTGCACTCACTGGGTCAGGGCTTGTCTATAAGCCAGTCTCAAAAAGACATAAGGCTTTACAAAAGCTATTGAAGCTTTTATTTCTAGCCCCTGAACAAGACCTTCAGTGGGGAGTTAACACCAGACTCTAAGAATAACATTCTAGAGGACCTTTCAGCTAAAAATGTTAACTGATAATCAACAGAAAGTATTAGGCCAATAAAAAGGATGCTGAAAGAAACAGATAATAAAACTCAGAAAAATGAAGTAGCAGAAGATATTTTAAGAGATGAAAAGGGGGAAAAAAGCATAGTAAACATTACATTGTTACCCAGAAGTGAGTCATGACTAATGAGTATAGAATTAGTGCTAGTGATATGCCTGTGTTAGGATGAGAGAAAGCCACATATTCTAGAAGAAAATTTTGCATGGTAAACAGCCTGAGTCATCACTTCTTCCCCCCCCCGCCCCCCCCAAGTCGTCACTGCTAGTGTTCAATTGAAAGTCTTCAGAAGTGCCCATAAAATGCACATGGAAATCTTTTTACCTCTTTGTTCTTGAGTGGGCAATGCTGCTTTTCCTCAAAAACCACCACATTCAAGATAGTAAAAATTGATATGCTGACTATATTTAACTACATTTTATGATCTTTAAAACCTGCCTCCACAGTATGAATAAGATATGCCCCAAAAGTTAGTCTATAGATCAATTGTTGTAACATATCCTGAAGAAACAAATAGTAGTTTCCCAGAACATCCCATTAAAGCGTATTTAACTGGAGGTGATTAAAGTGCCATTAATACAAAGCCACGTTAACATAAGCAGCCCTTTTTAAATTCAAAATAATAATTACCAGACACTGAACAAAGTGATTTACGTACATACTCTTACTTAATTCTCAAAGCATTGTACGATATGTATCATCTCTCTTTTATGATAGTAGATACCTAAGAAAAAATTCAGAAGCTTGCTCAGGTCACACAATTAGCAGTGCAGCCGGAATCTGAATTCAGCACAATGGACTCAAAATTCTTACTCCTTACCACTATGCTATCCTACCTTTATATGTAAGAAATACTTATATACCAGGCAGTATGCTAGATTTTCTCTAGAATTCACACCATACATTTTTAGCAGAACTGAGGATATACGTTAATCTTAAGAGAGGGTCCAGATTAAGAGGTATGGATAAATTTCTATAGGGGCAAAAAAGCACTCAGTGCAATGGTTTGCAAACAATTATTTGTATGTTTGGGAGTGTCTGGATTTGAGTTTTTAATTACTGATATAGGTTCCTAAAATGTGTTTGAGGTATATTTAATTTTTTTTATAATTAATAACAGTTCACAGAAGAAAAGCTTGGCCAGGCAGAGAAGACAGAATTGGATGCTCACTTAGAGAATCTTCTTAGCAAAGCTGAATGTACCAAAATATGGACAGAAAAAATAATGAAACAAACTGAAGTGTTATTGCAGCCAAATCCAAGTAAGAAACTTTTTACCTTTGTCTACCTTATTGACTAATCTCATTAAAGGGTACTGTTAGAAGGGTTTTTTTTAATATAAACAAACAAACAAACAAAAAAGGTTTTGATAGCTATTAGAAAACAGAAGTTTTTGGTTTGTGGCTTTAGGGTCTATGGGTTTGTGTGTTGTGCTTTTGGTGAAGAAGAGGGTGCTAAACACCTCTTTGTGTACCCTCTGACAACTGGACTAACATCGTGTTTTTCATGCCTTCGTAGAATCCTCTTGAAAACTCAATTTCAGGGAGTGACTTTTAATTTTAAGAGTTAGGAAGGCTGTGAAAAAAAATTAACCTTTTTTTTTATATATATACAGGGGAATTGTCCCTAAATAATTAAGGAAAAATTATGTGAAAACTTAGTTACCAATTATTTATGTTTATGTTAAGTTTTATATTTTTACATAAATTATTCCATTTGATTTTCAGACAACTCTAAGGTTTCAGATCACCAATCTCAGTAATCTTTCAGATAAGGTGTACAACAATTGTTTATTAATTGCAAATCACATTGTATTTTATACAGTGTAGCTTAGCCAGTTAGAAGTGGAAATTGAACTTGAATTTGGTGTATTGACACCCAGTCTTTTCACTGTGAGCTTTATACAACAGTCAAGAACAAAGCAGCAAATGTTTTCATTCCCCTTTGCCCCAGTATTGTGACCATGTTGTGAAATTCCATAAGCTTACTTTTAGGAACTAACTTCCAAGGTTTAAACTTTATTGCTATTCTGTGAACCTGAAGCACTACACAAAATATTGGTAATTTTGTACATTTTACTTGAACTGTGGTGACCTTCTGAAACAGGCCTTTCACACTTTGAAGCCTGTGGTCTTTGAACACCAAGTGGTATTTCTTACTCATTTAAGGCTACTTAAATTATATACCATGGCATCTTAAAAAAGTAGTAGATATTTTGCCTTTTGTTCCTTGCTCTGTCCAGAGCTCCTCACATAAGTAGTCTATTCTATATGTTTTTCTGAATGGCAGACAAACTCATACACAACTGGCAAACGGGAATTTCATCAGCATAAAGTTACAGTGGCTCATATAGTACAATTTTACATTAGTGTTTTAAGTCTGAAGTAGTAAACAAAAATTGGGTTTTTTGTTTGTGCTCTGACTATAAAGTTACATAGATTATGAGTGGTCAGGCACAAACTTCATTTTACTCTAAACCCTGTTAATTTGGGGGTACAATTTTCCAGAACCTAGAGTTTTTCAGAAATATTTATTGCATTATAGCAGAATTGCCCGCAGATTTTTTTAAGATTTTATTATGATCCATTGATGCCCTAATGAAATGAACATTTAGTTTAAACATACCAAATGTTTTATTAACTGAATGAAATCAACATAGGATTCAACTTTGAACTTTTGACCAAATAGAAATGCAACAAAGCTAAGAATCCCTCTCACAGTCAGAAAATGAAATTCTGAAATGTAGTTAACATCTTTTAAATGGTTATGTTTTGGACTGACTCATTAGGGTTTTAACCAATTTAAAGGTTTTAAAAGTCCTGCTTAAAAACTTCTGACGCTGCTCCAGAGTCTACCACAAAAGCAAGTATTATTCCAGCAGCCTATTTTATGTATTGTAATTAATGCTTATGCTGGCTCCTGAAGTGTTTGTTTTATTGGTTTAGTTCATTTTTTAAATTTTCAGTGCACTGTGTGAAGAAGCTTCCACTTGTGGAGGAATTATCTGAGTTGCTTAGAAGGGACCTATTTATTTTAGCTTCTCTTTGGATTGTAAGTTTGATTCATAGTTCATCATTATTTCTAGAAACTGACTTTTTCTCATTTGTCTCTGAAATACCTCACTATTGGGTGACAGTATAGGTGTGAATGTCTTGTACATTACACTAACCAAGTGTTTATATTCAGATTTTACTGATTTTTTTTCCTTTCCATGTACACTAGCCTTCTATTATTGCTTTTAACCTATTTTGTATTTTAACCTTAATGTTAATGTGAATACATGCTGAGAGATATATCTTGTACTTTAAGCAAAATTAAATAAAATTAAGCCAAGATACCATATTGCTAATCTCTGTCTGTGGCTGTTCCATGCCTAGATTGTTCTATTCCTTAAATTCCCATGCCTATATTTAGATTCTAGGAAAGAGAGAAAGCATGCGAGCAAGCAAAAGCATGTAAAGGGTATTAGAAGTATGTGACTCTTTAGTTCTTATAGGTGCCTTATCTCTATATTTTCATAGCTGGAAATCCCTGGTTTTGAAATTGAAATGAACATGTATTCAAAGTTAAAAATTAGACTGTGTATGAGTGGGACAAAGGCAACTTCATTAGGTATTAAGTGAATAAATAACCAACTCTTTTAAAATCTCATAGAATACTCATTGTATAATAGTTTTACTTTAAGTATTTTTGTGCCAAAATATTTTACCATATTTTTAAAGTATAAGTTTCTTTGAGCTATATAATACTGCAACATAAAAATTAAAAATTCTGTTAAGATATGTACTTAGAAGCATGCTAATTTCATGTTTATTTTACAGAGTGATAAATGGCTCAGAGGGGAAAAAAACAATAAGTCTTTTAAGTAGTTTTGCTTTTTTGAAATCATTGATAGTTTTAAACCTTTCTCCTAGATGCCAGGATAGAAGAATTTGTTTATGAGAAACTGGATAGAAAAGCTCCAAGTCGTATAAACAACCCAGAACTTTTGGGACAATATATGATTGATGCAGGGACTGAGTTTGGCCCAGGAACAGCTTATGGTAAGCAAAAGGCAAAAAGATCTGCTAAGTTAATAACTTTCCTTTTAGATTTTTTTACTACTTAGAGACATCATTAACATTTGCCAAATATTAGTAGACTCAATTTTAACTTCAAATTTTTTATGTTTAAATTTCAGATAAAGTGAGAAATACAGGTGACCAGTAAATATGTACAATTCAATGTAATGTTTTTAGTATATATTATTCTGAGAATTCACATTAATCTTTTTAGATCTAAAAAGTTGAATGAATTAATTCCTTACTGGTACTGCCATTGAACCTTGCAACCTCTGTTACAGTACTTCTTTTGATATATTGTAATTTTGTTTACATATGTCTTCTCTAGATGATTTCTTTAAAGCTTTCTTGAGAGCTTATTGATGATTTCTGTAATAAAATGCCTGGCACATAGTGTTTGAACACATCACTAGTGCTTTCATTACACAATGATGTTGGTACCACAAAAATGTTAACAATGGTTATCTCTGGATAACTATTTGGATTACATGTTTGGATTACATTTCATTCTATTTTCTTCATGTAATTCAAATTTTCTATCATCATGCTTTATAGTTATGTCAGCTTTGCTGGTTGCTGTACTGAATTTTTAAATGTATAACTCTGAAGCTCATTATCCCTCAAATCTAATTTTCTCAGAATATAAGACTATTTCAGATTTCTATAGCATCTTTTCCTATTGTTCATGGCTAAAAATTCTCTTTATTAAGACTTCTGCAAGAAATTGGTCTTTATGTGGGTATGAAATGGTAGGTAAATGATTTTCCTCATATAGTACTGATTTATAAAATAGTTACTAAATTCTGGAGCAAAATGAACTTAAAGTTTTAGTAGTTACCTTTATGTCAGAAGGAAATATCCTAAATACTGTATAATGAATGGCATTAATCCATTGACTGTTAGATATGCAACTGAAACTTTTACATTGTGGTTTTCAAAATGTACTTCTTTCAGAAGTCTGAAAATGCTTAAAATTTTTATAGTTCTATTTCTAAATTTTAACTATTTTACAAAAATTTTACACATTAAACAGATTTTTTTGTGCCTGCTTGTGTCAGATGCAATTAGATGCTGGGGGTCATAAAGGGCATCCAGCCCTTACCTTCGTCAAGCTGAAGGCCTAGTGGGACATGAACATTCAAAAGGAACATTTTTTCCTTTTTTAATCCACTTAGTTTGTTTTTACCCATAGTAATTCTATTAATCACTCTACCCTGATCATTGGAATTGGACTTTGTGAATCTATTTATTAGTAATTGATAGTAGCTAACAATTGAGTATTTCAGGCATTGGGCTTAACACTGCACAACATATTATTTCTGTAAATCTTCAGTTATATCCTATTTACAATATAAATTATCTCCATTTTGAAGACAAAGAAACTGAGTCTTAGATTACATAATTCATCCATAATCCTACATCTAATAATTCAAATGGAGATATGTATCCAGACATGGCTCTCTTAACTACTGTGTTATATTATCCTCCTTGCCAATCAGATCTGATCTCATGCTAACATGGAGGAGTCAAGATCCATAGAATTAAAAGTTATTAGAGGTAGACCTGGGAGTAGAACCTTGGTCTTGTGGTTCCCTTTCATTTGCTCGATTTTCCACTGTACTTGTCCTATTTAAACATTAAGGTATATGTGTTACAAAACATGGCTTTTTCTTTAACCTAAGATGCAAATTTATACTATTATTTAGAGATACTTGAGGCCCATGCATTAATATAGAAACAGAAGACAAATTTTGACTTATTAAAATATTTTAAGCATTAATGCTTTTCTAAACATACCTCCACTGTTTGAGCTATGACCATAAATACTTTTTAGTATATTTATTCTCTTGTGTTCCATTGGTTGAATTGGTACAATTAACTATGGTATGATAAGGACTTCACCTTTGTCATTTTTATTTAGATATTTATAGTCTTAAATTTACCTTTTAAAATAAAACTAACTACAGTTAATTCTATTTTATTTTTTACTTAAGTAAAGAAGTGACAACTAACTTTAAAGCAGATCAAATTGCTGATTTTATTTTCTGACATTACCAGAAAATGGTAAAAAAAGAAAAAAAAAACACAAAAAACCAAACAACACTTTTTTCCTTTGCAGGTAATGCCCTTATTAAATGTGGAGAAACACAAAAACGAATTGGAACAGCAGACAGAGAGCTGATTCAAACATCAGCCTTAAATTTTCTCACTCCTTTAAGAAACTTTATAGAAGGAGATTACAAAACAATTGCTGTGAGTTGGAAAATGTTCCCTTTTTTTAGTACAATATTAAGATATATAATTCCAGTTTTTAATGAATAATTTACCCTCTTATTGATCATGTAGATGTAGCAGATTAGAAAATTTAAATAATCTAGCTAGGTGCATATCCAGCAGAACACAAACCTAACCGAAATAAAGGACTCTTAAAGATATGTACTCTATTTTTGTGTCCCTGTAGTGTTATTGAGATTACTTTACATCAATTCTTGTCCATTACCAGCATTAAAGTTTGTAGAGAAGTTCCTGGAATTATTATAAAAATATGGTACAAAATATCACGATAGTATAGACATGTAACTATTCATTTAAACTGGAAGCAAAAAACCTAATTATTGGAAGCTATATTTCTGGTTGTTCGACTTCCTGTTTTTTGCATCCCTAGAAGCCTCTTATCTTCTCTTCACACAGCTATGTTTTATTGCCAAAGAAATAAATATCACCTTCCCAAGCCTAGTATTATTTTTTGTTTGTTTGTTTCAGTGATGGAGAGTGGAGATCTAGGTGGATTTTTTTCCTAAGGTTTTTGCAAGATTATTCTTTATTGTAAATACTACTTTAAACTTTAATTTGCAGATTTCTTATTACAATTTATTTCAGAAACTCAGTATGTTTACAATGAATTTGTCTGGGTAAAAAGTATTTCACCTGAGACAAAAGAAAAGCTACCAAGTTGAAAGATGATTTAAAAGATTAAATTGTCAATAGGATGAAATTTGATATATGAAATCTGGAATTCCACTTTGGAGTAGTAGAACTGCATTCACTGCTATGGCACATTAAGTGAACCTGCATAGTTCTTAAAGTAGATCACTTAAGGTATCAAGAGACTTTGCCCTAGGCCCATATCTCCTTTATCATAGGTATTTCCTAGATAGTCTGTTCAAAACATTCTCATCCTGGACAGTACTGACATTTTAAGTCAAGTAATTCTTTGTTGTGGGAGCCATACTGCATTGTAGGATATTTAGCAGCATCCTGGCTTCTACTCAGTAACACACCCACACCCCCAATTGTGACAACCAAGAAGATAGAGCAAAACATTTCCTGGAGAGCAAAACCACAAAATATTAAAATTAATATTCGTTTGTTTCTGCCATCACCTGCCATCTTTCCCAGATTTTTCAAGCATCTAGAATGTCTCCATTATTTTAAAATTGAAAACCATGAGAAAAAGGAATCAAGTGTCACTTCATAGTCAATTTTGTAATTCTAGATCTTTAGCAGATGATTCATATATTTAATGGAGAATAATACTTTAAATGTGTATGCTTTTTACTGGATGTTAGCATAATTAGCCTTTTTTTTCTTTTCTATATTTATAGAAAGAAAGGAAACTATTACAAAATAAGAGACTGGATTTGGATGCTGCGAAAACCAGACTAAAAAAAGCAAAAGCTGCAGAAACTAGAGCCTCAGTAAGTAGTATTTTTTAATAGAAAAACATTCTAGGTTGATAACTTTAAAATTTGTAAAATATTTTACTCCTGTACCATGCAAGCTATAGTTAATTATGAAGACTAGACTATGACTTTTAGTGTTTTTAAACAAACTTACCAGAGCTTAATGCATCCAAATCAATGTAGAATAGTTATATCAACAGGTAGTATTATTTCAGCAATATACCTGTTGCTAAAAAATAAAAATTGTGAGAGCTCCTAAAGCTGTATCATGTTCTTTAAATATCATCAGTAATGTTAGAAAATATTCTTTTGGAGATAGGGTTATTATCTTTGAAATAGAAAAACAAATAGTAATTAAGATTAGAAAGAATCAAATTTGAGATTGCTTGTGTGTGACGTAAAAATTAAACTGGACTCCTTTTCACATGTGAGTCAAACTGGCTAAAGGAGTTGTCACCAAGAATTCCAAAACCATTCAAACAGTGGCAGCATGGACTCCCAGGTGACTATTTTGCAGGGGAGGAAACTCATTTGGATACATAAGTTCTGGTATATTTTTCATAAAATCAACCTCAGTTTAGTCTTTTTAAATAGAGTGGGTTTATATTAAATGTAGTAATTTAATGATTTATGTATGTATATATTTATAACTTTATTGAAAGATTTTATTTTTAAGCTTATTTAACCTAGTATTTATACTGTTTATATTTCCATTCCAAAGATTGGAGATGTCAATCAGATTTGAGATTTATGCCTTTACGATAGTACAATGTAAACTGGTCTGAATTTATTAGAGAAGGTTAACAAATTCTTAACATATATTAAGGGATATGTTTTGTTAAGAGGCATGACATTCCCCCTGCCTTCTGATCCCAACTCAACTACCACTGTCCTCATCAAGAACCATTGCCTTAAGGAACATAAACCACAGTGCTGGCAGAAGTTGACTGTGGCTCTCTTGTTTTGGGGAAGAAGAGGTTGACATTTGGTTTACAGTGAAATTTAAAACTGGTAAAATTGGTATTGGGTAGTGATGTCTTATGAGATTACCCCAAAACCTTATATGAGCTGAATAAATTTTTTTCTAGAAAAATTTTTTTCTAGACAGCTCCTCTTTGGAAGACACTGTATTAGTTACTGCTGGAGAGCTATCTTTGACAGAACATTGAATCCAAATTCACTGGCTATTTCACCTCAGAATTTATTATGATGTCATCATCAAGAACACCCTAACTTCCCAAAACAGGCTTTTTGCAGAATAAGAACTTTAAAAATGAACATTGTAGGTGGCAAGAGACTCTAAATTAGGATTGGTTTCTAGTTGCTAATAAAAGATTTATGTGGTAAAGTATAAATTGATTTTTTTAAGATACTAATGTCATAATCAGGAAAAAAAATGTTAAGATAAATAAGGATCATTTGGAAATAAGTGTTTGAATCAGAACAAAATCTCTTTATTCAAAATGCCTACATGTGCCCAATAATGATTGTGGAATGAGAAGAATACTGTTGTCAAGTGTCAGTACAAAACTTTATTTTGTAGTGCTTACACAAGCACTATTACGGGATAATGACTGTGTCTACTTTTTTACCTGAAAAAGTTCCAGAAAACTCATAGATTTAACACTGTAAAGGTCCTTTAGTTATTCGAAATCATTTTGCCATTGCTATTAAAGTTTGTAAGAACTAAATATAATAGTAAACAAACTTTGAGAGATGTTTCCTTTTGATGTATCCAGAAAAGATCTTGGCAATTTTTCTTTACTGAGTATTGTTGAGGGCAGAATTTTTTCCATGAGAAATTACATTTAAAATACCAAAGAGTATACAAGTGACTTTATTGAACAATTTTATTTTTATACAACTTTTCTAGAAGTTATATATTACGTAAAACAAATTTAACTATAGCCAAATATTTAAAATGTTAGTCCAAACAGAAATTCACATTTCCTGATTTTAGTTGTGTTCTTTTCCCCTAGATAACCAACTCCTTTTTCTTCCAACTTTATAGCAGTAAGTCTGAAATACTTTAGAAAGGAAAAGTCCTATTAGTTTGTTATTACATAAAACCTTGAGGCATGCCTATATTTTGTGATCTCTGGTGGGGTTTGTTTTCTGTATTTCTCTTCTGTTTACTTGAAGAATACAGAAAAATAGAAACCACTAGGAATTTGCGGGGGTTTTTTCCTTCTTTGACCCATTTCCTCGTTCCTAGTTGGCAGCTTGAAGAGGTTATTCTAATCTCAGAATTTCTTTGATTTCACTTTATAAATCTCCATGTATTGTTTTGTGAGTAGTTATTTCTCTGCAAGTAAGGTTTGGGACCTGTGTACCTGAAGACTTTTTTTTTTTAGCTTGTTTACTGGCTTCTTGTGACCTCTTTTTCAATTCTATATTTATCAAATGCTTATTTTGTATAACATGCTCTGCTGAGGAGTTCAGAGATAAATAATGCAAAATTTCTGCTGCCCTCAGTTCACAATATAGTACACTAGATTGAACTTTTTGATGATGTTAGCCCTATCAGTGAAATATTTATGCCTGTATACAGTATTGCTACTTTACTAACTTGTATTTTATTAGTTAGCATGTTGAAGAATGGTAACGTAACATCAAAAGCTTTTCTCAAAAATATACCAGTTGAGCAGAAAGAAAACCTACTTGAATGTTTTATAATGAACAGAAACACAGTTTTGAAAATATTCTAAAACTTACATCATAAGTAGCAAAGGCAAATAAAATTTCTGCATTTAAATTATAAGGCACTTTATATAAGGCACTAAATAGCTTTATTTAGTTCTATATAAATTTTTTTAAATTATTTTAGACTACTGTTAATGGGAAGAAAAAAATCATCTGGTTTCACAGCTAGTATTTTGAGGTTTAGACCTCACTTTTAGGTACACAAATACAGAAAATACATCTTCAAATAACACAGTATTATGAATGTCCCTCTGCCTGCTTAAGCATTTATTTTCACAGATGTCTAAATCTTTAATCTGTAAACTGAGCACCATCATATTACTTTAACCTTAATGTACACATATGAGAATTTAAAGCTTATTAAAAATATAAGGATTGACCTGCCTTTCATATTTCCTTAGGGTATGCCAAGACCTGGCTGAGGCTGACTGAAAAGAAAATGTGGTTAAAGGCATCATATATTCATAAAATAGAAATGATCTTTGAATAGGAAAATTGTGGGTAGGCAGAAGGGCTTTCATAGCTGAAAATTTAGTAAAAATTATAGGTAACTGCAGCAGTTTTTAAAGTGATGTTTCCTTAAATGATTCTAATTTAAAATCAAGCATCAACCATGTTTTTTGTCTTTAAAAATTTGTATCTTTTGGAAAATTTTGAATAGGCACCACTATGTGACATTCCATAGAGCAATATAGTTTATTGTGGGTTTTTTTTTTAAGTAGAAGACCATTTTTCAGCTCTCTTAATACTTGTTTGTGTGTTCTTTATTGTGAAGAAGTAACTTGTTTCACTGTGTTCATTGGTATAATGTGTTCTTTGTCTCTTACCTATGCACTTAAGCAACTAAACTCAGCTCGCCTTGAAGGAGATAACATTATGGTAAATTTCTCTTACATGCTCAACTTCCTGCATGTAAAATGGCTGAAGGTTTGTTGGCCTACTGTGTTTTCTACATCCTCAGTAAAGTGCCTTCTCTTGCTATTATCTGCATGTAAAAGTCTAAAGTAGTCAAAGCCATGAATTCATTAGTCCAGCAAAAATCACAGGGAATACTAGCTGAAGTAATATTGGAACTTGAAGAAAAGAAATTGTGTTCTAATTGCCAAATATTATTATCTATGCCAAATTCAGGTTTTAAAATATGAATTTATATATAAATATATAGTGCCTTTTATACCTAGTAATTAAGACATTAATTTGGCTGGCACTTTGCATTTTTACTTTTAGCAAAGAAAATTAACAAAATTTACTTAGAGAAAAGTGTAAGGTATACAGATTTACTTTGTTTCTTAGTATCTTTGATGTTTACCTTAACTTTCACCCAAACTCAACATTGAATTAATTTCTTCAGTTTCAGGCCAAGACACTCCACCTCCCCCTGATATTTTGGGTATTTTTATAGTAGCAAGGCCCATTCCCTATCCATTGCTAATTTACTTTGGAAAGCTTCAGGATATTAATTAATAGCCTTGGGTAAGAATTGGGAATGAGGATTGTTCTATATATGTTGAGTCTGGCTTGAGGAAATTTTTGAGATGTTAGTAATTTTTAATTTTTAACAAAATGGAAATTCATAAAATCTGAATATAGCCCCAAAACTCATAAACATTAGCCAATAAAGATTTATAGATGTGGTGTTTGGCATTATACTGCTAGATAAATTACTTCCATAGAAGTGACATGGAATCTGTAGTACAGTTTATAATAAATTCACAGTCAGCTGTTTTTATTCCATTAGCATTGAGCTAAAGGGGGGAAAATGTCCGTGTAATCGGAAAGTTTATGTAAACAATATTTAAAATGCATTTTTGTTGTTTAAACTACTATGATCACCAAAGCCCTGGCTAAATCAGGGCTTTCCTTAGATAGCAAGAGAATGCATTCATTTATTTCCATTGTCCTATTTGTAGGTGAATGAAAGTGTTAGACTATTTCAGTCATTGGTAATTGTCTATAGATCATAGGTTTTCTTTTATTTTAGGTAAAAGTATCCTAAACAGTTAGCAAGACTATGTTCCATTTATTAGGCATTTGTGTTACTACTGATGTCATCTACTTATATGTGTTTAACTCTGGTAATTTTAAACTATTTCTCAAGTATAATGTGCTCCACCAGTGGCTATATCAATGTTCACTGTCTATTTATCCTTGCTTTATTTTAGTTTCCCAAAATTCTAGAATTTTAGACCTAAATGAGAAATTAGAAATTACTTAGTCCAAACCTCTCATTTTACAGATTAGAAAACTACAACTAAGAGGGGCTAAATAGTCCCAATTTTGGAAAACTATTACTCTTATTAATTTATAAAATTAGTATAAGATTCAAAAATTAACAGTATTGATACATATGAAGGCATACTTTCACAGTATATTAAACTATACTGATTCACTATTGTGTTAATGTGACTCCGGAAAAGGAGAGTATGCCCTTTGAATTTAAAATAATTACATTTTTCTATACTAAGTTGTAGAAAATGTTAAATTCCAACTTTCTTTCATGCTGTATATTTTTCTCTAATTTTTAATGCTGGCTAGATTTGGGCAGAGGAAGTGACAAAAGTAAGTAAATTATTAAACTACAGAATTATGAAACAAGAATTTAATTGTCATTCATTCAGTAAATATTTCTTGGACGACAGCCAATAGGATAGGGCCAGTGACAGTCTTTGTTACTGTATCTTTGTTACTTATAAAATCTGAAAATTATTATAGAAAGCTCAGATCTCTTTGGCTAGTAGTAGCTCCACAGAGCAGTAGAAGAATATTACAGAGATGTACTGTGCACACACTCTGATAAATACTAGATACATGCTACATTAAGTAGTAATATTTACAGTGCTTGCCAGGAAGCAGTTTAAATACTTGGTTTACTTACGTGACAATTATGTAAAATATAGTTTACGCCATGTCTTGTATATTCAGAGATTGAATATATCATATGTCACACAAATGAGTTTCCTAGGTAACCGAAGCTTGTTCCTCCAGCACCAGAGCTAAGTCTTCTGTCACTTTAGTTGAAAACAGCTTTAAAATAGTATTTTACTGCTCCATTAGGTAAATATAGGATAGCATGTATTTAATTTCATTTACAGTTAGGGTCACTATTATAAATGTACATTATTGTACTGTATAACAATTAGATCTGTTGTTTGTTTTTGAAGCATGTTGTCTCCTCCCTCAGTGTTGGACTGTCACTTAGAAGCCCCACATGACTGCTACTGCTACTAGTAGGCCCGCTTTCTGTATTTCCATTTCTCATTTTATCTAGGCTGGGAAATAAAATAATCAGCAAGAATGTAAGGAATAAAATTATGACTTTAGGCAGATTTGTTTCAAATGCTACTTAAGGTCTTCAGAAGCATTTTTTATTTACTCCTCATGTTCATGCCTACCAAAATTTGACCTCCAGATGAGGACAGTGCTGGAGATTAAGGGCCGGTGGTTACTGTGGCCCCTATTTTTTTTTTTTTTCAAACTTTAACTTTTTATTTTTTGACTTTGTAGGAATGCTCTGTAGGAATCCATTTGTCAGCTTAGTTATGTTTCTGCCATGGCCTCTGGTTGTTTCTGAACCTCTAGCATGAAAAGAGGGCAGAGTAACATGGAAGAGAATATAAGTTGAACAATGAAACCAGGGTCTCTTCCACTCTGGTTAGCAAACAGATACACCAAAAAATCTCTGATACTGCAGTCTCTGTAAGTTTGGGAAATATGTGATATATACAATGGGAAGAAGCCCATGAAACAAATATTTATAGTGTGTGTGTGTGTGTGTGTGTGTGTGTGTAACTTAAGAAAATATATCAAAATGGATTTAGGGAGATTTTTTTCTTCCATACTCACTTCTGTCATTTTTATAATTTAAAAAATATATAATTTTAAAACTTCATATCTTCAAATGTTTTAAGATTTAAGCCTATAGAAAAAAATAACACTGAACAAAATTTCACAGCAAATGCCTCAAAAGCATAACCACCAAATTTCTAGCTTCTAGTTACCCAGTCCTGATATCACAGATCAACAAATTCTTGCCCTTTTTCCAAGTTACATCCTAAAAGAGTTCTTCTTGCTTCCCTAACCCAAGTTATGCTGTCATATACTCTGGCAGGAAAAGGTCTTTCCCCTAGAACTCTTTGTCTTCATTGTAAAATTCGTCAGGGAATGAGGTCTTCTGGAGGACAGAATAAAAACCCTTAAATGTTTAAAGAAAGACAGTTCTTTCTTTAAACCCTTTTTATCTGTCTTTCTAATAGGGATCATCCTCTTCCTAAGTAAATGATGCCAAACCTATTTTAGATACCTCAGCCTTTTATATTAATTATTATGATCATTATATGTGTCAGCAGTAGAGATGGTTTGGGACATCTGACTGCAGCTACCCCAGGCATACACTGAAACTTGTTCAAAAAATGGGATTCATTTCCTTCCTGTCATTTACCTTTTCTAAATACAAAGTCTGAATTGTTCAAAGAATGACTTCCTAGGCTTTGTAACATGGTGCCTTTCTTCATAATGAAATCATTCAGTTTTGCTCAAACACGGAAGACTGATCTCTTATCCTTTGAGATCATTTTATAACTTTTTTTACTCAGTGTCCTTAACTAAAACACTTCCACTTCATACTCAGACTTTCCAGTCCCTTAATCTATTATCTAGTTTACTTGTTTACACCTTGTATAGAAATATTGCTATTTAGTAGGCTTTTCTGCCCTTTCTACTAAAAGCCATTAAATCAAATTGTACTTTCACTAGTCTTGTTTACTTCTGAATTTCATTTATTTTGGGTTTATTATGGTAACTTCTTAAAACCGTTCTGTATTCAACCAAGCAGAACAATAAATAATGCAAATGTAACTCTGAAGTGATTGGTTTTCCTTAACACTTTACTTAGGAAGAATATTGATTGATTCTTTCCTTCTCCTGGGACTTTTTTCTGCTTCATATTGGCTTCTAGATGAAACTTGTAACTTCAGCTCTGTTATCAAAGCACCATGCATTCTGGTTTCAGCCAAGTAAAATTTAATTTTAACTTTTGAATTATTGAGTAATTCAAGCTCATTTCCATAAATCCAATCTAGTGGTCGCTTCTTAGTCACTCTGCCCGGTCTGTTACCAGTGTGATGAAAATGATTATAGCAACTGATTATTTTGTTTCCTTGTTGACTGGTTCACTAGGTTAACTATTGCCACCAAACGTTGACGGAGAGGAAGATGGGATGTGCAAGGAAAAAGTTTAGACCTAGTTTTTATACTTACTACAGTCTTAGAAATATTACTTGGATAGGTGGGGGGAGCTATTTATCCTGGAGAGGTAGTATAACATAACAGTATTAATGATATTCTCACCAATGATGATTCCCTGTGTGGGATAAGCTGAGTATTTTGAGTGAGATGTGAGATTTTATTTTTCTCCTCCTCACTTACTACCAACCAACTCTGGCTAAAGGTTTAAGATGTTTTTTATTGAGTATTTACTATTTTTATTGAGTTGATTTTTTAGTGAACTATTTTGTCCCAGCGCTGAACCTGTATGAGAGGGTTGAAGCTAGTAGTAGTGGAGTGCTATTATATACACCTCTTTCCAGCCATGAGGTCAGTGACTTCACCTTGGTAGCTTGAAATGATGTGTGGTTGGAGTATTTGCACCATGAAAATCAGCACATTAGAACTCCCCCAACCCCAGCTAGTTTATCAGCACACTACTGATTAAAGGTCACCCATAACTTGCAGAAAAACCCTAGTACATCTTGTAGATAATAGTGATGCTTAAGCCATATAAAATGCAAAGTTTAGAAAGAAAACTAAAAAGTCACCCCTTATGCAAAAAGAGTTCCTTCTTAAGGAACCTAAGAACTATATGCCTAGAAACAGTACGTTTGATAACTAAACATAAGAGGTTAAAATCTAGGGCACCTGAGTGGCTCAGTCTGTTAAGCGTCTGACTTCAGCTCCAATCATGATGTCATGAGTTTGAGGTCATGAGTTCAAGTCCCACATCAGGCTCTGCGCTCTCAGCTCAGAGCCTGCTCCTGATCCTCTGTCTCCCTCTCTATCCCATCCTCCCTCACGTGCTCTCTCTCAAAAGTAAACAAACATTAAAAAAAAGAGAGATTAAAATCTTACAACTTTACTCTTAAGTTTTTTCATTTGAGATTAAAGGCTATCTTTAACTTCAAAATAAATTAACTATAGTAATAATTGAGAATTTTTTCAAATATACATATAAACTAATATTCTTAAGATTTTATAAAATGTTATGACCTTTTATATTGACATGACAAAATACATGACAGTATATTGACTGTCCCATAGTAGTGTTTCTAGGCTTTTATGTGTATGTCATTAAGCTTTGACATTAATAGATTTTTTTGAGTCAATTAATGGTAAGGAATACATTCTATCTAGATTGAGTAATATAGAAAAGCTGAGGTGTAGAGTTCAGGGAACAGTTTAAACTCAAAGCAGAATGAGAGCATTGCCAGCTCATCATTCAGGGTTTACCTGAGAGATTTGTAAACTGTCTAAACAAATGTACATAAAACGGACTAAGTCATTAAGCAAAATTCTAAAACTATATTCCAATTTAAGTCTGAACAGGAATTGAGAATAACCCAAAGTGAATTTGATCGTCAAGCAGAGATTACAAGACTTCTGTTAGAGGGAATCAGCAGTACGCACGTGAGTGTTCATTAACTGGAAGTTTGTTTGAAACAGAAGACTTTGATGGTCCTAAGGCACTTTGAGGGGGGAAAACTGAACTTCTTTTTCAGTCACTTATCAAGGAAAATTTAAATTGTGGCACTTTCCAAGATACATGGAGAAATATTTTAAATTTTTGTTTATACTTCATCACCTAGTTCTCCCACTATCATCATTTGTTGGCCTTTATTGGCTACACGTTTTGTTCTTACACTGCTGACCGAGGTCAGTCTCAATAAGCCTTGTAGTAGAATGCTAGTTACTGGTGTTTTGCCATGAGTATATGTCGTGCTTTCTTGCCCCTTGGAATTTAACACTTTTAAGTAGATTATAGAACTGAGAAGTAACTGTAACTTTCCTTTACAGGCCCATCATCTCCGCTGTCTGAATGACTTTGTGGAAGCCCAGATGACTTATTATGCACAATGTTACCAGTACATGTTAGACCTCCAGAAACAACTAGGAAGGTGGTAATTTCCTTTTCACACATAAAACTCCTGATAAGAGAAGAAATTCAGATTTTTGCATATGAACTAATGATAGAGGTGAAGATTCAAAGAATTAAAGGCTTGTGTTAGCTTGCTTAAAATCAGATTTTTTTTTCTTAAGGAAAGTAATTGTCAGACTTGTGAGGTAGCAAAAACATTTTGAACTCTCCTGGCACCAAAAGTGTTTGAAGTTCACTTTTCTGTGGAATACCTTTGCAATTAGTTGAGGAAGATTAACTAGTTACATTGACACTTATTTGCCCTTAGAGATCAGCTAGCTAATTTATACTTATTCATTACTCACTTGTTCACTGCTTAAAAAAAAAAAAAAAAAAAGTTTTGGAATAGTCTGTAAGACCTCAAGCCCATTGATGTTATTATTAAAAATCATATTTTAATATACTTTAAAGCAAAGTGATAACGTATAACATGCATAGCTCAGTCATTCATTCATCAGATATTTATTGAACACTTGCCATATACCAAGCACTGTTCTGTACTCTAGGATTATATCAGCACACAGAACAGGCAAAATTGCTTACCCTTATGGAGTTCACATTGTAAGGTTACACTGGAAATAAAATGATGTATAGGACAAACATGGTCTCTACAAGGTCTAGATGGAAATACCTAGGTATTTAAAGCCTAGCTAGAAATAAAGGCCATTGGGGGATGGGCCAGATGGCAAGTGGAAAGGTAGAAGTGTAGGTTCCTGCAAGGGACGTCTAACTGTGACTCAGTGGGTCTAGCAAAGTTTCACAAATGAAATTATTTTAGTGGAAATAATTTAGATGAAGAAAGGGGCAGGGACAACAAATATTCAGACAAAGGAAGAACATGCATGTAAAAAGGCCAGGGAAAAAGAGTAGTGTGGCAAGTTCAGGGAACTGACAGTAGTTCGTTCTGGCTAGAGTGTACATGGTGTTTGAGTTAAGGAATGGGATGGTAGATGAGGCTAGATGAGTGAAGCAGGGTCATGTCACCAATGTCCTGTAAAGTAAGTAATAGTAAGGAGTTTAAGATTTATATAGTGAGAAACCATTAAAGCAGGGAGTGGGTGATACATAATATTTGAAGGAAAAAATATCAAGAGAAGATAATTTTAAGGAATAAGGTGGGGTTTTTTTAAGTGGATTCAATATTCTTTTCTGCATAATCCTTTAAAACTGGGCTTAGAACAATATTAGGCACATCCACAAAACCCATTTTAGATCTTAAAAATGAATCGTGGTCTGATACCATTGGTTATTCCAATAGGATTTACAGAAGATTTACACTTCTGTATATTTAAAGTTTTGTTAGTGGTGTTAAATACCTGAAAGCAGAACACCACTTTATCCCCACATCGTTACAACTATTTTAAGCGCAAGAAGCCTTAGTACTTTCTTTTCACTGTGTCCTGATACAGCAGAGGGGTTGCTGTTGTTACCATCTATACTTGCACTCTGCTTAAAGCCATACAAATGCTTGGAACTCTTCCATCCAAACAAAATGCTAGTTATTGCACTTTAGGGTAAGCTCAGACATTACCGTGAACTGAGTGCTGCTGTTCTGGGGAAGAAAGCCTGCCCTCAAAGAATTAGATTACTGGTAAGGACCAGTGATAGAGAGTGGGGGAGGGGGAGAGAGTTTAAAGTCTTTAATGTTGCAGGTTATGCTTTTTAAGAGTGTATAGAAGTATTCAGTTGCAGAACTCGACAAATCATCCAATTCCATGCTAATTCAGAAGCTATTTCTGAGAAGTAGAACCAGGTTATAAGAGCAGTGTTAGTAGCAGTAGTAGTAACTGAAAACAGTAGTCATTTAGGAAGGGCTCTAGTTGTCCCCAGGCACTCCTCTAGACACCTCATATGTAATGTTACAGTCCTCATACCTGTGAGGGTGGGTACCATTATCCACATTTTACAGATGAGGAAACAGAAGCACTAGTCACAAGGCTAGCAGATGTATTTTACTTTTAAATAATTAGAAGGTTTTAATACATCAAGCTACAGTAGCAGAAAGTCTATAGTTTTTAAAATATCAGTAAAAGTTCTTAGAAGGTAAAAATGGTCTTTCAGGGTTTTTGTTGTTGTTTGGTTGGAGGGATGGGTGTTGGGTGTTTTTCTTTTTACCATTAATTCCCCCAAAGTGACATAGGTAGAGGTCAGTGGTGAACAAAGGTTAATTATACTAGTAAATTTGAAAGTAAAATTCCATAGTTAGAGGCTTTAAAAACACGTGTGTATAAACACACTTATGTGGGGAAAGAGAGGGTTTTTTTTGTTTTTAATCTTCAGAAATGTGTATATTTAACCACTGCTGAGGAACCGAGTTCACTGAGCAAGAGATGCTAAGAAATGTATTCCTAACTTTATGGTAAAACCTGAATTAGAAATTAGTTCTTTTTGTCATTAAAACCCTATTATCTATCAGAGAAACATTTGCTTTTAATTTTTAAAAATGCACTATTCCAGGCATGAAGGATACAGCGTAAACAAAACAGAGCAAATCCCTGTCTTTGTTGAACCTACATCTATTGGGGGGCAGAGGGAAGTAGAAAATCAATATGGCTGTGAATTACATACTACATTAGAGGGTGATAAATGCTGTGAAGAAAAATAAGTGGAGAAGTGCCTTGGTTAGGGGTAAAGGTTTGCACTAGTTAGAGAAGACAGACCTGAAAGATGAGAGGAAGCAAACCATGCAGGCATCTGAGAAAAATTGCTCCAGGAGAGGGTACAGCAAGTACAAAACCCTGAAGCAGGAACATAGCTGTAATGTTCAAGCAACAGTGAGGAGGGCTCGGCTGGAGATGAATCGAGAAAACGGGAAGCTGGGACACATGGGGCTTTGGCCTTTATTCAGAGGTGAGAAGCCTTTGAGGGTTTTGCCCTGAAGAGTGACAGATTCAACTAGCATCTAATAGGACTATTCTTGCTGCTCTGTTAAAGATAAATGCTAGAGGGCATGAGTGGAAGCACACAGAACTGTTTGGAGCTGATTGCAAACTTTTAGCCTATCCAGTCAGGAGATGATGGTGGCTTGGATCATGGTGAATGTGATAGGTGTGGTAGAAATGATCAAACCCTGGGTACATTTTAGAGGTGGAACCAGCAGGATTTGCTGACAGACTTCATTTACATAGGGCTCAGAGGAGTTAAGAATTATCAGTGTTTGGCCTGTGCAACTGAAAGAAGGGAGCTGTAGTTAATTAAAATGGGGAATGTCACAGGAGGAGGAGGTTGGGGTGGTAGATAACCCCAGTTTTACACCAGAAGCCCAATTTTAGACATAATGAAGTTTGAAATGTCTATTAAACATCTAAGTGGAGATGCCCAGTTTTAGGATATGCAGGTCTGGAGTTTGGGAGCTAAATTAGAGATACAAGTTAGAGAGTAGTCAGCATATCAGGGATGTTTAAGTCTCAGACTAGATGAAAGGTAGTAAATATAGGCAGAGAAAAGAAGAGGGCTAAGGACTAAACCCTGAAGTACTCCAGCACAGCTAAGGAAGTGGCGGTAAGGAATGAACAGTAAGGTAAGATATAAACCAAGAGTGTGGCCTGGAAGTCAAGTGAGGAAGGTACAGGAAAGTGGAGGGAAAGGATCCACTGTGATCACTAGATATGTCAAGTGAAGTGAGGAATGTCAATAGACCATTGGATTAGAACATTGAAGTCCTTGCTGACCTTGACAAGAGTAGTTTTGGTAGAACAATAGGGCCAGATCATGTCTACAGTGTAAGAGAACAGAAGAGGAGGGACTATGATGGTAAGTTTAGATAAATCTTTCAAAGGAGTTCTAGTGTAAAGAGGAACAGAAAAATGAAGTAGTAGCTGGAGGAGAAAGTGGGTCTCGCAGATTTTTGTTTTTAAGATAGGAGAAATCAGAGCATGTTTGCAAGCTGATGAGAATGATACAGCACATAGAGAAATAAGATAGCATGGGAAAAGGAAGAATTGCTAGCGTGATATCCTTGAGAGGTAAAAATGAGATTTGTGCACAGGTGGAGAAATTAGCCATAGAAGCATAGACAGCTCATCTGTAGTAAGAGGAGAGATGACCACAAACACGTAGATGTGTCCTGATTGTTCTTTTTCCTCTCTGTGAGAAAGGAAACAGCTCATCAACCGAGTATAAAGTTAGAGGAGAAATTGCTAGAATTTTGAGGATGGATGAAAGTGTATGAAATATTAGAAGAATGGAAAGTGAATGGACTTAGAGAAATGTATAGTAATTGCTAAGCAGCATTGTGGACCCACTTGAGGTTCCTACTCATAAATTCAGGGCCAAGGCCAGACAACATGGTTTTGTACTTTTCTCCTCTCAACAGTAAATAACATGGATACTGAGTAGGTTCATAGATTTTTACCAAATGAGTAATTTAAAGTGAGGAATATAGGAGATGAAGACATATGCAAGGGAGTGATTACAGTAATTACCATGGCCATGAAGGACGTATTAGTAGGACCATAGATCCACTATAGACTTGTTGGAGAGTACTGGGGAAAAAAAAGGATGATGGTCAGACAATGGGATGTTGGAAATTATTATTGCAAGGGTTATAGTTTTTGGAATTAATGAGGTCTAGATGAGGCAGTAGAAATGCGTGGCTGAACTACAGGATCAGGTACAGAAAGAGAAGATACCATGGATCTGAAAAGGCAAAGTGTTGGAAGATTGTCTCTATGTATATTATAATCACCAGGTGAGATACAGTATCTGTGAGCCAGGAACTAAAATCTTGTAGAAATGGAGAAGGGAATGAAACATCCATAGATGATGGCAACAAGAGATGATGGGTAGTAAAGAGTCAAATAACCTGAAATTCCAAGATTGGGCGAGATTGGTTAGAAGAGTGTAGAAATGGTAATGAGGACCATACAACTCCTACTCCATCCACTTGTAGACTCAATAAGTATGAAAAATAAACACAAGCATAAGAGGGTGAAGGAAGGTTTAGAGAAGAGGTTATGAGACTAACGAGAATTGTGTTGTTGGCTGACTGATTTCCAGATGGCACAGTGGTCATAAAGAGAAGAAGGAAGTTGTGTTTCATTTAGGGATGAATTTCACCCACCTTACCAGATGAGACCTTTTATATTTATTAAAATTTAAATATGAATTTTCATAGGAAATTTTCAACCTTAGAAATGCCTGGATGAGAATGAATATAGGCCAGCCATTTGATGCTCTTTTCCATGTAGTATTGGAGAAACAGTAGCTTTACACTAAATTGAAAATTTTAATTATCTTTAAAATATTTACAAGCACATTTGTCACAGAAATTTCACTAACTTCTTTTTTAAAAAAAAAAATTTTTTTTATGTTTTATTTTTTCAAGAGAGAGACAAGAGTGTGAGCAGGGGAGGGGCAGAGAGAGAGGGAGACTCAGAATCCGAAGCAGGCTCCAGGCTCTGAGCTGTCAGCACAGAGCCCAACTTGGGGCTTGAACTCACGAACCGTGAGATCTATACCTGAGCTGAAGTTGGACGCTTAACCAACTGAGCCCCCGAGGCATCCCTAGATTTCACTAGTTTCTAATAAAACTTTACTATTTTTCCCCTACAAAAAATACAAGACAGAATTAGCTTGTGAAATTTGCCCTATTCTCCCATCGAGTCTTCGTTATGGTAATTATTACTCATAACATAGTATTTGTATGTCCATGTCCTTCCCTTGTGTATATGTCCATAAAGGAAGGGTATTGTTTCATCCTTGTGTCTTTAGCTTGTGGTAGTGATGTTGGACATGTAGATTTTCCATAAATATTTGTCATTTGAATGAATAGGAAAGTGTGATTGGATCAGTTTTATAAAGAGAGTTTGGTTACTCAAATATTTCTCAAAGAATTAACTTGAGAAGACTTCACTCTTGTGGTGGTATCTAGTATAGAAGTGTTATTCATTGATATTTTTATTTAACAATTCATAAAGGCAAGAAAAGATTAATAAAACATACTAGTAGAAGTTTTTTGGAAGTGTTTTAAGGATAAACTCATTTTTTTTCTGGAAATAGCATGTTTTGGGGGGGGGGGGGTATTTTGTTTTTAAACTTCAAGTTTATAATTGTAAAGACAGCTTTGAAAAAAACTTCCAAGTACTTATATTTGAAAACCACCTGCATGGGGCGCTTGGGTGGCTCAGTCGGTTAAGCGTCCAACTTTGGCTCAGGTCATGATCTCGCGGTTCATGAGTTCAGGTTCCACATCAGGCTCTGTGCTGACAGTTCAGAGCCTGGAGCCTGCTTCAGATTCTGTGTCTTCCTCTCTATGGCCTAAGAGGCATAAGTTAGTTAGGGTACTTTGCTATTAAAATATTACATCTGTAAATCTTTAGCCAAAGTGGAAGTTGGTAGAAAGTAAACACTGCCACCAAGTGGCGGTATTCAGAAGCTATAGTCACTTGGAAATTGATAATTGGCCATTTTTTTCCAACAGTTTTCCATCCAATTATTGTAACAACAATCAGACTTCTGTGGCACCTGCACCATCTGCTTCATCAAATGTGATTGGTTCTTCTGCCTTGACTTCAACAAGTGGTCTGGTAATCACCTCCCCTTCCAACCTCATTGACCTTAAGGAGTGCAGTGGCAGCAGGAAGGCCAGGGTTCTGTATGATTATGATGCTGCAAACAGTAGTGAATTATCACTTCTGGCAGATGAGGTGAGTAATATATGGGTTTAAGAAGAAAACTGTATCATAGATTGACATACCTTCTAGTATTATAATAAAATGCAAATTCTTTATTACTTTTTGGTAAATAGTTTATCATGAATGCTTTCATAGATTTAAGATGGTTATATCAACATTTTATAAAAATTTTAACTACTATTCTTTAATAGAATAGCACAGATTTAAAGTTTTTAACTGCTAAATAACTAGAAAATTTCTAAAACTGCCTCTAATAAAATCCTTTATCTTTCAGCAAAATTAATAATGTTTAAAGAACTTTGATAATGAATAGCTTAAACAAGTTACAAATGTTTATTTTCTAACATAGTAACTGGAACTATTTTATTTTGTAGGTGATCACTGTGTTCAGTGTCGTTGGAATGGATTCAGACTGGCTAATGGGGGAAAGGGGAAATCAGAAGGGCAGGGTGCCAATTACCTACTTGGAACTGCTCAATTAAATAGGTGGACTATGGAAAGATTACCCATCATGACACCAGTATTTATATACAATTAACTCTGAATAAAGCAGGTTTAAGTATCTTCCATGTTAATGTTCTTAGGAGACTGAAAAGAAATACCAGCCATCAGAAACCAGCCTTTCTGCCAGTGAAATTGCATGGTAAATATTTCATTACAGAATTTATGTTAATGCTTTCATGCCAAGAATGTTTTCTTACAAAATTCCCTTTCTACTGAGTTTCACTAATAAGCAGCTTCTACTTTTGAGCTCCAACTTAAAGCAGAAGAACTGTTTTCTACTGAATTTTTTCATTAATGGCAAGCTTTTTCTTTTATGTAAAATAAATTTATTGTGAATTGATATCAGTGACTCATTTATTAGGTATAATTTAATAGCCAAAGAATAAAATTAAAATTTGTTTTAAACTGTTGGTTTTAAAAGAGCTCTAGGGTGTAAGCCTCTTTTGTGAAAAATATAATATTTCTGAATGTTTCCATAAACAGAAATGCAGTTAATCTACCATGTTTACCTTGTTTTCCAACAGAAATGGAGTGATTTCAATATTGTATCTCAATGGTTTATTTTGGAGGTTTGGTGGGGGGGGGGGGGTGGTTATTAAACACTACTGAATGATTTCTTTTAAATTTAAGAACAACTAGTCCTTGAAATCCTTGAAAAGGATTACCATATTTCTCTGGTATATATTTCATTAAGGTTCTAAAACATCTGGAACAAGTTCAATTTGCTAAACAATGCTTTTAAGATTGTTTAATTGGCACAATTTAATGCATAATCAGAACTGGATCTGTTAAGAACATATTTCAGTAAAGAGAATGTGTTCTTATGCAACAACAAATTCTTATCAAAATATTGATTAGTGCAACTACACTCATTATAGAGGAAAATTGCATACAAACAATACATTTTTGGTTACTCAATTTACTAATAAAATTTTGAATATTTATTAATGAACTTAGGTTATCTTGATCAGGATCTCCGGTTGTGAAACACACTTACAGTCAGAAAATTGCTGTTTGGAGCATTGCTATGAATCAGCAGATTGTTTCCATGTTAGGACTTCTGCATTCATTCTCATTCGTTCATTCATCAAACATTTGTTTGAGGGCCAGGCACTATGCTGATCAGCTGGGGATACTACCCTGAACAAGATGCACAGTCCTTCCCCCTGCAGACCTTAAGTAAATAAATAGGCAGTTGCCATATAACAGAATCCATGTCATGATAGAAGGAATGCAGGGTGTTGTGTTTGAGACCTTTTGAGTCACTTAATTTGGATTTGGGGAGTGGGAGATGGTATGGAGGGGAAGTGTTCGAGGCAGAGGGAAAAAGAGCCTCGAGCCAAGAGAATGTGACACGTTCTGACAATTGAAAGGAGTTCAGTCTGGCTTACTCGTGAAGTGCAGAAATGTAGTTCATTTCCAGGAAATGTTAATGCATTAAAACACTTTTTGGTACTTTAAAAAATGAACACGTAACACAAAAAGTATTTTCAAATTTATTTAAGAGCTCCTAATCAGAACTTTGTCAACATGTTGATAATAATTTAGCCCACAGTCCAAACTGTAACAGTAGTTGTTACCCTTTTATTTCTGTGCTGAGACACATTGCTCTACAATTTTATAATTGTACAAAGACACTTTGATTCACACTGTGAATCACCATACTCGTAACCCTAACAGGTGTTCAAGCTGGTTAGTTAGCTATAGCACCAGCCAAGTGAGTGAACTTTTTCTTTCCCCAGAAGGGAAGTCTGTAGCCAGCCGAGAGTACCATCTTTTATGTTACATCAGTCCAGGTTTAGGATTTAGGAGATCATAGAAAGAATCTAGGTCAACTTAAACAGCAAATGGAAGTGAAGTTTATGAGAAGTAGAGTAGTCAAGGAGAAAAAGTATGCATACTGGAGTGAAACCACCCTGAGTTCAAATCCAGTCTTCCTCATATCCTGTGCTCTTTGAGCTTCAATATTATATAAACTGTTGCTTCCTTTTTAGTAAAATAGGGATAATAGTTATGCCACCTTAAGGTTATTGTGAGGATTATATAGCAAATGTTAACTTGTATGGTAAGTCTTTTTTAGGAAAAGTTTGACACATAGTAGAAACATTCTGTAAATACCAGTTTCCCTTTGTTAGCCCCCATAGCTTCCTGACCAATCCAGACTATAGGCCTTGTTTATGACTGTGTACCAGAGATACCTTTTATATCCAAGCTCTGTTCTACTTACCTGTATCCTCTACTCCCTTTAAATCACACCTAGATCTAGGTTTAACCTCACCAGAGCATAAGTTTTATCAGAACCTTTTGTTTTCCATCAAATGAATGTTGACTATAGTAATCCAATAATGTTAGTACCTTCAATAATGTTAAGGTCCAAAGGCTTCTAGTGCCTTTGTCTACCACAAATCCACCATAATATATGGGCTTGTTCTCATGTTCATTGCTTTTTATGTTAAAGGGGTTTTGTTTGGTGGTTTGGGAGGTTTTTTTTGGTTTTGTTTTTTGTGGGTTTTTGGTTTTGGCTTTGACTTATGAAGTCATAAGTTTGATTTTTACTCAGGTAAAAGCCCATAAAGTTTCTTAGGCATAGAAGAAAAGCTTGGGAAGCCTAATAATTTATGGTGCAATTTAAAATTATTTAAATAAGCTCTGTGGCCCAGAGCTTAAAGGTATAGTAACGTGAAAGATGCACATACGAATGATGTAATAAACTTGGAAATGATTGTAGGCTCTTTTACAGACTGAAAAAAATTACTGGATTGCCTCTACATCTGTTCTCAAAGTAATCTAACCTGAAAGGTCATGGTGTTAAATCTTTTTTTATGGTGCTAAATCAGAAAAACTGATACATTAGAACATTAAGTCCCAGAAATGGGAATGTGCCTCATTCTGAGTAACAGGAGAAATAAGAAACCTGAGGCTAGGGTCACCAGTGGGTTCGAGTCCATCCACACAGTCTGCTGTTACCCACTAGGACAAAAGAACAGAATGTGAATGGAGGAGCTGATACGGGAGCACCTTTCTGAGATACTGTGGGAGAGGTGACAAGTGCAGGACAAGAAGCAACAGCTCCGTTTACCCAGAGGCTCAGCTCACCTCCATGCTTTGTTGACAGGATTCCTCAAAAATCTCTTCCCTGCCTCCCAAATGCTTAAAATTTTGAGATCTGTGTTGCCTAGTATGTAACACTTGAAGCCTGAGTAAGGAGCCATAATAGCTAGCTAGCTTTGCCTCAGCCCCTCCCCCAGAGGATTAAATGGCTGTTACCTTGTGCCCTTCCTCCCACATTATCCTAATTAGAAAGTCTACTCAGTTAGGGCGCAGTGGTTCTCAGTGTGAGACCCTAAGATGCAATATCAGCATCACCTAGGGACTTGTCTAAAATGCTAATTTGTATTTCCAAGTACTTTCTTTGTACTTAATTTTTTGTCTTGAAGGGGCTATAGAACTGGTCTTAGTTCTTTCATGTAACATTTTTAAAAAATAGTTTTAAGACAAAAATTGTCTTCTTTATTCTAGCACTATCATAATTTTAATTATATATAGAGTTACTTTTATAATTTATTTAATATATATCTGTCAATCTACAATATAGGCTCTGAGATAGAGGCTATAATTCTTTTGATCACAAATTTCCAACAATACAAGACCTAGCACGTTTTATGTACTCAATAAATACTTGTCAAATGAAAGGGGGGAAAGGCAATTCGTAAGCCTTAACTGAGATCCACTGAATTAAACCCAGGGGGTAAGGCCCCGCAATCTGTTTTTGTGAGTTTGAGAACCACCTCAGTAGAACAAAAAACTTGCCTTTCACCTTCAGGTACTCTTTGACATCACTTGAGAAATTTTCCCTGCCTTCTGTACTGTCACCCAGCACTGTTCTCAAGGGTAGAGGTACCTTGCTGGGCTCTGTTACAAGTGGGTGAGATAAAGGTATGCTTAGTGTGTGCAAGGGAAACCTTGCTTGGAATGCCAGTTCTTGGTTGCTGTGGAAGGTTTCTTAGGAATGAATCCCTTAGTCTGAAGAAGGGTAAGCTCTACGACCACCCACATTTCCACTTAAACACAGTGACAGTTTGACATCAAAGCACCCTGACAAGCCATTAAAGCAGTTTCAGACTAATGTTTACATCCCTGTGCCTCAGGTTACTAAGCTCCACTCTCATTCCTACTTCACAGGAGACTTTTTGAGAATTGTTAATGCTTTTTTAATAATACAAGTCATAGATGTGTTGGTAAAAAGGGGAAAAAAATGAAAATTTAGTTTGAAAGATAAAAATCACCTATCCTCCCACCATCCGGGAGGACTGTTATTGAGGTATATAGCCTTCCAGACTCTTTTGTGCATTTATACATTTTTTTTTAATTGGAATCAAGTTGTACGTGCTGTTTGTAACTTTTCTTCACTTGACAATACCATAACTATCCTGCTGTGTTGAATCTATTTCTACATCTTTTTTAATGGCTGCACAGTATGCCATCGTATGTGCCACATTTTATTAAACTATTGTTGACTTTTAGGCTGTTTCCAATTTTTCACTAATAAACTGCTCTAAAGAACATTGTGTTGCTAAATCTTTTATGTGTTCTTAATATTTCTTTAAGATGAATACTTGGAATTGCTAGTGGAGAGAATATGCCAGTTTTTAAAAGCTTTTGTTACTGCCACTTTGCCCCCTAGAAAACACCAATTTACACTTCTATCAGTAGTATGTAAAAGAATACTGTTTCTTTTTGGAGGGCTTCCAACTAAAGATTCTTAGGGCCTTCAGTTTAAAACTGAAGTGTAAGAGGAAGGTAAAATGACCCTGCAAAATTAAGATTAGTCTTAAGTTATTCCAATGTGACGTCATTTACTGTTCTACTTTCTATTATGTGTTTTGTAATCCTTTGGGAATGTTTGTAGTACTAGCTCGCTCCTTTAATTCAATCTCCTGGAAACACAATCACCTTTCTGACTGTGGTGAAACGGTAAGAGAACAATCTTGAGTGGAACCTTGTGGTAATTTTTTTTATTATTGTTTATTTTGAGAGAGAGAGAGAGACGGGGGGCAGGGTGCAGAGAGAGAATCCGAAGCAGGCTCTGACGGTGCAGAGCCCGACTCGGGGCTCGATTCCATGAACCAGGAGATCATGACCTCAGCTAAAATCAAGAGTCAGACCCTAAACCGACTGAACCACCCAGGCACCCCTGTAATGGGGCCCCTCTGCATTCTAATGCAGGCTTGTAGTTGGTTTTAGAAAGCTTAGCTATAAAAAGAGAAGTAAAAACTTTGGAAGGTAAGCAGAACGCTGACTTTCCTCCTTGAGCCTTTTTGCTCAACTCTAGAATGAGAGTAACATAAACCTTTCTTGTAGGGTTGAAAGGAGTACCATGTTACAAAGTGCCTGGCACCCAATAGATAATAATTTATTACGCTTTCCAGCTGAGTGTGTTAGGGCAGTTGCTGTTACCAACCTCAGTGGAGTGAATATCACGACTGTTGCCGAATAAAATCTTCCTGGAAGCTGTCGTGATAAATGGATATTGCCTGGTATATCCTGCTATACCTACAAAATCTAGTGCTTTAAAAAGCTGTCTAATTTTTGCACACTTAGGCATTCAAGTACCTAACCAGAATAAAACTCTCGGTCAAGGTGTAACGTAGAAGATTTCAACTGCTATGCTTTTGTGGCCATAACAAAGTGGTGATCAGATTATTCTAAAATGGTGAGCTGGACAGGCCGACCATGCCAGACTTCTCCTAATGGAAACTGCCCCACACTAGTCTGAGAACCTGGCACAAAGGGCTCAGCTCAATATACAGGTAACGGTAATTTGCTAAGTCCCAATAGCATCTCCAGAACTAGAGGACAGAGAATTGATCCATCCATAATGGAAGAAATTTAGAGATGTATCTAAATTCTAAAAGTTGCTCAGCAGTATTTCCAAAAGACAGATGTCTTAGGGTTAACAGCTACAGTAATCATAGCAGACAAAACCCCAGAAACCAACTCGTCACATTTGGATGAACCCCAGTAAGTTTAAATTAGCCTCTAGTCTGTTGATTATAACTGGGAGCTACTCAGCCAATAAAAACTGAGTTAATAAGAGAACGAAAGAGGGATGTAAGTAAGAAAGCCTACAGAGGAGGCTTCAGGTTTGTGAGAACAAAGCAGAAGTTAAATGATTATAAGGTAAAAGAAAATGGGCTATTATTACAGCAAATATTTGGAAGCCTGATGCACTGGGGGGTTCAGCGCACATGTTTCTGCCCTGTCTCACATTCTAGTGACAGTGTCTGAAATACTGGGTAATCCCCAGCAACCACATATTCTGATGGCTGCTTGCCTTCTGTGTAGTTTCTTCTGTTCGGTCTGCCTGAAGACCCTCATTTGTTAAGAGCAAGCTCAAAGGCTCCCTCCTCTACGAAGATATTCTGGACTCCCTTAGGCAGAATTAATTATCCATGTATCTATATGTGTAACTCACCTATAGCATTTATTGCCTTGAATTGCAATTATTTGCCAACATAGCTGAGCTCAAGGACAGGGACCTTGTGTCCCCTAACTCCTAGCTCACCCAAAGCTGAGTTCCAGCACCCCCGAAGCTGCTTCCAGCATTCTAATTTCTACAAAAGATCTATTAATGATTCAGACTTGGTGCTATTAAATGTATGTTTGCCCTAAGAAACATTTCTCCTTTTGCACACCAATATAGAAAATGATGCCTACTTTTCTTTGAGCATAAACTCCAGAATCTATTGTTATTACTTCCTGTTGATTCTGATCCACTTTAAACAATTGCCATCACTAAATTGTATTTTGCAAAACTATAATTTATTAGGACGTTTTTTTGCTGGTTAGATACTTCAAGTTAAATTTAGGATTAGTCATCTCAATTAAGTGAAGATTGGGCAATTTAGGTCATTAGCTTTTCCATGTAAATGTCCTCTGTAAAATGGGTTAACTTTCCTTCTTGTCTCCTCTCCTTTACCTCTTTTTTCATCCTACTTTTTTTTTCTATTTCTGTGCATACTCCCTCTCCCTTCTTTCAGAAAGATTAGATGGTTAGGAGAATGTGTACCACATAACAGGAAAAAGGTAAATGTATAAAAGAAAAATGGTCAAATAGGAAAAATAATGTATGATTGATTTTGGTCAATTTCTATTCCTGAGTGGCAAATCTGACTCAGATTTTAGCAACCAAAAAAGAAGGAAGTATGATTGAACTTCATATCAATGATCCACCTATAGAAACATGCTGGTGCTCCAAAGGCCACTCATTGGGGTGGCACCAAAGACAGTATCAAGCACCAAAGCAGAGTTAAAAAAAAAAAAAAAAAAAAAGAGGCCAGAGCTCTTGCCCTCATTCAGGAATTAAATGTTACATATCTGCTATTTTGTAGGTTTCCTCAACCTGGGAGTATAAACGAGCACACAAGGATTCATTTAACACCCTGAAATACAATGACTCCCAGCTTTCACCTGTCAAGGACTCCCCTTCCCTACATATTTCTCACAATCTCCAGGGACACTTAAAGACCACAGATCAATCTTCTCCTTTCTACCTGCTAGTGCAGAAAGGATTCAGGGACCAGCTTCCTGCCTCATTCTAGGACAGCCTAGGCCCTCCACCCCATCTTGCACACCCCCCATTCCAGTTGACTCAAAAATTGCAGCTGCAGCCAATGATGCAGGGGTTACAGTGGCAAAACTGGAAGGTCACCCTTGGCCTCTGATGTAACAGTCTACAGAATTGAGCAAGGAATGCTGTTTTAATTAATACAACTTAATTGCAAGCAATAAAGTTGCTCATCATGACTCGAAGTATTATAGCTGTTACATGACAGAACTTTTCCCCTCCCCTATATAACTCATGGGGATGCACTACCTTAGCAATACAGGTCTTACCCAGTCACCCATGCATCTTGTTAACCCTAATCCACCACCCCCTTTTTCAGTGCCAACTACGGCGCCCCATGCCAGGTTTACTGCTCCCTTAGAGGTAGAAATCAGAGCACCATGCACAATAAGCCATTTCTTCCTCCTTATGATGCTCCACTGAGGGCCTCTCAAAGCACAGCTCCCTAAGCTAAAGAGTTCTTTCAGTTTCCACATGCAGCCAAATCTTTTGGGAACAAGCCCCAACGAGGATGGCTGGTGGAGACAAATCCCACGATCGTACACTTTGCAGTGTCCACCTGGAACAAGACTCCCCTTCATCCTGTAGCCTTTGGGGGAGGAGGGCTGCTCACCAGCCTCCAGGCAGAGCTTCGTTCGTACTTCCCTTTAGTATGCTTCACAGGCATTGCATTTTTTTACAGATTGAAGGTCTGCAGCAATCCTGCATCGAACGAGTCTATCAGTGCCATTTTACCAACATTTGTTCTCATCTTGTCTCTGTGTCATAGTTTGGTAGTCTTGCAATATTTCCAACCTTTTTCGTTACTGTTATAAATTGTTACGGTAACCTGTAATCAGTGATTTTTTTTTTTTTTCACTTTTTAGAAAAGTTTTCAATTTGGGTATACTTGACACACAATGCTGTATTAGTTTCAGGGGTCAACATAGTGACTCAACAGGTTCATAAGTTATGCTATGCTCACCACAAGTGTTGTTACCACCTGTCACTGTTATAGAATTATTACAATATTACTGACTATATTCTCTATGCTGTGCCTTTTATTCTTGTGACTTATTCATTCTGTAACTGGAAGCCTGTGTCTCCCACTCCTCTTCACCCATTTTGCTTGTCCCACCACCACCCTCCCCTCTGGCAGCAATCAATCTGTGATCAGTGATCTTTGATGTTACTATTGTCATTGGTTTGGGGCACCGCGAGTCGCGCTCATATAAGATGGGGAACTTAAATAGTAAATGTTGCGTTTGTTTTGACTTCTCTACCAATGAGCCATTCCTGTCTTTCTCCCTCTCCTCAGGACTCCCTATTCCCTGAGACACATAATATTAAAATTAAGCCAACTAAAAACCCTGTATCGGCCTCTAAGTGTTCAAGTGAAAGGCAGAGTCACACATCTCTCACTTTGAATCGAAAGCTAGAAATGATTAAGTTTAGTGAGGAAGGCATACTAAAGCCAGGACTTTTGTGCCACTTAGCCAAGTTGTGAATGTAAAGGAAAAGTTCTTGAAAGTAATCAAAAGTGTTCCTCCAGAGAACACATAAATGTTTTAAAAAAGGAAACAAACAAACAAAAAAAACCAACAGGCTTATTGCTGATATGGAGAAAGCTGGAGTGGTCTGGATAAAGGATCCAACGAGCCACAACATTCTGCTAAGCCAAAGCATGACTGATCCAAAGCAAGGCCTTAACTCTCTTCCTTTCTGTGAAGGTGGGGAGAGGTGGGGACGCTATAGGAGAAAAGTTTGACGCTAGCAGAGGTTGGTTTATGAGGTTTAAGGAAAGAAGCTGTCTCTGTAACAGAAAGTGCAAGGTGATGCAAGAAGTGCTGATGGAGAAGCTGCAGTAAGTTATCCAGAAGATCCAGCTAAGAAAATTCATGAAGGCGGCTACACCAAACAACAGATTTTCAATATAGGCAAAACAGCCTTCTATTCTTCTATTGGAAGAAGACGCCATCTGGGACTTTCATCACTAGAGAGGAGAGGCCCCAATGCACGGCTTTGAAATTCAAAGAAATGGCTGATGCTGATGTTAGGAGCTAATGAAGCTGAGGACTTTAGGTTGAAGCCCAGGCTCATGTACCATTCCGAAAATCCTAAGGCCCTTAAGAATTACACTAAATCTATTCTGCCTGTGCTCTAGAAATGGAACAACAGCCTGGATGAGGGCACATCTGTTTACAACATAGTTTGCTGAATATTTTAAGCCCACTGTTGAGATCTACTGCTCAGAACAAGAGATTCCTTTCAAAATATCTCTGCTCATTAACAATGTACCTGGTCACCTACAAGATGGAGAAGTACAATAAGATCAATGTTGTTTTTGTTTTTTGTTTTTATTCTTTTAACACTTATTTATTTTGAGAGAGAGAGAGAGACTGACAGGCAGAGCCTGATCAGGGGAGGGGCAGAGAGAGAGGGACACAGAATCCGAAACAGGCTCCAGGCTCTGAGCTGTCAGCTCAGAGCCCAACGTGGGGCTCAAACTCACTAGCCGTGAGATCATGACCTGAGTCAAAGTCGGATGCTCCACGGACTCAGCCACCCAGGCGCCCCAAGATTAATGTTGTTTTTAATGTCTGCTAACACAACATCCATTCGGCAGCCCATGGATCAAGGAGTCATCTCAACTTTCAAATCTCATCACTTAAGAAATATATTTCATGAGGCTATCACTGGCACAGACAGTGATTCCTCTGTTGCATCTTGGCAAAGTAAATGGAAAACTTTCTGGACAGGATTCACCATTCTAGATGTCATTAATACTATCCGTGATTCATGGGGAAACTTCACTATATCAACATGAAAAGAAGTTTGCAAGAAGATTCCAGCCCTCATGGATGACTTGGAGGGGCTCAGGACTTCAGTAGAGGAAGTAACAGCAGGTGTGGTGGAAACAGCAAGAGAGCTAGAATGGGAAGTGGAGCCTGAACATGTGACTGAATGGCTGCAATCTCATGATCAAAACTAATGGACGAGGAGTTCCTTCTTACGGATGAGCAAAAACAGTGGTTTCCTGAGATGGAATCTCCTCCCAGTGTAGGTGCTGTGAAGACTGTTGGAATGACAACAAAGGATGTAGAATATGACATCAACTTAGTTGATGAAGCAGCATCAGGGGTTGAGAGAGCTGACTCTAATTTGGAAACAAGTTCTACTGTGCTAAAATGCTATCAAGCAGCACCCTGTGCCACAGAAAATTTATTCTTGAAAGGAGGGCTCAGTCGATGTGGCAAATTCACTAATTTTCAGATATCACCACAGTCACCCCAGCGTTCAGCAACCATCACCCTGATCAGTTGGCAGCCATCAATATCGAGGCGAGATGATTTGTTGAAAGCTTAGATGATGGCAAGCATTTTTTAGCAATAGAGTACTTTTTAATTAAAGTAAGTACATTTGGTTAATCTTTATTTTTGAGAGAGAGAGAGAGAGAGAGAGTGAGCAGGGGAGGAACAGAGAGAGGGAGACCCAGAATCCAAAGCAGGCTCCAGGCTCTTAGCTGTCAGTACAGAGCCCAACACAGAGCTCGAACTCATGAACCATGAGATCATAACCTGAGCAGAAGTCAGATGCTTAACCGACTGAGCCACCCAGGCGCCCCTAAAGTAAGTACATTTTTTAGCACAATGCTATTGCTCATTTAATAGACTGCAGTATAGTGTAAACGTAACTTTTATATGCACTGGGAAACAAAAAAAATTCATTTAACTTGCTTTATTGCAATATTTGCTTTATTACAGTGGTCTGGAACCAAACCTGCGAAATGTCCGAAGTGTGCCTGTATTTGAACTTCAGTATTGGGAGCAGTAGAGTCCTATACTATTCTTCCTAGACAGAATGTCTTCTTGCAAAACCACCTAGCACAGAAATTAAGACTATATATAGACTTTGGAATCAAAGAGGCAAATTTTCAAATCCTACCTCTGCCCGTTATTAGCTGTGTGTAGAGCATGTTACATAACTTCAATTCTTGTTTCTTCATCTGTAAAATACAGATTGAAATCCCTACCTCCTAGGTGAAGAGCAAGCAGTAGTTCTCAAAACACAGTCCCCAAACCAAGAGCATCAGCATCACCTAGGAATTTATTAGAAATGCAAATTCTCAGACTCCAAATGAATCAGAAACAATTTGTGTTCTAACAAGCCCTCGGGTGATTTGGTGCATGCTGAAGTTGGAGAACCGCTGATTCTAAGGATCAAATAAAACAGTGCACGAAAAATCTTGACTCATGGCGCATGGTAATCGGCATATGGTAAATACTTAACAATGTCTATTATTATTACTATTATTATTATTATCATCACTATCAGAATTTCTAAAGTAATGAACTACTATTATTATCATCACTATCAGAATTTCTAAAGTAATGAACTACACACCCTTCACACCCAGTTGTTTCATTACCCAACTTTTCATAAGAATTTGGCAGCTGAACGTTTGAAGTTAAGATCTCTGATGAAGAAAGGGACCACAAATCCCTATACATTAACCACTTGTGTAGAAAATGAGTTGAACTTATTTTTACCAAAAATTCACCAACTAAAAGTACAGAACATCATTCCGTCTATGCAAAAAGGAGCAACTGGAGAAAGGGTCAAGATTTTTCTCAGAAAACAGTCCAGTGTGTAATTACGTGAATGGAAAAGGGGGACACTGAAGCTCCAATGTTCTTATTCATAGAATACACCCAGGACCCATGACGTTTTGACCCGAGGTGTTTGAAAGCGTATGTTACCTGTTGGATGTTGTGGTTATGAAACAGTTGCAATGATGCAATCATAAAATGACTAGCTTTATTCCCTGTAACTTCCCGAGAAATGTCTCCAGATAAATTTGTTTCATGTCACCCTGTGAAACTAAATGGATTTACCTTCTACTTAGGGTGTGTGGATATAAACCAATTACATATTGCAAGAGACTAAAATACTTGTGGTTTTAGAGTAGTTCATCATTAGCCATTCCTTCTGAGAGCATTTAGATAGCAAGTCCAGTAACAATTAAATTTGTGGTTCTGTATCCTCCGGCAAATTATTCACTTAAACCGCCTGACCCAGAGGTTTCTTATCTGTAAAATAAAAGTATTGAGGCTGGTGATCTCTACCATCCTAGCTCTTGCATCCTAAGATATTCTAAAAAAGGCAAAGCTGTTCATGTTGTAGTCGTAACTGATGCTAACCCCCAATTTATTAATTAACGTAAACAGCACGCACAACCTATGGGCAGATAATCAATGGGGCTGTTTTATCAATATTTAATTTTAGAGAACAAAACTCTTTAGTGTGAATTTTCTAGAAAAGACTGAATGACAACTTGAGAGAGATTCCTTTGGAAATCCCTCTCCACATGGACTGACAGAGTCTAACTAGCCTTCACGTCATGAACAGTGGCACTCAACGGTCTTGGGCATTGTTGAGTTTTTACTTTGCTTTGAAAAACATTGCTAATACTTATTGAATTGTTTATGTGCATTTCCTGCTTTAAACCCGGCAACAAGCTATCCTTGACCCCGTTTTACAGACAAAGGAAACAAAGTTTGGGGAGCCACAGAAACAGACAGTGGCAGAGCTGGGTCTCATTCTTGTCTTCCCACCCCAAAACCCAAGCTCTTAATCAGTGTGTAACGTAGACACCATTTTTATTTTTATTTTTAATTTTTTAAACATTTTATTTGAAAAAAATATTTTTTTACATTTATTTATCTTTTGAGAGACATAGAGAGACAGAGCACAAGTTGGAGAGGGGCAGAGAGAGAAGGAGGCACAGAATCTGAGGCAGGCTCCAGGCTCCGAGCTGTCAGCACAGAGCCCAATGCGGGGCTTGAACCCACAAACCACGAGATCATGACCTGAGCCTAAGTCGGATGCTTAACCGACTGAGCCACCCAGGTGCCCCTAAAGATTTTATTTTTTGAGTAATCACTACACCCGATGTGGGGCTTAACGTCTCACCCCCAAGATCAAGAGTAGCAAGCTCCACTGACTGAGCCAGTCAATCGCCCAAAACCTTTTTTTATATGTGTCCCCAAATATGGTCAATGACCTATTATTCCCTGCCATCCTCCTGGCCTAGTAACTTTTCTTAGAGCAGAAAAAAATTTTTTTTCTTAATTCTTAACCAATGAAAAAAGTATCTACAAAGTTCATCAAGCCAAGTGAGGATCTTTCATTAACCAGCACAGCTAAAAGGGCAAAGAAATCAGCCTGGGTTTAATCAGTAGTTCTCAAAGCACAGTCCTCAGAATCTCTGCAGGTGAGATCTAGCCATCTTGTGTTTCAAGAGCTCTCCAGGTGATTCTGATGGGCACATTTGAGAAACACTGATGTAAATAAAGCAGAGACTGAAACTGCCTTTTTGTCTTTCACTTTAAAGCTGACTTACTGCATAAACAGTAAAAAAGAAAAAAAAAAAGAGCAATGACAGCCCCCCCCCCCCATATTACTCTAACTTGTTAAAATAAGCTGAAATGTAATACCACTTTACTGACTCTGTCAAATAAATAGGCCATTACTAGTGAGAAATTTGGCGAGCAAGTGAAATACTCAGAATATAATCAGAACAGGGGAAAGGGCCCATGGATTAAAGTAGTTTTATTCCAAAATTTAGCCATAATGGAATATGTTCTAAAAATTTGTCTTTTATCAAGATAACAGATCTATATAATCGTTAGTATTTTTTCTAGCCAGAGTCTTATTTTCCACGGAGGGGCTTATATGCCCTATTGGGCAAGACAAGAGGACGCCATTACAAAAAACAGCAGGTGCCATTCATCGGCATTTACAGTATGCTGGTCACTGTATGGAGTGCTTCACACACATTCTCTGTCTTCACTCTTGAACCAACACTGTGAGGGAGACCTTGTTGTCCTCACTCTGCAGATGAGAACGCTGAAGCTTCACTAGAGACGTTAAGTGTGAACCTGCTGTGCTTATTTCAAGGTCCCGGAGTCTCCAGAGACGGTACATTCCTTAAACTGTAGCTCCTCTTTCCTCTCCCTCCATATTGCTAGCTAGCCCTCCATTCCTTTACTTGGGGGGGGGGGGGGGGGGGAGCGGGGAGAGTACTGTTAAGCACTGGGGCCAGTGCTCTAGGTCTTTCTTCTCAGCCCATTTCCACTTTTTCTCTCACTCCCAACATGATGCCCATTGTGGCTGATTTTAAGCTCAATTTCTGCAAACTCTAGCCCTCCAGCTCCCAGACAGCTGATCTAGGAGGGCTGCTGAGACCCAGGAGCTCACTGGGAGGGGGGACAGGAATACCTCCTGGGAAGACAAAGGAAGAATAGCAGTAGTAGCAGGAGGCATGACTTCTAGAAGGTGGAAAACTATGTCAATAGTGACCCTGAGCAGAGAGATACTAGGCAACTAGCAAAGAGAATAACTAAAAATATGACTGGTCCATATGGAAATCATGGGAAGTGTCAAAAGTTCAGAAATAACAGCAGTAAAGCCAATTAATCACTGAGGAAGTAAATAGTAAAAGTTTAGTTTGCCCACACAACAAAAAGGCAGTTTGCAAACCAGAGGAACACAAACCAAAACATGGAATGAGGCTGAAAGGTATATTACTATAAAGCAGCATATATAGTGAGGAAGAAGGGACTTTTATTCTTCACAGTGATTAGTTATATTAGAATTTTCTTTTCCTTTTTATTTTGTTGGCTTTTAATTTTTTTAAGTTTGTTCACTTATTCTGAGAGAGAGAAAAAGTACACATGAGTGGGGTAGGAATAGAGAAAGAGGAAGAGAGAATTCCAAGCAGGCTCTGCCTCACAGAGCCAGACACAGAACTCGAACTCATGAACCGTGAGTTCATGACCTGAGCCAAGATCAAGTCAGACACTTAACTGATTGAGCCACTCAGGTGCCCCTAGAATTTTCTTAAATGATAGGGAATTGGTTAGTGGTTACCTCTTATTAACCCTGGAGATGGTTTAAGCTTTTTTTTATGATTTTCAGAGGCATAAGCAGGAAATAACCCAGGTAAAGTTTGTCTTACAAAGTAAGCTAAATGAAGCTTTGCTTGTAGAACCACGCTGGTTTTATCTGCTTGGGGAATTTTCAAGGCTGTTTTTCATTTTATTCTTTGCTTTTGGTTTCAACAGAAGTATGGTGATTTTTATAAATAGCTTACCATATCTGCTTCACTAGCATATAGCAAAATAATTAGTATGCAAATTATTAGATGGGTTGGATAACTTCGTGTGTTGTTTTGCTGGAATAGTGACTTTGCTACTATGATAGTGCCACACTTCAGGGGTTGCAGACATGGGACAGCTGTCTGCTCATTACTTCAGAGTTGGAGAGGCCACTGGTCACACCTTATTTCCCTAGATTAGAGAACATAGATCCACCAACAGTGCATACATTCCAATGCAATAATGCAAAAAAATTCTCCTTGGATTAGTAGTGGACAAACACTGGTGGTGACCCGGAAACTTGTCAAGCCCTTAGCAGCCAGGTGTCTATCTTAGAAACCGATCTGGCTGTGCTGGAGAGATCTCCTCCCATCTGGGGTCACTTGCTTCATTTGAGGTGGCTTCACATCACCGATCACAGGAACCACAGTCATGAGCAGGTAGTGGACAGGGATTCCTTTGCTGGTCTTCCCTACCCCCTTCCCAACTTCCTCTCTCCAAATGTCCTATCAACAGAAACCTTGCAACTTAAGAAAACAATGAAATAATAATAGCTGCAATGATTTAAGTGCTTCCTGCATGCCAGGCACAGGTGACTTACACCCATTATCTCATTCTAACAACATGTGAGGTGGGTACCACTCTTATCTCTGTTTTACAAAAGGGGAAATAAAAGCTTTTAAACCACCCAGCAGGTAGAGTAGGAAGCCTGGGATTTGACCCAAGTCTCCCTAATTCCAAAAGTCTCGCATTCAGTTTCTACACTGAGGGTTCCCCCCAAATGAACTATTATACCATTAAGCCTAGCCAATATTTAAAATGGGTAGGAGCAGACACTTATTCTATGAACAAGATAGAGTGCAGCTTCTCAAATGCAGCTAAACATAATACTCAACCACGGTTTGATGGTTCCTGCCCAGTGGATGCTATTCCAAGAAATGGTTTCTCTTTCCTCTTGTTTCTTAACCCATTGTGGTGCCCACCATTTTGGAATGTTCAGCAGGTTGGGAACGCTCCTCTCCTAATCAGGGACCCTCCCTTCCTAGCCTCATCATTAGTGTAGGAAATGAGTGCTGCTTCTCCAGTCTACTCAGCTCATCCCAGTAAGCGAACTTTCCCAAGGGTCCTTGAAAGTTAGTTGCTCAAACTCAGAGTACATTGATATGTCATAAATGGTAACAAGGCTCCCAAGTCAGTGCACCAAAATCTATTTAACCAAAAATATGCCTAAAATAGTATTAATACCTAGAGCAGTCCATAAAAATGTAAGGTTACTGAAGCCCCCTAAATTTATCTGAGCCCAGTGGGGTTTTTTTTCATGCCTCTTTAGTCCTAGGACAGTATGTAGTAAGACATAATAATAGCTAGTATTTATTGAGCATTTGCCAAGTGCTTGAAACTATGTGCATTTGACCTTCACAACCGCTGTAGACAGTAAGCATGATTATCAGCCTTAGCAAACTGAGGCACAGAGAAGCTAACTGACTTCCCAAGGTCACAGAGGGGATCAGTAATAGAGGCAAGAATGGAGCCCAGGAGTCTGGATCCAAAACCAGAATGACTAACAAGTGTGCTGTATTACCTCAGTGAGCCTTTGTTTGCTGTCTGAGGGTTGGGGAGAAAACCATGGAGGCTCTATCATGCAGGCGGAGGCCATGATGTGCACAGGGAAATCTCACAAGCAAGCAGGTAGGGAGTGGCTGGGAAGGAGCTCTGGTGAATCCCTCCACAAAGGTGGGAAAGAGTGTTACACCCACACAAGCTTCTGCACCTCGGGGACAGAGGGTGTCAGTGGGACAGCCATAAGAGATGATGAAGCTGCTTGTAGTGGAGAACAGTTTTCTCTTTTCTTCACAGTTTCTACTGCTGCTCTGGGCCACGGTCTCCGGCAAGTTGGTTATTGCTCTGTAAAATAAGCACCGTAACAGTTCTCACCTCTAGGGTCTTTATGGGCATTAAATGAGATGATACACTGGAAATACTCTGCACAGTGCCTAACTGAACATGTCTTCTTATAATTATAACCATTATCATAGCATAAAAGCATTTGACTCTGAAAAAAAAACAAAACCTGCTGGAAAGTTCTTCTCAATAGACGTTGCTAAGACAAGCTTGGAAGGAAGGAGGTTTTACCCCTAAACTGTGATGTAGTGCTGAACAGCAGTGCAGGGCCCGCCTTCCATTGCCTCAGTTAATGAGGGCCATAATTCCAATCTCTTTTCCCAGCAAACCTCTTACCAGCACCACCACCAAGAGGCATAATGAATTGGCATGAGTCCCTCCTCTTTATTTCTGCTTCTGTGCTCTCAGAGGTTAGGGCTAAGAAGCTGTGAGATGGAGGGACGCTGGTTGGCAGGAAAAAGAAAGCAGCCAAGCCAAGCAGGCCCGGAATAATCAGGCTTGAGAACAAGCCATAATTTACTCCAAAATGGCCTCTAATGGTGATGGGGGGTGGGGCGAGAACAGAGAGGGGAAAACAGATGCCTCTTGAAGTTTTTCATCAAAAATCTAATGAACCATACTTTATGAATGTAATGGTGTTTTACGATCTACTCTGCAGTTCTTTAAGATGTCTAGGTCCAGAGCCAGCTCTCTTTGCTTTTTCCACGCACTGCCGAGAGAGCTGCTATCTTTGCCTCTGCTAATGGTATTCTTTGATTGACCAAATTAAAAAAAAAAAAAAGGGGGGGGGGGGAAAACAAAAAAAGAAAGCCATGATGAATGGGTCCTAAGCTTAACATTTGGTTTTGCCATCCCATTATATATTAGTTGAAGAGGCTTTTGGAAGACAGAACAGAGACATTATATGTAAATCAATAACAATTTTTCTTTTGTGTTCAAATCATGAATACTGACTAGCTAATTTTCATGGCATCTCTCTAAGATAAGTGAGTTTTATTACCCTGTTCCAATTCAATTCTTCTTCAGGGTTTTAATCAGCCTAGGCGATTTTATTTTAATTTATCTACATGAAATGATTTTTGCCAGCACCCTACATTTTCATCAGATTTTCTTGTCATAGCCGGATGCAGCTGGTACAGACAGTTAAATGCTGCAGAGAGGGGCAGACTGATGAGGATGGAAAATCAAACAAGGCATTGGCATGAGCCGTGATGGATGGTTGGAGGGGCCAGGAGAGGGGGCATGACCTACCTGGAAGTATCAGGAAGAACAGTCTAGTTGGTGTCAGTACAATCTACAAAATTATTAGCATTCATAGATCAAAAGGGGGAGCCCAGGCAATATTCATAATAGGTAAGGATTCAGGGAATTTGACAAATGTAGAGGATTGTCCCCAAAACAGGATGTACCCCTTTTCCCTCTCTTCCATGGATCCCCCAATGATGCTGGACTTGGTCATGTGACCTGCTTGGTCCAATGGGATGCTTAAAGCATGTAAACAGTGGCTTGTAATGTGTTTACACAATTGGGCTTGCCTTCTTGGGCTTCTGCCAGCACCAGAGAAGAGCCTACCCTGCTAACATTAGTTCAAACAGGATGAGAGACTTGTGGAATAATCTGGACCACACCTACAGCTCTGAGCAGGTCCAGGCAAACACACATGTATTAAGTATATTATACACGGCAAGTTCTTTGGGCTTCAAAACCTTCACAAGTGCTTTCTCCTATGCCTGGATTACTCTTCACTGTATTCTTCCAGTAGAAGACAATTGCCTTCTTATCCTTCCAATCTCAACCTAAATGTCACCTCTCAGCTCTTGCAAATAATGCTGGTATGAACATGAGTATGCAAATACCTGTTTGAGTCCCTGCTTGCTGCATTACCTTCAATGAGTTAGCCTCAGAATTTTAATAACATCACTTATTCTAATGTCATAAACCCACTCAAATTCAAAGGGAAGAGCATAGTATCTACCTCCTGATGAAAGGAGTTTAAAAGTCACATTATAAGAAGAGCACGCAGAGCAAAAGAGCTTGTTATAGCCATCTTCGGAAAATGCAACCTGCCATACAAGGCTCCAGCTAGAAATAGAGGGTAGGGGTAGGAAAGACTGGGGAGGGGTCTTCAACTGTGGTAAGAGAAAAGTTGTAAGGGTTGACATGCCACATCTACCACACCAATTAAGGTTATCAATGAAGACTTTGCTGGCAAATAACCTTCATCCTTTAGAAAAGAGTACCCCACCACTTTCTATCTCCTTAGCCTATTTTTTTCTTCTTCATAGTACTTATCTTCCCCTCAGTACTTAAATGTTTAATTGTTTATTATGTGTCCTTCTCCATTAGAATATAAATTTCAAAAGGATAGGGACTTTGTCTTTTTGTTTGCTGCTGTGTACCAGAGCCTGGCTTGGTGACTGATACATGGTAGGCATCAAATAAAATTTTATTGAATGAATGAATGGATTAAAGAAAGAGGAAAATGTAACTTGAGTTCTATATTTTAATGTTGATTCAGCATTGATTTTAACGTTGATTCAGACTGTATAGTCTATACCAGACAACGCTGTATATAAATTCCAGTCTCATCCCTTACCATCTGGGTGGCCTTCAAGGAGATATCTAACAAAGAGAGGAGGTAGATAGGAAGGTGGCCAATGCTGAAACTAATAATAGTATAATCATGGTAAATAGAAGATTGAGGTCAAGTGATAGAATATCGATTAAGGGGCTCCTCAAAATTGGTGTGGTCCACCACCCTCATTCAACAGAGGAGGAAGCTGAGGCCCAGATATGTGAATGGTCCTGCCCAAGACTACACAGTACTGTGTGGAGCTCAGCCCCTTGACTCATCCTAAACTATAAGATTAGTCAGAACTCAAGGTTGCAAGTGATGACAAAGTATCTTCATAGCATCATATCCTCTCAGCTACAGCTTGCAGCTATCACAGTTTCACCTGAAGTGTACCCCTGCCTTTCTCTGTTCTTCCATTTCAAGGGTTTCTCTAAAAACACAGGAAGAACCCACTCAACCGGCACACATGTTCTCCAGGACATGGGAGTAGTTAAAGCCCCCAGGGAGAACTTTCAGCCAAAGGGAAATAGGATCCATTGGACAGATGCCCCAACCTCCTTTATGATGGAGAGACAATTCTGGAAGCCTTTCTGTAGGCCTCAATGGTCCCTACACAGTTCAGCCCCTGTAGCCAAAATCGGTGGTTTTGATAATGCACACCTGATTGACTTTTTCCTTCTCCCTGTGCACTCTCCATGGTCCCTCGGGGAATTATTTGGAATCACTTCCCAAATAACTAGATTCCTATCTAAATGCTTGACTTTCTGGGAAACTTAAATTAAGAAATCAAGTTATTAGTAACATAGCAAAAAAAAAACCCCATCTGAATATGCCTTAGTTATTCAGAGATTGGTCATGTAGTCTCTACCTGCAGAAAACAGGGATTAAATGAGATAATATATAAACAGTGTCTAGCTCAGTCCCTAACCATGACAGATGCTTAATCAATGTTACTATATTTTCTCTTCTCTGAGACACACCTTCTCTTTAACATTTTAACATTTCTAAAGACAAGTTATATCTTAAAATCAATAAAATCTCACAACCATAATTAAGAACATTTTTTTCTTTTTTAGAGATACATAAATATTGGGTGCATCTTGGAATTGTCATTTTAGAGCCTTTGGAATTTGGTGGTTCTCTCTTAGATTTTCCCTATGGAATCTGGAAATTAACTGGTAAAATTCAAAGAGAATATGTGCAACAGAGCTAGTCAAGAGACCCATACTTTTCTAACACCTGATGAATCTAAATACTCCCAGACAAAAGGGAAGAAGACAGGGAAGATCCAAAGGTCTTCCAGATGGATGTTGGAACTCTAAGCTCATAAAATTAGAAATTGCATTTCATTCATCCCTAACACCTGAGCATTTTCTCAAGGTAGAGCCTGGTAAATGTTCACCTATAGAAACAAAGTGAGTGGGATGCCAAGATGATATCTCCTACCTGTCCTGGAAGTCCGTATAGGACTGTGAGAGGTATGGCCAAGAGGGGCAACTTCGGAATTTCAGGAACACTAAAGCGTGGGTCCATCTGAAGAGGGTGAGCCAGCCCTTCAGAGTGACTTCTCACACCTAGGAGAGGCTCTCTCTTGACTGGGTCCATACTGGGGGCTGCAGTGTGTACTAACAGTAGATAATTTGCATCTACTTCATGACCCTCCTCCTTGCCTTCACTTCCTATGGCTCTGCAGGCTCCCCATGTGGGACTCTCACTGCTTTCTCTTTCTCCTCCTGGCAGGCAGCCTTTTCCCCCTCCACAGGTCTGACTCCCATAGCACTTTATATCCTGGCCTTTACATCTTTTTCCCTCCATCCAAATTGAACCATCATGTGTTCCATCTCTTTAGGCTCAGACCACTCTCCAACAAACCAGAGACACACATTTGGCTTTCAGGGTTGATAGATGACTTATATCTTAACAGGGACTTTCAGTGTATCGAGTCTACAACCACAAACATGTGCCAAGCTTTCCACAGTGAACTCACTGGGGTACTGTGGGATATTTTAAATTTTGGAGGGAAACATAGAGACATTTGCCAGACTCTGCAGGAACTACTACAAACTAAGTTACAGTATTTGGTCTTAACTACTTAATAAATAAAACTGTTAGATCTTTCTTTTGACCTAGGAGAACCATGAAAAAAAAATAAATGTACCATAAACTGAGAAAGTTCAGGAAATTCTGCCCTAGGCTAATGGAGAAAGTAAGGGTAGCATCTGGAGCTCCTTAGCAAGCTCTGGGGAAAGAATTTGTGAGAAGGATGACTTCAGGATCCCTAAATCACACCATGTACTTTTCTGGTGTCTACTTTTCTGGTGACTCAAGATGCCCAACCTTATTACCAAATTCCTGGTCATAACCTAAGTGACATCTGGCTCCTGTACTGTCAGCCCCGCAAAAGTGGAGCTTGACCATGGCCCCATGGACAAAGAGGCATATGCTTAGAGATTATGATGGTTGGCAGTCAGAGATGGGGAGAGCCTGCCCTTTTAGCCCTTCCGGTTGGTGGAAATGACCAGAGCAGAAACCATCCAGGTACTGGATCCATTTCCAGATGGTCTGGCCTTCCTAGATCATGTTGAATGGCTCCCCCTTCCCTTCCACTATCCAAATTCCATTCTTTTCTTCAAGACCCAAGCATATAGCGTACATATTATTTATATACATACAGAGTGTGTGTATGTGTGTTTGTGTGTGTGTGTGTGTGTGTGTGTGTGTGTGTGTAACTCCATGAAACAGGGACTTTGTTTTGTTCCTTGCTGTATAACCAGTACCTATAAGAGTATCTGGCACATAGTAAACATTCAATAAATATAATGAATAAATGAACTGTGGTTCCATGAAAGAATTAAGTCCTAATGCCCCATCCACTGCATGAACTAATTTATTCTCCCATGCCTCATGAATGGCGCTAGCTTTGTACCATTCTTAGAATGAGAAAACAGTCACTCAAATCACTGTTTGTGTGCTATAGTTCAAAAGGGGAACCCTAGTTGAGAAAGGCTGAGTTTATGAGGAAATGAATGAATCAAAATCCTACTTCCTCCAAGTTGCCCCCTGTGACCATCCCATTTTAGGGTCAGTTAATGGTATGTTAACAGAATAAATAAAAATTTTTATTTCCACACAGATTTGGTGAGTTTCCCTGAATCTGTTAAGTATGTCGTGGGTTGGCAATGGTTAAGAGTGAAAGGCTCCAGCTTGATGACTGCTATGCATTTAGGAGAGGGATGCTCAGCCATCCCTGTAAGGTGACTTTTGGGACCCCGTAGTTAATGGCTCTGTAAGCAGATCCAGCCTTTTAAAGGTTTCACAAAAGGGCACACACACAATTGAGGCTGCAGTTCTGAGTACTGTCTGGTCCTGATAAGGCTGGCTGGGAATGCCCTGTTCTATCCTTTCCCCAAATCAAATGCTCTTTGAGAGCTGGCCAAGCATTTGAGACCGACCAAGCAGTACTAAGTGCATTATCTTGTCTAAGCAAAGCATGAGAAATAAATTAAGATCCTTGCTGACCTCACCAGCTTAAAAAAAAAAAAATCTCTGCTTTTACCTAATGTCTGGTCAATGCCCTAAAGGGAATCTTCTTCCTTCCCTTAAATTGTATTTAGGCTAAAGAGATTTGGGCCTTTCTGCAGAAATTCCCACTGTACAAGGACACTTCTGTTTTCACTTTCTCTGGTCATTTCTAAACCAATCACTAGCAGAGGAAATGAGATTATCATAATTAGCTTAGATCTGTAGGATCTATCCTAGGAGCTGGGGACGCAGTTCCAGAAGTCATATAGGAAAAGAGTAGATGCCTGAAAAGGAAATTAGGGTTTTCTTAGCAAGAAAGCAAGGAATGGGTATTGAGTTTGCAACTTGTAGTGTCCATTATGAAGGATTCCATAGATAGGACAGATTTTAGGGTGAAAATAATTTAAGAACTAGATAAAAAAAAGAGACAAATTATGTTTCTCGGGTTGCACTTTCAGATGTTCTCTGTCAGCTGCTGTGATCCAAGGCTTCAAGGAAAAAAACATTTTTTTTAAACTAGGTATTTCCTTGAAGTGTTGCTTTTTTTACTACTGCACGCTACCAATGTGTGAGTTATATCAAATTTCATACACCTAACAACATAATAATGACAAATTAGTGATAATACACCAACCTGAAAGTGCAAAGCTACAGACAGAGCAAAACAGCTGGTGAGAGGAGAAAGGATTTCCCTTCAGCTGGGAGGACTTTGGACAACTAGCACACAGTCCCTGGTATACAGGACTATATAGCATATTGGGCCTCTTTTCCTATCTCATCCCTTTTTGCCTTCCTTTTGGACTTCCTTTGTTTATTATTTTATTTATGAAAAAGTTTATAAGATCCTATCACTTGAGGGAAGACGTGCTGGGCCTTGAGGTTACAAAGATATATGAGACATAACCGATGTTATTGAAGAGTTCACAGACTAATAATGGAGGAGACCAACCTGTAACCAAACAATTGCCATGACTTGAGAGACCTCCTCTAACAGAAAATGGAAATAATTTTATGGGAATCCAGAAGAGCAACATGCCCTGCTTAGAAAAGTTGAGGGACTAAGACTGAGTAAATCCTGCTTTGTTCATGTGGTTTAAAATCCTTCATGGGTTTTTCAGGGCGCCTGGGTGACTCAGTGGGTTGAGCGTCAGACTTCAGCTCGGGTCATGATCTCATGGTTTGTGGGTTGGAGCCCCACATCGGGCTCGCAGCTGTCAGCCCATCAGTGCAGAGCCCACTTCAGATCCTCTGGTCCTGTCTCTCTGCCCCTCCCCCACTTGCTCTCTCTCTCTCTTAAAAAATAAATAAAAACATTTTTACAAAAGTCCTTCATGGGGTTTTCAACACCTTTTCTAACCTGCCCTATTTCTCATTCACCTGTCCAATCTACTCCCCTAATACTCCCCAGCAAGAACGATATTAAATTTTTCCAGGCTGAGACAGGTGGCCCAAGTATTTGTCCCTTCCATCCCATTGGTTCCTGCCCTGAAGTGACACCAGTCATATTATCATCTTGCCACTGGACACATTTGGCATAACCTCGAAGTCCTTGCATGTGCTGTCAACATTGAACAAATGACCAGGTATCCTTACCCTGCCTTTTTACTTTGAACCATCCTAGCTAACACCCAAACCAATCCACTTCAATGAACCTCTTCAGATTGATCTAGCTTAACCTATTCCCTGCTGAATCCCCAGAGCAGCTGTCTTCAAATTTCCTTGCACATTCCGTTACAATCTTTGAAAAATAATCTATGTGACCCTCCATGATTTTGAGCTGACATTGAGAAATGTTCATCCTATGTTTAATTTCCAACATATTCTATCATATTCTATGATGTCTATGTGCTCTGAATATGTTTTTTTGGTCAAAATCTTGGAGCTTCATACTTAATTCAGTTAATTTGTAGACAATATCTACCACATATATTAGCAAACCCAGTTCTCATCGCCAAACCAACCGTCCCAAACAGAATCACTTTCTGTCAGAAAGTCTTACTTTATTTTTCAATTCAAATAAGCATGTTAAAGCTCAGTCCCGTGATAGCCGTCTCACTTTTGAATTTTAACTAGAGGAGGGATGGATGGATGAATGGGTAGATAAGCAAGCCCTCAGAGCCTTGCCAAGAGTTCACCTCTCAGATGAAATAAGGGACTTCTCCTTTCAATAAGTCCTGCTGGCACTTACAGGACTCCCCTCTGGAGCAAGGTATTTTGGAATTGTCCTCTTCTTTGATACTCTGGGACAATTATAAGAATTAAGATGGGTAAAGGTTTGTCTTTCATTTGTAAAAAGGTAATTTAAAATAAGAGGTGGGAAGAATCAGCAGAACACAGACTTGGCAGGTCAAATTTAGAAAAGAGTACAGTTGGAAATTGAAGATCTAGAAATTTATTAACTTAAACTTAAGGGTCCCTTAATTTGTTAAGAACTCATTTGTTCTCCTCCAGTGGGTGGGCATTCCCTGGGTTATAAGGCACCATCCTGAAGTCCCAAGAGGAGACCCAAAGTCTAATTTGACACACGGGCTTGGTTGCATTGGAGTATTGAGTTTGCCAACTTCATGATCCACATTTTGGTTTCAGAAAACCCTTTCGTGGTTATACACTCAGTCCTCCATTTTTTTTGTTGCCCATTAACTGTGACTTTTCATTTTTATTCTGAAAGGAGGTCTAAATATCTTGAATGAAGACACTGTGAAAACTTTTTGTGGCTTCTCTTGTCCTGTCTGAAAAGAAAGTCCTGGCTGGGGCATCCCCTTGTCGGTTAAAAGTTATCAGGAAACCCACAATGGAAATTTAAGGGCAGGTTGGTGAATGCAGAAACTGAATTTAGAGTTGGATTATCTTACTTACGAATGATGGTCAAATAACTTATGAATTTGAAGTTCCTTGATGCAGCTGTGGAAAAGCTTGAGCAACTTCCCCTGCCTCCAACATAGACCACACACCCTTCTGTAGTGATAGGAATATTTCTGGGGAAATATGCTTCTTGTTCCAGGGGGGATTTTCAGCCTCCTATTTTGTGAAGGTTTCTTACTGAATTTGCTAGAAAGTAGAAACTACTGTGTTCGCTATAGTCTACAACAGTGGGACATGTCCAGCCTTCCACTGAGTTCAGTTCAGTTCAGCTCAGCCATGTTTGTTACACTCTCTGTGCCTACTGAATAAATGAAAGAAACAGGATGTCTACTCTCAAGGAGCTCAGATTAGGAGGCTGAGGTTCATACAAACAATTGCGATTTATAACTGCAATGCTACCATATCTGCCTTCCCAAAGACTGTAAAGTTTCCTAAAATTTAAAAGTGGTTTTCAAGAGACATTGGGCATTGGTCACTTGGTTCTGCTCTCTGGGTGTTGCCTGGTTCTTGCCAGTTCGACCCACCCTGAACAAGCATCTGATTTGACTTCTCCCTTCAGAAGCTGATAACTGTATGAAGAACTTCACAGTTGCCTCTTAGTGTTGTTTCATGGCACATTCCTGGTAAATTAATCTCTAAACTAATCTATCCTAATAACAAGGATTGAACAAGGTATTGCTTCTTTACCATTCCATAAACCAAATCCAGATTTTTCATTCTGCTCTATTATATATGATGAGTTAAGTATTCTAAATGATTTCTGAAGCATTTTCTCTTTCCTGAGGCCTTAAGAGAGGCAGCTCTAGGACACTGTCCTGGAGCTTCCAGGGCAAGCAGGTACTCCTGAGCCCAGGTTTTAGTAGTGTGATAGTTCTTTGGTTTTCAGCATCCTGAGGGCCAGTTGACCAAGAGGCTGCTATCCTTCCAACTAGAGGCACATGGTTGCCTTTTGAAGTAGAGGAAAGTTTGAGGAAGTGAAATCCTCTTATTTTAAGAACTTAATCAGAAACTGAATCAAAACACCATTTGGCAATACTTTCATGCATGAGTCTCTTAGGCTAACAAAAAAAGTTTTGAAGAAATAGGTGAATAGTTTGTATTTTCCATGTAGATAAAAATATTTGAAAAATACTGGAGCCATAGCAGAAAGACTAGAATACAAGGACTTATCACCCTGGATATCACATATAAAACAAGATTACTATTGAGAGCAGGAGGGGATATTTCTACCTAGGTCTGAAACCTCAAACGAATGAGCCAGAACTTCAGCTTTCATTCTCGCTGCCTTTTTTCTCCCCCCAGTGTATCAGATACCTTACACTAAATTTGATTTGGTTCAGGCAAAGTGGAAAAAGTCAGGGGGAAAGATATCTCCTAGCAAAGATCATAGCCTTCTACCAGATGAACAGTCTGGGAGCAAAAATGGGATTTTCCCACATTTCTTGAAAACAAGCATGTGTATCCACAGGGAGAAAACAAATGAAAGCATTCTCTTAACCAGAACAGCAGCTGAGAAAGAGCCAGGTGCAAACTTCGGTGACAAGACAAGCTTTCTTTCTCTCCTCCACAACCACCATGCTTTCCCAACACCTACACCCCACCCTTCAGCTCAACACTTTCCCCCTTCTATCCCCTTAAAAATCAGCAAAAACATTGGCTATGATTAATGGCTAAAGGATAAGAGCAGATATGCAATCTTCCTACATTTTTGGTAGGGATCAAGCTGACTCTTCAAACTCCTCTTCCTAAAACCCCCAGCGATATTCCTTTGCCACCTATCTCCCTCCTCCCTTTTCCTCTCTGAGACATGCTAATTAAAGTTCCATCAGTGAAGAAGGACTTGAGCTGGCTCTCTCTGATGGGTCCCTAGCTGTGTCATGCCCCTGCTTCCTAATTGGACATGCCAGCAGAAATCAGTGCAAAGCAACTTCTGCGGGAGCAGCTGCTGAGGCTGTTGTTCCCCTGCCCCCATGCCCATCGCCCCTCCTCAAAAGAGGATATTTTTCTGTTGTCACATCTTGGGCAATATTTCAGAAGCTTACTCATCCTGCCGCTTACTTCCCCCACCCCCACACACCTCTGCCCCAAACAAGACATTAGGAAAGAAACATGAGAGATTTTATTTTAGCCTAATTGAACAATGGCACTTATTTCATTTCAAGTAAGATAAATGGGCTGTCCAACTTCACTCCTCACTTTATCTATAATGAGGCTTCTCTCTCAACTGTTTACTAAAGTATTAAAAAGCACTTTGCAGCACCTGCTGGTATATTCCATCAAAGAGAGTCAATGGAACAGATGAAGACATATGAGAAAGTCAGAGAGATACGGTGCCTTTTATGAAACTTCAGATTCCAGAACTATTAGAGCGAACTGCTTCCCCCTCTATGAATTCAGTGACAAAAAATGGCCCTTCTCTTCTTGCCAGCAAAGTGGTTTCTGTAGGGTGGGACAGCACTTGGCAGGTTTTCCCAGGGTCAGACCAAGGTGGATAACTGATTGCAGCCATTAATGTCCAGGTGGTAAGAAATTGCCTAAATTTTGAGATCCTAATAAGTTATTAGCATTTCTATACTGAATGTGCTTTTGTGGACCCTTCTCTCACCCACAGTGATAAAATACATGCCTAGTCTTGCTCAGGCTCTATCTCCAGCTGTTCTTTGAAGAGATGGGAACATTCGCATGTTGATTGCTACAATGGTGAGCACCAGGGATTGGGAGCCCAAAGAACAGATCCAACACGGAGTTTTTGACATTGAATGCCGTGTGACCTTCCACAAGTAACTAAACTTCCCTGCTACATGATTTCTTCCCTTACAAAATAAAGAAGCAACATGTTCTACTGATAAGTATTCTGATACAGGTAATGAAAAACCATCTGTTTGATGTACTGAGATTTTCACGTAAGAATTAAATGTGGATATTTGATTGCATTACAGCCATAGTCCTGTTCAAAGCTTGCATTCAACAATTTGAGGGCCTATTGTGCACATACATGAGGTGGGGAGGAAGATAACACATATAAATGTGCAAAGTGAAATAAAAGGCACAGCTATATTAGTCAAATTTCTACTTCTCCTCCAAGACCTCACCAAGTGTCAGGAGAGGTGACCCCACCAGTGTCAGATACTGCCTCCTCAAGTATCTAAGGTAAACTGCTCATCCCATAGTAGATCAAGTCCTTGTAACCTGGCTCTGTCATCTGCCTTTTTATCATCTCGCCTTCTAGACTGTTAGCTTCAAAAAGAAAGAACTGTGGGGTGCCTGGGTGGTTCAGTTAGTTAAGCATCAGACTCCAGCTCAGGCCATGATCTCACTGTTCCTCATTTTGAGCCCCACTTCAGGTGAGCTTGAGCCCTGCCTGGGGTGAGCATAAACCCGACTCTGGGTAAGCGCCGCTTCTGTGCTATGGTGAGAAAAGTCCTAGAATAGGAGCCAGAAGGCCAAGGTGCAAATTACCAACTTGTCATTCTACAAGTCTGACTTCAGGCTCCCTGAGCTTCATTGTCCACATCTGAAAAATAGATATACAACTACTCACACGAAACAGGGATATTGTGGGCATTAAGTAAGATCACATAGGTAAAACACTACTAAACGCATTTGTACTCTCTTCTTTTTCCCTCAACAGTTGGACACAGCACTGGCATTCAAAGCACCAGGTGCAACAATAGATTTCTAGGTTATCAAAGAAGTCAGAAGTTGTAAACCACAGGAGTAGATGAATTATCAAGGAGAAAGGGAAGAGAAAGAGGAAGACTTTATATGATAAGGAAGACTTTATTTAGGCCTCTTGTGATAGGTGTCAGGACTCTCACAGTAGGGGAGAGCCTCAACTCTGAATGTGGTAAAGGCAGCTGGGGATTCAGAGCCAAGGGGGTGAGGGACGTGGTGGATGGAAAATTACTAAGAGGAGAAATCAAGGGTAGGGGGATTCTTGCTAGATAGACTCAACAGGATTCTTTCTACAACTGGAGTAGTCAGGCTGAAGACAGGGCCCAAAGACAAGGCCTAGCAGAAAGGAGGGCTAAGAGGGGCCTAGCTAAAGTTTAGTCAAGGAGAGAGTCTTTGTCAGTGGGGCAATCACGAGCTAGAGAAGAGTTTAAAGAAAGAGGATGTTGTGTCATGGAGGCAATTCAAGAACAGAATGGTGAAATCTATGGAATGTAATGATGAGATCCAGGAAAATCCAGGAAGACTAAACTCTATCCATGAGTATTGTGGCTTTCATCTCTTAAGTCTGGGTCATTATTTAAAACTTCTTCTGTTTGGGTGATTATAATAATTTTCAATGCATTTTCAACAGCCTATTTACCAAAAAACGAAAGACATACTTTATGGAAGAATAGGGAACTTATGGATATATCCTTAAGTAATGTGGTACTCCAAACCACACACCATTCTTTCTGAGCAAGACTAGACCTGAACAGTAGACTGTGGTGTCATAAGTTCCCTTGTTCCAGATGTGCTACATCTATTATTAAATCCTCCAGCTGCATTCATGCTTGTAGCAACCACCTTGTGCTCCTGGCTCATGATGAGTCTGTGGTTGACTAAAACAACCTTACTGTTAAAAAAACAAAAAAACAAAAAACAAAACATAAATCAGAGGTTGTTCAACAGTACACTTGCTTAATTAATTATTCTGAAACTAAGTGAAGGTTCAACTTGGACTTAATTGATTCTGATATGTCAGAACTTTTTAAGAGTACTTATTGAGACATCCACACTTTTAGTCACCCCTCCAGGTTTTTGTCACCTAAAAATTTGATTGTCATGCCTTCTGTGTCTCTATACCTTTCTTTTTTCAGTTGAATAGCACTACACTAGAAGTAAAAATCCAGTGAACTCTTCATTAATCCATCTATCTTTGTGATATTTTTAACTGCTTAGAATTAATCTAAACAAAAATCCACTAAACTGAGAGCTTCTTGAGGGCAAGAAGTATGTTTATTCATCTTTGTATTTCTATTATCTATAAGCCCAGGGTCTGGCAGCCAGTTGTCTCCCACCCATGTTTCTCTCCCATGTCTTTCAGGACATCTGGCTCTGACATCAAGGCCTGTTGGGTTTACAACTTCCCATGGCCTCTAATTAAGCAACCAGCTTTTTTAGGAAAGGCATTATTTGTTCCTACTGGATTCATGCTAGCTCTGAAAGGTATCACTTTCTTTTCTTGGTCTTCACAAAATATCTGCCTAGCAATCATACTAGACTCTAGCCAAACTTATAGGTGACTTACCACCTGTAGACACAGACAACTCAGAAATATTTTTTAAGAACTAGTTACTTCTAAGCTTTATGCACTCGAGCCCAAGCTTTTCTAGGATTTCTCATTTTGCTTTATTTACTTCCCCAACATCATTCAAGATGGGTCTAATCACATCATTCCTCACAGCTACCTGTTCATCCTGCGTTTACTCCATGTCTGAAGAGAAGGCAGCAACCCGTGCACAGTTAGAATGGGCACGTGAAGGGAACACATTTCCTGGTGCCCAGGGTGCCCTCTTCTGAGAGCCCTTAGTCCATCTCTTGCAGTCCTCCCCTAGGATGAGGATGAGTGGGGACTCTGATTTCCCTGTTCTTCTCACACCCACTCTCAGATTCTGCCCCAGCACAATTCCCATGCATTGCTTCATCCCTGGATTCAGCCCTCAGTTCCACATAGGCAAACTAAGTCTCATACTCCTAGAGGAACTCACAGAGAGGAGCAGACATTGCCATGCCAGCCAACAAACCTGTCAGGTCTCTTTGGCCAGGTTCTTCTGGCCTAACTTAGAATTTCTGGCCTGTCCCTGAGGCCTGCTCAATATAGGCAGGGAGTGACTTTTTCTGGACAGAGTCTCTATCTTGTTTCTTTTTTGGAAGTGGAAAAACCATATTCTGGTTACCTATCAGGTACAATAAGCCGTCATAACTGACATTTACACCAGAATGCAATTTTCCACGTAGTTGCAATATAGTCACACAATGATTTAATTTCCATTTTTCAAATGCAAAACTACTCCATTGGAAAGTCAATTGACCTATCCAAAATCACCTAATTGGTAAGCGGCCAAGTGACTGACTTTGGTCTGTGTGACTCCTGCTACCTTGTTCTTCCCAATGCCCGACCTACATGACTATTCATTCAACAAATATTTATTGGGCCCCAGTGATAATAGGCCTGAGACTAAGTGCCAAGATATACTAGTGAACAAGCTATAGAGCTTTCAGTTAAACAGAGAAGGCTTACAGTAAACAAATACTTGTAATTGTTATATGTACCAAGAAAAACAATTACTACATAGTGGTTAAAAGTTTAGGCTCTGAGCCAGTTACCTGTGTTAGAATTCATACTAGCTGTGTGATCTTAGGGAAGTTAGCTAGCTTTTCTATGTCATGATTTCTTTATCATAAAATGGAGGTAATGCTCTTACTATCCATCCCTCATGGTCTTTGAGGACTAAATGAATTTATGCATGTAAAGTGCTCATAACTTACACCAATAAATATTAGCTGTGATTACAGGGAGCTCTGAGAGGAAGGGGATCTTAGCCTACAGGGATGGGGTGACAGGGGTTTGTGAAGGTTAGGAAAACTTTCTTGAAAGGGAGCCTGGGTGGCTCACTTGTTTGAGCATCCAACTTCAGCTGAGGTCGTGATCTCATAGTTCATGAGTTTGAGCCCCATGTCGGGCTCTGTGCTGACAGCTCAGAGCCTGGAGCCTGCTTCAGATTCTGTGCCTCCCTCCCTCTCTACCGCTCTTCCACTCACTCTTTGTCTCTCTCTCTTTCTCTCTCTCAAAAATAAATAAACATTTAAAAAATTTGTTTAACTTTCTTGAAATAAATGGAGTTGAATAATCTGAGGCCTGAAGGATGAGTAGGAGTACGGCTTGTAGGGCTGAGTGATGAGATGGAGAGAGAGTAGAGTAGGATGAGCAGGGGTCAGGAGGGAGGAGGGCAGGCAAAGAGAACAGGATTCATCAGACAGAAACTGAGCCAACAGTTGCCATACCTCATGATTGGCCCCAATCCCAGATCTTACTAAAATATTTGTCAGGGTAAACGGTGGGGAGTTTATCAGAAAGAGAAAATGTAAGGCTTTTATCCCCCACCCAATCAATCAGTTCCTTTCTCTCTCTCTCTCTCTCTCTCTCTCTCTCTCTCTCTCTCTGTCTCCCTGTCTGTCTCTCTCTCTACCTATCTCAGCAACACATAATGGAAAAGAGCTCCAAAAGAAACACTGGGCTGACACTTTGGCTCAGCCAAAACACCTCATGACTTTGGCAATTCCACCTTATCTCAGGGCCTCAGATTTCTTCTTTATGAGAAGGTGGCCACAACAATTCCTACCTTGAGTGCAGTGAATTCACTTTAACATAACATTAAAATTGTGTGAACACACTCAGGTTGAATTCCCAGCTTTTCTATTGTGTGACATAGAGTAGGCTGCTAACCACTCTGATCCTTGGTTTTCTCACCTATAAAGTGGGTGGATAAGAATATCTTGATGAAACTGGTGCAGTCACTCTGGAAACACTATGGAGTTTCCTCAAAAGTTAAAAATAAAATACCCTATGATCCAGCAATTGCACTACTGGGTATTTACCCAAAGAATATAAAAATACTGATTCAAAGGGATACATGCATCCTGATGTTTATAGCAGCATTATGGCCAAATTATGGAAACACCCCCAGTATACATCAACTGATGAATGGATAAAGAAGATATGGCAGTAATCAAAAATCTCCCCAAAATCAAGAGTCCAGATGGCTTCCCAGGGGAATTCTATCAAACATTTACAGAGTTAACACCTATTCTTTTGAAGCTATTCCAAAAAATAGAAATAGAAGGAAAACATCCAAACTCATTCCATGAAAGAGGCATATTACCTTGATTCCAAAACCAGACAAAACCCCACAAAAAAGGAGAATGACAGACCAATCTCCCTGATGAACAGGGATGGAAAATTCTCAACAAGATGCTAGCAAACCAAATCCAACAATACACTAAAAGAATTACCACAATCAAGTGGGATTTATTCCTGGGCTGTCGGGGTGGTTCAATATCTGCAAATCAATCAATGTGATACATCACATTAGTGAAAGAAAGGACAAGAACCACATGATTCTCTCAATAGGTGCAGAAAAAGCATCTGACAAAATGCAGCATCCTTTCTTGATAAAAACCCTCAAGAAGGGTTAGAAAGGATAGAAGGAACATACACCAAGACATACCCCAAGAACATACCCGAAGGCCATATACAAAAGACACACTGCTAATATCATCCTCAATGGGGAAAAACTAAGAGCTTTCCCCCTAAGGTCAGGAACATGACAGGGATGTCCACTCTCACCACTGTTGTTCAATATAGTGTTGGAAGTCCTAGCCTCAGCAGACAGCAAAAAGAAATAAAAGGCATCCAAATTGGCAACAAAGAAGTCAAACTTTCACTCTTCACAGATGAAATGATACTCTATGTGGAAAACCTGAAAGACTGCATCAAAAAACTGCTAGAATTAATACATGAATTCAGCAAAGTCACAGGATATAAAATCAATGTACAGAAATCGGTTGCATTTCTATACACAAATAATGAACCAGCAGAAAGAGAAATCAAGGAATTGATCCCACTTACAATTGCACCAAAAACCATAAAGAACTTAGGGATAAACCTAACCAAAGAGGTAAAAGATCTGTACTCTGAAAACTATAGAAAGCTTATGAAAGAAATTGAAGAAGACACAAAGAAATGGAAAAACATTCCATGCTCATGGATTGGAGGAACAAATATTGTTAAAATGTCAATACTACCCAAAGCAATCTATGCATTCAGTGCAATCCCAATCAAAATAACACCAGCATGGGGCGCCTGGGTGGCTCAGTCGGTTGAGCGTCCGACTTCAGCTCAGGTCACAATCTCACGGTTTGTGAGTTCGAGCCCCGCATCAGGCTCTGGGCTGATGGCTCAGAGCCTGGAGCCTGCTTCCGATTCTGTGTCTCCCACTCTCTCTGCCCCTCCCCCATTCATGCTCTGTCTCTCTCTGTCTCAAAAATAAACATTAAAAAAAATTAAAAAAAATATAACACCAGCATTCTTCACAGAACTAGAACAAACAATTCTAAAATTTGTATGGAACCACAAAAGACCCCGAATAGCCAAAGTCAAGTTGAAAGAGAAAACCAAAGCTGGAGGCATCACAATCGCGGACTTGAAGCTGTATTACAAAGCTATAATAAAGACAGTATGGTACTGGCACAAAAACAGACACACAGATCAATGAAACAGAATAGAGAACCTAGAAACGGACCCACAAATTAGGTGGGCTTCATCTTGGACAAAGCAGAAAAGAATATCCAATGGGAAAAAGACAGTCTCTTCAGCAAATGGTGCTGGGAAAACTGGACAGCATTAAAGTGACTGAGTCACCCAGGTGCCCCTACTATTGATTTTAAATAAGTAGTATATATCCAAATTTCCTCAATTATCCTCAAAATGATATTTATGGCTTTCTTTAAAAAAAATCAGAATGCAATCAAGCTTCATGTGCTGCACTATCATATCTCTTTTGTCTCCTTTAATCCAGAATACTCTCTCAGCCTTTTTTGAGGGTGGGGGAAGACTTTTATGACATTAACACTTTTGACATATGCATGCTCGTTGTCTTCAGATTGTCCCCGGATCTGTTTAGTTATTTCCTCATGTTTAGATTCAAGTTAAACATTTTTAGCAAAAAATATTGTGTAGGTTATGGTGTGACTTTAGCAGCATTATGGCCAAATAGGAAGATGCCAGAATAGGAAGCTCCAGACCTTGTTCCCCTATAGAGACATTGACTTAACAACATATAGTCAAAAAGACTTTGTGAGAACTCCAGAAACCAGTTTGGAAGTCACAGCACCTAAGGCAAGTTCAAAGCCAAAAACAGCCACATTGGAAGGAGCAAGAAAAGCTGTTTCATTTGAATGGAATCAGCAGTCATAGTGATGATGAGCTCACTCAACTTGTGTTTGTCTGGGGAGCTTCCTTGTACCTGATGAGTTGCTTTCTCAAGAAGGCAAGACCGTCCTTCAAAAATGAAGGGGAGATAAAGATTTGCCCAGAGAAACAGAAGCTGAAAGGGTTCATCATCACTAGACTAGCTTTGTAAGAATTGCTAAAGGGAGTCCTTCAAGTTGAAACAAAATGATGCTAGAGAGCAATAGAAACGCATATGAAAATATAAAGCTCTCTGGTGATGGGGAATACACAAAGAATGTTATAATACTTTAATGGTGGGCCATAAATCACTTTTAAGGCAGGTATAGAATTTAAATGATAAAAGCATAAAAATAACTATCACTATAAAACTATGTTGACTGATATAAATTATAAAACAATGATCAGTTTGCACTTATTGGTAATTCACTGTTCATTTGTCTTGTGGTGGAGAGAAGGTGAGTTAATGCACGTAAAGAACGGTGCTGCAGCAGCCAAGATTCTCTCAGGGACAACTGTGATAATGATGGTGACTCTTGTGCAGGCTTCCCTGGGTGAAGTGCCCTATTTCTTTCCTTCCATGACTATGGTATAGGCCCCTCAGAAGGACTGCCCAATATCAGAGTCCCTAGTTTTTAACGTATACAGGTCCACAAAGAGGCTCTGAATCATTGTGGTAAAAAGATAACAGTATGATTCCAGAATAAAGACATCTTAGCTATCTTTGGAGTTAGTCTGACCACTTCCCTATGGGAATAATTGATCTGGCACACGCCACCAGTTACCTGGTTGCTAACTGAGTTTTTACATGAAGCAATCAGTCTTTTTTTTTTTTTTTTAATCTTTATTTTGAGAGGGGCAGAGGTAGGGGCAGAGAGAGGGGGAGAGAGAGAATTCCAAGCAGGCTCCATGCTGTCAGTGCAGAGCCCGATGCGGGGCTTGAACCCACAAACTGTGAGATCGTGACCTGAGCCAAAATCAATAGTTGGCCGCTTACCCAACTGAGCCCCCCAGGTGCCCTGCAATCCGTCTTTCTTAAGCATGTAAATTTAGAATCAAAGACTTCATCAGGGCTAGGATAGGAGATCCCTTCAACTCCTCAATCAGCGAATGGTATCAAGAAGCAGCTAAGCACTGGCACTAATCCGACTGTCCCTACCCTCAGGGGCTCCCAGTCTAGTGAGGAGAGAGACTCCTCACAGGGCCCTCCCAGTGGGTTTCAAGTGCTGAGCACAGCTCATGTGCCAGAGCGCAGGGCTGAGGGACGCCAGCAGGGCCCTGGTAAGAAGCACCCACCACCGCTCCTAGGCTCAGCACTGTGCCCTTATTTGTCCTTGTGTGCCCTCCTTATATTCCCTATTCAAAGTGATTCGCTTAAATAGGGAATAGACTTAAATAAACAAGATGTACTTAAGACCACCCGTAGGTAAAAGACAGTTACGTAAGTGCCATGAGAAAGTAGAGTCCGTAGAGGATGAGGAAGAGGAGCATAGATCTGAAGTCAGAACCATCTGGCTTCACTGCTCACTTGATCTTTCTGTGCTTCCGTTTCCTCATTTATGAAATGAGACAGTACCAGTACCTACCTCACAGGGTGGTCAGGAGGTTACATGAGGTACTATGAAAACACACCTCTAGCAAGCATAAGCAGTAGCCATGGTAAGTGTTACTTTTATTATTTGGGTCTAGGCATGGTCCTTTATCTAAATTATAGTTATTTAGGGGCACCTGGGTGGCTCCATCAGTTAAGCATCTGACACTTGATTTCGGCTCAGGTCGCAGGCTCACAGTTCGTGGGATCGAGCCCTGCAGTGGGGCTCCGTGCTCTCAACGCAGAGCCTGCTTGGGACTCCCTCTCTCTGCCCCTACCCTGCTTGCATTTTCCCTCTCTCTCTCTCTCTCAATATAAATAAACATTTTTTAAAAACAAAATAAATAAATAAATTGTAAATAATTTAAAATCGTGGAGGCATGTGGAGAATTGCTCACGCTAAAAACCAGAACTGCCAAATGCCTATGTATAGAGCCGTGGCTCATTCCTCCCCCAGTGGCAGAACTGGAATCTTTTTATATCTGATTCATGGATGAGTTGGGCCTAATTTTCTGGCCCTTATTATCCCCTGCAGTTGAAGACAAAGCTGCTCTCCCCACAGACCCTAGAAGCTCAGCTTTATCCTTTCCTGTAGCTGTGCTTATAAAAATAGCACCACCACCCTTTTTCTGTTTTAGTCCGTGCTTCCTTCTGGTACTGAAATTTTGCTTTATCAAATTTTGCTTGAAATAAGCGGGCAGGCACTGGAACCTGGATATCCTGTAGTTATTTGATCGCTTTGGTAATGAGACTTGACCAGGAAAGAATTTACTAGGCCACATTTAAAAACCAAGTCATACAAAGTGATCAGAAAACAGTGTGAGATAATGAAGTAACCTATCTCGTATTTTACCATTTTACAAAAGGTAACGGGAATAAATGGAAGCTGGTAACTTTCAGATAAAATCATGCAGTTAAAGAAAAATACAGGGGGAAAAGAAATGTATCAGGATACATATTTCATCTGTAAATATGTAATCGACATTAAAGAGTATGATAAATATGTCAGGTAAAAGTAATTAAAAGTGCATTGACAGTTTTAAAAATATTAGAAAACTAGGTAAGTAGATTTATAAAAAGTGTTATTAAAACAAAAAGTTCTTAGATTAAATCTAATGCCAAGCAATGACCTCTCTTCAGAGCATTCTGGGAGGAAATAAATCATTTTTGATTTAGCAATTGCAAAAGATTGTATTTCTGTTTTGGATACAGATATGATGTTTTAAAAATTAGGAAGACAGTCAAAGTTTGGATTACTTAGCTAAAAGACTGTAATATTTCTTAAAATCTAAAATTAGGAATGAACTCTGAAAACAAACAAACAAAAAAAACCCACACATTTAAATAAACACTAGCTTAAGAAAAATTCCACTACATTAAAATAGAACAATTGAAAAACAAAAAAAAAGAGGTGCCTGAGTGGCTCAGTTGGTTAAGTGTGGACTTTGGCTCAGGTCGTGATCTCACAGTTCATGAGTTTGAGCCCCGTGTCAGGTTCTGTGCTGACAGGTAGGAGCCTGGAGCCTGTTTTGGATTCTGTGTCTCCCTCTCTCTCTCTGCCCCTCCCCAACTTGCATTCTGTCTCCCTCAAAAAAAAAAAAAAAAAAAAAAAAAAATTAAAAAAAACTTTTTGAAGAAAAAAATAACAAAAATTTTTTATTTTATTTTTTATTTTATTTTTTTTAATATTTTTTTCTTTTTTTTTTCAACGTTTATTTATTTTTGGGACAGAGAGAGACAGGGCATGAACGGGGGAGGGGCAGAGAGAGAGGGAGACACAGAATCAGAAACAGGCTCCAGGCTCTGAGCCATCAGCCCAGAGCCTGACGCGGGGCTCGAACTCACGGACCTCGAGATCGTGACCTGGCTGAAGTCGGACGCTTAACCGACTGCGCCACTCAGGCGCCCCAAACAAAAATTTTTTAGATAAAAATCAAGTCATAAATTTGTGAACACATGTAAAATTATATCAAGTCTGGCCCACCTGGTTGGCTCCATCCATTAGGCAACCAATTCTTGATTTCGGCTTTGATTTCAGCTCAGGCCATGATCGCACAGATCAAGCCAAGTGGGGCTCATGTTGACAGTGCAGAACCTGCTTGGGATTCTCTCTCCCTCTCTCTCTCTCCCCCTTCTCTGTGTGCATGTGTGTGTGCAGACTCTCTCTCTCTCTCTCTTTCTCTCTCTCTCTCTCTCAAAAATAAACATTTAAAAAAATTATATCAAATCCATTTCATTACCTAAACTTGTAGAAATAGTAGCAGAAAATTTGATAAATTGGACTTCATCCAAGTTGAGAATTTCTGCTCTTTAAAAGAACTGTGGGTGGGGGGCACCTGAGTACTCGGTTTTGTGAAGAGTCTGACTCTTGGGGCACCTGCATGGTTCAGTTGGTTAAGCATCTGACTCTTGATCTCGGCTCAGGTCATGATTTCACAGTTGGTGGGTTTGAGCCCCACATCAGGCTCTGTGCTGACAGTGCAGAGTCTGCTTGGGATTCTCTTTCTCTCTCCCTCTCTCTTTGCCCCTTACCTGCTCTCGCTCTCTCTCTCTCTCTCTCTCTCTCTCTCTCAAAACGAAACAAACATTTAAAAAAAAAAAAAAAAGAAAGAGTCTGTATTTGGCTCAAATCATGATCACAGGGTCATGGGATCGAGCCCTGAATTGGGGTCTGCACTGAGCATGGAGCCTGCTTAAGATTCTCTCTCTGTCTCTCTCTCTCTCTCCTCCTCTGCTCTTCCCATGCTCTCTCTTGAAAAAAAATTAAATAAATTAAAATAAATTAAACAAAAATAAAAGAACTGTTCAGAGAATGCAAAGACAAGCCACAGACTGACAAGAAATATTTGCATAATAGATCTGATAAAGGACACATATCCAGAATACATAAAGTACTTTCTTTTTTTTTAAGATTTTATTTATTTTATTTTTTAAATTCTTTTTTTTTTTTTTTTTTTTTTTAGTTTATTTAATTTTGAGAGACAGGGAGTATGAGCAGGGTAGGGGCAGAGAGAGAGGGAGACAGAGAACCTCAAGCAGACTCCTCACTGTCAGCACAGAGCCTGACATGGGGCCCTAACTCAGGAACCACGAGATCATGACCTGAGCCAAAATCAGGAGTCAGACACTTAACTGAATGAGCCCCCCAGGCATCTCAAGATTTTATTTTTAAATCTTTTTAAAAGATTTAAAAGATTTTATTTTTAAATCCCTACACCTAACGTGGGACTCAAACTCAGAAGCCCAAGATTAAGAGCCACATGCTCCACTGACTGAGCCAGCCAAGCACCCTTATAAAGCACTTTAAAACAATAATAGGAAAACAAATATCCTAATTTAAAAATGGCAAAAGATGTACAAATGACAAACCCGGGAAAAGATGCCCATCATCATTAGTCATTGGGAAATGCAAATTATAACCACAAACACTACTACATATCTATTAGCATGTCCAAAATTAAAAAGACTGACTATACCAACTGTTGGCGAGGATGTAGAAGAATTGGAACCTTCAAACACTGCTGATGGGAATGTAAAATATTGCAACCCCTTTGGAAAGCAGTCTGGCAGTTTCTTTAAAAGTTGAATGTACCCATACCATAGGACCCAATCATTCCATTCCTAGGTATTTACTCAAGAGAAACTAAAGTATGTGTCCACATTCAGACTTGTACATAAATGGTTATAGTAGCTTTATTTGTACTAATCCAAAACTGGAAACAACCAATGTCTATCAATTGGCAAATATACAAATTGTGGTTTAGCCAGATGGGATACTATGTAACAATAAAGAGAATGAACTACTGATATACACAGCAAGATGGATAATGTTCGGAGTGAAAGAAGCCAGGGGTTTTTTTTTGGTTTTTTTTAATGTTTATTTTTTTTTAAATTTTTTTTCAATGTTTATTTATTTTTGGGACAGAGAGAGACAGAGCATGAATGGGGGAGGGGCAGAGAGAGAGGAGACACAGAATCGGAGACAGGCTCCAGGCTCTGAGCCATCAGCCCAGAGCCTGACGCGGGGCTCGAACTCACGGACCGCGAGATCGTGACCTGGCTGAAGTCGGACGCTTAACCGACTGCGCCACCCAGGCGCCCCAATGTTTATTTATTTTTGAGAGAGAGAGAGAGAGAGAGGAAGGGCCAGAGAGAGAGGGAGACACAGAATCCGAAGCAGGCTCCAGGCTCCAAGCTGTCAGCACAGAGCCCGATGCGGGCCTCGAACTCACAAACTGCAAGATCATGACCAGAGCCGAAATCGGATGCTTAACTGACTGAGCCACCCAGGGGCCCTGAAAGAAGCCAGGTTTTAAAAAGAGTATACAATGTATAACTCTACTTATATAAAGCTCTTGGAAGTCCAAAATAGTGACACAAATCTATGTCACCCAGATGTGGTCACCTGGGATGGGGATAGGGGAGTGTGGAAAGGCCAGCCATGGAAAGGAGGGCTTACAGAGAGGAAACTTTTGGGGGTGATGATCCTGACTGAGATGATTGATATGTAAAAACTTACCAAATTGTACACTTTAATCATGTCTACTTTATGTCCATTATATCTCAGTAAAACTGTTTTTAAGAAAGAAAAATTGGGGGGCGCCTGGGTGGCGCAGTCGGTTAAGCGTCCGACTTCAGCCAGGTCACGATCTCGCGGTCCGAGAGTTCGAGCCCCCCGTCGGGCTCTGGGCTGATGGCTCAGAGCCTGGAGTCTGTTTCCTATTCTGTGTCTCCCTCTCTCTCTGCCCCTCCCCCGTTCATGCTCTGTCTCTCTCTGTCCCAAAAATAAATAAACGTTAAAAAAAAAAAAGAAAGAAAGAAAGAAAAATTGGGCACCTCAGTGGCTCAGTTGGTTGAGTGGCTGACTTTGGCTCAGGTCATTATGTCTCAGTTCATAATTTTGAGCCCAGCACCCGGCTCTCTACTGTCAGCACAGAGCCAGCTTTGGACTCTCTCTGCCCCTCCCCAGCTCGATTTCCCTCTCTCTCTCTCTCTCTCTCTCTCTCTCTTTCCTTCTCCCTCTCTCTCCTTCTCTCTCTCTCCCTCTCAAAATAAATAAACTGAAAAAAAGAAAAAGAAAGAAAATTTTCAGAAGGCTTACACTATTTCTATTGGAGAATGGTCTTCTCTGTGTTTTTCTTCATACGCAACCTTTTTGCCTAATATATAATTTACTATGTACCACAAGCAGAAATCAACCACTCCCCTTTTTCTCTTGGTATATTGTTGGTATTGCCCTCAGTAGTTGGTAACCAGACTTCCCGAGATCTGCCTCCACTCTTAGAATGTATCTAACAGCTGCCAGTGGGTGGAGACCACTTGAGCCCTCAGCAACTGCTCAGACAGCTGAGGGAAGCTGCCCGGTGGGGGCTGGGTGCAGGAGTTAGTGAGGGGCAGAGGGGCTGGGGAGCAAGGAGAATGGCACACACCTGCCACTGGATGCTGGGCTGAAACCCAGCCCCTCCCTCAGGGTCAGATAGGGATGACTTATGTGCCATAGTACCATAGTAAGGAGGCAGAAAACCCATCTTTGATGGCATTTCAGCTCCCTCTTTTTCCAGTCTGATTGACCTCTCAGACTTTATAACCTTTTGGGGGAGCCTGTGTATTTGTCTGCCATTGTCTGAAACTTGCTCCCGGACAAGGGCTGGTTAGCAAGCCTGTCCCTTTGTTCCTTAAAGCCAGAGAAAGAGGATCTTTGACCTCTGTTTCCAAGCACTGTAAACAAAGACCTTCTTGGCTGCCAGTAAGCTCAAAGTGCTCATTAAGCAAGAAGTTTTCTGGCCAGTGGTTGAAATGACATCATGCTTCCTCCTGGAATCCAACTAGAGATAAAAATCAGGTCATTCAATTTACAATGAGAAAATGCTCCCTTCTCCTGCCAGCATTCAGAGGTTGCTGGCTTTCAAAGAGATCAAGGAAGAGCAAAGCCTGTTTGAACTCGGGCTTTGAGAATGTCTCCTGAACTACCTCCATTTAATTCCTCATAATATGCAAAAGTTTTCCACTATAAATTGCCTGGTGTCAGAGAGCAGGTGATGCTCCTCACTTATCTTTTCTGAGTTTTCAAACTGAGTGTTTAACCAGACTCGGCAGTGGGCAGGTGGGTTTCATTAGCTGATAATGGGACAATCCTTCAGCGCTCTCTAACGAAGTACCTAGGAAGGCAGGAATTCATTATCTTCATCTTTTTACATCATTGATCACCATATGACACAGGGAAGAAAAATACATTGTGATCTTAAAGAAGTCCATTCAGATTCCTTTAAGATTCAAACAAAAAAAGTACAATTTTCAGAGGATGGTGATATATGTCCTGTGATATTTTCTTTTTAGACCACTCTAGAGATCTTACTGGCTTTACTCAATTTATGAATCAAATTGCATACAATCCAACAGATAGAAAGGAACACTGAGGAACTGTACAGAATGAAAGACTTCTTCTACAGGCAGAAAGGAGCAGAACAAAGAAGTTATTAGAGTCAAAAATAAAAAAAAAATAGGCTGGTTATTGCAAGGTTAACTTCCTTTAGAGGATGGCAGGGATCTATCAGCCAGATGACCTAACTAGTGCTGATCGGATGATTCCTGATTGACTGGTTTAAGATTTCATTTCTGGGAAAGTCAAAACTGTCATTTAAATCTTGATTTGGTGATGTGGGGCAACTTAGCATAAGTGACTGCATTTGGGTCTTGTCGTCTTGTTTTTAACACTGGTATAAATTGATGTTTTTCCAAAGGCTTTTTGCCAATAAGGGAAATCTGAAGATGATACATCTGTAACCAGTTTCCTGATCTAGAATTTACAGATAATTTAACCAAAATACTAGATACACTTAAAAATTAAAACAGAAAACCCAAAACACCTACATGGTAAGAGAAGTTTGTTTTTGATAGTCTATGTTACATTTTTTTATTCTATGTTAAAATGTGCAGCATTGATTTTTAAAAAGTCTTCAAAACGTATTTTGGTTCCAAATAAGTAAAATTATTATTTTAAAATACAACAGGAGGCTTTTTGCAATTCCTCAAAAAATTAAAAATAGAAATACCATATGATCTAGCAATTCCATTTCTGGGTATTTCCCTGAAGAAAGCAAAAACAATTCAAAAAAAATTTTTAATGTTTATTTTTTTGAGAGAGAAAGACAGAGAGAGCACAAGCAGGGGAGGGGTAGAGAGGGAGACACAGAATCTGAAGCAGGTTCCAGGCTCTGAGCTGTCAGCATAGAGCCTGATGCCAGGCTCGAACTCACGAACTTTGAGATCATGATCTGAGCCGAAGTCAGATGCTTAACTGACTGAGCCACCCAGGTGCCCCCAAAAACACTAATTCAAAAAGATATATGCACCCCTATGTTTATTGCAGCTTTACTTACCACAGCCAAGATATGGAAGCAACCCAAATGTCCACTGATAGATGAGTGGATAAGGAAAATTCAGTATCTATATATAATGTAATATTACTCAGCCATAAAAAAGAAATTTATTTGGGCAAAAATTGATTTGAATTAGGCATCACCAAATCAGTAGTTAGGAGTACTCTGCATATAGGAGCTAGGGGAAAGACTTATAGAGAAGAGACAGAAACACAGTGAAGGAATTATTTGACTACTAGCTTAGGTAGTTGCATTATTTGGGAAAGCCGAGTCAACTATTTGTGATTGGCTGTCCTTAGTTTTGTATTCTTAGGCTTGAAGCATTACAGGCTTAGGTTTTAGTTTGCTTATGTAGGTTACTAAAGTGTTAGAATCACCTCAGTCTAATGACCTCCTTGTTTAATTAGAGTGGATCATTAAGCCTACTACCATTGTGAGTGACATTGGAGTTTAATCCCATAAGGAAACTGCAAGAAACATTATAAAACACACATGTCAAAATTATCCTAACCAAGGAGGGTCAAGCTGTGGTATTTACACCCCAATTCCTTTCAATCATTTATTGAGGACTGTTCCTGGGTAGTATTAATTCTTCAGTACTTCCAGCCTGCTAAATGGCAGTTTTCCTCAGTTCTGGAAAAAGTTCACAAGCTTGAAAAGACCAACACAGGCAGTTAGAAATCTTGGAGTTTATTGAATTGGTGGAGTCCAAGGTTTTGGACAGGGCACTTAGAACTTTTTCTTTTTCTTTTTTTTTATTAAGCATTTCCACTGGGGCACCTGGGTGGCTTAGTCGGTTGAGCGTCCAACTTCGGCTCAGGCCATGATCTCCTGGCTCGGGGTTCGTGAGTTCTAGCCTCATGTGGGCTCGCTGCTGTCAGCGGGGAACTAGCTTCAGATCCTCTGTCCTCTCTCTCTGTCCCTCCCCTGCTCATGCTTTCTGTCTTAAAAATTAATAAAAACATTAATAATAAAAAAATAAAGCATGTCCACTTATCAAGAAATAATGTCATCGTCAAGGTAATAGAACACAAGATAAATGCACCAACTTCATCATAAGACAAAAGAGCTTTTATTCTGTGGCAAAATATCCAGATTTGAATCTCTTCATCAAAGGAATTTGCCTCAAGATTAGTCAGATTCAAAGTACTCAGAACACAATACAGTTGATTTTCTAAAAGAAGCCTCTATTCCCAAACCATTGAGGATTTTCATGTAGCAGATTTGCCATCAGAGATAAATTTAACTACACAAAATGGTAAATGATCTTTCGTAACATGAATGGAAATTTTTTGATCAAATATTTCATTATCAGTTTTTTATGGAGTATATTTAGAATTTCCCATAAGTAAACAAAGACATTTATAAAATATTGTCCCAAATTATTAAAAAAACATTTTTTAATCTTTATTTATTTTTGAGAGAGAGAGAGAGAGAGAGAGAGAGAGTATGAGCAGGGGAGGGGCAGAAAGAGAGATACAGAATCTGAAGCAGGCTCTAGGCTCTGAGCTGTCAGCACAGAACCTGATGCGAGGTTCGAACCCACAGACCATGAGATTGTGACCGGAACCGAAGTCAGATGCTTAACCAGCTGAGCCACCCAGATGCCCCCAAAATTACTTTTTAAAATTATTAATTTAGTGTGTCTTTAAAAAAAATCTAACAAATATCATTCACCCTAAAAAAGGTCTTCTAGATACTACTTCTAGTTTTATAAAAAGAAACTTCCTGTCTTGTCTGATTGGTAGAAAATGCCCTTGTGAGGTTGTGGAAACTTTACCTGTGGTCCAGCTCAGCTGCACTAGTCTGAGGCTTTTGGAAAATCCCCAGTGAGGCCAACTGGCATGGTGATGTGTCCCATGGACCCAGAAAGTTAGGAAAAAAAACCCCACTAAAGTGACATGGGAACAAAATAATACTTAAATCCTGGCCCAGTATGTTTCTGTTTGTTTCCTTGACACCAGATTGTCTGGTTCAGAGACCAGGCCTCCAGCCCATAACTACAAAATGAGATTTCTTTACAGTTCTGCCCAAATTATAAGGGCCTGCTGGGACTTCTACTGCACACCCCTTGTATTTACACACACACACACACACACACACACGCACACAAGTAGGAGCTCAGCTCTTCCCCTAAGTCCCTTCCCCCTCTCCCCAAGTATTTCTATTTTTTTTTAATGTTTTATTTATTTTTGAGAGAGAGAGACAGAGCGGGAGCAGGGGAGGGGCAGAGGGAGAGGGAGACACAGAACCTGAAGCAGTCTCCAGGCTCCCAGATGTCAGTGCAGAGCCCAACACGGGGCTTGAACCCATGAACCATGAGATCGTGACCTGAGCCGAATTCAGACGCTTAACCAACTAGCCAGCCAGGCACCCCTCTCCCCAAGTATTTCTTTTTTTTTTTCAACGTTTATTTATTTTTGGGACAGAGAGAGACAGAGCATGAACGGGGGAGGGGCAGAGAGAGAGGGAGACACAGAATCGGAAACAGGCTCCAGGCTCTGAGCCATCAGCCCAGAGCCCGACGCGGGGCTCGAACTCACGGACCGCGAGATCGTGAGCTGGCTGAAGTCGGACGCTTAACCGACTGCGCCACCCAGGCGCCCCATCCCCAAGTATTTCTAAAAGAGGGTTCATGTGCTCCATGAAACATTCTATGAGCTGTATCACCCACAGCAGCCACCATGTTCTTATTTTCTTGCTTGGATCCCACACTATTTCCTGTGAACAGCTGTCCTCTGGCCTTTATCCCCTCCCAAGCCTCACAGAGACTGGCTGGAAAATAACTCCTTCAGTTTCTTTCAACCAAAGAGACCAGCTGGGAAGGAGATCTCTACCATCCATCTTTCCTCCTACTTCACCTCTTCCTTCCCCCTTCTTCTCCTCCTCATCAGCTTCTCCTCTTTTCCTCCAATTGCCTGTTCACTATTCTGTATCCTTCATCAGAGTTATAACCTCCTTAAAGGCAAAGATTATGTTTTATTCATTGTTGTCCTATTCCAAATAGAGTGTTTAATATAGGTATTCAAAAACTATTCTTTGAATCATGATAAAAGCTGTACTTACTGTACATTTTATACCCTAAGAAGTAATTACTATTTTATGTCCATTTTAGAGACCAGAAAATTAAGGTGCAGAAAGGGTAAGTTATTAACCAAGATCACACAGGTAGTAATGGCTAAGCCAGAAGTCAAGTCTCTACAGTCTGGCTCCAGGAACCACGCTCTCAGTCATTGGGCCACAAGTCCTCACCATGGTTACCATAAATAAGACAGGAAGGAAAGAAAACAGCCCCTATTCCTGAGTAGCTTACAGAATTATTTTCAGTTTTTCCTGTGGTTTTTCATGTTTTGGGTAATACCCATTTGGTACTTTATCTCCTGCAGTCTCATCTGATATCTCTTCTATTCCTATCCTGTATTTGTTCTATTTATCCTGTAAATGTCTCATCTCCCCATTCATATTGGAAGCTCTTTGCAGGCAGGGACTAAGACTTACCCTTCTTATTAGTGCCCATGAGTTGATCAACACAGTTTTATTTGCAAATAAGAGAAAACCCACCTAAAACTGGGTTAAACAATCAAGGGATTTTGTTGATTCATAGCACAGAAGGCTCAGAGGTAGGTCTGACTTCCCATAAGGCTTGATTCAAGACAACAATGTCACTAAGGTCCCTGTGTCTTTCCTTTCCCCATCTCTACCTTTTTCTTACAGACGGCTTTTGTAGTGGTCCCAAATATCTGCCAATAGCAACTAGGATTTCTTGCTTCCTTAGTCACATGTAGCAGAGAAAAGAAAGTATTTGTTTTAATAACCCTAGAAAATTCTTGTAACTTAATCTACAGGGACATGCCCAGTAAAGACTGGATTAATCATAGGTGTGTGTATATGTGTGTGTGTGTGTGTGTGTGTGTGTGCGCATGCACACATGTGTGTGATGAGCTAACTGGCATAGTCCAGGTCACCCACTGGCTCACGCAGAATGAGCTACCAGAATCGTGCGGGGCGTCCAAACCAAACTGAGGGTTGTTGAGAAGAGAAAGGAAGGAAACGGAGCAGCAGCACCTCTCTGCTGTGTTCTTCACACAATTTCAAGATTGGAAGGGACTTTGAAAGTGGACCGATACAACCTCCCTGATGATGATTCTACTTCCTAAAATAGCCCTTTCCTTTGAACAAGTCAGCCTTTTAGAATACAGATACCTGATTTTAGACCCTGGTGGTTAGATCCACCCCATGGTGCAGGTTCACTTGGAACAAACCTAATCTCTCTTGACCATAATGACACTCTTCACCTTTGAAGACCGCTGTTCTACTTGCCTTCAGCAGTTCCAGGTGGCGGGGTTTTATGTTCCTTCAACACCGGCTTGCTTTTCTGGGAAGCCCTTAGGAAGCCCTTATGCTGGGAATACTGGAGCCTCCGTCGGAATGAGCTTTGTCGCCTCCACCCCCGCACCACTGCTCTGGGTCCTGCTCTTGGTGGCAGGGAGAATCATTTCTCATCGTTTCTCACCACTGCGGCCCACGAGGTTCTCACTGGGGTTGTTGATATCCCTACTAAAACATGTCAGGGCCGGCAAGTGCCAAGCTTTCAAAAGCATATCTGTGGCTATTTTCCCCCTCTAACTCATTTTTTAACTCTCTGGACAAAAGGGAAAATGGGACCACAGTTCTCTCTTCTGTTGGTGTCTGGAACAAACAGAAACGTCTAGCTGTTACAGAGAGTACTCAGAGGAAAGAAATCCATTTGTGGTTTTAGGAGCCGTTTGCAGAGGGCATGAGGGTAAACATGCATTGCTTATGTTCAGAGGCCCAACTTGGTCCTCGATTTTTCTCAAAACTGTTCCCCTCCCTTGAGCTTTCCCTCGGCTGCAGTCAGGGGAAAAGGGGGCAAGTGAGAATACAGATGTGAGTGAAGTGCAGTGCAGGGAAAGCAACGGATCACCTGGGGAGGGGACAGCTGTGTTCTGTGCCTGGGGCCACTGGGACTTGCGCGTGGGATTCCGCTGCTGGGTGCTGAAATTCTTTTGGATGCCAAAGCAGGCAAGAAGAGGGAAGAATCAGCCTTTATCAGATGAAAGGAGACAGCAGAGAAGGTTTTTTGTTTGTTTGTTTTTTTAAACATCCTCATTCCTGACTTGCTTTTTAAAAACTCTAATATCACTGCTGAAGAACCAGATTCTAGCTTAAAAACTGGGTGACAACAGTGAGGATTCCTCCCATCTTCACAACCTGGAAAGCAATGGAATACAGCCTTGCCTCTTGGCCCTAAGCATAATCTGCTTATACTGGCTTTTTGAAGGGGACAGTGCAGACTATTGTACCAGTCAGCCTGCTGCTTAGGATTCAATAGGATTCATAACCCCAATTGTTCCATCATGAAGGAAACGATGACTGGGCTTTGGACGGAGTCCTGCTCTCTAGGAAGCACGAGTGCCCAAACTTAGGCCCCTCCCTCACTGATGAGTAGAAAATTGAATGGATTTCTGGATTTCTGGTTGATACATTCTCATCAGCCCCACCTTACTCTGTTGAGACCCTTCCTTCAGGCGCCTTTACTCAATATTCTAGACACACCTATTTCTCTCTGCCCTTGATTATATTTAGCATCTTAGCATTTGAACCATCTGTTCTAATTTTTTCTGTCCTCAAAATCTGTAAACTGTCTGAAGGAAAGGGGGAAATATTCATTGAGCCCTCGCTAGGGACCAGGCACAGGGCTTGGCATGTTTACATCCATTGTCTCTGTTTTACAACACCTCTGTGAGACATTTCCTCTTATCCCTATTTCACAGAAGAGAAAATTTTAACTTGTTCACCCCAAATCCCAGAGTGAATGGGTATAGAGTCAGGATTGTAACCTAGTCCCCAGGGCCTCTCTCCCCACTCCACCAGCAGGATGATCTCATGTTTTTAAAATTCTCTTCAGCATGTCTTAGGTATGGAGTAATATTTAATCACTGTTTATTAACGACACATTTAGCATGCCTATTTGAAAATTCTGAGTTGTGGTTAGGAATATTTATAAATGAAAGAGGGGAAGAAATAATCTTTTTAGTATCTAAGGAGGTCTTAGAACTCATTTCACATTATTTACTTGTCTAGGTAAGTTTTTGTTCCTATCCATGAATTCTACCCACTTCGTCTACTTCTGGTAACCATAGAGGTAGATAACAACCTTGATGACTTCCACCTCCAATCTCTGCATTCTCTTACGCCTTTATTCTAGTTGTTCCTGTGAGGAATAAAAATGGCTCTCAACTATCCTAACCCTAAAGATGAAGGATGAACTGTTACTTCACCACAATGTCAACAGACTATAGTATTTTCTGTGTATGTGTGTGTGTGTGTGTGTGTGTGCGTGCACACGCATGTACACATATATGTGCCTCTACAATTTAGAAAGCAGTTACTATGGACCATGCTAGGGTCTTCACTTTGACCTTTACCTGTGAGGTAGGTACTGTTGCCCAGTTTAACAGTTGTAGACCTGATGCTCAGAGGATTTTAACTTATTTAAGGTCCCATAGCTAGGAGGAGGCCATGGTGACTCAGACCCTGGCCTGCCCGATTCCAAAGCCATCTCTTAATTGCTGTTTATATAGCTACCTCATTTCCCACAGGTGGTAGTCATCAACCCCTTCAGACAAGATTGGGTACGTTCAGGGTGGTACGGCCGTAGACTGCCATCAACCCCTTCAGATTAAAGACACTGAGAAGAGTCAAAGATAAAGCAAAATATAACGAAGAGGTTGACAGCATATTGAAGACTAAGAGTATAGGAAAACATTTCCCATGTGTAAAAATATAAAATTACTTTCTGAATATGAAGCCTTGTACAAATAGTTTTGTGAAACCAGTGACTGATAAAAAACACATTAACATGGAGAACAGGCAGCAGGTTAATAATCTGCATTTTAAAGAGGCTTTTTTTTCTGACAGCTCAGAATTGTTTTATAAATTTTTAAGAAATGTTAATAGGTGTCTGACATGAACGATTAAAGGGGAACTATTTAGTATTGCAAAATGTATTAAAGCTTTAAAATGTCTCTACACGATTATGAGCAGAAGCAAACTGCTAAAATTGAAATAATGAATTGGCAAATTTGCCACTTCAAAAAAGAAAAAAGAAAGATCTGATCGTTATCCCTCTGCAAATAAAACACTCTTAACTGGGATGGGCCCGGAAGATGTGGAGTTTATAAACCTTAACAGGAGACACTGATAGAATATGGAGCCCAACTCTGCTGACAGCTCAGAGCCTGGAGCCCGTTTCAGATTCTGTGCCTCCCTCTCTCTCTGCCCCTCCCCGTTCACGCTCTGTCTCTGTCTCAAGAATAAATAAACATTTAAAAAAATAATAAGAAAAAAAAGAAAGAAAATGGAGCCCAAGCCTCAGTGTGGTGAGGCACTGTGATTTGTGTAAAGGATCAGGGACGGCATCTTGACCCAATGCCACGGGCTCCTCTTTCTCTTTCTCCTCCCCTGGCTCTTCGGCCTTCCTCTCCCTTCTAGCAGTGCACTTTCTATTGAGAGCATTCACTGCTTCTCACAGGCTCGATGACTCCTTCCTCATATATGTAATACTGTTTTCCAAAATTGTCACTTCGTAAATGTAGTGCTTTTGGAATCGTAGTTCTCCGTTGAAAAGTATTCATGACAGTACGTACTCCATAATAACTTCATTCTTCAGGGAACATGAAATGAGCTTGGGAAAATGGTTGTGACACAGGATGTCTGTCTTCTTCATGTGTAACCATAAAATGTAGAAGTATCACTGACACCAACAACTTTGTTCTGTAATTTAGAACAGGTTAAAAACAAAAAACAAAAAAACAAAAAAATGACCTCCCAACTCTCTGTGTTTCTTAGGAGAACATCTTAGAATTGTTCACTCTCTGTCTTTGGAAGGAACCTAGGAGTTCACCACAGCTCTGAACTCGGGAGGAGGCCAAATGGCAGTTATTCATTAAATGTCACTCTTTTTCTTTGCTCAAGTGGTTATTTTTCATGGTCGTGAATTTTTTTTTTTTTCTCGTTTTTATTTATTTTTGGGACAGAGAGAGACAGAGCATGAACGGGGGAGGGGCAGAGAGAGAGGGAGACACAGAATCGGAAACAGGCTCCAGGCTCCGAGCCATCAGCCCAGAGCCTGACGCGGGGCTCGAACTCACGGACCGCGAGATCGTGACCTGGCTGAAGTCGGATGCTTAACCGACTGCGCCACCCAGGCGCCCCTCATGGTCGTGAATTTAATAAAATATTTGATGGAGAAAGACACTGAGCTATTTATAGGACCAAAGGTCTTAAGGAGTCTTGGGGAACTGAAGAATTTTGGATTTAATTCTAGTAAAATAAATGTGACAGTGACTGAGAGAGTGAAAACTCTCTCGACTGATTACCTCTAACTGTCCTTTCCCAGATACGTCTCTGAAGATAGACCTTGTCTAATTTGGGGTGGATAGTTTAACAAATCGTGACCCATCTATATACTATGAAGCCATTAGAAATTAAGATGCAGAACGGTTGTTTTCATGTCTTTTTAAAGCAGCTTTAAAACTGTTAGGGTCAGGCGTAAGGCAGGGTAAAGATAGGAGTCAGAGGCTAAAAACTTTTAGCAGTCAAAGGCTTTATTTGGGAACTAAGGTCTGGGGAGATGTTCCGTGACTCGGGGGTGGGGGGTGGGGGTGGGGAGAGAGAGAGAGAGAGAGGAGTCAGGGAAGTCGCCCCCAGGTGTGGTGGGGTGGGGTTTTTAAGCTGCAGTGGTTCTGGGTTTAGCTCCGGGTGGGCCTTTTTCGAGTCAGGTCGTGCTGTCGCTCGGTGATTGGTTGACCTCCAATTCGTTCTGGTAGCTACTAGGGGCTTTTCGATGGGTTGCGCTGGCAAGATGGCCGTCCCCTCTACTGTGGTTCCAAGGACATCCTAACAAAAACATCTCACACAGAACCCTAAATCCTACTAGAAACTAAAGGGAAGAGCTCTGGTGTAACCCAAGTGGGGAACCTGGAACACTGTCCATGTGTTCTCTTGGGTGCTGGGAACTAGACATGCCCATATGCCAAGGAGTTCTCTCAAGCAATCTGAAAATCATATTCTACAACAAAATGCAATTAATGGTTATCCATGAAAAATGAGATTAAAGGTGATATTATTTATTTCATTTTTTTCTCTACATCTTTTTTTCAATTTCCACAAAATGTATTTTTATCAAAAAACACTTAATTTAAAAAACATATATAAGGAAACAAAGAAGTCTAGGACCCAAGTTTTTGCCTCTTATTAGAAGACACATAAGTGACAAAATAAAGGTCTCATTCTGATCACTTTAGGGCCACTTGACAAAGAAGAATGTAAAAGAAGCGTGGTCCCCCCATGTTCAAAGGCTCATGCTTTCTTTTCCTTCACCTGCAGATGTGAGTGGTAAATAGACAATGTTTACTTTGACTCTGGCCTGGGTGCCCTGTAGTGGCCAAGTCCACTCTTCTGCTCTTTAAAATCCAAGCACAAGTCTGACTTCACTCTGAGAACCCCAGAACTCTTGTTACTTAGCCTTCTAGGCACTGAAGGAAGACACTTTGGGGAGTGTGATGCAAACTGCCTGCAGCTTTTTCCACTTGAAGTGGTTCTGCCCTTTCTTTTGTCAAGACGCTACCATTGTCTCTTAAACTCTGACTCTCTGCCAACCCCTTTGTTGAATCAGAACTATCTCATCTCAGTGCTTGCTTCCTGTGCTGTTTTGCCCTTGTCCTGATTTCCCAGCCTGCTCCAGCCCAACCACATCTATCACTTGATGGGGTTTGGGTTGACAGGAAGCTTAAAGAGTCAATAGAGTGTTGAGGTCATCCCAAGAGCAAATAACTGAGTAGTGACAAAAGTAGCAGCTTTGGAGTCAAACAGTCAGACAAAAATTCCTGCTCTGTTGTTTACCTGCTGCATGACTTCTACTGGATAACTTAATCTCTGTAATATTCAGATCTTTCATTTTTAAAATGAGGATAATATATAATACCTGCCTCACAGTATTGCTTCAGGGGCTTGCTCTAAGGATTAAATGAGATCATTTATGTAAAACACTTAGCATGTTGTTTGGCTTATAAGAAAAATTCAAATGATATTATTACTATTATTATTATTATTATTACGTGTTTAATATTTAGATCCTAGGGGCACCTGGCAGGCTCAGTGGGCAGAGCATGCAACTCTTGATCTCAGCATTGTGGGCTCGAGCCCCACATCGGGTATAGAGATTGCTTAAAAATAAAATCTTAAAAAAATAGTTACCTTCTAGATTCCAGAGCAAGAAAAAGATGATAGTGTGGTGGAAAGAGCACTGGACTAGTCCAGGACACATGGGTCCTAGCTGCTGGAAAGTGAAGACACAGTACAAGAAGAGGATCTCATCACACAGGGTCCCAGCAAGACCCTGATGATGCACTCACAGGGTGAATGAAAGAGAGTTTAATCAGGGGATTATTTACAGGAGTGTGAGCAGGATAACGTGAACCAGCAATAGAGAGAAGCATCCAGGGACTCACAGCAGCAGGCAGTTGTTACCACCAGCAGCCCGAAAGGGGCAAGAATAGGGGATGATGTTACTAGAAGCTGAGGAGAGCTGGAGCCCTGGAAGAGAGGCCAGCCCACAGGAGGTATGGTACAGAGGAACTCAGGCACTACCAAACCCCAGCCCAACAGGACAGAGCTAAGGAAAACATTCCAGACTTCTCTTTCTTGTCACTCCAATCTCCTGCTGGTGCCTCATGTTACTAAATCCAATAGGAACCCACAGGACATAGAAGCCACTATGACGCACAGAGAGGACAGAGAAGGGTAGATAATGAATGTAGAGGAGAAAACAGAATAATCAGCCCAGCAGGTTTGTAAATCCACAAGTGTCAGAAAGTCCTTCTCTGCACTGGCCAGATCAACCTGGGCTGGAGTGAAGTGATGCAGTAGGCTGAGGCTGGATGCTCTAACCCCACCAGGAAAAGTAAAATCCGAGTTGCTGATCTGTAGTCAGGAAAGGAGGATCGCACATCCTTGGGATGAGGACTATGACTAAGAATGACCAGAGAGGCAGTTTCAAAAAAGCAAAACCCAAACTGCAAACAAGGCAGATTGTCACGCAAAAGTGTCAGCCTGAAGGAGCTGAGCAGAGAGTCAGAATCCTAGAAAAAGAAAAAAGAAGAGCCCTTAGCAGCTGGATTGATGATGACCTTTGAATGGCCGTACTAGCTGGGACTGGTGACTTTCTGAGATGCTGAAATTCAATCTTCAGGGGTCTTCTGGGACTTCTGTGGTTCAGGCATGGATGGCACGGGATTTATTTGCTCCCTCATCAATCCATTCAGTCAACAAGTGTGTATTGATTACCTTGCCTGTGCTAGGCAGAGTGCCAGGTGCTGAGGATAGGACGATGAGTAAGACACAAACCCTGTCCCGGAGGAGTTCAGGGCTAGTAGGGTCAACAGCCAATCAAAACGCAGTATGTATGCCAAGCGGTCTGGGATCATGCCCTGAGTCCAATTCAAGAGTCGGTCAGAGGCTTAACCCACCGAGCCACCCAGGCGCCCCAGGATTGTTTTTTTATGTCTGCTTTTTAAATTTAATTTTTCTAGTGATGCATTTTTATTGTATTTTACAAAATTATCAGCAGTTAAAATTTTTAAAAAAGCGAGTCTTTCACCACAGTGGAGAAGCACCGTTTCAGAAGACACTGGGAACCACACAAGCTCAATGGCTGTCAAACTCTGCTGCCCGTTTTAATCTCCCGAGGAGCTTTAAAAAAAATACATATCCTGGATCCCATCCCCAGAGATTATGATATAATTCCCCTGGGGAATTATTCCCCTGGGCGCTGGGATTTTAGAAAGATCCCTAAGTGATTCTAATGTGTGTCAAGGTAGAGAAGCACTGTGCTGAGGGAAAACTTATGCTCCCTGGTGTTCTCAGTTTCATTCTCCCACACCTAGGCAAGAACCCAACAGGGGGATGGTGGTTCTCAGCCCTGTCTTCTCCCAGGAATCACAGAGCCACTTTTTTTTTTTTTAATATAATTTATTGTCAGGTTGGCTAACATACAGTGTATACAGTGTGCTCTTGGTTTTGGGGGTAGATTCCTGTGATTCATTACTTACATACAACACCCAGTGCTCATCCCAGCTAGTGCCCTCCTCAATGCCCAGCACCCATCTTCCCTTCTCCCCGACCCCTCCCATCAACCCTCAGTTTGTTCTCTGTATTTAAGAGTCTCTTATGGTTTGCCTCCCCCCCGCCAACTGTTTGAAACTATTTTTTCCCTTCCCTTCCCCCTGTCTTCTGTTAAGTTTCTCAGGATCCACATATGACTGAAAACATATACCTGTCTTTCTCTGATTGACTTATTTCACATAGCATAATACCCTCCAGTTCCATCCATGTTGTTGCAAATAGCAGGATTTCATTCTTTCTCATTGCCAGGTAGTATTCCATTATATATATAAACCACATCTTCTTTATCCATTCATCATGTGATGGACATTTTGGCTCTTTTCGTAGCTTTGCTATTGTTGAAAGCGCTCACAGAGCCACTTTTGAATGGACTTGTGCCTGAGCCCGACCTGAACCAATGAAATCAAAATCAGTGGTGGTGATTCCTGGACACTGGAATCTCAATACAATTATTCTAGGCAGCCAGAGTTGAGAACCACTGGTTTGGGAAATATGGTTGCAAATGAGACAGATAAAAGCGGGAGGTCAGTTCATTGCTTTCCCCAAGACCTAGAGCCAGAAGTAGCCCTTGGGATTTCTAATCCTTTACTTTTTATCAGTCTACACAGGCAGGCAGCCATGGCTGTAGCCGGGGACACTGGGGCGTGGGGGTGGGGTTCACCACAGAGACGAGGGAGAGACTGAGGGGTTCTGGCATCAAAAGCAGCCTGAGTTCTTGCTCTCGGCCCCCATTCTCCTCCTCACTGGTGCTACATCTTCTGGGAGGCACTACCACATATGTTTGTTTTCCACTGAACCAGAGTGACCCAGAAAGGCAGATTTTCTGAAAGAGGGAAAACTGTATGGCTCTTTATGCCCAAAGTTGCAGCCCTTTGTGCTGAGCAACCACTTTGAGCCCTTGCAACAGCTGTGTGTCAGCCTGTTCCATCACTTCCTGACGTGCCCTCTGAGAGGGTCCAGCTGTTTATTTCTGTCAGTCACTGAAAAGGATGCCCGTTAACTCTGGGAAAGCACAAATGCGTTAGGACTTTGCATCTGAGAGGAAAACAGGGGGCTAGAAGGGAGGCATTATATATAAAGACTGACTTTGACATTGGCTGGTAGAAGCTGGGGGAAAATAATTACAGTTATTTTTACAAATGCTTGTAGGAGAATGATGGGACAGGCCTGGCATAAAAGAATACACCCAGTTTGTTGTAGCACTGCTAGGTGTGATATTTCTCACAATGAATCTCTGGATTCATAGGCATCATCTTGCCCACGTGGCCAACATCAATTCTACCAAATGCGGCAGGACAATGATTTTTTTTCATTGTCTTGAAATACAGCTTTGTATTGAAATTCTTGTTTAAAAAATCTGTTTGAAATAACATTAGACTCCAAAACCAAAGAAATGTTTAATAACAATAAGACTCAATAAATGAGATCTCTTTACCCCAGGCACTTAGCCTTGGAAAAAACTCTAAGAAGCAAATTTATTTAAGGTATCAAAATTTGGTTTCTAGTTGAAAAAGTCACAGGTGGTTTGGGCTATGTAGACACTGGTAACTGTTTAGGTGGTGACCCTTTGGTTGTGTTAAAAACTGTTTAATAGTTGTAATTTTGCTATTCTTGCTTACACGACTTACTCACTTATTTTAAAATATGTTAAATACCTACTATGTGCTAGGCATTGTGCTAGGCCCCAGGGGTTCAATCCACAATGAGCAAGGCATACATGGTCAATGTCTCCGTGGAGTTTAAATTTTAATGGAGAAAATAATATTTAAACAAATAATTATAATAGTGATAGAGAGCAGAGGTCCATTAAAAATGTGTAGGACTGTCTTTTCCTCTTTCCTTTCCCTCCCTTCCCTTAAAAAAAGGGGTGGGGGTTGGCAACTGGGTGGCTCAGTCGGTTAAGCGTCCAACTTCAGTTCAGGTCATGATCTCACAGTTTGTGAGTTTGAGCCCCACATCGGGCTCCACAGTGCCACTGCTTGAGATCCTCTCTCTCCCTCTCTCTGCCCCTCCTCAGCTTGCGCTCTCTCTCTCAAAATAAATAAATAAACTTAAAAAAATTTTTTTAAACCTGCCTGTCTGCTTTCTTTTTTTCCTTCCTTCCTCAAGGCAGGCCCAGACAAGGTAAGCAGGCTGAGTGGAGGAGACAAGCCTGAGCAGGGACTGTATTCTGCATGAAATGGGGACAGCACTGCAGCAGGGTCAGGAGATCAACTGCATACAGAAGACTGAGCAAATAATGACATAGACTGAGGGTAACTCTGAGTCAGTTTTCTCACAAAGGCAACATAAATATGCAAAAAAGAAAACCTAAAATATATCCGGTGGTGGTAAATTAGAACTGTTGACGTCATTATGAACTCCTGTTTTTCATTATGTACAGTAGATAAAGAAATGTAAATTTCCTGGCCCTGTCACCTGAGAGGAACTGGACTCACTGTGATACCCTAGTAGCAATGAGCACATGCACTGCCCAGATCTTGGTTTTCAAACATCCCTCTCCACCAAAAGGAACCAGGGCTCCTTGGAGAAATGGCTGATTCCAGACTTGGAGCAAAGAAATGACAAGATAAGCCTGGACTACCTTTTAACAGGAAGTTAGGAAGAGCTCAAAGAATGACAGGGAATGTTAAAAGGATACAAAAGGCAACTTCAAAAGGTCCCCACTGACCAAATCTGGGATGATTCAAGCATCAAAATAACTAGCAATAATAATGAATCGTAATCTATGGAACAAAATAAAGAATATCTGAAGTCCACAGTGATATAAATAAGTGAATGAATGAATGGATCAACAAATGGAGAGAAGAGAAAGGCTCCCCTTACAGAAAGCCAACTAATAAATGTAGAAAGAAAGAATGATAGAATTAGAAAATCAACATTTGGTATCAGTAATAACAATAGTAACAATTAATCAGGCAAGAAACATCAATGGATGCTAAACCTCATAGGTAAAAGTGGGATAAGTACCAGAAGTTTCCATAGTCTCAAGTATCTCTCCACAAAACTTTTATTAATTACCATGGGAGGCAGCATAACAGCCCCTCAAAGATGTTCACATACTATCCCAGAACCTGTGAACAGGTACTTAGCAGATGTGATTAAGTTAATGGTCTTGCCATGGGGAGTTTATCCAGGTGGACCCAATGGAATCACAAGGGTCCTGATAAATGAAAGAGAGGTGGGAAGGGGAGACAGAGAAAGAGATGTGAGAGCAGGCGCGGGTGGGGGTCGGAGTCAGAGAAAGACTTGAAGATGCTTCCCTGCCGGCTTTGAAGATGGAAGGAAAGTCCGTGAGATAAGGACTTCAGGTGGCCTATAGATGTTGGGAAAAGTGAAGAAACAGATCCTCCCCTCCGGCTTCCATTAGTGACACAGCCCTACTGACATTCTGGTTTTAGATCAGTGAGACCCATCAGATTTGTGATGTCCAGAACGGTAAGATAACAAATTTGTGTTGTTTTAAATCTCTAAGTTTGTAGCGATTTGTTACAGAAGCAGCAGGACACTAATACAATTACAGAAAAAGAATAATTTCACAGTAATCTGACAGATATTCTTTATGAAAGTGATCAAAACTAACGCTATCAAGGGCGCCTGGGTGGCTCAGTTGGTTAAGTGTCCGACTTCAGCTCAGGTCATGATCTCACAGTTTGTGGGTTCAAGCCCCATGTCAGGCTTTGTGCTGACAGCTTGCTCAGAGCCTGGAGGCTGCTCCGGATTCTGTCTTCCTTTCTCTCTGCCCCTCCCCCGCTCACACTCTGTCTCTGTCTCTCTCAAAAATAAATAAACATTTTTTAAAATTTTTAATAAAAATAACAATAAATAAATAAGAACTAATACCATCAGAAACAGCCAAGTAGACATTTTGTACGAGCAAATAGGATACAACGAAAAGACATAGCATATGTTATATTTTAGCTCAAAATGCATAAACTGGGTTTTATCATGAGACAGTATCAAATGCCAAATTGAAGGACATTCTACAAAAATTTATTAAAAAATGCCAAGATTATGAAAGTAAGTCATAATAGATCTTCAAGGAAAAAAGATGAATGTTCCAGATTGAACGATACTAGAAAAACATGACAAATGGAACAACATGTGATCGTGGATTGACTCCTTTGCTGTGAAGGAGCTACTAGAACAATTGGGAACACTTGGGTGGGGACTCTTCAGGAAGGATACAGGGGACTTCTTTTACTATTCTGATAACTTTTCCAGTGGTATTGTTTACCAAAAAAAATTCATAGTCCTAGATGCTTGTCATGGTAATCTGAGTTTTGTGCAAGTCCTTAGTGTGGATGGAAGAATGGCAGGAAGGTTGGTGGGAGACGGGATTTGGGGGATAGGAGGAAGGAGGTGAAACACCTGACTCCAGACAAGATGGCACCCTAGGGAGGAGGATTAGTTTAGGTATAATGGTTTGAGAGGTCCCCTGATTTCACTTGGGAGGTAACATGGAAATTCACCTCTGTGTTCCTCAATGGAAATCAGCTGCCAGCCACGTTTGTCTGAGCCCTTTACCCTTGAACCAAGGCCTACAGACTCTCTGGGTCTGTCTGCTCACACTGCCTCTGGGGCAGTTACTGAAGATGCCCAGGAGGCAGTGCTGAGAAACAGCTGGAGCTTCCTTTGGAAACTTGGAAAACATCAATGTGATCATTCTAACTTAATTTGGCCAGCAGATGGCAGCAGGAAATTCAGGGAAAAAAAAAACAAAAAAAAACCCGAGAGGTTTCTGAAACTAGGAGGTCCAACGTTGCCACCTCAAAGTCAGCCAGGAGAGGGCAAGGGCCTGGCTGGCTCATTGAGTTGTTGGCGGTCTTTGAATTAAAGGGCTCCTGCCAGACAAAACCTCAGGCAGTCCAACCTCACTCCCAGGAAATAATGGGGGAAGGAGGAGGAGGAGGAGCAGAGAAAGTCTTCATTGTGTTCTTAAAGAAAGAAGCTTTTATTTCTTCCTCATAATGCAAAGAGAAAAAAGAGACGCCCTCACTTAACAGACCCTGAATTAGACGTTTTGAGGGTCCCAAACCTTAAAAAGAAATGAAAGCGTTGGACTCACAAGTCATGGGGCCTAAAGTAGCATCAAGTATTTGGATAGATGAATTGCAGTCCTATTTTTATTATTATCCGTAAAATAGGGAAGGGGGGAGAGTTGAGAATCAGGTGAATGAATTTATGTAGAGCATTGAGAACAGTGCCAAATGGTAAGCATTCAATAAAAATCAGCTGCAAATATTATTTACTGAGAACCTACTATGGGCCAGGCATTGAGCTAAGTGTCTCAGATGTGCTCTATCTTTCATTCCTTACAACAGTCTTGTATATGATCTCAAAATTAAGTTTTCTAAGCCTGAATTAAAAATAAAGTCATATGCTTAAATTCATTCAAGCATTTACTGACTGCCATTATAGATTAAGCAGGAATAAGGACAGGCATGGTCCCTGCTATCCTGAAACTTACTGTATAGCTGGGATCATATAGCTACTTAGGACCAGAGTTAGGATTTGAACCCAGGTCTGTCTGATTCAAAAGCCTTGCTTCCAGAACCCTCCAGAAGAAAGAGCTTTTACTGAATGCTTATTGAGTGCCAGGAACCCATGTTATTTTTCTCACATTGACCCAATGAGGTGGGAATTATTATCAGCATTTTACAAATGAAGAAATATTACATGACTTGCCCAGTGGCCATACTGTTAAGGAGTAGTCAACAGTTCTTTCCATGGTGACACACTCCAGATGCTTCCTACGATCAGAAAAGACCAGCATCCCCTTATTCTGTCCAAAAGTTACATCAGTTACAACACAGGTAGATCATGAAATCAGAAAGGTTTCTTTGTGGTTGTGAATCCTCCTCAGGTCTTCAGGTTCAGCACTTTGTGTATGTTGGTGAGACAGCTTTTGTATCAGCATCATCAATTCAAAATCAAAGATCCAAGATTGAGGCTTTGCTCTCTCTTTCATGAGCTGCATGACTTTAAACAAGTCATGTAGTCTTTCGGGGACTCCATTTCCTTGCTCATGAATTGCAAGTAATATGTATTGCATTGGGTGACTAAAGATGCAATGAGATAATTTGTATGAAAGTGCTTTGTACACCCTAAAGGAAATTCTAAGAATTATGTCAGTCCTTGCAAAAATTCCTGCTGTTGAATCCAGTTCAAAACCTGGTTATTCAAGGTCTTTTGTGCTCTGGTTTCAAACTATTTATCTAGTCTTATCACTGTTTTCTTCTATATGTAAACCTAGAAATCCGAACTGAAACTGGCTTAGGAAATATAAGAGGTTGTATTGATAAATGTAATAATTGGTTCATGGAACACTCAAGGATTGCTTCAGCTTCAGCAGTTAGATAAGAAACCAGTTTCTCTCTCTCTCCATCTTTAAGATGCCTTTCCTCTATGCTGGCTTCATTCTTAGATTTCGCCCTCCCTGTCACAAGCTGGCTACATTAGCTTCTGCCTCTACATCCCTTCATCCTCTTACCTCTTAAAGTTGAATTCTCACTAGATCTCTGCCACATTCCAATAGAAGTCCTGTATCTGATTTTCATTGGTCTAAACTGGGTTACAAACCTATCACTGAACCAATCACTTTGGCCTGTGGGCTAGACTATGCTGATTGACTGAGTGAGACCAATTGAGGTCCACCCACAACCTACCTGTCTCACATCTAATCTGACACTAGCGAGGGGTTACTCTTGATGTACAATATGTAGTTTCATTATATACTAGAAGAGGATGAATAGCTGTAGTTGTTGAGTGGTAAAAATAATAGATGTCTGCCACACAGGCATTATAGTCAAATTGAACTATTTATAGTGTCTGAACCACATTCTATAATTTCCTGCTAGTGGGACTGGTGAATGAAATTTTTCTCTTGATCTGAAACACTTATCTCCCTCTTCTAAGCTCTACCAACCAATCCTTCCTGGACCTACAATTTAAATATTATCTCCTTACTGTGTTTCTTTCTCTGAGCATAATTCTTCTCACATTTCTCCTATTGCTCCATTATTTTTAAAGAATTTATATCTTTATCTTAATCCAACTAACCCTAAATTTTGTATTGAATTTCTTATGTTAATGAAAAGGCTCTGATAATCTGCAGAGGCAGGAATTACCATACTTAGAAATTCCAATCAGTTGTGAAGATGAATATTTTAATGAATTAAAATCTAAATCGGTAGAATCCAAATGAATGAGAATTCATTTTAGAAACCTATTATATTTTAACAGTAAAATTTATATTCAGAGTAACTAAAGTTAACCAGACACATTTTCATTGTGATCCTTATTGAAAGATTGATTCTGAACTGTCTTTGATGCTGTAGGCTATCTCTGCAAGTCTGAAAGAGAATCATGAGTATGATAGGTAAATTTACTTGTCTTTCCCTCATGGGTCTGTAAAATCCTTGACATTAGTGCTGGACCTATATCTCCAGAGTCAATCCAAATGCCTAGAACACGGGTACTCCATGATGTTTGTTAAACAGAGAAGTAACAAAATAAAAGCAACAACAATTGGGGAAAAGTATGTACTTACTCTTTTAGATATTTGGGGGGGGAAATACCTAGATGTCAGTTTATTTTTCTATCTTTTGCTTACTTTTGCTTTACAAAGAAATTCTGATAAAGGGTTTTGAGCCAAAGGCTGAAAGAATGTTGGAGCTGAAAGAACTATCCACTGTCAAGTGTACCTGGCATTTAGCAGACATTTAAGTGATATGAGAATGGATATGAGGTAGGCGAACCTATGTTTATTATGCATAGAATCATAGATCCTGAAATCCTAATAGATCATACAGCAGGGTTCTGATGGCCCACTCAAAATGGACAAAGGACAACTATTTAAAGAAGGGACAATTTACAAAAGTATAGACCTAAACTAGACACATTCTCAATGCAACAAGTTTCCAAAGAATAATTATGCACCCCAGGGCTAGCAACAGCAGTGAGCCATTACCACCTCTAGACCAGATGGGGCCACAGAATGTCACATTCTCCTAAACCTGAAGAGGGCCACCCAATAGGAGCTATAGTCTTTGAACTTAGCCACTGAGAATTAATAACCCAACTTCTATCTCCTTCCCTCCTTTGTGTTTCTGGTACTCTCTTCTATTGACCAAACCAAAAGGAAGCCATAGGACAGGGAACATGTTGATGCAGTCCATACAGGTGAGCTTCCCAGGACGTAGAGCAAAGTGGAGAAAAGCAAAGGTTTTGTAAGAATAAGCAGAGTGTATTGGTAGAGATCTTGGAGACCTACAGGTCTCATGGTTAATTTTTTTTTTCAATAGAAACATGTATGTTTTTTTTTTTTTTTTTTTATTAGACTTAAGAAAGCAATGGGAAGGATGCCATGGAATGAGATGGAGGGAGTACTTGTTGGGTGTCCCTTCAGTCATCAGGGCAAACTCTTAAGACCCTGCTATACAAGCTCTTATGCTCTGTAGACCATAGTTCTATGTGCTTCTAGTAATTTAAGCTTTTCATTACAGATGAGGAAACTGAGATTCCAAACTTTCAGAAAGTAACTTGTTAAAAGTCTCCCAGTGAGTTAGTGACAGAGTTGTTCATTAGAACTAGGCCTCCTGGGGCGCCTGGGTGGCTCAGTTGGTTGAGCGTCCAACTTCGCTCAGGTCACGATCTCACGGTCCATGAGTTCAAGCCCCGCATCAGGCTCTGTGCCGACAGCTCAGAACCTGGAGTCTGCTTCAGATTCTGTGTCTCCCTCTCTCTCTGGCCCTCCCCCCATTCATGCTCTGTCTCTCTCTGTCTCAAAAATAAATAAATGTTAAAAAAAAAATTAAAAAAAAAAAAAAAAAAAAAGAACTAGGCCTCCTGGTCCCCAGTTCAGTGCTCAAGCATTATTCAGGCACTGAGGGTGTGGTAGGAGATTCTCAGAAATGTGAGGCTCTACCAGGTTGGGGAAGGAAGTCAGCACAATTCAAGTGCAGAGTTAAATCAATCTAGGCTCCAATTCTGCTGCTGGGACTTTTAACTTTTAACAACAAGTTGTTAAACCTCTCATCCTTCATTAGTACTTCATTAGTTACTTCATTAGTAAAAACGGAAATAAAAATACCTAACTTTTAAGAGCTGTTGGGAAGATAAATGAGATAATGTTTATTAAGTGCTTAGAATAGTGTTTAGCCCTGAAACATCATCAATAACAACTGATTATTATTAATAGTAATTCCTTAAGGGTCTATGAAATCACATGAAGTTCTCATTGACAGACCTTGAGAAATGTGACCAACCATTTGTGGGTTTTGCCTTCCTAGCATGCTTCCCCCTGGAAAGCCTGCCACTTATTTTCAGTCCCTGCAGCTTGGAGGTGCCTGACCCAACCCCAGCAACAGGGCTAATGGTGTGACACAGGCCCAAGCCAATCCGTGTAAATCCATCCTCCTAGCGACAAGGCATCAGTCCAAGGATGGGAATCTCACCCAGGTTGTCAGTTGAGAGTAAATCCTAGAACTTTTGCAAGAGTTACTGGAGACACATATGAAGCCAACAAGCGAAACCGTCTCAGACAACTGTCATAGCCAAGAGCTAGAGAACCCTAATGATCTTATTTGCGCCCCAAGGCCAGAGACTGGCAAGCCTTTCTAGAAAGGGCTGCATAGTAACTAAATTTTGCAGGCTATCAGATCTCTCTTACAAGTACTCAATACTGCTGTTATAGCTTGAAAGCAGTCATAGACCATACATAATGTCAGTTAAACTTTATTTACAATAGCAGACAATGGCCTACAGTTTGCCAACTGTGGCCATGCCTAAAGTTGGACAACATTGGGGCTTCTCAGTTAGGTTTGCCATTGAATTCTGTTTTTGGCTTAGGCTAGTTTGAATTAGGTTTATGGCATTTAAATGGAAAGAGTCCTGATAAAAGCTTCCATTTGATCAAATATGACCGTAATCAATCTTGTATGTCATAGATTGATTGCCTAATGGTAGAGAAATTGGTCATTTCTCTCAAGTGGAAACTTCTTTGGTGGGGGTGGGGAGGGTGGGCAGGGGAATTCCCTACGTCCATTCTGCAATTGCTAGTTTTTAGGGTCATGTGTCTTTACCTCTAAAATTGGGTTTTAACTGGTGTTTATCTCCTTCATGTCACGAAAGAGGAACAAGTATCCCCATGAGGCTTTGCCTTAGAGCAGGAAATCCACAAGAGACCAAAATATGCCTTTGAATGATCCCAGAGGGTGTCATCTGCAAACACTAATAACCCCATAGAAGGGTTCTTATTCTGTCCATGTCAAAATGGGATTGGGGGGTGGGCATTGTGTGGAGGGAAAGAATTGAATCTTTAGGAAAGACCTAATATTCCTGTCAAGGAAATTTATCACACTTCCTAGGAAATGACTCTCCTATGAGGAGGATCTTATGGTCCTTAGATCAGGGTTGCTTGTTCTATCCTTTCTGACTCCTTTCTTGCAGTTACTCAGACTTTCCTGGAATTAAGTAGACTTATTTGAAAGCTAAACTGCAGTCTTGATCCTCAAACATAAATGGAGTTCCTCCTGGCAAGTGGCAGATATTATAAATAAGTGTCTACTTAAGGGTGCAGTGTGCACTAAGTAACCTATTGTGTTAGGAGCAGCAAACACTTAACATCAACCACGTCTTTACCTGAAAACTGAAGGGATATCATCCTTGTGGGATATATTCAAACACTAAATTGCACACAACAAACTTGACATGCCATCCCCCTTCAGAGAATGAGATTGTCTTTGTTCAGCTGGCTGCTATAACAAAATACCAGGTGGCTTAGTAAACAACAAACATCTATTTCTCACAGTTCTGGAGGCTGGGAAGTTCAAGATCAAGGTAGATTTGGTATCTGGACTGACACTTTGTGCCTGACACGGCCCTGCAAATACCATGCCAATAAGAGGAACCAGGTCCCTTCCCTTGCGGCTCCTATACTCTAGTGGGGTAATGCAGGGAACACTTGGGTAAGAAACAAAGTTGTATTGATTGTCACAGAATAGTTGGAGAGAAGGAGCAAGCAGATTAGCCCGCAAAGGATAGACCTGAAGTAACTGCTTCAAGAAAGGACTTGATGAAAATGCATGGTATTTTAATCTTTGGTATGCAGAGGGATTAAGATAGGGGACACAGAGGAATGCAGTGTGGGAGGACGTGGGAAGCCTGAACTTTGCCTTTACGCTTCTTCCTGTGTCTGTTTTTGTCTGTTAGCTCATTAACCTGGGTCCTCTTTTATGTCAGACTGAGGTTGGCTTATTCAGAACCTTGAAGAATGAGGACCAGCCAAACCAAACTGGCCCTGCTGAGCTGGCGATCACACATTATGGAAAAGCAGCAATATCTTTTTATTCTCACGTCCATAGAATGATCCCTCTGGTGTACATGTAGCAGCATCAGCAAGCATGAAAACTATTTAAGACTGAATCATTTCAAGAACTCTCTCAAAATAGTCTGTTTTTCAATGTCTAGTCGGTTTAAGAATAAAACACCTTCCGATGTAGGATTTTCATTCAGATTCTTCTTTGAACATTTTCTCAGAGAAAATTGAACTTCAAGGAGAAAACATGTTAAACACCTAATCATAATGCTAAGCCCAGGAAGATAGAATCTTCCAACACTGCACAGGCAGAGCATCAAAAACTATATCTCTATAAACAAGGTGAATTCTTCCCTTGTTATGAACTATGATGTTCCCTCATGAGCTCTGCCCAAGTGTTGCAAGTACAGTATAAGTGAACTCTGAGTGGGTGACACCGAGGACCTCAGGGTGCATGGAGGTGACACTTCTATGTTACAAAAGTAGAAAGGGCCCTTTGGAAAACTTTTAAGATGTAAATGATGTCACTGCCACTTAGTAAAAGGTCGTTTACATCATGTCAAACAAATTTAAGTGAGCCTCCAGGGAAGTCTGTTTTGTAGACTAAAAGTAAATCCCTGCTGGGCAACTTACCCAAAGCCCCTAAACTCAAAGTCAGGAATGATTGGTCTTTAATTATACAGGGGTTAAGTGGTCTACAAAACCCCCTATAAATGGGTTCTGTCCTCAGAATCCTGGACAGGAAGGCTGGGGGCCTGAGAACAGCTCTCACTAAACAGCTGTACAATCGAATGCAGTCCATGAAAGGGCTTTTGGCCAAGGTGGTGTTTAAGTTTTCAATTATGGGTGCTCTTATATGGGTATGTATGTTCTTTTTGCCAGAATTCTTATCACTTCCTCTTGATTATATCTGACCTGCGTGTGGCCCACCTGGCCTGGCCCCTGCTGTCATTGGAATCTCTGACACCTGCCAGAGGGTGGGGCAATGGAGGGAATCTGTAGGGTAGGCAGAGGAGAAGTAACCAATGATGGATAGAAGAGAACTAGGAAAAGTGTGCTGGAAGCAAAAGGTGTTCAAGACAGAAGTGAAATTGGTAGGAGAAGATCAAGTAGAATGAGAACTGGGATTGGCAGTGAAGAATTACTGTTGGAGGCAAGAACCTAGACTAGGTTGTAACTGGGTTAAACAATGGAGTAATTGAACTAGTTCTAATAGCTAGTGGAACTTTGCCTGAAAAAATCATGAATCAGACTTGGATTCCAACCTGCTCACCGATCTGCAGCAGGCAGCATAGAATAAAATAAATTCTCACTGATGAATCTTAGCTACATTATCATACTGACTCTGTGGCTGATGGAAGGACCTTAACTAAGGTCACTGGAGAATATAAAAGAGCTGCCAAGTAGAAACCAGGTTAATTTCTTAGCACAAGGAAGCATGAGGTCTTCTAGAAGCCACTAATGCATTTTACATGATTGCTTAATTTCAGGAAATCCTGACTCACTGCCCCTATAGAGTAAGCAGCAAAGACTGGTCTCAATTTACAATCCTGTAAACCAGCTTTGAGTAGAGCAGAGGTTATTCTTGGCAGAAATATGTCTGTTCGGTGCCTATTTTAATTTGAAAATGTTTTGGTACGTGTGGCTTTTATTTTCTTTGAGAAAAGGCAGGCTTTATTTGGGATGTTCTGGATATAGTTAAGACTACATGGGCAGGCTTAACTTTTGAATGAAAAATGGGAATACCATTATCAAACCTATACAATCAAACAAATGTGCCCTTGATAAATGGCCCGGGTGAAGCTTGAATAAAGAAAAATGAGAAGTTAGAACTAGTTAGCTAAACCAGAGTGCTAGTGTTGAGTAATACAAGAAACAGAATGCTTTTAACATCGTTGAAAATTAAACCATTTTCAGGGCACGTGGGTGGCTCAGTCGGTTAAGCATCTGACTTCAGCTCAGGTCATGATCTCCTGGTTCATGGGTTTGAGCCCCACACTGAGCTTTGTGCTGACAGCTCAGAGCCTGGAACCTGCTACAGATTTTGTGTCTCCCTCTCTCTCTGCCCCTCCCCCACTTGTGCGCACGTTCTCTCTCTTTCTCTCTCTCTCTCTCAAAAATAAATAAAATGTAAAAAAGAAAAGAAAATTAAACCATTTTCTTATTTGATCCTCATGGTAGCATGGAGTGCTTACAGTAGCTATCATTAACCCTATTTCACAGGTGAGAATAACAGGAAAAATAATCAGATCATTTAGCCAAACTCACATAGGAGGTTCGTGAAGATACAGGGTTAGACTCAAGTAGGGAGATCAGTGTGACTCTAGATCTGTCCTCCATCTGCCTCTTCTCTGCTTTCCTCAGCAACTATTCTAAGCCAATTAAAAAAAAATTTTTTTTAATGTTTATTTTTGACAGAGAGAGACAGAGCATGAGCAGGGGAGGGGCAAAGAGAGAGGGAGACACAGAATCCAAAGCAGGCTCCAGGCTCCGAGCTGTCAGCACAGAGCCTGACGCGGGGCTCGAACTCACAAGCCACGAGATCGTGACCTGAGCCGAAGTTGGGCGCTCAATAGTTCTTCAACTCCCTTCTTTCCTTACTCCCTTGAAAATATGTTTCTGGCAGTGTTATGGGCTGAATTGTGTTCCCCCTTCCTAACTTCTTTTTTTTTTTAATATTGATTTTTGAGAGAGGGAAAATTGGAAAAGAGAAGAGAGAGGGGGACAGAGGTTCCAAAGCAGGCTCTGCACTGACAGGCTGACAGCAGAGAGCCCAATGTGGGGCTCAAACTCACCAACCTTGAGATCATGACCTGAGCCACTCAACCGACTGAGCCACCCAGGTGCCCCTCCCCCTTCCTAACTTCTATGTTGAGGTCCCAACCCTCAGTACTCCAAAATGTATGAGCGCATGGAGGAGACAAAGCTCTTATGTAGCCAGCAGTTGAGAAAAATCAGTATGATGCCAAATATTAAGAGGGCAGAGGGACTACTTTATAGATGACTGGCACCAAGGAGTGTGAAACTGAAGCAAATTTGTAGACTAGGCCAGGGGAAGTCACAGGGAGGGCAAACAAAAGTCAGATACCAATGGAAAAAATGACAGGGAGTAAGGGACTCTCCAACTGTCTGTACGGGTTTTCCCACTCTGTTGAGTAACAGGATTCTAGCAAATCACATCCTAATGAAAATCTGAAGATGGCCCTTGCTTTGCTCTATGTTGATGATGAGTTGAAAATTTTGGAAGTATTCATACTTTTCTCAAATGTACACACATAAAATCTAAGAGAACTAAGGGATTAGATCAAATTTTTTCTACTTCACAAATAACCATATAATGTCAGACAAACTAAGATCTCTGGCTATACTGAGGACCTCTCAATCACCCACCGACTTACCAAACACCGATTAATTACCAGTCCTACCATCACCTATCATTTGATTGTACAGTTCTAGGAACGGACTCATTTGATGTGCAGTTCAGAAAGTTTAAAATGTATATGGTAGTACATCAGGTAAGACTTTCGGTTAAGTGTTGATGCTCTCTTGGGTCTAAACCCATGGATAGCATCAGTAGACTAAAAACATGGGACTTCTGTGTTATAGTCCTTTCTTGATTGATTATTGAGACAAAATATTATTTTGATTAAGGTAAACAACACAGTGAATAACAAGTCTTTACATAATGATAACTTCACCAGAAGTATAGCTACTGTCTGTCCCGATACCACACTATTACAATAATATTGGCTATATTCCCCATGCTGTGCCTTTTCTTGCCATGATCAGTTGATTCCATCAGGGGAAAAGCCTGTATCTCCTATTCTGCTTCATTCACTTTGCCCATCTCACCACCCCTCTGGGTGGTCTGGCAGCTATCGCTTTGTTCTCTGCACTTAGAGGGTGTGCTTTGCTTTTTTGTTGGTTTGTGTCTTCACTGGTTTTGTGTTTTAGATTCCACAAGAGGAGTGAAGTCCTAGGATATTTATCTTTCTCATTCTGACTTCTTTCACTGAGCACAGTGCCTTCTGGGTCCATGTTTGTTGTTGCTGATGGCACGGGCTCATCTGTTCTGTGTGTGTGTGTGTGTGTGTGCGCGCGCGTGTGTATGTGTGTGTGTCTATATCTCATACCATTGTGTAGATAGGTATTGCATCTTCTTTAGCCATTTCAGCTATCGATGAGCACTTGAAGGACTTCTACATCTTAGCTATTGAGAATAATTCTGCAGTTATCACTGGAGGGGGGTGGGATATCTTTTCAAATTAGTGTTTTTCAAATTTTTGAAATTAGTGTTTTTGTTTTCTTGGGCAAATATGCAATAGTGGTGTTACTGGATCCTATGCTCTATTTGTTATATTTTGAGGGCCCTCCACACTGTGTTCCACAGTGGCTGTGCCAACTGACACTCTTAACCGACAGTGCGTGAAGGTTCTCTTTTCTCTGCCTCATAGCCGACTCTTGTGATTTCTTTTGATTCCAGCCATTCTGACAGGGGTGTGGTGGTATCTTATGGCGGTTCTAATTTGTATTTCTGAGACAACTGCTGCTGTTAAACATCTTTTCTTGTGTCTGTTGGCCATTTGTACATCTTCCTTGGGACAATGTCTATTCATGTCCCCTGACCATTTTTTAATTGGATTGTTTGCCTTTTTGGTGTCAAGTTGTACAGGTTCTTTACATATTGTAGACAGAAGACCTTATCACATATGTCCTTTGCATTTATCTACTCTCATTTGGTCAGTTGCCTTTTCATATCATTGATGGTTTCCTTGGTTGTGTCAAGGCTTTTTTACATTGTTGTAGCCCAGATATTTTAGTTTGGTTTTGCTTTGCTCTGCCTTGCCTGAGGAGCCACAGCTAGTAACCCGTTGCTAAGGCTCATGTCAACAGGTGTTATTGCAAGATATTGTGCCAAGGTGTTGTGTGTTCTTGCAAGAGTCTTCTGATTTCTGGTCTCACATTTAGATCTTGAATCCATCTTGAGTTTATTTTTGTGTTTCATGAAAGAAAATGGTCCCATTTCATTCTTTTGGATGTATCTGTCCAGTTTTCCCAGCACCGTTTATTGTGGCGACTGTTTTCTTCCCCTAGTATGTTCTCACCTTTGTCAGAGATTAATTGACCATGTAAGCATGGGTTTATTTCTGGTCTCTCTGTCCTGTTTTGATTCTTGTCACTCTGTGGGATTTGGGATGAGAATATGTCCAGCTTTGGTTTTTGTTCAACAACGAGTACATCCCTGGAATAGATCCCACTTGGTTGTGGTGAGTGATCCTTATAATGTGTTGTTACATGTATTTTACTAATATTTGGTTGAGGCTTTTTGTGTCTGTGTTCATTGGGGATAGGGGCCCATAGTTTTCTTGTTTCGTGTGAGGGTAATGCTGGCCTTGTAGAATGTATTTGGAAGCTTTCCTTCTGCTTCTGTTTTGGAGTTATTTGAGGAGAATAGGGTAATAAGTCTTTTTTTTTTTTTTAATCTTGGGTAGAATTCACCTGTGATGTCATCTGCTTTTAGAATTTTGTTTAGTTTTGAGTTTTTTGATTACTGACTCAATTTTGTTACTAGGAATTAGACTGTTCAGAGGTTTTACTTCTTCCTGGTTCAGTTTTGAAAGATTGTACATTTACTGAAAGTTACTCATTTCTTCTGGTGTTCTAATTGGTTTGCCTGTAATTTTTTGTAATAATCTTTTATAACCATCTTTGTCTCTGCGGTGTCATTTGCTGCTTCTCCTTTTTCCTATCATAGTGTATTCATTTAGATGTTGTCTTTTTTTTTTCCTTGACTAGTCTGGCAAAAGAGTCATCAATTTTGGTCCCTTTTTAGAGAACCAGTCTCTGGTTTAATTGATTCCCCCTCCTCCCCCCATTTTCATTGTCGTTGTTGTTGTTGTTGTTGTTATTATTATCTTTTTCCCTTTTTTGATTTTTTTTTCCTTAGTGTCTACTTTTTTTGTGTTTTGTTTTGTTTTTTGTCTATTTCTTTTTTGGTGCCAGCACAGAGCCTGACTCAGGGCTCGAATTCACAAGCCGTGAGATCATGACCTTAGCCAAAGTTTGACACTTAACCGACTGAGCCACACAGGCGCCCTGAGATTTTCTTTTTAAATTTTCTCTACACCTAATATGTGGCCTGGACCCACAACCCCAACATCAAGAGTCTCATGTTCTACTGACTGAGCCAGACAGACACCCCCCATTTATTAATTTAAATTTCTTCTTGACCTGCTTCTTGTTAGTAGCATGTTCTTTAATTTCTACTATTTTGTGTATTTTTTAGTTTTTTTTTACTCTAATTTATTTCTAGTTTCATATCACTGTTCAGAATCGATTCATATATCCCTCAATATTAAAATGTACTGACACTTGTTTATAGCCTTGTTTGATCTATTCTGGGGAATGTTTTGTGTGCACATGAATAGAATGCATATTTTGTTATTCGTCAGTGGAATGTTCTATATATGTTTGTTAATTGAGTCTGGTCTAACGTGTTCTTCAAAAACACTGTTTCTCTATTGATTTTCTGCCTGGATGATATATCCTGTGGTGTATTGTGAAGTGTTAACATCTGCTACTCTTACTGTATTACTGCGTTTCTCCCTTTAGGTCTGTTAATGTTTGCCTATGTATTTTTGGTGCTATCATATTGGGTCCATATTTATTTACAGTTATTAAATCTCCTTTTTGTTTTGAGAACTTTACCAGTATGTAGTGCCCTTTATCGTCTCTTGTTACAGTCTGTTTTGGAAAGTCTATTTTGTCTGACATAAGTATTGCAACCTGTTTTTGTTTTGTTTTCTGCTTCTATTTGCATGGATTTTTTTACATCCCTTCACTTGTATATGTGTCCTTAGTTTTGACACAAGCTCGTTGTATGCAGCATATAGATGGGTTGTTTTTATTTATTTATTTAAAAAAATTTTTTTTTTTCAACGTTTATTTATTTTTGGGACAGAGAGAGACAGAGCATGAACGGGGGAGGGGCAGAGAGAGAGGGAGACACAGAATCGGAAACAGGCTCCAGGCTCTGAGTCATCGGCCCAGAGCCCGACACGGGGCTCGAACTCACGGACCGCGAGACCGTGACCTGGCTGAAGTCGGACGCTCAACCAACTGCGCCACCCAGGCGCCCTGGGTTGTTTTTATTTTTGTTCATATCCTCATCCTATGTGTTTTGGAGCATTTAGACCATTTACATTTAAAGTAATTTTTGGTAAGTTTCTGCTTATTGTCATTTTATTAATTGCTTTTTGTTAGTTTTTAATTGCTTTTTGTTAGTTTTGTTGTTCTCCGTTCCTTTATTTTTCTCTGTCTTGTAATTGAATTTCTGTAGTCTTATACTTGGCTTTATTATATATGGATCAACTACAGGTTTTTGATTTGTGATTATTGTGAAGTTCATATATAACATTTAAGTATATAGCAGTCTGTATTAAATTGATGATTATTTAAGTTCAATCTTATTCTTTTAAAAATTTTTTTACGTTTATTTTTGAGAGGGAGACACACTGTGAGTAGGGGAGGGGCAGAGAGAGAGGGAGACGCAGAATCCGAAGCAGGCTTCAGGCTCTATGCTGTCAGCACAGAGCCCAATGTGGGGCTCGAATTCACAGTTGTGAGATCATGATCTGAGCCGAAGTTGGATGCTTAATCACTGAGCCACCCAGGCACCCCTCAACCTCATTCTTAATGTTATTTTTACTGTTTCCTCTGTTTTATGTATATTTTTTATATTCATCTTTTTATTTTGTGGTTAATCTTAACTAAATTTTTAGGTATACTTAATTTTACTTTGTCTTTTAATATTGATACTAGCTTTATAAGTGATTTTGCTGCTACTTATTCTGTAATGTTTGCTTTCACTCATGAAAGTTAGCATTTTCTTCTAACTATGGTCTTTTCTACTTAAAGAGGTTCCTTGAACATTTCTTGTAAGATTGGTTTAGTGGTGATGAATTCTTTTAACTTCTGTTTGTCTGGGAAAGTGTTTTTTTCTATCTCTCTATTTCTAAATGATAACCTTGCCAGGTGGAGTATTGTTGGTTGTAGTTTTTTTTTTCTTTCAGCACTTTGCAGGCCCGAAGAGAGTGGAAAGATAGTCAAAGTTTATGCTGGAAAAAATCAGCTCAAAGCCTTATGAGGTTTCCCTTGCATGTTACTAGTTGCTTCTCACTGCTTTTAAAATTCTCATTTTATCTTTAATCATTGACATTTTAATTATTATGAGTTGTGGTGTAGAACTCCTAGGGTTTATCTTGCTTGGAACTCTCTGTGCTTTCTCAAGCTGAATGTCTTTCCTTCCCTAGCTTAGGGAAGGTTTCAGCTATTATTTATTTATTTATTTTTTTAATACATTTTCTGTCCTTTTCTCTCTCTCTCTCCTCCTTCTGGGACCTTTTCATGTTAATGTTTCTTCATTTGATGATGTTGTCCAAGAGATCCTTCAACCTCTCCTCATTAAAAAAAAAAAAATTTGGGGGGTGCTGGGTGGCTTGGTTGGTTAAGCGACCAATTCTTGATTTTAGCTCTGGCCATGATGTCATGCACTGTTTGTTAGATCGAGCTCCGCATTGGGCTCCACGCTGACAGCGTGCAGCCTGCTTGGGATTCTTTCTCCCTTTCTCTCTGCCCCTCCCCTGCTCACTCACTCTCTCCCTTTCAAAATAAATAAACTTAAAATAAAAATAAAAATAAAAATAATTTTCTTTTTGCTGTTCAGCCTGGCTGCTTTCCATTACCCTGTCTTCCCAATCACTGATCCCTTCTTCTGCATCCTCTAATCTCCTGTTGATTCCTTCTAGTGTATTTATTATTTCTTTAACTCTGATTGGTTCTTTTTTATATTTTGCATCTCTTTGTTGAAGTTCTTCTCTTCAGTCCAATGAGCATCTTTACGACCATTACTTTGAACTCTTTATCAGGTAAGTTGGTTATCTCCATTTCCTTTAGTTCTTTCACCGAGGTTTTGTGGTTTTCTTTTGTTTGGAGAATATTCTCGTTTCTGATTTTGCTTGACTTTCTGTGTTTCCATGAATTAGGTGGAATAGCTACATCTAAAATTGAAAGTGGTCTGTGTATGGTTGTCCCCTGTGTAGATGGTCTGTGCTTAGTGACTGCTGTTGGCTGCCTGAGCTGTGGCTGGTTGGACTGGGGGTCCTGGGGCACTCTCTGCTGGGGCTGCCCAGATGGGGTGGTCAGAGCTGAAGTGGGCATGGGATAGTGTAGAACCAGGGCTCTCCACTGAGGGTTCCCTGGCAGGACAGCTGAAATCTGAAACAGGTGCATGTCAAGGGCCTACAGGGCTCTCTGTGCAGAGGATGCTCTGGCAGGACAGGTGAAGCTGAAGTGGGTATAAGCCAGTGGGTCCTGGGGCTGTCTGCACTGAGGATGTTTTGACAGGATAGCTGAAGTTGGTGTAAGTCACGTTCTCCTGGGGTGTTTAGTGCAGGAGCACCCTGCTGGGCTGCCTGGAGCAGAATTGGATATGGTGCAGGGGGTCCCAGGGCACTCCACACAGGGGGTGTCCTGGCAAGGTGGCAGGAGCCAAGGCAGGCTTGGGCTGGGGAGTCCCAGGGCACTTTGTAAAGAAGGCACCCTGGTGGGATAGTTAGAATAAAAATACCTATGAGCAGGGAGTTCCTGGGGTGCTATGTGCCAATATTGTCCTGGCAAGTTGTCTGGAGGCAAAGTGATGTGGGCCTGGAGTGTTCCAGGATGCTTTGTATTTGGGTCACCTTAGCAAGACAACTGGAGCTGTAGTGAGCGCTGACCAGGATTGTCCTGGTGTGCACTTTTCTGGAACTCCTTGGTGGGATGGCTTGGGCTGGTGTGGGCTGGGGCCGAGTTTACTGAGATGGTAGGTTGTCCAGGGGATCCAGACCCTTCTCCTGTATGCACTGTCACGGTGGAGGGGAAAGGTAATTTTGGTGCTTGCCAGCCCTTCCGACCTAGAGTTCCAGCAGCTCCTCAGCCATTTGGTGGAGTTCTAGGGCTGGATTCTTTATGTTCTCATTGCTTTTTAAAACCACAGCCTTTTTCTCTGTGCCCTGGAGTGTCCAGGGCTTGCTGAGGCAACAGGTGCCCAGAGTTAGCTCCCATCTGTACTATCAAGGTGAAGGGGAGAGGTAAACTACGGTGCTCACTAGCCCCTCTGACCTGGACAGAGTTCTAGCGTCTCCCCCACTGTTTGATAGGGTTCTAGGCTCGTTCCTTTATAATTTAGTTGCCGTTTTAAACTGTGCCTTTTTTCCTGTGCCCCAGGGCAGATGAATCTGCTCGTGGTCCCTCCGTGTCATCTCTCCCCACTGCAGTTTACAGAATCAGGTGTTGAGGGCTCTTTGTTACTCTGTTCTGTCTCCCTTGGCCTTCTCTATATGGTCTATCTTTTATTGTGCAGAAGCTGCAGTCAGCAATTATTTAGGACAAACTGCTCTATAATGAGGTGTAGATTCGGTGTGTCCATGGAGGATGTGAGTTCAGGGTCTTCCTATGTTGCCACCTTGGACTGGAGAACTATCTGTGTTGCTCTCTTGAGGCAGAATTCCTTCCACTTCAGGAAACCTCAGTCTTTGTTGTTAGGGCCTTCAAATGATTACAACTATTAATCATATTTAATAGTACCTTTTATAGCAACATCTAGACTAGAGTTTGACTAAACAACTGGGTACCATAGCCTGGCCATTTTGACCCATCACAGGAAGAAATGTTGACGATTTAAAACAAATCATCATTCATATTCATGAATATGAAGTTTATTTCTACCAATTACAAATAAGGTGACCAGATAAACAGAATTATTGAATTGTGCTGGCAGAGTGGGCAGGTATCTTACATCAGGTCTGCTTTAAGGTTGGGAGTGTCATGTGTGACACTAACTTAGAGATGTTCATGTTGCTTTGAAAATTAGCAGTTCAAAACTGACAAAGTTGCTTTGCTCTAATTAGAAGTCCAAGAGGCAAGTTTTAATATTTTTTAAGTGTCTTTATTTAAAGAGAGAGTGTGTGTGCCGGGGAGGAACAGCTAGAAAGGGAGAGAGGGAGGGAGGGAGAGGGGGAGAATCCCAAGCAGGCTCCACGCTGTCAACATGGAGCCCAACACAGGGCTCAAACTCTCAAACTGTGAGAACATGACCTGAGTGGAAATTGAGTGGGATGCTTAACCGACTGAGTCATCTAGGTGCCCCAAGAGGCAAATTTTAGACCTAGAACCACATGTAGCAAATAAGAATTTCTCAAACAGTGCTAAAAGCAAGTCTGCAATGAGAAAAATGCCCCTTAAGGCAAAATAAAAACATACTAAAAAAAGGAGGGGGGGGCGGGCAGAAAGAAAAGATAGCCTAAATGCACTGGGCTGTAGGTGAACAGGTGTGGTGGTTTTAAACATGGCTCCAAAAATCCAAAAAAACATGGCTCTAAAACATGACACTCCTCCACTGAGTTTACGTCTCCTTCCCCTCAATCTAAGCTCTGTGACCGCTTGACTCATAGAATATGGTGAAAGTGACATCATGTCATTTTGGGGCCCAGGCCTTGAGAAATAGGGTTTTCACTTCCTGCTTCTTACAAAGATGCTTGCTTTTGGAACCCAGGCACCATGCTGTGAGAAAGCCTACACTGCCTAATGGAATAGAATTTACAGTCAGTGCCAGTTTGCCAGCTCCGAGTGGCCCATCTTGGAAGTGGATCCTCTTGTCCCAGTTGAGCTAGTTCAGTTGATGCCTGATGGAGCAGAAATGAGCTGCCCTCACTGAGCCCTGCCCAAAGTATTTATCTGTGAGCAAAATAATTAGGGTTTAAACCGCTTAAACTTTTGGTGTGATTTGTTACGCAGTAAAAGAAACTAGACTAGATGGTTGGCTGGGGTCTGGCTGGGCCTGTGGAGTAAGATGTAGCTAATACCAAGTGGGTAGGCAAAGGGTAGAGATGGACAGAGATTTCGTTCCATATGGGAAAGAACTGAGAATTCTGTATTGTTGGACTAAGATGCAGAGATAAAATATCCACTTTAAAGTGGATGAGTTAGGAAAACACAGAAATCAGATCAGCCTCAGTATCCAGATGTTCAAGCCAGGAAGGAAGAAATGGAAGCACAATTCAGGCCAGGATAATGGATTTCAAAATCTTGAGTGGCAAACAGGATAGTCTAGTTTGGTATTCATGGGCATATGGGCATTCAGGCAACTGGAACCAGGGACTTAGGTGAAGAGTCTGAGTATCGGAGGAGATCGAACCAGTCCCAAGAACTCTGGTAACCGTTACAATGGAGGTGGTGACAGAAAAGGCTTGGATGTTGAGTCAAATAGTTCCAAGACTAGAGCTCCACGGTCTTTCACTGGAGCTAGAATTGAGATTTGTGCTTAGCTTAAAGATGGCAAGGAGGAATGCCTGAGTGTAGTGTGAACTAAGACACTTCCTCTTAGTTCACATAACTAGTGAATATTTTAAGAATCCTTTTAGTATGTGCACAAATGAATATTGGACTCAAAGCAAGTTGTATACTAAAGGTTCCCGAAGAGGTTATTAGTCCTTGGTGAAAGCTAAGTGTTTATGTAGGCATAAATATTTGTTGATTGTTTATGACCTTTGGAGTTGGCCTTATTGGATTTTGTCATTCCCCGGCTCAAGGTTTTATTCTGAAAGCAACTTAGAATACAGCTGAATTCTTAGATGACATGTGTTGGATCCTCCCTGCCTACCCTCATGACCTCATTTCCTACTACCCTTTCCTCTGGTTAACTTGCTTCCAGACACATTGGCCTTCTTTCAGGTATGTGGCTTCCAAACTTTCTACTAAGCCAGGATCTTTGCACATGCTCTCCCTTCTGACTGGAAGACATTTTAATTCACTCTTTACCTGGAGAGCTTCTATTCATATTTTAGACCTCAGTTTAAATATCACGTCCTTCAGAGCTCCCTAAGCTCATTAGTTTCCTTTGTAGTTCTTTTCTAGTAACTTTTTCTTCTTTACTTTTACCATAATTGTTATATTTGTGCTTTTATTTAATTGTTGGCTCTCATTAGAATGTGACCTCTACTAGATGTGGGGACATTAGTTTTTAAAAAAAAATTTTTTTTTTTTTTTTTTTAGCGTTTATTTATTTTTGAGGCAGAGAGAGACAGAGCATGAACGGGGGAGGGTCAGAGAGAGAGGGAGACACAGAATCTGAAACAGGCTCCAGGCTCTGAGCGGTCAGCACAGAGCCCGACGCGGGGCTCGAACTCACGGACCGCGAGATCATGACCTGAGCCGAAGTCGGACGCTTAACCGACTGAGCCACCCGGGCACCCCGGGACATTAGTTTTTTTAATGACTGAGGTTGGGAAAGAGAGTAAAGTGACAGTAGGGCAGGTAAAATTGAGAGAATAAAGAACTGAAAGACAATTACAGTCTGAAGACGGGTTAATGGGGGGCAAAGCACTTAACACATCTCAGTAGCCCCTGATGATGAGACTATAAAATGAGTACTCTTAATGAGAGATCAAGAAATTTAGGACCTACAGAAAGTGGAACCCTGTACATTTGCTGGTGGGAACGTAAAATGGTGTAGCCACTTTGGAAGTTTGGCTGTGCCTCAAAAAGTTAAACATAGATAGTATGATTCAGCAGTTCCCTTCCTAGTAATAGACGTAAGAGAAATGAAAGTTAATTCTATACACAAACTTGTATATGAGTACATATAGCTGCATTATTCATAACAGCCCCAAAGTGGAAACAATCAAAATGTCTACCAAATAATGGATAAAATACGGTACAGTCATACAAAGGAATATTAGCCATAAAAAGGAATGAAGCACTGATGACACATGCTGTAATATGGATGAGCCTTGAGGACATACTAAATGAAAGACGTGAGCCAAGTAACCACATATCGGATGATTCCATTTACATGAAATATCCAGAATAGGAAAACCCACTTGGACAGAAAAGCAGGATTAGTGGTTGTCAGGGCTGGGGGTAGGTGGGTGTGGGAGTCACTGCCAATAGGTATAGGAATTCTTTTTGAGATGATGAAAATGTTCTAAATTTAGTGGATGATGATTGCACAATTCTGTGAATACACTAAAAAAACATTGAATTGCATACTCTAAGTGGGTAATGTGAATTGTATCTCAATAAAAATGTACAGTAATAGTCCATTTCCAGTACTTATGGTAGTTCTATAAAGTTGCTGCAAAGCTGAATTAACAGGTAACAGACCCTTGCTCTCAGGGGACACACAGGCAGGGTTAAGTTCCTGGAAGCCGTTGGTCACAAAATTTTTGTCAACCTATTTGTGTTTCTATTTGAAGACACTTGAAGCATACGGTTGATTTTATCACCACTGAACTCACAGCCCCTAGCACTGTAACTCATGCCTCAACAAAACTCTAAAATGCCTCTTTTCCATAAGGTGCATTGTAGCCTTTTTGCTCGTATTAGGAACACTAGACAGCACTTTAGTGCTCAGCTTGGGGGCCATTTTAAAAGGCTAAATCAACAAAAAGCACAAAAATACAAAAAACGTGGCATTAAATAGACTATGAAAAGGCTATTTGTCTACAGCATGAGAGCTGAAATAAGGCAGTGTCACTTGTTTGACTTTAGCTGGGAATGTGTGCATTGGGGGATTCAAATTTTTTGCTGCTCTGCACACATCTGTGAATGACTTTAAAACTGCCTTGGGTATTAGGATCGTGGGGTTATAGACAGTTTTATTACTTTATTACATTTCTAAAAAATGCTTAATTTTGAGAGAGAGCGAGCGAGCATGTGTGAGAGCGGAGGAAGGGCAGAGAGAGAGAGCCAGAGACATAACCCAAAGCAGGCTCCAGGCTCTGAGCTGTCAGCACAGAGCCCGATGTAGGGCATGAACTCATGAACCACGAGATCATGACCTGAGCTGAAGTCGGATGCTTAACCAACTGAATCATCCAGGCGCCCCTAAAATGCTTATATTTAATCAGCAAAAGTCTAGTCTGAATTTTTGGGCACAAATGCAGGCCTTCTCCCAGAACAAGTCCTCTGTCACCACAGAATGTAATTAGAATGCACTTTAGAATTCTCAAGTAAAAGAACTACTTACCTAGCTGTGCTCCTATCTGGAACCTGTACCCCTTCTCTCCATGTATTTGCTTTCACGTACAAGGTAAGGCCGATTTTACTTTCCAAAGTTTTGCAGTATTTGCTTTCAAAAGCATTTTCTGCATTTTAGTATCTTTTAATTTTAGATTAGCTTTTAAACCTCAAATCCTCTTAAAACAGGAAATGCTAGTTTTTGTTCGTAGTTCCTTTTATGAGGCTTTTGCCAAATTCAGGAATTTAGAGATAAACTAACAGTTTTAGGTTATATGTAACACTTTGGCAGGGGGAACAAATTTGTAAGTATCAAGTATTACATATTCATATTTGTGAACATAAATAAGCTTAATCAAATGTCAGAACTGGGCTACAAAATGACACTTTTGGATCAGTATTTTTCTCTTTCCTGGTAATCATTTTTTTTAAAAAGGGCTTTCAGGTGTCCTTTGGTTGGAACTGGTGAAAAAGTCAGAATTGGCTGATTCAGTGAACCTCACAGTTAAAATAGTGGAGCTTGGTAGAAACACGGTTATTCATCAACTCAAGAACTTCAAGTTCTAAGATCCTGTGGGGTTCTTTAGCCTCTTTTGATCTCTCATAATAACTTGAATATAATAACTTTAAAGGACTTTTTAAACTTCTCGTCACTGTTTTTTTTTTAAACCAATGCCAGATACTCATTTAATTGGCTCTCCCTGCCCAGACAGCAGTCCAATTAGTGTCCTGTGCCAATCCAGAAGTTTTGAAATGTCACCCCTTCTACTGTTCATCTGTATGTGGTAGCACCTCCTTGTGCTGCTTTTTCCACTGTCCATGACTGCTTCCCCTGCCTCTTGTTCTGAAGTAACAGCCACTGGGAATTAGTGCCACACTATCCAGGGTCTTGTACTATCACGATGACGGTTCTTCCCATTACTCTAAATGATCAAAGGTACATCACAGTCTGTCAAGACTTCTCATATATTGATTAACCAACTTGCCTAGGGTTTATTCTCTTCACGGCTTTAATAAACATACTTAAAATAGGACAGGATACAAAATGCTAGTAAAAATTAACCGATCTCTATTAAAATATTCTATATATAGTTTTCTGGTAGAGTTGTCTTTAAAGACTTCCAAATATCCTTCATTTAGATGGTTTAATTCTCGATTTATTTTTAAAGTTTCCAGATTAAAATAATTTATCCTGGGGCGCCTGGGTGGCGCAGTCAGTTAAGCCTCCGACTTCAGCCAGGTCACGATCTCGCGGTCCGTGAGTTCGAGCCCCGCGTCAGGCTCCGGGCTGATGGCTCGGAGCCTGGAGCCTGTTTCCGATTCTGTGTCTCCCTCTCTCTCTGCCCCTCCCCCGTTCATGCTCTGTCTCTCTCTGTCCCAAAAATAAATAAAAAATGTTGAAAAAAAAATTAAAACAATTTATCCTAAGATTAAGCTGACATAATAAGATTAGACCGATTTGATAAATTAGTAAGAGGTTTAAATGACCTAAATTCATTTGGATGAATGTTGTTCTGAGTGAACCATCAAACAGAGGGTCAAGCAACAAAAATCATCTTTTAAAAATGAATGTTTATTTCTGTGAGAGCGTGCACACACATGTGGATATGGGGGAGCGAAAGGGGGAGAGAGAATCCCAAGCAGGCTCCATGCTCAGCCCAGAGCCTGATGTGGAGTTTGAATTCACAAACTGTGAGATGAGGACCTGAGCCAAAGCTTAACCAATTGAGCCACTCAGGTGCCCCAAGAAAAATCATTTTTAATAGTGCATAAAAATTCTTTTGAAATATTCCTTATAGAAGGTATCAATAAAAATGTGTTCACGGATGAAAGCAATTTAGAGAAATAAAAAAATTGCAAATATAAAGCAACATTACCCACAATAAGTTATAAGTTTCAAGCAGTGTAGCCATTTTAATAATTTGGATAAAAAAGGGAGGGCTTCTACGAAAAGAACATAAAAAATACACTGAGAAATGTATCATTTTTTTAGACATGAAAGAACAAATCAGAATTTCAAATTCTCATTGATTTTTGAAACTTTATTTATATTTTGGTCTTAAAAACGATCATTTCTAAATTGGCTTTTCTGTAAGAAGGTAAAGCACAAAAATTTGCTAAATATCAGATCCACACAAATCCTCATGAAGGTTTTCTGTGTAGTCTTCATTAATGCAAATCGTTGTGAATGTTTCCCTCTTACTGTAGATCTTGAATCTGTTTTACAATAATGAAGCCATAAAGTTTTAACGCAACACATTCATTATAAACTATAACATTTCTATTCAAAGGAAAGCTGGGTATTACAAAAATATGAGAGAATCTGAGAATCAGGCATCTGTTGAGGCTCAGTCTATCTTATTTGCTTTGTAGTTTTTTGTTATGACTTTCAAAGAGCACACAGTGCATGGATGAGGCACAGCAATCCTCTCCCTTATTAACCTCCCGGATTTAAAAATCTGTCCTTTGTAAAACTGGACCAATTATTACAAACCATCATTTGCCTAATTAACCACAGGTCTATTACAAAGCATTTTGTTAGTGGTCCCAACAACTATAGGAGGATGGAACTTTATTAAAAACGAGTTTTGTTAAGCGTGCCAAATCCCTGGGTAACGTGAGCTGTGCTGCCACTTCAACTGTTAATTAGATGTTTAATGCCTCACGGAAAAAGAAAGAGAAGGAAGCAAAACTACAATATTCTCTACGTACTGTAATATTTCATTTGATAAAGTCACAAAAGGATAGGACAAAATTGAAGCAAGATTTATATGCGTTCCAACTTTTCACTCAGGAATTCCTCTACACTGTCTGTGTTCCACTTGAGGATGCTTAGTTCTTCAGCAATGTTCCCATTGTCGTCCAAAAGCTTTAATACAGGGTCTGAACCACGAACATACTACAAAAAAAGAAGGACAATAATGAATCATTATTATCTGCTTGGAAGAGGCTTCTCAGCCTCAACCCAAACCCAAACCAATTCAATCAGGTTAACCCAATAAAAATAAGGCTTACAGGACATCACAATAGGTCTTCCGGGATTTCAAAAAAAAAAAAAAAAAAAGAAAAAAAAAGAAAATCACATTTACCTCTAAAAAGAAAAACACCTGTCGGTAGCAAGATCATTTGAGATTTAAGATTAAATGTAACATATTTATTGCATACACTTAAACTCTAGATGAGCTTAAAACTTAGAGGAGGCAGACAAGTTCCAAATGAGAATGGCTGGAAGTAGGCTGTGCACACAAATTATCAGAATTCTGTATTGGATTTTAAATTTTCTTTAAGAAATCCAATGATTTTGTTGTTGTTATAATTAGTTGACTAATATTTTGACAGAATGGAGAAATTCTAACTCTGGCTAAATGTGATCAACACCATCAACAAACATATCCCAATTCATTTCAAAATCAATCTTCATTGCTAAATTAAGTAGAACTACATAACTAAAGATGTAGCAGTGATGATGAAAGCAGCTCTTAGACCTTTCAGCAATTTATGCTTTAGTTTTTCTAGATTGTGAACTCTAGAGCTGGAGACAAGCTCTGATGTGATTACCAGCATTTGGTATATTCTCAACCCATTTGTGGAGTTCAGAAATATAGGCCCTCTAGGTTAATGAATCAATAACAATACTATGTAATCATTTTTGGTTAATTATCTACAAAGTAAAAGATTTGACTATTCAAAACCTCATTTTAGTCTACAAGAGATAAACATGTAGAATGTAGTTGTAAAAATCCTCAACCAAATATTGTCAAATCTAACAATGTATAAAGGAATTACATGCCATGGTCAATTTAGATTTATTCCAGGTATACAAGCCTGGCACAACATTTGAGAATCAATGGATATAATATATCGTCCCCAATAGGCTAAATAGGAAAAATACATCAGTAGATGCAGAAAAAGACATCCAGTTGCATGCTTCAACCTGGATGCTAAGTGAATTAAGTCAGCCATGAAAGGACAAATACTGCATGATTCAACTCCTATAAGGTATCTAAAGTAGGGAAAATCACATAAACAAAGTAGAAGGGTGGTTGGCCAAGGGCTGGGAGGAGGAGAGGGGGAATTAGTGTTTTATGGGTATAGAGTTTGTTTTGCCAGATGAAAAAATTCTACAGATTTGTTGCACAAGGTGAATATACTTAATACTACTGAACTGTATTTTTATAGTTAAGATGATAAACTTAATGTATCACAAAATTTTAAAATGTAGGCTAAAGATCAACAGATATACCAAAGAAGATAAATAGATGGCAAATAAGCTTATGAAAAGATGCTCAATTAGGGAACTGCAAATTAAAGCTATGAGATAATACTATGTACTTATTAGAATGGCTAAAATGCAAGGCACTGACTATACTTGATGCTGGTGAGGATGTGGAGTCACAGAAATTCTCATCCTAACTAGTGGGAATGCAACATGATACACCCAATTTAGAAGACAGTTTGGGGATTTCTTATAAAGCTAAACAGGCTTACTATGTGACCCAGCAACTGTGCTTCTAGGTAATTAAACAAGTTGAAAATTTATGTCAATACAAAAATGTGCATGGCGGCTTTATTTGTAATTGCCAAAAATTGGAAGTGACCCAAATGTTCTTCCATTGGTGAATATAAAAACAAATGATGGTACAACAGAATATTAATAATATTTATTGTCAAAAAGAAATGAGCTATCCAGCTACAAGAAGATATGGGATCCAATCTGAAAAGGCTACATACTGTATGATTCCAACCATATGACATTCTGGAAAATGAAAAAACTACAGAGGTGGTAAGATCAGTGGTCACCAAGGGTGACCAAGGGTTTGGGGTGGGGTAGGGAGGAGGTATGAATAGGTACAGCATAGGAGATTTTTAGGGCAATGAAACTATTCTGTAGGAAACTGTAATGGTACATACATGATATTATATATATTTGGCAAAACTCCTAGAACTACACAATATAAAAAATAAACCCTAATACAAACTACAGAATTTATGAATACTGTATCAATATTGGTTCATCAATTATACCACATCAATGTAAGATGTTAATAAGGGAAGTGGGGATGAAGTAAGGTGAGAGTAGGGAGGGAGTATATATAGGAGCAGTGTACTTTTGGATCAGTTTTTCTGCAAACCTAAAATTGCTCTAAGGTATTAAAACTATTCAAATATTTTAATTCAGAAAACAATACTGAAGGAAAAAAAAAAGGATTCCATTAAAATCCTCTTACCTTGATTTGTAGTCCTCTGAATAGTTTGGGTTTATCACTCCTGACGAAAGCTTAAGAAAAAAGAAAAAGATTCAAATTGTTCACTTCTAAACTCAAGCTAGCTACAAAGATTAATACGAAAAGTATAAATAAGCTCAATAAAACATTAGATCTTCTACAAAAAAAAACTAAGGAAATTAAAATACATAAATAAGTGGAAAGGCATATTATTCAATGGGAAGAATAAATATTTTAAGGTGTTGTTTCAAACTAATCAAAATCCCAAATTCCAATGGGATTCTAAGGGCTTGACAAAATGGCAGTAAAGTTCTGTGAGAAGAGTAAATGTGTAAGAAGTCAGGGTAGTTTAGAAAAAGTGAAATATGGGAGGAGAATTTGTTCTATTAACATACTATGTGATACCAATACTAGAATAGTAAAACAGATGATGAAATCTGGAGAAATTCAAATATCTGCATAAGTTGTTTAATATGGTAAAACTATCAAATCAGAGCGGGAAGGAGAGAAAGATTGTGTGTGTGTGTGTGTGTGTGTGAATTATTCAAAACACTGGAGGGGTGCCTCCCACCCTTGATTTTGGCTCAGGTCATAATCTCATGGTTCATGAGATTGAGCCCTGTCTTGTGCTGTCAGCACAGAGCCTGCTTGGGATTCTCTCTCTGCCCCTCCCCTGCTCGTGTGCCTGTGATCTCTCTCTGGGAAACAAACAAACAAAAACGAAACACTGGAGAAAACTGTCAAACTATTTGGGGGAAAAAAATGGATACAGGCACCTGTTTTTCGATCTTATATCTAATGTAAGATATATAATATAATCTATTATATAATCTATTATGTATTATTCTATTATCATATATATCTCAATCCACATGGATTAACATTTTCAGTTCATTCAACAAATATTTATTGCATATCTAACTGTATGCCAGACAACAGAGATAAAGCTATACAAAACATGATTCCTGCTCTTATGGAGTTTACAGTCTGGTGAGGAAGAAAGACGCTAAATAAGTAATCACTAATAATTTCAACTGTGAGAAGCATTACAAGTTTAGAATACTGCCATAGTATTTAAAATAGATGACTTGAATGTGGAATATAAAATTCCTTTCCTAATCATGACCATAAAGGAAATACTTTATTGATATGCCTCTATAAAAATGAAAACTTCAGGATAGCTGACACCACTAGAAACAAAATTAAAACACTAATATACCTAGGAAAATAATGCCCACCATGTAATGTAGGGAAGAGTTCTTATTAAGTTAAGAAATGCATACTAGATGGAGAAAAGGGCTAGGGACAGGAGCATGTAATGTACAAATATACAGATGGTCATAAACATTTGAAATAAATGTTCAATCTCACTAAAAATCAAATGTCAAAACAATGAAGTGCCTCATTCAGAGTGACAAAAGTTAAACACATTTAGGGTTAGAGAGGGGGTGGAGAGAAGGATTTTTCTGGGGGTTAGTTGTGGGAGAAATATGAGGACACATATTTCCAGACAGGTATTTAACAAAATGAACCTGAAGTCCTAAAATGTACATATTCTTTAAATGTGAAAGTCCCCTTCTAGGTATTGATTCTGAGGAAATAATTGTACAGTAATGCAAAGATCTATAATATATAAGGTCCTGCTAACCAAATCTAGAAACTTGGGGGAAAAAACTATAAACTTGTAACAAAAACTACAGGTTAATAAGTATGTTAATAACATGGACTACATTATAGAATGCATCCAATCATTAAAAATTAATCTGTTTAGTGACATAGAAGCAAACTCATATTTGTAAATAAAGGCCAGAAGCACTATACAAAATCTTAAATTAACCCAGCATATATAAAATACCTGGTATAATACACAGAACCATTTAAAAAAAATGTTAACTATTATTTTAATAGGGGGTTATATCTGGAGTACAGGGTTTGGAGAAGTTTCAAATGAATGCTTTTCCTTTTTTGGGTCTATATTTTATCAATTTTTTAGTAATGATCACGTTCAATTGTTCAAGTGAGATGTTTCACTTAGATACTTGAGAGTTCTTAGATTTTATGGTGATATACATGCTTTTGAGAACTTACTTTTTAAACTTACAATTAGCAATAACAAGCACTATACACATTTCATTACGAAGGTCCTTTATTGTCCTAAATGCAAGTATATAAAACGAAGAGCGGTAAATAGTTTTTCTTTTTAAGGTTAAGAACTTGTCGGAAAAGACCCTTATCTGTATTTTCCCTACAAAATTTAGTTCAAAATAAAATTGGTCATTAGTCTGCTTATTAGGATTTCTTCTCTATCAACTTCATCCTTGTCCAAATACTCTGCAGATTCCTGAATCCCCAAACAAAAATGGTCTCATGATATCCTGTTGCATTTTATACCATCCCTTTGGCAAAGGCTATATGCACACCTGTGCAAAACACTGCTTAACTTGAAGTGTGTTCTCTACTGCCTAAGAAATCTCTCTGGGGAAAAAGACTACTCTTTGTTCTAAAGTTGTTTTTTTTAAAGTTCATTTATTCATTTTGAGACAGAGTGTGAGCAGGGGAGGGGCAGAGAGAGAGAATCCCAAGCAGAGTCCCTGCAGTCTGCATGGGGCTCGATCTCACAAACCATGAGATCACGACCTGACCTGAAATCAAGCTGGACACGAAATCAAGGTGCCTAGGGAAAAGGACTATTCTTATATATATTTTTTGTATCCATTTAATAGAGCCTAGTGCATTTAATAATGTTCATTCATTTATTCAATAGATTTTTAATAGGCTGAAATGAACAAATTTAAATTTAATGTCACTAATGACTATTTTCACTAGTTCTTTGCTCTTTGCTAAGCACAGATCTATAAAGCCTCCTAATTTTCAATGAGGGGAATATCTGTTAAATACTCAGTAGTAGCAACTCACATTTTACAAGCTGTGAAGTAATCTTTTAACAGATAAACTTGACTACTTTTCTGTACATATGGCACTAGGATGGGCTATATGACAGTATAAGCAGGCTCCATGCTCTGAGTAGAGCCCCACAGGGTGCTCGATCCTACAGTCCTGGGACCAGGACCTGAGCCAAAAATCCAGAGTTGGATGCTCTACCTACTGAGCCACTCAGGCACCCCCAGAAAGTGTTCCTATGCCAACTTATTTGTCAGTTATAAAGGCAGTTTTGGGAATAATCCTTTAAAGTGATCAAATATACAGAAGTGATTAGACAACACATGAAATATTTTAGCTTTTCACTCTAGATTCTTATCAGCATGTCATTTATGCAGCAACCCTGTAAAAATAAGAGCTGAGCTGTGCTATACATTATTTCTTGGGAAACTTGCAGAACTCCTGTAATTCAGACTCTTGAGAGTTAACTATAAACAAAAATAAAAAAATCTATCCTCGTTTCAAAAAAGATAAAATTGAGGATGATGGGATAATAGGAAGGACAGTCTCGAAGCTAAACATGTTTGAATTAATGTAGTTCCAAAGTAAGTAAAAATATAAATGAAAAAAGATAATATACTTGACTACCTGTAATGATATGCTTTTGATCACATCACAAGTAGTCATACAATGTACTGGTTTTAAGATTTGAGTATAAGGGTGTATAGCAAGTATGGTTAAAACTTGTGGCTATCACATGAAATTATAAGGAATGACAATTTGATGTTTTCTTGTTAGTAAAAACAACTATTTGAATCAGAATGTATTCTAAGTAAAAATGTTGCATCATATGCAGAAACAACAATACAACAACAGCAACAACCACAAACTGTAGAACTGAATTCTCAACTTTGCTCAAGACAGCTTCTGGGTACTTAAAAGAGTGTATCTAAAATAAAGAAAAGATACTATTGTATACAAACCATCTGGAGTGTAGAATTAGGAGTCATGTGGGTCCTCCCAACAAGACAATGTTTTTTTAATTTGTTTTATTTTTTTAAATTTACATCCAAATTAGTTAGCATATAGTGCAACAATGATTTCAGTAATAGATTCCTTAGTGCCCCTTACCTATTTAGCCCATCCCTCCTCCCACAACCCCCCCAGTAACCCTCTGTTTGTTCTCCATATTTAAGAGCCTTTTACATTTTGTTCCCCTTCCTGTTTTTATATTACTTTTGTTTCCCTTACCTTATCTTCATTTGTTTTGTCTCTTAAAGTCCTCATATGAGTGAAGTCATAAGATTTTTGTCTTTCTCTGACTAATTTCACTTAGCATAATAACCTCCAGTTCCATCCACGTAGTTGCAAACAGCAAAATTTCATTCCTTTTGATTGCCGGGTAATACTCCACTGTGTGTGTGTGTGTGTGTGTGTGTGTGTGTGTATGTATGTATGTGTGTGTGTATACATACATATATATGGACATTTGGGCTCTTTCCATACTTTGGCTATTGTTGATAGTGCTGCTATAAACATGGGGGTGCATGTGTCCCTTCGAAACAGCACACCTGTATCCCTTGGATAAATGCCTAGTAGTGCAATTGCTGGGTCATAGGGTAGTTCTATTTTTAGTTTTTTGAGGAACCTCCATACTGTTTTCCAGAATGGCTGCACCAGCTTGCATTTCCACCAACGAAACAATTTAAAAGCACTTAAAAATATCCAGAGAAGAGCAACTTAAATAATTGAAAGAACTTGGGGAGACTGGAGGTACAATAATGAAGACAAACTAAATATATGACTTCTTAGTACAGAATGATAAAGTCAGAAAAAGAATGTTTGAAGACTATAAATTCATCAGAAATATATCAGCCAATGTACACACAAGCTTTTCACTCGAATTCCACCTGTCAAAAGTGGGGCACCCTTAAATTAGGTAAGTTTCATAAATCCATTCATCCACTCAATAAATATTTGAATTCTTCTTAATACGAGGAACAGTATTAGATAGATTCTGGGCATATTAATGACCAAAAACATTAAAATTCTGTGCTTTAAGGAGTTGCTAGTTTGGTAGAGGCAAAAGACCAACAAAGCAAATAAATACATTATAAAATTAAATAATGGAAACTGTGGAAGATAAAGGAGTGAAAAATTTTGTCTAAAGGCCGCACAAAAACAATGTTTGAACGAAGAGCAGTTGGCCAGAAGAACTGAGAAGGGGCCTAAGTCAGGAGAAACATGCAGTGTGTGCAAAGACTTAAGAGGTCAGAGTTCAAAGAACTGCAAAGAACTAGAGACATGAACTAGAAAAGAGAAAGCACGTTGTGATGGGTCTTCTACATGATATTATGGAGTTTGACATTTATTCTGTATGTGATCGGTAAACTATAAAGGCTTTTAGGCAAGAGGGCCACAGAAACCAAATATGTCTAATGGGAAAGGTCTTTTTGGTAGTTGTGTAGAAGATGCAATAGAAGAAAGAAAAGGGAACAGTGATACCTAGACCAGATAACAAGTAACTAATCCTTCTGGAGAAAGATGCCAAAGTCTTGATTAAATTCCTAGAGAAGGCCAAGGGAGTGAGATTTGAAAGTTCTTGAGGAGAAGAGACAATTTGGTGATTAACTGCATATAACGTGTAAAAGAAGTGAAAGAAAGGTTAATCATGATTATTTTATGCTTTTGCTTGGTGATACTGACATCTGTAGAAAGAGGACAGAAGATACTATACTTTCAGAAGAGGATTAATTCAGTTTTTGGACATGCTGGGTTTAAGGCCTTTTTACCAAAAATGTGGGCTGCAGGGGCACCTGACTTCGGCTGTGCTGACAGCTCAGAGCCTGGAGCCTGTTCCGGATTCGGTCTCCCTTTCTCTCTGCCCCTGCCTTGCTCACACTCTGTCTCTGTCTCTCTCAAAAATAAATAAACATTAAAAAAAATTTTTTTTTAAAATGTGGCCTGCAGCCTGTAGGATATTAGCAAGAAGAATCTCAGGATCCACCCCAAATATACATTCTGCATTTAACAAGATCTGATGATTCATATGTAAATAGGCTTAAGGTACCCATGAGATCATACAAACAAAATTGTTCACTTGCAGTCAGAAATGTGATCTCTGAGGCACCTGGGTGGCTCAGTTGGTCACACATCGAACTTCGGCTCAGGTCATGACTTGTGGGTTTGAGGCCCTCCCCCCCCCCCCCCCCCCCCCCCCCCCCCGCCTTGGGCTCTGTGTTAACAGCTCAGAGCCTGCAGGCTGCTTCCAATTCTGTGCCTCTCTCTCTCTCTCTCTGCCCCTTCCCGCTTGTGCTGTTTCTCTCAAAAATAAGCATTTAAAATTTTTTTTAAAAATGTGATTTGTAACAGCAGAAAGATGTGACCTAAAAATACAGATTAGGAGTCATTAGGTAAATACTGTAATTGGAACTGAGGGAGTGGGACATTCAAGGGAGTAAGAAAATACAAAGTTAGACCTTGACTGCAACTAGTATTTGAAAGGTGGGTGGTAGATGAGATGCCAGAGAAGAATGGAAAGGCTGTTAGATGTAGGAAAAACTAGGAGGTAAGAAATTCAAACAAATGAAAGGAAAAGAGTTTCAAATGCTGGAGTTAAGACAATACCTACCATTTAATATCCTCAGTACTGAAATAGTGCTTGACACACAGTAAGCACTCAGTTAAGTACTCACAGAATTAGTGAATGGTTTACTCTGTATTTGTTGGTGCCACACAGTGATACTTAATCCTCAAAACAATCTTATTATATAGGTATTATAATTTTATACCATCTATTACCCATTTTAGAAATGAGAAAAACTGATGAAGCTAATACTAAAGAATGATACTGCTAGCAAAACTCCAACGTAGCACCATAATCCTAGCCATCAATACCAATCAATCACAGTTAGTATGAGAAGTGAAAGCCTATGTCCTATCTCAGTTCTGTATTACTTCAAATTTTTTTCTGCCTCCAAAGGTATATCCTTTTTCTAAAAAATTAATTAATTAATTTTGAGAGTGAGAGAGAGAAGCAGAGAGACGATCCCAAGCAGGCTCCACACTGCCACCATGGAGCCCAACACAGGGCTCAAACTCATGAACCACGAGATCATGACCTGAGCTGAAATCAACAGGACGCTCAACTGACTGAGCCACCCAGGTGCCCCTAAAGGTTTCTGATTCTAATACGGAACTGGCAAACTATGGTCTGAGGGCCAAAGTCTAGCCTGTTGCTTTAATAAATACAGTTTTACTGGAACAAAGCCACACTTATTTAAATACTGTAGTATGGCTGTTTCCATACTACAAAAGAGTTCAATAGTTGTAGCAAGAGAACTTGTTGCTGGTAAAGCTGAAAATTTTTATTTAACTTTTCACAACAAGTCTGCCGAGACCTGCAAAATTTGGGAAAATTGATTTTTTTTTGAGACACAGATACGTTTAACATTGTAAGACTCATGCTTCAGAAGGAATTGTCATTATTAGTTATGCTACCACAAGTGATAAATCATTAGGTCGACAGGGCCACTCCAAAGTGACTCCTATGCTGGGGAAGGGGAGAGATAATCCCTCACACCAGCATGCCTGTAGTTCATGAAGCTGAGCCTCTTAGTAGTTGAACAGGCAGGAAGCCCTGTTCTTCAGTGTGCTTGTAGCTGTGGCAGAGAGGCTAACTGCACACAAGTAGGATGACTGCTGGCCCCACCCACCAATGAGGCCACATCAGCTATAGCGGGACCTCTAATAGCACAGGGAACAAATCCTGTTCCGGTGTGCCCACAGTGGGCAAAGTGGGTGACTGCGATCAGCTGAATGGAAGGCAATCACAGCGCAACCATAATAAGGAGAGCACATGCAGGCCACAGAGGGGACACCCATGGAGCACCTGATTCTGGTGAAAAGAATGGACTGCACCATAGGACACTGCAAAACCACTTCTACACAAGGTTACTGCTTTCCAAGACCAAAAGCTATAGCTGACATACCTAATATACACAAATACAGAGTAAGACAAAATGAGGAGACCGAGGCATATGTCCTAAATGAAAGAACAGAACAAAAATCACAGTGAAAGAGCTAAATGAAACAAATAAACAATATGTCTGATGAAGCTTTAAAGTAATGCTCATAAAGATACTACTTGAGAAGAGTAGACGAACACAGTGAGAACTTCAACAAATAGGAAAATATAAAAACCAGTCAGAATCGAAGAATTCAATAACTAAAATGAAAAATACACTAGAAGGAATCAACAGATAACAGAATGAAGAAGAATGGATCAGTAATCAGGAAGACAAGGTAATGGAAAGCAACCAAACTGAACATCAAAAAGAATAAGAAATGAGAACTGGTTAAAGGAAATTTGCACTGTCATCCACTGTAACACATTCATATTATAGGGATCCCAGAAAAAGAAAAAAAAAAACAAGGGGTCAGAAAACTTCTTAAAAAAAAATTATAGTTGAAAACTTCCCTAACCTGGGAAAGGAAAGAAACAGCCAGATCCACGAAGCATGCAGAGCCCCTAACAAGGTAAATCTAAGGAGGTCTGCACCAAGACCTATAATAACTAAAGTATCAAAGACTAAAGATAAAGAGAGAATCTTAGAAAACAGTTACGATCAGGGAAATCCCATTTTTCACAAGAAAATTTGAGGCCCGAAGGAAGTGGCATGATATACTCAACGTACTGAAAGGGAAAAACCTTCAATCAAGAATAGGCAGTAAGGTTATCATTTAGAAACAAATAGTTTCCCAGACAAAAGTTAAAGGAGTTCATCACCAGTTAACTAGTCTCACAAAAAATGATAAAGAGATTTCCTTAAGCAGAAAGAAAAGGCCACAATGAGAAAACTAGGAAAGGAAAAATTCTCAAAGGTAAAAGCAAACATATAGTAAAGGTAGTAGATTAAATACTTTAAAGCCAGTATGGAGATTAAAACACAGAAGTAGTAAAATCAATTACATCTACAAAAATTAGTCAAGGGAAGGGTGTCTGGGTGGCTCAGTCAGATAACATCCAACTTTGGTTCAGGTCATGATCTTGTGGTTCGTGAGTTGGTGCGTCACATCCACATCGGGTTCTCTATCAAGACAAAGCCTGCTTTGGACCCTCTGTCCTTCTCCCTCCCCAACTCGTGCTCTTACTCTCAAATATAAATAAATGTTAAAAAAAATTAGTCAAGGGATACACAAAAAGACGTAAAATATGAAATCATACACACGAAATGTGGAAAGGGAGGTTAAAAACAGTGCTTTTAGTACTTTTGAATGCTTTTGAGCACATGTTCAAATATAAGTGGTCATCAACTTTACACAGAATGCTATACAGAGAATGTTACATATGAACCCAATGGTAACTAAAAATAAATCTGATATACATAAAAAATAAAAAGGAATCCAAGCATAACACTAAAGCCATTAAACCAAAAAGCGACAGAGAAGAACAGAGAACTACAAAACACAAAGCAATTAACAAATGAAAATACATACCTATGAATAATTAATTTAAATGTAAATGGATTAAATGCTCCAATCAAAAGACACAGGGTGACTGAATGGGGGGGGCGGAGGGGGGGGGGAAAGACTGATCTATATGTGGTTTACAAGAGACTCTTCAGGCCTAAGGACACACAGAGTGAAAGTGAAGGTAAGAGTAAAGATATTCCATGCAAATGCAAGGGGAAAAAAAAGTCGGGGTAGCAATACGTTTGTCAAAGACTGCAGCAAGAGACAAAGGGAATTACATAATGATAAAATAATCACTTCAACAAGAGAATTTAAGAATTACAAATATCTCTGCACCCAAAATAGGAGCACCTAAATACATAAAACAAATATTAACAGGCATAAAGTAAGAAATTGGTAATAATACGATAGGTGACTTAAACACCCCACTTATATCAATTCATAAACATTTGGACATAAAATCAACAAGGAAAAAGTGGCTTTGAATGACACATTAGACCAGATAGACCTAACAAATATACACAGAATATTCCACCTCAAAACTGCAGAATATACATTCAAGTGCACATGGTACATTCTCCAGGCGGATCATCTTAGGCCACAAACAGGTTTAAATAATTTTAGAAGTCTGAAATCATATCCTGAATCTTTTCTGACAATAAAGGAATGAAACTAGAAATGAACTACAAGAAAAAAAACTTGAAAAAGAAAAATACATGGAGGTTAAAAAACATGCTATTAAACAACCAATGGGTCAACTAAAAAAAAAAAAAAAAATCCAGGAAATAAAAAAATACACGGAGACAAAGAAAAATGGAAACAACGGTCCAAAATCTTTGGGATCGAGCAAAAGCCGTACTCAGTGGGAAATTTAGAGATATAGGCCTACCTCAAGAAACAAGAAAAAATCTCGAAAAGCCTAACATTACACCTAAAGGAACTAGAGAAAGAGGAACATACAAAGCCCAAAGTCCGTGAAGGGGAATAAAGGTTAGAGTAGAAATACATGAGATAGAAACATGAAAACAGGGGCGCCTGGGTGGCGCAGTTGGTTAAGCGTCCGACTTCAGCCAGGTCACGATCTCGCGGTCCGGGAGTTCGAGCCCCGCGTCAGGCTCTGGGCTGATGGCTCAGAGCCTGGAGCCTGTTTCCGATTCTGTGTCTCCCTCTCTCTCTGCCCCTCCCCCGTTCATACTCTGTCTTTCTCTGTCCCAAATAAATAAATAAACGTTGAAAAAAAAAAATTAAAAAAACAAAACAAAACATGAAAACAATAGAAAACAAAAAACAAAAAACACCAATGAAACCAAAAGCTGGTTCTCTGAAAAGATAAATAAAATTAACAAACCTTTAGCCAGACTCATCAAGAAAGAGAGGACTCAAGTAAAATTTATAAATAAAGGACAAAAAACAACTGACACCACAGAAATACAAAGAATTGTAAGAGAATATTATGAAAAATAACTAACTTCCCAGCAACACACAATGTTCCAAAATAGAATCAGGGAGAAAAGAGAGTATGTATTTTAAAGGACCAATCATGTGTGATGAGACTGAATAATCTAAAAACACCCAATGAACAACAAAAAAGTCCAGAACCAGATGGATTCACAAGTGAATTCTATCAAACATGTAAGGAAGATTTAATACCTATTCTCAAACGTTGCCAAAAAATAGAGGAGGAAGGAAAGCTTCCAAATACTGTATATTCTGAGGCCAGCACTGCCCTCACATGAAACAAGGAAACTACAGGCTCATATTCCTGATGAACACAGATGCAAATATCCCCACCAAAATATTAGTAAACCACATGCAACAATACATTAAAAGGATCACTCATTATGATCAAATGGGATTTGTTCTAAGGATGCAAGAGTGGCTCAATTTTCGCAAATCAATGTGATATATCAAATTAGTAAGAAGGATACAAACCTTGTGATCTTCTCAATAGATGCAGAAAAGGCATTTGACAAAATTCCACATCCATTCATGATACAAACTCAAAACAAAGTGGGTTTTAGAGGGAAAACAGTTCAACATAATATAGGCCATATATGAAAAAGTCACAGCTAACATCACACTCAATGGTGAAACACTAAAAGTTTTTACTCTAAGATCAAGACAAGGATGTCCACACTCACAACTTTCACTCAACATAGTACTGGAAGTCATAGCTGTAGCAATCAGGCCAGAAAATGGACGGCAACCAAATTCATAAAGAAGTAAAACTGTCACTATCTGCAGATGACATGATACCTTATTTAATAAAAATTTTCTTTTGAAAGAGAGAGAGAATGCATGAGTGGGGGAAGGGTAGAAGAAGAGGGAGAGAGAGAGAATCATAAACAGACTCCATGCTCAGGGCAGCGCCTAACCCGGGGCTTGATCTCATGACCTGAGCCAAAATCAAGAGGTGGATGCTGAGCCATGCAGGTGTCCTGGCATGATACTTTATATAGAAAACACTAAAGACTGGGGCGCCTGGGTGGCTCAGGTGGTTAAGCGTCTGACTTCGACTCAGGTCATGATCTCCTGGTTTGTGAGTTGAAGCCCCGCGTTGAGCTCTGTGCTGACAGCTCTGAGCCTGGAACCTGCTTCTGATTCTGTGTCTCCCTCCCTCTGCTCCTCCCCCACTCAGGCGAGAGAGCGCGCGCACGCGCTCTCAAAAATTAACAAACATTAAAAACAAAACAAAACAAAAAACACTAAAGACTACCCAAAACAATTTGAACAGATAAATTCAGCAAACTTTCAGGATACAAAATTAATACACAGAAAGAGAAATTAAGAAAACAATCCCATTTAAATTGAACCAAAAATAATAAAATACCTAGGAATAATTTAACCACTGAAGTGAAACACCTATATTGTATTCTGAAAACTATAGGACACTGATGAAAGAAACTGAACATGACAAAAACACATGGAAAGATATTTTGTGCTCTAGAAACTTGGAAGAATTACTATTGTTAAAAATGTCCATACTACCCAAAACAATCTATAGATTCAATGGAATCCCTATTAAATACCAATAGTATTTTTCACAGAATTAGAACAAATAATCCTAAAATTTTCAGAACCGTAACAGACCTTTAATAGCCAAAGCAATCTTCAGAAGGAAAAACAAAGCTAGAGGTAACACTATCCCAGATTTCAAGATAAAGCTGTTAGTAATCAAAACAGTATGGTACTGGCACAAAAACAGACACATAGATCATGGAACAGGAGAACCCAGAAATAAACCCATGCTTACACAGTGAATTAATCTATAACAAAGGAGGCAAAACATACAATGGGAAAAGTATCTTCAATCAATGGTACTGGGAAAACTAGACACGTATATGCAAAAGAATTAATAAACTGGACCAGTTTCTTACACCATTCATAGGGACAAACTCAAAATGGACTAAGGACCTAAATGTGAGACCCAAAATCATTAAACTCCTAAAAGAAAACACTGACTATAATCTCTCAGATATTGGCCTTAGCAACATATTTATGGAAATGTCTCCTCAGGTGAAGGAAAGAAAAATAAATTGTTAGGACTACACTAAAACAAAAAGTCTTTGCACAGCATAGAAAACTATCTACAAAAGGGCAACCTACTGAACAGGAGATCTGCAAATGACATACATGAGAAGGGGTTACTATCCAAATTACATAAAGCAATTACACTACTCAACACCAAAAATCAAACAATCTGATTAAAAAATGGGCAGAAGACCTAAACAGGCATTTTGCCAAAGAAGACATATGCAGGGCAAACACACATAAAAGATGCTGAATATCACTAATCACGAGGGAAATGCAAATCAAATCCATAATGACATCACCTCACACCAGAGTGCCTAATATGAAAACGGTAAGAAATAACTGTTGGCTATGATGTGAAGAAAAGGGAACTTTCCACTCATGCACTGCTGATGGGAAAACAGTATGGAGCTTCCTCAAAAAATTAAACAGAAACACCATATGATCCAGTTATTCCACTACAGGGTATTTACTCAAAGAAACAAAACACTATTTTGAAAAGATATATATGCACTCTCTTTGTTTACTGCAACGTTACTTATCATAGCCTAGATGTGGAAGCCACCCAAGTGTCCACTGATAAATGAATGGATAAAGTAAATATGGTACAGGAAGAGTTCTGGCCCAAGATGGTGACTCAGGAAGATCCTGAACTCACCTTCACCATGGCCATGGACACAACAAAAAGAACTGAGGGCTGAAAAGAACAGCTTCTGCACAACACAAGATAGAGACCACATAGAGAATGGCAGGAGAAGAGACACTAAGGAACTACAGTCGGGAGGGATAGTACTGAGGGTTAAGTAGATTCATCTGCCCTGTGGAAAGCCTGCTGCACTGGCCCCTAGCCCACGGTAGCCCCGGATCCCTTGAGGCACAGAAAAAGAGCCAAGGTTTAAAACAGCAACTAGAACTTCAAGGAACTAGCTCCAGAACCTTGCCAAACAGTGAGGAAGCTGCTGGAACTTTGTCTGGGTCAAAAGAGGGGGTGAGCGCCATGGTTTACATTCCCTTTCCACTGTGACAGTGCAAACAAGACCAGGGTTCCCATCCCACACCAGCCACAGAAACCCTGGGGTGTAGACAAAAAATGGGTTTAAAAGTTTACCAGAATTTCAAGATCCAGCACTAGAACACTGCCAAATGGTGGGATTGCTGCTGGTACTCTCTCCAGGCTGGAGGGGCTGGGCAGTACCATGGTTTATGTTCTCCTTCAACTTGGATAGCTTGGATGGGAAGAGGGTCCAGGTACCCTAACCAGCCTGCTGCTTCAGTGAGCCCCAGAGCCCACATCAGCCCCAACCACCCCACCAAGCAGCTCTAGCACAGTGCACTCTGGGACACCCCTAGCTGGTGCTCACTATAGATCTAGCAGTTGTGCCAAGGTGATGCAGCACTCTGGGCCCACAACCTCTTTGGCTTCAAATGGCTTCCTAGGGCACCCTGAGCACACAGTGCACTAGGGACTCCTGGCTCTCACCTGCTTCAGCTCTTGGAACCCCCAGCGCATGCTGGCCCAGATCCAGTCCTCTGCCAGGACACCCCTTCACTGAACATTCTGGGACACCCTGGCTTACACCCGCTTCAGCTTCAGCTGTCTTACCAGGATACTTTCTACCTGGAGAGCCCTGGGATAGCAACAACCAACACCCACTGTGGTTTCAGATCTCCTTCCAGGGCACCCTCTACACAGAGAGCTCCAGGACCACCTTGACCACACCCACTTCACCTACAGATGTCTTACCAAAATGCCATGTACACAGAATACCATGGGACCCCCAGGCACATGCCCCACCTTGAATCAAGCTGCTTTGCCAGGGCACCCTCTGGAGGGCCCCAGGACACCTCAGCATGCATTTGATCAGCTTCACAGTCTACACAGGGGACGACAATACACAAGACTGTTCTTGCAAGTTAAGAAGTAGTTGTTCTGCCTAATCCACAGAAACAAGCACAGAAAGTAAAGCAAAGTGGAGAGACAGAAGAATATGCTCCCAATGAAAGAATAAGACAGAACATCAGGAAAAGAACTAAATGAAACACAGACAAGCCTTGTGGCTGACAGAGTTTAATCATAAAGATGCTTACTGGATTGAAGAGAAGAATGGAAGAAGTGAGAACTTCAAAAAGGAGAAAATGTAAGAACCAATTAGAGTTGAAGAATACAATAACTGAAATGAAAAATACATTAGGAGGCATCAACAGTAGGTTGGCAGATGCAGAAGAATGGTTTAGTGATCTGGAAGACCTTAACTGCTACAGAAAGCAACTGAGCTCAATAGCAAAATGAAAAAAATTTTATTTTTTGAAATTATTATTATTTTTTAATGTTTATTTTTGAGAGAGAGAGAGAGAGAGGGAGGGAGGGAGGGAGGGAGGGAGGGAGAGGGAGAGGCAGAGAGAGAAGAAGACACAGAATCTGAAGCAGACTCGAAGGTCTGAGCTGTCAGCACAGAGCCTGATGCAGGGCTCGAACCGACAGACCATGAGATCATGACCTGAGCTGAAGTGGGATGTTTAACCGACTGAGCCACTCAGGTGCCCCAAAAAAGAATTTTAAAAATGCATAGAGTGGTGCCTGGCTGGCTCAGTCTGAAAAGAGTATGACTCTTGATCTTGGGGTCGTGAGTTCAGGCCTCATGTTGGGTGTAGAGATTACTTAAATAAATAAAACTTAAGGGGCGCTTGGGTGGCTCAGTTGGTAAAGCATCCGACTTCGGCTCAGGTCATGATCTCACGGTTCATGGGTTTGAGACCTGGTTTGCGCTCTGTGCTGACAGCTCAGAGCCTGGAGCCTGCTTCGGATTCTGTGTGTGTGTGTGTCTCTCTCTCTGCCCCTCCCTTGCTCACACTCTGTCTCTCTCTCAAAAATAAATAAACATTAAAAATTTTTTTTTAAAAATGAAAAATAATAAAAAAATAAATAAAACTAAAAAAAAAATGATGATATTAAGGGATATCTTTGATAACAGGAACTGTTTGCAGCAAACATTTGCATTACAAGGGTCCTAGAAGGAGAGAGAAAAAGAGCAGAAAACTTAAGAAATAATAGCTGAAAACTTCCCTAACATAGGGAAGGAAACAGACATTCAGGTTCAGGAAGCACAGAGAGTTCAAAACAAGATGAACCTAAGGAGATCCACACCAGGACACAGAATAATAAAAATGTCAAAGGTTTAAGATAAGGGAAAAACATTAAAGCAGCAAGAAAGTGAAAAATTACATACAAGGGAAACTCCATAAAGCTATCAGCTGAATTTTCAGCAGAAACACTACAGGCCAGAAAGCAGTGGCATGATATAATCAAAGTCCGGAGAGGGAAAACAAGAAAACCACCCCACCCACAACCTACCACCAAGAATATTCGATATGGTAAAATTATCATTCAGAATTGAAGCAAAGACCAAGAACTTCCCAAGCAAAATTAAAGGAGTTTATCAGTACTACATCAGACTTACAAGAAATGTTAAAGGGACTTAAGTGGAAAAGGCCTTAATTAAAAAGTAAAAACAAAACAAAAAACAATAAAGAAATGAATACAGACTGCTATAAACTTAGGATATTATATATGAACCTCATTGTAACTACAAACCCCAAACCCAAAACAGATACACAAAAAATAAAGAGAAAGAAAGCCAAGCAAAACACTATAGATAATAATTCATCAGAGAGCAAGGTAAGAAACAGAGAAGAACTATAAAAACCAAAAACACAATAAAATGACAAGTACATAGCTACCTATAACTACTTTAAATGTAAATGGACTAAATGCTCCAATCTAAAGACCTAGGGTGGCAAAATGGATAGAAACAAAACAAAACAAAAACCAAGACCCATCAATATGCCACTGACAAGACCTCACTTCACATCTAAACACACATACAGACTGAATGTGAAGGGATGGAAAAAGATATTCCATGCAAATCAAGTGGGGAAAATAAAAGCCTGGGTAGCAACATTTTTATCAGACAAAATAGACTATTTTTATCAGACAAAATAGACTATCAAACAAAGACTCTAACAAGAAACAAAGATGGATATTACATAATGATAAAAGAATCAATCCAATAAGAGGACCTAACAATTATAAATATCTATGCACCCAGCAATGGAGCACCTAAATACATAAAGCAAATATTAGGAGAGACTGACAATAATAAAGCAAATAAAAGGAGAGACTGACAGTAATACAGTAAGAGTAGGAGACTTTAACACCCCAATTACATAAATGGGTAGATCATCCAGGCAGAAAATCAATAAGGAAAAAGCATCTTTGAAGGACATATTAGACTGGATGAGTTTAACATATCTACAGAACATTCCATTCACAAACAGAATACACATTCAAGTGCACATGAAACATTCTCCAGGATATATCACATTAGGCCACAAAACAAGTCTCCATTTATTTAAGATTGAAAACATATCACACATCTTTTCCAATCACAAGGAAGCTAGAAATAAATCATACACCAAAAAACTAAAAACACACAAACACATGGAGGCTAAGTGACATGCTTCTAAATAACCAATGGATCAATGAAGAAAGCAAAGAGGAAATAAAAAAAAAAATAAAGACAAATGAAAAGGAAAACATAATGGTTCAAAATCTGTGGGCTGCAGCAAAAGCAATTCTAAGAGGGAAATTTTTATTTATTATTTTTTTTCTGAGAGAGAGAGGGTGCAAGTGAGTGAGGGACACAAAGAAAATCCCAGGAGGGGCAAAGAGACAGAGAACGGGGGAGTGGGGGGAGAGAGGGAGAGAGAGAAAGTGGGGTTCGAGCTCATGAACTATGAGATCATGACAAGTCAGATGCTTAATGACTAAGCCACCCAGGAGCCCACTAAGAGGAAACTTTATAGCAATATAGGCTGACGTGTAAAGAAGACAATAAAAGCCTCAAACAGTCTAACCTTACATCTCAAGTACAAAAAGAAAAACAAAAGGTTAGAAGAAAAAAAAAAAATCAAGATTAGAGCAGGAATAAATAGAGATTAAAAACACAACAAAAAAGATCACACGAAACCAAGAGTGGGATCTCTGGAAAGAAACAAAATTTACAAACCTTTAGCCATACTCATCAAGAAAAAAAGAGAGAGGACGCAAAATAAAATCAGAAATGAGAGGAGAATAACCAACACACAGAAAAACAAAAGATTTTAAGAAAATACTATGAAAAATTAATATGCCAACAAGTTGGACAACCTAGAAGAAATGGATAATGTCCTAGGAACATACAATCTTCTAAAATTCAATCAGGAAATAAAACAGAAAACCTGAACAGACCAATTAACTTGTAAGGGAACTGAAATGGTAATCAAAAAACTTCCAACAAACAAGACTCAAGGACCAGATGGCTCCATAGGTGAATTCTGCCAAACATTTCAAGATTTAATAACTATCCTCAAAAAAGAGAGGAAGAAGGAAAGCTTCCAAATACTTTCCACTAGGACAGTGTTACCCTGATACCAAAACAAAGACACTACAAAAAAGTAAATTACAGGCTAATATCCCTGATTAACATAGACGCAAAAGTCTTCAACACATTATTATTCAATCATTCGACAATACATTAAAAGGATCGTTCACCACAGTCAAGTGAAATTTATTCTAGGGGATGCAAGGAGGGTTCAATATTCACAAATCAGTCACTTTGGTATACCACATTAATGACAGAAACAATAAAAACCAAATGATCATCTCAACAAAGACAGAAAAGTCATTCTTTGACAAAGTACAACATTGTTCATGATAAAAATGCTCAACAAAGTGGGTTTAGAGGGATCATACCTCAACATAATAAAGGCCATTATATAAAAACCTAAAGCTAACATCGTACACAATGGTGAAAGTTTTTCCTCTAAGATCCAAAACAAGAAAAGGATGCCTACTTCCTGTCTTGCCACTTTTATTCCACCTAGTACTGGAGGTCCTAGCTGTAGCAATCAGACAAGAAAAAGAAATAAAAGGCATAAAAATTGTTACAAAAGAAGTAAGGGGGACCTGGGTGGTTCAGTTGGTTGAGCAACCAACTCTTGATTTCAGCTTAGGTCATAATCTCATGGTTCATGGGAATGAGCCCCACATTCGGGCTCTATGCCGACAGCATGGAGACTGTATGGGATTCTCTCTCTTTCCTTCCTCAGCTCATGTGTTCTCTCTCTCACAAAACAAATAAACTTTAAAAAAAAAAAAAAGGAAAACTGTCACTATTTGCAGATGAAATACTACATAAAAACCTAAAAATACCACCAAAAAACTATTAGAACTGATCAATGATTCCAGTAAAGTTTCAGGATGTAAAATTAATAATGCAGAAATTGGTTATATTTCTATATATTAACAATGAAGTAGCAGGAAGGGAAATAAAATAATTCCATTTACAATTGTGCCAAAAACAATAAAATACTTAGGAATAAACTTAACCCAGGACATGAAAGATCTGCACTCTGAAAAGTATAAAACATTTACAATAGAAACTGAAGATGATAAGGGCACCTGGGTGGCTCAGTCGGTTGAGCATCCAACTTCGGCTCAGGTCATGACCTCACTGCTCATGAGTTCGAGCCCTGCATCGGGCTCTGTGCTGACAGCTCAGAGCCTGGAGCCTGCCTCAGATTCTGTGTGTGTGTGTTTGTGTGTGTGTGTGTGTGTGTGTGTGTGTGTGTGTGTGTTTCTCTCTCTGCCCCTCTCCCACTTGCTGTCTCTCTCTCAAAAATAAATAAAAACATTAAAAAAAAAAAAGAAATTGATGATGCTATAAAAAAATGGAAAGATACTATGCAAATGGTCTGGAAGAATTGATGTTGTGAAATGTCCATACTAACCAAAACAACCTACAGATGTGACACAACCCCTATTAAAATACCAACAGCATTTTCACCAAACTAGAACAAATCACCCTAAAATTTGTATGGAACTACAAAATACCCTGAAGAGGGGCGCCTGGGTGGCGCAGTCAGTTAAGCGTCCGACTTCAGCCAGGTCACGATCTCGCGGTCCGGGAGTTCGAGCCCCGCGTCAGGCTCTGGGCTGATGGCGCAGAGCCTGGAGCCTGTTTCCGATTCTGTGTCTCCCTCTCTCTCTGCCCCTCCCCCGTTCATGCTCTGTCTCTCTCTGTCCCAAAAATAAATAAACGTTGAAAAAAAAAATTAAACAAAATACCCTGAAGAGCCAAAACAATCTTGAGACTGAAGAACAAACCTGGCTGTATCAAAAGCTTAGGCTTCAAATTATCCTACAAAGCCATACTAACCAAGAGTATGGTGCTGGCACAAATACAGACACATAGATCAACAGAATAGAGTACAAAGTCTGAAAGAAAAAAAAAACAACCCATGGGTATGGTCAATTAATCTAAAACAAAGGAGACAAAATATACAATGGGGAAAAGACAGTCTCTTCTACAAACGGTACTGGGAAAACTAGACAGCTACATGTAGAAGAATAAAACTCGGCCATTTTCTTCTACTATTTACAAAAATAACTAAAAATGATTCAAGACCTAAATGGGATACCTGAAATCACCAAAGTCCTAGAAGAACACATAGGCAGCATCTGTTTAGCACTGGCCTTAGTAACATTTTTCTTGGTTTCTTCTCGACAAGGGAAACAAGAGCAAGAACAAACTACTGGAACTATACAAAAATAAGAAGCTTATGCACAGCAAAGAAAACCATCAGCAAAATGAGAAGGTAACCTAGTGAATGGGAAAAGGTGTTTGCAAATGATCTGATAATATCTTAAATATATAAAGAACTTCTACAGAACTCAACACCAAATAAACAATCCAATTAAAAACTGGATAGAGGGCCTAAAAAGATTTCTTTACAGGGGCACTTGGGTGGCTCAGTCGGTTGTGTCCGACTTTGGCTCAGGTCATGATCTTGCAGTCAGTGAGTTCGAGTCCCGCATCGGGCTCTGTGCTGACAGCTCAGAGAGAGCCTGGAGCCTATTTCAGATTCTGTGTCTCCCTCTCTCTCTACTCCTCCCCCAACTCATGCTCTGTCTCTGTCTCTCAAAGATGAATAAATGTTAAGAAAAAAAAATTAAAAAGATTTCTTTACAAAAAAGACAGATGACAAAGAGACCTACGAAATGATGATGCTGAACATCACTAATCAAGGAACTACAAATCAAAATCAGAATGAGAGATAACCTTATACCTGTCAGGATGGTTAGAATCAAAAGGAAATAACAAGTGTTGGTGAGGATGTGGGGAAAAAGAAACTCTCATGCACTGCTGGTGAGAATGTAAATTGGTGCAGTCACTTGTGAAAACAGCATGGAGGGTCTTGAAAAATTTCAAAATAGAAATACCATATATTCCAATAATTCCACTACTGGGTATTCATCCAAAGAAAACAAAAATACTAATTTTAAAAAAAGATATATGCATTTCTATGTTTATTGCAGAATTATTTATAATAGCCAAGATAGGGAAGCAACCCAAGTCTCCACTGATGAATGCATGGCTAAAGATAGAACAGGTATACAAGGAAGGTAGTCAATGGTATTGTAATAGCACTGTATAACAAGAGATGGTAGCTCTGCCCATGTGAGTCCAGCCCATTAGTGCATAGACTTGTCAAATCACTACGTTGTACACCTGGAAGTAATGTAAAATTGTGTGTCAATTACATTTTAATTAAAAAAACAAAGTATGGAATTTACAATGGAGTATTAGCCACAGAAAAGAATGAGATCTTGCCATTTGCAGCAACATGGATGGATCTAGAGGAATTAAGCTAAGTGAGTTAAGTTAGAGAAAGAAAAATACCATTTGATTTCACATATATGTGAAATCTAAAAAATAAAATAACCAAAAAACAGACTTTAAATACATAGAACTAGTAGATGCCACAGAAGTGGATGGGGGTTGGGATGAGTGAAATAGATGAATAGAGTTAAGAGCTACCAGCTTCAAGTTATAAAATAAATAAGTCAGATAAAAGTACAGCATAGAGAATACAGTCAGTAATATCGTATAACACTGTATGGTATCAAATGATGACTATACTTATTGTGGTTAGCACTGTGGAATACATAAAATTGCTGAATGAATATGTTGTACACATGAAACACTATGTCAATTATATACTTCAATAAAATATTAAGCATTACAATAAAGTATTCAGACTGCCCTTTCTACTTAAACAACCAAAACATGGAAGTCAGAAGAATCTTAAGAGCCAGACCTAGAATTGGCTTTGGAATATAATTTGGGACTTTTTTCCCCACAGGCACTGAGTGGTTTAAGTTCAATAAAAGGTTTGTTGATGACAAAGACTATAAAGCAATGATGACATGAAAGTTAGTTTGGTATTTGTAGTTACTGCAACAAGTGACAATGGTCCTTCGTGCCCTATTCCAGAATATCTTTAGGGAATATAATAATGGTTATACTTAAAATATGCCAGCTTCTCAGGGACTCAGAAAACAATGGCATCATATATAATTATATTGAATATGGTTATATATTACAGAATTAAACAATCATTTTCATTTTAAACTTACATTAAATATTTATACATAGGATTAAACTCTAATTGTTTTTCAAAAGGAAAAGACAGTATGACTACATGCACCCCAAGTATGATAATTTAAGCATACATAAGAAATGTATATATAATTAATTTCTACTACAAGGTTTGATAAATTCCACTCAAGCTTTTAAAGATTGAACTTCCAACTATAGAAAAATTATTACCATAGACATAATAAAATCTATTTGCTGAAGGCACAAAAAAAAAAAAAATCAGCGTGAGAAATTTTTTCCCTAAGCAGAAGTAGATATATTCTGTGCTACATTAGAATATGTTTATTCTAACAAAGAATGTATTTAATTAAATGTGTATCTGCTTTGGGCCTTACTTACTATTACATTTCTGTGCCAAAATGAGCAATATTTTATCATAAATAATCCTAGGTCAGCAATAAAGGGCATCTGTGAATACAGGTAGTTTTATAAGATACTAAAGCCACAAAATTATCTTGCCATTAAGATACTAAAGCCACAAAATTATCTTGCCATTAAGTGAACAAGGCAAGAAGTCATGAGAAAGTCAGGAGATGTAAAAATAAGCCATATAATAGAGCACTTACATATTTCAATTAAAAAACAAACAAACAAAAGAACTTCTTTACCTTTAGACAATTTTAGTTTTATAAAACTGATTTTCAAATGACAAGCCAGGACAGAACAGAAAAGTCTTAGCCCGTGTCTTTTTCGACATGCAAAGCACCACTACTGTGATGTCAACCAAAAGAACACATTTTCACAATTATCCTTTTACATATTTATCTTTAAAATTTCCTGTGAAGATGTACATGTACATACAACTTCTTTGCACCTCAAATTTTATGGTAATTAATTCTCTTTTTGACGACTTGTCACTTTGTACAGGTCTATTCTCACTCCAATTGTTCCTTAGGAGGGTTTTATACAAATGAATTCACATTTAAGATATATTAGAATGGTGTGCTATTTAAGGGGATTATATTTATATCTGGTAAAACAAAAGCTCTTGTAAAATTTATACTTGGTAAAGGAAAGGCTCTCCTTTTAAGAAAATAATCACTTCATTATGTGTTATATCATATATTATGCTTGCTTAAAGTAAACTACTAGTATTCAACAATTACTATAAAACTACCTCCATAAAGACAAATGTGGAAAAAATACATATACTGTTGAGAAAGTACAATCCTAAAAATTCTTATTCTTGGGAATATTTAATAAAATTATTCTTGTAAAATGCTGATTTAAAATTATTAAAGTGAGAATTTGCTGGAGATAATTTTACATACCTTGGACTTGAGGGAACCTCCCCAATTTTCATCCACAAACTTCAAGGATAGCACCCGCATAAAGCTGCAAAAGACAAGAATTGAAGAAACCGGTATAGTTTTAAAAATGTAGTTATTTCACAGCATAAACACTGAAGTTAAACAGATAATATGGAATAAAATAAATGTCAGAGTTGGAGAGAACTATGTATTTCCAGTACAACAGAAGAGAAAATAGAGGCCTGGGGACATTAAATGATAGAGGAATTTAGATTTAGTAGGAAAAAGATTGAAGGAGATATGGAGAATTGATGATGGATTTGAATAGGTAAGATGTCCTTGGAAGTTCTTCACAAAATCCTTAAGATTTCCTATGGATTTTTAAAATGCTAGATTGAACACAGGTATGTATTCTATTCATCTATCCAACATAGATACTTAATGAGAATTTTTTCTGGTTGCTGTTAAAATTAAGTAATCAGTGTTTAAAAATGAAATTAAAAAAAAAAAAAACCTCAGTATTTTTTTTAATGTTTATTTATTTTTGACAGAGTGAGAGACAGAGCATGAGTGGGGGAAGGGCAGAGAGAGAGGGAGACACAGAATATGAAGCAGGCTCCAGGCTCTGAGCTGTTAGCACAAAGCCCAGCACAGGGCTCGAAATCACAGACCGTGAGTTCATGACCTGAGCCAAAGTCAGACGCTCAACTGACTGAGCCACCCAGGTGCCCCAAAATCCTCAATATCTTTAAAAAATAATTATAGTATGTACTATGTAAAGATATTATGAAAAAACCAGTAAAATCTCATTAGAAAGAACTAAAATGCAAATTTTTTTCCCTTAATGAAATTCACTTGCAATGAATTAAATGGTAAATATTGCTTTTCCAGCTATATAGAACCTGCACAATCTCTTTATAGTAAAAGCTCATTATGAAAAACTCCAATGCAAATATTTTATTGCAATGAATTTAGCTGAAATGGAATCAATGGTAAACATCACTTTTTTTAAGCTCTTGAGCCTGCCCATTTTTTTTTTTTTTTCTTTTTTAGTGACATGGGAATGCTAGGACTCTAAGAGAAGGCAGGCAATTATAAGAACATACTATATTTTGTTGGCTTTTGCATTTGTTTTTGTTAGCTTTTACATTTGTTTTTTCTATTATAGGTCCAAGAGCTAAAGATGACTTTTACTTTTTAAGTTATAAAGCAACATAAAAATCCCATGTACTATGTATGATTATATTTAATACTTTGGAAAATATAAAAAAGCACAAAGTAGAAATCAGAAATTCATTTTAATTCTACCTACCCAAGTGATAATGAATTTTTAAACATATTAGAGATTCTGAGCTAAATCAATAATTCTTAAAGTTTTGAGGGTCATAATACGTTTGAGAATCTGATGAAATTGTTTTAATTCGGACTATTCATGGACTGTCTGAAAATACTGATGGATTTCAGATTAAGAACTTTAACGATCATCCAAAGGATAAAAATTACAGATTCAAAGGGGTACATTTACCCTGATGTTTATAGCAGCATTATCAACAATAGGCCAACTATGGAGACAGCCAAATGTCCATTGACTGATGAATGGATAAAGATGTGGTGTGTGTATACACAAAAAGAATAAAAGCTTATTTGCAATGATGTGAATGGAGGTAAATTGTATTATGTTAAGTGAAATAAGTCAATCAGAGAAAGACAAATACCATGTGATTTCACTCATGTGTAGAATTAAAGAAACAAAACAGATGAACATCTGAGAAGGTGGGGGGAGGGGAGGGAGAGAAGGAAACAAACCACAAAACACTCTTAACAATAGAGAACAAACTGACGGTTGATGGAGGGAAGTGGGTAGGAGATGGGTGATGGGTATTAAGGAAGGCACTTGTGATGAGCTCTGGGTGTTGTACATAAGTGATGATCACTGAATTCTACTGCTGAAGCCAATATTGCACCATATGTTAACTAAAATTAGAAACAAAACCAAAAAACTGATAATCTCTGAAGAGTCTTTGCAGCATTAATAATCTGACATAACTTTATACAGTAAGTCACTTTTGAGTAAGATTTAATTAATCCATTAGACAACCTCTCAGAATATCTTTAAGAGTAACAGGCCATATTACCCACAAGGTCATGAAAAGATGTTCAACATCACTAATCATTAGGGAAATACAAATCAAAACCACAATGAGATACCACTTCACACTCATCACGGCGGCTATTATTAACAACAAAAACAACAACAACAACACAAAAAATAAGTGGTGGTGAGGATGTGGAGAAATTAGAACCCCTGGGACCTTATGTTGGTAACTGTAAAGTGGTGCAGCCACCATGAAAGATAAAATGGTGGCTCCTTAAAAAATTAAAAATAGAATTATATGATTTGGTAACAAAAAGAGGCCAACTCAAATGACAGATGAATGGATACACAAAATGCAGCATATGCATATAACAAAATATTCAGTCTTAAAAACAGAAAATTATGACACATGCTGTAACATGGATGAATCTTGAAGACAGTAAGCTAAATGAAACAAAGTAGTTACAAAACGATAAATACTGTACATTTCCACTTTTATGAGGTACTTAGAGGAGTCAAATTGAGAGACAAAAGTAGAATGGTGGTTGCCAGGAGCTGGGGGAGGGAAGAATGGGGAGCTACTGTTTACTGAGAATGGAATGGAATTTCAGTTTAGGAAGATGGAACAGTTCTGGAGATAGAGGACTAAAAATAGTTAAAATGGTGAATTTTATGTTATGTATATATTACCAGAATTAAGAAAATTTAAAAAGTTATAAGGCCCATAGTAAAATTTGGTTATTTGATTTATATTTTATTTGCAAGTTTGTGATCCCTCGGAAACTCTAAGTGGAGATTCGATTAGCTTCCATAGTAACATTTCTCTACACTGCTGTTTCCCAATATTCTTCATATCATGGCACGTTAACAACTTTATGGAGTCCTGGGGTAAGAGGCGGCTGCTTATAACAGATGAATAGCTTTCTGGGCCCTGAGCACCACAGTCTCCATTTGGTTGTCACAAGGATTGAAGGACTCCATATCCTAGCACACTTGTAATGCATTCATGGAAAGCCCATCTCTGCACAACGAAACATCAACTGGTTAAAAATGTTAGAAACATATTCTTTAGTGAATAGCAGCTCAGATGTGACCTTCTCCAGGAAAACTTCTGTTTATTTTCTATTCTGTTCGTGGTACTTTCAGTGGAAATCTGTTCTTAAGATGTACTATAAATATTCTATAATTTGTGGAAAGGAAATGTCTTATCTATCATAATTATCCCCAGAACTAGATACAAAGCTTCTCAATGTATGTGTGCTGAATGGAGAGAATTGTTCATTTAACAGAATTAAATACCTCTTTTTTCATTACAGAACTTTAAAAATATTTCAAGTTCCTTTGATATCAACTTATAGACTAGACTACATTGTGCTTAGTTTCAGTCTAGGGTAAACAGAAAATTTATCTCAGAGCTGCCTAACATTATTAATATTAAATTCTAAAAGCATTAACTTGTTATGTTAGTTGGTTTTTTACTTATGAATTTGTTCATAGGACAATACTGGTTTTTCATGATGAATAATTTATTTTTTTTTTATTTTTATTTTAAAAAATTTTTTTTTTTCAACGTTTATTTATTTTTGGGACAGAGAGAGACAGAGCATGAACGGGGGAGGGGCAGAGACAGAGGGAGACACAGAATCGGAAACAGGCTCCAGGCTCCGAGCCATCAGCCCAGAGCCTGACGCGGGGCTCGAACTCCCGGACCGCGAGATCGTGACCTGGCTGAAGTCGGACGCTCAACCGACTGCGCCACCCAGGCGCCCCCATGATGAATAATTTAAATTAAGTACAAATTGTGGTCAACTTTCAGTGACTTATAAAGTAATAATAAGCACCTTTGGCATCACACAAGTTCACATAATAAAATATATATACTATTAAGGGGCGTCTGGGTGGCTTAGTCGGTTGAGTGTCCAACTCTTGATTTCGGCTCAGTCATGATCTCAGAGCCTCGTGTTGGGCTCCGCACTGAGAGAGCCATGTTGGGCTCTCTCTCCCTTACTCTCTATGTGCCCTCCCTCACGTGCTCTCTCAAAATAAATATCAGAAAGAAAAGTTGGAAATATGCTACTTCTAACAGAAATTCTCTAGGGCATAAAGTATGAAAGGATTTAAAAAGGTTAAAAATTTTAACTCCTTGACTTTCCCTCTTAGCATCTGGACTTTTTTTTTTTTTTTATTTAACAGAAACAGAGAGAAAAAGTGTGAGGAGCAGGGAAGAACAGAGAGAGGGAGACACAGAATCTGAAGTAGGCTCCGAGCTGTCAGCACAGAGCTTGATGCGGGATTTCAACTCACAAACCGTGCGATCATGACCTGAGCCGAAGTCGGATGCTTAACCTAATGAGTCACCTGGGCGCCCCTAGCATTTGGACTTTTTTTTTCATGGCTGGGTAATATTCCACTGTGTGTGTGTGTGTGTGTGTGTGTGTGTGTGTGTGTGTGTATCCCTTCATCTGTCGATGGACACTTGGGTTGCTTTCATAACGGAGCTACTGTACATAATGCTGCAATAAACACAGAAGTACATCTCTTTGACTTAGTGTTTTCATCTTCTTAGGGTAAATAGTTATGGAATTACTGGATCATATGGTAATTCTACTTTTAATTTGGGGGAACCTTCATACTGTTTTCCACAATGGCTACACCAATTTGCACTCCCACAACAGTGCATGAGGGTTCCTTTTTCTCTGCGTCTTTGCCAACACTGGTTACTTCTAACAAGAGGATATAAAAGTGGTGAATATCTCTGCACACAACATGGGAGCAGCTAAGTACATAAAGCAATTATTAACAGACATAAGAAAAGAAGTACACAGTAATACTGTAGTAGTAAGGGACTTTAAGATCCTACTTACATCAATGGAAAGATCATCCAAACAGAAAATCAAGGAAACAGTGGCTATAATTGACACATTAGACCACATGGGCCTAACAAATATATTCAAAACATTCCATACAAAAATAGTGGGATACACATTCTTTTCAAGTGCACATGGGACATTCTCCAGAATAGATCACATTAGGCCATAAACACGTCATAATAAATTCAAAAAGACTGAAATCATATCAGGCATCTTTTCTGACCATAATGGTATGAAAATCACCAAGAAGGGGCGCAGTCGGTTAAGCGTCCGACTTCAGCCAGGTCACGATCTCGCGGTCCGTGAGTTCGAGCCCCACGTCAGGCTCTGGGCTGATGGCTCGGAGCCTGGAGCCTGTTTCCGATTCTGTGTCTCCCTCTCTCTCTGCCCCTCCCCCGTTCATGCTCTGTCTCTCTCTGTCCCAAAAATAAATAAAAAATGTTGAAAAAAAATTTTTAAAAAAAGAAAATCACCAAGAAAAAACCTGAAAAGAACACAAATACATGGAGGATAAATAACATACTACTAAACAATGAATGGGTCTACTCAGAAATCAAAGAAGAAATTAAAAAATACATGGAGACAAATGAAAATGAAAACACAATGATCCAAAATCTTTAGGATACAGCAAAAACTGTTACAAGAGAGAAGACTACAACAATACAGGTCTACCTCAAGAAACAAGAAAAATCTCAAACAACTTAACCTTTAAAGCCTAAAGGAGCTTTAAAAAAAAAAAAGAAAAAAAAAAAAAAAAAAAAAAAAAGAAACAAAGCCCAAGCCAGTAAGAGGGAGGAAATAATACAGATTAGAGCGTAAAGAAATAAAATAGAGACTAAAACCCCACTACAACAGATCATTGAAACCAGAAGCTGGTTCTGTGAAAAGATAAACAAAATTGATAAACCTTTAGCAGGACTCATCAAGAGAGAAGACTCAAAATCAGAAATGAAGGAGGAGAAATAACAACCAACACCACAGACATACAAAGGATTATAAGAGATTATTAGGAACAATTATGTGCCAACAAATTGGACAATATAGAAGACATGGATAAATTCCTAGAAACACATGTCCAAAATTGAATCGGTAAGAAATAGAAAATTTGAACAGACCAATTACCAGTAATGAAATTGAGTCAGTATTCAAAAAACTCCCAATAAACTAGTCCAGGAATGGATGGCTTCAGAGATGAATTCTATCAAACACTTAAAGAAGAATTAATATCTATTCCTCTCAAACTATTCCAAAAAATAGAGGAAGGAAATCTTCCAAATTTATTCAATGAGGCATTACCCTGATACCAAAACCAGATAAAGACACTACTAAAAAAGAAAACTACAGGCCAGTATCTCTGATGACCATGGATGCAAAAACCCTCAAAATATTAGCAAACTGAATCCAATAATATGTTAAAAGAAAACTATTCACCATGATTGAGGGATTTATTCCAGGAATGCAAGGGTGGTTCAATATTCACAAATCAATCAATGTGATCCACCACATTCACAAAACAAAGGATAAAAACTGTATGATCATTTCAATGTACAAAAAAAAAAAAAGCATTTGACAAGGTACAACATCCATTCATGATAACAACTCTCAACAAGCAGATTTAGAGGGAACATACCTTAGGCTATGTATGAATAACCCAAAGTTAACATCATACTCAATGGTGAAAACCAGAAAGCTTTTCCTCTAAGATCGGGAACAAGACGAGAATATATCCACTTGCACTTTTATTCAACATAGTATAGAAAGTCCTAGTTGCAGAGGTCAGACAAAAAAAAGTTATAAAGACATCTAAGTTGGTAAAAAAGAAGTAAAACCATCACTATTTGTAGATGAAATGATACTATCTACAGAAAACCCTAAAGACTCCACCAAAAAACTACAACTGAATCAATGAATTCAAAAGTTGCAGGATACAATATGTACAGAAATCTGTTGCACTTCTACACGCTGATATGAAGAAGCAGAAAGAGAAATCAAGAATCCCATTTATAATTGCAACAGAAAATAAAATATTCAGAATAAACTTATTTAAGGATGTGAAATATCTGTACTATGAAAACTATGAAGCACTGAGGAAAGAAGTTGAAGAGGACACACAAAAATGAAAAAACCTATTATGTCTATGGATAAGAATCAATATTGTTAAAATAAACAAGTTCTATAGCTCAACACAAAAACCCTCAAATAATCTATTTAATGGCAGAGGACCTGAAAAGACATTTCTTCAAAGAAGATACACAGATGGCAGACAGACATATAAAGCTACCCAACAGCACTAATCATCAGGGAAATGCATATCAAAACCACAATGACATATCATCTTATACCTGTCAGAATGGGTAAAATCAAAAACAAAAGAAAAAACAAGTGATTTTTACTATTCTTAAAATAAATTTCAGCTTTGGGGTCTGCTGATTTTTTCCCAATTTAAGATATTTTAAGTATTACCAAGATTATTATTTGTAAGTATCTCAATTGTAGATTCATATATTTTCCTAATATTTTGGAACAATATACTCCTTTGATTTTTTTTTTAATATGAAATTTACTGTCAAATTGGTTTCCATATAACACTCAGTGCTCATCCCAACAGGTGCCCTTGTCAATGCCCACCACCCACTTTCCCCTCCCTCCCACCCCCCATCAACCCTTAGTTTATTCCGTTTTTAAGAGTTATACTCCTTTTAATTATAGCAAGACTTCTCTGATATTAATTTATCAGAGAATAATAATTTATTGGAATATAATAATTTTTTCCCTCACATACCAACTTGGCCAACCTCTTGTTTAAAATTTTTTTTTTAGTTAGGGCTTATAATGAGGTTTTCATATACAGAAAACAGCCAAAATCTTAATTTTGTGGTGATAACTATTCTGTAATTAAAGTATAACTATGTGGCTATACAAAATGGTTCAAATTAACAGGCAAGACAAAAAAAATGTCTATACAGTTTCTCACCAGATAACTAGATTATGACGTGTTAATTTATAACACTGAACAAAGGGGACACTTTTGAGTTATGTAAATTTTCTTAATTTGCTAACTTTTCTGCCATCGCACTACCACGACAAACCCATAAACTTGCTCCATGTCAGACATCTTCCACTAATTTTCCCAGAAGGCAGTCTCTTGCTCATAAGAAATAAGAACAAGTGTTGTTGGGTTGAGAAATCAAAACTTTAACTTTAGTGATGCCAGAGCAGCTGGAAATTGAAGGTAACATCAACGAATGGAGGGAGCCACAAAAAGGGGGTACTCCCAAAATCTGTGAATAAACTCTCTTCAAAACTTGGCCTTTCCCCAAAAAATGCACATTTAAGAACTACTGAACTATATTAGGCTAAGAATTCTAGACATAACGATAGACAACATTCTCTATGGGCCATAAGAGATGGACAAAAATTTCAGCAGCTTCACTGTGCTAGAAAGTAGAGCTAGGCAAACCCCTTTGGCTTTTCATTTAAACTCTATCTACCACTTCTAAGCCTATGCTAAAGAATTCACCTTAGTACTAATGAAAAAACCGGAATAACCACTCTTTAATAAAGCTAAAAACCAAGACTCCACAAGATCAAGGTATTCACCCATAGTGTAACAGTATGTAAGAGCAAAATCCAATGCTCTTCACACATGGTATTATAATCTAGAGACCTAGAAACATATAAATCACAATATCAAGTGTACATTAAAAAGCAACTAGACACATGCAGAAACAGGAAAATTACTGATCTCTGAACCCATCCCAGACAAATTAAATTAGGATACTTGGGGATAAGATCCTGGTATCAGTACTTTAATTACTGTTACGACTTTTAAAGATACCCAAGTAATTGTAATGAACAGACAGAGAGAAGAATCACTGCCGTGGACTATACTCAAGTATTAATAAGGCAAAAATTGCAAAATGACCAAACAGGAGACTAGCCAATTCTGGAAAGTATACCTAGTGGGCATTGGCCAAAGCAAGACAAATGCTGTAATACTGTGTTCTTCCCTTACGAAGCCTTGCTTGCAGCCATTTACTCTTATTTTTGAAATCCTCTTAAAGGCAAAGCTTTAATATAAATACAACTTGGTACATTCAGAAAAAACTACAAAACTTTGAATATTAAGTAGCAATATGAAGAAAATGCTCTAATGTTACACGAAGAAAAGGAAAAACTTTTAACAGTTGAATAAAATTCAGATATGGGGAGTCACTATTTTACAGGTCTACTGAAGGGTTGCCCTTAAATAAAATGTACGGATTTAAAAATAAGGGAGTATGGCTATAACACAATTAAAACTGAGTGTATTATTTAGAGCTCTTAAATAAAAACAATGATGATGCACTCAAATATATTAAATAAGCCATTCTTCCAAATGGTTAACTGCATCCAGTGTAATTTCTTCAAGTTAACTTTACTCTTTTATATGAAGGACAAAATACACCACGCAGAAGCTACTTGTAGCAAAATTTGGTCAGTTAATTCTCAAGAAAAACATTTTCAACAGAACTATACGTTTAGTGATCTGCTGATGTCTTAAATTTTAATTCATTATTCATCATCAAATCATTCCCATATTTTTTGGTATATATTTTTTTATCATTCCCGTATTTGTTGATATTTTTTTAAAGTGCAGAGTGCTAGAAACAAGTTACAGTTACACATGGACAATTAGGGTACTACATTTTTTGAGATCTAGTAGTAAAGCTTTGATCAAGATTTCACTTTAAGTCACTGAAGCAGCAGATGTATAAGGCAAATAGTTTATGTGTTGACACTTTCATACACTTTGACTAATGGCATTCTTGCAAAGGAACAATGAATGAATATGGAGGATTAGGGAAGTAAGTTCAGTTTTACAATTATAGAAAACCAAACTGGTAAAGATAATTCTCTAACATTATATCCCTGAGATTACACTATTGATTTTTAGGTGCTTTCTAATGAACTCTGAAAAAACAAAGCAATGACCATGTCTAAGGAAGCTCCCTAAGTTTAAAGCTTATTCTACTATAGTATTAAAGTGCTATTTATTTTTGTATCTTTAGTTTCTGCTCTGAGATTGAGAAAGCTAGAAAACAAGCTAACATCAACCTTAATTTAAATTAAATTCCAAGGAAGTAAGAATACACCAGGGGAATCTTTCATTAACATACAATCATTGTTCCACTGAAAAGCTCAATAAAAATGTATTAAAACAAAATGAAACAAAAACCAAAATATAAAATGTTTTGACATCATCACACTCCAAATCAGATCATTCCAAATATGAAATCTGATTAAAAAAAAAAAAAAAAGAACAAGGTTTCTTTCAGTGTTGTGGTTAATAACAGAATTTGCATATGTACTTAAAACAGAGAATTTCATCACCAAGAGGTAAGACTGTAACGACTGGACTGTCACATGAAAACAAATCCACCCACAGATATACTCCCCCTCCCCCTTTACATTTCAGCCACCAGTATGAATGACCCAAGGGCATCATCTGGGAACAACACATTCAATTCTACTGATATTTAGGAAACATCACAGAATGAAAAGAAATGATCTGACACACCACCATAGATTTCCTGAGCTCAAAATATCCAAAGAATTAGTAAAAATGAGCCTAAGCTTGAATATCTTAAATTTTTTTTTTAATGTTTATTTATTTTTGAGAGGGACAGAGACAGAGTGCAAGCAGGGGAGGGGCAGAGAGAGAGGGGGAGACACAGAATCCGAAGCAGGCTCCAGGCCTTGAGCTGTCAACACAGAGCCTGGCACGGGGCTCGAACTCATGAACTGTGAAATCGTGACCTGAGCTGAAGTTGGACGCTTAACTGACTGAGCCACCCAGGCGCTCCAGCTTGAATATCTTAGTAAGTAGTTTTTAAAATAAAACCAACTAGCCCCTTGGTAAAGTAAAAATATTTTAGAAAACGGCTATTTAGTATATAGTTCCCAATAAAAAGTTCAATGTCTTTTTGCTCCTTAATGTTTGAAAAATACATTTTCAATACATTTTCTTCTTGATTTGAAAAACTGAGATCCAGACAAAATATGGTTCAAAATCCAAACATTCAATAGCCTCAAAAACTGACCACAAAGGTGCTATATATGGTAGCAAAAGCTGCTTTTCAAAAGAGAATTAAATTCTGTTGGTGTTATTACCATGTCAAAACTGAACATCATTATTTGTCATAAAATGGGTAATTATGATCATCTTTAAGAAAGGTTACAAATATCTTAAAAAAAAAAGGTTACAAATATATGAAATATAAAACAACACAACCAGCACAAACTACATTATGGTTGCACTCTATTAAAACTAAAGAAGGTAATCTCCTTATAGTAAAAAGATACAAAAATAAAGTTGTAATAATCCAGAAGGTTAAATATTTTAAATATTAAGAATGGCAATATGAAAGCAGAACAAAAGAAACTAGACCATTCAACACATTTTATTTTTTGACAAGCACACTATCAATTTTACATTTCATTAAGGTACTCAGATAAAATCTATGACCTTCTAAGTTAAAACTTTTAACACTTCTTCAGAAGGAAAACTGAAAAGGCAGTCTGTACCTACGGGGTATGCTTTTATGAAAAGTTATCCTCTTTACTGCCCCTTCTCTCATCCCCAACTACTGCCTTTAGGGGGCTACCATGCAAATAGCTGAGGTCTACTGTAGTCTTTTGTTGAGGCTACCAGTTTCTCAAATAAGAACATGGGAAGCATCTTTACTCACCTATTCCCCCTTCCAATCCAGTATAATCAATAAATCCTGAAGGTTTTATTGCCTAAATCTGTTTTAGAACTGTCCCTTCTCCATTTTTACTACCAATATGTTGGCTTAAGCCCTTTTATCTTGCCTCTGGAAAACAGCAATATATTTTTCTGGCAACCGTATTCCCCTCTGTCCTATCAATTTTCCTTCACACTGACAACGAATGTAATTAAAATACAAATCTGACGCCGGTTCATTGTTTATAATCTTTTAATTTTGTCCCCTGCCTATAGAACAGAGTCCAAACTTCTTACCAAGGTACATAGGCCCTACCTTCCTAACCAGCACCCTCTCTCATCATAACCAAGCTATCTGAGATGGCCCTCTTTTTCATGACTTTGCCTTTTCACTATCTTTGCCTTATCACTGGGAGTTTATATGCCCTTAAAAGGCATAAATGGTTTAAAAGGTTATATGCTCTTCTTTCTGTGTGCGTTCATAGCACATAAGTGTATTTTGTTTACAGCATGCATTTCACTGAATTCTTTCAGGAAACCAATGCATCTGGAAGTAATAAAGAAGAAACTGTACAGAAGGGTATAAAAGAAGTAAAAATTTTCCTCTGCCTCCTACCTGCTATTCAATAACTTTTAAACTGTTTTTAGTTCTTCTGTTAGTAATGATTAACATGGTTATATCTACAGTTCTCAATATATCAACTTAAAGAGATTTATTGTCTTCTTTTCAACTTTTAGCTTATTCCTAATTCTTTTAGTGGTTACCTTCCTAACACTGGATATTATGCGTTAGTTCAGTAAAATATCCTGCCAAATGCATTCTAGCAGCCCAATTTCCATGCCTATTTCTCTACCTGACTCCTCGATGACAGTGACTATTGTCTTATTTTGACATTCTCAAAGCCCATACCAAGAGGAAATATTTATGGTATAAACAAAGTTTATTTTGACTCTGAGGTAGGTATGTCTAGAAATGTAGTTGTAAGGCAGCCTCGATCATGAATTACTTTAAGGGTTTATTTCCTTTTTAAATATGGTAATCTGCAAATGTGACAAAATGTTTTAATATGCATAGATAGAACCTTGATCTGAACTTGTTAAATACCTAAAAAAACGGACTACATTTATTTATTTGAAAAAGAGAGAAAGAGAGAGAGCACACGTGCACAAGTGAGCTGGGGAGGGGTAGAGGAAGAGGGAGAGAGAATGTTAAGCAGGGTCCATGCCCACAACAGAGCCCAACACAGGGCTCGATCTCATGACCTTGAGATTATGATCTGAGCTGAAATCAAGAGTCAGATGCTTAACTGACTTGAGCCACCCAGGCACCCCGACTTCCTTCCTTCCTTCCTCTGTCCTCCCTCCCTCCCTTTCTTCATTCATAAAATTTTTTTTTTCTTTAACATTTATTTATTATTGAGAGACAGAGCGTGAGCAGGGGAGGGGTAGAGAGAGTGGGAGACATAGAATCTGAAGTAGGCTTCAGGCTCTGAGCTGTCAGCACACAGCCCGACGTGGGGCTCAAACTCACAAACCGCGAGATCATGACCTGAGCCGAAGGTGGCCGCTTAACCAACTGAGCCACCCAGGCGCCCCTTATTTTTTAATTGAAGATAGATGAAATGCCACATTTAGAAAACATTAAAAAATTAGTATTTTCAGTTCAATGAAATAACTACATAAAATATTTTAAAACTTCTCCTACATAAATTATACATTATTTATAATCATTTATTAGCTGAATGACTTTAGGCAAGATCTCCAGGCCTTAGACTCAACTATGAGATGGGATAATAATTGCACTTACCTCAGAGTTGTTGTGAGGATTATATAAATTAATTAATATAAAGGGCTTGGAACAGCAGCTTCACATAATAACAAATGTTAGTAGCTATTATTAAGTAAATATTTGTGTTATTATTTTGTACCGTTGCTATGTAGGAGTCTTGGTGATTCTTTCACTGAACTAGAACTGTTGCCAAATATTCAGATTTAAAAAAAAGCTTCTCTGTGAATAATGTTTTAATACTATAATTAGAATAATCTACTGAAGACATATTTTTGTTTCCTTTGAAGAAATAGCTCATGTATTGATGCTACAGACACACTACAAAAGAGAAGCTATTTTAAGTAACTGTGAAATTTCTTTAGCGACGACAATTTCACGCACAGTTAGCTTAACCTCCATTTCATCCTTCTATGTTTTACACACCAGTAGCAGCTCTACCAGTAGTAGACAGGCTAAAGCTTAAAGTATGCCACTTTCTTGAATAATGCTGTTTAAGCTGACTTCTAAATTACTCTCAAACCAGCTACAGATTTTCTATGTAAATTGAATGTAACTATATGTTTTGATGTTCTTTTCCCTGAATTATGAAATATTATATGAAATATTATTGAAAATGTTTGTTTGGGTCTTTAGGCCAAATTTGTCAATATATCCTTGAGAGAAAAAAACACGTAATGGGAGTCATTAAAGTCTATGGTAAACTGAAAAGTAAAGATTTAATAATTTAAAATAAAAACTACCAATGGAATTACGTTAATTATAAATGCAAAAGGGACCTTCAAAAAGTCAGTCTGGTGTTTTATATTTAACTCATTCATTTTCTTCCAGTAAGTCTGTGAAGTAGGTATTACTATTCATATTTCTAAGATGAAAGGGAAAATAGAAGAGGTTTAAAAACTTGGGGCTCTGGAGTCAAACAGACCTGAGGTGAAGTCGGGTTGTGGCACCTGATTGCTTGGTAATTCTGGACAGATAACACTGTAGTTTCCTTTTCTGTTAAATAGGGGCAGTAGTATTTACATTAGAGAGTTGTTGGGATTAAATAATGTAGGTAAGATACTTTAGCATATAACCAAGGTATAAAAAAACACTCAGAGGGAAGCCAGTGTAATACTACAACAAAACTGAAGATTCCAAAGCAACTTGCTAACTCAAAGTCACAAAACTAGTAGTTGAGATAAAAATTCAACTCTTTCAAAAACTTTTGTAAAAAGAAGGGGACAGACTTTTAATAAACTGTAGATATTAATATTTCCTCTCTACTGTCTTTGGCTTGCTGGGAGTGCATATAAATGTCAAAAGAAGAGTACTGTACACATAGAAAATGGGAATGTTACTATATAAGCTAGTCAATTTACATTAGTCTAACTCTAATTAGGTAATGGAGTAGAAGGGATGCAGGGGAAGTCGAAGAGATCTAACTATCTTCTTAAAATTATTTTATGCACTCCTTAGGTCCATTTATTCAAATCTAGTGTAATCATTACTGAAGATAAGTATTTTTCAAATATTATCTGACCAGTATAATTTTAGATGAAAATAAAGCCCCTTTATCAAATACCAGAACTGTTGAGCTATTTTCCAGAACCAGTAATGGTATAAATTGATGATCTGCAGACTAGGGTTCTACTTGTATTCTGCGAATGAGACCAAGATGTTCCAAAATTCAAATTAAAAAAATCTCAATCTGTAGAATTTTTTTTAAATCACTTTTAAGCTTTTCTCTTCCAGAATTTTCTTAAACCTTTGAAATCCATAACCATGTATTAGATCAAAAATATAAGTAGCAGAGGAATGTTAGGAAAAATACTTGTAATTAGTCCAATGACTTGTTTGTTCACAAAGCAATCATTTTTATATTACAAACATACACTTTATTTTCTTATAATGTTATTTCAAAGAATCCCATAGCTTCAATCTGATCTACCATCTGAAAAACTTTGAAAGCCAGTAATATATTTTATTCTACACTGATTTTTAAAAGGGTCTCAATTAATTTCTGGAATAGGTTTATCCTAAGAAAAGGCTTTGCTTTATAATGGTTTTGAAATTTTTTTAAGTAGCAAAACCTTTTCTCTTCAAATGCAATTTTTATATGCATTTAATAATGATGAAAATGGTACACATTTTAAAAATTCGTATTTGTAGTATTTTCCTTATTAAAATACGTCAATCAAAAATTTGAAACCTATGGTTATGTTTGACAATTTATTTCTATATGTTGTTCCACATAAACAAGTAATTGTGAACGGTAAGTTTTCATACTACCAATTCTGTTATCGTATTTCCTCTTGTTCTTGATTCAACTGATTCAGGAGCTCAAAAGTGGAGTAAGAGAAAATTTTGCTGCTAATTTTTAGTACTGGCAAATCTAATAGTTCATGTTGTATTTCTTAACTATTTTCTTTTACCCTACTTTGCCAAGAGCAATCATTATAATTCTATTCTTGGAGTCCTCCAAATTTTATATTTTTATTTTTCAAAAAAAATTTTTAAACAATTTTTTAAATGTTTGTTTATTTCTGAGAGAGAGACAGAGCCCAAGCAGGGGAGGGGCAGAGAGAGAGAGGGAGACACAGAATCCAAAGCAGGTTCTAGGCTCTGAGCAGTCAGCAGAGAGCCGAACGCAGGGCTTGAACTCACGAACCATGAGATCATGACCTGAGCTGAAGCTGGATACTTAATGGACTGAGCCACCCAGGAGCCCCTTGTTTGTTTTTTCAATCAGCAAATCAGATACCACCACCAGACCCAATTATTTACCTAGGATTTATTACATGCTGGGACTACTCTAAGCAGTGCATTTATAAACTCATTTACTCCTCATAACCAACCCTATGAGATAGTAACTATTATCTCCAATTTATAAACGAGGAAATAAGCAGAATTATCAAGTAATTTGTCCAAGATCATCAGATGAGTAGCAAAGGACTTTCTGAACCTAGAGAGTTTGGTTCCAGAGCCTGTGGTCTTAAACACTACTCTAAACTCCTTCCTGATACAATCAAGATTGAACAGCAAATTAAGTTGAAATCATTTGCTTACTGGTTCATATTTTTTAATAATTCAGGTAAGTTGATTTTTTTCTCTCAGAAGGTACTCTGGTGGGCGCCTGGGTGGCTCAGTCAGTTGAGCGTCCACCTTCGGCTCAGGTCATGATCTCGCCATCCCGAGTTCGAGCCCCACGTCAGGCTCTGTGCTGACAGCTCAGGGCCCGGAACCTGCTTCAGATCTGTCTCCCTCTCTCTCTGCCCCTCCCCCACCCACACTCTGTGCCTCTCTCTCTCTCTCAAAAAGTGAATAAACATTAAAATTAAAAAAGAAGGTACTCTGGTTTGGTCATTAGCCAGATCTTCACAATGATCCCTCAGAGATAAGGTAGGTATAAATGCAGAATAGGAAGTACTAAAAACCAACAAAATAATGGATTTAATTAAATAATAATTAAATATAAAATATTTTGAAGGAAAAAGGAAAGCAGTGCAACTACAAGCATCTTGATGAACCAAGATCTTAAAGAGAACAGGTACTAGCTATGGAAATAGAGGCATACGATTAAGGAGAAATATAAAAGTTCTACAATAACTGCGTCCAGAAGAAGCTGAAATCATTAAGATATGAAAACCTTAAATGAATGAGGACACAGGAAAAAAGCACCCAGCTTCCTTAATCAAGGTCAAATTCACAGAACTGCAAAGATTATAAAAAGATGAGAAAAATAACCCATCTATTGGAATACTACATTTAATCTTATAAATCTTAGATAATGGAAGCCAAAAAATTTTTTATAGAAAAAAATAGCTGATCTATGCTTATCTTCAGGAAAATCCCAGGAAACTTTTAATCTGATGGTCATGTATGGTTTGAAAAAAATACCTATTAAGGTTAGCAGTCAGACTGGGATCACTTGAAATCTGTGCTAACATCTCTTTTTAGATACATTTGGGATGTTTACGAAGTCCTTATAAATAAAATAAACAAATGAAAGATCTATACTTCGATGATAATAATTGTTATAAATGGATAACTGCCAACATAAAGACAAATCTCATTTTTTATACTCAGCATGTGTAAGTGAAATATATGAAAGTCTTTCACAAGTGTCGACAAAGTTCAAGTATATTTTCAGCGTGTGTGTGCGTGTATATACGTATATATATACATATATATATTTTAAATTACCTTTTCTGTCTACCAATACATAGTTGATCAAGTAACTCCCTGGCTTAAAAACTTCCATGGCTCCCACAGCCCTTAAGATAAAGTCCAGACTTCTTGGCATGACTTGTGAGACAGGATGTCCTGGTCTCAGGACTGTCCTCTGGAATCCTCACCTGCCACCTTGTACTCTGGGTCCCAGTCTCCTGTAGCCAGAGATGCCACTTTGATTTCCTTTTCTTCTGCTCACCTGGGTACATTTTCCCTCAATTCTCAAATTATGTTTCACCTCTTCCGAGCTTTGTCTTCTTTCCCCCCAGCACACCACACCTATCACTTTGGGTTTACCTACCGGCTTACTGGTCTACCTCCCCACTGATTGTAGGGACTGCCCTTCAATATTCGTATCAATAGAGTCTGTCTAGGTGTTTGGTATATAGAAAGCTCTCAATACATGTTTAATGAAAAAAAAAAAATCAACTTTTCCAACTTAGTAAAAACAGTCTCATTCAAAGGCAAAAACTTATGAAATACTACATGCTAAAGCCTGTGGATTCAGAAATAAACTGTCCTAGACTTCAAAGAGCATAATTTATTGGAAGAGAAAAGCAACATAATATAGTGAAGGTTAAGTGCATATCAAGGTATCCTCAAGTGTTTTTGGGAATACAGAGGTACAGCTAACATAACCTGAGAGTGCTAGTGGTGGATAAGTAAGGGAATTGAAATTAGGGAAGCCTTCCAAAAAAGAGGGGAACAATTGAGCTAAATCTTTAAAGACAGCCCAAGTAGAATTTGTTTACTCTAGGAATTGAGGGGGGAAAAAAGTAAGTTATCTATGGGATTGCTTACCTAGTCTCTGCTCTTTACTGCTTCATCTGTCTGTGCCCCAGTGCAGCATTTCACGTAGCTGCTGTGGCAGCCAACTGGCCTTACATTATTCCATAATCTTAGCTAATAGTCAGTGACCGAACTTGAGCTAGAAAAAAATCCCTCTCTGAAATATTTCAAAAAAAGTAAACGAGGAAGAATTAATCCCCTTCTCATGGGAAGAGCTAAAAGATACAACACTAAGGAACTGGCAGTTACTATGCCGTCCCACCACAAGGAGAAAGCCAATCAGTAGTGGAAAAAACAAAACAAAACAATGGTCCCTTCCCTTACATCCAAAGATTCTACATATGAACTAAGCTGAAGTTACTCATGCTACTTAGTAATTACTAACTGTATATATATCCTTTCTTTCATTAGTTTATGTTTTTTCTTCAAACTACAAATTAGTACACGCTTCACAATTAAGCCAACATCCTTGTTTGTAAATGGTACTTAGGTACATAGTTATGAGCAAAATTAGTAGGAATACAGCTTATCAAAAAATTTCATTCTATGAAGACTTAACATAGTCCAAAGTAGGATATAATTTAAAAAAAGATTGTTTCTTTACAATGTCATGAGTGCCACCACAGATGTATGCATAGAAAGTAGTAAAGGTGTGACAGATATGAGGTCTGAAAAAGTGGTATTTGAACGGACATTTAACAAGTAATAAATAGCAACTGTCCAAAAAAAGGGGAAAATTTCATTCTAGCTAGTATTATGATGTTTAGTAGGTCCTTTATAATCAAAATGAGTAGGGGAGAACAAGATCAAATAAAAATAATGGAGTACACATTTGTAGAATAAGGGATTTCAAAGACATCCTATGCTATTAAGTTTTGTTATTGTTATTATTTTTTAAAGCAAACTTCTGGCTATCAAAGGCTAAATTTAGCCTGTGAAATGAGTAAGTATTACTAAAAACAATTAGCCTCATCTCTGGAAAGACATATCAGCTCTGGAAAGCATACAGCTAAGCAAGAACCAAAATGAATATTCTGGTTGCACTTATATATAAGTTAGGAAAACATTGCTGTTTGATGAATACATTTACAATTTTCTCTCCTAAAGAATTTACATTCACAATGATTTACACACATACACAAATGTATTTAAGTATTTTCAATGTTTTTAATGTAAGGCACTAGTCTATATATTACAGATTTTTCCTTTTAAATTAGAACTAAATTTAACTATGATTTTGTAATTTTTTAAAGTTTATTTATTTGGAGGGGTGCCTGGGTGGCTCAGTCGGGTAAGCGTCTGACTTTGGCTCAGGTCATGATCTCGCAGTTTGTGAGTTCAAGCCCCGCATAGGGCTCTGTGCTGACAGCTCAGAGCCTGGAGCCTGCTTCGGATTCTGTGTCTCGCTCTCTCTCCGCCCCTCCCCTGCTCATGCTCTGTCTCTGTCTGTCTCAAAAATAAATAAAACATTAAAAAAAAATTTTTTTTTAAGTTTATTTATTTTTGAGAGAGACAGAGGGAATACGAGCAAAGGAGGGTAGCAAAGAATCCCAAGAAGATTCTGCAGGGTCAGTGCAGAGCCCGACATGGGGCTTGAACTCACAAACCCACGAGATTGTGATGTGAACTGAAATCAAGGTCTGAGCCACTCAGCCATCCCAACTATGATTTCAAAATTAAGCCTTAAGCCAGGGCTAAGATAGAAAAAAATATTGCACATATTTACCTATGATCTCATACCAGTAATCCAGAGGGCAGTACTGCACACATTAAATTAAGTACTACTTCTATACTTTAATGTGGTTTGCATCTAATATGCCTTGCCCAATGCCATACTTTTATATGTCCAGCAATATTTCTAAGAGTTTCTGGCATGTTTTGGTTCCACTAGGCTTCTTAAAGAAAACCACTCATCAATTTTGTGCAGCAGTGTGCTAGCAAAAGCTTAATGAGAAGTATATTGTAGTAATTAGGAGTAAGGAGTAAAGAAAATACAATGGAAACAGCATAAAGTCATATTAGGATAAGACCCACTTGTACTTACATACAGTAATCATTTCAGCTTGTAATTAGTTAGGCATACTAACTGGAAGACTACTTGCCTACGGTTACTGAGCTGTAAGTGGTCAGAATTATCAAGATACCACACAATTAATGATGAAAACTGAACAGGAATATAATTTGAAGTGTGTGACTCAAGTTTGATTCTAGTAAAAGTATAACATAAAAATAGTATACTAGGGGCGCCTGGGTGGCGCAGTCGGTTAAGCGTCCGACTTCAGCCAGGTCACGATCTCGCAGTCCGTGAGTTCGAGCCCCGCGTCAGGCTCTGGGCTGATGGCTCGGAGCCTGGAGCCTGTTTCCGATTCTGTGTCTCCCTCTCTCTCTGCCCCTCCCCCGCTCATGCTCTGTCTCTCTCTGTCCCAAAAATAAATAAAAAATGTTGGAAAAAAAAAAATAGTATACTATTAGAGGATTACTGAGAAAGGGCAGTAAATAAAAATAGAGTATATGCACTTGGTTTACAGTTTAGGAATATTTGATATCACTTAAAGTAGAACCTCTCAATTTACCCTTAATTATAAGACACTGTCTGTGATGAACACTGTTTATTATAAAACATTCCTTGTTCAATTCTTGTAAGTTTGGTATCTTAGGAAAGAATTGTTGTCGGCTAAGCAGTAGTATGGACCATAGAATAAAAGCACTATGACTAGAGGATGACATATAGATTCCTTCCTCAATTTGTCCCATGTGAATAGCTCATTTAAAAAAAAAAAAAAAAATTACACCCCAAAAATCAAGTGGAAGGGTTTTACTAAACTAGTCAAGTCATACATTTTAAATCTACTTAAAATAAAAAAAAAAAAGTTTTTTTGATGTTTATTTTTGAGAGACACAGAGAGAGAGAGAGAGAGACAGACAGACAGAATCCGAAGCAGGCTCCAGGCCCTGAGCTCTCAGCACAGAGCCAGATGCAGGGTTTGAACCCACGAACTGTGAGATCATGACCTGAGCCAAAGTCGGACGCTTGACTGACTGAGCCACCCAGGCGCCCCTACTTAAAATCAAATTTTTAAAACTTCTTGTTTAGACATGACCCACATGCAGTGAAGACTAATTCCTATGTATGGAAATCTTCTAAACATGAAAAAATATCAATGGTATATGTGAATCAAGAAAATGAAAAAACACAGAAGGCTTGGAACCTATTTCTGGGACACCAGGAATTTCAGGTTCACAACTAAGAAATCAAATATTAAAGGGGCACCTGGGTGGCTCCGTCAGCTAAGTGTCTGACTCTTGACTTTGGTTCAGGTCATGATTTCATAGTTTGTGAGTTTGAGCTCTGCATTGGGCTCCATGCTGCCAGTGGCAGAGCCTGCTTGGGATTTTCTCTCTCACTCTCTCTCCCCACCTCTCTCAAAAGAAACATTAAAAAAATGAAAAAAAAATCAAATATTAAGTAAGTTTTGCTTAAATATTAACATTTAAAGCTTGTTTTCCTTTTAGAACTATAAAACTATATTCTGTGTTAGAAACAAACCTTCACTACCTAATAAGATAGAATTATAGTCTGAAAGCTTTCTAAACTCTAACACTTCAAAATAGAATTCAGTATGTACAAGTGAAAGAGAATATTAAAAGGAAATCTAACACAGAGATGTGAACTTTTTTCCTTACTCTGAACAAGGGAACTCACTAATTCAGTTTTATTTGGCTTATATAAAGGATCTTTTCAGGCCACCTTCTAATTTTAAAAAGTATAAGGGCTTTGATGAAAAGCTTTAAAAATTGAGTGAGCTTATTATTAATCTGAACAATGAATCAAAACATAGCTGATTTTATTGGACAGTTAGAACTATCTATCCTTGGCTGTTTTCAGGTGTTAAAGAGGAGATTAGGTATCTGTAAATATTAGTGATAGCTGTGTAAATTAACACAAAGCTGTCTAAATTAACAAAGAATTTTCTTTGTTAACCAGATAAAAAGTTATAGTTTACTGCCTACAATTATGTGCCAGGTAATAGGTGCTATACTTTCGCCTCAAATTTCATTGTAAAGACAGAGTTCTTCTTACAAATGAATATAAGCATCTAATTAATTCTTCTTTGTCATCATGTGGCCAGAAGTTAGGAAGACGGAGGACTTTAGGATCCAATCATGCTACAATAATTTGGCAACCTCTCTGCTGAACAACCATGATAGAATGAGGTCCTGGTATGTAACCTTACTTTTCCTTCCTATTTGTTTTAATTGATCGAGTGGGCCAGACAGAAATCAGTTGAGTTTTTTTTTTGTTGTTTTTGTTTTTTTTTTTCCAACGTTTATTTATTTTTTGGGGGACAGAGAGAGACAGAGCATGAACAGGGGAGGGGCAGAGAGAGAGGGAGACACAGAATTGGAAACAGGCTCCAGGCTCTGAGCCATCAGCCCAGAGCCTGACGCGGGGCTCGAACTCACGGACCGCGAGATCGTGACCTGGCCGAAGTCGGACGCTTAACCGACTGCACCACCCAGGCGCCCCTGTTGAGTTTTAAAAAATACAAAATGTAAAAGCTAGAGACTTCTTTATATTTAACTTGATTAAACAATTTAGTATTTCACCTTATCTCAACTACACCAACTAATGGAAGAGAGATCCTAGAAAACAATACCTTTTTTGTTTCAAATTGTGCTTCTTCCTGACAGCATCCTCTACAGTCAGGATCCAGCTGAAGCAGGTTAAACTGTCCAAGAAGATCACAAGAGCTGCAGAGTAAGTTGCTGGAGAAGCCCAACTCTCTGCAAGCCTCCGATGAAAACTCTGCCCCAAGTGCACACACCTGAAAATAAAAAAAAAAAAAAAAAAAATGAGAAATAAAACATTATTGCACATTTGTATCACAAAACTTCCCAGAAAGGAAAAACTAGGGTTATCCAAATCTAACACACTGGAGATGAATTTCCGAAATGCCTCATTTAGAGACAAACTGTTAAATATTTTTGAACTCTATAACCTTAGATGAGTCTTTGGCTCTTCCTACTTCCCTCACAATTTTTTTCTTAAAAATTTGCTATTTTTCAGCTTAGCTGAAATATGAATTAATATGCTTTCTTTGTGATGTGTATATTACATACAATACCTTTACTAAACACTCAAGTTTTTTTTGAAAAGGAATTTCCTTAGAAGATAAACCAATGCCCCTGTTGATATGGGTCTATGGAGTAATACTAACTTCTAGACTTCTCTTCATTCACATCTAGCAGTGGAAAGGTGAAGAGGATGGAGAAGAGCAGGAGCACATCAGAAATAAAACTATGGGGGCACCTGGGTGGCTCAGTCGGTTAAGTGTCCATTCTTAATTTCAGCTCAGGTCAAGATCTCATGGTTTAGTGAGTTCTAGCCTCATGCTGGGCTCTGTGCTGACAGTGTGGAACCTGCTTGTGATTTTCTCTCTCTCTCTCTCTCTAAAAAATAAACATTAAAAAAAAAAAAAAAAGCAATGAACTTTGGGGATTAGGTACCAGCTCCATCACTTAAAAGATGATGTGACCCTGAGCAAGATAACCTCCCTCAGCTTTAATTTCCTCACTGATAAAGCAAGGACAATAATGCTTACATAAAAGAGATTGCAGTACAGATGAATGAAATGAGTTATGTAACCCATCAAAACAACCGGCAAAGGTGGGTTTATCTGTTCTCATCCCTTACCATTGTCTCATGCATGTCTCAGTGAATATGGTATAGCTTCACCTAAGGTCAATCTCTCTACCTGTGCTTTGGAGTCTATCTTCTGCCATCTCCACAGGGATTTTAATTTAGTCGGTAACTCAATTCTTCAGTGTATTCAAACCTTATGGTTCTAACCACTTTCCCCCACCTTCTGTCATTTCTGAATTGTTACTATAGTCCAGCTTCTGATCCTACCACTTGACTAAACTTGCCAAAAATCATTAAATGCAAAGATATTCAAAACTGTTCTGGCTTTAGCTGTTCCTTCCATGGGCATGTCTTCCTTCTCCTCCTTTTCTATGCATGCATCTCTTAAGCACTTCTGTTTCCCATTCTATTTTTGGCTTTTTGTTTGCTTTACATATATTCTATAGACGACCGTATCTTTCCCAAGGCTTCAAATACCCACTTATTGAAAACTCTTGAGTCTTTTTGAGTGTCAAACTTCCAAAGCCAACAGCCTACCCGACTTCATTATGTTCCACAGGCATTGCAAATCAAAAAAACTCCAACAGTGAAACTTACCTTTTCTGCTTAAATCTATTCCTCCCAATGTATCCAATTATTTTAGTAAAATGGCACCATTTTCCCTGACCACCTAGTTGCTGAGGTCAGTCATTCTACATTCGACATTCTTCACCATTCTTACAAGCAATTAACAAGTTTTGACAATTCTATTTCTTAAAGAGCTCTCAAATCATTTCTTGTCTCAGTGGCTTTAATGGTCACCACCAGTCCTACCTTTCTTTACTTCTCCAATCTCATTCTACTTTTCAGCTATAACAAATTCCTGGAAGAATAAAACTCCCACTCATACATTTGCTCAAATTTTTCTTACATCTAAGGCTCCTTTTTCAACTTATTTCAAGAACCTGATTAGTATCAGTCTTCCAGGAAGCCTTCTGTGTGTGTGTGGTGGGGGGGGGGGGGGCGGCGGAGTATGAGATCCTATCTTTAGCCATAGTAATTTTCAGAGGAAGAAATCTGTGCATAGGTCTAAGATGGTGCCACTCATGACACTGTACTATGTGAATCTAGAGTTGTCTGATTCCCTAGTACTGTGAACTCTTTTGAGGGCAAGCATTAAGTTACCTGTTTTAATAGCACTTGTGCTAGTTCTCATGTGTACTGAACAAATGAATTGGTCAAAACTACAGCCTCAAGTCTAGAGGAATTTCAGATTGTTTGACTGCAATTGGTTCATCTTCTAGACCAAGGGTATGCAAACTTTCTGTAAAGGGCCAGATTAGTAATTGTGTTAGGTTTTGGTGGCTAAATGGTTTTGTTGCAACTACTCAACTCAGCCATGGCGACACAAAAGCAGTCACAGAAAATAACAAATGAGTGGGTGTCTGTGTTCCAATAAAACTTTACATAAACAGGGTTAGCTGGATTTGGGCCACCAGCTGTATGTAGTCTGTCAACCTTCTAAGCTAACCAGGTAGATCAAAATCCAAGGACATCTGCCAATATAAAAACTAAGTAGTGCTGGCATACTCTCCCAAAATGCTGATCATCCCACTGGTCTTGTGTTAGTCAATACCCTAATTTGATACTTGATACATTTTTTACCTTATCTCAGTAATAATGTGGGATGTGTATAATATTCAAATAGATCAAGTATCCCAGTCTCATGGGAGGCACCTAAGATACGTGCTACTCTACTACGAATAAAGTATTTCTTCATTAGTAAAGTGATATGCTTGATCTACTTCACAGGTTAATTTGTATTTTTCAAAGATGGCCACACGAACATATATGCATCATCCCACACGATGTTCTTTCAGTGTGACTGGCAGTCCTCTACTGCAGAGTAGGAGTCTATTTTCCCTCCCCATGAATCTGGGCAGGGGCTTGTGACGGATTTGACCAGAGTGCAAAAGAAGTGATACTATGTAATTTGAGGGTAGGTCATAAAAAAGGAAACAGCATGGCTATTGGTCCCACATTCTGTGCCTCTGTCTCTCTTGGAACATTCAACCTCGGAACTTAGACACCATACTGTAAGGTAACCTAAATTAGAGGGATAACATGGAGATTCCCATGTAGATAGCAACTGAAGCCCCAAACTGACAACAATCATCAACTAATAGACATAGGAGAAAAGAATCTTCATTATTTCAGACCCCCGTCTTTCAGCTGAGACACCAGGGAACATACAACTCATCCTGTTGTGACCTGTCTGAACTGCTCACCCACAGAATCTAAAAGCAAAACAATTTTTTTTTTTTCAACGTTTATTTATTTTTGGGACAGAGAGAGACAGAGCATGAACGGGGGAGGAGCAGAGAGAGAGGGAGACACAGAATCGGAAACAGGCTCCAGGCTCTGAGCCATCAGCCCAGAGCCCGACGCGGGGCTCGAACTCACGGACCGCGAGATCGTGACCTGGCTGAAGTCGGACGCTTAACCGACTGCGCCACCCAGGCGCCCCAAAACAATTTTTTTTTATTCCACTATATTTTATGGTGACTTGTTTTGCAGCCATGGTAATTAAAATAGGCAATAAAAGTGAAATCACTTTGAAACTATGAACTGCTTAACAAATGTCAAGAAATTGTTATTGCCAAAGCAGGTTTAACAAAACAAAAATCTCGAATGATCATGCAGTTGTGTTATTTGGTTTTATTCTGGCATTTATTGAGCACCTACTAACAGGTGGCATAATATGCAAAACAGGTGTTTTGGAGTCTGATGACATCTTGATTCAAATGTCAGCACAGAGCAACCTTACTTCTGAATTTCTGAATACGAATAATTACTATTTATCTCACAAAATTTTGAGGATTAAAGGAGAAAAAGTACTGGCAGCATCTAGTTTCCTAGCCAAGACACAGTAGGTACTTAATAAATGTTAGCATTATTCCCACTTTCCAGTGCTCTTAAAAACCTTCTTAAAAAAAACACAACACACTACTTATGTTTTAATCATTAGACACAGGATAGAGGACAAGTGTAGTGAAGTTACATTCATGAGTTTCATGAATGAACTACTTTCTAGCTCTTCTATCATTAGTTTTGCAGACTCAATGCTTTGAATCTAAGGAGATCGGAACATATTTAGTACTTCACTAATAAATATCAAATGCTAAATAATATAGGAGTTCAAAATTATAAATGTATGATGATCTTTTTATTAGCAAAAACTGTACAACATTTAAATGGCCACATTAAGGCCACACATTAAATTTTAAAATAATCGGCCACACTTGTAAGAAAGACACAGATTCTAAGGACACGGTGGGATAACCCTGTTTGGGATAACCATTTAAGTTTAACTTTCCCTAATTCAAAGTAGGATTGACAAGCTAAAAGACTCCATTCTTTCCTTCATGCATTACTCATGATTTTTCTGGTATCACTATTTCTTTCTAGATGAGGGTTGTTGTCAGGGAAACTGAATCAACCATATTGTAACATTACCTATTCAGGCAGAAGTCTGGTATATACAACTTACTATACATACATATGAATAGTTGTCTCTTAACTTACCCTTAGTCTCAGAAAACTCATAAGTTTCTCATATAATTGTGAACGGATTTCAAATCTGAGACTAAACCAAAGGGATGGGATTATCGATCAATCCTATGAAAATAAATACCAGAAACATGGCCATTATAGCAAGCTCTTACAAAGCACCAGATATTCTGCTAATAAGCATTTTATATCATTACTCCATTCAATCTCAACCACTCTCTTAAGTAATTATCCCCATTTTACAGAGAAATAGAGGCTTAGGATAGTTAAGGTAATCTAAGATAACAGCACACAGGAGGTGGCAGCATCAAGATTGTAATCCTGATTGGCCCTCAAAACCCTCACTATGAGCTATTTCAAAGAATCCATGATGCACCATTTCAAAGAATCCATGATGCACCATTATTGTATGTACCACAAAGAATAATAACAAAAATGCTGGCAATTATAATCCTGTCCCCCAGACTGATGGAGGTGTTAACCTGTGAAGAAAAGGGGAATGAAGTGTTATGTTTCAGAATTAAAGATATACAGTATCATTCTGTACTGCTTTGGGTATATAGTGCCTTTCAAAATATTGAAGAAATATTATGAATGAGCTAAATGAAGACTTGAATACCACTTAGTTCTGGGTGCCCCAGAGAACAGCTCCCGTAGGCCATACTAAACTATTACTTTTCTAACGCTTAAGCATATTCAGAATGTATTTTCAGATTAAATCACTTTATATCCTCCCAGATGTCACCTCACTGGAATGCTGGTAACTATGCATTACTATTAACTTTAAATTAGAGATCTACAATGGCACAGTGATGAAAACTTGTCTAGTCTAAGGACTCAGAGGTTTAAATAAACAAAGAAGGAGCTAAATCCTCTAACCAACCCAGCAGCTCAACCTCAAGGTGCCAAGGAATTCTTTCCTCATTCTCTTTTCATTCATCTGTCAGGTTCCAAAGATTTGGCTTATTGTTACCACTGCCAACTACTTATTCTAGTTGGCCTCCCCCCACCCCCCGGCTTTAGACTAACTGGGAAATGCAGTTTTCTAACTTCTTAGTGTTTTACCAACAACCCTCCATGCTTCCCTTTTCATTCTCAAGGAATTTATTGACTTATTTTCTTAAAAATACTACTTATTACTGAAGAGACAGAAATACACCTTAGGGAAGTTAACAATTATTTCAACAAGGGTGAATTCCTCAGAACTCTCTATTTTTGGAGTCATTCTGCATTTGTGGGAGTGGGTGGGGTTCATCACCAATCTACACAAACTACAGATATCCTCAGGATTCTGATAGCAAGGAACAAACACAAGTGAACTAGGAAGCCATCCACATGTCAGAAGGATTTTAATGATCAGAAAGATTTTAATGAATACATACGAGGAACAATATAAAAAAACATCCCCCCAAAAGGTCTCTGTATTCCCTTTGGGTACGATCTAATTGGCACAAGAGCTGGGGGAGTGCACAGAGTTACGGTGCTGTTAAGACTGTGCATCTGTGTAACAGAGTATAAGATATGATGATAGAATATGCGAGGGAGAGAGTACACCTGGCTTTGCAAATCTGGAAATGGTATGTAAATTAAGCTCTGCATTTTATCTAAATACTCTACTTTAGGCCTGGTGAGGGAGAGCGTGGTATGGGAGATATGCTAAAACAAATGGCCCCAATTCTTCAGCTCTACCTTTTGGCTCTCGCAGTAGAGGTAAGATTTGGGAATTAAACCTGGCTAGACAAATACGTATCAGGTGAAACAGGCCTTGTTAAGAAATGTTCAAAATAGACTCCACCTTAAAAGCAACAGGGAACCACTGAATTTTAATAATGACAGTTCTAAGTTTTAAAAAGATGACTTTGGAAGCATCATAAAGATTGAACTAAAAAGGGGGAAAATGAAATAGGGAACCTTGTTTAAGGAAGCTGTTGTGGGAATTCCAGGCAAGCAAAAATAGTGGCCTGAATTTAGGTACTGCCTATGGAAATAGAATTAAGTAGACTGGCTTGGAAATTTTTAAGGGTTTAATGACTAATTGGATTCAAAGAGTGAAAGAGAAGAATTTTAAAATGACTACTTGCTGGGTTGGGCAATTGGGAAGCTGGCAAAGCCAACCATTTAGGTTCTGATAATTATAAGAGTGAGCCAGGAGGCTGTTATTGCTAAGGAGAGAGATATTGGTGGCCTGAATGAGGGATTAACAATAAGTGCATGCATTTGAGACAGATTTAGGAAGTAAAATCAACAAGACTTGGCAATTGCCTGATGTGAGAGATGTAAAGAAAGGAAAGAATCAAATATCCAACTTTCTGACTTAAATTCTGTGGTCACTGTGGTAGATTATTTAATGGCCATAAATTCCTCCTATCCTGATATGTATATTTCCATATACATATGAGGAGTATGTCACTCCTCCCATTTAGAAGTAGAGTCTGTTTCTCCATCCCTGAAATCTAGACCCGCCCTACGATTTGTTTTGACAAATACTGTGGGGTAGAAGTGATTGATATGTGTAATTTCAAAATATATGTAAATGCCTCCTGGGCTTCAGGAGGCATTGCGGCTTTTGCTCTTTAGGAGTGCTGCCTGGAGACTGCTATGAAAAGAAGCTGGGCTGGCCTGTTGGAGGCCAAGAGGTCACATGGAGGTGAACCAAGTTATCCTGGCTAACAGCACCAACTAAGAATGAAGCCATCTTGGACCCTGCAGTTCAGCTGACCCACAGAATTATGAGAAATCCTTGTTATTTTAAGCCACTAAGTTTTGGGGTGGTTACACAACAGTTGATAATTAAAGTGAAATGAGGGGAAGTCAACGTGAAATGTTATTCCTTATCTTTGCATGGTGGTGGACTCAAATTACCCAAGATAGGCAAAAAAACAAACAAACCAAACAACCCCCCCCCCCAACACAAAAACCAACCTCCAGTAGAAAGTTCAGAGAGGGGTCTTTCAGTAATTTCTAAGGCACCAAATGCCTGAATAACAGAGTACCGTAATATTAATCAGAGAAGTAAAAAATCCACCTTTTAGGTATGGTTGCAAAAACAGGCAGGATCTTCAATCCTTTTTTTTTTCTAATTTGACTTTTTATTGTATTTTTTGAGAGACAGAGCAGGAGCAAGGGTAGAGAAAGAGGGAGACATAGAATCCAAAGCAGGCTCCAGGCTGTCAGTACAGAGCCCGAAGGGTTTGAATGCAAGGACTCAAGATCATGACCAGAGCTGAAGTTGGACACTGAGCTACCTAGGTGCCCCAGGATCTTCAAACTCTTTGAGGAAAGTAAAGCAGGGGTGTTTATAGAAGCCTTCATGTATAGGTCCTAACTCCCTCAAACCTTGGATAAACCAATCAAACCAGGTCTCCTTGGAGAAAAATTTTCAGCAGGTTCAGAAAAATAAATACCTGAAGAATTACGTTGATTAATGAAGCAAGTAAAGTCTCCCACAGTGCCTAGAAAAAAAAGTTATTCATTCACATAGCAAAACATGGACTGCAAGATTCTTGGGAGGAATTAACCAATATTAAGTTGTACCTAACCCAACAGAAAAATAAGACAAAATTAGCTCTATCCCGTTCAAAGATTGAGAACGCATCTGTTGTGTTAATGGAGAAAAACTAAATAAAAAAGTTAACACTGCCCGATTTTAAACGAGATGAAGGCTATCGATTTTAGAAAATCAATTTAAAAAATTGTGCTTTACCACGGAGTAGTTCCTTTAATTGAAACGTCAAAAACCACAAATGGCACTAAAACGTACCCAACAGCACGTGAATAACATATCAGAGATAAAAAGGTTTGTCTAACAGTGAATTAGACACCACTAACAATTCAGGGGAAAAAGTAAACAGAAAATGTACCCTGAACCAAAGACTTGGGGCTTTCTTCTAAGATTTAGGGAGCCTTGTCACAAGGAACGGTAGGTAGTCCCTTGTATTTCGTCCATTTAAAAACAATCTTCATTCCTTTCCAAGGTCTATTGCCTCCCCCCTAGGCCCCCCCCCCCCGCCCCCGCCTCACTGTGTGGTTTACAGACTGTTATTAGCTGGAGCTCTGCAAAAGAAGATAAATACTACTCAAGATATTCTGAAGTCAGGAGAAAGAACCGCTAGAAACCCGGGCGGGAAAGGGAAAACATCAAATCAGGAATGAAGCCACGTAGCATTCCAGCCACAGCGGTGGCTAAGGAAACCCAGACCTCCCACCCTCTCCAAGTGTGGCTCCCATTCAGTACTGAATGTTCCGTCTTCCTCAGAGCAATATCCCCCACTCGCGCCTAGGATGCCGCGGAGATGATCTTCACTCACCGCTTGAAGTACAGCCGCCAAGAGCAACCGCAGCCCAAACGCCGGCCCCAGCCATCCACCAGGCCCAGCCGCCATCGCTACCATCTTCTGTAGGTCTCCAACTGCCCAGAGGACCCCGCAGCTAGGGGCGTCCACTCCAGAGCCTGATCCAAAACAGGCTACTAATGGCCGTTGCCATCAAATCTCTTACTCTGCAGAGACGCGTATTACCTAAGGGTATATGGAAGCTTAAAGATGGTCGAATACCTTTATATTTCATATAAATATAAAGTCGCTGGGTCCTTTCGATAACCCCTACCAGGCATTTTCCTAAGCTCCCAAACTTGTGAAGCTCCGCGTTCCTTCCTTTTATTCACGACATTTCGTCAAGCAGCAAGAAGCTCCGCCTTTGGCAGTCTAGGCCTGCCTCCTTCTCCAAGTTTACCCAATCGAATGTCGCTTTGGTTGACACCTGCGGCAAAGGAAACCAACCGTAACACGAACCAAGAGCAAAGCTCCGGGGTTCTTCGGTCCAATAGGCACAACGGAACGGGAGCAGAGGGTGGAGCCTCTGGTTGCCGAGCAGCGTACGTGGATGCGTGCGCGTGGTGGCTGAGGGGGATGGGCAGGGGGCGGAGCCGAGGGCGGCGCAGCCGCAGCCGCAGCGCTGGCTGAGGAGCGCGCGGCCGCGAGCAAAGGAGGGAGGGAAGGAAGGAAGAGAAGGAGGCGGGCAGGCAGGCAAGCGCGGGGGTCGGGGACTGAGGCAGTAGAGAGAGGCGAGAGCCCGGCAGCCGCTTCGCGCTGTGTTTGCTGCGCGGGCTTTTGGAGGGGGCGACCGTTGAGTCGATCCAGGAGAAGCGGGCACCGGCGGCGTTGGTGCTGGCGCCTGGGGGCGGGGGACTGGAGAGGCAAGAAGGGGGGTCGCTGCGGTGGTTCTCTCGCTGTCGCGCTCTCCTTGCCTTTCTCCCGGCTCGGTGGGCTTCCCCCGGCGTCTCACTCGCCTCCGGGGCCCCGCTCCCCGCCCCCCGCGGTATGTCTTGATCCCGAGCAGCGGGTTTCATGGGGCTCCTTAGGATTATGATGCCGCCCAAGTTGCAGCTGCTGGCGGTGGTGGCCTTCGCAGTGGCGATGCTCTTCTTGGAGAACCAAATCCAGAAACTGGAGGAGTCCCGATCGAAGCTAGGTAAGGAGCAGAGCCACTCGGGGCTGAGTGGTGTAGAAGGGGTCGGGCCAGGGAGGCATGGCAACCCGAGCAAGTGGGCTTTCGTCTAACCTGCGGTCTGGCTCGGGGGCAGGAAGCTGATAGAGCTTGCAATGAGAGCTGGGACTGGGGGCATCGAGAACACAAGCTCCAAGAAAGGTGTGAATTAAGCTTGAGTGGCGTGCTGGGCTCGCGAGGTCACGGGGCAGAGGTTGCTAGGGTGGGCTTTCCCGTGCCTAAGGGTTACCCAAAGTAAGCATTCCAAGGGGGAGACCGCTAAAGAAGACCGAACTCAGTAGGGAGCGGGAACTGCTGGAGGAGGCAGAAACGCTCAGCCTTGCGTGTTTTCTTGAGTCTGCCGAAAGCCCTGGCAGTGCCAGTCCAGGGGTGTGCTAATTGAGACGTTGGCACCTGGAGACAGATCTTTTGGGGATGGGGCGGTTCACGAAGGGATAGATGCTCAGAAATGGAGGGAGATACTGGGAATGATGGTGAGTAAAAGAAATACACTGTAGTGAGTTGCACTCTTGTGCTGGGGGCAGCAGGGGACCACACAACTGACGGGGGAAATAGGCTGCCAGGTAGGACAGGAAAGCAAATAAAAAGCTTTTCAGTGAGGTACTGAAAGGAGGCATACAGGCATTTAAACTTTTTTCTTTTTTTAGTGGAGCTGAATTTTGTTAATATTTTGGGCTTAAGAATAGGAATGTTGATGTACGTGGTTCCCGGCAATGTTGATGTAATGAATTTAGAAGAGGAGGGAACGCTAAAGGGGAATTATAGTTAGATTGAAGTTTGTGGAAGGAAAAGTAAGATTGTACAATAAATTAACCATATCCTTAAGTATCTTAAGGAGTTAACAGTGATTACTTTAATGAGAGAAGAGGTCTCAAGTACAAAATGTTGGAGTATGAAGTTGTGAAAGACCAGAAAAATGCACAGATAATAGGTACTTTCAGATTAGTAAGGAACTTTGGCATTTGGTAGGAATTTTGGATGTAGAGGGAGTGTTAAAAGAATGTCTGCGATACATTTTGATTAAAAAATGTACACGGCATTTAAAAATCAGCTCAAGAGGCTATAATTTGAATATGGAAAAGAAATGTAGTGTTTTTATCGGTACACTTTCACCTGTTGTTTTAAATACTTTTCGAGAAGCAAGCAATAAAATAGCAGCAGCAAAATCATTTAGACTGAGTAACAGCTAGATGCTGCTGTGGGTGATTATTAATATTAAGGAAAATGTATTAGCAAATAATTGTTACAAGTATAGCTTCCTATTTGCAGTTTTGGCAGACTTTGCAGAAAGCCTTGGAAACATTTTGAAGAGCAGTCTATCAAAGAGCATCAGATAAATCTAACTGAAGTGCAACTAAAGTTGAAGGAGGAGCTAAGGATAATTCCAGTCCTGAACTCTAGGGTAAAACTATACATACGGTTTTGAAGAGAGATCACATTTATTTACCATGATTTTATTAATATGTATCTTGTATGATGGAAAAATTGTTCACCTTACATATTGAAGGTTGGCCAGTACAGTTTTCCTTTCTGTTTGGATACACTTCGCAGCATTCAGGGTCATATTCTGGCCTCTTTAAAGACCCAGCTTTACAGAAAAAAAATGACTCTAGGAGAAATTTGAAAGTTATATTAAAATTTAGATTTGTACTTATTCTTTGTTATATTGCTCTTTAGATTTCTTAGACACATTACGCTGGTAAGGATAACCTCACTTTTTTATGTTCCTTTTTTGCCTCAGATTTTCTTCATAATACTTGAAAGTGGGTTCCATAGACACAACCTAAATTATTTTAAAAAGAGGATTATCTTAACATGTAGAAAGCCACGGGTAGAAAACAATGTGGTTTTTTTTTCATTATATTTTGTAAGAAACCTTTAAATTCCATCAGAAAGAGTAAATATGGATCAAACCAAGTACTCAAAAATAAGCTAACAAGAGGAGCTCAGATACAAAACACTTGAAGGAACTAATAATAATGCTCTGGAGCTGCAAAAACATGGCAAATAAAACGTATAACTTTATATCACTAGTTTTTATTTTTTAAAAAGAAAAGTCTTATAAAAAGCAGTACTAAAACGGATGTTACCAGTTAGTAATCTTAGGGAAGGAATGCAGAGAAGGCATAGTTGATAATCAGACTCTGTACTAGGCACTTCCATACGGGATATTCTTATGTAATCTTCCAAGAACACTATAGAAGACTATTTTTACAGATGTGGGATTAGGCTCAAAGGTTATATAACTTGACCACAGAGCTAGTAGTGGCAGAGTCAGGATTGGAACCCAGGTTAAGTGTGATTCCACACCAAGTGCTTCTTTAATTGACCAGCCTGCTCAGGGCTTTGCACTGACGCTACACTAAGATTTAGCAGTTTGAGTAGAATTTTTAAATGGTAATATCAATGTTTAATTGCGTTTATGGCTGAGAATGAATATAATTCTGAGAAAATCTAATTTCTGACACAAAGAAATTGGTTTAGTGTAATGTCTGCTCCTTGTTTATATCCATATAATGAACATAATTATATTACCCAATGAAACGACTGCAATAGTTTATTTCTGTTTTAGAAAAAAAAAAAAAAGCCTGTGGTTGTTTTCTGTAAGTGTAAAGCTTTCTGTTAGCTTATGCAAAAGTTATAAAATTTACACAGGCAAATCTATCAATTTAAGCCACTAAGTTTCTTCTGTTTCTTGAAGACTTTCCCCAACCAAGATTATGTACATTCTCTAGATTTTGTTATAGTATTTTATAATTTTTATTTCTTACATTTAGTTCTTTAAAGCATTCATATATTTGTAGAGATTTATTGTAATTTCTCTCAATGAACAGCCACTTATGGCAAATATTAATAAATAATTCATTTCCCACTGTATGTTACAGTTTTTTTCCACATAGTTCCTTTTTCATATATTAAATTTTTTTATGTTTTAGAATTGATTTTGAACTCCATGTTTTTCACTAATTTAGAGATTCTTTAAACCTCAAAGGACCTGTATATGGACTTCAAGGTACCCATAAATTCCCTGAAATTATATGCACAGCTTTTATTGGATTTGTGAAGGCATATGCGATCCCCTTAATAGTGGGAATCACTGACTTGGAGTAGATGGTTTGTATATAAGTGTGTTTTTTATTTCTTTGTTTTTAATATTAACATGCAGCTTGTGAGTTACATCTAGGATACGAACACATTAGTTAGGAGAAAAGGTCTTTGGGATGTTATGTTGAAGAACATAGTATTTAAGTCATTTTATGTAAGTCATTTTATTAAAATGTTTACTTAATTTTTCTAATGTAAGATGACATGGAATCAATGAAAACTGTTACTTAGCTTAGTATTTACTTAGCTGTTAGAGCTGCAATTTGTTGCTTTTACGAAGCAGTTTTTTTCTAAATCTTCAGAGACACGTGTAGCTAATGCTGACTGATGGAACTGCAATGAAACCTTTGTTACATCAATATTAGAATTATATGCTTGATAATTTTATTGTCTATAGGGTCTAAGCATTTAAAATAATGTTTGTTGTTTGACTACTTCTAACACCACTACGTGAATTTACAAATACATTAGGATATAATCTTTTAAATGAGGACAGTAACTCAGAATGGATTGTGTAATCCTCTTCACTGGATGAAAATTATGTTACTCTCTATGTTCTTAAAATCCCCCTAAACTTATGAACTAATTCCGGGACTAAAGTTGATACTGTTCTTTGGAATTTGGTAGTATTTAAAGTGCCTGAAACCGTTCAGTGGTATCTGTAAAATGTTCCCAAGAATGATAGATTTCTCTACTTTTGCAAGTAGAAATTGTTTGCAAAACTCATGGTAGCTACTGTTTAGAGGACTTTGGATTAATTGGAATGCAGTTATTGTAGAATTGCTAATTAGTGCCTCACTTATGAGTCCTGGATAGGATATCTAGTGCCATAGAGTAGTCACTAGAAATAGTTGGTCTCAATTAAGGTAACCCCAGGATGTCTGTCTACCACTCCGTTAAGACTTCTAATAGCTTTTTGGTACCTAGTGGAGTGGCAATAAAAATGAATATTCAAACACTGCTTCCCGAAAGACCACTTTTGAGCCATGGTCTTACACATATCTGGACTTTACAGTCATGGTTCACTTTAGCCTAATTGTTTACAGGTTTCTACCCACCCACTAGTAACTGTGTTTATGTACTTTGCCTTTCTGCCTGTTAACTATGGATTAACTGCCTGTTAGGTCACTTGTGCACCTGATCCTGTTCCCTAACCTACAAGGCATGGTTCCAGAAGTTTTCCTTTGTTCTCCTATAATCATCATGTCTTCTCTTTCTGCTTGAATATTCTTAAGCAGAAATAGACTATGAGCATGCTATTATTTCTCCCATCCAAAAACCAAAACAATACTTTCTCTTGACTCCCCTTTTCTCAGCCAACCTCTGTTCCATATTTTGTCTTCCCTTTGCAGTATAACTAAAAACTTGCCTTACTGACTCCAATTGCCAAACTCACCAGTAATTTCTCTAAATCCTATGCTCAATTTTTCGTCTTCATTTTATTTGACCTATCAGAATTTGACACAATTGATCACTTCCTCTTTTTCTGATAGATTTTCTTTTTTTTTTTTTTTTAACGTTTATTTATTTTTGGGACAGAGAGAGACAGAGCATGAACGGGGGAGGGGCAGAGAGAGAGGGAGACACAGAATAGGAAACAGGCTCCAGGCTCCGAGCCATCAGCCCAGAGCCCGACACGGGGCTCGAACTCACAGACCGCGAGATCGTGACCTGGCTGAAGTCGGACGCTTAACCGACTGCGCCACCCAGGCGCCCCCTGATAGATTTTCTTTACTTGGTTTTCAAGATACCATAATCTTGGTTTTCTTCCCACCTCATTGGTCACTTCTCTGAATCCCGTGTTGGATTCTCCTTTTCTCCTCAACCTCTTAGCATAAAAGAATAACCTTCTCTATTTACTCTTCTCTATTTACTCTCCCTTAGTTGGTGATTTATATGCTGACAATTTCCAAATATATAATTCTTTTTTTTTTTGAAGGCACATTTTAAAAATAAAATTTTAAATTTACATCCCGGTTAGCATAGAGTGCAATAATGATTTCAGGAGTAGATTCCAGTGATTCATCCCTACGTATAACACCCAGTGCTCATCCCAACAAGTGTCTACCTTAATGCCCCTTACCCAAACGAATATATATTTCTAATTCAGGCTTATTTCCTAGTAATTTGGCTGCCCACTTGAATTTATCTTTTTTTAAATTTTTTTTTTTTCAACGTTTATTTATTTTTGGGACAGAGAGAGACAGAGCATGAACGGGGGAGGGGCAGAGAGAGAGGGAGACACAGAATCGGAAACAGGTTCCAGGCTCTGAGCCATCAGCCCAGAGCCTGACGCGGGGCTCGAACTCACGGACTGCGAGATCGTGACCTGGCTGAAGTCGGACGCTTAACCGACTGCGCCACCCAGGCGCCCCTTGAATTTATCTTTGAGTAATTAGTAGACATCTCAAGCTCAGTGTTTTCAAAATGGATCTTCTGATATCTTTGTCCACTGCCTCATCCTAAATCTATTTTATCTTTTACCTTCCCTATCTCAGTCAGTTGATGGCAGCTGTATCCTTTGAGTTGCCAGGGTTTTACTTGCCTTTTCTTTTTCTCACACACTGCATCTAATCTGTCAGAAAAATCTTGTTAACTTTATCTTCAAATATTTCTAGAATATAACTACTACTCAGCACTCGCACTGTTATCACCCTAGTTCAAGATACGTACCATCATCTCTTCCCTGGATTACTGCCATGTCTTAACTAGAATGCTTCCACACTTGCCTTTCTACAGACTATTCTTAATATAACAGCTAGAGTGATCCTTTTAAAATGTAAATCAAATCATGTCACTCCTCTTTAGAAACTTCCTGATTTAGAGTAATGCTAACTCCTTTTAAAACAAAGCCCACAATTTTTTTGACTAAACACAGTAAATGACTTTTTTCCCCATTCATATATTAAATGATCATTTTGGTGGATGGTTTTCCTTTACATGGGTGATTGATTCAGGGTCTCAGGTACCTCCTGCCTTATAATTCTACCATCCAGTCTTTGGAAGTTTTCTGCTGTCATCCCTGGGTAGGGGCAAGAAAGGAGTGAGGAGCCCCCCCTTTCTGAACTTTTTTGGCCTCTTGTGTCCTCAGTTTATTGATGAAGACAATTCTTTATCCATATGCAAGGGGGGAGGTTGGGAAGTGGGGTTTTTAGCTGGCAGTTACTTACCAGTTCCAACTGTGTATTATAGAAGAGGGCAGCATACATTTGAATTTTTTGAATTTCTTTGCATAAATCCTAAAATTTATTTATTTTGTTTTATGCCTCAACATATAAACTGTCTCAGTAAGTGTTCTATGTGAACGTGAAAAATGTATATTCTGTTGCTGTGTGGGTGGAACATGCAGTAAATGTCAGGTCAAGTTGGTTGGTAAAGTTGTTCTATATCCTTGATTTTCCTTCTGTGTACTTGTTCCATTAATTATGGAAAGAGGGGTTTTGAAGTCTCTGATAATAATTGTGAATTTGTCTATTTTCCCCTGAAGCTCTGTTACTTTTTGTTTCATGTATTTTGAGGTACTATGATTGGTACATAAACGTGTAGGAATGTCATGTCTTGACTAATTAACCTCCTTTTCATTATGAGATGACCCTTTTTATTCTTGGTAATATTCTTTGCTCTGAAACCTAGTTGGTCTGATTAGCCACTTCAGTTTTCTGTTGATTAGTGTAAGCATTGTAGACCTTTTCCCACTCTTGATATCAGCTGGTTTGTACCTTTTTATTTAAAATGAATTTCTTGTAGGCAGTACATAGTTGGGGCTTTCATCCAATTTCATAATCCCCATTGTAAATAGTGGTGTTTAGAGCATTTACAGCTAATGTAATTATTGATATGATTTGGTTTACATTGCTGCATTACTATTTGTTTCTTATTTGTTGCATCTGTTTCATTTCCCCTTTTTGCTGCCTTCCTTAGGATTAACTGAGTATTTTGTTTATTCCATTTTATCTCATTTGTTGACTTACTACCAGTGCACTTTCTTGTGATTTTATTTATTTATTTTTTTTGTGGTTGCTGTAGGGTTAATGTTATATATTATACTATGTTGTGTGTGAGAACCTTAATCATTATACTTCCATTTCCTCGCTCCTGGATTTTTGCTATTGTTATTATATATTTTACTTTTACGTGTAAGTTCTATTATACATTATTTTATTTTAAACAGTTATCTTTTAAAGAGATTAAATGTTCCTGCTTTATATTTAGTCATTCATTTTCCATTCCCAGTGCTCTTCACTCCTTTGTGTAGATGCAGGTTTCATTTGGTACTATTTTGCTTAATCCTGAAGGATTTTTTAAAAATTAGTTATACTGAAAGTCTCCTGGTGATGAAATCTTTTCACTTTTGTATGTCTGAAAAAGTCCCTAGTTGCCTTAGATATTTTTGATGGGTATAGAAATTCTAGGTTGACAAATATTTTTGTTCTTTCAGTACCTTACAGATGTTGTTCCATTGTCTTTTGGCTTATGTTGTTTCTTATGAGGCTGCCATCATTATTCTTTTTGTCCAGCTGTACATAATGTCCTTTTTTGACTGCTTTTAAGATTTTCACTAGGTTTTAAGTAACTAAAATGAGCCTTGCTGTAATTTTCTTCATGTTTTAGTATGTGTTTTATGTATGTATGTATGTATGTATTTATTTATACTTCCAGAGTTCTTTTTTTATTAATAATTAATTTATTTTTAAATTTGCATCCAAGTTAGCATATAGTACAACAATGATTTCAGGAGTAGATTACTTAATCCCCCTACCCATTTAGTCCATCCTCCTCCCACAACCTCTCCAGCAACCCTCTGTTTTCTATATTTAAGAGTCTGTTATGTTTTGTCCCCCTCCTTGTTTTTATATTATTTTTGCTTCTCTTCCCTTATGTTCATCTGTTCAGTATCTTAAAGTCCTTATATGAATGAAGTCATTTATTTGTCTTTCTCTGAGTAATTTTGCTTAGCATAATACCCTCTAGTTCCATCCATGTAGTTGCAGATGGCAAGATTTCATTCTTTTTGATTGCCCAGTAATAGTATGTGTGTTATTTTTGTTAATATTGTTACAGTATATATAACAGTATTTTGCTTAACAGTAACTTTTAAAAAAATAGAAATTAAAAAAAATCTGGCTGTACTGTATAAACATCATAACTAAAATCCTACTGCAAAAAATGAATTCTTTAGTCTTAAGAAAGTTGTAAATTCTACCCTATTTTTGTTCTTCAGAAAAGAGCCACGTGATTCATTAGAGCTATCTGTGGTTCTTTCAATTTCTTCTTCTTTTTTTAATGTTTGTTTATTTCTGATGTGGGGCTCGATCCAACAAATTGTGGGATCATTACTTGAACTCAAACCAAGAGTTAGACGCCTAACCCACTGAGTCACCCAGGTACTCCTCTTTCAGTTTCTAAGGTGTGATGTAAAAGGACACTATCTTAAGTAGTCAGTGATGAGAAATACAATATTTTGAATATAGGGAAGAATATTCGAGCTTTGAGTAAATTGAGGTATTGAGTTAAAATAAATAAAATCCTCTTTCAACCATGCATTTGACTTAGTTGTTTTAGTTTTGTTCATGTCATACTGAAACTAGTTCAGCAGTTGGTTTTGACATGAAGATTCTTTTTTTTTTTTTTAACTTATTTTATTTTTGAGAAAGAGAGATAGAACAAGCAGGGAAGGGGCAGAGACAGAGGGGTACAGAGCATCTGAAGCAGGTTCTGTGCTGACAGCAGAGAGCTCAATGTGGGGCTCGAACTCGAGAACTGTGAGATCACGACCTGAGCTGAAGTTGGGTGCTTAACCAACTGAGCCACCCAGGCACCCCAATGACATTAAGATTCTTGATCAAATGTAACTGAGAAGTTTGTGATTATTTTGTATTTAAATTATTTTGTGTTAAATCTACTTCTAATTGCCAGGATTTTAAATTTCACCATAGTATCGTTTTTTAACAAAACACACCCATCTCTAATAAAGTGTTGCATATTCCCTGTGTGCTATACACCTTTGGCAGAAGGCCAGTGTAGCTCAATTGTTTCCTCCATAGAAGAGCTTATTAGAAAACCTGGCTTGACATGATCTTAAGGTATAGATTAACGGACAGCTCCTTCATTTTATTATATAGGATAGAATAAAAACCATTCACTGTTGTCCTTCACGTTTTGAAGATTAAAATAAAAGAAGCAAACACGCTTCTAATGATATTTTAGTGTCTCAAGATAGATTTCTCAGCAAGGAAAATTAGGGGTGTGTGTGACTTTTGATCCTGAACTTGGGAATTATTATGATAGTCTCTCTCTGATTTGGGATGGACCTTTTCAGGAATGTCTGATTGATGAGATGCCATAGAGTGCGCTTTTTGTTTTGTCCTAGGTTGGAGCCCTAACTAATTAAGCCTGTGACTAGCTACCATCTAATCTAACTCATGACACTCTGACTTCCTTTTGGTCTTTTTTGTTTTTAAGTTTGTTTGTTTATTTATTTATGTTGAGAGAGTGCACAAGCTGGGGAGGGGCAGAGAAAGAGGGAGAGAGAGAGAAAGGGAGAGAGAGAGAGAGAGAGAGAGAGAGAGAGAGAGAGAGAATCCCAAGCAGGCTCCGCACCTTCAGTGCAGTGCCGGACACAGAGCTTGAACTCAGGAATCCTGAGATTGTGACCTGAGCCGAAACTAGGGAGTCAGATGCTTAACTGACTGAGCCACCCAGGCACCCCTGCTTTGGTCTTTTTTTTTTTTCTTACTTGACTTGAATTTCTTCCTTCTTTACCATTGTGCCCATGTTTCTTCAGTGGTTTTCTGCTTCTCCCACTAGTGGCAAGCCTCATGACCTCTGAACCTTCATCTGTAACAGACAATAATAATAACTAACATTTATTGAATACTTATTGTGAACTAGAGATACTTTAAGTGTTTTATATGTATAACTGCATGTAGTAAAAATGGTGCTCACTTCTGTTCTCAGAGAGTGGGAAGATAAAATGCTCTTCAAATGATACAATGAAAATGTTTGTAAACTATAAAAACTACAGTTATAAATTGTTAATAATAATAATAATATATTTACTTTCTCTTTGTTGCTGTTGTCTTTTAGTGTAATGTAGTTTTGAGTTTACATTGTTTTTTGGGTTCTTTTTTTTGCTGCTGTAGGCTTTGCCCACTGCCCTACCTACCCAGTGCCTATACCAGGATTATAGTCGTCTGATGTATAAATCAAATGATGATATTACAGGAGTTAAAGTTTTGACATTCAGGCTGTTTTTTTCCTCTTAGGAAGGAGTAAAAATCACTGGCAGTTCATATTATTGTTCCTAAAAATAGATATCTATTTACTTTCATAAAAATTATAGAAAAGCCCTTTTTAACATGACTAAAGTTTCTTCGGTCTTTCCTCCTAATTTTTGCCAAGTTGGCGGTTTAAGGATAGATTTTTATAAAATGCACATTAAATTTGAATTGTGACAGGAATTTCTGTGTGTGTTTGTGTAAAATAGTTCTTTAGCTTCTAAATAATTTTTTTAAGTGTTGATAGTCAAATTAGTAGAGGGAAAAAGAACCTAAGTCTATTTCTCCACTATGGAACAAGTTTTATGTGATAGTTCCTTTATTGTCAGTATTACCACAATGATTCATTGTCATATTCTCAAATACAGGGGAAAAAATGTGTTTTGTATCCTTTAATTTAGGAACTTCAACTTTTTCTTATTTTTTATTTGATTGTATTTATAGCTTTAATGCTGGGATTATGAGAATCTCAAAGAACAGAATTCTTTACTCTTACACAGCATCAGAGGCTTTTCAACCTTCAACTACACTTAAATAGAATGCTTCAGCCTCTGAGGTAAATTTTGGAATGGTAGCATATTTGCTGCCTTTTCTTTAGAGAATCAGGAAAGCATTCCGTACTTGCATTTGATTACACAATAAAAGCAAAGTGGGAAATTCTTAATAATTTAGTAATAACAAAGATTGGGAAAATTGGGCATCTAATCATGAGGTTATAATATAGCATAAATGCTTTGTGATAATGCTCTGTGATTTAAGGTTGTTTTCACTGTAAAATCCATTAAGGTAGAACCATATATGTATTGATTATTTAACTGCATTTTGACAGAGAATTTAAGACCATGTTGATTATTTAGAAAAAGATTATTTATGGTATGTAAATAATCTTTTTATTCAGTTTTTAATTTAAGAAAATCTGATAAAATGGTTTGTAACTTATTCACGTAGCCATGATGGCTAAGAAAAATGTGGATTCAGTTGGCATTTTTAAGCTACAGTTTTCAAATAGGATTTAAAATAAGTATTGTTAGATTAACATTAAAGGCTAAAAAGAAATTGCCAGTGCTTAAATGAAAGATAGTTTTGAGGAGAGCTGTTGCTTTTATTTTTAATATTTTTAAATCATTTTTATTATTTATTTTTTCTTACTATTCCTCTGTTTATTCATGGTATAGTACATACAGTTTTACTTAATTGATGTAATATACTGACTTCTTTTATAGTCCAAGCAGTAGCAACCTAATTATCTTGGATGGGGATGAAAATATTTCTGAATAAATAAAGTGATGCACAGAAGTCATACAACATTTTGTTTTAGGCTAGGATCATGATCAAATATATAAACTTAAGATTTATAAAATTAAGATTGCTGATTTAATAAGTAGCAATGCCTAATCGTCATTTTTCTTTATTAGAACAGCATTAATGATAGGAAATAAGTAAGGTAGTTACTAAAGGCACAAGTACTGTGAGTCATAATAAGTGGGAGCTCTTTTCAAGGGAGGAGACCGAAGAGGGCAGGAAAAGTGTAACAATCTAGGTTAAGTTAAAATGGTTCACCTGTCTTCCTTAAAAGCTTCTGAGCATAGTTCTGAAGGAAGTAATGCAGTTATGGTATGCTTATAATAGGACACAATAATAATATTATTTGTCAAAGTAGTGACCTTGAGAAAGTTATACATTAAAAATAATGTAGTTGCTAAAAATATTTTTGGAACTGTATGGAATTGGATTTAGAACTTTTAAAACTACACAAGATCATTTTTATTTCTTTATGGATATAGTTTACAATTATAATTTAAAAATTTAAATTATAGGGGTGCCCGGCTGGCTCAGTCAGAGGAGCATGCGACTCTTCATCTCGGGGTTGAGTTCAAGCTCCATAGTAGGTGTAGTGATTGCTTACAAATAAAATCCTAAAAATGTTTAAATTATACAAGTAATTATAGATTATTTGGATAAAGGGGAAAGAAAAGGTAATCCTTATTACACATACTAACAAGTCTTTGCAAGTTTCTTTAATGTAGGTTTCTTAGATAAAAGTGATTATAATATTTTATCTTTTCATTTAACATCAGATCATAAACATTTTCCTAGGTTGCTATCATAATAGCTAACATAACAGTGTAATGATAAGCTCTCTTTTGAAGAGGGGAAATAGACTTACTAGGGTTTTAGCCTTTCATTATGGTAAACTATGAAGTAACCACTTGTACTGATTTTGTTTCATTTAGCTGTAATACTCTAGAATATTTATTTTTATTTTTTTAAGGTGTTTTTTTTTTTTTTTTTTTTTTTTTTTTTTTTGAGAGAGAGACAGCATGACTGGGGGCGAAGGGAGCAGAGGGAGAGAAAGAGAGAATCCCAAGCAAGCTCTGTCAGCATGGAGCCCAAAGCAGGGCTCAAACTCACGAAAACCTTGAGATCATGAGCTGAGCCGAAACCAAGAGTCAGACGTTTAACCGACTGAGCCACCCAGGCACCCTAATTCTAGAATACTTATAATAAGATATGAATTTCAGAACCTCCTTAGTTGGATTAAAATTTAAAATCCCAATCTAGGATGCATTTGACTTTATTCTGCTTTCCCTCGTGAGTTTCATCCAGCGTGGATTCAAGTTTCGTGAGGCCTCAAACTTTTATAATTTCTGGGATCCTTTTTAAGGAAAAAAAATACAAAATTATGGATATAAAATCATGCCTACGACTTTAGGATGGGACCATGTCAAGTGTATGAACTGAAAGTTTAAACTTTATTAGCTTTATAGTGTAAATCCATGCGTGATTCCATCCTTCTGATGCCTCATGATACTCAAAGTCCAAGAAGGAAAGTGCTCTCTGATATACTAAAGAACTATTCTTTGTTTTTCTTTAAAGCAAATTTTATGTCTCTTCATCTGTACATTTCTTTCTCTATACCTACACCCTAGCCCTTTTAATTGTGAATATTTGGTTTGCAAAACATTTAGATGAAGTTATAAAACATGGTTGATGTTGGAGATAACTGCTTGGGTCTGGGGAACAGATAATTAATATACCCACCCTCCGCCCTGTTGAATTCTTTACCGATTGAACAAATACATAAGGAAATCAGATGGAGATCAGAAATTTGCAGGTGGAGATCAGAATTTTGGTTGGATAAAGCTGGATTGGAAGGTTTGGTGTAGATATGTCCCCATAATGGCCTTCCCAGTGCTTCATCTCTGATTAAGATTTATCCAGCCATTTACTGCTGTAGACAACTGCAGTCCTCTTGCCAAGGGCCTGAATGCATACATTCCTTTAAGTCTATAACACAGAGCAGCAAAAACTGTGCATCTGCAGATGAAGACTGGCTCTAAATGGGAAGGAACCTATGTAACACCGAACAGAGCATGCCCAGTTCCATCTCCCAAATTCACTAGAGAAGTCTTTTACTTTCTCCCTCTCCACACTATGTTTTTTTTTTTTTTTTAAGGTATTAAAGGAATTAAGACTACTAACAACTTTCCTTAGATAGTAATTGGCTTTTAGTTTGGTTCATGGTATTTTTATGTATGCCATAGATGGTGATTTTGAAATAGTTAAAATTATTCATCTTTTAGGGTTTTTGCCTTTGGTTATATATATATTTAAGTAAAGATGTATATATGTATATAATTCTATCTAAGTGTGTATGTGCTTAATGCTATTTTATTTTTATTCTTTCTGTAAGAGTTTTCATTCTTTATATAAACCTTGTTGCTAATACTTAACATTTTTTATCTCTGAAGAAGTTTTAACATTTCTTGCAGGCAGGTCTGCTGGTAACAAATTCCCTTAATTTTTCTTTCTCTGAGAAAATCTTGATTTGTCCTTCACCTTTGAAGGATCATTTTGCTGGGATGCAGAATTCTTCGTTGGTGTTTTTTTTTGTTTTTTGTTTTTTTTTTCCCTTTCAACACTTTAAATATTTTACTTCAGTCACTTCTTGCTTTCATGGTTTCTGAAGAGGATTCTGATGTAATTCTTTTTTTAAAAAATTTTTTTTCAACATTTATTTATTTTTTGGGACAGAGAGAGACAGAGCATGAACGGGGGAGGGGCAGAGAGAGAGGGAGACACAGAATCAGAAACAGGCTCCAGGCTCCGAGCCATCAGCCCAGAGCCCGACGCGGGGCTTGAACTCACGGACCGCGAGATCGTGACCTGGCTGAAGTCGGACGCTTAACCGACTGCGCCACCCAGGCGCCCCTGATGTAATTCTTAACGTTGTTCTTTTAGGTAAGGTATTATTTCCTCTGGTTTCCTTCAAGATTTTCTCTGTCTTTGCTCTTCTGTAGTTTGACAGTGATATGCCTAAGTGTAGATATTTTCAGTATTCTGTTTCATGGTGTCTGAGCTTTATGGATCTGTGATTTGGTATCTGTTATTTTGGAAAATTTTCAGCCATTATTACTTCAAATTTCTTCTGTAGTTTTGTTTTCCTCTTCTAATATTCCCATTATGCATATGTTACATGTTTTGTGATCATCCCACAGTTCTTGGATACCCTGGGGATTTTTTGTTTGTTGTTTTTTTTTTTTCTCTTAGTTTTTCAGTTTGGGAATTCGTACTAACATGTCTTCAAGATCACTGATTCCTTTCTTGGCTGTGTCCCATCTACTGATGAACCCATCGAAGGCATTTATTTCTGTTACAGTGTTAATGGTAATTTATCTTTGTTGTTTTCCTTTGGTTCCTTCTTAGGGTTTCCATATCCCTGCTTACATTACCCACCTGTTCCTTCATGGTGTCCACTTTTTCCATTGAAGCCCCAGCATATTTATTATAGATACTAAATTCTCAGATATGGTAATTCTAAAAATATCTGTTATATCTGAGCCTGGTTCTGATGCTTGAAAATTTGAAATTAAAGTGTACATAGACTTTTCTGTGTGACCATAGGGGTATTTTCTAGCACCGTTGCTTAATTTTTTAAATGAGAATCTTCTTTCCCAATACATAAAATATCAATCACTTTCAATTAAGTTGCTGTGAATAATTCCTCCTGTCCATTTCTGTTAAGCTTTTTCATTCTTTTCCCAGTTGAGTTCTTTATACTCACACTCTTTTGACAGAGCTTTTTTTTTTTTTTTTTTTTTCTCCCCTTGGAAGGCAAGGACTCCCTATGTAGCTTTTGTGATAGCCCAGTTATGAAAAACAGTGGGATAAATGTTCACATTATAACTTCCTTTTATTGGCTTAGGTGGTGTGGATTAGTAGAAAAGCAAAAACAAAAAACAGTGAACATTGGCAAGCGTTCAGGTATTTCTTTTGTATCATTTACCTTGGCTCCAATCAGTGACTGCTTATGAGTAAGTTTTCTCAGCCTTAGAAATAAGGAGTTGAGAATAATGTGTGGCTAACTGATTAGTATCCACCTCAGAGAGGTGTTGACAGAGAAATGTCAAAACAGTATAAATGCAAACTATTATGATAAAAGCTGTTCTGAAAAAAAAAAAGGAATTGAACTTGTAGAAGAATCTTTAAGGGAGAGATTGGATTTGAGTTTCTGTATGGTCTTTATTTCTGAATACTAATTAATTCTTGAGCATATGTAAAACTTCTAAGTGTTTTTTTTTTTTTTTAAGTTGTGAAGTGTTTATGCAAATAGGTTCAATTTAAATTTCTTGCCATATAAAATGTGTAGGAGGGCTTCTTGAGGTTTGCTTTCAGACTAGGTGTTTTCTCATTGATAGGGCTGAACCATTTTCATCATTAGCTTTTGTACTTTTATTTTCTTTACGAACAAGAGTTAAAATGTAAGTCCTTAGGAAAAATAAATGTTTCATGTCACACTTATTTCAGGGTACAGACTAGTTGCAGCTCTATGTAATAATTAGTTGTAAAAGGTGTTTCCATTTCTCCCAGATCTGTGGGTTATCTCTTATTTGTTCAATTTGTTGACTTTCTTCTTGTGATGGAAAAATTAATTTGAGCTGAATATGTCAGGAAAAAGTTACCGTGTGTTGTACCACGAAAAGACTACTTTTTTTTTTTTTGCTCCATATCATATATGTGCTTGCATTTTCTGTTTGTGGAATAATGAATCAAGTTTATACTGTTTGAATCTTTCATGATTCTCAATGTTAGTAACTTGCTAGAGTCACCTCAGAAGCTTTTAAAATGGTGCTGGCTGGGTCTTACCCTCTAAAGATTGATTTGATCGGTTTGGGGTGTGGCCTGGGCTTCATTTCCCTGGGTGATTCTCCTGTGCAGCTAAGGTTGAAAGCCTCTGTTCTAGAGACTCAGACTGAATCTACTTATTTTGAACATATGCTGATGTTTTTTTAAAATTAGCTCCTAAAAATTCTTGTCATAGTTACAAGACTATTATGAATATTTTAAATCATGTTTTTGAGTTTACCATGGTCACCTTCAAATGAGCATTGTTGATGCTACCTGTATCTGCAAGTTAACCGGATTTGGTCAAAAGATTAAAAGGCTTAACAGTTAAATTACTTTCAAAATATAATAAAAACATAAGTAGAAAAATACTGGGGTTGTTTTTGGGGGGGGGTTGTTTCATAACTTCTATAATTCAGGGGATGAATAAAGGCCCTGTTAGTACATTTGCTGTCAGCTATACGTTTTCACAAGGTGTTTTGTAAATCCGTCAAATGCATTTTAGTCCTTTTTCTCTCATTTTCAAAATTGGAACAGAGATTTTTGAAGTTGTATGTGCAAACGTTATTAAAATAGCTTCATGATTCTAATAATACTTAATTACTATTTACTAAAGCTGCATGTTTAAGAGCTTCTTTAGGTGACTTCATGTAGGTTTCTAAATTTGATAGGCTATGATAGGAAGGCCAATTAGATCTAAACTGACATTTAATCTTCTATTCAGAGCAGCTGATGTTACTTGGGGAATGGTGACTGTCTTATTTCAGCATATTTGAGTATGGGAAAATTTACTAAACCAACATTTTCATATGACTTTGGAAAATGATGACTAATAAAAACACATTGGAAGGTAGATAAGCTGTTCACACACTGGTCAAAGGTATGTGACCCAAGCATCTGTAATCTGCTGTAGAATTGAAACAAGATGATATTAAGGATAATTTTAGAAGCATCTCCATGAGCAGTTATTGATCCAGGCTGATTGATTCTTAGAAAAATTACATCATAGTTCGTATTGGGTGTTTGCCTGTTTCTGGAGTCTTTCCTACCCTGTCTGTTGTGCTGCGACACTGTTCCTCCCAGTTACCTTCTATAAAGTGTCTGACCTATGAAATGTATAATATTCCCTAAATTTCTTCTCTCTTTGTAACCAAAATTTCTCTTAGCCATAGAGTTTTTACTGGAGGTAAGGGGTAGGAATGATGGGTTGAGAGAGAAAACAATTCATGAAATTTTCCCCCTAACCATATATTTACCTTATAGCCTGTATTCCCACCATTTGGCTTTATTTAAGTATTAATATATTTCCACATTTATAATAAAACATTACAGATATGTCAAAGCCTCTGGTATTTCTAACTGAACCCATTTCCCTCTTTTCCTCTGCATGGATAACCACTGTGTGGATTATTTTTTTTCCAAAATTTTTTCATAAACCAAATCAATCTCTTAAGTAATAAATCAAAATGAGGGAAATTTGAGAGGGAAATGTTTATTTTTTTAATTTTTATTTATTTATTTTTTAATTTACATCCAAGTTAGTTAGCATATAGTGCAACAATGATTTCAGGAGTAGATTCCTTAATGCCCCTTACCCATTTAGCCCATCACCCCTCCCACAACCCCTCCAGTAACCCTCTGTTTGTTTTCTCTCGATATATATATTTTAAATCTTTATTTATTTTTGAAAGAGAGAGGGACAGAGTCCAAGCAGGGGAGGAACAGAGAGAGAGGGAGACACAGACTTTGAAGCAGACTCCAGGCTCTGAGCCATCAGCACAGAGCCCGATGTGGGGCTCAAACTCACCAACTGTGAGATCATGTCCTGAACCAAAGTTGGATGCTTAACTGACTGAGCCACCTAGGCACCCCTGTTGTCTCTATTTAAGAGTCTCTTTTGTTTTGTCCCCTCCCTGTTTTTATATTATGTTTGCTTCCCTTATGTTCATCTGTTTTGTATCTTAAATTCCTCATATGAGTGAGGTCATATGATGTTTTTCTTTCTCTGACCAATTTTGCTTAGTATAATACCCTCTAGTTCCATCCATGTAGTTGCAAATGGCAAGATTTTGTTCCTTTTGATTGCCAAGTGGTACTCAACTTGTATGTATATACCACATCTTTATCCATTCATCCGTCGATGGACATTTGGACTCTTTCCATACTTTGGCTATTGTCCATAGGGCTGCTTGCTGTAAACATTTGGGTACATGTTCTCCTTCGAAACAGCACACCTGTATCCCTTGGATAAATACCTAGTAGTGCAATTGCTGGGTCGTAGAGTAGTTCTATTTTTAATTTTTTGAGGAACCTCCATGCTGTTTATTGTTTTCCATAGTGGGGGAGGGAAATGTTTATGAGCAGAAACTTGATACCCCACTTAGAAGTTATTTTTAGTGATAAAACCAATTCTGCCACTAGATTTTGTTCATCCTTCTGAATCTGAATGTTCTGTACTGGTTGTTTAGAGACTTTCCTGTTAAAAACTCGTAAAAAAGCTTGTGAACATAGCCTGTAAGGAGACACAGAGGATTAATTCTACTTTGTTAAAATCTAGTAATGTGTGTCAAAATGTGATTATGGCTTGTTGACAAGGAACCATTGGATGAACAGAATTCAGTGTTTATGGGACTAGGTTGTTGGCAGGCACAATTAACAGTGCCAGCATCACCATAACCAGCCAACTCTTTTATCTCTGTCAAATAAGAGATCAGTCCCTTTAAGTTTTAGATAATGAATAGAATTCATTTAGACTGTAATTTACAGTGCACAGCTGAAATAAGTTATTGTTGATTAGATTATCCTGATAATGCTATTCTGTTTGGTTCACATGAAAAGGGCTGAAGTAATGCAGAAGAAGGTAAAACAAAGATTATAAACCTTTTTAGAATTCAAAAATGTAAGTAAAATTATTTCAGAATTAATGGAAATATTTTGCGTTATTTCTAAGAAAATAAACTTTTTGGAAGACTTTTCCTGTGGCTCTCATTTAGCTGTTTGTGGGAAATGAGAAAGGATCCATGTATGGGTTAGAGATAGATTTCCTGCTTTAAGCTGAGGCAGTGAATAGCCTCTTCTCTACCCCCTGCTCCCCCAGCCCCCATGCATCTAAGAAGAACTACACTTCTCTCCATTATTAAGGTAAGGTTAGCATCACACTCCATTTTCTTAAAATGACAACAAAATGACCTTTCTTGCTTCCACTCTTCCTGCCCCTGAATTCGTTTCCCTTTAGAGCTCTACTTTGGTTAGTCCTTAATATTTCCTTATCTCCTAGGCTTGAAAGCTGGGAGTGATTCTTGATTCTTTCTCCCTTAATGTATAGTCAATCACCAAACTTCCTGGATTCTGTTCTTTGTCTTTTAGGCTTACTACAGGCTTACTGTAAGCTTTTCATTTCAAACAAGCATGAGATGTTTGAGGGTTCTTCCAACTTTAAAATACTACATGACCTTTACAATCTAAAATTAAATGTTAGAATGTCATATTAAAGGCTTGTTGAAGGAATATTAATAATAAATTTTGAACAAAAAGTACTGATTTTAGATCAGACTCCTCTAAAAGGATTCTAAAAATTGAAAATAAGACATTTAGAACTTTGTGCTTAGTGTGAAGTCTTAGTATTAATGTTACATGTGAATCATTGAATATTAATAAGGTTTAAATGTCTGATACTGAACTTTGTATCTCATTTTTTTCTGGAGAGAAAACTTTGAGTTCTTATTGAAGAGAGAAGAGTAAATTTACTCTAATATTATATTGACCAACATCTGGGCAAATGGGAGGACCTGGTCCCCAAGGAAAAAAGATTTTAATTGAAAATTTTTATTTCTGAAGTCCTCTTTCAAAGGATTTCAAAAGTCACTTTGAAAGATTTATAGTGTGTTGTTCATTTCCTTTGGGGATCGTACACTGTGAAAAGAGACTATTGGTTTGGTCTCTTTATGAGAGAATTATGAAAGAATTTATTTGATAGGGGAAGATTTCTGTGAGAGTCTAAACAAAGTTTTGAGGACGTTAGCTTTTGAGGATTTGACTTTTGAGGTAGAGTGGGTGGTTAAATTTGAGTAAATTAGAAAATATTAAAGACCAGAATGACATAAAGATTTTTGACTTAGTGATTAAAAAAATGAAACTTCAGGGGTGCCTGGGTGGCTCAGTTGGTTAAGCGTCCGACTTTGGCTCAGGTCATGATCGTGTAGTTCATGAGTTCAAGCCCTGTGTAGTACTCTGTGCTGACCGCTCAGAGCCTGCAGCCTGCTTCGGATTCTGTCTCCCTCCCTGTCTGTTCCTCCCTGCTCGCACTCTGTCTCTCTCTTTCTCTTTCACTCAAAAATAAACATAAAATTTTTTTTTTTTTAAATGAGCATTAGTGAAAGTTGACATATATTTCTAAGTGGCATTTTGATAATTTAGGTTTTTTTGTTTTAAATGGTGGGAAGCATATTTACTTGAAGGCTATAAAGGCTGTGGTGGGCCTTTTTCTCTAATGTAGCTAACCTAGTTCCTGAATCTGCAAAGAAGGGTGAAAAATGGTATTTTTAATTTCTCAGACTTGTTTCCTTATGTTCATTAACTCAGATAGTCATGAAGGAACTCCACTGGATACTGGATATTTTTCTGTCTTTGCCCCACTTTTGTTACAAGTGTAGCTTAAAAATGATCTATTCCTTTGGCTTATTTCTAATGTTCAGACTGCTAGTTTCTTCCTTCTAAAAAGCCAGCACCTGTTATCTCTTATAGCTTTCTAAATTTTCTTGGGAATTAATAATTTGTTTCCCTTTGAGCACCAGCTGCAAGCACCAGCATTCTGACTGACTTTCTGAGAGGAGTAGGTGTTTGAAGTTCCTTTGAAGGAGAATGGAATTTGATCAAGGATTTTAAGAAAGGATAGGAATTTGACAGGGGAAATTCAGGAAGAGTATGGCATGATCAAAGGTATGAAAGTGGAGGCACATACAGTATATTCAACATATGGGATGTGATATGGCATAGTAAAAATGTACAGTATTGTCAGGATATAGGAGGGGATACCATTGGGAAGATAAGGAAAAGATTGTAGAACTCTGTGAGTTCCAGGTCATTTAGTAATATTATCTATCACTTATTGACTACCTACTATGTATTCAAGTCTGTGTTAAGCCCTTTATGAAATAATCTCATTTAATTCTTACAAACAACTATCCTACGTGGCAGGTAATATCCTCTGAAGAAACTGGGGCTTAGGTTAAATACGTTGATAAGACTCAACGAGCTAATAAGTTAGATTTGAATCCATATCTCTCTTATGATATGTTGCCATCATAGGCCTTTCTAGCTAATTTTTTTTTTTCCAACGTTTATTTATTTTTGGGACAGAGAGAGACAGAGCATGAACGGGGGAGGGGCAGAGAGAGAGGGAGACACAGAATCGGAAACAGGCTCCAGGCTCCGAGCCATCAGCCCAGAGCCTGACGCGGGGCTCGAACTCCCAGACCGCGAGATCGTGACCTGGCTGAAGTCGGATGCTTAACCGACTGCGCCACCCAGGCGCCCCACTAGCTAATTAAAATTGCTTTGTAGTGACCTGTAGATTTTATACAAGAAACATGCAGTGGTCTTGAACTTCGTTCTCACAAACTAGACAGTTACTGTTACATTGGACTGAGTGAAGAGCCATGATTATTAATGTACCAAGCTTCAGAAGAACTTTAAATATAAATTCGCTAGTACAGGGTCATGAACCAGTGGCCCCAAAGAGAAGACTGTGTTTATTTAGGATAACAAAATAACTTCTTGATATCCAAGGCTTTTTAAAATAATAGAAAGCCTCTGGGACAAATGCTCCAAACTGTATGTTCGTGGAGACGCTCATCACTCTGTCTAGGCTTTAAGTATTTGACAATTTAGGTCTGGGGTGGAAAGCATCTGGTTTTACTAATGTGGCTATGTACCTTTTGGCTCCTTGATTTTAGAAGCTGATTCATATGTGTGTTTTAATTTTTTCTAACCCAGAAGTGGCATTCTTTATATTTTAAAGGAATGCCAAACAAGTATTTTTGTTATTGTTGGAGCAGGTGAAGGATTTCCTTTGAACCACAGCAATTTTAGTAACTGATAGCATGAGAATTAAAGAACTTTGGAGTTGAAGTTACTAATAAGTAATTGTCTACTAAATTCTTCTTGTACAGGTAAGGCAAATGAAGCAAGGAATTAGATGATGTGGCTGCAATTACTTACTTATTTGACGCTATTAGAGCTAAAGCAGTTTTTACCAAACTGCGTTACCTCAGTGCAGCTACCCTCTTATATATGTAGACCACAGCCATAACCGTCAGAGTCTCTTACTGGTTATGAGGCTGGCCTCCTAAAGCAATGGTCTTATCTGGTTGAGATATATCTTCTGGGAATCTTTCACAAAATACACGTACTTTTCCTTCTTTGAAAACCACTTGGCTAAAGAACCTATCATATGAAGAGCATCTTTAACCATTAAGTGTAGGCCCTGTGTCTATAAAACATGCAGAATATTCTTGGGTTTTGGAAAAATCTGTCTGAAAACAGGCAGCTTAATAACCTAATGACAGCATTGCAGGTGGATACCATAGAGTTATCCTTTCCGGTGTTCACAAAAGACATCCATATATGTTCTGGAAAAATGTAAGTAAAAAAAAAAAAGATTTGTGTTATCTTTGATTCTTCCACATGATTACTTATACGTATATATAAATTCTGAGATTTTATTTTAAGCCATCAAGTTAGAGTGCCATAGTTTCATGGATGCTGGTAAGAAGACGTGAGTATCAGCATTTTGTACCAGTTTCCTGAGCGCCACCTGGCGTAGGGCGGCATGAAGTGGGCTGGATGACAACTGCACGCCAGTGAGGTGTGTTACTGCAGAGCAGCCCTGAGTTTAGGGAGCATGAGTGTTTGCTCCAGAAGGACACATTATTTCTGTCTTCTAAGGCCATTGCTTTACAGCTGCCCTTGAAAAAGTAGTCTCGACCAAACAGCGGTCACTGCCTCTGCTCGCAGAGCATGCAGAAATGTGATAGGCCAGTGGAAAACTGCCTCCTAGTACGCATTGTATTATATTAGACAAACTAGACCATTGTTTATTCTCAATCTAAATGAAATATGTTAAAAAATAAACAGGGTGTCAGGAGTGTGACCTCTGTGCGCTTTGTTTTTATTTCGAGAAAAAAACCTTTCGTTTGCGTATTACATACCCCTGCGAGTATAGTAACATGAAAATTAATTTCCTTAGTTTTGATGTAGGGTATTCTGTTTAACTGAATTTTCTCTTAAAATATTCAAATTCCTGTATGCTGAAAGAACATACCCTGTCCCTTTATTTCCCTTCCCTGTTTTTACTTCAAACCATTTTTCCTCTGTGTTGTTTTGTTTCAGCAGATACTTAAGAGTGTGCCTGTCATAGACAAGGTACTGTGTGCTAGCTTTATATATAGATATGAAAGATTGTCCTTTATTTGGGGTTGTTACATGCCAGACATTTTAGTTTTTATTTAATTCCCACACCATTCTGTGCAAATTGAGGGAAGCAGACAGTGTAGGCTAAAGGTTAAAAGGGTATTCCTGGGCGAGTGGACAACATATACACAAGGTTTGGAGAAGACAGGAAATAGACACTAAAGGCCATCCCAAGAAGAGCAACAACATATGTTGAAGGTCTAGAAGAAAGAATATAGAATTGCGTACTTCATGATACTGATACTAAACTCCTTTTTAAACTAAAGTTCCAAATGTAAACTGTTGAGGATTTTGCAAATTATACTCGATCAGGGAGTAAAGTTCTGATTTTGTGGATCTCAGTGGTTGTGTTTATCATGTATGAAACCTTCCATGCAGACTTTTCAAATCTCTTTTGAGGAGGAGAAGAGGAGTGGGAAATATTTCACTATGGATCTTAGAATGTTAGAATGCTACAGAATCAAAGGCATCAGTGTGTGCAGGAAACTCCTTGTGAGTTTCCTGTTTAAAGCATAGTTTTCTTTCTTGTGTAGTTATGTATCAGTAATAACATTTTCAGAATACCCTTATTTAACTAGACTTGGGTATTTGCTTATTGACCAGGATCGTGGGTTTTACATTTGAAAAACTTACCACTTGATCCGGGCACAGTATAGTCCATATTCTTAAGCTCTCCATGAAATTAGAAATTAAATAAAGTTTTCCCTCTGCCATTTCTTTTTAATCCGAATAGTAAAGGTGGTGGTAATTTTTTAAAAAGTCTAGCAATTAGAGTTGTTTTACTCTGGTATTAAAAATTTTAGTGTATTAAAATACAGATGCAATTAATAGTTTAACGGACCCTAGCCTTTCTAAGTGTATTTTGTTCAAGAGAACTATGCTCTAATTACATGGTAATTTCCTTATGAAACATTTCTTGAAATGGTATACTCTTGATTAGAAGGTCATAGGACTAAATGAGAATACCTGCAAAGCACCTTATGTAAAATTCGGCATTTAGAAAGCTCTTAAATGAGAGTTACTACTTCTTTTACCATATTATTATTTTTTAAAGCTGCTTTTTTTTTTAATGTTTATTTTTGAGGGAGAGAGAGCTTGCATGCTTGTGTGAGTTGGGGAGGGGCAGAGAGAGAGGGAGACAGGATCCAAAGCAGGCTCCGCACTGTCAGCACAGAGCCCTGTGAGGGGCTTGAACTCATGAACCATGAGATCATGACCTGAGCTGGAGCTGGATGCTTAACCGACTGAGCCACCCAGTGGCAAGCTATCCTAGAAAATGATGATACGGATTTTAAAACAGAGATTCTTAAACCTGTGTTGTTCAATACAGTACCAATAAGCCACACGTGGTTATTTCATTTGAAATGAAAAATTCTGTTCCTTGGTCCTACCAGCCACCTTTCAAGTGCTCCATAGCTGCGTGTGGCTAATAGCCACTGCTGATGGTGTAGAACATTTTCATCATTGCAGAAAGTTGAATTGGACAGTGCTATTCTGAGGTAGTGGTTTTCAGTATTTCTCCCCAATTAGTAGAACCCTTTAATCATGCAATTTTAAACAGAATCCCGTATAAAAGGAGGTAAGATGCAGAGATGGTCCAAAAGAGACCCCAAAATCACTTCAGTTAATCTACCCTTGTTTTGTCAGGAAACAGGACCTTTAGGTTCATAGTTGGACCATTTGCTCTGTCTTTCTCTTTTTGAAAGGAAATAATAAATGTGGAAAGAATTAGAGAAATAGAAAAATCTGTAGAATAAGCACTACAGAAATATTTGATTGAGGTAAGATGCTGAAATCATTGGGTGGGAGGATAATTAGGATAGGATATGGAGAAATCTTAACAGTTTATGTAAATAATCAAACTTAATAGGATGAACTGATACTAAATGTTGATGTGATACACTAAGAATGCAGCTTCACTTATGTAGTACTTATTCTGTTTTTTTAAAATGATAACGTAATGAAAAAACAACCAGAAAAACACAAAAAGGAAATTTTCTACCAAAAAATTGGCTCACCCTCTTCAGAAGTATTGGTATCATGAAAAACTAAACAGGAAAATTAAAGGAGACTACAGAGACCTGGCCATAACTGTCGTTTGCTGAATCCTTCGTTGGGTCTTGGATTGGAAGGTCAGACAGATTATAAAGGACATTTTTGGAGTGATTAGAGAAACTTGAGAATCGATAGTAAATCATCATCATAGATTTTTCTGAGTGGGATAATTGTATTGATGATAGTGGAAAATACCCATGTTCTGAGGGGTTAAATACTGACATATATAGGAGTGAAGTGTCATGATGCTGCAGGTAACTTTCAAAGGGTTTAACCAAAAAGAAAAAAGGTGTATGTGTGTGTAAAGAGAGAAGGCAAGTGAGGCAAAATGTTAATAATTGGTCTGTCTAGATTTCACAACCTTCTGGTAATGTCTAAGAGTTTTTCATCCTGCTGAAGAACCAGTTTTGCCCTCATTGAAACTGAATGATCCGATGAAGGATGTAAGGGTGTTCATTGTACTTTCTTATAACTTAATTTAGGTTTGAATTTTTTCAAAATAATAAGAGAAAAGCCTTGTTCTGTCTGCTTAGCAGACAATTCCAGGAAATGCTCCTCCATTTTTCCTGTCTTATGATTGCAGTGGAACAGATTTGTCCAACTTGCATAGTCCTTTCAAGAGAAGGTGGTATTGAGCTGAACCTCTGATGAGGAGTTGTAAGTAAGTTGGTTCAGCCACCTAATAGGAAGATAAGCATTTCAGGCAAGGAAACAACATAAGTTAAAGCACTTTTTAGTAGCTTATATGTTACTCTTTTTTTTAAGATTTTATTTTTAAGTAATCTCTACACACAATGTGGGGCTCGAACTCACAACCCTGAGATCAAGTCGCATGCTCCACCGACTGAGCCAGCCAGGTGCCCCAGTAGTGTATGTTTTCAATATTTGTTTCAATTCAAATTTATTGGCAGTGGATTATTCAGATTTGTTCTTTCCTTTTATGGCAAATTGGAATGCATATGAGAAGTATTTGCATACAAATTCTCTTAATAGCACTTGCCCCCGACATGCTGTCGATGTCTCAACTTTATAGCATTTTGGTGCCCAACTAGATTCAGATATTTATTGTAAATAATATGTGGTTGAGATTCTTGAATTAGGATTTTAAGATAAAAAGACATTTGTCTGAGAATAATGTCTCCATGTACAGTATGAATACATGTTAATAGATTTACCAAATTGTTTCATTGTACACTATTCAAGTGATTATAAATATCATGTATGCATAAGCAATTAGTATGTATTTTATTCCTCTTTCTAGGAGATAATTCACTGGTCAGGATTGGCTGTGTCAAAGCCCCAGTCTGTTTTGTTCTGCTTTCTTCTCATGTATGTTGTAGGGCCTTTCCAGGTGACCTCTTATCAGGGGAAAATGAAATAGATGGAAAAGGAATAAAGTTTTAGGATCAGAGCAAAATATAAATTAGAATAGAAAGTCAAGACTACAGAAACAGAACACATACGCTGTCTTGGAGTCCTTAATCATTTGCTGAGTTTGACCTGAAAAAAACTTTTTTGAGTTATAATTTATAGTAAAATATATAAATGTTTTGTACAGCTTGATGAGTTTGATCTGGGAATTTGGTTCTGAGAGTTTCCTTTATCTAAAGTAAAAAATAAAACAGTAGTTCCTTAGAGGGGGCAAAAATTTTCCTTGTGCATATTTCTGAAAGAACTTGAACAGGTCTTCATGTAGGGAGTACTAAATGATGTAGTCGGCTTCACAAACTGTTTTCTTACAATATCCTAAGTGAAAGCTGAGGTCGTGATGCTGAGGTGTAATAGGGGGTGGGGATCTAAATAAGTCATCTTTATTCAAAAATAAAACATGGAATGTATCAGGAAATGGTTGACCTGTATATCCTTGAGATAAAATTTCTTTATGTATGTATATGCACATTTATAAATTATGGGTAAGTAGGTGTATATGTTTGTATACATGTGTATTATATACATAACTGTATTATACATAGATATGTGTATGTATATAATTTCTCTAAATCTCTTTGATAAGAATTGGTCAAAGAAAGGGCTTGAGCAACAATTATTTGGGATTATCAACTAGGAGTGGATTCATTGCTTTAAGGAATAAACATGCAAGTGATAATTTCTATAAAAGAACAACTCACTTTTCCACTTTCTGTGTAGAGAAAAAGCCTAGTTCTTCCCTACTGTGTCTTTCTCTCTGACTTGTCTTTACTACTTAACACGGAATTCATATTTCTCGTAACCAAATGTGTGAGGTTTTTCCCCCACAAGAGGAAATTCTCTGCGACACCAGCTGGATCTCCTACAGTTGAACTCACTGACACTAGTTCTGACACTATCTGCTGGAGATAGATAGCAACAGATCCGACAGGTTAAGGGCAGTAGCAAGAATACGCCTGCTGCCTTCAGATGACAGTCATAGCCCAGGTTACACCTGTGTTTTATCCAGCATCTCGCCCAGAGCCACCTCATTAGAACAAAAGATAACTCCTATCACCCAGGAAATTACAAGGGTTTTAAGAGCTCTGTGCCAGGATCTAGGGGCAGAGACCGATACATGTATTTTCTATCATGTCACAATTTCCTTTTCTGAAAATTCAGGATTTAAAAAAAAATTCTTTTTGAATCCAAGGTTGTCCCACATTCAGGGGAAAGTAGGCCAATAGAGAACCTGCATTTGAAGCCAGGATTTTTCTGAAGGAATAATTCTGTGTCTGATGCAGTGCTGAAAAGGAATCAGTCAAGTCCTTAAAATTCTTTAAAACATAGCATGGCCTAGATACGTTTAGCTGGAAGATAGTTTCAAACAATATTCCCAGTTGGCCACCATGGTTATAGGAAATAGCAATAGTACTCCCGTAAAAATCTGGTTTTGAGCAATGTGAAGCTGCCCAAGAGGAACTGATGGTAAAAGGAACTTTTTTTCCTTCAGATTATCTACTTGTGATACCTTTATTTACAGTTTGTATGATCTGACTTTTTGCTCTGCTGTCTTGACTTGTGATTTTCTTACAGGAAAACCTGCAGTTTAGGTAGAAAGGATTGGCTTCTTTATGGGGTGATACTAAGATTTCCCCACTAGGAAAAATGCCACTTAACTCTGGCATCTCCCTTGTGAATTATCCTGTGTTTAGAAAGGCTTATATTGCTGCATGATTTTCTCTGTTTAGACTTCGAGTAACATTTTCTTATTAGTTTCACACAGACCCTTGCTAGATGAATTTAAAGAATTAGGGAATATATTCAGAAATTGTAAAATAGGATTCCTTCTCATCCCTGAATCTCTGGATAGTAAAAATGCATTGTATTTAACATTGAAATGTGACTAAAAGGTCATATCCAAACCCATAGTCATCTAGTTTTTCTCCTGTGTTATCTTCTAGGAGTTTTACAGTTTTGTGTGTATGTTTTTAAAATTTTATTTATTTGAGTAATCTCTATACCCACCCTAGGGCTCAGACTCATGACCCTGAGATCAAGAGTCTTATGCTCTTCTGACTGAGCCAGCCAGGTGCCCTGAGTTTTATGGGTTTGTGTTTTACATTTAGGTCTGTGATCAACTTTGAGGTGATTTTTGTAAAAGATGTAAGGTCTGTCTTTAACTTATTTTTTATGAGAATATCCTTTTGTTCCAGTACCGTTTGTTAAAATCACTGTGCTTTTCCCATTGATATATGCCGTGGCTCCTTTATCAAGGATCAGGTAACTATATTTAAGTGGGTGTATTTCTGGACTCTCTGTTTTGTTTCATTACTTTGTCTATTGTTTTACCAAGATCACACTGTCTTGATTACTATGGCTTTATATTGAATCTGGAAGTCCAGTAATGTCTATCTTCCAGTCCCCTTGTAGTCTTGAATCTGATTTTTGTCCCTAGATTTGCTCATACTGAGTGTGTCATGTGAAGGGATCCTACAGTGTATGACCTTTTTGTCTGACGACTTTCACTTAGCATAATGTTTTCAAGATTCATCCAAGTCGTGATATATATCAGCACTTCATTGCTTTTTATAGCTGAATAATATTCCATTATATGTATATACCACAACTTGTCCATCTGTTTATCATTGAGGAACATCTGGGTTTCTACCTTTTGGGAATTAATAGTAATTCTGCTATAATTACTCTGTATATGTAGTTTTATGTACTATAATGTATGTAAGGTATATATATATGTATTTATGTATATACATAATGAAAAAAATAAGAAAAAAAGATTTCATTGATGCCATATTTACTGTCATCAGTGGCATTGTGCTAAATATTGAGAAATACAAAAATGAATTAAGCATGGTCCTGTTCCCAAGAAATTTATAAATAATTGGGCTTGTGGAATTTTACTGTAAAAGCTGTAAACTGACAGTATACATTTCAAGAGCTACAGCACAGAGTTGAGACTACCCATGAAGTAATTTTAAGGTAATATAGATTGAGTTAATACAGTTATATGAAATTTGCACACAGAATATTGGTTAGGATATTAAGCTAAGCATTTGTGATTACAAGTGAAAATCTGATAATTGATTTTTCTTCCAAGGTTATGATTCTCTTTTGCTCCACAGCCCCTGGATAATGATGATGGTATAGGAACAAGTGGTTTTGCTGTATTTATTTTGGAAAAAACTGAAGGGTAGAGGCTACAGTTTTAGTTTAAAACAAAGAGTTCCAAGAAATTTTCAGTGCCTTTCTCTATGTTTTTCTGGCAAAAAGTGAGAAAAATTGTCAGAAATTTAAATCTTAAAGCTGAAATATTTTTCAAAATCCTCTTAAGTAATTTTCTTTGCATTTTTTTAAAAATAATAAATAACAGTTGTTCAGTGACAGTCTGAGTGTTAAAGGTATAATTTTTGAGTTCAGTGTATTGTTTATATTATGTGGTTCTAGGTGGGGATATTGGTAGTAGTAGATATATTTTCTTCATTTATAAAGGATCACAATGTCCCGTATGCTTAGAGCTGTTCTTCTGATTGTCAAGATGGATTTGTACTGGTAAACTCCCCACTGGACTCCTTTTGAGTATCGTGTATTTGTAATATTACTTTACTAATAGTGCTTCTAAAGTACTAAGTGATCAGATAGCAGAGGTTAGATGAGTCTGGATCATATTCTAATTGATTCCCTTAATCTCAGTCTCATTTCAAAAAGGATCTTATTCATTTTTCACTGATACAGTAAGATAAATAGCTAAGGAAATCAGGATGACTGGAAAATGAACATGAGGAAGATAAAGAGTTCTAAGGATAACATTATTGCACAAAAATGTATGTCATAACATGCAACCTTAAAAGGCTCAGAAAAAATGTTCTTAAAAGCTCTGAGTTTCCTCATGGCTAATGGAAAGAAGGATTGGTTTGTAAAATATGAGATATGCTTTTTTTTTCTTTTGCCAAAATATATATTATAGGTTATAAATAGTTGTAGGTGTTTCTGAATTGGAACATCCAGCCCCCCCGCCCCCCCCCCCCCCCCCCAAGCATCCTATAGAAGAGGGATATGAAGTGTTATACTCATGGCTAAAGGTTCTGTAGTTTTGATTTTAAAATGAGTATATGTTCTTTATTATAGAATACTCCAGCATCTCATATTGGTCTGTCATATTATGCTGTCCAAGATTTTTTTTAAGCTACCTGTTTTACGCTATTCTATTTTTGTGAATTACAAAGCCACCTCTCAAGATTCACACTATTTTTCTAGTTCAGCTAAGATTTTTATTGTCGAAGATGGAGGCTTCAAGAAACTGTTCTAACCTCTGCCTTCTTATTTTGGAGGATTACCTGCTGTATGCTAGTGACTCTAAACTTATCCTCTCTATACCTTAAGTCTTTTTTGTGTCAAGAACTCTTTTGACATTTCCTGGCACTCTCTTATTTCTTCAAATCATTCTGTTTGCTGGCTCATCTCTGCTTGGTTCCCCCACCATTCATTAGTTTCCACTTGAGGCATGGTGTTTCTCCCCAAACACTTGAATCTCCATGGGGTCTTTCCCTGAAGACACTTCCTTAGCACCTTATTTTCCCATGTGTGGCTTTCCATAACAGCTCCTTGCTGCCCTCTTCTGGCTGTGACTTTAGGGTGTCACTGAGCATATTTTAGTTTTTAATCCATAGAATTCTAACAAGATCTTGTGTAGACCAGTGGTTCTCAAGCCTAGTTGCACATTAAAATCACTTTGGAAAGTTTTAAAGAAACTGCCAGTGCCTGAGTTCCACTTTTGGAGATTCTGATATAGTTGGTCTGGGGGCACGGTTGGGGGAACTTCGCATTGTTTTTGTTTTGTTAGATGATTAAAATATCTAGCTAGTGATTTATTTATTTATTTATTTATTTAAAAAAATTTTTTTCCCAACGTTTATTTATTTTTGGGACAGAGAGAGACAGAGCATGAACGGGGGAGGGGCAGAGAGAGAGGGAGACACAGAATCGGAAACAGGCTCCAGGCTCTGAGCCATCAGCCCAGAGCCCGACGCGGGGCTCGAACCCACGGACCGCGAGATCGTGACCTGGCTGAAGCCGGACGCTTAACCGACTGCGCCACCCAGGCGCCCCTCTAGCCAGTGATTTAAATCTAACCAAGATGACCCTTGAAACCCTGTAGGGCTTGAACTACTTAGAAATAATCTTTACATTTTTAGATAGCATAATGAATTAAAAACATTTCTACCCTCTTTAGGAAAAGGTTTCGTTTAGACAAGGATATGACATAAATGATAAAATATAAGGTCTATATGATATCTACTAATACCAGAAGAGATTTTTGGGTATATTCTGTGTTGTCATTTGCCTTTTAGCTTTTAGATTCATTTTTGAAGTTTTACTTCCGTCTTTCTATCTCAGGGGCTTATGCATGGATTTAGTGATTGGGAGATACTCATACTAAGGAGTATGGGGGGAAAATTCTTACTAATATTATTTCTTTGTTGGATTAGAAACGTGATAGGAGGTATATTTTTATAATGAACTTCTTAAATGAAATTTGCTGTTAAATATATTTGTAATCATCTTTTAAATGATGCTTCTTGCCCATTAACTATTTAAAAAAATTTTTTTTTTAAATTTTTTTAACGTTTATTTATTTTAATTTTTTTTTTGAACGTTTATTTATTTTTGGGACAGAGAGAGACAGAGCATGAACAGGGGAGGGGCAGAGAGAGGGAGACACAGAATCGGAAACAGGCTCCAGGCTCTGAGCCATCAGCCCAGAGCCCGACGCGGGGCTCGAACTCACGGACCGCGAGATCGTGACCTGGCTGAAGTCGGACACTTAACCGACTGCGCCACCCAGGCGCCCCCCCAAAAAATTTTTATGTTTGTTTATTTTTGAGACAGAAGAAAACAGAACATGAGTGGGGGAGGGGCCAGAGAGAGAGGGAGACACAGAATCGAAGCAGGCTTCAGGCTCTGAGCTGTCTGCACAGAGTTCGATGAGGGGCTCAGACCCAGGAACCACGAGATCATGGCCTCAGCCAAAGTTGGAGGTTTAACCAGCTGAGCAATCCAGGCACCCCACCCATTAACTATTTTCTAAAGAATACTGTTAGCAGTACTGTTTTTGTTTTTTTACATTTTGACCCATGGTATACATCTCTTAGTAAACTTTAATTTGGATTATTTAAAAAAATAGAATGTACTCCATTCTTCAGGGATTTTAGATCAGCACTCAAGTGTACGAAGGAGTTATTTCAACAAGGACCTTTATTTTCATTTTGAAAGGAAGATTTATAGTAAATTATATTACCTTGTTTGTTAGAGCATATTACTGAGAATTTATCTAATTGATTGTCTTTTTTTTTTTTTTTTAACCATCAGAGATCTTGGGAATGTAATACTAAAGCAGCTAACACTTGAGATACTTGCTAAAGTTATCAAAATAATTACAGTTCTTTATATAGTCTTTGAACAAGTTTTAGGATCTTTAGTTTTTTAAGTGTCATATTAATTAGTTCACTAATATTCCCACTTCACTGTATTTCTTCTTCTCCATAGATTTATTTATTCAGATAGGCTTTGCATGATATCCAAAGCATATATATGTATTTGGTAGCAGAGTTCTTGAAGTCCTGGGAAAAACATAATGGGTGTTTGTATGGTTTTGGCTTAGGTCACCTTTGGATTACTTATTTCTTTAGTCTTTGAAACATAAGGTTCCTCTAACCCCTATTTCTAAGGACTGTGTAAGTATCTTTGGTTTGCTTGAAAAAAAACAAAACAAAACAAACTTTGTGCTGCTAGATTTTAAGATTTGAGATGTTAAAAAATCATATATTTGGAAATTTAATTTCAACGCTGTTGAAAATAAGTTTTGTAAATTAATTTTATTCTCTGTCATTTGTGTCTAGATAGGAATAAGAAATCATTAGTACCATTCAGCTGAGTAGTGTAGAAAATTGTGTTTTTTTTTTTTTTCTGAAAGAATGGAATAAAGACATTTTAATCAAATTGTTCTTTGTACCAATTCCATGTAGGTAAGGTTGTTCCAAATACTTGATTTTTTGACATATTTGTGTCCTTTAGGTAGGAACATGTATGTATTTCTCACTTTTCTTGGAAAAACCATATAACTTATTTTTTCTACTTTACCTCCTCATTTATCCATGACTTCATCATTTCACTCCCTGTTCATGATTATAGACTTCGGTTTTCCAACCAGTTAACTATATTTTACTCCAAAAGCAGGGCAAACACTTCCTGGATACTACCAGTACCTACCGTATTCTAAACTCATTCCCTAGTTCAGGTGTTAGTGTTTCTGATGCTGAATAAGCATGTGAGATAAGGAGGAGAAAAAATACTGTCTTGGTACTGGAGCAACTGAGAAAAAAGTTTCCTAACGTTGAAACTTTCAAACATTTTCTCTTAGACTTAAAAGTAAATAAATAAATAAATAAATAAATAAATAAATAAATAAATAAATAACTATGTCATTGTCATTGCAGCCTATAATCTCATGTGAAGTATGTCTTTGTAGAGTGGCCTGGGAATCTGATTTATTCATCATTTATAACTTTACTTCATTGGTAAAATGTGTTTCAGAATCTAAAAAGCAAGTTTCCAGATGAACTCTTAAAATATATTTTCTTTGAGGATGAATGAATGTTTGTTTTCAGATTTTTATCAAAAATACTGTGGTGCTGGTGTTAGGGGTGGAGTTATGGACCATGGATACTCATACCATATCTTGGGTGCTTTTGGGGGTTTGGTTTAATTTGGGATTTTTAGTTCTTTGATCTTTCCTGTGTAGTTGTCTTGAATCAAGATGATGGGACTTAAGATTTTTTCACTTCTGAAAATGATACGGATTTCTCTGCCACCCCTATTTTCCCCCTCCCCTCCCTTCCCTTCTTTTCTTCTCTTCCTTTTCTGTATTCATATACCCTCTGATTTCTTTTCACTCTGTGGATGCCCCAGTGTAGTCCATTTTTATTTGGTCTTTGTACTTTTATTACTTCTGGGATATTTTTTTCTTTTGCCTGAAGAGATCTTTTATTTTTTTCTTAAACATGGGTCCGTATTTTGCTTTGTATTTATTGGGCTCCTAGGATATGTGAACTGATTTCTTATTACTTTTGGAATATACATAACCATTATCTCTTCAAATAGTGTCTCTGCTGTATACATTTTATTCCTCTGAACTCCTCTTAAATGTATGTTAGAATATCTCATTGTTTTCTGTTTATCTCTTCTGTACATTCTATTTTCTTTCTTACTTTTCTTCTTTGTGCATAGTTTCTTTTGACCTTTTAGTTCAGTAACTCTTCAGATGTATTTAATTTGCTGTTCAGCTCATCTGTTGACTTCTTTAGTTATTCTGTTTTTCCACTGGTTGGTTTTTTGTTTTTGTTTTTGTTTTTGTTTTGAGAGTAAAGGAGTGTGCAAGTCGGGGAGAGACACAGGGAGAGAAAGAATCTCAAGCAGGCTCCACACTCAGTATGGAGCTCAATGCAGGGTTTGATCTCACAACACTGGGATCATAACCTGAGCCAAAATCAAGAGTCAGACACTCGGGTGCTCCTCTGTTTCTTTTTGAAATAAGCTTAGTTGCTTTTTAGGGTTTTCTAGTTCCCTGCCAAGTTTTTCTACTCTTTTTAAAAAATTCCTTAAACATAAGCCTCATTGGTTTACAATCAATGGACAGTTCCAATATCTTGAGTCCTGATAGGCTGTATTCTGTGCTTTTTTTCATCTGCTTTTGGCTCTTACTCGGTAGTCTCATCTCCTTTGACTATATGTTAGGCTCTGTATTTAAAAAATTATTTATAGAGATAATTTGAAGCCTTGGATGTTGTTATTTTCCTCCAGGGAGGATTTTCCTATGTTTACCTGGGCCAGGTACCTTGGGAGTACTAGCACTCAGAAGCACCTTCAGTTTGGAGACTTCAGATTTTCTAGGTCGCGGAGATGACTTAAGGCCAGGGTGCTGTGGGCTGTTCAAGGACTGTTTTATTTCTGATTCACATGATTATTTCTCAAGTGCAGCCCTTTAGAGTCCTAGCCCAAAGCACTGCCCCCTTTTCTAAAGCTTTCTTTCACATAGTTTAAGCTTTTCTTATGTCAGGTTGAAGGGCATTCCACTTTTGCATTCCTACCATAATCAACCAGTCTCCCAAAGAGGAACCCTGGCATCTCAGCTTGCTCTTATCCTCAGGATAGAGCTTTGATCATTGACTTTGGATGTAGCAGCTTCATGGACCTTACCTCCCTTTTACTCCTTTTAATCTCATGGCCTTGGTTAGTTCTGATTCTTGACTCCACAGTCTTTTTTTTTTTTTTTTTTTTTGGCCTTATGTTTCTCTTATCTAATATGTTGGCTAATAGGATTCTTTTTAAGTTTTTGTTTTTAGTGTTTTATTTATTTTTGAGAGAGGGAGAGAGCGCTAGCAAATGAGCAGGTAAGGGGCAGAGAGAGAGAGAGGGAGACACAGAATCTGAAGCAGGTTCCAGGCTCTGAACTGTCAGCACAGAGCCTGATGTGGAGCTTGAACTCATGAACCGTGAGATCATGACCTGAGCCGAAGTTGGACACTTAACCAACTGAGCCACCCAGGTGCTAATTAAATTCTTGATTATTGATAGGAATTGCTGAAAACTCATGTAAAATATCTCCTTTCTTCAAGACTCTTACTATTTAAGGCTGTGGATCTCAACCCTGTTTCCACCTAGAATTACCAGAGGAATAAAGAAAAATTATGTCTGAGCCCCATACTCAGAGATACTGATTTATTTGGACTAGGATAAGGATGCCTCTTAAGCTAGAACTCTAGGTTTGGGACCTGGGTATTGGTATGTTTTAAAAACTGTCCTTGTAATTTTTAATATTCAGCCAAGATTAAAAGCCAGTAACTTAAAGCTTGAGTCTTTATTGGCCGTATCAGAGTTCTATAAAAAACATCTGTAATTATCTTCCTGTGCTTTGAGTAAACATCTGGAGTAGATGTTGCAAGCAATGATTAAAAACAAAACTAAAGCTTTCCAAAGGTCCAGTTGACCCTTGAAACAACACTGATTTAAAATGCGTGGGTCGGGGCGCCTGGGTGGCACAGTCGGTTAAGCGTCCGACTTCAGCCAGGTCACGATCTCGCGGTCCGGGAGTTCGAGCCCCGCGTCGGGCTCTGGGCTGATGGCTCGGAGCCTGGAGCCTGTTTCCAATTCTGTGTCTCCCTCTCTCTCTGCCCCTCCCCCATTCATGCTCTGACTCTCTCTCTGTCCCAAAAATAAATAAACATTGAAAAATAAAATAAAATAAAATGCGTGGGTCCACTTATATACAAATTTTTTCCATTAAGTACAGTACTGTAAATGTGTTTTCATTATGATTTTTTTTCTTTTTTAATGTTTACTTATTTATTTTGAGAGAGAGAGCATGAGCAGGGAAGGGGCAGAGAGAGGGAGAAAGAGAGAATCCCAAGTAGGCTTTCATTAGCACAGAGCCAGATGCGGGGCTCAAACCCACAAATTGTGATAACATGACTTGAGCCAAAATCAGAGTCTGGACGCTTAACTGACTGCGCCACTGCTCCCTCCTCTCCCGCCCCCCCCACCCCCCTGCCATGCTTATGATTTTCTTAATAACATGTTATTTTCCCTTGCTTACTTTATTATAAGAATACAGTATATAACACATATACAAAATATGTGTTGATCAGCTGTTATTATCAGTAAGGCTTTTAGTCAACAGTAAGCTATTAGTAGTTAAGTTTTAGGGAAGTCAGAAGTTGTATGTGGATGTTTAACTGCTTGTGGGGGGGATCAACGCCCCTAACCCCTGCGTTGTTCAGGGATCATCAGTACTGAAGATACACCCCAATCAAGATACAGTCCAATCAAGATAGTAACCTCAGTTTTTGCAGTGTTAGTTTCATACCTATGGTTAAAAGCATTGGTTCTGGAACTACATGGGCTCAAGTCTTGGTTCCTTCTTTCTCTGGTCATTTGATTTAGAGTAGGTTATTTTATCATTTCATTTTTAAAATGGAGAAAATAAAATGATCTCTTTTATGGAGTTGTGGGCTAAATGAGTTCGTATGTTAAGCACTTAGAACAGTGCCTGGAACTTAGTAAAGCATTATGAAAATTGTTAGCCATGATGATTATGGTGGCAGTGGTGTGATATTCATTTGTGTTGATTACTATTTTAATCAGTCCTCTATTTGTAGACATGTTTCTAGTTTTTCAGTATTATAAATACTGCTATGACAGACAACCATTTACATCAATTTTTATAAATATCTTCAATTCCTAGAATTAGTTCATTGAACTTATATAGGGTGGGAGTAAGTGTTAAAAGAAGCTTCTTTGAACCACCCCTAATGAGGATTATTTTGTTAGATTGGTGTGGTTATTGTTAATCCAAGTTTGAACTTTAAATGGGGATAACTAATTGGTCCTTAGAAAAATGGCACAACAGTGTCTTTATGTAATGTAAAAAGTTTCCCTCACTTTATCTAGCTATTTAAAAAAAATTATTGCCTATATTGAGGTCTGTGTGCCGAACACAATTCCAAGTGTTTTGTGTGTAATATTACATTGGTATTTATAAACCTGTGAGGTGTTTACAAATAGGTAATTGAGACATAGAGAAGTTAAGTTCTACAGTTGATACAAGGTCTGCCAGGATCAAAGGTAATTTGATTTTGCATTTAGTGCTCCAAAATTCTAAGTATACTTTTCTTACTTGGCTTATAGCAGCTTTACTTTGATCTACTTAGAGATTCCTTTTTTTTTTTTTTTTAAATGTTTATTTACTTTTGTGAGAGAGAGAGAGACCGCGAGCCAGCGCAGGAGCAAGAGCAGGGGAGGGGCAGAGAGAGAGAGACAGAGACAACAGAATTCGAAGCAGGCTGCAGGCTCTGAGCTGTCAGCACAGAACCCGACGTGGGGCTCAAACCTGCGAACCGTGAGATCATGACCTAAGTTAGACGCTTAATGGACTGAGCCACCCAGGTGCCCCTACAGAGGTTCTTTCTTAAAAGCCTGTTCATAAACAAAGTTACATTAATCTTTCAGGTTTAAAGTTGCCTTTCAGGTGTAAAATTTTATTTCTTAATTCTATACCTAGTTACAAGTATCTAGTTAGAGTCTTTAAAACCTCAATTAAGTTTTCTTTTGAGGATCAATTTGCCTGCTGTGCCTTCTCTTTCTGCAGCAGACATCTTAATTTATCTAGTGGGGCCCATCTCTCTAATTCTGACTTGCTCAAGTAGCTTTATAAACGTTGTGCTTATGCACGAAGATGTTGAGGGGTGGGAGGGTTGCAGCTGCAAGTCATTCTTTCTCAGCGAATTTCCTATAATTCTTCTCAGTCTGAAGGTTGGAATGATTTAATGGTTTTCTTTCCAAAGGGTAGACTTTTATAATGTTCCATTTTAAAACACATATTATAAACAAATAGATACCCATGTAGGTACTCTGAAATTTGGAATTATGGTCATATGAATTGGAGGAGCTTATGATATAAATTTCCAAGCACAATTTGATAAATTAATCTTTGTTTACTTGGCTTTTGCTTTTGAGCTGTGACAATTAGATTAAACTTGTTTACTGACAAGATGGAATTGTATAAAATCTTTAACAAGTTTTTTTTTAAATTAAGAATGTTCAGTACAAGAGATAACTAACATTTCGTAACAATGATGAAGCCTTTTTTAGGTTATTCATTCTACTAATGCACGTTTTACAAATAATAGTAAACTAATGTAAATAAACATGGTTAAGATAATTTCCTGTGTTAGTAAATGTAACAATACTCAGAAGAATCTGAAAGAAATATAGATCATTTTTGAATCAAAAACTGAATGAATAAATCTGCTTAATGAAATCCAAGTTAAAAGATTTTAAGCCTAATTTTAGCACTTACACTTTTTATTTAGTTTTGGCGGTAGTGGTGTGGGTGATTGTCCATGTTTAAAGTTACTTTGATTCACACATTGTTTTTGAGAAAAAAAACAACATAAGAAAATTAAGGGATGATACAAATATGCAAATCTAGAGGTCTTAAAGTGTACATAAAAAATGCCTTTCTTTGGTATGATACAATAATTTACGGTCAAATATTTTAATATTTGTGTATCTTGTAAGTACCCTTTAGCATCATTTACAGGTGTCTCATTTATGGAAAACTCCCCCAAATGGCATCAACGTATCTAGGATCAAGGGGTAGATTCCTGAAATAACCTGGACCAATGGCATTTTCTTACCCGGGAATTATTGTAGCTAATTTATCTGTTCATTCATTCACCAAATGTTTATTGAGGGCCTGTTATAGGATAGACATTGTTTTTTTGTTTTTTGTTTTGGATAGACATTGTTTTAATTGCTAGAGATATAATAGTAGAAAAGACAGATAAAACAAAGTTCTTGCCCTCCTGAAACAAATTAAATTGTGGCTTGACATAGAGATGGTGGCATTCAAGAGGGAAGACCCATAAATATGTGCTATCAAGGTCTGCAGAACTCCCCTGGTTCTGTCATCCTGATGATTTAATTCTTTCTTCAGTTCTGTGAACTGGAGTTCTTACTTCAGTATCCTTCCAGTCTTTCCAATAAAGCTGATTGCTTCCCTCTCTTATTTATAATTTCTTCTATTTGTTTTAAACCAAAAGAGCTTAAATATAATTGGGCCTGGAGTAGGGTTTTATGATGGACTCCACTTAGGTTAGATGTCTGCTCCAAGACTGGACAGACGGCTTGCCCATGAAGATGTGGGATTTGCATACAAATGGTAACTTCTTAACAATTTCAACCTTAAGAATAGAGAAATGAGCATTTTACCGCAGAAATTTGTTCTGTTTTCTCTATAGATGAAACAATGTCCCTACAGTGCATACCAATGTTGTGTTGTGTTAGGATTTTCAAATTGTATTCTATAGTATCTCATGTTTTTATTAAGAAGTTATAGGAACTTTCTGGACGTTAGGATCTAGTACTTATATTTAATAGTCTGTCTGAAGTTGAATTCTTCGTTCTCAAAAGATGAAAAAAGCAAAAATATTCTGGTCTCAGAAGATATAAAAACTATTACTTTTCACAATAATTACTTTTGTGTGTTGAACTAATGCTTTCAAGATTTTGACCTTCAACATTTTGTATTTCTCATAGCTCACTTATTAAATCATTAATAGCTTGAAGGCCGTCACCATGTCACCACATTCTATATATACCATCTTACACAGAGATGATGTTCAATAAATGTTGGCATGATTTGAATTTAACAAAAATTGACCATATATAGTTTTATCACAGGTTTGGTTTAAATGAATTTATTATTACAAGATTATGAAGTATTTTTTAGTTGCAGAAAAATATTCAAGGTCCTCTCTTTTCTTTTTATCTTGAACTGATTTTATTTTATTTTATTTATTTAAAAAAAAAATTTTTTTTTTTAACGTTTATTCATTTCTGAGACAGAGAGAGACAGAGCATGAATGGGGGAGGGGCAGAGAGAGAGGGAGACGCAGAATTGGAAACAGGCTCCAGGCTCTGAGCGGTCAGCACAGAGCCCGACGCGGGGCTCGAACTCACGGACCGCGAGATCGTGACCTGAGCCGAAGTCGGCCGCTCAACCGACTGAGCCACCCAGGCGCCCCTTGAACTGATTTTAGACAGAAAAGTTGCAAGAATAGGACAAAGTTTCTATATATCCCTTACCAGCTTCATCTAATGTTAACGTCTTGTGTAGCTATTGGATGGTTATCAAACCTCAGAAAGTAACACTGGTACAATACTATTAAGTAAACTATAGACTTTATTTGAATTTTACCTGTTTTTCCACTAATGTCCTTTTTCTGATCAGGATCCCACATTGGATTTAGTTGTTCTTTCATCTTAATTCTTCAGTACTTAGAAGTACTTTAGTGCTTTGTCTTTCATGACCTCAGTTTGGTTGTTCAGTGGTTTCTCATGATTATGTTGTGAGATCGTTGAGCACAATGGTCAAGAAAGAATTCTTGAGATGTTTCATGGTGCAAATAGTAAGTTCACTCAAGTAACATGGGGACAAGACTCATGGGCAGAAAGAGCTGCACTTTTGCTTTCTGAAGCTGGTGGTTTGTGCTTAGTGCTCAAGGGGGAGGGGACATGCAAGGAGTATTAGATCATAAATGTTTTCTTCAGATTTCTACTTGTGAAACTACTTTCACAAGATTTCTCTGGTGCTTATTGTTCAGCTCGATATTAACTATCGGTGAGATGTACAGGCAGTCATGAAACCCTTTAAGAATATAGCAACCAGCACTTACTATCCTCGCAGAAACTATGCAGGCTGTAGGTCATCCTCCTGGGCTAAAGGTGGACATTTTTTGCTTCTATCCCTCATCAGTTAGACTGAAGTTACACAGGTTTGACAAGAATACTACAAAAATGGTATGTGCTCATGAAGTCAATATGTTTTATTTACTGGTGATGTTGATTTTGTTCACTTGGTTAAGGTGGTTTCTGCTGGTGTATCCACTGTAAAGCTACTATCTTTCCCTTTGTAGTTAATAAATTTCTTGGGAGATACTTTGAGACTTTGCAAATAACAGTCAGGGACCCTTTATCTTTCTTTTCTCCCTTTAACTAATGACCATTCAAAATGGATCTTTGTTTTCCTTGGGTCCCAGTTCAGGTCGGCTTCCTTAAATTTAGTTCCTTGTTCAAAGGGTCAGGTATGCAAAATGCTAGGAATGTAAAAATGAACAAGTGCCAAATCCTGTAGTATCACCTAATAGTATACTTTGGCATCAGAAGACCTGATTTCAGATCCTCATTTTGAGTCTTGAATTGTGTGAAATTGTGCAGTTTGCTTAACTTCACTGAGCCAAACGTTCGTCTCACAGAATTATTAATGAGAAATAAATATGAAATTCTAGAAAAGGCAAAACTAATCTGTAATGATAGTGCATTATTGGTTGCTTGGGGCTAAGGATGGGAAGCTGAGTTCAAAGGGGGCTGAGGAAGCTTTTTCAGATGAAGGAAATTCCTAAATTTTAATTATTTTTCTAAAACTCATCCTACTGTACATTTGAAGTTAGCATATTTTATTGTATATAAATTATATGGCAATGAAGTTAATTTAAGAACTGAAGTTCTTTTTGAACATGATTTTGTATTTAGTGATGCAAGATATGATTACTTGGAATCCATAAAAGTCTTTGGTTTTCAAAATCATCCAGCTCTCCCCTAGTTCAGAGGAGCCTTGTGACACCATGGCCATGTGCAGAGTGATCCAAGAGTTCATTCAGGTCTGTAGTCTTTATAATTTAGTAAGTCTTGGGTCTAAGTCTCTTAAGTCACTTAAAAAATTTTTTTTAATGTTTATTTTTGAGAGAGAGAGGGAGAGGGAGAGAATGAGTGGGAGAGGGGCAGAGAGAAGGAGACACAGAATCCCAAGCAGGTCCAGCTCTGAGCTGTCAGCACAGAGCCCGACACTGGGCTGGAGCTCAACAGTGGGGACCTGAGCTGAAGTCAGACGCTTAAGAAGTTGCATGCTTAATGCTTAACCAAGGGAGCCACCTAGGTGCCCCTTAAGTCACTCATTGTTAAGTAGATTCCAAACCCTTAGGGATCTTCTTTGGTGTGATTTGAATCCAGAGCCTTTGGTCTTCTTAGAACCTTTTAAATTAATGATCTGGGAGGGGGTGTGTGTTGATTACCCAGGAGGTCAAGTTGACTGAAATCCACTCTTGAGGCTCTTTGAGTACAGAATTTTATCCTTTCCTTTGTAACTCCAGAATATGCTGAATCCTGACAAGCTCCTGGGAATTCTTACTTGGTAATCTGTAGTTTTTAAGATTGGTGTACCCATGTGCGTATATACATAGGAACTTCTGTCTAATTTATTCTTAGAGTGTTTAAGGACTTCAGTAGAGAAATAATTTTTATATGTGTATTTTAAGATCTTGTTCCTTTCCATGTAATTTAAAAGTCACATTCTGTAGAAAGTAGATTAGTATTTTGTATTTCTGACTTTTCCTGTTTTGATGCTAGGCAAAAGAAGGAGTGCTGTTAGGATTTGTAGTGCTCACAGTTGTAACTGGCAGCCTATAAAGGCCGTTTAATTCTGTTTTTCTCTGATTGTAGTAAATTCAGTTGGTAGCTCTCCCCCTAGAAAGATCAAAGGCTGAAAGGATTAAGGAAAAGATGTATAGTTTTTTAGATAGTAATATATTTAAATAGAAATTCTAAATCTGCAGATAAGCTACTAATTGATAGACTGCTTAAAGGCAGGGGCACAGCTTTGGACTCATGTAGTTGGTGTTTAATACAGTTTTGTTAGTGGTATCAAGATGACCTTGAACTGTGCTGGATAAATTACAATTACATGTTACATTTAAATCTGAAGTAAAATGTCAGGATTGGATTTTTACCTCAAATTCAGGTTCATTTTAAAGTACTGTATGTTTTACACCTTCTGCCAAATATGTTGTTCTTTTAAATGTAACTGATGGCATTTAGTAAATATAGAATATGTATGTTACATAGTATGTATGTGTAATATGTATATGCATTATTAATAGAGAAATCTTACAAATTTTGTTTTCAGGTTATATTCCTGTGAGAACCTATTTTGTGGTGGGATACAAGCAAGGGCTAATAGCTAAAAATAACTGTCTTTCTACCAGGTATTTCTATAGGCTATACACTTTTCTTAAATATATTTTTTAATGTTTATTTTGTTCTTTGAGAGAGAGAGAGAGAGTGGGAGAGAGGTGGAGAGAGTGGAAGACAGAATCTGAAGCAGGTTCCAGGCTCTGAGCTGTCAGCACAGAGCCCGAAGTGGGGCTTGAACCCAGGAACCATGAGATCATGACCTGAGCTGAAGTCAGATGCTTAACTGACTGAGCCCCCCAGGTGCCCCTATAGGCTATACATTTTGACAAATACTTTGGAGGAATTAAATAGCTCCCATTAGATCCAGCTTTACAAACCCAAGCTACAGCACATGTATATTTGGCATATTTATTGGTCTTAATACTCTAGAATAAAACCAAAGTACACTTTATTGAACATATGATTAAGATTAGTCTCAGATATTGCAATTCATAGTTGAAACATAGTTTGGAATGATGGATTTTTAAGCTTCTGTATCTGTTCAGTAGTGGATACTGTTACATATTCCAAGTCAGAAACCCTCATGGTAATAGATTTTGATTGAGAACTTGTCAGTCACTGTAGCAGCTGCTTTAGATTGCATTTATATTCAAATAGGAGAAAGTGATCTGTTTAGAATTTTAAAAGTTGTTGCCATGGCAAAGTAACTTGCTATCTCATCTTTTATCTTTGCCATTGAAGTGATCTTTCTGGCTGCTTATTCCCCTGGGTAGGAAGGATGAACTGTTTGTTCTGTTGGAAAGCTTTCTTTAGGACAATGCTGAATGCTTCCTAATGGGATAGAAGTTAGAAAGACTAAAGCTTAATAAAACAATTGGCTTTGATTAGGTATAATTAGAATGGATTCTTCTCAGTTAAAAACTGGCAAGATAAAGCTGGACATTTTTAGAGAAGAAAAATATGAGCCTAGTATAACATTATTTTTGACTAATTCAATGAATAACCTCTCCAAATGTAAGTTATGAAAAGGCTTACTTTTATTTGAGTATTATTTCCAGACCATGAGACAAGTGCAAATTGATCTTTTCTTTATAAAATTGTATAGCCATGATTTTAAAAGAACCTATCCCCATGCCTCCTGCTCGCCACAGCCTCCACCTCATTTTCCCACTTGTTCTCTTGAAAACCATGGCATTATAATCTGGTTGGCAGAAGTGATTTTTGAAGCATAACTGTATAGTTTGTTTTTCGTGAACGTATTTATAGGAAGAATAGTAGTTCAACTTTTGCCAGACTAATAATTCTCTATATGATACATATTAACCCTCAACTAAAAATCTAGTCTTTTTCTTGACTCATTTTTGCCCTCAGACAATGTAGAAATACTGGAGAGACTCTTTTCACTCCACTGTGTGTGTCTCTGAAAATTCACATTCTTTTATCTGGGAGAGAGGCCTTTGTTGGCAAATGACTATTTTCTAATTGCATTACCCTCAATTTCTGTGATTTTGATTCTTAATGTACACACTGCTATGGGCAGTAGTATCCCAGTGTATCGTAAGGCTAACAAACATGTCTTTGATTAATTGGAGGTATTTTGTATCATATTGGCTTGGCAGCTTTAAGACACATTACATATTTGTAATGTCATGTCCTGAGATAATGCAGCTATTGTGGTGACATTTACTGAGGCAGAATTATGATTCCTTGGTCATCTGAGCATGTGAAAGACCATCTAATGAAAGACTAAAAGTCTTGTATTTAAATGAGGATGCCACTTACTACTTAACCTTTCAAATAGGAAAGGCTTTTAATCTCCAGCACAAAAGAAAGCAAGACCATGTCACCAATTTATCAAGTCTCGTTTCTCTGTTCTGTTGGCACTTTGATAATGTTTTTAAGGCTAAATACTTAAGGGAATGAATATGGTAGCTGAAGGCAACACTTACTTTTTTGTTTTTGAGACATGAAGAAATGTAGAGGTGAATATGGTGGAAATTTAAAAGTAAAAATAAAAGTTCATAGCTTTGTTTTGTTTATTGTTAATACACATGTACAATTTAATAAGAATCTTGGAGAACTCTCAGTATTTTTAAGTTTGTAGAGAGTTTTAAGAATTTGTCAACTATTACGTATCTTGCACATTTTAGTCAATAAAATACACTGGGCAGTGTCAAAAGGTGGAGAAAATTCAAATGTATCTGTACTAGACAAGTTTTACTCTAAAAGGTAGGAATATGTACTGTTAGAAGGCAGTTTTCTAACCAGTTTCTTAGGTATAGAATATCAACTTTGAAATCCTTGAGAAATGTTCTTTCCTTGTACCCTATATTCATATATAGCCAAGGATCAGACTTAGGATATTTAAACAGTAGCATCTAAGTCTTCAGATGATATTGTAGTTGAATGCTTAATACATCTCCTGTTGTGTAATTTGGCATGTTGCAGAAGATCTGAACATTGAGAATATGTGATTAGTCACAATTACATTCCTAACTGAACAATTATACATGTATAATAATAGAGATGGAATTATTTGTGATTGAGAGTGTAATACATTGATAGTGGTAAAATCGGTACTGAACTGTGTCTTAGCTCCTTTTGACAGTGCTACCTAAAAGTGAAATTGTTTTCTTTTTTTAAGTTTATTTATTTATTTTGAGAGAGGCAGAGCCAGCACTAGTGGGGAAGGGGCAGAGAGAGCGCAAGAGAATCTCAAGCTGGCAGCACAGAGCCTGAGGTGAGGTCCTAACCCACGAAGCAGGGAAATCATGACTTGAGCTGAAACTAAAGAGTTGGACCCTTAACCTACTGAGCCATTCAGGTGCCCCAACGTTGAAATCTTTCAGTTAGAAAACACTGATTCCTAGGGTGGTTTTTTTTTCCACTATGAATCTTTATTAGTTTTTTATTTTTTGTTTTATATATATATATATATATATATATATATATATATATATATATACACACACACACACATATATATACATATATATATCATAAAAGTTTACCATTTTTACCCTTTTCAAGCATATATTTCAGTGATATTAAGTACATGCACATTGTGTGCAATCATCACCACTGTTGCCAATACTTTTTATCATCCTAAACTGAAACTCTACACCTTTTTAACAGTCACTCCCCATTTCCCTCCTCTCTCCAGTCCCTGGTAACCACTGTTCCACTTTTTGTCTCTGTAAATTTGACTGTTTCAGGTATCCCACTTAAATGGAATCATACAGTATTTGCCTTTTTATTCTTAACTTATGTCACTTAACATAATGTCTTCAAGGTTCATACTTGTCACAGTTATCAGAATTCCATTGCTTTTTAAGGCTGAATAATACTCTTCTGTATGTGTATACTATATTTTGTTTATCCATTCATTCATCAGTGGACACTTGGATTGCTTCCACCTTTTGGGTATTGTGAATAATGCTGCTATGGATATGGTGTACAGATATCTGTTGGAGTCCTTGCTTTCACTTCTTTTGAGTATATACCCAGAAGTGGAATTACTGGGTCATATCGTAATTCTGTGTGTAACTTTTGAGAAATAACCATATGACTTTTGCACAGTGGCTGCCCCATTTTACTTTCCACTAGCAATGCACAAGGGTAACAGTTTCTCTACATCCTGGCTAATACCTGCTGTTTTCTGTTTTTTGTTTTGTTTTGTTTTGTCTTTTGTTTGATAGTAGCCATCCTACTGCTTAGGATTATCTATCCCTCTCTTCATTGGATTTATTATGTTTTTTGTTCGAAAAATTTTGTTCGGCATGAAAGATTACTACACTGCATAAGCGGTTGCTTTAAGGGAGAAGAATTATTTCACAGTGAGAATGGCTAACTGAGTTCCTTCATTCATTCATTTATTCACCAGTATGTATTAAACACCTGCTTCATGCCTGGCACGGTATACTAAGCAGTGAGTATGCAGTGATGAATAAGGAAATCAAAGCCCCTCACCTGAGGTAACGTGGGGTTTAACGGGAGAGACAGACAATAACTATTGTGGAATTTATTTATAAAACATTGTGGCTTCAAACACAATGTATACAGTATTCAGGGAAAATTGTTAATATATTAAAGCATACATATTGCAGCATTTTATGTTGCATATATCCAGTTACAATCTCATTTTTAAAAATGTTTGTGAAAAGACACTGTTAGATGATATAAAACATGGTAACAGTGGTTCTAGGATGCCGAGCCACTTCATTATTTTTTTCCCTGAATTTCCTAACATTCCTACAGTGTGCACATATTATGTTACTTAAGAAATTACAGATAATTACATATACGGCAAAGGAAAAGAATTTAGGGATGCTGTTTAATTCTTCTTTCTCTTATGTTGCTCAGTATTATAGAGCATTTTGTCCACCTTCAATTCATGCTGAGTAAATCCAGAGTTTATTGTGATCAAAGAAGAATGTTAATTTTAGCTCTGGGAAGGTAGTTTTTAGTTTTGATAAATTTCCATCCAGCATTATCCAAATATTCTAGCCTAAGTAAGGAGTACCACTTAAAAATCATCTTAATTTTACACCCACAAAACAAATAATCCAGCGAAGAAATGGGGGAAAGACATGAATAGACACTTCTTCAAAGAAGACATCCAGATGGCCAGCCGACACATGAAAAAATGCTCAACATCAGTCATCATCAGGGAAATACAAATCAAAACCACAATGAGATACCACCTCACACTTGTCAGATGGCTAACATGAACAACTCAGGCAACAACAGATGTTGGCAAGGGTGCGGAGAAAGAGGACCTATCTTGCACTGCTGGTTGGAATGCAAAGTGGTGCAGCCACTCTGGAAAACAGTATGGAAGTTCACTCAAAAAATTAAAAATAGAACTACTCTACGATCCAGCAATTGTACTACTAGGCATTTATCCAAGGGATACAGGTGTGCTGTTTCGAAGGGACACATGCACCCCCGTGTTTATAGCAGCACTATCAACAATAGCCAAAGTATGGAAAGAGCCCAAATGTCCATCGACGGATGAATGGATGAAGAAGGTGTGGTGTGTATATACAATGGAGTGTTACTTGGCAATCAAAAAGAATGAAATCTTGCCATTTACAACTACATGGTTGGAACTAGAGGGTATTATGTTAAGTGAAATTAGAGAAAGACATATCATATGACTTCATTCATATGAGGACTTTAAGACACAAAACAGATGAACACAAAAGAAGGGAAGCAAAAATAATATAAAAAACAGGGAGGGGGACAAAACATAAGAGATTCTTTAATATGGAGAACAAACAGAGGGTTACTGGCAGGGTTGTGGGACGGGGGATGGGCTAAGGTAAGGGGCAATAAGGAATCTACTCCTGAAATCATTGTTGCACTGTATGCTAACTAACTTGGATATGAATTAAAAAAATAAGTTACCTTAATTTTTATTAAGGGAAACTTGTCATTTTAATCAAGAAGAAAGGAAATAGTGGAAAATTTGCTATAGTCCATTCTTTCTGGCTAAAAAAAATATATATATATATACACACACACACTAGTAAATAAGACTACAGGATATCACTGAATTTTGAATAACCTTGTTGTTCTAATTTGATGTCACATTCTGATTTGAAGAGTACCCCTCAGCACAGCAAGTGCGGTGTGTTACCTAGTAATAATGTTTCAGAAGGAGCCTCTGGAGAGGAAGCTGTGTGCTGCTATGGCAGAGGAGCAGAGATCGAAGTTATGGCAGGAATGGACTCTTCATATGCCTTTGAAGGAAGAAGAGAGCCAGTTAGTCAGGCTTGACCCTTGCCTTCTCACTCCCCTTTATCCTGAACTCTGGCATTCTGACTGTTGAAGACCACCAGCACTGGAGAAACTGTCAGTGTACTCTTCTCACTTTTTCCTGACCAGTACAGAAAATGCCTCTTCTAAAGAAATGAAGATTTTCAACTGAGTAATAGCCACTTAATGCCATAGAGCATGTGGTGTCTCTAATCCTGTAAAAGTAGAAGAGAAAGTTGGGGCCTAGCAGTTTTAATTCAGTTTTTCTAAAGTCACAGTTAATATTTTATGTTTCAGGTTAAAAAAAAAAAAAGTACATAAGAAACTTTAGATAACATAAATGTCCAGTAGGCCTAGAAATAGATGTGTTCATAGATTTCTGATATTTGATTCAAAATTATGAGCTACATATTGTAGCTACCTAGTTCACATGATACCTAGCTGTGAATTCATTTTGTCATCTCAACTGTCTAGGAGGAATTTTTTTTCAAAAGTCACTGCCCCTTGTTGTCCTCTTCTTCTCCTCCATTGAAATGAGAGAAAATGGAAGTAAGGTGATTAATTAGGATATGAAAACGAAGGAAAATGAGAGACTTAAAATATGCTCAGCTTAATCCTGTTTTCTTATGGGATTTTTATAGCTTCATTTGAGTTAAATGTTTCAAAGAAATAAATTATGCCACTTCTTATAGATAACAGTTTAATCCAGTTGAATACAATAAACTATTAAGTAACCTGTTAGCATTTGCAAGAAATTACAAGATGTATAAATCTCTCTCAGTTCCCTAGATGTTGATACCCATGTATTCTGTTTTATTCTTTAATTACTGGTATATGTTAATTACTAGTTAAATACATATTTTAGCTAGGTTTTTCTGTATGGAGATGCTTACTGAATGGTTATTGACAAATAGGGATAGAAACTTTCTGTCTTAGTTTTGTGCATTAATTAATACTGTAAATTGACATTCTGGTTTATAAATCAAGGTCTTCTTTACTGTGAATTAGTTCCTCAGAGTTATTTATGAATCTGTGTAATGCCAATTCTTGGTTAATTTTAAGTCAATTTTGTTTTGACATAATGCTTTTCTTAGGTAAAGGTGTTGGTATTTGTTCATTTAAACCTATTCTATTTTGCTTCTGGAATTTGTGGTCAAATAGTTTTTAGAAGTATACATCTTTTTTTTTTTTTTTTTTTTTTTTTTTTTTGAGAGAGAGAGAGCACATGAGCCCAGTGCGGGGCTTGATCCCATGACCCTGATATGACCTGAGCCAAGATCAGAAGTCAGCTGACTGAGTGGCTCAACTGAGCCACCCAGGCACCCCAAAAGTATATACCTTTCTAACAGAATAATCCCAATTCCAATCTTAATACATATTTACAATTGATTTTTTTTAATGTGTTGGAGATTAAATTTCATTCAACAACAACAAAGAAATCCTATATTGTTTACTTGACAGAATATCTGACACCCTCAGTCTCATTAATTCAGGGAGATTTTACCTCTAAAAACATATTTTCAAAGGCCAGAGCTTCTAAAACCTTTTACATATTTTACAGTATTTTACTGCATCCTTTCCCCCCCCACCTTAATTCATACTACTAATAATTTTTTTTACCATCCCTTACCACACATAATGACGCATTGTTTTTTCTTATAACTTTTAATTTACTGTCTTAGCAACTTTCAAATGTAAAATACAGTATTACTAATTGTATCCACGTGCTTTACCTCACATATACAGGGCTTATTTATTTTACAACTGTAAGTTTGTACCTTTGGACTGCCTTTATCCATTTTGCTCACCCCGCACCTAATACTTTTGATCTACAACCATACAAAAGGAACCAACCATTTCTTTCTTTATTTTCTTTTCTTTTTTCCTTTTTTCTTTTTTTAATACATTTTTTAATTTTTTTAACGTTTATTTATTATTGAGAGACAGAGACAGAGCATGACCAGGGGAGGGGCCAAGAGAGAGAGGGAGACACAGAATCCAAAGCAGGCTCCAGGCTCCAAGCCATCAGCACAGAGCCTGACTTGGGGCTCAAACTCACAAACCGCGAGATCATGACCTGAGCCCAAGTCAGACGCTCAACCAACCGAGCCACCCAGATGCCCCATTCTTTTCTTTTTTTTAACCAACCATTTCTATTAACCTAGAAGATAGGAACTGACACCTGGTTTTTTAGAAAGTTACACCAATTATTTTCCTTGTATAAAATCCTTTTAAGTTTAAGTTTAAGAAATATGTCTTATTTCTTCAGAAATTGAAAAAGCCTCCCAGATTTTCAGAATAGCCCTAACTTCATACAATTAAGGATAATTTTCTCTGATGCATTTGGTAAATATTGTTTTACTTCTAAATTTATTAAAAGTGATTGACCAAGTGTATGATGTAAGTTTATATCATTTAGTGAGTTTTTAAAATAACTTTTTATGTAAGTATTTCTGTATGTAGATCCTCAAAGCAAAAAGTCTTTCCTGGCCCACGTTTGTTACAGTTAACTTGGCTACATACTTTGTCAACTTGACAAATTAGTTTGAATTAGTTTCATTAGGTTGGTGTCTTACTGCTCAACAATTGTTCCATCCTAAGTATCCTATTACGCAGCCAGTCTTCTGCTTCTCTTGCCTTCGGTAGGCATGATAATGGGCCCCCACGGGCATCTGTGTCCTAATATCTGGAATTTGTGAATATATTTCTTTACATGGTAAAGGGGAGTTAAGGTAGCAGATGAAATTAAGGTTTAGTATCAGCTGACCTTAAAATAGATTGTTGTGGATTATCCACCTGTGCTCAGTATAAACAGAAGAATTCTTAAATGTGGAAGAGGGAAGCAGGAGTGTCAATGTCTGAATGATGCCATGTGAGAAAGACTTGACCATTATTGCTGGCTTTGAAGATGAAAGGGGCATGAGCCAGGGTATGAGGGTTCCAGAAAGTGGAAAAGGCAAGGAATCAGATTCTCCCTTTGAGATTCTGAGAAGAAATGCAGTCGTGTTGACCCCTTGAGTTTTGCCTAGTAAGACCCATTTGGGACTTATTTCAGAATTGTAAGATAATTTGTGTTGTTTTGAGCCACTAAATTTATGGTATTTTGTTAAAGCATCTATAGAAATAATACACCACCTAATTCCCAGGACCTTTGCTTTTTGTTAGTCACTCTAGGCCTAGAAAGATGCTCCCTAAACAGCCTGGGAGGGCTTTTCCCCAGCTGACTTCAGAGCTACAGTCCCTAGGCTCTCCTTTGTTAGCAGGGTTGGATTTGACAGGATACTGAGTCACAGAAGAGGAATCCACTGTAGCTAGTTTTAATACACACTTGTAAAAGGTTTTGTAGCATGGGAAATTGTTTGGAGGGCTAGAGGAACAGATTGAGCTTCTAGGAAGGGCTCTCAAAACCACACTGCTGAAGTAGATAGACTAAGTTGCTGCTCCCTGTGCTTTGATCTGGAAACCACTGAATCTGAAGGCTGCTATCACAGCTGCTGGCTCCAGGTCATTTTGCCTCTGCCATGACCTAAATCTTACTGTGATCCACATCGCCGTAAACTATCTGACCCTGTTGTACCTTTCTCCTATTCCTTTATCCCTTTCGCTTTGGTCTAGGAACATCGTCTTGTTGCTATTTCTAGACTCTCAGACATGCTTTAATTACAGGGCATTTGCATTTGCTGCTCTTTCCACCTGGCACCTATATGATTTATGTCCTCATCTTCAGCTTTTCCATTAAATAACACTATTGCAGTAAGACTTTACCTGCCCACCCTTTTTAAGATTGCAACCTGAGTACATCTAATCCTCTTAATTTTATTTTTCTCCTTAATATTTGTCACCTTTTTTTTTTTTTTAACATTTTTTATTTATTTTTGAGACAGGGAGAGACAGAGCATGAACAGGGGAGGGTCAGAGAGAGGGAGACACAGAATCTGAAACAGGCTCCAGGCTCTGAGCTGTCAGCACAGAGCCCGACGCGGGGCTCGAACTCACGGACTGCGAGATCATGACCTGAGCTGAAGTCGGCTGCTTAACCGACTGAGCCCCCCAGGCGCCCGGATATTTGTCACCTTTTAATATACTATATAATTTACTCATTTGGCTTTTAAAAAATTATGTTTCATTCCACTAGAGAAGTTTTTCTTTGTTGATATATCTCTAATACCAATAACAGTGCCAAAACATTATGGGTTCTCAGTAAGTATTTCTTGAAGAAGTAAATGCACATTTCTGAAAGTGCTTTGTTTTTTCAAGAATTGGAAAGGCTACATGACCCATTATATATTTTTTAGTCTCTAGAGACTTTTTGATTCTAAATAAGACTTCCATTGAATGTAGCTTTATCATTTAATCTACAGGTTAATTTTGAAAAAGTAGTACCTTGCCAGAGCGTTCTGGTAATTCAGAGGAATTATTTTCAATTTTATTTCTACTACCATATTTACTGCCATGTGCCTGTGTCATTCACATCTACATCTTTTTATTTAAAAAAAATTTTTTTTTTCCAACTTTTTTTACTTTATTTTTGGGACAGAGAGAGACAGAGCATGAATGGGGGAGGGGCAGAGAGAGAGGGAGACACAGAATCAGAAACAGGCTCCAGGCTCTGAGCCATCAGCCCAGAGCCCGACGTGGGGCTCGAACTCACGGACCGCGAGATCATGACCTGGCTGAAGTCGGACGCTTAACCGACTGTGCCACCCACGCGCCCCCACATCTACATCTTTATTGAACAAACTGGAGTCACTTCTCAAAGCCATTCACTACTATTGTATAAATTCCAGTGTTCATTTATGGTAGAATAGGAAACTTTATACTGATCTGATTTGTCCAAAAATAATATGTAGAGCATTTGAACATAAATTTCAAAAGTTGTTTTTGATTTTGTAGAGACCGTTACATATATATATATACGCACATATATGTGTATATATATATATATTTTTTTTTTTTTTCTTCGAGAGAGTGCATGTGCATGAGTGTGAGGGAGGGGTAGAGAGAGAGAGGAAGAGAGAGAATCTTAAGCAGGCTCTGTGCTGTTAACGTGTAGCCTGATGCAGGGCTTGATCTCATGACTGTGAGATCATCACCTGAGCCAAATTCAAGAGTCAGATGCTCAGCTAACTGAGCCACTCAACTGCCCCTGGATCCATATATTTTTTTAAAAAAATGTTTGCTTGCCCTGGAAAAAATAAACAATACTGACACTCATTTCAGAATAGACATATAAAGTGTGAACTCATTATTCATTCAAAGAGTGGTTATCCAAATTACAGATTTAAAAAAAAAAATAGAACCTCTTATTTCTATTCCCTGTGTTTATATGTTCTTTAAAATTTCAGAGGTTAGCAGTGAAAGTAAAGGTTGAGTCAGTCCTACAACTTCTTAGCAACTGAAGAAAAGTTTGTGATTGTTGAGTTAGCAGGTAATGGTCAGGATTAGAGTTTTTTGGTTTTTTTTTTTTAATTTCTGTTTTCAGTTTTTCAGTTATATACCTTACTATGGATAGCTGAATAGATTGCAAGAAATCCTTACTATGCTCTGTCCTTAGCCCTATATTAAAATTCTCTCAGATCTTTGCCCTTTATGTTCTCTAGTAGGAGGAACACTACTCTTTCTTATTTGTTTTGGTAAATGTTGCTTGCCCTATAAGTGATGTTGATCTCCATAAACCGCAGGAATTAATGGTAGGGAGCAGGTTTATTTCAGATCTCCCTAAACCATTCACATGGATCAAATAATTAAGCATTCAACATGAAAAACTATTTATTTTCCAAACTAGTCAGAGGAGGAAAGAGCACCAACTGTTCTTCCCTTGTTTCAATCAGTTTTCAACTGATAATGTCATAAATAATGTCAACTTCAAGATTACCACCATTTTAGATGTGGCTAATGGTGGATGTATTGTTAAGAAAGCTTGGACCATGAGTTGACTATATCAAGGCCCCTGTGAGGGGTCGTGGTGGATCTCAGGCATAACTCATAAAATAAATACTCAAAATTAGTAGACCTGCTTGATGTTACTTGCAGTCCATACTCTGACCTTGCTCTCCTTACTTTATTTTCTCAGATATCCTCAATCAGAATTCTGAGAAATTCCATAGTACAGCCGTGTTGTTTATACTTAATATCTAAGTGTACATGTTGGCATCTGTATATATTCTTCGCTCTTTTGTCTCGACACCTTACAGGTCATTCTTATTCCCTGGAATATCTTCATACTACTCAGAACACTCTTCTGCTGTCTTAAGATTGTGCTCAAGAGTATACGCGTTTAGCTGGTGCATAGTAACAGCTCATTTGCTCAGTGTGTAAAGAGAAGTTACCCTTAGCCAAACACACACACCTTCTTCCTTTAACTTTATAGCATTATTCCTCCTCCTTTGCTAATTCTTACCATCTCTCTTTTTGCTTTTAGAGTCTGTGGCCACTGACTCTCCATTCCTCCCCCACCCCTCATTACAATTCAGATTTTCAGTTTGAGAGGCTCACTTCTGCTGAGCCACATAAGAGTTGCTAGTCTCTCCCTTCAGCTTCATTTGCAGTGAGGATGAAGGTCTGGATGAAGATCAAAAAGACTGTCCTTCTGAGGTCACATCAAGAAGATGGAAAGTAAGATTAAAAAAAAAAAGTCTCCTAAATCTTCTAATGATGCAATTAGAAGCAGAGGTGATGAGGATGGTGGCAGGGTTAGTAGGACACGACATTGTGGCTGTTCAGGACTTTTTCCTGCCTTACCTACTCCTGTGGGAAGAGGAAATTGCAGGTCACAATACAACAGTGCAGAACACAAATGCCAACATAACACCTCAGTGAGTAGTTAGACTCTGCTCTCCTCTCTATAGTGTATTTCCTCTATAGTATCTTTATTGCCTAAACCTCTGGAGTGTTTTACTCTCTCGCATAAGAGCTTCCCTTTCCTCTGTGTGTGTGTGTGTGTGTGTGTGTGTGTGTGTGTTACCACCTACAAAGTCTCCTTTTTAAGAAATGGAATTCATTTCACTACTCCTTTGTTTTTTTTTTCCATCTCCTTTTCCTTTCATCTCTGGATTTGTTTCCTCTTCTTTCTCTTAACCCATGTCTATCTAGATCTGCATTATCCTCTATTTTTCATTTTGTTCTTTAAGTTAGTTAATGGATCGGCGCCAGTTCTCTTGGGGTGAGGGCTTCAGAAGGTCATGAGCCTATTGTCTTATAGACACTTGCAGTTTATATCACAAATATATTGTACCTTTTGTTTACACTAAGAAATGTAAGGAAACATGACCTCAATTTTCCACAGTTTTAAAGATTTTGACTCTTAGTATATGCTGTGCCTGTCTTTGCTGTTGAAGCTGTGTTTATGCATGTCAGATAAAAAAACATAATGGAGCTCTGTGTATATGCATGTCAGGTAAAAACCATGTTGGTAGTTTTCTTTTTTAATTGGGTGAACAACTCATTTTGAAAAGAGCTTGTATGTGGAGTAAAACACGCTTAAGGGTAAATCCTAAGCATGCCACTTCCTCTGACAAGAAACAACCTTTCCAAGGCTCTGTTTTCTCATCTGCAAAATGGAAATGATAAGACCTGTCTCATAGAGTGTTTTATGAATTAAGTGAGAAAATGTATAAAAATGTTCAGCACAGTTTGGCCCTTTGATACTCTTATTAATGTGTTGTAGGCTAGGAAAAATAATTTTCCCCTCTACCTTTCTGAGTTTTAGTTGAGGTCCCTGTAATAAAAGAGGGTTTAACAAGATGAAAACAAACACGTTGATTAACATGGATGCCTTGTGCATACATAAGAGATACCCAGGGAAAAAGGAATAACTCCCTGAAGTGGTTTAGAATTTAGACTTAATTATCATATTTAATAGGAAAAGGGGAAGGCCTTTTAGGGGAGAGTAAAGGGTTTTTAAGAAAGATAAATGGGTCCTTATGGAATAGATACGAGGTATGATAACTTGAGACAAAGTTTGTCAGGGTGTGGTGTTGGCTTCTCATCTCCTCTCCTGAGATAGGAGGCAGTCCTCTGGTTGATGAAACTGGGGAGGGGATTTGTGACAGTAGAGTTCCTTCTGCGGGTATGTTTTTAGACAGATATGAAAAGTTCAGAAAAAGCTTCTCCCTGCATTTGATGTTTCTCAAGATCTTACAGCTCAAAATAATCAATAACCAAGATAGCATCTATTGGGCTGGCATGTCCTCAAGTCCTAGTCATATTTTGGGGTGGCATACTCTGTTACCCTTCAGTATTAAGAGGATAAAATACATTCAGAACACTTTAAGAAGAAAGATACATTTTAGTAACCAAAATTATTAAATATTCTTTGAGTCTTGAAGAGATTAGATTTCAACTGTCTGGAATACTTTTCCATTTTGAGTAACTCATACTCTGAAAGTTAGTTGGAGTTTTGTAATACTTTAATTTTCTGTTCTTTTATATGTATACTAGCTTTCATTTCAAAAACTTTTGAATCCTTTGTGATAAAGAGTCCTGTTGGTAATTTGGACAACCATACTCAGAAATCTAAAACCTGATAAGAGTATGGGGAGGGGTTACCCCTAAATCTATTACATGTGCTTATCTGGTACTTAGATAAAAATTGTTTTCTCTTTGCAAAACTACAGCAGTATTTTTTGTCTCCTGTTTACATGTCTACAGGAACATGCTATTTTAAAGTTTTGTTGTCTTTGTTCCTAGATAATTTAAAAATGGATTACATACCCTTTTGGGGGGCTTATTCATGCACTCTTATCACTAAGATATATATATATATATACTTTTTGACACATCTAGATACTATGTTTATTTATTTTTAAATATTTATTTATTTTATGAGAGAGAGAACAAGCAGGGGAGGAGCAGAAAGACAGGGAGAGAGAGAATCCCAAGCAGGCTCCATGCTGTCAGTGCAAAGCCTGACTTGGGACTTGATCTCAAGAACCATGAAATCATGATCTAAGCTGAAATCAGGAGTGGGATGCTTAACCTAACTGAGCCACCCAGGCACCCCCTTAACTGTACTTTAAACACATACACACAATTATATTGATACTGAGAGTTTATAAATGTAGTATTTTAAGAAGTATATTAAAGAAGATCCTTAATTCCATTTCTGTATGAATTATATTACCTATAAATTATCATTGCACATTTACATAAGTTAACATTTGCCAAATTACACCAAGAGGGAAAACTTAATATAATCATTTCATAATCATATAATCTATTCAATATGATTGCATTTTCTCTTGATGAAATTTGATAAACTGATGTTTGTATAGATACAAATAAATGTTCCACAGAATATGCAGGTTTACACATTTTGCTTTTCAGTGCTCTTCAGTAGGTGTATTTATGTCGTGTGTATTTATGTGGTGTGTAGAGAATTTGGATGGGGTACATGTTTTCTCTTAATTATGGGCAACAAAATTGGCCTTGTTACCACTTACTGGGTCCCATAGTGAAAACAGCTGCAAGTTGACTATTGGCTAATTCTAGAATACAAAAGTATTTGTAATAACTGTAATGTGCAATTAAAATTTTCAAAAGTGTCCTCCCTCCTTTGGGAAGATTCAGTTTCTTTTAAAAAAATTAATAATATTGGTGATTTCAGAAGTAGAGTGTAAGAAGGTGCTGTCATCTTTGTGAGATGTGAGACTTTGTGGTGGGATTGCAGTGGTTGAGTCTGACTCTGGGTGAGGAAAGCTAATGTTTTAGGCTCTTGTATTCCAAAATGGAAGCTGTATTGTTTCTTGAAAAGTTAATAGACTAAAAGTTCATGTGCTTATTGCTTAACACTGATTTATAGTGTCATTCCCAAGTGTCTTCAAACAACAGAAAGTACATAGTTCTGTTAAATAATGAAGTTTTCTGTGGTTCTGTTAATGGACTAAAGGTACTTAGAATAGGAATGTGAGGGGCATCTGGGTGGCTCAGTTGGTTAAACATCTGACCCTTGACTTTGACTCAGGTTATAATCTCACTGTTTATGGGATCAAGCCCCACCTTGGGCTCTGCTCTAACAGCACAGAGTCTGCTTGGGATTCTCTCTCTCTCTCTCTCTCTCTCTCTCTCTCTCTCTCTCTCTGTTTCTGTCTGTCTCTCTCCCTCTCCCTCCTTTCCTCCCCCTCCCCTGCTCATGCACACTCTCCCTCTCAAAAATAAATCAATTTAAAAAAACACTTATTATAAACCATTAAGCATGAATATCTCTGTGTAAAAATAGCTGCTCTTAAGGCATGTGTGGTTACCTTAGTGTTTAAGAGTTCTAATGAGTATTAATCTATCAGGTTATGATCTGCAGTCATTTTCACAGTCTGATACTTGATAGCTCTTGAAAACACCAACGTTTATTAGCAGTTCCTCGGTGACACAGAGATGTGATGAAGAGTTAGATAGAAGGGATTAGATTTGGCCACTTGGGACTGAGCTGTTAGAAATTGGAGGTTTGTCTAAAGAGAAACGAAATGAAAGGTGTTCTCTGTCCCCCTTCCCCAACCTAGTCCCCCCCTTGGGCTTACTACTTTATTTGGAAATTTGAGGTTTCTAACCTAGTTTATTGTTTTAATATATTCCTTTAATATGTGTTGGAACAACTGTACTATGTCAGTAACTGTGCTAGACAAATTCTGGGGATATATTGCTAAACAGGATAGAGAGGCTTCTTGCTTCACTGGAGCTTACGTTGTATTCAGGGATAGCAAAAAATAAGTAAACAAGATAATTTCATAGAACAATAAGTGCTATGAAGGAAACAATGGAGGATGGAGTGATAAAGAGTGATTGGGGGAGCTATTTTAGATTCAGTGCTCACGGAAGGTCTCTCTGAAAGGGGGGTAATTAAGATAATGAGAGAGTACCAATGGTGTCTGGTTTCTCCAAATGGTGAGCTACATTATTCAGATCAGCGTTTTCACTGAGAGTAAATACACTGGATAAAATATATTTGTAAATGCTTTAAAAATACCGAAGCTCTGAAAAAATAGCTACTTTTTACATAACAGCCTATAACCAGATAGGGACTGAAGAGAGGAATATTCGAGTGCTGAGCAGAATAAAGAATTAAGTGGGAAGCTATTTTTAAAAGAAATAACTGGGAAAGTATGGCCGCAGACTGCCTTTCATACATATTTGTGTTGCAGACACATGTAGCCCAGCTTGGCTAGAGATGCTCTGGTATTGTCCCCCCCAAGCAAATGTAAACTTCTCTAGATGAGTCACATTATCTTGCAATGAACCCTTACAAGCACACTTCTGAGCAGGTAGTCAAAGATAAGGCAATTGAATTAACAACACCAGCAAGAATAAGCAAAATCAGAATTGCATAGACTTCAGATGCTGAAATTATTAGATGCAGATTTCAAGTAACTGTGCTTACAAATTTGACACACATGAAAATATCTGTAAGGAAACCATAAAAAGTACCATAGCAGATTGGAGAAGAAACGTGACTTAGAAATGAAAAACACAGTTAACAAAGTGGGTGAGCCTTCTGGTTCAGGTTGTTGGTTAGCTTGAATCAGATGAACCCTCCTGCTGAAGTCAGTTATAACAACAATTGGGCCATGGATGTAAAACAACTAGTTGAAGGCCTTGGTGAGCAACCAGTGTAAGCTGGATTTGAGGGGCTGTGCTTCTTCAGAAAAGGAAAGCTCAGGAATGATCTCTGTATTTATTCTGGTTTTTCCCTTGAGGAAATTTTCCACTTCTCAATGCCGGATAGAGCTCAAGCAGAAAGCAGCATTTTCACTGGGCAAAGGGTCCAAAGAAATGAAACTGAGGCCAAATCCCTGAGGGAGAAAACTGCAGAGAATTGAATATTCGACATCTAATATCTGCACATACACTCTTCCTCGATGTGTTAGTTTAATAACTACCAGGGCCAGAGCAGGACTTTGGAAACCCATCAGACAACATTGACTGAGGATAAAGAGCTGAGCAGAAATTTCAGCAAACTTGGGGAGTACAGATTAGAGTTCAGGTCCACCAAAAACTAGTAAGTGGCACACTTAAGCCATTATCAAAAAATACATATCTGCTGGATTTACTCAACCTATGTATAGTTATTTTGTTTTTAAGAGCTAATGATGAGAAAATCTGTTTAAAGAAATACAATAGACCACACATTGTGATCATTTGTCTTATAAAATAGAGAGGAGTTAGGCTATGTCCAAATGCAAATGTTGCTTGAGTTTTTGGAGATTCAACTATGAAAATAATACATCTTTGAGTCCTAACTGCACATTATCTGAAAAAGCAATATATGATTCTTACCAACTTTTCATTTGCTTTACCTAATTGCTACAGGAGGTAAGAAGTACTTAGAGGTCACTGGATATCCATATGTTGGTCTGTATATAATTCTGTAAGTCCTTTTGTTTGTTTTCATCTTCTAAGAGTTTTCAATTTGTTTTGCTCTCGTATACAACTGACTTTTAAATGCTTAGGGAAATTTAATGTAAGCACTAAAATGTCCTCAGAATTGACCAGCACGCTTAATGCATGACCAAATGCATTCAGCATCCACAGGAACATATAGCACTCAGGAGCATGTTTTTTACAGGTCAGTGAATTTTCTACAGAGCTGTTGCTGAGAATTATTTTTAAAGTACCTTCTCATATATGCTTGTCTAAGTCAATAAGCGTAGTGCGCTAGAAAAGTGTTCAAGCAATACGTAAAGCAAAACACTAAACAAATTGTTTTCTCAAGTGACATAATGTCTCTATTTATGTAATGCTCACAGTAGTTATACTATAAAACCACAAGTCATTCCTGTTTTCTTCTCAATGAGAATTATTAATTTCTTGTTTTTTTTATAAGACTGATTTTGTTAGGTCTTGAATTTTCTTAGGTTTCTTTTCCTATACATGTATGTGTGCACGCATGCACGCACACACACACACACAATACAGCTTTTTAAAGTTAGTGTTTTTTCTTTATTACAGTGTATGGTTTTTTTTGCCATGTTTCAAGCATCTTCACTTGAACTTTTCAATAAAATTCACAAAGTGTAATATTTGTTGCTTCTTTCCCCAAATCTAATCTCATGGCCCGTTTTTAGAAATTCATCTAAAACCTTGATACTCAAACTTTGGTCCTTGGAATAGCATTAATGGCCATTACCTGGGAGCTTATTAGAAACGCAGAATCTTGGGTCTCATCCCAGATTTATTGAATCATAATCTGCATTTTAATATGCTCCAGTGATTTTTATATACACTAAAGTTTGAGGAACACTGATCTAACAGCCTGTTTCCTAGTGCTTATAGTAAATCTAGCTAACCCTTAAAGGGAAGGGCCCCTATACTTTAAAAAATAAAAGCATAAAGATCAGCATTTTTAACTTTTTAATTTTTATTTTTTAAGTTTCATTTCTTGATTTTGAGAGAGAGAACGAGCAGGGGAGGGGCAGAGAGAGGGAGAGACAGAATCCCAAGCAGGCTCCAAGCTGTGAGTGTCGAGGAGCTTAAACTCACAAACCAGGAGATCATAACCTGAGCTGAGATCAAGAGTTGGACACTTGACGACTGAGCCACCCAGGTGCCCAGATCAGCATTTTTTAGAAGTTTTCAAGGAATATCTCAGAGGCTGATGTAATCTATACTTTTAAGAAAATAATATTTATTTTGTTCCTGGTGGTTTTACCATGTTTTTTGTTATATACCCTTCCTTTCCTTTCCTTTCTGCTAATCTAATCCAGTCACGTTTAGTTCTTAGCTTTTTCCTGTAGACTTTTAAACCATTATCAGCCTTAAGTTTTCCATCTTAGCTCTTTCTTAACTTTACATTTCTGACATTCATCGTGACCCAGATAGAATATATTCCATTCTGGGGCGCCTGGGTGTCTCAGTCGGTTATGTAGCCAACTTCGGTTCAGGTCATGATCTCACGGTTTGTGAGTTCGAGGCCCCATCTGGACTCTCTGCTGTCAGTGCAGAGCCTGCTTCAGATCCACTGTCCCCTCTTTCTCTCTCCCCCTCCCCTGCTTGCACACTTGTGTGCACGCTCTCGCTCTCAGTCTCGCTCTCAAAATTAAACAAATGTTAAAAAAATTTTTTTTAAACAATGTATTATCATCCTTTTAAAAAATGCTTCCTTTCCTAACTTCTTTTTATCATATATCTGTTTTAGCCTCAGTACATCATCAAATTCTGTGTCTTTTCACAACTTTTCTTGTATACACAGATTTCCCCTTTATTTCTGTAGCCCATTTTTATCCCTTCTAGAAGAAAAAGAGTTGGAATTCACGTCTTCAACACAACTTCCTATTTCCACATTACTTCTACTTCTGTAAATGAAGTTTCTGACAAAACAGCCTTTTATTTTTTAAATGTTTTTATTTATTTTTGAAGGAGAGAGAGAGAGAGCATGAGTGGGGGAGGAGCAGAGAGAGAGGGAGACACAGAATTCGAAGCAGGCTCCAGGCTCTAAGCTGTCAGCACAGAGCCCAATGCGGGGCTCGAACTCACGAACTATGAGATCATGACCTGAGCCGAAGCCGGACGCTCAACCGACTGAGCCACCCAGGCGCCCCAGAAAACAGCCTTTAAAATACATCTTTTTGGGGGGCACCTGGGTGGCTCAGTCAGTTAAGCATCCATCTCTTGATTTTGGCTCAAGTCACGATCTCGCAGTTCATGGGATCAAACCCCACATCATGCTCTGCGCTGATGGAGTGGAGCCTGCTTGGGATTCTCTCTCCCTCTCTCTCTGCCCCTCCCCTGATTACACACACTCTCTCTCTCTCTCAAAATAAATAAACATTTAAAAAATAAAACGCATCTTTTTAAATTAAAAAAATTACTGTAAATTGTTAAGTTGAAAATGTATGCCAGCAAGTATACTTTGCCAATTGGTTGACTGTGAACATTGATTTTTAAGTTTGTGTTTTACAGTTAACAAGGTTTCCATATTATGCAGTAACCAACTCTTACCACAATTTGACTCATCAAAAACCAAAAACTAAATGAAACCCCCAACAACAGTATCGTTCTTATAAAGCAGATATATCCGAGTGTTCATGCTTAGGTACATAAAAAGAGGAATTAGCATTTACATTAACGTAATATTTACATAACATTAATGGACAGGTAGTTATTTCTTAAGGCTAATTAAATGATACAAATGGAAACTAATACTAACTTAAAAAAAAACAATTTTAGAATGGAAGAACATGAAAGATCATAGCCCTCTTATTTTATATTAAAGGAAACAACAGTTAAATGTTTCTATTTAATGCCAAAACAGTATACAGGACACATCTCTAAGCTTTTTTGATCTTTAGTCTAAAATCCAGAAGCTTGAAGATGTATAATTTACAAATTATGTGCACTTCCAATCTGGAATAAAAGGTTAACACGTGGCTTAAATGACAGCATTTGGCATCACACTGTGCACGTGAGTAGTTTTAAACACAAAAAACTTCATGTTCTAAAAAATGATCTAAAGGGTAGGATGTGTCTGTTAATTTGCAGTTAATGGATTATTGGGCATGTCTACAGTTGTGTGTTTAAAAGCTTACAAGAGGGGCGCCTGGGTGGCGCAGTCGGTTAAGCGTCCGACTTCAGCCAGGTCACGATCTGGCGGTCCGTGAGTTCGAGCCCCGCCTCAGGCTCTGGGCTGATGGCTCAGAGCCTGGAGCCTGTTTCCGATTCTGTGTCTCCCTCTCTCTCTGCCCCTCCCCCGTTCATGCTCTGTCTCTCTCTGTCCCAAAAATAAATAAACGTTGAAAAAAAAAATTAAAAAAAAAAAAGCTTAGAAGATTTTGCCAATTTCACTCTTTGCATTTTTTTCTAACGGACCTTTTCTTTGTAAGGTGTGGTGAGCATTTTATAGCTTTTATAGCTTTTGTATGCTTCAGTTATATAGCCCATTGGGAATGTATTCAGTTTTACACTTAGGAAAATAACTTCCTTGTTTTTTGGGCTATAACTACTAAAACAGTTTTAATAATTTTACTCTCATTTCTTTTTAATTGAACAGTAGGTAAATATTCCTACTATTTTAGAGGTAATTAAGATACCAGTCACTCAGAGTAAAAACTAATGTCTGTAATATATTGGTTTCCAGAGTTTATTTCCTTTTTGTTGCTGTTTTGACGAGATGTGTGGGTTGAGGTTTCCCATGTGAGCCTGGAACTCTGTGAGGAGTAAGAGAAGCCTCATCCCCATCTGGGGAGGGGGTTTCTGCAGTTGACATGAATACAGATGTGAAAGGGGCCTGAGTCACAGTAACTCCCACTCACTAATGCTCACCCAGAAAACACCCCATCCCCCAGGCATAGGGAGGGCTGGACAGAGAGGGGTACCTGGTGACCAGCTACACAGATGCCTAGTCTCAAGTATAATGGGGGGGAAAATTTTTGCATTTATTGAAATGAGCATAATCCTGATAATCTCACTAGATTAGTTTGGGGAATTGGAAAAATAGATAAATCATGAGAGCAAAAATATCCTTTAAAAACATTTTCCTAAAATGCTAAAGTGTGTGGTGGGAACAGTCAGTAGAAGAGAGAGAGGCACTGTGGGTTTACTGTAAGGCTATTTCTTATAACCTGTTGTTTATCTTTTTGAACCAAGTTCTTGTCTCCAAGATATGTCTGTATAATTTCTGGGTTAAATTTTGTTAGTATCAAGAAATTCAAATCTTTATTGCTTTTTGAAAAGTTAAGTCTATTTTAGTGGTTGTTTTAAAATTTTCCTTGCCTTGTCCTTTTCTGTATGGGCTATCTGCAAGGAGGTTATTTGAGATCTAAATTTAATGTGACTTCATGTATTTACTTTTGAGTGATTTTTAAAGATTCAAAACAGTTACGCTCTGAGATTAAGTCAAAGAGCCTTTTAGGACTTTAGAGCTTAGGATAAAGAACTTTTATTTTTATTTTTAATTTTTTTTTTTTTAGGGAGAGAGAGAATCCTAAGTAGGCTCCTTGCTATCAGCACAGAGCCCAGCATGGGGCCTGGGATCATGACCTGAGCTGAAACTAAGAGTAAGATGCTTAACTGACTGAGCCACCTAGACACCCCTAGAATAAGGAACTTTAAAGTATAATTTGAAAAAGACTAAAAAAACTTTTTATTGTGATCAATTCCTATTGTATTTTTTTTTTTTTTTTAGTAACTCCTCTGAATCTTTGGTAGACTCTAAAATGGTAAGCCTTTATATCTCACTTATCTCAATGTAGTTTTTAGATTATTACTATGTAAAATTCTAATTCTTTTACATGTCTTTTCAACAAAATACCAATTTCTTTTCTTTTTTCCCAATGATTACCTTGTGTAGTCCACTTTTTGGTCACCAGCAATTCTGAAAATCCTTGTTTTACTTCTGATTGGACCTTTGGGAACCATTTGAGGTCTTTTTGGGAATCATTGCTCAATCTAGCATATAGACGAGAGCAATAGCTCCTCAAAATTTTTAGCAGTGGAATTCTTTAAAATCTTTCCTAGAAGCTTCGCATGTATAAATATGAGACACATTAACGTATTGTTGCTCTTTTGAAGCAGTAGACGCAGAGGTGGGGGTTTGAGCCCTATCTGTTGTGTGAACAAGCATTTCAGACTAAGTCTTTAGTAAGTAATGGGTCTGATGAAGAAGGATCTTTCAAAAGGAAAAGCAAAGGGTGCTGTCTCATAAGTTTTGAGTAAACACTTGGTTGGTTATGGTTGACTTCCTTGAAGTAGGTCATAGAATTAAATCAACAGCTGTTTAAGGTGCTTTTCATCTGTTTTATGTTAGATATGAAATTAGTTGAGGCTAAAGTTCAACAGAAAAAGATTAATGTTTACACAGTGTTGAAGTTGGGTAGAAACTTATCATTAGTATTCATACTAGATGGGATTTCATATACAGTTAACCAAAGTTAAACAGTAAGCTCTGAGGAGTGTGCAAGTTGGAGGATGTGCAACTCTTGATCTTGGGGTCATGAGTTCAGGCCTCAGGTTGGGTGTAGAGGTTACTTAAAAAAAAAAAAAAATCTTAAAAAAATCTTTGAATGTATTGTGTTCACAAGCAAAAACTGCTGAGGTGCTTTTTTTCATCTTTTCATGAAATGGCATTATAAAGTTAAATGCTTACATTACCATTGACCCATTTAATCATATGCACTTAGGGGTGCATATTCTGGGTTTGTGTTAGAACCAAAAGTTAATTTGTATAATTTTGTGCTTGTCTTGAATTGTGGTTGATGCTGTTACCTTTATAGGCACTGTCAGGTATGTAATTGTGTTGCCTTTAGTCAGCAGCTTAGTGTAGTTTGTGTTTTTTAGCAATCGGATTCTTAGTATGTGGCCAAGGCAGATGTTTGCTTATGCCACCAAGCATAGTTTCCAAATACTTTTTTGTTATTTACTTATTGATTCAGAAAATACCGAATGCCAGCGGTATATCTCCAACATTTAACTAGGATCTAAATTGTTATTATATGTCATTGCTTATTAAAGAGGTGCTTCTTTGTCAGAGGAGTACATCATATAGCAAATATTGTTTATCAGCTTTTATAAAAGAAATATTTACTGCTGTATTAAAGTCATTGTCATCTGAAGAATGACCAAATAAATATTTATGCACCAAGTTGAGTGTGTTCCCGGAATTCATTGATGTAGTTCGATATGAGAATGTAAAAGAAAAAATATCCTATCTAGCAGTATTGGCTGTGGATTCATGAACACTAGGGTGCTAAAGAAGTTCAGGTGTTTGAAAGAATATTCAGCATAGAGTGAGAGTTAGAAGCTACATAGTCTCAACCAATATAGAAATCTCTGTATTATTATTTTTTCAATGTTTTTTTTTTTGACAGAGAGAGAGAGACAGAGCATGAGCAGGGGAGGGACAGAGAGAGAGGGAGACACAGAATCCGAAGCAGGCTCCAGGCTCTGGGCTGTCAGCACAGAGCCTGACACAGGGCTCGAACTCACAGACCGCGAGATCATGACCTGAGCCGAAGTTGGATGCTCAACCGACTAAGCCACCCAGGCGCCCCTCTCTGTATTATTTTTGACAGGCCAGCATAAGTCTTCTACTTAAAATTTCTAGAAACAGTAACATTAGTAAAGGGTAATCAATTTTAAGTAACTGTCATTATTGAAAAATTGTTAAACTAAAGGTGTCTCTTATTTTCCGTTCTGTGGTCTCCGTTTTGACTTCTGGTGTTAACAATTTTTTTTTGTTGTTGTTAATAGTTTAAGTCTAATCTTATCTCAAGTTCCACATGATGGCAGTTGACCTGTTTAAAGATACTTATCATGTTCCTCCAGTAAGTTTTCTTTTTCAATACCTAGTATGTATCTTTTGCTATAATATTCAAATTCAGAAGGATCACTTATCATATATAAATTCCCTTTTGCCCACTTATAGGCAGAATCTCTTCTGTGTATGTTAGCACTGTCATTTTTCTTGAACTTTTCATATTTTATGTCTTGGTAGCTTGAGAAACTTTGGGGGGTAGGTACCTGATCCTGTAATGTTTCTTTCCCTTTCTTTCTTTCTTTCTTTCTTTCTTTCTTTCTTTCTTTCTTTCTTTGAGTTTATTTATTTATTTTGAGAGAGAGAGAGAGAGAAAGCACAAATCAGGGAGGGACAGGGGAAGTGAAGAGAGACTCCCAAGCAGGCTTCGTGCTGTCAGTGCGGAGCCTGACATGGGGCTTGATCCCATGAACCCTTAGATAATGACCGAAATCAAGAGTTGGACCCATAACCAACTGAGCTACCCAGTAGCCCCATGATCCTGTAATTTTTCTAATTGTTCAGATTAATCCCGGTAACTTCAGGCATAGAAAATGTTTTAATCTTGTTTCCTGTATTTAAAAAATTGACTCTTAAGAATCACTGTATTTAATGATATAGTGAATATTAACGCATAGTCTTTATAAAATTAACTCCAATAAAAGCCAAAACTGAGTGATATTGGAAGTTCTGTGTTTAAATAGATGTCAGTACTTTACACCAGTTGAAAGGATAGTTAACACACGTGATCTCCTTGTAAGCAGTCTTGGATTCAAGAATTAGATAAAATAAGTGTCTATTTTAGTTATCCTTTATTAATGGAGAAAACTAGGGAGAAAAAAATTTAGGAAAATGAAGAGTAGCTATATAAAGAGAAGAATCTTAAGAAAATTATAGTCGCAAAATTAATTGAGCAGAGGAATTAATGGCAAGGTTCTATACATTTGCCTTTGATGTTTTTCCAGCTCACTCAATCATGGATTGTACAAAAGGAGTGGGATAAGTATGTTTAAAATTCCTCCGTTACCGATCATTACTTGTTAGATACAGGAGTATTTAGGTTGCTTTTGTGGTGTTTTTAAGAGACTCTTATTAGAAGAACTGAGATGCTTCTAAAGTGTAATTAGTGAAAGACATCACATGCCAATCTTTGTTCTCTTCTAATTCCATTACCAAAACTTAGGGTATTTGGAAGAATTCTCTTCTAGTGAAATAACCTTTCATTCTAATTTTTTTAGAATGAGTACAATTGCAGAAAAGAGTGGATTTCTATTAGCAGTGTTTCGAGCAGTGGAAGATTACGTTACCTTTGCCTCCACTTCTTTCATGTAAAGAAAATATCTTCATTGTGCAGTTGAGTGAAGGGAAGGATGTGTTTCTAGAGCCATGTTATTTTTGTTGTTTTTGTTCTTGTTTTAATATAATTTATTGTCAAGTTAGCTAACATACAGAGTATACAGTGTGCTCTTGGCTTCGGGAGCAGATTCCCATGATTCATCACTTACATACAACAGAGCCATATTATTTTTGAGTAAAAGTAGGGTTTTTCATGATATTTTAAATATCAGAACAGAAAAATTCTTGTCTGATTTGTTATGGAAACAAAATTTTAGGTGAATTTTTAAATGAAATTTTAAAAATGTGCCGGCAAGTTTTGTAATAGGTTATTTAGCATCCCAGCAAGGTTTGAGAAATACTTCACTGTTTTCCTTGTAATGTTTTCCATTACTTTAAAATGCACCCCTAATGCCTAGGGATAGTAGTGAATTAATAAAAAATTGTAGCATTGACATAACCCACTCAACTTACTTTTTGCTGTCAAAATATCCAGGAGAAGACATTTATAATGCTGTGAACCATAGGATTTGCTGAGCTAGTTCTCTGTTACAGCAATACCCAAATATGCAGGGAATCCTTAAATGGCATCAAAGTAAATAATGCACACAGAGCATTTAGCAGTCAACAGGGGCTGGTTTGCATATATAGGCAATACCTGCCTGCTGATTGATGTGGTCTATTACCATGAGATTGTATTTATTAAAGGTAACAATTCAGTAATTCCGTGCACAAATGATTAATAGCCAAATAATTATAGATTTTGATTAATTAAAATGGGCAAGGTGAAAATTCTAATTGGAATAGATTGAATCATTTTATTATATTGACTCACTCTACCTAAAATTATTGAAGTTTAAGCTTGCTACCTATAGCTAACTCATGCTATGAGTATTCTAAGTAAAGTTTGAATGATTTTAGTCCATTTTTCTAATGTTAATATGTTATGATCTGAAGTGAATTTCCAAATATTTGCTAACATAAGATGTTGGCTTAATTCCTTTATTAGCCATAATTTTTGTTCACTAGCAGCTGCTGAGTTAGAGTTAAAGATAAGTCATTGTTAACATTCTATTGGATAATTTTTCCGGTCCTTTCATTATGTGGTTACTGGTATTTTTTAACTTATAACTTTCTTTTCCTCTATAGTGTAGATTGAGTGAGATAGCAGTGTTATAGAAGAGAAAGCATTTTAAAGTGGTGCTTTTCATCTAGATGGATAAGGCTATCCATTGGATGGGAAGAAGAGTCAATTCCTTTCTAACAATACCATAAAAGTTTGTTGGTTACCAAATTCTGTATGGATTGTACCTAAATATCCTCTTAATCTCTCTTCTTCAGGCCTATGGCCACACCAGGAGCTGGTGGGAACTCAACCATTTAGGAACTCATGTTCAGCAGAGTATATGAGACTGTTTGTTGGAGCTTAAAAAAAAAAAAAAGAAAGCTATGTTCTAGAATACACTTTCATACACATACCCTCACGTATATTCGTATAAAATCCTAATAAATACATATATATGTATCTGCATCTTTCTGTCTACTTTAGAGTTTGTAGTCCTTAGCTTCCTAGCACATGAAGAAAAAGATCTACCAAATGTTTGGAGATCCTGCCAAGATTCCCACAATGATTGTTGGCAGGCCTCTTGGTATCATAGAGAGCACACAGAAGAACACGAACTGAATCACTATGAGTTACATTGCAAGGTTCCATAAAATGTGGTAGAGGAGACCACCTCTTCTGTTTTCACCTCTCATCTGTTGTTTTCCTGTCTATTTCATTCAAAGTTTTTTTTTTTCACCTCAAAATATGTGGCACTCCTCTGACATCTCTGGTGTGTCATGCACAGCTGAAACAGTATTTGTTCCATTCTGAGCTTACTCCACAATACATGGCTCTTCAGTGTTTTTTAAGGAGTATGTTGCAGTGTGGCATGCTTTATTTATGCACAACACTAATGCATAATACCATTACTGTCTCAGTGTCTGTGTCCTTGCCTCTCTATCATTTATTTTTAAAAAAAAAATTTTTTTTTTCAACGTTTTTTTATTTATTTTTGGGACAGAGAGAGACAGAGCATGAACGGGGGAGGGGCAGAGAGAGAGGGAGACACAGAATCGGAAACAGGCTCCAGGCTCTGAGCCATCAGCCCAGAGCCTGACGCGGGGCTCGAACTCACGGACCGCGAGATCGTGACCTGGCTGAAGTCGGACGCTTAACCGACTGCGCCACCCAGGCGCCCCAGCCTCTCTATCATTTAAACACAGTCACATGGAAATCTCCTTTAAATGCTGTACTTATGATTTTTTTGTGTACTTCTGTGTATCCAGTTTTATTTTTTTTAATTTAAAAAAAAGGTTTTTTTAACGTTTATTTATTTTTGAGACAGAGAGAGACAGAGCATGAACGGGGGAGGGTCAGAGAGAGGGAGGCACAGAATCCGAAACAGGCTCCAGGCTCTGAGCTGTCAGCACAGAGCCCGACGCAGGGCTTGAACTCACGGACCACGAGATCATGACCTGAGCCGAAGTCGGCCGCTCAACCGACTGAGCCACCCAGGCGCCCCTGTGTATCCAGTTTTAAAACTGTCAGTAACCTCAACTGTGTTATCTTCATTGTCAGTAAAATGGTACAAATCATTCTGTCCTCTAATCTCATTTACAAACTTAATCCAAATGTAAAAATTGCTTCTTTAAATTGTAGCATATGCCAGCTAAAAGAACTATTCATGTTTCTGAATTGTGGAGAAAACAGTAATGTATCAGGAAAAAAATTGCTTAAATCGAGCATTCTTGGTCACTGTTTTAGGTCTGGGCTTCCTGACAAGTGGTTTAAATCAAATAACACCTGTGTTAAATCTCAGAATCAACTTGTATAAAATCTTCCCTAAATAGAGTCAACATATATGGGGTGACTAACCAATTATAAGACGCGTTCAACAATTCTTAGATGGAAATGTGTCTCAATTTTCTTTCCACAACTCATGTTCTTACCGCAAAATAACATGACATGTTGAAGGACATATATACCATTAGTTAATGGCTCATATTTGAAATTTGATAATTAAATTATATCTAGCACTCAAGCAAGAATGAAGACTGATTGTGCCATCTTTTGATAAAGCGTTTATGTACTCTGGTATTTTGAAATATATTTACTGGGGCGCCTGGGTGGCTCAGTCGGTTAAGCGTCCGACTTCAGCCCAGGTCATGATCTCACAGTTTGTGAGTTCAAGCCCCGCGTCGGGCTCTGTGCTGACAGCTTGGAGCCTGGAGCCCTCTTCGGATTCTGTGTCTCCCTCTCTCTCTGCCCCTCCCCATCTCATGCTCTCACTCTATCTCTGTCAAAAATAAATAAAGTTAAAAAAAATTAAAAAAAATATATATTTGCTGAGCAAAAATGACATACGAACGCCTTATTCAATAGCATTTATTCTATCGGTTCTCTAAAAGCTTCAACACATTTCTTCAGTGAACTTTCTAAACTCAGCAGTATATAACCTTTTAGCCCAGCACATGAATTAAAGTTTTGACAAGCCTTTTAAAATGGCAAGTAGGTGAATGTGTTATGAAACAACGCAGAATAGAATAAAAAAGACTTTGAATAGTTGCAATGACTGTTTATATTTGGCTAGCTATATCTTAAGAAAGTTTGACAAGCCCAATTATATTAAAAATCCTTTACACTAATATTAACTAACTAATTCTATAGCTACCCAAATGCAAAATTGAGAAGGAATTTGAGATTAGAAAATTCCTGTGTCCATTATAGTCAATGGCTAGCTGGCTGCTACCACCTCTGTTGTGTCCAGTGTGCATTATGTTTTTACCTTTCCCCATCCTTTTACCCTGTGTGAAATGTAGTAAGTGTGATTACTGGCCGCCTGTGATCTTTGGAGAGTAGTAGAAAGAAAAGGTAAGTGGGCTCAAATTATATGCTATTGCAGACATCAGAGACACATGCAAGAAAGTGGCAACAGCTGGCCTTGTTAGGGCAGTCTCCTGACATTTAACCAGCTTAGCACTTAGGAATACAGTAATGGGCTTTATGTTGAACAATTGCCATGGAGATGTACCATTTGACTGTTTAATGTCTGTATTAATAATACTGGTTACCTCTCTCACTTGCCATAGATAGGGTGTATTGGAAAGGTTTCCTAAATTGTGATATTATACAACTTTAAAAGCTCTGAGGCTTAATTATTTTCATGTTATGTATACTTTGCGGATCTGCTGTGGCCCTGCTAGTTGCTGTCCTCATTCTGAGACCTGAAGGAGAAGGAGAAAGTGATGGAACTGTATGATGGGTCTTAAACAGGTGCATGCACTTTCACATGTTTCATTGATAAAAGCAGGTCAAATAAAAGCAGGTCAAATAAAAGCAGGAAATATAACTCTCCTATGGAAATAGGTCTAGTAAAGAGGGGCAGCAAATATTAGGACAGTAATAAAATCTATCTTGTAGGTCATAAAATTTCCATCTCCCCACCCTTACCAACCAGCCCTTACCTCTACTGTTTATGGTAGAGAAGTACAGATTTTTTTTTAGTTTTATTTGATTCTTGATTTTTTTTCTTAATTGCTATTTACATATGACTGGCCGAGAATTAGAAAGTAACAGAGAAATCAGTGACACTGGTGAGTGTAAAGAGATTAGTTTACAGAGCATATTATGTTATTCATATCCATACTGGTGATGACTTCTGAGTAACTACAAAAAAAAGTTGACAGTAATGTAGAAAAAAATGACCTTTTCCTCCTCTTTTATTTTTTATAGAATACCTTTTAGGAGATTAAGGAACCAGTAGAGAAATTTAGAATAACAAATTACTTTGTATTATACTGTGATAGGATCCCCTCCCTAAGGAATGTGATGAGAAAAAAAGCCTCAGGATAAGGGAAAGCAGCCTGTCTATGTGCCTACATGACATCCCTCACAACCCTGTAACATGAGACCACTTCATCGAACTGTATGTCTATATGATACCCATATATGGGAGACAGAGAAGTTGAAAATGCATAAAAGGCTACACCATGTGGCATTTCAGGTTCAGTTTTTCAGGTACGAACCCAACTGAGCCTGTGCCTCACAAATAAAGTTGCTTCCTGGAAAGAAAAGTCTCGGTGTCATGACTCTGTGTGAGAATCCTGCTACAATACATTTTTATATCTCATATTAATAATTTTCATCAGACTAAAAGTAGATGTCTTGCTCTTATTTTCATATGGATATAAATTTGAAATATTTTGAAGTACCAAAGCTTTTAAAGTAAGGTTTTTCATTAAAATTCAATACAAGCTCATAAAAATCAAAATATACTTCTGTGCTTTCACTTGATAAAAGCAATATACATTTTCTGATTTTTACTGTTAGGTATTTGTTTATTGTCTGGCCCTCTGTAAGCCAACCTGCGTTCTGTGTATCCTTAGTTATTAGTATAGTAATGTTACTGTGGTAATGTGAACTAACTTCCATGTATTGTGTGCATATCTTAATGAAATATTCTGCCTGGTCCTGATCAGAAAGGGGGTATATTTACATAATGTTAATCATGCATTTGTTATTAGCATTTAGAAAAGAACGGTATTGTAATTTTAGTGCATTAAGTGTATCTGTCACACAAATTTAGTAACCAGCTACTTAAAATACAAATCACTCTACCCTGGAAATTGTCAAGGTTAAACTATAAGTTATAGTGTCCTTTTAAGAAAACATACCTTTTGGTGTATTTTAATATATTTTGGGTCTTTTTCATTTGTAGATTGTGGAGTTTTGTTTTTCACTATACCAGAAGAGTTCTCTGCATTCTTTTTTCCATCATTTGCTGCCATCTGATTTGGATACCTTGAATTTATTTATTTATTAAAAAAAATTTTTTTTACATTTATTTATTTTTGAGAGAGAGAGACAGAGTGTGAGCGAGGGAGGGGCAGAGAGAGAGGGAGACACAGAATCCAAAGCAGGCTCCAGGCTCTGAGCTGTTAGCACAGAGCCCAATGCGGGGTTTGAACCTGTGAACCATGAGATCATGACCTGAGCCGAAGTAGGATGCTCAACCAATTGAGCCACCCAGGCGCCCCTTGAATTTATCTATTTATTTATTCATTTAAAAAAATTTTTTTTAACGTTTATCTATTTTTGAGACAGAGAGAGACAGAGCATGAACGGGGGACAGTCAGAGAGAGAGGGAGACACAGCATCTGAAACAGGCTCCAGGCTCTGAGCTGTCAGCACAGAGCCCAATGTGGGGCTCAAACTCACAGACTGCGAGATCATGACCTGAGCCGGTCAGAAGCTTAACCAACTGAGCCGTCCAGGCGCCCCTGAATTTATTTTTAATTAAAAAGTTATTTAAAATTTTTGCTTGGCTTGCATTTAGTTGGTTTAAAATCAACTTGTACATTTTGGAAGGTAGACTCAAAGTGCTTTAAATAGCAAAACATTGATTTAGCAGACTATTGACTTTATAATCTTTTAGGTCCTGGTTTCTGAGAAAGACAATATAAATGCTGTAATGGAGGTTGGTCCTAGTAGTTTTATATATTATAAAGCCATGTTCCATTTCAGTTACTAAATTCTTTGGGGTATTTGGTAACATTATAATGGTCTTACACTTCTGCGTAGGCTTCTTAAGACCGACTCCTTAGAGGCTACCTCATTAAGAAATTGAAACAACACCAGATCTGAAACCGTATTCTCACTAGTTTTCCGTATATTTCTCTCCCCACTGTAAATGGAAAAAGTGCTTCTCTTATCCAGTCAGATTGATGAGATTATTGAGCTGAAGTCACCCCATCTGAACAAAGTGCAACAAAACTTGAAGGGTACTCCTTCTGTATATAGTGACTGGGACTTAGTATTGATATGTTTCAGATTGTCCAGGCTTTTCTCCTGCTCATCTTTCATTAAAACAGATTAAAACAAACAAACAAACAAAAACCCCAGTGCTTACGTTTCTTAGTCTTTCGGGCAGTTTCTTAGGATTAAAAAAGAAAATTGGTCTTAAGATAGTAAGTACATACAAAACAAAGTTGGAATAGTCAGAACAAACCATAATAAGCCAAATTTTAAATAGATAGCTTTTTTTCCTTTCTTTTCTCCTCAAATCCACGATGGCTTAAATTAAAACATTGTCAACACATTCAAATGTTATGATTGTAATAATAAATACTGTGTTTAGTTGCTAGAGTAATTAAAACAGAATTGTTTTACATCATACAGTCTTCACTAAAATCACTAAATTCCAACTCTAATTCTGTATCACTGCACAACGTCATCCAATCAATGCAAAATATTTGTGGAAATTAAAAAATTTTTCAAGCAATTATATTTAATTTGTTTTACTTTTTTTTTTTTTCAACGTTTATTTATTTTTTGGGGGACAGAGAGAGACAGAGCATGAACAGGGGAGGGGCAGAGAGAGAGGGAGACACAGAATCGGAAACAGGCTCCAGGCTCTGAGCCATCAACCCAGAGCCCGACGCGGGGCTCGAACTCACGGACCGTGAGATCGTGACCTGGCTGAAGTCGGACGCTTAACCGACTGTGCAACCCAGGCGCCCCAATTTGTTTTACTTTTAAGTGTTATTTTTTACACATTTATTTATAACTTTTCTGAATACGCAAAGAATTTGACTCAACTTATGGCTGAGGGGGAAGCAATTTAAACTAAAAGAGAGTAGTAGGTAAAGATGAAGGGAAAAGACTGAATGCGTATATAAACGTTCAAGTTCACATTGTCTATTATAGTTTAAAACTTTTTTTGATGTTTATTTATTTTGAGAGATAAAGTGTGAGTGGGGGAGGGACAAAGAGAGGAGGAGACAGAGAATCCCAAACAGGCTCTGAACTGTCAGCATATGGCCCCCCCATGGGTCTGGATCTTTGCTTTTTCCCAAGATAGTCTGTAATATTCCAGCGGACACATCAACACTGTAGTGTTTTTAGTTTTCTGTTTGGGTTTTTGTTTTTGTTTGTGTTTTTGTGAAAAAAACACATATAACAAGAGAGTTACTCTCAACAAACTTTTAAGTGTAAAGTATATTTATAACAGTAAAGCACAATGTTGTAGAGATTAGAACTTCTTCACGTTGCATAACTGACATGATACCCAGTTGCACAGCAACTTCCCATTTCCTCCCCCACCCCCATTCTCTGGCAACCACCGTTGTACTTTCTGATTCTGTGAGTTTGACTGCTTTGGATACTTCATGTAAGTGGAATCATGCATTTTTTATCCTTCTGTGACTAGCTTATTTAGCACAATGTCCTCCAGGTACATCCACTTTGTTGCATATGAGAGGATTTCCTTCTTTTTTTAAAGACTAAATAATATTTCATTGTATGTATATGCCAGTTTTTTTTAACCCATTCATACCTGGATGGCCCTTTAGGTTTTTTCCATCTCTTGGCTATTGTGAATCATTCTGCAATGAACATGGGAGTGCAAATATCTCTTTAAGATCCTGATTTAAATTCTTTTGGATAAAAACCCAGAAGTAGCATTGCTAGATCATATGGTACTTCTATATTTAATTTTCTGAGGAGCCTCCATACTGTTTTCCACAGCAGCTGTACCCTTTTACATTCTCACCAACAGTGCACAAGGGTTCCAATTTCTCCATGTCTTTGCCAGCATTTGTTATTTTTTGTGTTTTGTTTCTTTTTGTTTTTGATAATAGCCATCCTAACAAATGCGAGGTTATATATCTTGTTGTGGTTTTGATTTGCATTATTTCCCTCATGATGAGTGATATCCCATGTCTTTTCCTATACCCAAATGTGTTTTGTATGCCACTTGTAAATCCTTTTTAAAGAAGAGTGTATTCCTTTGCCCATTTTTTAATTAAGATGTGTTTTTGCCATTGAGTTATAGGAGATCCTTACATATTTTGGGTATTAATTATCAGATACATAGTTTGAAAATAGTTTCTTCCATTCTGTAGGTTGCCTTTTTATTTTATTGATTTATTAACAAGAAGATTAATTAGCAGAAGATTTTGGTTTGATGTAGTCCTGCTTGTCTATTTTTGCCTTTTGTTGCCAGTGCTTTTGGTATCCTGTCCAAGAAATCATTGCCAAGATTAATGTCATGAAGCTTTTTCCCCCTCTGTTTTCTTCTAAGATTAAGTCTTTAATCCATTTGCAGTTGATTTTTTTGTGTGGTGTAAGATAAGGGTCCAGTTTTAGTCTTTTGCATGTGGATATCCAGTTTCCTAGCATGATTTTTTTTTAATGTTTATTTAATTTTGAGTAAGACAGTGCAAATAGGGGAGGGACAGAAGGGAGGGGACAGAGGATCTGAAGCGGGCTTCGTGCACTCACAGCAGTGAGTCTGATGTGGGGCTTGAACTCATGCACTGTGAGATCATGACTTGAGCTGAAGTGGTCGCTCAGCCAACTGAGCTTTGCAGGTGCCCCTCCCAACATGTTTTGTTAAAGAGACTATCCTTTCCCCATTGTGTAGTCGCGGCACCCTTGTAGAAGATGATTTGACCGTATATGCATGTGTTTTAACTTCTGTTTTTTTAGTTTATATTTCAGTCTTTATGCCAATACCATACTGTTCTAATTATTGTAGTTTTGCAATATGTTTTTTAAATTTTTTTAAACGTTTATTTATTTTTGAGACATGGGGAGAGACAGCATGAGCAGGAGAAGGGCAGAGAGAGAGAGAGAGAGAGAGAGAGGCAGAATCCAAAGCAGGCTTCAGGCTCCAGGCTGTCAGCACAGAGCCTGACACAGGGTTCGAACCCAGGGACTGTGAGATCATGACCTGAGCTGAAGTTGGATACTTAACCGACTGAGCCACCCAGGTGTCCCAGTTTTGTAATATGTTTTAAAATCAGGAAGTGTGAGGCTCTCAGCTTTGTTCTTTATTCTCAAGATTGTTTTGGCTCTTTGGGGTCCTTTGTAGTTCCATGTGAATTTTAGGATTCTTTTTTTCTGTTTCTGAAAAAAAAATGTCATTGGCATTATGATAGGGATTACATTGAAATTGATAGATCATTTTCAGTAGTATGGCTGTTTTAACAATATTAGGTCTTCTAATTGGTGAATGTGGGATGTCTTTCCATTTATTTGTATTGTCTTCAGTTTCTTGCAACAATATTTTGTAGTTTTCACTATGCAAGTCTTTCGTTTCTTTGGTTAAGAGTTGGGGTGTGACAGAAACTAGTCCCTCAGATATTCCTTCCAAAAAGCCAGAACCTTGGGTGGATGGCTCCGTTCTGCTTCTCCCAGGGAGAAGTTCCAAGCCAGGGCTATTCCTGATGCTGATCTGTCCTTGCTTGGTAGAGGGATTGATGTGGGAATAGTGATATTTTCTTTTTACCCATTTCACAGCTCTTTTTGGCTTTGTAAGCACTTGCCTGGGGTCTGCAGGTTTTTAACTGGAATCTGGAAATCTTCAATTTTGGTCTTTATTATTAAGTTGATGTTTCTATGGGTAAATGAGGGCTGGGACTTCTTATTCTACAGTCATGTTAATGTCACTCCAATACAGCACTCTTAATTGTTTAAACAATGAACACTAATCAAGTACCTACTATAAGCCAGGTTTTGGATTACAAGTTTGGGTTATCAAGATGAACTAAACCTCTGGTTTGGAAGACAGACATTTAAGTAGTGAAAAACTGTAAAACGTATTCAGCTATATTCTAGATGGAAACAAATTACTGTAACTTAATGTCTAGAGGCCTTCCTCTGATGTTTTCAAGGAAGGTGGGATTTGAGCTGGGCCTTTTAGACTGAGTAGGAGGTTTAGAAAGCCATTCCAGGAAGAAGGAACAGTAGTTAGAGTGAAGGGAATGATACAAAACTGTGTTAAACAGAGAATAGGGAGAAATCCATTGTGGAGAAGGAAATGGGGATAGATAAACTGGAAATGGTTGTTTGGGGCTTGATTACCAAGAGGTTTGTTTGCCAGCCTATGGAGTTTGGATTTATGACATCAAGACGTTTTTTTGTTTTTTTTGTTTTCATTTTTTTTTCATGTTTGCTTATTTTTGAGAGAGAGAAAGAGTGAGAGAGAGTGTGAGCAGGGGAGGGATTAGAGAGAGAGGGAGACACAGAACTTGAAGCAGGCTCCAACACTCCCAAGCTGTGAGCACAGACCCTAAAGCAGGGTTCAGACTCACAAACTGTGAGATCATGACTTGAGCTGAAGTAGGACACTTAACCGACTGTGCCACTCAGGAGCCTCAAGAAGTTCTTTTTTGAGTAAGATACACTTGATCTTAGCCAAAAGGCTGAGAAGCGATGAATAGGATAAAATAATAACCTCCCTTCCATCATAAAATCCTATCTCCTTTGTGGAACATGAACAACAGTGAAGAATTACATTTAGGGGAATCAGTTGTTAACATTCATTTTAGGTAGTTTAAAAAGTAAGACTATGACAGTGGCCTTGTAGATGGAAAGATAGGATTTGACAAAGATTTCTGGGATGAAGCCAAGAATTAATAACTAAATAAAAGTGGGAAGCAAGAGAGATGTTAAAAGGAGGCTACTTGAGGCAGGAAAATAGAGGATAAAGTAATAAACGGAGATTTTAACATATCACAGACAAAAACATTAGGAAAAAACTCAAATTTGTGTTGTTTACTCTAATTCTTGAGTTGAATAAAATCTTCAAAATAAAAATATCGGAATGAACTGTGAATTAATAAGTATTTGAATCAAACTGGATTGAGTTATGTGCCTCCTTAAGCTCAAGAGTATTTATTATTCTATAATGCCACCCTGCCTGGCTCTGCTCTTTCCGCTTCCTGCAAGGTATCTACCTGTGTTTTACTCCCCACAGTATTACCGCATCTGTGACAGTAGATGTGATGAAATAGAGAAAGAGTTCCCAAGTTATAAAAAAAGGTTCTGTTTTGTAAAATTTATTCTTTGTAGTTCAGAATTGATTTTCCTGTGGAAATTTCATTTAACTAACAATACCAACTCACCTAGAAAACTGTCAGCTATTGATATTAATTACACAGGAAAACAGAAATCAGAAACTTTTCTGCTATCTTAGACTTTTATCTCAGTGCTGTTCATTACCAGCTTTATCATCTTGAATAAGTTCCTAAACCTCTTCATGTACAATTTCCTCATCTATGGGAGTAGTACCTATTTTATAGCATTGTTTTTAAGATTTTTGAGGAAATTTTTATTTATTTACTTATTTTTAATGTTTGCTTATTTTTGAGAGAGAGACAGATCGTGAGCAGGGGAGGGGCAGAGAGAGACTGAGACACAGGCTCCAGGCTCTGAGACTGCAGCACAGAGCCCTATGTGGGGCTCAAACTCACAAACCATGAGATCTTGCCCTGAGCCAAAGTCTGATGACTGAGCCACCCAGGCGCTCCATGCATTTTTGAGGAAATTTTTAGGCAGAATATTGCATTGGTGATAACCAAGTGAGATTTAAAAGAAAAATTACTCTGAATATATTTGGATATGTGGAAATAGTGGCAGTCCTATAACCTGAGAATTTTTCAGGCTTCCTCAAATCTGTTACAGAGAAATACTCTTAGTAATGAACAGCAAATCATTTTGAACATAAAATATGGATTTTGGGGACACCTGGGTGGCTCAGTCGGTTAAGCATCTGACTTCAGCTCAGGTCATGAGTTTGGACTGTCAGCTCACAGTCCGTGAGTTCGAGCCCTGCGTTGGGCTCTGTGCTGACAGCTCAGAGACTGGAGCCTGCTTCGGATTCTGTGTCTTCCTCTCCCTCTGCTCCTCCCCTGCTCATGCTCTGTCTCTCTGTATCTCAAAAATAAATAAAAACATTTTAAAAAATGTAAAAAAAAAAAAAAAGGATTCTGAACTTCCTTTCTGTCAACACAACCCCAGATTCATTATATTTTCATTCTGTAGTTATTAACATTTATTTTTACCAAAATTGTATCCCCAGTATTCTTTGTTTTTAATGTTTATTTATTTTGAGAGAGAGAGAGAGCAAGTGTAGAAGTGGGACAGGGGGAGAGAGAAAGAGAATCCCAAGCAGGCTCCCTGGGCACTGTCAGTGCAGAGCCCAATGCGAGGCCTCCAACTTGCCAATGGTGAGATCATGATGAGCTGAAATCCAGAGTCAGAGCTTAACCAACTGAGCCACCCAGGTGCTGGATCCCAAGTATTCTTTTGTCTAACACTCTCCCCACTGAGCTGTTTCGGCTGCTCTCCCCGGTATTCTTAATACCGTTTGAAAGGTTTAATTTTATAAACTTACTCTCTTTTCTTTTTATTCCTTAATTCACTTATTAATAATAGAATTAGGGCATTGTGTGTTGTTACTTTATAGGACAGCCATCTGTCTTATCTAGCAAAATCAGCATAATTTAAATCTTAATATATTGAGCACCTCCATCAGGGTAGACAAGAATTTTTCTTATTTGGTAGCAGTACCATCCAAAGCTAAAGGTAGTTTGTCAAAATGACAGATCTAGGTCTCAGTATGTACTTTGAGGAATTGTTGCTGTAACTTTCTTCTTTATACATGATTTTGGAGATGCAAGTAGCATACCTAAGACATTAGTTTATATATTTTTAGTGGCTAGGAAGGTTTTAACTTGAATTCTCAATTCATTTTTTGTATCTGGGTAAGTGTTCCTTCAGTATATGGGTAGTGTATTTATTCATAACTAATTGATTCACACCTCTCCATAATATTGTCTTCCAATGCTTTTCAGAGAATAGAAATTGCCAGTAATGTTTAGAGGTTGTCCACATTTTTTTTCTTCGTCTGAGAATTACTTCCCCATCAGTATTTTTACCTTTTTACTGGCACTTGTATCCAAATCATAGATTTTTCTATCACTATTGTCAACATTCATTTCACAAAATGAAATTTCAAAAGAGCTATTATTACATGCCTTTACTCAGCAGTACCTTTTTTTGGTATCAGGCTTTAGGTTAGGTGTTTTCTAGAAGGGCATTTGGAAGGAAATACCTTAAGATGGCCCATCCTAGTCTAAGTTAAACTTTGTGGTTTGGAGTGATACGGTTTTGAATTTTATATCACAGAGTTGAAAATTACTGCCAATGAAAAGTAATTTAGCTTTTTTCTCAAGGAGAATAAATGTTTTTCTAGGTACTATATCTTGATTTAACTCAGATGTTAAAGCCAAATGTGTCAACCCAGTCTGGACAGACCCAGTTAAAAACAGAATGCCATGGGCTCTGGGAATCTTAGTTTATCATCAATGATGTTTAATCTTCAGGTCATTCATTACCCTTTCACCACCAATTAGACACCTGGATGGGAGAAGTCAGTTTTAGAGAAGTGATAATGTAATACAATTGTTTCCAAATTAGTAAATTAATTAATTCCTCTCTTCTTTCTTCTCCCTCCTTTACTTTTTTTTTTTCTCGGCTCCTCCCATACTTCTGTCTTCCCTCCTTTCAGTATAATTCTTTTTCAAATAAAATGTTAGAAAAACACAGTACAGTCTATTCTGTTGCAGTGTTCATTTTTGGCTAATACACATTGGTAAATAAGGGAATGATGTCAGTGTAATATGGAAGTAGGTTGGTTAATGTCATATTTCTCAGCACCTCAAAGTTGGAGCAGTTGGATGAAAACATTAAACTGAACCTTGAAACTGAAAGCCTGTCGCTCATTCACCCCATACTCTACCTTTTGGTTCTGTTTGACCACCTGCTCTGTCTGAACGGTATTTGTTCTCTGTGCTCCACAGTTTTCATTCATTTTGCCCATTTTCTTATAACTCAGCTGTTTCTCACACCCCCACCCCTTAGGCCAAACTCTCTTCAATTTTATTTTTAAAATAGCTCTGTATTTACTATAGTAAATATTTATAATTATTCATTAGGAACTTACCATGTCTTTTTATTTGAGTCATTATTACATCTTTTAGTTCTCTGGTTCAAATTGCATTGCATTTAAGTGGCCTTTAATACCCTGTCTTTCTTCCCAAGGCCAGTTATTTACAGTGTGTGACTTTGTAGAACACAAGATTTTTTCCTAGGACTCCTGTAACACCTTGTGGCTTATGCCGGTATATAAACACAGAGGTAGAGTGGCACTGATATACTAAAGGGATTAGAATCCCACCTTGTCCTTTCTACTTTGTGCCCTATATCAGCCTGCCTTTTTGACATTCTGGGGAATCTACTCAGGTTCTAAGGAATAGAATGTAGAGCATTTTGTTCAAAGAACGGGCAATCCATCCTTCCCTTTAGGCATTCTAACTCCTTTCCTTAGCTCCATTCCGGTTCCTGGGAGAATATAAACTTGGACCAAATCACCCCGGTGTTCTGTAAAATTATTGCACTATGCCTCAGTTTTATACTTTTCCTTTTTTTTTTTTTTTTTTTAAGTCTTTGGAAAATCAGCGTTGTAAATGCTCTTTACTTACTGGAATACTATTCAATTTTTTTTTTTAATGTTTATTTATTTTTGACAGAGAGAGACAGAGCATGAGTAGGGGAGGGTCAGAGAGAGAAGGAGACACAGAATCCGAAGCAGGGGAGGGTCAGAGAGAGAAGGAGACACAGAATCCGAAGCAGGGGAGGGGCAGAGAGAGAGGGAGACACAGAGCCCGACGCGGGGCTCTAACCCACAGACCGCAAGATCATGACCTGAGCCAAAGTCGGACGCTCAACCGACTGAGCCACCCAGGCGCCCCCAACTTACTGTAATTCTGTTGTTGAGGACACTGCTCATTGTATTATACTATGTCACACATGACAGGTTTCTCAGAGAGTTTATTTTGGGGTCAATCTTATAAGAAGTGGCATATTTCCTCATTTTTGATAATGCAGTTTTCTGTGAAAGAGTGAATTTTCTTTTTTGCCATGAGTGCTTAGAAGCTTCACAGTTATGGCAGGTATGTTGACCCTTAAGACTGACATAGTTGCTTTCTTTTTCTTAACTCTTTTTTTTTTTATTCCTTTTTATCAATCATATTGAGATGTCTTTTTAAAATAAGGTTTCTTGGGGTGCCTGGGTGGCTCAGTCGGTTGAGCATCAACTTTGGCTCAGGTCTTAATCTCATAGCTCAGGAGTTGGAGCCCTGCATCAAGCTTGCTGCTGTCAGCTGGAACCTGCTTCAGATCCTCTGTCCCTCTCTTTCCCTCTGCCCCTTGCCACTTGCGCTCTTTCTCAAAAACAAATAAACATTAAAAGAAATTAAATTAGTTTCTCTTTGGAAAGAGAACAAGTGTATAAAAATATTCAATACTAAGTAAAGGTGCTGGAGGCAGACACACTAGTAGACTCTAATAATCTGGGCATGAGATGGTGAGAATCTGTTTGGGGGCAAGGAGTCAAGTGTGGTTGTATTTCTGTTCTAGTAGCAAAGGCACTCTGGAGGTATGATTAAGAGGAATTGGATGAGAGAAAAATGAGACATATGGAAAAGTTCACAAAGAACTATATAGTTTACATGTGCATATCTGATTACCTAAAACATAGGAGGAAGAATACAGTTAAGACCAAAGCTACTAGTTTCAGTTCTAGGTAAAACCAAGGTACGCGTTGAAATAGGAATGTTTCTAAAGTTTATTTATTTATTTTGAGAGAGACAGAGTGTGTGTGCCTGTGCATGCACACATGAGTGAACAGGGGAGGGAGGGGCAGGGAGAGAGGGAGAGAAAGAATCCCAAGCAGGATCCATGCTGTCTGCACCAAGCCAGATGTGGGGCTCGCCTCCACAAACTGAGATCATGACCTGAGCCGAAATCAAGAGTCGGACGCTTAACTGACTGAGCCACCCAGGTGCCCCTGAAATAGTAATTTGGTTTTTTTCCCTTTAATCTATTTATGTAATAAGTTATACTGAGTTTTTCAATTAATAAACCATCCTATCATTCTTTGGATACACCCTTCTTAGTCTTTTTTCCAGTTTTACTGAGATATATATGATTGTCATATAACATTATATTAGTTTAAGGTATACAGCATGAATTGATACATGGATATGTTGTGAAATCACCGTAATACATTTAAATTAACACATCCATTACTCACATAGTTACAGATTTTTTTTCTTTGTGATGAGAACTTAAGAGTTACTGTCATAGACACTTTCATATATACAATACCGTAGTCACTATGCTGTACATTACATCGCCAGAACTTATTCATCTTATAAACTAGAACTTCATACCTTTTGTTCATCTTCCCCCATTTTTCCCACCCCTACCTCTGTCAACCACCAATCTACTCTCTGTTTCTATGAGTTCATTTTTTTTAGATTCCACATATAAGTGAGATCACTGTTCATCTTTCTTTGTCTGATTTATTTCACTTAGCATAATTCCCTCAAGGTCCATGGTTGCAGATGTCAGGATTTCCTTCCTTTTTATGGCTAAACAGTAATTCCCTTATATATATGCCACATTTTCTTTATCCATAGATCCATTGATGGGCATTTAGGTTCTTTCCAAGTCCTGACTATTACAATCCTTTAAAGTCTAGGGGCACCTGGGTGGCTCAGTCGGTTAAGCGTCCGACTTCAGCTCAGGTCATGATCTCATGGTCCGTGAGTTCAAGCCCCGCGTCGGGCTCCGTGCTGACAGCTCAGAGCCTGGAACCTGCTTCAGATTCTGTGTCTCCCTCTCTCTCTGACCTTCCCCTGTTCATGCTCTGTCTCTCTCTGTCTCAAAAATAAACATTAAAAAAAATTAAAAAAAAAAAAGTCTTGATGGACTTAACTACTACCATTATTATTAACATTACATTTAATTTGCCAGTACTTAGGATTTTACATCTGTGTCTATAAGGTATATTGGTGTGCAGAATTCTTTCATTGTACTATATGTATCTAGTTATATTATTGAAGTTGGTATAAGGTATTAATTGCCTCACAAAATGGCATTCTGTTTTCCTTCTATAATTTCATTCTTTTTAAAAGAATTGGTAAAACTCAGTGGTGAATGATTTGTATCTGATGCCTTTTGAGTTAGAGTATGGTGGAGATTTTTTACTATCAGTTTAATTTCCTTCATAGTTATTAGTGTCCTTTTGTGGGAGGGTGGTGAATTTGTATATATTTTTCTAGGTGCTTGGTAATTTCATACAGTATGTTGTATGTCTGGAATTTAGGAAAGAAGTTAGCCTGGAATTGAAGATTTAATCATCAACATGGAGGTGAGTAAGGTTTCTAGGCCAAGGCTTTAAAATTCATAGTGAAGGGAACCAAGATCAGATATTGCATCTGGCTGCTTCTTTCTCTTTTTTTTTTTTTTTTTTTTTTAAATTAACATTTTCTTCACTTTTATCATATACTATTGTTTAACCATTTTAACCAGTATGTTATACCTACTTGGTGTGGAGAAATATTTTAAACATTAGCAGCTCACACTTGGCAGTGCTTGGCAGGCAGGATAGTAAAAGGGAATGGAAACAGTCATTAGGTCTCAGGTTTCAACAGGAGCAGACTTGGCAAAAATAGTTATTTGCATAGTAACTGCATATGAGGTTTATGTTTCTGTTTTTTTCACAAGTGTGTTTTTCCCCCTGGCTTAGCTTAGGTTTCAGAGGGAAAACAGGCCCTAAATGAGAATCTTCAGTTTTGTATTTTATTAATCTGTTCCCCTCGAGTAAGTCTTAAATGTGAATGGTTGTTCTTTCATTGTTAAATTAGGAAAACTGGGATTCAAAGAATGGATTTTATCTAAGATTCTTTTTTCCTTGACTCATTCAAATATATCTTTAGTTTTAGTTTTCAAGGTAAAATGTATAGCAGTTTAGAATTGTAGCTTAGTGTTCCACTCATCAATTTATTACCTCTCAACTCCATATTCACCCTTCATTGGCTGCTCAGCAAAAATTGGGGTGTCCCTTTTAAATGTTTTCCCTTGACCAGTTGGCATGGTGTCAGGTTTTGTCAGTTGAGTTTGCTGGGACAGTCCCATTGAAGGAGGAAAGTTTCTTTTATGGTTCCGGGGTGTTTGCAGCTTCCCTGATTCCTGCAACCAGATGGCCAGCAACTCCCAACAACCAGTAGCTTCCTCCTGTGAGTCCTTTATCACCTTCACCTCCCCCCACCAGGCAGTTTTGCAGCCGACTACTTCTATTGCGTGTAGTGGCTACAACCACAGTGTCCAGCTTCTGCAGTGTACAACAGCCGGCAGCTTCTGGGTGGTTTCATAATGGAGTGTTTCTGGTGAGACACGCCCCCATGAATGGTTTTTTTTTTTTTTTTTTTAACATTCTTGAGGATGGATTTCCAGCAAGTTCTGCTGGTGCAGCACCACAGAACTCTACCTTCCAGTGAGTCTTAACTGTGACCTTTCCGAAAATATATGGATCTTTGCCAGGCATGGGATGTGGGGCTCTTTATTGGTCACTCTTTCAGTCCTAGGGCTAGTTGTTGCTCCTTGCATCTGCTCTTTTTACTCTTCAGAGTTCTTTTCTTGGTAGCTAATTTCTTATTACTTAAATGCCCTGTTTAGTTAATAATTCTTTATATTAAACTCCCTCTGTTCAAATTGCTGGGTGGCTTTTAATTCCTAACTGGACCATGACTGTGTGTTTATAAAATGCATGGAGTCTAATACATATAAATTTCTAATTAAGATGTTTCTTTAGATTGCTATTCTTGAGCATACGAGGGGAGTATGTCTCATCTGAATGTTAATTTTGATGACTATTGATTTTTTTAACTGTAAGTTCAGGACTCAGAATTTTGATATATGCATCGGCAATGTGACCTTATGTCATGTGGTTAACAGATTAGACATCCATCTACTAAGTTAAAAAAAAACACCTCTGTGGAATTAAAGTCACTTTGCAGTTTATAGTACTATGCATAAATTTATTAATTTCCTTAGTAATTTTATGAACTATATTACAAATATGATCACCCCATTTTCTCTAAGAAGAAATTAAGACTCTGAAGTTCAAAGGGTATTCTCTAATACTCTTGGATATTTCTTAACCATCAAGTGTAAGTTCACTGGAACATGTATCACTTGATCAGTTAAAACTGTTTGCACAATGCCAGACATGTCTATTGTAGATAACTTACATATCACTTCTTCCCCAGCTCTGCCCCCACACGTCACAGTCTTGACGAACTTTGTGAGGTACCATTTTAATATTTTCTTTTTCCCTGAAATCTACAGCACATTAAATTGAAGGCATTTATATTCCTGTGTCACATTAGCATCACTTCAGCTTACTAGATAGTATTTTGTTTTTAGTTGATTGCAAATGTTGATTTCTCCTTTTTCAGTTTGCAAAACTATATGACAGGAAATCTGTAGCTAAATATCACTTTATGATTTCCATCTGTTCACATACAATAGTGTTTATAGCATAGTCCAGATTGTAGGGTGATAGAAATATCCCATTACAGCAGATAGAATTTAAAATGATCATTGTACATTCTAATGAGAAAACATTTTTAAACAAGTACTTCACTTAATTTCAAAGCAGAGTAACTGAATACTACGATTTGATGACAGCATCTGCTCTACAGTGTGTGTTTGTGCTGTCAACAATAAAAACTTTTCTGACTTTCCTAGAAATTGATCAGTTTGCTCATATGTATACTAATAATGGAAGCCAGGCAGGCAGGGAGATAGTATAAGTCAATTTGAATATCCTTAAAAAAATATCTTTTTTCTATTGCCATGGAGAATATCTTCCATTATTTTGTGTGACTTAACTATGAGAGTGGGTGGGGTGTTGTTATGTGACAGTATAATTTTTGCTAAATTTTATTTTGGGAATATGTTTACATTTACTGAATAAAAATAGTTTCCCTTATCATATGGAACTCTAGCAGTTGTACATCTCTTTAAGCATAGAAAAAAGGAGATAAAAATGATGGTCCCTGGAGTATATAGAGTGTTGAGTACTTCCAACCGATTTTAGTTCCCAAAGTGTACATTTGCCTCTATTACACTTTTACAAATGTGCCTCTTATTCTCAGGTCTGATTGGCTCTCTGGTCATTTTCTTTTCTGTTTTCTATGCCTGTAGATACAATGCTACAGCAAGTGAGGAAAACCATACTTCCAGCCATCCGTGCTCTGCTGCATTCTTTTATTTGTTTGTTTGTTTAGAGAGAGAGAGCAAGCAGGGGAGGAGCAGAGGGAGAGAAGAGAATCCCAAGCAGGCTCCTGTGCTGTCAGCACAGAGCCCCATGCAAGGCCCTAACCCACGAACCATGAAATCATGACCTGAGCCTAATCACAAGTCAGTGGCTTAACCAACTGAGCCACCCAGGTGCCCCTCTGCTGCACTCTTAATCACAAAGTAGCAGTGTGTTTCCTGAGTTTCAAACAGATTTTAGATACTGTTCTTAATTTGATTGTTTTTGTTGTCCCTTTTCTTTAGGTCTGTATTAGTTTGCTAAGGCTGCCATTATAAATTACCACAGATTGGGTGGTTTAAACAACAGAAGTTTATTTTCTTACAGTCCTGGGTGCTAGAAGTCTTGAGATCAAGGTGTTTGGGCAGGGTTGATTTTTTTTTTTTTCCCCCTGAGGCTACCCTTCTTGGTTAATAGCTCTTGTCTGTGCCTTAATCTCTTCTTATAAGGACACCAGTCAAATTGGATTATGGCTCACCCATAAGACCTCATTTTACCTTAATTATCTCTTTAGAGGCCCTGTCTCCAAGTCCAGTCGCATTCTAAGGTACTGGAGGTTAGGACATCAGTACATGAATTTTAGTGTGTGTGTCTATAAGGGGACACCTCTTCTGCTTTCTGGACTCTTCTACACTACTGCCACCTTACATGTTTTTCCACACCAACTTTCTAACCTCCAGACACCAAGTGGGTTTTGTAAAGTTCAGTTATGACACCAGTCACCTGGAGTTCATGTCAGACTCCACAGGTTAAGGGCTCAGTCTGTACCACTCTCCCTTCAGACGCTAGTCACAAGTTCAAGTTGTTATCTGTGCTTCTGACCAACAAGCTGTAAGTTGGAAATTCCCACAGCTCCCTCCTCAGATTTGATAATTTGCTAGAATGGCTCATAAAACTCAGAAAGAGTTCACATACTAGATTATTAGCTTATTATAAAAAGATACAGTTCAGGAACAGTGAGATGTAAGAGATGCACAGCACAAGGTATGGGGAAGAGGTGCCAAGCTTCCATGCCCTCTCCAGGTATGCTACTGTCCGAGCACCTGCATTTGTGTCAGCTCCTTTGGTTTGATTTTTGTTAATGGGACTTTATTATATGCCCGAGTGATTAAATCATTGCCCATTAATGATTTACTCAGTCTCGCCCACCACCCCTCCATCCTGAGATTATCTAGGGACTTTCCAAAAATCATCTTATTAGCTTAAACTCAGATGTGGTTAAAAGGGGCTTGTTACGAAGAACCTAAGACACTCTTTTCACTTATATGGACAAAAAAGCAAATATAATAAAAGGTGCTTCTTTCATTCTTTCACTTAGGAAATTACAAGGGATTTAAGGAGCTTTGGCCAGGAGCTGGGGTGAAGAGTATGTGTGTGTGTGTGTGTGTGTGTATATATATATATGTATATATATACACACACACACACACATGTCTATATATATATATGTCTATATATATATGTCTATATATATATATGTCTAGATAGATAGATATGTCTGTATATGTTTCTTATTATATCACTGAGTGGACACAGTTCACCTAACAAGGTCTTTAGCCTTCACCCAAATGAAGCATGACCATTAACAGTTTTGAGCATCATTCTGTAAAGAATATACTCAAGAGTCTTCTTCACCTTTAATATCAAGTTCCTTTGTATCCTGGCTGCCCTTCCTCCATTTAGGATCACCTTTTTCCCTATCTCAGATATTGACTAGGAAGTTAGTTAAGGGGTAATTTAAGGGATTTAGTGGAGAGTGTTTTATCTGTACAAACCTAAAGGTTTGTCCTTAAGTATGATGTTTTTTCATTACATACAAATAGATCCCCTGTGGGCCCATCCTTCCAGCCCTCTGGATCTGCCCTCCCCACAACTCCTATTTTGAGCTTGCAAGAAGTGCTGAATTTACACCTTGTTTGGAGACCACATGGTATTGATTCATTATTTAAGCTAGTAACTGTATGCCATATAAAGATTCTGTCTTTAATGAATCACTTCTTGAAATAATGAAGTACTGTACCTTTTAAGTCAGGGTCCTCAGCTTACTTGTCATGTTTTTCAAACAAAAATTAAATAAGACCCATCTCATAGTCGGTAGTTGACAATATTATTTCATACACGTGTTGATAACACAGATTCATTAACTGTATATTTCAACCAGAAGTTTTGTTCTCTTTTATTTTGTTAGGAAATGTTAGTCACGCTTCTTGTAATACGTGGTGCTGAAGATCACACAACAGTCTGAAAGTGACAGTTTTATACTTTGAGATAATTTATGTGTGTGGAGGGAGCAGGTATACTATTTTGGCACAGGATTCCTAAAATTCTTTTTTGAGAGAGAAAGGAAAAGTAGTAGAATGGCTGAAGTCGGTAGGTATATTTTGACAGATTATTTTAATTTGACAAATAATTCACTCTTTTGTTTGTTTTGGAGCTTTTTAAGTTTACTTATTTATTTTGAGAGTGTGCATGGGTGTGCGCGCTAGTAGGGGAGGGGTAGAGAGAGAGTATGAGAGAGAATCTGAAGGAGGCTTTAGACGCAGCACAGAGCCCTGGAACCCCGGAGCCCCGGGAGCCCAGCACAGGGCTGGATCCCACCAACTGTGAGATCATGGCCTGAGTTGAAATCAAGAGTCGGTCACTTACCCGACTGAGCCACCCAGGCGCTCCTCACTAGTTTTAATAAGTGGCAAAATGAATATTTTTATTTCTTATGGACAGTTTTTTCTTCATATTAAAAATACAACTGAAATGCAAGTTAACCCTAAGGTACCTTTCTTATCTATCATGTTAATAAGATTTAAAATATTTCCAATATGCTTTTTTTTTTTTTTAATTTTTTTCAACATTTATTTATTTTTGGGACAGAGAGAGACAGAGCATGAACGGGGGAGGGGCAGAGAGAGAGGGAGACACAGAATCGGAAACAGGCTCCAGGCTCTGAGCCATCAGCCCAGAGCCTGACGCGGGGCTCCAACTCACGGACCGCGAGATCGTGACCTGGCTGAAGTCGGACGTTTAACCGACTGCGCCACCCAGGCGCCCCTCCAATATGCTTTTTTAATAGGTAGTGGAAAACAGACATCCTCAAAAGTTGTTACAGGAGACTACATTCAGTTGTACCATAATTTGACATATGTGTTCCTAAAAATCACTATGCTAATAGGCAAAATTGTGCAATAAAAAAACACAGGGCAGGGTGCCTGGGCATTGGGTGTTGGAAGAGTAGCACCTTGGGAGTTACTGTGAAGTGGCAGAAGGAAGGTTATCTGAAATGGGATGGACACTTGGCAGTATCAGATGTGAATGAGTGTGACTCGTGACATAAGCAGAAAACTGAGGTCCCTGGTTTAGTTTGAGGTGTATGCAACTTGTGTATTCCTACCTTGCTTGGTTCTGGGTGCGTTTTTCTGTATTTATCAAGAGCTTCTTGGGGATCGGGTCAGTCCATAAGCAAGCACAAAGTTTGTGTCGTGCTCACATTGTATCCCAGCATATCAGTTATGTTGCAAAAAATTCACATTTCAAAGTGAGTGTTATAGCAGAACAGAAATTTCTGTTATAGCAGAAATTGGTGTAACTTTTATGGATAGTAATTTGAGGATATGTATCAAATTGCAAATGTACATACCCATTTACCCATAAATTCTAATTATCCTAGAGATAAGTACGTATGCAAAATGATGTATTTACAAGGATATTCACTGCAGCAATTGCTTGTAATAAAAGATTATAAACATCTTAAATGTCTATTAGCAGATCAGTGGGTAAATAAGTTATGGTTCATGCATTCTGAGGAATACTGCGCTGCTGTGTTAAGGACAACTGCTTCCATAAACTGATGTGTAATGTTCTTTAAGATATGTTTAAAAACAAGAGTTGAGAATAGTATGTATAATGTGCTGTCACTTGCCCAAAAAGTAATAATTTTTGTGTGTTTATATGAACGGAATAAAACTGAGGCACATGCTAATATCTTGATAATACCAGACTTGGAATTCCTTAAGGACAAGAACTTTGTTTTATTCATGTTTCTCTCCTCAACAGGGTGCATAGTACCTAGCTCTTACCAGGCACACAAATAAGGATATGTTGAATAAGATAAATGGACATTTCTCCTAACATTCATATCTGTAAGAAAATTTGATACACAGGATATGTAATGAAAAACAGACTGGGGAGGATTGAGTTACTAAGGTATTCATTTGTATTACTGGCTTTTGTTTTTTGTTTTGTTTTGTTTTGTTTTCAAGCAGTGCACTTTTTCCTGCACTTAGAACGTCATTCTTTTATCAGGATTTTGATTTAAATGTATCTTTTTTGGTCATGCTACTGCAACATAATCCATTGTAGAGAAACTAAGGGATGAAGAGCCATTGAAGAAATTGGAGAAGGAGGGGAATAGTACAAAGGGCAGATATGTTAAATTTTTAATATTTGAAGAGCTGTCATCAGGAGGCATTATTTAAGTTCTGTTTTTTTTTCAAAGGACAAAAGTAGGACTATAATGGATATGGAAGATACAGGGAGACAAATTTCAGCCTAATGCAAGAGCTAGCTAACAGCTATTAACAATGGAGAGAGTGTGGTTATAAAGCCTTTTGGTAGCAATTGTTTGTATAAAGATTCCTGTCAGGATTAATGGTGAAATGGAGAGATTTGTAGTCCTTTTTTAGAACCAAGCATATCTGGGTTTGAATACCCTGCCACTTAGGAACTATTGTGACCTTGAGTAAGAAACTTAATAGCTTTTAAAATTTCTTTAACTACAAGACAAGTATAATAAAATGTATCTCATGGGATTGCTGTAAGGATTAAGAAAGGATAAAGTACCCAATACCATGTTGTAGATTATGCCCTCAATAAATGGTGACTATTGCCATTGAAATAGGAATGCTTTTGGATACAAGGTAGTACAAGATACTATTTGGTTTCTAGGGTCCATTCTAAAACTGATATTTTTGTAAGTTTTATGTTACTGCTTTAAGTATACACTTGTATATGCTTGTGATTGAATTATCATAGCAAAAATCTAATTTGGAACTGGGAGAATTTAGTAAATGCCTCTGGCTATAGTGTGTGAGCCAGGGAGAGGGGCAGAGTGAGAGGGAAAGAAAGAGAGAGACAGAGAGAAAGAATATCTTTTTTTTTTTTTTAAGTTTATTTATTTATTTTGAGAGAGAGAGAGAGAGTGAGAACATGTGCAGGGGAGGGGGAGGTAGGGGTAGAAAGAGGAGGGGAGAGAATCCCAAGCAGGCTCCCCACTGTCAGCACATAGTCTGATACAGGACTTGAACTCTCGAGCCATGATATGATGACTGAAGCCAAAATCAAGAGTCGGATGCTTAACCAACTGAACCACTCAGGCGCCCAGAGAGAGAGAGAGAATGAGAATCTTAAGTAGGCTCTTTGCTCAGTGTAGAGCCTGGTGCAGGGCCCATCCCATGACCCTAGGATAATGACCAGAGGCAAAATGAGGAGTTGGCTGTTCAACTGAGCCACCCAGGGGCCCCAAAAGGTGGCGTTTTGTAATACAATCCACAGGAGTAAAGTTCAGTAACCGATGGGGATGAAACGTTACAGATCCTCAACTGAGAAGAAGGGAAAAATTTTTTTTTGTTACCAGAATGGGACAGAAGTTTTTACAATATTAAGTAATACTGCCTTATGTTATTTCTGGATATTTTCTGGCATTAACTCCCTCCTACTTCAAAGATTCCTTTGAAGGGCCAAACAATACAGGATAACACTAGAGAATGACTACTTAAGTAGACCGTTCAGATATCTCTACCAGTCAAATGATTTTCATGTCGGGAGAACTCCAGATTGAAACTCCCAACTGAGATAAGTCTGAGCAGTGATTTCTAAATAGCGTACCAGGTAACCTCTGAGTCTTACAAATAAATGTGCCTCAATGCCAGCTCTGAGAGCCAGGGTAGAAGCCTGTTGGGCTTCAAATCACCCTTCAAATCAGAGCACTGCCACCTTTTCTGTTTTTATTTGGTTAATTTGCAAAATACTTTACTAGGGGAAGAAAATAATTCTACTGTCTTAAAAAATAATTTGGATAACTGTTGAAGAGCCTTCCCACAAATAACACCATATTTCCTTTATGGTGGGTATACTCAGTTTAGGGAATTTTTCTAAAGAGATTTTGCTCTCTATTCTTCCACATGAAACTGACATTATTTTGTTTACCACCCTTTAAGTAAATGGAAAGATTTGTAAAGCAAATTAAAACTACCCAGTTTGGAAATTTTAACAGTGGGATTGGATACACACACACACACACACACACACACACACACACACACACACACATATATTTGCAGTCTAATTTTGGGAGGTGGCAACGTATTTTAAAGGATTTCCTAAAAAGCATATACTCTATTTGAGTGGAAGATCCTATGGACTAAGATACTGTTGTTCTTTACCAAGAGCTAAAGGTAATAATGGCCCATCATTTTTACACTCAATGGTTGAAAAGGATTATATGGGGGAGGAAAAAAAACTACTGTAAAAATAGGAAAGCTGATTATTTCTGAAATATAGTGCCACTATTCTTTTGTTATTTTTCTATTAAAAAGTAAGTTTCTACTAAAAAGTATAGTTGTTTGTTTTTTTTTTAACCTCTACTGAAATCAGAGGCTCTTTTATACAAAGGTAACAAAACAAAATTTGCTCTAGTGTTCTATTCCTGGTTGAAATAACTGGATATATGGGGAACAGTTGGTTAAACATCCTACTCTGGATTTCAGCTCAGGCATTATTTCGCAGTTTGTGAGTTCAAGCCCTGCATCAGGCTCTGTGCTGACAGCATGGAGAGCCTGCTTGGAGTTTTCTCTCTTCTCCCTCTCTGTCCCTTCCCCACTCATGCTCTCTCTCAAAATAAATAAATAAACTTAAAAAAAAAAAAAAAAAGAACTGGGCATCTTCAGTTCGGACATGAGAAACAAACCTACCCAAGTGTTTTCTTTTAGATTAAATTCATTGTGGTGGGAGAGGGGCTGGTGCAAAGGGTATTTGGTTGTTTTTGTATTTTGTTTTGATCGTGATAGGATGAGGATGATGATGGTTGAAAGAAGTCAATCAAAAACAGTGATTGTGAAAAATAAAGTATCTAAGTAGTCCTTACCCAGATTTTCAACTTTGAGGTTGTTCTATAACTTCCTTAACATTTAATTTGACTACATTTAATGTGACAATGTTGTTTACATCTCAAGTTCATACCTATCCCTAGGCCATCTCAACTCTTGAGTCTCTAGGGCCCCTGTATACAGAGTTAATATGGGCACATGTTGATTTAAAGTTTTCATTTGGGGTTTTGGGGAACTCTTACTGCAAGCCATGCTTCTTTTTTGCCATGCTAGTCTCAAAGAATGTTTTCCTTTTGTCACTGCATTGTTCTGTGACATTTGGTATCTCCTTATTTCTAGCGTTGTCAAATTTTAAGCTAGTTTTCTAGATCTCCCAGAATCTTATCCCATTCTTTATATCCCTTGATACTGTATTCCAAGTTTCATTGGATCTAAAGAAGTCTCTGCCTAATTCCATTAACATGCTGTATTCATTGCCACCTCTATGCTTTCAGTAATGTTATTCTTCTCTGATGGAATACTGTACTGTGGACTGAATTGTACCCCTCCAGAATTCATATTTTGTAGCCCTAACCCCCAGTGTGATTGTATTTAGAGATGGGGCCTTTGGGAGATGATTAGTTTTATTTTACAATATTAAAAAATACTTCCTTACATTATTTCTGGATTTTTTTTGGCATTAACTCCCTCATGAGAAGATTTAGTGCCCTTTTAAAAAGAGGAAGAGACATCAGAGAACTCTTTCCACCAGCAAAAAATGGCCATCTTTAAGTCAGGAAAAGAGCTCTCACCAGGAACCAAATCAGCGGCACCTTGAACTTGGACTTCCCAGCCTCCAGAATCATAAGAAATAAATGTATATTGTTAAAGCCATTGAGTCTGTGTTTCTGTTATAGCAGCTCCAGCAGACTAATACACCGTGCTTCATTGCTTTCCTCCATCTTGAAATTCTACCCATTTTCCGAAGCCCAGGTCAGATCCCATCTCGTGTACAAAACAATCCTAGGTCTCATTTGTCCCCCTTTCTTCTGAAATGTATAGCTTTTACCACCTGAACCACACAGTTGAATACTTGTTATAAGGTTACATGTTATCTTATATTCTTCTTTAATTTTTCCATGTAGCCTCATTAAAATGAGATAGGTCTCTGTATATTAGAGGCTAAAATAAAAAGGAGAGGCACCCAGTTCATCTAGGGCAGGGCACTTAGGGATAGTGGCTAGAAGATTTATCCAGATCAGGAAGCTGAAGCTCCAAAAGGTGAAGAAACATTTTCATATGACACATACAAATGGGTAAAGACCAGGTTTAAATGTATTGGTCTTATAAGTAGAATTGAGTTTCACTTATAACATATATACTGCTTCTTGGTTTCATGCCCCAGAAGAAAAGTAGTTCAGTAAAAATGAAAAAAAAAAAAAAAAAGAAAGAAAAATCAATGTACAGTTTTATTTTCAAATGCAGGGGAAATAAAGCACTCCAGCAGGTACAAGTGTAAGTTCTAGCTTGCTCCCATCTATGCTTTCTCTGGTTTATAGGCATTATAGAAAGAGTTACAAAGCCCTGGGCTCCTTATTGAAAACATCCTCATTGGTGGCCAGGAGAAGCTGGCTGACTGTTTTCACACTGAGCGTTAAATCAGGAGAGAAAGGTATAAAAGTCCATTTGCCTTTGATGCTAATAGGATCTTTTCAAATTAGAAAAAAACATATGTACACTTGACATTAAAACAAGTTAATTTGTTAATAGCTTGCTGCTCGAGAATTGATGTCAGTATTTTGAAGAAAAGCACAGATTATTTAATTTAGTAATGTCCCCTTTTGCATTTATCTCAGGTAACAAATTTATTTGTATCTTAAGGAAGACAACCCAAATTTAACTTAAATTTAGATAACCTAGGGACCCCTGGGTGGCTCAGTCGGTTAAGCGTCCGACTTCGGCTCAAGTCATGATCTCGTGGTTTGTGAGTTCGAGCCCTGCATCGGGCTCTGTGCTGACAGCTCGGAGCCTGGAGCCTGCTTCGAATTCTCTGTCTCCCTCTCTCTCTGCTCCTTCCCGACTCATGCTCTGTCTCTCTCTCTCCTTCAAAAATAAAAAACATTAAAAATTTTTTTTTAAAAATTAGATAACCTAAATTTAACCATATCATGCTTTCTTTATACTTTATTGTCCCTTATTTCAATAGTTAGAAAGCAAAAATTTCACAAACGTTACTGTTTTTCCAATATCCTGAATATAAAATAGTGCTGTAATAATTGTAACCAATCTTATGTTCGGAGTGTAGTGAAAAGTTACTGCACTGAAAGTTGGTTCTGTGATTCTCAGGTCTCATAAGCTGGGAATGAGTTGGTTCTCTTAGCCTCCGGGTTATCATGTGTAGAATGGGATGAGCCTAGATCAGCAAAAGTACTTATGCCCCAGGCTCAGCCAGTACTGATTAAATCAGAATCTCTGCAACAGGGCCCAGATGTTTCTGTTTTCTGGCACTTCCCGGTTGATTCTCTTGTGGAGCCAGAAGTGAGAACCACTGCACTAGATCATCTGTAAGACAGTGCACCTCAAGAGTGTGGTCCATGGGTTGCTTGCCTGCCGGTCTACAAATGTTTATTACCAGTCCGTGGTGCTAGTGCCAGAATGTAAATCAGCTAAAGCACTAGTGCACCATTGAATTAGGCTGGAAAAAAAATTTTTTTTTGGTGTTGGTAGCCAGCGTTTGTTGATTAGAAAGGAGCAAATTTAATTTACACTCAGGCACAGGGTCCTCATCTGCTTTCAAATGAGCACTTTGAGTAGGACTTCTCGAAGATCTTTCCTAGTTTGTAAACTGTGACTGAATATTCACTATACAGTCGTTTAAGATTTGCTGATTTAAAGCACTATTGCAAGATTAATTAAAATCATAACAAACAGAATGTTGTTCAGATAATGAAAATGGCAAAGTTTGAAAAGTTAAAAATATGGAGTGACAATTTAAAAAAATCTTTTTATGTTTATTCTTAGAGAGAGAGAGAGAGACAGAGCATGATCGAGGGAGGGGCAGAGAGAGTGGGAGACACAGAATCTGAAGCAGGCTCCAGGCTCCGAGCTGTCAGCACAGAGCCAGACACGGGGCTCGATCCTACGAACCATGAGATCGTGATCTGAGCTGAAGTTGGATGCTCAACCGACAGAGCCACCCAGGTGCCCCTTGAGTGACAGTTTTTTAAAGGACAAATGAAAAAGTGCAGGTGTTAGTCCTCTAAAATGGAAAATGTTCCACCCTGCTACCATGATACTATAATTCTAATATTTTATGGCATAATTTACTGCTTCAGTGTACCATTCTCTCTTCATTGTCACAAGAGAGAATTGAATTACACATGGTTAATTATTAAAAATGATTGCAGGTCAGTTTTAAAATGTAAAAACTTCTGTGATCTATTGACTAGGACTCCAATGATGATAGCTGAAGAAAATTAAGAACATAGTTGTTCTTAAGTGTCTCAGTTAATCAATAAACACTATTGTGCAAATAGCTCATACCAAAAGGATTGCTCATGAGTGGACTGAGAATACCAGACTCATGAGAACGTTCTTGACTATCACAGAAAAACTAAAATTGACTGGATGATGTGCAACTGAAATGTATAAACTTCTCTATATTTGAAGAAATATTAGTACTATGAACAGTATTGGAAGAAAATTCATCTATTTTGGAGTAACTGGTGTGTCAGTTCTCTTTCCTAATTCTGCATAAATTCTAAAGGTCAAAAATGGAGCTGAATATTAAAATGCTAATTTAATTAAAGCTCTAATTTGAACCACTAACTTTTAAGACAGAATTAAGGTCCTCTCTCTTTCTGTTATTGATACATTTGAGACTTTATTTTGTTGTTTTGATTCACTTATAGTTGTTTATAGGAAATTATTTGCTTTATCTCAGAGCAAATATTGTAGATTATTCTAGATTGTTTAGGATAGCTCTTTACTATCAGGGGTTAATTCCCAAAGTAGTCAGAATTCTCATTATTTGTGGTCTTGCTTACTATTTATTCTGAGTTCTTAGTTTGAATAAAAATGCATTTTCTATGGGGCGCCCGTGTGACTTAGTTGGTTGAGCATCCGACTTCGGTTTAGGTCATGATCTCACAGTTCCTTAATTCGAGCCCTGCATGCATTAGGCTCTCTGCTGTCAGCACGGATCACACTTTGGATCCTCTGTCCCCCACTGTGCATCTCACCCACTTGTGTGCACGGTCTCAACAATAAATAAACATGAACAAAAAGATTTAAAAAATGCATTTTCCTTTTCTTTTTATTGCTGTTTCCTCCCTCCCCCAGTTATTTTGATAATGAAGGTAGTCCCAACAACAGATATTCTTGGCCTAAAAAGCTATGAAATGTATATATTGGAAGACCAGTGTAATTAAAAGTTTTGAATAGGCTCCAGATTAACTCCCACAGATTGTATGGATGAACAGCTGGTTCCATTTGACCATCTGTGATTACTGCCCTTTATAAAAATAATTTTCTCCCTTTCATCTGACTCATTCCCAGTCTTTGGTTTTCCTAATCCATTTAGTGTGTTGTAAACCCAATCTTCTAATTATGATGAGCCTCTAGATTGAAAAATAATAATGATAAATGCCATTGTTTAAAAGTTTTAATCAGTTATGAAAGCTGAGATTATATATATTTGTGAATCATTTTCAAGAGACATAACTAGAATAGTAAAATAAATCCCTGTATACTTATCACCAAGATACAGCAATATGAACTCACATACAATCTTATTTCATTTATGCCTCCCTCTGTAGCATATCTCAGACATTGTTATCATTTTATTCATAAATATTCCTCAAGGGGATTATTGGCATATATTTGGCAAACTAGAATGAATCAACTACAAGAACTCCTTTGGCTGTTCAGAGGTAATCAGTAATGAAGAATCTTTCCTAGAGAGGAATATGAATTTTCTGCTAGAGTTAAATGGCTGACTCCTATGGTAAACTGCATTACTAAGACTCTGCAGGATGAATATGAAGTGCTCTTATATACTCGTTGCCATTTTGTCAGTTTTCTGATTGTTTTTTTAGTTTTGTTTCTTTTTTCTCCTCTTGTTTCTTTTTTTCTCCTTGTTTCTTCTCTTCCATTCAGATTTGGTGTTATGTTTATATGGTTTTCCCTTTATTTTTTGTGTATCTATTATAGGTGTTTGATTTATAGTTATCATAAGAGGTTCATATATAACATGTATATAGCAGTCTATTTTAAGTTAGTAGTCTTTTAAGTTCAAGTGCATTTTCAAAGCATTACATTTTTACTCCCCTCCCCCTACAGTTTGTTTGTGATGTCCTATTTTACATCTTTTTATTTTCTGTATCCTTGACTAATTATTGTAGATCTAGATATTTTTACTACTTTTGTCTTTAAACCTTCATACTAGCTATACAGGTCGTTGGTCTTTACTATATGCTTACCTTTGTCAGTGAGATATTTTTTTTCATAATTTTCTCAATGTTATTTATGGTCTCCCTCTTCTCCCCCCACCCCACCCTCCCCATTTAAAGAAGTCCCTTTAACATTTCTTATAAGGTGTGCCTTGGGTGGTCTATTTAGACTCTTGATTTTGACTCAGGTCATGATCCCAGCTGGGGAACGAGCCCCACGATAGGCTCAGCACTGAGCATGGAGCCTACTTAGGATTCTCTCTTTCCATCTCCCTCTGCCCTCCCCTGCTTATGTTCTCTCTCTCTCTAAAATAAAAAAAAAAAATTCAAAAATTTAAAAAATAGAAACATTTGTTGTAAGGCTGATTTAATATTGATGAACTTTTTTAGCTTTTGCTTGTCTGGAAAACTTGTCTGTCCTCGGATTCCAAGTGATAACTTTGATGGGTCAGATATTCTTGGTTGATGTTTTTCTTTCAGCATTTTGAATATATTTTGCCACTCCCTTCTGACCTGTGAAGTTTCTGGTGAAAGATAAGCTGATAGCCTTAGGGGGATTTCACTGTTCCTAACTAGCTGTTTTTCTCTTGCTGCTTTTACAAGGGAAGTAGTTCTTAATCTTGATTAAATCTAAAAAATGAGTAGACTACTACCTACCTTTTAATTTGTTTCCAAGTGTTAAAAATGGGATTTTTTGTAAGTGGCTCAGTGAGATACCAGTGAAGACAGTCATAGTAAGTTATTATTCCATGACAAATTGTAAACTCTTTGAGATTGGAAATGTTAGTATTACAGGAAATAGCAAATATATATTATACACTTGGAAAATCATTATCCTAGAGCAGTTAGGGTTTGTGTTTTTTGTTTCTTGGTTGTTTTTTCTTTCATTTTCTGTGACATAGGACCTCCAAGGTAACTATTATGTATGGTTTTCCCAGATGCTAAAGGGAAGAAAATAAATTAATAATGGATTGATCATTTTATTCTTCAAGCAATTGTTATTCTTTTCATTATGGGATTTTAAATTCACTAAAATTGTCCTCAAGTTGTAAATATGTTAGTAAGTGACCACTTAATGAACTATATTTTCAAAAATGCAGTTATAGTCTGTCAGGCTAGTAGAGTGAGGCTCCAAGAAATCAAAATCTTTTACAAGAATCTTGAACTTGCAAAAACGTTACAAATTTTATCAGTTTTACCAAGAATTTATAGTAAGCTTTTCTTTTAAAAGATTATTTAAAATTGGATCAAAGAATTAGTGTCAGTAATCTTTATAAAATTAAAGAGATAAAAATACCTATTGTGGTAGGTTGAATAATAGTCCCCCAGAACCTTGTGAATATGTTACTTTACATGACAAAAGTAAGAGACTTTCAGGCATGATTAAGCATTTTGAGATGGGGAGATCATCCTGGATTATCTAGGTAATATCAGTGTAATTCCCAGGGTCCTTACAAGAAGGAGACAGGAGTGTCAGAGTCAGAAAAAGAGGTGAGAAGATAGAATCAGGGGTCATAATGAGATACTTAAAGAAGCTATGATGCTAGTTTGGAAGGTAGGGGTAGAGGCCATGAGCCAAGATATGAATAGAGAGAGCCCTTAGAAGCTTAGAAGAAGCTTCTATGGAGTGGACTTTACCATAGAGCCTCTAGAAGGAAAGCAGCCTTGATAAAACCTTGATTTTAGGACTTCTCATGTTTCCATTCCTGAGCCACTAAGTTTGTGGTAATTTATTACAGCAGCAATAGGAAACTAATATACCCATGAATAATTTTTAATAGTGGCATTGACCTGTTCATATTATAAGCATTACTTTAAACATTTTTTTAAATATTTTTTTTTCTTGAAAAACTTATTCTCCTTTAGGATTCAGAGTGTTCATGTACTCAGATAAATAAGGGAGCTCTTGTTGCAAGTTACTTTTTTCTCTTAGAGATATCACATGGTTGAGTTCCATGGCCCAGATTTTCTGATGTTCATACATGCCTGTTAAAGGAGGATATTGTCATGATAATTTGGCAAGCATTTTCTCTACTTGGTTTTCCACTTGTAGTGTGGATTATATTGATCATTTTTTATGCATCTACTGTATAATCCTCATTGATATGGATACTTCATATATGTATGTGTGTGTGTGTGTATATACACATATATATATATACACATACATACATATATATATATACAAGTTTCACAATAAGTTTGTAAGTTTGACATTATATATATTTTACAAGTGAGGATCTTGAGTGTGATCCATGACTAATTAGTTTGAAATGAGTTAATGTTTGTTCTGTAAATCTTTTCTCCCAGAAGGATTTAAAATTCTGTACTGTTGTTTAGGAAGTAATACAAGTTGTTGAGGAAAGTGAATATCTTGTTTTTGGCACCATTGATTTAATTGGGAAAATAAGAAATACCATTCATGGCATAGTTGGAATTTGAGATAGGCTTTGAAGGATGAGTAGGTTTTTGACAGCAGTTAGAGGGAGGATATTCCAAGTGGAATGAATATTGAGCAAAGGCTCAAAGATATGAAAACATGGATTAGGTTATGGGGGCATAACAGTTTGGCTAGAAGATTTGTTTAGGGAAAGAGTGGAAGAGAAACTGAAATGAAGTGAAAAAGTGCTTAAGAATTTCCATTTTTGTAGATTTTATTTTTAATTAAATTGATGAATTAACTGTAAAATTAATCAGACTAATATCAAGACTAGAATATCTAGATTGCATGCTCTCTGAAGACAGATCTAATTTGCTAAATGAATGAGTGAATGAGTGAATACTAACCTGTAGTTTTCAAGGAAAACCTTGGTTATGTTCAGCATGTGTGTTTTAAACCACAGGGGGGGTATGTAATTCTTGAGGGATTTTCATCAGAATGGTTAAATTGAAAGGTTTTGATTTTAAAAGGGTGAGTTCCATTTATCTGGAAAATTCACTTGTATATGTCACATCATTTCCCAACAGTATTTGTTAAATGACATATTATACATTTTGTTAATTGAAGTGGTTTTTTTCCCTCTTCTAATGAAATTAATAATAAAAATTCATTTATTTCTTTGATTATCTAATTTATCACATTCACGGATACTGACATTTTCTTTATCTGCTCCCAACTTTTGCTTTTTTGTCATTTGAATGTGCTCATCTTCTGGGAAAAGAGGTACCTGAATGTTTACTAATTAAATAATACTGTGAATAGTGACTATCTTGGTGATAGTTTGCTTTTGCTTCGAAAGTGAAAAATGTCTCCCTGTGATGTGAGACAGCTATTGAAGGTTGCTAAGGTGATTTGCAAGTTGGATAACTATTGTAATTGTTCAACATATCTTGCTGTTGAAAAGCACAAGTTAAAATGTTTTTTAGTCCTTCTATTGTCCTGCATGTTTGTAATTGTAAAATAAAATTCTCTGGCCTAATAAATCCGTACATAAGTTGTACTGAATATTTTTCTTTGGGGGCACCTGGGTGGCTCATTGGTTAAGCTTCCGACTCTTGATTTCGGCTTAGGTCATTATCTAATGGTCATGGGATTGAGCCCCATGTTGGACTCCAAGCTGGACGTGGAATCTGCTTAAGATTGTCTCTCTTCCTTTCCATCTGCTCCTCTGTCCTGCTCTCACTCTCTCACGCACATGAGCTCTCTCTCTTGCTCTCAAAAAATTTTTTTTTCTTTTAAAAACGCATTTTAGAAATTAAGAGAATACAGAAAAGCATAAATAAATCACTCCTATTCTATCAGAATTATGAAATATTAACATGTTGGCATACTTACTTCCAGACATTTAGCCACTGCAACATTTTTTAAATTACAGAAATTATTTCTTAAATATATACATTTCAAATAAAGCTAACACTCCCTTTGATGACCATCTCTAATTCTGATACCCGTCTCTCTTTTAGAAGCGATTATATATTGGATGTGTATTTATCTACTATTTTTCTGGTAAACAGTTTTACTCACATGTATATAACCAGAGAAAAAAGTATTTTTTATTTGCAGAGATGTTTAACATACTGTATGTGTCATTCTGTATACAGCTTGCATTTTCACCCAATAATCTTTTTTTTTTTTTTTTTTTGCCAATTTTAAGCAGTTCAGCTGTCGACATAATTATTCGTTTCTTTGTACACATGAGCAAATACTTTTCTAGTAGGTGCCTAGGAATAAAATTGCTTGGCACAGGGTACACATCTTTATATTGCCAAATTGCCCTCAGAGTGATTGTACCAGCTTGTACTACTCACAACATATTGTGTTTGTATGTGTATAATTTTTATTAAAAGTGAGATTCTACTGTCTATATATTTTTGTGGCCTCTTTTTTCATTTAACATTTTATTGGGAGCTTGTTTCTTGGTCAGTGTTCCGTTCATGTAGTACAATTTGATTCTGGTTGCTTTTATAAGAGAAGGATGACAATGAATAGCTTTGTAGAATTAGTGATCAATATACTTTATTTTAACCAGTGGTGTTTTAGTTATAAATAGACATACACTTTACTGCACCTGGGTGGCTCAGTTGGTTAAGGGTCTCACTCTTGATCTCAGCTCAGGTCTTGATCTCTGGGCTGTGAGTTTAAGTCCTGCATTGGGCTCCCTGCTGGGTGTGGAGCCTACTTAAAAAGAAAAAAAAGTTATCAAATTATGTTTGGTTAGGTCAGGATCATTTGTATGATTTGGGTGGCTTTGATCTGCTCTGTGACAGTATGCTGTGCTGTTAACACCCAGCAATTACCTCAAAATGAGTCTTTTACTAAGGAAAATAGTGAAATGTATTGAAAGTACAGATGTGTATATCAGTCACTACCACTGAAATAATTATTTTAAGCACATAATATAATTAACAGTACATGCATTTTATTTTGGGTTTGGGGGTGCCATCTTGGAAACTTATTACACGTGTAAGTAATTAAACTACTCTTGTATATTCTAACATTGACTTTTAAGGTTACTGTCATGAAAAAATGTTAAATGAAATATCAAAGGAAAACATAAGTTCAATAAAATTAATTGAAGTTTATAAAACGAAAGCTAAAAATATTATATGTGATAGATGTTATGGAAAGTCCAGTAAAAATTATGGAGACCATAGAGATATAATCCAGCCCCAATCCTCCATTTTATAGATAAGAGAAAAAAATTTATTGAAGGGTTGTGTCAGTCAAACCTGTTGAAAAGAGGGTTTCGGAGCACTGGGGTGTCTCAGTTGGTTGAGCGTCCAACTTTGGTTCAGGTCACGATCTTGCAATTCATGAGTTTGAGCCCCACCTTGGGCTCACTGCTGTCAGCCTGTCAGCACAGAGCCAGCTTCAGATCCTGTGTCTCCCTCTCTCTGCCTCTCCCCCAGTTGCGCTCGCCCAAAAATAAATATTTAAAAGAAAAAGGGTTTCTATACCTAAAGCCTTTAGCATTCTTACTAGTGTTCTTAAGGATCTGAAAAATTCCATAACTTGATGTATGTACCAGATTATACCAAAATATTTTTATTATGACTAAAGAATAGAAACCAGCTAAATGCCCATCAGTAGGATTGATTGAATAAATTATGGTACATGTACGTAGTGGAGTGCTGTGCCACTTTAAAAAGAAAAAAAAGGAACAAGGAAGTTCTTTATGTTTTGATATGTAAAAATTTTAAAAGAAATAAAGGCAAGGTAAAGTATATGTTATCTTAATATTTGAGTCAAAAAGGTATTTATTAGTTTTTGCTCATATTTACATAAAATGATCTCAAGGTGTAACTAATACCTTCAGTAATATGGTTACATATTGTGAAGAATGAAAATTGGGCAGATGGAACAGGACCTCTTGAGACTTTTTGTTGCACAAAAAGTATTTAAAAATACTTCTTAATATTTGAACCACTTGAATATATTGCTTTTTTTCCTCTCAAGGTAATCTATAATTTTAATAAAATACCTGTTGTGTACAATTGTAAATAGTTTTTAAATTTTCAATGGAAAAAGTAAATTGGCAAAAATAATCATGAGCCTTTTTTTTTTAACCCTCATAACAAATTTTGAGGGTTACAGTACATTAACTATAAGCATAATTGTTGTACGCCTGATCGCTAGAACTTTTTTTATCTTACGTAACTGAAACTGTATACGCACTGAACAACAACAGCCCATTTTGCCATCTCTCAGCCCCTGGCAGCCACCATTCTACTTTCTGTTTCTGTCAGTTTGACTACTTTAGATACTTGGAATAAGTGGAATCATACAGTATTTGCCCTCTCTGGCTGGTTCATTTCATTTAGCATAACATCCCCCGAAGTCATCAATACTGTTGTGTATGACAGGATTTCATTCGTTTTTCAAGACTAAATGTTATTCCATTGTATGTATACACCACGTTTTCTTTATTCATTCATTCACTGGTGGACATTTAGGTTGTTCTACCTCATGGCTATTATGAATCATGCTGTAGTGAACATGTGAGCACAAAGAGCCTGATTCCAATTCTTTCGGATAAATACCCAGAAGTAGGATTGCTGGATCGTGTGGGTACTTCTCTGTTTAATTTTCTAAGCAGCCTACATACTATTTTCCATAGTGGTTATACCATTCAACATTCCCACCAATAGTAAACAAGGATTGCCGTTTCTCCACACTCTCATCAATACTTACTATTTTCTCTTTTTTTCTTTCTTTCTTTCATTCTTTCATTCTTTCGTTATGTTCATCCTAACAAGTATGACGTGATACTTCTTTGTTGTTTTCATTTGCATTTCTCTGATGGTGAGTGATTGCATCTTTTCCCGTACCTCTTGGTCCTTTGTATGTCTTTGGAGGAGTGTTTATTTAGTCCTGTGTCCATCTTTTAATTGGGCTTTTGTATTTTTGCTACTGAGTTAATAGGAGTTCCTTCAGATATATGGCTTGCAAATATTTTCTCCCATTCCATATGTTACTTTTTAATGTTGCTTCCTTTGCTGTGCAGAAGCTTTTTAGTTTGATGTAGTCTGAATTGTCTATTTTTGTTTTTGTTGCCTGTGCTTTTGATGTTGTAGCTAAGAAATCATTGCCAAGACCAATGTCATGAAGCTTTTTCCCTATGTGTTCTTTTAAGTCTTATAGTTTCAAGTCTTACATTTAAGTCTTTAATCTATTTTGAGTTGCAGTTGCTCTTTTTACAGCAGTTATTATTTTTAAAATAAAAATGAAAAGCCCATTTTCTTTTTATGCGTGCCTCCTTTTAATATTTTTGGCGAGATAGGCATTAGCTGTGTTAAATAGAGAAAAAGTGCTCTCTTGCATTGCCCACAAAACATGTCTAAACATATAAACCTTTTTCCTTCAAAACAGATTAACTTCCTTGTGAAGAGAGCTTGTGTATTACTTAGTTCTTCTAAAGCATCAAGATGATAAATGTGTCATTCATTGGAGATTATGTGTTTCCATAGTCATCATTAAATAGATTATAATAGGCTGTATTTTATAATACTGTATTATACATAATACTGTATGTATATTAGGGAATATGTTCAATGAAATACTGTGTAAAAAGTATATGATTCATAGGAATTACCTTTCCGGACTTTTTTTTTTTTTTAAGTTTATTTATTTTGAGAGAGTGAGAGAGTGCATGCAAGAGCCTGGTAGCAGGAGGAGGAGGAGGAGGAGGGGCAGAGAGCGAGGGGGAGAGAGAGAGAGAGAGAGAGAGAGAGAGAGAGAGAGAGAGAGAATCCCACGTAGGCTCTGTCTGCACTTTCAGTGCAGGCTGACTGGGGCTCCAACTCATGAACCGTGAGATCATGACCAGAGTCAAAATCCAGAGTCTGACACTTAACCAACTTTTTTTTTAAGCTTTATACCACATGAAAAAAATGAGTGCATCCTTACTAAAACCCAGCTCTTTTCATGGTGGCCATCTAAAATGAAAGTGGGGGCCTGGATGGGCTCAGTCGGTTAAACATCCCACTCTTGGGTTTGAAAGCTCAGGTCATGATCTCCCTGTCGGTGAGTTCTAGCCCCAGATGGGGCTCCACACTGACACTGTGGAGCTTGCTTGGGATTCTCTCTCTCCTCTCTCTGCCCCTTCCCTGCTTGCTCTCTTTGTCTCTCAAAATAAATAAATAAAACTTCAAAAAAATAAATGAAAGTGAAGAGGAGCCATGTTCTTGTCTATTCTCCTTTCTTTTCACCTTCCAAGATGAAATTTTGCCTGTGGAAAGCCACATATTTGTGTAAGGAGATGGATATAACAAATCTTTCCATATAGAAAACAGTTCTGTTCATTGTGCCTTCTAACTCAAAATATACTGCAAGGCAAAGCTGTCATACTAGGGAGGATCTTCCTGGTAATTTAACACTATTTTGTATGGAGTAGGGCTGATGGGAAGGGGTAATAACCTAGATTTCTGGGTATAATGTAAGAAATTTTGTAACTTTGAGAGCTGTCAAACTTTTAAGATTAGCATTGTAAGGACTAGTCTTTAGTGTTACTTTATATGTGACTCTAAATTAAGCCTTTTAGCTTGAATCATGTTATGAGACCAGGTAAACCTGTTTAAAGTGCCTTTTACTTTAACTGATTTAGCAATCAATAAAAAAATTTATTCAAAGTTATTGTAGTAAAGCAAAACAACTACTGGATTTACTTTTTTTCTGTCTTAAACCGCTGATGGAGATTTGTTGTTCATTACATTCTTATGTAGTCAGAAGTGAAAATAAGTATTTTGTTGTTACAGTCCTGCCTTGTGTCCTGCATGGTTAGTCTGTGCCCTGCTGTGAGTATGGTCATTTGGAACTAAAAAGATGTCTTTCTCATTCAAAAAGTGGATGTTTCTATTTTTATATACATAAAAATGCTTCTAAAATAGGACTTTACTAAATGCATCATCTCTGATTCTCTATATCAGTGTTAGTATTTATCAACAACAGTGTGTATGTAGCCACAAAATGCATGTATAGAAATATATAGTATTTTGTATCTTTCAGCTGAGTGACTATATTTGTGCCATAATATATTCTGTGAGAATAAATTTTCTATGGGTTCCAGAAGTAATGTTTATTTTAGAAAATTTGGGAAATAACTGGAGAATACGCTAGTATTTTAAGCCTCAGAGCAGTTAAGCTTTGAAATTTATGTGGAACCATGGAAAGTTGAGCTTAGAACAAATATTTGGCAATCAATAGGCTAAAACACCTGGCAGGAGAAAAGTTTTATAGTATTGAATACTAGCATTATTCAGTCACATAATTTTGAAATGTGTGTAACTTTTGTTATATGGAACTAGAAAATAAGAACATAAAGGCCATTAAATAAGCAGCAATTCTGGGCGGTACCCACATTTTTGGACAATACAGCTGTACTTGCTCTTAGCTTTCTAGTTGACAGCATTAACTATTCCTGTCATCTTTATCATATGTTTTTTTATTGGTTCCCTAGAATGCAAACATAGGAAAGTGGCAGTTAAGACACCAGGCCTGAGATGTCAGAATTTATATCTGTCTTTACACATAAAGGAGGGTGTTTTGGAAACTCCTTTTGGAAACTCCACAGAGGTCATTGTTTTTACTGTTCTTTGAAGTGGGAAGTGCTTCGCTAATGCCACAGGTTGTTATTTGAGTTAGCAGCGATTTTCTGGTTGTCTCTGTCTTTCAGAGAAGCTGCTTTTATAGATAAGCTGAGGTAATAAATGAGAATAAAGGGGAGAAATAATAGGTCACACCTTGTTTCTTAAAGTAGCAGTTATCTATCGCCTAGGACGACACTTTTAGGAATCCAGTTTTTAGCCTTTCTTGATTTCATACTGTCTTTAATATCTGATTTTGAATTCAAGAAGAGAAATGAATGGCTCTCTCTGTACCTTAGTACAGGTATACGTTAGTGTGTACATGTGTGGCTTCTGTGATTTGAAAAGCCTGTGCCAAATGCGAGTCTTAGAAATGGCCATTTTTTTTCAGTGATAAGGGAAAAATAACATGTTTCTAAACATGGGAAGAGGCAGATACAAAAGTGGTTATATGTTATGATTCCTGTTTAATAAAACCATAGGAAAAAAAATAGTGAAGAAATGTTCCTGGATATTTACAAGGGTTATATTTGAATGAGGAACTTATATGTTATTTTCTTCATCTTTCTGGTTTTGTGAATCCATTTTCTTTCAGGAGTGTATTAGCTTTTGCAATAGAAAAAGGTAAACTCAAAAAAGACGCTAAATTATTCAATGGGATTAAGCCCATATTTTGTTGTTTGATGCATGCAGGAATTGTACCTTAAATATTTTAATTCAAAATCTGTAATAAGTGATTCATTCATGCACATATCAAAACTATAAAATAAATCTTTTTCTTTGACTATAAATCTGCTTGTGGGAGTTCCACATTATTTTTGTTTTATAAAGCACACTTATTATGATACTTAGTCTGCATTTTCCACTTTGGGCTTCTTTAATAAGTAACCAAAAAAAAAAAAAAAACCAAAACTTAATCCTTTGCAAAGCCAGCTAGATCTCCAGATTTTTTTCTTAAGTCTTTTGCAATTGTCTTGTCAATATCGGATTCAAGAGCAATTTTTACTTGGCCTTCCCACAGTATCCCATTTGATTTTCATGGAAGCAACAGCACTCTTAGTTTTTGCACTCATGTATCATTGATTTATACAATTAAAATATTAAATATAACGTGTTGTAATCTAGTTTGGGAATGAACAGTTGACCAAATGGTGAACTTTATGTAACTAGCAGCTTTGTTCTTCATTACTGTATAGTACAGTATGTATTCTTTTGGGGGGGAGTGGGGTTTGGCTTCTTTAACTTAGCACAATATTTGCAATTCATTCATGGTGTATTTGTCAATAGGTCTTTTCCTTTTTACTGAGTAGTAATCCATTGTATGTGTATACCCCCAATTGTTTAGTAATTTATTTGATGAACATACTGATGTTTTCTGCTTGGCACTATTAAAAATAAAGGTGAACATTTGGTTACAAGACTTTGGGTATACATTTTTATTTTTCTTGGTTAAGTACATAGGTATGGAATGGCTGGGTTCTGTGGTCAAATGTAAGTTTGACTTTTTAAGAAACTCTCGAACTGTTTTCCAGGGTAGTTGTCCAATTTTACATTCCCACCAGCTGTTCAGGAGAACTCCATTTTCTCCACATTCTTGTGAAGACTTGGTATGGTCATTCTTTAATTTTAGCCATTTATATAAGTCATGTGTTATCTCCTTTTAATTTTCTTTTCCCTGATGAGTAGGAATTTTGAATATCTCTTCACATTCTTATCTTCTATCTGTATTTCCTTTGGGGAAGTGTCCAAATCTTGTCCGTTCAAAAAAAATAAAATGAGATTTGTTGTTTTCTCTACATACGAGATGCAGAGCTTTTGTTGGTTATATAATTTGCAAATATTACCTCCTCCTCTGCGGCTTTCCTTTTAATTTTTGTGTCTTTTGATTTCAGTGAAGTTGAATGTATTGATTTTTGCTTTTGTAGTTCTTGCTTATGATATATTTAAGAAATAATCCAAACCCAAAGTTACTAGGATTATATTTTTTATAGAAGTTTTATAATTTTAGTTCCTATGTTTAGGTCTATGTTCCATTTTGATTTTGTTTTTCTGTGTAGTGTGAAGTGAGAATTCCATGTATTATGAAGTATGTTTTTAAACTTACGGCTATCCAATTGTTCCTGTATCATTTGTTGAAAAAGTGATCAGCTTTTCCATTGAACTGCCTTGCCAACTTTGTAAAAAATAAATTGATCATGTATGTGTGGTTGTATTTTTGGATTAACTGTTCTGTTTCTTTAATCTCGATGTCTGTCTTTACACCAATACCACAATGTCTTGATTACTGTAACTTGATAATAATTCTTGAGATAAATTACTATAAGTTCTCCAATTCTGATCTTTTAAAAAATTGTTTTAGCTATTCTAGAGCCTTTGCATTTCCATGTAAGTTTTATGATTGTGTTATAACAAATATTTATACCAAGATGCCCGCTAAGATTTTCATTGTATATCTATATATAAATTCGAGAGAGAATTGACATCTTAATAATAGTCTTTCAACCATGAACCATGGTATCTCTCTATTTAGGTCTTATTTGATTTTTCTTAGCAATGCTTTATAATGTCTTACTATGTCTTATATATCTTTTTGAAAATTTATTCATATTTTTATGGTATTTTACATGGTAGTTTTGAAAAATTTAATATGATTGTTATTAGTGTATAGAAATAAATCGTCATGTGTTACTGATTGTTGTATCCTGTAACCTTGCTAAACTCATTAATTCTCCTAGGTCTTTTGTAGATTCCTTAGGAAATTCTGCAGAGCAACTGTGCTTTCTGCAACAAAAGGCAGTTTTACTTTTTGCTCTTTGTGTGCCATTATTTCGTTTTCTTACCTTACCGCACTGGCTAGAGCCTCCGGGACAGTGTTGCATAAAAGTGGTGAGAATGGACACTCTTGCGTTACTACTAACCTTAGGGTAAAACACCCAGTATTTCAATAATGATGTTAGCTATAGACTTTTCAAAGGTCTCCCTTTATCACTGAGGAAATTCTCTTGTATACCTTCTGTGCTGATTTGTTTTGATCACGAATGGATGTTGGATTTTGTCAAATGCTTTCCCTGCATGTGTTTTGTTGTTGTTGTTGTTGTTGTTGTTGTTGTTGTTGTTGTTGTTTTAACGTTTATTTTTGAGAGACAGAGCAAGAGTTGGGGAAGGGCAGAGAAAGAGGGAGACATAGAATATGAAGCAGGCTACACACTTTGATCTGTCAGTACAGAGCTGGATGCAGGGCTTGAACTCACAGGCCTTGAGATCATGATGTGAGCTGAAGTTGGATGCTTAACTGACTGAGCCACCCAGGCGCCCCTCCCTTCATGTATTAAGATGATCATATGGTTTTTCTGTTTAGTTTGTTAATATGATGAATTACATTGACTTCCAAATGTTAAACCAACTTTGAATTCCCACATGGGTAGGATGATTATCCTTTTATGTATTGTACTCACTTAACTAAATGTTAATTTTTGCCTCTGTGTTTGTCTGGGATTTGTTCTATAGTGTTTTGGTGGGGGGGGGGGGGATGGGGCATATGATCTTTATTGAGCTTATCCACTGCAGTGGAAATAATGCCTGTATAGAACCAAATGTTTGTTACTGTAACTTCTGCCTCACAATTAAAATCCAAACAGTTGTTTAAAAACAGTCAAGTCAAAAATGCACTACTTCAGTCAGAATCAATAGCTTAAAAAAAATTTTTTTTTAATCGTTAGTTATTTTTGAGGGGGAGAGAGAGAGAGAGAGAGACAGAGAGACAGAGAGACAGAGTGACAGAGCACAAGCAGGGGAGGAACAGAGAGAGGGAGACAGAGAATCCGAAGCAGGCTCCAGGCTCCAGGCTGTCAGCACAGAGCCCAATGCGGGGCTCAAACTCATGAACAGTGAGATCATGAGCTGAGCCGAAGTCAGACACTCAACCAACTGAGCCACACAGGTGCCCCTCAATAGCTTTTTTTGAAGCCGCAGTTACACTTGAACATGGTTAAGACTTGAATGCAGAGATTTGGTTGGTTGGAAAGCTAATTAAACTTCCAGCTTGACCAAATGGAATGACAAGGCAGAATTGTGTTTTTCACAGAGATGCAGTCCCCTGGAATCACCAGCACCAGACAGCTGTTAAGAGTATTTAGAGTCTTGAGGGGCGCCTGGGTGGCTCAGTCGGTTAAGCGGCCGACTTCGGCTCAGGTCATGATCTCGAGGTCCGTGAGTTCGAGCCCTGCGTCAGGCTCAGTGCTGACAGCTCAGAGCCTGAAGCCTGTTTCAGATTCTGTGTCTCCCTCTCTCTGACCCTCCCCCATTCATGCTCTGTCTCTGTCTCAAAAATAAATAAACATTAAAAAAAAAGAAGTATTTAGAGTCTTGAGATGATAAGGAATCCATGCATCCTTTAAACAGTCTTCTATTGTCATTTCTTCCCAGAGATTTGTGGATGTGTGGAATGACACCACCACTAGTAATTACAGCCTTGATAGGAGAGTCCAATTCTTTGTCTCCACAAACAGCAAGTTGCAAGTGAGGAGGTGTAATACACTTTACCTTCAATTCTTTTGATGTATTTCCTGTCAATTCAGGAACCTCTGCGGTGAGGTACAGTAAGATGGCTGTGCTGTGCACCAAGGCAGTCATGCCCACTCGTACAAGACTGGTGTCCATGAATATGGCCCACTGGGAACTGCAAACTGGCTATCCACGAGTGGGAAACTGCCTTTGTCTTGGCCTTGGGAGCCTTCTCAGCCGTAATTACCGCCTGCCATTTCAGATTTTGCTAAAGGTCATACAAGCAAGGCAGAGAAGGTACTAGTCAGCCTGTGAGATCCTGCCACCTAGCCCTTCATTGCACTGCACTTCCAACTCTGTAGTGTCTTGTAATATCTGTCTCGTTTTGGGTATCACAGTAACGTTGGCTTCACAGAATGAGCTGGGAAGTGTTTTCTCTCTTCAGTTTTCTTTAAGTTTGTGCTGAGTTGGTATTTTTCTTGACTGTTTGGTAGAATTTCCTAGTGAAGCAATCTGGGCCCATTGCTTTATCTTTGGGAAGATGTTTCTTTGTTTTGTGGGAAGGTTTTTAGTCTACAAATTTGACTTCCTTAGTAGATAAAAGGTTATTCAGTTATCTATACTTGAGTGAGCTTTGTTAATTTTTGTTTACCAAGGAATTTGGCCATTTCTTTTAAGTTGTCTTGGCATAGAGTTGTTTATATATAATATTCCTTTATATTCTATAGTGGCTTCTTATTCCAGATATTGATAATTTTGTCTTTTCTTCTTTTGTCATATTAGTTTGGCTACCGATTTGTCAGTTTTTATTGATTTTTTTTTTTTTTTTTGTATTTTCTCTTCTCTGTTTTGTTGATTTCTGCTGTTATTTACTCTTTCTAGTTTCTTAGGACAGAGGTTGTTCATTGATATTAGACTTTTCTTTAAAAATTTTTTTTAGATTTGTTTGTTTATTTTGAGAGAGAGAGCGCAAGTGATGGGGGGCAGAGAGAGAGAGGGAGAGAGAGAATCTCAAGCAGGCTCTGCACTGGCAATGCACAGCCCAGTGTGGGACTCAATCCCATGAACTGTCAGATCATGACCTGAGCTAAAATCAAGACTTGGATGCTTAACCACCCAGGCACCCCTGAACCTTCCTTCTTTTTTAATATGGTAAGTTTCCCTGTAAACATTGCTTTAGCTACATCTTAGAAATTTCAGTATATTTAAGTTTTATTAGGTTCAAAATGCTTTTCTAATTTCCTTTTTGGTGTTTTCTTGGATTACTTGAAGCTTGCTGTTTAGTTCAGATATTAGTGCACTTTTCTAATGTCTTTTCTGTTATTTTGTTAATTTAATTCCATTGTAGTCAGAGAACATACTTTGTATGATTTGAATTCCTTCCAATTTATCAAGCCTCGTTGTTTTTTTTTTTTTTTTTTCAACGTTTATTTATTTTTGGGACAGAGAGAGACAGAGCATGAACGGGGGAGGGGCAGAGAGAGAGGGAGACACAGAATCGGAAACAGGCTCCAGGCTCTGAGCCATCAGCCCAGAGCCTGACATGGGGCTCGAACTCACGGACCGCGAGATCGTGACCTGGCTGAAGTCGGACGCTTAACCGACTGCGCCACCCAGGCGCCCCTCGAGCCTCGTTTTTAAGACAAAATATGGTCCATCTTGTTAAAAGTTCCAGGTGTACTTGAAAAGAATGTGTATCTGCATTCTGGTTGGAGTGTTCTATAAATACCAATTGGTCAGTTAGTTGATAGTATTGTTCAGGTTTTCTATGTCTTTACTGGTTTTCTGTCTACTTGTGCTGTCCATTATTGAGAGCATAATGGTGAAATAACCAGTTATACTTGTGGATTTGTCTAGGTTTTTTGTGAGTTTTTATTTGTGTATTTTGAGACTTATAGATGCACAGGGTTTTAAGGTCGTTATGTCTGCATGATAAATTGACCCCTTTATTATAAATTATGGAATAACCTTTTTTCTCTAGCAGTATTCTTTCTTCTGAAATCCATGTTATTAATCTGATTACTCCAGCTTTATTTTGATTTTTGTTTACATGATAAATGTTTTTTTTCCATCTTTTTTCTTTTAACTTATTTGTTTCTTTTATTTAAGGTAGGTTGCTTGTAGGCAGGATATAGTTGAATCTTGCTTTTTTACCCAGTTTGACAATGTTTGCCTTTTCATTGTAGTTTATAAATTATTTGCTCTTAATATGCAAATAGCTTTCATAATTATAAATAAGGATTTATGAATTTGAATTATTTGGTAGATCCCATCAGGTAACCTTGTTCCTAGATTTTTTTTTTTTTTAAGTTTACTTATTTATATTGCGAGAGAGAGAGAGAGAGAGAGAATGAGAATGAATCCCAAGCAGGCTCTTCACTCTCAGTATGGAGCCCAACACAGGGCTTGAACTCATGAACTGTGAGATCATTATATGAGCCAAAATTCAGAGTCAAATGGCTTAACTGACTGAGCCACCCAGGTCCCCAAACCTTGTTCCTAAATTTTAATTGTCCTTAAGACCACTTTGTTTTATTTAGATTTATTATTTCCAGTTTGCCTTCAGCCACCAAAAAAAAAAAGCCCAAAATTGAGAACAAGGTGGGACTTCCTTAGAAATCAAATGATCTCCAAAGATGAGAAATTGTGCTATAGAGAATGCTTCCGTAATATGTTAGTTATATAAGGGAAAATGGTGAATGATATGTAGAGGGTCATAAACCAAAATTAACAAAAATATATTAACCAGGTTCCAGTGTTTTTCTAGTATGCTTTGTAATGACTCATATTGGTATAGTCTTTAGGTCACCCAGACTCTTCTATCACATTGGGAGCTTTTTAAAAATACTCATCCCCAGTATTGCCCCAGGCCTATGCCCTGAAATCTATTTTAAGATAACATATATAACTCACCATAGGGTTCTTAGCTCATAGGTTTGGAAACCATGGTGTCGCCATGGTTATTTGACCCCTTTAATCTCTAACTTCTCTGCTTCTTAGCCTTTTCTCACACAATCTTGGTACCATCAGAGGAAAAAGCCCTGAGGATTAGGTATGACAAACCTAGAATATCAAGCCTGGAGGAAACAGGCTTGACATGTATGTAGCTTCAGCTTTGACTATGCTGTGTATAAATTGCTAGGTTAGTAGGGATCAAATCACTTCTTTTTAAAAAATTTTTCTTTCTTAGGTTGCTCAGTAAAGGATTCTACCTTCTGTATGGTTTAATTTAGTAATACCATGTTGTTTTCATTAAGCAAATTTATTACCTACTCTCTTGCTCGGTAATGGTCATCACCTTCTTTTTGAGAAAGAAAATAGTTTTTTTAAACTTGTGCTTCCTCTCCTTCCACCCCACTTCTCTGCCAAAAAGTCATATTAATTCTACCATGATTTTTTAGTTTCTACAATTTCCTTGTTCTCAGTGTGAACTGGAATGTATTTATTTATGTTTGCCTGATTCAAATAGAAGAAGATGACTATAAAATAGGTCAGTTTTGAGTAAGTTGTTTTAAAATACATATTAAAATGACCATTAGTAGTATTGTGTGGGAAATGTTTGCTTTTCAACAAGATAAAGAATGTTGTACTTTCTTGAGAATCATCCATATAATACTTGGATTATCTGTGTTTCACATAATTAAAATACAATAAAACACGTGTTAAGAGCCAAATGATTAAATGTTAGTCTTCACTGATGGATACTACTGCCTAGAATTTTCCTTCATCTTTGGTTGTCACTGAGAATACCAATCATCGTTGCATTGGGCACGTTGAATCATCAGCTAGTAAGGAATTCTAGTTAGCAGGATGCTGGATAATGAGTTTTTGTTATATAAGACATAAGTAAAATAGGAGAATTTTGGAAATTGGTGCTTAAAAATTAACTTTTCTAGAATCTTAAAATCTGTAACTGATTTTTAAAGATCTATTAAAAGCATGAATTCATCTAAAAAGCTATAATGTATCCATATCTCAAGATATGAAACTGTAAGATATAAAAATTAATATCAAAGCTCTTTGTTATTAAAATATAAAAATTAATGACAATGGTGATATCTAGTCTATGTGAACTTCAGTTGGTATTTTAGCAAGCTAAGACTGGAAACCGTTATCTGATCAGAATTTCTTCATCTGTAGTAGAATCCTGCAAAATAAATACCTTTAACATTGGTTCTTGAACTACTGGTTATATCCAAATCTTATTTTTTCAAACTAAAAGGATGGGGGCAGTGAAGTCCAGTCAGAATTAATAAATGTTGCATTTCGTTGGGTTTGGTAACAAACAGTTTATTCTCAAGAACATTTAAAATATTTCTCTATATGCCTCCCATAATGATGGTTATAGCATCCTTGAAAGAAGGGACTGCCCAGCCTTAGGAGACCTAATGGTTGGTGGGGAGCAGTGAGGGAGATGGGACATGCACTTAGCCCAGAAGAATCAGTCCCATCAGTTAAAGACTATCTTGACTGGAATACCCATACAACAGGTTTAATTTTTTTTTTAAAGTTTGTTTCTTTATTTTGAGAGAGAAAGAGCACAGACAGGGGAATGGCAGAGAGAGGGAGAGAATCCCAAGCAGACTCCACGTTGTCAGCGCAGAGCCCTACGTGGGGCTTGAACCCACGAACTGTGAGATCATGACCTGAGCCGAAATCAAGAGTCCAATGGTCAACTGACTGAGCCACCCAGGCACCCCCCCCCCCCGCCTCCACCGCTTACAACTAGTTTATACCATGAAGTTGAGTAGCATTATTTTTCACAGATCTAAACTATTTCAAAAATTGCTGTAAATTCCAGATTAATGGGAATACCAATGAACTATTTGCATAGAAAAAAAGGATATTCTAAAACTTTTTTCATAAACCAAAATAAATACTCTATATAACATGATTTCTCGGTTCCTGGACCATCATACCAGCATCATCTGGGAACTTGATAGAAATGCACATTTCTTGGGCCCTGAGGATTAGTTAACTGGAGAAGGTAGGATGGCAGGAATCTATATTTTACAAATACTGCAAGTCATTCTGGTACATGCTCAAATTCAAAACTGCTCCTTTACAGTATGACGTACACCAAGCTGTAGTGAAATAATGGCAAGTTTTCAGCATAACGAATTCTAATTTTCAGACAGCTGTTGCATTAGGTTTTAGTTAATGATCTCCAAACCCAGCTGGAGTTGAATCCAAGTTATTTCCTTATTCTTTTTACTTACTAGTCAATGGAGCACCAGGTGCAGTTGTTGAAGTGTGAAAATAATTCAGCTTTGTAGATAGTATTGGCATTTCTTTCTTGATTTTGAAAATGCTTTAGTTTTCCTGCTATGGTATTCAGTAATCAAAGCACGTCTATTTTAATGGCAGTTTGGACTTACAATAAAATTGGAGGAAACCTCTGAATCTTCCTGCCAGTTTAATATCAAAATTAATATTTTAGCTGGATTACAAAGTTTACACGTAGTTGAGTTCCTCCTATTGTAATTTTCCTCCAGTGTTTACATTTTAGGAACAATTTTTGTCTTCCCTGAATAACTTAACTTTGTACTTTTACATCTTTCATATTATTGCATCTTTATTTTTACTTTTAAAAAGAATGCTAGCAGAGATTTATTTTAATAAAGTGCATCCTATAGTAATAAGGCCCAAGTGTATGCTTTCTGAATTACAGAACTCATCAAGTTCCCAGAAGGCATTCCAGAGGCGCCTGGGTGGCTAGGTTGGTTAAGCGGCTGACTCTTGGTTTCAGCTTGGGTCATGATCTTGTGGTTCATAAGTTTGAGCCCCACGTTGGACTCTATACTGATGGTGTGAAACCTGCTTGGGATTCTGTCTCCCTCTGTCTGCAACTCCTATGCTCGCTCTCTCTCTCTCTCTCTCTCTCTCTCTCAAATTAAATCAATAAACATTTTTAAAATTTAAAAAAAAAAAAAGTGTTCCAAAGGCATATTAGTAAGATGTGAAGCCAAGGATATAGGTCTTAAAATTGCTTTACCTGTTGAAGTGAGTTAAAATGGGTATTTAAAAGTGGACAGTGTGGTCAGAAACACTTAAGATGTTTATTAGTAGGTAAACAGGTAAACACATGATTTTACACTAATATTCTAAGATTTGTTTGGGTTGTATTGCACATATATTTAGGTAGTGTTAGTAAAATAAATCTTTAGATCAAAGGCTGATGGTCTTAAAATTCTGTCTTGATGCTCTTTATTTTTAACTCTATCTTCATGATCTCATTCACTCCCTTGACATCAGCTGCTGCCTTTATGTTGTGACTCCTAAAGTTCTGTCTTTACTTCAGAAATTTCTCCTGTGAGTTGTATGTCTTCAGCAACCTACACATTATTGACTAGACGTTCCATAGACACCTGTGTCTAAAACTCATAATCCAAGTTTTCTTCACAGTAGCCCTGTGGACATTTATGGAATCAGAGTTAATAATAGTCTGTTTTTCACATGGTCTCAATCCCAGATATTCACATAGGACCTTATTCTCCATTAAAATGTCATTCGGATGTTTCTGGAAATCTTCCAGAGGTGTCTCAAATGTGTTAAGGAAAAAAATAAAAAGTAGAATCCCCCCTCTGTCTCCAAGCATCTGCCCTATCAACTTTTTGTCAACTGAACAACCATCTCCAATCAAGCATCATTGTCTCTGCTGCTTCCCTAAAAGGAAATGTCAGAAAGTAGACCCCTCATGGTGCCAAGATTGATGCTATGTTCCATACAGAAATAGAGAAAATTCTTGTATCCTTCTCGATCCGTGTCATACTTTATCACTTGTGAATCTGATTCGTGTGGCTTTGTGGGGAGGTGGCTGACTATACAACTATTCATGCTTTCCCTCTCATAGTATGTCTTTATTGCTAGGAAGCAGCTGCCCACCCAAGGCTCAATTTTTTACCACCACCCCTACAGCTAGGGATAGCCATATGACTAGTGTTTGCCAAGATAGTTGGGAAATTACTGTGTTTTCTCCACTCTGTCTTCCCACATCTGCTAACTAGATGCAAAATACTTTGAGTTCTTGGAGAAATGTCAAAGTTACAAGAAGGAAGGAAGCTGACTCCTTGAATCATTGTATAAAAGGCCATCTACCAGTCTGGAACACACATTGGTACTTGAATAAGAACTAAACTTCTGTTATGGTAAATGATTGAAATTTTATGTATTCTAGTACTTATTATTTCCCTAACTAAAATAGTACCCCTCTGTATTACAGAGCCCTTCATTAAATGGCTCCTTGGGGCACCTGGGTAGCTCAGTGGGTTAAGCATCTGACTCTAGGTTTTGGCTCAGGTCATGATCTCAGGGTTTGTGAATTTGAGCCCTGCATCTGGCTCTGTGCTGACAGTGCAGAGCCTGCTTGGGATTTATCTCTCTCTCTCTCTCTCTCTCTCTCTCTCTCTCTCTCTCTCCTTCTCTGCCTTTCTCCTGCTTTTGCTCTCTCTCTCTCTCTCTCTCTCTCTCTCTCTCTCAAAATAAATAAACTTAAAAAAATAAAAACAGTTCCTTTATCATTGTCCTGTATTTCCTTTCTCCAACCCAAACACTTGGGTATATGGCTGTCCATGGGGCTGGGAGAGAACAGCTGCCACATTACACTTTCTAGTTCAGATCTTTTCTGCTCTTGTGCTTTCTCTATCCTGTCTTCTACACCTGTCAGGCATGGTAGTATTCTTATATAATAAGCTCGAAATAAAAGCCCTTATGAAATAGACTCTTCAACATACCCCCTACATACTTGATTTGTCAGTTTGAACTTCAGTGTAGATTTCCAAATGTCTTGAATCCCTTTCTTCTACCCCAATTGCTTTTCTTCCTATTCCTAATTTCCAAACTCAGTGAAGGGTACCATCCTCCTCCTCAGTATAGCTTAGAAAAAATCCTTAACCTCTTCTGGGTTCCCAGGCTTCATCCGTATTGCAACTGCTTTCCTTTGGGTCTTAATCTCCATTATGTCTTCAGCTGATTAATACTCAACTCCAGGGCTATCACCCTATAAAGTGATGCTTCATAGAACCTTGCATTGTGGAGGGATTGTATGGGCTTTTACTTAAAGCTCTTGAAAAATGTCTCTACGTTGCTTGCAAAGAAGTTCTCAAAGTATGATCCATGGGTGTCAGGTGTTCTAAAGACCCTTTCAGGGAGTTCACAAAGTAGTCCACAACTATTCCATAATAATTCTGAGATGTTAGTTGCCTTTTTCACTAGTTGCCATTTGTGCTCATGGTACAAAAGCAGTCATGACACCAGATTGTACTATTTAATCTTTGTATTCTTTACCACTTTGATCATGGTTACAAAACAAAGTCATTTTCATATAACGGTGTCCTTTATAAAGCAGTCAAAACCATTAACCTTATTAAATCCTGACTATTTAGTATATGTATATTTTTAATACTCTGTGACAAAATGGAAGATATACCAAGCGCTTCTGCATATCAAAGTACAATGATTGTCTTGAGGAAAAGCAATTGTGTTGATTGTTTGAATTGTAAGCTCAACAAGCCATTTTTTCATAGAACACTGTTTTTACTTGAAAGAAAAACCAACAGATAAACTATGTTTATTCAGACTTGGGTAGTTGGCAGACATTTTCTCAGAAACAAACAAAGTGAACTTGTCACTTCAAGGAAAACCAACTGACTGACGGTATTTATTGCTATTATAAAATTTGACAAACTGGCTGTCACCACAAATATGACAGCTTACCAATACTTACAGACTTTTTTTATGAGAATGGTGGTGATACAATGAATGTGATTTTTTTTTTTTTGCTAGGGGACGGGGGGATCGTATAATTAAATGTGCTAGCATTTGGAGGATCTACATAATGCCATGAGCCAGTATTTTCCAAGTGACAGTACAAGGTAGATCAGTATAACAATGTATGAAAAGTTTAACAATATAGTTTTATATCACATTGCAATTAACCTTTAAGAAATCGACACTTGCTGAGTTTTAATGTAGTGTCAAAGAATATTCCTAATTGTTTGCAAAAGCTATTAAAATACTCCTTTTTCAACTATGTATATTCATGAGTCTGATTTTCTTCATAGACTCCAATCCAAAGAATATATGTTTACATTTTGAATGGAGAAGCAGGTATGAGAATCCAGTTTTCTTTCATTAAGCCAAACATTTTTTTTAAATGTGCAAAAAATATAAAAACCCTTTACTGATTTTTTGTTTTGGAAAAACACAAAAATATATCACTTATTTCTAACATGTTTTATTGTTACGTGTAAATGAATTAATATTTTAAGTTTTATAATTTTTATTTCTACTAAGATAATGATAGCTACAACCCACATGAGCAAAAACTCTGAAGTCCTCAATTTTTAAGCATATAAAGAAGTTCCAAGATCAGTAAGTTTGAGAACTGCTGACTTAAAAGTTCATATTCCCAACGTGATGATGAAGATACTATGATCTGGCTTCTGCCCAACTGCCTGTCTTAAGTTTTACTTTGCCCTTACCCTTTTTCCCATATTCTAAGCTTATCAAGAACCACTTTTAGGGTCTAAATGCACCATGCAGTGTTGTGTGCCTCCAACCCCTTTTCCATCATCACACCATTTTACATTCCTACTAGCAGGGCATGAAGGCTCCAATTTCTCCACATCTTTGTGAGTGGGTTGGTTTGGTTTAATTATAGCCATCCTAGGGGATGTAAACTGGTTTGCATTTGCATTTCCCTAATGACTAATATTGTGTTGAGCATTTTTTCATGTGTTAGTTGATCATTTTGTGTACCTTCTTTGGAGAAATATCAATCAGGGGCTTTGCCCATGTGAGTACTTTCTTCACAATCAGTATGTGTCCATATGAGTAAGTTAACATTTCCCCTTGGATGTATAAGAGAAAGGAAATCTTAAAGTTTGGAGGAAAAAAAAGTAGCACTTAGGAGACTTAAAGTTAAAATGAGGACTTAGATATTATAATGTTTACATATAAAAATTCCTCCTAAACTTTCACTACCAGCTTATTGTTTTTTGGATATGGATAATACTTGTTGATCTTTATCACAATATTGCATAATGAAATATCCAGAAGAAGTAAGTCCATAGAGACAACACAGATTGGTAGTTGCCAGGGGATAGTGGAGAGGGAAATGCTTAATGGGTATTGTATTTCCTTGAGGGTGAAGAAAGTGTTTCGGAACTAGATAGATATGATGGTTGCCCCCATTGTGAATGTGTTAAATGCCACTGAATTGTTCACTTTGAAATGATTAATTTTGTTATAAGAACTTCACTTTTAAAAATCACCAAAAATAAGCAAGTATTCACAAAATCTTACATGAGTTCATTAATACTAAAAACAAAAGCATTTATAAACTCAACAGTTTTAACAAGCACTTATTGAATGCCTCTATATGCATTATCTTTTCCTAGGCCCTGTAGATACATGTTTTACATATACATTATGCTTGTGCATTAATTATACATTAATTCTTAACATTAATGAAAATACATTATAAAAATCAAATTTTCTTTCCAAACTTAATCTCACTGATGAACTGCCACTAAAAATATATTGGTTAATGCTCTTGAGATGATTAGGTAAGAAAATTAAAGTAGCCATTAAATATCCCATCAGTCCGATAACCACCAATATAATTCTTTTTGTTGTTAGGTTACTAAATTAAAGGAATATGAGTTATATTTTACTTAATGTACTTGCTAAACTTGATTATAGGTTTTACAGTTATTGCACAAATTAAAAAATGTGCAATTCTTTTTTTTAAATTTTTTACATTTATTTTTGAGAGTGAGACAGTGCATGAGTGGGGGAGGGGCAGGGAGAGAGAGACACACAGAAACTGAAGCAGGCTCCAGGCTCTGAGCTGTCAGCACAGAGCCCAACGCAGGGCTCAAACCCACCAACTGTGAGATCATGACCTGAGCCTAAGTCAGAAGCTCAACCGGCTGAGCCACCCAGGCGCCCCTAAAAAATGTGAAATCCTTATACATTACAACCTTTTTTTATTATCAATCTGAGAAATATACTAATCACCTATATGAAATAATAATATTGGTAGTAGCTAATGTGGAATTCTCATTATGTATTTTAAGTGCTTTATATGCATCATTTGTTCTGTGCATGCTCTGTGGTGAGTGTTTTATATGCATTCTCATGTTTTGATTCTTAAAATAAACCCTAAGAGGGGCGCCTGGGTGGCTCAGTCGGTTGAGCGCCAGACTTTGGCTCAGGTCATGATCTCACAGTTTGTGGGTTCGAGCCCCACATCGGGCTCTGTGCTGACAGCTCAGAGCCTGGAGTCGGCTTCGGATTCTGTGTCTCCCTCTCTCTCTTGCCCCTCCCCTGCTTGTGCTCTCTCTCTCTCTCTCAAAAAATAAATAAACATTAAAAAAAATTAAAAAAAAAAAAAAAAACCTAAGAGGTCCCATTATTATTGTCATCTGATGAGGAAACTTGGTGTCAAAGTGATCACCAGCCGAATACTGATGTCAGGATACTATTCCCACGTTAATCTGGCTCCAAAGCCTGTGCTCCACCTTTGACTGGTTGTCTGAGACTTGGTTTGTTTTTATTTTAAGAAGGAATTTAACTGCACGGTTAAATACAGAATGATAATATCATAGAAGTACCTTTTTTCCTCAAGTACCTGTTTTTAAAATATGAAATATTATAGTCATGGGTAAGCCCATTCAAGACAATTCTTTATGCCTTTCAATCACTTAAAATGAATACTTTGATAGAAGATGGGAACTCCAACTGATAATTCTTCGTATCTTTTCTTGAGTTTTCCCAAGATAGTACATCTCAAAACATCCTCCATGTTTTTACAGATTTCTCAAGTGATCTGTTCCTATTTTTGGTTTCCATCAGTGAACATAAAGATCATTTAACATTACAGTCAGAGGAGTGAAAAGAAAAACTAGTGAAGAAAAGTGATCAGAGCCTTAGGAACTTATGGGACATGATCAAGTGGACCAAAATATATTGTTAATCTTATTGCAGATCTTTTATATGTAATCAGTTGTTTTTTTTTTCTTGCTGCTTTCAAGAATCTCATTTTGGCCTTGGCTTTTAACCGTTTGATTTAATGTGTAACCGTGGATCTCTTTAACTTTATCCTTCCTGTGGTTCATTGAGCTTAAATGTGTAGATTCATGTCTTACAACAAGTTTTGGGTGTTTTCAACCTTTATTTCTGCATATAAGTCCTCTATATGTTTTGTTAGGTTTACAACTGGGTATTTTTTGTGTAATTATAGATGATTTTGTAATTTTCATTTTTGTGTCTATGTGTTTATTTCTAGTATAGAAATACGTTGGGTTTTGTATTTTTATCTTGTATCCTGGAACTTGGCTGACTTCACTTATTCTAGGATTGTTTTGTTTTGTTTTTGTAGATTCCTTGTGATTGTCTTCATAGAAAATCATATCATCTTCAAATAGGGTTAGTTTTATTTCTTCTTTTTCTATTTGTATGTTGCTGCTGTTGTTGTTGGTAATGCTAGATCTTCTAACACTATTTTAAATAAAAGTAATGAGATTATACCTTATACCTTGTTTCTGATATTAGAAGGAAAACATTCAATTTCAGTTTTTTACTATTAATGTCATGGTAGCTGTAGGATTTTGTAGAGGAACTTTCCCTCCACCTTCTTAGAGTCTTGTGGTTATTTTATATATAATGTCCAGGGTTTTTAGGTGTACACAGTGAGAAGAATAGCAAAACATTGGTCTACTCCATCTCCCTTGAAGTGAAAGGTGCTATCACTTCTTTTTTTACAGGATGATCTACTTAAACTTTTAAGTGTTAATGATAGCACAGGCACCCCTTGTTGACTGCCTGGAAACCACACAAGAAAGCACTTGGCAGTGTTCAGTGTCCAGCCTTCAGCCTTTCATATAGAAATTTATTTGGTCAGTTCTCATAGTGATTGAGTTCGAGGCGAAGTGATCCAAGCTAAAAATACTCATAAGAAAATGATGTGATTCAGTTCAGGGAAAAGAGTTCAAGGAGAGTGATCCAAGCTAAAAATATTCTTAAGAAACTGATGTATACAATCAGACAACCACTTTATGTAACTTATAAGTGATTGCCAAATGCTCCATCCACGCAGATGAGGTAGTGTTTGTTTGGACAGTACATTCACGGTGAGTGTTGGGGAAGAAAGGATCAGTTAAATAGCTTCATAATAACTTGTTTTTGGTGCAGCTTTGTTGCTTCCTACTTTGCATAGTGCACACATTTTATGGGGAATAAATTAGAATTCATAACAGTGTTTGGGGATTTACACAATTCAGATTTGTCCCTAGAAAATGCTGAAGATCCACTTTAATTCAGTTATTTGATGCGCCAAGCTGTTTGTTAGAGCCCCGCTTATCTAGCTGTGCAACAGGTGTACTTGCCATGGGGTCCTGATGGGTCAAGTTTTGTGCCCTGCATCCTCACCTGCAGACATTTCTCAGATGGACACTGCCAGTTTCTTCAGTGATTTCTCTTTGCCTACGGGTCTTACTTATGAGTAACCTATTTTTTTTCTATATATATACTATTGCCCTAAGGCAGTTTACTATTAGGCTTGCTGTTTGGGGAGTTTTTTGGTTTTTGTTTTTTTCTTTCTTAGGAGTAGTTACTCTGGGGTCACAGACCACCCCCTTCCTAAAATGTACCAGTCTGTCTTTCTGGAGAGAGGGTGTCCACAGTATTCTACATATTCTCAAAGGAGTCCATGACCCCAAAAAATCATAATGCCAGTAATACTTTTACTCTGCTCTATCATGCATATATAGTTTAAATCTCTTATAAAGCACCTTAGCTTATTATCTACTGAAGTTTTAATGATGTCATTGCCAATTTGTATGGTTTTTTCTTATAAATATTAAAATTTGGTAATTTTTTTCTTCATGTTCTTTGCCTTTTATTATTCACCTGTTGTCTATATACTTTTCAGTTTAACATGCAGAAGTTCCAGTATTTTTTTTTAATTTTTTTCTTAATGTTTATTTATTTTTTGAGAGGGACAGAGACAGAATGCGAGTGGGTTAGGGGCAGAGAGACAGGGAGACACAGAAGCAGAAGCAGGCTCCAGGCTCTGAGCTGTCAGCACAGAGCCCGACGCGGGGCTTGAACACACAAGCCGTGAGATCATGGCCTGAGCCGAAGTCGGACGCTCAACTGACTGAGCCACCCAGGCGCCCCCAGAAGTTTCAGTATTTAAAGCAAGGCAATGGATTGCTCTTTCCTTCTGCTATATCTTTTCTCCCTGAAGTCCTAATCTGCTACCCACAATACAGAAATACTATACTTTTGGGGCGTTTGTGAGGTATTTATTTTCTGCTGAGACCATTGCAGAATTGAGCTGTGGCAGGGAGAGATAGTTATATATTCGTGAGTCCTTTAATTTGTATAAACCACAAAACTTATTTCCATATAATTTCTCTTATTTCTCTTTAAATGTGTAGGTTAAATTATTTAGTACATTGAACATTTAATTACACATTCAAAGAGAAGGGTGTTCCCCAAAACAACTGTAATGTTCAAAACAATTGTCATTAAACGCTCTATGATTTTTTTTTTAAATCTTCAGTTCTGTTTTCATCACTTTTTCTGTAGCCTGGTGTATATGCATCTTGGTGACTTCAGTGATGTGTAGAATTTAGTTTGGTGTTTTTAATGCAGCTATAGTGTTTCATATTTAGCTTGATCATTACCTTCTTGCACTAAATAAGGCCTTTAATGCCCTGCCAGTGCAGGAATAGGTAATTACTGCTGTTATGAATAGTCTTTTAAAAGACTTGAGTTTGTTGATAATCTGCCATATGGAAAGGTTCATTGAGCCAAGGTCTATGCCACCTTGCACGGGAGCCTTGAAGAACTAGAATGGCCATGAAGTTTAGCATCTGTCTTTGGTGTTGGGTGGGTGGTTTAGTGCCAGTAGTCCCTAACCCACCTGTAATTTTATGACTCTCAGGTTGTGCCCATGTTGTTTGGAGGTGATAGGTTTTGTGGTGGTCCTGAAATAGCTTGCGTAGCAGATTCTGTAATTCATTACTCAAACATGAAGAAAACATTACTTCAAAAAAGCATCGTAAGGATTTTAAATATACTGCCTACATTCTCTAAGTGCACTGCAAATGTGCTGTAACTAATAAAGCTTCCCCACTGATTTAAGAGAGTCTCAGAAGAAGCTGTACTAACTAGATGCAGAGCATCTTTGATAAAAAAAAAAAAAAAAAAAAGACTTGGAACTGTCAAATACTTAGCAAGTCAAGAATATGGCTATATTGCAAACACCCTTACTGGTTTTACATTTGTCACAGGTGGAAAGAGAGTATTTTACTATCAAGAGCTATTACTGTTATTATTCAACTAAGTGAGATTTGATTCTATAAACAAACATTACTAATAAAAATCCTCTTAATTTTCCACACTTTTTATCATTTTATGTTTAGGCATAACACTACGTTACTAATTATCATGTTTGTTAAAGCAAAGTAAAAACACTTGAAAAATAGAACGTGCGTATAAATATATTATTTGAATGAGGAAAGTAGTGACTCCCATATTTGCACGTTTTTATAGAAATTTTTTAAAGTTGTGTTCAATATACAGTGCATATAATTTAGTACACATGATGAACCAAGAACAGTGATTAATTTTTACATGTTTCATGGTCTGGCTAGGGTTTTATCACTTTAAAAACTAAAAAATCCACAGGGTTGCCTGGATGGCCCAGTCATTTGAGTGTTCGACTCTTGATTTCAGCTCAGGTCATGATTTCATAGTCATGGGATCAAGCCCCACATTGGGTTCTGTGCTGAGTGTGGAGCCTTCTTAAGATTCTCCCTCTCTCTCTCTGTGCCCCTCTTCCATGTTTGTGCTTGCTTGCTCTCTAAAATAATAATAAAAATAATTCCACATACAAAACGATAACTTCTTTTTAAAAGTTTATTTTTGAGAGAGAGAGAGAGAGTGAGCGAGCAGGGAAGGGGGAGAGGGAGGAAGAGAGAGGATCTGAAGCAGGCTCCACACTGTCAGCACAGAGCCCGATGCAGGGCTTGAACTCATGAACCATGAGATCATGACCTGAGCCAAAATCAAGAGTCAGATGCTTAACCAACCGAGCCACCCAGGCACCCCCTTTTAAAAATATTTTTAATTAATTTTGTGGCTAATTTTCACAGCAGTGATTGAGTATGTAAAATTTTATAAGTAGATGGAATAATTACAAAAACTGTTAATATTACAGAATTTCTTTATATATTCTGTCATTATGTATTCTGTAGATGGAATGGGTACCCAGTTGTGAAACAGCATGTAAAATCTTCTTTTCCAAATACTTGGTTTTAGAAAAACTAATGAAAGTAAATTCAGCATTGTTGCTTGTAGGTGAATCTTTTAAAGGCAATTTTATGCATGTCTGGGCTGCTAGAGGAGACCTCTCACGCTTCTGTCAGCACCTGAATGACAACAGCACTGTTTTATTTTCCTTTGTGGAAAGAGGGCGGTGTGTGTACATAACAATATCATAATAGTTTTAGACTATGATGACAGTTTGAGGTTGTTTGGGAGATAAGATTTCTTAACAATTATTGAATATAATAACGTGTGTAGGTTCTCAATAAATACTCTTTGGGTTTAACCTGAGACAACCTCCAAATCCTGTGTAGATGCTTATAGCCTCATATATTACCTTGATTTATAGATCCATTTGGGAAGCACTGTCAATTTGAAAAATATTATGCTTTCTATCATGTGGCATATGCTTCTTAAAAGTCTACCCTGCTTCCTTTCTCTGTTTCTTCTTAGCCTCATTCTATAGATTGTCTTTATTTGCTCCTTAAATGTTGGTATTTCCAAGGATTCTGTTCCAGAGTCTCTCTCCCATGCTACATATTCTAGATTATCTAGGCAATTGCATTCATTTCCATGGTTTTCCCAGATGTCTTTCTTCTACTTGAATGTTTATTCTGAACCCTTGACCTATGTGCCCAATTATCTACATAACATCTCCTAGATGGTCCCAGGCAATTCAGTGATATGTTCAACATTAAGCTCATTTCCTTCTTTGCACATTCTCATCTAACTCTCCCAAGGGAAAATAAAAGAACACATGTATGCACATACATATAGAATGTGGACACACACACACACGCACATGCACACGTGCATATACATATAGAGTATATGGGCTTCTCCTCCTGTTTTGGAAAGCCCACTGCTAATATGTAGCAGGCTTGGAACTTCTATTCAAGTCTTCTGAATGTGAATCCTGAGCTCAGGGTACACTTTCTATAATGTGGTGGTGACCGTGTCTTCTGAACCAAAATATAAGATATATGGTTTGACAGTATTTGAAGCCTGTGCTTGTTACTGTAATTATACCTCATTGCTTTTTTGTGTCATTTTATTAAGTTGTCGGCATTATGGTGGACAGACACCAGTAATACATTTAATATTAAAAAAATCACAACTCTGATTAGTATGAGACATGTGGTATGTGGTACATATGCATGCATTGTGTGTGTGATGTTACCTAATTAGGGAGATGAGATAATGCTTCGCCTTCAAGGCATGATGAAATTCCATGTGGAGGTTGAGGAGTTCACCAGGCAGCATTAGGGTATGGGGGAAATGGAAGAATGTTCAAGTGAGACAGCTTGCACCGAGATCTGGTGGTAGGAAGGTGCATAGTGTGTGTGGGCGGCTGTCTCTGTGCAAGGTAACTTGTCATCTTGGTAGAGGTTTTTATCCCCTCTTTTCTCTCTTGCCCCTTCATTTCCTTATTCTAAAAAAAACAAAAAAAAACAAAAAAAAACCCTCAAAGCTAAAGTTTATATTAAATAGAGAGTAATAGTAATAGAATGCAAAAGGTAACTGCTTTTCAAACCATGTGGTAGTGATTTGAGTTAGATGAACCGTAGAATTTAAGGAGTGAACAGCCAGGACTTAGAATGTAATGCAACACCAAAAATGAAAAAGGGCTTGTGATGATGTGGTTTCTCCTCTTGTTACCAAAAATCACTCTAGCATTTATAACCACTGTCCTGCTACATTTTGATAAACCAGGGAGTAATTAAATCCTAAGTAATAAATTTCAGAATCTCTGCTTAAATTATAAATGACTCATTTTGTAAGTGCATTTTTTACAGTGAAGTTTAGTATGCCATGCAATATGTCTTTGTGTGTTTGAGAATGAATTCAGGCTGTAGAAATTCTATTAGAATGTAGAGTGACTTTTGAACTACACTGATCTCTGGTCTTTGGTATTCTAAACTTAATGACTGTTTATTCTCTTGTTCTGTATATGCATATGTATTATACTTCAAAGGTAATTCTGAGGTTTGGGTCTTCAGAACATTTCTTCAAGTACTCTTACCCATTTCTTGAGTAGGAAAATTATGTTCTAGAAATGAGAAATTATTTTCATTGTCTTTAAAAACAGTTCATATCTGTTTTTCTTTGCAGAAAGGGCTATTGCAAGACATGAAGTTCGAGAAATTGAGCAGCGACATACAATGGATGGTCCTCGACAAGAGGCAGCACTAGATGAGGAGGAGGATATGGTGATCATTTATAACAGAGTCCCCAAAACTGCAAGCACCTCTTTTACCAATATTGCCTATGACCTTTGTGCAAAGAATAAATACCATGTTCTTCACATCAACACTACCAAAAATAATCCAGTGATGTCACTACAAGACCAGGTAAACACTTAGGAGATGAATAAATGTTTTCTTATACTTTCCCACTCTCTTTGTATCTCAAGAGGAAGGAACATTTTTAGAGATCTGTGTGCTGACTCCAGTGAATTGTAAGTCTCTTGGGGGAAGGACCAAACACCTTTTCTATAATTTTACATTTTTCCACAGTATTTGATACATTTCTTTGCATATTATATGTATTCAAATATTTATAAAAAGTAGTTTATGAATAGCTTTGGATTTGTAAAGAGAAAATGATGCCTTTGATATCCTTTTAAAAATATGAACATTTTTTAGCAAGATACCCTGCAATAAAAATCGTTCTGCTGTCTCATTTTATGGTAGAGAAATTTATTTATTTATTTATTTATTTATTTATTTATTTATTTATTTATTTATTCATTCATTCATTCATTCATTCACTCACTTACTTACTTACATGTTTGTTTGTTTGTTTGTTTGTTTGTTTGTTTCTGAGAGAGGGAGACACGGAATCTGAAGCAGGCTCCAGGCTCTGAGCTGTCAGCACAGCTGTGTTCACAGCCGAGTACCTGTGTCCTATATCACTCAGTTTTGTGACTAACCTCCTGAACTTCATCTTGTCTATACTAGTAATTTATATAATATTAGCTACAAACTTCTGGAGAACAGGAATTGGAGCTTATATTTTTAACATAATCTTGCCTTTTAAGTTGTCAAGAAACTTTAGATAAGCAAATGGGTAGCTATGAAATAGATTTAAGAAAAATGGAGGAAATTATCCCATGAAAAAAAATTATCTTTTTAGCAGTGGTAGCACACATTTTCTCCACACCTGGAGTTCTGACTGTAATTATAAATAAATAGAATTCTCTATAACTATTGAAGGGAATGGGAATTGGGCTCGATGAGGAGAAAAGATGATATTTGAAAATACTCTCTAGGATTAAATACCATATTGCAGTAGCCTTATTAGAAAGATTGTTGATAGTCATATAGTTAAGATTGTATTTATCTGTTTGACAGCAGCTGAACTTGTTTTATTTGTCACAGAATTGACTCTAATCCCATCTTTAAGTATACTTAAAATCCTTACACAGAAATAGGAGAGTAACACTGATACACAAGGTTAAGATTTGTTTTCTTAGAGAGCTGTTTGTAAAGACTAATAGTATATGGCATATCATCTGCCCATATAATTCTTGGCTTTCTGCAGTATCCTCAATTACTCTTTTTCATAAAACCAAAAATCTACATCCATCAGCCAAACTAAATAACGCTTCTATAAATGAGAAGAAACATGAGCTTATTTAGCTAAGTGGGTCATAAAAACTATTCATTATGTAATACTGTATATCTCAAGGGCAAGTATCCTAAATAATCAGTTTATATGTAGTGTGTGGTAGATTTTAAATTTCTTGCTTGATTGCTTTTCAAAATGTATCTTGGTTTAAAAGGAACAACTCAATACTCACATAGTAATTTTAGATTTAGATTTATTAGTAGTATCTTTTATTATTTCTTTATTTTTTAAGTTTATTTTGAGAGAGAGAGCATGTGCGGGGGAGAGGCAGAGAGAGAGAGGGACAGAGAAAGAATCCCAAATGGGGCTCAAACTCATGAACTGTGAGATCATGACCAGAGCTGAAATTAAGAGTTGAATGCCTGACTGAGCCACCCAGGAGCCCCGTAGTATTTTTTTAGAAAAGTAAAGTTATCTTGCTTATTTTGTGTCCAGCATGACAAAGTTTTATGACAGCTACAAGATATCTGACAGTGACGTTGACCATTTTTTTTTATGAAGTAAGAATCTATGGAAGCTCTCCACATAACGACATTTATAGGCATCATGTAGTGATACATTTTCCCAGTTACATTTGGATGAGCTAAAGCTTCTGTTTTTCTTTCAATAGCTCATGAGTTACATGTAGACAAAAAGAACATTAAAAGAAAAGCGCTATATTTAAAAAAAAATTTTTTTAATGTTTATTTTTGAGAGAGAGAGAGAGAGAGAGCACAAGCAGAGGAAGGGCAGAGAGAGAGAGGGAGACACAGAATCAGAAGCAGGCTCCAGGCTTTGAGCTGTTAGCACAGAGCCTGACACAGGGCTCAAACCTGTGAACTACAAGATCATGACCTGAGCCGAAGTCAGACTCTTAACCAACTGAGCCTCCCAGGCGCCCTGATAAACACTATCTTAAATGCAGTGGGATTACATGATGAACAGCACTTAAATTGTGCTTGTGTAGAGAAATACTTTTTAGCTCCAGTTCTTTCCTAAATGTATTTTATACATACTGTACTAGGCATTGTACTAAATTGTTCACATGCTTAATTATTTTTCTCAAAAATTTTAGAGGCAAAGTCCAAATATTTTGAGTCTGATATAAAACTACTGAGTGGGTAATAGCTATCTATGCATACTCTATCATCCTGAGAAGTAGTTGTCCACTCTGCTTTCAAGTTTTCATTTATTTTTGAGTATGTAGTATATACAGAGTTTGTGCTATATTCTTTGTTGAAATAGGAACGAAAAAGCAAGGCCACATCTTTGAAGAAGCTTCTTTGTAATTTACTCGGAACATAAAACATAGATGCAGGAACTATGAGGACTGTTTAAAGAAAAGATCTGGGGCGCCTGGCTGGCTCAGTCAGAAGAGCATTCAGCTCTTGATCTCAGAGTTGTGAGTTTGAGCCCCACACTGAGTGTAGAAATTACTTAAAAATCTTTAAAAAAAAAAAAAAGGAAGTATCACTTCATGATATTCTCACAAAATTATTTAATGCAAAATGTTTCTTACCAGAATGTTTAATCTAGACCTAATCTTGAAAGAAACAGAGAAATCCGTCTTGTTGGAACATTCTCTAGAATAATCGTCTTGAACTCTTCTAAGGTATCAATATCATGACAACTAAATCAGGTATGGTTGGGGGTGAGGCAAGACAGTCCTCTCTAGAGGTGAGGAGACTAAAGAGACATGAAAACCAAACGTAATGTGTGATCTGTAACTGGATCTTTGATCAAAAATGTCTGCTACTTGTTTTCAAATGGTTCAGAAAAAATTAAGCGTGTGTGTGCATATGGAGAAAGAACAAAGAGATAAGCAAAGGTGGCAAAAGGTGAAGTTAGTGAATCTTAGTGCATGAGTATGCAGATTTTGACCATATTATTATTTCATCTTTTCTGTAGTTTAGGGATTTTTCACAATGAAGAAATTGGAATAAAAGAAGAGGGAAAGTTAGAACAAGGGATTGGAAAGATAAACATTTGAGAATGTGAGGCGTGGGAAGACAAAGCAATGAGAGTGAGCCAGAGGCAGTCTTGGGAGTTATATTTGTGAGGTGTGCCTTACTCAGTGAATAGGCAGGAATTGGCAAGAGACAGGTAATCATTTAGCTCTTGTAGTTGGAAAATGAAGTTTACTCTGCTATCATGAACATACTTCTACATTAGAGAACGTCTTGTCTTTAAAGTAACTGTCAAATAGGTGTTAAGTGGCAGCATCTTTTAGGATCTTTCTTAATTCTTTTCTACACTCATATGTTTAGGTTTGTGATCATATTTAGTCCTTTTCTAAGCATTGAAAATACCCAGAATTTGCATTCTCTCTAGGACAACATAGTGATTTTTTTTTTCCTTTTAGTTCACTGTTAACCTTCTGATCTTTGCATTAATGCCTATGATTTGATTAGTTGCAGATACTGATTTTTCAAGCGTCACTTTAGATGAGTGTTTCTTATCCTGTCATGTGTATATTAGCCACCAGTTAAAGTATAGATTTCGATTCAGAAGACTAAGATGGAACCTGATAATGTGAATTTCTAAAAAATCTTCCACCTGATGCCAAAACTGATTCTCCTGGTCCTTGAACTATAGTTTAAGTAGCAAAATATCTAGAACACAGGTCTCAGTGGGGTTATGAGAACATACGTATTATAATCTTCATAAGATAGTGAAGCTTAATCTTTAAATTCATGTTCCCACCTCCCCAACAAAATCCAGATTCCTTACCTAGACCAACAGGCTCTTTTAAATCTAGTCCTCGTCCATTGCTGTATCCTCTTGTTTACCAGCCACACACTGGCCTTTTGGTTCATTGTCTGCGCCAGTCCTTTTCCACTTCAAGGCTTCTGCACTTAACCATTCCATCTTAGAATGTTCTGGTTTCTCCTGATTGGCTTCATGTTATCCTTTTTAACATTTCAGCTTCAATGACATCCTTTCAGAAAAACCTTACTACCCATCCTATATATTAAATACTTCTTCCAAGTTACTGTGTACCATCAGCATTCTTTCTGTATCTTTCTTATTACTTACTCATTTGTTTACTATTGGTCTTTTCCTCTGTATAAGCTCCTAAAGGGCAGGAACCGTGTCTGTTTTATTTATTACCATGTTCCTTGTGTTTAATCTTTAAATTTTTTAAAATATTTATTTATTTTTGAGAGGGAGTGAGCATGGGAGGGTCAGAGAGAGAGAGGGAGACAGAGAATCCATAGAAGGCTCTGCATTGCCAGCACAAAGCCTGACGTGGGGTCGAACTCGCAGACTGTGAGATCATGACCTGACCTGAAGTTGGATGCTCAACTGACTGAGCCACCCAGGTGCCCCAGTATTCCTTGTATTTAGAATGGTGTCTGAGACATAGTATATATGCTCCATAAAATTTTTGTTGAAAGAATGAATGAGAGAACAAATGAACTTAGGTACTGAAAGTAGTTCCTAGTTGAGCATACTACCACTGATGATAATTACTGGCAGAATGAGCCCCTTTTATCAATGGCAATGTGTTCTCCCCTTACCTCAGGTGATTTGAGACACACCCACTGTGCCTCCTGCAAAGGAAAGGCTGAACAACACAATCCTGAACTTTGGTGAAGATACTGTGTTCTGTTGCTGCCGAACCTTTCTTATGTTTTATCCAGTTATTATTCACTTTTCCTTTTTGCATAGAAAACTTTCTCTCTAGTTTAGTCTCGAAAAACTACCCACAGCTGTACAATGGATATTTATTTTAAGTATAGGCATGAGTAGGAGTTTGGTAGATAGTAATTATCCGAGGTAATAGTAGTATTCGCTCACTAGGTAGTAATTACAAAGTTGGAATTTGGCCAGGATTGTCAGGATGACATTGCTACTTTTAGATAGTGAAAACAAGTTCTTTCAGATAATCATAATGTTGAGATTAATCTTATTAAGAATGTAGGTCTAGGTGCACTGTTGTGAGATGGTGCTTCCTTCGCTTTTTCCTGTAGCACTGGTTCAGTCTGATTCCACCAGCAAATAAATCACAGCACCACTCACTACATTGCTTGGGTTTTCCCTAAAGGTCTCCTCTGATTACTTGCTAGCCTGACTCTGCTTGAGTTATAAAATCTGACAAAAATCACAGTTTCGGATCTGCTTCAGGCTAGCTATAAAAACATCTCTTTTCATGTAGCGTATCTAACAACTGCTTCTGAAACATCCTTCTTGATAGCCTATTTCAGTGGGGGTATGGAACTACTCTTTGAGTAAAGTCACTACAGTGACATTATGTCTTCTTCCCAAGCCCCTGTTTTCAGGGTCTTCCGTCTCTTTAACTTCATTTGCCACTATTATGTTTTGCTCCCTTCGCCCACCCCTTTACCTTTCACTAGTGCCAAGTATAGTCGGTGAGAGTGCACCCAGTGAATTGCTGTAGAAGCTTGTTCACCTGATCTCGATTTCCACTCACTCCTCTGTATTCCGGAGCTTTATCTCAAGGTCTGGAGCAGAATGCCCCACTGCAGAGGAAAGCCAGAAGAGAAACTGACAAGGCGAATGGTGCAGGAGAGGTGAGAAGGCAGCCAGTGGTAGAGTGGGAGCTGCAGTGAGGCTTCCTGACAGAGGGAGGGAGAGAAGGGGGATGGAGAGTGGAGAGGCAGGGAAACTCGGGACAAGCAGCGAAATTCATACTTTGAAAAGGAAACTTGTCAAAAAAGACTGTTCCTCAAAGGGGGTTAAAGGATGGTTATAGAACTTCAGTGGTATGTAAATGATACTTCTAAATGCTCCAACTACGCTGCAGATTAGTCTGAACCACCACTTGAACCTTATTGACATCATTTGTTTGCTTAGCGCTTTTTTTCTTCCCTGTAATGAGAAGGTAAATCTCAGCTCAGCATCTTTTGATTTATTGCTGATTGTAAATCAGCCACAGCTTTATTAGTGAGACTAACACATCGCCCTGGTAAAATGTTTGTGAGATGAAAGGAAAAAAAAAACACATGCACATACGTAGCCTTCGGTGTTGTCATAGTTGGAGATTAGCAGAAGATTCTGTGTGTTTTGAGAGACTTTAACAGTAATAGTGTAGAGAATTTAAAAGCAATAACTCACGTGAATTTACCTCAGAATGATTTTAGGAAATAAAATTCAAAAATCCTGCATAGACATTTAAACCAGGTCTCTTACTTTTGGCTGACGGTGTTCAGCACCCCTTGAGGTTACCCAAGACAGTAAAAAGGCAAGAGTAAGTCAACGGTCATTGTTGAAAAATGGTTGTCCAATACGAGAGTAGTGAACAGGGTGAATTGGAAGCTGAGAGTATAATGAATGTGATCAGGAAAATAAACAGTTTTGAGAGCTTTGTCAACAGCTTTGAGGTCTTGTAGGTTGAGGAGTTTTGAATGACTGGATCTGAGGGGTTTCCCTGGCAGTGGATAAAACCTGAAATTCTCAGTGCCCAAGTTTGTTGATCAGAAACATGATACAAATGCTGTTCTCCTTTTCACATCCTTCTGGGTTTTTTCCTCCTTGTTTAAATTGAACAATAATGTATTAAGGAAGTTAGCATGTGGCCTAGAAGGATGATTGGACCAAAATCTACAGTATATGGTTCCTGAGCTCCAGGGTTTTTTATCTGTAAAATACGGGGTACAGGATCTCCCAAGTCCCTTTCACATCTAAAATGCTGATTTTGTAAACAAGAGCGTTTGAGGTTGGTGACAACAGTGGAAGATGCCTGCCTTGTTCTGTTCTCCGCCATCACTAAACTTCCCTGAGTCCAACTGGAAGGCACAACCCTTTTTCTCATTTCTGTTAGGTTTTTAAAAAATTTCTTTTAATGTTTGTTTATTTTTGAGAGAGAGACAGAGTATGAGCAGAGTGGGAGAGAGGGAGACACAGAATCCGAAGCAGGCTTCAGGCTCCGAGCTGTCAGCACTGAGCCCGACCCGGGGCTCCAGTCCATGAACCGTGAGATCATGACCTGAGCTGAAGTTGGACGCTTAACGACTGAGCCACCAGGCGCCCCTCTATTCGCTTTTAAATAGTGTTTCTTGGAATCCTTTGGTTCTAGTATGCTCCAGGCATCACTGCGTGGGAAGGAGGAGACTGAGTAAGCAGGGTTTATTCTGCCCCTGTCCTCACTTCTGTTTTATGTACTGTGGGAGCTTACAAGGCAGTCTTTAAAAGTTCACTCTATTTCAGTACACTTTTTTTCCCTTATTATAAAAGCAGTGAATATGAGCTATATCTTTGCTGAAGAGCTTTTATACACCTCAGGGCCTCCTCTGCAAAGCACTACGAAAACAAGCTTTGTGTAAATAAAACCAAGCGGAAGCTCCTGGGCCTACCCATGCTGGAGGCTTTGCTCCTCCATGTGGTCCATTGACGTGCCATCATGTGGAGACTTGTTAGAAGTGCAGAATCTTGGGCCCCACTCCAGACCTGCTGAATCAAAATCTGCATTTTAACAGGAGTCCCAGATGATCCATTTGCACATTGAGTTTGAGAAGCCCTGCAGCAGTCCAGATATTATCCAGCTTCCTGGGCTCTTCACCTCACGTTGAAGGACACGTGCTGGATAAAGTATGTTCTTAGGAGGGTTCAGTTTAATCCTGACCTTCCTTAGGAAAGGTGGAAGAATGAGGGATGCTTGAAGTTTATATTTATACCTAACTCTTATTTCCACCTGAGTCTTTTACCACAGTGTACTCACAGTTTGTACCATTGATCCGCTCTAACATTTGGTTTATGTAACACTGTTTTCTCAGATTCCAGTCTAGCATCTCCTTTCATTTCTCTCCCACACCATCACATCCCCATTAAATCTAGGCTTCTGGGAAATAAAGCTGAGTTGCTAACTATGCCTTAAGTACCCTTAAACCACCATTTCCCATTCCTTTTCTCTTTTCCTTCTTTTCTGTTTCCCCCTCATTTTCGGCTGAAGTAATGGAACTGATTTTCACAGAAGCAAAAGCTTATATGAAATAATTTACTAGTAAATGGCAGTTATAAGGACTTTTCATATTCAACATGTAAAATTTTTTAAGGATTCAGTTTTTGGGTTATCTAATTTTTCATTTTCTGTTTGTTTTTCATTTGCAATTTGATATTTTATTTGGTGCCTTCCTTAAACAGATAGGAAAGAACATGAGAAGCCCAAATCACACATTTGGCTCTTTTTTTTTTTTTTTTTTTTTTTTTTTGGTGGGGAACAATCATAAATATCTGCTAAAATATAATTTTGTATTTTTTTTTTTTTGAGAGAAAACAAGTTGGGGAGAGCAGGGGGAGAGAGAGAGAGAATACGAGAATATGAGAATCTCAAGCAGGCTCCACACTCAGCTTAGAGCCTGACATGGGTCTCGATCCCACTGGGATCATGAACTGAGCCGATGTCAAGAGTTGGATGCTCAACCAACTATGGGGCACTCAGGTGTATTTTCTAAGGCAACATAATTTTATCATCTACATGATGGTAGTAGTTTTCAGATTTAATTTAAGGGTGTTGTGTGTGTATAAGATAAGAAGATAAGGTTCGTATCACTTCCCTTCCAAGAGCTCTGTTACTTCTTTTCTTTTTTAATTTTTTTTAATGTTTGTTTATCTTTAAGACAGAGCATGAGCGGGGGAGGGGCAGAGAGAGAGGGAGACACAGAATCCAAAGCAGGCTCTAGGCTGTCAGCACAGAGTCCAATGTGGGGGCTCGAACTTGTCAACTGCGAGATCATGACCTGAGCCGCAGTCAGACGCTCACCTGACTGAGCCACCCAGGCACCCCAGAACTCTATTTCTGTTAGCATATGAGTTATTAATGCTTCCCCTAAAAAATAAATTTCCTCAGAACCTTCTGTTTTTCCCTAGTTCACATTCTCTGACATATGGCTGCTTCTGCACTGTTTTGTGCTCTGCCCTACCAACAGGCCTTTTCTAGGAGGCAGCCATCATCATTCAGTGCTATTAATTTATTGACTAATCTGGTAGAAGTGGTCCAGAATATTTCCATATGACTACTCTAAAATGTAAATGAAAGATTGATAAATTGTCAGAAGTATGCAATTGATAGGCCTGTGCTTTAGAGGCTGTGGTCACAGCTTGCAGATGCTTTCAGTGCAGTTTAGGGTGCTGGGCCCCCTACTCATTAGCCCTTCTCTACCCCCTAACCCGCCCCTACACTATATCTAGTCCCTAGAAGATTCTTAGCCACTTGCTGTTTATCATTCAGAAATTTGCTTATCAAAAACAGATGCCATTTTTCTTTGAGAAATTGTGTATCACTGCTCTTTTATAGCTGGTGATACTTAGGCTTATCAAGTTCTGTATTAACCAGTTCTTTAAATTTTTAAAATATATTTGCAGTAAAAGAATTTTTTTATTAACTAATCTTTTGCATACTTTTAATTCCAGCAAATTAAAATAGTGATAGTGACATATTTAGATTTTAAAAAATTTTTTCTATATCACATCTCTAATTTTATTAACCTTTTTTATCAACAATCTTATGATATCTTTAGTTCTTTAAAGTTCTCTGATTAATCATCATCTTTAATCATTTTGGTTTAAGGATTACTTTTTGTTTCATTCGTTGAGCCATTAATACGATTTTTTGTGAATAATGAGTTTCTGGGAGTCAAAAACAGACTTGAGCGCGTGTGTTGGTACCTACCCTCCCCTCACCCCTTGTGAATTACTCACTGTGCAGCATTGTAAATGATTGCATTGTGTGGGTTTTTCAGGCTTCTGTCTCACTCTTTTCTGAGTGTGGTGATAATAGCTCTCTCTATGATGAATTGGTAATTACAGATCACACTGTGCTCTCCTTAGTTGAAACCTGTGTTTCAAGCTCTGTAATTGTCAAACTGGTGTGATTTGTTTTAAAAGCCTAAATGGAAACTATTTTACTATCATCAAATTTCATTTTTCTTTAAGTTGAACTTAAGTAATGAGTGTGTTCTCCTATTTTAGGTACGCTTTGTAAAGAATATAACTTCCTGGAAAGAGATGAAACCAGGGTTTTATCATGGACATGTTTCTTATTTGGATTTTGCAAAGTAAGTTATACCTGAAATGACACAGTGAAGAATGCTTTGTACCTTAGCAACCTAAAAAGACACAAATGTATTAAATTGTTACTATTTTGATTTTTAAAAATGTACTACTGGCTTGCCTTTGCCACTTTTAGATAATGTAATTTAAATATACCTTCTAGTGTTTTACTGCCCTCTAGTGTTCATAAATTGAAAATTGTCATATTAATTTTGGAAATTCAAATTAGACTAAAAGCAAGTAATACTCTTTAAAGTTATTTATCATTATTCTGTTTATGTGTCTTTTACAACCAAATGACACTATTTTAGGAGAGCCCCACGTTTTAACCTAGAGGCCAGATTCTGACTTAACACATCATTGACCGAGAACTGAGAAAGCAGAGAACCCCATCACACACTTTTTGGTTACCCAGTGCCTCTGCATTTCAGCCAAGACATAGAAAAGTATACACTTTCTTTTAGGCCACCTTGTGTTTGTTTTAAAATTGTGGTGTATTCAAAAGACACTCTTAAAAAGATGGTGATTTTCCTTTATGGTGATTTGTCTGAAACGAGATAAATAATTCTCATTTTCCATATTTTTGGGGTGGAATGGGTTCAGGGTATTCCTATCATAATTCTCTCAAGAAAAGTTCATAAAACTCCAGGCATTTGCATGGTATGCAAGTCCTGTGTGGCTCCCCCTGGAGTCTGTGCCATATTAAGATTCTGTTCCACAAACTGGGCACAAGGTGTATTCTAAACATGGGCTACTCTGTGAATCCATTTGAATGTTTTTTCACAGCACATAGTGTAGCAGTATATAGTAAAACCTCAAATCCAAATCTTTTCCTCAATAACCTGTACTAACTTCAAAGACACATCTAAAATGTATTTTTAAAATGATTGAAACTCAGACATGGTCCCCTCAGTCATTTCATTAGCAGTCATGACTTCAAAGTAATATACTGTCATGTGTTTGTCAACTCCAGAGAACATTCTGTGTAAAATTTGAAAATTAAATTGATATCCCAGTCATTTTAACTTCTTGAATTTGAAAAGAAAAAGAGTTGAGTGAATTATTACTGATTCAGATACTAAACTTTAACTTTTTGAAAAGCATGTAATTAAAAGGGAATCTCCAGAATATTATGTACATGAAATAATATATTCTTATTTCTAGCTCCACAGTACTCAAGATGTTTCAGTAAAATGGTAGCTTTAAAGTTAGATGTACATTTTTCTGTAAATAATTCATAATGCAATATTGAAGACATTTTATGGGCAGCTTTAAAATAAACTAATTATTTTTTCCTTGCAGAGGCACTGAACCAATTTCATAAACTCGATTCATATGCATATTTTCCCTGAGGGCTGCATTATCCTTCAATTGAATGTTTGTTACTCTTTCACCTAAATGATTTATTTTTTCCAAATACAGCTTGGTTTCTAATACTTGAGGTTTCCATTATTAAAATAATATATTGAGTGCTTTTGCTTTTGGCAAAAGTCTTGTACTTGAAGCTCTGGTATATGCTAGGGTTCTTGCAGATGAAAAAGTTACAAAATTTCTTGAAAAGATTAATCTCATTTATTAAATACTAACGAATATTTAAGATTTTGAGTATTTTCATAATGGGTCTCATGCTATTAGAGGTTAAAAATATTGTAACATATTTCAACGGACTTTTACAAGATTTTAAATAAACACCTAAAAGAAATCACCTAGAGGAAATGTATTTTGATGTATATCATCAAGAACTATGGTAGATGTAACTAGTATCTTTTAAAATAAATTTTAGTGTAACAGGCATACTCACCGTGAATGACTAAGAGGAAAGAAACATAACCTTACTAATTTTTAAAATACTTTATTCTTCAAAATGTATTCTGGACTGCCATAGTACTGTGTGGAGTCCACTAAAATACTTGCCTTTAGGAGAAAACAGTTGAATTTGGTGAAAGAAATATTTAATCACATAGCTTTTCATTTGTTTTAAAAGAGTCCCTGAAAAGCATATAAACTCAGTATGTCCCCAGAAACCCAGGAAGCAAGATAAAGAAATCAAAAATGAAAAGTGGTTTCTGGTTTAGACCAATCACTAAGAAACACACATTTTATATGTAAGCCTATATGTGCTCAAGCCATGTTTTGGTTATATTTATCTGGTTTGATTCAGGACTTTAGCATAATAACAGAAATATCTTTGTTCCAAGTTTGTATTCCTGTCCTGTCTTGCTCCTTTCTGTTTTAGTCTTATTCTTGATTTTTTTTACTCTCGATTTTTTTTAGCATATTTCCTCATTCTTTTTAGTGTACAATTACGTTTTTTTTCTGTTCAGTTAGTGAACACCATAATTTTAAAATAATGCAGATATCATTAATGTCATGAATGTAGAAATTTTCCACTTAAAAAATTGTATAGGTTGGACATTTTCAAAATGTCCTAGAGTATAGGCCACATGAAGTTGAATAAGTTGTAGTTCTTGTCTTCAGTGAGTTCACGGAAGCCCCATTTTCCCCCCGGAATTATGTTTTATTATAAACAGTGAAAATCTTACAGATCATCCTCCCTTTTAAATTCATACTCCTAACCAGCACCATCTATTACCTCCACTTTGATTTTTTTCAGATTTTACAAAATAAAAACATTAGAACATCTCTTTGGTTTATTTCAGTGACATTTGCCTTTATAGTGAATAATATCCAGCTAAAAGAAAACTGTTCATGCTGGTTTCGATCAGTCTGCTGAGATTGTCTATGACCTAGCTACCTATGGCTAATATGTCGGTATCTGTCTTAGCTATTTGGAAATGATTTTTGGTACAGCAGTTTTATTCAGGTACATGTCAGGTGTGTACCTTTGTGGTTGTCCCCAGGAAAGAGTGTGGGTTTTTATCACTGTCATTTGGTTTGTCCACATCACCCCTGTTGTCTTTTTCAGAACAATTAAGGTCAATCAGTAAAGCACAGATACGTCAGGACAAGAGACACATAACTGAGTGCTTCACTAGGTCTAAGGTATCCTAGAGAGTAATAAAGTGACAATATTTTAGGCCTAATATAGTTTGTCAGTCTATAGATTTATGTGAGATTGTCCATTTTACCTTGTAATTCTCTCCTGAGCCGGTTGAAGTCAGCACCATTTTCTATAGCTTTCAACAAATACGTCACAACACTAGAGAAACGTTCCTTATTTTAATCATTACAGGCAATATGCGAGAGTTGCCTTTTTATTGACCTCGTACCACCAGCCCTTTTTACAACACTGATCCCGTAGACTGCTAGGGAGCTGTCTCTGACGCCAGCCAGACCTGCAGTTAAATCCCTTCGGTTCCTTACCGGCACGTTACTTCAGGTCTGCATTTTCCCCATTTATAAAGTGAAGAAAATTAAAGTAACTACTTCGTGGTGGTTGTGAGGATTAAATATGATAATGTATATGAAGCAGTAGGTTCTGTGTCTCACGCGAAGCAGTGTTAACGTTCTTTTAAAATTCTGTCTCCTTTCATTTACCACATTGTCCTACCAGTGTTTTCTTCTTCTCCCTACCTGAATCTGTGCTGGCCCTTCCTGTTCCCAGCTAAGGTATTGCTCAAGACTCTTGTGTTTGCCTCCATTATTCCCTTTTGGGAAGTTTACCTGTGTTTATTTATCAAGACATCGAAGCCAGAACCTAGAGTCCTCTTGGACAACCCTTTTCTTCACCACATACTTTTTAGTCAGTCACCAGGTCTTTTGAGTTTGGCTTCTTTCACTTAGCATAGACTTTTGACATGCATCCAATTTATGCATATTGGTAGTTAATTCTTGGATAAGTAGTATTCCATTGTGTGCATATGCCACAGTCTTTATCCATTCACCAGTTTCTGCATACTTGGGTTTCCAGCTTTTGTTGATTATGAATAAAGCTGCGGAAACATTTGCACATAGGTTTTCATGTGTTTTTGTTTTTTAATCTTTATTTATTTTTGAGGGAGAGAGAGAGAGAGACAGAGCGTGCACAGGGCGGGGACAGAGAGAGAGGGAGACACAGAATCCGAAGCAGGCTCTAGGCTCTGAGCTGTCAGCGCAGAGCCTGACATGGGGCTCGAACCCACAATCCGTGAGATCATGACCTGAGCTGAAGTCGGACGCTTAACCGACTGAGCCACCCAGGCGCCCCTGCACTCAGGTTTTATGTGAACGTATGTCTTCGTTTCTCTTGGGTAAAAGCTACAAGTGGGACTGCTAGATTTTATGGTAACTCTAGGACACTGCAGAACTTTTTTCATGTGGCTGTGTTACTCTGCAATCTCACCAACAATGTATGGGAGGCCCAGGTGCTGTGTATTCTTGCCACCACTTGGTATTGTTAGACCTTTTTTTAATTTTTTTAAAATTTGGGCTATTTTAATAGATGCATAGTAGATGAATGCCCTTTTTAAGAGATAAATAATTACTACAAAAATCACAACATCACCAGCGGAACCAACAAATACCAACAGGTCATATACTATTTTCAAAACGACACTGGGAACCTACCACACTGGGGAGGATTTGAAATTTCTGTGAACCCTTTAGGGCTAAGAGAGTCCGGAATAAATATATATTAGATGGGAGTGTCCCATCTAAGCAGTGAGACTGCTGCTTTCCTAGAGATGTTACACCTAGTATGAAGCAGAAATCATAAAGCATTGTGCTTCCTGAAGGCTAGTCAGCCCTCTTTGAGATCTGTCCAGCTTGTTGAAAAGGTTCCTTTCAGATGTTCTGGGTATGTACTTGCTCTATTGACAATTCTTGATGCCTGCTCATCTATCCGAAATATGTAGGGTGTGGTTGTAAAGAAACGAGCCGAGTTTGTGTCCATGCTTTGTCACTCCACATATGCTGATGTGGCAAGAGCAAGGTTCCTAAAATGTCTTCTTACCAACCTGCTGCTCACATTAGACTTTTGCCTTTTGATCTTTATAGAACATTACAGATGCCTACCAAATGATGCTGTTCTTTTCCTAGGAAGATCATGTTCTAACAGGTCAATAATAATAGTTTATGTTTTTTGGAATGAAGATGGGTTGTCTCTTCTTCCACCTGAGCCCTCCTGAGGAACAGTTCAGATGCCTGGTCAGGTTAAAGGCAGAGTTTACAACCATAGAACACTTACCCCTGTACAAAACTACCTGGTTGGCAAAAGAATTAAACCCACAAACCTAAAAGTAAGCCTGTTTCCTAACCAGCTGAGCTAAACAGTCCAGATGCTGTTTTTACCATGCCTGTTTTCTGTTAGAATCTCTTGCTTTCTTGTCTATATAGCCATATCCTACCTTATAACCATACCCTACCTTATAAACAGTAGTCTTATCCATCTTCAGAATGAGTTCACATGTATTTCATTGAAATCATACTTCATAGAGGTAACTGCCATCCAAAGCCATGTTCCAGAAAGTCATCTTCCAGACAGCAAGGAGAATTTGGTAACGTGCCATATCCCCTTTTCACTGCCACTTGGTAAGAATTGCTGTCTGTCCCACATGTTGGGGACTAAGGGGAAGGAAAAAAGAGGAAGCAGTGGTGGAAGATGATATGGGAAGGAGGTAATTCCCAAGAGAATGACTCAGCGTCGTCAGTGGCTAATAATGGAGAAGATGGTAAGGGGGTTCCCAGGAAATCCCACAGTCTGAAGATTGGAGCCCTTACCCCACGATCTTGTACTTTCCCTTCCTTGTTGCTTCCTGTTACAAGACTTTCCACTTATTTCATGTAGCACCTGTGTATTCCTGATGCCTCCCCACCTCTTCTCACTGCTGAGTGCACTGTCCCACAGAAAGTCTTCCTAAGTGGTTACTTGCCAATAGTCTGTTCAATGTAATTCTGTGATATTTGACACTTGTATGTCTGGCACTGTGCTGAATACTAGGAACAAAGCCATGAACAAGAGGGAAACAGTCCTGCCCTCACGGAGCTTCTACTGTAATACCCAGTGTGACAGTGCCATATATTTGGAATGATATTGTTTCCTCTTTTAAAACATTGTGAAAAACATTTTTACTGCATTATTGGTTTTATAGTTTTATGAGTTGTTCACTTAAAAAAATGCATCCCAATTCTGATCAACAATTCACAACTGTAATATTGTAATTAATGTTTTACAAAAGGATTCTGTGTAGTTTTCAGTATTTCCATGTGAACACAAATTTTAGTGCCCTTAAGTGTTAATGGTGAGAAAAGAACTGAAATTCAAGACAGCTGACCACTTTTTACACACACAACGGTTCTTGTAGAATACAGCTTATTTGTAGGTTAGAAACTTCCTGTTTAGTTAATTTTCAGTAATTTAGAGACTGAAAGAATCCAGTTATCCAGGCACCTTGCTTTTTCTCTTATCTGTAGTCTCTTTCACTACTCATTTGCTTAAGAATTAAGTATAAAACATTTATAGAATGCCCGCTGTGTGTAAGACATTGATTGCAGTAGGCAGAAATAAGGAGGAGACATGGTTGGTTAGTTTAGCTATTTGCTTTTTAGTGCCTTCGGAAAAAGATTTTAGTAAGAAGGGAAATTTAAATTCTAAGCTGTTCACTAAAATGAAGGTTTCTGTGGACAGATGAGTGGACATACCAGGAGTGGTTTAAAAGAATAAGCAACTTTCACTTGTCTCTTACCAGAGTCCTACAACCCAGGCTTAGTTGTATCATTTCTCATCGTGATTCTTATTTTCAGAGAGATTGTTAGTATTTTTCTAATCTTTCCAATTAGTACTAATTAATCAGTGGGCAAGTATTTATGTATACTAGGCCTTGTGAAACCTATAAAAAGAAATGTAGAGTACTCTGCCTATTCTCAAATGGTTGATCATGGTGCTAAGGAGAAAATTCTCAACTTATAAGACAAGCACGAGTAAGATAAGCAATGGATAGACTTGCCTGAGAGCAGTAGCTCCTGGGTGCAGGTGTCCGTGAAAGCAGATAGTACCGTGTGCCACAGGCTGTCTAGACTTTACAAGATTGCATTATTGGCCCTCTGTGTTTGCTCCAAAACAGCAGCCAATGGTTGTTTTTTCCCCTCCTGCTTTATTGAGATATATTGATATACGTTGTGTAAGTTCAAAGCGTACAAGGTGATGATTTGATGCACGTATATATTGTAAAATGTTTACCACAATAAGGTTAGTTAACACATCCTTCCCCTCAAATAATTTCCATCTTGTTGCTGCTGTTACGGTGAGAACTTTTCAAAAATCTATTCTCATAGCAACTTTCAAGTTTACCATACAGTGTTGGTAACCACAGTCACCATGCTGTATATTACATCCCATAATGATACTTCCCTGCTGACTCAGTCAGGCTGCCGTCCTGATGCTCATAAAGATCTACGGGGCCCACATGATCTGCATTTCCTCCACCCCACCCCCTTCTCTCTCCATTTCTGATTCTGCTGCAGCCAGGCCCATCTTGCTATTCCTTGAGAACACCTGGCACCTAGCTGCTTAAAGGGCTTCATACTCCTGGAGTTCCATCTTCCTGGAACACTTTCATCTACATGGCTCCCTCCTATCATCACCTAATACTAGTGAAGCCCTCCTGGAAAACCCTATTTCTGAATTGTACTCTTCCCACCTCTCCTGGCAGTCCCTGTTCCTTTCCCTTCATTCTTTTCCTTAGTACTTTTTACTATGTTTATGTTGTCTCTCCCAAGTAGAGTGTTGGCTCCACAAAACCAAGGAATTTTTTTCCCCATGGCCGTACTCTTCATATTATAATAGTGCTGGCATATGCAAAAAAATATTTCTTTAAATTAATTAATGTGACAGAAAAAAATGGAAAAAATGAGACTGGCATTCTGATTAAGGAAGACCGAATGAGCGAAGGCACGCAAGGAGGAAGAGGAGTAACTGTGACAGGTTGGGGGAGGTAGAAGAGGTGGGCCTAACCATAACAGATAGCTGGCTTCTTCTTTGAGGACAGTTAAGAATACAGTTAGGTCAATAAGGTGGTGCCTGAGACATAGGCCAGAAGACATTAGCAGCCAGGCAAAGGAGTTTGGATTCGATGTCAACATAAACAGTAGAGTTATTTCATGTTTCTAAGAAGAGTGATCTAATAAATGGTGTTTTAGGAATATCAGTTGGGAATTGCTCTAAAAGGTAGGTTGGAAGGGAGAAACACTGATGCAAGAAAACCAGCAAGGTTATTGCAGTAATCTAAACCAGAGACCTTGGGAGAGGACGGTGGTGGAAAGGAAGGGAATGATGAGGACAGGTCAGATCTGTGGGGAAGCCAACAGCAGAAAAAAATCAAAGGACTTGGTAACTGTACTAAGTGAAGAATAAAGGAAAGTAGAGATCAAGATAACACGAAGGTTTCAAGACTGGGACAAGTGAGGATGTTAGAACAGGAGCCAGCTGGACAATTCTAGGGGCTGCATGGGTTGCTAAAGTAAAAGCCTTCTGTGTTTCCTTTGTTCCTTCAACTCTTTCTCATTCCCCAAGGAAACAGTGCTGAAACCAAATGGCTTTCACTCTTGTCTTTAAAATCAGCAAGAGCATGGGGCGCCTGGGTGGCTCAGTTGGTTAAGCGTCCGACTTCAGCTCAGGTCATGATCTCGCGGTCCATGAGTTTGAGCCCTGTGTCGGGCTCTGTGCTGACAGCTCGGAGCCTGGAGCCTGGAGCCTGCTTCAGATTTTGTGTCTCCCTCTCTCTCTGCCCCTCTCTAGCTCACGCTCTCTCTTTCTCTCTCAAAAATAAATGATGATTTAAAAAAATAATAATAAAAATAAAATCAGCAAGAGCAGAAGGTTGACTCCAGTGGTCATATTGTGTGGACTTAATGCTGTATCCGTTGATAATGTTTGCCTGGTTTGGTGGGCCAGAGATGAGAAATCATTGCTATATAAAATTAAGATGTTTTATGTAATTCTTGCCAGTAAAATTTTAAAAAATTATTTTTGTTCAAATTTCCCTTCTTTATCTTAAGCAGTGATTTTTAAATTCTTATTTCCTGGTTATTATATTGTAACAAATAATCATAAACTGTTTCCTAATCTCCACATAGTCTATTTTATTTAAATAAATGCACATTCTTCTTTCCGTATAGAAGTAATACCTCAAACTTACAATTTCAGGACACCCCAAAACAAATGACAATATAGATTTCACCTTTTACATTTTGTTCTGTTTCAGATTTGGTGTGAAGAAGAAGCCAATTTACATTAATGTTATAAGGGATCCTATTGAGAGGCTAGTTTCTTACTATTATTTTCTGAGATTCGGAGATGATTATAGACCAGGGTTAAGAAGACGAAAACAAGGAGACAAAAAGGTAATAGTTAAGTTTTAAGATGTTTATGAAGGTAATTGTTTATCAACTGCAATGAATAATTGCCTTTAAAATTTATTATTCATTATGAAGGTACTACTAGCTTATTGTGGAAATTTTGAAAAGAACCCAAAAGTATGAAGAAGCAAAAGTAAAATATAGTTGATATTTTGGAGTACACATTATTTTTTGTCATTTAAAAAATATTTTACCTTAGTTCTAGAGCTGAATATTTCTTTTACAATAGTCCTAACTAACCGTTTTCTATGAGACCATTATAATTATTCATTCGTATGATGGTTTTGAGTAAGTACTTTGGTTCTCTTAGTCTTAATGATGGCAGTTTATATTGATTTGTGCTCATTGGTTTAGGAACACTGTTTCGCCAAAGCAGCTGTTTTCTTCAAGCAAGATGCGAATAATCTTACTTATTAATAAGCACATTCAGATTTGGGTTGCCTTCTATTTAAGTGCTCCTCCAGAGTAGCACCAGAGTTATTTTTCTGAGAAACCAAACTGATTTGTCAGTTTTCTGGTGGAACACCTTTACTGGGACCCCATTGCTCACAAGTCTGCCCAAGGCACAGGAGACACCATCTGATGAAACCCAAGACCGACTTCTCCTGCCTCATTTTCCCTCAGGCACCCGGTGCTTCAGCCACATGAAATGTCACCGTCCTCCAAACTTATTATTCCTTCATAATTTTGGCACACGTGTTGTCCCCATATTTAGAATGTCTCTCCTTCACTCTGGAAAACTGTCCACTTTTAAGGTCCAGCTCAAATGTTAACTGTTAGACAAAGTCTTTTCTGGTGCCCCATAAGCAGTTAGCCGTGTCCTTTTTAAGGCTCCCAGGGCACTCCATTCAGACCCTTTTTTAAAGCATTTATTTGTGATATTTGAGTTATTTGTTTACATGTATGTCTTCTCTAAAAGCTTGTCAACTCCCTGAAGCAGGGGCTGTATTTCATTCCTCCCTGTTTCCCTAGTGTTTAGCACAGTGCCCAGTTCATCTGTTAAGTGCCTGGCAAATGAGTTGAATGAGTGATTTCTACACCTTTTAATGTATTCTTTTACGTAAAGAATTGCGTAGTCATGATGCTAGATACTGGATATAATAATTAACATCCAACAATTACTTTTTCTCTTAAGTTAGATGGGCTTTCTGTGTCACGTGAGCGGGTGATTTTCTTTTATTTACTTTGTTTATAAAATCTAATAATAAAACTCTTTTGTGACCTAGTACTTCACAATTTATTGATAGTTATTTCTAAATTCACTTTAATGCTTCTTTCTCCTTTCCTTCCTTTAGTGTTTTAAAAGTTTAGCCTTCTCATTTACACTCTTTTTACTCAGTAAATGTTAGTATTCATCTCCCTCCTTTGACCAAAGGAATATTAATGTCACTAAGGAAAAGATTTACAGTCACAGAGGTTCCTACATGCACTGTCACTGTCAGCCCTGGATACCATGGTTTAGTGGTTGCTGCCCTATGTAGTTTGGGGAATTAGGTAATAATAACACTTAATATAACAACAATAATAGTTCACATCTATTGAGTGCTTATTGTGCATCAGGTACTGTTTTAACTTATATATATGTATTTTTTTCAGGTAGCCTGTACAGCATTTCTGTAGGGTGGGTACTGTTATTGTCTCCACTTTACAGATGGGGAAGTTGAGGCACAGAAAGGTTAAGTACCATGCCCAGTGTTAACGCTACCAGTAAATGATAGAGCTGGAATTTAAACCCAAGTACTCTAATTCCAGAGCTCACAGTCTTAAGCCCCCTGTACCCTTTATAAAGGAGGGAGGGAATGCCAGATGCTACCCAACATTTGTATGTGAGAGTTGTTCCAAAGTGGCATTTTCAATGCCCACAGAAAACTTCAGGCATTTTGCTTTCATATTTGAAAGTTTCAAGTAGATATGCCCTCTCAAGCCTAGAGACTTAACATTCTTCCCCCTGATATTATAGGGCTTGGTTTATTTTTGTTTTTGTCTTTTTATGTCATCATAAAATACATATTAATACATATCTGTATTTAGATGTAATATTAGTAACATCAACACAGTGCTATTACCTTAATTCTCATGAGTACAGGGCCGTATACAAATGCTTTATTACAACAATTACTTCATCTTATGATAGGCAAAATGGACTTTTTGGTCTTGAAACGTATTGAAATATACATTTTTAATAATTTGGCTTCTTTCTCATGACACAGGTGTTGGCAACATTCTCGGACCTAAACCTGTATGATGTTGTTTTATTACAAATAACTCCATATCTAACTGGCAAGAGCTTTCATTAATTAATAAACTCGTATCCATAGAGTTGATAAGACTGCATGGCATATAACATTTTTTAAATGGCAGGGCACTTGAAGATAAGGGGGATTAAAAGGTGGCTGTAATGACGCAGGAAGTACCTGGCAAAGGTTGGAAATACCTTGCATTGGCTTCACTTCCATTAAACTGTATATTGTTGACATCTCAAGTGATGCTTGGAAGCATATCAGATAATATGCAACTATTATGTTTTAAACTGCAGTACTCCGTAATCTACATTGCTCCCTCCTTACACTGCCAAACAGTCATTTCAAACACATTTCAGGCATATGCATGCCTATGACAGCTTTCAGTTGATCTTGTAAGGAACAAAAGATTTATTTGGGAAATTTCAAATACTCTGTTCTTTGTATTTTGTAACTGGAGTTTTGCTTTAGTATAATCTCTGGCCAGCATCTGGAAAGTAGGGATATTAAATAACCTAAAGATAAGCAATAAAAACCTATATAGAGAAATCAGTGATTCTCAAACTTCATAGTGTCAGATCTCCTTTTGCTCTTAAAAATTATTAAGGATCTGGAAAAAGCTTTTGTTTGTGTGGGTTACAGCTGTTGATATTTAGCAGTATCAATAAATGTATCAATTTGCTGGGAAAGTTAGAAAATATTAATTTAAAGGTAACAGTTGGAAGCCCATCATATGGTATCATAAATAATATATTTTAGTGCAAATAACCATTTTCAAAAAAATACAGAGTTGTATCTTACATTTTTGCAAGGTTTTTTTACAATATCTGGCTTAATATGGACAGTTGGATTTTCATATTTGCTACTGAACCAGTCTGTTGAATATGTTCCTTTGGTTGAAGTATATAAAGAAAACCCAGATTTGCACAGATACGTAATTGGAAAAGGGAGGATTTTAATAGCCTTTTTAGAAGATTATAGATGTTCTTCTTAATATTACACTAAAATCTGGCAAGTAGTAGTTTCTTAAAGTCTTTGAAGTGTGGAATCTGAAAACACAGCAGTGAACTTTTTATGCTCTGCTACGTTAAAATCCATTGATACATTTTATACTTTGAATGGATTTTTTAACAGAGCATAATTTTGTAACATCATGCATTGGTCATTGGAAACATATTCACACACACTGAGTTATGTGGACCTTCCAAATGTTGACGTATTTGATTATATAGTACCAGAATATAAGACTATTCATTAATATCACCACTGATCACATCAGAGAAGTCTTTAAGTATTGGGAAACTGTCAAACTTAACGGTGGCAGATCAAGTTTTCTGAAATTTTATTTTTTTGTTTGAAAGCTTAACTTTTGTCACTGCCACAGAATTCTCAGCCTCAACACTGTTGTTTTGGGCCAGACAACTGCTTGTTGTGAGGGGCTGCCTATACATGTAGGATGTTTACCAGCAGCTCTGATCATTGACTAGCAGCATCCTGTCCCCCCTTCCCCCCCCCCCCACCGCCACCCACTGTGAAAACCAAAAATGTCTCCAGACATTGCCAGATGTCACCATTTGAAAACACTGAGCTACTAACACTGTCGTTTTCTGCCGAGTGACAGGTACACTGTTGATTTGGAGAAAATATCTACCAAATATCCAAGTTTGAATAACCATGGTTTGTCTCTCAGTCCTTCTTTCAATGTAGGCCTTCCTGTGGCTTCTAAATAATATTAACTGCACCTATAATTCTCATCACTCACATTTTCTAAATATGTAAAATTTATTTTATGAATCTTTCAGGTTTGAACTCCCCTATAGATTGTTAAACATTTTTTTATTAACTATTGTTTTATTAGCAGAACACCAAGGTGGGGTTATTCTTAGAGTAGTTAACTTGCTGTAAATAACAGTCTGAAGGAGAGTCAGTTTATGTTGTTAAGTACTCAGTGGTCCCAGGGATTACAATTCCTACCCCAGTTTGTATTCTTTTTATTTCTTACTCTAAATTAACTAGACTTAATTGACAGCTGCTGGATAATAGTGAATTTAGAATATTCTACCTAAAAATATGTGTTAACTTATAAAAGATAGTAATGAGTTGAGAAGAAATCTGTACTACCTGATCCTGCCATTAACTTACAAAATATCGCCTCCGAAGTTCTTAGCAATTCACAACCCCCTGACCATGGTTTGTATATAGAGCATGAATTTTACTATTCTGTCTCATAAAGGCATGTGAGAAATTACTGTTTGCATAGAAAGTATTTTATTATATAGAAAAAGCATCACAGGAAAGCAATATAATTCTTTACAGCTCAGTAAAAGGTACACAACCCAGAGTCAGCCTTCACTTGTCTTCTTCCCAGGTTTCTGATTGAACCATAGGTGTTTCCTTTCACCAAAAGAGAGAAAACAGGAGTTTAAGAAAGAGATGATGAGTTCAAACTGGACATTATCTTTAGTCATGTAGAAGTAAGTGGAGTTAGCCACTAGAAATTGTATTTGTATCTCAAGAAATAGGTCTAAACTAAACTATAGATTTGGGAGTTAGCAACATTAGGTGGGAATTGAAACAAGAGATTGAATGAAATTGCACTTGGAAGACATATAGAATGTGAAAAGAGGACCAAATGAAAAAGAAAGAAGAAAATGAGGGGGAGCAAGTATGTAGTTCTGGGGACTGCTGGCGTTTAAGGGGTAGGCAGAGAAAGAGGAGCACGGCCAGGGGGACTGAGGTCCAGAGAATCAGGTCCTTGAATGAGGTCCTTGAAATAGATGGGAAAATAATTTCCATTGCAAAGAAGTTAGCGCATTGTGGATTTAAAACTGTCCCTTAGATTTGTCAATGGAGAGGTCATTAGGGATGTTTGAGAAAGTAATATAAGTAGAATCCAAAGGGTCAAGGAGTAACTGAGAAATGAAGTTAAGACTGAGAGGAAAGACTACTCTTGAGATAGAAGTTTGGCTTTAGGAGGAACAAAACACATCAGGAAATGTTTCTTTAAGATGACAGACACTTGGGCATATTATGTATCCAAAGGGAGCAGGGGTGATGGGTGATACAGGAGAGTAGAGAAAATTGATGGAGCAGGGTCTTAGAAAGGGGTGAGGATGGTATTCAAAGATAGGAGAAGGAAACACCTCCTTAAATATGAGGGCAGCAGGGGGCTAGCGATGCAGATAAGCTTTTGTCTAAGCAGGAAATTGAGGGAGCTTACTCTTAGCTTTGGTTTTCTATGTAAGTTCATTTGCAGAAAAGAGTTTGAATGTAAATATAATTGTCATCACTATCAAGCATCAAATTTTGATTAATTTTTTTAAACTTCAATTTTAAGAGTGAAGTATCTAAACCAATAATCTAAATAGTCTAGAGAATATTTGGAGTTGCATGCTTTTAAAAATATCTGTATCTTGTTGACAAAAAATTGTTCTTTCTAAACAAAGATGGCTTTTAAGTGAAAAAGGTGATCATAATTTTTTGTTTCTTTGGTGTACTGAACCAGGTTTTGTGGGAGAGGAACAGAGTCTGGAGTGTTTTTATTTGTTTTTGCCTTTTATCTTAAGGACTTGAAATTTTATAAGAGAAAAAGATTTATGTATAGAAAATCCTATTTCTGAAATATGACCAAAATGTGTGCAAAGCTAATAAAAGCTAGCAGGTAAGCAGGAAAGTTTTGATGACCATGCATTTGAATGGCATGTTCTGCTATGAATACAGAAACCCAAGTGCTAATGTCACTGTAGAGGAGTCAGTGAAACAGCTCATCTTGATTAAAATCTTAGTGGACCAGTTTATCAGGGTGATGTGCTAAAGATGGTATTGAGTTATCTTAATTTGGTTTCTCTTGCTAGGAAATGCTTTACTTTATTCATCAGATATTTATGTAGAAATGGGAGAATTTCTGTTATGCTAAGACATGGCACACTCATGTACGTTCACCAGTTTTTTATTATTCATAGTCCGTTGTTTCCTCCACGTCTTCCTTGCTACTGGCCATGTTTAGATCGTCTCTTTTAGTTGATGGGAGCAAAACTCTGCCCCCAGATGATAAGAAGGAACCACACAGGAGGCAAAACCCGATCTATTTTTCCACCTTTATATTGTCTAATAAAATATTTGGTAGGTGAATTAGTTAAAATAGATGCTAAGCTTCTAAAAGAAAGAAGTCCAGATAATTTAAATAATATTTTTATACTTAAAACCCTAAAAGTGAGGGGCCCAGGCTCTTAGAGCAACTAAGCTCCACACTGTTATTCAGGGACCTAGGTTCCTTCCGTATTGTAATTGTGCTGTTCTTTAAGACATTGTCCTTATGTGCTTGGTTGAATTTGGGTCACCACTATATCTGCCTTCTTGCTTGTGGGAAGAAAGGAAGTAGAAGGCAAGCAATTTCCTTTTTTTTTTTTTTAATTTTTTTTTTAATGTTTTATTTACTTTTGACAGAGAGAGAGAGAGAGAGAGAGAGACAGACAGACCATGAGCGGGGGAGGGGCAGAGAGAGAGGGAGACACAGACTCTGAAACAGGCTCCAGGCTCTGAGCTGTCAGCACAGAGCCCAACATGGGGCTCGAACTCATAGACCGCGAGATCATGACCTGAGCCGAAGTCGGACGCTCAACCGACTGAGCCACCCAGGAGCCCCGCAGTTTCCTTTTAATAACCAAATGACCCAGAACCTGTTCACATCACTTCTGCCTCCAATGCACTGACAGGAGCTTAGTCACATGGCTATACCTAACTGTAAGAGAAGGTAAATTTCTATGACTCTGGAAGAATGGATTTTGGGAGACTCCCAGAATGGGCTAGCAGATTTAAAATCACTGGCCAAAAGTAGATTTGAAGAATATCTACACATTTTTTTATTTGAAATACAAAAATACTTCAAGAGTTGAGCACAGGGATTAGGAGTTGGCTAACTATAGAATTTAATACATGCTTATTCATTAATCTGTTTTAATTCCAATAGTGGATAAATTCCCAAAGTTGTCCACAGAGCAACTCTGGAAACTTCTAATACTGTAGCATTTAGGGGCGCCTGGCTGGTCAGTCGGTAGAGCATATGATCCTTGATCACAGGATTGTAAATTCGAGCCCCACATTGTGTGTAGAGGTCACTTAAAAATTAAAAAATTGAAAAAGGAAGAAAAAATACTGCAGTATTTTAATATCCTAGTTTCTTATATTTAAGCAAAATCTTTTTAATGTTTGAGTCTTACACAAAATGGTGGTAGAGATTGTGCATTCACCCACAATCACCTTAATAATTCATTTATTTTCTATCTGGGACTTTAATCAGATAGAGGCGTAAAGAAGCAGAGCGCTTCTTCTGAGCTTCAGAGGCACCTCACTATGATCTAGGATCTTTTTTAAATTGGATAGGCATGGAGTCAGAAACCTTCCAATATATCATCACTCAGTTCATTGAGCCAAAGATTTCTTGGAAATTGGAACATGGTAGAGATACATACATCAGTTGTTTTATTTTTATGAGCTACAAGTTGGCATAAATGATAATAAAACTACTTTTTAGGAAGTGACTTAGGCTAGCACATCTAAGTCAAACCATCTAGTAAGATTGAGCAATAACGTTATGGCCACTAAAATGGGGTTTATTGAGTCTGAAGAGTAAACTGAGGTGTTTTCACTTTATTTGTGTATATATAATTTGTGTTTGTGTATCTAGCTATAGAGAGATCCTAAGAGAATTTGAGAGAACTCTAAGGACTGTCAAAATGCTTCATGAAAAGATGTTACTGCCCCTATCTTCATCCTCACTGGAACTGTGCCTTTAGTATTTATGTAAGTTCCCTGCAGTGCATTTACAACTACTGATTATGCAGACAATTTGCTTGGCAGTAGATTGTGTGCGGTAAAGGACACAAATGCATACTGCATGATCCCTCAAAGAACTTCTCTTTGTAGTTGAGGAGAGAGAACATAACACACATAAAAAAAAAAAAAAAGTACATGAAGCAAGTTCTTCAGGTAAAGATATATATGTAGATACACATACCTGGATCCTAAGAGATGGCTATTACAAGGCAGTATATCATTAATTTATATGAGTCCAAAGAAGGTAAGAGTCACTTTGGGCCAGAATCATTGGAGAGAGTAGCTTCATGTAAACTACAATGGTAGAAGGAAGGCACTTTCAGAGGAAGTAAATGTAGTCAACAAAAGTGTATAGCTTTAAGGTACATATCACATGCTTGAGAAACTACAAAACAGGCTAATCTGGTAAAGATGGAAGTTACACATAGAGATGAGCTAGACTAGCATATTGAGGGCAGATTATGAAGCATTTCTTAAAGCCAGAATAAAAAATTTGGATTTTTTTGTTGTTGTTGACACACCGGAAACCATTGAAGGTTTCTGAGTAGAGGATGTTAGAAGTGACTCTTTCCACTAATCTGATGCCTGTACAGAACAGGTTGAAGGGAGGAAGGTGGGGAGCCCATTAGAAAGTGATAGTAACAATGGAAACACAGCATTGTGGGACCCTGATAAAAGCAAGGTTGAAAAAAGAAAAGATAGATTGGAAAGACATGACCTCAATGATGTTAGGGGAGAGAGAAGAAGGAAGTGTTAGGAAATGTTCTGAGATCTTCAGTCTGAATTACACAGGCAGTGTAATTCTGTTGCCTGAAGTATTGAGTATGAGGTAATAGTGGAAATTCAAATGAAAATGCACACGAGGTATTAGAAGATGAAAAGTCATGGATCTGGAGGTACAGATTTGGAAGTTCTTTGCCTAGAAATTATAAATGAAGCCAAGGAAGTAGGAAATGTGAATAAGCTAAGGAAGGGAGTGGGCAAAGAGAAGATAGTTGAGATGAATTTCCGTAACTATTAGGAGGACCAAAACATGCCTTCAAAGAAGATAATAATAATACATTCAGAAAGGTACAGAGAACCAGCAAAGCCAGAAGGGGCAGTGTCCAAAGAAGTAAACAAGAATCTCTTAGGGGCAGAGAGACCAGGAGATTTCAGAAAGGAGAGGGTGGTCAAATGCTGTGAAGGTCAAGGAGAACAAGAACCAACAAGACATTGTACTTGACTATTAGGGAGGAGGGGAGAGAGACAAGCACAGACATAGATACATTCTGTTTATCAAATGCCTACAGTGAACCAGTCACTGTGGTAGATTCTTTTACATCCATGATTTTATTTCTTCCTCAAAGTAAGATCCTGTCCTGCTTTTTTAGATAAGGAACAAACACAAAACTTAGATTTTCTGGGTTCAGGGTTCAAACCCAAGTCATAGATCTTTTTACTGTATCAGTGAAGAGGTCATCGGTAAAAGAAATGGGCAGATTGTGGACTGTGTTTGCTCTTGTCTTTTGAATGTTGCCAGAATAAAGAGACCGCCCAACACTGGGTGTAAAGATTTTTTTGCCCTGTTCTCAGATTTTTGGTTGAAAGGGCCCTTTGAGTTTATCTAATTGCATAGATTAGAAACTGAGGTTTGGAGTCCTTAAAGACTTACTTGAAATATGGTCAAACCTGCTTCCAGAAACTCAAGAGCCTTGACTCCACTCTTTCACACTTTGTCCTCTCAGAAATAACAGGTGGCATTTGTGGGTGTCTCATCACCACAACCCGAGTTCCCAAGTTTGCTCTCTGGTATCTCAGTGTCATTTCAGGTAGACGGGGCCTACTGTTAAAATGCCTGTGGCAGATAGTAAGTGCTTGAGGAGGTGGAGTTGATTAATTTTACGTTCATACCCTGTGAGTCTCTTTCCCTTTTAATTAATTCAGTCAGATACCATGGACAGGAGGGCACGCAAGTCATAAGTGTCTGAGGTCATTTCTGCTTTTGGTACAACGAGCTTTTGTTTGCTTTAATGAGAAAAGGAGAGAAGACTTAAGTGTAGCCCTACTTTATATTCTTCTCAAATGGTTATTTCACATAGAGTATCTTTAGCTTTATTTTTATTTAATTTCCTTTCTAAGGGGGATAGAAATTACAAATACACAAATTCAACATAAACCAGTATTTACACTCAAGGACATATTATCTGAAGCGGGGGAGAGGGTTCAAGTCATGCAGTTAAAAAAAAAAAAGCCCTCTTATATACATTGGCATAAAACAAAGACGGGAGGAAAATCCGTGTATTTTCCTCAGTATCTTAAGTATATTTTCATAACCCACCCATCTCTTTAGTTCACTAGCTCATTCCACCTGCTGCTCCTCGTGTTATTCAATGACTTACTTACCCTGTTAGGGTGGTTGATAGGTGAGACCTGGGTTTAGGGCTCATGTGTGCTGCTTTGTGTTTATTCCAGACCTTTGATGAATGTGTAGCTGAGGGCGGCTCAGACTGTGCTCCGGAGAAGCTCTGGCTTCAAATCCCATTCTTCTGCGGCCACAGCTCGGAATGCTGGTAGGGAGATAAAGCTTAAATTGATGCTCTTCTTTGTTTTCTCTAGCATCTGTATTTCACAAGTGTGAATGTATTCGTCAAGGACTAAGTATAGGGAACTTAGTGAAAGACCAGGCTAAAAATAACATGTAATTAAGTAATTTCTAGTTTTATAGTTACCTTTAAGTGCATTGAAAAGTTTCTTCATACATCTTATCCTTGCAACGTTTTCTCAGATGCTGGTTTTTATTTTTTTAAGTTTATTTCTTTATTTTGAAAGAGGGAGAGAGACAGAATTCCATGGAGGCCCATTTGTGCTGTTAGTGCAGAGCCCAGTGCAGGGCTCAGGCCTGCGAATTGTGAGATCATGACCCAAGCCAAGATCAAGAGTTGGACACTTCACTGACAGAGCCACCCAGGCTCCCCATCAGATGCTAGTTTTTATTTTTTTGTTTTTGGTGTTACATGTTTTGCCCTATTCCAGCAGAGCTCTTCATTTAGAGTTCAGGGGTTATTTCATAAACCTCATTTTCTCCTAAGCTTATTGTTTTAGCCACTCACGTTACATCAAGAAAAGGCTTAGTGGGTAAATCATTCACCAGGTTTTACTATTAACTGACTTTTTACTTTGAGAGAAGCCAACATTATGGTTGTGGTCTAGTTTACCAATAAACTTGAGGTGGAAAATAAAAAGATATTTTATCTTCAATAAAGAGTTTATTTCCTCAGCATGTGCAGAGTTTACAGTTTAAAAAAATGACACATTTTTATACATATTTATATGTTCTAATCAATCATTTTAATAGGAAAACTAGAAAGGAACACAAAGTATCTTCCTTAAAACTGTGGCGAGAAATGCAAAGAATGCCTTCATTCTTTTCCTCATTGTTTGAGACATGTTACTGGATCACTATGCGCCTTAAGTTCTTAATAGATTATATCAGAGCATAATAACAGCATAACAAGCATAGGAAGAACATCTTCTCAATTTTTAGTCATTTCCTTAGAACAGGGATTGACAGATTACAACCTGGAGACCAAATTTGGCCCATCACCTGTTTTTATAAAGTTTTACTAGAACACAGCCATCTCCATTTATTTACTTATTGTCTGTTTTTATTCTGCAAAAGCAAAGTTAAATAATTGTGACCAAGAACACATGGCCTGCAAAGCCTGAGGTATTTATTACTCTCTGGCACTTTACAGAAAAAGTTTGCCGACCTTAGAGCAATAAAGGGTATTGCTCTTTTGGACATTATTGAGAAGATTTTAATTGAACTTCTTTAGTTTGTTCCATAGATTCATAGAAGTGGGAAGGACCTTTGAAATCAAGTACCCCTCTCCCCACGAGGAACATTAATAAAAGAGCATTAAGGCTTTGGATGGACATGTGTTTGTTTCCTCCATAATACATAGGGTCAGAGGCATCAAAAGTTCTTAGCAGATTTCACAGCCAGGTTTTTAATTCCTTTTCTTTGGTTTTAGGAATGTGGGAAGCAGGTGGGCCATGGATCAAGCCAAGTATAACCTAATTAATGAATACTTTCTGGTGGGAGTTACTGAAGAGCTTGAAGATTTTATCATGTTACTGGAGGCAGCTTTGCCCCGGTTCTTCAGGGGTGCTACAGAACTCTACCGTACAGGTATACAAAGGATGGGTTTCTTTTGTAAGCTGTCCTTAACTTTGTTTGCAACTTGAAAAATATGTGTGATTTCAGTTTCTTGAGTAAAGCACAAGAAATAAGTCCAGAAAAGCAGGTATATTGCCTATTTCTTCTTACCATTTTCAATACAAAACAGTGCCTGGCACACACACACACACACACACACACACACACACACACACAAAATATTTTTTGAATAAACATGCATTGGATGATAATTAGAAGGCATTGTAGGAATAGTGGAAAAATATGATCTGCAGAACCAGCCTTAGTTAGAAATGTGTAATATTAACTAATGGCAGATACCAAACATTATGACCATATTGCACCTTAGATCTACCTGCCGAACCCTGTTTAAAGTAGGGGTGGGATGGTGAGACTGAGTCACGTTCATGATGATCATCAGCATGTGCTGTGTCTGTCATGGTTAAGTGTGCTTCAGCAGCCTTGACAGTGTGACATATCCGAAAGTGACAGTGCTCTGGTCCAGTCCGATTCTGATTTTTTTCCCCTGTTCTTTGCGAAGATGCAGTCTAGCAACTTCCTAGAGTATGCATGGGCCCTAGCTTCTAACACAGAGAGAGTGCAGATTATGGTAAAACTAGTATTTAGTTTGAATATTTGAATATCTAACTAGTATTTAGTTAGATATTTTGTCATATTTTAAAAAATAAACTAGTCAGAACACCAAGCATTTGAGACTACAGCATGTAAGGTGACAGCCTACTCTTTACTGGTGGTGATCCTTATGTTTATTATTTGACAGCTAATTAAGTCTGTAAACAGGTTGAGGATTTACATTATGAAGGAGTAAATCACAGTTCTAGTAGGTTCAGGGCACCATTTTTGTCTGAATGATATTAATGCAAAACAGTTGTTACCCGCCCTTCAATGTGCCACATTGACTTCATCTTTTCACATAAAGAAGCATCCATCATTTGTTCTCACAAGTATTTACCTCTTCTCTTTCTCATTTGTAAGTAGGAAAGAAATCTCATCTTAGGAAAACCACGGAGAAGAAGCTCCCCACTAAACAAACCATTGCAAAACTGCAGCAGTCTGACATATGGAAAATGGAGAATGAGTTCTATGAGTTTGCTCTGGAGCAGTTCCAGTTCATCAGAGCCCACGCCGTACGGGAAAAAGACGGAGACCTCTACATCCTCGCACAAAACTTTTTCTATGAAAAGATTTACCCTAAATCGAACTGAGTACAGGTGTGACTGTTCGATTCTTGAACTAAAACTTTGACCCTGTCTTCACCTTAGTTCTCAGCTCTACAGCTCGGTTGCTGATAGGTGTATAAGACCATTTGTATTGAGCCAAGTTAGGAAACAGACAGAAACACCGAGGAAGTAGATACTGGCTGGTAAGTTTCAGTGGCCTGAGAAGTTTAAGTTTCAGCCTTTCTTTCTTTCTTTCTTTCTTTCTTTCTTTCTTTCTTTCTTTCTTTTTTTTTTTTTTTTTTACCCCCCTGGTTACATTTTCATGGGAGTTATAATCTCCTGCCTGGAAAAAAAAAGCCTACACATCACCTAAAAATCAACACATAGCAGGTCTAGTCAGAGGCTAAATACAATTTCACAAAAAAGTTCTGACACTCCCTTTTTGATAAAGCATTTTTTTTCCAACTAACCATGAATGAAGATGAGTCCATTTGCTGCTTCCACCTTCACCTGGAGGTTCGAGATACACACCTGTACCGAATAGTGTTATTAACTGTTGGGCAGTGTGTGCTTTGTTTTCGTGAATCCTGTCTCATGAAATTTACTGGAATGTTTGATCCTGTTTGCTGAGAATGTCTCTGCTGTAGTTGGAATTGCCCATATTTATGTAGGCCGTTTTAATATTCTTTCAAAAAAAAAAAAAGATCTTTAGTGTTAAAAACCAATTTTAAAATAATCAAAGCAGTATTTCTCATTCCTGTCTCCCCACTACCTAAGACTGGGGAGACACTTCAAAGAATGCTGACGTTTTAGTTTAAGACTTCCACACATTAATATCAAAAAAGTAAGTTTAGTATTTGTTCCCCCATGGGTTATTTGTAAAGCAGTAAACTGACATTGGTGATTCCATATTATAACTCCATTAGTGAGCTGTGGTATGGGTAGGATTTTCCTACTTCTTCTGTACTTTTACTTGTAGACTATTTTTACTAAGGTGCTTTATAATGTGTTTTAAAGCATTGCATTTACAAAAAAAGAAAGGAAAATGCTGTAAATATTGCATATTTTATGTATTTGGACCAAAAGGTTAGACGTAATTAGATAAAAGTGGTTTTGCACCCGTTTTATGAAGTCAAGTAAAATCATCAGACCTACTGTTCTTGTAGTTCTCATTTAACTTTACTGTTAAGACATCACTGAAATGAACTTCAGTAACCTTTCAATTTTGATACACAGTACATTGTTCATAATTGGGGCAGTAGCTATAGTGGAAGGAGTACTGGACAAGGAGTCAGAAAATTTGATTTCTGGTCCTGGCTCTGCCGCTTATCAGCTGTGTGATCTTGGGCAAGTCACTTAACCTCTCTTTGCCTCAATTTCCTCATCTTGAAATGAGGATACTAATACCTGCTGTACCTACCTCGCAGGGGTGTTGTGAGGATTACATGAGATGGCATGTGAAAGCACTTTGAAAACTGTAATGCGCTATATAAACGTAAGGTATTATGGAAACATCTTTCACATATGGTTTCCTACCATTCATTTTTTTAACAAAGAAAGGGAAAAGTCCACTTATTAGCTGGTTGGGGAAAAAAGTGAATCTTGATAGGAATTTGTGTTTGATAAATATCTTCTCTGTTTTATCTTCTCTGTTTCAACAACTATGGAAATACGAAACACCTGTGAACTAACTCTTAAAGATTCATGAACAGCTGCTTGAGTTCAGGAGGTTCCCTGTTTGAAAAAGACTTTCTTAGCTGACTCAGGGCAGGGTACAATTTGCTCTTCAACTTTGGAGAGACTTGTCTGGTTTTATTTTCCATTACCATTCAGAAATGGTAGCTCTTTTTTACCTCTGGTTGTTCAGGTATATTTTGCAGAGTTTCATTACCCTGTGCGTTCTTTGCCATCTTTCCCTTCTTGGAGTAACTGAGGTAAGATTTTTAGACACGTTTTCTAAAAGAATGATCTTTACTATGTTTAGTTTAAATAAACACTATTCCTGAACAAGTCCTCACAAACTAGTTAAACATTTTAGGCAGACTACTCTAAAGGTTATTAATTGTACGGGAGGTGAGGAGGGAACACTACTTAATGAAAAAACATAGATTTAAAGAAAAGCTAAAGGAAGTTGGTGGAAAGAATCAGTTTAGCGCCCTTCCCTCCCACCTCCAATACTAGGAGGATATTAAGAGAACATTGGCAGGCACACTTTTCTTACTTGGCTTTCTTTCTTTCTTGTGTATTTATTAACTTTTACAGATATTTGTTGAAAATCTATACAAATTATTCCCTTGCCCAAAAGTAAAGCACCACCTTAAGGTGATGTGTTTGACATTTATTCTGCTAAGGAACCCCCAGTATGCAGGTTACTCTTGGAGTACATGCTAAAGTCTTCTTGAGGTGCACTAACTCTTGGGAAACTAGAGTAGTATGGAGTGCCCTACATCATGGGTTCAGTCAACTTTTCCTTTGAAGATACGGAGAGTATATGTTTTAGGCTTTGCAGTCTGTACAGTCCCTGTCGAAACTACTCAACGCTTGTCATGTTAACACAAAAGCAAGGATAGATAGCACATAAATGAGTGAGCATGGCTGTGTTCCAATAAAACTTTATTACAAAAGCAAGTGACATGCCAGATAGGGACCATTGGTTGTAGTTTACCAACCCCTGTAATAGATCATTATTTATGGAAAAATCATTTTTAAATCTGTATTCTAGTGACCTAAAACTTTATATACTTCCAAAAGCTCCTAACTTCTATCCAAAGAATATCTTTCTCATTCGGGCGGTCTCTCCCACAGATTCATAAACTTTCATGAGTTAGATTGCTTCCAGGTGAGCATGTTTTCTTTCCCAGTTTAACAGTTTGGAATAGAGGCATTTATTCTGTCATCTTGTAGGATAGGTTAGGGAGTATCCTTCCTGGAGACTGAGAAAGGGTTAGATTTAATTCCGTCTGGTCCAATATAGCCCTAGGAGTCTGACAACCGCAGAGTCCTCGTAATATCTAACTTTATATTAATAATAAAAATAAAAACATAGAACCACTGAGACAATAATGTATTTTTTAAAAGTGGCAAATGTGGTTTCCTTTTTTCAGCCTTTGCGCTTTTTCAGTATTTTGACCATAGGGAATTTTTTTTTTAATAATACAAAAGCAAATTAACCACTCTGTATTGTAAAAAAACGATGTTATGTGTGTGTGTGTGTGTGTGTGTGTGTGTGCACATCTATGTTTATTTCCTAAAAGAGGAAAAAGTACTTTTTTTTTGTTCAACTTGTATCAACTCCTGTTTTCTAATTGCTGTGAAATGGCAACTGTTGATAAATTATTGTGACTTTTAAAATATAACGGGGAGGATATATTTTGGTTTTACGGAGCTTTAATCTGTAAAGTATCACTTAAATATATCTGATAGCAACACTTAAAATATTGCATGGGGATTACTTTTCTATCATCCATACCCATCTGTGCAACTTTGAACATACTGGGTGCTTCTGAATTCTTGGTGATTGGGTTTCAATTATTGAAAATCAGAGAACTTAAACTTACTGACTTTTAAACTTTAAATTTTATTTTGTAGTCTTAAAATTCAGTTAATGCCTATACTTTGAAATCTGGTGTTGCTCTTTCTCAATATATGTCCTACTGGAAATTCCTGAAATTGTTAGTGCCATCAGTGGTTTACAAACAGTATTTTGATATTACAGATGATTTGCTCATTGTATTTGCATAGTTAGAAAGAAAATAGTTTGTAGACGATGATTCTCTTTTTCTAATAAAATGAAATAAAAGTTCTTAAACACACTAGAGGATTTAACTAAAGGCTGGTTCCCAAGTGCATAGCTGGTATTTTAATTTATATTCAAATTCTATGTAGAGAACATCTGTGTAAGCCATCTAGGTTTTCCCATTGATCATTTCCAACCACACCTATGGTCCTAGAAGCCTTTATTATGAGAAGTAGGGTATGGTACTGTAACCTCTTATGAAGTTTGTCTGTAAGAGGCCCAGGTGCTTCTACTTTATGGTTTTGAAAATCCGCCTCTTCATAAATTAGTGCTATTCACTGTGAGAGGAAGCAGGGCGATCGCCGTGAGAGTTTTGCATCCATTTACCCTCTGCAGAATTGCTGTACCAAGCCCACCGAACTGCTGCTCAGGCAGCCTTTTGAGGGAGAAGCATCCCTGTTTCAAATGCACTGCCAATTCAGCTCCTCTGGAGTGGAGCTTACTTTCTGGTTTCCTGCAGTGGGAATTTTAGAGCTTGTAATGGGCGATCAGTTAGTCAGATTTATCCTATAATTTAGGTTCATGCAGCTTTGTGACCTTTGCAGTACTATTTATAGAAGGACCCTGATGATGATGATCTCTTTAAAACACATAACTGGTGAGCCTGTGATTCAGACCTACCGGTGCTGTCGATCTGATTTTTTAGACAGCTTCCCTAGCTTTCTGTTGAGAGTCAGGAGCGTGAGCATCTCTAAAGCAGCATTGAATGTAATTTTGAGGAACATGGGTTGTATATTTTGACTCTTATTTTATGAATGCCACAGACAGCTAAACAGTGCCTTTTCCCCCTCACAATCCATGCCGGAAGATGCTCACTCCTTCCTCTGTCTCGGCTTTCTCTCCCTTCTCCCTCCTCCCCCATTCACTTGATTCATTTATGCAATACTGTTTCCAACTTGAAGCCATTTTGTCACATCTGTTGGAGAGATAATCACTCCTTTTCCTTAACATTCTGCCAGCTTTCTGTTGTTGAAAAGTGTTTCAGTTGATTACCTAATGCAAAAGCTATAAAATAAACACTCAGTGGGAAGGGGAAAAATGGTTTGGTGTCCTGTTTTAATATTTTCTTCCGTAGCCTTGACACTGATGGACGTTTTCCAAGCGGACTCAGTGTTGAATGCCTCAATTATTATTGCCACCAGAAACGTATGCATCATCACTGGTCTGTAATGATTTTTCTGGCTTATTTGTGACATACAGACCGACACATTTTTTTTTTTTTTGCTTTGTATTTATCTCCTCATTAGTATTGAAATGTTCAGATAGAAAATTTACAACATGTACTTAGGATATACACTTAATTAGAAGAATAAAGGAAATAAGAAAAGGACTATCAACTTAGAATAAAAAAAATTTTTTTGAGGAGGGGGAGCTAATCTGATTAACATTTATTTCACAGTGTAGACATGCCCATAGTGTTTTTTGAGAACACACATTTCTAATGATTACGTGTCTTTTGTCCTTAAAGGAGAAACTCTGAATTACATAGATTGCCAATTCCCAGCCACTGGCTCGTTGTTCTCAGCAAGCCATTGGTTCTTTTTACATTGTATGGTATCGTGTTGAATAACATACCAGTTCAGTGATAAACGGAGTTTGGTCTGCACCCACAGAGCATTGATTTGACAGTCAGAAGGGCCTGCCTTTGGCAGTGTGACTTTAGTAGATGGAGAGAACAGTGTTGTGAGGATTGGATATCATGGATACAAAGTGCTGCCCCGAGGCAGACTACTAACTAACAGCTTTTACGTGCTCTGTGAGAATGCGGGGAGGAAGCCGGCCGGCCCTTCTGACCCTGCAGAGGGTTGTGTCACCTTATCGAAGATCTTTTTAGAAATGTCGTGAATGGCACTGAATTTTACTTTTTTACTGACGAGTGATTATTGTAGTGCCTCTTGACGAGCCTATAACAGACATTCATGGTTCCCATACCTGCTCTTGTCTCCTATGAGAGAAGCGGGGGATGGGGGGTGCCACTCACTGTGCTAAGGGAGACTGGACTTGCCTCCAGCAGTGGCTGTGTCAGCACATCATATGGGAACCATGTGGACTGCCAAGAAGTACTTGTATAAAGCTCAGGATATCTAGACTGAAACGACTCTCCCTCTTTCAACAGGAAAGAAAAAAACTACACTCTGTGAGAAAAGAGAACACTTGCCTTAGTTATAAACCAGCTGATCATGTCAGAATCCCAGGGTTTTAGGACATCTGAAAAACACATTTAGCACGCAATGATTGTTGCCTCAGCCTTCACATTTTCACTGTACTCTCATCATCACTACCTATTTTTTTTTAATAGAATAAGCTAGTGAGCTTTATTATTCTTTTAAAGTAATCTCTGCACCCACTGTGGGGCTGGAACTCATGACGAGGTCAGGAGTCACATGCTCTACCGACTGAGCCAGGCACGGTCTGTTTTTTAAAGCAGCACTTAAGCTTTTGGAATTTTCTCCCAGCAGTAACAAGTACAGAAATGCACATTCCAGATCACTGTCTGTCTGTAGGCATCTCCCTACCCATTGCCTTACCTGTCTTCATTAGCCCCAGTCTCACCTTTGTCACCACAGAGCACACGTGTCTCCCCCCCCCCCACCCCCCGCAACCAAACAAAAAATAACCGCACCACCGACAAAATTATCTTCAAAATGCAAGTTTGCCCCTTTTTATTCCAGGAATGAGCAGACAAGGGAAGATTTTATAAAGGCTATTCTCTTTGTGGTTTGCTAGATTCTAGTTGCATGAGATGGAACATAAAGTTTAAAAAATATTCCAAGGGCCTATTTAAGGTATAATGCACTGGAAGATAATGTAGTTACCACTTAAGACCTATGAGGGGAAACAACAGGAAAAATGTCGAGTTTGTGGTTGCTGTTGTTGCCTTTTATCTCTGTTATTTTATGAGAGAGAATAAAGTCCCTGGAATAGGTTACTTTTTTTGGTTTGAAAATGAGAACTGTGGAATTCATGAGAAGATAACCCTCCAAGGTTTGACCGGTTCGTTACTCCTTTCTCCCCACTTTTGGGCCCCATGTTTATTCAAAACCAGATGACCAACCTGGTGAGATTACCATGCCCTGTTTTGAAAAACTTGATACCCTTGCTTTTCACCTTAAAAACAGGTCTCAGACTGTATCTGATCTCTGCTATTCCCGTAAGATTCAGGGCCTCCCTCCTTTTCCCCACAGCCTTTCACCACAGACATATTGTTTCTGCACACGCTCGTAGCTGGGCTACTGAAAGTCACTTTTGAAAGATGCAGTTACGAAGGATAGGTCTGTGATTGGCCCTGAAAAAGGCAGTTTTATGGTAGTTATGGGCTCTGGAGTGCCACCACTTAACTAGCTGCCTGGTCTTGAACAAATCAGCCTAAAGCTGAGTTTCCTCCTCTGTAAAATAACACTAATATCAACGATCAGTTTGAGGATTGAGATAATTAATATGTGTGTAAACTTACTTAGCACTTACTTAGTTCCTGTTACTAGTGAGCTCTAAAGTGCTAACATTATCTTCTGTGGCAAAGGTTCGGATATCCCGTGTTGAGGTGTATATGCACTCAGTCATTAACATGTGCCAGGCACGAGGAATGTGAAAGATGAACAACAGAGTCCTGGCCTCTGTTTGTTAAGAAGAAAGGAGGTAAAGAAATAAAGAGCACTGAGCAAAAATCTATTTTTTGCCTTCCTGGTAAATCACCTATTTTGTTACTGTTAAGGATTCATAACACCCATCCCAGACCTTTTAATTTAATACACTGAATGGCTCATCTCTTAATTTTAACCTTGAAATCGCAGAGGTACCAACCTAGCCCAAGTAATGAAGCTCTAGACGCCTAGGACCCATTAGTTGGCTCCAAAATGTAAACCTCCATCGTCATCTATATGATAGGCTTAATTTCATGACAAATGAACCTGACAACTAATTGGGTTCATAGATTAAAATGATACGGTTTTACTGTGAGAGGCATTGCTAACATTCAGGTGTAATATTTAATTCTATTATATTTCAATTCAAAAGTCAGTAAAACTAAGAAATACGAATAAGGCAATACACCTAGCCCCGACCTTATAATTGGGTTGTGTTCTCAGAATTTGTTAAAAACAGTTCTTTGAAACCCATGTGAAACCAATGTACACATGGGCACAGCCCACAAAAGTTGGTTTAATCTAAACGCGCAAGGATTTATCCCTTTATTAGGGCAGAGGGAGCTAAGGGCTATGCCCTTCCTGTTTTTCTGCTGTTTCCCCCAAGGAGATGTTTTAGTCTTGACTCCTAAAGCTAAGCAGTTTCTGTTTCCACCTGTGGATGATGGGGTTGTAAGCAGAGGATAGTCACGTTTGCGTTCTTAAAAGATACTTGCAGCGGTGTAGAGAATGGGCTCTCAGGCTGAAACCTGGGAACACGAAAACCTCCGAGGTTTCTGCAGTCGTCACGGGAAGCGATTACAAGGTTGGGGAGAAGCAGTTGTGTCTCAGGGCCAAAACCCCCAACATTTGGCGACAGATGGGAAGTGATCAGTTAATGGAGAGTGGGAGGCAATATTTGGGTTTGCAAAACACGGCAACAGTACAAACGTTCACCATCTCTTGCCTTTGCCCCAGTTATGCAATGATGGTTATTTTCCAAGTGCAAGTTTATAAAACAGGCTAGTGTTTACCCAAAGAACCTAGGATCACTAAGACAGGATTCACTGTCTCACTATCAGATATTTGACTCCCATGCCTGTTTTTGCACATTCAGATTTTGTGACCCGGGTGAGGGTTTGGCAAAGAACCTCCCAAACACTTTGCTACCGCTCTGTGGCATCTAGTGAAACCTATCAGTCAACTTTAGCCTCTGCCTTATCTGATTTGCCTAAAGCCAAAGCCTCAAAATTAAAGCCATGCCTGGAAATGGCTCACATCATTAGCACTGCAAATTTAAAGGGAAATAGAGAAAGCATAGTTGTTGGATCAATGTTCATTTTAGAACTTCAGTCAAACATTGGGCAACGAGATGATTAGAGCTGTCGGCCTATCAGTGATGCTGAGAAAGGAATGCAGGGCTCCAGCAGGTGCAATAACTACCCCGTGTTCAGGTTTTACTGGTGAACACTCCCTGCCCTCCCAGCAAACAGGCAACATACAGCAAGTATTTTGACCCGTGAGAGTGTTGGGAAATTCCTCCTGCTGGGCCTCCACTGGAAGCCTCAATCCTCTGTGAGGGTGGAACTCAGGCAGATCCAAGAGGGATTATCCCGGGACTCTGGCGTCACAGTTTGCTTCTTTCTTTCTCCACCTCCCTCTCTTCTTTCTTTCCAATTTAAATCATTCAATCTCTTAGTAGAAACTTGACATCAAAGAAACCCTGACATTTGAACACCTAATCTGATGTTTTGTTTTTTGAAAGATTGTGCCCTCTTAAAGTAGCAACTTAAAGCGTTAGCCTGCATCTCATTGAGTGTTAAAATCTGGCAAAGGGTAGACTTCTGGTCCCCAAGTGATCTGGCTTCGGAACTTTGGTTTTCTCTCACAAATGTGAACCTTTTTGACCTAAACTGTCATATTTCACTTGGCATCCCTAGAGATTTAAAGTGTTTGTGGCAATAACATTTAATTTGCATCCCTTTTACTCATTCGGGGGCCCCCTTAACACAGCCACGTTGAGAGGTAGGTAACAATGTTGAGAGTTTTCAGAGCCTCATGTGTTAGAAACTGATGTTTTTAAGCTGCTCTCAAAACTGATTGGCTAAAGTTACCCCTTCTCTGAGCAACAGCTTACCAGTAATGCCATTTGATGAAGTGGGCAGAGCCTTTCTGAAAATGACTGACTGGAGATAAGTGACATTTTATTCAACCAAGAGTAACCACAGACTTTTTTTCTGCCCCCCTCTGAAAAGTAAATTCTCTGGTGGACCTGTAATTAGGTCTCTTGGCACAGCATTGTTATCTGATCAGACTGTCATGCCCGTAAACAGTAAAAACGAGGATGTTGGTTCATTCATATGTGTTTTTGTTTTTTTTTTTTTTTAAAGAAGGCTATGGGCTTTAGGCCCTCTTCTTGCTTTCTCACTCATGCTCTGTTTCTCTCTGTCTTTGTCTCATATGGGGGCTTTTCAAATAAAACCTTAGACAAGAACAATGTTTAAAAAGTGGGCCAGTTATATTTTGCTTCTCCAGTTCTGCCATGCTAATGGCTCCCTTCTTGATCATTTAAAACACTGGTCCAAATCCAGATGGAATTAGATGCCCCTTCCTGCAGTCAGACAGTCTGTAATGTTTGATACGGATCTTCTGAGTGGACAAGATGAGATTAGATTGGTCTCTCTGGGAGCCAACACTATTCATTTTGTAAGAAAGTTATCCTGGAGACCTGAGTACTGCCAAGAGCAAAGTGGAAACAGAGCCCAGTCTTTCCCTCTTATCAAGATCCATAGTTGGTTCCACATTAAGCAGTGAAGTGCTCGATGGTAAAAGGATTTGAATAATGAGTTGGATCAGAAGCCAGGAAGGAGGTCCCTGCCACCCACGATCGAAATATGAATTTCATGTGTTGTAACTTTATTACCATTTTTTGTTTGTTTAAATATATGACAGAGACCAAAATCCCTGGCGTGGAGTCAGTGGCTATTTTTAGTTGCTGTTTTTTTTTTCATTTAATTAATATTTAATGAGCCCCACTACATGCCAGGCGCTGCACAGCAGACCTCCCTATGCACTATAAAGATTAACCCTTAGAATAATCCTCATGTTTAGTCCTTTACCATGGAGGAATGTTATAGTTTACAAGGCTCTTGCACATTTATTTTCTCCCAATATTCTCACCTAAAGGGGGGCTGTCATTAGCCTCACTGGCAATTGAGGAAACTGACACAGCTAGTAAGAGGGAGATGGGCTGAGTAACCAGCCCCTAGGCTGCCTGGGCCAGCAAACTGAGCTTCCTCTCGCTGTGTTCCTGTTTCTGTGTGAATAAATGCTCTGCTACAGATTAACTGTTGCAGTGGTTCTTAAAGTGTAGTGCTGTCTCTGGATCAATAGCATCAGCGTCAGCTGGGAACTTGTTGAAAGGCAATTTGCTCGGGCCCCAGACCTTCTGAGTGGAGCCAGCAATCTCTGTGTTAACAAGCCCTCCGCGAGGTTCTGACACAGACAAGTTCAGGAGCCACTAGCCTAGGGCACCAGTGCACGGATGAGATGACAAAGGCCTCCCGTGACAAAGAGCCTGTGAGCTAGGATTTGAACCCAAGTCTGTCCGGCTCCGATGCCGTGAGTTTTCCGGGTGGGCTCCTTAAAATAATCTTAGATTTTCCATTTTGGTAAATTCCTTTCTGAAATATCCAGTGGGGGAGAGGAGAAAAGGTCAATAAGAAAAACGCATCTCAGGGGTGCCTGGGGGGCTCAGTCGGTTGAGCGTCCAACTTCGGCTCAGGTCATGATCTGGTGGTTAGTGGGTTCGAGTCTCTCATTAGGCTCTGTGCTGATGGCTCAAAGCCTGGAACCTGCTTCGGAATCTGTGTCTGTCTCTTTGTCCCTCCTCTGTTCACACTCTGTCTCTCTGAAAATAAATAAATGAAACATTAAAAAAAAATAAGAGAAACACATCTCTGGATGTAAGGCACAAATTCTGCCCCATCTACTGACTTTCTGGTTTCTGGGTGAGGTGAACATTGTCAGGGCGCGGGGGACCCTTAAAATCACCACTAGAATCCCCAAGGGCAGGAAATCCAGCCGTAGAGCAGAGGGTCCCAAATGGCTGCCCAGACTAAGCACATTTCACCCAGAGCTTTCCGGGTCCGGTGTTCTTGTTCACTCCTGACGTTTTACTATGATGGATTTCATGGCAAGAGGGCTCTTTGCTCCCTGCCTGGCAGTATCCGTGGAGGTGTGGGTTCAGGTGGTATGGGAAATTCCTGGTGCTGTCCTCGCTGGCGGGACTTTCCTAGCTGAGATCCACAGCCTGAGGTCACACGTGGACCTTGCCAGCTGTGTGGCATAAACAAAAGTGCCCACCTGGTTCTCATGAGTTTCACCTGCATTTTATTTCTCCTTGAAGCAAGAGCCCAAACGGAGGCTTAGGCCACAGCTCCAAAGGTGTCCAGGGAAACCAGAACTGACCCCACACACACATACGCACCCGCGAGGCAAGGCATTTCTGTCACAGGCTCTAGAGATCAGCAAAGGAGAAGCCTGAGCCTTTCTTTTTTGAAAGAGGAGAACTGTTGCCCACCCACAGAGCACTTCCTAGCAGCTGGTGCTGCACCGAGTGCTTTGCCTGCATTATCTCCTTTCACTCTCAGCACTCTGAGGAAGATACTCCTATTAGCCCCATCTCACAGATGAGGAAAACGAGGCTCACCGAGGTCCACTTTCTCACAAACACACAGCTGGGAAGTGGTGGAGATGGGACTCAAATTCAGGTCTGACTGCAGACGTCCATCTGTTAACCATTGTGCCGCATAGACTCTGACGGCTGTGGCAGGCAAGGGAGAGGCTTTGTACTGAACGTCTGGCCGCACAGCCCCATAGGGCTTGGCAGCGGGAGACATGGGACCTTGGAGCTGTGGCACGTATCCACGTGGGCTGCAGCTGGGGCTGGAGCCCAGCAAAGGCCTCCACCAGGACGGCTTTTAACTGGGAGTGGGGAAGGGCGTGCTCAGGCCATTTTGCTTTCGGAAATGCTTCCTCCTACTCTCTATTTCTTCATGCATCATTCCCAGGTCAACAAATGGCCGTTTGTTGTTGTTGTTACTGTCTATAAAGAGTAGCCAGATTAACAGATCCGGCATTTGGAAAATCACCGTAGGTGCCCTGTGTCTGCTTTTCAGTGTACCTGTGCAGCCCGAACCTGAGGCCTTGGCTCCCCGGAGCCAGCTGGGACATCCTGAAAAATTCCCCCAGGGCTCTCTGTTCTAGCAGGGGCTCCGGATGCAAGCCTCACCTTTTGCATAAGAGCCACCATGGCAGGCGATTGTCCAGGCTGCCCTGGGGAGGTGGCAGGTGCTAAACGTCTTCCTAGGTGCTGCATGGAGCAGACTTGGCTCCATGGTCCAACTCGGGGACCCAAGAAAGCCTAGTTGTCTCCCAGTGTCTCTGCCCCCTCCTGGTCACCCCCTCACTCCCCTCTGTGGCTTACTGTTCACACCCTCCCCCCTCTACACACCCAGGCACTTTCTGCAAAGAGGGTTTTGGAGATACCAATGCCTAGGCAGTCTAACCTTCCCAGGGTGGGAGGGCAGAGTGGAAAATTTGCAGTGTATACAAAGCCTGACGCTCAAGCAATAAAATCTCTGCCTCGTGGAAGTCCAGGATCCATAAGCAAGGAGGGTTGGCACAGTAGCACGTGAGCAGGAGGGCTTCCTGCCCCCAGAGATTTTGCTTCATAGGTGGCACCTGCCCTGAACTCCCCAGAACCGCCCTCCATCCCACTGTACCCTCTGTTACTGCCTCTTTCCCTCCCCCTGTGCAACTCTCCACCCCCTACCCTTCCCGCTGTGTTTCAGGGAGGTTTCCCAGCACCATTCTGGCTGACAGATCAGACCCATCTGAGTCAGACTGAGCCTCCCATTTAGTCACTTAGGCCTCTGGTATCCGGGTGGCCCAGGCCTCATGCCAATCCCATGACTGCTAATAGCAATTTGATCATACTCACTTTTATACTTAAATTTCCTTTCTTCCAGGAGCCCCAAGCTCTTTAACGAATGCGAGAATTATGCTGCAGGACAAAAAACAAACCGAGGGAAAATATCCACCGTATTCCAATTCTGCTCCTCCTTCCCGGACTTACACACTTGCTCTGAAAGGTGGATATTAGAAGTTCATAAACTCTGGTGGGCGGTATGGATCTGGAACGGAGACCTGAGGCTTCGTGTTGCCCCCATGCCCCACCAGCTTTCACCATCTTCTTTCTTGGGTTTGTGGCTCCAAGACCTTGGGACTCCATTTAGATGAGTCTAATAGACTTGTGTCTTAGAAGAAGAAAGTTCGGTATGGTTATATTAGCCTCCTGTGCCCCTAGAGGTGCTCACCAGGCCCAGCTGGTGGTTGTATGCCTTAGAACAGGTGCCTTGGAAGACACAGTCACCTCCAAGGGCAAGAGTGAGATTTGGGCTCCCCCACCCCCGCCCCGCCCCAGCAACCTTGTGTTTAGCACCTGTGAAGCTTTCCGAGGGTGAAGAGAAATACAGAACACGGATGGCCTACTCCTCTGTGCCTGGCACCACTGGGTGCGGAGGGAGGGGAGGTAAGCCCGTGGGGGCTTTGACTAGTACATGACTTGCCCTTCTTTTCTTTATTCAAAGGTCCAGCCATTTTGTTTGATAGGAAGAAAAGGATTAGTCTTGGAATCAGGCATGCAGCTTCTAGTTCTGACAGCCCCCTTTCTCACCAGGGGTTAGGGCAGCATCCACAAGGTTTTGCTTGCTTTCTATAAGAGGAGAGAGTACTATCTGACTTTAATTATCGAGATTTGATCTTCTGGCTCAAACTCATTCTTCACACTGATGACAAAACTGTCTTCCAAAAAGAGAATTCGCTTCCTCACTTGAAAAGTCTCAGTGGCTTCCCACCACTGTAGGAAGGAGTTTCAGCTCCTTTGGTAAAGCATTTAAGACCTTCTAGGATATGTCCCTTTTTCCCCTTTCAAGCATGTTTGCCACTATGACTCCCTCTCAGAACGTGGTCACACCAGACCACTCACATACACTTTCATGCTTTTGTCCATTTTCTTTTCTCAATTCTCTGTGGAAATCCTCCTTACCATTCAAGGCCTGGTTCAAATAGCATCTTTCTGGGACCGTTTCTTTGATCCCAAGAGTCAGAATCCATTGTTCCTGCCACTACACCCACAAAGGCCATTGCTTGTGCCCGTGCTCAGTCATAGAGATGTGAAACGTGTGCTTTTGGAATGAGACAGACTTCTTGGGTTGAAGTCCTGGCTCCCTCACTTTCCTGCCATGTGACTTTAGGAAAATCGTAAAGCCAAAGCCCACCGTACCTAACAGTGTCGTGAGGATTGAATGAGTTCGTGTCTGTAACATCCTTGGGAGAAGAACATCGTGGGCGAGCGGAAGGTGTCCGTGTTTCCTAATATCGCATTCTAGGTATCGTCAACCTGCCTGTGTCCTAGGTGGCCAGCCCCAGGTCAGGGCCACGCTGGGCGTCGTGACACTTGCCCCGCCCACCTGCAATAGCACATCTTGTCAAAGGTGGGCATTCGGTAAACACTGAAAACATTCGTGAGCGTTTTATTTCTCTGTTCTTCTGTTTCTCTCTCTGGACAGTAGTGACAAAGAGTCACGAAAAAGAACATTCTGGGGCCTAAAGAAACCCTCCCCAAGCACTCCTCCCAGGACAGAGCCCATTGTTAATTGGAAAATAAATAGCTCTCAGCTGAGCATGGCTTCCCCTTTCATGGGCCCCCCTGCAAGCAGCGGCTGTTTGGGAGACAGTTATACCTCCTTTGAGGATAATAATGAGTGCCCCAAACTCCTTTGGAAGAATGTTGAGAAGATAAATGAGATAATCCACCTGACAGCTCTTTGAGCTCTTATGAAAAAGATACCCTTGAAATAGAGCATACAGGTGTGCCTTGTTTGGGTTTGTGAATTGGGGGGATTTTATGAAAATCTGCACCTACCAAACAAATTAAGGGGTGAAAATTAGCATCCCACACAGCCTCTTGGCTTGACGAAAAGATTCACAGCAGGATGCCTTTAAATAGCCAGCTCCCCTAGTGCATTTAAAATATGACTCAATTTATAAAGAATTTGATTTACATACACCCGGTCAGGAACACATCTACTACAGGAGGGGAGGCGCATATGTTTTTTATAATAAAGATTGATAACTGTGGGGTTTTCAAAATATAAAATATTTCTCTCTCTCTCACGATCTTTCATCATGCCGTTAACACTTCCGCTGCTGGGAAGCAGCTCCGAAAGCGTGCAGATGTTGGTGCGGAGGCTGGGCCGAGCCCTCCTGAGCACACCTCAGGGAGCGTGCGGGCATGAAAGGACTCTGCTTGGCAGAAGCCGATTGAAATAAAGAAATAACTGGCTTGAGATCACATCCGCATGCAACACGCTGTTCCTAATTGGGCTAAAGCATTTCTAACTCAATAGAAGATTAAACATCAGCAAGCAGTGAATGTCTGATGAAAAAGTAAAAATCAGCCTCATTTAGGAGGGAGACCATATACAGCAGATGCAGAAGCCACTAGATATGAGTGAGCTCCTTGTTCAGATTTTCTCTTTAGAAGTGTTTAGGTATGTCCTGTATGTGTGTGTGTGTGTGTGTGTCTATTAGCAGATGCTCAGCGCTCAATGGGGTTCAGGGGCGTGTGCTGGTCCGAACAATGACCCCCCCCCCGCCGATACCTGGGAGGCTCAATCAGTTAAGCTCTTGATTTCAGCTCAGGGCATGATCTCACGGTTCATGGGTTTGAGCCCCGTGTCGGGCTCTGTGGTGATGGCTCGGACCCTGGGAGCCTGCTTCAGATTCTGTGTCTCTCTCTCTCTCTGTCCCTCCCCCACTCATGCTTCTGTCTCTCAAAAATAAATAAAAAGGTTAAAAACAATTAAAAAAGAATGCAGGTGGAATTAAGTTTGCTAATCAGCTGACCTTAAAATCGGGAGGGCCTCCTGGATTATCCAGTTAGGCCCAGTGTAATCTCATGGGCCCTTAGAAGTTGGGAGAGGAAAAAAAAAATCAGTGATAGGGGATGGGAAGGGAAAGGGCTCACTGGCCATGGCCGGTTGTGAAGACAGAAGGGGGCTGAGAGCCAAAAAATACAAGCAGCCTCTGGAAGATAACAAAGGAGAGAAAACAGATTCCAGAAAGGATCCCAGCTCTGACAACACCTTAACTTTAGCCTAGTGAGACCCGTTTTGGACTTCTGACATCAAGTGTAAGGTAATAAATCTGTGTCATTACGCATTGCTAAGTCGGTGGTGATGTTACAGCAGCCGTCGAATATTGATACAAAAGTGGGTGGGCTGGTTACGGCAGCTTCCCTGGGTAGTTCGTGCTGATGAGGCCCGTGTCAAATCTCTGGTGCTTTCATGAGCACAGAGGCAGCCTCACATTCAACCGCTACAAGCCCTAACACCCGGTGCCCCATTCTCCTCTACTCCCACATGCAGGGGAGAATAGGGACATTGTGGGCTGGCCTTTGTGGCCTCTGTGCCACAGAAGCTGGGGAAAGGCCTGGGATTTCCTCTAGGGCAATGAGTCCTCTCTTTCGGTTAACCACCCACATAGGCCAGCCCTTGAAAGCCAATGGCACATATCTATCTGAACAATTCCAAGCTGCTCCCGTCTCCACAGTTACTGTGCCTCCAGGCCCCTCTGCCCTCAGCATCTACCTCTCCAAGCGGAGCCTTGGATGGAGCACACTGGCCACCTCAGAAGTCCTCGTGTCTGTCCGCCCCTCCCTTCATCTCCCCAGCAGGTGGATGTGGCTGGTTGGCCTGACATGGAAAATGATTTCTTTGGAGGTGCACCGGAACCCCGTTCTGCCTTTGAGATGTGCCTCAATGACCCCCAGGGTATTTGGTGCCCTCCTCTCCCCTCTGTGCCAAGTCTCCCCACCATGGCAAGCCATCTTGGGCAGACTCTACTCCTAGACTGGTGGGTGTTGAGGGGGTGAGGTCAACGCAGAGGAGAAAGAGCAGGAGGCTTGTTTGGTTGGAAGTTCAGCTGTATTTCCAATTTAGCTCTTCTCAGCAATAAAGCTCATGTTTTGACTCCTCAGTGGTCCCAAACCCTACATTAGAAAGGTGCATGATTAGTTGACCCCAAAACAGTTACCATGAGCAGAGTCTCCCAATAAAGCCAAAGTTCTGAATTTCCACAATCGTCTATGGTGAGAGGAACATAAATGTGAATCTCTGCTCTTCATCAGCTGTGTGATCTCTAGACCTCAGTTTCTTCATCTCTGAACTATGGATGATAATAATACTTAGCTCCTAGGGTTGTTGTAAGGGTTAAATGAGATGATCCCTTTGGCCCGAAGCATAGTCACCGTGTTATAGTAACACGAAGGGAGAGCGACTGCTTCTGTTACTGTTGTTTTTGCTGTTCTAAAAGGTTAGCAAAACAGACCCTTTCTACCACAGAAAGGTAGTTTCAGCTGAAGTCTTTAAGACAATGAGTGTCAGTTTCGTCCATGTCTTCATAGTGAGATGCTGGCCACCAAAGCAGGAGGTGAAAGGATGTGGCCCAGAACTGGTGTTCCAACAATGAGCTGACAATTGGAAGATTCAGAGGCCAAGAGAGTAACCGAGGCTGGAGAGAAAATTTCTTTCAAAAGACATATGCGTTCTGTGGCACCTTCCTCCTTGCCCAGCAGGGTGGTGAACGTGTGTTCTGTGGACTTGAGGGGTCCCCTAGGAGAGTGGACTGGAATTGTCTTCCAGGTCGACGAGGCCGTCCTGGAAGGGCGGTGCGACCCCAAAAGAGAACCTATGGGGAAGAGGTCTGCAGAGGTCCACAGGCAGGTGGGGGATGGAAGCAGCTGGTGGGGGAGGGTGCAGTGCCTGGGTCAGCAGAACTTCAGACCAGCTGGAAGATCCAAGCAGAGCCAGAGAAAGTCCGCTTTAAGTAGAGTGATCACTAGTCTCGTTTGTCCAGGAGAGTCCTGGTTTGTATCTGCCGTCCTGGTGTAATTATAAAGCACGTCCACTTTCACTCTTAAAAGTGTCTCCACTTGGACAAGAGATTACTCTCCACCAAAGTCAGAGGCAACTACACCCAACCCACGGGAGGGGTCTCCATGCCCCCTCCTCCTTTTCGCCCCCCTTTCACTCTCACAGAGCCTTCTTCTGCTTCCATGAGGGGGTTGCAGGAAGAGTAAACCTGTGGCTCTCCTGGCAGGAAATAGAAGAGCCCAGCTTGCCTCCACCCCTCACCTTCTGCCTTTACTGCTGGAACCTTCCAGCCTGAAGCAGGAGCACACTGCAGGTGACAGAAGTGAGTTGGTATTTTGTTTATTACATGAACTGGGCATACTAGCTCAGGCTGTGTCTGTTCCTGTGATTAGAAGTGACCAGAAGACTTAATTACCTCAATGGAAAGGTAAAGCTGTGGGGTAGCCTGAGATTTCCCAGGGATACGGGGGAACGCTCGCCCTCAGGGTGGGCTTGACCGGGCAGTGGGGGAGCAACAAATACAAGTCTTTTCTGTTGACCCCCTTTATTTCTTGTTAAAGATACCAGTTATGTTGTTACTATTGACCACTCACCATTTTCATTCTGGCTTCATGGACACCCAGGCAAATGAGCTCTCTTGCTACCCAGAGCTTTGGCTTCAAATCACTGTTTGACCTATTCTGGCGAACTGCCACGGTCCTCATGCAGACCTCCGGGAATTATTCTGAACTGCAAATTTAAGGCCTAGACTAAAGACTAACATTGCTGGATGTTCTCCTCAAGAAGGCCAAGAGGAGAAGGAGAGAGAAAAAGGAAAAGTCAAAAACAAATAAACCCAGAGTACCTCAGTGGCTCAGTCGTTAAGCATCTGACTTTGGGTCAGGTCATGATCTCACGATTCTGGAGTTCGAGCCACACATGGGGTGAGCCTGAGCCCCACTTTGGGTAAAACACAAGCCCTGCTTCTCTCTCTCTGTCTCTCTCTCTTCACCCCTTGCTCACTTGCACCCTCTCTCTCTTGCTCAGAAAACAAAACAACAGAAAACAACAACCTTTCCTGTAGGGATGTACTATTTCTTTCCCCAATGTTCATAAGCAGAATTATATTCAAGGATTCATCACTGGAGTCCCTGTAGCTGGAAGGTTGCTTAGGGAAATGAAAGTCGTGACAAATGCAAAAATGTTTGCCCGTGATCACGCACCGTGTCGTTCTCCCACCCGACTACGGAACGAAGCCCCTTTTGGATCAGACTCCTGATGGTTGTGGGATATTATAAATATCTGACAGGACAGTGGAAGTGATGCAAATCCATTTCCAAGTCAAATTTCAGATCTTGCAAGCAATGGAAGATTTTGTGGCATTAAGGAGAATGAAGTTGGAGGATTGCTCAAATCATCGCAAGCTGTCAAAAATAGGGGCATGGTGGGGTGTACCAGTTAATGATGGGAAAACAAAAAATTGGCAGAGACAGGGACACCAGAGGCGCTTCAAAGAAAAAGTGTGTGTATCAAACAGTCATGAGAAGCCTTTGGGGAAATTCATAACCCTCTTGCATACTTTTGTGAAAATGTCTCTTTGTGCGATTGGCTATCAAAGTAAAGTACAAAGCTGTTGTACAAATATTTTTTAAAAATCTTTCTTAAATAATTTATTTTTTTTTTTGTTCAGTAAGAACTAATGCATAGTTGTATTTATAACTTGTGTTAGATCGGAGAGTTTTAAAAGCTTAACTTAATCTTTTGTTTTATTTTTCAAGTTCAAGCTCCAACAGAACTTTTTCTCCCCCTCCTATTTACAATAAAATTGTCTCTCTCAAGTAGTTTCCTATTGGGTGGTTCTCTCAAAATAATGGAGATTTTCTGCTCCATAGAGCAGATTACAGTCTTTGCATCATACAGAGCTTCACCAAGGTCGGGACCAGAGGAGACACCTGAGTGACTCCTGCATGACTCAGAGAGTCACCAAAAGGAACCACCCGGAAAGGAAGAAAGCCTCTGCCCCAAAGACAAATTCCAGCTTCTACCCTTAGGGATGGAGGGAGCCATTTTTCTTTTCAGTGGCCAGTTTGTCCCTACTTGTCAACCACCAACCCACAGAATTATCAAAACCTCCCCTCAGAGGCTCCCACTAGAGGAGCAGGCATTTTGTAAGTGAGAAAAAAGGTGTTTGTATCCTTTGTAATTTTTATTGCTACTATTTGCATTTTCTCTGCCTGGAAACTAAATTCCCGCCCTGTTGAGTGAAATACCAGGCACCGTCTTCCCTGCTGGAGGCACCTGCCGGGCCTTCTTGCTCCCTTGGCCCAGTTCCCCTGCCCAGTCTTAGCCCTGAGAGTCTCTGATGGCAGGAGGAGGACTCCGGTCCCCATAAAGTGACAGAACAAGAGAGGCTCAGCTTCTCAGTGATGCCTGCTTTACTACGGAGGGTTCTCTGGGGTCTTCTGGGCCTTCTCTGATGTGGAGGGTGGGAAGACGTCAAGAGGTCTATGGACGCCATCTCCCTAATCAGTCGCTCAGACGTTTGAGATTCTGTGAGGAAACAACAAAAGGGGGTTATCCACGCAGCCCAGGTCCCTTCACGATCCCTTTGTTCCTTCCGTTGCAATCTGTACCTTCTCCTACCCCCCTGAAGACCAGGTCAAATCTCCTTCCTTCCTCAGCCTGGAGTGGAGTGGGCGGGGGGGGGGGGGGGGGGGAGTTTTGGCTGCCTCCTAGGGGTCAGGGTATGTCTGCTCAACCCTGTGACCTTATCCACCTGAGGAGGCAAGACTCTCCCACCACAGCTCAAGGGTGCAAGAAAGGTTACGTTTTGTTTACATCAGCATCCTTTCCATTTCAAATCCCTATTCTGCTTGACGGCTGGCACTTCCCGTGACTGCTGGATAGGCTTTTTGTCCTTGGTGATTATGTCCCCATTCTGAGTGGCTCATGATCGCAGCTGGAGAGTGGGGGGCGTGGGGAGCGGAGAGAGGTGGCCCCCGACCCAGGTCCTCTGTCTATGCCAGCCTCCCAGGACTGTATCATCCCGTCCCACCCTCGGTCACAGACCCTAACGACTTCCAGGCCCCTTCTGAAGAGGGTCTACAGGAAATTCCGCTGCCCGCCCACGCTGCTGCTAAACTAAGGGAACTCTGGGACTGTCCCAGGCCTTCCCCACACTAAGGGTCACTTCCACCCCTGCCAGCTGGCCCTTGCGGCACAGGAAGGAAGGGCAGAGGTGACCTTTCTTTTTCAATTCTCCTCCCTCTTGGGTGGTTCCCTCCTTCCCCTAAGGGAGGACCCTCTGAGACGAACCTCTGCGGGGGAGCAGAGCCACGGCAGGGCTTTATCAGGGGTCCCTCCTCAGTCCTCCCTTTCCCTTCTGCTCTCACTGTCTCCAAGCCAGTGTGGGGCCTTGACCTCCTCCCAGGGTAAGGTCTGCCCTACCTTCTGTCTTCACTCTGGAGTCTCAAAACCTAAACGTTTGGGTGCCGGGTGCCCTAGTTCCACTGGGACAACCTCCCTCTGAGACAGAAACGGTCATGGCCCGCTGCCACATGTGGGAGAGTCACCGTGCAACAGAGACTCTAGGGAATTTATCAACATATTGTCCCTACACGGGGACCCATACCGCCAGTCGAGCGAAGACAGAAAGATAAGCGTGGGCTGTGGAAAAGTGGAGCCTGTGCTCCATGAATATGCAACTCTAGGCTTCGGAGCTTAGCATATTTCATTCTGTCGCAAGTTGAAACGTGTAGGTATATCTCCTTGGCCCGACTCAAAAGGTAGATGTTTTCTGCCTTCTGCGAGTACAGACACTTGGCAGCCAGCTTTCTCTGAACGTTTGTCTGGAAAAGAATCTCCGCTTGTTGTGAGTAGTTAAGTTTATTCAACATATAAATCTCTTAAAACCCATGCACTTAAATGCTTGCGGTTGTGTGGGATATTATCAGTGTCAGGGATGGGCGAAGTTGAAGGCATTTTGGGTCAGTCTACTTTCTTTAAATCTTCTCCAAACATTTTAGGTTTGGCAAAACCTGAATTGCATTTTTGCCAAACCCCTGTGCCTGTAATTTGTAAACCCCTGTGTATTTTCAGGGAAATGTAGTCCATATGTTTCTGATTGATTTACACTTAACTCATCTAAACGTTGTTTTGCTAGTGTTATTTGATGTCCGAAGGGTCTCAGAGCCTGTTTACATCTGTCTAAGCTGCGCTTTTTCCCCCTGAGACTCGGGAAGATCTGTTTTGCCAAGAGTAAACTCAGTTGAAGTTTAGTTTACTAAGCACCGCCCCTCCCTGCCCCCACTTCCCACGTTTGGATGGGACTTGGGTTGAATCCGAACTAAAGAGCTGAGGAAGTTGCATGGGGCTTTGAAGTTGACCAAACACTCTCCACCACCACACTTCACTAAGGGGAATCAGCCCAAAGCCTCCCCACTGGGGATTGTGACCCATAACACTGGCACAGAGACCAGCCCCCAGGCCAGGCCAACTTCCCAGCCTGGACTTGTCCCCAGCGGCACTGGCACTTAGCAGCAACCAGCCAACCACCCCACCTTGACAGTCCCTTCCAGTAGGACGTGTTCATCCAGGTTTTATGGGGAGGAAAGCACAGACTTTGAATAAAAGCCATCAGCCCTCTTGCGAGGTCTGCAATAATGATCTTGTAGAGAAAGACTGTGGTTTTAGAACAAAATAAACAAAAGAAATCCTCAGCGAGGGCCCCACATCACCGAACCTTAATTTTAGATAGTCTGCATTTGCCTTGCAAATGAGTCCAAAAATTACCAACCCACAAACATTTAAAGCAATCCTGCCCACTGCCAGAAAGAGTATGCGGGGCAGAAGGAATGAGCCTGGCCCCTTCTGCTCTGCTCAGTGGAAGTGGGAAAAGGGTGTTGTTGGAACTTAGCTGGTGCCCCACAATTTTGGAAACATGATAACTAGAAATGGAGACGTACTCATTGCAACCATATGATTCATCCTTGAGGGAAATGGTGCTTTATTTTGGAGGAAGCACTTTAATGGGCATTGAGGCATGTTCAAGTAAAGTCTATTTGGACTGGAGAGACTCCAGACAAAGAGGAGCTAGGTGGCTTGTAAAATAAGGCGAGGGGTTGTCTTCTCTGCACGCAGAGTTGCCGTTGACTTGGAGACCAGCCTAAGATGTCTCTACCTCCTGTTTTACCCTGCAAGGTATGGGCAACCTAGGTTCTAATAAAGGGACACAGTCAGAGCATTTAACTGGGGGAAAGTTAGGCTAGCCCCTGAAATGTGGGGCGAGTTAGAAGATAGGAACAAAGATAGCTCGGACTCTCTCTCACCAGGGTTTAAGCTTTCTGTTTCTATGTTGTACTTCCCTTCTGCTATCTTTAAGCTTCAGATAATCTTGATATTATAGGTTGGTCTTGATTATGTTCCGGGGGAGTAGGTGAGGGGCCTGTGCCTACGCCATGAGGGAGACAGAGGAGACTGAGAGAGAATGGAACAATGTGACAAGTGACAGAGAGGCCTGACCTCAGGAACATGGACACGTTCCTCGGGGATTCTCAGAAATACCTGGGATCAGGTAGACATACCGAAGACAGGCTTTCCTGAAGTCTCCTGGCATGAGAGCTGAGTTGGGAAGAATTTTCCCCATCTGGAGAACTTGGGGACATCAGCCTCATATCAGTGTTAACTCTGGTGGGTGGGCCAGTGGCAATATTTGCAAGTCCACATGGGATACCAACGGTGCTGTTCCAAGGTCCCCCATATGGGGTCCGTGCAGGTTGCCGTCCCACGGCGTCAGGATCAGACATTTCTCCTGCCTCCCTGGGCCATCAGTGTGCGTATCTGGACCGCATGGTATCTCCCTTGCCCCACCTTCTAGTTTCACTGAACCGTGTTTTAGTGTGAAGTCATCAAGCTACACTGAAGACTGAGAAATGGGTGTACTCTAAGCATGTTGTGAGCCACAATTTATCATTTTGCAAAGTCTCCTTCTGGTGGTGCTCTAAGAAGAAACTCATCCCTGCTGCTCACCGGCAATATGGCTTTAGGCCAGTCCCTTCACTTCTCTGACACTCCATCTCCTCTGTAAAGCGAAGATCATAATTCGCTTCCTTCGGGATTGTTGTCACACACTTGATAACATGTTGTTATTACAGGAATTCTTACAGAGTAATTCTTATCACACATTTTTGCCTAAATCCATGGCTGGTGTCTAATTCTTCTGCATCAACTTTGTCCTTCCTCTCTGGCTCTAATTTGTTTAATCTCAGAGAGTGCTGATCCTTGAAAGGTCATCTGGAACACTGGTTCTCAAACCTGGCTGCACATGAGTCACCTGCAGAGCTTTATAAGGCATTTAAAGGAGATGCTGAGGAATCCGTGTTTCTAAGTTGCTTTCCTAGTGGTTTGGCTTTGTCCACAGATGAGGGTTTGAGTTACCCCTTGCCTAGATTCTTCCTCTGCCATTAGGCAAGAATTCCTTTCTGCTATTCCAGGCAGGTGGAAACCTGCCCTGTGTTGGACTTTAACAAGCAGGACTCCATACCTCCCTCGGGACCCCTTGCAGTGTCTGATATCCTTTCACGGGGCCTTTTCCCTGTTGCATTCTCGGCTTATTTCTCCAAAGATCTTGATTTAGCTTGTGATTACCATCCAGCCGTTGTCTTTGTCTCCCAGTCTGGTTACTCTCCCTGTCTTCTCCTTTGGGAGGTGAGTTCAGACATTCGTCTCCTTACTTTCTGAGGCTAGAGTTTTGCTAGACCCTTTACTCCAGCTCTTCCTTTCTTCCCCGCACTTTCTCCCGTCTGGAGTTTGGGTTTATTTTTCTTCCTGCCTAACTACTTCTAATATACTAAGTCAATAAACAGATTCTCTGTGGTTACATATGGCAAACAGCTGAAATTTACAGTTGAGAGTAAAATTTCCTCATTTGGGAAAAAAAAAATCATTTCACAGATTTAGAAAGTGGTCATTCTGATCTCCAGGGCAAATAAAAGTGTTTTATAGCCTTCCACAAAAGCTTATGCCTTGATTAAATTTTATTATGAATTATTAATTAAACCAAGAAAACACAGAGGCCTAAACCTTTGCTTCAATTTGCTCCAGATTGAGACACAAACCAAAGGCGACAAGAAACCCTGAAGGGGAGGTTTAATGATAGGCAACACATATAAAACTATCTGCACACTTTCATCTGCCAAAGGCTCCAAACCAGCCATGCAAACGAGCCCCCGCGCCTAGGCCTGAATGCAGGCCAGCAATGAACCTGGAAGAAACGGGAAGTCTTCAGCCTCTCTCTCCTGGATGCTGTGTTTGGGTTTCGTGGGGGCATTGTGACTTTGAGGACACATCAGCTATTTGTCTCATGAGCAGCTGTGGTTAGGTGGGGAGTGGTAGGAAACAGGATGGAAAAGCAGCCTGGTGTCTTGGAAGCTGAACCAGAGGTCAGGAGAAGCGGGCCACCGTGGTCATGGCTGAGTGACTGACTCAAGCAGGGCCACCCAATACAGTTGTGCAAGTTGCCTGGAAGCAGGGGCAGGTGAGTACAGAAATCCAGCTCATGTTCGCCTGACTAGGCCTTGCTGCCTGCTGTAGGGCTGCAGCCACTAGGGGGAAAGAGCATCTTCTTCCGACTTGAACAGGAGAGTCACATACTGGTCAGGTCTTGCTTGGAGGCCAACTGCGTATGTAGGGGGTGGGTAGGAGGAATGGGCCTGCATTCTCCCGAAAGGAACATCTTTTGTTTTAGAACACAGAGGGGTTGTCTGGGCAAGTGGTAGCCTAGAATTCAATGCACAGATGCTGGGGGTACAAATACCGAAAAGACCCTGTCTTCAAAGAGCTCACAGTAACTTGGGGAAGCAGACAAGTAAACAGAGTATTACAACACAGTGGTGGCAAATGAGATACAAGATGTCTATGCATCCAGGTGCCCACCCAGCTGAAATTGGACAGGAGAGAACTGGGGAGGCTTTCTTGAGGGTGATGTCTAAATGAGTCACAAGGAGTGGAAAGCGGTCAGGAATGAGGGAGCGGAGAGCGGGAAGGTACTGAAGACAAAGGGAACTACATGATCAACTAGCGGGGGATGAAAGGAGGTCTACCCGACTGGAAGAAAGAGGGGCTCTTAGAGAAGACATGGAGACCTTGTGGGGTTCCCCACCCATGTCTGGTTGTGGCTCAAGCCATTTTCAAATATGTGCATTTATTCAAATATAAAGGAATTGGTGATGACTATTCCCTTTCCCCACTGGCCAAAATCGGAGGGCTTGGGCCCTCACCAATTTCCCAACACAGTGCTTGGCACTTGACGTGCTCCGGGACTAGCTTCTTCTCCTTCCCTACTTCTCTGGCCCGTTCATTTTCAATATGGAAACAGGGATAAAAGACATATATCTGTGCGTCTTTTACAACATCCAAAAAAAGAACAGATACAGGATGTGAAGGGTAATGTCCTGGCCCTTTGGCAATGGGCAGCACCTATGATTCTGTGTCCCTGCTTCTGAGTTGGTTCTAAGAGCATACTGAAGTTGTGCTCCAGCAGGAAGCCGGCTTCCCTGGAGTAATCACTCAGAGAAGAGGCGAGGAGAGCTCTTCAACTGCCCAAGAAGCCAGGTTTCCATTATCTGGTTATCTTCCGGAGTTCACCACCTCTCTCTGGGATTATCCAGGCTCCCCGTCCTGCCTCCCCAAGAAGATCCTGCATGGGGACCATGTGGCATTTATTTGGCTCTTACTTATATTGAATTCGTGGCACTGCTTCCTAGCATGACATCACATAAATAAGTTTGAAGATACTGCTTAATAAGAACCCTATAAAGAATTGTAGAAAGAATTGAAGGATGCTGTTTCCTCTCTAATATCTGCCATGAATCATTGCTCAAAGGGAAGGCACAGAACAGAGGCACCCAGGGACAGCACTCTGGCCAGGGGGCAGAAGAGGGCCTTCCTGATAGGGCATACGTTACCTTTCTCCCCTGGCTTTGGTCTGAGGCTGGCAGAGAAGGAGGTGGCTGTGAGGCCATCTGATGAGTAGGCTAGCCTGTCTGGTGGACTGGCTAGTCTTTGCTGGCACCCAGTTTTGTAATCTACTCTCCTGAATAAATCCATCTGACCATTGCCTCCAGTCAATTAACCACATCTAGTAAATGCTTACTGTGGGGCCAGCCTAGTGGGAGCAGCTCTGAAAGAAGTAGACTATTCTGTCTCCACAAAGGATTTACCTCAACCCCATGGGACTTCTCTTTCCTGAAAAAGATCATACTCTTTCCCTGGCCTCTTCTGCAACCAAAAGGAAAATAAGGCACAATATTCTTAGTTAATTTGGAGTTTCTTGAGGGAGAAAATGTTCTTGGAAAAACAATGCCTTATTCCTTTCTTTAGAAAATTCTTTCCTGGAATACAGCTCAATTATGAGTCCCCTAAAGGCCCCCAACGTGTTGGTTTTTTTTGTTTTTGTTTTGTTTTTTTTTGTTGTTGTTAAAAGAGATGGTGTCAGGCCAGGCCTTTAGGGAAGTTGAAGAAGACTTTTGTTTGCTGCGCATTGCTTTCCTAATGGAGCCCCTTCTCCAGAGCTGGCGTGTGAAGGAGCGGTGGGGCTGCCTCAGTATCTGACCCCAAGTGAGTTTGTCTGAAGAGGATGTCCTGCTGTTCCCCGGCAGAATATTATGGAAGCCAAAGAGCTGCCCTTGGAAGGTAGACGAGTGGGACGGGGGGACAACAGGTGGCCTCACTTCTTGGTAACGAGTGGATAATAAAAGCTGTGTCCATGCCCCAGGCAAAGTGCTCAGAGGTCCTCCCAGGGGGGGCTGCTTTCTGAGGGGATGCTCTTCCAGTGCTCCCCAGCCACCCGGTAGAGCCAGCTGCTAGCAGATGGAAGGGGTTGGAGGATGCAGGGAAGTGACCAGGGAATAAGAGAAGTGTGCTCAGGGAATGAGAGGAATTTAGGCTGGGAAGTGGGTGGAGGGAGAGTGCAAGTGAGGGAGGTGGGGAGAAGGGTACCTGCCTATTTGATTCAGGTCCTTGAAATGTTTCAATAAGGGTTTCAGAGACTATTTGCTTCAACCCTTGAGTTCAGAGTTGAGGAGACTGAGGTCCGGAGGAGTTTTAACTGGCCTTTGGTCACATGGTGAGTGTGCAGCTCAGCAGCATCCAAGATCTGAGCTGTAGTTCCTGGTCTTATCTCTGCTGGTGACAGTTGAGGTTCCTTTAGCTTGTCCCTCTGAGATAGAGGAAGAGCCATGAGAAAACCATTGACCTTGGAGTCAGGTGACCTTGGTGGCGGGGTCTAATTGCCCAGGTCCCACTTGGACAACATATTTCCCCGGGCTTTCCAGACAAGGGCAGAGCACCACCCCCTTGCTCTCAAGCTGGTGACCTGTAAGAACTGGCAGCAAGAGAAGGCTCGGGGCTGATTTGGAGCCCTTTGGTGTGTTTCTCCCTTCCAACTTTTGGAGGTGGCAGTTACTGGGCAACATGACCCTTGAGGAGGAGATAAACTGCTTCAGATAGGAAGGCTTTATCTTTGAGGTTATTGCAAATGTGCCTGACTCCTTAATCTAGTTCTGTCCAGATCTGAACTGGTAGCCAGATAAACTGCCGGCTGCCTGATTTCTTGTATTTATCAAGTCTAAACAATTATCAGAAGGCAATTATCCCCTGGGAGGCCAGTGGCTCAAGAGATAAGCAGCGCCCCGCAGGTCTGGTTTCTGACCCGGATCCATAACTTGTCACTCAATGCCCTGTGCAGATTTTCTCCTCTTTCCCACAGTCCTAAATTTTAAAGGAGGCTTGATGTTCTGACGCGTCTGTTTTGGTGTTTCCTTGCCCATAGCTGAAAATAAAGTCCGATGGTTCTTACGGGGAGATAAATCCTTTTTAAAGGCCCTTTTGTTATCACTGTGGAGTTTGTGAGCACTAGAAGTGGGTTTTAAGGGACCCTTGAGACCTTAGATCAGAGTCTGCTATATCTGGAAGGGACCAAGTGACCACTTTGCACAGCCCCTTCATAGTGTCGGTGAGGAAGCCCAAACAGAGGGATTCGGTGTGTTGTGAAAGGAGGGTGCTCTTTGGAGTTAAACTGAGGTGGGTCTGAAGCTTGCCTTTGACACTGGCCAGCTGCCTGACCTTGGGTAACCTCTCGGAGCCCCCATTTCCTCATCTATCATGTGGAAATAGTAATCTGAGCCTCACAGCATTGTTGTGAGAGGTAAAAACTGTTTGCCCCTGGTCGAGGTCACACATATAACTGGGGGCAGAGCCAGTGTCAGAACCCCAGTATCCTGGCTCCCAGATCTCTCTTCTTTCCATTACATTGTGGAATCTTCTTCTCTGGAGGTCTGCAATTTGCCATTAAATTAAAAGTAAAGCTTCTTCTTTGTCCCGCCCCAAATTCTAGTTCAGTTTTCTCAGACGGCTCCTCCAGATGGTCTGAGGCTCAGTTCTGCTTAGGACTCATGTTTATACGATGACAGCATCTATATTTTTTCTGGATGAATTAATAATAATCGACTTGCCATTGTATTTAGGAAAAACCAGACATCACCTCATGGACGTCTCACTGAAAGGAGGCGTCATTTATTCCACTTATTCTGGCAAATTTTCTACTTAGTTTTGGTGGCAGCAGGAACAGGGGTCTTGGGAAGCTTTTTGCGCAGCCTAAGGTTGTTACTCGTCCTCAGGGTGACAGGCCTAATCCAAAGTCGGGTGGCCTGAGTCTAAGGTCCTAGGAGCTCTCGTCAGGGCGTTGTCTGCGCCTCGGACACTAGGTGGCGCCACAGGAACATCCTCGCGTCTCGAGGAGCGGTCGCAGGTGGAGAGGACTCGCCGCTGAGCCAGCCACGGAATTCTCGGGCTTTCCACTCGGGGCTGGGGTTCCGGCTGGCCACCTCTCGCCACCCTGTCCTCCCATCAAAAGCACGGCTTCCCTCTGGGGAAATCCCTGGTGTTGTCTGGCGATGGGAGTCATACCCCCATTTGGTTTTAGGATTCACCAGTTCAGCATTTTAAACCCCAAAGGACGAAGCGTGTTTGTTCCTCTTCGCTGCCCCCGCCCCCTGTGTTAGTAAAGATTCATTTGCCTTGAGTGGCATCATTCCAGGGGTTTGGGGTGCTAACTATAGCTCCCTTTTTTTCTCTTTTGAAAGGCTGCAGACGTCATACACGGTACGCTTGCATGATGGACGCCTCCGAGCCGGCCTAGAGAGATTGTCGCGGGGGCTGTGGGGCCGCAGGGAGGTTAGGTGCCCGGCTCAGGTGTCACGACGCTATTCAGCCAGGTGCGAACCGACTGGCCTCTCCTCCGGCCCTGCGCCGCGGGCGCCCCCTGGAGGCGCCCCCTGGAGGCTGCGCCTCCCGCAGCCCAGGGGTCCCCGCCCCTCTTCTTTTCGGTGCCCCTCAGGATCCCGCAGAGATTCCCAGCAGCCTCTCAAATCGCAATAAAGTTTCCCTACTTCAAAGTCAGTTGCTGTTCTCTCACGTCCACATCACCATTTACACCTGGCCAATTTCCTCTGCTCCATCCAGACAAATGGCTTCTTGGCCCCCACTGGGTCACCCCCCTCACTCCTCCAGTTCGGCTCCTTTCTCCAAGGTCCCTTGGTTGGTCTTGCCCCTCAGGCCCTGGTTTAGGCCGGATCCGGGGTCCCTCCCCACACCAAGGCTTCCCGCCGCCTCCCCATTCTGGAGAGTCAAGAATGGAGCCAAGTTTGGTCCCTTTCCTTCCTTAGTGCTGTATGCACACTTCAGGTATTATGCTTTTCCTGTTTACCAGGGCTGTCAGATCTGGAAGTGATTTGTGAATAAAGGCAGCTTTTTTTTCTGCCCCAGAAGTTGCCTTTTGACCAGGAAGTATTGTGTCCTGGGAGTGCAGGCCTGGGAAGTTGATGGAAACTTCAACTACATTAGCCTCAGCTGTGAGAATAAAGAGACACTAGACAGAACATCAAGAGTCCCAGGGGAAGGAGAAGGGAGAGGGAGGACCAGGAAGGGTTACAAGAACCAGGGGCCCCATGTTTGCAGACCTGGGGTGGAGGAATCCTGCCTCTGACATCTGTGACCTCTGGGACTGTGACCTCAAGCAATTCAGGTTGCTTCACTTCTTGAGCCTCAGTTCCCTCTTCTGTAAAATGGGAATACTACTACCTACCTCATAGGGTTGTGGTGAAGATTATTAACTCATGTTATGAAGTGCCCTCCTGGCAAATAGCAAAGGCTAATACATGACAGCTGTTCACGTGATCCAATCTCAGCCACTCCTCTAATCTTTCACCTTGCTGATTACAGACATCTAAAAGTACCAGCTTTTCTCACTGTGGGATTAGGAGAAAGTTCCCTGAGTTACTAGTATTCTCCTTCATTTTATGGGGCTACAATGTCCTCTCCTCATTAGAAAGGAAGAGAGGGTAAATGGCTTATTTTCTTCTCCTGGGACTCTTTTTTTTTTTTTTTTAATATTTATTTATTTTTAGACAGAGCACAGGCATGAGCACGCAGGGGGAGGAGCAAAGGGAGAGGAGAAAGACAATCCCAAGCAGGTTTCGTGCTGCCAGCTCAGAGCCCCACTAGGGGTTCCATCTCACAAGCCGTGAGATCACGTGCTGAGCTGAAATCAAGAGTCAGATGCTTAACTTCCTGAGCCATCCGGCACTCCTTTCCTAGGAATCTGGAGGAGAGCGTTTCATGATGTAGCCAGTCACTGGGGATAAATAAACAGGGTAATGTGGGGGCTTGTCAGCTTCCTCCCCTATTCAAGGGGAATCTCACACAGGCCCCTTCCGTCAAGAAACATTGCTGTAGCATCTTGTCTGAACAGACCTGTGCACGGCAGCATGCCCATCTCTGGTTTTGGTGGAAGTCAGCGGGTTTGTAAAGATTTCTGAATGGGAGACTGTGTCAGCCATCCCTTTGACTAAAACCCAAGCCAGACATTCCTTCGCCTCTAAATACTTCTTGCTACCGAAAATATAAAAACAGTCTTATCTAAACGCCTGGTTTTGTTGTGTAGAGATGGTCATGTACTGTTAAAGAACAACTAGCCCTGAGGCACCTGGGTGGCTCAGTCAGTTAAGGGTCCCACTTTGGCTCAGGTCATGATCTCATGGTTCGTGAGTTCGAGCTCCCATCGGGCTCTGTGCTGACAGCTCAGGGCCTGGAGCCCGCTTCGGATTCTGTGTCTCCCTCTCTCTCTGCCCCTCCCCTGCTCATGCTCTCTCTCTCTCTCTCAAAAGTAAACGTTAAAAATAAAATAATGACTACCCTTATCTTCTTTTTCTTCCTATTTTATTGAGATGCGATTGATACATAACATTGTGTTAGCTTAAGGTGTGTACTACCCTCGTGTTGAGTTTGAAATATTAACACGTTGGCACCTTGCATTTGAATAATGCTATGTTTTTATCTTACTGATACTATGGGGCTGACAAGCACATACCTTTCACTCTGTAGATGAGGAAACTGAGACACAGAAAGAGGAAACTGATCATCCACTTGTTCCCAGTCCTGGTCCAGTATGCCCACAGGCATCTGAAGGTCTCTGAAGGTCTCACCAGCCTCTGTGGTTGGTCACCTCGTCCTTCCATGGGCAGAGTGAGTGGACTCGGATTCCCGCTGTGATCCTGTCTGGAAGGAGACAAACCCTTCATCCAGCTCAGGGCCAGGAGTGCATTGCAGCTCTGAGGACCATATGAGACAGTGAACAGGAGAGGCCCAGACTTGCCGCTCTTGCCTCAGTACCCCCCCACCCCACGGTGGTCCTGGGCCCGCGGCAGAGAACTGAGCTCGTCTGGTAGTAAATACTGTGAATTGGCCGATGCGGCTAGCCATCCTCTAGTACGAATGACTCAGTTTATTAATGCTCTGCACAAGATGGCTCCTTCACTTGCCAGCAGCCTTAAGCAGTATTTCATTAAAACTGGCTTAATTATTTTTAAAAGACGGCCCAATTAAAAGCTATACATACTTTGTATGTGTGTGTTTATATATAGAGCTGTATATATTTCTAAGCGTGTGTATGTGTTATATATATATATATATATATATATATATATACTTAGCAATTTAATTATATGGCATAAATTGTTGGAAAAATACCCGGGAGCTGGCCCCCTTTCTGTTGCTAGATTCAGACTAGAGGCCACCCTGTGAGGGGGTGGCGTTGGTGGCTTCTCAATGACTCCACAGTGGAAGTCCCAGCTGCGCAGAGCCCTGCCCCAGCGTCAGGGCCCCAAAGCTTTGGGAGAGGCAGGTTCTGACCTCCGCTCTCCTCTTGGGATGCTCCTTTCCTGTCCCAACAGCACGGAGGGGCTTGAGCTGGGGAATGCTGGGGGAAGGTGTCCTTGCCAAAAGAGACATGGAGTTGGGGCTTTTGTTTCTGGAGCTGGCTGTCGAGCTCTCCTAATGAGCAAATATGTTCTCTTTAAGGAAACAAACAAACAAAGCAAAAACACTAATTCATCTGGATTTTATTCATTTGTTTTAAATACAAACAAACAAAAGGAGAGGGGAGAAGTGGTTATTTCTGCACCAACTATTTCAAATGCAAGTTCCTCCGTCGCTCGGGGTGTTTGGATGGTGCTTGTCACCATAGGACCCACAGGGCTAGTTCCAGCCGTTATTCGGTAAGGCTTTTTTTCTTTCCAAAATTCCCAGCGTTCCTTTAAGGCCCATTTAGCTGCGGGTTTTGTTTATTCTCCCGGCAATCAGCATTTAAAATAAGACAAACAAGCATTTTTTCCTGGGCTGTGAATCCCTGCTGGCCTGCCTCCACCCGCACACCTGAAGCCAATGTGTCCAATTGAATTTCTTCGTAACCCGCATCCCCTTCGGAGACCTGCCCCCTCCGTATACCAACGTGGAAATAGAGAACTTAAGCAGGGCAAATGTAATTTTAAGAATTGCTAATGATGCTGGAAATCTGCAATGCAATTAGCATCATTGGATTTGTCGCTCCTCCGCTCCTCCGAAGGCACGGTCCTCGTCATACCGCTGTGGCAGCGGCGCCTCCGCGTGGGCCTGGGCGCCCCGGGTATGCTGGCAGCGCTTATGCACCAAAATATGAACATTTGGTTAGGCTTCCTCTCTTTCTCTCTCTCAGCAACTGACTTCTTTGTCTCTTTCCCTGGTTGCAGGGGGATGGATTGTTTTCCATTGGTTATATCCTTAGCATTCAGTCCTCAGGGGACTCACTCACTCTGTTTTCGAAGTAAGTGGGACCCCCACTTTGTGACCTCATTTTGCCCTCTTGGATTTTAGGGCTTCCCTTCACCAGCGTTCCCCCTATGCTGGAACCCCAGTAATTCTTGGTGCCTCAGCAGTGGTGAAAGCCGCCCCCCCCCGCCCCACCATTACTCACCCTACGTTATACTTTCCTTTCGATACTTTCCTTTCTCTCTCTTTTATCTTCTCTAACTTCCATTTCTTTACTACCCTCCATGGCTCAGAAGTAGTATGAAGGAGAGTTAAAAATAGGGAGATGGAGGGAGCCAGAGGGAGAGAGAGAGTGAGAAAGCAGAAAAAGAGAAAATGAATTATTGGATTCAAAATAAACCTTTACTTTTTCATAGGCGAATTATTTTTGCTCCTTGAAAAAACTAACATGGGCCGGGCATGGAAAACCATGTGATAGCTGGGTAAGCCGTTGCAGAATCCAGAAGATGATCTTGAGGTGTCTGTTCAGTTTAGCAAAGGTTTCTACTCTGGGGATCCTCTTTCAGATCCAGGGGCCCAAATCAGAAGCTTGTAGAGGGGAGCTATTCTTCCAAGATTCCAGATGTGTCTGCGAGACAACACGTTATGGGGCAAATTGATTTCACCCTTGGGAAACTGGAGATTTTTCAAAGTTATGTCTGCAAAGCCAGCTAATGCATTTCCCCATTAGTGCATTAAAGTGTGCCCTTATTAATTCAAACATAAAGGCAACAAAATAAGCTGTTAAATTTAAAATATAATACATATATAATGAGGAGAATGTGTGAAAGCCTTATTCAAATGAAAATACAGGAGTGTTTGAACTACTGAGGTATCTTTTGTATTGAATTATGAGCATATGTAATAGATTTAATTATTAATTTCCCCATTGTTCTATGCACACAGACAGGGTTCAAGGCACAGTCATTCTCTGGCTTTCATAGATCTAATTTGTATAATTATTGCCTGAATAAAGAATTGCTCCAATTCCGAGCTCTCTTTCTTTCTTCCCCCCCTTCTAAATACTATTTCAATGCTGCATTCCAAAAGGGGAACACCTGCCACTTCTTCAAAGTCAGCTGATCATTTGGAATGATGGACGGCGCTGTTGCCGATGACGTCCCCTTTCAAGTCTCTTTGTCTAAGTGAATTATCGTGCATCCTTTTAATTTTATTGAACAAATTACATTTGTCAAGGTCTATCTTTGTAAATAAATGATAACTAGAGACACATGGATGCGTATTTCTGCTGTTCAAGGGCTCTTGTTCCATTTCTGGAAGCCAGATGAACATGGAACAAAGGAGAAACTTTCCTCTAAAAGCAATTATCTTTCTGCATTCCCATCAGTATAATTATATTGCAGGGAATTTTAAGAAGCTGTAGAAGTAGAATTGAATGCTTAAAACTGTGTTTGCTGAATTGCTATGCAAAAGTTGAGCAGGCTGTATTGCATCACACTAAATAGTCTCGCTCTCTCCTGGCCACATTTCTCGGAGTTGAGAGTGTGCCTGAAGGATGGAGACTGTGGGAGGGGTAGGGAAGAGGAGGAGGAGGAGGAGGAGGGCCATATTTAGGGGTTCATGTGTTTCTTGAAAGGAATATTTAATGACATTTCTGAAAGCCGAGGCTGTTAGCAAAGTGACTAGGGATATGTACCATAAAACTACCCATTTCCAGACTATTTGGAAAGCTTCTGACTTGCATACTGCTCTCTGCCCGGAACAGAAACTTACTAGCTTATTAACGAATCCGCGCATGGTGGTGGAATAGGGAGGGGATTGTTCATGACATCCTGGCGGCAGCAATTGGACTGCCCCCAAGAGCACGGAGACAGCTGGTTTAGGGAGATGATGAATGTGGTTTGTGTGGCTACTGTGTCAACATTACGTGGCATCAAGGATCGTTTCTTTATCATCGGCTCTCCCCCACATTAGTGAAGTAAACTATATTGTCTTGTCACCGATAGCTGTCAATAGACTCATCCCTCCTTCTTCCCAACTTTTACCAAACCACCTGATGGACGTTTGGGGAGTGGTGGGAAGCACCGGTGAGAAATGACGATTGAAAATGACCGAATCCTCGTTCGCTTAGTACTGGCTGGTATACTTACTAGACACTTGATGGGATTCCACTATGGTCTAGAGATCCTGAGAAAAAGAAACCTAGAAGCAAGGATGACTTTGTATCTTCAAAGAGAGATGGGCAAAAGAGTGAATTAAAAGCCAGGAAATAACATTCCTGGTTCACAAGAGCCCATGTGGAGCAGTGTAAGGAGCAAGGTCCCAGAGGTCAGAATCAGAGGCTGCCACTTGGCCTCCTGAAACTATAAAATGAGGACCAGATGATCAAATAGCTTATGTTCAGATTCTGGGTCCAGGATCATGAATCCTAATAGATGGGGCATTAATCTCCATAGGAAAATGGTAGAGGGAAGAGCTAACCCCTGGGGTTGAGTTGCTGGAGCTTTATGAATGTGCTAAAGAGAAAAAATGATTCGTTCTCTTAAGAAAATTAGTCCAGTGCTTTCTAGCTCCAATTGCTGTGGCTGAGGCTTGGTGATAAGCAAGGGCTGAAACCCAAGGGGTCATGGTCAGAAAGCGGTAGGTCTATAAAATAGGTTTAAAAGCATACCTTGGGAATGTCTGTTGTTGAAAAGACTCTTCTCTCTAGCGAAAGTGGCTGATGTGATTTGTTTAATTCAGATCATCTCCCTAAGCAGGCAGTGAAGGGGACGAGCAGAGAGGGCCAGCATGTCCGGCTTAGTATTGAATTCAGCTCCCCCCAAAAGTGGCAGCACTATAACTGGTTCTAGGAATAGAAATTCCCAAAGACATGATCCCTGTTATCAGGACCAGGTTGTCTGAGTCGGGTGGAGAGGCCAGGTAGGAACTTCAGGGATTATAGGACAGAGTGATGAGGGTCATGACAAGGCTCTCCTGAGAGTGGAGGCTGATATAGGAGCACAGCAAGGAGCACCTAACTCAGTCTGGAGGTCTGGGGAAGTCAGGGAAGGCCATGAAGGGAAGGGAGGCTTGAGTGGACATTGTCAGATAAAAGTGGGGGTAGAGGAATGGTAACAGGGAAGGATATGTGAGGACCAATGACAACCACATTCGGGAAGCTACTAGTCTTTCAAGCTGGCCAAGGAGAAGGGTACACGTGGGTGAGGGGAAAAGAATGAGGCCGAGGAAGTCACTGTGTGCCAGACGAGGAAGGGTCTTCCTGGGGGCCTCGCCAGGAAGCTTGAACTTTATGACCCACATTATGGACAAGTAATGAAGGAGTCTGACAGATGAGTGACACATTCAAGGGCAAGCTTTAGAGGGTCATTTAGGGGGCCCAGTACAAAATAAAAAGTGGGGCTCCCTATTCAAAAACAGGAAAAAAATTGCTGTTAATGGTACTTAAAAAAAGAAAAGAGCTTTTTCCCTTTATTCGGTAGTCTCAACCTGTCATGGTGTTTTTTTAAAACTTGCTATTTAATATTACCTTTGTGAGGCACAGGGATATCCATGGGGCAAGTGTAGACCCTCACAGAATCCTGGGGCCCTACCCCAAGACTTGGGACATGCGTGGTCACTAGCTGCTGGGATCCCACTCCCAGAAGCTGCTGGACTAATGGGCTGAGCCTCAGCTCCAGGCGGAGTCAGGCATCTCTACTTCCCAGAGGCCAGATGCCCCCCACCTCGGCAGGCAGTTGCCCCCCAAAAGGGTATCACAATGTCTGTGTCAGGATGCACTAGTTGCAAGGCTTGCCTGCAGAAAGTCCCTGCCAAATGCACTGTCAGCCTAGGGTGGAGGCAGCCATCATCATGCCCACCCCCAGGCATTGTGAGGGCTGCTCACCCAACCCTGACCTCTCACACCTGTGACCAGCCCCCTGCTGCTGGTGGAGTTGGCAGTGGTCACTGGAAGGGGTTAAGGAGGCGGAAGGCTGGGTAGGGCCTACGGTGCCAGGACACAGGTAAGTGGGTGGCTGAGAAACTGTCCCAGGAGGTAGGAGGTGGTGGAAGGTGTGACCCATATAAGCCAAGGCCCTAAGCCCTCAGCACACAGGTCATTGTCTCATGGACTTTACTTCCAAAACACTAAATAATTAAGAATTTCAAGACGGAAGGATGCTTGGGTGTCTCGATCAGTTAAGTGTCCGACTTCGGCTCAGGTCGTGATCTTGCAGTTCGTGAATTCAAGCCTCATGTTGGTGCACTGACCGTGCAGTGATTCTCTTTCTCTCCCTCTCTCCCTCTCTGTCCCTCCACACTTGTGCTCTCTCTCTCTCTCTCTCTCTCTCTCTCAAAATAATAGATAAATAAACTTTTAAAAATACATTAAAAAAAAAAAGAATTTCAAGATGGCAACCATGGTGCATTAGACCTCAAGTATGGGGTCTTTCTGAGCATGAGGTCCTGGGCAGTTGCAGTGGTTACTTACCCATGATGCTTATTGGCAGCAGGAGGCCATAGGGGAGCCAGGCTCAAGGCAGGGAGTCCATCAGGAAGGGACAGGAGCTATCTGGGTGATGACTCATGTAGCTAAGGCAGGGGTGGTGGGACTGGAGAGGACGTGAGCCAGTGGGATATAAGGTAACTTCCAGTTTGCTAGTGTGGGCAACTGCTACTTTCTTAAGAAATACCTTCACAGGAATTTTATCATTCAATGTGCAAAATAGTCCTGCGGAATACGTATTTTTGTTACTTCCATTTTACGGTGAGGAAATGGCTCTGAGAAGTGAGGTAATTTATTCAAGTTCATCCAGTCAGAAGACTTGGGACTCAACCCAAGGCATTTTATCTCAATTGCATACTTTATCCACTATGACGTTTGGCCTCTCTGCTGCTCTTGATGGCTCTGGCCTAGTTCGTCCGTTCGTTCGTTCATTCATTCATTCCTTGAGCAAATACCTATATGCCAGGTGCTCACCTTGGTGCTGGAGATACATTTGTAAGCAAGCCAGACAAGGCCTCTGCTCTCACGGAGGGCACATTCTAACAGGGCCCAGGTGCCAAATTTAATCAGCGATTCCCATAGGGCTTAAGGGCTGGTGGAAGCCATTATTTATTTTTCTCTTCTGTTTTTTGTCCCAGTTTGTAATGAATTAGAGTTTGATTAGCTGCAACAGAGCAATCATGACGACAGGGAGAGGAATAGTGTCCTTTCGACCACCCTTATCCAAAAGCTGTGTGTAATTAGAAAAATCAAACCCTCCTCATATTCTCTACCTGGGCTGGCAGAGGTCTGTTTATTCCGTAGATAAGTAATTATGTTATTTTGTTCTTTCATTAAAAAATATATTATCTGTTTCAAAGAATGGTGTGAATCTCAGACCAGGAGACTGGATACTCCTGATGAAGGATAAATTTCAGAGTATTAAGTTGTTGCCGAGCCAACAGCAACGGTTCTGAATGCTGTTCAGATGACTCAACAGTATGGGTCAGGAAGGCACTTAGCTGGCTGATGACTCAGCCTCTCCCCGTGTCTTGTACCACAGAAGACTGTCAGGAAGGCCTGTGTCAAATGGCGTTAGGATGAACCAGTTTTCCCCCCTTGATGCACAGCCCCTGAACTTGAATGGCTGCCAGATGGCATGGGTGCTAGAACATGAGCATTTAGGGTATGATGCAATCACAGGAAGTTTGGAGACTGAAATCCTTTTAAAGGCAATGCTATGTTTGATAGGAAACAGCATTATAAAAAGACTAATCACCAAGTGAGTAGTCATGGGAAACTAAAATCATTCTTGCAGGAGAACCTCCTGGGCCTGGTGATGTCTCTACGGCCTGCCTTGTGTCAGAGATTCTGGCGGAATGTAACATGAGCCCGTGACACCAGCAGGCCCGAACCAGGCTATGCATTTCACAATGTCTCAGCATGGTCCTTAGCTTCTGAGCAAACGGCCAAGAGGGGACTGGAAGAATCAGTATGGGTCCTAGAAGGTCTGGTTCAGAGAGGGCCTGGAGACAGTAGCGACTCAAGAAGGCTGATTCGAGCCAACGGGTCTCAGGGGATCTGGAGACCATCCTGGTGCCGATCGCACGTCCTGTGGGGACATCATCATCATTCCGGGCCCGATGTGGCCGCCCGTTGTGTACAGGAGGCCCTCTCATTATGTGTTTGCTGTGTGAGGCGTGACTCCTCCTGATGGCCTTCCCTTTCCAGCCCTGTGGCGTGGCGTTGCCCTGTTGTCACAGTCCCTCTCCATAGTAACAGACGCTTCCACTGAGTTAACACCTCAACCCATTAAGCTTAAGTGCTTTTCAAAACATTTTATTATTGGCTGAGTGTTTGTGAAGCAGCTTACCTTGGACTCCCATCGGCTTCAAGAGGTTTTGTGCCGTCTTGTATTCCAGAGGAGCTGTGGCACAAGCCCAGCATATTCTAGCGTGTGTAACTCCGCCCCTCCCTTCCCTCTCTCTCCAAAGAGTGTGATGCCACTCTTGGGAAGGCCACGAAGAATTTTGATTTCGTTCTTTATACCACTGCCTGGCCAATTTAAACAGGGACATTATCCCCTTTAAAAAAGTGTTTTGGGGGCACCTGGGTGGCTCAGTCGGTTAAGCATCCGACTTCAGTTCAGGTCATGATCTCACAGTCCATGGGTTTGAAACCCCGCATCGGGATCTGTTCTGACCGTTCAGAGCCTGGAGCCTGCTTCAGATTCTGTGTCTCCCTCTCTCTCCCTGCCCCTTCCCCGCTTTTGCTCTGTCTCTCTCTCTCAAAAATAAATAAACATTAAAAAGAAATTTAAAAATGTGTTAGGGGTGCTTGGGTGGCTCAGTTGGTCAAGTGTCTGACTTTTTTTTTTTTTTAATTTTTTTTTAATGTTTACTTATTTTTGAGAGAGACAGAGACAGAATGTGAGTAGGTTGGGGGAGACACAGAGGGAGACACAGAAGCAGAAGCAGGCTCCAGGCTCCGGGCTGTCAGCACAGAGCCTGATGCGGGGCTCAAACTCACGAGCTGTGAGATCATGACCTGAGCTGCAGTCGGACGCTCAACCGACCGAGCCACCCAGGTGCCCTAAGTGTCTGACTCTTGATTTTGGCTCCAGTCATGATCCCCTGGTTCTTGAGTTAGAGCCCTGCCTTCAGCTCCACGCTGACAGTTTGGAGTCTACTTGGGATTCTCTCTCTCTGCCCCTCCTCCTCTCCCTCTCTCTCAAAATAAAATAAATAAATTTAAAAAATGTTTTTAATTGTATGTTACATGGATGGAATCTGCCCACCAGAGTCAGGCAATGAGCACGTGACTACACGAGTGAAGCTTTCCGTGCTGATCTATGGAGTGAGAAACCTCGTGGACCATGTTCCCTGCTTCCCTTCTGAGACCCTTCCTGATAATCAAACGCTTTAACTTCTGTTGGCAGCCAGACACCTCTGTGTGCATTCCTGCTGCAATCACGATGTGATAGTTTGGCCATCCCAGGAAATAATATTCCTTGGAATATTATAAATAATATTTATTAACATCTTGCAAAACTTACTTAAGTAGCCACACCAGGCTTTATTATGTAAGTGTAGTGTTATGTAAGAGCCAAGAATCTTGAGCAAAGTTGACCCATTCATGATGTATCTTCAGAGACCCATTTCAATTTGTGCACACGGGTAAGGGGTGGGGGTAATAAATATCAGAAGGTCATGGTCTGCAATAGATATAACAAATAAGGTACTGACTGTAACAGAACCACAACATGTTTCTGTCCCTGATGTAGGATTTGCAATATAATTTGCATGCCATGAATTAGATAGGTAGGTTATGCAAAGACTTGAAAAAAGAGCTCTCAAGCCACGGTGTACTTTGGCAGATAAATTCCAGCCATGAGATTTTGATTTCAGGCCCTTGTAAGAGGATTTCAGGGGCAGCATCTAATCTTGAGGCAGGTAGATAGTGGTGAGATGGCTAATCATGAATAATTTTAAAATCAATCCCTGGCTGAGTGTGGTGAGCTGAAAATCACCTCCCGGCTTTGGGCTGCAGGGGGCGCCGAAGCCATCGTGGGCACACAGTAGGAAACAGAAGAAGCAAAGCTCTCTGCATTCCTTCCTCCAATCCCATGCCTGCCCTTCAATCGCTCTGAGGCCGAAGATGTCTTTTCCTGAAGTTTCCTGGAGCCGCGGAGAGCCCCACATCTGGAGGGTCTCTGAACTGGAGTGTGATGAGAAAACCCAGGTCAGGAGGAGCTGGCAAGGCGGGAAGAGCGGTTCCAGCCACAAGACTGGAAGAGGGGTGTTGGGCCACAGGTGTGCCTCCACCTTTGTGATGGGAGATGGTGGGCAAGGCAGTGTTTGCATTTTGCCAATCAGACACGCTTCTGAAAACCCTCCCCCTCCCCCACCCCGTGACCCCCTATCCTCAAGTATGGCCTTGATTGGGTGAACCTAAAATATTCCCACGGTATATTGATGACAGCTAAATTGTCATGGCACACCTTCATGTTTATTTTGAGCACTGCTTTTCAGCCATCCCACAGATTCTCTGTATTTGTGGCACAATGTTTTTTTGGGTTTTTTTTTTGTTTTGTTTTGTTTTAATGTTTATTTATTTATTTTTTTAGAGAGAGAGCAGAGGAAGTACAGAGGGAGAGGGAGAAAGAGAGAATCTCAAGCAGGTTCTGCTGCTCGGAGTGGAGAAGTCCTATGCGTGGCTCAAACTCAGAAAGCATCACATCATGACCTGAGCCAAAATCAAGAGTCGGACACGTAATCGACTGAGCCACTCAGGTGCCCCAAAAGAGAAGCTTAATTTGCTCTCCTTATTTCTTTTGCTTCAAAGTTTATTTATTTTAAGAGGGTGGGGAGGGGGCAGAGAAAGAGGGAAAGAGGGAGAGAGAATCCCAAGCGGGCTCTGCTCTGTCAGCACAGAGCCTGACATGGGGCTCGAACCCATGAACCCATGAGATAGAAACCTGAGCCGAAATCAAGAGTCGCCTGAGCCACCCAGGCGCCCGTATGGCACGTTTCTTTTTCACCCCCGAGCACCAGGCCACGCACCTGTTTTCACTCTCAGGTCTTCTTTGTGTCTTGTCTTTACTCACAAGTGATGATGATGATGATAGCAGCTGACATTTATATAACGCTAGGGGCTTTTCGAACATTAACTTGTTTAATCTTCATAAAACCCCTTTTAGGTTGGTACTATTATTATTATTCCCCTTTTGCAGATGAGGAAAATGAGGCACAGAAGTTAAGTCACGTAAGATCACATTCTGGTAAGTAGTGGAGCCAAGGATTCATGTCCTTTCTCGCTGGCTTTGCCATCTGTGCTCTTAACCACTTGGCATCTTAACCACCCCTGCATCTTGAATGGTGTAGGAGCATGCATCAACAATGTCATTCAGAGCACCCAAAAAGGCTGTGGAAATGTGTGCCTTCCCATGCTTGTATGGGTGCCTTCAGACATTTATTGACCACCTACCCCCTACCTGACCACCACGCTGAGGATAAGACCAAGATAGACATGAGCTTATAGTCTTTTTGAAGTCGACACATTACACAAGAATCACAGTGATATGTAATGAAGCGTATGCTGGACAAAGTTTAAAAGAACAGTAGTCACCTTTATTGAGCATTTTGTGACATATTGCTAGCCACTGTTCTTGGGGCTTTGATGGGTTTCCTCATTTAATTCTTTCATGCAAGCACAGTTTTTATCTCCGTTTTACAGATGAGGAAACGGAGGTAAAGCAAGGTTGTGTAATTGCTGAGCGATACAGCTATTTAACGGCGGAGCTAAGACCATGGGAGAACACATTTGGAAGGTAAACCTAGCTTGAAAATTAGGGACTTTAGTTCCAATCAACTGGGAAGCGGTACTCATTGAAATAACCAGATATGAAAGGTTCTTCATTCATTTAGCCATTCAAAAGCTTTTATCCAGCATCTTGGATATGCAAAACATCCAAGGAGGGGGTGGTGGCCTGTGGTGGGTGGATACAAATGTGGATAAGGTAGAGTGTTTACATTTGCAATTAAGAAAATACGATTCAGTGGCCAATACCTTAAGTATTTAAGGTATAAGGATAAAAATTGCTCCTTGGTCTCAAATTGATGAGCATTCGAATAGAGTGAAGGCAGGCAAGTTGGCTCATGTTTATACGTGCACACACAGCATGACGGAATGAAGAGTGTGGACAAGAAGGGAGGAAGCTGTACCTATGGCCCAGGTTTTTGCACTGGAACTCCAACTATGTGGCTTCTAGAACATTAGACACAAAGGCCCGGAACCCTCACTGTATAGATGGAAGTTGCCAGAAGCCAGAGAAATGTTTGCAAACTGACAAATACTGCTTCAAGGGTCCCTTTCAGCCCCTAAGACTGTATGAATCTTAACCTGTAAATGATTGTTAATTTTTACATACATAAACAGGGTACTTGTCAAGGCTTTGCCAATCTGCAATTTGGGGAACACAGTACTACGAAGTCTTCCCAGAGTCAGTGAGAGGAACTTCAAAGGAAGATGGGAAAGCCCAGAAAACATGAAGGAAGTGCTCCTGGGGGTATCTTGGGTTGGAGCTTGTAGGCGACGGAGAAGAGAATTGTGGGACTGCTGGAAGCCATTGTTGGCTGGAATGAAGGAAGGCTATAGGTAATAGCGTGGGGCCAAATGGTAGCATTTGGGACGTCTGGGAAAGAAGAATATGACCAGGAGGAATGTTTTCCCAGGTTTAAACTGTTTTCCTATTCATTACCATAATGCCTACGTCAATTACCTGCATAAAGTGCCTTGGGCCGTCTGTACAATGTTTGGTTGCTTTGGGTAACCGGGAGGGGAGTGTCTAATACTAAGCTTTAGAAACTACGGTAGAGGACGAGGCCTCCAAAGCCTCCTACTTGGAGCAGAAATTTTACAATCTACTTGCACAACTAACCTTTAACATTCATCTGGAGCCTTTATATCTTTCTTCTTCAAGAACCCTCTTTAAGTTGGGCCCTGCTCACCAGCTAGAGTTGGGGGCAAGAAGGCAGAAAGGAGTGAGAGTTTCCTATTTTCTTTAGAGAGCGACTTATATCCTGAGCACCACCAGTGGTGGAGATGGATAGAAAGAGGAAGACACAGGAGAAGGAAGGCAAAGGCACATATGGAGGGCACCACCCGGTAACTCCACTCCGATTCCTGTGAGCTGTTTCCTTGGCTGATGCTGCGTTAAGAGCTACGTGGGTTCATTTATTACGGTCCTTTTGTCTGTCATTCAAGTGTGTACATGATTTTTCTTCTTGTGTTTTTTTGTTTTGTTTTGTTTTGTTTTTAGCATTTATTTATTTTTGAGAAACAGAGTGTGAGTGGGGGAGGAGCAGACAGAGAGGGAGACACAGAATCCGAAGCAGGCTCCAGGCTCTGAGCTATCAGCACGGAGCCTGACGTGGGTCTCAAACTCACAAACCATGAGATCATGACCTGAGCTGAAGTCGGATGCTTAACCAACAGAGCACCCAGGTGCCCCTCTTATGTTCTTCTTTCAGCCCCAAAGCAACCAAGCACAGTCAATAAGCAGCTACCAAGGGTGGGGTGAGGGGAGTGTCCTACCAATCATCTGTCTTAAGGATGCCATCTTGGCAAGACTGTCCTGTCTGTGCCAGTCAGGGAGGAATAAAGGCAGACCATCATATACATTAGATTTAGAGGCATTCTGAGGGAACTTAGGAGAGGGTGGATTCTTCTGGAGAACTTTGTCTCAAGCCCTGAATGCAGTCTCTCAAGAGCAGAACGTGGATATTTCCTCAGACAGCCAGAGCATTTTTGTGTTATCTTAATAGTACATAAAAGCTATTTGCTGTAATAAAAATTACACCAGGCTTGGCATCTGAAGACTCAGGTTCTGAGATCTGGCTCTTTTACTTCCTAGCTACGGCCAAGTTGCCTCTTTCAGAGCAAAGTAATGAAGGGCAAATGAGAGGCGTTATGACAACACATTGTAAACTGTAAAGTTGTGCAAATATTAGTTTGTTATTGTTACCTAGCAATACGCAGGGATTGTCCTCGTCTAGGTTCTAGTTAAGTAGCCAGGGTCTGTGTAACCAAGTGCTTGGCAGTTTCCATTATAACTGAAGGGTGAAATTAGATGATAATACGGGTTTCATTTTGAAGACGTAGAAGAAACCACAGGTAAACCGCATACCGTTTTCCTGAACAGTTGCTTTGGGTGGTAACTACGAATTCCTTCTCGCCAGGGATTGGGTGAGGAGGATTGTGTTTAATACCAAGGATTGCATTTAACTCCCCCACACCCCACCTCAGCATTTTGTCTTGGGTGTTGCTGAAGGCTTGGCACCCTTAACAGCTCCTTCCCTTCCCAGCCATAGCTGCTGCTGCTTCTTCGTCGTCTTCTTTCTTTTTATTTCTTCTACCTTCTTCTTTTAAGTAGGCTCCACTCCCAGTGCAGAGCCCAATGCATGGCTCAAACTCACGACCCTGAGATCATGACCTGAGCTGAAATCAAGAGTCGGCTGCTTCGCTGGCTGAGCCACCCAGGCATTCGAGCCATAGCTGCTCTGCTTCTTAAGCATCTCCCCTCCTCAGTGATCTTTCTCACCCGTCTTCCAAACCTGATCCCACTGTAGCCTGGGCTCAGTGGCTGACCCTCTGCTTCAGTTCCAGTTCTTGCTCTCTGTCTCCTCCCTGGAACGCAGCGCTTCAGAGTCTCCCTTGCTTCCTACGGTCCTCTTCCCGCACGTTCTCATCGCCCGAGAGGGGAGGTATGAGACTCGGGTTCCGTATTCCCGTCTGAGAGCAGTCTGCATTCTGTTGGAGGATGTATTTAGGTGTTTGGACTGAAGGGTCTTTTCATGCTCCTTAGCATTCACCGAAGTGCACTTTCTGATGGACAGATGTTCAGGGAGCACTTTTACGTGGCTGCTTTTCCACTCCTGTGACTCTTCCGTAGTTCACCGGGCAGTCTCTTGGAAGCTCCCATAATTGCACACTACATTATGTTGCGAACAAGGAGTCACTTCTTTCTGTTTGGGAGGACACCTCTGAGTCTCAGTCAGCCCTGAGAGCCTTTCCTATGCTGCCCTCCCTGCCAGGCCCTGCTACCCCATACACCATTTTCTTAATGGTGTTTTTTTGCATATTCCTGGGACATATTATCCTATGTCCACTTGTGCCTAAACTTTCAGATCTTTCCAGCAGTCCACCTTGACCTCAAGGATAACTTTCTTTTTTTTTTTTTTAATGTTTATTCATTATTTTTGAGAGCGCACAAGTAGGGGAGGGGCAGAGAGAGAGGGGGACAGAGAATCGGAAGCGGGCTCTTGCCTCACAGCAGTGAGCCTGATGTGGGGCTCGAACTCATGAACTGTGAGATCATGACCTGAGCCGAAGGGACACTCAACCAATTGAACCACCCAGGTGCCCCAAGGATCACTTTCTTACATGCTGGCTACAGCAACTGTCTGGCCTTGCCTCGGTTTTGATACCTTTGGTCTCTGCTGAAGTTTGGGGTGAACGGTCCCCATCTCAGGGCTCACGTCACTGGTCCCAAAGATCCCCTCCCTCCCAGCTCCGGGACTTATCTGCGTATCCTGTCTCCAGTCCCCACAGTTGGAGCTGGGAAGAAAGAGCTTCTGGGCAAGATGCCACCAGCAAGCCTGTCTCCCTAAGAACAGACCTCTTTTCTCACTGGTGGAAACCTACCCCTTCTCTCACAGCTGTGTGAAAAGAAGCCAAATGCCCATTCTTAATGTGTAACAACTGAGGCTCACATGCAAACTGCTGTTATCTCAGCAGGAGAGCAATTTGCAACCATTTAAACTCCTTTCACTCTTCCTTTCTCCTCCGTGCATGGTTGTACACACACCAGTCCATATTTATTAGTGCAGATGGTGAGAAACTCGTCATTGAAAGGGCTTAGAGCACAGAAGGAAATGGATTTTTGGCCTCACTCTGGCCTTATAAACAAGAAGGCTTGAATGATTTTTAGGTTCCTGATTCTTGCCTCAGAAGAGCACAGTTTGCTTCTCTCCAAACACAAGAGGTTGTAAATTGGTAATTCATCTCAGCCAAAGGCCACATGATGAGCAATTGTAGAAGTGTTTTTTTCCTTGTTGTGCAAAGAAGGAACCCGACATCTGAGTGTGGGTTCCAGCTGGTGTTTTCCTTTCACCATTTGCAGCCCAAAGGCACGGTCTTGGCCAGGCCTGGGCTCGCAGTACGACTCCTGCCTTTTACCTGCAGCACCATTGCCACCATGGCCATCCCAAGGGGAAGTCAGCTCAGCATTTCCACGTGACGTCTTCTTCTTCTTCTTCTTCTTCTTCTTGCAGCTAAAAAATAAATCAGTTCTAATAAAAACATTTATACTATATTCTTTATTGTCAGCTAATCCTGCCTGAACTCATTAAATGGCAGTGTGTGGGTTATTTGCTGTCAGTGAAATTATCAAAGGCATTTTTCAGCTGGGGCACCGGGAAAACATATGCTTCAATGCCAACTAAAACAATAATGAGGAAATGTTATGATCAGTCTTGACCAGATGACCCTGCCCATTTTAGATTAGTTCTTAATTTCAGCACAAGGGTCATCCTGTGAATTCTTACAATAAGTCACTGCTCACCACTCACATGAAAAAGATGTGACTTATTAGAAAACTCACTGTACTCATTGCAGTTAATGAGATGTGGAAAGCTTTGTAATTTGATTTGCTGGGCCATATGCTGTAAAGGGATACTGCTGATTTCATTCCTCCGTATTTAATTTAAGCAGTATGCAATACCTTCTTCATATGGCTACTTATATAATAAAAATTAACTTGGGGTATAAAAAATACACCATTGTGGGGTTTATTACTTGGTGTGGTTCAGTTTCAAGTGTTTTTCATGGAAACATCTGTAAGTAATGTGTGTGGGTCTAATTTTAAATCCCGCCAAATATTTTCCATTTAACATTTGGTTTAACTGACAAGCCCGCAGAGGTGGTTTTCAGAGTTGTTGGTAACAGATACGTACAGTATTCCCAAGGCTATAGCCTTCTTTTTTTTTTTTTTTTAATGGCAGACAGATAACAGTAATCCAAAACTCGGTTTTTGAACTTTTTAGCATTTCAGTGGATACAAACGGCAGTTGAGAATGTAGGCACTTCTAACCCTTAAAGACCAAGCTGCGGTTTAATCTAGTATCCCCTAAAATTACCTTGTTTATGACTTTTGTTTCAACATCTGCGGCCAAGGATTCGGGTGGCAGATTCTCTGGAAGGCTGACTGTGGGAAAGAGACCCTTCAGGACAGGGGCTTGCCTCCCCTCTGAAGAGAGGGGGGAGGGAGGAGGACTAACAGTCTGAGACATGGGCCAATGCCCAGGGAGGTCCGATCCTCTAGAGACGTTCTAGAACCCCATTCTATTTTTCTACGGTTGAAAAAAATATATATTTTTTCAAATATACAAATATAAATATATGTGTATATATCCTTGCTCAATTCTTAGGGGGCACCCAGGCCCCCTGGACTATCCAAGGGTCTGGTCAGCAGCTGGTCAGTAATACAACCACCAAACGAGGAGGTGAGGTTGCCGGATAAAATAGAGAACCCGGAGTTGAATCTGAATTTCAGGTAAACAACGAATATTTTTTTAGTATAACGGCGAGCCGCAGCCTGCCACACTTTTGCTTGCTCAGTCGGGCACCCCTACCACCGGCCGGGTGACTGCGTGTCGTGTCGTTCCAGGCCAGGAAGCCTTATCCGGGTTGTGTGATGACGGCGGCCGGACAGGAGCCACAAGCGCCCCCACCCCTCCGGGCTGGGGGTCGGCGCCGCGCTCCGCTTGGAAACACGCCCGATCGCACCCGGGCGTCGCGGCACCGCCAGCTCAGCACCGGGCCGGGCACGAGGCGGGGACCCCCAGAAACATACCGAAACCGTCTCCATGGCTGCCTCTGAAATAAAGCGGTGTGTGTGGGAAGAGAAACTCGAGGGGGAAGTTCAGCAACCAACGCAGAGGTGTGGAGTGAAACCTCGGGGGGGGGGGGGGGAACTGCCGGTTTTGCTTCGAGGGAATGGAGTTGTGCAACTCGCGTTGCGAAATTTCACCCGGTTGATTCTGTGAGAACTGAAGTTTGCTTTAATTGTCAATTAAAGCGAAGGGGGCCCGGGGGCGCGGGGAGCCGCAGGAGTGGGAACCAGCGTGGGTCCGATGACGGGGCCGGCCGCTGGGGGTCAGGATGCGCTTGCCGAGCGTCCCTGCCGCGGGCCGGACTTTCCCGAGACACCGAGGCCCCGCCTGAGAAGTTGATGGAAGGCGCGCCTTAGGTGTCCCCGCAGCCGGCCGGCCTCCCCGGGGTCCCCCCCCCCCCGCGCCCCGGGAGCCCCTTATTTGCGAGGCCCATCTAGGCCCGCGCGCGCGTCAGGTACTAAATTGCCTTTATGAGAGCCGAGCAGGCTTGCCGATGACAACGCTCTGATAACAAAAGAAGTGTGGCCTTGTCGAAGATTTTATGTAAAAGGAAATGGTTCATTTGAATTCAGAAGGAATATTAAAACAGGCCGGGAAGATCCAAGCCTTGGATTTTCTGCCTTGTGACTCGCTTCTTAGAACTCGTTTAAGAAAAAAGAGAGGCGGGGGGTGGGGGGGAGGTTGGGGGAGGAAAAGGAAACACTACCCAAAATATCCAACCACGGTTTAATTTTTGTTTGCCGCTGCTGTTTTCTTCAGATCAAGGTTGCCTTCTTGTTAACCCTGGACTGCAGCGGCAGAAAATTAGATTGCTTTCGCTGAGGGATTAACCAGATAGAAGAGTTAGGGAATGTGGAAGCCTTGAGAGACTGGAAATCAGCGAGTTTGAAATGTTTGAAAGAAAAAAAAAAATCTTCAGTGGCTTAAGAGCTTCACTAAGACACTTTTATTTTATTTATTTATTTTTTAATTTTTTTTTTTTTTAACGTTTCTTTATTTTTGAGACAGAGAGAGACAGAGCATGAACGGGGGACGGTCAGAGAGAGGGAGACACAGAATCGGAAACAGGCTCCAGGCTCTGAGCGGTCAGCACAGAGCCCGCTGCAGGGCTTGAACTCACCGACAGCGAGATCATGACCTGAGCCAAAGTCGGCGGCTTAACCGACTGAGCCACCCAGGTGCCCCACTAAGACACTTTTAAAAAAGAACCCAAATTGCCCTTATTTAAGAGCATTGGAGATCCAGATACGAGTCCTGTTACTTTGGCCAAAAAGTCCACTTACTCATTCTGTCTTTTCTCCCCGTTTTTATTTAAAGAAAATTTTTTTTTAGTGTTTTTATTTTTGAGAGAGAGAGAGAGAGAGAGAGTTCGAGCAGGGTACGGGTGGAGAGAGAGAGAGAGAGAGAGAGAGAGAGAGAGACAGGATCTGAAGCTGTCAGCACAGAGCCTGACAGGGGGCTTGAACTCAGGAGTGGAGAGATCACGACCTGAGCTGAAGTTGATTGCTTAACTGACTGAGCCACCCAGGTGCCTCTCCCCTCCCCCCACTTCTGTGTGTCTTCAATGCTTAACGGAAATGCTGGGATTCCCACTCAATCACCAACCAGGAGTCTCATGCCAACTGTATGATTTGTTTTGCAAAGACTGATGTTTTTGTTGAAGCCTCACGTTTCTGTTCCTTTTGGTGATGGTACGTGGAAGAAAGAACAGGTGCCTTTCTCAGGACCTGAATAAGAGGGAAATGTGTCACATCTTTCCACTGGGCCCAAGTGTTTTTCTGTGGCAGGGCTGCTTGGTTTGGGAGTGATGTTAAAGGACTCTCTCACAAACTGCTAACTTGGCTTAGAGACGCTCTATTCTGAACACTCATTCATTCACTTATCCAACCAGCATTTATTAAGCACTCAGTGTATGTGTGGTGCAGTGCTAGGTGTGAGGGATACGGAGTCTACTCGCACAGAGTCATGATCTCATCTTCCAGGAGCTTGGGGTCTGGTGGGGAACCAGACGATGTGAAGAGAGACCGAGGTTATTCTACTGTGTTGGAAAAGTCAACCTGCTTCTCCTCTCTGCCGTCTAAAAGATGAGAAAAAACCAGGCTGGTCCGTATGGTTTCATAAGCAAGTGGTGTATCAGCAATAACAACAAAGTTCAGCTTAATTGCACATGGCAGGTGTCCGTCCTTGCTGGCCGACCCCTGCCTTTTGTAGGGGTCTTTTTTCCTCCTCCAGTGACCCAAGTGCCCTTTGAAGCCACACCCCCTGCCTGCAAACCAGTAGGATAAAATGGGGATGGGGGCAGTGAGCAGGCTGACACCCGTACTGTCTGACTTTCTAACCAGCTGTTGAATGGCTTGACACGGCATTACTGTGAGAATGGGGAACCGTTCTTTTCTTTCTGGAAGGAGAAGCCAGAAGTTTATTTAATCTTTTCTAGGCAACTTATTTTATTGCATTTTTAATTTCCTCTCTTGCATTAACATGACCCTTTTCACTGGCTTCCCACGCCTGGTGCTTAATTACTTATCATTAGCAATGTACACGGGGGCCTTGCTGCATATTTATAAATGTGATCATTAGTACATGGAAAGACAAAGGCTTCTTTAAGACTGTCATTAGTTATTCTGTTTTCATGGAAATGTTCATTAGGAGAAACTACCCACCTGGTTAAATAATTATAATTAAGAATTGGTAATCTCCTTTGCATTTTTAACTTGATCTTCCGTCTGTTTGTATAAAGCTAAACAAGCCTTATTTGGCCAGTATTCTATCTTTCATTTTCACGAGAATCATCGACAAATGCAGACTCTTTGTCTTTAACCTATAGGTGGTGACGGAGGTGCACGATGGATACAATTTTTGTAACACAGCAGTTACCTCCAAACCCATTAACCAGCCACGAACGGCGAGTCAGGGAACGGAGTGGAGCATCTCCGGTCCATTTTATTTTCTGGACTTCTGTCGGTGGTGCAAACTGAACTGCAGGCTTGTAACCAAACTTTGCAAAGGGTCTCCTTCGGCTCTTCAACCACAGAGACGCCAGGCTGCGTGGCCACTGGCCACACCTTTCCTCGGGGTGTGCCAGCCAAGGCAAGTGGCGGTTGGATGGCGTGCGTGGTCCCGTGTCCGCGTCCAACTCTTTATATGTTGTTGACTAGGGGTAACCGCAGCAGTGTTATGGCCATGGCCCTGCCGACGCGCAGGAGAAGAGAATCCACGAGAAGTCTTCGAATTGCTAGCAAGTGGCCCTGAGGCCCATACATGGCTACGTGTCAGCTGAGCTGAGACAAACGAGTTGACAGAAACACAAGAGAAGGAAGGAAGCACGGTTATGCAGCTGCCCACTCCCCTCTGCCCAGACTGGTCCTCGTTGAGCCGCCACCCTGGACTGATGAGAATATGCCAGTGATAAACCACAACTGTGGGAAACACTGGGTGGGGGCATAAATATCATCTGTAAACAATTAGGCAGCCACTGCTCATTCAGTGCCGTTTTGAGAAGCTAAGGAAGTCTGCAATCAGTTATATCTCCAATTACCATAAAAATATATTAGCCATTCATTCATTTATTAATGATTCATCAGTTAACCACACATAATGAGCAAATAATTAGCAGTGCTGTACGGTTGCCAAAATTGAAGAAGTGTTGGCATTTTAAAGATGAAAGGTTGCATTTATGCAAAAGTCTGGCGATGATAAAGTTAATATGGAAGATAATTATAAAAGTGGCTGTCCTATATTACAGACTGAGGTACCACAAAACTTGCCTAATTGAACCGAAATGAATATTCTTCCAAAGTCTGCGTGTTGCCACACACAAACTGCTGAATTTCTCCCGAAGATCTCCCTTCAGTAAGGTGCACTGCACAATACAAGTTAATAAAATGCCAGACAGCTAGACTGTGTTCTTTGTTTGCTTGGTTCAGGGCCTCGTGGAAAACAATAAATTGCATTCATGTCAGCTGAGGCCCATCCCTTTGCTAATTACCGTTTGGTGCTGAAATGACTTCTGTGAAATTGGGAGCATGAGGAAACATACAGCCATACAAGGGAGGCTTTTCAGAGTTTTGCAGTAAATGTGAGATAGGCCTCAGGCACACAGATGTTAAAACAGTGAATTCCCCCACAGATTACACTAATGGAAACCCTGTCAGGGTAAGTCAAATCCGGGTCTGTGGTCAAAATCTAATTAAGGTTTCCGTACTTAAAAAGAATATGAATGCCTGGGGGTGGCGATGAATGTATAAGAAACTCACTTGTTTGTAAAACTGTTAGCATGAATAGTAAGTACCGTGGGGCTGTTACCTGCGATGTAACACCTGCTTTCCGAGTCGCTCTCTGCCTTGCCGCCTGTATCGGGGCGGGTTATTCCAGAGGTCAGCGAACTCGGCTCAGGCCACCGTGGCCTCCCGTCCTCTGTGCCCGGTACCAGGCATGATTTGAGGTCACGGATGAAAATGGATCCTCAGAAGTCTCTCTGGAATCCCAGAGGATGCTTTGCTTTGCCACATGAAAACCACCCCAGATGATTCTGCCCAACTGCCTGGCGCCACTGAGGAAATAGTTGTTGCTGAGGGCGTGGGGCCGGCCAAATCTCCCCTCGTGGGGAAACAAAGGGTCGTCTGCTCCGCGGCGCGCCCTTCAGCCTGCCGGGACTACCTCCCCGAACAGCTGCGGCGTGCAGGCGGGGCCCTGCTTCTAATAGAGGAAATGAATTTATAATGCTACAGCCTCTTCATTTTCACCACGCACAAATTTCCCCTTAAATACTTAAAAACAACACCCAGGGCTGGATATACCTTAAATTTCGAATAAATGAAATCTTAATCCAGTCTGTTGCTGAGTCTGAGTTGTTATTAAAGAAATAAATTTGAAACAGCAAGTGGTTTGAGAATTTTTGAATTTAATTATTTAAATCTACTTAGGGTAACTCTCACGCGCTATTTCAGTTTCCCATTGAGAACATGAATTCTGGGAAAGGTATCCCACGCAGGGCCCTGGAAATATTAACTTTCATGTACAACTGTGGGCTCAGCCGTAGACAGCCAATGCCACCCCCTCCCCCGAAAAGCAGAAGAAAGAAACTGTGAGATTCTTTTTATTTTTTATTTTATTTTTTCCTCCCGATGTAAATTTCAGCCAAGTGATACAGGATATGTTTTTTAAAGAATGAGGAAAGCAAGTTCTCTTCTTTGGACTTCTCTGGCCCTCTTCAGATACACTGTCTACGCGTAAACGCTTTGAAGGTCTTTAGAGAGCAGTAGGTTTACACAGTCATTCACTGAGAAAGTCAGGGGGCAAAAGGAGAACAGAGATGATAACCTGAATAATTGAAATAGCCAGTAACTTATGTAGGGTGTATCTTGGCCTAGCGAGCGTCTGGGGCCGGAATTTCGACATTTGCGAAAATGGGTCTTCTGCCGGGAATGTCCCAAGGGCAATAGCCCCAGGCTTGGGGAGGGCCACCTGGACCTTTTGGTGTCACTTTGCTCCTCCCTTGGAGAGATTCTGCTTCATGACTAGCCCCGGTGGCACCGTTGCCCTAGTTCTGAGAGCAAAGGGCTCCCTTCCTTCCTGATTTTAGCAGTCCGGCTCTTTAATGGCGTCCACACTGGCATGTGGCAGGGGCAAAGTGCAACATTCGGGCACGAACTTGTCACTTCATCTTTTTCGCCATTTCACCAGGATTTTGGTATGGCACACGTAGGTTTTGGGCCCTGGGAGACGGGGTTAAGCTGCCACACACCTTGTGAAGAATCTTGCTGGGGATTCAGACCTGAGCGAGACAGAAGCCAGGTGTCCGAATCATTCCTATTCTCTGCTGACCATCGGAGAGTAGTCGGGACCTCCTGATTCATCACAACTGCCAAGTGGAACTTTCCCACACCCAACCCGGACTAACAAGAGGATATTGACTTGGAGTGATTTCTAGATTCAGAATTCTATTTTTCCGCTCGGTATAAAAATCTTCACAGAAGCCAACATCTTTAAGAAAAAAGCAAATCTTAGTGTGGGGCCCAGCCTCGACCTCTTCCCCAGTAAATGCAAAGGGCTACAGAAATGGCATATTTGGCAACAGTCGGCGGGTGAATGTTTTACAGTGTGGCAGAGCTGAAGAGCACGAGGTGAAGCGGGTTCCACAGGAAGTGAGGTCCAGTGGCTAACAATGGCTCGGAGGTCAAAAGTCTCTGGGTTTATGTTTTTAATAACAGTAGCACAGACTTGTAGCTAATTTGTGGTATTTACTTTTTTAAAAAATCTGCATGCATTTATGCAATGACTCTCTTTTTTCCAGGTGCAGTGCTGGGCCCTAGGACTTCAGAGAGGAAACGTCAGGGTTCCTGCTCTTGGGAGACTCTCATTTCTGCTTGGGAAGCAGGCGCTCAAACTTCGCGAAGCCAGATTTCTGCATCATTACAATGCCTGGCATGCAGGAGGCCAATAAATGTTTGTTGAATGAATGGATCTGTTAAAAGGGGAGTTGTCGTGTTTCCTGTCTTTCTAAGGAGTTACTGTGTGAGTTAGAGAGTTAACATTTATAATTCATTTTATGCCCCTACATGCTCTGTAAGTACAAATTATTAAATATCATCATAGTGAACTAGGGTCCTAAACAGCCAATTACATTTTCTTATGAAGTTGGTGACATTTAGATCCTTTGTTGGGCAGATGGTGTCATATTGCACCTGTTGGAAAAGTAGGCATTTTGGGAAGGGACGTTAATTTAGAACTATTTATAATATAGGAAAACACTGGGCCCCTTAATAAGTGTATTCGTATTGTTTTCCAAGGAAGTAACACAGCTGACCTAGCTCTAAACTATTATTGTTATTTTGTTTCTACCACACTAATTCTTTGTATCTGAGCTTGAGAAATTAAAAGACCATCATTTCTTAAAGCACTAGTCCACATTTCTTCTTCATTTCTGGTATTCTCTTTTCCTCTCTGGATTGACTTTTATTTCTTATTATTAAAAAAAATTTTTTTAATGTTTACTTATTTTTGAGAGAGAGAGAGAGAGAGAGAGAGAGAGAGACTGAGTGCAAGCAGGGGAGGGGCAGAGAGAGAGGGAGACAGAATCAAAAGCAGGCTCCAGGCTCTGAGCTGTCAGCACAGAGCCTGGCGTGGGGCTTGAACCCACAAACCATGAGATCATGACCTGAGTCAGAGTTGGATGCTTAACTGACTGAGCCACTCAGACACCCCTGGATTGGCTTTTAATCCCAATTTGTCCTCAGCTTTCTGTCTCCTTGGCATGTTTCTCTTCTTTGTGTCTGTCTCTCCTCATCCTTCTCTCTTCCCTGTCTCCATCCTCCTCCCTTTCCCTCTCCTGCCAAGATGTGTCATTCCTCAGGGACATGCCTCACACCGCTTCTGAGCCCAACTGTACCATGGTCCCTTGAGGTCTCAGAGCAGCTGTTTCTGCCTGGATTTTTAAGCTTCCCTGACCCACTCTTCTCCCAGCCAGCTTCTGGGCAGGAAGCCCTGTAGCAGCCCCGATGACTTCCTCACTGCCCTGCAAATGCCCTGTCTGCTTCCTGGGCCTTTACTCTTGTGAATATGTTACCTGGAAGCTGTCCCCTCCTGTCGCATCTTTCTAAATTCCACGTATCTGTTGACCATGTCCTCTTTGAAACTGTTCTTTGTTGCCCTGATCTTCACCCCTCTTCTAAGCTCCCACTGACCACAGTTTAGCAACTCCTTCTGCTGTAGCCTATACTTTAGTCTTAGCTTTCCCATACAAACCCTAAGCTTTTTATAGCTACAAAAAAGACACAGCGCGTATCATGTGCCAGGTTGTGTCTTAAGGTGCATTACATTATTATCTCATTTCATCTTCGTGACAACCCTACGAGGTGGTCATTATAGATCATTATAGGTCATTACAGAGCTACTTTGTAGATCAGGAAACTAAGGCACAGAGGCCACGACTGACTTACTCACGGTCACACAGATAATAAGAAGTGGAACTGGGTTCTGAGTAGTCACTATGCTGTAGCCCCCAGGTCCCCCTCAGGAGTGAAGGGTTTACTCCTCCAGTTGCTAGGAGAGCTGTTGCCTGATAGCCCTCAGCTGTCAGCCCTCTCTGCTAATTGCCTCTGCTTCAGTGACGCTCTTCACCCAAGTCATGCCCCTTTGCTGGGGCATCCTGTATCCAAAGATTGGTTTTCAGGAGGGACAAAGATCTTTCTACCTCACCCCAGCTTGGGACAACTTCTATGCACAAACCAGCTTCAGAGGTCTCTGTCAGGTTGGCTGAGGCCTTTGTTGTGACTACACTGTAGCCCAACTTCTCCCTTGGCCAAACCCTCTTTGCTTCCCTTTGCTTTTCCTTCTACAAATGGTGATTTCCTAGAGCAGATACTAATAAGTATCCTGTACATAAATCTCTGATTCAAAGTCTAATTCTCAGAGAGCCCAACGTAAACAGTTTGTATCAGGAGTGGTCTGAGAAAGGAGATCTAAGATGGGATTCTGGAACTTGGTCACCTGATAGCTACTGGTAATGAGGACCCCCATCTCTAGGAGTAGGAGGAGCAGTGATAGATCCTGGCACAAGGTAGCAGTGGTGACCTTGGATGGGATGCTGGTGGAAGGGAAAGCACTAGTGGGTGAATCTATTGGGCATTTGACAAATATGGGGAACTAGCAATTATAAGAACAGTGGCACTGAATGGCTATATTGCTGGGGGCAATTAATGCTTTGGAAAAGGAGAGTAATTAGCTAGCAATTAAAGGCTCAGTGTGAAAACCACAAAGCTTCACGGATTGGATATAAAGTGAGCCTCAACTCTTGTAGTTAGTGGGCAGAAAAAGTTGAAGGTCAGGGCTAGAACTTAATCATAAGATGAGCGAGTTCCAGGAAAGGTTGAATGTTCAACCTAGGTAGGTGTACCATGCCAGGCCAGGGTTCTGATAGGGAAAGAGCAGGACCTTGAGATAAGAGATAGTGACATCTGAGTTAATGCATTTGAACATCTGGAGGCCCCAGATTCCCCTAAATCCTCTGAACCCAAGAAGTAGCCCACTTCTCTTTGTTAAAGACTAGCACTACCCTCTTCTCTTGCTTGAAGGAGAAGCGGAGGCCTCAGTCTTGCAAGACAAATGCATCCCCTTCCCTTTAAGATCTGTCCCCACATCCCCTCTCTTGGCAGCCAGACCAATACATAGGATTAAATCCCAACATGGCCCTGCTGGGGAAAGTGCTGGTTCTTCTAGGGGAGGAGACATACTATGACTTGAAGGAATTACAGGATCTAGCCAACAGGTATTGGCAGGGTCTGGAACATTATTTGAGGGACTAGGTTCTGGGAATACTGGATCTAGGTGGGTGGAATATAAAATTATAAAAGGGAGGGGCGCCTGGGTGGCGCAGTCGGTTAAGCGTCCGACTTCAGCGAGGTCACGATCTCGCAGTCTGTGAGCTCGAGCCCCGCGTCAGGCTCTGGGCTGATGGCTCGGAGCCTGGAGCCTGTTTCCGATTCTGTGTCTTCCTCTCTTTCTGCCCCTCCCCCGTTCATGCTCTGTCTCTCTCTGTCCCAAAAATAAATAAAAACGTTGAAAAAAAATTAAAAAAAAAATTATAAAAGGGAGAATTTACTGATATGGGTCACTCATCTGGGATACAGGATGTCTGGTAAGCATCCTAGCATGCTGCTAATATTCTGCTAGGATGGCTCCCAGAAACTTGGAGAAAGTAGTGGTCCAACATAAAATGAAGAAGAAATGAATCACCATGATAGTTGGTGACAGAAATGATGAAAAGTTTCAAAGAAATGGGCATGACAGATTGGGGATATCACATAAGGTCAGAAATTCCACCAAATGACCAAGTTCAGTAGGAGGGTCCATAGAATAGACTGTACACATTATGAAATACAGCTTCTGGTATGCTTTGGGATTCTGCCTGTTGGTCATCAAATGGTTATGAGACTAGAATTGTCCATCATAAACGTTTTTTTTGGTCAGACTCAACAAGTCATAATGTTAAGGGGGTAAGCCCAGAAGTAGTCCATTGAAAAATGGAAGGGGTACACTTGGGATTGGACATAAGCAGGGCCAGAGGGCACAAGTAGATGGTGTGACCATGTGGCCCAGACCCCATGCCATCATTCACCACCGCTGCACTGCCTCTCCCTCACTGCACACCTGTGGCTGCTTGGAGGTCTCTTATGACCAGTTGATGGAGAATATAAAGGGTCCAGTTTGGTTCACTGATGTATGGACTTGGTCCGTGCTACAAATCAAAAGTGGATTGCTATGCACCGAGTCCTACTCAAGGGTCACCGATCAGTGGAGATCCTCCCTATGACCATAGCTTCAAAAGATGTACCTGCTCATCTGCTTTGTGGGAAAGGAGAATATACACAAACTCATGGGCAATGGCAAATGTCTTGGCTAAATGGTCAGGAGCCAGAAGAAAGAAGATTGGAAGACAAGGAGATCTGGGGAAGAGGCATTCTTGTGGGCATGGGCATGAAGTAGGAAGATCTTGGTATCACAGGTATAACATCCACCAGAGAGCATCCAACACAGAAGAGGCATTAAACAAACAAGAATATAGATGGACTAGGCTAGTTGACATCAGCTAGCCACTGCCATCCATCACCACAATGCTGGCACGGTGGGTGCACGGATGCAATGGCCATGGTGGATGTTGGAGGCTAGACATGGGTCCACAGCCTGGCTCCCACTCACCAAACTAATATAGCTATTGCTGCTACCAAATGTCTGATCTGTCAACCAACAGGGAATAATTCTGAATATGGCATTATCCTTTGAGATCACCAATCATCCACTTGGTTGCAAGTTAGCTACAGCGTTAAGAGGGGCAGAAATCCATTTTAACTTGAAAAAATTATATCCTGGGGTTTGCCTTTTCTGTCTGCAGAGCCTCAGCTTGTACCACTGGAAGTGAGGGCTTGGACTATTTGATAGATCAACAGGTGTCCTGCATCACATCATGTCACACATGGGACCCACTTTATGGCAAGGGAGGTGCACCCGAGGGGACACGGCAATGGGATACACTCATCCTATTTCATATAGCACTACCTAGATAAAGCCATCTGCTGGAGTGATGGAATGGCCTGTTGAAGGCAACCCTGTAGCATAGGTTTGGGGAGGATATCTATGAGGATCAGGAACTATCTTCTAGGAGGCAGTGTGCTTTCTAAATCAACAACCATTATAAGGAGCCATGCCCCAGTAGGAAGGACACATGGGTCCAGGATCCAAGGGGTGAAAGTAGGTGTGGCTCTGCTTATCACTACTCCCAGTGACCCCCTTGAAGGCTTGGTACTTCCCTTCCCCATAGCTCTTGGCTCTGCAGGCTTCGAGGTCTTGATTTCCAAAAGCAGGAAGCTTCCATCTGAGGACATAGCAAAAGTCCCACTGGACTCTAAATTCTGGCTCCTGGTAGGACACTTTGGACTCCCTGTGCTAGGAGACCATCATCTTAGCGGCAGGATTTGACCCTGACAGAGAAGAGGTAGGGCTGCTCTTCTACATCAGGGCGGGCAGGGGAGGGGGCCTATGTTTACCACCCAGGTGAACCACGTAGGCATCTTTAGGTATTCTCTTACCCAGTTTTGGTAGTAAATGGAAAATACGGCAACCATGGCCTGTGAGGAGGCTCAGGGGCTCAGATCCTTCAAGGATGAAGGTCTGGGACATTCCATGAGGTAGAGTCACCCCGACCAGAAGAGGAGCTAGCTGAGGATGAAGGGAGTCGGAAATGGTCATTAAAGGAGGGGGATAATGGTATCAACCAACTACCGATAGAGTTTGCCCCGGAGAGAGCCATCTGGGCCGTGTCTGCGGGGCTGGGGCTGGAGGGGATAGACACTGCTGCTCTTATGGGCTCAGCTTCTTTGTCTGATCATTTGGCTCAAAGTTAGTACTTCCATTTCTGATATAGCAGGTCAGACTTCTGGATGGCATTTATCATCTCTCATAGCCATTTCCTATTATTTGGAGCCTATTATTCATCCATTGAACATTTATTACACTCCTACCATGTCTTAGGCTTTGTTCTTGGTACAGAGAATAAGAAAATGAATAAGACATGGCTCTCGCCCTTGAGAAAATCACAGTCAAATGGAGGAAAAAGATCCTTAACGATTATAAATACTGTGGTAAATGGAGTGGTAGAAGGGAGTATAGAGGAAGGATGCCTTATCCCACCTAGTGGTCAGAGAGGAAAGACGGTAATGTAGTTTCCAGGAGGTGTTGATGCCTGAGATTAGTCTTATCCAATAAGAAAGGGAGACCAGGGTGCTGGGGAAGAATCTTCCAGGCAGATCAATGGTGCAGGTGCAGGGGAAGCAGGGGTCAAAAAATGAAGCCTCTTATAGTCTATGTTGAGGAGTATCAAGTTTATCCTGTGGATGATGTGAAGCCCATTGGCAGGTTTCAGTGGGGAATGGGGTTCTGATGTGTCTGTCTGTCTTTTGTCTTCAGTCTCCTGCTTGCAGCCGCCTCTCATTCCACTGAAATGCAGCTGCTTGTGTATCTTTTGGCCACCATATATGACACCTTACAAAAGCGTTTTACATCAACAGGAGGTCTCAGTTCTGGCAGATACTAGTGAATCTGGTTGCTGCAAAGACAGCCTTGAGGTCACTATCTGTTGGTAGGGACGGTAGCATTGAAGTTGCTGATTCTTTTCAGCTTTTCTATATTGCAGAAAATTGCCTCATCCTGCCCAACCCCCCTCCCTCTAACTATTCGAAACAGCAGTACTCAAAGGCATGGCAGGGGAAGTCAGTGATTGATAATGGGTCAGAGTTCCAGAAGAACATTGGTTCTTCGAGATAGCCATCCAGAAGCTCCTGTACGTTATTGATGCTTGGAAAGTCTACGTGGGTGCTGGCTACCAAGGCGTGACCTTGGTTCCAATGGTAGTACTACTTGGAACTTAACAAACACCTACAACGCAGCAGGCTTTCACACTGGAGTCCTCACCATAACGCTACTGGGTAGTGACTGTTGATTACTGCGCCCATTTGTCGAGTCAGTAAAACTCACTGATGATCTTTCTGAAGACAGAGAATCCACATGAGATTACCACCCAGTTCTAATCACAAAACCTAAGATTTCAGCATCCCAAGGGAGCATACAGAAGGCAATGAAATTTAATGATCAGACAATATTATATCCAGTGATGAACTGATAGGTAAAGAAGGGAAAATGTCAAAGAGGACCATCATGTGGCAGGAAACAAGGAGACATGTGAACTACTTTGCCAAAAAGCTCCTGACCGAGGTTAACAGTCAACACTGAATTCCAGGTAGAAGTCAATGTTCTACGTACATGAATTCAATATGAGGTAGAGGTGACCTTTGGCTTCTTCCTTGTTTCATTCGCTAATAATCATACAGAACACAAAATGATTGAATAATCAACAATGAGATTAAGAGCTAAAGCCAGTCTACCCAGCATGAAAACCCTGCTTGTTTGCAGAAGTGTGGTATTATTGAAAAATTATGTCACCAAAGATGTCCCACTTGGGCCAGCTGTTCCAAATTAGGGATCCATAGAAACCTCTAAGAACTGAGCCGTTTGTATCCTGGGTCAGCACTTGGTCTTTCCTCATTTCCCATGTAGTCTACATAGATCTAATGCCAAACTTGTCCCCACATAGCCCGAGGTATCATCTATGTACTATGCACAGAGATTCAGGGCTGACTGGCTGTGATGGTCTGCGACTGAAAATCTGGTGTGAAATCACGTATCATAATTGAGAGATACAGGGTACCCTTTAGAAACCGGACAACAGTTTAATACAGCCAAGACTGTATGTAAGACGACGACAAGAAGTGAGTGCTACCATTGACGCTGTGGGACCATCCGTTTGTGAGTAGCTTTTTGTAAGCAAAATACCTAGTGTCATTGGAATGTGGGAGAAGCTTTAAAAAATGGGTTTCTTTTCAACCTATTGAAACTACTATTAAATTTAATTCAAATGTCGAGCTGCGTCAAAATGGTCAGATTTCCAAGTGGCTGGAGGAACTGGAGGTGAAAGTCCCTCTCTGTCCCCTCCTTCACACAATTGCTGCTCACTTCTCTGCAAAAGCCCCTTTCAGTCCCTAGTAAATTGGAAGCTTGAAGCCCAGAATAATTTCCATCCTGTTTCCATTAGAAGCTGGGTGGTTCCCACAGTGGTTCACTTGGTTGCCTTGCCCGGAAGGGACCAGAGTACAGACATCAGCTGCCATTGATTCCTGTTGAGCTGGGCTCAAAGACGGACCCAAAAGGGAAGTGCGTGCTGCTTGGTTCCCAAAAGATACCGGAATGAATAAAGCCTGCCTGCCTTCCTGGTGGAGAGAAGGACCGTTTAAACACAGTGATCACATTGGACACACATGGACTTTTAGTCCCCAAATCTGATGGGTCATTTTTATCCATTTTGAGTTATAGACAAAGAGGTAGAGATGTGGCAGTTCCAGACCCAGTTTTGTTATCAACTTTAGAACCTGGGTTTCCTTACCTGAAGCGTGGTGGGATGAGGTAATGATCTCTGAGTTTCCTTTCACCTTAACGATTTCATGAAAAAGAATCACATATGGCCACCCTGGGTGGCGATATTGCTACTGTATGTTTTCTTTAAACTGAGTCTCAAATCCATTCAATATGAAATAGATTAGTAATGGGAACCAGAAACTCTGAAGAGGCCACCCTCATATACTGGGAATTTACTGTCTTGCCCTGTGTATTTGTGTTCATTTCTGCCGACTTCTAGGTGGGGGTCGATTCTAGGGAAGTAACATTTCTATGAGTCCAAGTGGAGGGAGAAGTTTTCTCCCTCACCTCCCCTACCCAAACAATCCAGCTTAGTTCATCATCTTGTGTTGACATTACTTATGAGTGCTAATGAGCTCATAAATGCTAATTAATAACTCCATGTGCTTCTATTTACTGGCAAATATAGGGATCCAGGTGCAGTGTAGACCTGGCCCCAAACACAGTACATCTCTCCATCTCTGAGCTGAGAACATGGGTGGGAGGTCTCTTGTAGTACTGCCAAAGTGGGGGGCCTTACCCTCCTTTTAATACACACAGGAGCTATAATTAAACTCTTACAAAGCACCCTCTTCTGATTTCCCACTGAGAAGAGAAACCAGGTCAAACGCGGCAAGTGGCAGGGTTAGGCTGGATTTGCAGTCTGGTGGGGGGGGGGGGCGGTAGGGGCGGGGTGAAGGGGGAAGTTCAGGGGTGGGCAGGGAAACCTCCCCTGCCTGGCCTGGAGACGTTGTCGCCTTGGCACGGAGCGGGGCATGCACCTTAGAGAGGCAGGGTGGTGAGCTCTGCAAGGCTCAAGTTCAATGGGGCTTTGAGGAGGAGGCTGGCACTCTTCTCCGACACCCGCTGGTGAGCTCTGTCAAGCCTGGAGCCCAGCCTGCCGGGAGTCCGGGCCCTCTAGAAGTGTGCTGCATTGACACTGTTGTGCTTGTACTTGTCTTTGGGACACCCTGAGCTCTCCTCAGCAAGCGGCATGAGGCGTGACCTTGGTTCCAATGGTAGTACTACTTGGAACTTAACAAACACCTACAACGCAGCAGGCTTTCACGCTGGAGTCCTCACCATAACGCTACCGGGTAGTGACTGTTGATTACTGCGCCCATTTAAGCATTTGGTAAACTGAGGCAGCAGGGTTCTATAACTTGGCCAAGGTCGTAGAGCTAGTAAGGTAGTAAAGCCGGGATCTGCATGTGGCTGCCACCCTGAATGATACCCGTCTCTAGCCCGCTGCCTTGGGTGCAGCTCCCAGTGCTACGGCAGACTCCGGCCCAGAGCGGCCCTACTCAGGTGGCTCTGTGGCCGCAGCCCTGCTCCCTGGGGGCCCTCCATCTTTTTCAGGACCTGTTTTCCTTCCAGCCTGGGAAGCTGGGGCTTGGATCCAATTCCTCTTCCCAGCTGCCATCACCTCTGAACCCCCAGCATCCTTCCTGACTTGGAAATCAACTTTCCCCCATCGGCCCTCTCCATCCTTCTCCCCTGTCTCCTCTCAGGGCCCAAATCCATCCCTTAGAAGCACTGGCCTGGCCCTGTTTTTAAAGTCACTGCGAAATCAACTCAGGATTGCCCCCCCTCAGAGAGAGAGCTGGTTCCAGGGGAGCGGAGATGAAGGTGAACGCTCACATCCTGTGTTAGATCCAGGCTGGGGAGCAGCGCAAGCTATTGCTCTTGGATGAGCTTCCCAGGAGTAGAGGCACTTTCCTTTGTAAAGAAAGAGGAGCTTTATAAATGCTGTGCTCTTTTCAAAGAGGCTTTATGGGTGGCAAGGCCCAGCACCGCGCTCAGGATAAAGCTGGAGAGGCAGAGAGGGGGTTGCTATCACTCCAGTGCAACGCGCTCTTTAAGGGTGGGGTGTGGGAGCCAGGAGGGGAGATTCCCCTCAGTCCCTGTCTCCCTGGGTGCAAGGAACACAGGAGCCTGTGATGTGTCTGTTGCTTCTCTCTTGGGCAGCCCTACTCCCTCTGTCCGGCTCCTCGCCCTGCGTGGTGTTGGAGGGAGAAGGGGCCCAGGGCCGTGTCCGCCAGCCCCCAATGCCAGCAGCCGCACAGTCCTGGGATAATTGCTTATATCTGTCTCTTCTCTTTTCCAGACCTTGGAGAGTGTTCCAGGAACAGACATTCCGCAGTGTGATAACCTGCAAGGGCGGCCCTCCCATTTACATTGCAAACTCCAAGTCAGCTGTGTCAAAGTTTGAACCGGGACTGTGGAGGATAATGGGTCAAATGCAATTAGCAGCCCAGAGAGCTGCATGTTGCAGTCTGATTTACTTATTTATTTATTTTTTGCCCATCAGATTCCAAGAATCCTGGTGCTTAAAAGCAACTCAACAATCGCTCTATTGTACTGAAATAAAGCTCAGTTAATTCAGAACTCAATTGCACCACCAGGTGGGGCACACTCTGGCCCCAAACAGATGGGGTTGAAAACTCCCCCAAAATGCAGTCTTGTTAAACTAAAAACTTGATCCAGGAGTGGAACAAATAGGAAGCCATGAATGGAATGGAGTCAGGGCCACTCAGACAAATTCTTTCTTCTCCTACTCCTTTTCCTTGCTTTAAAAAGAAAAATTCCCCATGCCACTTTCATCAGGGTTAGCCTCTACGCAGAGACGCAGCTATCCACCCTTTGTGGTTCCGTGTGTTACTTTAATTAGTCTGAAAATTAAAGTGCGACTCTGGGCCGATGGGAATGATTTTGAAAATGCATGTGCATCCCATGCAATCCTCTCATTTAATTAATAGCCTTATAAACTATATGGCTCACTTTAAGGCGGTCTCGAGGTATAACAAGTCCATTTAAATATCCACTTAATACTTAACGGGATGTGAGGGACACACTATAGCATACGGTCCCTTCTCAAGTTTCACTGTCTGAAATTTTTCAAAGCTGACCCAAGTCAACCCGAAAAATGTTTAACACCCTGGGCTTGAACACAAGAAACTCTGTGATGAACAGACATTCAATTACATTTTTTAAAAGTGAGAAGCATTTTTGTCAAATAGCGACTCTGGAAACTAATTGGCACCCTCGAAACTTGTGAGCGCAGGGCCAAATCTTGTGGGGAACTTTTACTACAGTAACACGACTCAAAAGAGAATGTGAATAAAAGGCATCTTTGTTTCCCAGTCAAATTAGCTGATTAAGAAATAAAACATCTTAACGTGTTTTTAAATGTAGAATTAATTATTTATATGAAAAAAATTAAATCCGGGTTGTGTGAATTCTGCTCTGTGTGTGAATTGAATGGGGCAGAAAGAGTGATCCTTGTGGATCCGTGTCTTAGGTTATTAAGCAAAAGCCAACTATTAAAGAGCTCCGGTTATTGAAGAAAAAAACAAAATTGCATTCTGATCACATGTTGTGCGCCCCATTTTGATTTTCAAAGTCCAGATTAGTTATGGTACACATGAAAAATGTGATTCGGAACAAGAAAACTGCTCTGTCTAAGCTGAGTCCTGACAGTCCAGGGAAGAAGGAAACACAGCCATACAAAGAGAAAGCCAGCCCCTGGGAGAACACAGGCCTTTGGCTCCTAAGGAGCCCAGGAAAGATTCACAGAAAGAATTTGAACAGGCTGCTCTTTATTTTGCTAATGGGTGAGTTTGGAACTCACGGAAACAAGAAAAGCTAAGTTACTCCTTGGACTCAGAAAAGAAGTGGGCCGGTGACCTTTGACATCTCAGACCCCCTGTGTCAGCCAAGCCCTTTGGCCCTGACCTCTTAACATTCCAGTGTCCTGAACCAGGCCCTGCCTGAGCCCAAGGCTGTAAATTATCTTTGAGATGTGGATAAACGTTGACTGGATCAGTGTTCTTCAAGGTGTGGTCTAAGGACCCCAGGCATCAGGATGACACCAAGAGCTTTCAAAAATACAGATTCCTGGGCTCAGGAAGGAATGGGCCCCATAGGGACGGGGCCCGGGGTTCTGTAAGGATCCTGAAGTTTGAGAGTCACCTGTACCAGCGTCTAGTTAAAGACCACTAGATAAATTTACTAAACACCTCTAACGGGTTCCCTTTAGTGAAGGGCATTTACTAAAATGTGGAAAGCCTGTCCACAAATCCTTCATGAAACAAAGTCCTCCAGCCATTTTCTTCGTTTCCCATGGCATCTCTTCACAGAGGGAGTATAGGAATACTTTGTCCTTTAAAATAAGTTCAGTGAGTACTTGAAAAGTCATTTGGCAAGAGATGAGGGATGAGACAAAGGGGGAAGATTAATGACGAACAGAAGCAGAGTCCTTGCTAAAATAAAAATGGATTCACACCCAACTTCTTATGAAGGGTAAGACATATGGCAGCTCATGTGGGAAGCGAGCGTGTTTAGTAGAAAGAGGTCCTGCTGCAGAGCTGTGTGATATAGGGTACAGCTTTCTCAGCCAAAAACAGAACATCACATGTCTTTGATGTGACGAGAGGCTGACTTTCTAGAACTTGAGCAAACTCCGTCTGAATGGCTTTAATAAGTTTAATAAGTTTCTCAGAGTTAAGATGATCAGGTTTGGGGTTCAGATCTTGGTTTTGCTCTTATCTTTGGGTGTGGCCTGACAGCCCATCACTCTCTGTGACTGTTAATGGAAGTTACCGATAGTTTCAGGTTCCTCGTTTGTGAAATGGAAGCCACCGTCCTCCATCACTTGTGAGAACAGTGGAGGCAAGTGCCGGCTGCTGGAAATTGTGTCTATGTTTTAGCTACAAACTATGAATGGCTGCATTATTCTTCTATATCCTCTTTTGGGCTTTTTAGAATTTTCACAGGGAAAATGCCAAGACCTACCTGGAAGCTGTTTTTTGTTTTGTTTTGTTGAGGGAAGAAGTGCAATCATTTTTACTTTGTCATGTTATTCACCGACCCTAAAGTAGCAAGTGCCCAGTAGACGTCAGGATTCCATCTGTAGGATTCATTCCAAATTACAAATGCATAGATACACAAAGGATATTTACAAACGTGGCTGTTACGCTTACCATAGCAGCGACAAGAGTTCAGTGTTAGTCCATGGAAAATTGCTGCTTAATAAGAACTTTCCCAAACTCATGTCCCTTTGAGATAGAAATTTCCACCCGAAGTTTCATCGCCCTACTAGAATTTCCTTTGGAATGTTTGTGCTAAATTCCTTTCTCCCTGATTGAAGTATACAACACAAAATCTAGCTTCAAGACTGAAAAAGTAATGCACTGCCATGCACAGATATGTAGGATAACTTGGGAGAGGCAGTGGGCAGGGGGGAGGCTGAGGAGAGCTGGGGAAATGAATTAAACTCCCAATAATTAAGAAGCGATTTACTTGGCACATTCAGAATAGTAAGGCAGTGTATAACTTCATTTATGCCATGGGCAACCCCAACAAGAGAACTTTTTCTTTTCTTTTCTTTTCTTTTCTTTTCTTTTCTTTTCTTTTCTTTTTTTTCTTTTCTCTTTTCTTTTCTTCTTTCTTCTCTTCTCTTTCCTTTTTCCTTTCCTTTCCTTCCCTTTCCCCTTTTCCCTCCCCCTGCTTCTTCTTCCCCCTCCTTTTTTTCCTCTCCTTCTCCTTCTCCTTCTCCTTCTCCTTCTCCTTCTTTTTGGAATCCTGACTTGGTATGTACAGATGTGAACTTAATTAACACACGAGTGATTCTGTACCCTCAGGGAAAAATGGTAAATTTTGTAAAATGTAATTAGAGAGAAAAAAAAAGGAAAGTTTCTTTCCTCCTTGTTCATAGCAGTCTGTATTTCCTCTCTGTGTTAAGCATCAGGAAAACATGAAAGCCACATGAAGCTTTATAAAGCCCAATCCTCAGACTCCACTAAGGCACAATACACACGGACTCCTCTAAATAAGTCTTATGTCTCATAGACCCTCCTAACTGCTTTTCATGTGAGAGAGACCAGGGTTAATAGGTAGCAAAAGTTAGCCCTTTAGATGATAGCATTACATCTTATGTGTCTTTTTAAAAAATTATATTGCTCTCATTTGGAAGTAGCCCAAACAATTCCCTTTTGAATCAAGTTTGATCAATATCATTATTTTCATGAGGCAAGTTTGGACCACTAAAGTTGTCTTGCTTCGTCCCTCTTCTCTCTCATCCACCCTCTTAAAAAAACCAAGGAGAGTCACAACTCTGGCGTGTAGCTTGAGTGTGAATCTCTAGTACGGAAAAGTCTATGAAAAGATGACATTTATAGATGGGTACATATATATTTAATTTCTTGTGTGTCAGCGTGCATGTATATATATTTCTGCTTCTGTTCGTCCAGAATACAACATCATAACTAAGGACATTTTACTTTATCCAAGGAAGAGTTTCTTCAGGTCTCTTTAATTGGTACTTTAATTACAGAGCTAATTAGGAACAGAGTGGGTGTTGGGATTACAATGATTGTCTTTAACTGGAAATTCTTACCACTTTCAAAGCAAGGAAGTTTTTAAATTATGGAACACTTAAATAATGCATTACTAAGTCAGTAACTACAACTGTGTAAAGGTAGATCGTTCATTCCCATGCCCTTCAACTGGCAAAACTGAGTAGTCTGATCTGTTCCACTAAGTAATTCTCACTCTGCATTTCCAGCCTCCTGTGGGGTCTCTGCCGAAGCCCTGGGGAATTTATGTGGTAAACTCCAGGGCTAGAATTCCTGGCCAGATTTTCAGCAGAAGGTGGAGCGGCTGAAAGTTGTTTGGGACAAAGTATGGTCCAATGCTTAGAGCAAAGGGGAATTCTATGCCTAGCCTCCGCCACTCATTGATACCCGGAGAAAGCAAAGGGAGAGCTTCTGTCTCTGCCTCGGTTTCTGTACACCCCTGGCCCCTGCAGCCGACACCAATGCTCCGGGGTGACAGGGTAGCGTTTGGAGGTGGCAGAAGGATGGCATTGGCACGGGTGTCATTAGTACTTGCTGGGTAGCCCTTTGGGCCTGGGGTTCACTAGACAGGAAGGGCTGCCTTTGTGTGAGCAAATCCATCCCTTATCCGTCCCACCCATGGAACGAGGGCTCTCTGGGGCTCAGCTTGGTCTGGGTGCAGGCAGTGGAGACTAATAACTGAGCACAGCCCCTGTGTTTTGAGAAGACTGCCACTGATCTATTTAGGGAGAACAATCATTCGTTCATTCGTCAAACATTGGGGAATCGGTGTGCGAGGGGTCATCATGTGCAACGTGCACAGAAAAGACCAGAAATACCCAATGAAAATATGATTCTGTGCACCCAAATTATAGGGGATTCCCTAGAGACGGAGTTTCACAAGTAGCTGAAAATGGCCTTGAGCAGAATCCCATCCCTAAGCCTCTTTCTTAGGAAGATCCCACCTGGATAGGTGGGGGCCCAGAAAGGCCAGCAGTCTGTAATGGGAAATGCTCAAGGCCATCCGGGTCCAGAGGATACATTTGGGGAAATACAAATTCTCAGTTCTCCACAGTGACTGTAGGGGAAGGTGTGTGTGACAGAGAGAACGGCAAAAGAAGAGATAACTGGGGTGAGATGAAATCCACAGGACAGAAGCCTGGTTTTAGCCAGAAGCCTTGCTCAAGCCCAGTCTCCCTCAAACCTAGGCCCATAATTATTGTCCATGAACTGAACTGGCTCGAGCTTTGCCAGTTTCCTTCTGCTGTCCAGTGTGGCCAAGAACGGCCTCAGCGGGCAGAGCTGGGAAGAGGCACAAAGACCAAGCTCGGGGTCCTGACCAGTTTACAAACCAGCTGTGACCCCCACTCCCTCCCTGCAAAAGAGTGGCTTGAAAATGAAGGCAAAAAATAGTAGTGAGACTTCTCCCTAAACACGAGAGTTACTGGCTGAAGGAGTTCTTTTATAAGCCCAAGGGCTAGAACTAGTTTCTCCTCATTCACCAAAAGAAACAATTTTCTGATTTCTTTTACATTCTCACCCTAAATAACTCACTGTTTTTTTCTTAAATAACTCATTCTGTGCTAATGTTTCCACATCCTGAAAAGGATAGATCCCTTGTATTTTATTTTGTTTGTTCTCTGCTTTCTTCAAAAATGGTTCAAGCTGAGGTCCCTCATGCTCTCCAGCCCAAAGAAAAGGAGACCGTGTCCACCCAAATGGGCAGAGGCTCAACAGGAATCAGCTTGAAGAAAAAAGTTCCGCCCATTAACACTGTCTTTTCGTTAAGAGTTCACAGTTCCACCGGAACATTCTTTCATTTATCTAAGAAATCCAAAGATATCCGCCCGAGGACTTATGAGGGGTAAGTGTCCTCGAACTTGAATCCACACCTTGCCCTCTATGAGCTTCTAGTTAGATTGGAGAGATGGTGTGTGCACAAATATCATGTTACATGTGTGAACGGCAGAGTCAGGAGAGAGAAAGCCCTCTTTAGGCTGTGCTAATCAGGAAAGGCTTCTTGGAAGGGGAGGATGGAGCTCCAGTTGGGGCTTTGGCTGGAAGGGAATTTCACGGGCACAGTTAGGGGCAGAGCAGTCCAGGGAGGGGCTTGCATGGACTGGATACGGTTTGCCAAGAATATTGGAAACCACTTTCTATGCAGCTGACTCGTTTAATTTTTACCAGGCCCCAACAAGGAATGATTATTCTCTCCAAATCATAATAATAATTAACCTCTATTAAACATGTACTATGTGTCAGGCACTGTCCTAAATGCTTTACATGGATTAAGTCTTTTTTTAAAATAATTTTTTAAATGTTTTATTTATTTTTGATGGAGAGAGAGAGAAAGAGCGAGCGAGCAAGCAGGGTAGGGGCAGAGAGAGAAGGAGGCGCAGAATCCAAAGCAGGCTCCAGGCTCTGAGCTGTCAGCACAGAGCCTGATGCGGGGCTCGAAGCCACAAACCGTGAGATCATGACCTGAGCCCAAGTCAGACACTCCATCGACTGACCCACCCAGGCGCCCCTGGATTAAGTCTTTGTAATTGTCAAAGCAACTCTTTGAAGAAGGTTCTATTATTATTGTTATAATTCCCATTTTACGGATGAGGAAACTGAGGCACAGAGAAGCATGTAACTTTCTCAAGTTTACCCAGCAAGTCAGGGGCAGAGCTGGGATTAGAACCCAGAAATGTTGATGCACAATAGTTCTTCACTTTCCATTCTGTTCTCCTGCCTCCCACGGGAAAAGCTGCAGAAGCCGGAAGGGCCAGTGAACATGTCTACAAACTCAGTGTTGACATTCCTTCGGAATGTGTTTGCAAATGTCACACAAATTGGGACTTTTTTTTTTTTTATGTTTATTTATTTTTGAGAGAGAGACGGAGTGCAGGCTAGGGAGGGGCAGAGAGACAGGGAAACACAGAATCCAAGGCAGGCTCCAGGCTCTGAGCTGTCAGCACAGAGCCAGATGAGGGGCTTGAACCCACAAACCGTGAGATCATGACCTGAGCTGAAGTTGGACGCTTAACCGACTGACTCACCCAGGAGTCCCAACTGGTACATTCTTAATAATGATCAAGCTAGAAATGTTTAAAGTTTATGTTTGATAACAGGTATGTTATGACAGAGGTGAAAAGGTCATTTTTAACTCATGCCCTCTCATTCCTGCTGACTTTCAGAGCCGTGGAGAGGGATGGGGGGCTCCGGAGGAGGTAGAAAGGGTTTCATGTGGGGGAGGTGTTAGATCAGCACCTCCCTAGCAATGGCCCACAGAATTGTCTTTCCCCAGAGAACAAACCTCTTTCAGGCGAGGAGGGTAGGAGTGAATTATTTAAGGAAGTCACTTTGTTGAATTTGGTGATGCAGGAGGAGTGGAACTAGATATTCAGCTGTGTCCGGGCTTGTCTTCTCCAGGATGGAACTTGTGAGGTCTGAGGCCATTTGGGTGCGCGATCCCAGGCAGCGGGCCTAAGGAGAGGGGCCAGGCTCCGGTAATGAGAAACTGCCACTCTGCTGCTTTGCAGTCATGTAGGAATGACCTTGATAGATCATTTGGTCTAAGAGTCACTCGAGCAGTGAAGAATTCGAATAGCACCCTTAAAGGGGAAGTGTAATTTTGTCTTAAAATCCCTGTGCAGTTCTCTGCAGTTTTCAAAGTCGTTTCCCCTGTGTTCTGTCACTGGATCCCAGAGATTCGGCAGGGAGAGCAGGGCATTTTACAGGCAAGGAAATGAGGCTGAACGAGTTTAAGGCAATGGGCTGACAACACACGTGTAGGGATTAGGCTTGGTGCTCTGCCTGCGGGGACCCGCTCTTTCAGGGACGCTGCGCTGCATTTATAGAGCCCCCTTCTGGCATCTGACAAGCAGGGCCTGGGTGCTCGAGAAGGGGGCAAGTGGGCAGTTTAAACTTGATATGGTCTGAGGCTCTAGAGGAGACAGATGATGAGCCTCCCCCAGGTGGAGCTGGAGAGAGCATAGAACAAGTGAAGAAAGAATTCAGAACCGAGAGCTACAGGCTTCATTTTGAAAGTAGGAAATATCAGGTTCAAATCCCGGAAATAAAACCCCCAAGACAGAATCTTTGAAGAGAAGATCTTAACCACCTCTGCAGGAAGGAACCTAAGTGGGGAACAGCAAACCTTTAACAGGCACCCGCTCTGCCCCTGGCACCTGTAACACTGGTCTTTATAGGACTGGTGGTACCTGTGGGGGTGGGTAGAGGGACAAGCTAAGTGATAACACAGGGTGAACTGGAGGAGTGAGCGTGTTCTGGGAGCCCGGAGGAAGGGCCCCAAATACTCAGGGGGGCCAACTCTGTGCCAGAACTTTCTAGATGCCTTCATGTGTGATGCCTCAGAGTAGACTCACATCATGTGATGTAGGCATCGTCATCCAATTTTCAGAAGAGAAAATGAGGCTCCATGAGGTTGAGAAACTTGCTCAGGGTGACATGGTAATAGGAGGTAGAAGGATTGGAGGGCACATTTGGTTTTTTAAATTAAAAAAAATTTTTTTTAACGTTTATTTATTTTTGAGACAGAGAGAGACAGAGCATGAATGGGGGAGGGGTCAGAGAGAGAGGGAGACACAGAATCTGAAACAGGCTCCAGGCTCTGAGCAGTCAGCACAGAGCCCGACACGGGGCTCGAACTCACATACCTCGAGATCGTGACCTGAGCCGAAGTCGGACGCTTAACCGACTGAGCCACCCAGGCGCCCCTGGTTTTTTAAAATTTTTGAGAATGTTATTTATTTATTATTTTTAGAAAGAGCGAGTGGGAGAGAGGGGCAGAGGGAGAGAGAGACTCTTAAGCAGGCTCCACACTCAGCGTGGAGCCCAACACGGGGCTCGATCCCACGACCCTGGGATCGTGACCTGAGCTGAAATCAAGCACTGGGCACCCAACGGACTGGGGCACCCAATGGACTGAGCCACCCGGGTGGAACGCACATTTGATCGACTCCAAAGCTGATGCTGTTCATTCTGAGTGACCAAAGTGCCCAAAGTGTCACTTTTTCTACTCCACTCCTCAATACCATAGCCTGTTTTCTCCCTTGGATGGGGAGAGCAGACAGGCGAGACAGGAGCGGGTCGGGGATGAAGGGTGAGCGGACACCGTGCAGAACGAAGTCACCTTAGCATTCTGACGACGAGTAAACTTTGCTGACCCCTGACCCCAAATCTCTGAGGGGCAAGTAAAGGGTCCCAGGAAAGAAAGTTTACTGGCCGGTGTGCGCTGAGTTGTGGTATTTATTGCCCAATCTGATGTTTTACGTGCATTTCCTGTGACCTCAGGCTTAAGAAGAAACAGAGACTTTAAGGCACGGATTCCAAAGGGCATTAGGTCTGTCCTCCTGCCCCTGTTTCACCTCTTAAAAACTCCTTTAAGGGGGTCTGTTGGCCTGAGTATATGAAGAAAAAAAAAAAGTGCTCCTTGCTCCAGGAAACCTCACGGACAAGACGTGACCTGTTGTGGCCCAGTTGTCTTCCGGCAAGCAGGCCTGCGTTGGACAAGCTGAACGTTTTCGTGGCTCAGCCTCGCCGCCAGCATCTTGGGGCCCATGGCTGGGGTGGGGCTGTGCAGAGCAACCTGCTAACAGACAACTGGCCACCTGGGCAGGGGCGCTTGGGGGGTTAACTCCCAAACAGCTTCCCACCCGTGGATAATTATTTCATCGGAAATGAAACCTCTGGTGTTCCCTGGCCTCATTTTGATAGCTGCCATCCTTCCTTTCCCTCTTTGGAGTCCTACAGTAATGTCATTAAAGTCCCCAGAAAATGTCAGCCGAAACCAAGGTTTCTGTCGGTTATAACCTATGAAAAATGTATTGGATTTAATATGTTTGGTTTGGGAAATCAGTTTTTGTCCACTGTAACCAATTGTCCATAATAACCATGTCTGTTGTAAGTGGTGTGCAGTGTAATAACCCTCATATAAAGGGTAAAATGAAAGACAAACCATTTCAGACGGTAGCTGGAGCCGTATCAATATAGATCACTGGCTACGTATATCAAATGATTGATGGCCATTTTTAAGGCTTTTTCAATTCAATGCCGCGCCGTCTAACGGCAGTAAAGCGCACAGTGTTTGCTGATACCCTTCCTGATAAACCGTCTGGTTGCAAGTGAGAACAGCTTAAGGAATGAAAAGGCACCAGGAGCCATTTCTTTCAAATGATCCATTCCATTCCCAGCGTCCTGGTGGGAACACGGCCCGGCCCTCGTTACAGGAGAGGGGAACGCGCTGACGGCTGGCAGCAGACAGGGTGTGCCCCCTGGCCGGGGGCGGGGCGCTGTCTCAGCACAGCTGCTGGCCCCACAGGGCTTCACCACCCCTGCTTAGCGGACTTTGAGGGAGAGACAGTTCTGGTGGCCCTCTCATAATAACAGCAAACACTTTGACTTGTTCATTCATTTAATCCTCAGACGAACCCCGCGAGGTCTGTATTCCTAGCAGTTCCATTTTTCCATTTGGGGAAACAGGCACACGGAGGCTAAGCACCTTGCACGAGATCACAGTGAGTGAGTGACCAAGCTAGGGAGTGCACCAGGTACTCTGGCTCCAGAGTCTGAGGATTTGGCTACCAGGTTATTCTACCTCGCAGGTCACGGAAGTGCGTGCGAGCTCATTTACAGGTGGGATCTCAAATCACAGAAGCAGAGGGTAGAATGGAGAGCTAACAATACTGTGTTGTACACTTAAGATTTGCTAAGAGGGGAGATGTTCCATTAGGCGCTCTTGCCACATGCATGTACAAAGTGATAATAATAATGATGATAATGAAAGGGAGTGGGAGGAAACTTTGGGAGGTAATGGGTATGTCTACGGCCTTGTTGGTGGTGACGCTTTCACAGGTGTAATCTCATCCTCAAACTCATCGAATCGTATACATTAAATATGTACAGCTCTTTACGTGTCAATAAAGTGGTCTTTTTTCTTCAAGTGCGTGGATATTTCGCTGTGATTTCCGCTGTTTCTTGCTGACATCCGCACCCACAAGCACCCGCTAACAGCCTTGGCTTGGTGAGAATGCCTTCGTCTTTATTCTAAGCCCTGACTCATCACCATGATGCTAACTGACAACCTCACTCTTCCCCCAGGAACATGTACCACAATGCAACCAATGAGACCAGGCTGGCTCTCCTCACACACCTCTACCTCTCCCGCACAGTGCATCCACCCGCTTACTTTAAACATGTATTTACATAAGTATTTGTGAATATAAGTTTCTCAGAATAGACTATAAACTAGAGGCGGAAGTCATTTGTCCGACTCGTTGCTATCCGCCCTGTCCCCACCACCCCCTCCGGCCGTGACCGCCCAACAGTGAGCCTGGAACACAGTAGGGTTCAAGAATTGTTAAAGAATAAGTAAAATGAATGAAATTCTTCAGTACTGACAGGAAAGAAGCTATTTTATCTGTCCTTCCTGGCCTTTATCCAGGATGAGAAAAGTGATAAATCCTTTTCAAAAGGATCACTTTCCTTAAAATATCCATGTCACTATTAAGGAAATGAAATTTCACAAGGGTCAGCATCCTCCAATATGACACCAGTGCAACTTTCACATCGCACTTGATTCCAGACACACTTGCACATGCATGTACACACACATGCACACGCATACCACACCCCCAGCGTGCATCCCATTAAACCCACCAGGCCCACACTGCTGTTCTTGCGTCCTCTGAGAGGCTTCCTTCCTCCCGGAGAGCATGCATCAAAGGGGTGAGCTCACTGTCTTGCCGGAACCCTCCTGATGTTCACTTGCTCTGGGAACACATGCAGATACTCACAGTTTAGCACACGGGCCCTGCCTTTTCAGCTGTCTTTTAATCTTTGGTAAATTGAACAAGCGTGGAGAACTTGCAGGTGACAACCAGCTTGGCTGAGACGCAGGGATGAAAACCATGTCAGTGGAGTCCCTAAAAGTCCTCCAATGTGCTTGAAGCATATAAAGAAAACCCTTGATCCCGGCTATCAAAGGGTGCAGAAAGATCAAGAAGAATTAAAACTGATGGTGTGCCAGAAACCACCTGCAACAGAAGGTCATTACTTCCCCTCGTTAAAACAGCCTCAGTTCTGGGGCCTGATCTGAAGCTTAATTGAAATGTTTCAAACAGTGGATTATAACGAAGATGAGACATCCCCTGTCCATTTCATGACCTTTGCTAAGAAAGGCAGATTGGTAATAAGGTAAAAAAAAAAAAAAAAAAAAAAAGTCTAAGCGATCGCCTGAAGACAGCAGAGCCTCTTAATGATATAAGTCTGGGACACCTTTCTTGGCCAGGAGGGGCTCTCCAGGCTGCAGCAGGGATAGGAAGGATCAGTATGAAGGTAAGAGGACCTGGGCCTCAGGATCCCAGCCGTTTCCCTGGAGCCTGCTTCTCCATCACCATTTCTGGCACCTTTCCTTTTCTAAACAGGAGTGGAGGGACACCAGATGCAATGCTACCTCTGGGATAGTAGTTGTCTGTTGTTCCACACGTTACTCTTGTGGTGCAAGGGGCCCATTGCCCTCCCGGGCTTCTTTTGCAATCTTTCTATCTGGCTTGTGTAATCACACATGACCCCCTTGATAGATGGAGCAAGGCCCTCCAAGTCTGCAGTGGACCGGACTGTGCCAGGAGGGGACACTGGCAGGAGATAGCTCAACGCTGATGTTATCAATTTCTCTATATCCTGAAAAAAAAAAATCACAATGCTGCTGCCACTTATGCTTTTCACATGATAATAAATTGCAAGTCATATTCGTCCAGAGATTTGAATGCCTTCTGGCTCTCTTCCCCTTTTTGGTATGATTATCTGCCCTGGCAATAAAGTCCATGTCTAAAGTCCTATGATTATCTCAACCTCCAGCTGGCATGTTGTGAAAGTCACTGTTTTGGGGATATTGTTGCAGCAGCTGATATGAAAGCTTTACAAAAGTTCCTACATCTTATGGTCATTTGTGCTTTAGACTCACCTGCTTTTACCTGCTGCATATCTTAAGTTTCCTACATGATTGCTCAGATGTTTGTCTTTGGGAACCCTCTATGATCTCCCCCATGCAAAGTCTGGTCTCAAGCGGCAAGACCTTGAGTGTGGTGGGCGGGGGGGGGGGGGGGTTGGGGGTGGTGGTGGCACTTGTTAGGATGCAGAGTCTGAGGCCCCACTCCAGACCCGCTGATCAGATCTACAGTCTAAGATCACCAGGGGATTCACGTGCACATTCAAGTTTGACAAGGGGCTTTAGGAAGAGGGAGCTATCTTGGCCGGGTGGGTTTGAGGAATCATATTGAGCATGCCTGGGGGCCGAACACACCTTTCTAAGATTGGATTCAGTTGACCCAGCACTGAGCAGGGCCAGATGGACGCCTTGCTGTTCTCGCACTGTTCTAATGAGAAAGGGTTAATAAGTCCTTCAACAGCTGGAGCGATTTTGCAATCAAGGACCAACATAAAAAGACAGCAGGGCCAGGCACCAAGGCCAGCCTGCCAGAGCTGTTGGATTAGAGTTCCTAAGACAGCCTGAGAGAAAGTACTAGTCGTTCCTTCTGACTTTATTAAACTTTTGTGTGGTGGCAAAGTTTGTTTGAACTTCACTAAATCCTCCAAATAAAAGAGTAGCTTGGACCATCTGGTTTTCTAGGATGAAATCATTTAATTCAGGACGAGCAATTATCAATAATTGTTTTGGGATAGTTCAGAATGGAAACTCGGTCCCACCTGCTGTTCTCTCCTGAAAGTTTTTTTTTTTTTTTTTTGCTAAGCTTCTGAGTGGAAAATTGAACTAGGAAAGTTAGTTTCATTTTTACGTCTTGCTTTGGGTATCTCTGATCCTATCTCATTTGATGCTAGTATAACTTTTTCTTCAAAATTCAGTATTTGCTCCCCCAAACCAATATACACACACCTACCTCTTTTTTTTTTTAAACATTGCTTTCATAATTGTCTACATTTCTACTGTCTTTGTATTTGTTCTTTACTTCTTTCTTTCTGAGTTTCAGCCCCACGATATTTTGGGGTTCTCTTTGTCATATTTAATCTTTCTCCCAAAGCATTTTCCTGGTTTACATCCCATTAGTCTTTTGGATATAACTGAAAAAAACCACATTTATTGAAGTGTCCAAAAAGACTCTTTCATTGAGATATGTTCTGATGTAGTTTTAAATAATTCTGTATGTAGTTTTCAATAATTCTCTATACTCAAGAGACCCAATTTTGGGGCTACTTTCTCAGGTGTGTTCCCTTTTGAGGCTTCCTGTGACTGTGAGAACTGGTGAAGGCCACCGACTTTGGAGCTCTATGTCTGGAGTTGCCAGACCATCTCAGGAGCAAGTACTGTAATTCTGTCAAGTGTCTCATTTTTCTGACCTGAAAAGTGAGGCCGTTGCCATCTCCTTATCCTCAGGAACGGGAGAGAGCTAAGGGGGGGACAAAGCCCATGACAGCTGAGTGTCCTGAGGCCAACATTCATCATACTGAATGCATGCTGCCCTCCTCCTCCTCTCTCTCCTTCTTCCTCCCCATGGGTGTCTGTTTCTCAGATCACATGAAGAGATCCTGTGTTGTATGCCCACACACCTACAGAGTCTGATAAATGTTCCCTTGGATTCAACTCCAGATCTTCAGTAGAGAATCTGGTTGGCTCAGCTGGGGTCAAAAGTCAGTCACTGGACCCATCATCGATAACTAGGGAGAGCAGCCGAAATTCCTAGAGAATAGGGCAAGAGCAGACACCTCCAAATGTGGCCATGATAATTACATAATCAGACAGTAATTTAAATGCCAACCTGGAAATGAGCTTAAATGGTTAAATTACACATATTAAACACTATTTTAAATGACTTTTTAAACACATGCCACAATAGATTTTAATAAAACATGTGCTTCTAAAATTAATTTTCATAGGCTTTGGGGGGACTTATACTTTTAATGTGGTTCTTTGTGTTGCTATTTAAGTCCTTGATAATCACCTCTTAATATTTCTCTAGAAAATATGAAGCAATATGCCACTTACAGCATATGTTGCTTAGTTTTTTATATGAAGTGTGGTATCTGATATTCCTAGAGCTTTTTCTCCTCTCACTTAAAGATCCATGCAAAGCCCTCAGTCAAGTCAGGTCAGTGGGAGATATTAGTTGTGATGGAAGAAAATGTAAAGGCTTCATTGACACACTGAATTTCAATGCTTGTTTCTAAAGGGGAAAAATATTCTTTATCAACAAATTACATTTTGATTTTCTTCCCAAATCAGTTATTCCCAAATCCACAAAGTGTAATCTGTCTAAAAGGGGGCTATCTTAATCCTTATTCTCTGGAGGTTGGGGGACTGAGGGTAGATTACCAATCTCAGACAGAATATCACAAAGCCTTCTGACTCTGGGGCATCAGACTGCAATGTGCTCAGAACCGGGTTTGATATTCTCTCAACTAGTGACAATTTCAGTTTCAACAACAGAAGGACTATAATTAAAAGAGAGATGGAGCCATCTATTTGGAGGTTTTTCTTTGGAATTTTGCCTCCTTATAACCTGCCAGAAGAATAAATGAGGATTTATATACCTTTGATGTCTGTGTTACTTGAGATTACCATCAACGGGTATCCATTGTTCTTCAGAAACTGGATTTTCTCACAAAGAAATGTTATCTAATGTGTAGATTCCCAATTATAAAATAATTATCATTTCAATCCATCAGAATCAGGACTGAGAGTAGACTCAGTCTAGTCAGTAGACATTGTGAGCTATAACAGTAGTAATAATATTAGCATTAATAATTGTAACAACACTTTTCTAATAATGCTTTATAATTTAGAGGTATCCTAATGATATAATGAATATGAAAGAACTTTGTAATTCTAAAAATACAAGATTGTTTTACATTACAACCAATTTTTTTTAAGTCGTTTATGTTCTTAGTACGTTGCAGGTGGTGGTGAGACAATTTGGGAGGCAACTAAGACATTGGTCTTTACTTTCAAAGAGTAGGTGAATTTCATTTGAGGACGCAAGATTAAGACTGAGACAAATAAGCAAATACAAAAAAAAAAAAAAATAAGAAAGCACCATCTTGTGAGACATAACCCGTAAGTGTATATTCAGAAGAGAGGGGTATCAAAGAAATCTAGAACACAAATTCCAGGAGGTCAGGGAATTTTTTTACTCATCACTGCATTCTACCACTTAAAGCAATGCCTGGTATATAGTAGGTGTTCAATAAACATTTGATGATTATTAATGAATGAGGAAGGACTTAAGAAGAACAGTGAAGAATGGTTATTATTTGTATGTATAGGGAGAACAGAGAGGAGGCAATTCTAGGTAATAGAAGAAAAATAGAGAGAATGGGTAATGGGTATTCCTTAGAGAAAAAACAGTATGGACAGATGGATTGTTTTGCAGTGGCACATGGGATGGCTCATAAACTACAAAGAGTAGATGTAGGATGAACAGTTGGAAGCCTGTCAAAACAATCCCACCATTACATCCTTTTGGCTCAGCCTATCTATCATATACCTTTAGGATGCACGAATTTCTCTCCATCTCTACTGCCATTGCAGCTCTGCTGGTCTTCTCCCACATGAACACTGCAATAGCTTCCTAACCTATCTATTTGCATCCACTCTTGCCCTGTGCTATCCACCTTTCAGACACTGCAGCTGGAATGATCTTTGCAAAATTAAAATCTGACCATGCCACCCTTCTGCTCCTTCTTGCTCTTAAGATATAGACAAACAGCCTGATGTGGCCTTATTGGCCTGGCTTTGGTCTATCTTTCTAGCAAAATTTTGAATTGCTTCACCCCACCCTTTCATAGTGTTCCCTGCAATGGTCGTCTCTGAGTTTGTTTGTTTGTTTGTTTGTTTTTTTGAGAGAGAGACAGAGAAAGAGCACATGTGCACACACGGGAGAGGGGCAGAGGGAGAGGAAGAGAGAGAATCTTAAGTAAGCTCCACACTCAGCGAGGAACCTCACTCAGGGCTTGATCCCATGACCTGAGCCAAAATCAAGAGTTGGACATTTAACTGAATGAGCCACCCAGATGTCCCTTCTCTGAGCCTTTTGAATAGGCTATGGCTTCCTCCTAACCCAGGGTCTTTGCATATGCTGTTCATTCTGTCTGGCAGACTCCGCTCACCATCCTTCATCCTTTGAGACTCACTCAATAGTCACTTCCTCAGAGAAGAATTCACAGACTTCTCTAATTTAGGCCAAATCTTGCTATTATATGTTTTCAGACTCCTAAATGCATCTCGTTTCCATGGTTTTAATCTAACATTTATTTCCATGATTATCTAATTTACTTCTGCCTCCCTTACTGGACTATAAACTCCACGAGGAAAAGAATATATAGTTTCTGCTCACCATTGTGTTCTCAGTATATATCTCTGTGCCTGGCATTCAGTAAGTGTTTGTTGAATGAGTAAAGAAACGACTAAATGAACAAGTGTCTGAACAGTGATATGGGATAAGGAATGGGGACCCTAGGACATGTGCACACAGCTTCGGAAAGAGAAGCAGCACTATGTGTTGAGAAGAACATGGCTTTGGCGTTAGAAAATCAAGGTTTGAGTCCTGACTTTCCACCAATTGGCAAAAATTGTTTTGGACCATTTCCTCAGCTGCTTTTAGTCTCTACTTCCTAACTTTAAAATGGGAAACAATACCACCTCCCTTCAAAGGGTAGCAAAGAATGAATGAGAGAATGTACACAAAGGTGCTTTATTAAATAGAAAACGCCTCCGTGATCTCACGGTTCATGAGTTCGAGCCCCACATTGGGCTCTGCGCTGACACTGTGGAGCCTGCTTGGGATTCTGTCTCCTTCTCTCTCTGCCCCTCCCCCACTTGTTCTTCGTATCTTTCTCAAAAATAAATAAAAATAAAACTTAAAAAAAAAAGGCACCTTATGAAGATATCATTTTACAGCCAGAAATGACCTTAGAAAGAACCCTGTCCCAGCTCTGGCTGTAAGGATACAGAAAAAATACTAATAATGGTAATGATTTTGATACTGACCCTTTTTGAGCACATACGAGGTACTGACCACTTCATCAGTATATTTCTTTATTACCTAATCTTTGCAACAACCTGCCAAGCAGAGATTATTTCTATTTCAAATTAAGAAAACTTGTCAGAAAAGCATAAAGTCAGGGTGAGAATTTGGTAGTCTTGGTTTCCCATGTAGCGATGGATTGTTCAATTATTTCATTGCAGGGAGGAGTGGGAAGAGTCAGACACATCTCCACATTTTTGAACTTGAGCCAGCCAGCGTCAGAGTTAGATGAGGAACTCAAAGTAGAAGGAATGAGGGTTTTTTTGTTTGTTTGTTTGTTTGTTTGCTTTTGTTTTTTTGTGAAGATAAGATTGTGATATCTCAATAGGACTGGTTTTTGATGAAATTACTGAGGTTTCCAGAGCAAGAAACAAAACCCTTGAGAGTTCTGTAACTGGCATTTCTAGTCCTTGTGAGGGTTTTATTTTCACTTATGGAAGAGAAGAAGCGTTTATTATTGTGAAGTTCTTATAACAAGACATCTTAAAATGTGAAATTTATAATTTTATTGCCATTTTCAGTATAAAATGAAAATAAGTCTTGATTGTGAGTTCCACAAAGAACAGTATGTTATTTCAGCCCCCACTTTTTGTCACAATACCACAATTATTGCTGCCAGCTTTCTCCAGGACACGAGGAGTGCTCCATCACTCTGCTCTCTCTGCTCCCTTCCTCCTTCCCAACTTCCTTTCTTCCTTCTTCCCATCTTCTTCCATTCTTTCTTTCCATATTTTTTCTGGTAAGATTTTATTCATCAAAATACGTGCACGGTGAGCGCTAGAAGTAGCCAAGAGCATTTCACTAATCCCGTCCTCTCTCATGGATATGGCCGCTGTTTTGCAGCTGGTGTTCTTGAGAGTTCATAGCCTGGGAGTTAATTCACCCAACAGATATTCATTGAGCTCATTTACTTTTTTCTTTATTGAAGTATAATTGGCATACAGTATCCTATTAGTTTCATGTATTTATCATAATGAGTCACTATTTTTATATATTACAAAATGATCCCTTATGGTAACTTACTGATTTCATGTAGTCCCATTTATTTATTTTGGCTTTTGCTGGGGAGACTGGTCCCCCCAAATAATGCCAAGACCAATGCCAAAGAGCTTACTGCCCATGTTTTCTTTTAGGATTTTTATGTTTTCAGGTCTTATATTCAAATCTCTAATTCATTTGCATTAATTTTTGTACATCGTATGAGACAGTGGTCCATTTTTATTCTTTTGCATTTGGCAAAAACTGCATATAGCAGTTTTCCCAACACCATTTATTGAAGACAATGTCTTTTCCCTATTCTGTATTCTTTCCCTCCTTTGTTGTAGATTGACCATATCAGGATGGACTTATTCCTGGACTCTATTCTGTTCCATTGATCTCTTTTTTTGTGGCCGTACCATCCTGTTTTTTTTTTTTTAATAAATTTCTGTTGTTTTTTTTTTTTAATTTTTTTTTAACATTTATTTATTTTTGAGACAGAGAGAGACAGAGCATGAATGGGGGAGGGGCAGAGAGAGAGAGGGAGACACAGAATCCAAAACAGGCTCCGGGCTCTGAGCTGTCAGCACAGAGCCCGATGCGGGGCTTGAACTCACAGACCGTGAGATCATGACCTGAGCCGAAGTCAGCCGCCTAACCGACTGAGCCACCCAAGTGCCCCCGTACCATCCTGTTTCGATTACCACAGTTTTGTAGTATAGTCAGGGAGCGTGATACCTCCAGCTTTGTTCTTCTCTCTCAAGATTGCTTTGGTTATTCCGGGCCTTTTGTGCTTCCATACAAATTTTAGGATTTTTTTGTTCTAATTGTGTGAAAAATGTTATTGGTATTTTGGTAGGGTTTGCATTGAATCCATAGATTGCTTTGGGTAGTATGGACGTTTTAACAATATTAATTCTTTCAGTTAATGAGCATGGACTATCTTTTCATTTATTTGTGTCATCTTCAATTTCTCTTGTCAATATCCTATAGTTTCCAGAGTTCAGGTCTTTCACCTCCTTTGTTAAATTTATTCCTAGCTGTTTTCTTCTTTTTGGTGCAGTAGTAAATTTGGGATTTTTTCTCTTAATTCCTCTTTCTGATAGCTCATTATGACTGTATAACAACACAGCTGATTTCTGTATGTTAATTTTGTATCCTGTGACTTAACTGAATTCATTTATTAGTTCCAACCGAATTCTCAAAATGACTTTATATCATGACTTCTCTTATGACTTTACACTGACAACTTTACATGACTTTCTCAGTCACACAAGGAAACTGAGAGGACAGAGTAATGAAGCAGTTTATCTAAGGTGGCTAAGCTAACAAGTGGTGGAGGAGAGAGATTTTTTTTTTTTAATTTTTTTTCAATGTTTATTTATTTTTGGGACAGAGAGAGACAGAGCATGAACGGGGGAGGGGCAGAGAGAGAGGGAGACACAGAATCAGAAACAGGCTCCAGGCTCTGAGCCATCAGCCCAGAGCCCGATGCGGGGCTCGAACTCACGGACTGCGAGATCGTGACCTGGCTGAAGTCGGACGCTTAACCGACTGCGCCACCCAGGCGCCCCAGGAGAGAGATTTGAACCCAGGCAATCTGACTGTTGAGCCCATGCTTGTGACACTGTTCCATGTTGCCTTGGGTACAAACCACAACCCTGAGTATTGAGACCCTACTGGTTCTTTTTCAGAGAGAATCTCAGGAAAGCAGGAGAGATTGGGAGACCAAACCCCATCTGAATAAAGCTACTACTAACCTTGCCCTAGTTTTTGAAGTGACTACATTCTTTTTTTGTTTTAATCTTTATTTATTTTTAAGAGAGAGAGAGACAGACAGAGTGCGAGTGGGGGAGGAACAGAGAAAGAGGGAGACACAGAATCTGAAGCAGGCTCCAGGCTCTGAGCTGTCCGCACAGAGCCCGATGCGGGGTCCCGAACTCATGAACTGTGAGATCGTGACCTGAGTCAAAGTCGGCCGTTTAACGGACTGAGCCCCCCAGACGCCCCTGAAGTGACTACATTCTAAGCAGCTCTCCCTGCCCAGACTTTGAGATGGTCTGTCATGAGCCAGCCGTACTTCTGACCTGGGGATGGGCTTGTTCAGTATTTACCCGGCCCTTGATTGGGGAGAATAATGTGCAGGGGTGGGAATCAGGTGGTTTACACCTGCCGGATTCTCTGGCTATATTTATAGTCATGTTTGTGCATTAATATTTTATACTTAGCTAAATTGCACGCATTGCATTTAAGGCCAGGTTTGCCTTGTTTAAAAACATCCAAATTGGGATTAAGTATTCAAACTGTAATCTCTTTAGTGGGCGTCTGTCCATTGGATTTGTAGGACATAAAGAGGGTTATTGAAATACTGTAACTTTAATATTTTTTATCCTCTATACAGAAATCACTCTTAAATGAATTTAGAAACTAGGGGAGGCATTGGACAGATACCAAAGAACAAAGCAGCTCTCATTATTCGTCAGGCCAGTTATAGCAGAGCCCGTGTCTGTGTAAGTTTCCCATCCGGTGTCTTCCTCGTAAGCAGTAATATGCTAGGCTCCTTGGTGCCGCAGAGTAAATTCCCTTGGGGCTTCTAATTTCTCCCCTCTCCCTGTTTGTGACCGTGTTGTTCTAAGTTGATACGGTTTCGCTCACTCTTTACCCTTGAGCTGCTAGAGATTTTGGTTCATTCCGACCTGGACTATTTCCAGGAATGCGGCAAGGGGTGGAGCGGGCTGGGGGTTAGTGTGGGTGACTTGAAATCTACGCATTTGTATTAATTGAAGAGTGTGCGGCCCTCGTTAGTATTCCACAAATATTGAATATGAATAATCAGATAAGACACTTCCTAGTATAAAGAAGCCAATAAATTTTATTTTTGTGGTACATTAAAATAAAATTCAGATAAAAATTTAAAATCATAGCATATCCAGAATAACCATTTGATAGCTGTATATAAATCTATTTTAGAGATGTGCAAGCACAAATTATGGAATGCCACAGCAAGCTGATTTAGGCTGCTTTTTCTCTAATATAAATAATGCAGAGTGCCGCAAATATTCAAGTACACTTAACTGAACATAATTAAAATATTGGAATATATTTTAAAAATAAATAATTAAGTAGTTAGAAGTATCTGCAATACTAATTCAAAGTGATAGTCATATGGTGATTATATTATGCGGTTTACCCAGTACTTTTGCTTTAAAGTGCTATAATAAAATTTGCATTTAATAAAAATTATGATTCTGTAATATTTGAGGATATGGGCAGATTCTATTTCAAGTATGAAACACAACCCTTGTCTCTCTGATCCATCAACAGATGGACTGAGAACAGACATTTTCAGCTCAGCTGAGCAGCTTGCCTGCAAAGACGCTACTTATACCCATTATCACGTTTTTAAATGCCATGTCATGGGTTTTGTTTGTCTGTCCCCCCTTCTGGATTGTCAGTTCCTTGAGGGTAGCGACCTATGTATCTTTGTACACCCAGCGCTGAGGGAAATGCTGGTGGGCAGTAGGCATTTGATAAATATTGTCAAGTTAATGACTCAAAGAATGAATGTCTTTATCCTTGCCCCCCGTTCGTTCTTTCTTTCTTTCTTTCTTTCTTTCTTTCTTTCTTTCTTTTAAATGTTTGTTTATTTTTGAGAGAGAGAGAGAGAGAGAGAGTGAGCGGATGAGGGTGAGAGAGAGAGAAAGACACAGAATCTGAAGCAGGCTCCAGGCTCTGAGCTGTCAACACAGAGCCTGATGCGGGGCTCGAACTCATGAACTGTGAGATCAAGACCTGAGCGGAAGCCAGATGCTTAACCAACTGAGCCCCCCCCCCCCAGGCGCCCCGCCCCTGCCCCCTGTTGTGAACATAGTAGGAGGCCAGGCATGCTCCTGATCAGGAGTTTGCCTTTGCCCTCCCTCGGTCTGGGATGTTCTTCCCTCAGATACAGCAGAGCTCAGTCCCTCACCTTCTTCACATCTTTGTTCAAACGTCACTTTCTCTGTGAGACCTCCTCCGAATTCTGTTTTAAAGAAAATTGCCCCCTACCCCACCCCCGATGCACAGTTTCTAGCTCCATTTGTATCTCCATATGAGATACTTGTTTATTTTGTGCATGATCCTATCACTTTTTGCTGAAAAGCGTAGGCTCCATGGTTTTGTGATTGGCTGGTTTTGTGACTGGCTTTGACCAATAGAATACAGTGGACGTGACGCTGGCAGTTCTGAGCCTAGCGTCGAAGAGAACTGACAGCTTCGTCTTCCTCCTCTTGGAAGCCCTGTGCTATCATGTGAGAAATATGGCTTTCCTGCTAGAGAGATCATGTAAAAGGAGACAGAAACAGGCCCTAAAATTACATGGCAAGAGGGAGTCCTGGTCTTCCCAGTATCTTATCTGCCTCTGGTCTTTGTGGCCATTCTCAGCAAGGCACCAGTCATGGAAGGAAGACATTTGGATGTTTCAGTCCTATCTGACATCGGAGACTCAAGTGAGACATCAGAAGAGCCCTAGTCAATCCAGAAAATTGTGAGGAATAATACATTATTGCTTTAAGCCACTAAATTTTGAGGTAGTTTGTTACATGGGAATAAGTGATTGAAATAGGCATTTACAAAACCTCTTTGAGCCTTTATTTTCTTGCCTGGAAAATGGAAGCAGTCATCTCTGCTCATGGGGCTGCTGTGAGGCTGTACATAAAGTACCTCAAATGATGCCAGGGAACATAATTGTCGCTTTCCTTCTACTTCCCTTCACTGGGCAGGTCCTTAAGCTCCAGACACATCCTTCCAATTTCGTCAGTCATCAAACTCTTCCTCTCCCCACCTGACCCATTTTCTTTGACAATTTATTTTGGAGAAGACAACTCGATAACCTCATCCTGGTGGATATGGACACCAGACTCATTTGTTAGTGCTTCAGGGCCATTAGGAGGCCCCAGTAAAGCACAAATGTCCTTCCTGAGGACTGAAGTTTTAGGTTCAGTGATGGAAGAGGAACACTGGGATGTGAGAGGAGAGCTCTGGGGGGTGGGGGGAGAGGGTTGAGAAGGAAGAGCATGTCTTCTTGGAGCCCCTTGGTTTTCTTGTTTGCAAGCTCTTAGGCTTAGGAAAGCCCAGCTCAAGACTCAGCTATGCTCAAGCCAAGGGAAGCGTATACTTTCTTCCACCCAGTACCCGTATCAGATTTACCATCAGGCATCTCCGTGGCCCTTATTCTTTCCTCACCTTTAAACCCTCCACAGCCTGCTCATTTTTCCAAAGTGGTGCAGCACTGCAAAGGAAGGCAAAGTCCATTTTGCGGTGACCCCTCATGGACTCAATGGTGAAGCCAACAATATCCCCCCTAGGTGTAAGGGAGGTAGGAATGGCAGAAGCGTGGGTCAGAAAATGACCAACCAAGCCCTGGCTGATTAGTTTATTTTTAGTTTATTATTTGCATATTAGTTTATTTTTAGACAAATCTTGTCTGTTCAGCAACTACAGACTTTGTTTGTTTGTTCAGGGTTACCAGCTCTGTTTTGGGGACTATATGCACTACCTTCCCATTCCTACGGCATTTTTATTATAAATCATTTATAACAATATTAAAGAAAACTTTCTCACAGTGAAAGAGCGGGGAAAAAAAGTTCCCTTTATAAGGATCAAGATTTATTTTTAAGTTAATTTTATTCCAATTTGATATGGTTGTGAATAGAATATTTCCAACACTGATTCTTTCTTTTGTTGATGTGGGGGGATGCATAACATAGAGAGATGAAATTCTCAGAAATTTTCAGTCAAAAAATTTAATGGAACAAATAGTGATGATGATTGAGGAAAGTGTGAATGGTGAAAGGGAGTAAACAAAGTACACAATTAGAAACATTAAATAGGGGCACCTGGGTGGGCCTTACTTAGCAGGTTAAGCATCTGACTTCAGCTCAGGTATTGATTTTACGGTTCATGAATTCGAGCCCCGAGTCAGGCTCTCTGCTATCAGCATGGAGCTTGCTTTGGATTCTTTGTCCCCTCCCCGCCCCCGCCCCGGCCGTTCCTGCTCTCACTGTCTCTCTTTCTCAAAAATAAATAAACGTTGGGAAACAAAAGCAAAAATGAACTATTGGGACCTCCTCAAAATAAAATTTTCTGCACAGAGAAGGAAACAATCAGCAAAACTAAAAGGCAACCAACGGAATGAGAGAAAATATTTGCAAATGACATATGAGATAAGGGGTTAGTATCCAAAATCTATAAAGCACTTATCAAGCTCAACACCCAAAAAGCAAATAATCCAATGAAGAAATGGGCAAATGAATAGACACTTCTCCAAAGAAGACATCCAGATGGCCAACCGACACATGAAAAAATGCTCAACATCACTCATCATCGGGGAAATACAGTTCAAAACCACAGTGAGATACCAACTCACACACGTCAGAATGGCTAACATGAACAACTCAGGCAACAACAGATGTTGGCAAGGATGCGGAAAAAGAGGATCTCTTTTGCACTGTTGGTGGGAATGCAAATGGGTGCAGCTACTCTGGAAGACAGTATGGAGGTTCCTCAAAAAATTAAAAATAGAACTACCCTATGACCCAGCAATTGCACTACTAGGTATTTAACCAAGGGATACAGGTGTGCTGTTTCGAAGGGGCACATGCACCCCAATGTTTATAGCAGCACTATCAGCAATAGCCAAAGTATGGAAAGAGCCCAAGTGTCCATCGATGGATGAATGGATAAAGAAGACATGGTGTATATATATATATACAATGGAGTATTACTCAGCAATCCAAAAGAATGAAATCTTGCCATTTGCAACTACATAGATGGAACTAAAGGGTATTATGCTAAGTGAAATTAGTCAGAGAAAGACAGTATCATATGACTTCACTCATATGAGGACTTTAAGACACAGAACAGATGAACCCAAAGAAGGAAAGCAAAAATAATATAAAAACAGGGAGGGGGACAAAACATAAGAGACTTTTAAATATGGAGAACAAACAGAGGTTTGTTGGAGGGGTTGTGGGAGGGGGGTATGGGCTAAATGGATAAGGGGCATTAAGGAATCTACTCCTGAAATCATTGTTGCACTATATGATAACTTGGATGTAAATTAAAAAATAAATTGTTAAAAAAAATAAACATTAAAAAACATTAAATAAGATAAAAAATTGCAAAAGGTATGGATAATGCACCAGCTACATAATTGGCCTATGAATAATTATAAACTGTTTATGTCTAAAAATATGTTTTCATTTCACTGGACAAAAAGGGGTGTAATAGACACTTTGTCTAAGGTCACTTTAAATTACAGAAGAATATTTTGGTTTTTGAAGTCATTGTTGAGATCAAGCTATTAGACTGAGAAAGGGAACTATTTTATTGTTCCCTTCCAAACTTTGGTTGTTTGAATTTCTAATGGTTTGGAAACACATAGGTGGTGGAGGTTGACGGCTTTCTCATCAACTTCACTGCCATCCAGTAAACAGATGCTGTAGCCTTTCCATTTCCTTGCCTTGAGCACTGTAAAAAATCTTTTCCTCCCCTTGGAGAGACTGAGAAGAAATGTGCTGGAATAAAGATACCAGGGTTTAAGTTTTGGACACGTCCATTATTTCTTGGTATTTCTTGGTATATAACATGAGGATAATAATCTTGTCCATATCTACTCCAGTGTGATAATGCCTGCATAAGAATGCAACACCTTTCAGATGGTTCTCACCGGGAGACCCATCCTGTAGCTCGTGATTGTCCCTGTCACTACATTAATATGGAAGGCTACTGGACATGAGCTGGCTATGGAAAGGGGTCTGAGCCTTCCAAATGCTTTCATTCTGCCACACGACCCACTGAGAGCAGGCTGTTCAGACAGCGACGATCTTTCCTTGTAGCTAAAATGAATAATTCCAATTTGATGGATGGGCTAATCTTTGCAAAACAGTATTTCAAAAAGAGATACTTTCTTTTGGTCTCTGTGCATTGTGAAGGGCACATAGCCAGAGCTTTTAAACTGCTTATTTTAAATTAGCAAAGTCATACGAGCACATGGGAAGAATAGTAAAAAGCGGAGTAATTTAAAACGAGTCACTCCTAGGTAATCACCGTTAGAAGTTTCTGTTTTTAACTCTTATCATAGCTATGATTTAGAACTTTAAACGGTGTGTTTCTACTATTGATTGGTCACTGGGAGTGACACCTATTGACCCCTTGATACGGAATATGAAGTATTCAGGGCAATTGCAACGCTATTCACTTCCTCTCATCCACTTCATTCTCAGATTTTGTTAGTTATATTTAGTTATTACCTAGAGCACTTTGTAATTTTAATTAATATATATTCAACCCTCTGCCTCTTGATTTATTGAAATTAGATTTCTATTTATTTCCTGCTATGAAAAAATGACACTGGTTTCCTTATACTCTTTTGTAGCTCTTCTCTTTTCTTCCAGTTTTAATTATAGTATTTTCACCTTGTTAAAATTTATATTTGCATTTTGTTTTGTGATTATAATGTTTTCTGTGCTTAGTTTGTAATTTGATTAAAAAATTAAAAACCAACAAACATAGTCCTATGATTGTGCAAATAATATTTACTGCAAACCAAGAAGTCTGTGGTTTGACCTAAAGGGCCACAAACTAAGTCTGGATTGCGAGCCTATTTCCTTCAAAAGAGAATTTTCTTAGTGTGTTAAAGTCAAATTGATTCTTTTTTCTTTTTAATTTAAATGTTTATTTATTTTTGACAGAGAGAAAGAGAGTGAGCAGGGGAGGGGCAGAGAGAGAGGGAGACACAGAATCTGAAACAGGTTCCAGGCTCCAAGCTGTCAGCACAGAGCCTGACACGGGGCTCGAACTCATGAACAGCGAGACTATGACCTGAGCCAAAGTCAGATGCTTAGCTGACTGAGCCACCCAGATGCCCCCAAATTGATTCTTTTAAAGTGTCTTTTTAGCTTTATTCACTTCTTCTGGTTCAACTGCACTCCTTCTTTTATCTCTTGTAGCCTTGTATTTTGACTTTTTGTTTGTTTTTCTGCAACATATCTTGAGTAGTTATTTTTCACATAGAATTCATGGAGCAAGCTTTGCAGCCTCTGCATTTCTGCAAATCTTTATTTTGTCCCCACTCTATGTTTATACTTTGGTTGGTTATAGAACTTTAGGTTTGAAACGTTTTTTGTTAGAACTTTGAAGGCATTACTGTCTTTGAAGGCATTTGCCTTCTAACATCAAGTGTTGTTGATGAGATATCTAATGGCAATCCAATCTTTATTCTGTTGTGATAGCCTATTTTTTTGTCTCTGGAAATCTGAGATTTTCTCTTTATCTTTGGATTTCTGAAATTTCACTAGAATGTCTCTCATAATAGGTTTTTCTTTTCTCTCATGCATACTGCTCACCACTTAGTGTGCTTTTTAAATCTAAAGACTCATGTCTTCTCCTCAGTTTAGAAAACTTTTCTTGTATTACATCTTTGGTTATTTCCTCCTTTCTGTAGGCTCTTCCTTATGCTTCTAGAATTCTCACTAGCCAGTTACTGATCTCTTCAATTTCTTCTCTCTGCTCATATTTGACATCTTGTCTTATTTTGAGAGATTTCGTGGAGTCTTCTAGATCTCCATTTGTCATCTATAACACATTCAATTAGGCAGATTACCCAGTGGATTTCTGATATAGACATAATGTATTTCTATTTCAAGAACTCTTATTTTGTTCTCTGAGCACTTTAAGAAAAACAGCACGTTGTTTTGGTAATTGGAAACATTATTCTCTTGAATTTTTTCTGAAAGTAGTTGAATATTTATATAAAGACATCTTTTATTTTCCGAATAATCACTGTTCTCTGTGAGGCAAATTGTTCCCTCTCTTTTTTTTTTGTAATTTCCTTAAATATTTAATAATCCTTAGAATGTATCTCCATATAACAGTACAAAGTTTCCTCAAAAAATAAAAATAGAACTACCTTAGGATCCAGTAATTACGCTACTGGGTATTTACCCAAAGGATACAAAAACACAGATTCAAAAGGGTACATGCACCCTGATGTTTATAGCAGCATTATTAATAATAGCCAAACTATGGAGAGAGCTCAAATGTCCATCTACTGATAAATAGATAAAGAAGATATATATATATATATATATATATATATATATATACACACACAATGGAATATTACTCAGCCACCAAAAAAAGAAAGAAATCTTGCCATTTGCAAAGACCTGGATGGAGCTAGAATGTATTACGCTAAGTGAAATAAGTCAATCAGAGAAAGACAAATACCATATGATTTCACTCATATGTGGAATTTAAGAAACAGAACAAATGAATATATGGGAAGAGGGTAAAAAAGAAGAGAGAGGGAAACAAACCACAAAAGACTCTTAATGATAGAGAATAAACTGAGGGTTGATAGAGGGAAGTGAATGGGCGGGGATGGGCTAAATGGGTGATGGGTACTAAGGAGGGCACTTGTTATGATGAGCACTGGGTGTTGTAAGTAACTGATGAATCCCTGAATTCTACCCCTGAAACCAATATTGTACTGGATGTTAAGTAACTAAAATTTTTTTTTTAATTTTTTTTTCAACGTTTTTTATTTATTTTTGGGACAGAGAGAGACAGAGCATGAACGGGGGAGGGGCAGAGAGAGAGGGAGACACAGAGTCGAAACAGGCTCCAGCCTCCGAGCCATCAGCCCAGAGCCTGACGCGGGGCTCGAACTCACGAACCGCGAGATTGTGACCTGGCTGAAGTCGGACGCTTAACCGACTGCGCCACCCAGGCGCCCCTAAAATTTAAATAAACATTAAAAAAAAAGAATGTGTCTCCATATATATTCTTAGGAGTTCATGAGTCCTTTAAGATAATTTTCAAATTTGGTTTTCATTTTAACGATAATCTTTTAAAATATCGGTTGTCGATTTTGGAATATCTAGTTTGGCAAGCAGGATCAGAACCTCCATTTGCATTTGTGCTTTTAATCATGGCATCCATGTCTTGTGTTGCCCAAATGACATCAGAGCCCTCTGCACAGATGGTGATTTGCACAGCCAGACCAGTCTGGAGAGGATTGTCTTCATGCTGGTGCCTGGGTTCTGGTTTGAGAAACATGGCTTCAGTGTATATTTCGCTCATGGATAAGATGACTACATAATTTATCATTCAATGGAGTAATAATGGAGACATTTGGTACACTTGGCTACCTGTCCCTAGCCACCATGGGCTGCCCAGCCATTGGATGATGAGGCCCTGGAATTGGTGACACTCACAGATGTGGCTGTGGACTTCACCCAGGAAGAGGGGCAGCAGCTGGACCCAGCTCTGAGGGGCCGGAACAAGGATATGATGCTGCAGAACTTCTGGAACCTGGAATCTCTGGCTATTTGGGGACTGGGAGCAAGAGAGGCAAAGTTCCTTGCATCTGGCCATCTCCTGATTTGTTGATCCCATCATACCTGAATAAGAATAAAACCTACGTTAAAAATATTTTTTTTAATGTTTATTTATTTTTGAGAGAGAGAGGGAGAGCGTGAGTGGGGGTGGGCAGAGAGAGAGGGAGACACAGAATCTGAAGCAGAGAATAAAACCTATGTTTTATCTGGAGCCTTCTGGGCCAGGCTTCACTTCCAGCTGGGGTCTGCAGAAAATCTCAGACTAGTTGTCCTAATCTCTAGGCTTCTTCCCTTTGTCTCCGCCTGTGGCCACTCTCTCCCTCAAATCTGGGTCTTTTCCCTCCTCACCTCCTCTGGGCTTTGCCATCCCTGCCTCCTGCTCTCTTCGGTGGGTCCACACGTTGTTTCTCAGTCTGCCTTCACTCTCTCACCTTGTAAATAGAACCAAACTTTCCCTGTAACAAGCAAACAAACAAAAAACCATCAACGACAAAAAACCCGAGACTTTCTGAGCATAGAAGGAAAACTGCTTATTAATGATTGTGTGGGGATTATAACGTAAACTGGAACGTACTGGGAAGCCCAGGATGACTGGTTCTCCTGCTGAAGGCAGAGCAGCTTTGCTTTTGTTTTCTCCCTGGCAGCTGTTACAGAAGTCCAGAATTGTCTCTGGCTCTGCCCTGCTTCTACCTCAATGCCCAGCCCCAGTAAAGGACCCGGCTCCTTCTCCAGGGAATAATTCTCTAGGCTTCACCCAGAACGCAAAAGCTATTAATTGTTAGCTGATCTGCAAGCATGGGGTGTGGGGAGTGCTTTGCCTCATTGGTTCAGCTGTTCCAAATGTAGTTCTTTTAATTAATTGCTCTTATGATTTCTCACTCCCCACCCGCCACCTCCCTCTTCCCCCCTCCAGCTCTGCATGTGTTGCCTCTGAACTTGGAACTTGTCCAGGATTTCCTTGCTGTTTTCTTCACTTTTCATTTCTCTGTCACCCCAGTCCCATGTGCTGTCTTCCATGAATTCCTCCATTTCTAGCCTGTTGACATGGCAATCCCACTTTTCCTGAATAGGTTTGGTTTCGTTATTTTAAAACATCTCTTTTCTATAACTTCCCTAGGACCTTTGGGGTAAGGGGAAGCAGATACTGGTGCTCAGGACACCCTCATGAACCAGAGCTCCCTGTTCAAAAGCTCTAGGCTTTTTGAATTTGAATCTGAATATGGATGTATCTGTTCTCTTGGGTATAAGACCACCTCAAAGTAAACAATGAAGTGACACTGAAAGATCCATTTAGGAGACTACTGCCTTTTCTATTCTGTCCTCTCCTTCTCTAAGTAAACCCAGAACCCAACACTCTGTGAAGGAATCAATTCTCAGAAGAGAACTTTCTTTTTTATTTTTTTTTTTAAATTTTTTTTTCAACGTTTTTTATTTATTTTTGGGACAGAGAGAGACAGAGCATGAATGGGGGAGGGGCAGAGAGAGAGGGAGACACAGAATCGGAAACAGGTTCCAGGCTCCGAGCCATCAGCCCAGAGCCTGACGTGGGGCTCGAACTCACGGACCGCGAGATCGTGACCTGGCTGAAGTCGGACGCTTAACCGACTGCGCCACCCAGGCGCCCCTCAGAAGAGAACTTTCTTAACTAAAACTCCACTCTGGTTCTTAACTAGAACCCCACTGTCTTCAGAGCTCAAACCTGTCCTGAATTACAGGGGGAATAGTTAAGTGGTTTAAAGTAGAGGACTGTTATTCCTAATGCTCTTTGGACATGTGAGGAGAGCATCAGAAATTGAGAAAAAGTTAAATATATGTTGAAAAGCCGCCACAGTTTTGGGCTCAGTGGTGGAGGGAATGCAAACAAATATAAGATTCCTTCCCTCAATATACTCATTACCCAGCGGAGTTGAAAATATATGCAGAAAAAGTTAAGAGGCAAGAGAGAGTAGGTCACATGTCAGTACCTAAGTGCCACGTCTGAGGCCAGCCTTCAGGATCATGGTTTCATAGGTCAGGAGCTCTCTGTAGATCTGGAGGCTCATGGAGGCAGCTCAAGCCTGTAAAACATACAGTGGTCTCCCCTTTAACTGCGGTCTCGCTTTCCCTGGTTTCAGTTATCTGTGGTCAGCCCCTGTCCAGAAGAAGATGATCCTCACTCCCCACCCGATGTCAGAAGGTCAATAGTAACCTACCCTGCATCCCAAAGTCCACGTCCGTCACCTCGCTTCATCTCATCAGGCGGGCATTTAACTAGCTCACGTCATCACAAGAAGAGTGAGTAGAGTAGGATACTCTGAAAGAGACCATAGTCCCATAATTTTTATTACGGCATATTGTTAAAACCGTCCTATTTCATAATTAGTTATTGTTGTTAATCTCTTACCGTGCCAAATTTATAAATGAAACTTCACCGTAGGTATGTATGTATGGGGCGGGGGGGGGGGGGGGGGGGGGACCATGGTATATTCAGGGTTTGGTACCGTGGTTTCAGGCATCCATCGGAAGTCCTGGAATGTATCCCCCCGCGGATGAGGGGGCTACAGTGCTCTGACTTTTGAAGAAAGAATAGGAGTTGGGCTGGTGGAGAAGTGAGACTGAGAGAATGTTGTGGCCAAGAAGAGGGAGGCTGCAGTGTGCCGTGCCTGGTGGGTGGGTCAGCGAGGTAAGCACAGAATGTAGCAAGGAGGGACAAGGTTTGTTAGCAAGGGGGACGGAACCTTGTGAAAGTTCTGGAATGTCAGCTAAGGTATTTAGGTTTTGCTCAGCCAGAGGATTTTGATGAGGAGTACATGATTAGGGTTGTGGTTGAGGAGGCTACAATGTGCTTAAGATGTGTTTATGAATTATAGTTGTGAAGCATGGGGAGAGAATAATGTGAAGACCAGACAGAAAGATAGCTAACAATTAATTCTATCAATTGTATTAATAGAAAAAAAAAAGTTGCCATTTTAGGGATGCCTGACTGGCTCAGTTGGTGGAGCATGTGACTTTTGATCTCAGGGTGGTGAGTTCAAGGCCACTGTCAGGTGTAGAGATTGCTTAAAAAATAAAATCTTTTTTTAAAAAAGTTACCATTTTAGGTTATAATATTAACAGAGATTTTGAGAAGAAAAAGAGATGACAATATCAGCAATTATTTAACAGCAAGCTTTACTTAGTGATAAACCAAAATTTTTAATGAATTTAAGAATTTAAAGTTTATCCCAAAATTCCTTATGAGCATCCTAAGATTAAGAGTATGACTTTCTTTTATCCTACCCAATAGGAATTTTAAAGGAATTTATTTTTCCAAGATGTGTGTGTGTGTGTGTGTGTGTGTGTGTGTTTGGCCAACATTATTTAATAATGTACCATCGGATGTGATCACCACATTTGCTGTATTATGGTATCTAATATATTAGAAAAGACTGCAGGCTTTTGGCAGGTGACAGAAAAATGGGTAAGACCTACATTTTAAAATAGATTATAAAAGCATTTTTGTTTACCTTAATTATAGAACCTATAAAGAGATAAAAAGAACTTCCACATTATAAATGAAGTTCTTCTGGAAGCAATGAATCCATCAAGATAGTGACTCTGTCTCTGAAAGTCATGATCTCATTGCAGCTAGGTTTGTAAAATTATGTTTGTGAAAACCCCAGATGGGTACTTTACTTCCAGCCTCCTCTTTGTGAGTCTTTTTTTTGTGTGCCAATCACTGTGGGGATTACATGGAGATAAAGACAACGTTCTTCTCCTTGAAGAGTTTGCCATCTAGCAGGGGTATATGACACTTATACTATAATTGCTGAATGGAATTAGTCTTACATTGTGTGAATATACTAACAGGATGGTCAAATGTGAATATACTAACAAATAAAGCCACTCACTTACTAGCTCTCTTTACTCCTATCTGATGAGAACCGAAGAAATCGTCTTGTTGATTTTCCTGAAGCTTCTCCCCTGTTGTCCTCTTCCTTGATAACATGCTGCTCTGGATGTTTTTATGATCACAGTAGTGAATGAAATCAGGCCTAAGAGGGTAGGTGACTGACCTTAGGTTCATATCCTACCAGATACGCCTAAGCTAAGTTTTGGGCCTTCTTTGGAACACTTTATGAATCTGTTGAGCAGCCCACATAGATCCTTCAAGAACCCATTTGTAACCACTATTGCACTGGCTCGGAAAGCAAAGGAGCAGCCAATGGCCACCATATGCAAACGTAAACTCTTTGAACATGACACTGTGTTTCCTTGTCCAGAACTCAAGGTATTTGGCACTCAGAACATGCATTCATTCATACATTTATCTAAATACTATTGAATTTCTACTCATGCCTGCCATATACTAAAGGCAGATAGTGGCTAAGGTACAATAATATCCTAAGGTAGCTTTCAGTAGATAGAGGGGACAGACAGATGCCACGTAGTGAACATATATTGTTTTTATCTGTCCAGCATCTCTCCCTTTCTTTTTTTCCTGGCAACACTCTTCTCTTTCCCATGGGGAAGTTCTCTTTTCCAATTTCAAGTGGTCTGGAGACAGCACCCATCAGAGTAGTTCTCCTCCACCCCCACAAAACCATGGGAAGTTGGGGGGCAGGCGATATGTGCCTGTGGCCATAGTGATTATCCCAGGAATAAACATGTAAACCCAAGCCAGGCCAACAGGAGTAATTCCCTGGGGTCTAATATGTGGCTGCCAGGAGAAAGCAGCTCTGCTTCCTCTGAGGTCATCGGGATGATGTAAACCCAGTACCCTCCGCAGTCAGGCTCTCCCCCAACCCAACTCGCACCCCCCTACTTTCTGCTCATAGAAGATGAGGCCCACACAGGGTGAAGCTGAGCCGGTGGTTAGAGAAGAAGAGAAAAAGATTCAGGAGAGACCAAGAGAAATGTAAATCGACCATGTACTTCGAATCTAGCTCTGCCCCATCCATTGCAGTTACCTATGATAACAAATTCCCTCTTTCCCCCCAGTTTGAGTTGTTTTTCCCTTACATGTAAGAAGAGTCCTAAGTAACACACAGCATGACAACCTGATTGGACCTAACACAGCTGCTGGGTGAACCAACGCTCACCTGGTATTACGGGATGAGGGATGACTTTCTAGAAGCAGAGACGTCAGAGCTGAGGCCATGTACCTTTCCAGGAAAACTGGAGCTGGAGGAAGGGATAGCATGGGCGGTGAAAAGGCCCAGGCAGAAGGAGCATCTTGTGTGAGAACCTGTAAATACGAGGGGAAATGGCTCATTTGGGGAATTACAGGGATTCTGGTATGCCTGGGGTAGAGTACAGAGACAGGAAAAATTGCTCAATGGTGTTGGTACAGAGTCACTAAGACACCGACTGCCTCGGTTCTCATGGAGTAGTGGTAGAAGAGAAAGATGGTCTCTCCCTCAAGGAGCCTATAATTTCACCAGGAATGTGGGACATAAATATGCACGGAGTTAAACCAACATCTATGGCCACAGTAAGATGTACCAAAGCAGCGACTGTGAAACAGACAGGAAGTGCATGAGATTCTGAGCAAGGTCACTGGAGATTGCAGACAGCAGGAAGCACTGGGACTGGGCCTTGAAGTAAAGGCAGGGTGTGGGTGGATGGACATAAGGCCCAGTGCAGGGCACCGGTGAGGAGACAGCTGACCGGTTCAGGGGGTTGAGTCAGGGAAGAGTGGAAGACAAGTTTGGAATAGTAGGTTAAAACCAGTTGGTGAAGCTTTGACTGTCTATTGACTTTAGACTTTATTCTGAAAGCAATGGGGAGCCGCAAATAGTTTCTGAGCGTAGAGAGGGGTGATATGTGGAGGAATACTTTGGTGGGGGCATGCAGAAAGACCCAGACCAATTGGAGGCGGAAGGCCAGAGGAGACCCCATCAAGGCCTGGCTTAGGGCAGCAGCAGGGACACTGAGGGAGGGTGCGGGGGAGACCGTTTATGAAGACAAAATGGCTGGGCTTGAATTCCTGGATGCGGAGAAGGAAGAAGGATGAGCAGAGCGTCCTGCCTGTGGGACAGAACGAACTCTTGTTATCCTGAGGAGAATGGGCTCTCCTGCCACAGCCCTTGCACCCCGAGTGTTCAGCCACGCTCACTCCCTGGGGAAAGATGCAGCTGCTGCCAAGGTGGCACAGCAGCCTTGATGGAGAGGGACAGAGGTGGGTGACAGAAGCGATTATGCAGCGATGCCAGGCTGGTTTGTTCTGTGTTACACCTTCTGTGTCAATACGCAGAACTGGTTTGACTGAATTCAGTGAAAAGAACACCTGAATTCAGGAAGACAACAAAGGCTTGACACCAAGGACCCTGCTTAACTGCTTCTACCTGTTTTTTTTTTTCTAAAACGAAAACAAAAACAAAAACAAAAAAATAAAAACAAAAACCCCCAAGCAGTTCTATTGTCATGCAGACAAATCGGAAGAGTCAACCCGTTTACTCTGGTTACCCGCCCCTCCCCCCCCACAGGTCAATGAGATCTCCATAACACTTCCTCCCCACACAAGTGTGTGTCCCGTGTGTCTATAAATTCTGGCAATGTGCTGGTGCTGGGGACACTGAAATGGATACTGAGTGCTGAGACCACGGGGGATGAGCATGGGCAGGGGACAGGAAGCAAATCCCAGCTCTGCCCTTTGCCAGTTGTCAGACTTTAAACTCATTGACCTTTGGTTTTCTGACCTATAAAATGAAGATAATACCGCTGTGGATGATTGTAAGGATGAAGAGATATTTATGTGTAAATTACCTAGCACAGTGATCGGCATATAGTAAGCATTCAATAAGTGATGCCTATTTATTACAGAACAAGATTTGTATAAGATGCAGTGGAAGAACAGAAGGGAGACAGCCCAACTTGAGGGAGTTCAAGGAAGGCTGCCTGAAGAGGAGGACACGTGAGCTGAATATTGGCAATGGAAAAGGAGTGAGGAGGGGACGGGGAGAGAAGGCTTCCAGGCAGAGGCGCCAGCACATGTAGGGAACACATAAATGACCAGCTTAGGACCAATTCATTGCATGGCTGGAAAGGCAACTCCACTTGTGTGGCGTGCCGAGAGTGAGTCGGACCCTGGATTCTAGAACCCACTGAGCACAGCCTGTGACCCCCCGTCATATTTGACACGATTGCTTGTACTTGGTAAAGGAAGCAGCTCCGTGCTAAATCTCATTCTCCCCCACGCCACAAACTAGCCCATTTCTGTCTTTCTTACTCATTCTCATCACACATGGTACTGACTCCTGAGGGCAAGAGGGAGCGTGCGAGAAGTGTCCTGAGGAATGTCCCCCAGTTGCCTGACGTGGTTTCAAAAACCGGAAATAGGGCAATTAGTAAAACGTCCTGGTGCTCATAGGGCAAGGCTTTCTCTAGGCCCTGAAAGCATTCCCCCTCTTTTATGTGTTGCTATTGATGCCTGGTAGAAGGTTTCTTCGGGACTGCATTGTTATGCCGAGTTCCAGATGGGGCAATTAAATACGGACAGTCGGACTGTTATTTTAGTTGCCTTTGGAAATAGAATTTACAGTGCTCGCTTGTCCTTTTCAATTTTCCCCCAACGGAGCTGTTCCCCCTTCACCTTGGAGGAGACAGAGCCTTGGTGGTGGAGGGAGCCACTGGCTGGGCCCGCTTCTGCAGGGGCCACGGCGTCCCTCTGGATGAAAGGCTCAGCAGAACTTGAAGTCATTATCGTGATCAAGGACGCAGGGAACCGTTTCGGCGTGTAAATGCAGATGCTCTCTTGGTTTCTGTGATAGATGTGTTCCCAGTGCCAATGCAGCAGTGTGTTGAATTCTTTTTAAAATCTGAACAACCTGCAGGCTCTTCTCTCCTTTTCTTAAATCCATTTCCCCGTTGAGATGAAAAATGTAATACTTTTCAGCTTACTTTAGACTTTCTTCAAAAGTATTTCTGGAAAAGGATCCTTCATGTGGAGCATATGAAAACTGTCAGAGGACGGGAGAGAGCGAGGTTTTGAAAACACACTAATGGACGGCCATTATGCCGTAGGGAGTTCCCCCGGAGAGCAGAAAAATACAGGCTGGGGAAGTCGTGGGGAGACAGAGCACAGAAGCTACGGATTAAGGGACGAACATAGTCCAGAGATCCTAAGAAAACCGGATACATAATGAGATGGGAAAATAATACTGGCTAAGATGAATAAGACTGCTGAGGTTTGCCCTAGGAGAATGCTGGAAAATAGAAGTTTTGGAATTTGACACACCGAGTTCCAGTGTTGACTTTCCCACCCGCTGGCGATCGGGCCAGTTAATTTTTCTGTGACTCAGTTTTCTCGCCTCTAAAGTGGCCCTAAAAATGACCACAAGGGTGGTTGTGCTGATTGAATGAGCTAATGTAGGTAGAGGGTCCACCTTATTCTCTGGTGTGTGCAGTGTTTCATAAATGCTACCTTTTATTATGCTTATTATCATTGTTATTAGCAGCGACACGAGGGCATAGATACCTTCCCAGACCACCGGCCAATCCTATTTCCCATCTGAGGGTGTACGTGCATGCGTTTTGTCAGACATGCTGGCACCCTTCTTTCTCGATGGCAGTGGATTGGCACATTTAACCCCATCGCTGGGATTCCCTTGCACGCATCCGGGATCCTCCGTGAGATGTTTGCCATGGCATGGAGCTGCTCACGGAGTGTTCTTCTACGCAAGGGGCTGTGTTCTGTTAGCAACATGGGCTCCACAAGGAGGTCCCGTGATTCATTTTCACCTCCTTGCCAGTTGCCTTGCCCCTACGCCAGGGCTGCGAAGCAACGAGCTGGAGGTTTGTGCTATGAGCAAATCTGAATCACAGAGAGAATATGAAGGAAAATGAGCAGCTTAAAAATACTCCATAGGAAAGAAATGGTAAGCCACATGGTTTCTTTTGAACTTTCCCAATTCGGCCTCTAGAAAAGGTGTCATAAAGCTCTGAGGAGTGACTAAGAGCTGGGACAGAGGCAAGTTTGTTACAGACGTCCCCGTAACTCCAGGAGCAAATCTCTTTTTTCCCTTCCTAAATAACTCCAGAACATTACACGGCATTAACAAGTTTCCCAGGACAGGAACTTCTAGTTTATTACTTGCTCACATTGTCATCAGAAATTAATTTTGTCCCTGAAAGACAAATTGGCTGGTAGCTTATGAAGTTAAATGGAAAGAACAAGTGCGCATCTGTTTCTTCTGCATTTTGTCTCCTTGGTGTCTTACATATAAATGAATCAGAGTGTTCAAACTTAAATTAAGATCTTTGGCTAGATAAACAGTTAAAACTGGTTCCCATAGCTACCTCTCACACATAGCTGTGATTGCATTATAATCCCCTAGTAATCAGCTCTAAATGAAAGAAAGATGATAAGGGTGCTCTTTTCAGTTTTCAGTACTGATTTTTATTAGCTCTCAATCAGTCCGGGACTGCTCTGTCTTTCATCACATTGTGGTAGTGTTTGTAGAATCATTAGAGTAATAAAGTGTAAATCTTACTGAGGTGCATTTTTCTTGAGGTGTTTTATATAAGGAAAACTCTGAAGATTACACTGGCTGGTACAAGAAAGATTTGTTTCTGAGACGAAAGTAAGAATGTAATGTATGCTGTATTCATTTATTCCTTCCCGGAGTCAGAATCTAATGAATTATCCAGCCTAGGTGAACCAACCACCACAAAACCCCCCTTGGACTTGGTGGGGGGGGGTTTACAGTGTTACCATACTGTAGATTTGCATGCAGTTAGCCACTTCCTCATTTGCCTTGTTATCCTTCTCCAACACTCTTCCAGTGTAAAGCCCTCACATTACAAACGCATTACCCACAAAACCGCAAGCTTTGCTATTCCCAATGTGATTTCTTCGGCAAACGAGTGTAATCCAATAAAACATCATGTCTCACCAACATTGAAGTATTTATTGCAGAATAAATTTCAGCTTAAAAAAATGCACTTGCCCCCGTTCTGCTCGTATATCACCGACTGACCGGTCTTCCCAGCTTCATGCGGGTCAGAGACCGCTAAGTGGGGCAAAGTGGCAACTGGAGACCACGGTTCTCAGGTGCCTCCCTGCATTGGTTCTGGATTTCTCTAGGCCCATCCAAGAGACGGTAGCATGAGAAGGAACTCACACTGACTTTCTCCAAGTAGTGTAGGGTTCTCACAGATTTTGCAGGTGTGCTACACGTTTGCAATTAACAGAATACTTAATCCTGATGTGCCTTTTCTTTCCCATAGGCTTTATTATAGCCAGAATATGTTACAATGCATCATACTCTACGATACCTATAAAAATGCCTCCTTGTTTTAAATGGTGGATTTTATGCATTTTATGTTTATATTAGGCCGAAAGTGTCCCTGTATTTTAGTGATAGACATTTACGCTCATCCACAGGGTAAGAAGCAATATAACGTCGCAGTGTGCTGTCTCTGAAGGAGTTTATAGAAATGTGGTGGTTTCATATTTAATTTTAAGTTACTAATTTTTAAGAAAAGGTTTTGCTTGTGATAATTATTACAGTTGCCGTGCTCACATGCTGATCATGTGCATCTTTGCAACCGGCTGAGTGTTTGCAAGATCCAGGTACCCAGAGAGTCAGGTGGTGGCAAATAGCGAAGCTTTTCTCTATGCATCTTTTTGGTTTGTAGCATGACACGTAAAAATATGTGTAGGATTTGGCCTGTAGATAGCATTTTTAGGGAATGAGAAGGAGAGGTCACTTGATTAGGGTGGTTCTAGATGATAAAAGAAATCTTGTTTCCAGGGATTTTTTTTTTTTTTTTTTTACCCTTAGATAGTCCTGAGAGAGACCTCATTCTTTATTTACTACTTATGTTTAAAAATATAAAAGTCTGAATTCAAGTACTGGTTCTCTTTTTTTTTTTCTCTTTTAAAAGAAAGCAAATAAAATATTTTGCTGATGATGGCGCTTTTTGTATGTCTTCGCATGTTGGTACTTAAATGCAATATGTCTGGAAGATGTTGCTATTTTACACTACACGCACAAGAAAGAGTAAATTGTAGGTCCTGATTATCAACAGATAACAAGACATACTGTATATAAATAAATGCTCGGCATCAAAACCCATTATTGGATTAGCTATATAATCATGTCTCAGGCTGTAAGTCTGTGCTGACAAATGAACACTTTTCATTTGGCTCAAGGTCCTCATCAGCAACGGAACTAATTTTACATTCTCACCCATTAAGTGAATAAGATGTGGAAAAAGCTGTCTGCTTTTTGAAGTGTAAATTTGCTGCTACAGGCTGTGCAGACCAAAGCGCTTTTGAAGCAGGCAAATGAGATCATCTCTAGGGACATGTGAACCTCACAAAGTTTAGGTCATTTCGGTGGATGGGACGGGGTGTGTGTATGCCTGTCCACCAATGTTCCTATGATTTAGGTGGACACATACATTGGGCCATGTGGGTGTTCTCTGGTGTAGACGGTGGGCTCTTGGCTTAATCCGGAGCGAACTGGGAGCATAGCGTTCATCTTCTCCAGAAACCAAGGATCCATAGAATGTGTGTAGAGACTGAGGTGGAACATCAGGGGTTGGCATGTTAGACAGGATTCTCTACCCTCTGCCACGCTCAAGAAGAAGCAACAGAGCCTCTAGTCTCTTGTTTAAAACCCCCTGGTAGGCCTGGAACCCTCCGCAGAAGCACCGAGATAAAAGATGTTGGTAGTGCTGGGGTTGCTGGGGGACAAGATGTACTGGGAGAGGAGAACTCCCCCCCCTCCTCCTTTTTGAGTGATTTTAAATACTCTATATGCTGATGACTCCACATTTATATCTCTCACCCAGATTTCTCCTTTGATTCTGATATACAACTGCCTATGTGTTCTATCTGCTCGGATGGTTCATACATATCTCAACTTAACACATCCAAAATGAAACCATGAGACTCGACCCCAAAATTCATCTGTCCCTCAGTTCCTCCTCATCCCACAAATTGTATCCCCATCTTCCTTCTTGCTCAAGTGGGAAACTTAAGAGTCATCCTTAAAAAAAAAAGAAAAAAAAGAGTCATCCTTGATTCACCCCTTTTCTTCACCAGTGAAATACAGTCTATCAGCTGTCATGCTAGTTTTATCAACAAAATACATTGTAAATCTCCTTGGACATCTGGAGCAAGCAAACATCACCTCTTCCCTTGGCAACGGTGACACCAGCCTCCCAGCTTGCTTCTCTATCTCTACCCCAACTCCACCTTCTCCCCATTCATAATGAGCAGAGCGTAATCTTGAAAGGTCATGTTATAGGTTGAATTCTGCCCCCCTCCCCATTCATATGCCGAAGTTTTAACCCAGTACTTCAGAATGTGACCTAACTTGGAAATAGACTAATTGCAGACATGGTTAAGATGAGGTCATTCACAGGGGGAGTAGGGTGGATGCCTATTGTATACAACTGGAGTCCTTCCTTCTAGAAAGAATGCTGTGTGGAGACAAAGAGACACACACGGAACGCAGATGATGTGAAGACACGGGGAGGGAGCCGCCTGTAAGGAATGCCAAAGATTGCCGGCGAACCACCAGAAGCTAGGAGAGAGGCCTTGAACAGATTTTCTCTCACAGTTCTCAGAAGGAACGGGCCCTGCTGATACCTCCATATTAGACTTCCAGCCTCCGGAACTGTGGGACCGTACATCTTTGTTGTTTGGGCCACACAGTCTGTGGTACTTTGTGATGGCAATCCCAGCAGGCCAAGGCAGTGCGGAATCATGCCCCTCTACTACTTAAGGCCCCAGGTGGCTTCTTATTTTATTCAGATTCAAATTCAAAGCCTGCATCACTAGAACCCTAGAACACTCTTTATGATGGGGGCCCACCCACTACCCCAGTCTCATCTCCCACCGATTCTTCCTTCATCATTTTCAGTCACACCAGATGCTTTTCTGTTCCTCGGTCTTGCCAAGCTCTTTTGTCTTCCACAGCCTTTGCACATGCGGTGCCCTGCCCTTGGAGTGCTTGCCTCCTCCTCCTCTCTCTTTGCCTGGCCAGAACCTCAACCTCCAGGTCTTAACTTACCTGTCACCCCTCCCGCCTCTGCTGTTATTCTCTGCTTTTGCCCCATTTTTCTTTTATAATTACTTATGATGATACGTATTTATATTTCTGTGTACTTTCTTATTTTGGTCTGGACTCTAAGGTCCAGCAGATCATGTCAGCCTGGCTCATCAGTGTAGATATTGCTGGTGCCTTACACAGTGCCTGATACACACTTGCTGTTCAATAAATATTTGTTCAGTGAAACAGCGAACGATAGGTGCTTAAAGAAGTACCTCTGCCCAAGTCTTATGGCTGGTGAGATGTGTTTCGCATAAGCCTTGCTCCCTTTATTACTGCTTAGAAAAGGAGGATTCTTTTGTGGGGGGCCTCAGTTGGCTTGGACCTAAGATGGAAATGTCTAGATCACTCCCTATCCTCAAGATGATCTGTTTAGGATTGGAGAACCTGATCGAGAATTGAGATGGAGGGATACCGTAGGCAAAATGGGCAGTGAGTCGGGTCTCTACCTACTAATTGCACCATGAGGTTTGTGAATCCTCTCCCAGAAAGATCATTGCCTCGGCAGGCCAAAGAATATAATGCTGTATAGAAATACTCCATGAACTCATCTTTTCCAGAGTCAAAAAATAAGAAGTTGTGTGGGTGAGTGTGGGAGAGATTGCTAGCTGTCCACCAAAATCTGTTCTCCTTTCTTCCTGGGCACACAACTAAATTACATTTCCGGGCCTCCCCTGCAGTTAGGTGTGGTCACGTGACTGAGTTCTCTCCCATGGTATATGGGCAGAAGTGAAGGATGCTGTTTTCAAACCCAGCCCACTGAAAATGTCTCTTGTGTCCTGCCCAAGATTTTTCCTCTCTGGTTTGTGAGGCTGTCGATGCCCAGGGCAAGCCTAGAAACCATGGCTGAAAATGCAAAAACCCTGTCAGCTTGGGTCTCTGAAGACCAGGTAAAGACCCTCTATAGAGATCTGAACTGAATAGGCAATCCTAGCAAGCGGTTTGTTTGAAGCCACTGAAATTTTGGGGTCTCTCTGTAACTGCAGACTGGCCAACTCTAACAATGCTGTGGTGCCTTCCTGAAGAAGCTGATGCTCACGACAGGGGTGAAATCAGCAATCATAATTTTGGCTAAAGGAAGTGGGAGGTTAAAATTGGCTCAAGCAAGAATATCTTCTCTCTCATGAGGCCCCAGAGCCACATGTAAAGGGATTTGGAAAGAAACAAGGTAACCACTGGTCCTTCCAGCACTGTGAGCTGAAGGGGATCAAAGAAAAGGTGACAGCTTCGAGTTGCCTACAGAGGTGTCTTGATAACTATCACTGCACCTCCCTGGACACTGTGCCACTCCAGATTAGTCCTCTCATCCTTTCTGGCCATGACTCTTCTTGAGGGCATCGCAGAGACTTCGAAACCAACAATAGGAAGGCAAAATTAAAACCAGTGACAGGAACACAAGATATGTGAGGTGAGCACAGAAGACCGGGAAGGGGAAGAAAAGGGCAAATAAATTTTGACTGGCATTCAGATTCAGATGTTTGATTACCTTCTCAAAGGTTATATCTGTGAGGAGGGTGGTGATTATGTTTTAGTGAGCTCTCCCCGCTCAGTGCTTGGTAGATCCTACGTGTTTAACGAATGTTTGAGAAATGAATAAATACGTTGTCTTATTTGGGCCTCCTAAAACCTTATGAGGAGATGAGGCGTTATTGCAGACAGTGTGTTTGTCGGTTGGGGTCAAAACCATTCTTGTTCCATTCTTCCTCCTTCCAGTACAAGAAGGACTGGGCTTCACAGTCCTCATGTGGTTAAGTGGGGTCAGTGACTGGTTCTGGCCAAAGAAATGTGAGTAAAAGTGACAGAGTAGGAAAGTGCACTCCAGCTTCTCTGTGCTGCTGCAGCCATTCTCGAGGTCTTGTGCTGATGAGCTGGAACCTCTGTCAGCTTGGCCCTGATTGACTCGTACCGGGCATGTAGTGTGAGCAAGAAATAAGATTTTGTTGGGTTAAGCCATCATATATGTTCTACTCCAGCAAAACCTGTCCTATGCGGATCAACGCATTTACCCAGCATTAACTTCCCCGTCTTCATTTTATGTGCACAGTAGCTCAAATTTTGCTTCTGCTTTTCTTCTCTGGATGCCCATCTTCTTCGGGGGCAGGTAGGCGCCTTCAAGGCTCACGGGTGAAATGGGGATGGTCTAAGCTGATCATGGTTACCTGGATCCCTTCAGCCAGTGATTACTCAGGGATAGGGATGTAAGCTAGGCGTGACCAAATGATGTGTGGGGAATTCTGGGGATTTTGGGGGAGAAATTGTTTCTCACATATAGACCAGGAGACAAGAATGCTTCCTTTTCATGACAAGGGGTATTATTTGGGAGGATGTGAGGCTTGGAGTGGCTACAACCATCTTGTGGCCATAAGGGGAGATGCCAATATGCTGAAGGTGACCAACTGGAAAGAAGAGGAATCTACGTTAGGCTATTTTAGTTGAGTATTGTGTTCCTTGTACCTCAAAACACCCAGACAGATCATCTTCATTTTACTGAAGAGCAAAATGAAGCTTGGAGAGTATAAGTGATTCACCCAATGTCTCTTCTTGTAGGTAGAAATCGGGTCTTCTAATTCCAAGTCTTCCCTTTAAACATTTCAGGAGTCTGCAAATAGATGTTCTCTCATGTGCCAGACCAACTAATTGGGGATGGTTGCTTGGAGAGTTGTGTTCGGAAGGTTTTAAGACCACATCCACCAAGAAAAAGGGTTTGAGCTGATTAATAATTTCATGGGCAACATAGGGAAACAGTATCCCCCCCCCCCCCATTTCTGTAGTATGTAGTGTTACTTCTGGGTTAACTTTCTGTAGGAAAAGTCATGTATTAGTTACCAACCACGTTGAGTGACAAATTGCCCCAAAATATCGTGGCTTAAAAATGCCAAACATCTACTATGCATAGTTTCTGTGGGATATGGAAGTGTGGGTGTGGACTGGCTGAGTGCTTCTGTCTCAAAATCTCTCATGTGGTTGCAATCAAGCTGTCTGCTGGAGCTTATGTCTATCTGCAGAGGGTCTATTTCCAAGCTCACTTATGTGGTTATTGGTAGGATTCTGTTCCTCATGGACCATAGGATTGAGGGCTTCAGTTTTTCACTGGCTGTGTCTCAGGCCCTTGCCACGTGTGCCTCATCGTAGGGCAGCTTTCCCCACGGTGGCTGGCAAGGGAGAGTATTTAAGAAAGAAGACTTTGTGTAACTCAGTCTTGGAAGTGACATCTCACGGTTTATGGAGAATTCCAATCATTACAAGTGGATCGATAATAAGTCCAGCCCACACTCAAGGGGAGGAGATTACACAGAGAAGGGAACATCAGGAGGCGTTTGGGAGGCTGCCCACTACGCAAGTGATAAATCATCATCATCATCATCATCATCCCATGAAATTACTCTTTCTGTTACCATTTCTGTAATTATCGCGGTTGACTACTTTGCCTCAAAAATTGCAGTCTCTTTTCTCAAAGTTCTAATCTCTCTCTGTGGGGCAAGCAATAACATGAACCACATAAAGATAATGTCTTATGTCCTGCTCCATGTCAAGGGTTAAGCATATCATCATAACAATGTTATTAATATTCTTTTAAGAATCATGAACAATATTATTAATGTTATTTTAATAATCATGAACTGTAATCAATAATAATAGTAAGTAACATTAGGAAAGAGTCTCGTAGTGTGGTGAATGCCATTGGCATCGGTGTTTCTCTTCTTACTCCTTCCCCCAAATCCTGGGCGCATCACGTGTGTGCCTGTTTTGAAATTGAACACAAACAGGGCTCTCCCTCTGAGTTTCTTGTCTCTTCCCAGACAGGATATGACCCAGGGCCATCTTTAAATCTGGTCTACCTCTGTGAATTTGCCTGTCGGTGGAAGGCCCAAGAAAAGAGAGAAAGGAAGCCGTTCACTTGGGTAACGTCCTTTCTTTAGAGTTTGGCGCCTCCTTAGACACCAGGCACACATTCGTGTGAGGGAAAGAGACGATTTCAGGGACTCAGGGGGGAAGAAAAAAAGAGCAGAAGTTGAATGGGTTAATGTGAATCAGAGACGTTGAATGGTTGTGGGGCTTTTACTAGTCTGTCAGGGTGGCTAAGACGACAGAATGAAAACTGGACTTTTAATAAAGGAAGGCAGATTAAATTAATCATGACAAGAAAATGAGCAAGAAATGCTTTGACATTGTTATTTAATAAGAAAAATGTGTAATTAACTGATAAAAATAGTTTTTGCAAGAAGCAGGCAGTTAAATAGTTTATGAAGCCAGGCAGGCCAAATCCTCAGCATCTCTGACTGTTAGCAATCAGAATGCTTTTTATATGGTGTCTTTCTTTGGAAACGCACAAGCCATCTTGCCACAGACATTACCTCATTTGCTTCCCAGCCTAACGAATGCTTTATGGCTGAGAAATGGTGGAGGAAGCGAGTGAGATGGAAGAGATGAAGAAACTGAGGCACGAGGGGGGAGACTTGTTGCAGCATTTCCAGGAAGTTCCTGGGAACAGTACTTAGCTTTTCTCCTTGTGTTTGGGCATTAGCTAACGAATTAAAATGCAACATTGTTGTCTCTTCCAAGAGCTGCACAGAGGAACCTGGGGTATGTATTATGGCTGATATGATACTAGTCTTCCGAACGAACGGGAGGTGGGGGTGGAAAGAGATCCTGGCATTTGCCATCTGGTAAGCCTGTCTTTAATCCTCAGTAAAGTAATGGAATGGAGATGAAGAAAAAAATGCGTAAGAATCAAGAGCATAATGCCACCATGAGCAAGCAGCTGTCTGGATTTTTAAAGAGCAAATTCCATGAGACAAATTTAATTGCATTTTTTAATAGAATTAAAAAAAAACCCTCTGCAACATTAGTGGGTGAAGGAAATGAAATGGATGCATCCGGAAATCTCACTTGAAAGATGAATTCAACCGAGCTGGTTCTGAGCTCTGTCTCATGGATGGAAACCTGGCTGGAAGGCCACGTGAGCGGCCGGTGGGCGGCTGTGGACTGCCTGGGAGATAGTGGCCCTTGGCATGCTTCTGGCAGGCTCTGAGATGGGCCGGTATCTACAGAGCATCATTATTAATGACTTGCAGGAGGTGACGAGCAGAACATTAATTAAATGTGCACATGTGGCCAAATGGGGAATTGGCGGCAGAAACACCAGAGAGGCAGGCGCTTGTTTTTCAGCCTCTGTGATTTGGCCTGTGAGAAGTGGCCTGACTGCTTCCCTCCTCTGTCCCTGCACCCTTGGGTTTGAACCAGAGTTTTGCACGATGCCATGGAGGAAGTGGCAGGGGAGGTACCTTTGAGCAGGCTCGAAAATCCCCTTCCCAAACACCAGGGTCTGTGCAAATTGCACCTGTAGCCTGATGCTCTGAAAAAGGAAGCCTACAATATTTAGTATTGTTATTAGCGGAGTAATGAAGCAGCTTCCAGGCTGGCTCACTGCTGCCTTGCCCCATTTTGTGGCATGTTTACATCTGCAAAGGGGAGCACAAGCAGGAGACACAGGGATGGGGCGGTGTCTCCTCTGGGTCACCTTCAGGGGAGCCCTTTGGCCCATCTCATTCTTCCTAAGAGAAGCCTGTGTGGTTTGACTCCTGAATATATTCAGGCATTTGAAATTAGGTGGCTCACCCCAAATCCTAAAGAAAGCCATGCTTATAAGTGAAGTCCAAGCATTACACAGTTTTCACATTCAGTCAACATTTAGTTCTCTCCTTAAGAGATAATTCCTGGGGCACTTGGGTGGCTCAGCGGGTTAAGAATCTGACTTCGGCTCAGATCCTGATCCCATGGTTGGTAGGTTCGATTCCCAAGTTGGGCTCTCCACAGACAGTGCGGAGCCTGCTTGGGATTCTCTCCCGCCCCCCCCCCCCCATGCCCCTCCTCAATTCATGCCTTCTCTCTCTCTCTCTTTCTCTCTCTCTCTCAATAAATAAATAAATAAACTTAAAAAAGAGAGATAATTCCTAATAATTCCACCGGCTTGGCTGGGAGTTTTGTCACAATTGGGTCTTGGCATTGCCTCTATTGGAATTTATATTTATTTGAAAATGCCTCTGTTGCCAGGGTAGAAAGAATGGCTCCAGGAGAATGCAAGCTCCCTGATCTGCAATATCGAGCACTGTGTGTTCTGAGATGGGAGATTATCCTTTGTGTTTTATTTAATTTGAGAACTATTAGCCAAACTCTTTGTAAGCAGGGAAAGTTTTGTAATGGTGACAGTGACACGGATCGACCCTATGCCTTTCTGAAACTGTACTGTGGCTGGGGAGGCAGCCGTGCAAGTATTTAGGAAGAGATGAAAATGCTGCCCCGGCCACTATGCCAATAGGAGTAACATGATCTCCAGTATTCACCGACTGCCAATGTGCATTATCTTTTCTAATTCATACAACATTAATATGGAGCTAGGCATTATTATTGTCCCTACTTATAAAAAAATGGATCCAGATTCAGGTGAAAGTTTCCAGAATGCAAAGTAAACTCCAGAGAATGAAGCCCATGGAGGTCTGACCTGCTCTGAGCCTCAAACCCATCGCTCCAGCATGGAGACTATCATCCAATCTTGATCCAAGGTTACTTTGGCAGGGAATTTGATGCCCAGAGAAATGAATCTGGAGCCTAAGGCCGAGACAGTGGCATATCACCCTTTAATTATCAGTGTACTGTTTTTCTAGAGGAGAGGCTGAAATTTACATGAGGGATGGGCAGAAATGAAGGACTTCTAATGGCAACATCTACCTTTTTTCTACTCATAAGCCATTCAGCTTTGGCCCCAGACTCGCACAATCTACCCAGGAAAGCAAAAGTTCTGAGTTGGCTGGGGCCACTCTCCCTAGAGGGCACTTCCGTGGAAGGCGCTCTGTTGTTACTTAAGCATGTCCCCTTCTGAGTATCATTTCCCACCTCTGAGATCTAATTGAGTCACTTGTTCCAGTGATATGTGGCATGCTTCCTTACAGGACTTCTGATATATTAAATTTTCTCCACATCATTATATTTCCAGAGACTTTTTTTTTTTAGGTCCAAGCATTATTGTGGAGCCTTTTGTAGATGGATGCTCCAAATTGCAACCCTACTGGCTCTGCCAGAGTCGTCTACCAACCTCTGACTGGGATGGCCTGAGGTAGGCATTCCAGTATTGAACTAAGGGAGCAAACGACTTCGGATCTGAGCAAAGACGCTCAGTGGTGACAAAGGCACTTTTGACCCTAAGGTTGTAACAGGTTGTTTTAGGTACCACACCATGGGAAGATAAGTGGAGGTTTTTTGTCCCAGGTCCCCAGCTATAGACTATATTTTGTAATGATCTTCCAATCCCACATGTCTTTTTATTTATTTATTTTTTAAGTTTATTTATTTTGAGAGAGAGAGTGTGACAGGGAGGGACAAGGAGAGAGGGAGAGAGAGAATCCCAAGCAGGCTCTGTGCTGTCAGTGCAGAGCCTGATGCACGCAGGGCCTGATCCCATGAACTGTGAGATTGTGACCTGAGCTGCAGTCAAGGGTTGGATACTTGACCAACTGAGCCATTCAGATGCCCCCTCCCCCCCCCCCCAAAAAAAAAACGTTTTCAGAAATGTGACTTTGCACTCCGACTTCCAGGAGGAATGTAATGTCCCTCCTTTGAAGCCGGGCTCTCCTCATGACCTGGTTTAAAACCAATGGGATGCAGTGGAAGTGACACCATGTGACCTTCATCATTAGGTCAGAGAAGGCCTGAAGCTTCCCCAAGGCCTTCTTCTGGAACCTCTGGGGGTTAACATCACCCAAAGAAGGCTCTGAAAGTCCTACTTGCTCTTCACTGGCAGTCTCTCCCTTTTATTTTTTTTTTAAGTTTTTAAAATATTTTTAATGCGTATTCATTTTTGAGAGAGAGAGAAAGAGCACGCACGACCAGGGGAAGAGCAGAGAGAGAGGGACACACAGAACCCGAAACAGGCTCCAGGCTCTCTAGCACAGAGCCCGACTCGGGGCTCAAACTCACGAACCACAACATCATGAACTGGCTCATGGGCCTGAGCCACCCAGGTGCCCTTTCTTATTCTTTGGGCCCCATACCTATGTCATTCATTTTCCATTTCCCTACTCCTTATTTTTACATCCATCCCCTCCTCCTCTTGATCCTCCTGAGTTTTCTCCTTCCTGTCCACTCACTTTCCATCTGGGGAGCAGCGAAGAGAACAAAAAAGAGAGCTCTGTGTGCAAGGTGATTACCCTGTGGGGTGCCATGTTACCTATGTGGTTACATTTTATCTCCTGACAGGCTTCTGAGCTAGGTGGGATTATTCCCATTTTTTTTTTTTCAGATGAGAAAACTGGGACTCAGAGCACAGTAACTTGCTGAAGTTCACCCAGCAAGTAAGTGCTTGGAGCTGGGTATCTTCCTAGCACTAAGTCAAGAACCATTCTGTTTCCATGGGTGGCATGACTTAAGGGAAAACAAAACTTAACAATTTACGGCCCATAATCCCGTTTCAGTTAACTTGCCTAGCAGGCCACAGGACGTTCTTCTTCCATCATAAGGGTTTGATTATTCCCATGAATCCTCTGTTGTCTTTAGAAAGTCCAGAGTTAAACAAAGAAACAGCAGAGAACAAAATTCCCGGGTTTTGTTATCGGTGTAAATCCGAACCTCATGGTATTCTTGCAGTCAAGTTTCTGCTGAGCACCGTGGGTAAGTCTACATCTGAGAGCACTGCCCATTACACTAGCAATGGGGGAGCTCACGGAAAAGAGTTTCCATCATAAGCTTAAACATACATAGTATCAAGATGGCAGTACCCAGCATGTAGTAGGTGTCTAATAAATATTGCTTAAATAAATAATTATTAAGATTCCTACCTTGGTATTTTTGAAGGGCATAGCCAATGTTATTGTTTCTGCTGAATTTTGTGACTGTATACTGCACCTTGTGTGTGTGTGTGTGTGTGTGTGTGCACGTGTGTGTGAGTGTGTGCGGAGGGGTGGGGAGTGAGGCTATGGAGGGCAGTCTAGTGTAGTGTGTAAAAGTCCATACAACCCCATGTGGGCAAATCGTGGTGTCATTCTGTCCCTCAATGTGCTCCTTTGCAAAGTAAAAGTTGGGGTAAGAGGACGTCTCTGGCTCCCTCCTGCCCTGGGTATGACCATCATGATTCTCGCATTGAGATCCAGATATATTTTCGTTGCATTTTCAGTGTGGGAAACTGGAACATGCAGTATAATCATGCAGTAGGGATTTTTAATCCAAACATTATGTATCCACTACTAATCAAAAATATAATGAAAGGATTTTAAAAAATAAAAAGCAAACTGAGAAACTCCAGACTAGAAAACAAGCTTTTTTTTTTTTTTTTTTTCTCTCTACTCTCACAGACTCATTCTAACATCTGGGGGATTTACAGGTGTTAAAAATGCCCCTGAAAGGAGTCTTTTTATTTCCTGGGGTGATGGAAATATATTGATAATTACAGGGAGAAATTAGTTTTTTTCTAGTAAAACAATTAAAACGGCTTAGTGTTTAAGTGAACGAGAACGTAATTTTCCTTTATTTTATCTGTCATTAAATTGATGTTACAAGCTATTAGAAGAGTTTAGTTTAGTCAAGGCTGATTTTCAAATATAATTCATATTCATGTGGATAGTCAGAGAAGAGGGTGGAAAAGTTCAGTGCCTGTGCACATATCCACAAATACATCCCATGGGGGTTTCTTTCTTTAAAAATCATGAAAACATGCTGGCAAAGAAGGGGCAGAATGTGAAATAGGGAGACTATACATAGAGTTCTAAAGGGGCGATCCCTGCTTCCTATTAAGAGGCAATTCTTGATTTAGTGGGAACATTCTACGATATTCCCTCTTTTTTAAGTTGTAAGTGCAAAACTGTAATGCGTGAGCATCAACATGTGACATCTGAACACATCTGTACAGATTTGAGCATTATAGTCAAGGATACAATGGCCCTCGTCTCTTCCTGGCACCATGTTCGGTGACATCACATGGGTAGTTTGAAATTCACTATGCTGGGATTCCTGACACCATGGAAGTCGGCAAATGCTACAAATCAGGCTTCCCCTCCCCCAATCTGGTTGTAATTGAACTATAATCAGTGGTATGTATTTACCAACACACCATGGATCATAGCTCAATAAAACTTACAACAAAATTAATGGGACATTAAGTTCATTATTGTTTGCAATGATAATTAAACATAAATGACTTACACACACTCGTATACGTAACCAGCTGCCCTTTACTGAGCTCTACTACGTGTCAGGCCTTGTAGATTGTATCTAGTCCTCATCCGAACCCTGTAAGACATGTGTCACTGTCTCTATTTGATAGGTGAAGAAATGGAGACTCAAACTGAGACTCAAAAGAAATTGTTTGTGGTAACATAACTAGTTAATTGCTCCATCAGGATTTGAACCCAACACAGTCCTTGCCTACAGTGAGTGAGCCCAAGTGTTGCTGAGGTCAGCTCATGAGACTGCAATGGGGGCATGATGCTGAGAGAAGCAAAAACACCCTGAAGGCTCTTGTGATACTCCAGGGTCCCAAAGTCAGAGACTGAGCCGTCAAATGTCTCATTTCTACAGCAGGGTCCACCCATGGCTCAGGAGTGATAGTAAGACTGCGGTGTTCCCGGGGGCCCAGATTCCCACCTACGCTGGGAGTGAGCCCTCATGAGTCTTCATAGAGCCGAGAAGTAGTTCTGGGGCAGCCTAGCTCCAGGGATTTTCCTGCTGCCCTTGCCTTGAGGGCAACTTTGTCACCAAAGTTTTCCTGTAGACCTCCAACCGCTGATTTTTCTTCTCCTTCAATATCTGTTCTCCCTCTCTCTCTTTTCCCTTCCTTATTTTGTATCTGTGCAGCCCAAATCTTATTCTACCTATTCAACCTCTGCCCACTTGCCCTCACTATTGCCTAAATTCATCTTTGCTTCCAACAGTATCTCAGCAGAATATGACTCTTCCCATTTTCTGAACATCACCAGGACTTCTCAGAGCAACGGGGTGGAGAAGATTTCTCTTTCTATTGATTTCTATTCTAATGATTGGCCACAGAGTGTTTTTAAGGGGAGAGGTGTCTTTTGTTAAAGAGATGCCTCGGTGGGTGCTTGGGGAGGGGTGTCTGGACTGGCCCACATGCTCCAGGGAAGGGAAGCCACTCTCCGTGATAAATACAGAACAGTTGGAGCTCGAGGGTGGAAGCGAGGGGTGGGGTGAATAAGAGCAGAGGTGGGAGGAGGGAGAGAGAAGGTAAACCTGCCTGGGACATTTTGGTAAAGTCTACAAACCTGTGAAAGAGTTGGGTGGGGGAATTTCGCACTTTGATTATGGAAAATGAAGAAGGCCCTGGTTCCATATGGGAGTTGATGTGTGGGAAGGAGGCTGTTAGTTAAGGGGCCCCTGGAATGAGCAGAGACTTGGAGCAGAGCTTTGGGTTTCCAAGGGCCACAGAATGGGTGAGGTGAGGTGAGGTGGATTCTGGGCCATTTTCTTCATACCCATAAAGATCTGAGGGTCTCTGGCTGGCATCTGAGTTACCTTAGCTTCCAATGGCTCATGGCTTCACCAAACTAACCCAGCCTGCTCTGATCTTGACCAACATCAAACATTCCCTTCTCCCATCTCACCATTTTTCTCCGTGGGCCATGTGTAGGCTCAGGATAGCCAGCTGGTAGTGAGGGGGATGGGGTGTGGAAACTGAGTTACTGGCAGCAAGGAGATTAGGATAGATAGATAGAACACCAGAGGTGGAAGAGAGGCAGAGTCCAAGAAAAGAAGGCAATCGGTAAAGAAAGAAGTGACATTTCATGAACCTCCCTCCGCCAAATGAAATAAAGCAAAACAAATACATATCCCAAGGCAAAGTTGACACAGAAATAGAAACTTCATCCCCCCAACAAGAAAACTCCTCTTTCCAGATGGTGGTAAGGTAAAGTGAGAGCAGACAAGGATAGCCAGGATGTGGTGATCTGGTTGCATGGGGTACAAATGGTAATTTGCAATGGCACATTGGGCCCAGGCAACAGTAGATGGCCATGGTGATATCTTATGCCTTACTCGGTTATTCTCATGGACATGCCACTGAGAACTGAGGTCTTAAATTCTGTCCCCAAGTGTGACGCTGAAACCGGAAGGCCCATCAAAATGAGCCTTTCTGAGTGCTATGCAGAGATGATAAAGGTGTGGGAATCCTGTCCATGCTAACATCACAAAGAAAGAACTCGGGGATGTTCCTTTTCAAGTCCTGGCTGATGGATTTTGAGGTGGATAGCTGGTTTCAAAAATCGACATTTAAAAATCGTACTTGGGATGTAGGTAAAGCACCTCCAATTCTTCAACCAGCCAGTTGCAAGTTGAGGAACAACAGCCCCATTTTTTATGATTTGCCTTAGTCACTGACAGTGATCCCCTAAACTCTAGAAAGTTGTCACCAACCGTCAGACTGTGGGTCCATAGCCCTTAGAAAAATAACCCCAAAGAGTACAAATTTCCCACCTCTACCAAAGAGAGAGATAAAGAGAGAGAGAGAGAGAGGTGTTCAACTAAATTACTCAGACTTTGAAAACACAACACCATTTCTCACTTTGCTTTAGTATAGTAATAGTAATTTTAACAAAGGTCATTCTCAAGCGCACAACTGTATAAACTTGCATTCTGAATGGGAAGACTGGAATGTAGGCAGTTGAGCCCTGGGATGGTGTTTATGAGCAAATCCAAGAGAATGCTGTTTGCCAGTTATGTTCTAGTTGACATCACTCTGCCTGGCATCTCCATTTGCCAGGTGTATACAACATGATCTCAATCAGTGAAAGTATATCCCATGCCTTTACCATGTTTGTGAACCAGAAAGAGGAATATCCACACCGAACGAGAATGAATTCCAGAGAAACTCAAAGAGATTTATTGGGCTGCCATTTACTCGCTGTAAAATTGAGCTTGTGATGGTCTCTCCCTCATAGGGTTTTTGGGAGAATCAAAATATGATCAGGCTCGTAAAACTTTAGCCAAGAGCCTGGCACAGAGAATACACTCAGGAAATGGAACTAGAACTTTTATTAATAAGTGATGGGAAGTTTCCATGGTGTGGGAAATTTAAAAATGAATAGAGCACAGTCCTTCCTTTAAGAATCACACCAAGGAGGGAGTAGAGGAAGACAGGCCGGCAGATAATTATGATATATAGCACATAGTAAATACAATGTACAATAAATAATAGGAGTGTATATTGGGTGCTACTGCAGGAGAAGCTTCAGTGCTCCGAAATGGGGAATCATTAAGGGTGAAAGGACCATCTACTTGCATTAAGCCTGTGGATGTGAAAGACTAGGTCCTAGGAAGGCCAGCGCTGTCATTCTGCTGTCCTAATGATGGATGGGGATTTGTGAGCAATTGAATTGAACCTCTGCCATTACTATCGATTGTTGGGATAGACTTCTCGATCGGAGCCAGTGGGCCACAGTCTGGGTCGGTGGTCACACTGACAGAAGGTTTGTGACCTTTCGTGGGCTTCCCATGTGCCTTGCACACGCCCATCTGCCAGGGACCTAGGATCAAGCTGGCAGTAAAGGACTTGGGGAAATGAGGATTGAATTAAGTGACCTCAGATCTAAGCCAGCTGTGGCGAAGCCTCTTCCTTCATTTGAGGAGGAATTTTTCTCATTTCCAAAGCTTTGCAGGCAGTTAAGGCACAGAGGTGGAAATGAGATGCATAGAGGTTTAAATAGAAGCCCCGGCTGCCTTGTTCTTTGACCCCGAGCAAGTTATTCACCCACTCTGAACCTCAGTTCCCTTGTCCACAAAATAGGGAGAACGAAACTGACCTCATTAGGATTTGGGGGCTTTGTTTTTAATAATAGCTTTATTGGGATATAATTTACGTACCATAAAATTTGCCCTTTTAAAGTGATTTTAGCGGTTTTTCATATACTTCCAGTGTGCCACCGTCAGCACTATCTAATTTTAGAACATTTTCATCACCCCCCAAAAGAAACCTATACACATTAGCCATCACTTCCCATATTTCCTTTCCCCCAATCCTTGGCAACCACTAATCCACTTTCTGTCTCTATGGATTTGTCCACTCTAAACATTTCATACAAATAAAATCACACGATGGGTGGTCTTTTAGGACGAGCTTCTTTTCCTTAACATGATGTTTTCAAGATTCATCCATGTTGTAGCATGTGTCACTACTTCATTCCTTTTTCTTGCTGAATACTCTTTCATTGTGTGAATATACCATATTTTATCTATTCATCCAATACGTTGGTGGGCATTTGGCTTATTTCCACTTTTTGGACTGTTGTGAATAATGCTATGAACATTAGTATACAAACTTGTTTGTGGATATATGTCTTCATTTCTCTTGGGTATATACCTACGATGGAATTGCTGGATCATCTACAGACTCCGTGCTTCACTTTTTGCAGATCTGATTGTTTTCCAAAGCAGTTGCACATTTTATAATCCTGCCAGCAAAAAATGAGGCTTCCCGTTTTTTTTTTTTCAGATCCTCAACAACACTTGTTATTGTGTGTCCTTTTGATCTTAGCCATCTTAGTGGGTGTTGAATGGTATCCACATAGTGATTTTGATTTGCATTTCCCTAATGACTAATGATGTTGATCATCTTTTCACGCACTCATTGGTCATCTGCATATTTTCTTTGGACAAACATCTATTCAACTGCTTTGCTGATTTTTAATTGGGTCATTTGTCCTTTTATTGTTGAGTTTTAAGAGTTCTTTGTATATTCTGGATATAAGTCCCTTTGCATGATACATGATTTACAAACTTTTCCCCCCTATTATGTGGATTGTCTTTTCACTTTTCCTGATGTGTCATTGGAAACACAAAAGCTTTTAATTTGAGTGAAGTCCAATTTATTTTTTCTTCAGAAACTTGTACTTTTGGTGTCATATCTAAGAAACCATGGCTTAACCCTACGTCTTGAAGATTTACTCCTATGTTTTCTTTGAGGAGTTTGGTAGTTTAGCTCTTACATTTAGGTGTTTAACCCACTTTGAATTTTTGCGTACAGTGTAAGGTAGGGTTCCACTTTTATTCTTTTGTACATAGATGGATATCCAGTTGTCCTGACATCATTTGTTAAGAAGAAAATCCCTTCTTTATTTAACTATTTTGACACCCTTCATTAGGTTTTGAAGAATACATGACCTAATTTATGTGAAGTTCTTGGCATATGATAAGTTTTAGTACATGGTAGCTATTACTATTATAATCATTACCATTCAGCTCATGGGTAAATTTCTAATCAAAATATGATAGATTATAGGTCTTCTCTACTAATCTTACTACTAGAAATTCCAGCAAATAGGAAAAAAGAGTAAGTGGCAGCAATTAGCTTGAAATCTTCTATGTAAGGTTTGCAAATCATAATCATGTTTATTTAGCAGCTAACATGTGTTAGTACTTCCTATGCACCTGACACTTTATTTCAAGCAACTCAATAAGCTCTCACCACAACACTATGAGATAGGTACTTTTTTAATCTCTTTTATTCTGCTGAGGAAACTGAGAGCAGTCAAGGTGCCAGTTCAAGGCTGTAAAAGTCCTCGCAAGTAGCAAGCCACAGAGTGTGTATTTGAATTCAGACAGTCCCTGATGGCCCGGGACACGGTCTCAGTAGACATGGTGAGCGTGAGAATGAGAGAAACATGGAATGTCATGTGCATTGACTAAACGAGCAAGAAGGTGGTTAAGAACCCATTCTTGGGGTTCAGCCCTCAGCTTGGCCACTTACAAACTGTACAACATCAGGTAGCCCAGATTCTTTAACATAAAATGAGGATAATTAGGCTTATCTCATGGGCTTATTGTGAAGAATAAAGGAGTTACTATATGTAAAGTTCTTAGAACAGTTCCTGGCACATGGGGAGTGCTCAAAATTATCAGCTGTGATACTGATGAAGAGCTTTAACCTGATTCCACGCTTCTTGTTGCAGAATTATTCCTAGTGTCAGGGCCGGCTTCATGGGTGAGCAACCTGTGCAGCCCTACAGGGCCCTATGCTCCAAAGGGCCCTGGATTTGACTTAATGCTCTCTTGTCACCATATTGAATTTTTCAATTATTTTTGAACACAGGGCATTTCCATTTTGCCTTGTGGCCCACAAATTATGTAGCCAGTCCTGGGTGGGGCATAGGTCTGGCTTTGGCCAGAAGAGTTCTCTCCCCCTACCCAGTGATGCCCAACATGGTACATGGAGGGGTATCTCTTCACATACACACACACACACACACACACACACACACACACACACACTTCAGAAAGAATCTCCTTGGTTGTTATGAGCTTTAGTGGATCTCAATGTGGAAGATAGTAGTGTTCAGTTTAATTACCATGTCAGCAAGGCCAATGCATACCCACTTGACATTCCTGATTTATTACCTAAAAATGAATGCAATGCATAGTGGGCCCCAAATCCTGCCTCTATTATTGGACTGAAAACCTCCATTGACTTCAGCTGGCAGCCTGCACGACTAATTGAGGACAGAGTTTGGCCCCATGGGTTTTATATAGAACATTTTTCTTTATTTCTTGTTTTCATGGGTGTGTGTTGTGGGCTGGGGATTATTTTTATGTTTTTCCACTTCCTGATTAGTTTTAGGACTTGTTTATTTGGAGACTGCTTTAATAAATTTGCACAGCGGGGTGAGTTAGTAACAGGGTTTGGTGTATTTAACCAGGAACCACCTTCTTTTCAGTTTGGTTTTTGGTATTTAGCTTCAGGGCACAGTCACTCCGTTTCAGAACCAAATCTCTGCCAAAGCTCACCTATCCCTGCTCTGGAGAGGCGATGGTAGCTTACTCCGAAGGCAAGCCTCTGTTCCCACACGGAACTACACCACAGCATCCCACCATGGCACTTTTAAAGTGTTCTTGATGTAAATGGCATTTCCCTGTCTCCTCTTCTAGATTGTGGGTACGCAGCAGGCAGGTACTCGGTCATCAGTGTGGTTTCAGTGTCTAGCATAGCTCCTGTCATAAACACCTTCATCTGAGAAACATTCCCTGAGCATCTTCTATGTACCAGATAGAGTAGGTAGGACAAGATAAATGAGGTCCCTGCTTGAGAGGGGTTTCCATTCTATGGGTGAGGCACAGGTACAAGGAAGCAGACGATTGTAGCAATCATTGTAGAGTAAGATTGTTATTAAAAAATACAATTGGAGGGTGTGATAGAATGACTGATTGCATGTGTGTGTGTGTGTGTGTGTGTGTGTGTGTGTGTGTATGGTTCGTCAGGGGAAGACTCCCGGAAGAGAAGACTTCTGAATTGAGATGTGAAGGCAAGAAGGAACTAGCCACATGCAGATAATCATTGCAGGCTGAGGGAGCCGCCGATGCAAAGGCCCCAGAGCAGAAAGGAGCTTGGCTGTGAGGGGCGGAGGGGAGGCCCAAGCGTAGCGAACATGAGGACAATGGTGAGAGATGAGCCTGACCAGGTAGGCATATCCCAGATAATGCTGCCTTGGTAAGGAATTCCATTTATTCTGAGGACATTGGGAACCTTAGGGAGGGGCATACTCTGACTATATTTTCAAAGAGCCCTCTGGCTGTGTTGTGGAAAAGGAGCTGGGGGCAGTGTGGGCAAATTTGGAAGCAGAAAAACCACTCAGGGGGCTTTTGTGTTAATTTGTTGAACTGAATGGATTACTTGCAGAAAGACGTTGGTGCTGTCCTTGCCAAAGCTGGCAGCGGAAAGTGGAAGCGGAGGATGAGATTAGGGTTCAATAGCCTCTTACCGTGAGAGCCAATAGCGAGGTGACGTTCCCCTTGACTGCGTCCTTGCATCTACATTTCCAGGAAACATCAGGAGCCCCAGATCATGTCCCTGTGATGCTGGTAGGATGGGAGTTTTGGGGAGTGAAGAGTCTGGCTGGAAACGAGGAGGGAGGAATCACACACACAGCATGACTTAGCTAAGGAGGGAAACTGGAGGGAGGAGGGCATTTCCAGGCAGCAAGACGGGGTGGCCATGAGCTGGAGCTCGGGGGACGATGGCGTGAAGCGATAGCTTGTTTAATAGCGAGTGCATGGCGGTGCTATCAGCAATGTAGAGCCGGGTCTGCCAGTGCTGCACATTGGAACTTATTTAAAGAGGCTATTGTAAAAGTCTCCGAGCCAGTTAATTACCAGTTTTTGTTATGTCAGGAGCTCCTTGAGTAAAAGCAGAAAGAAACCATTCATGAGTATGTTCCAGTTCTGTAGTTTAATGGGACAAGTGAAAAAAAAAAAATTAAAAAACTGATAAAATGATTTAGTTCATGGCAGGGTTGAAACCCCTCAAAAAAAAAAAAAAAGGCTGAAATTACATATTGTGCTCGCCCTCCTCCTATAGGAGCCATTCAAAGGGCTGCAGACTTAATTGGACTAATGACCCATTGCTGTTATGCATAAAACTCAGGTGCCGGTAGAAAACTGACAAGGCCGAGGGAACGGCGTGTCGCTGTGAACCCAGGTGCACGTGATGACCCAAACGGGCTTTTCCAAACACGCTCCCGGAGGTGAAAGGGGAAAAAAGTTGTAAGCAGCTTGTGCGCACAGCTGGGGCGGCTCCTGGGAGCAGGTTCCACTCCATCTTGTGGTCCAACGGCCCAGCTTGCTGAAAACAAATGGAAAGAAGTCCACGTGTTCAACTGAAGACGATTGGGAAGGGGCAGGAAGTGCAGATGAGAGGGCCCAACGAGGCAGAAGGGAATGCTTTTAAAAGGTGCTGTACCTGGGCCAAGGCTCTGGTCCAACATGGCGACGTAGGAAGGCTCTGAACTCACCTCCTCCAGGGGTATACCGACCCCAAGCTTCTTTATAGACTGGCTCCCCGTGAAGAACTGACGGCTGACTGAACAGCTTCTGCACAACAAAGGAGACCACAATGAGAATGGCAAGAGCTAGAGACAGGTGATGAAGGGAGTCTGCACCCAGACACTGGGGACTGATGTGGCAGGACAGGATTGAGGGAGCAGAGCAGATCTGCCTGCCACGTGAGCGCCCAGCCCCTGCCCACAGGAGCCCAGATGCCATGGGGCATAGAGAAAAAGCTGGGGTTTAACAGAGCAACTAGAATACAGAAGAGCCAGCCGTAGGACTCTGCCCGCAGAGAGGAAGCTGCTGGAACTGTCTGTGGATCGGAGGGGCTGGTGAGCACCATGGTTTACAGTGTCCTTCCACTTTGATAGTGGGTAGTGTAGACAGAAGCAGGGTTCTGGGTGACCCAGCCAGCCGCCTCAGTGAGTTCCAGAGCAGCACATACGGGGATACTGCTGGTCAGTGCCCGCTACACCTCCAGCTGTCAAATTAGGTCACAGGGGCACAGGCACCCCAGAACACTCCAGGCCTGCACCACTTCAGCTCCAGATGGCTTGCTAGGGCACCCCAGAACATAGCACTCGGGACCTCCTGGCTCTCACCTGCTGTAGCTCCAGCCACCCTGCCAGCATGCCTCTCCCCCTGCCCCAACCTCGTACAGAAAGCCCTGGACACCTGGCTTGGACTCACTTCAACCTCAGCTATCCTGCCAGTGTGCTCTCTGTGTGGAGAGCCCCAGGAATCCCTGGCCCACGCCTACTTCAACTCTGGCCATTGCATCAGGGCAGCCCCCGCACAGAGTACCCCGGGACCCCCAGCCCATGCCAGCCACAGCTCCAGTCAGCTTGCCAAAGTCAACAGACACACATAGTCTACACAGGAGATGACCATACCCAAGATGATGCCTTCAAATTTAGAAGAAACTGTTCTGCTTAATTCTTAGACACAAGCACAGAAAGTCAAGCAAGATGGAGAGACAGAGGAATATGCTTCAAATGAAAGAACAAGACAAAAACCTCAAAAGAAGAACTAAACGGAACAGAGATAAACAATACACCTGCTAAAGAGTTCAGTGATTGTAAAGATGCTCACCAGACTGGAGAGAAGAGTGGAAGAAATCAGTGAGAACATCAAAAGAGAGAGAATATAAAAGGGAACCAATGAGAGTTGAAAAATACAATAACTGAAATGAAAAATACACTAGGGCTGATCAATAGTAGGTTAGTGGATGCAAAAGAATGAATCAGCAAACTGGAAGACAAGTTATGGAAAGCACCCAAGCTGAACAGCAAAAAGGAAAAAGAATTTTAAAAATGAAGATAGGTTAAGAGATCTTTTGGACAACATCAAGCAAACAAACATTCTCATTATAAAGATCCTAAAGGAGAAAAGAGAAAGGGGCAGAAAACTTATATGAAGAAATAATAGTTGAAAAGTTCCCTAACCTGGGGAAGGAAATAGACATTCAAGTTCAAGAAGCACAGAGAGTTTAAAACAAGATGAACCTAAGGATGTCCATACCATGACATACAACTACAGTGTCCAAGGTTAGAGAGAAAAAAATCATGTAACAAATGTAGTTGTACGAACTGAACACATTTGAGAAGAAGAGGCTGAGTATTTAAGACATTCTGGACTAGGAAAAAAAGACATTTGGGACTAGAAGACATTCCTGTCTGGGGTTTTAGTTCTTCACCTGGGTTGGTTAACTCAAGTCACTGGGGATGTATCAATACCCCAATGCGGATGTCTGGAGCGGTAGTTGGAGAGAGCATGACTCACATGGAGATTGCCTCCAGATTTTACTCCCTCCCAGTACTGGAGTTAAATAGACCTATGTTCTGATCCTGGTTCTGGCACTTACAGGTATGTGATACTGGGTCGTTTATATTACCTTCTGATCTATCAAATAGAGATAATGCAGAGCTCATCTAGGATACTGAGGTAGCTTTCATCTATTGAATTGCTAGGGTTTCTCGCATACCCCAGACATAGGCCTGATATTAGTGATTATGTTTCATGTAACATTTAGAGATGAATTCCATTGAACACTTTGAAGTCACCCTATTATCAGATACCTTTGTCAGTAACTTAGGTGATATAGGTTTTCCTTATTTATAGTGTAAACTCAGTCAATGCCCAAGAAGGTTTCAAAAGAGCTAGAATAGCTGGAATATCATTTATAATGCCTTGTTTTCTCTTAGCATACTTTGTAGTTACTAACAATATATTCTCCAGATCCCTCTGAAACAGGTGTCTTATACTTTCTCATTCTCATTGTTTTTCAAATAGGCAGGTAGTAGGCCCTTCAAAGGTATATGTATGGAGACGAACGGCTAATTCTTTAGACCATCTGTAGCCCAACTGGGACTGTCAGTGGGCTGCCTGGCATGTTAGGTCATGATCATCCCTGCATCTCCTGCTTTAGGCCCTCTTCATTACCACTTCCTCAAATGGGCAATAGTCCACTCCAAAAATAATAATGGTTTCACTGTGTCCCCATCTAGATTAAGGTTATGTAACCGCATCAGAAAGAAGGCAGGCGCCCACAGGCATAGAACGAGGTGAGAGATGAATGAAGTGAGGGATGGGCTTGTGAGGCTTTGTCAGTTGTCTTGACAACAGTGTTTTACAGATGTGCGCATGCTGATCTGCATGATTTAAAGCAATGAAGTCATTTTGTATTTTCTCTTTTCATTTTGCGTTTCCAGGGAAGGGCCTGTCAGTAGGCTAGGCTTATTGCCATGGGGGACTATCAGATCAGAGGTGGTCTAACAACTGGCTTGATTTGCTCCTGAGATTCTTCATAGAGACTGGGGTCCACACTTGCTTCCTCAATGTTTCTCCTCTTCCTCACTCCGTCTGCTGCTGCTAAATTCACTGATGAGGAATTACTGCCAAGTCTGATGGGCAATGGTCCTCACTTTGACCTTTCTGAGGACTCTGACTCTGCCCGCAAAGTTTCTCTTCTCCAGACTGTTTCTCTGTTGGCTTCTAGGACACCACATTTTCTTGCTTGCCCTCCCCTCTGTCCGGTGTCACACTTCCCCGGGACCCTGAGCTCAGGTCTGTCGCTCTTCGGTTGAGTTCTCTCTGGGATTCTCAGTTTCAACATGGCCTCAAACACCCATAACCCATGAATCTTTACCTCTGGCCTTTGGTAGCCCGGACATGATGTCTCCAACTATCCGACGCCCCCTCAGCTACTTATTCCTGTGCCTGGTCATTGCCAAAATGAGAGCTCTTCTATAATCTCAAAATAATGTGCTTGCTTTTGGTCCCCACCTCCTGTCTTTCCAGCTCATTTTCTGTAGCACCCCCGCCTGAACAATCCCTTGGCCACCAGGACCATACTCTATTGATTCTTCCACAGTTTCACTGTCCCTCACTTCTTTGATGTCCTCATTCTTCTTACTGGCCTTAAATTCCATGCTCAATCATCATAATTAACATCCTGCCACATACTGTTGACCCCTTTCCCCTCTCTCATTTCCTCAAACTCATTTGGTAAAACCACAATATTGGTTAAAACCAATTCTCTTCCATGCAGCCGAATATGACTGGAGAAACACACAGCCATGCAGACAGGTCTCACTTTAAATTCATGACCATGAACCTTTAGTGGGTCCTTAATGCTTAGTTCCTGGTCCTTTTGTTCTCTCGGTTAACTAATTTCCTCACCCCACACTCGCTCTCAGCTAATGGCCTTGCTTCCGACATCACTGAAAAAATTGAAGCCATCCAAGGAGAAAGTCCACAGGTTCCCACCCTACCTCCACCCACTTACTGCCATCTATGCCCACAGACTTAGCCTTGCAGGCTGTTCCTGCAGATGAGCTACGTGTGCTCCCATCTGCAGCCAGTCCCTCTGCCTGTGCTCCTTATCCTGTCCTGGTCATCTACTCAAGGGTACTGCTCTAGCATCTCTCCTTTCCCTCCCACATCTTCGATATCTGACTCTCCACTGGGGTATTCCCATCAGCATGGCTCCTAATTCACTCAGAGGAAAAGACAGAATCCTTACAAGTGGCCTGTGTGGCCATAATCTGACTCCCCATCAGCTCTCTGACCACATCTCCTATGTCTCTCTCCTCACTTACTTTATACCACACTCCCTGAACTCCTTGCTGGTCCTCCAACCTCAGGGTCTGAGGCTTCCTTCCCTGTCCGGAAGCTCTTCTCCAAGTCTGCTTGGCTCCTCCCCTATCTGCTTCAAGTCTTTGCTCAGATCTCACTTCTCAGGGGGGTCTTCCCGGACCATCCTCGTTAAAACCACAAAATCTGTCTGCCCAACCTCTGCACTCCTGATCCTCCTTATTCTGCCCTGCTCTGTTTTTGTTTTTGTTTTGGCTTATTATCTATCTTCTTATATAGTTTGCTTCTTTATTAGGTTTATTGTTACTTGCCTGCCTCTGCATTAGGGTGTAAGCTCCTTAAGGGCAGGCATCTTAGGTTTGTTCATTGATGCATTCCAAGCACCTGGAAGAGTACCTGGCACAGAGCAGGAGCTCAAGAAATTTGGTAGAGGCTGACTGCCGGTGCTATCCATGTAGATATTCTCTCTTCCTGTATTTCTGGCTGAATTTCCTACACTATTCATATAATGAAAACCTGCCATTTCTCATACAAACCACAGTCCCTCCTCTCCACCACTCCATGAGATTAACTTATGTTCCAGTCACACAGACATTCTGGCCATTGATTGCATATGCCAAGCTCTTCTGTGCCTCCAGACTTCTGCTGTTGATCCTTCCCCTGAAAGCTCTCCACTCCCTTGTCCAATGTGGACTTCTACTCAAGGGTCGGCACAAATAAGCTCTCTTTTGTGATGATTTCCTGGGAATTTCAGGCCTTTGCTGGGCTCCCAGACCACCTTGTGTGTCACTTTATTACAGAGGAAGAGACTGTCTTCCTCTTCTTTGTGGTTCCAGTGTCTCTTCAGTGCTTGGCAGTGTGTGAATGAGTGAGTATACACTTAGTTGTCCCCCACCCCCAGCTTTGTTGAGATAGCAACATATAATACTAAGTTTAATGTGTACAACATAATGATTTGATATCTGTACATTATTTCAAAAATACACAATAAGTTCATGAGCAATAGCTAGCTTCAGGAGTAGTTGGACCTAGCACTTCAATAATGTTTATCATTTCTCTTCTCTGCATGCCTACGCTTGGCTTAATTCTCAGGAAGTTTCTCTCCATGAATAGCCAAGATGGCTGCTGGTAGCCCCAAATAATTGTATTTCTCAAGAATTATACCATGAAAGAGCGATTGGTCTGACTGAGTCATATGCCCACCTCTGAGGTCATCACTGAGGCTATGGGGCTGGAGGATTCTATCAACTAGGATTAGGTTTACACAAGACCCTGTATTGTGGGGAGGACAATTCATGGACATGCTGGCCCAAACTAAGCTGCGTGGGTTGAGCCATATTATTATAGAATGGGTGAAGGATAAAAGAGGAATAAATAATGAAGATTCACAACAGAAGCAATCAAAAAAAGCTATCAGACTATGTAGAACAAAGAACTTTCGCCCTTTTTGCTCCACAAATATATGTTCAATAGATGGCCATTCTGTCCCTTACTTGAATCTTCTCAACTACCTGGCTTTCCTCATTTCATCAATTTCTAGATTTCTAATCACTGAACCCAAGAACCATATGTTCAATACCCTGATAACAGTGATCATTGGTTTGATGGGTGATTGAAATCCCACATCCTTGTTTTTCCTTATCTGCCACATCCCATTGCTGATCCCTGGGTCAGAATCAGTCATGTCTTGGATGTGACAGGGTTAGCACCTCTGTTTTTGGTATAATGTTTAGCATAATTTTTTGATATGTCAGAGCACCAAAGTAGTGTTTTGTGTGGTAAGATGATGAATGAGGATTATGGTTAGTACTTTGTTTTTTTGGAAAATTGTGTCTTTTGCTAAATCTTTTGATTTAGAACTATTAATATTTTGTAAAATTTTTTTTCAGATAATATATGTTCATTGAAGAAAATCTAGAAAATATAAAGGAATATGAAACAGGAAAAAAATGGATATTTGCTTATCCTGGTGAGAATAATTATTAAAATTGTTTTATATTTCTTGCTAGATTTTCTTAATGCAGGAATATGTCTATATGTGTGTATAACTACAAAATTCTCTATATACATCATTTAAACCTACTCATCTGCTTAATATAACTTAATATTTCTTGTATCACTAAATATTCTTCTAAAATATGATTTTTAATTTTCAGAGTCCATATATATGGCTATTGCTAAACTTACTTAAATTTCTCTATTTTGGTTATTTTGGTTGTTTACAGTTTTACATTGTAAATAATACCGTAATATGCATCTTTGATTTTTCAAATCTTTGTGTTTTTATACAAATTCCTGGACATTGACTCCTGAACTGTTTTTAGGATTTTTACACATAGTTGGAGTTAATTTCAGAAAATTAATGCACCTACCGAGAATGCACGAGCATATACATTTCCCTGTATTCTCTTCAACACTGAGTAGTAACATTTAAAAATTGCTGATTTCATGGGGGAAGGAAAGCATCTCATTTTTGTTTTAATTTATATACCTTGATTACTGGTCAGTCTGTCCATTTTCTTTCCATTTATTGGCTATTTGTGTTTCTTCTGCAGAGTATCTGCTCATTGGCTCTGCCTGTGTTTCTTTTGCTGTGATTGTCTTTTCTACTTTGAAGGAGTCTTTCGTGATACACCATTTGGTGGAACACCACACATTGGCCAACAGGGAGAGCTACTAGGTTTTGCAGTTGCCTTATCTATAAGATGGGGTAATATTAGATGGATCCATAATCATTTTTAATAGATCAAAATATTTAAATCTTAGCCATTTCAGACAATTCAACCCATAGACTTTGCCTTGCATGTCTCATGGGGAGTTTAAGAGACTCAAATAAGTGGAGTATGCAAATACTTTATGAGCAACAGGCATGAAGCAAAGTAAGGAACTCACTAGTACATCCATAGTAATCTAGGTACAAGCCATTTTACCTATGGTGTTTCACCTATTTCTCACCACAACCCTGCTAAGTATATTTAGCAGATGAGGACACTAAGGCTCTGCCAGTTTAAGTCCTGTGGCTCATCAGGAGCAGAGCCAGATGTTAGCCTGGGACATTGGGCCCCCTGGCTGGTGATCTCTCTGCTATGAGATCCTGCTTTCCTCCAAGGCCAGAAACGGATTTCCTCCCAGGTATAATCTACTTCTGTGGCATGCTAAGCAATGGACATCAGCCAAAGCTGCGCAGACACAGTCTGGATCAGCATGGTGACCAACTAACTCTCATTAACAACATAAAGAGCATTATTGAATGTGATTATTTTCTTTGGAGATGATTGTGTTTCAGAGACTTGCAATTTTGGGCACCTATGAATGTGTTTGGTTCATAAGGCTAACTGCTATAATGATTTGGAATCATGACCATCTTGGGTAATTCCTTAGGTCATTTTCATTTACAGTTGCCTAGGTTATGACAAGGCAGATTCACATCCCTTATAATGCAATTGGGAGAATAATGCTTTTAGAATTCTGAAATTTCCAAAGAGGTATCATGTGCTTCATAGTCCCTTACCTCTCCATCTGGGCTTGTGAGAATAAACAAAATCCCTAGAAGAATAATATTTCTAGAAATATGAGGAAAAACTTAATTTCTTTCATTTTATATCCAGATGTTTTCCAGCAGGAAAGAAAATCTCCATAGAATGTAAGATTCCCAAACAAATAAAACTTCCAAAAGAATTTTCCTTTTAGCAGATCTCGTTGTATTACTTGCAAACTAGCTGGTGAATAAAAGATGCTTTGAAGTTTGCATAGTCAATTAAAAATATTTCTTAGGGATGAGCAGACGCATTCATAATCTATCAACAGGTATTTTTCTTGATCATCTCCTGTGCTTAGTTCATCTTTATATGTAGTACTTTAGTAACCAAAGCTGTCGTTAGAATTCATGAACAAGCCCTAGACCAGGCAGTGTGGAGACCATTGACTGAGGTGGCCTTGCAAATTAGGAAGGGGATTAACTCTAAGGCAGAAACCTGTAAATTCCACAAAGGAGCAACATACAAAATCCTGTGGGAGTAAAAGTGGGAAGGGGTCATCTTTGCCTGTGGAGACCAGGGCAGACTCTGAGGAGGAGGTGGCATATGGGATGGGAAGGCTTTGGGCAGACTGAGAATGGAGGTTGGGGATCCCAGGCAAAGGAGATAACAGAAGACAAGTCAAGGGGGTCCCAGTGATATGGGGCTAAGGTGGGGTGGGGTGGGCTGCAGTCAGGCTGGGCTGGTAAGTGGGAGGGAAAGCGGGTACACGGGCCAGAGGATGGGGCTCTGGCAAATGAACCTCCCGGGGTGCTACCATCCACCTTGCTTCTTGCCAAATCCCCGTCCCTGGCCCAGTGCCATTCAAAGGAGGTGCTTCCGGTTATTGATAAACTCAATAAATGAGCAAGTGAAAGAACAAAGACCAGAGGAGCAATAAAGGAGGACAAAGCCTTCAGGTTTATGGCAGCTCATTCTTTTGTCTAATTCACTCTCAGAGCACTTTGTAAGTTGGTATATTTATCTCTAATACAGTAGAATCTCCCTTTCCAGACTGGTGGTTCGTTACCCGAAAAAAAAATCAGTTAAAAGGAGTATTATAGAAAACTATGCACTTATGGCCTTAAATTGTTTTATTTTATCTTAACATACATAAATGAACTTTTACTTACTAGCTTGCTCTATCTCTCTCTCTCTCTCTCTCTCTCTCTCTCTTAATATAGAGCCAAGGCCTTTTCTTTGAGTAAGGGTCCACTGATTGAAGCTTCCCCAGTAGTTTTGCATAGACACATTATAACCCAATGCCTATGATTTCCAGCTTGGTTTCTCTTAATGTAGGAAACAAACTGAAAGCAATCTGAATGCAGGGCCATTTTGAATTTTTACTATCTTACCCCAAATATTTACAGTTGTTTTGTCCACATCTCATTGGACAGCATTTTTTGTTTTTAGCAACTGCTTTTACCAAGTGTTTCCAGATTATTCTAGTTTAGTTTTCATTTCTTTTTTGTTCCTGGAGCTCCTATTTCATCAGATTACATGATATTGACCAAAATTATGTAATTATAATCTCAAAGGAATTTGGAATAAGGAGTCTAAACAACAACAACAACAACAACTGACTCTTGATCGGCACACAATTCAGACTGTAGGAGTAGAAACCTGCAGGTAACTAGAGCCACTCCTGTGTTCAAACGCTGAGGTCCTCAGTCAGTGTGTGCCCCAGAGGGACAAGAGAGTGTCTGTGAACCGAGCAGCTGGCTAGTCTGGGGTGAGAGAGCTTCTAGGGTTCTACGAGCACCTCTTCCCACAGTACACTGAAACCTTAACCAGACCGCAAGTGTGTCCTGCACGCTTGGTGTAAGGCTGATCTGTCTTAGGGTTCACCTGAGGCGCTTAACCTTAGAAGTGCCAAGGAGATGCTGCTCTAACACTTAAACTTATCACAGAGTCCCATGGGGTGGCCTTCACAGCAGGCGTTGGAGTGAAACTCTGGGGTGTGTAATTGTTTCAGCATAAATCTGTCCATAGTGGGGAGGAAGTCTCTTGGGGATCATGGAACAGTGCTTGGCATGTTGCTAATATGTATTAAATAGCTCCAAATAAAAATGGACATGGTTTCCTGCTACACTAGGCAGATTGCTTGGCTCTCTGGGAGTTGAGTACTTGCAGGAGAAAAATGAAGGTTTCCAAGACTCTTGACTAGTGTCCTAGCAAAATTCATTTTCCCTTGTCAAGATGGCTGGTTTCCTGCAGGAAGGAAGGGAAGGCAGGCCCACCTGAGCAGGTCAGGCCAATGCCATAAACCCTGATGATTCTTGTCCTGCACAAAGCAGGCACAGTGACCCCCTGGGAAGAGAATCTGGGTCTGGGTCAGGAGCCAACCATCCTATTCATTCTTGTGCCAAATTGGCCACATACGCTAAAGAAACTCCTTTGATCCATGAATGCCCACATTTTTCCCCCTGTAAACTGAGGGTAAGTTGAAAGCATTTGTGGAAGTCCTTCGCTGTCCACGTCATGTACGATTCAGGGCCAAGAACCATGCACTCATCTGCCTCCTTATCCTCTCTTCACTTGGAGTAACTGAGCAAGACCTGACTAATTCTGGTCTCCCAGTGATCCACCCACAAGAGTTCATTAGTGCCTCTGCCCTCGAAATGACTCTACACCTCAGGATTACCCTTGGAGCATGAAGATCATTGCCTAGAAAAATTTCGGGGGGGTCGGTCGGGGGGTTGAAATACTGAGGTTGTTTTGATTTGCTCTTCTATCTTCTGACTGCTCTGAGGATTTTTAAGATCCTTTGTACCTACACCCTCCTCTGAATACCCAGCACCTCCGTCTTCCCAAACTTCCGCCACTGAGCACATGTATAGAGCCTCCCCTCATGGAGCAGTGTGGCCTTGCCCTGCTCACCTATGGAGTTGTGAAGTCAGGTGGCAGAGCAGGAAAAACCACTCAGCTAGTGACTCCAGGAGCCCTGGGCTTTGTGATCTCCACTCCCCTCCCCCTGGAAACCCCATGCTGCCCCATAACAGGGAGTGGAGTCAAGCTCAGGGGTGAGTCAGCTGGTAAAACGTTCCATTACAGTGTATGAAATGCCACCATCATTAAAACAAGCAAAACCAAAGTAAAACATTGGTGAACAAAGAAATGATTTTTTCCGAACAAACGGACGGTGTTTGCATCTGATAAGGAACAAGTGAACCTGTAGTTCTTCCTGTTTAATAGTGGCACGGGCCCAGAAAAGTGTTTAGAATGTGTTTCTGGAAGTTGTATACAACAAGGCTTTCTGTAGAGCCACCTTTGAGACCTGGGGTTGGGGTGAGGAGGATTAGGAAGTGGAGACCCAGGGAGGGAGCTGAGGACTGGCAGGGTTGGGAGGGCCCCAGGCATCCTGGACCAGGTGACACTGCCATCTGGCTCCAGTTTCGTGGGCTTTGGAAAGCAAGTCGTGTTCTGAAGGCAAGGCAAGGCAAGGAGGTTCCCAGTGCCAGGGAACGGGGTAAATGAGAATTTGTCTCTAGGCCACGGATTCTGGAATTTCCCATAATTAACATTCCAGCTGAACATTCAAAAGGCCTAGGCTCTTGGTAGGCCTGTAAATTAAAGCAGGATCAACTATTTAGAGTCTAGTTGGGAGAGTAATGGTCTAGGAAACCATTGCATTTGTTATCTGTGAATGGTGACTCAGTTTTTGCATTTGTAAAGTGGCAATAGATGAAGAAGTTTAAAAAGTGTTACTGCTGACAAGGATCTTAGAATTAATGTAGTCGAATTCCTTCGTTTTAGAGAAAAGATCCTGAAGCCAGACAGGTGAAGCTTGTTACTTTTATAATATTAATAATAATAGAACTGACTGTACTGAATGAGCTAAGTGTAGAAATTCATTTAATTTTCACAAATTCTTTCTAAAAAGCTGTAACTATTATCCCTACTTCACAGATGAGTAAACTGAGACTTAAGAAGGTTGAGTACCTTAGGGGTGCCTGGGTCGCTCAGTCGGTTGAGTGTCTGACTTCGGCTCAGGTTGGGATCTCGCAGTTTGTGAGTTCGAGCCCCGGCGTCGGGCTCTGGCTGACAGCTCAGAGCCTGGAGCCTGTTTCAGATTCTGTGTCTTCCCCACTCATCCTCTGTCTCTCTCTGTCTCTCAAAAATGAATAAACGTTAAAAAAAAAATTAAAAAAAAAAAAAAGAAGGTTGAGCACCTTGCCCAAGGTCATGCAGCAAGTAATGGGCACAACTGGGACTTACTATCAAGTCTAGTGGATTCTAGATTCCAAGATCTTAGAGAAAGAACTCGTAGCAGCACACGCAGAAAACTTTTCTGTTTTATATCTCAAGGGTCTGAAGAGAACCATAAAGGTGAAATGTGAGGAAGAAAATGGTGCTTTTTAAAGCAACCCCATGCTGCGTTGTCTGACAATAATGACGGAGAAAGAGTGCTGACTATGGCTCAGATGCTGTATTGATTATATACCTGGATTACATCAACCGTTTAATCCTCACTTCAACACTCTGGGTAAGTGAGCGTATTATTCCCATTTAGTAGATTAGTAACCTGAGGTGCAGAGATGAGTCAAGGTCACACAGGTAATAAATGGTCGGATATGAACCCACGATCCTACCTTCTATGTTGTACATGCATCTGACATGCCTGTTATTGAATGTGTTCCCATACAACTACCACATAATGGCAATTTACACTTATTATGATGACCTTGATCACTAGAGACAGATTAAAATGTAATCACTAAGATGCATCTTATTGTACTCAAGTGCTGAAGGTGAGTAGTCCATCTAGTCTCCAGATAACGCTTCTAGATTGATAACTCAGTTCCTGACCATTCACCCATAAGGATCTATTTGCTTAGGTCGAAGGGATGCGCCTGGCTACAGTTCACCCTTTCCTCTTCAGAATTGGATGAGAACCCCGCCCTGCCATTAGTCTCAGCTTTGCCCCTTTGACTGGTTGTCTCGAAGTCTTGTTGCAGATGGGACAAGCGGTAGGTTTTGTGAAATTGTGGCATCCTGGAGTGAAATTACTTAAAGTAGAAGCTCTTTTCCAAATGATTTCATGTCTAAGATTTAAATGATTCACTTGAGAAATGAATCAGTTTGGATTTTAGAAGTTACTGTAGGGTCATTTTCTTTTTTCTTTCTCTTCTTTTGCCTCTAATGGATAATTTGAGGGAATTGGCTTTTATATGAAGAAAATAAAACATGAGTTTGCAAAGTTAACATCTGATCTTATTGCCTGGTGGGATGCCTGGGAAAAGGATTTTCTGATGGGTCTTGGATCCTGAGGTGCCTGAGGGCAGGAGCTACATATATGCTATTCTCTTTGTCTATTATTTAATGCAGGAAAACTGGACACTATAAACTTTCTGGTTAAAGGATATATAGGAGCTGATTTGAAAAGTCAAAGTCTGAACTAGAGAGTTGACCCCTATCTGGGCTAACCATCCCTCCTTACTTGGGCTTCATTGCAGCCGCCTGCCTGCATCTGACTCTGAGCTGAATGGTTGTCCCCACAGGACAAAAAGTATGGGTAAATAAAGCTGATTAAGTGTGTATTTTATTGAGCCTGTTCCTTTTTTGGAATAAGGCCCATTGAGTCATTCCAGTCTTCTTAGCTTTTCCTCTTACATGGTAATACCTGTGTCTGAGCATGAAGTTGGTCCTAGGTGTGTCTATCCATGGTCCCTAAGCTCATGAATGACTTCCACTCTTTTGCTTAGCTACTTGTTTAATATTTCTACCCATCTTCAACTCTTCAAGAAAAGAATTACTCTTTCACTCTGTATTAGCAACCCATGCCCCCTTTTTTCCTTCACTTTAATTTTACCTTTTCTGAGGAGAGATCTGGTCTTAAAATTGTTATAGCTATGGTTTATTGAATGCCATTATGTATCTGGATCTATGCTTGGAGCTTTATTAACAATTTTTAATAGTTGTCACTGTATACTTACTATATGCCAGGCACCGGGCTACATGCTTTACAGATGTTGGTTCACTGAATCCTTGTAACAAGCTTGTGAAATGATTATTATTATTAAATCCATTTCCTAGATGAGGAGACTGAGGGCCTGTGAAGTTAACTAACTTGCCCATGGTTACCCAGCTAGTAAGAGGCAGAGGACAGAATCAGGCAATTCAACTCCCTACCTTATACTCTTAATCACTATGACATATAGTCTCCCCTTTAAATCTGTAGTCATGCATATTCTTCATAACCATCCTTCAAGGTCAGGTGATTTATTGTACATAAACTACTAAGATACATATTTTGATCTCAGGTCTGTCTGCTTCCCGAGCCCACACTCTTTCCTTTCTCTAAGTTGCCTTTGAGAAAGATAGACTTTGAGTTGCCCACCATTACCTGCTTAATTGTACCTTTCTCAGGCAGAGAGATAGGCAGAATTATTTATGCCACACATGATGCCTAAGCATATATAGTGGTTTAGTCCATTGGTTTACCAATGATTTTAAGCTTAGTATCCTTTCTTCAGATTTTATGTGGTAAACCAGTATGTTCAAGAGATCAAGACAAAGCTACTATGCTTGAATTAAGAGTAGGGGATCAATGCCCTTTTTGTGCCTACCGCCTATAAGCCATGGTTTCTTCAGCCCCTCTATCAAATTTTGAAGGACACCAAAAAGTACAGCTGGAATATCACTGATTTCATCCTAAGTTAGGTACACATGGCAACAGTCTCTAAGTGGAAAGTTATTTATCCCATTTATGTATTTATCGAGCATAACCTTATTCCAAGATATCAATGGTCTCCAAAAGAAAAGTATTGTGCTTATCTCAGCCAGAGGTACATATTAAACCTATCTTTGTATGGTGTCCACTAAAAGAAATTTATTTGTAAAATCGAATCAATAAGCATTCCTCTAGTGCCTGCTAGTCTTGAGAATACAAAATTCAAAATGACATGGTAACTTGTACTCTACATTATAATATAACTATTATTTTCTCTGTTTTCTGACTCATTTAAGCACAGGCAGTTAAGGCCACTCTAGGACTACAGTAACAAAGTGAGCTGTCTTGGATTTTTCCTCCCACAGAAACATCAACATCCAAGCCATGGACACATCAAAAACAGTGGTCACTCAATGATTTTACTAAGCAACTAGCATCAATCATAGTTCACTTTCTTCCTCCAGACAACCCAGAGAATATGCCAGGCATGGCCCTCAGCTGCTGGTTTCCTTTATATGAAGGCAGATTTATCATAGATAGATAACTCATGGTGAGATGTAGAGTATCATGAAACCAAATTTAAGTTTCCTGGCTGCATCTATTATCTTTACCATTTTAATATCAGATTGATCTTCTGAATTTTGACATTCAGATATAATGACAGGGAAATCGTACTCTTCTGGAATGAGGAAAGTGGGAAAGATGCCATATACATCTTTCAGGGTATGGGTATACGGGGTGTGCCAAAGAATAGTACCTGTCCACCAAATACCACTCCTTTGTCTTTTAGGCACACACCTAGACTACATTTCCAAGCCGTCTTGGCAAAAGTGATGTGTACCATTTCTAGGCTGGCCCACAAAATCACCCTACACAGGCCTTCCTGGTCTCTCCTCCTGTATTTTCTGGTTGAGTGGAGAGGATGAGTATTTAGAGGAGGGTGGAGTCAGAAGGTGGAAAGAGGGAGAGTTTCTCAATTACTATGTAAAGCAAACCCTCCTGGACTGTGACAGTCAGAATCAAAACTTCATTGTGCAAAGCCACCAAGATTTGGGGAATGCTTGTTATAGGAGTTAGCCTACTCTGACTAATACAGAGGTACAGTGAATCGAGCATAAGAATTACAACCAGACAACGCTAGGTTCTACACCAACTTTTCCATTTACCAGCTGTGTGACCTTGCACCAATTACTTAGCCTCTCAGAGTTTCAACTTCACTTGTGAAATGGGAATATAATAACACTTACTTCATAGGATTATGCAGTACTCTATGAAAACATATGTGTATAGTGTCTGTTACATAGCAGGTGTAGGAAGATTACAGATTTACTCACAAAATCCAATTGTGCAAAGAAAATGTAATTTCTTTATTTCTCTCTAACTGACTAAATTTTCTTCAAGATCCTTCAGCCCTGAGGTAGTAGGGAAACAAATGTGAACTTTAAATGAGCCAATTAACAATATGTCAGTCTCCTTTTGGCTTAAAACCATCTTTTTCAGGTAGATGATCAGGCTTTTGGAATCCTTGCCCTCAAGGTGGTAGATGGGGGAGTTTGTTCTGTCACCATGGCAATTGGGAGTGGTCCCAGAAGTCTTCATCAGGCTCTTGGATGCTCTCTGAGTTCTTACTGGTCCTGCTGGATTTTGTCCTTTCTCTGTATTATTAGTGCTTGCACAGCTGGCATCTGCTTCAGGAGACTTGAGACCTCTTTTCTCTCAGGTTGGTGATGGCCTGGTGGACCTCTCTTTTGACCCAGCTGGGGCTAGGTAGCCTTCTGAGGTCTGGCTGTGACTCCCCCATATGCTTGCTGGCCCAGACTGTCCTTGGCGGCAGGGTCATTTTGCTCTACCGTGATGACCCTTCTGGTAAGCTGACTATCCAGCAAGTCAGTTACTTTCCAATTCTTTCTCTAGAGCATCCAGGAACTTCTGAAACTTTCCATACAAGAAGGAGACTTCAGGAGATTAGCTCAAGCTCTCTCTCAACCTAACCATGACTTAGCTATGATATGACTACCACATGCTGAGGATGGGGGTAGGGCCAATGCTCTGCAAGACAGTATTTCCCCAGAGACTCAGACAAGGATAGAGGCCTCTTTGCTCTTGGTATTTCGGGCTGACAGACTTAAGGGTAACCCCTTGTGTTCCCTACTTCCTGGTTTTCATTCCCTTGTTTAATCTCTGCCCCTTGCATATGGGTGGGTCCTGTGATTGCTTCTACCTAGTAGAATATGGCAAAGGCAAGCAGTAACAGTCATGTGATTATATTACATTGTAGAAGACTCCATCTTGCTAGGAGACTCACTCTATAGACTTTCCTTGCTGACTTGATGAAGTGGCCATGTTGGTAAAGTCCATGTGGCAAGAACTGTGGATGAACTCTAGAAATTGTGGGTGACCTTCAGGGTCTGTGGGGCCCGCAGACATCAGCCAATAAGCAAGGGCCTCGAGTTATACAACCAGAAGGAAATGAAGACTGCCGAAAATCTAAGTTTGGAAGTAGGTTCTTTCCTGCCACACACGCAGATGAGAACACAGGCTGGTTGACATATTGATGGCTGCCCTTGCAAGATGCTAAGCAGAGGACCTGTGAGATAATACACACATGTTATTTTAAGGTGCTAAGTTTGTGGTAACTTGTTTTTCAGCAATGATTAACTCTCAAGAACTTTGGCTGAGAGGAATCATTCACAGCATTCGTGTCCCCTCATTTCTTTCCTACCTCTGCCCTCTTACACTTCACACAGTCCTCTGGGGGCTAGAAGGACAGATTTAACTTTCCTCTTCAGTCTAGGGGAGCACCCCTCCCTCTGTCCCCATCTATACACACATCATCGTTTCCTCCTGCCTGAAGTTCACTCTCTCTACTTCCTTTGTGCTCAGGATGTAGAGTGGCTACTATGAGACCTAAGTTAGAAGAAGAGGTAAAAGGTATAATGAGGATGTTATATTAAAAATATTATCCTCATGACACCGATCATAATACATAGTTTCCTTCCCTCTAGTTGGTATGAACCTCATTGTTTTCCCAGGTCAGGAAGTTATACAAGCCATCTTTAACCAATTTTCTCTTGAGTTTTGCCCCATCTTAAGCTCCTCCTGGCATGAGGAAGGCCATCAAAGCTGGGAGGCCTGCACACTCAGATATAAATATGGCTTCCTGGTTTCGTATCGGGATGCATCTGTTGGTAAGATGATCAGGATAAGTTACTATCCAGTTTTGGCTCATGAAATATAATCACAGATGATCAGAGCTGGAAAGAGAAGTATAAAGTCCAAATACTCTCATTTTCTAGAAAAGGAAACTGAGGCCCAGGGAAGTAAAATGACTTGGAAAAATTCACCCTTTTAGTTATTCCAAACCTAGAACCAGAACCTGAACATGCCAACAAGCAGTCCATACACTAGCTGTCTTAAGATATCACGTACAGACTGCAAATAAGCGTGTAGCAGACAATTCTTTATGAAACAAGCCTTGCCAAAGTGGATTATTTTTTAAATCCACCTTCTTGAGACCTCTTCTTTTTGCAAGAATTAAGTTTTATCCTTTTTTGCTGGTAAAAGAAAATCTTCCCAGGAAAAGTCAAAGAATAGCTGCTTTTCTCTGACCCGCCAAATGGTAATAGCAGCTGTAGAAATATGTCCCATCACATCCCAGGGAGTGAGAGGTGGGGCATTTACAAACTTTGGGGTCCAGTTGGGGTTGTCTGGATCTGGGCAGTCTCCTGACCTTGGCCGGAGACAGAATTTTTTAACTGTGCTTTTATGTATAGTCTCTTCTGTCTCTATCTCTCTTTTTTCCTCTGAAGAAGGGGAGTGAGTCTTTATATCATTTTTTCTTTTTAGTCGTGAGTTTCTGACAAAGCCGGGGAAATATGAATACAGCCTTTGTGAAAATGAGTGAGAATCTTCTTTAGAAAACAATTCTTTTATCACTTTTATTCATTTTGCAGAGATTCCTTTCACTTCTAGAATTAGAAAATGGTCTGGGTCATAGAGAATGACCTTTTTAAAGCATGTTGTTATCTTATTCCTAATTCTCATAAGAGAGCTCCCTGCAGATGAGTAGCTTGAGACGCTGTTAACGTTGTTTCATTTTGTTCTTTCCCAGTCCAGCAACAGTCAGTTTATGATGTCAAGCACGTGCCGTCTTTCCATTTTGTGTGAGACAGTGTAGTGTGGTGGATAAGAACTCTGATTATGGAGTCAGACAGACCTGAGTTCAGAGTTCTGTAATTTTGGATGAGTTTGTCTTAGTTTCCTTACATGTAAACTGAGGAGAGTACTAGTACTTAGCTCACAGAGTGTTAGGAACATCTAGCCCAGAGTCTGGCGCATAGAGGGTGCTATCATAACACACGGGGCACTTTCTTAGAATCACTGAGCACATTAGTTTGTTCATGTTCCTAGCTTAGACTGAAAATTCCACTGCAGCGGGTAATATGTCTGTCTTGTTCATGGGCGGAATCCAACATCCAGCTTGGTGCCTGCTACATAGTAGGCGCACAGAATATATTTATGCGAATAAACGAATAGACAAAAGAACGATCAAGAACTGATAACTATTATTAATGTTACCTTGAACTTGGGCTGCACACCAGCAGATCACACAGGCTAGCTGAGTCCTCTCCACGGCGTCTTGTTCCATATGCACATCCAGGCTTGCCCCTGCAGAGAGGTGGATGTCAACTGCTTCTGGGCCTCCTATCTTGGACATATTTAATTCAGGTTTAGCAATTTGGATAGGCATTCCTTCATCATCTGGCATCAGTGGAAGCCTATAGAAAATTCTAACAGCCAGACATTCAAAAAACCAATATCTAAAGAAGAGCCAGAAAGGGCAAGCGTTAAAATAATCTGGTTAGAAAAGCAAAGTTTCTCGTAACTTAGTTCTCAAAATTCAAAACCTAACACGAACCCCTCATGAGTTCAATAATTTCTAAGGAAACTGAGGCTTTTAATGTTCCTGTTCCATTATAGATAATTTCCTTCTCATAGGAGGCCTCTAACAGCAGTTGAGATGGAAATAAAAATAGTCTGAGGAGAGAGAGTGGGAGAAATAAAAAAGGAACATAATATGGAAGTGAGGGAGGTCCCTAGGAGATGGAGAGTTTTGTAAACAAGCTTTCTCTAGACAGTGATTGGATTCATTTTTATGTCTCTAGAGCCTAGTGCAGAGCATGGCTGTGTTAGCAGATCTGCACACATTCTTGGGGGGAAGGGGACCTACAGGGTGAAGTCCTGGCAGAGGAGATGGGGCTGGAGCACAAACAGGGTGGGGGGGCACCAAAGCAGAACAGAAAGAGGAAGACAAGTACTTGGAAGGAAAAAGGGAGAGAAGACAAGAAGCTGGAGTGAGAGGTTCTTCTCCCACTTTCCACTTGTCCTCTTTTGATTTCTTTAAGAAAAGCAACAAGGGAGAAATATCAAGAGCAGAGAGTTCTAGAAGGATTTGAAGGCAGAGGTGGGAGAAAGACTAAATTCCTGGGGGTCTGGGTGGCTCAGTCAGTTAACAGCCTGACTTTGGCTCAGGTAATGATCTCACAGTCCATGAATTTGAGCCCCGCATGGGGCTCTGTGCTGACAGCAGAGAGCCTGGAACCTGCTTCGGATTCTGTGTCTCCCCCCCTCTCTATCCTTCCCCTGCTTGCACTCTCTCTCTCTCTCTCTCTCTCTCTCTCTCTCAAAAATAAGTGAACATTAAAAAAATAAGAAAAAAAAGAAGACTAAATTCCTTGTTCCTTTTTTTTTGCTCCGAAAAGTTTAGACCTCTGGTCTGATTCTCCAGCGCCTGTTCCTATTTGTATATATATTTGTCTCTCCCACTAGACCATACCCAACTTGAGGGCGGATAATGTTTTATCCCTCTCTGTTTTCACCACTGGACCTAGCTGGGTGCCTGGTTCATTTGATGTTCAATGAATTGAACTGGCAAGAATAGTTGATGGTACCTGTGAGTGGATGTATCCATATACAGAAACTGCACTTCTTCATGATAGTGGGGCAATCAATTCTTTCTCTGCCCTCTGTCTCATTTGGGACATACGCGATAAGGATCAGAAAACGGTAAATAAAAAGGGAAATTTTCTGCACTTTCACACATGATGTTATTCAAAATCACTAGAATAATTTAACCAGAATAGTATAAGTCAACTCTATCCTTAGAGACTATTGAAAGGATATCTCTGAATGAGACAAATGGCATTCAGAAGCGTGCACCTTTCATTATAATCTACTTGTTCTCATCTCAGATTAACTTATTCCATGAGTATAAGGGATACAATTTCTTCCAGCTATAAGGTCCTGTCTATTACAGGCTAGTTAGTGTTAGAAATAGGTAAAGTCATGACGACATATACAGCTAGAATATTTTAGAAACAGAATATTCAGGAGATGAGTTGGGATGGAAGGATATAAAGAGGGAAAGAAAATAAGGATAAGAAGACAGAAACAAGGAACAAAATGCTCATGCAGTGGAGTATAATAAGGCTACATTGTTCTTATCTTTGATATGTATAAATGATCAAGCCTATACTCCTACATACTGAGGAGGGGAAAGTGTGGTTTAAGACGTGTTGCAAGTTAGCCCTTGAGTGACAGAAAAAGTGTATCATGTAATTCTACGTGAGACCAGCTTCTCAGCCCTTCCTGGGTCCTAGGGTCCCTTTCAATAATCTGATGAAAAACAAATGGGTCTTTTCCCCAGAAAAATACACAACCATCCAAAATTTTGCATGTGATTTTGGAAGGACACAGACTCCTGCAGCCCATTTATGGACTCTGTGGCAAGACCCCTTCTGGTAGATAAATTCTCCATGTTCCTTACCTCTTATCCCAGATTTGGGCTTTCAGCTGCCATTTAACCCCAGAGCAGATGAGACACAAGTGCTCTCCGTCTGTGGGTAGGGGTGATCTGGTGTCTTTTTTGTATTTTTGGTGCAAACAGTTGGTCTTCCAGAAATGGGAACTGCTATTAATAGCTGATGTTTGGCTGAGGCAATCTGAAACAGTTTTCTCCAAAATGCTCTACGGGCAACATGAGTGAAGGAGACAAACCAAACACTAATGGTTTACATGAGTCTGTCAAGGGATATGTGGGGATTAGTGGTAAAGGGAGGGGAAGAAGAGGCCATGCATCAGTGTGAGATGCCTCAGAGCCAGCATGTGGCAATGTTACAATGTGATGTCACACATCTGTTTTCAAGCTGTGATATGCCTCAGACTAGAACAAATAGATCTAGCAAAAGGTCAGGAATGGCAAACAGAATTCATCTTCCTTGGCAGTTCCAGTAGATTTTGTGATAGTCGGTTATATTGGTTCCCCCCAGTGAATCGCTCCTCCTGGTATTCACATCATTGTGTAACCACCTCCCCTCAGATTGAGGCCGCTCCTCTGACTTGCTTTAACCAGTGAAATGTGACAGAAGTGTGGTTATACCAGTTTTGGCTGAAACCTTGAGAAGACCTGGACGTGTCTGCTTTTTGCTCTTGGGAGCCCTAAGCTGCCATGTGAGAAGTCTGTTTGCCCTGCTAGATAGACCATGTGGAGAGGCCATGTGGAGAGAGGAGGGACCCTGAGACTCCATGAAGGAGACTGCAGCCAACAACTGAGGCTCCAGCCATATGACCCCAGGCAAGTCATTCCAGCTACCCCCAGCTCTTTTTGAGCCATTCTAGCTGAAGCATCAGACACATAAGTGAAGAAGCCAGTTTAGATGTTCTTGTCCCAGCAGAAGATATGAGAAGCAGAGATAAGCCATTTCTGCTATGCCCTATCCAAGTTCCTGACCCGCAGAATTCTGAGAAACATTAGCGATGTTTATTTTAAGCAACTACATTTTGGAATAACTTAATAAAAACAATAGAGCACAAAAACATTAATTTTTACCTAGAAATGGGGCATTGTTATAACAAAAGCATAAACCCGTGGCATTGGTTTGGGGGCCAGACAGTGAGTAAAATCCAGAAGAGCCTTGAGAAGAATGTTAATGATATGCGAATAACAATAAGAAAATTGTATTGGAGGCTAGAGAAAAGTTGACCTGAATTATGTAATGGCAGCAAGTGACACTGTAATCACGTGGAAGACAGAAAATATATATCTAATGAACTTGTGGATTTTCCTGAGGAGATGATCAGGCAGAATGTTGGAAGGGCCAAATAACTGCTTTTAGTGGTGCCTGATAAGGCACAGATAGAGAGAGAGAGAAATTAGAGAAGGAACCACTTAGTTTTCAAGCAGAATCACGAGGAAACATTCCCAACCCAGAATCTGCTGAGCTGGAAAATAAAACAGTTTCTCATTCCCAAACTCTCCAGCCTATAAAAAAAATTCTTAAATAAAAATCTGGAAGCAGAGATCAATTCCATGACACTGCCTTGGAGGTCAAAACTGGATCAAAGGTGTGGTTACAAGATCCTTTGTGAAAACCTCAGAAAGATTTAAGGTTGTATTTTGTAGACCTTCTAAGAAGGGCAGCAGGGTTTTAAGAATCGTAAGGCCCTGTTTCCCATACTGTCTCAGCCTGACAAAAGAGTTTGTAAGAGTCTTCATGGCATTTTCCCATAGCACCCTGACTCTCAGCCCAAGGCAGAGTGGAACTTATTTTGGAGAGATTTATGAGTGTGAGTGTTTTTAATGGATTAAATTATAACTTGATATAGGAAGCCTGCAAAAACTTAATTATATCAACATGGGCTAAAAGGGACAAAATGGTTAAAAATCAAAAGTAGCCTCTGAGACCCTAACCTCTAATGGTCGGTCAGAAAGCAGATTGAGAAAGCTATTCTGCACAAACATAAGCATTTCTAATGGAGAAGAAAGAATGACTCAGTAGGCAGAACCAAGAGTCACAGAAAACTACTTTAGGGGGCAGAACTGAACCCTTTGCCAGGAACATTCTCTGACTTTAGAGTTGAGGATTTACAGTAGAGAATTTCAGAATTGCTATGGACCAGTGACTTCTGTGTGCCTCCCGTATCCCTCTCCCACTTATGAATGGGAGTGTCTACTGTGGTTATCCTGTCCCTTTCTCACTGCTGTATGCTGGGTGTATGGAGGTGGAAAACTTACCTTTTTAATTCACAGGTCCTTGCATTTGAGGAACCATACCTGAGTATCTGTACAGAGGGGACCACACATCTGCAGCTATACCTAATTTAGATAATGAAATTTCAGACTTTGAGTTGACACTATAGCCATGATAAGATGAGACTTTTGGAGATCTAGGTAGGGATCACGTTCCTCCTGCATGTGAGAGGAACCTGAATTTCTGTGGTCAGAGAGCAGACCATGGTAGTTCTCAAAAGCTGGCTCCCAACAATTCCTCCCCTGGAAGTATGTACAAACTGCTCTTCCCATAAAGAGGTGGAGATTACTTCTTTTTCTCATTCTCTTGAACGGTGGATGATATTATGACTGATTTTGACCAGAAGAATGTGGTGAAGTGATGTTTTGGGAATGGGCAGCTTCCACTCAGGAAGCCTATCTGCCATGCTGTGTTAAGCCCAAGGAAGACAGAGAAATCAGGTAGAGAAGAACTGAGTTTCTCCAGTTGATGGCTCCATCTTAACTCCCAGCTGAAAGTGAGCACCAGCTGTCAGTCATATGCATGAGCCAACATGGACATTTGATCTTAGTTAAGCTTTCTGATAACTGCAGCCCAGTTACATGGGGTCAAAGAACCATCTATCTGGGCCCAGACAACACACAAAAATGTGAGAGATAATAAAGTGGTTGTTATGTTAAGTCATTGGGTTTTAAGGTGATTTGTTATGCTGCAGTAAGCAAGTGAAACAGGTTCGTAGTGGTTTCTTGGAGTACTATGTTGAGAGAATTTTTAGGCCATATGTCGGTTTGGTAGGAAATACATTGTAACTGATTGCCAGTCTCTCATAGGGCCAGGAAGGGAGAGTGGAATCCTGTGTAAAATGGGACTGGAATTACAAAATCACAACGTATGCTATCTTAGTAGAGCTCAGAAAGAGTCACTGGCAGCTTTGTGTGAGAAAATTGTGATTCCGAATAAAAGTAATGAAAAACCTTGGCTTTTGTTTAGCTCTGAGTTTTTCTGTTCTGAGTTTTGAATTTATTAATTTCTGAAGAACTTTAACTTAGGAGAACAGACAGTGAAATGGTCAGGCCAAATGAAACCCTAAGGGATTATCACTAGGATGCAGCCATCCTCTCTGTTTTCTCCCTTCTCTCCTTCCATACTCAGGGCTGCAAGTAACTGTGAAGAGTCCCTGGAACTGTTAGCGTCCCTATACATTGGTCTGTATTTTCCTGAATTGTCTAAGCTCAAGCCCAGTATAAAATAGGAGTGCTGCACCTGTCTGTGAAAATTTCACTTATTCATTTTAATTTACCTACAGTCATCCTATGTGACGTATGTTATATACAGCTTTGTCTTTGCCAAACATCTCTCCAGGGACTCAGGAGACAGAAATAAACAAGGCAAAAGTTCTAAGCAAGTCATAGTCCCTATCTTCAATGAGCTTGTGTTCTAGTGTCCAGAAATCGATCTGGATATTACATCAGGATAAAAACAACACGGCAACAGAGGTACACGTTATAATCCTAACTAGCATTTATTGTGCAGTTACCATGCGCCAAGTGTCTCCTCTAATTTTCTCAAAATTTTTAATTTTAATTACTTTTTATAACATCTTTCTTGAGATATATTTCACACATCACAAAACCCATCTCTTTAAAAGTATATAATTCAGTGCTTTTGGTATACTCACAGAGTTGTGCAACCATCCCCTGCATCTAATTCCAGAGCATTAGATCACTACAAATAGAAATGACACCTACTCATCAGCAGTTACTTTCTATGCCCCTCATCTCCCTAGCCCCTGGTGATTACTAATTTACTTTTTATCTCTATGGATTTGCTTATTTAGAACTTTTTGTATAATTGGAATAATTCAATATATGACCTTTTGGGCCTGGCTTATTTCACTGAGCATAGTTTTCAAGGTTCATCCATGTTGTAGCATTTATCATCTATTTTTTTTATTACCAAATACTATTCCATTGTACGGATATGTCATATTTTGTCTCTTTACCAATTGATAGACATATGAGTTGCCCCTATTTTTTAAACTATTATGAGAGGGTTACTAGAGGAGGTGTGGGAGGGGGGATGGGCTAAATGGGTAAGGGGCATTAAGGAATCTACTCCTGAAATCATTGTTGCACTATATGCTAACTAATTTGGGTGTAAATTTTAAAAAAGTTAAAATAAAAAATAAAAATAAATAAAAAATAAAATAAGCTATTATGAACATTGGTGTATAATATTCCTAGGTATTTACATAAGAGTGGAATTAGTGGGTCATATGGAAACTCTATGTTTAACTTTTTGAGAAACTGGTGAATTATTATTGTCTGTATTTTTTATTTTAGCCACTCTTGTGGGTGTAAAGTGGTATCTTGTGATTTTGATTTGCATTTCTGTAATAACTAATGATGTTGAGCATCTTTTCATGTGCTTGTTGGCCATCTGTATATTTTCTTTGGAGAAATACCTATTCAGATCATTTGCCTATTTTTTAATTGGGTTGTTATGATCTCTTTCATTGTTTAGTTTTATATATTTATATATTCTGGATACAAATTCCTTATCAGATATATGATTTACAAATATTTTCTCCTATTCTGTAGTGGTGTTTTCACTTTGATGATGTCCTTTGGAGCCTCTAATTCTTTAATTTTTATGAAGTCCAATTTGTTTATTATTTCATCTCTTGTGTTTTTGACATCACATCAAAAAACTGTTTTCTAATCCAAGCTCATGAAGATTTACTCCTATGTTTTCTCCTAAGAGTTTTACAGCTTGGCTCTTATATTTAGGTCTAGGGTCCATTTTGAGTTAATTTTTATATATGATGTGAGGTAGGGGTTCAGCTTCATTTTTTTTTTTTTTTGGATGTGTATATTCAGTTGTCTCAGCCCCATTTGTTGAAAGATTATTCTTTCCTGTTGAATTGTCTTGGCATCCTTGTAGAAAGTCAATTGACTATAAAATTGTAAGGGTTTATTTCTGGACTCTCAATGCAATTCCATTAACCTAAATGTCTATTTTTATGCCATCATTTAATCTTTATAACAGTTATATGAAGAAGGTACTACTAAGGCTCAGGGACTTTGGGCATTTTGTTGAAGATCATGCAGTTACTATGTAGTGAAGCTAAGGCTGGAAACTTGGATTGTCTGATACCAAAGCTCAGACTAGAAAGCTAATAAATCCTCTGCTCTCCCAGGAGGGATGGCTGTGGTATGGGTTTATATAGGCAGGGAGTGCCAGGATGGAAGACATTTGGAGTCAGGGTGGATACAATCTGTAGGGATGTGAAACTAAATGTCAAGACCCAGGGGACAGTCAGAATGGAAAGATGACAAGACACCACAATTAATTAGAGCCTTTGAAAGCTCAGAGGAAGCAACCTAACTAGCCTATGTGGTTCAGGGATGGTTTTCACAAGAAACTCACATTTAATCAGTGTCAGGAAATGTCTGTATGAGTTTGCCAGATCGTGTGTGTGTTGGGTGAGGTAGGAAAGAGTCTAGAGGGAATATCATGCATGAAGACCTAATAGTGTTAAAGAACATGGCATAGTCAAGGAATGGCAAGAGCCCAGATGAAACCCAGGGGGAGCTTTGGGAACTAGCTGGAGAAAAGACTGGAAAAGTAAGTTGGGGGTATAAGGGCCTTGTATGTATTGTCAAGGAGTTTTTATCCTGGAAGCAACTGTGAACAGATGATTTTATGTAAAGGAGTTAGGTGTTCATATAACTGGTAGCACAGAGCAGGACAGATTAGAGAAGAAGGAAACAACAGCAGAAGGCATGGATTGGGAGCTATTGCAGGTAAGATAATGAGAGTAGGGATGGAGAAAAGAGGGCAGTTAAACAGGAGGCATACGTGATAGGACTGATGATTGATTTGTTATGGAGAAGAGAGAGGGAGAGACAAGAGGGAGGTAGAGAAGAACAGAAGAGGAAAAGGAAGAAAGAAAAGGAAATAAACATTTTTTGAAGGTCTAACATGTGATAGCCCTGTTAATATGTTTCTATTTTCAGGTGAGAAAACATATTCAGACAAGTTTATCCGAAGCCACAAAGGTGTTAGTCAACAGTTAAGGCAGTTTTCAAATTCAGTCCTCTTAGACCACAAAGCTCCTAGTCTTTCCTCCACACCATATTGTTAAAGATAAAGCTCAAATTTTGGGTACAGGTGAGAAAATGAGTACTGATACCATTTATAAGAAGAGAAAAAAAGAGCTGGTTTTAACCAGCTCTTTTGAAGTAGCTCTGATGACACCAGTGAAGATGACCTCTGCGAGGTTAGACATATGGGAGCAAAGCTCAGGAGAGACACAAGGACTTAAGACCACCGTAAGACTGTCTTCTTTTCTATTCTTGAGCTAAGATGTTGGGTTATGCCTTGGGAAACAGCTGAGATTGCCCATGGAACTATATGGAGTGTGAAGAGAGGGAGGACAAAAAATGAATTGCTCAAATGGATCAAAGATGAAAGGTGGAAGAGTCTGGGGCATCTTCCCTGGTGGCATCAGTTCATCGGCCCAGCTGGCTTGTACCCGCAGAAATTTGGCTCCCAGGCCTCAGACAGGCTTGAGTGACAATAGCAAGGGGTTCTTTTCTTCCTGTAGTGAGCACTCAATACATGATCACTATTATTATTACTGTGGTTATGATTCTGCATGGAGCAAAAATCAGCAACTATTTTTCAAGGGTATATTTAGTACAGTCCTCTTCCGAGGCAGGAATATGGGATAACATGATTTCCTGTGGTCCTTCCCAGCTCCATGGCTTCATAATCCTCCAATTTAATATGTAACTAGTGAATAAGAACTATCTTGAAATGTTGATTTTTGGCACAGAGTCTATCATTATACTTCCAAATTTTATTGGGAAATATTTGAAGCCAAAAGAGACTTTCGTGTTGTTGATTTTAAAAAAAGCTTCATTCATATTCATCTACAACTATTCATTTAACACTTGCTCACATAAATAGTCCTATGCTAGGTGCAATGGAGAAGCCAGGTAAGTACAAAATCTCATCCTCGGGCAGTTTGTAATCTATTAAGAGGGGATGATAAGCATATCTTTCAATGGAGTGGGTGACTAACCACAGTCCAGAAGCCTGAAGGTAGCCTTGAGATTGGGTTTGGTTTAGATAGTCAGAGATAAGGCAATTCCAGCAGAAAGAAAAGGGGAATCTGAGTAGAAAAGAAAAAGGACAGATAGCCCAGGTGTGTTTTAAAAGCCAATTAGCCCAAGGGAAGCAGGGCACTGGCAAGGAATGGCCTTGAAGGCTAAGTTAGAAAGCAAAGGAAGAGTTACAGGTCAGAAAGCCCTTAATTGCATTGTCATGCATCCACTCAGACTAGGCTCATCCTAGACTTTTCACAGGGATGCCATCTTTTCTATATAAAGTGGCATCTATGGGTGATTTGCTCCCATTCCAGCCTCTTGAAATGATTATTTTGGAAGAAGCAAGTTTACCATTTTTTCCCAGCTATTGGAGAAACCCATACACTACCACATAGATTGGTCACTATTGGAGTTCTGTACATTATCCGGAACTTTTTACCATTACTAGAATGTCTTCCCTTTACTCTCTTTCCCAAAGCCATGAAGCCAGCCCCAGATGCTGCCATCTTAGGAAGCAGAGGCAACTGATTCCGAGGACAATTGATGATTGAAATGCTGTCTGATTCCTCCTCCGCATAGCTCCTAATCCCTTTCCTCAGTAATTTGTATACATTCTATTTATCTGGGATGAAATCCCCCACAGAGGGGCCTGGAGCATACTCTGTTTTGTGTAGCTCCTGGATGGCCAAGGAAGGGGACTTGGGAGAGGTTTCTTAGATACCAAATAACACATAGATGATTTATACATAAATGAGTCAGAAATATGGAGATTAAGTTTTCGCTGAGATGCACATGAATTAAGGAGAAAAGTGTTTGAGGCAATTTAAAAAGAAATGCCATGAAACTTAAAGCATATGGAAAATAATACAAGATGTTGAAGAAATCTCAAAACGGATGGGGTTTGGCCTAAGGAGTCCTCGGAGCCCCTCCCCATTTCACAAAATTCTCATCATTTGAAGAAATTAACATGACTTTAGAGACTGGCTGAAAAGGGTCCATCTCTCAAGGTTTGACTGGCTCATCCCTAGTCTAATTGTTCACATTTTAATTTTTTTGTTACCTTGTTCTGCGGTTCATGTCTAAATACTCGAAGATGTTTATATTGCATACATTCAGCTTTAATTGGCCCTTAAAAGAAGGTGTTGATTAGAATCTGCTCAACATCAACAGCTAGCTCACACAACATTCTGTAATTACTGTTTATTAATTTAGTTCAAGTGGCATAGTTGAAAGCCCTGTTCAGATGGGAGAAGTAAATTGTCACTGGTATTGAATATGTAAATTATGTGCATTGTAAATTTCCATGAAGAAATGTTTAAAGTTAAATGCTGTGCACATAAACCCTTCTGGTTTTATCTAACCCAACCCTTGGAGTCGACTCAGGTCTTTACTTAGAGAGCACATGGTGGAAGAACCCTATGGGGGGGTGGGCCATGGCCCCAGGGAGGTGCATCTTACCTTGAGTTTGTAAAATGAGATTTTGTAATCAAGTTTTGTTGTGTGTGTTCCTTTTTTCTTGAAACAAGGCAACGCTAATGTGCTCTCTTTATCTTTGTTCACAAAGCCCTTTGATGGAGTCTCCCAACAGATTTTCTAAGGCTGTTTGGCAACCCAGCAAATTCCCCTGCTTCCCTAAGGAAGCTTCTAGATGCTGTTGGGTGGCATGCTGCAAACAACAGGAATTGAAGACTGCTTTCCTTCAGCAAATAGCTAAAATAAGTTACTGTGTGTGTGTGTGTGTGTGTGTGTGTGTGTGTGTGCGCGCGCGCGCGCGCGCGTGTGTCGTTTTCTTCCCCTAGAATATCAAAAAAGATGGCAGAAACAGGGGCAAATTCTCCATTGGGATTGTTTGTTGGAGCCCAAACCATCTGACCTCCGGGAGCTGTATGATAGGCTCTGAGCAGCCCCTCCCAGGAATGAGTGTGGTTTAATCTGTTTGTGGAAAATTTATTATATCAAAGATTGTCTTAGATTCTTGCTGTATTTAGGTAGAAGTAAGTAAAGTTTTCTTTGAAACATCAAGAAATGACCAAAATACCTTGCTTTTTTCTGTACCAATGATGCTTTGGGCAAGTTACTTAATCTACCTGTTTCTTGGATTCTTTACCTATGAAATGAGGAAGACGATAGTACCTACTTTATGGAGTGGATGCAGTGATTAAATGAGATGATACCTGCTCAGTGCTTAAAACAGGCCCTGCCCAAAATGTAGGGGCAATAAATGTTAACTATTATTTGTCCCTGTAAAAGTTTGCATGTTAAAACTGGAGTCCCAGATGCTTTTATACATTCATTAAAAGATTCCTTTTCTAGAGATTTCTGATTATTTGGGGAGAGTCTTAAATGCATGACTAATCAGAAAAGATACTTTTAAAAAATAGAGAGGAAAACCAAGGGTTTTGTAAGTGTGAAAATTCAGTTGTAACTTTTTTTCCTAAAGGTTGAAAAGAGTAGTTGAGGCAAAAAGTACATCTGGCTCCTATGTCACTGAAGCCCACACATGCCCATTTGGGGGGGGCTTTCTGGCTTTGTACAAGTTTTTCAGCCCAGATGTTGGATGTTTTCAATTTTGTAGAATCTGACTATAAATGAACTGAAAGAAAAAATGGCCCAACTGTTACTGGGACTAATTATGATAGTTCCAAGGAGAATGTGCATGCTTTCACTTTTCCTTTATGAAATGTTCCTCAAGAAAGCCTTTTGATTGAAATAAGCCTTTCAGATGATAGCTGACATTTTCAGTAATAATAATCCTCCTTCAGATTCATAAAGAGGAAGTAATGGAAATGCAAAGTGCTTTGCAGATGCTGCCTTGTTTATTTGCATTACCCTCCTGTGTGGCAGGTGGCAAGAATTATTCTCCCTGTTTTACAGATGCAGAAACTGAGGTAGTGAGAAATACAAGCACGAAGCAGAAGCATGAAAGTTCTAGAGCAGGTCAGTGATAGAATAGGGAGGCCTTATAATCTGATGGAACTAAATTCAATCAAGTTAGCAGCCATCTACTAAGGACACTCATGCTAATGAGAGCTCCTGTCAACCAGACGAACTTGCCTTCATGGATCAGATGTGTTTCGGCTAAGTTGTCTGTTCACTGCTATAAAGTAAATCCCATGTTTCTATTCATGTCTTTTGAAAAGACAAGGGCCCCCAAATTACTCCCATAGTTAGAGTTCAACATTTTTGACATGGGAGAGAGCTAAAAGTGGTTACTCAGGCTCTGGCTATTTTTAATCACTCCACCTCCCACCCCACTCCCACCTCATTAGTGTTTTGAGAAGTTGGGAAGAAAGATGGTATGGAGCTGAGAGGACAATGCAGTATTTTATCCCCTTTGGTGTTCACTCTGAGCAATCTTCCTTTAAGTCACCAGGAGTACTGCCCAGCCAGAGCTCCTCCCTCCCCCCAGAACAGATACTTAATACCCCTAGAATTTGGCTTTGCATCTCCCTTGGGTGATACTAAGCTGTATTTTCACAGATCACAAGTAAGCAACACTGTCTTATTCTTGGTTTAATTTCTTAAAATATTTTGTTTCTTGATCTTTGCCAATCAGTGTCCTCCTTGCATGCCAGATACAGACTGACAGTGGGAAGAGGTAAGTAGAGAGATGAGCAGGGAGTCTCTGCCTTCAAGGAGGTTGGAGCTCACACCAGTTAGGGGGAAAGAAGCAAATCAACATGGAGAGGCACCTACCCCTTTCCTATGGGGGCTTCAAGGGGAACTGTGGAAGAATGGATAGGAATTAGCCAGGTGAAAATGTAGTGGGATGGCATTTCAGACAGAGGGCATGGCATATGCAAAGGCTTAGAAACTTGACAGAGCTTGACCTCCAGGGAGCTGTGAGTAGTGTTATATGGCTCTCATGTACAGTGCACACCCAAATTGACTGGATGTAAAAGTGGAGATGAGTGGAAACCAGGCTCAGAAAGTTCTTTAGTCCTGAGGAATGTTTTCCTGAAGACCATAGAGCATCCCTGAAAGCTCTGATATGACAATGATTTGAGCTGAAGTCTTCCAGTTCTACAGAACCAACTGGTTCCCTACTTTGCCAATGGGGTAAATATGCTGTATATTTATGTTTATTAGCCAAAGACACAGATCCAATAGGATGAGTCTGTGTGTATCTGTGTGTGTGTGTGTGTGTGTGTGTGTGCGCGCACGCGCGCGCGCGCATGCATGTGTATTTTAAGGGACTGGTTTGCGTAATCCATGATAACGGGGGCTGGCAAGTCCAAAATCTGCAGGATGGACCAGCAGGCTGGAGACCAAGGAAGAATTGATACAGCAGTTCAAGTCTAATGGCCATATGCAGGCAGAATTCCTTCTTGATCGAGAAAGGTTATTCTTTTGTTCTCTTCAGTTCCTCAACTGATTGGGTAAGGCCAACTCCATTATGGAGGGCAATTTGCTTTAGTCAGAGTCCACTGATTTAAATGTTAATTTCATCGCAAAATACTCTCACAGAATCATCCAGAATGATGTTTGATTATATTTCTAGACACTATGGCCCAACCAAGTTGATATATAAAATTAACCATCACAAAGGGAATATATATACATTCACACAAGTGTAGTATTCCTACACTTCTGTTTTCCATAAGACTCCGTTCATTCATGTATTCTTTAAAGATCACTTACTGAGTGCCTACTATGTGCCAAGTTCTGGAAATCCACAAGTAAGCAAGATCAACAGTATTAGTGACCTCATGGAACTTTCTAGTGAAGCAGGGATTGGCAAATTATGACTCATGGGCAAATGTGGCCACAGCCTATTTTTAAAAGTTAAGATATTTGGGACACAACCATGTTCATTTATTTATGAGTTATTTATGACTAGTTGCATGCTACAATGGCAGCATTGAGTAGTTACTACAGAGACAACATGCCCTACAAATTCTAAAATATTTACTATCTAGCTCTTTATAGAAACTTTGATAATCCCTATATTGGAGAATATAGGCAATAAGGGCATAGACAAATAGACGTATAATATGATGTCAGGTGGTCAATAGCGCTTTGAGGAAAAATAAACAGGACAAAAGGGTAGAGTGATGGGGCGCTGTTTTGACATGACACTTAGGAAAAGCCTCTCTGTAAAGATGATATTTGAGCAGGGAACTTAATGGTGGAAGGGAATGCCATGAGAATGCCCAGGGATAAGTGAGTCCCAGGCAGAGGATTCAGCAAGTGCCTGGCATGCTTGAGGATCTGGAGACAACTGAATGCCAGGACTGATCTCCAGCAAGTTGTTCTCCCATCGGGTGCATCCAGGATGACCTGTGTTTCACTAAAATTAACTGAGAGATTAGATTCTTGCAGAGTGTGTTGTGAGTTTTTGGTTCTGCAGCATTGGAGACCAAGTCTTCATAGCTTCCTCATTGGTCTACCAAAGCCCAGGTGGAACCAGAGGCTTCCATGTCACTCTCTCTTCTCCTCAGCTCTGCACCGTTGCCGAGTCCAAAATGCAGATTGCTCATCCTGGCAATCCAAACTCTTGGTCCTACTCCAGCCTCCCTTTCTGACATGGCATCATTGTGTCTTAACCCTTGCAGTTCACACCACCCCCAAGCTCCTTCCCCTCAAAGTTCCAGTATTTCTCCTTCCCTCACACTCCGTTCATCTTCCCTTCAGCTAATGCCATCCTTCTGCTTCTGCAGTGCCTCACTCCATCTTTCTCACTTGCTCTCTCCACTTCTCTCTCCCTCTCTCCCACTCTTCCTTCCTCTTTCCCTCATACCTCCAAGTCCCCTCCCACCCATTGCTTGTTCTTGACTCTCTATCAGCATTGACTGAGTTCATCTAGTCCTGTTTATGCTTCTATATCTCTTTTCCCAGTAGCCTATGAGACCCAAACAGCAGAAATTCAGTGGGCGCAACATTGCTTTTCTCTGCAGAAGGAATGCAGTCAAATAAATGACCATCACTCAGCATTTTACTAGAGACTTGTTTGTACCTTGTGCTCTGCAAGGGTCCTAAAGAGACAGCTGTGAATCAGACATAACCTTGACCCTTACAGAGTTCACAAGTATACTAGGGAGAAAACATAAACAAATGCATATGGTACAAATGGGTGTTTGTAGAATGTGCTTCAGAAACAGAGATAGGATGTGGCTAGCTCTGCCTAGATGAATTAGGGAAGTTTCTTTGAGAATATGGCATTTTAGTAAGGTCTAGGTGGAAGAAAGGAGGGGGATTCTAATCAGAAGAAGCTGTTTATGCAAAGGTAGAAAGCTGAAAAAGGAGCTGCATGTATCTGAGACTGAGGGAGAAGTTTTAAGTGGTGAAGACAGGAGAGAGTGAGAATGCTAGGACATGGGGCTAGTAAACATAAAATCCTGATGTAAGTAAGCAAGCAAGAAAATAAACTTTATCTTTGTATCTCCCTCACTTAGCCTAGCACCTAGCACTACCTAGAATTGTGAACACTTGGCAGTGTCTTGATTTGAACTAAGCAAGTTAAATTTCACTATTATATCCTTAAGACCCACTTGAATGAACATGATATACCAATAAGTTTTTCTATTTTTTTTAAGTTCATTTATTTTTGAGAGAGTGAGACAGAGCATGAGCAGGGAGGGGCAGAAAGAGAGAGGGAGGCACAGAATCCGAAGCAGGCTCCAGGCTCCGCACTGTCAGCACAGAGCCCGATGTGGGGCTCAAATACACAAACTGTGAGATCATGCCCTGAGCCAAAGTCAGATGCTTAGCCAGCTAAGCCACCCGGGCACCCTGGTTTGCCAATAATTTTTGTATGTGATAGAGTTTACATATCATGATCGCGTTAGATGTATGGGTTGCACTGCAACATATATCACAGAATTTTATTGAGCTCACGACCTCAGCAGGTATCTCTCAATGATCTCTGTGGTTTCCTTGGTAGGACCAATTTATTTAATACACCTAAAAAACTTACTGTCCATTAATTAGGAATTATGCTCTGAACTAGAAGAAGCAGGTGAGCCCTCTGCTCCTTTATGCACTGGGGGCTATGGGACAAATGTGACTCGGACCTGTTGGCACTGGGCATGGCTCTGGAAATCTCAAGTTATTCCTGTTCTAGAGACTGTGGGAGGTGTTAAATCAATTTGTGTAGAGTAATGCCTATTTCTTCTAAATCTGAGGTCCATTCTCGTCTTCTCTGAGATGTCAACAATGTCGGTGAGGCTCCTGAGACCTTGCTCTTTCCCAAGGCTCTAGAGTCCCCATGAAGTCTAGAGCCTTCCCTACAGCACAGCTGCTTCCTGTTTGGGCCACCATTACTGCCCAATCACCCTCTCATGCGGAAAGCAACCTCAACACCATTGAATAGGTCCCAGCTTATCCTTTTCCTAGCTATGATCTTTCTTTGTTTGTTTAGTGGAGCATTGGCATTTGTATAGTGTGGTTGTCACTGTACCCCAACAACCTCTGAGAAAATAAGTTGACATTAATAGCAATAACTCACACACAAAAAAAGAATTATGCTCTGTGTTTCAGTAATGGAATAAATAGGTTGAAGTCAGGGGATATACCTGGATTTTTACTTTTATAGGACCCTCACTGGATATTAATAAAGTCAGGACAAGTGGATGTGACAAGGTTTCCTTTAGAAAGGACCATAGAAACAATGACCAATGATGAGTTAGTGTCAATATTTAATTACTAAACGAGGTGAGTATGACCTAATAGCAATGTGATTTCCCAAATAGCCCAAGCCAGACCTTTTTTTTACAAGGCTGTCCATGTGTTCTTGGCAGGAAGCTAACACCATCTTAAAGATGAGTTTGTTCTCTATTAGGTCAATGAGGAGTGAACTAAATATTTTCTCATTGGGTCTTCACATGAAAAAAGTTTAACAGCTTTGAAGAAGCTATTACAGGCAAATGCCTAAAAGAAATACCCATTTGAAAAGTCTATAATTATGTACTTCTATAACAGTGTGTAAAGGGATCATAGTTCCCATCAAGGGTTATTGAGTAAATGGTGAGTTCTTAAGCCAGTAACTGCTTATTTACATGATGGTCGGTAACGGCAATAAAGGAATCATTGCAAGCTGCTGAGTAGATCTTATTCATCCATGTAGTTGGGGCTCATAAGGTGCTGAAGTCTGTTCTCAGACAAAAACAAAGCAAAGCAAAGCAAAGTAAAACAAAACAAAAAACGCTGCAGCAACTTGGAGCAAAGTGAGGCACTACTTTCCCATTGACCGGGGGAGGCTAACGAGAGCCAAAGGCTCTCACAAGTGATTTAGGTTCAAAGTGACAGGAAAAGCATTGCTTGAAGGACATCTGCCTTGGACTACTCAGCCTCCATTCTTCTTTCTTCTGATAAAAGCCTTTTTTCCTTGAGATCTACCCTACCCACATTGCTCATGACTCTGGTAAGGCTGCCAGTCAAATGGTCAGGCTTCTCAATCAGCAAGTGATCCAAGTAGCACTCTTAAGAGTCCTTTGGCAGATTTGATATAATTTCTGGGAAATAGACATGTATATGTATTTTTTCCTAGGACAGCTTGGTAAAGGTCAGTGTAAGCTTGGAGCTGCTGATGACTTTCTTTACCACCAGATAGAAAAAATCTTGTCTGAAACTAAAACTAACACAGAATAAGGTAGAGGTAAGAGATAATGAAAAAGAAATCGATTTCTGACCACACTGTCTGAGCACCTGGGTGAGCCACATCTGAAGCTAGACTTCATCTTGGCTTCCCAGTTACATGGGCAAGAGATTGCCATTTTATGTTTATGTGGTTTGAATTGAGTTTCATGTCATCATGACTGTTGGACTCCCCAGTGTGGGATACTCGATTTGTGATTTTTCTTTTTCTCTACTGTCCATCCACCTCATTTTGTGAGGCTTCCTTAATGTGTCCATCAGATGACATGCATTTGTGTATTGGGACAGATGATCTCTCACTGGTTGGATTCTGCTGTCAATAGTCCCAGAAAAGATTGTGTAAGAGTGGAATCTAAAGGTTTGGCTTTTTCTGGCTAATGCTCCCTCCATGAGCAGGAATCAACAAGAGTTGTCTGACCGCACCTGAATGACAGTCCCAGGACAGAATGTTCCTCCCCATGCTTTTGATTTCATTCCTTTTTAAAATCTTTGTCACATGAATGAGGTTTGTACCTTTTTAACTTTATACTGGATGATTAGCACACGAAGATACTCTGTTGCAGAACATTTTACTTTAATATTTTCACACTTGTAAAAAAAAAAAAAGAAGTGTGGTGCTGGGAATGATGTGCTCCTGAGGCTGTGATTATGGCTGAGAGATCACTCACCATGGCAGATGGAATCACACAGTCAATTGCCAGTGCGAAGCCTCCAAGAAGATGAAAAATATAGTTTTAATTGATGTAGGTCTTTTTTTTAATTGTGTGATTCCATTTATTTGAAATATCCAGAATAGGCAAATCCATGAGGACCAAGAGTAGGGTATGGTGGCCAGGGGCTGAGGGTAAGGAGGAATGGGAAATGACTGCTGATGAGTGTGGGATTTCCTTCTGAAATGATGAAAATATTCTGGAATTAGTGAGGATGGTAGCACAACTCTGTGAATTTTCTAAAAACCACTGATTTATAGTCTTTAAAAGGGTGAATTTTATGGTTTGTCAGTTATATCTTAAAGAAAAATTAAATCCTCAGGTTGGGGCGGGGGGATGGAAGTTTATTTACCATCTCAACAAACATGAATCCTTTCCTCCTTTAAGACTGGTCTTGTCCCTCATGCTCATGAACAACTCGTGCATGTTCATCAAACAGGTACTGATTTAGCTTACTATGATCTAGTTCCTGCTCTAGGTACTGGATGTACATCAGTAAACCAAGCAGATACAATCTCTGCCTTTGCTCTTTTCTTTATCACTCTAATGACATCACCTTCCTGGAAGTTTTTGTATTTTGTTTCCTTTGAAATTTTATTTAAATTCTAGTGAATTAGCATACAGTGCAATATCGGTTTTAGGAGTAGAATGCTGTGGTTCATCACTTATATACAGTGCTCATCATAACAAGTGTCCTCCTAATACCCATCACCTTTCTAGCCCAACCCTTGACCCATCTCCCTCTATCACCCCTCAGTTTGTTCTCTATCATTAAGAGCCTCTTATGGTTTGTTTCCCTCTCTCTTCTTTTTTTTCCCCTCCCATGTGTTCATCTTAAATTCCACATATGAGTGAAATCATATGGTGTTTGTCTTTCTCTGACTTATTCCACTTGGCATAACACACTCTAGCTCCATCCACATCATTGCAAATGGCAAGATTTCATTTTTTTGATGGCTGAGTAATATTCCATTTTGTGTGTGTGTGTGTGTGTGTGTGTGTGTGTGTGTGTGTATTTATACCACATCTCCTTTATCCATTCATCAGTCAATGGACATTTGGGCTCTCTCCATAGTTTGGCTATTGTTGATAATGATAAACATCACAGTGCAAGTATCCCTTCGAATCTGTATTTTTGTATCCTTTGGGTAGATACCTAGTAGTGCAATTGATGGATCATGGGGTTGTTCTATTTTTAACTTTTTGAGGAACCTCCATATTGTTTTCCACAGTGGCTGTACCAGTTTGCATTCCCACCAACAGTGCAGAACTCTTTTTCTTTCTCCACATCTTGGCCAACACCTTTTGTTTCTTGTGTGTTGTTAATTTTAGCCATTCTGATAGGTGTGAGGTGGTATCTCATCATGGTCTTGATTTGTATTTCCCTGATGATGAGTGATGTTGAGCATCTTTTCACGTGTCTGTTAGGAATCTGGATGTCTTCTATGGAAAAATATCTGTTCATGTCTTCTGCCCGTTTCTTCACTGGATTATTTGGTTTGGGGGTGTTGAGTTTGATAAGTTCTTTATAGATTTTGGATACTAACCCTTTATCAGATATATCACTTGCAAATATATTCTCCCATTCTGTAGGTTGCCTTTTAATTTTGTTGATTGTTTCCTTCACTGTGAGGAGGTTTTTATCTTGATGAAGTCCTAATAGTTCATTTTTGCTTTTATTTCCCTTGCCTGCAGTGACACGTCTAGTAAGAAGCTGCTACAGCCGAGGTCAAAAAGGTTGCTGTGTTCTCCTCTAGGATTTTGATGGTTTCCTGTCTTACATTTCGGTCTTTCATCCATTTTGAACTTATTTTTGTGTATGGTGTAAGAAAGTGGTCCAGTTTCATTCTTCTGCATGTTGCCATCCAGTTTTCCCAACATCATTTGTTGAAAACAGACTGTCTTTTTTTCACATTGGATATTCTTTCCTGCTCTTTCAAAGATTAGTTGACCACATAGTTGTGGTTCCGTTTCTGGGTTTTCTATTCTGTTCCATTGATCTGAGTGTCTGTTTTTGTTGCAGTACATACTGTCTTGATGACAACAGGTTTGTAATATAGCTTGAAGTCTGGAATCATGATGCCTCCAGCTTTGCTTTTCTTGTTCAGAGTTGCTTTGGCTATTTGGGGTCTTTTGTGGTTCCATACAAATCTTAGGATTGTTTTCTCTAGCTCTGTGAAAAATGCTTGTGGCATTTTGATAAGAGTTGCATTAAATGTGTAGATTGCTTTGGGTAGTATAGACATTTTAACAATGTTTGTTCTTCCAATCCATGAGCATGGAATGTTTTTCCATTTTTTTGTTGACATAAGACTTTATAGCTGAAAAGAAGCCTTTACAATGGAGTGAATGAAAATGCAGGATTTTGGCAAAGCCCAAAAAAAGTGTTCAAAAGAGTAAGTGACTGCAAAGTCACTAGGAAATGAGATTGCCCCAAATTAGGCTTCAGTCTAATTTTTCAGTAAGCAGAGGTATGGAGTTAAGAATCAAGAACCGGACTGAAGTCTTTTGAGAAACATGGATGCACTGGGTGCTCCTGGGGTCTCAGGATTGAGGTTCAAGAATCAGGGGTTGGATGACACTCTTCCCAAGTATGGGTTCTGATCTTAGCTGGGAATGTCATACTCTCATTTTGCTTGGTGTTTTTTTTCAAGATTTCTCAGCAAACATCATCATTTCTGCAGCAGCAAGGGGCCAACAATGAGCACACGTTTCTTAATCTTGCTCAAGATGTGGAAAGTCTTAACTGGTAGAGTGAGAAAGACAACTGAGAGCCGGGGAAAGTGGCCGTCTCCATAATGGGAATCAATATCGTTAGTTGGAGGACTTCTTTAGTGTTGTGCATGTGGTCTAGAGGAATGCAGTGCTTATCGTGGGATAATAAAAATAAAGAAGTTGTGACAGAAATATACAATAGGAAAAAATAAAGCTGAATAACAGATGGTAAATCTAGAGGAAAGAATAGCAGATGACATACATTAAAAAAAAAAAAAGGAAAAAAGACGCCCAGGAGAAGGGCAGAGGTGGAGGAGAGCCAGCAAAGGATGAACAAGGGCAAATTGGAGAAGTCTGTTGATGTTTGTCATGTGTATAATCCGAGATTCCCCTGGGATGCCCATGTCAGTCACTTCAAAAGTTTTTGAGGAGTAGCCCATGAGTGTATGAGTGCCATACATTTTTTTTCCTCCATGCCTACTTTACAATGTTCTTTCAATAGGAGACTTAAGCTGAAATTTTACAAACAAGTCTCAAACTTAAATCTTTTCACTTGCCTTTGGGAATCTTAAATCATTCGGGCAAGAATGCTGGAGAATAGAGGATAAAGGAGTAGTGCTTTTACACAGAGTTGGTTCTGTCTTGTTATTGATTTACAAGTTTAATTTCCATCAGAATGGCAGAATGAGAAAACCTGAGACGTTTCCATTGGCTTCTGAGAGGCCTGGTTTGACTTGGCTGACAGAACAACCAAAATTACCTAGGGGTCTTCACGTACAACTAAAATTTAGGAAATGGATGCTTTCTCAGTGGCTGTTGTTCTCTTATGATGCTTGCTAATGGTTTCATAAACCAACTACTGCCCTCTCTCCTGCTTCACCCTCTCTCCTGTACCTCCCTCAGTGCTTCCCAGATTGCTACTACCATCCTTTCTCTCTCTCTCTCTCTCTTTTTTTTTTTTCCTTTCTTTAGCTCATCTCTGGGTCACAGCAGCCCTAGAAATGGGGGATATTTCTTCCAGGGCATATTATGTAGTGGTCCCAACCACCATGACTGTAGTAACCATGATGCTCAGAATACTTTCTGTTCCTTAGCATGAATTTATGATGCTATGGTCTACACCATTCAGAACTCTAAAGGTTCCATCATAAATATGAGGATTTGGTGCATACATCTTCTTGAAAAGCAAGTGGGCCAGTGATTAGCCTAAACTGATTCCTTGAACATTTAGTCCTGTACAAAATCCCTGTTACATTTTAGTGAAGAGTTTACTGTCTACTTGATACCTTAATAAATGGTATTGTACCCTGCACAAAGATCATTACAATTCAGTGTCAGGGGAAACGAAAGCATCCAGCCAGTATATTTATTTTGAATATTAGTTTTATAGAGGGGAAAGTATAGAGATGCTATCTGTTCAAGTCCTAATGGAGCTGCTCCCATTCCTCAAGGGGTTATCACATAGTATCAGAGAGATCCCAATCTTTAAGATTATGGGATATAGAGTAATTAGGCTTCAATGTCTTTAGGAGTGGTTTTTTTTTTTCTTTTTCTTTGTAAAAAGAAATGCCTCTTTCCAGATGTAGAACTGAAGTATCTGTTGCTTCTGATGTTGCTGTCAGAGGCCAATTGGGAAGCAAAGTATCAAATACAATGACTCCTTTGAATTCCCTTGCAAGAGGCAGAACACTCCCAGCCTCAAGATTCCGGTCCTTCTTGCCTTAGTGTGTGGAAAAAAGCAAATCCCTTCCAACTTGAAGAAAGAGTCTTCCTCCTCCCCACCCTTGCCCCGACCTCTGAACCCAGCCAAGTTCTGCTATTTCTTAGGAAATGGTTTGGTTTAGAAGAGTGGCATTTGAAGGTGAAAGAGAGAGAGATTAGAGGAATTTGAGCCTGTTTTCACAATTCCAGTTGGGATGTTGGAGAAAATGTCTGTGACATTTAAACTGCCAGTTACTTTATTAGATTTTCATTTCTAAAGCAGAACTAAGTAAGTGCAGTCAGTCAATGATTCCAGCCAAAATAATGTGCATGATTAGGCTCATTAAGAGTCTTTCTTCCCTTAACTGAAAAGTTTTAAATTCTGGCTTTGAGTGGAAGCACCGTGGAGAATCGAGTGTGGCAACGTTTCCCATTTCAGTTTCAAATGTGCATAAGCATTTTGTGTGTGTGTGTGTGTGTGTGTGTGTGTGTGTGTAAGGAGTCAAAACTTTGGGACTAAAAAATAAATAATAAAGTGCTGAGTCATTGCTGTTCTTTTTTTTGAATGTTGGGTTTTCTAAAAAAAAGGGGGGGGGAGAGAGAGAGAGAGAGAGGAGAGAGAAGTGTGGAAGTGGGTCACTTTCAGAATTTTTAGACCATATAGTTTTGAAAGCAACTGTGTTAGCTTTCAGTACCTGACGACAAAGCAAGACAGCTAGACGGGACACAAGTGAGAAGTGTCTTCTGTGTTTCCTTCTCTTCCTCCCCGCCCTGCCCCTCTTTAGAATATAATTTAACTTAGAACACATGTAGATTAGATCAGGGAAAATGTGGATGGGGACAGTAGGTTCAAATTTTTCTTGCGGTTTTCTTGTTTACTTATTTGTTTTCCTACCGGCTATTTTGGGGTTAGGGGGAAGGGGTTGTGCATTTTTAAGACGGAATTGCTCTCTGAGCCTTCTTTTATTATCTTTGAAATTAGATTCTTCTCAGTTATTCAGGAGCAGATTATCTAGCTTGCAGACTATCTGGGTATTTTGTTTCTTCCCTTTCCTCTCTCCTCTTTGCCAGTGTTTTGACAATTTCCTCATGCTGCTGACATCCACAAAATTGACCATAAAAGGAGAAAGGAAACATCCAATCAGTTTTGTTTGTTAATTGTTCTGGTTCAATTTGTTCAGAAAGAAACTAAAATATAGACCAAACCGGAGTTTGAAGATTATCTGTGAATCGAATCTTTCCATACTTTCTGTAAGCCTCATTTGTACAGATAATCGAGGGTTGGCAGAACTTCAGAGAAGTATCTCTTAAGAGAGATCAAACACTTCTCAAAAGCCAGCTCCCTCTGAAATGGCAAATTTTTTCATTCCCATGGGAAAGTCATTGCTTAGAGAAGCAAAGAGACAGAGGTGCTGAGAGAGAGAGAGAGAGAGAGAGAGAGAGAATTCCTCTGGCCTGATCTACCTTTGATGGGACAGACTCAATAGAAACTGGCTAGGTTGGTGATTTGTTCTGGGCCCAGAACTGTTTCTAAACATGTGTGCATGTGTGTGCACACGTGCATACTTGTATAATACTTAAATCCACCTTGAGGCAAGATGCCAGGAGAGAGATATGGAGGTCAATGCCTATGAGCTGCATGTTTCTTCTTGATAATGAGAGGTCTCTCCACCCCCCAGCCCCTCACTCTCCACTCTTTTGGGTTCAGGGGCTGCTCTTCTAACTCTGACCACCCAGTGGTGTGAAACTAATGATTAACCCTTTGGCACCAATGCTGGAGAATTTGCTACACTAATTGGTAATGCAAAACCCATTAGTGATTAGTGTGGGGATACTCTGTGAGTCCAGGTGTCAGAAGGTTAATGAAAAATTGAGTATTGTATTTTGCTGGGGGATTAAAATTTTTCGGATGGGTGATGTCTTTTTCTCCTTTCTGCCAGCAGCTGAAGTTGAGCATCAAGCCACTGGCTTCCATGGGCTGGCCTGCTTGCGGCAAGTCTGGCCGGATTTGATCTGGGAGATCAGAAAACCTTTGTCACCAAATCCACACAAACACCATCTAGAACTATCCTTCACAGTTCAGAAATAGAGATGGCTCCCAAGGGCCACATTAAGAAGTAGATTTAATTGCCCAATAATTGCAAGAGTTGTGCCTGCAAATATATTTGTTAATTGAAAAAAAAATTTTTTTTGCCATATTTGGGCTCCTGGAAATGGATAAGAGGGAAATTTATTAGAGAACTTTATTTGGACTGGAGGACCCATTTGTGCAAGTACATTCCTTATTAATAGGTCTTTGTTCCTGCTGTAACCCTCAGCCAGGTATTTTGAGAGGCATACTCATTTTCTTCTAAGTCATATCAGCATAGTAATCACTTTGGCTGAAAACCAGCTGCCATTTGCATGTTTAATAAAAATATAACACCAATACCAAATTCAAAACTATTTTTCCTTTTAGGCTAAGACTTCAAAATAACCTGGTTCCCTGCATCTACCAGTAATGCTGTTTACCCTGGGTTGAGGTCTTTAAAATAGGGAGAAAGGCGAAAACAGTTTGATCACTCTTTCTTTCCCCTATCAGTCACCAACTATCTCTCTTAATTATGGTGTAAGGACATTTACATAACCAGGGGGAGGGTCCTATAACTACATTTCTATTATGCTTGGCACTTGTGTGAAAGGATATTATATTCATGTGCATTAGAGATTGCTTATAAAAGATCAAGACAATAATAGCCGATCAGACAATAAAGGTCTCTTTTCTCCTCCCAGACAGGCTGTCTCTGACAGAAGAATACAGTTCATCAAAAGTGTCTGCAGGTTGTCAAACTCGGGGAGGTTTGGGGACCCTCTGAGGCTGTCATGGTCAACAAGAAGATTTTCTGTCGGGTTTTGCCATCACTCACCCTGAGGAAATAATCACTCACTACATTCTGCATGTTCTCATGATAGAGCTCTCCATTTGAGAGAAAAGAGCCATTTTATCAAAGGACAATATAGCCCTTCTCTGGGTCCACGTAGCTTCCATTATCAGACCATAATAAATCATATTTATGTTCTCAGTTAATAAGACTGATTACAATGCAGGTTTCAGACGTGGGAAAAGCAAAGCAGGTGAAAAGATGTTTTAATGAAAATATGATAAGAAAACAGCTTCTTGTGAACATTTTGCGCTATTATTCGTAATGATTACAGACAATTTTTGATGCATCTTCTTTAGCAATGGTTTAAGCTGCATAAATTGGCTCGCTGGTAGATAAGTAAAAATGATAAGAAAAAAATCATGAAATTGTCTTATGTTGTCTAGAATCATTATGTACATAACAAGTGCAAAATGGGTCTAATGTATGTGCTGGGGACGGAGGGAAAACAGATTTCTCGGGGAAAGATGGTTTGGGTATTATTCAAAATGATTTAGAAATTTTCTCATCTCACTTATTAATAGTCTGCGTTCCCTGGAATTTGGGGGTGCCCAGCACTAATTTCATCTCTGTAAATGAACCAACAACGTTACCTCTTTTATTCAGTCTCGAAGTTGTTTTTCCTCTTCTTCCCTCCTACCCCCCTCCCCGATTTGGAGCCCAGTACAAAGAGACAAAGAGACATATATTTTCTACTCAATGTTTGTACAACTGCCATTAGTGCTAATGGGAGTTAAGTGCTCCTTGGGCAGAGAACAGACCCCAAAGTTTAATATTGAAGGGTACCTTATTAAAAAGGTCTGGACATTTTTAGCTTCAGTGAGTTCAATTACATTAAAGAACCAACTTTCTAAATTAGTGCAAAAAGAAAAAGAATCAGATAAAGTATTGAAATGGCTTTAGCCTCTAACTGTGTAATTCAGAAGAGCAGCCGATGGCTGAGGAGTTGGGGTGTGCAGTCTGTCGTGTTCATTTGCACTAACTTACGGATTTGCTCGCGTAACAGATAACAATTCCAGGTTAGCACCCACAACACTCGGAGCAGCCCTTTCTACCGTCCATTTGCATCTTTGATGAGGATGTCGTTATTCTTGGCTTGCAGGTTTCTAAAAGACAGTGAGGCTTTTTGTAGCCCATGTTATTCCGGACGGTGGTATTCTGAAACATCGGATTAACACAATTCACCCCAGATTTAGCTAGTGGTTGGGACATTTTCTTTATGTGGGGGGAGAGGGGATTGGCAGGCCTCACTTTGTACACTTACGAGAGGGTCTTTTAAAATTTGCTTGTAGAATGGCCGCTGTTATGAACTGAGAAAGCGAACATTCTTCATAATGAAGTTGTCACAGCTAGACTGCTGGAGAAGACACAATATAGACAGCACTGTAAACTCTTTTTACCAAAAGCAAGCGTCACCAGGATCAGAGTCTCTATTGTACTCAGAGATGCTTGGATTGTATTTTTTTTCTAAGCCAGTTTGCACTAATGTAAGATATTGGGCAACTTGGTGATGTCAGTGATGCCTCACAGATTAACTTCACAAGTCAGAAGAAAAATTCATGGGGAAAATAGATGATTTTAACTGATAAAGGTAGGCATGTACTTATGGATGTATGTGTGTGCCTGTGCAGGGGTCCCATGTTTTTCTGCAATATTTCTCTTTTTCCCGAAATTAAAAACCTATTGAGATTCAGTCCCCTCCCCCTAGATCATTGCTTTCTTTGTTGGCAATTTCTCTTTGTTCTATTCTAACTTGGGTGGAGGAGGGGAGAGTGATTGGCCCCATGTCAGTCACATTGTCTGACTTTCACAGAAATAACTGCCAAGACTTTTGCTGCCTCTTCCTTTGATTTTAGCCCTCACTCCATTTTTCTTTTCATAGGTTGACCAAAAAATATTGCCTGCAAGAGAATTCTGTAATGCCACCATATATCTAATATCTATGAGGCGTTTTGTTTTAGCATTACTGGACTTAACCACAAAAGACACTTGACATTGATAAAGAATCTGTCAAGTCCAGCCTGATCAGCACACTGAAATCGCTCATGACAGGGAAGACACTAGCCCCCTAGAGCAGTGGTAGATTAGGAGAAAAATGATTAGGGCCTCGTGGTTGTGAAGCCATTTCGTGTTGGACCGCATATATGGAGCCAAATGTGTTTTACTTGCCACACTCCATTAGCATGTGTGAAACAGTTGGGAAAATGGCCATATGATTAGACAGAAGGAAACCTGGATCTTCACATTGGGACTTGTTACTACTGAATAATGTCTATGCAGGAGGGATTGCTTTAGAGTGTGCTAATTTCTTGTATAATGGAAAAGAAGTGGCATTCGTGACTAGCACCTATGTAATTTGGTCATGGACAGTGCCTCCAAGTCCGCCAATTTTCAACATTTTTTTTTTAAAGCCTTGGTGAAATCCACGTTTTTATTGGCAGGAAGTTTCAGGATGTTTGACTCCTAAAACTTCCTCTCTCAATGTCTCTATTGAAACCAGTAGACTACATTTTCCCAGGGCCCAAGCAATCTTTGTGTGGCTAAGAAACAAAACAGAGGGCTGCCTCGAGATGAAGACTCACGTCTGGTGTAGTTCTTCTAGTTTACATTAAATTTTTTTAAAGAGAGAATGTCATTGAAAAGATGACTTTAAGGATGAAAAGATAAGACAGACTCAGATACAAATGAAATTCCCAGCAATGCTTAAAACACCATGACTGCAGCACTATAAGGAAAAGACAGAGTAGGCAGGATTTTCCTCTTGGGGGTAATCTGTTGAAAACCTACATAGAATGAAAGAAAATCTATTGTGGGAAAGAAAGATAGCCTTCTTGAATGTTGCCTGCACAATTATGTACCTAGGCGTGTTAAAGCTCCTCAGAACAAAATCTTGTCCCGCATATGACTGGGGAATTATTAAATGTTGACTATTAAATCTTTCAGTTAGTTTCATACTGTGTTTATTTCTCCAGAATGATGAATATGCAGATTTAAAATTGAACGCCTCTGTTCCCAAGAAAATGATAAAACCAAGTCCTTGCCGAAGTCTAGCATTTACAGATGGGCTCTCCAAAGGGATGACTCACCCCAGCAGGCGGCCACAGTATCAAGTAAAAACTTTGCCACCTCCCACCTCCATGGAGAGGGACCATGTGGACTGGGAAACTGCAGGGACTTTGACGATGGTCCCTGGGCACTTGTGCAAAACTTTGGCCTGATTTAGTAATTGTGGATAACTTTACCCAGCCCCAAATCCAAGCAGAGGCAGCAAATAGACATTATTTCCAAGAGCAGGAAAGGGCGAGGACAAACCAGAGGGCAAGGGAAAGAGGTGGCGGTCCCTGGACAGACCAGCAAGACAGGCAGTAATTAGCGCAAAACACCCACCTGTGTCATTTTTTCTCGCACTTTCTCAGCTTGTCAGGCCCCCAAAGCTTCGTAGTTGGTCCAAGAATTCTATGCAGTCCTCCCTTGTGGCCACACAGAATGTGTTTGCAGTACTGAAGGCCAGCCCAGGACTAATTTTGAAAAGCGAATCTGGGAAACAGCTTAATTTCATTTCCTTTGGGATTTTTCTGGGACAAAGTTAGAAGTTAAGACAAATTGAGCAAAATAGCAGTTAAAGGCAGAGGCTACTTTGAGCAAAAGGCTCCTACGTTATCCTTGTCCCCAAAATTCTATACCGGAAGGAAGTTTAATGGGTTTTCAGTAAATGGTGGGAAGTTCTGATGCTACACTGAGCTGTTTTGCAGCCCCTGAGATGCTGGCGTGAACCGTGGGGTCTTTAATTAGAGTGCCCTCTTGAACATCCAGGAGAAAGGCATGGCCAAACGTACATACTGACTTGTGGTTCTCAATTTCACGAGTGTTTGATGAGCACCTACTATGTGTCAGGTACCATGATGCACAGAGCAGGTCTTCTAGACCAGTGCTCTTCCTGCCACCCACACACTGCTTCCGTGGGATGATTGACCCACAGTCACTGCTTCTGAGTTTGTAGGTCTCAGGTCAAAAATAGCCATTTTGGCGGAAACTCGAAAACACGAATATAAGTGAAAGGCGTGCTTACCTTTTCTAGAGGAGTCAGTAGACAACGACGTACGTAAGAACACAGGCTTGGAACTTCTGGTCTAACCATGGCTCCTTTGCTTTCCGGTCGGTTTGTCCTCGGGCAAGTTGCTTAATCTAAGTCTCAATTTCTTCATCTGTAAAATGGGTATAATAATATGACTTATTTTCTTAGCATTGTTGGGAGGATTAAATACTTGTGAACAATTGGAGCAGCCAAAGCCAGATTAAGAGCTGGGCCATCAAGGCAGCTGCCCATGGGGAAGGGCGTTGTGTGTCGATGTTTAAGGGACACCAGACGCCCCTGGAGTAAACGATAAAGTGGTGCCAGTAAGGTGCCTTCTGCACATGTTCCTGATATATCCGGCTACATGGAATTGATCCTATCCTGCCAGAATAGATAGCATCCTTCAGAGAGAGAAAAAAAAAAAAATCCCTATTTGCCAGTGTTGCTGCGTTTCCAGCTGCCATCACCCACCCTGAGAACAGCAGTTGTGGGCAGCTGAAAATAATGCCAGGCCTGTGGCTGTATTCTGGAGAATTATGCCATTATCTAAATCAGAGTCCCGATACCAGGCTTCCCAGGCAGTTGTTTGACTTAGAGAATCTTGCGAGAATACAAGAACAAAAACATGGGAAACATTCTGGCAGCATGAAAGTCAGAGAAATTAGATTTTTAAGCAAAATTTGAACAAGGTTTTGTAACTCTATCAATATAAGTTATCTCTGTGCTTTGAAAGAAATACTATTTGGTTCTTCGACTAAAATAAGTGAAATGGAAGGCAACTCTATAATCAAGTTAAAATGTTTCAGTGCATGCGATAGTTCTCTTGTTTTTAACATCGAGAAAGACATACGTGAATTATATTCGTCGCAAATCGGTTTTTCCCCTTCTCAGCAAATGACGGTCAATAGGATATTGGCTTGCGGGGACACCACGTGAGTCCCCTCGGGCTCCCCACATTCTGTCTGGCCCCGAGCTCAGTCAGTGCCCAGCACGCGGAAACTCTCCGTGTGCCTTTGCGGTCACGTTGACCTACGTTAAAGCATCTGATGACGAGTTCCCGAGCAAATGTTGCATCGGCGACTTCAGGACTTCAATCTGTGGCATGAAGGTAAGGGGAGACGCTCAGCTGTTGTAAGCGTACTTCCTGGGACTTCTGGGCAGGTCTGGCCTCTATATCTCCTTCCCTCTTTCCTCTCCTTCCTCTCCCTTCTCCTTTGCAATCCTTCCTTCTCTTCTCCTTGCCCACTTCTCGGCCCTGCTCCTCCGCACATCATTCACCCGCACCATTCTTGGGGCGCTGTCCCGTCCATGCTAGCTCTCTTCTCCCCTCCTCTCATCCTCGCGTCTGCCTCTCCCTCAGTCTGCACGACGGGCTAGTCGATACGCCATTAGCCAACAATTCAAGAGAATGGTCTGTCTTCTCTGAATTTCCACATGTGGACTCTCGGCTGTGGTTTTATCTGGCAGTTTTATGCACTTGAAGCGAGGGCTGGTAGCCTGGGGGTCAGGAGGAAAGGCTCCACATTCATTTTTGCCTTCACCAGAGAGATCTTGGCATGGTTGTGAGGATTAAATGCATGTAATAAGCAGATCTCCTGGACCCCGGGGTCTCCAGGAGCAGAACAAGGCAGCTGGACTATAGCTGTAAGTGTTCACACATCTTCAAAGATGTAAGAACCTTTTTTACAAACATGATTTTACATGAGATCCGATGTACAGAGCCCTTGAGGCAGGTGATGCTCTAGAAGCAGGAGGCCAGGAGCTCGGCTTCCTAGGGCTCATCCTCCACCACCACCACCCTGGTTCTCAGCCCCCTTCTCAGGTGGCCTCCCAGGAACCTACTCCAGATCCACTTGAGATCCACGGTAACTCCAGGAGCGGGAAGGTCCTTGAGGGCAGCTGCCGAACCTTGTCTCTTCCGGTCTCTAGTCCCCCGCCCATCCCCTCAATGTCTCCTCAGCAAAATGCTAGTTAGATGCAAACAGCTCCTGTTTATTTACTCCAGTCAACTTCCTGGTGGCTAGAAGAGAATATTACCGTATGCTTGTAATTACAGAGATTTCGCCTGTCTGAGGCAGTATTTCAGAGCGTGGTTAGGGGTTAGACTTCAGAGTGATAAAAATGGATGCAATTTCTTAGTCAAATCCACCTTGTGGTCCTGGGTGTTCTGAGCATTGAATCAGCAGGAGGCGACTGTTGAGGTGGTTCTTGGCTCACAGTTTTCTCTCCTCTCAGACTGACACCAACAAGTCCCCAAGGGCTTTTTTTGGGTAGCATGACTCTCTCCTCACTCAGTTTTGGCTCTGGTTTATGGGTCTGAGTGTGAACATTGACCCAAACCACGTCAAGCAGCATCTTCCCCTGGGGTTTTCTAAACTGGAAACGAGAGAATATTGTGTACCTCTTTGTGGAGGAGGTGGCCCCTGGATGCCAACCCCAGGAGCTCTCTGAGCTGTCGTCCCCAGCATGTGAAGGCAGTCAATCTGTGAAAGAAAAGGAAGCCTCTCTCAGAGAGGAATAGAGCCATGTGGTGGTCAAACCCCAATTTCAGATTTTTCCTGGGCCCCTGCCCTTATTCCTGACTGTGGTCCTGTATCTTTCTAATTCTCTGTGTGGCCCGAATCAGTTGGACTCAAGTTCTGTCACTTTCTACCAAGAGAGTCCAGACTCATTCAAGAAATGCTCCTTTTTCTTGTTTTCATCCGATGTCATATTAAGCTTATTTTTCATAATGTTAGTTCTGAGGAGACCCCACACTTTGTCCTTCTCTCCTCTACATGAAACCCAGAGCTCAGTGTGACCATCTCCCAGGCCCAGAGAGCCATCTCCACGGGGAGACCCTCTCGGACCTAGAGTGATGGCGGGACACTGTTTTCTGCAAGACTGGTTGGGGCCCCTCCTTCGTGTCAGCGTGATATCCTCTAGTAAAGAGCCACTTAGGATACTTGCGAACTGCGTGGTAATCATCTGTTTCCCCTCCTGGCTTGAACCTTCTTGAGGCAGGAACACTGGTCAGTTTCTTGATTCCCAGTGTCCCAATGCTTGGGAAATTTTAGGCACTCAAGTTTAGTTTTTGTTTGTTCGTAGTAAAATGCCTTGCCAGATAATACAATTTCCCCTCTCTCTCTCTCTCTCTCCCATTGAGGGGTTTATACTTTCAGTCACGGATGCTAAAAAGTCTCCTTGCGTCCCTGAGAGTGGCATCACATCCCCCAAAGGATTTCCCTCCAAAGAGTGGATGTAAGGTACCCTGGAGGTTACCCAACTCAGCTTATTATAAGGGAGAGTGAATGAGTAGCTCCAACATCTAGGAAAGGGGGTAGAATATTTTGAGTGTTGAGGGTTTAAGATAAAAAGCAAAGCGGGGCGCCTGGGTGGCGCAGTCGGTTGAGTGTCCGACTTCAGCCAGGTCACAATCTCACGGTCCGTGAGTTCGAGCCCCGCGTCAGGCTCTGGGCTGATGGCTCGGAGCCTGGAGCCTGTTTCCGATTCTGTGTCTCCCTCTCTCTCTGCCCCTCCCCCATTCATGCTCTGTCTCTGTCCCAAAAATAAATAAAAAAAACGTTGAAAAAAAATAAAAAGCAAAGCAATTGAACTCCAAAGGCGGAGCTCTGGAGGGAAAGAAGAATGGCGTTCTGAACCCCTGAGGTAGTAGACACTGGAACCAAAACCAGCTCAGTGCCTCGGAGGCTAACCAGTGCCCAAAAAATGTGAATGGAAAGAGCTGGGCAAGAGTCGCTGCATGGTAGGGGCACAGATGTGGGAGATTTCGCTGGGGTCAGCACTGAGGAAACGGCACTGTCCCCCCTCGGAGAAGCCTGGCAGACCTGCACAGAGATCTGGATCTGCAAGGCAGTGTTCCCCAGGGAATTGGTACCATCTGCCAGAGCCCACAGGACTGACAGCGTGTTGCTAGGAGAAGCAGAGGGTGGTGGCCTGAGTGGCCTCCTGTATTTTCTGGTGGGGCTGTGTGGGAATCCAGGCTTCCTGGACGGCTGATCGGGGAACGGGGAGGTGTGAGAGAGACACCACAAGATCCTGTTAACAGCAAGCCTCCAGCAGTTCATCAGAAACAAAGAAAAGTGCCGTGACCAGATTTTGTATCCCGGTTCTGGAAGGCGATACCGCCTATGTGTTTGAATGGACACATGTGACGTTTGGGTCAAGTCTCTTGGGCCGTGTCACAAATTTCAGTACGTCCAAAGGTCCCCGCTGGACTATTACAACATAGAAATGCCAGATGTTTGTACGGGTTTCACTCCTCACAACAGTGCTGTGACGATAAGCCGGGCAGTTAGCACTATCTCCATTTTAAAGGTGAGGAAACCATTGCTCAGAGAGATGGGGTGACTTGCCATTGTTACAAGGACAGCTAATGGCAGAGCCGCTTCCACTGTGCTGAGGTGTCTCCCTCACCAGGGTGGGAAAGTGGGGGGGAATGCTCGGCCCCTTGTCAAGACGTCGGGGGGTTCTTGCCCTTCTACCAGTTGGCTGGGTAACAACAGGCCAACCCTCTTTGGAGGTTTCTTTACGTTTTCCTTCCCTCATTTTGGGGGACAAGCCGTGGTCTCAAAGGCCTTTTCTGGTGTCACCATCTCTGGACTTGGGGATATAAAGAGAAGAGATGGCTCGTGTACGGGGTTGGAGGAAAAACTGCTAGTTATCCTCCAATGCCTAGTTTCCTCTCTCTCTCTCTTTCTCTCTCTTTCTTTTTTAAAATAAACTTTCATTCCAGAATAGTGTTAGACTTACAAAATGTTGCAAAGACAGTACAGAGTTCCCATATAGCTTACTTTCCTCTGTTGCTATACCTTATTTTAATATAGTACATTGGTCATGATTAATAGACCAATATTGATACATTATTATTGACTAACGTTCACATTTTTTTTTTCCAAATTTCCTCAGGTGTTTTTGTTTTGTTTTACAAACATCTTTTTTGCTTGTTAGTTTTTTGATTCCAGGATCCCACCTAGGATATCACGTTATACTTCTTAGTCATGTATCCTTTGACTTTTCTTGGATATGACAGTTTCTGAGACTTTCCTTGTTTTAGATGACCTTGACAGTTTTTAGGAGGACCAGTCAGGTATTTTGTAGAAGGTCCCTAAATTGTGATTTGTCTGATGTTTTTCTCATGATTAGATTGAAGGTTACATGTTTCGGGGAAGACCACAGAGGTAAAGTGCCATTCTTATCACATCATATCGACTATCAACATGATTGATCACTGTTCATGTTAACCTTGATTACCTGGCTAGAGGTAATATTTGTTAGGTTTCTCCACTGTAGAGTTACTCTTTGTTTTCCCCCTCCTTTTCCATACTGTCATCTTTGGAAGAAATTCACTATCCGTAGCCCACACTTAAGGAGTGGAGAATTATGCTTGACCTCCTTAAGAGTGGAGTATCAGATTTTTTTTTCATTCTCTCCTACTACTTAGTCAATCATTTATTTATATTTGTATGGACAGATGGATACTTGTTTTCACTATGGGTTATAATCCAATACTACTTTATTTTGTTGCTCCCTTCTTTTATAGTAGTAAAGCAAGTAAGTACTTGGCTGCATAAATGGCTATCATGAGCAAGACTACATTTCCCAAAGTACCTTGCAAGTAGGTATGACTATATAATTAAATTCTAGCCGGTGGTATGTGAACAGGAGTGACAGGTACTACTTGTTTCTTTCCTTGAATGCATTTGCTGAAATGTGGCATTGAAGTTAGAGTTGTGGCAGCCATCTTGGACAAGAAAATGACCTTGGAAATGGAGACCACACATGGTGGTGCAATAAGATAAAAGCCTTGGTTCCTGACACCGTGGAGCTCCAAAGAAACCCTGGACTGACATGCTTGCCTGTATGTTACCTGAGGTGGAAAAAAAAAAAAAAATCTATCTTGTTTAAGGCTCATAATTGAGTTTTCTGCTACTTCCGGAAGAACCTAATCCCAACTGATAGTGTTGCATGGGTGTGTGTATATACAGGGAAGGTATGGCTCCAGGAAATAAAATTGATTTTTAAAAAAATACACCAGAATCTTCTAGTTAGTTTTCCAGAGAAGGGTAATTGTGTTATATTCTTTTTAAAAATGTTTTTATTATTTTTTGAGAGAGAGAGAGAGAGAGAGACAGACAGAGAGCAAACAGGGAAGGAGAAGAGAGAGAGGGAGACACAGAATCCAAAACAGGCTCCAGGCTCTGAGCTGTCAGCACAGAGCCCGACGCAGGCTCGAACTCACAGACTGGGAGATCATGACCTGAGCTGAAGTCGGATGCCCAACTGACTGAGCCATCCAGGTGTCCCCTTTGTTGTATTTATATTATTTATAATTTTATTAAAGTTACACCTATGGGTAGAGGGGTGTTGTTTGCTTGCTGTCTGGTTCTCTGACTTTCTTTGTTTTGGGAAACTCGCTAAGATTGGTTTTTGACTCACAAATAAAAGGCAAATTCCACCCATTATCCTTGGAGTAAACTGTGAAGCCACCTGGAGTCTCTGTAGATGACGCAGAATGTTCTATTTAGTGGCTTAAACCCGGTGAATCTTTTGCTGCTGTTTTTGAAAAAAAAAAAAAAAAAAGAAAGAAAGAGAGAGAAGATTTTTCTGGAAAAGATTTAGTTAGAGAAGTGTTCCCTGACATGGGCTTAAGATTGAAAGACTTACACTTTGAGAAATAGACTGCGGATTATTGCTTTTGTCTTGTCTGGCCATGGAATTTCTCCTAGCCAAAGGTTGGAGGAATGGGGGGAACAGTGCCCATACTGGGATGGGACTGGTGGAGAAGGTTGGATGGGCTACAAGGGGTTAAGTGGCATATACAACCTGGGAAGTGGAGAAGAACTGATGGAGGACTAACTTTGAGAATGAGGACAGAGGGTTTTCGGGAGGGGAGAGTGATGTAGCCATGAATTAATGGGAGGCTTGGAGGTGATTATGAGATCGCACAATGCAAAACCAGGAAATGATGACTGCAAATATCAGCTGCAAATATGATATTACCCTTATAAAGTTTAGGCCCATGTAGCTCAGTATCAGGGCAGTGTCACCACCCATGTTTTGTTACATGGAATTTGTGAATAGCCCAACTTCTTTACTCAGATTTCTCAAAACTCCTGGCAAAGACTCAAAGAAGAACACCGTTCCTTTTCCTCTTTTAGTCATTTCTGTTCTCACGGCTGGCTATTCCAGAAGCTGCTCTCCACAGTTCCTGGAAAACTCTCTTCTTCTCAGACCCTCACTGATTTTCCTCTTCCTCTCCTCCTTCCCCTCATCTGTATCTTCATTACGTGAAGTTGACCTAGCCCATCTCGAGGAGGTTGCAGATGGAAAAATTAGGATGGAAGTTACAGGGTTCTGTTTTGCTGGAGGACGTGACAGGTATCTTTTCTACCCACCCAGTTTTATTAAGGAAGTGGCAATATTTGTTGATAATATGCGTTGAATTCATGAATAAAGGCATCCAGTCAAATACTTGCCTTCCCAGATGCCTCAGGAGTGGCACGTGACCATTTTGACCAATGACGTGAGCAGCAATCTGCTGAGAGTTTCTAAGAAGACTTTTGTTTCCCTGGTAAAGTTCTTCTATAGCTGGCATGGCCCCTCCATCTTTCTTCCTACCTTGAATTAAGAGTGTGATGTTTTGGATTCACAGCAGGTATTCCATGCATGTCAGCCTCTTAACCTTCTTTCTTGTTTCTGCCATATCAATGCCACCCACTGACCCCCACCTGTCTAGGCCAGTCTGAGACGAGGCAGGGATACCTTGACATGCATGAGCAGAGGCTGGATCCTAAGCCACCCTCTTGCCCCTGGAAGAACTTAGATTAAGGGTGGTATGAGGTATGAGGGGTCAGTAACCAGTAAGAGATATAAGGAAGAGAGAAAAGGGGGGTGGGGATCTTGTTGTTTGAGGGTGGGAGGCACTGGCTATTCAGAGCTCCCAGGGCTGTGAATGATATGTGATTCCAAAGGGTGAGCTAAGAAAAGCATGAGGGCATGAGGGCCAGAGCCAGGGCGAAACAGTGGGCCACAGCCTACGCATCAATATATGGATCCTTATCTAAGGCAGAAGGCCATTCAGGAAGGCGGAACCCTGGCAGGGAAATTGTGGAATCAAAATGAACGATGTACCAAGGTGGGTAGAGCGTGGGCAGAATGGGCCGAGAGAGTCAAAAGTTACAAACTTCCTATTATAAACTAAATAAGTCCCGGGGTTGAATGTGCAGCATGGCAACCATACTTGATCGTACTGTGTTGCATATTTGAAAATTGCTGAGTGTGGAGCTTGAAATTCTCATCACACGAGAAACAAATTCTGTAACCATGTATGGTGACAGATGTTCCCTAGCCTGATTGTGGTGATCGTTTCACAAAGCATACAAATATTGAATCATTATATTGTACCTGAAACTAATATAATGTATGTCAATTATACTTCGATTTAAAAAATGGCCTATTTACCTATAATAAGGACTAGGTCAGGTTTTCTATTTTCACAGGAGACTTAAGCCCCCCAGAAGATGGACATGGGGAGATTCACACACACACACACACACACACACACACACACACACACTCCATCGCTCCATAGTATATGGGTGACCCACACTATAATCTGACAGCGCATGGCTAGGCTCTCCTTACTCACAGCAGTCCCATGCGAAGAGCCTTTCTGCGTCCTACGTCCCAGAGAGGGCAGAAGCAATGTAAGTTTACTCAAATTTTGTTAATAACATCTTTGTTCGCAATAACCTCTAAATGATATCCTATAAAAATGTAAATTATCTTCTCTGCTATCTGTTACTTAAGAGCAATATTATAACAACAATAAAGGAATCTAAAAATGATCTAATTTCACGTTTTACTCCAAAACATGGCCAGGGATAAGGGTCCCAGTGACTGTGGTGTCTGGCAATGTAGATTTTCAATGTGCAGGTAAGTATTGATGGCCTCTGAAGGACTGATTTAGTTGGTCAGACTTAAAAAGAGGGAGACTCTGCAAATGTTGGGTTCATAGATCTTCTCTTTTTGAGGATTTGAATTTTAATCAAGATATATTCAAAGGTTTTGCACATGTTTTTTTTTTGTTCAGTGATTTATATAAACTGGTTTAGTTAATCAATATAGCTCATTTATATTAAAATGATGTTATTTCATTGGTGTCAAACCAGCCCCTGGGAAGTCTAAAGAGTGAGGAATTCATATCCATGCAGGGAGACACAAATAGGAAAGAGCAGGGGTAGGAATGGAAGCAAAGAAACAAACATTCCAGGGAATGATGTGTGAGTGATGAAGACGGTGTCACAGTCTCTGCAAGGGAGAGCAAGTGGTACCTTCCTGGAACTCGGTGGGTCTCCCTCGTCTCGTAGTTGAGAAACTCGGGGTTCAAAGGCATCAGGCCATATCAGGCTTTCCACTGAGTGTGCGCTTTGCAGTTTTCTGTCATACCCTGTTGCCTTTTGAGGATCTGGCTGTGATCCTTCTGTGTATGTCTCAGAGAACTCCACTCCTATTGACTCTTTTTTTAATTTTTTTTTTTTAATGTTTATTTATTCTTTGACAGAGAGAGAGAAAACACAAGCAGGAGAGGGGCAGAGAGAGGGAGACGCAGAATCCAAACCAGGCTCCAGGCTCTGAGCTGTTAGCACAGAGACTGATGTGGGGCTCAAACTCACGAACTGTGAGATCGTGACCAGGGCTGAAGTCGGATGCTTAACCAACTGAGCCACCCGGGCACCTCATTCCTATTGACTCTTAAGAGGACCAGAAAGGGTAGCAATCTCTCCCCAAACATCATCTTGTCTGAAGCTTCTGGATAAGGCTTTTACAGTTAAGCTCAAACTTTGTCTTTCTTACAGGGTTGTACCTTGTCTACCCCTATGAAACTATCAATAGACACAGAGTTTTATCATACTTTTTTTTGACAACCTGAGACCTGATGGCTCTAACAACTGGGCTCTCAAGTGTTTAACGTGTAGGCCAGCAGATGGCGCCATTTGTCATTCATTGACACCCGCGTATGAAAGCATGAGGCACGGCTTCTTGCCTCTTTAATTTGGGTAGTATTATAAGTGAAGTGTTTTCGACTGTTTATTATGCATGAGCCAAAATTCCATGAATGTGTAACATTTTCTCCTGTATTTCCCTTTTTTATAACATCATTTAAATTCCTTATTAATAATTTAAAAATGTTCTGGATTTTAATCACTTTTCTCATCACTGAAATATCTGATGAAGGGATGTTTTTTTCCTCTGCTGAAGGTGAGATAGAGGAAACCATCAGCCAGGAAGGAAGATGAGAATCTCACTCCTAACTCAAGCTCATGGCCCCCTGCGCTTCACCTCATCTTTTCAGTTTAATTGAATAGTACTTATTTAATTAATAAAAATATCTGTCTGGTGCAGGTTTCAGAAATCCAAGGCTTGAATACGCTGCCATTAATAAAACAAGTTTTTTTTTTATATCCAAGTTTAATTATGGTGGTGTTTGTTTGATAGCTTGTTACTGTAAATAAAAGAGATAAAGGCAGCCCTTCACTGGAGTAGCTCGAGAGCTGTGAAATATGTACCTAATTAAAACTATTGGTGTAAGAGGCTAATAAAGTACATGTGCCTACTAGATGTCTTATTCTAATGAATCTCGGCTAATTTGCTTTGACTGATGAATTTCGGTGTTAGTGGTAGGGGCTGAATAATTATGAAATTTATCACAAGATACAAGGACTCATTAAGGATTACTCAGGTTGAGTTAGAGGAATGTTTTCTTTGTCAAGAACACAGGCCTTGACCAACATAATTACGGCAATGCCAAAGAGTAGCCGGATTCCAATCCAAACTCAAGTGAATGTTTAAGGCCAGGAGGGGCGCATGGTAGGGGTTGGGTGGTGGGGGCAGACAGGAGACTGTCAATTCTGGAAGAAACACCTGTGTAGTATTCAGGCCTGAATTTTAAATAGAAGCATTCAGTGCACACAGACCTCCTCATGGATGGTTCTAGTGACAAGGACTCCCTTCTCACTCTTTTATTGAAAACATTTTCCCACTCTTCAGGGAGAAAAATAGATGAGCCTAGCATTTCTTTAGCAAGGACACTGCTGCAGGAAGCCCACTCAGCCCCCAATTCTTTTTTTTTTTCTTCTATTTATAGGTTTCAGCTTTCTGAGTCTCCCAGCTTATTAATGAATCTGATTTCATTAACTCCTGGCTGGTAGACCCCCAAACTGAGGCCATGACTGGAGCCCATTTGGGCCAGTCTCATGGAACCACTTGCCGAACACCCAAGAGGGAAAATATCTGTTTATCTTGGAATGGAAGTTCTCACTCTTACAAGGTATGCTGCTGGCAATGCACAAGGGCTGTCTTCCCCACGATGAACTGGACGCTCTACTCCTCACCACCCAGAAACCTGAGCAGAAGGTGAGGACACACCGGGACACCTTCCCGAGGACACGAACCAGAGGCGGTGGCAGAATTGCCCTCCTGCAGACAGGCAGGACTGCGGCCAGAGGATGAGAGCAGGGAACGAAGAACCACAGCGAGCTGAGGCTGGTTTCCACTTCTCCTTCTGGGGGCCAGGAGGAGGGGGGTGGGAGAGGCGGGGGACGAGAGGCAGCAATGCTCCGGTGAGTGACAGGTGATGACACCCAGCTAGAAGCCTTGTCAAACAAATGGAGACCTATTTACCCCTCTACCACTAGAGATGGCTGTTCCCAGGGCTGAAATCAAGGGGGACAACATAAGGTCTCAGGAGGGTTTCATGGCCCTGGCCCCGGGGCAGTCACAGTGTGAGAAGGTCCTCTTCTTGTTCACATAGGAACAAAGGACTTTAAATTCTATGACATCAGACCAGATATATAACTATATCTAAAGTGTATATACACATACTCGCATAAATATTTGCCTCTCAATGTGATTTAAAATGGAAACAACTACAAATTCAACTTGTAGGTGTTTTACTACCAAAGCATTCAAATCAATTAATCCCTTGCTTTGTTTTTCTTTTTAAAATAGCTTTGATACAAACTTTCCCGATTTACTTAACTCTGAAGAGAAATGCCTGGCACAACATGAAGCGAAATTTCAACCTTCATGCCAAAGAGCAAAACTTATTAGATAACTTGTTGAATTAAAAAAAAATTAATGTTTATTTAATTTTGAGAGAGAGAGAGAGAGAGAGAGAGAGAGAGAGCGAGCGGGGGAGGGGCAGAGAGAGGGAGAACAGAATTGGAAGCAGGCTCCAGACTCCAAGCTGTCAGCACAGACCCCGACACGGGGCTCAAACTCATGAACCGTGAGATCATGACCGATCATGACCGCGAGATCATGAGCCAAAGGGGGATGCTTAACCGACTGAGCCACCCAGGCGCTCCAATAACTTGTTGAATGTTTAAATTGTTGTTTTCTAACTCAGAAAGGCATCTCTTTTTCAGGAAAGAAAATATCGCTATGGTTCAGGGCAAGAGTGGTGTAGGTTTTAGGGTTTCCCCTTCTCCATCCCCATCCTGACCCTTTTGCCTAAATAAGTAATAATAACAATAATTCGTATTAAGTGCTTACTGCGTGGCAGGCAGGGTGCTCTACACTACCCTCAAGACAACCCTAAGAGAGGGGAACTATTAATATTTTCATTTTACAAAAGAAGAAACTTACGCACACTGCCACAAGGTCCCACCCAGCAGGGGAGTGCCTACCTAACTGCTACACAATGTTGTCTTCTGATTGCGGTATGCTCTGAGAATCTTCTAGAGCTTTACCACAGTTTTTCCTTTCTTACCACATAAGCAAAAAGAAACCATAGCTCAAATGCAGATTAATGCCAGATCTACAGACTCAAATGGAGTCATGTGGGGTTAGCATCTGTTTTGAAGGCTTTGCTTTCAAGTGACTGTGGATAGGAACGCAGGAGGCTGGGCACCAAAGTGGAAACTGAGCCTGTGTGTCAGCATCGGTGGGGCCACTATTTTATGTGAGGAGAACTCCTTTTGCCTTGGATCCGTCATCTATAAAATGGAGTTGGCCAAACAGTCCAAATGCCAAAGGGTTGGGCACCTATATTGACGGGCTTGATATGAATCCCCAAATAGAGCCGCCTGCCTCTTAAAACCTTGCTTCTTCCCAAGCCATGATTTATATACACTGCTTTGTCTTTTATGGTTTCCTGAGTTAGTTGTTTCAGACTAAAATTTGTGTGTTATAAGCCTCGGAGTGCATGATTTCTTAGGTTTTTAATTACAAATGTAGTTTTGACCTATTAAATCACGTGTGAGGTAAATTTACCATAACAAAGCCTTATTAATCCCCCACAATTAAGAATTTACAGTTCTTTTGCTGAACTTTTTATTGACCTCCCGTGAGGATACTTGCACAACTATTGGGAAGAAACTTTGTAGCCTCTAACCGGCAAGCCAGAGGTGTAGCAGTAAGATTATGATTTAGGAAATCACTCGGTACATGGAGCCAGACTTCCTGTTTTTATAAACGGCGTCTCCTTGAGGCCTTACAATAACCGTGTGAGATTAGCACCATTGTCCCTATTTTATAGATGAGCAAACCGAGGCACAGAAGTGTGATAGGAATTGACCAAGATTACACGGCCACTAAGTGGCAAAGCTGGGATTCGAAACAGGCCGCCTGGCTCCAAAATGCGCGCTCTAAGCCAGAGTCTACACTGCCTCTTTTAATCATAATAACAGCAGCAACAACAATAGCAGCGGCAACAAACGCATAGAGCACTTACTATGCTCCCAGCACTATCCTATGATAATATGGATGTTAGCTCATGTATTCTCATAGTAACTCCATGAGGGGGGTCCATTTCTTATATCGCCCCTTTATAGATGAGGAAACTGAGGCATAGAAAGGGTAAGCAACTTATTTGAGGTTCCATAGCTGGAAGGGAGTTACCAGCCCAAGCAGTGGGCTGCAGGGTCACGCCTTCCCCCAGGTGACACTGTTTCCCCCTCTGCCCATTCCCACCTCTGCTGCCCACCCTGGGAACTCCTGCCATAGCAAACTTGCCCACCCCCCCCCACCGCCTCCCTTCTCCAAACCCACGGTGCACTTGCCAGCTGCGGGGCCTTCTCTCCAGCTGTTCTCATGACCTGTGAAGGGCTCTTGCGCTCCTGCCTGGGTGGTTCCAAGCTCGGCTGCTCATAGTCTCTGAGGCTCGGCTTCCTCAGGTGTAAGGTGGGGGTGCTGTGATGATTTTCTAGGGGGATGCATGTCAAAATTTGGGTACGCATGAAGTCTTCAAAGAGTGACAAGTTCTTTTGCATCTCTTATCCTCAAAGCCCAGTTCGGGTCCCTTCCTCTGCAAATTCCTTCAGTGGACAGTATAATCAGCTGGCCTCTGAGCTTCCCCAGCCCTCTGTGTATATATCTCTATTTAGCACTAATCGCCGCTGGCTTTGTATCGTGGTTGCTTCTGTGTGTGTCTGACTCTCCCACTAGACTCCGAGGTTCTCAGGGTCAGAGACTATGTGTGATTCATCTCCATGTCTCCAGATGCAAGACCAGGACTTCAATGCATACAAATTCTTAAAAATGTTTTGGTGAATTGAATTAAAAAACAATGTGGCAGAGCTGTGGGCTCCATTAACAACAAGCTGCATGGCCAGGTGGCTCTCCCAGAAGGCTGGGGGTCACTCCCATGATGGCAATTTAGAAATGGAGCCAGGGCGCCTCTGGCTTCATCTGTCCCCCTCACTCCCACCCCTGCTCTCTGCTCGCCGCTGCTCAAACCACAGCTTTCCTGATTGAAGGCTTCCTTCCTTCCTCGGCGTGTTCCCTTCGCTGCAGTGTGCCTGAAGTGCTGGGGAGCCTGAGTCCCGGGGTTGATTGGAGGAGTCCTCTGTCATTGCCTCAGATGGTGGCGGATGTACCAGACTTGCTTCTCTCCCAGGTCTCCTTCAAATGACCTTCGCTGAGGCCCAGAAATTTTGACCTACAATTTTAGATTAAAAGCATCGTCTTCCGAAGTTCTAAACTGATGGAATCATGGGACACACTGACAAAGGCTGTCTCCATGACCCCAGTTCCCCTTGGCATGCCTTGTTGGGAACCCTCATGGCAGAGAGAGAGCTAGATCAGAGGTTTGGGCCCTGGAAGGAGCAGCTTGTGACTGGGGGTGGGCATGTGGGTGGCGTGTGGGGAGAAGACCATGTCGGCAAAGAGGGCCAGGACATGGATGATGGGACGAGGCAGTCTCAATCAGAAGAGAACAGAAGATAGAGAAGGTGGGTGGTGAGGAGATGTGTCCTCCGGGCCCTCTGCTTCCTGATTGTGCCTACAATAAACTGGGAGGAGTCCCTTGTTGGATTTCTGGTGGTTGAAGGCCACCCTGAAAAAGAAGAAACTTAATCCCCATGCTGTTGCTTCCGTTAAAGGGCGAGGAGAGAGGCAGTGCATTCTGGCTGCTGAGAGATCTGACTCTGGGGCCCCACAGAACCAGATTTCGATTTTGGTTCCGCTAGGGACTCTCTCAGGGATTCTGCACAGTTAGTTAACTCCTCTGTACCTCACTTTCCTTGTCTTTAAACTGTGGACATAAATAATAATGCCCCATGAAGCTCTTCGGAGGCTGATAGGTGATCCTGGATGGTAAGCCCTCAGGAAAAGACAACCAGGCTTCTGAAGAGAAGCGGCCCCAGCTGCTTCCAACATCCGTGCCCAGGGTCCGGTGAGGAAAGTGCCAGACCACTCAGAGGGACAGTGAACAGGAGCAGGCTGGCCATGACCCTGGTCTGCAGAACTCACCGGTGTTAGTCCTGGGAGGGTCGGATCCCAAGTGTCAGCTGATTAGGCCCGAAGACTTAGCTGTCTAGCCGTGGCCACATAGCCGGGGAGGCACCAGAGTTAGGCTTCCGCCTGGTGCCTCATGGCCCTTGGCCAGGGCCCTGGAAGCCAGAGGCATAGGGAGCAGCAGGCTTTGTGAGGAAGGGTTGGGCCACTTCCCGGCCCATAGCAACCACCATCCTCAGACTTAAAGGCTCACAGAAGGAGGAGGAGATCTGCAGACCACAGGTTGCTGGCAGGATGGCTCTCTCTGGGTGAGGACCATTCCTAGCACTTAAATGAATTTAGCCCATTTTTCTTCCTTCTGATCCTTGCCTTATGTAGGTATTTTTTCTTGTTTTCTTCTCAGGCGGGACTTAGCTCCGTGCTCTGGGCTTGTGGATTTTCCCTTCCCCCATGCTCCTCTGCCCTCCCTGGTGCCTATCAGGGACAGGGAGTGATTGAAATTATTGATTCAATCCGTTTATCCTCCTACCCCGGTGCATCTCGGCTGGACCACTGATTCTAGGGCCGAGCCTCGGCACGGTCCGCTGGCTTCCTCCACTTGGTGCCGAGGGCAACTGGAGCTGCAGAAACTCCTGGGGAGTCAGCAACGAAGACCAAGGACTGGGCTGGCAATGGACTCCGGTTCCCAAGCCAGCTGCAGCTACTGAATCCAGGGAAATTGTGACGCGGCCGGCTGTTCCGAAGGCCGGGCCCGTCAGCTCGATCCACTGCAAAAGAGGCAGACTTGACTCTCACCCTCCAAGTCCAAAGTTCCTCCAAACCTGCATCCTGAGCTCTTACAAGGAATCCCTGTGGGAATACTCCCTCCCATAGTATGGAATAAGTCATAGCCACAAGAAGGAAGACATTGCTGTTCCTTGAGTGACAATAAAAGCATCATCTTGGGGGCAATTGTGACTGGACTTATCGTAAATGCCTTCCTCTTCTACTAGATTCCCGAAGTTCTCCTGCCCGCCTGCATTTATTTCCCAAGAATTCTGTGCAGCTGAAGTAATGTGCATGAATATTGCGTAACATTCTGTGGACGGATACCATATCGTAGAAATAATTTAATTGACGACCTGTAATGAAAAGAGCACTGGGTAAGTCGCTTGGGTTGCAATTTCTCTATATATTTTTACTTTGCCAGGGATAGTGCTGTTGACATGAATAGGCCAGTATTGATTTCATTTAAAATTTTCAACATCTGAATGATGTGAGCAGTGATCTGTGGGAAGGTACGGCGGAATTGTCGGCACATCCCTTGCTAACAAAATACCATTTTGAAAGGATTTTTCTATTAGCATTCACAACGAGAAGAGGGAGTGAAAAGGGTTATGAGAATGTTAAAATTTTCACTGACCAACGAAATATGAAGTCACCGTCTTCATTTTACTCTTAATTAATTGAGTTATTGGAGCTTATATAATCCTCTGTTAAATACCTAAAAGAAAGCAGGCAGGGACCTTGAGGTGTTGAATAGAATACTTTGTTTTCTGAAGGTAGTGACTTCAATGACCCCATGAGAAAGTGCCCGACCGCACGCAGACTCCCCCCTAGAAATGGATTTCAAATGCAGCAGCAACTCCTTAATGCCGCCCTTTTAATGAGTTCCAATTCAGCGGTTGTAACTTACCAGCATTTAACAACAGGAGCACAAATTAGATTTTCAAACTTCAGGGATGGGGTTTCTCGTGGTGCCTGAGTCCACCAGTTGGATAGCAAAAGGTTGAAGGGAGATAGACCCTGGGCAGGTGGCCCTGGGGATGATTTTTTAATAGCCCTCCTGTGGTAAACTAGGGATACTGATCGGGTTCCATTTGGGGGGCGTGTTGGGGGGCGGGTTCCATTTTGGGTGCTCTGTTTGCTCATCCTGGAGAGAAGTTTCTAGGGAGAATGTGGACAGTATGTCAGGTGGCAGCTCTTGTCTTCATGTCTTTGTTGCTCTGGAAGCTAACACAGATGAGCAGAGAGACAGGCTTGGTGGTGAGTGGACGTCCAAGTCCCCAGAGAGCCCCAAAGCTGCCTCTCAAGCTTTCTAATGGCTGGGCCTAGCTTCAGGTCAGGTGGAGCAAAGAGGTTTGAAGGGAAAATACAGGGAGGGAGCTTTCCAGAATCACTGGTCACTTGTCTGGTAGAAGAGTCCTCTGGCTGCAGATTCTTCCAGAAAATGGGTTCTTTGGGTAGTAGGACTCCCTTGCTTGCCCAGCCCACTGGAAGAGCTTGTCAACCTTGGGAAAGGAGGCCCAAGAGAACAACTGACCCAGTATACAGCAGGAAATGGAGAAGTGCCCCCCGGATGCTGCTTTGAAGGGAATGAACTCATTCTAGCTTCAGTTCAGGCAGTAACACAGTGGGGAGGGCAGAAACAAGGCTGAAGGGATGTCATGGCAGTGGCTTGGGTCTTCACACCAAGGACGATGGGATGGCATGAACATGTTTTAAATCAACAGAGACACATCAGTGTCACATGTGCCTGGATGTGTGGGCGGAAAGCAGTTCCAATACTTTCATTGACATTCTTGGTACACAATCTAGATTATGAAAATATGTATCATTTCCATGGAACTCAATAAAGCCATTTTCATTTCGAAAGAAACAAAAAAAAAAGTTCTGTAAACTGTTTTAAAAAACCACATTGGTTTCTGGTCACTGAGAAAGACTTTCAGAGAGGCCACTCTAATGATGACAGGTACCGTCCAGGCATGTGGCTAGGCCCAGGGTTCTTCTTCCAGACTGTTCTCTGTCCTGCTTTTGATTGTCCTCCCACCAGTCATAGAGTGGGGAACAAAAGTAAAAAAAGTCCACCACAAATGCATCCTCGGGAAGCCTTTCACCCCAAGCGTACCAAAAGCCCATACTCTGGAATGAAGCCACCCCACAGGAGTGTGGCCTGCCACAAGGGTTTGCTACAGCAACCTGCCGGCAGCCTGATGTTCCCATCGTCGGCGACAGATCTGGGGGGGGGGGGGCTTCCCACTGGCTCCGGAGACCCCCAAAGTGCCAGCATGTTGTTTGAAGCTGGGGGGGGAATGGGATGGTATCATATGATATTATATTCAGGGACCCTCCGGGCATCTTCCTGGTCGGCCACTCAGCCTCACTCTGAGGCAAGTGAGAGAGACAGAAAGAGAGAGAGAAGAGGAAATGGGATGGGAACATTCGTTTTATTATGAGCTAGCTCTGTGGTTTTAATTAGCCCTGAAAAAATCTGGACTGCTGGGCTGGACCACACGGAAGGCTGACTCCTCTAATCTGTCTAGGCCCAAGGAGCCTCAGACTGCAGCTGGCTCAGGGCTTTCTCAGCAGCCGGGCCGGGGCCTTACTGTCCTGTTGCTACAAAGGTTGACCCCCTGCACGGTGGGCAATAAGAAGGAGGCCAGAGAGACAAAGTGAGCTCGCTCTCAGTGCAGAGGAGGGAGGCGGCTCACCTTGTCCTGGGCATCAGCCCTGTGCCTGGAAGGCCCTGCAGAAGCAGAGAGAACACTTCAGGAGAGGGACAAGGAGAGGGAGGGCTGGGCTCGCCGCCCCCATGCACCGCACCTTAACACAGCTGCGGAGCATAAGCTCTTACCCAAATGCCTGCCTTTTTAACTCCTTGAAGCCAGAAAAGTGCGACCCAATATCCTCTATCTAATCAACTAGTGCTCCTGTCCTTGAGATGACCCACACATTGTCGCGTTAGTTCAGTTTCATATTAGCCGTGACGGCTTATCAGTACATCCTGAGGGAAGGACAGTATATTTAAGGTGATTTGGGGTGGTTCATGGACACAGGTATCAAGGTATATTGCTTCATTTAGTGAGAAAATTATTCCATTTAAAATTCTCTTTCAATCCTTCTAATTAATTCAGCAGACTGTCTCAATTGATACTGTGTGTCTTTAACACCTTTTTAATAACGTAGTCTCTCTTATTTTTTAAAAAAGTTTATTGAAGTATAGTTGACATCCAATGTTATATTAGTTTAAGGTGTACAACATGATGATTCAACACTTCTATACATTACTCATTGCTTGCCACGATAAGTGTAGCACCATCTGTCACTATCCAACATTATAATATCATTGACTATAGTCCCTGTGCTTTACTTTTCATCTCCGTGATTTATTTATTTTATAACTCGAAGTTTGTCCTTCTTAACCCCCTTCACCTATTTTACCCAGCCCCCCCGCCCACCTCCTCTCTGGAAACCACCAGTTTGTTCTCTGTATTGATGAGTCTGCTTTTCGTTTGTTTGTTCATTTGTTTTGTTTTTAAGATTCCCCATATAAGTGAAATCAGATAGTATTTGTCTTTCACTGTCTGACTTATTTCACTTCCCACAATACTTTCTGGGTCCATCCATGGTGTTGCAAATGGTGGGATCTCATTATTTTTATGGCTGAGTAATATTCCAGTGTGTGTGTGTGTGTGTGTGTGTGTGTGTGTGTGTGTGTGTGTGAGTTTCCCACATCTTCTTTATCCATTTGTGTATCAATGGGCAATTAGATTGCTTCTATCTCTTGGCTATTGTAAATGCTGCTGCAATGAATATAGGGGTGCATTTCTCTTCTCAAGTTAGTGCTTTTATTTTCTTTAGGTAAATATCCAGTAATGGAGTTATCGGATTGTATGGTATTTCTATATTTAATTTTCTGAGGAAACTCATACCGTTTCCCAAAATGGCCGCAGCGATGTAAATTCCCACCAACAGTGTACAAGGGTTCCCTTTTTGCCACATCCTCGCCAACACTTGTTATTTCTTGCTTTGTTGAATTCTAGCTATTCTGACTGGTGTAGGTTGTAACGTTTTTAAGTCTTATTTTCTTTTTATTATTTATTTTTTGAGAGAGAGAGGATGCAAGCGAGCAAGAGGCAGAGAGATAGAGGGAAAGAAAGAGAATCCTAAGCAGGCTTTGCACATCAGCGCAGAGCCCGAAGTGAGGCTGGAGCTCTCCTGGAGCAGGGCTCAAACTCCCAAACTGTGGGATCATGACCTGAGCTGAAGTTGGATGCTTAAGTGACTGAGCCACCCAGGCGCCCCTCTCATTGTCTCTCTTTTTAACAGAGAGTAGGCCTCATTGCCAGAGTAGATAGCAATTGACAACAGGATATAGCAATAATTTAATGACATGTTTTTCTTTTTTACTTATTAATAAATTCCTTTTATTTAAGGTAAGTGATACAGATTGTCCTCTTATGTTAAGAATAAAAATGATCAAGAGTTATTCAATGTTTGCCAGGGACCAGAAACTGTTTTTAGTGTCTAACATATTTCATTTACTTATTTATTTTAAGAGAGAGAGCGTGCTTGTGCATGTGCACAGGGGAGGGGTAGAGAGATAGGGAGAGAAAGAGTCCTAAGCAGGCTCCGTGCTGTCTGCACAGAGCCGGACGTGGGGCTTGATCCCACAAACCACGAGACCATGACATGAGTAGAGATCAGGTGTTGGACACTTACCTGGCTGAGCCACGCAGGTGCCCTGGTATTTAATGTATTTTAATCCATTTAATCCTTGAAACAACCCTGTAAAATAGAGCTACTCTCATCTCCATTTTACAGATGCAGAAACAGAGACAGAGAAAGTGTAAATAGCATGCCAAAGTTTACCCAGTTAGCAAGGGGTGAAGCCAAGATTCTGATTTAGGAATTCTGACTCAGGAGGGAAGGTAGTGGGGTGAATGATATTCACATGCCATCCTGACCCTCCAATCCATGGCCCTCGTGAATGTTATGCAGATCTTCCTCCAAATAAAAGAAAGGACATGATATCTGCAGACAGAGGACCTGGTCTGCGCATGGCTTCTTTTTATTATCGTGAGGCACCAGGGAGGGCCCCGTTGGGAGTCTCACTTGTCCTGTCTTCCTATCTGTGAAACAGGAATTCAAATGGCACTGATGTCAAAGAGATTTTATTCTATATGCTGTTCAAGAACCTTTAGAATGAGTGAGCTGTATCCCTGAGTGAATTATTTTCAGAGGTGAAACTGAACAGCGTTATGTCACTAATTTCGAAAATCTCCACGCTTCAAAAATATTTGCAGATATTTTTCATGTTATAAACATAATTCATCTTTTATTATGGAAAAGGCCTAAATAACTGCATATAGTTAGTGAAAAGAAGGCTCCCGCATTGACACCTTGGTCTGTTACCCTTTCTGATACACACATACACAGATACTATGTTTTTTAAAAATGAAAACGAGATCGCATCAAACATACTATTTTTTGACTTCCCTTTCCACTAAAAGGTTCTATTTTCTCTTGCTCTGGTCCATGTCTCCTTCTGAGAGGCAACTTTGCATGTTTCCGATTGGGAGACATCGAGGTTTAAAATGCCAGTCTTGCGTCCCTAGTTCTGAAGATTGTAAATGAAGGGTCTATGATAGCTGGCAAGAGCCATTAGTGTAACAAGATATCACTCCAAAGTCAGGGAAAAAATCCTTTTGTCTATATGGAGTTTGATCCCTTAGTATATTTGGGGCCTCATCAAAGGGGAGGTTCAAGATAGTCTTGCTTGTTTTCCACATAAAACTCAGAAAATTGCTTGATTTAAAATGTAATTCCTCTCCTCTTTTCCATTTGTCATCTCTGAAACATTTTTTAAGAAGTGTTAGACCTAATGGAGTAACAAACTGCAAGGTAGTAATAATATTTTAGGTAGACAAAAGCTCATTCTGGTAGGAAAACAAAGACATAGTTACAGCCAATGACAGTGGAAAAGGAAAAGAAATGTTGCTTCTGCTCTCAATCAATCTGAACTTACCTAATTTAAAAAGTTAAGCTGTTTCGAATTTTGTAATTGTTCTAATGGGGAGCCGGCAGAGACATTGTGTTATTCTAGCGTGTTCTGGAATGACAACAACTTTAAAGATTTTTTTTAATGCTTTTCATTTTGAAAGTCTTTCCAGATTTCAAGTCTTGCCTGGTGGCCAACCCTTAGTGTTCTGTGGCTTTGTGGAGACATGGGCTCACCTCCTCCTGGTGCCTCACTCCCTTTAGCTTTAATTAATAACTCACAGTAAAATCCCTACTATCTAGCCAAGTCACCATTGGCTGTAATCTTGTCTGCTCTCGTGAGCCAAACAGAAACACATACTTTTTCTTGTTCAATCACCTGCATCTGCTCTTTAATTTACAGAGGAATCTCATTTTGCTCTGTGTGCCCCTCTCCGTTCTGTTTATTTATTTGCTTCTCATATTTTTTTTTCCCAAAGAAAACCATAGGTAAGAAGCTATGCAAATCTAATATTGAAGATTCTAATGGCAGATGCCTTAGTTCCTGACTATCCAAACACTCCTTCCAACTTGTGGCATATGGAAGGATGAAGAATTCAAAAAAGTATCCTGGTGTAACACAGGGAGGACTTTATCTTTAGCTAGAGCAGTGGTTGAAAGTGGGCACATGTAGCTGGTTACATCGCTTCAAAGTGTCAAGATTGAATTAAAAAAAATTTTTTTTAATGTTTATTTATTTTTGAGAGAGAGAGAGAGAGAGAGAGAGAGAGACAGGGCGTGAGTGGAGAGGGGGCAGAGAGCGAGAGGGAGACACAGAATCTGAAGCAGGCTCCAGGCTCCGAGCTGTCAGCACAGAGCCTGACGCAGGGCTCGAACTCACAGATGGCGAGATCCTGACCTGAGCCCAAGTCGGACGCTCAACCGACTGAACCACCCAGGCACCCCCGTCAAGGTTGAATTTTAATGCTGTTCTTCCTCTTGAAGTGTGCAAAAGATTGTGGATCATGGACGGCTGTGTTTTGTATTCACCTCTGTTTAAGGACTAAAACGCAAGCAAACCTAATGTAAGGTTAGGATCATATCTTTACCTACCTACCTTTTTTTTTCTTGGCATTAGAACATTCTTGTGCTACTAAAAGTGAGAGTGAAGCGTGCATTCAAATCATCACCATCGCCATAACCATCACTCAAATCTGCAAACCCAAGTCTGTGACAGAGGACCCTAACTTCATCCGTACACCAACAGCAGCCCTCAAATATGAAGCAACAAGGCTTAGGTGCCCTTTATGTCATCAATGTTATAATAGAATATTGCATATAGTACCCTGCTAGCATTTTTGGTACTTTAGTGCTATGGTTGGGGTCCTTTCTTCCTTCCTTCCTTCCTCCCTTCCTTCCTTCCCTCCTTTAGTTCTTTCTTTCTTTCATTACTAAATACAAATTTTATGTACTGTGATAAAGTAGTGGAAAGAAACTGTGTCGTTCTCTTGAGCTAGTAGAAATAAGATTGCTGCTGAAAACCTTTAACTCCAAATTCTCTGGCTTTCATGGGAATGGAATTTCAACTCTAATGCAGCATTAATGGGGTTTTGCATTGAATTGCCTTTTGGGGTTTGATTTGCCTTTTAGAGAAGCTGGTGTTTGACTGCATGTTCAAACACGGCATGTATTCTTATGAGCAATGTGAGATTCAAATAAACACAACGAGTGTGTTCATTCTGATGACCTCCCCATCACACATTCAAATAAACACAAATGTTCTCAAATGTATAAAAGCAGCTGTGTTTATGTCAACGTGCAAAGCACCAGATATATACATTCAGATTCACTCATCTATCTGGAACCGTGTACCTCCGCTCATCGTTAAAAATTTAGTGGAAAATCATGCATGGGGCATGTGTAATGTGCAATTTTCAAGCATACACACATCTCTAAACAAATTTTCTTCAAGCATGTTACTGACATTTGTTCTAATTGAGGATGAAGCCTGGAGAAACTTTGAAGTTTTTGAAAACAAAACAAAGCAAAATGCAAGTTGCTACCAGAGGGCACTAGCGTATCTACAGCATTCTGGCAGCATGGATAAGTCACCTTCCCCAGTATTCAGAACAACCTTCTCTGCCTTTCTTCCCCTTTCCTTCTCCCTTTGTTCCCTCTCCTCTCCTCTCCTCTCTCCTGTTCTCCCTTCCTTCCTTTCTTCTTTAGGTTAAGCAAAACCATGCAAAGTTCTTTTTTCCCCCCTCCTTCCCTCCCTCCCTTTCTCTCCTCATTCCTTCCTTCCTTGCAAAGCCATGCAAAATGCCAGCTCAAAAGTTAGTTTTTTCCCCTTGTTTGCTTTAAGTATCATAAATGGGAGACGTGACAAATCATTTCTTCACCTCAGCTGGAAGAGCTCAGGCATTAAAGCCGGGTTAAGCTATACTCTCTGCGTAAGAACCAACTTTGGCTTTGGATGTCACACTAAAACAACACTTCCATCTTGTATTTCTTCAAATATGAGAAGAATTTGCAGCTCTCCAGGATAATCCCCAGCCTCCATTTTGCTGGCACACAGTATATCTACCTATGTGCCAGGGACTGTTCTAAATATTTTGAATATTTTATCCTATTTCATTCTCAACCACCCTCTGAGGTAGGGACCATCGCTGGCCACATTTTACAGATGAGGGAGGGCAGAGAAGGAGCATTCTTGAGGTTGCAGAATCAGTAGGTTCTAGGCCTCACGGTTTTTCAGAGAAGCTGTAAATCCAAATATTTACAAGTAATACCCCAATTTTTAAATGTTAGCAAAAAAATTGAAGTTTTTGCGAAAGTCTGTCAGCTAAACAAAACACATCTGGTAGGTGGATTAAGCCCCTCGGCTGCCTCTTCTGATTTAAGGGGTACTATCTCTAGTTTTTCGGTGTTAGAAAATCTGCTCCTAATAACTAATCAGATGACGAGAAAGTAGAATTGGGAGGCAGAAAACTCATATTCACATCTGAACTGTGTCAACTCCCAGCTGCACGACCTTGAACAAGTCAATTCCTGAGCTTCGGTTCCCTCACCTGCAACAGAGAGAATTCCTGCCGTAGGAGGGAGATTTTGAGTCTTGTAATCCTCATGGCTCTTGTGTAATATTTACATTAAAGCCTTTGGTAAACTCCAAGCACTATATAATTAGAAACTATTGTTATTATCATCTCCTTATATCTGAATGTGAACAGAAGGACACGCACATTTACTGCGTGCAGACATGTTGCCCTACAGAGACTTCACCAACAATGGCATTACCCCCACTTTATAGATGAAGATTCTGAGACTCAGGGAGGTAAAAGAAATTGCCGGAGGGTTCCAAACTAGTAAGAAGTGCATGTGAAATTCACACAGGTTTGTCTAACTCTGAATCCCATGTTTTGTTCCCCCATACCCCCATTAACATTACAAAATGTATTAAGCTTCTATGAGGCATTCCACTTTTAGTGGGAACCAATTTATAAGATGTGTCAAAGTGACAGCTTAGGATCCAGCTAGAATGAAGCTTAAGGTCAGCAACTATCGACGAGGAAAGGAAGAAAAGCACCGTCCAGGGCACGCAGGCAGGAACAGACTGGACGGAGCCCCACGGTGGCCATAGCTCCATGCTGGGCATGGGAATGCTAGGCACCTGAGAAGAGAAAGGAGGGCTCTGGCAGGCTGCCTGCCACTTCCTCTTGAGAGCAAGCTGCTGCAAGGGGTGGGGTGGGGGGTGGGGGGCTCCTCCCTGCTTCCTGCTGTGCAATCCCCAGAGCTGCAGAGGCTAGAGAAATGAGGCTAGTTGTGCTGTTTGCTAGCTTACCAGACAAAAGCCACATTTGCACATACCAGCCTCATCAGTCCGGGAGTGACATTTGGACCCTGTCCTGACTTGTCCTTTTGTGCTATTTCTCAGTTGGTTTTGAATTAGGGAGGGGGGCTATCTCGCAGTCCCCCCACTTCAAGCCCCCCCCCCCCCCCCCCCCGCCAGCCCCAGCACAAGGTTGAAAGGATGGAAGAAGGAAAGAGTTTAGTTCTCTTTGGCTTTGGGTGTGTCCTGGGCAGTCCACCTTCCAGAACACCTTTAAATGAGTGCAAAATCTCCCTTTGACCTGAGAAACTTTCAGGCTGAAAAGATCCATTTCTTGAAATTTTATTTATTTTTGAGAGAGAGAGAGAGAGACAGAGCACGAGCGGGGGAGGGGCAGAGAGAGAGGGAGACACAGAATCTGAAACAGGCTCTAGGCTCTGAGCTGTCAGCACAGAGCCCAACGCAGGGCTCAAACCCACAAACCGGGGGAACATGACCTGAGCTGAAGTCGGATGCTCAACCGACTGAGCCACCCGGCTGCCCCTGAAAAGATCCATTTCTTGAAGACAAGGTAAGGCAGCACTCTGTGCAAGCCCAGCAGTCTATGGCAACTTGGGGGAAATGATTTGACCCTTCATAAAAGTTATTTGGCTGGGGATGGGGAGGGGGGAGTTGCCTTTAGGATAAGAGCTTTACAAACTAGGGGCTCTTCTTACGGAGTTCAGTGACCTGTGGAGAAGGGGCAGGTTCTTAACAGCTAATTTCTGTTATTGCTCCACTTCTAATTCTCTTCCAGTCATTAAAGAGGAAAGAAATTTAACATGGGGGGTGTAACGAATATCCAACCCCATGGAATTACAGGATGGATGGTTTCCCCAGCAGATTCAACAGTGGTAACGATAACAATAATCAATACAAATTAGGGACATGCTTCTGTTTTAATGCACTTAGTAACCAGATCTCTTGTCCTCAAATAAGTCCAAAGGAGAACTGTGTCCTCCTAACCAACTCAAGTGCTGTTGTGAAGGAGGTGTATGTGTGTGTGTGTGTGTGTGTGTGTGTGTGTGTTCCTTTTTCTCTTAGGGATTCTATAGCTTCCTTCATTCTTCGCCTCTCTCATATTACAGAAAGAAGGTAATTTTTCCTGGCCATTTACTAAAGCTCATTAAAGACTGGAGAGAACAAACAATGCTACTCCTCAGAGACTACCATTCAAAGTCACTCCACAATTCTCTGTTCTAATACTTGAGACAAATTAATTATTCCTTAGTGAAAAGTGTATAATTCCTATTCTTCATTTTTTGGGGGTGGGGAATAATAATGGGAAGTTTATATCTGAGTGAAAAGCTGTCTATGCTGAAGGGAAATGAGAAAAAATGTGCGTTCTGAGAGGAGTAAAAGCAATTATTCTAATAATAATTCTAAGAATATTAATGTCTTTTTAAAGTAGATTGCCTTCAAATAAACACAGAGGTTGAAGCAATGGGAGGCTGGTTTGTTTATTAATCATTCCAAATGTGCATTCTTCTAAATGAACAACTACACGATCAACTTTGCCGGCACATATTAAATTTAGTTAAACAGCAACTTGCAAACGTCTCAAAACTTTTGTAACCAGAGACTAATTTGTTTAACACGTTTAAATGTTATATTGATGTAAAGCCCCACATATTAAACTTCAAAGGAAAAGCTCTTGAGAGCTCCTCATTTTAAAGACTACATGCTGCAAACGAGATGGAGACAAGTCTCATTCTCCTGTTTTGTTTTGTTTTTACATACGAGGCAGTCTCCGGGCCCTGGCCCTCATCCTCAGCGGCGCTGTGTTTGGTCATCTGCAGAGAGGCAAGTGTCTAACTGTGGGGACTGGAAGGCGATGGTTAAGAAAGGCCTAGTGTTTCCCTTTCATCTCTATTAATTAATCCTGGCTCCGTTGGCCCGGAGTACGTTGCTGTTGACATCACCTTTTCCTTACACTTTAAAAAGTCCCGAGAGAGATCAACTGCAGCACAAAACTGGACAAAGAGTACATTTGGTAACCATTTTATTTCTCAATTACCAACCTAAACGTATGGAAAAGATTTGCGCGCTCTCCGATTTACACAACAATTATGCTTCAAAAGTTTAGAAATAAATAACTTTTTTCTCGGACTCATTAGTCCCTCCACCAATTGTAATTGGCGTCAACTAACGAGTTTGCTCCACGGCTTGCCCTTAATTACTGATAAAAGCTAAATTGCAACGCTAGCCAATCAGAAACGAGTTTATTCATGAGAGTATAGTATTCTTTTAAAAGCTCTATCTGTCCTAATAAGTGGTTTTGTGTTTGGCTGAAACCTTCCATAAGCTCCCTTAACATACGCAATGGACTCTTAATAACTATATGCAGTGAAGGAATATCATTACTGCCCTCATTCAAACAGATAAGACAAAGGGAACATTTTATAAATTTCAAATGTGTACATCATGAACTTGGCAGACCCTGAAATCTCATCCATCTGGTGGGAAATAGATATTCGTAGTCATAAGACCGATACTGAGAATTTGCTTCCTCCTCCAACGTCTAATTTTCCCCCCCAGTATCCCCAGGCTTCTGCAACAGGCAGTAAGAAATAGGAGAAACCCCAACCGTCATGAGGCATGTTAAACCCTAATGGTATAAACAAGGTTTGGCTCAGGCCACAATCCCACATTAAAAATAATAGACATTCAGGAAACAAGAGTGTTAAACGCTGGTGGATGGTGGACTCCTGCCACCAGGGAGGCCTTGCAATCGCACAAGCCTAATTGTGGAAACATCACTCTAAAGACAGCCCTCTTTGTTTTTGTTGTTGTTTTTAGAAAACAAAAGAAACCTCTTCAGGATTATTGGAAATTCTGAAGATGGGTTCTTATTCTATAATATCCTACAATAATTAGGATGCTTTTGTCTGCTATGATCACAGAGCCCCGTCCAACGTGGCTGGAACAACGGGGGTATTTATTTTATCACATAACAAGAAGTTAGAGATGAGGAGTTACCGGTTTCATTAATGCAGGCAAACCCCATCATTCAAGACACAGGTTGTTGCTACCTCTCCATTCCCATGGTCCCTAGATGGCTGAGGCAAGTATCTAATCCTAGAATAACAACATCTAAAGGCAAAAGAGATGCGGCTTTTTTCTTCTGCTACTTTTTATTTAAAAAAAAAAAAAATTAACATTTAGTCATCTTTGAGAGACAGAGACAGAGCATGAGCGGGGAAGGGGCAGAGAGAGGGAGACACAGAATCCAAGCAGGCTCCAGGCTCTGAGCTGTCAGCACAGAGTGCGATGCAAGGCTTGAACTCATGAACTGCGAGATCATGACCTGAGCTGAAGTCGGACGCTTAACCGACTGAGCCACCCAGGCGCCCCTTATTTATTATTATTTTTTTTAATTATTATTATTTTTTTAAAGTTCTCTTCCGCTACTTTTTAAAGAGCAAGGAACGCTTTCCTGGAAATAACCCCAGGCTCACCTCCTCTCACATCTTATTGGCCAGAACTAGGCCCCATTCCTGCTCTTAAGCCAATCACTGGCAAGGATTGCCTCAGGCTTAGACCAATCACAATTCACCTCTGGAGGCTGCGGAGGGTCTCAGATCCCTGTAAAGTGGCTTGGTCCCTGGATACCTGAACAAAACTGAAAATTTCACCGGAGAGGAGAAAGAGGATGGCGGTGAATGATTTATTGGCAAGGTAAACAACAGCACCTGTCACGCACTTAAAGAGGTTATTATTCAAAGGTAACCATTCTTAATGACCTCCAGTCAAAAGTGAAGGGTGAATGAAAGCATGAATCCAGAAGGCAAAGTAGAATATGGGGTGTGGTCTGTTGTTGCTTTCATACTTGTTCTCTTGACAAATTATCCTTCAATACAGGGGAACATGTCTTGGCATTGCAAGGGGGGTGTAGACAGCCAGGTGAGGCAATGGGGGAAGGGGGCCTGGGGACCAGGGTAGGTTCTGCCACTAATTTGCTGGGTAATGTCTGCTGCATGGGAGACCTCTGTGCACCTCACTGACTTCACTGTGAAATGTGGGAGTGGGACCAGAGGATCCCTGACAGCTCTCCTCACCTTGGAATTTGATAGATTTTCACTTTACTCACTGCCATCAAGTAGTCTCCTTTGTCTCTTTGCTCCCCAGCTGAAACAAATGGCATGGCAAAATTCTCTCCCTGCCTTTAGATGTTTGTCTGTTAACTCTTTCTCCTGAGACTACATTATAAGAATTACTAGGGCAAGACGCCTCTGTATGCTTTGCTCCCTCTTGTATTCATTGAGCTATTATTTAGTGAGGAGCTACTCAGTGCTATGCACCATGTGACATATTTGGTTCACCCATGGTGGCCGCGTGGTCTTTATTTCCTTATTGGTTTTCTGCAGCAGTTTTTGGTGTCCTCAGGTGTTCTTTAGAGAGGCAAAGTAGCACTCCTAAAGTAGGGATATTATATGTTTCGTTCATTAGTTTATTACGAGGGTGAGGCCAGGCTTAATTCCATAGGATCACAATTTCGATGAATAAGGCAGCACTCCCTGCTTCCCAAAGCCACCCACTTGTTTCGTAAGTACAGTTGCCATCTATGGCAGTGGAGTGAGAAAGTCGGAGAGGCTAGTCCACTGTGGTTTTAGAGACAAATGACAATGGAATGATTAAGGAACTTTGTAAAGGCAAGTAAAAGAGGGTTTTCACATGAGAATGGAGAAGCAGAAGCCGAGGGACTCAGAACTTTAAGGTTCCTGTGGAGAATTCTCTTGGGCACACTTTTTTTTTTAAATCTCTAACATCATTTCCCTCAAAACTTGTTCGGTAGTTACTTTAGCTTTTATGCATGTGACCAAACTTTGTGTACTCTTCTAAGACTGACAAGCAGGTGGCTCTAGTGTTTTAGAGGGAGAGGAAAAAAAAATCCATGCAGTCTCTGGCATATTGACCTTTTTGAAGATGGGGGTGATTATTTTAAAGTATACAAATTCCTGACAACCCAGCATAGGATCGATAGCAATCGCAAAAAAGGTGCCAGATCATTATACTACTTATGTGAAATGTAGTACCAGCTCTCAGTGTGACGAGGTTCAGAATTTTTTTTGTAAAAATAAAAAGTATTATCGCAGACACTTTATTGCTCAGCCAATAGAGCCATTTCCCTGCCCCTAATTTTCTACTTATCAATGACTGATTTTTTTTTAAGGCAGAGATCCTTGATTCCAGGAAAGATATTTCCCACAGCCCAGGGATTTAATCACCATTGGTTTAGGGCTAAGCATATGGCCTCATTTTAGCCAATGAGACATAAGGGGAAACAAAGTTCGTTGGGTACTTCCTTTCCCAGTCAAATCATCTTGCCAAATCAATGATCTATTTTCAGTCATCATCTTAGCCTCTCAGCAGCTTTTAAAGATGTGATGAGTTTTCTCTTCTAGAACATTCTCTTCACGTGGCCTCTGGTTTTCCTACTACTTTATTGCCTTCTCTTTATAGGCCCTAGATTGGCTCTTCCTCTTCTTCATAATCTCTAAAGTTGAGACACTCTAGGGCTCAATCATTGGCCCTTTTTCTATTGACACTTACTCTATATGGCTTTATTCATGGTTTTAACACCTTCCATATATTGAGAACATATAAATTCATTTCTGGAGCTCAGACCTCTCCCATGAGCTTACATCTCTAATTGTATCTAACTGACTTCTCAACTTCACCACATGGATGTTAAATGGGGATCTCAACTTTACTATGTTTTGGTCCACAATAGAATCTTGATTTATGCCCCCTCATCCTGCTTCTTTCCCAGTATTCTCCACTTCGGGAAAAGATAACTATCGTTCTAGCTCATGCCAAAAGGCTAGAGATCATCCTTGATTGGGTTCTGTCTCTCAGCCCCTGACACAGCCTCTCAATTGGTATATGCTCTGTGCACTATCTTCAAAGTACATCTGGAATGTTACACTTCTCGCCACTTTTACCACTCACCACTTTCATCTTCCACTGCAATAATTTCTTTGCTATTCTCTCACTTCCACTTTTACCTCCAGCGTCCGGTAGAATCGATTCCAACTCCATGTTTAAAAAGTTAACAATGCTCCAAAGAAGATGAGTTCATTTCTCACATCAGTTTGGAAATAACTTTTCCAGCGTGGTTTTGGCAACTTCATACTGTCACCAGGGACCCACCTTTTACCACAGCTTCTGTTTTCCCACTCCACTGTCTCAGTACAAGGCTTTGTCTTGGTACACCATTTTCATCATCACATCATCTGCTGGTGAAATTTTAGCCCTTTGGTCCGCATTTCAGGTCTAAGGAAGGAGGAAATCTGGAGGGTAAAAAATGGGTCCTTCCCACCTGAGGCAGTTCTCATTAAGTACTTTCCTGGGAGTCCTATCTACACTTCCCCTTGCATATTACTTATTGGCCACAGCTCAGTCCAAACATGCTCCATGGAGCTGCAGAGGAAGTTTGGGAAATGCAGTCTTGTTTTTTTAATGCTTACTAGTTTTTTTTAATGTTTATTTATTTTTGAGAGAGAGAAGAGAGAGAGCAGGGGAGGGGCAGAGAGACAGGGAGACACAGAATCCAAAGCAAGCTCCAGGCTCTGAGCTGTCAGCACAGAGCCCAACTTACGGCTTGAACTCACAAGCCTTGAGATCATGACCTGAGCCCAAACCAAGAGTCAGATGCTTAACTGAGCCACCCAGGTGCCCCTGGTGTTTTATTTCTAAGAGGAAGGAGGGGATGGATCCTGGGGTAAGCTTGTAGCAATTTTTGCTACACATCCCTTATATCAATTCTTCCCTAAGCCCAGTTAATTTTTTAAAAAATGAAATCTGATTAGGACATCATGACTTAACACTCTCCAATAGCTTCCCATTGTGCTCAGATTCAAATCTAATGGCTCTGCCTCTCTCTCTCTCAAATCATCTGTTTCATTTTCTGTCCCACATACTCCATTCTAGCAACACCAGCTTACATTGAGCATGCCAAGCTTATTCCCACCCCAGAGCCTTTGCATTTGCTGTTTCTGCTGCCTGAAATGTGTGTGTGTGTGTGTGTGTGTGTGTGTGTGTGTGTTCAAATCTGGGCATGACTCAGCACCTTACTTCCTTCAGGTATAGTCTTGTCCTGTTTCCTGATGTCACTCTCTAAAATGATGACTGCAAAACCATGATCAGACTTCTGTAGAGCCTGAAAATCTTACTTTTGGTATACCTACCAAAGTCACATCAAAAACATCCCACAATAAATACAATGTGAGTGTGCCCATATAAGAATTGAATTATATCGCAAGTGCCAAGTTAATCAGTTACCTTTGTAGACATTTACTTGGACATTTATTAATTTTAATTTTTGCAGTTTAGCTTTTGTACTTTGAAATCACTAAACTTTCCACTTCAGGTTTCTAACATTTTCTTTTTTTATAAGCTTAAAACCTGATATGCATTGAGCATGTGCTACAGGACATACTGGGTAAAACTTCCTTAGATCCCTATAAACTTTATCCTAACCAACACACTAAAATTGCTCTGACTACAGAAATTTCCTCATTTTTTAAAATGCTTACTTATTTTGAGAGCGAGAGAGAAAGAGAGGGAGAGAGGGAGAGAGAGGATCTCAAGCAGGCTCTGCACTATCAGTGCGATCATGAGATCATGACCTGAGCCAAAATCAAGAGTTGGATGCTCAACGGACTGAGCCACCCAGGCGCCCTGAAACTTCCTCATGTTTAAAACATGTTAATGAAAAACTTATTAATAAAAATTACACAACTAATGTTACTTCTACCGTGACACCAGTGATCTATAACCATGGTTTAGAATAGGGTTTTTCAAGCTCAACATTACTGACGTTTTGGGTAGAATAATTCTTTGCTGTAGGGGACTTTCCTGTGCCTTCTATGATGTTTAGTAGCATCCCTGGCCTCTACTCACTTAAGTCAATAGTGATTTTCTGTCCCCCCTACTTGTGACATTGTCTCACAGACATTGCCAAATGTCCACTGGGGGACAAAATCATCGACTGTGGAGGAAAAACCATGGGCTTAGAAACTAAAGTTGTACAAATCTATTCAACAAAACCCATATACTGATTTCTTAACAGATAGGAGTGGACCACGGAAGGTTTCTTCAACCTGTAAATCTTTGCAAATTCCAAGTTTTGAACTTCAGCTTTAACAGTGATCTTGAGAGATCACTTAACCATGATTTGAGTTTCTTCCATTAAAAAACTTTTTTTAAGGTTTATTCATTTTTTGAGAGACAGAGAGAGACAGACCATAAGCGGAGGAGAAGAAGAGAGAGAGGGAGACACAGAATCCGAAGCAAGCTCCAGGCTCTGAACTGACAGCACAGAGCCCGACGTGAGGCTTGAACTCACGGACTGTGAGATCATGACCTGAGCTGAAGTCGGACGCTCAATCGACTGAACCACCCAGGCTTCCCTGAGTTTCTTCAATTTTAAAATGGAGGCTATGAGGGGTGCCTGGGTGGCTCAGTCGGTTGAGTGTCCGACTTCAGCTCAGGTCATGACCTCACAGTCTGTGAGTTCGAGCCCCGTGTTGGGATCTGTGCTGACAGCTCAGAGCCTGGATCCTGCTTCAGATTCTGTGTCTCCCTCTCTCTCTGCCCCCACCCCCCCCCCCCTCGCTCATGCTCTGTCTCTCTCTCTCTGTGTCAAAAATAAAGAAAACATTAAAAAAAAATTTAAATGGAGGCAATGAGACTGATTGTGTCAGGCTGTTAATAAGATTAAATGGTTTGCTATGTGGAAAGAACACAGCCCAGTGTCTGGACACATTGAGGGGTTCTGTATTTGTTATTTCTCCTTTCTGTGTTAAAATGGAAAGAACTGAATGAAAAACAATATTATGGCTATTTCTGACATAAACTCAGCATGTAGGAAGGGGGATCATATGGGGGCGGTAGATGGTGTGGGGTGGGGAGAGGGGAGCCCTGCCCAACTTCCCAGGAGCAGAAGGGAACTCACAGCTGTCATGACACATGAAAATCCCAAAAGAAGAGTCACGGGCACATGGATGCATCAAAGGAAATTTGGAATAGAAATCATTGTTCTGTTTGCCACAGGTACTCAAAACACACCTAAAATCCAGTCACTTCTCACCTTCCCTCTGCTATCACTGTGCTTCAAGCCACCAGCATCCCTTGTTTGATTACTGCGAGAACCTCCTGTCTGGTGGACTCATGGCTTTGGCCTTCCCACTCTATAGTTCGTCCTCAACGACGAAACCAGAGGGAGTTTTCTAAAATGTAATCAGATTTTCTCTTTCCTGCCAGAATCCTCAGATAGCATCCCTTCTCAATCCAGGTGAAAGCCCAAGTCCCCCACCTGCCCCTGCGTAAACCCTGATCTCTCCTACTATAGCCAGGGTACCTGGCCTCCCTCCAGCTTCTCAACTGTATCCAGCATGGCGCCTCAGGGCATTTGCACTGCAGCTGCTTCTGCTTGGAACTCCCTTTCCTTCAGATGCATGGCTCCTTTACTTCCTTTAGGTCTGGACACAAATGTTATCATCAAGACCTCCCCCAACTCAGCAACGTAATAGTGTAATCCACCACTGGACCCATTCCACCTGGGCCCCCCCTGCTCCCTGTGTTTTTCCCCTGCTTTGCTTTTCTTCATAGCAGGTACCACCCTTTAACACACAATAATTGATAAACACCCTGAGCATAGTGAGGCTACTCCAGTTTTTTGCCCCACTCTGCTAGGGGTGGTAGGATACAGCAAATAGAATAATTCATGGTAGAGGAAAAGAGGTGGCAACAAAATAGCCTATTTGGCATTTTCTCACAGCATTTTAGTAGTTTTCTATTGCTGCAAAACAAATTACTATAAATGGCTTTAAACAATACCCATTTATCATCTCAGGGTTTCTGTGGGCTAGAAGCGCCAGTATGGCATAGCTGGGTTCTTTGTTCAGGGTCTCCCTAGGCTGAAAGCAAGGTGTCGGCCAGGACGGCCATCTCTTCTGAGTCTCAAGGTCCTCTTCGGAGCTCACTGGCTGCTGGCAGGATGCATGTCCTTACAGCTCTAGGTCGAAAGTCTTTTTCTCCTTGCTACCTGTTGACTGGGGACTGCTGTAGCTCCTAGAAGCCACTCACATTCTTCCATGGGTTCCCTCCATAACGTCTCTCACATATGGAAGTTTGCTCCTTCCTGGCCAATAGGAGAACATCTTCTGCGGCTTTGAATCTGTCTGACTGCCTCCGTCTCTGACTTCTAGGCCTTCTTTAAAAAGGATTCCACTGATTAAGTCAGGGCCACCCACACTGAAGAAGACAGGATTATACAGGGGGTGCACACCAGAGAGTTGGAATCTTAAGCACTATCTTAGAGTTTTGACTTCCCAGCATTCCTGTGAGGATTCCACTTGGAGAAGTCTATTACTTGGTCCAAAATTATCATATGCATTCAAAGAAAGTAAGTCCAGGACAGTTGGCCACAGTGGCTGAAATCCATGCACACAACTTTCGTCCTGTAGGCCATTCCTGGGGCTTGCTGGAGAGCCATGTATTTGGCATTGTCAATATGGGGAGGGGGGCTTATTAATGTTTCTAGAAAGATCTATAACAGTGTTAGGTAGATGCTTGCCTTGTTTTTTAGATAAAGGACACATTTATTTGTACATTGTGGCATTTGTTTCTTTAAATGGCATAGCCTTTAGAAGGTGCCTTCTGATTGGAAGAATTACAACAAATCTGTTCCTCCAGTCAGAAAGGATGCACCCTCCAGTCACGGAGGTACCAGCCAATGTCATTCTGCCACCCCACATCTATCAGGAAAAGGGATCATTTCCATCAGCCATTTGGCAAAATTGAAAGAAAGTAATTATAACACAACAGTGTCATAGGATCCATGACACCTGCTTTAAAAATAAATCTCCTGGCTTTGTCTTCCCCTTTATTTTCAATAAATGCTCCAGTATTATTGCCACTGCATTAATCTAGCAGCAGGAAACCATTATCCTATGACAACAGTCTCTCCCATTAACATTATCTTTTAATTTTAAGATTGTTTAGATGACTGCTAGAAGCTACTAAATTAAGATAAAATGAAGAAAGAATTATTTTCTTTAAGCCAAGTATTCAGTCAAATTACCCGCCCCCAATCTTGATGGCACTGGCAGGAGAGACACCATTATTTTTGTCTCAGATTACTTAATACTATTTGGGTATAAGTTGGAATTTCTAGAAATCCACACATGCTTTAAATGTCATCTAGGAAATAAAGCATTAAACTTTAAATTATTATTTATATTGTTTGCTATATTCCATGGTATACGTTGAGGACTTGGAAATACTGGTGTTTTTCTAAGAAGCAATTGTTGTAGCAAATAAAACAATAATGAAATCACAATGATGAAAACTCAGCAAAGAAATAAAGGAACCATTTGTCTAGTAGAGTTTATGCTGAGAAATAATTGAATTTGAAGAATGCAGCAAAAATGAGACAGGAGGAAAATAAACCCAAATTAAAAGAAAGTTGTGATTGTTAGTGATTATTACTTAATGTTCGGACAAATGGACTTTAAAATGACCATCATATTAAATGGTGTCTGTAAGTTCTATATCAAATAAATTCCAAACTTTTTTTTTTCCAAATAAAAAGTAACTTACCTACTCCCTGCTAATTTTAAAAATTCTCTTTTATTCTGTCAGCTGTATCCTAACACCTGAAGACATTCTTAAAATCTCACAGTACACATTTTGTTCTACCCTCATCTGTTCCAGTGGTCTCAGGGCTTTCTTTCCAAAAGGCAGAGTCTGATACAACTGCAAATGAGGAATATATCTAAATAATTATAGAATAGTGACATTATGCAGTCAATAGTCTAAATCTGTGATTCCTCACTCCCATGGGTGAACCTCACATAAGAAAATTAATAGAAACTGAGTTACTGTCTTAATAGAAATTGTACTGGAAAAAAAAAAAAAAGAAGTGCTTCAATTGTGAATTCCCTATATTGTTAATGTAGTTCAAGTAGGCCATCAATATGTGTCCTGTTTACTGATAGGTGCAAAATAGGTGGTGGGAGATCAATCAAAACCCCCCTCCATAAATTACCACGACTTCTAGAAATTATCAAAACTTCACTGGAGTGTCATACGTAGTCTTCCCAGCAATGAGTTATAGTCAATAATTCATTCCTTGACTGAGCTGATAACAGGCAGATATTCTAATAATGTGCCAGGATTTACTACTGGACACAGCAGTAAGTAGGAATTTCAATGCAGTGTTAAATGTTATCTCAGTGGAGAAAAGCAATAAAACCAGGACAGAGAGAGGCATCTGGGCACAATGCGTGGATGTTTTAACCCTCTAATTAGAACAAACATGTACAAAGGTAGTGTTGTTTAAGTTTTCATTCTTTCTTTGAAGCAAATTGTTTCCAGAGTATTGTTCTGTAATGACTTCTCTTGCCCTTATTGTCAGAGAACACAACAGATGGCTCTGGAAAAAGGCTGGAAAGAAAGTCTATTTTATTCTTGGGTTGTTTTCCCAAATTTTAAAGTGAATTCACTTAAATTATTTTCCCTTCAAAGGAAACTTTCCTCCAAAAATTGTCATCTTAGACCCAAGATCTCAAATATATTTTCAGTGATTTCTTATCATACAGAGAAATCGACAAATTTGCTTTCTCTGTCAGAATGTTTTGAACCTAGGAAAGAAGTGGTGATTCATCAAAAACAATTTTATTATGAAATTTGATTTATGTTGAGAAATATAAATGGTGACGTTATAATGTGTACCTCTGTGTGGAGGGAGCACATTTTGGTCAATTGAGTTATCCAATTTTATTATTTAAAAAAATCCATATCGGTTGTTCTTTTTATTCTAAAAAATTTATGGCACTGTATAGAGTAGAAATATGTGTTTCTCAAGTCTACGGACAGCTATGGATTGAACTGGCCTAATTCCACCACGGTCATTCATTACAATTAGATGAATAAACATTATCATGTTTTCATCAACTTTTTTTTTTGTGAGTGAACAGAGACCACTATTATACTTTAAAATATTACATTTTATTACAAATGTACAGAGAGAAAAGGCTTAATTATATCAATACTGTAAAATTAAAATTATATCAATACTGTAATTAAATACAGTATATAATACTGTATATAAAATACTGTAATTACTCCAACTACAGGAGCTGTGGTTTGGGGCACTTGAAATTTCTGAATTATTAGCCTTTCTTTTACCAAGAATAGTTAGTGGGAACATAAGCGGGGCAGATGAACTATGTTTTAATGCTTTCGTTTCTCTACCATAAATGCTCATTTCCATCGTCTTGGAGAGGAACAGTAATTAATGTTGAATGAAATTGCTAGTTTCTACTGGATTTATAATTTTAATATATATTCGTAGTAATGACCACCTCACATATACACAGATGGCCCAGTCATCTACATACCCTCTTTTGCATCTATTACAAAATTAAATTTATCCGCAATAAGATTTAATTTGACTTTAATAAGCATTGTCTGTCAACCTAGTAGACCATTCATAAGACCCTAATGAACATATAATATACTCACATATATAGTCTGATAATATATCTGCAATGATATATGCAGAATATCCCTTGTGCTTGAATACTGTTGACAGAATTCAGTCCTGGAAGTGGTGAGTGAGTAAGCCAAATAATTTTTCTGTAATATCATCACTATGGAACATATTCATATATCAAGATTTGCTGTAGATTTGGGGGATATTTAAAGTCCTGTTCCTACCCTAAAAAACATATGAAGAAAGTGAGTAATCTCTTGCCACACTAATAAAAGTAGCCTTCCTACATCGGGCAAAATCATGTATCACAGATTTTTTTTTTTTTCTTTCTCATCATCTTTTTCTCCTTTCCCATCATCCCCAGGAGTTTCAAATGTCCTAATCAAGTAGAATAATTAAAAGGAAAATCTACATCTTAAATTATATTTCTAATCACAGCAATATCAATGCTGTTTCATTTTCCTCGTGACCTTTTAATTATTTTATTGTGATAAAATCAACTTCTTCGCTATGCTTTGACATTACCCTACAAAAAAAGAGGTTAGGGTAGAACTTTCAAAATACTGATTAACATAATCAGGGGGGACATTTACCAAATATAGACATTTAGATTGCTTTAAAAAAGAATGAAAGAAAGAAAGGAAGAAAGAGCGGAAGAGAATGTCCTAACACAGCAAGAACCTACTCCTTTATCACATGAAACATTTAGTGAGATATGGACAAGAAATTTTGAGAACTATGGCCAAAAGGAGGTCAGTAAATTTAAAGTATTGTTATTAGTATTTAAAGCCAAGCTGTGGTTCTTTGAGATGTAGTCTCTTAGGTAAGTTGAGATCTCCATAAATCTTTATGCTTAAAGGTGGCAGTGGTCTCTCTGCCTCTACTTCCCGTGCAGTGCCCCCCCCCCCCCCAAGCCAACACCACCACCCTAAGACACTGGCGGGGACATAACTGCCATTCCCCTCCTTGGATTTTCCGTTACATCTGTGTAACTACTGTTCCCTCCTCTTTCCGCATCTTTTACACTTTGGAATTGTCCTAGACTAAAGCTTTTCAGATTCACCTTGGCTGAAACTTCTGATTTCAAGGGATCTCTATGATGGCAGTAATAAAGGTAGGTGGATTTTTTTTTAAGTTTTTTTCCTAAAAGGGATGCCTTCAAAAGAGTTTTGCATTGACTTTATTTTTTAAAATATTCTTTCTTCTTTTGTTCCTTTTTCTTAATACGTATATTTTTAAAGTTTAGTCATTTATTTTTGAGAGAGACAGAGCATGACATGAGTGGGGGAGGGACAGAGAGAGAGAGGGAGAGAGAGAGAGAGAGAGACAGAATCCTAAGCAGGCTTCGCACCAACAGCACAGAACCCAATTTGGGGCTCCAACCCACCAACTGTAAGATCATGACCTGAGCCAAAATCGAGAGTCAGCCACTTAACCAACTGAGCCACCAGGCACCCCAACTTTAAAATTTTTAAACATATTTTCTGAGAAAGGGCTGGAGGCATTTTGTCAGGGAGGTTACCCTATTAGCATCAAATAAATAGTCGGGCTGTTCTCTAGGCACGGAAGGCAACTTGGGTCTGTGTGGAACTTCTGGTTGTTCATAGGAGATTCTTAGAGAACTGTCACTTAGAGAAAGGAAGGATGATTATGATTGCAGGACTGAAATAAGAAAAAGGGAATGTATGGACAAATCAATTTGGGGTGAATCAGGGGAATGAGGGCTTGATCTGGAATCAATATGGTTCCTATATTTAATTAGGATTCAAGAAAGGAACAATTTGAGTTTCTTTCTTTTCCGAAACACTGTATTCTTATTTCTTGCTGTAGGTGAGTAGGCTAGATAAGGAAAGTATCATGCCAGCAGAATTTTCTTGAACTGTTGGGCACAATATAACATTATTATTTTGCATTTAGGCAATCTTACTATATACCAGGATTATTACCTTGAGCACTGTTTTATATTCGTTTAAGGAATACCTGAATACAGAATTCCTTTATCCATAATAAACTTGTGTGTGTTTACACGGTTTTTGTGAGTTTAGCACCAGTGGAAATAAAAGATCGACATCCCTACCTCATCTAAGCAGGCACTTTCAGCCCACAGATCTTGCTACTCGGATGAGAAAGCACAGCCACATGCAAAGCATGCAGAAATAAAGACTACCCAGAGGTGGCGCTGTGGTTAAAGTACACCTGAATTTTGATTACAGTGACTGTATTTACTTCCTACCCCTCAGAAGAGAGACTGTTAGCCATTATCGCTTTTGTATTTCTATAACCACAACATCAGCAAATAAAGCTCTCTGGTAACATACTCCCACCTACTCCAATCTACCGGGACATGTGTTAAGACCTCATTCCACACACAATTAGAGCCAAAACACTAAAACTACCTCCTAGGCCCCTTCTAGCCTAGAGATCTGTATTCAAAGTTTTACCCATGCTTTTCTCCTTTCCCCCTCCCTCCCTCCCTCCCTCCCTCCCTCCCTTCCTTTCTCCCTCCCTCCCTTCCTTCCTTCCTTCCTTCCACCCACAAAACTACATGGATGCTTTGGAGAATCACTCAGTGATATCTGATGTTTGATTAAATTTCTAACATTTCATTTTAAAATAAAGACTTCATTTTAGTGTACATACTTCAGGAAATACCACAATTCATTACAGGCCTATATATTATATGTTCTATTTGAGAAAATCATTTTTTAAAAAAGGACACATAAAGACCATTTGGCTTAATTCCTTCATTGGTAGATAAGAAAATTAAGGGCCACAGCAGGAAACTTATTTGTACATGACAAATCATAATTGTAGCCCACTAAAGTCTTGTGTCATCTCGTTTTGATTATTATAAATTATTAACAAATTGAAACTGAAGCAGGGAATTAGAATGTGTGTTTTTTATTTGTTTATGGGGTTCCTTTCCTCATTTGGTTTAATTGAGTTTTCTTTACTAACCTTCAAGGAACATTACATCTTTTAAGATGGGCTTCTTTAATCACACTCATCTGCAGCTGTTTTCTGTACAGGACATTTTAATTACTATTATACTTTAAATGATTAAAAAAAAAATGTTTCGCATACGTGCACAAAGTGACTGGTTCATAAAAATTCAATACCAATCAATAAAAGTAAGTCATTTAATTTTGAGGTGCTAGAAATATAAAGAAATGACTATTCTAATTGGTATTTAAAATGTCCTCTGCTTGACATTACAGGCAATGAATATTGTTTCTTTTGCAGCCTTAATTTTGATGGTTTGAAAGACAGCAATCCCCCAAACAGATAGTAAAACCATAGATGTTTAACAACTGCATTGTCTAGCCAGATTCTTCTGCAGGTCCCTTTCCTCAATCCAGCAGTACTGTGTGTAATACAATATGAAAACTTGTCCCATAAGGCTGGTTTTACTTAATGATACTTAGCAGAAGGGCTTTGCACTTTCATGATAATTTCCCCCAGAAAAATCTCTCTGGAACGTACTAATAATAATCAGACCTAATATTAGCCTCAGATCAGAAATTTATTAAACCTATTTGGCAGAGTAGATAAAGTTGAATGACTAGGTATTCAAACATCTAGGCTGAGCTTGGGCCCTGGAAAGAGACCTAAAAGCATTCCTCAACAGTTAAATTTATACCAGAAGTGACCTTTCGTACTCTCCAGAGGCTGTGAGTTTGGGAAATTTTGCAATTACTTCTGTTGCTTTTGGGGGGCTATGAGAAAGTGGGGTTCTCATCCTCCACAGTGAGGTGGATGGAGGGCAAGACTTCCTGAAGTTTCCCTCAACTTCCGAAGTAAGGGCTGTGATCTTTTTTTTCACCGACAATTGACAAGTATCTCTGAAATGCCTACGAGGCTCTTTAACTCCGGCTAATGTGGGAGAAGAGGGTAAGGAGGGAGTACTTAAGAACTACTGATTCACTGTCTTTACCTTGTTAACTGAACTTCCACTAAGGCTCATCAACCTCCAACACCGCGAATTAAAAAACAAAAACAAAACCTCTTCTGCGTGTGTGTGAAGTCCACCGCCCTAGGATTTCGGGAAGACTTTTCTTCCCAAACAGGAAGAGACCTATTTCTGAGACGTGAAGTTAAGTTTCCTAAGGGGCTCGTGTCGGTGCGAGGGGAGGGCAATCCCCGAGGGGCGGGCGGGTGCGGGTCCCGAGGGTCCTCCGCGCGCTGGGCAGGCCGGAGCGGCACCCGACGCCTCCGCTCTCGATCCGGGGCGGCGGAGGGCAGCCCGGCAAGGTCCCCGGCGCCCGGGTCGCCGCTTCCCACCTGATTCCGGCCCTTCCCCTCTCCTTCCACCTCCCGCTCCACCGCCTCCCTCTCTTCCCCGCCCCCAGAGTCTAGTTTCAGTCATCCCTTTGTCCTTCCCCGGATTGGCAGGTTTTATTATTCCGCCTGAACAATCCGGCCGCCCAGTGGCTGAGGGTCGCTGACGTCGGCGGCAGAGCCGGGGAGTAGTTGGGATTTTGCTCTGTCAGTAACACATGTGTAAGCGCCGCGGAGGGAGCGAGCGAGCCGGCTAGAGGCCAGCGCCGCCGCCGCCGCCGCCGCCTCCTCCTTCTCCTCCTCCTCCGAGCCGGGCAGCAGCAGCTCCGGCAGCAGCCCGGGCAGCGGCGCAGGCTCCAGCGCGCCGGGCCCCGGCCGGCCGCAGCTTCCCGGCCCCTGGGCGCGCCCGCCTCCCGGCTCCGCGCCTGCCGCCGCCGCTCCGGGGCTGTTGTTTCTGCGGCTGCCCCCCGCCCCGGCTGGAGGGGCAGGAAGCTCGGCCGAGCGGCCGCCGCCGCCAGCCCCGAGCGAGCGAGCGAGCGCGCGGGAGGGAGGAAGGCGGTGGAAGAGGAGGAGGAGGAGGAGGAGGAGGAGCGGGAGGCGCGCGGGCGGGGGCGGGGGCCGCCGGGCGGGGGAATATACAAAGTGAAGCCACATTGCCAAACTTGCAGCAGCGATTGCAGCAGTTGCTGCCGCTGCGCCGCGCCTGAAGCCGCGCCGCGCGGGCCGAGGGCTCCTGCAGCTGCTCGCGCGGAGCCGGAGGCGGAGGAGAACGCCGAGGACTGAGACTGACACTCCTGCTCCCGGCCGCCCGCCACTTACGCGGGGCCCCCCAACCCAGCCTCAGAGCGACGCGTTAAAAAAAAAAAAAAAAAAAAAAAGGGAAAAAAAAAAAAAGCAGCCCTTAGCCCCCTCCTCCCCTTTCCTGCTTCTGCGAGAACATCCCCCCTCCCTACAGCTCCGCCAGCCCAGGCGCCCCTTCCTTGGAAGCCGAGCGGCTTCGCTCGCTTTTCGCCGCCGCCGCCTCTCGCAGTATTGCAATATAGGGGAAAAGCAGGTAAGGGGACGGCTGGGGAGCCGCGGGCAAGGAGGGGGGGGGGAGGGAGGAGGGGGCCGATTTGGGCCAGGGCTGTTTTCTTTGGCTTCCTTCCCTTGACCGTCCCAAATTGCAAGTAAACAATACGTCGGCTTAGATAATGCGCGAGTCTGAAACTACCGAGGCCGGCCTGCGAGCTAGCACGGAGGGCAGCCAGCTTTGTAGCGGTTCCTGCTTACAAAAGGGTTCTTCTTGGAGACCGGGCTGGTGGGGACCTTGGAGGGGGGTGGGGATATTTTCAGTTCCTAAGGGAAAGGCAGGAGGTGCTTAAATGAGGGTTTAAGTATGAGAAGTAGTGTGGGGGAAATAGTCACGGTCCCCCCCCCACCCCCCCAGTAAACACTATTTTTGAAACAGTGGCAGAAAGGGTCTAAGTGAGCAGGATTCAGTATTGCTGGTTCTTTTCAAAAATTCCTCTTGGCTTATAAGTCTTTTGTTCCAATCCAGGAGAAATCCGGTGAATCACCTAATTAAAATCAAGACATGAATTAAGCATCCATTTTTGTACTACAAATTGCCAGCGCTACGTTTGTCCCTCCCCTGGTCTCCATTAAAAAACACCAGAGACGTTGTTAAAGGGGGGCAGATTTTGCCTCTAGCTGCCAGTTCTGCTTTCTATTTCACTGACTATCCCAGGACCTAAATTGCTTGGCTATGTAATTACTAGAGTATAAGCCTATTTAACTTAAAAGCTTTCTTTTTTTTCCAACTCTAAATGAAACTTGATGAGGGCCCGTCCTTAGTTATCAGGGGAGTCAGTTTCTGGTCAGTCCTCTTGATTCATCTCTTTTAGATTTAATCAGCATTAAGGTATTGCTTGTCCTTAAGAGCTTTAGCTAATGGGGTTACTGGATGCTTTTCTCAGTGTAATGTTTCCTTTTCAAAAAAATATACATATATATTTACCTCTCACCAAAGATGGGGGCGGGGAAGAGCTTGGAATCTCCTCCCTCCCTCTCCCCTTTTAAAAAGGAATTCGGAGCGATTAAAACGTTGGGGGAAACAGTTTAAAGACCTCGGGCAGGAAATGCAGATTCATTTGGGTTAGGGCTGAAATTGTAACAAAAAGCAATTCCTCGAGTAAATGCATCAGATAAATCAATTTACATAAAGGTATGATGCATTCGGATAAATGCAATGCTAATGGGTTTTAGAGTGGTCCTGTTTCCAAAGTCTCAGGGTTTTGTTACAGCTTAATTGGTGCAGTTCTTATTCTGGTTTATTGTGCGGTCACTGGACACACGTTCCGGGACTCTTTCGGAGGAAATGTGTTTAAAATCGGCCTATTTAAGGAACCCGAGTCCTTGTTTCGTTCCCTTCCCCTGGTTTTTTTGCAGCAGCCAAGTTGGGCCGGGGACAGGCAAAGTTCGCCCTCTCCCTTCTGAGGTATCAGCTGAACGTCTTGAGCAGATAGCCGGGAGCCTCGGGGGGAGCCTACACTCTCGGCTTACAGAGGACAAAGACAAAACAGGCTGCTTAATTGGCAGTAAATAACTTGATCTTTTTATAGAATAAGTGACTGGAGGAACACTAGGACTTTATTGGACTCAGGATTGGAGGCAACAAATTAATCGGTTTAGGCTAAGCTTTATAAATTGATTCCTATATTATACCCCAGTTGCTTCTCGTGACATTCATTAGAAAGAGTAGGGAATTTTTAAAAGCAGTTTTTGGTGACAGCAGGACTGGCTCCTATATAACTTGTGCATCCTTTAATAGTGCCTTCCCGCATATTATCTGTAACGCCCCCCCTCCCCCCTTTGGAGGAACAAAGCTTTAGCATTTAAATTGCTGATCAAGGGCAGATTAGTGAGACCAAAGTGGAGAGTGTTTGTATAGGAAGTTAACAGGCATCCTAAAGTTCAATGATCTATTATTCTTGCCTGTGTCCTGAAAACCCAGAGAAAACACTCATTGATCTTCAAAATGAAATGAGATTTGGAACAATAATGGGAGATGGCGGTCACCACAATGGCATGTGAAAGGTGCTGTTTAAAATACGAAAAACCAGTTTCGCAACTTTACACACCGCACCCCCTCCCTCGCGTCCCCTCGCTCCCCTCCCACCATCACGCTCTCCCTCTCCCCTCTGCCGGTCCCTCCCTCCCTCCCTTTCAGAAAACCCAACTATTTCCAACTTGTGAACTGCAGCTGCACTTCCCAGGGCAGAGCTCGGGAGAGAACGTGGCTCCGGCGGGGGCCGCCTCCCCACTCCCCTCGGCTAGCTCTCCCGGCTCGGCTGGGGCCGGGGAGGGGCCGGGCGCGGCGGTGGGTGGGTTTGACCCTCATTTGCTGGAGGCGGGCGGCGAAGGAGGGAGGAGGGGGCAGTGGGCGGAGGCGGGGGCTGGGAGGAGGCGCCGCGAGGGGTGGAGCGCGCCTCCGAGCCTCGCTCTCCGAGTTTTGACAGTACCCAAGCTGAAATTGTCAGCGGCGGCGAGCGCTGGAAAGTTGAGAGGAGCTCGTGGCCCCAGAACAAAGCTTGAGAAAAGTAAACAGGCGGCTGCTGCCGGCGATCCTCCCTCCTTTCCTCTCCCCCTCACCCTCTTTCGCGCGGTTGCCCCGCTGCTTCCTTCCAACAGTTCGGGGAGTTGGGGGTGGGGTGGGGGGGGGGGACATGTTCGGTCTCTCTCGCGCGCGGCGATTACTAACTTTTGCATTGCCCCTGTTTTGTCTTTCTCTCCCGGTCCCCTTCCCGCCCTCTGCAGACCATGGTGAATCCGGGCAGCAGCTCACAGCCGCCCCCGGTGACGGCCGGCTCCCTCTCCTGGAAGCGGTGCGCAGGCTGCGGGGGCAAGATTGCGGACCGCTTTCTGCTCTATGCCATGGACAGCTACTGGCACAGCCGGTGCCTCAAGTGCTCCTGCTGCCAGGCGCAGCTGGGCGACATCGGCACGTCCTGTTATACCAAGAGCGGCATGATCCTTTGCAGAAATGACTACATTAGGTAAGACTTGGCTGCCTTTCCTCGAGATGGGTGAGCAGAGCAATGGCAAGGCCAAAGGTTACCAAGGGTTTTAAGGAGAGGAACTGGACACCTATGAGAATATATTGTAGCCTCCACCACAAAAACCTTCTGATTGGCCGGATTTAAGGGTTTCAAGACGAACGTGTTAATCTTCCATTTTTTTAATAATAAATTAACGGCAAAAACTATACTAAGACTCTGTCCATCTGGTGGGACTGGGCCTTTAGGTGTGCAAAGGTTGGGTACTCTCCTGACCAAAATTTTAAGTCGTCTGCCCCAACTGGATCCTCAGTTGAAAAGTGGGAGTTAGGCTGCTACCTTATAGCAAGGTAGGGACCTACATAGAAACTCAGAGACAAAAGATTGACTTACAAATAAGTGTAGTTAGCGAGAAATGATTTGCCTATGGTGATGGCTAATTATATTTACGTAAGCACTTTAAAACTTTTTTGAGTGGAAAACTGTGACTCATTCTTTGTGCTCCTTGTGAAAAATGCTGATTACCCATCAGTTTAAAGACTTGTAATTCTTCTTAGAGCAAACTCTACCTCCCCCCCCCAAAAAAAACCCCCCAAATCCTTAATGGTAGTGTTTCTCTTTGTGTACTATTACTTGAAGGCTTGTAGTACTCAATGTTAGTGTGTGGTTTGCGATGTAGAATTTGCAGGTTTTTCAATTGAGGAATGTGCAGATTTGGGGTTTGTTGTTGTTGTCGTTTGTATCACTACCTTTGATCCCCAAAAGAGATTTAGGAAAAGAGGCTATAGAATTATACTAATCTTGCATTTTAAAGCAATGTATAGGAACATTCATATACCCATGTAAGCAGTCTTTTCCAACAAGTTTCAGTGCAATTAATGGAAAGAATTCAGGAGGTCAGGTGCCTATAGGATCTTTTCAGGTGAACTCAAGCTACTTAAACTCATTAATTTGAAAGGAGGCATTTGAAGGATTACACATTTAATTTGAGTAAATGGTTTGATAGACTGATGCACATGAATGCTTCTAGGAGGTGTTCTGTTTCAACATCCAGTAATTAAAAAAAAAAAAACCCACACGCACACCGTTGATATTAGAGAACCGCTCACTTTTACGAAGAATTGCATTCTAGTTCAATTTCTGTCCTAAACCGTTTTCTTTATAGATATTAGTAGAAAATGTTGCTCTCTTCAATGCGGGTAAATCAGTGGGTGAGGTTTTTTTGTACAAAGTTTAGCTCCATTGTGATTCCCTCAACTCTGCATCTAAAAGTGCAAAAGATCCCAGTGCAGTTCAGAGCTGAGTGTGTGTATGTTTACCCCAGTGGTATCATTAATCTCAAATGATGGAGCAAAATGACATTTGGTTATTCCGATAATGCAACCTATGTCCACTCTGCTGGCATCCTCAATCAGCCAAGTAAAAGAAATATAGGAAGGGAGAGGGCTTTTATTTTTAAATTAAGATGGCAGCATTAATTTCACTAAGTGTTCTTTTAGAAGTAAATGTTGGAAAATCAACAGGAGCATGGGTGTAATGCTTTCTGGTCCTCCTTCCAAGCAATGCCATGAGCTTTGAGCTTTGACAGTATTGTAATTAAATAGAGAGCAAAACTGGTAAGATGGGAGGGTAACTTAAAGTGGAAAAATTGAGAGTGCTATTCAGATGCCGTGAATGGTACAGATTCACCTCCTGTCAAGTGCCTTCAAAAAACCTTTGCTTCTGATTACCACTAATTAAAAAGAAGATGGGTCCACTTGCATTCCCTCAGGACAAGTTTAGGCAAGTGGCTTTCTGGGAATTGCCTGCTTTCCCTATTCTTGGGACCAAATATAAATGCCCATTTGGTGTTTTCAACTGGCTTAATGGAGCAATGGAAGATGTGTACCCAGCACCATGCCTTAATTAACTGGGTCCATTTTCTCATTTTTTTCCCCCTCTGATTTTGAAAACGGGAGCCAGGCTTGCTCTTGAACTACATGCTACCCTGAGAAGCTTAGACCTCTCCCGGGAGGGATGAGTTCTAGCTCAGTACGGAATTGATCATCGCCTCCCACTCCGTTCAGAGCTCATCAACAGCTGAGCCTCCCCCACCCCCAGGTTGAGGAATCTCTGAAGTCTTCCTTCAGTGTTCCTCCCTGTGCCCATCAAGATGCCAGAAGGGTGGGAAGGTGAGGAGCTGGCGCGCGTCCTTTTCCTCTCAGCTACTCCCTCCCCAATCTCCTCCCCAGTCCACTTGTTGGAGGAGCTTTGAATTCTGCAAGGATGGCCACTGAAGAGCAGAGTAATCCGCTTGCCAGATGCCAGGTGAAGGGGGCCCTTCGGCTCCTCGGCCCCTACTGGGACCACAGAGCCAGTTATTAAGGGGCTTTAAGCTGCCTGACTTGGAGGTGTGAGCTTTTGAAAACTACCAAGATATGGCTAAAAAGCTGAGGGGAAGCAGGGCTGGGATGTGTGGTGGTGGGGGGGCACAGCTTTTCCCTAGTCCCTTCCCTCTTCCTGACCAAGTGTCTATTGGGCAGAACTGGTCTTCTGCCTCCTCTCCCTCCAAGATTTCAGATAAAGCGGCTGCCTTGCTGCAGCGAATCCGCACAATTAAAAGCTTTAATTAGTGGCTCCTCCATTTTCTTAGTTCTGATGGGCTTTATCTAATGAGATCTGGTCTCTGGCTTAGATCTGCTCCGAATGACGTGTCCGCAATGAATGAGAGCTGCGTCGCAAACAAAACATTTAATTAACAAAATTGGCCTCTAAGAGAGGGAGGGAAAGACTGGGGGGGGGGGGCTGTGGAGGGGAAGAGGGAGGGTGGATCTTAAAGGGGCCAACGCCTGCCCGCCCCCACTACAAAAGTAGGCGAACCTTGGAACTGTCCCCTCTTCTTCTCCCCACCCTGTTTCTGACCCCCCCCAGCTCTATGCTAGCGCCACCAAGTAGCTTTCAAAACTCCGTTTCTCTTTTCCTCGAACCCTTCTTCCTCCACCCCCATGTCGGCCCGAAGACTGGCGCGGAAAGTGCAGCGAGAGGAGGAAGTTCGGAGACCGACGGGTGGGGCCCTAGGTCCGGGGAGGGCGAGGAAACGCACCGGAAGCCCGGGTGGCGGTCCTCGGCGAGCCCTTTCTCGCTGGGGCCGGTCGGGGCCGGGGCAGGGCTGGGCCGGCGCCGCCCGAGGCCGCGGTCGAGGCGCCCTGCCGGCCGGCGGCCTCGGGCCCGCGAGGGGGCGAGCGCAGGGCGGGAGCTGCGCGAGCGGGTCGCTCTTTCTTTCCCCGGGCTCCGCTCGGGCGTTCACGTGGCGCCCGCAGCCGCAGTGAGCGCCGCGCGGGGTCCCGGGCGGGGGACTGGTGGTGGTTGGTGGTGGAGGGTGTGTTTGGGGAGGGGGTAGCGTTCGGAACGGAGGCGCCGCCAGACAGCGAGTTCATTTCCCTGGTAATCAACAGCAAGCTGCTATATTCAGAGAATGCTGTCCCTTTAATTGAACAGGCTAGGTAATTAAATGGCACTTTTCCAATAGGACGTGCTAGGTAAATCTAATAGTTGGTTATTTAATATCACTTTGAAGTCTGCCCACTCAAGCACAATGACAGCACAGGAGCATGTGAACTATTAGCTAGGAAAAAAAAAAAAAAAACCCAGGATCTCAAAAATTAATTAAATCGCATGCAATTTAGGGGGAACGTTTATCTTGATTTGTCATAACAGAATTAATTCAAGGCCTCCAATTCACTTGGGGGCAGATCTGTTACTCTGAATTAACCAAGCGTAATTTGGCTGATTTTTTTTTTTTTCTCCCTCCCCTCTCTAATGCAGCAATTGCGATTATTCACAGCCCCCCTCTTAAGTATCAATAGCTTCTGGTGCTTTTAAGGTGCTTGGTCTCTAGTTATTCCGAAGTACCTTTAATGGACTTGGCTCCAGGCATAATTTCTGGGTTGCATTTCTTTGTTACATTTAATATAGCTGGTGCAGAATTTAGATTAAATATAGGAACCTGCTGGAAAACCAATTGCTTCTGGATCAGTAGCTGTGGATGTGCATTTTTCTCCTCAGATAGGTTGCTGATATTTACTTGCAAGTACAAATGTATACCTTTCAGCCTCACTTTTAGAAATGTGCCTCTCCTTGCCTGAAAGCAGTTTAGAAAACAGGTAGCGCACCATATTGCGTATATTTTGTTTGAAGTAATAATGCAGTCGAAAATAAGCCCACCTATTGGTCATTGAAGTTTCTGAAAGGTGCTAAGTATTATTACTAAACTAAAAATACAACTTGCTGTCCATCTCTTTATGTCAGCAAGGAGAGTTGGAGCAGAGCTGGCAAACAGTACTAACGCTACATGGTGTTTTTTGTATAGGAGCAAAGCACCTTTAAAGTGCAGAGGTTTGGTGGGATTTCTTCCCTTCTTTTCCCTTTTCCTCATATAAGGAACCTCTTGATGTTTGTGATTGATTGCATTGCCCAAATGCTGAAATATTAACGACCTTCTTGGACTGAGGACCCAAAGAAAGGAAACTGAAACCGATTCTGTCATCACAATTAAAGACTCCCCTGGCTTTAATTAGCCTGACCTGGGGTATATCTCCCCGTTGCTTGAGTTAAAGAGAAAAGAGCCCATTATAGTCCAGTCTGAGACCGATAGCTACTTAATTGAGCACCTAAAGCCTCGAGCCTTTTAAATCAAACACTGTCCTGGACAGTCCCCCTGGTTAGATAATTAACTCTCCAGTGCACAGAAACGTTGTTTAAAAAAAAAAAAAAAACCACACAACTTTTCAGAAAAAGGGTGGAATTCTAATGGTAGCCTTCGTCTATGGTAAAAAGGGATTAAAATCTGTATAGACACGTAAGTTGTTCTGCTCTGAGGCAGCCTGAAAGCTGTAGACGTGGAAAGATCTTAAACTCCATTAATAATGTTGTTCAATAGCACATCGGTCCTGGGTAGATCGTGGTCATTTTCAAACTTTGTAACTGTAATTTCTGACACTTTAGGAATCCCATGATTTTGTTGCTGATTGTTCCCTGAAAGGTTATGAAAGTGGCACTGGAGAAAATAGGATGTATGAAAAGCTTTTGGATTACATTATGACTGCCCTGATTATTAAAATACACTTAGATGTTGAAGACATACAACTGACTTTACTCAGGGTGAATTGTTAAATAAATGAACACTTAGGCTGGGTAATCAGATCGGTACTGTGAAAGGGTATTTTTGAGATGGAGTGTTACCGGTGTACCTGTTGGTAGTGGCGGCCATAATTATAGACTCTTATCCATTAAAATACTTCTGGGTTGCTGTAAGA